>NC_064921.1:331933711-337733711 GCF_023897955.1 Schistocerca gregaria
TTGTGGTTCAGTTTTTGAGAATAGGGTGCATGATCGCTACCCACTTCCATCGTTGTTACAAGAACTTTCCACTATTTTGCAGGAAGAATGGTATAAGATTAGGTTTAAAACCACTCAGCTTTTATCCACTCCGAGGCTACTGGAAGCTGTTTTGAACCCCAACAGTTTTCGAACGCCGTATTACTCTTGGTAACGTGTTCCCACATTTTTGTTCACATCGCATGTTTCATCCAGAACTAGAATTACTTACGTATGAATAGACTGCCACAGCACAGTTGGGCCTTAGTTACCTCGGGTATGGAGGCAGGTGGGACTAGCAAGACAACCTTAGACTAATTACAGAGCGCACAAAGGTATGTAAACATTCTTCCCGCGCTCCATACCGGGTTGACACAACCAGTGGTTACGATTACTACAAGCCACACTACAAGTTGGGAAACGGGCCAAATTTCTAATAGTTTACTGTCGAGATTTTCACCAATTTTTTTTCGTACCTTACAGAAACTAGCAGTACGGCAATAAACAGCCTTTTAAACACGCCGCTGACGGCAATCAAATGATTTATAGCAACACAACATTTTTTAAAAAATCACAGAAGCTAGCAGTACGGCACTAAACTACCTTTTAAAACTCGCCGATAACGGCAATCAAAGTAATTTATAGCAATACAACAATTAAAAAAAATTAAAGGACATTAGTAAACAGGATACTAAAGTAAATACAGAACTTTATTAATAAAGTACGGAGAGGAAGTGAAGCTACCAACACCACCATTAAAAAAATTAAACGTGTCTCAGCAAACACACGATTAATGGCAATAAAAGGAATTTACAAACTTGGAGGAATTAAAAAAAAATTTAAGCAAAAGTGTCATGGAATATCATTAGAACATAACAGATATGACGGACCCGTGTAAGGCGGCCACAAATCACCCTCTCAGGGATGCTCAGGCTAGGCAGAATACTGATCAATTTAAATACACCCGTAAACACAATTGCCACTCTCAGACTGGTCACTGCACCGACTTTTAGCCAGCGAAAACTTGTTATAAGATGGCTTAACTTGCTGACAGAATTAGAGCTAACCTCATGCAAGGCAATATTACACCACACAGCCCTGAATGAGCGACCACATGATCAACCAACAACAAGCATGAATTTACTCATAACCCACGACAGAATAGCGAAACAATTAAACTGCCAAAAATACACCTCCCATCGGACAGTAACGAGAGGAGGAGGAAAGATCACTGTATTTAATTACACGTCTTCTCTGCAATGTTGACGGATAGTGACCGCTCCTTCATGTTAGGTGTCTCCTTTTAAACTCCAGTGTTGAAACGGAGGATTTAAAGAAGCTAGTTAACGTCCCACCAAGGCGAAATGAACAACAACCACTAGTGGGGCGATTCTGTATACAACCAATACGCGGAGAGCTCTTCCGTCAACTCGACCCGCTCGCTACACACAACCGACATACATCACGTGGCGACTCGGTACAACCGACCACGCCTGCTTCGCCCTGGAGAGCCACACTGCCCTCCTGTGTCCACCACACTCTCTTCCCGCAACCACCTACTTCCGCGCCACCACACGAGGTTACAACCGGTCAAAGGTCTCACTTCCTCCATAGCAGTTTCCCGGAAGCAAAAACGCAGATATCGATAGCAGAGGGAAAAGAGAACCAAGCAGCCGCTTAATGACAGACAACATATCAAACATGTCAGGGGAAGAAAAGGAAAACCAATGCAATCTAAACACAAGGTGTAGCATGAGTCGATACACGGGACACGGGTTTTTCAAGGAAAGAAACAGTATTATGTAACAGAACGCTAGGTACCTTCTGCATGCACTTCACCGTGGTTTGCATACCATGTATGCATATGGAAATAAGCTGGCGCTGCAGCCTTGCAATTAATGTTTGTTTTTCGTCCCGTGTTCTCAGACGACGGCGCTGCTGAGCCGTAACGGCGCACTGTCACAGTCGCCCTCCCTGACGGAGTTCGCCGCCTTCTGCAACGAGGTCGGCAACTCAGGCGGTGCTCCCAACCCCTTCTTAGAGGTGCTGTGCCGCCAGGTGGCCGAGAGGACAGCCACGCAGCCGCCTCCCACCACCACCATATCCTGGAATGGGGCGGAGGCACTCAACGCGTCGGGAGAAACATCTGCCTTCAACACTGACCTGGCAACGCCTCTGATTACACAACAAGATGAGCAAGAGGCAGTAAAACAAGCAAACGACAGTGGCGTAATTCCTCAAGAAACAAATTACACTTCAGAGTTCCAGTCACTTACGAATGAAAGTCTCAACGTGTCCAATGGGCTCCCAGGTGGAGAGCAATCAGTAATCGTTCTTAACAACACATTTGCACAAGAGCAAGTAGATCTTGAAGTAAGCGGTGGTTCAGATTTTAGCTGGAATGTAGGTGTACCGACAGCGACGACAGGTGAGCAAAGCAATGGATCTGTTGTAGAACCGAAGAACAAACTCCTTCATATAAAACCGCACAACACAACTAGCAGTAGATCTGTTGTTGAGCCACAGAACAAACTGCTTCATATAGAACCACATAACGTGACTACCTTTTATGTGGGAGTAGAGGAGCAGAGTGAACTCGTTGGCGATGATGACCATAATGGACGTAACAGTACTGGCTCTCTCCAGGCACCAATCACAAGTGCGAAGACACTGAAACGAGGAGACCAAATGCCAGCGCCAGGAAATAAAAGTAATGATTCACCTGCAGTTCGAGAAAGTCCTAGAAACCAGACTTTTAATAATACAGAAACGCATGACCAGTTACCACAAGTCGAACCACAGCAATCGCTAGATGAGGGAGGACTATTTATTCAGCAATCTGGCATCCACAATTCTAATGAAACGCCGAGCATAAATCAGTCACCCGATACTACTCATGTACTGGAGAAAGAACAGAATGATGTCCCAGACGACAGAAATACAGCTACAGAAGAGTCGACAAGTGAAGCGCAACTGTATGTGGAACAGCTATCAACTAGTGTAACATCAGAAACTGAAGAACCTATTACTATAGAAGTAGCGAGAGATGGCTTATACATATCTTCATCAGGAAGTAACATAACTAGAGTCGAAATTCAAGACGCAGGACATGGAAGCACTGCTAATGTGTCTTCCATACAGTCTGGAATCCAAGTAGGAGAGGTTAATAACTCCACATTCATACCATCAGACTTTGGACCGGAACCTGGAATAATTAAGGAAGCGCCAAATAGCATCATCGACGCTTTCTCTGAAGTTCAGAACCTGAGTTCGCAAAATATTCCAACTCAAGAATTTGGCACAACGCAATCTACGAATGGGGAATCAGCTACTGAAAATGAACAGTCGTTAGTCTCAGAGCAAGTAACAAGCGGGGGACAATCATCAATTGATCAGACTGCAGAAGGTGTTCTACGAGATTCACCAGCTATGGATACGCAGCTAGATCAGGGAGAAGGAATATTTACACCAAAACCAGAGCCTGCAGTGGATCTAGTTGAAGCGGATGTAGCCACAACTGAATTGACCGTCTTCAGCACAGAAAGTACAGTTGTCCTCACACAAAAGCCAGCACTTATTAATAGTGAGGAGTCAAAAGTGCAGCCACCGGTTATACTGGAAGAAAACCTGGGAAATTCTAATTCAACTGCAGTGCAACCTACTAGTGGAGGAATGAGTTCAACAGTACCATCAAATAACTCGGCATCAGAACAGGACCCCTTGAGCAGCAACCAAAACAAAGCGAATGGTGGCCAAGGAACGTCAGTTAGAGAAACAGAGGAAAATTCCGATAACAGATCAGAAAATCAGACTGTGGACTTCTCATCACAAATATTACCAGGTAATTCTGAAGTATCAGATTCTACAGGTTTGGGTGGTACCAGCCTACCACATGGAGTCAGCAGCTCCGACCAGAGTGCTAAGTCTCCCCCACAGGTTGGGTTGTCAGGAAGCAATTCAGGTGGATTCACTAGCCAGTTCCTGGATGGTGTGCCCTCTTCCGAAGGAAATTCAGTTGCTTCTGCATCACTACCACCAAATCCTGCTGGATCCTTGAGCCAATCCCCAGTTGGAGTGTCACCTTCTGAAGGAAATTCCCTTGCTTCTGCACCACTTCCACCTAACTCTGTGGGATCCAGCAGTCAGTCCCCCTTTGGAGAGTCATCTTCTGAAGGGAATTCAGTTGTTTCTGCTTCACACCTACTCAATCCTGCAGGATCCACCAGCCAGTCCCCAGTTGAGTTGTCATCTTCTGAAGGGAATGCAGTTGGTTCTACATCACTTCTACCTAATCCTGGATCAACCAGCCAGCCCCCCATCGGACTGTCATCTTCTGAAGGAAATTCAGTTGCTTCCACATCGCTCCCAGCTACCCCTGAAGGGGACTTTGTGGGAGATTCTATCCTCATCATGAAAGAGATGACGACCAAGTTTCTGGAAGGTTTGGCGGAGGTTCACTGCCGCCAGGTGGTGAACGACTTCTGGAAGAACGTAACCGAAGTCTTCAGAAGAGTGTCCGCTTCTCACAAGCCTACAGTGTGGGATATGACGTCGAGCGTAAGGGAGGTTCTGGAATCGTACCGCAGAGAGAGCCCCTACTGGGAGACGATCGCCGCCCAGCTAGAGGAGGCGACCTCGGACCTCCGGTGGCGGCAGCTGCTGGGCTCTTTGGCGGTGCAGCGGCGCGGCGACGTCGCGTCGCAGCTGCGGCTGGTGTTGGCAGCGCGACAGCTGCGGGCGGCGGTGCGCGCCGCGCTCACCAGCCCGGAGTGCCGCGCGGCGGGCGCGCAGCCATCCGCCGACAGCTGCGAACATTTCGTGCTGTGCTACCGCGTCGGATGGCAGTGGCGCGCGCTCACGCTCAGCTGTCCCCGGGGCAGCGCCTTCAGTCGCAGCGAGCGCCGCTGCGTGTGGCGCCCTCTCGCCGACTGCAGGCCCGACCCGCTCATTCGTCGCTGGTTCGACGACGACGGCGACTCCGACTCCGACTCCGATTCCGATTCCGATTCCGACTCCGATTCCGACTCCGACTCCGACTCCGACAGCTCTGAGGACAGAAGATGGTCGCTGTCCGGACAGGGACACTCGCTGTACCGAATGTTTGACTTCCGCCACTGATCACACTGAACATCACTGGAATCTCTAAACATCTCTTATTTATATTCTACACTTTCATTTAATTATCAACGCCATTTTGTACATACTTTCTAAATAAAACTTGTAATTCAATACTCTTTTATTAACTTCTAGGAAATAAACCTACAACAGCAGTTGGCAATCACAAATACTTTTTACTTTGACCGACCGTATCGGCTGCACTGCACATGTCGTTGAACTTTATCTTGTTGATTAAAGTAATCCATTATTGGTAAATAGGGAACTGTGTTACAAGAATAAAAACGTGTTTCAAGTAGGCTTTATCTGTTTATTATCTGTGCAACTGGCCAGTTTCAACCATGAGTAATTTTGAAGTGTGTATTTTAAGCTTCAAGCTTCATTTCACATATTACTACGTCACTGGTACATGTGGATAGGTATGCATCGGATTTCTGTGCGTGTGTGATTTACGCACAGACTATGTCTTCATTCTCAAAAGACAATGAGACAGTGAACCCAAACAAAAATTATATTTGAAATTGTGTTATGATTTCTGATCATACGCATATAACTTTACGTACACTAGTCTTCTGCAGCAGCTGATATACATAAGTTATTAATTTTTCTTTCCTGCTTAAGATTACTGCAATTCAATATTGTTTTATTTACGAAGCGTCTTCATTCGTTGTTCCAGAAATGCGATATACATATGTTTACACCTTTGGTATTTATAGAGTAAAAACATATTTTCTTATAAATTTGGCGTGCAAGTTACACAAGGTTTTTTTTGCCTATTTACATGTTCTCAAGTCCACTGCTCTTCTTTTGTTGTTAGTGAAAACACAAGACGGAAGAAAACACGGTTACGCGTTCACGTTTAGTATTTTCGGGCTTTTATAAACTCACTTCATCTTAGGCTGCTTTATTGGTTTTGCCCTACCGTTTTTGTAAACCTGATAATATAAATATTTTAATCACTCATTTTCCATTTTTTTTAAATTCATTTCGATCGAGAAGCAAATTTTCTGAAACATGTAATACACTGAACAACGTTTAACATAAACTTTTAACACAAATATTGTTTAACACAAAGCAATACTTCGTTTCTTTTCCCCTAACCCAAAACAGAAAACGTTGAGCACTCGGACAAACAAACATACCTTCTGTGTCGTACCGCAACGTCCCGAAGGGAATTAGCTTTCTTTTCCCTTACACTGCACAATATAAACAATCCTTGCTACAGATCCTTCGTTACAGTTTGATTTTGGACACCCTACTGCCAACGTCGAAATACTAGGCTCTCTAAACTCGGCAATCGGTGTGCCGAAGTCGATAGACAATATGGCGAAATGAATTTTGTGTCAAAATCTTTTTGTTTTATTTCCTTATAAACATAGATTATTCAATCATAGAATGAAGGCTTTCAAGGCAGGTGTTGTCCTCACTTAAAGCGTCAGGAGAGAGTTATGTATGGACCACGGCATCTCAGCCTGGAAGTTTTATGTGATGATAGATCATTTTAAGTTCAATTTGCAGACAGGTGTAGAGAGAAGCAAAGCATCATTCCGCTCAACACAATAATTTATTACGTCGTGGTCGCTTAATGTATATAACGCTCACATTATCGATTTCGGCAATTGACTGCCATCTTCACATATCGTTAACCCACTTACACGTTCGTCGTGATAGATAACAATTCGATTTACGCATTTTAACCACGCGAAGTCGTATAAAACATTTCTAAGAGTTATAGATAAGGTGGTCCCGTAGCAAAAGATACCATATCGCTTAATATCGTGATGGAACTGTTTAACGCAGTTGATAAAAAACGGAGATTGGAAGTAGATATCTGTGAGGAGTTGGCATTATTAACTGTATACTGTCGGTGATCAAAAGGAGAGATTGAATTATGGGTATGTTTGGGAGGAATTTATTCGAGCTGGTGAGAAAAAATTTGAGAAGAGATTGAGGCTGCGCTGTTTGTTTCACTCGAATAAGATAGGTCACAGAATGCTCCTATGTCCAGTCCGCTATAAGCTTGGAAAGGAAATGCATATTCCTTTTTCTACAAATTCAGGATGCAGAGAATGTTTGAGAAAAGGAATGACACAGTGTTAAAACGTTGATGATGAAAGTAACCAATTTTTACCAACTACGAATGCAGACTGGTTGCGGTTTACGTTGCCTTCAATCCGTGAGCAAGTATAAGCTGTCTTCGACTCCAACGAGAGTTCATTTATCGCTGGTTACCCTGTAACACATTATACACTCCTGGAAATGGAAAAAAGAACACATTGACACCGGTGTGTCAGACCGACCATACTTGCTCCGGACACTGCGAGAGGGCTGTACAAGCAATGATCACACGCACGGCACAGCGGACACACCAGGAACCGCGGTGTTGGCCGTCGAATGGCGCTAGCTGCGCAGCATTTGTGCACCGCCGCCGTCAGTGTCAGCCAGTTTGCCGTCGCATACGGAGCTCCATCGCAGTCTTTAACACTGGTAGCATGCCGCGACAGCGTGGACGTGAACCGTATGTGCAGTTGACGGACTTTGAGCGAGGGCGTATAGTGGGCATGCGGGAGGCCGGGTGGACGTACCGCCGAATTGCTCAACATGTGGGGCGTAAGGTCTCCACAGTACATCGATGTTGTCGCCAGTGGTCGGCGGAAGGTGCACGTGCCCGTCGACCTGGGACCGGACCGCAGCGACGCACGGATGCACGCCAAGACCGTAGGATCCTACGCAGTGCCGTAGGGGACCGGACCGCCCCTTCCCAGCAAATTAGGGACACTGTTGCTCCTGGGGTATCGGCGAGGACCATTCGCAACCGTCTCCATGAAACTGGGCTACGGGCCCGCACACCGTTAGGCCGTCCTCCGCTCACGCCCCAACATCGTGCAGCCCGCCTCCAGTGGTGTCGCGACAGGCGTGAATGGAGGGACGAATGGAGACGTGTCGTCTTCAGCGATGAGAGTCGCTTCTGCCTTGGTGCCAATGATGGTCGTATGCGTGTTTGGCGCCGTGCAGGTGAGCGCCACAATCAGGACTGCATACGACCGAGGCACACAGGGCCAACACCCGGCATCATGGTGTGGGGAGCGATCTCCAATACTGGCCGTACACCTCTGGTGATCGTCGAGGGGACACTGAATAGTGCACGGTACATCCAATCCGTCATCGAACCCATCGTTCTACCATTCCTAGACCGGCAAGGGAACTTGCTGTTCCAACAGGACATTGCACGACCGCATGTATCCCGTGCCACCCAACGTGCTCTAGAAGGTGTAAGTCAACTACCCTGGCCAGCAAGATCTCCGGATGTGTCTCCCATTGAGAATGTTTGGGACTGCATGAAGCGTCGTCTCACGCGGTCTGCACGTCCAGCACGAACGATGGTCCAACTGAGGCGCCAGGTGAAAATGGCATGGCAAGCCGTTCCACAGGACTACATCCAGCATCTCTACGATCGTCTCCATGGGAGAATAGCAGCCTGCATTGCTGCGAAATGTGGATATACACTGTACTAGTGCCGACATTGTGCATGCTCTGTTGCCTGTGTCTATGTGCCTGTGGTTCTGTCAGTGTGATCATGTGATGTATCTGACCCCAGGAATGTGTCAATAAAGTTTCCCCTTCCTGGGACAATGAATTCACGGTGTTCTTATTTCAATTTCCAGGAGTGTACATTATCCTTCACAGGGCAGTTGTGTTCAGAGCAGAAAATTTCCAAATAAAGAATTATAGTATTGGTAGGATGTAGCTCGGATGGAACTGACAACCTGAAATTGTCTGTCATAAGGAAAACAAACTGCCATATTTTAAAAAGTAACAACGTTAGCCGTGGAATATATGTGGCAAGCGTGTATGTTGGCTGCTAAGTTCACGGACTGCGTTCTCAGTTTTTATACACAGTAACAGTTTTCTCCCCATAAAGGATAGTATACTTTCAATCTACAGTATTCGCGTACTTATAAGAATAAATTTAGTAAGATATCTACTGTACTATAATAAAACTCGACTAAATCGAAAATGCAGTTTTTTTGCGTTCACAGTTTAACACTAGAATTTTTCAAAGAAAAGAGTATTTTGGACACGTCCTTTGCGTACTAACCTTTTTTCACTGCACTGCTTCATGGAGGTGCTAATTTTCATCTTCATGAATATCTCTCCTAACTCTTAAGTAAAAATAGAGGGAACTATCCTCAAGGTGAAACAACAAATGCTTTGGATTTAGTTAAATCAGTAATGTCATGAATTCAATTGACAGCAAGGGCAAAACACTTCCACGAGAGACATTCGCTACATTTTAAGCGGGGCATTAATCTACTGATTAGGGGGCGTAAGTATTCTAGAATGCAAATCATTTATTACATCCTCTTCGTCATCAAATACGAGAAATTAGAGTCTCGTTGACCATACTGTTCAACATAGTGGCTTCTAACTATGTTCTTTATCACTCCTTCAGAAACGTTAGTGTACAGACACAAGGCGTGAATTTCAGGTATGACTAAGCCAATCAGCCGGCCGGAGTGGCCGAACGGTTCTAGGCACTTCAGTCTGGAACCACGCGAACGCTACGGCCACAGGTTCAAATCCCGCCTCGGGCATGGATGTATGTGATGTCCTTAGGTTAGTTATGTTTTAGTAGTTCTAAGTTCTAGGGGACTGATGGCCTCAGAAGTTAAGTCCCATAGTGCTCAGAGCCGTATGAACCATTTGAACTAAGCCAATCAAATTATATAAATACTTACATCATGTGGTAAAAAATTACATGTGTCCTGATAGGAAATATTGATATTGTCATAAGGAATGTAGCGAGGTTCATATTTTCATGAATACCATACCAGAGTGCCAGGCGGTGAACAGTAGCGAGCAAGAATTCTTCGCGTACTGAATTCACGTCTTGTCACAATTTTCCCCTAATTCGCTACCAAATATCTGAATCACCGAAAAAAATCATACATCTTCAAAAAGGAAATCATGGTGGAAGCGCAATGGATACTTTCTCTGTGAAAAGTAACGTAAGCCGTTTTCAACGTGCGGCTCAATGGGAAATGAAGATCCTAGGTATTTTTATATCCTTAATCTCTATTCTTCGTTTTGTGTTAACTTCTAAGGAAACTCAATATTTTCTGAAAATACGTTGCATTATTATACGTAACCACAATTGTGTACCATTTACATGCAAGGGGACGCTTTGGTCCTGTAGGGAAAAATGAACCTGTGATTCAGTAACCTAAAGACGGTGGATGGGTCGAATCCGTAAAAAAGTGATTATTAGGAGAAGGAGAGGCAATTTTATGTTGATGAAAGGCAAGTAGAGCAGTGAAAGTTCAACGCCGGAAAGGTGCATCGCTGAAGTAACAGGAACTTACTTTGTATAAATTAAATTAATTTTTTCACCGAGGAAATTGCACCAACCATTTTGTCATTTTTCCGTCAATTGGCGTATATATGCCGCATTACGGCACAATCGATTGATGATTGCAGCAGCAGCCTCGCAGATGTGCTAAGGAAATACTGCGGTGATTGATCTCGATGCCGAATAATGATTTTTATCTCCGTAGACTTGTATCCACTCACAGACTTCCGCGTGAACGTTAACTAAAGTTAGTAGAAAGTAAAGGATAACAAAAATAAAAAAAGTTACCTGGAAGAATAATAGGTTAAATACTACATTTGAATTCTCCAGCTCAAATTTTCTTTCTGTTCAAAGTTGTTGTCCAGCTGAGTAAGTTAACTGTGAAATCATCAATGGCTGTTCGTAATCTTCATTTTTCAATATATTATATTACACGAAAGTATTTCAGCGAATTTTAGCGTCTCATAACAGTTTATACACCAGTTGCTTTACTGTATGAAATCCGTACTTATACTACGCTACAAATATTCCGATAGCACATACTGTTAACCTCATTCATATTTTCATAATTTATACAGTAGATGTTAATAATTCACTCTCATTTACATACTCTTAGTTCCGGAAAGAGAGTGGCGTGATAAATATGTTGACACACAATTATTCCGACGAAACCAGAGCAATACATCTTTCATGTAGTCAGAACCTGTTTTCCTGTAACTGTAGATGTGTGAATGTGTGTGTATTTCGTTGCCAGTCATAGATAAAATCAGCAGTAAGGATAGAGGCGTATTTGTTCAAACGTATTACTTGTCTTGCACTGAATTACTTTGATGAATCTGAGCGAGCAAGGAGATAGCATTTGAACTGATATTGTCAGTGGAAGCAGGTAGTTGTTCCAGCATACATCGGACTCTGCTTACGACTGTTCCACTCTCACCTTGTAACACTTTTATTTAGGTGCAAAATGTAGCTCCTAGATATCTGAAGGTGTCTAAGTCCGAAATGCGTCACGTTACGAGCAATGAAATCGTTCCATTTTAGAAACATGGCTTTCTGACTAGCAACCAATCCAACCTTTATGCATTACTACTGTTCGTTTTCAACATTGTCGCCTGCCTCCTACGCGGCTTCATGTCGCAACTGCGTTGCATTGGAAGTATTCAAGTGTATGAGAACAATAGTTCAAAAATGGTTCGAATGGCTCTGAGCACTATGGGACTTAACTTCTGAGGTCATCAGTCCCCTAGAACTTAGAACTACTTAAACCGAACCAACCTAAGGACATCACACACATCCATGCCCGAGGCAGAGAACGAGAACAATAGTGCAGGGTGCTTCGGCAGTCAGTCATTAGCAGCGCATCGTATTATTCTGTTGTTAAATCGTTGTCATGTATTTGGTAATGGCGGTTATAAAGACAGCAAGTGGTCACATAAAAGTGAGATATTTGTATTTCATCAACATTTTTGTTACTACATATAGACTATACCTCACCACAAATGTCCCACGATTATTACACTACTGGCCATTAAAACTGCTACACCAAGAAGAAATGCAGATGATAAACGGGTATTCATTGGACAGGTATATTACACTATAACTAACATGTGATTACACTTTCACGCAATATGGGTGCATAGATCCTGAGACATCAGTACCCAAAACAACCACCTCTGGCAGTAATAACGGCCTTGATAAGCCTGGGCATTGAGTCAAACAGAGCTTGTATGGCGTCAACAGGTACAGCTGCCCATGCAGCTTCAACACGATACCACAGTTCATCAAGAGTAGTGTCTGGCGTATTGTGACGAGGCAGTTGCTCGGCCACCATTGACGAGACGTTTTCAATTGGTGACCTGCAACATGCGGTCGCTCATTATCCTGCTGAAATGTAGGGTTTCGCAGGGATCAAATGAAGGGTAGAACCACGGGTCGTAAAACATCTGAAATGTAACGTCCACTGTTCAAAGTGTCGTGAATGAGAAGAGGTGACCGAGACGTGAAACCAATAGCACCTCATACCATCACGCCGGGTGATACGCCAGTATGGCGATGAGGAATACACGCTTCCAAATGGTTCATATGGCTCTGAGTACTATGGGACTTAACATCTGTGGTCATCAGTCCGCTATAACTTAGAACTACTTAAACCTAACTAACCTTAGGACATCACACAACACCCAGTCATCACGAGGCAGAGAAAATCCCTGACCCCGCCGGGAATCGAATCCGGGAATCGAACCCGGGAACCCGGGCGCGGGAAGCGAGAACGCTACCACACGACCACTAGCTGCGGACATACAAGCTTCTAATGTGCCTTCACTGCGATGTTGCCAAACACGGATGCGACCATCATGATGCTGTAAACAGAACCTGGATTCATCTGAAAAAATGACGTTTAGCCGTTCGTGCACCCAGGTTCATCGTTGAGTAAACCATCGCGGGAGTTCCTGCCTTGACGCGGGGTCAAGGATAACCGCAGCCATGGTGTCCGAGCTGATAGTCCATGCTGCTGCAAACGTCGTCGAACTGTTCGTGCAGATGGTTGTTGTCTTGGAAACGTCCCCACCTGTTCACTCAGGGATCGAGACGTAGCTGCACGATCCGTTACAGCCATGCGGATAAGATGCCTGTCATCTCGACTGCTAGTGATACGAGGCCCTTGGGATCCAGCACGACCATCCGTATTACCCTCCTGAACCCACCGATTCCATATTCTGCTAACAGTCACTCGATCTCGATCAACGCGAGCAGCAATGTCGCGAAACGATAAACGACGGTAGCGATAGGCTACAATCCGGAAACGTGATGGTACGCAGGCCGGGTGGACGTACCGCCGAATTGCTCAACACGTGGGGCGTGAGGTCTCCACAGTACATCGATGTTGTCGCCAGTGGTCGGCGGAAGGTGCACGTGCCCGTCGACCTGGGACCGGACCGCAGCGACGCACGGATGCACGCCAAGACCGTAGGATCCTACGCAGTGCCGTAGGGGACCGCACCGCCACTTCCCAGCAAATTAGGGACACTGTTGCTCCTGGGGTATCGGCGAGGACCATTCGCAACCGTCTCCATGAAGCTGGGCTACGGTCCCGCACACCGTTAGGCCGTCTTCCGCTCACGCCCCAACATCGTGCAGCCCGAGTCCAGTGGTGTCGCGACAGGCGTGAATGGAGGAACGGATGGAGACGTGTCATCTTCAGCGATGAGAGTCGCTTCTGCCTTGGTGCCAATGATGGTCGTATGCGTGTTTGGCGCCGTGCAGGTGAGCGCCACAATCAGGACTGCATACGACCGAGGCACACAGGGCCAACAACCGGCATCATGGTGTGGGGAGCGATCTCCTACACTGGCCGTAAACCTCTGGTGATCGTCGAGGGACACTGAATAGTGCACGGTACATCCAAACCGTCATCGAACCCATCGTTCTATTATTCCTAGACCGGCAAGGGAACTTGCTGTTTCAACAGGACAATGCACGTCCGCATGTATCCCGTGCCACCCAACGTGCTCTAGAAGGTGTAAGTCAACTACCCTGGCCAGCAAGATCTCCGGATCTGTCCCCCATTGAGCATGTTTGGGACTGGATGAAGCGTCGTCTCACGCGGTCTGCACGTCCAGCACGAACGCTGGTACAACTGAGGCGCCAGGTGGAAATGGCATGGCAACCCATTCCACAGGACTACATCCAGCATCTCTACGATCGTCTCCATGGGAGAATTGCAGCCTTCATTGCTGCGAAAGGTGGATATACACTGTACTAGTGCCGACATTGTGAATGCTGTGTTGCCTGTGTCTATGTGGCTGTGGTTCTGTCAGTGTGATCATGTGATGTATCTGACCCCAGGAATGTGTCAATAAAGTTTCCCCTTCCTGGGATAATGAATTCACGGTGTTCTTATTTCAATTTCCAGGAGTGTATATATACACACTGTAGTTACACACACACACACACACACACACACACACACACACACACACACACATATATATATATATATATATATATATATATATATATATATATATATATATATGTGTGTGTGTGTGTGTGTGTGTGTGTGAGCGTGTGTGTGTGTAACTACAGTGTGTATGCCGTTTTCCTGTTTTCAGAAACGTGTATAGCGGTCGGCGCGTGCAGACCTCACTCCGCGAAGTTACAGTGTGACGGAAATCTCAGGATTTGAACTCAGGGCCGTCCAGACCCCGTTAACGCGCGATTTGTCTATTCCTTCCATCGAGAGGCTTGTTTTAGGCAGAAGATTTCCTACTGCCCAAAGTTGAGTATAAGTTCACTCTTTGGATCGGGGTGTTTGTCATGCACGGTGCGGCTGGTCCCGGCGGAGGTTCGCGTCCTCCCTCGGTCATGGGCGTGTATGTTTTGCTTTAGGATAATTTAGGTTAAGTAGTGTGTGAGCTTAGGGACTGATGACCTTAACAGTTAGGTCCCATAAGATTTCACCCAAATTTGAACATTTTTTGAAATCGTAGTAGATTAACGTTTGCTCGCGTCTATCACATGTTCGTCATATTGCTGTTTTACCTTAAGCTTGCACAAAGTATGGAATCTTCCGGACCTTGAGTGTAGTAAAATGCTCAGTGTAAACAGAACGATTAATAGTACCCTTCAGGTCACATAGCATCAATTAATTGTACCTTTTCAGTAAGTGTAAAACTGAGTGAGAAAAGCAACAGCCGACATTGTAAACATTTGGTTATCTATTATTTTGGTTGTTAGTATCGGCACGTAAAGGGGCCGTTGTCACAAGTGTGAGAGTTAATATTGTAAATACTAATTGTGGATAGGGCCTTGATATGCAAAAGTTGTTATTGGAGTATTACTACTGATGAATTCATGTGTATGTGTAATCAAGAAAGAAGTGTTGGAACTACAAACCCGAATTAGGCCATTGTCTGAAAATAGTGCACCTTACCATACTAGAGCAGCTTTTCTTGCTTATATATTCATAGAAAGAGATTAACGAAATCGATGCCCCATTGTTTTTTGTCAATCTAAATATCCATTTTGCTTTATTACGTTCAGTAATGTATTCCAGATGAAAGTATCCAATAATAACGTGTACGTGCTCTTAATTTCTATCTTGATATCGCCGCTCTCTCATGCCCTTAACCACAACCAGTTCACCAGAAAGGTTTACCGTTTCAAGGCGGTGTTGACATTCTCGAATCTCATCACTCATATAATCTTCATTATTCCAGGAGTAGAGATTGGCTGAAAATCTAGCGTCATTCACTTAAAGGGGCGAGTATTTGGCGTAGAAGAGGGAGAAGCAGAAGAAGTGGTGAGGCAAATATTGCAGAGAGGATGGGCGGATGGCGGAGGAGGAGTCGAGGGGAGGCGCGCTCGCCGTGACAGATGACGGGCCGGGCCTGGCGCGGTTATGAATGGACAGGAAATTACACGTTAAGACTGAGGGCGGGCTCCCGCAACGAAATAGCCGCCCGCCCTTCGGATAGCGGGGCGCAGGGACGGCTGGCGAAAGCGGAACATAAATAAGGGAGGATAAATGTGCAGGCGCATGAATAACAATAAGGACCGTGATCCGGATTAAGGCAGTGATAATAAAAAGCGCGCTGAGCTGACACCGTTATTTATGGCGGTCGCGGCGCGCGCGGAATGTATATAACGAGGGCGGCGCCGATCCATCAGCTCCGCCGAGACTAGCCGCACCAGAAGCAGAAGGGTGGGGCCGGTAGCTAGGGCACGGCTGGATAGGCGGGCGGTCAGTCCCATGTCGCCACGGGATCTCGAGGCTCACCGGCCACGAGTAAGGGGCAAAGAAATTCTGTTTAACGTATTAAACGATCGCCATTTTTTTAACGTACACTGCGGTGGCAAAAATCATGGGATACCTCATAATATCATGTCGGACCTCCTTTTTCCCGGTGTAGTGCAGAAAACCAACGTGTCATGGACTCCACAAGTTATTGGAAGCCCCTGCAGAAATGTTGAGCACTACTTTGCCCTTATAGTCGTCGATTATTGCGAAAGAGTGGCCGGTGAAGGTTTTCATGCTCGAACTGATTCTCGATATCGTATCTCTCATAAATGTTGGGGGGGATTCATGTTGGACGATCTGGGTGGCCAAATCAATCAGTCGAATTGGCCACAATATTTTTCAAATCAGTCGCAAATAACTGTGATACATTGGCACTGCGCGTTGCTGAATGGCTGCAAATGGTCTCCAAGTAGGTGAACATAATCTTTCCAGTCAATGGACAATTCAGTTGGACCAGAGGACCTTGACCATTCCATGTAAACACAGCCCACAACATTATGGGGCCTATCCTTGAGTACTGCTCGAGCGTTTGGGATCTTTTTTAGGTCGGATTAAGGGAGGACATGGAAGCAGTTCAGAGGCGGGCTGCTAGATTTGTTACTGGTAACTTTTATCATCACGCGAGTGTTACAGAAATGCTTCAGCAATCCGGGTGGGTGTCTCTGGAGGAAGGGAGGCGTTCTTTCCGTGAATCGCTACTGAGGAAATTTAGAGAACCAGCTTTTGAGGCTGACTGCAGTACAATTTTATTGCCGCCAACTTATATTTTGCTGAAAGACCACAAAGATAAGAGAGATTAGGGCTCGTACAGAGGCATATAGGATATCATTTTTCCATCGTTCTGTTTGGGAGTGGAACAGGAAGAGAAGATGCTAGTTGTGGTACGAGGTACCCTCGGCCACGCACCAAATTGTGGATTGCGGAGTATGTATGTAGATGTAGACGGAGCCACCACCAGCTTGCACAGTGTCTCGTCGACATCTTGGGTAGGTGGCTTCGTGGAGTCTGTGCCACGCTCAAACCCTGCCATCAGCCCTTACAAATTGAAATCTGGGTCATCTGATCAGTCCACAGCTTACCAGTCGGCCACGGTCCAAGTGATATAGCCAAGCGCCCAGGAGAGCGATATCATGCTGATAGCAAGGACACTCGTTTTGGTCGTTTTCTGCAGTAGTCCACTAACGACAACATTCATCGCAATGTCCTATAGGATACGTTTCTCGTACGTCCCGCTTTTGTTTCTTGTTTATTTCAGGCACTGTTGTTCGTCTGTTAGCACTGATGTAATCCATTATAAATGGTTCTGAAAGCCTGCGACTGTGAAAACAATAGGTTTGCTTATATAAACTCATCTGCTACCAGTCACGGAATTCTTTATTTTCTTTTAACAGTGTTTAAAAATGTACAACAAGTCGTGTGTGACGTTTAGTGTGTGTGAGACTCTCCACAAATGGACCGTAAGGAATCTTAAAGTCAACAAAATGAAGCAGACTCTCACACATCGACATCACATAGAAATGACATAACAAACACAAAAAAATGCACTTGAAAATGGGAATCATTCCCCGAATCGCGTCGTGCGAAACATAAAATAAAGAAAATCATGACTGGTAACACAAACCTATTGAGCACTGACAGATCTACGCAAACGCCATTGCTGTTGGTCGTTAACGGAAAGCTGATGGCCACTGCATTGTCTGTGGTGTGAGGTATTGCATGAAATGTCGTATTTTCTGTACAACTTCGACACTGTGGTTCACAGAATATTAAATTCTCTAACGATTTCTGAAATGGAAATTCCAATGGATCTAGCTCCATCTAGAATTCCACGTTCAAAGTTTGTGAGTTCCCATCGTGCAAGCATAATCAAGTCGCAAACATTTTCATGTGAATGATCCGAATACAAATGACAGTTCTACCAATGCACTTCCGTTTTATACGTTATGCATGCGATACTACCGCCATCTGCAACGTGTATGGCACTATCCCATGACTTTTGTCGCCTCAGTGTAGCGTATACTGATGGGACCAAGCAATAGACACTACTGGATGTTTCATTTGTTCCAGCGTTGAAAGTGCTGGGTACCGTCTGCCACACTGAACGGTGGGATATCAGGAGCTGACTTACCAGTGTGTGCAGTCTGACTTTGTAACCCTGGGTAAGCGGGTTTACTAATGGGAAGCAATCGCGACTGGTTTGTAGCTAATTGATTTATTTCTTTTGTATAGTATAAAATAGCGATTCAACGCCCGTGTTCTGTTGTAGGACATGTGGGTGTCGAAACTACAGCTCTCAGCCACACTGTAACGCCATATCCTCGCCCACGGCCGGCACGGAGTAGCATGTCCCAGTAGCGGAGCGACCATAAGCGGTAAGCATCAGTTGCTGGCAGTGTAGATCATCATAGCTATGTTCCGAACAGGGCACCAGTGGTCTGTGCCCGCAGTGGCTGGCGACGTATGTGATCACATACCTTCAGTAAATCCCCACCCCCTAACGTCTGGCTCGCCACGCCTGATGATGGTAGTCATTAAGGGGATCAGTGGCTATAAGCGAACTGGTTCAGTACTTAGCCCATTGGAGCTGATGCTGGCCAGGCCTGGCGATATTTAATCCACGTGACTGTGCTACGTAGCACACTACTAATGCTGTATCGAACATCATAGGTTTGTTTTCGCTGTTCATCTGTATTTACTTATATTTTTCTGCTCTTAGAACTAGCTGCTATTCATCATACCAACTACAAATCTTCTTTAAGCCATTTCATATACTCTTACAGTCGCTCAATTATGACACAATCTCATACACCATAGCATCGTCAGCAAGCAGACTCAATGTGCAGCTTACCCTGTGCGCATTGCGGATAGCGCCCAGGAAAGATTCTCAACCTACTGCTGGGTACAACTACTGCCTGGTGCCAGAACCATGGACAACTGTGCAGCTTGTAGCCGAGGAGTGAGAATTCCACATTGGAACAAGTATCGGAAAAGTGATGGACCAAACGCATATTGTCAGGCCGAATGGGAACTGGTATTAGCAGATTAAAAGGCACTTTGCGAATGGAGGGGTCGCATAAGCAAGGACGTTGAAACTTGTATAGATAAAACATGCCAAGTGACGAGAGTCGTTGTAGTAATAAATTTCTTGGTGGTTGTGAGCGCTTTTTCCACCATGGTAGTTTTTGGCAGTAGATAACGAAGTTCACTACATTGGACATGAAAACCTTCACTGGATCTGCGATCAAGTTTGGTTCAAATAATATACACTTGTTTTGGTCGCCAAAAATTCGATGACACTTCTACATCTACATCTGCACTCCACAAAGCATCTACGGTTTGTGACGGTAACTACTTTGTGCACCACTGTCACTTCCCTCGCTCCCTTTTTCAGTCGTGAATGCTTGGCGTGAAGAAGGGTTGTTGGTAAGCCTGTGTGTAAGCTTGAACGTCTCTAATTTTACCGTCATGATTTCGCGAAATGTGCTGAGGAGGAAGCAATATATTGGTTGGCTCTTCGAGAAACCTACACTCTCAGAAACTGAACAGTGCACTACATCCTGATGCAGAATACCTCTTTTGCAGCATATGGCACTGGAACTGGCTGAACTCGTCTTTGAAAGGTTTGCTCTTACTAGCTGGACCTGAACGGAACGCCCTGCTCCTGCTTGGACCCTTGTTTTTTTTGGCTAACTTTCCTTAAAAGACTACACCTCCTGAGGGGTCTTTCAATGAATCTGTCTGCCATGTGCCTTACCTGCAACTACATTTATATGGTTGTTCCACTTTAAAGAATTCCATACTAATACTTCTAGATATTTAATGGATACGCCTGCCTCCAAGAGATTGTACTCTAATTGTATAATCATACAGTACTGGGTGGTCCTGCCTTTTTTACGTTCAATACGTTACATTTGTTCATATAGAGCATCAACAGCGAATCCCTCCACCAAGCGTGGATCCTCTGCAGGTCTTCCTGCTTTTCATTACAGTTTTCCAGCGTAGCGACTTCTCTGCATACAACAGTAGCCTCATGGAACTTTCAACGTTATCCCCCAGAGCTTTGTATACATTGTGGAAGGGAATGGCTTCATAACACTCCCTTGTGGTATGTCTGAAGCTTCTTTTACGTTTGATGATTTCTCTCCTTTTCAGTATTACATTCTGTGTTCTGTTTGCTGGGAAGTCCTCAGTCCAATCAAGTGAGTAGCCTGACATTCCGTACACTGGTATTTTGTTCATTATATGCCAGTGCGAGACCGCTTCGAACTCCTTCCCGATTTCAAGAACCATGGCATCACCCTTAGCGCCCGTATCTACCACTTCCTGGTTCTCAGTGACGAAGGGGAAGAAGATGAGTTTCACTCGATCGTTACTTTCGGAACCCAAGGTGATTTCTACAGAGGAGATTTTCGGTCACTGGAAATTTCATAACACACGAGACTAACATGTTGCAAAATTCTACATCAGACTGATGTCAGAGATATATGTACCTAGTTTGTTGTCTAATCGGCGATCCTTCTCGAAAACGGGAATGCCTTGCGCTTTTTTCTAACCGTTAGGAACGCTTCTCTCCTCGAGCAAATTACAGTACACTGCTGCTAGAAGAGGTGCAAGTAATGTTGCATAACCTATGTAGAATCGTACTGGTACCACGTCAGATCCTGTCGCCTTTGCTCTACTATGTGATTACACTTCTTTTTCTGTCCCGTACTCATTTTTTCGTTCATACAACGATTTAAAAGAGAAACCACAGTGCGAAACGCCTTAGTGAAACAAGTTCGGAAAAAGATATTTTGTACTTCGATCTTGTGTCTCTCACTCTTCATTACGGTCACCAATTATCTGCACAGAAGTCTTCGAATAGTTTACTGATTTAACATATGAAGAAAACTTGGGATTTTCTGACACGCTTCTCCTGACAGTCGTACCACTAAACTGGACATCCTGTTCTGGCAATTGTCAAACGACATCACATTTGACGCGTCCACGCAGTCGCCTGGAGATACTGCCAGTACATTTACAGACACCGCCAATAGCCTAAGAGTTGCCAAGTAAATAACTTCCACTGTACCCTAGCATCAAAGCACGACTGTGAGTTTCCCTTTTAACAAGCACGATTAAATAATTGGGAACGATCCTGAAAGTTTTCTTGTTAATGATGGCCACATTGTTAAGTCGTTGGTAGTAATGGAAGATCATTTTGTAATATTGATTTGTGAATTATTTATGCCTATGGACCAAAACACCTCTGTTTGTCAAGATAAATCTATTTAATCAATACAGTTACAATCTTATAGCTGGTGCCCCCTATCTTTTCATTTATTAGGCAGATGCTGCATTCAGATGCAGTACTATTATAATAACGATATATTAACACATCATTCAGTCACTCTCACATTTCCCAGCACATAAAAGTAGGAAAGCTATAGCTACTCTAGATACAATGCAACATTGAGGGGAGGGGAGAGTGAAGTTAGGGGAGAGTCACGACTACGACATAGAAAGATAAAGGAGTCATGCTTGTGACGTCATGCGTGTTTATGTGATATGTAAGTGATGACTATCATGATCTTCATGACCACGTTCAACTTCGAATTGTATCCAGAATCACGACAGCCTTTCTACTCATAAAACAGTCCAGAAATTATATAGTAAGGAAATTATGTAGTATGAGAATGACCTAACGGATACCGTAGTTAAAGAGAAAACGATTCTATCGTTCCGTTTACTGTTATGTCATTCTACATCTACATATATACTCCGCTAGCCACCAAGCGGTGTGGGGCAGAGAGCACAATTGGCACCAAATTTCACCCTCTCTGTTCCACTGGCGGATCGCGCGAGGGAAAAACGACTGTCTGAACGCCTCAGTCCGAGGTCTTATTTTCCTTATCTTTGAATGATGATCATTACGCGATTTGAAAGTTGGTGGTAACAATATATACTCTACATCCTTGGTGAAGATTGGATTTCGGCATTTAGTGACGAGCCCATTCTGTTTAGCGCTTTGGCTATCTTCAAGTGAGTCCCACTTCAAATTTTCTATGAGATTTGTAACGATCTCGCGATGGCTAAATGTACGTCACGAATCTTGCCGCTCTTCTTTGTTCGTTCTCAATCTCTTGAATCAGATCCAACTGGTAAGGGTCCCATACAGACGAACAATACTCTAAGACTGGTCGAACTAACGTATTGTAAGCTATTTCCTTTCTTGAAGGACTGCATCGCTTCAGAATTCTACCAATAAACCGCAATCTAGTGTTCGCCTTAACCGTTACTTGTGTAATCTGATCATTCCATTTGAGATCATTTCGAATAGTCACACCCAGATACTTGACTGATGTTACCGCTTCCAAAGACTGATCATTTGTTTTGTACTCATACATTAATGGGGATTTTCGCCTTGTTATACGCAGTAGGCTACACTTGCTAATATTGAGAGAAAACTGCCAGTCATTACACCACGCATTTATTTTCAGCAAATCCTCACTGATTTGTTCACAACTTTCGTATGATACTACTTTCCTGTAGACTACAGCATCATCGGCAAACTGTTTAAGGCCGCTGTCAATACCATCAACCAGATCGTTTATGTAAATTGTAAAAAGAAGAGCATTGTAGAGAACGTCATAATGTGTCAGTTGGAGAAACAGTGCGACCAATGAAGGTGGTCATACAGCTGTGGGGCTTCTCGTTCTAGACAAATGGACGTGACGAATTGTATCTAACATGTTTTGCAGTAGATTCTTCACTTATTGTCGGTTCTTGAAACTTAGTGTTTAGGATTTCGTGGAATAATTTGGGTTTATCCTCAAAAATTGCCAGTTAAAATTTTCCATCATCTCTGTCGCGGTCTCCTGTGAGTCAAAGAAACCTGTGATCATTTGAACTTCCCTTATTTGTATATGTTCAGTAACCTCTGTTAATTCTACGTGGTGTGGGTCAGAAACTTGAAATGGAAAGAAGACAGGCATTTCCGGTCAGTCGAGTGTAGGGTATGTATCAACAGCAGCAGAAAATGGTGTAATCTGAGAAACGAGAAGGTGGTGGAGAGAGTGAGTTCCAACAGTTCATTGAGAAGATTATTTTCTTCAGAATAAACAGTAAAGGAACGCCTTCAACAATAGCTCAGTTACACATGTTACACAGACGTAAACAGTAATGAAATCCTACACTCTGATTGGAATGTATACCGCGGAGATAGGCTGGACAGTGAAGGGGGAGGCGTGTTTATAGCGATAAGAAGTGCAATAGTATCGAAGGAAATTGACGGAGATTCGAATTGTGAAATGATTTGGGTGAAGGTCACGGTTAAAGCAGGCTCAGACATGGTAATTGGATGTCTCTATAGGCCCCCGGGCTCAGCAGCTGTTGTGGCTCAGCACCTGAAGAATAATTTGGAAAATATTTCGAGTAGATTTCCCCACCATGTTATAGTTCTGGGTGGAGATTTTAATTTGCCGGATATAGACTGGGAGACTCAAACGTTCATAACGGGTGGCAGGGACAAAGAATCCAGTGAAATATTTTTAAGTGCTTTATCTGAAAACTACCTTGAGCAGGTAAACAGAAAACCGACTCGTGGCGATAATATATTAGACCTTCTGGTGACAAACAGACCCGAACTATTTGAATCAGTTAATGCAGAACAGGGAATCAGCGATCATAAAGCGGTTACTGCGTCGGTGATTTCAGCCGTAAATAGAAATATTAAAAAAGGTAGGAAGATTTTTCTGTTTAGCAAAAGTGACAAAAAGCAGATTACAGAGTACCTGACGGCTCAACACAAAAGTTTTGTCTCAAGTGCAGATAGTGTTGAGGATCAGTGGACAAAGTTCAAAACCATAGTACAATATGCGTTAGATGAGTATGTGCCAAGCAAGATCGTAGGAGATGGAAAAGAGCCACCGTGGTACAACAACCGACTTAGAAAACTGCTGCAGAAGCAAAGGGAACTTCACAGCAAACATAAACATAGCCAAAGCCTTGCAGACAAACAAAAATTACGCGAAGCGAAATGTAGTGTGAGGAGTGCTATGCGAGAGGCTTTCAATGAATTCGAAAGTAAAGTTCTATGTACTGACTTGGCAGAAAATCCTAAGAAATTTTGGTCCTATGTCAAAGCGGTAGGTGGATCAAAACAAAATGTCCAGACACTCTGTGACCAAAATGGTACTGAAACAGAGGATGACAGACTAAAGGCCGAATTACTAAATGTCTTCTTCCAAAGCTGTTTCACAGAGGAAGACTGCACTGTGCTTCCTTCTCTAGATTGTCGCACAGTTGACAAAATGGTAGATATCGAAGTAGACGACAGAGGGATAGAGAAACAATTAAAATCGCTCAAAAGAGGAAAGGCCGCTGGTCCTGATGGGATACCAGTTCGATTTTACACAGAGTACGCGAAGGAACTTGCCCCCCTTCTTGCAGCGGTGTACCGTAGGTCTCTAGAAGAGCGAAGCGTTCCAAAGGATTGGAAAAGGGCACAGGTCATCCCCGTTCTCAAGAAGGGATGTCGAACAGATGTGCAGAACTATAGACCTATATCTCTAACGTCGATGAGTTGTAGAATTTTGGAACACGTATTATGTTCGAGTATAATGTCTTTTCTGGAGACTAGAAATCTACTCTGTAGGAATCAGCATGGGTTTCGAAAAAGACGATCGTGTGAAACCCAGCTCGCGCTATTCGTCCACGAGACTCAGAGGGCCTTAGACACGGGTTCACAGGTAGATGCCGTGTTTCTTGACTTCCACAAGGCGTTTGACACAGTTCCCCACAGTCGTTTAATGAACAAAGTAAGAGCATACGGACTATCAGATCAATTGTGTGATTGGATTGAGGAGTTCCTAGATAACAGAACGCAGCACGTCATTCTCAATGGAGAGAAGTCTTCCGAAGTAAGAGTGATTTCAGGTGTGCCGCAGGGGAGTGTCATAGGACCGTTGCTATTCACAATATACATAAATGACCTGGTGGATGACATCGGAAGTTCACTGAGGCTTTTTGCAGATGATGCTGTGGTGTATGGAGAGGTTGCAACAATGGAAAATTGCACTGAAATGCAGGAGGATCTGCAGCGAATTGAAGCATGGTGCACGGAATGGCAATTGAATCTCAATGTAGCGAAGTGTAATGTGATGCGAATACATAGAAAGATAGGTCCCTTATCATTTAGCTACAAAATAGCAGGTCAGCAACTGGAAGCAGTTAATTCCATAAATTATCTGGGAGTACGCATTAGGAGTGATTTAAAATGGAATGATCATATAAAGTTGATCGTCGGTAAAGCAGATGCCAGACTGAGATTCATTGGAAGAATCCTAAGGAAATGCAATCCGACAACAAAGGAAGTAGGTTACAGTACACTTGTTCGCCCAATGCTTGAATACTGCTCAGCAGTGTGGGATCCGCACCAGGTAGGGTTGATAGAAGAGATAGAGAAGATCCAACGGAGAGCAGCGCGCTTCGTTACAGGATCATTTAGTAATTGCGAAAGCGTTACGGAGATGATAGATAAACTCCAGTGGAAGACTCTGCAGGAGAGACGCTCAGTAGCTCGGTACGGGCTTTTGTTGAAGTTTCGAGAACATACCTTCACCGAAGAGTCAAGCAGTATATTGCTCCCTCCTACGTATATCTCGCGAAGAGACCATGAGGATAAAATCAGAGAGATTAGAGCCCACACAGAAGCATACCGACAATCCTTCTTTCCACGTACAATACGAGACTGGAATAGAAGGGAGAACCGATAGAGGTACTCAGGGTACCCTCCGCCACACACCGTCAGGTGGCTTGCGGAGTACGGATGTAGATGTAGATGTCGGCATCATAAGCAGAAGATGAAGAGACAGACAAAGTATATAAGGATATTCACTGAAGAGCCAAAGAATCTGATACACCTGCTTAATGTCACTTAGGGACGCCGCGAATACGCGTAAGGCAGCAACATGATGTGACATGGACTCTCCTAATGCCTGAAGTCATTTCCTGTCCTTACTTCTTGGCAGTGATTTCCTTGTGTTCCTTTCCTCTCCGATTCTGCGAAGAACCTCCTCGTTCCTTACATTATCAGTCCTCCCAATATTCAACATTCTAATGTAGCACCTCATTTTAAATGCTTCGATATTGTTCTGTTCCATGTTTACCTACCACTCAATGCCGTGCTCCAAACGCACATCCCAGAAATTTCTTCACGAATTAAGGCTTATGTTTGATACTGGTAGACTTCTCTTAGCCAGGAAAGCCCTTTTTGCAAGAGATAGTCTGCTTTCTATGCCCCCTCTTGCTCCGTCTGTCATGGGCTATTCTGTTGCTTGGGTAACAGAACTCCATATCTCCGTAATTAGCAATCATAATGTTAAGTGTTTCGCTGTTCTGAGTTTCGCTACTTCTGATTTCTTTCGTGTTTCTTCTATTTACTCTCAATCCATATAATGTAGTCATCTGACTGTTCATTCTATTCAGAAGAACTCATGATTCTTGTTCACTTTCATTTCGGATAATTATTTCATAAGCAAATCTTATCATGAATGTCCTTTCATCTTTAATTTTGATTCCACTCTTGATCCCTTCTTTTATGTCTGTCATTACTTCTTCGATGTATCGATTATATAGTAGGGAGGAAAGACGACATCTCTGTCTTACACCGTTTTTAATCCGGGCACTTCGTTCTTGGTCTTCTTCTCTTATTTTCCCCTCTTGTCTCTTGTGCATATTGCATATTACACGTTTTCCGTATACCTTACACCTATTTTCCTCGGAATGTCGAACATCTTGCACCATCCGACATTGTTGAAGACGTTTTCCGTCTTAATTTTTCTTTAATCTTGCTTCCATTATCAGCCTCAACGTCAGAATCGCCTCTCTCGTGTCTTAGCCTTCCCTAAAGCAGATTGTGCGATAGTTCTCGCACTTGTGGGCTCTTGCAATCTTCCATGTTCTGTGTACGAAAGTCTAATGGTAAACTGCCGGACTCATACGTTCTACACAGCAACGTGAACAACCATTTTTTTTTGCCACTTCTACCAATGATTTTAGAAATTCTAATGGAATGCTATCTATTCATTCCGCCTTATTCGATGTTTGGTCTCCCAAAGCTGTAAATATTTCTTCTTTGTTACTTGTGAATTACTAACAAAGGTTCACTAGAATGGGTTAGTGAGTTGCAGATAGCTGTACATCATTGGATAGGGTGACCTATTAACACTTAAGTGGTTACAGGGGTGCCCTGCGAAGTGCGTTGCGACGACTCATGTTAATTTTGTATATTAACGACTTCGCAGACAATGTTGATAATAAACTCAGGTTTTTCGCAGTATGTAACTAAATACTGTTCGAAATAAAAATGCACAACACTCAGCCAGATCTCGATAAGGTTTCAAAATGGTACAAATATTGCCAACTTGCTTTAAACGTTTAGAAATATAAAACTGACCACTTTACAAAACAGAAGAAAATATGGTATTCTATTACTACAGTATCAACGAATCACAGATGGAATCTGTTATTTGGGTGTATCACTTTGTAGGGATACGAAATGGAACGAGCACAGCGTTTCCGTCATAGGTGAAGCACGTGGCATTCTTCGGTTCACTGGTAGAATACTAGGGAAATGCAATCACTTGTCAAAGGAGATTGCTTAAGAATCACTCATGAGATCAGTCCGAGAATATTACTCAGGTATTTATGGTCCATACCAAATAGGATTAACAGAGGATAGTGAATGTATACAGAGAAGGGCACCGCGAATGGTTATAACACATATCAGTGTTTTTTTTTTTTGTGCACCGAGTCACTAATGGCAAAGGAAGCAGTCTTATTTATAAAATATGAATCTATATTGTTTTGAAAATCAGCAGTAACGGGTCTAAATAAATATATATTGCTCACGAGATCTCTATCATCTGTCTTTCGTCTCCTGTAACTTCCTTCTTTATCTTTTCTTCTGCTGGCGTTGGTCTATTAAGATGTATTTATCACTGTGAACAACTGTAGGTGAGAATAATTATTTGTTTCGTTCAGGTAATGATTCTTGTCTTACTAGTTCTTAACACAAACCTCTTCAATATGTTGCTGACTGATTAAGTATAAATGTGGATGACTTTTGTTGCATGAGTGCGAACAACTGGATTGGGGATATTTGTTTAGCCGCTATTGCGACCATCTCACTGAGACAGCGGCGAATGGTAGTAATTGCTTACAACACTTTATCAAGAAAAGCACGATTGTACAGTGCGAAACAAATTAGGGCACTTGAGATATTTGAAACCTTCATGGTCACGAAAATACGAAGCCAAGCTAAGCCAGTTATTCCGAGAGAATATATTTTTTTGTGTCTTAAAAATTGTAATCCGTGGGCTTTTCGTCAGTTTAACTACACCAGTGCTAATTATGTTGAGTTAAATGCTCAAATAATTGTTTGAGCCGTTGGAGATTGTCGTAGGGATGCTGAAGAAATTGAACTGGCAGATAATTTTGAAGATAAACTACAAGTGTCCTACGATATCTTAGAAACTTTCAAGAATCAGCTATTATGATGAATCTGGTAATATGCAACAACTCCCAAGATTGTTGGGATCGCTAGTAGAACAGAAGATTAATCGCAGTTCACACCGAGACATTTCAGCAGTCGTTGTTCCCACGCTCCATGCGTGAATGAAAAGAGAAGTCCTCATAACTGGCTGGTATAATGAGAAGTATGCTCTATTATGCACGTGAATGTAGTTATCACACTAAGGGTGTAGATGTAGTTGTACGTGTGGATTACACCAGTGTCAGTCAGGAGGAAACAGGCATCATCTGCTGTTTGAAGAGTAGTAAACAAAGTCAATGGACATTGTCTCCTGTTATGGAGAATCCTTGTTGTCAACGGTTGTCAATATTGTGTGACAGTTAATCACAGCCATGTCGCGGGCAGTAGGCACGCCCTTTCGTCGTTTACTGTACTCAATCTGTTGGTAAATTGCTTCTCTTTTAAAGATCCAGTTGCATTCGTATTAAATGAACCGTAGTATTTCAAAAAATGAGGTACTCTTAAAGTTTTCATAATGTATCTAGACATATGACTATTCATTCCTGTTGGACGGACGGTTTATTTGAATTAACAGTTCATGCCATGCAGTATACAGTTGTTGCTCATTAGGATTTTCATCAGTCTCAGTAATATTGTGAAATTAAATGAAACACAGCTCTGAGCGGTGAATACAGGAGATACTCATAGCAGAGCACGTATAATCGGCTTATAGCTACTGCAGAATATCATACTGCGACTACAATTCAGAGGTGTGACGTTCTCGCAGTAATTAACTGTGTCACTGTTAATTGCTTATTAACCATGTCTAATAATGCTTATGACTCAGCACATGTCATTTTTACTTATTTGTCCAATGGTTTTAGTTTTGTAAAATCTAACCTAACTGCAAAATAAAATGTTAGTAAAAGAACCTGCTTCATGCAGTACCTATTCTTGAGTACTAAATCCCATAGTCTTCATGTTAAAGTGTGTTGATCCGCCTGTTAGATGCGACATTTTCCTGAGCATGGTAATAACGTACCCTGTTTCACCTGCGTCATAGAGGCGAAGAGTGATTGTGTGCATTGCTCCATAGTGACAACACTGTAAATTTTCGTTGGAGTAATTTTTGTGGGAGTATGATTAAAGCGAAAAAGAAACACACAGTTAGTATTCTTTTGAGTTGTATATTATTATTGTTCACTTTGCTTCATGGCACCAACTGTTAATGTACAAAACTGGTACCGATTGCTCAGCTTTCATCAATCATGCTACACTCTTTATCAAACATTGAAATAATTTCTGTACTTCCTTCATTATTGTACTTGTAATACACGTGTCCTTCTTGCACCCTCGAGATCCTTCTACAAATGTCGATCTCCCAATTTTTCGGACTCTGTACCATGAAGTCCATATACAACTTTGATCACTCTCTACTACCGCTCGAATTACACTCTTTGCCCTTCAGCTGGGTGCTTCTACCCGCAATCCACACTTTAATCACGTGCATAGCAAGCATAGTTTGACAGCAACGAAGTAAATGCTTTTTTCGTGATCGTTGGAGGAGCACAATATACTTGCGACCAATTCAGTTTTTAGCCAGTATTTTTACAATCAAACAACTAAATCAAAGGGCACTGTCAAGGTATCGGTCCAAAATGATATGTCGAAATCTGGAAGAGCTTACATTGGCCGTTCGATTCGCACAGCGCATGACAGGTGTGTGAAACATCGCCGTCATACGAGGCTACAACAGCCGGAAAAATCTGCGTTAGCAGAATACTTCTTAAATGAGGGACACAGTATGAAATTTGATGAAACTGTGGTGGTTGGCAACATTTCCGGTTTTTGGAACAGTGTGTATAAAGAGGCGATTGAAATTAGGTTGGCTGTAATTTAATCAACAGAGACAATGGGTTTCCTCTTAGCAAAACGTTGAATCCTGTATTATCTCGCATCAAAACTGAACGTTCTTCGGTGCGGCCTTGATTGCTATACATCGTTGCGAGCAGTGTTTCACTAACGGCGGCGCCACCTCTCTGTCTTGGAAGGCAGAAACCGCGATGGGCGGCACATGCGCCGTGTACTGAACGGTGGCCTATATAGGACGTCGATTTGCAACCTGACGTCAGTTCTCGGCGGGAATCATCAGCAGAAGCAGCATTTTCCTGAAGATGGCTACCAGTTGGATCGCCGAAACATCGAGTCAAGTTGATTTTAGGATCAGGCAGCAAACCCGAAGAGACTTTCAAGATTACACTTTAATGTCAAAAATTTTGACAGTGCATTCTTTCCGTGTGTGTCCTCCCTGTGTGAAAAACTTCAGAGTAAGTTTAGATATGTCGAATAGGAACATTATCTTGTGATGTCTCAGGCAGAATCAGATATTCGATTATATCTGATGAATTTTTGTCTTGCATGAATTAACGTCAGTGTGAGGTGGTATCTGAAATATTCGACGACATGGTCACTTTATAATATTAACTGAGAATTAAAATTAGGGTGACACAACATGCATAGTAGCATGCTGCAAATTTTTAGTGAATTTAAAAGTCACAAATCACTACTCTAAAAATGCTGAACATGTGCAGTGGATTTTAACGTCAAGAAGAAATACTCTAAAAATACAAAAACAACTTTCTACTTGCCTCAAAGTACATCGAAACTGTAGGAACATTTACGTTTTCTCTTGTAATAAATTTAAGAAGCTCAGTATGACATTTGTTTGCGTTAAAACACTCTCCTAACAAAAATGTGCATATGGTAAATTATTTTTAATGGCGCAAATATAAAACGACATGACTGAAATAACTTGTAAAATTTAACAGCTGTCGAACATTAAAAAATATTTTTAAAACCATAAACCTAAAATAACTGCTGAAGTTATAAGAAGTTCCCTTGATCAACCAGGAGAGTTCCATAACATCAGTATTACATTAACACGTTACACATATAATTAAGCAGCTTGTAGGACTTCACATACTCCACATATTCTAAACTAAGATATAATACTACCTGGTTATTCTACCATATTCGGTGAAGCAAAAGCGCAAAAGAACAGCCCATGCAACAACCAACGACCAGATGTGAAATATTTAAACAGCTACAACCAATAGGTCGTTAATAGATTGCCTGAACAAGCTTACATCTTACCTAGTTGTAAGGAACACACCAAATTCAACATACTAGATAGACGCCGATGATGATTCCAACTGTACCCTGGTTTTGTAGTTTTGCTTTCAAACGACCTATGAATAATTTCCGTTAGGAACCTATTGCTGGTCTCAATCAACACCTGATGAGCAGCCTTTTGATATGTTCATTTGTACTCTTTAAGAGACAGCTGTTAGTACTGCAACGCAGCTTACAATCAATATATGGGGGAGCATAGGTATTAGAGCAGTAGGCAGAGTGACTGATTCGCTACAGCTGACCCCTGGAACACCTTCTTGAGGTGAAAAACTGATTTTTCCTGTAGAACGTACTAGACGACTCTCCTGTGTACATTACCGATTTAACGAGAACACGTGTGTAAGCGTTGTACATTGTATCAACCACGTCTCTTTACGCCCAACAAGCATCTAGTTCGTTTATGATTACTCTTGCGTAAAAATTTTTTTAGTGAGATCGTTTAAAAGTAAAACTCAAATGATAATTAATTCTAGAGTCGTTGTAATCAGTTTAGTGGGCTGAATAACTTAAGTGTCTCCCACGTTGCAAAGATGAGCTGGAAACGGAAATCTAGTATGTCAGTACTTCAGTCACTGACTCAACCACAGAGTTCAGTCCTTAAGTGGTTTGACGAGCCATCATATAGCCTATACAGTTTTAGCAAACATTGTTGAGCAAATATCAGGCAATGCAATGTGAAAGAAAAAAAATGCATGAAGTTTTGGCAGATGAAGTCTTTTCTGAATTGCACAGAAAAGTAATGGAACATATTTAATGACGTGAAAATGTACTGCAACATTTTTCATCAGAATGTGGTGCTATAGAGACTATCGAACCGCTGTCTGTCCTTGTTCGAACAGATTTACTGCCGCGAATAGAAAATAATATGGTCCGACTACTAAACGCCATGTGCAAAAACCGTAAAAATGGCGTAAAACCCCACGGCTGTGAACTCTACTGCGCCACTCATCAAGTTATTGACTTAAATGGAACAGCGAAAATGTAGCTTTGCAGCCAATGAATTATGTCACCATTATTAAAAAGAGATCCAGTTTGTTTCAGCGCATTTATGTGAAATACCCGTCTCGACCAGCAGTGATTTACGAATTGCAAATTTGTCACTTTCCTGAAATTAATCGAGAGGAAGACAGTTCAAATCCTCGTCCGGCCACCGAGATATACGTTTTCCGTGATTTCGCTAAATCGCTTCAGGCAAATGCGGGGACGGTTCCTTTGAAAGGGCACGGCCGATTTGCTTCCCCATCCTTCCCTAACCCAATCTTGTGCTTCGTCTTTAATGACCTCGTTGTCGGAAGGGCGTTGAACAATAGCCTCTGTAACAGCACTGCTGCTACGGTCGCAGGTTCTAATCCCGCCTCGGGCATGGATGTGTGTGATGTCATTAGGTTAGTTACGTTTAAGCAGTTCTAAGTCCAGGCGACTCATGACTTCAGATGTTAAGTCCCACAGGGCTCAGAGCCAGTTGAACCATTTTTGAACAATAGTCTCCTGCTGATACTTACTGAAATTTTTGAACAACAAGGTAGTTGTTAGTTACACGCTAATGAAAATTATGCTTATTTCGACGTAGTATTATGCTAGTTGAGTGCATTGCGGTCTTGCTTAGGAAGACGACATGCTTCTCCGCGTATCTGACATAACGATTTTATACGTCATCCCTGAGAACTGTGGTACAGATATTCCGCACTGTAAGCGAGTATTCAGAGCTGTTGCAAAGTTCTTTCACTGCAAACAATACAATGAACTGCTGTTACGCAGTAATATTGCGTTGAGAAAGGTAAATAAAGAATTCATGAGCCAGAGGATCCTTTTTCCGTGAAACGTACTTTATTGAAATTTCGCCATTGTGATGTTCTCTGAATTATTAAACGTCGGCCAAGCTGGGAGGAAGAAGATTACTTCCATTGTCCTATGGAGTCGATATCCAGACATCGAAGAGAAAATAATAGCGGGACGGTGAATAGCGAACCGCGGGTGCAGCGGTGGGACTGTTCGAAGCTTCGGCGTAATCTCGGGCGTTAAATGCTACGAATGGAACTACCTGCAGGTCGATCCTCGCATGCGTCGCCTGCAGCACTGCTCTACTTCAGTGCACTTTTCTTTTTTCCTCATAGCACATGAAGGTGCGCAAAGGGACGCGTTATTCGGAATCGAACGTTCGCAATTGCATGCACATAAAAAGAGATGAATTTTTGATTTATGTAAACCCGATTACTGTAGGAGGGGTCAGCATCTGCCGAAATGATCTGGTGCGAAGCGTCATAGGTATTTTCACAGGTGCACAATACATTTGTTTACGTAAGTGATTGTAGGTTACATCAACAGCGCTGCGAAAATTTGTGTCGAAATAATAGTACGAAGTGTTGCGCTCTATCAAAATTACGGTTCTGTAGGTTTTGTACAGTACCTAAATGACGTAGTAAATGGTAGTATCACTGGTACTATTGGTAGAGTTGTTGGGAAAGAAACATAAATGATTGTGTAAGAGAGGATCTGGGTGATGAGTTCTTCACTTTGTTTCTTTGTTTCGCACTTAATTAAAACCACAAATCATTCACTATAAGTCCACTGTGTATTTTTTATTCTTACAGAATACAAATTGTACTTTACAATGAATAGCAATTTGTTGATAGCGTAACTTCTGCACATCTATGTAAGCTAAGCAGTTGCATTTGATGCAATGTCAGTTTACATTCACAAACATAAAAAAATTGTTTACTAAATGTTGTTGTTTTGCTTCAATAGAACGTTCTTCATTGTAGTCTAATTAAGAGTTTCCTGTTATTGTTGATGAGGTTCAAATGGCTCTGAGCACTAAGGGACTTAACTTCTGACGTCATCAGTCTCCTAGAACGTAGAATAACTTAAACCTAACTAACCTAAGGACATCACACACATCCATGCCCGAGGCACGATTCGAACCTGCAACCGTAGCGGTCGCGCGGTTCCAGACTGTAGCGCCTAGAACCGCTCGGCCACAAAGGCTGGCGATAAGTGGAAAATTGTTTATGAATAATAGATACACGTTTTAAATAACTTCAACGATGTACTGAAGATTCCACTTTCTAGCGCTATATGATAGACCAGTAGACCCTACAGTTTTTTTCTTTAATTTTTACTTCAATATTCTTCTGTTCACGGTGTTCTTATTTCAGTTTCCTGGAGTGTAGATAGTTATCTCAAATACGTTTGCGAATTTTTTTCTTAAATTCGTATGTGTTACTATTTATGTTGTAACTGCTATTCGCTTTTGTCACCGAGAGAGTTAGGGCAGTGATTAGCTGACTGGTCTCGCATACGTGTGGACGACGGTTAAAACCTGCGTCCGATCATTCTGACTTAGCTTTTCTGTGATTCCTTACATGGCTCCAGACAAGTGCTGGGGTGGTTCCTTTTAAAATCGCACGGCCGATATCCTTCCCCATTCTTGAACATTGCGAGCCTTTACTGCGTTGCTAATGACCATTATGTTGACGAGATATTAATCCATAATCTTCCTTCCTTTCGTGTGTCACACAACTTATATTTAGTGTATCTGCTCAATTGTCTATTACTCTCTCCTTTCTTACTATCAATATGGAAACCATGAATTAATAAACTATGTACAACGAAAGTACTCACGTATAATAATTTTGCAGAGCAGAAATTTGTAACAGATGGAGAAAAAAAAGAATTCAGTGTATAAATACAAGGTGAAGGGAATCGAGATCTTTCGCTCTGATTTTAGATAAAGCAGTGACCATCCAATTACTCATATCTGTAATGTCCATAGTATCAGTTTACTGGCTGCGAACAACATCAATTCAAAATATTTATATTCTGCTTCCTTTAATTATTACCTGTTTTCTTTATAAAATACGTACTTGATACCAGTGATACAGATCAAAATTCCAGACGTAAGTGTAGAGAAACAAAAAGGGTAAAAATGTTGCATTCCAGCGGGATTCATTGTAGTAGTGTACGTTGTTAGTCTTTATTTCCTTAAAGAAACTCCTGGCATGGAGCTTTTTCTTCCGACGAACGTATTCAAGTTTTTTGAGTCATCAGTCTTCTGACGGGTTTGATGCTGCCTGTCTCAAATTTCTCTCCTGTGCCAGCCTCTTCATCTCAGAGACGCACTTACAACCTATGTCCTCAATTATTTGCTGGATGTATTTCAATTTCAGTCTTCCTCTACAGTTTTTGCCCTCTACGACTCCCTCTAGCACCATGGAAGCCATTCCCTCAACAGATGTCCTGTCATCCTGTCCCTACTCCTTGTCACTGTCTTCCACATATTCCTCTCCTCTCCGATTCTGCGCAGAACATCCTAATTCCTTACCTTATCAGTCAACCTAATTTTCAACATTCGTCTTTAGTACCACATTTCATATGTTTCGATTCTCTTCTGTGCCGGTTTTCCCACAGTCTGTGTTTCATTACCATACAATGCTGTACTCCAAAGTCATAGTTTCAGAAACTTCTTCCTCGAATTAAGGGCTATGTTTAATACCAGCAGAATTCTCTTGGTCAGGAATGCCATTTTTGCCATTGCTAGTCTGCTTTTGATGCCCTCCTTGCTCCGTCCGTCATTGGTTATTTTACTTCCTAGCTGGCACAATTCTATAATATCATCTACTTTGTGACCCTCAATCTTGATGTTAAGTCTCTCGCTGTTCAAGTTTCTGTTACTCCTTATTACTTTGGACTTACTCTGAATCCATATTCTGTACGCATTAGATTGTTCATTCCATTCAGCAGATCATGTCATTCTTCTTCACTTTCACCCCGGATTGCAATGTCATCAGCGAATCGTATCATTGGGATCCTTTCGCCTTGAATTTTAATTCCACGCCTGAACTATTATTTTCATCATTAGTTCTTCGATATACAGTTTGAATACTAGGACGAAAGACTGCATCCTTATCTTACACCGTTTTTAAACCGAGCACTTCGTTCTCGGTGGTCCACTATCATTGTCCCCTCTTGGCTCTTGTACGTATTGTATATTACCCGTCTCTCACTATAGCTTACCCCTATCTTTCTCAGAATTTAGAAAATATGGCACCATTTTACATTGTCGAACGATTTTTCCAGATCGACAAATCCTACGAACGTGTCTTGATTTTTCTTTAGTTTTGCCTCCGTTATCAATCGAATAGTCAGATTTACCTCCCTGGTGTTTTTACCTTTGCTAAAGCCAAACTGATGCTCATCTAACACATTCTCAATTTTTTTCCCATTCTTCTTCTCTCAGGGCACACCTTCAGTGCCGAGCGGAAGGGTTTGCGTATTTCGTTGAAGTCGATAGCTATGCCGGTGGTTGCACAGCTACTGGCAGGGTCATCCAAGCAGATTGGTCTCGACTGAGGAGTCAGACGAAGTGTACCCCACAACATAGGGCAGGGAGGACTCTACAGGCATAGTGAAGCCAGCTTCCCTAGAGGAGTAAACAAAATACAAATCCTTGTCCTCCAGGTTGACTAATAACCCCATACTGTAAAAAAAAAAAAAAAAGAATATTACGAAAATTCAACCGAAGCCTCGGAAACTGGATGGAAAAAGTGTGTCACGACACCGCGAAGGAAACGGTTAAAGGATCTGACAGTAGCATCATGGAATGCGAGGAGAATGCTTCAGCTTGGAAACAATGAACGAAATAGCTAATTAAATTTTAAAATTTAAATATGATGTAGTAGGGCTAAAGGAAATAAGATGGCAAGGGAATGGGCAGATGGATAAACCGAAGTACTCATTGGTATGTAGTGGACCAGAAGAAAGAACAGGCCAGCTTGGAACAGGGTTTATAATAAATAGGGAAGTTAGGAAAGGTCTTCTAGAATTTGAACCCATAAATGAAAGGATGTGCAGATGAGACTAAGAGGGAAATTTAGAAATTTATCATTAGTGAGTGTACGTGAACCAACAGAGGCAAAAGAGGAAATAATTAAAGAAAAGTACTAAAAAGACTTGGAAAACGTATGCTGCGCAGTACCTAAATATCACTTGATGCTGGTAACAGGAGATTTTAAGTGCAAAAATAGGAAGGAAGGAACATCCATATGGAGTTTCTGGAAAAATCCACTAGATGACGCAAACAACGAGAATGAAGACTTACTATGCCAATTGGTAGCAAGCAATAACATGATTATTAAAAGTACCTACTTCTACATCTACATCTACATCTACATGACTACTCTGCAATTCACATTTAAGTGCTTGGCAGAGGGTTCATCGAACCACAATCATACTATCTCTCTACTATTCCACTTCCGAACAGCGAGCGGGAAAAACGAACACCTAAACCTTTCTGTTCGAGCTCTGATTTCTCTTATTTTATTTTTATGATCATTCCTACCTATGTAGGTTGGGCTCAACAAAATATTTTCGCATTCGGAAGAGAAAGTTGGTGACTGAAATTTCGTAAAAATGTCTCGCCGCGACGAAAAACGTCTATGCTGTAATGACTTCCATCCCAACTCGTGTATCATATCTGCCACACTCTCTCCCCTATAACACGATAATACAAAACGAGCTGCCCTTCTTTGCACCCTCTCGATGTCCTCCGTCAATCCCACCTGGTAAGGATCCCACACCGCGCAGCAATATTCTAACAGAGGACGAACGAGTGTAGTGTAAGCTGTCTCTTTAGTGGACTTGTTGCATCTTCTAAGTGTCCTGCCAATGAAACGCAACCTTTGGCTCGCCTTCCCGACAATATTATCTATGTGGTCCTTCCAACTGAAGTTGTTCGTAATTTTAACACCCAGGTACTTAGTTGAATTGACAGCCTTGAGAATTGTACTATTTATCGAGTAATCGAATTCCAACGGATTTCTTTTCGAACTCATGTGGATCATCTCACACTTTTCGTTATTTAGCGTCAACTGCCACCTGACACACCATACAGCAATCTTTTCTAAATCGCTTTGCAGCTGATACTGGTCTTCAGATGACCTTACTAGACGGTAAATTACAGCATCATCTGCGAACAGTCTAAGAGAACTGTTCAGGTTGTCACCCAGGTCATTTATATAGATCAGGTACAGTAGAGGTCCCAGGACGCTTCCCTGGGGAACACCTGATATCACTTCAGTTTTACTCGATGATTTGCCGTCTATTACTACGAACTGCGACCTTCCTGACAGGAAATCACGAATCCAGTCGCACAACTGAGACGATACCCCATAGCTCCGCAGCTTGATTAGAAGTCTCTTGTGAGGAACGGTGTCAAAAGCTTTCCGGAAATCTAGAAATACGGAATCAACTTGAGATCCCCTGTCGATAGCGGCCATTACTTCGTGCGAATATAGAGCTAGCTGCGTTGCACAAGAGCGATGTTTTCTGAAGCCATGCTGATTACGTGTCAATAGATCGTTCCCTTCTTGGTGATTCATAATGTTTGAATACAGTATATGCTCCAAAACCCTACTGCAAACCGACGTCAATGATATAGGTCTGTAGTTAAATGGATTACTCCTACTACCCTTCTTGAACACTGGTGCGACCTGCGCAATTTTCCGATCTGTAGGTACAGATCTATCGGTGAGCGAGCGGTTGTATATGAGTGCTAAGTAGGGAGCTAAGTAGGGAGCTTCCCACATAAAAGGATCCGTCTGGGTACTTGGAAGTCTGCTGTTAATGGAGTAGTCAAACAGATTGACCATATTTTAGTGCTTGCACGCCACTCCATTCAGTTACGAATATACGGAGCTGCAAAGGACCAAACTGTGACTCAAGCCATTTTGTGATAAAATCTGTCTTCATAGAGAGAGAGAAACTGTCACTAACAAATGGCAACAGACTAGGAAAGATGATCAAACGGAATAAAGACAAACTGAACATCTCTGATGAAGTAAAAAAATACCAAGTAACACTAAGCGGAAAGTTGAGCAATGAAGAGAAGACAGTAGGAGTAGATGAAAGGTGTAACAGGTTTGAAAAAGCCATTAAGGATGCTGCAGAGGAAATAATAGGCATAAGAAGAAACAGAAGAACCCAGGAATGGTTTGACGAAGATTGTAGGTCACCAATAGAGGAAAAGAACAGGGCAAGAACAAAAGTACTACAGGGAGAAACCAGAAATAATGTGGAACAATACAGAGAATTAAGGAGAAGAGATAACAGACTATGCAAGAAAAAGGAAAGACAATGGACTAAGAAGAAATTTCAAGAACTAGAAGAGTTAAACGAAAAGAGTGAAATAAGAAATCATGCTCTAGGCAAAATGAAGAATAGATTCCAGCCAAAGTGGCCTGATCCAGTAAAGATCGGAGGATGGTAAGGGAAGAGGAACAGGTAGTGGGAAGATGGGCAGTTTTCAAAGATACACTAAGCACCAGCCCAGAAGATGAGACAGCTGCACAGGAAGAAAGAGTACCTACTGGAAGTATACAATGATACCAACGAGGCAAGAAGGACAACACTACAAGAGATCACAAAGGCTTGGCACAAGTCAAAATAACAGTTGAGCCCCTGGGGAAGACAGCATAATCAGTTTCCTTTAATTTACGTCTATGGCCACAAATTTTTTGTTAACAGATTACCGATTTCGGTCTATAATGACCATCATCACCATAGATGTAAATTAAAGGAAACTTACTGTATGTACAGATCACTGTTTTATTCGCAACAATGTCGCAAATTGTGACAGCATAATCGGTGAATTAAAAAAAAAAACAACTGGTGGTAAGGCTTTCATAAAGGACCTGCACACATGAATATCAGATACGTGGGAAACAGAAGCTATGCTAGATAATTGGAAAACTGGAATAATAGTCCCCATTTATAACAGAGGGGACAGAACAACATGTGAACACTGTAGAGGTATAACACTCCTAAGCACAGCTTATAAGATCTTCACAAGTATATTAAGTACTGCTCCTTAGCAGAACAAGTGAAAGATTTGACATTAATAAAGGAGTGAAGCTAGGTGATAGTTTCTTCACTGTCCTATTCAATACAGCCCTGCATATTGTGACAAATAAAATCAACAAAAGAGGAACCGTATTTATGAAAACTAGGGAGATATGTGCATACGGTAATGGCATTGCTATAGTGGGAAGAAATATCCATACACTCCAAGAAACGTACCGGGCAATGGAAACAGAAGCCTTAAAAATTGGACCGAGCGAGGTGGCGCCGAGGTCAGTACACTGGACTCGCATTCGGGGGGACGACTGTTCAATCCCACGTCCCACCATCCTGATTTAGGTTTTCCGTGATTTCCCTAAATCGCTCCAGGCAAAGGCCGGGATGTTTCCTTTGAAAGGGAACGGCCTACTTCCATCCCCGTCCTTCCCTAATCCGATGAGACCGATGACCTCGCTGTCTGTTCTATTCCCCCAAAACAAGCCAACCCAAACCAATCCTTAAAAATTGGCCTCATAGTAAATGAAAACAAAACAAAATATATGGTAATGTCACAGTCTGAGGCAAAAACAACCCTAAAAACCTAAACATCAATGGGAAATCCTTTAAAGGAGTGTCCTCATTTAACTGCTTGAGAGCCCTGATAACCAAAAATAGCAGTATTGGAAAGGATATAAGGGAAAGAATACAAGCAGGAAACAGAGCTTACTTTGCAAAAATGCAACTTTTCACAAATAGCCTTGTTACAAGAAAAACGAAACTGCTAATATATAAATCCCTAGTCCACCCAGTTATCACGTACGAGTCAGAGGTATGTACGTTGACAGAACATGATAAAAGTGCACTAAAAACCATTGAGCGGAAAATACTACACAAAATCTATGGGCCAATAAGGGAGGATGAAGGATGGAGAATGCACTACAGTGCCGAATTACAAAAGTTAATGCAAGGTAGGGACATAGTAAAATTTGTGAAATCACAGCGAATACGATGACTAGGACACTTAGACAGAATGACAGAGGATGGAATTCCAAAGAAAATGATGAAAGGTGTGATCCATTGAGCTATGCGAAAAGGGAGGCTTAGAAGAAAGTGGATTAACGACGTAATAATGGATCTCACCAGTATGGGAGTCCGGGGATGGAAAAGAACAGCAAATAACCGATAAGTGTGGAGGAAGAAAGTTGAAGAGTCCAAGGCTCACCAAGAGCTACTGAAGAAGAAGAAGAAGAAGAAGAAGAAGAAGAAGAAGAATTCTGTATGTTATCCTCGTCAACAACTTGGATGCATGAGCCGTTAAACTGATTGTGCGATTATTCTCCCACTTGTCATCTCTTGCAGTCTTCGGAATTGTGTGGGTGATATTTTTCCGAAAGTCATATGGTATATTGCCACACTCATACATTCTCCACACAATCGTGAATAGTCGTTTTGTTATCACTTCCACAAATGATTTAAGAAATTCTGGTGGAATGTTATTCATCCCTTCAGCCTCACTTGATCTTAAGGCCTCCAAACTTTTCTTAAATTCTCACCCTAATACGGGATCCACTATCTTTTCCGAATCGATTGTTCTTTCTTCTTCTATCACATCAGACTAATCTACCCCCTTATAGAGGCTTTCAGTATTTTCTTCCACCTATCCGATCTTTCCTCTGCATTTAACAGTGGAATTCCAGTTGTACTCTTAACGTTACCACCCTTGCTTTTAATGTCACAGATGCTTGTTTTGGCTTCCCTATATGCTGAGTCAGGCTTTCGGACAATCATTTCTTTTTAGATTTCTTCAAATTTTACATTCAGTCATTTCTTCTTAGCTTCCTGCCCTTCCTACTTATTACATTTTAAAGTGACTTGTAGTCCTGTATTCCTGAATTTCCCTGAACATTTTTATACTTTCTTCTTTCATCGATCAACTGAAGTATTTCTTCTGTTATCCATGGTTTCTTAGCAGCTACCTTCTCTGTACCCAAGCTTATCTTTCCAACAGTATTTCTAGATGTCCATTCCTCTTCAACTGTACTGCCTACTGAGCTATTCTTTATTGCTGTATCTATAGCCTTGGAGTACTTCAAGCATATCTCGTCATTCCTTAGTACTTCCGTAACCCACTTCGTCGCCTATTCAGATTGCTAAATTATATGGCCTGTACAACTTTTCTACCACAAAAGATTACTGTCGCCAACAAGGCAGAGGAAAACAACGTTTTCGTTTCGGGAATGACAGGATTGGTAACAATGTTTGACAGATATTCGTTGTAGCCTCACAGCAGAGCTTGCCTAGGAAGACAGTGAACGGTAATGAATATATCTTTCTTAGCGTTATTGGTTCTAAGACGCGTCGATAAAAGCAACACTATCATTACTAAGATTTGGGCCTCTGGGGAGAAGAAACGACGTAAAATTAAAATTTGGTTTCTTGTTCTCATGATTACCGGTCTCCTGAGTCGGGCATGAAATACATTCCCAGTTGCGAATACGGAAAACCATCAGCCGTATAACTGAATGACTACAGTGAAAATTTGTGCCGGACGGGGGCTCGAACGTGGATTTCCCGCAAGCGGTCGTGTTAATCGCTTTGCCTTTCTGTACAAGATTCACGACAAGACCCAAATCTCCATACGTCATAGTTCATGTGTGACTAACTGCACTCCTACACATAATGTAATTCTCATACAGCGGGTAGGGGGTTGCATTTTAATTGACGGTCGCTGACTACTACCGGTGGATAAATACGATACTGCGGTGCCTGTGGTGATAAGAAATACGATGCAATATTCGTTCGGACAAACTGCAGGAAACAATTCATCGAACATCTTAACAACTCAGCCACTTCAATGCCATATCGTCTTCCTCACTTGGGATTACGATTTACGGCCGTAATTTCCTGTCCTCCGCTTTTCTCCCGTGGCAAGCAACTTGAAAGTAGTCTTTTTCATACAGTGTATCCTTTCAGTAACTGATATCTATACGACCTACATGTCAAGAGGTTCGGTGAAACGCATGGAAGAGGACGTCAGATTTGTCGCTGTGCCGTTAATGGTCATCGATTTGCTTGTGTTTACAGGCGTAAGCCGCTGTAAACAGTGCTGCCACAACACAGACGGCTATTAAACATGTAGCCAATAGCTGCGCATTGGAATCTGCGGCTAAGTACATCTGTATACAAGGCGTACTGCTCATGATCGTTTGGCTTACTCGGCAAGATACGAGGCAAACTCATGAATTTTCATCGGAACCCCGATAAACGGTAGTAAACGCAATGATTCGATGGGTCGAACTATGAGTGTACCAGTACCAGACAACCGAGATCGTACTCCTGCATATTACTTGCTAAAAGAATGAGGGAAGGAAGTCGTGTCGACGGCTAGATCATTAGAAGCAAGAAGGAACAACGATGAGTAAACAAACGTCTCTGGATTTTCTTTACATGCTTTAGGGAAACTACAGAAAACCTGGAGTCGGTGGTCAGACAGGGACTTGAACCGCCGTCCACCCGAACGGTATTTTATGAAAGAAAGGATAGTCTATTATTTTGACAAGGCTCTGTACACGCCGTAGACATACAGTGACGCTGTCGAACAACATGACTGCTGTAATTAACTGTATGTGAATGAGATTTTTATGACAGGTTGAATGGCCAGTTCTTAGAATCGCACAGCTCCCTCGATGTGCGGTGTCAGCTGTACATCACTGCTGGTGCCAGTGGTTCAAGATGCCTGCACATGCATCTCATCCTGATTCAGGATGGCAACCAAAGAATCACGTCTGCATCGACACATCAGGAGATTAGCCACTGTTCAATTGTTGACCACACACTAAGGTCGCACCGTTAGTTCTGCAATGTCAGATGGCAGAGTGTCAAGCTGATAAAAGAAAGTGTCCTGCACACATGTGTGACGCGAGTGTCACAAATACACTGGTGTTTAAAAGTTTATGACGAAAGTATTTTTCGCATCGTGTGACATTAGAAATTACATAGGTCGTTGAAACTTGGACAACAGAAAAAAAACTGCTACAGCATAATACGGAAGGTAACTGAAATAAAAACGCGAAGATACGAACATAAATGGCACTTTTATCAAAAGATAATTGAGCCGTGCAAGGCTCATGTTTATCCCATTTATTGTTTGTCATTTTCTATTACGGTACTACCGCCTCTTTTTCTTATTCCATTTACTGGCGTCACTAACTTCCTGCCTTACTTGCCTGTGAGCAGCAGCGCGTATCGATAAGTGCACTGTCGTGCCATCTCTGGAGCGACCGATAGTATTTCTGTGTAGTCGTGTGTCTGGCAGTTGCCTTTACCGTTGTGTCCCACCCTCTCTCCATCTACACACCCTCCATCTCCTTTCCCAACACAACTTTCACCGTCTACCACTCTCGGATGATGAGCTTCGCCCTGACATCTACCCTTCCGACCAACTGTAACCCCTTCTTCCTGCCTCCTCCTCTGGGATCCCTTTCCTCCCCCTCCCTCCTCCTGAGCGGCTTCTCCCTCCTACTCCCCCTCCATCTCTTGTGCCTCCTTCCAGTGTCTCTGCGCTTCCTGCTGCCCTGTCTTCCCTCTTCCTCTGCCACCCCACGTGTCTCCTGCCTCTTCGTGAACCCACTGATGCCCCTCCTCTCTTCATCCCGCCGCTTCCACAGCTGCCCTTTGCTCTACCCTCCTCTTCCATACTCTCTGACCGTTTCCCTCGGCAGGTCCCACATGGCAGTTTTATTGTTCGTTGTGTGTGCTCCAAGTGGCCTTTAAGTGTGTTGTTACGGAGTGTTTTTACTACTGTGGCCGACTTTTAACCTGTGCCTGCGCTTTCAGTGTCTTCTCTGTGTTTTAAGAATCGCCAATTGTGTTTTTTAACTTTCTGATGACTTGTTTTAACTGTCCCCCATGAACATCTCCATGTCAGTGTATATTTTACCTCCATTTTCTCCTCTTACTCTGTCTTATGTTCCCCTCTTTTATCTCCTTATTTATGTATCATTTTATTCTTGTTTTAGTTGTAGTGTCACTCGGCTGAAGAGCGGCGGATTGTGCCGCTGACAGCCCTCCCCTGCCCATATGGGGCAGGGGAATGAAATCACAATAATGAAAGAAAATGTGTCTGGCAGTCAGTTTGGGCAGGACCAGCAGTGCAGCCGGGACGCAGCAGCAGTGAAGTCGGGAGACAGAGCGCCGGTGAGGTGCTGGTAGCCACTGCTCGCCGACTGCTGGCGTCCCACATGAACAATCAGACGGAGGGAGATTGGAATGGGACGACTGTTGGTTGGTCGTCTCATCGGCCGACGTATACTTGGTCCCTTCACCGTTTCCAGACCTGAGGAGTTGGTCAGTTGGCGAGGAGCAGTGAAGAAACCTCTGCGGCGCGTAGTTTGGCTGGGCCCACTGGCGGCCTGTATGCGGTGTTGGAATGTGTGGTGTTGTTTCCGTTGCTACGAGGTTCGTGGTTCACCGATCCTGGACGTGAAAGTTGAGTTTTGACGTAATCTACCAGCAAGTCACGACTGTTCACATTGTATCGTTTGGAGTTAGTTGTCGGCTATTCGAATATTCCTTTGAGCATCAACGTGTATTTTCTAGTTGGCAAATTTTAGCCCCCATATAGTGGAGTTTAAATGTACTTGGTTATTTGAATTGAAGTGCACAAGCGGAATCTACTGCATTGTGGCTGTTAACGTAAATTCAGGCAGTGTGTTTTCCTTGCCGCGCGGGATTAGCCGAGCGGTTTTAGGCGTTGCAGTCGTGGACTGCACGGTTGTTTCCGACGGGAGTTCGAGTCCTCCCTCGGGCATGGGTGTGTGTGTGTTTGTCTTTAGGATAATTTAGGCTAAGTAGTGTGTAAACTTAGGGACTGATGACCTTAGCAGTTAAGTCCCGTAAGATTTCACACACACACATTTGTATTTTCGTCATCTTGTTGTTGCTGTCCAGTACGGTGTGTAGATTCACACTTCAATGTTTAATTGGTTGTGGGCTCCAATACCTTCTACGTTGTTCATTTAACTCCCTTTATTGTGCTAGTCGGGTGAAGCGGAAGTGGAGGTTATCTTGTCGGTGGGTCCGTTGACTGTCGGTCGGTTGGGTTTTCGCCGAATCGACAATGGTTGGGCCGACTGCCTGTCTCACCTAAGCGAGCGTTGGTGTTTGAATTCCATGCCTACCCTCGAAACTTCGGAGCGCCCTTGGGTGTACTACCTTTTCTGTTACTTCTTGTTGTTTGCACTTGTATGGCCTCTAGCCCATTTTTAGATTAAGGTTGATTTGCCCTTAAAGCGTCAGATTCTTTGAGCCTTCAGCCTAATTAAGGAAATGCTTTAAGATAAGGTTTGCCTTTTGGATTTCTGAATTTGATTGAGCTTTCAGCCGTTTTTAAATTAACGTGGTATTGCCCTTAAGGCATGAAATTGTACTGCGCATTCATCTGCTAATTAAGTTCCAAAACCAAAGCTGTTTCTTTTCTAATTTTTCTTGGCTCTTGTAATGTTTGATCAAATAAAAGGTTGTAAGTTCGAGAGTAACTGACAGCCGCTTACTTTCGCCCCTTTCCACAAATTACACTACATGTCCTGTCCTGCGGGTTTAGCAGGCCGTTTCAACAATAATTACAGTGAAGACATCGTGAATAATGATGGTCTTCTTGTATTACCACGTTGCTCTTTTAGTAGTAAGTTCCATTCTTCGCCAGCGCCGTCGACAGTTGTTACACGGTACTTGATGAATATGGAACGTGCTGTAATACGTCTCCCAAATCCATTCCACATGTGCTCGATGGGGTTTAAGTCGAGAAATGGGTAGGCCAGTCGATTCACCGAATATCCTCTCGTTCCAAGAGCTCCTCCATCTGCGCTATTTGATGCGGTCACTCACTGTTATCCTTAAAAATGAAGTCAGGGACGAGTGCGGTCCTGAAAAGAGGCACAATACGAAGGAGTACAGTGTCACAATAACGTTGACCAGTGAGTGTAAGTGTTCAAAGATTTGGAGGTCAGTACATCCATTTAACATTGTTTCCTCACACCATACCATCTGGACCACAAAAACTATCATGTTCGACGATGATCCTATGGCGATCAGAGAGAACAAATGATCGTCTTGGTGACCCAGTTGCTCTGGTATGGGGTGGCATTATGTTGCATGGGTGTACTGAACACACAACAAATTAGGAGCAACATTGTAGCTCGAGCTTCAGCTGGTGCTATCTGAAACCTATTGCAGAAATCTGTCCTGCGATGAAGTAGTTGCTGTCATATTACTCAAACGTTAACATCGTTGAGGTCGTCTTGTTTGGCGTAATGAAAGCGGATGCTGTCATGACTTGTGGTATCCATTGCCATAACAGTATATTTTTAAAGTATCAGTACATATATTTTCTCATTAATTACTCACAGACGATCCGAAGCTAACACTGTACGCGTTATGTCGGTAATGCTAGCTCATCGCATATCGTTTGTCTTTTCTGGTACGTGGCTTTTTCGCGTCGCATATTCATCTCGTATGGTCGGACTATTCATAGAAGCAGAAGCCACATTTCTGCTGATCACTTATTTGAGCTTATAAGCGTACTTAATGTGTGTTAATGAATTGACTCAAAGGCAATACAACTTTGTAACGTTGACGTTCTTTCGAGAACATGGTTAAAGTAATTACACTTGTCTTGAGTACTTATTTGTAGTTCACCACTTTCGCCCATTATTGATAATGTGCCATGTACTTGAGCTCATGTTTGGTACAGAAAGGGAAAGGTAGGATGTGGTATTCCCTGATATCTTAACTGACAAATATTTGCAAGAGAATAAGAAAGTCGTGTGCACGAAGTTTTGTTCTCGCAGAGTAGTTTGCATAAATGTTAGAAAATTGCCTGCAACGCACATGCTGATAAGGAGATACCGATTATTTTAAATTTATTACAGGCTCTCGAACTGTTGTTTGTGAGTGTAAGTCCGATTCAAGAACAACGGCATTCTCCGGAGGTCGCACGGGGGTTGGAGTGTTGCCAGTTCCAAGTTACAATTGCGGTACGCCCATACAGAGGCATGAAGAAAGTGTTGAAAATTATGTTTCATTTATTTGTGTAGAGTTTGTCGCCGACGACCATCATTAGCTATGATTCATCGCAACAAATGAAATAAAAAATCATTAAAAACTTGCTACGATCACTTTTAATGCTGAACTGACTTTGAAGTTAACAGAACACTCAGAACACTACTGAATATTCATTTGCTGTTGGACAATGAGTGACGTCAGCTGTGTAGAACGAACCTTAACTCGACCGCCGTTGCTTACGAGTCCAGCTTAGGCTTAGGCATGTTGGAATCACGGTGAGAGTATCCATAGCTTCCGATGGCCGAACATTTCTATCTTTCTTTGAGAAAATGATACAACGCAACATTCAAAGGCGAACGTCGTCCAACCCATCCTGTTGCCTTTGCTGCAACAAATGAAACACGCACTATTTCCAGTAGGTCAATGCCCTGAACACATTTATCGGATCCTCCAAGATTTTCCTTAACTTCCGTAGCCATATGGATCTATTTCACGATTGAGCAAATGCAGGATAAGTTACAACAGCGTCCAGCAACGTCTGCATTACCAGATATAAATCTTGCTTTTTGTGACAATAGCGATAAACACTGTGGCGCACTATACTTCCAGAATTCCTTTAGACATCTCTGTGTTAATCTCTATGTACAATTATGTAAACATGTTGTGGCTAGATGATGGAGTGTAAGGTACTGAAATTTTTGTACTGGGTAGTTTGATGTCCACTGCAAGAGCGTACATTTTCTCGTGTTTTTCTACTTCAAAGACTGGTAGGAAATCAGCATATAGTGCGACTGTGACATCTGTTCATAGTACCTAATAGGAACGAGTAGCGTGATGGTTATGATATTTACATAAAAATAAAATCTTTAACCCACTTCTGCACCAGATCGATTAATGATCGTAATATTCTACAGAAAAATGATATCTGTATGTTAGTGGTGCACCTGATAACGTATTTTCTGTCTGTGACACTAGGAATTCTCAGAAACTACAACCATTGATGTTTGTCCTCTATGTTTACGAGAGATTCTTAAACTTAATGAGTCACTATTATCCCAGCGAGACAACCATGACTACTGTGTTTGTTACACCAATTTCATTTCCAAAACCAATCACATATTAATGTACCTTACCATGTAACCTATGTCAAAAGTATCTAACGATCATATTCCGACTAAGAATCAAACAGCACTTCTATACACTGTGACATAAAGATAAAAACATTTACTGCTGAAACTAATAGGATAATAAAAACGTGTCGTATTAGGCTCTTTGTAGCACAAAAAAGTTAAAAGAATAATGAAAAAGTTTAATTCTATCATCGGGTGGTTGTTAGGAAGCGATAACGAAACGTATTCCAGGTAGCTTTATCTAAGTAGTTTAATTAAAATGAGAAATTATTTTAAAAAATCATTTAAGATATTACTAGGATGGCAAACGGTCCAAATAACACTTTTCTGAAATAAATGTATTAACATCCTCAATAGAACACAGACGAAGTACTGATAAAGACCCTGTAGAAGATGGTTTCTCTTAAACTGACAGCTTGTTTATATCGTAACCAGTCTAGTCTTGCTGTTTTGAGCAATAGAAAGACGTATCGAAATGTACTGCGCTGCACATCGGTATGGGAATTTTGTGATTTTATGATTATGTAATATTAAAAGTTCATATTTCAAATTATATGGAATGATAATTTTTCATTGGAAACTTCACTTTTACCATTTTATGTGGCTGAGGCAGACAAAAAAACATGAAATACAAGCCTGTTTAGCCTCGAAATAAGTTTTAAGAATAATTAATGAAAACCCACAATTAGAAGGATATTAAAAGCTGAAGTATGCGTAAGTGATATTAGCTTAAATAGTACTAAAAGAGACACCAGAGTGTGTTGTAACTTCTGTCTCATTGAAAGAGTTCAATATTATCAACAAGGAAACTTATGGGGAATACTGGACGTTACCACGGCAAAAGATTTTACATTACGTTATTATTGAGAGAAGATACGTGAAAATTACGTGAAGTACATTATGACATAGGGGTTTACCAAATTTCATTGCACTAATGTAGATATTTGTCGAACTCTGGACTAGAATATTCGACTGACGATCTGAGACCATTGCAACTGAAGTGTTCAGACTAGGGCGTGTTAAGAAAGAAGCCTCTCCCATATAGACAAGGAACAAGAAAACATTTTTTTAAACAACGCCAAGCAACACCTCACAATTTTGTGAAATTTATGGACAATAAAGTTAGCAGGTAATGGCACAACAGCTTCTGTTGCCACAATAAACTATTTATTGCCTATCTGTTAAGTAGTCTGTGAAAAATTCATTTTAGCTGTCTGTAACTAAACGCGTTAATTGACAATTATAAGGCAAGATAATCTGAGTCTGGAAAATACACTGTTTCGGACTGCTGTCCAATGTCGCTAACACGGTAAGAAGACGGTGAATGCCGTAGGGCTGGTGCTAGAGCCCATTGAAGGCAAAGTTGAAGCGTTGGTTGATGGTGGGCGGCTGCTCGTTGTTGCAGCTGCAAGGCAGCGGCCCCTTGATTGGTGCTTTGGCTTCAATTTTCAGGCACTGGCCGTGCGGTGTCTTTAATACAGTGCCGGTGGATGAAGATGTCGCGGTATATTCACGATCACAGGGTGGATGCAAACAGATCTCCACTGGCTGCGCCTGCTAGAAACGGAGTGGCTACAGCCTCTTAGCAAAACGAGCGATTCTGATGCAGAGTCGTCTCCAGCAACACTACACTGTTTCTGCTGACGTCTTGAGATATTAATACAGGGGCTATTCGGAAAGCAAGTTACAGTCGGTCACGAAATGGAAACCACTGTGAAAATCCAATGAATCTTTGCACATATGTGTTGGGCAGTGTCTTTAGCATGTCTTTAGCATGCCCGCCGAATGCATCACGTCGCTTTGGACCTACAGTGTAGAGTAGGCACGTAAATATGCCTGGAAAACACGGCCTCCCACCATGTATGAGCACCTGGTGAGAGATTTCACGTGACGTCATGCAACCCACTTAAAATAACTGTCATACGGTTCCTTCTTCGTCGTGATTCTCGGCCGCACTCTGCAGGAGCAATGAAGATGCTCCTGCAGCGTTTTTGATGGAAGGTTTAATCCGTAATTGGTCCTCTCTGAGTTTCATCTCTGCTGATATTGACTGCTGGCTATGAAGACAATGTTTTGGCACATCCAACGGGCTGTAGATCAGTGTATACAATTGGTGGGAATCCCAGGCGGCTATCTCCTATGAAGAGGGCACTGAGAAGTTGGTACAACGCTACGACAAATGTCTCAGACTGAGCGGCTGTAGATAAGTGGCTGGAAGGTGTAGCAAACTGTTGCAAACTAAACAATTTTTATTTTAACATGGTTTTGCCATTTCGCGACCGATCGGAACTTACTTTCCGATCGTATTTTGGTTTTCACTGATGTGGCCCCTACGAATCCATGTTTCGGCAATCCGCGTAGCTGCGCTGCCACACTGGTTAGCTATGTATCCCGGCACAGCAGCAAAGGCGTTAGAAATACATGAAAATCATTAAACTGAGTTCTATTCCCACAGGCTTACTGCATATAGCCGACTTTTTCTACTACTTCGAACTGATATTATTGTCTGTCTGTGAGTTGTGTGAAATTTAGTCTGTTCGTTAGTGTGGTTTGACTGTTTTTGCATCATTTTTTTCGGTTGGAAATTGAGATTTAGCCCACCATTTGACTAAAAGCCACATTTTAGTATGAACAGGTCAACATTTGGGAATAATCTCCATTATTATTTACAGTGATGATGGAAAGAAGGTTCCCAAGTTCAGCACTTTTAACAGAAATTTTTGCTCTTGACAAAACAGTAACTCATTACAGCTTATTACACCTTTTTATTTGAATGATTTTTCTTTACACAGTGATGATTAGGGTTGGGTGGCACAGAATCATGCAGAACATTACTTTGTGTGTCACGTTACCCCAGAGACATTGGTAATCTTAGATAAAAGAAAAACAGGATGTAATTTCTATTTGTTGTTTAAACCTCTTACTTCAAAGTCCTTATGACGGAATTTATAATGAGGTCATATAAAACAGAAATCACCCAACATCTCTCAGGTATCTCTTTATGGCACATTGACAATCCAATGAAAGACTTCACTTAAAGACTGAGCCCTAATTGTGCACCTACAACTTCGATATATACATAGGCACAGTAAAAAAAAAAAAAACACACACAAAATTACATTGCGTGGAATTTATTAATTTATTGCTAAGGTTCCCATTTATTTCGTTGTCTCTGCTTTTGTGAAGCAAGTAAAGCTCTCTGTTGCAACCATGCAATACTTTATTTATGCTTTACTGATTTCTGTGCCCTCTTTTCTTGCACCACTACTTTTTCAGAGCATTTATTATCTATTACATTTGTGATAGTGCTTCTGTAGTTAAAAGATACTTTCATCTTCCTTTGAAGTGAAATTAGGTTCATTCCTGTTGTTCAGCCACAGAGTTACTGTATTACAATTATCTACTTCCTAACAGCAGTCATCATCCCCAACATATGTTTTCCTACTTGCAGCGAACGTCTTGCTGTGTTTGTAACCACAATCGATAAGTATTGCAATTGCAGTGACGAGACCATGAGCTAACTGAACTGAACCTGGTAATGAAAGCAATTTTCATAAGTCGTATTGCCTGGAGCAAAGGAAGGTGGGCACTTGTTATAAGATTTCTCCTCAAAAACTATATACTAAGTCCTAAGATAAATTGGACACATCCACATAGTGCCTCATGGAGCAGGCTTAGAGGCAGTACTGATATTGAATCGTCTGATAGAGGGGTCCCTATTAAGCAATCTGACAATGGGGCAGCATGAAGGTATTGCATTTTGCATTTTCCCTTTTCTCTCTTAACATCATAAACAAGTCCTTCAGAACATTCCACTAACCTTGCAAACATCAGTCACCTACGTAAAATACATATAATTTATACCCTAATACCACCACTTGACGTGATGTGTCTTGCCATGCAGTCTCCCAGTAATGAATACTTGAAACTAACAGTAAACAGTACCATGTAAGCTAACTTTCTCCCCAAATTCCAAACATCTCTCTGCACTTTATGCAGTTGAAAATATGTATAGGTCCCAAAATGTTATGAATGTCCAACATTGTTGTTGTGGCATTCAGTCCTGAGACTGGTTTGATGCAGCTCTCCATGGTACTCTATACTGTGCAAGATTCTTCATCTCCCAGTACCTACTGCAACCTACATCTTTCTGAATCTGTTTAGTGTATTCATCTCTCGGTTTCCCTCTACGATTTTTACCCTCCACGCTGCCCTCCAATACTAAATTGGCGATCCCATGATGCCTCAGAACACCGATCCCTTCTTCTAGTCAAGTTGTGCCACAAACTTCTCTTCTCCCCAATCCTGTTCGATTTCCTCCTCATTAGTTATGAGATCTACCCATCTAATCTTCAGCATTCTTCTATAACACCACATTTCGAAAGCTTCTATTCTCTTCTTGTCCAAGCTACTTATCGCCCATGTTTCACTACCATACATGGCTATGCTCCATGCAAAACTTTCAGAAACGACTTCCTCACACTTAAATCTATACTCGATGTTAACAAATCTCTCTTCTTCAGAAACGCTTTCCTTGCCATTGCCAGTCTACATTTTATATCCTCTCTACTTCGACCATCATGAGTTATTTTGCTACCCAAATAGCAAAACTCCTTTACTACTTTAAGTGTCTCATTTCCTAATCTAATTCCCTCAGCATAACCCGACTTAATTCGACTACATTCCATTATCCTCGTTTTGCTTTTGTTGGTTTGGTTTGGTTTTTGGGGAAGGAGATCAGACAGCGAGGTCATCGGTCTCATCGGGTTAGGGAAGGACGGGGAGGGAAGTCGGCCGTGCCCTTTGAAAGGAACCATCCCGGCATTTGCCTGGAGCGATTTTAGGGAAATCACGGAAAACCTAAATCAGAATGGCCGGACGCGGGACTGAACCGACGTCCTCCCGAATGCGAGTTCAGGGTCTAACCACTGCGCCACCTCGCTCGGTTTGCTTTTGTTGATGTTCATCTTATATCCTCCTTTCAAGACACTATCCATTCCATTGAACTGCTCTTCCAAGTCCTTTGCTGTGTCTGACAGCATTACAAAGTCATTGCTTGCTCAATATACAGATTGAATAACATCAGGGAGAGGCTACGACCTTGGCTCACTCCCTTCCCAACCACTGCTTCCCTTTCATGTCCCTCGACTCATAACTGCCATGTGGTTTCTGTACAAATTGTAAATAGCCTTTCGCTCCCTGTATTTTACCCCTACCACCTTCAGAATTTCAAAGAGAGCATTCCAGTCAACATTGTCAAAAGCTTTCTCTAAGTCTACAAATGCTAGAAACGTAGGTTTGCCTTTCCTTGATCTAGCTTCTAAGATAAGTCGTAGGGCCAATTATGACTAATGTGTTCCAATATTTCTACGGAAACCAAACTTATCTTCCCCGAGAGCGGCTTCTGCCAGTTTTTCCATTCGTCTGTAAAGAATTCGCGTTAGTATTTTGCATCCGTGACTTAGTAAACTGATTGTTTGGTAATTTTCACATGTGTCAGCACTGGCTTTCTTTGGGATTGGAATTATTACATTCTTCTTGAAGTCTTAGGGTATTTGGCCTGTCTCATACATCTTGTTCACCAGATGGTAGAGTTCTGTCAGGACTGGCTCTCCCAAGGACGTCAGTAGCTCTAATGGAATGTTGTCTACTCCCAGGGCCTTGTTTCGACTCAGGTCTTTCAGTGTACTGTCAAACTCTTCACGCAGTATCGTATCTCCCATTTCATCTTCATCTACATCCTCTTCCATTTCCATAATATTGTCCTCAAGTACATCACCCTTGTATAGACCCTATATGTACTACTTCCACCTTTCTGCTTTCCCTTCTTTGCTTAGAACTGGGTTTCCATCTGAGCTCTTGATATTCATGCAAGTGGTTCTCTTTTCTGCAAAGATCTCTTTAATTTTCCTGTAGGCAGTATCTATCTTACCCCTCGTGAGATAAGCCTCTACATCCTTACATTTGTCGTCTAGCCGTCCCTGCTTAGCCAGTTTGCGCTTCCTGTCGATCTCATTTTTGAGACGTTTGTATTCCTTTTTGCCTGCTTCACTTACTGCATTTTTGTATTTTCTCCTTTCATCAATTAAATTCAGTATCTCTTCTGTTACCAAAGGATTTCTACTGGCCCTCGTCTTTTTACCTACTTGATCCTCTGCTGCCTTCACTATTTCATTCCTCAAAGCTACCCATTCTTCTTCTACTGTATTTCTTTCCCCCATTTCGGTCAATTGTTTCCTTATGCTCTAACTGAAACTCTGTACAACCTCTGGTACTTACTGTTTATCCAGGTCCATTATTAATTCTATCTACAGTTACTAAATGTGAAATAATAACAGCACAAAAATTCCTTTACATATTTATAAATGTTCTAAAATATTGTTGTTTCCAGGGTCTCAACTTCTTTTGTTGGGTAAATATAACAGCAAGGTAAACGCATTATCGCAACTAAGATAGAAATAGAACTAACATCCACTATAGTAGGACAAGTTTATATGCCTACAACCTATGCACTAGGAGAATGTGGACTGATGATGGAAATGAAAAGAAGAAGCCGAACCATAATTTAAGCTTTGGTAACGCTTGAGTTAAGAAACATGAACGAAGATTACCTACCTCAAAGAGATTTGGAGACAATAGAATGTTTCAAAGACTGTAGATTACATACTGGTAATACAGAGATTTTAAACTGTACAACATTTCCAGAAGCACAATTTATTGATATGAATTTCAGAATGAAATAAATGAAATTGCTGAAGGGTGCAAAACATGGATAAGTTGATAGAAACAGTAGTTTTAGAGTTTAGAAATGAGCACCAAGAAACGACTGACAGAAACAGGACAATGAAAAAACAGAAGATGAATAGATATAGGAAAGAGCAGGAAATAGATGAGAAGAAAGGACCAAATAGAAATCATTGGAAAACATAATTGATATTGCATTTAGTTGAAGAAAGGAAACTTATAGAAAATGATATGAGCAAAGAGATTACACCATACGTTAAGCTTAACGAGTTGATGGGAAAGTGTGTTGATTTCCATAGTTCTCCACTTCCGCCATGAGATGTCAGCTGCTCCGTATATGTTGCCTGCCCGAGGCAGGAATGGAACCTGCGACCGTAGCGGTCACGCGGTTCAAAGCTGTATCAAACGTTTCGATTCTCTCCTTAATGTTTTTCACGTAATCTATGACTCACTTACTTATAATTCAGTTGTTAAAGTAATTTCTTTCTCAAAATACATGTAACTACAGCAGAGGAAGTCCATGAAATCATTCATTCAAGAAATTATTTGCAGTGAAATGGAAAGTACGTGGATTTAATTAACTTCCCTCAATGGCCGTCAGTTGTCAGCTAATGTAGACAATACCTGAGCAGTCTTCCAAGTTTTTGAAGAATTTAGCCCCTTCGAAAATTGTTACAGCCCGTGAAAAATAAACGTTTCGCGTAATGAAGAATCAGCTTAATAACGATTTACATAACGTTATTTTCGCAGAATTCATTGTTGGCTATTGCAACAATAATATGAGCAAAATTATTTAGACATTGATAAAAACTGTAGCCCTATAAATTGTCGACAGGGAGTTTTACTGCATAGTTACATGAGTCGTGTCTTTTCTGTAGGACAAACATAAACAGTACTAGATCCAAGCAAAGAGAGTGGCATGTCAGACGAATTGATACTTAAAATACACAAACACCTAAGACGTTTTGTGGTTCAACTCACCTGATGTACCACATAATTTGTCAAATCTTATCTGAATTGCTTTCAAGACTCTCTGACATATATTGTGGGTTGGAATGACCCTCTGTCAAGCATTGTGGGATACATAGGATTTTCTTAATTATGTTTTCCAGTTCCAAACCTCTGTTCCTATTCTTTTACTGCAGCCACATCTGCGTTTGGGTTACATACGTCGTCAAAGAAAATTTTACATTGATGTTCGCAGTTATCACAGAAGGTAACAGAGGTTTCAAAGGCCTGTAAACACATGAGCAAGCTGAGGGAGTCTCTATTACTGATGGGTGATCATTGGAGGTCAGTGGCCTCATGAAACTGAAATTGCATTCAACTTGATACTGATTAATGTTTGTTGTCAGGAAATAGCTGACACTTGTTTTCCACAGGTATTACTTTAAATGGTTAATCTTAGAACCTGGAAAGTCTTTCAGAAGCAAAGCTGTTACACTTACTAGCGAGAATGCTTCTCCACTTCATTAATGCTTTTTTAGCCCCTTAGATCTTGTACAAAGCATCCTTAAGAAGAGAATAATTAAGTGCGTCCTGTAAGCTGCTCATGCAGTGGGCTTATTGCAAAAATCCGTTAACTGAGTTTCAGGAAGTTTTGAGAAAACTGAAATTTTACCTTCTTCATTAAGCTAGAATTAATTGTGTCAGCATAGGAACTGTTACACGTCAGTAATAAACTAGTGAGGATGTCTAGAAAAATTAACAATTTAGTGGCTATTTAATGGATTATAATTAATAGGAAATACTAATTTGGCTTCACTTATATGATTTTGCCAAACATTATTCCAATTATTAATAACTTTCAGAAAAGTTGTATTTTAGTAAAATACAACAATAAGTAATTGGAATCACTACATCATGACGTTTTATTATGTCACTAAATAAATGTGAAAACTACAGATATTATTTTCTCCTTTAGATTTTGTACGACTGCATCGCTGCTATTTCAGGTTCCTGAACTGCGTCGTTAGCTGCAGATAAAATAGGAAGAGACTTACATCAGGAGTGGAATTCCTCAACAACGATTTCCTTTTTTGCATGACTGTATCATGGACTTAGAATGATGATATTGTAATTAATGTTGGTCATATTTAGTGGATGTCCTTAACCAAATGTATGTGCTTTTTTATAATAATTTGATCAGTGGTTGTAACTGTATTCAATCACCCCTGGATTGCACTTTTGTTAGCGAAAACACTTCACTTTTGGCGAATTAACTTTATTTCCCTGGCTGTCAGTACTTACGTTTCTAACGATGCAAGCAGAAAGCTTTGACACCACTTCGAATTCTGCATGTTTCAAATAGTGTTCCACATAAGAGAACTTTTCATATTTCTTGCAAACCTGAATATATTTAGTAATTTCAGAATGGTATAAACAATCACAGATTTCTTTGAGCATTCCAAAGCACTAGACACACCATCTACTTCCACGAAGGTATTTAAAGATTGGAGAAACAGGGTCAATGCAGCTGTGTTTTAATTTCTATTCTGACCCCTTCAGTTGTCTGGTCGCTGTAGTTGTACCCACTGTGTTACCAAGAATAAAATTCTTCTGCCTTGTATAACCCAAGTCCTAGAAGCTGCTACAAAGGAAGTACCTCATTTCACTTGTTTTTTTTTTTTGCATTTGTATCTACATGTTTTGGATTTAAGTGACTTTGTTTATTTTAGTTTGAGTTTTATTTTTTGCAATTACATTATTATTCCCTCTTTTTAGTTCGTTTTTGTTACATCTCGATCACTTGCTGCTGTTATTCCCCTTCATGGCACTGATTTTTACTCAGGAGATCTTTACTGTTTTTGTAGCTGGAATCTGGTTCATTATCAGGATCTTTGACGGAGGAGTCAGGCTCAAAATCATTCTCTTCTGTTTTATGCCTGACTGTTCCACTGAAAGAATTTCCCCTGGACTTATGTGACACAATTTCTACTTCAGTTCATCTTCAGCCATTGGGGAATTCATCGTACACTCTGCTTGCATCGTCTGCTCTGCTTCCAGTTGACACACTTGGATATTCACAGTCCGTCTCTTAAAATAAAACCATGAAATAAAATTAACTTATACTTTATTAAAATGTCAGTGTATCATGATTAGAGTATCATTTCATTACTTACCTCAGATCTCATCTTTTATGGCTATCATTTTCTTGGCCAATGACATTAGCAGGGCGCTTCATGAAAAATTTACTTGTAATTAATTATGCTGTAAGAAACTGAACCATGCTGCTGCACTCATTGAACTACGAACAGCTTCTGCTACAATGGGCATTAAGATATAATGCACCTAAACTCAAATAATGGACAGTAATATGGATGTCATGTTATTAGATAAAGTGCTATAATTGGCTGCTAATTTTGAGTCACCTGTGCCGTTGTCGGATGTTGTGAATACAGAACACAGATGCAGTCTTCTAATAAAATTTCTCCTTGGTTTCTTTCAAATAACGGACAGTAGTGTATGTGTCACACTGTTTAGGTATTGTAATATTATTGCTCACCGATTTTAGATCACTTACCTAAGGCTAAGAAACATTAGGTAACGGCAATCTGTACAGAAAATTGTTCTCTGATACTTGGTTTATCTTTCTCTGCTGAAATATGTATGTTCACTTGATGGATTGCATGTGATACAATAATTTCATCGATCCTAGATACTGCCAAATATTTTTATTCGGTTATTGGCATCGGAAGTGAATACAATAATTTTTCCGGCTTGGTCTAGCTAGATAATTACTTGAATCAAACACACAGTGTCACCAAGAGTTGCTAGTTGCATACACAGGCTGACTGCAGTTCGGCAGCAGAGCAACAAACATAAAGACCAGAGCATGATCTGATTCCCTCATTTTGACGAAACAATCGATTAACACTGTAGTGTTATTGAAATGCAGCTCTTCTTGGCACCTACCTCCTCCGAAAATCAGCACACCACGGAGGTCTATTTTCGACTTGTTTCTCCAGAAAATATTGCTTAATTGCTTCCGCAGTGTGTGTATTATTACATACGAGCATCTGAGACATTTTCCTCAGTTTTGAAGATCTGTTCCAGAAGGAAGTGGCAACAATCCGTGCTTAAAACGAAGTGTTATTTGGGAGACTAATTTTTAAGACCATAGGGTCCAGAAGAAACACGCTATCGTACGACAATCCCTTAATTGTTCTTCTATTTGTATTTGCTTAACATAGTGTCAAACAGGTTTTTCTGTTTCTTGCTTAGTTAACAACGGTCCATGAGATCTAGCTGAGTTGTCTTCAGCTTTTTACATGACAACTGCTTTTTCTGTAGACTGTCTTCAGATTCGCATTTCTTAAATTATTACGTAATCACACAACTTACAGTTTCTTACACTTTTGTGTTCTTTTTAATAAAATTACTGCTGTGTCCCGTATGGAATCGTTCCTTAGATTTTCTTCGACAGAAGAAACATTCGGAGACATCGCAACTTCATTTTCTTTGACGTGTTCTTTGCCACATCTTACCTTCTACAATTCTTTTCCGGGTGATTTGATTTTTTATTTTGTAGTATTTTCAATAGATGTTCCGTTAAACCGGGAAATAAGTGGAGAGCCGATCTAGGTTCTAGAAAGCACCTTGTCTTGGAATTTCTACGTATTTATCCTCTTTGATAAATATGAAAAACAAGTTTGCTTTTATAACACGTTTCTAATCAAAATGTAAATCGCATACAAAAAATCTGATAGTCGGTCTTAAAATTCTACTTCATTATTTTTGAAGGTCTACTGTCAATTCCTCTGTAGCCAGCTCTGCATGCAGGAATGGAATACATGTGCGATTTTTGTTCTTCTTCTTTAAGTACAAGTAACTACAGCTTAACACTTTATCGCCAAAGCCTTCAGCTCTTCAATGTTCATCCACAACACCGTATACAAAGTCAGAAAATAAGCGCATAAACAGCATACCGTCCGAGAAAAAAAACATGTTAACTTGTTTCAAGTATCAGTTCGATGAACCCTCTGCCAAGCACTTAAATGTGAATTACAGAGTAATCATGTAGACGTGGATTTAGATGTAGATGCTTGTTGTATGCCAGGACTCCACTTGTCCTGGGTTAACTTGCAGGGACTTAGCACACTTTCTGTTCAGCTCACTATGGTTGACAAGAAGCGCAGAATGAAAAGCGAGAATGACTAAAGAAGAAATGAAAAACCTTAGAGGATCTTAAATTATGGGAATGGTGGGTGCTGCCCATAAGAAACTTAAAGAGACCTTTGGAAAGACACATTTGGTGACAAGTCAGTACAAACTAAAGTAAGCAATACAAGGAAATTACAGTAGACCTGTATACAGAAACAAAATATTATGTATGAAGTTTTAGAGGAAGGAGGGACAAGAAATATTAAATTTCAAGAAGAATTTTACAACGCACTCGAAAACTTCATTAAAACAAGCCCCTGGAGAAAACGACATTCCGAGAATTATTAAGACAAAAATTGACAAAATTGTTCCACTTTGAATATAAGGTACATGAGAGAGGCGAAATACCGTCATACTTAAAAAAGAATGTAATAACTCCAATTCAAAGCAAGTAGTATCAGATTGGCGTGTGAATAACACAGAATCATAAATTAAATGAGTCATGGTTACGAAATACCGATACGAATTAGTAGAAAAAAAAATGGGAAATCTGGTAGGAGCCAAGCTAAGGGAAAGATGAAATTAGGCTCCAGAAAAACGACGTAGCACTTGAAATTATACTGACTCCGCGATTTCTCACAAAGCATAGCTTGACGAAAGACAAACCTATGTATACAGCACACTTAGATTTAAAGAAGGCTTTTGGCAATGCTGACAGAACTATGCTGTGCAGATTTATGAAGACAGCTAACAAAGGGAACGAGAGATTATAGCCAAATAGTGCAGGCCAGACAGCGATTAAAACATCGAAGATAATGAAAAGGACGCACAAATAGAAATAAGAGTGAGACAGAGCTTCCCTACGTCTTATTAAATCTGTACTTTGCGCAAAAAAGTGCAGATTGTGTTAAAGTTCAGGGAGACGAAAAAGAAGTATGCCAATAACATTGCAATTCGGTCACAGGTGTGAAAGGACTTAGAACATTAATGAAACGAAACGTATACAAATGTTTTCTGTCTTGAGAAACAATTATAAGAACATCAAACAAAGGGAAACAAGGACAATGGAGAATACCAGATTTAAATCGTGTGATGATGAGGCAGTTATATTCGGAAATGAGACAGTAGAAGTTTTGCTATTGCGGCAGTAAAATGACAGAAGATCATCGACATAGAGAGGTTATAAAATGTAAACTGAAATTAACAAGAAATCATTTCTGAAAGAGATAAATATGTTAACATCCAATATAAATTTAGAAGATGGGAATTCAACCGGACAGTAATATTGAAATGGAGTGGAAACTGGCAGTAAACATTATCGACAAAAGAACAACAGAGGGTTTTCAAATGTGATGCTACAGAGAAAAGGTGAAGGTGATGGATAATATGAATAACAGAAGAAGAGGTACTAATTTAAACTATGGACAAAATTACCAAAAGCACTTATTGTTGAACGTATCTCAAACTACCTGTTTCCCTACATGCTTTGTTCTTCATTGCTCTGACATAATCGCATGGAAAAATAATATTATTACTACATGCTTTTAGATGGGAGTCTGCCTTCAGCTAAGCACAATTTTGTTTTTATCCCAAATACGTTTCACTGCCATTGTAACATCCATCAGTGGGTGAAATAAAATGTAAGTGAAACATAATTGTAAATAAACACACACACACACACACACACACACACACACACACACACACACACACATGCACACACAAACACATAGAATTACGTCATTTCACTTCATTAAGTTGTGTAGGGTTGCAGATGACGAACTATTACAGAAAGAGACCCTATAAAAAACATACTACCTCAGGAATACCACACCATGTGGTAAAAAGGTATGAATTCATAATTTTAAGTGTTATTCAAAAAATTTGTAAATACGATTTTAAAAACTAATAATTATCTATGTATAAACAGGAGAAACAGCCTTTATGTTTAACAGCCATAAAATTTTATAAAGGCTATTTCTTGCTGTTTATACATATATAATTATTAGTTTTTAAAATCTTAATTACAAATTTTTTGAATAACACTTAAAATTAAGTATTCATACCTTTCTACCACATGGTGTGGTATTCCTGAGGTAGTATGTTTTTATAGGGCCTCTTTCTGTAGCAGTTCGTCATCTGCAGCCCTACACAACTTAATAAAGTGAAATGACTTAATTTTATGTGTTTATGTATGTGTATGTGTGTGTGTGTGTGTGTGTATGTATTTATAATTATGTTTCACTTACATTTTATTCCTACTTTGCATAAATAACATTCTTTATATTTAACAGCCATAATTTAAAAGTTCACTGATGATGCTGCAACTGTGGCAAAACATGCTTGGGATAAAAGACAAAACTGAGTTCTGATGAATGCTGACCCCATTCAAATACATACGTATTGTTAAAGCAAACACAGTCAGAGGAGCTCCAACCTCAAGATGATCATTTCGATGCCCTTCCAGGCATTTCCAAGCTAGTGCTACAAGAAATACCAGGAAAGTACATCAAAGTTACATCAAACCATATTAAATATGGAATTCAACGGAATCTGTCTTTCACATAACGTATTACATAACTGTATACTGGGTGATCAAAAAGCCAGTATAAATTTGAAAACTTGAAAAACCACAGAATAATGTAGATAGAGAGGTAAAAATTGACACACAAATGCTTGGAATGACATGGGATTTTATTATAACAAAAAAAACAAAGTTCACAAAATGTCCGACAGAACATATAAACACAAATGAAAAGAAAATGGAATAAACAACATGAACTGAAGACAATTTAAAATCAAAATCAAATCACTATAGATATAGATATAGATAGAAAGCAAGCAAACCACACATTCTACAAACATCTGGTTAGCCTTACTGACATACAACTAACTAACCAACAAAACAATTTTTTACAAACTGGCCCAAAATATGATGTCACACATTGCGCTCAAGACAGTGGAGAATCCTATCACAAAAAGTGAATATGTCATAAAACAACAAGAAAGAAACAGTAACCCAAACTTTAATGCAGATCTGACAAGAGAATTAGTTGGAGAAGAAATAAGATGCATATTAAAGGAAACCATAAAAAATATATTGACAGGAATATAAACTGAAGAAGAAAATACTTCGAGAAAAATAAAGAAAAGCTTAAAAAGAATGAGGCAGTCATTACGAGGTCAGACAAGGGTAGCAGCATGATAATAATAAAACAGGATGAATACAAAGATAAAATCTTAAAATTACTGAAAGACAACAACATAACAAACCTAACAAGTGACCCAAAACAAAGATACCAGAAAAACACACAAACACTCCTGAAAATATCTCTTAAATATTCCGAAAACAGAAAGCGAAATGGCTGAAACAAGCAATCACACAGAACAGCCTACTAAGCTTCCACAAAGAGTGCATTCCAATACACACCACTGTCAATTTCAGAAGTACACCTATACATCACCTATCGAAAGAAATACACACATACTTACAGAAACATTACATGTACACAAAGGACAGATGCATACACAGCACCAAAGAGCTGATACAAAACATCAAAGACATCAACATATCAAGAATGGCTAAACTCACACCATATGACATCACATCTGTGTACACCAATATCCCCACCACATAAACAAACAACTTCATTAAACAAAAGAAGAACAGGCAAAATTTCCCAAACCCCACATAAAAGAAAAGCTAGCATTCCAAAACTAATAACAGAGAAAAACTGTTTTGTCATTTGACAATCAGTTCACTCACAAGATGATGGCTTCAGTTGGGTCACTAGTCTGTGGAGTCCTAGCCAACATCTGTCACATTGGCAATAAAAAATTTTGAAACAATAGTAATACACCATTAATAGTGTACAATATATTGGTATCGTTATGGAGACGACATCAAATGACATCTAGATCAAACACATAATCACATCCAACAACTTCAGAGTGATATAAACAAAGACCAGCCAAAAATAAAAAGACAAAATGGTAAATCTCCTAGACCTCAAAATATACAGAGACAAGAACCAACAGCAGTTCTCTATATCCCGGAAAGTGATCACCACTAGCACAACCATTCACAAACATTCTAATCATGCAATTGGACCCAAAGTAGCCAGTTTCTAGTATATGCTGCATGAACTGAACCAAACTCCACTCACTGAAAACAACTATAAGAGTGAATTAAGACAATTAGACAAATAGCTGTAGAGGATGGATATGATACTATCACTACAGGTTAACTGAACCACGAAATTAAAATAAAATTAAAGAAGACACCCACTCTCACTGACTTACAAACACACTGAGCACATATATGAGTACACATGAGCATGTAACACCCACAACAACAAACAAGTCGTTAACTCTGACCTACAACAAAAAAGCAGCCCACTGAATTGGCAACATACTCCAAGAACAAGAGCTAAAAATAGCGTAGAGGACAGACAACTCAACACAGAAAGCTAAGGACAACCAGCACAAGACCAGGCAAACACAACACATTTGGTACTTAGCAACTAACATGTCACGACTGCAAATAGGTATATATAGGACAGACAAGCAGTAGCTTGAATACTAGATACACAGAACACACAAGAGTATTTAAAAGTAACAGCTGTCATTTCACAGTTGCTGAGCGCCTTATGAACAAGAAAAATATCAAAAGAGATATCAATACTGGCTTGAGAATTCTCAAATGCAGCAACAGCCCCCTACAAAACTATTAATTGAAGAGAACTATCATATACAATAAGCCATAGTTGATGAAAAACAAGTAATAAATCAATACACAGCTCTCTGAAATGGAACATTATTACATAACGCCAACCGATAGAAACCTCCCCCACTACCATTCACACTTTTGCATCTGTGATGATGAAATGATGATACAGACAAAAGAAACAAAAGCACACCCACACACAAACACACACACACACACACACACACACACACACACAAACAGATACATGCAGAAACTAACACACACACACACACACACACACACACACACACACACACACACACAAAGAACAAAAAAGAAAGAAAACAATTAATAATTATCATAATAATGAAAAATCCACAAACCTACTCTCTCTCTCTCTCTCTCTCTCTCTCTCTCTTTCACACACACACACACACACACATACACACACACACACACACACACACACACACACACAGAAAATGGCACATACACTTGTGAAAACTCAAAACAATCACGTGGAACACCTTCTCCCGAGTCTGCAGAGAATCGTACCGTATCTTACCTGTCCACTAACTTTTCAACTTCCCTTTAAAACACCACTTCTCAACAGATTCAATTTTCTGTTTGGATCTGCATAGAAAACCATTGCAAAGTACTGACATTGGTTCTAAGCTTGTTAATGTTGATGAACGGTGTGAATGATTGCTTCTCTACTATGATACTAAAAGCAAGCATTTGATCCATTAACTTAGTTCTACAAATAACTGAATTCACCACTTACTACTTATTTCAACTGACATTTTTATCAATCGTAAAATACGAAAATTATGTTTGATATCAGAATAAAATTTTCACTCTGCAGCGGAGTGTGCGCTGATATGAAACTTCTTGAAGATTAAAACTGTGTGCTGGACCGAGACTCGAACTTTGCCTTTCGGGGGCAACTGCTCTACCATCTGAGCTACCTAAGCATGACTGACGCCCTCTCTTCACAGCTTTATTTCATCCAGTCCCGAGTTCGAGTCTCGGTCCGGCACACAGATTTAATCTCCAAGGTAATTTTATGTTTGATAACGTTTTGAGAGTATATACAACTACAATCTGACACAAATTATTTGTTTTCTGCTCTATTACTCCATTGTATTAGGTTCCTTGTGATTAACTTGTACGAAAGAAACACTTTATATGCATTCTTTGTACAGACAGATATTAGCGTAAGGGAAAGGTTTTCATGCTGAATTATACTTCAGTCGAGAAATGCATTTTCATTGTAATTCCATATGAAATATTGTTAGTTAAAGACGTAAACTGTGATATTTTACTGGTGTGATAATATTCTCGCTGAAATTCCTTTGGTTCTATATTCAACACGTTCCACTGACTATACTCTGGTACAGAATATTACAGATGTAATTTTTTATTTTATTTAATTGTCAGTGACACCAATTTGAAATCGGTCAGTTGTAATGGGAATTTTATTAGTCGTTATTCAGTGTTCTACTTGATACGCGTGCAATGATTCCTCTCTGAAGTTTCTTTCCATTGCGTATTGGTATATTAAACACATTCCACTCACTATAATCTGGTCCAGAATATTATAAGTGTAATTTTTTACGTTACTTATTTCTCAGTGTTGTCAACTTGAAATCAAATGATCAGTTGGAATTGGAATTTTATCGTTTGTTAGTTCAATTCAGTATTATATTCCTTATATCTTCAGTGATTCCGAGTAGAAAGTTTCATAATTATCCGTGGTACTATGGGATCAAGCAAGTAGTTATCTTCTCCTTTGTGTCTTTAGTTGTAGAATCTAGTTACGAAACTGAAACAAAGTTCTTTTGTATTGGACTTTAAATAATCTATTCCTGCAGCTTGTACAAGAAACACCGGTTAAACAAATTGAAATAGAACTTGAGTTCATTTTTAATGACCTGTGAAATACTGGACTAACCTTGGGCAAGCAACTGAAGAATAAATAACGAACACAGGGAAGATATTACATACGGGAAAGAAAATGCAATTTTTATTGTGCTAGTGGTTTGCAGTTTGGCATTTACGTTAACATCATTTTACATTTAACTCTGGAGTACACCGTTTTTCAAATTTGTGCACAGAATATGCTACCAAAAGCAATCATGAACTGAGGTACGGTAATGACAAATATGGAAAAACAAGAGTGTCCCAAAAGTTTTCATTGAGAATAAGTGTATGATTAACGAAGTTCGTTTCTTTCGGTTTTTATTCTCCGCAGCCATTTATCCAGAGCTGGGGACTTGGGATGAAAAGTGAAGGGGAGAGCTCAGGAAGGGTAGCATGGGGTGTGGGGTAGTAGGTGGGGGAGGGTGAGGGGCAGGAAACTTGGCACCCTTTGTGTGGAACAAAAACTCTGGATCCGCTAATTAGGAAGTCGAGCAGCAATGGACGTGGTGCCATCGGCGGAAGTTCTGACCTCCGCTGCCGTCACCGGTGCTCACGTTCTGGTTTGTCTCATCGAGCCGTTATTGAGTACAGTATTGTATTCGCATTCAATAACACATAATTACGAACCACAGCTTTCTATTCACACACAGTTTTCGTGTCCTGTAGAAAACAGTCTGATACATTGGAAGTATGACTTCAAGGAAAGAACAGAGTCACGCATAATTTGATATCAAACAGATTTTAAGTTCAATTAGTTAATTTCCATCAATAAAAGGGCTAATATAACTGAAATTGGAGGCGAGTTGCCATGCATATCTCTTGTTTAAACGTACTGTAAATATTTGCATAAATTCCAGTCCAAACTGGAATTACAACCTACAGGAAAGACTGATACTGAACTAACCTTCTCAGCACATTATTTCTACGATATAACACGCCCTTTGGTTTATTTAGACATATACGATCGATTAAAATAGAAACTTCATGAAGGTGGCATCTCTAACTAACATTAAACTGGCATGATTTGTTAGGATAGTCAAATGATTTGCCTTTCAGCACAAGCGTTCTAATCAATGGTACCGGGGCCTGTGTAACGAGGAACCGACCACCAGATGTCAGGACAGATGGGCTCACCGGTATAAAAGGCGGCGGGAAATGTGCAGCTAGTAGATATGAAGTAACAGCAGACTGGGTCGGTCACGAGAGCTCAGTGACTTCCAACGTGGACTTGTCATTGGACGTCTCATGAGTAACAAATTCATTAGCAACATTTATACACTTCTAAAAGTGCCCATATCGACAGCTGATTATCTGATTGTGACGTGGACGCGGGAAGGAACAACTAAAAGTAAACCAACAACAGGTTCAAATGGATCTGAGCACTATGGGACTTAACGTCTGAGGTCATCAGTCCCATAGAACTTAGAACTATTTACACTTACTAACCTAAGGACATCACACACATCCATGCCCGAGGCAGGATTCGGACCTGCGACTGTAGCGGTCGCGCAGTTCCAGACTGTAGCGCCTAGAACCCCTCGGCCACTTCGGCCGGCCAGCACCAGGCAGATCTCGTGTACTGAGAAACAGGAACCTTCACGCATTGCAAACGAGTATTCTAAAAAAATTGTACGAAATTAGTGGAACGATTCACTTGTGAGTTCCAAAGTGCTACCAACAGTTCGTGATCCACAATTAATGTTAATAATTAAAAAGAAAGAGTATTGTGTCCGAGCAGTTCCTCATACGCTGCACGTTTTAGTACTCAGTGCTAAACGATGCTTGAGGTGGAGTAAAGGTCGGTGCCACTCGAAGACGATGAAGTATGTTGTACTCTGTACCAGTCTGATGGAAGGATTTAGGTTTGGTGAATGCCTGGAGTACATTACCCGTAGTGTGCAGGATCTCTGTTCGGTTCAGTTTTTTCTTTTTCTTTTTAGGATGTAAAAATTGCTTTAAACTGTGTGTGGCACACGACTCATAGTACGTGAGACAGTTGCATGCAGCAGATGCTCAGCTTTGTGATGGCTGATCACTCTCTTTAGACTGAGAGTTTGCAGTCTACCACTTCAATTAGTTTAAATCATAGTAAGCAGATATTAAGAACAAATGATCGTAGACGAAACCTAGTAGTTTTAATATTAACTGCCTTCGAGGTGACGATCGTACAGGTTGTTAGTTCCACATGGAGCACTTAAATTCTCAGGAGAGGCTAATATTATTGCGTCTCTGTTCACACAAATGTAATTTAAATAGCACAGCGCTCTTCATCAACATTAACATAATAATCTTTTAATGAGTAACGCTTTAAGTACCAAAGACACTTATCTACTGTGATGGTAAAATGATTACCCTTAACATCACAAGAGAAATTCAGACAAGGTATGAAAAAGTTTAAGTCACTAAGAAATATGTAATCAAAAGTTTCATAATGGGTCTCAATTACTACCTACACCTGACTTCAACTAACGCAAGCTCAGATTTCGTCACCTGTCACTGATTTTGATTCGCAAAGTACACAAGCTGTCACAAGTTTTTGAAGAAAACAAGTAGAAGTTTCACTTTACCTTCTGATATCCTCTCCACAATAATAACAGTGACGCACAGCATCAATAAATAAATACCAGATTTTATGACTGTAAAAGTATTTGGTGTAAGACACTTAAACTTTAATTATGTCGGTGTTTAATTATACAAATAAACACATGAGATAAGTACTTGTTTTATAAATAACCAGTAAACTATTGCAGTCCCAATTATGTCATGGCTTTTATACCTTTTGTTAATATGGCTTCCCTACTCGAGTCCACTTTACATTGCATCTCAGACACTGTTACATGTTGCAGCACAGACCCAATAAAACTGTTGGACTTAACGTGATGACATGCTATGTCCAGGCCTCTTTAAGAAATGCTTCTCAAAAGTAAAACAGCAGCTTTCTACGTTTTGCTTTGAAAAATACGGAATATTCCGGTGTACATATAGCCAGCAACATGTCTCTAAGGCTTACAGAGTCCCATGATCCACAGTACAACCCTCTTTGTATTGCACAATAAGTCAGAGATAACGTCTTCTTCCGTAACACACAGGTTAACTGCTCTTTTTATGAAATAATAGGAACGTTCAGCAGCCATATGATGCTAATTATGTCATTGATCGACTTTCACCATCCTAACAATAGAAATTTGCACTGTTCTCTCACTACTACTGTCTACTTAGACAACGTTTGTTTGAGATCTGTCTCTTCTCAAAAAGAGAAGATTAATATGTGGTAATTCCCTTAACAATTATTACTTATTTCTAAAGCCAGTTTACAATACACAGAACATAATTTTACAGTCATTTCCTCATTTAAAATGACATAAATCATTTTCTTTTACACAAACCATTACACAAAATTTTCATTAAACATAAGATTTACTCAAAGTCTTTGATTTTATCTTTTTAAGATTTCTTTCCAGTTACCAAAGATGAAATGCCTTCTGGCATAATCAGCTGACACTATTTTCTAATCATTTCACAACAGTGTCCACAACTAAAACGTTCTTTGCACAGCTCTTTTTTTGTGCATGACAACACAGACTGTCCACATGTTTTCCTAATATTAATGCAATATAAAATTTCAATTCACTATTCACAAAATATCACACATGACAATACCCTTGAGTTATCATAGTTCATTTTCCTCATGACTGTTCACAATATTTAATTACTTACACAGTACTTTACAGTTGTCCAATTCAAATTCACTTCATCCAGTCACTCAACTATTCTTTTCTTCCGAGCTTTAGATCTGCTGCATTTCATACTCCATATTTCTTTCTGGATTTTGGGAAGATTAGGTAATATCCGTTATGATGGGTACAGTAACCACCTTATATATATATATATATATATATATATATATATATATATATATATATATATATATATATATATATAATGCAGATATTTCAGCAGTGATTTCTTTAAATTTCTCATGTGATTTGACTACCACAAGGTCTCCAGTCTGAAGTTTACTCAAATTTCCTCTTTCATCACGTATTTTCGTATGCATTATCATGTGATTTTCCACGTATTCCCTAACTAATTCCTTTTTGGCTGACAACAAAACATCTCTCTTAACCAAAAACTTAACATTCTCTTCTACAGTATTTGGTTGTTTATTTCCCCTCATAATTTCGTCAGGTGTGACTCCTGTTTAAAAAGGTTTACTATATCTGATACATATTTTCCTCTATTACTATGTCTGTCCTGAGAAAATGTCTGACAAAGGCTACCTATCTCCGTGATGAACCGTCCTGTGGGACTACTCACCGTATGGTTTGCTGCTATACGTTTTAATTCTACCCCTCGTTGCAGCATATTACTTTTTCTTGGACATAAACTTTCAAACGTTATATGATAAAATGGCCATAGGTGTGTCCATATTTTTGGAGTAATCTTTTATCATTTCATCACATATTGCATCCTCCTTCATCGCAACTGGCAATCTTCATAAGGCAACAATACCACCCGCTGTTCACTCTTTTAGTACCGGTACTTTATTTCAGACTCCTGTAGATATAGCACCCACCTTGTCAGTCTTTCTTGTAGAAGTTTACAGTTGCTAAGAAGTGTTAGTGCTTGGAGGCCGGTGGAAGTTATAGCTTTGTGTCGGCATAAAAAGCTGTAAAACTTTTTAAATCCCCAAATTATGGCTAAGGCTTCTCTGTCTAAGTTGGTGTAATTTTGTTCACACGTACTTAATGTCCTACTAGCAGAGGATACGGATTTTCTGTCCTCTAGTCTATTTGTGTTCCTTATCTGAAATAAATGTGGCCGTAAACCATAAGCACATATAACAAGGTGCCAATCCTTGGGATGACTTAAACTACTTCCACTACTCAATTTTTCATCATCTGTTCAAACACCTTGTCTTTCTTTAGCAAACCATTCAGAGCTGGGCTGTTAGAGCTTGGTCTGGTACAAGTTTTTTGTAAAATCCATAAATCCAAGAAAGACTTTTAAATATTTTCTGCACCTGGAAACAGGGAAATCTTTAATTAATTTAATTCTGTCTGGGTCTTTCTTAATGTGCTCACTTGTGATTAGATATCCTACAAACATTATTTCGCTTCTTACCAACTCAGATTTCCTTAACTATCTATAAATAATGCTTGCATTACTTCTCTCAACAAGTCACAATGTTAATTCCAACTTCTTGTAGCTACATATACAGTGATGCTACGTATACAGTAATGCTGTCTCATTTATCTTTACTCAAAATTTTATCCAACACATGTATAGAAAGGGACACAGACATATTTGAACCAAATGGATCGAGACAATGTTGGTAGCACTTCCCAATAAACAGAAAAGCAGTATACTTTCTATGTTGTCGACTCAAAGGGTTTTGACAGTACCAGGTAGTTAAATCGAGGCTACTAATATATTTTATTCCACTGATATTTTCAACTATTTCATCTCTACTGTCTGGTTTGTCACATTCCCTCTTGATTAACATGTTCAGTTTCCTAGCATGCAATACATAAACTACATGATTACGCATTGATCACAAACTGCTTTTACAAAGTCACTAGAATTACTGCTAGTTTCAATAATCACATCTCCTACCCATTCATTGGTACTAGTAGCCACTAATTTTCCTATCCAATTGCGTGATACACTCTTTTCCTTATTTAGGTCGCCATCTTTATTATGGGCAATGATATTAATTTCTACCTGTATACCGCTGGTAAGATTTAGTTTATATATGTCTGATGAGCTGTTCTGAGTTTGTTACACCCTTTGCTTTCCTTTTCCCTAACAATTTCAGGCAAACTTTCTATCTACATTAATTTGGAATCCTATTCTCTTTTTCCCTATTTATTCCTATCTTTGTCATATTAAGCACAGTATTCTTCATTTCTATTTTCCAAACAAGAATTTATTCTTTTCCTATTATTCTGTCTATCCTCATAATATCTACTGCCTTTGGAATAATTCTCACTGTTATATCTTTGCTGTTGTAGCTGGAGCTTATTCCCTCTCTCTTCCTTTCTCAGTCTTCCACTGTTACAGCCTTTAATGTTCCTCACAACTGTCACTGTAAAATGGTCTAGAACTATGACCAACTCACCTGCGAAACCGCTTAACCTCCTCCTACCCCTATCCATTCCCATAGCTCTCATATCATATTCTCTGTCTCTGCCTTTTCTATTATTACTGCTATTATTGTTGTTGGTGTTATTATTATTGCCCCCACTTTGGTTATTAGGAAATCAGTGTTCATTTAATCTGTTTCATAAGCCATTTCACCTAAACTTCTCAAAAATTCTGACCTGTCACAGTTCCCCAAACTAATACAACCTTGTATGCTCCATGTCAGTTTGTGACACAACAAAAGTAATAAGTGTTCTTGAGTAGCCACTCCCTTCACCTGTTCTACCTTCCTACATAACTTACATAACTCCTGACAGTAGGCCCTCATAGTTATATCCGCATTAGATCTATATGGATGTGCAATTAACATTCCTGGTAGATTTCACTTTGTTTCCTACTCGACCAAAATTACTCCTCAAATTTACTAAAAAAATTTCCGATTTGTTACTATCCTCACAGTAGCCTAACTGTGTTATTCATTGCATCACCCATGGAGTTGTTTCAGCTATTAAGACTGTACATTCCTCAGATAACTCCTTGGGTAGAAATTTCCTGCAAGCTTTCATAAAAGTTAGTGGATGGATTTTTACTTTTGACACCTCTTCCAATGGAAAATTACATTTGGTTTCTAAACCTCCGGCATTTCAGTAATATTGGTCTTCTACCTTTGACACTTTCATATCTCAGATTTGTAAGTTTACTTGTTCCACTAATACCTTATTCTGATTTTTGCAGATTGCTCTAACTGCCAATCTACTGCCTCCCAAAATCTGGCTAATAGTAACTGTTACTGTATCTAATCTTTCATCAGATGCTTCAGCCCTTTGTCTGACATCTTTTAGGCCTACTTTTATTCCTTTCTTTTTTTGAGTCGTCAGCCTTCTGAATGGTTTGATGTGGCCCACCATGAATTCCTGTCCTGTGCCATCCTCATAATATCAGAACGACACCTGCACCCCACGTCCTCAGTTATTTGCTTGTGTATTCCAATCTCTGCCTTCCTCTACCGTTCACACACTCTACACTTCCCTCTAATACCATGGACGTTAATTCCTAATGCTTTAACAACACATGCCCTGTCACCCTGTCCCTTCATCTTGTCAGTGTTTTTCATGTATTCCTTTTTTTTTGTGCTGATTCTGTGGCAATCCTTCTCATTACTTACTTTGCCCATCTAATTTTCTACATTTTTTCGTACCACATCTTAAGTGCTTCTATTCTCTTCTTTTCCGGTTTTCCCATATCCATGTTTCACTACCACACAATGCTGTGCTCCAGCTGTACATTCTCAGAAATTCCTTCCTCAAATTAAAGCCTACGGTTAATACTACTAGTACACTTCTTTTGACCAGGAATGCCAACATAGCTTATATTAGTCCGCTTTTTATGTCCTCCTTACCAGTAAGAGTTATTTTGCTTCCATAGAATCAGAATTCCTTAACTTCGTCGCCTGCGTGATCGCCAATGATGATGTTGCGTCTCTAACTACCCTCATTTATGCTGCTTCTCGTTACTTTCGTCGTTATTCTGTTTCCACTCAGTTCGCATTCTGTACTCGCTGCACTACTGATTCCATTTAACAGGTCCTTCTCTCCCACTAAGGGCAGCAATGTCTCAGCGAATTTTATCGTTGATATCCTTTCACCTCGAATATTAATGGCACGTTAGAACCTTTCTATTATTTCTTTCTTAGATAAATATTCTGAACTGTAGGGGTGAAATGTGGCACCACTGTCTTGTATCTTCTTAATCCGAGCACCCGCAATTCAAATGTTATTGTTTCCTCTTTGTTCTCGTACATTGTGCCTATTACCTTCAGTCTTGCTTCCATTATCAAACGCAACGTGCGAACCACCTCCTTGGTGTCATTACTGTCGCTAAATTTAAACTGATTGTCGTCTAATAGATCCTTGATTTTCATTTCCACTCTTTTGTTGTGTGAATGAGCAACTTAGATCAATGAGCTGTTAAGTTGATGGGTCGGTAGTTCTCACACTTACCATCTCTTCCTGTCTTCTGTATATTATGGATGATTTTCTTCTGAAAGACTGCCGGTACATCGCCAGTCTGATAGCTTCTACTCACCAACTTGTACAGTCTGGATGTTACATCCTCCAGTGGCTTTAAGTTCCGAGTCTAAAACTGGAATCTGCATCTGCTTTCAGTTCTAAATGCTGTGTTTCACTGTCTACCCTTCTATCAGTTCTGGACTTTCTGATCGGGAATTACCAGGAGTAGGAAAATGACACGGAAAGACAACACTGTATTAACTAACATCGTTGATCCTTTTGACTAGAAAGACGTATTTTTAAACTAACAGTAATTGCCTATAACAAAATGCAAGAAGGAAACCTTAGCAATATTGGACTTTAAAATAATGAAATTAAAAAAAACTTAAATAAACCAGAAAATAATTAAAACTGAGCTCTAGATAAATTTCTGCAAGCGAGCTCAAAACCAAGACACAAAAAATTTAAACCATTAATTTAAAATGAAATTTAGAACAAATTTGCAACATGTATTAAACAGAACAATACATTAAAGGGACAATTTCCACTGGGAAGTCAATTAATCAGATGAAGGCCTCTTGAGCGACAGCCAAATTTCACAGTGCAAGTCAGATACCACAAGCTAGAAACTATCGATGGTGCCACGGTTCAGTGTCGACGTGACGTGGTATGGAGTAGACGCTGACTATTTCAAAACGTCAGACATTTTGGCAAATGCACTCAGAACTGTAACAGCGTTTGGGAATCTAAGTAAGACAAACAGGAATCAAATTGTATTGAAATATCGAATTTGCGAGAAGATTAGGAGCAGCCAGTTTTTCTTGTCCTGTTTTCGAACGTTGGAATCGTTTTCCGTACCGACTGACTGGCATAAAGAGGTTGTCGATTAGATTTTGTAGGAGTATATGCTTACGTAAAGGATAAGGAAGAAAGTATGAAGGTTTTTGCTTTATAGAGGTTATGAGGATTGCGAGTGCGCTGCGGGCATGAATTTTCGTTTTGTTAGCGTGAAAGAACGAATGGGAGTTACTACACAGTTTCAAGGGGAAGATAACGACATGACGTCACAGGATGACGTCAATGACGCTGATGCAAATATTCAACCGAAACTAAATAAGTTAACAGAACTTACAAAGTATTAAAGGGAGGAGTTGAGAGAGAAGTTATGTTTCCGGAAGCTATAACTGTGTTTAAAACAGAGCACAGTGAAATAGTGAATCATATAGTACGTCACGGAATTGCATCGATATAAAAAGTGAGCTGTGTGGTGCATCAGAAAGTACGGCGACATAAAAATGGGATTTACCACTGCTGAATGTATTTTTGAACCATATTCAAACCTTATTGTAAAAATAACGATACCATTTTCACTCTCCTTTTTTCTGGTGTATTGAAAAATTGTATTCAATTATCTCTCCGTTCAGCACCACCGGTAACAATACTTCATTCTTAATAACTCAAGTAGGCTCCCAGGTTGCAGTTAAAATTCTGAAAGGCCTCACTGGAACAACTGGAAAATTTTTGTCCCTTGGGACAGATTCTATTCAGTCACACCAGACGCCTCTGATCCACTTTCAGTAAAATACTAGCACGAACGCTTAGTAACTGGGCAGTAATTACAGGTGTCACACAATTTGTCACAAAATTCACAATTTTTCTTCAGTCTCTTCTTCCAAAAGGTCCTTAATCATTTCCTTCCTGGTATATTCAGAATAATTCCTTCATTCTTTATTATTGGTAGAAATTGGTGAAAAAAGATGAAACAGAACCAGCCTATGATGAAACGACAGACTGCATATGTTTTGTGCCTGATGCCACACCTATCGTGCGTCCAAACCCTGAATCTCCACATCCCTAATTACTCTCTTAGACATATATTTGTAGTCATTACCATCTTATTCTTCAAAAACAAACACCCTAATATCCTCATTATTACTAGCAGGCACTTCACCAATAATCACTTCATGAACACTGATCCTATTGTTACCAACACCACTTACCTTTTCACATTCCTCTCTCAACTACTCTTCAGTTTCAGGAGACAACATACTGCTCACTTCCTTGCTAAAATTACCTGCATCCATTGTGTCTTCCTCTACATTTACATCAACAAGTGATTCTGCTGTTATCAGTCCTTCGAATAATTCAGGATGGTCATAGATACTGCCCAGAATCTGTTTATCCGTGGTATTCATCCCCTTATGTATTTTTATAACATTTACAAGTTCTAATACCTGATCGGAGTTGAGTTATCATGCATGTGCTACGATTGAGGTAGGCTGTGGGGCTGTGCTTCCGCCCTCTGCTCCAAAACATTATGATGCGGCTGCGGCATACTAGGTTCGACTGCATCGCGATGCCCAACTCACACCTCGAAATCACGCTACATTTCAACTCCACTCACGGGCTGTATTGACTTCTTGGGAAATCAGATGTCTGTCTTGACTCTAGTCGATCCTGGATTGAGACGTTTCCTAGTTTAACTCACTGTCATGTGAAGAATTGTCATTAAAACAGTGACTTGTGGGCAGTTGCCAGCATCGTCCGCGGGCCGTATCTGTGTGCCCTGTACGTGCGCGCAATTTGTTTCTCTGCCTAAGCTACTCCCACTGTGGTGGCCTATCTCTTAAGCTGCTGGTCTACACCTGTAATCGTTCTGCCCCACTAAGATAACGCATTAGGTTTCCTATGTGTCCATGGTGTTCATAGCATAGCTTCTTACATTGCACAAGGCAGAAGAATGACGTCACGTCCATGGAAGTCTCTATTGCATTAGGTGTGCCCGTCAACGTTCACAGAAAGAAACTAATGAGCGGCACCTAGACTGACAAGGGGACTCTCTAGAGCAGTACTCCTGCAAAAAAAAAAAAAAAAAAAAAAAAAAAAAAAAAAAAAAACTGAAATTCCTTTAATTCTGATGACGCTACCGTCCAGAAGAAATGTCCTCAATTGAAGGCTATTTGCTCATTAACTTACCAGGGTTTTGGTAAACTATTGTCAACTTAATGAATGCTTGTGGATGCACATTTCCCTTAGGAACAAACTAATTAAATTTTCTACATCTGATTAATGAAATATCTGCAGATCCGTAAGTTGAACTATGTTCAACTGTAAGAGAGTTTACTGGTTTCCTAGAACGATTCGAGATTTGCTCGTTTACCACTTATTATGATCAACCTGTATGCCCAGAAACGATTTCCGTGTGTGACATTCTACGCCAAAAGCACAATCCATTTTCGACATTCCTCCCTTGATCACTTTTGCATTTCCTTCGACACTCCTTTGTATGAGGATTTAAATTTTCAGTACTACAGATGTGTAAACTGTAACTACTTGTTCACATTCAACACGAACCCCTTTTATCTCTCCCGATGAATATTTGTTCAGAGTGTTCAACAAAACGTCTACTTAATTCAACATTAAGTTAGACATATGGCTATTATTTTTATCAGTTCGGTTTCTACGGATTTCAATATTGATTCTACATTTCCTGTTTTTGCATTTACTGGTACTGCATTGGAATTTACAGATGTTATATTACTATCATTTTACAGCTGTTATTTGTGCTCTTAGGGCACTCAGAAATGACAAAAACTGGTTATTTCCATTTACAGTTTTTCAGAAATCTAGCTCTTTCAATATCCTAGTACTTTCAGCACGACAATAGTCTGAATCCTCTACCTTTCACTTATCAGTTAGTATCTTATTAATTTGTGTAGTGAGGTTAATTAGGTACACACTATTTACAGCGCCCTCTAGACTACTATCAAGGCGCTCTGGTTCAATTTTGTAATGAGGTGACAAAAATTAGGAGATATCTCCTAATATCGTGTAGCACCTACTTTTGCTCGCCATAGCGCAGCAGCTCGAGGAGACGTGGCCTGAACAAGTCATTGGAAGCCCCCTGCAGAATTATTGCGCCATTCTGTCTCAATAGCTGCCCACAATTGCAACAGTATTGTCCGTGCAATATGTTGTGTACCAACTGACCTCTAGATTTACGTCCCATCAACGTTCGAAAGGATTCATGTCGGGTAATCTGGGTGGTGAAATCAGACGCTGGAATTGTCCAGATTGTTCTTCAAACCAATGATGGCAATCGTGGCCGACTGACATGACACCGTTGTTAGGGAAGACGAAGTCCATAAACGACTGCAAATGGTCTCCAGTAGCCGAACTTAATTATTTCCAGTGAATGACAGATTCAGACGGAACAGAGGGCCAGTCTATTCCATATTAACACGCCCCACATCAGTATGGAACCACCACCAGCTTGCACAGTGGCTTGTTGGCAACTTGGGGCCAAGGCTTCGCGGGTCCTGCGCCACGCTAGAGCCCTAGCACCAGCTACGATCTGCAATTAGGTCTCATCTGACCAGGCCACGGGTTTCGAATCGTCTGTGGTACAAACAATATTGTACGAGAACAGGAGAGATGTTGCAGGCGATGTCGTGCTGTTAGCGAAGGCACTCGCAATGGTTGTCTGCTACCATAGCCCATTAATGCCAAATTTCAGGGCACTGTCCTAATAGATATGTTCGTCGTACGTCAAGCATTGATTTCTGCGGTTATTTCACGTATTACTGCTTGGCTGTTAGCACTAACAACTTTACCCAAACGCCGCTGCTCTCACTCGTTAAGTGAAAGTCGTCGGCCACAGCGTTGACCGTGGTGAGAGGTAACGTCTGAAATTGGGTACTCTCGGCACACTCTTGACACTGTGGACCTCGGAGTATTGAATTTCGTAATGATTTCCAAAACGGAATGTCATATTCTTGTAGCTCCAACTTCAAGTGTGATAATTCTCGTCGTGCGGCCATAATCACTTCGGAAACATTTTCATATGAACCACCCCAGTACAAATGACAACTCTGCCAACGGACTTCCCTTTTATGCCTTGTGTACGCGATACCGCCACCATTGCCGGCCGTTGTGGCCGAGCGGTTCTAGGCGCGCAGTCCGGAACCGTGCGACTGCTACGATCGCAGTTTCGAATCCTGCCTCGGGCATGGATATGTGTGATGTCCTTAGGTTAGTTAGGTTTAAGTAGTTCTATGTTCTAGGGGACTGATTACCACAGCAGTTGAGTCCCATAGTGCTCAGAGCCATTTGAACCTTTTTGAACTGCCACCATTTGCATATGTGCATGTTGTTATCCCATGACTTTGGTCACCTCAGCGTAATATTAGTAAACCTAGGGAGGGTTCACATGGCTCATCAGGAGACGGAAATCTATCCATGTGTGCTTGCTCAGCTATTTTGCTGCTCATTGCCCAAACAGTTCTCAGCAACCAACACAATTATCTATCATTTAACTGTCCCTAGTAACGACTCACAGCAGTATGCTAAAACAGCGTGACGATCGTCGTAATTGGCGCGAGTAGCTCGTAAGTCTATACGTACTCCATGACTAAGTTGGCTAGCTGCATGGCTGCACCTCTCCACCGGCGATGGGGAGGCAATTAATTTCCTGACACCCTGCTCAGCATCAGGCGTCCCTGACCTTCCGTTCTGCGTCCTGCTGGTTGCTGACGCACTTCCGCTCCCAGCGCACGATCAATAATTTGCCTCTGTGTGTGCCTCTCAGTGTTTTGACACGCTACTGGTTTATGAATGTTTTCACTGGCTCGCACTGCAAAACTAGAATGTCTGTATTCAGCAATTCCCAATAATTAATCACTTCCTTTTTGTTGGCTAGCATTGAACTATCTTTTTTGTACCTGATTCTCTCCTAGAAGGGGGCTCTACATCAGGATTACAAATTCCAGGTTTATTAAGTATCACATTGAATATGTCCCTTGTGTAGTCTTCTCGCGCCTCTGCGGTATGATGAAAAAATTTCCCAGGCAACCACACTGTGCTGAAACTCTTTCCTGACCGATCTCACCATTTTGGAACTTAGCACGCACTCTGATAGGTTGGAAAACATATTAATTAATCCTACCTGAGTATCATGTAGCTGGAAGAATGTTATCATATCAACAGAACCATTTGTCACAATGGTATCTGTTGGATGTCAACAGCCAATTAATGGAGTGCATAGATGTCCCTCAGTATCATAACAAGGGCGGGCAGTATGCCAATGGAGTCTATAAGATGTCGCGAGCGCCACAAACCCCAATATTTTACCTTTTCGTGCAACTGGCACTCAAGGATAGCCCTGCTGTTCTGTTTCCGTAGGTACACACTGTAAGTATTCAAGGGTTATCATAATAAATTGAAGTGTCCTGGTAATTAGGCTTGATTAAAAACAAACAAACATCTCAGAACTGCAATGAACCATCAAATGTAATTGATAAGAACACTGTCCTCTTTTAATCAGCAGTTTGCACTGGCAAGGGATTGATAGCTACAGCTGTCTCTGACGCCTATGGTTTAAAACTATAGCGTACAAAACACAACTTTGAGCTGGTGCGTTTCTGGCGCCAGTTCCCATCGATCGTCATTTTGATCTATGAGTCGAATTCGATGCTTATTTGTCTTCTGCTCATCTTTGGCGGCGGGGTTTTAACGGCAGCGCGTGCGCTCTGCGGGGAAGGTGTGTCGGGATCTGCGGTGAGAAAGTCACGTGGGGCTGTGTACTTAGGCAGGACGGCAAGACGACGAGTCGGACAACGAAAGAGCGGGGACAGCGGCTGCGACGTGTTGACTCGTGAGGGCAGATCTACCGCCCATGGTGGTTTGGTTTTCCTAGAGGTCGGAAGGACAAGCTCCTTCGAATCTGTTACAAGCTACGCCGGCCGATTGAATTGGAGTCGCCGAGTTGTTTCGGAGGACTGCGTGCGCCTTAATTGAATATGCCAGTTTACCAAAAATCCTTTGGAATTGTTTTAGTGGTTTATCACTTACCTCGGTGTCGTGACTAACTATCTTGACGGCAGTTGAAGAAGTGTGGCTAAGCCCAACCAACAGACATGAAGCGTGGTTAAAGACATAGCTAGAAGTGCAACGAGTAGTACGTCTGGCCCTGGCGTTTCAAGACATGCTGAGATACGTCCTCTATTCTACCTTGTAGTTCATTTGGTAGTCTGGGGTATAAATGTGCGCCGTGTCGTCTTAACTTTAGGGCATGATATTTAACGAACTTATTAATCAAAGTTTAAGGGCTGGCACTGGCCAAGTAACTCACGGAAGCTAATTTGTTTCTATTCAGTTGTATTGATCACCTGTTCTCTAGGTAAAATTGTGTAGTTTATATCTCAGAATATTGTCTGCCGTTAATGTGTGTTGTGTTTGCGGCGGTCGACGCGAGCATCCTGGGAGCAGAGCACCACGGAGGCAGAGAGATACTTAAGGCCCTGACCTCTCCTTTACATCTTGGCTTCTGTTGTGTGATTCCATTTTTCCGGTGGAGAAATATAGCATCTGAAGTTCAATTGCAGTGCAAAGTTGAGTCGTGGATCTCTCGTATTGATTTGAATCCTTTGTCTGCTCGTGTCTAGCGCTAATTCACGCAAAATATTGAAGAAACCTCAATTTTAGGGGTATTATTATATGGTCATGTTCTAGTTGTAATAATTCTCAGAATATTGTTGATTAATAAACTGAGTAAGTAAATTTGATGATTGGTTTGCTTAAAATTAAAGCATATCCCTAATTGTTTTAGGCATTTGTATATAGTTTTGTTTAGGAAGGTTAGTTAGCCAAACCTTAAAAGATCTGTGTTCTTACCTTTGTTCCTCAGTTGATTGGAAGTAATGAGAATTCTGATTGTAATTGTATGGACATTTGTACTATTTAACTTGGGCTTTACCTGAGTATATTTACCTAGTCATATTCAAATTTCAAGTTCATAGATCTTGTTCCTGTTAAAGAAATTTATTCGTAATTTGTCCAAGTGATCTGGCGTTGTAAGGCAGTCTCCTGTATTATTGTGATTGTGATTTTATGATGTTTGTGATTGTAATAAAATATTTAGCAACTAAAACGGATTACTATTATGGTTTTGGTGTGTCACTACTACTTTTACACATTTCAAATATTAACTACATTTACAGTTCCATCTACATGGACACTCTGCAAATCACACTTCAGTGCCTGGCAGAAAGTTCATCGAACCAACTTAACAATAATTCTCTATTATTCCACTCTCGAGCAGCCCACGGGGAAACCGAACACCAGCGAGCTCTGATTTCCCTTATTTTATTATGGTGATCGTTTCCCACTATATACATCGGTATCAACAAAATATTATCTCTTTCGGAGGAGAAAGCTGGTGGTTGATACCCCGCCGCAACGAGAAACGGTTTTGTTTTAATTATGTTTACCCCAAGTCCATTATCATGTCCGTCCCAGTCTCTCCCCTGTTTCTCGATAATACAAACCGTGCTGCAATATTTTGAACATGGCTGCACTACAGCAACGGTTACAGAACAGCAGGTTTAATAGACAGCCAACCAGTTGCAATAACCATTAACTTGGATTCGACGAATTGCTAATATGATGTTGTAGTCCTTCTGAGGAAGAAGGGTTGAAGTTCTTCGAAACCATAGCAAAGGTTGTTTGAAAACCATCATTTATTTTGCAACTGTTTGGCTGTCCATTACATCTATTGCCAAAACGTGCAGCCCTTCTTTGAACTTTATCGATGCACTCTGTTAATCCTATATGGTAAGGACTCCACACTGCGCATGCGGTACTCCAAAAGAGAAGGGACAAGCGTAGTGTAAGTAGTCCCTTTAATAGAGATGTTGCATTCCACAACATTCGCTCTATGTTCTTTCCAGCGTCAGTTGTTCATATTTGTAATTCCTAGATATTTAATAGAATTTATGGCCTTTATATTTGATTGATTTATCGTGTAACCGAAGTTTAACTCATTCTTTTTAGCACTAATGTGGATGATCTCACACTTTTCATTATTTAGAGTCAGTTGTCAATACATACATAATCCGCAAGCCACCGTACTGTGCCTGGCAGAGAGTAACCTGTACTACAACCAGTAGCTTCCTTCCCTGTTCCACTAGCAAATAGAGCGAGGGAAAAACGACTATCTATATGCCTCCGTTTGAGCCCTAATCTCTCGTATCTTATCATCGTGGTTACTAACCGAAATTTATATTGGTGGCAGCAGGATCGTTCAGCAGTCAGTTTCAAATGTCAATCTTCCTCAGTAGTGTTCTTCGAAATGAATGTCTTCATCCCTCCAGGGATTCCCACTTGATCTTCTGAAGCATACCCCTAAAACTTGCATACTGGTCGAACCTACCGGTAACAAATCTAGCAGCTCGCCTCTGAATTTTTTCGACGTTTTCTTTCATTCCGGCGTGACGCGAGCCCCAAACATTCGATCAGTACTCAAACACAGGTCGCACTAGCACCCTATATGCGGTGTCCTTTACAAATGAACTACACTTCCCTAAAATTCTCCCAATGAACCGAAGTCGACGATTAGCCTTCGCTATCATAATCCTCAGTTGCTCGTTCCATTTCATATCGCTTCACATGGTTACGTCCAGGTATTTAAACGACGTGACTCTGTCAAGCAGGACGTTACTAATGCTCTATCCAAACATTACGGGTCTGTTTTTCCTATTCATTTTCTACATTATGAGCCAACTGCCATTCACCACACCAACTAGAAATTTTGTCTAGGTCATCTTGTATCAACCTGCAGTCACTTATCTTCGACGCCTTCCGGTACACCGCAGCATTATTAACAACCTTCCAATAGATTGCTGCCCTCCCTATCTGCCATATCATTCATGTACATCGAAAATAGCAACGGGCCGGCAGTTGTGGCCGAGCGGTTCTAGGCGCTTCAGTCCGGATCCGCCCATCTGCTACGGTCTCTGGTTCGAATCCTGCCTCGGGCATGGATGTGTGTGATGTCCTTAGGTTAGTTAGGTTTACGTAGTTCTAAGTTTAGGGTACTGATGACCTCAGACGCTAAGTCCCATAGTGCTCAGAGCCATTTGAACCATTTGAAATAGCACTTCCCTAGGGCCCGTCATGGACAACCTACTGGGTTCTATTACTGAAGACGTCTTCGATCCACTCACTTATCTGGGAGCCTATTCCGTATGCACATACCTTCAGGTATCAGGCTAACGACTTCCTTTACATGCCTTTAATGAATCTTTCATCAATTATTTGGAATGTAATCCGCATTACGATCAAGTACTCGATAGGAAGAGAAACTTGACTCACGTTAGTTAGTTCTAGTACACCAGAAATGTACTTCAGGCTCTTTGGAAATTAAAATAATTATAGCATGGGGGAAGAATACTGAACCGACAGTAATTAAAACGGCACTGCCATTTCTGTTTTTTGAACCGCAATGTCGGTCAGCCTATCAGTATTACGATGCAGTTTCGGGCGCACGGTACAGTGTCATGAAAGTTTTAGTGTTCTGAAAATATTAAATTAAATCCGAAATGATTGTTTTGCATTGCGTTCATTTACGAGTCCTGCCTGTAAGGTGGCCAAATAGCGACTCGTTGTTTCATATATAACAGCACATTAGCTCGCAATCCCTCATGCTTGTGAGTCCCATTACAATATTCGCTTTTGAAAAAATGAATGAAAATCTACGAACGATAGCAGTGGAATCTAATCTATTATGTACTGTCATGTGTTACCTCCTTTAGATTATTGTTAAAATGAATAGATCTTAATCTAAATGGTTAAGAACTCCTGGGACGATGTCTCTTGAACTATTGCACAGCAGATCACTATGGCCGACATAGACATTTTTCACACTTTTAAGGTGTATCAAAAGTCTACCTTCATGAAGTGTGTTCTAGAAACTTCGAGATGTTCTTTCCTGCGCAAGTGCCACACACTTATAACATTCGGCTGCGTTACTTTAGCGCCTTCTCACTGTTGGCAATCACTGCCTTTTCCATGTAACGTCCAGGTGTGCACCTGCCACATGTCATTTCCTCCCTATTATGTTAATTAGAATACAAAGTGAATAGTACATTCACGTTGCCTTACGGTTGGCGTGAAATTCTTCTTACATTTTTATGAAGTTATCATTATTATTACAAAATTACTTCTGACTTTTACTGTGAGTGAAAAGAAAAAGAGAAGAGAAGACATTTGCACATTATTATATAACGCAGTTGCTTCGTTTCATTTAGTACTTTTACGACCTGGGAAACTGTGGGTCACATTGTGACCAGGAGCGAGAGTCCTAGAGTCAGCAGTCCAGTTTACGCCTGGGTGCATCAGTGACACAGTGGTATCTGTATTTATCCCTCGAGTACAGTTTACGGCGTTATAAAGTGCCTTCAGAGCGGTGGTTGGCAGCCAGGCGGGCGGAGGTTCGAGTCCATCCTCGGGCATGGGTGTGTGTGCTTGTCCTTAGGATAATTTAGGTTAAGTAGTGTGTAAGCTTAGGAACTTATGACCTTAGCAGTTAAGTCCCATAAGATTTCACACACTTTTTTTTCAGTCAGGCGTAATTGTGACTGCTGAAGCAGTGCTGATGCCTCGTCATCGAGATGTGACGTCACCTCAAAGGTCAGTGGGGATGAGACGGCGCCGCATGCCCAACCATTTTCGGATACACCACTGCTCCCACCTCAGCACTGTCGTTGGCAGCCCATCATGCGTTCAGGTGTGGAGGCCTGACTGTGGTCGTGGATGTCAGTTGTTGTGAAGACTAGGTCCTTGTCATCAACCACGTACCGCCCTAGAGTGCAGCAAATGTTGCACACTTGGTTTATGTGGGGATGACAGCCTGCAGATAATCCGCGATGGCCCATAGTGGAGCAGGGCTGGCTACACATCGGTGATGGCCCATTTGGCAGCATTTGCAGACCTTGGCTGTGATATGCATCAGGTTGGCCGCATCTAGCTGCTGTGTCAGCAAATAGCTATTAGGCAGTCCATCATCAACTAGCTCGTTGTGGCTTCACTGAAACTCAATAAACTGTCGTTCTCTCTGGGTCTAGATATATGGACAGGATCGCATCATGACGGAATGTGTTTTTGAGCTCAGAAAGTTATTTAAGCCTGCACCTATGACTTAGTTGCTCTAGGTGTGTGAAAGCAATTGTTGTCGTTTGTCAGTCCTGTCAACGTTTTTTGCTTCTCTCTGGTAATACAAAATTATTCTGGGTCGCCGAGTTCGGGTCTTTGTGGCTTCGTATGACTTTTCAGTGTCGCTCTGACGCTGCAGTAGTGAAGTGTTCCTGCCTTCCTGACTCTAAAGTTTTGTGGCACTGCCCATTTCACGGCTGATGTCCGTACATTCGTGGTAGGGCTTATGGTCATTCCGACTGTTCTGAGCTCGTCTGGTAGCATTTTAAGAAAAATTTAAAAATGTATAGTAAAATTATTCTGTTTTGCAACACTCCTCCACTGTTTCAAACGATCCTTCCCAAAAGTTGTCTCTGATTCTGCTCTGCAAAAATGCGATTGATTTATAGACATAGTTGTACGTTGAGCTCATCGCACCAACTCCTTTGCTCTTGAGAGCTGACTCACATGAATTTTCTATTTATTTCCTAATTCTATACTATTATTCTTAAGTTTTGATTTACTGGAACCTTTTTGCAGTTACACTACATTGTCCTTAGTTCCGTGTGTACAAGTTATAGTAATTTTGCAGTTTTCTTGGTCTACGTTTCTCAGGTTAGACTAGTTAACCACTCAACAAGTACCCGATGTGCCAGCAGCTCTAGAGGATGGACACCTCTACGTCTGAGTAAAAAGTAAAGAACGCAAATTGCTGTCACAAACGCGGCAAGACCATTGGTCATAATACTTATGGATATCACATTTCGGCTTCGGTTTTCCTGACATTGTTGAATATGTTACAACATTTTCCCGATGGATATTTTACCTTGCTGTGATACTATTAATATGTCTGAAGAGTGTTTGAGATCAGTATTCAGAGTATTGTCATGGCGGGTTCGATTTTGCGTCGGTAGTACTTTCAACTGTTTCTCTGGCTAATACAATGGAGAGCGGGTTAGCTGGAGTACAGTCGTACCCATGTGTGTAGCTGGGAGGCGGAAGTTTCTTCCCACCTACCTCACAAGTTGTCCCTTTAACCAAAATACCACCATTATGTAACAGTAACTTTTCAGACCCACAGGTTTTCGATTCTTATAGCAATTTTTGTATTACAGTTTCCGGTGCAGAAACTGAGATGATTCAGTGTGCTCCTACCTTCTGCAAATGAGGCTGTGGTACAAATATTTCTTTCTGACATTCCGTTGCCTCTCCTTTTAGCAGAATCAGTTACACTTCACATGTCTATGAGCGAGTCTGCACTTCTCACAATGGTTATATTTTACTTCAAGCAATCTTTTTGGTCCGTTAGAGATATAAGGGCGTTATCTTCTACACGCTCAGAGTCTTTATTCATTTACCTATATATCCTCATTCTACCGGATAAAGCTGAATTGTATAATGCCGATACTGCCACGCGGAATTAGCCGAGCGGTCTAAGGCGCTGCAGTCATGGACTGTACGGCTGATCCCGGCGGAGATTTGAGTCCTCCCTCGAGCATGGGTGTGTGTGTTTGTCCTTAGAATAATTTAGGTTAAATAATGTGTAAGCTTAGGGACTGATGACCTTAGCTGTTAAGTCCCATAAGATTTCACTCACATTTGAACATTTTACAATGCCGATAGTGTGCGTCCATTCGTACCACTGGTTGTCGCACCAGTACTGAAAACTTCACTCTATCCGTATTCACTTCCGTGTCTGGTTCTTGGTAAAACATCGTTAAGCTGTTTTCGACACCTCTGTCATGCGTCATAGCACCACAGGGAATTCCTTTACTGCCAGACCCAACGCTGGTAAGAATTGTTATGGTGGTAGCCATATCGATCTCAATTTCTCCATTTACCGCGGGGTAGACTGCTTCTTGTAACGACCCCACACCGCATCGTCGAGTCTATCTGCTATCGCCCTGGTGTATAGAAGCAACTGAAAGAGTAGAAACCAAATACGTTTTTCGGTCTGGCTAGACTTACGGAATACTCTACATCACTGGACCCTTATTTTTTCTTGCATTTATCACGAATCACTCCCAAGTGCGCTAGAAAAAAGCTCATTGGATTCCGTGCTTAATAAAGCTAAAAGAATGAACCGGAGAAACAACAGACAAACATCGTCAACGTCTGTACAATGCATCATTCTCTCTCTCTCTCTCTCTCTCTCTCTCTCTCTATATATATATATATATATATATATATATATATATATATATATATATATATATATATATATATTCGAAGCCCGAATATAACAATATAACAAATTTCTTTTCGTTCCGAAAGTTTCTGTCCACAAATTTACACGGAATTAGAAAACATTGCTTGTGCGTAGTTGAGCTTGCCCTTTTATCACAGGGTATCCTGCGAACCATGCATTAAGGGAAACAAGCAGATTCCATACTCGTAGATTTACGGAAAGCATCAGATATCGTGACCCTTTGCAGAGCGTTAAAGAAGATTCGGACATAAGTAATAGATCCGCAGACACGGCAGTGGTCCGAAGATTTTTTCAGTAATAGAACCCAGTATGTTGTCGACGACGATTATTCATCAGAAATCAGGGTATCGTCCGGAGTACCCCATGAAAGTGTAACAAGAGCCGGCCAGAGTGGCAGAGCAGTTCCAGGCGCTTCAGCCTGCAACCGCGTGACCGCTACGGTCGCAGGTTCGAATCCTGGTTCGGGCATGGATGTGTGTCATGTCCTTAGGTTAGTTAGGTTTAAGTAGTTCTAAATCAAGGGGACTGATGACCTCAGAAGTTACGTCCCATAGTTCTCAGAGCCATGTAACAGGACCGCTCTTGTTCTCCACACTGATGAACGAAAACATTATGATAACCTGCTAAACAGCTTATCTAATAGTTTGTTGGTAGGTTTGTGGAGGTATGTGGCGCTATATATCTACTCACAAGCCATGTAATTCGCGTAAATAACAGGCTGCTAGTTTCTGTTCCCGGTAATGGCGCCTGATAGCGACCCATATGGATTCCATAGGATTTACATCACGCGAATTTGATCGCCAAGACATTAAAGCGAATTCACTATAATGATCCTCAAATCACTGTAATACGGTTCTGGCTCCGAGACACGGACAATTATACTGCTGAAGATGACATCGTCATTGGGGAAGATATCATGGGTGAAGGGACGCAGGTGGTTCGCAGCAGGTCCCAAGCAGGCGCAGGAGAATGTCTCCCGTAGCATAATACTGCTCTCACAGCCAGCGTCGGTGACGTTTTAAGCCGCCATTTACCTTGATGACGGCGTTTGTAGAGACGACCATCGCCCTAGTGTGGCAAAAATGTGATTCCCCCGAACAGCCAACATGTTTCCATTGATCGACAGTGGAATGTCGAGGGTTCCGTGCCCACTGCAGTCATAATTCACGACGCCATTGGGTCGACAAGTAAACACTTAGCTTTGGTTGGCTGCAGAGCTCCATGCTCAACTACGTACGATGAACGGTGTGCTCCGAAACATTTGTGCGTTCTCCATCACTGAGCTCTTTCGGCAGAGCTGCAGCAGATCACCTTCTATCCTACCTTACAGAACAGACAATCCTCCGAACTCCACGTTTTGGGATGAATCGTGTACGTTCAACCATTTAGCGCCTAGTGGTAGTTTCACTGTCCTTCTACCTCTCTCCATAGAGTGACGACCGTCTTCGCCGTTTTTGAGATGTTCACTAACAGGCTCTGCGTTATAATAATCTGCCCTTTGTCAACGTCGCTTATCTCAATGGAGTCTTCCATTTCTAGTCCATAGCTTCGCTAGGGTGATCTCCTGTACGTGTCTGCTCCACTTACACACTTCTGTTATCGCGTCACGTGTCAAGAACGCCACCAGGCAGAATGCAACGTCATGCTGGACAGGAGACATAATGTTTTGGCTTGTCTGTGTATACAGTGTACTTGAAATTATTCGACAGACAGAGCGGCAGTCTGCGACTGTTTGCTGATAACGCTATAGTGTATTGGACAGTATCGTCGTTCAGTGCCTGTGGAACGATACAAGATGACTTACACAAAATCTATATTTAATGTAGTGAATGGCAGCTTGCTCTAAATCTACAAAAATGCACGTTAGAAGGTCACTGTCAGAGTGTACTGCACGTGACTCGAGGTTGTTTGGCCGCGATACTAGAAAGACAAAGAAAATATCCACAGTATTAGCTTGTAATCTATAGTCTCAAAAAAAAAAAAGTATCACAGTTGGTTACTGCCTTCAATGATTACTCTGTGTACTGGTGTCACAGAGAATCAGAATTCACGTACGTATGCTAAAACAAACTTGGGAAACGCACAGGCATCACCTGCTAGTTGACAATGGATGTCCAAAGGATGCCACTCAGGAGCGACACTGCTGGAAACAACTTACACTGGATTTTTTCTTGAGATGTTTCTTTGGCACAACAGTTCTGAATTCCCACCCAACTGCTATCACGGAAAAAAAAGAAATGAAATAACGTTCAGTTGTAATAACTTATTGGGAGTAGCTAAGGCGATGGGTTACAAATAATATTAAGGAAATAACTTTATCGACGCAGTGTGAAAGAGCTGGGGTGTCCGTATGTTGATGCAGTAAGCGCTTGGCTCACCTGTGGAGTCGTGGCGCACATCCATAATGCAGCAGGGACCGCGACTCAAGCCCCTGTCGCTACGGTCGAGTGATGCCCCCTCCATTCCAGTCTACACAGTAGAGGCCTCAGAACGCGGCCTGTACCTTGCAAAAGTGCCGATACGACGATGCATGACACACAAGCTCCCTCCGACAGGCTGGGCTTCTGCACGCACATAAAAGTGCGATCACGCAGTCCACCGCCGTCTCCTTAAGAACAATACACAAGAGTCGTTTACAGAAGATTCACTTGGAAAGAAACTCTATGCAGCATCTTGTTACGTTAAGGGAGCGCAAGTGCAGAGAAGCTTTAGTGCATTACTGCTGCAAAGCGATCGCTGTTTGTAGGCAGGAACTACGAAAGTGTGGAGTGTCGAACTGTTCAGTTAGAGCTGAATCAGGTGGCAGTGTCGCTAACAGCGGCGTTCTAATGCACTATACATCGAATATAAGAGAGGCTAGCGGCGATATATAAAAAAGTACAAGAATTAAAAAGCATCACACACAAGTAAAATTAATGCTCGTTCATTTGAGGCAGGAGCACTTAAGGAATTCTAAACTAAGCACCATGCACAAACTTAAGCTTCCACTACTGTGAAAGTCATGGTATCTCTAAGAAACTGTCGATGAAATTTTATCATCATTTGACTGTGTTGCAGCAATATGTCTGTTGCCAGGCAACCCTCCATTCCACGCCCACCAATATGGGACTGAACTGTGGCTTTACTCCTGAAGAGTGGCTTCAGATGCCGAGAGTTCGAGAATTCTATTGGAGGTGGTTGGGTATCAATACAGATAACATTTTCAAGAGATTACATATTGCACCCAATGGCACGCTAAACCACCACACTTCTCTTTTGGACGCTACACTATGGAACAATGCAGGCTGTCGGATTCCAGCTTCTAGCAACATGTGTTCTCGCCTGACGATGAGCTGAATTGGGAATCACCTGAAAACTCTACATTTAGCCAATCAGCAGTCCAGCAACAGAATTTACGTGCCAGTTGCAGTGTGAAGCAAAGCAGAAGTTGTTCGACCCGCAAGTCACCTGCTTTCGTTGCTCCAAAGTTCGTATCAGCAGAACTGTGGACAAAGATGTACAGAAATCGTAAGGGGCGTTTGCATCTGTGCGTTTTGCAGCCAGCCGCCGTGTGGCTGTGATAGCCCCACATGCAAATAGAGGCAAGTATGTAGGCGCATGTCTCTTTCTCAGCTTGTGCACATGAGTGATCCACTTCACACCTATATTATTTTGTGCCTCGGCGCGCTATCCCTCCGACAAAACGAAGGTGCGTGCACATCGGCTTGCCTAAAGTCTTTCTGAAACGATATTATGGAAACAACTGTATGAAAAATTTTAATTCCTCGATAATTTACTGCCTTATATATCAGCTTCAAAATGAACTGCCTGTCTTTTCGTTAATTGTGATATTTCTCGCTCTATTTAGGCTTTATACACGTCACCACATGAAATTTAAATACTTTGGAATGAAGATTAGAAATCACTATTATTTTGCGTTTGGTGCACGTAAGGAAATATACTGCTGTGTATCATATGTAGCTAATATAATGAACTCTTCTTTAGACTGGTAAGTCTCTATCTGTCCCCAGTCTGGAGAAAATGGAGTTTATGTAACGCACTCACTTTCGCCCGTAGGTACAACGGTACAGCTACAGTGAAGTGTTCGTAACATCCATCTTATTTTGTAAGCGGTTCAAGATACAGAAGTGAATTTTTACTAAATGGTAATACGCAAAGAGAAATGCCGCTAATATGCATATCTGTCATATAAAATACTTCAGAAGTAACTACACATTTCTTTAGTGAGATTTTCTTTTTCGTTCAGTTTAAATACCTTCGTCATTTTAGGTAAAATTCATCAAATTATGCTAATTAAGATGTATCTAATAATCATTCTTATGAAAAATCCAAGTCGTCTTGATTATATATCACAGGAAAAATTCCAGTTTTCATAGCAAATATCATTTATTAGCTATTGATATTACGTAATAGACTGCTAAAAAAAGACCGTTTAAATTTTAAAAAAATCACAAGTTTATTGATTCTTTTATAAAATATCGATAATTAAGAAGTTGTTTTTGCAAATGAACTCTAGAATTTTGTATGCAGTATATAATTAGAAACAAGAAGACAGGCATTTTTATAAAAGTAACCATTAGATATTTGTTAATTAACATGTATTACATGAATTTTATATTTAAATAATATAGGTATACAAAGAAAACGAAAGAAAATAAAATTAAGAAAACTGTCACGGCAATATTCGACCAAGCGATCTCATGATTAACTGTTTACCACTCTGCAGTGCTACCGAGTGATTTACACTGCCCGACTTAAGGAGCGTCTTCGTTGTCTGTCTATTATACTTACTTTTCAGGCACTGTAAACAAACATTCTTCTTAATTTTGTCTTTATAATCGGCAGAAATGACGTACGACAAACGAGGAAAGGAATGATAGTCTTCAACAAATTCTATTTGTCTCATATTAGCTCAATTAATCATGGTGCTGGGATTTCCCCCCCCCCCCCCCCCCTCACCCACTCCACCAAACACACACACACAGACACACACACACACACACACACACACACACACACACAAACACTTATACGTGCATCACTGATTTTGCCCATATATGACTGCATTTATTCTTTGACAAGGCTTATTGCTGCTTTCCTTCCTGTTTCCACTTGATTTGATGGTTAGCTTTTCAAATTTGTGTAGCACAGAAGCAAAGGGCTTTCCGATCACAAGAGAGAAGGAGCCGAGCATTTGGACCTACATCTACATCACATCTGCGCTGTCTAAATCACTAACTGCTGGTTTTCAGTTCTTGTCTTTGTTTGTGATTCGGTTCATTCTGATGTTTCATTTTCACAAACAACTTACTTTATGATTTGCTGCAACGTTGTAATGCATACACTGCCAGCTACCAATATAACAATATCAGGAAAGATATAAAACAATGAAATTGTACTTATTATGCTCCATAGTATTTTAGGAAGAAACCTGATTAATTTGTTGGTGATCAGGTGTTACACAGTGTGCGATATTTAGTACATGTAGGTGCCAAACCGGCTGCCACAATGGCTCTAACCGCACTGGGCACTTGGGCACCAAGTCGGAATGAGCATGGACGACAGATATACCTATGTGGCAAGCTGTTGCTTACTTTAATCATAGATATTTGCCTGAGTGAATCCAAATGTTATTATTTTTCATAAAGAAAATTATTTGTCTCCTTAGCAACCTCCAAATCATCAGCTACACCCTTAATTTTTATATATAAATTAGTGAATCTACTAAATGCACTTTTCTTGCTTATGCTTTAGTCACATTCAGAACTCAAATTAATGATGATATTAGTTAATTTAATAAGACTGAAACTTAAATTACTGTTGTAGCCACGTACTACCACCACAATAAAATGAAAACAGCGAATAGAGGAGGGGCCGTGAGCGAGAACAGTGGCGTATTTAAGTTTATAAATAATGAAAGTTTCATTAATCCATTTGTAACTACAATTTGTTGATAAATATTACACAAAAATGATAAACATAAATCAGAAAGGGAATAGCGTTTGACCAGCAAAGCCCTCTTTGGGAAGGAAGCTATACAGATTCTCCACTTAATTATTTCCTTTTACAGCACAGTCTGGCATTACTTACAAGAATCTACCGTGAGGCCCACCACTATTCAAATGGAATCAACTACGAGCAAGTACGACACAAACTATGGTTCATCCGAGAACAGGGAGCTATGAATGTCGTTTAACCACCCTATGCCAGTGCGGCTTATTTAATCGCTTCACCTAGATTCAGGCGACAGCAGAAAACGAAGTGCTGTGGGCGAGGATCGGTGCGTTGTGGCACCTGCAGTGTTCTGACGCATACACGAAAATTTGTGAACTACGTGGCTTGGCGCTCTGATTATAAGAATATGGAACACTTTCCCATCAGAGCCCTGAAATGCCAGCAGAATTCATTGTGAGGTGCACCTGTTCACTGGTATGGCCAAACCAATTTGACTCACAGGCATGACAGCGCGCGTTGAAATTGTCAACCATCAGACAACAGACCCAGGACGGATAAGTTCACCCTGGAGACCCAAGATATGTCTGAAATGATATGCAGTTCCAAAGTCGGTAAACTTGGAAATTGCCACTGGCTCTTGGACCACAACAAGATACAGACCACAAGTCTCCCCAGTAGGGAAAGAGCTGAAGTTCTCCACCAAGGGACGACCATAAGATGAAGAAGATGAAGAATGACATTCACTTTCCACCAGGCCTCGGTACAGGAGTGGAATTTGCAAAAGTGAAACTACCCCCAATATTGCGCAAACTAATCGACCTATCCTGTATTCACTGAACCTCATCTCTGTGCCCTCTTGAGTGTTCTGTTGGGCTGGTAGCGAATCCAGACGTAACGCATATCCTGAGAGGAGGCAAACGGTGACTCCAGATCTCTCTCCTCTGAAAAGAGAAGAGTTTAGACTAGGGAGGCGTCATACTCACAGTAAGCATGAGCATGTTTTAGAAAAAAACTTCTACGTATGTGGGACCACAGTCCCTCATTTACAGAAACATCTAATCTTTCCAGGCTGACCACTACCATTTTATGAAAAAAAACATGTTAAGCTTCCCAGGCAGTCATGCCCGTGAAATATATGGTTTTTCCTCTCGCTAAAGGAACGTGGCAACTTTCTGGCATTGGTGAGGGGGGGGGGGGGTTATAGTCTCACTCTCATTAAATACAATCTATCATCTCATCTTATAACATGAGAATACAGGGATTGTTATGACCACCCCATCGTTTGAACAAAGGCACAGTTTACAGCAGTCTCTCTTAAATGGCTTCCTACACTCACTTTATAGCAACTGGCCGCCTTGGCTAAGGACTGCCGCCTGACCCAGGTAAAATTTTTTTTTGAACCAGCGCCCTTCTGTCCGACTCTAAGAGGGAAGGAGGAGAGGGCTTTGGCCAAAAGTTCCTTTGCAGGTATGATCCACAGAGCGCTGCTTCCCAGAATCACTCACAGAGTCAGGTCGCTGCACTCAGCATTTATGGCCCCAAACCATCTTTCTCTTCGTTCTCCACCACCTCCACTACAGCCCCTCAGGTACAAGTTCTATGCAGGTTACCACGCAGTTAGAAGAACATTCTGCCCACAATGTCCTCATGTAAAAAATTATAAGTCACACTAACGAAGTGTAGTACTGAAGAACACGAGATCATGACCTACAATATGAAAGATAATCTGGCTGACAATGTTGTTAAAGTGAGAGAGTGACGCGCCACCTCACCCGATTGTGCTTCAACTCTGTGTCTCAATTTATCAGTTACAATGCCTGGCAAACGATGGCGTACAAGTGTACGGGCAACGTATGACCAGATGTCTTCAATGGATGGGAGGTCCAGTGAATGTGCTGGCTAGGCAACACTCGAACACTTTGGATTAAAGACGGTTAAACCTGCTACAGCACGATGTGGTCTCACGTTAGCTTGTTGAACGATAATGTCACAGAGACCTCGAGAACAGTGCATAGCTATTGGTCTTCAAACGCCAGTACTGTACTGGCAACTGTCTTAATTAAAGTTTGTGCGAAACACTGCTGATCATCTTGTGCACCCTTACACCAAACCATTATTATGGGTGCTGGTTCACAATGAAGATAACAAATGGAAACTTTTTCCCTGTTAGGAGCCTCCAAACAAGGTAGTGTCTATTGTAATGCTGTACTCAGAATCAGGAATCGTTTTAACGTCACGGTGGTCCCACTCTTGTCGTCGTCGTTGCTAAAGTACTGGCGGCGTGCTCCTCTTTGTCGTCATGTCAGGAGAACCGGGAATTACAGTCGCCTTGCAGGCAATCCATAGTGCTAATTAAATCGTGGTAATGTCCGTGTGGGCGCTTGTCTTGCTGCAAACAAGTCCGTTTTCTGATGCAAGGTATATGACACTGCTGTACGGTCTGGCACGATGAGCGACGTTATGTCTGACCTCGTGAATGTTAGTCGAGTAGGTCTGCTGAGAATCTGCAGTGAGATGTGTATGGACTTCCTGAGCCCATTGATTTAGTGTTCGCTCGGCAGTCGTTGGATCACACCGACACGATCACCTGTGTCGACAGGTCACTATCCTGACACTTTAACTCTACTCTCATGTTGGTAAGCATTTCCCCTTTTCCCATATGACAGAACACGATAGAGTCACGAAAAATAAAACTCAAGTGCGATTTATATATGAGAAATCAGCTTCGTAATATTTCCATTACATACATTGTAGGGTTTTGCTAAAGTGCTTATTAGTTGCATATACAAGCTTGTAGTGCACTTTACGCTACTGTGATGTAACGCAAATTTATCGATGAGTAGCGTATTCTGTGAGGGTGAAGTGCTTAGCCTCCAATGTTAGAAGACTTCCATAACGATAAAACATCCATTTTTGATGGCCAAGGGGCTCAGAAAACGAAGAGCACAGCGTTTTCGCAACTTCATTAAAATGAGAAACCGGCATCAACATTTTGGTGTAACTGTGGTAGAGCACTGGCGTACCATATCAGTTTAGCTGTATCTTTGGTTCTTCAGACAAGGAAATAAGTGAACATACAATGAAACTTTTGGATTCTCGTGCTGTCATAGCCGCCGTTTTATGTTATACTGTTTTCTTGTTACTGTTATCCTTGGCGAAAAAACTTACGGAAACTTATAACATGTCAAAAGTTGTTTGAGGTGAAGGAGTTAGGCACGTCATCCTTTGTAAATGTATAGTTTACGCATTGCTGTGGCTTATTAACTTGTTTAAGCATAACAGTTAGCTTTTACTGCCTGACCAGAACTTCTCAATACCAGGATTTCGGAGTGGTTAGCACAATGGGCTCACATTCGGGAGGACGACGGTTCAATCCCGAGTCCGCCCATCATGATTTAGGATTTCCGTGATTTCCCTATATCAGTTCAGGCAAATGCCGAGGCAGTTGCTTTGACTTCCTTACCTAATCCGATGAGACCGGTGAACTCGCTGTTTGGTCTCCTCCACCAAATCAACCCAATCAAATACCACAACTTCTCTATCAGAAAGCTTCCGTTCGAAGGACCCCACATTTTGGTGCTTATATATCCGTACCGGAATCACGCAGAATTGAGAACATCCTCATACCGGAACTTTTTCATCGCTCCTCGTAGCACAAGGATATTCAAAAAACGTGATACAATTAATTTTTACTTCATGAAATTTAAATTGAATATGAATAGCCTATACAATATAGGAAAGAAGATGATCAAAATTTTCCATTTCCAACAGTAGGGCACTGGTAGTTCCGTACGCCACCGCCAGAGTGCTCGCACCAACAGAAGTCATTTCGACTCAGTTCTCAGCAAGATGGTTACCATGCACCATAAGCTTTTCCGCATTCTTGAAGTGGGAAGTAGTGAGCCGGCAGTTTCAGTGCAAATGGCATTTGAGCTCCAATTCGATACTAAACCACCGTTAGATATTGGTTTGAGCATTTTGAACAAACTGGACGCCACTGCAAATGAGGAAGCACAGGCTGATACGTTGCAGATGAGGAATTATGAGGATGAATTGCGTCGGATGAGGACATTCGCGACCTTTGTTTATAAACTTCAAAACTTCCTGTTCCCATCAGTATACAAATTTCTCTTATTCAAGTCATATTTTAAGAAATAAAAGTTAATCAAACTGGGGCCATCTTTTCTAGTAACTCTGTGCACCTGCAACTTGCTCAGCCTGATGTAACTGAAGTATTGATTAACCCTCGGGTACACAGGGTGATTCACGAAGATATGCAAATATTTTAATATGTTATTCTACAAGTAAAACTAAAGAAAAAGGTTCATATAAACATAGGTCCGCAAATGATTAGTTACTAATAAAAGATTTTGCCTGAAATTTATAAACTTCGCTAATACGAAGCCATCACAAAACTGTACGACTTCCATTTATTTTGGTGTTACTAATTTGCTGAATCTAAAAAACATGTCGCACACGTGTATCTGCAGTAGTTTTCCAGAACATCCAGAGAAGCAAACATATAATTTCGAAAAATTTTAAATTTATTAACTACTCGGCCCAATTTCTTTTTTTCTTTTTTTTAATTTCCAGACCTTGCACAAAGTTTCCAACAGAAGTTGTAGAAAACTTCACTGGAAAAATGATGGTAATAACGTTACCTGAAACTGTATGAATGTGTCACATTACCTGCTTTTATTAATACCATAGCAAACGTGAATTTATGTTCGACCGGAAAAAACAAAGCTTAGTATTAAGGAAGTTGTACAGTGTACATACAATTTCACAATACGTTCACAATAAATGTTCAAAAATGCCTCCACCGAGTCCAATATATTTAGCTGCATTGTATGAACAGATTTTTTTACTCGTTTCAGATTCACAGGGTTGTTCTTAATTTCGTCTATAGCATTCATAATTCGAGCAAGTAATGCCTCACTTGTATTGACTTTGTCCTCATAAACTGAACAATACAGAAAGCTAACTCGTTCCAAGGTTAAGGAACGACTGAAACTCTCATTAACGATTTCCAACAATGACATAAACGTTTCTACATTATTAATGGAAAGTAAACAAATTTACTTGTACAATAATCTTTTTTCTCTGGATGTTCTGGAAAACTACTGCAGATACACATCTGGCACATGTTTTATTAGATTCAGCAGACCAAACAAAAAAATAACTGGAAATCGTACTTTACTTTAACGTCGTAGAGTTTTGCGATGGCTTCGTGTCAGTGAAGTTGCTAAATTTCAGTCAATATCTTTTATTAGCCGTAACTCCGTAAGGAAACATTTTCGGACCTACGTTTATATGAAGTTTTTTCTTTAGTTTTACTTGTAGAATAACATATTAAACTATTTGCATACCTTCGTTAATCACCCTGTATATACCTCTTTAACTGCTCTTCAGTGATATAGGCGCTTACTTATAAAGATCAAATAGTTTCTAATGCACCACCAACTCCTACTGTCACATTCATCGCTGCACGAAAAGGCAGCGGCGGCCAGTTACGTAACTTAGCTTAGACATATCTCGGCGTTCAGGTTAGCCACTTAAGATCCCAACTAAGATACTGCTAGTGGTGATAAAAGACGCTGCACAATATATAGCTGGTCTGTGCAGCGTCAACATACGTCTAATGTACGTAAAAGTGGGGGGTTCCTCAAAATTTCCATCATATTTCGAAAAGTAGTTGGCAGAAAATTCTAAAGACTTAACTGGAGATAACTGATGAGCCTACGATACAGTCATTGACGACCAACCTGAAACAACACACCTCAGTACCTCATGTTACTTAAACAACATGAGAGTAGTAATAACTCAGCAAAACGAGTTAACAGTTATTGCTGAAACTATTTGCACCAGTCTCAGCCTCCGACTGATTATTTGATAAACCTTGTGTGATTGACAGAAGTCACGTAGCGTCCTCAGGTTGCTTACTGAGAAATGCCTCTTGTTATTTGCTTGTTATATGTAGCGTTATTCAAGGAAATCTCCAGAGTTTCAGAGCAGCTGCGTGAAAAGTGCAAGAGATACGGAAAAATTACATTGCATTAGTGGACAGAACACCTCGCCAAGTTCCTAGTCGTAATATGCATTCGTATTTGCGCTAAGGGCCATGAGTGTCAGATCATGTAGGAAAGTAATGGGGCCTATACTGTTGCATCGAATGAGTTCGCACCTGCGGGTAAGCAACCCAATACGCAGATTTCCAAAACAAGCATCTGTCGCACCTTCCCGGGCAGTTTGTGTGAACGACTTCAACGAAGTATTGAGCCTTGCTGTATCATAAATGGTTTCCATACTAAGCACCTGTAATGTGAGTTAAACTTGGAGAGATGCTCTGATCACTGAGCTACTGTATACAGAGCCGTCCTCTAATATGCAACAGGCTCATATGAAGAACTATAGACATCTATAAGGGTGTCAGGGCTATAACTGCACATATTACTTCTGATGACTGAGGACAGTTTTCTGAATAACATCACATCAGTATCCATTTCATTTCCAGACCAATAATGACCGTTATTGCAAGTGGTATGTTTTTAGGTTGGTTAGTACCTCCGAGTGTCACAAGCAAGCTACTACTGCTAATTTTCCCCTAGGCAGCAGGTCAGGTATTGAAGTGTGAATGTATGGACGCAGAAGCGATAGTGTATACTGGTAGGAGGAATCTACTTCATGCCGCAGTTACGGAGGAGCAGAAAACATCAGGTAGTAAGTTATGTGAAATGGTAGCGGGAAGGCAGTGAGACGCAGAGAAGGAACAACTAACATACTGTAATCGATATATATTAATGTTCCAACTGTTGTACCCCTAACAACCTGTAAGTACTGCGTATCTCAGCTAAGAGTCGTCAGCTGCACTTTCTCTGGTGGTTCAGCAGATATTTGCAATTTGGTTTCTGCATTGTGCAGTTAGGCAGAACAAACAGTTACCTTACGTCACATTTTTCATGCGACGCCCATTGTCAACAGAAAGCGTCGCTTTGTTTCCGATTACAACCAAAATTATTAGTAAATCTTAATTATACGTGCCCATTCGATAGATTGCTCCCAAATTAGACAAGTGGAATATTCGTTTTATCGATAAGCATTAACATGTACCATTAAACACACTGAGTAAACAGCATTCCAGCAGTGACTCAGTAGCGCTGCACGCTTGGCAGTGACAGTCAACGCGGGCCACGGTAGTGATATCGCTGCTGGAGATATTGTACGAGTATTACTGTCCCTCTTAATACATATCGATGAAGCAAACATCGCACTAGACTAATCTGGGACTGCTCTATCGAAATGGCACGTAAAGGTCCCCTTTCAACATCATTTTATTTGTAACGCGAAACAAACCGACGCATTCCGTGCTCATTAGGCTTACGTGACAGACGTGATTATCACTGTTTGGGCGGTGTCCAGCTACATGATCTAGAAAGGGAACTGCAAATATTTGCTGAAGCACCAGAAAAAATGCGCCTAACTATTTCTAAGAGACGCAAACTGTATATAAAGTAATCACATTTTTCCAACTCTTCTTTTTTAGGCAGGTCACTGACAAGTTTGTTTGTCATCTACTACCGAATCCTGCACATTTAGAGGATCTCTGCCTGCAAAGGTACGGAAGCCCTTGGATTGTAGAATGCCTACATCTACATATACATGATTACTCTGCAATTAACAATTAAATGCCTGTCAGAAAGTTAGTCGAATGCCAACATTTACATCTACATGATTACTGTGCAATTAACAGTTAAAAGCCTGTCAGCTGCTGCTATACCGTTCCACTCCCGAACGGCACACAGGAAAACGAATGTTTTTAACCTTCCAGTTTGAGACCTGATTTCTCTTATTTTATTATGATGAACACTTTTCCATACGTAGGAAGGCACCAGTAACATGTTTTCGCATTTGGAGGAGAAAGCTGCTATTTGAAACTTCACTATGAGTTCCCTCCGCAATTATAAAGTCATTTGTTTAAATGATTACCACTCCAACTCAAGTATGATACCTGTGTCACTCTCTCCGCTGTTTCGCGATAATACAAAACGAGCAATCATTCCTAGAACTTTATCGATGTCCTCCAGCAGTCCTATCTGATGCGGATTCCACTGCGTCCAACAACACTCCAAAGAAAGCCGACAAGCGTAGTGTAAGAAGTCTGTTTAGTAGACCTGCTGCTCTTGCTAAGTGTTATGGCGATGCAGCCTGCCGTTTGCTTTCCCCACAACATTATCTATGTGATCGTTTTAATTTAAGTTACTTTCAACTGTAAAAGTAGTACTTTTAATTGCATAGTCTTTAAATTTCTGTGATTTATTGTGCAACCAAAATTTAGCGGATACCCTTCAGCACTCATGTGGATGACTTCACTTTTCGTACCATACAGACATCTTATCTAAATCATTTTACAATTGGCTCCGACGTTCTAGTGACTTTACTGGACGGTAAATGACAATATCATCTGCAAAGAATCTAACACACCTGCTCACATTGTCTCCTAAATACTTTACACAGATGAACAACTGCAAAGGGCCTATAACATTCCCTTGGAGAACGTCAGATAGCACATCTGCTTTACTCTGTCTGTGACCCCTCTGACAGGAAATCGCAAATTCAGTCGACAACTGAAGCGATACTCCATAGGAACACAAGTTGGTTAGAAGTCGCTTGAGAGGAAAGGTGTGAAAAGTCTTCTGGGAATCTAAAAATATGGAATCAATTTAGTATCCCCTGTCGATAGCACTCTTTAGTAAGTGAAAATGAAGAGCTAGTTGTGTATCACAAGAGCGATATTATCTGGGCCCTGTTGGCTATCTGGCAATAAATAGTTTTCTTCGAGGTACTTAATAATACTCGAACACAGTATATGTTCGAAAATCCTACAGCAAATCCCCTTTAGTGATATGGGTCTGTGATTAAGCGTTTTAGTTCCTTTTTTTTCGTGAACATTGGTGTGACCTGTGCATCTTTCCTGTCTTCAGGGACGGATCCTTACTAGCGAGTGCTTGTATATAGTTTCTAAGTGTGCAGCTATTTTATCAGCGTACTGTGGAAGGAACCTAACTAGTATACAGTCTGGTTCGAGCGAACACTTGTATATGGTTGCTAAGTATGCAACCATTTTATCAGCGTACTGTGGAAGAAACCTAACTAGTACACAGTCTTGTCCGGAAACCTTGTCTTTATTAAATGATTTAAGCTCTTCGTCACGCGAAGGATATCTTTGTCTATGTTGTTCACGTTGGCAGCTGTTCTTGGTTCGAAATCTGAAGTATTTACTTCGCCTTCTTTGGGGAAGGAATTTTGGAAACTGGTAGTAACTGTTCTTTAATGGCACTGCCATAAGCATTATTAGCACTGCTATGACGTTGTGAAGGTACTGGTTTATTCTTGCCGCTGGTGTACTTTGCATAAGACCAGAATCTCTATTGTTTTTCTACAGGATTTTGAGAATGAGATTCATTGACGGAAATATTAAAAACATCTCATACTAGAAATCACGTTATATTTCAACCTCCCGTAAAATTTCAATAATCTTGGGGATTCAACACTGTTTTAAATTTGACACGCTTTTATCGTTGCTTCTGCAACAGTGCTGTGTCCTGTTTTGTGTACAATGGGGGCCCAATACTTTCTCTTATTATTTTATTAGGTGTATACCTTACGGTTGCCATCGATACTATTTCACTGTATTTAATTCACCTCTGTCTCTTAGGAAGACATCAAGGATGTTCTTATCTGCTTCTTAAAACAGATACATACTGGGTTTATTTTTTGTGTATTTGGTTGTTTATTCAGTCTTACTCCAATGGCTAACCCTTGTATCTGTCTTGATGTCCCCTATCTGCTCATGACTATTTGATGACAAGACTGATTTCTATATTCTCCGTTATTCCTGGGTATGGGTTAACCAGAACTGAACAATATTCTAAAACGTGACAAACAGGAGTTTTGCAAGGAAACTCATATGGATGGTGTTTAAACTACATGAATAGCCTTGTAACCGATGTCCCCTATCTGCTCATGATTATTTGTTGCCAAGGGGTCAAGTATGTTGTCTCAGATATTTACAATTCGAGCGGACTTCTGAACTAATGGCTAAAAATAAGTTTCTAAGCAAGCATTCAGTACGATTTCGCACGACATTTTATGCCTACCACCGACTATAAACATGTATATCCGGCAACATAGCGAGGGTAGAATGACGTCAGCACCATCTGTAAATGTATGAGTGGGGTACCTTTTTGAAATGAGTCTCAAGTTTTCTTTCAAATGTTCAGCAACTGTATCGTACAGGTCGGCAAGTGGGTAAGAGGAACAATATTATTAATTTATTCCTATTGTAAAATATAACCTCTAATCATACAAACTCAGAGGAAATATCTACTTCAATTTCATTGCTTGGTAAACTACTTCTTATAACAATATAACAATAAACACTTCATCTCCAACTGTATTTAATCTATCCCTTCTGAACACGGCTAAATCCTTTGTAAAAATTTTAGATGAACTTATTTCCGGATTTAGTCCTATTTCAGAACCCATAACGACTTGTGTTGCAGTACTTTCTACTCTGATTCATTGCCAACACAGCTATGGCAATTTACAGCTACAATACCCACTATATTTGTCATGTCTTGATACAATACCAATTGTTGCTATGTCTACCCACATTTTGTGTTGGTCTTGCACGCCCTTGGCACTGATGACCCTACTGTAGTTTACCTATGTCCTCGAACGTAATAAGACCGCCCAAGTCCCTTCACACAGTCTCCGCTACCCGTGTATCCAGATTGAGTGAAAGATTTTTATTTCACTGAAAAGAGACTATAGTTTCTTTTGCAAGTTAATTCAAGAATTCAGTCCAGTTGTCAGAGTTTCAAGTATGATCTTATGGACATGTAAACTTAGACTCTAAATATCCCAAGCCGATACACTTACTTTACTCTTTGGAGACACAGAACAAGCTACATTAACAGGTAAAAAACCAAAGTTGAATACTTTTGTAAACTGTGTTAAGAGGTATTTATTATTCACACTGATAATTATGCCAATGGTTTCGTAGAACAATATCAGCTGTCTACATAATAAAAAAGTTAAAACTGCTATAATTACTAACATAATACTAACATTAGTCTGAACTCAAATTTACACCCACGTGCTCGAATATCCTGATAAACCGTTCAATAAATGGTAGTCAAGGAACTGGTTTTAGTTTTGTTTTCAATATCTGTGGATTTCTAGTTTCCTATACGATTTTTTCCGCCAATCTAATAATGATTTTTGAACCACACTATAAAACTCCACTCAGTACTCTAGAATAAGATGCATAGTAAGTATGGAAATTACTTATACTTGTAACACTGTAGTTGAGTATTTCACAATTCATCTGAAATTTATTCTTATTAATGATCGTAAATGCGATTAGGGGATAAATGTATCACATGTAGCGTAAGATACTTGAACAGGCTTTTCAGTTATGTTGCACCTCCATGCCTGCGTTGTCGCAAAAGATTATGTTACAGGAAAATACTGAGTGAAGGCCTACGAGTATGTTTGCGCACCCGTATCCAGCTCAACAGTTCACATGTTTAGAAAAAGGTATAAGTTGAGCTACTGTAGTTGAGGAATCAGAGGGGAAACGCAAAAATTGGTTAGTGCACAGGCGAAGGAATAAAATAATTGTGATAGAGATTTCAGGAGTGAAAGATTACTGCAAATCTAAATTAAAAATCAAGTTTCATTCCACCATCATCAGGCCACTAGAAACAATAAAAATTCGAGGACATATTGAAAACTGTTTCCGAAATTTTAAATCTCTTCTCAGTATCGGTTGAAGTATTACATGTCATATAAATTATTCGGTCGACTTTCCCGTTTAGTTGACACGAGCGACACGAGCTGAAACCATCAGCCGATGGAAGGGTCCGAATTATGGCGTGTAACATGGCGGTGTGTAACTTAACTATGTCGGTGTGTGAGAAACAGCGTGCTGTAATCGAGTTTCTAACCGCTTGAAACAGCGGTCTGTCGACAATTTCTTTCGGGTTTGACTTGAGATGATGGGTTTCTTAAGAGCATTCTGACAAAAGCTGAGTTTACCATCTGGGCCCCGAAAATAAGAGAGCGTCAATGGAGTTCCGCCACAAAGGGTCACCTACGGCAAAAAATTTCAAGGCCATATCATGAGCAGTCAAGTTATGCCCTAAGAGTTCTGAAATACTGAAGGTTTCTGTATGTGGAATTCTTGTCTAAAGGCACCACAAGAAAGTCTGCAAGGTATTGCGAGGACCTCCGAAAACCCAACACGAATTCGAAGAGTTCTTCCACACATGGAGCACCATGTCTTTCTACATGACTATGTCAGACCTCACACAACCGCTGTGACATCTGCAACAATCCCACGCCTAGGGTTCACTGTCTTCTATGGGCCTCCGGACGATCCTGACTTGGTTCCATCCCACTTTCATCTGTTTCCAGAACTTTAGGAAGGTTTTCGAGGACTTTACTGTGATACTGATGACACGGTTCTAGGAGAGGTGAGGTTATGTCTCCGCCAAAAAAGTCAGTTTTCTACAGTGGCGGTACGACAAACTGGTTATCGTTCTGGGAAATTTGCTCCTCGCCAGGGTGACTATGTTATGAAATAAATACAAAGGCAGGAAGGGAAAGGATGTAAAATGTTAATAAACATTGTTTTATTCAAAAACCTTTAAGAGCTTTTACATAAAAGATTAGGATACATTACTTTTGGAGCAGTCTTTCATAATATTACCGTCAATTATCAAATAACTGTGAATCTTACAGCGATAAAAACTATTATATAATGTACTGAAATTACATTACATTACACAGAACCGATTAAAATTACGTCTCTTCATGTGGCCAGCATGATCCGAAAAGTGTAAAAGAACCATAGCTAAGAATGTTGTTCTGTTGTTATATGCTTTCCACAAATCACTACTGAAATCCAAACAGTATAAATAATTGGTGTATTGTTCAATAAAAGTAATATGTCACATTCATTGGGGCCAAGATACAAAGGGATAATGAAATACGTGTGTTTCAGTTAGACAATCTGAATCACATAGCACAGACATCTATACAGAGTGAACTCAATATATTAATACAAAATGTTACATATGACTCTCTACGACGTTTCACCCATTTCGTCCAATATTGGAAAATGTAAGAACTGTATAATATTCGTGGAAAGCATATAACATAAAACACAAATACTAACTGGCACCACAAATTACTAGATCCTATGCTTTCGGCTGAAGCAGTAATCTGAACAGGTCTGAAACTTGGACCTTACCGTGACAGAAAAAGGAAGTAAATATCGCTAATGATTGGAAACTCTTTTTACTTGGAAATAAGGCGGAAAAATAAAGTAGATTAAAAGTTATGAAGAGTTGAGGATGAAAGAGATACTGATTATGATCTCCAAGAAAGTAGTAAAGTAGACCAGAGAAATTGTAACAGTACAGTAGCAGCGACAGAATCGCAAGAGGGAAATTAGAACGAATTTAAGGATGTAGAAGTCGAAGAATATACTAAGTGAATATTTTAAGATTAGGAATGCACCAATGTTTGCTTGAGAATAACTGTAAATGAAAAACACAATATGATGTTTGTTGTACAGTATTGATTTATTTTGTTAACTGGTTTTCGGCTGATAACGCCATCATCAAGTTTTGATGATGACCTTGCAAACTGAAAACGGTTAACAAACTAAACTGACACTGTAGAAAATACACGATACTGTGCTTTGTCATGAAGTTGGTTTGCTAACAACCGAAGGAAGCATGAATTAATTAGATAGAGTACAAGCTGAGGAGAAAAATTACGAGCCCTGGAACTGCCATTATGTAAAACATCTAACAACTGTAATAATAATAATGATAGCAATAGACTCACTCTTGCTTAAGTTTGTTTTCCATAAGTCATTTACGGTGCGTGAGGGAGGTTGTATCTTGTATTCCTATCATTTTTGCTAGCTCGTGGGGGAGGAGAATATCTCCAATTTCGCCTAATTGCTCATTACACGAGATGTACATTTTGTTGATGTATGTCGTTATCAGTTCTATGGCACGGATCGGAATTATTCGGCTGTTGCATACGCGACCGCTACGGGCGCAGGTTAGAATTCTGCCTCAGGTACGGATTTGTGTGATGTCCTTAGGTCAGTTAGGTTTAAGTAGTTCTAAGTTCTAAGGGACTGATGACCTTAGAAGTTAAGTCCAATAGTGCTCAGAGCCATTTGAACCATTTTCTATTGCATGCGCTAAGTTGTGTTGAGCGAATGTATGACTTGTTTTAACCCATAGATAGTCGAATATCCTGTTACGACTGAGTTTTCGCTCGTTTAGTTGTGCTTCCGGTACTAGCTACGCTAACGTCTGCGGCAGGTGTGCGGGAATCGGTGTTATGTGCACAACGGCTAATAGCAGATCCTGCCTGTACACGGTTTCCTCTCGGGTGAAGATATCCGATTCCGCGGCTGTCCCGCAAACGCCAAAAACATGATACAACGCGTAAGCACACAGCTGGACCCTGAGGCGGGAGTAATGTGTAATGAACCCGCCTTGCAGTTCTCTGTGACCGGCGTAGGCCCTGATCGGGTCTACTGGCAGATGGAACTGATTTTCTGACTGCGCGTGCGGCGGAAATCTGAGGCGACACTAGCTGCAAACTGATGTGAGCATACCTCCTGCTGGGTGCGATAAGATAGAGTTAGGCAGACAACGTACTACGCTGACCATAAATCTCATTCGCCTCCTGTCTTAATAATGGCGTCAGAAGAAGAGAGTCTGCAAATTTCCTCAGACGTGTTTAAATTTAAAGCAGCCACAGCTCAATTTCCATATTTTGAATGAAATGTTCGGCATTGTCGGTAAAACACATTTATTCAAAATCGCGACCGGTTTCGCATCGATTGGAACTTATTCTCATGTGACGGGTACAAAAATTAATAAGGAAAAACGTTTTACAAAGGTTTCTTAACAATGGTCTCAACAGCAAAGGGATACTGAAAAATAATATCATATAGCAATACGCCAAAAGTATTATGAGAGACTCTTTTTAACAAATCACAACAGGAAGGTAACTGCTTTAGAGCCTCTGCACCATTCATGTCAAGGTATAAATATATAGCGCGCTAAAAGCGGTAGTCCACAGTTACAATGACAGGGATAGATGGACTTATAGAAGTAAAACCTTTATAAAGACAATGTGGGAGAAACAAAGCTGTAGTCTACTAAAGCACCAAGACCATTTTAATGTATGAACCTAAGACATGAGAGGAGCCTTATAGTACCTGAAAGAGTGTTGTGGTTTTAGGGATTATAGTTACAAGAGCTGTTATCTCGGCTGCAAATTCATTATAGGATCCGATAGGGATACTACAGTCCCTGGTGATTCGTGCTTCGTTCTGTTTTAACGATATCAGTTGTTTCTCATCACGACTCACTGGAGCACTTAGCCGGCCGGTGTGGCCGAGACGTTCAAGGCGCTTCAGTCTGGAACCGCGAGACCGCTACAATCGCAGGTTCGAATCCTGCCTCGGGCTTGGATGTGTGTGATGTCCTTAGGTTAGTTAGGTTTAAGTAGATCTAAGTACTAGGGAACTGATGACTTCAGATAAGTTCCATACTGCTCCGAGCCATTTGAACCATTTTTGAAAACTTACTTCAGTCATCTTTTCCGTGGTAAGACGATTACACTGGGGCAATTCCCCTGAGTTTTCCTTTATAACCAAAGAATTTTTTAACGCGGGCAGCCACAGCAGCCCTTGTAATGGATGAAAGTAGGATAAAACATAAGACATCTGTAATTATGGATTTCTTTATCGTCACGATCTGTTTCACTGCATTAGAACAGCATTCTTAGGTGAACTACATATTATGTCTCATGTAACAGATATAATCAAGACATTCATTTTAAAAAAGCAAAAATTATAATTTTCAAGCAAACTTTTTTATCATTCCTATAGATATAATGCAGAGTATTTAAAAAGGCAGAAAAATATCAAAATTGAAACGTACTCAAGCAGTGTAACATTAGCGCACCGAGATGCACCCCAACGTTCGTAGTCAAAAATAAAACCCCTGAAGACGGGAAGTCATGAAAGGGACATTTGAAAACGTAGTTAAATTTCAGTTCCCCTCTCATCCTCGAGTGACGGGACAGCAACTCTGCTGCCGCTAACAGCCGTTACATACAGTATGAGCAAAATTTCTTTGGATTTTGTGAAAGATCATTTGACAGGCTCCAGTGTCTCAAGTTTCTGTGTAGGTTTGCCCACTGAAGACGTGAAGCTTTATAGTCGTTTGAGCAATGGCATTTTTCGTGGTACTCCATATGCCCACCGCATACCATTCCGTTTGTAATGTCCGCTTGGAACTCGTGGAGAAGGCCCAGAACTATTCTATTCTAAACCAGTTGCCATTGACGACGCGTGACACTAGTCTCTGATAGAGTCTTTTAACGACATCTGCTCTTACGCCGTGTAACTACTGTGCGAGCGGTACACCACTCCGTGTAGACACGTTGGACAGTCCACGTTGCTGGCAATTGGGCAACTTCATTCACGGTGTGTTCACAAGACCGATGCTCCTAACTGACATCCTGTTATGTCTCCATGTCGACCGATATTACTGCGCTGATTCCATACAACCAACTGGAACGACACTTCAGTATCATGAATTGATGCAGGCCTCACTACTACCCAGTAAAAGTTGTGCATCATCAACAATGCTTCATAACGGCAACTGTGTAATTTTGAAAGGGTTACTAATATTTTGTGCGCTGAGATTATTTAACGATTCTCGATGTACGAGAATCGTTCAGTATGTCATGCAACACATTTTTTTTCTCGGCCAACTTCGGTTGAAAAAAAATGCGAGATTTTTTGTGGGATATAGTGGAATAATGCTACTTCAGTCCCTATACTTTCATGACGTTCCGATATGTTGGCTCGCTATACGTAGTCTTCAAAGTGGAGTCTGTAACGGAGGTGTGTTAGAAGTAGAGAACGGTCACTGAGTTTGGTTAGTTGGTTGATTTGGGGGAAGAGACTAAATATGGAGGTCATCGGCCCCATAGGATGTGGGAAGGACGGGGAAGGAAATCCGCCGTGCCCATTCAAAGGAACCATCCCTGCTTGCCTGAAGCGATTAAGGTAAACCTAGATCAGGATGATCAAACGCGGGTTTCAACGGTCTTCCTCCCAAATGCGAGTCCAGTGTGCTCACGACTGCGCCATGCGCCACCTCTCTTGTATTGTGTATTGTATGCGTTTTGAACCGGGGACCTAGAAACGAGGGAGAGGCTTCGTCCGGCCGTAACCCTCAGTGGTCCACAACCCCACAACAGACCACAGCAGTCAACGCACCTCACCGCCGCCCCATACCGAATCCAGGGTTATTGTTTACCACCTCGCTTGGTCATTGACTTTATTTTTGAGGAAAACCAGAGCATCGCAGATATTCATAGACACTTGCAGATTGTCTACGGAGACCTGGTAGTGAAGAAAAGCATACTGAGTGGACGGGAGAGGCGCCTGTCATCACAACAAGATCGCGAAAACCTGTCAGATCCTAAGCGTGCCGGCTGGCCGCACACAGCTCTGAATTCTACAGTGTTGGCAAGTGCGGACTCTCTCATTTAACATGATCAACAGATCACATCAAACACCTCGCTGCACAAGTAGACGCCTCTGTTAGTACTCTTATACATTCGTACACCAGTAGGGATACTCAAAGGTGTGTGCCCGTTGGATTACTCGTCCACCCTAAAGCTCGGATCTTGCACCTTCCGACGTCTATCTGTTCGTTACAATGAAGGGCGCATTCCACGAGAGGCAGTATGTGGATGATGGGGAGGTTATAGATGCAGTAAGACGTCGGCTCCGATGTATCAGTAGAGTGGTGCCATGCTGGCAAACACCCCCTCCTAGCATGGTGGTGTAAGGCCATCGCACTGGACTGAGATTATATTGTAAGATTGAGTTTTGTAGCCAAAACGGTGGTGAATAATGTGGTGTACTGGAATCCTGAACAAAACCAACATGATTTCAGAAAAAAAAGTGTTACATTATTTATTGATCACCCATCGTATATCTGTCTCTCTCCTTATTACTCCGGGAAAAATTTGTGCATTAATGCAAAATGACTGAATGCCTTTTTTATGGCAATTGCTTTTAGTGACTTTTTCACTATTTCTTCTTTTTTCCGTAGCCCTGTCGTCCTGCGGTTCTTCTTCGTGGAACCATTTGAAGCTTGAACTGTGATAGGAATTTAAATACTGTTCTAAGCTCTCGCACTTTAACTCTAATCTTCGCAATAAAATAAGTTATTTTGGCTGTGTTCTTTCATACTTTCTGTAAAGGTGCCTATAGAATGGAAGCTTTTGTTTCTAGACTCAATTTATCTGTAATTTGTTGCGCAAATGCAATAATTTCATCTCCTTCTTTTAGTAAATATATTTCACTTTGAGTCGTTAGGCTTACCATTTAGCAGAGTGTAATGTTCTAAAACTAGCCTACTTCTGTTACTTGCTCTTCTCTGCTCATTTGGATAGTTTTACCTTTCTACAGAATCTATTTATTTATTCCATTCCTTAGTAGCCTGTTACCTGTAACTTAAACACAGGTTGTATTGATTCTTACAGAAATTATGCGCTGTATATTAACACTTAATTTTATCCTACACCATACTACCTCCCATCAATACAATTATTTCAAGTATTAATAATTATAATAATTACAGTAACTCAAAAAACTATTTCTACTATAAACCAAAAGCTATACGTACTGCCTCTACTGCTGTTATGATAACTTCGCTTTTTGTCTGTTATATTCCAAATGCGTTCCATGTATCTCCTGTGCCTAGACAAGGACTGACGGTTTCTTGGGCGCCTGGTGGGCGCTGTGTTTGAATCGCCTCTTCTATTGTTCGTTGGTCCCTCGTTGCAGGAAAGGGTTCCCCTGTTCCGAAGGTGCATCGTTGTTGCCGGCGACGAAGACATCCACACGCTGGCCCACGTCCCCCCGGTTCTGGCTCAATGGGGTGGGTGGCAAGGGGGGGGAGGGGCGAGACATGGCTCACGACCGTGTTTCTCTCTGGTGTTATTCGAAGGGTGCGTACACGGTGCTGGCAGTTCTTCTGTCGCAACTGTTTACCTGAGCTGCACCCGCGGCGTTGCTTTTCGATTTGTGTCGCAACCTCTGATAATGCAGTAGAGGGGAGTTGCTTGGTAAGATAACGCACTACCCAACCCTTCCTTGAAATACAGCAATATCGTCCAAGATAAACTATCCTGTTTCTCAGTGCAGTCTCTTCTCGGCAAAAAGTTCTCCGTTCCGATTCAGTTGCTGCCTATCTCTATCAGCTACATTGGAATACAGCGAACATACCCAGACAATATGTTCTGGCGTACCTTCTTTACCACATGCACACTCGTATGTCTGTTTTCCACCAATTCTATGCCAGAAGGTGGCGTAAGAGCCAATGAGCAGCCATGTAGTTCAAATGATTCAAATGGCTATGAGAACTATGGGACTTAACATCTGAGGTCATCAGTCCCCTAGCTCGTAGAAATACTTAAACCTAACTAACCTAAGGACATCACACACATCCATACCCGAGGCAGGATTCGAACCTGCGACCGTAGCAGTCGCGCGGTTCCAGACTGAAGCGCCTAGAACCATTCGGCCATGTAGTTAGTCAGGCCTTTTGAGAGAATCAGGTGTTTCATTTCCACTCTCTCTTTTACGTTTGGCAAAAGCCATAGACGCGCCTCGCTGTTTCGGCACTACCTCATCATTTTTGCTATAGGTGGAGGATCTGATTTTGAATCTGCTGCCCGTATTCCTGTTCAGTTCAGCACTTCATAATATAGTTATTTCTTTAGCCACAAGGTCGTCACTTTGTTCCGCACCGGGAGATCGAAGGGACGTATTTCAACTACTACCCGTAACGCCTCAACAGAGACAGTCCCGAAAAATCCCCCATCAACCGAAGAAGTTTTCCATGTTGCAACCTGTTATCTATTCGAGTTGGTGTTACGAGCAAAAGTCTGTGGGCACAAGCTCTAGCACAGTGTTATATGACCGCCGTGAAGATAGCGTTATTATACGTTGTTAATATTTGCGTTGCAAACTTATAACCGTAATTGGCAAGACTAATAGTTTTGTTCATCGTGTTCCCGCCTCTCTTGCTCATTTCTTCAATACGCGCATCACAACTTTGTCGTTCCTCCCAGCTAACGCCCAGGCATCTAGTGACGGACTTCCTCTTTATGGACCTATGACTTAATTTCGCGATCGTGTCTCATATTTACAGGATGTACGTGGTCTTTTCAGGAGCAACAGACAATTTGATTCCTTAGCACCAACGTAATTGTTGAAGGACTATGTTATAACCATCTTCCACACTGCTTCTGGAGATTTTCGTCACAAAGCTCATCAGGTCGTCGGTATACGCTGCTACTCCTACGATCTCTTCATCAACCGTAGCTTTCCTAATACCGAGTCGAGTACTAGATTCCAGGAAACAGGGCTGGTTACGGATTCCTGTAGGTAGGCTTTTGAAATCTCATATCGGCCGTATTTCTGTTTCTTATTTTGTCGTATGGTGAACCTTTCATCCCTACAAGTCAGTATGTTCTACGATAGCAGCCAACCTATCTAGTATGCTTCTGATAGGTTGTCTTTCGTGTGATCTGCAAAAACCTTCAATGATACTTAAAGCTTACGACCATTTTAACACAAACAAATTTCTTCCTTACGTAGTGGTTTTTAAACCTGTGACGTAAATTTTATTTTTAAAGGAAACGTAGGATCCTTACACATCTGCTTCTACATCTACTGGTTTTATCTACTTTATCGCTGTTACCACACTTCCAGAAAAATTTACAGAATTTAATACTCAAAATATTCTTTTTCAAAAATATCCTCCGAAAGCGAAAATAAAAAGAAAAATATTTGTTTTCGAGCCCGTACGGCACAACAACTACCACAGCACAACAACTTGCTTTTTAAGAATAGTGCAATCAATTTTAAGTATTCCTAATACATTGTATTAGCCGATCAGTTATGTTTATCGAGGAGGAAAAAGATGTACAGATGTAAATTTAAAACATCACGATATGACTTACGTCGTGGGGGACTTAAATGCATCTCCACTAATCTGACATCGTTTTCCCGAATCGGCTTAGAAGTTTCCCATTTTGTTAGTAAAGCTAGATGTATGTCCTTACTCAGAAATTCGTATCATCTACTGCCACCACTGGAAGCAAATTTCAGGGTCAGTATCGGTGGGAACTGTGTCTAATCTGAAAGTCAACTGTTGGCAACAGTAGGCAAAGCTTTTATTGATACTGACACTTTAGTTTGTTTCGCAAGTTCTAAATATTGATCTAATGACGGCAGTCGCTGAAACGACGTTATAAGTAAAGACGTGCATTAAGCGATATACCCGCCATTACACGAAATATACGCAACGATCCCAGATTTACTGAGGAATTTTATTTCGTTTATTAATACTTATATTCCCATTTGCAAACCCGTCATGATAACTCTAGGATCACATAGAGGCCGATGTGTCTCGCTGTATGCAAACGTTACCTTTTGCGCTAAGGTCAACATTTTTCTAGAAATTACGAACGAACGAAGCAGAGCACTACGGCCACGACACCTTGCTACTGCTGCAAGCTCTCTTACCATTAGTAGGACGAAAGCTATGATGGACATCCCTTGTGAAAACTGGACTTAGATTTGAAAAAAATGTTGCTGTTCATGACGTAAGAAACTAATTTAAACAATTATCTGCGTCAGTAACTTTTATTTTATTCCACAAAAACGGGTTTCGTGGGCTAATGCCCTCATGTTCAGAAGGATCAGGGGTGTACAAGAAGCAATGCAATACGTTTTTTCTCGGTCAATTTTGGTTGAAAAAACGCAGAATTTGTTGTGGTACATCGCGGAACACTCCCGCTTCAGCACCTATAATTTAATGGAGCTCCATAGGTCGCAGCACTATACGTAACCTTCAATGTGGTTTCTGTAACTTAGGTGCGTCCCCCTTTCCTTTGGCAGAAAAACAAAGCATCGTATATTTTCATAGGCATAGGCACTTGTAGAATGTCTGCGGTGACCTGGTAGTGAACAAAAGCACGGTGAGTCGTTGGGAGAGGCGTCTGTTACTATCGCAATTAGATCGCGGAAACCTGTCCAGTCTTCCGTCTGCCAATCGGCCGCACACAGCTGTGACTCCTTCAATGTTAAGACGTGCCGATATTCTCAGTCGAATTATAAAAATAATAACGTATAACATTTTCACTTGTGCCTTGGTTTGGCGGGATTCTTCAGAGAGGTGATCTGTTGCTGGACGCACAGGACGGTTTAAAATACCTGGGTGAGGTGGAGGGGGGGGGGGGGGGGTATCCTTCGGGAACGACCTTAAGTGGAAATACCAAATAAAGAACAATATGAAAAGCAAATACGTGATTTAGATTTACAATCAAGAATTGCAAGGAACTATAATTCATCCACTAAAGAAGTGCCTTAAAAGGCGTGTTTTCGACCAGTTGCTGAGTATTGGTTACAAATCTGAGACCCTTACCACGTAGGACTGATAGCAGAGATTGAGAAGACCCAATGAAATGCGGTATGTTTCGTCACAAAACCGTATATTCCGCGTAAGAACATTACAGAGATGCTCAACAAACTCTAGTGGCAGACACTACAAGAGAGACATTGTGACTGCCGGAGAGAGTCAGAGAACATATTACGTACCCCCACAAACGTCTCGTGAAATGACCACAAAGATAAAATTCGAGAAATTAGAGCTAATACATAGGTTTACCAACAATCACTATTTTCATGTATCATTCAGTGAATGTAACAAGTAAGGGGTGACCAATAACTGGTACCAGAAGTGCCCTTCTCCACACACTGTTAGGTGGCCTGCAGAATAATGATGTACCTACAGATTTAAAAGAGCACGAAAATCGCCATATGTCTTGCAGTTCCTGTTTCTTTGCAGAGACATAGTTTATCACTTCGTTCTTCGTCATTTAGACTTGCTTGTCCACAATGGAACGTGGCCAGTGTGTCACATGATAGTGATTTATTACCGTGCGCTTCCACCAACTCAGGGTGGACTATTGCTGCCTGTTCCCCTTCAAAATAGAAAACGATTTACCGCACGATTCTCTCGTTAAAGGGGCTGCGCCGTTTACTTTTAAGTCTTCAAGCAGCGTCCTACATAAGATGGAACGGGAATTTCAATGTGTTCCAAAATTGCAGGCACGTGGCTGCAAAACAAACGTAAAATGAGTTATGAAACTTTAATTTTCCGAGGTGATAATTAAAGCTTTATGACTGTTCCTCGTAATTACGCCAGCTGGAAGTGAGAGGTGCTCTGTGATTTTAGCAGTGCCCCAGTGGGCAGACGAGACATATATCCGAGCGCCCTGAATACCTTGTTCATTAGCTGTTAACCGAAGAGGTAATTCGCGAGTCGGGGGCGGCTTTAGCCGGAGGGTCGGTTCGCTGTGTTTCAGGCAGCCGCGCGCCCTGTTCGCGTGGGTCTGCGCAGAGCTCATAGCAGAACACAACACGGCTGAGGGCGCGCCACACATCACCTGCGCCCCTGTTGACGAAGAGTGGCTACGGAACAGGTACTCGCTCTGAGAGCAAACACCGCAATCAGTGCTGCGCCTCTGGCAAAGCCGCGGAGGCTTCGTCTGCTTCTCTCGCTAGCGTAAGCGCTCCGTGGCATCCGAAACCCTGCTCTGCATAAGTGTGAAAGGAAAGAACCAGGTCCATTATTCCATTCGTGGCCAACAAATGCATCTACATTGTTAATAAGATCCTAGTATTTTACATATGTGTAAACAGACGACTAGAAAAATACGTAATTTATGCGAGAGGAATTTATGAGGTATTTGATAGTGAAACTAATATGAACTCAACTATTCCCTTGGAAAATTGAGTTTTATGGTTGTAAAGCACACTTATCACGTAGGTTCAATTGCAAGTAAAGCTGGTGGCAGAACCAGTGGGAATTTGGACTGAGTAGGGAGGGCCGCTAGGCTACTTTGTGCATATGCCCAAAGTCCCTGTGCCAGGGTGGCATAGTGTTTATTGCATCCGCCTAATCACCAATGCACCCGGTTTCTAATCCACGCCGACCGGAGTGCCCGAGCGGTTCTAGGCGCTACAGTCTGGAACCGTGCGACCGCTCCGACCGCAGGTTCGAATCCTGCCTCGGGCATGGATGTGTTTGATGTCCTTAGGTAAGTTAGGTTAAAGTAGTTCTAAGCTCTAGAGGACTGATGACCTCAGCAGTTAAGTCCCATGGTGCTCAGAGCCATTTCTAATCCAGATGTTGGTACAAATTTTAAATTGTTGCTTCAGTCTGCATATATATACGGCAGTTTTCCTTTCATTGTCAGGATACTCGTGAAGTATATGCAGTATCCAAATGAGTTTCCTTGCAAAACACTTGTCTGTGACGTTTGATTATCCTTTTTTTTCTTTTTTTTTAATCTTATGGGACTTAACTGCTAAGGTCATCAGTCCCTAAGCTTACACACTACTTAATCTAAATTATCCTAAGGACAAACACACACACCCACGTGTCACGTTTTAGATTATAGTTTAATTCTGTGTAACCCATACCAAACATGGATAGCAGACAAAATTTAACGACTTTAGAGAAAGGCAGCGCTAATGGCCACAGGGTTATTTGAATAACGGGGTAGTGTCACATAAATGCTAATGAATCTGAGTGGGCACATGCGTGAAGCTTTTCCCGCAGAAGGCAAACAGAAAGGCTTCAGGAAACAGCCTTAAGTGAATAATGTAGAAATATAATTTATCGCCCTACATACAGCTACCGCAGAGAAGGCGAAGACAAAATTACATTAATTATGGCACGTACAGAGGCATCTAAGCAGTCTTCCCACGCTTCACACGTGACTGGAAGTTCAGTAAACTAAAATGTGGTTCGCTGCTATGTACCCTCAGTCACATACTTCACAGCCGTTTGCAAAATATACGAGGAGCGTGCCGTAAATAACGCAACACATTTTTTTCGCGCCCTGCCTCTGTTCCAGAAATGCAAGATTTGTTGTGGCGTATCGTTTAATATTCCCTGTTGAGTCCCTACAGTTTCATGGATTTCCGATAGGTGGTAGCTCTATGCGTAGTCTTCAAAATGGCGTCCGTAACGGAGATGAATTTCAACCAGAGAGCTGTCATCGAGTTTCTTCTGGCAGAAAAGCAAACTGTGGTGTCACCGCCAGAACCCCACTGGCTAGATGGTAGCCTTTAAATCGGCCGCGGTCCGTTAGTATACGTCGGACCCGCGTGTCGCCACCATCAGTGATTGCAGACCGAGCGCCGCCACACGGTAGGTCTACTTTAGAGACACTCCCTAGCACTCGCCCCAGTTGTACAGCCGACTTTGCTAGCGATGGTTCAGTGACTACATACGCTCTCATTTGCAGAGACGGCAGTTTAGCATAGCCTTCAGCTACGTCTTTTGCTACGACCTAGCAAGGCGCCATATTCTTCAAGAATGTATTCTGAACAGATAATATTGTCAATCATGTACCGTCAAGAACGACACGGTGTTGGCTCTTCTGACAACACAACACAGACCATCACAGGTATTCATAGGTGATTGCCGAATGTCTACGAAGACATTTCCGGGTACAAAAGCGTAGTGAATTGTCGGGCGAGGCGTACGTCACTGGACTGTTTTTCTTCATCCAGGCTACAGTTCGAGTCTCATACCTTCCCACTTCCATGTGTTTGTCACAATACAAAAATGGTTCAAATGACTCTGAGCACTATGGAACTTAATTTCAGAGGTCATCAGTCCCCTAGAACTACTTATACCTAACTACCCTAAGGACATCACATACATCCATGCCCAAAACAGGATTCGAACCTGCTACCGTAGGTGTCACAATACAGGATGCACTCTGCAGGGAAGCAGCACGTGAATGATTGGGGGGGGGGGGGGAGGGGGGGGCTGTTGGTGCAACAAGATGTTGACTCTGACGTCGATTAGTAGGGTACTTTACAAAGTGGACTAGCCTTCGCCCTCTGTGTTCTGTGACTGGGCCTAGAGGTTCAACACATATCGGGTTACGGGTGTTTTCACCTCCTTCTACCGCTTTCCATAGATACACAGACAGTAGCACGTGAGCAGCTGATCACCTGTGCTAATTCAGTGATGTTCGTTAACATGTGCAAGGCCATAACAGTCTGTCATTTGTCAGATTTGCTTCTGTGAAAGGATTTTTTTCCATTTGTAGCCTGTATTGGTCCGTATCGCCGCTAAAATGATTTCCCATTAGTCTCTGGCCCGCTTGTGTACACTGGACAGAAAAAAAGTGGACCAGTCATGAATGCAACCAATATAAGGTAACTGTGTCGCAGATCCTCTAAACGCCTAAAGCCTATTGGGTACAGTAGTTTGACTGTACACAACAGTTATCATAACAGACTACTAGAGAACACTGCTCATTAGGGTAGTCAATCCAGATGTTGAATAATACTACGATGCAATAAATATTGAACAAACGTTTCGTGATGGCTGGGTGTTGTGTGATGTCCTTAGGTTAGTTAAGTTTAAGTAGTTCTAAGTTCTAGGGGACTGATGACCTAAGATGTTAAGTCCCATAGTGCTCAGAGCCATTTGGAAAAATGTTATTGGAGATGAGACAGTTCCTAACGCTTGTAAATTAAACATTACAAAAGTGACACTTCAGAACTCTTATCACACGCATTAAATGACATGACAAGGTTTTTGTTTATGATCTGAATTTGGACACACTGTTAACCAATGACAGCTTGCGTGTCTGATCGGGACTTAATTAGGCATAAAGAGACATAAACTATCAAAGTGTTCACCAGTATTAGTTCACAAGGCCAAATGTCCAAACCTGGAAATAAATGACAATATATTTAGCACTGCATCGGAAACCCCATGAAGCTTATAGTGCTCCTGAGAGGTAACAACCAAAGGTATGTGAACGCACGAATGTGAAACGCTATGAAGTAAAGTCGTGATGATGGACGAGGAGTAAAACCCAGAACCTACATGAATTGTTAACTAATCACAATCAGATGTCAGATATTATATATCTACATGAATAGTGTGATACACGATCCTGAAACGACGATACTAACGACTTTTTTCGGCCAGTGATTCGAAGCAGGCTCCTTTTTCTGTTGTCTTATAGCTACGAATAGATATGAAATATTTATTGTTTCTTCACCAGTAGCGAGATGCGCACTTATTCGGTTAGAAGTAACACAAAAAATATTTCTGTGCTGCCCAGGACTTCAACCCCACGCATATCGTCGTAGCTGACCCCACACAAAGAGGTGTCAACTATGAAATCCTGTTTTACTAGTAGTTAGCATCGCGCCATTCGTAGAGACATGGAGGAGTATCGCGCAGCGAGAAAACAACAAAATGATGGCACAGTATCATCTCCAAGGATTCAAATCTAGAGAAAAACTGTAATCAGGACTCTAATCCTAGTCCAATGCCCGTATTTTCATAATCTCAAGCTCCCATAAAATAATAAATCCTATGAACTAACATGGCAATTGGTTCGTGAACTAAAATAGCATTACTAGTGTAATAAAATGGTTCACATGGCTCTTAGCACTATGGGACTTAATTTATGAGGTCATCAGACCCCTAGAACTTAGAACTACTTATACCTAACTAACCTAAGGACATCACACACATTCATGCCCGAGACACGATTCCAAACTGCGAGGGTAGTCGTAGCTCGGTTCCAGACTGTAGTGCCTAGAACCGCTCGACCACTCCAGCAGGCACAAGTGTAATATCAAATGTTCAAATGTGTGTGAAATCTTATGGGACTTAATTGCTAAGGTTATCAGCGCCTAGCGGCGCGATTAGCCGAGCGGTGCTCTTTTATGCCACCTTTGTTGTTGTAACACTTACTTGTAACACTTAGTTACTAGAATTCTCATTTGTACACGTTCCCTAAATGTAATCATGTAACAAAAAAAAGTGGCAAAGGATAGCCCTAACCTTGATTTCCCATATTTCCCCTGATACATAGGCAGCTCTCTGGGGTGGGTTTACTCAGGAGCCAACGCCTGAAGTTGATCAGATTTTTTGTTATAGGAATGAAAGTGGCGGTGGCACTTAGGGGTTTTTTAGTTCCATTTTCCTAAGGGGCTTTTTAAGGGAAATCAAAAAAAATGTGGTTAAGGCGTTATAATTTCTTTAAAAAAAGTCACAAAAAATAAAAAGTAAAAATAATAAAAAAGATAATAAAAAATAAAATAAAAGAGGGTAGCGTCTTTAAAGAAAGAAAGGTCATAAAAAACAAATATTAAAAAACAAAAAAAGAAAAAAAAGCGGTCTGAGGCGCTGCAGTCATGGACTGTGCAGCTGGTCCCGGCGGAGGTTCGAGTCCTCCCTCGGGCATGGGTGTGTGTGTTTGTCATTAGGATAATTTAGGTTAAGTAGTGTGTAAGCTTAGGGACTGATGACCTTAGCAGTTAAGTCCCATAAGATTTCACACACATTTCAATACTTTTTTTGAACATCAGTCCCTAAGCATACAATCTACTTAGCCTAAATTATCCTAAGGACAAACACAAACACCCATGCCCGAGGGAGGACTCTAACCTCCGTCGGGATCAGCCGCACAGTTCATCACTGCAGCGCCTCAGAGAGCTCGGCTAATCCCGCGCGGCTACTAGTGTAATACAGTGTACTGCAGAGTTTCCTCAAGATGCGACTTCCACCTTTGATAGCCAAATATAAACCAACTCTGTTCCAGTCGGTAGCGAATGGATGTGTTTAATGTTGATCTGGAACCACTGCACAATCCTGTATTCATTATTTGGCGTTACTGGACGTGAAGAGGGTACATTCATGGCTGTTAAAAACTGATACCCCAGTGGAAATTGTACCCACACTTAAGCCACTGAATGCTAACCTCAGTCGAACCAACCACCGAATATTACATACGTTACTATCATGTTTCTGTCATAATGGTGTACGCAGCAGACGGTAAGAGAAGTGTTGACTTAGACTTGAACAGTTGTTGTGAATAACCTATTGTTGGTCTCGTAGTCAACCTCATGCATTGCAAAAGGACAGTTATATCAAACCCATCCTTTATGTTTCTTTTTTAAGCCGTATCCTGTCTTTATGCTAAGATCATCAGTCTGACAGAAAGTCAGAGACAGTTTAGTTCACTTTCTAACCAGATAATAAGAGACTAATCCTGCCGAAGCTGTCTGTGAAAGGGCTCGTGAGTGTCTGTCATAGTGAGACTAACTTTAGCGCCAACAGCCACCGCTGCTTCATACAGACCGGTGTCGGCCTAAGTGATCGAGACGCATCTGGCATAGAGCATGTGATTTCCAGCGGACTTTCCCGCGTTCTAATTAGCAAGTATAACAGTATGTAGCGTTACATATGGTACAAAAGTATGTTTCAGCATGTTCCATGGTGATTTTCTATGACTTTTCGCTAGAAGCGCCCTTAACTATGTTCTTATTTTGTTCAGGTCAGTAGCATAACTCGTTTCATGACAGCCTGAATATTTCTCAATTTCCACGTTATGTATTAGAACACGGAGTAAAGACTAACATTTGTGACAATGTGTTCTGTTTGCGTTTAATAAAAGGGTGAAAGTAGCGGAAGCAATTCGAAATGCCTGTGCCCTGTGTGGAGAGAGTGCCATCGAGAAAGTCGAGTTGTATTGTTCCAAGTACGATCGTTTTGGGATCAATTAGTCACCTCATTCAGCAAGGCAAATAGACAATGATGAAGGACGGTTCTGCAATTTACTCTTATGGTAAATGACAATGTATCGGATAACTGGCAAGTGTTACGACCAGTTAAGGTTTGTGCGACACTTGCGTCCGGTACTCATACAGATGTTAAAAGATAGCAAGGAGGATTACGGTGTAACGTCCCGCCGATAACTAGCACAATCTCGGAAGGATGGGGAAAGAAGTTTTCCTGTATCCTTCCAAAGGATTGCTCCTGGGATTTGCCATAACGGATTTAAGGAGGTCACAATAAAATTAAATGTGTGCTCTGAAGGCGATTTGAAGAACCATATGGTAGCTTAATAAGGAGAAAATTGTTGGTAAGCCGTAACAAATACACTCCTGGAAATGGAAAAAAGAACACATTGACACCGGTGTGTCAGACCCATCATACTTGCTCCTGACACTGCGATTGGGCTGTACAAGCAATGATCACACGCACGGCACAGCGGACACACCAGGAACCGCGCTGTTGGCCGTCGAATGGCGCTAGCTGCGCAGCATTTGTGCACCGCCGCCGTCAGTGTCAGCCAGTTTGCCTTGGCATACGGAGCTCCATCGCAGCCTTTAACATTGGTAGCATGCCGCGACAGCGTGGACGTGAACCGTATGTCCAGTTGACCGACTTTGAGCGAGGGCGTATAGTGGGCATGCGGGAGGCCGGGTGGACGTACCGCCGAATTGCTCAACACGTGGGGCGTGAGGTCTCCACAGTACATCGATGTTGTCGCCAGTGGTCGGCGGAAGGTGCACGTGCCTGTCGACCTGGCACCGGACCGCAGCGACGCACGGATGCACGCCAAGACCGTAGGATCCTACGCATTGCCGTAGGGGACCGCACCGCCACTTCCCAGCAAATTAGGGACACTGTTGCGCCTGGGGTATCGGCGAGGACCATTCGCAACCGTCTCCATGAAGCTGGGCTACGGTCCCGCACACCGTTAGGCCGTCTTCCGCTCACGCCCCAACATCGTGCAGCCCGCCTCCAGTGGTGTCGCGACAGGCGTGAATGGAGGGACGAATGGAGACGTGTCGTCTTCAGCGATGAGAGTCGCTTCTGCCTTGGTGCCAATGATGGTCGTATGCGTGTTTGGCGCCGTGCAGGTGAGCGCCACAATCAGGACTGCATACGACCGAGGCACACAGGCCAACACCCGGCATCATTGTGTGGGGAGCGATCTCCTACACTGGCCGTACACCTCTGGTGATCATCGAGGGGACACTGAATAGTGCACGGTACATCCAAACCGTCATCGAACCCATCGTTCTACCATTCCTAGACCGGCAAGGGAACTTGCTGTTCCAACAGGACAATGCACGTCCGCATGTATCCGTGCCACCCAACGTGCTCTAGAAGGTGTAAGTCAACTACCCTGGCCAGCAAGAATTCCGGATCTGTCCCCCATTGAGCATGTTTGGGACTGGATGAAGCGTCGTCTCACGTGGTCTGCACGTCCAGCACGAACGCTGGTCCAACTGAGGCGCCAGGTGGAAATGGCATGGCAAGCCGTTCCACAGGACTACATCCAGCATCTCTACGATCGTCTCCATGGGAGAATAGCAGCCTGCATTGCTGCGAAAGGTGGATATACACTGTACTAGTGCCGACATTGTGCATGCTCTGTTGCCTGTGTCTATGTGCCTGTGGTTCTGTCAGTGTGATCATGTGATGTATCTGACCCCAGGAATGTGTCAATAAAGTTTCCCCTTTTCTGGGACAATGAATTCTCGGTGTTGTTATTTCAATTTCCAGGAGTGTATTATATCAAGCGATGATATGTACAGGCCCATGAAATGTATTTTTATTGATGTACATTTGGTGGAAAAAAAGATATTTTGTTTTACGAACAACTTCACAGGGATGTGCGCTTCGCAGTTGACATTTTTTGCCAATAAATGAGATGCCTTGCGGTTGCAGAGTAACAAATGCGGCCTGGAAGACAGCACCAAGGAGCCAACTTGGCACAAACGCTTACCGCATATCTTTTAATCTGGCACCCACATGTCTGCCTTTATAACCCCTTATCGATCGACCACCAAAAAAGTTAGTATTTGGTGCCTTTTATTAGGATTTGTTTGTTTTATTTTGGTTATTGGCCTTTAAATGTGGCTTAAATCAGTATCAGCAAGTCACCATTTACGGGAAATCGGAAAACTATTTGCAAATCATCAGACGGTTTTCGATAACGTAGCGGAATATATTGTTGACAATTTCGCTGCTATTTGTGTCTGTTTTGTTCAACAACCTAACGGGAGAGACTACTCGTAATATGGACAACATTAACAGAACTCGTCTCTCATGCAACCAAAGGCCATATTAATTAAACGTGCAATCTGTCGTCATACTCAAGTAGATTTATCGGACTAAAACGTAAATACGACAATGTAGCTGTGAGCTTAATTACCGAGTTAAACACAGTTTTGTGCATTTTCGGTTGGATTTCCACAGTATATTATGTTTATCGCCGTTAGGTGCACTAGTTTCTGAATGCAAGAATTCTTACGATGGCAGAATTTCTAAAGATGTTGTTCTGAGTTCGAATTAGCTGCCTATAGTTCTGTCATAGAGGAGGTAAAATATTAGCCTCGCGTCAGTTTGCAGTTGAAAGCTTCTGCCTCTATCTCTTTACTGTGCGAGCGACCAACTGCAGCGTTCACCGCCTCCTCGTTGACCTCGTGCTGGGTGCTACAGATACTTCGCAGTATAGACAGCGAGATTAGTTGTAGTTGCAGTGTGAAAGTAATCTCCTCTGTCTATAAAAATGTATATTTGATAGGTATATGACACACCAAAATGGTTTCATTCAGAATGTTTGGTTAATATGCCACGAATATATCACATGAAGCCGGCTGGAGTGGCCGAGCGCTTGTAGACGCTATAGTCTGGAACCGCGCGACCGCTACGGTCGCAGGTTCGAATCCTGCCTCGGGCATGGATATGTGTGATGTCCTTAGGTTAGTTTGGTGTGAGTAGTTCTAAGTTCTAGGGGACTGATGACCTCAGATGTTAAGTCCCGTAGTACTCAGAGCCATTTCAACCATTTAACCACATGAAGCTTGAAAGAAAATTTTCTGTCTTTCCAGAAAGTAACAAAAGTATCGCAGCAGCGTCCGCAGACACATTCTACTACGTTGTCCTTACCGTGCCAGGACGATTATGATCCTACAGGCAATGTCTGTCTTGAGTAGGCTAACAAACTAGGAGTGCATCTTGTGCATCAAAGACGTAGCGGCTTAATTACTTTAATGAAACATTCTCGGGTTTCAAGCCGCGTCAAGTGGTTTACTGTCCCGAGCTTTCGGCAGAGATCTCCTCTACAACTGTCAAGTAGATGACTGTCGTGTGGATTGCAGTTGAGTACAGCGTGGGATACGGTATTGAGGGAGTTTAATCGGGCCCTGCGGTCGCGCGGCCAGAACATTACGGGTGCGGGGCCGAGAACCAGTGTCGTCACTAGCGCCGGCGCGGCTCTATGAGCAACGCAATGACAACCACACGACAGTCATCCACTTGACAGTGGCAGAGGAGATCTCTGCCGAAAGCTCGTGGGCAGTAAACCACTTGACGCCGCTTGAAACCCGAGAACGTTTTACTAACGGATATCGCCGCGAAATCATGCATTCGTACATAACGTACCTCTACGGGTAGGGGACGTGGCGCAGCATCAAACGCCTGGGAAAGCTGCGCGTTAAGAAGGCTAATTTACTAAGCTCGCTCCTCTTCCTGCGACGTTGCCGTGATGAGAAGACGGTTCCACGTTTTGCCATCGTTAACCATCACATCGACAACACGGCAGCCAGAAGAATTTTTCGCCGTGCTAGCTTCGCCCTGCTGCAGGAGAGGATACATTTCACTAGAAAACAGTTGGATACAGACGGTCGTGAGCTTTTGGCCGTTCACCTGCAACTGACAAGATTACTTTCAGCTTTGGATTGGGCTGCATCGATGCAGCAACAATTGCACAGCAAAAATCATCGAGACAGAGAGCAACGGAGAAGCAGAAAGGGTAATTCAGTAGGTTTTGGCTGCAACAACATGGAGCAGAAGATAAAGTTATGGAACGTGCTGTGATCAACATGACAGCAGGAAACATCGACGCAAGTGCCATCTCAGCACTGAAGAAGGTACTTAACTTTGCTCCTTCGCCACGAAAGATCCCCTACGCTGACATATTGAGTGTTGTTGAATAAGCAGTTTGTAAGTTTCCAAGAGATGTAGCTGAGGAATTTCGTAGAGAAACGAGACGTATTCTTTTAAAATCCAAACCATCAATTTCAAACATGACTAGAACTGAACGCAGTGGCCTCCGTGCTCCCCGGAATGATCCTCTCACCGTCGTCCTACCTGCTGACATGGGCAATGCTGCCGTCTTAATGGAACGAGCCGACTATGACGAAAAATCAGACGGATATTGGAGGAACACACACAACATACCAAAAATTCCCTCGGGACCCAACATCCAGAATAGTGAGGAAGACTTCAGAGCGTCTCAAACGGTGATCGCTGGAAGAGAGTATTATTAACAACCTTCTCCCCAAGGCACCAGGACCACCCACGTTCTATGGTCTGCCGAAGGTGCATAAGAAGGACACACCTCTGATGGCGATAGTGAGTAAAATTGCATCGCTGACCTATATACTTGCCAAACATCTGGTCAGCCTCCTCTCTACGCACGCTGGATACTGCAGACACTATATAAATAATACGGCGGACTTCGTCAATCGCATTAAAGGTCTCCGACTTCTTGAAGGGGATATCATGGTAGCCTCGATATGGTTTCTTTATTCACGTGTGTCTCAATCACAGATTCTATTGACTTTCTGCCCCAGCTCTTTGACGGCTGCGTCGTGGATTTATTCAAGCACACTCTGACGTCATCATATTTCTTACATTATGGAGAATATTTTAACCAAACCGACAGCGTAGCGATGGGAAATCCATTAGTGGGAGTAGTAGCCAAAGTATTTATGGAGCATTTCGAAAACATCGCCTTGGACACGGCTCCTGCAAAGCCGAGCTGTTTTTATTGCTAAGTCGACGATACCTTTATCATTTAGCCACATGGACAAGAAAAGTTAGAAGAGTTCCAGGAGCACCTCAACAGCATCCACGACCACATCAACTTCACGATGGAAGTAGAGAAGGAGGGTTCCTGTCTTTGTTGGACATGCTTATCCGCCGTAAACCTAATAGGTCTCTATGTTATAGCGTTAACCGCAAGCCCACCCACACGGATCGGTATCTGCGCGCCACGAGCTTCCATCGCCCAGCACAGGAAGTGTCAGTTCTGAGGACCTTAGTACATTGAGCTGAAACCGTATCAGACGCTGAAACTCGCCGAGAGAATTGAGCCACTTACGCAAAGTTTTTAAGGAAAACGGCTACAACAACAAACAGATCGCAAAAGCAGTGTCATCCAAGCCGCAAAGGAAGAAGACCTCTGAAGAAGACACCAGGCAGGTTGCATTCTTACCGTTTTGTGGTTCGACAACAGGGAAGATTAGTCGGCTCCTGAAGAGGCATAAAATAGACACAATCTTCAGCCCTGCGGCAAAGATCTGGCAACTAAAGAAATCTGTGAAAGAGGACGTAGGCCTCAGAACGCCAGGAATTTACAAGATACCGTGTGGATGTGGGCAGCATTATGTCCGTCAGAGTGTTCGCACTATTAAACAGCGACGCATAGAACATGAAAGGTGTTACCGACTGCGCTATCCCGAAAGGTCAGCTGTAGCGTAACATGCTCTGGAAAACGGACCCCGAATTGCATTTGATGAGACGTCTATTATTAAACGGACTAATGGCTTCTGGAATAGCGTGATAAACGAGACCTTAGAGATTAGAATTTCTGACACCTTCAATAGAGACGGTGGATTACAGCTGTCTACAGCGTTGGATCCGGTGTTGAGGGAGTTGAAGCGGGCCCGGTGGTCGCGCGGCCATACATGGTGCGGGACCGAGCACCAGTGACGTCAGTAGAGACGACGCGGCTATATAAGCACGGCAATGACAACACCACGACAGTCATCCACTTGACAATCGCAGCGGAGATCTCTGCCGAGAGCTCCTGGGCAGTAAATCACTTGACGCGGCTTGATACCCGAGAATGTTTTATTAACGGATATCACCGTGAAAGCATGCAATCGGGCTTAATTACATTTTCTACGATGTCATTCTAGTATTTATGGTGAGGAAGGAGAATGGAAAGTTACACAGACAACCACAATCATATGACAGGAAATATACGTAATGCACTGAGTTACTGATCCATTTCATTGACATCTATATGTAGCTGGACGTGTGAACAAATACTTTGTTCCAACCTTGTAAAATACCCAGACATATATCACCTATTGACATCAAAGTAGCAAGGATTTGGAAAGTATCAGTTTTGTGAGACACAGCTGGCATTTTATTCGCATGAAGTTCTATTACTACATAGGGGGATCAGAGCATTTCTCTTAGTCGCTATCGTCTACAAAATCCTTTGAAGAGCAAAGCAAATTGCAAAATGATGCAATGAAGTTGAAAATAGATCTTCACATTGTAAAAGGTGACAATTAAAGCTAACCAATAAAATGTATGAGGTTCTCCACATGTTTTCTAAGAAACTGTTATCAAGCTTCGAGAAATCGATAAGTGAAACAAATTTGACATTTATAGATGTTACAAATATAAACAACGTGACTAGGAAACATCACATGTTTTTGCAAAGGTGAAACAAATGTTCATTATTGACACAACCTTTAAAAGACCCGATGTAGTCTACTGTGAAGACTGTCGGCACTACAGTTGTTCAACCTCTTCTGGGATACTGCTGAGCACTTGTCGGTCATTACCTGATGGGGCTGAGGGACGACGTAGAAGCAGATTTTGTAATGCACGGAATTAGGGGAGATAGTGACGCTATTGTTCCTCTTTCCTTTCCTTGAGGGTGCATGGAGGAGGGGGCAAGTGGGCGAGTTGGGGACGCAGTATTAAAACGAACGCTCATTCACTGCAGCATGTTACGACATTTCAACCGCCATCTCTCTTCTCTGAACGCAAACAGTTTTTGTTGCTACTATAGTACAAAATATGATGTTACAACTATAACAAGATAAGAGAAAATATATCTCGCACATACAGATTTCGATGTTCGTTCGTCTCGGTCTTCGTACATTAGTGGACACGTCAAGAAATTGAAGTTATTCTGTGAGCCCTTTATCAAACACTTGACTGTGAATTACAGAGCAATGGTTCAAATGGCTCTAAGCACAATGGGACTTAACATCTGAGGTCATCAGTCCCCTAAAACTTAGAACTACTTAAACCTAAGTAATTTAAGGACATCACACACATCCATGCCCGAGGCAGGATTCGAACCTGCGACTGTAGCGGTCACGCTGTTGCAGACTGAAGTGCCTAGAACCGCACCCCCACACCGACCGGCCACAGAGCAATCGTGTATTCTTCAGTGTAAATGAATTTCCTCAGAAGAACTTAATTTCCAACGTGCAGCACTTACTGTGCCTGAGTACACTTTATTAGTGCTCAAAATATGAATGATGTTCTACGTACACACAATCATTTGGCAAGGTTGCCACCAAAACTGTTTACTTCTACAATCCGCTTAGTCATCTTGGTAGAATACCTTTTATCTGCAGGCAAGATCTAACGCTGAGCCCTGTCAAGAAAGTATAGTTTCCTGCATCGTGTGATTGTTAACTAGCAGAAATATTTTGTGGTACCAGAGTTTATACTTCAACTTATTTTTCGGTAAATATTTGAATGAAACGTCAAAAGCAGACGGGCCTGCTCATTTTTTAGTAAAATAGCTCTGCCTGCTTTAGTTTATACTACAAATTTCGATAGGGTAGATAAAAATTTTGATTCTTCAAGGGGTAAGTGTGGCTTTGCGGCTGGGTCTGTACTAGATGCGGCTTGCGAGCTACAGGCCAGCCAGGCTGGATGGATGATGGGCTGGTCGGTCAGCCTGGTGCTTCGACGAGATTGGAACGGGCCAGCATGGCTACACCACAGCGCAGGCCTCTGCTTCTGTTGCTCCTTTTGATGTAAATGCGTTTACTTCCTCTACTGGCATCAGTATAAGAGTGGCAATGAAGAATACGCATCAGGATGTGTGTTGCAATAGCTCAACTCGAGATACAGTCGTCGCTCTTACCGAAAAAGATGGATGTTCCACCAGAGAATCTGGAAGAAGGTACGGCGTGCCACATACAGCTTCATCGAGATGGTAAAGGAATTACCTTGGAATATGCATGGTGGCTCAGTCAGAAAGGAACTGAGCTCGAAGAAGGACGACAGGGACCTAGAGTCTAAGAGCAGAGAAAATATCTTTCTGAACGCGAAGCAGTTGCGGCGGGAGACCGGCTTCCCGGCTCCATTGACACGATTTGACGACGTCTGAGGGAGGCTGCGCAGCACACATGACGATCCACCATGAAACAAGAGCTCAACGACGACAATATTTTATATCGGCTGACATTTGCGGAGTTCCATCTGAGAGCGTACTTGGAACACGTGATTTTCACTGACGAGAACGTGTTTCCCACCAGTAACGACGGTCCAAGAGTCGTTACAGGTACTATGACCAGGATGAGAAGAAGAGGGCGGCTATCTGTTGCTTCTGGAGACGGATTTCTGCGAGAGGAGAAAGAATTTTTCACAGGACACAAGGAACTATCGACAGCGACCAGTGCACCCACACACTGGAAAATGTGATGCCGTCAGTGCGAATGCTGTGTATGACAGGGACTTCACATTGCAAGAGGACCATTCTTTCATTCACATCACCGAGCGAGGTGGCGCAGTGGTAGAGCTCGCATTCGGGAGGACAACGGTTCAATCCCGCGTCCGGCCTTCCTGATTTAGATTTTCCGTGATTTCCCTAAATCACTCCAGGCAAATGCCGGGATGGTTCCTTTGAAAGGACACGGCCGACTTCCTTCCCCATCCTTTCCTAATCCGATGAGACCGATGACCTCGCTGTTTGGTCTCTTCCCCCAAAACAGCCCAACCCATTCACAAGACTGCATTCGTTCAACAGCAGCTCTCCATGATTGGAGTCGGTGTCATAGACTGGCCGTGTAATATATCCTACCTTTTTAATAATACACGGAAGCGCCAAAGAAACTGGTATAGGCATGCATGTTCAAATACAGAGATATGTAAACAGACGATATACGGCAACGCCTATATAAGACAACAAGCGTCTGGCGCAGTTGTGCGGTCGGTCACTGATGCTACAATGGCAGGTCATGTAGATTTAAATTAGTTATAATCGGCGCACGAGCGATGGGACACAACATCTCCGAGATAGCGATGAAGTAGGGATTTTCCCGTACGGCCATTTCACGAGTGTACCGTGAATGTCAGGAATCGGGTAAAACATCAAATTTCCTACATCGCTGCGACCGGCAAGAACGGGGCCAACAGTGACCGAAGAGAATCGTTCAACGTGTCAGGCGTGCAGCCCTTCCGCAGATTTAAATGCTGCGCCATCAGCAAGTGCCAGCGTGCCAATTATTCAACGAAACATCATCGATATGGGCTTTTGGAGCCGAAAGCCCGCTCGCGTACCCTTGCCTGGGCCTGTAAACACCGACATTACACTGTTAATGTGTGAAACACGTCGCCTGGTCGGACGAGTTTCTTTTCAAATTGCATCGCTCGGATGGACGTGTACTAGTATGAAGACAACCTCATGAATCCATGGACCCTACACTGATACATCTAGGTACGGCTCTGACAGGTGACACGCACGTAGAAATCTTGTCTGATCACCTGCAACCATCCACGTCCATTGTACACTCCGACGGACTTGGGCAATGCCGGCAGGAGAATGGCACAACACACACGTCCAGAATTGCTACAGCGTGACTCCAGGAACACTTTTCTGATTTTAAACACTTCCGCTGGCCACGAAATTCCCTAGACATGAACATTACTGAGCATATCTTTTCATTAGAGATCTCCACCTCCTCGTACTCTTACGGATCTATGGAAAGCCCTGCAGGATTTATGGTGTCAGTTCTGTCCAGCACTGCTTGGACATCCATCGAGTCCATGCCACGTTGGTTCCGGCACTTCTGCGTGCCCGCGGAGGCCCTTCACGATTTTAGACAGGTGCAATAGTTTCTTTGGATCTTCAGTGTGTAAGTGTAAGTTTCCTACAAGGTTCATGTAAGTTGGATTATATAACAGTGCTAAGAGAATTATGTCCATTTCACGGAATAGTGCACGTAGTTAAAGTCGAACATCCCACGATAATTGCGGTTTTGTTAAAGATGTGGCTAGCTTCATAAGAGTGTGACGACGACTATTCTCGTAAACAGCAAATTAAATAGGAGAACATGAGCTGTCTTATTCTCAAGGTAAATCTGGTATCTGCATGTAAGGACCCTGGAAACATTTATAACCAGCCGGAAACAGTACAAAGAAAATAAGCTGCGTCGCTGTTAACACACGCGGCTGGCTGCATACGGCTGTACCTGAAATAATTTAAAGTTCTGACCATATGTGCTTGTACTGCTTGCACATGTTACTTCTCTTGATTAATGAAGCCAGTTTATAGAGAATATGTGGGCGCTGCGGCCAGCTTTAGGTGACTTTATAGAATGGGGGGCCAACAATTTACGTACATTTGTTACACTGAAAGTGGATGTATATCGGAGGAAAGGTGCTTTACACACATATGAACATGAAATGAAATCAGTTATTTTATGTTAACGAACATAATTATATTCTGAGGTACCAAAACGAAATTATTACGTCACAGACCTTTCCATCCACGTAAAATAAGGGTTAGCGTACAAAATTGTGTCTTATTCTTCCAGGACTCGAATAGAAGTAATTTTTATTAGCATCACATCTTCATACAATAGTGTTACAGGGAGTTTCGTATTTCCTTTGTTTTTGTTGCATCGCAGACACGACTATTATCTTGGTTTATTACTTTCTACTTTAGTCACTTCGTGTCTTTCTACACACAAGAAAATATTTATTTAGCACTTTTTCAATTTTAAGGCGAAAATACACCCGCCATGGGCTGCTGATATGAACCCTATGAAAAAGATGTGGGTTGAGGCCGCCAAATCGTTAACGGGGAGCTGCTCACAAAATCAATCAAATATAGGAGACGCTCTTTGGGACTGCGTTCTTGAAGCCTGGGAGGAAGTTGCGTCTTCAGGCTGTTAGTCCGACGGCTTATAGATTCAATACCAAGCAACACGACAAAAGTACAAAATAATGAGGTATTCTGGATGAACTATTACAGCCCTTAAAACGTTTTGTTGTGTCGTCTTCTTCACTTTACCTGACTGGGAGCCAGTGGAGGATCACTTGGCAACAGATACAATTAAATTTGAATTAGTTTCCCTTGGAGATAACATTTTAATTGAGAAGGGTTTCTTTTGAATATACAGTATGTTAAAAATTATATTTTTTCATTGTTACCATTTCTAAATACCTACAAAGTTATCAGTTTAGATGGACGCTTTTAAAAGTATTTTGTGTTTTATCAAATACATCTCTCCCTTTCCCTCCGTCCATCAATACACCCTCCGTTCTCAAAAAACTTTGCAATTGGTTTCGTCGTACCTATTTTAATTGTTGATTTCTCCTCCATTCTCTCTTTCACTCTCTCTCGTCACTTTTAGATTATCAACTCAATTGACATTTTACTCCATTTTCCGTAAACGTTGTAAACGAATCAAGCGGTTTGCTTTGAAACTATACGTTTCTGTTTAATTTCTGATTTCTTTACGTCCTCTATCATTCGCCTCAAAACATATGAAACCGCGTTCTTTTATATTCTACTACCTACAGTCCGTTCTTTCGTTGTGAAAACATTCCTTCCTTTTCTTTCTGTCCTAACATTAAACGAACAGTGACATGCGTCTAAGCACGGCATACTTTGGAAGCTTTTCAGTCTTTAATTTTGATCTTCTGCACTCCGTTCCTAGATCCCTTCCTTCTTTCTACTCCCCTCCCTTGACATCTGCAACCACATCTGAGTGAATACTCTGCAATTCACAATTAAGTGACTGGCCTGGGGATTCTTTGAACCATTTTCACATTATTTCCTTACCGATTCACTCTCAAAAAGCACTTGGAAATAATGAGCAACTAAACCTTACCGTGCAAGAACTGATGTCTCTTAACTGATTCAGCAGAGCAGGATGGCGATTGGAATTTAGAGAAAACAGCTATCCGCAATGTGCGAAGCCCACGTTTCAATGATTTCCATCCTAACTCATTTACCACATCCGTGACACAATCTCAGCTATTTCATAATACAAAACAAGCTGTACTACCTTGAACTTTTTCGATGTTTTCCGTTAGTCCTTCCTCATACGGATCTCAAATCGCACAAGAATACCGATGAAGGGTACTGACAAGTGTGTTATGGGCGGACACTCTGATTTGTTGCATCTTCTACTTTTATACCAATAAAACGCAGTCTTTGGGTTTCGTACCCGATAATGTTTTCCACATGACACTTCCAATTTCAGTTGCTCGTGAACGTTTTGCTATTTGCTTGGCTCTTTTGAGGACTTTGGTAATACTCATCACTTCCATATCAACAGGTTACGTTCCACCAGTCACTGCGAACTATGATCTTTCAGACAGTAAATCACGAATCTTTCGCGTAACTGACGCAATAGTCCATTGGGAAGCAGTCCATTGGAAACCACTTTTGAGGCATGATATCAAAAGTCTTTTTGGAACCTTGTAAATACGGAATGGGTCTGAGGGCTCCTGTAAGTGTCTCGCAAGCGTGATGCTATCCTAATCTATTCTAGTTTCATATCAATGGATAATACACTCCTGGAAATGGAAAAAAGAACACATTGACACCGGTGTGTCAGACCCACCATACTTGCTCCGGACACTGCGAGAAGGCTGTACAAGCAATGATCACACGCACGGCACAGCGGACACACCAGGAACCGCGGTGTTGGCCGTCGAATGTCGATAGCTGCGCAGCATTTGTGCACCGCCGCCGTCAGTGTCAGCCTGTTTGCCGTGGAATACGGAGCTCCATCGCAGTCTTCAACACTGGTAGCGTGCCGCGACAGCGTGGACGTGAACAGTATGTGCAGTTGACGGACTTTGAGCGAGGGCGTATTGTGGGCATGCGGGAGGCCGGGTGGACGTACCGCCGAATTGCTCAACACGTGAGGCGTGAGGTCTCCACAGTACATCGATGTTGTCGCCAGTGGTCGGCGGAAGGTGCACGTCGACCTGGGACCGGACTGCAGCGACGCACGCCAAAACCGTAGGATCCTATGCAGTGCCGTAGGGGACCGCACCGCCACTTCCCAGCAAATTAGGGACACTGTTGCTCCTGGGGTATCGGCGAGGACCATTCGCAACCGTCTCCATGAAGCTGGGCTACGGTCCCGCACACCGCTAGGCCGTCTTCCGCTCACGCCCCAACATCGTGCAGCCCGCCTCCAGTGGTGTCGCGACAGGCGTGAATGGAGGGACGAATGGAGACGTGTCGTCTTCAGCGATGAGAGTCGCTTCTGCCTTGGTGCCAATGATGGTCGTATGCGTGTTTGGCGCCGTGCACGTGAGCGCCACAATCAGGACTGCATACGACCGAGGCACACAGGGCCAACACCCGGCATCATGGTGTGGGGAGCGATCTCCTACACTGGCCGTACACCTCTGGTGATCGTCGAGGGGACACTGAATAGTGCACGGTACATCCAAATCGTCATCGAACCCATCGTTCTACCATTCCTAGACCGGCAAGGGAACTTGCTTTTCCAACAGGACAATGCATGTCCGCATGTATCCCGTGCCACCCAACGTGCTCTAGAAGGTGTAAGTCAACTACCCTGTCCAGCAACATCTCCGGATGTGTCCCCCATTGAGCATGTTTGGGACTGGATGAAGCGTCGTCTCACGCAGTTTGTTCGTCCAGCACGAACGCTGGTCCAACTGAGGCGCCAGGTGGAAATGGCATGGCAAGCCGTTCCACAGGATTACATCCAGCATCTCTACGATCGTCTCCATGGGAGAATAGCAGCCTGCATTGCTGCGAAAGGTGGATATACACTGTACTAGTGCCGACATTGTGCATGCTCTGTTGCCTGTGTCTATGTGCCTGTGGTTCTGTCAGTGTGATCATGTGATGTATCCGACCCCAGGAATGTGTCAATAAAGCTTCCCCTTCCTGGGACAATGAATTCACGGTGTTCATATTTCAATTTCCAGGAGTGTATATTTCGGATAATTTCATAACGTTGGAACAAATTATTTATTCACACGTTCTGCTACATTTCGATGTCAATGAAGCGAGTCTGTAACTCAGCGGATTAAGTATATTTTCTTTCATTTGTATTGCAGTTGCCTGTGTAATATTCCATTCTTTCCCCTCACCATAAATACTAGAATGACACCACCACACGAAAAGAAATTAAGCCGTTGAATCTTTGATGCACAAGATGCTCTCATAGTTTGTTAGCCTACTCAAGAAAGACATTGCCTATAGGAATATAATCGTCCTACTACGACTGTGGTATGGCCACGACAACATAGTGGAAAATGTCTGCTGACGCTGTGGTAGTTTTGTTACTTTCTGGAAAGACAGAATTACCTTCCAAGCTGCATGTGATATGTTCGTGGCATACCAACTGAACGTTCTGAATGAAACCACTTTGGTGTGTCATAGAGTTATCAAATACACGTTTACACACAGAGGAGATTACCTTCACGCTGCAACTGCAACTAAGCTCGTTGTCACATTGCGAAGTATCTGTAGAAGCCATCACAAGGTCAATGAGGAGGCGGTGAACACTGCAGTTGGTCGCTTGCTCCCTGAAAATGTCGACGCACTGTAAAGAGAAAGAGGCAGTAGCTCTCAGCTTGAAACTGGTGCAAGAGTCATATTTTACCTCCTCTGTGACTGAACTACAAACAGCTAAATCAGAGGACATCTTTCAAAATGTTGTCATAATAAAATGTCTTACATTGAGTAATGGGTTCACGGTGTGGGTTCCTGTAGTCATGTCCTAGATCATGAACCACGGGCAACGTATGAGTGGCCAAGTAAGTGGTCCCGACAGTCTGGATACCAGTTACTTTGGAATAAGGCTGGGCATCTCGGACATATTCTGAGTCGTGGTCATCTTTGAGCTCATACGGCAAAGACTACCAAATCCACCGGTTAGTCCCTCAACCGTTCGGGGTCAAATCCAATGGAACTCGGGGCAAGGAAGGCTAGCAACCTGCTTCCCTGGTACTTTAAATATGATGCTGTCAACAATCAGAGCAAAATGCCTCGGACCTTTGGAGGTGACGGAGTCCCACCTCTAACTGACAAACCAGGGACTCCTAAGATACGGCTTGGCAAACAAATGGTAATGAGATGGGGAGCTTTTAATATCAATGGGGGCTACTCTGGGAAGAAGGTAGAGCTGGCAGAGGCTGCAAGTAAGATGGGGCTGGACGTTTTAGCTGTTAGTGACATTCGGGTAAGGGGTGAGAAAGAAGAGGAAGTGGGAGATTACAAAATCTACCTGTCAGGAGTCAAAGCAGGAATAGTACAATAGGGTGTAGGGCTTTACATCAGGAAAGAAAAGCAACCCAGCGTAGTTGCAATAAGGTATGTAAACGAATGACTGATGTGGATAGATTTGACAGTGTCTAGCAGGAAAATTAGGATTGTGTCAGTATATCCTCATTGTGAAGGGTCAGATCAAGATAAGATGGATAGTTTTTATGACGCACTCAGTGATGTAGTTGTTAGAGTAAAGGACAGGGACAGTGTTCTGCTCATGGGTGATTTGGAAATCGAACAGAAGGGTATGAAAAGGTTAAGGGTAAATTTTGAGAGGATATGGAGGCCAACAGGAACGGGAAACAACTCTTGGATTTCTGTGCTAGTATGGGCTTAATAATCACAAACTCCTTTTTTAAACATAAGTACATTCACCGGTATACTTGGGAAGGTAGGGAAACCAGATCTGTCATTGACTATATAATAACAGATCAGGAATTCAGGAAGGCTGTGAGGGATACACGTGTATTCAGGGGATTCTTTGATGACACTGATCATTATTTAATCTGCAGTCAAATTGGGATTGTGAGGCCGAAAGTGCAGGAGGTCAGGTCCATATGTAGGAGGATGAGAGTGGAGAAACTTCAGGATAAGGAAATCAGGAACAAGTACATAACAGCGATCTCAGAAAGGTACCAGTTAGGTGAATGTAGTCAATTACAGTCATTGGAAAACGAATGGACAAGGTACAGCGACACAGTAATAGAAGTGGCTAAAGAATGTCTTAGTACAGTAGTGTGTAAAAGTTGGATGAAGCAAATAGCTTGGTGGAATGACATAGTCAAGGAGTCTGTAAAAGGATAAAGAAGGCGTATCAAAAATGGCTACATACTAGAACTCAGGTAGACAGAGAAAGTTATGTTGAAGAAAGAAACAAAGCCAAACAGATAATTGCAGCATCCAAGAATAAATCTTGGGAAGACTTTGGAAACAGGTTGGAGACTATGGGTCAAGCGTCTGGAAAACCATTCTGGAATGTAATTAGCAGTCTTCGAAAGGGAGGTAAGAAGGAAATGACAAGTATTTTGGACAGGTCAGGAAAACAGCTGGTGAATCCTGTGGATGCCTTGGGCAGATGGAGGGAATATTTTGAAGAGCTCCTCAATGTAGGTGAAAATACGAACAGTAATGTTTCAGATATCGAGGTAGAATGGGATAGGAATGATGATGGAAATAGGATCACATTTATGGAAGTGGAGAAAATGGTCAGTAGATTGCAGTGCAGTAAAGCAGCTGGGGTGGATGAAATTAAGTCGGAACTCATCAAATACAGTGGAATATCAGGTCTTAAATCGCTACACAGGATAACTGAAATGGCCTGGGAGTCGGGACAGGTTCCATCAGACTGGACGAAAGCAATAATCACACCAGTTTTTAAAGATGGAAACAGAAAAGATTGTAACAACTACAGAGGTATCTCTTTAATCAGCGTTGTGGGTAAAATCTTCTCAGATACTGCTGAAAGGAAAGTGCGAGTATTAGTTAAGGACCTATTGGATGAAAATCAGGACCAAATCTTTAGCTTACGGCAAATAATTGAGAAGTGTTATGAGTGGAACAGGGAATTGTATCTATGCTTTATAGATCTGGAAAAGCATATGACCGGGTTCGTAGGAGGAAGTTATTGTCTGTTCTACGAGATTAGGGAACAGGAGGCAAACTTTTGCAAGCAATTAAGGGTCTTTACATGGATAGTCAGGCACCAGTTAGAGTTGACGGTAAATTGAGTTTATGGTTCAGAGTAGTTTCAGGGGTAAGACAAGGCTGCACCCTGTCTCCACTGTTGTTCATATTATTTATGGATCATATGTTGAAAACAATAGACTGGCTGGGTGAGATTAAGATATGTGAACACAAAATAAGCAGTCTTGCATATGCGGATGACTTAGTTGTAATGACAGATTCGATTAAAAGTTTGCAAAATAATATTTGAGAGCTAGATCAGAAATGTAAGGACCATGATATGAAGATTAGCATCTCCAAAACGAAAGTAATGTCAGTGGGAAAGAAACATAGACGGATTGAGTGCCAAATAGGAGGAACAAAGTTAGAACAGGTGGACAGTTTCAAGTACTTAGGATGCATATTCTCACAGGATGGCAACATAGTGAAAGAACTGGAAGCGAGGTGTAGCAAAGCTAATGCAGTGAGCCCTCAGCTACGATCTACTCTCTCCTGCAAGAAGGAAGTGAGTACCAAGACTAAGTTATCTGTGCACCGTTCAATCTTTCGACCAACTTTGCTGTATCAGAGCGAAAGCTGGGTGGATTCAGGTTACCTTATCAACAAGGTTGAGGTTACGGATATGAAAGTAGCTACGATGTTTGCAGGTACTAGTAGATGGGAACAATTGCAGGAGGGTGTCCACAATGAGGAAATCAAAGAAAAGCTGGGAATGAACTCTATAGATGTAGCAGTCAGGGCGAACAGGCTTAGATGGTGGGGTCATGTTACACGCATGGGAGAAGCAAGATTACCCAAGAGACCCATGGGTTTAGCGGTAGAGGGTAGGAGGAGTCGGGGCAGACCAAGGAGAAGGTACCTGGATTCGGTTAAGAATGATTTTGAAGTAATGGGTTTAACATCAGAAGACGCAAAAATGTTAGCACTGAGTAGGGGATCAAGAAGAAATTTTATAAGGGGGCTATGCTCCAGACAGAACGCTGAAAGGCATAATCAGTCTTAAATGATGATGACGATGATAATGATGACATTTGTAACCGTTAGATCTATCTGTAAGAAACTGTGAAAACTGCTACTGAAGATAAGCAAGACTGTGTTTCATTCGGCAATTATCTCCGCAGCCACATTGTCATATTTACATTTTAGTTCGATAAAGCTATCTGAATATGACAAAAGACTTCATGTTTAATTAAAATGCTCTTTCGTTGTATGGCATTATGATGCACTTCTGCTACTGCAGTGCATGTAATAGCGTTTCCCGTTAGGTTGTTGACTAAAATATGCACAAATACCAGAGAAGTTGTCGGCAATTTATTCCACCATGTTATCGAAAACCGTCTGAAGATGCGCAGTTAGCTTTTCGATTATCCCGATGCTAATTGCTGATTTTGCGTTAACTCACGTTTAAAGTGCAATTTCCAAAACAAAGTAAAAAAAGAAAGAAAACAAAATCTTACTTTCCTGGCGTTTGGGCAGTAAGAGATAGAAATTTACACACATGTATGTGCTAGGTTGGGAGACATAGGGTAGGCGTATGTACCAACCAAGCTCTTTGATACTGGCCCCCAGGGCTGCGATGGATACATCTCTGTGCAGCTGTCTGTAATACAAAACATCTTCTTTGTGTCACCAGTTGTATATCAATAACAATACATTTTGTGGACGTATACATGCCGTCGTTTGAGATAATGGTTGTTAGGCTGACCGAATATTTGCTCCTTATGAACTTATAATACTGTATTTCAAATCGCCATCAGGCTGCACTGATTTAGGTTTATGGTGACTTCCTCAATTTTATTACGGGAAACCCCAGCATCAACCTTTGAGAGAGCACAGACGACTACCTTCCCCATCCCACCCAGTTCGAGATTCGTTTTGCGTTTATATCGTTTCCAACGATACCTTGCAGTGTAGTCCTCATTTCCTTCTTTTAACCTCAATATGACTACTGAAGACAAGTGTGGTCGTCACCCTTGCCAGTTATCGGATAATCTGTCATTGACCATAATAGCAAATCACAGAAACGTCTTTCATGATGCCTGTTTGTCTTCCCTTAAGTGGTGTTTAACTTATCTCTAAACAATCGTACTTAAAAGATACAACTTGAATTTCTCTATAACACTCATTCTACATAAGGCACAGGTGTTTGGAACTCCCTCCACTGCTTTAAACCTTTTATTAAATATTTAAATATGAAGAGAACACATTGTCACAAATTTTAGACTTCATCCCTTTTTAGACTCCGTTCTCTAATACATAAAAGGCGTTCATCAAAATTCAAAAATGGCGCTGAATATGGTCTTAGATTGACAAACACCCACGGGTCCTTTTAGAAATATGCTTCAGCAATATTTTTCTATTACTGGCTGGTTAGAAAACGAACGAAACTGTCTCTGACCTTCTGACGGACTGATACCCTTAGCAGACAGACATAATACGGCTTAAAAAAAGGAAAACGATTGTTTGATATCACAGCTTTCCATTCGACAGTATGAGGTTGACTACTACACCACGAATAGGTTATCTACAACATCTTTTCAAGTGGAAGTCAGCACTTCTCGCACCGTATGGTGCATAGCCCAGTGTTACAAAAACAGGATGCTAATACATGTGAATTTAGGTGGTTGATTGGCGAGAAGCTAATTTGTAGCCGCTAAAGTGTGAGTTTTATTCCCACTGGGTGTATCAGTTCTTAATAGCTACAAACACATCCTCTTGATGTTAGTAACGCCAGGTAAAGAACTCAGGACTGTGTTGTGCTTCGAAATCGTATTAAACATTTTCTTTCACTACTGCCTGGAACCGAGTTGGATTAGTTTCGATTGTCAGAGGGAAATCACAGCTTGCAGAAACTGTCACTAGTAAGCTTTCTTACAGAAGTTACTTTACTTCCTGAACTAATCGCCATGTAATGTCATAGGACCCTTATTTCTCACTGTAATTGACCTTGAGATTTATACCAGGACTAGGATTCGAGCTCCGATTCCAATTTTTCTCTGGATTTGAACGCTTTTGAGACGATAATGTGCCATAATTTTGTTGTTTCGAAACTGCTCTAGGTCTCTAGGAACATTGTGATCTTAACTACAAGTGAAAGCGAATTTGATAGTTGACACTTCTTCGTGTGGGCCAACAACAACGATATGTGTGAGGTTGGAGTCCCAGGCAACGTAGAAGTCCTTGTAGCGTTACCTCTAGCCGAACATGTGCAAATGGCATTAGTAGTGAAGAAAAAATAAATGTTTCATGTCTATTCGTAGCTATAAGACAATAGTGAAACGCGTCTGTTTCGAATCCTTGGCAGAAAAAAAAATTTTGTATCGTCGTTTCAGGTGTTTTGCTGCTTGCTCAGCACCACAACTTTACTTCATGGTCTTTCACACTTGTGCATTGCACTTTATTACACACCTTCCATTATTACTTCTCAGGGGCAATAGTAGTTTCATGGGGATTCCAATGTAGTGCTAAATATATCTTCAATTATTTCGAAGTCCAGATGTTTGGTCTCTTCATATTGGTGACCAATTCGATAATTTACGTCTCTTTATACTTAATCAAGTATCAATCAGACACTCCCAGACACTCAAGAGTGTTCAAATCCAGATCACGAAGAAAAACTCGTTTTGTCATTTAATGAATGTAATAAGACTCCTGCAGTGTCACTTATTGTAATGATGTTTAATTTATAGGCATTAAGGATTGTCTTGTCTCTAATAATCTGATATTTGATCTATGATGCTGTTGCTCTTTGTGGACTGATTGCCACAATGAGCAGTCTCTTGTGGTACCTGTTGCGTATAGTGAAATGACTGTACTGCAAAGGTTTTAGAGGACCTGCGACACAACTATGCTATGTTGGTTGCATACAGTCAGGTGCGGTCTAAAGTTTGGAATTTAGAGTTAGTCCAGTTTTTGTGCTGCTGAATGATCATTCCTCACTGCGCCGTGTTCTCTTGGAGCTACAACAGATGTCATTCAGTCCCAATGCGGGAAGATCTGTAATGTTCTTGCTCATTGGAGTTTAATATTCCACTAAGTACACAATAACCATAGCTTTGCCTGAAGCAGTAATGAAAAAATCTAAAACAAAACAAAATATCTGAGTAGCCAACCTTGTGTACTCTGAACAAGGACAGAAGCAACGAAATAATGGTAAGCTTGGGGCAAATGCTCAACTAATCTTATGCAAGTTGTACAGGGTTGCTAAAATAATTGCTTTTTTAAGCGTTAGCCGTTTATCCCCTACACCACAGCGTCTGGCTGCTCTCTTAGTCGCCCGATGCCCCGCTGTGGCAGCACCAAATGGCTTCAGTAACACACACTGTATTGAAATTTATCGTTCGCCGTCCCTGCGTGCTTCGATTAGCCTCCCATCCCTCGCAGATTTCTCGTTCAGTTTTTATGGGCAATAAATCTTCCAGACACATCGTACTCTCGCATTTGTGTTCGGCATTCCGAAATAATTCGACTTGGATGCGTTCCTCTTTAGCTTTTCTTCTACTCTGGTGGGTTTTTCCTAATGACCGAATAAAATTAATGGCTTCTTAATAGGCGGAACACCATAATACCTCATTAAATGGAAGAAAGGAGATCGTAAACAGCATTATTATCCAACTATATTCAATTATGCAGCTCTATTTGTCTTATAAAGCGACTGTCCCACAGTCATGAGAAACTTATATATTGAAGTAAAAAATTCAGGAATTGATTCAATTTATCTGCCTTTCTTCTTCAGACATTAGTCTTCTGATTGGTTTGATGCAGCCCGCCAAGAAATACTTCCCTTGTGCCAATTCTTTTCTTCTTGTGTTCGACATTCCGAAATAATTCGACTTGGATGCGTTCCTCTTTAACTTTTCTTCTACTCTGGTGGGGCTAAAGACTGGGAGGGGCCGAGGCTAGAAGTGTATTTAACACTAAATCCTTCTAGAATTTCCAATCTCCTTTTTCCTTTACAGTTTTTACCCTATGCAGCTCCCTCTTGTATCATGTATGTTACTTTCTGTTCTCTTAGCAGATATCCTATAATCCTGTAGCTTTTTCTTGTCAGTGTTTTTCATATATTTCTTTACTCCCCTATTCTTCAGAGAAGCTCCTCATTCCTTGCCATATCAGTCCACCTAGGTCTCAACTTTCTTGTGTAACACCACACCTCAAGTGTTTCGATTCTCTTCTTTTATGGTTTTCCCCACAGTCCATGTTTCACTACAATAATATTCTGCGCTCCAAATGTTTATTCTCAGAAATTACTTCCTCAAATTAAGTTCTATGTTGATACTAATAGGTTTCTCTCAGCCAGGAATGCCCTTTTTTCCAGAGCTAAGCTGTTCTTGATGTCCTTGCACCGATTGCTATGGGTTATTTTGCTGATAGTTAGCAGAATTCCTTAACTTCATCAACTTTGAGGTCACCAATCCTGATGTTAAGTTTTTCGCTGTTCTCAAATTTACTACTTTTCATTACTTTCCCCCCTCTTATATATACCATCCGTTCATACCATCGACTTAATAGGGTGTTCATTCCATTCAGCAGATCCGATAATTCTGTTTTACTTTCACTCAGGATAGCAATATCATCAGTAAATCTTGTCGTTAATTTCCTTTCAGCTTCACTCCACTCCATTTCTATTATTTCCATCATTGCTTCTTCGATGTATAGATTGACAAGACGGGCTAAAGACTTCGAGGGGCCGGGGCTAGCAGTGTATTTAACACTAAATTCTTCTAGAATCTTCATATGTAAATGATGCTCTAAGCCCCCCCCCCCTTTTCTAACTCCGACTTTTGCTGTTGCACATGGATGAAGAAGAAACGCGAACTGACTGTAATCGACTCTGCAAGTGGAGTAGAAAAGAGTTTGGCACATGCAATAATTCAGTTTGATAGGAGTTAATTAAATAAAGGAAAGTTTAATTAAGGTAGTGAGAAATGAATGGGTCCCTCTACCGATTGACAGAATGAAAGTTCTGTCCAAAATAACAATTTGATTTAATATGACTAGACTCAAAATAATAAACAAAACACATGAAACGTTTACAATACATCAAAGTGGATCAAACTGGATACTCCAATAAATGCTGTGAAGGTGAAGTTATCCATAAACTAGATTGTGACATTTATGACGAAGTGGTATGTGGAGCCAATTCCTTGCAACTCAAATCTTAAGAGAAACACCCAAGACAGAACGAAGTTAGAAAAGACGAACAGGCGCGCTCAGCTGAGCTCTGATTATCACCTAGCAAAATTCCCTGATTTGCTGGTGCTGCAGACGTGCATTACCAAGCTGTCTTCTTAACTGCAAGGACACGATCTGGCATACCGGAGACGATGGTTGGTTGCTTCGACGTCCCGTCGTGGTGATGATAATGTCGTGAGTATAGCCCAAAACAAATTCTCCTGGTCTGGTTTTTCCGGACTAAAGACTTCCTAGCAGCACAAATTCGTCTCTGAGGGAGACAAAGAGGGCTCGCTATACTATCAATGACCTCGCAGTGAGTGATTTTGACAAGAGAAGTGACACAGTAACTCCAGTACATCAACTTTAGCCCAAATTGCTCAAGACGGACAACATAGGCCGCTTTTACGCAGAACGCTCAATTGCCAACTGTACTCGGAAAGTTACGTTGAAGTCGAAACTTCAGCAACTTCGTCAAACAGTTACAATTATATGAAAGTATATTAGATAGCCAACTGAAGGCAGGCTGTCCAGAGCAGTGAGAACTCAGTCTTGTAACCTACTTTGACCGAAAGCCGAGAGGCGACCCTCTCAAGAGCACCCGTACAAGCCGATCACAGAACATTCCCACCCCCCACAACAGAGGCCATGGTTAAACGTTCCAATCAGCAAATTCCACTCTATTGCCGACGCTCTACTATTCCACCAATGGAGAAACTTGGCGCCAATTTCTGAGACGATTTTGCTACGTCACGAAGCTATCCCCTTATCAAGCCAATCACAGCTATGATTTTGCAGAAAACGCGGGAATTTGCCCGCCAAGACTGTCTGGGAACACAAGCCATTCCCACACCTCGCTGGTAGCCCGCCAGAAAGTGTTTTCACTATGTTTCTGCGCAGTAACGGAATCTCTAGTATAGCCGCTCCGTCAGGCCTCTGTGGGGCTTGTAGCCCCCACTCTTATCACAATGTCGGCGTCTGGAAAGCATTGACTCGACTCCCTCACACCCGTCGGCTTAACCCTTTGAAGGTCAGCAGAACCGGCCCGTCACTGGACCACCCAGGTGACGAGAGACGCTGTGTGGGAAGTCCGCATGTGAAGGAATAGCAACTTTTCACTGCATGCAATTAGAGAGGAAAATCGAATTACTCAGAGTAAGACAGAAATGTGAGAGGGGGCTCATGCCACCTCTCGAAACTACATCCCTGTCTTACACCCTTTCTGACCTCAACACTTCAATCTTGGTCTTCACTCTTATTATTCCGTCTTAGATCTTGTGCATCTACATTACCTGTCTCTCCCTATTCCACTTTCTTCCTCAGATATCTTGCATCATTTGACAATGCCGAACGCTTTTTCCAGGTCGACAAACCCTATGAACGTAACTTGATTTTTCTTTAGTGTTCCCTCCATTATCAGCAGTAACGTCAGGAGTGCCTTTCATAAAGTTAAACTGACCGTCATCCAACGCATTCTCATTTCCTTTTCCATTCTTTTATATACCATTATTTTCTGCAACTTGGATGCATGAGCTGTTAAGCTGATTGTGCGGTAATTGTCAGCTGTGACTGCCCTATTCAGAGATGTCCATTCCTCTTCAACTAAACTGCCTACCGGGCTTTCCTTTATCGCAGAATCTATAGCCTTATTGAACCTCAAGAGTATCTGTTCATCCCTTAGTACTTCCGTATCCCACTTCGTTGCGTATTGATTCTTCATCACTAGTAAGTTGTGATGCGGATCTGTATCAGCTCTTAGGTACGCCTTACAATCCAGTATCAGATTTAGATGGCTGGCCTTGATGTAATCTTTCCGTATCTCACGTCCTTTTCCAATTACAGATCCTCCTCTTGTGATTCTTGAAGAGAGTATTCACTATTACAGTTGAATTTTATTGCAGAGCAGAATCAGTCTTTATTCTCACCAAGCCCATATTCTCCCGTAACGATCCTCTTTTCGCTACAACCGCATTCCGGTTCCCCATGACTTTTAAATTTTCATGTCCCTTTACGAACTGAACTACACGTTCAATATCCTCATTTACTTTCTCTATCTCTTCATTCTCCTTCTGCGACGTCGGTATGTGCATCTGAGCTATCTTTGTGTCGATTCTGACGAGAACAGGCCTATCACTGAATTGTTGAAGTACTTGCTTATAATTTAACACAAATTTCACGAACATATCTAACTCATTTCTCAGTACACTTGGTGTTGTGTTAAATATTTCAAGTACATTAAAAGTGCACCAATCTGAAATTTGTTGAGTGTAAGGATGATGGTTCTGTAACAAGTATCTTTTTTCATTCCAGCAATACTAAATCGCTAGTAACATAGCTTTACATTAATGTTATACTGTACAGAAGTTTTTCACGGTCAGATTTATTCGTTTCACAAAGTATTTATAGTTAGTTAGTCATATGTTCCACACAGATTTCTAAAGGTTTTTCTTATCTAAATGATGTGAAACGAGTCAGTTTACAGGATATGTATTCACTTTTACTGTTTACGTTATTGTATGCCTCATTTTGCAGTCATGGCTATGCAGCTACATTTAAATCCTTTTTTCTTTTTTCCTTGCCGTCGGTAAGACATAATCATCTTGTGAATCTTGTAGTTCTTCTTATTTCCGTACCTGCTAAGAAAAATTGGAAAAGAATTCCGCCTCATGCATGACACCAATTTCTACTTTTGTTTTCAGCCAGTTATGTTTCAGCATTTTTTTGCTATCTTAAGGTGGTTACTTGTTTATTTTCTTCCTGCCAAATTGATGTTACATGCTAACCACTTGAATGGGTTATATGAATTTATGGCACAAAATATTTACATTTGTAAATAACTAAGCTACACTTAATGGAGGGATTAACGTCAAATATTTTACATTATTAGTAATTTTACATAAAAATATTTGACAATGCACAAAATATTTAATCTGTAAAAGGCGCTATTATTTTCAAATATTTTACATTAGTAACAACTAACGTTATCTACTGTTAAATATTTGACAATAATGCCTCCTTTTAGGTATGATCATATAACCTACACAAGAGACTGGCATGAAACAACAATTTTTCATAAAGGAAATACACTAATAAACCCACGGAAGACAGTGCGAAAGGTGCTATAGCATTTCTGGGTCAAAATAAAACTCCAAAACGGCGTCTTGCAGAAGGCATAATTCCTCTCCAACCTTGTTAGACATTTTGAATTAGCGAGAAAAAGTTCAAACAATTTTGTTGCTATATTTTGAGCTTCTTCTGTGCCACTAACAGCTTTAATAATGGATAACAAGCGTAATTTTTTCCTTTATTACATGTGCTCGTTCGAGCTTCCCTGTCTGATTATAAACACTACATGGAGACATTGCGTTGTCATAGATCAGACAATTCTGTCGATGATGCATTTCCTCTGTGAAAACAACATTGTAACACGAAATACATGCTCTTTCGAAAAGATTAATCCAGTATCACAACCCTATATTTTCCTCATGGATGATGTAATATTGGAGATAAATTTTTAGTTACGCATGGGACAACAATTTTTTTTCTTTTGAAAAGAATCATCTGATTTTACAATGGTAGATCACTTACATGCGTGCGCACACAGTCCTAAGATTCATTTCACAGTTACGCTCAGAATGATTGTGTGAAAAGTAAATGAAAAATATCATCGTAAGCGTCACTATAAAATGTGCCTTAGGGCGGTGTGTTCTCCAGTTGCCACACGAAAAACATACAGATGATAGTCAAACTGTTTTCATTCGTTGATGAGTATGTCTGACCTTATTGCATTCACCGCTGTTGTGTTGTGGCGTTGTAGGTCACCTGAAGTTGTTGCAAGGGGGGGGGGGGGGGCAGGGCACAGAGACGGAGTTTTACAAAACTTACAAGAAAAAGGTCACATAGCTTGAGATTGACCTTAGACGCCAGTGATGCAGTGCCAGATCCTTACTGTCGGTCCCCCGACGAGGCAGTTCATTGTTAACAAATATGTCTAACGCGCGTGCCAGTGCAGTGAAGTACCGCAAGTATCCTACGTGCCATGGATTAAAAGAGTCCTCATTACCGTTCAGAGGGTGTGTGGTAGCACATTTCTCCGCACAGGTCACGTAATTCCCATAAACGATGGATTAGGGCTTTGTGGGCTCTGATCTGACGTGCACTGTAATTGTGTTCCACTGCATTCATATCAGGCGAATTTGTTGGATAAGAAATCAATATGAGTTCACTATCACGTTCCTCAAACGAATGTGCCATGATTCTGTCTTGGTGACACGGACAATTATCCTGCTGGAGATGCTATCGCTGTTGGGGAAGACATCAAGTGTGAAGGGATGAAGGTAGTTCGCAATAATGTTCACGTAGGCCATAGCTTTCACGATATTTTTAACCGCGTGGTAGCCACCCCCCGAAACATATTTATATACAGTGTAAAGAGAAAAAAGATTATGTACGGCCAATGTTCCATCGCCAGCCTACTGTATCTGTACTTACCAGGCAAACCATTTGGCAAATCTGAGGCAGAACTTTAAAAGAAATATAACAAGAAGTAACATCCACCTTGCCAGATGAACTGACCGGACTCGGAATACAACCTGCGACTCGCTGCTGCCGAAGCTGGAAACAAACAGCCACTTCCAACTGCTTGGCTGCCCAGATAAGGGTCTACACGTCCGCCTCGATATTCCAAGTGGACCCAATTGTCGAAGTCCCTCCCTCAGCCGTGACACGGGACCGTCATCAAAATATCGCTCACAGGTCACAGTACGGCAGTAGTCTCACAGCCAACCCGCTCTCTGCCGTAGCTCATCTGCAAAGATGTACCTCGCAAAGTTAAATATCTTCAACATTTTGCGGCCCTGTCAGCAACTGTATAAATATTAATTTTAATTTTAATAACCAACAGCCTCAGTTGCACCGTTTACCTAGACTTTAAATAGATTTCAGTCGGGATAACCCAACCTTCTTCAGAATAACAGTAACTACCGTTTGTCCTAAAAATCCTTGAATTATTGTCAGACTGTAAGAACCTATCAGAAAATGCCTCGGCCCCACTTCGCGACCGCGATGCGACAGCCACGAGTTCTGTACTGGAACTGACGAAAACTCATGGATTTGTAGTTTTTGCTTGACGATGTCCACTATGGACAAGTGGTAGTTACTGTTATTCTGAAGAAGGTTGGGTTATCCCGACTGAAACCTAGGTAAATTCTAGGTAAACGATGCAACTGAGGCTGTTGGTTATTAACATTAAAATTAATATCTCAAGAAGCATTACATCCCCCAGTGATTTAGGAAGGAAACTCTGATTATATGTTATCTACCCCTCCTTCCTTATTCCATCTTAAGTCTTCCAATGCTCTTTCGCATTATGATGCTAATACTGGATCCTTTCGTTCTATATCGATTCCTGACTCTTCTTCTATCACGTCATCAGAAAACTCGTCCCGCTCATAGAGGCCTTGAATGTACTCTTTGCTAGTATCCGCTCTCTCTTTTGCATTTCACATTGGAATTCCCATTCTAATCTTAATGTTGCGCTTTCTTTTAATTTCATCGATTGTTGTTTTAACTTTTCTATATGCCGAGTTAGTTCTTCCAACAATTATTTCTTTTTCGTTTTCTTCACATTTTTGATAGAGTTATTTCGTCTTGGCTTCACTACACTTCCTATTTATTTCACTCCTAAGTGTCTTGTATTTTTGTACTTTTTAAATTTCCCTGAACATTTTTGTACTTTCTTCTTTCATCGATCAGTGGAAGTATTTCTTGTCACCTATGGTTTGCTGTTAGTTACCTTTTTGTATCAAAGTTTTTCTTTGCAAATTCTATGATTGGCCTTGTTAGATTTGTCCATTCCTCTTCAACTAAACTGCCTACTGAGTAATTCCTTATTGTACAATCTATAACCTCAGAGAACTTCAAGTGTATCCCTTCATTTCTTAGTACTTCCGTATCCCACTTCTTTGGGCAATGATTCTTCCTGACCAGACTCTCAAACTTTAGCCTACTCTTCATCCGTGATAAATTGTGATCTGGGTTTATATCTGGGGTACGCCTTACAATCCAGTATCTGATTTCGAAATCTCTGTCCGACCATGATACAATCTAACTGGAACATTTCCTTAACTACCAGCCTTTTCGAAATATACTTCTTCCTCTTGTGGATCTTGAACGGAGTACACGCTATAAGTATCTAAAATTTATGCAAAACTCAATTATTCGTTCTCCTTTCTCATATAAAGTACTTAAGACTGGACTCGCATTCGCAAGGTCCACGGTTCGAGCCCGGGTCCGGCCATCCTGATTCAGGTTTTTCCTTATTTCCCTAAATATCATTGACCGAATACGACTAATATAATTTCACGGAAGTAATTTGTCATACCCTTCCGTCGGTACTTATGATTTTTCCGGATCCATTTTAATTCCGTGTGTCATAAATGGCAGAAATTATCACAGAAACCGCGACGAGTTGGTAGGCTGTGAGTGGGACCGTCTACTGACTAAGTTGTAGTTCAGGGAGGTTAAGACGTGGATACACGAAATACCTCGACCCATATCAAATTATCAGCATCTCTAATGGTGATAATATTATATTAATTTTTCTATTTTGGTACACACCCTCACACTTGAGTCTGATAAGTTACGTGAAGCAAATACTTACTTAGAAGCGCCTGTGCAGTGGCGATTGATTCCGAGGTAAGCTGGTTCGTAGCTTGGTGGATGAAATTTTCACTGGCAGTGTTGGGCCAGCAAAGGGAGACGGGACAGTGGCGTAAAGATCCTGACCATTTGGTCGCGCAGCGGGCCGGAGCTGCTATGATCTGCCCAACTCACCTTCCACGAACGCTTGGTTTCGACCCTTTTTGATTGGTGCAAGAGGCCGTAGTCATTGCTATATAAATAGGAAACCGTGTCAGTCTCCGCAATCAGTGGTTCTATTCTAGCGACGATGACGGAGATAGCCAGTTTTGTTGATTATCTTGTCGTTCAGTATCCCGTCTATTTCTAACGGTCCGTATTACTTTCAAAACATTTTTGTTCACTTTCCTTACGTCTACAGCTAGAACTACATAGACACTCTTCGAGCAACAGTACGGTGCATGGCACAGGGTACCCTCTACCACTAATAACTATTTCATTTTCCATTCCATTCGCAAATAGAGCGAGGGAAAATCGACAGGCTGTATGTCTCCGTATGAGTCCTAATTTCTCTAACTTAGTTGCCCTTGTGCGCAATGTATGTTGGCGGCGGTAGAGTCGTTCTGCAGTCAGCTTCAAAGTTCAGTTCTCTAAATTTTCTCAAGTGGTCCTTGAAAAGAATTCTCCTTCTCTCCAGGGAGCAGTACTCAAGAATAGATCCCAACCGAAGTCGCCCATTCGCCTTCAGTACCACATTAATCACATACTCATTCCATTTCATATCGGTTTGCATCGTTTCGCACAGATATTTTGACGGCTTGACTCTTCCAAGCAGGTAACTATTAATTCTACGTGTTTGTTTTTCCTAAGCATTTTTCCTATATTGAAGCTATCTGCCACTAATTTTGTATCCTCTTACAGTGGCTCAACTTCGGCATCTTATCGTGAACCACAGCATCATTGTCAAGCAACCGTAGATGGCTGCTCACACTATCCCCCAAATCATTTCTGTATGTAGAAGACAACTGCAGTCCTACCACACATCATGTGGGTGCGATTGTTATCCGAACTTTCTATGACGGTGAACTGTGCAATTATTGTTATTTATTTTAGGGGTTGCATTGTATTTAAATGGTTGCCTAATAAGATATTTTTACATTAGCTATAAAATGACATACTAGCATTTTATCACATTATCTAACATGGTAAGGCAATCGAACAGCGAAGATGGAATGGTATATTAAACAATAGCCATTAAATTGTTACATCACTTCCTATCTACTTAGCATGTTAACATCATTAATGTTTTGTAGCAGTACTGTACAGACAATCCAACTGAAAGATTTATATTTTAGAAAATGCTCTAGAAATTCTGCATGGAAAAGTTTAATCTGTTTGCAATCTGAGAACGGTCTTTTTTTATTCATTCTTCAGAAGGACATTTACTACCAGTACTGATTTTAAACTTTAATGATACGCGAACAAAAGCGTAAACGCCACTGACGGTTTTTGGCCTTAGGCCCGTTGTGAGTGGCCGAGGGGTCAACTATGACCCTGGGACGTGTGTTTAGCATGTCGCAAATTCTTCCAGTCTTTACTGGTAGCAGATGTATCCTGAGGATACCGCTGCTTCTCTTTTCAAAAAGTTCATTTGGTCTTACGATTCCAAACAGACCCCTTTTTAGACCTCCCTACCTCATGGAAATCCGAGGCGATATCGCGAGTCGAACCAGATTACTGAAAGTCAGTCATTTGACTACAAAGGCGGACTACATAGAGGAACTATACTACTGGCAATTAAAATTGCTACACCACGAAGATGACGTGCTAAAGACGCGAAATTTAACCGACAGGAAGAAGATGATGTGATATAAAAATGGTTAGCTTTTCAAAGCATTCACACAAGGTTGGCGCCAGTGGCGACACCTACAACGTGCTGACATGAGGAAAGTTACCAACCGATTTCTCATACACAAACAGCAGTTGACTGGCGTTGCGTGGTTAAACGTCGTTGTGATGCCTCGTGTAAGGAGGAGAAATGCGTACCATCACGTTTCAGACTTTGATAAAGGTCGGATTGTAGCCTATCGCGATTGCGGTTTATCGTATCGCGACATTGTTGCTTGCCTTGGTCGAGATCCAATGACTGTTAACAGAATATGGATTCCATGGGTTCAGGAGGGTAATACGGAACGCCATGCTGGATCCCAACTGCCTCGTATCACTAGCAGTCGAGATGACAGGCAATTTATCCGCTTGGCTGTAACGGATCGTGCAGCCACGTCTCGATCCCTGAGTTAACAGATGGGGACGTTTGCAAGACCATCTGCACGAACAGTTCGACGGCGTTTGCAGCAGCATGGACTATCAGCTAGGAGACCATGTCTGCAGTTACCCTTGACGCTGCATAACTTACAGGAGCGCCTACGATGGTGTACACAACGACGAACCTGCGTGCACGAGTGGTAAAACGTCATTTTTTCGGATGAATCCAGGTTCTGTTTACAGCATCATGATGGTCGCATCTGTGTTTGGTGACATCGCGGTGTAAGAGTGTATTCATCATCTCTATACTGGCTTATCACCTGGCGTGATGGTATGGGGTGCCATTGGTTACACGCCTAAATCACCTCTTGTTGGCATTGATGGAACTTTGAACAGTGTACATTACATTGGAGATGTGTTACGACCCGTGGCTCGATCCCTGTGAAACCCTACATTTCAGCAGGATAATGCACGACCACATGTTGCAGGTCCTGTACGGGCATTTCCGGATACAGAAAATGCTCGACTGTTGCCCTGGCCAGCACATTCTTCAGATCTCTCACCAATTGAAGACGTCTGGTCAATGGTGGCGGAGCAACTGGCTCGTCACAATACGGCAGTCACTACTCTTGATGACCTGTGGTATCATGTTGAAGCTGCATGGACAGCTGTACTTGTATACGCCATTCAAGCTCTGTTTGACTCAATGCCCAGGCCTATAAAGGCCGTTATTACGGCCAGAGCTGGTTGTTCTGGGTACCGATTTCGCAGGATCTGTGCACCCAAACTGCGTGAAAATGTAATCGTATGTCAGTTCCAGTATAATATATTTGTCCAATGAATACCCGTTTATTATCTGCATTTTTTCTTGGTGTAGCAATTTTAATGGCCAGTACTGTAAGTCCTTCTACTTCATGGACTTTAGTCCGCAGCTCGTGGTCGCGCGGTAGCGTTCTCGCTTCCCGACCACGGGTTCCCGGGTTCGATTCCCGGCGGGGTCAGGGATGCCTCGTGATGACTAGGTGTTGTGTGGTGCCCTTAAGTTAGTTAGGTTTAAGTAGTTCTAAATTCTAGGGGACTGATGACCATAGATGTTAAGTCCCATAGTGCTCAGAGCCATTTGAACCATTCTGAAGCATGGAATTTAAGTAAGGTGTGGGAAGAATGCATTGCCGAATGGCCTTAGGTTTTACTTGGTCAACACGAACGCTAGAAGTTAGTAACTTTACCAGTGCACGCTAAACCCCATAGCTCTGAAGCAGCACTGATGATTTAGCATATCTGTGTAGAAAAGATAAAAGAAATGTATCCATACACAATTGGTCTCACATTATAATTTGAATAACAGGGTAGTTTGCATTTAATTAATAAGCGTTCAACTCGTTACATGATATAGTCATATTCTGTAGAGACACTACAATGCTCACCATTGAAATAGTAAACTAAAAAAAATGACAGCTCCCACCTTTTATGGTCGATGATGGAGAGATTTACGCTCAATTTGTAAGTAGGCTGTTTAGGTTTTTTTATTGGTAACGCCGCCGCCACGTAGCGCTCTGTATGAAAATCATTGGCTGTGCCGTGTGCAGTCTGTGGCTGGTTGGCATTGTTGTAATACTCGCCATTGTAGTGTTGGGCAGCGGCAGCTGGATGCTAACAGCGCGTAGCGTTGCACTGCTGGCGGCGCCACGTAGCGCTCTGTATGAAAATCATTGGCTGTGCCGTGTGCAGTCTGTGGCTGGTTGGCATTGTTGTAATACTCGCCATTGTAGTGTTGAGCAGCGGCAGCTGGATGCTAACAGCGCGTAGCGTTGCGCAGTTGGAGGTGAGCCGCCAGCAGTGGTGGACGTGGGGAGAGAGATGGTGGAGTTTTGAAATTTGTAAGAATTGGTGTCATGAACTATCATATATATTTTGACTATTAAGGTAAATACGCTGTTTGTTCTCTATTAAAATCTTTCATTTGCTAACTATACCTATCAGTAGTTAGTGCCTTCCGTAGTTTGAATCTTTTATTTAGTTGGCAGTAGTGGTGCTCGCTGTATTGCAGTAGTTCGAGTAACGAAGATTTTTGTGAGGTAAGTGATTTGTGAAACTTGTAGGTTAACGTTAGTCAGGGCCATTCTTTTGTAGGGATTATTGAAAGTTAGATTGCGTTGCGCTAAAAACTATAGTGTGTCAGTTTAAGCACAGTCTTGTATAAATTTTTCTAAGGGGACGTTTCAAATTTAATGATGTTCACACATGTTATGTCATATTGCACAGCTTTCATATCATTCGCACGTTCTTCTTTCTAGCATACCTTTTTATGTGCAATTACTATTCCAATAGTTGCACCTTTTACAGGACACTCTTCCGAGGCTAAGATCATTCTCTTGACATACTTCACTCTTATTTTGTCTGCTGTAAGATGTTTCTGCCTTGTACACAGCGATGAACCGTTATGTCTTTCCGGGGTCACAAAGCACTACGAACTCATGAATTCAGCTATATGTGAGCGACCCAATGTGCAGCAAGACTGTGAGTCTCAGGGGTATCCTATCTTGTTGCGTCCGGATACAGTCAAAGATTTATAAATCATCCTTCCGACCAGGGAAGAAAGACACTCGTTTGACTATTAAAATTTCTTTTACATAATTACTACACAATTACACCAATGCAATTTAGTAGAAGAACAATAAAGCAATAAAGTTACAAATGTCGCATAGAATCAGCAAGTACGACAAATGATAGACGATTAAAAAGACATTCCCCGAATCAAATATAAAGCTGTGTTAGGTGTGTGTATGTTGCCGGTGTAGTTGGGTTACATATCCTATCTTCCTTCAACATAGTGTAGAGGACAAGGGGCTACTTTTAGGAAATATGATGCGAAATTGTGATTTAGTGTGTTTCAGATAGCGATGCACCAGCCTCAAGGCAAACGGCAGACGAAGTGACACAGTTTTGCAACGAGCGTCGGTATGTGTGTACGTGCGCGGCAGTCATCAGAATGCAGCATTAGCAGAATTACGCAGGCGCGGGCCGCGTGTGGTGCGGTTGCGTTAGCCAACTCATCGAGAACCTTCTAATAAACACGCCGCCGCGTAACAGGCGGATTCAACAGCGGTCTGCCATATTTAAGGGCATCAGAGGTGGGCGTCAGCATTCGGTTCGACCGATTGGGCATTCGGCCGCTGTCGCGTCGTCGTTATGAGTGACGCTGTCCGCGTGGACCGGCCGGTGGAGGGCGTTGCCCGCTGCTGCACCGGCGACCCCTGGCGTCGTCACGAGCCGCCGCACCTCCACGAGGCTCGCTGGGTCGGGCCTCGTGCTGCTAACCTCCTACCGGCCGGGCAGCCGCTGACCGAGCGCAGCGTCACGTCCCCTGGGCTGCGTACATCAGCACGTCTCCACCTCGACACGAGCGGTGGGGCTGAGCTACCGAAAAATGTATTGGAAGAACCAAGATAAAGACGAAGGTTGCTAAAAACAGCCACCTTCTTCTACCCAGCCACGCCTTACAACCCCGACCACGTCACGCGCTCCGGTCATCCTGTTACAATAATGTGACTATCTACCATCTGTTCTTTGCATCATTCACTCCAGAGAAAGGTTGCTCATTCTTTGTGAAATGTGTTATAGAATTCTCTCCATTTACAGAATGGATACCAAATGGTGAACGTTATTTCTCCTTAGAATGTTTCAGGGCGTGTCTGTGTTCTGCGCCATGTGACGAATCTGTTTTGTCAAGCGATGTGGGCTACATTGTGAGAGTTATATTTGGATTCCCCCAAGTAATCAGTTATCATCGTGATTCTTATGCTACATGTATGTCCCACCTAGATTCGGTTTAATAATCTTTCCTCATAGTTGAGCTCTTCAGAGTGGACGTACTCGACTTTAAGTTCTGTTTTAAAGTTACGTCCGTGCGTACTTTCAAATTCTTCAGTGATGTTTACTCCAGCAAGATTTTGCTGAAACGTGTCTTCTTACTGTTCCTCCAGATTCACAACATGTGGAACCTCATAAACAGTGGTTTCAAAGTCTGTCTTTCACGATGGCCCATATCTCAGGGTATATTTAATCTTAGTGCTTTGGAGAATCTTTTTATCTACTAAGGCGGGTGCCTCTGTAATGAAGATACTATTGGTTGACCTCATAGTTTGATTCTCTCTTCTTTTTGATTTATTGCCTTTACAAGTTATTTGTTAGCTCGACATGTTTGTTATCTTTAGATAGAAATAAAATATAAGTTACCACAGTTTGTCCAAATGATTTATCAAGTCGAGAAACTTTGTCAAACTCACTAATGCCCAGTTTGCATCATGACTTATTTGAGAAAAGTAAAAATGATTAGGCCAACCAAAGGCAGTCTGCCTTACGTCTGATGCATGGATGAGTATAAATAACATTTTTTCTATCCACACACTGCACGTTTCATGGATGAGAAAAGTTAACTTAATTATACCTGTTAGAGTATTCACAATTCGAATGCAAACACGCTGCAGAAAACATCTCCAGTTGGAAGTCTGTTATCCCAAATACAATATCAGTTTTAAAATCACTTCCATAATAACTGAAAATACGTCAAATATGAACTTCAGATATGAAATACCACACATCTCATGCTTTGCATATTCTGTAAACCTCACTGTGTAGCACACAGTTCAGAAGTCCTTACAAAAACTGTCGACGAGATCAAAAGAATTGTTTTGTTTTTAAGCAAACTTCTTGAAACAAGAAAATTTAGAAGAGAAAAAATAGATTGAAACTAAAACAAGGTGTCCCAACGATATGGAATTCTGCTTAGTAAATATTGTAAGAAATTACTTTAAACAAAGATACCATGACCTCTTGCCACGCTATTTTGTAGGTGGAAAATCGATTACCTTTAAGTTAAAAGATACAGACTGGGAGACAGTGTAGTAGGGTTTAGAGATTTTGAAAGTTTTGGATGAGGTAACCAAATAGGTGTCCTCAGAGAAAACAGTTGCACTTCCTAAAATGGAAATCTTACCAAGATAATTAGAACTGCAACTAAAATCTTGTAAAGACAAAAATAAAGAATATTCTCAAGAAATAAAGTCCTGGTTGATAATTGGTTTGAAGGGTTAGCAGAGAGGTTTGGTATTATCACCTGCAACGGATTGATAAGTCAACCAACGTTGCTTGACCCCCGATTCAAGGGCAAGGATTTTCAGATGACGAAACGTTTCAGGGCTGCTATATGAAGGGTATTACAGAAATGATAGTGTTGGATGTTCAACAAGGAAAACACTGATCATTTCGAAACCAATTACCTCGTAACGTATGACACTTCTTCAGTGTGGGAGGAGATCAATGAAACTATTAGTCAGCTTCAAGTAAGTTACCACCTGGAAACTGAGGCAATTGTCGCAAAGGACAAATATTTAGTGGAATGATATTTGCCTAGAAACAGCGACCTCTCGTGGGAAACAAGAAAACTGCTGTGGTCAATGCTGTACAAATTGATTCTAGACGTATTGTGTATTACAGTGGTATTGGTGGCCAGCAAACGAATATTTTAAGAAGCAGGACAAATGTGCACTGAGAAGAGAAGCAGACTCACATCGAATAAAATGGGTCAAATGTTTTTCATAAATAACAGTGCTGGTTTCATTTTTTGGTACATAAACCTTAATCTAACTGTAACGACTGCACATACAATTGAGATAGCGTTGTTATAATTCTTGTATTGTTTTTTCTTCAATAAAGATATCAAAATAATATTGGCATGACTACCAACCAACTGTCCACCATGTTGAACAGCCACACCGAATCTGTGACCAAGAGCAAAGTAGATCACCCTGTGGCACAACATGCCGCTGAACATAAGACACTTCATTTCAATGGCTGCATCACACCCCCAGCCATTTGGATCCTTCCTTCCATCATCAGCTTTTCTGAACTGCGCAGATGAGAGTTATCCTTACAACACATTCTCCGCTCCTTTCATTATCCCAGCCTTAACGCTCGATAACATACTGTCCCCACGTCCTCTACCCAATAGTTTCCACTCCCTCTGTCCTATCATCGCCTCGCCATTCTCGGCTCCCACCCTGTTTATTAGTACCCCTCTGCCTTTTACCTCTTCATTCATTAAAATTTTCCATTGATACAAATATTTAGGATTATTTTGTTATGTTTATCATTTTTACAGTAGGTGAAATTCAAAATTTTTCTGCTTGAAAAGTACTAGGGAAGTAACACAAAATTATTACTCCTCTTTATATGTTCTTTCAAAATAAAACCAAATCAGATAAAAATACAGATTTAGTGACCTGAATTAAAAAGGCAATGTGCCTTCCTTTCACCTATTTTGTGAGTTAATGGTGAGTGGTGAGTAATGAAAAGGATCTAGTTCATTAGATTGAGTGACCACATCTGATCTGATCTCTGAACTGAACAGTTTTGACCATCTCTACTGGTGAGTGAGTCTTATTTGCGATGTGCAGGAGGAAATAATTCCCACAGGCAAGAAGGGAAATTGTGACACATCCGTTCGTACTCTTAAGGAATATATTGTGACTCTGCACAAAATGAAGGTTACATTAGAGACAAGGCAAGGATGTAATTCTGGAGGCATGTGGTGTCTCCAGCTCCGCAGGTAATCAATGAAAAGCAACTTCTGCACAGCAGTGGTGAACTAGAAAACGTGGGTTCCATTCAGAAAGTCCATACAGGGCGCCAAATCGAGTAATTCTATGTGGCCCGAATACTAGACAGAGCAATATCAGTTCTTTGTACGACAAGCGGTGTCAGGCGAAGATCTTCTCTTGAGAACAGGTTTCGTAGTTGACAACAACCATTAAAAAATTTGGTGCTGACAGGTGGTGAGCTTCAGTGAATGCCGACATGGAAAGCTGTTCCAAAAAAGTATGACTTCAACTGAAAACGCGCGAGACTAAGGCAGAACTAACAATGAGCACTCGGAAATTGCTTGCAAATTCATATATATGTAGTGTAGTGGTGGTGTAAAGACAGTCCACTAGTTATCTTGTTTGTAGCAGTAATACCTGTGCAAATTACAGTTCTTTGGCCAGGGATCATTTGTGAAGTTAGCTGTTGTATATGATTATTAAGAACAAAGCAACTGCATCAGCGCAGTCCGAAAGAAATGTAGTAGTTATACTGTCTGGATCGGTCGAATTTCCTTTATGGAATGGTTTAAGCTGCTTTCCTATTCGAGAATATCTACTTCTAAATTACACACGTTGGAAGCAGTAGATTCAGTTGCTCGAATATTAACTTCGTCTTCTTTGGTGAAGGAATTTGGGAAAAACCGTTCTTATTAACTCCGCTTTAGTGGCACTGGCGTCGGTAACATTTTCGTCACTGTCACCCAATGATTGTGTCTTGCGTTAATGTACTTCACATACGACCAGAATCTCTTTGGATTTTTTGCAAGATCTGGAGACCGAGTTTCGTTGTGGAAACTATTAAAACCACCTTCAATTGAAGTATCCAAAAGATTTAGAGCTTGTGCAAAACTTCACCAATCTTGGGGATTTTGCGTTCTTTTAAATTTGGCATGCTTCTTTAATTACTTCTGCCACAGTATACTGATCTGTTTTATGTACCATGGAGTCAGTTCCGTCTCTTATTCATTTAGTTGGTATAAATCTCTCCACTGCTGTCGATGTTATTTCCTTGAATTTAAATTGCGTCTGGACTACAGTTTCATAGTTAGTTCACCATGAATGGAGACTGTGTCTGGGGTCATTAAGAGAATTGTTAAACGATTTTTTAAATAGATGTGTTCTCCGTTTAGTTTTGATGGCTTTGGATGTTTCAGTCTTCGTTCAACTGCACTGTAGTCACTAATCCCTGGATCTGTCATAATGTTCCCTACTTGTTCAGGATCGTTTGTTGCTAATTAGTCGAGTATGATTTCGCAGCCACTTACACTTCCATTGCGCATACTTGCTTACCTATGCTCATCTAAAAATCAGCTCTCAAATTGTGCGCAAACTATAACGTTGCTACGATAATCATCGAATGCGCAATGAAATAGTGAATGTATCTGATTAATATGCAGCGATTCCATGTATGTAGAATGTGTATCCCACATTGTTATTCATTGAAATGCAAATTACAGGAACTTTAGTAGTTATCCAGTTTCAGATATTTGTGTCATACCGATGTAGTAACAGACACAGTAACATTACATTGAAATAATGTACATTGCTGCCTGAAATAATGGGAGATCGTCGAATAGTTTTTACGCACTGATGTGGTTGGAATGTGAAATAAGGGGTCTTTCTGTTTAATTTTCAGTAACGCAGTGCTACTGCACCTTTGTCGACATGGACATCTATTCAGTAATACAGTCAGTAAGCATTACCAGGGCTGGAACTTCGTAAATGTATAAATTAAAAATTTCGATGAATGGGCCGAATTATAAATGACGAATTGTGTTAAAATGCGTGCATTTGTCTACATACTGTCGGAGAATACAACAGCTAAATACATGAAACGTAAAGTATATTTGCGGAACAATGGTATTCTTTAAATACTTCAATTGCTTCTGCATGTCATGCATTGTGTCAGCCTCTCATACACGAAGTCTGAAAATAGTGTGATGTGAAAAAGGCAATTCCCCGTCTGACTGACTTATCAACGCCCAGTCCAAACCACTGAAGGCAGAGAATTGAAATTTGGAGAGGGTATGGATCTTACATTGTAAGCGTCGTTCAAGAAAAATTTGTAGGAAACAGAGGATGAAACTTTCTTGAACATATGACGCTATTACGGAAATTTTGACGATTACCTACGAAAATTGATATTTGGTTTCTCAGTCTTAAAGAAATAGGTGCTTCGACATTTTATAGAAATTTGACACTTCTGGAAATGAAATAGGGGATTAAATATATTATGAAAATATAGTGACGAAAGAAAAATTGCAACACTAATAAAGAGTTGTGCGACATAAACGAAAGTTGGTAGGCGTCTTTGCGAATCTGGAAGATGATGTCTATTCAAATATCGCGCCAGTTGCATAAGAATGGCACTAGCAGTGCCACTATGAGGATGCAGATCAGGTTTGTTTCAAATACACTCTGTAATGGTTGTGGGCGTCAGTTACTTTTGACATTGGCATAATGAGTTGATGTTATTCAGGCTCCAAAGGCGTCATCATCTACACCTCACCGAATTTGAACAAGGACATGTAATAGGGATACGAGAAGCTGAATGTTCCTTCTGCGATAGTGTAGAAAGACTTGGTAGGAATGCAGCCACTGTACATGATTGCCGTCAGCGGTGGTTACGAGAATATACGGTAGCAAGAAGACCGGGCTCCGGACGGCCATCTGGCACTTTCGAGATGGAAAACGGTGGTCTTCAGCATATGGCTCTGACGCATCGTACTGCATCTGCAGTAGGCATTAAAGGAGCAGTTGGCACCACAGTGACACAACGAACGTTTACGAATTGGAATGTTGATTCCAGGACAGCTCCGAGACAGATGTGCTGTAGCGTGCGTCCCACTGACGTCAAACCACTGACCTTTGGGACATCAGTAGTGTCAAACAAGAGCTTACTGGAGGGCAGGGTGGAGGTTTGTTGTATTTTCCGATGAAAGCTGGTTCTGCCTCGGTGCCAGTGAAGGCCTTGTGTTGGTTAGGAGGAGGATAATTGAGGGCCTTAAGCAACGTGTCTGCATGCTAGGGACCTGCACCTGGAGTTACGGTCTGGGGTGCGATTTAGTACGACAGCAAGAGTATTGTCGAGGATCTCCCACGTACGTTGACTGCAGTTTTGTACGTCAGTCTGGTGATTTCATCTTTTGTGCTGCCATTCGTGAAGAGCATTGCTGGGGGCTTTTTCCAATAGGATAACGTCTGCCCACGTACTGCTGTTGTAACGCAGCATGATCTACACAGTGTCGAAATGTTGAATTGTTGGATCATCAGGCACGTCTCCAAGCGAGCACATATGAAACATTATCGGACGACAATTTCATCATCTATGACCTTAATAACCTTGAAAACTTTAGAAGGTTTTGCAGTTTATGAGAACATAAAAATTCGATTAAAGCAAAGAAGACCATACAGTATACACGTGCAAAGCAGTGGGCACTCTGCTAGTTGTGATGTAATCCGCAATGAGTTAATCGAGCCACCCCATGCCCCTCCTCCACACACACACACACACACACACACACACACACACACACAGACACACCACCACCACCACCACCACCACCACCACCACGACCACCATCACCACCACTACCACAACCACCAAGTTCGATACATACATTCTTGGCTCCGATTAATGTGGTACACACCCTATATCGCAGCTGGTTCTCTCTGTAATGTCCTGTAACGACCATGACTCGTGCATTAAATCTGTTTCTATCTCTACAGGAGTCTTATAAATCAAACTCTTCATTCGACTCCAGAGGAAAATGTCCAATGGAGTCAAATTGGGTGATTGTGGAGGCCGCTTGACTGGAACATCTTGGTCTATCCGTCTGTATACGAACCGTTGGTCCAAATGCTCTAGAATATGATGTGAAAAGGGAGCTGTTTCGCCATCATGCTGAAACCACATCTCTTGATGGACAATCAGTTACACAGAATCCTACAACAAGTCCAAAGCATGTTGGGTGAAGTTCAAGTAGATGCGACCCATGAGCTAGGATGGAAGCATGTATGGTCCAACCACTTGACCACCCAGAGTACCCCCACAGATATTGATACCAAATCTGTGCTGGAATCCCTGGACAGGCGTGACATGTGGGTTTTTTTCTGTCCAGACACGCGTGTTTCGAGAATTGGGAACACAGTCCCCGGTACATTACACTTATCTGTGAAGAGAATGCGCACTGGAGATAGTAACAGTTCGTTGACGCAGCGGCGTAGAAACTGCATAAATAACTCGATGCACAGAGCAAAATCATCTGGCATTAGTGATTGTATCCTTTGGAGTTGTATGGCTCTAGTTGTTGGTCATACAGAACATAACAGACGGTGCTGGGAGCGATATCCATTGCACGTGCAATTGCCTGTGTGCTCGTTGACGAGTTCTCTTCAACATGATGCAACATAGTCTCTTCTAATTCGGGTGTATGGTGTCGCCTGGAGGACTACAGTTAAGCCTGCGGACGGGGAAGGTAGCCCTTTCTCGATTACCGTTGTATCACTGCATGGAAAAAGGAAAGCGGTGGTTTCGCAGGACACAGCGGATCATGTTGTGGAAAGAGGCCGAGGTCAATTACTGTTAGATACACAAGAACACACACCTTTTACTCCTCGAACCAATGCACACTTTTCTTTTTAAAACAACAAACATCAGTTCACAGCTGAGGGCCGAAATAACCTCTGAAGAATAAGTTTAAACGATTCCTTCGAAACACGAGGATTTAGAGTAACAGCTGAAGGCCTTACTTGAGGCAAAATCTAGTAAGGGAAATTCAAATTAATGCTTCGGCTGAAAGCGCACATAAAAAAAATCGTAGTAAAAGAGACGCTTTAAAGATAAGCCTTTACTCAGTACAAAAGAAAAACATCTTAAGAAAACTTGAAGTATCTTGTCGGCTGAAGGCCCAAACAATTACTCAAGAATAATTACAGACAGCCTTAAGCTAAACATTTACAGAACACGGCTTAGAGCCGTTTCAAGAATCCAAGATAATTAAATAGAAACCATCAGATAAAGATTTACATATTAAAGCAACAGATTCAGAAATAAACGCTGCTGATTGGCCTAAATACAGAGCAACAAGAATTTAAATAAAACAAGGCTGAAGGCCTAATCTTAAAATACTTGTCATGAAATTCGGCTGAATGCCATATACTAAACATAAGACAGACTATATTAATACATGGCTGAAGTACCTGCGACCAAATAAAATGATAATCACAAACAACACAGGGGTGCTCAGAAGTATCCCAAGGGTCGGCCTGTGGAGGAAACTCTAACCACAGTTTAGATAAGACAGGCAGCCAAGCGTAACACTAAACAATCTGGCTGCAACACGACCCAGGGACATCTGAAGAACCAACCAACAACGTAATCAATTCTTTCTGTAGCAAACTGACCAACTGCCTTTTCCAGAACGCAGCCAGCATTCATTTGCTCTGTAGAAATCACAGAAGATACACACAATTCGACGTAAACATACTTGCACAAGAACTTAAACAATCGTAAAAGCAGTCACTGTGGAACACCAAGGTTGAATCAATTCGACACACGGAGGGTTTCCACAAGCGTCGGGAGACCAAATACACGTCGTCCGGCGAGACGACCGACCGAATGACCAATTGAGGTCCATCCCATTCAAGTTACGTCGGCGACGGTCAAGCGAGTCTTGGCTGTCCGAAGCTGACTACAGCTCCAACCCGACTTACTCCTTGTCCGTCCGGAACTCGGAGACACGGTGACCTAGGTACCGTGGCTCGGACCTATCCATGTATAGGTAACTCTTTCCAGTTGGCGACGACATCTCTGCACAAGGAAGGAACCGACCCACTTCCGGCAAGATGACCAAGTGACGAGGCCCAGAAACGGTCAGAAGACCAAATACATTTCGCCCGATGAGACGACAAACCGAACGACCGACCAACGGTCATCCCGCTCCAATCTTCTTCCGTCAGACAGTTCATGTGTGTCGGCAGCGGTCGGCGAGCACTGGCTGTTAGCACCTCACTGGCGCTCCGTCCCCGACTTCACTCCCGTGCCCGACGTCACTGCTGCTGCGTCCGGACTGACTCCAGACACACGACGACCCGGAAAAACTAGTGGTCATCCAGAGATAGTACGACGGTGCACTTACCGTTAAGCGCTCCAGCTGCCACACACGGGTAAGCAAACCAGCAACCTAGTGACGCCATTAAATCGAATTAAAAGGAAAACGAGGCGACAGAACCATAAAAACAAGATAACGAGCCATAAACGGCGTGAGCACGAGCCGCGCACGGCTCAGGTGGAGATGGGAATTGTGGATAACGATGTTGATAAAGGCAACGAGCAGCTCCTCCATTACCATGAGCTTCACCATACAGAAGGACTGTGTCGGTGTATTCTGCAGACGTGCACAGCCATGTTGCTCTAACACTCACAGACACATGAATGACACTCGAACCAGGTCAGAAACGTAGTATAGGCGTCCAGTGACGTCAGCAGATCCGAGGTAACCACCGACTACCCTGTTGCATGCCTACCTAACAAACATGGTTTCGAACGGCTATAGCATGCAAGCTGTACGTTTCTAGACGTGGGTTCCAGTTCAAACTACAGTCTTCTCTATAAGTCCTAGAAGTTTGTAAGGAGAATTTTAAAGCACTCTCTGTATATCTAAATACAGGGAGACAATCACTGAACTATATTTTTAAAAAATGTCCTACCTTCTGAACGATTTGAGTTAGGACGTTCAAATTGCATGGCTGGCCTCGGGGTATGATGGAAGTTAGTACGCGCATGCGCGTGCGAGTTGTTGTCGGTCATTTTCATTTGGATGGGTTCTTCAACAAGCACAATTGGGGCATCTGGGGGACAGAGAACCCGCATATCGCGATCGAGAAATCTCTTCACCCTCAGCGGGTGACTGTGTTGTGTGCAATCTCCAGTCACGGAATAATCGGTGCGATATTCCTTTATGGCACGGTGACTACCGAATGGTATGTGAAGGTTTTGGAAGACGACTTCATCCCCTTTATCCAGAGAGACCCTAAATGGTAAGATGTTGTTCATGCAGGATGGAGCTCGGCCCCATCGAAGAAGGAGAGTATTTGATGTTCTGGAGGAGCACTTTGGGGACCGCATTCCGGCTCTGTGGCACCCAGAGGTCACTGGCATGGGCCTAGATTGGCCGCCATATTCACCGAATCTGAACACATGCGACTCCTGTTTGTGGGGCTACATTTAAAACAAGGTGTACAGAAATAATCCTATAACCATTGCTGACTTGAAATCAGCCATTCAGGAGGTAATCAGCAGTATCGATGTTCCGACATTTCGGCGGATCATGCAGAATTTCGCTATTCGTCTGCGACACATCACCGCCAATGATGGCAGCCGTATAACCTAAATCCGAATATCTGTAGCGACGATTACATGTTGAATAAAATGTGTGAATATAGTAGCTCGTAACTAATTAAGGTGTATTTTATATAGTTCGGTAATTGTCACCCTGCATATACTTCTTGAATACGTGTTATTCTTCCTATCATTTGCTGCTAAGAAACTCTGCAGACAGTTTTATTTACACTTACTGGATACGGTAGTAAATTAGTTTCTTCTGCAGCTGATGACATGCATTGTAATGGTTGCATCGATGAAGGTTCATTCTAACTGTAATGTGGTTAAAGCGGAGGCGAAATATTGTCAAGAGAAATAACTTGTGATACCCTAGAAGTTCAAAGCACTGTCTTCGAAATGGAAACTTCAGTATTATTTTCTCAGTGTCGTCCACTATTTTCATAGGAATGATGCAACTTGATGTTCCAATGGTATCTAATTTGCGGAGACACCCGGAGTGGGTACTTATCTGGACCAGTTACCACAGCTACCGATTACCAGTCAGCTGCTGGCGACAGTTACGATCTATAGTTCGTTATTATATGCTTTGTAAGAGGAGTAGGTTTCTTTCCGTTATGTGCGAAATTAAGTGTGAATTTGCATAGAGAAGTTATGCGACAAGAAATATTCCTGTACTGCAAACTCAATGTACCACGTTCGACGTGGAATGTATGAACGTACTCAGAACGAAACTAAACAGCTGTTGCTACAGAGGAATACTGTTCTAGCAAGTACCGCGAAATCAACAACGCCCTCCAACTTCCTTGTTCACCTTCGTTATTCTGATTCAGGTGTAGGTGCAGAACCTGGCGATATGTATCTTTCCGCAATCTGCGACTGCCAAAACTGAGTTCTGTCTTATGTCCCATCTCTGATAACAGACTACCCGTCACGACTATAAAATTCTGCCACTATCGTCTAATACACCATATACTTCTCGGTATTTTGACTTCGAAACGCTTAAATAGCACACCGCTAAAAGCGAATATCACTGGATAAAAATTTTGTACTTTCCTATATTTGGTATAACGATAACTTCTGTTACTTCTTCCTTGGGAAATCTGAGTCGCCCACGATTTCGTCTTTTTATTATAGTATGCGCTACACATGCGTCATAAGTTCGTAGCCCATCTCTAACGAATTCATACAGAAAGCCTTCACGATCTCTTTCTTAAATTTTGACTAATTGGAAGAAGTATGTCAAACGTAAACCTGTATTCGGCTCCGCAGACGAGGTTGCTAACTCAAACACTGGGATGGGACGGGGCCGGGGGAAGGGGGGGGGGGATGTCTGGACTGAGATTGAGAGTTGTTCGGCTCTAATCCTGGAAGTGGAGGTCGAAAAGGATTTTATCACCATTCGGTAGAAGGGAAGAAGTTACTGGCACGAAGTTTTGAGTTCTTGTCTTCTCCATAGTCTTTCATATAACTGGGATGTGTGATACATTTGACGGTAACTGACCCAAAGGGGAGAATGTTAAGCTCAATAGTCTCATTTGAGCTGTTCGAGAGACGTAGAATGTATGCGGATCTTTATTTCATAATCTTCAATCTCATCTCACTGCCAGCACCAAAACCTTAAGCCAATCACGTACACGAGAGAGTTTCACTTCAATCATCTGTCACGCAGGGAAACAACTGCTACTGGAAGGACTTGCACACGAAGATATGACAAAATACTCGGTGTACCACCATCACTGGAGAAGACACCTGTTGCTAGCACTTTGGTCCAGAATAGAGTACCGAGCAACAACTTTGGCAGTGCTCATTCAAATACACACAATATCGATATTTCGAAGAAACCTTCGCTTACAGTTTTCAGTGTATTTATATGATGAGAAGGGAAAATGACACATGGAATGACGCGCTCACTGTAACCGCATCATTTTTCCTTTGACAGTTCACATTCATTCACAGAAAACATCACACTGACAAACGGAATACAGTACTAAACCTGTCAAATAATGAGAAAAAGAACTTTAAAAAAATAATCGATTTTAACCGCTGATTAAAGGGCCCAAGCCGCAACCAAGAAATCGTAATGAATACAAAATTGCAAGATATTAAAGTAAGACAATTTTAATTAAAGCATTTCAGCTTTGGAATAATTAAAAGGATTACTCCTCCAAAACTTTAGCAACTAATCGCTACTTACGGCTCTTAAAAGGGTTTTAAAAAGAAATGTAAATTAGGAACATCTGCAGCTGCGATTACTAGATTACAAGAGCGGACATTCAGTCTTCAGAACAGACCAACCGTTAAATTTAAGTACCAACAGTTACGATCCAGCAAGATTTTGTTTTATATCCATGGAATGAATACAGTATACATATCATGGCAAAATAATTAGAAAAACATCTCAAACATTGACCACTAGAGAAAGTAAGCTCTAAGTTACCAAGCATTTGCAGAATGAGCACGCGACAATAACTTGACTAGAAGAAGGGATCGGTTGGTAGGACATGTTTTGAGGCATCAAGGGATCACAAATTTAGCATTGGAGGGCAGCGTGGAGGGTAAAAATCGTAGAGGGAGACCGAGAGATGAGTACACTAAGCAGATTCAGAAAGATGTAGGTTGCAGTAGGTACTGGGAGATGAAGCAGCTTGCACAGGATAGAGTAGCATGGAGAGCTGCATCAAACCAGTCTCAGGACTGAAGACAACAACACACAGGATAACAATAAATGCCCTGACGGCTCACAGGGAAATGACACTATTTTGAAAGCCACCAGATTTAAAGTACCACACAGCTTGTAGCGTAAACAAGTAACAGTAAGGCAGAACTTGAAGTTGCATTTATAACAGGAAGCAGCCACCGTTACATGTTCGGTAGAAGCATTGACCATTAAATGGATCAGATTCAAACAGACTAGTTGTGGTTAGCAATAATTACAATGGGTGAAATTTTTTTTGAGATGCATAAAGCAAGAGTCACAGAGGCGGGCATATCAGAGCGCGAGTGATACCAACCATTGCTACACCAAGAAGTCGTTATTCCAGAATTCCAGCTCAATGCAACGCGCTAGCACTCAAAAGTGCACAATGTGGGCATAAGGGAAGACATTTTAACCGAAGCACACTGAAGGGCGCGGTGAATACTTTGATATAGCCACCAACAGTACACTCACAACTTACCAGCCTCCGCACAAACAGAGCCAACTGCCCATACAGCCGACGGCCGACGCATGTGGCCCTCTCCCCACGTAACCACATTCTCTACTTGACACCCTCCGAAGTGCTTCCATGACTCCGCGCCAGCAGTAACTCATAGGAAGCTGAAGGTAATTCATGCCACCTAGTGAGGCGCCAACAAATGAAGGAGGAAGAAAAGAGGAAATGAAACCGCCACAGCTAAGTTTTCTTCAATATCAGCACATTTCGGAAGACAGTGAAAGTATGGAATCTATAGTATAATCACCTTAACAAGTCTTACATCCAAGTTTTAGACATGAATACTGTACAGAAGCATAAAAACGAAAATTGAGAACTTCTTAAATTACGATCTATCCTCGCTAGGAAAGGTAAGGGCATGAGGGAGGCAGTTCTGACGCTGAATTTTATAATGGGTGCAAGACAAAAGAAAATACTTACAAAAAGCGTCTGGCAATATATAATTGAGTAATGTGTTTATAACTAAGGGAACAATAGTTATAAACTGTAAGGAAAGACTTGTAATATACAATATGTTTAAGAAACGGCTGGCAACAAGAGGAACAGAACACCAAGGGAGAAGTGCACTGATAAATAGGTGGTAAATGGAGTGCTAATCTGCTGTTCATCCAATACATCGAAGAAGCAGTGAAGGAAATTTAAGAGCCTCGCTGGGTAGCCGTACGGTCTGGGGCGCCTTGTCACGGTCCGTGCGGTTTCCCCCGGGCTGTGGGTGTGTGTGTTTTCCATAATGTAAGTTAGTTTAAGTTAGATTAAGTAGTGTGTTGTCGTAGGGACCGATGTCTTCAGCAGTTTGGTCCCATAAGACCTTACCATAAATTTTAAAAATTTCAGGGATATAAGAGGAAGGTAGCGAGAACATAAGAGACCCCGTGAATAAAATGGTAAAATGAGCACAGAACTAATGAAGAGTAGCAAAAATGAGATTAATCGAAAATGTAACAACAAAACTGGGACTCATGCAGTAGACGAAGTGAAGGAATTCTGCTGCAGGTCTGGTACCTATTAGAGGAGGTGGGGGGGGGGGGGAGGGGAGGTAAAGAAAACCAAGACAAATGGAAAAAAGTGAACTGTTTATTGTTTCAAAAGTTATCGCCAATCACCGTAATTCATGATACATTTATCCCCCTTTGAGACAAGAGAGTCAATCCAAACCTGGAAAAATGTTTGCAGTTTCCAGTGGAAGTATGACTGTACCCAAGCATGCATAGCTTCGTTCGAAGCAAACTGATGGCCACGAATGTTCCTCTTCAGGGCTCCACAAATACGGAAATCGCATGAGGGGAGAAAGGAAGCGTCCCGAGAATGTGTACCGGCTTCCCAGCAAAACGGCTGTACCGTACTCGAAACTATCTTGGCCACCAGTGGGCTTGCGCACTAACTAGAAAAAAGGACAAGATCATTCGCCACCAAGGAGTGTGAGCCGTGTAGTTCGATCAGTGATATTCCCGCCGCCGGTATGGGTCATCTTTCCGGTGGCGTGCGCAGAGTGCTCGGTGGCACCACCTGCCGAGCCGATCGTGGAACGAGGGGTAAGCTCTAGGAAGTAGCGATGATTTTGCTTTGGGACGCCTAGTAGTAACGTCGTTTGGGAAGTCTGTCGGACAGGACATGCGCCGTGCGAGGCAGCAGGAAGAGGATATCGAAAAGGGGCTGTTTACCAGGGTGACGGCGCCGTAGGAAATATCGCCGGCGTGGAAGCATTCACATTACTGGGAAGCCGTTGGTGTATTTCACTTCCTGCGTGTCTCTGGCACCGGGATCTGCGGCGGCTGGCTTCGACGAACAAGCAGGAGAGTAAGGGCCTTGCTTGTGCTGTTAATTGTGGCCGGAATCGACAATTGGGTTCAGTGCTGTTGACTTCATTATCTTGCTACTCCTACTGAGTCTGTCCTCGAATGTGTTAATTTCAACTTTCTTAGTATGCAAGGTTCTAGTGAGAGCTGTATGTGATGTGACGATTAACATTTACTAGGGCCTGGAGTGCTAATACGTTCTGTTTGTAGATTGCTACTGTCATTGTTAACCGCCACTTCTCTAAATGCCGCCTGGTTGATGTATTCATATCACACGACGGGGTTCAGCTACCCAATTGCTATAGATATACACGGATAAAATTTTCCCTGGATATTTTGCTGCGAATTGCAATAACATTACTGTTACGTTTCTATCTGAAGTGTCAGTGTGTCTGAGAGACACGTATGTAACTCTAAATGAGTAGTTTCATAAATTCCTACAAGTTACTGAGAGGCCAGTTGTTATTGTTTGTTTAAATAGTTAAAAACTGATTCTGTTAGTGACAGTACAAGAATTCCTTCCATGACAGTACGTGGATACGGTAATTAAGTCTGATTTAATCAGAAATGTAAGTATGGCTATTACTGTAAGTCGCCTTTGGTTTTGCACCAGGGGGTGGAGGGGGAGGGGACGGTCTCCATATACCGTTAGCCGTTACCCTGCACGCTAGTTACTTGCTTTTGATTTCGTTTTATCGGGACTTCTGCTGTTTGCCTTGGTAGCGCGTGCGGGGACCTGGGTTGCGTCCTGCTTGTGCTGTTGTGCCCGCGCATGCCGGTTGGCCGTGTATCTAGTTCGCTGGCAGCTTATGTATAATTGGCCTTGCGCACGTAAGATAATAGATTTGTGCTGCTTAGCTGATGTTCATAAATAGGTTAATTAATTCTACAGACGATATGTTGTAATGAATTGTCTTTCTAATTACTTAAGACAGATGTCAGTCTGCTGTGGATACACACTAGTTATTGGATTTTCCATATCTATTCGTGACCGTTGGTGCTCCCGTTTAGGGGTCCATGCGGAGCCTGTATTGTAAACAGATGAGTGAGCGGGTGTCCGCTTCTGGGCGTAGTTTGTTGAATCCCACGAGGCAGCTTGGTCACATGAAATTTTATATTTTATATCCTACATTGTAGGGTGCCTGAAAATTAACTAACGTGTTTGTGTGGCACGGTATGTAATTTGTTGTGCCTGTAGTCTGAATTACTTTGGTTCAAACTGGTTCAACTGGCTCTGAGCACTATCGGACTCAACGCCGGAGGTCATCAGTCCCCTAGAACTTAGAACTACTTATACCTAAATAACCTAAGGACATCACACACATACAATGCCGAGGCAGGAATTGAACCTGCGATCGTAGAGGTCGCGTGGTTGCAGACTGAAAATTACTTTGGTAATACCAGTCACTGCAGTAACGAAAGACTACATTTCCTCGTTAAATTTTAGTAAATTGTTCTTCAGGTTGATCATAGTTTCTGAGTAAATAATTTTAAAGCATTTCACTAAATGCCGTGGGTTATGAATGTTTAAGTTTTGAAGTAACTCACTCTCACCTAAATGGTAAATTTAAAAATGTGTTGAGGGTTTTATTTGTTACTTGTCTCGTTTAAATGTGCCAATTAAGTGTTCAGTGCAGCTGTCGATGGTGATTACCTGATGTATCACTTGGTCCAGTCCTACCACTCAACAGCCCATTTTGCTGAGGCTGTGTCGTTGTGTAAAAGTTGAATTCCATGCTGTGCTGACACATCAGAATGATTTTCATGATACTTGACTATACAGCGTTAGGGAAAGAAAGAGATTGAAATAAATTCAACAAATGATGGAAGACGTTGTGTATAAGGGCGTCTGAGAAGAAGTTGGCAAAGGAGAGGCAATCGTGGCGGACCAAATCAAACCATTCAGAAGACAGATGATTCCCAACAAATTAGGAATTTATACACCATTTCAGTAGGTTCTGTTTACATAAAATCTGATATTGAAATCATCCGCAACTGAGTATCATCTTGGTTGAATTAAAAATCCGCTGCAGTTGTAAATAGAGTTTGAGAATTTTATAACTTACTAGTTTATGGCTGTACAGCAGGCAGGTCAGTCAATTATAAATAACGAAACACATGTCTGCATGACAAATGACAGTTGTGGTGGAGAGAGTGGCTTTGTGTTAAGTGACTGTTTCTTCAAACCTATTCAATAACTTATAAAAATCGTTTCAGAAAGGATCAAATGCGATCAGAAAAAATTAATTACCACTGGGTAATGAAATCAGAATTAGTATCAGCGTTTGTCGGTGCTTATCTGCTTAGACCACGATTTCCTGTCTTAAACTGCATGCATAGGTAAATCGAAAGCCATTGTGAAAGGAGGCTGGACTCCACAAACAATTGGCGATTCACTGTAGAATGCTAAGACTCCCTCAGTCCTACTTGCAGAACTGCATCATGTTCCGCATGCGACGGGAAACGCACGGTAGGTGTAAAGTCTGGCCAAGCTGTGTTTTGTGGAACGAAAGTGAAGCCACCTATTCAAAGGCTGGCCAATGAGCCAAGCCCCTTACATAGCGCTGGGGCCGAGGGTCCAAGTGTGTTTGCTCCACCGGCGCATCGCTAACTCTTAGCCCCGACATGTACCTACCACCGGACTCTCTTTCCTTTTCCCTTATGTTCTGGCGTGGTGAAAACTGCCACATCACTGAGAGCAGGTACGATCTGCCACGTAGTCACAATGTGCCCACATACAGTTAGACTGGTCGGCGATGACCCAGTGGCCGAGGGGAGCGGGGGAGGGGCGTTGATCGACTTGTCAGCCTGTGAATGAACGGCCTTAGAAAGGAAGACGCCCGGGTGCCAAACGTTTATATTCAGACAATGTATATTACATCTCCAAGATCTGCTGGGCAACATAGTCCGTTTTTGATTAACTCTGTGGCCACGGGGCGCAACCGACTTAAAAGCAAAGTTGCAGAACTTCTGCTGTTCTCGAGGAAAACAACGCCAGTCAAACTTCACAGGTTGCCCAGATAATATCTTACAAAGTGATGCTGAAAAACACAGAGCACATACTTTTAGTTGTCGGCAGACGGTTACTTCTCAGGCAGGTGTCTTGACGGCCAGGCTTCGTATCAGGTAGAGCCTTTCATCTGGCTAAGTTGAACTTAGATGCAGACAGAGAGGAGTTGCTGATATTGTGCTGGTGACTGATTTTGGAGCCAATTCAGTCGCCACCTGCAGATTTTACGGTGAATTTCAGCTGCAATGGCAAGGCAAACAGGGGGGAAAGCCAAATCATAACAATATTCAGTAGTTTCAGTCTTCATTTCGAAGATTTGGAGTTAGATGTGCAGTGTGCTTTCAACTCCAGAATTAAGATGTACAAGCATATCTTTCTGTATTATTTTCCGTCTTTGTCCACTAACCTTCAGCATTCATGGCACAACCTCTGCAAATGTAACTGTATTGTCCCGACTTGTGTTCGTTTGAATCAGACTTCACATCCTGGATCCAAGGCTTTAATATTTCAGTGATCATTCAGTTTTTTACTGCCAATTTGATTGTTCCTGTAATAAAATTAGATCACTGTTCAATTTTGTAGCCAGATGTGTTTCTGTATGATTGATTTCACTGGTGATTATTTACTTGTGTCAGATATTACAGTGCCAAATTAAGATTTTGGGACCTCCGTCAATGGTCACTTTCGCCGATTCACAGTGCCAGCTGCCCAAGTAGACGGAAAATCTGGGGAGATGCGTGCTGCAGACACGCACGCGGTAGCTGGGCGGATACCCTAGGCTTGCTTAACAATGGACACCTTGCGAAGAGCCTGGCGGACAACGCGAAGCGTGCTGAAAACTGAGAGACCACTACGCGGACCAAGAGTGTAAACAGAAAAGCATGAAGAAGGCGTGTGAATCTCCTAGCTGGCAGCAGCCGCTTAAGGCATTCTGAGAGAAAAAAAGCGGGAAACGTGCGACGGACCCCTGCAGACACTGTGACAGAGCAAAAACTCAGAGTGACAAGAATTTGCACGGAGAGGCGTGTGGAATTAAAGATCTGCGAAAGAAGCCAGCCAGCTTAAAAAATTGTTGGCTGGGTTGTAAGGGGTTGCCTATAAAACACGAACTCCAGCATGTTCTTAGACGAAGGACAAACATGACATTACCCACGCCTCGCGTAGAGATACTGTCACAAAGAAGTATTGTGTGACTGCTTTCACAGCAAGTACCGGAACAATATGCGACGAATGCTGGGAACAGCCTTGACAGTGACAACGTAAGAAAGACGCCAATTCTCGAGTCACTCACCAGCCCACGCAAGACAGAAAACTTCCATTCTGCACTTTGAGCCGTGGTCATAAAGCGGCGATGAGTCATCGGATGGCATTGCAAATTTAGTCCGCCATTGCCAACTTCAAGAAGAGGAGAATTTGGAGGAGTCGTGAGACAGCAAGGCAGCGAGAGCGAGAGGATGTGTGCGACTTTCCACCCATCGGCAACATCCACTATAATGCTGTCTCGGCCGCGGCGACACGTGGCGACCTGTCAACGGGGACAACGTTTCGCGGCTGCGCTACACCGCCGGGAGCCGATGTGGATAGCAAGCCGACTCGCCACCGCACGGCTCCGAGGCTTCGCACCGTCCCGAACCAGTGCCTGACGCCGTCGTCATCACTAATTCCCCTTGATAACTGAGTCACAACCACGCCCAGTCAAATTGCCCCTGAGATTTGTACTTTCTTTTTCTTGTATGCGTAACAGGAATGGAAATAAACGCAGTCATTTCATATTTGTCCGCAGCTCGTGGTCCTATGGTAGCGTTCTCTCTTCCCGCACCCCGGTTCCCGGGTTCGATTCCCGGCAGGGTCAGGGTTTTTCTCTGCCTCTTGATGGCTGGGTGTTGTGTGATGTCCTTGGGTTGGTTAGGTTTAAGTAGTTCTAAGTTCTAGGGGACTGATCATAGATGTTAAGTCCCATAGTGCTCAGAGCCATTTGAACCATTTCATATTTAATTCATTTCAATAATCTTTTATAGTTGCTTATGGATCCCTTAATCTCATAACTTTTTCCTTTTTGATTTCACTGAATTGTCACTCGATCAGTGGCTCACAGTATGAGCAATATATTCACCTAAATGTCAAATCATCTCAGAGAAAATAACTCTCGATTTATTACATTTTGGCTCCCATCGTTGGGCAATACAATAATCTGCTTGTGAATTTATGCAAGAGATCAAAGATTCTTGATTTACTGCATTGTATTTAATTAAAGATTCCAGTTGAAGCACTCCTCCCAACCGTCAGACAATGGCTAAAAGTACACACGTACTTACACCTTATAATGTAAAACACTACTGAAACTACCGATACCACCGGGTGGCGAGTTGTGCGGTGCCGTCAATCAGCTTGAAGGAGCTAGTCAACTTTAACTACGTAAACATGAAGTGAAATATTATTATAAGGTTACAAAACCGTTAATATGAGGACAATCATGAGGTATATTGCCACAGAACTATATTGTAAACACTTTTAATTTTTCATACTATGTTTTTCATATATGTATACGTGCGATGTATAAAATATCGATATACAACCAAGGTTGGCAGTACTGTACAGTTTGTAAGCTCTGTGAACGGGAGCCGGTTGTTGGCGTGTGTAGAGACAGTTGGCAGTTGGTGTGGAGACGTCTTGTAATACGCTTGCTTTGAGAAGGTCAAGGATAGAGGGAACCAAATGATTTATTGCGAAAGCTGTTACACTGAATATTATTGAATATCGTCACGATCAGCATTGGAAGTTTAAATATGTGTCAGTTCTTACGCAGCAGAATACACACCCTGGACCTCAAATTGATTTAACAAGGCGAGATTCATCACTGGACCACTAGCGTGCAACAACGACCAATAAAGGTAAGAAAGTTATATTACTCTAAATTCAAATTGTGATGATACCTTTCTTTCTCCATGTCTTCAACCCTGTATGTAGTCTGTTGTTAGAGGGAACAGCGTGACGGGGACTTGTGGTGGATTAGGCACACCAGGGAGACCACACAGGTTTAAAATGATAATTTGTAGCTTAATTTGTTACTACTGAAAATAATTAATATTAGTCCCCCGGAGAAAGAGGTGCATTACAGCGTGTTTCACCAGCCAGAAGGGCTGACCAAACATAACATTTTACGCACATCTAGTGAAGTTTCCGAGCCGAAACGCACGTAGGATCTTCCGCTGTATACGCTTGTTATTAAATCACGCCCGTACCGTGCAGTCTGGACACAATTACCTCTCGTCAAGCGATGATGTAAGTAATGGGAAGAGGAAACGCTTTCAGGAGGAACAAAGCCCCGCTCGGAATCGCAGGTAACTTCCTTGCGCAAGTTTGCCCCAGATTAATGTCCGCTGGAGAGTCTGGATATAATTAAGGGACGCGGCGTTTCGCGGCCTCGCCAAGCGGTACAGCTGCTAATTACGTTCCGCGCGCTTGCGGCGGTAATTGTAACAGATGAGCGCGGTGCGGCGCCGCGCGGCTTTCAGGCCGGGCGCCACCGAAGGAACCGGTCGGTCACAGCTGAATTAACTCCGCGTTTCCGCCCTTCACTTTTAAACGCCAAATCATGCGTAGCAATGGGCGCATACAAATGGCAGTAATTTTTCAGAGCGCAGCTGAACGGCGCATTCTGCGTACTGACGGCGGCCATTTGTCAGTGGCACAAAGGACCCGCGGTTTGAGCGCTGCTGATTAATAGAGCGGCCGTTCTGTGCCGTCGCCCCCTCTGCGCCCGTAATGGACTCACTGGTTGGCGCCAGGGAGTAGCGGCGAGCAAACACACTGCTGACAACACGCTGACCACTTCGCCACAAAACTTGCAGTGTAGGCACTGTTCGTTTTGTGCATCATTTCGTATCATGTTTGCCAACAATAAAATTCAAAAGCTGGTACATATGTTACAAAGGTGTTCAGACTGACAACTTTTTTTTATGCTCTTCGTCATGTGGTGGATCTCCTTAACTACAGCATGTAGTGTGCTCTGCTCATATACAACATTGTGACAAGTACACAAAATTAATTCAAAGGCAGAAAATATTAACACTCTTAGTGCTAATAAAGTATTAAAGGTAGATGAACTATCCCACTATTCGATACTTATGACTGTCTTTTCCACTGTCAGCTCCATTGTTTTCGCTTAGATTACTAACGGCCTTGAAGAACCTGACGAAAATAGTCAAAAGCGCTCTAGGACTCTGGAGAAGTATGTTCCGAGTAAGTGAATTAAGGATGTTTTTTTTTTAATTCCTAAGAGACAAAACTGCTTAGGTCGTCGGTCCCTAGACTCACACACTACTTAAACTAACGTATGCTACGAACAACACAAACACCCGTGCACGAGGAAGGACTCGAACCTCCTGCGGGAGGGGCCGCGCATTCCGTGACAGGACACCTCAAACCGCGAGGCCACTCATCGCGGCAAGGACGCAAATATCCCACCGCGGTTTAACAACGAAATTCCAAAAATACTAGGAAAGTAAAGGCTCGCTTTAAAAGAGCACGTGCTAATGACGACAGGTAAAAGTTTATGGAAGTACGCGCGTCTGTAAAAAGGTTGACGCGCGAAGCTCACAACTACCACCGTCATATCCCTAGCAACAGATCTTATGAGAACCCGAAAACATTCTGGTCCTTCGCAAAATCGCTAGGGTGACAGCAGAAGGGCAAAGTTTTAATTTCGCATTTAAGAAACCGTTAACGGAGGAGAACTGTGGAAGCGTATCGCCGCTTGATTATCACACAGACACCTTTATGAAGGTCGTAGTAATAAGCTTCGATGATGTAGAGAAAAACCTGAATGAGTCGATTCCAAATAAGTAGCGAGGTCCTGATGGAATCCCAATTCGGTTTTACAAAGAGTACTTTCAAATGGTTCAAGTGGCTCTGAGCACTATGGGACTCAACTGCTGTGGTCATCAGTCCCCTAGAACTTAGAACTACTTAAATCTAACTAACCTAAGGACATCACACACATCCATGCCCGAGGCAGGATTCGAACCTGATACCGTAGCGGTCACGCGTTTCCAGACTGAAGCGCCTAGAACCGCACGCCCACACCGGTCGGCTCTACATCTACATCTACCTCCACACACATACTCCGCAAGCCACTGTACACTGTGTGGTGGAATGCAAGACACTAATAACGTAACCACAGACACCGATCAAGGTTTTTAAATTTCCCCCATCCACCGTGATACCGCGATTGGAGTTTGTTCGCGTACCAACCCCAATTGTCTGAAACATAATCACATCAGCTGCAGACAACATTCTGGCGCATGAGATAGACAAACATGTGTGCCAAACTGGTTATAAATAAACCTTTAATTATACACGGCACCAATGGACCCAAGCCGGACTACCCTAGATGACCATTTGCCCAGTAAAGACTCATAAAATCTGATTAGCCAATTCTCTGCAACAAAGAAATAAAATAAAAACATAGGAACAGGAAATATGAAAATTATTTCGGCCCGCCCTTGAATGTCAGACACAGACTCACCTACTATTTGGCATGACTTCTAGCTACGCATTAAGCACGACTTCATGTCTATTTGTTGTACGTAGCTAGCAATCCATAAAATACCATCAACATATCAGGCGCCCTGGCCAAGTACAGCGACAAATAACTAAAACATCGAAGACAGTTTTCATTGCGCTCGGATATTCAATTAATGTGAACAGAACCTACCAAGAAACAATTCGACGACTGTAGTTCGTTTACCTTGAGTAACATGTAACAGAAGCGAAGAAAATCTGTCCTTCAAATCTCCAGGAAATCCCAATCACCATCGGCAGCGGATGTGCATTCAAACGGCGAAAGACACCGCCGCAACTGCCCACGCTCCTTCGACGTACCGACTCGGTCACTCACCAGCGCCACACGTCGCAGTCGCTCACATAGCTTATACCCGAACGCAAACCCTAACAGAGCGTACGCCGCTGTTAAATAACGATCCGCCAAAGATGCAAAGAAGACAAGCAGGCATCGAAAATTGTCTCACAACAATCGGTTGACAATCGATGGAGACTGGGGCCAGCAGCGCACCAGCTCAGCTTTCATTTTAATCTTGTCATGGTACTCCTTGCAAGACGTGCACCATTTCACGGAATTTAATCATCGTCAATAAGCGACTGAGGCGCTAAGAACAGTAAGGGTGTAAAGCATAGCGTCTTAGATTTTGAGACTGTCGCGTGAATGCGTGCTCCTGACATCAGTTACAACGGACCAGCTTTATCAGAACTGTACCCCTACGCTGTAGACGCTGATTAGCCATAACATTATGACATGTTGTTTAAGAACTTGTTCGTCCGTTTTTCGAATGAAATACACCACTGATTCTGCATATCAGGGATCCGGCACTTTGTTGGTAGGTTTGTGGAGGTATGTGCCATTAGATGTCTACCAGCAGGTCATGTAATTCGCGTAAATAACGGGCCCTGATTTGCGTACCCGGTCATGACGCCCTCATAGCGACCTAGATAGGTTGCATAGGATTAATATCAGGCGAATATGGTCGTCGAAACATTAACGTGAGTTCGCTATAAAGCTCCTCAAACCACTGTAGCACCGTTTTGGGTCCTTGACACAGACAATTATACTGCTGAAAGATGACATTGCCGTCGGTGAAGACATCAAGCGTGAAGGGATCCAGGCGCTTATCACCTGTCAACATATCATAGAATACTTCCACAGGTCGCATGTAACCGTTGGATAATATCACTCATAGCATAATATTGCTCTCATAAGCCTGCGTCTCAGAAATGCTGCATGTTTCGAGCTGCCGTTCACCTCGATGACGGCGTCTGTGGACACGACCATTGACCTAGTGTAGCAAATATGTAATTCACCCGGAGAGCCGTCAGAAGGCCTCGTCGTTATCGTGTCTCATAATGAGGCACAGTAATGCAGTTGCGTCAAAGTTGACCTGCCAGTATTCCATTTCCCTCTGAGCGATCTCCACATATAAAAGGCAATGTACTGACTGATTGAGTGACTGACTGACTGACTCATCGTCAGCCAGCTCAAAATGCTAAGGACAAAAAGTTGAAATTTTGAAAGCGGGTGGGTCATATCAAGTAGGCGCCATTAAAGGAGGAATTGTACGAAATTCCATCCTTAAGGACGTGAAACAAGGATGAAGGGTTTTTTGATAAATGTCATACTTAAGGCAGTTTTGAAACTAAACCTACGAAAATTGGTGTTATGTTTGTCGTTCCCAAATCAATAAGTACTTGTTCAGCATTTTTGGAAATAGCGGGTGAAAGCTTTTTGTCGAAAATACATCATTATTACAGAAATACTAAAGTATTTTTAAAGCTACATCTATGAACATCGCTATTTACCTTCACGGTTACAAATAAGAAAATATGTTTCAGTGATTTTGGAAATCGAACCGCTTAAGAGGTGAAAAGGCGATTAGATTTCTTATGAAAGTATTTTTCTATGAAAGCATTTTTGAAAAATTAATCTATTAGAATTTAAATTTTCCTCTCAGTTAGAAATAAAAACCTACGTATTTCACTGTTTTTGGAAATTCAGCCCCTATGGGGACGAAACAGTGATGAAAGCTTTTATACAAATATTTCATTGTGCAAGCAATTTGGAAGCTAAGTCTACGAAAATTTGTATTTGGCTTCTCTGTTTGAAATGAAACATAAATGCCATTGTTTTTAGAAATTCAACCCCTAAGGGACTGAAACATAAGGCGAAACTCTTTATGAAAATATTTCAGTGTTCAATCTTTGAAAACTCGTGTTTGGCTTCTCGGGTAGAAATTAAAAAATACGTGTTTTAGTGCTTTATTTGCTAATTCAAGCCCTAAGGGGATGAAATAGCGTCAGACTGATTCACTGACTCATCATCGCCAAGCCCAAACAGCTAAGGATAGAAACTTGAAGTCTGGAGTGAGTGTGTATCTTATTCTGCGGGTATAGTTTAAGAAGGGATTGACAGAAATTTCACTCTGAAGGGGATGAAATCGAGTATGAAAGGCTTTTTGAAATTACGTCATTATTGAGGGAATTTTCAAGACAGAACTGGTATTTGGTTTGTCACACAGAAAATAAAAAGTACGTGCTTCAACAGCTTTGGAAATTCAACCGTTAAGTAGGTAAAATAGTGAGTGTGTGTCTTTTGAAAATTAATAAATACTACAGAACTACTACAGTATTTTACAGCTATATTTGTGATAACTGGTATTTGACTTCTCGATTAGAAAAAAAAAGTACATGTTTGAGTGTTTCTGGAAATTCAATCCCTAAAGGGTGCAATTGGGCACGAAAATTTTTAAGAAAACATTTAGTTAGATTAAAGAAGTTGCAAAGCTAAGTTTATGAAAATTGGTATTTCATTTATCGGCTAGATGCAAATAAATATTCATTAGAGGATGACAGTTGCTATGGAAGTGCCTCGACAAGAACGCAATAGGCATTATCAACAAGAACTTTGGAGTCCATCGACCAGATGGTCATAATTACGTTCGGAAAAGACCATGCTTGTATGGCCTTAATTAGCGTGCAAGGCTTAGAATGTTTGTAAACAACATAAAAATTCGATTAAATGAAATAAAACAGTCTGTGCACGTCATTCAGTCTACACGAGCGAAACAGCGGGCGCTAAACCAGTAATAACAAAAAATCCCTGGTAACGACGCTAAAATATTTTTACTAGTATAAAAAGCATATTATTGTTTAATCATTGAAATCTTGAGAATATCATCACCGTCTTCCAAATATTAGGCCTCTCGACCTGTTATAATCTCTTCGAGAAGTTCTTCTGCCACCTTTCCATTAGTCGTTGGTCGATCTAACAGCGTTTGGGGTGGTAGGGTAGCATGGATTTTCGGATACTCTGAGTTCATTCGTTACTGTTTTCACTAGTGGGTTTGGTAATCTCAGATATAAGATCTGATGCGTTCCCTTTCAAGTTCCTTCAGCACATCTCTATTTCTTTTGTGACCCCGTTTGGTGCATGCTGCTGTTCGTCTCAAGAATTTCATTACATAGGCCAGTAGTCATTTGGCATATTTGCGTTCATTGTCGAGGCTTCGCTGCCGCATAACAGGTCTTACAGAGGCATATTATGGTGTGATTCTGGACCAGGGAAGGTTTCGTTATATTATTATTGACTCCCATTTTATGTGCAGCTGGTGGCTTTTCCAGCTACGTCTGTTTCTTTCAGAAATGCTTAATATGTGGATGTGTTCGCGCTCTCTAGAATTTTATTTCTTAAAATAGATCTTACCTCCATCTGGGTATTTTCTGCAGAAGGTTATAGTATTGTTTCTCGTCCATTCTATATTTCTCAAATACAACCCGTAAATTGTGTGCAGAACGCTGTAGGCCATCCTCTGAAGATGGCAAGTGTCAAATTATGTGCAGAAGAAAAGCAATAGCCTTCTTTTACATGACCTAGCAGGAGATTCTTCGATTCAAGTAGTCGACACAGTTCATTGACCTCCTTGTCTGTTATATTGTTGTACCACATCCAGGTTTCCCTTTACACTAACATGTTATTCGTAACTTGTCTCTTGCTTAACTTCAACTTTTAGATTTCCCTACAGATCGACAGGAAGTGCAAAATGGCTAAGCAGGGATGGCTAGAGGACAAATGAGAGGATGTAGAGGCTTATCTCAATAGGCGTAAGATAAATACTGCCTACAGAAAAATTAAAGAGAACTTTGCAAAAAAAAGAATCACCTGTGTGAATATCAAGAGCTCAGATGGAAAGCCAGTTCTAAGCAAAGAAGGGAAAGCAGAATGATGGAAGGGGTATATAGAGGGTCTATACAAGTGTGATGTACTTGAGGACAATATTATGGAAATGTAAGAGAATTTAGATGAAGATGAAATACTGCGTGAAGAGTTTGACACAGAGCTGAAAGATCTAAGTCGAAACAAGGCCCCGGGAGTAGACAACATTCCATTAGACCTACTGACGGCCTTGGGAGAGCTAGTCCTGACAAAACTCTACCATATGGTGAGCAAGATGTATGAAACAGGCGAAATACCCTCAGACTTCAAGAAGAATATAATAATTCCAATCCCAAAGAAAGCAGGTGTTGAAAGATGTGAAAATTACCGAACTATCAGTTTAATGAGTCACAGCTGCAAAATACTAACACTAATTCCTTACAGACGAATAGAAAAGACTGGTAGAAGCCGACCTCGTGGAAGATCAGTTTGGATTTCATAGAAATTTTGGAACACGTGAAGCAATATTGACTTTACGACTTATCTCAGAAGAAGGATTAAGGAAAGACAAACCTACGTTTCTAGCACTTGTAGACGTAGATAAAGTTTTTGACAATGTTGACTGGAAGACTGTCTTTCAAATTCTAAAGGTGGCAATGGTAAAATACAGGGAGCGAAAGGCTATTTACAATTTGTACAGAAACCAGATGGCAGTTATAAGAGTCGAGGGACATGAAAGGGAAGCAGGGGTTGGGAAGGGAGTGAGACAGGGTTGTAACCTCTCTCCGATGTTATTCAATATGTATATTGAGCAAGCAGTAAGGGAAGCAAAAGGAAAGTTTGGAGTAGGTATTAAAAACCATGGACAAGAAATAAAAACGTTGAGGTTCGCCGATGACATTGTAATTCTGTCAGAGGCAGCAAAGAGCTGTTGAACGGAATGAACAGTGTCTTGAGAGGAGGATATAAGATGAACATCAACAAAAGTAAACCGAGAATAATGGAATGTAGTCGAATTAAGTCGGGTGATGCTGAGGAATTAGATTAGGAAATGAGACACTTAAAGTAGTAAAGCAGTTTTGCTATTTGGGGAGCAAAATAACTGATGATGGTCGAAGTAGAGAAGATATAAAATGTAAACTGTCAAAGGCAAGGAAAGCGTTTCTGAAGAAGAGAAATTTGTTAACATCGAGTATAGATTTAAGTGTCAGGAAGTCATTTCTGAAAGTATTTGTATGGAGTGTAGCCATGTATGGAAGTGAAACATGGACGATAAATAGTTTGGACAAGAAGATAATAGAAGCTTGTGAAATGTGGTGCACAGAATAATGCTGAAGATTAGATGGGTAGATCACATAACTAATGAGGAGGTATTGAATAGAATTGGGGAGAAGAGGAGTTTGTGGCACAACTTGACTAGAAGAAGGGATCGGTTGGTAGAACATGTTCTGAAGCATCAAGAGACCACAAATTTAGCATTGAATGGCAGCGTGGAGGGTAAAAATCGTAGAGGGAGACCAAGAGATGAATATACTTAGCAGATTCAGAAGGATGTAGGTTGCAGTAGGTACTGGGAGGTGAAGAAGCTTGCACAGGATGGGGTAGCATGAAGAGCTGCATCAAACCAGTCTCAGGACTGGAGACCAACACCACCACCAACAACAACAGTCCCCGTTTGTTACACTGTACAGGAGGGCGCAACGCCATTTCACTAGGGATGATCGAATGAACACTGCTATTTGTAAAAGCTGACTACAGATGGACCTTGCATCTGAACTAATAATATCAGGAAACACATCAAGTCGTTTTCATTCCCTTGTCGGTGATTTCTATTCCCATCCATCGTCATGTAATTATATAATCTTAACCGTGTGTCTTTCCCTACAATTTTAGAAACTACTCAAATATTAAGTCAAATCACTGCATCATGATAACGACTCTTAGCTTGTGGGATTGTGGTAGCAAGTTATACAAAAGTGCCTCACATTTCGCTCACGAATTGTTTTCTGACTTAATGCAGTAATTGATGTGGACCCGGCAGTCAGTGAGAGAAGTACGGAACCAAGTCACTAAAACACGTACTCTAGTAACATGTAAGTCAGAAAAAAGCACACATGTAATGTTCGACTTCTGGAAGAGAGAGAGAGGGGTATTAGAGAGACGGAGACGAAAATGAAAATTTAGAGTATCACACAGCTTATACACTTTTACTCATGACTGTTTTTTATTTATTCAATTTTTTAACCTGAAATGGCACTCTGTTACATATAACTAAGCAACATATGTATCACACCACTTACATCACGACTAGCATGTTGTAAGTTACATCAAACACAAAATCGATCATTTAAAAATAACGATGACATAAATAGTGCAGGAAAATGCAGTTCATACTCCTTCAAGTAAAGTGCAACAATAAATTTGAAGTCCAAGCAGGGAATATAAACTATGAATGCTATCTGCAATGAACGCGGCACAAGGGTTGATAGAGGGAGTGATAGACGAACCTGATAAAGATGAAGGCATTTCTGAATGAGAAGTAAAAATAGAAATAAGCGTAGTCGGAGAACGATGGGATCATTTTCTTTACTGTCTGAGACGGGAAACTGGTTCTATACGTTAATCTTTTTAGGAACTGATATTAAGCTGACATGAGGAAGTGATTTCTGTTTGAAATCAAACGAATCTATTTGACACACGTTTTGAATAACGTGCAGAGGGCAGGGTAGCTGTTTCCGACGGAGGACAGCAACAGAGAAAAAGGTTGCGGATGATTTTTGTTTTGTGGGTGGATACAGCTAAGATACTAGATAAATACATAGGGTATCCTAGCCGCATAACTTCTCTGCTCGCAACCATTGTAACTGGAATATGAAGTAATGATCTGGTCAAACAGACGGATGTTTCTGATGTTATTTATGACTTGAAGAGAGTAAAAGGCTTGCTGAATCTTCAAGGAACCTTCAGCTTATCTTGATAAAGGAGTAGGTCAGGTGACTGTCCGGTAGTCTACTTTGACGACAGGAGATCACTCGCAGAGGGTCTGGAGAAGGGAAGAGGGCCCCAGGGCATCCCAGATTCTGGGAGTGATTGCGATAAATCTCTGCCAATCGCCTTGGAGGTAATGTGGCATTCTCCGTCAAAGGTAGCTGTCGCTAAGCCCCTGCAAGTCTCTAGAATATCTCCATGACGAATTCACTTTCCTGCTTATTTTTTCATCTTCAGTTTCACTGAGGATAGCAGTGTCATCAGGGAATCTTACCTTTGATATGTCCGCCCCCGGTAGCTGAGTGGTCAGATCGACGGAATGTCAGTCCTAAGTGCCCCGGTTCGATTCCCCGTTGGGTCGGAAATTTTCTCCGCTCAAGGACTGAGTGTTGTGATGTCGCAACTATGCCGGCACCGAAGTTCAGTGTGTTCTGGCAGAGGGCTGCTCGCCCTCTGTAATAAAAACTGAGTAGAGAAATCAACGATCACCTCGAACGGATGTCTTATGACGTCCACCCAGACCAAACGCAAAGAACAATACCCAACAAAAAAAATCATCATCATTTCATCCCCATCGACGCGCAAGTCACCGAAGAGGCGTCAAATCGAAAGACTTGCACCCGGCGAACGACCTACCCGACGGGAGGCCCTAGTTACACGACATTTACTTTTTATTTACTATTGATATTCTTTCACCTTCAACTTTAATTGCATTCTTGAACCCTTCTTTTATTTCCGTCATTGCTTCTTCGACATGTGCTGTAGATTGAACTCCAGGGGCTAATTACTACATATGCTTTTTTTATTTTTTATTTTTTATCGCCAACAGTCCTGTATGTTGGTAGATGCAGCCCACCACGCATGCCAACATCTCAAAGCAGCACTTCCAACCTAAGTTCTCATTTATTCGCTGGATATATTTCAATCAGTCTTTCTCTGTAGTTTCTCCCCTCTACAGCCCACTCTAGTACCATGGAATTCATTCCCTCATGTCTTATCAGATGTGCTATCATCCTGTCCCTTCTACATATTTCTTTCCTCTTCGATTATGCACAGAACCTCCTATTCCTTACCTTGTCAATCAACCTAATTTTCAATATTTGTCTGTAGCACCACATCTCTTCTGTTCCGGTTTTCCCACAGCCCATGTTTCACTACCATAGAATGCTGTGCTCAAAACGTACATTCAGAGAAATTTCTTCCTCAAATTAAGGTCTACGTTTCAAAAATGGTTCAAATGGCCCTGAGAACTATGGGACTTAACTGCTGAGGCCATCAGTCCCCTAGAACTTACAACTAGTTAAACCTAACTAAGCTAAGGACATCAAACACATCCATGCCGGAGGCAGGATTCGAACCTGCGACCGTAGCGGTCGCGCGTTTCCAAACTGTAGCGGCTAGAACCGCTCGGCCACTGCGGCCGGCAGGTCTAGGTTTCATACTAGTAGACTTCTCTTGGGCAGGAACGCCCTTTTTGCCAGTGATAGTCTGCTTTTGATGTCCTTCCTCCTCCATGAGTCATTAGTTATTTTGCTGCATAGGTAGCAGAATTCCGTAACTCCATCTACCCGAAACCATCAATCACGATGTTAAATTTTTCGCTGTTCTCATTTCTGCTACTTCTCGTTACGTTTGTCTTCTTCGATTTACTGTCAGTCTGTATTCTGTGCTCATTAGACTATTCATTCCATTCAGCAGATCATGTAACGCTTCATCATTTTCACTAAGGATAGCAATTTCATCAGCAGATCGTATCACTGATATCTTTTCACACTGAATTCTAATTACACTCCTGAAACTTACTTCTTCGGCGTACAGATTGAACAGTAGGGGTGAAAGACTACATCCCTGTCTTACATACTTTTTAATCGAAGCACTTTGTTGTTGTTCATCCACTCTTTATTATTCCCTCTGGGCTCCTTTACATATTATATATTACCGGTCACACTGTACAACTTACTCCTATTTTTCTCAGAATTGCGAACGTCTTGCACCATTCTACATTGTCGAAGGCTTTTTCCAGATGAACAAATCCTATGAACGTGTCTTGATTTTTCTTTAGTCTTGCTTCTATTATTAACCGCAACGAGAGAGTGGCTTCTATGGTGCCTTTACCTTTCCTAAAGACAAACTGATCATCATCTAACACATCCTCAATTTTCTTTTCCATTCTTCTGTATATTATTCTCATCTGCAACTTGGTTGCATGAGATTTTAAGCTGATTGTCGATAATTCTCGCAGGTGTCAGCTCTAGCAGTCCTCTGAAATATTTTTCCGAAAGTCAGATGTTATGTCACCGGACTCATACATTCTACACACCAACGTGAATAGTCGATTTGTAGCCACTTCCTCCAATGATTTTAGAAATTCTTATGGAATTTTGTCTATCCCTTCCGTCTCATTTGATCTTAAGTCCTCTACAGCTCTCTTAAATTCCAGTTGTAATACTGCATCCCCTGTCTCTTCTAAATCGACTCCAGTTTCATCTTCTGTCACATCAGACAAATTGTCCCTCTCATAGAGGAGTTAAATGTATTGTTTCCTCCTATCTGCTCTCTCCTCTGTATTTAACGTTACCATCCTTGCTGTTAATTTCAGCGGAGGGTATTTTGACTTTCTCATATGCTGAGTCAGTCCTTCCCACAATCATTTCTTTTTTGATTACTTCATACTTTTAATGCAGCCAGTTCGACGTAGCTTCCCTGAACTTCATTCCTCAGCGACTGAACTTTTTTGTACTTCCCTCTTCCACTGATCAAATGAAGTATTTCTTTTTTTACCCATGGTTTCTTTGCACTTACTTTCTTTGTACCTAAATTTTCTTTCCGACTTCTGAGATTAAACTTTTTAGAGACGTCCATTCCTCTTCAACTGTACGGCCAATTGAGTTATTCCTTCTTGCTGTATCTATAATCTTAGAAAACTTCAAGCGTATCTCGTCATTCCTTAGTACTTCCGTATCTCACTTCTTTCCTTATTGACTCTTCTTTACTAATCTCTTGAACTTCAGCTTTCTCTTCATCACTACTAAATTGTATTGTGGGTCTGTTCCACTCCTGGGTACGCCTTGCGATCCAGTATCTGATATCGGAAGCTCTATCGTACCATGACGTAATGTAACAGGAATCTTCCCGTGTCATCTGGCCATTTCCAATTATACCTCATCCTTTTTTGATTATTGTACATAGTATTCTCTATTAGAAGCTCAAATGTATCACAGACCTCATTTAGTCTTTCTTCTCTCTCATTTCTTGTCTTAAACCCATAGTCTTCTACTCCTTCCTCTACAACTGAATTTCAGTCCCCCATGACTATTAGATTTTCATCTCCTTTTATGTATTGTAATACCCTTTCAACATCATCATATACTTCCTCTACCTTTTGATCTTCAGCTCACAACGTCGGTGTGTATACCTGAGCTATCGTTGTAGGTACTGGTCTACTGTATATTCTGATAAGAACAACCCTGTAACTGAAATGTTCACAGTAAGTCACTCTTACGCTACCCTCCTATTTGTAACGACTCTACTCCGGTTATACGATTTTCTGCTGCTGTTGATACCTTATATGAGCAGTGGCGACTGGCGCTAGTTATGCTCCATCTGCGTCGCTGATACCGACACTCTTCTGGTCTGATATCTCTGACTCTTCTCCCTTTGGTTTTCCTGCTTGGCGTGTGGCCGAGCTCTCTCGTTGGTCGGCGCTCAACGAGCCAACATACACTCCTGGAAATTGAAATAAGAACACCGTGAATTCATTGTCCCAGGAAGGGGAAACTTTATTGACACATTCCTGGGGTCAGATACATCACATGATCACACTGACAGAACCACAGGCACATAGACACAGGCAACAGAGCATGCACAATGTCGGCACTAGTGCAGTGTATATCCACCTTTCGCAGCAATGCAGGCTGCTATTCTCCCATGGAGACGATCGTAGAGATGCTGGATGTAGTCCTGTGGAACGGCTTGCCATGCCATTTCCACTTGGCGCCTCAGTTGGACCAGCGTTCGTGCTGGACGTGCAGACCGCGTGAGACGACGCTTCATCCAGTCCCAAACATGCTCAATGGGGGACAAATCCGGAGCTCTTGCTGGCCAGGGTAGTTGACTTACACCTTCTAGAGCACGTTGCGTGGCACGGGATACATGCGGACGTGCATTGTCCTGTTGGAACAGCAAGTTCCCTTGCCGGTCTAGGAATAGTTGAACGATGGGTTCGATGACGGTTTGGATGTACCGTGCACTATTCAGTGTCCCCTCGACGATCACCAGAGGTGTACGGCCAGTGTAGGAGATCGCTGCCCACACCATGGTGCCGGGTGTTGGCCCTGTGTGCCTCGGTCGTATGCAGTCCTGATTGTGGCGCTCGCGTGCACGGCGCCAAACACGCATACGACCATCACTGGTACCAAGGCAGAAGCGACTCTCATCGCTGAAGACGACACGTCTCCATTCGTCCCTTCATTCACGCCTGTCGCGACACCACTGGAGGCGGGCTGCACGATGTTGGGGCGTGAGCGGAAGACGGCCTAACGGTGTGCGGGACCGTAGCCCAGCTTCATGGAGACGGTTGCGAATGGTCCTCGCCGATACCCCAGGAGCAACAGTGTCCCTAATTTGCTGGGAAGTGGCGGTGCGGTCCCCTACGGCACTGCGTAGGAACCTACGGTCTTGGCGTGCATCCGTGCGTCGCTGCGGTCCGGTCCCAGGTCGACAGGCACGTGCATCTTCCGCCGACCACTGGCGACAACATCGATGTACTGTGGAGACCTCACGCCCCACGTGTTGAGCAATTCGGCGGTACGTCCACCCGGCCTCCCGCATGCCCACTATACGCCCTCGCTCAAAGTCCGTCAACTGCACATACGGTTCACGTCCACGCTGTCGCGGCATGTTACCAGTGTTAAAGACTGCGATGGAGCTCCGTATGCCACGGCAAACTGGCTGACACTGACGGCGGCGGTGCACAAATGCTGCGCAGCTAGCGCCATTCGACGGCCAACACCGCGGTTCCTGGTGTGTCCGCTGTGCCGTGCGTGTGATCATTGCTTGTACAGCCCTCTCGCAGTGTCCGGAGCAAGTATGGTGGGTCTCACTCACCGGTGTCAATGTGTTCTGTTTTCCATTTCCAGGAGTGTATTTTGAAGCCAGGCCCTCGTCTCTATCCACTGTGCCTAGGCCGCGCCGTCTTCGCCGTTTTTCCGCGCGCCTGCGTGCGGTGCTGATTAGTCGACGCGTTTGCGTGCGAAACGGTGGCGGAACCATCACCATAGGCTGGACATCTTCTCATCGCGTAACTGGAAGCATTAAGTTACTTATTATTCATAATCTGCTGTCAACCTGTGAATATTTGCGAAACTTACGGTTGCATGTTGTATCTGCCAGAGATCAGCTAAGGATGGTTCTAAATAAGAGAGTTATATACTGAACTTACGAAGTCTAAGGCTTCCAAGTGTTGTTTACTGCTTGTTTTAAATGTTACTTGCAGTGTTAATTTGATGGAGTATGTTAATTAGTGTGTTCACCACCCAGTTTTGGTTTTAGACTTTCTTTTAATATGAAGGGCAGTGCTTTGTAAGTCAGTGTAATTTCAATTGTTATTTCATTCGGTATATGTCTCAGTTTGCTCGATGTGGTCTAAATGCTCCTGGAACGAAGTCTATAAATTACTGAGCCGTCCAAATAATTATAAACACAGAATAATTTCAAGTCATCAAGAATATTATCTAGCAAACGAGTAAGAACGGCTGCGCCAGTGGCCAAATGAAAGGGAACCCTGTTAAACTCAAACAGATTCCAATCAGTACAAAATGCAATAACGTGTTTACACTCCTCTGTTAAGGAAATCAAGATTGAAATCGAGCACAGTTAACCAATTAGCGCCGGAAAACCAACTAAGAGTTATGAAGGTCAGGTAGAGGAACCGATTCGAAGACGGCCTCGGTGCTCAGGCATCGGTAGTCAACAACAGGCCTAAAATCCCGTCCTTGATGCTTAGGAACAAGGGATATGGGGGAGACATACGCAGACGTATAAGGCCTAATAACTCTTTGCTCAATCATTTTACATATTTTTGCTCTTAGTATCTTCATCTTCGGCTTGAGAAAAGATATGGGGACTGCCTAACTGGAATATCGTCAGATAGGCGGATATAGCAGTTAAGAACACTAGTAACTCCCAGACTGGGAGTCCCAGTCCATCACAGAGAAGCTCAGGTAAACCCCACAACAAATCACCTAATTCAGAGGCCTGCTGTGACGACAAATGTCTGGGATCAAACTTATTAACATTAGCATCAACAGCCAGCAAGCTGATATGCACCGTACGTTTCGCACATTCACAAAACCGAAACTTCTGAGCAGAAGTGAACTTAAAGAGGAAGGTGTGACCGGAATAATCCAAGACAAGACCGGTTTTATCGATAAAATCACATCTCAAAATCAAGTCAATCGACAGCTTCTTAACCAAGGCCAAAGACAAGGGTCAGGAGAAATCGCCAACCGAGAGACTCCCACGGACCCAACCACGCAAAGGCAACACTTGGCCATTGGCAACACGACATTTTTAACCGGAGAAGGGACCGACGGAAGTCTCACTAGATGACTAAATTCAAGAAACTATTCAAAGCACAACAACGAAAAAGAGCTACCAGAATCCCAAAGGGAACAAATATTATGCAGAGGTGGTGATGATGGGGCGGCGACACCGGTACACCATTGCATTGCTCGATACGAAAGTTGCTCCCCAGCCCGGTGTCATTTACTGGCTCTGGGCCCGCGCGCTTGAAGACAAGAACGAACTAAATAACTTGTCTGACTACACCTGAAACAAAGCCGCAGTTCCCTCTTAGCAGCCTCCTCCGATGTCGCTAATTTGGAGTTTTCCTTTACAACGCCCGCGGGCTGAAACTTAGCCTTATTGCGTCCCTTGTCCGCGAGCAGTGACGCAGATATCGCTACAAGGCGCCACGAAGTTATTCCCAGGTTGAAGGACAATCACGAAAAACAAATTGCGACTTATCCACTGCAGGCATTCCCCTTAGGACAATAGAAACAAACTCCCCTTGTGGCAAATGGAACAACATGGCCAAGCAGGCTGTCTTGACTCTCTCCACGTACTGATGTAACTCCTGTTTATCTTGTTGCATCTGCCAGATATAGCGACACTCGAGCTGTTTGCGAATCCCCATGGTCAATCTTTCATTAATTACATACCGTCTCTACTGCTGCAAAAAGAAACCCTCTGCCATGTCTCGGAATACGAGGGTCTTGAATTCGCTTCTAGCTAACGGATGTAATTATGACAAAAGTACTTCATGCGAAATACCAAAGGCTGGAGCGTGTTGCTCAAGGTGAACCAACAATCATAATAAGCTTTCAATTTGCTCGAGTCGATCTATAACTAATCCTATGATGTCACGAAGGAGGTGCCCCAAAGGGGTAGGCAACTTAGCAAATGCTGCGTCTAACTTCTCGGAAGACACAAAAGCATCACTCTCGGACTGGCTTCGATGCCCCTTTGCAGACAGCGAATTCTGATCCTCAGTCTTTTTTCCATAAAGGTCTAAACATGTAGGCTTAAATTTCAAATCATTAATCAGTGACACCACTGCGACAGTTGATTTCTTATAATGCTCCTCCAACCTTAACGCTGCTAAATCGGCTACCCAGTTAGTTAAGTGCATTAACTGTGCCCGCACCAGGTCTGACTGACTGCCACTAAGTTGAGAGTCTTCCAAAAACCGTATGGTGTCCCCAGTGTCCTAATAGCCTTAAACAAAAACTCAATAGCTGCTTCCGTCTCCCCCACAACATCCGGCGTGACGTCAACCGGCTGAAGAACGGTAGCACGCAAACGGGCCGTTAAGTCCGGAACACTTCCCTCAATAGGCTGATGCCTTATCGCCAGCTCATAAATGAGGTGGTCCTTCCTCAGCAGGCCAATCCCGGGGCACTGCCTGACTGCCATTAAAATTAGTCACCTAAAACAACAAAATACGAAAACAAATATCTAGTAACACTGACAGAAATACAATTGTACCGAGAGTAACTGAAATGGGAATATCACAATTGTAACCACGCCCTGCAACCAGTTAAGAGCTGGTATCTCAGGATGGGGCAGGATAAGGTTACGACAGTGGATGGGGCCGTAATAAGTTAATCTTGGCTGCACGGCAGACACGTAAACTTTATTTAAAGAAATTAAAATATTAAAACAGTCTCTTAAAAAGAAACACAATTGACTGTATGACGGCTGAAGGCCATATCACAAAAAATTACACTATTTTAGGGCAGAAGGCCACCAACAATAACCTGAAAGAACAAACAGCTGAGGGCCTGAATTAGATGTCAGAAGAACAATTCCAAATAGCACATATTCATATAAATGCTTCGTTCTAAATGTAATTGTGACATGGCTGAAGGCCTTATTATGAAGGAAGTGAAATTATCGCTCGGCTGAAGGCCACACACATCTTCAAATCACAACGGCTGAAGGCCTGAATTAGAAGTCAGAACAACAATTCCAAATAGCACTTTTAAAATAAATACCTCGCTTTTAATACCAGTTTACTTAAGTAAACACACTGTAACACGGCTGATGGCGTTATCACCAAAGAGATGAAATTATTGCTTAGCTGAAGGCCACACCAACAATAATTAGAAAATTACAAATATCCGTAAAATAAACATCACAATATAAGGAATCAGGACAAGCAGTTTTTAGCAAGTGTTCCAGGGGTCGGTCTGGGAAGGTAACTCAAACATAAGGTAAGGTGAGACAGGCAGCCAAGAGTTGCACTCACGTAACAGGATGGCAACTCAAACTAGGGGCAGCTTGAGCACAGACCAACCGACCGACCGACTAACCAATCCGCCTAACGTCCGATCACCGGTACAACGACGGCATATTTTTAGGCAAGGGCGAAGAGACAGACAGCGGTACATCTTCAAAAAACATCCAAGGCCAAACTAAACACTAGAACCAAGATAGACCTCGAAAAAAAATGCACAGTACAATACAAGAAGCTATCGAACTACACGCCATTTCGGACCGCATCAACCGAGACCTACTACAAAGACAGGCTGTGGCGCGTACGTCGCGAAGATAGTCCTGCGCTCGCTCGCTCGCTCAAATCAGCAGACAGGCTACGTTTCTACACCTGTTAACTCGTAACTGGGAGTGTTTGTGCAAACGAAAACTGAATGTTCTACAATTAAATAAAATCATGCTGAAATGATTATCAATTGCATAAGGCACCACTTCCAGCATGTAATGAGTACTGTTGAGCAGAAGAAACTAAATGCAATAAACAAGCCGTTACACCATTTATATTTAGTATTGATCTTAATTTAAATTTTGCTATAGTACTGTTGATCAGTAATACTTCATAATAGCAGATACCAGTAGGAGATGCAATTCCCGTTACTACTTACAAACCCAGCTGCGAGTTAACAGATATAGAAACGCATTTTGTCTGCTGAGCTGAGCGAGCAAGTTCAGGACTACCTTCGTGACGTAAGCGCCGCAGCCTGTCTTTCTCGTCGGCCTCCACATCAACATGGTGAGGAAAGGTATACTGCCAGAAAAGTGCGCTAACCTCCAGGGCAGGGGAACTGGGGCGTCAGCGGCCACAAGGCAGGAAATACCGCTGGTTGCACTTCACTAATAACAAAAATGCTAAATTTAATGATGAATAACAAATAGAGAAAGACAGATGCAATATTTCACCACCTAGAAACAGTTCACTCGTTGCCGCCAGGCTCAGCGACCATGGGAGCAACAACCCGCCGACCCAAGGCGAGATCTCAGAATAGTCGAGGATCAGTTAACTCTTCACTCAACTTAAACGTCCAGGGTTCGGTGTACAACGAAGTCGCCGCTCTCGCAGCTACCCCTCCTCGATCTGGCAGTGGCAGCACGCCGGCAGCGGCCGCCGGCTTCCCCTCGCTCTGCACGGACCTGCTCGCTGCTGCGCCCACAACCGACCTGATGTCCGTTCGCAACTCACACTTCACACAACGCGACCCGAAAATTCTAGCGGTCGCTCCAAAGATAGTACCAGAGTACTTGTATCGATAAGCGCTGCTGCTGCCACTCACGGGCAGGCAAGCCAGAAACTTAGTGACGGCAGTAAATCGAATAAGAAACGAGATGCCATAACCGCAATGACAAGAGGCCATGAAATAAACGGCAGGAACACGAGCCGCGCTCGGCTCAATGTATTCTTACAACATTTTTTTTTCAACGAAATGCTTGCATAATGCCCGTTCTGCCCCACCTATGTCGCAGAATAGGATACGGCAATTTTTTGTGAACTTATTGCTTAACCATTGAAATTATTAGAAATACCTTCTTTAGACTAAAACATCATATTGTTTAATGAACAATTTAGACGAAGGAGTATGGAATCATCAAAGAAATTGTTAACAATGAAAATAATTTACTGTCATTTTGAAAAAAGTACAATTATTTTTCATGCTGTACACAAAGTTACTGGTACTTCGTGAATCCAAATGCTCGTGCACCGTATGTATTTTCCGGCTTGCGAGCAGAGAATGTAGAATGCCTAGTGATCAATCGTATAACCCAGTCCTGCCTTACTAAACAAATTTCTTTGTAACATCTGATGGTAAGCCCTTTCTTCCAGCTGATAGCCTAATAATATATTTCACTGTTGAACTGAAAAGTCCGCTATCAATGACTTCGGGTACACTTTTTGTTCTGCAGTGAACACATTTTTAAATTTCCCATCTGATTTGCCAACCCTGTAGCTGGGATCATTGTTAGCTTTACGAAAGTATTTTTCCAACGTTAATTTTGGCACCGTAAACTCCTTATATGTTATTAAAACTGTCATTGCAGAAGATGAAATGACTGAAACTGCCATTGGTAGTTATAGCCAACTTCTGCCTGTTTTTCTAATGTAAGTTCGTACCATCTGGAAAAGGGAGAAAAAAAGGAGATAGTTTGAGATCGACTTGCGACAAAAATTGAGAGTAGAATGGGCGAGTATCCCGTTCTGCAGCGCCCTAGACCGCTCGGCTAATCCCGCGCGGCGTTTGGCGTTCTCAGAAGATACTGTGACGATACTAAGATCTGTAAGAATCGTTTTAAAAGATGACTAGTGAAATTATGCAGCTCCAAAGACAAGACACTGTCGTAAGGCACAGTGCATAACGAATAACAGCACAGCCCCATATGAACGACTTTAGAAAGAGGGATTGATTAACTTAAATACCTGTTGCAACAGATAGAAAATGATTTGACAAAAAAGAATGTATGTAGTCACGAATATAAAAGTCAAATTTGGCATTCAAACAGGCAATTACAGTCTGAAAAAAGAATAACCTATCGATCAATGGAAAGTTAAGGCATTTCCAGACAATGGTCTGGCCTGCAGCCTTGTATGAAGCAGAAAACCTCAACTTTTTACTAACATGGTTATGGAGGAGGCTACAAGCAGTAGCAAAATGGAATCTAGAGATGTTGGATCGAAAATGGCTCTGAGCTCTATGGGACTTGACATCTGTGGTCATCAGTTCTCTAGAACTTAGAACTACTTAAGCGTAACGAACCTAAGGACATCACACACATCCATGGCCGAGGCAGGATTCGAACCTGCGACCATAGCGGTCACCTGGTTCAAAACTCAAGGGCCTTGAACCGCACGGCCACACCGGCCGGCAGAGGTGTTGGGTCCTTGAAGAAAAAGAGATGGTCTGTATAGATGAGGGGAATCAAATACAGTAGACCCAGGCAGAGAGAATCCCAAACTCCACCAAATGAGGTAGAACTACATTCTCTAGGCACAAACTGAGAATGAACCGGGAAGTTGACACATTAGGTATTAAATTTCCTTGTGCGCAAGAGTACCAAAGCACACTGGATACAAGAGCGCAAAGGAATCTGGAAGAGATGAGAAAAAATGAAACGGAGATGTACAACAGGGTGACTTTTCAATGGAAAACTGAGAGTGCAACAGGGCAGAAGAGTGAACAAGGTGCCTAAGTAAGACAATGAAAGAATATTGTGTAAGGAAAAAGAGGAGAAACAAACAAGTTCACCGCAAAAAAAATAATGTGTCCTCGACTGGCCAAAATGGAAAGAAGCATAAATTGAAACAAAAAAGGAAAAAAAATTACTGTTGTTGTCACATCTATAACATGTTCTCAGCGTTCACTGAGATATAGTTCTGTCTGTAACGAACTTACATTTCTTCATTGAATAGTTTGGTATTAACAGGGCACATTGTTTTTTTGAATGAAACCCTAACAATGTAGAGTTAGTGGCAGTAGTCATATGGCATTGCATACAGCATTACATGCAAAAGAGGAAATTTATATTGGTAGTCATTAATGTGCCGCTTTTAAATTGATGTATTTTTCGAAATGCAAAACACGTGCACCCATCCACGGTAACAGGGAAACAATACGGACATTAACTTTAACAAAACCAGCATCCATCACAATTTGATTGACAAGCGCATTTGTATTGCAGATTCGTATTTTCCTCTTCCTCCATAGTCGAGAATAATACATGCGTGAAATCGGGTTATTACTTTTGCATCCTTACAAATTTTAAATTGGTCATCAATATTGTGATTATTATCTTTCTGTACGATTAAATGAAGCGATATATGACGCAGAGCTGAAGTCTCATCGGTAGCACACTAATCACATTAATTACTGTAATCAGATGACCACGTATCCAGTTAATGTATGTCTTACTTAGACTTCAGTAATGCCGCTCTGTTTATTTTGTTTCGGAGCCGTAATCTTTGCTTCTGAAATACTGACAAGCGTTGTTATTGTTCTTCACTCCATGTTTTGACAAAGATAATTCTCATGAAAACTAAAACAACAAAAAATGTTTCACAAGTTTAATCTTTCGGATAATACCACTTGTTCGAAAATAGACGTAGAAACAGATGCAAAAATGGTAACAAACATGACGGTCACGAAAACAACAATACGTGTAGTTTTGTCACTGGATGTTTACTATCTAACGTTATGTCTTCAAGATATTTGGTGTACACACATTTGGATCCTCCCCTCGACGTTCAAATAACGAGAATATATAGTAAAATTTCACATAGGAAGGAAGACGTGTAATGGCATGTAACATAGCGATATAAGGTAGCCAGAGAATGCATTAATATCGAGAGCAAGTTTGAACTGCTAGTGCTGGATAAAGGCATTCAAAAAGTAGATGAAAAATATGGCGTAATGGATTGCACACTGCATTCGCATTCAGGAGAACGGCGAGTGAGACATCGTGGCACCCTCAAGATTTAAGTTTTCTCTGCTTTCTCTAAAACATTTCAGAAAGTGCTCGGACGATTCCCCTGAAACGTATCCTGGAGGGTACCTTTCCCATACTTTCAAAATCCATGTTTGTTACATGTCATTAATGATTTGTCGTAGGTGGTACGTTATGCCCCAATCATTCTTTTAAAGTAGTCGTACAGCTCCGCTCTGCTCTTTTTATGTATGTAATTAGTGTGTTTGCCTTTAAAATTCCTGTGTGTTATATTGGAATTCGTATCATTCTCTACGTATGAGACATGGCTATTACTTAAATACTGACAGATGAGAAGTGGTGACTTAAATTGTTTTAACCCTAATCTGTGAAGATGGTCTGTGGCTGACAACGGTAGTTATTTGCGTTTTAATTAAAAATAACTGATGAAGAATCATGCATTTTATACATTACTTGACGGCTGTAAATAGGCACCTTTCAAAAATGTTCAAATAAATTATACATTGCTAACTTCTGAGTTAAAATAGCATTACGATACAAAAGAGTACGTTAATAGGTTGAGAAAAGTACAGATTAAGAGATTTACATTTGTCTGGAATGAGTGTTGTCAAATTGTGACTTAAAAATTGTTTATGCTCTCTGACACAGAGAATTTAGTATTGTGTGAAGCCTTGCAAATGTGAAATTACGGTGAAATTACGGTACAATCCAGTCAAGAAGCCTTCGATACAATTTTTGGGAGAGTTCTGCCCACGCCTTTTTGTGCGGGTCGATACTGTGTAGGTAATGGTTACTGGAGGACAATAGCGAACAAATGACCAACGAACCAAATCCCGCACGCGCTTAGTGTGTTACAAGCCTGGCGAATGCACATGTCCGAAAGTAGTGTTGGTCGCTGCTCTTACTCGTCGAAGACGGTCATGCACTGTTGTGTTGAAATATGGCTCGTGGAATTTCCTGCAGGATGGCCATGCACTGGGCTCAAAAACATGCCTTACGTGGCAACTGTTCTTAGGCTGCGCTCAACAAGAAGAAATCGATATTGTACAATACATCTAAGATTGTCATTACCAGCTTGGTGTCTAATCATAATCTCTTCTGTTTGTGATGCCGATAGAACAAGATATTTCTTCTATCTGATTCGTTATTTGTACCCCATCTCACTTATCCCCTCCCCTCCTCCCACTCAGCAACCTGGACAGATGCCATTCAGCTTATTGTCATTAATTCGTTATGTGTACTATCAGCTCCCAGACATCCAGCCTCCCCGCCGGCTGCTGGTGGCTGAGCGGTTCTGGCGCTACAGTTGGAACCGTGCGACCGCTACGGTCGCAGGTTCGAATCCTGCCTCGGGCATGGATGTGTGTGTTGTCTTTAGGTTAGTTAGGTTTAAGTAGTTCTAAGTTCTAGGGGACTTATGACCTCAGCAGTTGAGTTCCATAGTGCTCAGAGCCATTTGAACCATTTGAACCAGCCTCCCCCTCCTCTCCCACCTCTCCCCCTATCACCCTCTCTCCGCAATCTGGCCAGACGACTTTCATCTTTCACCCTAGTAAATGACGTAGTTAGACTGCAGTGCTATGAGGCTTTGAAAAACTCTCTCTGGATTGAATCACTCATAGGTGTCATGTATAATTTTGGTATCTAAATCGATTGTGAGCGAACAGCAATGTGGTAAAGCTGTATCGCAAAAGACTGATTAGACTCTCTGATGTGCGCGAGGGCGCAGTGGGTCAGATAATGTTAAGCTGTTTAGAGTGAGGAGACAAGGACAATCTAAAGCTGTGTTAGAGAGAGGAAGCAATGGCAATGTTATGTTTCAAATGTAAAGTCTCAATATATCAATGTGTTTAATGAACGTAACGAGAACTGATTTGTAAATGAGGAAGTCTAATGGAAAGTCAAAGGTAAGTCTCATAATGATGTAATTTTTTTTTCACTGCGCCATCGGACTAACTTGGTTATTTTACTGAGATTTGCTAGATTTGAGTGATAGGAAAGTGTATTGTTTGGATGTTACGACATTCATCAAATTTAAAGTCAGCCATGAACATTTTTTCACGGTAAACAAAAATATTAGTGTTTCATTTATGCACATATCTCGTTTTTTACCAGCCATTCTCCTACAATTTTTGATTGATCACAGATCCAAGTGTGTTCGGAGCACTCTTTGATTTGTAACTAACAGAGAACTCATTGCACCTCACGAGTGTTTCTGCATACATACAGTAATTTGCAGCTTTAGCATAGCGTCGGGCAAGACAGAGTAGTACTGCAACGTGTTATCCAGATTTGCTCAGAATAGAGATGAGCACTAAATATTTTTATTTGTTCAATCAGACCAACTTATGTTTTTTTGTGATCAATTTGCAAAACCAGTTATCGTAGTTTTTATGTTAAAGTTCGTAATTCAGGCAGGTCATACTTTTCCAAAATTCTTTCAATCAGATTGATAACTTTTACAGCATGAAAGACTTTCCTTTACATTACAACAACTAATTATTATTTTCGAGCAGGTTTGCTTTCATATTATGACAGTAGTAGTCCCATTACGGCAGTTCATTGATTATTACAGCTCAGATCTTACAAACAGAGACAGTACGCTACTCCCTTTATATATTTTTTATTATTTAAGGCGAAAGTTGATCACATCATGACCCTTAATGAAAAGAGTTGCAGAAATTTCTCATAAGGGACACAACGCAGAACAATCATATGGCACATGTAAAGACTGCTGTTGTAGCGCGTCTAATGATTGACGGGTAGATATATGACAGAAGAGATGCCTGTTGTACTGCACTGCACGAACTGCCCCACCCCTCCCCACTCCCCTCTGGACGAAGTGGTTTAGCGAAAGAACACAAGGCAGCCGATAACTAACTTGAAGGTTAGGATACTTTTCCATCGCGGAAACATACCATCAATTCGGCAGCAGAGGGTTTAGGGACTCCTCAACTTGTTTGCGCGGTTTAACATCACAAAATCATCCGTTAGCAACAATATGTAGGAGACTGAGGAAATTTTACGATTAATTTCGCAGCAATGAGATCAATAACCTCAAGTCGTAACGTATATAAACTTCCGAAATGTTTCGATTTGTTAAGCACTTTAGAATGAGTACCAATATAAATAATAGAAAATATTAATTAGAAATAATGAAATTAGATAGAGGCTGTGTGATATTTTCAGACAATACTAGCGAAATTAAAGAACAGTCATCTGCTTTGACCACTACAAGATTATTGCTATAGAAAACAGTATGTCACTATCACGGCGTTTCATAGTTCGGAACAATGGGATGTGACCAACACTGTTCGCGGGCATCGAACGACCCATGCAGACTGGTCCACACGTGCTCCTGAGCTCTACCGTCTAGGATTGAGGAGAATGCCGTACGGTGTATTATGGCTTTGCAGAATGTCATCTTGCTGATATTCCTTGGGAGGACCATAAGGAAATGTAATCAATCCACGAAATGAGTTTACAAAGTATTTGTTCCACCGAATAGTATTACACCCTTAATACGTTTATAAGAAGAACAGAGTTGTTGTTCTTCAATTTCTCCAGGAGTATTTTATGACTAAATAAATCTCGATTGAACAGCCTGGTATGAGTGTCATAGGATACAATGTTTCGGCAATCGCACCTGATGATAGCAACGTGGTCGATTGCCGAAATATTGTGTCCGATGCACACACATACCAAGCTGTTCACGCCTGATTTATTTCGTCAGAACGGAGTTGTTGAATCACAGAGAGGCACTTATCATCACTGAACTTTTAGGTGGCGCGAAAGCGTTACGTCCAATTGTAAATGCTTTAAGAGAGGCATCGAACATGACGGACAGCGTTACTGTTGAAATTACGATGCGAGAAGTGTCGCCAACATATTACTACTTCCTCCCACATATGTACCGAGAAATGATAACGTTGAGAAGATCAGATAATTTGAGGCTCATACGGAGCCTTTTCATCGAAATAAAAATCAGTCATTAGTTGAACAGTAAGTTTATTAAATTCACCTGAGCAAATTTTAACAGACAAACGTGTCACCAGTAAGATGAATTTAATAAAACTTCTGTGCATCTGTGGTCAGATATTTATACTGATGAAAAGAATAGGCACTGCAGCTGCTGAGCAACATCTGTGTGCAATATTATAACTTACAGGGCAGTTTACAGACAATCAGTCCTGCCACGCACTCTTCACTAATGTAGCAAGGAAGAGAGCAAACGTTTGTGGTACCCAACGCTCCCTCAGAGACACGACGTAATGGTGTCCGTGGATTATAGAGATCGATGCAGATGGGAATCATCCTGATCTGCACTCAAACTGCGTAATTCGTTACAAACTCGTTTCCGCATATGACGAGATTCTGCCAACTGTCTTTATACACGCATCAGAGTCGAAGCCGTATCCAATCGCCTATCCGAGATTTCATGGTATGATAAACAGTTTATTGAACTACCCCCGCCCCCCTACATCGCCCCCCCCCCTCAAGAGACAGTTATAATTTACTGCCAATAACATACAAGGTGATTTAACTGACCCTATCGATGTCGTTTTAAGCAAACCGCAACGTAATATCTGAATTTAAAAACCAGGCGAGATATTTTCATCTTCTCTCACTCGCTACAGAAAAAAATGATCTGGACTTCTTGTAGGAAATTCAGTGTAGCTAAATTTTGTACTTGGATACGTTTGCGCTGGGCGCCACTGTTTTAGAGTTGTTCAAGCAAAACGTACAGAAGTGACTTTCTGACTCTGCCTCCACACTCACCCCTTATCACTCAGGATTTTTAATATATTGTTCGTGATACTCACTTCTACTGCTATACAAAAGATTTCTGATTACACAAACTATTCTCGGTATTCCACCTTGTTATCTATATTGATTCTGCTGTCACGGTACCAGCATAGTCGCTTATTTTGTTAACATTATTAATTTAAACATACCCGTGAGGGCAACGAAAGGAAAACGACTTTTGTAAACGTTGCTTTAAATATAATTACGTTGACAGTTCTATACAAACCTAACCCTTACAAGCACAGTAGTTTCTTAGTCTGGAAGTCATACGAATACAATGTTGTAATTGTTTATTTTATGCTGTTGAAATGCATAAAATAGTTCAGAAAAATTAACGAGAAACGTCAAATTTACGTTTTTTAAGTGCTCGACTAAACCGATGGCGCAATAATGCCAGTCCATAAATACCAAAAAATATCGAACGTGCGAAATAATTTTTCAGACGGATATTATTGTACAGTGGTAGGAGGAAGTACTATGAACAACATACTACAAGTTCTAACCGCTGGGGTCTGAGTGTAGGAATGGGAATGTGGTTAAACATCATTTTTGTGCGTCCTTCTTGCATAGGTCGAAAATTAGGCCCTCTAGCGGAAACGCCTTCCACTAAAAATTTCATTATATTAAATCTCCTGCAGGAAGGTCTTTTTTATTTTATCTGTATGACTAGTAGTTTGCCCGTATCGAGCGAGAGAATGTGAAAATCTAGCACATGCTTTTTGGAGGCTAGATGTAGCATTGTGGGTTAACTAAAACGACTGGGGCGGATAAATCACCCTGTATATAATCTACATAATGGACATCGCCGGAACTTTCACGTTTTCGCTGACTATGGCTTTGTTTAACACACTGAAGCACCCAAGAAAATGGTACAGGGAACCGTATTCAAATACAGAGATATCTAAACAGGAAGAAGACAGCACTGCGTTAGGCAACGTCTGTATAAGATAATAGTCTGACGCAGTTGTTAGATCGGTGTTGCTACAATGGCAGGTTATCAAGATTTAAGGGTTTGAACGTGGTTTTGTTATCGGCGCACGAACGATAGGACACAGCATCTCCGGATAGCGGCGAAGAGGGGATTTTCCCGTACATACAGTGAATATCAGGAATCCTGTAAAACATCAAATCTCCGACGTCACTGCGGGCGGAAAAAGATCCTGCAAGAACGGTACCAACGGTGACTGAAGGGAATCGTTCCACGTGGCAGAGGTGCAACCATTCCGCAAATTGCTACAGATGTCAGTATTGGGCCTTCAACAAGTGTCAACGTGCGAACCATTCAAAGAAACATCGTAGATATGGACTTTCAGAGACGAAGGCCTACTCGTGTACCCTTGCTGACTACACAACACAAACCTTTACTCCTTGCCTGAGCCCGTCAACATCGACATTGGACTGTTTATGACCGAAACATGTTGCTTGGTCGGAGGTGTTTCGTTTCAAATTGCATCGAGCGGATGGACGTGTATGGGTATGGAGACAACCTTATGAATGCATGTACCCTGCATCTCAGCAGAGGATTGTTCAAGCTAATGGAGGATCTGCAATGGTGTGGTGTGTGTGCAATTGGAGTGATACAACTGACAGGTGACACGGACGTAAGCATCCTGACTGATCACCTGCATCCTTTGATGTCCATTGTACATTCCGACGGATTTGGGCATTTCCTACAGGACACGGTTCTAGGCGCTACAGTCTGGAACCGCGCGACCGCTACGGTCGCAGATTCGAATCTCATCCCGGGCACGGATGTGTGTGATGTCCTTAGGTTAGTTAGGTTTAAGTAGTTCTAAGTTCTAGGGGACTGATGACCTTAGAATGACCTTAGAAGTTAAGTCCCATAGTGCTCAGAGCCATTTGAATCATTTGAACCAAAAGGACAATGCGACACCCTACAGGTTAAGAAGTGCTACAGAGTGGCTCCAGGAACACTCTTTTGAGCTTATACACTTCCACTGGCTACCAAATTTCCGAGATATGAAAATTATTGAGCATATCTGGGATGCGTTCCAACGTGCTGTTCAGATGAGATCTGCAGTCCCTGGTACTCTTACGGTTTTATGGACAACTCTGCAGAATTCATGGTGTCAATTCCCTCTAGTAATAGTTCAGACGTTAGTGGACTTCATGCCACGTCGTGTTGGGGCAGGTCTGCGTGCTCGCGGGGGCCCTACACGATATTAGGCAGGTGAAGCAGTATCTTTAGCTTTCAGTGTAGAAGTAGCCACGCTAGAAATTTGTAGCAAAATTAAGGAAGGCCTGCAGTGATGGGCTGTTGGCCCTCGACATAAACAAGTGTAAAGTTTTGATGGTAAGTAGGTACAAATACCCCTTTATTGTACGACTACAAGACTCTCGAACACTCTCTGAACGCAAACACGTTCATTAAATATCGAGAATAAGCGTACAAAATGATTTAAAGTGGAGCAGCTATATAAAGCAAATTGTATGGAGACTGAGATAGATTGCAACAATCCTCAGGAAGTGTAGTCTACCCAAGAAGGAAGTAGCTTGCATGATAGTCGACAGTTATTTGAGTATGGCTTCTCATTCAGGTTCCCTTAGCAGACATAAATAATAGAAGGAAGTGAGAAAATCAAACGGAGAGTTGCGCGTTTCGTCACAGACTCGTTTAGTAAGCACCAAAACGTTATCGAACGCTAGTGACAGACGCTACTAGATCAGACATTGTCTTTATTCTGTAGTTAAAATTGCGACGGCGTACGTTTCTAGAAAGTCACCAAATTTATTGCTCCTTTTTACATAAATCTAGCGAAAAAACTATGAACATAAAATAAGGGACAGGAGGGCTCGCACAGAGGCCTGTCAATAATTGTCTTACCACACACCACTCGTGACAGGAAAGGGCATAAGTGACAGTACTACCCATAGAAACCTTCGCCACACACTAGGCGATGAATTGTGGAACGTGGATGTATATGTATGTATACACCATTTGTTTCTAAGTCTCTATTGCCTGTTGTTGAATCACTGTTCTTCATATCCTCCTGTCCGCCTCTGTAGCTGAGTGCTTCTTGAGTTAACAGAAGTGTCATGATATGCACTATTTGATCAAATGTATCCGGACACCCCCCCCCCCCAAAAAAAAACATAAGTTTTTCATATTACGTGCATTGTGCTGCCAGATACTCCTTAGCAACGACCTCAGTGGTCATTAGACAACATTACAGCCGCCCGGTGTGGCCGTGCGGTTCTACGCGCTTCAGTCTGGAACCGCGTGACCGCTACGGTCGCAGGTTCGAATCCTGCCTCGGGTATGAATGTGTGTGATGTCCTTAGGCTAGTTAGGTTTAAGTAGTTCTACGTGTTAGGTTTAAGTAGTTCTACGTTCTAGGTGACTGATGACCTCAGAAGTTATGTCCCATAGTTCTCAGAGCCATTTGAACCATTTTCTTGATGACCACAGATGTTAAGTCTCATAGTGCTCAGAGCCGTTTGAACCATTTGAACATCGTGACAGAGCAGAATGGGACGCTCTGCGGAACTCAGGGACTTCGAACGTGGTCAGGTGATTGGGTGTCACTTGTGTCTTATGTCTGTATGCAACATTTCCACACTCCTAAACACCCATAGGTCCATTGTTTCTGAAGTGATATTGAAGTGGAAACGTGAAGGGACACGTACCTCCAACAGTTGAAGCGGTCTTGATGTGTAGTAGGCATACATCGATCCAGACCATCACACAAAAATTCTAAACTGCATCAGTATCTACTGCAAGTACTATGAGGTGAGAACTTGGATTTCATGATCGAGCGGCTGTTCATGACGCCGGTAAATGACAAACGACGCCTCGCTTAGTGTAAACATTGAACGATTGAACAGTGGAAAAACGTGTGTATTGACGAATCATGGTACACAATGTGGCGATCCGATGGCAGGGTGTGGGTGCGGCGAATGCCCGGTGAACGTCATCAGCCAGCGTTTGTAGTGCCAACAGTCGATTTCGGAGGCGCTGGTCTTATGGTGCGCTCGTGGTTTTCATGGAGGGGGCTTGCACCCTTGTTGTGCGTGGCATTATCACACCACAGGCCTACACTGCTGTTTCAAGCACCTTCTTGCTTCCCACTGTTGAAAAGCAATTCGGGGATGGCGATTGCATCTTTCAACACAATCGAGCACCTGTTCGTAATACACTGCCGGTGACTGAGTGGTTACACTTCAGTAACATCCCTGTAACGAACTGGTCTGCCCTAACCTGAATCCTATAGAACACCTTTGGGATGTTCTGCAATGCAGATTTCGTGCCAGGCCTCACCGACCGACATCGGTACCTCTCCTCAGTGCAGCACTCTGTAAAGAATGGGCTGCCATTTCCCAAAGAAATCTTTGAGCACCTGATTGAACGTAGGCCTGGGAGAGTGGAAGTTGTCATCAAGGTGAAGAATGGGCCAAGCCATACTGAATTCCAGCATTATCGATGGAGGGCGCCATGAACTTGTTAGTCATTTTCAGCCAGTTGTCGGGATACTTTGATCACGGGCATTACGGAAGAATTACATTTAATCTCAAATATACTTCTTTTCACTGTAACATTTTAGGAATAAGGATATTTGTTTGATTTATTATCCTGTGAAGCAATTAATATTATATAAGTTTGGAAGATATTTAATTTTTTTTCAGAATCATCAATTTTACAAAAGTTAAGAAATAATAATACACAAACTAGGCCGTCCGGAGTGGCCGAGCGCTTCTAGACGCTACATCCTGGAGCCGCGCGACTGCTACGGTAGCAGGTTCGAATCCTGCCTCGGGCATGGATGTGTGTGATGTCCGTAGGTTAGTTAGGGGGGGTAGGACGCATCACAGGACATTTTAATTTCCAGTGCCTATACTTTCATAAATAAATACATAAGACTTTGTCAGTATCACCAGGAAGAATTCAGGATTCTCACCCATTTCAGTGGAAGTTCGAAAACATAACAAAATAGTTTTATTTACATATGAAATTTCGTCATTTTTTCACTTGCTTATGACTGCCTTTGTTGCTATGGGTACACTTTTCATCATAAGTTAGAGAGATTCTTCGATGAATTTTGCACAGCATACATACCATACTTACAGGTGTGTGAAACTCTAGAATACATTTAATTTATGAAAAAAACGAATGAGCTGTTATATTTTAAACTTCATGTTTAGAAAAAATACAAATGTTATAGTTAATTACCAAAATTTTTACCACAGTTTTCAATTGTTGTGGAAAATTCTAGAGTTTCATACACCCTTAAGTATGGTTTGTATACTGTGCAAAATTCACCGAAGAATCTGCCTTATTTATGAAGAAAAGTGTACCCATAGCAACAAATGCTGCTCTTAGTAACTGAAAAAATTATGAAATTTCACATGTAACGAAAATTATTTCGTTATGTTTTCGAACTTACACTGCCATGCATGTGAATTCTGACGGCTTCTTGGTCATGCTGACAAAGTTCTCTGAATTTATTTGTAAAAGTATAAACAGTGGAAATTAAAATGTCCTGTGGTGCATCTCCTGCTCCAAGTCTGCCCGTTTGACGTCCTAGCCCCCTTAAGTAGTTGTAAGTTCTAGGGGACCGATGACCTCAGAAGTTAAGTCCCATAGTGCACAGAGCCTTTTGAACAAAAACTAGACGAAAAGAGCAAAAAAGGCTGAAAAGAAATAAAACAGTAAAAAATAGAGAGAGAAAACGAAATAAAAAATAAACTATTGAAGATAAAATATACTGGTAAATGTGACTGAGTGGCATGAACAGTTCATGGGCAGTTAGAAGGTTCATTGAAATCTGCTGTAACCTAAATACGTTTCCAGCGGAAAAACAAAAACCTCATTTTGCAGAAGGTTCTCTTTGCAGGTCACAGATACAACAAAAAGCCCTGTGTTTTGTAGAAAAGAATTGGCGCCACAGAGACTGACCTACATACGCCGAATACGAAGAATAGAGAGGGTCATCATTATTCGTTCGCTGCCTTGGAGTGTAAGGTGAGGCTGTGTGAGAACGGTAGGCTGAAGGATGACCTCAAAAGACGGCAGCAACAAGAGGCAGCCGTTGTTTTGAGGGCGGCTTAGCGGACAGTGGCAGAGCACGGCGGACAAATTAGGACGTAAGGTCGGCCAGCTAATGGAGGCGACACGCTAATTGGCAGCAGGGAGGAGCCCTACGCCGCGCTGGCCGCGTCTCTGCAGCGTAGCGGCGTCGCGTGATGAGAGAGCCGCAATCACGACCCCGCCCTGTCCTGCCGCCAGCACTGGGGGTGGGGGACCAACGACGCTTCTTTCTTCTCTCACGGTCAGCTACGAACTCGTGAGCTGCCACAGTCTTACGTAGGCTGACGTAGCCGCTCCATACTAGAGCGAACTGTATTTATAATTTTGCAGGGAAAGAGAATTGAGAACTGCATACCGTCAAAGAATAGGCCGCCTACGGACGCAAAAAAGAAGACATTAGGGATAGATTCCTTGCACAGAAATAGAGGAAATGTTTCACACTAGCGTCGACGATCAAGTACTCATAGCTCTTGAAGTATGCATTTTTGTCAATACTTCCTTCTCCCGTAATATCGAAAGCAAAGACGTTGTGGTAGAAGAGATCTGTTTCGTAGCATCGAAGATGAACAAGTTCACTTACTTCTAAAGGTATTCATGTTAACTAGGCATTTTTTTACTTATTTCTGTATAAGGAGCCAGTCCATAAATTTTGGTGGTAATTTTTTGCAGCACCATACATTGCCGCAAATAATATCTATAGCTTCATTTGTGGCGGTAGGCACGTCTAATGAAAAAAGTCGGAACCGCAGATTTTGAGATGTGGTTCGACAGAAGTTTATTTTATACCAGTACAAATTTCTATTTGCATTTTAAAAATAACGTTTAAAGAAGTCTAAATTTCTAAAACGCCCCCTTCCAACTTCCAGAAAGTAGTAGTACTCGAACTTCTCTTTTACAAATCAAGCATCATGTGTACAGTTACCTACGGGAAACGGACGATTTTAAATGAAGACACAAAAATAATTTCGGTGGAATGGCATCTAGGGAATATATTCGTCTAGGTAACATACTTAATTAATTAACATTGAAAGATTACAGGTTAACGAAAGCGTAGGATAAGCCATTGCAAAGGTATAATGATGGTACCTTACCGACCGATGTAACCGCCAGATGTTGATTGCAAGCAAGCAAACGTGCATGCACTCTGTTTTAAAGGTGCCAGATGTCAGTTTGTGGAATGAAGATCCTTGAATGTCGCGCTTGGTCGGTCAATACAAGTATGGTAAATGCTCTCTTTGGATGACGTTGTCGTCTGATGATGTCTCATATGTGCTCAACTGGAGACAGATCTGGTCATCGAGAAGGCAAAGGTAACACGTCGACACTCTGTAGAGCGTGTCACGTTACAACAGCGGTACATTGGCAAAAGTTATCCTGCTGGAAATCACCGCTTGAAAATCTGTTCATGATTGGCAGCACGACAGGCCGAATGAACAGACTGACGTACAAGTTTTCAGCCAGTGTGCTAATTCAAGGTGTAGGTCTAGTGTGACTACCACGCAGACAGATTGATTGCAGGGCCTCAACTGACCTCCTTCTAATCAACATACGGCCATCACTAGCACCGAGGTAGAACCAGCTTTCAACAGAAAACTCAATCGAACTCAAACCTGCCCTCCAGTAAGCTCTCGCTTGACACCACTGAAGTCTCAAATGGTATTGGTTTGCGGTCGACTGATTGCACGCTACATAGCGTCTGTCCCGGAGTCGTCCTTGAAGTAACCGATATATAACATTTCGTTATGCCACTGTGCTGCATATTACTGCCTAAACACGATTTTTGAAAAATATTGAATACAATCATTTTCAACCGTACAATTTTCATTTGTTTAACCAGTTTCAGCACAACATCTCGCCATCTTCAGGCCCTCTGACCGACTTGTAAGAAGAATCCCACATAAGGGCCAGAGTTCAGTGACGATATTCGTAGTTCTTTGACACAGCGATCCTTTCGATCATCACTTGCTGCTGGGAATGATCACTGTGTCAAAAAACTACGGATACCAGTCACTGAACGCTATCTACTATTTTTGCTGGACCAGAAATGGGATTCTTCCCCACCTTCAGAGGTTTGTGGACCCTTTGTAGAAACTGAAGAGCTCCATCTAGTCCAAAAGGCCAGGAATGTTGTCGGACAGGATCATGCTGTTGTAGAACAATGCCCTCCAACATGCTGCAAAGGTTGTGTCGATTACGCTGCAGAAGTGTAACTGGGAAGGTCTTGTACATCTTCCATACAGTCCTGATCTGTCTCCAAGCGATTTTCATATTTTTGGTGCCCTGCAGAAAGACATTCGTGGCTGTCGATTTGCAAACGAAGAGGTGCACGCCTTGGTTTAATCATGGTTCCGTAGGCTGCCCTAAACATTTTTTCGTAAAGTCACCTACCACACAGGGATAAATGTTTTAATAGTTGTAGCGGTTACTTTTGAAATAATAATCAGTTTAAAACTGTTTCTTGGATTTCTCTGTTTCATTTGACTGCTATAGAAAACAATGCTTAACTGGTTATTTATATTCCGCAGATGAAGATGTAGCTCCTATCCAAGAAGACTTTGGATATATTTGGACTTGTGCGACACTTAGTATTCGTGAAGAACCTAGAACGGCGATTCTATATGACGGGTTGAAGACTGCCTAAAGCCAGGAAGAGGTATTGCTGCCCTGAAGGAGGATATGCTCCTCCTCAACATGTACGCCCACACGGATACAAACAGAAAAAGAGCGAGAAGCGAATTATTAGAGGCGGAGTCGCAGTCCTTCTTACTAATGCTCATGGAAGTTTAATACTAGGAGACTTCAACTGCATAGTAAGGACAAAAGACCAGAATGCGATAATTTATGCCCAGAATTACAAACTTTTGCAGATGGATTACACGTCAAAGACCTTTGGATCCATCTCCATCCTAATATTTAACATAACATGTACATCAGTATTCAGTCCGCAATAAACTGGGCAGAATATATGTCCCGAGACATGTTAAGTAACCTACTAGATTGTGAGGTACGACAGCTAAACTTTATTGATTATTGCTGTTAGTATATAAACATTACACACAACAGACAGAAAACTTTCCTAGGGCATGGCTTGTGTCAATAGAAAGGGTCGCTGCTAGACGAAGATATGTCGAAGCAGAAAATTAAGGAGTTTTTGATGAAGTGTTTAAAAGACGGGACAGCTGTCGGGAGCGACTGCTATGGTAGACTAAGTGGGAAAAGCTGCAAAAATGTTTAAATGTGTGTGAAATCTTATGGGACTTAACTGGTAAGGTCATCAGTACCTAAGCTTACACACTACTTAACCTAAATTATCCTTAAGACAAACACACACACCTATGCCCGAGGGTGGACCAGAACCTCCGCCGGGAACAGCCGCACAGTCCATGACTGGCATAAAAAAAAGAAAAAACTGCTTCGTTCGGTTTGCACGGAATAAAGCATACCATGTTAGAGATATCCTGGAATATTACTTCATAATTTTACGAGAACTGTTCCATCAACCGGCCGCTCTAATGTCCAAACCATTTAAAATTGAAAGAATTAAAGCACAAATAACAGCATGTGCTCGTTAAACTTGACCTGCTATTAAAATATAGGCACGGGATATCAGTGACTTTAGTTATTAAACAGCATCCGTCTATCATTTGATAAGACAAACTAGAGGAAACTAAAAAAAAAAATATTACTAAGCTTGACGATGCTGGAGATGAAGATTTTCAACAAATAACGATCAAAGAATATTCTGTGAGAAGTTATAAGGGACTTTACTTAGCACCGGATGTAGAAGAGCCATCGGCAGATTACTTTCTGAACATTATAACATAGTGCCTTGAAGCAAGCCATAACGAAGAACCAGTTGCTACGGTAACAAAAGAGCTCATCAAACGCATCGTCACGGATGCTCCCAAGCAAAAAGCTGCTGGACTAGATGGACTGCCCACAGAATGTTAGGAATTGTTTTGGAATATCAGAAAAGAGGAACGCAACGAAATGTAGAGTGAAATAACGTCTTACCCCGTAGTTTACGTACAGAATGATGGTAATACGCTGGAAAATTTACATCTTATTACTTTTCCTACCGTCAGATTTAAAATACTAACGCGTGTTATGGACAATAGAGCGAAGCATATAGTTCCTAAAGTAATTGGAGCGTACCAAACCGTACAGAGCGGGCATTGATAAATCGTTTCGCCAAATACAGAAACTTTGTAAATTTAACATCGGTGTGAAGGACGAGATCAGAAGCACCTTTTCTAGATTTTATTAAAGCCTTTGACAGGATTATTTACCAGTTTTTAGTTTCAATCAGGAAAAAAGAGTTTTAGTGAGCCAGTCAGAAAGCTGATAAAGAAATGGGTAACTGACGCAGGATCGAGGCTGAAGGATAGTGGGCAACTGACAGCTTTGGTGCCGTTGAAATACGGAGTAAGACACTGATGCACCCTGTCAATGTCACCAATCGCCACAGCAACAGAATATTTATTGAATAGATTCTACAGATCTCCACAAGGACTTCAGACATGTAGTGTAAAAACTGTGTACCAAACTTATGCAGATGACGTATGATCATCAGTTGCCGAGAAGGGATTGACCCAGCTGGGTGAATAAAAAAAAAAAGAAAAAAATGTGCAGATCCGTCTGGAGCAAAGCTCAGTTCCAACAAATCAAAGATTAAATGTCTCGGTATGACGATGACGCAGAGTACCGAGGACACGAACAAAGTATACGACCAAAGGCCACACTATGAGGAATATTAATCAAATGCAGAGGGTCACCTTTCTTCATACGTATGGCTTTAGCAGAATATACCACACAGCTGCGATACTACCCATTAAAACGAATATGGCAAATAATATATCTGGAAAGGGAATACCTTTAAATCAGCTAGAAAACAACAATATGATGGCTACAGAAAAGTGGACTAGGGGTACAAGACATCCAATCACAGTACACAGCAGCTAGGGTAGTACAAGCCAACTGGCCAACCGTTCCAAAGATTTATTTACTATTTCAGAGCCTAACGACAGGCCACATCGGCCACATCAACACCGGACATTCGTCGTTACTTCGTTGGAATTGGTTATACGCAAAAGTGGTCACAAAAGCGTAATATGAACCAGATTTACAGTCTCAGCACAAACACACCTTATCGGAGAGAAATAACCTCACAGTAACTGGAAATTGGAAAGGGTCAACACTGACAATTCCAATTTAAGCTGTAGCGTGACTGCACTATGGTACGATGCAGAAAACGAGATACTCCACAGGTAAACAAGTGTATAACACGAACCTCAATCCGAACAAGTGCTACGAACAATATCACCTCGTCGCGAAGTTAGCGCCCATTTTCATATGCAGTGATTGTAACCAAATATGGACACAGACTAGAAAAACAAAGGTGATCATTAATCGGACATTAGGTACATTCATAATTGTGCAAGATATTGTACCCCACAACAAGGAATAATAGATACACCTGGATCGTCGGTCAATATCTTTATTATATGATGATAACAGAAGGGCCAACGCTATTACAATGTATAACATCTTGGATAATCGCCACTTCATAGCCAAGCATGCCAAATACCACGAATTATTTCAGAGATCTTTACTTATTATGTTATCACGTGAAGAATAATGTGCTTTTATTTGTTTATTAATACAGGAAATAGCATAATTTATCGTGCATGATTATCTACAAGAAGCTATACGGCCTCAAATAATGTAGACTAGGGAATGGCTGCCGGGTTCCCGCCATTAACTCATTTACTATCCATTTACCATAAAAGAGGGCTTTTCATCTGAATAAGTAGGATTAATTTCCAGAATGAAATTTTCACTCTGCTGAGGAATGTGTGTTGATGTGAAACCTCCTGGCAGATTACAACAGTGTGCCGGACCGAGACTCGAGCTCGGGACCGTTGCCTTTTAGGGGCAAGTGCTCTACAGAGTGAGATATCAAAGAACAACTCGCGACCCGTCCTCACAGCTTTACTGCCGACAGTTCTCCGTCTCCTACCTTCGAAAGTATTACATTTATTTTATTTTATTTTATTTCATTTTTTTAGCCATCACTCTTCTCACCCCTCTTCATTTCAGCGCAGCTCTCGGGTGCATTCCAGTCGCTGTTTCACTCTACAGTCTTTACCCTCTACAGCTCATTCTAGTACCATAGAACAAATGTTCAATCATCCTACCCCGTCTTCTTGTCAGCGCTTACAAAATGTCCCTTCCTTCGTCGATTCTGCGAACACTTCCCAGTGTTTCTAATTTTCAGCATTCCTCTGTAACACCGCATTAGAAACGCTTTGAATTTCTTCTGTTCTGATTTTCCCTCTGTCCATGATTCAGCACGGTTCAATGGTGCATTCCACACGTACCGTCTGAGAAATTTCTTCCTTAAATTAAGGCTTATACTCCATACCAGTAGACTTCTCCAGGAACGTCCTCTTTTCTCTACTTTCTGCGACCTCCTCGCTTTGCTCGTCATGGATAGCAGAATTTCTTAACTTTGCTCTCTCATCGTATACTGTTATGGTGTTAAATTTCTCGAAAATCTAATTTGTGATACTTCTCATTCCTTTCACCTTTCTTCGGTTTGTTCTCAATCCATGTCCTTTATTCATTATAGTGACCATTCCACTGAACAGATCTTATAATTCTTTTTCACCTTCACTGAGAACAGCGAATTTTTATCGTTTCTGTCCTTTCACAATGAATTTTAATCCCACTCTTTAAACTTTCTTTTATTTCTTTCACTGCTTTTTCGATGAATGGATTGGCAGAATGGAAGAAGGACTTCATCTCTGTCTTACAGCGTTATTAGTCCGAGAACTTCCATCTTAGTCTTTTCTTCTACGTTTCCCACTCGGTTGTTGTACATTACTCTTCTTTCCCTATAACATACTGCAGATTCTCAAAATTTAGAACATCTTGTAGCATTTTACCTTGTCGAATGCTTTTTCCAGGTGAAGAAATCATATGAATGTGTCTTGAAAGTTGTCCATTCTTACATCCTCTGTCAAACTCAATGTCAGTAACTGCATGTCTGGTTCCTTTTCCTTTCCTAAAACCCAGCTAACCGCCATGTAGTTTTCTTTTCCATTGTTCTAAATGTTATTCTGTGAGCAAGTTGAACTGTTAAGATGATCGTGGGATAATTCTTGCAACTGTCGGTTATTTCTATCCACGGAATAGTGTGGATGATGTTTCTCCAAAAGTCTGATAGTACTGTATATCGCCAATATTATTCACACGATACACCAATCTTAATAGTCGTTTGGTTGCCACTTCCCACAATGATTTTAGAAATTCTTATGGGATGTTATCTATCCCTTTCAAGTCTTCCAAACCTCTAAAATACTGGTTCTAATACTGGATCCCCTATATGTTCGCTGTCTACTCCTGTGTCTTCCTGTGCCACATCAGACAAGTCTTCATTCTTACAGCTGTGTACCTCAGTGTGGTCTTTGCACCTGTCCGATCACTCCTCTTCATTTAACGGTGGAATACCCACTGCACTCTTAATGATGCCGTCCATGATTTTAATTACACGGTCGGTTGATTTGACTTTTCTGTACACTGTGTCAGTCCTTCCAACGTCAATTTGTTTTTCTGTTTCTTCGCACTTTTCCTGCAGCGATCTAGCCTACGATTTCTTGCATTTCCTTTTTATTTCAATCCTTTGTGATTTATATTGCTGGTTCTCCTGTCATTTCCTAAGCAGTTTAGTACTTACTTCTTTCAACGATCAGTTGAAGTGTTTTTTCTGTTACTGAAGGATTCTTCGCAGTGACCTTCTATGTTTTCCGTTCCAACTTCTACAGTTTCCCTTATTATAGATGTCCACTCCTCCTCAACGGAACCGCCTTCTGTGGTATTCCGCATCGCTGTACACACATTTTAACTAACTTCAACGCTTCTCCCGATTCGTCAGTACTTCAGTGTCTCAATTTCTTCCGCTCTGGTTCTTCTGTGGTATTCTCTTAAATTTCACTCTGTTCTTTACCATTAATAAATTGTAATATGAGTGAATGTTTACTCCTGAGCGCGCCTTATGATCCATCACCTGATTACGGAATCGATGTCTGAGCATGATGTAGCTCAGGTGGAATCTTCCAGTGTCTGTGGACCTCTTCGAGGTATACTTGTGGTTCTTGAATAGAGTACTCGCTGTTATTAGATGAAAGTTATTGTAGAACTCAGCTGGTCTTTCTCCTGTCGCATTCATACCACCAAACCTATATTTTTAATGTTACGGTTTCTTTCACTCCTTGCCTTACAACCAGTATAATCAGTGTACAGTACCCTACTTTCAGCAAATATAATGTGTTGTTCCTGTGTACGTACAACTACTTGTCATTCGAACCTCATTCTGTCTGTTATGTCATTAAGGTATTGTGTATCAGTAGCTGTGTACGTACATCTGATGGGTGTCACACATCCTAGCCGTTGTAGTGGATGGGGAGGTCCAATTGCATTGCTACCTCGCACCCCTCATCTGACTGGCCTTGATTTATTTATTTTTTTGCACATGCCAGAGAGGTGAATTTGTGGTTCTCTGAGGCTGTAGATAGTCCGATAATGAACGCCACTGCGGGTTGTTCAGTTGAAGAGGAAGTAACATCTCTTAAAAGTTCAATGACAGTGGTTTCGACAACGCCAACAAGTGGCAAATAGGGTTTCATTCACATTATCCTTTCTTTTAAGTTTGACTGTTCTTTCAATGGAGACTGTTCACGGATATATTTTTTGTCCGAATAAATCTGTGTATGACATAAATAACTTGAAAGCTTTTCAAAAATGGAACAAACTGGGTTCAGACTGCAGAGCTAATCCCAATCAGAATTCATCGTTGGATATCGGAGATTTAAGTGTATAAGCGCCAGTAATCTCAAATTTTTTAAGATTTGAATGTTAAATGCATAGAGAAAAGCCGATTTTAATTGTTTAGTATCTATTTATGTAAATATTCAGATTTCTCAGGCTTGAGAACCGTTACTTCATCGAGTGCGGCACGAGTGACGTGTCTGGCGCTAAGTATGCACTAAGTTTTCGAGAGAATTGATTTTTCAAAATCAATTCATAACGAAGAAGAGGCTCGTTTGTGGATTCCTCCTGCTAGTAATGTCCTCATGTGCTGAATCATCTGTTGGAGTCTGAGGGCGAGCGCTTCTGAGACAATGGGGATGCCTGCATAGGCTTTCTTTTGAACGTAAGTTCTCGTAACAGTAGTTTGAAACGGTGATCATAAGTGATATTCTGTTCACAATTCGCCCATTTGATATGTTATTTGGGCTCCTTTGCTAAGTTACTAGATCATTAGCCTCTTTCCCCATGAATTTACACAACTTTGCCAATTGCAAAGCCACTACCCATTTACGGGTTATGCCGAAGTGCTAGGTCTGCAAGCGTACTTCTCTACCTTGGCCAGCGATCTTGATGAGTTGCAGTCAGACCTGCAGTTCGTAAAAGAACTTATCGAGAGTGATGATACATTGGATTCAACCACAAATTAAAGTAGTACGAACCAATTATACAACAGAAAATAAACTGCTACATTGTTTGGTAATGTGAAATTAGGATCAGGATTTGACCAGATCACGCTATTTGTTATAAATTTGAATTTGTCAGTACATTCAGAATAGAGGTGTAGTGATATTGAATTTGTTATCTATCAAAGGGCTTCTAAGGACTGCCTGTTGCAAATCATAAAAAAGCAGAACAGAAACTGTAAATTTTTTTGCGTGTTCTGTGCAACAAATTGCGGTGCAAGTTGAATGTACCAGAATAGATACATTTGGTTCGTCAGAAGCCTCCAGCCACGTTTTGTGCCGTGTGTTTCAGAAAGCAATTGACCAAATAACTGCAAGAGAAATATTGCCTGCTGCACCTGTATCTGACGTTCAGAACTTTTCACCGTATAGCACAAAGCAGTGAAATATTCGTTGCGGAAAGGGGCACCAACTTTCTGGCTGCGCGCCCTCACTATCCCTGCCTATCCGTACACATCCGCAGCTCATGTATTTTTACCACACTACCCCGGCAGCATAACGGAAGACAGAAAAGGTAAAGAGAAAGATTAAAGCCCACTGGCATTACGCTACGTGGCTTCTGGCGTATTTTTCTTTTTGGTGGTTTTAATCAAGCTCCCGTACGTGCCACCTATTCACGGTAGGTCCTTTAATCTTCGGAAAATTTGACTGCCGCTTGTCGTAAATCCTAATAAATATATTAAGCTTCAGAGTGGATAAAATACGCTTGATGGCTGCCGAGCAAATTCTGGGCAGAGTGTACTCTGCGTGTTCATTTTAATTACGAGTTCTTTTGCGTGGCTTACTGTCATAACGTTTTACTCCACGCAACGTAAATTGAGAAATGTCTACTCCAGTGCCAAAACTTTATGCTACGTAATTTGTTTCACCAAACTGTCTCTGAACTTCTTTTTAAATTCACCAGATAAATGGAACAATAATGATTCAAAAAGTAATTGACTGACTTCATTACATCCCTAGCCACTCACCAATGCACACACACACACACACACCTACCAACACACACACACACACACACACACACACACACACACACACACACACACACACACACACACACACACACACATGCAAGGAAGCAAATAATAATGAAATATTCCTGTCATTATACACACGCAAGCACAAATATACCTATTTATTTATTTATTTCTGCACATTTTTATTCTAAGTCTGGTTGGTTAATTCGGGGAACGGGACCAAACAGCGTGTTCATCGGTCCTATTACTATTATTGCATGCAATGCATAATACTAATATTATATAATATCAAATCCCTTTTTTCTCCTCTAGGTCTTACTCATTTTGTAGGAACGCTGACACAGCTTTTCCAACAAGTAAAAAGGAAATTGCGGTTTACAAAATGGAAACCAAAAACCACCCTCTTGCCTGATTTCAGTAGGCAGTGTTTGCAGTGTTAGCATTATGGAAGAATGTTTCTACAGTATTTGCAGTGTTAACATTGCAAAAGAATATGAGTGTAATGTTAGTAATGCGTGCAGTGAACAGTACTTAGCAAGGAATGAACAGTGCACCACTATCTTTTCATCTATTTAGACAACTTCTTTCCAAGAACGTGTATTGTGTGCACAATTATAAGTTAGGAAAGAAAAGATTGAGGTGCGTTTTTTAAACAAACTAGCCTAGAGGTTAAAAGATACAGCCACCTTCCAGACAATTTGACTTAGCTTTTTCGTGGTTTACTTAAATTACTTTAGGATAACACCGGGAATGTTCACACTGTATGTCCCAGTAGACGCGTAAGTCCGTAAATGACTCTACATATGTTCCTTTCTTTGTTCTTGAATTGTAATACCACAATATCCTCGTAAAAGTGAGCCATAGATGAATAAAACTAGAAATACTGCTGCCACGTCCACTGATGCTGCTACTACTACTACTACTACTCTCTAACACACACACACACACACACACACACACACACACACAAAATCACGATGAAGACCCATGCTTCTTCAGAGGGAATATTTTCGTTGTTGTAACTACACATCCTCATTCAGTCATCTCCACCTCATGATTCAGGCCACAGTAGATGTAGTATTAATCTATGTCCACGATAATTAAAAATTTTGCTATATAGCATATCTACGAATTTGCTTCCATGGTTACTAATTATATAGCCGCTGAGGAAATAAGAACTGTTGAATCTCTTTAATAACCACAACGATTGTCACTTTAAAACTATTTCTATTGCAACAAGAATGCCGCATGGATTGACTATATAAAATTCTCCTCTAGACAGTGGTTCGTCATCTCTATTTATACTTGAGACAACTAAATATCTCTAAAACGACGCATCGTACGAAAAAAATGTTGTCGCTCAAAAATTAATATTAATAAAAGGGTCATCTGTCTGTGCTACAAGTAGTCACCTCCTAACCACCCATCCTGCCTGCCAGAGTCAGCTTTGTATTTCCAAATGTGAACCTCAGATTTTATGGCAAATTCCGATTTTACGCCAAAAGTAAATAAAGTTACTCAACCATTGCTTTTCATCCTTGGAGGATGGTGCTGTAATCGACAAATATTAAGCGTGCCTGTTCCAATTAAGAATCGAAGTAGTTGATTCTACATTTCATTTACGGGTAAACGTAAACCTTTGTGTTCTAACGGTGGAGATTTATGTTCGTAATTTACTTTAGTCTTGCAGATTTATTTGTACAATGCAATATGGTTAGCTGCTTGAATGTCTAGTTAGAAACTACGTTTAGCATGATCCAGGAACATCTAGATGGATGTAATAGCTTTCTGTTCCCATGGGGATGCTAGATATCGGTGAACCACCTTGTCTTTCGCCATTGGAGCGCTTGATTTCCGTGGGTCCCCTGCCTCTCATCATGGAGATGCTTGATTTTGGCTTGGTGGGAACAGGCAAACAAAAATAGAAAGACACAAACATCCAAAGCCCATCGTCACTGTAAAACTGAAAACTTCAGCGCAAAACATCCTGGACAGGACAGAGCAACAAGTGAATAACACATAGAGAGACATCCACACAACCACACTGTAGCACCACAAAAATGTGACTTCTGCAAGAAGTAAGTACACGCATTTATATGCACAATCTGTCCTATCCATTCCCTTCCCACACACCATTTCACAAAGCCTAACCAGGATCACCATACAGTTCAACACATTTCTCGAAAACTAGCACTGTAATCGAAAAAAAAGCTAGTCAAAGAATAAAATAGCCAATCTTGGTGTACATCACAACGTAATACAACGGCAGTAGTACTACAAAAAGCAAATAAGAAAAAAAGATGAAAACAAATACCTATAGTTTCATGTTAGTCCTAATCTTCGCCATTTAAGTAACAGAACGCTGATAATCGCTTCTTAAGCGCAGGTGACTCTCTGGAAGGCAGTAATTATAGCTCTTCTGCAAATATCACAGTTACATTAACACTAACATGTAATACTAAGGTATATATTTATTTGTCTTTTTAAAATTTATGTCAGTACTTTTATTAATGTAAATACTAAAAAACCGTTGTGTATTGTAACGCATAAATTCTTTATGTGCTATTCAACAGAGAATAAATGAACCAGTTGACGGCGAAGAAACTTCTCCGGAACATGTTTGGGGACGACAACGACAATTTTTTTTTTCAAGGTACAACAACGTTTTCGTCTTACTCATCAGGAAGAATACACGAGCAAGAAAAGAAATTTAGCCGAAATATAGTTATGATGAAGATAATGTGCAGAAATTACCAACTTAGTAATTAGCAGCTAACTAGGCACCGCACTGGGCAGTTGCATTTTGATTCCACCAAATTGTGTACGAATGCCACTTAGGGCTCTCATTGCGTGGCAAAATATCGCATTCTGTAGTAAAAGTCGTGGGAAGCTGTCACAATCTTTCATTGTTCAGCATTTAAAGTCACATGAGAGTCTAGACATGCGTTGCGTGCAGTGACATCAAAACGAACGTGGAATTAGAGCTGCGCTAATGGATGTCGCGACACCCAGAATAGGGCACGTGTGATGCTCAACATTCCACGAAATGCAACACAGTCTGCCACTTGCCAGCTGTCATTCTTCTTCGTCCACTGGTCGCCCGTTATTTGACTCTGAGTCTTCCTTGGAGTGTACGAATCCACCCAAATGCCCCATGACCTCTGGTGCACGTAGTTGCACGTAGTTGTATATTTATGAACTTATTTATACTGCAGTGTAGTAACTGTACTGCCAATCCAACTGCAATAATTGAACCCTTGTTTGGACCTCTTCCCTCTCACACGTAATCGTGTCTTCTACTAACGTTAACTCTCAGTTTAGATCGACCGGAAACCGAACACCACTGCAATTACACTAGTTCCTCGAAAAGAGATTTGTTTTTATATATTGAGTCTTTTGTATTCACTGTAGTCATTGAAATTGTGTTTCCTGAAACTGGTACTTTTTTATTTTACTGGGAAGAATACAGTTTTTTTTTTACAAAATCAACCTGTGTAGTACTGATATTTTTTAAACAATTTTCTTCACCGTCTTTCCACATAGCGCTGAGTGCTGTGCTTCAGTGTTCGTTCAGAGCGCCAACATCCACATAATAGCACGACGCTCGCTCTCATAATATTTATTTTTCCGTAGTAATACATCTGCGGAAATAATCAATCCAGCAATAAACTGTAGTCTGTGTTAGCTTCTGTACAAACTATTATCTCTTTATTTCTTGGTATATAATTGTACTATGTTGTCAACGAAACGTGCACCTTTTGCAGTAACAGCAAAAGTAATTATGTTCACTGTGTACGCCCTTTATGCGGTGTCCTGGTGTTACCATCGTAACTGCTGACCTCAACAACAAAGAATCAAGTATCAGTGTTGGCATTTTATTTTGTGGTTGTTAAATACGGCGTTACAACAGAATACACAACCTGTTGTTGGCCTTCAGTTGTGAGACTGAAGAAATTCGCAAGAAAACTCAGGTTTTGGAGCAGTCTGTTCTTGTAATGCCAACAGTGTTTAAAATCCGTCGCACCCAGGTGCCAATGCGACCATCAAGTTACTGTCCGACTCTTTTGTGTGGCTATAGATAGAAAATTACGTTCTTGCTATGGCTCAATTATGTACTGAATGCCAGCAATGTAAATTGGGGCGACACGTACGCGCCGACACGGGGCACTTTCAGCGTAATCTCATACAAATCATTCCATCTTCAGGTGGCTACAGATACATTTTAACGGTACTTCTGCCGATGCAGTTGCACCAGTCTCCATGACGACAGTGGTCACCTTGTTCTCCATACAAACTGGACCACTACCACCGACTGTCGGAAGTCAACATCACCGTCTTTGCAGGTGATGATGCTGACTGGCCAACTCCCTTACCCTCTTCCTCTGGGACATAAACAGGCCTGGTCGGTGCACCATCCGTGGCCTTGAACTGTATAGGAAGTCTCGCTCCACCTGTGCTGCCCTCGGCGCAGCACTGGCTCCCAGCTATTGTCGTTTCCTTTAACACCACACTCCCCTCTACTGTACCTTAAGGCTACTAATCGCCTGAATATGGTGCTGTTCTCAGTAATTTTGCAGGCTCACACATGTTTATCTGGGGTAGGAACGCGTCACCAGTCTTGGAGCCAATTGCCAACTTGTGTGGGATGTAAACTGTGCAAAGCTTCACATCACCGAAGTGAACGCATTATCGTAGCCAAGTTGGTAATGTTGCCAACACTCACTACGGTAGTAGAAGGTTATATGGAAGCTATCTCAGCAGATGATGAAGAGACTGAAGGCATGTATGATGAAACAGAAAAAAATTATTCAGGTACTTAAGGAAGACGAAAATTGTGAGGGGTGACTGGGACTCGATAGTACGACAAGGGACAAAACGAGAAATAATTGGAAAATATGGGTTGGGTGAAAGGAATGAAGAAGGAAACCACATCGTAGAACTTTGCGCAGAGCATATTTTAATCATTGCTAATACTTTGTAGCATCATGAAAGAAGGCTGCATACAAGGAAGAGACCCAGAGGCATGGAAGTTTCAGACTGATTACACCATGGTAGTACAGGGATTTCTAAACCAGATTTTATACTAGAAAGTATTTCCATTTCTAAACTAGATTTTAAACTAGAAAGTATTTCCATTTGCATATATGGACGCTGATAATAATTTATTGGTTATGAACTGCAGACTGAAACTAAAGAAACTGCAAAGATGTAGGAAAATAAAGATATGAGACTTGCATAAGCTGAAGGAATCCGAGGCTGTGAGAGTTTCAGAGGGATCTTTCGGGACTGAGTAAAGGAATACAATAGAAGACGAGTGGTTGGCTTTGAGATATGAAACAGGTAGCAGAGGATCGTATAGATAAGATGATAAGGCTTAGTAGAAATCCTCAGATACCACAGGAGATGTTCGAAGTAATTGACGAAAGGCGAAAATACAAAAATGCAGCAAATGAAGGGGAATATTGAGTCTACAAATTATGTTTTCAGAAAGTTGAAAACGTCGAAGGAGAAAAAGCTGGAGGACAAATGCAAGGCTGTAGGAGCATAAATAACTATGGAAAACACAGACGACATCGATAGAAATATTAAAGCAGTTGTATGTACATCAAACGCTCAGAGGGCAAGTCAGTAGTAAGCAAAGCAGAGAAACCTGAAAGGCGTAAGGAATGTGTAGATTGTCTGGACAAGGAAAACAAACTTGAGGACGATTTTATATCAAGATAAGGAGAAATACGTGAAGATGATACGGCAGTAAGACACTGCGAGAATGATTTGACAAGGCACTGAAAAAAAAAATAAGTGTATACAATGCCCACGGAATAAAGACATTCCCTTAGAATTAATGACATCTTTGGAATATCTAGTTCTGTCTGTTGTCCAAAGTGTAGGAGACAGGCAGCATATCCTCAGTCTTCGGGAAGGATATATTAATTCCAAAGACCACTCGTGCTGACAGGCATGAGTACTCTCAACCAGCATTTTAATAAGTCAAGGAATCAAAATATTGAAGCGAATTATTTACAGAAGAATAGAAGAAGTGTTGCAAGCCGATCTCCAGGGACTTTAGGTTGGGCTCCAGAGAAATGTGGGCAGACAAGATGGAATACTGACCATAGGAAATTCTAGAACATAGGTTGAAGAAATGTAACCCTACGTTTATAATATCTGCTGATTTAGAGAAAGTTTTTGACACTGACGACTGAACTTTCGCTCTTTGGAAATTTTAAGGTATCAGGGATATAATATGGGGAACGACAGGACATTTTAACTTTACAGAAACCAAACTGCAGTTATACAAGTCGAAAGACATGAGAGGGAATTTTTAGTTGAGAAAGAATAAACAAGGATGTAACTTACACCTTTTGTTACTCATCCTGTACGTCAAGCAAGCTGTGCAGGAAACTGATGACAAATTTCGAAAGAAGCTCAAAGTTTAGAGAGAAGAATCAAAATCTTTGAAGTTTTCTGGTAGCATTGTAATCGTATCAGAGAAGACAATGGACTCGGAAAAGCAGTTGAAATAGGTCAGTATCTTGGAAAGAGATTATGTGATGACGATCAACAAAAGTAAAGGATGGGTAATTGGATGTAGTCAAATTAAATCAAACGATACTGGGAATTCGATTAGCAAAAGAGTTTTCTATTTGTACAGGAAACTAACTCCTGATTACCAAAGCACAGAGGATATTAAATGTAGACTGGCATAGCACGAAAAATACACTCCTGGAAATTGAAATAAGAAAACCGTGAATTCATTGTCCCAGGAAGGGGAAACTTTATTGACACATTCCTGGGGTCAGATACATCACATGATCACACTGACAGAACCACAGGCATATAGACATAGGCAACAGATCATGTACAATGTCGGCACTAGTACAGTGTATATCCACCTTTCGCAGCAATGCAGGCTGCTATTCTCCCATGGAGACGATCGTAGAGATGCTGGATTTAGTCCTGTGGTACGGCTTGCCATGCCATTTCCACCTGGCGCCTCAGTTGGACCAGCGTTCGTGCTGGACGTGCAGACCGCGTGAGACGACGCTTCATCCAGTCCCAAACATGCTCAATGGGGGACAGATCCGGAGATCTTGCTGGCCAGGGTATTTGACTTACACGTTCTAGAGAACGTTGGGTGGCACTGGATACATGCGGACCTGCATTGTTCTGTTGGAACAGTTAGTTCCCTTGCCGGTCTAGGAATGGTAGAACGATGGGTTCGATGACGGTACCGTGCACTATTCAGTGTCCCCTCGACGATCACCAGAGGTGTACGGCCAGTGTAGGAGATCGCTCCCCACACCATGATGCCGGGTATTGGCCCTGTGTGCCTCGGTCGTATGCGGTCCTGATTGTGGCGCTCACCTGCACGGCGCCAAACACGCATACGACCATCATTGGCACCAAGGCAGAAGCGACTCTCATTGCTGAAGACGACACGTCTCCATTCGTCTCTCCATTCAAGCCTGTCGCGACACCACTGGAGGCGGGCTGCATGATGTTGGGGCGTGAGCGGAAGACGGCCTAACGGTGTGCGGGATCGTAGCCCAGCTTCATGGAGACGGTTGCGAATGGTCCTCGCCGATACCCCAGGAGCAACAGTGTCCCTAATTTGCTGGGAAGTGGCGGTGTGGTCCCCTACGGCACTGCGTAGGATCCTACGGTCTTGGCGTGCATCCGTGCGTCGCTGCGGTCCGGTCCCAGGTCAACGGGCACGTGCACCTTCCGCCGACCACTGGCGACAACGTCGATGTACTGTGGAGACCTCACGCCCCACGTGTTGAGCAATTCGGCGGTACGTCCACCCGGCCTCCCGCATGCCCACTATACGCCCTCGCTCAAAGTCCGTCAACTGCACATACGGGTCACGTCCACGCTGTCGCGGCATGCTACCAGTGTTAAAGACTGCGATGGAGCTGCGTATGCCACGGCAAACTGGCTGACACTGACGGCGGCGGTGCACAAATGCTGCGCAGCTAGCGCCATTCGACGGCCAACACCGCGGTTCCTGGTGTGTCCGCTGTGCCGTGCGTGTGATCATTGCTTGTACAGCCCTCTCGCAGTGTCCGGAGCAAGTATGGTGGGTCTGACACACCGGTGTCAATGTGTTCTTTTTTCTATTCCCGGGAGTGTATATCTGCAAATGTAGTCTTTGCTAATCTCTAAACTCAGTTTGAGGGTTAGAAATGAAACATGGACGATAAATATTTGAAACAGAAATAGAACGGGATGAATTTGAAATGTGGTAGTATACAAGAATGCTGAAAATTAGATGGGCGGATTGCACAAGAAATAAGGTACTGAATGGAATTAGGGAAGAATGAAATTAATGGCACAACTTGATTAAAAGAAGAGATCGGTTGATAGGACCCATCCTGAGGTATAAACGATCGTCAAATCGTCAGGGAATTTCAGGCGGAGAAATTGTAGAGGGAGACCAAGCGACAAGCATAGTAAGTAGACTGAAATGGTTGTAGGCTGGAGTAGTTATCCGGCGATGAGGGGAGTGGCTCAGGCTCAGAATAGACCAGCATGGACAGCATCAGAAAACCAGGCTTCGGATTGATGACCACCACTACCACCACAGCAACAACAGCAACAAGAACTTCTGAGTCATTTGGTGTGGTGGAAGTGTGTATCTAATAGACGTGATGCAGCAAAACGTAGTTGATGTATTTTTATTGCCTGTAACTAGACTTATATACTGTATAAGACAATATTTACAGACAAATTTGTACATGCCTGAGTTTGTAAATATGATGGAGTTTCAATGCTGTGGACCAATTTGAGACATAATTAGTTGTTTGTGGAAGAATGCCCTTGAAGAAAATAGATGAATCTTGTGACACCGCGAGTGACTAAATACAGTTAATGTTAATCTGATGCTTTTTAGCTAATCGTGTGGTTTTTAATCCTTACATCGGTACTCTGGTGCTCCTAAATGCCATGTACTCTAAATTCAAGTTTAAGTCGAAAATAAGAGGTCATCAGTTTGGAATGGCTCAAACCTGAATCTAATTGGATGTTCATCGGAAATGGGGTGATGGTACCATGGATTTATGGTCCACTCGATTTCGTTCGAAAAACGTTATTGATGGGTGACAGATACAACTGCCGAATTATACAGATCACGGCGTTACAAGCCATTGGAGAAGGGAAGGAAACAGGCAAATTTGAATTTAAATGGTTCGTTTAATTCTTCAAATATTTTAGTTCTCTTTCCTGTTGGACGATAAAAGAAAGACAATACAAAATACTAAACCGCAAATATTTATCCGTAATTTAACAAGATTAAGTGGATAACTAAACAAAAAGAAGCACCATTCCTTCAGTGATCGAAACCTTTTGTCTATTATCAGCTCTTAATTATATGTGATAAATCGACGTCGTGTTCGGACACCGTGTTTTCATATGTTAGCCGGATGCTGACACACCAAATTCCGCAATGACTGCTTGGATATATTTAAAACAATGTGCTATTCTCGATAACTCTGATTGTGAGTTTGACGTTACTTTAATTAATAATACGTTACTTTAATTAATAATAGCTTTTGCATTACAGTATAACTTAGTTTACGTTACTTTAATTAATAATAGCTTTTGCATTACAGTATAACGTAGTTTGGATATATATATATATATATATATATCAGGCACGTATCAAAAAGTCCTTTAAATATAATAATACGTACTAATACTGTTTTATATCTGTGCAAAATTATCTTCTCCTTAGTATCGGATATTACAGAAACGTATGGTATGTTCAAAATTCTTGTTATCCACATACACGCAAGGAGCCAAGTCCAAAATCGTTTCGGAAGAACTATGGATGATTTGAACAGTAAGTAGGGTCATTTCACCTACAGTGCCCCAACTTTGTTTGTTACTTTACTAGGGTGAAACAAATACAAGCAAATTTGTTTGGTGTCATTACTGCATCAGCAGTTCACGTGAAATAATCCCTGCAACATACTCGATATCAGTTTAAAACGAACCATCATAAGATATTATGTTTGTACCATAGATTTTACGAATCTTCGAACATCACAGTGTTAGGTGGGTGTTATTGCTACACTTATCTATTATCAGTTGTGTATATTACGACCCTTCCTACGAGTACCATTGACCTATATGGCCCAGATATTTATTTGGATGTTTACATAGCGTATGGACAATTTCAAACGAGATATTTAAACACTGGCTGTTAAAATTATTGATCCATTTCGTCAATGTTTTGCTGAAGATCTGTAAAAGTTGTGTTACTCACGTATTTCGTTTAACCACTAGGTTTTCAATTGAAAATGATTCACAATGGATCTGTTTCAATGGTCTTACCATCACGTTCTCACGGTCCTTCCGACTTTGTTGTCTTTAAGTACTCAGTCCGAATAATAGTTCTACACGTTTGGCTACTCTGTATAATTTTCATCATTTCTTCAACCTTCGTTAATTTGAAACTGCGGACAGTACTGAGGCCTTGGTCTACCGCTTCAGTGTTGAGTCTCCCACAACACTACTAAAATAACTGCGCGCATGTCGGTGCCTAAGGCGTGTTCTTCCAACCCACCTTTCAGTGACATTGTTCCAATAGCCTGCCAAATCGCAGTTTGTGATTTCGTCATAACACTTTCAGTCGCACTGATAGTGGTTCTTGCCCTTTGACGCAGTTGTGAATTGAGGTCCTGGCAATCCAACAGTCCTGTATTTCGATATACAAGCATAACGCCTACCGTAAGTTCTTGAAAAAATGCAACATGTACTCGATTATTTCATGTCGCAGACCAAAAAGAGTAAGGTACGAGCCACACAGCAAGTGCTGTAGTCTAATGACCAAACCTCATGGCAGATGCCTGTTAGACTATACAGCAAATTCACCATCAGGGCGTAAGGTGTATCAAGGGGTAGATGGAAATGATCTTACAAATTAGTCTCCAGCCAGATACATAACATTGTATCTTATGACCAGCTCCAAGGAGAGCCTTTTATTGAACGAACTGTTTTTGACATTGCTGTCTTCGTCTCCTGAGTCTAGAAACTTGCATGCTCGACAGATTAATCCATACATATTATTAAAATTTGTTGGTTTTGTCCATCTATGTGTTTGTGTATGTAAGTATATTTCATATCTCCTCCTGGACCGATTTCATGCAAACTTGGTACAGGTGCCTCTAAGTGTCAGGCAACAATCGCTGTTGGGGTAAGCGGCATCTACTTGCCATAGTCAGGAGATATGACGTTTAAACAATGTGATGCGTGAAAAACGACTGCATTGTGTATTATGTTTATCACTGCTTTGCTACTTACTGTATTCATACATTTTGCACTGTATGACATGTGGATTAGAAGATATGATGCCATGAACACTGAGATGCGAAAAAAATCTACCGCATCATAACTCAAGTTTAAATTTATTACCTGTTTGCTAATAACTTTATTCGCAACGTATTTCGCAAACAGTACCCCCATATGCCATTAAATGTACCTACACAGATATGTCATATTACACAAACAATTCAAGTGATATGAAGTCATAACCACTGGGATGCATGAAAAAATGTCACATCGTCTATGAAGTTTTAATACATTCATTCTTTACTAGTAAGACACTCCTACAGTCAACTTAAGAAAATCTCTAACACTAGGCAGCGCTTTTGACAACTTAAAAACTGGGAAGGGAATACGGCTGTGAGCGAAAACAATAGTCCTCTACACATCTACGAAGACCCATTGCCCCAGAGAGATTAGCAAAACGGCGTTGTAATTATGAAAAGCAACTGAAACCAGCGTACAAAAACTGTACATTCTAATAGAGAAGTGGAAGATGCAAACTGCCAATGCCCATCGATTGTCTCCGTTTCGTAGGACCTTCACTGGAAATTATCTCATATTATCACTATTAGCTAGAAAAAGATGAAACTGGCGTTTCTCGCAGCCACTTATTTCATCTACATCTACATCCATAATCCGTATGACAGAATTATCCTTCAGTAGGCGCAACCCCCATCTCACTCTTCAATTAAACCTGTCCACGTTAGACTAAATTTTTCTGCCTGACTTTTGTAGTACTATTACCGTCAGAGGGTGGTACGGCACTACAATTCACACCACCACACTCCGTCAGAGGGTGGTACGGGACTACAATTCCCACCTCCACACTTCCGAAGTGAATTGCAGAGACGCAGTCAGTGCTGGCGGAGAGAACCCTGGGCACCCCTTCTGCACACCCCCCCCCCATTCCAGCCCTGCATTGTTCGTGGAAAGAAGGATTGTCGGTATGCTTCTGTGCTGTGTGGGCTCTAATATCTCGGGTCTCTTCAAGAGATATACGTTGGAGGGAGCAATATACTGCTTGACTCTTCAGTGAAGGTATGTTCTCGAAACTACTGAGCGCCTCTCCTGCAGTCTTCCACTGGAGTTTATTTGTCATCACCTTAACGCTTTCGCTATTACTAAATGATCCTGTAACGAAGCGCGCTGCTCTCCGTTGGATATTCTCTATCTCTTCTATCAACCCTATCTGGTACGGATCCCACACTGCTCACCAGTATTAAACCAGTGGGCGAACAATCATACTGTACCCTACTTCCTTTGTTTTCGGATTGCATTTCCTTAGGATTCTTCCAATGAATCTCAGTCTGGCATCTGCTTTACCGATGATCAAATTTATGTGATCATTCCATTTTAAATCACTCCTAATACGTAATCCCAGATAATTCATGGAATTAACTGCTTCCAGTTGCTGACCTGCTAATTTGTAGCTAAATGATAAGGGATCTATCTTTCTACGTATTCGCAGCACATTACACTTGTCTACATTGAGATTCAAGTGCCATTCCCTGCACCATCAGTCAATTCGCTGTAGATCCGCCTGAATTTCAGTAGAATTTTCCATTGTTACAACCTCTCGATACACTACAGCAACATCTGCAAAAAGCCTCAGTGAACTTCCGATGTCATCCACCAGGTCATCTACGTATATTGTGAATAGCAACGGTCCTATGACACTCCCCTGCGGCACACCTGAAATCACTCTTACTTCGGAAGAATTCTCCTCATTGAGAATTAAATGCTGCGTTCTGTTATCTAGGAACTCCTCAATCCAATCACACAATTGGTCTGATCGTCCGTATGCTCTTACTTCGTTCATTAAACGACTGTGGGGAACTGTATCAAACGCCTTGCGGAAGTCAAGAAACACGGCATCTACCTGCGAACCCGTGTGTATAGCCGTCTGCGTCTCGTGGACGAATAGCGCGAGCTGGGTTTCATATGACCGTCTTTTTCGAAACCCATGCTGATTCCTACAGAGTAGGTTTCCAGTCTCCGGAAAAGTCATTATACTCGAACATAATACGTGTTCCAAAATTCTAAAACTCATCGACGTTAGAGATATTGGTGTATAGTTTTGTGCATCTGTTCGACGTCCCTTCTTGAAAACGGGGATGACTTGTGACCTTTTCCAAACCTTTGGAACGCTACGTTCTTCTAGAGACTTACGGTATACTGCGGCAAGAGGGTGGGCAAGTTCCTTCGCGTACTCTGTGTAAAATCGAACTGGTATCCCATCAGGTCCAGCGGCCTTTCCTCTTTTGACCGACTTTAATTGTTTCTCTATCCCTCTGTCGTCTATTTCGATATCTACCATTTTTTCATCTGTGCTACAATCTACAGTAAGGAACTACAGTGCAGTCTTCCTCTGTGAAACAGCTTTGGAAAAAGACATTTAGTATTTCGGCCTTTAGTCTGTCATCCTCTGTTTCAGTACCATTTTGGTCACAGAATGTCTGGACATTTTGTTTTGATCCACCTACCGCTTTGACGTAAGATCAAAATTTCTTACGATTTTCTGCCAAGTCAGTACATAGAACTTTACTTTCGAATTCATTGAACGCCTCTGGCATAGCCCTCCTCACACTATATTTCGCTTCCCGTAATTTTTGTTTGTCTGCAAGGCTTTGGCTATGTTTATGTTTGCTGTGAAGTTCCCTTTGCTTCCGCAGCAGTTTTCTAACTAGGTTGTTGAGGTTTTCCACCTCTTACGATCCTGCTTGGCACATACTCATCTAACGCATATTGTACGATAGTTTTGAACTTTGTCCACTGATCCTCAACACTATCTGTACTTGAGGAAAAACTTTTGTGTTGAGCCGTCAGGTACTCTGAAATCTGCTTTTTGTCACTTTTGCTAAACAGAAAAATCTTCCTACCTTTTTTAATACTATTTACGGCGGAAATCATCGATGCCGTAACCGCTTTATGATCGCTGATTCCCTGTTCTGCGTTAACTGTTTCAAATAGTTCGGGTCTGTTTGTCACCAGAAGGTGTAATATGTTATCGCCACGAGTCGGTTCTCTGTTTAACTGCTCAAAGTAGATTTCAGATAAAACACTTAAAAAATTTCACTGGATTCTTTGTCCTGCCACCCGTTATGAATGTTTGAGTCTCCCATTCTATATCCGGCAGATTAAAATCCCCACCCAGAACTAAAACATGGTGGGGATATCTACTGGCAATATTTTCCAAATTATCCTTCAGGTGCTCAGCCACAACAGCTGCTAAGCCATGGGGCCTATAGAGACATCCCATTACCACGTCTGAGCCTGCTTTAACCGTGACCTTCACCCTAATCAATTCACATTTCGGATCTCTGTGAATTTCCTTCGATACTATTGCACTTCTTACCGCTATAAACACGCCTCCCCCTTCACTGTCCAGGCTGTCTCTGCGGTATACATTCCAATCTGAGTTTAGCATTTCATTACTGTTTACGTCTTGTTTCAGCCAACTTTCTGTCCCTAGTATTATGTGGGCGTTGTGACCGTTTATTAATGAGAGCAGTTCTGGGACCAAAGGTCCAATTACCACGTCTGAGCCTGCTTTAACCGTGACCTTCACCCTAATCAATTCACATTTCGGATCTCTGTCAATTTCCTTCGATACTATTGCACTTCTTATCGCTATAAACACGCCTCCCCCTATAGACGCTCCTCAGTTTACTATTAGCACATTAATATTGTTGTTCCCTGCAGCATTTTGCCTACTACCTTGCAGCGTCTCAGGAGGCGCCTTGTCGGGCCTAGGGAGGTAATTCTCTAACCTAAAAAACCCCCATGTGCATTCCACATGTACTCCACTACCCTTGTAGCCGCTTACGGTGTGTAGTGCACGCCAGACCTGTTCAGGGGGACCCTTCATTTCTCCACCCGATAGCGGAGGTCGAGAAATTTGCACCCCAGATCTCCGCAGAATCGTCTGAGTCTCTGGTTTAAGCCTTCCACTCGGCTCCAAACCAGAGGACCGCGACTGGTTCTGGGAACGATGCTACAAATACTTAGCTCTGATTCCACCCCGCAAGCGAGGCTTTCTGCCTCCACCAATTCCGCCAACCGCTTGTACGAACTGAGGATGACCTCTGAACCCAGACGGCAGGAGTCATTGGTGCCAACATGAGCAAAAATTTGCAGTCGGGTGCACCCAGTGCTCTCTATCGCCGCCGGTAGGACCTCCTCCACATCTCGGATGAGCTCCCCCGGCAAGCAGACAGAGTGAACACTGGCCTCCTTCCCCGACCTTTCCGCTATTTCCCTAAGGGGCTCCATCACCCGCCTAACGTTGGAGCTCCCAATGACTAGTAAACCCCTCCCCCCTTGTGCCTGCTCGGACCTTGCTGAAGGAGCAGCCACAGCCACATGTCCACTCACAGGCAGAGAGGGCGATGCCACACGGCCAGCCTCCACATTTACCCTCCGTCTCGTGCGCCGCGAACGCCGCTTAACCCGCCACTCCTCTTGGGGAGAGGGTGGCCCAATCGCGCCCGGTAAATGCGAAGATGTGTCGACAGCAGGGACAGTGGGTGAAGCATGTAACACCTGGGGTGTATCTTGCGACGCACCAGACTCCGCACTGCCGCTACACTCCGAGGCAGCAGCCTGAAGACGGCTGACCGCGGCCATCAACACGCTCAGCTGTTCGCGAAGAGTGGCCAGCTCCTCCTGCGTCCGTACACAGCAGTCACACATCCTATCCATCCTAAGGAATCAATTTACTGAAGAGACTTAATCAACTTTTAACTAGACTGCTAATTCACTAAAGGCGGCTGATTATTGACTAAACTGTGATTGCTAGCCACTTCTTGTAGAAAACAATGAAAATAACACTACCTGTCTCTGGACTGTTTTGAAAACAAACACTAGCACTACTGGCACTATGGTTCACTAAAGGTACTCTCTCTGACTGTTTTCAAAACAAACACGAAATCTATGGAACACAATTAATATCACTCGACAATTAAAGCCTCCTGAAATCAAAAAGGCACGGAAGAAGAAGTGACAAGTAAGAAAAATACAGTTAATACTTAAATTAAGGTAGCTCGCTGCACACAGACGTGAAGCAGACGGCGGTTAGGACGACACTGACACTTATTTGGTGAATGGCTCTGGATATTTCTGAAAATGCTGTACATCTTGAGGAACATTTTAATACAATCATTTCTGAAACATTCAAAGGCAGCCTTAGGAGCTGCTGAACTTATCTTCTGATAGTAGCAATAGGAACCTGAAACATCTATGACGTTTTATACCCCCTTCCAACAAGCATTTCAAGAGGAACGATCTCTGAAGCCAGCACCGGAGAGATTTCAGGCTGTCACTAATCTCCTACGTTTCTCAGTGGTGCCTTGAAACCGAAGAGCGATTCGTCATAGCCTGTCATGTAAGTATTCATCTTACGTATGAACTGTATTTATGTAAACAACGTAACACTGTCACGATGTTTATTTACCGGATGGTTGTTACATGTGAAGTCTGGAGTTTTTACATTGATATGGTTATTTCAGTACTTGAACCACAGCTGTACATGTGCTGCCAAAATATGGAAGTCTTACTTCGTAACACTGTCATTACGATCGGACATCCAAGCAGAGATTACTGACTCTTAATAGCTTACTGTCGAATGCGCAAAAGATTGATCACCTGGAAGAAGATGGAGTCGACGATTTTACTAAAGACGGAAAAAAGGTCTAAATGGATCAGTATAGGACACAAGCTGAACTGTACCTTGTAAGGTGCTTGCTCATGTTTGAAGTAGTTTCACTAATACAAGGTAAACCTAGTACGCACTCATAAAAATTTACGCTTTAGTAGTCCAGTAATAATCCAGCTAACACAACAAAAAATGCAATCTGACTAACGAAGTAATCTAAGTTAATAAATGAAAAGCACCAGTTTGCTTTTGTTCTACAATATTACTTTTATTGCTAACCGGTTTTCGGCTCACAAGGCCATCTTCAGTTAAATGATCATCACACTTTTACAATATCCGTGCAGTGAGTAGTTGTGAATATGAAAAATCAGTCAGAAGATCCTGAAAATATCTAAATTGTTGTGATGAGCTTTTTATAATTGATTACCGTGCCATGTGAATGTAGAACCCGTACTCTGTTCACAATAATCAAATCTGATAAAGTGAGTACTACCCAGCAACAAGACTTGAAATCGATTGAATAATGTTGCAGTTCGAAAGATTTGAATATGTATGGTTTCCCATGTCGTGCTAGACACCACGGTGTACTTATCTGAGATCGCCTGGATGACATGAATAATTACACTTTTGTAGGATCAGGCAGATCGTCTCTCCAACCAGATGCAGTCGTCAAAACCAAGCTCGTCAACTGAAATGCGCGCAATAGGAAGGAGATATGTATTGTTAAAAATAGAAGAATCCATCTGATCTGTGAAACAGTTGACGAAATTTGTCAAATGGTACACTTAGAGGAGACAAACGTAGCGACTTTAAACACGCGATCACCAAATGGCAACAGGCACTAAGTTCAGATCATTTATACTTAAATACTCAGTAATGGTTGAAATGAGAAATAGAACTTGATTTTAAATTGTATGGTAGGTTCAAAACTGAATGAACATAGCGACGTATCTCCCCTTGGTATCACAAAGGCACGTGGACATAATTCAAATATATCAGCATCACATGTGTTCGATTTCAAACTTGATAAAAGTGAATGACTGAATAAACTGAAATGAAGTAGAGAAATACTGAACTGACGATATAAGGTTACGGACTCAATGACAGTTCCATTCTACAACAAAGTTCATGTCTAACTGGCTTCACAAACAAGCGAACTGATTGCAACTTGACGTGGAACCATATTTATTTCCACAATTATGTCAAGTTTAGTGTGAAGAAATTAGCGAACAATTTTGCTGTGGAAGGCGAACACTTCAACAATGGTATGAGAGAATGATCTAGTATATGAAAATTCCTTGTATAACAAAAATAAATAGAAATATTTCACAAAAACATCATTAAACACCAGTCAATGTCTACGAGAAGCACGAGAAACCAAGTGTTCTTTGGAAAGTCAGTACACCAGGTTCTTTCTGATAACGAGCGGAGAAGTGGAGAGAAGAGGAGTGGAGTGCTGTGTAGCATAGTATAGTGTGGTCTAGAATTATAAACTACTAATTTTTCGATGTATCCCTGTAACAAAGTATAGTTGAGCATTAGCATTTGCCTTCTTGAGTATGGATGATTACAGATTTATGCGCCTTATGACCAAAGCGTAGCATGTAGATTTTTAAAATGATATTTTATTTAAGTTTTTACATAGTTATCTGATGTTTTTTTTTAAATCTTAAACGCCATAATGCTCAGTTATACTGACCAAGTTGAATTAGAGAGAAGGCGCTGGTGTTTAGAATACCATTTATTACGAAATACACTACTCTTATCACTATAATTTAATACCCGAAATGGTCATCTTCATCAATGTAACTGAAGAGTCAGTATGGCTGCCAGACATTTATCCAATATAATCTTATCTTAAGTAGTATACCCGAAATGGTCATCTTCATCAATGTAACTGATGAGTCAGTATGGCTGCCAGACATTTATCCAATATAATCTTATCTTAAGTAGTATAATTTCGGTGTGACACTCTATGCCACAATCAAATGTGTCTGCTTAAGATGAAACTGACTATACGACGTTTCAGTGGATAGGCAAAAATTGCTTGGAACTGAAAAAATATCCAAGTGATATAGTTTGTCCATTCTTTTAGGAAATTTGAACATTGTGCTAAATACGAGACGGCATGAAATGCAAGATATTTTGCTTCTGAAAAGCAATTACTGGTGTATTACAACTTTTTAACGCTGTTACACATGAATAAGAAACTTTCGAAAATGCAACAATAAGTACCCTGATTTCACACAGTATAGCTTTATTCAGGACTAGTTTTGTGCTTTATGTAATGTTAATATGCTACAGTGAATGGAAAATACAGTCGAATTCACTGCGCCACAGAGTCTGCAGAGATACAGAGCAATGCAAAGTCATGAGACTTGATTTAATGTGCTGTGGCACATTACGTGGTCTGCTGCCTTTCGCGATCTGCCACTACACAACTGATACAAACATGCTGCAGCTTATGTACAAGATGTTACTCACCTACACTGTGGAGGTGCATAAGTAAATTGGACTGATAGCCCTTGGTTGTATATTAAAAATTACTTTACATACCACCTTGTGTAGTAGGAAGGAACTAACTAATTATGAAGTCTTTACCGTAAATGTTCACAGTGACCAGCAACTGCCACAAACACTATCCATGTTGCATCATGATGGAAAGACCAGCGGCACCTGACTGTTTGTTCTTTGACCATTGATTGTTTGGGTGCCTGCGCTGCAGACTAGTACTTCATTGGAATAAACAAAAATTAGCTGACACACCCCAAAACAGGAGATGATAAGACTTATCTATGAGACAGTGCACCACTTGCCTGAGGGACCAGCTGCTTACACTCTCACATTACAAGATGATGGATTCTATATTTATACATTTTTAAACACAGTACAGTCCATAGCAGATGCCGCACAAGCATTAATATGCAAACTAGCAGACATGTGCCACCACTCTCAAATAACTTTATTTAGCCACAGATGCATTTTTAGGAGCTGTAATTATGACATAATTTTTGTTGGATCCAGCGACCAACACTCATGCCAAGGAAGCAAATACAATCGAATGCATAACAGGAATTTGTCCCATTCTGTTAAGAATATATCCTTCCTCAATAGTGCTGTGTATAGAAATTTAATTTATTAATACTTACAAATCTTTTAGTATCAATCCTGCATGGAAACTTTTTTTCGTACAACACCCTGCCAAGAGGTGGCACAACACAATGTGAGCTGCTTCAAGAGTATGGAAAGATTTAGGTGGAGGATAAGGTTATGTTACCGTATAAGAGGGAGGTGATGCCACATGCTGTACTTTAATAAAGAAATTAGGGAACAGTGTAAGTTATGCAACAAATTATGTGTTGCATATATTGAATAAACAAAGTGTGAAAACAGTCTTACTACAAATAGTAGGGACATGACACCACAAATCTGTACTTTAATGGAAGAATGACAAAACATTCTACGATTATATACTACTTAAGTAATATTACTGATTTATCGGTACACTTAGAAAAAGCATAATAGAGAGGAAGTAAATGGACTTTAATGAGAACACTAGATATTAGAGGGAGACAACATCACGTACCTATACTTTCATACATACAAATATATGACATTAAAAGTTTCTCCACATTATTGCTGCTGCTGACTTAATTTAAGCCTTTTGGGAGTGGGTTTGCTTATTATTAAACGATGTGCGACCACAATGATTTTAATAAAAATCTAATGGAATATCTATAAAGAATTGTCAGGATTTCATACTTTATATCAGAACACATTTATGCATTTCAAATGCTAAAATAATAATGCTGAGTTATGCCTCTTATATAAAACTAATACACAGAAATGTAGTAATATGCAAGATTGGAAATTAAACACACATAAGTTTTTTAAAAAAAATTATTTTGCTACTGTCACACATACAAACTTTTTAATGGACGGTTCGTTTTGCTATTTCCATTCGCCATGTGGCAATATTTACCTAATAATTCTGTTTGCATGTTATCATTTTCACATGCAGCTATGCAGTCATTCAGATCAATAGACACATAAACTTTATTTTCCATTATACATTCCACTATGTAACTGAAGGAACCTTTGACAGTACCGTTTCATTTAAATATTGTCTCTATTCCAGAACACATCATATCATATAGGCTATGAATGTTTGTAACACTTTTGCTTTTTAAATCATTTTATGCTATGCTTAGTCTCTTGATCTTATAGTTCCAGTACTAAACAACCTAACATTGTTATTACTGAGATAGTAACACTATTGGTGTTAGTGGTGGCGCTCCTTCTGGAGAAAACTTTGGTATTAACCTCATGTGGGTTATATTCAGTGACGGGTTAGCTCTCGATGTATAATAGATTTTCGCATAGCTGTCTCCAGTCTCTCTTACTGTACCAAACATATCTATGTTGCTGTACATCCTCTAGTTGAATTATAACAAAAACTCGATATATAGTGCTATTCCATTTCGATCTATAAGTGATGAGATAAAATGTACTTGTGAACATCAACATCGTTTTTAAAGCTAACTAGATGGATTAACTGGTGCGTTTATGAACCCATAGCATCTCCCAACCTGAGTACCTGTTTAAATCATCATGGCTCACATCATTGTGAAATGATGAGGACAGCTTCTATAATGAGTTTTCCTGAAAGTAGGCCATGTTGCTGGAGTAAAAGTGGGCCATAGGTTAAAAATAGAAATGCCAGTTAGTGGACTATTCCTGTGTAGGATCAGAATCATCAAACATGTTGCAAGTAAACTGAGGCTTTGTAGTCTGTATTGCATTACTGAACAGTGATGTAATACACCTGACATTCTAAAATATGTCATTTTAATACATATGCACCATTATATTTCCTCACCAGGTAGGTGCTTTTGCGCAGAGGGTAATGGTGTGTGTACAGAATACGTCTAGATTACTTGTCGTAGTATGCAAGTCTGATTACAGATCTCTGATCACAAACGAAAAACAAATTGATTTTGTGTCAAAAGAAATTTTTTCTTCACTGTCGTTTATCAAAATACATAATATTAAGAGTACAAAACATGCTGGAAGATCAATGAACTGTATTAAACTTGCAGAGGATTGATGACTGGTACATGGACTGAGAATTAGCTCTGGAAGCATGTAAATATACATAAATAGGAAAAAAGACAAAGCACTGTACAACTACACTGTTGATGACAAATCACTGAAAACTATAATAAATGTAAAATACATGGAAGTAGCCATAAAATGGACTGACTACGTGAAACATAATGGAGGAAATGCTGGTACATGGTTCATATTCACTGGAGAAGTCTAAAGGAAATGTATACTGATCAGCTAGAACATTATGACCACCCTCTTAATAGCTAGTGTGTCCACCTTTAGCACAGTTAACAGCAGTGATGCACTGAGGCTTAAGCAGTGAGACCTTGAAAGGTCAATGGACGAAGATGGCACCACATATGCACACACATCTAATTCCCATAAATTTCGGGCAGGGCAGCGATGATCTCTGGTACGAAATTCAGTCACATCCCAGATGTGTTATATTGGGTTCAGATCTGGCGAGATGGATTGCCAGCACATCAATTGGAACTCACCACTGTGTTCCTCGAACTACTCCTTCACACTCCTCGCCCTCTAACATGGCGCATTATCTTGTTGTAAAATGCAATTGCTGTCAGGAAACATGATCATCATGAATGTGTGTACTTGGTCTGCAACCTGCATACATTACCCCTCAGCCATCATGGTGCTTTGGACGAGCTACACTGGACCTGTGGGTTCCCACATGAATAGTCCTCAGAGCATAATGTAGACGCCGCCAGCTTGTCTCCCTTCTGCAAAACAGACATCAAGGCGTTGTTCCCCTTGAAGATGACAGATTCGCGACCTCCCATCAGCATGATGGAGGTATCGGGAGTCATCAGATCGTGCAACACTCCGCCACTGCGTCAACATCACACTGATGGTCACTTCCTCATTTCAGCCGTAGTTGCCAATGTCGTGGTATTAACAATGGCACATGCATGGATCTTTGCCTGTCGAGGCCTATTGTTAGGAGTGTTCAGCGCACTCTCTGTTCAGACACTCTTGTACTGATGTTAGTTCCGCCACAACTCGCCTTCAGTCCTGTTTTACCAGTCAGCTCCCCTACCACATCTGACATCTGTAATGAACGATGGCCATCCAACCCCACAAAATCTAGATATGGTTTCACCTTGGTTTTGCCATGTGATGACGACACTCACTAAACACTCCTCAAACACCCAGGAAGTCATGCAGTTACCGAAATGCTCACGGCAAGCCTATGGGCCCTCACAATCTGTCCTCAGTCAAACTTAGATAGATCACACGCTTTCTGCATGCAGACAATACACTCACTTATACTACACGCACAATGCATGTGTCTGATTCAAAGGCATTCTTCACCACATGACGCTGCTATATCCTGTTTGGGTTTATATCGATAGTAGGTCAGTGTTTATAATGTTCTGGCTGATCATTGTAATTCATGCACGATAGAAGTAGCTCGCAAACTCCTGTTTGATCGATTTACGAGTACTGCTCATCAGACTATGACCCTTACCAAGTCACATTAATACAAAAGGTAGACAAGATCCAGCATGGAGTGGCATCGTCGTGACTGTTAGGGAGATGGTAACAAAAACTCCATTGGTAGACGCTACAAGAAACACGCTGTGCATCATGGAGAAGTTTACTTAAGAAAATCCAAGAGAATATATTCATGACAACATATTACTTCCTTCATATACGTCATGTGAAATGAGCAGGCGAGAATTATGTGGAATTCGAGAGGAATTGAGAAATTTTCCGTTTACCTCGTGCCATTCATGAATGGAACAGACTGGTGTTAAATGGTGGATGTACTCTCCACCACACACTGTAAGGTGACATGTGGCCATTACGCATCCCATTTTTGGTACAGCATTCTTCCTGACAGCAGCAATATCGGAGAAAATTTTTGCATTTTGGGAAGGAAGTAATTTGTGTTATGCATAATGCATGATAGTTAGATCTTGGCCACATCCTAGAGGCTCTAACTGGCAATTCTTTAACCAGAAAGACCATGATGCTTCTATGGAACGAAATTTGGGTATTGGGTTCTATCTACTGAAATCAAGACTTTTTTAAAAAAAATATGGACTACATAGCAATGACAGATGTGTGATTGTTTTAGTAAATACATCAGTGTCAGTCTGGCTGGATGGTAAAAATAATTTTCCTTCATTGGGTCATGATATCCTTTTATGTACAATGTGCATTTCTACAGGTGGACACCCACCCACGTTAATGTACATTAATAGGTGCCTAGATAGTTTTGTTCACATAGCGTAGACTCAATGCCAAATACTAAATGCAACTCACAAGAGATCAAGTTCACTCTTGGGTTCTGCCCAAGTGACTGGAGATACTTGATTAGTTGAAAAATGTATTCAAAGTTAGCTATATCACCTATTCCAGGTGTAACGAAAATGTCGCAACAGGTTGATTACTTACTCCTACACCAGGTGGAACATGCAGTAATTGTTAAATAATGAGCCATGGGATATCAGTGTAATTTGCTTATACACTTCGACTGTGTAATTTGGCAATGACTTTTATGTGATAAGACAGCTGGCCACTTGCCATGGCACACGCACAACACTGTGAGTCTCGTGGTTGTGCAGCACATTATATGTCTGAGGTATGATGTACTTGATGTTCTATTGAGCATTTTAACCTTTAATGTAATGCCCAATAAATTTAATAATAATGTTACCTGACTGAGGGACATGTTGCTTACATTCGATATAATCTTTAAAAGAGTTTGGTTCATAATTTCCAATGCTAAAACGTCACAGTGCACCAGTACTTGTTTTTAGCAAGATAACTGTTTTGCATATAATGCCTTTTTATACATGCAGAAACTTCGTAAATAAATAGTCCATAACATTTCAACTGAGATTTTTTTAATTTCAGCCATATTTATTGGTCCAATGTAATTTGACGGTGTCACTCTTAGGCAGCCTTGTTTGATTGTGATGTGCTAGCATGTCGTTAATTATACTAATAAAGGTAAGGGTATCTCGGAAAAACTCTGGCAACGATATTGAGTCATACAATATAGCAATAAAAATATGGATGGTGTCCACCCTGGATAATAAATTAGAGTTATGAAGATAACTAGCTGGGTAACAAATTAGATCCTAAATAAAGACCAATACCTACTTTCCAGACAATAGTGTAACACCACAGGGTTTTCACTTACTTTGTCAATAAAAACAACTTAATAGCGTACGTGGCCTACTGGGCGAGGGGATTGAGGGGTTGACGAGAGGAGTGAAGATAACGATGACGTTGGCAGTTTGTTTACATAAGGGTCATAAATCACTGGGCCAGAAATCGCTTTGCCCTACTGCTCAAAGCTCCTGAGAAATTGCATAGAGGAAGCACCTCAAACATCGTGACTATAGTCGGTACTGGTTACAGAAACATCGATGCAAGGTATATGCAATGCCTGGCTTGCGAAATAAAATAAGAAAATAATTGAAAATTTGAAAAAAATGAAAGTATCAATTTTACAAGCACCTTTCAGCCTATCCGTAGGAAAGGTACAAGTATCGATCTAAGCGATATGGTGAGACCACGGAAAACCCAAATATCGGTGACCTCAGCGGGATTTTAACAGCACTCATGTCGAAACTGAGTTTAGTGCCATAACCATTGCACAACTTCGATCGATAATGCTAGTGAAAGTTGAAGAAGTATATCAAAGAATTTAGTAGGAACGTGTTAAGACTGAGGTTAAGGTGCAATGTACATTTGTTAACTATACAGGAACTTGCTGCTGACCTTACATACTAAATAGAAAACGGAAAGCATTGAGAATGAGAGAATGCGTGGATAATTATAAAAGGTCCACTTAAATAAAAATCATCCAAATCATGTTAGACTGAGTTCGACAAATGACACACTCTGAATGGAGGACGAGGAGGATATGGCAGATGTGAAAACGAGACGTAACTGAGCGTACTACCCCAAGGAGCTGGATTACTGAAGCTGCTTGACGTCCCTCTTTATTGAGTGATGAATCAAAGATAACAAATTGGATGCAAGTACTCGTTATGTAAAATGTTTGCGAAGGCTCCATTTTCACAATGCGGGAAAAAGTCCGTACCAGCTGCAGTTCTGCCCTGCAGGCAATTTTTCGATCCTAAATTCGCTGCGGGCTATCTCTGAATGTTCTTTTTTTCTGGTTCCGAACGACGTTCGTCACTCAATTAAGTAAAAGCACAGCCAATACGCGTTCGCTGTTTTGTAGAAGGAAGAGCTCATGCACAGGCTTTTAATGAAATTGTTATTTCGCTCTTCTGCATTGGAAATTGTTTCCGAAATGGAACGCATTTTTCTCGTCCTGTACGGTGTGCGCATGTTACGTATCTCCCTTTCCGTTTTTTTGTTGTTTTTTTTTTTGCTGAATGTGGAACGTCCCTTCACTGCTGAATAGACATTTCATACTGTGCAGAGAGAACTCTCGTGTTCGGCTCTACCGTAAATCTACGCGGGAGCCAAATATTGCCGGAGAGCTGGCCTAGTTCCTCACTTAGCTGTTTGTTTGCCGTATCGATACGGTAATGACACGTGGAGGGACCAAATTTATGCTACCCCGCAAAGCAATTCGGCCCGTTCTCAATGTGACCCTGTAATGTGGCAGCGATGACATCACAGAGACACAAATTACCTTCAAATAGAAAGCTCTCCTCTCAAAACTGTGTTGCTTTTTCTGCCACACTGCGACGAAGCGTCTAAATGTACTGAAACGATACGAAAGGACTTAACGTTTCGGAGTAATAGGGGAAAAGAAAAACAAAGGAGACTGGAACAGTGAAATCACAAATTTATGGAGGATGTTTACGTTCTAATAGAACGAGGAGAGTGGGTAGTTTCTCGGATTTAACAAAGGCATTTGACTACGAAATTTTTCAATGAACGCTAATTCTTGCCATCAGCTGTATTAGGTATAGATTTGCCATCTGTCTGTGGCACATGAAAATTTGTGTCCGATCGGGACTCGGACTAAGATATCACTCTTATGCCGTGCAGTCGTCTTAACCACCTTTTCTTACATTCAATCGCCCTTTTTAAGACAAATGTGAGCCTATTTTTTTAAATATACAAACAGAATATGTTGGATGTTTATTCCAAACTTCTCATACAAATAAATTAAAAAATTCCATTATGACAGAAAACAATAACAAAATAACCAGGTGCGGATTCCCAAAGTAAATGAAAATAACTGATTGGCATCATTATCCAAAGAAAAATAACGTCCGTATCTCCAGTCATCAAACAGAGGATGGCCAGACGTCTTCTCAGAATCTACAGTTCGTAAGGTTTCGCTACTATATCTAATCGAAACTAACTACTAAATAAAACTTCTCAGACCTGGGAGACCCCAAACGTTGGGAGAAGCCATGACTGTTCTTCTTAAGAATCTATAGTTCGTAAGGTTTGGCTACTGTATCTAATCGAACCTAACTACTAAATAAAACTTCTCAGACCTGGGAGACCCCAAACGCTGGGAGGAGCCATGACTGTTCTTCTTAAGAAACTGGCATAATGTGTTCCATATTTCGTTCGGCGCATTATGTTCTCGTGTTGTTTGTGTAAGTACCTCCAAAACTGTATCACTTGCATTCAATTATCATCACATATGTAACTTACCGCCATCCCTGCGATCCAGTTTATCGCATTAGTTGGTTGTCGGGTGAAGTATGCCACATTTGGGTAAAGAATTACCGACGGTGCGATCTCTGTCTAAGTGATACAGCTGCGAAAGGCTATGATTCAACGCGTCTGATTCCACACTTCCATCACTTTTCCCCACAGTAAACGGTGTTCATCCATCCGCCCACGACTTGTGCGGAGAGGCAAATCAACCGCGTTTATTACGGGCAGTCTGGCCCGTGTCACATACTTGTGACTCACTAGAACATACCACGGGGATCGGGCTACCGAGTTGAACCACGTGCGTGAGGGGGTGAGGAGGAGCCAGAGTGAGAGCGATGTTCTCATTGGTTATCGCCGTTCCACGTCGTTTCTGTCATGATACCGCATTAAGAGACGATAAATGACGCACCGTCGCGTCCCTGGATGCGGCAGGTCATCGCGGTCGTACCATAGTCTACAAGAAACGTTGCTACGTGAGCAAGTATCGGCGACTGGAATAGGCAGCACATAAGCTCTTTTCCCTCTGTCTGCGAGGTTTCTACACCATGCTGCGTCTCTCACATCCAAGTTTCCATTTACATCTTGCCAGTCCGCTTCTCGCATGGCCCTGTCCTTCATCGCACGTTATAAGGTTATGTGGGCCTCACTGCCCTGTTTCTAACTAGTTTGTGCCCGATTTTATTCTGAGAAGCTCAGCAATGTATGCAAATACCGTAAATGTAACTGTAGTTCAAAAAGTACTTGAATTTAAGTGAAGCGCAGCTGGACAGCAAGAATCTCTTTAGCGCGCAATCCCCGCAACGGTAGTAGTTGTGAATCTTTCAGTATGGACTCTAAAAAAAAGGACAGTTGATTTATTAAAAAAAGAGGACTGTTAATCTGTATCTTGTGGAATGAGGGCGTGTTGCTAGGCCGTCACTCAGAACGTTTTGTTACATTTAATGAAAATTAATATTTTAGTGATAAAACCGAATAAAGTATGTGTACGATTTGCCAAACATTTATGTATACAAATTTTCAAGAAGTGAAGAATAGAAATATCTTTCTTTTTCGTAAAGGAGGTGAACTTCATTGTCGTCGCCGTCTGTCAATTGACAGAATTGTAAGTGTACAAAGTTCACTAAAATACAGGGAAAAAATGCATTCTCTATAGTTTTCATTCAATACGTAACAGCCTCTCATAATTTCTTAATTACAGTAATTGGATTATGTTCTTGTACAATGGTATGGTGCTGAACTCCAATGAACAATTTTGATGTAACAGGACGTGTAGTTTGAAGGAAGTTAGTGTGCCAAGCAACCTCCTTTTCTCACGAAAACCAGATTGTTGTTTGATCGTATTTACTTGCAATAGTGGTCCCTTAGGTATGATAAGCAACGAAAACTTGGGCTCAAAGCTATCCGCAATACGGCCAAGTAACCAACAGAGTCGTACATTATATCTTAAAGAACTATAATTTCCCTCAAATTATAATACATCACCAACTGGTGCACAAGCTGATAATTTAAGGAGGCAGCAACCAAAATTCAGGTACAAGTTACGGCTTAAAGTAAAGTCTCAATCAAAATCAGTCTCTCTCTCTCCAAACACATATATAAATATTCATATTATTAAGATAAAAGTCATTTTATAACGCTTGACTCCATAGTTCCAATGCAGCCGGGCTCTCCCTCTTTTTCTGTGTCTTGGAGGTTTCCAGTGCTATATTTTAGAAGCCCAACTTTCCAGTGGAATTCTTCTAAGATGTCTATGGCATGTTAGTAGTTTATTTTCAGCTGTGTCTACAATATCTTTTGTAGCTCCCTTTTGTGCTCGTAGAACTTATTTCTTATTCTGTCTCTTCATGTTACCTCACAACGTCATCTCCAAAACTGTATTTCCATTGTCTTTAATTTCTTGATCCTGCAGATTCCCCACAGTTCAGCACCGTACAGAGCAATAGTCTCAACTATATTTTCGTATATCTTTATTTCTCTTAATATATAAGACTCATCCTGATCGTCGTCGAAACAGAATGATATCGCCTACTCTAAATCCCAAGTTTTTTCAGTGCTTCGTTCAAAAATATTTTAAAGAGGTCAGGCGCTAAACGGTATTTTTGTCTCAGTCCTTTGCTAACCTTGAGTTGCTGTGATACAAACTTTTCAACTTTGACACGACAAGATTACTAGTATTATCCGAATACAGCTTTCTAACTACTTGTACATAAGCATCAGGAATGTGGTACACTGTCACAGGCTTCTGCAAATCTATAAAAAACCCTGTGTGTCTCCAAGCTATGTGCCAGTTTCTTGTCAGTCACTTATTTAGTGCTGCAGGCATTATTGATACAGACCTTCCTGCTCGAAGGCCACTTTGTTATTCCACTTCTTCAGTTTGTCTATTTTTAAGTCTGTTACCATATATTTTCGATGTAGAACTGAGAGTTGTGATAACTCGATGATTTGCATCGTCATGTTTACTTCCCTTTTTAAATATGTTTGTGATGAACTCGTCTTTAAACTCGACAAGGATTTCGTCTCCACTAACACAGCGATTAAAGAGCTTGCAGAGATATTCAAATAACACGTTTGATACAGCTCCAGTCCTGGTCTTTTGCCATTTTTAAGTCGCTTAACTGTATCCTGTACTTCCGCTGTTTTCATCTTCAGGATTTCTATGTCATATCCGTTGCATGAAAAGGAGTTTACACCCTGAATTGGGATCGGTTCTGTCTTCTTTAAACAGTTGTTGATAATATGCCTTCCATGTATCTAGACTGATCAGATGTAACTTTATACTACTTCTGTCATTTGTTATTAGCTGTTTTATTACCTTCCGTGCTTCTTTGGACTTTGAAATCCCTATGCAGTTATTAATTTCTTCACATTTAAAGTCGCATGTCGCATTTTTTGCTCTAACTATTGCTTTGTTTCTCCTCACAGTCTGGAAAATATCTGAGATATAGAATGTAAGATCGTGGTGTTATTTCATCAGTCAGTGCCGCCGTTACTATATGCGGTCCGGCCGTCCCATATTCCGAGCATCATCGCCCTCATGAACGGCGCCGATGCTCCAAGGTGGACGTTCGAAAGGCCAAGGACACGGCCCAACGTGTCGATGGCCAAAGTGGCGTAACAGTCTTAAGTATCATCCCGTATTGACAAAATATTCGATGATCGGCAGAAGGCGATCCACAGTTCCTTCGGCAATGGAAATGTCTGTGCAGTATATGCCAAGATGATCACAAGATATACGTTAACATATTTCAAATGTTGTATTATGTCCAGGACTTGTAATAAATTATGTCGCACCCGAATCCGAATCATCTGGAGCAGGTGACTATAACTCGCCGTCGCCGCGCTTCGTAGACCACGGGTAAATGGAATTCACAAGCACTTCGTAGTCTCCACTGCTCGTAATTAGCCCAGATACCTATCCAAGCTTACTTTAGTGAGCATTATTCCCGACTTCACCCTATTCAGAGCATTGTACGCCGTGACTCCATACGGTGTGATCGAATCGATGGATCTTCGCACCTCCTCTGCCGATCGCATCAGGCATAGCAGATCGTCCGCATACGCTCGCTCGCAGATGCAATGCAAGTGGTTATGGAGAGGATCGCTGGACGAGGAAAACATGTTAGGTCGGCAACTTTTATAGTTATATACACTGACATTGCTTTATATCAGAGTACAGTTAACAAACTTCAAAAGGTTCAAATGGCTCTAAGCACTATGGAACTTAACATGTGAGATCATCAGTCACCTAGACTTAGAACTACTTAAGCCGAACCAACCTGAGGACAGCACACACATCCATGCCCGAGGCAGGATTCGAACCTGTGACCGTAGCAGCTGAAGCGCCAAGAACCGCTCGGCCACAGTAACCGGCTAACAAACTTTCTTTACAGTTGATGAGAAAGCAGCTTTAAACAGTTTCCTTCTGATCGTCAGGCAATGGCATTTCGTCTACAGGTATCGAACCCCAAAACAATTAATAATGAGGTACTCAGACAGCAAACCTTCTACAGTAGTCAAAGGTTATCTCCACATTACATACACTGGTGTCCAAAAATGAAGCATCAAAGCGTTGTTTCCCCGTCGTGTGTCCATTTCACAATAAAATAATGCAGACGGTCAGCAGATGACCATACGATCGTGCTCTGCGTGCAAGACGGCATGACGGAGAACGGAGAACCACGCCAACGATGGCGTCAGGGCACCTATCAATAGAGGGGGTGTTTATCGTGTAGTCCCACATCCACAGGCGCTGTGTACACAGTCGCAAACCGTGCAGTATGACACAGATGTGATGCCTACCAGGCTCTCTATGGTGGAGGGCCATAGGAAGAATGGAAGCAGGACAGTCGCAAACTAATGTTTACCGATGGCTTAATGTGAATCGTTTTGTTGTTTGTCGGATGTGGTGACAAGTTATAAAGACCGAAGCTGTACCGTAAAGTCCAGAGCACGGCCGACCTCGTGTGACATCAGAAAGAGAGGACCATTACTTGGTTATAAGGACACGACGGTAGCCCCTTAGTATTGCACGGCAACTGGTACCTGATTCGCAGCATCGACAGGGCGTGTTGTAAAAATGCAAATGACTCTGAGCACTATGGGACTTAACATCTGAGGTCATCAGTTCTCTAGAACTTAGAACTACTTAAACCTAACTAACCCAAGGACATCACACGCATCCATGTCTGACGCAGGATTCGAACCTGAGACCATATCTGTCGCTCGATTCCAGACAGAAGCATCTAGAATCTCTCGGCCACAGCAGCCGGCCGTCGTGTTGTATCAAGGCAAACGTTGTACTGAAGGCTTCAGCAGAGTGCCCTTTGTTGTTGGAGACGTCAACATGCCACCTGGACTGTCGAACAGTAGGCCACTATTGTTTTCGTAAATCAGTCCCTATTTGGTCTGGTGAGTGATTCTCAGTGGATTCGCATCTGGAGAAAACGTGGAATAGGATTTAACACCCCAAACATTGTGTAAAGAGACAGACATCAAGGAGGATCCCTAATGGTGTCTGCAGAGATTATTCTGACCACTCGAACACCCGTTCATGTTATTTTGCTGGTGTATCAACAAGTTTTAACTGTTGTCAAGTATCGTGCAGAGATCTTAGGACCTCGAGCGTGGTTTTTGTTGGGAGTTGTGCGCCCATACTCCATACTGATGGACGATAATGCTCGACCTCATTGTGCACGAGAGGATGATTTTTCTTGGAAATGGAAGATTTGCACACATGACGTGGCCTGCTCATTGTTTCAATTTGAACCCCATAGAGTATGTCTGGGATGGACTAGGGCGATGCATCACGACAGCATCCACCAATCAGTCTCCAAAACTAACTAGCCGCTCTGCAGAAAGAATAGCCGTTATTGCATCAACATGAGATTGATGACATCACTCACAAGAGGTCCCGTTTTGGTGAGGCCTGTATTGCTGCCAGAGGAGGTCCCAACCCATACTGAGTACGTTGAGCAGCGTTCTGAGTGTGTGGGCAACTCCGTTAAGGTGGGAAAAAACGAAGAACTTTTCGTCTTCCGTTCTGTGTTCTTCACATTGTTTCTACTTAACTATCCCATGTTTTGTGACAAAATAAACGTTGAAAAATTTTCGTGTATTGCTTTAATTTTGGGTATCAGTGTAGTTAGTGACAGTATCCTACAACAGTAAATGACAAAACTTATTCATAAGATTATATTTTAAATAGTTAGATTTTATCCCCCAAAAATTATAATGACAACGGCGCTGTTGGCACAACGGAAAGATAACACAAAGTTTCCCCATCGAGATATCGCAACCACGCCACACGACTCAGTGATGGCCAGTGCGATTACGTCTCTATAGCTAATGAGCGCCGATTGTATGTTGCTATGTTTGATCTGGGAAAATATATTGTGACACTGACTTGAGCCGTATCACCATCAGTAGCGTAAAAATCATATAATCACTATGAAGTGTGGTTTATGGTCGGTATCTGGTGAAGGTAGCCCAGAACAAAGACCCGCAGTTACAACACGTCACGCTGAATGAGTTCATTGTACAATCTTAGCCGTAGGGGCATCACGAGGTCTGTAAAAACCCGATGAAATTCTAGTGGTAAGCCGTCCGGTACAGATGATTTGTTTGCTTCTCGTTTTTTGAGTATCCCCAACATTTCATCTTCCGTGATAGCTTCCAGGGGCCCGTCTTCACCCATCTGCTTCAACAATGCCTGTAAAGGTCGTCTGATGTCCTTCCCCATAAGGGGACCTGCACGAGAGTCAGTGAAAAGCCGGTGTGATTTGCCAAAAATTTCGAAGCTATGCCCCTTCGTGTTCAAATGTCGACCATCCATGGTGTAGATCAACGATCGGCGCAATCGTCGTTTTTGTCCGGTTGCATGATGCATTGTGAGAGGTTTCCGGATGATAGCAAAAATGGGAGCGATCTATGCAGAGTAAAACTGTGCCGTGTACGTTCGCTAGTCTGTGCCGGAAGGAGCGTAGATGTTGATGAAGTGCGTCCAGTCAATTTAACAGCCAGACCCCTTGAAGGTGGTAGAAAAGAGTGATCAATTACCGGTATACCTTTCCGTATCAAGATCACTGTGCCACTATTACTGGCCAAGTAAGACGGCTTGTCAATAAATAAAGAGATACCTTTGGGTGCACATTGATCTGTGCTTCTTGCACCATCATGACGTCAGATGTGTAAGACATACACTTTGTGATCAAAAGTATCCGGATACGTGGCTGAAAATGACTTACAAGCTATTGGCGTCCTCCATCGGTAATGCTGGAATTCAATATGGTGTTGGCCCACCCTTAGCCTTGATGACAGTTTCGACACTCGCAGGCATGTTTAATGCGTCACTGAGTGCTGCTCTGAGGAGAAGTGTCAATGACGGTCTGTCAGGGCTGGCCCGAAGTCGGCGTTCCAAAACATTCTAAAAGATATCTATATGATTCAGGTCAAGACTCTGTGCAGACCAGTCCATTACAGGGATGTTATTTTCGTGTAACCACTCCGTCATAGGCCATGCATTATGTACAGGTGCGCGATCACGTTGAAAGATGCAGCCGCCATCACCGAATTGCTTTTGAACAGTGGGAAGCAAGAAGGTGCTTAAAACATCAATGTAGGCCTGTGCTGTGATAGTGCCAGGAAAAACAACAAGGGCTTCAAGCCCCCTCCATGAAAAACGCGATCGCACCGTAACACCACCGCCTCCGAATTTCACTGCTGGCACTACACATGTTGAAAGATGATGTTCACTGGGCATTCGCCATGCCAACACTCTGTCATCGGATTGTGTGCCGTGATTGGTCATTCCACACCATGTTTCTTCACTGTTCAATCGTCCAATGTTTAAACTCCTTACACCAAGCCATGAAATCCAAGTTTTCGCACCTCCCGCCTAACTGTGATAGTACTTGCAGTGGATCCTGATGCAGTCTGGAATTTCTGTGTGATGGTCTGCATGGATGTATGCCTGTTACACATCACGACACTCTTTCATTGTTGGTGAACTCTGTCAGTCCACAGACGAGTTCGGCCTGTTCGCTTTTATGTTGAACGTGTCCCTTCACGTTTCCACTTCACTATCGCATCGGAAACAGTCGGCCTAGGGATGTTTAGGAGTGTGGAAGTCTCGGGTACAGACGTATGGCACAAGTGACACCGAATCAGCTGACCACGTTCGAAGTCCATGAGTTGCGCGGAGCGCCCTATTCAGCTCTCTCGCGATGTCTAATGACTACTAGTGATAGTCGGTGATCTGGAGTATCTGGCAGTAGGTGACAGCACATTGCACCCAATATGAGAAAGGTATGTTCTTGCGGGTGTCCGGATACTCATATTATTGAACACACAGTGTATGTTGTTCATGTTGACTGTCCAGACTTGCTCTTTGGTGTTCATTATACGAAATGCAATAATGGATGAATTCGCCTTGTGAACTCCCGCAGTTTCCACGGGGGAGCGACCTCCATGCCGTCGTCCAACATCCTCATCTGAGTGGGTGGGCACCACCGTCGCGTCGCCAACAGTGTGTGTTATAACCTCTTCCGTATCGTTTTCTTCGTCGACCCTGTCGAGGATGTCAGGAGCTACAACCCCACCCTGATCCGAATTGTCGGACTGTGTCCGAGGCACCAATGTCTGGAACAGTACACGGGATCCTTAGGAGAAGTGCCATCAGAAATGCCTGACATCCTCTCATCATCTGAAATTGCGTTGTTGCGTCATCATGGCGTTGAAGCCCTCGTTACGTATGCTCCAAGGTGTTGTAAGCATAGCTAATCTGTGATGGCAGGGAGAGGGATTCATCTTGATGAGTCTGCCTTTTTACATCGTTTCGGCGAATGCTGCTTACGCATTCGTATGTCGACGTCCTTAGTGAGCAATTCATCTTGGTGTGCGGCCTCCACTTCGTCGCGTGTCACAACATGCATCTCTGCATCCACCACCTGCTCCAGACTTCCTTTGGTGACCGCTGGCCCTGTCGGTAGTGTGTCGGGCGTAATTGCAATCTCTGTCTCCTCGACCGTATGCAGTGGCATTGCCGCCACCTCCTGAGGAGGCGGATCTTTAGGCTTTCGCCGTCGGTGTCGGCGTATAACTAAGTGGCAAGGTATGTCAGACGAAGAGGCGTGGTCGCATCTGAACTTTGTTGATCGCTCCTAGACAACTGCGTTATTCTCTCCGGTGACATTCCCACCTAACATGACCCACACTGCAGTATAAGCAACAGAACAAGTGCCCTCGCATCTGTTCATCGAGTGCTGCAGGACATGCATCTGTCAACATAATTTCTGGTACTTTGAAGGGCGAGTCAAAGTTCCATGTGGAGCTCGTACAAAAACCCGTGTGATCCACTGACATCTCCTATAAGGCTTCTTACTATCGAAATTTTAATCCCTATTTAATATTGTTCAATATCTTGTCACATGTCGCATCTGTAACCAGCTTGACGTAGACGACGCTCTAACGACCGACAAATGGATGCCAATAAGTTCGTTGTAGTTAGTGTGTACTTTGTCTCTGATGATGTGTTCTATTTTATGTGCCTTAGGTCTCGTATTTTAGTGAGAAGACGTGAACATGAGCGTGGTCTTTCAGAACGAATATGCCATAGTGTTCATCTATAAGGAATTATGCACGCAAAGCCGGAAGCAGTAAACATAACCTCGGCCACGAGATTACACAGACAAGATATAAACAGGAGGTCCAAGCTGCTCCACTGCCAAACGCAGACTGTGCCACTTTGGCTAGCCGTGCACTTTTAGAGGACTCATCCAAAATCTCCTTATGCCACACTGTCTACATCGACTTATGCTCTCACGTTACGTGATTCCTTTGACAGGGAGATGGCACTACAGTGAAACACTATCATTGTTCGTATCGTCGTTTTCCCCTTAAACGTGTGAAATACTTATTTAATTTAAAATGTGAATTATTCCAAAAAGTACTGCAGCACTAGCTGGAACATAATGGTATTACAGGAACAAAATTCGGAAGCAGAATGCTGTAGCAACAAACAAGGAAGAGGATGGAATCTGACTGGGTCACATAAACTAATGGATGCGTAGAATTGCGGTTAAGGCTCGTTGCTTTATATATTGTATGTCAGCGATTTGTTACTAAACGTGACACATGACACAAAAATTCTTGTATTTCTCTATTCTTGAACTGCACATGTCACAAATTTCGTTGTGGAAAACGTGGAACGTAAAATAAATTATATAGATGCCATTTGTGTCTGTTGCATCAACATGTGGCTGTTAGAATAAAGCGTAACTGTAACAATACGTAATCTATACAGTTTCTGATACAGAACTGGTGAAAAAGTGAAATTTTATTGTTAAATGGTGGTAAAACGCACATCTAACTCTACAATTTTAATTTCTTAAGTGTGAAAATAAGTGCAATATATTTTTGGCAGTATTACGTTCAAAATCTGGTGAAGAAAATGCTGCTGTCTTTTCTACAAAAGTGATCTACACTCCCCCAGTAACTGTAACGCGAAGGCTTGTTTACTTCCATATATGGAATCTGTTCTCTCGTATGGGTTACAATTTGAAGCAACTCTGTGCATTCATCAGGAATATTCTCTGCTTAGAGAAGGAGGGCGATCAGACCGACGTTTTACGTAATTTCATGAACGTCTTGTATGCCTTTGGTCAGGTGCCTAGGAATTTTAACTCTTCCGATCCTGTACGTAAAGTACATCGTGAGATTTGTCTCATTCAGAAGAAACTGCAACATTCATTAAGTGAACTCTAGACGGAAAAACGATGTGTACTTGGATTACATTTGGTTAAACATTACAGCAGGTTTCATTTTCGACTGGTTCCCAATAGAAATAAAAAAAACAGTGGCATGAATCACAAGTCTTCAATTCGAAGTTGAAAGGTTTACTTGTGTCCCACTCCTGTTCTGTATACGGCTTCCTAGTGCTTCAGTACTTTTCCCTGTAATGTGTTATTGTTCGTATTGTTCTTTACACTGTTTCGTTCATACACAATTGTATAAATTTTCTGAACAGCATTCTGCAAATTACATCCTCAATCGTACCATGACCAAGAAGCCGTGGCCCACATGATCCCACGGAACACGTCTACAGACACACATTTCCTGTAGTTTTATTACGTTCTCCTTAGTTGTGATGAGATTTTATTACTGTTTGTTTAGTTAAGAATGCATTTTTTGTAGTTGTCGATGACCTACTTTTCTTGTATTCTACGGTCCAATTGTACGTTACGGTTCACATCATTCTGGATACCAAGATAACGAAACATGGGGAAAAATGCAGCGTACTGAATCCAAAATTATATTAAGAAAGGAGAAGACGAACAATGTTAGATACTACATCGTTATTTTAAATACCCTTGAAACTAAAAGTATGTAGCAACAATTATAGTGATTGTTACAATAGGGCCTGCACAAAGCATATCGATTTAGATAATAATGCACTTACGGTGTCGGCGGCTTTTGCCCTTCCTGCAGCAGTTGATAGCTGCGGAGTAAATGGTGGGAAGCGAACAGAACAAATGATTAGACAAGATGGCGGAACCAACGCTCGATAAACGTGCTTCGAATTATATGGCGAAATACAGGATTCTACTGTACAGAATATTCTCATATGCAGCAGCACTCTTAAGTTAATGTGTGGCCACAACCTTGGAAGACGGGGCACTTCGAAAACACCCAACACAGTCTTATAAACAATCACTGGGCTGCGCCGCATGTCAGTCCATCACCACTGCTGGTGTTATTCGTTACCTTCGCGAACTCCCAATCAAACTATATCGTTTCGGGAAACGCTAGAGGTAAGTTAGTAACCAAAACCAGTTTTCCTCCAGTCACGTCCGTTGGCTTCGCCAAATCGCAACTATGATCTGTAAGTTTACGATCCAAAACTACGTCCCGAGAAATTTTGTCATATTGCGGAAAATATACGCTGCAAGAAAGACATACGGAAACCAGTAACTAACATTAGAAATCCTAAAAGCATTATATTTCCTAAAAGCGGAAAACTGAGCAGTAGTTGTCGTAATGAGGAGTTGGTGGTATTTATCTGACATCCAAAGAGTAAATATCATTGGCTTTTGGACCATAGGCAGAAGCCTTTCCGAAACTGATAAATCTGTAAACTATTCGCGTGCCCATGAGGTTAAGCACATGGTGAATGGAAAAGTGACGCTATCCAAAACTGGCGCCGAGGCAACTATGACGCACTAAGAGCTATAGATGACAGGGGTGAACGACGATTGAGGAGATGTGTGTGCAACTGTTGAGCCAGTGACCGCTCAGACAAATCAAGGGCCTGCCAACAGTGTTTCCTCAACGACTGTTCAGCAAATCTTGCTGCATATCGGTCTCCGTGGCAGGCACCTGGTTCATACACCCTCGCCAGTTCTCTTCATCGGCGACGAAGGTTGCAATTTGCACGCTACTATCACAACTGGACGTCCACCGAGTGACGATTGACGGTCATTTCATACGAATCACGTTTTTTGCTTCATAGGACAGATGGCTGTTGGCTAGTACGCCGCGAAATATCGCAAAGCAAACACCCTGCATCCAGAAGGAGCGTTATGGTCTGGGGAATGTTTTCGTAGAATTTTCTTGGTGATCTCGTCATTCCGGAAGGTACAATGAAGAAGCGCGAATATGCATCTATCCTTGGGGAACACATTCCGTTTGTTTTAACCAGCAACACCGCATGTATCAGCAGAAAAATGCAACGTGTCGCACTTCTTGCTGTGTACGTGGGTAGTTCGAAGAGCATGCAGATTTTACCGTAGTCCACTGGCCACCAAACTGTACGGATTTAAATCCAATAATTACACAGTGTACCACCTGACATCTGTACACATATCACAACATTCTGTTCTTCAGTCTTGTCGGTGTTTTCTATATGTGCCTTCATTCGCCGATTCTGTGCAGTGCCTCTTAACTCGTTACCTTATTATTACACCTCATTTTAACATCATTCTGTAGCATCATATCTCAAACGCTTCCAGTCCATGATTCTCTACTATACTATGCTGTGCTTCAAACGTTTTCGCCCGGGTTCCCGGGTTCGATTCCCGGCGGGGTCAGAGATTTTCACTGCCTCGTGATGACTGGTTGTTGTGTGATGTCCTTAGGTTAGTTAGGTTTAAGTAGTTCTAAGTTCTAGGGGACTGATGGCCATAGATGTTAAGTCCCATAGTGCTCAGAGCCATTTGAAAAGTTTTCAAACGTGTTTTCAGAACTTTCTTCATCGAATGAAGGCGCTTGTTTCATCGTAACAGACTTCTCTCGGCTAGGGACGCCCGTTTTGTCTGTACTAACTTGCTTTGTGTGTCCTGCTTCCTTCGTAATTAATTTGTTATATTGCATCCAAGATAGCAGAATTCCTTAACTTCATCTATTTCGTGGTCCTCAATTTTCATAATAAGTTCTTCGCTAATCTCATTTTTGCTTCTCCTAATTAGTTTTACCTTTCTTCGCTTTACTCTCAATCGGTATTCTGTACTCATTAGATTCCTTATTTCATTCAACACATCCTGTAATTCTTTTCACATTTACTGAAGATAGTCATGTCATCGATATCCTTTGAGCCTGAATTTTAATCTCACTCTTCAACCACATTTTGATTCCCTTCATTGTTTTCGTATGTGTTGACCGAACGGCAGGGAAGAAAGACTACATCCCTGTCTTGCAGCCTTATTAATCCGGGTAATCCCTTCTTCGTCTCACAGTCTCATTGTCCCTTCTTGGTTCCACAGACCATTCCCCATACTCCTATTGTTCCATGAATTCTGAACAATTTTATAGTGTGTGACGCCGGTTGGAAATCAACAAATTCTATGAGTAATATCTTGATTTTACTTAATTCTTGGTTCCATTATAAACTGAAACGTATGACTCGCCTCTCTGGTGCCATTACTTTTGAAAAACGTGACAGTGTAATCTGATGGACCCTCAGTTTTATTTTCAATTCTTATGTATATTATTCATCCCAGTACTTGGTGTTGTTGCGACACGACTTACATTTATGAAGCCTTGCTATCTGCAGGGTTATGTGGCTGATAAATTTCCGAAGCTCTAGTGTACGTCTCCAGACTCATGCAAGCTGTACACCAACTTGGTTGCGAATATCTACAATGTTTTTATAATTCCGAAGGAATGTCATTTATCCCTTCCGTAGTGTTTCAGAGCAAATGCTCCGTAGCTCTATCAAAGTCTGACTGTCATGGTGGCCCCCTATGCCTTCCATATCAACTTCCATTCTTTCCTCAGTTGCGTCGTTACCCAAGTCCATCGAGACCTAGAGGTTTTCAAAGTACTCTTTCCACCTGTCTCCTCCCTCATCTAATTTTAACACTTGAATTTCCATTCACTCTTAATGTCGACATAGTTGCTTTTACTTTCATGGTAGGTTGTTTTGAATTCCCTGAAAGCTGCACCAGTCATTAATGTGACGACTTACCTTTGGATTTCTTCACATTTTCCTGTAGATGTTTCGCATTGGCCTCTTTGTATTTAGTGACTATTGTCATATTCGTGAATTTCCATGACCATTTAGGTACTTCCTTCTTTTGTTGATAAAGTATCTTCTCTGTTACCCAAGATTTTTCACACGTCTTCTTACTTGTACCAGTGTATGTCCAACTTCTGTGACCGAACCTTTTAGCGATGTCCACTTCCCTTCAACAGAACTGCCTGCTATGATGTTCGTTACCGGTATCTATAAATCGATAGAACTTCAAACGCATCTCACTGATATGCCTTCAGAAAAAAGAGACGTCCGATTAACGGTGCGAGGTAGTTAGGCAGTTTGACAGCCCCGTCGAAACAATGTCTTGGATATGAGGCATTGATCAGGTGTAAGTATGCGAAAAGTGATTAATAAGGTCTTAATGGAATGATAACAGGCGGAACGCGCTTGAATGGGAAGCGGTTGTATTCGTACAGAAACAGTACATTATCTCTGTAAACGTAGGACACTTGTTCAGTGATCGTCCTTGTTGTTACAAACGTTCCATAGCCAATGACCTAACATGGAATAACTCTTGCATATGTTGTGTATGTTTGAATACATTTTTTCACTATAGTTTTGTTTCAGGAACCGTTAAGGCTGGATTAAGTTTAATCTGTGAGCTGGAGTTGTAAGTGGCAGTCAGGTACGTACACACGTTTTGCGAGCAGGTGCTGTCTGCAGGCACTTCATTCCGACTATTATCAAAGAAATACTACAACATGTGTTCCTGCCAATATGCAGAGACGTTTGGGCCTGTGTATGATGCGATTTCAGGGTATTTTAGAGTTACTGTTTGGTTAGCACCAGGTGGTGTCTACTATGGTGGATAGATTGAGGAGAACTAATTACATAGCCTGCAAATTTCTTCCTATTTCATTACTTTGGAATATTTACCTCTGTGGAGAACGTAAAAACTGATTTAAGCAGCAGACAACCCTGATGCAGAAACGTTTCATTGACGTGTCATGGAATCCTGCAAAACCATTCGACGCCTTCAGGGAGTATTTAAAAGCCTGAAACAGTCCATGATTTGACGAGTGCATGAAGAGAAACTTTTAACGTTTATTATGAGTTTCTCAGTTGACACGCGCAGACAGTTGTCAACAGATAAGCTGAAAAAATATTTTACTATATTTCGTTAATAAACTAAAGATAATCGACCATGGGTTTAAATGAACTTTTTTCTTATTTCCGTGTAAGGAACCTGCTCCCAACATTTTTATAGCAATTTTGAATACATTTGTCAACGTATAAAATTGAATATGATCTTGATATTTCTGTTTTAGAAGATAGTCACTTCAAAATATCACACATACTAAAATTTAGTAGGATCTGGATCTTCCAGCTCCATTGAACGTCATGAAAATGCTAGAGCATACGTAGTGAGTACAACGGTTAATGGAACTACAGCGTTACACCCATAACGTTTGCTCAGATTCAAGCTTCGCTGAGAAAAGAACAGAAACTGACTGTGGTGTTTATTAGAACATAGTTGAAAGTGACGTGGAAATTTAGAATTTCATTAAGTAGAGTTATTTCAGCTTTCATCTACGTCTACATTTATACTCCGCAAGCCACCCAACGGTGTGTGGCGGAGGGCACTTTTCTCTCATTTCACTGTCCACACAATTTTCGAACATGTATATACATTAACCATATTTTTCATTATTCGGAAATTATTTTATCACATTCTCCGACCGTTTCAAATGACAAATCTCCGTACCACCAAACAAGTATGCAGATTCCAGAACACATGTAAGTTCTTGGGTAAATCTGTGAACCCATCAGCAGAATTCGTTTTTATTTTCCATTTTAGTTTAATTTAGTTCAATGAAGATGTAATAAAAAACTGTTTCACTAAACACGCTCACTGTCCCCTTTACGTTCAAAAGAACTTCTGTAACAAAAGAAAATTTTTCACTGACAAAACTTGCAAGGTGTTAGATATTAACATCTAACTTTGCTCATCACTTCTAGAAATATGAGTATGTCGACAGTCACACTACCTTGCAATTGTTTCCATTCTTCAACTGATATATTTTTCTTTTTTAGTTGAGTGGAACGGAATACTTCACCTAGGGGTGACGGCTTTAAAAACTCAGTTCTGCAACATAATGTATATATCCTTTCCCATACCTATTACCCGTGTACTGTTGGATTGAGGTAAATAAATGGCAGAATTATATTGACCTTAATGTGGAACCATTATGTCAACGAACTGGGATTTCCGCAATTAGCAGACGACAGTACACTATAACAATAAAATGAGGATGCACTTACTTACTTTTATTTCATGTCATACATTTCTGAATAGGCCTGTTCTGTCATCTGCTTCATTATTTTGTAGATTTAGCGCTCTGTTCGATATTTACTAACAGATTTAGTTTTTAGGTCACCTATGAGTCACGTGTACCTTTATCCCTGTTCTTCTTCGCTGGCCGGCCGCTTTGACCGAGCGATTCTAGGCGTTTCAGTCCGGAACCGCGCTGCTACTACGATCGCATGTTCGAATCCTGCCTCGGGTATGGATGTGAGTGATGTCCTGTTTAAGTAGTTCTAAGTCTAGGGAAGTGATGACCTCAGATATTAAGTTCCATAGTGATTAGAGACATTTGAACAATTTTCTTCTTCGCTGTTCCAGAGTAGTCTTACGTGCGTTCTTGCGACCAGTCGACGGAAACATGTTTATACAGATCGGTTGTACTTAAAGTGCAAATACTCGCAGAGGTTCAGTGTGAGTTGTAATTATCATATGGGAGCAAAACTTGATAGTTTAATGGGTTTGTGTATAACCACTTTACTCCGGAAAAAACTCAGTTCTAATTTAGGCAACCACGAGCAACAACACAAGAAAAACGTATAGAAGTGTTTCAATGTGTAATGGATTAGAAACAGGACGTGAGAAGAAAAGGTCCAACGAGTGAGAAACACATGATGTTGATTTCATTATAACCATCATTTACAAAATTAGTTTAATGTGGGCAGAGGAGATTTCGACGAGGTGCGACATCCGCAAAACAACGTGGTCAACAGTTGCTGGCAGCAGTTCCCGCGGAATCTGAGCAACGCGTTACAGATCCTGTAGAGGCTGAACGTGTCCCCGGTAAACGATTCTTTCAGATGTCCACATGGATTCAGATCAGGCGGTTTTGCTGACCGTGCATCTGAAAAACCTCTGGAAATAACTCGGTCGTGGAAAGTTGCATGAAGCAGATATTTCACGGAGCAAGCGACGTGAGGTGTTGCTCCATTTTGTATGAAAACGGTGGTTTCCACACAGTTACGTTCTTTCAAAACAGGAATCACGTGCTATGCATGAAGGTCTCGAAAACGTACGAACGTCACTGTATAACTGACAGACGCTCTTGAATGTATTCTCTTCGAAGAAAAACGTACAAAAAAGAAGTTGCTTGTGAATTCACAGCACAAAGTCACATACGGCGAGTGCAAAGGCTCTTTGCGCACAACACGAGATTTAACAGAGCCCTAGATTCGCTATCAGTTCTGTGTATTCACTGCATCCTACAATGTAAAATGTGCCTCGTCACTATAGAACGTTGTCCGGCCACATGTTATCAACTTCTACTCCTACCAGAAACCGAAAAGCGAATCCAGGACGTTGTTATGAATTATGAAGTTTCAGTAGGTGCACCGTCTGGATCCTGTACTGGTACCAATGTAATACAGACTGCAAAGCTTTCCGTACTGCTGACCAAGAGTTGAACAATTTTCGTGACAATGCACAAGCCATAATAGTACCTGGGTATGTTCTGCACGGTTATTTACAGCAACAGCAGTCTCGTCAATAACTGCCAACGGGATAGGATGCCTCCTTCATCCAGGTGTTTTGGAATTTCATTATCATTGTACCATTTAATGACATCGGGCCACTCACCAGGCCTTCCAGTCTGTGACACTTTCTCAGTGCAGCTCTGTAATTGCTGCTGTTCAAATAACACGGTAGCTCGATAGCTCTAGAGTTCACGCATGTTACGGCTAGTCAAATGCCAGCGTGAATGTCATATCGTCATACAAATAGTGTACAGCGCCAGATTTGCACCAGGTGGCCACAATTGGAACTAGTCAAGCTAGTGAATGTCCTCTTCGTCGGAAAATCTTCAATTTATTAAGGTCTCCATCAGAGTTGAACATAGTATTTTTACTAGCGAATCTTTTCGAACATCGTCGTTTATTCTCAAGCTACTGCCTACATTACAAAGTACAGCAAAGTACAGCGTTACTAAGTGTTACTAACAAAACATGAAATACAAATTTTGAAACATTTTGTGTGCGCAGATTGTAGCACTCCAATCAATCTTTCATGACATACCTGTAATTGTAATGTTGGACCGTACATAATGCGTTGTTGTTTTTACCTCAAATCAGTATAACAAATGTTATTTGACTGTATTACTATTGTCTTGGTACATTCAAATGTAGAACGTTACGTTGGAATGCTATGTCCGTAACATAGAAAAGTTGGCGCACGCTTTCCCTCCGCGGTACAAAATAGCATTTCGAACAGCAGGCCAATAATGGTTTAGATTATGGTATAAAACTGTAAAAACGAAATAAATAGTGTTATTCATGAGGTGTGTATAGGTTACAATGTTGAACATGTGCTCATTTTTATATAGAATAAATAGTTCGGAATTTTATAACTAGATACAAGGAGCCATCATTTGCGAAGCACAAAACATACAGAAGGTAGTACTGAAAACCATATGAAAATGTTACGGGTTGCACCTAAAGGAATGAAGTTTGACATACATCGAAAATGGGAAATGGACAAGACAAAGGAGGCAGATAAATTGATGAACCAACAGTCCGAATCCAAATACAATAATCAATTTGCACTCTTAGGAAATTATTTGTGATTCAGGAAAATACACTCCTGGAAATGGAAAAAAGAACACATTGACACCGGTGTGTCAGACCCACCATACTTGCTCCGGACACTGCGAGAGGGCTGTACAAGCAATGATCACACGCACGGCACAGCGGACACACCAGGAACCGCGGTGTTGGGCGTCGAATGGCGCTAGCTGCGCAGCATTTGTGCACCGCCGCCGTCAGTGTCAGCCAGTTTGCCGTGGCATACGGAGCTCCATCGCAGTCTTTAACACTGGTAGCATGCCGCGACAGCGTGGACGTGAACCGTATGTGCAGTTGACGGACTTTGAGCGAGGGCGTATAGTGGGCATGCGGGAGGCCAGGTGGACGTACCGCCGAATTGCTCAACACGTGGGGCGTGAGGTCTCCACAGTACATCGATGTTGTCGCCAGTGGTCGACGGAAGGTGCACGTGCCCGTCGACCTGGAACCGGACCGCAGCGACGCACGGATGCACGCCAAGGCCGTAGGATCCTACGCAGTGCCGTAGGGGACCGCACCGCCACTTCCCAGCAAATTAGGGACACTGTTGCTCCTGGGGTATCGGCGAGGACCATTCGCAACCGTCTCCATGAAGCTGGGCTACGGTCCCACACACCGTTAAGCCGTCTTCTGCTCACGCCCCAACATCGTGCAGCCCGCCTCCAGTGGTGTCGCGACAGGCGTGAATGGAGGGACGAATGGAGGCGTGTCGTCTTCAGCGATGAGAGTCGCTTCTGCCTTGGTGCCAATGATGGTCGTATGCGTGTTTGGCGCCGTGCAGGTGAGCGCCACAATCAGGACTGCATACGACCGAGGAACACAGGGCCAACACCCGGCATCATGGTGTGGGGAGCGATCTCCTACACTGGCCGTACACCTCTGGTGGTCGTCGAGGGGACACTGAATAGTGGACAGTATATCGAAACCTTCATCGAACCCATCGTTCTACCATTCCTAGACCGGCAAGGGAACTTGCTGTTCCAACAGGACAATGCACGTCCGCATGTATCCCGTGCCACCCAACGTGCTCTAGAAGGTGTAAGTCAACTACCCTGGCCAGCAAGATCTCCGGATCTGTCCCCCATTGAGCATGTTTGGGACTGGATGAAGCGTCGTCTCACGCGGTCTGCACGTCCAGCACGAACGCTGGTCCAACTGAGGCGCCAGGTGGAAATGGCATGGCAAGCCGTTCCACAGGACTACATCCAGCATCTCTACGATCGTCTACATGGGAGAATAGCAGCCTGCATTGCTGCGAAAGGTGGATATACACTGTACTAGTGCCGTCATTGTGCATGCTCTGTTGCCTGTGTCTATGTGCAAGTGGTTCTGTCAGTGTGATCATGTGATGTATCTGACCCCAGGAATGTGTCAATAAAGTTTCCCTTTCCTGCGACAATGAATTGACAGTGTTCTTATTTCAATTTCCAGGAGTGTAGTTAGCTGGTAACATATCAGTAATTTTTAAGAGAATGCGGCAATGAGTGTGACGTTTATGAATACAGAATCTAAATATTTAGTTGTAACATTATGATCTGTGCAGAGACCGGGTATATGAACACATAATGAACAACACGCAGTTCTGACCGAAATCTTAAGTAATACATTACAATTATTGAGTTACTGATTCTACCGTATTTACGTGCATATACGAAAGAAAAAACGTCAAGCATTCGCCTTGATGAGCAATGGATCCACAATTTGCAGTGCTGATGCACAATTACGTTCGACCTCCTGCGGGAATGTAAAATTAGGGACCATACAAGACATGAAAGAGGACTGCGGATAGGCGGCCCTACGTGGGGAAGTGGGTCAGCGGGAGAGCGTGCAGACATCATCGACGTGTTTCTGGTTCATGATGTGTGTGGGCGACGAAGTGGTTCACGCAACTGCCTACTAAGCAGAAGACCCCGGTTTGGAATCGCGGTCTGGCATGCATTTTCAACTGTCGCCGCCGATTCCGCATACAGTCCCGATGCAGCTGATATCATTAGCTCCCTTCCTTTCCTTTCTCTTCGCTCCACCTTCAATTTACATAACATATAATGTACTTCCCTGCCGTCTTTATTCTTACACCTCTTTGGTATGTTGTGGTGCCATAATTCCCTGTGCAGTTTGGTGTATTTCGTTGTCTACAGAACTTCGCTGCATATAAGCACCGTCGCAAGACAGAAGCTCTGCAATGACTAAAATCATTTCCTGTTAATACATGCAACTGCAAAGTTTGCAAGCTATTTCCTTTCTCCCTAGTCTGTCGTCTAGCAGTATAACTACCTGAAACGTTTCTCTTAATTATTTCATTTTGTGTGTCCAAAATCAGAAAATATTGCATACTGTTCTCCTGTTTCCATTTATACTTACATTATTAACCTACGCCAGCTGTCGAGGTATTTTGTATACTATTCCAACATAAGGTTCATAAGAACTTATTACAACAGATTAGCTTGAATTTAATCCATTCATAATGACCTACATCAATAGAAACATCAATCGAAACATCGTTCCTATGCAAACCTCCGTTTTCTTTCCCATTCCCTCATAAACGTAAAATAATAATCACTCCTTTAACATCCTTCAACGATATGGTTTTACAAAACCACATCCATTTTCCATCACAAACCTGTGAAGTAGATCGTCATGTGGCGCCCTCGTCGCTCACGTACGAGTGTCCCAAACATCCTGATAACACGATTCGCGGATCATCTTCGTTTCTCACCTCTTCCCCTGAATTTCCAGTGTTAAGACGCTACCGCACCTACAGCAACAAGTGCCCAACCCTTTATATCTACGTGAACTCCACCACTCGTCCTAAGTTCCAGAGACACTCATTCACATACCGCGTAATACGCTCTGTTTAGTGCCTCTCCGGTTCAGCTGTGCTTATCCTATAATATTCTTTACCGCTGCGAATCACTCATACTTCAGTGCAGTTCTTCGGTTTCTCCTTGTTTAAAATATTGATACCTTGTGTTTGGAAGATAAACGTATTTTTTAGTATCTATAATGCTTAATAAACTTCTCACGTAATTTAGAATACCTTGTAAATTTTGTATACTTTGTTAGTAGATACAGAATTATATACAGTTTCAAACTCGGTTGGTTCGCTGGAGGAAACCGCATCATTGCTAACCCACTACGCTCAGAGAAGTGACGAACTGAAATAACAAGGAAGGGAAAGACGTTGTTTTGTTATGAGTAAAAAGGAAACGATTTTAATTTTTGTAAAGGAAATACATACCCCTAATAATTTGGAGTCAGAGTGCTGCAGGAGAAGTAGTATATGTGGTACAGGTTATTTATGAAATGGCAGTATCGTAAAAAGTGTCTTGTACCAATAATCTTTTATTTATAAAGACTTTTTGACGGAAGAGTTGTGAGCGTTATCGCCAGACATCTACGGCTAGAGGTTGTATCTTCAATGCGCATTATGTAGTCCATGTAACAGTGTCTTATGAACAAGTTCTTGTACTTTGATAGAGAAAATAACCTGTAGAAGACAACCTTCTGCAGAACGATTGGGCTTTGACATAATCCAATCACTTTGCGGCAAGTAGTTCTCTGCAGCTTTCTGCAAGAATTTATACATACCAGGTGTGACACAGTCCCGTCAAAGTGTGCCAGGTTGTTTCCTGTACCATCATACAAGAAGTTGTACAAAAATACAGCAACGATGCATTGTAGCATCTATTCATTAGAAATATGGAAAATGGCCGGTAAAGGAAAAAAGTAGGAATAAGTAATGCAAAGTTAATAAAAGCCTCTTTTTTGACACTTATGTGTACTAGATGCCCGCTTTCTAACAACTAATAGTTTAAAAATTTAATATTAACTGGGGTCCAAAATTCCCAGTAGTATCTGAATGACTCCTAAGTTGTCAGAAGTTATCAGCCCATTCATTTACTCTCAGTACAACTATACAATATCGTTCATAAGTATGCCTCCCACTATCCCGTAACTTCATTCATAGACTCCTATCCTCACCTTTTAATTGTAGTCCTTTATTTCATAGTTAATCTGTCCGTTTAATTTGTGGCATAATTGGTTAATACGAAACCCAAACATGTACGTAATTTTTCTTCTCCGGTTTAGCGACGTTAATTTTTTACGAGTTTTCTTTTGACTGGTGTACCCGAATAATTTAACACGGGTATTGTATAAGTAAGTCGAGCATTTGAAAGCTGTGTGATGTTATAGAGTTTTCTTTGACAAGTTCTCTCACTCCTTTGATGCGGCCTGCCGCAAGATTGTTTCATGTGAGAACATCTGCGTTTCTAACACCCAATGTCCTCATTTATTTGTTGATTAATTTCATTGTATCTTCTGCTACAGACTTTACTCTAGACAGCACGCTCTAGTGCAGTGCAAAGTATTCGCTAATACCTTAAAATATTTCCTATTATCTCGTCGCTTCTTCTTGTCAGCGCTTCGCCGATTCTGCAAAGGGTCTCATTTCTTATCAGTCTCCCTAATTTTCAATGCCCTTCTTGAATATCTCTTATCAAATGCTTCGAGCTCCCGGTTTCTTACATAATCAATAATTGACCTCCATACTATGACGTATACATTCTCAGATACTGCTTTTTTAAAAGAAGGCCTATGTTAGATACTTATAGACCTTTTCTAGCGAGGAATGCTTTCTTCGAGAGTCTGTATGTTATATCACCCTATCTTGGTCTCTCATGTATTAGTATACTTCCAAGGTGGCAGAGTTCCTCATTTCGTATGCAAAATGTTCCGTAATTTTTTATTGATTCTATCAAAAACCTCATTTCCACCATTTCCCATTTTTGTCGTCTTTCTACGGGTAGTTATCAATATCTACTCTGTACTCAACAGATTCGTTATTCGATTCGATATGCATTCCATTCCAGTAACTCTTCCTCACACTGAAGATATCCGTGTCATCAAGGAATCTTACCATTTATATCCTTCCACCCTGAACTTTAATCTCATTTCCAAATAGTTCTTTTCTTTCCTTCTTTGCTTTCTCGTTGTATAAACTGAAGAGCAGGTGAGAAACACTGTCTCTATTCCTTTTTGCCCCTTTTAATCAAGGCTTTCTGTTATAGTTGTTATCTATGATTTCTTGTAAATATTGCATAGCAGAAGTCTGTCTCTACAGCTGACGCGTATTTCTCTCAGAGTTTTGAACATGCTGCACCCGTTTACACTGCCTCTCGCGTTTTATGAGTAGATAATTTCATTGACAGTGACTTAATTCTTAATAAGTCTCTCTACGTTATCGAGGACAAGGAGTTACATAAAATTATATTTTATTGTGTGTATATAAAAAACTTACAAGAGGACCATCAGACATGTTAATCACGTGTTTTTCTGAGTCTGAGGTGCGTTTCAAAGGGTCTGTTCTGAGTACATGGCTAGTGCCTTTTCTTGTTACGGCTCCCAGTTTTCCAGAAAATAGGTGCTGAAGGTTTACGCGCACCTCCTGTATCTGAAACATTAATCATATTTCGGCCGAGCGAGCGTATTGCAGGGAGTAAGGTTGGCTTTTACCACGCTGGCAGTGCACGTTAATACCGTGCCTGTGTACATGCTCTTCCTTTCGTAAATTTCAGTTTCGTCGTACAGCTTATCAGCAAGCAATATATGTCATTTGCGCCGTAGTAGTGTTATTAACAAATCAATAAGTACAGCACCCTTCCTTGAAATGGAAATTCCATTTGCAATTCGTTGTTAAAATTCCAAATATTTTCACTGCTTCAGAGAGTGAAATTTTAACAGCTGCTAAAGGATTCCAGATGCAGAAGGAAGTACTCACCTCAAATGTGTCATTAATACCGATCAAACAGGCTGCCAGTACCAATCGATGTACTATAGATCCTTTTGTAGAACAAGGTGCGGAAACCGATTTGAACAAAGTTAGTCATTGCTTTACACCACAGTATTCTACAGCTGTGCAAGGGAAAGACAGTCCCTTACGTTTTCTTATGGATGCGGGAATCGTCTATGAAATGTGGTCGGATTGTTCAAAAAAGAGTTGGCGGGGCTTATGTCCTGAATGATACGAGGGGAGTTCGCAGAAGTGCTGCACCCAAGGGATTTCCCATACGTGGGAAAAATATTTTATTTTTATGTTATTGATTCCTGGGGAAGGGCAAGCTAGTCATTCTTCACGAATAAATCTCTGTAGATAAAATATAAGCATTCATCTGCAACGTGAAAATTATCCCACCCATACGTATTCCCCTTTTCAATTGTGTGAATTAAATTTTTACACGAGTGTTAGAATTTCCACGAAATAAATTCAAAATATTTTAAACCTGCTAAAGAGTACTAGAGAAATCGTTTAGATGGAAGATTACCTAAAAGTAAATTATTTAATTCCGCTTTTACAAGAATGCCCAAATGCACGTGGTTTGCGTCGAAGCTGATCGAAGAAAGAACAATGCTCTTAATTTTATACGAAATCTTGATTCTGACAGCACTTCTGAAAATCTGTGTCTCTGTAAGCCACCAACTTTCAATGAATGTGCATGGTGCTCTAAGACTTTTTTCAATTGTTTCTGCAACGAATACCATCCAGAATTATGTTCTAGCACAGGAAAGCAATGACAGCGATTCTGAATAAGACTTTTCTGTAATCTGACCTGTAACAAGTAGAATACAAATTTAAGAAAGTTTGTTATATGAGCGATTTATAAAGTAAATTACTACAGTGAGAATATATCGCTTACAATAAATCATCCGGGAAGTTTTAGCACACGCTACTAGCATGATAACTCTAAACTTAAGTCGCTGAACTGCCCTCACTTGGTAGAAATATACCTAAAGTTACAGATATAGGAGGTATGCTTGCAGTTTTTACAGAGATTTTCTCAGCTACAATGGGCCGTTGCAGGAACAGCCGCTAGCAGGTTCTCAGGACAGGTACCTCTTCTATGTACCTAATATTCACCGAAATCGTGGTAATTCTGATGATCCCCTTGAGAGATACAGAATTTCTGATACATAGTTTTCGTAAACATATGTAACATCGAAAGATACGCTTCGCAGATGATGTATGCAGCAACTTTTCTTGTGTGGAAACTAAAGCATTGCAGGGACCACCGTAAGTCTATTTACCGTTGGCCAGCAACGACCTGTCGGTCCAGAAACGCATGACAAGAAGGTCGCTGCGCCGCGCAGGTAGGCCGCACCGCAGTGCAGGCCCCCTGAGCAGCAACTCAGGCTGGCAGAGCGCTCGGGAAGCGAGGCGGCAGCGACAGCGGCCGAGGCTTGTTTCGCCGGCGTGTACCGCTGCCGCCGCCTTATTCAGGTCAAGAGCCCTTTTATGTAGCTCGTAGCCCGGGGAATGACCTTTGTGAAGCGGGGTAAAAATATAAATGGCCTCTTTACAGCGCAGTGTAGTTGCGTGATGAAGACAAATGGCGGCAGGCAGACGGCCGGTGACTCCCGCACCGCCGCGACCACAGCAGGTGCCGGCTCTTGCCGGCGCAGCTGCTCTTTGTGGCCTCAGTACTGTTCTAGGTACGATGAATAATCCACATTAAGCACAAATAAGGAATGGGAGTTTTATAAGTGAAAGTTGGAGAAGAACAAGTTCACGTCAGTAAGTATGCAAGGCACGGTAGAAGTTTATCACCAGCATTCTTTTTCTTTCAAACAATGTCATACATTCCCTATAGTAAAGGCGAGCTGGCAATAATCCAACTGCCGCTCTCCCATCACAATGTAAAATTTACAAATTACTGTTTCCATATTTTCAGGAAGTAGGATACCTGACGATGTTTGTGACAAGTGATATTATGATCATTCTCTTTCTTACGAACAGGACATATTGGGACTCGAAATGAGGGACACGAAGGATTGGGATGTGGAAGGTATAGGGTAGGATAATTATTTGTTTCCTTGTTTATTTATTCTTCCTCATGAATATTTCCTGTTATATGGAAAGCTAAATGCGGCCATAGCTGCCAGAGTGTAATGGAAAGTCTAGATAATAATTATTCATACAACATCCATACATGTATTACAAAGAAAAAAGTCCCATTACTGCAACAGCACTGCAAGAAACCTAACACTCCAACCGAGAAACAAAAAAGGGAAAAAACACAACTTTCTACAAAAAATTACTCTTAATCCCTGAACCAATTACCCAGGTACTGGAGTACTGTCCTACGCTTTCACTGAATAAGACTGGTACAACTCTCACTTCGTTTATAGATTAGAGTAGATCTAAACTATAGCAGGCTGCTTCAGCTATTGGAACTAGCTCAAAGAATCCCAGTGAACAGCCATTGTCTACTGTGAGCTAGCATATCAACAGCGTTTCTACAGTGACAATAGATTTCAAGATTCACTGCAACTTAATAGAACTCGCATTTCTGTATTTATTTGGACCAATACGATGACCATGTTAAGAACATCGTAAATCACGTTTAAAGCTTTTTACAACTTTTGTCTTTTTTGGAATATGATGTCCTCTGATAAGTGGAGTGTGAGTGGTATACTAACTGAGCAAGAGACAGGTGGATTGGAACCTTCATTCTGAATGTGTTTGGAATGGGTGGAGTAGGTTACTGATGGGAGGAGAGTGTATATCAGCGGTGAGTTCACAGTATAGGAGGGCAGGATAGCCCCGTAATCCAGCTCAGAGGACGGTACGACGTCGACTGCCCGCCCTGTCATCTTCCGCCGTACAGTGTCATTTTGGGGTATGCAGGGTAATAGGATCAGCACAACACTCTCCCTACCGTTGTTGGTCTTCCAACATTTGGAGCAGCTACTTCTCATTCAAGTAGCTCCACAGTTGGCATCATGAGGCTGAGTAGTAATCATTCCGGCCAGTTGTGCGGTACCACTCAGCGTAGCACCGGGATATTTTAGTAGTTCTCTTGACATGTGATATAAGCATATGTAAGTAAAGTGAACCCTCGGCGTATTTGTGGTGCCTTCGATCTCGTGTTGTTGATATATTGCTCTGGTTCCTCTTTGCAGTCAGTAACTTAAGGATCTTATACGTTCTTGTTAATTATGTTGCCAATAACGCTGATTTTGAATACAGGGCCTAGAACTATATTTCAGATACCTTGTCACTGTGTTGTTTGGATGAGACTGAGGAAACAAACGTTCATATATTGTTCTCACCGTTACAGCATGATTGTATTTGGTGCTCTGACCCGTGTACAGTCAATTAATTGTTGAATCTGAAATGTGTTCTCCAACTATTTTCATTCCATGGGTTGCCCTATTCTAATTTTATTGTGTTACATATTTTTGATATTTCAGTATATGTATGGCTGGTCCCCTGCATATTTGGCCACCACGTTTCTTGGATAAGCTGTGTGGGCAAGGCACGCCTCTTACAACTCCCCAAGGCAGCTGTTTCTCAACACATTGCTGCGCTCTTTACCACCAGTCCTCGTGCGACCATTACAGCGTCTAGGAATGCAGATAGCGCCGCTACTTGTCGTGCAGTCGCAGCGTCTGTATCTCTCTGGGCTAGTACTTAGGTCGCCGCCGAGCTATTCGTCGGAGAGTTCTGCTACGGCTTCCAGGTGCATCGCCAGTCACGTTATGAGACTACGCCACGGACCCCGACGCCTGCAGCTGCTGCAACACTAGCGACACTGCCGCCTCGCACTGTTGCAGAGTTCCAAGGCACTACTGTGCGACCAGCGATCCAAACGACCGCGCTTCCACTGCGTATCCCCTCTACCGAAGGTCAGAACTTCGCCCTTGTGAACACCGGCTACTTAATAGCTACAAAAGTCATTTTCGTTGTTTTATTCAACCGCCACAAACGGTCATTTCTGTTGCATTCCTGAATCGTCGCAGAAGGACATTTTAAATTATATTGGATTCGTAGACTTCGTTCTCAAATAGTATTAAATTTAATTCATGTTCAAGAACAGTGTTACATCAAGCGTACGAATCTACCTCTGTCTTTGTTCACCACTCTCCAGCACATTTCAGATATTACGGTCAGTATCTTGCGACTGATACATAGTATCTGGATTTTAATTAATTACTCTCCTGGAAATTGAAATAAGAACACTGTCAATTCATTGTCGCAGGAAGGGGAAACTTTATTGACACATTCCTGGGGTCAGATACATCACATGATCACACTGACAGAACCACAGGCACATAAACACAGGCAACAGAGCATGCACAATGTCGGCACTAGTACAGTGTATATCCACCTTTCGCAGCAATGCAGGCTGCTATTCTCCCATGGAGACGATCGTAGAGATGATGGATGTAGTCCTGTGGAACGGCTTGCCATGTCATTTCCACCTGGCGCCTCAGGTGGACCAGCGTTCGTGCTGGACATGCAGACCGCGTGAGATGACGCTTCATCCATTCCCAAACATGCTCAATGGGGGACAGATCCGGAGATCTTGCTGGCCAGAGTAGTTGACTTACACATTCAAGAGCACGTTGGGTGGCACGGGATACATGCGGACGTGCATTGTCCTGTTGGAACAGCAAGTTCCCTTGCCGGTCTAGGAATGGTAGAACGATGGGTTCGATGACGGTTTGGATGTACCGTGCACTATTCAGTGTCCCCTCGACGATCACCAGAGGTGTACGGCCAGTGTAGGGGATCGCTCCCCACACCATGATGCCGGGTGTTGACCCTGTGTGCCTCGGTCGTATGCAGTCCTGATTGTGGCGCTCACCTGCACGGCGCCAAACGCGCATACGACCATCATTGGCACCAAGGCAGAAGCGACTCTCATCGCTGAAGACGACACGTCTCCATTCGTCCCTCCATTCACGCCTGTCACGACACCACTGGAGGCGGGCTGCACGATGTTGGGGCGTGAGCGGAAGACGGCCTAATGGTGTGCGGGACCGTAGCCCAGCTTCATGGAGACGGTTGCGAATGGTCCTCGCCGATACTCCAGGAGCAACAGTGTCCCTAATTTGTGGGAAGTGGCGGTGCGGTCCCCTGCGGCACTGCGTAGGATCCTACGGTCTTGGCGTGCAATCGTGCGTCGCTGCGGTCCGGTCCCAGGTCGACGGGCACGTGCACCTTCCGCCGACCACTGGCGACAACATCGATGTACTGTGGAGACCTCACGCCCCACGTGTTGAGCAATTCGGCGGTACGCCCACCCGGCCTCCCGCATGCCCACTATACGCCCTCGCTCAAAGTCCGTCAACTGCACATACGGTTCACGTCCACGCTGTCGCGGCATGCTACCAGTGTTAAAGACTGCGATGGAGCTCCGTATGCCACGGCAAACTGGCTGACACTGACGGCGGCGGTGCACAAATGCTGCGCAGCTAGCGCCATTCGACGCCCAACACCGCGGTTCCTGGTGTGTCCGCTGTGCCGTGCGTGTGATCATTGCTTGTACAGCCCTCTCGCAGTGTCCGGAGCAAGTATGGTGGGTCTGACACACCGGTGTCAATGTGTTCTTTTTTCCATTTCCAGGAGTGTATTATGGTATTGTATTTTATCTTAAAGGAGATGACGTTAGTCATTACTGATTATCTGTTATTCAGTCTCTCGTTGTTAGATATTAATGCATTGTTCTTATAACTTTCTTTTGATTGGTTGTGATATAAAATCAGTTCAGTGTTATTAAATAACGACTTAAAATTATGATTACTTACCGCTAAACCCGGCCCTATAACGTCCTGTGGCATAAGTAGGGACAGGCCAGATGAGGGATTTTTATCTGTGGGTGACAGTTGTAGGAGATAATCTCCGTGCCCAACCGCTTAGTAGCTTTTACAAATTTAGTCTCGAAGGAGCTTCTTTGGGTGGTTAGTAGATGACGGTTCCAGATTTGTTCTTGATCGAGTGTTCGCCTAAACGCTTAAGTGCTTTTGTTGAGAGGTTTTGATAGTTGTGGAGATGTAGCCATAGATCCAAAGCCTGCTCATGCTATAATTATTGCCTGAGATTTTCAAGATTGGTGGGAAGGTACCACTGTAACACAAGGAGTTGAAGTCATCGAGTTCGACGGCAATACTGTCCAATTTGAAGACGCAATAAGGGAAGGATTAGAAAATTTCGGAAATGGCATTAAAGTTCAAGGTGAACCGATAATAACGCTAAGCTTCATGCCAATGTACGCTGTGGCGGCGGCCGAGAAATTTTGGTGTGGCACCGAGTGTCTTACATGGCACGTACGCCAGACTTGTTTTGTGTCAGCTTAGATGATCGAAGAGTCGTTGTGCAGACGCAGGGTGCAGTAAGGAGTGGGAGAGGGAAGCTACTGTGGGGGCGGAGGACGAGTTGTGGGGCGACGTCGGAGTCTTCTCTGCTCACCGTGTGCCTTGGGGAAGAGTCAGCAAACATCTTACAACATTTGCTACCTTCATATCCTTCACGTTCTCCATCAAACATAATAGAATGTGGATAGCACTTCCTAGTGAGTGTCTAACACGTAGAGTTAATGAAGAGTTCTGTTGCCATTTTTAAGACGTTTGATGGAATACATGAAAAGGAAACGTCCGCAGAAGTGGTATACGAACGAGATCTTACGTCACCACGACACTGCACGAATGCATAAGATCTACCTTATTCAGGAAGTTATGCCCAAAACAGAGACGACTGTTTTTCCCAACCATAATGCTCAAAAGAGGACTTGCATAACATCAAAATGTAGATGTTGATGTAGAACGCGAGTATGATAAAGTACGTGTATGTTTGGAGCATATCACTTTACAGAAGTGATAGTTGGAACAGTGGGAATGTGAAGAAGAAAAATGGAAGCATGTAGAATACGTTGCTGTCAGTTGCTAAAGATTAAGTGCATTAATAAAGTACAAAAAGAAATACTACTTAATACAGGTAGGTGACATGAAGTTTGGAAAGTAATTATTAGAAGAACTTTAGGGGAACATTTGTTCCTCTAATGTCGCGTCACTCCAGTGACATGCAGCATGCCCCAGGAGAAATGGTTAATATTAAGGGATAAGAGAGGAACAATTATTCGTAGCAAAAATTTCAGGTAAACGTGGGCTCAAAAATAAATATCTTAAGAGGTACCAGCACATCTTTCCTTAAATTCTGTGAAAAAGTTCCCTTCTCTTGCGAGTTTTTTTGGTTTCCTAATTTCGAGAGGATGTAGTCTGGAGCAAAATAGAAAAAAAAATTCTAGTGAACATGGGCTCTAAAATACATACATTAAGACCTACAAGTAAGCATTAGTTCAGTAGAAGCGATATGTTCCACAGTAATGAGGATGAACAAATGCTCATAGCACTTAAGGCATGCGTTTTAAAGCCCATGTTTATTTTACTTTCTTGCTTCGAATGATCGTTCCTTGCATATCCTCGAATGTTGATCATTACTTCCGGGGCATTCTGTAGAGGCTGACTGGGAGTGTGTTGGCAACTTTTTTTTTTTTGCTTCCGACTGCCATGGAGCCGTCACTCCCAAGGGTAGCGGCAAACACTTCGCTGGTATCGGGGGAAGGGGAGGTTTTTTTTTGGCCAGCTACAGTAAATAAATACACTTTGTGGCTGCTGTATCGGCAGTTCTAATCTTTTTGTTGCAGCCTCAGTACGCCGATCCTCTGATACTACATTGTCCTTGTTTTCTAGAACTGGATTGAGAAAATACTCTCGGATGTGGTACGTTGTGATGATGTTTGCTTTATGTCATTATTGCTGGTTTGAGTCACGTTACCATCAGTCCTGCTGTCGGTTGATTTCTTGGTTGATAGACGCTACGTAGTTCGCGGGAGCGACCTGTTGACTTGTCAGGCTACAAAGCAAAAGCTACGGCTCCAGGAATTGCAAACCTGCAGCTAGGTGGACAAACGGAAGGGAAAAATACACGACCCGACAAAAAATGTGACGCACCCAGAAGAAAGGGAGAAACGAAAAAAAAATCACGGCTTGAGAGGGTAAGTGACGTTATTTCAACAATTATAAAGTCGTTTCAGATCAACAAAGAACTTGGTGGCTTGAGTGCATTTGCCGGTATGAAGTTGCAGCCCCTCTGGGATGGATGGATGCACTGATCCGTTTCGAAAGGGTCTCATACAGCCATTGTATACTTCCTTGAAGCTAGCTGCCCCACAGCTTGGAACATACCTGCTTACTTCTGCATAAAGCTCTTCTGTTCCTCTCGGTAGCTGCGCTGGCCCCAAACCTGACTGAAAAGTTTTAGATCTACTAATAGTCTATAGCAGTATTGTGGTCGACACTAGAGGTAGATTTAAAACACTTTAATTACACACTTGGTATAAAGTATTCACAGATATGGCCAGTTTCGGGTCTCAGATATAGTTCGAATTAAACGAAAGCTGGTTTTTACCGACTACACTGGATAATTTTTTCTAGTATAGTAATCACATAACACAGACCAGTGATTCGAAAAGATTCAGATGTGACAAAAATTTCACGTATCAATTCACCGTATCACAGCTCTCATTTACATTCGAGTTGCCCTTAACAAGTAGGGTAGTGCACAAAAATAATCACAACGTCCGTCAACACAGCCCTCATTTACATTCGAGTGACCCTTAACAAGTAGGGTAGTCCACAAAAATAATCAGAACGTCCGTCAACACTGCCCTCCTAACTAGTCATTGTTCTTAGGAGTCAATGATCGTTACGCTTCACTAATAAGTCGTCGCCATGAATTAGTTAGTAATTACTGTCACAGACGTCATAAATAAAGACCACGAGTGAGGAAAACGAACTTTATTCGAAAGCTTCGAAACGTTAGTGATCGGACTACGGCACATTGCACACGACAAGAGATGTAGGGGTTGCTCCCTTTACTCTGAGCCGCAGACTGCCGTATAGATTCGCCTATGAAAGATGTGTTTTACACTATACGTATTTGACAGACCCTCAGAATACTGAACTTGGTGATAACTGAGTCAATCAACAAATGCTGTACGTCAAATGGAACATAAAAAATATATCAGCAAAATTATAATGCCAGGGTTAAGAAACGAACAGTAATTTTGACATAATTTGTAACTGAAACCCCCATGAACCATGGACCTTGCCATTGGTTGGGAGGCTTGCGTGCCTCAACAATACAGATAGCCGTACCGTAGCTGCAACCACAACTGAGGGGTATCTGTTGAGAGGCCAGACAAACATGTGGTTCCTGAAGAGGGGCAGCAGCATTTTCAGTAGTTGCAGGGGCAACAGTCTGGATGATTGACTGATCTGGCCTTGCAACATTAACCAAAACGGCCTTGCTGTGCTGGTACGGCGAACGGCTGAAAGCAAGGGGAAACTACAGCCGTAATTTTTCCCGAGGACATGCAGCTTTACTGTATGATTAAATGATGATGGCATCCTCTTGGGTAAAATATTCCGGAGGTAAAATAGCCCCCCATTCGGATCTCCGGGCGGGGACTACTCAGGAGGATGTCGTTATCAGGAGAAAGAAAACTGGCGTTCTACGGATCGAAGCGTGGAATGTCAGATCCCTTAATCGGGCAGGTAGGTTAAAAAATTTAAAAAGGGAAATTAATAGGTTAAAGTTAGATATAGTGGAAATTAGTGAAGTTCGGTGGCAGGTGGAACAAGACTTCGGGTCAGGTGAATACAGGGTTATAAATACAAAATCAAATACGTGTAATGCAGGAATAGGTTTATTAATGAATAAAAAAATAGGAGTGCGGGTAAGCTACTACAAACAGCATAGTGAACGTATTATAGTGGCCAAGATAGACACCAAGCCCATACCTACTACAGTAGTAAAAGTTTACATGCCAACTAGCTCTGCAGATGACGAAGAAATTGGAGAAATGTATGATGAGATAAAAGAAATTATTCAGGTAGTGAAGGGAGACGAAAATTTAATAGTCATGGGTAACTGGAATTCGACAGTAGGAAAAGGGAGAGAAGGAAATATAGTAGGTGAATATGGATTGGGGCTAAGAAATGAGGAAGCCGTCTGTAAGAATTTTGCACAGAGCATAACTAATTCATAGCTAACACCTGGTTCAAGAGTCATAAAAGAAGGTTGTATACATGGAAGAGTCCTGGAGATTCGAAAAGGTATCAGATACACTCCTGGAAATTGAAATAAGAACACCGTGAATTCATTGTCCCACGAAGGGGAAACTTTATTGACACATTCCTGGGGCGCACCCACAGACTGCGTTGTCTTCTATATCTTTCACATCACTTGCAGCGCCATCTGTTGTTGAAAATTGTAACTACTGTAATTTCGAAAGTTTGTCCGCCTGAAAATGTACTGTTGTCCCAAGGATATTGCAACAAACGGTGTATTTCTATTGCTGCGCGTTTAGTTTTTATTGCCGTTTCAAAAATACCGGACATTTTTGAAACACCCTGTATAATGATGGGACAGAGATGTAGGAATCAGGTTTTAAATTGTAGGACATTTCCAGGGGCAGATGTGGCCTCTGAACACAATCTATTGGTTATGAACTGTTGAGTAAAACTGAAGAAACTGCAAAAAGATGGGAATATAAGGAGATGGGATCTTGATAAACTGACTAAACCAGAGGTTGTACAGAGTTTCAGGGACAGCATAAGGGAACAATTGACAGGAATGGGGAAAAGAAGTACAATAGAAGACGAATGGGCAGCTCTGAGGGATAAAGTAGTGAAGGCAGCAGAGGATCAAGTAGGTAAAAAGACGATGGCTAGTAGAAATCTTTGGGTAACAGAAGAAATATTTAATTTAATTCATGAAAGAAGAAATATTGAATTTAATTCATGAAAGAAGAAATATTGAATTTAATTGATGAAAGAAGAAAAAATATAAAAATGCAGTAAACGAAGCAGGCAAAAAGGAATACAAACGTCTCAATAATGAGATCGACACGAAGTGCAAAATGGCTACGCAGGCATGGCTACAGGACAAATGCAACGATGTAAAGGCTTATCTCACTAGGCGTAAGATAGATACAGCCTACAGAAAATTAAAGAGACCTTTGGAGAAAAGAGAGCCACTTGTATGAATATCAAGAGCTCAGATGGAAACCCAGAGAGGGGAAATCAGAAAGGTGGAAGGAGTATGTAGAGGGTCTATACAAGGGCGATGTACTTGACAATATTATGGAAATGGGAGAGGATGTAGATGAAGATGAAATGGGAGATACGATACTGCATGAAGAGTTTGACAGAGCGCTGAAGGACGAAACAAGGCACCGGGAGTAGACAACATTCCATTAGAACTACTGACGGCCTTGGGAGAGGCAGTCCTGACAAAACTCTACCATCTGGTGAGCACGATGTACGAGACTGGCGAAATACTCTCAGACTTCAAGAAGAATATAAGAATTCCAATCCCGAGGAAAGCAGGTGTTGACAGATGTGAAAATTACCGAACAATCAGTTTAATAAGACATGGATGCAAAATACTAACGCGAATTCTTTACAAACGAATGGAAAAACTGGTAGAAGCCGACCTCGGGGAAGATCAGTTTGGATTCCGTAGAAATGTTGGAACACGTGAGGCAGTACTGACCTTACGACTTATCTTAGAAGAAAGATTAAGGAAAGGCAAACCTACGTTTCTAGCATTTGTAGACTTAGAGAAAGCTTTCGACAATGTTTACTGGAATATTCTCTTTCAAATTCTAAAGATGTCAGGGGTAAAATACAGGGAGCGAAACGCTAGTAACAACTTGTACAGAAACCAGATGACAGTTATAAGAGTCGAGGGACATGAAAGGGAAGCAGTGAAGCAGTGAAGCAGTGATTGGGAAGGGAGTGAGACAGGGTTCTAGCCTCTCCCCGATGTTATTCAATCTGTATATTGAGTAAGCAGTAAAGGAAACAAAAGAAAAATTTGGAGTAGGTATTAAAATCCAGGGAGAAGAAATAAAAACTTTGAGGTTCGCCGATGACATTGTAATTCTGTCAGAGACAGCAAAGGACTTGGAAGAGCAGTTGAATGGAATGGGAGCAAAATAACTGATGATGGTCGAAGTAGAGAGGATATAAAATGTAGACTGGCAATGGCAAGGAAAGCGTTTCTGAAGAAGAGGAATTTGTGAACATAGAGTATTGATTTAAGTGTCATGAAGTCGTTTCTAGAAGAAGGGATCGGTTGGTAGGACATGTTCTGAGGCATCAAGGGATCACCAGTTTAGTGTTCGGAGGACAGAGTGGAGGGTAAAAATCGTAGAGGTAGACCGAGAGATGAATACACTAAGCAGATTCAGAAGGATGTATGTTGCAGTAGGTACTGGGAGATGAAGGAGTTGGCACAGGATAGATTAGCATGGAGAGCTGCATCAAACCAGTCTCAGGACTGAAGACCACAACAACAACAACATTGTAACTGAAGTCAGCAATGGTCTAAAGCTTCAATATTAATTAAGTCAGAACATAGTTTCAGGCAATTTTAGATGAAGTGTGACTATTATTGAAATATATGAAATAAAATCGTAGTAACTTCTGAACGGGGCTGCGTTAGAACGTTCAAACTGCGCTGTTTGCCGCGGGGCATGACGGGAATTACAGTGATTTGGTTTAGCGACGAAGCTCACATTCATTTAGAGGCCTTTGTCAACAAGCGATATTGGCGCACTTGTGGGACTGAGAATCCGCATTTCATGATCCAGAAGTCTCTTCAATCTCAACGGGTGACTATGTGGTGTACAATGTCCAGCCCTTAGATTTGTGTGATTTATCATCATCATTTATTCATCATCATTATTTAAGACTGATTATTCTTTTTAACGTTCAGATTTATCGTATAGCCAAAATTTATAGAATTTCTTTTAGTCCCCATGTGGATGACCTCGCACATTTCTTTGTTTAGTGCCAATTGCCACTTTTCGCACCATACAGAAATTCTCTCTAGATCATTTGGTAACTGGAATTGATCTTCTGATGATTTTAATAGGTGGCAAATTACAGCATCATCTGCAAACAATCTAAGGGGCTGCTCAGATTATCACCTAGATCATTTATGTAAATCAGGAACAGCAGAGGACGTATGTCACTACCTTGCGGAACGCCAGATATCACTTTTGTACTACTTGATGATCTACAGACTATCACTACGAACTGTGACCTCTCTGAGAGGAAATCATGAATCCAGTCACACAACTGAGACGATATTCCTTATGCACGCAATTTGATTAATAGTCGCTTGTAAGGAACAGTATCAAAAGTCTTCTGTAAATCTAGGAATATGAAATCGATCTAAGATCCCTTGTCGACAGCACCCGTTACTTTATGAGAATAAAGAGCTAGCTGTGTTGCACAAGAACGATATTGTCTGAATCCGTGTTGGTTATATATTAATAAGTCATTTTCTTCAAGGTGATTCATAATGTTTTATTACAGTATATTACAGTATATTGCAAATTGAGCTCAGTGATTCAGTGGGTTACACCTTTTTCTTTTCTTGAATATTGGTGTGACCTGTGCTACTCTCCAGTCATTAGGAACAGGCCTTTCGTCAAGTGAGCGGTTGTATATGATTGCTAATTATACTCGCTAAGAAAGGCGCTATTGTGTCTGCATAACCTGCTTGGTATACCATCTGGATTCTCTCCAAACAGCTATGAATCATTTATATATTGCTTAGCTTTGTTCTTACTGTCCTAGCAATATTCATGACTACGTACAATAGAGAGGAACATTATGAATATCGAGCGCCTGTTAGCTTGCAGGGAGCAATGTTTATTTCGCACAAACAGAAAAAAAGCTTATTCTGTTTGATACATTTCGATACTGAAACACACAAATATCATACCAAGATGAAAGAAAATTATTTACAAATAAGGCATAATGTACTTTATATATCCCTGATTCCGCTCCCCATATACTCCACGGGATGACATGGTGGCACCGCAACATGTTTCACGTGAAAATATTTTCCATTTGATACCGATCGATACCTCTAAATTATGTCAGGTTTACTGTAGAAAACTTCAGAAGAAGACATCAGTAACTTTACCAACTCGAGTCTCTGTCCCTCTGACAAACATTCAGGTTTTTCAACTTTCTTTTTTACGCGGACAGGATCGCACATTGCTTCATCATCATTTGACAAAACAGGTAAGGTAGTAGCACAGTCAGAGAGGTCGTGCCTGCACATCACCTGACATCTTACAAAATCCACCATGATGTGCCTTAGTTTTAGTGAATTTAAAACAACCTCTTTACCGTCAATTATCAAATGATACTGGCTGGTCGGAAGGTCGATTCTTCCGATCCTTCCACGCAGGAATTCTATACCCAGTAAGCAACTGACAGAAACCCCCCCGTCACCACGAGAAACATGGGATTAATGGCTCCATTCTAAAATTCTACATTAATCTGCACTTGCTTATCCATCCTCTGGCTTCTGGCACGTACAGTAAAAGATACGAAGCAATTTTGCTCTGGTAGAGTTGTCACTTTCACTGTGTCGGTAATCATTTTAAGAAAATTACCTGCAATAAGGTTCTTACTAGCACCTGTGACAGATATGATGGTGGTCGGAATTCCATCGAAAATGGCATTAATGCCGGAACAAGGAGGCTTCCACACAAAGCTCTTCACTAGTAGCTACATCGTCATTGTGCCTCAGCATACAGAGCTGTTCAGTGGAAATGGCGCCTTCTATCCGTCCTGCGGATGTCGTACGAGTACGATGAAGTCGGTTGTAGTTTGGCGCTTCTTTCGTTGTTGAGGGTTGTTCACCTGTCACTTCAACAATGCGAGCGGCGTGATTCTCACGTGTTGGCCAGTTTGGTGGAGGTCCCGTACCGGACACGTGACGGCTGCCGGAGTTGGAGTTCCGAGTGGTGGTCAATTCGGTTGATGTGCTACACTCGTTATCTGTCTGATAGCTTTGTTAGAATTTTGAGGCGTTGGCGATTTCCCGTTACGTCGGTGTCACTGGTTTTGGGTGCGGTCCATAGCGATTTGTATGAAGCTCCGAGATAAATCTATTGTTATTTCTCGGCAGCCTACGGAAGGGCGCCGAGCTCTGCATGTTTACGCGACTGTTTAGATTTAGCGGTCCGGGCTGCAGTGCCGCGCCGCCGTTGCCATAGCGTCCGTAGCAGCGCCAGTGATGGAGAATTATAGAAACACACCGTCAGTTGACCATCGGACAGACTCCCCTAAGGACAACATAGTAGTAAGCATTCCTGGAATAGAGAAATAACTGAAGGTTTTGAAAGCAAATAAATCACCAGGGCCTGAGGGAATCAGTTCGATTTTACAAAGATAACTCTACGGCACTGTCCCCGTACCTAGTTTGCTTAATCGTGAATCTCTCGCCAAACTCAGAGTCCCAAGCGACTGGAAAAGGCGCAGGTCACTCCAATACACAAGAAAGATAAAAGAACAGACCGCAAAATTACGGACATCCCTAAACTCGAACGTAATAAACTTTCTTGAGACAAGCTTATGTCCACGAATCAGCATGGTTTTAGAAGGCATCGCGTATGCGAAACTCAGCTTCCCCTTTTCTCACATGATACAATGGGGACAATGGATGAACATTCCATATACCTAAGTTTCCTGAAATCATTTAGCACGGTGCCCCATTGCAGGCTGTTAACGATACGTGAATAAGAAATATGTTGACAGAAATGTGAGTGGCTGGAAGACTTAAGTATTATAACCCAGTATGTTGTCCTCGAAGGTGAATGATCATCGCAGGCAACGGTATCGTCAAGAGTGCCCCTGGGAAATGTGATAGGACTGCTGTTGTTCTCAGGCTACATAAATGAACTGACGAACAGGGTGGGTAGCAATTTGCGGTTGTTTGCTGACAATGATGTGGTGTACGGTAAGGTATCGAAGTTGAGTGACTATAGAAAGATACAATACGATTTACACAAAATTTTCAGTTGGTTTGATGAATGGCAGCTAGCCCTAAATGTGGAAAAATGTAAGTTAATGCGGATGAGTAGGAAGAGCAAACCTCTAACGTTCCGTTAACGTGTCAATAGTGTCCTGATTGACACTGTCAATTCATTTAAATATCTGGGCGTAACGCGGCAATGCGATACGAGATGGAACGAACATGTGAAAACTGTGGTAGGGAAGACGAATAGTCGTCTTTGGTTTCTTGGGAGGGATGGCGGAAATAGTGGTTTACCTGTAGAGAAGACCACATACAGGATGCTGGTGCGATGTATTCTTGAGCACTGCTCAAGCGTTTGGCACCCGTACCCGGCCGGATTGGATGCCGGGCTGTTACAGGTGTTACCGGTAGCTTTGAACAATACATAAACGTTAAGGAGGTGCTCCGGGAACTCAAATGGGAAGGCGACGTTCTTTTCGAGAAACACCGTTGAGAAAATTTAGAGAACCGGCATTTGAAGCTGACTGTCGTACGATTCTACTGCCGCTAACATACATTGCGCGTAAGGACCACGAAAATGAAATATTAAATATTAGGGCTCATACGGAGGCACATACGCAGTCGTTTTTCCCTCTTATTTGCGAGTGGAATAGAAAAGGAAATGACCAGTAGTGGTACAAGGTACAGTCGGCAACGCACCGTCTCCTACCTTGCGGAGAATCTATATAAATGTAGATTTCTTGGCCGGTGCGCCGAAACGCATTCTCGTTCTCAATGGCGGGAGAGTCCACCCCTCTATTCCAAACGACGATCCGTTAAAAAAAAATAAAAAGAGGACCTCATACATCCCATTGCCTCATTCGTCAGTTTCGTGATGAACTGCGTATCGTCTCATTACCAGCCGTAGTAACAGCAATATTTCTACTTTGAATTCGAATAATTTGCAATTACTAATTGGGGACGCTATGAGTTTTGCGTTTGGTGCATGTTAGTCCACATGTCGCTGTGTACGAAATGGAGCTAACGTACTCAGTTTTCCTTTAAATTTGATACACGATCTATATCTACAGCCAATCTCTCAAAAAATGGATTGCATGTAGTGCACTCGCGTCCGACTGTCTGCGCAAACGCGAGTCAATTGAAATAGTCTTATAATCCTTCAGACCTCATAAAAGGTTCGAGATACCGATACGAATTTTTGGCAAATGATAGTTTGTCACGTAACTAATATGCGAAACTTCTTTATCTACTGCGATACACTAGTGGCTAGAGATTTTTTAAAATAATAACAATGTAATGCTTTGTTGGCATATAGAAAGCTGGTGAAATGAGAATTATAATGGATTTTGTAACACCATAAACGGAGCAATGACACCTTTATCTAAGCATGAGCTTTCCAAAAGCTGTTTATTTCCTCTTGTCATCAATTGTTTGAGTACTAGTAGAATCTTTCAGCAGTCTGGCGCAATTGCAGATCCAATGGCACGTTAGTGAATAAATACTGCTGTGTTTTGGGAATATAAAGTAATTTTAACATGGTACCAACAGAAAGAAAGAAAGGTGTAAAAGGTAGGCAAAAATAAATCGCTCTCTCTAATCCAATTTCTGCGTAATCCTTTTTAACAATAAACGATTGACATGTTGAATTATTTGTTTTACTGGCATTATTTGTTAATATAGTCTTTGTTGTAGAGTCGCTAGTAGTACATTAAATGTTCTGCATGGTAGAAACTAATATGAAGGCTTAAGCTGTAAAACTACAACTCCTTTACCACGCTGTCCTATCTAGAAGAGAACCCATCCCACCACTGACCCATTCTGAGTTGCTAACTGCCAAGTAATACGTTTTACACAAAATATTGAGGCCACTACATGCGCAGTCGGCTGCGGAAGTATGAGGACAGCGGCAATGGTGAGTGGTACCTTCAGAGAGCTATAGGGAAATACCAAAGTACTGAAGGGGAAGTGCTGTTCTAAACTGAAGCCTACGCTCACAATTTCTGTACATATTTAGTGGGGCCAATCCACACCCACCCTTGCATGGTGACCATTCATAAGGATCTACTGTCACTTCTGCTTTAGTTATTATGTAAAAGGATTTCTGCCCAAAACGCAGCGATTTATGTTCCCTGGCTTGTTAAACATTTGTAGCTTCCAGAAAAGCGACATGAGTAACAAATTTTGAGTAAAACATACACAGTTCTCTGGCTGCCATGTCAAAATGTGCTTCTTTTGCCGAAACAAAGAGTAGTTTACACAGTCTCACGTTACTAATATGTTGTTCATATTCTACTACGAGAGAATTTTGAGACATTCGTCCATTAAGTGAGGAGTTGAGGAAAAGTGAAGTCAGTAGCTTATGAAAAATCATCTCCTCGGCACAAAGAACGTGTATATTGTTCCAAAACTCATATCATTTGACCATCTACCGATGGCCCTTAAAAATTACGTTCTTGCACCGAGAAAGTCCGTACTTATTTGAATTACATGGTAGATAATGAAATTTACATAATAAAGATATGGTAAAATACTGTCCTCTTTGCATGCTATCAGTGGCCAAAATCTCATTTCGATATCTGAAACAATTTGTGAAATATGGGGAATATTGTGGATATTTCACTTCGACTTTATCGCTGGTACGGCGCGATAGCAAATTAGTGTGTTACATCAATTTTCTCGAGATTCGTGACAGACCTCTACCGAAGTCTAAAGAAAAGTTCATAGTGTTACCTAAATTTCAAACGCGGTAACATATTATGTAATACGTACAAAACGCAAAATCGTAGCGACCTCCATTTTTCATTCCACACTTTTCCAAATCTCCCGTAGTGTCTTAGTTTCACGTAAATATCACAATAACTATGAGCATTAACGAAATGATGGTCACGTCACGATGAACCTGACATATATAAGTAAAGCGAAAATGAAAGTAATTCACAGAATAGTTTCTGTAAGATCCTTTGAGACTGACTGCAGGGTGCGTGACTCGCCTCTGTTATCCCTGGCCGGCCGGAAGCCGCCAAACAGTTATCGGCCTCCTCTTCCGAACAAACAAATGAAGTTGCCCAGCGCTTTGGACGAAAACTGTTCACTGTGGATCGGCCAGCGTATCCTGCGCAAGCTCTACTGGACGCATGCTGCAGGCTGTATGCTGCTGTTGCCGTTAGCACATTTGAAACGTTCCTGGATTAGATCAGTTGAATTCAGGACTGAGAGGAGGTACTCCAGGTTATTGTCTGGTCTCGCGATTAGTTTTGTACGGATGTTAATCAGCGGCTTGGCCTTTTAAATACACAACACATATTTAGGCGCTGCAGGATCATTCCAATAGCGACTAGTACTAATGTATCTCTCGAAGTATTTCCTCACCCTACCTTGATTTAGACTGTCAATTTCTGGATTACAAACCGTTCCTTCCGAATATGGTCCTCTATGTATCCTAATCAGTACTTAGTAAGGCGTTTTTATAAAGAGAACCGATTGTGTTTCAGTAAGTTTATTCTTATAATATGACTGTGATCGTGGGTGATGTCGCCACCGATTCAACAGAATAATCTGTGTGTGTACTAACTTGTGCTGCCTCATCACGATAAATTCCGTTCCAAGGATCGGTCGCCCTACATTTCAGGAGCGCGGCTTGCAGGGGATCTGGCGCCATGAGGCGGAGACTTTTATTGCTTTGACTTCGGGCTGTAGATCACTGGCTTTGGCAGACACGCGGTTGCGCCAGTCAGGAATGTCGTGGTTTAAAACGCGCTTTATGTTTTACCATTCATTCCGTATTCTTTCACCTACAATACCGGATTCACGCGATACTTCAGCTCCAGTCCACTGTATAGCGTGTCTCCACTCCTTATTTATTTTTTCATTAAGTTGTTTAAACTGCTACGGTCGCAGGTTCGAATTCTGCCTCGGGCATGGATGTGTGTGATGTCCTTAGGCTAGTTAGGTTTAAGTAGTTCTAAGTTCTAGGGGACTGATGCCCACAGCAGTTCAGTCCCATAGTGCTCAGAGCCATTTGAACCATTTTTTAAAAAGTTGTTTAAGTTTTTCGCCTATCCATTTCAAAAATTATTACAAATTCTCTGAATTTGAACGTCTAGGCGCACTCCTATCACTTTTTCATATACAAGTACTAACTCTTCTACCATCTGAGACAGCTGCTGCTCGGTAGTTTCCATTGTGGGCTCTGGCTGTCTGCAATTTATGATCATCACTGGCTAAATAGGCTTAGTTTTGTACTAAATTTTTTTTACCCACATAACTTTCCTTTAACTAAGAAATTTCGTTTGAAATATAGTTCACTTGAGCATAAATTTGCTGAGCCAGCTCCTCCCGCTGAGCGACCGTAGTATTTATTTTCGGGCGACTTGTTAGTCTCGTCCGTCTATTCGCACTGATAACTGTTGATGACCGGTATTCATCTAGTTCCTGTCTTTCTAAGCTGATCTGTAAAAGGTTCTACGCTTTCAGTAGTTTCAGTGTGATTCAGGAATAGCGGGCTTTATTTCCTCTGTGGCCGGATCAGCACTCCTGCCGCCATCGACCTCATATTCAATATGTGTGTTATACACGGCTTCTATTGCTACTGTTTTTAAAATTTTAGTCATAACATACAATGATCAAGGTTGTTTAAAACCAGTTCGCCTTAAATTACAGATATTAAATGCTACAATTAGCCGGCAGCGGTGGTCTCGCGGTTCTGGGCGCGCAGTCCGGAAACGTGCGACTGCTACGGTCGCAGGTTCGAATTCTGCCTCGGGCATGGATGTGTGTGCTGTCCTTAGGTTAGGTAGGTTTAAGTAGTTCTAAGTTCTAGGGGACTAATGACCACAGCAGTTGAGTCTCATAGTGCTCAGAGCCATTTGAACCATTTTTTGCTACAATTGTACGCAGCAAAAATTATGTCTATATGCAGTTAAACAAGACTTACGCTACATAATAAAACAGAAGAAACCCATCTACAGTCCATCTTCCATGCTCGCTGGCTAAAAGCTACCATCTTCGTCATAATTTTTCACAAAAACAGATTTTACAGGTTTTAACGCATCCCAAAGAAACGCTTGTAATGATTGTATTCGAACTGAGAAGTGGTTAATGACGTATTTGAAAAATGGAAAAATCGTGACCATGTAATTTAATGAAGATTGCAAGGAAGGGTACCCCTCACCTTTACTCCTTTCATGACGTGCCCGAGGAAAGTGTGACACGACCGCTATTATCCTATATATACACACATGATAGAGCGGAGAGGGTGGGCAGCAGCTCACGATTGTTCGCTGATGATGGTGTACGGGAAGCTGTCGAAGATGAGTGACTGTAGCAGGATATAATAAGGCAGACAAAATTTCTAGTTGGTGCTAGCTCTAGATGTAGAAAAATTAAAGTTATTTTTACGTTCGGATAAAGAATTACGTGTCACGATTGGCACAGTCGTATTGTTTAAATATCTGCCCGCAACGTTTCAAAGAGATATGAAATTGATCTAAAATGTGAGGATTGCGGTAGGAAAGGCCAATGGCCGACTTCAGTTTCTGGGGAGAATTTGTTAAAGTGTGGTCCATCCTTAAAAGTTACCGCACGTAACACGCTAATGCGACCTACAATTCAGTACTGCTCGAGTACTTGGAATCCAACCCGGTAGGATTAAAGGAAGATTTGGAAACAATTCAGAGGCTGGTTTGTTAAAGGTAGGTTCGAACAACATCCACCGGTTAGGGAGATGTATTGGTTTCTACTGTCGCCAACATACATTTCCTGTGAGGACCACGAAGACAACATACGAGAAATTAGGGCTCCTGTGAAGGCATATAAACATTAGTTTTTCCCTTGTTTAATGTGAGTAGTTGTAAAGAGTACCCTCCGCTACGCACCGTGTCGTGGCTTGTGAAGTATCTTTGTAGATGTAGATCTGTATGTGGCGCTTTTCCTTTTTTTCCCAAAAATGCAATTCCTTCCTTGATCTATCCCGGTCTCCTTTCTACCCAAAAAATATGATTCCTTCCTTAAATACCGCTGATTCATTTCGTAATACAGGTAGGCCTTTTAACCTTCATCGTTGTGCCAAGGCGGTTTATTACGCCAGCACAGCATATCCTACATGAAACAAAGAGAGAGGAGAAGTAATTACACACCGTAATTTTCAAACGAATGGTATCACGTTGGGCGCCAGATGTGGCGTTACCTCCCGTATCATGTATGAGATGATCTTAGAATGTGTTCCTTAAATATCAACCCACGTTGAGAATGGTAATCGTGTGCATAAACTACACGCTACAGTACAGCTTATTGTAGCTTCTACCGTGTTCGCCCTTCAGACTCTCTTGTGGAGCCCATTCTCTTACTTATTCAGTCATTTTTGTGTCATATAATGCCGGTGAACAAGTTGATTTACGTCATTCTACGGAAACAGTAACTGACAACACTCTCGTAATTTTTGCTACACAATAATTCACAGAACGGAAAAATGATGGTCTGAAATATCTCATGGGGTACTGGCAATAAATAGAACAGAATTTAGAGAAAGAAAATCAAAAGTGTCCAACAGTTCATGTCCAAACAATCTACCGCAAAACTCGCCTCCTTTTTTTCCTGATTTAAATGCAACGTAAATGGAACAAATGATTATGAGACAAGGTGGTGACTTGAATCAATTATGGAGCCTAAAGAATACATAAATTTAAATATCAATTTCCGATGAAATATATGACAACTATCAAACATAGATCTGCTTAGCTTGAGCTCCTAAGAACGAGATCGGATATAACAGGAAGAACACAAGTGAAGCTTACACTTCCAGATATGTCAGCAGCCTTGCATTCACCATGTACATTTTCTGAAAATATCAACGTTTTAAGCACAATATCTTTTAATGTAATTAATATTATCTTTCACTGCAGTTTCTTTTTCTTATCAATAAAAATATGTCCTCTTACTAGTGCTATTATATCATTAATCAACTAAGCTAAAACAGAGAAAAGAAAGAAATAATATGTGATGGTTCAATAATAATACTGAAAACTGCAATACAGTATTAAATGCAGAGTTTGCTAATGAGATGTAGTGTTGTAAGTCAACCTGCACCGAAAATTTTATTGTTTCCATCATGAGCTACCTGAATAACTTCACCTTCAGAGAGTGATCAAAGGTATATGACCCAAATTTTTTTTATATTTATGTTCAAAGATTATTTAAGAGACAACGTACGGTAAATACATCAAAATATATTTTGCTACGCACCGACTGAGGCATTATTATAAGAATAAAAGCTAACAGAAAACCAGTTACCATTTATTTATCTTAAATGATACAGGTGATCGTTGGCTTTTCAACGGCTTTTTCACGGCAAGGCAACATATGAAAATATTGGGGTTCCTTTGGTAATATTTTTCAATATTTGTTATGAAAAAAATCGAGATTTTTAACGGAAAAACATAGAAAGACTGTTTTTTCTTGATTGTTTACACTCATTCTTCACACACTAAGAAAACAACTGCGATGTGTAGTATCCAGGAACAGCGTTTTCCATCAGGAATGGTATTTCATTTTTTATTTTTCTTTATTTGCAGATTAATGCAACTCCTCACTTACATAAATGGATTACATGGTTTAAGGACATAATGGTTAACTCCAAGAAGATACGACAGATTTTTTTCCTGTTATAAGTTACCACGTGCTCTCCATTCACCTTGCGATTTAATTCTGGCCGTCTTCTCAAGTTAAAAGTCCGATAATAGATGATGTGCGCTGACGAAGACTGCATAATGTTACTCGTAAGGTTCTGAGTTGTTTCATAGCTAACTCACAACAATATTTACACATTTAGCTAGCTGGGAGTGAATCCAATAAACACTCTCAGTTGAATCAAACTGTTGTAAATAGCGCTTCTCTATTAACAGAATAACGTTTTGCAATATTATACTTTTCTACGTAAAGAAAACATGGTCCGTAGTAGGTTGTATTATTACTGATTAATTGTGCACAATTAATAAACAATGATATAGCCCATTACGGACCATGTTTCCCATTCTTATTTATGACTGAATCTGCCATTTGGCCAACTGTTGTGTTAGTAAAAGTGTTTTAGCCCAATAAACGGTTACGTAGCTACTGCTTTTAAATTGACGTACTTCAGACAGAAGATGCAGCTGGTGATGATCTCTTGCATGAAACAAACATTTCACACTTCTTGACATCTGTTGCATAAATCATAAAGTTGCTTAAAGGTGATAATATGTTCGATGCTCGTCACACTTGTTTTTTAATCTTAATTATAATCTGTAGCGACGTATGATTTTCCTGTTTATAAATTGCGTAATATCTGATACTGTTTTGTTTTATCAGTTCATGGGTCACAACTGAATCAGTAAATAGGAATCATAAACAATCAAACTAGAATGTGAGAACTCTGTTGAAAGCTAATGAGAGACACTTAAAATAAATACGAAGTGCTGTCTTACAGACATATATTCAGCACTTCTCTCGAAACGTGCTTTCAACGTGACAGAATATTTTAAGTATAACATCATTTAAGATAGATGGCACATTCCCCTCCCACTTTTTAGGGCGATGTATTAGATTCAACTCTTCTGTTTTGATAATATGTAATTTAACTTCACATTGTACTTGACGTCATTTGAAAGGAACTATAGGTAAAGTTTAAAAAGAAACTTCTCAAGGACATAGTCAAGTACGTCAACAGTGATCTAGAAACGTCAAAATGACTGTTGCTATATTATATAACGATATGACTGAATTATAGGCGCAGAAATGCTTGGACATATATCAGTAACACTTCCAAATAATAGAAAGTCTTGTCTGTAAAATGATGAAAAAATAATTTGGAAATGTCTATAAACGTCAATTAAAAAGGCTACTGTTAAGTCGTCTGAAAACATCAGAAGTAATCATCCAGTGTTGTATATAGTTACCCACTAGTCAGACAGTCGTAACGCAATGGCAAGTCCTTGTCAAGTAATGTTATTTTTCGCGATTTGTCTGCAACACGCTTTGAAACACGCTAAAATAATATGTTGAAACCCCTTACCATTGCCTCAAGTCCGATTTTTATGTGTATTTTAAGATTTTTTTATTTGGCATTTGGGATACCTAACACGTAGTTAGCACCTTATGAGTGATATGTCAGGCGATCCCAACATTGTGTGAAAATATACATTAATACATTGTGATTCTTAGCAAAAATTAAATGAACATATTAAATTACTGAGAAGTAAGTAGTAGAGAGTACAAATAATGTGGTTTACTATAAAACATTTAAGTTATATGATGTTGTTTCTTAAGAATGTGTAGACATCGAAATTCGATTGAGAATCATTGAAGTGAAACAGAAGATCTCTTTATTAAAATTCTTAAACATTTGCTCACATTACACTGTCTTAAAAAGTGTAAGACGATTCTCTAAATTACTGTACTTTCCAAGCAATTATATTATTGATAACAGTATATTATTGATAACAGTATATTATTGATGTTTCAACTCTTTAGTACTGTGCAGTAAACTTGCTGGTAGTGGTACTGCTCTCAAGAAAGTACTTGGTGATTGAAGTCCCTTCTTGACACAAAACATTTAGGAGTCTGACACCAATCCTGTGAAGTTTTCATGGTGGAAGTGCTGTCTCGTGACAGCTGTTAGGTGCCATATATCACATGTCCAGTCTAAAAACAAGAACGTTTTTAATTGGAAAGGGTGGGGGTGAAGAAACTGGCTAGACATTACACTGTTGGAGGACTCAGAGCCGTGTTTAGTTCCACCCTTCGTTCCATATCAAATTTATCCATGCTTTGAGTTGATATGGCCATACATGCTAAAAAAAACAAGTGCTTGATGTGAGTTCAGTCACAATTATATATATCACACATTCTGCATCAAACACCCAGCTGGAAAAGCATATGAACTTCCTTAGAGAGGACTTAACTAGCAACAGGCACTTGCTTAGCAGCCACACGTGAATACTTGGACACTTTAAAGCGTAAATTGGCACAATGGAGTATGTGCTTCAAAAACGATCTAGGAAACAAACTACATAGGTACCACCAAACATGATTCGTGGTAAACAACAAGTTGATCACTTTGCTATAAGTAGATACACTACAATGGAGGCACATAATACAGAAGTTGTTGAGCATGCCGCTTCAGATTCATGGCATTATCATGAAATTCTACTTTAGAGTAATGTTTAGAAAAAATAACTAATGCTAAAGCAAAAAGTGTGATAATTTACTTAAGAAAACGACTTCAACTCTTTAATTTTGGAACAACGTGAAACAAATTTATTACTCTGAATGCAGAATAAATAGTTCTTATTAAAAGAAAACGGAAAACAGCCTTTTGAAATGATGATAGTGATGAGTTGAATACAGAGACAATGGGCTTGGAACAAATGACACTAGAAAAATGATAAAAACAGAGAATATTTTGTAGAAGTCAGGTAATATGCAACAAAATGTCTCAGTATGATCAGAGTGCAACATATAAAACATCAGCTAATGTCAATTGAGTCATATTTTAAGAAGAATAACATTAGATGCTTTCATAAAACATTCCAAAATAGTGCACAGAATTACACTCCAGGAAATTCCAGTACGTGGATCCAACAACACAGAAGAACGCATTTCATCACAAATTCAAAGAACTACTCAATTGCGAGTCACAAGATGAAGAATTTAATATTGATTATATGTCCACACTCAAACTCAACAAAAATAGAATAAACCAAAGAATTTAAGAAAGAACTTAAAAAAACAAAGAATCAGGGTAAAATATAGCTGCTGAATTACAGAAACATTCTAGTAACCACATCATTCTGTGTTTAACAGAAATAATTAACGAAATGTAAGTAACAAAAGCTTATGATCAGTATCTAACTTGGAATTAATACATATATGACTCAAAAAGGAAAGAAAACAGATCCTAACAAAAATAGACCGATCTCACTTTTGTAAGCAACAGATAACATCATTTACATTGCACTTTTGAAGATAGCTGAAGGAATACTTGACCCAAATCTTCCAGATTATGAAACAGCGTTGGGAAGGGACAGTCCCTTGCAGAGCAAATGTACAACCTGTAGAACATAATAGATATGAGGAATTTACAGATTTGGAATATGTGAAAACTTTTGTAGATTTGAAAAAGACTTGTGACTAAGTTGGTAGAAATGAACTAATCAAAATTATAAAGAAATTCAGACTAGATAACAAAACAACAGAAATAAAAAATGTCAACGAACAAAATGCAAGATAAAATTTATGGGGGGAACTATCAAAACCTCTTCAACAAAAAATCGACACAGGACAAATAAATGACTCATTGCCCCTACTTCAATTATTCATTAGCAAGTGTGGTGGAGAATGGAGGAAATCCGATAACGTTAAGAGACATTTTTAGTAACAATACAAAACATTCAACACTCAATACCCATTTCAATTATCATAAAAATTATAACAATTAAGACTGTCAAGAGTTATGTGTTTTGTAAAAGCCTCATAGCTGTATGAAGGTCTTTATTCGCAACTACTGGTTTCACATCAGTGTAAATGTATCTTCCGGTTTATCTATGGAGATTACCTATCACTGTGTGAAATTTATAAAATGGTAGAAATACAGAACCACAGACAGTGTTGACATTAAAAAAAGATAAGTGTGCACAATGGTTATATTTTAATAATGTAGATGAACAATTACAGAGCCGCAGAATTTCGGACCAAAAGGGCCTTTATCAGAAGTGTAGAAAGCATGAACTTTGAATGAGCCAGGCTAGAGAAAAACGGGGAAGAAAGAAACAAAGTATGGGACACCAGTGTGAATAAGGTTAAAATGCCTAAAAAATTAGCTGGTGTCTAGGGAAAGTACTGTATGTACACAGAAAGATATCATCAAAAATATATACTATAGTACGGAACCGAAACGTTGGGAATGGAAGAAATATGAAAAAAGCTTATGGAATAATATTCTTGAAGATATAACAAGATTCGGTAGACACCAGCTGTGTACAACCGATGTTAGTAAAACTTAAAATCCTGTATCATGGGGATATATCCTCCGTATTTCTAAAGGGCCGATTACGTAAAAGCATCTCGTGGAGGCTAGCAATACCCCAGAAGGCGAAATGCAATGGTGCCGAGATGGAAACAAACTAAAAGAATGAACAACTACAAGGAGGAAATCATGACTTGAAAAAGTAATGACGAAGCAGATCATAAAAAACGCTAAAATGAATTTCCAGTTAGTCGTTACTAAATTTAGCATATTTTATGACCTAGTTTGAACCTTTGTTTAATTTCTGAATGATTTTTGATCTACTGATTTCTTGTCGTTTCTATCCACGAGAATACTTGAAAATAGCCTTTGGCCTTAATTGCACAGCAACACAACAAATAAAGTAAATCTTCTCTAAATTGAAAGTGAAGGAGGTAGAAAGTGAAGGAAAAGGCAGAAACTGATAATACCAGGTCCATCCAGACATTATGCGGAATCTATGGATGTCTATCTTATTGTATAAATATATTAGTTTGGAGTTATTTATTCTAGAGCACTGTTTGTTTGTACGACGACTTTCATTAGTCTAATAACTATACGTAAGATAATTAAGATTTTTGGGTTCATCATCAGAAGCCAGAGCAACGATTTTAGCAAGTCTCAGGTGTAATATTTACTTGTTTATAGATATTATATTTATTTTTCATCGTCTGCGGACAATTATGCTTCAATCATGAAGTTATGCTTTGCTTTATGAGGTTTTCATACGTCTTCGTCTATGTGGCATTTCACTTGGTTTTAGGATGTTCGTTTTTGTAGTAGGGATATGTGTTTCGACCCTTAGTATTCTAGCGTACCACGTACACATATTGTGGCTGTATGTATTGATTTGCCCAATTTCTTCATACTGCCCTCTGTGGTTCATAGAGGATGAACGAAATAATAGGACCTGTCATATTGATACATAGGTCGACGTCTTTTTAGTGAGAATGATCAGTGGTGGGTTAGCGACTGTTATTCCTGCTAGTATTATATGACCTGCTACCTCATTTTTCAACATGAGTTTTTCTTTTGAAGTTACGGTATCTGCATATATAGTCAGACATTTTATTAAGAGTTGAGAGTACCGGCTGAAGGGGAAGATTGATTGATTTGTGATATATTTTGGACTTATTTTACTGACAGGCAGCTTTAATTGGTTCTGGCCGGTGTTCGGTTGTTATTTATCTGATGAACCATGATCCATGATTATGCGTATTTTATCGACCTGTCAAGCGGCATTTTGCTGGTTCTTACCTTACCATGATGGTGTAATTTTGATAGTGAGTTCAGCTGTGATTTGTATTTCAGTAGTCGTTGTATAATGATTACTAAGTGTACTCGTTCTGTAGCACGTCCAGAGATTGCATATGCGTTTCTAGGGTAAGCATTTCTTATCAGGGTATGCTGCACAGGTACTAGAATAAGGGGTTGGTACTACTTTCAACTTGTTTATGTCTACTGAGGCGGTAGATTTTTGTTAAGACGTGATACTTTGTGTTTTGTTATAATGGACGTCAATGTTCTGGTTGCATTTCTTCTTTTCCCTTTGACTTCATATACATTTCAGATATTTCAGTTTATAGTTTTCGTAACAAGTAATGGGTGTTTCAGAAGGGATTGTATCACATTTTTTTTATTGTTATTACACCTTATCTGATGGTGTACTGGCCCACATGTTTATGTATTATGATCAGAGGGTACCTGATTGTCTCAGGCACTCGTGCGCAATTCTGAGACAATTAAGTTGTAGTAGTTAGGTTGCAGATATTTAAATGTGTTTGCGGGTTCCTAGGTTTTATTTCTAGGACGGTTTTATTATAGAGGATGTAGTGTTTGAGATGTGTAATCTAGTTTTTGTTTCTTGCGGTTAGATGTTTATCACACAAGGGTGCAATAGTAAACGTAAAATTTGAAGCCTGGTGTATTTAGTTATTTACGGGGACATAGTTACCAGAGGTTTGAGAGGAGAGCCTTTTCAGTTCTTGGAGACAAGTTGTCACAAAATTGTGTGGTTCATGTAATCGGCCTCTTGTTAGCGTCTACCAAGTTGGTTTCACCTTTACCGTTAGGTTCTTGCATCATTTATACACCTTTGGCGTATATCTTTGGACATTAATGAACGTTTTTATTTGGATATGTCTGATATTTGGGACCTTTTGTTAAATTTGTACCGTGGAACATTGTGCTGTTTTAATGATCTGGTTAGAAAGGAGTTTAATTTGCTTTTTTTAGATGTAAATTGTTTTTACATATGACGACAGCAATGAGTTTTGTGACTGTGAATCAAGTTTATTCTGTGCTTATGTTTTATACGCTTATACAATTCTGAACTAGAAAAAAAAGAAAAAACACGAAGGTATTGCCAAATGTGCTCCATTGATACTTCGTAGATTAGTACCTTGTGGTTACTTCAATTAACATGTTAGAGTACCATAATTTTATGCGGCCGTTGTTTCGTAGTTGTTCAGTTTTCAAATAGTGCCATTGTCTTATGGTTCTTCGGCAAACAGGGCAAGAGGATGGGTGTAATGTGCCGCCAAACTAGTCGTGTGATAGTATAACGAGATCCTAAAAATACAGTTGTGGTGGTACTTTTTCTCATATATTATGCGGAATTGGCGGCGACGGGCATGGAAGACAGGCACAGGGACCGTGGATAGTTGGCTGTAGATGGGAATGTGGGTCGGCTGGGGAGGGTGCCGAGATAGAGTTTACTGCACGTGCATGCTCTGTGTTCGAAAGAACACACACCAGGCATTTCTATAAAGTAAATCTGACATCTGCAGGCGAGATTAATACAATCTGTTGCAGTTGTTACACTAAGCTCATTAAAAAAATATCGCATAATGTGTGTTCCTAATAGATTGACTTTAACTGCTAACACTCCAATACTGGTCGCCTATACTCGTTGTTACGCTGATTTGAAAATGAAAATAATGACAAGAAAAATATATTCAGAAGAGTTACAAATTAAACGGCGCAAGTTGCGGTGTAGTACACGTAGCACGTTTTACTGGTGTTGGAAACTGGGAGGTTTATTACGAAAGTATTGTGGCGTCTTCCGTCGTACGCCTACTAAAATTGCGTCACGACGATGTAGAATTAGAACCTGGCCGGCTTAGTCGGCGGCACGTAATCTGGGACTACAAAAGAAGTTATAATTACGCGGAGGAGGAACAGACTTAGCGGGAAGAGGGCGGTCTTTCTGCTTAAGCCCCGGTGGCTGAGCCGCGGCTATGAAAGTAACGTTAATTAATAAGCTGCAGGCTAGCTGCGGCCGCGATCAACCTCCACCACCACCCCCCCTCCCCGCCGGTAACAAATAAGCAGTTACTGGTCACGAGCCTGCTCCGGAAGATAGGCCAATGGCGTGAAACGGCAAGGAACATTGAGTGTTAGGTGATCGAGGTGCTGTAATTTTCATTGCTGTTTCCATAAAAAGGAATGATACAAATGAGAAACTAATCTCACTTCGTCATTTCCAGTTTCAGTTATTTATCACACTAGAATACCTGACAGAGTGGTACAATGACGTGCAGATGTTATTTATCAAAATAGGAGTCTGGCTTAACCATAGTGAATGAGGTAGTAAGTTAATAAAATCACTGGACCAGACTCACTCACACCAAACGCATGTCAGTTATGTAACATAAAATGAATTTTATCGTGGCTTATAGCCTCTAAATATCTGCCAAACTTTCAGCAAATTGGCGCACACACATTAATGGAGAAAGTAAGATTAATGGTAATAAGCATGTATCACATCATCGGTGCGACAGAGAGTGGTAAGAAATACGAAGATCAAGAAATTAATAGCTGCAGCGAGTACAAGGTTCTAGACGTGATGTCGAGGAATTCCGCTGATATTCTGCATGCTGCAGATATCTGTGAAGTTCCAAGCGAATGCTGTGAGATCTACGTGACTGAAACGGGGAGAACAATTTGCTGACGTGTCTCAGAGTATGAACGCTCCATGTAACTGGGTCACCACAACAAATCAGCAATAGTTGAACAACACCAGGACTTTGACCGATGTATCCATTTTTAAGAACTTCGTGTGTTTGAAGCAGCAACTGTAGATTCAGCAGTGAAAAGTAAGAAAGGCTATCGAAATAATTAAACTCTCTGGGATTTCGAACAGGGAGGATGGCTGCAAGTTATTAACGGCCTAACTGCCAGCAATCCCAATCCAACGGCCAACGTAAATGAGCGGAACAATTGTGCGTCATCAAAGTCTCGGTGCATCGGATACAAATTCCCGATTCGTTGTTGTCTACCATTCACTTAACAGAGTAGCACACGCAGTACTGTACAGCCACCGTTCCATATAACTCTTCACTTTGACGTACCCAACTGCATTCAAGAATGTCATGTCGGTAGTCCCTGACCAACGATACAAAACTACAGGGGAATATCATCGCTAGAATCCAACAACTAGTCGAGTTGAAGAGTGCCGCTGCAAAGATGGTCAAAACGTCTATTTTTACTTGTTGTTAGTGTTTCATAAGTACACGCTTTACTGCACAAAATGATTTTATCCAAATTGAGACTGCCCTTGGAAGCCTATGAACTTATATGAAAGCATTTATTATTTTGAATTCGATGTTTCGAATAAACACATGCTACAGCGTAAATCAACACCATTTACCGTAACTTCTTTCGAACTACAGAAGTGCCCCAAGGCTCCATTCTCTCTCCTCTCCTTTATTTTCTCTACACCGCTGACATGCCCGAATTATCTCCACTAGTCGAGCCCCTTCAGTATGCTGATGACACCACTTTCCCAGTCTCCTACCCTACCCTAGCCCCCGGGAGACCCAACGATCCCTCCAAATCCAACTGAACCAGTTTACGTCTTCGTTTAACCAATATCCCCTCACGATCAACCCTTCCAAAACCCAGGCAACAGCTGTAGGACGAATCACCCGCACCTTCCGTCCGCACGAATTTTAACTTACTGTTTAATACCGTCCTATCCAGTTAAATAATGCACTAAAATATCTTGGAGTAACATTTGACCGGCAAGTAGCATGGAAACCTCGCCTACTAACCATCCAAGCCCGTAGTGCATTATAACTACTAACTAGCCGAATTTGAGGATTACACCTCTTCGCTCTGCTACACCCTGATACCACTCATCTTCTGCTATAGTTGGTTGTTTTGGGGAAGGAGACCAGACAGCAAGGTCATCGGTCTTATCGGATTAGGGATGGACGGAGAAGGAAGTCGGCCGTGCCCTTTAAAAGGAACATTCCTGGCATCTTCTGCTATGAAAATGTTGCTTAAATATCTGTCCCACCGAAGTTCTTTAAATCCCATCATATCCTAGAACGCCACGCACTCCGCCCCGCTTTCCTCATCCGTTTTTCATCCCCACACGGCACCTCGACTACCTCATCGAGTTCCAGACCCTCCTCATCCACAATGAATGCCTCCGTATCTCGTATACAACTTCAGACTAGATACTAATAACCCCATTGTCTCCAATGTGATCAACAGTCCTGGTAGGTTGCCGCACATATACTAACACATCCTGTCATCCCTAAACTTAGAAACACTCCATATCCGAACCACACGCAACGTTAACGGACTCTCTCTGTCAGACAGTGAGATCCGCCTCAATATTTGCCCCTCCTACCAACTTTAACTCTTCCCCACCAGTCCATTCCACATCAGGGTTCTTCCCTTGTTTTGCCTCTCCATCCCTCCCTGTCCATTTCCTCTTGATACCACTACACTACCCACACACAAAACTCCACATCACTCTACTTCTTTCCCCATCGTGTGTCTTGTTACCTATCCAGTAGACCCATATCTTTTCTACCCACATTTCTCAACCCTATGGATTACATTCTCTTCTCTTAAAATCCTTCTTTCGCGATATATGTCCTTCAGATTTTAAGTGAAAATATAAAGCTTTTCCTTAGAAAAGTTTCACCATGCTTCGATGTGTTTTTAGAACGTGTACATTTCGTTTTACAGCTGTCTGACCTTCGATTTTTTAATTTAAAAAAGAGAACAGCCCTACTGTGGTTTTTTTTATCGACGCCAGCAAAATTCATTCTACTCACTGTGTTAAACTCATATGTAACGCTTAATAACATTTCTTCTAATGTTTGTTACATTTTTATAAATGCTCTTCACTGAAGAGCGAAATATTGTGCCCCTCCCTCTCCCCTCCCCCCTCCACGACCTCCGCCCCCGCCTGTAGTCTATGGGAGTAGAATAATAAGAAGCAATAGGACAAAATATTGGTAACATCTTGGAGATTCAACACTAAAGCCGTTTAACACCGAGCTGTAAACTTGATAATGGATTTAGTTAAGCGAGGGATTAATTGCGGAGACTGCATCCACTACTACATGTAATTTTTTTTCCTCAACACGATGGCATCTGCAAGTAAGACAATGCAACTTGTCACACAGGTCGCAGTGTATGTGTGTAGTTCGAAGAACACAGGATAAGTTTACCGCACTCTACTGGCCACCAAACTCCCCGTATTTGAACCTAATAGAGGATCCACGGGACCACCTCCATCGTGCTGTTCGTACCATGGATCCTCAGCCAATACACTTAGCGCAGTTGGTCATGGCAGTGGAGTCAGGATGGCTCCACATCCCTGTCGGCACCTTACAGAACCTCAGTGACTCTCTTCCTGCACGTTTCGTAACGGTCCACGCTGCGAAAGGTGATTTTTCAGGCCCTTGACGGATGGTCACATTAACGCGACTGCACAGTGTGTATTCACTTCTTTATTTAAATAAATCGATAGTTTCACTGAATATCTCTTCTCTTCTTAGGAATTCAGATGTGTTCCACACATTCAAGACTATAGGTCTTATTTCAGCAAAGACTGATGCTCAGTTTGATTGAAGACCAAGTATGACGCCCAGCAAATATTTTCGTACAAAGATTTTCGCAATTAGTGCTTTTTAAAATTTTCACATGTTTAATACTGATTTTTTGAGTGTAATTCCTGTTATCGATCCTCAGGAACCCTCATCATTTCTTTAATAGTTCGTGTGTTCCACTTGAGCTACTCGTACATTTGCATATATCTTCTCCATATTTGGCTACCCGGTGTGGCCGTGAGGTTCTAGGCGCTTCAGTCGAGAAGCGCGTTGCCGCTAAGGTCGCAGGTTCGTATCCTGCCTCGGGCATGGATGTGTGTGATGTCCTTAGGTTGGTTAGGTTTAAAGAATTGTAATTTCTAGGGGACCCACAGTTCTCACAGCCATTTAAACCATTTTTTTCTCCATATTAGGATATTAATTTAGTACTGGCGTAAGTAAGATTGTTGCATAAATGTCTATTTTATTTATATTTTTTATGAGGTTCACTTTCTAAAATACAGAATTTCCATTAACATACAGCCTGCGTTATTTTCTTGTCAAACCGGCTTTTAGCTTTTAAAGGAATGTGCTGTAAATCATCAGGTTATTTATCATTTTTTTGTTTTTGTAGAGGCCTTATGCTGCACTTTATTTATGAATATTTGCAACCTTCCATAGACATATACTGCCATATCAAAATGTGAGGATGTTTGTGCTTCGATTTATGGACTTTTCCGTTACTTCTTGGTAGAACAGTTCCATATTTAAGGTTGGATAACAAGTGCACTGTTTTCCGTCTTCTGATTTTTGTTTATTTCAAACTAGTTTTGGTCTTATTAGGCAACCTTCAGGAAACAACTGACACTAGTCCTGAAGATGGCCCAAGAAGCTAAGAAGTAGTATGAAACAAATGAAAACAAGTAGAACAAGAACAGTGTACTTGTTATTCCACTTTAGGTAAAACATTAATTTGTTACGAAAGTCGAACAGCTGTTCTACTCGAGATTAATATCTCTCCATAGTATTTATTATATATTTGTTTCCAAAAATGCCCTGTCTTACATGACCTTTTTGCCAAAATTCACAGGTACAATAATTAAATTCCAACTAATAAGTTCATCAATCTACATTAATCCCAAGCAAGAAACCAGAGTAAAACATGTTTAAAGTTAACATCAGTGATGCCACATCAATATACTAGATTACGTACTACAGTATTCTTCTCTTCGAAGCAAGGGAGGTAGCCAGTGTCCCACGATCCGCAGTTATGTGGGCCGCAGCTCTTTTCAAAGGACAAACGCGACGAAAGGGATGAGAAGACGTAAGAGTATACTGCCTGTGAACCAAACTACGCCAACAGTTACCGTCGTTGTTGTGTCCTAAACGACGGAATGCCAATGTATTTTTTTTTCACGTGAACAATCAGCTTGGGTCAGAGGGACACATATGGAGTCGGCTATGAGAGAACACAATTTAATGACGCCCTGCTCCCATTGGAAGATTAGAAGTCAGAGAATTCGACCTGAAACAATACAAAAATAGAAATCTGAGGTGGAATGAGACAGGAGGCTTTCAGACAATTCTGTAATTAAGAACGTGGGACAAAGAGTCGTCAGGCCTCTGCCTAGTTAATTGCTATGCTCTTGTTATTTTTAAGAAATGGTAAGGTCTGCTACCTTACGATAGTGAGGATAAAATCTAGTGTTTGAGGAAAGTAATAGCTATATGTACGTTCAGGAGGCGTGGTTGGCTAAAACCTGCACATTTCTGAACTCTGACACTAATATCTCATACTAATGTTTAAATATAATTAAACTATGGAAGGGAGACTGTTGCAGTATTAGAAGGGACCAGATTCACCGGCACTTGAAGACTCACTGTTATTGGTGAAGAAAATCTCGCACGACAAAAAGTTTTGCATCTTGCTGGGAGCGCTCTGTTGAGTTTACCTCACCCCTAGAATCGCCAGAGGACTCTACAGCCGAGAGAGGGACTTCAGTTCTGAGGGGGAGCAATCCTCGGCCCAGACTAGATGACTCAGCATTTTCAAACATCACAGCCACCAATTGCAGGCACTAGTTATGCTAATTACGGTGAGCCACTGCAACGTTCACAGACCAAGTTTTAGGACATACTAAGGGCATTCAGAATGACGTTGCGGTTTTTACGTTTCTAATTCAAGTACAGTCATCACTAATCTCGGACTCAACATGTGCTCAACCAAGAAACTGGGTACATGCATTTTTCTTCCGTAGTTGTTTTTTCCCCTTTGATCAACATTCAGGATCATTGCACGACTTCAGTGAACTTAATCATCCCCCCCCCCCCCCCCCTCAATGTGTTTCTTTAACGTATTCACATCCACCTCAGTATCACTACATAACTTCAGTGAATTTAATCGTTCCCCCAGTGTTGTGTTGAATCCAACGTATTCACTTGCTCTTAATTGCCACATGTTTGCAGATTTACTCTTACTTGTATCGAGTTGTAAATTTACGTAATGATTTCATGTCCCAGTGTAGGTGTGTTTAACCTGCAGTCCACAGAAAATTGTTATAAATAGCATTTTTTGTGACTATTGTTTCATTCAGTAGTTTGATAAAATTATCTGTTTTATCATCTTGTAGGTTACTGCACTCATGTTCGACGTATGACAGTGCCACCTCTGTTTAATGGTTTTATTCATTAAGTTATCCACTCTGCGATACCTATAATTCAATTCGTATGGTTGTATGGGGAAACAGCTGATTGTAAGCAAGGTCATACAGTATAGCTCTTTCCGACTCCCACAGGGGTATGGCGATGATGGCCTTGATTTTATCTTTTATTAATAGGCAGTGTGGTGCAGAAATAATCACCATTTCATTGAACCAACTAAAGTAATATCATCAAGCTGCTATCGTAGTCCAGTTGAAGAACGTCATTGAACTTTTGGAGATTTTATCTTACAATTTGTGGAAGGTTTTATTGTGTTTTTGTGTAGGTTTATCGAATTTGGTCGAGATGTTGTAACCGTGTTCATGTGTCACTAACGTTCAAGGTTAACTTTATGAGAGGTTTCAGAAAGTAATTTTTAAATAGGCTAGAATCTTAGTAAAGGTCAGTGAAATTGGGAGATAAAAATATCTGGTAGCATAGAAACACTAGATGATCCGTTGTACAAGGAGGTTCCACAGGATAGCAGTCTGTAATTTACTCCCATGGAACCGCAGAGAGGAAAATCTCAGTGTGGAGGTAGAAGAGGAACAGATTAACATGCAGAATAATGGGAACATAGTTCATAGGAGAGGACAGTAAGACATCGTAAATCGTGAACCGACTCCACAAAACCCAGCAGCATTTTATTTTCAAAACTTTTTAACTCAAGATCAAAATAATAGACGTAAACACTGACGAACAGCTCAGACAACAATAAAAGAAGGCAGATGAGTGGGCAAAAAGCACAATGAACAATTCCAAAAGACAGACAGGAATATCGAAGAAGACTGAAAGACGAATGAGAAGCAAAGTTGGAAACTCGCAGAGAAAGTCAAGCAAATGTAGGGTCAGTTATTACAGGTGTCTGATGAACACATGGGGTTCATAGTAAGTTACAGACACTGATGCAAAACATTAAAATAATTGCCGATGAGTTAAGAAAAGATGTTGTTGATGATACAAGGAATTCAAATGGTTCAAATGGCTCTGAACACTATGGGACTTAACATCTGATGGCATCAGTCCCATAGAACTTAGAACTACTTAAACCTAACTAACCTAAGGACATCACACACATCCATGCCCGAGGCAGGATTCGAACCTGCGACCCTGGCAACCACTCTGGTTCCGTACTTAAGCGCCTATAACCACTCGACCACAGCGGCCGGCGACACAAGGAGTATCGAAAAAATTAATACATAGGAAGAACAAATCATAGAGAAGGTACCGGTAATGTGTGTTTTAGTTTTTGTCCAGTCGCAAAAAATGCAATAATGAAAGAAAATGTCCGATACGAAGTTTTGATCACAGATGTAGAGCAGTTGTCTCTGCCTAATGATTCGTCATCTAATGGAACAATTCTGACCAGTGCGCGCGATCATGAGGAAATCAAAGAATCACTGCAATTAAAGGAAATACAAGCTCACGTCAATCGGCAGAAGAGGGAAGCGTTAGTGGCGTTACAGAAGGAGAAAGAGAGGCAAAGCAACTCTAAAAGTAATGAAAAAGATAGTGACACAAGCATGAGCGAAGCAGAAAAGAGGCAATAAGAAGAAGAATTACGAGACCCAACGGGCAGAATTTGTCGTCTTACAGGCATGGCCAGACATTCATCTCCACCAATAAATCCAGGCACAACAGCAGGCACAATATATCAAGACGTCGAAGAGGTCGAGATCTGGAAATACTTTTGTTTAAGTAAAAACTTTTGTGTCTAGATTTTTCCTACAGTTTACATACAAAAATTTTGGACATAACAGCTTCAAGAGGCATTACCAACGTCAAGGACACATGCATTGAAAATAAATTTTGTTTGTAAGCGTTTTCGTGGAGAAGGAGCCACACAAATGTAATTGTGGAAGAGTGTAAAAGATACAAGATGTTAAGCAAAAATACTCAAACGACTATGGGTCGAAAGACAAACAAAGTAAAGTTAGGAATTCTCATTATGAAGGCATTTGTAGATATCTCATTTTATTCAATACTTTAAAGACATCTTTAACAGCAATAAGAGTCTAGACACACCAATGAAGTGGTAGAGTTGATTAGGATTAGTTGATGAAGTTGCGCTATTGCCCTCAAAAGGAGATGAAGATAGCAGGCCGTAATATGCAAAATGTAAGAGCTTACCAACACTTATTGCGGAGTTTGGATTCAATCATGGAGCAGGAATGAAAGAGTTGGCACACTTTGTGCTGACTCACTTTCAGCTAGAAAGACATGAACAAGACAAACAGAACTGGGGAGCGAGGAATCCACCTGAAAGAAATTGGGGGAATTTTCAGAGTCAATGTGGACAATGGGGGACAAAAATATAGGCCAGATGAAAGAAGAAATATTGGAAGAGTAGGTAAACAGTACAGGAAGGTAGCCGAAATAGTAGAAATAATCAGTCAAAACATTGGGACAAATCAGCAGTGTGGAATAAGGAAATGATAAGAGAAATTGACTAGCAGTACAGGCTACGACTTCACTGTTAGACGATTGGGAGCCTTGTCTGTAAACTGCGACGAGCTAAAGGAAGCGTTATCACAAGGAGAAAAGAAATTCGACAACAGGACAGAGGACATTGAATACCTCGTTATAGGTGTAAATATGGACAGTGTCATAGTACTATATTTGCCGGACTGGGCAACCAAGTTGTCGGTAATCAATAAAGAGCTGTCTGAATTGAGCGACTCAGAGAGGAAATTGCCAACGTTCAAACTGCAGGTCATGAAAATACATGGAGCGGCAAACTGCCAGTAGACGGATGTGAAACAACAAGAGCAGACTTCAAGTGTCACTCACAAATACGCAGTGTGAATTTTCTAGTAATACACAACCTAACAGATCAGAGCTTCAATTTTTAAATATGTCTGACTTGTTTTGCGCTTGAAGGAAAGATTTATTGTGGTGCATTTGAATCATGTGGAGGGTAAAATAAAGTTTCAGGATAATGCAGGGCAGTCAGGAAGCGGAAAGTTTGATGCAATATGTCACATACTATGAGTAGGAAGAGATATCACCAGGAAGTAAAGCAGAACATATGAAAGGTATGATCAGCGAGGAAGCTAGTCTAAAAGATGAGGGCAACTGAGGATTTGTAAAGCTACGTAATTAATTTCTACGTATAGAGAAGCAGCAGAGTGAAAATTTGTACCAAAACTGGGAATCGAACCCGAGTTTCCTTTTAACGAGGCAGGTGCGTTAGGCGCTAAGCCACCTTGCCACAGCGGTTTACACAACTGCACGGATTACGCTGGCATGCCACCCTCCTCGATCCAAATTCTCAACTCTGCTTTAAATTCCCACTTACACATGAACAGAATTGCTGAAGATCTCCTTGTTCTGGAATGGCACCTCAGCAGCGAATGTAAACGGGAAAACCAGCCCGAAACTAGGGTGCGGGTATTTATACAAAAGAAATGACACAATTTCAGCGACTTACTGAGCTCATACAGATATGATTTTATGCACATAGACTGAAGGTATGAGTGAAATTTTGTACAAAGGCCAGGAATCGAACCAAGGTCTCCTGCTTACTAGGCAGGTGCATTAGTCACTAGGTCACCTTGTCACAGTTCAAGTTTGTATGAGACCAGTAAAATTTCAAAAATTGTCGTTTCATTAGCAGTTAATTTCCGGGTTATTTACAGGTAGCTGTCTACAGTTCTGTACGCACTGAAACCCCTGAGCCACAGTACCATCACCCGTGGCTAGTGAAGCCAAAACAAAATAGCACGGCATGTTAGTAAAGGAGTAGTGTGCCGTAATTCGTTTTCATCAAGTTGAGGGGAACACACGATAACAATACACATTGAGTCAATAAAATTCTTCTGGGTTTGAAGTTGCATAGTCAACTATAAAATTCCGACATTTCGGCTATTGTCCTCTGGGTGTATTGCCAGCAATACACCCTGAGGAGAGCGCCTTGCACCAATAGGAGTTTTATAATTGACAATGCGGCCTCAAACTCAGAAGAATTTTATTGAGTGTGACAAAGGCCGCGGAAGTCTACGTTTACAATACATACTGAAATGGTAGAAGTTCACGATAGCAATCTACCGCCTTTCTGTAGAGTAGTCACACAATTTTGAATGCCGAATATTTAAGTGACAGATCACCTCTATGCATGAAAGTGTTCCAAGTGACGTGGAGGCCACAGTGATCGAAGACCAGCGTATCACATTCGAAGTGATGGAAGAGAAAGTGAAAATCAGTCATGCACCACTTTTAAACATTTTGTATGGCATAATGTACCTGAGCAATGTCGTTGTCCACTAGGTAATGCGACGGCACGCGCTTCTTCTAAAAGGCCAAGGAACCAAACTAGCAGCAGAAAAGTAGTAGGTACGCCGGACCATTGCGATTTTCGTAGAGTGTTCCTGAAAGATCATGCTTCTAGGGAGCACACAGTCACAGATGCATACTACTGAAAGGTACTGAAAAGCTGGGAGATGCGGAAATCTGTTTAATGGATGTGAAAGTGTCCATGACAACGTCTGGACTGATACCTAACTGGGCACAGTCACAAGTGCTGCTTCTTAGGGCTGTGAAAGATTACCCTCAACACACACACACACACACACACACACACACACACACACACACACACACACACACCGTATTATCTTTCAAATGTATAGAATGACTACTTACTTTTTACTTGGACGAGGAAATCATTGCAGCACAGGCGTTTCGAGAAAGTACACGACGTGAATGTCCTGTTGGAACGTTTCCTGCAGCCCCAGAGTACAGACCTATACAACAAATGTCTTGGCAAAGTCATCTATCGTTGGGAAAAAAAAGTATGATAGTGTAGGCTGAATATGTAGAGAAGGACTGATGAAAAGTATTTTTATCACAGCTTGTTTCTTTCGATAGGATAGTTAAAACTCTATGACTACCTCTCCTGCACAAGCACAGACCTATTCCTCTAATGCATTATGTATTTCGGTAAAGTTTTCGTTTGCAGACAGCGTATTATTTTCTTGGGCACATCAACTTTTGTTAATACAGCCCCTTGATTTTGCATGTTTTCAGCTGGACAAACTTAATACCCGCATATTCCTTTTTTTACTAACCGTTTAATGCCAGTAGGAATGCCTCGCCAAAGAAACTGTTATGCCTCAGTACAGAAATGTTAAGACACCAGACGAGTCCAGCCTGTATGTTGTTCCCCATACGCACCCTTCAGCTTCGGCGGCATCCTGTGCTATAAGCGTGTCGTTACTGGCACGAGAATGTCCGGCTCGTAAATTCCACATCGGCCGTTAATTTAGTTCTGACCGCTAAAGCTTCGCATGCAGTTTTATATAGAAAAATCTCGTTAATCTGCGGTCATATATTAGTCGTGCGCTTTGTTGGCAATAATTTACTGGATATTCACCCTGCTGTAAAACTGTTTACTGCATCTGTACTTTATTATGGGTACCTCACGAGTTTTTGTCTTGGAAATAATCAATTACGTTTTTCACATCCCTGCGACTAGCTTCAGATAACAACGTTCACACAGAATAAACTAACGAATAGTAATAAATGTTAATATGATTCCGGGTTCCGAGTTTCAAACTTCTTATTTGTGAGATTCTTCCGTGGAAGAGAGAATTGCAAGGAGAGTATATTGGTAGGCAACATAGCCTCCTAGCAGGAGGTTTACGAGCCATACTGAACTGATTTCAATAGAAGAATTGTATCCTTATAATATATTGATACAGAAATGGGAAAACGTTCCTGAATATGTACACTCAGAACACCGTAAGGAAGAGAAACACCGACCAACAGAAACAATGAGAGGAGGAAACTAGAATCATTACAAACTGATTCCATAGTCCACGAAACATTTCAAAAAATCGATGCAGATAAAGCCCAAAGAACAACGTAACAAATGATGAAGTATGTCAAAGATAAACTCTACTTTTTTATAATTCAAATAAAATCATTCTGGCTGTTGAGAACTGTTGTGGCACGAGCAAGTACAAGTCGAGACAGTTTTACCATTTGAGTTCTGTCAGCGATATAGAAGGTTTCACAAACTTTCTTGTTTGTGCACGACACAAAACACGTTACCTTTCTAGAAACCCCGTACGTGTTCGGCAGTTATACTTGTATTCTCTGTCCCCCACATGAATGTGTTGTGTTGGTTGACCTTTCCCGAAAGATGAGAGGTGGCTTCATCACTGATTAATTTTCTCCTGAAGTCGTTATTTGTAAGATAGGTCTGCAGGACTGCTGCGACGCAAAATGTCGTCATGTTTTGTGGCTTCCAGGACATAATATTTGTGTGATTCACTCAAAACTGCTGACGACGGATTTTCCACATTTTCGGCTGAGAGATGTTCCAAAATTAGCTTTTTTTCGGAATTGGCAACACCGTGTCTCTCCAAGCTCCACTGACTGCTCTAACATTTTCGGTTGGCCTGAACGTTTTTCATCACCCAACTATTTTTCTCAACTTTTTTGTACAACTTCCTTCCACGAAGACTGGAATATCCTACAGTATGCTAGTATACTACCACTCTGCGAAATAATTATCACCAGTATTTGGACAAAGATATAAGTTCAAAATGGTTCAAATGGCTGGGAGAACTATGAGGCTTAACATCTGAAGTCATCAGTTCCCTGATTAAACATAACTAACGTAAGGACATCACACACATCATTGCCTGAGGCAGGATTCTAACCTGCGATCGTAGCAGTCGCGCTGTTCCGGACTGAAACACGTAGAACCGCTCGGGCACCGCCGCTGGCTAAGGATATTAGTGTTGGCGACGTATTCTTGCTGTCTCATCAAACTGTGCGTCAATGTCCAATGTTCAACTCCAAACAAATCGTTGTAGCTCTTATGAATCGCATTATACAGCGTATTATCGGGGCGTCTAGCGTAAAACTTCCTTACTTAAAATTTAGATGGTGAAATTTGAACTGCTGGTTCAAATGGCTCTGAGCACTATGGGACTTAACTTCTGAGGTCATCAGTCCCCTAGAACTTAGAACTACTTAAACCTAAGTAACGTAAGGACATCACACACATCCATGCCCGAGGCAGGATTCGAACCAGCGACCGTAGAGCTCGCGCGGTTCCAGACTGTAGCGCCTAGAACCGTTCGGCCACCCCGGTCGGCTTGACCTGCTGAACAAACTTTCATGGAACATAGCTTAGAACCATTATGATTAAATCAGCTGTCAAATAAAAAAATGTGCATTAAAATCGGGCCTTTCGTTTGGAAGCTATGATGCCACTTACATACACACACAAACACACTTTAATCTTGTAACACCCCTCTATTTGCGTCGCCGGTTAATAAGGAAAATGTGCATTAATGGTCTAGAGTTCTGACATCCATGCATCACTTCCAGTAGGAAGAGCACACTTCGATTTGCGTAGATGTGTCGTATATCGCAATAGAAAAACTTTGTTGCGCTCTGACAGACGATCCATAATAGTAGAGGGTTAATTAAAAGCTGAGTTACCACAATGTTTATAACACTGTATTATTAATACGTTACTTATCTCTCTTGATGTTTTCAGGCGTGCTCTTCTCTTTACCTACTTCCTAGTTCTTGGTTTCAACTGATAGTACCCACTTAATTTCTCGGGTAGAATATCTGTTGTTGCTGAACACTGTCTTATGTGGACGAGCTCTTCAGGAAAACTGTCGGCCTGTGTGAGCCCAGTGTACAAGCAGTTTAAGCACACTCACAGTTTGCGACGTGTAATAACAGCTGTCTGATTGCCAATACAAGTCTTGGCTTACAATATACTGGATGCCGCAAAGAGGCATCATCCTTTCGCTTAACCAAAACATCCAGGAAAGGCAGACAACCATCTCTCTCCAATTCCATAGTAAACTGCATGTTCCTATGGTTGGGGTTAAGATGATGCAAAAACTACATTAACTTTTCTTCACTATGAAGTTACACTGTGAGAGTACGTCCACATATCTGCAAAATACCGTTTAAGGGCTATTTATTCGGGCCCTCTCTCCTCAAAGTCCTCCATAAAAAGCTTGGGAGCATGGGGAGGTGAGAGCGTTTCTTGGCGACGCCGTAAGTTTCCTCAGTATGTTCGTAATTCAACATTAAATAGGTTGACTAAAGAATGAGCCAAAACAAAACAGTGTCGTCTGCCTGAAAATAATTGCCAATTACTGCCAAAGGATCTGCTGAAGGACTAATGTAAATAGAAATACTTCCTCGAATCTGGGTAAACGGTCTGAACTGCTTAAACAGAGAACCACCAGTGTATTGACAAAATCGTCCAAGTTTCCACCAATGGCTTCAGGAAGGGAGGTGCTTGGCTTTGTCCTATGTGGAAGAACCAATGTTGCGTACTATCGGCTGTAAAGACAGACTTCATTTATGCATTTTTTATGCTTTATCAGCTTTCAGTACCGCTATATAAGGATCCTCTTAAAGATTTCGTAGTGCAGCCCGTTCTGTGCAGATTAAGTTATTGCGATGAAGAGGACCTTTCAAAAGAGAGGGAAAAATGTCCCTTCATGTTTCTTCAGCGGCATCCAAAGGAAGGCGTCGTACTGCACAATGCACAAAATTTACTAGCGGCTATACGCTTTAGGTGAACTTTCACATAGAGGCCGTACAACGCCTTGTCCCGTGACAAGGAACACAATAACAGCATTCTCTTTCCTCGGATGCGTAATCATTGCATGGCAGGAATTTCTAAAATGCCGACGAGTTAATGCTCGAGGTAGAATGTTTCCTGAACACTCAAAACGCAGAGGAAAAACAAGTTACACGCTAAAGTGGGTACAATTAAGGACCAATTATTCCAATATCTGTACCTATATACCTTACACATTCTGAACTCGTAATATGAGCCTTAGGTGATAAATACAAAAATGTCTATAGAAATAGTGTTTGCACACTCAAGTGCGTATATTTAGCGTAAGGTCAGTATTGTTGTAGTTCGAAGTCTGCCATGTACGAAACACTTGCTGTATAAGTTCCTGAAAATTCCTAGATGCAAGCTTGTATGAAAGTATTTGTTCGAAATCGAATCGCAGACAAATTGTCTGGGAGATAAGTCAGGGATCTGAGGCGATCAGCAGACGATTCATACATTCCTCAAGAGCCTTGTAATGTCAGGTCTTGTACTATCCTGTTGAAGTGTACCCCATTGGATATGACACAGCATTTACCATACTTGTGAGGGTGCCTTCTACCCTTCCAAAACCAATTTTGTCATATCCAACAGCTCCCCGTACCACTGGCAGCTATCCATAACCATCCCATGTTTCTCAGCTAGAGGAACAAATTAAAATTTTCCTACTGATTTTTGAATTTTCCACTAGTTTTTGAATTTACCATCACTGGATGTAGGGGAGTTAGACTGAGCCATTATTCTGGATCAGCGTTCTTGGGTTTTAACGCCATAGTTAGACTGCGCCAGTATTCCAAAAAGAATGAAATAAAGAGCGTACGATACATCCTACTGCACTAGCGACATGCAAACTGAATTTTTATAAATGATGAACATTATTTTTTTGTTATATTCTTTGCAATGCAGAGTAACTAGAATTTGAATTTACAGCGAAAATTCGAATGTACCACAAGAAATAGATTTTCCCTTCCGATTCTGAATTTTTCATCATGTGTGATAAGTGGTAATTATTTGATTAATTTAATTAATTAGTCAATTAATTTAATATAAAAATTGTGTGCAACCCTTTCTTTTACCTTAATAACTTGAAAGGCAAAGGTCTCAAGTTCGAGTCTTCGTCTGGCACACAGTTTTGAAATTCCAGAGGTAAAGGCCGAGGATTTCCCTGAAGAAGAAGGGGAGTGACCTCCCAATAGGTGAGCATTTCCCAGAGGGGGAGGGTTAATTAACTGATCAGTTTATTGATTAATTCGATATCAAAATTGCGATGTTGTCACATCTGCACCAAGGGGAGGGGGCGGGGTAGAAAGTGGGTTCATCGTCTTGACTAAATTGAAACTATCCTCATAGACCGTTTGTCACTCCACTAAAGGCTACAGGATAAACGTGAAGAAATTGAAAATGAAATGATTGTCGGAAGGACTGACTCAGCATATAGAAAAGCGGAAACAATCTTCGGTGAAAAGAGAAGCAAGAGCAGTAACATAAAGAGCGCAACGGGAATTCCGTAGTTAATTGCAGTGGAGAGGGGACGGGTGGAAAGAGTGAGGGGAAGGACTTATATGACGACGTGGCAGAAAAAGAAACCAGAATCGACAGGGAACAGTTAGACTCGTATTTTAAAAGTGATTTGGACGATTTAAGATCAAATACGTCAGAAGACATAGATTATATTCCATTAGTATATCTAAAATCATAATGGAAAGCGACAACAAAACGACTCTTCGCGATGGGGTGTAGAATGTATGACACTGGTAACATACCATCACAAACTCCATTTAACACCATCCACACAAATCCGAAGACAGCAAAACCCGACTGAACCGTAAAATTACTACTGGTTCACCAAAGGTTATTAATCTCAATCAATACACAAAATGTAAAGTGGAAATAGGTGCCAAGGAACAACTGGTGAAATTAGACATAATTTTCAGTAACACTCTTTATTCAAATTTGGTGCAAGAGTTTACGATATTTAAAAAAAACAACAATCATTTAACAAATAAGTCGCAGTTTACGATAGGAAAGCACTTTTAAATTATTAAATTATTATAAAAAAATTTTACGCCAGTAAAAGGCAAGTACAGGCAAGCAATTTAACGTATACAACGCGACGCTGTATAACATTTCAAGCTCAGCTAAATTACAGGTGAATTACACTCCATTCATTAAATGGCGCAGAATGTAACTAGTCTGCAACATATAGAGATAATGCTGTTCTTAAAATAGAAAAACCAAAACGCATGAGTCCTGCACTCCTGCACACAGGGGGGGAGGGGGGGGGGGCACTCACAGTTTTAATAACATTAACATTTTCAAAATATATAAAAAAACAAATTTTACAAATTTCTGCCAGTTAACGTACGGCAAACACACACCCTCGCAAGGTAGGACTTGCGAACCTTTACAAGATTATACTTTCAAGGCAACAATTTCTACCCATAATGAAATGGCAAACTTTTGCATGGCAAGAAAACACACTAATAACCAACTTACTGTATAAACCACATAAGCACGTTCAGTAAGAGCCTTAAAAGGTATTGAATTGGAAGAACACACAACAGTTTTTGCTGACTAGAATCAATATAAAAAATCCAGTTCGGCGTACATTAACAAGCGTGCTTGATTATAGCCAAATATACATAAACACAAATTTACGTAAGTTACAGCTTCCAGGTCAGCAGGAATTCGTTATGCAATTGATTAGTTCTTACCACGAGGCAAAAGGAATTTTTCTTCTTTCTTAGAGTTAGAGTACCTTTTCACGTGAGTCTAATAATATTAGTTTTGGCAGGCGAGAGAATGGATCAGGTCTTAGTGCCTTGCATTTTAAACGGTACAGTCGTTGGTGCCTTAGACTTTCACAGACATGGCAGAGTCTAAGAGTCGAATAAACCCGTAGGTAAGCTGGTAGGAGAAAGAAGCAATCCGAACGACATATTTACTCTGACTCCTCCTCCCCCTTTCGTCCTCAAAAGGGGACAAACGGACCACCCTTTCTAATATTACCACCTTCCCTCCGATGGGCAGACGAGAATGAATGGCGGGAAACCCCCAAAAAACACGGCTGGTATAATTAACAAGAATAAGTAAATTGAATTGAATTAAACTTCATAAAATCTGTTAACAATCAATACTCAACTTTTGGCGCGTTACGACTCCCAGGACTGAACCAACGCAGCCCCTCCAAATGCCCTGCCGAGCCGCCCGCTGCCAGCCGTTTCAACGGACGTAGAAAGGCGAGCCGATTTTCAGAACATCCTCGCCGGTCGACAGCATACGGCAGAACTGCAAATTAGGCCCCTTGCGGACCCACGCTCAGGAAGATTCCTTTCGCAACGAGCAGTTAACGCCCCATACCACAGAGCCGCGGCTCGCGCCGCTTACGCTCTGCGTGCTGTCCCTCTAGCACTGGCAGAGATGTCGCTTCTTGATGCCCCGACTGCCAACTCACCTCGAGAGCTCACACAGCCACTTCTTAAACACACGAGAACAGCCCACTTTTCCCGTTTCCCACTAGATGGAGACACCTAAGCCTTCAATTGTGCCAAAGGTTCCACCGCCAGAAAAAGGAGGGCGAGTGGTTCACGCTACGCTCTGCGGCGCGATTTAAAAAGCTAACTTTACTACGGCTCACCGACAAGTGCGAGGAATATGGCAAAATTGGCGTAGCAGCTGCTGCGTACAAGTTGCTGACAATAATAAGATACAGGATAGTGGGAAAGAAAATTGAGGATATGTTGGATGACGATCAGTTTGAGTATAAGGAAGGTAAAGGCAGCACAGACGCAGTTCCGATGTTGCGGTTAATAACGGCAGGAAGAACGAGGAAAGATCCAGACACGTTCACATAATTTGCCGACCCCGATAGGCTTTAGAAAAATGCGGTAATGTACAGCATGTACAACACCCAAGATGGAACAATTAGACTATAAGACCGAGAACGAAGCCTTAACACTAAAAAGGGTGTGAAACAGGGATGTAATCTTTCGCTACTGTTGTTCAATCAGTGTATAGAAGAAGCAATGACGAAAATAAAATAAAGTTTCTAGTGTGGTATTAAAACTCAAGGTGAAAGGATTTCAGTGATAATATTCGCTGATGACGTTGCTGTTTTCAGTGAAGGCGAAGAAGAATTAAAGGGAATGTTGAACGGATTGAACAGTCTAACGCTTACAGAACATACGTTGAGTGTAAATCGAAGAAAGAAGCAGGTAATAACAATCAGCAGGATAAGAAGAGCGTGAAACTAAACATCAGAATTCGGGATCACTAAGTAGACGGAATTAAGGAATTCTGCTACCTTGGCAGCAAACGAACCTGTGATGGACGGAGGAAGAAGGACGTAAAAAGCAGACTATTACTGGCAAAAGGAGAATTACAAACGTCTACTGTATCAAACATAGGCGTTAATTTGAGGAAGAAATCTTCCGAGAAATTGTGTTTGGAGCACGTTATTGGATAGCAATGAAACATTAACTGTGGAATAACTGGAAAAGAATGAATCCAAGAATTTGAGATGTGGTTCAACACAAGCATGTTGGAAATTAGATGGACTGATAAGATAAGGAATGAGAACGTTCTCCACAGACTTTAATTGATAAGGAACGGAATGTACAGAAAACATAGACAACAAGAAGGGATAGGAGGATAGTCGTGTTTTAAGAACTCACTGAACAACTTCAACGATACTGGAGAGTTCTCTAGAGTGCAAAAACTATAGAGGAAGACAGTGATTAGAATACATCCAGCAAAAAATTGAAGTCGTTTATTGCAGGTGCTCCTCTGGGATGAAGAGGCTGCTCCAAGAGATGAACTCGTGGCTGGCCGCGTCAAGCCAGTTAGAAGACTGACTCAAAAGAAAAAGAGTTTTTCATTGCCAGCCGCGTCCATCACAGCATTTGACATCCTGCCGTCTATACCAGAATAGTTATAGGTTGTTACTCGTCACCTCGAAAAGATAAAGTTACGTAATGAATGTTTGGCTTTGCGATGAAAGCCTGTCGCCGTTAGCTGACGAAGAATTGTTTTTTTTTTTTAATTGCCATTTGAGTCCCCCGAGAAAGGGTAGGGTGGCAGCATCGATGTAGCAGCTCTTCAGCCTACAATTTTAAGAGAATAACAGTAGCATTAATAAAAATAGAAAGGGGCACTGAAGGTGATAGTGTTTAAAAAATAACGGGGAAATGCCGATGTCGTGGAGTTGAAGAGCTCGGAGTCAAGTTTCAGATGATGATGCTGATGTCACTTCTAGTTGAAGATCAGTTCCAAGTAATGTGTACATGGACGAAATCACAATGGATAGTGAACGGAGCATGAAGATAGATAGCTAATGTAGGACTTGTGGACAAGGGGAAAATGTTGTTGGGTGTCGTTGGGAGAGGGTTGTGGTGGCAGGCAGAAACTAGCTATGCTGTGGCTTGGGGTATGATGGTTTGAGGGGCTTCTCAAGGGTGAGTGGGAACAGTGAAGTCATCATGCTGTCACCACCGCCGATCATAAATCGATCACCTTGTCGTCGTTCATCTGCCCTACCAGTCACTTGCCGCTTGGTGTACCCGATGACGCACCTCCTCTTTTCTTCCTGCCCCATCCCCTACTGCATCTTGCTCTCCCCTCCTTTTCCATCCTCTCCGGCCTCTCCCTCAGCAGGTCCCAGCTAGCACTTTTATTCTTCGTCGTGTGTGCTCCAAATGGATTGAAAGTGTCTTATTCTAGAGTGTTTTTAATACTGTTGCCGACTTTTACCTGTGTCTGTGGCTTTAGTGTCTTCTTTGTGTTTTAAGAACCGCTAACTGTATTTTTTAACTTTATGTCGACTTTTTTAATTGTCCCCCCATGAAAGTCTCCATGTCAGAGTATTTTTACCTCCATTATCTCCCTTTATTGTGTGTTATGTCTCCCTTTTTTATCGCCTTATATGTAACATTTTATACTTGCATTAGTTGTCTTGTCACTCGGCTGCAGTGCGGCAGACTGTGCCGCTGACAGCCCTCCCCTGCCCAAATGTGGCAGTCGAATGAAATGACAATAAAGAAGAAAAATCTTGTCCTCAGTCTCGTGACTCACCATGTGGATGGCCGGGTTATACGCGGTCGAAATATCAGTGGAGGAAATTTTATTTACGCGGCTGTATGCCCGAAATTTTATGGTTCAAATGGCTCTGAGCACTATGGGACTTAACATTTATGGTCATCAGTCCCCTAGAACTTAGAACTACTTAAAGCTAACTAACCTAAGGACGTCACACACGAGGCAGGATTCGAACCTGCGACCGTAAGGGTCGAAATTTAATGGACTACCCAGTTGTCCGTTCAGTTTGTCGTTATATGCTCCAAAGTTCATCATGCTAGTTAATCGATCTTCCTTAAATTATGAAAGATAACGAGAAATGTGGATTCACTTTCTTTGGATATGAGGATGCAATTTTCATTAATATACCGGTCACTCATAGAAAAAATGGAAAGTGGCATTAATTTTTTTTTTGTCATCAGTCTACTGACTGGTTTGATGCGGCCCGCCACGAATCCCATTCATGTGCTAACCTCTACATCTCAGGGTAGCATTTGCAACCTACGTCCTCAATTATTTGCTTGACGTATTCCAATCTCTGTCTTCCTCTACAGTTTTTGCCCTCTACAGCTCCCTCTAGTACCATGGAAGTCATTCCCACATGTCTTAGCAGATGTCCTATCAACCTGTCCCTTTTCCTTTTCAGTGTTTGCCACATATTCCTTTCCTCTCCGATTCTGCGTAGAACCTCCTCGTTCCTTACCTTATGAGTCCACCTAATTTTCAACATTCGTCTATAGCACCACATCTCAAATGCTTCGATTCTCTTCTGTTCCGGTATTTCCACAGTCCGTGTTTCACTACCATACAATGCTGTACTCCAGACGTACATCCTCAGAAATTTCTTCCTCAAATTAAGGCCGGTATTTCATATTAGTAGACTTCTCTTGGCCAGAAATGCCTTTTTTGCCATAGCGAGTCTTCTTTTGATGTCCTCCTTGCTCCGTCCGTCATTGGTTATTTTACTGCCTAGGTAGCAGAATTCCTTAACTTCATTGACTTCGTGACCATCAATCCTGATGCTAAGTTTCTTACTGTTCTCATTTCTGCTACTTCTCATTACCTTCGTCTTTCTCCGATTTACTCTCAAACCATACTGTGTACTCATTAGACTGTTCATTCCGTTCAGCAGATCATTTAATTCTTCTTCACTTTCACTCAGGATAGCAATGTCATCAGCGAATCGGATCATTGATATCCTTTCACCTTGTATTTTAATTCCACTGCTGAACCTTTCTTTTATTTCCATCATTGCTTCCTCGATGTACAGACTGAAGAGTAGGGGCGAAAGGCTACAGCCTCGTCTTACTCTCTTCTTAATACGAGCACTTCGTTCTTGATCGTCCACTCTTATTATTCCCTCTTGGTTGTTGTACATATTGTATATGACCCGTGTCTCCCTATAACTTACCCCTACTTTTTTCAGAATCTTGAACAGCTTGCACCATTTTATATTGTCGAACGCTTTGTCCAGGTCGACAAATCCTATGAACGTGTCTTGATTTTTCTTTAGCCTTGCTTCCATTATTATCCATAACGTCAGAATTGCCTCTCTCGTGCCTTTACTTTTCCTAAAGCCAAATTGATCGTCACCTAGCGCATTCTCAATTTTCTTTTCCATTCTTCTGTATATTATTCTTGTAAGCAGGTTCGATGCATGAGCTGTTAAGCTGATTGTGCGATAATTCTCGCACTTGTCAGCTCTTGCCGTCTTCGGAATTGTGGGGACGATGCTTTTCCGAAAGTCAGATGGTATGTCGCCAGACTCACATATTGTACACACCAACGTGAATAGTCGTTTTGTTGCCACTTCCCCTAATGATTTTAGAAATTCTGATGGAATGTTATCTATCCCTTCTGCCTTCTTTCACCGTAAGTCCTCCAAAGCTCTTTTAAATTCCGATTCTAATACTGGATACCCTATCTCTTCTAAACCGACTCCTGTTTCTTCTTCTATCATATCAGACAAATCTTCACCCTCATAGAGGCTTTCAATGTATTCTTTCCACCTATCTGCTCTCTCCTCTGCATTTAACAGTGGAATTCCCGTTGCACTCTTAATGTTACCACCGTTGCTTTTAATGTCACCAAAGGTTGTTTTGACTTTCCTGTGTGCTGAGTCTGTCCTTCCGACAATCATATCTCTTTCGATGTCTTCACATTTTCCCTGCAGCCATTTCGTCTTAGCTTCCCTGCACTTCCTATTTATTTCATTCCTCAGCGACTTGTATTTCTGTATTCCTGATATTCCCGGAACATGTTTGTACTTCCTCCTTTCATCAATCAACTGAAGTATTTCCTCTGTGACTTTCATAGCGTTCGATTAACACGTGCAATTTTCCATTTCCGTCGATTTCACTTTCACTGCCGTTAACGGATATATACCCAAGTTAAAACTGATTGATGACAAGCTACTAGTAACTTCTGAATGAAGATTTTGGAGCAAAGTGCCACTGACACTGTAACTAAGAAGCTGGTACAGTTAGATTGCCGCAACAGATCGATTTGGGAGACTATAACGGATCTTTTACGTTGAGATAATTTTTTTTTGTTAGATGTTTCCGTTAAATAGCTGAATAAATTGTAATTAGGACTAATTTAATTAAGCAGAGTAGAGAAGATAAAGCCAAAGAGATGTTCATAGAGCGGACATTGTCGTAATGTAACGTCATTGCGTTGTTCGGTTGTTAAAACAAGTCGTTTCTGTTCCGTTCTGCTGTTCGGTCGTGTGCGTATCCGAAAGGAATTAATTCAGGGACTGTAATAAACTTTCACATGATAGTTACGATTCGATGTTCCGACAAAAGGGGTTAACGTCAGTGTTAATTTGAACTGTGGGCGACAGGAACAGTTTTGACAGATACGTGAAAACGGACGTAACGAAAGTTGCTCGCATGTCTTCCCTGAACGTAACTTTTTATTTAATTAACGATTGCGGGCTCATTAAAAGCTATTATCTCATGATTAGGATCAACCCCTCTTTCGTCCTACATAGCGATCATTCATTAACACTTTACGTCATAAGATAAAGGATTATTAATAAAAGTGATGTTAAATGTAGAACCGACGTAATATCTCTGAAATGACATTGATATATAATTTGTGTTAAGCAAAAGCGCTTAAGGTTTCTTTTCTCTAAAATGGCAAAATAGGTACGACATTATGTATCGCAAAGACATTAGCATTTCATACTTATTTTGATGACGTGCTGTTAAACAAAGGAACGTTGAGTCTCTGTACGAGTAATAAAATTTAACGAGCAGTTCAAGGCGCTTCAGTCCGGAACCGCGCGACTGCTACAGTCGCAGATTCTAATCCTGCCTCGGGCATGGATGTATATGATGCCCATAGGTTAGTTAGGTTTAAGTAGTTCTAGGTTTTAGGGGACTGATGACCTCAGATGTTAAGTCCCATAGTGCTCAGAGCCAACCAATAAAATTAAATTTAAAACATAATTAATAACGGCGAACTCCGCTTTAACAAACTGTATTGCGTGTCGTCTTCGGGCAATAACTGCTCAACCCTGGAGACTTGTGTGGTGAAATTAGAAGTCGGGAATATAAAACAAACTTATAAATCCAATCAAGCTACAGTAGAGTCGACACAACACGACGTGGGCAGTTATAAGACGTAACTATCGAATCTGCCAATGGATTGAAACGCCCCATCGCCAGCAATTGCCTGTGAACGGGGACTTTAGGGCTAATGTCATCCAATCTCGTTCACAGCACTCGGGCGTAAAAGCGCTAGCAGGCCAATACACTTACGAATTGGCGTCGCCGTTGTTTACGTACAGATGGAGTGAATAGAGAGGCCGGCGCGAGCGCACAGGAGATTGCCTTAGGCCGCTGATGGGACACGCGCTGCCGGCGATATTGATTCGGCGGCCATAAAGCGCGCATCTGGCTGCGGAATTCAGTTTGGGGCAGCGATGCCATCTGCCTCGCCGATGGCCATCAGTGCACCGATGGCCTATAAAACAGCCTGATTTCCGACTCTGTGCTGCCGATACAGCGCCGTGGGCTGCCGCCGGCGTCCTGGCTGTCGGGTCGTCCCCTCGCTGTCCCACTTTACCCTCTCCCCTCCACCACTCTCCTGCTGCGGAGGCCGTCTAAGCGGCTCTCTGCACTGCCTCTGCGGAGGCGGCCCAAAGACGCCGCCTCCAGCAGGATTTTGCCGACGGAACCACAGCCCACGACAGGGGCTAAAACGTTCTTAAAAGAAGTTCTTAAAGGGGAAGACGAGCACGTTAGAAAAAAAAAAAAAAAAAAAAAAAACAAAATACTCGCAGTCCTTATCAGCGTTTAACCGTTCGTCCAGTCGTATTTAACTGTGCTAGATTTTAGAGTCTACCTATGCACCTTATGCCAGAAAATGTTGGCGAGACAGTAGTACGCGATCAGAGAAAAGGAGGGTTATACACTGTGCAACTAAATTGAAGTATCACCCCGTTAAAGCCTCTCATTGCCACGCAGCCGTTTGAAATTTGACTAAAAAATGGTTCAAATGGCTCTGAGCACTATGGGACTTAACATCTGAGGTCATGAGTCCCCTAGAACTTAGAACTACGTAAACCTAACTAACCTAAGGATATCATACACATCCATGCCCGAGGCAGGATTCGAACCTGCGACCGTAGCGATCGCGCGGTTCCAGACTGAAGCGCCTAGAACCGCTTGGCCAAAATTTGACTCACAGGTGTCTACAACTTTCCTCTGAAACTCTGCAAAACTGTGGCCCCCTGCGACGTCATACTCGGGATCGACGACGCTCCGTACAGCAAGGTGCCGACACATGCGAAAAAAGACCTTAGCTCAAAAGGTTAATGTGAGCTATAAGATGGGTTAATGATTTCACATTGGCACCAAATTTCACCACAATTTTGCCTAGCGGCACCGTGGACGTAAGGTGAGGATACCATTAGCTGAACTTATCATGGTTAACATTTAACCCTGAATTTTAATTCTATTCTTAAACCTTTCTTTTATTTCCGTCATTGCTTCTGCGATTTCTAGATTGAACAGTGGGAGGTCTACAGCCGTTTTAATTCGAGCACTTCGTTCTTGTCTTCAGATATTAATGTACCCTCTTGACTCTTAAAAATATTGTATATTTCACGTCTTTCGCTACAAATCTACTTTTTTCAGAATTTTGAAGATTTTGCACCATTTTACACTGTCGGACGCTTTTTCTAGGTCCACTAATCCCATGGACGTGCCGTTATTGTTCTTAAGTCTTGATTCCATTATCAACCACAGAACTGCCTCTCTGCTGCCTTTACCTCTCTGAAAGCCAATCATCGTTATCTAACAGATTCTGAATTTTAGTTTCTATTCTGTTTATTAGACTTATCAACAACTTAGACGCATGGGAAATTAAGCTGATTGTGCAACACAGGTCTTGCTTCCTTCGAAATTATGTGGATGATATTTCATATTTTTGATTCCGAAAGTCAGATGGTATATCTACAGTCACAGATTATACTAAAAAATTTGAGCAGTCATTTGGTTGCCACTCCTCCCCAATGGTTATAAGACTCCGAAGGAATGTTATCTATACCGTCCACTTTATTTTATCAACTTTCCGAAGATCTGTGAAACACTGCCTCTAATATTGATCCACTATGTCTTCCAAATAATCTCCAACTTCTTCTCCTTTTACCACATTATCAGACAAATCCATTCCCTTGCCGAGACCTTTTATATAGTCCTTCCATCCATTGCCTCCTCTCCGTCTGATAGAGTATTTCTCATTAAACTCTTAATGTTACGACCCTCGCTTTAGATTTTATCGAAGGACTTTTATGTATGCTGCATCTGTCCCCCTCACGACTATTACTATTTTCTTCACATTTTCCCTGTAGCCATCTCGCATTGAATTTACCGCACATGCTTTTTATTTCATTCCTAAGTGGGTTATATTGCTTTACTACTGCCTTCCTTATAAGTTTTTGTACTTTGCACTATCATTGCTCATGGTTTTCATCGCTCAACTTCTATTTATTTCATTCCATAAGTAACTTATATTGCTTAATTCCCGTCTTTCCTTTGAAATTTATGTACTTTCTTCTTTCGTCGCTCAACTGACGTATTTCTCTTGTTCCCTACTGCTTCTTTGCAGCAACCTTCGTTGTACACTACTGGCCATTAAAATTGCTACACCACGAAGACGATGTGCTACAGACGCGAAATTTAACAGATAGAAAAAAGATGCTGTGATATGCAAATGATTAGCTTTTCACAGCATTCACACAAGTTTGGCTCCGGTGACGACACCTGCAATTTGCTGAGATGAGGAAATTTCCAACCGATTTATCATACACAAACAGCAGTTGACCGGCGTTGCCTGGTGAAACGTTGTTGTGATGCCTCGTGTAAGGAGGAGAAATACGTACCATCACGTTTCCGACTTTGATAAAGGTTGGATTGTAGCCTATCGCGGTTGCGGTTTATCGTATCGCGACATTGCTGCTAGCGTTGGTCGGGATCCAATGACTGTTAGCAGAATATGGAATCGGTGGGTTTAGGAGGGTAATATGGAACGCCGTGCTGGATGCCAATGGCATCGTATCACTAGCAGTCGATATGACAGGCATCTTATCCGCACGGATGTAACGGATCGTGCAGCCACGTCTCGGTCCCTGAGTCAATAGTTGGGGACGTTTGCAAGACAACAACCATCTGCACGAACAGTTCGACGACGTTTGCAGCAGCATGGACTATCAGCTCGGAGACCATGGCTGCGATTACCCTTGACGCTGCATCACAGACAGGACTGCTGGTATACTCAACGACGAACCTTAGTGCACGAAAGGCAAAACGTCATTTTTTCGGATGAGTCCAGGTTCTGTTTACAGCATCATGATGGTCGCATCCGTTTTTGGCGACATCGCGGTGAACGCACATTGGAAGCATGTATTCGTCATCGCCAAACTGGCGTATCACCCGGCGTGATGGTATGAGGTGCCATGGATTACACGTCTCGGTCACCTCTCGTTCTCATTGACGGCACTTTGAACAGTGGAGGTTACATTTCAGATGTGTTACGACCCGTGGCTCTACCCTTCATTCGATCCCTGCGAAACCCTACATTTCAGCAGGATAATGCACGACCGCAAGTTGCAGGTCCTGTACGGGCCTTTCTGGATCCAGAAAATGTTCACGGGCTGCCCTGGCCAGCGCATTATCCAGATCTCTCACCAATTGAAAACGTCTGTTCAGTGGTGGCCGAGTAACTGGTTGCCAGTCACTACCCATGATGAACTGTGGTATCGTGTTGAAGCTGCATGGGCAGCTGTACCTGTACACGCCATCCAAGCTGTGTTTGACTCAATGCCCAGGCGTATCAAGACCGTTATTACAGGCAGAGCTGGGTACTGATTTCTCAGGATCTATGCACCAAAATTGCGTGAAAATGTAATCACATATCAGTTGTAATATAATATATTTGTCCAATGAATACTCCTTTATCATCTGCATTTGTTCTTGGAATAGCAATTTTAATGGCCAGTAGTGTATTTAAGTTTGTCTGCACAACTTCTGTGTCTGCCTTTGTTTTTAGGGAAGTTAATTTCCCTTCAAGAAAACTGCTTTCTGAGGCCTTCATTACCTTAGTATCTAAAGATTTAGTGAACTTCAAACGCGTCTGATCTTTCGTCAGTACGTCAGTTTTCCGATACTTGCCACAATGATTCTTGTTGACAGTCCTCAAATTTCATATTACTCACTTTCATTCTAAACTGTCATCTGAGACTATATATGGCATGCCTTGCGAATATGTGATTTCGGAATCTCTGTCTCACCAAAGTGTAATCCATCTGGAATGTTTCTGTATCTCCGCACCGTTTCCAGGTATACCGCCTTCTCCTGTAACTATTACTAGGCGCAGTTTATTGTAGATCTGGATTACTCTTTCTCCCCTCTCATTTCTACTGCTGATCTCGTATTATCCTGCAACTTTTTCCGGTTCCTTCCCCTAATACCACGTTCTAAGCCATCGTGACTATTAGATTTTCGTCTCGCTTTACGGACTTTGTCATTTCTAGCAACCCTGTCACTGAACCGTTGACAGCAACTCACTCTTTGTTGTACCCTCGCAGTCACGACGGATTTCACTCCTCGTATAGCATTATCGGCACGTCACTACCTGACCTGCTACTTAATGACTTGCTCATTCCGCAGGTTGTTGGAGGACTTACCAGCCTACAGACATACGACTTGTACTTGCTACATCTCCAAATGATGTAAATACTGATATAATGTTGTTCAGTACACCGTCCCTCAGTCACCAATAGAAAGGTCTGCACTTTTACCAGCTACACCACGTGTAAGCAGCAGAAAATCAGATCTCTTTGACACAGAAGGGAAAATGCCCTGGAAACCAGACTGCACGACGCGGGTTAAGACATTTTCAAGTTTCAAAAGATGACGGTTTTGGAGCGTCGCCCAACAAATCCGGTGGTATGGAAATGACGTGTGTCACCAATCATCGCTCAAAATTCCACAAGAAGCGGAGACGCAAATGCTGATTCCAGAACACTGGCGGCGTCTGCACATCCCAAGTACCTGTCGATGCGAACCGCTAACGTTTCTTGAAAATGTTCAAGTGTGCGTAATCTAATGGGACTTAATTGCTAAGGTCATCAGTCTCTAAGCTTACACACTACTTAACCTAAATTATCCTAAGGACAAACACACACACGCATTACCGAGGAAGGACTCGAACCTCCGCCGGGACCAGCCGCACAGTCCATGACTGCAGCGCCCTAGACCGCTCAACTAATCCCGCGCGGCACGAACGTTTGCATTGGGTGTCACTGAGGAGGAGGTTTCGATCTACTCGTGCCCCTATTATACAAAATTCAGACCCTGCAGTACAAGAGAATGAATATTACACCGAAGAGCTCTCGCCTGATGATCCTGTAGTGAATGAAGGATAACTAATTTTAGCCAGAACATTACAAACACCGACCTCCTATCGATATAAATCCATCCAGGTGATAGCAGCGCCATCTGGCGAGGAATGACTCATAGACACACGGACAGTGCATTTCGTGTCAGTGAGCGTGCTGTCCATGCGAAGAATGGGGAAGGCGCGCGTCCTGTCTGAGTTTGACTGAAGGCCCATTGTGACGGTCGGGAGGTTCGGCACGAGCAATTCAGTAATTGCACGAATTGACGGGTGTTCTATGGTGCTGTAGTGAGTGTCTTCAACACGTGGCGGAACTAAGGCAAAACCACGTGCAAACGTTGTGGGGTTGAGTGGCCACCCCTCATTACAGATGTCAGACGTCGTAGGCTGGACAGACCGGTATAACAGGTCTGGTGGCGGACTGTTCGGCAGAGTACAAGTGTGTGTGAATACAAAGTGCACCGGACGCTGCTAACGATGTGCCTTCGCATCTGACGACCCATGAATGTGCCAACTTTAATACCACAACATCGGCAACTACGACTGAAATGGATATATGACCATCGATACTGGAGTTGGCTCAGTGTCAGAGCGTTGCATGGTTTGATAAATCCCGATACCTTCTCTATGATGCCGATAGCAAGGTGCGAAACCGTCTTCTTCCAGGGGAATAGCTCTTGACGTATGTACTACAGGCTGGAGACAAGCTGACGGTGGCGCCTTTATGGTTTGGGGAACATGCTCGTGGGCATCCATTGGTTCAATGGAGCTCGTGCAAGGCACCATGACGGCCAATTTTACCGTGCACTGGTTGCAGACCACGTACACCCCTTCGAGATGACTATGTTTACGACGGCAGTGGCATTTTTCAGCAATATAAGCCATGTCACAACGCCAGGAGTGTGACGGAGTGGTTCGAGGAACACAGTGGTGGTTTTCAACTCGCCAGGTCTAAAACCCGATCGTACACGTCTGGGATCTGATTGAACATGGCGTCAGAGCTCATAGACCCTCCTCCCCGGAACTTACGGGAATTGGGTGACTTGTATGTGCAATGTGGTGCCAGTTCCATCCAGTGACCTACCAACACCTTATTGCTTCCATGACACGACGCGATGCCGCTGTTATCCGTGCCAAATTTGGACAAGCCGGTTATTAGGTAGGTACTAATAATATTCTGGCTGACCAGTGGATGTACTTACTTTAAACTCTGTAAGCGATATATGTGTTTTCTATTAAGGCAAAAGTTCTGAAATTATCATCGCTAATTGTATTTTTGAGTGAAGTTAGTAAGAGAAAGTGATGTTCGAATAGCAGGCAATTTATGTAGGATACAATGTTACCAGACACAATGGACTCTAATAGACCCGCTTCATATATGATCATGCGAGTGTGATATAGTAGTTCAGGAGTAGTTTGTAGTTATCTGGAGACTGTCATTTGTTTGTAATAGTAGTGTATTGCCAGTGGGTGACAATTAGGTTTCATTGTTTTTGTTTATATTTTTTTAAATATTTGATGCAGGTTACACGAAAAATAATTTGTTTTGTATTTGGTGCATTTGCTAGTGGAGAATTAGAGGTAGCGGTAGGGATCCTCTATCCCTAGGGATGTGGATCTCGGTGACGTACATGGAATGAATACCGAGGATAAGTAGGATGAAACACTCACAACAGGAACATATTTTATACATACCATAGTCCTCTGCGTACTGTACAACAATTGATAGTTATATAGTCTTTTCAGCTACCTGATATTGTAAAACACATAGCAGGCCGCTGTCATGCACAGAATAAATAAATAAATAAATTAATCTCCCTGTGGATACTAGTCTTGCAGCAAATTAGCCCATTTTCTGTCTCAAGATGTGTGACGTGACTGTAGTTTCCTGCACGGCCAAGTGAACAATACTTCTGTCCCCTTGGGAGCCAGTAGCGAGGAGTCGTTGAGGTCGTGCAAAGTGTTGTAGCCATGACAGTCGTCGCACCGCAACCGACGTGTACGGTGTCTGTTAATAGTCAGGTACACTTGTCCAGCAATCATATCGACAAGCATCTGACTATAGTGAAGCACTTTTAAGCAGGCACCTGTACACATATTGCGCAATGGTACAATCTATATTATTCTGAGGATGTTCTCGTGTGGCGCAACCAATACACAACCTCTGCATGACACTAAAAGACAGTTCCCATCTTAATGTATACTACAAAGAAACTAAATCATAGATACGTTTACTAAAACAGGGATTAAAAATACCATATCACCTGCAGTGTGCCTTACCGTACCCTTATAAATTTTTAATATTATACCACTGTGACTCCTTATAGTCATCTTAGTCAGAAGTAAGTTAAAAATCCAGTCGAGCATTAATCCAAAGATCGTTATTTTTTTACTACTCAGAAAGACATGTGGTGCAAACATTATTCTAAGGAAGTGAAAATGGACATTTCAAATGAACTCCTAATTGACTCGAATAATTACCATGACAAACTCTCAAATAGAGTAATACAAAGCAAACCAGCTGCTTCACTTGATGCAGTCACGAGCTGCTCCAGTACTGAACTGCATACGTCAAGAAACATACGCACAGAAACACCGCCAGTTTCTTCCGCGAATGAACTTCTGATCATGGGTTAAACATGAGACGCGCCTTTAATCAAAACACCGTATACTGAACTCAGCCTGATCATCACTGTGCTACAGGGTTCGTAGGAGAAACTAATCAGTCGCATTGCCTCCACGAATAAACCAACCTGTGAGGAAAAAAATACTATGCCTCGTCTCGTAGAGCAGATTAAGGAAAACAAGCGACATGTGACTGTCGTAAAAGGTTCGAAATATATAGCTCGCTCTCTCGAGGTATAAAAGTGTACCCACTTTCAATAACAATTGCATTATCTTTAGCTGACAAGGAGCCCGTCAGACCTCTTGATCAAAGACTCTGGCGAGTCTTAGGTGTGATATTAAAATTCATTCACCTTGCTACAAGGAAAGTGAGGTCACACTAGAGGCATAGACAGAACCAGAAGCCGGCCGCGGTGGTCTAGCGGTTCTAGGCGCTCAGTCCGGAACCGCGCGACTGCTTCGGTCGCAGGTTTGAATCCAGCCTCGGGCATGGATGTGTGTGATGTCCTTAGGTTAGTTAGGTTTAAGTAGTTCTAAGTTGTAGAGGACTGATGACCACAGCAGTTGAGTCCCATAGTGCTCAGAGCCATTTGAACCATTTTTGAACAGAAGCAGGAAATAAGTAGTACGTCAGAAGTGGGTAAGGCCTCAGCATTCTACGACACCACGACAAGAGAGAGAGAGAGAGAGAGAGCGAGAGAGAGAGAGAGAGAGAGAGAGAGAGAGAGAGAGCGAGAGAGAGAGAGAGAGAGCGAGACAGGTCGAGCTCAGTAGAAAGTAGCATGGGAAGGAAAACCAATGGAAACTTAACTTGCATATTCGTCAGCTCTTAGGAAACGTCGAAATAAGACGTCTCATAAGAACCAGTATCGAAGAACATACACAGGCCTCAAGAGCCAATTAAGCGAATATTGCAAAATAAGGATAGATGCGGTCATTACGAGGCAGGCGTCACGTCATAACCTTACGTTAGCTCCCTTTAAACACTCGAGCTCCCCAACCCTTAAGGAGATGTACATGAGATGATGCCTTCGCTTGATGAACTTCATACTTTTCGGGACCTACCATTTCTGTTGGAGAAGCTGACTGTCTTCCGGCAACACCACATCATGGAGTGCTGACAGCACCGAACTTGAGCAAGAAAACCGGCATCAGCAACAAAACCGGCAGCAGGGCCTCGTGGGGTGCACGTTCCTGTTCAGCACTTACGTGCCTCCGGGTGATCAAACCTACTTGGCTGGTGGGAAGGAATTCGACCGCCCACACGTCTTCCGACGACATCACGTCGCGGATGGATCATCAGGCGTCATCACAGAATTCGAAGTGGGATCGAGCACACCCCAGCGGCCAGTACGAGACCATTCGTGATGGGCCATAGGTGCCACGGTAGCGCGTCGCGGTGCGCGGTGGGTCACCCTTCTCCTAGGCCTACGGACAAGGTATTGATTCGCCCAACACGCAGCTGAATAAAGCATCGGCTACAAGGCCGGTGTGGAGCAAGACGACTTTAGACGTGGTTAGTAAATAACTGAATTTTGACAGTGTTTTACTAGCTTCAGAGACGCTTTACAGGTACCCAGCTGCTCTCCTGACTTCTTACAGAGGGGGCACCGCTCAGCCCCTCTGTAAACTGTTGCACTCCGACGCCATTATCAGGGGATTTGGCGTCAGAGGTGTTGGACTCCAGCGTCTGAATTTCGCACGCAGTGGTCTGCCTCTACAGTGTCCATACTTACAGGCAATAACCGCAACGCGACGAGCACAAATAAACCATTTTTCTTCCTTTATGATATCGCAGAATTGAGGTATATTTATAAACGTCATATGTCAAAAGCATCTTTTGTAAAAATAACGCAGCCATTTAATTTATCATACTTCAGAGACAATTCTAAGGAAACTTATTTGGTATTAGTGACATGTGCTATGTGTAATTTAACGGGTCATAGTGAACCACGCACTAAGTTTGTATCGGTACCTTGTTCTACTCATAGACGCTGTAGTCGTGCGGCACAGGGATGTACTGAGTGTCGCTGGACATGATCAGACAAAATAAGTAACTCCTTTCGTGCAGGGTAAGTCGAATTTTCTTTTTTCGTATATGGTGGCGCAAATATTTTTTGTAGACGTTTAAGGTACTGCTAAATTGCTCAAATGTGTTAGGCACAAGGTCAGCTACTACTACTGATAATATAGCCGCTTTAATAGATCGACTGTCATAATTGTTATGGTAAAATACTGAAGAATTTACGCCTTGAGAAATAGGTGGCATGGTGAGAATCTTTGCGAGGCGCGCAAGATTCACAGCCGGTTTCGAGTGAATTTAATTTGTCAATAGAAATGCCCTACTTTCCAGTAGATTCCTCAGTAGCTAACCTCATCAGACCCTTCTCCAGCAAAACAACAGAGGACATCACGGTATTCATTAATGAGTTATAGGCTACTGTCTGAAAGTGTATTTCGTCACATGAAGTTGCTCTGCGAAGGGCCAATTTACGCTTTATGGATGAAGCTAAGCCATACCTGATGTATCATGATACACTGAGCAAGGAAAGTGTATTTGAGCATTTAACGGGTGGTTTGCGTCAGAGACACCGTAAGCAAAGTAGTGCCAGATTTTTTGGGGAAAAGTTGAGTGCGTTGACACAGAAAGCAAATGAAACTGTAGAGAATTTTTCGGACAGAATCCGTAAAATAAATGTGCAAACATTTGAGTTGACGAGAAACCCTGACGCGGATCGCGTCATGCTCAGGGAGTCATAAAACTCTTCTCCCGATTTATTTTTGATAGGAATTTTGGCGGAGGTTTCACGAAGAGTCAGAATGGAAAATCCACATGATTTCGCTTCAGCACTGAATATTGCCATGCATCTGCAGGAGATAGATATTGCTACACGAGTACTTTCTGATAAGCCACTTCTTGATTCTGTAAAGAACTGATATCCTTGTGGGAAGAAACGGAATTTGAAGGAGCAATGCAATCTACCACAACGTTTCCGTTAAGTCAGAGTAGTGCAGGCACTAAGACACAGACGGACTGTTGTTTATTGGACGTTGTAAATTGTAAAGAGTGTAAATTTCTAATCGATGCTGGTGCGCTTTTGTCTATTATTAATCTAATACTTGTGAGTCAGAGAAGACTAGGGACTCCAAGGTATAAATTATACGGAGTGAGAAACAGTGATTTGGTATCATTAGGAACAACGCGGCTGGTTTCAGGATTGGAACTATAGAGTTACATATGTAAGTGTTGCCAACTGTGGGACAAGGGTGTTCGGCGATTCTTGAACTTGACTTACCGGATAGGAATCATGCATGACTTCCTGGATGGGCACCATGCAAAAATTAATTTTTCACAGGGCACAGTTACGCTTGGCGGGAACTTGTTTTTAATGGGTCCAACAGCTGTAAATGTTATAATATCGCAAGGTACACCGATTCCTAAGGTTTCGCCAACTGCATACACGTACATTAAAAATAATTACGCCTGGCAAAGTACCTGTTCGTACAGGGAAGTTGGTTTGGCTGTCTATAGATGCCGATGAGCCACAGCAGAGATTATGTACGGCTGAGCCACTGCAGAACGATGAAACATTAGACGACATGAATATTTTTATAGGTAGAAGCACTACACGCGTAACCAAGGTTAATAGGGATCTGATGATTCTTGTAAGCTTGGATAGCTTTTGGACAGATGAAGATAATCTCCCACAAAGATTACTTATAGCAAGTTTACAAATACTCGAAGATGAGGACATCGAAGGGTTATGCTGTGATCAGAGCACCAAACAAACCGTCAATTCATTTATACACTATGTGACTAGGTTAGTCACTTGAAACATAGCGAGCGAGAAGCCATGGAAGCCTTGTTAGAATATTCAGACTTCATAAATTCAAATGGTCCACTACCAGGAACACCTGTCACACAACATCGCATGCCAACAAACGGTAACTCACCAGTTTATAGGAACCCATAAAGGGTAACGAAACACCTACAGACACTTGTAGACGAATTTATAGATCAGCAATTGCATGAGGCTGTTATCGAACATAACGGAAGCCCTCGGTTGGAAAATTTTGTCTTTGTACCCAAAAACTCGGTTGATACTACAAGAAAATATCGATTTTTCTGTGACTATCGTTGCTTGAACGCACCAACTATAAAGAGTGCATACCCAACACCGAACATAACAGATACATTTGACAACCTAAAAAAATGTAAATATTTATCAACGATTGATTTTAGAAGTGACTATCACCAACTTGAAGGTAGGCCCAAAACTGATTTCACGGCAAATTCAGCTAATTACCTATATCAAAGCATGCCATTTGGATTGAAAACGACCATTAAATGGCGTCCTTGGTAGATTGAAACCGAAAATGTACATGGTTTATAGTTCAAAATGGCTCTGAGCACTATGGGACTTAACTACTCTGGTCATCAGTCCCCTAGAACTTAGAACTACTTAAACCTAACTAACCTAAGGACATCACACACATCCATGCCCGAGGCAGGATTCGAACCTGCGACCGTAGCAGTCGCGCGGTTCCGGACTGCGCGCCTGGAACCGCTAGACATGGTTTATCTTAGCGATATAACTGTCTAGTCAAAAACTATGGAAGATCACGTTAACAGTCTAGATTAAGTGTTTAGTCGATTGAGGGTAGCACACTTTGCAGCAAATGTAGAGAAATGCCATTTTGCTCAGCCACAAGTAACTTATTTTGCGCATATTATCAGTCAAGACAGAATGAGGGCGGATTATAGACTTACTTCCGCCGTACGTATGTTTCCAATACCACAAACTATTGAACAATTACAGTCATTTACTGGATTATTCAATTATTACCGCAAGTTCGTGAAAGGGTTCCCTGAAATTACGTGTCAATTAATGAAGGTTCTACGGAAAGGTGTTAGTTTTTGGTGGATATCACAATGCTAAGAATCGTTTGAGAATATCAAGGGGATAGAAACATCAGATCCTGTGATTCCTTGACTTTGAACAGGAGTTTATACTTGCATGTGATGCGTTCAGCAATGCTTTGAAAAGTGTCATAAGGCATAATGTTGATGGAAAAGAATATCCTGTGGCATATGCCTACAGACTATTTAATTAGGGTGAAACTAATTATTCAACAACTGAAGAGAGAATGTTAGCAGTTGTTAATTTTCTTTGCTACCTGTGCGGTCATAAATTCCAAAGTAGTTACGAATTATCTTTAAAATGATTGTTAGGGTTAAAAGACCCATCAAGTCGTTTAGCATGATAGTCATTAAAATGAGAGAGTTCGATTATGAGGTAATTCATAAGCTTGGAGTAAAACACACAGATCCCGAATTTCTAAGAAGAAAGTTAGCAGCTTTGCAGGTAGTAGGTATAACCTGGACAGATTGAAGAAAGGCACAAGCAGCTGACAGTGAATGTCAATTGTTTTGAAACCAGCCTCACTTTGAAAAGTGAGAGGGCTTGCTGTGCAGATCTACTAAGTGCGAACCTCGGACTGTAGTACCTGAAGTCCTGAGACTGGAAGTTTTACGTCTAGCGCACGACCACGTATTATAGGGTCACAGAGGAAAACTGGCATCTTATAGACATGTAGCTGAAAGATTTTGGTGGAAAACGCGTGGCAGTGATGTAGAATCATATGTAAGGAGCTGCGTCCCTTGTGCACATCGAGCTGATTGCAGTAACCAGAAAATTCACTTACAACGACTACCAGAATGCGACAAACCATTCTCTTTGTTGCGGTCAGGTGTCACGGAATCTCTTAAAAGAACACAATCAGGTAATAAACAAGCTCTTACGATGGTAGATCATTTATCACGATATTTAGTTATGGCAACCATTCCCAATCAAGAAGGCGAGTACAGTAGACGAGCAACGATAGGCAATTGGTTATTAAAATCTGCTGTACCAGAAACCATTATTACGGACCAAGGCAATAAATTTGCTTCAGACCTAATGTAAGAGCTATGTTGCTTATTAAAACTTAAGAATTTACGTACCAGCCCGTTCCATCGTCAAACGATAGACTGACAGAGCGGGTGCACCATATGCAACCCAAACTATTAATCCATTACGTGAATTCACAACATTCAAATTGGGATGTATATTTGAGTTCCGTCGTCTACGAATACAATCCAAAATTTCATACGGGAACTGATCTGTCGTCGTTCGAGGTAGTGTATGGGAGGAAAATGCTGTCACCTTTTCATGTTGTTCAACCAAAAGCTGATCTAGTGAACGATTTAGCAAAGCAGTTGAAAGAAATTTGCCAAAAGGTAAAGCGTGCCAACACAAAAGTTTAGAGAAGCAAGAACATATTGGATAACGGGCAACCAAACTGCTGAAATACAGGATAGGATAGTGGATATTACTAGCTAATCCGTATACCCCAAAGGGCAAAACGACGAAATTTCTAGCTAAATTAAAACGTTATTAAAATTACTTCGCCAGTCATTGTCAAAATGCAGTTGCCACCTAGAACTTCTATAATACATGTAAGGAGTTTAAACCGTTTAAAGGTGAGACCGATGCATTACAACGAGTTCCTCCAGCCGTTACGGGACAAACAAAACCCATAAATACAGAGTCAGCAGGTCCATCGGGGAACTGTACCTTGTTCGATCTAGAAGGAAATAGCGGAAGTTTTGGAATACGACGCACATATCGTATTTGATTTTTACTTAGGCTACCCATAATTTTCTTTACTTGTCCGTATTTATTTACTTGTATAGAGGAGGGAGAGTATGAATGGCGCTTATTTTCTGGGAACCCTTTCACGAACTTGCGGTAATAATTGAATAATCCAGTAAATGACCAACCATCATAGGCACAACAATGATTAACATGTCCTGGCCAGTGCTGTATTGGCTGGAGGAACCACCACACATCTTATATAACCAAAACCTAACTTTCATTAACGATACCATAGACTTAGCTTTTCGACTACCGATCGACTAATTAATAACTTCAGAAGAAAGACAAATTTCATTCAAATATTGAAATGCTTGAAATAATATCACGACAAACGTAGATAAAAAAGAGAGTCATTTACAGTTTATCAACTACAAGCGTAGTCTTGGTGCTAGTATATATTTGTGCTACTTACTTTTGTATAAAGTGTCACATCTGTCATTCAAATGAGGCAACCAGTCACCGCATATCTGTAGATTGGGTACGAGTCGGTAATAGGTATTGGAAAGAGATATTATAAATAATGTAGCTAACAAAGACAATACCACAAAGTAGATTAATTAAACTAACTAAGATTGAAGACTGGTGGTGAATCAACTCAGAAAACAGATGTAAACTAAGTTTTTAAGATGTAAGACATGTATCGACTAAGCAGTAATAAGTAATACAGGGAAAATTCTGGGTGAATTTTGTTAAAGAGGAGAGGTGTGCTACAGTACGGAATAGTGAGAGTTTGAAAATTAGAAAATTTTGTTAAAGCTTATTCACCTTCGTACAAGCAAAGAGCGGTCACGCCAGAGGCACAGACAGAACCCGGAAATAAGCTATATGTCGCAAGTGGGTCAGGCCTCAGCGCCAAGAGAGAGAAAGAGAGAAAGAGAGAGAGAGAGAGAGAGAGAAAGAGAGAGAGAACTCGCTCAGCAGAAAATAGCACGGGACAGAAAACCAATAAAAACGTGACATGCATATGTCAACTCGTAGGATATGTCGAAATAAACTGCACCTATCTTATAAGAACCAGTATCAGAGAGCTGACACAGCTGTCAACAGCCAGTTAAGCGAATATAGCACAACAAGGAAGACACATGCGGTCATTACGAACCGGGAAACACGGTATAGCCTCGCATTAGCTCCCATTAAATACTCGAGTTCTCCAGCTCTCAAGGAGTTGACCATTGGGATCGATGATCGATGACATTCACCGTAATAACACTCAGTTCCATGATGATGACACTGTAGCGAATCTATGTCCTAGATACTCCCGAACAGTCTACGAACCACCCGATGATGTACGTGAGATGACGGTCTTCGACTGATGAACTTCGCACTGTTCGCCGCCTACCACTGCTGATGGAGAAGCTGACTGTCTTTGGACACCACCAAGTTGCGGAGTGCTGGCAGCACCGGACCTCAGCGTGGATACCGGCAGCAGGGCCTCGTGGGGTCCATGTTCCTGTTCAACACTTAGGCACCTCTAGGTGCTGACACCTATCTGGCCAGTAGGGCGGAGGCCGACCGAAGACACGACTTCCGACAACACCACATCTCGAATGGGTCATAAGGAGTCATCATTGAATTCGGCGTGTGATCGAGCACATTCGATCATCTAGTACCAGACCACTCGTGCGGGACCAGAGCTCGCCGCTGCGCGAGGTGACTCACTCTTCATCTGGGCCTGACGGCAAGGAGCTTACTTGGCAGCTGTCAGAGGGAATCGAACACATCGGCTACAAGGCGACTGTAAATAGGTTAATAAATAATTGAATTTTGACACTTCACAGATACTCAAGTGCTGTCCTAACTTCATGCAGAGGAGTCTCTGCTAGACCCACCTATAGTATCTAGAATATCTGTAACGTTAGTGACGTTTCGTTCAATAGAGCGTAGCGCGGCGGCTAATGTACGACGCTACCATGCTGATGGTACTAGATCGGCTGCTATATTTATTTATTTTCAATTTCATAGCAATGAACATCATAAAAGAGTGTACGACACGAAAAAGTATTCAAATGCAGTTATTTTCGCCGTAGTAATGGCATCAATAAATCACCAGTACAATCTGTAATCCCAAACGTTACTAGTATTACCAAAGCTTCCCGATCTCATATATTTCATCATATATTTTGCATACGAACTTTTGTCTACAACAAATGCTATTGTCTCACTACTTCTTCTACTCGCTTTTATTCTGTCCTGTATAAATCCTAAGATTGTGTTACCTTACTTCTTGTCCTCGTCTAATAACTTCTAACTTTTTCAGCAAATATTCGTTGTTGGTTTACTTAATATGCTTATGCAATAGATCGCCCGCCATTGCTGCAGCCTTAAGTGCTCACAGTACGTTCAAGAAAAAGAACCTTTCTTCAATTAATTACATGATTACGCAGTCCGATGCCGATTTACTCAGAAGAGGGCCCTTTACGACATACCTATGACTAATCGAACAGATCTCATGGCCCGATTGTGAGTGGCATCAGAATTTCCCGACTATTGCTTGCCAGACAAAAGCCACTTTTAAACGGCCTCTTCCGACTCAGCGCTGCTTGATCGCAAAGATTCACAATAACGGGCACTTCATACGTGAAACTGCTCAGTGCTGACTAACTCATAACAACACGCAGTACACTACATGGCGAGACCACTCGGGACTGTCCACGTCTGAACACAACAGGCTGACTGACCCCGTGCACCTGCCTCTGTCGTTTTTCCCTTGAAATTCTACGTGCTCACACGGCATGACCACACTATAACCTTTAATTGGCCCGTGTGGCACAGATTGAAGTCGCCAACATCAGATCGGAAAATAAAGGTCAATAACTCTCCCGTAATCGATGAGAAAAATACATGATCCAGATGATGGGTGGTTGAATCAACAGGTACCTTTGAAAGGAAAGCAGAAGTCTCTGGGAGTGACGAACCGCCCTCTCGTGGCCCACGTTCCTGCACTGTCGAATTCCAACAGGTATCGGTAGACCTGTCTCTTCCAAGTAACAGGCATAACACGATTTCCTCACTAAAAAACAACATTCAACTGAGATTTATGAATAAGAAAACTGCAGTGCAATCTGTCTTTACATTCAGAATGTAGATGGCGTTACTTCTAAGTACATTTTGCGGATGCGCTAAAATGTTAGTGAAAGATGTTCGTTTATTTGAGCACATCTTTAATTAGAGTCTAACCTATCACAATACTTTATCATTTTAATGTGCCGTCTTTGTTATTTTCTCCTCGGACCCAGGACTATAGAAAGTGGTCTGTAGGGTACATGTTTTATTTAATCCTGACTTTCTCTTTATGATCAGCTGTCTCTATTTCATGAACACTCCCTATTTTACATGAACTCCATTCTCTTAGTCTGGCTTTGGGCTATGGCGAATTTTCTGCTCTCTCCAAGCTTAGAAACGGAGGATTGAAGCGCTGGAAGGCACATGGCACTAGCAGGTGGTGGAGTCGAACGAGGGGTGAGACAGTGGCAGAGGACACTGGCACTCTCAGTCATGGATAAGTGACCAGCGCGTCTGTTTCCATTGGTTGCAGGAAGTACGTGGTAGACTTTTCGAGATATTTTGAGAGAGTGTATATATTAAAACGGCCGGACTAGGAATCCACAGCGCGCGCTTTGGGCGCTAGCCGATTGAGCTGTCCCGTTGAACACAAAAGCTAAAGCGCTGATTGGCATGAAGGTGCGCAAAAATGAGGCATTTGAAGACTGGACGTATACAGACTGGACAACTTGGAGATGTACGACTGCATAATGAGTCAATCACGATGAGACACACCGCCGCTCCTTGCTGGTCTACCGTTACTTACGTCGTGTTCAGAGCTTGTTAGTAGGCGTAATTCTTTGTATCAAACTCTTTCCGAGTTACTGAAGTCCTTACTACATGTGACCTAAGATAAATGCTTCACACCAACCTATTTTGGGCGGAACAGTGCGCTCTTTATCCTGTTTCAACGACCATGATTAGCATCAGTTTTCGCTAGCCCTGCTCTTGTGCTGTGCAAATCGATTAACGAAGTTTCAAGTTATTAGCATTGAGAATTTCTGTGAATGATTAGTAACAGCTTTCTCTCTCTTTCTTTGTCCTCGGCAGTGCTCAACTGTGTTGCAACGTGTTGGATCATGCCCAGCCTTATAGTATCGCTTCCGTTCTCTGCTTTCACAAGGGACACTAACGCGGTCTAACGCACGGCTTTTCGGACAGGCAGGAGCGCTGGTCCCCGGCACAAATACGCCCGGCGGATTTGTGTCGACGTCCGGTGAGCCGGCCAGTCTGTGGATGGTTTTTAGGCGGTTTTCCATCTGCCTAGGCGAATGTGGGCTGTTTTTCCTTATTCCGCCTTAGCTACACTATGTCGGCGATTGCTGCGCAAACAAGTTCTCCACGTACGCGTACACCACAACTACTCTACCACGCAAACATACTGGCTACACTAGTCTGGTGTGAGACGTTCCCTGGAGGGTCCACCGGGGGCCGAACCGCACAACAACCCTGGGTTCGGTGTGGGGCGGCGGAGGGGTGAAGTGGACTGCGGTAGTCGTCGTGGGGTTGCGGACCACTGCGGCTGCGGAGGGGACGGAACCCTTTCCGTCGTTTCTAGGTCTCCTGTTAATATAACATAACGTGTAAGAACATCGTTTCTAGCAAAATTGTACTTCATTCATCTACCAATCACTGCACAAAATCCCAAGATTTAGTTTAAATATTTTACTTAGATCCTCGCAGGTCATATGAAGGTGCGTGAGGCAACAGATTAAGAATTTTATGAGGTGCTGCCATCGCTCCCTTACGGCCATACTCAGCTCTTTGGTTCAGTTGCGCCAGGGCACATAAATTGTTTTCCACGCTTTCGGGGCAGAAATTTCTTCTAGTTTAATTAACAACTGTGAGTCCATTGCACTTAAGAGGCACAAAACTAGCATCAGTGGACGTCTCAAAAAGAAAGAAAAGCGATAGAGATTAGTAGTTAATATATTCAAGCACCGTTTTTGTCTAATCTTATCCGGAATCAGAGATTAAAATCACTAGTTTAGCGTCACATCATTCCAAAGTACGACACATAAAAAGGCAACCTGCACCTCATAGTAGTCATTTGAGTATCAGAGCGAGTAGTGAAGTTCATACCGTCTTAATTATATTGCAGTTATAACAGTTCAGCAGTATACTTTAATGTATACCGATACCTGATACGCATTCTTCTAACAGCATGAAAGGCAAAATGGCCCATTATCCAAAACTGGCTGTAATTAATTGTATTATGAAGATGTTATTGGCTTGAATACGAATACCCAAAGGGCAAATACCGTAATACCGCCGTGTGCCTGTTTAGCAACAGTGCATGTTGCCACGAACAGTTACTCCAGCGGTTTGTATTGTTATGCTACGGGTCCGCTTAGTAGTGTGTTCACTAGGCCGATTCATTTGGCGATTGCATCCGACCGAGAGATAATATCGCACACAGCGAGGTAATTAGCCCCCGGTGGCGTAGCGCGAAGCACGCCCCTGCACGCTGGCATTCTCGTGTGACACGAAACCTAAAACGTTGCTCAGGGATTGCTTTGCGCAGTCCGCTGTCAAATGACGCTTGATATTAACGTAAGGGCCACTCGGGTTTCGTCAAGGCACTTACTATAATGATACAATGCCAGTCCGACGATGACGAGACACTAATGTACTTCCGAGAATACAGTGGCAGTAAACAGTAATGTACTGGTGTTATATTTCGAAACAATAATACACATTCCGGCAGTCGATGCAGTTAAGCAATGTGTGTCAGACCTTAGCGAGGTAATTATAATTCTGTACGTGAGAGACTGTGACAGATATATCTGATTGACCCTTACGCACTATAGAAAGAGATTTATTTCTTCTATTCGACTATCAAATGAGAAAATATCAGTATCTCTTGAGAATTGGTTCAAATGGCGCTAAGCACTATGGGACTTAACATCTGAGGTCATCCATCCCCAAGATTTAGAGCTACCTAAACCTAACTAACCTAAGCACATCACACACATCTATGTCCGAGGCCGGATTCGAACCTGTGACCGTAGCAGCAGTGTGATTGCGGACTGAAGCGCCTAGAACCGCTCGGTCACGGCGGCCGGCATCTCTTCAGAAGAGAAATAACGGAAAAGTTCCTTTGTTTATCTTTGTACTTTATCTTAGTCATTTGTAAATCAATAGGCCCAAGGTAAGTGTTACTCCTGTGGTATTTTTCTTCCCCCAAGAAGCTCTATACTCGTTCGTTAATCCAATAGCTGTCTTCAGTCACTCTATATATATTGTCCTCATACGTAAATTACATGTGTGAGTTCTCAGGCTAGTAAGCTCCCAATTTGCACCTTTTATCGTTTACCTTTTCCTCATTTAACTTTACAATTATTTTTTTTCACGTTCTTGTGACTCATTAACAGCTGTTTCCATATGTTAGGTTAAGTAGTTTTAACAGAAGCAGGCTTGTGTGGAGGAAATAATTGGTTCAGTAAAGAGATTTAAATTATTTGAGCTAAAAACCCGAAGCCATAGTCGAAGACATACCTCTAAAAGTTTTAACATTTTGTGGGAGAATTTCGAAATATTGAGGTAGTGATCTGTTGATAACATGATTTTAAGTGGACACTTATACGATCAGTAGAGGACCACAGCTACCGGAATAATATCCACGCCACTGAAAGAAGAATCACATTTGTAGCCTGTTGACTAGTATAATACACGAAGGACTAAAAAACTGAAAATGTCCTGACGGACGTATTCTTTTGAGATGTTATTTACACAAAGCTTCTGCAGTTCTAGATCTATTTAAATCTGACTCACATAATCTTGTGTCTGTGGGAAACTCACGCTGACCAAATGAATGTATGCAAAGCATGCATGTCCAGTTCGAACCTATTCTTCGTCTTCAGCTAACGTTGTAAGTAGACTGTTTAGGTTTTCTTGTTGGTAACGCCACATAGCGCTCTGTATGAAAAATCACTGGGTGTGCTGTGCGCAGTCTGTGGCTAGTTTGCATTGTTGTCTGCCATTGTAGTGTTGGGCAGTTGCCTGCTAGCGGCGCGTAGCGTTGCGCAGTTAGAGGTGAGCCACCAGCAGTGCTGGATGTGGGGAGAGAGATGGCGGAGTTTTGAAATTTGTCAGACTGGTTGTCATGAACTGCTATATAGATTATGACTTTTGAACACTAGTAAGGTAAATACACTGTTTGTTCTCTATCAAAATCTTTCATTTGCTAACTATGCCTATCAGTAGTTAGTGCCTTCAGTAGTTCGAATCTTTTATTTAGCTGCCAGTAGTGGCGCTCACTGTATTGCAGTGGCTTGAGTAACGAAGATTTTTGTGAGGTAAGTGATTTGTGAAAGGTATAGGTTAATGTTAGTCAGGGCCATTGTTTTGTAGGGATTATTGAAAGTCAGATTGCATTGCTCTAAAAATATTGTGTGTCAGTTTAAGCACAGGCTTGTATAATTTTTCTAAGGGAACGTTTCATATGTCGACCCTTACCCGAGGATACCTCACTGGAATCTTCTGATTTTTTTTCTTGTAGTTTGTGTAATTAGTGTAGCTATTATTCACTGCTAGCGCGTAATTTTAGAGAGAGTCTCCTTTTTAGTTGCAGTTTTCCATTGTTGTACAGTTAAACAGTTGTGGCATGCATGCAGATTTGCACCAATTATTTCGCAGCTGCGCTTGAAATTAACTAGATATTATTTTCAGTGCTATGTTAATGTCTTCTCTTATTTTTGCTCTTCAAATTGTGCTTTTCTGTGTTGTCGTGTGAAATATTATGACAATAATGGCGTGTGAAAAACGTAATACTAGGCTACAAAGTAAACTGAGAAATGACAGTGAAGACGAAAGGAGTGTGTTAGTGCCACGATGTAGTGAATTAACTAAAGTTCAAAGTAGTAATTTGGTAATTGTGCATAGGGAAATGGAGCGGGCTGCAAATAATGGTGTAGGCAGTGAAACAATTAGTGAACAGGGAAGCATTATCGATAGATCGGTCGGCAACAGCTCGCCTCAGGAATCCGAAATGACAGGAGACAATCTTGCAAATGCTGTTCATTCAGGTTTTGCGTCCTCACAATTTTCTCAAATAAGTCAAGACACATTTTCTGCTTGTCAAAATGTGAATGTTGCCGGTGCAAATGCACTGCCCAAAAGCATAGAGGAATAGATTCCAGACACTAATACATTATTATTGCAATTAATGCAACAAATGAAACAAAATCAGAGACAAACACAGCAACTGTTACACACAATGGAACAAAATCTTCGGAAGTTAGACACCACACTTGAACAAACACGTGAAGATTTAACTACTGAGTTACATAACATTGAATAGAAATGTCAAAAAATCTGTAATGACGTAAAAACACAAATTTGTGAGCATTTTCAACCTATTTTTTCGCGGCATGAAAATGCATTACAAAATCACGAAGCAGCCATAAAAGAAATGCAAACTATTGTTCGTGAAAATCACGACACCTTGCAAGCTAAAATGGACTCAGTTGCATCCACCAATTCGGTTACGCAACTTTCAAGAACTCAGGAAAACTTAAAGGACACAGTAGATTCGATTTCAACACAAATGGACACTCTGAAACTTGGTTCAGAAAAACACACTGAGGAAATGTGTTCACTATCGGAGAAAGTAGCCGAACTTTCGGATCAGTTCACTAACTTATCTACAAAGGTAGATGATGATCTGAATGACATAAGACCCGTAGCCTTCTCTGACACAGAAGAGTATGAACAAATTAGAAAATTCAAACAAATTCAAAATCAAATCAATACACAGTACAAAAGAGAAATCCGGGAAGTACAAGATCAGTTGACGCAGGTAATACAAAAATTACATATTTCAGAGGACACTCGCGCTCCAACACGGAAAGAGGGACTTAGAAATACGGAAAAGCCACAAAATAATAACACAGAGAATTTCGAAAATTATGAAAGAAATTATCAACGCGCATTGGATTTTGAGATGGAACCTCCGAAACGAAGTAACAATGAGCGATGTGTGACTCGCCGAAACGATGATTTTGACTATAAGCTGTTCATTACTACACGTAAATTCAAAATATTTAAGAATTCTGACAACGACATTCATCCACAAGCATGGCTTCATCAATTCTCTCATTGTTTTCCTCCCAAATGGTCACTGGAGCACAGGTTAGAATTTATGTGTGGCTACTTGTAGAATGAACCAGCTGTAAGAATGCGATCGGTCATTCACGATTGTCACAGTGAAGGAGAATTTTATCATGCCTTCCTCTCAACGTATTGGTCTCAAGCTACACAAGACCGAGTAAAACATAGCATCATAATGATTAAACATTTCGAACAATCTGAATTTTCCAGTCTTGTGAAATATTTTAAAGACATGTCGCACAAGAATCAGTACCTGCGAAACCCATACAGCCCCTCTGAACTCATCCGCATTTGCTTAATCAAATTACCTGAACATTTACAGCATATTATTTTGGCAGGAAGTTGCAAAGACGACATTGAAGCTTTTCAGGGACTCTTACAAGAATTAGAAATTGACACTGACAATCGCGGAACGCGAAAACAGGAACACAACAATTACAGGTCACATCCGTCGCAATTCCGCGATGAAAGAAATAATAACTTGACACGACAAGGCTATTCTCACAACACAAATCGTGATCAAAACATACACCACCCGTGTGACAACCGTTGGCAGAGTAGTAATAATTACAGGGAAAGATCACCTCTCCGCGGTAATGACTATCGGAGAGACAAGCAGAGAAACAGACAATATGGGAACCAACATAATTATTATCAAGGGAGACAGAATAACTTTAGATGCAACGGTCCAGCGCGCAGTTACGATTCAGGGAGAAATTCTCCAGCACGTGACCGACAAGAAAGAAACTATGGAATCTACCGACATGACGACAGACGATATGATCGTAACGACAGACCTGAATTGCATCAGAACTGGCGAGCTTCAAACAGGGCAAGGCTTCTCGTCAAGGTGAATTGGTAGAAGTCAGGTCACCTAATGCCAATAACGACGCGCGCCAACAAAAAGACAGACAATGACTCACACCGCAGGCAGCCACGTGTGCCGGCTGGCTCAGCGAAAAATAACATAGACGCTAACCTTGAGAAAAATTTTAGCATTCCCATATACAACATGATAATTGCTTTGAAGTTGAAACTCTGCGTACTAGGAAGAGTTCAAGGTTTACACCACATTTCACATGTAAAACCGTTTCTTGAATGATAATCTGATTTTTAACTTAGTCACTTAGTTACTAGTACTCTTTGTCACACTCACAAACTGTTAACATGCAACTATATTTTAAGGTTCACTATCCAGTCAAGAACCTAGGGAACTTAGACACGTAATTACGAATGCATTTTTATAGTGAACAGACGACACAGTGTTGTTATTTGTACATTCTTCCTTGTTCCTTGTTACTTTCAGGATTGCGTGACGAATATACGGTTTACATACTTAGAACATATACTGTTAATGAGATTTTAATGCAACATTTTGGTTTACTTGAAAAGACATTCTTTATTTAAAGAACTTTATGTGAGATTACCGATGACTTAGTATTTGGTTTCTTTGACAGCTACACGATTATATCATGACGCTACTAATATGTGTTACGATTTACATTGTTGCTTTTGCGGTGTATCTGTTTTATATCCGCACAGTTTTTCTGAATTCTTCTGGAAAGTAAAACATGTTTTACTAGTAACTTTTGTGGTATAGCTACAATGAGACACCCGTTTTCGTAGCACAACAGTACGTTACATTATAGTACTTTCTTGATCACGGTAAGGTACGTAATAACTACGATATCTATATGCATAGCATTTCACTTTTGTTTATTACGAGGTGAGTACATTGACTTCAGCAGAACTTTGCTTACAGAGGACGATAACTACGACACTTCCACAGAATTATCTTACGGCATTACGCACAGTTAGCGCTAAAGGACACGTATTTGAGTGATTAATTTTGTACTTACAACATTTATTTTTTTAAAGGTTTTTGAATTACAACGAAAGTTTTCCGTGATACATTGCATTCCAGTACTGTAATCTGTAACACCTGAGGATATAATTACATTAATCCTCAGGGGGGTACACCCTTACTTTGTGTACCATGTGTGTGACAATCACAAGGAGCTCTAGCTAATATGGCAACTACTGAGACAGTGTGTGTTTCGGAAGTTAACAGAAGCCACGAACCCCCTTGAAGATGTCCTCCACAGATGGGGACGAAACGTTGGGTTACAATGCGAAATCCATCAGACCACGGCATAATAGCCCGGAAAAGAATATTATTAATCATGACAGTTCCGGCCGTGAAAGTTTACATTTTACGAATAAGCTGATGCTATATGAGTTATTTGATTATGCTACATATCTGTTATGATGAAATATTGAAGAAGTGTCGACGAATAAGGCAAGGAATGAGTAGTGGTTAGGGACTCTGGTGTGTGTAAAAGGTTGTTGGAAACGAAGAATCGTACTTTAAGAGTTATGAAATATATGTAAATGCTGGAATGTAGTACAGTGCCGCCGAAAATTTTTTGGGCACTGTTATATCAATAGGATTTTGTTTCTACAGATTCGTAAAGCAAATTCTTGACCTGTGAAATTTTTTATATGAGACTGTCTCTATACTGCTGTCATAAATATTACAGTAAGAAAGGTAAGTGACTTTGATGTAAGATTAGATTAGATTAACACTTGTTCCATAGATCATGAATACGACACTTCGTAATGATGTGGAACGTGTCAGGTTAATGAAAGATGTCTGTATAAGATATTACAATACACAAAATATTGCATGACACTAATGCTTAAGTTAGTTTTTTTCCCTCCCTTAATTTATATCTACAAAATTCAGCCAATGAGTAGAAGGAGTTGTCATCTAGAAATTCTTTTAATTTATTTTTAAATGTTGGTTGACTATCTGTCAGGCTTTTGATGCTGTTTGGTAGGTGACTAAAGTCTTTTGTGGCAGCATAGTTTAACCCCTTCTGTGCCAAAGTCAGATTTAACCCTGCATAGTGAAGATCATCTTTTCTCCTGGTGTTATAGCTATGTACACTGCTATAACTTTTGAACTGGGCTGGATTATTAACAACAAATTTCATAAGTGAATATATATACTGTGAGGTTACTGTGAGGATCCCTAGATCCTTAAATAGATGTCTGCAAGATGCCCGTGGGTTGGCTCCAGCAATTATTCTGATTACACGTTTTTGAGCAATGAATACTTTTCTACTCAATGATGAATTACCCCGGAATATGTTACCATACGAAAGCAGTGAATGAGAGTAGGCATAGTAAGGTAATTTACTGAGATTATTATCACCAAAATTTGCAATAACCCTAATAGCATACGTAGCCGAACTCAGACATTTCAGCAGACCATCAATGTGTTGCTTCCAGTTTAACCTCTCATCAATGGACACACACCTAAAAATTTTGGAAATTCTACCTTAGCTACAGACTTCTGTTCAAAGTCTATTTTTATTACTGGAGTTGTACCATTTACTGTATGGAACAGTATATACTGTGTTTTATCAAAATTTAAAGAGAGTCCGTTTGCTGAGAACCACTTAATAATTTTGTGAAAAACATCATTTACAATTACTCACTTAGTTATTGGTTTTTGGATGTTATTACTATACTTGTATCATCAGCAAAATGAACTAACTTTGCATCTTCATCAATATGGAATGATAAGTCATTAATGTATATCAAGAACAGTAAAGGACCTAAGACCGAACCCTGTGGGACCCCGTGCTTGATAGCCGCCCCCCCCCCCCCTTTTGAGGAATCAGCTGTTGTATTAACAGTACATGAACCACTTATTTCAACTTTCTGCATTCTTCCAGTTAAGTATGAATTAAACCATTTGTGCAGTGCCCCCCTCAAACCATAATGATTTAGCTTATCTAAAAGAATTCCATGATTTACACAGTCAAAGGCCTTTGAGAGATCACAAAAAATACCAATGGGTGATGTCTGGTTATTCTGAGCATGTATTATTTGATCAGTGAAAGCGTATATAGCATTTTCTGTTGAAAAGCCTTTCTGAAAACCAAACTGACATTTTGTTAGTACTTTATTTTTACATATATGGGAGGCTACTCTTGAATACATTACTTTCTCAAAATTTTTTGATAAAGCTGTCAGAAGAGAGATTGGGCGATAGTTGTTGACATCCGACGTAAATCCCCCTTTTTATGCAATGGTTTTACAATGGCATATTTCAGTCTATCAGGGAAAACACCCTGCTCCAAAGAGGTATTACATACGTGGCTGAGAATCCTACTTATCTGTGGGGAACAAGCTTTGAGTATCTTGCTGGAAATGCCATCAATTCCGTAAGAGCTTTTACTTTTCAGTGAGTTTATTATTTTACTGATTTCAGAGGGAGAGGTTCGTGGAAATACAGTTGTTTCAAACTGCACAGGTATGGCCTCTTCTATTAGAAGTCTTGCCTCTTCTAGTGAAGATCTAGATCCTACTTTCTCCACAACATTTAAAAAATGACTATTGAAAATATTTCCAATTTCAGATTGTTTGTTAGTACACTTGTCATTCAGTTTTATGGCACTAAAGTCTTCCTGTGCTCTTGGTTGCCCTGTTTCCCTTTCAATAATATTCCAAATTGCTTTAATTTTATTATCAGAGTTACTGATCTCAGACATGATATACATGCTTCTGGACTTTTTATTAACTTTTCTTAGTACCGCACAATAGTTTTTATAATATGGAACAATTTCGGGGTCAGTACTCCCTCTTGCTGTTAGATACAGTTTTCTTTTACGGTTGCAAGATATTCTCATTCCTTTAGTTAGCCAAGGTTTTTTATACGTTTTCTTGGAATTATGTTTCACTGTTTTCTTGGGAAAAAAATTTTCAAATACCCTTAAAAATGTGTCATGAAATAAGTTATATTTCAAGTTTGCATCGGGTTCCATATACACTTCATCCCAGTCTAGCTCCTTTAGTCTTTCCCTAAAGTTTGCAGTATTTATATTGTTAATTGAACGCACTGCTTTGAAATTCTGATTTGATATACTGCATGGAGCTATGCCATGCACTGTAACTAGCTGTGCACCATGATCTGAAAGTCCATTCTCAACAGGATAAGCATTTATGTCCTTATATGTATCTTGGTCTATAAAAAAGTTATCTATCAATGTCCTGCTGTTCTTTGTTATCCGAGTAGGAAAATCAATGACGGAGCTGAAATTGGAAGAACTGAGTAATACTACAAGGTAATTTTTCATGTCACACTCTTTCAGGGAATCAACACTGAAATCCCCACAAATGATAATTTGCTTCCCCCTGTCTGACAGACAGCACAACAAAGCATCCAAGTTTTCTAGAAATAGCTGGAAATTCCCTGAGGGGGACCTATACACTGTTACAATTATGAAAGTGCCATCATTTAGTTTTATTTCAGTGGCAAATGCTTCCATATGTTGCTCTACACAAAATTTTTTAGTTTCTAAATGTTTTGCGCTGTGGAAGCTTTTGACATATATTGCAACTCCTCCTCTCATCATATTATCTCTACTTACATGTGCAGCTAATTTGTACCCATTGATGCTAACCTTTTGCGTGTCAGTGACAATGTGATGCTCAGACAGCCATAGTACATCTATTACATTCTCGGTTTCTATATCTTCTAAACAAAGCAGAAGCTCATCAATTTTATTCTTCAATCCCCCAATATTTTGATTAAATATACTAACATTTTTCATTTTACTTTTGTGAGTATCTTGAACTTTTTTAACATCTTTAGTACTTGCCTGGCTGTGTTCCCCACTGGACACTGATCTCACACTAAAAAAAAAAAGTTACCACCATGAGATGTAGTTCCTCCCCCCTTTAAATTTCCTGCTATCAGCCCAGCCAGTTTACCCTTCCCCTTCTTGTTGAGGTGTAGGCCATGTCTAGTATAGTCCCACCTACAGAGTGAATCAACAGGAACCACACCAATGTGTGACCCCGCATCAGGTCCAAGTAACCATTCCAACTCCAAATTAACTCTCCTGACAGAAGAGCTCAAACGAAGCCGGTCGTGGCGCTCCAAAACCGACACAAACCCAACACTGGTATGACTCGATGCCGATGCAATATTTGCCAGGTCACACTCTATGCTGTACCCCGGATCTCTGTCAATACTGTTGCCCGGCCCACCCACAATAACCACGGTATCTTCCTTAGTAAAGCCTCTACATAGTGAACCTAAATCCTCTGTAACCTGCCCCAGTCCAGCACTGGGTTTGAAAAAACTTGTGACTTGGTATTCTGACCCTAATTCATCCTGCAGAAGTTGGCCCACATCCCTAACATGCGAACTACCTAGCAACAAGACTTTCTTTCTCTTTGCACACTTCCCTACCTTCTTATTCAATTTGCTGCTGAAAGCTTGTTGAGCCCTGTCTACATCTACTTCCCTGAGAGGTTCATCAGTTTCCGACTGAGGCAACAGGTCAAACCTATTTTGTACATTAATAACAAAGCTGTCAGAAGAATTTCTTGGTCTGTTCCTTATGCCTGTTGCCACTTCCCACCCCTATTTACCCTTCTCCCCCCTTAACCTGCACAGTTCTCGTCTAGCCTCATCTAACTCAGCCAAAAGGGCAGCAATTTTCCCCTCCTGTTCCACAATCTTTCTATCTCTACTGCAGAACCACGGATGAGTCTCGCTTATTTTCCCAATTCCCACGCCACTACAATCTCCGCAATGAAAAAAGTAACTACATACATCAATGCGTTTTGGGCTCCCAGCTGAGAGGTAGTCGTCTGACCAAAGAAAGCCATTAGATAGAGAAGAAAAAGAGGGCATTATCCTCGCTATCAACATTCCTTTGTAGAAAGCATCGCAATTACGACATGCCCAAACTTGAAAACATATGATTATTGTGTGGAGCTCTTAATTTATGATATTTACTAAAATGCCTAATGAAACGATGAGAAACATTTCACAGCTATTTCCTTGCTAGTTGAGAGAAATGCCATATGGCTTGCTTTATGTATTTATTTACTCATTTTGTTTAATATCTAGTTTCTAGCTGCACTGCAGCATTGGTTAAAATAAAATTTAATAGATGTACATATATAGTTATTTTATGCCTACAGATCCAGTCAATAATAAATTTATGATCTACATCCAAGAAAACAAGGGCACATAAATAGACATTTCCCTTCAGGAAATGCATAAAATTTTTTTACGATTTGGTAACTTATCTGCTAGTGTAAGTTCTCGTGATGCATCACCCTAGTGTTAAGATTTGACATAGGTATTAAACATGGCCATTTTTACTGTAATATTTTTTCTGCTTGAGCTATGTCATGTTTAGATATAAGTTATTGCATTTGCTGCTGCTGTTTGCCAGGCATAGTGCTACTAAATTTCACTTTGCATTACTCTGTTAAGCCAGTTTTACTACTGATTTATTTTTCTTGTTTGCTGCTCATTGCCTTATATTAGTTGTGATATTGCTGCTTGCTTTGCCAATTGGAATATTTGTCATTGCTGTTTGTGTTAATTATTTTGTACTGCTACATTGCCTCGTCCCTTAGCTTAGCATCTGCACTCAGTAGATTTAAGTTAGCTTAAGATGGGGTAGGCCATATAAGAGAACAAGTTATGACAAATAGGAAGAAATGCAATGAAAAGCTATAAGAAAATGGTTTGGCCAAAAAAGTTGTGTACAGTGGAGAAAAACTATTTTTGAAAGAGGATGTGAACAGAATACAGAAAGCAGGCTTAGACAGGACTTTTGGGAATAATTATGAACTAAGGGAGATCTCTATTAAAAATACTGCAATAAAATAAACCCTGTCCTTTCCTTTTTTTATCCCTCTATGTGTTTGTGTATTTGTATTTTATAATGTTACTTAAAAACCGTCTTGATTGCAAATATTTTTATTCATATGACCGGTTTCGGTTCATTCAGAACCATCTTCAGATCTGATATTTCAGTTACAGAAGTAACCCGTCCAAATCCAGCAGTTTTCACATGCTACTTCACATCATGATGTGACATAGCATGTGAAAACTGCTGTATTTGGACGGGTTACTTCTGTAACTGAAATATCAGATCTGAAGATGGTTCTGAATGAACCGAAACCGGTCATATGAATAAAAATATTTGCAATCAAGAGGGTTTTTAAGTAACATTATAATTTCACTGATTGCTGTTGTCCCAAAAGACATTATGTCTGTTTTTGCAAATATTTGTATTTTTCCTGTCGTTGTGTGTTTAGCTGATACGAGTTATGTTGTAGAATTTTTCTAATACTATATTATTTACCTTGTAAAGATGCTTGGACACTATTTATTCTGTTTTGTTTTAATGCTTATGTGTGAAGTTGATGTTTCAAAAGTTATTCTGATATTTTATGTATGTACTTATGTCATAATTCCTGTAACACTGATGTATATGTTATTTCGATTCTTTTGTAAAGCCTGTATTACTACAAATGTTATCTGTATTGTTATGTTCTTTAATATTGTATTTTGTACCTTTGTTATTGTATTCTTACGTTATAAAATTGTAATTGACACCAGTTCATCAAATTAAGTAAGTTGTAAGCAACATTTCACTGCACACGTTTCTGTTGGTCGTAGTATATGGACAATATGTGAGGAGTAGGGACTGATTGTATTTACACGTGCGTTACTAATTCAGGAAGAGACTGGTTAACAGCATTTCTGGTTCTAAGGACAATTAGAAAAAACTTTGTGAGTGCACAAGTGGTGGTTCAAGGACTTGCGATATTGTCTGCAAGACTCTTTGATGGTGATTGTGCACCTGCACAGTCACAATGGATGGCTGCTAGCCTTCTCTACAAAAACTACAGTGGGTCTGCATCTTTGATGGTCCACCAATAATATTATTTCTACAAGGACTGCACTGGGTCGGCACCTCTGGTAGCCCACCAATACCATAATCTCTAACAAGACTACAGTGGTCTGCTCTGTGATGACGTACCTACCAATATTCTTCAAAACTTCGACTGACTCTGCTGTGGGTTTGCTCTGTTGTGGCCCATTACCTGTCAGCATTTCAAGAGTCAGCAGTGTCTTTCCGTTGCAAGGACAACACTACTTATTCAAGACTGCATGGAAATTCACTACTTCTGTGTGCATTTTCTTTTACTGCTCAGACTTTGAGAAAAAAATACACTAAAATTTTACTGTGGTGAATGATCAGGACTGTCTTTATGGACCACGAGAAAATTTTATCTTTTGACCAACATTGTATCGAGAAGTGTGTGCATTTGATATCTTTGTTATGGTAATTATGAAAAATTTTATCAAATCATTATTGGCCACTGCCCAAAACAATATGTAAAATTTTTTGTGGGGAGCATGGGCTATGTAAGTAGGCTGTTTAGGTTTTCTTATTGGCAATGCCACTGTATGAAAAATCACTGGGTGTGCTGTGCGCAGTCTGTGGCTAGTTTGCATTGTTGTCTGCCATTGTAGTGTTGGGCAGTTGGCTGTTAGCGGCGCGTAGCGTTGCGCAGTTGGAGGTGAGCAACCAGCAGTGCTGGATGTGGGGAGAGAGATGGCGGAGTTTTGAAATTTGTCAGACTGGTTGTCACGAACTGCTATATACATTATGACTTTTTAACACTAGTAAGGTAAATACATTGTTTGTTCTCTATCAAAATCTTTCATGTGCTAACTATGCCTATCAATAGTTAGTGCCTTCAGTAGTTCGAATCTTTTATTTAGCTGGCAGTAGTGGCGTTCGCTGTATTGCAGTAGCTTGAGTAACGAAAATTTTTGTGAGTTAAGTGATTTGTGAAAGGTATAGGTTAATGTTAGTCAGGGCCATTGTTTCGTTGGGATTATTGAAAGTCAGATTGCATTGCTCTAAAAATATTGTGTGTCAGTTTAAGCACAGTCTTGTATAATTTTTCCAAGTGGACGTTTGAACGTAAACTGGTGCGTTTACAAAACTAAAGGAGAGTCGAGAGACAAATAATCGGTTCGAGAAGAATAGCATAGCAGAAATACCCTCGTCATAAAAGCAAATCCACATCGTTATACATTCCTTAAAGAAAACCGTCCATGCAAATTACATGGTGGAACAAGAAGCTCACTTTCAGAAAGATGTCAGGTAGTATTCGACCTCTCTGCCATGCATTCCAGGAACCAAAGAAAGCTGTGAAAGGAAACACGATTAAACTGTCTGACAAACGGAAACCAATTCCAAGATTTTTCGCTTAATAGCAGGAAGGGAGACTTAAAATACGTCATGGATGACATGGTCAGCTGTCTTTGCACCCATCTGGGATTTTGGTTTATAGAGACAACAGGCAATAGGAATGGGTTGTGGAAACTAACAACATGATAAAATTGAAACCGCTAAAGATCTTTTGTGTGTTGGGAACAGAATAACACAAATGCCAATGTCGTCACGACGGCGGCTCCCCCCCCCCCCCCCCCCCCACTCCCCCTCTCTCTCGCTTTTTCCGACGAGGTCATAAATTGGCGTTATTGTTTCGATGAAGCCACCCAAGGCTTTCTCCCCTGTCCCCTGCACCAATTCTTTCGTATAGAGCACCGCTTGCACTCAACTTCCCTGATTATTTGTTGAATGTTGTGAAGTTTGGTTACAACTACTCCCTAATGTCTTAAGCCATATCCTTTCATCCTGTCCTTATACGATGGGTTTTGGACATATTCCTTTCGTCGCCAAATCTACCAAGTACCTCCTCTTGCCTTATCAGGCGTAATTTTGAGTATCGTTGGTTGCACTAGTTTTGATACTGATTCTATCCATTTCCGTTTGTAACATGTTGTTCTTTTTATAATTGGACTGTTATGTTAGCAGAACGATCAAGGTCTGATTTAGTTGAACTATGCCTTGTTATAAAAATATTCATGAACAAGTAGTCAGCTAATGAACGCTGTTTGGCGAAGATTGTGAAAACTAATTAAAATGAGCAGCTCACCCTGACAATAATTATGCAAATTAGTAAAGAACCGGTGTAGTATGAATATAATAACATCAATCAGCATGAAATAACTCAGAAAATCTTATCAAAACTTGCGAAGTATAACACTGAACAACTTATAGTCGATCATTGTGCGATGGGCATAGAGGACCGATAATCAAATAATCTAATCACAGAACTCAAATACGAAAAGAGAACAACATGTAAAAATTCGACTTACAGTTGGCTGAATGATGTTGCAGTTTGAATCATTTGTATATGCATAAGTTTGCAGGTAATGCTAGCCTCGTAGAGATAATAGTCTATGTAATTTAATTTGTGTAATATAAACTGTTACATTTTATAGAATCAATCACAACATCGTTCCGCTCATCGGCCATCGTTAAGAACTAAATTCCTTGCCGAAATTAAGATGCAGAAGGAAGGGGGTAAGCACTGTTATAAATAGGGGAACACTCTCAGATGATAAATACTTGTCAAAGTGTGTTGTTGTTGTTGTTGTGGTCTTCAGTCCGGAGACTGGTTTGATGCAGCTCTCCATGCTACTCTACCCTGTGCAATTTGCTTCATCTCCCAGTACCTACTGCAAACTCCATCCTTCTGAATCTGCTTAGTGTATTCATCTCTTGGTCTCCCTCTACGATTTTTACCCTCCACGCTGCCCTCCAATATTAAATTGGTGATCCCTTGATGCCTCAGAACATGTCCTACCAACCGATCCCTTCTTGGTGTCAAGTTGTGCCACAAACTTCTCTTCTCCCCAATCCTATTCAATACTTCCTCATTAGTTATGTTATCTACCCATTTAATCTTCAGCATTCTTCTGTAGCACCACATTTCGAAAGCTTCTATTCTCTTCTTGTCCAAACTATTTATCGTCCATGTTTCACTTCCATACATGGCTACACACCATACAAATACTTTCAGAAATGACTTCCTGACACTTAAATCTATATTCGATGTTAACAAATTTTTCTTCTTCAGAAACGCTTTCCTTGCCATTGCCACTCTACATTTTATATCCTCTCTACTTCGACCATCATGAGTTATTTTGCTCCCCAAATAGCAAAACTCCTTTACTACTTTAAGTGTCTCATTTCCTAATTTAATTCCCTCAGCATCACCCGACTTAATTCCACTACATTCCATTATCCTCGTTTTGCTTTTGTTGATGTTTATCTTATATACTCCTCTCAAGACATTATCCATTTCATTCAACTGCTCTTCCAAGTCCCTTACTGTCTCTGACAGAATGACAATGTCATCGGCGAACCTCAAAGTTTTTATTTCTTCTCCATGGATTTTAATACCTACTCCGAAATTTTCTTTTGTTTCTTTTATTGCTTGCTCAATATACAGATTGAATAACATCGGGGAGAGGCTATTACCCTGTGTTACTCCCTTCCCAACCACTGCTTCCCTATCATGCCCCTCGACTCTTATAACTGCTATCTGGTTTCTGCACAAATTGTAAATAGCCTTTCGCTCCCTGTATTTTACACCTGCCACCTTTAGAATTTGAAAGAGAGTATTCCAGTCAACATTGTCAAAAGCTTTCTCTAAGTCTACAAATGCTAGAAACGTAGGTTTGCCTTTCCTTAATCTTTCTTCTAAGATAAGTCGTAAGGTCAGTATTGCCTCACGTGTTCCAACATTTCGACGGATTCCAAACTGATCTTCCACGAGGTCGGCTTCTACTAGTTTTTCCATTCGTCTGTAAAGAATTCGTGTTAGTATTTTGGATCTATGGCTTATTAAATTTATTGTTCGGTAATTTTCACATCTGTCGACACCTGCTTTCTTTGGGATTGAAATTGTTATATTCTTCTTGAAGTCTGAGGGTATTTCACCTGTTTCATACATCTTGCTCACCAGATGGTAGAGTTTTGTCAGGACTGGCTCTACCAAGGCCGTCAGTCGTTCCAATGGAATGTTGTCTACTCTGGGGGCCTTGTTTCGACTCAGGTCTTTCAGTGCTCTGTCAAACTCTTCACGCAGAATCGTATCTCCCATTTCATCTTCATCTACATCCTCTTCCATTTCCATAATATTGTCCTTATGTACATCGCCATTGTATAGACCCTGTATATACTCCTTCCACCTTTCTGCTTTCCCTTCTTTGCTTAGAACTGGGTTTCCATCTGAGCTCTTGATGTTCATACAAGTGGTTCTCTTATCTCCATAGATCTCTTTAATTTTCCTGTAGGCAGTATCTATCTTACCCCTAGTGAGTTAAGCATCTACATCATTACATTTGTCCGCTAGCCATCCCTGCTTAGCCATTTTGCACTTCCTGTTGATCTCATTTTTGAGACGTTTGTATTCCTTTTTACCTGCCTCATTTATTGCATTTTTATATTTTCTCCTTTCATCAATTAAATTCAGTATTTCTTCTGTTAACCAGGGATTTCTACTAGCCCTCGTCTTTTTACCTACTTGATCCTCTGCTGCCTTCACTACCTCATCCCTCAAAGCTACCCATTCTTCTTCTACTGTATTTATTTCCCCCATTCCTAACAATTGGTCCCTTATGCTCTCCCTGAAACTCTGTACAACCTCTGGTTCTTTCAGTTTATCCATGTTCCATCTCCTTAAACTCCCACCTTTTTGCAGTTTCTTCAGTTTTAGTCTACAGGTCATAACCAATAGATTGTGGTCAGAGTCCACATCTGCCCCTGGAAATGTCTTGCAATTTAAAACCTGGTTCCTAAATCTCTGCCTTCCCATTATATAATCTATCTGATACCTTTTAGTATCTCCAGGGTTCTTCCATGTATACAACCTTCTTTCATGATTCTTAAACCAAGTGTTACCTATGACTAAGTTGTGCTCTGTGCAGAATTCTACCAGGCGGCTTCCTCTTTCATTTCTTAGCCCCAATCCATATCCACCTACTACGTTTCCTTCTCTCCCTTTTCCTACTGTCGAATTCCAGTCACCCATGACTATTAAATTTTCATCTCCCTTCACTATCTGAATAATGTCTTTTATTTCATCATACATTTCTTCAATTTCTTCGTCATCTGCAGAGCTAGTTGGCATATAAACTTGTACTACTGTAGTAGGTGTGGGCATCGTATCTATCTTGGCCACAATAATGCGTTCACTATGCTGTTTGTAGTAGCTTCCCCGCGTTCCTATTTTTCTACTCATTATTAAACCTACTCCTGCATTACCCCTATTTGATTTTGTGTTTATAACCCTGTAGTCACCTGACCAGAGGTCTTGTTCCTTCTGCCACCGGACTTCACTAATTCCCACTATATCTAACTTTAACCTGACCATTTCCCTTTTTAAACTTTCTAACCTACCTGCCCGATTAAGGGATCTGACATTCCACGCTCCGATCGGTAGAACGCCAGTTTTCTTTCTCCTGATATCGACATCCTCTTGAGTAGTCCCCGCCCGGAGGTCCGAATGGGGGACTATTTTACCTCCGGAATATTTTACCCAAGAGGACGCCACCATCATTTAATCATACAGTAAAGCTGCATGCCCTTGGGAAACATTACGGCCGTAGTTTCCCCTTGCTTTCAGCCGTTCGCAGTACCAGCACAGCAAGGGCGTTTTGGTTATTGTTACAAGGCCAGATCAGTCAATCATCCAGACTGTTGCCCTTGCAAGTACTGAAAAGGCTGCCGCCCCTCTTCAGGAACCACACGTTTGTCTGGCCTCTCAACAGATAGCTCTCCGTTGTGGTTGTTGCTACGGTACGACTATCTGTATCGCTGTCAAAGTGTATCATGTTGTAATCTCACCCTCCCCACACATCACCATTAAATTTTCTGTCTCTTCAAAACAATCAATTGCCTAGTTTCAGACGCTTCGAGAGGAGTAAGATGCACAAAATAATTTTTTTCTTTACTTATTTTCATTTTGCCGTCGTCGGCTGCTGTTCTGGCGTCTAGGGGTAGATTTTTGAGGCTGAAATTTTGATTTTGTGCGTTCCAGTTGACTAGATAATGGATGAAGTAATTTCTGTTTCTATGAATCTTTTTTATTTTATCCCATTCTTCTATATCACACTGACTTTACAGTCTCCACTTCCACAAAACCAACAATTACATTGTTATTGGGAAAATTAAAAACACGTCCGTTTCCATCAGAGACATTCCCACTACTCCAAACATTCTGCGGTACTCACAATATTCCAGACAGTTCACAAGGCAAAGGAGTTTACAAACTTTCTTGACAAAAGAATTATCTTCACCCAATTATGTCATTGTTTTATAAATGACTGCAGAAAAAAAATTAATAAATATCGTCATATTGTGCCATTAATAACAGGAATTTTAAGCATGCCTGATATTTTGTAATTTCAAATATTTCTAAAAGAAAATAGTTTTCACTGTATCTACAGAGATAGTATATATTGATTGGAAGAACAAATAATTATTTTCATACATTTTAGCCTGGCATATAATGCATAGTATACAAAACCACATGAAATTCATTTAGCTAAACAGCTTAGGTAATTTTCACCTATACAAGTTTCGAAATTATTCCTGGTATCGGCTATTTCTATATTAAAAGTTAATGTTGGTGGAGAGTGTCCCGTGCAGTGTGCAACAGTTAAAGACAAAGGTGGCACCTTATAATAATGGCTGTAGAAGAAGAACATGGCACGACATTCGTCACTATTCCAGTAACCGAACTTGGAAAAACGAAATCAGAAGAAGCATGTAAAGCTACGTTGTAGCTGGTGGGGCAATTAGAAGTGTCCTAGGGAACAGGTCCATGTGGAGTATTCGCCCCCATGATCGATGTGATATGCCGTTTTCTTGCGACAGGCGTCGATTTGATTTGGTAGGATTCTGAAGCATTTTCAGGTCGTCTGCAGATACATTTTCTGGTTTGCCTGTACGTTTCGGAATGTTTATCGTCTTGTTCAAAACAGGTCCTGTCTGATACCATTTTCGGACTAGACGTTGCATGGTACTCTTTGCTGCAATACTGACACCATTAAACTTCTCAGCAAAAAATTGACCACACCTTTTCCACAACATTGTTATCGCCACTTTGAGAGCATGAAACTTCTCAGCAAACAACTTAACACACTTCTTCCATCTTACTTTCTGCCCGCTGCTCCACTGCTAGTACCGTAGAACATTTTGCACTGCCCCACCACACCGACAAAGCCCCCACTACGCTCTGAGCCGGTGTGGATCACGTGGCAGCATTTTCCAGTATAGGTAGGAAAATAGTTGAAAATGGCAGAGAGAAAAATTAACTATTAAGCAAATCAGGAGCGCATTGGTCAACACCCCACTGACACAGAGAGGGAGCGAGTATTTTTGCTTCAGTACTCACAGAGCGCACGCTGGTATCCAAGGATTCGATAAGCGCAACGTGCATTTCTACGCTCTTACCAAAAAGCTCAAAATAATGGCCTGTAGTTCATCACTCACTTTTGACACCCTAACAGCCAAGTAAATTTAAGAATTCCTTTTGTGTGTGTGTGTGTGTGTTTAGGGCGTTCAACTCCTAAGGTTATTAGCGCTCAGTCAGGAACGTTAGAGCACTAGTAGCGTGGAAAAACGCAAGGGGACAACATCACAAAGTACTTACAAAGACGCAGAGAAACAAAATAAAAGAGTCCTTTTTGGACAAGTCTGTCAGTGTAATAAAACGAAGGACACGAGCAGCTGCTCGAGCGTCATCAGCTAAAAGTTCCTGTAAGGTAGACGGCAGACAGAGGACAATAAGGGAAGAGGGAATAAAACGGTGACAGGACAAAAAAACATGGCGCACCGTCAAAGGATGGCCACAGGGGCACTGCGGAGGGGGGGGGGGGGGGAGGGGGGCGGGGTCACCGGACAACATGTAGCGGTGGCTAAATCGGCAATGCCCAATCCGCAACCTGGCCAAAATGACCTCCTCTCGCTGGGAAGGGCCTGAGGAGGTCGTCCAAGCCGTCGGGATCGGTTTGATGGCCCTAAGCTTATTTGCGTGGAGAGAGGACCAAGGCTTATGCCACAATCATTAAACCTGCCGGCAAAGAACCCCACGAAAATCAGTTGATGGGACACAAAAGGAAGCCTTGGCCGCAGCATCAGCAGCTTCATCCCCAGGCACACCGACGTGGCCAGAAATACATAAAAAAGGACATGAGCGCTCGTATCAGCTAGCGACTGAAGGGACAGTTGAATTCGTTGCACGAGAGGGTGGTCCGAATATGGGTCACAGAGACTCTGAATGGCGCTCAAAGAATCAGAGCAGATGGCATAGGGAGAATGACGATGGCGGTGGATATACTGAACAGCCTGACAGAGAGCAAAGAGCTCAGCTGTCAACATGAAGGTACTTTACTCCATATGGACTACCCGGCGAGCTCTCACCGCTAACCAGACGGCGGAGACAAGAACAAGACCGCCGCCTTCAGCACGGCGCGGCTTACAGCGCCGCACCACGACCCGTTGGCCCAGCGACAGCATGCTGCACTCTCGTGTCTGTGTTCCGGGCAGCGGCGCTTACAACACTGACCACTCCCGATGCCTGTCCGTTTTGTGCTTGGAAACCAGCACGTGACCCCGACAAGGGCCGGTTTCCTTCACTGACCAGCCTACGTTTCGCTATCTTCTCAAAAGTTAAAACAAAACGGGGTTTCGCGCTAGTGCGCTGCTTAAAACTGTTCCATATCGCGACGCGCGCCCTCTCGCTAACAGCACGGCGTGTAACTCCTTGTGCCAGTGAAGAAGACCAGCGGGAGAAATCGATAGTTACGTATCAGTCTGTCTTTCTAAAACTACAGTCGGCAGGATGATGGGTCAGCAAATTGAGGCGAATTTTATACGTTGTGACCTATAATTAATCACATTAATGACTGCGGTTGTTGAAATGCTAAGAAAGATAGGAAATTATTTCTGATTAGCAAAAGTGATAGGATACAAAGAGTATCTGAGTAGTCAGTGTCATGTACACAGTTTTGTGGACGTAGTTGTGCAGCACAGATGAACAAAATTCAGAAGGATTAGTCCACACGCCTCAGACCAGTAGGTCCCGAGCAAGGTTTTCAGGGATACGAAAGGCCCATAGTAGTACAATAGCCGATTTAGAGAAGTGCTACTACGAAAGCAGAGCTAGCTTACCACATATTTAAGCAAAGTCAAGGCCTAGTTGACAAGCAAAGGATGAAAAATATTAAAATAAGAGTATGAAGTAAAATGTGAGAAGAGTTCAATGCGTCTGAAAGTAAAATTTTTCACTCGATCTGACAAAAATCCTAAGAAATTATAGTCGAACGTAAGCAGCAATGAGATCGAAATCATCTGTTCAGTCATTTAGTGGCCATACTGGTATGGAAATGGAAGACGGCTGAAAGAAACGAGAAGGTACTGAATTCGATCTTCCGAAACCTTTTCACCGTGGGAGATCGTTATATGGTGCATGGGACGAATGCTGGATTGTCAGATATTGCGATAAGTGATCGCGGATTAGAAAATCAAATAAAATTGCTAAATAGTTGAAAGCTATCTGGACTGGATGACTTACCCGTGAGATTCAATAGAGATTACACAAAAGAACTTGGTTTCCTTTCTGCTAGTTGTTGGAGCAATGAAACGTACCAAGCGACTGGCCGAATGTACTGGACCCTCCCGATTTCAAGAAGTGACGTCAGGACAGACGCACATAATTAAGAGTGTTTATTCCTCACGTCAATCTGTTGCAGAATTATGGAATGCGTTTTATGCACATAAATTATGACTTTTTGCAGAACGAAAATCTGCTGTACAAAAATCAACATACATACAGAGATCTTGCGAAAATCAGCTCCGTTTGTTCTCCATGAGATCGAGAGTGCCGTAGACAACGGCGGTTAGGCTGCTGCCATGTTCCTTGATTCCAGGAAGAAATGTATTATAATTCCACACTGTTATTTAGTGGACGAAATATGAGCTTACGGAATACCAACCAGATTCGTGGTTGGATTGAGGGTTTCCTTTAAGACATAACTCAACACGCCGCTCTAAAAGGAACAAAATCGACTGATATACAGGTAAGCTTAGGAGTACCACAAAAAAGTGTGATAGGAGCGTTACTGGTTAAAACACACACGGTGTTTCAGAAGTGATGGTGATTATTCAGGGATATGAGCTTAAATGTTGTGAACACTTGTTCAATAGAAGAGTTGTGTTTCAATGTAACAAAGATGAACCAGTGCTTGTAGCTATTAACGTATGCATTTTAGAGCACCTGTTTACCGGACATTTTTTCTTGTTTTGGTCCATACTACCACTTCCCAAAATATGGAAAGTAGGAGTTTGCCGTGGAAGAGACTTGCTTCACAGTATCGAAGATGAAGAATTGCTGAGAGCTCTTAAGGCATGCGTCTTAGAGCTCATGTTTACTTGACCCTTTTGTTTCGAATGATCATTCCTATCATATCCCTGAATACTGACCATCACTTCTCAAACACTCTGTATATAAATTATATAGTGGATAACGTCAGAAATGTAGGAAGTTATTAGCATATTATTCAGTTTTCTATAGCAAGGTAGGAAAGTCAGAATGCTAAACTGAGTTGTAAGTACTGCAGAGGAAAAATGATTAATGCAGGAACCAGCATTTGACCATGAACGTAAATAAATGTAATGAATTTCGTATAAATAAGCAAAGAAATCCAGTGCTGTTCCATTACCCTGTTATGGATAAATCACTGGGTAGCGACCTAAAGTGGAAAGACCACATAAAACGAATTGTAGGAAAGGCATAAGCCACGTTAACATTCACTGGAAGAGTTTTAAAGAAAGTAATTCACCCCGGAAGAAGTAGATTATAAATTACTCGTCGAAAGAATCTGGGATATTGCTTGTTAGTCCGTAATCGTTATCAGGCTGAATTAACAGATCTAACGAAGAGCGGCACATTACGGCAGATGATCGTGTAATCGACGAGATCGCATAATGGATACGCTTAACAAACTCCAACGACACGGGTTGCAAGAAAGGTTATATGCATAGACAGACGTTAACTATTAAAATTGTGAGAGAGTACGTTCAGGGAAGAGTTTTCTTAGTCACACTTCGGAAGGTGACACGCGGACTGAAAATGTATGTATGTAGGTGCAAGAACAGGAACGTTCAATGCGCCTCCAAGTCCATAGGGTACACAACAAACTCCGGATCGAAAATCAACGAGAAAGTCATAGTTCACGAATTACAAACCTCTGAAGATGAATGTCAGAATTCGGATTCCAGATTAATGACGGGATAGCTTGAGAAGAGGCTGTGTTTAGTCGTAGCATCATGTAAGAGACTAAGAGCGTATGGTGGGGACGTACTCATTCTCCCATACTCGTCAGCCACTACGAGAACGTGCTGAAAAGTAATGCCTTGCAATGTTTTATGTGGAAACTCGTAAAGCTCTTAAAATAGAAGAAATGTTGGTCGGCCGTGAAGCGTGCTGAGACAGTCCACGAAGTTGCGTACCACTGTGTCCCAGTTGGCGCAGCCGTTAACGCGCCTGCCTAGTAAGCAGGAGATGGTGGGTTCGATTCGAGGTCCTCCACACATTTTTAAGGGTCGCCGCAGATTTCGCATGATGTCGCGACGCAGCTGACGTCAGTAATGCCTTTCCTCCTCCTCCCCCCCCCCTCACCTTTAATTTACTCTTAACCTATCACAGCTCCGGATTCTGCGTGGTGTCGGTTCTTCCGGACATTTCCGAAAGAACAGACACCACGCATTCGTATAAAAGAAATGTTACTAACATTCTATATTTTAATCTTCATGTCTCGATATTTGCAGCCCCCTGCCGCTAGCGGGCTCCAGCGTTTATCGTGGCTGTATGTAAAGTAACTATGCAAGTCAGGGAGGTGCACAATGCTGCAATTGAGTTCCGAATTCGAAGAATTCATCCACTCATGGAGCACCGACTCCTTCAGCATGAGAATACCAGACCACACACGAGCGTTGCGACATCTTCAACAATCCGACGCCATGGTTTCACTGTCATCGCACATATTCAATACAGTCCCGTCTTGGCCCCACCCGATTTTCATATGTTTCCAAAACTTAAGTAACACCTTCGAAGAGTTTGATAGTGATGAGGCGATGCAAGCAGAAGTGAGGTTGTGGCTCCTCCAACGAAGTCAAACAATCTGCATGTGACTGTGTAGAAAAAGAAAATTGCATACTTGAAGAATAAATACGTGTAATGCTAATAACGTTTGTTTAATTTAAGAAGTCTTGAGTTCACACATAATGATTCGGAGGCATTATTTTTCAGCACTGCCTCGTAACAATGATGGAATAAAAAAAATGTTCAGAAATGAAATTAAAATTCAGAGTGAAATGATACTAGTTATGGCATTCACTGAAGACACTGTTCCCCTCTGTGAATGTCAGGAGGATTTGCAGGAGCAGTTGATGGGCATGAATAGTCTAAAGAGTTCTGAATGTGCATTGATAGTAACAAAATAAAAGTCAAAGTATTAAGAAGAAGCGGATATGAAAGGAACGACAAACTGAATCAAGATTGCGGGTCTACTAAAAGCAGTGAAATAAATCTGCTACTTCGGATTAAAATAACGTATGACGGACGAGGCATGAGGGACATCAGAAGCAGGTTAACACTGGCAAAGAGATCACTTCTAACTGAAAGAATGATACTAGTGCCAAGAACGCTGACGCTATTTTTTCATTCGATATGGGAAAAAGTACTACGTCACAGCAGGAAAGGGATTACCGCTTACGAGTACTGAGCGTCCGTTGCAGGTGAAGCTTCTTACTACCGGCGCCTGTTTCTGCTCACCTCAGAGAGCGCAGCACGTGGATGAGATAGCCGCACAGAACTCGAATGTCTCAATCGCCTGCCCGCCCCCAATCAGCACTCGCATTTATACTCCGTGAACATCATGAGCCCGGTTAAGTGTTTGTGTGGAGACGCAACTGCCTGACAACAATAGGCGGAGACTGAGGTTCTCTGGGATGAGATTACTCGCTCACCCACGGGTCACAACGTCTCCCAAGATTCAGTAGCGCGGAATGACGTGCACAGTAATAACATTAATAGCAGAGGATAACCATTACGGTTCTGTTCGAAACGCAAGCGCAAATACTGAAGGGCAATGTGCAAAACAACGATACGCAGTCCTCTCACAAGCAAAACGGGTGGGGTCTAGTGAAGCAGGAGATACAACCCGTTGGTTTTTACCAATGACGTCATACATTACTCATAGATAATAATGTCTTCACTTTCGGCCATAGATAGTAAAACAGTTCTGTGATCCGGACAAACGCTATTATTGTACATTAAAATAATTGAATGTGATTTTAAAAGAGATTTCTACATGTTGCTCAAAATATTCTTCGTGTCCATTTATTTAAATAATTGGTTGTTTTGAATTCATTACGTACTTAATTTCATTCTTAGTGATATTGAGGTAATTTGGAGTATTAGTTTCTTATTTTAGGCCAATTTGTAGTATCTCAATTTCGTTTGTAGTTATTGATTTACCTGCTCCGATGAACATAGATGATTTGAGAGAGGCTATGGGCTTAGACATGTTGGAGACGATTTGATTTTTACAAATGTGTGGTCTCGTTGCCGAGTATGTTCGATGTCGTGAGTGTGGCGAACATATGCGCCTCATAAGTGTATCTCGTCGCCGTATTCACGTCTTATTCGTATGGCGCTATAGGAAAGATCGGTTGCGGCGGTCCATTAGACGAGGGACGTGGTTAGAAAAATCCAAGCTCGCCTTGAGAGACAGTATGAAATCACGTACTGATGGTGTTTGAGATATCCTGTGTGGCTGTGTGTCTGTGTGTCTATGAATGTCGTGTGAGTAAGCGTATAGTTGAGGATTGGTACTCTTTTTGCAGGGAATATGCGAGATATAGGGGGACGTTGGGGTTACCCGTGTGCTATGGACGAAAATAACGAGTCGCAATTTGGCAAAAGGAAGTACAACAGGGGGGAACCTCTGGTGGGGTTATGAGTTTGGGGGGCTGTAGTTTCAGGTCAAGAGTGTGACTATGTAGTGTTTAAAGTAGTACACAATCGAGGGAAGGAAGTTTTGCTCAGCTTAATTTAAGATCACGTTTCAGAGGGTTCCACTGTAATTTCAGATAGTTTTTCTTCATATAGGGATTTAGGGGAAAGGGGTTATCAGCATCTCGTAGTTAATCACAATATTGAGTTCAGATCATTTTCGACTGGGGCTTGCAAAAATAGAATAGAGGATTATTGGTTACCTGTGAAATCTCTTGTAGGGAAGGGAAACGCCGAATTTCCATACTTCAAAGTCACTTAGACTAATATCCATGGAGGTGTAGTATTCCTCAAACATACTGCCCGTTTACATGTTTTGTTAAACGTGATGGTCAAATGTACCACCTGAAACATGTTAGCTTATTTTATACAAGGATGGGTCGGTGGGGTGAATGTGTGTGTGTGTGTGTGTGTGTGTGTGTGTGTGTGTGTGTGTGTGTGTAGGAGTGTGTTTGTGTGTCTGTGAGTGTTTTCTTAATGTTTTGCTTGTTGTGTATGTGAGTATATGATTTTTGTTGACGTCTTTCAGGCGAGCCAAGCTTCGGTTCTTTTAAGAAGTTCCCGTGTGGTAAGTTCAGTTTTCCATTTATTTTATTTTACTGCATTTGGATATTTTGACGTATTTAATTTTTGTATTACGGCATTACGTACGTTTTCGTGTACTCCACTACGTAATAGAAATTTCACAGCTGTCGTTCTTCTTTCGTTTCCCAGCACTAGTATCAGCACGATTATTCCGGATCTGTACTACCAATATTAAAGGCGAAACGCCCGACAAATAAAAATTTGTATCTCGTCTTTCAGTTAACCTTTACACTGACACTACCTATTCGAAAAGAACGAAATATGTAACATTGATGAAGTTTACCTATGTATGTCAACTGGAAGAGCAGGATGCAAATGTTGTGTATAACTATACAGCTCAACTAAAGAATGGGATATATTGTCACTGTTGTGATCAAAACTATAACTTTCAGTCAATACTATTAGCATCAAAGGCGAAAAATAACTGTACCCCATAGTGAAGTACGGGAGACAAATTGTGTATGTGTCGTCTTATTGCCTCTTCGTGTAGTTCAACTGAGGTACAGATTGCAAATGTAACGTACGTCCATTTCCACGTTTTCATTATCAGTGTACATATATATGTAGGTCAACGGAATTATGGGGTACAATATTATGTGCGTAGCTCCTTCTGCCATCGGTAATACTACTATCTGCGCAAGAAGACACAGCAGAGGCGAAAGAAACGACACATGTAAAATTTGTATCCCATGCTTCAATTGACCTATACAGTTCAACTGAAAAACAGAATTAATGCTACCGAAATTGACTACGCTAAACTTGTATCTCGTAATGCAGTTAACCAATACAGTTCAAATGAGGTTCGAGATACAACCCATATATATGTGACGTGAGGTACGTATTCTATGCGACCAATATTTCCATCCATTTTTCCCCTTCATTTTCCACAGAAATATTACGATACAAACACTTGATATCCTTAACGTGAAAGTACTACTTGCCTTGGTATATATTTCTCGTCTGTCATATTCCTTTGTTTCTGAACAGCCTTGTCAGCTCTTTCTTCAGTGTAAAAATGCTGTCTGGCCAATTCTGACGTCTCTGGCAAAGACGACGGTTTGTATCCCTTGCTTCACTAGACCCAACGATTGACCTCCAGCGACATCACTCTGCAGTGAGCTAATATCCCAAAGTCCCAAAATGATAGCCATCAGTTGCGGGACTTGCAGTTTTATTCTATCAAAGTTGGCCAGAACACGTAATAATTTATTATGCAAGGGCATTGGAACAATGTGCCATTATCAACATTTGACTGATTCACTCGAAAGCCGTGTTGTATTGTAATGGATCGAAATTTTTTAAAACTGTTCCTGATCGTACAGACCCATTACGTTATGATATCATACGACTGTAGTAAACAATAAAAATGGTTAGAATGAATTCGAGCTCTAACTAATCCTGGAAACTATGGTACTGCCACCATATTGTCAAAAATTCTTTTTAGGAACTTATCATGTATCCTACCAGTGAGTCAAAACCTTCGCTGGAAGTATTTATCTGACACTAGCCCAGCATTCACATAGTGTTAAAGTGCATGTAATATTACAGAAACATAAAGATTGACACTTTAATCTCGTATCGTTGACGAACGTGGTATTTCAGTTACCACTATGGAAATATTTTTATCACTTAGTTTAAAAATGCTGTTACAAATGTGAATATGGATCCAAATATGCGCTCATTTGCATCGAGGCAGCCACTTATGTCAATAAGCATGTGACTGTTCTGTTAAATGTTATTAACTATTGTTATTGTTATTCTTTTAAGACGGCCGCTAGCCACCATTTTATGGCACCAAGGAGACGCTGAACTCAAAACAATTGAGAACATCTGATATAGGATACTTCTGCTCTACACTAGTAACTGAAAGGCTTTTCTCGTAAATGAAAAGCTTTTCCACTAAGTACACGTATCCCCGTGAGATGTCCCAGCGACAGTTTCGTTCAGCCTCACCAATAAGAGATTCGAAACATCTGAGTAATTTAAAGCCCTTGTACAGATTCGGTTTACAAGACGTACGAATCAAGTGACCGTAACTAAGAATGGCTGCATGCATATTTAATGATGTGAAGTACTTGATAGACAATTTTCATGCTCATAAATAATTTTCCCAGCACTTCTGAAGTGACGAATGTCCGGAAGAGGTGGTCCACACACTCTTGAATTGTCTCGAAGCCAAGTTAGAGAAATAGTCCAAAATTACCGAGTCAGCTGGAAAGCTAGTTCTCAGTTGTTACGTTCGAACTGGGTTCGCAGTCGCCAATACGCGGGGAAGTCACTGTTTCTCTCGGCGATGTCCGTTTGGCGCCTCCTAAGGGTGCCCAATCTAAGCTCCAGGTCTCGCTATTTGTATCCAACTGGGCCACCGCAATAGGGACAGCGTTGCGTCCCTAGTGAGGCTGGAACTAAGGAAGTACTTTTTCTCTGGAGAAGCAGCATTGGCGCATATGACCCGAGGTAATAAATTTGGGAAACGCAGGCTTTGAAATCCTACCCTGTAGCAATTTTCGGACGAGAACGGTCGATTTGGCAGCACTTTGCAGAACGTAATGCGATAACTATGAAGTGTAATAGAATTACATATGTTCACAGTAGTTGGTGCCACAGTCGATTTGCATTTCTTTAGTGAAACATCCTCGACAGGCGACTGTCTGAAATAACGGTACTTATTTCACTATCTATTTTCGCCTGCAGCCATTCTCAAGTAGTATTGAAGCACCCTAGTGCATGATACAGTTAAATACGGAGCTACCGATGTACAAATGTACACTCCTGGAAATGGAAAAAAGAACACATTGACACCGGTGTGTCAGACCCACCATACTTGCTCCGGACACTGCGAGAGGGCGGTACAAGCAATGATCACACGCACGGCACAGCGGACACACCAGGAACCGCGGTGTTGGCCGTCGAATGGCGCTAGCTGCGCAGCATTTTGTGCACCGCCGCCGTCAGTGTCAGCCAGTTTGCCGTGGCATACGGAGCTCCATCGCAGTCTTTAACACTGGTAGCATGCCACGACAGCGTGGACGTGAACCGTATGTGCAGTTGACGGACTTTGAGCGAGGGCGTATAGTGGGCATGCGGCAGGCCGGGTGGACGTACCGCCGAATTGCTCAACACGTGGGGCGTGAGGTCTCCACAGTACATCGATGTTGTCGCCAGTGGTCGGCGAAAGGTGCACGTGCCCGTCGACCTGGGACCGGACCGCAGCGACGCACGGATGCACGCCAAGACCGTAGGATCCTACGCAGTGTCGTAGGAGGACCGCACCGCCACTTTCCTGCAAATTAGAGACACTGTTGCTCCTGGGGTACCGGCGAGGACCATTCGCAACCGTCTCCATGAAGCTGGGCTACGGTCCCGCACACCGTTAGGCCGTCTTCTGCTCACGCCGCAACATCGTGCAGCCCGCCTCCAGTGGTGTCGCGACAGGCGTGAATGGAGGGACGAATGGAGACGTGTCGTCTTCAGCGATGAGAGTCGCTTCTCTCTTGGTGCCAATGATGGTCGTATGCGTGTTTGGCGCCGTGCAGGTGAGCGCCACAATCAGGACTGCATACGACCGAGGCACACAGGGCCAACACCCGGCATCATGGTGTGGGGAGCGATCTCCTACACTGGCCGTACACCTCTGGTGATCGTCGAGGGGACACTGAATAGTGCACGGTACATCCAAACTGTCATCGAACCCATCATTCTACCATTCCTAGACCGGCAAGGGAACTTGCTGTTCCAACAGGACAATGCACGTCCGCATGTATCCAGTGCCACCCAACGTGCTCTAGAAGGTGTAAGTCAACTACCCTGGCCAGTAAGATCTCCGGATCTGTCCCCCATTGAGCATGTTTGGGACTGGATGAAGCGTCGTCTCACGCGGTCTGCACGTCCAGCACGAACGCTGGTCCAACTAAGGCGCCAGGTGGAAATGGCATGGCAAGCCGTTCCACAGGACTACATCCAGCATCTCTACGATGGTCTCCATGGGAGAATAGCAGCCTGCATTGCTGCGAAAGGTGGATATACACTGTACTAGTGCCGACATTGTGCATGCTCTGTTGCCTGTGTCTATGTGCCTGTGGTTCTGTCAGTGTGATCATGTGATGTATCTGACCCCAGGAATGTGTCAATAAAGTTTCCCCTTCCTGGGACAATGAATTCACTGTGTTCTTATTTCAATTTCCAAGAGTGTATCAGAGTGTCAGTGATCATGATCGTATGCAAGGGCATAAATTCGAGAGTCTGACGTCAGTTTGCTAGGAACGTTGTTCATTCTAGGCCTTACGATTGACGATGTCAAATATTCGGCGCATCAGTTGCTATGTTTTAATGGTGAGGGACGCTAAGATGTTTTAAATCCACTTGAAAATGTCTACAGGGAAAAAATTTATAATTGAATAAATAATCTTACTCCCGACAGTTTCCCGGTAAAGATGTTTTCATTTCCTAACTTACTTACGATTGGCGGTTGTTTATTAAAATTAATCTACTTTTCCTTCCGTCGCCTTAGCTGTGATTAAAATGTAAGTTCGAAACCCTGTAGGATCATTAGTCACGCCTGTCCGTCTTCCATATTCCTGCGGAGGATTTGAGGGCGATATTGTACGACTGGCTACAGCGAAAGCTAGCAGATGCGAAAAGTCGAAAAGTGGGACTTAATAAAGGCAGCTCACCCGACATTCCAAAGCCAATTGAATATGACTGTCTTCATTAGCAGTATCATTCTGTCGCAATGGCTGAAATTCAAAGCGGAATACGTAACAAGACGCGTTAATAACGTTGTGTGGACTGTTAGCCGAAACGCAATTCGCTGCGAAATTGATCACTTAATGCAGGCTACCCGCCCTATTGGAAGGAGAGGAGCTTCTATCATAACGAATGACTATCGATACGCACGCGCTCACCTGTGCATTGAGTGCTGGCAATCTAATGTTCCGGATGGCGTTGATGCACGGAATCGAATCAGCGTTGAAATCTGAGTGATGGGAACGTAATAGTAAATCTGTTCATGTAAATATCGACAAGTGGAACTTGATTATTACTTTACAAGCTCTAGTGACGTCAGTATGTACATAATGTTGCACAGCACTTTTTCACTTGTGTTCATTCAGTTTTATACTGATGATAAGGGAGACAGGTTTCAATGATATTTTCAACTTTTTGGTGGCCTACGCTAGCTGTGGCTTAATCATGATAAAAAACTACAGTATGAGTTACCTATTTCCTAATGTTAGTCTCATTATCATCCCGCTCAACCTCTTCATTTTCAGAAGAGCTGACAGGTAAAGGAAAACACAATTCGCGTCCAGTCCTCTCAGATGTTCGTATTAAACCAGAATGTTCCTTGTATTCTGTGCATAATGTGGTACATAAATTTAATTTTATCTCCAAGGCCTTACTGTCACAAAGAAAGCGTCTTCATCAGTACTTTGATGATTCACTTCGCAGTTATAAAGGAAATCACCTCCTAGTAGTGTCATTCATTTACTGCAAATATCATTCAATGTCTAATTACTCCTTGTGTGGTAGCTACAGGATAGTTTATTCCAGATTAACTCGAATTTCGACGTCCTTTTGATCACTTAGAAAGCCCTGTAAGAGAATGTAATCTTTAATATTGAAACATATCACATTACATACAGTAGCTGAAATAAAAAAGTACCCTCCCTCACAAAAACGAGAAAAAAATACGGCAATGTACGATGTAGCCAACATGTAAACAAGACGCTGTTAGCATTAGCGCTGACATTTGCGTGTTAGGTATTCTGTAGTATATACCTGAAATACCCACATGTCTCCACGTGGCTAGGCAAGTTAACCCTACATCATCAAAGACACCTTCAGGCAATTGTACTAGAGAAGTATTTGAAACAGTCATAATTTAGAACCTTGACTGGAGCTAGACGCCTGAATGTCAGGCAACCAGTTAAGCTAAGCGGTACGCTACTGGCACAATGATGCAGGGCTCACTGTGGACTACGATGCATTCGTATCTTTCTCCGACTTGCTATCGAACCAGGCCACGTGCGTATCATGCTACAATTCTGACAGGGGGATATCAGTTGTCCACTCCTTTCTTTGGGACCGAACGAGGTGGTTCTGTGAACAGGACGTTTGACAATTTGTGAGTAGGTCTATGGTGTTCGAACGTCAGTCACTACGATTTCTGACGTTGCCCTAAATCGATCAGAGCGAATGACTGTGACTAAAAAGGGCTTCATCAATCACCTGCCCCGCCTTTGTCCGATCTCTCTCGGTACCGCGCCTGTAAAACTCCTAGCAGAAGACATATTCTCTTTTGTGTAAGCTTTTAATATGTATATAGGTAAAGAACTGTTACTAGTTCATATGAGAGAAATCATTTACGAAGAAGTCACTCAATGATACTTAATTAACTTAAATAGCTTTTGTAGGAAGAGAGTCATAATGAATCATCAACATAACACTATATCTACAGCGTTATGATCACAATCACGTAGGCCTACATCATAGTGCCTACTGCCATAATGATCTGTGAGACTTAGAAATGAAAAATACGAACACGAAATTGTCTTGGTGCTATTTCACTTTCCATTTACTAATAAGTATCAATTGAAACAACCCGTGTCCGATAAATATTGCGACAAACTTCGACGGTTTGTAGAGGGTGGCATGAGGAATAGGATCCCGTGTCCTGATACGTCATCCAACAACGCTACCGTCTGTCGAAGTTATAGGCGCCAGCGTCTGTTAGGTCACGTCTTCAGCAGAAAACGCTATTTTTTTACACTGGCGGACCGTATGCGGAAGGTAAAGAAAAATTTTGTTTTCATTGATCGCGACTGATTGCCACGATCGCCAGTACAGAAGATGGAGTTAGTTACTGCGTAGACAGGCCATGAGTCCTGTGAATGCGATGGTTTGTTGCGTCGGTTGGTGACCGATTCGGACACAGGTTTCCAACTGCAGTTAATTTGTAGCCTGTATACGGAAAATCATTGGAGATTTTACGGGATTTTGAGGAGAAAAGTAAACTGAGAATGGAAAGTATCCGGACACCCCCAAAAACATACATTTTTCGTATTACGTTCATTTTGCTGCCACCTACTGCTAGGTCTTCCATATCAGCTTACTCTGTAGTCATTAGACATAGTGAGAGAGCAGAATGGGGCACATTGCGGAACTCACGGACTTCGAATGTGGTCAGGTGATTGCGTGTCTCTTGTGTCATACGTCTGAACACGAGATTTCCATACTCCTAAACATTCTAGGTCCACTGTTTCCTATGTGATAGTGAATTGGAAATGTGAAGGGAGACGTACAGCACACAAACGTTCAGGACGACCTCGTCTGTTGACTGACAGAGACCACCGACAGTTGAAAAGGATCGTAATATTCACAGGCAGCCATCTATCCAGACCATCACACAGGAATTCCAAACTGCAACAGGATCCACTGCAAGTACTCTGACAGTTAGGTGGGAGGTGAGAAAGCTTGGATTTCATGGTTGAGCGGGTGCTCATAAGCGACATATCGCGCCGGTAAATGCCAAACGACGCCTCGCGTGGTGTGAGGAGCGTAAACATTGGACGATTGACGATTTAACAGTGGAAACACGTTGTGCAGAGTGACGAATAACGGCACACAATCTGGCGAGCCGATGTCAGGGTATGGGTATGGCAAATGCCCGGTGAACGTCCTCTGCCAGCGTGTGTTGTGCCAACAGTAAAATCCGGAGGCCGTGGTGTTATGGTGTGGTCGTACTTTTTAATGGAGGGGCATTGCATCCGTTGTTGTTTTGCGTGGCACTATCACAACACAGGCCGACGTTGATGTTTTAAGCACGTACTTGCTTCCCACTGTTGAAGAGCAATTCGGGGGTGGCGATTGCATCTTCCAACACGATCGAGCACCTGTACGTATCGCTCGGCCTGTGGCAGAGTGGCTACACGATAAAGACATTCCTGTAATGGACTAGCCTGCACAAAGTCCTGACTTGAATCCTATAGAACACCTTTGGGACATTATGGAAATTCGTCTTCGTGCCAGGCCTGGCAGACCGACATCGATACCTCTCCTCAGTGTAGCACTCCACGAGGAATGGGCTGCCATTCCCCAAGAAACCCACCAGCACCTGGTAGAACGTATGGGTGCGAGAGTGGAAGCTGTCATCAAGACTAAGGGTGGGCCAACACCAAACTGAATCCCAGCATTACCGACGGAGAGTGCCACGAACTTGTAGATCATTTTCAGCCAGGAGTCATGATACTTTTGATCACATTGTGTACGTCTGAAACCGTCATCCAGTGGGTCAACAGAGCATCGCATTCATAGGAGACAATGCCTTTCTACGCAACTGCTAGCTCCATTTTCACCAATGGTGATCTTGATCTTACCAGTCAGTGAAGATCACTGAATAATAAACAACATTGCGAGAAGTTCCACCTATGGTCCGTCATTTTGCTGCCGAAAGGGTGGTCTAGAGGCAGGCGCCGGCCCCTTTAACTTCGACGTTCTGCAGTGTCGTTGGATGACGTTTCCGGACACGGGGTCGTATCCTCGATTTGTTCCTCAAGACACGTTCTACAACCACTCGATGTTTGTTTGCAACATTTATAGGACCCCAGTATAAGCGGACGAATAGGAAAGTTGGAAGATTTGTGTTAATAGGTAAATATATAAACTAACACAGATCTGGCTACGTAAATAACGCAACAGTACGTGTTTCGCAGGCTGGGACACAGTGTTACTCTCTATTCAAACACAGAGTAATGTAACAAAGCTCAGACAGATAAAAAAGTACAGTGATGTGGTGGCCGTCATTGTAAGTGCATCTCATCATAGAGTCATTGTACCACTCTTTGCCTTCTGAAGGTCAGTATTGTTTGGAAGCAAATTACAGACTGTGAAAACCAAACAAAGTAAATCAAGGTGCTTGTAATGATGAACTGCAGAATAACAAATTGGTAGGAAATGAAGAATACGTCTGTTGAATTCGCAAGGGGATGCTATTTTCAAACCCTAACTACAGGAAGTGTTAAGATGATAAGACAATTGTAACAGCATGGTGTATGTGTGAATCACAAAGGAAAGGATTATTGAGCAAGATACGGATTAGGAGGCGCTCCGATGCTCACCCTGGTACCCTCCGCTGGCCTGTTACTGCAGTCAGGCGGGTCTACCAACTAACATCCCTTAGAGCGCCCATGCCACTGTCGACCAACTTAAATGCGTTTTGCCATCTGCATACCTACATTTGTGACTTTTCTGATGTTCCCCATTCCGTTCGTATCACACTGTGTCAGTCCAGAACCTAGAGGGCACGTGCTGGGTGCATATAGCATTTAGCATTTACCATATTTGGCATGGTCAGTTGTAAAGTAGCAGACAGAAAGTAGCTGAAAGCGTAGCTGGTACCGTTTCCTATCTATCTGAAGAGTAGCAGAAACTAGTTAGCTAAAGGCACCATGTTCTCCATTTCTTACCTGTTTCAGTGTTCTCATCTTATACACTGTCCAGACACATTAAAGTGACCATCCATCAAAAGCCTGAATAACCACCTACTGCAGAGCTGACCAATGCGAGACGGACAGGAAGATAGTCATTGAGGATCTGGAAGCTACCGTCATAGATGTAGAGCCAAGTTGACTCAAGTGCCATTGCTAGCAGCGCTAGGATTTTTGGTTGAGTACCTATGACGCTAACAGCCTTATCGAGGTGTTCCCACACATTCTCATCTGGACTTCAATCTGGAAAATTTGGCGGCCAGTGGATGGTGAACTCAAATGGGTGTTTCTAACCACTAAAGGCACCATGTTCTCCATTTCTTACCTGTTTCAGTGTTCTCATCTTATACACTGTCCAGACACATTAAAGTGACCATCCATCAAAAGCCTGAATAACCACCTACTGCAGAGCTGACCAATGCGAGACGGACAGGAAGATAGTCATTGAGGATCTGGAAGCTACCGTCATAGATGTAGAGCCAAGTTGACTCAAGTGCCATTGCTAGCAGCGCTAGGATTTTTGGTTGAGTACCTATGACGCTAACAGCCTTATCGAGGTGTTCCCACACATTCTCATCTGGACTTCAATCTGGAAAATTTGGCGGCCAGTGGATGGTGAACTCAAATGGGTGTTTCTAACCACGAGCTGTGTGACACCTTAAATTGTTCTGCTAGTAGATGCCGTAGAGCCGAGGAAAAAGAAACAGGATGAAAGGATGTAATGGTCCACAAGGATAGATACAAACTTGTGTTGATCTGCTGCGCCTTTCAGGATGACGAGATCACCCAGGCGATACCACTAAAACATTCCCCACATGATAATGCATTCAGGGTATTTGCTTCGAGACGTTTTACGCCGTATACAGCAACGGCCATCTGTATGATGGAGTATCAAACGTGATTAATCAACAAAGGCCACCGGTCGCCATTCAGTGGACATCTAGTCGCGGTAATGGCGTGCAAATTCCATCCTTCAGCGCCAATGAGTAGCTTTCAGGATGGCCGCATGAAGCAAAATCCAGCTAAGGGGCCCATACACATCAGCATTTACTGAACAGTTTTCGAGAAGACGCTTTTGGTAACCCCTTGGTTCATCTTAGGCTGAGGTGCTCAACACGTGCTCTTCTGTTTACCCGTAAACATCTTCGCAGTCATCGTTCACTCTTGCAATCTACGGTCCATGGAGCACCACAGTCACCTCAGCTCTGGATTTGGATACTGTCAGTTTTCCACGCATGGTTTGGACGTCACATAAATCGCTCAATTTCCACATTACGACAAAGACAGCACTTTCTTTCGGGTCCACGCGAGAATCTTTATATGCCATTCACTGCTAGTGATACCATAAGCTGTGGTTATTGCACGTTAACGTCGAAATAGAGATTGTCACATTAATGTGACAGGACTGTGAATTATTACCCCACAGGTTCTGTGAAGTGCTAAGCCTACATTAACTACATTCTACACACTAGAAGTCAATTCAGGACGGTCGCGTCACATTAATGGTACCTTCGCCTATATTAGATATTAACGTCGATATACCGCTCACAGTGGACAGGTGGCAGTGCTAGCAGTGGAGAGTATATAAAGCGTCTTGGGAAACGAGGAAAACAATGCAATCCGTTTCTTAATTCAGAAATTAAGAGATTTATCTGACGCCCAACATGATCATTGGCTTTCGGATCAAGGGTAGAAGCAATTCCGAAACGGTTAAGATTGTAAACGGTTCGGATGCCGCCATGATTAAAGTACACAGTGATGGCAAAATTGTACTACTCAAAAACTGCGCCAAGGCAACTGAGCTTCACCATGGGCCTTAGATGTCTGGGGTGAGTGTTGGCTGCGGAGGCGTTTGCGGGTGAACAGATGTACAACTCTCGAGCTACTGAATGCCCAGATGAACCAAGCGGCTATCAACAGTGTCTCCTCAACAACCCTTCAGTGAACGTTGCTGTGAATAGGCTTCGGCAGGAGGTGTCTGGTTCACTCGCCCACTCTGACAGCTGATCGTCGGCGACGAAGACTCAAATTCGTAGGTCAGTATCGCAAATAGACGTTCATTAAGTAGCAACAAGTGGCTTTTTCAGAGAAATCACGTTCTGTGTCCAATCACCGTGACACGTCTGAAAGCAAACACCGTAAAACAGTCGTTGGAAGAATTCAGGCCAAAGGAGGGAGCGTTATGATCTGTGAAATGTTCCTGTGGCATTCCCTGGGTGATCTCGTCATTCCACAAGGCACGAAGTATCAACACAAGTGTGCACCTTTCTTGGGGTCATGTCCACCCCTATACGCAGTTCGTTTTTCCTTGGCACGGTGGCATCTATCAGCAGGACAATACAACGTGCCACTCAGCTTCCACTGTGCGTGCGTGTTTTGAGGAGTACCAGAATGAGTTTGAAGTACTCCCCCAGCCATCAAACTCCCCAGATTTTAATTCAGTCGAGAATCTGTAGGACCCCGGTCCACGTTACAGAAGATGGTTATTCAGAAATTTGACAGGTGGTCACATTAATGGGTGTGGACAATGTATGTCATGGTAAACAGCACTGTGAAAGGAACTAACTGTATCGACTGCACGTGCATAACATTCTGCCCTACTAGTGGTGGGTACCACTACCGCCCACTTGCACTGCGATGTAAGAGTGCTCTCGAAATTGAGGGCGGTCGGCAACGACAGCAGCGGCGAGAGCGGAGGTTGCGGGCAGGGGCGGCATAGCTTGGTTGTGCTATGATGGTGGGTTCTGTTAAGGAAGTGTGGCTTTTTAAGTGTGGCATTATTAATTTTAAAAGAAATTTAAGAAAACTGATCTTGAGTGGACATGAACCCAGATCCTTCTGTCTCTATTGTCTAGTACAAGTGAGAAAGATTCGGTATATTGGGATGGGGTGCCGGAGGAATGAGACTGTGATTTTATACGGGTGTGGAAGCATTACCTTATCACCCTTTTCACAGTTACATAGAGGAACAAAAAGTGTACCGCCAATGTACCGGGTGATCAAAACGTCAGTATAAATTTGAAAACTTAATAAACCACTGAATGATGCAGGTAGAGAGGTACAAATTGACACACATGCTTGGAATGACATGGGGTTTTACTAGAAAAAAAGTTCACAAAATGTCCGACAGATGGCGCTGGATAGCAAAACGTCAGTGACTGCTCATGGACCGGCCGATGTGACCGAGCGGTTCTAGGCGCTTCAGTCTGGAACTGCGCCACCGCTGCGGTCGCAGGTCCGAATCCTGCCTCGGGCATTGATGTGTGTGATGTCCTTAGGTTAGTTAGGTTTAAGTAGTTCTAAGTTCTAGGGGCTAATGACCTCAGCTGTTAAGTCCCATAGTGCTCAGAGCCATTTGAGCCACTGCGCATGACAATCGTGTGTAAAAGGAGCTGTAATGAGAGAGAGAGATCAGATGCTCCAGCAGTCGCAGCATGTTGACGTTACCTGAAAAGGCGTTTTTAGTGAAGCTGTATTATCAGAATGGAGAACGTGCTAGTTCAGCGTTACGATCCTATCGTCATAGAAGGGGATTCGAACAGGTAAAGGCCAGTTGACAAATGCAGCTGCGGCGAGAGTGATTTCGAAGCTCGAAGCCACGGGTTTTTTAGACGATAGACCCCGTAGTGGCCGACCGAAGACATGGCGTAATGCTACTGAGACGGTTCAGAAAGAAATGGAGACTGTAGTGGGTTCGTCTATGCACGGGGAAGTCAGCGCTCGTACAGTCGCACGTCGCACCGGCATTCCACACACTATACTGTTTTGTTGGCACCTAGGCGTACCCTCCGATGCTATCCGTACAAAAACCATCGGCATCATGAACTGTTACCTGGCGATTTAGTGAATCGGAGGGCGTTTGCGGTGTGGGCGTTTCAAAAGATGGCGGAAGATGACGATTGGTTGAGTAACGTGTTGTGGACCGACGAAGTTCATTTCACGCTCCGAACGTCTGTCAACGCCCACAACTGCAGAATTTGGGCTACCGAAAATCCTAAAACTGTCGTGAAAACTCCATTGCACGACGAGAAAGTCACGGTATGCGTTGGATTTACCACATCTACCATTATCGAGCATTTTTTTCTTCGAGGAAATGCGTGATTCTGGCTTTGTAACTGCTACCGTGACGGGTGAGAGGTACGCCGATATGTTACAGAATCGCATTGTCCCCAGCCTGGCTGATGAACACCTGCTGGAGCGTACTATGTTTATGCAGGATGGCGCTCCACCCTATATTGCTAGACGCGTGAAAGATCTCTTGAGCGCGTCGTTTGGTGATGATCGTGTGGATAGCCGCCGCTTAAGTCATGCTTGGCCTCCCAGGTCCCCAGACCTCAGTCCGTGCGATTATTGGCTTTGGGGTTACCTGAAGTCGCATGTGTATCGTGATCGACCGACATCTCTAGGGATGCTGAAAGACAACATCCGACGCTAATGGCTAACAATAACTCCGGACAACCTTTACAGTACTGTTCACATCATTATTTCTCGACTACAGCTATTTATGATGAATGATGGTGGACATATTGAGCATTTCCTGTAAAGAACATTATCTTTGCTTTGTGTTACTTTGTTATGCTAATTATTGCTATTCTGATCAGATGAAGCGCCATCTGTCGGACATTTTTTGAACTTTTGTATTTCTTTGATTCTAATAAAAGCCCATGTCATTCCAAGCATGTGCGTCAATTTAACCTCTCTATCTACATTATTCCGTGATTATTCAGTTTTCAAATTTATACTGACTTTTTGATCATCCAGTAGATTACTTAGAAATTTAAAGGAATCCGTTTCTAATTGTTATCTGCTTACTTTGTACCAATAAATGTATTTGTAAATTTCCCATATCAGAATTTTTTTTCACAAGATTTTAAAGTTTTAATGGCTCTCTCACATCTCATTTAGGTCACTCTAACAACTTCAATAGCTACCATCACAAGCTGCTTAACCCCCATCTCTTCAGAAATAACTTTCATAGGTAATTTCGAGGTAGTTTCACAAAGCTGAGAGAGAGAGAGAGAGAGATAAGGTCCAGTTTGCTTCGCGCTGGGAACGTTTGCCTACGAGGACGTACCTCTCAAGACGCGTTAACTGGAACTACAATTGGAAACCGCATTAAATATACTCAGACGCGGCCTCCGTGGCTAGCTAATCCCGGTCGGCAAACAGCTCCGGCAGAAGACGTGCCGCGCCGCCCAAGACAAACACTTTGCGATATCGGGAGCCGGCACGTCGGTCCGGCGCTAAGCGCTGGCCCGGCCTGGACCGCCAGCTCCAATTACAGGCGGGCCGTACGGAATGGCCGCAGTTGGTGTTTGAGTTGCCGGCGCCACTCCCGTTCAGGCGGGCAGCACCAGGCTTGCCGATCTCCGAGGACTCGTAGGCACGGACTCTCGCCAACTTTGCGGCATTAACATATTCCGCGCCGCGAGACCAAACTTCGAGGCACTTCTTCCACAAATACACACCGCAAGCTACCTTACGATCTGCGGAAAGCACTCTTTTGCTACTGATTTACGTAGGCAATGTCCAGAGTGATTGACTCATCATCGCCCAGACGGAACCGCTAAGTACAAAAGCTTGAAATTTGAAGAGGATGTGTACCTTATACTTTGGGAATCGCTTAAGTTTGGATTCTTCGAAATTCTACTCCTAAGGGGGCGAAATAAGGGATGAAAGTCTCCTTAAAAACATGTCGCTCTTCAGGCTACTTTGAAGCTAGAATTACGAAAACTGGAATTCGGTTTCTGAGTCAGAAATAAAAAATACATGTTCCTGCATTTTTAGAAATTCGACCACTATGGCGTATGGCGAAAGTTTATTCAAAAAATAAATTATGAGTAAACCACTACTAAAGCATTTTTATAGGTGATTCTCTGAAAACTGGTATTTGAATTCTCTGTTAGAAATGTTTTAAAAATATGTATTTCACGGTTTTTGGAACTACCGCCTTTAAGCGAGTGAAATAATGGATGAAAATTATTAAGAAATTCCATTACATTAATAAATTTTTCAAAGCTACGTTTATGAAAACTGATGTTCACTTCTTGGTTACGCAGAAAGAAATATGTGTTAGAGGATGAAAGTTTCTATGGGAATGTCACCAACAGAAAGCAAAAGGCATGATTAACAAAAACCTTGGACTCTAGCTACAAGAATCGCTTCTTGGTCAGAAGTACATTCAGATAATACCATGGTTATATGGCCATAACTATCGGTAAATAGAAGGTGTTGAAATTTGTGAACAATATACAAATCCGAGTAAAGAAAACCAAAAGAAATATCTGTGTAGACCATACAGTCCACGTAAGGGAAGCAGTGGGAGCTAAGCTAGTATAAAATAGACAACATTCCTTCGCAGTAACTAGGATAAGTTGCAATCGAATGATTACTCAGGGCCGCTTCTTCTTCTTCAGTGTATGAATGGATACGGATTACTATTTCTTCTAATGTTCCTCCTTTCTTTCCTTCCTCATTTCTCTCATCATTTCTCCATATCTCTTTCTTTTTTCTGTCCAAGTGGACTCACTGTTCTTCTGCGGTTTTTCACATAAATCTCCGGAATCCTGCAGTGTCTCTCTGATTAGTGGTCTTCCCTCGCTTTCATAAGGAGTACGACGGCTATTCGGAGAGTAAGATCCGATCGAGCGTGAAATGGAAACCACTGTGAAAAGTCCGACAAAATTTTTCACAGATGTTTTGGGCAGTGTCTGTAGTATGTGTGTCGATCGCATCACGTCACTCTTTTCAGTTCTGAGCGCACTGTGAGTGAGTAAAGGCGCATAGAACAACAGTGTCTCCAACTAAATGTGAGTGTCCGCTGACAGACTTCGCCTCAGTGTATGCAGCACACGTAACACAACTGCCACGGGCTTCCTTTTTCACGGCAATTCTCAGCCGCACTGTGCAGGGACATTCATCTTTTGTACGTGGCTGTTACCTAGTTAAGAATGTTATTTTTTATTATGTATAAATGCCTCCTAATATCGTGTCTGACCTCGCTTTGCCAAGCGTAGTGCAGCTACTCGAAGTGGCATAGATTCAACGAATCGTTGGAAGTAGCCTGCGGAAATATTGAGTCGCACCGCCTCCAGCCGTTCATAACTGCGAAAGTGGTGCCGGTGCTGGATTTCCTGCACGAACTGACCTGTCGATTACCTCCAGAAACTGATCGATGGGATTCATGTCGGACGTTCTCGGTGGGCAGATCGTTCGCTCTAATTGCTCAGAACATTCCCCAGACCAGTCGCGAAGAGTTGTGGCACTGTGACATTGAGCATCCATAAAAATTGCATTGCTGTTTATGAACATGAACATGAAGCCGAACATATCCATTTCCAGTTAATTATTGGTTCATGTGCACCAGAGAACCCAAACTACTCCATGTACACACAAGACAGACCGTTACGGAGTATCAACCAGCTTTCTCAGTGGATTATTGACAACTTGGCTTCCCGGGGTCTGCTCCACGCTCAGATCTTGCCATCAGTTTTTACTAACTGAAATGTGGACTGATAAGACCAGGCCACGGTTATCCAGTGATCTGCGTTCCGATCGATAAGGTCACGAGCCCAGGAGAGAGAGAGACAGCGGGCGATTTTGTGCTCCTAGCAAAGGCACCTGCGTCGGTCGTCTGCTGTCATAGCCCATTAAAGCTAGATTTCGTCATACTGTCCTAACGTTTCTCGGACGTCCCAGACGAATTCTGTGGTTATTTCAAGCACTCTTACTTGTCTGTTAGCCGGCCGGTGTGGCCGTGCGGCTCTAGGCGCTTCAGTCTGGAACCGCGCGACTGCTACGGTCGCAAGTTCGAATCCTGCCCCGGGCATGGATGTGTGTGATGTCCTTAGGTTAGTTAGGTTTAAGTAGTTCTAAGTTCTAGGGGACTGTTGACCTCAGATGTTAAGCCCCATAGTGCTCAGAGCCGTTTGAACCAATTTTTTGCTTGTCTGTTAGCACTGACAGCTCCACACAAACTCCGCTGATCTCGGTCTTTATGTGAAGGACGTCGGCCACTGAGTTTTGCGTGGTGAGAGGTTATGTCCGAAATTTGGTATTCTCGGCGCGCTCTCGACACTGTGGATGTCGGAATATTAAATTCCCTAACGATTTCCGAAGTAGAATGTCTCCTGCGTCTACTGCAACTACTATTAAGCGTTCAAATTCTTGCCATTCTCGTCGTCCTGCCATAATCACGTCATAAACCTTTTCACGTGAATCGACTGGTTACAAATGACAGCTTCCCTAAACCACTGTCCTTTTATACGTCGTGATGCGATACTATCACCATCTATATAAGTTCATATCTCTATTCCATACTTTTGTCATCGCAGTCTGAGGTTCACTATTATGACATCTTCTGCCTTGTATTTGCTCTTTAACTGGTTCCAAAATCCACCTTATTATTTTTTCTGTGATTTTCTGTGCTTCTAATACCGCCTTTTTATTCACAGACAGAACTGCTGCACAATGTACATCTGGGCGAATTACAATAGAGCAGTGCGTAAGTTTAGCATTGATAGATATTGATATCTTGGGTACTGATATCTTGTTATATATGTCCTTATTTTCATCTTATTAACTTTAGCTTTATTAGCTTCCTTCTCCGAAATGTCTCGTTTAGCTACTCCTACTAGATACTAGAACTTCTCGGTTCAACCAGTTTTACCATTTTTTTTTCATTATATTTGGGAGCTTCCTTGATGTTTGTCACTAATTTGCTTTCCTCACTGGATACTTACAAGCCTGTTTCTTCAGGTTGTTCTTCAAGCAATTGTATTTATTTAGTGGTTGCTATCACTCAGTCTGAAAAAATAGCTAGGTCGTATGTATGAAGGACGTTGCAGAATACATCGTACAAACACAGGTGTTGCATTACAGTACTTCATGTCAATAACACGCTTCGACAATAATCACAAATCTCTTGCTGTGCGGGGATCACAGCCATTGTGCGAGCACAGGATGTAGACACAAGGTGACATTAGGAAGTTTGGGGAGGTCCTGTAGGCGTGCTCAGACGGCCGAGGCGGTTAAGGCGACCGCACGCGTAGAGCGGGAAATCCCGTTTCGAATTCCGATCAGGCATAAATTTTCAATGTGAGTAATATATTGTGGAGCTGAAGTCTGATCATACTGGCAATTGCGAATAAACCTCTTGCATTTTATACTTCTGTCGTCTGCAACAGTGCCTGTTGCATCAGAGATGTACGCCAAGTCTGAAAGACATAGGAAAGTACATCGTAAACACGCCGGCAATGTAATACAGTATTTCCAATTTCTGCTTTTTGTAAAATAATCGAACTGCCTCGTAGATTTGGCGTTTTCTTGATGACAATATCCATCGTTTTATGCCTTTTTCCAGAACATATTCAAAGGACAGTGGACACTGGCCATTTCCCTGCCTCAGTATGGTTGTGATCTCAAACTTCTAGAATTTTCACCTCTAAATTATGTTGAGAAGTGGTGTTTGTTGGTGTTTGCCTAATTAGGGCTGTGCTTTTACTGTAAAAGTCCAGTTGCTTTATGTTTCAAACAGACTTCCTGTCAACAGGAACAATATCTTTATATGGCCACATCCAAAGGATAAATACCTAGAAAAAAATTGTCCACCTACTTAGGTAATATAAATCTGGAATACACATGGTGGAAAGAAGATGGACGGGACGAGGACGGGCTCCGAATTACTCCTCATGATATTGGGGGAAAACTGCCACTCAGGGAGAAGTTGCAGGACGCCAAATATTTGTGTGAGAAGCCGAACAAGATTTTAGCCACTTTTTTTTATTTTTTAAATCACATATCACATTTTGTTCGCTTTTGTTCGTTGCAGCTGCTCGGGGGACACTAGACGAGAAGTAAGAAGAGAGGAACATCGAGATGAGAGAGATGTCATAAGCTTTCCTGAAGTCAACAAAAGTGATTACTCAATATTTCATTTCCTTTTCAGATGTATTTTGACTTTAGCTTGAGAATCTGTTCTGAACATGATCTGTCCGTTCTAAAATCAAAGTATGGTTTATGGAATCTGTGGGCCTACAGATGTAACATCGGAATTTCTGAAATATATTATCCTCGCAGTCACGAATTTATCAATGGCATATGAACCAGAGATCCTCCCACACTTCGCTGAACAGTTCATGCATCCAATCTGCTGATAACAACAATATAATAACAGAAAGAAAACTCGAAAAGAAAATTCTACGATGCTCTGTTTGGGTTTAGGAAGGATAAAGGCACCAGAGAGGCAACTCTCACTTTGCATCTCATAAAAGTACGAATGACTTACGGAAAAAGAAATAACTTTCACAGAATTTATCGACCTACAAAGAGCATTCAACAAAGTAAAATGCAACAAAGTGATCGAAATATTCGGAAAAAAGGTGGGAGCTACAGTAAAAGACAGGGAATGTATAAAACATACTGTATAAGGACCAAGAGGGGAAAAATGAAAGACCAATAATTAGGTTTAGGATGCAGTCTTTCACACTGCTGCTGTCACTGCCAAATGCAGATGGCGTGCGGTGGAGGAATGTTGGACATGAATGGAAACTGTCAGGAAGAGCCGTATTAAAACTCAACCATGGTATTCAAGTGTTTTGTTGTTCCCAGCTACAGTGCCGCGTTCTTCTCTGTCTGCGTCACAGGCTCCTGCGATGCTAAGGAAGCCACATAGCTGTGTGCAAAACAGCTTGGCATTGAAGGGCTACCTCAGCGACCAGTGCAACATACTGCGGCGTGCCGGCCGATTACAGCCTCGGTGTTTTGACGTCAGGATGCGTCGGCAGCCGACTCAGCGGCCTCCGTCCCCGTTGCTTCGGCGCCGCTCGCTGGGAGCTGCAGGATGGCCCGCTGCGTGCTTCTTCGCTGTCGTGGTTAAGATCACGGTCGACAACAAGCGACTGCGTTCCAACAGCCAAATCTGCGGCCTTCGTCTCGCCTCGCAAATTGCGTGGAGTACATCTACATCTACATGATTACTCTGCAATTCACATTTAAGTGCTTGGCAGAGGGTTCATCGAACCACAATCATACTATCTCTCTACCATTCCACTCCCGAACAGCGCGCGGGAAAAACGAACACCTAAACCTTTCTGTTCGAGCTCTGATTTCTCTTATTTTATTTTGATGATCTTTCCTACCTATGTAGGTTGGGCTCAACAAAATATTTTCGCATTCTGAAGAGAAAGTTGGTGACTGAAATGTCGCAAATAGACCTCGCTGCGACGAAAAACTTCGTTGCTTTAATGACTTCCATCCCGACTCGCGTACTACATCTGCCACACTCTCTCCCCTATTACGTGATAATACAGAGCGAGCTGCCCTTTTATGCACCCTTTCGATGTCCTCCGTCAATCCCACCTGGTAAGGATCCCAAACCGCGCGGCAGTGTTCTAACGGAGGACGAACGAGTGTAGTGTAAGCTGTCTCTAGTGGACTTGTTACATCTTCTAAGTGTCCTGCCAATGAAACGCAACCTTTGGCTCGCCTTCCCCACAATATTGTCTATGTGGTCTTTCCAACTGAAGTTGTTCGTAATTTTAACACCCAGGTACTTAGTTGAATTGACAGCCTTGAGAATTGTACTACTTATCGAGTAACCGAATTCCAACGGATTTCTTTTGGAACGCATGTGGATCACCTCAAACGTTTCGTTATTTAGCGTCAACTGCCACCTGCCACACCATACAGCAATCTTTTCTAAATCGCTTTGCAACTGATACTGGTCTTCGGATGACCTTACTAGACGGTAAATTACAGCATCGTCTGCGAACAACCTAAGAGAACTGCTAAGATTGTCACCTAGGTCATTTATATAGATCAGGAACAGCAGAGATCCCAGGACGCCTCCCTGGGAAACACCTGATATCACTTCAGTTTTACTCGATGATTTGCCGTCTATTACTACGAGCTGCGACCTTCATGACAGGATATCACGAATCCAGTCGCACAACTGAGACGATACCCCATAGGCCCGCAGCTTGATTAGAAGTCGCTTGTGAGGAACGGTGTCAAAAGCTTTCCGGAAGTGTAGAGTACAATCGAATATTATTGCTGTTTACGAATACCTTCCACTTTTACAGCTAATACGTTTTCAGAAAATCCCGTTTCAGATTAATTTCACTAGCAATATGAAACAGCGTTGTTAAAATAAATGAAGATGTGATTCCTAGGCGAATAATGATACTGAAATATAATTCTGAACGATTATGCTACTTAATGCATAGAATATGATTCATATAATGTACTGGATATCTTACAGTGAGGACAAAATTACATCTAATACATCATACACGTTAGGCCTAGTGATTTTTCACTTTAAATACATTTCCTTAAGAAGTAGTTTTGCTTTACATTGCTCTACTGAGCTTATAAGCAGATCATTAACTATTTAAGCTCTGGAACACGTTGAGAAAGTCGCTTCGAACATTCGAAATTTTAGTTTAGATGTGCTTCTGTTGACTGTTCAGAGTAATAGGATAGCAGAGTTCTTGTCCAGCACTGCATTAAATCTATTTGTGGGTTATTTCAATTGAGCGAGCAGGCAATTACCCGATGCGATAGCTGGGAACGGTGCAGGCTCAAGTAGGTACAGCTGAGTTCCCTACACGGCTCCCGACACGAACACGCTATATGGCCAGCGGCAATCTGACCGCGTGGATGATGTACCGCTGTGATGCTCTGTTTGTCTATGGAATTATTAGAGACAGGTACAATGGGGCGGGACATGTGTGATTTGGCAGTATGAATGCAGATGACGCGTGTGCGTCCACGGGGCGCCGGAGTCTGTTAGCGGGATGAATATTTGTTCGTTCTGCGACATAATGAAAGCCCCGGGCTTGTAGAAATGTATGAGAGCTAACAACATTCATGTACACGCTAGCGTTACATGTGCATGCAACTCGAAAATAACAAGCGGTCTGCGCGGCACGCAGTGTGAGCGTCCACAAAAACGCTTTACAAAAGAGCCATCTGATAGTGGCCGTGACCTACATCCATAGGGCATATCAGATACTTTATTCCAGGCTGTTTGTTTTGCGGTTAAACACGCTGCATGATTTTGAATTTACAGAGAAACACATTTGAGCTTGCTGCAGAGAGTTATCCAGCAGTTTGCCTACTAAAGGTTGTCTTCGATTTGCGTTCAATGATTTGAAAGTGAATTTAGCTTAAAATGAACGTTTTCAATATTGTGTGACCTCACAATGAGATCCTGCAATTTTCAAGTCTCGATATACACTTCCCAAACGTTAAATGCTAACATTTGCAAAGACAGTGTCGATTTATTTAAGTTTTAGTGTAGTTATCCTTCATAGATATAGAATTCAAACTACCTATGTATAGAAATTTACCACGAAGGAATTACCCAAATTATACGAAAATCAGTATATATGATGTACTTTAACAGGTAACCAATGGCTACAGTTTCAGAAAAATCGGGTGATTCATTCAAGAGAAATAGCTTCACAAACTGAGCAAGGCAATTAGGTGTTGGTCCACCTCTGGCCACTATGTAAGCATTTATTCGGCTGGGCATTGATTGACAGAGTTGCTGGATGAGCGTCGGAGGGATATCGTGTCACAATCTGTCCAAGTGTCCAATCCTGAGCTGACAAGCGTACGGTAAGTGCGGACATGTGAACTATGTCGATATTATTAAAGGCGTCCAAACAGCACCATCCTGCTGTTATTCTTTTCTTGGATTCCGAATGACAAACACTACTAGACATCCATCAGAGCACGAAGAACGTGCCTCGGGGCAGCATATCTTAAAGCGAAACATCCGGGAAAACTGTGACAAGAGTTTCCGCTGCTCCACGATAACGCTCGTCCCCACATCGTAAATATCGTAGCGTAGAAGATATGCAAACTGAAGTGTGAGACACTCGAGCATTCGCCCATGGTCCTGATCTCTCAACATGCAATTATTACACCTAACGTCCCTCAAGAACGACCTTGAAGGGTTTACGATTCCTGTCAGACGAGGATGTGCAGCACGCAGTTACAAACTACTTCACACAACAGTACACGCTTTTGTATCCCAAACAGATATCATTAACCTAGTACATCGGATGGATGATTGCTTCAGTGATCACGGCAATTTTGTTTTGTGTTATTGTGGTACCGATTCCTGACTCCAGAACATTTTGATCGCCCATTATACAATGTGTCGTTCCTGTTATTTTGTTTCGGAATGGTGGCTTCTATTGTGAGAGATCTGGCTTACCTGCGAAAACTATGAGCTTAGAAGATGAACTACACTAAGAAATTAGCAGGTGGGCCATTGAACCGCAAGGCAAAATTGAGGAATTAATACAACAACTACGTCAGAATGTGAGTAAACCTATCAATATTCAGTTTCGTGGACGTAAATTTGGCTGTCGCTCTTGTTCGCACTACCCTTCATGAGTTGGAAGACAATACACTGGTGTTCCTTGAGTCTAATCCTACTAGTAACTAGATTGGAAGGTTACAAGCTCGTTTAGATCTTTATGTAGTTCGGTTGACACGTCTGGCTGTGAGTCACTTTACTGAATTACAGTTTTGAATATCGGAATTTAGTTGTGGTTGAGTAGGATTGCTGTTTCAGCACAAAACTAAAGGAAATTCACAAGAGTGGAGACGTATTTGTGTTCACAACCCTTGCAAAAGTATATGTAAAAACGTGGAACCATTTCGTGTTATTCGGTGGAGAAGGTAATTAAATTATTATATACATAGTAACTGACATTCCATACTTAGTGAGGGACAGGATCATAACTTACGTTTTTGGTGTTGTGGGATGGAGATATTGGAAGGATTTTAGAAACAGTGAGGTACCCTATAAGAAAGGATGACGGTGTAGAAGAGGCCAGTTACTGATAACAAAGAAACTGTCATCCCAATAAATGTGACTGATAGAATTACACTTGTAGATACCATTTTTATGTAGTGCGATAGATGAAGGACGAGTGTGTGTTTCACTAAATTATGGGAATGTCGTGGCTGCCTTAGATGAAAAATGATCAAACAATTGAAAATCCAGGTAGGAATATCAACAATGTAGGGAAAGGTGGATTGCTGCTTACAGTAAAGAAGACACTCCAAGTTGCAGATAGGCACAATTAAAAGAAGTTACATAAAGCATTCGGCCACAGTCTTCATCAGTAAAACACACACCCCCACACCCCCACCCCCCCACACCCCCACACCCCCACACCCCCACACACCCACACACACCCACACACCCCCACACACCCACACACACACCCACACACACCCACACACACCCACACACACCCACACACACCCACACACACCCACACACACCCACACACACCCACACACACCCACACACACCCACACACACCCACACACACCCACACCCACACCCACACACACCCACACCCACCCACACCCACACCCACACACACCCACACCCACCCACACCCACACCCACACCCACACACACCCACACCCACACCCACACCCACACACACCCACACCCACACCCACACCCACACACACCCACACCCACACCCACACACACCCACACACACCCACACACACCCACACACACCCACACACACACACACACACACACACACACACACACACACACACACACACACACACACACACACACACCATCAACACAAACAAGAAAGCACACCTCACGCTGTGTGTGTGTGTGTGTGTGTGTGTGTGTGTGTGTGTGTGTGTGTGTGTGTGTCTCTCTCTTACTGATGAAGGCTGTGGTCGAAAGCTTTATGTAAGTGTCTTTAAAATGTTCCTATATGCAACCTTCTTTACAGTTAGTAGCAATCTGTCTTTTCCTACCTTGTTAGATAAACAATCGTTCTTCAAACATAAAACTCGTTGTATATGGTCACCCGTACTAAAGCAGCTTGGAAATTACACCGCTGGTAATAGTTTATGGAAGATACACGACAGGTTCTTGTAAACATTAAGGTGCACCCATATACATGGAAGATTAAAATTAGAGAAATATAAGGTCTAGTGATACCATGTGTAGAGGGATGTAATTTAATCGGCACAGCGGCACTTGTTTCTCATTGGGCAGATATCTCCTTTTGCCAGCCTAAGGAAAAGGAAAAGTCGTGAATGGCCAAGGTAAGCAGCACTTGGCCTAGATAGATAGTTCTCCAAAGCGCTGTGGTAAACCCCTTAGTAATATACAGGGCAAGGCTATGCAGAAAATTAAAGCCTACTGCGAAGAATTTCCTGATATGTTAACCACTGTGCTAGGAGCTACTCCTTTACTGATTACAATGTGGTGAACGATGATATTATGGTGGACAACACCCCATAAAGACTATAACCACATAGAACGAAACTATTACAACAGGTGATTCATGATGTGTTCAGTAAAGACATAATCCGCCATTCAGAATCGCCATATGCAGCACCTATGTTTTTAATAGCAAACCTAAAGGTGAGAGAAGGCCACTTGTGAATTGCAGAGAATTTAATAGAACAATTATTATACGATCAGTCCCCTTACGTGATTTACACTCTGGTTTCAGATGGTTCAGGGAGCCAAAGTTTTACAAATTTGTATCTTAACGCGGCTTGTAATCAAATACCGTCAACTGAGACAGCTAAGCCCCTTACTGCCTTTATAAATCAACCTAGTATTTATGAAGTTAATAGTGTCCCAATCCGGTTATTTACTGGAGCAGCTATACTATAGCAATTAATGTATCAGATATCTTCCGATATTAAACTTACTTATATCTAGAATTATCCAGACGATTTAAAATATCTACAGTAAGAACATTGAAGAACATCATCGACATTTGCTCGAAGTATTTACAAATCTTCTCAAAGCAGGTGTTCCGCCATGAAGTTCTTAGGCCAAATGCCACCGTCTGAAGGGGCTACAACATATCCGGAGTGGGTTCGATTCATCTTAAACAATCAGGCTCCTAAAAATAATAAAAGTATATTTCATGAAGTTCCGGGTCTGCAGCTGAATAGCGTCGACTTCATTCGGTTCGGCTGACAATCATTCACCCATCTTCAGGCGAGTGCTTGCACTCGAGAATTTTCTGATATGTTAACGCCTGTACTAGGAGATACCTCTTTAATAATAACATTGTGATCACCGATGATATTGCGGTGCACAAACCCCCATAAAGACTGTAACCACATAGAACGAAACTATTACAACAGCTGATTCATGATGTGTCGAGTAAAGACGTAATCCGCCATTCAGAATCGCTATATGCAGCACCTATGTTTTTAGTAGCAACCTAACGGTGAGAGAACGACAGTTGTCAAGAACATATTCGACATTTGCGCGAAGTATTTACAAATCTTCCCAAAGCAGGTGATCCACTTAGCAGTTCTTAGGCTCAATGACACCATCTGAAGGGCCGACACACCGCTACTTTTATGTCAAAAATAGGAGCGACGACGTAGGTGCAATGGAAACCGCTACATGATCGACCTCTGTCGAGTTACGTGCTCTCTTCGAAGCGAGACAGTTCTTCTTCACCATGCTGGCTCGCATTGATCTATCGCTAGATGGCGGTAGCGAAGCATGATCTTTGGTTGTTCTCCGAGGAAGGAGATTTGACTGGCCGGAAGGTTGAAAGAATTTATGGGCCAAATTGGAAGGAGCGAGACTGGCGAGACTGGTTTATTTCTGCTGTCTGGAGCTAACACAAAAAAGCTTTGGCGAAGTACAGACTTCATCCAGCGAAACACAGTGTTTTTGGTTGGCTGTCGTAGTGATGGGACCCTGGAAATTTGCTGTGCCTAGGATGTGGAGTCTTTGAGCGCCACTTCGCTACCTATACATCAAATGTTTTGGTGAGACTCCTTCAGTGGCTCCTGCGCTTTGTTTGTTTAAGTTGTCGTGCTGCGGCTAGTTTCCCCTTCCCGGAAGGACTTCTGTGTTTTTCCTGTATATGGTGGATCTCACCGAAAGAACTGAACTCAACTTCAATTGAAGCAACTCTGTTTCATTACAACCGATAGACTCAACTGTTTGTGAAGCGTGCGTAAAATGCGTGGTCTGTGTTGCAGAGCTAATGGGATAACGTTAATCAGAACTGCCTGCTTAAATTAGTCTTTTTCCGAGTGGCATACCGCGGACAATCTTGAGGCTGAACTGTGTTTTGTTCTTCCATTTAAATATCCATTTAAAGAAGGTGAAGTTCAAATTAATCACAGTGCATTTTTCACTGTAATCATTTTAGTTAAGCATTTGCGAGACATTTTAGTGGGGTTAATCTAATTTAACCTGAGCTCCTTTTTACTGTAGCCATTTTAGTTAAGTATCTGTAAAACATTTTGCTGCGGTTGTTAGTTGGTCCACCCTAAGATTTTCTGTAGTGAGAATGTACAATACTGGCCAATAAAATTGCTACATCATCAAAAAAAGCAGATTGTAAACGGGTATTCATTGGACAAATATACACTCCTGGAAATGGAAAAAAGAACACATTGACACCGGTGTGTCAGACCCACCATACTTGCTCCGGACACTGCGAGAGGGCTGTACAAGCAATGATCACACGCACGGCACAGCGGACACACCAGGAACCGCGGTGTTGGCCGTCGAATGGCGCTAGCTGCGCAGCATTTGTGCACCGCCGCCGTCAGTGTCAGCCAGTTTGCCGTGGCATACGCAGCTCCATCGCAGTCTTTAACACTGGTAGCATGCCGCGACAGCGTGGACGTGAACCGTATGTGCAGTTGACGGACTTTGAGCGAGGGCGTATCGTGGGCATGCGGGAGGCCGGGTGGACGTACCGCCGAATTGCTCAACACGTGGGGCGTGAGGTCTCCACAGTACATCGATGTTGTCGCCAGTGGTCGGCGGAAGGTGCACGTGCCCGTTGACCTGGGACCGGACCGCAGCGACGCACGGATGTTCGCCAAGACCGTAGGATCCTACGCAGTGCCGTAGGGGACCGCACCGCCACTTCCCAGAAAATTAGGGACACTGTTGCTCCTGGGGTATCGGCGAGGACCATTCGCAACCGTCTCCATGAAGCTGGGCTACGGTCCCGCACACCGTTAGGCCGTCTTCGCTCACGCCCCAACGTCGTGCAGCCCGCCTCCAGTGGTGTCGCGACAGGCGTGAATGGAGGGACGAATGGAGACGTGTCGTCTTCAGCGATGAGAGCCGCTTCTGCCTTGGTGCCAATGATTGTCGTATGCGTGTTTGGCGCCGTGCAGGTGAGCGCCACAATCAGGACTGCATACGACCGAGGCACACAGGGCCAACACCCGGCATCATGGTGTGGGGAGCGATCTCCTACACTGGCCATACACCTCTAGTGATCGTCGAGGGGACACTGAATAGTGCACGGTACATCCAAACCGTCATCGAACCCATCGTTCTACCATTCCTAGACCGGCAAGGGAACTTGCTGTTCCAACAGGACAATGCACGTCCGCATGTATCCCGCGCCACCCAACGTGCTCTAGAAGGTGTAAGTCAACTACCCTGGCCAGCTAGATCTCCGGATCTGTCCCCCATTGAGCATGTTTGGGACTGGATGAAGCGTCGTCTCACGCGGTCTGCACGTCCTGCACGAACGCTGGTCCAACTGAGGCGCCAGGTGGAAATGGCATGGCAAGCCGTTCCACAGGACTACATCCAGCATCTCTACGATCGTCTCCATGGGAGAATAGCAGCCTGCATTGCTGCGAAAGGTGGATATGCACTGTACTAGTGCCGACATTGTGCATACTTAGTTGCCTGTGTCTATGTGCCTGTGGTTCTGTCAGTGTGATCATGTGATGTATCTGACCCCAGGAATGTGTGAATAAAGTTTACCCTTCCTGGGAAAATAAATTCACGGTGTTCTTATTTCAATTTCCAGGAGTGTATTGTACTAGAACTGACATGTGATTACCTTTTCACGCAATTTGGGAGCATAGATCCTGAGAAATCAGTACCCAGCTCTGCCTGTAATAACGGTCTTCATACGCCTGGGCATTGAGTCAAACACAGCTTGGATGGCGTGTACAGGTACAGCTGCCCATGCAGCTTCAACACGATACTACAGTTCATCATGGGTAGTGACTGGCAACCAGTTACTCGGCCACCACTGAACAGACGTTTTCAATTGGTGAGAGATCTGGATAATGTGCTGGCCAGGGCAGCCCGCGAACATTTTCTGTATCCAGAAAGGCCCGTACAGGACCTACAACATGCGGACCTGCATTATTCTGCTGAAATGTAGGGTTTCGCAGGTACTGAATGAAGGGTAGAGCCACGGGTCGTAACACATATGAAATGTAACGTCTACAGTTCAAAGTGCCGTCAAACGCGAACAAGAGGTGACCGAGGAGTGTAACCAATGGCACCCCATACCATCATGCCGGGTGATATACCAGTATGGCGATGACGAACACACGCTTCCAATGTGCGTTCACCGCGATGTCGCCAAACACGGATGCGACCATCATGATGCTGTAAACAGAACCTGGATTCATCCGAAAAAATGACGTTTTGGCATTCGTGCACCCAGATTCGTCGTTGAGTACATCATCTCAGGCGTTCCTGTATGTGATGTAGCGTCAAGGGTAACCGCATTCATGGTCTCCGAGCTGATAGTCCATGCTGCTGCAAACGTCGTCGAACTGTTCGTGCAGATGGTTGTTGTCTTGCAAGCGTCCCCATCTGTTGACTGAGGGATCGTGACGTGGCTGCAGGATCCGTTACAGCCATGCGGATAAGATACCTTTCATCTCGACTGCTAGTGTTACGAGGCCGTTGGGATCCTGCACGGCGTTCCGTATTACCCTCCTGAACCCAACGTTTCCATATGCTGCTGACAGTAAGTGGATTTCGACCAACGCGAGCAGCAATGTCGCGATACGATAAACCGCAATCGCGATTGGCTATAATCCGACCTTTATCAATGTCGGAAACGTGATGGTACGCATTTCTCCTCCTTACACGAGAAATCACAACAACGTTTCACCAGGCAACGCCGGTCAACTGCTGTTTGTGTAAAAGAAATCGGTTGGAAACTTTCCTCTTGTCAGCACGTTGTAGGTGTCGCCATCAGCGCCAACCTTGTGTAAATGCTCTGAAAAGGTAATCATTGCTTATCACAGCATTTTCTTCCTGTGGGTTAAATTTCGCGTCTGTAGCAACGTCATCTTCGTGGTGTAGCAATTTAATGGCCAGAAGCGTACTTTCCACTGCAGTTGTTACGGGCAGCCTGGTAAATCAAAGTTGACATCTGAGATTCGGTTGTTTAGCTATTTTTTAAAATAGTGGAGTTAACGATAGTAAGAGCTGCCCGATTCGTTACTTATGGCTAGTTTTTTATTGCAAAACATGTTAGTAGTTGGCGAGTTTGAATTTTCTTCCACTTGGAAATGATGTGTAATAAATGTTTTCGCCGTATTAGTACAAGTGACTGTTTGTCAATTAACTTTGGAGGCATTTAAGCCTTATTGTCTTCCTAATTTCTATAATTAGAATTTTTTAAATGCTAAGGTTTCGAATATTATTATGCAGCCTGGCTGACTTCAGATACCCGTTAATTTTTGACAGACTGCTTAGTTTCTTAACTGTGTAATAACTTTCGCTGATGTCAATTGTTAATCTCATTTCTTCATGAATATTCGATAAGTTGTTTAACTTCTTATTTGTTTTTAAAAGTTATTTCACGGAGTGAAAAGGATGTTGACTTATTTACATATAAATTAATGCAGGTTTTCAGTTGTGGACGCTGCTTTTTCGACTTCTGGCTCAGCCCTACCACTCAACATCAGCTGACCGTTGTGGCCCAGCGGTTCTACGCGCTTCAATCAGGAACTGCGCTACTGCTACGGTCGCAGGTTCGATTCCTGCCGTGGGCATGGATGTGTGTGACGTCCTTATGTTAGTTAGGTTTAAGTAGTTCTAAGTCTAGGGGACTGATGACCTCAGATGTTAAGTCCCATAGTGCTCAGAGCCATTTGAATTTGAACTCTACAGCATTTGAAGCTGCTTTAGGGTACATGCACCGAATTCAGTGTTTGTATTAGAGGTGGTTTTATATGGTGGGGGTGGCCAGTTACGGAAATATTGTACCATCGTTAAAATTTGGAATTGGAATAAGTGGTGTGTTCGTTTTTTTTTCCGGAGAGGAGAAACTAATGCCAATTCTGTTTCAGGGTAGCACCACTGGTGTAACTGAGCCGAGAGGTTGCCTGCGTTTGGTCTGTCTTTGTGGAGAATCCGGAGATGGTAGCATTGCTGACCTGGCCGCGCTCCTTCGCGATGTCTTACACTGGCCACTGCGCCTCTCCGCTGAAAATATCGGCGATTCAAGTCCCGCTTTGTCTGTTCGGCGGTCTTCTCTGTTGTGCGCGAGAATATAAGGTGTTTGGAGGAAGCAGTCTCTCTCGTACCCAGGTATTCCGCGATCAGCTACAACTTAATTATTGGATTAATAAAAAAGGCCAGCCGGTGTGGCCGAGCGTTTCTAGGCGCTTCAGTCTGAAAGCGCGCGACCGCTACGGTCGCAGGTTCGAATCCTGCCTCAGGCATGGATGTGTGTGATGTCCTTAGGTTAGTTAGGTTAAGTAGTTCTGAGTTCTAGGGGACTGATGACCACAGAGGTTAAGTCCCACAGTGCTCAGAGCCACTTTTGAATAAAAAAATAAAACAGTCTACAGGCCACAAGTGGCCCATCGGGACCATCCGACAGCCGTGTCATCCTCAGAAGAGGATGCGGATAGGAGGGCGTGGGGTCAGCACGCCGCTCTCCCGGTCGTTAATGGTATTCTTGACCGAAGCCGACACTATTCGGTCGAGTAGCACCTCAATTGGCATCGCGAGATTGATTGCACCCCAAAAAATAGCAACAGCGAATGTCGGCCTGGATGGTGACCCATCCAAGTGCCGATCACGCCCGACAGTGCTTCGGGGATCTCAAGGGAACCACTGTAGCCACTGTGGCAATGCCGTTGACCTATTGGATTAATAGACTATATGATTTGAACCAACTTGAGTACAGGCCTCAACAGAGATTTAACAGTGATCAGTTGCTAACTCAATCTATGCAGTGCCAAACCAGCAGTTGTAGGCTGCATTGAAGTGACATAGAGGCTATTGAAGTAAGTAATGCGAAGTAATGCAGATGAGTCAGGTCGTGGCACTGTGAGTGAAGTACATCCTGGAGTACCGTTATGATCCTTTCGAAGGCTGACGAATCTAATTTTGTACCTCTTTCAAAATTTGCTAGTGCTGTTCATAGCCGAAATACTACAAGCAATAGATGTTTCATGGTTTTCAGAAATACGCGGACGCGCTTGACGCCTGGCATGAGGTCATCCTTCAGTTGATGTATCCGCTTACCAGAGGTTTTTTAAATCAAACGGAGATTCTGCAAGATTTGGGATCGCTAGATGACTTAAGGAGAACGATTATGAAAGACAGACTACCACCGTGAGTTAGGGGCGAACTGATGTACTGAATAAAAAATTTTTCGCGTCCAGTCCCAGGGCAACACACTCAATATATTGAGACTAGATTCGCTCCGCAGTAACCACACTGGAGTTGTCAGTAACTTGGGAGGAAGTCGTTGAAAATATTGTGGGAGCATTAAGCCTGAAGACAGGTCATGACTTCTTTTTGATGGATACCTGCAACCTTCCCCGAGTTCGATGTATTGTTGTGTAAGAGCGAGAGAATACCCTTCACTGATGTGAAACGGAGTTCTTTAAGTCAAGTGAAATGTGAATATGTGGAAAGGGTACATAATGAGAGGGATAGGCAAAGAATTCCATCAAAGGTTAAAGGTTGTTTTCGGTGTGCTGATACCAATTATTTTGTGTTCCACTGTCCTCTACAGCGCAGGAGGCGTCCGAATATCTGAAATCAGAAACCTGGGCATTCTAGGGGACCTTTGCGAACCCAACGGCGTAACCGTAGCAGGGCAGTACCTAGTTAATTCTTGCCTTTTGGTCGCACTTATGTCATTCATGAACCTGTCTGTGGTCTTATAGATTCAGGAAGTAGTATCTCTCTTATTGACCATGATTGGTATTTGGAGAGGCACCTCATTTGTAAGTTCGCTCCCTTGAAGTAAACTCATCAGACATATCGTACTGCCAATGAGCAAATCTTGCCTGTAGTGGGTTGCCTGTAGGAAAGCACGGCTATACAGAGATTTTCATGGCCAGTGGAATTAATAGTTGTCAGAGGGTATCAGTCGATCTGTTATAGGGCTGTAGCTTCGTGTAGCGAAAGGGCTTAGTTCTTAGTTGTGCTGACAAGAGTATTTTTAAGTTTTTTTCCTGGCAAGGATTTTGAGCTGTGTACTTGCCAGTTGTTGCTCATTATGATATTCGCTGATTAGTTGGATTCTTGTTTCTTATTTACTTCGCCCGGGTTCCCGGGTTCCCGGGTTCGATTCCCGGCGGGGTCAGGGATTTTCTGTGCCTCGTGATGGCTGGGTGTTGTGTGATGTCCTTTGGTTAGTTAGGTTTAAGTAGTTCGAAGTTCTAGGGGACTGATGACCAAAGATGTTAAGTCCCATAGCGCTCAGAGCCATTTGAACCATCTTATTTACTTGTTTTGCACTGAAATGGTTATGTAATGAAATATGTGCCTGTCTTTGTAAAGTAGTTCACTGTTATTAGTTTTCTGAGGTTAGCTCTTCGTCTGTAGTTCACGTTGTGCAAGACCTGCCCCATCTATCAGCAGAGACGAGGGTGGAGAGGGTGGCGATTTCGGTCCATCCACCCTGTCCGTCGCGTTACTGAAGTGTACCTGTATACCTTCTCCTGGTTCTGAACTTTTATCACCAACGAACGTGACGCTTTGTTTGTGTTTCTGTTGTTGGTTACAACAATTTAAAATGTATTTGAAAGCCAACTGACAAATTTTCTAAATGTTCAGTCTGTGATTATTAATATGCAGCTCCGCTGACGTCAGATGCCTGTTAATGGTTGACTAATTGTTCGGTTTCTCAATTGGTTAACATATCTGTTGATGATTTAAATTGCTATTCTCATTTCCTTTTGAATATTCAACAAGTTGTGGAATTTCGTACTTGTTTTTAAAAGCTGTTTTACTGACTCTTAAGGCTGTAGACTTTTACTTAAGTAAAAGGTATGCATGTTTTCTATTGCGAACGCTGCTTTCTTTCCTTTCAGCCCAGCCCTACACTCACTAGCATATCAAGCTGCTTTAGCTTAACTACACCCACCCCGAAAAGGACCATGCTTATTGCAGTGTCTGAATTCTACCTTCGAGAATATCATCAGATTTACGATGGAAGTGGAGAAGAGCGGTTGTCTGCCTTTCTGAACATCTTGCTCAGACGGAAACTGGATGTATCATTGGGGCAGTCCGTCTACCGCATGCCCTCACATAAAGCCCTGTATTTGTAGGAGTCAGTCTGCCACGACCCATCAAAAACCAAGGGAGTCCTTCGAAATTTTATGCACCATGTACATCGTTTCAGAGGTAATGAATATTCTCCATAGCAGCTCAGCACAGCTTTAAGGAAGAAGAAACGTGATCACCCACAAGAGCATAAGGAGAAGGAACGGTTTAAGACCAGGGTGTTCCTCCTAGACTAGGCGACATTTCGTATAAATTAGACAAAATCTCAAGAAAACATAATGTCAAAGTAATCTTCCGCCCACCTACAAAGACTTGTGCTTTTGTCAGCTCAGCAAAGGGCGATCTGGGCTTGCGGAAGGCTGGAATGCCGGCCGCGGAGGTCTCACGGTTCTAGGCTCTCAGCCCGGAACCGCGGGACTGCTACGGTCGCAGGCTCGAATCCTGCCTCGGGCATGGATGTGTGTGATGTCCTTAGGTTAGTTAGGTTTAAGTAGTTCAAAGGTCTAGAGGACTGATGACCACAGATGTTAAGAGCCATAGTGCTCAGAGCCATTTGAACCATTTTTTGAAGGTTTGAATATACATGATGCCTTATCAGTCTAGCAAAAGCCACGTTGGTCGGGCGATGCGCGCAGTGCATGACAGATGCGTTCAACATGATCGTCGCACTTGCATTTCACAGCTCAGTAAGTGATCGATTGGTGGTCATTGTATCCCTACAGGACAGTCTATGAATTATACCGCCACAGAAATCTTGGCCTCTTCCAGATCCTTCCGGGATTCTGTTACTAAGGAAACGCGTTTAATTCAATATCTTATTAATTGCGGTGGCTGATTTCAACTGGGTAAGGCGTGGAACCCGGTGATTTCTTTAACTTCTTCAAAAAGAAAACATTTTCTGAATAATGACACGTCTAGTGACATTTAATTTTATTAGTTTTGGCATATGAATTTTAATCCCGTGAGTACACATTCCAATAGAAAGCGCTAATGTAGTATCACATTAACGATGCACCTCTTTGCCAAAGAGGGAGCAGTATTCGAACAGAGCTCGTAACTCTAATGATGTCTCTCATGCCGTTGTACATGCATCTTTGCACCTATTTTTGTTATAATGATAGCGAAATGAACTAGTAACCTCCGTGTAAAACACTCATCTGAAGATGGCTGCAAAGCTGTCATCCGAAACATAATGGCAGAAAGTCGACGTCATCTGGCGGCAATCCCAAAACTTCCTGGAATATTTTGTGCTCCGGGAAGATTTAAAGAATCACAACAGTAAAAGTATAGTTTATAGAAATGGTAAATTTTTTTCAGAGAACATACTCCTTTTCACCTATAACGCAACCAGTAAATGATCTACGGAAGAGAAGCCGGAAGTTTGAGTGGGGCGAATCACAAATTGCAGACTTTACTTCTGTAAAGTAAACATTAAGTACAGTTCCATTGTTAGCACTGTCAGATTTTAGCAAACAATTTATACAACAGCGAGACACCTCGACGATAGGATTGGTGGTGCTTTACTACAGTGAAGTGATGAAGATAGACATCTTACAGCCTATACTTCTACTGCCCTCAGTTACTCATAAAAGTATTATGTCAATGAGGCTAAGGGTTTAGTAATATTATTTGGATTGGAAAAGTTTAAGTATTTTTTGTGCCACACGTCTCCGTCTTGAAACCGGAAACCAACCTCGGAGTCGGATACTAGGGAGAGTTAGTGAGACTGGGCCCACTGCGAGAGGATCCTGAAGGTATTAGTTTTCATTTATGAGGAAATGATAAAGTGTTAGGAGATACTCTTAGTAAAATGTTTGATTCGGAAGTAGTGGTTGAAAATCAGCAACCATGTCCTGTGAATTTGATGCTTACTGATTGCACCCAGTTATTTAGAGGAATGAAGGAGTATCGAGAAAATGTTATGCATATGCTTAAAGGAAGGTTAAACAAAGGTGAGGTAATCAAACAATTTTCCCTAAAGCAAGAACGTTGTACTGTTCGGTATGAGAGCAAGGCAAATTTCAGTACCTCAAGAGTTGGTTCCGTACATCCTTACTTTCCCAAGTCACCAGTCGGCGAACATTTAGGCATCTTCAGAACTACAAATAAAATAAGAGAAAACTGTATTTGGTGAAACATGGGCGCCGATATTAAGAACTGAATAATAGTTTTTAAAGCGTGTGCCGAAGTAAACCTGAACAGAATTCAAAAGTGGGTTTCTTGGCATCTTGTTTACGTTAGGCAATGCCTGTCATTCTCACATCATGTAAATCGTTGGTTTTCGTGACATCAGCACGTCCGGTGGCATCTCACGTCTTCAATGGTTTAAAAATGTGGGTCCCAGTTACATTTTAGCGATATTTATCTGTAGCATCTCGTGCTTTACGGTACAAAACTCAGCTATCTACTTTTGTTCTCAATAGTGCCTTCTGTTGAAGTGTCCATCCTTCCACTCTCCTATGCTGTAAAATGTTTTGCAACGGGATGCTTACGCCACATGAGATCCTGCCTGTGTTCACCCACACTGCTGCGGACACCCCACTGCGGCAATACAGAGCTGCCCATCCCTTACACTATTGACCTGGGGGTCCCTCAGGCAACCACTTTGAGCGTGGTGGCCTCTTTTTACTTCCTGGTAGCCCATGTGCTTCTGCACCGTCCAGAATGCTTTCATGGTCCTCTCATTTAAATAACGCGTGCAAATTCCAGTCAGGGTTCTATAAAGGGTGAGATCATATTCGTTAATTGTCGACTTCAATAGTACTGTTGTTTACCGTATCCCCTGGTTAAATATTCCTATCAAATGCCTGTCAAATGAGTCTCATTAATTATGAATTTGCTTGTGTTACTTAACTGCTTTCAGAAGAGTGGTCACTTAATATTGCAAAGTGTTTCAGACACTGATTTCAGAGGGATAAGAAATTCTGAGTACATCATTCCATCACTGAGCTAATAACATGTTTTACTATTTACAGAATGAACTTTTCACTTGGCAGTGCAGTGCGCGCTGATATGAAACATCCTGGGAGGTTAAATCTGTGTGCCGGACCCAGGCTCGAACTCGGGACCTTTACCTTTCTGGGGCAAGTACGTATTTTAATGTTCCCTGAGTAACTCCTTCAATAGAATTAATGACGCAATAAATTCTTAAGTATTAGGGCTGGATTCATTAGTAAATATCAGTTTACAATATCAAGATAGTTCTCACACCGCGGTGCCTCAGAAACTAGAACCATCTCTGGGCGCCACGATGATTGGTTTGTACCTTGAAACAGTCAGCGCACATGACTGTCGGAGGGGCGGCGTCTGCTCGGCCGTATATGACCGTGTGGGGCCGGGGGCCCCGTCAATAGTGGGCGAACCGAGCGTTATCAGACGGGCTTTCGCGTCGTGGATTAATAGCCCCGCCCGGTCTGAATGGGCGAGATTCTAATCGAGATGTTTGCGCGCCGGCTCTTTGCGGCCCTAATCCGCCGCATTAGCAGCGGGCCGGCCTCATTCGCTGATGGCCTTCCCGGTCAAAGGCGGCTCATCAAACGGGCGACAGTCGCCGCCTCTAAACTCTCTGCGTCTGATATGTGCCGATTCCGCGACGCTCAAGTACAGGCTCGTGCTTTTCTGAGGGTTGACTTACTTATTTACTGCAACGATCCTAGATTGTAGCATTCTACTAAATATGCCGTATCACATAATTGCACTCCTCGATTTATAGTAATCGGGGAAGTGTATCACATAGATTGCGTTAGGAAACGACTCAGAAATCTTTCGGAGCATTAATTCATCATGCGCTGGTCTTACTGTTACGCCATCGCTGCTTCACAATGGCAAATGAGTCTCGGACTTTTTTACTCATCTTTATTGCCTCTCACACTTTATTATTTCCACGTATTCAAAAACTCTTTTTATGATTCGGTACTACAGCGTGGCCAAAACAGAATATTTCATTTTCCTTAAGGTAGCCAATCCAACAATCATCTGCTCCGGGTGTGGGTGATGTAACTTTGATGCCTGTCTTAAATTGCATGAAGTATTTTCCTTGCATGTTTTGGACTCTGAGATAAGAAAATGACGCCCCACGAAGGGTAGATCTATGGTAAAGGACTGACATTGATACAGATACCTACGGGAAATGCAAAACTGTAAACACAGGTGCCCGATGGATGAATGGGTGACGCTCCAGCACAATTTCACTGAGCAGCTGGCAAGGATAGTAAACAGGGAACACGTCAATACCAGGGAATGAAGGCTTAGCAAATTTCATTCCGTGTACACATTTGGACAGTAAATGTGGTTCGCAGACAGATGTGTGAGCAATATATGCAGATGTCAACATTTGAAAGTGGACGTATTTCTGGGCTCACAAAAGCCGGTTTTAATAATTGGCGCATCGTTCGACATTTGAATAGGAGTGATGCCACTTTTGGACAATGCTGGCAGAAGTGAATAAAGCGTGGCTGGACGTAGGGTCAAGAAGTACGCGGTCGGCCTAGAGACGACGTAACCTGACGACCGAGCAATCGTCAGTGAAACACACGGAGCTCCATAATCATTATTGTCATCTACCTGAAGTGTAGGAATGCTTCAGTGGCTCAAGTACCATTAACGGACGGGTTACAGAATGTGGTTTGGCCTCAGGCGTCCCTTCACCCAACTACAATTGACCTATGTGCACCAATAAGAACATTTCCAGCGCTGTCGGTCACATTCTGCCTGGAGTTTCATTGGCTGGAGTGGAACTGTCCTTAGTTATGAGGCTCACTTCGAGCTGAGCCCTGATGACCAGCAAAGAATCCCACCGGAGTGGCCGAGCGGTTCCAGGCGCTACAGTCTGGAACCGCGCGACCGCTACGGTCGCAGTTTCTTATCCTGCCTCGGGCATGGATGCGTGTGATGTCCTTAGGTTAGTTAGGTTTAAGTAGTTCTAAGTTCCAGGGAACTGATGACCTCAGCACTTAAGTCCCATAGTGCTCAGAGCCATTTGAACCAGCAAATGAGTGTCTCGAGACGCCACAGACAGCTGCGGGATACCAACCTGACTATCGCAAACCACACGGCCCAACGACGAGGAGTGGTGGTCTGTAGTGGCATTTCATTTCTTGGCAGAACCACTTTTGTTGTTATCGGCACCATCCTTGCAGTACAGCGGCACATCGACGATATTTATACGCCTTTTTGTTGCCGTTCAAAGCAGACCATCCTACGCTTACATTTCAACAAGGTAAAGCCCGCTTCAAACAACGAAAATTGCTTCTTCTGTGCTTTCCAAACACCACTTTGGCCATCTAGGTAGTTGGATGTCACCGTAAGTGAGAAGGTTTGGAGCATTACCGGCAGGACCCTCCAACGAGATCGGGATATGGGCGGTCTAAAGGGCCAATTGGATAGAATTTGGCACGATATCTGTCATAACGACATCCAACGAACGTCTCAATCAATGCCACTTTCAGTGGTGCTACATCGCGTTAATATTCACTGGCTCAATTTGCGAACATCTTTCTCTTGAATAAATAATCCAGTTTTTCTGAAATTGTGGTTATTTGTTTGTCTACAGATGTACAACACGTCATCTGATATCCCATTCGGATAATTCCTTCGGTTGGATCTTTTCATTTTATTTTTCTTAGAGTATGTTTTGCGCACCTTATACTTTGTAAATCTTTCTCAGGTAGGTATAGATCAACAAACGTGCAACAGAAAATTGAAGTAGCTCCGCTGAAATAGCTACTTCATTCTTCTGAACAATAGCTGGATGTACTAGTGGACACCATGTTAAGGTTTCTGTCACTTTTTCTGATTTATACATTCTTCGTAAATACTGTCTATATCTAGACAAGTAAAACAGCCCATGTTACTCGCATATTTGTGACACTAAAAACTATTTAATAATGAGTACTAAGACTGTGTTACGATTCGTGAGACTTCTTGAATCTATTCATTCTTCGTTATTACACTCTCTTATCAAAATAGATAAAATGCTACCGACATTTTTGTGACGGTAGAAAAAAGCATATAACAATGACTAATAAGACTCTGCGTTTCGATTACTGTAACTTAAAATTCACTCTTTCCTCAGAACTATACTCTGTTATCTCGACAGTGAAAGTAGGGCATACTACCCACGTATTTTTGGTAGTAGAATGATATGTAATAACTATTCCTACTTACTACGTACTAATACTAAACAAAGGAACGAATACTAGGGGAAAAAGACTAATTTCGTCCTCTACAAAAACTCGTGAATCCAAAACCCAATTATCTTAACACTTTATTACTGAGTATCTTCTTCTATGACAACTATTGATACAACATTCTGCATTCGTCAGGAAATCGCGTACTTGTGGAATTAATATATCTAAATTTCTGAAACTTGCTCCCGCGAGGTGTACCGTTGACCTACTATATCAACAACATCTGGCAGCTGGGTTGTGCGGGGGCAGGGAAGCACGTCAAGAAGCAGGGCAGCACGTTAACACTGTGCCTACAGTAACAGTCTTCCAAGCCAAGGTGTTTGCATCAGGGAAAGCTTCAAGGCCACAGTACTCAACATGGTTCCCCCATACTACAGCCAATTTCAGCCAAACACAGATGAAACATCACACGTGAACTGCATTCGTTGACCACGAAACGCATTTGGACCACCTATAAATTGCTCCTTATTGAATTGACGAGCCAAGTCTATCTCTATTGCTCTCAATGACTTGTACACAGGAACTCGGATTGTCACAGGATACGCCATCATTCATAACGTCCAATCAGTCGTATCCGTTATTTTAAGACCCTACGCACAGTAACTGTGTTAACTGGTGTGCTGGTTGCACTATGGAACTTCTGATGATTTGATGCGATGCTTAGCAACCACCCTCCGCAATGCGCGACGGCCCCTGTTCCGCAGTACATGAGGTCTGCGTGGTCTTGCTTCAGATGTGGTTCTTCCTTCGCGTTTCCTTTCACATTCATGACATCAGCAGTCGATCTGGGCAGCTTTGGTGCAGGTGAAACGCCATTACTATTTCTGTACCTTCCAAACAATACTCCAAGCATCCTTTTTGGAGGGTCCAGATTATCGTGTCGTCTATTGGTGAATCACTCATTACGTAGGTGTGTCCGGACACTTTTGATCAGACGCTGTAACTTTTGAATGTAAGACTTTCATGGTTATTAGACGGCTTCATATTTCTTCTATACGATCGCCGTTTCGACCCTTTCGCCGGGATCTTCTTCAGGAGATTACGTTTTCAGGCAGAACTCTTAGTGCCTGACTTATTTCGTAGCACAAGTGGAAACATCAGAGGAGGAACAAGATGTAGGCCATGTGCTAAGACATCAGGGAATATTTTCAGTTGTACTAGAGGGACATGTAGAGCGTAAAAACCTGCAGGGGGAGATCTTGCAAATACCTAACCAATAACTGAGGATGTTGGGTGTTTGAGCTACTCACGAATGAAGTTTTTTGGCACAGGAGAAGAAGTCGTGACATGTTGCATCAAACCAGTCGAAGGACTGATGACAAAACAAAACAAAAAAAAAAAAATATTTTGTCGTTGCTACCTACCATTCTCACCTACTTTGAGTACGACCTAAATAGATATTTCCATCTAATCATTATATTCACACTATGCTGTAATTGTGGGACGTCAGAAATAATGATCAAAATGATGGCATTCTCTGTCAAAGAAACAAATTTAGGTATGGCTACATTGTAGCTATGTAACTATATATTCGATTACATTAGGAGTACTGAATCCGCGTTATCTAATTTCCCTACAGTGTGTGAATTAGTCAAAAGATCACTGTGACGACTCTGTATACATCTTAAAAAAATGATTTTTTTCTAGATTATGGACACAACCAAACTCTTTTACTGCAGTGCTGTTTAGATAACAAGTGTGCTGACTATAGAAGACGCCAGGCAACTGTTAAGAAATTTGTCAGAGCACTTCGTGAGTGCAGAGCAGGACAACAGATTGCCTTTGGTAGCAGTTGGTGAGTACTCACCGCCGCCCTTCGCGCATTGAAACAGCAAATGTACAGGCTACAGTGTAAACAGTCACTTGCCAGTTTATCAACACTGGACAACGATAACAATTTAAAAGCAATCAGAGCACCCAGAACTGTGTCCTGGCTACTGAATAACGGTATACCTTGGTACACACGGACAGCAGCATATGGTTAGCCCAAAAAATACATGAGATGATGCAACCCACTTACGAACTTTGAGGAATTCCATTCATGTTTGAACCAAATACGTGCGAGGAGATGAAGTAGAAGACGGTGTAATCGCCTCTCGTTATGTATCGGTATTGTTTTGTTAGAAAATTCTAAGGCGTTGTCTATAGCCCTACATGGCGTGTTACCAAATGAATTCCCATGGTGCCTCTACAGGGTGTTACAAAAAGGTACCGCCAAACTTTCAGGAAATATACCTCACACACAAATAAAGAAAAGATATTATGTGGACATGTGTCCTGAAATGCTTAATTTCCATGTTAGAGCTCATTTTAGTTTCGGCAGTTTGTACTGTACTTCCTCGATTCACCGCCAGTTGGCCCAATTGAAGGAAGGTAATGTTGACTTCGGTGCTTGTGTTGACATGCGACTCATTGCTCTACAGTACTAGCAACAAGCACATCAGACGTAGAGTCAACAGGTTATTGTTCATCACGAATGTGGTTTTGCAGTCAGTGCAATGTTTACAAATGCGGAGTTTGCAGATGCCCATTTAATGTATACATTAGCACGGTACGTTTGTATCGAGACAGATTTCCAGAACGAAGGTGTCCCGACAGGAAGACGTTCCAAGCAATTGATCGGCGTCTTAGGGAGCACGGAACATTCCTGCCTATGACTAGCGACTGGGAAAAACCTAGAACGACTAGGACACCAGCAATGGACGAGGCAATTCTTCGTGCAGTTGACGGTAACCCTAATGTTAGCGTCAGAGAAGCTGCTGCTGTACAAGGTAACGTTGACCACGTCACTGTATGGAGAGTGCTACCATGTACAGCGTGTGCAGGCACTATCAGCAGCTGATTGGCCTCCACAGGTACACTTCTGCGAATGGTTCATCCAACAATGTGTCAGTCCTCATTTCAGGGCAAATGTTCTCTTTACGGATGAGGCTTCTTTCCAACGTGATCAAATTGTAAATTTTCACAACCAACATGTGTGGGCTGACGAGAATCCGCACGCAATTGTGCAATCACGTCATCAACACAGATGTTCTGTGAACATTTAGGCAGGCATTGTTGGTGATGTCTTGATTGGTCCCCATGCTCTTCCACCTACGCTCAATGGAGTACGTTATAATGATTTCATATAGGATACTCTACCGGTACTGCTAGAACATGTGCTTTTACAAGTACGATACAACAGGTGGTTCATGCACGATGGAGCTCCTGCACATTTCAATCGAAGTATTAGTACGCTTCTCAACAACAGATTCGGTGACCGATGGATTGGTAGAGGCGGACCAATTCCATGGCCTCCACGCTCTCCTGACCTCAACCCTCTTGACTTTCATTTATGGGGGCATTTAAAAGCTCTTGTCTACGCAACCCCGGTACCAAATGTAGAGACTCTTCGTGCTCGTGTTGTGGACGCCTGTGATACAATACGTCATTCCCCAGGCTACATCAGCGCATCAGGGATTCCATGCGACGGAGGGTGGATGCATGTATCCTCGCTAACGGAGGACATTTTGAACATTTCCTGTAACAAAGTGTTTGAAGTCACGCTGGTACCTTTTGTTGCTGTGTGTTTCCATACCATGATTAATGTGATTTGAAGAGAAGTAATAAAATGAGCTCTAACATGGAAAGTAAGCGTTTCCGGACACATGTCCACGTAACATATTTTCTTTCTTTGTGTGTGAGGAATGTTTCCTGAAAGTTTGGCCGTACCTTTTTGTAACACCCTGTGTAATAGCCCATAATCGCGAAAGTGTTACCGCTGCAGGATTTTATGCACGAAATGACCTCTCGATTTTTTCCCCAGAAATGTTCCTTCGGACGCATGTCTAGCGATCTGATTGGTCAAATCATGCCCTCGAGTTGTCCAGAATGTTCTTCAAACCAGTCGCAAACTAATGTGGCCCAGTGGCACGGCGCTTTATCATCCACAGAAATTCCATTCTTGATTTGGAACATGAAGTTCGTCAATGATTGCAGATGGCCTCCAAGTAGCCGAACATAACCATTTCCAGTCAATGGTTCATTTACTCAATGCCCACAGCGTTATGGAGGCACCGCCAGTTTTTACAGTGCCATGTTGGCAACTAGGGTCAATAAATGAAATGTATTCACATTTGCGAATATTGACAACCATGCCGGCCGCGATGGTCTCGCGGTTCTAGGCGCTCAGTCCGGAACCGCGCGACTGCTGCGGTCGCAGGTTCGAATCCTGCCTCGGGCATGGACGTGTGTGTGATGTCCTTAGGTTAGTTAGGTTTAATTAGTTCTAAGTTCTAGGCGACTGATGACCACAGATGTTAAGTCGCATAGTGCTCAGAGCCATTTGAACCATTTGATTTGACAACCATCAGTTGTATGAAGGAATGACGACAGCAGAAATCTGTGCCGGACGGGGACTAAAATGAAACTCGCGCTAATCTCGAGCGGTCGCCTACCATTAGGCTGTCCGAACGCGGCTCACGGCCTGACCAAATCTTCCACATGTCGTCAGCCACGTATCTACAATCTGTACTCGTTCAGCCATTATGTAAGTTCCCATACAGACAAGACATTTTTGTCAGAAGTTACTTGCCTGGTGTCTACGGATAAATACGATACAGCAATACCTGAGTTATTCAGAATAACGATGCTATGTTCCTTTGAACATGCGTATGTAACACCGAAAATTCAGATAAAATAACTTCTGCACCGTCCAAAATTTTCACCATTTAATATCCTTTGATAACGCGCACTATACTTTTGATTCTGAAACTGTAAGCTGCATTACAGAAATTGTATTTAATAAGTAATCGATGTATTTTTTGACTGTATATAATTGACTAATTATAAGGAAAATATTGTAAATTACTGGGTGATAGCAAAGGGAACTTTATTGAAATGTATAGAAAGCAACGACAAAATGGCAGTAGCTATGCCGTTGCTTGTCTTTGCGTATGGAGAGTCTGTGTAGCGTTGCCAGCAGAGAGGAAGTAGAGTAGCTTGAGTTATGAAAGAGTGCGGAAGTGTTTGTTGGGCGCTCCCGGCAACTCGATGTGCAGCTACGCTCACGCCAATGTAGACACGCCTCATTTGTTAACCCGCGAGTATTGAAAGCACAGGCGGAGGAAGCTACAGCTCCACCTATGGCCTGTCCCATAAGTGTCCTTATCTCTGGAGACGACTCGGGGCTCCCTTCGAACGGCAGCAGCAACAACGGCAGCTCAGCATTGTCCTCTGCTACATTCTTCGTCGTCCGCACAGCTGCAACATCGTAAATTATAAATTTGCGTTGACATTGCGCAGCAAAATTTCTTTCACAGGAATTAATAGCTTTGATAATAAATAGCAATAGTTAAAACTTGTAGGGCACCTGAGTTGCCATTGTCCTCAGCCATTATTACCAAGCAGCGCCCCTTTCCTTTCCGTGCATTCATCGAGTGTAGTAAGAATATGAAAATTTATTAAATATTTACTGCCAGTTTTGTGTGTTTGATAATGACCAGTGTCAGTCTAAATTTTCTGCCTCATGTTGTATTGCATGACACAGGCTGCTCACAGTAATGTAAAATTTCACTGGCCAACTGAATTTCTAAAGATGTAGCACAAATTAAGAGTGTGCAATTTCTGTATTATTGAGCTTAGCGAGTGACTTCTGCTGGCTTGGTATGTATTTTATTGTCATTTTAAAAGTAAAACGAATTGCTCATTTTCTTGAAGTAAATTGAGTTCAATCTTTCAGTAATCTAGAGTAAACTGCTTGCCTTTTCCGAAATTTTCCGTTACGTTACACTGAGGTTACTGAGAGTACATATAGTTTAAGTTAAGTCAGTCATTTATTTCATTTAATTTTACTTTCAATATTTAGTATTTCAGAATAACTAACAGCAAACTGAGTGCTTTCTGGTTCGTTATTTTCTCGTGAACCGTTTTATTGTGGAGAAGCGTTACAATCCTCTGTTGCCACACCAGTGATCAATTGTTGAAATTTCTTTGCCTTTACCTTTCTAAAGATTCGGGAGACTCATTGTCCTCGTTGGCTCGCAACCGTTTAATTACCCCTTTTTTAGCTAGACAGTGTTTTCTTTGTACTGTCAGTGACTTTCGTTGTTAAAATTACGTGGTACTCTTTTCCCGTCTGTGCGGTTCGTGAAAGATTGCACTATATTCCACCCACTTCAAAACTATCGTCAGTGTTCAGCTTAAGTTTAGAATAGATTCTTCCTTCAGAAGAGTCTGTTGTACACTTTACTCAAACAAACCCGTGTTATTTTTCTTCGGTAACGATAGCCTTGCGCACTGTTATATTTCAGTAGGTACATGCGATCACGGTCAGTTATATCGCAACTCAGTAAACCGACTAGGAAGGGGAAGGTTACAGACGGAAGTCTAAAGTAACATTACATTGTAGTTCTGAATGACCAGGCACTGCAATTTTGTACTTGGGTCCTTGACTTGGTGGGGTCTGTGCTACACTCGAAGCCTACCATCACCTTTTACTAACTGAAATTGCGAGACATCTGTTAAGGCCACGGTTTCCCAGTCATCTAGCGTCCAAACAATATGGTAACGAGCCCAGGAGAGGCGCTGCAGGCGATCTCGTGCTGTTTCCAAACGCACTCGCGTTGGTCATCTGGTGCCACACCACGTTAGCGCCAAATTTCGCCACACTGTCCTAAACGAAACGTTCGTCGTACGACCCACATTGATTTATGTTGTTATTTCACGCATTGCTGCTTGCTGTTTGTACTGGCACCTATACGAACACGCCGCTGCTCTCGGTCGTTAAGTGAAGGCCGTCAGTCTCCGTGTTGTCCTTGATGAGAGGTAATGCGTGAAATTTCATATTCTCACCACATTCCACACAACGGTATGTCCCATGTGTCGAAGTACCATTCCGCCTTCACAGTCTGTTAATATCCGTCGTGCGGCCATAATCTCGTCGGACATCTTTTCACATGAATTCACCTGAGTACACATGACAGCTCCGCCAATGTGCTGCCTTATTACCCCTTTATACCTTGTTTACGGAATAGTGAGTACAGGCATATCTCTGAACCACGATTTTGGCTCCTCTTTCGGTAGTTGGCCCTGGTTGCCTTACGATAAAGCTCCAGAGTGGAAATCGAGGAGTCTCTGAATCGAATCCCTTCCGGAGGAAGGAAACTATCAGTGTGCTGTTAATGTAGTGTTCATCTTTCAACGATGTGATGTGGTTCGGATTCCAAATTCAATTGTAGTTTCCTTTCTCTGGTTGGATGAGTACGGAATATTAGAGAGACGCAAGTAGCCGAAGTGGTGGTCAGTTAAAATATTTCTCCCATTGAGCCGAATGCAATTATTGTTATTACTCCTTTCGGAGACACATAGGCTGCCAGCATGCACTATTCACATTGGAACAGTTCGTGTCTGAAACTATGTAAGTAGCAAATAGATTTTGGAATAACGTCCCACTAGTTAAGAAATACACTCTCGTTTTTTTTCCAAAAAGCTTTCAGTGGTATAACCATATGCATTGTAAAAGTGAAAACAGTTAAATCATACATATGAAGTCAGAAATAACTTTCGTTATTGGATGAGTGAGTTCAGAAATGTTGGCTATCTAGTACGGCAATAACGTTTTGTGGCAACATTCAGTTAACATTTTTTCTACACGAGAGGCACAGTTCCTCAGTGATGCACTAATAATGCACGATCACGCGTTCTTAAACACTGCATGTGCTGGCGACAGTAATTTTAACGTGTTAGAGGATACAGCACATAACGGTAGATCTATATACACTAGTGAAGATTCGAACGAATATATTTTTATGTGCTGCATCCTCTAGTAAGTTGAAGAAAATTTTTAATAAATAATCTAATTTATAGAGCGAAGTTGTACCCTAATATTCTTTTCGACATAAAACTCCATTACCCGTCAGAAAACGGGGGGCCATTCCCGCCATTCTGCCATTTGAAATTGCTTTAACATTAACTTGGTATTTTTAAATAATTGTAATGCGCCAAAAAAATCTATAGGGGGGACAAAGAAGGATTTTCACGTCCCTAATTACATTTAACAGTTCTAAAAATCATTTATGCTGCACATAACGCAAAAAATTAAGAAGTGCTTCCGCTTTTCTCGACGCATACGCAAGAGGAAATGAATAGTGACGCGTTACTTCCCTATACGTTAGTTGCACCTCGGACTGAGCGTAAGATTCTCAAGTGTGGCGATAAGTTTAATTTAATGGCAACTGGCCTAAATCAGATTCTTCAACAAAAGTGTAACTATCGCCAGAAGGAAAGAGAGCAACACACTATTTCAACCACCATTTATCAATGTATCTCGTAGGGCCTGTATCTGACGTGATTTAAGCACGACATCGTCATTGATCACAGATGAATGACAGATGCATTCACAATAATTTCTTCCACTTAATAAGGGCAAGACGCATTAAAATTATCGGCATCTAATCTCAGGGTTACAATTCGCTACGAGTAGTAACAAGTTGATGACTAAACGCAAAGCACGTCCCACTATTACTTTACTTCACAATGATCTGAAGACTCTGTTATTTCAGCCAAAGCGATCTGAAACAGTATTAATTTGTACACAAACGTGGAGATATCCAAGTTATAAGAATATTAACCAAATGCGTATTACATCTGTTTCATATTACTTCTAAGAATAAAACCACAAACATCGAGTAAACTTACAATATGCGCTTGCTCGTAACCCAGGACTAGGAATTAAGACACACACAAAATATACAGAGCTCAGCTGTTGTAAAATGACAACCGAAAAATTATTTGAAATACGCAGTTTTTTCAGCCACAGAATGGTTTATATCGATAATTTTCTTTCGATTACTTTCACATTAGGTGGTTTATGAGTGGCAGAGATTTACGAAAAACATTCATATGTTCAAACAAAAATAAATAAATAAATAAATAAAGTGCACAAACGAGCGATTAGGAGGTTCCTGCTAAATCTTCTAAGAAAAAGTAAGACCTTCATGTAAGGTCGTATTTTTCATAGTTTCCTAAAACATTGGTCATAATAGCATATATTTTAGTTCATATTGTGTTATGTTTTAGTTCATAAAAGTACTAGTCCTAATTATTAGTAATAGTAGCAGGATGATGGGGTTGCTAGTGCACTCCTGATACCAAATTGATACCAAATTAATTACCGAGCGAGGTGTCGCAGTAAGAACACTGGACTCGCATTCGGGAGGACGACGGTTCAATCCCTCGTCCGGCCTACCTGTTTTCCGTGATTTCCCTAAATCGCTCCAGGCAAATGCCAGGATGGTTTCTTTGAAAGGGCACGGCCGACTTCCTTCCCCGTCTTTCCCCAATCCTATGAGACCGATGACCTCGCTATTTGGTCTCTTCCCCCAAACAATCCAACCCCCAACCAAATTAATTATACAAATTAATTAATTAATTACAACCACATCTATGCACCTGTTCACTACAGACGCCTCCTGTATTGATCATCAAACACCCTGATACTCGAAATCCAATTACACATTTCTCTTCGTTTCTTGACAATTTCATCCTACTCCACTGCCCCTGGGAGGACGCCTTGATATAGCTAGTAAGTAAATTTTACACTAACGCATCATGAGAGGGGATAGGCCAGATAAATATCGTTGATGTGTAGGATAGCCAATACACACAACCACAACTCATGGAAAATGATCAATGTTCTAAATAGACACCGAAAATGTTGGAAAAAAGCTAGCACTCATAATCAATGGGTCATACATAATGTTACACATCTACTGGGAATTGAGAATAATCATTCCAGTAACACAACTACCACAGAATCTGATCCCAAAAGACCACGCCGACCGGAGTGGCCGTGCGGTTCTAGGCGCTGCCGTACCGGTATCCCTAAATTTTCAGTATGAATAATTGTACAATATACCAACGGCCTTGCAGCAGTGATAACACCGTTTTCCGTCAGATCAGCGAAATTAAGCGCTGTTGGCCTCGGCTGACACTTGTATGGGTGACAGTCTGGGTTTGCCGAGTGCTGCTGGCAAGCGGGCTGCACAAAATTCTTGGGACGCCAATTGAGGAGATAGGAGATTCAGAAGGAGCGGTAAGGTCAGGAAAACTGACAACGGCTGGGAGAACGGCCTTTGGGTCTTCATAGTCTGTTCGGACAGTGTTTGTTTCTAATTCTTTGATTGTACAGTAAAACTAATTCTACTTACACCCTGAGTGGATGTAAGGTCTGCCAAGTTATCGAACCAGAATAATATACACTCCTGGAAATGGAAAAAAAAACACATTGACACCGGTGTGTCAGACCCACCATACTTGCTCCGTACACTGCGAGAGGGCTGTACAAGCAATGATCACACGCACGGCACAGCGGACACACCAGGAACCGCGGTGTTGGCCGTCGAATGGCGCTAGCTGCGCAGCATTTGTGCACCGCCGCCGTCAGTGTCAGCCAGTTTGCCGTGGCATACGGAGCTCCATCGCAGTCTTTAACACTGGTAGCATCCGCGACAGCGTGGACGTGAACCGTATGTGCAGTTGACGGACTTTGAGCGAGGGCGTATAGTGGGAATGCGGGAGGCCGGGTGGACGTACCGCCGAATTGCTCAACACGTGGGGCGTGAGGTCTCCACAGTACATTGATGTTGTCGCCAGTGGTCGGCGGAAGGTGCACGTGCCCGTCGACCTGGGACCGGACCGCAGCGACGCACGGATGCACGCCAGGACCGTAGCATCCTACGCAGTGCCGTAGGGGACTGCACTGCCACTTCCGAGCAAATTAGGGACACTGTTGCTCCTGGGGTATCGGCGAGGACCATTCACAAGCGTCTCCATGAAGCTGGGCTACGGTCCCGCACACCATTAGGCCGTCTTCCGCTCACGCCCCAACATCGTGCAGCCCGCCTCCAAGTGGTGTCGCGACAGGCGTGAATGGAGGGACGAATGGAGACGTGTCGTCTTCAGCGATGAGAGTCGCTTCTGCCTTGGTGCCAATGCTGGTCGTATGCGTGTGCAGGTGAGCGCCACAATCAGGACTGCATACGACCGAGGCACACAGGGCCAACACCCGGCATCATGGTGTGGGGAGCGATCTCCTACACTGGCCGTACACCTCTGGTGATCGTCGAGGGGACACTGAATAGTGCACGGTACATCCAAACCGTCATCGAACCCATCGTTCTACCATTCCTAGACCGGCAAGGGAACTTTCTGTTCCAACAGGACAATGCACGTCCGCATGTATCCCGTGCCACCCAACGTGCTCTAGAAGGTGTAAGTCAACTACCCTGGCCAGCAAGATCTCCGGATCTGTCCCCCATTGAGCATGTTTGGGACTGGATGAAGCGTCATCTCACGCGGTCTGCACGTTCAGCACGAACGCTGGTCCAACTGAGGCGCCAGGTGGAAATGGCATGTCAAGCCGTTCCATGGCAAGCCGTTCCACAGGACTACATCCAGCATCTCTACGATCGTCTCCATGGGAGAATAGCAGCCTGCATTGCTGCGAAAGGTGGATATACACTGTACTAGTGCCGACATTGTGCATGCTCTGTTGCCTGTGTCTATGTGCCTGTGGTTCTGTCAGTGTGATCATGTGATGTATCTGACCCCAGGAATGTGTCAATAAAGTTTCCCCTTCCTGGGACAATGAATTCACGGTGTTCTTATTTCAATTTCCAGTAGTGTATTATGCAACAGCAGTCGCTAGTGATATGAATAAATGCCTTCCACACAATCTCTTTATTGTGTATGATGGCGCTGCAGTCAGTGACTAGGGTACGGCAACCGCTGGGTGTGATGTGGCGCTGTTTCTGTTGCGGCAGAGTCATTTCATATCTAGCGAAGTCATCAGATCAAAAACAATCACAGAATGATATACACAAGGTATATGTACAGAGCGAAAAGCAGAAATCGAACCAAAATACTGTAAGGCGAGAAGTCATCCAAATGAATACTAAAAGAAAACCGTTAAATTTTTTTTGCAAGACCTACCACACATATCTATAGGCTGTTAATTCAACTAAATACCTAGGGATAAAAATTACGAACAATTTTAATTGTAAGAATCACATGTATGTTTGGTGGACGACCCAACACTTGTTTTTATTCGCGGAAAACTTACAAGATGACAGAAATCTAGTGAAGGGACAGACTATGGTATACTTGTTCGTCAACATCTCAGAGTATTGCTGTGTGGTGCGGGATCCTTAGAGATAGGATTGGCAGAGGACTTCGAAAAAATTCAGAGAAGGGCAGCTCTTTTTGAATTAAAGCGTGCGAGCTTGTGCGTGAGTGTTTGGCGAGTAGTACTGGTGCTCAACGGCGTGGTTATCAGTGCCCTGTATTTTCGCAACGTAGGGAAGAGGGTGTCGGGGATACGAAAAACTAGGTGGGATGACAATCATTAAGACAAAGGTATATTTCGTTGCGGCAAGATCTCATGACACTTCAGTCTAGCTTTCTCTTCCGGATGCCAACCTAGAAGAGAGAATCGAACGCAAAGCTGCGCGTGTAAATAATACTTCGTCCTGAATCGGTGTCGCAAAGTAGCGGAAAAAGTTGTGTGAGCTAGCATGTAGACCTGAAGATTCGATCAACATCTCATCAGAGCATACGAGAAGCGGACTGCAACATGATGTCGCATTACCACATCCCTAACAGACACGTAATGTAGGATTTCCATATGAATGGTTATGGTGGTACCTCGTAGTGCGAAGAAGATTGTGGTGCTTTTTTCTGAGGTGCTGTATAATTAACAAACAAAATAGCACTCATGAGAATAAATAGAAGAGCTGTTGTGTTCAAACCTTCGCTGTCCATGTCATTATACAGCGTTTGCGTTAGAAAACTGGACCATAAATCTGTTATAAGACTGTGTCTATAAGACACGGATATTTCACTAAATTGTCAAAGCCAAGCGTTGTGTCCCAAAACTTTGTTCAGAATATGGATCTCACAGGAGACGAACGTCTGTATCAATATTTTCAGCAAGACAGACCAACAGCACACACCACCCTGACAAATTTGTCACAGATGCATGAAGTGTTAGGTGAGGAGAGGTCAATTTATAAAGGCTTCACTTCATGGAGATTTCTACCTGTGAGGCATGCGGAAGCGTCGGTTGTACTCAAATAATCTTCACACACAGTTTCATTTCTCTCATCCTGTGTAATACAAGAACAGGAAGAACAATAACACACTATTCAAGAGAGGAACTGAAGAGTGCTGGGACTATGTGTGTCCTCTCATCTCCCAATCACATTCCTGTCACCTTCTGCTCACTTTTTTTAGCATTTCCCCTAGTTAGATTCACGAGTGTAAAGCATTATTTCTCATAGTGACGTTGTCCCATAGTACAAGTTCCCTACTAGACACGTCTAAAACCACAAAACTGTTATGTTAGTTACCACATTTGCCTCTGAAGCAGATCTGTCAAAAATGGTTAATGATCGTGTACGGGGGTGTTGGCAAATTGAGTCATATCTGTTTATCTTCAGGAGCCATTCTGTTCAAAGATTTTATATACCGCAATCTAAGATGTTCTGTTCGAATTCTGCTGGCGGAAGGACACCTTTGCTGCCAATATTCTGCCAGCAGATGTAGGGAAATGATTGTGTGACGCTCGTGATCATTAGTCACACCACCAATGCTTTGGCCTCAAGTTTCATGTTGTGGAAGAATATGGGACTCCAGTGATCATTCCAGTAGTGTATTATGCAACAGCAGTCGCTAGTGATATGAATAAATGCCTTCCACACAATCTCTTTATTGTGTATGATGGCGCTGCAGTCAGTGACTAGGGTACGGCAACCGCTGGGTGTGATGTGGCGCTGTTTCTGTTGCGGCAGAGTCATTTCATATCTAGCGAAGTCATCAGATCAAAAACAATCACAGAATGATATACACAAGGTATATGTACAGAGCGAAAAGCAGAAATCGAACCAAAATACTGTAAGGCGAGAAGTCATCCAAATGAATACTAAAAGAAAACCGTTAAATTTTTTTTGCAAGACCTACCACACATATCTATAGGCTGTTAATTCAAGTAAATACCTAGGGATAAAAATTACGAACAATTTTAATTGTAAGAATCACATGTATGTTTGGTGGACGACCCAACACTTGTTTTTATTCGCGGAAAACTTACAAGATGACAGAAATCTAGTGAAGGGACAGACTATGGTATACTTGTTCGTCAACATCTCAGAGTATTGCTGTGTGGTGCGGGATCCTTAGAGATAGGATTGGCAGAGGACTTCGAAAAAATTCAGAGAAGGGCAGCTCTTTTTGAATTAAAGCGTGCGAGCTTGTGCGTGAGTGTTTGGCGAGTAGTACTGGTGCTCAACGGCGTGGTTATCAGTGCCCTGTATTTTCGCAACGTAGGGAAGAGGGTGTCGGGGATACGAAAAACTAGGTGGGATGACAATCATTAAGACAAAGGTATATTTCGTTGCGGCAAGATCTCACGACACTTCAGTCTAGCTTTCTCTTCCGGATGCCAACCTAGAAGAGAGAATCGATCATCGTAATAAAATAAGAGAGATGAGAGCTCTCACGGAAGGATTTACGTCTTCGCTACTTCCACAAGCAGTCCAAGAATGAAATTGTAGGTAAGTAATGTGGAAGTATTAAGATGAATGTGCTGTAAGAATTTACGTGTGAACTGAAGAGTATTCCTGTACATCTAGATATAAATGTAGATGCAGGTGAGTGAACGAACATAGGATGAACAAAGGGTAGGGTGAACCCAGGCTGAACAAATCATTGTTCCTTAAGGAATCACGAATTTATCTGAAAATATTGCAACAATCAAAATGATAATTAAAACTGCAAGTTTCTTTTACGTAAGCAGTGTTTGAGATAAGAGAAATATCAATTCACTTACACAATCAAATTTAAAACTTAGAAACAATAACTGAAAAAACTACTGTTTATCACAATAAGTAGGCCGAAGACACTTTTACCCTCCGCAGGGACCACTCTTAAAACTCAGTATTCAACAAGTTAAAAAAAATTACACACCCAAGCAAGGAAGTGTATAATAGTGGAATTAAGTAAATGTTCCTAACTTAAATTACACAGCAACCAATAACAAGAATCAGTCATCGAAGAAAGAGGACAAATTTACAGCTTTAAGACTGGTAACCTTCTAATGAGTTACAGAAGCATGCAACTACTGTAAGTCAAGATGACTATCAGGAACAGTGAATTGCAAATGGAACTTAAACTTTCAAAGCTTAAGTAGAGTAAGTGTTCGTAAACTCAAGTGCATAAAATAGATTCTTAGGTTCGTTATGTTAGATCACAAGACACGGCAAGCTCAAAAAAGGCAGTTACTTAAATCACCCGTCAAACAGAATATCCGGAAAACTAAACTTGTATAGCAGCTGCAGATGGAACGAAAAGTCCAGCGAAAAAGCTAACGGCCACGGGAGACGTCGACCGGAAACATGCATAGGCCGAAATACAGGAATACGTGCGCACGGGGAAGCACCGCGTCAACTACAATTTTACGGCTCAGAAACCAAGGTTGTCCACAAATGGCATACACATTGGGACACTCAAGTCAAGAGCTCCGGCAGTACGGTCTTCAAGTCTCTCTAGGCCTAAGGCATGCTTTAAAGTAACGTAACGTTCGACAAGCAAGCACTTAAGTCTAAGGCTTAAATCTTGTAATTGTAAGCAGGTATTTCGACTACTGTACTAAAAATGGTAATATAAAAGGATAAGACACTTACGATAACCAATAGTAGATTTACCAACAGATATCGAACGCTGTTTCGAAACCACAGAATGATAGATACAAGCTTACCCGATTGGCACAGACTTCAGTGCTAACATTTGCAGATAAGATTGAGGCTGCAGACCCTCAAGATTTAAACGCACCTAAAACAAAATTAAAAAACATTATTTAAAGAAATCAAAAGCTGATTCAACATTGCTCAAAGCTTACAACAGGTTAGGAGTGACTTACAGCTATGGAACAGCAAATGGAAAAACCAGTGCATATTAATTGTCGCTGGTAGAATAGGAGCAGAAACGTTCAAAGACAAATTTACCACTTCAGTCAGTGGCTCATACAAATAGACATTCATGTTACCAGAGACTAATAAACTGGCTGAGCGAACAACACTTCTTACACATACATGAATGATAATCTCCAAGCAAATCAGAAAAGTTACTCTAGTGACTTCAAATAGGTTACAGTATTTGGAAGAAAACCTCATTTCTCAAACTCCACAAGCGAGAATCACTAACGGAATAAATACAATATGCACCATAATTTCTTCAGTTCTCCATATGCCATCATTCAAAGTGCTGTTCCGGTGGCCAAGTTCCAAACCGCACACGACGAGAACTTTCCAGCAGGCAAATTGCTGGTGTACTCTCTCTCTCTCTCTCTCTCTCTCCAAAAGCCCAGAACTCAGCCACCATTGATACTATCGTGCATACGGCTCTGAATATACCAACAGACTGGCCGCTCAGTCCGTACTTCTTGCCACCTTGTACCAACACCAATTCGCCAACTGCACCAAGGGTACCGCCTTTTCCTCACTCGCAAACAGGTATAGGCCGAGCTAATCAGTGCAGCACTCGCGCCTCCTACAGGGACGCCAGTCAATCAGAGGATCCAAAGGCAGCACAATACAGCCACGGTTCATTACCCTAGTTAGGTACGTAACCGCTTGGGTTGAGTAATGTGTGGGAGGTGAGTGCGTGGGGAGCGGTGGTTGGAATGTGCTACTCAGTAACGTACACAAGAAGCGCAACACGGATCATAGTAAGTTTGTTTCACGGGAGAGCGTAAAAAACCTGAAGTTTCAACCTATTAAGAAAGTTTGGAGAAACGGCGTTAATTTAGGGACAAACTGCGGCCCCTACGTATCAGTCTTGAAAAGACTGTGAAGACTAGACTAGAGTGCACACAGAGGCAATGAGGCAGCCATTCTTCCCTCGATTCCCAAGAAATTGAAATTGTACTAAACCATAAAAGTTGTTTGCTTAGTATGTGTGTAGTTGTAATCGTAGATGTAGAACGAAATATTACTGCTCTTCGTTGACAATTATTGTTTGCTGTGTGTCTAATGTAACGCTGAGAGAACACTATCCATTACATCTTGTCGTGAAATGGGCGAAACCTTGCAGGCAGGAAGGGCTGGCGGTTAGCGGAGCAGGGCTGCCTCATACGTCTCGTCGCCCTGAGCCTTTGCGTCACGTGAGGGGCAGGGTAGGCTGCCCGTTGCACGCCGTGACGTCACGCCTGTCCTGTCGTGTCCTCTGCCCCTGGCGGTGTCACCGTCGCTGTGGCGCGTCCTCTCTGCTTTGTGTTTTGCTGCCCGCTGTGGCGTCACGTCGTGGCGTCCCTTTCTTGTGATGATGCAGCAGTCAGCGAGGATCCCCTTAGCTCCTCAGGGCTTACACTTTGCTTCTGCAAAAGGCAGTGGAGCTCGTCGCATATGACACTGAGGACGTTGCTGACCTCCAGCATCCCCGCAGTATCTTCTGCGTCAGTTGCAACTAGACTAAACGTGCTGCGTATTTACATAAATGCGCCTCTAAGCCGTGTATCACTAAATTTAATCTTATATTAAATATTTCTTTCTTTATCGCCCTATTAACAAATCGTTCCTTTCTTCCATTTTTGTTTCCAATTTTTACAGTACTCCTCGTGCTTCTCCCCGTTTTGTCTTTTGCTTTCTGTTATCCACACTGTTCCTGCTTTCTTACATACTCTGCCTTGGAAATCTTCCAAATTTAGTATTTTGTTTTTTAAAAGGTCTCTTAGCTGCAGTTTCTTTCTAGTTCCTTTTTTATATCAGTGTCTCTGTGTTACCTGATACTATTGTTGTGGGAATTTGGCTAACTGAAGACCATGTGAAACATCCGATTTATGGCTTCATATTCTTTTCCTTTTTTTAGGGTTCCATGCCTCAGTTTGTAGGAACGGAACCCCTACAGGATCGCTTTATTGTCTGCCTGCCTGTCTGTCTGTCCGACTGTTAAGAACCCTTTTTCTCCGAAACGGGCACACGCACCAAATTCAGATTTATATCTGTAGCCCTTGGTGGTGTAAAAATTTAAAATTTAGAACTCAAAACTATCTAAAGGTAGACCATTTACTTCACATGTTAATACTCGAAAACTCACATATCATAACCAAAAAGATGCTTCGTGTTGACCTACAATCTTTAAATTTGGCAATGACTAAGGTTACACAATACAAGTAAACGAAAAATTCCAAAACTGTTAATACGTAATTATCATACGGAAATTTTTTTGTCATTTTTTTTATCAGTCTTTCTATCTGCCTCTTCTTAGACCCCTTCTTCTCTGGAACTGGTAGGCACATCGGGTTCAAATTTGTGTATTATACTAAATTCTGCACTCTCTTGGAGATGTAAAAAATTTAAGCTACTGAGTCAATGCAGTGAAACTATTCGGTCATTTATGTCACATATTTTCATACTCACAACTTAGAATCATGAAATTTGGCAACAAGCGAAGTTTCACAGTACAAGCAAAGTAAAAAATCTGAAACTTGCTAAAGTGTAATTATATAATACAAAAAACCTATTACCTTTTGAACATACGCTGCATTAACCATCTGTCAAAAGAATGACAGACGAACCTTACTGTAAGCAAACATAACATGTATCCATGTTTTATAAATAAATAAAAAGGTTGTTTTCAAATCTTCTCTCTCTTCATAAATAAACTGAGGTTCCCTGCTAGTTTTTTATGTTTGGGTTAGTCTGAGGAACTACTGTGCAGATTTTGATACGGCCTTGGAAATCCCTAGACCAGTACCTTGCCAGTACGGATAAATTCTGAATTCCCAATTTGGAACCACTTGTCTTAGTGCGATTTTTACCTGTGCAGCTTACAGAAGCATCGGGTGTACTCAAATAGTCCATACACAGTTTCATTTTCAGCCACCACACGGAACCCTCACCGCGAGAGTCCTATTCGCTCCTCCCCACCGTTTTTTTCCCTTTTTTTACAATATTTCTATTTCTTCTTTCACGTTCTCTGTTTTCTTGCTTCTGTCCAAGTTCGTCCGCTGTTCTATATAGTTTTCTCTAAGAGAATCTTAAGGTTTTGTAGCTTTATCCTGAATTCTGTGACTTTATCCGTTATTCCGAACTGTTGTAGATCTTTCTTAACATTTACAAACCGTGAAATGTCAATTTTTCGATTTTTGTTAAAGCAGTTGATTGTTTTTTCTCAGAATTTTGCTATTCCACAGTAGTCACAAAAAGTAATCATCCGTTTTCCTACACTTCCTGTTGCTTCTCAATTTCCAAACGCCATTTTAATACTTTGGACCCAAAATTTTTCGAATTATTATTCTTTGTACCCAGCATTATGGAACTTTTTGCCTGTGTTTATGGAGAAGCATTCTGTTCCATAAGGATACCCGGTTTTTTAATCACTACACTGTCATGAATTAATAGATACATGGACTTCATTATATGCATCCACTGTTAACTGGAATTTTGTTTCAATTTTTCGGGATCTATTCCTGTTAGTTGCTTCGACCAGAGCATTTGGAGGAATTACATTTCCCAAGTACTTAAATTTTCAACCTTTCTTTATTTTCCCACATTTTGATTCCATGTTTCACATGGTGTATGCCTGGCTTTCGTTGTTGGGTACACGATAACAGATCAAATAATATCCACCTGTTGAAAGAAGAGGACTTTGAAAACCAATGAATCATTTATTGTTAAGAGGCCTGTATATCGCTGGCCCTCAGCTGTGGGCCATTAGCAGTCGCAAAGCTGCGCGTGTAAATAATACTTCGTCCTGAATCGGTGTCGCAAAGTAGCGGAAAAAGTTGTGTGAGCTAGCATGTAGACCTGAAGATTCGATCAACATCTCATCAGAGCATACGAGAAGCGGACTGCAACATGATGTCGCATTACCACATCCCTAACAGACACGTAATGTAGGATTTCCATATGAATGGTTATGGTGGTACCTCGTAGTGCGAAGAAGATTGTGGTACTTTTTTCTGAGGTGCTGTATAATTAACAAACAAAATAGCACTCATGAGAATAAATAGAAGAGCTGTTGTGTTCAAACCTTCGCTGTCCATGTCATTATACAGCGTTTGCGTTAGAAAACTGGACCATAAATCTGTTATAAGACTGTGTCTATAAGACACGGATATTTCACTAAATTGTCAATGCCAAGCGTTGTGTCCCAAAACTTTGTTCAGAATATGGATCTCACAGGAGACGAACGTCTGTATCAATATTTTCAGCAAGACAGACCAACAGCACACACCACCCTGACAAATTTGTCACAGATGCATGAAGTGTTAGGTGAGGAGAGGTCAATTTATAAAGGCTTCACTTCATGGAGATTTCTACCTGTGAGGCATGCGGAAGCGTCGGTTGTACTCAAATAATCTTCACACACAGTTTCATTTCTCTCATCCTGTGTAATACAAGAACAGGAAGAACAATAACACACTATTCAAGAGAGGAACTGAAGAGTGCTGGGACTATGTGTGTCCTCTCATCTCCCAATCACATTCCTGTCACCTTCTGCTCACTTTTTTTAGCATTTCCCCTAGTTAGATTCACGAGTGTAAAGCATTATTTCTCATAGTGACGTTGTCCCATAGTACAAGTTCCCTACTAGACACGTCTAAAACCACAAAACTGTTATGTTAGTTACCACATTTGCCTCTGAAGCAGATCTGTCAAAAATGGTTAATGATCGTGTACGGGGGTGTTGGCAAATTGAGTCATATCTGTTTATCTTCAGGAGCCATTCTGTTCAAAGATTTTATATACCGCAATCTAAGATGTTCTGTTCGAATTCTGCTGGCGGAAGGACACCTTTGCTGCCAATATTCTGCCAGCAGATGTAGGGAAATGATTGTGTGACGCTCGTGATCATTAGTCACAGCACCAATGCTTTGGCCTCAAGTTTCATGTTGTGGAAGAATATGGGACTCCAGTGATCATTCATCAGAAACGAACATCAAGGCTAACGTCAACTTTGGTTCTATTAGTGAAGCGGTTACTACATACATCCTCCTCTACCTTACCATCAAAATAACATTCCATCCTATACGCTCTTATCATTATTGTCATCTGCCCTTATTATAGAGGAAACACTTCTATTTTGTGAAAAGTAGTTTACGGAAAGTGAGACGGTAGGAGCGATTTAGATGATTGGATATAGACTTCGCTGTCTCGAAGAAGTAAGGGTGTATCATTTAAATCTGCTGGCGACTTAAATTTCGTCATGGGGACACAATAACTTGATAGAATCGGCAAATACATATATCCAGACAGATTGTAAAGGTGGCGATGATGCTGTCCATGTTATATTAGGATCTGCACGAATTTAAATTAAAAAACACTGGACAGAGGTGAGCTCTGCAGCGTTTCAAATAAATGCTTTGAAAAGTGCGGGCTAATACGCTGATAAATATGCCAATTACAGAGCGGTGAAATGCGAATAATTGCTTAATGAGGTCCGAAAATATGTAATAATTATTGAACAATGCTGCGTAATGGGGATCACAGGTCATCCACATTTTACAATTTGTTATCGAATGATTTGATTTTTAATAAATAATCTAATTTATAGAGAGAAGTTGTATCGTAATATTCTTTTCGATATAAAACACCATCACCCGTCAGAAAACGGGGGGCTATTCCCGCCATTCTGCCATTTGAAATTGCTTTAACATTAACTTGGTATTTTTAAATAATTGTAATGCGCCAAAAAAATCTATAGGGGGGACAAAGAAGGATTTTCACGTCTCTAATTACATTTAACAGTCCTAAAAATCATTTATGCTGCACATAACGCAAAAAATTAAGAAGTGCTTCCGCTTTTCTCGACGCATACGCAAGAGGAAATGAATAGTGACGCGTTACTTCCCTATACGTTAGTTGTAGCTCGGACTGAGCGTAAGATTCTCAAGTGTGGCGATAAGTTTAATTTAATGGCAACTGGCCTAAATCAGATTCTTCAACAAAAGTGTAACTATCATCAAAAGGAAAGAGACCAACACATTATTTCAACCACCATTTATCAATGTATCTCGTAGGGCCTGTATCTGACGTGATTTAAGCACGACATCGTCATTGATCTCAGATGAATGACAGATGCATTCACAATAATTTCTTCCACTTAATAAGGGCAAGACGCATTAAAATTATCGGCATCTAAGCTCAGGGTTACAATTCGCTACGATTAGTAACAAGTTGATGACTAAACGCAAAGCACGTCCCGCTATTACTTTACTTCACAATGATCTGAAGACTCTGTTGTTTTAGCCAAAGCGATCTGAAACAATATTAATTTGTACACAAACGTGTAGATATCCAAGTTATAAGAATATTAACCAAATGCGTATTACATCTGTTTCATATTACTTCTAAGAATAAAACCACCAAACATCGAGTAAACTTACAATATGCGCTTGCTCGTAACCCAGGACTAGGAATAAGACACACACAAAATATACAGAGCTCAGCTGTTGTAAAATGACAACCGAAAAATTATTTGAAATACGCAGTTTTTTCAGCCACAGAATGGTTTATATCGATAATTTTTTTAAGATTACTTTTACATTAGGTGGTTTATGAGTGGCAGAGATTTACGAAAAACATTCATATGTTCAAACAAAAATAAATAAATAAATAAAGTGCACATACGAGCGAGTAGCAGGTTCCTGCTAAACCTTCTAAGAAAAAGTAAGACCTTCATGTAAGGTCATATTTTTTCATAGTTTCCTAAAACATTGGTCATAATAGCATATATTTTAGTTCATATTGTGTTATGTTTTAGTTCATAAAAGTACTAGTCCTAATTATTAGTAATAGTAGCAGGATGATGGGGTTGCTAGTGCACTCCTGATACCAAATTGATACCAAATTAATTACCGAGCGAGGTGTCGCAGTAAGAACACTGGACTCGCATTCGGGAGGACGACGGTTCAATCCCTCGTCCGGCCTACCTGTTTTCCGTGATTTCCCTAAATCGCTCCAGGCAAATGCCAGGATGGTTTCTTTGAAAGGGCACGGCCGACTTCCTTCCCCGTCTTTCCCCAATCCTATGAGACCGATGACCTCGCTATTTGGTCTCTCCCCTCAAACAATCCAACCCCCAACCAAATTAATTATACAAATTAATTAATTAATTACAACCACATCTATGCACCTGTTCACTACAGACGCCTCCTGTATTGATCATCAAACACCCTGATACTCGAAATTCAATTACACATTTCTCTTCGTTTCTTGACAATGTCATCCTATTCCACTGCCCCTGGGAGGACGCCTTGATATAGCTAGTAAGTAAATTTTACACTAACGCATCATGAGAGGGGATAGGCCAGATAAATATCATCGATGTGTAGGATAGCCAATACACACAACCACAATTCATGGAAAATGATTCAATGTTCTAAATACACACCGAAAATGTTGGAAAAAAGCTAGCACTCGTAATCAATGGGTCATACATAATGTTACACATCTACTGGGAATTGAGAATAATCATTCCAGTAACACAACTACCACAGAATCTGATCCCAAAAGTCCACGCCGACCGGAGTGGCCGTGCGGTTCTAGGCGCTCCAGTCTGGAACCGAGCGACCGCTACGGTCACAGGTTCGAATCCTGCCTCGGGCTTGGATGTGTGTGATATCCTTAGGTTAGTTAGGTTTAATTAGTTCTAAGTTCTAGGCGACTGATGGCCTCAGAAGTTAAGTCGCATAGTGCTCAGAGCCATGTGAACCATTTGAACCAAAAGACCACACCTGGAGAGAGGGCGGCAGCTGCATGTGCGTCCACCTTGATGTGTGGTAACAGACTAACCAGTTTAGAGCCACTCTTACCTTCCCTCCTACCATCCCTCTCCTCACCATAGACAGGGATACAAACCTTATCTACCCTGACGGTCCACAAAGAAATCCATCTGATGGATATAAATACTGCGTCTGGTCTGCAGAAATCAGTCACAGATGGACAAGAGATTCAAGAACCGGATGTTCCTCCAAACTGTTAAATGTGCTTCTCGGAAAGACGATGTTCCCTGGAACAACAACGAAATTCTGGAGAGCTCTCCAGAAAGCTTTTTCTACAGTCCACTGATGGCTGCATGGGAAGCCACAAGCGCACAGCCTGCCGCCAAGAAACCAAACCCAGCAAACGCTCTTCTGTCATCCACAGCTGGAGCAGCCTCCCCAGTGATGCACATGGCTGGGCACAGTCAGTGGGCCATAGAAGAAAGCAGGATAAATGATAACTATCCTGACCGAATATCGTTTTCCTAATATTGCAACTGTACGACACTCCTCCTAACGTGGCTAATTACCTCTGTGGGTGCCCATTGTTCAACAAGAATTAGTTCAGTGTAACAGTTTTATTTAACATCCATGTGAGCATCTATTAATAAAAACACAATTGTGATGACAGTAGAAAACAATCTAGTTTCCATGAAAATAGGCACAGACCAATTTGTTTTCGTTTTACGAGCAAAGTCAGTATAGTTTAAGAGCATTCATCATGTTCAAATTATAAACTGTTGTGTTTGAGGGCATTGCATTTGTTTCAGATGACTGAGTTTTCAATAAAGAGCAGTATCTTTACGGTAACTCCTTTACATTCCACTGCAGCTTACAGTTTATAATTCTCTCTGTTCGTGTCTCTCTCTCTCTCTCTCTCTCTCTCTCTCTCTCTCTCTCTCTCTCTCTCTGTCTGTCTCCACACAGGCGATAATATGAAAAAGAAAACTGCACCACCCGCTACCGGTTATGGATGACCAAACTGCAGAGGTTGGATCTCTGTAGTAATACATCTGACAGACGTTATCTCACACCACGACTTGTAAAATTTAAAAAACTTCCAGTATTTTGCTGCAAAAACTAATGAGCACTGGAGAATGTATTCTATATTTGGAAACTCTGACATAGTAAAGAAAAAATGAGAATTGAAACTCCAAAGAAAAGAAAAAAAACATACAGTCTAACGAAACGTATATGGTAAGCGATTTCATTCAGTTTGACTGACAAAATTACGTGGTCTGAGAGCGTCCCTGATGTCAAGAGAATCTGTGTTGATAAATTGTGATGCACGTGAGCATTACAAACATTCCAGACATGTGAAAAACATTACAGAATACAGTCTTTAATCCTGAAAGGCAAAGGTCCCAATTTCGAGTCTCTGCACACAATTTTAATCTGCCAGCAAGTTTCAGTCTTTCATCCTATCTGTTCATATTTCAGGAAAAGAACAACCATTTTGGGTTTGGCAGCAAAAAGCAATAATTCCGAAGGATGTTGTTGTTTTGTACCCAATGACAGGTCATGTTTTACATGTGCAGTGTTATACTGTGCTGGCATTCCTTGTAATAGAACCTCCTAGCATCACCTGGTAAAGAACCCTATAAGATACCACTGATACATCGAAAACAAATACTGTCCATCATCGTGACATCTGAGTTTTTGCACCATAACTCGCCTTTACTGATATGTGTGAACGCTCTGTGTGCTGTACCTTATAAACAAGACCACATCCAGCAGATCGTCTTTTGCCAATAACAGCAGATTTTTGTGTTGTAGTTTCATTAGTAATTTTGTCTTCACAGAACAGCCTGTTTCACTCAATCGTCATTACCATTTCTAAGTTCCACACCGAGCTATAATTCTTGTGGTGGCTACTTTACAATTAGAAGTCAAACACAATGAAGCAATCCAGGACTAGCAGTTATACATATTTTTAAACATACAATCAGGGCAATGATAATAAAAAAGTCATAATTCCATGAGAACAGATACACTGTATTTCTATTAGTTTTATGAGCAAAATCGGTATAGTTTAAGAGAATCTTGTGTGCTCGAGTTACAAATTGTTGTGCATGAGGGCAGTACATTAATTTCAAACTTATAAAATACTGATGCAGATCAGCTTCTTTACAGTCATTTATTACTCTCAAGAACATTACTCATCGCTATTTTGTAACATTCACAGTAAGTAAAAAAAAACTACAAACTATTTGCATCCAAACTTTAGCCAGTCATACCTCCTAACATCACTCTATACGATTTTACCGTGTCTTCCTCTTCAAATACATCGAGAAAGATATACCGTCTATCTGTTGTCATTGATCATGTTACATACACATTTATTGGTCCATTAGAGCAAGTAGCTAGTGATCGAAGTCACTTGTGGAAACCTGTGTGACGTCTTGTGGAAGAAGATGATATCAGACAGTCAATCACAAGAGAGGGTTCCTCTGTTGTTCCTTAACAAGCACTTCGATTAATTGTTTTTCTACTGTAACACATCCAAGCTGTGTATGACTATAGCTTGTACATTGCCATACATTTTGTTTCTTTACCATGACTTTGAGGCTGTGTAGGTTGCTAAACCGACATTAACACGTTTCGAGGCATTGCCTCTCACAGAAAGGTGGACACACATGGTGTAAAATATGCTGCTCCCACAACACAAAGGATTCTAGAAATAAAACACGGAGGCAATGTTTCTTATTAACAAAAATGTGGAAAACATGGTAAAATTTGGAAACTGGAAGCGTTGGTGGCATGGTGGCACGTTTACAAAGAGCTGTCTGACGGTGATGATCTACACATTTAATCTTATCTTCCACAATGACAGAGCAATAGATGTCCTGCTGTTCCTTTTTGAAGAGACCAAGAGCACTGTTCTGGTGTTGACCATCCCCAAAAGGTGTTGTTCAAAATGGGCATGGAGTAGCAGAAATAAAATGAGGTACTGTTGAAACTTCCTGGCAGATTAAAACTGTGTGCCCGACCGAGACTCGAAGTCGGGACCTTTGCCTTTCGCGGGCAAGTGCTCTACCAACTGAGCTACCGAAGCACGACTCACGACCGGTACTCACAGCTTTACTTCTGCCAGTATCCGTCTCCTACCTTCCAAACTTTACATAAGCTCTTCTGCGAACCAAGCAGAACTAGCACTTCTGAAAGAAAGGATATTGCGGAGACATGGCTTAGCCACAGCCTAGGGGATGTTTCCAGAATGAGATTTTCACTCTGCAGCGGAGTGTGCGCTGATATGAAACTTCCTGGCAGATTAAAACTGTGTGCCCGACCGAGACTCGAACTCGGGACCTGTGACTTTCGCGGGCAAGTGCTCTACCAACTGAGCTACCGAAGCACGACTCACGACCGGTACTCACAGCTTTACTTCTGCCAGTATCCGTCTCCTACCTTCCAAACTTTACATAAGCTCTTCTGCGAACCAAGCAGAACTAGCACTTCTGAAAGAAAGGATATTGCGGAGACATGGCTTAGCCACAGCCTAGGGGATGTTTCCAGAATGAGATTTTCACTCTGCAGCGGAGTGTGCGCTGATATGAAACTTCCTGGCAGATTAAAACTGTGTGCCCGACCGAGACTCGAACTCTGGACCTTTGCCTTTCGCGGGCAAGTGCTCTACCAACTGAGCTACCGAAGCACGACTCACGACCGGTACTCACAGCTTTACTTCTGCCAGTATCCGTCTCCTACCTTCCAAACTTTACAGAAGCTCTTCTGCGAACCAAGCAGAACTAGCACTTCTGAAAGAAAGGATATTGCGGAGACATGGCTTAGCCACAGCCTAGGGGATGTTTCCAGAATGATATTTTCACTCTGCAGCGGAGTGTGCGCTGATATGAAACTTCCTGGCAGATTAAAACTGTGTGCCCGACCGAGACTCGAACTCGGGACCTTTGCCTTTCGCGGGCAAGTGCTCTACCAACTGAGCTACCGAAGCACGACTCACGACCGGTACTCACAGCTTTACTTCTGCCAGTATCCGTCTCCTACCTTCCAAACTTTACAGAAGCTCTTCTGCGAACCAAGCAGAACTAGCACTTCTGAAAGAAAGGATATTGCGGAGACATGGCTTAGCCACAGCCTAGGGGATGTTTCCAGAATGAGATTTTCACTCTGCAGCGGAGTGTGCGCTGACATGAAACTTCCTGGCAGATTAAAACTGTGTGCCCGACCGAGACTCGAACTCTGGACCTTTGCCTTTCGCGGGCAAGTGCTCTACCAACTTTTTTTTTTTTATATATGTGTGTGTGTGTTGTGTGTATACACACATTTGAATTACAGAAAACAAATACTAAAAAAAAAAGTTGCATGGCGCGATATTCGATCCGGTGACCTTCGGATTACAAACACTTTTTTTTTTTTTTTTTTAAGGTATGACATACCGTCACGCTGACCACTTTTTTTTTTGGGGTCAAGTGCTCTACCCTCTTTTTTTTTGCCATAACAAACATAAACTGCTTCTAGCATTTTTTTTTTAATATAGAAGACAATGACTTCATAACATAAATTTTTTCTGGGAAACGTAAATAAGTGGACTGTCCACCTTTTTTTTTACATAAGTGTGAAAAAAAATAAATAAATAAATAAATAAATAAAAATAAAAAAATAAAAAAAATCCTGCTTCCGTCAGGACAAAACAACAACGGCCTACGTTCCTCTTTCAGGCGCGTACCTCGCTAATCCCGTCATACCTCGCGTTGGTGTCGGGTACGACTTCACGTGTGTTTGTGGATCCTCTCCACTGTCCTGGTCCTTTCTTGTTCTAATACTTATAGGTAATAATTACATTCTCCTACCCGGGACACCCCAACTGGGTGGGGGATCAAGCAAGGCACTCCCTAAAAAATTTGCGTAATATGTTCTATATCTCGGATGTCTCATAAGCTGTGAGTGATGTTCCTGTAATAAGGCCCAGAAGTGAAGCACATTCTTACTGCCGTCTCGGAAAATACACTCCTGGAAATTGAAATAAGAACACCGTGAATTCATTGTCCCAGGAAGGGGAAACTTTATTGACACATTCCAGGGGTCAGATACATCACATGATCACACTGACAGAACCACAGGCACATAGAAACAGGCAACAGAGCATGCACAATGTCGGCACTAGTACAGTGTATATCCACCTTTCGCAGCAATGCAGGCTGCTATTCTCCCATGGAGACGATCGTAGAGATGCTGGATGTAGTCCTGTGGAACGGCTTGCCATGCCATTTCCACCTGGCGACTCAGTTGGACCAGAGTTCGTGCTGGACGTGCAGACCGCGTGAGACGATGCTTCATCCAGTCCCAAACATGCTCAATGGGGGACAGATCCGGAGATCTTGCTGGCCAGGGTAGTTGACTTACACCTTCTACAGCACGTTGGGTGGCACGGGATACATGCGGACGTGCATTGTCCTGTTGGACCAGCAAGTTCCCTTGCCGGGCTAGGAATGGTAGAACGATGGGTTCGATGACGGTTTGGATGTACCGTGCACTATTCAGTGTCCCCTCGACGATCACTAGAGGTGTACAGCCAGTGTAGGAGATCGCTCCCCACACCATGATGCCGGGTGTTGGCCCTTTGTGCCTCGGTCGTATGCAGTCCTGATTGTGGCGCTCACCTGCACGGCGCCAGACACGCATACGACCATCATTGGCACCAAGGCAGAAGCGACTCTCATCGCTGAAGACGACACGTCTCCATTCGTCCCTCCATTCACGCCTGTCGCGACGCCACTGGAGGCGGGCTGCACGATGTTGGGGCGTGAGCGGAAGACGGCCTAACGGTGTGCGGGACCGTAGCGCAGCTTCATGGAAACGGTTGCGAATGGTCCTCGCCGATACCCCAGGAGCAACAGTGTCCCTAATTTGCTGGGAAGTGGCGGTGCGGTCCCCTACGGCACTGCGTAGGATCCTACGGTCTTGGCGTGCATCCGTGCGTCGCTGCGGTCCGGTCCCAGGTCGACGGGCACGTGCACCTTCCGCCGACCACTGTCGACAACATCGATGTACTGTGTAGACCTCACGCCCCACGTGTTGAGCAATTCGGCAGTACGTCCACCCGGCCTACCGCATGCCCACTATACGCCCTCGCTCAAAGTCCGTCAACTGCACATACGGTTCAAGTCCACGCTGTCGCGGCATGCTACCAGTGTTAAAGACTGCGATGGAGCTCCGTATGCCACGGCAAACTGGCTGACACTGACGGCGGCGGTGCACAAATGCTGCGCAGCTAGCGCCATTCGACGGCCAACACCGCGGTTCCTGGTGTGTCCGCTGTGCCGTACGTGTGATCATTGCTTGTACAGCCCTCCCGCAGTGTCCGGAGCAAGTATGGTGGGTCTGACACACCGGTGTCAATGTGTTCTTTTTTCCATTTCCAGGAGTGTATAAAGTACAGTCAAACCTCGAATCCAAGTCACGGCGTTTGTCTTTGTTCGGGGATAATATGTCCTATCTGGGAGAAGTAATGTGCGTGGTTCTACTGTTTGCGGCCCCACCCGAAGGAGGAAGGCGATCATTTTTTTGACCAAACACCATACGTCCGCCGAAGGACCGCATATCAGGCGATGCTCCTCTGTGTCTATAACATTGCACTGCGGACACAGTGGCTCGTCCGCCATATGAATTGTATGCAACCTGGAACGAGTCACGTATTTCCCATTTACCACCTGATACCACAGTGCGCGCGTTCCTGTATCAAGGTGTGGATGGTGCACTGTACGCCATACCACTGACCACGTAACTGTTGGTTGGCGGCGCTCTACGGCATTGTTCGGCCGTCGTCGAGTTAAGATGCGATATATATCACGTGCCGTTGCCGTCCTGGTAGTCGGTAGTTCCATATGTACATAACTGTGTTCCACAAAAAAGGTTCGCATATGGGTAAGCGATGGTGAGATGTGAGCCACCGCTACCGGAGCCGAACGAGAAGGTGGAGCGAGTACGTCTATCAAGGTGCCCGTCAGACTTGTCTGGTGTCGTGTCCACATCTTTATCATTGTGGTTACATAAATAGCCACTGCTCGGTCGCGTACGTGGACTAGTCCAAGACCTCCACGACTACGAGGAAGGGTGAGGGTTTCGTATCCTACCTTAAAAAGCAGACCCGTGCTCACAAAATATCCTAGTGCCGCTAGGATTCGGCGGGCCAGCACCACCGGCATAGGAAGAACTTGTGCCAGGTGGGGGATGCGAGAGGCTAGATAAGTGTTGGCAAAGGTGACCCGTTGTATCATATCCAGTGCCCTTAACCTGTGACTTCGGACACTCGCACGAATTGTTTGCAGAAGATGTCTGTAACTTAGTGCCGCCGTGCGTCGAACGTCTGTAGTGAAGATAATTCCTAGGCATTTCATCTTGTTGATCGGCTGTAATGGTGCTACACTTCCTGTCGGGAGTCCTCTCCCGATGTTCATCGCTCCCGACTTTGCCATGTTCAGGCGACTTCCCGTAGCCATACAATACAAATTAATCCAATGCAAGGAGGATCTTGCCTCGTCTCCTGACCGTGCTAAAAACACTAGATCATCTGCGTATGTTCGGCATATAAACTTGTTGTGCCTTATCGTCATTCCTTGGAGTCGATTCCGGAGCCCGCAGAGCAGGGGCTCGACAGCGATGGCATACAATATCGTTGACAGCGGGCACCCTTGTCTGACCGATCGTGAGATGGTGATGGGCCCCACCAAGCGTCCGTTGATGAGCACTTTGGATGCGCCTCCGTGGAGTAGTCTCATAACGACGGTGACAAAACTTTCCGGAAACTTCATTTTTGTCATAACGTCCGTGAGATAAGCATGACTCAGCCTGTCAAATGCGCGTTCGAAGTCTATCGATACCAATACACCCCGGAGACGACATGTTGAGGCCAGTGCGATAACATCGCGGTAGTCACTGAGTGCCGTTTGTATATTACTGTCTCCTCCTAGCTGGGTTTGGTCGAGTGAAATCACTTGACGTATTACGCGTTTAAAACGTGCTGCAAGCATCCTGGCGTAGATCTTGTAGTCGCAATTAAGAAGGGTCAGTGGCCGGTAAGCCTGTATCCCTGTGCCGCCAGATGGTTTGTGGATGGGGATGATCATTCCTTCCACGAAGGCGGGTGGAAGAGGCACGTTGGGAGACATCAATTCGCAGTACATGGCAGTCCATCGTGGAATCATGAGATCTTTAAATGTACGATAGAACTCTAACGGAAACCCGTCGGGCCCCGGCGACTTGTGCGACGCTCCCTTATCAATCGCTCCCATTACGTCGTCAACTGTGATTTCACCTGTTAACTCCAGGTTGGCCGGCTCGTCGAGACACGCGGAGAGCGTTCGACGGACCTCCTGAAAGGCTGGCTGATCGTGTTCCGCTTCTTCATAGAGATGACCGTAGTGTTCCACGAAAGCGTTGGCAATGTCTTTTTGCGTTGTCATGCGGCGACCATCTGGCAGTACGACCGTCTGTATTAAGGTTCTGCGGCTACGTTGTTTTTCTCTGATAACGTGATACATCGACGGTGATTCTCCATGGACTCGTTCAAAGGCCCTTGCACGGATTGCGACTCCCTCCAGACGGCGGCGCGTTATGGAAATTATTTGGGCCTGTGCTCGTTTTATACCGGATCGACGCTCTTGTGAAGGTGCTTGTACAGAAAGTTCGCGGAGCATCGTGAAATAAAATTCCGTCGTGTGTCGCCTCCACATCATCTGCTCTCTTCCGTATGCAATTAACGCTCGGCGCAATGCAGGCTTAACGCATTCCAGCCACCACTGCAACGTCGTCGGATATGTCGGGAGGCGTCGTTCACACACGTGCCAAGCATCTTCGACTATGCGTCTGCACTCAGGTTCCCTGAGGTGTGCTGTATTCAGTTTCCAAACACTGCGACTCCTCCAAACTTGTTGGCGACTCAGGGAGACCGTGCAAATATATGCTATGTGATCTGAAAAGGCGACAGGCCACAATTCCGCATCGAGGATCGCAAGGTTCGAGACGACGTGTTACGTAAATGCGATCGAGCCGACTTGCAGAGTGACTCGTGACGTAGGTGTATCCACGTCTGTCGCCATGTATCTTCTCCCATGTATCAATGAGATTCATGTCCTGTATGAGTTGTCGCAGCTCCGGGCATGAAGTATAACGTGGGTGTTGATCCTTTGGTGCGAGCACGCAGTTGAAGTCGCCTCCAAATAAGACATTTTCATACCGACCTAAGAATAGTGTTGCAATCTCCTCTGCGTAAAATCGGGATCGGTCGCGCCGTCTGTCGGACCCCGACGGTGCGTAAATGTTAACGACCCGTACTCCCAGCACTGTGAGAGCCAGTCCCCGCGCTGACGGCAGGTACACCACGTCCTCGGCTACTATGCCACTACGTAGAAGTATCGCTGTTCCGCTGCCGCCGTCGGTAGTAGGTGTAATGTACGTATCGTACTCATAGAGGTCGGGGAAGCTCTCAACACATACTTCCTGCAGCAGAACGATGTCGACGTCTGACGCACGCAACATGTCTCGTAATAACTGCAATTTTACAGGCGTTCTGATTGTATTAATATTAATAGAGGCTGTTCGATATGCCTGCCGCTGTTCCTCAGTGCGTAAAGCGCACATGAACGCTTATGTTAATTTGTGTGCTGCTGCCCGGTGACCTGCTGTCTGTGCGTCAATCTGCATCTTCTGCGCGGTTAACATCCGGTGGACGCAGCACCCGCCATTGCGGGTGCGTCGTCAGTGTGTGGGTTAGCATCGGATTCGTCGGCCCAGTTACTGTGCTGGAGGTCCAGCTCCCGTCGCGTCTCTCCGGTCGGGTTGACCGAAGGCGGTGGCGTTGTTGCGGTGTGTGGAGGGTCTCCTTCCGTCGGCTTTCCGTCCGGTGTGTCTGTATTCAACTCCTGTCTAGCGTGATTGGCGTCGTACTGCTGTGTGGGGGTAGAACCTCCCGTTGCGCCTCCGGATGCACTGTATCGACGTTACACCCAAGATCGTCTGACATGGACTGCAGTAAGCAGGTATCCGACGGCGCTAGCCGTCGTTTCTTGTGGCGCTTCGGCGACCGTTGTTTGCGCGTGTGCGCCTCCGTATCCGAGTGCGGAAGTGACTCCCGGTGCTCAGGGACGAAAGCAGCTGTCGGCACAACCGCAGGATCAATTTCCATATCTCCTACCGATCCTTTCCGCTCGGTTAAGGGCGTCGTCGGCGGCGGAGCGGCAGAAGTGTGCGTCGTTTCGTCACTGGAGGCGGTCTCTGCTGCAGTCGGTTGCCGTAAACTGTCAGGATTCTGTACCTGGTCATTCTTCGGGATGGGATCTGTTCGGAATGCGTCCGCATACGTTAGTGGCAGCGGCGTCAACGTGGACGTAGGTACAGGTTCGCCATTTGGAACTTGTACTATCCTCCGCTGCATACATTCGGAACGCACGTGGCCCTCTTTCCCGCATCCTGAGCATGTTTTGGGTTGTCCATCGTAGATGACTATAGCTCTGCATCCGCCGATGAACAAGTACGAGGGTACATGTTGTGTCAGTTCTATTCTGATTTGACGCACCCCATTGAGAACGGGGTAAGTCGTGAAGTTGGACCATTTTTCCTGAACGTGGCTGAGCACTCTTCCATACGGGCGTAAGGCGTCAATGACCAAGTCAGACGGAACCTCGAAGGGAAGTTCGAAAATTCGTATGTTTCGTAAGCCCAGTCCTGCATGATCAATAGTTACTTCTCCAACATGTCCATCAGAGTGACGAAATTTGAGTCCATGTTTAGTATCTCGGATGATTCTGTCACATACTGCATCGTTAATCAGCTTGATGTAAACGACACTGCTCACTATGGAGAGGTGGATTCCGATAAGTTCGTTGTAGTCAAGTTTAACTTCGTCTCGTAGGAACCTTTCTATTTCGTAGGCTTTCGGTCTCGCATATACGTTCGAAAAACTAATCTTGAGAGTCGACTTTCGGTATGCATGTGCCATTCTGTATCGAGTCGTCTAAACGCGCGAGTACTCCGAAGAGGTAAACAACTGCGCGAGCGCGAACTACTCCGGCAGGGACGTAAACAGACGTCCGTGCCGTAGCACTGCCGAAGGCAGACAACTGAGCTACCGAAGCACGACTCACGACCGGTACTCACAGCTTTACTTCTGCCAGTATCCGTCTCCTACCTTCCAAACTTTACATAAGCTCTTCTGCGAACCAAGCAGAACTAGCACTTCTGAAAGAAAGGATATTGCGGAGACATGGCTTAGCCACAGCCTAGGGGATGTTTCCAGAATGAGATTTTCACTCTGCAGCGGAGTGTGCGCTGATATGAAACTTCCTGGCAGATTAAAACTGTGTGCCCGACCGAGACTCGAACTCGGGACCTTTGCCTTTCGCGGGCAAGTGCTCTACCAACTGAGCTACCGAACACGACTCACGACCGGTACTCACAGCTTTACTTCTGCCAGTATCCGTCTCCTACCTTCCAAACTTTACAGAAGCTCTTCTGCGAACCAAGCAGAACTAGCACTTCTGAAAGAAAGGATATTGCGGAGACATGGCTTAGCCACAGCCTAGGGGATGTTTCCAGAATGAGATTGTCACTCTGCAGCGGAGTGTGCGCTGATATGAAACTTCCTGGCAGATTAAAACTGTGTGCCCGACCGAGACTCGAACTCGGGACCTTTGCCTTTCGCGGGCAAGTGCTCTACCAACTGAGCTACCGAAGCACGACTCACGACCGGTACTCACAGCTTTACTTCTGCCAGTATCCGTCTCCTACCTTCCAAACTTTACAGAAGCTCTTCTGCGAACCAAGCAGAACTAGCACTTCTGAAAGAAAGGATATTGCGGAGACATGGCTTAGCCAGGAAGTTTCATAGCAGCGCACACTCCGCTGCAGAGTGAAAATCTCATTCTGGAAACATCCCCTAGGCTGTGGCTAAGCCATGTCTCTGCAATATCCTTTCTTTCAGAAGTGCTAGTTCTGCTTGGTTCGCAGAAGAGCTTCTGTAAAGTTTGGAAGGTAGGAGACGGATACTGGCAGAAGTAAAGCTGTGAGTACCGGTCGTGAGTCGTGCTTCGGTAGCTCAGTTGGTAGAGCACTTGCCCGCGAAAGGCAAAGGTCCCGAGTTCGAGTCTCGGTCGGGCACACAGTTTTAATCTGCCAAGAAGTTTCATATCAGCGCACACTCCGCTGCAGAGTGAAAATCTCATTCTGAGGTACTGTTATCTTACTGCTGAAGAAAAAAATTCGGCAGGCATTACTGCATATGGAAACAGGACAAGCCTGCAGTACTGAGGAAAGTCTCCAAACAACAGTCTGAAGGTGATGATCTCTACATTTAATCCCATACTTCCAGTGAGAAGTAGCGGTGTCAGGTGATCCAATAAGACTATGTCCATCTCCACAAGTGATGTCGGTCAGTCATTGTGTGGAACTCAATAACTTATCAGTGTATGGATGGGATGGAAAAGACACCATTGATATGGAGTGACATACTGTAATTATAGAACCACAGTTGATAGTGTGATCAACATTAGCAATTTTACCAATTGTTCATCACCAGCGAATGACACAGCAGAATGCTTTGCTATTTCTACATCGTCACTAAACCACCTCTCCACTACTTAGAGAGTATCATATACTCGTACTAGACTGTTAATGACGACAGATGACTATGAAGCACATCCATTCAGTCATATGAGTACACCAAAGTATACTGGACAATGTCCAATACCCAAGCAGTTAGGCTATCTACATATTTCTATTACCCATCCAAGTGCACTAGATCTCTCCAGATGTGCATGTGTTGAGCAGGTTAGAACCCCTTATCGGTGTATAACAGAAGAAGAATTGTGAGGTTTATGCATGATAGAGCTCGAGCCAGATGGAGTTCGAAACATTGTACTTAAATCAACTGTACTATTAATTCTGGAGTATTATTCCAGTATCTGTCGTCAGTACCAACAAGGTACCAGCAAGAGGGAAATGCTCATGGAGCATAAAACACACCCCTATATTGTTCACATTTCTGCACATGGAAACGCTATAATGTTAAAGTCATACAATTTCTGAAATATTAGCTCTTAATAAGCTAATCCAGGACACACGTGTCTAACATCTGACATACCCCCATCCTGAAAGTTTTCTACCCGATTCACTATGGTGACAAATTTCACGTTTTACACAATTCTGGTGTTCTACGATGTGACTGAGCTGTTTCTCGCTGCGTATATCATCAGTATCCCCTCCTCTCGAACTGCTTATAAACCAACTAGAGCAAATTCGTGAGACTTCTGTTCCATCCCATAGCTATATGGATGGATTTTATACGCCTTTTTAGTCAGAGATGTGTTTACCCACTATCACATTTCCCACATCAATCGTGCTTCTTAGTAATAGTAGTGATTTACACAGTGTAAGTAGGCTGTTTAGGTTTTTTTATTGGAAACGCCACATAGAGCTCTGTATGAAAAATCACTGGCTGTGCTGTGTGCAGTCAGTGGCTGGTTGGCATTGTTGTAATACTCGCCATTGTAGTGTTGGGCAGCTGGATGTTAACAGCGCATAGCGTTGCGCAGTTGGATGTGAGCCGCCAGCAGTGGTGGATGTGGGGAGAGAGATGGAGGAGTTTTGAAATCTGTAAGACTGGATGTCATGAACTGTTATATATATTATGACTTTTGATGATATTAAGGTAAATACATTGTTTATTCTCTATTAAAATCTTTCATTTACTAACTATCCCTATCAGTAGTTAGTGCCTTCCGTAGTCTGAATCCTTTACTTAGCTGGCAGTAGTGGCGCTCGCTGTATTGCAGTAGTTCGAGTAACGAAGATCTTTGTGAGGTAAGTGATTTGTGAAACGTATAGGTTAATGTTGGTCAGGGCCATTCTCTTGTAGGGATTTTAGAAAGTCATATTGCGTTGCGGTAAAAATATTGTTTGTCAATTTAAGCACGGTCTTGTATAATTGTTCAAAGGGGACGTTTCATACAATCGTGCTTCTTAGTAATAGTAGTGATTTACACAGATGCGGCAATGCAACACGCCGGCCGTTGTGGCGTAGCGGTTCTAGGCGCTTCAGTGCGGAACTGCGCTGCTGCTACGGCCGCAGGTTCGAATCCGGCCTCAGGCATTGATGTGTGTGATGTCCTTAGGTTAGCTAGGTTTAAGTAGTTCTAAGTCTAGGGGACTGATGACCTCAGATGTTAAGTCCCATGGTGCTTAGAGCCATTTGAACCATGCATCACTAGGAAATGGAGCAAGGAAAAAGGACTAAAATATTTTCGTTAGCTGATAAATTTAGTTACCATCCACACCATGCTGCATGAAAATGACGCAAAGGAAGAGCGACTGCTCACGAGGGAATACACACCACGATCAATAGCAGAAGAGTCGTAACAGTCTTACTGCTGTTTACAGTAAGATAACCACGGCCCTGCTAGCACACAGAAGTCATCATCTGATGTTAGGCAGTTTTGCTCTTGTATAGGATAATACAGCAGTTTTGTCTTAATACCACGTCTCTACAGTATCTCCTCCTCACAATTTTAGGGCAGATATATGTTGTATCAGTTCACTCTCCTACATAACATGCTAGGGAATGGCTTAAGTCTGTTAAACACACTGATTAATCTCCTTAATACTTATGGAATAACACTGCTTGCGGCAACTAACCCTAATTCGGTAATATCTATATGGAAGTATATACGTGAGTACATTGTCGTGGGTAAATTGTTTCACCTGCTTTAATATAGTGCTTCTGTATAATACTTGTGTCGTACATGTTGAAGTATGTCTTAATCCGGAAGATTGGAGCAAATTGGAGAGATGTTCCTCAAAGAAGTTACTGCAGATCACCATCTTATCAAGATAATTATATACACAACCGAACTTGAGGTCGTCTAAAACATGATCTAAAAGCCGCAACAGAACCACAACCCCGGTAGCCAAGCCAAGGGTGCTCAATTAACCTTTTACACATTCCAATCTGTACAAAAGGCACTAACGGGATAGATTTCTTACTTAATGGAATTTGATAGTAAGCCTGGTTTAGATTAAGAAGAGTGAAATAACAAGCACCAGCAAACCATGTGAAACACTTATGGAGATCGGGAGTAGATACTGACTCGAAAATAACTTTCTCATTAAGTGCCCTATAGTCAATAACTGGCCTACAATCTTCGCCTTGTGGCTTCAGCACCAGAAATAAGGACGAGGCATATGGAGAAGTAGACGGTCTAAGTACAGTATTCCGTAGCATCACATCAGTTTTTCTTGCAAGTATCCTCATTTTGGGAGGTGAGAGACGATGTGGGGAATGGAATACTGGGATGTCATCAGTTAACCGAATCATGTAGTCAGTGAGGTAGGTGACCCCCATTGGTCAAAACGCCAGGAAACTGTTCAAGGAGAGTGGTTAAGAGTTTAGCTTGACCGTGCCCAAGATGACCTCTAATTGCGAGTGTTCAGATTTGAAGCAAACGATATTATTATTAGGACGGTAAGAACACAAGGCTATTTTCTCGGATGAACAAAGGTTGAGGAAACTGTTTTACTACCAAAATCGAGATCAAAGCATGTTCGCTGGAAAAAAATTACACCCAAACTAGAAGGTAACAGACAAGACTCTAACAACAATGAATGTGGCAGACGAAGAAAAATCACAAATATATAAACACCCTCACACATCCCCACGAGAGGAGCTTTTGCCTATTAGCCACACAACGATTCTAGTAAGAGGGGCGTAATTGAGGCTTCTTACACAAATTAGCAAACTCATGATACCAATTATAGAAAGGAAACAGATGCTCCAGAATCCAAAAGCAAACAAACTGGTTCTTGGATAGGTCGAGCACGCTCAGCTGTTAGACCAATGACCACAACTAATCGGAGACTTGCGTACGAGGCTTCTATGCCCACCACGTCAAAACAATGCTGTAATCTTCCTACATATGGTCAAGATTCATCGAGCTATATTTCTTGGCACTGACACGTCTCCCGAAAGCGACTTCCATCGTTACGTTTTGGTCGCTAGTGTATATGAGAGAGCTGTTTGCAATTAAGGCCAATTTCCGGACCTACTTTCATAGGTAATTCATTTTCAGAAAGAAGCAGGAAGGATACAGACTACGGTGTTTTGTTGTCAATATTCAGATAAAGTGATGATTGTGTCATGCATAATTGCTAGTAGTGTGTGGTTTCTGTTAAATACTGTTTACGAGAATTATGTGTCCACTCCTACTGTTCATTTGAGTGTTAGATGCAGAAATTTTCCTAAAATATAATAATAAAAATATCCATTTTTAGTAACCGCCTGGTGGAAACAACGTTTTTAACTGTTATCAGTTTGACAGCGGCACGGGGTGTGATCACGCGCAGACACGCAAGGACACGTGTAGCTTGGGGAGCACGACGGCGGTGGCCAGGGTGTGGAATGCAATGCAATGCAATTCCGACGCACGTGTCGCGTCGCGGCGGCGGTGGCGGCGGCGGGCGGGCGCGGCGTATCGATTGCTGCGCTGCGGCCGGCCTGCCTGTTCGCTGCCCGCCTTGGGCGCCTCTGCCCCTGCCGCTGCCGCAGCCGCAGCCGCAGCCGGCGACACTCCATCGCCAGTCCATCTGCCGGCACCTTGCCGGCGGCCAGGAGTGGCACACTGTAACTCTAGCATCGCCACACTGGACATCCGCACATTTCCATTACTTACTACGTATGCGTGATCAGGCGGCTCTTGCGTCATACCAAAGCTCAAAAGTGGATTGTCATCCCGATGTCACCAAAAATTAATTTAATCTCTCTCTATATAAAAGGAAACGTCCTGACTGACTCACCATCGCCAAATCCAAACCGCTAAGGATACTTGAAATTAGCAAAGGGTGTCGATCTTATGTTGTAGGGATTGTTCAAGAAGGGATTTTTCGAAATTTCACCCTTAAGAACCGGCCGGTGTGGCCGAGCGGTTCTAGGCGCTTCAGCCTTGAACCGCGCGACCGCTATGATCGCAAGTCGAATCCTGCCTCCCGTAAGGATGTGTCTGATGTCCTTAGGTTGTTTAGGTTTAACTAGTTGAAGTTCAAGGGGACTTATGACCTCAGATGTTAAGCCCAATAGTGCTCAGAGCCATTTGAACCATCAACCCTAAGGGAGTGAAATAGGTGATGAAATGCTTTTTTTTTTTAAATGTATCGTATAAATGCTATCTTGAAACTAGACCTACCAAAATTGTATTTGGTTTCTAGATGAGAAATAAAAAATACAGTTTTCAACATTTATATAAATTCAGCCCCTATTGGGGGCAGCCCCCGTCGAGGGCAGCAGGTTAGTACGCCGCTCTTCAACCTAGAGAACTTTTAAAACAGAAAGAAGATAATAAATAACAAAAACAGGTGATAAAACCAATGACTTAAATTGTTAAATGGCGGAAAATTGTGGAAGTTAAAACATAAAACAAAGGATTGGTGATGCTAATAAAATACAAAGGAAGCAGACAGATAAAATCGTAGACAGACAATTTAAAAAACATGGCGATAGTCTGATTTCTGTTCACAAGAGGTACAAAACTGACACCCAGCGACAGTATGATTTCTGTTCGCAACACTTAGGAAAAGATGCACTACACTTAATACTCATTTAAAACACTTCAGTAACTAATTGGCATGAAAATGGCACACCGCAGCCAAGGGTAGATGGGGAGAACCTGGACAGATGAGGGGAACAAAGGAGGAAGAAGAGGAAAAACGAAGTGTGGGGGGGGGGGAAGCCGATGGAGGGAGAGGATTCGTGACGGGGGTTGGGGCAAGGCAGGAGGGAGTGGGGAAAGGCAGAGGACAGGAATGCTAAAGGACTCGGGGGAGAGAAGGGAGGCAGAGAGCGGGTTGGCAGGGGAAAAAACAGGATGGAAAGGGGGGAGAGGGAGCCCAGGAAAAGTACAGAGGGAGGGAGGGAAAGGTCAGGATCAGAGCTGATAGAAAGGATAAATGGAGGAAGAAAGGGCATCATCCAGAAGGGGAATAGACGGAAGCCACCTTGGGAAAGGAGATGAAGGGTGTGGAAGTCGAGGGTAGGGCGGACACAACCGTGACAGCGCGGCCGATGGCAGGGGTTCGAAAGGAGAGGAGCAACCAGGGGATGAGGGGGATCAAGGCGCCGGGAGGCGTAGAGGACGCAGATAAGTTCGAGGAAAAGGAGCGGATGGGGGAAAGGAATCAGGTCGTAGAGGATCCGCGTGGGGGATTATGTGTCGTTGTCGTAACGGTGCTAAGTAGTGCGAGCACACAAGTCCATATATCGTAAAACAGCACAGTCTGTAAAAACATACGTTCGTTCTCTCATGACTAGTAACTTTTGCACTAAACCATAGCACTTTGCAGTGCTCGCACTATTTAGCAACGTCACAGATGTATACAACAGCAAATGACAACGACATGTAAATGTCTTAGCATCTATAAAGTAGATATGGTTTAAAGCCGAGGCATCTACACTTGATAATGGCCTAAGCCCGAAATTGAATTGTGGAAATAAAAAGTTTAACAGTCACTGCATAAGGGCATCCTTACTCAACAATGGTAAGATAAAGTTGAGTGCCACGCGTGGTAGCCACGCGGATAGCCACGCGTCCGAGGGCGTCTTGCCACGGTCCGCACGGCTCCCACCCCCCCACCCGAGGCTCGAGAGCTCCCTCGGCCATGGGAGTGTGCGTTGTCTTTAGAGTAAGTTATTTTAAGTTAGATTAAGAAGAGTGTAAGCTTATGAAGCGATAACCTCAGCAGTTGGGTCCCATAAGATCTTACCATAAATTTCCAAATAAAGTTGAGTGCATTCGGATATCGATCTGATTGTGAATGACGGTTCGTCATTTAAAACTGGATGACTGCCAATTAATGCCCACAACAATGAGAAAGAACTCCATTTAATGCGATAACGACATAAGTGATGACCTATGAGGAAGTGCCATGACGTCTAAATACCAAGGGTTGATAATACGAAAATACGTGAAATGGCACAATGGCGTGAAATGTGGGAGAGCGCATCACGCCTCCCAAGGAATCGGCATGCGGATCTCAGCGTGATCAATTCTAGATTATTGTCCTTGTACACAGCCATTTTCCTCCCATCAACATGCTGATACAAACTGCTCAATTCCATGTAATGTACAGTGATACGCAAAGTATTTACTTAAGCAGGTATGCACTGCATGCCATTAAAACTCCTCGTATGCCTCTAACAAGGATAGCAATAAACAAAATTCCTTTTAACGTACTTATACAGTACAACAACAAGAAAAAGTGCAGCTGCCACCTGTGACTGAAATAACAACTTTAACCCAACTGATCATTTACTCGTACTGAGTTCGGATGATGGGATGATAGCTTCAGCAATGCTCAAATGGTTCAAATGGCTCTAACCACTATGGAACTTAACATCTGAGTTCATCAGTCCCCTAGACTTAGAACTACCTAAACCTAACTAACCTAAGGACATCACACACCAAGAGAAACGTATTTTTGCACGTCAATTCAAAAGGAAGAGAGATTTTTTCAATCGGTTAAAACTTTTCTTATATCAGAGACTGATACACCGGTGGACCCAATTTGAACCATCAGTCTCGCTTCAGTCAGGAATATTTTAAGGGTGACAGTTTTTCCAGTTAAATTCTGCAGTAGGGTTACTGCTTTTGCACGTAAAATACGAACGGTGCACAAACGAATGGTGCCTTTAGACCAGCTTTAATTTCAACCAGGTTGAAATCTTTTGTAGATGAATTAATCGATTCCCACAATCAGGCAGGAAACGGCTCTGCCGTCGGCAACGCCAACATAAGACAAGTGCCTGGCGCAATTCTTAGATCGGTTATTGCTGATACAATGGCAGGTTATCAAGATTTAAGTGAGTTTCAGCATGGTGTTGTAGTTGCTGCACGAGCGATGGGTCACTGAATCTATTGCTCCATATTTCAATGCTGGACCATCGGCAAGTGTCAGCGTGTGAACCATTCAGCGAAACATCATCGATATGGGCTTGCAGAGCCGACGTTCTACTCTAGTGCCCTTGATGACAGCACGATACAAAGCTTTACGCTTTTCCTAGGCACCTCAACACTGACATTGGACTGTTGATGACTGGAAACATGTTGCCTGGTCAGATGCGTCTCGTTTCAAACTGTATCTAGCGGATGGACGTGTACGGCTGTGGGAGACAACCTCATGGATCCGTGGACCCTGCTTGTCTGCAGGGAACTGTGCTAAATGGTGGAGGCTCTGTAATGGTGTGGGGCGTGTGCAATTTTAAGCTCTGATACGTCTAGATACGGGTCTGACAGGTGACACGTGTAAGCATCGTGTCTGATCACCTGCATCTATTCATGTCCATTGTGCATTCCAACGGACTTGGGCAATTCCAGCAGACCTTGCGACCCCTCACACGTCCATAATTGCTACAAAGTGGCTCCAGGAACACTTCCGCTGGCCACCAAACTCCTCAGGTATGTGCATTACTGAGCATATCTGGGATGCCTTGCGACTTGCTGTTCATATCTCCACCCCCTCGTAATCTTACGGATTTCTGGACAGACCTGCAAGATTCATGATGTCAATTCTCGCCAGCATTGCTTCAGACAGTAGTGCAGTCCATGTCACGTCGTGTTGCTGTACTTCTGCTCACTCGCGGGTGGCTTACACGATATTAGACAGGTTGAAAGATAACCGTATTATTGGGGAGGAGAGAAAAATATGCTTTTGCCTGTTCCTTCCTAAAACCCTCTAGCAACGGCCGTATTTCTGCTTCACGCAGCCCCCGTTATTTTTGTGGATTTTCTTGTTTCTGTACTGGTCCACAACCAGGCGGAAACCGATACCTGACATCGGCATTAATAAAAGATTTAGTAATGGCAACTAAACCTGAATGGAACTGGCACAACGGATAATTGGGGGAGAGGTACTTGAGAGCGCTGCCTAGAGAACGGAGCGTGTCCTTTTTTACACGTTACTAAGCAACGGGCTGAAGGGCTCACACTCTGATGTGTGGGTCCCTGAGGTCTTTTTTTTAATTTTATAACTCTTTTCCTTCTATAGATTAATTCTCTTTAGATTGACTTCATTGTGATCTCAGGGTATGTTAAAGATTGTTGACCATTCATAACTTATTTATGTTAACCATCGTCAGTCCACTTTACAGCAATTACAGTTATTGTTCCACCTTACAGAAATTACAGTTTTACAACGTGTAGCCTGGCTATCTTGTATGCTAATCTGCACTCACATTATTGTTTTACGGACAATACGGAACTGCGTTTGGCCATAATGAGTACAACCAAATTCTACAATTACGTTTACACAGAACATCCACTATGTGAAAGGAGGATAACGGACAGGCTGGCAACCAGACACATTAACATAGGGGGTCAAAGGAGTTTAGCGGAGCGACATTTGTTTTGTCGCGATTGGAAACTCGTGCCCTCAGTTTAACTATGCCATGAGGCGGCGAATTACGATGTGACCGTTCGATGTTATAATTTAGCTACCAATGATCAACCATGTTCACTAATACTAGCGTGGGGCATACCACATGTTCTAAGATCCCCTTCGCACAAAGAAACAGTTTTACGGTTCAATTTTTCGTCGAAAATAAATCACTCGCGTTTGAATACATTTCGTTGCACTCGATTTATGCTACAGAATTTAAACATTGGAACTATTGATGAGACTTTGAAGCTTACGATACAACGTGGCTTTGTACAAAGGATGGGAGCCTACTCTCTTTCCACACAAAATTTCCAAAATAAACGAGAAAGCAATCATTGCGTACATTCGTTTCCCTACATAATCTGAAGCTGGAAACAAAAAAAGAATCAGTTCAAATATTCAAATACCTTTCTTCCTGTGAAGACCAAGACAGACGCACTGAGAGCGCATCTTCTCACGTACCTGTCTTCCGTAGAACTCCCAGAACATGGTGGGGACCCGGAGGTCTTCCTGGATCTCGGTGGAAGGAATGGTCGAACCACTTGGCCGTGACCAACCTCTCCACCCCAAATCTTATGATACTGGAACGTCTTTGAATTCGATCTGCCTGTGCTGTATCTCTGACCCCCTACGCAGGAGTATTGTTGACACTACTACACTATAGAACTACTTATGCTGCTGCCCGCATCTCGTGGTCATGCCGTAGCGTTCTCGCTTCCCACGCCCGGGTTCCCGAGTTCGATTCCCGGAGGGGTCAGGGATTTTATCTCCCTCGTGATGGCTGGGTGCTATGTGATGTCCTCAGGTTAGTTAGGTTTAAGTAGTTCTAAGTTCTAGGGGACTGATGACCATCGATGTTAAGTCACATAGTGCTCAGAGCCACTACTTATGCTGTTTCCCAACAGGTATTTGGCCACACTTTATGGAAAGATAGGAGGAAGATTAGGAATGTTGTAACGTCCCCTAAGAAAAGTTGTGAATGACGGTGCTGATAAACTTCTTATTTGATTTTCAAATAGCTGAGCAAAACTGAACGTACTCACACAGTTTTCTCTTTACTTATTCTGATCATCACTAGACTGACACAATATTTTTAGTGCAACGCAATCTGACTTTCAAAAATCCCTACAAAAGAATGGCCCATATCTTTCATGAATCACTTACCTCACAAAAATCTTTGCTACTCGAACGACTGCAATACAGCGAGCGCCACTACTCCCAGCTAAATAAAAGATTCAAACTACGGAAGGCACTAACTACGGATAGGCATAGTTAGCAAATGAAAGATTTTGATCGAGAACCAACAATGTATTTATGTTAATAGTGTTCAAAAGTCATCATATATATCAATTCATGACATGCATCTTTAAAAATTTCCTTTTTCTGGCGGACACACGTCCAGATCGTCCTCTTATAGGAACCTCTCAAAACTCTGGCTTCCCTCTCCCCACACCTACCACTGCTAGCGGTTCACCTCCAATTACACAACGCTACGCACTGTTTACGTCCAACTGCCCAACACTACACTAGTGAATATTTCAACTATGAGTCCAACCAGCCACAGTCTGTACAGAGCGCAGACAGTGATTTTCATACAGAGCGCTACGTGATGTTACCTACATAAAAACCTAAACAGCATACTTACTTAGGCCCTATGCTCCCCACAAAAAATTTTTAAAATTGTTTTGGGCAGTGCTCTATCCTGATTTGAAAAAAAATTAGTAATTACAGTAGCAAAGATATCAAATGCACACACTTATTGATACACTGTTGGTCAAAAGTAAAAACTGTGCTCACAGTCCATAAAGACAGTCGTGATCATTCATAACAGTAGTACAAAGTCTGAACAATAAAAGAAAATGCACACGGAAGTACTGGATTTCCATGCAGTCTTGAAGAGGTAGTGTTGTCCTTCTAACGGAAAGATAGTGCAAATTCTTGACATGGAGACAGGTAATGGGCCACAACAGAGCAAAAACACAGCGGAGTCTGTCGAAGTTTTGAAGAATTTGGTAGGTAGGTCATCACAGATGAGACCCGCTGTAGTCCAGACAGGTAATGGGCCACAACAGAGCAAAAACACAGCAGAGTCTGTCGAAGTTTTGAAGAATTTGGTAGGTAGGTCATCACAGATCAGACCCGCTGTAGTCCTGGTAGAAATTATGGTATTGGTGGGCCACTGCAGTACTTGTAGAGATAACGGTATTGGTGGGTCCTCAGAGGTGCAGACCCACTGTAGTTCTTGTAAAAATGGCTAGCAGCCATCCAATGCGGCTATGAGGGTGCACAATCACCATCGAAGAGCCTTGCGAGTAATATTTCAAGTCCATGAAACACCATTTGTGCAACCACAAAAATATTTTTTGAAATGTCGTTAAAACCAGCAATGCTGTTGACCAGTCTCTTGCTGAATTATCAACACACGTGCGAGCACTGACAGTCCCTTTTTTTTAACATCTCGCATATTGTGCATACACTATGACCAAACAGAAATGTGTGCAGTGAAAAGAATCTTAATTTGAAGAACTGGTGTCTATACAGTTATAAGTTAATAACATAAGAATACAATTAAAAATCTACAAAATGCCTGATCGATCCATTTTTCTTCTCAACGACGTGTAATGCATTGTTGTTTGAGCTTACTGCCTTCTCAATAGTGCCCTCGTCAAGCGTAGATTGTATTTTTGCTCTAACACGGTCCCTATAATGTGCCTGAATCACGTATGGTCTAATACAAAATTTACTATGCTCACGAACACGAAACTGGTATTGCAATCCCTAGATTCTCCCTGTTTTGTGAGTAAAAACTGTAGAATGGGCTTGTAAAATGTCAAAAAAGTCCTTCCTGCCAGTGTCATTACAGTTCTCAATTGTTTGAATTTTATTCTGAATTAAGTCATTAGTATCAAATACGCCGTCGATATCATCGCTGTCAGTACTTGCACAGTGATTGTTAGTGTCAAGTTCCGTCGAAAATTCCAAACTGTTGTCTGACAAGAGGTAAAGCCGATTAATTTCCTTGTCATGGTTTCAGAGCCAATCTACAAATTTCAAAGCTATTGACTTACCTTCTTTCTCTAAACCTATTTCAGCATCCTGAAGCTAATACTGCTTTGTATTCATTCAAAAAGTCTACTCCCAATACAATTTATGTCAATAATAATGGAACAATAAGAAAGTTCATAGAGAATCTGTGGTTTTGACAAAAGAATTCTAAGTTGGTTTGTTGGCGTATATCTACACTTTTTCCAAAGATTGCTCCTTGTAGTTTAATCATACGTAACGGGAGTGTGGGGCAATCGTTCGATTTGTTGCATTTTGTAAAAGCTGTGTCACTAATTACTGAAAAGGGACTGAAAGAGTCAAGTACTGCCTTAAGTTTTACATCATTTATTGTAATGTGGATTATGGGATATGCAATATTTTACTGTTCTACGTTGTGTTCCTGGAGTAAGATGTCCACAATGTCTTCCAGTTTTACGTAATTAAAAGCCACGGCAGCTACGTCGTCAGCTTCATAAGTACATTTTGTGGCTGCCAACGGTGTGAGTCATTGTCTACTGTGTCTTTGTTGTTGCACGTCGTTATTGGAATTAGGAGACCTAACTTCTACAATTTCGACATGTCGAGAGGGCACTGCACTGTTTGAATCCCGACAGTTCTGATTAAATTCTGGTCTGTTGTAAAGTTTATATCGTCTGTCGTCTTGTCGGTAGTTTCTGTAATTTCTTTCTTGTCGGTCACGCGGTGGACCGTTGCGTCTGAACTTATTCTGTCTCCCTTGATAATAATTATTATGGTTCCTATATTGTCTGTTTATCTCATTGTCTCTGTCAAAGTCATTACCACAGAGAGGTGATCCTTCCCTGTAATTATTTTAACTCTGCCAACGGTTATCAAACGGGTGGTGTCTGTTTTGGTCACGATTTGCGTTGTAAAAATAACCTTTTCGTGTCCAGTTGTTATTTCTGTCATCACGGAATTTTGACGGACGTGACATGTAATGATTGTTTTCCTGTTTTCGCATCCCGCGACTGTCTGACTCAATTTATAATTCTTGTAAAAGTACCTGATAATATTCGATGCCGTCTTTTCAGTGTCCTGCCAAAATAATATGTCTTAAACGTTCAGCAATTTAATTAAGCAAATACGGCTGAGTTCTGAGGGGCTGTATGGAATTGACAGGTACTGATTCTTGTGCAACATGTCTTCACAATATTTGACGAGACTGGAAAATTCAGATTGTTCAAAGTGTTTCATCATTATGATGCTAGTTTTCACTCGGTCTTGAGTAGCTCGAGACCAATATTCTGAGAGGAAGGCGTGATAAAATTATCTTTCACTGGAGAATCGTGAATGACCGATCGCATTCTTACAGCTGGTTCATTCCCTAAGTAGCCACACATAAATTCTAACCTGTGCTGCAATGACCAGTTGGGAGGAAAACGGTGAGAGAATTGATCAACCCATGCTTGTGGATGAATGTCGTTGCCGGAATTCTTAAATGTTTCGAATTCACGTGTAGTAATGAACAGCTTATAGTCAAAGTCATCATGATGGCGAGTCACTTATCGGTCGTTGTTACGTAGAGTCGGCGGTTCCATCTCAAAATTCGGTGGACCCTGCTAATTTATTTCATAATTTCTGAAATGCTTGTATTATTACTTTGGGGCTTTTTCGTATTTCTTTGTCCCTCTTCCCTTATTAGAGAGCGAGTGTCCTCTTAAATATGTAATTCTTGCATTACTTATGCCAACCGATCTTGTACTTGCTGGATTTCTCTTTTGTGTCGCATATTAATTTGATTTTGATTTTGTTTGAATTTCTCTAATTTTTTCGTACTCTTCTATGTCAGTAAAGATTATCGGTCTTGTGTCATTCAGATTACCAACTACCTTCGTAGATAAATATTTTAGCTGATCTGAAAGTTCGACTACTTTCTGTGTCAATGAACTGATTTCCTCCGTCTGTCTTTCTGAGTCAAGTTTCAAAATGTCCACTTGTGTCGAGAGTGTATTTACTGCGTCCTTTAAGTTTTCCTGAGTTTTTGAAAGTTGCGTAACCGAATCGGTAGACGCAACTGTGTCAATTTTAGCTTGCAAGGTGTCGTGATTTTCATGAATAATAGTTTGCAGTTCTTTTATGGCTGCTACGTGATTCTGTAATCCATTTTCATGCCGCGAAAAAATAGGTTGAAAATGCACAGAAATTGGTTTTTACGTCATTACAGACTTTTTTACTTTTTTATTCGATTTTAAGTAACTCAGCAGTTAAACCTTCACGTGTCCCTCGAAGTTTTTCTTTAATTTGTTTCTGATTTTGTTCCATTTGTTGCTGTGATTGTTTTGATTTTGTTCCATTTGTTGCAACAACTGCAATAATAATGTATTTGTGTCCCATTGTGCCTACCGGCAGTGCATTTGCACAGGCAGCATTCGTATTCTGAAAAGCAAAAAATGTGTCTTGATTTAATTGAGAAAAAGTTGAGGACGCAAAACCTGAATCTACAGTATTTGCAAAATTTAGTCCTGTCATTTCGGATTATTGAGGCGATCTGTTGCCGACCGATCGATCGACAATGGTTCCCTGTTCACTAATTGTTTTACTTTCTACACTATTATTTGCCACCTGGTCCATTTCCCTGTGCACAATTACCAAATTCTTATTCTGAATATTTGTTAATTCATTACATGGTGGCGCTGACACACTACTGTCGTCTTCACTGTCATTTCTCAGTTTACTTCGGAGCCTAGAGTTAAGTTTTTCACAAGCCATAGTTGTCACAGTATTTCATACGATAACACAGAAAAGCACAATTAGAACAGCAAATTAAGAAAACACATCAACACAGCACTGGAAATAATATCAAATTAATTGCAATCCTTCTGAATCTGCTTAGTGTATTCATCTCTTGGTCTCCCTCTACGATTTTTACCCCTCCACGCTGCCCTCCAATGCTAAGTTTGTGATCTTTTGATGCCTCAGAACATGTCCTACCAAACGATCCCTTCTTCTGGTCAAGTTGTGTCACAAACTTCTCTTCTCCCCAATCCGATTCAATACTTCCTCATTAGTTATGTGATCTACCCATCTAATCTTCAGCATTCTTCTGTAGCATCACATTTCGAAAGCTTCTATTCTCTTCTTGTCTAAACTATTTATCGTTCACGTTTCACTTCCATACATGGCTACACTCCACACAAATACTTTCAGAAACGACTTCCTAACACTTAAATCTATACTCGATGTTAACAAATTTCTCTTCTTCAGAAACGCTTTCCTTGCCATTGCCAGTCTACATTCCATATCTTCTCAACTTCGACCATCATCAGTTATTTTGCTCCCCAAATAGAAAAACTCCTTTACTACTTTAAGTGTCTCATTTCGTAATCTAATTCCCTCAGCATCACCCGACCTAATTCGACTGCATTCCATTAACCTCGTTTTGCTTTTGTTGAGGTTCATCTCATACCCTCCTTTCAAGACACTGTCCATTCCGTTCAACTGCACTTCCAAGTCCTTTGCTGTTTCTGACTGAATTACAATGTCATCGGCGAACCTTAAAGTTTTTATTTCTTCTCCATGGATTTTAATACCTACTCCGAATTTTTCCTTTGTTTCCTTTACTGCTCGCTCAATATACAGATTGAATAGCTTCGGGGAGAGGCTACAACCCTGTCTCACTCCCTTCCCAACCACTGCTTCCCTTTTATGTCCCTCGACTCTTATAACTGCCATCTGCTTTCTGTACTAATTGTAAATAGCCTTTCACTCCGTGTATTTTACCCCTGCCATGTTTATAATTTGAAGGAGAATATTCCAGTCAACATTGTCAAAAGCTTTCTCTAAGTTTACAAATTCTAGAAACGTAAATTTGCCTTTCCTTAATCTTTATTCTAAGATAAGTCGTCGGGTGAGTATTGCTTCACGTGTTCCAACATTTTTACGGAATCCAAGCTGATTTTCCACGAGGTCGGCTTCTACGAGTTTTTCCATTCGTCTGTAAAGAATTCGCGTTATTATTTTGCTGCCGTGACTTATTAAACTGATTGTTAGTTAATTTTCACATCTGTCATCACCTGCTTTCTTTGGGATTGGAATTATTATATTCTTCTTGAAGTCTGAGGGAATTTCACCTGTCTCATACATCTTGCTCACCAGATGGTAGAGTTTTGTGACGACTGGCTCTCCGAAGGCTGTCAGTGGTTCTAATGGAATGTTGTCTACTCCGGGGGCCTTGTTTCGACTTATGTCTTTCAGTGCTCTGTCAAACTGTTCACGCAGTATCATATCTCAATCTAGTACTGATTACTATGTTTATTTATGGGTAATTTATGAACTAATAATCGATTCCAGTAGAAATTCATTTCTCAACAAGAATTCTAAACCTTTTCAAATACTGTTATTTTGGGCTAAGTGAGACAGTAGTCAGCATGTGACTGATGTGATCGGACGTATTTTTGTATTTTGTCAAACAATGTAATTTCGGCTTTGGTAATGTTCCCAGCCACTGCTTCCCTTTCGTGTTCCTCGACTCTTATAACTGCCATCTGGCTTCTGTATTTTACCCCTGCCACCCTCAGAGTATATAACAGGAAATCTGTAATGTAATGCAGCGTCATATCTCCCCTTTGTGTGTTTCGAAGACAGCTCGCCGTCGGGAGCTCTGAGGTGACGCAGGCTAATCAGGAGGTGAGGGCCGAGGTCGGCAGTGCTATCGACGCGCCTCGCCGGGGGCGGCACCGCCAGGTACGACCGCCGGGCCTCAGCCAGCCGCCCACGCCGCCTGCCGCACCGCGGGGCGTGCAGCGGGGTCAGTGTGGGCCCGAGCCACGGCACGCCCCCAGCGCCGCGCAGCACTCTGCTCCAACCGCAGCGCCGCCACCTGACAGGTACCTGCCGCAGCCGGTATTCCAGCACGTACAGCTTGTCGCGCCTTACAACCACGTACGTTCGAATAACACCAGCGACGTTGCTGTTCTCGTACTCTGCCGCAAACTCCTCCACTGATTGACACTGTCAATTTATCCAAAAAATTAAAGTCTCTTTGACTGTTACGTCAAGATACGTTTTGCCTTTTCTGTTGCTTCATAAATGCATCATCAGATTTCAACAAAATCCTTCTGAGCGTGTGACACCGCCCTATGTGATTAAAAAAAAAATAATAATGATACCAACGCTTCGGCTGCTATTGCAGGCAAGCAGCCATCGTCACTCACCCTGACGAATGCTGACTCTAATAACAACCGAAGTTATGTGTCTTTTTCACGTATAGCGCTGTACAACACCCACACGGTTATTGTGAGACCTGATATTGTTTGGTGAATGAGATACAGCGATGTGTATTATTCCTTAAATAATTTAGTGGTTCTATCAAAAAATATATCATTATACATTATTGATTACTGATTTCGGTTCACTAGCATCCAGCCTCACATGTATGCAATAAACAGGGAGCTGCATTTCAGTTAAAGTGAACATTTAACAACCTTCAAAATACAAACGCTGTTGTTGTAAAGTTTTTATTTATACTGTGATTACCATTTACATGTACGTTTTTGTCCTTATCTCAGTTATTTTATGCGTTTATAGCCCTAATAGTGAACCAAGGTGGATTCCATCGAAACCAGTGTTAACAGTTACTTTTAACTCTTTCTTAAAATTGTGAATATGTATGTGCGCGCCAGCTCCGAGAACTGCCAAACCACGGTGGTCACAGACAAGCACTCGGGCCGGTTAGTCTTACTTTTATTCATTAACAGACGTGCTTTGACCAACCCTTTAGCACGACGAGTTACACCTACTAACGATTATATTGTGGCTAAAATTTTACTTAGGTGCAGATTCTTTACTAAGAATGACAAGTACTTTTTTACTATTTATTTGTTGTACAACTTTAATATATAATGTATGTTTTTTAAACACACTGAACTGTTCACATTAACCGAAACGCATGTTGATTTCTGCAGATCTGACGTTGGTTGCTAGTCAGCTGGAAACGGTAATCAGCAAGTTGTATTTATATTTTACTGCGATCAAGACCACAAAAATGTTGACACAAGGATTTTATTTCAGTCACATTAGTAATATTCATTTCTTACCCCTGCAACGTCACGTAGAGTTGGCTCCGATTCTTCTTGTCTAGGGGTCTGATTTTTGAAGTTGAAATTCTTACATTTTAGGTCCCCTTGGCTGAATTACTCTAAATAAATTTGAACATTGCTGTTGCACAACTTTTTTTGTTACATTAACATATTTCATGACATTTTAGTATATCATACAGTCTTTTAATTTTTCGCATTAACGAAGCCGAAATTACATTGTTCAGCAAAATACAAAAATACGTCCGATCACATCAGTGACATGCTTACTACTGTCTCACTTAGCGGAAAGTAACAATATTTGAAAAGGTTTAGAATTTTTGTTGAAAAATGAATTTCTGTTAGTTTCGATTATTATTTCATAAATGAATCCATAAATAAATGTAGCAAACAGTACTAGATAGCGTAATTAATAATGGAAATTTTAAGTGTGTCCAATAATTCATAATTTCAAACGTTTGTAAAAACAGTAATTTTTACTGTATATTAAAAACTAGTGCTTTATCGATCATAACATGCTAAGTAAAGTAATTCCTTTTCATAAATTTTAGCTTGAAATATAACATACTGTGCATAAAATCATATGAAATTTTTCAGAAAATCAGCTGAGATAATACTGACCTGTCCTAAATTCTAAAATAACACTACTGCTGAGGGAAAGTAACTCTAGAGGAGGATGTTCCGTTAGAAAGTCTAACGTACTGCCCACATAGATATCGTCAGTTACCAACTTATGGTTATTAGCTCAGCATTGGGATTTCTATTTGGCCAACACGACTTAGCGCCTACGAGAGCAGAGGAAGTCCGAGACGTTAACGTACTTCTTCTACGTCCTTTTCTGTCTCTGAGAGACATGGATTTTAATACCTACTCCAAATTTTTCTTTTGTTTCCTTTACTGCTTTCTCAGTATACAGATTCCTCGCCACTTAACAGAAGACTACCATCTGTTTGGCCCAATGAATAATGCAATCCGATGGAAGCAGTACGTGAATGACGGGGAGGTTATTGATGCAGAAGAATGTTGGCTTCCATGTCGACTATTAGAGTGGTACAATGTGGGCATAAAGACCATCCCAGCCAGGTGGCATAAGATCGTCGAGTCTAACAGTGGTTATGTTGCCAAATAGCGTTTTGTAGCCCAAAGAGTGGGAAATAATCTGGTGTATAGGAATCCTGAATCAAACCGACCTGCTTTCCGAAAAAAATGTGTTGAATTATTAAGTGAATACTCCTCTTAATCCAGATGATATCCAGGAAATGGAGGGAATGATAGTTGAATGATATCTCCTCCAATGTGCGAATACAAAATCGCTTCGGGACTTGCATCGCTTGGAACCATGCTGACGTTAAAGTCGAGCCGCATTCTTTGACACTCACTGGACCAGGTTTCGCTTTCTTTGTATAGTTGATCATTGTTTTCTCCATGATCACATGGAACGCGAGTTAGCAACTGAGTGTCATCTAGTCAGTTAGCATCCAGCGTAATAAATCTTTAAAGACCTCATATTCTTCTTTTCTGAAGACATAGAATCGTTTCGATTAATGAAATGGAGACGGAATTCTAAATAGAGCATTGAATATCAATCATTTCAGTGTTATGTAAATATGGAAATATAATGAAACGTATCCATAGATAAGAATTTGTATTGTACTCATACACAGAGCCGTGACTAATTGAAAACACATGAACAGCTCAAGAAAATTAATAAAAACGTACGTGAGATATACCCGAAACGACTTAGAAGTTACTACGAATAGCTGCGCCGAACAATGTTTTCGGTATGGTTCATAATTCTGTCGCTATCTCACATGAAAGCAAACACACACACACACACACACACACACACACACACACACACACACACACGATGTCTGCGACTGCGCTGATCTCTGATGTCCTGTGATTGTAGCTACTGCTGCGAACAAAGCGCCGTCGGTTCCCATCGGACAATTCTCGTCGCACGGATTCTTTTTCCGCTCTTGCGTCCCGCTAGGAGGTTTAACAAGGTCGCCCTCGTGTCGTTCTCGGCAGTCTATCTGCTGCCATTGTGTAGCCGGCGCTCGGCGCTTTTTCGTCCTCCTTCGGCGACGTTTGGTGGAGGGCGACCTCCCTTTTAATCGACTTACCACAGCAAGTCGAGTGCAGGGAGAAGCGATTTCAAGGAAGGCGGCCAGTTTTAGTGCATGCCAACGGAGCTTAGCACTTTCCTAGGTAACCTTAGCTGCACATACAAAACGTACGTATAATTTTAAATGTATAACACGAGAACACAATGATCAGCTATAGGGCTTAACTCACTTCACTGTTGGGATTGCTCCTAGTGTTTATTCTTTGTTGTCCTCGACAACTTACCTACGAAATATGTATTTCCTTTAATTTCACTCATATGCCAAGGTGCCTAAAACAATATTCGACCAATACGCTATTCACATGTTATTATATTTCTCATCTAAACACAAACAATTTTTAAAGGTAGGAATTAGAAGAAAGGTATCACTTACTCAACAAGGTAACTGCGTAGAAAAAAATGAAAAAATATATAAATAGTCTTAAAAGAATCCAGCACATCTATTTCATTACACATATCTCAGTGTCTGCGTTCGTTACTGTAGATGACAATAACTGACACATGTAGTTTCGCATTAAAATTGTGAATCTTTTCTCTAGATATGTGCAGCAGGAAATCCACCATTCTTGCAGTAACTTTTTTCCCAGCTACTGTCAGGGTCACTGATGGTACTGAGCCAGGTCCACTTGCACAAAGCGTTTTGTCACCGTGTTATTTACAATATTATCAACTGTCTTACATCAGTCACCACCAGTGTACTGCTCATAATAATATGTCCGAGACTCGTCCACGGCCCGCTGTGCCACACGACCATGCACAAACTTACTCTTCAACTTATAACTATCCAAATCTTTTAGTTTCGGCACTTAAAACATAAATATTACCCACCTGCATATGTATAAGTCCATAAGCAATTTGTTAATTGTTTCTCTATTTTATACATAGTTCTGAAGACTGATGCAACCCCTTTGAATATAGCAGTAGAGGAAAACAAACAAGAGAGCTTTCCTTACTTAGATACCGAGTAAAACCATACTGCAAAGGCGAAAGTAAATGGCATTAGTGAAGTCATTGGGTCAATACGACGCTCGTTGCCGAGCTGCCAGACGGCGTGTTTCGTAGTCACGACAGAGGATCTGCCAGAAGTTGTAGCTGTCATCAGCTCGATAACGTAACAGAAGGTTTGATTAGGGTGGCTGCTACGCAGAATGGGAGATCGTGGTATGTATGCTTTCTAGTACACTCGACCGCGAAGTCACCAGCGTTCTTACTAATCTAATTTTTCTTACGTATACATAAGAAAGGAAAATATGAGAATTAGAACATTGTCCGATATTAACGTGACAAAGATGGCTTATTCCGCACCTTTAAGTTACAAGACTCTGGCCAACTCTTGTCAATAATTTAGATATTGAGTACTACATCATACGGTCGCCAACAAGAAATTCAAATATATCAGGATGAACACAAAAGAAATGCACGTGCAATGACGCTTCATTGATATTTGCAGTATAAAAAGTTAACGTCAGCACAATAGGGAGTACAGTACTAGATAAGATAATAACCAGTAAGCGCATCGGTCAGGCATAGACGTAGCTAAAAGTCGTTCCAACGGGTCCGAAATCCCCCGTTCCTATCACCTAAATAAAATTTACATGCGTTACAGTTGCCACGTTGTGAAATTCAAAGATATTTGATTTTCAGTCATACGATGAGAAAGGGATACGTATTATGGACAATCAACAAGGCTTTATATTACCTATAAATAGCAGTATCGGCTATCGCCCATCCATACTGTAGCCACGACCAACTACTATTCATTGTGGGCGTAACTTGATATCACTTGTTGTTTTGTTAATCAGTTCCGTTCTTATTTGTAGTTGAATTTAATGTATGTACTGTAGCGTATGTCTGTTGTTTGGTGTTGTGATTTTCGTTAATTACGGATAATTTTGTAACACGGAAGAAGAAGAAAACCGTTTTTGATTCGTCTGCTCGCCTTATGTTAGGTAAAAGATAAGTACGCACTACCAAGATAGCCTACTTACCTATGCACAACAGTTTAATGTTAGCACTGGAGCACTGGAATCGTTATTTGGAGACTGGGGGTATTTCAGGGTCGCAATATTTCAGTATTTCACAAGTCAGAGGAACAGTAAACATCATTACAGATAATATTAAATTAAATTCCGTGCATCAAAATAGACTTGGATTTTCATGTGTCGTGTTTTACAACAAAAATATCGCCCGAGCGGCGGATGTAGCATTTCTTTAAAAAATATGCTCAAAATTCTATCATTAGTAGCTCAAACGGCAAAATGTAGCACAATCTGGTCACCTGGATGGTACTCAGTTATAATAACCAGTTACGATACGAAATATAGGGAAAAGTTTGTAAAGAGGGGGAGGGGTATGTGGTAACAGCACATTCTATAGTTCGTTCGTTTCCAGATTTTTTCCGCAAGTTCTACATCTACATCTACATCCATACTCCGCAAGCCACCTGACGGTGTGTGGCGGAGGGTACCCTGAGTATCTCTATCGTTTCTCCCTTCTATTCCAGTCTCGTAATGTACATGGAAAGAAGGATTGTCGGTATGCTTCTGTGTGGGCTCTAATCTCTCTGATTTTATCCTCATGGTCTCTTCGCGAGATATACGTAGGAGGGAGCAATATACTGCTTGACTCTTCGGTGAAGGTATGTTCTCGAAACTTTAACAAAAGCCCGTACCGAGCTACTGAGCGTCTCTCCTGCAGAGTCTTCCACTGGAGTTTATCTATCATCTCCGTAACGCTTTCGCGATTACTAAATGATCCTGTAACGAAGCGCGCTGTTCTCCGTTGGATCTTTTCTATCAACCGTATCTGTTGCGGATCCCACACTGCTGAGCAGTATTCAAGCATTGGGCGAACAAGCGTACTGTAACCTACTTCCTTTGTTGTCGGATTGCATTTCCTTAGGACTCTTCCAATGAATCTCAGTCTGGCATCTGCTTTACCGACGATCAACTTTATATGATCATTCCATTTTAAATCACTCCTAATGAGTACTCCCAGATAATTTATGGAATTAACTGCTTCCAGTTGCGGACCTGCTATTTTGTAGCTAAATGATAAGGGACCTATCTTTCTATGTATTCGCATCACATTACACTTGTCTACATTGAGATTCAATTGCCATTCCGTGCACCATGCGTCAATTCGCTGCAGATCCTCCTGCATTTCAGTACAGTTTTCCATTGTTGCAACCTCTCGATACACCACAGCATCATCTGCAAAAAGCCTCAGTGAACTTCCGATGTCATCCACCAGGTCATTTATGTATATTGTGAATAGCAACGGTCCTATGACACTCCCCTGCGGCACACCTGAAATCACTCTTACTTCGGAAGACTTCTCTCCATTGAGAATGACATGCTGCGTTCTGTTATCTAGGAACTCCTCAACCCAATCACACAATTGATCTGATAGTCCGTATGCTCTTACTTTGTTCATTAAACGACTGTGGGGAACTGTGTCAAACGCCTTGCGGAAGTCAAGAAACACGGCATCTACCTGTGAACCCGTGTCTAAGGCCCTCTGAGTCTCGTGGACGAATAGCGCGAGCTGGGTTTCACACGACCGTCTTTTTCGAAACCCATGCTGATTCCTACAGAGTAGATTTCTAGTCTCCAGAAAAGACATTATACTCGAACATAATACGTGTTCCAAAATTCTACAACTGATCGACGTTAGAGATATAGGTCTATAGTTCTGCACATCTGTTCGACGTCCCTTCTTGAAAACGGGGATGACCTGTGCCCTTTTCCAATCCTTTGGAATGCTTCGCTCTTCTAGAGACCTACGGTACACAGCTGCAAGAAGGGGGGCAAGTTCCTTCGCGTACTCTGTGTAAAATCGAACTGGTATTCCATCAGGACCAGCGGCCTTTCCTCTTTAGAGCGATTTTAATTGTTTCTCTATCCCTCTGTCGTCTACTTCGATATCTACCATTTTGTCAACTGTGCGACAATCTAGAGAAGGAAGCACAGTGCAGTCTTCCTCTGTGAAACAGCTTTGGAAGAAGACATTTAGTAATTCGGCCTTTAGCCTGTCATCCTCTGTTTCAGTGCCATTTTGGTCACAGAGTGTCTGCACATTTTGTTTTGATCCACCTACCGCTTTGACATAGGACCAAAATTTCTTAGGATTTTCTGCCAAGTCAGTACATAGAACTTTACTTTCGAATTCATGGAGAGCCTCTCACACTGCATTTCGCTTCGCGTAATTTTTGTTTGTCTGCAAGGCTTTGGCTATGTTTATGTTTGCTGTGAAGTTCCCTTTGCTTCCGGAACAGTTTTCTAACTCGGTTGTTCTACCACGGTGGCTCTTTCCCATCTCTTACGATCTTGCTTGGCACATACTCATCTAACGCATATTGTAACATGGTTTTGAACTTTGTCCACTGATCCTCAACACTATCTGCACTTGAGACAAGACTTTTGTGTTGAGCCGTCAGGTACTCTGTAATCTGCTTTTTGTCACTTTTGCTAAACAGAAAAATCTTCCTACCTTTTTTAATATTTCTATTTACGGCTGAAATCATCGATGCAGTAACCGCTTTATGATCGCTGATTCCCTGTTCTGCATTAACTGATTCAAATAGTTCGGGTCTGTTTGTCACCAGAAGGTCTAATATGTTATCGCCACGAGTCGGTTTTCTGTTTAACTGCGCAAGGTAGTTTTCAGATAAAGCACTTAAAAATATTTCACTGGATTCTTTGTCCCTGCCACCCGTTATGAACGTTTGAGTCTCCCAGTCTATATCCGGCAAATTAAAATCTCCACCCAGAACTATAACATGGTGGGGAAATCTACTCGAAATATTTTCCAAATTATTCTTCAGGTGCTGAGCCACAACAGCTGCTGAGCCCGGGGGCCTATAGAGACATCCAATTACCATGTTTGAGCCTGCTTTAACCGTGACCTTCACCCAAATAATTTCACAATTCGAATCTCCGTCAATTTCCTTCGATACTATTGCACTTCTTATCGCTATAAACACGCCTCCCCCTTCACTGTCCAGCCTATCTCTGCGGTATACATTCCAATCCGAGTTTAGGATTTCATTATTGTTTACGTCTGGTTTCAGCCAACTTTCTGTTCCTAGTACTATATGGGCGTTGTGACCGTTTATTAATGAGAGCAGTTCTGGGACCTTTCTATAGACGCTCCTGCAGTTTACTATTAGCACATTAATATTGTTATTCCTTGTTGCATTTTGCCTACTCCTGCCTTGCCGCGTCTCAGGAGGTGTCTTGTCGGGCCTAGGGAGGGAATTCTCTAACCTAAAAAAACCCCTTGTGCACTCCACACGTACTCCGCTACCCTCGTAGCCGCTTCCGGCGAGTAGTGCACGCCTGACCTATTCAGGGGGACCCTACATTTCTCCACCCGATAGCGGAGGTCGAGAAATTTGCACCCCAGCTCTCCGCAGAATCGTCTGAGCCTCTGGTTTAAGCCTTCCACTCGGCTCTAAACCAGAGGACCGCGATCGGTTCAATTTGTCCCAGCCGATGACGCTCTGCATCCCCCCTTTCGTCCAGAATATATTTACACTCTTGGAATAATGTAATATATAATAACTGTAGCTTTCTTCAGATGTACTATTATCTTCAAACTGTAATGTTTTAAGTTGTAGGACCAAAAGTTTAAAATTATTTTTTTCGTATCCTTTGTAACACAACCGATACTTATCTTGATTTGGGAAATAGTTATTTATTTCTCAGGCAGACAATATTTAGTTTTAATGTTGGACTGCCTAAGAATTCGACAATATGGGAAGTTCAGCGAATTCAGAGTCGATGCAGAAGTTTGGTCAGGGGGGCTTGGGAGACTTGACATGAGTTGGGGATCTTTAACTTTTTGATATCCTAATCACATTTTGCCGATGTATTCACGCCATATAATCATTTTTATGGAGAGCAAGCACCGTGACCAGTTTCTATAACCGGAAGACGCGAATCTCAGGCGAAACGCGTCTTTGAAATAAATGTAAAAATAAAACCTTCGCAAACAAGACTGTATTATTATCTCAAATGGTTAGTTCTCAGTTTGATTTATTAGCTAATTAATTATGCAGTTGGCCATTAATAAAGACGCGAGTCATTTAAAATTAGTGCAGATTATGCTTTATCTAAAGCCACCACTGCAAAGAGCATGAAAAGCGCTCCTTATGAATATCGCATGTTAAGTTCTTTTCGTACAGTTAAATATGTCTTATTTGTAATAAATGTTAAGTTTATATGCGCATGATTCATCATTTATAAATGAACGAACAGTTTTACATTAACATGTGAGGGCGGAAGAGGATTAGCGAAGGCAGGCACTGTTCTCAATGTGTATTTCATAGTGTAACATACTTATAATTTGAATTATGCACCATGTTCTTAAATACATTATTGCCTGGCGGACTCGGGAGAGCAGAGAAGCACCACCACCTCTACGTGGTGGTGATAGAAGCCGGTGCTCAGGCGTACTGAGGATCGCGCTGTTCTGAAACAGTCAGAAGGTAGCTACTGCAGGTGTCATCATGTGTCATGTGATAAAAACTTGGCGACGGGTTGGCTGCTGACTGCTTCAACGTTTGTGGTGACTCGCTGCAGTTCCTTGGGATTTGAACTTTGTGCCACACAGTGAGCTGCACGTGATTTACAATTATTCCCGTTGCTTTTGACAATTGTTTCTTGTGAGCCTAAAGTACTTCGTTATTAGTTAAAGAAATTTCTAATTTTAGCAACTAGCCGTTAGTTATTGGTTTACAACTATTTAATTCACTATGATACCTCATATTACGCGCATTTCCCATGATCTTTCCGCACTTGAATCGCACATACATAAGCTTTACTGAACATGTAAAGTTATAATCTTACTTGAATTTTTAACATGTTGCAGCCCTGTCAGCAATTGTGATAAATTAATATCTCAAAAATCCACCTCAGGTGCGAAATGTTACTGGTCATTACCCAGGTTTGAGCAAGAGTAATCTAGCCATCTTCAGAAGCATAAAATAAACTAATACATGGCAGAATAAGAGACGGTCAAACATAAAAAGCTGAAGTACCGTGGTACCATGTCAAACTATGTTACTCAGCTGAGGCACAGCCCCAGCCTCAATTCGTGGAAAGCGGTCGGTTAGCTGTGGACGCTACGTTGGAACTGGTCAGTAATCGAAACGTCTTAGACTCCAACCACCGCTTGAAATTTTGAATAAAAATCGTCAGCAATGGTGGCCGAAGACTTCCGGGATAAAAAGTGTTACCTTCATTCTGCCAACGGTTTTATCGAACAGGTGGGGAAACAGACGGTCAGGACAGTTTCTTTCCCTTGCGGTGGGAAGCTGCCCCTAAAGGCGAAGGAATCATCAATGATCAATGGCATGAGTAACCACAGGACGTTCAACCCGTAACTGAAGATGTGTCATGAGCACCTCTGTAGTTCCAAAGATTCCGAACTAGTCCTCCATTTGGATCTTAGGGAGAGGACTGCCGAGGGGAAGATGACCATGAGAAACAGACTGAATAATCAACCGAAGGGTCACGTCCTACGTGTCGCCCCAAGGCACGTCAGACGTTTGAAAGTGGTAGTGCCGCTATAAAACCTGAAAAGGCAAATGCCAAGTCTCTCAGCCTAGATCGTGGGTCAGGCGAATATAACATCAGCAGCAGCCTAAAATGGTACAACGGGAGTAAGGATCCGGTGTGAATAGAAAGGTAGGGCACATACTGAGTTACTGTGAAGTGTTCAATGATAGAATCCACGGCAACATAAACAACAGTTCAAATATATATATGTCGACGTTGCAAACCGAAGGTGAAAAGCTAGAAAAAGTATATGAGGATACTGAACGTGTAATTCAATACGTAAACGGAGAAGAAAGCCTAATAGTATGAGACGTCCTCTAAGAAAAAGTTTATGAATTACAGTGCTGATAAACCTCTTACGTCATTTGATTTTCAAACACTGAGCAGAACTGAACGTAATCAGACATTTCTCTCTTTACTTATTCTGATCAACACTAAACTGAGACACAATATTTTTAGCGCAACGCAGTCTAGCTTTCAATAATCCCTACAAAAGAAGGGCCCTGGCTAACAATAACGTATACCTTTCATGAACCACTTACCTCACAAATATCTCCGTTACTGGAACTACTGCAATACAGCGAGCGCCAATACTACCAGCTAAACAAAAGATTCTAACTACTGAAGGCCCTAACTACTGATAGGAATAGTTAGCAAATGAAAGATTTTGATAGAGAACAAACGTATTTCCCTTAATAATGTTCAAAAGTTATCATCTTTCTGATGGACACACGTCCTGATCGTCCGCTCTCAAAATTCTGCCATTACTCCCCCCACATCCACCACTGCTGATGGCTCACCTCCAGCTGCGCAACGCTACACGCTGTTCACATCCAACAGCCCAACACTACAAAAGCGAATGCCAACCAGCCACAGACTGCACACAGCACGGCCAGTGATTTTCATACAGAGCGCTACGTACCCTTATCAACATAAAAACCTAAACAGCCTACTTACATAGCCCCATGCTCACCACAAAAAATTTTACAGGTTGTTTTGGGAAGTGGTCAATAATGATTTGATAACATTTTTCATAATTACAATAACAAAGATATCAAATGCGCACACTTATTGATGCAATGTTGGTCAAAAGCAAAAATTGTTCTCATAAAGACAGTCCTGATCATTCATCACAATAGTAATTACAGTTTTCTTTTTTTTTCTCAAAGTTTGTGCAGTAAAAGAAAATGCACACGGAAGAAGTGGATTTCCATACAGTCTTGAAGAAGTAGTGTTGTCCTTCCAACAGAAAGACAGTGCAGTCTCTTGACATGCAGACAGGTAATAGGCCACAACAGAGCACACCCACAACAGAATCAGTCGAAGTTTTGAAGAACATTGGTAGGTAGGTCATCACAGAGCAGACCCACTGTACTCCTGGTGGAGAGTATGATATTGGTGCGCCATCACAGGTGCAGACCCACTGCAGTCCTTGTAGAGACGGCCAGCAGCCATTTGTTGCGACCATCGAAGAGTCTTGTGGACAAAATAGCAAGTCCATAAACTACCACGTGTGCACTCAGAAAGTCTTTGAAATTGCCCTTAGAACCAGCAATGCTGTTAACCAGTCCCTTTACTAACACACGTGCAATCACCAACAGTCCGAACTTCTCACGTATTGTGCATATGCTATGACATATAGAAACGTGTGCAGTGAAATTAAACTTGAGTTGAAGAACTGGTGTCTATACAATCATAAATCACAACAAAAGAATACAATTACAAAGGTACAAAATTCATCATTAAAAAATATAACAATACAGATAACATTTGTAGTAATACGTGCATTACAAAAGAATCGAAATAATATACACGTCAATGTTACAGGAAATATAACATAAGTAAATACATAAAAGATCAGAAGAGCTTTCGACAATAATGTCAAAACATCTTTGCAAAGTAAATAACATATTATCAATCCAAATAATATTTGAGAATAACAGAATAATAATCATAGTGAATGTAGCTTAGTATTAGGAAAATTCTAGAACATGAAACTTATTAGCTAAACACTTGAAGACAGGAAAAACATAAATACACAAGGGTACACAAACACATAGAGGGATAACATGAAAGGAAAGGACAGGATTTGTTTTACTGTAGTATTTTGCAAACATAACTTTCTTTTCTTCTTGGAGATCTCCCTTCGTTCATCATTATTCCCAAAAAGTCCTATCTATACCTGCCTTCTGTATTCTATTCATATCCTATTTCAAAATTATTATTCTTCATTGTACAGTGCCTATAGGTTATTGTTAGTCAGGGCCATTCTTTTGTAGGGATTATTGAAAGTCAGATTGTGTTGCGCTAAAAATATTGTGTGTCCGTTTAGTGTTGATCAGAATAAGTGAAGAGAGAAATGTCTGAGTATGTTCAGTTCTGCTCAGCTGTTTGAAAATCAAATGACGTAAGAGGTTTGTCAGCACTGTAATTCATAAATGTTTTCTAAAGGGACGTTTCATAATTTCCGAAGTACCCTGTGTTATTATTTTGCGGCTCTTCCGAATTTCTATGTCCTTCTTCCCGTATTGGAGCTTGAGTGTCCTCTGAAAATGTAATTCTTGTATTACCAGTGTCAACTGATCTTGTATTTCCCGGATTTCTCTTTTGTACTATGTATTGATTTGATTTTGATTTTGTTTGAATTTTCTAATTTGGTCATACTCTTCTGTGTCAGTGAAGGCTACTGGTCTTGTGTCATTAAGATTATTATCTAACTTCGTAGATAAGTTATTTAGCTGATCCGAAAGTTCGTTTACGTTCTCTCATAATGAACTGATTTCCTCAGTGTGTTTTTCTGAACCAAGTTTCCGAGTGCCCATTTGGGTTGAAAACGTATCTACTGTGTCCTTTAAGTTTTCCTGAGTTTTTACAAATTGCATAATCGGTAGATGCAACTAAGTCAATTTTAGCTTGCAAGGTGTCGTGATTTTCATGAACATTAGTTTGCAGTTCCTTTATGGCTGCTTCGTGATTCTGTAATGCATATTCATGATGCGAAACAACAGGTAGGAAATGCTCACATATTTGTGTTTTTTCGTCATTACAGACTTTTTGACATTTCGATTCGATTTTAAGTAACTCAGCAGCTAAATCTTCACGTGTTTGTTCAGGCGTGGTATCTAACTTTTGAAGCTGTTGCTGTGTTTGCCTCTGGTGTTGTTTCATTGTGTCTAACTTTCGAAGCTTTAGTCCCATTTCTTGCATTAATTGTAATAACAATGCACTGGTATCTGAAACATGTTCCTCAGCGCTATTCGGCAGTGCATTTGAAGCTGCTATATTCGCATTTTGAAAAACAGAAAATGTGTCTTGACTTATTCGAGAAAACGGTGTGCACGCAAGACCTGAATCTACAGTATTTGCAAAATAGTGTCCTCTCATTTCGGATTCCTGAGGCTAGCTGTTGCCGACCGATCAATCGATAATGCTTCCCTGTTTACTAATTGTTTCACTGTCTACACCATTGTTTGCCGCCTGGTCCATTTCCGTATGCACAATTACCAAATTATGATGTTGAACATTTGTTAATGCATTACACGGTGGCGCTAATACACTGCTTTCGACTTCACTGTCATTTCTCAGTTTACTTTGGTGCGTACTATCACGTTTTTCACACACTATAATTGTCACAATATTTCACACGATAACCCAGAAAAGCACAATTTGAAGAACAAAAATAAGAAAACTCATTAACATACGACTGAAAATAATATCTAGTTAACTGCAAGTGCAGATACGAAATACTTGGTGCAAATCTATATGCATGCCACAACTGTTTTACTGTACAACAATGAAAATCTACATCTACAAAGGATATTGTCTCTACATATACGCTCTAGCAGTAAACAATAGCTACACTAATTACACAAATTACAAGAAAAAATCAGAAGATTCCAGTGAGGTATCCTCGGCTAAGAGTCTACATATGAAACGATCCGATAGAAAATTTTTATAAATGACTGTGCTGGAAAACCTCTTACGTTATATGATTTTCTAACAGCTGAGCAGAACTGAACGTACTCAGATATTTCTCTCTTTACTTATTCTGATCAACGCTAAACTGACGAACAATATTTTTAGCGGAACGCAATCCCTACAAAAGAATGGCCCTGAATAACAATAAGCTATACCTTTCATGAATCACGTGCCTCACAAAAATCTTCGTTACTCGAACTACTGCAATACAGCGAGCGCCAAAACTGCCAGCTAAATAAAAGATTCTAACTACTGAAGGCACTAACTACTGATAGGCACAGTTAGCAAATGAAAGATTTTGATAGAGAACAAAAAATGTATTTGCTTTAATAACGTTAAAAAGTCATTATATATATCAGTTCATGATATCCACTATTACAAATTTACTGTTCCTGATGAACACACGTCCAGATCGTCCGCTCTCAAAATTCTGCCATCTCTCTCCCCACATCCATCACTGCTGGCGGCTCACCTCCAGCTGTGCAATGTTACGCGGTGTTCGCATCCAATTGCCTAACACTACCATAGCGAATATTCCAAAAATGCCTAAAACCAACAGACTACACACAGCACAGCCAGTGATTTTGATACAGAGCGCTACGTGACGTTTCCAACATAAAAACCTAAACAGCATACTTACAAGTCATGTGAGATTGGAAAGCTGTCTCAGGGGAATCCGTAGAAGAAATGATTAGTGGACAATGTGAGCTTGGTAATAGGAATTAGAGAGGAGAAAGACTAATTGCGTTCTGCAACAAAATGAAGCTAGTAATAGCAAATATACTACAGGTGTGGCGTAATTAAATTTTTTCTTGAGACTTTTGAGCCTGTACAAGCATCATAAGAAAAGATTTCGATATCAGATACTGGTCTATAAGGCTTAGCCAGGAGCGCATATAGACTCACGTTACAATTTAATAAAGATGAAGAGTAGGGTAATATGAAAGAGACTAGTCAGGAAGAGTCAAAGGGCAAAGAAGTGGAATACAGAGTGCTAAGATTGTTCTCTTCGACTGTAGTTACTGCAATGACGAATACCTCAGCAGTCAGTTTAGTTGAAGAGAAGCGGACATCATAATATTGGTTTAAGGAAGATAACTGCGAACAAACAGTGGTTAACAGAAGAAATAAATCAGTTGATTGCAAAAGTAGGAAGTACAAAAATGCTCTAAATAATTCAGGATCACGGAAAAACAAGTAACTTAGGAATGAAACAAACACGAAGTGCATCGAAGTTAAGGCGGGGTGACTGTATGAAAAGTGTGAAGAAATCGAAAAAGAAATGACTGTCGCAAATATTGACTTAGCGTATAGAGAAGCCAAAACAACCTTCTGCGAAATTAAAAGCAGCGGCGTTAACATTATAAAAGGGAATTTCGAATACACTGGAGTAGAATTGTCTTCAGTGAGACACCCGTTTCAAAATGAGCACCGACGTTCATCGGAGACCTGTATGGAGGCGCCCCGTACAGCGGCGGGACAGGCCTGACTGTACTCACCATACGGCCTGACAGTCGGCATCCATTCGGTTTTTACCTGCGGCACACTTACGGCCATCGGTGCGTCAACGATATTCCACAACCATTTTGTTGCCTTTCAGCATGGTAATGCCTACCAGCTCGCGGCTAGAGTTTCTTCTGCTTGTCGTCGTGCTCGTGAAACCCTACCTTGGCCTGATTTCTCCCCACTTGAGAACGTTTGCAGCATTATGAACGGAATACTCCGACCAGCTCGAGATTTTGATGATCTAACGAGCCAATTGGACAGAATTTAGCCCGATATCCCTCACAAAGACCTCCAAGAACTCTGTCAATTATGCCAAGCCAAATAAATGCTTGCATGAGGATCGGAGCTGGACCAATGAGTTACTGACTTGCTCAATTAGTGAAACTTTTTTTTTTACTATACTTGCATGTAATCCGGGTTTAACAGAAAGATAGGTAGTATTAAGATTAGTAAGTTTATTCATCCTCCAGTCACTACCAACAGCAGCTTGCGATTTGAGATCTTTGTGAGCTGATCTACAACGGCGTTCTAGACTGCCAGAAAAAAATTAGTACACTCTTACCGAGATTTGTAAGATTTTTTTCTTTGCGACAGTGCATATGGAGTACATTAAATCATTATATTTGCAGATCAATAGTAGAAGCGGTTCTGAAGTACCAGCTATTGCCCCATGCTGAAACAAAGATATGTGGTGTAGCCTCCACGGGCGATAATAGAGGCAGTCACTCTGGCATCCATCAATAGTACACATAACGCATAACGTCTTGCTCATACTGTTATACTACGCGTGCAAAACCTATTCACATGCCTCTGTACGATTGTTGATTGACGAATTGCACGAGCCACTTCGCGTCTCATTGTATCCGACAAGTGTTCGATTGGAGACAAGTGTGGAGATCATGCCGGCCAGGGAGCCTGTCGCACGTCTCCCACAGCACTCTGAGTTTCACAGGCAGTGAGTGAGCGAGTATTATCCTGTTGGAAAAACACATCACCATCCTGTCGTACAAACGGCAGAAGAACAGGTCTAACAACATTCTGCACGTACAGAGCACCGGTTGACGTCCCCTCCAAAAACAGGAGAACGAGACTTGTACAGAAGCTTATCGCACCCCCGACCAGATGGCCTGGGAGGTGGCGCTTCGACGAATGGCCTCTACAAGACAGCGCGTACGTGAATACGACTATAACTGGCAGCCAGGCATAACCTGCTGTCGTCGCTGAAGACCATGGCGCGCCATCCCGTCTTGCAAGTGATCCTCTGAAGGCGGCAGGCTTGCAGGGCAACGGTGTGGTGTGAGATAAAGACTGGTTGTAGGTGTGCGACCGTCTGCTGACAACCTATTCGCAATTTCGTGCTGACACGTCTGGGCTCATAAGCCCTCTTATCTGTGCTGTTGTAGCTGTACGATCTGTCACTGATGCCCTTACCGTACGACAGTTGTGGCGGCCGTCTGTATTGCGTCCATGTCCAGAATCTCGTCTGTAGATGTCAGAATATTGACGAAGTTCGTTCATCTTGTGTGGTAATTCTCCTACCTTTATGCAATGTAGCTGAGCCGTGCTGGGGCTCGCGTTTGTGCTGTCTGTAGGTTTCCGCCCCTCTTGGAGGCCAGACGGTATTGTTTAGTTGGCATGGTTGCGGTTGTTGGTCTTCTTCTCGTGTTGAATGGTGCCACTTGGTTTCGCAAGCGCGTCCTGTCTGGTAGTGGCAGCAGCGGCGATTATCGGTATGTAATAACTGTTGCCCTGTTATCTTTGGGGTGGCGTCAATGTTCTTCCGAGTGTGTGAGTTCGCGCGTGCCGCGCAGTACCAGAACACGCTGGGACCGCTGGCGGCCGGCATGGGCTGCCAGATGGAATGGCTGTGGTCACGAGGGTGCACGACCTCGTCGTAAAGCGGATCCAGCAAGCTTTGACATGAGCGTATTTCAATCCAAGTGGAGAAACCTCCACCGTGGTGATGTCTCGTGATTCTCCAGCGACTTGGGTTCGTGTTGCTGCTCGTAGTGTCGCCAAGGCGAAGAGCAGCGAGCGGAGTGCTTGGACCAGGCGGATCTGATTATCTTTCCTGAACTTCTTATTACTATTTCCTGCGTTCACTTGTTACAATTTGTTAAGTTAAACCAGTGGTAATTTTTCTTGCCTGGTGGTCCCTAACGCCCCAGTTACCTGACCTGGGGGTAAGTGTATGTAACGGCAGAGTACGTTTCCTCGCCTTGCCGCTGATTTCCGGTAAGGCGTGTAGTTTTGACAGCTTTCTTGATTGTAGGCCCTTTGGTGATTCTTCTACTCTGGTGTTAGTGATTCCTTTCTTGTTCCGAGCGCTCTAAGCACAGTTTTCTGGGGACGCAGTGCAGACCGCCGGTCCCGGCTTTGGCGTATTGTTCCATCGTTGCATTTGGTTTATCGGACGTCAGGTGGCTTCAGAAAGATTATCATTAGTCTCAGTTGTCATCTTGTGAAGTGAATGCAATTCTTGGCTGCCTGTCTCACTGCTCGCGAAAGCTTTTGTTGGCGGACATACTCAGAGGTCGATTCCTGGAGCACCGTCTGTGGCCCCTTGGTTCTTGTAAGACGTGTGTTGCAGAAGGAGGTTTGAAGGCCAGTAGTCCAGTGTGGCGCTCCTTCAGTTCACATCTTCTGCGGGTATAACCCGCCTCAGTATCCTTTAAGGAACTTATGTACTGGTCATTGTGTTTTATTATTGTATTACTTATTGCAATACCTTGTAATGCCTACATTAAAGGTTATGTATGTCTAGTTTAATAGTTCTGGTCGGCTTCTGAAATAAATCTAGCTGTGTAGTGTTCAGTGGATGTTAAGGGTTGTGTTAGAAAGTTTACCATCATCTTATTTCAAACGATTGGTGATCAGTTGCTTATTTTTTTTAATTAACCTTTGCTATTCTATTTGCTGTTTTACAGCAGGTTTCTAAACTTTTTATATTATTGCGCGTTCCTGGCGTGTAAGGCTTCAGCCGTGATTGTGGTCATTCGTCTTAAAATTCTAATTTGGTATTTTTATTTACGCAGTAAGCCTTTGAAACCTTATTTACTGCCATTCATGGCATCTGATGCTTTCTGCTGTGTTTGTGGCGACTTGCCTTTAATATTTCAATACCTGATTTGAAAGTTGCAGTGACTTTCAAACAGTTCTTAATTTATTGCCATTCCTGGCGTGTAAGGCGTTCTGCCCAGATCACAGTGGGTTGTTTTTAAAACATTATCTGCTGTCTCTGTATTAAATGGTGATTTGCTAAACAGTAACTCACTGAAAACTCTATTATATACACAGTTGTTTATTCCTTCATTAATAACGTGTTATATTTTTATTTATTGTTGAGTCTGGAATTACTGGTTTAAAATAAACTGTGTATAACTGTAAAAGGCAACCAATAGTAACTGATTATGGCCCCATCCAGAATCTTAACCGAATCCTGCCTTACCAGGTTCCAGTAACAAAAAGCTGTTCTTCCCACTCACCACGAAAGTCTTATGTTGTCCAGAGCTGAGCTGCACTCACTTTTGATAAACATGTTACTAAGTGACAACTATAACTTGGTGTATGGGATCTGTAGTTCTGACTGGTAGCACTCGGTATCGGTAGGAAGACTTTGCCCCGTAATGGTTTGGATATTTTCGTTGCTAACCGTATATTGAGGTGTCAAAAGTCATGAAATACCTGCTAATATCCTGCCGGATACCCTTTCACCCGGTGTAGTCAGCAACTCTACGTGGCATGGACTCAAAAAGTCGTTGGAAGCACCCTTTAGAAATATTAAGCCTTGTTGTCTCTATACCCTTGCATAACTGTGTATATGTTGCCGGTGCAGGAATTTGTGAACAAACTGATCTCTCGATTATATCCCATATTCGATGAGAGCCAAATCATTCGCTCGAATTTTCGAGAATGTTCTTCAAACCAATTACAAATTTGTGGCCGGGTGACATGGCGCATTATCATTCATAACCGTTCCGTTGTTGATTGGAAACATTAAGTCCATGTATGGCTGCAAATAGTCTTCTAATAGTCGAACATAACTATTTCCAGTCAGTGACCGGTGTAAACACATCCCACGCCATTATGGTGCGACCACCAGCTTGCACAGTGCCTTGTTGACCACCTGAGTCCACGGCTTCGTGGGGTCTGCGATATAGTCGAACGTTACCAACTGAAATCAGGACTCATCTGACAAAACTACAGTTTTCCAGTCTCTGGTTCAGCTGATATGATCACGAACCCAGGAGAGGTACTGCAGGGGATATTGCGATGATAGCAAAGGCACTCTCGTCGGTCGTCTGCTTCCATAGTCTAGTAACGCTAAATTTCACCCCACTGTCCTAACGGATACGGTCATGTTATGTTCTATATTGATTTCTGCGGTTATTTAACGCACTGTTGCTTGTCTGTTAGCTGCCCGTCCCTCGGCTATAATTACGATGGAAACCATTTCACGTGAATCATCTGAGTAGAAATAGGGTTACCAATACAGTGGCCTTTCGTACCTTGTATACGTGACACTATCGTCTTCTGTATGTGTCCCTGTCGGTATCCCATAACTTTTGTCATCTCATTGTACAACCAGCACACTACTCGCTGGTGGTGACTGCATTGTCATTGAGCTATGCTGCGGTTGTGGTGTGTATTGCTGCGTTATTTTGATAGCGATGGTTTCGTAAATGAGTGATGAGGCCCTTGTTTGATATTTCGATACAAACAGCAGTCTCAGTTTCAAGATCAAATGTGAAATCTTATGGGACTTAACTGCCAAGGTCATCAGTCCCTAAGCTTACACACTACTTAACTTAAATTATCAAATGGTTCAAATTGCTCTGAGCACTATGGGACTCAACTGCTGAGGTCATCAGTCCCTAAGAACTTAGAACTACTTAAACCTTACTAACCTAAGGACATCACACACATCCATGCCCGAGCCAGGATTCGAACCTGCGACCGTAGCGGTCGCGCCGTTCCAGACTGGAGCGCCTAGAACCGCTCGGCCACTTCGGCCTGCTTAAATTATCCTAAGGACAAACACACACACACATGCCTGAGGGAAGACTCGAACCTCCATCGGGACCAGCGGCACAGCCCATGACTGCAGCGCCCCAGACCGCTCGGCTAATCCCGCGCGGCCTCAGTTTCAATAACACAATGTAACTGATGATTACCTCCGTCGTGCACATCGTTGTTACGTGGAAACTCGGAAACGGTCGTTTGTGTTGCGTAGAGATGGCGGAGCTTCTTGCGCAGCCCCCGACCCCTCCCTCCACCCCATCCCTTTCATCACACCTCATACCGCACCTCACCGAGTGGGAAACCTTGAGAGCTCCTCCCGTTCACCGTAAACCTCGTTCACAGGACGCCAAGATAAAGTAGTAACCTCACGTTACTTGGCGCGAGCATTAAAGGTGGTGAAATGCTGTTGGAGACCAAAGACACGGGGACAGTATTCTCAGATTTACGGCCTGCAAATGCCCTTCGAAACACTCGTCGTCAACAAACTAGTATTTTACAAAAACAGGTCATTTAAACTGATTTCGGACACTGGTTATGAGAAACCGGCTCAAAAATCAATGGCAAACTGTCGACCTTGATCGATGGATATAGAACCCCAGATGTAGATGAAGATACTGCCGTACGTGTGTACTAAATTTCGCGCACCGTATACCCCAAAATCTCCTGCGATACTGCACGTGGGTAATAAATAAAATTTCGTTGTTTTTCGTTCTTCTTCTTGTTGCTGTTTAATGGTCAACAGTGTCTTAAAATACTTATGACGTATAATCTGGATTACTCCAAGAGCATTTTCATCGGCTCACGAATAATGTGTGTTCGCACAGGGGTACACGAGCAAGTTCAGGATAATTATACATACGAGGTTTGGACAACAATATGGAAATATTGCGAGAAATGCATGCTTGAACATAAATTCAGATGCTAGCTGAAATCAGCAGGAATAAGACATTGACTGGAACACTTCACCGAATGCTAATCCCCGGTTAATACACCATTCATCGTTTCTCAGGTCTAGATTTACTTTTCTTAAGAAGATAATCGCAGCTGAAAAAGGGCTAATTTGCTGTAAAGAATTCAAACAATTTTAATATGGTTACTTGCCTCACAAGCTGAAATATTGCATCCAAGTTGCAATTCTTTTTTTAAAAAAATAAGGAGCACTAAAAAATTAAAATTCTTAGCTGAGACAATACTGAACAATTAGAGCAAGTTTTAAAAATTATAAAATAATAAATAAAATGATAAAACATGTGAACTGTAAAATAAAATTAGTAGATGTTTTCAGGACATAACACATGTGAAGAGGGTGCTACAAACTGGCATGACGTACATTAAAGTCACCTATGTTGTAACTAAACAGTGTCCTCATTTGAGCACAACCTTTCACATGAAGTGTGTAGTTGGGCAAAAATGGCTCTGAGCACTATGGAACTTCTGAGGTCATCAGTCCCCTAGAACTTAGAACTACTTAAACCTAACTAATTTAAGGACTTCAAACACATCCATAACCGAGGCAGTATTCGAACCTGCGACCGCAGCGGTGGCACAGTTCGAGACTGTAGCGCCTAGAACCGCTCGGCCACTCGGGCCGGCTCTGAGACTCCCAGTACATCAATATACATTCGTTTCATTTCCATTTTCAAGTTTTCCAGTTTACCGCATTTAAGAAGTGAGTTGACGTTCCATGTTGCTATCCTATTTACCCTGGCCGGCGTGTAGTTGGGAGATGTGCACATATTGTTTTAATGTCAGCTGATATTTACTCACATTTAAATTTTATTCAACTACAGGTTTGATAAGGCATGCATGTTACTTTATTGCAACTCGTTCTTCATGTCTTTTAGCACTGAACATGGCCGCACAGTGACATGAATAACCAGTGTTTGTGACTGACTGAAAAAAAAAGGCTCTGAGCGCTATGGGACTTAATTGCTGAAGTCATCAGTCCCCTAGAACTTAGAACTACTTAAACCCAACTAACCTAACACAACCATGCCCGAGGCAGGGTTCGAACCAGCGACCGTAGCAGTCGTGCGGTTCCAGACCGTAGCGCCTAGAACCACTCGGCCACGTGTGCCGGCTGGGTTTGACTGCTGCACCCGTTACTACATCCAAATTTTTGTCCAGCCCCTGTATATGAGCTTATCAGTTTGAAACATTGTTGCAATATTACTTTGCTAGTCGCTGAAAAACCTAGGATTTCCGAAAATATGTTAATACTGACTTATTTTTATGTGATGGTGCGTGAAGCTCCATCCGCAAAGTTGGTAAATGTATTTCTGAGAGAAGCTGTACGAGCCGTGTAGTTGTAGCCTGGAATTAAGGCTACCAGCAGTCGGAAGTCGGTAGAGGCAGAAACGCACCCCCCCCCTCCCTCAATACCCCCCCCCCCCCCAGCAACATGGACGCTGGCGGGCGTCCAAACGGCGCAGTGTGGCGCGGCTCGGCGAGGAGCGGGCCGCCTAATGGAATTCCAACAAGCGCCGTCTCGCGGCAGGTTTCAATTACCCGCCCTTGTAAATACTTTGAGCCGACAGGCGAGAACCGACGGCAAAAACAGTGCGCGCCATCGAAAAATACTTTCTAATTTTTTATATGGGCGCCGGAATAAAAATGGGCCGACATGGCGTGGGTAGACGGTCTGATACTCGTGCAGCGTCACTGCTGTGGTAGCAGCTAGGGAGGGTGGGGGGGATCGCGAGTTACTGTGGGCGCGCCTCGCGAACGCATCAGCCCTGACGTGAGCGACTTACGTCTGGGGAGAGGGGACGGTTGGGGGTTGGGGGCGAGTCGCTGGGAGGGGGTATCCGCCATTTTATGCGGCTCGACGCCGCCACTCACGCGAATAAAAAGGGGGAAATACATATATTCGATAGGATGCTGGCTGCCGCGTTCCCATGAGCCCGCCACAGAAAATGAGAAGTTGATTTCTGGGAGCGCCCCGTCCCTTGGAATTTAAAACTGTTTCGCTCGCTATCCCGTTTCCAGGCGCACTGCCTTCCCTGCAGTTCCGTTCGTGTGTCTAGAGTCGTGAGTTGTACATTCTGTGTGGAAAATGAAGTTCTTGGAGGACATGATGAGTTCGTTAGTGCTGTTGTTAGCGCAGCTGATAGATGCACAGATATTGTCATGGATGATTTTCACAAATTTAAGTAAATAAACATCTTCTCGTCATTTTGTTTACAAAAACCAACGTTTAGGCTACTCTTGAAAGTACTCATCGATGATGATGTACTTACGGGAAACATTCAATGCAACACATCTTTTCTCTCAGACAATTTCGGTTGAAAAAATGCGTAATTTCCCGAGGACATCGTGGAAAATTTCCGTTTCAGCCCCTACACTTTAATGAAATTCCTGCAGGTGGCGGTGCTACATGTAAACTTCTAAACGGCGTCTGTAACGGAGTTGTGCAACAAGCAGAGAGCTGCCATTTAGTTTATTTTGGCGGAATATCATAGCACTGCACATATTTGTAGGTACTTACAGGTTATCTACGGAGACCTTGCAGTGAACAAAAGTACGGTGACTGGTTGGGCGAGCCATGTGTCATTATCGCAACAATGCCGCGACAACTAATCCATCTCCCGTGTGCTGGTCGGGTGCGGACACTCATTCGAGGTGACTGATCACAGTCAAACCCCTTGCTGCTCAAGTGGACGTCTCTGTTTGTAGTGTTGACACACTCCTTCACCTTTTAGGGTTCTCAAATGTCTGCACCCGGTGGGTCCCTCGGCTCCTGACCGCCACCTGTTTGGTCCATTGCGGGATGCTCGCCGCAGGAAGTAGTACGTGGATGATGGGGAGATAATTGATGTATTAAGATGTTGGCTCCGTCGTCGAGCAGTAGAGTGGTACCATGCGGAGATACAGGCCCTCCTAGTAAGTAGGCGTAAGGCCGTCACACTGATCGGAGGTTGTGTGGACAAATAAGTTTTTGTTGCCAAAATAGTGGGGAATAATATCGTATACTGGAATCCTGAATAGTGCCATCCCATTTCGAGAAAAAAATATGCTGCCGTATTTATAGAACGACATACATAATTTGTCAGTAAATATATCAATATGATGAAGGCCAGTTGCAAGAGTGGCCGAAACATTCGTTCTATAAACAACATGACAATGTGGTCGCATTGCCGATCACATTCTATTGATGACGAGAATGACTTCGGAAGTCTATGTCGGTGCATTTAATTACTGTGGTCGGATCATTTTAAGAAGCGTATTATGCACTCCTGGAAATTGAAATAAGAACACCGTGAATTCATTGTCCCAGGAAGGGGAAACTTTATTGACACATTCCTGGGGTCAGATACATCACATGATCACACTGACAGAACCACAGGCACATAGACACAGGCAACAGAGCATGCACAATGTCGGCACTAGTACAGTGTATATCCACCTGTCGCAGCAATGCAGGCTGCTCTTCTCCCATGGAGACGATCGTAGAGGTGCTGGATGTAGTCCTGTGGAACGGCTTGCCATGCCATTTCCACCTGGCGCCTCAGTTGGACCAGTGTTCGTGCTGGACGTACAGACCGCGTGAGACGACGCTTCATCCAGTCCCAAACATGCTCAATGGGGGACAGATCCGGAGCTCTTGCTGGCCAGGGTAGCTGACTTACACCTTCTAGAGCACGTTGGGTGGCACGGATACATGCGGACGTGCATTGTCCTGTTGGAACAGCAAGTTCCCTTGCCGGTCTAGGAATGGTAGAACGATGGGTTCGATGACGGTTTGGATGTACCGTGCACTATTCAGTGTCCCCTCGACGATCACCAGAGGTGTACGGCCAGTGTAGGAGATCGCTCCCCACACCATGATGCGGGGTGTTGGCCCTGTGTGTCTCGGTCGTATGCAGTCCTGATTGTGGCGCTCACCTGGACGGCGCCAAACACGCATACGACCATCATTGGCACCAAGGCAGAAGCGACTCTCATCGCTGAAGACGACACGTCTCCATTCGTCCCTCCATTCACGCCTGTCGCGACACCACTGGAGGCGGGCTGCACGATGTTGGGGCGTGAGCGGAAGACGGCCTAACGGTGTGCGGGACCGTAGCCCAGCTTCATGGAGACGGTTGCGAATGGTCCTCGCCGATACCCCAGGAGCAACAGTGTCCCTAATTTGCTGGGAAGTGGCGGTGCGGTCCCCTACGACACTGCGTAGGATCCTACGGTCTTGGCGTGCATCCGTGCGTCGCTGCGGTCCGGTCCCAGGTCGACGGGCACGTGCACCTTCCGCCGACCACTGGCGACAACATCGATGTACTGTGGAGACCTCACGCCCCACGTATTGAGCAATTCGGCGGTACGTCCACCCGGCCTCCCGCATGCCAACTATACGCCCTCGCTCAAAGTCCGTCAGCTGCACATACGGTTCTCGTCCACGCTGTCGCGGCATGCTACCAGTGTTAAAGACTGCGATGGAGCTCCGTATGCCACGGCAAACTGGCTGACACTGACGGCGGCGGTGCACAAATGCTGCGCAGCTAGCGCCATTCGACGGCCAACACCGCAGTTCCTGGTGTGTCCGCTGTGCCGTGCGTGTGATCATTGCTTGTACAGCCCTTTTGCAGTGTCCGGAGCAAGTATGGTGGGTCTGACACACCGGTGTCAATGTGTTCTTTTTTCCATTTCCAGGAGTGTATTTCCTCTGTCAACTATTTTTTTCATAGAAGCTGCTGAACTAAAGTACCTACGAGCTTTAGAAAATGTCATTTATTATCGTCTAAGTGGATGAAATGACTACCAGGACTTCACTGAAAATCTTTAGTTCGTTTTATTTCTAAGGTATTAAATCAAGTTCATGTGGTAGTTTTAGGCTGTCCTTCTGATTGGGCTGCCTACATTATACAGCTATGAACAATGAGGTGATGTGTTAATTTTCTTGGTGGATGTGTATGTAAAACACTAGAAAATGTCCGTTACGGAACTAAATGTTAATTTTTTCAAAAATAATGTGTGAACTTTCCGTGCGTGTAGATATCGGATGGTTACGGTACATCAAACATAATACTTCATCTTATGTGAGCCACACTTTTGCTTGGCTGTATTTACAGTGTGAATAATAACATGAAAAAGTTGTTGAGTGCGAATTTTTCGTTGGAGCAGCATTGATTTTTTTTCAGTGGTCAGTTTTTACAAATTAAATATGCAGGGATCCCTTTGTTCATTCTAGTATTTTGTAATATTAGTAGTAGTAGTAACAGTTCTTTTTCATGTTGTATAACGTTCTAGCACGTCTTGAGGCACACCAGGTGACATAGAAATTATTTATATTAAGGGTAACAAATAACCTAGTTGTATTCCGCGTTGCTGTAAATAGCAATTTCGATTCTTCTTCCAGAGTCCTTTAGTTCATTTTGTCGTGGATTGCGAGTGTTCGATTATATTTTTCTGACAAAGGATGGTTTTTCAGACAGTTATTGATATGTATTATGGAAAATGTATTAGAAACAATTAACTGAGTTACTTTTGTAATAAAATTCGCTTTCAAAATGTAACTTATACTCGTAAATGTCACGCACGCCGCAGTATGTGATTGATCGTAATAGTCATCTTTCATAACGAAGTGGAGTGCACTTCGTTTCACAACAATAGTATAACATAATTAATTGAGCTTTACACACACTGAAATTGCCAAGGCTGCTCACGGGTTGAGTGATTCTGATTCACGATAAAGCGTGTCAACAAGTTTCCAAGGTCACGCAAAGCGTAATGACCAGTTTCAAGCGCGAGCAGCTTGACCATTCAGCAGACAGTCCGCACATTTCATTCTGCGACTTCCATGCGTTTCGTGGGCTAAGGAAAAAAAAAATCTCTGAGAGAAGCGTTTCATCGAACTGAAGGATTGAGTGGAGGCCTGGCTCCAGTCACAGTCACAGGAATTATAGGAATAGGAAATCTTTCCGCTCATGAAGTAGTGGGGTAAATTTTTTCAGGCCTCTGATGATTATTTTTGAATAGAGACTTCAATTATACCAGCAGCGTTGTTTTGTAACTTGTCTTTTGAACACTACACATTTTCCTGTCTGTTACACACACTCTCACACAATCCAGACAGATGTCTAAGTTAAATTTTCACAATAGCTTCAACCATTGAGATATATAAGCAAAAATGAATACATCAGCAAAGAGTTTGGTCTAAATGTCCTAATCGCACTTCGTTTTCTTACAGTATCTATAAAAATCTGCCGATATTCGTGGTTATGTTGAATACAAATTGGCTCGACTCTTCCAAATTTCATCTGTAACTGACGTAACCCTTGTGCTGAACGTGCCAGCAAGAGAACACAGAGTGTAAATGATCAAATAAAGTTAGACACTGCGTTGGAGGCAGAAAGCTGAAAACAGCAGGGTAAAGTTGGCAACTCTCCGAGGGATCTAAATATTATACCTGAACTATTTATTCCTAATAATAATGGAAAAAGTACTATGCGCCATGAATATGCCAATTGCAGCCATGTAATGAAACAAGTACTTATTTTATTATGTACTCACATTGCGATTGCAAGATCTGTCTGATGTACACGTAGAAACTGCCTCATTAGAGCTAATGAACACTGCAATGTTAATAAACCTGAAAGTGCATTATCTTTGCATTTAGCACTTAATAATCTTTCAGTGTTAGCTGCAGCAAGGTAGCGTCGTGATCCACGTGTTTGGTTTCTCAGTTAATGATACTTCACCACGGTTTTGTTTGTTACAGTTGCATAATATCCGTGTATTGCCTTCCAGAGACATCGCTACATGACATCTGATCGGTTGGTCCTTACGTAAGTGGTAATGAACGTTATATTGTTTTTAGCTTCTGTTTTCAGCTCTCTGCCTCCCATATAGTGTCCAATGTGGCTTTATTTCGCTATTTACACACTGTGCTCTCTCATCTGCACTATCAGGAAGAGGGTGACGTACGTCAGTTACAGATGGAAGGTGGTTGTTGCTTGGATACCTTTGGCTATTCAGTCTGATGTGTCATGTACAGCGGATGTATTCTCTTGTATGTCAGTTTTCTGACATGGACGCTTCGACCTACTATTTATAGGTATGCTCAGTGGAATTGGTTTATGTGATCCCAATTATCTTTCTCCTGTAGGTGAGCTTGTTCATAGTCTTGCTGTTCAGAGATATTGCTTTATTTTTTACTTACGGCTGAAGATGGAATTTCTCTGCCCCGTGATGACTGGGTGTTCTGTGATGTCCTTAGGTTAGTTAGGTTTAATTAGTTCTAAGTTCTGGGGGACTGATAAGTCCCATAGTGCTCAGAGCCATTTGAACCATATGAAGATGGAACTCAGTATCTGAAACATGGTAGAGTAATGACTTCGGTCAATAAATAACCGTACAGCTGATGTTCTAATCTTGAACATCACATATAACACTTTCAGATATCCCACCAGCAACAGTTTATGTTACTTTCTTAGTCGAAACTGAAAAGTCTCTATATATACTACATAAAACGTAACGTTCCTATTCCTGTGTTCCATATAAGCACTACCAACGTAATCGGCCAGATTATCTCTTAGTTGGGAGATTATTTTACAGAGGATGAGATGAGAAAGGTCTCTCAGATCCCTCTCATATAATTTTGCATTTTTATACTGTCCATTGATTTTTGCCTCTTGCTAAATGTATAATCAACGTCTCAGATAGCAGTGTGCTATTGCTTTTATTTGTTTACATGTTTATAAAATGTTAAACGTTTATTAAATGTCAATCGGCTCCTGTACTCCTCATTTCCTTACTAATCCAACTAAAGCGAAAAAACAGCCTGACAGCACAGGACAAAAGGTACATTAACAACAGGAATACCAGAAGGTGATGTCGTGTGTCTCACTGCTTGCACTTTGAACGACTCATCCACCTATTATGATTCGAAGTCAGTTAAAACTGGTTTTCAGCAGTAATTTCAGAGTTACCAGAGGATTGCATTTACCAGCATAAGGTGCTCAATTTTACAGAATTTAGATAGACAACTTGATATTATTCTTAACAGATCAATGAAGAAGGAAGTAAGATCCAAATGAGACATTACTTTATCGTTTGTACGAAGTACGTTCGTGTGCGGACTTTAAGTCGTCACGAGTTGCGACGACTGTCATTCCCGCGCAACCTCATCGGCACTTGCTGTGGCGTTGCTAGTGTGGTGCCGTCTACTTGCTAACGGTTCTTGCCGGCCACATCGCGTCTCTCTGGTGATTCGGCCGTCCGTCTGCAAGGGGCGGTAAGTCGGCTCACCTTCCTACTGCACGCCTCTTGGCGCATCGGCGCTTTAGCCTTCTGGTCGGTATCGTTGTCAGTGCCGCTGCCATTGATCTTTGTTATGTTTTTATAAGTGGTTAACAAACACTTCCTGCTGGAATTGGACACTGTCGGGCACTGCTGAAGGACTTAGCCCACGTATTTTATCGGAAGCTGAGTTTGGTTATTGTACTGGTGCTATTTCATACAAGCAAATTTGTTCTTTCGGTAAACAGACACGTTGTGTAGGTTGCCTTGGGTATAAAACTTTCGTGGCAGTCTTGTTAATGAATGGAGTGTCAAATATTTCATAATTTAAAGTGGTGTACTCTCAAAATAATTTATCTGTGTACTAGTTGGGGGGCTGAACTCATTTAGTTTGAAATGGTGTTGAAGTGTTAATATCATTATCAGTTATTGTGTCAAGGATTATATTAACTATTTCTCTTACAGGTGAGCCTGGGATGTTAAAATGTTTACTCTGTTTTAAAATGTAATAAACTGAAGTTGTCCCCAGACACTCACACCTAGTGAGTACGTGGCTGGCGACCACGGGGACCCGAGCTGAGTCCTGGCATTCCTTCCATTTACTTATGCCAGGCTCCACACTTTTATCTTTCCTATTTGGCCACCCTCGGCCAACTCTTGTTCTTTTCGAACGCTGACAGGATTAGGTTTCGAGGGCTAGGGGTCTTTCATTTCCAACCTATGCTGAGCCGAATATCTCCCGGGATAAGGAGATTACCTTCTATCAAGTGCCAACGGACTTCTAGGAGGGCGGATGAGGGGCTAGAAGGAAGGGCACTCTCTCGCCCTTGGAGTGGGAAACTGCTCCTAAAGGCGGAGGAGCCACAAGGTGGCCAACGGCATAGAATGGAGAAGGCAATGGGAAATCACTCCATTAAAGACCCGGGTGGGTATCTCAAGTATCAACAGCTTATGATGGACAGCTCTTTCGTTAAATTCTCCTGAGGTAAAAGTCTCCCATTCGGATCTCCGGGCGGGGACAACACAAGAGATACAGAAATCCAAAAGCATTAATGTAAATAGGATAGCAACATGGAACGTCAACTCACTTCTTAAATGCGGGAAACTGGAAAACTTGAAAATGGAAATGAAACGAATGTATATTGATGTACTGGGAGTCTCACAGCCGACCCGAGTGGCCGAGCGGTTCTAGGCGCCACAGTCTAGAACCGCGCGACCGCTACGGTCGCAAGTTTGGATCCTGCGACGGGCATGGATGTGTGTGATGTCCTTAGGTTAGTTAGGTTTAAGTAGTTCTACTTTCAAGGGGACTGATGACCTAAGCAGTTAAGTCCCATAGTGCTCAGAGCCATTTGAACCTTTTTTTTTTAGTCTCAGAAATGAGATGGCCAAACGCTGGTGACTTTTGGTCAGGGGATTATAGAATCATACGTACTGGAACACCACAAGACAATCCCGGGTTTGCAGGAGTAGGAATTATCCTCAATAAAAAGATGGGGTTAAGAGTAAAACGATTTGTTCAACACACTGAAAGGATAATTTATGTCAGATTGGAAACTAAACCAAGAGACACAATCATAATCCATGTATACATTCCAAGTACGGGGAACGAGGATAATGAAATCGGCATAATGTATGACCACCTTGAACAAGTAATTGGCTGAATTAAAGGAGCTGAAACCTTCTCATCATGGGAGATATGAATGCCGTTGTTGGGGAAGGTAAAGAAGAGGGTGTGACAGGGAATTTTGGATTAGGATTAAGAAATGAAAGAGGAGATAAACTTGTAGAATTCTGCCAAAGAAATAAACTTTGCATTACAAATACCTTCTTTAATCATCATCAAAGAAGAAGATATACTTGGAAAATGCCTGGTGACATTAACAGATATCAAATTGACTTCATATTAGTGAAGCAAAGATTTAAAAACTAAGTTAAGGACAGAAGATCATATCCAGGCTGTGATGTGGAAAGTGACCACATACTCATTATCATGACGACTGAACTAAAATTCAAGAACATCAAAATAAAAGAAGTACATGTAAATGGGATTTGACCAACCTGAAAAATGAAAATACACTGAACCACTATCAACTAGAAACAGACAAGAAAACAAATACAGAAGCCTGCAATGACATCCAAAGCAGCTGGCAAGAAATAAATGCAGCAGAAGAAGTAATACAGAAAGAAAGGACAGAGAAAAGGAAGGAATTTATCACTAATGACCTACTAAATATGATGGAAGAAAGAAAGAACTTAACACATTCTGTGAAGAGGGAAGACCAAGAGAAATACAAGAGTTTGAAAAACAGATTCAACAGAGATGCAAAACAAGCAAGAGAAAACTACCTTGATGATCTCTGTATTTCAGTTGAGGACAAAATGAGAAAGGGAAATATTGACAAGGCCTATAATTGAGTGAGACATTTCTTTGGAGACAGAAGAAAAACGTGTAGGGCTGCTATGGATGAAAATGGCAATATGTTGGATGACGGTGATGAAGTTGCAAGAAGATGGAAACAATATATAGGAAAACTGTACAGCGGACCAGAACTGTCTGAAAACATCATGGAAGAAGAAACAGCAGCAGACGCACACAACATAGGTGAACCTATATTAAAGGAAGAGTTTGAACTAGCACTGCAAAAAATTGAAAAACAACAAATCGCCTGGTATAGACAATATCCCACCTGAACTTCTGAAATCTGGAGGAGCAAAAGTGGTCAGGAGTTGTATAATCTTGTTTTCAACATGTACGACCAGGGTGAAATTCCTACAGACTTTGAGAAAAACATTATGATCCCCATTCCAATGAAGGCAAATGCTACAAGATGTGAAAATTATAGGACTCTCAGCCTAGTTACTCACGCCTCTAAAATAGTAACCTCAATTATCCTAAAACGCATAGTACAAAAAGTCGAAGCTACACTCTCTGGAGAGCAGTTTGGATTCGGGATTAAGGAACCAGAGAAGCAATATTCGCTCTAAAACTAATAATAGAGAAACGACAAGATAAGAACCTGACAACATACATAGCTTTCATAGATGTAGAGAAAACCTTTGATAATGTTAAATGGGATAAGATGTTTGAGGTACTCAAAAAAGTAGCAATAAACTATAAAGATAGAAAAATGATATGTAACCTGTACAAAAGTGAAACAGCAGTTATCCGTGGACGGACAAAACAAGAAGAGGTGCAGATACGGAAAAGGTGTCCGACAAGGTTGCGCACAATCACCTGTTGTCTTTGACCTATACATTGAAGAGGCGCTGAAAAAAGTAAGGGAAAATTCACAGACAGGTGTTGTAATTCATGGCCAACGAATAGATATGATGAGATATGCCGATGATATAGCTGTCCAGCTGAAAGTGAAGAAGATCTTGTAGTCCTACTGAATAGAATGGATACAGTTATGGCAGGAGAATATCATATGGGAATTAGTAAAGCAAAAACAAACGTAATGGCATGCGACAAAAAAGATCAAGTGAAAGTCCAAGTTCATGTAGGCAATGAACTACTTGATCAAGTTGATAAATTTACTTATCTGGGCAGTAAATTACCAGGGGTGGAAGGAGCAAGGCAGAAGTGAGTAGTAGAATTGCTCAAGCAAAGGCTGCCTTTAAGAACAAGAAAAACATCTTAACATCTAAGAGCATCAGCTTGAAATAAGGAAGTGATTTTTGAACCCGTATGTGTGGAGTGTGGCATGCTATGGGTGTGAAACATGGACTCTCGGGACAGAGGAAGACCAGAAGCTAAATTCTTTTGAAATGTCGTGCTATGGACGCATGATCAAAATATAATGTATCGACAGGGTCACAACCGAAGTGGTTCTGGAAAGAACAATTGAGAAGAGAAGCTTCTGGAGTTTCATTGTCAAAAAAAGAGTGCAATTTACAGACCATCTATTAAGACATAAGTACTCCTGAACACAATCATAGAGGGATATGTCGAGGGAAAAAGACCAAGAGGAAGACCACGGGTGAGGTACATGGATCAAATCGTGAAAGATGTGGGATGTAACACCTCTAAAGAAGTGAAGAGAAAAGCTGAAATACGCACAGAATGGAGCCAAGCTGCCATTGTAGCTGTTGCAAACCAATCCTGGGCAGCAGTTCACACGTGAGCTGCACACCCCTTCCAGCACGACGACTGCGTTGACCTTTGTGGACAGTGGAGGCTCACGTAAGGTATTCAGCAGGGCCGCCCCCTGGAGCGGTCGCTTTTCAAGTCTCGCAGCGATCGCCTACGTTCATGCCTCGCGGTACGAACCGCCGACAGCTCTTCATTGATTAACGGTGGAGACACGCCTCTTGCAGACTCGCTAACTCCAGTCCCAAAAGACAGCCCATTAACTAATGACCGTTTTATGACCCCAGGCGATGTACTGGAGCCAGCCGAAATTTGACAGGCCAGTGAAGATTATAAATACTGTGGGAAAAGTTAAGGCACTTCCGGAAAATCTTCCGGATAGTAGGGGAAGAAAAGAGAATTTGCTCATGCCACATAAGGTAACACTAATACTAGAGATGTCATTGGCTGCTAATATGTGGGGCGGATTTTTCGGCGACTCGTAAGGAGAGTGGAGGGAGTTGTGTGGAAAATTGTTCCCCCTTCCACTAGGTGAACGAAGTATAAAGGAGGTCTGGTTGACTCACAGGAGTTTATGGCTGATTTCCTTCTGTTGAGATGGGAGTTAGAGAAATGAACAGGACAGAGAATATTCGGTTCGGAAACCAGCTGAAAGCATTCTGTTATGGGAGGGTGGTAGATAGAAAATTCTGAGTCGGAGAGCGGCAGAGAACAGCGGCTTTCCGTTACTGACACACATGGGGGGTTGTCGGTCCTCATTCGAAATCCAAGACGGCAGGGGAGAATGGTGAGAATTCAATCTGCAGTATTAGGATGTAACTGAGATCAGAAGTGTGTGAATGTTAGGAACCGTGTAGTCAAGTTACTGCTGTTTCACAGCCATGGACGTGAGTATTAACTTTTCATTTTAATTCATACACACTTCTGGATTCAACAAGTGAATCTTTAGTTACTACTGACATACTCGTTAACTTTCCTGGTACACATATTAAGAAGTCTTACTTGCTCTTAATACCATGGGTAACGCAATTATCGCTGCCACATCATTCAAAGTCGAGTCAGACGCGATCCCTGCAAGTAACGCGTGTTTTACACTGTGTTTTCCTGTATTTTGTGGATCCAGTCTGATATTTCACGTATTATTTTATTCAGTTTGGTTAGAGAACACCATAGCCGTTTCCCTAAATCGCACTGTAGGAATTACTGCAACGAGCCACAAGATTTCCTTTAATTTTTATTTTTATTTTTAGTGATACTGTTGTACCATTATTAGTTTAGGGCATGAGCGCATCTTCAGGTGGTAGCGTTGACTTCTTTGCAAGTTTTACATTTGTGCCTTAAAATATAACAGATTTTTTATGATTAAGTAGTTTTACACTTACATTTGCTCTATACATTGTGCTTGCCCCCAAAAAAGCTTTTCTTTACGCATTATAAAGCGGATGATTTTCTTGTACAATCCATGTTGATTAATGAACTCAACTAAATACATTTGTTTACATCGGCTGCTGATTTTTTGTGTAAGGAGCATATATAAGTGTAAAACATTGTAATCACAACGACTCTGTTACTTTTTTAGGATGAGAATGTAAAACCTTTTGCAAACTATGCAGTCACACAAACTTCGTTATATTTTAGTTCAGAAATGTAAAACTTGCAAAGAAGTCATTGATACCATCTGAAGATTATCTCAGGATAAAAATCATGTCAAAAAACATGTGGCTGTTTGCAGTGTTTCCTACAGTGCAATGTCAGGTATTTCTTGTTATTTATGAACGAAGAGATCCGCATGCATAATTTCCTTTCATGTACTTACACTTGGTAAAATAAATGTGCTGTAATCGAATTCCTCTGGGTGTCATTTCGGTAATTAGTTAAACCCATGTCACTTGAATATAGATTAACCAAGATCATGAGCCATACTTATATGTGAGGATCATGTATTTCATGACAGTTCTGTAGAGCTATATTTAAACTGCATTTCTCTAACTACCGTGACAAATAATGGCAACAGATTTTGTCAAACATACTTCGTTACATAGTCTTCCCATTTAGCCCCCGTTTAAGGCCATCTTAAATATCGTTTGCACGTAACTGCCCGTCCGATACAGCCTTCCAGAGTTAGATTTAACACGATTTCCCTCAATCGGTTGAGGCAAATTCTGTGATAATTATTTACAAACGAACGTCCTTCCCTGGATAGGGTTTCTGCTCCTTATTTTAATCACCTCGTTGGCGACGCCAAGCTAAAATCCAATCTTCAGTCTTTCTCCTAAAAACTGCTCTTCAGAGACCAAGATCATGTTCTATTTTTCTTTCAATTTTGCTTAAAAGGTGAATTGTGAAAACCGTTTGACCCCGTGAAGTGAGTCTGAGAATTCATAAGTGTTCTCCTTTTGCTGCTGGTTGTTAAAACCAGGAGATACATGTGCATTAAATTGTCACTAATAGTCGACCATTTATATTAATCATCGTCACAGAATTTATGCTGTTACGATGTAGTACGAAAACACATAGTTGGTGCCCAGACACCGCTGTTGAGTCGTACTTCGTCAACATCAGTCATGAACTGTTAGCAGAGTCTTTGGCTCATGAAAGTCAATGGCCTGAGGGACACATTGTGTTAGTTGTTTCTATTAGTTCCAATTTTCACTGTTGAATCCACAGTAAAAGCAGTTACTATCATCACACAGTTGGCATGGGAATATTTTATGACGGAGGAACGATCCAAAATGAGCTCGCCCCGACCCACACAGGGCGGAATTCATGGTTTTTCGAATGGCGACAGCTATCGGATGGCCGTCCGCGGCGGACAGATGTGCTGCGATAAGACAGCGGCGCGCCCGCTGCCGCTGCCGCCTCGGCTCGCGCCGTAATTTAGCGGTGCGCCATATCTAACGGGAAACGATCTCTTGTAATGCCCGTCGGCTTTGGAAAAATACGGCCGAAAATTGTGCCGCAGACGGAAATGGGAGGCGGGCTATATGGGCTGTTAATCCCCAGGGAAATTTATCGCTGCATCGACGACCTATTTAAAAAAAAAGTGACGAACTACCTTTTCGAGTCAGATAGCATATTATCTATAACACAGTACGCTGCCGAGGATAAAAGCATATCCGACTTGAAACGTTGTACATGTTACGTGCTGATACATGACTTCGTAACTTCCTGCGACCGTGGCTATTAAACAGTGTGCATATACTCTGTAATGATACATTGCAAAGAAGTTATAAAGCGGTGTTCCTATACGCTTGCATATTGAATGGGCTATTTCACAATTACAGTGCCGTTCCCTAGGATATTTACAAAGATAAAGTTACTTTAAAACTTACGTAAAATGCTCAGCGGCATTTAGTGTTCATAGTGGAGAAGAATCATTTTAACTGTGTAATGCAGATACATCTATTGAAAAACCTTTAAATGCAACCCGAAATATCAAACTTTAATCTAGGAATAGACTACGTTCATTCTTTGCTGTCCTATATCATATTTTACCAAAATATTAGTTATCAGGAAATTTGGTTTCACTATCATTGTAATTGGAATTAAAAACAACAAGTATTTTACTGGTCTTAAAGCGGAATCGCATTATAAAACATGAACTAAAGAATTCCTGAAATGATGAGAATATTTTGATGTAACTTTCTTTGTTTAAAACAGATAGCACTGTATTCAAAAACGTAGTCAAAATTACACTACGATGGACTTTTGATCATTACAGATACTTTATAAAAACCTTTGCTGCAAAATTTACCTCTGATTTTCTACATAAACAGATCATTCGAATAAGTATTTGTGTAACCGTATATTCACATAATATTTGCAGCTGTTTCCATTCAGTGTTTTAGATTCTTAATTTGAAACTATGGCCGTTGAGTTAGTTATTAATCATCTTAACAGTTTTGTGGAAGAATAATTCAACACGAGCTAAAATTTTAAAGGTTTAAAATTATATTATATTACGTAAGAAACTGTTATGGTTGTGCCGCATCAATGCACTTGTAACTATCAGTCATTTGACTGTAATTATTCTATAGATATCTCTGACAAGGGAAACTCCAGATGGCAACTCCCCCCCCCCCCCTCTCCCTTCGGATTTAGTGGTAAGATGATCCGGTGGATACCCCATCAAAAACTGAACACAGATCAAGCATAAAAACAGGAGGAATGTGTACTGAATTGTGAAAAAAGCAAAATTGGAACAGTAAATGGTCCAAGAACAGACGTGTAATAAAGAGCTGGGTGAAACAGCAATGGCGTCGTAAGTAAGAGGGCGGGTCGTCTTCAGGCCTCCTCCGATGTTTTTTTTTTCTTTTTGCGGATTTAAAACTCCTCCGTTGTTTTTATTTTACATTAATACACCCCGTCGGGTCATTGAAGTTTTTGTTACCTTTCTGTAGTTTTGCAGTTGTCATACTATACACTGATTACAGAATATGAGTCATGCGGTAAGAATACGTTACCATCTCACGTAAATGTAATGAATAGTGACAGCAGACGACAAACCATACAGGCGATCCTCAGAAATGAAAACAACAAATAAACATGTGGAAACTATGTTACAACAAAGGAATTAAAGAGTCAACACTTACAAAACGGAACGCAAAATCAAAAACGCTAGAAACATATTTTTTGACACAGCAGAGAGAAATTGCTTTATTGTGAAACTGTAGCGTTCATTTGTTGCTACTTATGAGACAAACTATTACGTTTTCATCATTTCCGTGGGAATGATCACATTCACATTCTTACGAGCACCTATATCGGACAAGGAGGCATACCTCACTCACTCACCAGTCGTACAAATTAGATTGGTCGATAAGAAAAAATGGCTCTGAGCACTATGCGACTTAACTTCTGAGGTCATCAGTCGCCTAGAACTTAGAACTAATTAAACCTAACTAACCTAAGGACATCACACACATCCATGCCCAGGCAGGATTCGAACCTGCGACCGTAGCGGTCGCTCGGCTCCAGACTGTAGCGTCTAGAACCGCACGGCCACTCCGGCCGGCTGTCGATAAGAGATTCCTATCATATGACACACGTATGGTACACCAGACGTTTGCGGCTCCCATTTAAAAGCCACTTCCTTTCGGCTGCTAATAGAGAAGTAGCGCAGAAACTACGATCATTATATGACCGTACCATACATCTCGCTATTGTGAACGGACATTACACTACGACAGTAACACCATTTTGAAAAAAAAAAAAAATGGCACGAGGGAGTTCAGAGCATGGCTCGCCCGCGCGACAGTGTAATACCATAACCACTCAACCACGACGCTATTTTTATTCTAGGTTGTCTACATTGCCCTCCTTGTTCTTGGACTGTCCACCGTTTCTGTTTTCCTTCTTTTTCACAGTTCAGTACATCTTTTTCCTCTTTTCATATTTGATCTGTGTTCAGTTTTTAACGGGCTGTCCACTGGACTCTTACCACTAAATCTGAAGGGGGGGGGGGAGACTGCGATGGGGTGTTTCCCTTATAAGAAGCACGCCACTCCCTGCAACAGAAATGCAAGGGGATTAAGAGACAGGAAGAACAACTTCTTCTTTTTCTTGTTGGTTTATCCTCCATCGGAGATGATTCTGAATGGTTATTTACGGATTTGGCATGGTTAATTGTAGGGGGGGCCGTATGACCTTTCTGTCGCCACCTAGTTAACCCCCCCCCCCCCCCGGGACGGAATACACGTACCCCCGCTTCCTGTGTCTTGTGTTATTCACAGGACAGCTAGCGAATTTTTTTGAAATTCTTGCGAATCGTGTAAATGAGGCAGGAATGGGGTAACAACGCGGTGCTCACCTAGTGGGGTTTTGGTTAACCGCCTAAAAACCAAATCCACGTTGGCCGGCACACCGATCCTCGCCGTAAATTTGCATGATAGATTCCACCTTGGGCCTGTGCACCACTCCGTCCCTGAAGCGCACATTAATCTGCTAGGCTATCGGGACGAGTAAGAAGAAAGGTTCAAATGGCTCTGAGCAGTATGGGACTTAATTTCTGAGGTCATTAGTCCCCGAGAACTTGGAACTACTTAAACCTAACTAACCTAAGGACAACACACACATCGATGCCCAAGGCAGGATTCGAACCTGCGACGGTAGCGTAAGAAGGATGACAGCTCTATTATTCTTTCTTTCACTGTAAGTCATATTATAGGAGGACCTATTTACAATAGTGTAGCGACGAACATGGGCAAAGACGATAGTATGAAATTGTGACACGGCCATCATCAACAGCTAACGCAGCTGGGCCATCGTAGGTGCACAGCTCACCGATTTCGGTCGATTAGCCCGTGATGTTGCCATTTCCCTCGATGGGCCCCGTATATGTCTTGTTGGACAGTCATCTGGAAACCCAAGGCAATAACTTCGACTCTTGCTCTCCGTGAAGAGTTCTTCAAATAGTTCGGCAATATTTTGGCATCAAATACTCTATCGTCTTCCCCAAAATACGTCTTTCCAATACGGGGCTCTAAGCAAAACTTCTCATCTACCCTCAGTTGTAATTATTTAAAACTAGGTTGGAGCCCGCTGTTCGCTTGGTTTATATGGTTTGCCCTGGCTGTTTTGTTTCCTTTAAACGATATTTATTTTGTTCGGAAATTACACCTTCTAAACTTTTCACTCTAATGGTCTTTTCCGAATGTACTTCTGACCACAAGGCGATTTTCGTACCTGGAGTCCAAGCTTTATGTTAATCATGACTTTTGCGTTCTTGCAGTAATATTTCCATAGAAACTTTTCATACCCTAGCACATACTCCTGTATATCTAACCAAGAACTGAAACACCAATTTTCATAGATTTATCTTAACACCTTTTAATATGGCGAAATATTACCTTAAAATTTCCAACCTCTATTTCACCCCCTTAGGAACTGGATTTTTAAGTACAGTGAAACATATACACTACTGGCCATTAAGATTGCTATTCCAAGAAGAAATGCAGATGATAAACGGGTATTCATTGGACAAATATATTATACTAGAACTGACATGTGATTACATTTTCACGCAATTTTGGTGGATAGATCCTGAGAAATCAGTACCCAAAACAACCACCTCTGGCCGTAATAACGGCCTTGATATGCTCCTGGGCATTGAGTCAAACACAGCTTGGATGGCGTGTACAGCTACAGCTGCCCATGCAGCTTCAGCACGATACCATAGTTCATCAAGATTGTGACAAAACAGTTGCTCGGCCACCATTGACCACACGTTTTCTGTTGGTGAGAGATCTGCAGAATGTGCTAGCCAAGGCAGCACTCGAACATTTTCTGTATCCATAAAGGCCCGTACAGGACCTGCAACATGTGGTCGTGCATTATCCTGTTGAAATGTACGGTAAAACAGGGATCGAATGAAGGGTAGAGCACGGATCGTAAGACATCTGAAATGCAATGTCCACTGTTCGAAGGGCCGCCAAGGAGAACAAGAGATGACCGAGACGTGTAACCAATGGCACCCCATACCATCACGCCGGGTGATACGCCAGTATGGTGATGACGAATACATGCATCCAATGTGCGTTCACCGCGATGTCGCCACACACGGATGCGACCATCATTATGCTGTAAACAGAACCTGGATTCATCCGAAATAATGACATTTTGCCATTCGAGCACCCAGGTTCTTCGTTGAGTACACCATCGCAGGCGCTCCTGTCTGTGATGCAGCGTCAAGGGTAACCGCAGCCATGGTCTCCGAGCTGATAGTCGATGCTGCTGCAAACGTCGTCGAACTGTTCGTGTAGATGGTTGTTGTCTTGCAAACGTCCCCATCTGTTGACTCAGGGATCTAGACGTGGCTGCACGATCCGTTACAGCCAAGCGGATAAGATGCCAGTCATCTCGACTGCTAGTGATACAAGGCCATTGGGATCCAGCATGGCGTTCCGTATTACCCTCCTCAATCCACTGATTCCATATTCTGCTAACAGTCAATGGATCTCGACCAACGCGAGCAGTAATGTCGCGATACGATAAAGCGCAATCGCTATAGGCTACAACCCGACCTTTATCAAAGTCGGAAACATGATGGTATGCATTTCTCCTCCTTACACGAGGCATCACAACAACGTTTCACCAGGCAATGCTGGTCAACTGCTGTTTGTGTATGAGAAATCGATTGGATATTTTCCTCATGTCAGCACGTTGTAGCTGTCGCCACAGGCGCCAACCTAGTGTGAATGCTCTGAAAATCTAATCATTTGCATATCACAGCATCTTCTTCCTGTCGATGAAATTTCGCGTCTGTAGCACGTCATCTTCGTGGTGTAGCAATTCCGATGGCAAGTAGTGTATTTGTCTTAGTTTGAGCCGAGAGATGGAGTACCAGTTTTCGTAGGTGTAGCTTTAAGAACGTGTTAGCAGTTTTTAATAATTTATTGTCAAGAAAAAGCTTTCACACACTACAGCGATTAAATTTCCATAAATGCTGAAGAATTTATTTCTTTATTTCCAACTGAGAAACCTAATACCAATATTCTAAGTAAAAATACTTTCACAACGAAATACTTTCATAAAACATTTCACTCCCTATTTCACCACCGCAGGGGTTGAATCTCAAAATCAATTATATGCGTAGATTTTTATTTCTAACAGAGAAGTGAAGTAGAAGTTTTCATAGATTTAGCTAAGAAAACACTTGCACAATGAAATATTTCCATACAATCTTCCATCCCCTATTTTATTCCTATAGTAGTTTAATTTCCAGAAAGAGTGAAACGCGTATTCTTTTTCAAATTCCCAACCGAAAAGCCAAATTACAATCTTTATAGATTTAGCTTTAAAAAAATTGGTGAAATGTTTCATCCTCTATTTCATCCCTTCAGTGATTGAATTTGCAAAATCACTGAAACAGCATTTTTTAATTTGTAACCGAGAAGTCCAGTACCAGTTTTCGTATTGGTGGCTTTAAAAATACTTCAGTTGTTCTTTAACAATTTATTTAGAAAAAATTTATTCACTACGCCCCCCCCCCCTCCGTAAGGATTAAATGAAATAAATTTCCAAAAATGTTGAAACACGTATGTTTTTTATTTCTACTTTATTTCCGACCGAAAAAAATGGTGCAAATGACTCTGAGTACTATGGGACTTAACTTCTGAGGTCATCAGTCCCCTAGAACTTAGATCTACTTAAACGTAACTAACCTAAGGACGCCACACATATCCATGCCCGAGGTAGGATTCGAACCTGTGACCGTAGCGGTCGTGCGTTGCCAGACTGTTGCGCCTGGAACCGCTCGGCCACCACGGCCGACCCAACCAAAAAAAACCAAATACTAATTTCCGTAGATCTAGGTTCTAAACTGCCTCAATAGCGACGTATTTTAAAACACATCCAAGGTTTCACACCTTTTGCTGGGAATTTATAAAAGTCCTTAGCCATGTTCTGCGCAATTACGTCACTCAGGACATGTTTTGTATGTACAGATGGTCGACTTCACTGATTGTTTGACCTTTTTGGGACAAAAAAGCATCAATTTCACAAGAACTCAGTGTGATAACCTGTATAGACTGTCTTTTGTTGCAGTTATGCGTTAATATGTTCATTGAAATGCGGGTGCTAACGTTTAGGCATTACAGTAGCATTAGTAGGTTGAAAGGTGTCTGTTTCTCGGCACATTCAATTCTCACAGTATATTTTACCTTCCTTTATGAATACGTTATGAGCTCTTCCTCTAAACTGTTTCTATATATCTATTAAGCTCTCTAGAAACCCCTTTGCTAAGTTACGGTATCAGCTTTTAGTCTTTGGCGAATCGGGTTTGCTCTCGACCAGTAATATTCTTTAGCGGTGTAAAACATGTGATACTTCTCGGTTTGAAAGTAGTTCGCCATTACGCTTACTGGTCGTCTTTTCTTGCCTGGCGTTGGTCTCGTGTTGAGTCACTTTTTGCTTTATTTCTTATTTGAGAAGGAAGCAGTTTCTGTCTGTCAGAGGTCCACGGTATAGAGCACATACAGCACTGCAGGACGACTGGGTGAGACCAACTCCAGTTATTTTTCTGTAAGACAGGTTAGTGTTCGTAGCAAGATTAGTATGGAAATGATTGTGTATATTATTCTGCGTGAAGGTTGTCAGTCGTATGATTCCGTAGGTGAAATAAGCGCTGAAAGGTTGCAATCATTTAATATTTCGATTCTGGCTATTGCTTTACTGATTACATTTTTCAGTTCTGCGCTGTTATAAGTTCATCGATGTTAATATTGTGTTTACAATTCTGGATTACGGAGCCCCGTGATGTTTTCTTGGTTTGTGAAGATGTGTGGAGATTGGATTATCTCTATGGGGTTGTAAAGTTTTCCTACTGCACGGAAGGTATATGAATTCTTCGTTAAACTCACATGTTACGAACTCATTTGCAATAATCTCATTAAATACTTTCACCATATGTATTTAACTGCATCACCGTGGCGAGTTGCCTTCTGACGTGCTAATTAATCAGTCACTCTAATTAATCGCCATTCAGCGGCAGAATACGACGAATGTATGTAGTGTGCTGTTGCTTTGGAAACAGTTTTCGAGTCAGATAACTTTGCTAACTTTATTCCCTTAGGCATCGGCGTATTTCCTTTTCCATGTCTTCAAATTATCGTGGTTTATTTATAACTGTCTGTGGGAGTAGTCTAGCCTTTTTTAGATATATACACCCACCAATACATACACACACACACACACACACACACACACACACACACACACACACACACACACACATGCCTGCACGCTCCTTTCAAGGTTTTCAAGGTCTTCAAGTCTTTCACAAAACGTTTGTGTCATCTGCAAAGAATAAAAGTTTTGAATCATTTTTCATGTTTAGTGGTAGATCATTGAAGTACATCAAGATAAACATCGGACCCACAACACAATATGAAGGCGGGCACGTGTTTCTGATCCGTTAAGGAAGCTAAAGGATACGAATGAGTGGTAACAGCATTGAGTACCACCTATAGTCTCGAAACATGTTCATTGTAACAGATTTATTTTAGGACTTGAGATAATATAGCCCTACCGTATTGGAATATTACGAAATTCTCGGAGAAAAAAGATCTATCAGAACATAATATGCACGAATTCAGAAAATATTGTTTATGTAATTGACTCTGTTCACACGTAGAAAGGAATGCCATTCGTTCCAGACCTAGATTTACTGAAGGTTTTTAACACCGTTCTTCCTAAGTGGCTTCTAATGAAATTTCGTGCCTATGAAATATCCTCCCAGCTGTGCGACTACGTTAGTAATTTCCTGTGAGGAAGGTCACAGTTGGTACTAAATGATGGATATTCAACTAGTAAAACCGAAACTATATTTGAGGTTGAGGAGTTCATTTGATATGTGTACTATTCGGAACTGAAACGGTAGAGATATACTCTGAAAGTGGTTTTCTGAACACTTCGCCAAACATTTAATTGTGAATTCCCGAGTAATGATATAGATATACCTTGAGGTTGCAAAGTCATGGTATAGAGACATGCACTCATAAACATGTTGGTAGTATCGCGTACTACCTTGAGGTTGCAAAGTCATGGTATAGAGACATGCACTCATAAACATGTTGGTTGTATCGCGTACTACCTTGAGGTTGCAAAGTCATGGTATAGAGTCATGCACTTATAAACATGTTGGTAGTATCGCGTACTACCTTGAGGTTGCAAAGTCATGGTATAGAGACATGCACTCATAAACATGTTAGTAGTATCGCATACTACTTTGAGGTTGCAAAGTCATGGCATAGAGACATGCGCTCATAAACATGTTGGTAGTATCGCGTACTAACTTGAGGTTGCTAAGTCATGGTATAGAGACATGCACTCATAAACATGTTGGTAGTATCGCGTACTACCTTGAGGTTGCTAAGTCATGGTATAGAGACATGCACTCATAAACATGTTGGTAGTATCGCATACTACCTTGAGGTTGCTAAGTCATGGTATAGAGACATGCAGTCATAAACATGTTGGTAGTATCGCGTACTACCTTGAGGTTGCAAAGTCATGGCATAAAGACATACACTCATAAACATGTTGGTAGTATCGCGTAGTACCTTGAGGTTGCAAACTCATGGCATAGAGACATGCACTCATAAACATGTTGGTAGTATCGCGTACTACCTTGAAGTTGCTAAGTCATGGTATAGAGACATGCACTCATAAACATGTTGGTTGTATCACATACTACCTTGAGGTTGCTAAGTCATGGTATAGAGACATGCACTCATAAACATGTTGGTAGTATTGCGTACTACCTTGAGGTTGCAAAGTCATGGCATAGAGACATGCACTCATAAACATGTTGGTAGTATCGCGTACTACCTTGAGGTTGCAAAGTCATGGCATAGAGACATGCACTCATAAACATGTTGGTAGTATCGCGTACGCACGTTATAAAAGGGTAGTGAATTGGCGAAGCTGTCATTTGAACCCTGGCGATCCATGTGAAAAGATTTCCGAAGTGATTTTGGTCGCACGACGGGAATTAACAGACTTCTTCAGACGCATGGGACATTCAATTTCGGAAATATTAGGGAATTCAGTATTCCGAGATTCACAGTGTCAAGAATGCTGAGATTACCAAACGTCAGGCGTTACCTCTCACCACGGACAGCGCAGTGGCCGACTGCTTTCACTTTAATACCGAGAGCAGTGGCGTTTGTATAGAGTTGTCCTTGGTAACAAACAAGCTGTACTGCATGAAATAACAGTCGGAATCCGTGCAGGACGTGCGATAAACATATTCGTTGGGACACTGCAGTGAAATTTGGAGTTAATGGGCTGTGTCAGCAGACAACCGACACGACTGCCTTTGCTAACAGCACGACATTTCCTGCTGGGCCTCTCCTGAGCGTGTGAACATATCGGTTTGAAACTAGTCCACTGGAAAACCTCTTCCTCGTCCAAATTGTATACAAGGTACTGTGAAAGCTCTTGGTGCATTCATAATGGTGTAGGTTGTGTTTACATGAAATGGACTGTGTCCTCTGGCCCAACTTCGCTGATCATTTACAGTAAATCGTTATGTTTGGCTACTTGGAAACCCTTTACAGTCATTCAAGGACTTCATGTCCCGAACCAAGGATGGAATTTTTATGGATGACATAATGCGCTGCGACATCCGCCCACAGTTGTTCGTGATTGATTTGAAGTACATTCTGGACCGTTCGAACGAATGATTTGGCCACCCATACCACCCGACATGAATCCCATCGAACATATATGTGACATAATCTAGAGGACAGTCCGTGGATAAAATCCTGCACGGGCAACACGTTTGCAATTATGGATGGCTATAGAGGCGACATGAATCAGTATTTCTGCAGGAGACTTCCAGAAACTTGCTGAGTACACGGAACGTCGAGTTGCTGCACTGAGCAAGATGGAAGGAGGTCCGATACGACACCACAGTATAGAGAGAGTAGAAATGCCTACGCCTCAACATATAGTTGAATAGTGCTACAGTACTACAGAATCCCTTGTACATGAGGCATATTTTTCTTAAAGTTCTTGTGCAACTGGTAGTCGATTGAATGTTGACAGAACCTTGGTGTAGCTGATATGAAACCTCCTGGAAGATTAAATCTGTGTCCCGGACTGAGACTCGAACTAGGGACTTTTGCCTTTCGCGGGAAAGTGCTCTACCGAATGAACTACCCAAGTACGACGCACTACCCGTCCTCACAGCTTCAGTTCTTCAAAAATGGCCCTGAGCACTATGGGACTTAACATCTATGGTCATCAGTCCCCTAGAACTTAGAACTACTTAAACCTAACTAACCTAACTAACCTAAGGACATCACACAACACCCAGTCATCACGGCGCAGAGAAAGTCCTGACCCCGCCGGCAATCGAAACCGGGAACCCGGGCGCGGGAAGCGAGAAGGCTACCGCACGACCACGAGCTGCGGACGCTTCAATTCTGCCAGTACCTCGTCCCCTACCTTCCGAACTCCACAGAAGCTCTTCGCAGAAGAGGGCGGGTAGTGAGTCTTGCTTGGGTGGCTCAGTCGGTAGAGCTCTTGCCCGCGAAAGGCGAAGCTCTCGAGTTCGTCCTTGACTGGCACAAAGATTCAACCGGCCAGCAAACCTTGGTGGCTTACTGCTACTTGTTTCGGTGTGTGTTGCAGAACAGCGGCAGCAGATGTACGTGCCGCGGCTGTACCGGCTGTGCGTGGAGGCGGTGGTGCGGCTGCTGGAGCGCGCTGGAGACTCCTTGGACTGGGACTGGGACGGGCCGGCGGCGGCGGACGCGGCGGGCCACGCCCTGCGCGGCCTCAGTGAGTGGATGCGCTGCGCCGCGCTGCTGCCGGGACTCTCGCTCGGTACAAACCTCACCTCTTCTCGCCGTATCGCAACATCCTGCCTCGGGCATGGATGTGTGTGATGTCCTTAGGTTAGTTAGGTTTAAGTAGTTCTAAGTTCTAGGGGACGGATGACCACAGATAGTGCTCAGAGCCATTTGAACCATATTTTTTACATAACATGAGCGGGCGCACCGCATACTTACTACACGTTTAATCAATAGTTGCCTTTATGTTACCGAGGTAACATGAATGTGATAAATAACAATTTAATTTTAGATAATTTAAGGAACGATTAGTCCTGAACCCATATACTGCAGTCACAACAGTGTCATTATTTCTCTCCTTGCAGTTTCATTAGTATATCATCCTCTGGTATATTGTACACTTCCTTTCTTCGACTGAATATATAAGTTTGTGTATCTTCCTATTTCGTCAATCATTTCCAGGCTCAGTATGGTCCATAACGCTTCTGTTACACTTGCGACCACTCTGGCAGTACGTCTAACTGTTATCTTTTACTATTCTACATTGGTTTTATGCTTTTCGATACTACGAGGTTACCATTAATTTTCTTTACGTACGTGAGACCATTAGAAGCCGAGTATCTTATAGGCGGCTAAAATAAATGTTTGTTTTCAATTTAAATGAGCGCCAGACTACCTACAAGATTATCATAACTGTTTTTTCATCTAAATACAGTCAAGGCCAAAGTTCACAGATCTACGACAAATGGTATCCCTGAAAGTATTTGAAATCTCACAAAATTAACTCATATAACTATTCAGATTTAAATTAAACAATGTTGTAAAATGATTTTCTCACTTCTGCTCTTGTGGAAAGCTGTAAGGAAAGTTAATGTTAAGTCCGCCGCGTGATGTCGGCCAACTGCTGCCAGTCAGCGGTCACTGCTTTCGACTTCTTGATAGCTGGAAAATACTAATTATTCTATCTTTTCAGTTAAAACGTCGCCATTAGTGGCTGGCATGTTCTTAATACAATGAACTTACTTTTACACATATACTCCCATCAATAACCTATACACATCTTTTTTTATCGTCTAGTCGAAAAAACAAAAAGAACATCTGCTAGCGTTCAACGCTACACACAGTGTCTATCTAACAACAGTTACATGAGAATCAGAAACAACAGAAGAGCGAGTAATAACTTACCTTTTCCATCTTCTACAGTTATACAAATCTATGAATGTTTCATTCCACCCTATTCTTTACTGCGATATTGTTTATCATCGTTATTGTCTTTCCGTACCGTAGTATCGAATTTATATTTTTTGTAGATAATTTTATATTTTTTTCGCAATTGACCTCAGTATTTTTATACACATTTCACACATATTATTCTTAAACATCTGAAAAGGGATACTACATACGTTTGGGACCAGGACATATGTTATAATTCCTTCCTTTTTGTTTGTGTGGTCGCATTAGCTCATATTTTATGCCATTTGCATGTTTTATCTTTCCCAATAAAAATACCATCAATGGAGAGGTTTTGTTCACGGTCATTATCTGAATGGTGTTCTCGTTAAGGATGTAAATCGTGGTCGCTTTGTGTCATACGGTCCTCATCTTCGCAAGAGTCGTCATCACTTCCGTTCTGTGGTACGGATCCTAGTTCAGTAACGAGCCTAAATTTATAATTAAATCAAGACCCTAAGCTGTCGACAGGCGTGGATATACGTCAACGGGGACATTTGAAAATGTGTGCCGCCCCCCATCGGGACTCGAACCAGGGATCTCCTGTTTATGTGGCAGATGTTATATCCATCTGAGCCACCGAGGGCACAGAAGATAGTGCGACTGCAGGGATTTATCCCTTGCACGCTCCCACTGAGACCCACATTCCCAACTTAATGTCCACCCACTACATTCGTAGTGACCCTGCCCATTACACTCATTACTCGCGGCTGACAATCTTACCGAGTCCCGTAAGAGTTCGGGCAGTGCATGTCCAACCAGCACAGAAGAAGATGGTCAATGGCCGGTTAGCCTTAACTATATGAAGATAGTATCTATTCCTTCGAATCCTCTGTCAGGCACTTAAATGTGATTTGCAGAGTATCGCTATAGATGCAGATCTTCATATAGTCAAGCTCGTTGTCGCTCAGTTTTGATCTCGCCCGGCGCAGAATGACAAGAACCCACTTTTTACGTTTTATACCTCATTTCACATAGTAGGTAACGGAACAAAAATACTTTATACACTAAGGTGAAACACTCGCTGTTTGTTTTTTTATTACTCCTACTTACTTGCACGTATGACAACGCAACTTATTACAGTGTTAGGTGAAGCAATAGTGAAGGAAAGTGCACGAGCTTGAGGTCGTGAACAACAATGTAACGGTACAAGACCGCGTTATTTGTACTTAGGCGTACCTGCACGAGCGTTAAGGAAATACTGACTGTGGTTTAAATTTTTATTCCATCGGTAAACCAGTCTGTCGAAACAGGCATGAAAGTTGTCAGAGGTCAGTCCCAGGAGCCACTTAACATCCTTTTGAACCTGGATTTTTTATTTGCTTTTCCACAGCTTCAAAAACTGCATGAAATCCATTTTTACATGCTGCAATTTGCTAGTTTCCTGTATTATTTTTCTCCTGATTCGTGTGTCGCTGCACATTCCAGCACACACTGATTTCAAATATCGGTTGAAGTCGGTGAAGGTTAGCACACGTCTATCACTTACCGGGCGTTATAATTAAACTTATTTAAATGAATTACCGTACGAGTACAAGACTTAGTAGCATTAATGTCAAGTACATGGCGAAATAAATGAGGGAGAATCAATTCTACTGAAACATTTTTCACGTGCTGCTGTGGTACATATAGCCGTTACATATCAGTACCATTACCGCTATAAAACGGCTCAATATCGCGCACATCAGAAGAGTCTGAAAAAGCAGGATTGCATTCTGTACAGGAGAACGAAGCATGTCCGTAAGTATGCTGACTACCTCACTTGATATGCTGCACTTCAGATCAAGTGAGAGTGAGAGCAAGGATGTGGACAGCCAAGTCAACACACCGTTGTGGGTCATGTGTTGCAAGCTGCTGTACGATATGTGTCTTGTGCTGATACCATTTGAGAATGGTTCGAAGCTTTTTCCGTACTGTGGACCACGGGATGTTCAACTGACGTGACACAACACGCGCACTGCCTGACGATAGGGAATTGCGCGCAGCGTTGTCTGCCATAGCGACAGCGATTCCATCAAATACCTTTGGTGCCACCGATCGCCGGCCTCTTCCAGAGAGACGCATAATTCGTCCAGTTGATTGGCACTTCATCATGCTCCGCACAAAAGGTAGAGGACTCTTCTGCAATCCTTTCAGCCGGCAACATTCTCGAAGTGCAGCTGCAGCGTTACTGTTGTTCTGATAACTGAGCTTATCAATAATGCCCTACTCCTTTTGTCCAAGCTCGTGTTGACACGTCTACAAGTCCACTGTGACTGGTCAGGTGTGTGAGACTATCATGATGACCGATCACGGCACCTGCTGGCCATAGTTGGAACTGTAAGGTGGCGCTGTGACCCATGTAAATCATGCATCCCTTACTCTAGACATTAATGCTACCAAGTTTGGTACCCGTGCAGTAATTAGTTTCCGTGTTATAAAGTGTTAAATAGGAAAGTTTAGTTATAGCCACCCGGTATATGCAGGACATCATCAATGAATATGTTTACAGGACATCATCAATTGGACAGAAAATTTAAAAAAGAAGCATTAGGTTAAAAGAATGCTAGATGGAGGATGCTGGTGAATTTAAAGATGGACGACTGTGGATGTTGATAAATTTATAAACTGCTATATGGCGGATGGTGGGGACTTGAAAAGATGTATGACAGCAGTGATGAGAGATTTAAGTAATGCTAGATGTACCGTCAGGATATTTAAAACAATGCTAGAGAGCTCTTGTGGGAACATTTGAAATTCTTCAGTCACTCACAGCGGGTAAAGGATCATCAGATTGTGCTGTTGCCAAATTCTTTTCGTCGAATCATAGTGCTAATAAACGCAAGATGGCGGCAGCAGGAATTTTCATTAAAATGAAACAACCAAAGACAGAGCAATAATTTTTTATCTAAAATGAAACAGGCCCGTCAGTATGTATAGAATGACGTGTTCAAATTTCCAGAAGTTCTTTTTGCTCCTTATTGAAAAGTGTTCAATTATGCTGCAGAGTTTCCGCATATATATATATATAAACGTATATGTCTGTATTTATATTGGCAACAAGTTAAAAAGTATTCGATGACTCATCAATATTAGGTATGCACACACACACAACACACACACACAGACACACACACACACACACACACACACACACACACACAGGGGAACGAGCGCGCAAGTTCGTGTACACAAATATAAATATTTTATGTTAAATATTGTAGCTTATTGTACATATTTTGATTGAGAACCTGTATGTGGGTGTAGTATCATTTCGCAGAGATTAGCTTAAGTATTTAAGAATGTTCAACACTATAATGTATAAGACTAATGGTCACCCTTTTATAAACTGATAGAACTTTCAGATGAAATAAATAAAATTGTTGTATTATAAGCCATTTTTAATTTTTAACATAATAAGTTAATTACAAATCACATTTAATGATTTCTACACTTTCAAACGAACACAAAAATCGCATTCTTTCCGCTGCACTGCAGTTCAAAAGGATCAATGATATGCGTAACTGTAACACCAGCAGAAAAAATGACGTTCGTTACGCCATATTAAGGTTACGCATAGTACAGAAAAGGGTGCACGATGTTGCAATCAATATTTTTGATTACTTTCACAGTTGTACAAAATGTTTCATAGGAAAGAAAGACTTGAAACTAAACTCAAAACTTTCCTCTTGACCACTACTATTTCACAGAATAATTTCTATTATTGTAATGTGTAAAACATGGTGGATAGCACCTACTAACTCACATTTATAAATCTCTTTGTATTTTTTACTAAATACACAACCTGTAACTGATCAACACGTAGGCATATTTAAAAAATGGTTCAAAAGGCTCTGAGCACTATGGGACTTAACTTCTGTCATCAGTCCCCAAGAACTTAGAACTACTTAAATCTAACTAATCTAAGGACATCACACACATCCATGCCCGAGGAAGGATTCGAACCTGCGACCGTAGCGGTCGCGCAATTCCAAACTGAAGCGCCTAGAACAGCTCGGCTACACCGGCCGGCAAACGCACAGACTGTGATCCCAGTCCAAGTGCAGTAAGGGTCTTTTGCATATCAAGACAAACACTATCTGAGTGCTTTTTCAGCTGACAGTTGCACACTGACGGTTTTGTGGTTAATGCTATACACTGTGTAGGATACGTGTGGTGCAATGGATGTGCTTGCTAGTCACAAATATTTCACGGAAGTTCATGTGGTCGTTTGACAAGGCGTGGTTGGTTATTAATGGAACGCAGGAGTTCAGTCTGTGTGCTGTGAGTGAGAGCAGTTCAGTGTGTAACTATACTCTCAGGGCATCATTAATGGCATTCATCCAAAATGTTTTATTTAAACTGTTTAGTGAAGATGACTGCATCTTGTTACTTGCCTATGGGAACGAATAATTGTTTATATGTATATGGATATAAAAAGAGGTATCCAAAGCTGGTTTGGTAGAGACTTGTGTGTAGCTTGTTGTGGTAGCTATCTGGTGACAGCAGTAGTAATAGACCAGTATGTAGTTGGGCGCTATTATCCTAGTTTAGTTTAAGAGTTGTCTGTCTTCTCATGTTTTACTGTTTAAGTAGTCTCATAGATTATTTTTGGTTATCGTTGTAAATTGCTAACGTTGTTGCCCAGTTATATATATTAGGGCAAAGGTTGATTCAGTGCAAGAGTTCTGATTGGAAGTTGCGTGAAATACTGCTTAAGGTTGCTTACAGGACCATTAATGTTTTTTTTTCATTGAAAGTGTGTTTGTCTTCTGTTGATGATGTTGTTAGTTTGATCCCCACTTCTGCACAGTCCAGAATTCAAATTCCATTCGATCTAAACCTTCTTCTACATAAAATGTAAAATTTGACTTACATAACAAACAATTAAAACTTCCATTTGTCATTTATGCAGACATCAAATGCATCCTGCAGCCAGGCATTAGCAACGAAGCACATATGGACAACCAGCACAGTAGTGTATTCTATGTGCGCTGCTGTTAGTGACGAATAATCTGTGAATTGTACTGAGGTGCAGATTGCAGCGAATAGTTTAGCAAACAGTTGTATTTGTTTGCAGAACGCAAAAGACCTCTTGCAGTCAAACAAGCAAATAGGTTTTATTACCAAAAAAAGAAGAGACGTCATAAATTTACCTTTGAAACCGACGATGTCAAACATAGAGATCATTGCCATTTTAAGAGCAGATTTGGTGGAAATGAAAATGATACACTTAATTTAAATTACTGACCTAATATTATGGTACCTGTTATGTTTCACTGTCTAACGAATTACAATGTTTGTTTAATAATTATGAATCTACCAAAAAGAGTGGAAGAAGTAACTGAAATGAGTCCATGCTATGTTTCTGTGATCGAGGAATACAAAATATTCATTAAATCTTTCGCAGTGGGTTGTCGTACCGACATGCAGTTCTGGCTTCCCGATTCCTTAGACTTTCAGGCATGATCTCCAGAAAAATGTGTCTCATATTCAAAACCACACAAGTTGAAAATAGCAAGAGTATTCCCCATGTTGTGTCTAGGAAGCCTGCATACTCGGTTCGTTAGACAGACAATCAAAGAACTAGTATTAATGAGTTTCATTACAACAAGGCAAGTAATTACTTAACTTTGATCTGAGAATTCCTGTAGCCCTTTATACACGATCAACTACACAGATGTGTCGCAAGCAAAGGGCGATATACAAAATAATGAGTCATCTTCAGAATAGAAAAACACAAGTAACACTTCTGGTCCTAGCGACCACTTCTAACAAAAGCCTGTCAACTGTATTGCAGTGACTGCTGATCTGTAACTCTGCTACATAGAGATTCCTAATGAAGAGGCTACGGTGTGTCGTCTAACGAAGTGGCTAACGTTGAAGCCGGTATCGACGTGGGTGCCACCAATCGGGGGCGGCGCGTATGCCATCTTCATACAGGGGCAACTGCCGTTGCATTGTTGTCCTGGAGGCAGGTCGGTCAACGTGCGATTGGCTGACCTCTTTCCAGAACTTTGTCTTTTCTGTCGTTCACGACTTGCATGCCAGCACTGACTTTACATTATAACATCCCTCGACAGGGAACCATTTAATCTGATCTATAAGAAAGTCGTCTTCACTTGTAAGTACGAGAGTAACAACTTCTTTTGTTGCCGATAGTTGAAACATACAAAAGCTTGTTGAGTGTTAAACAAAAATCAAATAATTATAGGATCTCAAGAAGTCAGTTAAAATTTGTACCATGGCCGCAACTTCTATCATTATCCCTGACAATTATAAGAGTCAAACATCTCAATAAAAATTGTATTATATTAGGTCTAAGGAAAATCAAATAACTGGATTACAGAACGGCTCGCAAAGTGTGTAATTTATTTGAATGTAAGAGAATTGGGAACTACTGTGTCTTCTTGCTTCTGGCCAATGTGCCAATCTGTAGACGCTCTGCCTTGAAACGTATGAACTAGGCCGAGATCATTATATAATCGCACCTGGTTTCGCATGGGAGCATGTCTGAAAACCTCTAATGGAAAACTGAAACTACTTATGGACACAGAACAATTATGTTTTGCTTCGCATGGCGTGAGAATTTGTAATGTTAGATCACACCATGTATCCTTACTTTCCATGCTGCTTAGCCTACAGTAACTGGTCCAAGACCTCAAACTGGACTTCGATCTTTGCCCTCCTTCAGATAGATGATGACAACGACAACGACAACAACAGACTGTTGCTCCGAATTTCGTCAGGAATTTTTCGGAGACAGCTGATACTGCATACATGTTAGCAAGTGAAGGCTGTGAATAGTACAATACGTAAGGCTGTGAATAGCACAATACGTCAGATCCACATCTTTTGGAGAGTTGTGTGCACGTCAAAAAGGAAGGTATTGAACGATTGCTAAGATGTCTCAACATTAACAATGTGCTACTAGTCGCTGCCTCACATTGTAATAATCTTTTCCCATTCTCAGTTAGTCAATACGTTCGCATGCTCCAAGCACATCCTGTTTTTCCAACGTGACAATCAAGGAGGACTGTTTGAGGCTTGTGCCAATAAGAGAAATACTTAGTCAGCAAGTTCAGGCTTCTCAATGCCTGTCTGTGTAAAGGAATCAGTAAGCATGCCATATTATGTCCAACTGAGAAGCAAATGCATTGGCGAAAAAAGCGTGAGCTGTGAAACATTTGAGAAAAAGCTTACTTACAGACTCAAATTTACTGTTAAATGATTGCTATTAATTATTTTACTACCTATGAAGATGTAACATGTAGTCAGCATTTGAAAGTTACTGACCGTCGTCGTATATACAGCACGAAAAGGGGCGGGGAGGGGGGGATGGGGGCAGGAGCATGGTCGCTCTGATGGAGCAGAAGCTGTGGCTACAGGGGATGTCAGACTTCCGGTCGCACCCCGCCATCCGGCCTTCGCTCTGGCGGAAACGTCCCCCGGAAAACGCCTAGAAGGGGACGCGTCCACCTCTTGAAGCCTATAACAAGTTGTAGAAGGCGTCGGCGCTGGCGGATCCAGCTACTTCGGTTGAACGAGAGGAGGCAGAGGAGGCGAAGGCTCCGTGTCCACGGGGTCATCCGGCGGTGACGTGATGACACCCTCTGGTGGCTACTGCAACCGCATTGTCCTCGGGATCCGTGAATCTGGGGAAAGAGCCACAGAAGGATCACAGTGTACACGACAGTGGCGAATTTAATTTTCATGTAGACGGTGCAGTCCATTAGGACCTGTAATGAGATACATGCATGCGCCAAGTCGACGAAGCATCTCGCCTTGCGTTTACCGTCTGCTGTAGCTAAAAACACTGCAAAACACAATATCATGCGACACGAAGCGATACTTGCAGCCTTCCTTCGGCGACGGATGCTGAAAGGGGGAGGGGGGGTGGAGCAGTTGGATCAGTGTCCCATGGAGGCGGCCGTGTAGCAGTTCTGTCGGCGATGGTCCATCTCGTGGATGCGAACGATAGGAGGCGAGAAATAGTTGCAATGCCTTGTCTATGGTGTGTGCGGTGCGAAGTTTGGCCTTCTACAGCTTGAAGATTCTGACAAAACATTCCGCTTCACCTTTGGAGTGTGGATGGAACGTTACACTAGTTAGGTGCAGTATGCCATTGCCTTCATAGAATTTTTCAAATTCATTAGCTGTGTACTGAAGGCCATTGACCGACACTATGATTTCAGGCAAACCTTCGAGGCGAAAAATAGAGAACAACGCCAGAACTGTGCTACATACCACAATCAACCAACGAATGTTCCAAGAGGGACCCACAAAGTCTATGTGCACACATTGCCATGGTGATTGCGACTTAGGACAAGCGGAGAATATTCGTGGCGGAGCGGACTGATTTTCTGCACTTGCGTGACACTGTGACGTCGTCTGTTCTATTTGGGTGTCCATACTGTGCCAAGTACAGTGTTGACGCGCTAACTGTTTCGTACGGACAATCCCCCAGTGTCCTTGGTGAAGTAACTGCAACACTTATTCGTGAAAAGCTTTGGGGATCAACACACGTGACTGTCCACTGTCATTCTGAACAAGAATCACACCTTGCTGTATAGTGAGGTTATGCCGACGTGCAAAGTATCGGCGCAATACAGAGTTCTTTGTGCATCGCAGTGAGAGAGGCCAACATTGTGCGAATGTATTTTAGCAAAGTGTTCATATCTGAATCAGCTCGTACGGCCTCTGCAGTTTCCGTGTAGTTCAGACGAAAGGATTGAAGCAATTCAGAATCGCGAGCATCGATATGACTAAAAGATGGAACTGAAACGTCTCTATAACGGCCAATCGGAAGACGTGAGCGTGCGCCCGCATTACCATGTTCAGCCGTCGGACAATACACAACGGAATTTTTGGGCAGTTCGTACAGGAACCTGCTTCATCGGATTAAACAAGGACTGCAATGGCTTTTAATCCGGCTGAGGAGAATTTTTTGCAGTAGAAATAGCGGTGATATTTGGTGACACTATACACAATAGCCAGTGCCTCTTTCTCTATTTGTGCATAGTTACACTGAGCTTTGAAATACGGTTTTGATGCGACAGTGATAGGCCTGTCTTTATCACCAAATCTGTGCGTGACCATTTATAAACGGGTTTTCCAACATACAACACTAACAGTAAGCAAACTGCGGCTCTGACCGTGATATCAAGGTGACATATCAAAGCTGACAGTAGTTAATCTTCTGCACGAGGCGACTATTGGGAGGTAGATGGATGGTGTGTCAGGAGGCACTCTCCCAGTTCGCCACTTGCTGGTTCCTCTGGTAAGAGGAGATGGTTGTAACCTGTGTTAGCTGGTCGTCGCAGTGAAAGAAGAGTGACTTTTAACCCTTTAGTTCTGCGAAATACATCTCTCCTTTATCGATGCCACGGCTGTCCTCTGCCGATGTTTGTCCGGGTGCGTCGCAACCGCCCTGCTGCTACTCAGGAAGTGGATGCTGCGTCCCCACCCTCCGCACTGGAAGAAGTAGGTGCGTGCGTGTGTGGCCTACACACGCCGGCCTAGGAGGTCCTCGATTCCCTCGCGTCACTGTGGCTCATCTCTACTCTCAGAACCGCGATGGCGGTTGCCGTGTGGTCGAGAAGTGCTCCGACCGTGGCCTGCCGTGCAGGAAGGCCACGTGGCTCCGCTGAAGTGCCTGGAACGCTGGTGTCCGGGCCTAAGTCGACACGGAAGACCCCCCCAGGCCTTCTCATCTGAGTTGGAAGCTGTTAGCAGCGCCGAACTCGTGACTGGTGTTTACGGAGAGGAAGACATCTATCCGGCGGCTTTTGGCGGTGTTGAATACGAGCAGCAAATGTACAACAGACTTATACCCTGCGTTAATACCGTGACAGAGAATCGAGTAAGCATGTCCTGTACGCCATCGATCCTTCCGACCAACTACCCTCGGAACAAAAGCTGGAGTTTCTATAGTGTGAAATATCGGCTAGTGTTGATCCAGCGTCACTTGTAATGACCGCATAGTCGCTCTATTTCATTAATACATTTTTTATACCAACAGACGGATCCGTGACAACATTCAGTATGGATTCTTGCGTTAGCGATGCGGCTTCTTACTTCAAGTAACAAGGTTACGTGATACCTCTCAGTCGCACTGTTTTACTAAGCTCCTGCTGATGCTAGCTACCCAGTTTGCGCAAAGCGCTGCTATCCTGCTTTCCGCATGACCTGCTAATGTGATGAACCGCTCCCGTTTCGTTTCGTGCTTGTTGACACTACTGCAACGTACACATAGTGAACGAGGTCTCGCAATTATGAAATTCTGCAACCAGCCGCCTGATACAGGGTTGGTACGTAACACTTCTGACCATGTCCGCAAATAAATAGATAGGTAGGATATACTTCCTAGAGCTAGCTGCGTATGCAAACGCTTGCTCGTTTCGTGGAATTCGATTTTCATCATTCCTAATGCCAGTAATTAAATACTTGTAACTTTACAGTTTAGTACTTAACACAATACGTAAGCAAACTGCATTGTATGAGGGTAATGTAAGAATTCTAGTTTAATGTTAGTAGAATGAACAGTACGGTAAAGTTGCTCAACGGATATTTCCAGCAGTCACTGCTACATCCGTCACATTTATATGATTTCGTTATTTCTTCATTTATGACTTAAACAGTCAGTCTCCCCTGATAACCTACCGAGAAATGTAAATGAATGTAAATATTTAAAATGCAATGTTTTATTTTTTCCAGAAACAATACATCATTATCTTTCAGTTTGGATGAGTACAGTGATAATGAACTTCTCAGCTGTGCACGTGTCTGGAATCTACGTTTAATTTCCAATTTGTGAATATCAGGAGGCTGACATTTGTTACAGTTTGGCAGGAATGTGAGTTAATTTGTTACAGTTTTGCTGTAACATAGAGGGTAATTTCTTAGAATTTTGTTATAGCGTAGGAAACTTGTCACAGTTCAGTTATAATGAGTTATAATGTGGAAAGTAATTTGTTACAGTTCTGCTATAAGATCGAGGGCCGTTTGCTATAGTTTTACTGTAACATGGTCAATTCATTACAGTTTTACTGTAATGTGGATAATTTCTTACAGCTTTGCTGTAACACAGGGAGCGATTTAATACAATGTTATTGTAACATCGATGGTATTTGTAACAGCGTTGTGGTAACATTGAAGGAATTGTTTACAGTTTTGTTGCAACAGGGATCAATCTGTTACAGTTTTACTGCAGTATGGAGGGGATTTGGCTGCTGTTTTCTTGCAGCACACACAAGTAGTTACACTATTCCTGTAATATGGAGAGCAATTTGTTACATTTTTGCTGTAACATACGCTATCTGGTAAAAAGAATAAAAGTATCCAGACATCTCCATATAGTGTGGAATTGAGCAGTATATGTCACAGGAGGTGAACCTAGCAGACTAAAAGAAGGCTGTGAGTGTTGTGTTGTCAGTAGAGAAGCGGTAGCAGCAAACTTTGTTGATCAGGAGAGTTCAGTGACTTAAATACTAAGTGATGCATGAAGTGGTATAAAGAGCGATGCCAGTGGAGAATCATTGACTGGAAATAAGTGATTTTGAGTGGTTGGTCTTGGTAATGCTCTACCCCTCGACAGTCTGATGGAGAATGTTGCCTGCCATCGTATGTAGGGACAACATTGAAGTATGGAGTAGGTGGTGTTATTTTACGGGATTGTTGTGTCATAGTTACCTCATCCCTTTACTGCACTTAAAAAACATTAAATGTGCCAACGTATGAACAGCATTGTGCACTGCTTACAGTAGAGAAACAGTATGAAGATGAAGATCGTATGTATTTGTGTGACAATGCATACCCTTATGAAATGATTTCTATGATGCAATGGTTTGTGGACAGTAACATTCTAGAAACTGACTGGTATAGCCGGAGTCCTGATATAAATCCACTGGAACAGCTATTGAGTCAGTCAGAATGTTGACGTTTCTCCAGACCCCTGTATCATTAATCACTACCTTCTTTGGCTTCAGCTTCTGAAGAAAAATTCGCAGCCATTCCTCCTCCAACATTCAGACATACCATAGAAAGTGTCACCTACAGAGTTCAAGTAGCCATGAAGGCGAATGATGGACGCACCTCATATTTTGATGTAAGATCGGCTAATTTGTTGCAGTTTCATTATAAATAATGTAGTGTGGCTAAAGCCTGCCGTCGGGTAGACCGTTTGCCTGGTGTAGGTCTTTCGAGTTGATGCCACTTCGGCGACCTGCGCGTCGATGGGGATAAAATGATGATGATTAGGACAACACAACACCCAGTCCCTGAGCGAAGAAAATCTTCGACCCAGCTGGGAATCGAACCCAGACCCTGAGCCATGAGGATTGACATTCCGACACGCTGACCACTTTTTTATATATTTTTTTAATTTTTTTATTTTTATTTTTATTTATTTTTGTTTTTATGGAAAAAGGCGTCTTTCAGTTACGACAAACAAAATTGTAATGTACATCCGTAGAGACAACAGAATAAGAGTTCCTTCTAAACTATGAGATAGAATTTGAAACTAATAGTGTGATGATAGATAATAAAGAAAGAAAAATGTAACCAAATCCCGCACGCCATTCCATGTGCATGGCCCATATGCGTACAGATTTCATGTTCACAACTGGTACAACATTTCGCAGCGTGTGGAGCCCCATGAAGGCGGTCATCCTCTGTCCGGTACTCCCCAACTGTGAGGGGAGTTATCGAAGACACTGTGCAAATAGTTCGCAAATAGTTGTCGGTATCGGGGCATACACTCAAGTGTGCTATGACTGTCCTGGAGAAATTGCCAGTAATCAAGCACCATCTTCTCATCATCTCGAAAGAGGTAGTATGTGGACATGCCTGTAAACCATGTGAGAGCGTGAGTCTTCGCAGGTGGGAAATAAGTATCCTCTGGACAAAGGAGGAGCAGTGGCTCAATTGTGCGAGGCGCGATTCGTAGGTAGCAGGTGAGGAACTTCTGCACTAGCAGCCATACCTCTAACGCCGAACCACATGTTAAACGGTGTTCCTCAGTATCGACGAGGTGGCAACGTGGACAAAGCGTGCAGTCTTTGTCGTGTTACGAACTTCCCGTTCACCACCTGGTATCACGCGGCTCGTACCCGCGTGGGGAGGAATGGCTTCTGGACCGCTCTCCACACCGCGGGCCACAGGGTCATAGGGCCCTTCCTCTCAATCACATTGCGAGGGATGGACCTTAGCAGCAGTCTGTAAACGCCTCTCGCCTTGGGAGTGCGAGTGTTGGGAAGGTCTGGTTGCACGTTCAGTAATAAATGCCGAGAGGTGCGAGAGTGAGGGTGTAATGTGAGCAACCGTGACAGGTAGCAGAAGAGACGCCGGCAGCAATTCCTGTAACAGATGTCCCGTAAGGGAAGCACCTTTGTTTGTCCACAATTTCATCATTCTGCACAAGTATAACGCTGTAGCTCTCGCTCGTACATTTATAAGTCCCAGTCCGCCACCACACGGAGGGAGGGTGAGTGTTTCGTAGCGGACTTTGAATAGGTGTCCGGCGGTAAGGTAATATCCAAACGCTGCTTGCAGTCTGTGTGCCATCGCTGTCGATATCGGTAGGACCTAGGCCATGTGGATCATCTTAGTCGCCACGTGAAGGTTGAGGTATTCCACACGCTATAGGAGGTCCATCCGTCGAAGTATGTTCCGGCGAACTTCTGTGCGTATTGCCTGCATAGTTCATGGCAGCCGTGCGGCGCACATCCTGTGTAAATGTTATGCCCAAGAACCCGATCTTGTTAACTAGTGGGAGTGGAGCTAAAGCGCCCTCCTGTAGACCTCTCCCAATGGGCATCGCTGCCGACTTGGCCACATTCATGAGGCTGCCCGCTGCCAACCCATAGCGATTGATCCATTGTATCATCGAGCGTACCTCGTCACCAGATCGGACAAGTAATAGAAGGTCATCAGCATATACCCTGCAGTGAAATGTGTGATCCCTCAATGACATGCCCGAGAGCCTGTTTTTCAACCCTCCGACAAGTGGTTCGAGTGCGGTCGCGTAAAGGATCATGGAGAGTGGGCATTCTTGGCGGACTGACCGTCGGATCGGAAAGGGACCCGCAATCCGTCCATTGACCAGTACACGGGATGCAGCTCCACGGAAAAAGCGCTGAAAGCTGTCGAGGAAGTCAGGTGGGAAGCCCATGCGGACCATAACGGACAGAAGGAACTTGTGGTGAACTGTGTCGAAGGCGTGGTCGAAATCAATGGAGATCAGAGCAGCTCGAAGGCGACAGGATGAGGCGATGGCTATTAAATCCCTGCATTCGCTGGTTGCCGTTTGCATGTTGGTCACTCCGCCCTGTGTCGTTTGCTCCATTGAGAGGAGTAGGGGCAGAACCTTCTTTATGCGGCTGGCGAGTAGTCGGGCGAAGATTTTATAGTCCGCGTTGAGCATTGTAATGGGCCTGTAGTCCTCGACCGTCCGACCTCTGGAAGGCTTGTGTATCGGTATAAGGAGACCTTCCACGAATGCAGGTGGCACGTGGGAACCGGGGGTCATCAGTTCTTGGTACATGATGATCCACCGGGGGATCATTAGATCGCGGAAAGTCCGATAAAACTCGAATGGCAGTCCGTTTGGCCCGGGAGATCTGTTGAGTGCTCCTTTGATAAGCGCGTCCTCGATGTCGTCCAGTGTAATTCCACATAACAGCGTCGCCACTGCTACATTGTCGAGGGTGTGCGACACGTGCTGCAGTATGTCGTGATCGTCCGCTTCCTCGTCCTCTGTATTCACCTTGCCGTAAAACCGGCGATAGTGATGTGCAAAGGCCTCTGTAACCGCCGCCTGAGTCATTACGACCCTACCACCTGGCAAAACGAGGTCTGTGATCAGCTGCTGTCGGCGTCGGCGGCTGTCGAGCACGATGTGATGCATAGACGGAGTTTCTCCTTCCGCTCGGTCTTGACGTCAAGATCGCACTACGACCCCCTCCAAATGTTTCCTCGTAAGAGACAATATTTTACCTTTAATTCGGCGGCTTTCCATTTGTCGATTTGGAGATGGTGGTTGGCTGTCGAGTTCGCGAAGCATCGTGTAATTAAAGTCCAATGTGTGACGATTCCAAGCTGCGATATCTTTTCAGAATTGTGTTAGCACACGCCGAAACGCTGGTTTTGCACAGTCCACCCACCATGCTAGAGTCGAAGGGTATCGGGGAAGACGACGTTCGCAATCCAGCCATGTGTTGGCGATGATCTGACGGCATTCCGGGGCTTGAAGATGTGCCACATTCAGCTTCCAGGGTCCTCGGCTGCGCCATATCCGCTGCTGTTGTAGAGTGAGTGTGCATATGAAAGCGCTATGATCGGATAAGTCAAGCGGCCAACGTTCGGCGTCCAATACTCCCGGCGCTAGAGCTCGTGAGACATAAATGCGGTCTAGGCGACTGGCTGAGTGACTATTAAGGTATGTCGGCACGGGCCGGTCACCGTGCACTGTCACCCACGTGTCGGTGACAAGCAGATCTCGAACCAGGAGCCGACGTTCTTGACAAGTCGAGATATGTGGGACTTGGTCTTTGGGGTGGAGCATGCAGTTAAAGTCGCCGCCGAAGATATATTGATCGAAGCGGCTTATAAAAAGTGGGGCGGTATCCTCCGAATAGAACAGCGATCTTTCGCGGCGCTGGTCAGTTCCTGATGGAGCGTAAATGTTAATGATGCGCGTGCCCAGTGCTGTGATCGCCAGCTCCCCTCCTGACGGAAGGTAAGTCACTTCTTCGATGACAATTCCATCGCGTACTAGTATTGCCGTACCGCTGCTATTCCGGTCCGCCGGTGACACATATGTCACATAACCGTAGAAAACGGGGAGGGCCGCTATATACACTTCTTGCAACAAGGCAATGTCAACATCCGAAGAACGAAGCATCTCACGCAGCAACTGGATCTTCCATGCCGTTCGTATCGTGTTGATGTTACGCGTGGCGATACGATAGGCTTGCTGCCGGACCGCAGGTGTTGTTATCCATTAAGACCTATGACGATTCTGACTGTATTGACACCTCCACGACCCCCAACCTCGCCCGCAGTCCTTTCTAGAGAGCCGGCGCCAACGGCGTGGGCTCTGTTGCCGTAACTTGCATGGTTCGATCGTCGTCGTGGTCATCCGCCCACGTCGGGGAACTCAGGGCAAGATCGGCTTCCCTAGCTTCCTCAGGACACGGCATGGGTGCTTGCACTCCAGAAGGTGGTGGGCAGTATCTGTCCTGCATATCGGCATCCGATTTTGCCACTGTAGATATATGTGATGTGTCCTCAGTTCCGTTCGGTGGTGACACACTGCAGCAAATGGTGGCTGCCTCTGTGGTAGCGTCGTCATTGAAGGTGGAGTCGTCGTCCTCTGGAGGCTGTGTCGCATCCCGTTCGGAAGTTGCTCTACGCCTCCGCTTCCGTCGCTTCGGAGAGCGTTGCTTCCTGGTGTGTCCTTCTGTGTCAGACGATGACAGATTCACGACGTTCCGGCACAAAGCCAGCCGTAGGCACTATAAGCTAGTCTACGGCCATGTTATCGTCATGTATGTTGTTATCCGTCGACGGGGCCGGCGGCATCGGAGTTGAATCCGTAGCTTGTAGAACGGGTGTGTCATCATCGCCCTGTATTGGAGGATGGAGCCGCGACCCAACAGTGGTCGGCTGTCGTGGTGAAGTGGTAGCTGTCGTGAGGGCTGGTGCATAAGTCACGGGAAGCAGCGTCGGCTGCGATGGCGGGTCCGCGTCAGCCGGCGGCAGTTGAGTGATTCGACGTGGGATACATTCTGATCTGAGGTGTCCCTCCTTCCCACAACCAGAGCAGGTCTTCGGTTGCCCATCGTGGATGGCAGCCACCGATATTCAGATATGAAGGTACATGTCTTTTAAGTTCTATTCGGACCTGGCTGACTCCGTTCAGAACAGGATACGTATGGAATTGCGTCCATTTTTCCGCAATATGATCATGGACCGTGCCGTAGGGGCGCAGCGCTGTCACGACGTCCTCCGCCGGTATTTCGAAAGGAAGTTCGAAAATTCTGATCGTGCGAAGTCCCATTCCAGAATAATCGACCTGCACAGTCCCCACATTGCATCAGCATGGCAGAAACGGAGGCCCTGTTTCGTGTCCCGAAGTATCCGTTCACATGTTGCGTCGTTGATGATCTTGACACATACGATGCTAGTTACAGTGGACAAGTGAGTGCCGAGAATGTCAGTCACTGGGACTTTAACTTCTTCTCGTAGAAATCGTTCGACTTCAAGTGCTTTGGGCCGTGCAAATTCGTAGCGGAACGTAAATTTGAGCGTCGATTTTCTGTATTGGTGCGCCATAGTGATCTATATGCTGAGTACGGCACGCGCGAAACGGCCGAGTACGATGTAAACAAACACAACCGCTCTCTCCGCGGCAGGAACACAAACAGCGCGTCCTCACCGCAGCACAGCCAAAGGCCAACTGCCCCACTGAGCTACCGAGGGCGGACTGCAATTTCATAGTAAAATAGGTTGTTTGTTAAAATTTCTCTGTAATAGTGTCTAACTATGTGGCCAGTTTGACACAATTTCGTTCGATGATTTATAACTGAATATAAAATGCATTTTGTTACAACATATTGCAAACAACCTGCCAGTGTTAATTGGCCGTCAAAAGTAATAATGGGAAATACATAACGGTTGTATGAGAAGATTCGTATGAGAATATCTTCTCAGTTGAATTATAACCATTCGAAAGATAAAGAAACAGCTCACATAATAATTATATAAGATTTCAAATATGAAACAAAAGATGAAACTTCCTGGCAGATTAAAACTGTGTGCCAGACCGAGACTCGAACTCGGGACCTTTGCCTTTCGCGTGCAAGTGCTCTACCAACTGAGCTACCGAAGCACGACTCACGACCGGTACTCACAGCTTTACTTCTGCCGGTACCTCGTCTCCTACCTTCCAAACTTTTCAGAAGCTCTCTTGCGAACCATGCAGAACAAGCACTCCTGAAAGAAAGGATATTGCGGAGACATGGCTTAGCCACAGCCTGCGGGATGTTTCCAGAATGAGATTTTCACTCTGCAGCGGAGTGTGCGCTGATATGAAACTTCCTGGCAGATTAAAACTGTGTGCCCGACCGAGACTCGAACTCGGGACCTTTGCCTTTCGCGGGCAAGTGCTCTACCAACTGAGCTACCGAAGCACGACTCACGCCCGGTACTCACAGCTTTACTTCTGCCGGTACCTCGTCTCCTACCTTCCAAACTTTACAGAAGCTCTCTTGTGAACCATGCAGAACTAGCACTCCTGAAAGAAAGGATATTGCGGAGACATGGCTTAGCCACAGCCTGGGGAAGTTTCCAGAATGAGATTTTCACTCTGCAGCGGAGTGTGCGCTGATATGAAACTTCCTGGCAGATTAAAACTGTGTGCCCGACCGAGACTGGAACTCGGGACCTTCGCCTTTCGCGGGGAAGTGCTCTACCAACTGAGCTACCGAAGCACGACTCACGCCTGGTACTCACAGCTTTACTTCTGCCAGTACTTCGTCTCCTACCTTGAAGTTTCATATCAGCGCACACTCCGCTGCAGAGTGAAAATCTCATTCTGGAAACATCCCCCAGGCTGTGGCTAAGCCATGTCTCCGCAATATCCTTTCTTTCAGGAGTGCTAGTTCTGCATGGTTCGCAGGAGAGCTTCTGTAAAGTTTGGAAGGTAGGAGACGAGGTACTGTCAGAAGTAAAGCTGTGAGTACCGGGCGTCAGTCGTGCTTCGGTAGCTCAGTTGGTAGAGCACTTGCCCGCGAAAGGCAAAGGTCCCGAGTTCGAGTCTCGGTCGGGCACACAGTTTCAATCTGCCAGGAAGTTTCATATCAGCGCACACTCCGCTGCAGAGTGAAAATCTCATTCTGGAAACATCCCGCAGGCTGTGGCTAAGCCATGTCTCCGCAATATCCTTTCTTTCAGGAGTGCTAGTTCTGCATTGTTCGCAGGAGAGCTTCTGTAAAGTTTGGAAGGTAGGAGACGGGGTACTGGCAGAAGTAAAGCTGTGATCACCGGGCGTGAGTCGTGCTTCGGTAGCTCAGTTGGTAGAGCACTTGCCCGCAAAAGGCAAAGGTCCCGAGTTCGAGTCTCGGTCGGGCACACATTTTTAATCTGCCAGGAAGTTTCATATCAGCGCACACTCCGCTGCAGAGTGAAAAGCTCATTCTGGAAACATCCCGCAGGCTGTGGCTAAGCCATGTCTCCGCAATATCCTTTCTTTCAGGAGTGCTAGTTCTGCATGGTTCGCAGGAGAGCTGCTGTAAAGTTTGGAAGGTAGGAGACGAGGTACTGGCAGAAGTAAAGCTGTGAGTACCGGCCGTGAGTCGTGCTTCGGTAGCTCAGTTGGTAGAGCACATGCCCGCGAAAGGCAAAGGTCCCGAGTTCGAGTCTCGGTCGGGCACACAGTTTCAATCTGCCAGGAAGTTTCATATCAGCGCACACTCCGCTGCAGAGTGAAAATCTCATTCTGGATACATCCCGCAGGCTGTGGCTAAGCCATGTCTCCGCAATATCCTTTCTTTCAGGAGTGCTAGTTCTGCATTGTTCGCAGGAGAGCTTCTGTAAAGTTTGGAAGGTAGGAGACGAGGTACTGGCAGAAGTAAAGCTGTGATCACCGGGCGTGAGTCGTGCTTCGGTAGCTCAGTTGGTAGAGCACTTGCCCGCAAAAGGCAAAGGTCCCGAGTTCGAGTCTCGGTCGGGCACACAGTTTTAATCTGCCAGGAAGTTTCATATCAGCGCACACTCCGCTGCAGAGTGAAAATCTCATTCTGGAAACATCCCGCAGGCTGTGGCTAAGCCATGTCTCCGCAATATCCTTTCTTTCAGGAGTGCTAGTTCTGCATGGTTCGCAGGAGAGCTGCTGTAAAGTTTGGAAGGTAGGAGACGAGGTACTGGCAGAAGTAAAGCTGTGAGTACCGGCCGTGAGTCGTGCTTCGGTAGCTCAGTTGGTAGAGCACTTGCCCGCGAAAGGCAAAGGTCCCGAGTTCGAGTCTCGGTCGGGCACACAGTTTTAATATGCCAGGAAGTTTCATATCAGCGCACACTCCGCTGCAGAGTGAAAATCTCATTCTGGAAACATCCCCCAGGCTGTGGCTAAGCCATGTCTCCGCAATATTCTTTCTTTCAGGAGTGCTAGTTCTGCATGGTTCGCAGGAGAGCTTCTGTAAAGTTTGGAAGGTAGGAGACGAGGTACTGGCAGAAGTAAAGCGGTGAGTACCGGGCGTGAGTCGTGCTTCGGTAGCTCAGTTGGTAGAGCACATGCCCGCGAAAGGCAAAGGTCCTGAGTTCGAGTCTCGGTCGGGCACACAGTTTTAATCTGCCAGCAAGTTTCATATCAGCGCACACTCCGCTGCAGAGTGAAAATCTCATTCATGAAACAAGAGATATTGCATCTTGGGGACAGATTGCGATTTGAAAAGGTAATTGATCGAACAGGCAAAATTATAATGCAAATATAACAAAGTGGTGGTCACAGGAGGTCAGGGCTTAGCAGATGTATGTGTGTTCATAGGTGTGTACGGTTTTGCCACCATTTCAGAAGGTGGCAAGAAGTGCACCAAATTGTCTTTCCAAAGACATCCAAAGAAAATGACTCTGTCAAGGTGCAGTGTTACACATGAAGGATCCGGGAGGCCGCATGTACCATATGACAGAGTGTTTGCTGTTAGAAAAGCTGTAGTAGAGATCACAGTTAATTGCTGGTTTCACTGCTCCTGCTGACATACTAATAACTACACAACATCAAGGCAAGCCCTACTTTGTACCACATAGTTATTTGTTAACGGTTTTAAGCACAGTATCTTTTTGACCGTTGATGAATAAACCCATGCATTTGGTATAACACTAGTCAGCAGGATCAAGGATGATTGGGTGCACGCTGTAAACTGACGAACATTGCCCCAATAGTACCCAATTCCCAATATTTTTTAATGTTCCGATTGTTATGAAATACGTAAATGAGCCAGACAAAGCTAAAGGGAAATCAAAAGGTTTTGGAAATAAAGCCGAGAAAGCTGTAGCTGAAGATTATTGAGTAGAAAAATTTCTGAAAATTTAGCACACTACAAATCGGACCTGAGTTTAGAAAGGGAATGTGATTTTCCTCCTCCAACAAACAATAAGGCTCTAGCTGACCATGTTAAAACACCTGAATCAACAATGTTTATTAAGATGCAACTGCTCACAAAACGGAGTTTCGTGTCAGTTCAATTTCATTAAGGCAGATGTAGTTGTTAAAACTTCGTTAGCAGCTGGAGATAAGCTTACGAGCCAAAACATTATGACCACTACCAACAGCGAGGTTGAATCCCCTCTGGTGGCGTTGCGGACACATGACGGAGGAAGGAAAGAACGTAAGCGGAAGAGGGACGGATGGGAAGTCAAAATAGCGAAGATATGGGCAGCAAATGAGGAAATCCACTGTTATAAGCGGTTTCGAAAAAGGGCACATTGTTGTGGCGCTGAGGCTGGAACGAAAATCACTGAAACGGCGAAGCTGGTCGCCTGTTGGCGTACTACTGTCGGGAGCACCCACGGAAAGTGATTGAAAGCTGGTGGAATAACGCGTCAGCCGTATGGTGTTGGATGGCCACGTCTCATCACATAACGCACAGGTCGGAGGATCCCCCACTGTGTAATCCAGGATAGGCATCGATCTGTGGTAGATACGACGACAGAGTACAATGCTGCTGCAAGCACAAGTGTGTCGGAGCACGCTGTTCAAAGGACATTGTTGAACATGAAGCTCCACATCACAAGACCCATACCCATTCCTGTGCTGGCCCAACGACATCGTTAGATACGTTTGCAGTGGCCACAGCGTAACAGAGTTATCACCGTAGATCAATAGATAAGTGTCACCTGTCGAATAAATCGCGTTTTTTTGTTGAAATGAAATGACCGTATGACATTGTTGGCCGGGAGGCCCCATGAGAGAGCGTTCGGCCGCCGTATTGCAAGTCCTTGCCGCTTCAGCGACTTGAGAGTTAATGATGATGAAATGATGATGAAGGACAACACCCAGTCATCTCGAGGCCGAAAAAATCCCTGATGCCACCAGGAACCGAACCCTAGACCCCATAGGCGGGAAGTGAGAACGTTACCGCCAGATCACGAGCTGCGGACCCGTCTTTGTTACACTTGGTGGGCGGTTTTGTCCGTACACGCCTTCATCCAGGCGAATAGCTCTTTGGAGCATGCATCGCGTCACAAATGGAGGACGGTCAGAGCAGAATTACGCTATGGTGTACGTTGAGTCGGGCTTCTATGGGACTTGTGGTAGTACTCGAAGACACCAAGACAGCAGTAAACTAGTGAACATAATTGTGCACCACCTGCATCCCTTCGAAGTTGAAGTCTACTGTGATAGTAATGACATCTTCCAGCAGGATAACACCCCGCGACACAAGGCCAGAATCGTGCTGCAGTTGTTTGAGATGCATGATAGTGAACTTAAATGTCTGTCTTAGTCAGCAAATGTGACTGATCTGTAACAAATGGAACACATACCGGGCGCCAGCTGCATGCCCACGAACGACCGTCACAAAAATTTGCGGGAATTTAGTGACCTGTGCGCAAGCATCTAGTGCTATATACTTCTGGAAACCTTTCAAGGACTTTTACAATCGATGCCAACCAGAATCGCTGTTGTACAGTATTTGAACAGTGGACCAGCTCGCGACTAAACAGGTAAACATAATGTACTGCCTCATCGTTGTATCTCACGTATTTATTCAAGTTTTCTTAACCTCTTATTGCAGACGCCATTTAAAAAGATATCGAAGATGAATAAGACTGTGTATTAAATTCATATATTTCCACTGCATGACAGCATAAGATGCAAGGCGTTGTGTAGTAAGAGGAAGCTATCTGTGATGCTGGCGTATATCTGAAAATGTGAGTAATAGTGTGAATATGGGTCCAAGCACATATCTCCATTTGTGATTTTCTGAGCTTTCTGCTGCCAATTGAATCAATCTGCCCTTCCTAAGTATCTGTCCCACCTGCATGGTGGACTTTCCCTCGGTCAATTTGGTGCACTGGACTCCACTCTAGTATTTACTTTAACAATTGTCACGCCTTCGTCATAGGATGTATCCACCTGAGCCTTGGCGTCACCTTTCGAATTCCTAGCTCCACTATCTCGATCAGTTGTGTGATGTTTAGTTTGAGGCTACTACGATGATTGTTCGAGGTTGTTGATAGGGGCAGTGTGTGCTTTTGCGTGGCGAGTTGTGGAATAGTAACGGAGCGAGGAGGACGGTTTGAGAAGTCCGACGGCGACTACTTGCACAAGCGTCTTGGGAACGGAATCGGTAAAGTCGTTGCTTGGCTTATTTATGGGCGGATTTTAATCCGTGGCTGACTTCGATTGCCGTCTTTGTGTGTAGCCTGGCCAGCCAGCTCTGTGACGTGGCACACCGATGAGAGTTGAAGCCATTTTCACTGTGCTGAATTTTGGTCCCACTTTGGAATTGGGAAGCTTCACCTTCGATTCGTGAACTTCAGTTAAGATTTGGATTTTGAGGTCTTTTCTTATTGATTATGATATATTATTGATTATGAGAGTTGAAGCCATTTTCACTGTGATGAATTTTGGTCCCACTTTGGAATTGGGAAGCTTCACCTTCGATTCGTGAACTTCAGTTAAGTTTTGGATTTTGAGGTCTTTTCTTATTGATAGCTGTATATCTGTTGCGATCTTTTCGACTTCTTAGCTGATCTATTTCACCACCGGTTGGTTCCCTGAATTGTGGCTGTTGTTTGCGTTTCCTGAGTTGATACTGTCCTTGGTTGCTTGTTAACAGGATATCTTAAACTGTGTGACCCTATATTATTTTCTGAGTCAGTACAATAACGTGTTTCTTCTATGTTATGGCTGGAATGCACCCTCTCGCCCCCCCCCCCCCCCCGCCCTCCATCCCCCACCCCACCCCAACCCTCTCCCGTCGTCACGCAGTACCTAGATGGTTGGGTTTTAGCCGACCTCCCTGTCAAACGTCCTCGAACACCAGATAACTACCTTTCTCTTCTAATAAGGCCATGTGCCGGTTTCGAGATACCTTCGGGCATTGCAGACGTCATCGCTCTGTTAATTATATTGTCTTAGGAGATGACTGCGTTTCAAAATTTGAAATTGCTGCGGCTATGTAATTAGTTTTGACAGCCTAGTTTTCTCTCAGGCGTTTTGCCGTCACTGTGGAGGCAGTATCTTCCAGCGACGGGTGTACACTGTTTGCTGGTTATTTTTGCTTTCACGTAATTAACATTCCTGTGTTAATATTTGTTTGTCCGTCTGTACCCAATGAATGGGGTCTTGGAAGGAAAGTCTTCTCTTGGTCTTCCAGTTTGGTGTAGACTTGTGCTCCTTGCTTTTTCTATGTGGTAGTCGTACTTCACTGGAACTATTATTAAAGAGGGCCTGCCTGCTGGTATTCGGCAAGTTTACTTAACTGAAGCTCTTGTTATTTAAGGCCTGCCTGTTGCCTTTTAATTAAATTAAGAGCTATTTCACAATTTGGCTTAGACGAAACTCGTATTAACTCAAGGCTTACATCTTTTATTGGCTTATTGTTGAGATCAGATATCTTACTCAGTCTGTGTTGTAGTTCATTGAAATTGTAATTGCCTAAGGCCCGCCTGTTTCAGAGGTATTTGCGTCAGTATAGCAGTAACAGAAAAAGACGTGATGGTGCATGGGCCCTAAGCTTTCGCCTTGCATCGCTTTATCCAAAATCATTGGAGGCTTCGTCATTTAAAGATATTCACTCTTTCCAGTGACGTCTGATATCTATAGCTTTCTTTCTGCCTTTCTTTGAGTTGTCGGACATTGGTCTTTCTATTCCTCTCTGAGCTACTCTGTGTCTATGCCTCATAGCCATAACGTATTCCTGGTAGTATACGTTGCTCGCAAACTTTCCTCAGCTCAGCCGACATCTTACATTTGAAAACTAAAGAGTATCTTCTGTAAGCTCGCCAGTAAAATTTAAATACATGGAAATATTTCTGGTATTAACTCTTCTTCATATTTTCAAGTTGACCGCAATTGATATACTCTGTGACTCTTTGAAGTTCTGTACTTCCAACACACCCGTCATCTAGGGGTAGAGCCCCTGACTAGTAACCGAAATGTCATGGGTCCGGGGTTTAAGTTCAACAACTGTTAAAATTTTATAGTAAACATCATCAGCAATGGCGACCGAAGGCTTCCGGCCTAAGAAACCTTCGTTCTGGCAACAACTTTGTCGAGGAGGGTGGACGAGCGACAAAAATTTAGGGCACTCCCTTGCCCTTTTAGTGGGATACTGCCCTTGAAAGGCGGATGAATCCACAGTTATCAACAGCATGAAGACGCAGAAGGCAGTGGAAACCATTGCATGAAAGGCATATTGTGAATGTATACAACACGCCTGTACTTGGAGAAGTGTCATGGCGACCTCTCCATTGGAAAAAGATTTCGAACTAGTCCCCCATTCGGATCTAAGGGAGGGAATTGCCAAGGAAGAGGTGGCCATAATAAAAAGACTGGATAACCAACGGAAGGGCAAAGTGCTACGAATCAGAGCGTGGAATGTCATAATTTGGAACGAAGAGGGAAATCCAGATGGTTTGAAAACGCAAACGCAAAGGGTCAGGATCAGTGAAGTGAAATGGAGAGAAAGGATTTCTAATCAGAAGAAGATAAGGTAATATCAACCACACTAGGAAATATTGATGTGTTTAGGATTTGTTGTGATTGTGAAGTAGAGCATAGAGTGAGCTAATGTCAACAGTTCAGTGATAGTGATTTATTATCAGATTCGAAAACAAACCAACGTTGACGAAGATACTTCAGATAATAATTCCTACGTACAAGCAGAAGACGAAGGGACAGTGAAAGTATATGAAGGTATTCAAGGAGTAATTCAGGTATGTAAAGGGAGATGAAACTCTAGTACTCACTTGCAACTGCAACAAGGTAGTAGGAGAAGAAATAGAAAAATGGGCTATGGGAACGTATGGGCGTGGCGGTAGATATGAGAGAGAAGAAAGACTAACTGAGCTCTGTAGTAAATTGTAGTGGTAATAGCGAACACTCTGTTCAAGAACCACAAGAGGAGAAACTATACTCAAAAACCTCCCAGAGACATGGGAAGACTCCGGCTTAATTTTTTGATTATCTTAATAGTATAAACCTTAAAATTCAGTTTATCATTGAAGTGGATAAAGACCAGGCTAATTCGTATCTCGATGTATTAGTCATGAGACAGACCGATGGCAATCTAAAACATAAAGTCTTTTGCAAGAGAACAAATACTGATAGATACTTACATAAGAACTCCAGTCATCACCCACAACAAAAAAGAGGTGTAATCAAAAGTTTAGTGGACAGGGCAAAACGGATTTGTACGCCGGAACATCTGGATACGGAACTGAATCATCTGAAACAGGCCTTCGAAAAGAATGGGAACTCAATCCAAGAAATTAATAGAGTTTTAAGACCTAATTATAGCAGGCCAAAAGACAAGGATGGTACACAGCAATGGAAGAACACGGTGTCTTTACCTTTCAGTAGTAAGGTCACAGATCGAATCGGCAAAATTTTGCTGAAACATATAGTGAAACCGGTATTCAAACGTACCCAAAAAATTGGACAAGTACTTCGTTCTGTTAAAGATAGAAGGCCACCATTATCATCTAGCGGTGTGAGTAAAATTCCGTGTACTTGTGGCACGGTCTATATTGGTACTACCAAAAAAAGTGTGAACACTAGGGTAAGGGAGCATAAAAGTCTTTGCCGACTGGGAAAAATAGATAAATAGGCCGTTGCGGAACATGCACTTCAGTCAGGTGACCATGTAGTTAAGTTTTCTGAAACTACAGTTTTAAGTGCTACCACGAACTTATTATCCACGACTTTATAGGGAGGCTATTGAAATTTATAAACATGAAGATAATTTTAATAGAAAAGAAGATTCCTTAAAATTAAGCGAGATATGGCCAGTGGCGTTAAAGAATCGATAAGTGATTTTTATCTATGACCGTCTACTATCGATAGTTACATTTTATCTTTGACTAGTTTTCTCTGTGCTACTATGTGCAAGCTAGAACACGCCCACTTTCCTCGGTATTTAGGCCGCTCTCTGACGCCAGACTCGTCAGTCGGCAGGACTCAGCAAGACCAGCCATACATCTGCAGATGTCCAACGTAGTATTGGACGAAACGTTAGGAATAGAAGAATTCCATGGACCACGGCCATATAGCCCGGAAGAATTATCAACAACTGTACCATCCGGTCGTGAAAGCCTTCATTGTATAATTACAGCATTGTCAGAGATTTCGGTATCAGATATTGGATCGTAAGTCGTAACTAGGTGCAGATGCAGACTCAGATCACAATCTACTAACGCTATAGAGCAGATTGAAGTGTAAGAGAGTAGTCCTGAAGGAACTGCGTGGAAGGAAGTGGGATCCTTAAGTACTGAGGAATGACGATAAGCGTTTAAAGATCACTGATGATATGAATACGGAAACAAGGAATACCAGAGTAGGCATTTCATTTGAAGATAAGTAGATATCAATACGAAAGTCAGTCTCGAATTTTGGACAGACAAACAAATGTTAAATGAAGATAACAGCAAAGTAGCCTTGGATAACGGAAGACGTTATTCTCTTAAACGCAGAGGAGAGAATGGATAGGTGCAAAGCGTAAACAGAAGGCATGTCTGAGAGGGGCGACCGAGCGAGGTGGCGCAGTGGTTAGCACGCTATAATCGCATTCGGGAGGACGACGGTTCAATCCCGCGTCCAGACATGCTGACTTAGATTTTCTTCGACTTCTCTAATTCGCCACAGGTAAATGCCGAGATGTTTCCTTTGAAAGTGTGTGGCCGACTTGCTTCCCCATCTTTCCCTGACCCGATGGAACGGATGAGCTCGCTGTTTGGTCCCCTTCCCCAAATGAATCAACCAACCAGCCGTCTACGAGGCGGCGGGTATCTTCTCTGATGACGTGACAGAAGAAGAAGTGAGCGTCGACATTCAAGATGTATGGGATCCAGAACTAGAGTGAGAATTGAAAATATCTCGGGAGAGCTGAGACCAAAGGAGACGGAAGGGATGGATAAAATACCATCGGAATTTTGAAATCCATTTGAATATTTAAGTTGGTGTATACAACCTATGTGAAACGTTACGCTGTTGGTAGGTCAGGCCACCGTCTCTAATACAAGATACTTTCCTTAAGGAAAGAGCAGTTCGTGAGGAGATCGGGAAGGTGAAACAATTCGTGGCCCAGTTGGAACCTGACGGTTAGGCGAGTGTGCTCCGGAAATTGATGGCCGGTGCAACCGTGGCAGCGGTATCAGGAAGACACAAAAATGGTTCAAATGGCTCTGATCACTATGGGACTTAACTTCTGAGGTCATCAGTCCTCTAGAACTTAGAACTACTTAAATCTAACTAAGGACAGCACACACACCCATGCCTAAGGTAGGATACGAACCTGCGATCGTAGCGGTCGCGTGGTTCCAGGCTGTAGGGCCTAGAACAGCTCGGCCACCCTGGCCGGCCAGGAAGACACACTCAGGCGGTTGCCTGGATCATGAAGCATTATCACCTCAGTTGTCGTCGGCTGCAAAGATTTGGACTTGGACGTCTGGGGCGCTTTGGTGAAATTGTTTATCGGCTCCACACTGTCCTACGTGGATCGTCGTGCAGATTTGTCTGATGAGTTCTTATATGGTTTATGAGATGCGAGTGAGCCAACGTCGGCACTAACCATAGCTACAATCGCAATTTCCTGTACGACTACTGTACTGTTTAGTTCAGCAGTTTTCTGCTTGTTTGTTCAAGGTTCATGCCCGGTTCCATATCAGACTTCTGGTTATAAATGCCGCTTCTGCGTCTAGGCAGGAAAGTTGTGCGTGCACATCTGTAAAACTGTTGAATTTGTTTCTTTATTTGAAGTTCCAATGTAAGTATTATTTACTGTAAAACGTCTAATTTGTGGCTGCGTGCATTTATATATAAACTGGGCTCATTTCACGTGCCACGTCCTGCTTCTAATATTAGCGAAGTGCACTATTTCATATGCTGCCTTATTGGGTGTTCATACAATGAAGTTTGACAGTGTTTTTTTTTTTTTTTCTAGCGCTTGGGGCGTCTTAATCTTAGCTATTAAGTCTTTCTCAGTGAGGACTTTACCTCGTGTTTTTACTACTATTTTATACGTGGCTGTAATGTTATTCGAAAGATAATGTTCTATCTGCTGTTCGGCACGGGTTCGTTAGCCAACAGAGCGTGTTAGCTTGTGGTCTGGTGTTCCATACAACGTGGCGGTTACCTGTTTGCCCCTCGCCCACTTGGTGCGAGATAGTTACAATTTGTGGTTCACGGTCGAGGTTCCCTGTCGGTAGTTGTATTAGCACCTGCGAATAGGTTTTGGTCGCCTTAAAAGTGTCGTTGATTATCTCAGTTAACTTATTATTTACTTGTTTCTCTTATTGCTGTAATTTCGTCGTGAACCGGGATTTGGCCTACAGTAGACGAATGACCCAGTTCCTGTACGAAACTCTGTTAATTAGGCTACCTTTTGTGTTTCTTTTGGTGGGACTTGCGCGGAATCTGCCTGGTTAATAGAGCAGGTGCAGCGTCCGGAAGCGAACTCAGTTCGCACCCAACGGAACAGCTAACCAGGTCCTCCACCACTTGATCTTTCCGAGCGTTGCCCAGACAGGGTTGTGTAGCACATCGATGTATTTATTTGTATGTTAATCACTGCGCGCCTACTGCAGATCTCCTTTAAATTTTGTTTTATTTCTGGGGCATGTAAATTCCTAAATTGTTAACCGGCTAATTTAACAATTGAGCTATTACTAGATTTATTTACTTAAAAGTGTTTATACAAGTCTGGCTCAATCAACTCAGTGTTTATTAATCTTAGTTCTTGCGTGCACTGTCGGTTTTTCAACTGGCCAAACACTAGGAGATTTAAGATCTGTGGCTTTCATAAAGGTTCTCACTGACTATTTGTAACATTCAGGACTCAATGCTGAAAATTAATTTTGTCATCTTATTTCTCTTGCTTGCCCTGCGCACCTCCGCTGTCCAGCAGTATAGTAGTTTACTTATATGACACTTATTTGTGGAATATAGTTCTAATTTGGATTGTAAATTTTGAAGTTCCTTTCAAGAAAGAACTTTACCTCTTTTATTTAACTGCTATACTTTTTATTATTGAATTTGTGCTAAAAATTGTTCAAATGGCTCTGAGCACCATAAGACCTAACATCAGAGGTCATCATTCCCCTAGAACTTAGAACAACTTAAACTTAACTAACCTAAGGACATCACACACACCCATGTCCGAGGCAGGATTTGAACCTGCGACCGTAGCAGCAGCGTGGCTCCCGACTTAAGGGCCTAGAACCACTCGGCCACACCGGACGGCGTATTTATTCTGTTTGCTATTAATTAATCTGGTATAGTTTTATGATTGTAAATTATTCTGTTTCTTATTAGTCAATGTAGTTGAAGGTTTTTCCACCAATAAATGTTTAATAAATGTAATTTAGTGTGTTCCGTTAAAATAAAGAGCGAGTTCGCAACACGAATGAGGTTTAACCTCCGTTTGACCTTGTCTTTGCTAACAGAGAAAACGTGACGCGTTAATGCGTACCATTATGGGCCTGTCGAACTAACATCAGACTTCAGAAAAAATGTCATCCCTACAATTCAAGAGGTAGCAATTGCAGACATGTACATTAACTCTCGCACGTCCACCTTGACAGCTGCTGACAAGTATACACACAAAAAAATGAGTATCTGTTAGATGACGACAGTTGGCTTTATGAAATATTAAGCCACTAGAGAGGTAGTTCTGATGATGCACTAGAAGCAAAGTTTAAGAAAAACCGAGAAACGCATATAAGATTTGTCGACCCAGAAAAAGCGTTTAACAATGTGAAATGGTGCAAGATGTTTGAAATTCATAGGAAAACAACCCTCCAATGTGTGCATAACAAAGAGGGAAGAACAGGATGGAAACAAATGGTTCAAACGGCGCTAAGCACCATGAGACTTAACATCTGAGGCCATCAGTCCCCTAGACTGAGGACTACTTAAACTTAACTAACCTAAGGGCATCAAACACATGCAACCCCGAGGCAGGGTTCGAACCCACCGTAGCAGCAGCACGGTTCCAGACTGAAGCGCCTAGCACCGCTCGGCCACAGCGGCCGGCAGGGTGGAAACGCCAAGAACGAAGTTCTCAGATTGGAAAAGTTGTAAGACGGGGATTCAGTCTTTCTCCCGCACTATTCAGTCCATACACGAATTAGCAATGACGGATTTAAAAGGAAGGTTCAATAGCGGGACTAAAGTTCAGGGTGAAAGAATATCAATAATATGATTCGCTGATGACATTTCTATCCTCAGTGAAAACGAGGAAGAATTACAGGATCTGTTGAATGGGATGAACAATCTGACGAGTACAGAGTATGGATTGAGAATAAACATGGAAACGACAGAGGTAAAGAGATGTGGCAGAAATGGGAACATCAAAATTGTTAATCATGATGTACAAAATTTAGAGAACTTTTGTGCCTTAATAGCAAAATAACACATGACCGACGAAGCAAGAAAGGCACAAAAAGCAGACTAACAAAGGCAAAGAGGGCACTCCTGAACAAAAGAAAACTACAAGTATCAAACATAGCCCTAAATCTGAGGAATAAATTTCTTAGATCGTACGTTTTGAGCACAGCATTGTATAGCAGTGAATCATAGACTGTGGCGAAACTGGAACAGAACAGAATCTCAGCGTTTGAGATTTGTTGCTACAGAGTAACGTTGAAAATCAGGTGGCCTGATAAGGTACAGAATGAGGAGATTCTCAATAGAATCAGCGAAGGAATATATGTGGAAAACACCGCCAAGAAGAAGGGATAGGATGATAAAACATGTGTTAGGACTTCAGGGAGAATCTTACATAGGTAGAGAAGTTGCTGTAGAGAGTAAAAATTCGTGGGATAGGTGAAGACAGAGATCGTAATACATCAAACAAATATTTGAGAACCTAGGGCGCAAATGCTGCTCTGAGATTTAGAGGTTACCGCAGGAGAGGAATTCGGGATAGGTTGCGTCAAGCAAGGCTGATGACTCAAAAAGAAAAACGTCCAACATATACATAACCCCCGTTATCTGTTTACATATTATGACCTTGGTTTCATAATAGTTCATTTTTAACTAACTTCATAACAGACTAACAGAAAGTCAGCTACTAACATTTGGAGTTACTCTGCATTATTTGTAAACACAAGAAAATCGTCAGCAAAACTGAAATTATTTATCCTCTTTGCCACTACTTGGATTCCTTTTTTTTCTAATTCAGTTTAGACATTGCTTCATCTAGGATATCTGAAAATCGATTTTGAGATTTAGAGTCACCTTCTTTTATACATTTCTCAATTAGAAATTCATTCCTACTTTTGAATCCCTTCTCAAAACCTACACTCCTGGAAATTGAAATAAGAACACCATGAATTCATTGTCCCAGGAAGGGGAAACTTTATTGACACATTCCTGGGGTCAGATACATCACATGATCACACTGACAGAACCACAGGCACATAGACACAGGCAACAGAGCATGCACAATGTCGGCACTAGTACAGTGTATCTCCACATTTCGCAGCAATGCAGGCTGCTATTCTCCCATGGAGACGATCGTAGAGATGCTGGATGTAGTCCTGTGGAACGGCTTGCCATGCCATTTCCACCTGGCGCCTCAGTTGGAACAGCGTTCGTGCTGGACGTGCAGACCGCGTGAGACGACGCTTCATCCAGTCCCAAACATGCTCAATGGGGGACAGATCCGGAGATCTTGCTGGCCAGGGTAGTTGACTTACTCCTTCTAGAGCACGTTGGGTGGCACGGATACATGCGGACGTGCATTGTCCTGTTGGAACAGCAAGTTCCCTTGCCGGTCTAGGAATGGTAGAACGATGGGTTCGATGACGGTTTGGATGTACCGTGATTCAGTGTCCCCTCGACGATCACCAGAGGTGTACGGCCAGTGTAGGAGATCGCTCCCCACACCATGATGCCGGGTGTTGGCGCTGTGTGCCTCGGTCGAATGCAGTCCTGATTGTGGCGCTCACCTGCACGGCGCCAAACACGCATACGACCATCATTGGCACCAAGGCAGAAGCGACTCTCATCGCTGAAGACGACACGTCTCCATTCGTCCCTCCATTCACGCCTGTCGCGACACCACTGGAGGCGGGCTGCACGATGTTGGGGCGTGAGCGGAAGACGGCCTAACGGTGTGCGGGACCGTAGCCCAGCTTCATGGAGACGGTTGCGAATGGTCCTCGCCGATACCCCAGGAGCAACAGTGTCCCTAATTTGCTGGGAAGTGGCGGTGCTGTCCCCTACGGCACTGCGTAGGATCCTACGGTCTTGGCGTGCATCCGTGCGTCGCTGCGGTCCGGTCCCAGGTCGACGGGCACGTGCACCTTCCGCCGACCACTGGCGACAACATCGATGTACTGTGGAGACCTCACGCCCCACGTGTTGAGCAATTTGGCGGTACGTCCACCCGGCCTCCCGCATGCCCACTATACGCCCTCGCTCAAAGTCCGTAAACTGCACATACGGTTCACGTCCACGCTGTCGCGGCATGCTACCAGTGTTAAAGACTGCGATGGAGCTCCGTATGCCATGGCAAACTGGCTGACACTGACGGCGGCGGTGCACAAATGCTGCGCAGCTCGCGCCATTCGCCGGCCAACACCGCGGTTCCTGGTGTGTCCGCTGTGCCGTGCGTGTGATCATTGCTTGTACAGCCCTCTTGCAGTGTCCGGAGCAAGTATGGTGGGTCTGACACCCCGCTTGAATGTGTTCTTTTTTCCATTTCCAGGAGTGTTTAAAGGCAAGGCTTAGTTGTGTTTTGAACTCCTTGTCAGCTATTCTGGTAATTTTTCCACATAGAATGACGATATGGTCAGTTGTGCTAATTCCTGTGCGGAACCCAGTTTGCTCAGTTGTTTATGCCCCGTAGTCCTGAAATCTCGCCATGAGATTATGACGTCTTCGTTCCCTTAAACAAGAGCTTGTAGGGTCGATGATTCCTATCGGACGCGGATATGCAGTTGTGAACTTCTTCACTCAGGATGACACGGGCTTTTACCAAACGGGCATCTTCAAACGGGTGCTTCGGTGAGACGGCTGCCTCAGTGCTCACGGCGCTTTTGCCTGATCGGCAAACCGATTATGGACTGTTCGGCCTCCGAACGGACAACTTTTGATCGCCCTTTATATGTCTCATACACATTTTTAGTGCAGTATAAAAGAGAGATGAACGTACTCATGAGGTAGAATTCTGATTGCTTGCGTATCTTTGATGTTCGGAAAACTGTAAGTTACACCAGAATATAATTCTGTTGCTGTTACTGCTGTGATGCAGTACACTGACACTGCACTATTTTAGGTGCTGACGTAATTTTGACAAGTGATATAGATGTTTGTGGTACTATTTCTGTAAACAGTTTTCTAGTGCCGCATAGAAAACAGAGATATGAAATTTACAGGTTTCGTATAATTTTGGATGGTTAAGGTTTTTATGTTGGAAAAATTATGAGTACTTTTGAAATCGTGTGTTTGTGTGTGTGTGTAAAGGCGTTTATGTAATTTTAATAAATAATCGAATAGTGTTAAATTTGATGCCAGTTCAGCTGAGAAGCTAATGTAATTATGTTTATGTGGAAACTGGATGCTTTTGAAGATAATGCCAAAAATAATCAGAAAGTTTTGAGGAGACATACTTCATTTTAGATAAAATACCACACTGTTATTTATTGTTTTATTTTAACGAAAATTTTGCCACGGCCACCATGTTGCATTTTTATGTGCTATAACTGGACGAAAAGATTTCCACCAACGCGATTCGCACTTATTTTGCGTGATTTGCTGAAAAATTTTAAAATTTTCCTGTCGGCATCATTATGCAGTTTTTTTTCCAAATTTCCTGACATTGCCATCTTGCGTTTTTCTTCTTTTCTTTAATTTTCTTCTGTGCCATCTTCCAGTTTTTAAATTTCTTACCCACCGCCATGTTGATGTCATCATGTGGTTAAGATCATTGATGACGTCATCTATGCATAGGATGGAGACATGCTGACCTTCATGTACTTCAGCAGCCGTTTGAAAGTCGAAGTGCGCTGGATTGCTTATAAGTATATTAGTATCCTGTTATCAGTTTCGAGTAAGGATCTGTAGTTTTTTTGTCGTTAGAGAAAATGAAGCGTTTGTTGTACGAGACACTATTATACACTCCAGAAGTATGAGTTGCCTTTTTGGCTGAAGATGGAGCCTTTATTCGTGTAACACGTGGTCGTTTTGAGCGCGTTAGACAGACATTAGCAAGCAGGTGTCATCTGTGGTTTAATGTAAACGGACGACATTTTCACCAATATTTCTAGAACAGAGTCCATTACATGGCAGTTTGAACACAATCTCTGAATGTCACTAGCGTCGAATACTTTATGACCACTACAAAGGAAACGTTAGACCTGTGAGAGACTTTTTTCATTTATTACGTGCGTCTTTTTCTCTGTTCTCCAACCTTAAGGCATTTATGAACTATGACATTATTCTGTTGGGTCATATTTGTGATGTAACGCACAGCCGTCTTACTATTCACTATTTTCATGTCAGAGTTTTCACTGTCTTTGTTGAAAGCCAATTATTAGTGAATGTAATATTTACGATTGCCTTTTACTATAGAGCTTCAAAATATAAAATCAAATGCATTTCTCCTGACATATAAATAGACCGATAACACAACATTAGCATAACAATTTATTATGTCATGATCGCATGTACAGAGTGAGCTTCATAACACAGTTTCGGTAACGGTTCCAGATATCAAAACAAGGTTTCACGCAATTGATAGCGTGGTGAGGGGCTCATATGATTTTGTTTGAATATTTCTCTTAACTCTAGTATTAAACAAATATTGAAACAAGTATGGTTATATTAATTGAAACGAATAATTGTCTTAACTGCATTCAACAGCTCTGGAAAAGACAATCGTAATGATATAGCACTTGTTAATGTTGACGGTGAAATCTTTAACAAAAGACTCCGAGAAATATATTAATATTAGAAATCAGTGTCGCCAGAGACGGTACTGCGGACTAAATCCCGCCAAGCAGAGCTCTCTTGGCTGATTCCGACGTTATGTGCAGCAAGCCAAGTCACGCTACTAAGATGGAACCTCATTTCCTTTACGACATAAAAATAGGGTCTGTAAATGAACTGCAGCGTACGCTAGCTTCTGGCGCATAAGGTGGGGCTTCGGAAGACTACGTCAAATTTGTGGAAACAGCTATAGTGTCGTCGGGCAGTTTAAACCCTCCGCATTGCTCCTTCCTTCTCAAAACCGTAACAGAGATGTCAGTCTTACATATTTAACAGTAATAAATAGCCCTATTCACGAAAAAATAAACTGTCTTTGACAGGAGACGCCTCAATTCTTCTTAGAGGTTAAAAAACAAAAAAACCGCTTTGTGATTAAAGTGTCTACAGATACTATTCGAAATCGTTCTTCGGACAGAATACGCTGTAAATAAAATAAATATTTCATTCAGAGTGACTGACGACATGTCACTCATAAAATAAATAGCAGAGGTTGAAAGTACCGCTTAAATATGCCCGCTCGGCTAGTCGCGTGGTCTAATGCGCTGCTTCCCGAGCAGGAAGGCGTACCGGTCCCCGGCACGAATCCGCCCGTCGGATTAATGTCGAGGTCCGGTGTGCCGGCCAGTCTGTGGATGGTTTTTAAGGCACTTTTCCATCTACATCGGCGAATGCGGGCTGGTTCCTCTTATTCCCCCTCTGTTACACTGCTCAAACACCTTTTCCACGTACGCGTCTTCTATAATTACTTTACCACGCAAACACTTGGGGCTACACTCGTTTGGTATGAGACGTTCCCGGGGAGGTCCACCATAACTCTGGGTTCGGTGTGGGGCGGCAGTGGGGTGGGTGTACTGATGTGGCCTGTAGTGGGGTTGTAAACCACTAAGGGTTGCGGCGGGACGAAGCCTCTCGGTCGTTTCTAGGCCCCGGTTTATTACGCAATACACACACGCTGCTTCAATTAGAACACTACAGTTTCGGGCTCTTATATACCGAAACGCCCGTGTTCTAAATAAAAAGAACTTTACGACTGATTGGTACCTAACGCTCACTTTTGGATGTTCCTCCGAAAGGATTGTTCGTCATGGACTAAATACTTTTTTTAACGAAATGTAGTTTTAAACCTTACTTCACCATTTGCTTAAACAGTTTACCATCGACCGAATGGCAGACTTACTGTAGCAGTTCGAGAGACAGATCAACACATAATAGTACGATGGTTGATACGCCACTGCCTGCGCGGCGATTCGACATCGCGTATTGTCTGAAGCTATGGGGGCACCATGATAGACTGCATCTCTTGTAGAGGAACAGGTAGAACGTTCGTAAGAAAGAGTGCGTACGTAGTTCCATTTAACAACACTGGAAAAATGTGAGGTCCTACATCGAATTTATCATGATGCTGTATCATATTTTTACACTCCGTGTTCACTGGTGTTGTATCTAACGAAGCTAGCATTGATTTTCAGCTTACCAGTAGCACATGTTGTGTTAATGTACTTTACAATTTGTAAACGACAACAAAAATGTAGTGCAGAGCAAATCGAGGTGCAGAGCAAACCGATAAAGTTCGGTACAACGTTCGAAATCACGTTCTCCGAGTACCTAATGTAGTGTCAGATAAAGACGAAAACTATGTCAATAAAAGATTCAAATACACGTGTGGCTGATTCCGCATTCCTTGGCAATACGACTTGTGCCAGATTGGGGAGCTTCTTCATATTCTTTGTCAGTTGCAGTCTTCATCCTCAACCTCTGTTTGACGTTGAAGGTTACTGTTCGCATTATTCACCTAATGATTCGTGCAAGTTTCTTGTGCGACGGATGGCGTCAGTCAAAATAGGCATCTCTATACCGCTGTATCGATTCGACAGCATTTCTTAGACGTTCGTCGCATAAATATAGCATTTATAACTTGTCCACACTCGTGTGCGTAGCTGCACGCAAAGAAAGATTAACCATAAGTGACTTGCCTATAGACAACAGAGTTGATGGTAGTGCATCGCAAACAAGTAAACTGTTGAAGGGCTTGCCTGTCATGAGCGAGTTCACGACGTTATAGCCTGTTCCAGCCAATCAGTCTTAAAATTTCACAGTATTTCTCGTATTCTTTTGTGAGGAGTTTCAACCTCAATGTTAACAATCATTATATCTGTAGTCGTATTTTTAAGCGCTTTCGGGTGCAGTTGGAGAAAGTACAATGCTGTAAGAAGTAGTACTTGATTCAGTATCTCGATCGGTGCAAGAGTTGAGAGTAGCTATTACACACGCATGCCCCTTAGCGTACAACCATTTGCCGGAATCCTCATTTCGATATCTCGAACCGTTGACGAAATAAATCGGGTGTACGTCTTACGTGATACATACTGAATGAAAATACACACAGAATCGCTTTCAGCAAGTAGCTGCCTGTACATACATTGATATGTTTTAGAGGACTTCATAATATTTAGAGTACGTAGCTGTACTTGTTATATATTTTCATGTAGATGTTGGTGGATGGGGGTATTCTGAAACTTAAGGGGTGCGTTCGTTGCATAAGTCAGACGTATATCTAATTTCATATACTTTATCACCACTGCGCGGGTAATATGGCCTGGGTCACTACTCTGAAAGAAGTATTGTTTCTACCTATTACAGAATCCTAGATCGTATATAAAATACATCCATCATAGCAAATTTTCCTGCGTTACTCCATATAAATATAAACACTGGGTGATGAGAAAAAGACATGTGGAGGGTATACATGGTGGTCCATTGATCGTGACCGGGCAAATATCTCACGAAATAAACGTCAAACGAAAAAACTACAAAGAACGAAACTTGTCTAGCTTGAAGGGGGGCACCACATGGCGCTATAATTGTCCCGCTAGATGGCGCTGCCATGGGTAAAACCGATATCAACTGCGTTTTTAATACCTATTCGTGAAGTACCTATAGAAATATGAATGTTTTAGTTGGACCATTTTTTTCGCTTTGTGATAGATTGAGCTGTAATAGTCACAAACACATGGCTCACAAATTTAGACGGACGGTTGTTAACAGGTAGGTTTTTTAAATTAAAATACAGAACGTAGGTACGTTTTAACATTTTATATCGGTTGTTCCAATATGATACATGTACCTTTGTGAACTTACCATTTCTGAGAACGCATGCCGTTACAGCGCGATTACCTGTAAATATCACATTAATGACATAAATGCTCAAAAGGATGACCGTCAATCTCAATGCATTTGGCAACACGTGTAACGACATTGCGAGTAGTTCGCCTTCCGTAATGTTCGCACATGAATTGACAGTGCTCTGACGCATATTGTCAGGCGTTGTCGGTGGATTACGATAGAAAATATAATTCAAATCTCCCCACAGAAAAAAATCCGGTGGTGACAGATTCGGTGAACATGCGGGCCATGGTACGTATGGTGGTTCGACTACCAGTCCACCTGTCATGAAGTATACTATTCAACACCGCTTCAACAACACGCGAGCTACGTGCCGGACATCCATCATGTTGGAAGTACATCGCCATTCTGTCATGCAGTGAAACATCTTGTAGTAACATCGGTAGTACATTACGTAGGAAATCAGCATACATCGCACCATTTAGATTGCCATCGATAAAATGGGGGCCAGTTATCCTACCTCTCATAACGCTGCACCATACATTAACCCGCCAGGGCTGCTGGTGTTCCACTTTTCGCAGCCATCGTGGATTTTCCGTTGCCCTATAGTGCATACTATGCCGGTTTACGTAACCGCTGTTGGTAAATGACGCTTTGTCGTTAAATAGTCGCGTGCAACAAATCTGTCATCGTCCCGTAATTTCTCTTGTGCCCAGTGGCAGAACTGTACACTAAGTTCAAAGTCGTCGCCTTGCAATTCCTGGTGCATAGAAATATGGTACGGATGCAACAGATGTTGATGTAGCATTCTCAACACCAACATTTTTTGAGATTCCCGATTCTCGCTCGTTTTGTCTTCCACTGATGTTCCAATTAGCCACGACAGCAGCAGGTTGACATTTCACACGTGGCGGAACACTTCCTGTTCCCTTCAATAACGTAACTATCCGCTGAACCGTCCGGACACCGGTATCGTCCAGGATACCGAGCAACATATATAGCACACACCCGTCGGGCAGTTTGATCACAATAGCCATACATCAACACGAATCCACGAATCAACATTCCCGCAATTGGTATACGGTCCATTTTAACACGGGTAATGTATCACGAAGCAAATACCGTCCTCACTGGCGGATTTTTACGTGATACCACGTACTTATACGTTTGTGACTATTACAGTGCCATCTGTCACGAAGCGAAAAAAGTGGTCCAACTAAAACATTCATATTTCTTGACGTACTACACGAATATGTAATAAAAAATTAAGGTTCATATTTTGAAAAACGCAGTTGATATCCGTTTGATCTGTGGCAGCGCTATCTAACGGGCCAACCACAGCACCATCTGGTTTCCCCCTTCAAGCTAGACGAGTTTCGTTCTTTCTAGTTTTTTCGTGTGATGCTTATTTCGTGAGATATTTGGCCCGGTCACGATCAATGGACCACCCTGTATAAAGTGCGTCGGAGCGACGCGGAAAACAGCGCAGTCGTTGTTGTAATGCGGAAACGGAGCTGTTTATCCGACGTCCAATGGGGCATGATCTTGCACTTTCGGACCAAAGGTGGAAGCATTTCCCAAACGGCTAGGTCTGTAAACTGTTAGCTTAAAACTGTGGTTAAAATATACCGCGCGTGGTCAAATGGCGTTACCCATGTCGAGTCAACTGTGGTGCACCACCGTCCGTTGATGAAAGGAGTGAATGACGCCTGCGGAGACGTATAGAGGTGCATAGACGTGCAACTGTCGAGTAACTGACAGCCCAGTCTCCTCAACGACCGATCAACGAACGTTGGTGCGCCTCCGCAACAGGCGCCTGGCTCGTCACTCATCCCAACTGCTGTTCATCGCCGACAAAGGCTGGAATTAGCACGGCAGTACCGCAACTGTACGCCCAGTAAATGGCAACGGTGGCCTTTTCAGATGAACAACGTTTTATGTTGGGAAAGACAACTGTTGACGCGTCTGAAATTAAACGGATTGCGACAGTCGTCCGAAGGGTTGTGACCGATGGAGAAAGCGTTATGACCTGGGGAATGTTTTTGTGACATTCTCTGGGCGATCTCGTTATTCTAGAAGACACAGTGGGTAAACACAAGTATGCGTCTATTGTTGGGTACCAAGTCTATCTCTAGACGCGGTTTGTTTATCCTCGGCTCGATGGCATCTACCGGCAGGACAATGCAACTTGTCGCACACCTCGCAGTGAAGGATTTACTGCACCTGTTGGTCACCAAACTCACCTAATTTAAACGAGTCGAGAATCTGTGGTACCACCTTGATCGGACTATTCGCGGCATGATGGATCCTCACCACGGCACTGGAGTCATCGGCATCGCTATGCTTCCCTGTCCGTACTTTCCAGTAACTCACTGAGTCAGTACCTGCTATCTGGCAGCGGTCCGTACTACAAAAGGTGGTTATTCAGGGTTCCGACAGGTTGTCACATTAACTTGGTTGGACAATGTATTATGTTGATGGAGTGGCATTCACTTTCATTCATTGCGTAATTGATGTTGAAACTATAATTTAATTAGGTATAACCACTCGAACACATTTGTGCTGTGGTTCAGCTTTGAATACCTTGTTTCCTTTTCAGATGCATTCACGGTAGGCAGACGTCCACAAACTGGTAGAACAGAACAATGATTTCGCTCGTAGTATTGTGTAGACTAAGGATACTTTCTCTGGACACGAAGGACCAGATACATAGAGAGTGGAGAGTGCATACCTTAACAAGAAATCTGTTTGAAGTTATATGAGATCTAGCTTCTTCTGGACTTCCTTCGTGTGATTCATGAAAGGTGACGTGACAGACTGCGTCAGATGTTCGTTTTTTTCCTTTTTTGACAAACTGATAATATCCTGATACTGTGTCTTTTAATACATAAATAATTTTAGCGTTTGTGATGAAAATTGATTTTCCAATTTATATTCCAAACAAGTGAACTGTTTGACACTCTTCCGGCTAAAATTTCTTCCCATAAATTTTATTGAACTGCCAGAACAGTCCTTGCCCTCGCCTTCGAGCTTGTAGTTGAGTTTACTAAGTTTCTTAATTTCTATCAAAGTTTTAGACATTGCAACTATGAGTAATATTAAGATTTGGATTGCTCCTAGACCTCGAATTTTGTTTAGTAAACTTTGAAAGTTTTGAAGCTTTATCTCAATCCATTCTGAAATAATCGTGTGGTTTTTATAAAAGCATATGCAATAAGGTGTTGTTGAAAAACATGTTAACTTCATTGTCTACTACTTTGTGCCATGTCAGAGTTGTAGTGCGGTACATACTTAGACAGTTCTTGGAAATCTATGCCACTCGCGAGGCACCAGCTCATAACTGGAACAATAACAGAAAATATATCAGTAAACGAGGTGGACGGTGCCCTAGAAGAAGAGTCTGCTCCCTGGTACATCTCGTAGTGTGTCATATGGAGCTCAGTGCATACGTGAAGATACCAAAAAAGTCGTTATGAACAACATTAGAAGATCTTAATAAATTCGGACTGTTGGAAGCTACAAACTTCTTCCTTTATTTCTTTTTCGTCAGCCAGCTCTGCAGAATTCTGTAGGACAGGGATCGATTTTGACGAACGTTAAATGCTCATTCGGTATAACGAGATTTCCGTTTCCACCGATATTCTAATATTTTTCCATTTAAATTATAAACATTGTCTGCCACACGTCTACATTTATCTTCCTGTGTCCTTTCATCACCGCAACAGATCGGAGAAATCACCCTTCTGAGGTTTTGATTCTACTATTACCCATGATAGTAAAGACTAAAAAGAAAATCTTACTTGTTGAGATTCTTGCAGCAAGTTTGTATTTACATTTAGCGTTTGTCTAAATTCATCTTTATGACAGTATCAAATACAACGAAACTCACCTGTTAGAAATTGCAGCAGATTTTATGCCTTTTCATGCGCCAAACTCTTCATCACAGAGTATCACTTGTGACCTACGTCCTCAATTATTTTCTGGATGTATTCCAATCTCTGTCTTCCTTTGCTCTCTACAGCTCCCTCTTGTACCATGGAAGTCGTTCCCTGATGATTTAACCGATGTTTTAACAGATGTCCTACCAACCTGTCCCATCTCCTTAGGTCGCAGGTTCGAATCCTGCCTCGGGAATGGATGAGTGTGTTGTCCTTAGGTTAGTTACGTTTAAGTAGTTCTAAGTTCTAGGGGACTGATGACCTCAGTCCCATAGTCCCATAGTGCTCAGAGGCATTTGAACCATTTTTGTAACTCATTATTACGCTACCAGTTTTGATATTACGTCACATCGTCATCAGGCCCATTGACAAAAGTAGACTGGATAAAACCCAATTGGATGTATTCATTGCAGAAGGCACAAAAAAATATCCGGTGTACGCAAACTCTGATACAAAGCAAGTGATTATTCCGTACATTGAGTTATCGGCACATGTACTGTGCGATCACTTCATTTGTATCAGAGACCTGCGGACACCGGTAACTTATTGTGCCTGCTAGAATTATTACATGCAACTGGATTTCATCCAGTCTACTTTCGTCATGGCGTCTGATGACGATGTAATGTGACATCGGAAGGGGGTGCATAATAAATAGATAAAAATTTGCGGCTGAAGATGTGATGCTGTATGCTTAAAAGTGAGGTGGTAATGGATTTTGTCTGGGCTGCATTTAAGGCCCTTGAAATATTGTTGTTGTGGTCTTCAGTCCTGAGACTAGTTTGATACAGCTCTCCATGCTACTCTATCCTGTGCAAGCTTCTTCATCTCCCAGTACCTCCTGCACCCTACATCCTTCAGAATGTGCTTAATGTATTCATCTCTTGGCCTCCACGCTGCCCTCCAGTACTAAACTGGTCATTGCTTGATGCCTCAGAACATGTCCTACCAACCGATCTCTTCTTCTGCTCAAGTTGTGCCACAAACTCCTCTTCTCCCCAATTCAATTCGATACTTCCTCATTAGTCATGTGGTATACCCATCTAATTTTCAGCATTATTCTGTAGCACCACATTTCAAAAGCTTCTATTCGCTTCTTGTGCAAACTATTTATCGTCCATGTTTAACTTCCATACATGGCTACACTCCATACAAATACTTCCAGAAACAACTCCCTGACACTTAAATCTATACTCGATGCTAAAAATCGCTACATCAGGAACGCTTTCCGTGTCATTGCCAGTCTACATTTTATATCCTCTCTACTTCGACCATCATCACTTATTTTGCTCCCCAAATAGCAGAACTCCTTTACTACTTTAAGTGTCTCATTTCCTAATCTAATTCCCTCAGCACCAACAGACTTACTTCGACTAAATTCCATTATCCTCGTTTTGCTTTTGTTGATGTTCATCTTATCCCACCTTTCAAGATTCTGTTCATTCCGTTCAACTGCTCTTCCAAGTCCTTTGTTGTCTCTGACAGAATTACAATGTCATCGGCGAACCTCAAAGTTTTTGTTTCTTCTCCGTGGATTTTAATACCTACTCCGAACTTTTCTTTTGTTTCCTTTACTGCTTGCTCACTATACAGATTGAATAACATCGGGGATAGGCTACAACCCTTTCTCACTCCCTTCTCACCCACTGCTTCCCTTTCATGTCCCTCGACTCTTATAACTGCCATCTGGTTTCTGTACAAATTGTAAATAGCCTTTCACTCCGTGTATTTTACCCCTGTCACCTCCAGAATTTGAAAGAGAGTATTGCAGTCAACATTGTCAAAAGCTTTCTCTAAGTCCACACATGCTAGAAACGTAGTTTAGCCCATGAAATACGTATGTGAATAGCTAAGTATGCGCTGGAACCTGCTGCAAGTCTTTGTTCAAAGCTGTGTAGTACTGGTGTCTCAGCTTCGCTCTGCGCGCCAATTTGGGTTATTACACACTGAATTCTGCGTTCGGTATCATATCACTTGCACGGTGAACTATATGTGCTGTCTGCTTGGGAACCTAAAGCGGCTCGCAATTATCAGCCGGTATTGGCGGGCGAAGTCGGCGCGCGTCCAGTGCTGGGGGTGAAAGCGATCGCTCCGCTCAAACGGTTTCAGCTGTCGGGAGAGCGCGCACAGTGGAACAGAGCAGCTGGGCGGGGCAGGGCAGAGAGCCGGGGGCCGGCGCACTGCGCGCCAGGGCCGGCGGCGGCCTCGGATTGAGCCGGCCTGTCCCTGCCTCTAATTAGCGGCAAGATCAAATGGAATCCCGCCAGGTGATGTTGTTAGCGACGTGGCCGCCGGAATCCCGCAATCAGCCCCGGGCGCACGCCGGTCCGCGCCGCGCCGCGCCGCTACTGACGCAGCGGTCCGCCGGACAACAGGGAGAGGGCCGCCGAAACCGCCGCCGCAGCGAGGCCCGCACCTGCCGAACGGCGCAGCCGACACCTCGGGGCAGCTTCTGTCTTAACTGGGCCTCCTGATAACGGCTGAGTCGGACACACGACGGATTGTATCGCAAGCCAGCAGCGTTTTTTACTAGAGCTTTTCAGAAATAGACTTTGAAACAATAGACACACACATACTGAGGCTCAGCGTGAGGACGAGGCGAGGGAATTCTGCTCGATAGTCTCAGCTGTTTGTCGTCTATCGCCGCGAGGCAACATTCGTGAGAGCACTGGGCGTACACACGAGATCGCAAACCTAGCAACAGCTGCCGTCAGCCTGCCATGCAGAAGCCATTTCGAGAAAGATCACATGGTTTTAAGGACGTGAAAACTTTTATGAGAGTTTTGCTACGAAACAGGATTTGGACGAAAATTTACAGGAGGTGCTCCAGGAAACGTGCTCAACATCCGAGAACCTTTCCCATCTTACTGTTGTGTACATAGTTCCGCTTAGTCAGCGCGTACACAACTTTCCCACTAGAGCGCGCCCCGCTAAGCACAACAGCGCAGGTGCAGCACTCGTCTGTCTCCGCACTACGAGATGGCGCTGCCTTAGAGACGGACCAAATTCAGCTTCCGCCGATCCGCGTATTAATATGTAACGCAGCCAATGAGACTGCTGCTAACGTAGAACCTTTTCTCCTCGCGGATCACACTCGCGCAGTGATACATGAACGCGCGATGTATTATAAAGAGTGTACAGACTTCCGATTAGTCAGTCTGCATTTGTCTGCACCAGTCTGTACCAGTCTGCATTTGTCTGCACCAGTCTGCATTAGTCTGCACCAGTCTGGACGAGTTTGTCTGTACCAATCTATAGTCAAGTTTCAGTTGACCAGGATTACCATGTTCATCTACATAGACATGAAGATAAATGTATAGACACTTTTGTCAAGTAAAATTGTTCACATGGCTCTGAACACTATGCGACTAACTTCTGAGGTCATCAGTCGCCTAGAACCTAGAACTAATTTAACCTAACTAACCTAAGGACATTACACACATCCATACCCGAGGCAGGGTTCGAACCTGCGACCGGAGCAGTCGCTCGGCTCCAGACTTTAGCGCCTAGAACCGCACGGCCATTCTGGCCAGCTTTTGTCAAGTATCAGAGATATATATGAGAATAAGATTAACTTACCAATACCAAAGGAAATTGAGATTGTCAATTGTAAATAGCATCCAGAATCAAGTTAAGTAATTTTATGCTTGTTGTTATTTTAATAAATATGTGTGAAAATTAATCAAGTTCTGTTTAAAACTAGTCACCGTCAATCTGCTATTCTAAGCGTGCAAGTCGCACTTCTATCGCCTAACCTATCGGCAGAAGATAAACACGCCACGATAAGACCCTGAGACATATTGCTGACACTTGCCTACTTCGTTAGAGCGAAAAGTCAAATAATCTGATGGTGTGTGTACTGTAGCTCTTGGCGTGAATCTGCACTGAAGGAATGGGTCTTTGGTCCACGCCACCATATATATGTTGTCTCTTCTTTCGCTGCTGGCCGACGAAGTTAAGGCAACCGATCGCTTTGAATGTGAGACTCAGGTTCGAATCTGATCCGGCACAAATATTCACCCTTTTACTACTGATTCATTTTAATGCGCATATGCGGATACTGATATAGAAAATCCTTATATAAGTATTTTTATGGCCGATTGCTCGCATGAGGTGTTTGCTGTCTCTGACATGTCTCAAACGTTTACATACCTATTGAGGGATACGGCAGCAGTGTTAATTTGAAACAGCACATCGCCAGTAAACATGGGCTCTAAAATTCATATCTTAGGAGCTATGGGCACTTCATCATGTGCTATACTGTGAAACAATCTTTTTTACCTCAAGTTCTATGATTTCCATATTTTGCGTGTTAATAGTACAGAACGAAACAAGAAAAAATTTACAAAGAAACATGGGCTGTAAGATTCATACCTTAAGAGCTGTGAGCACTGGTTCAGTAGAAAAGATGCATCTCACAATGCTCATAGCTTTAGGTATCCACTTTAGATACCATGTTTACCAGACTTTTTACTTCTAGTGGTCGGTCCTGTCAAATCCCTGAATAATTACCATTCCTTATGCGATACCCTGTATAGGTAACTATCACTATTCCTTTTTTGAGAACTGCATCTCATTATACAAAAGTAACCAAATATTTACACTAGCGATTTCAGACAAATTCAGATTATCTTTGGGTCATTATGGTCTGAATTTGATATTTAAGAGAGCTAACCAGCACCACATACACAAAATACTTATCCGTATTTGTGTTGTAATGGTGACGGTTCTTCTCGAACTTGGTCACTCCAAACATGAAGTAGCCGTAACTAACAAATTATTTACTCTCCGTCGACAACCCTTGCGTCTGACTGTGCAAATCTTCAGTCAATAATAACAGTTCCACCGTATTCCTTTATTTTACCAGGTTTATCGTAAACCACTGATTTATTGCCTAGGAAAATCACTACCTGTTATTTGTAGCTACGCTGGTACTGGTTGCCCTCCAGTCTAGTACCTGCTGCGATGATTTTCGCTGCGGTGTCGCCGTGCGTGTATTGACACGATTTCTGACCATCTTACCAATGAAGTGTGGCTGTTGTTCCGTCAGGTTATCTATTCTGAAGCCGTAGTACAGCTATACCACGAATTAGTACGCGGGTTATTAACCAGCAGTTAACAAAAATGAATAATTCGTAAGAGTATTATGCGTCACTATGAGATGTACAAAGGATAATTCGTATTTGCTTGCACGTTTGGTGCTTCCTTATTAATTTGAACTGTTTATGATGACATACTAATTACAAGAAACTGCTAGTTGGATAAGGTCCTCCCGAATCCATTGTGTTGAATAAATCAAACAATTCCAATATGAGGTGAGCAGTAACGTACGCACTGGTACTCACTCCAGTGCATCGAGCATAAAGAAGGCGAGTCTTGCACACTATGTGAATGACAGGAAGCTACGTAACTGATGCCTAAAGATGGCGCCTTTCTTGGAGGAGGTAGTTTAAACCTTATGACTGTCTTTCTTAATAACACTCACATCAGTTTTCGCTGTTAATTATGATACACATTTTTTTATTGTTTTTGAGTCATAAGTCTTCTGACTGGTTTAATGCGGTCCTCTCCTGTGCCAATATGTTCATCTCAGAGTAGCACTTGCAACCTATTTCCTCATTTATTTGCTGGACATATTCCAGCCTGTGTCTTTCCCCATCGTTTTTGTCCTCTACAGGTCTCTGTAGTATAATGGAAATCATTCCCTGATCTCTGAACAAGTGTTCTCTCATCCTGTCCCTTATCCTTGTCAGTGTTTTCCCCATGTTCATTTACTCTCCGATTCAGCGCGGAACCTCCTTATTACTTACCTTATCAGTCGAATTAATTTTCAGCATTCGTCTGTAGCATCACATCACAAATATTTCGATTCTCTTCTTTTCCGGTTTTCACACAGTGATTGTTTACTGTATACTATTCAGAATTAATAGCGATAGCTGATATGAGTGTTAATAAGAACGATAGTCGTAAGGTTTTAATTACCTCTGCCGTCTCTCCGTCGTTCCTGGCAATTCTTCAACTGTCTACCCACACTGTCGGTACCTCCGTCCATCTTGAACACGGCGGCGCTTAGGGTGAGCCTCCCGACATCCAGTGATTCAATACAGTGTGCAATGCTGAATACAGTCGGTGCGTTCAGTGTATTGAATAGCAAGCCGTATTACGCAGCGATGGCCACCATTAACGTGTGAAAAGCAGTGGCCCCCATTTGACTGCATTCTGAGCATGCGAGTGTGTTATATGAAATCGAGAATTTTGCTAAATTATATGCATGCCCCTTAAAGATTTACATAAGGGGCGAACAAAAAGCTTCCGTTCAAAGGTTGTACAATCCATAACCGGTTTTCCTAGCAGGCAAAATCCACGTGCGCATAGAGGAAATCCTTCCATTAACGCACCAGGTTGAAGATAACCATCTGGCAAATCACCTTGTTCTGCTGCGCGAGTCCGTAACTATCAGCTCGCATCATAATCTGACATGAATCGTCGACCCTTCGAGGCCTTTTTTAAAGGACCTATCGCATGATAATCGCTGTGTTGAGATCAAGACTCGAACGTCTCCCAGATGAGCTAGAGTAATTTCTACGTTACGACATTTGTGTTATCATGAAGCGGCAGCATCCCAGGGGTCACTATTCAATTACGGCGTATTTCGAGAGATTCTGTCCCATTCACATTCTTCATTCTCCAAAGGATGTCCACCGGAGTTTGAACTTTGTCGGGCAACTAAAGAATAGCAACACTTTGGTCCTGTTTAGACGCATTTGGTGAAAACGTCATCGCAGTTTCCCTTTTTGCATTTACCGCAAAACAATAGGAAACCTCCACCTTGCTGCACTCGCTGGACAGTGTGTCTAAGGCGTTCAGCCTGACCGGGTTGCCTCCCTACACGTATCCGACGATTGTATGCTTGAGGGCATATGTGACACTCATCGGTAGAGAGCGTGCTACCAATCCTGAGCCGGCCGCGGTGGTCGAGCGGTTCTTGGCACTTCAGTCCGGAACCGCGTGACTGCTACGGTCGCAGGTTCCAATCCTGCCTCGGGCATGGATGTGTGCGATGTCCATAGGTTAGTTATGTTTAGGTAGTTCTAAGTTCTAGGGGACTAATGACCACAGCTGTTAAGTCCCATAGTGCTCAGAGCCATTTGAACCATCTGAACCAATCCTGAGCGGTCCATTTGGCATGTTGTTGAGCCCATCTGTTCGGCGCTGCATGGTGCCGTGGTGGCAAAGGTGGATCTCACCATGGACGTCGGGAGTGGAGCTACGCATCATGCAGCCGGTTGTGCACAGTTTGAGTTGTAATACGACTTCCTGTGGCTGCACGAAAAGCATTATTCAACATGGTGGCGTTGCTGTCATGGCTCATTCGAGCCATAATCCGTAGGTAGCGGCAACCACTGCAGCAGTAGCGCTTGGGCCGCCTGAGCGAGGGATGTAATCGATCGTTCCTGTCTCTCTGTATCTCCTCCATGTCCGAACAACATCGCTTTGGTTCACTCCGAGATGCGTGGACACTTCCCTTGTGGAGAGACCTTCCTGGGAGAAAGTAACAATTCGGACGGGATCGAACCGCGGTATTGACCGTCCAGGCATGGTTGAACTACAGACAACGCAAGCCGTGTACCTCCTTCCTCGTCGAATGACTGGAACTGATCGGCTGTGGGAACCCCTCCGTCTAATAGGCGCTTATAAAGCATGGTTGTTTAGATCTTTGGGCGGAGTTAGTGACATCTCTGAACAAAGGGACTGTGTCTGTGATCCAATATCCACAGTCAACACCTATCTTCTGGAGTTCTGGGAACTGGGGTGATGTGTGTAGATTATCTTAAGTCTGAGAATTTTTTTAGTACGTTACGGTTCATTGCAGAAGTACAACACCGTGTTTGAAATACATCCACTGCCGAAATGTTACATGATGAATAAGAAGGATCGCTGTGACTGTTAAGAATCGTAAATGGAAGACGAGCAGTTACCCAAACTGTATTTGCGTCATCACGTGTCCATAGTCAATTCACAGGCGATATCTGTTTAAAAGCCGGAAGAAACACATACCCCAACATTCTAATCAAGCTGTTTAAAATTTCTAACTCGCAAATGTATGAAAATCGGCATATAGAAAATAGGGCTAAGCCCATCCCAAAACCTCCAAAGTAGACAGCCTGGGGAGGAAGCGTTGTTGGTGGTATAACACCAGCTGCCTTCACTTGACTGCCTCTTCGTGATGTACGCTCCTCTCTCCCCCTCCCAAGCTGTACCAACACACTATGCGTCAGTATATGTGTGTGTGAATTCCTAATGTACCAAACTGCTAAGCTCATCGGTCTCTAGACTTACATACTACTTAAGCTAACGCACTTACGCTAAAAAAAACACCCACACCCACGCCCTCCTGTAGGAAGGGCCACGCAATCCGTGACATGGCTCATCAAACCGGGCGGCCTCTCCGCGTGGCGCTTCAGTATGAACAGCGGCTCTGCTGAGCAGTGCTTACTGGCTGGAGCGCACCTTTGTGCATCATGAAGCACCTATAGATTATACAACGTGTACATTATGCGAAAAAATGTGTATGTATGGATTAAACACACTGAAGATTGTGAAAGCATTATACTCATTACTGCTGATTTTCAGTAATATAATAAAGATAAAAAGTCAAAGAGTGAAAAGCAATTTGAAAGATTCATTATTCCAATCCAAATTTGCTTACTTTCTTCAAATCAGTAAGTATCTTGTACTAGGAGCATACTAACGTAGCCTGTGTTCCTCCTTATGATACAAACTACGTCCATACCAGATATACTCGAAATCGGTCCGGTTTGTTGTTCGTGAAGAAGTAACAGACATATATCTTTTCGCATTTATTAGTACGGATGAAACTAGAATTACGGTTTTATTTTATGATCCGAATTCGATGAAATGAAGTCGGTGCTTTGGCCCGAGATATGCTCAAGTTACCTGCGACGACCTCATGAAAATTCGTCAAGTGGTTTTGGAGAAGCGTGTTCAAACAGGCAGAAACGACAGGTTTACAGATTTGTTGCTGGTATCGATTAGAAACAATTCCTTATGTATCAGCAATCAAGGGCTTACCAACTAGGCGTTTGCAGAATAACTGTGAGTGCGTTTACGAACCACGACTTCATCGTGAAATGTTGCCCAAGTTCGAAGTTATCTGAAATTTCAGTTGTTCGATTAAGGTTCCATCTGACTGGACGCTGATTTTTCCCATTGAACATTGTTGGAAATGTGGTACATAAATGATGGGGCACCGGCACATCGATCTTCTGATATACGACCACACTTGAAGCGCTAATACAACATATACAAGATGTACCACCTTGGCCCCCAATATAACTTCACCTCAATCCTGTGGACTTTTATTTCAGGGATCATCTTAAAAGTGAATTGTTTAGCATTTTTGGTGATACGGTTGAAGAGCTAGAGCAACAAATACTACACTATTGTCAATTTTTATGAGCTCAATGCAGAATCAAATGAAGGATTGAATCCATATGGGAGGACGACACAGGAAACATCTTTTTAATGCCTACGAGTGTATAGTAAACTGTAACATACAACGTGCTGCAGCAGCACTGCCTGACTTGTTACGGTAGGCCATGGGTGAAATCTGAGAAAAGTTAGATGGGGACTTAATCCAGACATTCACATTTCAAATACATTTTTAATTACTAAGACAATTTACTGAAGTGAATGGTAAATCGTAACAACCCATTCGCTATCGGCTCTTCTGTAGATCCGTATTAACCGTTTTTGTTTCTACTGTCATAACTCTCAACTGTGTCAATTGTACACATACAATATATGATCAAAAGTATCCGGACACTTCGCTGAAAGGTGGCGCAGTGGTAGCACAGTGGACTCGCATTCGGGAGGACGACGGTTCACTCTCGCGCCAGGCCATCCTGATTTAGGTTTTCCGTGATTTCCCTACATCGCTCTAGGCAAATGCTGGGATGGTTCCTTTGAAAGGGCACGGCCGACTTCCTTCCCCAACCTTCCCTAATCCGATGGAACCGATGAACTCGCTGCTTGGCCTCTTCCCCAAAACAACCCCCAACTTCGCTGAAAATACTTCCGAGTTCTTAGCGCCCTCCATCGGTAATGCTGGATTTCAATATGGTGTTGACCCGCCCTTTGCCTTGATGACAGCTTCCACTCTTACAGGCATACGTTCACTCAGGTGCTGGAAGCACAATGGCAGCGCAAGTTTCACGGAGTGCTGCACTGAGGAGAGGTAACGATGTCGGTCGGTGAGACCTGGTAGGAATTCGGCGTTCCAAAACATCCCAAAGGTGTTGTATAGGATTCACGTCAGGATTCTTTGCAGGCCAGTCCAATACAGTGATGTTATTGTCGTGTAACCAGTCCGACACAGGCCGTGCGTTATGAATAGGTGCTCGATCGTGTTGAAAGATGCAGTCGCCATCCCCGAATTGCTCTTCAACAGTGGGAAGCACGAAGGTGGTTAGAACATCAGTGTAGGCCTGTGCTGCGATAGTACCACGCAAAATAACAAGGGGTGCAAGCCGACTCCATGGGAAACACGACCACACCATAACACCACAACCTCCGGATTTTACTGATGATACTACACTCGCTGGCAAATGACGTTTACCGGGCATCCCACATCCCACTCCGGATCGCCACATTGTGTACCGTGATTCGTCACTCCAACAAAATTTCTCCCTTGTTCAATCTTCCTATGTTTGTACTCCCTACAGAAACGAGGCGTCGTTTCGCATTTACCGCCGTGATGTGTGGCTTATGAGCAGCCGCCCTGACCATGAAATCCTAGTTTTCTCACCTCCCGCCTAACTGTCATAGTACTTACAGTGGATCCTGATGAAGTTTGAAAGTGCTGTGTGAGGATCTGGTTATAGTCTGCCTATTACACATTCTGACCCTCTTCAATGTCGGCGGTCTCTCTCAGTCAACAGACGAGGGCAGCCTGTGCGCTTTTGAGCTGTACGCGTCCCTTCACGTTTCTATTTCATTAGCACATCAGAAACAGTGGACCTAGGGGTGTTTAGGAGTGTGGAAATCTCGCGTGCAGACGAATGACACAAATGACACCCAGTCATCTGACTACGTTCGAGGTCCGTGAGTTCCACGAAGCGTCCCATTCTGCTCTCTCACGATGACTACTGAGGTCGCTGATATGGAGTATCTGGCAATAGGTGGCAGTACAATGCACCTAATACGATAAACGTATGCTATAGCGGGTGTCCGGATACTTTTAATCACATAGTGTATTAATCTTCGTCACAGAATTTATACTGTTGCGATGGAATACGGAAAAACCATAGCTGACGCCCAATTTCTCATGACAGAAGAATAATCCAAAAAGAACTCGTGTCTACCCGCAGAGCGCTTAAATTAATTGTTTTTCGAATGTATACTGTATCTATTTCCCAATACAAGGGAAAGAATTCTAGTAATCGCCATTTTCGTCTCAAGGGATTTTGTACACATTCTTAAGGAGTCTTACTACACTTGCGAGAAGGGAACGTGAGGCGGAACTAGCTACAAATGTGCCCCTGGAGAATTGGAAAAACTAGAATTCGTTAAACAAAATTGTACTCGTATCAGTCTCACCACCGAAGCCGACAGAGATGAAGTAGCTCTAAGTAGGAATTGCTTTTCCTATTTCTTCCTTTCTGTCGTCAGCCTTCAGACTGGTCTGACTCTGTCATCTAACTTTTACTATCATCTCTATTTAAATATTGCACGCAATTCCTGCATGAACTGTTTTCCGTATCCTCATCTGTGGCTGCTACTGCAACAATCAATCTCTACTGCTTCTTCCAGAGATAGGTTATCTACAACTGGATAGTGTAGCAAACATCCTATTACCCTGTGCCTTCTACTGGAAATAGTCTTCCACATATTTCTTTCACCAACTACCCGCATCATTTTTATCTGTCCACATTATTCTTAAATCGTATCACAGTTCATAAGTTTTCAGTTTCTTGTCTTCATTTATACTGGTCCACATTTCACTCCTTACAGTGCTGTGCCTCACATTTACCCTTCCAGAAACGTGCAAGTTAGTCTGGTGCAATAAATGACCATACATTTCTCTCAGAGTAGCCACGAGTTCGTAGGGGTTTTCAAAGTAAAACTGATAAGCTGACCTTTCCTTTGAACCAGATACTGCGGAGGGAAGACAAACCTTCCTTGGATTAGCTCTGTGAATCGGCGGGAAGCCTTCGTCGTACCTGTTCTGTGCAGTGCCTTCATTGATGCGGTTCCAAGTAGCAGGTAAAATGGGACATAGAAAATGTTCGAAGCAGCAACCACTCTAATTATGTGGATGTGACTGAACGTGCACGTAGAAAATCCGATTTAAATAATATTCCGGGATGCCATTATGGTGAACACGCTGAACAGAATTACTCAATTCAATACACTTGATTTTCTAGAATCATGAAAACAGAGAGCAAATCTGACACGGAGTTAAGACCGAGAGTATCTCCTAATGCCTTCTGACTTCTATTGCGCCAAACAAGAGCTCCAAAAAACTTCGTACGGCTTCGGAAGGATCCGTACTTTGTGGTAGCGCATGCACCATCAGTTTTATCTTATTACTCTTATTTTACTGTACATTGTAATAATAGTAAGGAATCTTTAACGACAGCCCCTAGTATTAATTATGGTAAAAGTTGATTCTAATACTGAATATATGATACATAACAAGCAGTCATTTCGTTCCTCAATGTTGGATGATATTCCACATCTATGACCCCGTTCAGCTCCTCATCCGACCAGTGTATCTGTAGCGACGTACTGTGTGGCCATATTCACTGTCTGTTTCCTAATAGTGGCAGCTCATCCACGTGCGTAGCAGCAGTAATCTGTATCATCGCTCGCGATAGCAATCTATTCAGTTCGCGTGTAGCGTGTAGCTGTGAAAAATGACAGTACAATCATGTCTTAAATAAATGGAACTTTTCCTCATTTCCGTATAAATATTTAATTCCTGTGAAGATCTTTACAGAAGAAGGCTCCTTCGCCTGTGCCACTCCACTTTTTTCTGATACATTCATTGCTTCGTAAATCTTGTGTCAGATGGCTTCCTATATGAGATTTTGTTTTTTATTTCTTCCTCCTCATTTTTAACGTCAGGCAGCTCCTTTTTCTCGTCCATATTACTCTTCACCAACATCTCTTCTCTTTGCTCCACATTCTAAAGAAATGGCCTTTAGAGAAGGATCTGGAACTTGTTTGGGGATGTTAAGGAGGGATATAGGACATCTCCAATTGCACCAGCCCAGCATTAGACCGAAGTGATATTGGGAAACAACGGAAAGCTTAAATCAGAAGCGCTGGACGGGGATGAAACCTGACTTGCATCCGACGTATTATTGCCTAGCTGCGCCACCTCATTAAGGTTAAGTTATATTCAATTCTAAGTGGACAGTGCACTCCTTTTAATAGGCTTTCTGTTGGCTTTACTTCCGATCGGAGGGGCTTCGTCTGTGCTGCTAAGAAAAATATGGAGCAAAACAGCGAAAAACACAGAGCAAGAATACAGTTGTTTAAAAAGTGTCCAGGATGGACCTGGAGATATATATTGAAGAAACAGAGAAGTCCTCAATCACTGGAAGAAATTATGATGTAAAAAATCCGAATAAGTGAAAGGACACGCACAACGAGAGTTCCGTACAAAATTAAGTATATACGTAGTTCTTCTGCCCGGGAATCGAGAATTTCGACGATTTTTGCCTGTTATCGATGTCCATACTGGCAAGACGTCAAAATCTGACTTTTGAATGCATTGACGTAGAATGTTAAATGTTTTACACAGTCAACGTAGCGTAGACTTCAGAATGTGATATAAATTTCATCTTGTTACGTGTATCATTCGTGAGGAAAAGGGATTTTAACACATGGAGTGACGGACATACGGGTAACAAATGACAACAATATAGTTGAAAAGTAAGAATTTTCGAAATTTTTCTTTTACTTGTATTGTGAAACTTTGCTTGTTGCCCAATTTCTAGTTCAACTGAAGTAAATTTTAGGTTTTGATGAGTGAGTTTGCGATTACCAAAATATATGACATCCATAGACATACCTTCTGGTTGCAAAAACTTGGAACGTTATAGTTTTTACAATGTCAAGGGACTATAGACGTTAGTATGTGACATAAATATCAACTTGATACATCCACCAGTACCTGAGGAAAAGGAGGCTTAGGACATGGACTAACGCCAAGTCGAATAACAAATGACAAATTGTTTTCGTATGATGTAGTTACAATTTAACGGTTTTAGAATTTTTCCGGTACTTGTAGCAAGAAACCTTGCCTAATGCCAAATTCTATGATCCTGAATCAACAGAAACTACCATGTAGGTTTTGATGAAAGACTGTACAAGTATCAAAATTTCTAACATAAATAGTCGTATCTTCTGATTGAATCGACTTAGATGCTTATATGTTTTACACCGTAATTGGACTATGGATCTTAGTATGTGACATAAATGTCAACTTTTATGCACAGCCGTTCTTGAGAAAAGAGGTCTTAACAGACGGACAGACAGACAGTCGAATAACAAATGAAAAAATAATTTTTTTTCTTGTGATATAATTTACATATCAACAACTTTAGGATTTTTCACTTTACAGACCCTGCTTCTTTCCAAATTTAATGATGTTAGGTGAACGGGAAGTGCCTACCGATTTTGATGAATGAGTTTGCTAGCATCAAAACATGTGACATAAATGGCTGCATATTTTGTATGCACTGAAGTATAAGCTTACATTTCTTACCTCGCCAAGGGACTATAGAGTTTAGTGTGTGAGATAAATTTCAACCTCACTCGTCTATCCATTCTTAAGAAGGATTAATAAGAAGGGCAGACAGAAAGACAGACAGACAGACGACAAAGTGATCCTTAAAGGGCTCTGTTTTTACTTACAGAGTGGAGGTACGCTTAAACAAGGCGATAAAGTGTTGTTGCATAATACAGAAGAGCAACAAGATGTTCATCCGACAGCAGCTGTGTGACAGCTACTGGATATTAGAACCGACAGCTTAGGACTTTTATGATGTACCGGAAAAGTTAGCTGCTTCCTTGGAGAGATAGTTGACCAGCGTGTTAAAGTATACACCACGTTATCTGGGTATTTACAATCACCACACCTCCATACAATGAATTATAGGAATTTAAAAATAAATGAATGGAGAGAGAGATAGAGAAGGAGAGAGAGAGAAAGACAAAATGTAATCAAAGGCTTGCAAAAAGACCACTCCGGAAATTAGTTTAACAAGAAGTAAATTAAATTTGATATGACTTCCACGCTCGGTAATCCACAAAGCAGAACGCTTTTGTGAACCTAACGAGGTTGTTTTACGTTGACTCAGATTCAACAGGTGCACTAGAAACGTGAGCTCCAACACATTATGAAAAATCACTCACCGGTGGAAATTACTTTCAACGTGTTTTAGAAGGATATTTAATTTAGTATAGAACAGGATGGCGTAAACAAAGTGAATGTGCTGCGCACTGAACTTCTGCATTAAACATGGCAAGTCCCGTTTCCTGTGCCCGCTACTTATAAATACTGACGCGCCAGCACATTACGACCACCTGCTTAATAGCTTGTTTGTCCGTTCATGAAACTAAATATATCGCTGATTCTACGTATCAGGGATCCGACAGGTTGTTGGTAGCTTTTTGGAGGCACGTGGCATTAGAGGTAAAAGCACAGGTCATGTAATTTGCATAAAAAACGGGCCGCTGATTTGTAAAAAACGGGCCGCTTATTTGCGTAAAGAGTAACGGCGCCCGACAGCAACCAGATGGGTTCCGTAGGATTTACGTCAAGCGAATTTGGTTGCCGAGACATCAACGTGAGTTGACTACAATGCTCTCTAATCACTGTAACACGGGTCTGGTTCGGGGAAACGGACAATAATACTGCTGAAAGATGACACCGGCGTCGTGGAAGACATCAAGCATGAAGGGATGCAGATTGTTCGCAGGTGTTATAGTGTCTTGGTTCACTACCACAGATCCCTTTCAAGTGGAGGAGAATGTCTCATATAGATTAGCTCTACTCCTACCAACCATTGCCAATGGCGCGCTGCACGTTTCGAGTTACCGCTCATCTTTATGAGGGCTTTTGTGCAGACAACCAGCAATCAAGTGTAGCAAAAATGTGATTCAACCAAGGAACGGACACGTTTCCATTGATCAACAGTCGAATCCCGATGGTCTCGTGCCCACTGCAATCGTAACTGACGACATCATTGGGTCGACATGTGAAAATGTAAGAGTGGACAGCTGTGGAGCTCCAGGTTCAACAATGTACGATGAATGGTGTTCTCCGAAACACTTGTACGTGCAACAGCAAAGTGCTCTTTCAGCAGATATGCCACAGATCACCATTTATCCTGCTTTACAGAGCACACAAGCGTCCGGACCCCACGTTCTGTGTATAGTAGTGTACGTCCAACCATTTACGCCCAATGGTAGTTTCACTGATTTTCTACCTCTTTTCATAGATGCTAACGACAATAGTGCGTTAACATTTGACCAGCATCGCTGTTTTTGAGACACTCGCTCACTGTTTCTGCAGAATATTAATCTACCCTTTCTCAAAGTCGCTTATCTGAATGGATTATTTTATATATCTTCGCTAGGGTGAATCCCCGTAGGTGTCTGCGGCATGCACGTAGTGGTGGGCAGAGGTCATAACGTTTTTGCTGAGATGTGTGTGTGTGTGTGTGTGTGTGTGTGTGTGTGTGTGTGTGTGTGTGTAACATTAACATTATGTTGCCAAGCAGGATGGTCATATTATCTGAAATACGATAAAAGGAGACGGATAAAACCAGACTTGACCCACACAAGTTAATTAATTTAATTACAAACAAATCTTTAAATAAGAGAATTAAATCTTAGTAAGAATCTTAAATAGGAAGGACACAACAAAGTGCATTCGCAGCGTTAGAATAAAAGTACGAATGCAGAGGAAACTACATATCAGATTCAGACGAACTCGGATCACCGCCAAAAAACAAGAACGAACGAAATCAAATCTAGCGTAAGTCGCGATAAACGGGAAGCAATTGATGTATTGCGGTGGAACATTTCTTCTTTTGTATACGCCTTCTGAGGCATTAGCACAAAAAATCTGAAGTTAGCGTCCTACATCAATGGATCAAAGCCATCTTTCGAACTCGTTGTTGACCATTGCTGCAGCGAAGCGGAAGATGACCAATTGTACACTGAAGTGTAATAGTTTCTGAAGGAGATTACAACGCTGTTCCAACATTTGGCCGCCAGCGGAGATGAAAAAGACGGTTACAGAAATAAGTGCGGATCTGATAAGTGTCCGTTAGATTATTCATTGATTACACCGATGAAGTGTCCCTCTTTTAGCATTAGTTTTCGTAGGACAATGGAAGAATGCAGCAATGGAGCGAGCCGCGAGACGCAACAAAAGACACACATTGTACCAGTCAAGGTGAATGGTTATAAGTGCTACAGACCTATCTCTTTGCTCGTTGTATTATTACGGAGCACGTGTTGTCCTGGGTATCTATCTCTATGTAAAAACGAACGTAGCTTCCGGAAGTAGCCATAGTGTAAAACACAACTTGACCTCGAAGGTTCACTAGCTCCAGGAATCTGCACGTAATCGATTTCTGGTGGTTTCCGTGTTCCTCCATGTCCAAAGAGGTTCGATACAGCTTCACACCGTCACCTAGTATAAGAAGTGCTTCATGCGGATATCCAAAAAGATATGAGACTGGATTGAAGACTTATCAGCAACTAGCATGGGGAGGTATCGTCGGAACGATTGTAGAGTCCAGCGAAGTTCAAACTTGGCTGATAGAATACTTGCTGTGCACGATACACGGCGATGAGACAAAATATTATAACACTGCTGACCGCGAGATTGATAGTGTAGCAAACGAGTGACGAAGTAAGGGATGAACATAAGCGAACAGAAATAAGTCGGCAATTATTACGGTGACGCTGTTGGCCTTAAATGGGGAACTTTAATCACACAAACGACTTTGAAAAGGGGCAGGCTGTTGGGCACGGAGTATGGAAAACGGTGAATCTGATATACTCCACGAGAGCTACTGTCGTGGGCTTATATAAAGACTGCTTGAAGAACTTGGAAGCACGACTTGGGGACAAGGTATTGGACATCAACGCCTAATCACGAAACGTGGAGGCTCGCCTGCTGTGGCACGTCTCATGACGAAGCAATGCTGGTGCAAGCACACACTATTGATCATGATACTCCATAGGTGACTCATGCGTGTGGCCTGTTGAGTCAAAGACTGAGTCATTTGAGATGGTAGTGGGTACGGGACGATCGCCATAGGACGGTAGGACAATGGAAACGTGTGGCCCAGTCGAATCGTTCAGCAGGTCGCAAGGTCCATCGTTTCGTCCAGATACTACGTCATCAAGGTGAACGGCTGCTCGAAACGTGCTCTGCGCCACGAATGCAGTGTACCGAAGTTACAACAGACATGGGACACCTCATAACACGTGTCGGTCCTTCTATAGTCCGACGTAGTGGAGTAACTCGCCTTGGATGGACTCAACAAGTCGTTGGAAATCATGAATTATTGAGTCATGCTGCCTCTGTAGCCGTCCATAGTTATGAAAGTGTTGCCGGGCAAGGATTTTATGCACCAAGTGACCTGTTGATTATGTCCATTAAATGTTCGAGAATTCATGTTGGGCGATCAGAGTGGCCACGTCATTCTTTTGAACTGTCTAGAATGTTCTTCAAGCAAATGGCGAACAGTTGTGGCACTGTGACATGATGTATTATCATCCATAAAAATTCCATAGTTGTTTTGAATATGGCGTTCAGGAACAGCTAACCATTTCCAGTCAATATTTCATGTAAGCACTACCCAAGTGGGGTCACAACCAGCTAGCAAGGTGACATGTTGACAAAGTGGCTCCATGGTTTCGTGGAGTGTGCGCCACCCTCGAAAGCTACCATCACCTTTTACCAACTGAAATCGGAACTCATCCGACCAGACCACGGTTTTCCAGCCTCTAGGTTCTAGGAGAGGCCTTGCAGGCGATTTGTGTTGTTAGCAAAGGCACTCGTGTTGGTCGTCTGCTGCCATAGCACGACAATGACAAATTTCACCGCACTGTCCTAATGGATACGTTTGTCTTACTCCGACATTGATCTCTGACACTTCCGCCAATTTACTGCCTTTTTATACCTTGCTTATGCGATACTACCGCCACTGTACTGTGCATATCTCTAGCCCACGATTTTTATATCCTCAGTCTACTATGCTATTCACTTGGGCTTCCAAAGGATCTGTGGTTGCATCTGAAAGCTCTGAACCAAGTGAGCATTATTGCAGCCCACCCATTCCTCAAGTCTTCCTCGACTGTGATGGTATATTCCTGCAGGATAACTTTCTGTGCCACAAAGCCAGAATCGTGCTATAGTAGTTTGCGTAGCGCGGTAGTTAACACCTCTTGATGTCTCGGATGCTATAATCGCCTTATATGAAATTGATGGAACACATCTGGAACACTACTGGGCGCCAGCTCAAAGTCATAAACCACTGAGCCGTAATTTATGGTCCTGGGAGCCTATTCGTAGGCATCTGGAGCCACATATTTCCAGAAGCCTACCAAGGATTTGTCGAGCTAACGCCATGTAGAATGGCTGCTGTATAGAGCTCGCAAGTTGCAGCAACAAACTGTAAAACTAATAATGGTTTAGCTCATCAGGGTACATATGCCTGGCAACAAATGTTTTACTTGGTAATGTGTAACGTCATAATACCCAGAAACTCCATTGTGAGCAGGTTGGTGACGCTGCTGGAGACTTCGTGGGGCGTATAGAAACACCTGCAAAAGATCGCCTGGTGCAAAGCTCGATATTAAGTAAATGTCACATAAAAAGTTCATGTAGCTATATTTTAATTCGCCAGTCTATGTATAAGTACTAACACAGTTTCACGGAACAATATTCAAGGCTGTAGCTAAGCCATTTCACCGTAATATCCTACTTTCCATAAGTTTATACACTGAAGAGCCACAGAAACTGAAACACCTTCCTAATATAGTGTACGGCTCCCTCAAGTACGCAGGAGCGTCGCAACACGCCGTGGCATGGTTTCGACTAAAGTCCGAAGTAGTGCTGGATGATGTTGGGTGGGGGTGGGGTGGAGGCGGGGAGGGTACTGACACCATGAATCTTGCAGGGCTGTCCATAATTTTGTAAGGGCACGAGGGTGGAAATCTCTTCTGAACAGCTCGTTGCAAGGCATCCCAGATATGCTCAAAAATGTTCATGCCTCCATACCCGTACACATTCGCTCGATTCAATTTGAAACGTGACTTGTCCTATCGGGCAACATGTTTACAGTGATCAACAGTCCAGTGTTGGTGTTGTAGGGCTCAGGCGAGGCGTAAAGCTTTTATCGTGAAGTCATCAAGAGTACACGAGTGGGCTCCGGCTCCAAAAGCCCATATCGATGATGTTTCATAGAATGGCTCGCATGCTGGCACTTGTTGATGGTCCAGCATTGAAATCTGCAGCAATTTTCTGAAAGGTGAGACCTTAACTTTTCCCGGCAAATTGAATGTTTAAATAACTTACGGGTTTGCTGCCGGGTGACGTCACCCGGCATCAAACCCGTAAGTTATCTGAACAATTTGCTGGAAGGTTGCACTTCCGTCTCGTTGAACAAATTCTCTTTAGTCGTCGTTGGTCCCATTCTTGCAGGATCTTTTTCCAGTCGCACCGATGTCGGAGATTGATCTGATTCATGATATTCACGGCACACTCGTGAAACGGTCATACGGGAAAATCACCACTTCATCGCTACCTCGGAGACGCTGCGTCCCATCGTTCGTGCGCCGACCTTAACACCACTTGGATAGCTAAGCCGTAGAGCACTTAACAGTGAAAGGGGAAGGTTGCGCGTTCGTGTCCGGATCGATTTAAGAATTTCATTCTACCAATGAGTTTTAAATCAGCGCGTACATCGTAGCAGAGTGAAAGTTTATTCAGGAAATGTTGTGTAGTGCAATTGAGTAGATAACCGATGTCGACTGACTGAGATCTGCGATTAGTTCTGGAAACAGTGGCAATGTCGAGTATCTCTGAGCGTTTCCCCAGAGCAACTGAATGTTTGTCGGCGAAAGATATCAAGCGATGAGGAATGTAAGAGACAAACTTGGTTTTGCTGGAAGAATACTATCTGAGTTCTTGTACGAAAGAGTTCGCTTGCACAGCCCCTGTTGGACCTATTGTTGAATACTGTGTTTCAGACTGGGACTGTCACAAGATATGTTTGCAAGCTATGTTTCTTAGAAGAGGTAGAGAAGATCTAACATCGAACTACATCTTTCGTTATACGTTTGTTTGTGTCATGGGCACGTTCATAAGCGGCAGTGGCAAATGCTACAAAAATTTGCATAGGGAGAAACTTGACGTCAAAATCTCTTGAGCATATATTTCAGGAGAGAAACTTTTTATTTTATCTCTCATAAATCTTTTGGAATAACTGTGTCGGAAAAATTAGGTTATCAGGCCCTCACAATTACCCCTGGTCTTTCCATGTAAGGAGCAGGGGTGGGTATAGCGACTGTCGTGCCCGATGCAACTTTCACTTCAGTCCACAAAGTAGGTAGTAGCGTGTGATGTTGATGTACATGTAGCTGTTTACCAGTCATAGTACAAGAAAATATTGCACATCATTTCACACTTTTAATGTTGGTAACTGTATTTCCCTTACCAGCTATTTAATTGAAATAAGGACACGAATAATTTACAACAACCACCAGCAGAGCAGAGAATCTTGGAAACTTTGGCAAAGTCTAAAACTTTTCTGCACTTGTGTTAGGCCTTAACGCTGATTTTTTTATTTATGTTTAAGGTTTAATATGAACACATTAGCCCAACATAGAGCGATAGTGCTACTTTCAAAATGATTTCAGAGTTGATCGACTGAAGTTATAAAAAGTCTGAAAACACAAAATTAGGTACTTTAATGAGAAGAACACATTGGCAATTTGCAGATATTCCTGCATTAAAAGTTCTGAATGCTGTGGTTACTGTTATTCCTGTTTTCAGAATTGTAATTGTAAAGCTTATTGCACACGATAAGATACTTTAACAACCAATGACTTTAACAACCAATGATACGTGCAACAGATACGCAATACAGATAGGGGCAGTGAACATTATTGTCTTTAGTCCACATATTATCGACGTGACTGTAGATTTTGATTTCTCTAGGTATGATAAGTGAACCAAAACTTAACTCTGAACACAGATATATGTATTATGATAAAAGCACTGTGTAATCCCACAATCTCGTTATCTGCACATCTCAGATACGTATCTGTAAGATATATTTAGTCGATATTTCATTGGAAGAGCATGATAAAGAATTCGAAATATAAAATCTAAGACAGAATGCGTGCATTCTAAAATGAAGTTCAACCTATACGTCGAATAAGTAATGAAGAAAATAAAAAAAGTTTCAGGAGTAGAACTAATGTTCACGGTGAAAGGAATCTCAATGACAAGATTCCCTAATGCCATTGCTGTGTGATAGCGAGGAGGAATAACAGGCCCCGGTAAATAAAATGCTCTAATGAGCACAGAGTATGGAATTGGAGTAAACCAAAGTAGTATTAAATCAAAATATCCTCAATTTTGATTTAATACTACTTTGGTTTACGAAGTAGACGAAGTAGACGAAGTGAAGTAATTCTGCTACACGACAGACAAAGCAAGGAGAATATAAAAAGCAGGTTAGCACGGATAAAGGGGGCATTTCCGGTAAAACAAGTCCAGTAGTATCAAAAAAGGCCTTAAATTCAGAAATAAATTTCTGATAATGGCCTCTTGAAATACATAACTGTGTGCGAGTGATTCATGGACTTTTGGAAAACATGAATAGATGAGATACGAAGAGTTTGAGACTAAGATGTTACGTAGGTTTTCTGAAAATTATCTAGACATAAGGAAAGAAATGAGGTGCTCCTCTGCAGAGTTGGAATATATCGAAAACACTGACAAGATGGACAGCGTGGGTTTAAGACATGTGGTATGAAACCTGGGAATATCTTCCATTGTACTGTATGGTAAAACAGTAGGGGAAAACAATGAAATACACTGACAGAAAAGAAATCGCAACACCAACAGGTAATGTAGAGTAATGAAATTTTGGAAATACAATTTTCTAATACCAGTCATTCACATTGCAGGATCACAGGTTAATATAAAAGCGAGATAAGCCATTGGAAACGTGAAATGCTCGTACATTCCAACTTCCCGGCTTTTTAAAAATGTTTAATTGACTGTGACTCGAACTCGGGACCTCTGCCTTTCGTGGGCAAGTGCTTACAAATTTTTTTAGTTGTTTTCATTCCGTTTTATATTGTTCGTTGAATTTGTTCAGGGCGGACATCCGATGATGCCCGTTTATGTTCTTAGTTTCTCCATTCACTCAGTTTCTTTTCTTACAGAAGATAGCTAACCCTCTGACCGAACACGCTGAGCTACCGTGCCGGCACCGATTAAGCCACGCAAGTACGACTTAAGAGCCACCCTCACATGAAGAAGTATATCTGTGAGGATGGGTCCTAAGTCCTGCTTGTTTAACTCAGTCGGTAAGCACTTGCACGCCTAAGGTCCCAAGTTCGAGTCTCAGTCGGGTGCATGGTTTCTATCTACCATGAAGTATCACATCAGTTCATTCTCCACTGCAGAGTGGAAAATTCATTCTGCTGGTAGATTAATAACTGGCGTAACCGCCAGAATGTTTAATGGAAGCATCCAAACTTGCATTATTTCTGTTTTACAGGTGACGAAAGTGAGTGTGAGGAGTCTTTAATTAAAGGCCTTGACAAGAATAATTGTTGTCAAGTCTTCGAAGTAAACACGCCAGATACGAACTCACGGAATCCAAATACTGATGGCTCAAATTATACAAATATTGACATATCTAATTATCTGTACATGGAGTGCATAGAAGCATTATTGAGGTGCCGAAACTGATTGTCTAAATAAAATAACTTGTCAAACCATACGGCTTGTTGAGGATTTTCCTTCGTAATTGGTGGTGAGATCTTATGGGCTAAACTGCTCAGGTCATCGGTCACTAAGTTTACATACTATTTAATTTAACTTTACCTTACGCTATGGACAACATACACACCTATGCCAGAAGGGGGAATCGAACCTCCGACGGGTGGTGGGGGGGGGTGGAGGGGGGAGCCCCGCGGACCGTGACAAGACTCGCTAGACCGTCCAGCTATCCCCTAGTCCACGCTGTCCTTCGTAATAATTTGGGCAGTCGCTGTCCCGTGCCGACAGATTGAAATAATTGAATGTACTATACCAGATGATGGCACGAGCCTGTGAATTAATGAGGGGCAAAAATAATTTTATGGCAACAACAATTTTATCAGGAAGTCTATGTCAGAGAGTGTCTCTCCTAGGTTCGCACAGGTCCAGATTACAAAATTTGACTGGGCTAGCCGTATTGTCAGTATTAAGAGTGAAGATAATGGATCATCAGGTAGGAGACAGATCTGGTGATCCAGCACTACAGACCCTACACCTGCCCCCTTCCCTCCCCCCTCCCCCACATAAGGTCTCATTTGACACCACTGAAGTCGCAGTCTGTGGTGGTTTTCAGTGGAATGCACGCAACTGGGCGTCTGGCTCGGAGCTGTCGTTGAAGTAACCGATTTGTATTAGTTCGTTATGCCACAGGGGTGTTAACTGCTGCTCAAACTGCTGCTGCAGTTGCAGTACGATGCGCCAGAGTCATACTCAGAGCACGATGGTATTTGCTTTTGGTAGTACCCGACTTTCTCGCGACCATGCTTTCTCGTTACCATCGCTGCCAATAACATGTACAGTAGATGGGTTCATGCCAAGCGTTTCTGAAAGAAAGCAGAAGGAACATCCAGCTTCTTGTAGCCCTGTTACACGACTTCGTTGAAACTCAGTGAGTTTGTGATACTAGTGTTTTTGTTGTATAAAAGCATTCTTGAGTAACATCAACTAACCACGTGCAAACTCAAAGGTAAATACGCCACGATCGTTACAGCGAATATTTAAAGCAAACTTAATTTGCATTCTCATATTGACGCTAATAACACCGCTCTTATGCGACTGTCAAGAAATTTGAAGAGATATCATCTTGCAAACTCACAACTACTAAATTTCGTTTATGATGCACAGCTCCTTAGCGTTGTGGTTTTTTTCCGAGAGTATATGCAACAAATAATCGAAGACGTTGAAATTGCCACTTTGGGATGAAGAGATTGGCACAGGAGAGAATGTCGTGGCCGACCACATGAAACCTGCAAGAACGCTAATGACCCAAAAACAAATAATTGAATTATGAAAATGGGCATATTAAAATCATTTGTAATTGGTATGAGAAATGCAAAGTCTATGGGCACCGTATAGATGAATACATAAAATACTAAGAACTTAGTAACTAAAATAATAAACATAATTTAGTTTCTGAGTTTGCAAGCTTGCGTACTTTGTCTTCATTCCTTCAGTGTCAGGCAGTATATTGGACCCCACGTTTTCTCCAGCGAATTCTACTAATTACTAATTGGCAGGTTTCCAGCTTACGCCAACTTTTTGCCCGTGTGTAGATGATCCTTGGCAAAAGTTCGTTTCCAGATGTTACGAGGTCTTTGTCTACGTCTGAATCCATCCATTGGCTTTCACAACAGTGCTGATTTGGGGGATTCTTTCATAATTCATGCATATAAAACGCCCCGTAAGCTCCAGTCTTTTTTCAGAACCGATTTTGTGTAGGCTGCATAGAATACTTCTCAGCACTTCTTCATTTGAAACGTGGTCGCGATAACGCCTGATGCATCGCTGGTGGAAAATATTGAGCTTGTGTGCTGGTTTTTCTGTAGTTTTCCATGTCTCACGTATTTATATGGCCATCGGTTGGATGATTCAGGATTTCAGCCAAAAGTTTCGCGGGTGTACTTATAGAATCTTATAGCCATATGCATCTTATTCGTTGGAATGCTGTAGTAGTTCTCCCAGGTCCACTGCTGATGACTGTATGTACATCTCCGTTATTACATGTAAGGCTATCGAGATGCAGAAATCGATATGCCTGTTACACTACCGTACGTGGGACTATAATTTGAATAAATGCATTTCCACTTTTCATGTAAATTGCTTTTGTCTTGTCAATATATTGTTGGACCTACAGAACTGGTCATTCAATCCAGATGGGAAGCTTGAATTGTAAACTTTGTGGCCCTGCTGCCGGAGAAACGATGTCGTCAGCAAAATCCTGATCCGTTAGCCTATACTGCTCATTCCAACTGATGCTCATAGTTGCCTCGTTATGAAACATACGACCCATATGAAAAGGAATGGAGAGAAAATGCATGATTCTGTCTCCTGTTAGAATGCTAAGGAAAGGGGAATTTGATTTTCTATTCTTACACGGCAAATCGGGTTTTGGTGCAGTTTGCTGAAAACATCAATGAGACGATCAGGAATTACATTTATGCTTATAATATCGCACAATGATTCCGATATATAAAGCAAAATAAGATATTCGCAACAGAATTTATGAGCTGTAGTCAGTTGTTGAATTCTATGCAGTGGTCTGCTACATTCCGCAGAATAAATATACGTTGGTAGCAGGATCTCCCACTCCGAAAGCTAGCACTAACTTACTGTTACTTGTACCCCTTTTAGAAGAAAGACGCCTAGTGCGGAGAGAAGTGTCATACGTCTCCAGTTTGTCCAGTTTGTGCATACTATTACATTTTCTTTCTTCGCTTGTTTAGCAACGATACCACGTCTCCAGTCTTCTGGAACGTGTCTTGTTGGCCAACAAGTGTTCGACAGTCCAGTAAAGTAATGAGCTATGTCCGGACCTCTATATTTCAGAATTTCGGCTGAGATTTCATAAAGTTCAATCTCGTTATTGTTTTTGAGCTTTGTTATGTTTATCGCAGCCCTGCCTCTGTTCATGTGTTGGTTGCATATTTAATTCTTGTATTTCTGAACGACAACTTATTTGACATTTAGAATGAGACTAAAAGGGTTGGGATGTAACCAAGGGTATATCAGTACCACGCTCGTGGTCTTTTGGTGGTCGGTTGGGTTTGTGATATTCTGTCTTGGGCATGTCTCGGTCATTTGTGGCAGGAGGGAGTTTTGCATCACTATTTGGGCGGAAACTCGGCTGCTGTACCAAACGCACTTTTTCAGCACATCTGTTTGCGATTATAATTTTTTCGCGTATTTTTCCGATGTTGCAGAAGTAACAGAATTTCGGCGTGTTGAGCATTTTAACTCTCAGCGATTGGCTACTATTATTTACCAGGGGAACGTGGAAATGTCTGAAGACAGTTTCGGTTAACGAGGTTCGCTAAGTTAGATCACATTAGGAGTTCGAAGTTATTCGGCTTCACACGTGATGCTTGACTTCAGCGCAGCTGAATCCATATGTTTGCGACTATTAGGAGACTCTGGATCGTTAAAAGGAATTTAATAAGACTGTAAGGCCATTGTTTTCTCTGCGTGATTGAATTCATAAACAATTTTTATTCCGTTGGTGAGATTGTTTCGCCTTTAATTATTAATCAACATAAACTTCGTAATTAATGTTTTTTTTTTTTCAATTGTGCTAGACTCGTTTTCCTTCTCCGCACATTCAGAATGGTTAGTGTTGTGCACGATCCTCTCAATTAATTTTTTTTTCGAATTGTGCTGGACTCTTTTTGCTTCTCCGCACATTCAGAATTGTTAGTGTTGTGTGCGATCCTCTCGTATTACATAATAATAGAGTTAAGCAATGAGTTCGGTACAGATGGCCGAACGCCATATTTGCCACGTAAACGGTAGCTCACCATTTGGTTGATCTCATACAGAGATCATTGCTTTAGACAAGGGGTGACGTAAGGCGAATGATTCTTATCATTTTTCAACTACAAATTTTTTATTTTCACTACTTCATATAAGTAATGACCGAATTACAAACTTGAAATGCTGAGATAATCTACTCATTAAACTGGGTAATCTCATATTACAGGTTTAATAAGCATTATAGTCAGAAGGCGTGTTCATGACTAGAGACAGCCTAACTCATGACGCTTAAATTACGCAGACTACATTCATCAAATATTTGAGAACACTTAAAGACATCTAAAAAACCTTACACGTAATTTCAAACCTTCACGAAGATCCTTTTAGCTAAAGTCACTCACAAAATAATGAAATGAAAAAAGATTATCAATTATTACGTCAGGGAGTAAAACTTGTACATCAGGCACGACGTTTAAAACTACTACTTCTTTACTGATAAGTCTATTCGTCACAGTTTTCAGAAAGTGTCCACATATATTACTGAACGTACGGGCAAAATTATACTGCTACACGAGACACATATCAGACGTCCCGTCATAAACAGTGAAATCCGTTGGAAACTACATTTTACTTAAAACAGACCGTAAATTATCCGGGTATTCGCACCCATTATTTCATAACGAAAGCTCTTAGGGACGTCCAACAAATTTTAAACATAATTTAAAACTTTTTGTAAACAGTCTCTCAGTTACGTGCATAACATGAGCCGCGCGGAGTGGCTGCGTGGTTTGAGGCGCCATGTCACGGACTGCGCGGCCCCTCGCGCCCGAAGTTTGAGTCCTCCCTCGGGCATGGGTGCGTGTGTTGCTCTTAGCGTAAGTTAGTTTGAGTGTAAGTCTAGGGACAGATGACCTCAGCAGTTTGGTCACTTAGAAATTCACACACACACACACACACACACACACACACACATACACACACTACGCTTACCGAGCGAGGTGGCGCAGTGGTTAGACACTGGACTCGCATTCGGGAGGACGACGGTTCCATCCCGCGTCCGGTCTTCCTGATTTAAGTTTTACGTGATTTCCCTAAATCACTCCAGGCAAATGCCGGGATGGTTCCTCTGAAAGGGCACAGCCGACTTCCTTCCCAATCCTTCCATAATCCGATGAGACCGATGACCACTCTGTCTGGTCTCCTTCCCCAAAAACCAACCAACCAACCAACTATGCTTAACATGATATATTTAACACATCGACTCATTTCTAGATCAGTCATACATTTGAAGCCGTTGTATATGTGGGAGTTCTAATGATTAAAGAACCCATGGTAAAATGTTTAATGTCAACGTATTGTTAAATAAGGTGCTAGATGTACGTGTCATTTTTTGGGTATCAAAACCGAAGTATGAATGGTGACATACCTCACGCTTCCACCATAAGGAAAAGCTGCAGGTGTAACACTGGTACACCCACTTTTCTTCTCGTTCCCACATTATTTTCTTTCTTTTTCGACTCGTTTGATGGTTGCAAGTTCCATATACGTTGCGCGCTCGCGTCTGAGATCATTAAGCGCGTGCAGCACTCGTAATTTTGCACACGCTGCGAGTCACTAACGATCTGCATCCTGCAGGGAGGTAGGTCGTACGTGGCCGGGCCCGCAGCTTACGCAGCTGCTACCGTAGCAGGGAAACCAGCCGCACGCCATACGTCCACATGTATAGACCTTACACCTACTGATAACAGTTTAGTAGGGGCTTTATTTGTTGCGCCATCTATTAAGTTTCCGTTACAGATATGTATGAACCGAGGGGAGCTGTTGTTAGTTTTCTCTGTATGGCCTCTAATGGTACGGTATTTGAGGAGCTGCATAATATTCGACGCTTATGATATAAATGTCACTTCTTCGTTATCATCTAGTTACATTTTAGGAACACTCTGTCTACACACATTCGTCAGTCAAGAAACTCTATCATAAATCGTGCCGCTGTTCTTGACCATTGAAGTTCACTTTTTCACTTACTGTTTGTCCCTAAGCATGACTTAGTCATTGACTTATGGGTTATAAAGACTGTGTTCAGATTTAATTACATTTTCACATTTCGCTCAGTGCAAGCTTTAGTTCCACGAAACTCACATTTTCTAGAGATGTAACTGTAAAATACTGCAGTAGGAAGACGCTTGGTCGTAGGTATCGACATCACCTGCGAAATGTCTAAATATAACTGTTAGTATCCAAAACTCATTAATACATAACATTGTACAAAATTTCAATACGGTACTCTGGGACAGAAAGCTATATTAGTTACGAGAGTGGTAAATTCTGCGTGTCCAGAAATTTCCATAGCGACATCCTGGTTAGGTCACCAATACAAACGTGTGGCAAAGTTTAGTGGATGTTTGTATCATACTCAACTGAAAGCTATTGAATATTTTTCTCCGTTGCATTATGGCTATCATTTGCAATGAACAGGTGCTGGACTTTGCATGGTTGACGTCGTTGGAGCCAGTGCTCGTTTCCATGGATAGGGTCAATGTGCCGTATGTAGAACACGTTCTAGAATTCTACTGCATTCAGGATAAATTCATGAACAACAGTTATCCTGCGGACACTTTTGTTGCCATTTTGTGGATGAATGTAAACAAAACAAATCTTCCGTTACTCTCATGGACAAGCATGCAAAATACGTCTGCAGCTCTAAAAGTGCGGTGTTGTAGTTAATGCTTAAAATGATAAGACTCAAATCAGTTAAAGTGATATCACAATACTGCAGCGTAAAAGAGCGCAAATTAGTTTCCACATACACGCTTATTCACCAAATTAGCGCCCAAAATGCTAAACTGTGTAAAAAGCTGCTAAATATCCATGTCAAATAACATCTAAAATTTTGGAAACTAGGCCTAATAAGTCGATGTCGTTAAAATAACATGACAAGGCTTATAATTGCTGAAAAATTAGCATTAATCAAAAAACGCTGCCCGAAGCAGGCAAATACACAGACTTAATGTCTGTAAACTAGGTCTACTCTTGCTGTAAGTTACAGCACATACTGGAAATATGTATTGCAACATTTAAATGATTCTAAACCACCATGTGTGTGTGTGAATTCCTAAGGGACGAAATTTCTGACTTCATCGGTGCTAAGAACAAAACACACACCCATGCCGTAGGGAGGACTCGAACCTCCGGCAGGAGGCCATTTTAGGAGGGACAGAGGTAATGCTTTATATTTTTCACAAAAAAATATAATCGATGATATTGACTTAAAGTTACTGCTATTATTAAAAATGACACAGGCCTAATGGAAGCCATGTAGATAATAGCAGTTTCAATCACGATCGTCTCTGAAAGCTTTATAGACTGTATTTGCCTTTTGTTATTGCCCTCAATATTCTAAATATATGTCAGCGACGTGAAAAGTGGGATATCCACACTGCAGTGCCTTCTTAATACGTGAAGTCCTGAAACCAACAACACCTCCAAAAATGCTACACGCAATACAATTTTCTTATTATGGAAGAGTAGAATAAGGTGCTATGGTCACCTAAATATCATTTAAACCGTAGAAGAACTTGAACAGCTTGTAAACACATAACAGTAACACTGAGACATGAGAATTTTCTAAAGATAAAGTCAGAGTCTTTTTTCGGAAAAACTATTTATACGGCAAGGGCATTCACACTTTGCAAGCACAAATGAAATGGCTCAAATGGCTCTGAGTACTATGGGACTTAACATCTGTGGTCATCGGTCCCCTAGAACTTCGAACTACTTAAACCCAACTAACCTAAGGACATCACACACATTCATGCCCGAGGCAGGATTCGAACCTGCGACCGTAGCAGTCACGCGGTGCCGGACTGAGCGCCTTAACCGCGAGACCACCGCGGCCGGCACAAATTAAATATTTGAGCATCTTAATTGTCTGTGTAACTCATTAAAACACATGTTTATTGTAATATAAGCGAAATTGCTACGAAAATTCGATTTCGAACGCCTTTCAAGCTCAATAAACCATAGAAATACGGCTGAAGCCAGCCTCCAAAGACATATAGGCTAAACAAATGCCATAACACGTATTGAAGTAATTCAGTTATGTTTAAACTGCCGTGTTCTAAATTTTAGTGTGTCACAGCCGGAAATGACGTTAGAGATTCTGCTAACCCATGATAGTATCTCAACTGAAATATACGCTTAACACCAAGTCTTCAACGACATTTTGCATGTTAGAACTTTCAATAAGCGAAGCTTAAACAAAATGGCTGTAAATATAACTACGTATTGTACCTGAAAGTTGCAGTGTCAACCATGACAATACCGGTTTGCAGAAACGAAGATATCGACATGTTCATACACGGAAAACGGAGACAAAATAGTGTTATTACGGCAGCAATAGTGATGAGTAATTACCAGTAACTACTTTGATGTAATTATATTCCGTAACCGGGTAGTTGCGTGCTTACCGAAAAAATCTTGCACAGAGATCCAACTAGATCCAATCCGTAATGGTATCCTGCCTGGTACTACCATGTTCTTTAGCGAAACAAGACGCAAAAAATTTCGTGTAGGTACATGTCTGGATACTTTATAAGATCTATAAGGTGGTTATCAATATGTGTAGTACTCCTGGGCGTGTGATTTGACATGCATAATATATTATAAAAGTTTTAAGGTGCAATTACTGAGAGACATGGCGCAGTGGCTAGCACACTGGACTCGCATTCGTGAGGGCAACGGTTCAATTCCGCGTCCGACAAACCTAGCCGGTCGCAGTGATCTCGCGGTTCTAGGCGCTCAGTCCGGAACTGAGTGACTGCTACGGTCGAAGGTTCGAATCCTGCCTCGGGCATGGATGTGTGTGGTGTCCTTAGGTTAGTTAGGTTTAAGTAGTTCTAAGTTCTAGGGAACTGATGACCTAAGATGTTAAGTCCCATAGTGCTCAGAGCCATTTTTAGCCCACCCTATCTTATGTTTACCGTGATTTCCCTAAATCACTTAAGGCAAATGCTGGGATGGTTCCTTTGAAAGGCATGGCCGACTTCCTTTCGCATCCTTCCATTATCCGATGAGACCGATGATCGCGCTGTTTGGTCTCCTCCCGCAAATTAGCCAACCAACTCTGCAACTGGAGGCCACGTAAGAAAGACGTGACACAAGTACCGAAGCATGGTAGTTCCCTTCATATGGATTCCTAGAGTAGTATCGTGAGAACACTATGTGAATACAACGCGCACTGTGTGTAAATTAATGACGTTTTAACATATCCCATAAAAATTACGGTGACTAATAATGTAATATAATAGAATAATTTAATGATATATTCGTGTGTGGCAGAGTACCAAACCGATACGGACGGACTGTACTGCTGTCGCTATTGCTAAGAACAAGCTACCCCCCCCCTTCGCCCCCCCCCCCCCCCCCCTTGTGTTTAACATAGCACTTCTGTCAGAGGCAAAGTAGCTTATTATAGACGGATGCAATAGAAGATTGCTAATGCCCGACCTGTACGCCAGTAGACAAACAGCAACGACTGTTGCAACTTACACGTTAACTGTCACCAAGCGGAAGCATCTGACGCAGAGTACAACGTAGCACATCGTAAATAATTTTAGATGGTGTTTAAGCGTCATTAAGGTTTACTAATTCTTGCATGTGCATTCACGAAAGGAAAACAATTCTTTCTTTAATTTCATTTGGTGTACTTTTAATAACATCTAGCTTAATATAATACACTTAAGGTCTCTTGCACAGGTACCCCAGCTATAAGATTCTATGGTACGTTTTATTTGGATTACAAATGTTCTATCACAACACTTACGAGTTGCAAGTAAAGATCTGGCGATAACAACATAACAACCGTCCGCAGAGCTTAAGAGTGAAGGAATACCAGCTTACACCGGTTTTCGGAAGTGCTCCATAGCAGCCTGATGTCATGTTTTAAAGGTGAGCTTCTCTGCAAACAGAAAAGGGCAGCCTACGGTTGGTGTTACGCTGTCTGTATACTGGAGCTATAAGCCCCTAAGCACCGTTATGTTTTTTTATGTATAAAAGGAAGAAAAACTGGAAATGTGCGGCCTCGTAGCTACAACTGAAGATCCAAATAAACTGGTATAAGCATTCGTATTCAAATACAGAGATATGGAAACAGGCAGAAACGGCGCTGTGGCCTGCAACGCCTATATAAGACAATAAGTGCCTGGTTCTGCTGTAAGAAAGGTTACTGATACTGGCAGCTTATCAAGTATTAAGTGAGTATGAATGTGGTGGCATAGTCGGCGCACGAGCGATGGGACACAGCATCTGTGAGGTAGTGATGAGTTGGAAATTTTCCCCTTACGAACATTTCACGAGTGTACCGTGAATATCAGCAATCTGGTGATACTTCAAATCTTTAACATCGCTGTGGCCAAAAAAAAAAGATGCTGCAAGGACGGGATCAACGCAGGCTGAAGACAATAGTTCAGCGTGAAAGAAGTGCAGCACTTCCGCAAATTGTTGCTAATTTCAATGCTATGCCATCAAGAAATGTCAGCGTGCGAACCATTCAACCAAACATCACGAATATGGGCTTTCGGAGCCGAAGGCCCTGTTGTGTATCCTTGATGACTCCACGACACAGAGCTGTATGCCTCGCCTGTGCCCGTCAACACCGACAATGAACTATTGATGACTGGAAACATGTTCCTTGGACGAATGAGTCTCGTTTCAAATTGCATTGAGCTGATGGACATGTAGGGGTATAGAGACAACCCTGCATGTCAGCAGGGGACTGTTCAAGCTGATGGACCGTCTGTAGTGGTGTGAAGCGTGTACAGCTGGAGTGGTATGGGACCCGTGTTACGTCTAGACACGAGTCTGACAGGTGACACGTGCGTAAGCATCTTGTCTGATCACCTGCATCCATTCACGTCCATTGTGCATTCCGACCGACTTGAGAAATTATACCAACACAATGCGACACACCAGATTTCCGGAATTGCTACTGAGTGGCTGCACGGACAATCTGCTGAGTTTAAACACTTCTGCTGGCCACTAGACTCGCCAGACATGAACATTATTGAGCATATCTAGGACGCCTTGCAGTGTGCTGTTCAGAAGAGGTCTTCACCCCCTCGTACTGTTACGGATTTATGGACACCTCTTTAGGATTCACTGTGTCGGTTCCCTCCGGCACTGCTTCAGACGTTAGTCGAGTTCGTGCCACGTCGTGCCGCCGCATTTCAACGTTCTGGCAGGGATCTTTCACGATATTAGGCAGGTGTAGCAGTTTCATTCGCTCTTCAGTGTACAAGGGCTTTCTCCGCTTTCAGCTACCTAGTTCGAGCTACTTTTAAAGGTCATGCAACTACCCACCTCCCACACATATAGATAATCGTAAATGGGAGCCTGCTTAGGATTTTTGGCATGGCAGCGAATAAGGAAGCATAATATGTTCTCAAACTTTAGTAATTGTTGGATGTGCATTCACTCAAAGAAAAAAAAAATCTTTCTTTATTTGCATTTGGTGTACTTGTAATAATGTCTAGTTTAAATTTTAACTTGTAATTCAAATCTACATTGGACTCTTCCAATTCTTTTTCCAAACAGTAATTTTCCTGGTATGAATTTCAATACATATCTAAGTTTTTTCCTGAAAACTATCTCTTTTATAGTTTTGAGAATTAGCTCTCTTCCTTGGAGCAGTTCTTCTAGGAGAAAGCATTCGGCAATTTTACTTTTACCTTTTATTTCTTGTATAACATAACTAGCATCTTCCTTGGTGTACGCTACCATCTCTTCTGCAGCACGTTATGTTTTCAACTTCCGCAAATGAGCAGCCATTTAATGCTGTTATTCCGTTGGCTTTAAGCTCTCCCAGCGGTTGTGTGGTTGCTGTGTACGTAATATCCAGTCCCGCACATTTTGATACAATACAGCTATCACCTGTAAGCTGTTCCACATGGCATTGGAGCTTTATTAACAGATTTTTCGTGCTTCCTTTAACGTATCAGAAATGCTCCAATCCATCACTTTCGGCCCGGACTCCAACGTATGGCCGCTTATCAGTTCTATTAACAGTAAATGCAAGTATTTCATATTCGCTAGTCGTAGTCAGATTACGCAGTGATTAAAGCAGTATGTACGCCTTGCCTGCACACCTGTAATAGCTTGTTCTTTTCCCAGTCGCAGATTATGTTCGTCCTTTACGACATATTTTCGCCATATTGTCCAGTTTCCGTTCTTTTAACATCGATCTCTTTCATTTCTAGTTTTCTTTTTCGTATAGACACCACAGTAACTACATTTAAAGACGTGATTTCTATAAAGGGGAATTATGTAAATCGGTGCAATAGATTCATTCTTTACCAGTCCTATTTCGGTGATATCAATATTGTGGAGAATAATATCCCGGCCTGGGGGAAGTATGTTTTCCCTTATTTAATATAACATTCCTTTGTAATACCTACGTCATCTTTGATGAAAAGGTTATTAAATCTCTCCAATTAGTTTACAGGCAGATAATTAAAATTGTAAACTGACAGAACGCGATTTATAAGCTTTTCTCTGTGCTAAGTATTAGAATGGGTTATTTGTACCCAGTCTATTTTGGTGTTTTCTTATTATCACAGTATACAAACTGCATAACGTTGTTAAAAATCACACAGTAGCTGTTCTGCGAGTTATTCGTTAATTGACATCATACGGACGTGATTGGCAAAGAGTACAGTCAAGCATATCGTAAATAATGTTCGTTAGATTTTCAAAAACTTAGTCTTGCTAAAGATCAAAATCAAGACCCATTTTGTGGATGTATATTGTAGATCCAGCCGGCTAAGGCCACGTTCTTTACTCAAAGTGGATAGAAAAGTTTCTCGTAGACGTATGTCTGAACACGTTATAAAATATACTAGGTGGTTGCTGACAACTTAGTTCACGCCTGAATTTGTGATTTGCCGTATGTATTTATTACATACCTTTATTCTACGATTGGATTGGAGCTCATCCATGTTAAACACTCAAACCCAACTGTCACGTCATTGTCCTCAATCACAATAGTGTTTTCCTAGCAGAAGTCGTGGTTTCATACCAGGCAGTTGCACATCTCCATTTTATTGAAAATAGCAGAGCAGATATCATGGGCGGGATTAAATTGTATTGGGGTTCTACTGTTTATAGTAAGGTCAGTTAAAATTCTGAATGAAGTCGTTTTAACAGCTATTCTCTATCAATCTTAGCACTGCGGCTCCCTCAAGGATTAAAAGCGATATAATTATGATAGGGGTGTCTCTATCTCCTGATAAGTGAAGTATTCATAACGTGATAAATACTCCATATTGTTATTTTCCCCACATGTCGGTATGGACTGATATTGCTTCTAGTATGATGTTCGCTGTAGATGTTACAGTGCACATGCTTACATAGGCCCTCTCTGCGTTGATACTGTTACTGCAGCGAGTGCATAACTTCTAACATCAGGCAGATGGTCTTGTAAGAAACGCGATTCCTTTATTGTAACACTTAGCAATGCTGTGTCAGGCGGCGGTAGAAACCATTGAAATTCAATTATAATAACATCAAAGAGAAAGGCAGCGAATGATGAAAAAAAAATGCTATTTCGGTAGTTTGTTGACTTTGCGCCTCCTGCTAGGGTTGTATAACATTCAAATCCGTAAATTTTAGCATGTGTAATGGGGGGAAGGAGAAGTGAAATACAGTGAGACTCACTGAATGTGTTTATTTGAAGCTCTTCTCTTTTGTTTCTCTTTTTCTTTGTTTTTGTCTCTAGTGAGGAGGGAGAGTTCTAATTCGTGTGAGATTTTATTCAGTTCAATCTCTGGACTGGACTCACATTCTGTGGCTCTTTCATCCATCAGTTTGTGTGACGACCGTAAACCTTCCACTGAAAGAATAGAGAATGATTTTAGTACAGTTACGGTACCGACAGCTAATGGATACAAGGAGAGCATCTCCAGGAAATTTTTAAAGAAACTGAAGGAAGAAAGCAAAGATGAAAATAAAAAAGTTTCTCACCATACCAAAAATAATTTCGCACAGACGTACAGCGACGCACACTCACAGCAAACGGTCTATAGTTTTAAAAATGTTTCCAATTATAGGTATGTTGGTAACAAGACTACCCCATAACGTCCGCAAGCAACATAAGATATTTTTGGATACAGACGTTTTTAAAATCAGTTGTCAACACTGTTGTACCAGATCCTATATCTTTCTAACTAAATAATTAATTCCAAAATTTTTACAGGTTTAAATACGGCTCTGCTTAAACAACGGTGAATTTATTGCTTGATAGGATTGGAAATAACGGCCAACCAATTGTTGAATTAAAGGTTCATAAACCTTTTACCACGGTTTTGACGAATATAAATTTGTCTTCAGCAGAAGAAAAATAAAATCCTAAAATCACTTACTGACATAAATGGATGCTGAAGCCGTAGGAAAAAGAGCCTGATGGTTTCAACATCCGTTTATATCAATATGTGACTTCACGAACCCCTTTCCTTCTGAAGAATACTCATTTATCCCGAAACTATTGAAACCGCGAGACGTGGCGCAGTGGGGAGGATGACTGTTCAAACTCACGTCCTGCCATTCCGATTTAGGTTTTCCATGATTTCCCTAAATCGCTTCAGGCAAATGCCAGAATGGTTTCTTTGAAAGGACGCGGCAGACGTCCTTCCCCATACTTTCCTAATACGACGGGAACGATGACCTTGTTGTTCAGTCCCCTCCTCCTAATAAACTAACCAACCAGATCACAAAAATGGGTTAATAAAACTTTAATTCTGGATCTGGCAAGCTGACACAGAATGCTTCTGCCATGGCATGTTAATACACCCAACATGCTAACAGCGAAAGTTACTTTTTTCTGCACGCAGGGGCTGCATTGAGTAATTCGTTACAAGAACTAGAGAATTTTCCCCAAATCGTCTCCTAGCGTGAGTTGGGACAGGTTTGTTTACCTCTTATCTTGTATAGTCATCTTGTTGCCTCCACTGGATTTCTTCTCCATCGACCGCAGGTTGTAGCAATCGTACAAATAACATTGCATGCTGGAATCACAGGTGGGAAGGCCTCAACGCCACCACAATGTAGGCTTCGAAATTATACGATGCGACCTGATTGTTTTTAATCTGTCGATTTACTCGTAAGATATTAGAAAAAATAGTCTTGAGCCAAGCTAATGGCAATACTGAACTCTATGTTCGCGTAGTGTTACCTTCACTTTTCAAGCACCACTCTAAGTTCACGAAATAACCCCACTCGACTTCAGCAACTACTAAATCGTACATTCGCGAGATCGCATACGAAGGTTTCCCGAGACATTGGTAACTACTGATCCTCTTTTGCGTTGAAATACACTATGTTCAGAGTACATATTGCTTGCCTCTTCGAAAACTACTCCAAGGCGTCTCATAAACGTTTTCTAAGGCCAGATAATACTTTCACTAAGAAATTGAATGTGCGTATGTCATTTATGGCCGGGATCCCACTTCTGGGGAATTCCGCCTCCCGGTCCACGTGTTTTTAGTTGACGCAACTATGGCGACTTGCGCGTCGATGATGATGGAATGATATTGAGGACAACACACACATATACAACCAGTCCTGAGCGGAGAAAATCCCAGACTCGGCCGGAAATTCAACCCAGGCTACATGTGATAGACAGCAACCTCAATCACATGACCGCAAGCTCCCTTACACGTTCATTTACTTTGGATGATATAAAAAACTCATTTGCATTGAGTACATGATTCCAGTATGAAAGTTAATTCCGTGAAAGGTAGTCAAACGAAACCGAGACACATGGAAACTAAGTAAACTTTTCATCAATTTATAGCTGGACCAATGTAGCACAGGGCGTCTATGAGCCATGATAGTGCGAGAGGGGTCCAGAGAGAGGCATCTGAAAATATTACAAAGTTCTTCATTGATCCATCTGCTCTGCTCGATACGCCAGGTCAGTGTCTGGCTATCAGCTGAGTTATGCTGGCCTGGTCGCCTGCATGCCGCATGATGTTGATGCAGATACACCTTCGAGCCTCGTGACCCTTGTTACGTGAACCGGTCGGGCGGTCCCTGTACAAACGGCGCATAGTCAGCTATGGTGTATCTGCTACAGCCCCGGGTTAGGCTCGGCTGCATCATTGTGGTAGACGCCCAGCATGCTGATACGCCCATCCGACGATGGCTAACGACGCCTGAAATAATTGTTCAGATGGCTCTGAGCACTATGGGACTTAACATTTGTGGTCATCAGTCCCCTAGAACTTAGAGCTACTTAAACCTAGCCAACCTAAGGACATCACACACATCCATGCCCGAGGCGCCTGACTTGTGTGGGGTGCGGTCTGCTGTCCCCTTTGCAGGAGTCAGCCGTACTGCTGGAGATGACTTGGTCCAATTGCGCTGTGGCTGTTGCCTCACCACAACCCGAAACTGGTGTCTTTTACTGGCAGACCTATGTGGCGTTCTTGTCTGGCATATCACTATCGTCTTAGCAGAGCTGCAACTTTAAAAATAATTCCATTACAAATATGTCCACTACTCAGAGTCGTCAGCAGACGCTTGTTGTGCATACTCTGATCAGCCAGAACATTATGACCAGCGACCTACTATCAATATAAACCAGTCCAGGCGACAGCGGCGTCACCTGCCGAGGAATCACTGCTTGTCAGACACACACACACACACACACACACACACACACACACACACACACACATGGTGCATGTTGTAACCGTTTGTGGACACCCGACACGAATCTCTTGTCCTCCGAAGGAAAAGCTCCTTGACACCTGTACTGTTGGACAGAGACAAGATGGCGGCGACTCCGTTATAATATGGGTAACATCGACATTAGCATTCATGGGTCCAGTGGAGCCCTTTCAAGGCACCATAATGGCCAAGGAGTATATACACTGGTCGCAGACAGCGTACAGTCCTTCATGAAGACCATGTATTCTGAAGGCAGAGGCAATTTTCAACAAGATAAGGTGCCATGTCAGAAAATCAGCAGTGTGATCGAGTGGTACGAGGAACACAGTAGCGAGTTCCAGTTGATATGCTGGCACCCAAACTCACCAGATCTTCATCCGATTGAACACATGTTGGACGTGGTTGAACGTGTCGTCAGAGGACGACATTACGGGAATTAAGTGACTTGTGGGTACTGATGTGAAGCCAAATCCTTCCAGCGACCTACCAAGGCTACATTACTTCTATGCCACGTCATGTGAACGGTGTTAACCCGTGCCAAAGGTGCACATACCGCCTATTACGTAGGTGGTCATAATGTTCCAGCTGATCACTGTATATGCCAATACTAGTCACATACTTTAAAACAGAACTGCCACTGTCAGTGTAGAAATGTGCCTAGCCCCTTGATGCACAAGTCTGTACAGTACTGCCGACTTCGCTGCACTGGCCCTGTTGAAATATTACAACACCCCGTACTCGTCAGCTGCCAGCACTTTTGCAGTAGACCACCCAGGATACATCGCCATCTCTCCTTTACTTGTGTCGATCCTGTTTCCTGTCGATACTTGTTCGCGTGAGTTTTCGCACGTTCATTTCATATGATGTCACCAATGAAATGGGCTTTGTCCGCAAAAATTGACTGAAGTAGTGCTTTGCGGAAGTTCGCTTCTGAAGATAAATACGCTCCCAGCTAATACTGTACAAGGTTCTCGTCAAACAGAAATGTATAAATATTGCCGGTATAAGACAACACCATGAAGAGAGAGACGATATAACCAACTATGCAGCTTTATTGTTGCAATGATAAAAGTAATATTCTTTCCAAGACTGGTTTTAACCGTGAATTGCTTTTCAGTGACTTAATGAAAAAGAATTTAACTTTTTAATGGAAGCTGTTATCTCAATATTGTTCAGCAAAGTTGTTACTCTTGATACAGGCTAGAGCCTTGAAATTTATTCTTTGTTAAACTCAAATTGTAATCAGGCTGGCTTGAATGTAATAATTTTCAAATATTACGCAGTACTCTTTAAAGTTATTTCGTCCGCATGTCTTTTCGAGTGAAGCTTGTGAATAATCTACGGTTCCAATTTTAACGTAATGGTTGCCTGTGTGCCACTGCAACAAACGAAAGGCAGATGGCCAAAAGAACTTCCATATGAGATTTTTATGTTATTATTTTCTTAATTATCTCACGTAGAGGGAGATGAAATGGACATACAGTTGGTTTTAGTATTTATATTGCGATAAGCTGCTTAGACACATCGACCTCTACAAGAAAATCCGTCCATACATTTTCGCTTCCAGAACAGAAGTAATAGAATGAAGACCATTCTTCTTTTACACTAGTGACACAATTCATTGTCAGATATTTTAAAGAATATGGCCCCTCTATTACAATACATAGATGTTACGAAACTAAATATATTTTTCAATTAACTACATTTCAGATTTCTTTGAGTTTCTATGGTTTTAAATTTATTGAAAACTGGATAATCGGCGTTTTTAGATTAGCACGAGGTTTTCCTTTCTCTTTAGTTCTTACAGTCCAACCGAGTTTTTCCAAGTGATTATGCAAGGCTCACAATAATATGTCCATTTATGGTCGGTATGCTATACATTACCCCCTCTACGAAACAAGAAAGTTAAAACCAGTTTGTACAAAATACACATAAAATTTATAACCAACCCGGGTTTAGATAATACGTCCAGCTTTACATACTATGCTGCTTATTAGACTATTTATCTCACTTGCCGGCAGGAGTGGCCACGCGGTTCAAAAAAAAATAAAAAAAAAATTGTTCAAATGTCTCTGAGCACCATGTTACTTAACATCAATGGTCATCAGTCCCCTAGAACGTAGAACTACTTAAACCTAACTAACCTAAGGACATCACACAACCCCCAGTCATCACGAGGCAGAGAAAATCCCTGACTCCGCCGGGAATCGTGCGGTTCTAGGTCCTACAGTCTGGAGCCGAGCGACCGCTCCGGTCGCAGATCCGAATCCTGCGTCGGACATGAATGTGTGTGATGTCCTTAGGTTAGTTAGGTTTAATTAGTTCTAAGTTCTAGGCGACTGATGACCTCAGAAGTCGCATAGTGCTCAGAGCTATCTGAACCATTTTTTTATCTCACTTGTTTTGCGCTTTTGGCAATTCTACTTTCACGGCTTGTCATGTTGTGTCCTTTACTCTTAATCTTAAATTTACATCTTTTCTGCATTCACAGTAAGGTTATACACACACTCTCTCTCTAACAATCTAGGGCTCTAGTCTACTGCAATCCCGACTGTTGTTGGGTTATGCAGATGGTCGGATTTCCACCTCAAAAGAATGTAATCCACACACAGCAGTATTAGAGCCACTGTGACACATGGCATTACTGCGCTCAAAATCACTGTTACGCGTCGTTGTCCATCTCTGAAGTGCTCTGCTTGCTGCATAACTGCTGAGTTGAGATGCGACCTTCCTGCGAGGCAATAAATCGATCTTTGGAGAGGATTGGTTCAGGTACTAGAGCTTGATTCAGAGATGCTGTATTTGATGCTGGCAGTAGCTCCAAAGGTATATGTGGCCAGCACAACTGTGGATGCGGGCTATTCACTTGCATTATTTCCGTAATCGTGGCTGGTAGATTGGATGTTGTCTCAGTTACATCTCATACGGTCCCACTAATAGCCCACTTCCCTAAGTTTAATCAGTAGGGCCCCCGTAGATTTTCCATGCTAGTAACATGTCGCTGCTACTGCCTTATCGTCGTAAGTGCAGTAAAACCAATGAAAATCTGTTTACTGGAAATGGGACCTGCATTCCACAACATCTTCGAACAATGTGTCCCTCTGGTCTAGTTAAGAACACATGCATTGCACATGTGCTCTGGCTGGTTCGTATTACCATCGTCGGGCGCAGCTTGATTTTCCCTCTTTGTAACTTCTCATCCGTCATTACTCCATGCTTGCTACTATCATCCTAAATTAATAATATCCCGTGAGTTCTCACTTGCACGAATTTTCCAAAAACTTCCCACTTCAAGGGGTGCGTGTGAGTGACTTCAACTTATCTTCTTAAACTGGGAGTCGAGTTATAGAATACAACAGTCCTCAGTCAGTTTTCATTTTTACTGATGCTACGTAGTAAGTGAAGGGTAAGTTGGTCTGCTGGATTCCATAATTAGGTCTAACTCAGGCCGTGTGCTGTCTGTAACTCCAACAAGTATTGACCAGTCGACAAAATGGAATAATGCTACGTCTCGCATTCTTGCTCTTGACGTACCACAACCTGAGCACAGGGCCACATATCACCCATTGTCTCCTCGAATGGTTGATACTAAGACAGTAAAAAGTCCATTCCCCAACAACAAAATAACAGAAAAAGTACCTACACTAATAAACATCAATTCACTATAGTTCTACAGATAACGCAAACATATAAACTAAAGGAATCCCTGACAACACCCCTAATCTTCTTGATCTTAACATATAAGGTGCTTCATGTTCAGGCTGAACCATACCTTCCTCTCTCTTCGTCTCATTCCTTCGACTCTCGTTCTTTACCACCTCCATCCTTGAATCTCCAGGAATCGACTCTGGACTGCCTCGACAAGGTCGTAAATGCCGAACATGTACTATTGTTGGGAACTAAAATTTAACTTTGATTGGCAAAGTAATCTCCACCACCTGTTGGAGGTCTAGATACCTTGTGATGAACTTCTTCGTCTGCCATTGTGGGGTGTACGGACTGGAACGGACTGGATAGCATCACCCATTGTCCTACTTTATACTGCCACACGCTCACTGATTTCTCGTTCTTCTCTGCCGCCTTCATATCCTCCTTCTGTACTCGTTTCCATATTTCTCGCATACTGTACTGCTCTGCTTGCTGCTTAACTGCTCAGTTGAAGTGCGCCATTTCTTTGTCTTCTTCAAATCGAAGAATGATGCATTTTTCAAACATGCGCCAAATCGTATGGGGATAACTCAGTATTTATGTGTACTTTCGAACTATACGCTGACACGATATATCATAGATGTGAACCCAGTCTATATGATGTTTTTTTTTCACGCAGTAGCTTAACAGTTTCCGAAATGTTCTATATATCTCTTGTGTTCTAATGTTGGCCCATGTATGAAGAGTACTAGTTTTTAACTTCTGTATCTGGAATAACCGATACAACTCCTTCAACAAGTCCGACATGAAATTTGTGCCCTGGTCCATAATTGTCATACTTGACACTCCGGACAATCATTCTGTTGTTAATCATTGCTTGTGCAACTGTCACTGTATGCCTGTTTGGCAGCATGTACTGAGAAAAGTTATGTATTATTTTGTAAGTCTGCAGTCTTTCATGGCCATTGTCACTTAAGATAAAATATTCTGGGTTATTAGTCCACGTCATATTTCCTTCTAAAATGATCAACATTTCTACTCCTCTGCTGGAACCTTCATGAGGATGCTTCTAAAATAATCATTGTTTCGACCTCTCTCTTGGGATCTTCTTCAGGACGGTGTCTAGCAATAGTGGACACCGAAACATTGCGAAGAAGATCCCAGCAGAGACTTCGAAATGTTATGTATTATTGTTAACACGAGTCGCTTTCCTGCTAACAACGAACGGTCCTAATATATCATTCCCAAACGCTAAAAATGGTTTCGAGGCTTCTGTTAGACTTTGCAACGGTACGTGTTTACGTTTGAGCCTAGCTCACTGTGCACACTTTTCTCGTGTGTTGGTCTACGACCTCTTTCCATCCTCTTCACCAGTATCTTTGGACACTGTTCTGTTTGTTTCCCTGCATTTTCCGTGAGCAGATAACGGGTGATCATCTGCTTCCCGTAAAATATCCTACTTAAACTTCATTGCTTCTACTACCTGCAGCTCTAGTCTCGTTTGCTTGCACAACCGTCCATCACACATCCTAAACTGCGACTGCGTCCTGTACTGCTACAATAATGTTGCTGCCCGCCACTTCACAAGGCCATGACCAAGAGTCTTCAACAAAGTTAGATTCCTGCTTAATGTTTCTGCATCCCCATGCTTCTTCCTTGGTTTGTATGCCTCTTAGTATTCGAACTCTCCCATGTTGTCAGTCTCCCAGATGTGTTCTCCCGTACCAACAACCACTTCAGAGCTGCGTGGTCGATGACTACCCACAACGCTGAGATAATGCTGTTGGTGGACAATGGCTGATTTGCACCCGGTTCGAGTCGCTGTCCCCTGGGTAAGAATCGGCCATGCTGCTGGAGACATCCTGTGTCTTGGTAGTAACTCAGGGAAAGGGCTTGGAGCATAGACCAGTTGTCCTGATATGGCCTCGAAAAGGTGACTTCTACAGATAGATCCAATTGGCGTCCTCATCTGGATAAGTCCAATGATTCTGGTAGGACTGAGAGACAAATTCCATCATAGAAATGACCAGTAGTTACCCGTCGGTAGCGGAGCGCTCGTTGCGCATACTATTCGTCACAGTGGTGTTTTACATGATCTGCCTATACATGACACCAGTAAACACTTATGGAAAAAAATCGCAACACCAAGAAGGAGTTGTGCGACATAAACGAAAGGTTTCTCCATCTGAAACATACTGCCCATTAAAATAAGAATGGTTCTATTAGCGGTGCTACGAGGTCGCCAATCAAGTTTGTTTTAAATACGCACAGTAACGATCGTGAGGTTTAACTACCTTTGAGATTGAACGTGTGGGCTGATGTTAGTCATGGCAACAAAGAGGCTATTATCTGCACCTCTCTGAATTTGATGAGACCTTGTAACAGGGCTACGAGACGCTGCATTATCTTCCACGATATTGGAGAGGGTCTGGGAGGAAAGTAGCCACTGTACGATTCTCCTGAAAGCAGTGGCCATAAGAATGTACGATTGGAGAAAGACCAAGCGCCGGACCGCCATGTGGCAGTACCAAGAGGGACGAGCATCGTGTTCAGCATGGGGCTCTACCGCATTGTACTACATCTGCAGCAGCAGTTTGAGCAGCAGTTCGCACCACAGTGACACAACGAACTGTTGGAAATAGAAATTCCGTGTGGCTAGGGCCTTCCATCGGACAGACCGTTCGCTGAGTGCAAGACTTTCGAGTTGGCACCACTTCGGCGACTTGCGTGTCGATGAGATGAAATAATGATGATAAGGACAACACGACACCGAGTCCCTGAGGGAGAAAATCTCCTACCCAGCCGAGAATCGAATCCGGGCCGTTAGCTATGACATTCCATTGCGCTGACAACGCAGCTATCAGGGTCATGTGACTGGGGCGGTGACTTGCGCGTCGAGGGGGATGAAGTGAGGATGAGTAGGACAACACAACACGCAGTCCTTGAGCGGAGAAAATCTCCGACCCAGCCGTCAATCGATTGACATTCTGCAGCACTGACCACTCAGCTACTGGGGGCGGACAACGAACTCTTAAACATTGATCACTACAAGGACGGCATGGGCCAGACGCCCCGTCGAGTGCATTCCACTGACCCGAAACCAGCTGGTTCTGCCTTGAAACCAGTGATGTACGTGTGTTGGTTAGAAGGAGGGGCTGCAACCAAATTACCCGTGTGCTACGCACACTGGACCTATACCTGGAGATAAGGTGTTGGGCGTGGTTATCTCGTGCATCCTCACTGTAAATTTGTACACCAATCTGGTGATTCGACCTGTTGTGCTGCCATTGATGTACTGCATTCTAGGGGGTGTTTGCCAACAAGATAACGTTCACCCACATAGTGCTGTTGTGACCCAACACGCTCTACAGAGTGTCATGTTGCCTTGGCTTGCTCGATCACTGGACCTTTCTCCAGACGAGAACATATGGGACATCATCCAACAACACTCCAGCGTCATCCACAAACAGCACTAACCCTCCACGTATTGACTGACCGAGTTCAACAGACATGGAACTCCATCCCACGAACTCACATCCGGTACCTGTACAACACAATGGATGCACGTTTGCACGCTTGTATCGAAACTTTTGGCAGTTAGATATGTTATTAACGTACCGGCATTTCACATTTGCAATGGTTTATCTCGTGCTTATGTTAGCCTGTAAACTGACAATGTTAGTCACTTAAATATTGTACCTAGAGAAATGTATTCCCGAAATTTCATTACTATACATTTGTTATGTTTTGGCGCTGCGATTTTTTCATTTTTTGCATCAGTGTATTTCCCTGGGGTATCTGAAGAGCCCAGTTCGCTATACTCTGCTCGATAGTCACTTGTTCTGATTGCTATGGTTTCCATAGCGTGTGAAAACTGCAGAAGTTGTAATCCAAACTCCTAGAGCCATTGAACGCGCGACTCAGTCGATGGCTGACAGTTGTACGCTCCACTGCGGTCACGGTAGTCGCCATTTTGAGCGATACCTCCAAGGATCAATTCTGAACTTGTTACATCTGTAACATATACTGTAAGAACAGATTGAAGTCACTACGTTAAAAGCTTTCATATTTCGTTTGAGGGCTGTTACATTACTTCGTATTTTGTGTTGTACATTTGGTAACTGGATATTAGTGGCTTTTCATTGTTGTAAATGTATTTTCATGGAAATGAATGTAATTCGGGTAAGAAACCGAATAAATCTTATTTTCATTATTATTCTGTAACAGAACATCGGGTATGCTGTGTCAAAATACTCAGAAAACATCCCTAAATAGCCTTTGAACTTTCGTGGCAGTTCGGGTCTGGTTCACCTGGTGCAATTTGAGGTATATTAGTTAAGATCTGTAACTGTGAATAATCCTGCAAGTGCCAAGTAAAATATGCCACTTTCAGTTGCAAAGTTGTTTAACTTCAGTTATTGAAACTAGCCACTACCACTTTCCACGATTTAGTGGTTTTACTCGTAAATCAAGAGACATGCATAACTGTAACTCAGAGAAGCGCAGTTGTTATATTTCAAAATTCCTGTTGTTGGATACGACATATGCGTCACCTCGGTATATAGTATCCGATAGAAAGTATTCGAACATATGTTAGTGAAAATTAATAGAGATGTGGCCAGTCTTCGCCATTGTAATCTCCTGAACTCTGGTGCAAATGCTTTCAGTGAGGTAACTGACAGACCATTATTCCCCAAGAGCCGATACCTGTGGTATTGGATGCTGGATTTTGAAGTGAAATTGACATTTTCTCCTCCAAAAAGTACTCCATAAGATTAAGGTCAGTACTCTTGACAGGCCAGACTATTTCACGGAAGTTATTGTCTGTAAACCATTGACTCACAAATGTTCCTTTAAGACAGAGTGCATTGTCATTCTAACCCGATATGCAGGACACAGTCCCGTAAATACGTTCGTACCTTTCCGCATTTAGCGGTTCCTTAAGGGTAATAAGGGGAACACACCGCCTTATCATAACACCACCTCCTCCACACATCACAGTAAGCACTATCAGGTAACGTTCTGCAGGCATTCGGCTAGCTCAGACCCTTCCGTCAGATATCCCAAGGGTATAGTGTGTTCTGTTTTATTGTTACTGCTGCTAGGAAACAACTGACAACACTCCCCGCGCTCTTTTATACTGATGGGTCAGCCACCCTTACCATTTAGTTGTCAATTCCGCATTAGACTGGTGCACCGGATGCTGCTTCTCAGATATTTTATATGATGTAACTGATCTGCAGTTTAAGCGTTGCTTACATTTTACGCTTGTAAAAGTGCTTTGGTACAGTAATTTTAGTGAAATAAGCGTAACAGGTGCACCACTTAGATACCATCAAAGAGCGTTACGGGATCCACAGATCGAGTTTTACGCAAATTGCACATCGTGGTGCAGGCGAGGCAAAGTTGTCAGTCCAGTACAGGCGTGTTTTTGAGATTCATGGGTTTCTTTCTTTACAACGTGGCGAACAAAGGGTCAAGACGGGACAGCCGCAGTTCCGCTCCTGCTTCCACCTGCGCCACGTAGTGTTGGGAACACAGTTTACTGCGCGCGTGTCACGGAGTTCCGCAGGCTGAATAATATCTCCTGTGCATTCAGAGTCCACCATTTCAAGACTACGGTATACCTCCTTCTTAAGATACTCCAGTTCATTGTTGCTGTCCGGTAGACAGTAATTCATTCATGACCCTTCTTAATAATTCGAAAACTTCACTTCAAATTAAACTGTTAGGCCTTACGCTTGGAGTGGCGCTCTACCAAAACTATGGTTTGGTTGCTTTTGTGCACTGCATAAATGACGAAGTAAATCGTAGGATTACCGGTAGTGCTGATATAATTGGTAGGGAAACAAACATAAATGAACGTGTAAAAGAGAAAGTCCATTGCGTATTACATATCCTTACAGAATATAAATGGCATTTCCTAATTATGACCCCGTAACTTCAGCGCTTTTATGTAACCAAAACAACTATTTTTGATGCAAGTATAGTTTGCATGCACAAACATAAAAAAGTCATTTTCTACCTAACAGAACTATCTTTATCATGATCAAAAGCAATAGTTCCCTGGTAGTATTGATAAATGCAACAGTTGTTTATGAATAACAGAAACATGTTTCATGTAAGTTCTACGAAGTATGTAAGTGAAGTTTTATTTATTTTTTGTGTTTTGTTTGTCCTTCTTTTAATTTTACCTTCTTGTTGGAGAAATTCTGTTTCCTAGTCCTATATCAAAAATATGTTTTGTTTTATCTATTTTTACTACAACACCCTCATGTTTCACGTTACCAATCAACAATTTTTAAATGAATCCGGTATTAAACACTGACGAACTCAGTTTTGCTATAAATACTGTTTATTCTTAAGTGGCAGACAGGAGTATAACTACGTACAACACAAATGTTCCGTAGGTTACTCACAGCTTTATATCTCCTATCAGTTTCTAGGCGGTACACAGCTCCTGGTATTTAGGGGTATCTAGTAGGACACTAATCGTTCATGCAAAGTAAGTAATTGTTATAAGCTAACACCCGTTATGTATGAAACACACCCATTGTACAGGTAACGCAGGTACGACCTTAACTGACCAAAGCTACTAGCAAAACTATAGTACTCCACACTTACTTATGGTAGTCTACGGTAGTTTTGCAACAGCGCTCACGGTTACTTGACAAAAATTGTCAATAATTTTCTAAATTTCCTTTTGATGTTGTTTATCATAGATTCTGTGGTATTAAAATAATGAAATTTACGTTTAGATTAGTGCTGTAAAAAATTTTCATGACATTTATCGCAAATACACAGCCACTTTTTCTTCACTTTCAGTTCTATTTTTGCATTACAGTCTTCAGGAAGACAATTTCCGGACAAGCCCGTTACCCTAGTAGAATTGGTTCCAACGGTTTACTAAAAAACTCTGGCATCAGTGCAAATTTGCCATGATGTCTCCCGTTGTTCAAGTAACCGCTCTTCCGTTCTAATCTCTTCGGTTCTGAAGCGATAATCTTAATGACATTACCATGTGTATTTTCCCATCACAACCCTGACTCTCAACTATCGCACATCAATCTTGGCATTGCTTCACAAGAAAATACAGCGTGTCACTCTCTAAAAAAACTGACTCCTAATGAAAGCTAATTATGTGTAACGTAATTTTCCTTGTGCTTCGCCGTCCTAACCCGTGTCGTCTGCGACCACTGGTGCGGCCCAACCTTCTTAACACTTTCCGTGTCACTGGTAAATATATAATCAACAATCAACAGCAGTATTGCACAACTGCTGTATTTGCCACCAAATAAAAAGCCACCAGCTGAAAATCCAATTACTTCATATGCCGTGTTTGTGTCAGAACACATCTTCGGGTGTGTACACAGCAAATAACAAAAAATGTAACTGTACAATGAATATACAAGAGCATGAAACTACAAGTATCCCCATACTTTTGTTGTATGTTTCGTCCAGTTACATTTTTGTTATTGGCTATTTATGTATCTTTTACGGAGAATCTGAGGATCATTTCTACCTAAATGCGTCAGACAAAGTCAATGGTATATGAGTGGGTGGCATCTTATTTAGTGACCAATACTGCAGTTGAGCAATATGGACGCAGTCTTCCTGTGTGACTTTGTCACAACTACAAGGCACATATATACATTGCCAAAAGAAGAAAAAAAAGAATATGTGAAACGATTACATTTGCAGGCTAATAGGACGAGCGGTTCTGAGGTACCGCCCATCGACCAATACTTAAACTCCTTTATTAGTATGTGGTGTATCCTCCGTGGGCGCAGACGCAGGCGGTGACTATGGCATCCAGTCGCTCATACAGATGGCTAATACTCTCCTGGGACACGCTATGCCACGCCTGTTCGACCTTTCCTCGTAGTTCTGTAACAGCTGCTGGTTGACGAGTCGCACACGTGCTCGACTTTAGACAAGTACAGAGTTTGTGCTGGTAAGGGAAGTTGCTTGCAAGGCATATTAAGTTTCATGTAGTGTATGAGGGAGCATTACCCTGTTGGAACAACACATCACCTTCCTGATGCAAGTATGGCAAAAAAAGCGGGTCTAACAACATTCTGTACATACTGTGCACTGATTAGCGTCTCCTCCAGAAACACAAAAGGTGAACGAGAGTTGTAGCTTATCGCACCCCAGACCAGAAGGCCTTGGGTGTGGCTAGTGTGTCTTTCATGAATGCAGTCTACGAGACAGTCCTCCTCTGGCCTAACGAGACAGGTCTCACCAGGTCTACGTGGAGACGTACGCGCAAACGAACATCATCTGCATGCAGGCGGAATCTACTTTCATCACATAAGACCATGGTGCCCCATTCCATCTTCCAAGTCATCCTCTGACGACACCAGTCTAGCCGTGCACGTCGATGCTGTGGCCGCCCAGAAGTGTACTTGCTCTTGGTCCCATTGCACGTCTGGGCTCACAAGCCCTCTTATCTCTACTGATGTACGATCTATCACAGCTGCCATTACAATATGAAGATCCTGGCAGGCGTCTGTGCTGCCTAGATCTCCAGAATCACGTCAACGGGAGCGAGAATGTTCACGCGACCACTGATACCAGCATAGTTAGACAACTCAGCAGCTCATGTTGTGTGGAAATTACATGAAAAGACCATCCTACCACTAGGAAGACGACAGTTTCACCTCTTTCAAACTCGCTCAGTTCTCTGTAGGAAGCACGAGTGCGTTTCCGTCGCAATGGTTGGCTGATTGTTTCACACGTTCGCTCTTTGTTGTGGTGAAACTGAAGTGCTGGACTTCCATGTCTCAGGTGGAAGGGTAACAATATCTATTTATTATAAAGATTGCGATCTCATCGTCCTTACTCCTTATGTGGGTTACTGTGGTTGACTTTATTGAAGGAATTCAGTGATGGCACGAGACACTGTAATGAGGTGCCTGCGCTGAGGCATGACAGTCCGGGTAATCCAGATATCCCGAGTGCGTATACAGGAGTTCGACCTTATCCAGCAACTTGCGTGAGGTGCAAATGATCAACTCTTGAGGAGTAGGCTGGTAGATTTAGGATTCTTGCCCACTTCGGTGCCACCAAGGTCACACCCAAGCACCAATTCTGAAGTCGCTGACTTGATAGGAGATTGGGAGGAAGTGCTCCTCGTCATGAAGAAAAGCTGTACAAGATCGCTGGGAGGAGTGTAGCTCGAACGAGACGAAATTTCGGGTTGACTTGCAATCAGTGGTACCAAACAGTGAGTACAGTTGTATGGTGAGGTGAATGATCAGCACGCTCCTCTCCTGGACATGTTGTTTAAAGAGGAGTTCGGTGTCAGGATGATCCCCAAATATTTGATATGGGAGACCCATTCTGGTTCCCTATGGTGAAAGGTGAACCTGTTGCGCATGTCAGGGAGCCAGCATGTAAACGTTACAACGCTGATCTTGACAGAGTTAAGGGTCATTGCAGTGTCTGCAGCCCATCGTTCGGTGGCAGGAAACTGTTGCTGGAGACCCCTAATAACTACAGCCACTTGGCGACTGCTCGTTAGTTGGCGGTATCATCAGCGAATTGGGCCACAATTGAAGTAGTTCATATACACGATGAACAGTAATGGTGACAGTACCAATCCCTCAGGACTACCGTCCGTGAGGTGTTTCTAGCTGGAGTGATGCCCTTCGACCTTAACTAGGAGTTGCAAATGCTGAAGATAGCTGTCGATGAGACAGAGGCATGGATGACAGTCATACAATTAAGGCTTTCACAACCAGATGTTTCAGCTGTTCAGCAAGACTCAGTAAAACCAGGAGCACCTACGAAGATGTCCAACGAACTTTGGACGAAACGTTAGGGATAGAAGAGTTCCACGGACCATGGGTGACTTTTTTCCCAAGTTACGAATTTTGAAAAGTAGTTTTTCCTTCCATACATGAACATTAGCCTTCTCGACGTCAAGAAAGTGTGGAGGTGTAGTCTGATTTATTAAGGTTGAGCCATGGTAAAATTTGCTGTTTGAAGAGCTCTCCACTGTGCATAGTGTGAAGCAGTCGCCCTCCGTTGCTGGCAGTGGCGCCGCCTCTCGCTCGCCGCTTCTTCTGCCGCCGTCACTCGGTGTACGATGTCGCCTGCAGTCATGGACGCCCCAACTACCACCATTATCTACACCTCCCCTTCACCTGCCCCCACTGTAACGTTGTGAAGTGCTTCCTCTGGGATTAACCTGTCTCATCCACCTTCCCTACTAACCGTCTCCTCCCCATTTACCTCATCTCCATCACTGTATCCCCACCTGTATGTCACTCCCGCTCGTACCCCTACTACTGCACTTGTTGCTGCTCCTGCCCCTGCCTCTGCCCTGCCCCTGCCCCCACTCCCCCTCCAGCTCCTGTTGCCCTCCGAGACAACTTTCCCCCCTCCCCCTGCAACTACCAATGCTTCCCCTGCCTGATTCACCGCCTGCAGCGCCATAGTCTCTGCTACAGAGCGCCCTGCCCTCTCATCCCGTGCTACTGCCTCACAGGAGAGCCCTGCCTTCCACCACCTATCCAGTCCCTCATCCCTCCTCCTAGGCCACACCCGCCAAAAAATCTTCCAAACGGCCCAGTGGCGACCTCTCCTCTACCCCCTCATCCAAAAATTCACTGACTACCCCCCCCCCCCCCCCCACTGACTCTGCTATGGACCCACCTATCTCCTCTCCAGCCCTCTCCCTGTATACTTCTGTCCTAGCCAACCCTGATCCAAAATTCCTGGATGCTGGATGCCTGCACCCTCACCCTTGAAATCCGGAAGTACATCCCCAGTTCACCCATCACCCAACTTATCCCTCACAGAGACTCTGTTCTCATTAAGTCTCCCTCTCCCTCCTTCCATACTGATATCCTCCGGCGCCTTCTCTGCATCACCTTTGGGCCCCATACATCCCTCACCCCCTTCCTTCCATCCTCCTCTCCTTGTCAGTCCCAACCGCCTCGTCTTCCGCCAACCCGCACAGCCGTCATCACAAAACTAAGCCCTGTGGTTACGGAGACTGAGGTGTTGGCGGAACTGAATGCCAGCCCGCCCTGGAAGTCCGCTCTGTCCACCGTATTTACAACTCCTCTGGCCCTACTTTCCTCATGCGTATCTTTACAGAGTCCGCCTCTTCCATCGGCCACCTCCTCACGCAGGGTGCCCTGATTTTCAACTGCCGCCACCCAGTTGACCTGCCCCTTTCCCCTCCTCAATCCTGCCGCTGCCAGCACTGCCTTCTGTACAATGACCACCTCACCCAAAAACGCAAGAACCCACCCACCTGCCCCCATTGTAAAACCTCCCACTTCCTTTAACAGTGTCCCAACCTCACCTCCCACCCCCCCACCCCCCCGTCCTGCAACACTTGCAATGAAATGAACCTCACTGCACCTATTCCTCCAAATGCAAAGCCAAGCCCCCTCCTACCAACCCTGAACTCACTGTCCCCATTCGGCCCATTGATCCACCCATCCACCCTAACAATTCCCTCCTCTTCACATCATCAGGTTCCTAACCTCGTCCTGCAGAACATCCACCCCTTCCAGCGCCCCCACACACTCCAGTAGATTTCCCTTGCTGACCGCTCTGCTTTCCACTTAAACACCTTCGCCACATACTCCCACAACCAGGCGCACTTTCCCTTCACCCACCTCGACACCCTCGTTTAAGCCCCTCTCTCCCCTTCCCGCACCCTTCCCACCTCCAACCTTCTGGCGCATCAACAGTATCTTCTCCTCTACCTCAACATTCGCTCCCTCCCTGCAAACAAATACCTCTTCATGCATACCCTTTCCCAGCACCAGGTTGACTCCTTCATCCTTAATGAAACCTTCCTCCAACCCCACCATGTTTTCCGCACCTACCTTATCTCCTTCACTGCACTGACAATCCCCTTCCCCTAGCCCAAGGTGGGGTCGCTATAGGCCACCTCCAGCATCTCCCTTTCTGGCCACAACCCCTCCGCAATGAACCGACCGAACACCTTCTACTCAGCCTACTTTTTTCCCTCCCGCACCGTCACCTGGGCCACTATCTATATCCGCCCCGCAGGTCCTCTCCCCTTTGACTTTATTTCCCATGTTGACCATACCTTCTCCACCTATGTGATCGCTGCTGACCTCAACATCCACGCCCTTCAGCGGTGGCATCAGTTCCTTACCATGCTCCATGGTGACCTTGTTCTTCTGCCACAGCACACCCATCCTGAAAGTAACTGCACCCCTGATGTTATCCTCGCTTTCCCCAATCTCCTTGGTCGCATCGCCGTTGATGTCCTCAATCATGTCGGTAGTGACCATCTTCCTGTCCTTCTAACCATCTCCTCCACCCGTCCGACCACTGCAGCCACCCACCCAGCTCCCCCTCCAAAGTCTGTCCATGACTACCACCTAGCCAATTGGGATGCGTACCGGGAATCCATTGCCTTACAGGTCGAAAGCCACCCCCTCTCCTTTCACCACCCTGATGACATAACCCATGCCTTTTCCTTCCTTCAGAAGACCATCACTGACGCTGTGGGGACTCATGTCCCTACCAAACTCATCCACCCTCACCGCCCTACACTTCCTCCACAGGCCGTCCTTCTTCTGCGTGAATCCTGCACACTCATCTACATCTACATCTACATCTACATCCGTACTCCGCAAGCCACCTGACGGTGTGTGGCGGAGGGTACCCTGAGTACCTCTATCGGTTCTCCCTTCTATTCCAGTCTCGTATTGTACGTGGAAAGAAGGATTGTCGGTATGCTTCTGTGTGGGCTCTAATCTCTCTGATTTTATCCTCATGGTCTCTTCGCGAGATATACGTAGGAGGGAGCAATATACTGCTTGACTCTTCGGTGAAGGTATGTTCTCGAAACTTTAACAAAAGCCCGTACCGAGCTACTGAGCGTCTCTCCTGCAGAGTCTTCCACCGGGACTGGGATACACTCACCCGCCACCGGCAATTACAGCGCCACATCTGGAAACTTCTTACAGCAAAGAAACTCCGGGACTGGCGCCAGACATGCACACACCTCAACTCCACCCTCCCTGTCAACTCCTCCAAGTACTGGTCAGCCTTCCACAACTTTAGTGGCGGCCATCCTACCCCACATTACCCCATCCTCCATGACGATCGAACTTTTCCTGACACCCTCAGTAAGGCTAACCATTTTGCTTCCCACCTATCTGAGGTCTTCTCCATTCCTGACGATCCCCATTTTGATTACTCCCTCTTCCCCGCTGTCCTCGACCGCATTGACATCTCTGTCCCCACTCGCCCCTAGCTTCCAGTACTTGGATCAGTTGCCCCCCTCAGACATCAACACTCCCATCACCACACAAGACATCACACTTGTCCCCCCGCGCCAAACGCAACATTGCCCCTGGTCACGATGGCGTCACCTACCGTCACCTCAAGTAATCCTCTCCATCCTTCCTGTCTGTCCTTGCTACCCTGTACAATGTCCTCCTCTCCACTGGATTTTACCCCGACCTGTGGAAGACTTCCCGTGCCCTGCTGTTCCCTAAACCTAACAAACCCCACTCTGATACCTCTTCCTATCATCCAATCTGCCTCACCTCCAAGTTCAGTAAGGTCTTCGAGGCCTTCCTCTCTCGCCGTATTCACCGCCATCTTAACCAGCACTGCCTCCTTCCTCTTACCCAATGTGGCTTCCAGCTTTCCTTCTCCACCGACGACCAGCTCCTTAAACTTACCAATCTACTTTCCCTCCAACTTAACTCCCGTCACTCCGCTATCTTTGTTTCCCTTGATCTCCAGAACGCCTATGTCCGTGTCTGGCATCCCGGGCTCCTCTTCAAACTTCAGACCTATGCTCTCCCCATCAACTTCGTCCAACTCGTTGCTTCCTTCCTCTCCCATCGTCCCTCCTATGTGACTATCCACAATTCCAACTCCGGTACTTTCTACCCTTCTGCCGGCGTGCCCCAAGGTTCTGTCCTTTCCCCTCTCCTCTATCTCCTGTACACTGCTGATATGCCCAAACCTCCCCCTCCTGTTCATCTTCTTCAGTTCGATGATGACAACGCCTTCCTAGCCCTTTACTCTAACCCTTCAACGGTTCCAATGTGCCCTCCAAACCCAACTTGACCAATTCACCGCTTGGTGCAAGCAGTGGTTCCTCCATGTTAATCCCTCCAATACCCAGGCGATCAACATAGGCCACCTCCATGATTTCTACCGCACCATTTATGGCCATCCTATCCACCTCACTCTTACCCTCAAATACCTTGCCGTCACACTCCACTGCCACCTCACCTGCACTCCCCATCTTCTTACCATCCAAAACAAAGCTCACAACTGCCTCCGCCTCATGAAACTCCTGTCCTGCCGGACGTGGGGTCTACATCCTTCCACCATCCTTCACACCTACAAATCCTTGATCTGACCCATTCTCTGTTATGCCAGCGTCGCTTGGATTTCCGCTTCTCCCACGTTCTATAAAGCCTTCCAAATCTTTGAACGCCATGCGCTCCGCCTCGCCTTCCGCATCCGCCTTCCATCCCCCACGCGCATCCTCTACGACCTCATCCCCTTCTCCCACCTTCTCCTTATCCTTAAACACATCCGCACACTTTATATTGTACGGCATCTTGATCCCCCTCCCCTCTGGTTTCTCCCATCCTCTCAACCTCCAACCAATTGCCGCGCCTTTACTGTTGTGTCCCACCCTCTCTCCATCTCCGCACCCTCCATCTCATTTCCCAACACAACTTCCACCTTGTACCCCTCCTGGATGATGAGCTTCACCCTGACATCTACCCTTCCTACCAACTCTAACCCCTTTCTCCTGCCTCCTCCTCTGCACCCTCCATCTCATTTCCCAACACAACTTCCACCGTCTACCCCTCCCGGATGATGAGCTTCACCCTGACATCTACCCTTCCTACCAACTCTAACCCCTTTTTCCTGCCTGCTCCTCTGCGCTCCCTTTCTTCCCCCTCCCTCCTCCTGAGCGGCTTCCCCCTCCTACTCCCCCTCCATCTCTTGTGCCTCCTTCCACTGTCTCTGCACTCCCTCCTGCCCTGTCTTCCCTCTTCCTCTCCCACCCCACGTGTCTCCTGCCTCTTTGTGAACCCATTGATGCCCCTCGTCTCTTCAACCCGCCGCTTCCCCAGCTGCCCCTTGCTCTCCCCACCAAGAGAGCAAGGGTAGCTGGGGAAGCGGCGGGTTGAAGAGACGAGGGGCATCAGTGGGTTCGCTATATGGCGTGGCCCACTACACGCATGTGGTGACCTCCCATGCGCCGACGCTCCAGGCGGACAAGTCGTCTGGTGTCTCAGTATGCGACCTTTCCCTCGGCAGGTACCACCTGGCACTTTTATTGTTCGTCATGTGTGCTCCAAGTGGGTTTTAAGTGTGTTTTTCCAGAGTGTCTTTACTACTGTGGCCGACTTTTAACCTGTGCCCTCGCATCACAATAAAGAAAAAAAAATGTCAGTCAGTCAGAGGCAGTTGGTCAGCCAGGTCAGTCTGTCAAGCTGAGTCTAGTCAGTCGGTCAGGCGGCTCATGTCTGGCAGTCAGGTCTGGCAGTCAGTGTCTGTCTATCTGTCGGTCTGCCGTACATTAAGGTGTCAGTCGGAGGCAGTATCTCAGCTAGGTCAGTCAGTCTCAGCCAGTGTAGTCAGTTGGTCTGCCGGCTCAGTGTGGGCAGTCAGTGTCTGTCTGTCGTCCGGAGTGCCAGTATGTGTTAGGCCGCCAGTCTGCTCGAGTTTGCTCAGGAAGTGGGCATTGGCGGTTGGATCGACCAGTTGGTCGGTCGCACACTGAGACACCAGATGACTTGTCCGCCTGGAGCGTCGGCGCATGGGAGGTCGCCACGTGAGTGTAGTGGGCCACGCCGTATAGCGAGGGGTAGTGGCTTCGCGGCCGACACGAGAGCAACAGGAGCCAACCCACGACATCGGTCTGGCCGGCGCGAGCTGCGACGCCGTGAGACGGGAGAACGGCGCGCCTTCATGCATTCGTTGAAGCGGCTGCCAGCGGACGGTTCGGGAGTGCGTTTGGGGATGCTGCGCCAAGTCTTCGCCAGACATCGCAATTTTTTTAGAAGTTAAGTGATTCGTGATATGTTCTTTCATTTAGTTGTTAAAGTCTACTTCTTTTCTTGGTCGGTATCTCGTCCCCAGATTGCTCGTCTGTCTGTCGTCCGCATTTGTTAGGCAGTTAGTGTAGGTCTGTCTGTCTGTCTGCCCTACGTTAATTGCTGCCTCTGTCATGTTTGTCGGATTCGGTGTTAACGAATTTATTGAATTAAGGTAAAGACCTAATTCCTGAAATACGTTTTTATCTTGCCTATCATCTTGCGATGCGGTATATGTGTAATGTAGAGCATGTTGTACATTTGATGTAAGTGAATTTCATGGGTTTCATTTTGTCATCTTTATAAAGTTGCCACCCTACCACCGTAAGAGTCCTTTAAAAAAGATTGCACGTTTGTTGGAAAATAATTTCTTAGTGTGAGTGTTTGTACCAGTTCCATCCCTCTTACGGGATGCATAGGCTCCTACTGTAAAAAAAATAGAAAAAAAACCTGCCTCTGAATAATTGTAACTTGACATTTAGAGGGTGCTTTCTGATTGTAATGTTAAAACTGTTTTTGAATATGCTTTTAGGAATAAAATTCACATTTGTTAAAGGAAATTTTATTTTCCATCTGTTACTTCCTGGCCAGTACTTCCACGCTCACCTATTGTGATTAAGTGTGTTAATGTTCTTGGTGAATCGCTAGTAAATAAAGTAAATTCTTTAAGAAAAAATTTGAAAGTAAATTCACGGTTCAAAAGTTGAAAGCAATATGTTCTGTCACTCATAGAAGCTAGAGTTCTGCGGACAGTTTCCGCTGGAAAGAACCCTGACGAGCACTGATAAAGTATTGTCCAGAACTGGTTGATTCAGTCTTACAACGATGAGCCGTTCGAGGTTTTCATAACGTGGATGGCATGTTGATTGGTTTTGGTTGATAGAGCCACATCTCTGCCAGTCTTTTTTAGAGGGATTGCGTGAGCGATCCTCCACTGCGATGGGAAATAGGGCAGGCACTTGTTGCAGTTCTGGCTGCCAAGTACCAACTGCTTTCTTGATACATGTTTGATCTGCAAGGTCTTGATATCTTAGAGCAGGCACTGCTTGATGATATAGGTGACAAATATCAACTGCTTTCTTCGTACACGATTGATCCGCATGTTAGTCACCCTGTCTCTGCCAGGGGCTGAATGGTGTCTCAACCTGTGTGTCAGGTTATTTATTTCAGCAGGTGTTATCAGCTCTGGCAGCATTGGAAGAGCAGCGTCACTGATATCCTGCACCACTTGTCGCGCCCATTCCACGTTTCATCGACACCATTACGAAGTATTGTATTTTGGGCCTCGAAGATTTCGACTTTGCTTAAAGGATAGGTAAATCTGGCCTGCTGGCTCTGGAGGTCGCAGGTATAGGAGGGACTGTATGAGGCTCTACTTGCTCCTATACAGCAGGATGTCCTCCGGATGTCCTCCCATACTTCTAACCGGTGTTCGATAGCTCGGATGTGAAACACCCCTTGCAGTCTCTTCATCTCCCTGTGATCAGCACAGTTGCAAAACTGTTGCCATCGCTATCAGGCCTTGTTCTTGAGCGTCTTGAGATCAGGCCTTGTTCTTGAGCGTCTTGAGATCTTGCGGTAAGGGAAAGAAAGTCTCATGATGCCGCGGTGGGTATGTAGTGCGAACTGACGCTTGTCAGAATGCTCGTTTGGTTTTCTCTGTTAGAGCTGACGTGGCCACATTAGTCCTATGAGTGGTGGAGACGTCTAACAGCGTCTTCAGCGTACTGATTTCAGTTCGTGACCACAGATGTGGGCGTTCCTGATTTCGCCAATGACTGTGTGGTACTCCGAGGTGAGGTCAACTACGGTGACGTGTTGGAGGTGGAGATTCTTTATCTTTGCCACATCAAGAACATCATGGCGATGGGTTCTTTTATGTGGAACCTGTGTCAGATCATCACGGTTGAAAGTAATAGCGCCCAGGGGTTTTTCAAGGACTTCTAGTTGCTCTACCCTTGGGCTGTCACGACGAGAGTTCCGCCCATAATGCTTCACAGTTAGATCTCCACACAGTAGGATCCGATGGAAGTGGTCAAAAATCGTTCTGAAGTCTCATTCGTCGAATTGCCTCTGTGAGTTCAGGTAGGCTGCTATCTGTGTGACAAAGCCATGTGCCGTGTTGATGGTGGTAGTAGTCGCCTCCAAGGTGGTAAGTTGAGACGTTTACACTGAGCTTCTATCTATGAGCATCCCCACAGATGGCGCTCTGGTAGCAATGCCACTACGCTGACTGTAGGCGGACGAGTTGAAAGCAGATATTTATCTGTGTTAATATAATCACAATAGTTTCTTTCATTGGAGTGAATATCACCTGTATCTTTCTAAGTCGGAAAGCTTGAGACATCAGTGTTAATATAATCACAATAGTTTCTTTCATTGGAGTGAATATTACCTGTATCTTTCTAAGTCGGAAAGCTTGAGACATCAGCGAACAAGTGAGTAAGGATATGAATATTTACCGAGGGTCATTGAAGGATCAGTCTTTAGAGGTGGTTTTGTGTTCAGCTAGCGTATAGGTTCAGTCTTGACGGTATGTGTAATCCACAGGACCACCTACTACATTATGAAAATCAATGTGGGAGTCGTGGTATGCATACTTTCACGCCGTCCATAGACGCAAACAAATTGTAGTGAATTTTGAATAGCCGGCCGGGGTGGCCGAGCGGTTCTAGGCGCTACAGTCTGGAACCGCGCGACCGCTACGGCGGAAAGTTCGAATCCTGCCTCGGGCATGGATGTGTGTGATGTCCTTAGGTTAGTTAGGTTTAAGTAGATCTAAGTTCTAGGGGACTAATGACCTCAGATGTTAAGTCCCATAGTGGTCAGAGCCATTTGAAGCATTTGAATTTTGAATTTTGTTCCTGTTTGTTGTTTACTGATTATATGCTGTGAAATTTTCCTTCTGAAGGATGAACATTGCAGATAATACTGTTTCACGAATTATCTCGATATGTTAGCCACTGAAATAATGTAAACTATTCCTGCTGAGAGCGCACTTGTAGGATAATTAGTGAAAATGTGTAACATGATAAAAAACAGTTTACGTACACAGTTGTTTGTGATAGAAGTGCTTTTAGTCATCATTGGTTGGTTTTTACTTATTGAGGACCTATATAGACATTCGTGAATATTTCTTTTAGATATATACGAATGACATCATGGAGGAAGTTTGGGTCAATGACAGATCAAGTTCTCGCTGACCGTATAATAAACTGCTGCGAAGAGGTCACAGAACATCCTGAATTTGCAGGAGACTGACGCAGATAATGTAGCTACTGTATCTACCGTTGCAAATACTACCACAGTGATCGATGCTAATCTGAGTATCAAATGGGCCTATGAGTGAAACGTTTAGAACAGATTCAGCAGTTGCTTGAAGTTGCATTTTATGAAATAAATAAATTTGAAATGTCTGATCGTCTTGAGAGCGTCTCGTGCATGTCCTTAAATTTGCTATAACAGACCCTATGTTGTTCTGTCCACGGAGAGGTTGTTCACTTCAAATGCAGTCGACTAGCTGATTACGCTTTGCTTCGGCTTAATAATGATCTTCGGTTCGAAACCGGCAGCACAGAGCACAAAAATAAACAGGTGATGGTCATGCACAATGAAGTTTCACATTTTATCAATGTCATGAAACTGACTGATACTCAAGTGGCTGCAAATATAGCATACAGTATCTTATGTATCTTGAATATGTCTGCAGAGTAGCAACGTTTAGAGATAAGTAAATGAACGCAAAGCAGCCAACCAGTTACCATAAAATATTGTTTTATTCAAACTTTAAACATGGTTTCGACGGACGTAGACATGTCTTATTCAGAAATACGTATAACCTATAGACAATATAACAGCAATATCTACGAACACGGAAACACACGTCAAAATTACTCGCCATGCTGAGACTAGATAACCACAAAAGTGCTGGAAATCAGATATATCATAAAACATGACGAAAAGAATAAAAATTAGTACTTATTAAAATTTCACATTGGAATAGGGACCAAATAATGAAGCGATGTGACATTTTTCCAACGGATATATGCCGTCAGCGCACTCGTTCTATACATTATTAATTATGGTGGTCTCGATGATCTGAACTTGTTAAGTAAGAACAGTTAAAATTTCAAAATGAAACCATTGAAATCAAACGCCAGGCCATGTTATTAGTTGCACGCCGACTGGCAGAAAAAGGAGAACGTGAAAACCAGATAACAAGGCAGTTGGCGCGGTCACCGAATTAGAAGTACACTTGCGACATAAACGGCCAGCAAGTGGAATTGCCTTGAGGGGTGGGGCTGGTGCAGTGAGAGAACAGTGAAGAAGAAGGAATGTTAAGGGACGCTATTATAAACTAAAATTTAGTGACTCAGAAATAGAACCTTGTACATTATCGTGCGTACAGCAACAAAGTTAATGCCTGAACATCCTGTAGTAAAACTATAAGAGAGATTAGTGAATGGGTCAACGTATAGTGAAAAACGTACAGTAGCAAGAATGCATAAAATAACTGTCTTTACAAAATATAAAACGGGAGAACGGACACGTCTGCACAAATAATGTCTGTGAGCAACTCTCAAACGCTACAGGGAGTCGTATGGAGATTTTATGCACAGTACAAGCGTGCAGCCATATTGTCTGGCAGGAAGCTGCAGTTGGTCATTCAGTAAATTTCCGTCGCTGAGTTCCATATGTGTAAAGAACTCAAGTTCTGCAGGTATATCCAACTTCCGCCCTATGCCTTCTCTTTGCAAAATAACAGACTCTTCCCAATTTTTCAGGATATGGGTAGCAATCAGTAAATATTCGGCAAACGTATACTAATGTACAGTCACTCATTTCTTTCGTAACAGATGCTTTTTATATCTTGTCTTTACACAGGGTGATTTGAAATTCCCGGTACAAGCTTCTACAACTTGTAGTGGGGAATGAGTAGATAATATTCTGAATTGGAATCTATGTCCGGAATCTTACCGTTTTCGTGCTACAACCACTTGAAACGCGACCACTTTCAGAAGCCAAAGAAACTGCTCGTGTACTCTTCGACGGGTGTTATTCAACGTGGTATAGTATTACCTCTTGCAATTCGGGTGTCCGACGTCTCCTTGGAACATCGCGATCACGTCTGTTGACGGTGAAGGTACCCTTTCTCGAAACCGTTGCGTAATTCTATCGAAGAGAGTATTCGATGGAGTCAAACGCTCTGGAGAAGATCTTGATAAAGGCGACGAGCAGCTTCTCCATTACCGTGAACTTCGCCATTCAGAAGGATCATGTCAGTGTATTCAATAAACGTGTAGTCAACCACTTACAGACACCTGAATGAGGCTCGAACCAGTCAGTAGGCATGATATCAGCCGATCCGACGAATCCCCAAGTCACTATAACTACCATGTTGCGTACCTACCTATCATACATACACTACTGGCCATTAAAATTGCTACACCAAGAATAAATGCAGATGATAACTGGGCAAATATATTATACTAGAACTGACATGTGATTACATTTTCACGCAATTTGGGTGCATAGACCCTTAGAAATCAGTACCTAGAACAACCACCTCTGGCCATAATAACGGCCTTGATACTCTTGGGCATTGAGTCAAACAGAGCAAGGATAGCGTGTACAGGTACAACTGCCCATGCAGCTTCAACACGATACCACAGTTCATCAAGGGTGGTGACTATCGTATTGTAACGAGCCAAATGCTCGCTCACTATTGACAAGATGTTTTCAGTTGGTTGGAGATCTAGAGAATGTACTGGCCAGGGCAGCAGTCGAACATTTTCTGTATCAAGAAAGGCCCGTACAGGATCTGCAACATGCGGTGGTGCATTATCCTGATGATATCTACGGTTTCGCGGTGATCGAATGTAGGGTAGAGCCACAGGTCGTAACACATCTGAAATGTAACGTCCACCGTTCAAAGTGCCGTCAATGCAAACAAGAGGTGACCGAGACGTGTAACCAATGGCAACCCATACCATCACGCCGGGTAATACGCCAGTATGGCGATGGCGAATACACGCTTCCAATGTGCGTTCACTACGATGTCGCCAAACAATGATGCCAGTATCATGATTCTGTAAACAGAACCTGAATTCAACCGAAAAAAATGATGTTCTGTCATCCGTGCACCCTGGTTCGTCTTTGAATACACCATCGCAGGCGCTCCTGTCTGTGCTGCACCGTCAAGGGTAATCGCAGCCATGGTCTCCGAGCTGATAGTCCATGCTGCAGATAACGTCGTCGAACTGTTCGTGCAGATGGTTGTTGTCTTGCAAACGTCCCCATCTGTTGACTCAGGGATCGAGACGTGGTTGCACGATCCGTTACAGCCATGCAGAAAAGATGCCTATCATCTCGCCTGCTAGTGATACGAGGCCGTTGGGATCCAGCACGGCGTTCCATATTACTCTCCTGCCCCCACAGATTCCATTTTCTGCTAACAGTCATTGGATCTCGACGAACGCGAGCAGCAATGTCGCGATACGATAAACCGCAATCGCGATAGGCTACAATCCGACCTTTATCAAAGTCTGAAACGTGATGGTACGCATTTCTCTCCTTACACGAGGCATCACAACGACGTTTAACCACTCAACGCCAGTCAACTGCTGTTTGTGTATGAGAAATCGGTTGGTAACTTTCCTCATGTCAGCACGTTGTAGGTGTCGCCACTGGCGCCAACCTTGTGTGAATGCTGTGAAAAGCTAATCATTTGCATATCACAGCATCTTCTTCCTGTCGGTTAAAGAGCGTCAGCTTCGTGGTGTAGCAATTTTACTGGCTGTAGTAGGGAATTCTACGTTTCCGGATATTGATTACTATTCAAAATATTACGTGCTCACTCGCCTCTAGAAGTCCTAGATGTTTGTAACTGGATTTTCCGAAAACCCTTTATCGTGGTTTAAATTTGAATGTGAACCACTTTATTTGCGATATGTCTTCCTCGTGAGGGCACCTGTTTCTTAACAGAAGATGACACTGATAATTTCGTGCAGATTTTTTTTCAAACTTATCAGTGAAACTACTTTGAGTCAGTGTTATGGTTCATTGTAAACTTAGCAATACACAATAAATGGCGAAATTTTGTTAGTTACTGTTGTCAAAGTGTACATACTGAGATGTATTGAAGTATTCTGCTGGCTACACTGAGAGGCTTAGAGCGCTGCCTGTGCAGGGGCGCGGCTGTGCGAGGAGCTGCAGCTGCGCGCCCTGGGCGCGGCGAGCGGCGGCCGGCTGCCGGGCACGGGGGACGGCGCCGCCGCCTGCTGGAGGGACGCCTGGCTCATCTTCCTCACGCCGCGCTCAGAGACCGCCGTCGTCGCCTGGCAGCGCGACCTCCTCAGGATCGTCGCGGCCCGCTGTCCAGTTACGTATCGCTCCTGTTTCTCCTTGGAGGCGGGACGGTTCTAGGGCGGAAACAACTCACAGAGTCACCAGGAAACATAGTAGAATGTGTGCTGCAAAATTTCAGTGTAGGAATCTTTAGGTTGGGGGTGTGCAGGTGTGAGCTAATTTTATGTAAGCATTCATTAAAACCTTATGTATTTTCTCACAAACACAGTATCATCAATTGAATCACAATGATTAATGATAATTCAAGAGCATTTTCTCCAGAACAGATGCATCTCTGAAAGTGACAATAACATAATGAAACAATAAAGAAAACACTTCGTATACAATAAAGTTCAAACACAACATAAATGTGCTTCACTCTGTGATGTATAAGAGAGCACCAACCTAGAGGCGGACGAAGTGGCCCAGCGGTTCTAAGCGCTACAGATTGGAACCGAGCGACCGCTACGCTCTCAGATTCAAATCCTGTTTCGGGCATGGATGTGTGTGATGTCCTTAAGTTAGTTAGGTTTAAGTAGTTGTAAGTTCTAGGGGACTGATGACCTCAGAAGTTTAGTGCTCAGAGCCATTTTGAACCAGCCAAGAACAATAGAACTGAAAGCACAAAAATCACACTCTGCTCCCATTGTACGTTACAGTCGCGCAATCACACACACTCATAGCTACAGTGAGCCCCGTGCCGAAACTTTGACGAGTTAACCAGCAGGCAGTCAGTTAGCAGATTATCACCAACGATTTCGGTGGTTACCCTCAAACTCAAAAGTCCGTCAATGTCTCCGGTTCAAGACTCAGATAGAAAAGCTGCACGACTGAATGCCTAGACCCCCAAGTTAGATTACTTACGTCCGTATTGTTGTTGTGTTCGCTTCTCGTGCTCTAGATCACGTAGTCCCGGGTTCGACTCCCGGCTGGGTTGGAGATTTTCTCTGCTCGAGGACTGGCTGTTTCTGTTGTCATCATTTCATCATCGTCGTCATTCATGACAGGGCCTCGATTGGACTGAGTAAAAAAATTGGAGAGAGTAAAAACTGGGACTTCGTACGGGCGCTGATGGCGGCGCAGTTGAGCGCCGCACAAACGTAACATCATCATCTTATTGATGTGATCTTCAGTCCAAAGACTGGTTTGGTGCTGCTCTCCATGCTACTCTATGCTGTGGAAGCCTCTTCACCTAAAAAAACTACTGTAATTCACACTTCCGGATCTGCTTACTGTATTCATCTCTTGGTCTCCCTCTACGATTTATACCGCCCAAACTTCCAATACTAAATTGATAATACCTTCATGTCTCACAATGTGTCCCATCAACCGATTTCTTCTTCTAGTCAGGTTGTGCCACAAATTTCTTTCCTCCCTATATCTGTTCAGTACCTTCTCGTTACTTACCTGATCTAACTACCTAAACTTCAGTTTTCTTCTATAGCACAACATACGAGGGCTGTCCAGTAAGTAAATTACGATCGGTCGCGAAATGGAAACGACTATGAAAATCCGATAAAGCTTTGCAAATATGTGTTGGGCAGCGTCTCTAGTATGACTCTAGGTAGAATTATGTCACTCTTTTCATTCCTGAGCTCTCAGTGAGCGCGTTAAGATGTTATAGAAAATAGTGTCTCCCGCCAAGCACGATTGCCTGGTGAGAATTTTCCCCTGAAGCTATGTAACCAACATTACATAACTGTCGTGCGGTTTCTTCTTCAAGACAATTCTCAGTCTCATTCTGCAGTGGCAATGAAGATGTTCCTGCATCGTTTTAATTAGAAATGTTTGGTTACCCACAATACAGACCGTAATTGTCTCCCACTAAGTTTCATCTCTGCCCAATCGAACCGCTGGCTGTGAAGACAACATTTTGGCACAGAAAACGAGCTTTAGGCCAGCGTAGAGAATTGGTGGAAAGCACTGGTGGCTGCCTTCTGTGATGAGGGTATTGGAAAGTTGGTACAACGCTACGACGAATGTCTGAGTCAGAACGGCGACTACGTAGAGAAGTAGCTGAAAGGTGTAGCTAACTGTTACAAATGAAACATTTCTGATTTTCACAGTGATTTTCATTTCGCGATCAATCGTAACTTACTTTCTGGACAGCCCTCGTACTTATAGCTACGCTTCCCTCCTGGGGAGGGACGGGGGAGACGAGTGGGTTAGTCACATACTTATCCTCTCAGCTTTTCGTAGCTGGCTCTTCATGGAGCACGGGTTGATAGGCACGGTTAAATTTGTAACGTGTGAGTTTCTCGGTAGCACACAAGTGCTCAGAGTTAGAAAATATTGCCTCACTCTTGCTCTTACTGTGTTGCAGCGCAAGCAGTTCAATGGGCCTAGGCTGTGACCCATTTCGCAAACCCCGTCTGTCGGGACTGTTTTAAAGAAATGTGAACAATACTCCCCAACGGCTTACTACGTATGTAAGCGTGTCGGCCTAGCTTGCATCTACTGCCTGGTAGCGGCTAGACAAAACTTAAAAAAAAATTCACGATTCTGGAGCCAAACATTTTCGAATTACAGCACTCGTGTCAGCCATTTATAAGTTATCGTTTTGTGAGAGAAAAAAATAGAAGCGTCAGATTTATATTTTTGTTGTTTTATTTACTTATTTATTATTTATTTATTATAATTTCGCTAGAGCTGCGCTGCACTGGATTCTGCATGTTTGTAAAGCAGTGTAACGTCTGTTTATCATGATGCTTTCTATTAATGAAAGAATTGACTATAGTCAGACAGTTTTGATGAATAATTAATTATTTGTCTTTTATTATCTGGCTTACATACTGATATCAAATAGCCATAGCTCTAATGGATGATGAAACTGTTAGTAAATGGTAATACTACAAAGAGAAATTGTAGAGTCGGAAAAATTATCTTAATGTGAAACTGAAAACGAAACCGAGGCAGATGTAGATCCTATTACTGAATTTATTTTAAAACAATAATTATAACTATCTTTAGGAAAAGTTGAAAAGTAAGGAAATATCTGAAGCAGACAATATTACACCCAACTTCTCAAGATGAGAGAAACTTAAATGAAATATTGATAATAAACTGGAGAGTCTTACTTGCTTCACTTAAAAGGAAATAATTGAGTGGGGATCGTTACGTGAGTAAATGAGCACGATATAAGTGGCCTGGAAACGATAGTGTCAGCTGGGAACTGAGCGGGAGTCAGTGACTATTCATATACTTTTTATATATTTACTTTCCATGCACACAAAAATAATTTCGATAAGGAAATACCATTTCAGGACATCACTCATCATATGCAGATCCACAATATAGACAATTATAAAAGTAATTTAAAAGTTTAAAGTGAAGTAATATGGTTTACGTCAAAATCAAAGCTTTTATTGTTCATGATGTCTTACCAAATGAAGAAACCAGCACTTTACCCGCACGTACTTGGAGAAAATCAGAACTTCCAGAATTAATTTCTAGTTTGTAGCGGGTTGTGGGCTGGTTTGAAACTTCAGCCAGATTAAATGTCCCAGATTCTAACCCAGTCCAGCATACAGTCTTAGCCTGTGATGCTTCAGGTCACACATTGTTGGTTGGTTGGTTGGTTTTGGGAAGAAGACCAGACAGCGTGGTCATCGATCTAATTGGAGTAGGGAAGGATAGGGAAGGAAGTCGGCCGTGCCCTTTCACAGGAACCATCCCGGTATTGGCCTGGAGTGATTTAGGGAAATCACGGAAAACCTAAATCAGGATGGCCGGACGCGGGATTGAACCGTCGTCCTCCCGAATGCGAGTCCAGTGTCTAACCACTGCGCCACATCGCTCGGTCACACACTGTGAATGGATGTGAATGACAGGCGTCGTCCATATAAACCCTGATCCCCTAGCAGTCATGCAACTAGAGCAGCTATTCATATTCCGTTCCACAAACGTTCAATACTTAAGTAAAATTGAAAAGCGCATACGCAAATATTTTGTCACAGAAATACAAACACCTGTATTTAAAAGTCTAAAAATAAGGTAATTTGTATTACTGATGCTGGATGACTGAGTCGAGAAGAAACAAAAATTTAAAAATAGAGAGTCGAGTCACGTTACTGTGATTACCATCTATGTTCAACGTCGAGCAGTAAACATTCGTGAACAGCTTGTGGCAGCACTAACAGAGGAGAACATATAAGTGTGCCGGATGGAAAGGTGCAGTCTTTGCCACAATCCGGAAATAAAGCAATATATCTAATATCAAAAACAGTATGATCATCGGTTTTCGGGTCAAGGGTGGGAGCATTATCGAAATGGTAAAAAGGCGCTATCCAAAATCGGCGCCGAGGCAACGTGGTGCGCCAAAGGCCACGGACGATAAGGGCAAATTAACGGCAGCGCGGATGCGTGCGGACGAAAACACGTGCGGCTGTTGAGCAATACACCGCCCAGATGAACCAAGGCGCTTCCATCAGTGTCTCCTCAACGAACGTTGCTGTATACGGGCCTTCGCAGCAGGCGCCTGGTTGATGTACCCATGCTGACTGTTGTTCATCGGCGACGAAGGCTGGAATTTGCACGTCAGTACCGCAACTGACTGTCGACTGAGTGGCGACAAGTGACCTTTCCGATGAATCACGTTTTATGCTTCATCTGGAAGGAAAAGGAAACACCCTGCAACAATCATCGGAGGGCCCCAGTTGGGAGGAGAGATCATTATGGTTTGGAAAACGTCTTCGCGGCATTTCCTGGGTGATCTCGTCATTCTGGGAGGCTCAAAGGATGAACACAAGAATGCATCTGTCCTTGCGGATCATGTCCACCCCTACATGGAGTTTGCTCTTTCTCGGCACAATGGCATCTACCAGCAAGACAATGCTACGTGTGACACAGCTCATAGTGTATGTACTTGGTTCGAAGAGCACCAGGATGTGTTTGCCTTACTTCCGTGGCCACCACACTCCCCACATTTAAACCACATGGAGAATCTGTGGGACCACCTCTATAGAGCTGTTGGCGCCATTGATCCTGACCCGATAAACCTAGCGCAGCTGGCCACAGCACTGGAGTCATTGCTCCACATACATGTCGATACGTTCCAGAAAACTCACTGACCCTCTTCCTGCACGTTTCGCAGTAGTCTACTCCACGGAAAGTTTTTATTAGGGCTTTAGACAGGTGATCACATTAATTTTGTTTTTGGGGAAGGAGACCAGGCAGCGAGGTCATTGGTCTCATCGGATTAGGGAAGGACGGGGAAGGAAGTCGGCCATGCCCTTTGAAAGGAAACATCCCGGCATTTGCCTGGAGCGATTTAGGGAAATCACGGAAAACCTAAATCAAGATGGCCGGACGCGGGATTGAACGGTCGTCCTCCCGAGTCCAGTGTCTAACCACTGCGCCACCTCGCTCGGTCACATTAATGTGACTGGGCAGTGAAGTATTACTGTATCCCAGTAACTTCAGGTAATTTAAATTTTGAAAGCATTTAAATTTTCATGCCGAATAAAAGCAATCTTTTCACACCAGTTGTATGATCAAAGATCAGTCGAGAGATGATGTTATACAATCGGATATTAGTGCATGACATTTGTTTAACAACGGTATTAGGAAAAACACTGTGACATCTATGATGAATTACAGATTTATGTTAAACGGAAGGTCTATTATAAACCGTTAACTGACCGCAGTGAGTTTTCACGGGTTGTATATTTAAATACATTTGACATTTTAGAAACGCATTCCACTCCACTTGACATTTGCACTGCTAGTGAACACCACGAGTGTACTCGCTGCCTGCTGGCTGCCTGCGCGGTCACAGCGAGAGCACCGCAGAGCGCTGTCAACAAGCAGACGAGCACATAGTGCAGCGAGCAACAGCCCCACCTCCTGCAGTACAGCACACCCCGCACCTGTCCCATTTCTCCTCTTCATAGTAACGTGTACAAACGCAAGATACCAGAGGTTGAAAATACGGCTTCAGTTGTAAATTTCTATTATTATAACACGTCCGGTTTCGGGCTCTTGAAAGTCCATCTTCAGGGGTCGTGCTGGAAATGTCGAGACACGAGAGATAATTTACACACGCCACAATACGCACAAAAACACAACATTTCATAGAAAAGTTTTAAAATCTCTTAAAAACCATGTAGAAACCGCCGGTCTGACTAGGTGCTGTGAAACCTATCTCAATGCGGAAGTGACACTAGACAGGACTACGGGCGACTGCCTGAGTACGGAAACATACAAAAAATACCAGGACACTAACAATGTGCTGTGGCCCCTCAGGGCCGCGGTGGACGTGTGATAGGCGCGGTGTGCTACCTAGCGCTCAACAGCGAGTAGCCGATGCGAACGAGGAAGCAAATTGGTAACCAGAGTGGCAAAACTGCTGCCATCTATTGACGGAGAGAAGAACGCAGGGCCAGTAGCCAGGCCGTTCGCAATTCGAATTAGTGGTTTACATTTAAAAAGAACAAAAACCTAAAAAATTATATAAAAATACACGAAATAAGTTAAAAGTGCATTGTGCGTAGTAAAGGAGAGTATTCAATAGGTCGGTATAGAACTGCTGTAAAACTGAGTGGAGTTGCGATATAAAATTATCTTATAAACCGTAAAGCGCAATGAAAGTTTAATTTTAAATGAGTGACAAGCTAGATTTAAATTTAGTGGGGAAATGGAAGTGGTAACATGGAACAGCGAGCCATAGTCATCAGTTAATAGAACATACACAAGTGCCACTCCTATCTACAAGCTTTCGTTACTTATCAAAAGGGGAGGCAAAAAAAAAAAAAAGGCTCTGAGCACTATTGGACTTAACGTCTGAGGTCATCAGTCCCCTCCAACGTAGAACTTCTTAAACCTAACTAACCTAACGACGTCACACACATCCATGCCCGAGGCAGGATTCGAACCTGCGACCGTAGCGGTCGCGTGGTTCCAGACTGTATCGCCTAGAACCGCTCGGACACTCCGGCCGGCACGGAAAGCAGCGAAGCCTTACTGTCTATACTGACAGAAAGTAATATGTCAATTAATAGCTAGCAGCAATAGCACTAAAAGAACACATTAAAAGTGGGGTCAATTTAAAACCTGCTAACCACAGTCGACAAATAATCGAGGCTTACATGAAACCTGAGACGCATTTTACATCATGAAAGACAAGCAAACATTTAATTAGTGAGGGCACAGATAATGTCGCAGTACACAAGGTAAGGAAAATGGGATACCATACACTGTTATTCATTTGTACGACACTGTGTGTCGACCCTCCTTCAGACCTCTGGTCGTATTGCTCATATGAAAAGATTCTTGACTACAATATATCAGATATTGTTAAAAATATATCAATGTGTGTGGATTACCAGACCAACAGTTAATTATATGCGTAACATGAGACTGGCCTCTATGTACATGACGCGAGCCACTCATATCAGTTGACGGTGTAGTTTTCTCAAAGCACTTCCTTTGGATGTTGTGAGGTGACTGTATTTTATACCTTTAAATTTTGAAGTCTTTATAGATTTTCTTTTATAATTATTTTAATTACTATCTGTATTCCAGATTTCAAAATTACGGTAATCTACCTTACATTTTATGGGTTTACTATTTGCTGTTCATTGTAGTGCATGTTTTACATTTGTATTTTACCTAATACGCATAAAATGTCACGTACGTTTTTTTCTAAGCTCCTCTGCTGGAGTAGTTTCAGTGCCCAATGAACCATATACGAGGGCTCTCTGGCTAATAAAGTTCCATTCGGTCGCGAAATGGTAACGACAGTGAAAAGCTAAATTGTTTTACTTGCAACAGTTAGCTACACCTTCCAGTTGCTCTCTACAAGGTCGCTGCTCCGACTTAGACACTGTCGTAGCATTTTACCAACTTTGGAGTACCCTCCGCCAATTCCCTAAGGTAATTTGCTGCTAGTTGTCTTTGATAAAATATTCTTTTCACAGCCAGCGGTTCACTTGAGCAGAAATGAGTCAGGAAGAGCCGAGTCCGGGCTGTAAGGTGGGTGATGGAACACTTCCTGCAGGAGCGTCTTCATTGTCCCTGCAGTGTGCAACCGCTACTTGCCATGAATATGGAATTGCGTGAAATTGGCGAAATCTCTCAGCAGGCCCCCTTACGTGGCCGGAGGTACTGCTTTCTAGGCATCTTTACGTGCTCACTGGCCTCTCGTGGACAAACTAAAGGGCTTGTCTGGAATCAATGTACCACAGGGAACCTTAGCTAGTAGGCCTGTACTCTCCGCTATAGTCCACGTCCTTCAAGCCATCAGCGAAGCCTTACTGTCTATACTGACAGAAAGTAATATGCCAATTAATAGCTAGCAGCAATAGCACTAAAAGAACACATTAAAAGTGGGGTCAATTTAAAACCTGCTTCAGGGAAAGCTTCAAGACCTCCATAATCTACATGATTTCCCCATAGCACAGCCAAGGTCAAACAAGCACTGCCTCCAAAAACAGCACTAACATCATATGTGAACTGCATTCTCAGTCCACGAAAGACAGTTGGACCAACAATAAGACGCTGGATATTGAATTGGCCAGCAAGGTCAATGTCTGTTGCTTTCAAAGGAACACTGCACCGCCAACGGCGACGATAACCACATCGCACAGGCATTGCAGTGGTACGTAAACACGTGGAAGACGTAGAGTATAGCGGAGAGAACAGGCCTGTTATCTATGCTTCCCTATGGTACATTGCTTCCAGACAAGCCCTTTACTTTGTCTACAGGAAGAAAGAAGAAACTGAATGCTGAAGTGGACCTGTCTATAGAGGCCAAAGTAGGTAATAACAATTGTAAAATAAGGATTACTGTTGACTGTATGTTGTATTACAGGCAATAAAAATTCCTTACAGCCTTTCCTAATTGCTTTTGTCACTGTGTGTTGTATTATGGACAGTAAAAATTCCTTATCTCCTTTTCAAGAGAGACGTGATGCGACCGATGGGAATACAAGAAACGCTGCCCAACACATTTCTGCAAAGCTTCATCTGATTCTTATTGTGGATTCCATTTCGCGACCGATCGGACCTTGATACACAAATAGCTGTTGTACGATAAATAGACAGTCAATAATTTGTTGGTAATGTACAGACGAAGCGACCGGACATTTCTTTTGTCTGTCAATACATATTTTGACTCGTCCAGTGTTCTTGAAGATTGTACTTCATGGTGAGATTTGGAGAACACGATTTGTGAATGAGTGGATGGATACTTCAAGCATCATTTGTCCCGCGTTCAGTGTGACTGTCAGCTAACGGCATCTTTGACGGCACAGTCAGTGCGGCAGCTGCTGGTGAGCCAGTGGAAGTCTGGGACGGCGCTGGAGACGCTGCTGCAGTGGACGCCGGCATCGGTGAGCACGGTGGACCTGGACGGCGAGCTGGCGATGCGCGGCCGCCGCCCGCTGCTGCTGGACCACCTGCAGGCGCAGGCGCATGCGCAGACGCAGCGGACCAAGGCCGGCCGCAGGCAGCCGCAGGGCCGCCGCCAGCGACAGGAGCCGCCCTGGCTGCCAGAGGCTGAGGCGCTCTTCAGGTACGGCACGCCGTGGCAGCACCACCGCCACGTGGGCAGCTGTCAACTGCTTTTTTACCAAACTGGAACACGAAACAACAGACAACAACCAATGAAAATAGAAGAAAAGAAACTTCATGCATAGAAAACAGGGATAAAGCTAAGGGTGGTATCAACTTACTTCACCAAAATATCAGGGGAATAAATAATAAAGTGGATGAGATGACAGTGCTTAAATGATCTCATAAATAAAAAAAATGAGATTGATATACTTAGTCTGTGTGTGCACCACGGAAATGTGGGGATGGAAAATGTCAGTATACATGGGTATAATGTAGCATCTGACACTTGTAGATCTAGTATGGATAAAGGAGGAGCTGCCATTTTCATAAAACAAGGGTATAAATACACAACTGTTGAAGTAAGCAAACTTTGTCTTGATCACCGCTTTGAGGTTTGTGCATGTGAAATTCAGCTAGATAATGTTGTGTTGATATTAGCAACAGCGTATGGGTCTCCACTAGGAGATTGGGAGCTATTCATAAAAACGTTAGACTCCCTATTATGCTGTCTGTCAGACAAAAAGAAGTAATTATTAATCTGTGGTGATTTCAGTGTTAACTTTCTAAGCAATTGTGATAGGAAAAGTGAACTAGAAGTGTTGTTAATAACATTTAACTTAGAATCAGTGATCAATTTCCCTACACGTGTAGCTCAGGACAGTAGTAGTCTAATAGATAATGTATTTGTACAGCAAGAGGATGTAGAACAAACACATGCTTCCCCTGTGGTAACTAGATTATCTGATCATGATGTACAACTGATTAACTTACAAAACCTAACAGGGCCTATACTTCAGATACCATTAAGTAAAAGTACGAGGGTGGTCAACCCGATATCTATAGATCACTTCTGAGACAGTTTAGGAAATGTAAACTGGGAAGATGTATATAATAAGCCAAATGCTAATGACAAATGGAGCATATTTCTTGATAAATTGTTTTCCAAATATCATTAGTAAATGTAACACCACAAACTTTTCAAAGAAACCTTGGATTACTACAGGTATTATAGTGTCTTCTGAAAGAAAAAGAAAATGTATGAGACAGCAAGAACTAGTAAAGAACCATAAGTACTTTTACACTATAAAAATTATTGTAACTTACTGAGAAAAGTTGTAAGGAAATCAAGAAATATGTATGTTAGAGAAGAAATTAACAACTCCATCAACAAAATCAAATCAATATGGAATGTTGTTAGAGGGGAGACAGGAAATGTAACCACTGGCGTAGGTAGTATTACTGTTAAAGAGAATGAGACCATTATAACGAACAGTACATAGGTATCCAATTTATTTAACAATCACTTATTAAGTGTAGGAGAAAAAATTGGTGAGAATAGTTCAAAATAAAAAGCCAGGCAGTACATGGAAGAGTCAGTTTAAAAAAAATTAGTCAGATTAAGTTTCATCTAACAACCTATTGTGAAATAAGGAAAATTATTAAATCTTAGAAAATTAAATGTTCTATTGAAGTAGATGAAATCTCTAACAAGTTATTAAAACAATGTGGAGCAATTACAGCTGATGTTTTGAGTCACATATGTAATGCATCACTGACTCAGGGTATCTTTCCAGACAGGTTAAAATATGCCATTGTCAGGCCTCTCTATAAATACAGGGAAACCACAGATGCCAATAGTTACTGGCCATTATCCTTGCTTGCAGGATTTTCTAAAATTTTTGAGAAAGTAATGTACTCAAAAGTGGTTAGCCATCTCAACAATAATGGAATACTTAGTAAATCACAGTTCAGATTTCAGTAATGCTGTTCCTCTGAGCCAGCAATATACAATTTCACTGCCCACATAATAGTCTTTAAATAGTAAAATGTCATCAGTAGGAATATTCTGTGACTTATCCAAAGCATTTGATTGTGTGAACCATGCCATTATGTTAGAGAAATTACAATTCTATGGTATAAATGGAACAGCATGTGAGTGGTTTAAATCATATCTAAATAACAGGTACAAAAAAGTCTATTTATATGCTTCAAGTGATTCAAAAGAGTTTGCCACTTCATCTAACTGGTGTTCCACAAGGTTCGATCATGGGTCCCATCCTGTTCTTGATATATGTGAATGACCTCCCTTCTTATGTGAAACAAGGTGCTGAAATGACATTGCTTGCTGATGATACAAGCGTAATTATTAATCCAGTAAAAGAAACTCCGATAGAAAATTATACAAATAAGGTCTGTGGAAAAGTCATTAATTGGTTTTCTGTGAAGGGATTGCTCTTAACTTTGAAAAGACACAGCATATCAAATTTTCTACTGCAAAAAGTATAACTCCTTCAATAAACATTACACATCAAAAGTAGTCAGTAGCCAGGGTAGAGCTTACTAAGTTTTTGGGTATACATATAGATGAGAATCTTAATTGGAAAACTCATATTTTGGATCTCCTAAAGTGACTAGGTTCAGATACTTTTGCAATCAGAATAAGAAATTGGTAATCTAACGTACTTTGCATACTTCGAGTCTCTGATATCATACGGAATCTGGGGCAACTCAACACCTCGGCAAAAGGTATTCACTGCTCAAAAGAAAGTAGTTAGAATAATGTGTGGGGTTCATAGTCGCACATCTTGTAGGCATCTGTTTAAAACGATAGGAATTATTAGAACTGCTTCACAGTACATTTACTCAGTAATGAATTTTTTTCTCAACAACATGGACCAGTTTGAAATCAACAGCGACATTCATGATTAAAATACCAGAAAAACAGAAAGACCTACACTATCCTTACTTAACTTATCTTTGGCACAGAAAGGGGTAAAATATGCTACCATAAAAGTTTTTGATAAATTACCAGATGATATAAAATGTCTGACAGCAGAAATAGTTTAAAAAACAAAATGAAATCATACCTCCTTGACAACTCCTTCTATACCACAGATGAATTTTTGAATATGAATAAATAAATGTGGAGATATAATATATCATTTTGTGCCATTTAAAGGAATGGGATAGATAATAGAAATATTTAGGTATAAGGCTATAATGTAAAAAAAAACTTGTTCCAGTGTGCATTTATTGTGCATTTGACACGTTCCACATCATAACAGTTTTTCAATGCTATTGATCAATAGAACACGTAACTAAACAAAAAAACCGCATATGCAATGAACATTATTTGCGACTGATTACTATTGCCTTTATTACAGTACAGTAACTGGGCTTCCTGGTCGACTTAAACCTGATTTAAAATAATTCTAATAAGACCCCGCACTCCATATACACAACTAGGAGAAGCAGTTTTTTTAATCTGCGGATGCAGCTGTTTATTATGCATTACCAATATCCTTGTTTGTGTATCAGTTGACGTTCTTAATGTCTGAACCAATTTTGTGAGTCTAGGAAGAACCCTAGAGTAGAGGATAAAGTGATTTCTTCGGAACTAATTTAATGATTTAGCGTATTAAGAAGCCGTGAGGATTCAGTCACCGAGGAGGAATGCGGTATCAAGAGAAAAGAGACAATTAAGAGAAAAGAGACAGTTTTCCTTTCCAAAGTATCACAGTCTTCGGTGTAGGTCCTTTTGTATTCGACAACTTTCGTAGATTCTCGTTTAGGGCATTATCATATACAATCAGGTTCAAGAATCTCAGCGGAAAGTAACTCTGTAGCGATACGCTTAAATTTGCGGCTCCCACAAGCCAGGGTGTCTACGCAAATGTTTTACCACGTGGCAGCCATTATACACTCACATGTCCTGTAGCGGTTGTACAGAAGAGAACATGAGAAGCACCACAAGGGTATTACATTACCATGAAAGTGACAATCTTGCGAATATAAAATGAAGCCACTATTTGCGAAACGAATCGTGTGGATAGCTCTCAGTTGCGTACTGTACTCTCTACTGTTCAGATGAAGTCTCTTATATTGTCTTCATTGTCGCAGGTATATCATGAAGATGAAATGGTCATTGTGTGTGGATTTTTGCCGCAGCTCCATGGTCAGGTCGCAATCGTTCGGTTGATGTAAAGAAGTTACAAGTAAAAGAATACAGTGGTTTAATTTTTAAAAAATTAAGAAAGCAGAGAAGTACAGTCGACGATCAATCGGTATGTTTCCTCTCGTCTAAACAACCGAGAGAAAAGGATATTATTTACTGATGAACGACATAATTTACGATCTCTACCCTCTCTACACTGAGAACAGTACCGACATTTTCCAGGATGCGCATCGTACTCTTATGTCCAGTTACCGTTGGATAATAACTTCCCACTCCCCCTCCCACCATCACCCTCCAGCTATTCCTCCTCATTCTCTTTCCATCTCCTCCCACCCTCTCTCTTTCGATCTCCTCCTGATCCTCCGTCTGTCCATCTCTCTCTCTCTCTCTCTCTCTCTCTCTCTCTCTCTCTCTCTCTATCTGTCTTTGTCCCTTCTGTATTCTGATTCTCCTCTCCAATGATCTCCTATTTTCTGAATTTTCCCCCACCTCATCCTTCCCTATCTGCTTCAAAATCCTCCTTCCCCATCTCTTTCTCTCCTGATGTCCGTTCCACACCCTTCTCGGTCAATCGTCTCCATCCTAGTAGGAAGTAAGTGGTTCCTCTGCCAGAGAATTTCTTTAGAGATGGGAAGTTATATGTGTACCACGTTTGGTAGAGATCAATCCTACGGTTTACGAGGAGATGCGGAACTTACATGCAGAAACATATTTTTATAATAGTTGTAATTTCTGGATTCGACATTCATTACTGCCACAGACCATAATATTTTTAGTTTCTGGATTCGACATTCATTACTGCCGCAGACGACTACAACGTGAAAGGAAGTACATTACATCGTGTTTACCGTCTATCTCCGAAACTGTCTGTTTCCCTGTTTCAATTACTTATGTGTTGTATTTGTAAAGTCTAGACAGAAGTCAGATTATAATGTTACTTAAAAACCGTCTTGATTGCAATTTTTTTTATTTATATTACCGGTTTCTGTTCATTCAGAACCATCTTCAGATCTGATATTTCAGTTACAGGAGTAACCCGTACAGCAGTTTTCACAAAAAAATTGCAATCAAGACGGTTTTTAAGTAACATTATAAAATCACTGATTGCTGTTATCCCACAAGACATTATGTCTGTTTTTGCAAAGAAGTCAGATTGACATTCGCTCACACAACCTCTATAAGCTGTATGCTAGATTGGCGACAGCAAAATAAATTTTTAAATGTTCCATACGTTCGTGCTGCAACTGCTGTTGGTACCAAAATGTACGAGTACATGTAAACTACCGATCCATCTCGGCTTTGCGCTGGTATCACGGATTATCTAAAACCGGACGACATGTCTGGTGTAGTGGTAATAAATTACATACAGAAACATTCCACGTCAATTATCCTACGTATTACTGAAAACCATTTCAAACTCTGTACAGATGTTCCTGAGATTGCCTTACACATGTAAAGAAGCCCGCGACGTGACGGAAATTAATTTATCACAGTTTAGCTAATTTGCTCTAAATATTTGTAATTATATAAACCTTAGTCGTGAATCAATCTCTGTACTACTGAAAACAGTATCAAAATCTCTACAATAGTTTCTGTCGTTAGTTCTCACATACAGACAAAAAAACGACGTGACGGAATTTAGCTAGTAATTGTTCAGCAAATGTGCACGAAACGTTTATAGGTCGTATACATAAAACTTCCCTGTGAAACAGTCTATATTAATGAGCACAGTCCACAGTTCTTTTCGAGATTATTCACTCAGAATAAGTAGGTGGCGTCCTTTATAAAATGTAGTTACCGTCAGCACTTGTCTAGAAAATACCGTTATTAGCCTTATTGGATGTGCTCCGGTGGAAAAAGTCACGAAAAGATCATAAGCATCTTGGGGTTGATTTGTCTACTCATACTGAAACTGATTTTATTTATGCCATATTATTCCATGAGGTCATAGGTGCTTGTCAGGTGATAAAGTACGTGGAGCTCAGCTGTTTATTTTACAAACAGCAGCTGAGGTGGTGAGGTACATTTAGAGATACGTGTTACACTCTACAAGTATAATAATTTTCTTGTGAAGGAACAAGATAATTTGTATTCGTAAATGCTAACAGTCTGTTTTGTCTCGCAGCTATCCCTCTTTTCCTACCAAACTACCTGTCTCGATCCAAGTTCACATGCCGTACAGGACAAGACTTTTATGTTTACTTCATTGGATCAGTAGGAAACACGAGACACACACCTTCTACGGAAGTATAAGTTGTTGCCGTCCGGCAGTCAGAGAACCTCAGTAATCCAGATGAAGCGGTGCGTGGGACAATGGTGTAGGAGATGTGTGTATGTGTGTATGTGTGTGTGTGTGTGTGTGTGTGTGTGTGTGTGTGTGTGTGTAGCCGTGCGCTCAACAGGTCCTCTGAGCAGACAGCCCAAACCAACCGAGGCCAGACTGGTAATCTGGCGGAACAAATCATCCCTGGAGCGCCTTATCTTTTAATTTATAACGCTTCTTGCCTGCAAGTGGCGCCTAACCAGGGCCATGCAGCCACGGTGGGACGCGGCTCCAAAATTACCAATTCTCTTCTCACGTAGTCTATATATCAGATAGCCATCGCTGTGTCCTTCCGCGAGCTTGCGATCTACGACGAAATAATTTAATTCTAGCGAAGACTGTCGAGTGTAGATTGAAAAGAAGCGCGAAATAAATCTTTGTGGTATACATGTTGCTACGGACGTTGGAAAGGGAGGAATTAGTTTCAATATTAGGAACATCCTCCGTGATCACTGCATGATGTGTGACGGAGCCTGTTTATTAAAGTTTTATACATATAATTATATGGTTTCTGTGTAGCAAAACGCTGTTGAGGTATCTATGACGAAATCCACTTCATTATCTGGCGCTACCACTTATTACTGTTACTATTGTGTGCGTTACAGTGTCCACGAAAGGTGCGTTAATTTCAATACGACGTTCATAACGTCCCGGTATTATAACTGTCGTGTAAAAGAAGTCAAACACGATTCTGTTGTTCATACATTTATGCTACTGTTGCAAGGAGGAAATTTGTTACGTGTCATGTAAAAGAATTTGAACGTGTTTCTCTCATGTATACATTTATATTGTTGTCGCAAGGAGGAAGTTTGTTAAAAATGGTTCAAAAGGCTCTGAGCACTATGGGATTTAACATCGAGGGTATCAGTCCCCTAGAAGTTAGAACTTTAAACTCAGCTAACCTAAGGACATCACACACATCCATGCCCGAGGCTGGATTCGAACATGTGACCGTTGAGGTCGCGCGGTTCCAGACTGTAGCACCTAGAACAGCTCGGCCAACCTGGCCGGCAGGAAGTTTGTTATCATCATGTTTTTCTTCCATGGAAATGATCAACTAGAATCTAATTTTATTTTACGTATTGTTCTTCCAGCAGGTCGTCTGAAGCGTATCAGCTACTCAACATCTTTGAGTGGAAAGGAACTCCATAATTTTATTCGATGTTTATCAGCCTGTCATGAAGTAATTTACTAATCCGAAGAAGAATGAATTCGTCAGATATTCATATAATCATTATGTTCTGTGCATGGAAATTTCTGGTAATTTGTGGTAAGGTCTTATGCGACCAAATGCTGAGGACATCGGTCCCTAAGCTTAAGCACTATTTAATCTAACTTAAACAAACTTACGCTAAGGACAACACACACCCATGCCCGAGGGAGGACTCGAACCTCCATCGGGGGTGGGGAGGGGAAGGGGGTGGGGGATTGCCACATGGACCGTGACCTTGACAAGGCGCCTCTGCCCCCGACAGCGCGACTACCCCGCACGGCGTTCTGTGGAAGAAAGAGCAATCCAGTGGCCGAAATACGCCTTAATAACTTTATCTGGAACAACTGCCTCGTAGGGTCGAGCAGAGCTTCGAATCTAACACGTTCCAACGTTTCGAGAACTGCTAGATGTTCGATAATCGCACGTACCCTGAAGTTCCCACACCTTGAACCCATCGGAATTTTTTAACTAGGTCACTGTAAATTTCGCTAACACTAAATAGTTCTTTGAAGAGTGGCACAAAACTAAAATTATATAACTGTTTTGTACCTTTATGGTACTGGGTTGTCACATTAGTTCGTTCGTTTTTCATTACAGTGTAATGACAAAGAACGCCTGGGAACACACCTCCCGGCAGCACAGCTACGACAGAGAGGTTGCCGGCCTGTCTGCTTACACACTTCACATACAAGGTCGCGCAAAATACGTATAAGTAATAAGGAGGATCGGTTTTGTAAGGAAAAATTTTGTTCCCTAACTAGGAAGAGCAATACCCAATATATTGACACTGCTAGCTTATAAATGCTATTCTTCCACAATGTGATGGTTTTCCGGTTGATGAACTCTTCAAGGTTCAGTCAGCAGTCCTCCACTGGAAAAAATGTGGCGCTTTCATTTAGGAAATTCTGCAGTGAACGGAATAGATGGAAGTGGGAAAGTCTGGCGTATACGGCGGTGGGGGTAACTTCCCACTCAAAAGAGCGTAGCTTTTGTTGAGTGACCATAGAGGTATGTGGTGTGGCGCTGTCGTGGTGAAGACGATATCGTACCCCAAATCCGGTAATTTCTCATCAGTGGCTGCCTTGAGATATTCCAAGTGCGAACAGTATTTCTCGGAAAAGATGGTCTTATACGGAAGAAGTTCGTAATACAGGACGTATTTGGAATCCAACCAGATGCTTAGCAGAAGCTTTCTGGGATGCACTCCTGGTTTTGGGATCTATAGTGGTGGCTCCCCTGCCTTGCACCACGATTTGCTCTTCCGGACGTTGTAGACGATCCACGTGTTATCAACAGATACGAGCCATTCTAGAAAACGAGCATTCTGATTGCATCTCAATAAGGAGTCACAGATGGACCCGGGCTGAATAAAATTCGTTTCGGCCAGTTCATCAGGAAGGAATTTTTAGGTAACCCAGCTTCTTCAAGTTTGTGGCTACAGTAGCACGGCGACATAGAGACCCAATGCCAGCACCAGCATTGTCATTCCACGTCTGTAACCGTGGGCCGTCCAGATTTCGGTTTTTCTGTTAAGGTGAAATTCCCGGCTAGAAATCGAATAAACCACTTTTGACATGCTTCAGCCTTACTGCGTCGTCCTCGTAAAGAGCACAAATCTTGAGCCTACATTGTGAGTCGATTTTCCCATTATGATAGTAAAACAGCATAAGATATTGGAAACGTTTCGCCTTCCTTTCAATATCTTATGTTGTACATCCATCATTTCACGATTTTAATATTTTAAGATAACTTAATTTCTGCTACTTCATGTAATGTGCCATGTTTACAATATCTCTTTTATTTTCAGTCAACAGTCTTCTGAACTGATTGATGTGACCCGACAAGTGTTCCTCTCGTTTGCCAACCTCTCCTTCTGAAAGTAGCATTTGCAAAATACTCCCTCGATTATTTACAGGATGTATTCAACATCGGTTTTCCCGTACCACATTTATCCTCCACAACTCCCTCTAGTACCGGAAGTTAGGTGAGTTAGTTGCCGTAACAGATGTCCTACCATCCTGTCTCTTCTTCTTGTTAGTGTTTTCCAAATATTTCTTTCACCGGGAAGCCTTCTCATTCCTTACCTCCACTTGATTTTTAACGTTCTTCTGAAGCACTACAACTCGAAGGCCTCGATTCTTTTCCTTTCCGATTTCCCAATGTCCGTATTTCACTACCTTACATTGTTGTGCTCCAAACGTACATTTTCTGAATTTCTTCCTCAGATTAAGGCTTTTGTAGGCCTTTGTCTGCTTAAGCAGACTTCACTTGGACATGATTGGCGTTTCCGCCAGAGCTACTCTATTTTTATGTTCTCCTTGCTGCGGACGTCATGGGTTATTTAGTAACCTAGGCAGCAGAATTCCTTAACTCATCTATTTAGCGTATACCAACCCTGATAACCTTTTTGTCTTTTCATTTCTGCTAATTCTCATTACTTTCGTGTTTCTTCTGTTTGCTCTCAGTCCCTATTATGCACTCATTACTGTTCGCTCCATTCAGCAAATCCTGTATCCGTTCTTCACTTTCACTGAGGATAGCAATGTCATCATCGACTCTGATCATTGATTTCCTTTCACCTTGATTTTTAATCCAATTATTGAACCTAGGTCGTATTTCCGTCCCTGCTTCTTCGATGTATATACTGAACATTAGGAGCTATAGAATACATCCGTGTGTTACACCATTTTTAATCCGAGCACTTGGTTCTTTACCTTCCACTCTTATTGTTCCCTCTTGACTTTTTTTTACATATTGTATATTACTCGTCTTTCCGTATTGCTTACTCGAATTTTTATGAGAATTTCGAACATTTTGCACCATTTCAAACTGTCGAACGGTTTTCGCAGATCGGCAACTCCTATGAAAATGTCTTCATTTTTTTAAAATTATTGCTTTCATTATCAACCGCAACGTCAGGATTACCTCTCTGCTGCCTTCACCTTCCCCAAAGCCAAACTGATAATCATCTAGCAAATCTCCGATTTTGTTTTCTATTATTCTCAATATTATTCTTTTCAGCAACTGTGATGCTTGATCGGTTTAGTTAATCTAGTCAGCCAATCCAATCTCTGCGGTCGTGGGGATTATGTTCTTCTGAAAGTGGAGTGGAAACGAAAATCTGGAGAATAGTTTTGGCAGAGGGAAGACGAAGCAACTGAATGATCTCGTGGTAAGCGATAGGCTCATTTCTTTCCACAGCCCTACTTAATATATTTTACAATAATGGGGACGTGCTATGAGCCATTGCAGTTGTTGGGCCTGCTCGATGATGACGAAAAGGTCGAAACTAATATAATACTTCTCATTAATAATCTGGTACTAACCCATTTCTTTGTCGTAATGAGGCATTCTGGCTGGCGCCTTACGAGGCAGCCACACGCTGCACGGTCCAGTACTGCGGGTTGTCCTGACTAGGCGCCTACAGCTCTACCACAGCCCAGTGTGTCTGTGACAGCCGCTGCAATATCTGGAGGCGCCACTTGTGCCGGATACAGTCTCGAGCCACATGACACTGGAATCACTTCCTAATATTTCTCCGCCGGACGACCTTGACGAGTGCCAGCCCAGCAGCACACCAGTCAGAGCGAAGTCCAGTTTCGACAGCGACTTTTCGACTCAACATCGGAAGTACGGTCTGATCGCAGCGCTCGGCAGTAGAACCGTTGTCATCGCCAGTGCAGTTGCGCGTCTACGTGCCATCACCCCTGTCTGCAACCTTCGTTCACCACTGACATCTATGGCTCGTGATGCACCACAGTTGCGTCAACGCTAGTTTTGGATAGCACCGTTTTGCCATGCAGGATACATTTGAAGTACAGCGGCACGCGAAGAGTTTAAATTACGATAACAGGAACTCGCACTGACTGGCGAGTTGCTGCTTTGACGCTCGGTTAGGTCGTCAGGCAGAGATTCCAGTATCACGTGGCTCTAGTATGTATCCGGCCTCCAGATATTGTAGCGGCTGTCACAGGCACTCTGGGCTGTTGCAGAGCTATAGGCGCCTAGTCACGACAACCCGCAGTATCGCGCTGTACGGCGTGTGGCAGCCTCGTAAGGCGCCAACCAGAATGCCACAAGACGACAAAGATATAGGTAAGTATTAGCAGGTAACTACATAAGTTTCGACCTTTTCGTCATCACCGAGCAGGCGCAACAGCTGAAAATGGCTCATAGCACATCCCCATTATTGTAAAATATATTATATTGGGCTGCGGAATGAAATGAGCCTAGCACTTAGCACCAGATCAGTCAGTTCCTCCGTCTTCCCACCATCAAAACTATTATCCGGTTTCTGGTTTCCAGTCCACTTTCAGGAGAACATCATCCATACGACCGCAGAGAGTTCAATGGCTGGTAGTCGCTCTATGGATGCTCAGCCTAGAAATCTAGAGCAGCTGGCCAGTACATTGCTCCACATACCTGTCAGTATCTTCCAGAACCTCCCTGACTTCCTGCACTTGTCACAGCGGTCAACGTCGCAATATGTAGTGATTAAGACTTCTAACAGGTAATCAGATTAATGTGACTGGACAATGTAGAGCGCGTCCTTCTTTTATGGTGACAACTGTTAAGACTGCATCAGACAAAATACGAAAACAAGAACAGGGATACACCTGCCAAATAGAGCTTCCTGCCAAAAAAAAATCTTCACAAAATAACATAATGTGTCACGAAACTAAACGGATAGACCACACTCACTAATGAGGGAGGCCTGTACATAACACTAACACCAGCATAAAAAAAGCTTATAAGTACCTTTTTGTAACAAATATTTTTTTTTATTAAAGCTGGGCAACATGCCGAAAGCCTGTTAATGCAACTCACAAATTTCACTCACGGCAAACTGATTTGAAGTCAACTGGCAGAAGACATACGTCTTGTAATAATGAAAAGGTTTGGCTCTCTTGGCATTGTCTCTTAGTTGGATCCTTGAAAGCTTCTCTACCGATGAGAAATATTATCATGAAGTAACAGTTGCTAAAGGCAGGCTGATACTTTACAAGACAAAACCTTGATATCAAGTGTTGAGATATAATTCAACGTTATTGGATATTGTCCTTGTTGTACTTTCAGTCGTGTAACAACTTGTTCGTTTGCTATTTCATGGACAATGAACCATACAGACTGAGATATAGGCCATGAGCACCCTGTGTCCATCGAATAGTGATACGTGGTACTTAATGAAATTAAGGAAAACGTGGAAGGGAGTACCCACCAATATAACTTTCTTTTCACATAACCTGTTTATTTAGCTATATACAAACTGTGTTTTACGGATAATCGAATCATTTAACCATAAAATTTTCTTCAAGGAAATGAACAAATTTACGAAACTCTTTTGATCTTAAACCTTAAGTTGAATAAACTTTTAATTTTTGAAAAAGGAATCTGAAGTGCTGTATTTCAAAACAGCAAGCAATATGACGTTGATTACAAGACGGCTGGACGTGCAGCCCACCCGGAATGGAGTGAAACAACGGTGTTTACTACCGCGCTGGCCATAGTCTGTCTTATTAAATGCCTTTCCGCAACACATGAAAACTACAAAAGCACCAATAATGACCAGAGTGATTCAGTTACTCAAAACAGATGACTTAACTTTCCATTTGAAAGCTGTATGTCGTAAGGTTTGGCGGTAAGATGAACAACTGTGCTTAAAGGTTAAATAGATTAGCAAACAATATCATAAGGCTTACTTCAAAGCAACAAGCCTATTAATTTCAATCGGCAACCAAGGTGCAGCTGGATCCCACCCCGTCCCTTTTGACAATTTTATCTTGATTAAAGCCGCGGTGACAGCTGGCTATTAATATTTCCGAAGTTAAACTGATTGTCAGTTATTAAGACAGCTCTGAAGGAACATCTTAAAACATTGCTTGTGAGTGAGAACTCACTCCGAGGAACCACAAGATCCAGCTAAAATTCACGAATAATGATCTGGTCTTTCAAACACAGAAACGAACAGCTTAGTACAGCGTGTTGTTCAGATTATAACTAATGACTGAGAAATGTAATTACAATCAAAGAACTGAACCGGTTAGCATCTAAATCTGACAACAAGACCCCTGTTTTGTTTAACGGCAACCTGTGTCATAGTATAATTTTTCCGGCTTTATTTTCGGCAAAGAGCTGATTACTTAGAACATTAATGATATGGTACAAACAAGAGAGGAAAGGCTATATAATAGTGGGACACATTTTCAGACGGCCATTAGTGTCTTGGTCAATACTACTGCCTATATTCACGACCAAAGAGCCGACAGAGTAAAACTCTGGGGGTCAGTACAAACCAGAAAATAATAAGGAGACAGGTAGACAATGAAGCAAATCACCACGAGGATTACAGACTGTTACTCCCCTTTATCAGCAAGCAGTTCCATGGATCCACGGTGCGTCGCAGCGGCTACTGAGTGGTGCCGATGAAAGCCAGGTAGAAGAGGGCAGCCAGGCCACGAGCGGTCGTCCGACACGAAAGTTGCCAACCAACAAGCGGGATGTCGGCTTGCTGCTTGAGGTCGACGCTGGCCCCGGTGAAGTACTCCGGTATCTTCGCTCTAAGCAGGCCCTCCTTGGGCAGCTCGTGACTTCGGCTGCTCGGACCTCGTGATCACCTGTTGTCACGACGCTACTGCCAATCCCCAAACTTAGTGTCCGACTCTCGGGCCAGTGAACCTCGTATATCCATCAGCAAGCAAAGACCTTCTAAGGACACAACCCACAGAAACCAGCTCTTCTTCATAGATATTCGCAATGGGGCCGTAAGAGGGCTAGTCGATCCTCAGCCAGTGGCGCCAGACCTGAAAAGTTTACTAACTAAATGGCGTCCCGGCTCAAATCTCTCATTCTGATGTTAAGTTACTCTCATTTCTGCTACTTCTCATCGCTTTCGTCTTTCTTCGACTTATTCTCAATCCGTATTGTGTATTCATTAGACTGTTCTTCTCGTTCTACAGATTGTGCAGTTCTCCTTCACCTCCACTGCAGATAGCAATGTCGTCAACGAATCTAATGGCTGATTTCCTCTCGCCATGAATTTTAATCCCTCTGTTAAACCTTTCTTTCATTTCCGTCCTTGTTTATTCTGTGTATCGTATTACACGTAAACTGAAGGTGGAGGGGGAGAGAGAAAGTAAATGAAGAGGAATGGATTATTGATGTCAGTTGCATCGTGACGTGATGCAGAACCAGCGACGTCAAGTACAAATATATGCCAGACCGAACTTCAAATGTGTATTCTGGGCAGTTGCGTTAACCACGGCGCCATCCGGGCACTGTGTTTATGGCAGCCACGCGGGCTATCTCAGCATTCCTCTCGATTGACACACACACACACACCTACCGCTACGTACCCCCAGTTCCTGTCCACGTCTTCCATGCCCGCTACTTGGAGATTCCCACAAGAGGTTAGACGTAATAGAGCGTGCGTACTGAAACAGGTGGATTCTCTGCCCATCGAAGTTAATCAATTATATGTAGAGATTTCAACTGCAGGGCGAAAGACTGAATCCCTGACTTATACCACTTGTCCGAGCGATTGTTTCTTGGTCCACCAGTGTCATCTTAGAGAGGATATAATATATGAATACATTACTGGCCATTAAAAGTACTACACGACGAAGATGACGTGCAACAGACGCGAAATTTAACCGACAGGAAGGGATGCTGTCATACGCAAATGATTAGCTTTTCAGAGCATTCACGCAAGGTTAGCGCCGGTGGCGACACCTACAACGTGCTAACATGAGGGAAGTTTCCAACCGATTTCTCATACACAAACAGCAGTTGACCAGCGTTGCCTGGTGGAACGTTGTTGTAAAGCCTCGTGTAAGGGGGAGAAATGCGTAGCATCACGTTTCAGACTTTCATAACGGTCGGATATTAGCCTATCGCGATTGCGGTTTATCGTATCGCGACATTGCTGCTCGCGTTGGTCGAGATCCACTGACTGTTGGCAGAATATTGAATCGGTGGATTCAGGAGGCTAATGCGGATCTTCGTGCACGATCTCAACGGCCTCGTATCACTAGCAGTCGAGATGACAGACATCTTATCCGCATGGCTGTAACGGATCGTGCAGCCACGTCTCGATCCCTGAGTCAACATATGGGGACGTTTGCAAGACGACAACAACTATCTGCACGAATAGTTCGACAACGTTCGCAGCAGCATGGACTATCAGCTCGGAGACCGTGGCTACGGTTACCCTTGACGCTGCATCAGAGAGAGGAGCGCCTGCGATGGTGTACTGAACGACGAACCTGGGTGCACGAATTGCAAAACGTCATTTTTTCGGATGAATCCAGGCTCTGTTTACAGCATCATGATGGTTGCCTCTGTGTTTGGCGACATCGCAGTGAACGCACATTGGAAGCGCGTATTCGTTATCGCCGTACTGGCGTACCAGACGGCGTGATGGTATGGGGTGCCATTGGTTACACCTCTCGGCCACCTCTTGTTAACATTGACGGCGGCACTTTGAAAACTGGACGTTCCATTTCAGATGTATAACCACCCGTGGCTCTACCCTTCATTCGATCCCTGCGAAACCCTACGTTTGAGCAGGATAATGCGCGACCGCAAGTTGCATCTTCCTGACGGGCCTTTCTGGATAAAGAAAATGTTCGACTTCTGCCCTGGCGAGCATTCTCCAGATCTATTACCAACTGAAAACGTCTGGTCAATGGTTGCCGAGAAACTGGCTCGTCACAATACGCCAGTCACTACTCCTGATGAACTGTCGTATCGTGTTGAAGCTGCGTGGGCAGCTGTACCTGTACAAGCCATCGAAGCTCCGACTCAGTGCCCAAGCATATCAAGGCCGTTATTACGGATAGAGGTGGTTGTTCTGGGGTACCGATTTCTCAGGATGTATGCACCCAAATTGCTTGAAAATGTAATCAGATGTCAGTTCTAGTATAATGTATTTGTCCAATGAATACCCGTTTATCATCTGCATTTCTCCTTGGCATAGCAATTCTAATGGCCAGTAGTGTATATACTTTAAGGGACGTGAGCATAAAACATAGTATTGTGCCCAGTCATGATTTCTGGTGGCTATATTCCATCCACCTGTCGCTCTGAATGACACTGTCGCTCTGAATGACACTGCAGGGGCCTGCACGTGTGGAGACAGCGCCCTCCGCCGCCAGAGCCGCGACCGCATGCGGACGGCGCTACGTTGAGCGAGCTGCACCTGGGGGCGGCCAGGGCGACGCTGGAGGACTTGCAGGCGCTACTGCGGGGCCTGCCCGCGCTGCGCCTGCTGCGCCACTACCAGCTGGTGCGCGCCCTTCACGCGCTGCACGCCGAGCAGGCGCGCCGCGGAGACCGCCTGCCACAGTACCGCCTCACCAACCTAGACGTCGACTTCTCCCACGTGGTAAGGCCCTGCGACGGAATAGCACTGCCACCAAAGTCTCACTACCTCACCCGGTCATCTGAATTACTGTGTCCCAAATGGTGGTATGAAGGGCGAGTTCTAAGTAGGACTGTTGATATTTTTAAAAGTATCGGGAATCCGATACATCGGTATCAAAGAAAATATCAATATCAGCTGTCGGTATGTAGAAGAAAAGTATTTATATGTAGATATATCAACGGAAAAAATGTCGACGTACCAGCCTACAAAAATATCAGCTGCACATTGTAAACATACTGCTGGTTTCAGAGCTGTGTAATTAAGTATTAATTTATTCAAAAATGGTTGAATGGCTCTGAGCACTATTGGACTTAACTTCTGAGGTCATCAGTCCCTTAGAACTACGTAAACCTAACTAACCTAAGGACATCACACACATCCATGCCTGAGGCAGGATTCGAACCTGCGACCGTAGCGGTCGCGCGGTTGCAGACTGTAGCGCCAGAACCGCTCGGCCACCCTTGCCGGCTATTGATATAATATTGGGTATTCTGTACATCGGTAAGCTATCAGTCTGCTTATCGCACTTACAGCAAGAACTGAAAGGAAAACGAAGCACCTTTACGCGTGGCGATAACCACCTTGCTAACAATGTAAGGCGTCCGATAGGTCCGTCGCTGGGTTTCTTCACATATCGGTCTTTTCAGAATACTTCATGTCGACTTCTGTCTTTTCTTCACTTCCACGAAGACCAGCGACCTAGCAGTCATAGTGTCAAAATTGCGTGGTGAGTTTAAATGTTGCGATTTCTGTTAGTAGTGTCGAGCGCCGATTACGTCAACATTTTCCCTAAGACGTCTCCACCCGCCGGAGAGGCCTATGTTGTCACTTAGATTTTTGTTCATCAGTTTCAGCAACTGTTTCTGAAGAATGGCGTTGTGAAGAAGTAGCATGCTGGTTGCGTTAAAAATGATTTTTCACGCAACTGGAGTACTATTTCTCCACATTGGTTATCTTGTTGTATCATTCCCACAGCCACCCGGCAGCGCATCGGACATCTTCTTTGTGCCACCTACACTTGCTTCATTTAGTCAAAGAAGGACTGGACGTGACGAAAGCTCAAAAAGTAGTTAGACTCTTTCACACAGTGCAATAAAATTAGATTCTACTACAATTTCGAAAGAACAATATCAAATATTCACCGAATATAGCGAAAAAAATATAATGTAAAATAAAAATGTAGGCACTCGGTATTTCCATTTCGATATTGATGTATCGATATACTGGGGAACAATATCGTTTATGTATATCAATACCTTTTAGATAAAAGCTCTGCAAACATACAAGAGGTGGACTAAAACATGGAAACACTAAAACGCACCACCTTACCATGCCAAATATAGTGGATGAAACCCTTTGGCATTCACAACAGCTTGCAGTCGTCTCGGAATGGATAAATACGGGTCCTACGTGGCTGTAATTGAAATCTCGTATAATTTTTCCTGAGAAGCAGTGGTAAGTTCAAGAAACAAGTCTGTAACGATGCGAGCTGCGTGAGCAGGGAACCTGTCGTCTCGCAAAACAGCATCGCAAGTGGTGAACAAACATTGTACCTTCGGATGGACGTGATCAGCCGAAATGGTCACATAATACGCCCTTATAGAGAAAACTTGAGGTCCATGTAACACGCCAGCACATATCAGAGAACTAAGACCATGTTTAACTTTTGGGCTGTAAACTAAATCAGAAGCTGCAGTGTGAAAGAAGAATCATCTGACCAAATCCATTGCTCCATATTCCAGGTTTTATGGCTTTGGCAGTGCGGTTTTCTGTTACAGGCATTTGTGTCGCCGGTAAGTCATTTTGGAATTCCAGATCGCCATTTAGTTCCTTACTCACACAGCGCCCTTCGTGTTGTTTTGGTGCTGACAAGGTTCGTGACTGTGACATTCAATTCTGCAGTGGATTTCAAACTATCGGCTTCTAATTTTTGGTCAAAATACTCTTGAATGACCATTCGTCAAGATGACCCCAATTTTCCTTAGCATTGTGACTTAGCGAATACACTTTCTTCTGCTTCCGCAGTATGCGGCATAGATTTTCGACACCATGTCTCTTGAAACACCAAACACTTCGGCTGCTTTGGTCACGGAATCACTCACCATACGAACACCAACAATTTGCCCATGTTTGAATTCGCTTAGCTCCAACATAATGTACTAACAATAACACAGAACACTTTTCACAACAACTGTTACTTCCAACGAGGTGAAAAAATTCCACAGGAGCCGTTTGTAGTTAAATGCAACAGAGTAGCCTGCAGGCTTGAACTGGGATCTGTATATATGATCAAGCATGCGACTATCACGTCGTTTCTATGTTTCTGTACTATTCCAGTAGCAGTGGTTTTGTGTGATCACTACAAGAAGAATGGGAAGCTGTCCGGTCCGGATAGCGTAGTTGCTTTCCTCCTCCACTCCCCCTTCCCCCCCCCCCCCCCTTACACCAGGTCTTGAACTTCGAATTGCCATTTTGGGGGTAATTAAGACATAATCAACTGTGTCGAAAGCTTTGTTAACAACTGGACACTCAGTACGGTGACGGAAATGGATATTACCCAAGTTCCCAAAGCCTCCTAAATTCCAGTTTGAGCTCTGTTTCTAAAGACTTCTGTGCTGTTAGGACGCTAAACACTTATCCTCTTTCCCTTTTGTCTATTAAGCGCGCCATTCAGTCAGTTCACCATTCGTCAGTCTCATGACTTCCTCTGTCGAATTGTCAAATACGTATGTGTTACCATAGCCTTCGATGGACGAAAGTGTTGTGGCTTGGTAATGGTCCGTTGACTCTAGCAAAACATCGTTTGCCATCTGTCCGCTTTGTGTAGTGCTCATTTCTGTTTCGGGTATTATTTCTAGTACTATGTTACCAGTGATAAAGTACGCATGGATCTTTTCACGTCCTGGTACCCTTAAGAGTGACGTCTTGTTTTTCCTTTTTTATGAATAATTTAAATCGCGCCTTAGAAACAAATTTTGAATTGTGTAAAATTCTGCAGAGCAATATCCTTCCATTATTTTTCATTTCCACCCTACGTTCTCTCATTGGAAGAAATCAACCTTGTGGATAAAGAGTGAAGGGCGTTAATGTTATCGAACAGAAAATTTTGCTCCACAGACACATCATACGTACACTGAGGTGGCAGAAGTCATGGAAAACCTCCTAATATCGTGTAGGACCTCCTTGCAGCCGGCGTAGTGCAGCAGCTCGGCGTGGCGTGGCCTCGACAAGTCCTTGAAAGTCATGCTGTCTCTACATCCGTCCATAACTGAAAAAGTGTTGCTGGTGTAGGATTTCTTGGACGATCTGACGTCTCAAATATATGTCATCTGGGTGGCCAAATTATTCCCTCGAACTGTCCACAATGTCCTTCAAACAAATCGCGAACAAGTGTAGCCCGATGACATGGCGCATTGTCATCTATTCAGATTCCATCCTTGTTTCGGGATATGAATTCCATGAATGACTGCAAATTCTCTGCTAAGTAGCCGAACATTAACATTGCCAGTCAGTAATCGATTTACATGCAGACCATCCTATTACGGAGCCACCAACAGCTTGCACAGTGCCTTGTTGGGAACCAGGGTCCATGGCTTTGTGGATGAGTCGTGGCGAACTGGCGCCAGCACCGGGCACGCTCGTCATATCGTTGCGATCGATTTTGGAGATTATATGTGATCTCTAGATATCGTTTGCCTTTCTTCCGGATGGCTGGCTTCAAGAGTTGGCCGTCAACTTTCGAAAAGAAAACATTGAGAGACTTTAGAAAGCAGTGTCGACTGCGAGCGGGTGTGCCCTATCAGCGTGATGTGCCGCGGAGTTGTGTTGGTCGGCAAGTCTGTGTTTTGGGGCAGCTCGGAGATCCAAGTTTCATGATTTCTATCAATAAAAAGGTCCCTGAAGTAAAGAGGTTAAGTTGCTTGAGCCGCTGAGCTGTGCTGTGTGCAAACATCAAGTAATTTGGCTTTTAGTGTGTGTGGCTGAGAGACGTGTTAAGAGGCGTTTCACTAGGTAGATGATTGAGGAACTTACACAGCCGTTAATCGAAATGTATGTGGATGAGCTCCGTGTGAGCTGGTTAAGTGTTGGCTTCGCAGTGAAGTCTAAGTTATAACTGTACTGGCTGTTCTCTAATTGATTATTAAGGGTATTAAGTGATTGAAAACTGCACCTAAGTGATATTACTATTATCGGTGAACCGTCCTTAAATGGTTTCAATTTAAAGGTCAGGAATTCCTGTGGACGGAACCTTTTGTAGACTAATACACGTATGTCTGGTGCAAGGACCCCGCCCTGTATTTTTGTGTGTGTTTGAGAGATTTGCAATTGTCCTGTGTTTGTGAAAGCTGCTGTAAGTGTCAACGCCTTGGCGGGGAGTGAGATGTAACCCGCAGCCTAGGTCCTGCTGTGTTTACGTATCCCTCCCACGGCTGGATTGCTTTGGGTGAAGACCCCATATCCAAAGTTTACCATATGTTTCCTTTCCGCCAAGGTTGGTACGACGCGTTTTGTAATGTGATTATGATTTTCTGTGATTTTCTGATGTTTAAGCAAATGCTTTTTTTGGGTTACATATAAACTTGCTACTAAGTAAACGTTAGCAGACAGAGCAGGTGTAAAGTAATTAAATTGTCTCTATCGATTGTCACGTAATTTTGGGCCAATTGCAGTGATCTGTTTCTGTAGAAATAGACAGTCCACAGTGCCTGTTGTGTCGATGCCACTTCTCTATGTAAGTTACATTGTGTAATCACGTAAGTAATCTGCGTTTGTTTCATGGCAGTCTTTCTTGCTTCCGTTACATATTCATGTTCTAGTGAATTGTGGTTAACCACGTGGGTTTCAAGTGTTGTTTGTTCCGTGTAGTAATCAAATGCTATTAAGTGGCTGGCCCGCTCCGATAGGAACTGTACTGTCAGTTGTAAGCTTTCGTTACGTGTAGCGAAGCCACGGCAATACTGTGTTTGCTGGTTGTTTCTTAACTGATTTCATATGCATGTTATAGTTGTACTTGTTGCTTTCTGACAACTGATAATAAGAACTTATTCTAATTAATTGATGCATTGTACTGAAGATTGTGGCGACTTAACTGAATGAACCTTATATTAATAAGCTAAGTATGTGTAAATCAAAGTATGCATACCATGATTCGCATTCCCGTTCTCCGTCCTGATAATATTGGTGGTATGGATTGTGCAAGGTCGTATGAAAGGGGCCACGTACCAGTGGAATCTGTGGAGTCTGCGGCACAGTCTGAACCTAGCATTAGCTCTCACCCACCTCACTCATCTGACTACGACGTGGTCTTTTAGTCGTCTAAGACCCAATCGATATTGTCACGACCCCAGAAGAGCCGTTGTAGGCGTTATCGAGCTATTAATAGAGACACTGGCGTCGGTCTCCAGCTGCCATAATCCATTAAAGCCAAATTTCGCCGCGTTGTCTTAATGGATAAGTTCGTCGTACGTCCTACATTGATTCCTGTGGTTATTTCACGCATTATTGCTTTCAATTAGCACTGAAAATTGTACCAAAACGCTACTGTTCTCGATCGTTACGTCCATCAGCCATTGCTTTGTCCGTGGTAATTCCCGAAATTTCTTATTTTCGCCGCATTCTTGTTAATGTGAATCTCGGAGTACTGAACTCCGTTACGATCTTCGAAATGGAATAACCCATGCGTCTAGCTCCAACTGTCATTAAGCTTACAATGTCTGTTAATTACCACCGTGCACCCATAATCATGTAGTAAACCTGTTCATATGAATCAGCCGAGTACCAATGGCAGGTCCACCAATGCTCTGCCCTTCTCTATCTTGTGTAGACGGTACTACCGCCATCTATCTATGTGTATATCGCTATCACACGACTAATGTCACGTCCGTTTAAAGTGCAGCATGGATTTTTACTGATGTGCATAAATTTTTTGCACAGTAAACGGAAAGAAGTAGCAGCAGTGACAAAATGAAATGGCGCCTTTCTATTGAGCCACGTGCTCCTTACATCAGAACTCTCAAAAAATCCTGATGTATCTCTGAAAGTTGGTTGAATCTGGAGTCATTATCTGTTTTGTCAAAGACGTGCTATATTTCAGAATGTAGCAATGGAGCGAAATGCTTGAGTACGTGAGGGGCATGATTGTGGTCTGTCATAGCTGGTTTACTGAAAAATTTTAGTAGTAAATACCCCAGGAGTCCTGATGGCAAACATCCAGATAAAATGTCATCCCCTCATATGAACTAGAGCAGTGCAAGCCACACGTCGCGAGACACCTCTGGACAGTATTCACAACACTAAACTTCAACTTGCTTAAAGGAGATGCCGCCATTAACATGAAGACAAATTTGTTAAAATCTCGGATATGTTCCGTATATTTGCGTTAGCCTTTCAAAAAAATTTAAGAAATTAAACAAAAAAACAATATTTACGATAAACAGTATTATCTGAGTATTATTATTATTATGCTGTAACGCACCGTCCATGCTGAAATGCACTACATTAACGTGTCCTTTCAGTCTGAATTTTTATAATTTTTGTATTTTACCATCGAGTGGGCGCCCCTGTGTATAAAGTGCCCCAACCAAAAATAAATCGATTTTGTGCGGTTCCATTTTTGTTTCACAACTGCAAACCTCTATCGATTCCTTCAGTATTTCTTCACGTAACACAGCGATAAAATGTGTTTTGTACGTCCAAGTGAGCAGCAGTAATATACAATACGAAGATAGCTAGGCGAGAAATAATTTACGGTCAATTAAAAAACAAAACGTTCACTATTCCTACGACAAGGTATCAATTATGATGCTACAGTTAAGTAAAAAGCGTCTGCCACGGGAGACGATATCGCTTCCATGCCGCCTACTACTCTTAGGGGATTGAATACCATAGAGAATTAACACAGCGTCTAGGGTGAAGCAAACTGAACAGCCCTACCCCATGTTTGTGTAAGCAAAAGAAATGAGCGCTTTACATGGCAGCATGCAAGGACGTTACGAGAAAACTTTCAACTGTTAACGTCTAGCAGCTACAATCAGAAACAACATTACTTCTGAGTATAGCTCACAAACAGTTTACATATTTAGTCTCTCTAGCGGAGAAATCCTGCACAAGACAAGGCTGGTAACATTACAGCGTAGCACCGCGGTGGGCGTTAAATAACTTGCCACAGCCTATCACTAAGCATATCTCATGACTTTCTGCGTCACAAGATTTTTGGAAGTATATCACTTATTAAAGACAAATCTTCCTGTCCAGACGGTTAATAAATTAGCTTCCGTTACGATTCTACTGTAGAAGCTGCAACAAATTTCACAGTTCATATACAACCTCACAGTCGACGAAAAGTCCGTACCTAAAGGTTGGATACCAGCAAACGAGAAAGGAAAAAAAAATAATCTGTTGAATTATGGGTTCATGCAACTGACGTTGATTTGTTGGATAATTCTGGAATATACTCGATGATTGAGCTGTTCCCACCAATAGGTATATGTGACCCACAATTCCTTCAAAAACCAGGTGGGAGATTCTCGAATTCTCTCCGTCACTACATGAAAACTACAGGGTGGTGCCCACAGAACAAAGTTCCGGGATACAAGAAACACAGCGGAGAAAGGAAATCAATACTGACCTGACTATAGTTAAAACTGACCACCATTCATCTCTTGGCACTTCTGGGACACTAACAGATCAGATGACCTGGATGCTCATTATATCCACTCGACCACTTGTATTTGCCCCATCATGTATTAGTCCTATAGGAAAAATGAACAGGAAATTTTGTACTAGAGGCTTTATTTTTCGAATTAATCAATGAAAACTTACAAAGCTTTTCTTGAATAATGCTAAAGCCATGGCCTCCAGCAAATACATATCCATTAAATTTCTTACAAAACTGCCTAGTTCGCGTTTTGTGTGGCCTAATAATTTTCCGTAGGAAGTGAGACAATTTGAAAATCTAGCACATGGTTTTTGAAGCCACCACGCGTTGCGTAAATATCGGCAGTAGAGGCAGCTGAATCACCCAGTATGCTGTTGTTCATTTACAGTTTTACATTTACACTTACACGATCACAATTTAGGGAAATATATTATGACTGTGACCCTGTATCATAACATTATGATGTACCTAACAGGAAACGAACTATCTGCACTTTACCAGCACAGAGTCAGAAAATGTAGTTGTGTGAAACACAACTGGCACTTTCTTCCCACGAAGTAATTAATGATGTCGACAAGGGCTTTCAAATTTCTAGATTGGCAGAACGCTTTTGATACCTCTTTTCGAAAGCTACGTCTAATGAAATTGTATGCCTATGCAGTGTCGTTCCTGTTGTGCCACTGGCACTGTGACTTCCGTTGTAAATGGCGGGAAGTAATCTAACAGGAACGAAGTGAAATCAGTTGTTTCCCAAGGTCGTATTATAATCTGTTTGCTGTACTTTATATAAACGATTTCGGAGACTTTCTCAGCAGCCCAGGTACATTCCACACAAGATAATACTGTCATTTACAGTTCAGTAAAGTCATCAGAATTCCAAAACTAATTGCCACATGAAATACACAGGATATATTTAAGGGGCGAAATGTGGCAACTAATGCTGAATAATAAAAATTGTGAGGTCCTCCACAAGATTAACAAAGAATTACTTTAAATTTCTGTTATTTCATTCACAAATGCCCGTGTACATCGTAAATTATTACACGATGATCAACTTCAGTTTACTATTATTATGCTATCTTGAACAAAATAGAAAAACCATTACTTTAAATTAATAGGTTCAATTGACTGAACGCCAAGTCTGCAGAAAAAATCGAAGAGTGCATAAAGAGGGTAATATGGCTGCCTAACATAACATTGTATGTAAACATTGTGACATCACTATAAACATCAAATCATTTGTAATAGCAGGTAAATGAGCAATTGGTTGCTGTGGCCTGAGAGCATCGTCTTCATGTTCAAGCACTAAGCTAACAGTATACTGATAAACACACATTACACTGTGAAACCATTTTAATTAATGACTATGACTATCGTATTTTCAGCTATTGAATCTGTGATTCTAGACACTTGCGTTACCACACCACTAGCTCCATCTACCACCTACAGTTCGTATTTGCGTCAGTAGAGGACGCCCTCAGGCAACTGCTAGTACTAGCTCATCTACCTGCGTGTACAAAATATGTGTCGTAGATGATTGTGCAAGAATAAACTTAATGGTAGGGTGTGACACTCGGCCACGTTATTCTTTTTTCCCATTTCTAGATTTTTTTCTCTATACTTGGCGTTCACCCTATTGAACAGTTTATTGTTACAGTATTGTTTTTATTCTCATTTTGTAACAGACTGGACGATGGATTCAAGCCGGAACCAGTCGTTTTCAAATGAGTAGTAATGTGCGATCAAGACGGGAATTTATGAATAAAGTTGAGAACATTATCGCCACGTCGTTGAAGGACTTTGTGTTCATCTGATAAATTTCGGCCACACGATAAGTCAAGCTGATTTTAAGGTTATCGATTCAACTAAATACCAGCCACTATCGATATCAATTAAGAAAAACCTGAATTACAACCATCGCACGGGAATGTTGTGTGGAACGATAATCAAAGACTGCGCTTTGTTGGCAGGACACGTGGAGGATGCAACAAGTCTATTATACTATCTACAGTACGTTTGTCCGCAATTTGATATCGATGTGCCGTACTGGGGCCTTACCAGATAGGTTTCAGGGACGGTATTGAAAGAATCCAATTAACTGTAGCTCTTTTTGTGTTATTGTGAAATAGGGGATTTTCACGTATATGATAGACGATTTGGGGAGGCAATTACTTAAGCAAAGACGTTTCTCGTTACGGTGGACTCTTTTGACGAAATTTCTATCTCAAGGTTCTCCCACGAATGTGGAAATTCTTCATTAATTTAAAATTCTAGTTACAGTTCTCAAATGAAACCCAACTGTTTCTCATGCTATCTCTCTGGTTTAATAATGGAACTGACCTAGGGGTAGTCAGAGTGTAAATGTAACAAATTAATTAATTCAAAAGGCTGATCCCTGGAAGCATGTAATACGTGATTATACTCTCTAAATGGTTGTCGGAAGGGCAGATTAAGAACATGGAAAGGTCAAAGTAACATTCGGTGGAATTAAAACCAAAGGCGATAAAATGAAGAATGCAAGATGAACTTCACTCTTAAAGGCAGAGGAAAGCGCGGATAGGTGGAAAGAGTGCATTGAAAGCCTTTACGAGGGCAGGTACTGTGTAACGACGTGACGGGAGAAGGAATGGGAATTGATGTGGAATACGTAGAAGATCTAGTATTAGAGTCAGAGTTTAACAGAGATTTTCAGAACTTGTGATCAGACAAGTAGGAAGCCATAAACAACAGTTCTTCGGAATTTCTAAAATCATTTATGGTAGCTGTAATGAAACGACCAAGTTGGTGTGTAGTATTCGGAGACTGCAAACGTACCAGAAGTCTTTTGGAAAAAAATCAACCACACAATCCTGAAGATAACAAGGAAACGTAAGTGCGAGAACTATCGCACAATCAGCTTAACATCTCACGCGGAAAACAAAATTGAGGGTCTGTTAGATGGCGATTTATTTGACTTTAGGAAAGTTAACGACACCAGAGAGAAAAATTTGACTTTGCGATTGATATTGGAAATAAGATTTAACCAAAATCAAGACTGTTTCCTATGATTTATCGACCTGGAAAAAGTATTCCACAGTGTAAAATCTTGCAAGACGTTCAGAATCCTGAGAAAAACAGGAGTAATAGCGGAAATGAGAGAATGTTTCAAGAGTGGGATTAAAATTCAGGGTGAATAGATCTATGGTAATATTGGCTGATGACATTCCTATCCTCGGTGAAAGAATTATAGCACATACAAAATGGAATTAACAGTTTTCCAAATCATGGAATATGGATTAAAGGTAATCAGAGTTCGAAGAATGTACCTTGAAGTAGCAGAAATAAGACTAGCGATAATCTTAACATCAAAACTGATGGCCACAAAGCTGATAAAGAGATAGAATTTAGCTACTACTGACTGGAATCTATCCAACAGAATGTTGGGTACTAGCTCTCCAATGTAATGAAGAGATTTCAACCGGAGAGGTCAGAAGATTGAAGCATAAGAAAGAAAAAAAGAAAACTCTTTAGTGTAAAAGGGATTATCCTTGTAGGGACAACCCGTGGTAAGCACGCGTTTATGCTGTATTTATTAGATCGAAAACTGCAATATAATCGAAACAAGATAACCGCATCTGACAGCGATAATAGATATATCTCCACTGGTCTGTCTACAAGTATTAATTCACTATTGACTACTCTTACAGGCCTTGACTGAATTCCAGTCTTTACCTTTAACGAAGCATAAAAAAAAGAAGCTTCACCTTGCGGTCGCGAACAGTTGTAACAAAAAAAGGATAGCATAATAAACTATGTTTCTCAGAATATACAAGGTTGACCAGTGAGAATGGATAATGAGGAGGTGTCTCTGTGATTCCGATGGAGTCACTCGTGGACCAAAATTTAATTATCTAACAGTTTTTTTATTTCAACAAGAAGTTAGCTGAGGGAACAGTGATGCTGCTCGAGCTAATCAGCAGTGGACATGCCATCAACTGTATGGGAGTTCACTGTTTAAACTTCACACTATGATCAAAGTACCGTCTGTCAAAGAGAAGAGAAAAAAGTTAAGAAACTTTATTTCATCTATAAGTTCTTTTTAACATTTTCAAGCTAATACTTCTTGTAATACACAAACAGAAACAAATTGAAATTCTGGTGGCCTCTAAACACTCTGCACAGACGCGGAGGGCAAGTATCGTGTGGATACACTAGCCTGTATGGCCATCTCGTGAGAAACCGTTTATACAATCTACACTATATCATTCCAACCAAATTTCTAATTGATTCTAAAAATAATATATAAAGTGAATTAGCTCAGAACCACTGGAATAAAGAGGGCAGTCAGTAATATTATCAAAAATTATCTGCAACATATCATTTCACACACAAAACATGGCTATCTGTCACGTCAAATAAAAGTCCATATGACGCCGTTCATGTCTGCATTCTTTGTTCCCAGACAAGGGAACAGGACTTTGGGGCTCAACGTGTTTGTGCTTCGCGCTTCCTCTGTGTTCACCCCAAGAACTCCCGAAGTTACTTTTGTCGCCTGTCCGCATGTCGACTCAAAGAGCACAGGCTGAGATCTAGTGTCGTGAGCACCTTTGTAGACGCCGACAGCCACTAGACGTGCGCACAAAACAATTATAAAGTAATAAAGAAATGTGGCTTACAAGCCCATTTCATCACCCCAAGTACCTTCGATTCTTCCGAAAAGATACGAAGGCATCTTGAAAAGTAATTCCTCTGAGTATTTTATGTGAAAACCCTTAAAGCGTTTTAAATAAAACAACCTTTATTAACATTCTACACCTTTATTCACCATCTACTTATTTATGTCTCAATTTAGTCACCTTCGTGACGTTCTCTCTCCAAAGGAGAGACAAGTTTGTTGTTACCGTCACTTTAGAATGCTTGTCGTTGTTGACGGGTCCAAAACCTCACCTCTGCTTGAACTGCTTCATCACTATGAAATTGCGGTCCACGAAGACGTTCTTTAACTTACGGAGACAGATGAAAATCGAATGGGTCAAAGTTGGTTGTATGGTGGATGATCTCTGACAGGGAACCGAAGGCGTCGGATTGTTGCAGATGCCCCAGATTTCGTGTGTTGTCTCGCATTGTCATGATGAAGCACAGGATACTTCGTGTGTGGATGAACTCTTCCAATTCATGGTTTCAGTGTTTTGAGGGTCACCCATGCACAGACGAAGTTCAGTTAGTTGCCGTCAAATTACAAGCTAAAATACTGAGACCTCTACAGGGAGAAAGTTCATCTTGAGTCACTGGAGCGGGAAAGACGATCCAGTAATAAGAATGACATGTAAATATCTCACCAAGACTACGAAGAGAATAAAAAGTTCAAAGGCGTTACTTTTCGGCACGCAGTCGAATATTGGGTATATCTTAAGTTTCACAATTATAAAAAAATCCATGCACTTTAAAGAGCCTAAGGGTTTCCTTTTCTAGACGAATCAAGGAGACAGAGGTAGACTAAGGTACTGGCACAGCAGTGTATACCAACAAAACGGATACATATATAACAGCAGGTTGGAAGGTATCCCACGTATGCTCAATAATGTTCATGTCTGGGGCGCTCGGAGGCCAGCGGAAGTGTTTAAACTAAGAAGAGTGTTCCTGGAGCCACACTGTAGCAATTCTGGACATGTGGTGTGTCTCTTTGTCCTGCTGGATTTGCCCAAGTCCGCCGGAATGCACAAATAGACATGAATGGACTCCGGTGATCAGACAGAATGATTACGTACATGTCACCTATCAGAGTGGTATCTAGACGTATCAGAGGTCGCATATCACTTCAGCTGCACACACCACACACCATTACAGAGCCTCCAACAGCTTAAACAATCCCCTGATGACATACAGGGTTCATAACCGTATACACCCATCCGCTCGATACAATTTGAAACGAGGCTTGTCCAACCAAGCTAAATGTATGCAAACATTAACATTACAATGTCGGTATTGGCTCAAATGACTCTGAGCACTAAGGGACACAACATCTGAGGTCATCAGTCCCCTAGAAAGTAGAACTACTTAAACCTAACTAACCTAAGGACATCACATACATCCATGCCAGTGGCAGGATTCGAACGTGCGACCGTAGCAGTCACGCGGTTCCGGACTGAAGTGCCTAGAACCGCTCGGCCAAATGTCGGTATTGATGTGGCCGAGCTAGGAGTTGTTTTGTACAGTCATCAAGGGTACACTAGTGGGCATTCGGCTCCGATAGCCCATATCGATGATGTGTCTCTGAATGGTTCGTCCTCTGGCACTTGTCGATGGTCCAGCATTGAAATCTGAAGCAATTTGAGGAAGGAATGTACTTCTGACACGTTGAACTGTTTTCTTCAGTCGCCTTTGGTCCCGTTCATGCAGGATTTTTTCCGGCCGCAGAGATATCGGAAATTTGATGTTTAACCGGATTCGTACATTCAGGTTACACTCGTGAAACGGTCGTACGGAACAATCTTTACTTTATTACTACCTCGGAGAAGCTCTGTCCCATCACTCGTGCGCCGACCATACACAACTTTCAAACTCACTTAAATCTTGACAACGTACCATTGTAGCAGCAGTAACCGATCTAACAACTGCGGCAGACACTTGTTGTCTTATACAGGCTTTACCGACTGCAGCGCCGTATTCTGCCTGTTCAGATATCTCATGTGTTTTAATATGCATACCTGTACCTGTTTCTTTGGCGGTTCAGTGTATATAAAGGTCTACTATCCGGCGCATCTTTGGAAATATCAGTCATATGTTCGAAATGTTTGTATAGTAATAATGAAGCAAAACTAAATGCCACATTTGATGGTTGAATGCAGAATAAGTCCAGGTGAACAAGTGAAAGCAGTTATGGACAACTTAAATTATAAAGCACTTTTTAAGCATTGAACTTCAAGATCTGTAATATTCAACAAGTGTCGTAGTTACACCACAATATTGCATGGAAGGTCACAGAAAATTGCCTCTAGCGTCTTAACACCTTCATAAATTTTTCTTAGGCGAAATGTAATGCTGATAACGTAGCCCGTTCAAACATCATAGGCGAAATTTATGCGGGCAATGAAGGAGATAAAACGAGTAGGCCTTAGCCGGGACGTGGGGAGGGAGTGAGGGCGGAATCCGCGGCACTTGTCACCCCCGGAGAGCGCCGTCGTCTTATGCGCGCCCATAGATAACACGTGCCCTGACACTGAGCAACGGCGCGGAGCCGCGTCCGCCGGCAGATAGATGGCGCCGCTGAGCCGCTTATAATGGAGCACTCGAGTAGCTCAACCAGGGAGCGAGTCTGTAACGGAGCTCAACCTCGGCGCCTAACTGACAGCGGCTATGTAGCACTGCTCGTGCCGCTCCTGGCTGGTTCGCCTAGGCACGCCATTTGAGGTCGTCCATCCTGCGGTATTCCCTTCACATCTTGGTGATAGAAAAACATTTTACCTTCACAATTGAAAGAAAAACGGCCCTCGGTCACTATATTTAAACGAATTAACCGGGTTTCAACACTGCAATGAGTGTCTTCCTCAGAATTTAAATCAAAGAATGGTCTATATTCTATAACATGATTATGACTAAAAACGTATGGTAGAGTATAAGTACGAATTACCGTACTTATGTCATTTTATGACATGCAGTTGTTATGGATCGATAATGAGATGCCGAAGATGTGATCCTACCAGTTATTATAAATTACATCTGACCCGTTTCTGATATGCGCCAGCAGTTTCGATGTGTTTGGAGGCCAGTAGCGATATTACAGCAGGTTGGAGTGTCTGTGCCGGATGCCCGTCTGCGACAGGTCAAGATACACAACTGGACATAAAAATTGCTACACCACGAAGATGACGTGCTACAGACGCGAAATTCAACCGAGAGGAAGATGCTGTGATTGGCAAATGATTAGCTGTTCAGAGCATTCACAAAAGGTTGGCGCCGGTGGCGACATCTACAACGTGCTGACATGAGGAATGTTTCCAACCGATTTCTCATACACAAACAGCAGTTGACAGGCGTTGCCTGGTGAAACATTGTTGTGATGCCTCGTATAAGGAGTTGAAATTCGTACCATCACGTTTCTGACTTTGATAAAGGTCGGATTGTAGCCTATCGCGATTGAGGTTTATCGTATCGCGACATTACTGCTCGCTTTGGTCAAGATCCAATGACTTGTTAGCAGAATATGGAATCGGTGGGTTCAGGAGGGTGATACGGAACGCCGTGCAGGATCCCAACGGCCTCGTACCACTAGCAGTCGTGATGAGAGGCATCTTATCTGCGTGACTGTAACGGATCGTGCAGTCACGTCTCGATCCCTGAGTCAACAGATGGGGACGTTTGCAAAACAACAACCATCTGCAGGAACAGTTCGACGACGTTTGCAGCGGTTACCCTTGACGCTGCATCACAGACAGGAGCACCTGCCATTGTGTACGACGAACCTGGGTGCATGAATGGCAAAACCTCTTTCTTTCTGATGAATCCAGGTTCTGTTTACAGTATCATGATGGTCGAATCCATGTTTGGCGACATCGCGGTGAACGCACATTGGAAGCATGTATTCGTCATCGCCATACTGGTGGATCACACGGTGTGATAATAAGGGGTCATCTCTTGCTGGCATTGACGGCACTTTGAACAGTGGACCTTCATTTTAGATGTTTACGACCCGTGGCTCCACGCTTCATTCGATCCCTGCGGAACCCTACCTTTCAGCAAGATAATGCACGACCGCATGTTGCAGGTCCTGAACGGGCCTTTATGGATACAGAAAATGTTAGTTTGCTGCCCTGGCCAGCAGATTCTCCAGATAGCTCACCAATTGAAAACGTCTGGTCAATCGTGGCCGAGCAACTGGCTCATCACAATACGCCAGTCACTATTCTTGATGAACTGTGGTATCGTGTTGAAGCTGCATGGGCAGCTGTACCTGTACACGCCATCCAAGCTCTGTTTGACTCAATGTCCAGGCGTATCAAGGCCGTTATTACGGCCAGAGGTGGTTCTTCTGGGTACTGATTTCTCAGGATCTATGCACCCAAATTGCGTGAAAATGTAACCACATGTCCGTTATAGTATAATATATTTGTCCTGTGAATACCCGTTTATCATCTGTATTTTTCTTGGTGTAGCAATTAGTAGTGTAACTGAGGGGACCGCGACCACGTGTGTAAACCTTGGCACTGGAGGTTTGTACGTTCCGATGAGCAGCGCCTATGTATGGAGTCGAGACTGGGGATTGCGAGGTCTGTTGTGGCTCTCAAGTTTGAATTAAGGATCGGTGAGCAGACGCGCCATTCCACCTTCTGGTGAATAACAGAACTGTAGACTTAGTCGGTCTCTACTGAGTCAGCATTCTTTTCGCCATGTGTCATTATTGTGTACTTTGATTACTGGAGGCGCGTAGCTCTTAGTGGCATGTAGAGATATATTACATTCTTCTGCTGTTAAAATAGTAGCGAGCGGTTATATTGTGTGCGTATGTGTGTGGCGATTGTGAATTTCCAGTAGTTCTGTGTTGTTCCTTTCGTGTGTGTAGTTGGTGTCACAAGGTTCAGGCAGTTGCAGCATTAAGTTTCTGAACCACCAAAACCGTGACTAACACAGTTTGTCCTTAGTCCACTGACTGTAACATTTAGTGCGAAGATATTAAACGAGTGGTCATTCTCATTGCACGAATTTCGCTATTTATCTGTTGCTGCTGCCACAAAAAGTGAATGATTTGGTACCGTCTGCTACTATTTAATCTTGTTTGTTTAGGGTAGGTTAGAGTAGGATTGCGTTTAAATTACTAACTGATGTATGAGACTAAACTGTGTGACCCTCAGGTGCCATTTTATTATTATTATCAAATGTGTTTGCTATCGAAGCCAGTACTTTCTTGCATTGAGGAACGTTCTCCTCCATCTGACTTCGTTGCATAATATTGTGTCCTTTTGAAGGTTGTGCATTATAAATAAGGCCTCAAGTTCGTGATATTATCTTGGCGCCCTTATCTACTGAAGTCATAGTGACAGCGTCATTAGCAGTAGTATATTACTTCATGGCTGTAACCGATCCTGCTTTTTACTTAAAATATTTGGGTCACTCACTTTTCTCAAACTTACAACTAGCAGTTATCTGTTACTGTGAATGTGTAGTTACTTGATTGGAAATTGTCTTTGATATTTGTCTGAGTGAGGTAACCAGTGTTAAAATGCTCATTTAGTTGCTGTCTCCCAAAGATAAAAATCACTAACTTTTCCCCCTATACAGTGTTAATAGATACAGTTTACTGGCTATGTAGTTCCTTACATAAACAGACTTTGTCTGTAGTTCGTGGTCTAGTGGCTAGCGTTGCTGCCTCTGGATTATGGGATCCCGGGTTCGATTCCCGGCCGGGTAGAGGATTTTCTCTGCTCTGGTACTGGATGTCTGTGTTGTCCTCGTCATTTCATCATCTTCACTCGTGCATTAAGTAGAAGGGATTATGTACAGATCTCAACTGTGTAAACATTGGGATGACCGCGCAGTTGAGCATCCCACAAACCAAACATCATAGACCACCTTCAGGCCGTTATTGTGTCTGTTGTGTGTTGCTACTGACTACTGCATTGATTACTTGAAGTTACTTGCGGCACATTCAAAGCTCAGTCCTGTTTAGGTTTACATGAAATAAGAAAATTCAAGATTTGTGTTAATGACGGTTACTCGTCTTGGATGTTCCGAAACGGGCTGCTCGCCGCTATAACCGTTACTTGTGATAATTGGGTAGAACATTATTAAGTCTTAATCAAGTTATTTAAAATTTCTTTTTACCGTAGGGAGCTCCTCTCTTGGTAGTAAGCAGTTTATCTTCTGTTTCGGCTCTTTTGCGGTTAAGAATTGTCTAACATCTTTTAGCATTGTACTTGATAAAGACATAAAAGCCGAACTCTAGATAATATAGAAGATAAATATAGCCATACAAAGTCAAATGGCGGTTTACTGTTTTAGAAAGTATTGCATGACTGTGGCTCAACACTATCGAAATACTTTGCTTTCCTGTCGGCCTTAATTGGCCAACTCTTCCTCTTTCGAACCTGACGATATCAGGTTTGGAGAACCGAGGGAGTCTTTCCTTTTCCATCCTCAGGCCTTCAAAGCATCTTCATTGTAGAATAGGATGCTGGATCACCAGAGGCTAAAGGAACACCATCAATTCACGAAGAAATTAAAGAAATGTACAAAAATAAGAGATATGCGTATCTGAAATATAAAGCATTCAAAACACGAGTCTTATGATGATTACAAATTTGTTTCTGTAGCACACAGAAGTCATATTATAAACTATTAGAAAATTTCCCAGTGTTCCTCCTAATAAAAAAAAAATTCACTGAGGACTAGTGAATAGTTGGTGAAATTTTTCTAATAGTTTAGAAAATGGCTCCTATGGGCTGCAGAAGCAAATTCGGAGAACGATCCAAACCAGAGGACAGAATTAAAATAAATGTTGAAAGTGTAATACAGTACATAAAAGTGGTATGACGGGTTAAGTATTTGACAGAGTTGTCTAATGGTAAAAAATCACAAGAAAACTAAGAACGATCAGAGATGAGTACACCACTCAACGGAGATGTAACTGTTTTACATGGAGATTTAAAAAAACTGTAGGTTTATTAAAAACAGAAAGTCTCCGGGGAAAGTTACGATCCCCAATGATTTGCTGAAGTATGGTTGATATCCATTTAATGAGCAATTACTGAAGTTTGTTAACAATGTTATAGCTAGTAGCAAAATTTCAAACGAATTGAGAACTCATATCACATTTCTCATGAATTAAAAAAGAAGATACGAAAGGCCTATCCAACTATAGAGGGATAAATCTACTTAGTTCGATTCTTAAACTCAAACCAGCAGTGACAGAACATAAAATAAATAGCATTACAACCGTTGCTGAGGAGCAGTACGGTTTTAGATCAGGTAAGTCATGTACAGTGGCAGTTTCACTCTTAGGTTGTAGAGAAATTACCTCAATACAAGAGACCAGGGGCTACTACTGCAGTGGTTGACCACTACCTACGGATTATGGCTCGAAGGAGCCCTGGCAGCAACGCCACCATGTTGAATAATGCTTTTCGTGCAGCCACAGGAAGTCGTGTTACGAATCAGACTGTGCGCAATAGGGTGCATGATGCGCACCGTCACTCCCTACGTCCTTGACTAGGTCCATCTTTGCAACACGACACCATGCAGCGCGGTACAGATGGGCTCAACAACATGCCGAATGGACCGCACAGCATTGGCACCACCTTCTCATCACCGATGAGTGTCGCATATGCCTTCAACTAGACAATCGTCGGAGACGTGTTTGGAGGCAACCCGGTCAGGCTAAACGCCTTTGACACACTGTCCAGCGAGAGCAGCAAGGTGGAGGTTCCCTGCTGTTTTGTGGTGGCATTATGAGTGGCCGACGTACGCCGCTGGTGGTCATGAAAGGTGCCCTACGACACGTGATTGCCATCCTCCGACCGGTAGTGCAACCATGTCGCCAACATATTGGTGAGGCATTCGTCTTCATGGACATCTCGTGAATGACTTCCTCCAGGATAACGACATAGCTCGGATCGAGTGGAAAGCAAGTTCTACAGACATGAACCCTATCCATTCCTGGGATGGATTGAAAATGACTGTTTATGGACGACGTGATCCACCAACCACTCTGAGGAATCTACGCCGAATCGCCGTTGTAGAGTGGGACAATCTGGATCAACAGTGCCTTAATGAACTTGTGCATAGTATGTCACAACGAATACAGACATGCATGAATGCAAAATGACGTGCTGCTAGGTATTAGAGGTACCGGTGTGTACTGAAATCAGGACCACCACCTGTGAGGATCTCGCTGTATGGTGTTACAAGATGAAATGTGTGGTCCTCATGAGAAATAAAAAGGGCGGAAACGGTGTTTATGTTGATCTCTATTCCAATTTTCTGTACAGGTTCCGGAACTCCGAGAACCGAGGTGATGCAAAACTTTTTTGATGTGTGTATTAAACTTGGAAACTTCAAAAAAAGAATTATGAAGCAACCAGCAGAGTGGCAACATGAAAATATAGTAGTAAGAAAAGGTTTGCTCAATCGACGAGAGGCATCACAAAAATATTTAAAAACGTAGATGAGAAAGCAAGTCCCAAGAGATAAAATAAATAATAACCTTTCTTATTACAAACAAGTGAATTGATGTAAACCGGACAAAGTCTCTGAATAAAAAATGATACACAAGATTCTCAATAAACTAAAACAAACTGAACGCGAGAGCTAAGAAATCGCGCTATACAAGAGGTACACAAGAAGGTTTTGTCTAGTTAATGGTGTCCACAGACCCTGCCAGAGTTCAGAATGACAAGAAATCAAAGTTATCACTAGGCCTAGCTTACCATATAACAATTTCATTGCTCATATACGCAAGCAACGCTGATAACATATTCAAATTAGTTCAATGAATACTGCAGATAAACTGGTCAAGGTAATTTTAGTCTGTGAACTCAGAACCAAGTATAACCAAACACCCACAAAGTCACTTAATGGCTGTGCAGTTATAATGTAGGTAATCTTGCACACAGTAATTGCCAATATACACTACACAGTTCTATTGTCTGCTCTATCCTGTAAATATGATACCAGTGGTATAGCAGGCAGACTTAACAATAATTTGCACTGCAGCCGCGGGAGCGCTTTGTGTAAAACACACACACACACACACACACATATATATATATATATATATATATATATATATATATATATATATATATATATATATATAAGCGCGCACGCACACACGCAGCTCAAGACATCTCACATTCATGCTCAACAGGAACCGCAAGAAATATATTGCTGTATCACAAAAGAGCACCGAACGTGGCATATCTCCACCTTTCGGACAGCAGACTCGTATCGCCAGCCGCCGACAGAGCAAAGGATGTCCTGGTGTCTCTTCAAGTCCATCATGTTCTACTGATCCCCAGTATTCCGTCTTGCATTCAAAGTGGAGTGGCATGACTTGGCTCTCACATAATTTAATGACATTTTAAATCGCCATGGTTGCGTGACATTTCGTGACTGCACATACAGAATACCAGAAACAATGTTGACCTGGTGGACAGAAGATATTTAGATGGACGAGGGAAAGTTGACATTCAACGAGGCACATACCTAATACAGTCCAGCCACATGTCACCTTTTGTAGCTCGGACTGATGCGAGACACTCTGTAGAGAGTGAGGTTTCAGAATGTACCGACAGGAATGTGGAGCCTTGCCGACTCCAGTCCATGGTTGCGCTATGTCTGTCGACTGAGGAACCGTGAGGCGAACAGTTCGATCAAGGTGGTCACAGATTCGCGATTGGGTTTAAATCCTAGGAAGGTGGGGAGGGAGGGCAGTAGTGGCTGGTGGCCAAGGGAATACAGTAGACTAATCCTGGCTGGTCTTCGAACCACACACATACACTGCGAGCTGTGTGAGACGCTGCATTATCCTGTTGGTAGATGCCACTATGCCAGAAGAAATGAAGTGCATGTAGGGGTGGACTTGGTCCCGGAGAATAAAGACGTACTTGCGTTGAACTTTTGTGCTCCACAGGGAACGCCATGCAAACGTACCAGGCAATGGCTACATGTCGCCACTTAGTGGACGTCCAACTTTCGTCACCTATGAGTATGTGTGCATGAACCAGGCACCTGCTGCAGGGGCCCACAGGCAACAATGTTCACTGAACGATATTTTACGAGACACTGTTGTAGCTTATTTGTTCGTTTGAGGCTCAGTTGGGCGTCTGTTTGCATGTACGTCGCTCACCCCTGTCATGTATAGCCCTTGATGCACTGCAGTTACCTTGGCGCCGGTATTGTATAGCGCCGTTTTGCCATGCACAATATCACAGCGGCAAGTGAACTGTTTACTTACTTAGTCGTTTCGAAAATATTTCCGCCCTTGGCCCAAACGTCAATGATCATGCGCTTTTGGACGCCAGATAGTAATGATTGGGTGTTGTGTGATGTCCTTAGGTTAGTTAGGTTTAAGTATTTCTACGTTCTAGGGGACTAATGACCATAGACGTCAAGTCCCATAGTGCTCAGAACCATTTTTGGACGCCAGGAAGATAGCTCCGTTTCCACACTGCAACAGCGACTGTACTGTATCCATTCCACTGGTAGTGCTACCACCAGCCGTCTGTTGAGTGGTTACCGCACGTTGTAGTCGGACGCAGTGTTTCTGGACCGTGAACATGCAGAAACTAGAAAGTAAATACGTGTGCAACTTATGATTGACTATAGAACCGAGACGTACACTACTAACCGTTAAAATTGCTACACCAAGAAGAAATGCAGAAGATAAACGGGTATTCATTGGACAAATTTATTATACTAGAACTGACAAGTGATTACATTTTCACGCAATTTGGGTGCATAGATCCTGAGAAATCAGTGCCGAGAACAAGCACCTCTGGCCGTAATAACGGCCTTGATACGCGTGGGCATTGAGCCAAACAGAGTTGATATGGATTGTACAGGTACAGCTGCCCATGCAGCTTCAACACGATACCATAGTTCATCAAGAGTAGTCACTGGACTATTGTGACGAGCCAGTTGCTCGGCATCCCTTGACCAGACGTTTTCAATTGGTGAGAGATCTGGAGAATGTCCTGGCCAGGGCAGCAGTCGAACATTTTCTGTATCCAGAAAGGTCCGTACAGGACCTGCAACATGCGGTCGTGCATTATCGTGCTGAAATGTAAGGTTTCGCAGGGATCGAATGAAGGGTAGAGCCATGGGTCGTAACACATCTGAAATGTAACGTCTACCTTTAAAAGTGCCCTCAGTGCGGACAAGAGGTGACCGAGACGTGTAACCAATGGCACCCCATACCAACACGCCGGGTGATAGACCAGTATCGTGATGACGAATACACGCATCCAGTGTGCGTTCACTGTGATGTAGCCAAACACGGATGCGACCATCATGATGCTGTAAACAGAACCTGGATTCATCCGAAAAAATAACGTTTTGTCATTCGTGCACCAAAGTTCGTCGGTGAGTACACCATCGCAGGCGCTCCTGTCTGTTATGCAGCGTCTAGGGTATCCGCAGCCGTGGTCTCCGAGCTGATAGTCCATGCTGCTGCAAACGTAGTCGAACTATTCGTGCCGATGGTTGTCGTCTTGCAAAGGTCTCCATCTGTTGACTCAGGGATCGAGACGTGGCTGCACGATCCGTTACAGCCATGCGGATAAGATGCATGTCATCTCGACTGCTAGTGATACGAGGCCGTTGTGATCCAGCACGGCGTTCCGTATTACCCTCCTGAACCCACTCATTCCATATTCTGCTAACAGTCATTAGATCTCGACCAACGCGAGCAGAAATGTCGCGATACGATAAACCGCAATCGCGATAGGCTACAATCCGACTTTTATCGAAGTCGGAAACGTGGTGGTACGCATTTCTCCTCCTTGCACGAAGCATCACAACAACGTTTCACCAGGCAACGCGCGGTCAACTGTTGTTTGTGTATGAGAAATCAGTTGGAAAGTTTCCTCATGTCAGCACGTTGTAGGTGTCCCCACCGGCGCCATCCACGTGTGAGTGCTCTGAAAAGCTAATCATTTGCATATCAGAGCATCTTCTTCCTGTCGCGTCTGTAGCACGCCATCCTCGTGGTGTAGCAATTTTAATGGCCAGTAGTGTAAACAGTCATTCTGCTTACTGGTGACCTAATACAGTTGTCCTGCTGTTTCAGTATGGGATGTTCAAAGTGTATGCTTATCTTATGTGTACACTGTAGGCAGCATGTAAGAAATGCCGCAAGCTACTGTCGTCGGTTAAGTGTGCAGACAGACAGGACGTTCGCTGGTGACTGCCGTAGACGCGGTGCCGGTGGTCGGCGGAGGCTGTTCTGCCACGGGACGCGCTGCCGCTGGCGGTGCGGCTGTGCCCTGAGGCGGAGAGCGTGCGCGTGCGCTGCGACAGCGACACACCGCACGACGCGCTGGAGGCGCTGGCGCGGCTGCGGCGCGTGCGCCAACTCAGCGTCGCCTGCGTCACCAGCGGCGAGCGCAGCCTGCTCGACTTCCAGGACCTGCTGCCGCTGCTCGACGCGCACGGCCAGCGGCACCTCGTCTCGCTAGAGCTCAAGGTGCGTAGTGCACCCGCGCCGCTCCGTTGAGTCCAGTGGCTGCTCCTCGGCTTGCAACCCAATCGGATATTTGTACTTTTTTTTCAGTCGTACGTGAGGTTCAAAACTCAAATACGAGAGTCGCACCAAAAGAAATGCACACTATTTTTGTAAAAATACAGTCTATATTCTGCTTGTGTGAAAGTTTTGCAGTGTGTAGATACATCCTTCCCGCTTGTTTTCAAACTTAGTTCAACCAGTTCTTGTCAGTGGAGCCGTCACAACATGTCTTCAAGATGGCTGCTATACTTTACGTCGGTCAGAAGCAACGTGCTGTCATAAAATTCTTGTTCTGTGAAAACGAGACAGTGGGAAACATCTACAAGACGTTGAAAAAGGTGTGTGGCAATGCTGCTATCGATCGCAGTACAGTTAGTCCGTGGGGAAGCAGGTTACGTGATGAAAGCGGGCACGGCAATACTGAGGATTGTCCTCGCAGTGGCACACTTTCCAGACAATGTGCAGAGAGTTAACGAATTGTTGTCTGCTGACAGACGCATCACAGTAAACGAATTGTCATGCTGCGTTGGGATAGGGGAAGGAAGTGTTTGGAGAATGCTGAAAATGTTGGCGTTGGAAAAGGTTTGTGCCAGGTGGGTTCCCAGGATGTTGATAGTGGCTCATAAAGAAACAATAAAAACGGTATGCAACGATCTCTTGGAACAGTACGAGAATGGTGGAGATGAATTTCTTGGAAGAATTGTGACTATCATCTCTTTGAGAAACGGAAAGACTCTCTTCGTGGAACAAGATTTGATGATGATGACTCCCTTGTGCACGCTGCCAAACAGTGGCTCTAACAGGTTTGTACAGCATTTTACCGTGCGGGTATACAGGTGCTGGTTCCAAGACGAGGTAAGGCAGTTGAGAGGAATGGAAATTACATGGAGAAATAAAAATATTGTTCCTAAGGGATGTATCTACACACTGTAAAACTTTCAAACATGTAGAATAGAAGATGGATTTAAACAAAATAGTGTGCATTTATTTTGGAGTGATCCTCGTATCAGTCACCCGAAGCAGTTAGATGCAACTCCAGAAATTCTCGAGAAAATCAAGTTTTCCGCTCGAGCCTTATACCCTAGAACACGACTCTCCAAACCGCGGCGCTCAGGGTGTAAGCGGACCATAAAGTGAGCATTTAACACACGATCGGTAAAAAACTAACTTCCATAAAACATAATGTCAGTATTTTCAATTTGAAACTCCCCCCGCACGATGTTATTCTATCAATGGTCCACGAGGGTTCCTTGTTATTATTTCTTTTTTTTTGCCTCAGCTAACATTATGTGCGACTTAGATGTACTTGTCTTCTTCCGCTGTGCTCCAGGTTGGCTCAAATGGCTGTGAGCACTGATGGACTCAACTGCTGTGGTCATAAGTCCCCTAGAACTTATAACTAACTGACCTAAGGACATCACACACATCCATGCCCGAGGCAGGATTCGAACCTGTGACCGTAGCGGTCACGTGGTTCAGGACTGTAGCGCCTAGAACCGCTCGGCCACCTCGGCCGGCTGTGCTCCAGGTAGTTAACAGGTTGGACACAAGTGTCGTACAACAGTGTCCTATTTTTGATGAGGCTTGTGTACTACGCGCCTACCACGTCCGTGGCCCAAATTCAATCAGTGGCTATGATGAAGTTTTACACCATTCTGCATTTGCATAAACATTTCCATGAAGCACGAAATACGTAAGGATGAAAAAAATTTAACTCTCTTTTAATTTAAACACCCTTTACCAAAAATTCAGGGATTAAGAATTTATATGTGCGATGACAATGGAATTTTTGTGCCCAGTGCGTTATTGTAAATAAGAAGGCCTGCGTTTTTCATAAAAAAAACGATGGTTTGCTATATGTTAATCAGCATGTATATGATGAATTTTATATTTTAGTGATGCATGTACTTGAACGAAACGGAAAGTAACGTAAGAAATAATGACTGAAACAAGACTCGATTCAGTGATCACCAGTTTCGACAGCTACTGATTTTTTTCCGGTCTCAGCGTATGTTGTGCTTCACAGTTCAAATGGTTCTGAGCACTCTGGGACTTGACATCTGAGGTCATCAGTCCCTTAGAACTCAGAATTAGTTAAACATAACTAACCTAAGGACATCACACACATTTACGCCCAAGGAGTCGAACCTGCGACAGTTTCAGTCGCGTGGTTCCGGACTGAAGCGCCTAGAACCGCAGGGCCACAATGCTTCACGGAAATTATACGAGAAGATGCACCGTTGTTTACAAATTTGCATCGGCCAGGAATCTAAGATCCCCTACGTTCTAGGTGAGCATTCTATCAGAGGGCCATGCTGCCTGTGGAGACAAACCGACCTTCGACCAGCATATTTGAGGTGGTCGGAAAACTTCGAAGTCGATTTTCTTGAGATTTTTTGAGCGTAGCATCTAAAGACTTCGCGAGATTAAATTTGAGTTCTGAATTTCATGTCCCGGTACCTGATAAGGTAGGTAAGCAGGATACTGGCCGCTGGAATGGAAGTACTGAATGCAAGCCGGGGATATATGAAAAATATATATATTTTTTTCTTTGCCAAGGCACTAAAAACGGAATATACTTATAGCATGCATAAAACGATTAAGCAAAATATGATCTGTCAGACAAGCTTAACAATCTGAATCCTAAAACAGAGAGTCAGAAAAAATGCCTAGACAGACTTTAATTAAAGCAAAACGTCACTTGATTTGAAATCTAAAACTACAAAAACTTTTTCAGTGCAAACAAATTGAGAAAATTCCGATAATTGCACATGCATGCACACAGGAGCCATGATTTCACTTAGGATTCAACAACACGTGGTAGTGAGAAGCATTTTCACAGAACCAGTTTTACGTGAGTGTAATTGTTGTAGAACAAGACTCCGATGTCATCAGCTATTTGCTCAATAATTAGACAAAAGGAAAATTTCACAATATTAAGAACAATGCACGACATGGTGGTCTCACGTTCATCCCCTTAGTTCGCCGGAGCACCGGACTACGCGCACGATAACTTCAATAATATTACACAAACAGATTGAGTTCACCAAATATTAATTAGTACATCATACATTTACGTCTGCTGATGAACAAGGTAGTGTGAATCAAATGATCAAGACTTAGGCTTAAGTTTAACACATTCACTAACAAGAACATAAAACAGTAAAAATCACCTGAGGTGCCTGTGAAAATAAATTTAAAAACAGCTTTTCAAAAGCTCAAGCAAATATTCAAAATGTAAAGTTACGCTGCACCCTCATTTTAGGGGAAATTAAAACTTTCAAACCTTAAACAAATATTCACAATTTGACAACAGTAAGGCTACACTGTGCCACCCTTAAAGGAAGGTTAAAACTTCACAAATTTTAAACGAAGTTCAGAGTTGTAAGGTTACTCTCAACCATACCGAAACGGTGAACACAAAATCTTCCCAGTCGGCCTCGGTTCAGAGGAGAAGATCCTGAGTTAAAATGACCTACTATAAGAAGCGAAGAATAAATTCTATAGAACGTGACATCCAGAAGGGGACTAACAACAAGGGGACACACCAAAGCCAGATGAAATAACAATTAGGTCGACGTCGTGTAAGGAAACAGGGCGCTGTAATAGTAAGCATGGCTGGTGAGAACCGAAGAACAACTATTAACGTTCAAATAAAGTGGCTCATCGGTGAGGGTGGTAGCAAGCAGACCGGCGTGTGGACTCAACATTGCAAGATATTCCGTAAAACGGAACATACTGAACCGACGAAACCTAATTCCACCATGCGACCCGCTGCTCCTACGTAGCGTTCTGACAGCTGCTTGCCGCTCCACACCCACTACTGCAGCCCGCTGCTCCTTCGCAAACGCAGCCGTACCGCCGGCAGTCAGCCCCGCCCTTTGTTAGTCGCCCGAATACCACCTGTCCACCAGCTCCAGCACTATGACCAAAACTCTGCGGTGGCTAGTAATTAACATTTTAGGTCCGTAGCCGCCTCCATAATCATCGCAAAACCAAATGCTCCCGTGACTTCTCATCATTTATGGGGTAACACAACTCACCAAAATTTCATCCCCTAGCGCACCTAGAATTATGAAAAATATACCTGTTATACCAGTAGCACCAAATGGGTCATTTTTGACCCATACCTATTTTGAAGCAGTTTAATATCAGCAACACTGGTTTTCAGACACTAGCTAGTTATTTGTTCTTGTGTTTTAGTTCATTGATTGCAGTAAGCAAGAAAATACGCAGAGCATTTTAGAATATTTCACGAATATTTGGTACTTACTTTATTTTTCACTAAAAGTAAAAATACTATTAATACTCACATAAACAATATGTCTTGATTCTGTCTCAGTCTTTTTATAAAGAAAACATTATAACATTGTTTTACTTACTCGTTTTAACGACGATTTATGAAAGATTGTGGAATTTCTTCCGTAAAATTTAAATTAAAAATTTACGTTTGACAGTGTAGTATGCATTTTAGAGACGTACTGTCAATATGAAGACACTCAAAACACCACCAGCATACGAATGAAACAATTGTTTTCTAGTGTGGGTCAAAAATTACCCGCATGGTACTACTAGGGTTCGGCGAAGTCCGGTACTTCTAGTGCTAAGATGATGGTAATTAAGAGCCCACTAACAGACTTGACATAAGATCTCTGGATAACGATACGGACGCTACATTCCCGGAATGCATGCAACAGTACCACATACATAAAAGACTACACAAATCCGATAAATCGACTACCGTGTGGTCTCCTTGTGAGACACATACTAGTTGACTGTCACTCTCGATTCATTAAAGAATCGATTTCCCAAGTATATAACGGCGACAAACGACTGATAAGTTCACAAATGAGCTAATCTATTAAATATCTGACAGTAAGCACGTGATCTAGAAAAACGTTATGCTTCGTTACCTAAGTTTGCGAATATAAAAATATATGACATAAGTAGCCGTATATTTCGGTTATATTAACTTAGAAGCTTAAAGATTTTACGTTGACAAGGGACCATAGACCTATTTGACATAAATTTCAACTTGATACATTTAACTGCTCCTGAGAAAAAAGGGTCTTAACAGACGGGCAGACAGATGAACAACAAACTGATCCTATAAGGGTGCCATCTTTAAATGAATTTCTTTGAATATTACAAAATAATGATTCCAGTTTTACTTTTACTCAAGTTCTAAAGCTGTTTGTGCAAGAATGAAAATATTATGGTCCATCGAACTTAGCAAACATTTTCACGTTGCAGTGGATTTTTGTTTAACTGGACATACCCAGACTAGCTTTGAAGCATAATACCATCTTTACCATATGAAAATGTTGTCTTTTTTATATTGCTAAGCTCTCATGAAAATTATCCAGTTTTAAATACACTTTACGATATTTTCAGGATTTATCACATATTTGAATGAAAAAGCTACAGCTTGTATCCACCTATGAATGCACAAGATAAAATCTATAATCTCCTTTTATCCTGTGTATGGAATGCTGTGAAAAGAAACACGTTATTATTTTCGTTCACCTCTACCTGTACCCTTTTTAGGATGTGGTCGTTATTGCGATCGTATATTTAAATCTGCCGCTGCTGCAGACTGCTCCGCACCGCCAGCGATATCCAATAAAATGCTGAAATTTCTTAAATAAAATGGGCAATGTCCGGTGCGAACTTCGCAGTAATTGTGACAAACAGATTTTTCTAGATAAATATATTTTAACAGAAACAATTAAAATCTTTACACACCTTTTACAATCCCATCTACAAATGGCGTCGATCATTGACTTATAACAAATGAAGACTACTTAAGACCCTAATGCGACAGCACGGGTTCCTCTCCCATTCAGTCCGTGCAGAAGACAAGCGATCCCATTACAATGTATTGTCTATTTATATCTTAACTAATTCTTGTACAGTCATTGTCATTTTGATTACATATCGTTTCTTCTGTGGCGGTTTTAACATCCACCGCCACAGATAGTATTTCACGCCCTTTGAATAATCATTTATAATACCAAAATTTATAATTATATTTTTCCTCACAAAATTAAGCGTCCTTTTGAATTTCAATTAAGAGAAATACATATAAAATATTTGTTTCAGTGAGCATCATACATCGAAATGTTCTTTTAACTTTCACTTTGTATGCGTGCTGCCAGAGAACGTTACAGTATTTAACAAAGAGTCAAATCTAACAAAAATTCTCCCCGTTTCTGCTATTTTCAGAAGACACAGAGAAACGCATTAAACCCACAAGATAACTTCATATTTGGTTGCTCTCACCAAATGTGTATATTATTTTCACCAGCACAGGAAGTTGAACATTAATACATAGTGGCAAAATGTCAACCCTCCACACTTTATACCTATACGTTTCTTAATTATGACTGAAATTGTAGAACGTCGCCAGCGTATGACTACCCTATTATATTTCGAAAAACGTCTGTTGAGTTACTTTTCAGACAACATCCTACGACATGGAGCATGGAATGTCAGAAGATTGGACGCAGTGAAAAACCTAGAAAGAGAAAAAGCAAAGGCGCAGTCTTGATACAGTGGGCGTCAGTGAGGTGAAACGGAAAGAAGATAAAAATTCCTTTTCAGACGAATATAAGGTAACATCAAAATCAGCAGAAAATGATACAACGGGAGTAGGATTCGACATGAATAAGAAAGTAGGAGAGAGAGTACTTTGAACCATTCAATGATAGGGTTGTTCTCGTGAAATAAGAGAGCAAATCGAGGCCTACAACGTCACTTCAGGTATAGAAGCCAACGTCACAAGCAGAAGCTGAAGAGGTAGAGAAAATATATGCGAGAAAGTGAATGGGTAATTCAGTATGTATACGGAGATGAAAATTAATGATGAGAGATTGGAAGACGGTTGCGGGAGAATGGGGCAAGGCACTAGGAATGAGAGTGAAGATAGGTTAGTATGTATCGAAGAAGGAATGACCACCATAAAATAATTGGAATAAAAATTTAAAGAGAAATGATGACAGTGATAAGATAAGCTGACGACATTGCTGTCTTTAGTGAGACTAAAGTTGAGTTACAAGAGCTGTTCGAATTAAATGAACAGACTTATGAGTACAGACAACGAAATGAAAGTAAGCTGGAAAAAGGCAAATGTAATGAGAAGAGCGAGAAACTGAACATCAGAACTGGAGAGCACCTTGAAAGCACAACAGTCCATGACGGCAGAAGCAAGAAGGACAAAACGCAGACTAAAACTGACAAAAAGGGTATTCCTGTGAAAGGGAAGTCTACTGGTATGAGACATATGCCTTAACGTTAGGAAGAAATTTCCGAGAAGGTTCGTTTGGAGCACGGAATTGTTTGGTAGTGAAAAAAAGACAGTGGGAGATTCGTAAAAGGACAAAATCGAAACGTTTGAGGTGAGTTTCTGCACAGGGATGCTGAAGATTAAGTGGACTGCTAATATAGGGAAGGAGAGCGCCCTCTGCAGAAATGACGTAAAGAGTAAATACCGAAAACACTGACAAGAAGGGTCAAAATGACCGGATGTTTGTTAAGGCATCAAGGAATAACATCAAATTAAGTAGCGGGACCTGTGTAGAGGGTAAAACTGTGAAGGAAGACTGAGATTGGAACACATTCATCAACTAATTCCTCAGTTCATAGGCTGCAAGTACTACTCTGAAATGAATAGGCTGGTGCAGGAGAGCAATACGTGGCGGGCCACATCAAACCAGTCAGGACATTTATGGAAATCACGCAAGTAGCCATGTAAGGAACCTTCCTTACGACGATAAACTTGCTGTAGTTCCCCTCCGATTATGATTAAAAGAATTATTTATTTATTTCTGCACTGTGCAGTTTCAAGGAAATAATTTTATTCTTTGAAAGGAATACTATCATCCACTAATCTTACCAAAGTTTTGTATCATTGTGGTCAATACATCTTTAAAACAGACACAGTAATAATATCAAAACTCTTATTTCACAGGACCTTTGTGAAATTCCTAAATATACATAATAGGGAAAAATCTATGCCTGATACCGCAAGATCATTTACACCAGCATAGCCCAACAACAACAAAAAGGAATCTGACGTCATCAATTGAAATCCGCATACATCCGAATGGTGTCAGTCATTGTATACAGTTTCTCACACTAAGCTAATAGTAGAATTTAATAGATACTGAAACTAACTAAATGGAAGGGAATGTTGCTTAACCACATTCCAAACTAAATGACTAATCAAATTGCAAACAAGTGAGGTAAAAGATAGTGCGGCAAAGAGAGTACATTTCATCTGTTGCCCTACTCTGCGTTAACTTTGGAATCAGCCATGGTCCACATATCAGTGAGTTGTAGATAACTTCAGAATTAAATGTGTATTCCGTGCAGCCAGGCGGAAATGGGGAGAAATGGTTGTGTATTTGTAAAACGACCGTGAATAGGAACAGAAAGCAATTTGAAGTCTTTGATCTCGCCTCTCCCTTTCCGTTACTAAAATTGCTTAATAAAAAATATAAACACCCAGAAAATGTGCCTTGATGTCAATGTAACTAAGTACATGAACACGCCATCAGAAGGTACGTAAATGGTTACGAATGCAGTTGTCCATGTCATGTACGATGACCACCAGAGGACAATAGTGTTGTTCGAGTTTAGTGTTGTTACCAGGCTTGATGCTGAAAGTGTAAGATGTCGAGCGATCTCCGCGAAGTTCTTTAGTTAGTTACTTGTTCCATAGATATGATGTACGATAAAAGTTATAAAATGCAACGATTCAACACAATAAACATAGAACAGTTTATGTACAGCTAAGGAAAAACAAAAATAAATATGACTAAGTGTTGGCGATTTATAGTTTTTTAATTGACCACTACTGCTGAAGAATTTCTCATTGGTATAGTAGGAGCTGTCAAGAAGAGGCTTCTCTAATTTATATTTGAAAATATTACTTCTATATTTCGGGCATTATATTCCCATTGGTTGTTTAACTAAGTGTTTTATGGCTGCATATTTCACCCCCTTCTTATACAAAAGCTAGATTCATTAAAGTGCAAGGCAGATCATTTTTCCTTCCAGTCCTGTACTTGTGAATATACCTGTTACTCTCAAACTTAGGTGCACTGTCGCCAACAAAGCTCATACGCCAACAAATGTACTGTGAGGCTGTTGGTAATATTCCAAGCTGCTTAAAGATTAGAAGCAACATCTACGTGTGCATACTATGCGCAAAATTCTTATTAGTTTCTTCCGCAAAATGAATACGTTTTGGCTAAATATGCCCCAGACATCACTGAATGAAAATATGCAGAATATGTTAACTTACTGAGTTCTATATGCCCAAAGCTGGCAACTATTCTTACGGCAAAAGTAGCCGAATCGAAATGTTTTAGCAAGTCTGCTGTATGGTTTTTCCTATTTAGGTTTCCATCAATATTTACACTCAAGACAGAATATTCTACTATGCTGAATTTCGTTCTTGGTATACTCTATTAATAGGTGGTAGGATATTTCTTACAGTACAAAAGGGGTTGACCAACGTTTAAAAATAGCTCATTTGAGCAAAGCATCCAGTAACTTTCACAGGAACACCATTTACTATTTTCTGTGTTGAATCTTCTTTGCTCGGATTCAGAGCAATGTTTGTATAATCAGAATACAAGACTAAGTATGCTTCCTGCTCAAATGACGTAACAGATCGGTAACATAAAGCTAGAACAACAGTGGGCTAATGATCAAACCCTGCGCGATTTCCATTATGACTTTCACACGCACATAATGTGGCATCCCTTTTGTATTACCCGAACAGCCTAAGAAAACTTACTGCATTCCGTTTCATAAATAAGAACTAAATGAGGCGTTTCCTAAACTATAAAGTCCCTAAGAAGTTAACTGCTATAACAGAATATTATTTGACACAATCAGATGTCTTTGATAAGTCAGAAAATGTCATAGATGGTGATATTTCATCAGTAAATATTTTATTATGCGCTGAGCATTGCGGACTCAGCAGAATGACCCTTTCGAAATTCAGGCTGTGATTAGCTAACTGTCCTGTTATTATGTGGAGGCTGACAACACTGGAGGGCTCTACCTTCTCCAAAAAGTTTTAAAATGAGGCAAGGTGGCGTGACACTGGATCGTAATTATTGACATCTGTTGAGTCACCCTTTTGTACAGATGACTAACAATTGCATACATCAATTTTCGTGGAAGTAACACTGCATTAATCATGCATTACTTAAGTGAGTAATAACATTATATATTGTAGTGTTACTGATTTATTTGGTCTTTAGTGTATACTGGACTCCTGTTCTTAACTTTCATGTGTGTATGTCCTGTTATGTGAACGTTCTTTCAACTGAACAATGCAAGTGGTGTGCTTACTGAAACGCTATAATTAGAAAACAAACTGTATACTGAAAAAATTATGTGAAATTTTGTATTGTGCAGTGCAAGGAACAGTATTACAACGCTTTGCGTCACTGTACGTGTCTTTCAGCTATAACACACAAAACTGACAATTAAAAATTCGAACATGAAATTAGAAACTGAAATTTGAAAGATTTTGTGAACCCAGACTAAGTAAAAATCGGAACATTTAATGACACGCACGAGAACATGTAACACCGCACTGTAAGACTAAGGATGTCTCAGAAAAGAAATGAGATCTGAATCAAACTTTAGCCGAGCTGACCCTGATGACTCTAAATAACCTTATCGTGGTGTAACAATGATGTTAAATTACCCTAACAAACTTTAGTGACTCACCTTTGGGCAAGGAAATTCGGTACAGTTCGAAAATGGTGAATGTTAAAATGCAGTGCAACGGCAAACTGTCTAAAGAAAACCTGCAATGCAAGGAAAAGCATGAATGATATAGAAGAATTTAAAACTGTATTATAAATCTGAAATTTTTCTCTTACAACAATCTTTTTTTATTTCTCATATAAAAAAATATAACTTTCCCGTGAAATATGTTAATGAAATGGTAAATGACTGTTGAATCTATAGCTCTTAGTCCAGTCCATGTGAGCAGATAATTTTGTTTAATCATCTCTAGAGAATCAAACAAAACGATATGCATCAGTGGAGAAAAATCATACCGAAATATACCTTCCAGAATCTCGACACAATTTACACGTGAACAAGAAATGCAGTCACAAAATTTCGCTAAGATATTGACACTTTTAATATCAGTCTTTAAAAATAATATTTCCAAAATCAACTTCCTCTGAGTTTCCATCTCAGTATTCTGCTAGTTATTTCCAGACCACTGAGCAGAGTGAGCAAGCTCTCCCACTTAACATTCATGAAAGCTAAATAGCCAAAGATCATACTGCTTGTAATCAGAACCTCTGTGGCGTGACATATTGACTGTTAGAATCTTCTGTCTGATAATACAAACGACGTAGAAGTATGGAGTATGACTCATCACGAAAAAGATAACTTACATCCCTCTAATCGAATTCCAAAAATAAGCGAGAAACCTTATAATAGGCCCACAACTCTTTATTCATATTGGAGATACGTATTATCCATCTCATATCAACTTTTACTTTTTTTATTCGTCATGATCTTTCTTATTTCAGCTGGAATGTGAAATTAATTTCTGTTTCACTGAGTGACCTCTGTATTGCCTCTTCAGTGTTCTGTTTTGCTCTATCGTTTGAACTACTTGCTCAGGTTTTCTCGTCTATTTTTTAAAAAGTAATTACGAAAAATATTTGCTTCACACATTTTCTTCGGAATGTCACAGTTCTCTTTAATCGAAACAGTGCCATCTTCTATGGCTTCTTTCCTTGTCTCCTTGTTCACAATACTAAATACTGATTATATTATTAAAATATCTGCCACACGCCTGTTTTGTACAATGTCAAAGTTCTGTTTAACAGAAACAGTGTCCTCTTCTATGGCTTTTTCCCCTTCTTTCTATTAAAAATTTGTCTTACTAATTTGATTTTGTTACCTGACGTGTGTTTCAGACAAGATGTACGTACTCCTGGATATTTCTTAGAATTTCCAATTTTATATAACCTTACTGTTTACCGTAAGAAGGTATTTGTGAGTCACTAATTGTACTAGCTGTTTCGTACAGTTGGTTTCTTCGGTGTGAAGAGACTCTGATACCTGGAGGGTTCAAAGGTTTCTTTAATGATGTGCCGTTATTGCATTTCATTATCTGTGTGGGAAAACTAGTATGAATATTAATATATGTGTTGAATTTATAGCTAGCATTAGGTTGATTATAGATCTCACCCGACTCAAGATTTTTTAAACTTTCAGTAAAATATTAGGTATAGCTTGTAGTTCATGAGAACTATTCCTTTCTTAAGTTGTTAACGAACTGCGCGAGTGCATAGAGCTTAGTTACGTAACGTGCCTAAATGAATCGAGCTCTGATAACCCGTTTAAGACTGGACAGGCTTGTCTCTCTTTAACTTGTGCTTCTTGATGACTGTGTTACCTGTAGTGTTGCTACTATTTTGAGCCACACGGTTATTGTAGTTTATGACTGACCCAAGTTATAATTGGATAAAAGCAACTCCAAATCACTTATCTTGTCACAGCCCTTCAAGAAATTCACTTTAAAATCACCACAAATTAGTAATCCCTTTCTTCTGGACACATTCTCTGAGACGCGGAGAACTCAGGTGAGGCAGCATTACCAGCATCTGACAGAGTTGAAAAGAAGCCTCATTGAGGGTCTTCATTTGGTCGGCTCGACGAATCCAGATGTATAGTACATTCTCTGCAACGTGTTGCACTGGTCGCGAACAAACAGTGCAGGCCTATCGTTGTCAAGTTTCTGGTCGCCCACGTATGACGACCAAATGGGACGATCTCCGTACTGCGCACCAAACACACTGTGACTCCTCCGTATCTAGGTCTGCCATCCTAGAAACACATTTTGTGTCACCGTGCACCTTTGGCTGAGGTTACTAGTTCCCGATCAAGGGAACTGCCACCCCATGCACCATCCTGTAATTAGGATGCAATTCACACAACAACACAAACGACTACGTTTGGAGCAATGCCGTAACCGTAAAGCATTGACGGATGGTGTACGTTGTCATATTGTGTTCAGCGATGAATCGCGGTTCTGCGCTACCCGGATGACTATGGTCAGAGAGTATGGCGACGATCTAGGGAGAGGTTGCATTCTTCCAATGTTTTGGAAATGCACAGCGGCGTTAGTCCTGATGTCATGGTGTAGAGAGGCATCAGTCACTGCTGGTAGTGACTTTACGCCACAATGATTATGTCACGGACATCCTGAGCACTCACAAGATACCTGCGACAGTAACGTGGTGCGATTTTACAACACAATGCTTGTACACACATTGTAAGTGTCCCTAGGAAATGTCTTCGTGGTGTGGAGGTACTCCCGTAGCCAGCAAACCCCCAAATCCGTCCCCGATAGAGCGTGTGTGGGACCAGCTCGAATATCAACTCCTTCCCATGTTAGTACCCAGACTATCAAGTACCTGTTACAATAGTTGCGGACCAGCTTGCCTCACGAGAATATGCAACACCAATATGACACCATTTCTAACCAATCAGAGGACCTAGTTGTCTGTAAATTTGACTCAATCACATAGTCACTGAAATAACGTTATTTACCCTCTAAACCCATGAAATTTCATATCGTTTGCTCCTCCCCATCTGGGTGCTTTTCTTGCGAGGCAGCTTAGTGTTAAAATTGTGTTTGGAGTAGTAAAGGGTACGCTAAAAGTGCGTCCTGATAAAGAACATGGCCCGAAAACATATCTAAGGGCGGTTACAAATCATAAAATTTACCACCCTTTGCGCAAGTTGACTATAGAATAGTTGAATTTTTACTGAGTGCCTTGGCAGTAGGTGAGAACCCCAAAGTATAGGATCATTTGTAAATAATATCCATGGAATACGATAGAACCATGAATACGATAAACATTTGTGATAGATTGAGAACTGAAGAAACTTACTTTCATGAAATAAAACTGAAATCGCTTGTAAGGTTAACTTCACATTAAAAGAAATAAAGTTAAAGTGGTTTTGACGTAACAATTTGTCTGCAAGGTTCCTAAATGAGGACAGTAATGTTAGTGATGCATGAGACCAGCACACAGCAAAGTGTCATATCAAGTTAATGGGACGCTCAATTTCAAAGAACGAAAGCGCTTTCAGTTTAAGAAAATCTGATATTAAGGTTAACTATAGAACATCATAGTCACTGAGTAGCAGAAGTAAACCTGTCCGATAATATCTATTTAGTTTCTAATTAGTGCGAAAAGTTTGTAGGAAAACAGTGCATCACTATTTATAAGACTGCAGCACATCGCGACTCTCAGCAAAAAGGAAATTTTCTACTCATTTGAGTGTCTAACAGTTATCGACATTTAAAGTTCTAGCAGACCGCCAGCAGCTATCATCAACAAACTATGAAACACCAACACCTCGCTGCGGTATAGCCTTTCTCACTCCTCGCTGCCGTCCTGGTGCTCAAAATCTGTGTCTAGAACTGCCTACGCCAAACCTTCACATAAATCACCACTATGACTCAGATACTACCGTCATTGTCGATGTGTGTCTAAGGATCCAAAGCATTGGCGCATCTCGCTGCCGTCACCGCCCTGCTTTCAGTTTTATGCCCATCGTTCAAATTTTACATTCACTTCATCAGAAGTATTCATCTATAAAAATGTTCTTGTTCTTCAATTCAATTTATTGTACCCTGCTTTCCAGGTCTATCGGTTCTCATTTCCTTAATAAAAGACATTTGAAAATCATTCGTATAGATGAAGATATCATGTTTATCACTTAAAATGAAATCTTCTTTCGAAGACCTTTCCCCTGGTTCCCTCACGATATTCATGAATCGCACCACACCCACACAATTTTTGGTGACCGATGTAAACAACCGTAACATTGCTATTGCGTTGAACGGCCAAGGAAACTGGTACACCTACCTAATACGACACTGAATAGGCAAAGAAACCGGAACACCTGCGTAATATAGTGTAGGACCAGCGTGAGCAAGCGACGTTCCGTGGACTTGACTAATGTGAGAAGTAGTGCTGAAGGGAACTGTCACCATAAATCGTGCATGGCTATTCATAAACCCATTAGAGGACTAAGGGGTTAGGCCTGCCAGGGTGGCCGAGTGGTTCTAGGCGCTACAGTCTGGAACCGCGCCACCGCTACAGTCGCAGGTTCGAATCCGGCCCTCGTGAATGGATTTGTGTGACGTCCTTAGGTTAGTTAGGTTTAAGTAGTTCTAAGATCTAGGGAACTGATGACCTCAGCAGTTAAGTCCCATAGTGCTCAGAAACATTTGAACCATTTGAACTAAGCGGTGGATTTTGGTTGGTTGGTTGGGGGAAGGAGACCAGACAGCGTGGTCATCGGTCTCATCGGATTAGGGAAGGATGGGGAAGGAAGTCGGCCGTGCCCTTTCAGAGGAACCATCCCGGCATTTGCCTGGAGTGATTTAGGGAAATCACGGAAAACCTACATCAGGATGGCCGGACGCGGGATTGAACCGACGCCCTCCCGAATGCGAGTCCAGTGTCTAACCACTGCGCCACCTCGCTCGGTAAAGAGGGGTGGAGATCTCTTCTGAAAAGCACGTTGCAATGCATCCGAGATACGGCCAACAGTGCTAACGTCTGGGGAGTTTGAAGACCAGCGGAAGTGTTTAAATGCAGAAGAGTGTTCCTGGAGCCACTCTGCAGTAATTCTGGACGTTTGCAGCGTCGCATTGTTCTGCTGGAATTTCCCAAGTCCGTCGGAATGCACAATGGACATGAATGGACGCAGGTAATAAGACAGGATGCTTACATAGGTGTCACCTGTCAGAGTCGTATATAAAGGTATCAGAGGTCTCGTATCGCTCCAACTGCACACGCCCCTCACCATTACAGAGTCTCCACCAGCTTGAACAGTCGCTGCTGACACCCAGAGTTCATGGATTCATGGAGTTGTCTCAATACTCGTACACGTCCTCCCCCTCGATACAGTTTTAAACGACACTCGTTGAAACATGCACCAATGTGCCGAAGTGTTTCACTTCTGTCACGTTGAACGACTCTCTTCAGTCGTCGTTGGTCCCGTTCTTGCAGGATATTTTTTCGGCCGCAACGATTGAGATTTGAAGTTTTACCGGAACCTCATACTTACGGTACTCTTGAAATGGTCGTACAGGAAAATCTCTTCTTCATAGCTACCTCGGAGATGCTGTATCACATCGCTCGTGCATCAACTGTAACACCACGTTCAAACTCACTTAAATCTTTTCAACCTGCAATTGTAGCAGCAGTAACCGATCTAAAAACTGCTCCAGATACTTGTTGTCTTATATAGGTGTCGCCGATCGCATCGCCGTATTCTGCCTGTTTACATATCTCTATATTGGAATACGCTTGTGTATACCAGTTTCTTTGGTGCTTCAGTGATTAAGTACTGGATACGACATAATTACTAAGATATGAAATGAGAACTGGATGTGCCTACACTGTGCTGACATCATCATACGGGTTATTGTCGAGAACTGCGTATTCTAGCGTAACTTGTTAACAGAAATTTTGTTTATTGTTGCTGCGTTAAAACTATTTTATGTACTGAAGCATGACATTCATGGGATGCAATATAAAAGTATATATTTCATTTTCTACCTCACTGGAGGGCGTAGCACATCATATTCTCACGTAGTTAATCGCTAAAAGGAATAAGAGTAAATAACAGTTATTAATATTCCTCTAGCTCCCGTAGTTTTTAGCGTACAAAAACATTGTGACTACTGTTAGATTAGCTACGCTTAGGTAGCTTTGAAATTAATGTAGCGTCACTGGATAGTGTGACACCAAATTTCAAACGTTTTGTCACTGACATATGTTATTTCAGTGGGTGCTCTCACGATGCAGTCGCTTTCGTCCCACTCTTGGAGATGTGACGCGTCTTGATAGCAGAGAAATCGTCCGCGCATCTAGTGTCTCCGGCGCGCTGCCGATTACCTAGCTTCCAGAGCTGGGCCTAAGCAGAATCACTTCTTACGCCAGTACTACAGTGCCAAAGTTCTTTGAAAGATCTTTAAAAACAACTATTACGCTCTAACTTTTATAAAAGGTATGATAAAAATACACTGTCAAACGTTTTCTAACATATCTTTAATGAAAGGTATCAGTCGAAGATTTTTTACGGTGTAATACCGACCTGACCGGCGCGAAAGTTTAAAACGAGTTGATATCTGTACGTCCTCCATCCGTTATCTTACAAATACATCAAGGAAAAACGTTTAAATCAGTTTCTGCGGCAATCAGTACTGTTCTTCGTGTGAAATTTTGGTCGTTTATCTGAAATCTTGTTTTGCATGACAGAGCGGTTCAGGTTGTGGAAAGGGGAAAAAATCACAACTTTATTCCTCGAAAGCCAATACACAATTTTCTCTTTAGAACAACAAGGATAAGTCAACTGCTAAGGGCCCAAGTAGCTTCTGAATAATGAAGCCTAAAGAAGTCCTTTAAAAACACAGGGATTTGGAGAAACGACTGAAGGCCTTACTTAAATAAAAGTAAAATATCTCTTCAGCTAAGGGCCTAAATAATATTTCAGATCAGCAAAGGAATTTCTTAAAAGGCAAGCATTTACAAGTTTCGTCTAAAAGCCATATTAATGAAAATTTAAATAATTCCTCGGCTGAAAGGCCAATAATGTATATTAACGTAACAAAAGGGAACCTTTACAGACAATCATTTACACAGTACAACAGAAAAAAATCTTAAGAAAACTTCAAATATCTTGACGGGTGAAGGCCTAAATAATTATCCAAACTAATTAAAGGCAAGCCTTAAGATAAGCATTTACACAGTACTGCTGAAGGTCATTATAAGATTTCAAGATAATTAAGGAGGAACCTTACAGACATGAATTTACACATTACGGGCTGAAAGCTACAGATTTTAAAACAAACGCGGCTGAAGGCCCAAATACAGTGCCCACAAGAATTTTAAATAAAACACAGTTGAAGGCCTAATCTTAAAAACGGTCAAAAGACCAAATACACATCACTCAGTGAGCCGACCAACTGAACGACCAACCAGCGGTCGTTCCCGCTCTAATCTCCTTCCGTTAGACAGTTCATGCGTGTAGACAGCGGTCGGCAAGTACTGGCTGTATGTGCCTTACTGGCGCTGCGTCCCCGACTGAACTCCCGACAGACGACTACCCGGAAATGCTAACAGTCGCTCCAGAGATAGTACGACACTCCACTTATCGATAAGTGCTGCTGCTGCCACTCACGGGAAAGCAAATCAGGAACTTAGTGAAGCCCCCTAAAAAAATGAATAAGAAGGAGGTGACAGAACCTTAAAAACAAGATGACGAACAGTAAACGGCATGACCGCGAGTCGCGCACGGCTCAATATTCTGCGTAGTGAAGGTGTAGCAACGACAGATAAAATGTGGCAGCTTCGACTTCAATTTCCTGAATCAGGAGACTATATGTAAGCAATATGGCTGTCACTGTGAGAGCTTTATGCACGGAACTAAGGATTTTGGGTACGTAAACGTAAAGGGACACCATTGTCTAGTTTACGGAACTACCTGGAGTCTGGTAAAAGAAAGAAAATCTAGCGTCTTTGACAAGTGATCAAAACATTCCGACTCTCGCATTCGAACTCGCCCTATCTTTAAATTTGGAATAAAAACCGACAGTAATGGCAGACGAAGACAACTGGTATAAGAAGCAACCCTTGTCCTGCAAACAGTCTTGTCGAAGAGGGCGGAGGAGAGGACAGATTTTCAGAGCATTAGAGGTCGGAAAGTGCTCCGGAAAGGCGGTAGCATCAGCAATGATCAACGGCATGAGGATGCATAAGTCAGTGGAAACCATTACATTAAAGACACGCAAGGTCTGTCAACAGACATGTGTTCTCTAATTGTAAAAACTGACCATCGTAATCTCTCCACTGATAAAAGATTAGATGGGAAGGGACTGCCAAGTGGGAGATGATTATGTGAAAAATCTGGAATAACCAACGCTGGGTACCATTATATGAACTGGAGGATCGAATGTCAGAAGTTCGAAAGTGGCAGGGAGGGCGGAAAATTTGAAAATATAAAATCAAGGGTTCGATGTACATATAGTGGGGGCAGTCAAGTGCAATGGAAAGAAGATGGTGTGTGTGTTTGTGTGTGCGTGCGTGTGTGTGTGTGTGTGTGTGTGTGTGTGTCTGTGAATACCTAGGGGGGCAAAATGCTGAGCTCATCGGTCCCTAGACTTACACACTACTTAAACTGAGTTACGCTAAGGACAACACACACACCCACGCCCGAGGGAGACTCGAACCACCGGCGGGAGGGGCCGCGCAGACCGTGACCCGGCGCTTCAAACAGCGGGGCCACTCCTCGCGGCTAAGAATATAAAGGTATTTAGTCAGACAGATACAGGATAATGTCAATAGCACCAGGAAATTGTATAACGGGAGTACGATTCCTTATGAAGAGGAAAGCGTGACAGAGAGTGAGCTACTTGGAACAGTCCAGTGATAGGGTTCCTCTCGCCAGATTCAGAGCAAACTGAGACCAACAAAAATAGTTACGGTATACGTGACAATATCGCAAGCAAAAGATGAAGTGATAGAAAAGGAATATGAGGATATCTTTCACGTAATTATGTGTGTAACATCAGATGAAAATGTAATAATCATCCAGGGTTGAAACGCGGTAGCAGGAGAAGGAATAAACCAAAGGGTTACAGGAGAATACGGGCAATAAACTTCAGATAGTGATTGCGAATATCTATTCAAAAATCTAATGAGGAAGAGGTATACTTGGAAAAGACCGGGAGACAGGAGAAGATTCCAGCTAAATTACATCATGATCACACAGAGATTCCGAAATCAGATATTAGGTTGTAATGATTACCCAGATACAGATAGCGAACAAACTACAATTTAGTAATCATCAAGAGTAGAGCAGCCGTTGTTGTTGGACACACAAACATATGCGCAAGAAAGGTAACTGCGAGAAAACCTTGGGTAACAAAGCAGCACAGCAGCAGCAGCACTCCGTCTAGAGGCCACAAGTGGCCCATCGGGACCGTCAGACCGCCGTATCATCCTCACCTGAGGATGCGGATAGGAGGCGCGTGTGGTCAGCACACTGCTCTCCTGGTCGTTATGATGGTTTTCTTTGACCGGAGCCGCTACTATTCGATCGAGTAGCTCCTTGATTGGCATCACGAGGCTGAGTGCATCCCGAAAAATGGCAACAGCGCATGGCTGCCCGGATGGTCACCCATCCAAATGCCGGCCACGCCAGACAGCGCTTTACTTCGGTGATCTGACGTGAACCGTTGTACACACTGCGGCAAGGCCGTTGCCCTTGGGTAACAAAGGAGATACTTTAATTGCGAGAGATAAAAACATGTTAAGGGAAGTACAGGAGTACAACAATATGAATCTCTTAGGAATGAAGTAAACAGTAAGAGCTGGGCAGCTAAAGCGAAGTGAAGAAATCGATAAGGAACTGATGATAGGAAGGACTGCCCATCCATATAGAAAAGCCAAAACAACTTTTAGTGAAATTAGAAACATTAAAAAATGCGATGCGAATTCCATTGTTAAAAGCAGACGATAAAGCGGGTAAGTGGAAAGAGTACACTGATGTCCTCTATGACGGGGAAGACTTGTTTGATGAATTGATAGAAGAAGGAATCGATGTGGTACACATAGGGATCCACTATTAGAGTCGGTATTTAAAAGAACTGCCGGCCGAGGTGGCCGAGCGGTTTCTAGGCGCTACAGTCTGGAACCGCGCTACCGCTACGGTCGCAGGTTTGAATCCTGCCGCGAGCATGGGTGTGTGTGTGATGTCCTTAGTTAGGTTTAGGTAGTTCTAAGTTCTAGGGAACTGATGACCTCAGACGTTAAGTTCCATGGTGCTCAGAGCCATTTGAAACATTTTAAAATAGCTCTGGAAGACTTGAGATGAAATAAGGCAGAGAATACGCTATCGGAATTTCTAAAATCGCACGGGGAAATGCCAACCAGAGGATAGTTCAAGTTGGGTTATAGAAACTATGAGAGTGTCGACATACCATCAGACTTTTGGAGAAATATTTCCCATACAGTTCAGAAGTGCAGATATGTCCGAAATCTATAGGAAAAAATATATCGGACAATCAGCTTAACAGATCATGCATCTAACTTGCTGACAAGAACCATATACAAAGGAATGGAATAGAAAATTAATGATTTGTAAGATGACGAGAAGTTTTCCTTTACCAAGGGTAAAGGCACCAGACAGGCAGTTCTGACGCTGTGCTTAATAATGGAAGCAAGACTGAAGGAAAATGAAATTACACGCATAAGATCCGTCGACCCGGAAAAAGCGTTCGACAATCCAAAATGGTGCAAGAAAAATAGTGGCAACCAATTGAGAAAGAGGGTAAGTAAACAATACGTACTAGGATCGAGAGGAAACAATGAGAGTGGAAGATCAAGAAGGAAGTGATCGCATTAGAAAGGGCGTAAGTCAAGAGTATACTATTTCACCCCTACTATTCAAATTATACATCGAACTAGCAATTTCGGATATAAAAGAAAGGTTCAGGAGTGGGAATATAATTATGTGTGAAAGGATATCAATGAAAAAATTCTCTGATGACACAGATACGCTAAATGAAAGTGAAAAGTAACTGTATAATCTACTGAATGGAATGAACGGCCTATTGAGTGCTGAATACGGACTGAGTACAAAAGTAGTGAGAATAGTAGAAATGGGAATAGCGAGAAAACTTCAAAATAGGTGCTCACGAAGTAGACGAGATTCAGGAATTATTCAACGTTGGAAGGAAAATAACCCGTGACGAACAAAGCAATGACATAAAAAGCAGACCAGCACTGGGAAAGGGAGCATCCCAAGACTACAGGTATGAAACATAGGATTAATTTGAAGAAGAACTTTCTGAGAATGTAAATTTGGACCACAGCGCTGTATGGTAGTGAATCGTAATCTATGAGAAAACCGGACAGAAGAGAATCGAAGTGTTTTGTTATGGCGTGATATAGAAGAATGTTGAAAATTAGGTGAACTGAGGAAGTAAGGAATGAGGATGTTTACCACAGAACCGGCAAAGAAAAGAACATATGGAGAAAGCTGACAATAAAAACTGAGTACAGGTGCTTCCTCCATGGGATCCTATGGAGGGGTTCGGGTGTCAAGCCGATCAAAAACTCCCTTCGACAGACAGCTATTGGTTGTAAAAGCGCCTTCTAGCGTGAGAATTCGAAATGTCTGTCTGCTAATCATACGACATTATTAATCAGGGCATCGAAGACCTTAGGAGTATTAACTCATTCATTCGGCATTAGATCAATTTTACGTTAGGTAGCCCTTAACAGATTCCCAGCAAAGTAACAATTAATAAAATTTCTTATTTTATCCCAAAAGACACAAGTACTATTAAACGGATGTTTAGTATTAAGATGTACACATGTGCAGACGGTTGAACGGAAAAATGTTCCATCGAAGAATTTTTGTAAATTGAGCTGTATTAATCGTAGCTGGTCATACGACCTGACTTGCTGTTATGTTTATATTTAACTGGTGGCTATTAAAATGAAGATATGGTGCTTCCGTATTTATAGTATACCAGTGGTCTAAGAATTGCGTAATCGTACAACGAGTGAAGAAGAAATTAAGAACTGCATGTGGCTTTAGAACGTTTAAACAAAAGTATTTATTATTTTCATTCATTTGTGTGAGGAAATCCGGTGCCGAATGACGAAGCTAGATTTCCACTTGTGCTTTATATGCTATGGTTTAGCGGAATATGAAAAGCAAATTTTTTCCTACTTCTTATAAGAATAACTTTCCAACGAAATAGTGGTCTATTTGGATGAAAAACAAGTTGTAAATCTTCAGACACCACCACATAGTGTTAGACATGACATTCAAAATCAGACATGTAGCGTAGAACAACTGACACAACCAGTTAGGATGCAAGTGGCGACTACAGTTTATTGTGTGGCACTATGTTCCGCGCCTGGTTCCATGCAATTAGAAGGACTGGGAAAGGGTGGGATTGAAAGTCACCCGCAACACTGATAAGTTTACAAAACAACGCTTATTAACCCCGAAAGACATATGGTGAAACACAGGTACTAAGGTTAACACTCAAGGTATGACAATTTAATACAACAGTTAAACACATATAAATACTGAAACGTGAAAGTAATTTAACTAGTAGTTTAGGCATTTCACTTAAAAAGGAAACATTACATTTGTTATTAAAACATTAAATTGGTTTAGAAAGGCAAATAAGGTCCAATAACATAAACAATTAATACTGAATATTGTCACTAGGATATCCAAAAACATTTTGTAGCTTTAAAAACTGGGGACTAATAATATCAGTTCCAAAACTATAAATCAGAAAAGCAAAGGTCTCCAGACCAATTTAACCCAACTGTAATCAACAGAATTTTGCCAAATCCTCTTTCAAATAACAATATAAAGAAAGTTGAGCAACAGTGCCTGGTGATCCGATCTCAGGACAATTAACAAATCGAAGGCTTAAAATTAGGGCTCTCACTTTCTATAAAACACGTAGTAGACTCATTTGACTATATGCGTGTGCATATTGTAATTAATAGTTAAACAGGTTAAAAAAATGGGGAAATAGAAAAGGCTGCGTCAGACAGTACCTTAATGCCCAAAGAAATTCTGTTCCGAGCCTACCATGATAATTGGGAAATTCGTGTACCAATTATAGAATAATTGCAAAAAAGTACTCTCGGGCTGTACACTAGGCAGGAAGCACCAACAGAATAATAATAATACTAATAAATAGATTGATGTCAATGCACTCAGTGTAATTTCTGACAAGGAACCCTCTCAAATCGAGCTAACAAATTTAGCAGGTTGGAATGGACCCGGTCCACTTGATCCCTGTAAACTGGAGTAAGTTCAAACTCCAGCCATTAAACGAATAAAATATTTCGCCGTACCGTGGAACGGGAAAGAACGACGCAGAATGGAATTCAGCTCACGTGCGTGAATACTATAGGAAATCTGGACCAGAAAATTATTCGCGGGCGGCAGTACTTAATGGTTCGCGATAATTACTGTAGACTAGAGTGAGACTTCAGTTTCGTGACACATGTCAGTCCCGGCTGGGAAACAACACAACACTTCAGTAATAATACATAAAAGACAAGTAAACAGGAAAACGATAAAATTTAACAAACTTCACACAATAGCTTATTACACTTTAAGGCAAATGAGACACCAGTGTGACCAAACGGAAGGTGGTTAGAAGCGGCCCGTGCTGTAAATCTGGCATTAACATACAGATTTGGAGGCGGTACAAGGGTGGCAGCCACTAAGTAAGGAGGCTGACAGGAAGCAAAAACTGGGAGGCAATGCAGCTCGCTAAGTCATAGAGTAATGACCAAAACATCGACTCCTACCGCAGCTGCATGGATACTAAGAACACTAAACTTTGAGACGTATTCACAGCGCAGAAATGACACTTCCCCGGGTAAAACTACCCCCGAGAAAACTGTGAGTTCCTAGGCTCACTCATGGGGAAGATCTTGTAAGGAGTCAGAAGTTTAGAATAATTTCCGGTGTTGTCCGAAGCCCGGGCAGTGCAGCCAACGCCTTCCTCCCACTTGCTCCCCTCAGAGGGTGCCCGCGTCGATCAGCTGACTTGCCTCGTCCACATCACTTTTGGAAACACGGCCAGCACTTTCGGGAGACAAATAAGCAATGAACCGTACGATTCGCAACACAAGGCCCAACGGCCAGCAGGCACGCCGAACTACTGGCGCTTCCCGCTCGCCTCACCACGGCCTCTGTCCTCGCCACCGCTCACGTCGGCCACCCGATACAAAGTCCCCTGCGCGTCGCCATTCAAGCTGCGCCACTAGGGCTCCGAAGATAAGCCTGTACTATCTACCGTGCCTCTCGCGCTGTCAGACGAAGTGTGCTAGGTCTGTGACGTAGATTGCCTATTGAAACTCTTCATACCAGTCTTGGTTACTGACTATGCGAAATCCTTGTTAACATTACAACAGAAGAGACATTGGCGGTAAAAAGGGGGAGAGGGGGGGAGCAGATGAAAATTTTGTTTGACAGTTATGATTAGTTTTACGGAAAAATGTGTACCGTACTTTGACCTTCATGTTCTTCTTATTCCTCTCTGTACTTCTGATCGTTATGCATTTTTTAAATTTTTTTTTCTTGGTACTGTGTCTCGTCAGACATAAGGTAGGGCCTGAAGGAAATAGACTGGTAAATAGTTTGGACAGGAAGAGAATAGAAGCCTGCCAAATGTGGATCTACAGAAGAATGCTGAAGATTATATGGGTAGATCACGTAACTAATGAGGAGGTATGGAATAGAATTGGGTTCAAAAATGGTTGAAATGGCTCTGAGCACTATGGGACTTAACATCTGGGGTCATCATTCGCCTAGAACTTAGAACTACTTAAACCTAAGTAACCAAAAAACATGACACACATCCATATCTGAGGCAGGACCGTAGCGGTCGCGCGGTTCTTGACTGAAGCACCTAAAACCGCTCGGCCACCCCGGCCGGCAGGCATCAGAGGATCACCATTTTAGTATTGGAAGGAGACCAAGAGATGAATACACTAAACAGATTCAGAAGGATGTAGGATGTAGTACGTACTGGGAGGTGAAGCAACTTGCACAGGATAGCGAAGGATGGAGAACTGCATCAAACCAGTCTCAGTATTGAAGACCACAACAACGACAACAACGACAACAACAAAACAAGACATTTGTCGTGAAGTATTTGAGCTAATGCGAGAAGTCCTCTTTCCTGTCACGGAAATTCCTTGTGTAGGTACCCTGCAATCATCCTCACCCGGCTTTGTGGTTTGGAATATGTAGATACGTCATATAGATGCCCACAAATAGTGATGTGCAGTCCATTTGTGTTATTTGGTATCGAACTGCATCAGACAGATCGTGAAATCCTTTTTTTGTATTTATGAAGACGCGCAAAAGAACATGGTATAGGCATGCGCGTTCACATACAGATATATGTGAACACGCAGAATACGGCGCTACCGTCGGCAACGCTTATAAAAGGCAACAAGTGAATGGCGCAGTTGTTGTATTGATTACTGCTGCTACAACGGCAGGTTATCCAGTTTTAAGTGAGTTTGAACGTGGTGTTACTGTCGGTGCACGAGGTTTGGGACACAGCATCTCCGAGATAGGGGTATAGTGAGGATTCTCCCGTACGACCATCTCACGAACGCACTATAAACATCAGGAATCCGGTAAAACATCAAATCTCCGATATCGCTGTGGCCGGGAAAAGATCCTGCAAGAACGGTACCAACGGTGACTGAAGAGCGTCGTTCAACGTGACAGAAGTACAACACTTCGGCACATTGCTGCATTTTTAACGAGTCTCGTTTAAAACTGTATCGAGCGGAAGGACGTGTACGATTATGGAGACAACTCAGTGAATACATGAACTCTGAGTGTCAGCAGGGACTGTTCAAGCTGGTGGAGACTCTGTAATGGTTTGGGGCATGTGCAGTTGGAGCGACACGAGACCCCTGATACCTCTACATAAGACTCTGACAGGTGACACCTAAGTAAGCAATCTGTGTGATTACCTCCGTCCATTCATGTCGAATGTGCCTTCCGAAGGACTTGGGCAATTCCAGCAGGACAATGCGATGCTTCATATCTAGAGTTGCTGCAGAGTAGCTCCAGGAGCAGTCTTCTGATTTTAAACAATTTCGCTGGCCTCCAAACTCCCCACACATAAACATTTTTGTGCGTGTCTGTGGTGCCATGCAACGTGCTATACAGAAGAGATCTCCACACTCTCGTTCCCTTACGGATTCATGGACAGCCCTGCAGGATTCATGGTGTCAGCTCCATTCAACACTACTTCATACATCAGTCAAGTCCATGGCACGTCGTGCTGCGTCACTTCTGAGTGGTCGTGGTTGCCTTACACGACATTAGGTGCACCAATTTGTTTGGCTCTGCAGTGTATTTCGCCGAAAAGTTTCCAGCGGACGAAAGAATATAATCATGGGCGTTTTTTTATAAAATCCACGAAGTATTCTGTGTAATTCAGACACAGGAAACGCTAATCTCTGACTTTCGCTACACGACCTAATTTATGCCACTTAATGCTGGGATCAGTTACCTCTGTATACAGCAACATATTATTATAAATATTGAACTACCTTCCTCGTACGACTGGATAAGCAGATTCTATAAATGATGAGTGTGATCGAAAAGATGAGCGATTCTGTGAAAATCTGCCGCTATAGTTTCTGCAACCTAGAATCTGTATTTTTCTAACCTCAAATAACTTGGAAATAGAAAAGATGAGTGTAGTATTAGTCGGAACAGATACAGAGCCATACTAGTCCCTGTATGTTCACGATTCTTTACTGTACCGAACACTTCTAAATGAAATTCATACCACGTCATGTCTATCACTAATTTTATTGAGCAATACAAAATATAAAACTAGACGTAACTCTAGATAAATTACAGCATAGTAACTCGGTCAAATTATGCTTGAATACGCGTAACTGGCGCGGTCATTGTGCATTTAAAAGCGGTTTCCCATTATTCCATGTACTGAAATGGATCGGGAGGACAGATAACAGGATCCTATTCCGGAAGGTCATTTCATTAAACGCAGGACCACACTGTGTTTCAATTTTTCTGTTCCTGGCAACGCACTATATAAATGTCGCTCTAAATCAGCGTCACGTACTCCATTAATTCTCTCTGGGGGTGGCCGACCGAACTTAACCGGATATCGGATTTCACCGATAACAAATTTATGTAGTAGGACTAAGGGCAATTTATTAATGGCTCATTCAGCATTGTTATTTGAACAGAACAACGGTAAAATACCTCTATGAATGGCATTGATTCAACTGAAGACATTATCTTAAAGCGTTTTGTTATAACTGATTGAGAACTGCTCACGTTAAGATACACGAAGTGACAGTATATCGGAACACAGATTCAATTATTAAATGGGTTTACCATTAGACAATAACCTCCTCACGTATTCCCTACCTCATCTTTCATCGATACCGATGTATTAGGACGCGTTAGTTACAAAAGTCATCTTAGGATGTCAGGCAAACAATCGTACTGTTCGTGATGATATTTGGAAACAAGGGAACGGCCCAAGAATGTGGTTAAGTCTCGACAACTTATCGTACTGCATGTAATTCACAGGACTCTCATCACATTATTAACAGAAATTCTCTTCTGTCATTCCCGTATACAGTATAATTATTTCACACGTTAAAATATATACCTAGCTTGCAACGTAGCTGGCTTTTGTGACAAAAAACTTCTATTTTCATAAAACTGCAGCCGTCGTAAGAATCTACGTGCTGATGAAGGGTCCCCGTCAACCGTCGCTGTCTTGAAGCAGAGTGTAGACGACCTAGGGGTTTTTTTGCAAATTTCAGGGTGTGTATCTAAATGTAATTCTCGGATGGCTCGACCATCCGTGCTTTTTGTAAGTGGTCGACCAGTCACATACTCCTGCTAATTTATTTCAGTTTTCCTTTAGTCTTACTTTTGTTTTAAGCAATAGTTTTCGAGCCGCTCACCATTCTTAACGCTTTCTTACATTGTGTGAGTTAATGTAACTATGCGGTTGGCAATTAATGAGACTGGGCGAGGGTGAACGCGATTTTTTCTCAGACCGCTTTTCATTCATTTTATCCCGTTTTCTACATTTAATCAGATCCATTTCGTGGGCGCCGAGAGCCTAAACCACACACACACGCAAACACCCACCCACACACACACACACACACAATCCCATCCTCTGGGCAGGATGGTGTTGAGAAAGGATAGCGAAGGAAACAGGGCTGTGTTCTTTTTAAGAAACCATCGTGGCATTTCTCTTAAGCTATTTAATTAAACGGGGAAACATAAATGTATATGGGCGGACGAGAATTTGATGAGTTGTTCGCCCAAAACGTGTCAGCAGTGCGCCACCTCGTCCGACTTGTGTCCTAGAGACGTCGAGAAAGGTTACGCTGAATGAAGTTTTCCGGGACACGTTTGTACAGGCTGACGACATGCTACGAATGTCTTGATAGCCACCTGTAGCGTTATATTTCGATTACAAGCAGGACTCCACTCAAACAATCGATAGAGGCTGTCTCATTCGGCGATGTTTACATCAGATGAAATGTCCTTGGCTTTACTGCCACCGTCTTCCGTCTACGGACGTACTGCATTCTGACGTCCAACGATAAGCACCCTTTTTTTCGTCCACCTAACTTCGCAGGTAATTTATATCGTAAGAAAAAGGCTGCACCACTGCATCGCACTGGATCTGTGTTACAATGGTTTGAAGAACAGTCTACGGATGTAAGAGTGTTTGCGCACTCCATTCACTAGCACCATCCAGAACTATGTTACTTGTCCTTAATACCGTTGAGCACGTCTAGGGCACCTTTGGCCAAAACGTTCACTCTTTGGTCTGAGCTCCCAACAAATTTCTTTGTTTGTAGGTGCCAGTTGTAAGGATTTTGTCAAGACGCCTGCCCAACTCTCTGTCTCTGTTTCTTTTCATGGCTCAATATTTGAAAGCTTCTCGTTGACTGATTCAAACTTTATGTTGTCTCCCATTCCAATTTAAAGTTAACGAAACCTCAGCGATTTTGCTGTAGATATGTCAGAATTTAACACTAACACAAAGTTTTGCGGTTTTTGCTGGGAATAATTTCTCCTGCACTCGTAACACGCCGTATGTAGACATGTAAAATTTAGTGATGGTCTGTGTTAGGCAATGGACACTAAGAGCTTATAGTGCAGGTCCATTTTCGATCTGGCACTGACGATTGCCACAAACCGCCAACAGATGTATACTAAGGGGATTCACATTATTTTCAGGTTGCACACCCAGTTTTAGTAGTAAAGGGACCTGACTGCTACGTCACATCCGAAAAAGGTGTGTTTATGACTGAAATAGGTCGTATAATAAATTAATTACTGCACCTATGTGCAGCCATGATTTTTCATGGGTATGGGAACTCTTTCTCATTCTTCTCCTTTGAATCCGCGACACATTTTTCATACAGATTCAAGAGTAGTGAGACTGGGCAGCGGTTAACATAACCACTAGGAGGAGAAATTGGCATATATGTAGGGAGAGTCGTATGTGACGCGAAAATAAAAATCAAACTTCTTGTTAGATAGAGGACGCCAAACAATATGTATTGCATTACTATGTCATGAAATGGCAATGTATCTGAATTTCGTTACTTTGACACATATGAAGTAATCTTTTGAGTTTTCCTGTGCTCCTGTCGAATAAGTACGAGATCTGTCGCATGATCAGATTAATAGCCTATGCATCCAATTTGCTAACAAGAATAACATACAGAAGAATGGAAAAGAAAATTATGGATGTGTTAGTAGCTTCAGGGAAGGTAAAGGCACTAGAGAGGCAGTTCTGACGTTGCGATTTATAATGGAAACAAGATTAAAGAAAAACCGAGCGAGATGGCGCAGTGGTTAGATACTGGACTCGCATACGGGAGGACGACGGTTCAATCCCGCGACCCGCCATCCTGATTTAGGTTTTCCGTGACTTTCCTAAATCGCTCCAGGCAAATGCCGGGATTGTTCCTTTCAAAGGGCACGGCCGACTTCCTTCCCCTTCCTTCCCTAATCCGATGAGACCAATGACCTCGCTCTCTGGTCTCCTTCCCCAAAAACAGCCCAACCCAACAACCCAACTAAAGAAAAATGAAGAAACGTTCATAGGATTCGTCGACCTGCGAAAACCGTTCGACAATGTCAAAAGGTGTAACTTGTTCGAACTGAGAAAAATAGGACTCACCTAAATGTAAAGACCGATAATATACAAATGTAGATGAACCACGAGGAAACAATCAGAGTGGAAGATCGAGGACTAATTGCTCGGATTAAAAAGAGTGTAAGACAAGGTAATAGTTTAGTTTCTCGCCCCTTCTCTTCAGTCATTACGACGAAGAAATAATGAAGAAATAAAATAAAGGTTAAAGAGTGTAATTAAAACTCAAGGTGAAAGGTTATCGATGCTAAAATTTCTTGATGACATTGCTTTTTTCAGTCAATGTGAATAAAAAATACAGTCTCTAGTAGTATAAGAAGTATAGAAATGGAGAGAGGAAATTGAAGAAAGACGGAAGTAATGATAAATAGCAGAAATGAGGAGAACAGAAGCTTAAGATCAGGATTAGTGATGACGAAGTAGATGAAGTTAAGAAATTCTACTACCTGGGCACCAAAATAACCCCTGACCGACAGAGGGAGGAAGACATCAGAAACAGACTATCACTGGCAAGAAGGCCATTCCTGGCCAAGAGAAGTGCACTAGTGTCAAACATTAGCCTTAAATCTGAGAAGAGATTTCTGAGAATCTACATTTGGAGCACAGAATAGAATGGTAGACATGGATTATGGAAAAACCAAAACAGAAGAGAATCGAAGCATCTGAGGTGCAGTGCTACAGAGCAATTTTGAAAATTAAGTGGAGTCTTAAAGTATGGAGTGAGGAGGGTCTCCATGGTGTCGGTGAGGAAAGGCATTTACGGAAAACACTGACTACAAGAAGGGACGGAATGACAGAACACCCGTTAAGACATTAAGAAAAGCTTGCATGTTATTAGAGGGACGTAAAGAGAGTAAAAACTGTAGAGGCAGACAGAGACTGGAATACATCCAGCAAACAATTAAGGGCATTGGTTGTATTTCATGAAGGGAGGGGCACGGAGAGGAATTCTTGGCAGACCGCATCAAACCAGACAGAGGTCTGATGTAAGAAAAAAGTGTGAACACACATAAGCGTAGCGTGCAAATTACCCAGTCGTTTCCCGATTTTAGGAACTTGTATTTGGTACAGTTTTGCTTTTTGTTCTCTTTCTTGTTGTCGTGTTAGTAGCACGGCTACCAACTTTTTGAAACACTTTCTAATAGAAGAAATGCAATCCTATGAAGCAATAAGGCCTGCCAACCTTGTAAGTGATGTCTTCACTCTTACCAGTGGTGTCACCACTGTTGTCAGTGACGGCATCACCTATATCACTACTACTACATCATCATCACCATCATCATCATCATCATCATGTCCTCGTCTCCTGGCCTTGCGGTAGCGTTCTCGCTTCCCGAGCACGGGGTCCCGGGTTCGATTCTCGGCGGGGTCAGGGATTATCTCTGCCTCGTGATGACTGAGTGTTGGGTGTCTTTCATCATAATATCATCATCACTGACTCGCTAGTCGCGGAAGTGGCGTCAGCTAAAAAATACTTTCAATTTCGGCCACCGAACACCCCGCATGGGGTCTCCCGGCCAACAGTGCCGTACCATCATTTCATTTCATTTCATCATCATCATCGTCAACATAATCACGTGACAATCCACACTCCCTCTGTATGCCACCCCCTCACCGTTCCCGTTCCCATCCTCCTTTCTCAGTCCATTTCAGTACAGTACTGAAACAAGGAGTTTACTACTTGAATTGCGTAAATGGCCCCAAGTTCGAATATACGCAGTATTGCCGAAAAAATACTTGTTTCTCTAGAATTGGCGTCATACTTAGATTTTTACGCAAAATGATGATATGTTCAAAGATCTTTGCTCTGAACCGTGTAGTCTCTCTCTCTCTCTTTCTCTCTCTCACTCCATATACATATACACACAAACACACACACATACACACACAAGCAAATACATAACCTCCGACAGAAATCCTTAAAATGGCACCATGTTAAGAAAAATAATTGCTATAGTGGATATGCTTTCATACTATTGTGTACATGGCTCAACAGGCACACAACAGTACTACAGAGGCCTCCACCACACAAGCACTAGTTTGGCGCCTCTAGTTCCGAGCAGCATCCTCTAGATGGCGTTCACAAATCCAGATCACCTTAAGCTTCCATGTCATGTCTATCATCAAATCGTACTCGTCCGCAAGTAGGGGTGCCAGCTTCCAAGAGCAGGCTGTCTGCTACTGGCAGGTATGGAAACCCTTTTACGGACAGGCAGGAAATACGACATACCGCATCCACTCACACAGTTGCGTTCCGGCAATTTGACGACGCAGTTTACTGCAAACAACCACCTCAGTGTAGTTCCTGCACTTACACTACGAAGCACAGTTTCATGAGTTCCATTCTGAAGTCTAAAATGCGACCTAGCAGTTGCTGAGTTTCGAGGTCTAGGACAGTCAAATGAGTACATAATTATTTACGGCATAGTCATAATATGATAGACTACCGAGAGAAGGCGAAGTTATTTAGATTTCATTCTTTTAAATACAGGACCTCAATTTCCACACATCTGTTACCGAAGGCTGTGAAAATTCATAACTCTAGCCACGATGGTTTTTTAAAAAGATCACAGCCCTGCTTCCTTTGCTATCCTTTCTCAATCCCATCTTGACAACAGCCTCTATTGACTACATTGTCGAAGTGCCTTTCAGATCTCTCCTTCTATTCTTCCGCCTTCATACTGCTGTCAGATTGCGGTGTTCCATTGCCTTCATTGTGTGTGTGTGTGTGTGTGTGTGTGTGTGAGAGAGAGAGAGAGAGAGAGAGAGAGAGTGTGTGTGTGTGTGCGTTGAAAGTAAAACTGTGACACATTCATGGAAACATTATATTTTCTCTGTAGTTGATGTCCTTCTGAAGACTTTTCGAAAGAACAATGTGACACTTGGCATATATCACAGAACTAATTATGTGTGTAAAATAAGTGATTTGATGGTCTGTTGTGCCTTGCGCCATGTATAGCACAAAAACTGATCTATGAACAGTGTCCTCTGTTGACAATGACAAGCAAGACACGTATAAAGCAGCAGATGATTTTATTCCACATTTTAAAGCTTTGAGGAACACTATTTAAAATGAAACTTATATTCAGCGACTTCATATTTGTAATTCATAATTACTTTGTATAAGCAAAGCTTGTTTTTAACTTTTTCTGGAAAGTGCAATTTATACTAGTACACGTACTTTATAGCAAATGTCATATAGTTACGAATACAATTAGCAAATGGGAGATGAAATGTACTAACAATAAAGTTCAGTATGTGACACAAGCAGTCTTTCTTAGCAAAATGTATGTTGGTATGATACAACTGAATGTTACAATTTATGCAGTCCACAGTAGCAGAAAAATTCCACAATGATATTTTCACTCTGCAGCGGAATCTGCGCTGATATTAAACTTCAGCAGAAAACTTGTTTACTGCTTTTGTTTTTAGTGCTATAGTTCATTAAAATGAGTGGCAGCTAGCACACTAGTATTACTAAGTAAAAGGTTGCTTTGACAGAGCGGTAGTAGAACACACACACACACACACACACACACACACACACACACCATGTTTATACGACGAATTTACTGAAGTTAAGCTGTGCTACTGAAACATTCAAATTTAGACCGATGTACCACACATGGTGTAAGACGCAACAGCGTAACAAGTCCATTATTTACCACATATAAATTGTGACTACGAAGGCTTTCCCGGCGTAATAATTGATAATATTCTTCTCGGGTATGCAGCCGGATCATAACGTCTTCATGACACAATATTTCCGCGGTCCAACTGGCCGCCATCTTCAGGTGAGAGTGCTGGTACACGATCTCGCCGGAACTGACTTCCCAGCGCAAGCGGCGGCCCCTATATAGGCCGCAGAAGACCCACAACGCGTGCGCGAGAAGGTGCCGTGACCGCCCTCTAGCGCAGTAGACATACCCCGCCGCCAGTGATGGAAAGAGGTGAAATCGAGATATCGCTGTCAAAAATTAAAAAATAAAAATAAATAAATTTTTTTTATTCCGACGATAGAACCACAGACCGTTGTTTTTTAATGTCAGATAACACTGGGTCCCAAGTCCTACTTAAAAGAAAACCCTTGTCTCTATTAATAAGATTGTCAGATAACCGAATCTCTATGAATTCTTTTAAAATACAGTCCCAATAGAGAGATGCAGGGGCAACCATTTGTGTCTCGTCATATAGTATTCTGTGTCCCTCGGTGAGACAGTGTTCCGCCACTGCAGACTTCTCAGGTTGAAGCAGCCTTGTGTGCCGCTGATGCTCAACACATCGCTCCTGAATGGTCCGGATTGTCTGACCAATATAAATCTTTCCACAGTGGCAAGGGATCTTGTAAACACCGGGCTTCCTCAAACCCAAGTCATCCTTAACAGAGCCAAGGAGCGCTCTAATCTTGGGTGGTGGACGAAAAATACTTTTGATGTGATATCTTTTCAGAATCCTTCCTATCTGCGAGGAAATGCTCCCAGCAAAAGGCAGAAAAGCTACCGAATTGCAGGTATCTTCTGGTGGTTCAGGCGAAGGTCCAAACTGGAAAGCACGACGGATCTGTTTATCTGTAAAGCCATTCTGCTTGAACACAATCTTAAGATGGTCCAATTCTTGTGTCAAGCTTTCTCCATTGTTTGAGGAAGCCCGGTGTTTACAAGATCCCTTGCCACTGTGGAAAGACTTACATTCGTCAGACAATCCGGACCATTCAGGAGCGATGTGTTGAGCATCAGCGGCACACAAGACTGCTTCAACCTGAGAAGTCTGCAGTGGCGGAACACTGTCTCACCGAGGGACACAGAATACTATATGACGAGACACAAATGGTTGCCCCTGCATCTCGCTATTGGGACTGTATTTTAAAAGAATCCATAGAGATTCGGTTATCTGACAATCTTATTAATAGAGACAAGGGTTTTCTTTTAAGTAGGACTTGGGACCCAGTGTTATCTGACATTAAAAAACAACGGTCTGTGGTTCTATCGTCGGAATAAAAAAAATTTATTTATTTTTATTTTTTAATTTTTGACAGCGATATCTCGATTTCACCTCTTTCCATCACTGGCGGCGGGGTATGTCTACTGCGCTAGAGGGCGGTCACGGCACCTTCTCGCGCACGCGTTGTGGGTCTTCTGCGGCCTATATAGGGGCCGCCGCTTGCGCTGGGAAGTCAGTTCCGGTGAGATCGTGCACCAGCACTCTCACCTGAAGATGGTGGCCAGTTGGACCGCGGAAATATTGTGTCATGAAGACGTTATGATCCGGCTGCATACCCCAGAAGAATATTATCACATATAAATTGTTCTATTATTCTTGTAAAGTGTCGTAATGTAGCTTAACTTTTAAAATGTCCGCAGAAATTGGTCAGCGATACAAAAAACTCACTGTCTCAGTCAAACGTCATAATCCTACTTTCCACACAAATATGGATCAAACTGATGCCTAAGATATGATTGCGAAATCTAAAGTAAAAGTTCCTATGTTTTTCAATGGTTAAATAATTACAAATAACATTCTAAGCAGACAGTTGACATTTCAGGTAGGACTATAGGAGTGATGCAGTAAAACTAACTCGAGCAGAACCATAACTACAGGGTTCACACGTTAGCTAAAATACTACGCTAAGCAGACAAATACACAAAGGAATAGGCAGTCTGAATAACAGCCAGCTACTGCACAGATGTAACTAATTCCCTTTGTTAGGCTCACTCTTGGTGTAAGGCATAATACACCCTCAAATTAAACATTTCCACGTCTAAGGTGTTCCATAAAATGTTGTTGCTGTAGTTGTTGTAGAAATAGAGAACAGCCAATCAGTTGCAAAATGCAAGTTTTATTAAAACCTTTTTACATGTTTTCAGTGTCTATAAAAAATCTTAAAACTGATGGCCATATCTCTTTTGAGAATTTTAGACGGAATGCCCATACATGTAGAAAAGCCTTTCAGACTTGGGCAGGTAAATTATTTAAACTTTGGAACCATTGTAAAGGGTTTTGAATAAAACTTCACTATTTCTACAAGAACATTTCATTCTACAGTAACTGCTCCAGCCATGTACAAAATTTTAAAAAAAACTCCGTGCCCAGGTTTGAAAGGTGGTTTCTGTATACACACATATAAACATTTCGTTGGAAATCCTCGAAACAGGTGTGGCTATTGATTTTACTAGTCTGATAAATTTTTGTACTCAAAACAAAGTATGATAGTACACACACACACACACACACACACACACACATCCTGAGTACAAAATATTATTCAGAGTAATATAGTCGATAGCCGTACCTGGTTTTGGAATTATTCAGACCAGTAAAATCACTGTTAACTGGCTTACGTTGTCAATATTTCCTTCTGAAGAAACCTTTCTTTTATAAAACCATGGTAAAGGGGTTTTAATAGTCCTTCCACTTTGCAACTGATTGGCTGTTCACTATTTCTACAAGAAGATTTCAATGAAAGTTTGCTGCGCCAGCCACGTACAAAATTTTAATATGTTCTATGTTGATTTATAACTGCAGAAATCTGATCTTAGCTAAAACACAATGCTAACCAAGTAACACATATATTGATAGGCTGTGTGAATTACTTCCAGCTACTGCAAGAATGTTTATTCATTCCATTTTTTGTGCCTGCTCTTGTTGTAAGGTACAGTGCCCCCCCCCCCCCCCCCAGATACATATTTCCACATCTGAATTGTGCTACAATGGTCATCAGTGCTACAATAGTATGTCCTTGACGTTTTTAGAAATTTTTGGGCAATATTTCACCTTAACAAGCACAAACGTAGAGGAGATGGAAGATTTTTTACACTAAAAAATATTGTCCATTATGTTAACAGCACAATGTTGCTTTTTATTTGCATTTGAACTATGGATTGAAGAGATTAAGTACAAAACGAACTTTAATGAGAGACTGCAATAATTATCAGTTAGAATTAGGGTTCCAAGCCCCTGTAAAACGTTTAAAGACAGGATTAACTACCAAATAACGCCAAACTCTACCCAAAATACTCATTGTAAAATTCAAAGAAGCAACATAGGCAACCTATTTTGATGGATTTACTGCATGATTCTAATTTTTAAGTTTGGTCATCGACTAACATATAATTTACTTCAGTAGTGTCAACAAGTGAACTCCATGTATTTTAATAAGTGATGCAAACAATTTAGATGTGGAAATGATTAAGTTGGAGGCCACTATACTTGCAAAGTATGATACTGATATCTAACTTTTGGTTTTAGAGATGAGTTTTTGACGAATTTATTTGTGGGTTTAAGATCTTTACTTTATTACTCTGGTTGACAGGTGCACTTTGAGCTGTAAGTTAGAGTAGCTGTAGTATTCGTGGTGTTTTGCTGCGTTTTTCTGAAGTTTAATAAATTTAATTTGTGGTACTAAGAACAAAGAAAACTCATCAACTAAGCTATAATTTATTCAGTAGCGCCAATAAGCAAGCCATGTATATTTAAAAAAATAATACAAATAATATGCACGAGGAAAGTCTTTTCTTGAATGTCCATTTTGTATGCAAAGTGTGGGACAGATATCGAGCTCTGGTGATCTGCAAGTGTTCGCTAAGTAATGTCTTGCAGTAGTTGTGCAAATATGCAAACCATGCTTTTTTGTCCTGTAACACAATTAACTGACGACAGCTGCGCCATCAGTGTTTAGTGGTCGAAATCTATCATATTTTGAGGAACACTACAAGTTTATTTTGATGCAAAGTCTGACTATCCGTTCACAGACATCTTTAATTGAACTTGTACGATATGGTAAGCAACCTAAGTATACTTGGTACCCAATAAATGATAAATAGTTTTATTTTCCTGCCAATATCTCATTGTAATGCTTTAGACCTAGCATCTGTGTCTTGTTGCGACATGGTCTATGGCAGTATTTCCTCTCTCTCTTCTTTCAGCAGTGAGTTTGGCCATGTTTTGATGTATGCAGATATAGCTCGTGTCGTTTGAAGAGATGCAGTTTTAGGGTAAGATATCGACAAAAACACAAGAAAACACGTTCTTCCTTCCTTCCTAATATCTTGTTTCGCCAATTCGTTTTGTCTTTTGGCTGTGTTGTGTGTGAATGTGGTTTTACAGTGTGTATTTTGATTAGATTTTGTGTTCGTTACAGAAAATACAATCTGTACAACCTCTACTGCACCTAGTTCACATACAAATAAAATGCAGAATTAAGGTGTTAATAACATCAATTGTATCCTCTAATTCAGAATATGATGCATGATATTCATCACCCCAAAATGGAACTTGTTAATGTGAAACATACTGAAAAGCTTGCAAAAACGTCAATAACGACAATACATTCGACGAACCACTAATAACATATCCACAGAAAGAAATAACAACCTTCTTTATGTATATCGTACGTGGAGATACCTTTGTAACACTGGCGATCATCACATAACAATTTAAATGTCGAAGTATTAAATTTACAAAGCGCCACACACAAAGAGTGGGCCTACAAACCGTAATTAATTACATCCTTCTAGTAGCTGGCAGTAATTCAGACTGCTCATTTGTTTATGTATTTCCATAGTATTTTAACTAATATGTGAGTTCTGTAATTATAAGCCTCATCAGGTTACTTTTACTACATAATATTAATATTTAGTTGACATTTAATTAATAATGTTAATAATACAATGTTAATTGTGACTATTTAGATTGGAAATAGCAATGGGACATTTACCTTAGGGTTCACTGTCATTTTTTACACGTAAGCTTGATGGATACATGTGTGCAAAATAGTATTATGATATTTGCTGGAAACATTTCATTTTTTCTAGTTATATACATTATGACCTAGTAGATAGTGTCGGAAGTTCCATGCAGCTTTTAGCGGATGATGCTGTAGTATACAGAGAAGTTGCAGCATTAGAAAATTGTAGCGAAATGCAAGGAGATCTGCAGCGGATAGGCACTTGGTGCAGGGAGTGGCAACTCACCCTTAACATAGACAAATGTAATGTATTGCGAATACATAGAAAGGAGGACCCTTTATTGTATGATTATATGATAGCGGAACAAACACTGGTAGCAGTCACTTCTGTAAAATATCTGGGAGTATGCGTGCGGAACGATTTGAAGTGGAATGATCATATAAAATTAATTGTTGGTAAGGCGGGTACCAGGTTGAGATTCATTGTGAGAGTCCTTAGAAAATGTAGTCCATCAACAAAGGAGGTGGCTTACATAACACTCTTTCGACCTATACTTGAGTATTGCTCATCGGTGTGGGACCCGTACCAGATCGGCTTGACGCAGGAGACAGAGAAGATCCAAAGAAGAGCGGCGCGTTTCGTCTCAGGGCTATTTGGTAACCGTGTTAGCGTTACGGAGATGTTTAACAAACTCAAGTGGCAAACTCTGCAAGAGACGCGCTCTGGATCGCGGTGTAGCTTGCTCGCCAGGTTTCGGGAGGGTGCGTTTCTGGATGAGGTATCGAATATATTACTTCCCCCTACTTATACCTCCCGAGTAGATCACGAATGTAAAATTAGAGAGATTAGAGAGCGCACGGAGGCTTTCAGACAGTCGTTCTTCCCGCGAACCATACGAGACTGGAACAGGAAAGGGAGGTAATGACAGTGGCACGTAAAGTGCCCTCCGCCACACACCGTTGGGTGGCTTGAGGAGTAGAAATGTTGAAATAGAATAACTTTTTTGTGACTCTAATAAAAGTCTTAATAAGACCAAAAACAATTTTGTTTTATTTTAAATCATCTTCAATGGTAAAGTTACTGTTTCTTACGTCATTCCTGACGTTCTTCGTTATATATGTGTTAGGCTTTTGCACACAGTACTTTCACTCACACAAAATAAATTTCCATTTTCATGTTCTGTAGACCCACTGCCATTTTGCCGTTTTGTGCACTTCGTGTAACTGCGACTGTAGAAAAAGGGCTAGAAAAAAAAGACGTTATCAGTGCATGTTTTTGTATTCATGACGTATCTTTGCTAACATTTCAAACGCTGAATGAACAGTATGACAGTTGACATGTGTTACAAAACTATTTATACGTGGAAAGTAATTTATTTGAGTCTCTATTGCCCCTACACCAAGTCTGGTGCACAGATCCGTCATCGAATGTTAACTAATGCAGCTTAATCTATAATCCCATGATATAAACAACATGTGTGTGTGTGTGTGTGTGTGTAAATATCACTGACGACGTAAACATTGTATTTTTTGTGTTGTGGCGTATTTTAGCAGATGTCTCCAACTTAGGAAGAACGTTTTAACACTTGCCAAGTATCATAGGAAAATTAGATACAAAAATTAATTAAGTTAAGGGTCCATTATGTCTTACACGATGTACGTTACGATGACTAAACTACAAATGCTGCCATATGATGGTGATGACAAGCGACAGGAGTAGAAAGAATAACTTTTTATTTTGCATTTTGGAGTTTTACAGAAAAATATTTAAAATTGAATTCATGTTCGGCAATTACGTATTCTTAATTTTTAATTACGTTTTATAGGCGGTTTTTAAATATTTACAGCGAGTATCTTGTCTATTTTTTCTCATATTAAATGCTATATACTGTATTTCACAATGAAATTTATAAATGTGAGATAGAAGTTACTAACGAGACAGCCCAGTTTTTGACATAAACAGTTTTTGTAGGGAGGAATGAAAAGATATTTGGCCACTTTTTAACAAGTGCGAGGAGTGTGTGTGTGCCGTTTTTTGTGTAGTCAGTTCAGAGGCAGATGCTCTTTTCCGTAAATTTCTCGGAATTTGAGACCATTCTTCCTATTTAAACTTGAGTAATTTCTTCTGAAATGCTGCATATCTTTCATTTTGAGGCCATTTTTAAACATTTCAAGTAACTAATTCCTCGTCTTAATACTACTCTGTGGTTATCTCTTGTGACATCATCGTACTACTGTCTCATGAGTCAGTACTGAGAATGGTACGGTCGTGTTCCCAAATGCGTGATGGACGCACTACAAAATAAATATGTCACACATCTGACAAATGGTGGGTAACATTCTTAGTATGATTCAGAGATTGATTAAAGGTGCGATAGGAGATGGTGTGGCTTGTAACGCGTGGATGATGGCATTATTGATATGGCTAATGACCCTACATATCAGGTGAACGGTCACTGATAGGGTAGTCGGAACTTTTGATGTCTTAGGTTTGTATTCCATCTGTTTCAAAGTTTTTCAAATTGTTGGTTGTCGTACTATTCATATAGATTCGAAATTGGACTATTTATAGACAGCACTGCAGGAAAACGTCTCACAAGCCATACGTTCCACTGTGCCACAACTACGTGTCTGTGGGTTACGTTTCCTCTCGACCTCTACTGCCACCCTTCAACATAACTAATTCGATGAACATACTATCAAAAAGGGTTCTGGAGATTAAACAGTTTATGATTAACACTGAGTTTATTATGTCTTGAGTTAATGAATATGTTCCTTTGTCGAGCTAACGTTTATCAACTTTCATTTTATCAGCCATTGTCCCATATGATTTCTGTCGATCGCCTTAAAGAAAAAAGTATAGCATATCTCACTTCTAGCCCCTATTAGCACCATTTAAGCGTACGTTACAATGGGTTACGTTTCCTCGACCTCTACTGCCACCCTTCAACATAACTAATTCGATGAACATACTATCAAAAAGGGTTCTGGAGATTAAACAGTTTATGAAGACAACAACAAGCGTACCGATAAGTACTTTTTCACTCACTAGCCAACGGGCATCCCCATACCACTTGTGATCCAGGTTCCAGAGATCGGTAAGTTTCGATTCTCTAGTATCGATAACTATATATCCATAAACGTGAAGCACGTTGTTTCGCAGATCTCAGAGACAGTGACGTTGTGCACATACGTACATGTTTGCTCTTTGTGTTAAGTGTCGTCCCAAGAGTGGGATGTGGTTGCGGCAGGTGATGGAGAATGTGGACACGCACGAGATCACGGCTCGCTGCCCGCGTCTGGAGCGGCTGCTCCTGAGCGGTTGCGGCACGGCCTTTCCGCACGCGTGCGCACAGCACGGCTGTCTGACGCGGCCACGTTGGATGCTGCCGCGCCTGCGCACCCTCTTCTTCGCGGATGGCGATGACTTCAGCTGGGACCACGCGCTGCCGCCTTGCTTCTGGGACGCCGCGTTCGGTAACAGCCTTCTTACTTTATACTCTAGGGCAGTGAAGAACCACTGCCTCGAACAACATGGGTGTTCTCGCCCACTAGTGGGTTTGAGGCGGCCGGCCGGAGTGGCCGAGCGGTTCTAGGCGCTACAGCCTGGAACCGCGCGACCACTACGGTCGCAGGTTTGAATCCTTCCTCGGCCATGGATGTGTGTGATGCCCTTAGATTAGTTAGGTTTAAGTAGTTCTAAGTTCTAGGGGACTGATGACCACAGCAGTTAAGTCCAATAGTGCTCAGAGCCATTGGAACCATTGGGTATGAGGCATAGGGAGGGGCGGTAGTGGGCAATTGGATGGAGGGTTATGCTTATTTTGTATGCTTATTTTGATGAATATTGTTTTATTTAATAGTTGCCAAAAAAGTACATTAATTTAGGTTCGTGCATACCGGTGTGGTAACAGATATCATCGAGATACCAAATACTGACAAAAATATATTTTGATTCCCTCAATTTAAAAATGAGACCAGAGACTTAAAAGGAGCATACAGCTACAAAAACACTTTCTAAAGCAATTTTCTTTTTAGTGTTAAAGCCTGCTGAACCTTACGGACACTGTGCCCTCCTGCATGGCAGCCTACTCGGTAGGCGTAAACAGCGTAATCGTAATACACAACGTAGCCACACTACTTTTCTATGATAGAGCGTGACGTGTATCCTGCTCGTGGGGTATTTAGTGAGCTGCACTTCCCTGTGTCAGCGAGCTGCTTTCGAGTCTGCGTCGCGATGCGTTCAAGTTGATTTCAAATTGCCTCCGAGTTGTCTACAGTGGTTTAAGGGTGTTTACTGCCAGAACGAAGCCCTGCCTGCCAGCGCCCTTCGAATGAACTTTTGATCTGGGCATAGGATTTTGTTTAGGATTTTGTGCGTAAGTTATCATGAGTGTAATTGTATGTTTATATTCTCTTAATATGAATTACAAATGCATATACTGCATTTGTTTAAGGGTGGTGACTGATTTGTTACTGTCACTCCATAGCTGTGTAGCTCTAGTTACAGTCTGAGACATCAACTTCTGCGTGCAGTGCTCAGTGAAGACAACTACAGCAAAACTGATGTAAAGTTACTTTCATTGTTTATTACTGGAATTTGTTCAGAGCTGATGACATAGCTATCACTCTGGCAACTGTGTTGCACCGCGAGGACATGTATTGCGCTGTATCAGCGCTGAGGTAACTAATGCGACGTGACAGCACCGCCAACTCGAGCAAAATACTTAAAAGGCACAGTTTACGCGTACACAGGTACAAGACATGTCTCATTCAGTCGAGCCATTCGGCTCGATACTGCGTGATTTTCCATTCATGACAGTTCCTTGGTCGCCACGCGTACATTGAGATACAGTGCCCCGTGCCGCTCATGCTGGCCCAATTCGCCACTGCCCCAGCACCGCGTTTGCAAAGCCATGCGGAAGACGAGCTGCCTGCCCGTGACAATCAGCTTTTGCAGACAAGGCAGCAGCAGCTGCGGATGTCGTAGTGCCACCCATGGCAGCCGTTACTTCGCTACTGCGCAACACGCCAGAACTTCTATTCATGTAGACACCACGCCACGCTAACAGGACATGAGCTTGTAATCATCACCGGCTGTATACAATTACGTGTATAACCGAAGAGTCTTACACAGCTGGTAGTGTGTTACTGACTTGAATATAACCTCCCTCAACCGTTCAGCGAAAGATCTGACAAGGAAATTCCCTAAAGTGATTCCGCATGGACCACCAATTTAGAAGCAATGAAGCATCGTTGTGTGTGCTTTGTGCGAATATTCGATGGACCACCATGGGATGAGGGAGTATACACACAGGCCAAAATGGGTCTGGTGTTTAGGCATAGTTACAGTACGATAACACACTGGATGGCGCACATTTCGTCTCGTCCTAACGACTGTGACGACAGGAAGAACACCCAGCCACAAAGTTAAAATAAAATAGAAAACGCCAAATCACGAAAATAGCGGCCGCAAAAGTACGAGACAAACTCTAGGAAAGGAGGAGACACAGGCATTACCAATACCGTCTATATTCGAATAATCATTGGAAAAATGGGTACATTAACTCGGCTAAATGTGGGCAGTTACCGTTGTACCTAATTTGTCACAATATTTTCCACTGAAGGTATTAGGCCTTCCAGAGTAAAATGGTCACTGCGAAAAGTTGCATCCAGCCAATTATGGTAAGTCCCTTACATTTTCCCAAGCCCTAAAATCGAAGTCTGATAAACACAGCCAATGTCTTTGTTTCCTACAATGTCTCAATAATAGTGAAATGGGGGAAATCATTTGCCATCTGGCCCACATTTGTATGGCTCATTTTTAAAAGAGTGGTGAGTGCAATGCCGGCACCTGGCTCACGTGCTGTGACTAAATTTGTTTCTCTGAAAAAAGACACAGTCTCGAGAATAATTATCTCGAAGGTCTTTGACATGAAAGGAGAGCCTTAGCATTTCTTGAAAAACACAAAATCTGTATGGCAAAACTGTGAATAGATAAATATAGCCAATGAAGCGTGGTGTTACTCTAGCAATGTAATGGAGGAATTGTGACCACCGAAATGGAAGAGTGCATGTAGTTGCTCAAAATGTGTTTGAGACATTGCGTGATCCTCCTCCAAATTATTTTTGTTCTTGTTAGACTTGCCGAGGTTATTTCGTCCGCTAAACCTATTGTTGGTTTGGATTCCATCTGCAACATTTTCACAATGCCTATCTTCAAACGAAATCTGAATCTTACACAGACATCGTAAGTCGAACTGAAGTCCGATACTCTTTAGACTCCTCCAGAAATTCATCGGAAGAAGCCAGACTATCAATGCTGATTTATCCTTTGTTCACACATCAACGAACCATGGAAGTTACGAGACACGTACCTCTGTAATACCAACGACCACACTCATTCCATTTTCAGTAGACGTATGAGAATTCCATCGGACGTTGCAAGAACTGGTTACTGACATGGAACATGGCCACGAAGTTACAGGCTTCTTTCCGCGGTTCCAGACTGAAGCGTCTAGAACCGCTCGGCCACTCCGGCCGGTGCTTCTTTCAACTATATGCTACTACAGTCTTTGAAAGTGATCAATTTCTTCAGAGATTTCTAGCTAACACCTTAGAGGAGAAGGTCTTCGGCGTGTTGTGCCAGTTCTTAGCGAGATGCAAGTTGAATAAGGTTTTCCAACTCGGGACAAACTCGGGTTCCCAGTTCGAGTTTCAAAATATAGATATTTGATCAAGGTAATTTCAGTCTTGGTTAACGAACATAGATCTAAATATACCGAAATTGCCATCAGCTGACCAGGTATAAGACAACAGTTAATCACACGAATCAATCTGAATATTCTATCAAACATTATTATTATTATTTATTTATTAAATTTCATTGAATTTACAGCTTTTGTGTACCTTCCATAGTTTTACTGCGTTCTCTGTTTATATCACATAGTAACTGAAGCTTGAATTATTTATTCCCTCGAATGTACTCCATCAGAATTTATGTGTTACTATGTCTTCTGTTCATCTATTTTCTGATATTCAGATAATTAAGATATCACTTTTCCTTTTCGCAGTCAATGCTAATTTGTAAAACATATCAAATTTTGGAAACATGTGTCGAGTAATATGGCATCTGTGAATTATTTTTTAGGAAAAGATGGCTAGTGGATCAATCAGTGAAATATTTTTGAGCAAAAGTAAGCTGAATTTATGCTGATATAAAGCTATTACGTATAACAAGTTACCAACTTTTTTCAGCTGTGGTGATGGAAATAATTTTTGAACACTATTATTTGTGTATAAAGTGAACTATAAGTTTGTTTTAATTAGTTAGATCTGAGTTGATGACAGCGGGTAGGGATGGGGATGTGGAGGGGAGACGCTGAGTTGGGGTTGGTCAAGAAACCCTATCAGAACCACTAGTGTACATGATACAGTAAAGCTGCGAGAAAAATATGCTTGAGAACATTCTGTTTCAGCCTCCTTTCATGAAGCTACTACCTGTGAAACTTAACTTCCCCTTTTTATTCGATATATATCAAAGCTAGGAGAAGGATTATATAGAGAACCATACCTTGATCGATTTTTCTTTTGTGTTTAATATCTGAAACTCTCTTACCTTTTTCCATATACCCCACAATCAATAAGCTCTGCAACGTGAGCATATGAACCAGAACTTATCAGGTTGGTTACATCTCCTTGGAGAGGCCTTGGAACTTTCCGTTAACTCTTGTTAACTTGCGTCCTGATGGGGCCGGCGGAAATATCTTGCAATTGGACCAGAAACCGATCAGCAAAATTATGGGAATTTTCACTGAAATGTCATCCAAAACTCCGAATCATTGTGTTGAAGTCCCAATATTAGTTCCCGTTGGGATTTTAGAATAATGTATTGGATCAAGTGTAAGTAAATTCTTCACACGACATTTCATACTGTGGAATTGTGTTGTAGAGAAGCATTGCCCACTATTAACAAGAAGCACAATAGCTTCCCGAAGTCCACGGCTTATGTCAGAAGGAGCATTCCGAAAAATAATATATCAGGTGTAAAGACGCCAACCGAGCTTGGTATGCCTTCTGGAAACCACAATCATCTGCATCGACCTAACCTACCGAGCAAAAGCTCATTCTCCTCGAACTGCGTTGAGGAAATCAAAACCGTGGCATAACGGTGTAACCTGATGGAAACGGTGGCACTGAGAAACCCGTCTGGTTTGTTAGTTCTTTCAAAAAACATTAATGAACACTTGGAAAAGGGGTTTGTCTATCTACTGAAATAAAATATTGGCCCATTTTTACGTCTATTTATTACACAACATCGATAAATACACAATACGAAAGAAATAACATACATAGCAAGTGAAACAATTAATCTTTATCCTGTATGCAAAGGGCAATTTAGGCTAATACTTGCCTCACCTGCCAAAGAGTACAGGAACAAGGAAGCTCACACATCACTGTCAAAAGAAAGAGTTCGTCACAAGGCCTAGGACGCCACGAGCAACTACCATAGCTAACTGTGACGTTAATGAGCCATGGATATCTAACCAAAAAGATCAAGATTCCGGAAACTAGCTCAGTTCAAATGTCGCGCCAATCCAACATCTGTTAACTCTCTTACCCGGTCTCCTGTGCTGCTGATTCTCACCGTGGTGTAAGCTGAAAATCCCGAGATGTAACCGGCCGTTGAGAGATTGTCGGGGGAACACCGTGTTTCTCTCAGAGGTATCAAAAGAGAGGTACTTCGGCAAACCTTCTAACCAGAGTGCCCTCGGCAGAGCTATATCCTCCCTGCTCTCTCGGAAGTTCGTATAAAACTCTCTTTGCTAACGCCAAGACTCTGTTAGATTCTTTCCAACCAAAAATTTGCAGAAAAAATTCTAAAACTCTTCTCCTCGGAAATCTATTATCAGTTAGCTAATGGTCCCTGTCTCCGCTAGCATAGTTTCTAAAAAGTGAATGTAAGGCTCCCATTCTACACAGATCCAATAACTGTAGCCAGTCTGCAGCTGTGAAACAGTTCCGAAAGACCAAATAACAGGGAGTGAGAGAATAAACATATAATTCTTGCGGAGCATGAGGGTGCCAATTTTTTGGTTTCATCCCTGTATCAAAGCCTGAACTGTGTTCCACAAACACTGTTTGCAGAACATCATCTTTCAGTATAGATGGTTTATTAGATTAGCAGAGGTACATGTTTATGATCACGGACGACAACTGACACGAACTATTTGAAACAAACTATTCCTCACTGGTGGTACTGAGATTAGAATAAATGCAAAACCATCAGACTTTTTCTGTCGTAAGTAAGATTTTATTTCATACTACGTGCTGTAAGAATGATCATAGCCGCTGCTTATTTCACCTGTGACATAGAACGCAAATATTGTGAAAGACATAGATTACTGGAAACTTGTAAGAGTATCAATAGAAATTGCTCACTTCCGCTGAGGTAGAGGGAGCAGTACAGGACAAATATCGTAGGAAATATTCTAGTTTAGAATGTACACAATGAATAATTGCAGACGTAATATATAAGTGCTGTTCTAAGATGAAGATATCAGTATATAACAGATAGTGAAGCAAAACATTGTCAGGGAGCAGAAAAATAATCTCAGCAAAATTATTATTAATACTGTGTAGGTACACATGGTACGATAATATTATATACACAGACAAAAAAAAGAACGACGCACCTCTAAGGAATTAGCCCAATGGGACGGAAATCGGAAGATGTGATGTACATGTTCTGACAAATCAATGATTACAATTTCAGAAAATAGGATGGTTTACTCAAGTGAAGAGCTTCGCAAATTGAGGAAACCAATAACGTGTTGGTTCACCTCTGGCCCTTATGCAAGCAGTTATTCATCTTGGCGCTGGTAGTGTACTTGAATATTCTCCGGAGGATATCGTGCCAAATTCTGTCCCATTGGCGCATTAGATCGTCGGAATCCCGAGACGGGTGGAAGGCCCTGCCCATAGTGCTCCAAACGTTCTCAATTGAGTAGAGGTCTGGCGGCCTCGCTGGCCCAGGTGGTAATTAGCAAGCACGAAGACCAGCAGCAGGAACTCCTTGCGATGAAGGCCAACAGAGTGGAGCGTACAGTATTGCTGACATCCCGCTGTACGATAAGGGCACCGCGGATGACCACTAAAGGGGTCATCCTATGACATGAAATGGGCCCCCAGACCGTCACTTCTGGATGTCAGGCTGTAGTCAGGTTTGTACCCCGCCAATGTCTGGGGAGCCTCCAGACACGTATTTGCTGGCCATCGACGCTTATTTCGAAGATGGACTCATCTCTGAAGACATTTATACTCCAGCCAATGACCTTTCATGCTGAAGACGTGCCTGGAGACGCCCCAGACAGTGATGAGAAGAAGATGCTCAGCAACTCTATCGATCGATGCCAAGCCAAGTAACTGGTTGCTGTAAGGGCCAGAGGCGGATCAACGATTTACTTTGATGAAATTGTAGTAACTTGCTTGTACAAGCACAGCACATATACCGATTTCCATCTCGTTCAGATTATTCCATCGTGGTGTGCTTTTCTTTCTCTTAAGAGTATCTTTCCTCGAGCATTTGTTGATAAGATACGCTACTGGACATTACAATTGCTACACCACAAAGATGACGAGCTACAGACGCGAAATTTAACCAACAGGAAGAAATTGCTGTGATATGCAAATGATTAGCTTTTGAGAGCATTCACACTAGGTTGGCGCCGGTGGCGACAACTACAGCGTTCTGACATGAGGAAAGTTTCCAAGCGATTTTGTCATACACAAACAGCAGATGACCGACGTTACCTGGTGATACGTTGTTGTGATGGCTTATGTAATGCGGAGAAATGCGTACCGTCACGTTTCCGATATTGATAGAGGTCGGATTTAGCCTGTCGCGGTGCAGTTTACCGTATCACGATAGTGCTCCTCCCGTTGGTCGAGATGCAGAATATGGAATCGGTGGATACAGGAGGGTAATACGGAACGCCGTGCTGGATAGCAACGGCCTCGTATCACTAGGAGTCGAGATGGCAGGCATCTTATCCTCATGGTTGTAACGGATCGCGCAGCCACGTCTCGATCCTTGAGTGAACAGATGGAGACGTTTGCAAGACAACAACCATATGCACAGTTCGACGACGTTTGCAGCAGCATGGGCTATCAGCTCGGAGACCATGGCTGCGGTTACCATTGACGCTGCATCACAGAGAGGAGCGCCTGCGATGGTGTATTCAACGACGAACGTAGGTGCACAAATGGCAAAACGTCATTTTCTCAGATGAATCCACGTTCTCTTTAGAGCATCATGATGGTCGCATCGGTGTTTGGCGACCTCGCTGTGAACGCACATTGGAAGCTTGTATTCGTCATCACCCTACTGGCGTATCACCCGGCGTGATGATTTGAGGTCACCTCTTGGTCGCATTTACGGTAATTTGAACTGTGCGCGTTACATTTCACATGTGTTACAACCCGTGGGTCTACCCTTCATTCGATCCCTGCGAAACCATACATTTCAGCAGGAAAATTCACGACTGCATGTTGCAGGTCCTGTACGGGCCTTTCTCGATACAGAAAATGTCCGACTGCTGTCCTGGACAGCAAATTCTCCAGGTCCCTCACCAACAAAAAACGTCTGGTCAATGGTCGCCGAGTAACTGGCTCATCACAATACGCCAGTCACTACTCTTGATGAACTGTGGTATCGTGTTGAAGCTGCATGGGCAGCTGTACCTGTACACGCCATCCAAGCTCTTTTTGACTCAATGCCCAGGGGTATCAAGGCCTTTATTATGGCCTGCGGTGGTTGTTATGGGTACTGCTTTCTCAGGATCTATACACCGAAACTGTGTGAACATGTAATGACATGTCAGTTCTAGTATAACAAATATGTCCAATGAATACCTGTTTGTCATCTGCGTTTCTCCTTGGTGTAGCAATTTTAATGGCCAGTGGTGTACTTTACGGCTGTCGTTACCGTATGGTGTCAATTATTCCTGTTCTTGAACAGACCACCGTACTTTACAACACACACGCGTATTTGTATGCGTTGTGCTGCAGGCCCGGACAGCGCCGCGGGCGACGGCGGCGCGCACAGCCGCGTGGAGGGCGTGTTCCTGGAGTCGCCGCGGCTGCCCGCCGAGCGGCTGTCGCGGCTGCTGCGCCGCACCGGCGGCTGGCCGCAGCTGCGCGTGCTGAGCGCGTGCCGCACGCCTGAGCTGCGCCCGCAGCCGCTGCAGGCCGCGTGCCGCGCCGCGCCGCGACTAGCCTACCTGCGCGTGTCCGCGTGCGGCGCCCTGCCGCCCACCACGGACACCGCCGCGCAGCTCCGGCAGCACCTGCCGCCCGGCGCCGCGCTCTGTCTCGACTGAGGGGGCGCTCCGAAACGCCTGTAAGGCACCGCCAGTTCCGAAAGTAAAATGCACATACTGGCGGATGAAACTGCAACACCAGGAAGGGCAGCAAATACCAAAATTAAAATACACATACTGGCGGATGAAACTGCAACACCAGGAAGGGTAGCAAATAACAAAAGTTTGCTTATTGTGCGTATAAGTATGGTACAAAGGATACATGACTGTGTTTCGAGGTGCAGACTTTAGTAACAAAGATGCCATCAACAACGGCTCTAGCCGTGCAGGGTATACTGTCCAATTGAGATTCGTGTATGTCATTCCAAGCTGCCTCAACTCAGAGCCACGGCTTCATCAGTTGTGGCCAGCAACTGGTAGACTTGTAAGTAGCACATGAATAGTGGTTTTAACGTGTGAGAGATCAGCGACCCTTAAGGTGCAAATTACGGTCAGAAAATGAACAAAAAGTTTTCGAGGCATATAAAAAACGGTATGAAAAAGGTACTAATCAGAGCACTTCTTTGGGTTTAAAACAGCTGCATTTACTTCCTTAGTCACTTACACATGGTTCTATTGTAATGGATTACTGAAATGCCCCACTTAACCTGCAGGATAGCACAGATAGAATAAACAGGGGAAAGGGGCAAAAATAAGATGCTGTCAGTTACACTCGAACATACAACTTTATTATTTGATCAAATGTTACAAGAGCCAAAAAAATTTTTAAAACACACTGATTTCATCTTTGGGACTTAATTACCGGCTGAACACCACTTCAATTTAAAAACAGCTGACGGCCAATAACTTAAAACCCAAGCATAGTCAGAATTTCAAAAGGGGAAGTCTTATCTTTAAAACAGTTCTTCAGTTAGGCTAAAGTAAACAAGTTAAATTCAAATCGGCTGAAGGCCGAACACTTAAAACTCCAAACATTTTTTTTTAAATACCAAAGTTCTTGCATGAAACAGTTTTTTAATTTAGACTGAAGGCCTTAAGAACAAACAACTGAAACTCAAACAGACTGAAGGCCGAAGACTTAATAATTCAATAGGTTGACGTAAACAATTTAAATTCAAATCAGCTCAAGGTCGAAGACATAAAAATTCAAAAAAAATTTTAATTGCCAAAGGGCTTACGTGAAAGAATACCTTAAACTAGGCTGAAGACCTCAAGAGTAAAACAACTCTTATTTAAAACACAAAACCAGCTAGAAGCCATACAAGTACCAACAACAGAACAGTTTAAAAAAATAAAAGGCAGTGCATTCAAGGGCTCCCACATGTTCGAGGATGTAATTCAAACGCCGGCCGGGGTGGCCGAGCGGTTCTAGGCGCTATGCTCGGGAACCGAGAGACCGCTAAGGTCGCAGGTTCGAATCCTGCCTTGGGCATGGATGTGTCTGATGTCCCTAGGTTAGTTAGGTTTAAGTAGTTCTAGGTTCTAGGGGACTGATGACCTCAGAAGCTAAGTCCTATTGTGCTCAGAGCCATTTCATAACGATTTTGTTGTGAAAAATTACTTCTGGTAAGACACTAACATGGCCAACAAGATAGTACATAGTGAACCGATAGGAACCAATAAATTCACGCCAGCACTAACTAAATTCAGGTTTCAACGGTTGCAGCGTCCTTATTTGAACTTTATTTGGTTTCACAGCAGCAAGTTGTCCATTTGTACTGTGACTGTTTTTGCTGAGGTTGGCCGTTGTTGCTCTGGGTATGAATAATTACTGTTGCTTTACATCAATTATATTTTGTTATTCGTTGATCGTTGCTGACTTCTGATTAAACACAGTCTTAAAATCCTGTTCGAGAAGAGAAAAAAATCTGCCTTATATATTAAATACACAGATAAAAATGAAAGATGCTGAAGCTTGAAGTAGAAGGCAAAAAGAACAAAATATAGTAAAATTACAAAAAGGGCAACAAAATGTTTATTTTGCTTCATGTCCCCAAATGCTTATAGTAACCAACATGTATGAGAATAGCTATATTTTTGGAAAGGTGCTGCACCTTAAAAATCCTCTCTCTAGTGCTATCTGGTAACGTGTGAATCTCCTAACTGCCTACACACATACATCTGGCTCTCTAGGAAGAACGGAATTCGTCTAAAGAGATGACACAGTGCTCTCTGGTAGTCCAATGTCCATTGTTTACGTTAGGCACTCCGCTCTGTGCGTCTCTTCCTCTCTCTGTTTCTCTCTTTCTCTGCAGTGGCGTCAACAGAAGGCGCGATAGTGGTCTCATCCCAACAGTCTCCGGTACTACAGACGTCGTTGCTAAGTCCCTATGCACACTTTGCGCAAGCAAGTCCGTTTCCCAACCCTAACTCTATGAGGTGACTGAACGATCGCGCACGGTCAATCAACTGTATGTGTAGCGCCTCCTTTTCTTTTCTCCCAGCCACTCACCGAAAAATCTTAACACAAGCTTTAATAAAAAAAAATTCATCCTAACATTACTGAGGATGACGAACTGGAGAATATGGATCACCCACAAGCGTCACTTTAAGTTTGCATTAATTGCAACACAACCAGTTAAAACACCAAAAATTACTTGTTTCAGGTAGGTCACAGCTATAATGACAACAGTTTACAAAAAACAGATTAAGGCTCGCAAATTTATAAATTTTAAATTCCACGAAAATTACAGAATAAAAAGTTGAAATGCAGATCAACTTGGTTCAGATTTGACAGGTATACATTATAGCATTGAAACACTTTTCGTCGAGATAAATTGTAGAACATGGAGAACTAAGCAAATTCACGTGTTATAGGAAACCAGTTCAATTAGTTTAATTTGGGAGATATTTCAGTAGGGTTTCTTAAACACTAAATAAGACAGGTTCAATCTAGCACCCATTAAAAGGGGCATGTACATGAAATCATAGAAATAGCACTATAAATTTACAGATATCATAAATATATATAAACAGGCTTCTAACACAACTGTGTTTCACCCTGAAAAATTCAGCATATAAAAGGGGTTACATTCTTAAAACCATCACTTTGAGATCACATTGGCCGTGTAAAATCAACTTCATAAACTCAACCACAATAAGTTACTCTCTAGAGCTATATAAAACTATGATAAGATGAATGGAATCCTAACGGACCAGCGTTGGCCTAAAGCTAGCTTGAGTAATAAAACCCCTCCCTAATGCTGAGGCAGATAAAGATGGGGTAAGATTGATCTCCAAAAGGTGCTAAAGTCATTACTTGAAGCCATTGGCCGAAGAACAAGCAAGTGACGACAGATATCGTAACAGCCAGCAGGTGCCGGGCAACTGTAATGGCATATAGGAAGAGACCTGTAAATAAATCTTTGCAGATTACGGGGATTCACACTTCCAGAATAAAAGTAAAGAAAATAGAAGACCTTCTAGTGACTCAAGAAATGAGTGGACTTGCATGAACCGAATAAAATTACTATTAATTAACCTAAGTAATAAATTAGATATACCCCATATGACTGTTGCGATTGCTGAGAGACTTAACAGACCTTTAATATGACATAACGAGGACTTGACCAGAGCCCCCTCCCCCCCCCCCCCCCCCAAAAAAAGAACATCCTATGTCAAAGCCTCATTTCACGGGCGGAACAAGTTTTGCATAATTTAAAGTATAAAATAATAAATTTACTAATGAACTAAAATCTCTTAGAAAACAGGACAAACATGTTACACAAGCCGGCCACGGTGGTCTAGCGGTTCTAGGCGCTTCAGTTCGGAACCGCGCAACTGCGAAGGTCGCAGGTTCGAATCCTGCCTCGGGCATGGATGTGTGTGATGTCCTTAGGTTAGTTAGGTGTAAGTAGTTCTAAGTTCTAGGGGACTGATGACCACAGATGTTAAGTCCCATAGTGCTCAGAGCCATTTGAACCATGTTACACAAATGCAAATTTAAGTCACATTTATCTTGGTTGCTTGACGTGCGTCGTAAGTGATATGGGACATCCTGGTTATCGATTCTAACAAACCACGACTCAACCACAAGACAACAAGAATCCATTTCTAATACATAGGGCTGAATATTAACACTGAAATGATCCCAGCAGCACACAGCGGAAGAAACGGAAGAGAATACCAAAGCATCTGATAGGAACAGTCAACAGTAGTCACGATGAATAACTTCAGCAATATGGCCGGGTTACAGAATCACCGTTTTAGCGGAATGTCAATGTCAACCACCGCTAAACAAAGGTGTATGATCGGTCTTACTTTGACTGATGCACACTCCGACGAGAACACTCCGGTACTGGGACTCAGTCGCGCTTCCACACTGGTAACGCTGAGGAAACAAAATTGATAGAATTTTCGTAACGTCTTGAATCAGACACCACTATTACGTCCCGACGCCAGTAACCTTATCGAGGCCACGTCCACACCAGCCATAGAGCGTCGACAACGGTCGCACTACTCGCGACAACTCCCCACTTCCGTCCTTCGTGTCATCCCCTGCTGCTGGTGCAAAGAGGAACCGCTCCGAGCAGGGCACACAGCACCCAAACTGAAAGGAAGACACAGTTCCGTATGTCTCTTCAAAACACTCACTACATGTTTCCATCTCGGTTAATGTTCACAAGTATTCCCTTCATTACATCTTGCACGACTGGCCAGTCTTGGCCCTAAAGGGCGATTTCCAAAGGCGGTATACACCACATGTCTTTCCTCTTTCGCTTGTGTCCCTTTGGGCAGTTAAGATCTTGCAAAGCGTTGAGAGGAGCCCTCATGGAAGAAAAAATCAGCGGAATGAATAAAAAATTGTACTGCACACAGCTATGGCTGGTTGATCGTTTGAATAAAAGGGATGAACCACTCCCTATGCAGCACACAATTGTTTTGTCCTCTGTCAAAATGCAGGACAGGTCCCCGACAAATGTGCTTCTGCCCTCTCATCGCAATATAAAATGCACTCAATTAAAATGTGCCTTATATTGAGTTCTAAGCAACAGAATGAAAGGCTCGGTGAACATCTCGCCAAAGCATCAAATCTATGATTGAGTGCACAGACCTCTATTTGAAAAAAAGTAAGAGTAACACTTTTGCCTGCGGAGTGACTGCTTTGAGGAACAACATTGTTAGAACATACAGGTTCACCAAACTCACTGCCAGCCACTCCTATTATGACAGCTTCAATGGACACTGGAATTCACATTGTTCCTCTGCAATTTTGTTTGGCTGATTTGTCTTCTTGCTAGTTTCGCCAAATTATCATGCGTTCTCAAAGCCAGAAGGATTATATCTGACTTCCACTGCTGTCAGGAAAAGAGCATTTTGTATCGACTGGACCATTTCCACTGTTGGGTGCATTTGCTGCAAATGTCTGTAGGGCACTAAGGGAGTAGGAGCTGATGAGAAACTATCTGCTCTGAAAACGCTTCATTTCATCGACTGCTTCCAATACTACATGGAGATCTATGGTAGATACGGTGTAGTGATAGGGAAGGCAAATCATGGAGACATGGAGAACGCGACTGGACAGCTAATGGTCCCCTTCATATGAGACATCCGTATGCACTGTTTCAAAAACAGCGTTGTTGATTTCCCGTTGATTGTTCCACTTCAACAGACATCCACTACATCAGCAAGCAGAAAACACTGTAACTGAGATTTTCTTTCATTTACGTTTGTACAATCTCTGCAGTTTGGATGGCTAGATCAAGACTCCCACTCATTGTGACACACAACGTTCAACCGCCTCGCCCTACGGTCGTCGCTGGGACACGTCCACATCTTACGGTTACAGAGGAGAGGTGGCGTTTACCTGGAAAACCGGCTTCGCCAAACCAGACCATCTCACCGGACTGCTCACCCAGGAGACAGACGTAGCTTACTAAATCACACTGACGCTTCGATCATCCCCACCCCACAGCCCTGCGGTCCTCACTCCAAGTAACTCAAGCAGCAATAGCACAGAATGGTAAACTGTGCTCTCGATATGTCAAGACATTGCCACAGTAATTGCGCCACGTGCCTGTAGATGTTTCACTATCGTAATAAACTGACTACCTCTCAGACACTATTCAGAGCGATTTCAGAGGCAGAAATGAGCTGCATAATCTTTCTATGTATGCTCAAGGTAGTTAAGCGAGCCGTTGCGATGAAATATTGATCATTTATCCAACCCTGTAGTATACGTAATGCAAATTTGACGTTTGTTGCATGCCGCCTTCATGGCGCTGCAGTTCCGATGACTTGCATTGTAGCCGGCCGGTGTGGCCGAGCGGTTCTAGGCACTTCAGTGTGGAACCCTGCCACCGCTACGGTCACAGGTTCGAATCCTGCCTCGGGCATGGATGTATGTCTTGTCCTTAGGTCAGTTTGATTCAAGTAGATCTAAGTTCTAGGGGACTAATGACCTCAGATGTCAAGTCCCATAGTGCTCAGAGCCATCTGAACCATCTGAACTTGCATTGTATACGAAACTTCAGACCCTGTGAGAGAACACGTGACGATTCTCTGCTTTGAGCTCAATGTGGATCGATTCAAATAGTATTCTTTGCATCGTTTGGCTAACTTTGTTTAAATGTTCATTTCATTCTATGTGTTCTTCTTTAAGTAAATGCGAAATTGGATGTTAAATTTCAATTTACGTAATACTGTCTATAAATGTAAACACTCTTTTTATCTGCTATGCACTGCTAAGATATGTATATATTTCAAAGTTCTGTAAATAAAGTATTATTCGAATCAGGGATGTATTGCCTACCTCTGTCACCAAAGAGACACGGGTAACACTCATTTCGCAGCATTTCCTGCAAACATGTCTTAATTTTGACGTCGCACGCAATACCGACAATCGCAGAAACAGCTGTAGACTTTCGTTAGCGTTCCATGCGGGCCTTTCGCGCATGAGTAACAGCTGACACATGTATTTAGTGGTAGAAATGTACCAACCGGAAGTGCCATTCGTTCGCAGGAAGTCTTGCTAGATGAGTGTTAATTCGTGAAATATTTGTGATACGCAAGAATACGAATGTTATTGCAAACTGTTTCAGAAGCAGCATTTTAAGTTGTGCTCTTAGGTTCCCGTCTAACCACACACTCGTAAAGCGCCACATAATCGAAAATTTACAGCGGCAATTTAAGCTGTCCTCTTAGGTTCCTGCCTAACCACATACTCGTAAATCACCACATATTCGGAAATAAAGATCCAAATATTTCCGAGAAGAAAGAATATGAATTTTATTGATACTCGTTTCTGTCGCAGCAATTAAAACTGTCCTCTTCGCTTCCTGCCTAAGAATACACTCAGATATCGCTACATATTCGGAAATAACCCTTTAACTATTTATTTACTTCTTCCTTCTTTATCGGAAATGTTATATAACATCGAATATTACACAGCATACCTGTATTACGTTCATAAAGAAGTCCCAGAATTTATTAATAATATGAAATAAAAAAACAGTAACATGTAGTAGTACTTGAACCTACATCCTGTGATACCACATAACACGGCATTATCCATTACACTACGACTCAGTCTCTTTTTTTTGCAATTGCTCTATAAACCTTTTCTTGTCCAGTGCTCTACGACTTTTCTTTCTAGTATAATATCCATTTGACAAAAGTATGCAATTCCAATGACAGTAAGAAAAGATAAAAAATTTTGCTGTTAAGAGGATTCGAACAAGAGATTCTTTTGTTACTAAATTATAGTGTTTTTTGTGACCAGCATTGCACTTTATTAGCAAAAATATGAAACAGATAACAATCACACTAAGTCTATCCTTCCGATGATACAATACAAGAACGAAAATTACTGAATCAAGAATGTCTTTTCGGAATACAGTCCTGTTCAATTGTCCATTTCGATATTCAGTTCAGTGTCCACCAGAATCAATTTCTCTTACCCGGTACTGCCCTTCTGCAGTGGACGATGGAGATCCTTGAATACACTGTTTAAGTTGTCAGAAGCGGTCCGACGATACCTGGAAATGTATTGCAATTGATAGTGTCGTTCCTCTAAGAAAGCCCAAAAGTCAAGTGCCTCTTCGAGATCGTCCCGAAAAAGGTAGTACATAGAAAGTCATTTCGTCCAGTTATTCGGGCGCGTCTTTGATTTGGGAAAGCAGAAGTTAATCGGGAGAATCAGCATTCTGGGTTCGATAATGTGGGGTGGCACTCACTGATAGAAGGTAAGCGTCTTCTGAATTTGAAGGCACACATCTGCAAAAGGTCTACATTCAATGCGATGTTCATCTGTGCCTATTGCATGACACCGCATGCGCATTGGGGAGTCGGCAACAGCAATGTTGTGCAGCCTTGGTAACTTTCCGTTGATGACGAGGTACCAGATGACGCAGACCTCCGTCCTAAAATATTTTTGGTGGATTGCTTGCCACACTGCTGGTCATGCCTTATGAGACCCGGTACAGGGGAGGCTCGTGTGCACATAGCTACAACCGAGAAAGAATATTTTGATGTGAGAGTGCAGGCATGATATGAGAGAGCGTAATAAGGGCAGGCAGGACCGAGGCGCCAGTTCGCCAATGAGGAAGCCGGTGATATGGTGTCGACGATGGGTCCACATCTTGATATGGTGCTCATGCAAAGGGCTGCTACAAATGTTCGAAAGCTGATAATTCCTAGACGTCCACTGCAAGGGAGAAGGGTGAGGGCATCATATATTGAAGAGAAGTCAATTACTATCAAAGTAGCCAGAGGCCACATGGATCCCCTGTGCCATCATTGGGGGCGTTGGTAGTATTTGTGCCAAATGAGGTATCTGGAACGCCATGTGGCTGTTAATGAAGGGGACACTTTGCACCAAATATAAAGCTTGCTCGTGATGGCCTCAGAAGCCCATGTGGAGAGTTTTTAAAAGGTGGTTATAGTCCAGGGCCTTTTACGGCGGACATATTTCTTAAATACGATGCCCAAACACCATAGTGTGTCCATCGTCTGCAGTCAGGCCTCATTCCCCTCTCGGAGCCCTCTACCGACTTCCATGGCACAAGACTGGGCCATGTTGACGCTGCTGCCTGAAGCATACCCATACTGCTCAGTCCGTCATATCACCATTTGGATCTTCACCTCAAGATGATCGAAAAAGATTAGATCATCTGCATAATCGCGGCACTAGAAAGCCCACACAGAAGTGTCTCCATCACTACTGCATAGAGGATCATTGAGAGAGGACAGCCCTGTTGGAACGAATGTAGGATCGGAATGTGTCATATGATTAATCATCTCTCTCGTCGAGGCACTGTCGGAAATGCACATAATTACATGCGTAACAGTAGCTGGGAATACCATCCGATACACTATGACAGCCAGGAAAGACTGATTCACTGTATCAAATGCGCCAACAAGGCCGCAGAGACTAGAGGACCATACAAACACCAGGCTGAACGCAGGGAAATGACATCTCGGTAGGCGTTGAAGGCTGTTTGGCTATTAGTGTTCCCGCCTCCACCAAAAGTGTTTGATCTTATGAGATAACTTCGTGCAATACTCGCCTAAGATGTTTCGCCAACATTCTCATGAATATCTTTCAATCACAGTTGAGGAGGGTGAATTGTCGGTAATGTTCAATCCATGAGCCTGCAGCGGGTTTGGGCTCCGAAATAACGAGATCTTCCAGGAAAGCTGGCGGAATGGGGTCCACTAATGACAGAACTTCTTGGTACATCTCCTTCCACTGCACTGCCATCAGACACTCACACAAATAGCATTCCAACGGAAAACCGTCTGGTCCTGGTGATTTACTGATTTCCACCTTGGCAAGGAAATCCTCAATATCATCACTCGTAATCTCCTCCAATACAGACGCCAAAGCTGTATCATAAAGTGTGCCAGTGAGGATCTGGGGGACTGTAACAAAGTTGCATCATCATGGTGCACCTCCTGACCGCGTCAGTGGTAATGGCCGACGAATGCATTATGACGCCTGCCTGAATCATCACCCTGCTTGCATCTCGGATATTCAAAGCGTCTACCAGTGTTCGTCATCTTTGTCGGCGTTTGCTGATACAGTGTGCATAGGTGAAGGTTCTTCGCTGATCCTGTCCTGGCATCTTGCTCAAATCTGAACAACTCCAAGCCTATGGCGGTAACAGTGAGAGTTTTCCATATACTAAGATAGTAACGAGCTTCTTGGTCACCGATGTCCGAAAGAACAAATACCACTTAGCATACATGGTGGTCCATTGATCGTGACCGGGTGAAATATCTCACGAAATAAGCGTTAAACGAAAAAACTACACAGAACGAAACTTGTGTAGCTTGTTGGCTCGCTAGATGGCGCTGCCATAGGTCAAACTGATTTCAATTACGTTTTTTTTTTTTTTTTTTTAAAAAATAGGAACCGCGATTTTTATTACATATTGGTGCTGCACGTAAAGAAATATGAATGTTTTAGTTGGGCCATTTTTTTCTCTTTGTGATAGATGGCGCTGTGATAGGCACATTCGTAAAAGTACGTGGTATGACGTAACATTCCCACAGTGCGGACGGTATTTGCTTCGTGATACATTACCCGTGTTAAAATAGACCGTTTACCAATTGCAAAAAGTTCGATATCGTATTGATGTAGGGCAATTGTGATCAAAATGCCCAACGGCAGTGTGCTATGTATGCTGCCCGGTATCCTGGACGACAAGTTCTGCAGCAGGTCAGTAACCAATTACTAGACCTCTGGCCCTTATAGAGACAATTATTCGACCTGGAATTAACTGACAGAGTTTTTGGATCTCCTTCTAAGGGATATAGTGCAAAATTGCTTCTAACTGGTGCTTTAGATCGTCGAAATCCTGAACTGGTTGGAGGCCCCAGGCCAAAATGCTCCAAACGTTTTTAAATGGGGAGAGATCCGGCGATCCTGCTGGCAAATGTAGTTTGGCTATCAGTAAAATCTCTCGCCGTGTGCGAGCTGCTATTGTCCTACTGAAATGTACGTTCATGGCAACAAAACGGGGCGTAGAATATTGTCGACGTACGGTCGTGCTGTAAGGGTGCCGCGGACAACAACCAAAGGGCTCCTGTTGTGAAATGAAATGGCACAACAGAGCATCACTGTTGGTTGTTGGGCAGTAGGGCGGTATCACACCGCTGTCCCAGGCAGACTCGTTTCGAAGTGACACTCATCGTTGAGGACAATTCTATTACAATCAATGAGATTCAAGACCAAATGTGCCCACCACTGCTGCAGATAGGCTTGTTGATGTACTAAGGTCAATTGTAGTCGGTGCTAGGGGCCCCGTGAGCTCATCCCATTTGTGGGAGCCGTCTATTAATAGCTCTTGTAATCGCTGGAGCACCAATTGAACTTCAGGACGACGATAATGATGTATCCGTTACTATGGGTGCCTCTCCGAAGACTGTTCAGATGTCTCGTTCTGCCGTCTAGGTCGAACGCTTCCTTATAGATTCTGTGTTCGGCCATCGTTCATCCATTACTACCAACATTGCGAATAGTGGTATTGCTCCAGTCCACATGTCAAGCAGTTCGCCGATAACGCCAAAAGATTCAACTGCCCTTCCTCTCTCAAATGCTGATATTGTGTATATCGTTCAGGGCCTGTCAACAAGGCATAGTTACTGCCCTGCTGAGAAAACGGGATGAAATTCGCAAAGGCATTCACGAGTGCGGTCACTTGCCGATTTTCTCTCTCTCGTAACACGGCCCCACCGCGGGCGCCACGGAACTCCCATGATGTAGGATGGAACGTTGATTTATTATGTTGAATGTTTATTATGTTGTAAAATATTTATTTAATGTTAATATGTTCACGCACATGAAATATTCTCCCTGCCGCCGTTGGATAAGCAGCTGCTGCAACAAGTCGTATACTCCTAGCTCATTCATTTGTTACATAGTTTAATTTTAAATTTCTTTGCGTGTTTTTGGTACTTGTATTGTTTCATTCATAAATTTCAGGCGTATTATAGTATCTGAGAGTTGTAGCATCGCGTTTTAGTACCTGAATAGTGTAAAATCGCGTAGTCTCCTTCCGCCGCCTAGCAGTGTGTCAGCAGTGCTTAAGTAGCAGCATTACTGCATTTACTAGACAATCTTGTATTTTAATAACCGTTTAAATGTTGTGTCCATTTGTTTACGCTATCTGTAGATTAGTTCAGACGTTCTTTGCACAACAGTTTTTAGCATGGATAGGGACTGCAACTGCTGTGTTCGGATGCAGGCTGAGTTGGCATACCTTCACTCCCAGCTTCAGGCAGTGTTGGCTTCGGTCACACAGCTTGAGGCTGTTGCCAATGGGCAACTCTGTGGGGGTCCGGATGGGGGTTTTGTCGGGGACGGCCAGCTCGTCCCACGCATCCCCCGATCGGACTACGACTGTGGTTGCCCGGGATACTGCCCGCATTGAGGCTGATCCCTCACCTGTGGTAGAGTGGGAGGTCATCTCAAGGTGTGGCACGGGGCGAAAGAGATTCCGGAGGGCTGAACGGAAGGCCTCTCCAGTTTGTCTGACGAACCGGTTTCAGGTTCTGTCTCAGGCTGATACTGATCTTCGGCCAGACATGGCTGCTTGACCTATTCCAGAGGTTGCCCCTCAGTCTGCAAGATCCGGGCGGTCGCAGAGGGTGGGCTTACTGGTAGTTGGGAGCTCCAATGTCAGGCGAGTAATGGGGCTCCTTAGAGATATGGCAGCAACAGAGGGGAAGAAAACCAATGTGCACTCCGTGTGCATACCGGGGGGAGTCATTCCAGATGTGGAAAGGGTCCTTCCGGATACCATGAAGAGTACAGGGTGCACGCATTTGCAGGTGGTCGCTCATGTCGGCACCAATAATGTGTGTCGCTATGGATCAGAGGAAATCCTCTCTGGCTTCCGGCGGCTATCTGATTTGGTGAAGACTGCCAGTTTCGCTAGCGGGACGAAAGCAGAGCTCACCATCTGCCGCATCGTCGACAGGACTGACTGCGGACTTTGGTATAGAGCCGAGTGGAGGGTCTGAATCAGAGGCTGCGACGGTTCTGTGACCGTGTGGGCTGCAGATTCCTCGACTTGCGCCATAGGATGGTGGGGTTTCGGGTTCCGCTGGATAGGTCAGGAGTCCACTGCACGCAACAAGCGGCTACACGGGTAGCAGGGATTGTGTGGCGTGGGCTGTGCGGTTTTTTTTAGATTAGGTGGCCTTGGGCAAGTACAGAAAGGGCAACAGCCTCAACGGTTGCGGGGCAAAGTCAGGACATGCGGGGACCAAGCAGCAATCGGAATTGTAATTGTAAACTGTCGAAGCTGCGCTGGTGAAGTACCGGAACTTCAAGCGCTGATAGAAATCACCGAAGCTGAAATCGTTGTAGGCACAGAAAGCTGGCTGAAGCCAGAGATAAATTCCGCCGAAATTTTTACAAAGGTACAGACGGTGTTTAGAAAGGATAGAGTGCATGCAACTGGTGGTGGAGTGTTCGTCGCTGTTAGTAGTAGTTTATCTTGTAGTGAAGAAGAAGTGGATAGTTCCTGTGAATTATTATGGGTGGAGGTAACACTCAACAACCGAGCTAGGTTAATAATTGGCTTCTTTTACCGACCTCCCGGCTCAGCAGCATTAGTGGCAGAACAACTGAGAGAAAACTTGGAATACATTTCACATAAATTTTCTCAGCATGTTATAGCCTTAGGTGGAGATTTCAATTTACCAGATATAGACTGGGACACTCAGATGTTTAGGACGTGTGGTAGGGACAGAGCATCGAGTGAAGTTCTGGTCTTACGTTAAATCAGTAAGTGGCTCGAAACAGCATATCCAGACATTCCGGGATGATGATGTCATTGAAAGAGAGGATGACACGCGTAGAGCTGAAATAATAAACACCTTTTTCCAAAGCTGTTTCACAGAGGAAGACTGCACTGCAGTTCCTTCTCTAAATCCTCGCACATACGAAAAAATGGCTGACATCGAAATAAGTGTCCAAGGAATAGAAAAGCAACTGGAATCACTCAACAGAGGAAAGTCCACTGGACCTGACGGGATACCAATTCGATTTTACACAGAGTACGCGAAAGAACTTGCCCCCCTTCTAACAGCCGAGTACCGCAAGTCTCTAGAGGAACGGAAGATTCCAAATGATTGGAAAAGAGCACAGGTAGTCACAGTCTTCAAGAAGGGTCGTCGAGCAGATGCGCAAAACTATAGACCTATATCCCTGACGTCGATCTGTTGTAGAATTTTAGAACATGTTTTTTGCTCGAGTATCATGTCGTTTTTGGAAACCCAGAATCTACTCTGTAGGAATCAACATGGATTCCGGAAACAGCGATCGTGTGAGACCCAACTCGCTTTATTTTTTCATGAGACCCTGAAAATATTAGATACAGGCTCCCAGGTATATGCTATTTATCTTGACTTCCGGAAGGCGTTCGATACAGTTCCGCACTGTCGCCTGATAAAGTAAGAGCCTACGGAATATCAGACCAGCTGTGTGGCTGGATTGAAGAGATTTTAGCAAACAAAACAAAGCATGTTGTTATCAATGGAGAGATGTCTACAGACGTTAAAGTAACCTCTGGCGTGCCACAGGGGAGTGTAATGGGACCATTGCTTTTCACAATATATATAAATGACCTAGTAGATAGTGTCGGAAGTTCCTTGCGGCTTTTAGCGGATGATGCTGTAGTATGCAGAGAAGTTGCAGCATTAGAAAATTGTAGCGAAATGCAGGAAGATCTGCAGCGGATAGGCACTTGGTGCAGGTAGTGGCAACTGACCCTTAACATAGACAAATGTAATGTATTGCGAATACATAGAAAGAAGGACCCTTTATTGTATGATTATATGATAGCGAAACAAACACTGGTAGCAGTCATTCTGTAAAATATCTGGGAGTATGCGTGCGGAACGATTCGAAATGGAATGATCATATAAAATTAATTGTAGGTAAGGCGGGTACCAGGTTGAGATTCATTGGGAGAGTCCTTAGAAAATGTAGTCCATCAAAGGAGGTGGCTTACAAAACACTCGTTCGACCTATATTTGAGTATTGCTCATCAGTGTGGGATCCGTGCCACATTGGTTTGACGGAGGAGTTAGAGAAGATCCAAAGAAGAGCGGCGCGTTTCGTCACAGGGTTATTTGGTAACGTGATAGTGTTACGGAGATGTTTAACAAACTCAAGTGGCAGACTCTGCAAGAGAGGTGCTCTGCATCGCGGTGTAGCTTGCTCGCCAGGTTTCGAGAGGGTGCGTTTCTGGATGAGGTATCGAATATATTGATGCCCCCTATACTTCCCTAGGAGATCACGAATGTAAAATTAGAGAGATTAGAGCGTGCACGGAGGCTTTAAAACAGTCGTTCTTCCCGCGAACCATACGCGACTGGAACAGGAAAGGGAGGTAATGACAGTGGCACATAGTGCCCTCCGCCACATACCATTGGGTGGCTTGTGGAGTATAAATGGAGATGTAGATGTAGATTTACAACCTATTCCCATCTTTCCTGAAGCGATGTTAGCCATAAATTTGGAAGCAGACAACTCTTGGTAGGTTGTAGTATTGCCAACTTCGTTTCCTTGGGCTTGGGTGGCAGAGACGACCACAGGCAAAAGATAATGTGAAAACATAGGGTTTAGCGGGGAGAGGTTGTTCAGGCTACACCTCCACCGAATACCAGAGGCTCTCAGGAGCCCCGCCATGGTAAGTGGCTGTTCTGCGAATAAAGGGTAAGCGAGTGGACATGCCTTCAGCATGTTGTCTCGGTTGGTAATCGAAAAAGGTATTGGAATACTAGACATTTGCGACTAATCCACTCTTTTTCAACACAGCGTTGAATAGGAAACGAATGATTCCGCTCATGGTTATTTGGATTATTTTCTGTTGTATGATTTTTGTGTATTAAGAGTGATATATGTATATCTTTGTGTTTACGCCACGTGGTAGACAAAGTTAGGATTGGATAGTGAAATTGTCCATCTATGCGATAAAGTTAGGTAACAAACCGTGTGACTTTTAATTTATTTATGTGTGTTAGGAATTTTGGAAGGGTTTATTGGTTTTTTAATGTGTGTTTTCTGTGTATAACAAATAGGGGCCACGTGCTCCACGTGTGACGAACTAGTGACAAGGCAACTACGTTCACCTATAGAGAAACTCGAGTAGAAGTAATAGATTATTTAAATAAACTCTACCGCCCCGCGGTACAGGCATTTACGAAGTTTCAACCGTTTGATTAAAATCTTGTAAGCATTTGGAAGCATGTGGAAAGCCACTTTGAACCCACGTGTACATGCAGTATCCTTTGATACTGGCTAAATTCTAACTGAAGTTGCAATACAGTACAGGAAAGCAGTATAGAAAAGAAAGCTATATTATCTAATGCCAAGCTGATCTCTGTCCTCACCCTATTGCATGCTAGTATTGAATCTGTGCACTAGGTGCTAGTTTGAGCTTTTGTCTAATCCTGTCCTATGTGTTTTAGTATTAAAGTAACGGGAACATTACTAGTGGCTGATGAGATGCAGTCCCATCTGTTAAGAATCCCAACTTTTGCAGAAATAGCGTACATGTTGCGTGCAGTTGTGTAAAATAATAAGAGGCTTCACTTCCACCCAACATTATAATAAATTAGGAGAAACATCTATGGAAGAAATGAAACAAATTTATTCAGAATAACTTCAATATGCTGTCCTTGAACAAACCCTATACCCCTTTAACAGTTATAAATATTAGTGGCACAGACTGCCAATAGGTATGCTGCGTTCTATGGCGGAAAAGTCCTTCATTGATCTCTCCAAAAGAATCCGTTGCGCATTATTACCAATCAGGCCCTAAATATCGTTAGACACTGCCATAATTCCCGGCAGTCTTGTCAGTTTCTATTGGCCGTGGACCAGCGTGTTTAATTTCCACACCAATAGAGGCCTGTAATACAGACGAAGGAGGTCTGAGAACCTATGACAGAAAAGCAGTGTAAACTAACTGAAAAATTCTTCCTTATCGTTAAAGATAGTAAAATATCCCTAAACATACTATAACTAAGAACAGACAATTTCCCCACAAACAGATAAATTTTAATGAGGGCAACTTCTGCCAGAATCTGCCTCAAGTAATATGCCCCCAGTGACAGTCCCTTTTCACAGTCTTACGAGCTCCTGAATTTCGTACAACACAAATATGCAGCTCCCACCGATTAATTTCGATAGCTTTTTCATGCCATTCCCATATTACTTTCACACGGCAGCGTTCTAATGTCTCGAAGTTTTCTGTCGACAAGTTAAAAGAAGCCGAAGTGTAGTGAACTACTTCCCATTCGAATTGTGACGTAGTATTGAAACGACCACCCAGCGGAAATGTATATTACCGATTTTGACGTGCAGAACCTACTAAGAACCAGCTTCTACAACTTAACGAATCTCTAATGCGATGTCTGGAGAATTCAGCATTTCTCTTGTGCGTGAAAATATATGTGGAATGAATACTGGATGCTGTTAACTGCTGCTGCAGTAAGCGTGAAACGTGTTATAATCTCGTATAATTTGGTGATACGTAAGGATTATAATCTACACATTAAAAGTGCACACTATATTATTTTGTCATTATTGTAAGGCCTGTAGGGGAGTCGTAGATAAGGGCCAAGGTAGACACCATCGATGCGGCTTCGTCTTACAAACGTAAAAAAAGAACTGGCCATTCTAATGGTATGTTTCAACACTCTCTGTGAAACGGACAGGAAAAATAAGAAACAGTTTTGTGCTGCTGTCGTAGACGCTAACAGTCCCAATTCATGAAGCCCACCTTTTTTTTTCTTTTTTTAAGGAAGGTACCAGTTGCTGGCCGTGGCGGCTATTAAACCTAATTAACATCGCAGTACACCATATCCTGCCCGTATTTTTCATAAACACAATTCATGCATTGCGTATTTGCGTACCATTGTCCTTCTTAAATTTGTTATCATAATCTGGGCGTTCCACAGATCTTAAAACTTACAATTATATATTTTAGACGGAACGTAGCAAGTAAGGTTTAACACAGAAGCATCGTAAACGAAAATAAAGTAAAGCAAAGTAGGGTTCGAATTCCCATCAACATTGAGGTCATTAGAGACAGAACCCAAACTTGCATTCGCGAAAGCAAGTAGACCGTGTTCTCTTTGAAGGATTCATTAAGAATATGCCTTAAGTGATTCACGGAAGAGGTGCAAAACGAAGATCTGGGTGGCCTGGCGGTGTTTCGAACCACCTTTTCCCCAAAGATTTGTCTAGTGTGGTAACCACCGCCCCACCTTGCTCGTGTCCGGAGAAGGACTGTCTGATATTTCAAAGAAAACTAGATAGATTCCCATTTTGAATTCAAAAGTACAGTGGCTGTTTTTACAGACTCTTTGTGGACAAACATACATGTCGTAGCTATCCTGCCATGCCATGCCTTTTCATGATATCTGGGCACCGAACCAATAATTTTCAAATACGAGTGTATTGGGTTGTTAACAGATTACATGACCTAAAGGTGTCTGTAGTGAGTCACTCGCAACAAAAATCAAATACACAATTTGTTTGTTCTTTTAGTGGACGATAGGTACAGAAATATTGGTACATCTCTGGGCAATTAACTTGTGAGTAAGTTTAAGTGTACATTAATTATTGTTTGTAGGCCTCAGAATGCAGTTCAATGATACATTACCAGGGAGAGTTGTTCCACTGTAGTTCTGAGGTACATATTTTCTCCTTCAACTCTTTGGGAAATACACTCCTGGAAATTGAAATAAGAACACCGTGAATTCATTGTCCCAGGAAGGGGAAACTTTATTGACACATTCCTGGGGTCAGATACATCACATGATCACACTGACAGAACCACAGGCACATAGACACAGGCAACAGAGCATGCACAATGTCGGCACTAGTACAGTGTATATCCACCTTTCGCAGCAATGCAGGCTGCTATTCTCCCATGGAGACGATCGTAGAGCTGCTGGATGTATCCTGTGGAACGGCTTGCCATGCCATTTCCACCTGGCGCCTCAGTTGGACCAGCGTTCGTGCTGGACGTGCAGACCGCGTGAGACGACGCTTCATCCAGTCCCAAACATGCTCAATGGGGGACAAATCCGGAGATCTTGCTGGCCCGGGTAGTTGACTTACACCTTCTAGAGCACGTTGGGTGGCACAGGATACATGCGGACGTGCATTGTTCTGTTGGAACAGCAAGTTCCCTTGCCGGTCTAGGAATGGTAGAACGATGGGTTCGACGACGGTTTAGATGTACCGTGCACTATTCAGTGTCCCCTCGACGATCACCAGAGGTGTACGGCCAGTGTAGGAGATCGCTCCCCACACCATGATGCCGGTTGTTGGCCCTGTGTGCCACGGTCGTATGCAGTCCTGATTGTGGCGCTCACCTGCACGCGCCAAAGACGCATACGACCATCATTGGCACCAAGGCAGAAGTGACTCTCATCGCTGAAGACGACACGTCTCCATTCGTCCCTCCATTCACGCCTGTCGCGACACCACTGGAGGCGGGCTGCACGATGTTGGGGCATGAGCGGAAGACGGCCTAACGGTGTGCGGGACCGTAGCCCAGCTTCATGGAGACGGTTGCGAATGGTCCTCGCCGATATACCAGGAGCAACAGTGTCCCTAATTTGCTGGGAAGTGGCGGTGCGGTCCCCTACGGCACTGCGTAGGATCCTACGGTCTTGGCGTGCATCCTTGCGTCGCTGCGGTCCGGTCCCAGGTCGACGGGCACGTGCACCTTCCGCCGACCACTGGCGACAACATCGATGTACTGTGGAGACCTCACACCCCACGTGTTGAGCAATTCGTCGGTACGTCCACCCGGCCTCCCGCATGCCCACTATACGCCCTCGCTCAAAGTCCGTCAATTGCACATACGGTTCACGTCCACGCTGTCGCGGCATGCTACCAGTGTTAAAGACTGCGATGGAGCTCCGTATGCCACGGCAAACTGGCTGACACTGACGGCGGCGGTGCACAAATGCTGCGCAGCTATCGCCATTCGACGGCCAACACCGCGGTTTCTGGTGTGTCCGCTGTGCCGTGCGTGTGATCATTGCTTGTACAGCCCTCTCGCAGTGTCCGGAGCAAGTATGGTGGGTCTGACACACCGGTGTCAATGTGTTCTTTTTTCCATTTCCAGGAGTGTACATGAAATGCAAAACTTAATGGCGAAAGTGACTTCCCCATTACGTATCCCTTGCAAGTAACATATCTCGATGAAACTTGGTTCATGCGTAGAAAAAACTGCTACAGCACAGTATAAAATTTAATTGAAACAAATGCGTTATGAGACGAATAAAACTGATATTATTTTTAAAGACATTAGTTACACTGAATCGCAATTTATCGCATCGCAAATTATGACGGTCCTCTGGAAACTGTTCTTAATAGGTGTGCCATCACCACGGATGGCAATGCCAGCTCTGTCAGGTGCAGCCTTGCTGGCCACAAGGCTGGTTACGACTTGTTGTTGTAGCGCGTTATACTCCTCCATCAGCACAATTGACAAGCTCTGAATGGTCGCTGGTGTGTGTGGATATACTGCAATGCAGCTCCCCAACGCAACCGGCACGTCTGGGTAACGGGAAGGTCAGTTCATTCGTCCATTACTCTCTCTTTCGAAGAGCTCCCCCATCCGTGTTGTGCGATTCGCCACGCATTGTCATCCATAAAAATGAAGTCATGGTCGGATGCAATCCTGTAAAGACTCACATTTGAAAAGAGTATACTGTCACAAAGTCGTCCACTGGGGAGTGTAGCATGTTCAAAGATTTTGAGATCTGCATGCCCATTCAAAGTTTTGCTTCCCCACACCATCACGTCTGGATCCAAAAACGACAATTTTTGACCATGTTCCTGGGTGCATCACTTGTTCCCACCTCTCGCCATATGAGAGCTTCCTGCATCACTAATGATACTAAATCTCCTCCCACGTTGCCCAGAACTTATGCTCTTCACGTAATCGCAAAGGACATCAATTTTAGTCAAATTATCTTCCGCCGGTCAGAAATAACAACCATCACCATACAGCTAGCCACTTGGCTCCACAACGTAATTTTAAGTTCTGCCTATTGAATATGTGCTCACCCTTTACATGGCAACATGCCAACTTGAAATTCTCGTCCGAGAACGGGCACTTTATTTGATATTCTCTTGGCTTCCCGTACGGCCGGAAATAACTTGGCTCATCACGAACAATCAGACTCACATCACGTAAAGACCCACCTTCGCCCCAGAGGACTGCATGCCTCCTCTTCCATTTCGCGAGCTGAAAGCCTTTAAACATATAGCATTTTCGGCAAATATAATTCACTCTTATCCACTGAGCCTATCTTGTTTCCGCTAACACAACTTCTCTAGCAGGCACTGCTTTGGAAATGCTAGAAAACACCAGCCGTAATGGAAAAATTATCCACCTCTATCCACTCTATTCGGTGCAGACTACACCCATTTAAGAGGGCTAGTATACCAAAAGGCGGCCTTATTCGGAAATACAACCGGTAACTTGCTACGAACCTCCGCGGACAGGTATATAAAATCGGTTGCCGGTACTACCATGGCAAATGAGAATACGGTAGCACATCCTCGTGAAACACTTAGAGCGATTATCAATACAAGTTTGGTGCTTGCAGGCAGCGTTAATTTAAATGGTGATTTATGTTTAGAGAACGTTGGCAGTTTAATTATAACGGTGGAAAAAATACTTAAATCAAACAATTTGATCTGCTAATAGTATACATTTATTAATTCACTAATAACAGACGGAAATATATTTCTAAGACGTTGCCTTCATAATACAAACCAAAGAGCAAATTATTCAGTACGACAATTCGTAGTTGTCATCAGAGTATTGCTGGAAAAACTATATGGGATAACGTTAAATTACTTTTGGAAGTAGTAAATTTAATTCAACTACGCTTTCTTCAAAATATTAAGAAGCACAATTATGTGAGCTCAGTACACGACATCTGTGTTAATATAAGACAAAGGAAATCATCTTATTAGCATGATCTCCAAGACATCATTCATCGTTTCAAAAGCGACACATGAGCAGCGCTTAGTTAAGGTTTCTTCTCTAATTTACCATGAAAAGAAAAGAAAGGAAGATGCAAAGCATTGCATTTAGCGCACATTACCATGAGAGATTTGAGGATGCGAAAACATAAAAATGAAAAGACAACTAAAATTCCTGTCGTCGAAGGATCGCTCTGCAGTTTAGGCTTACCGTGTCTGCAGTGTAGGCTTACCGTGTCTGCAATGAATCTCCGTGACGTCACCGTACCCTGCGCAGCTGGAAGCTACAGTATACAGCTGGCTGGCGTATGACAGGGTTGACTACGGCCGCGGGACCAGTCTTATTTTCAGACGTGATCGCGAGAAATTTACCCAAGTTCCGAGAACTGCTAAATAAAACTTAAGGTCGAAGTCCAGATCTGATTATCAAAGTCGCAGCAGTCCTGAGACTAGCGCCAATGGAGAAGTCTCGATGAGTCTTAATTCAGAGAATGTCCTCTCTTGTCTTTGAACCTCGTTGTCCCCCATCTGTCCACTTTATTCGACCATTCACTGGAAAGGCCTACCTGTCCCTCCAAAATGAGAAATGGAATCGAGCCCGAAATATGTTATCACGGCAGTTCTGGGATTTATTGTGAGTTTAGGTATTTTTCGGTCTGTCCTTCCCATGGAAAACTGATGTGGATATTTTTGTTTTTCAGGCGCAGCAGAGGTAATTTATCAGAATTTGGAGTGCTGTCCAGCAAAAGGGAGAAACGTTAATTTCAAAAAGAGGTTGCCCAGATTCTTCTTGGCATGTTAATAACTCTCCATATTGTTAAGCATTCCGCATAGTATTGTCTGAACTGGACGCTCAGTCCATCTGTCCAGCGGAATGCTTTTCATTTGTCCCGCACGACCCCCAGTTAGGCTGGCAGGACTGATTCGTTTTTGCTTCGGTCGTTTCGGTAAACTGTGTTTCTGGGCAGACGTTAGAGTGCCTATTCCATGGGAAAGGCTGATTCTTCCTCGAAGCTGGAGGATCCTACGAGCTGAAAGCAGCCGGAAACAGAAGGTCTTGTAAACTCAAGGACTGAGTTGAAATATATCAGACGGTTTAACGCTGTTTCATGCTACAACGCCTGCAGATGACAGAATTGCTAGTTAGGCTTTGTACCCCTCATCATTTCGTTATCTGACATCGACTAACATCGAAAGCATTTTCAAGAGGACAAACATCGTTGCAGATGTTGATGACTGTTCTTGTCTCCAGAAGGTTATCAGATTCAGAGGCATCGACAACGGAACATTGATCGACTATGACTTTACGCCTGACATGTCGAAGGATGTGTTAGGAGGGATTTATAGCTGCCTCGCTAAAAGCGTTGCTGAAACAAGGCAGTCATCACACATGTTCTTATGCATCTGTCTAATGCCAATTGCGGCCGTATGCGGTGAAGTAAATCTTCATTCTATACATTCATATGGACATTAGCATCCTTAAGGCGTAGATATATGGGAAAGTGTCTGAGCTGTGCAATCGTTTACTCCACCTAATGGTTCACAGTACTTGATTTTCCTGAAATTTATGCTCCTGTAGTTCTTGGAAGATATTCCTCAGAACATCTGCGGTGACATGTTATTTTAGGGTGATGCTATCCGCAATTTCGCCGCAGCTTCAGGAGAATGATAGACAGATTGAGGTGGACGTGAGACTTGACTGCTTAGACTTTTTCTGCCATCAGAGGAATCTTCCTACTATATCCGTTTACAGTTATGAGTCACCATACCGTCACATGTAACTTTAGTCTAGCTCATCAGAACTTCCTGTGCAGCTGCAGTATAATGAACATTGTACTTGTCATATAAAAGGGCATCTTCAATTGAGCACACAGCAGACATCTGCACAACTGCATGATACATAATAGTTTGTTTGTTTCCATGTTTTCGGGCATACGCTCTAGTAGAAACCATCATCTATAAAATTTCCTATAGAATTTTTGAAACAGTGCAACAAGCTTTATGAAACAGTCTGTTATATGGGATTTTATGCCCAAACTGTCACTTAGCCTATAATGTGATACACAGACGCCAGTAGTCATTGTAAATCAACGCTTTAACACTGTATGACAATTGCAGACAGCATTCGCTGCTGCCAATGAGTGCACTGCTAGTTAACTCTTCATCTCCGTCCCTTTTAATATGACGAGAGAGATCTATTATATCTGCATGTATGGGGCTTACTTCAGTAGGCTCACAACAGGGAAGTTAATTTAAGCCAGCCATCCACAGTTTGACCACTGTACTGACTGACTCAACGACGTGCTCGCCGATTTGTCTGACTCTGGGTGCGTAATGGCAACTGCTTGGCAGATCCTACCTGTCTGCACCGACAGTGTGCGGACTGGTAGGTAGTGGTAAAGGCTAGCCAATAGTAGTTCATGTGAAACCAGTTCCTCCAGACCACTCATGTAACCATTTAAAGTCAACCCCACATGGCTGAATAGGTCGTGGTGGACGAGCTCAATCAGGGGCGGGGGGAGGGGGGGGGGCGACAACTGGTTGGCCGATGTATAGGTACAATTAAGCTGCATTCGCACTCTGACTAGTCGGCCGACCTCTCGAACTGAGAGGGTTGCCGACCCATCTGACTATGTGTGGTCACACTGTTATTGCGTGGGGGACGCTACCTGCCTTCACTGACGAAGTGGAAGTTGGCGGGTACTGGTCAGGGCAAGCAGGTTGAGGTCCACCAGCAAACGATGCACTTAGACCACAGACACAACCACTGTAATATCGCCGACACAGAGGCAAACGGATTTGGGCCGACCCACTCAGCTGGTGGGGTCGACCAACTAGTCGGCCTACAGGACCTTGCGAAGGATCGGAGTGTTGCAAAATTGTTTGGTGCTTTTAAAGCTGTCGCCATGCAGGTATAGAAAGGGAACTGGCAGCCTCGTACGTTAGCACCTCTGGAGTGTAGAAGATGGTAGACTGTGTTTCATAATAACTGCACAGTGTGAGATGCTAAAAGGAATCGTTTTTACTACATAAAATCCGAAGGCTAGTTTTAAACACAGAGCTTCAGACAATAGGACCAGCCATTCGATGCTGCCTAACTGTGCAGCAATATCAATTACAATCTGAAAAAGGGGTTCTCTGACTTGCTCACAGTAATTACTTTGGTAGAAGGCGCATTTTCCTGCCCATGCCTTTGAGCAAGGCTTCTGGTTGGCTATGGCTGGAATATCTGTTATGAAATGGGAGTGATTTTTTGTTTTCTTTCCCTCATCATACCATTAATGCTTAAGAATGACGTAATGCATGAGAGCATGCAGAACTAGCTAGGTCTCCTGCAATTGGCTGTCGAGGTACCAACACTGGCAGAACCACCTAAGGTCTGTAACGTAAAATCAGACGACACTTGCAGGAAAGTCACTGAAAATTACACTTGCTTCAGGGAAGCCATCAACAACAAACACACTTGTTTCAGGAATGCCATCAGCAACGCACTTGCTTCAGGGATGCCATCAACAACACACTTGCTGTAGGGCTGTCGAAGAGCTGACTTGCTCCAGGCCGTGGCAGAGTACTGTAGAGATGAATGTCTCTGATTTAAAGCACAGATGCCGAGACATACTCCGAATTTACAGCCACTGCTGCAACCATCCACCACACTCGCAACAATTAAGAATGTGAAGTATGGCCCACCTTTGCAGTCGCCGAGGTGAGTGGGTCACGAAGGTGGTTAATTTGCATCAGGGTTTCCTTGCACAGATATACGAGTAAATTCACAAGCAGCTAGTAGCACGACGTTCACGAAGAGAAAGGAAGGAAACTCGTCATGCCCTTTCAGAGAAAACATCCTGAGAATTGCCTTAGGTGATTTATGGAAACCAGGAAAAACCTAAATTCAAATGGCCAGACTACGATGTGAACCACCATCATCCTAAATACTAATCCAGAGCCTTTCCGCTGGACCACCTCGCACAATGACACCCAGTGTGACATGAGCTTGAATTTACCCGAGATTGTGCCTTACATTCTGATGTACATGCTTGTTCCTTTAATAACGTACATTTAGTTTCAGAGTTCTTCTTAACGCTTGAAGTAGCATAAAATAATTGCAGTTTTTCACCAGTACAGTGGATCTGAAACTATCCGAACTCGAGCTATTCTAATTACCAATTATCCGAATGGCTTTGAGGGGAAAATGTGTACCCTACGACTAGAATTGCTGGTTTCGTCCATAATTAGACAGTATACAGTACACTGTACGCTTCTTTATTGTTATAAAATCAATCTGCAGCGAATGTATTAAAAGCCAAGCACTTACAAGGAACAATGAATACAGTAAGTGCACTATTATACGCATAATACGATCATTGTTTTACATGTGGTGCCTGTCATTCAATGCGGTCTACATCACTGTGTGTAGGGACCGTAATGAATACACTGATTTGTTGCTATACTTTCCGTCTCTCTCTCTCTCTCTCTCTCTCTCTCTCTCTCTCTCTCTCTCTGTGTGTGTGTGTGTGTGTGTGTGTGTGTGTATGTCTGTGTGTGTGTGTTTCAATTTAGTGTGTGACGATGAAATCATTCAATGTCTGAGAGAAGAAACTAATGGCCAGCAGGATGACGTTGCTACGGAACCAGATGCGGGTCCGTCAGCTAGTGAGGCGTTTGCGTGTCTTAACGCTGCGCTAACACAGATGGAGTGCCAGTCTGAGTGTTACAACACACAGGTGCTCACCTTCAAGTGGATGCGAGACCTAACAGCACGAAAACGATTGAAGTCAGCTAAACAACTAATTATGACCTGCATATTCAACAACTGACACTGTATTTAAGTACAGTAATGTACAAAATCTAAACATTGTTTTGTGGTCCTGAAATTAATGTTACGGCAGCATGTGTACACAAATTAAGCTTTTTCTTTGAAGAAACGGTTTATCCAGTGATCCGGATATTTCATTGTCCAAATCAGATCCGGTCACAGATTGAAGTCAGCTAAACAACTAATTATGACCTGCATATTCAACAACTGACACTGTATTTAAATACATTAATGTACAAAATCTAAACATTGTTTTGTGGTCCTGAAATTAATATTACGGCAGCGTGTGTACACAAATTAAGCTTTTTCTTTGAAAAAACGGTTTATCCAGTGATCCGGATATTTCATTGTCCAAATCAGATCCGATCACAGATCACCTGGATAACTGACACTCTGCTGAACTTGTTTCGATGTCACCTATATCTGGAATCTCTACAGTCTGGAACCGAGCAACCACTCCGGTCGCAGGTTCGAATCCTGCCTCGGGCATGAATGTGTGTGATGTCCTTAGGTTAGTTAGGTTTAATTAGTTCTACGTTCTAGGCGAATGATGACCTCAGAAGTTAAGTCGCATAGTGCCCAGAGCCATTTGAACCACTATCATCTGCAATAGCTTCATCTACAGTTGAAGCAGCTAGTTTAGAGTATGGAAGTACAATTCATTCCAGAGTAGTTTTAAATTAAAGTGGTTGTTGCAACAGCCATACGGTGGACTGTAATTGTTCATGAAGGACTGGACATAATGAATTTATTTACGGAATTATGGATAAAATAAATGGGAGGTAGAAGGCTCTGTCCGCAAATCCCATAACACTTAGCCAGTGAAAGATCATATTTTAATGATCCTCTGTGGCAGTACAAGCAGTCACTAAGTCATCCTAACAATGTAACCACAAACTACGCCCAGACCAAAGTCATTTGATTGTACGTAGCTTTGCAAATTGTTGTTTAGGTTCGTAATTTTGTTTCACGGTTTATGGACTTCACACGAGGTACTTAAAAGTGGCAAAACGCTAAGCTGCGGAAAGGCAGCATTGTGGATCAGGAAATAACAGCGATCTCGTATAGTTTTGTGAATTGTATAATTTTGCGAATGAAACAGGCTATACCAGCTGTCATTATTTAATTATCATTTTCTGCCTAATAACGCTATCTTTCAATCTGAAACTAAAATACAGATAACTTCCATTAGTTTCATCTGATGCATGCCACAATACGAAAGAGTGCTTTATACTATTTTGTTCATATAATTAAAAGCTGATAAACAGGTTGGAATTAACCAAAACATCAATGTATAGCCATTTCAGAGAAAGAAATTAAGTTTAGCTAACTGTCCTGGATACAATTCAAATTTTGTTTTCAGTTGTTACGAAGGCACTCATTTCTGTAACACAGCAACAAGTGATACTATACGACACAGTTTTCGCTTCCAATAACGTAATTTTTATACTTTCTGCTTCGACCAAGCGAAATTGTCCTCTACAGGCAACAGCAAGTCATAATAACATTACTGTGCTCAAAATACTGGAAGAAACATCACGTTTTTGTTAATGCATGAGAACGCTCTTTACCAGAAAAACGGGAAACTTTGTGCTCATTTGAAAAGCAAAGCAAAATTCCTGTACGTAGTGTTCGTCTCTTTGAGCCATTGTGTCTCTAATCGATGTGTCTGTATTATGCACGAATAGCACGTAAGCTCCAATGAGCCCAACTCCACCTACGAGCGTTCCGACACAGTGAGATACATGGTCGACTGATGAATTACGGATACCACCTGTCTGTTACACTGTTGTACAAGCAGAGGTCCAGATGTGCTTCTGTTATGTTCCTGTTGATCGCTATAGACGAATGGTACTACAGATAAGCACATTAATCAAAACGTGTATACTTATGTATGCCTTTGTTATCAACGAATCGGTTTACTGCCACCCAGGCGAAGTAGCTTAACGTAAAATATTGCTAATTTAAATTGAAACTGAAGATATACTGATGCACGAAGTAAATAAGAAACCAAACAAACATGGTAGGTGTGATGTACATTTACAGACAAACAAATTATTACAATGTCAGAAATGTGGACGGTTTATTCAAGAGAAAGAGCTACACAAATTGAGCAAGTTAATAACGCGCTGGTCATCCTGTGGCACTTACGCAAGCAGGTATTCGGCGTGACATTGATAGAGTTGTTTGATTCATGTTGAAGGATATCGTGGCAGATTCCGTCCCATTGGTGCGTCAGATCGTCATAATCAAGAGTTGACTGGAGGTCCATGCTCATAATGCTCTAAATGTTGTCAATTGGGGACTGATAAGAAGACATGGCTGCCCTAGGCAGGGTTTGGCAAGCACAAAGGCAAGTAGTAGAAACCCTGTCCGTGTGCGGGCTGAAATTGTTTTGCTTAAATATAAGCCCAGGATGGCTTTCCATGAAGGGCAACCGAATGCGATGTGCAATATCGTCGACGCACCGCTGTGCTGTTAAGTGAGTCTGGGATGACAAGCAAAGAGGCCCTGCTATGAGAAGAAACTGCATCCTGGACCATCACTCCTTGTTATCGGTCCGTCCGGTGGTTGACAGTCAGGCTGGTAGCTTACCACTGTCCGGGGAGACTCCAGACACATCTTCGGACTGGAATCCCACTGACTGGAGTATCATTGTTTCCAACAATTATCCTGCTTCGTACTGAGCCCCAACAGCCTGCGACAATCTCTGTAGTGACGCGTGAGACACCGGTGGGATACCAAGCTGACCCTCGCCCGACATAGGGCTCGACAGCCCAGAACGATGGTCTGGCGTTCCATTTCGTTTCATAGCTGGATCCCTTTGGTTGTCATCCATTACACCCTTACGTCAGAACGGTATGTCGAGGATATTCTGTACCCCTTTTTGCTGCTCTTCAAGGCAAGCCATCCTGGGCTCACATTTTAGCATGATAATGCCTGCCTTACACGGCGAGAGTTTCTACTGTGTGCCTTCGTGCTTGCCAAACGTTGCCTTGGCCAGCAATATCGCCGGATCCCTCCCCAATGGAGAACGTTAACAGCATTATGGGCAAGGCCGTTCAAACAGTTCGGGAATTTTACCATCTATCGAGCCAATTGGAAAGAATTTTTCACATTATCCTTGTGGAAGACACGTAACACTTCATCAATCAGTGCCAAGCCGATGTTTGTATAAGAGCCAGAGCTCGACCAACGCCTTATAGTCTTGTTGAATTTGTGAAGGTCGTTGTTCTGAATAAGTCCTACAACTTTCCTGAAACTGTAATCATTTTTTCGTATGTGCTCGTACACGTACATCACATCTACCGATTTCGTCCCAACTGGATAATATTTATATCTGGTTTCGCCGGACAGAGCGGATCAGGTTATCGTTGTGGAAAGGGGTCAAGACCAGTTACTGTTGCTTGCACAAAACACAAAAACTTTATTTTCTTAAAAACGCTTCATCACACATACCCTTAAAAAGATTCAAAACAATACGGCCAACCAGTTGTCGCCCCCCCCCCCCCCCCCTGATTGAGCTCGTCCGCCATGACCTATTCAGCCATGTGGGGGTGACTTTAAATGGTTACGTGAGTGGTCTGGAGGAAATGGTTTCACATGAACTACTATTGGCTAGCCTTTACCACTACCTACCAGTCCACACACTGTCAGTGCAGACAGGTAGGATCTGCCAAGCAGTTGCCATTACTCACCCAGAGTCAGACAAATCACTCGACTGGCCATATGTCAAGTTACTTGAATGCTTTTCGATCATGACATCTGGCCCGTCCTGTAGAATACATTTCTTCTGTTCAGGAAAGTTTCCACCCGGTAATCGCCACATCTTCAATCACGGAATGCAATCTACCAAAGGAAAGAGGAACAAGTTATCAATGGCATCTCGGAAGATTACTCTGGCGGGAAGAGTAAGAGGCAAAATTAGATAGCCAAAGAAGCAGCATTTGTGACTGGGCAGGATGAGCTGGAGTGTTGTCAAGCAAAAGCACACCTTGGACGGATCCCCGCTGCGCTTTGTCTTGACAGCCTTTCGTAACCTATTCAAGGGATTACAATATATGTTCCTGTGAGGATTTGTTCTCTATGTCCACAATATGTTAGCACTACACTTTGGCTGCTGCAAACAACGATGTTGTGTGATCATTGTTGGGGCTCTCCCTTTTCAGTCAGTGAAGAATCCACATTTTTCCACTGCTTGCTTCAATTCTTTGTTCGGAGTCATTCTGAAACTGAAGTTACGCATTGACCTTACACAGCAGCAACATTTCTTAACAGAACCAACACGAGGCGATGACATTTCTCATGTTCAAAATGTCGTGCAAGATGTCCTGTTTTTTCCACTACTACCTTGATTGTAATACACCGGTTTTCGAGTACCAGGAATACCTCTGCAGCGATTTCCGGCTTTTCACAGTGCTATTATCTGTCACCTCATTCTGCGGCATACAGACTTCTTGAACACGCTGAGATCATCCGTTCCACGCAACCACCGTGTCATTTGATGTTGCATTATTGCCTTGCACTTCCATCAACTCAGTATGGATTGTTCTAACGTTGTTTACCTGTAATTGTCATTATGTTTAGGCACCTACAGAAGCATGTTGCAACACTGTAGCGCAAGATTTTTTTGTGTACGAGGCTCTTAATACATGAGTATTACTGCCGCTTTCGAATGATTTGTTTATATTTTGTCACTAAATCACTTTTCAGGTTTGTTTGTTTATTTTGTTTTAGGGTGCTAAAACAAGTAGGGTCCTTCGCGCCCGTGTCAGAACCTTAGAACACTAAGACGAAAAAGTAGTTAACAAGCAACCACACGCTAAGCCGACTGGCGGAAGGAAAGACAGCTAAAGGCAAGGAGTTACTCCTGGAGAAAGCCCGAGGATCTTTTAACAAATGCTTATACACCCAAGAAGACTAAGCGTATTAATGCCAGAACGACATCTCGTTACCTCCGTGCTCATATATCACGTCATTCCCCTCAAAGATACTAGTCCCTGCGAGATACTAAAGGAGAACAACGTCGTAGCCTTCGAAATATGTCTTAGAGTCTTACTAATGCAGGTTATTGTCATTGCATAGCTCAAGGTCTGTGTATTGATTGTTTCATCATCTCGTTGCTCGACCCGCCCTGGACATTTTTTTCGTTAGAGTATGGGCACTTTTCCTTGAAAGATACAGTCATCTACTGGGGGAAACTGCGACGTAGAGTACATATTATAGTCGGTAACAGTTTCAGAGACTATATCATTTAGCTTTCCTTTCACTGGTATGAGACTAATTCCAAAGTATTACAGAACTCAAGCTCACTGCACGTGAGTGGACAGCAGTGAATGATGACAACATATTTTCACACATCTACGAAATCAGGTAAAGAACAAATAATACATCACTGACACACACAGGTATGGATATGGGATATAGGGCGAAAGGTTTGGGCCCATGTACCATCATGTATCATTACTTGTTACTACATTATTGTCATAAATACCTCCGAAACAGGTAAGCCTCTGGCAATGACAATTTCAGTTAATTATAACAAATATTGAGTAAGATACTAGATCTCAATAATCGAGAAATTTAAAACAGGTTAATAAGAATTTCAGCTAATACAAATTATGAAATAGCTCTGAGTTTAATTAAAGGGAACAGGCGCGCCTTTAAAAACAGCTTCAGTTACGTAAAATTACCAAATAGAAAACAGGTAGGGCCTCAATTATAACAGCTTCAATTGAGTAAAAGTAACAAATAGAAAACAGGCAGGCCTTCAGTAATAACAGCTTCAGTTAAGGAAAATTTCCAAAATAGAACACGGCACACTTTTTTTTTAATAACAACTTGAATTAAGTAAAATTACCAAATAGAAAATAGCCAGACCTTCTTTAATAACAGCTTAAGTTGAGTAAAATTACCAAATAGGAAACAAACGGCCTTCAATGATTCAGTTAAGCGAAATTACCAAATAGAAACATATAGGCTTTCATTAATAATAGCTTCAGGTTAGTAAAATTACCAAATAGGAAATAGGTACGCCTCCCTTAATAAAAGCTTTAGTTTCTTTAAGTAAGACTACCAAACAGAAAACAGGTAGGCCTACTTGAACAACTGCTTCATTTAAGTGACCAAGAGTTTCAATTGCCTCCTCACAAGAGATGCATCAGAAGGCTTATACGTAAGGAGCACAAGACTACACCAAACAGGAAGGCCAAGAAAGTCTACAAGGAGACAACCGGCCTTCCATGGCCCATTTCGTTGGGTATAGACCGGTAAAAGAAATATTAAGATAGCAAGGTCAATTACGTGAAAGCAATAAAAAGTAGCGAAACTCTACACCCGCGTTACTGCAAGATACCGCCTCTACAACGACGGCAAAACGCCGAAAGAAATCTAGGCTGCCAAACCTAATAACATAACCTCAGAAGTTCCAATACAATTAAGATAACGATGATGTCTGCATTGCCCGAAGGTATCATGGAAAAGGCGTCTGGCCATATTGCAAGAGAAAGGTAATTATCTGGTGTTCGAAGACGTTTGGCAGGGAGGTCGGCTAAAACTCAACCATCTAGGTGAGGCTCAAACCACAGCATTGGAGAAACACATTACCGCTCCGGCTCAGGAAACACCATCGGATCACACACTTTAAATTATTCTTTTAACAAACAATGAAGGCCAATATCGACCCAGGAAAAGCAAATAACAACCACAATTCAAGCAATCACCTAGCGGTGAAATAGGTCAGCTAAGAAATCGCAGTGATCGCAGCTGACCTATAGACATCAGTAAGAAAATGAAAGTTAAGACTTCATAATCCAAATCTTAACTCAAGTTCACGAATCGAAGATGAAGTTTGACAGTTCTAAAATTAAACTGGCTTCAACTCTCGCAACTGTGTGCCACATCTCAGAGCTCGCTGGCCAGGCTACGCTCGAAAACGGCACTCGAAGTCAGCCACGAATTCAAATCCGTCCACAAATATGCGCATCACTCATTTGCCGGAATCCGTGCCCAAGACGCTTGCACAAGTGATCGTCTTCCTCGCCGGGCGGAACTTCCGTATCGTCCTCCTCGCTCCGTGGCCCCTCCTCAACTCGCAACGCTACAACGTACCCCCGCCCCATCAACAACCTCGAGCAAAGATCTTAGTGGCCTCAAACCAGAGGGACATCATACGACAGATCGAGCTAGCGGCGCCAGCAATTCGGACGGCGACGCCCGCCATCAACCCTGTCACGGCTCATCACATCATTCTTCATCAAGATATGCTAGCTGTCACATAACAGGTAGGACGATTGATTACTTCATGCACAAAAACATTGAATTAATGTCTGATTTTGCTTGTTTTAGTTCCTAACAACTTCCTTTTTATATTTTTTGTTAGACAAAAATTGCAAAGATTGCAGTTTCCACCAAGAAGCTTATGAATGCTAATGAAACCATGTTTCTAAAGCACCAGTATTAGAGTGGAAAATATTCCAGAACTGGCTCAATGCATCCACAACTGTATAAATTCTGAGGACACATATTCTGAAAAATAGAAAAACTGTATAAAAAAGTTCAATTTCGTTGTTTTCCTAAAATTTCAAAAGGAGTTCCTCATATTCATCACTTTTTGTTGTTTGGAAGGGGTTTTCCGTCGTCGTTGATTTTTTAAATAATTGTGGCTGCAACTAGACACATACAGGGTGTTTCAAAAATGACCGGTATATTTGAAACGGCATTAAAAACTAAACGAGCAGCGATAGAAATACACCGTTTGTTGCAATATGCTTGGGAGACTACGCCAAATTATTGCTACGCATGGTGGATATGTGGAAAATATCGTACTATAGAGTTTCCCAAACCGCAGCGCCATCTGTTGTTGACAATTGTAAGTACTGTAATTTCGAAAGTTTGTCTGCCTGAAAATGTACTGTTGTCCCAAGCATATTCCAAAAAACGGTGTATTTCTATCGCTACTCGTTTACTTTTTATTGCCGTGTCAAATATACCGGTCATTTTTGAAACACCCTGTAGCTCTTTTAGTCACATGTTTTAGACGGTATCATTTACCAAAGGTCTTTTAATTAACACAGTGTAGTGGTTAATAAAAAAGAAAAAGCGAAGAAAAGAAAAGGTTAAAAATGTGGGAAGAAATAATGAGTAAAAAGAGGATTTTAAAATCGTTAATGACCGTGAAAAGGGGAAAGAATGAAATGCAAATCAGACTCCATATTACAGAAGAGTTATCGGACTTAGGGATTCGGAAAAGCTATTGTTGGGGTGGTCCTTGTGGCGTTTCTGAGCAAAAGTCAAACCAATTTCCACTACAAAATTTATTTTAAAAAACACAGAGAATAATAAATGTGAGTAGCAGGGGGAAATGGCGTAGATTAGAGTTCATTCTGTACCATGTGTAACATGTCTTCTTTCGTACCGCGCCCAGGTCTTCAAAAATCTCCTACTTCATTTCTGCGTGAAAAGTCTGCTCCGAAATCTTGCAGTAAGTTTCATTGTCCAGGAATTTCTAATGTATACAAAACCGTCTTCATATTAAATACAACTTATTTTACGTTGTTTCCCTCCTCCAAATGTCATAACAACTTCCACAATATGTCCATACATTAAAAAGTTTTTTTCGTCTTCATCAGATCACGTCTGCATTAAGCTTCCGCTCTCGAGAGACAATAAAGAAACGGACAGAAAAAAAAAGAGTTACAATTTTAGTATTTTCTCTGCCGTCGAGCGCTCATACCGCTGCGACGGTATAATTTATGTCTGAGGGAACGAGTGTAGCGCAGCGAAATTCAAAGTCCCGTTACATCCGTTATAACACTTTGTTCAGGAAATAGATATGCAAAAAAGAAAAAAAAAGGAATTGAGGTATTTGGAGTAGAGCATTAAACTAGTGCAAATATTGATGAAAAGAGGTGAGAAAGCTCTCTTAATGTCTGAAACAATTACCTGAATTGCAGCTCCCCATAGCATATAGAACGGTCCGGACGAGAAGCTAGAAGAATCTACGGCATACACCCTGCGTCACGTTCGTGCCCCAGAATGTACTTCCGCACAAATGCTTTGGCCATCGCTGGCCCACAAAGAGGCGAAAGCGTTCCTACACAGCCCCCGCGAGCAGCACAGTGTCGGCAGTGGCAGCAGACCTGCCAAATGGCGTCATAACGCGCGCCGTTCCTTTTGATTCCGCGCCAGCACATTTTCGGTTTCACAGCCTTCCTCTGAATTAAATCGCGGACTGCCAGCGGTGAGGGACTTTTTATGTGACGGATAACGCGCCGCAGAGACAGGCGCTACCCTTACGATTGCACTGCGCATGTGCGCAGATACTGCCGACAGCCCGTGTCATTTCCACGAGACATCGCGTAATTTCCGCTGCTACATTTGCTGGCCCGCGGAACAACTGTACTTCAGCTGGGGAGTAGCTTCTCTGTGGCAGATAAAGCAAATTAAAAAAAAAAGTGACTCAGAGCCTTCTGGGACCTCTTATGGACTCTAAAAATTGTTGGCACTCGCATTCGTTTGGCACATCATAAAATTTGATCGGCGCTGTAAACATTACAACTGCGCGTTCGCTGCATCGTATTTTCAGAATACGATGTGCTAGTTGGACCCATAAACGGAATCGCAAAACCAAATCAGCACATTTTAATAACAGTTCAGCGGAAAAATAAATTTAGTGGCTCTAACACAGCAACAGATCTCTCTTTAAAACATTCAAATCACACCTCATTGCCACAAGAGTTTCAATTTTTTTACTGTTAGTGGTCGTAGCAGCGTATTACTATGATTTAAAACAGCGCATCTCGATTATAATTTAAACCACTTGATTTCATTAACATGTAGATTCCCTAGAGATCGGTATTAAGGTATTTCCTTCTCTTCTTCTTCTTTTTCTAGCAACTTTGTCCCGCATCGGCGTAAGGTCGGCCTGGTTAGTAACGAATTTGGCATGGAAAACTTAAGGGATGGGCGGATGTCCTTCCTGTCGCCATCCCGTTACTCTCTGGGACAGTACTAGTCTACCCCAATTGTTCCCTCGTAGTTTTATTCATGTGAAAAGGAAAGAAACTTTTTTTCTGATGTTTGCGAATCGTCTTACTGAGGCAGGGCTTGGGTACCAGGCCAGTTTTCACCAAGTGGGATGTGAGAAATCTCCTGAAAACCACCTCCAGCCTGGCCAACAGACCGACCCTCGGCATTAAAAGCCGCATCCGGAGCCGGTGCACCTCCACGTTCCGGACCCGGCGTTTTAACACGCATTGCTAACCGTTCATTTTGTGAATTTCCTTCCGTTGATATTGATTAATGACTTCGCTTCAAATATGGCAGCTATGTTACTGTCATATAATACACGCAGTAACGAAGCAGTTAAGCAAAAATGATAACCTTAGCCTAAGGTAGGAGAGAAAGGGGGACAGCACCAAACCAGCAGAAAGACTATGTACTCAAAGAAAAAAGAAAGAAATAAACAAAGGAAATGTATAAGGAAGTGTAAAATTCTCGTGAGTCCCATATAGTCCACAACCTGCTACAGAGGATCAGTGCAGCGACACACCGATATCTGTTTACTTTGCATGCTTTGATTCGCAGGATTAACTGACGAAATTCAAATAGATCTTTATTTGGCAAGCAGTATGTACAGCTGCTTATGAAACATGTGGTTGACTCGATGCACAGATTTAAAAGGAACAGCAGTGTCCATGCAGAGAACTCAAAGCACAGGAATAATCTTTGGATGGGGAGTACATCCTCAAACACTGTTCCAAGAGGGTCATATACTGTTATTTTGCTTTGGAGTCTGTTTTAGACTAACTGCAAGTTAATTGACAGCAGATGACAGTTTTTTATCCCGGCCGACTCCTTACATTCATGGACTGAATATTCTGTGTACATTTACCACAAGGAACTGTACAATACTGTAGGAGTCTTATCTCTGTCTCCTACAGTCATAGGGAAAGAACTGGACGGGCTTTGGCCGGCCGCGGTGGTCTCGCGGTTCTAGGCGCGCAATCCGGAACCGTGCGACTGCTACGGTCGCAGGTTCGAATCCTGCCTCGGGCATGGATGTGTGTGATGTCCTTAAGATAGTTAGGTTTACGTAGTTCTAAGTTCTAGGGGACTGATGACCACAGCAGTTGAGTCCCATAGTGCTCAGAGCCATTTGAACCTTTTTTTTTTTGTGCAGTAGAGTCTGACAGAAGCGCTCAGGCGCAGTGGTTTCTAGGGCTTGTAGTGCGGCACACCGCAAGGTACGAAAATGGAAGAACTGTATGTAATGCCCAGGCATGATTACGGTGCTGATGGGACACAGTGCAGAAAGCCTCAGGAGGAATTAGTATGAAGGAACAACCCTGTGTGCTCAGAACTATTTATTGCAAAGCTACGCTAAGATGAGCCATTTTCCATCGTTTATCGGTGATTATTACGGTTCGCTGCACCGCAGTGCGGTTCGCGCCCGTCGAGGCATGAACGGGGATGGCACTGCTGACGATATCAAGCGACAGTTGCGGTAAGCGCATGGGCGTGCTTTCCACTTGAAGGAATCGTGTATCCTGCAGATTATGTCTCTCGCTTGTTTATGCAGAATTTATCACTTACCACCAACATCAACAATAACAATTAGCAAGAAATTTACAACGTTACTAAGCAACTCTCTACGATGATGCTTAATGCTCGCATTAGCTACGGCATTCAGATCAGAGAGGTCAAAACACTACTGAACGCTCATAGGTTGTCGCAGTATGCGTGACGCCTAAACTCTACCGCCGTCGTTAGTGACTCCAACTATAGCCACCACTTACTGAAGTAAGACCAGGCCTACATTAATATTCACAAGTGTATCGAGGCTATGCAGCGTAGTAGCTGCATCTCGTAAATAACTACCAACTTGAAGTTAACGTTGCGTTACAAGTGCTTAAACTTGAACAGTTCCCAAGTAGGGCCCTATACTGTCATTACTAATTAAAACCGAGTGTCCTTGTTGACAATAAGAAGGCTAAAATAGCTGAGCTAATGCACTTTTGACAATTTGTTAAAAAACTGAATGTTACATAAACTTCAAAAATAAATAAGACCGATAATTAAAGATACTGGATTTTGCTGCTCATAGAAATCCCCACTTAAATAACCAGTATTAATATTATATGATTATGATGAAGTAATTTCAGTGAGTCTTTAAAGATTATTGTAAATCGAAATGATTTATTTCTTTGTGTGATTTCTGCTTTAATTTCCAGAGTACAAACAGTGTTATGCAAAATTTAATGAGTATTTATTTAATGAAGTATGTGCTAATAACACACATTTTTCTTAACAGAAAATTCACTGAAGAGCCAAAGAAACTGGTACACCTGTCTAATATCTTGTAGGGCACCATCTAGCACGCATACTGATGTCTGAATTAGTGCTGGAGGGAACTGACACCATGATTTCAGCAGGGCTGCCCGTAAAGCTACGATGGGGGGTGGAGATCTCTTCTGCTCAGCACGTTGCAAGGCAGTCTCAGATATGGCCAAGCCGAAGTGTTCATGGAACCACTCTGTAGCAGTTCTGGACTTGTAGGGTGTCGCATTGGCATGCTGGAATTTGCCAAGTCCATCGGAATGCACAATGGACATGAATGAATACAGGTGATCAGGCAGGATGTTTACTCACATGTCACCTGTCAAAGTCGTATCTAGATGTACCAGGGGTCCCATATCACTCCAATTATATTTCCACGCCCCACACCATTACAGAGCCTCCACCAGCTTTAACAGTCCCTTGATGACATGCAGGATGCATGGAGTCATGAGATTGTCTCTATAACTGTGCACGTCCGTCCGTTCGATACAATTTGAAACGAGATTCGTCCAACCAGGCAACATATTTTCAGTCACTGACAGCGCAATATTGTGCTGACGGGCCCAGGCGAGGCGTAAAGCTTTGGTTGTGCATTCACCAAGGACACACGAGTGGGCCTTCGGCTCCGGAAGCCCATATCGATGATGTTTCGTTGAATAGTTCGCACTTGTTGATGGCCTAGCACTGAAATCTGCAGCAATTTGCGGAAGGTTTGCACTTCTGTCATGCTGAACGATTCTCTTCAGCCGTCGTTGGTCCCGTTCTTGCAGGATCTTTTCCCGGCACCAGCGACGTCGGGAATTTGGTGTTTTACTGGATTTCTGATATTCACTCGACACTCGTGAAATCGTCGTACGGCAAAATCCCAACTTATCGCTACCCGGGTGATGGTGTGTCCCATGGCTAGGGTGTCGACTACAACACCATGTTCAAATGGTTCAAATGGCTCTGAGCACTACGGGACTTAACATCTATGGTCATCAGTCCCCTAGAACTTAGAACTACTCAAACCTAACTAACCTAGACCAGCACACAACACCCAGTCATCACGAGGCAGAGAAAATCCCTGACCCCCAACGCCATGTTCAAACTTACTTAAATCATGAAAAGTTGCCATTGTAGCAGCAGTGACAACTTCGCCAGACACTTGCTGTCTTGTACAGGCGTTGCCCGTTTACATGTCGCTATATCTGAATACGCATACCTATGCCAGTTTCTTTTGCACTTTAGTGTATTTATTTAAGAACATTTACATCAGCAGATATATTAAGAGTTGGCATGATGGCAGGTTGATGGAAGCTATTCAATATGCAACATGAGTGGCAAACATTTAGCAGTCAAGTGGATATGCTTAATGCAACTTGCTTTACTGAATACATGATTAGATTTATTTTATGTTGCTACCCGCGACTTTTAATCTGAGATGGAGTAAGTGTTATTGTTCCCATTCCAGCTTGATTGTCCAGCATTAATTATTATAAATACTTTTCCAAATTGATTAACAGCTATATAATATTGCTCGCGCACACCGTAAGTTGGCGACCGTTTCCTATTAATTTAGTTTAAACCGAAATTTCGCTATCTATATTGCAATTTTTATCATTTGCCACATTTATTTCTATCACTATTGAGTAGAAGTAGTTGCTCAATAATGGATCAATTATTACGGACTATACATTTTTTTGAATTTAAATTCTTCTTTGGAATCGATACTTTTTCCCAGACAACAGGGGCGTTATTATCAAGTGTAATCAATTATTTCAGGTATCTAAAAGTGCAGGTCTGTCACAGTCCTTTTGGATTTTAGCAAGGCTCCTGCAAAGTGTTTGCAGAACTGCATTCTTTCTGTTTAACCTGTCAGCGCTAGCATACCTCTTTCCTAGTTTGTGAATTACCGTGTAATCAAATTCACTCGAACTTAGTACCCATGTTGTTAATCTGCTGCAAGTGCCCCTCAGTCCTAATAATCAACTGAGATTATCGTGAACTTTGACTTTTCGTCGTATACATAAGAGGAAGTATATAATACCATACATTACTGCTAGCATCTTGTCAGTCGTGGAATAATTTGACTTTGCTTTGTACAGTTTTTGGGATGTGCACGCTACAGGATGCTCTTTACCATTTTGTGTGTCCTAGGACACATCCAAGAGGCTTATTACCTACACAAAACAGAATAAATTCTTTTTCAAAATTGAGAAATATCAAAACTGGGCCTGCTGTCAGTGCTCGCCTTTGTTTTGGTTTCAGTCTCCTAAGTACACCATCCAAAGCTCGCCGAAACGTGGCGGGTGCATTGTCGAGATCGAATGACATTCCCCGATATTGAAAATGACATCCTGGGCCGGAAAAAGCTGTGTTCGGTAGAATCTCTGGCGCTACTTCTATTTGACGATATCAGTTCTTTAAGTGCATTGTGAAGAAAAAGGTATACTGACCCAAGTTGTCTTGAGTCTCTGTTATATAACGTATATGCATCACTTATCGTTAGTGCACTAAGGTATCGGTATTCCCAGCTAAATCTGTATTGTTTAGTGCCGTTTGGTTACTTTCTCGAGACCATAATGACGGATTCTTCCTCCCCCCACCCCCCAGGGACCATCACTACATTCAACATTCAATAATACCATCACCCTGTGAGCTAACTAATAGTCGATAAATATTTCCATTATCGATTGCATACACTTCGGAACTTGATAAAGAGTACTTGTACATAGAGCATTATTCCCTGTTGGTATTCTGTATTGTGTGAGTGGCTTTCCTGGTAATAGAGCATCAGGCTGAAAAAATCCATGAACTGCAGTAACAAAGTTTCCATTGCTTCTCTATTATTTTCCTGTAAATGTTTCACTTTGTGACGTAATGCAAATGCACTTTATCCTTGCATAAGTTTCAGCAGTCTCATGTATTGCTGGGAATTCCGTCCGACAGGTGAGCCCCCCCCCCTCGCCCCATGTTAGTAAATTGCTTATCCTGGGCTTTCTTCCCGAGAATCACGCGCCTCATTGCCTACCTTCCAACATTCGTAACATTCGCACTGACGCAATCCTTTTGGCAGCGCTTGGGTTCTCCACTCTGACCCTCCTTGCCATGTCCCCTCCTTGACATATCAGCAGAAATAACTTTAAAACACCGAGAGCGCTATTCTCTTCCTCTCGCAGATCACTCTACCGACCTCCTCATTCTGAGTTAGTTCATATGGTTTTGAGTTCAGTTTCGTAATACTGTCTGAGAAGGTTTGCACCGATTCGCCGTACTTCTGCAATAGTCCATTGTGTTTTTCCCTAAAGAACCTATCACTGTTTTGTTTCTGGCGGCAATGGATTAGGTCGCTAGCTGTTTCATCAAACGTTTGGGCCTTACTGATGTTCTCGTGGCACGTAGTGTACTTCTTAGCGTCACCCGCTAATCTTAATCTAGCCATATTCAAGGACGTTCCTTCCAATCATTATCTCAGTCTGATGGCAGCCTTGAGATGGCTAATAAAAATAGGTACATCCTCGGTTGCTTTCCACGACAATGGCTTTATGAGGTTGGTTGCTCTGGTATCGATGGAATGACAAGAAAAACTCAACACATTTCTATTTTTCCTGAATCAAGCAGTCCTTGGTACCAGCCGGCTTCCCATTGCTGTGTTCTACCACGCAAGGCTTCTTGCCCCTGCTGCGCTGTAGTTTGTAACAAAGCGGCTACTGCTTCTTCAAAGCTTCCACCGTTTCATACAGAGTCGCTATTCCCGTTTCTGCCACGTGTGTAAAATCCATTTGCCGTTGTATGCACACACAACAGGCAGAAAAGGAACTAAACGAAACTTAATCTTTATGTTGTATCATAGCCCAACGAGATTTCTTGAATTGATGTGCTTCGTGATCAACCCTTCTACATGTACTACACGTTGCTGACACAGCTAGTCACACGCAGATAAATTGCGGTACAGACACCTCACTGAATGAAAGTTAATTTCTCTTGTGTTCCCAAGGAACAGAGGCAAATCTGTAGTTTAATGTGGCGTAACAAGCGACACTGTGAAGGTCCCTATGTTTCAACATGACCTTGAGAAAATATTGAACAAGAAAGCAAACAAATAGTAGTCATTCACCACACAGAACTGTTAGGAAGTTCACCTCATAGATGTTGACCTCTCATCGAAGCTGCGTAGGCAGTCAGCTGGTGTTATCCTAAAAGTGTGAATGTAGCACCACGAATCTCTACCACTGGCAACCACTTGCTGACACCAGATGCAAGAGTCCAATGTTGGACTCCTACAGCTGTCAGGGGAGAGCCGCCCAGGATGTTGTGATGAGAACGTAGTCGTGTTTAAGAGTGCCAAGAAAACATTATTGACAATAGCATATTTACTGGGCAGTAATGCAAGATTGTCTTCGAAAGCGGCACATTTCAGCTGGGCTAGTGGATTAGCAGCTCGTCTCCAGCAGATGGCCAGCTTGCAGTCGTCCTGAATAGTGAGGCGATGGGTAATGGCTGCTATGTTACAGGCGTCCATCAACAGTGGAATCTGGTGGCCTCCAGCTCTGTAAATCGATCTGCAAAGTGCGCTCGTGGACGTCGAAGTTTCGCACTCAGGAGTCTCGACCCAAGAATCATGCACATGGGAAAACCGGACCATTAAAGACTTATTAATTTATATTCAAACAACGCAGAAGTACCTTCCACTTCCTCAGATATCTTGTTGTAGTATTTGACGAAGACAATCATAGGGCTGTGTGTCAAGTATTTTTCCAAAACATAAAATACTTTCTTCCTGGCTCATTAAAAGCAAAACATTTCAGGGGTACATTCTTGTCCATCTTTGATTTCAGTGATATTCTACCATTATGCCCAAACAGTGACACATACAACTTGATGTGAACCTAATCCCTAGGGCGATACATTGCCAATATAGTGGCCGAGCGGTTCTAGGCGCTGCAGTCTGGAACCGCGCTACCGTTACGCTCACAGGTTCGAATCCTCCCTCGGGCATGGATGTGTGTGCTGTTCTTAGGTTAGTTAGGTTTAAGTAGTTCTAAGTTCTAGGGGACTGATGACCTCAGCAGTTAAGTCCCATAGTGCTCAGAGCCATTAGATTTTTCTGAATTGCCAATGTACCAATATGACATGAAAGCCTCATAAATCCTATACAATACACCACCATGCTCTCTAAATCACTTTCTGATTCAGGAAACAGACCTCGGAGAATCTTATACAAAATATTATAGAAATTGCAACCATTTACTATCTCAAAAGACAGGTAACGGCCCTCCTTCTATCAAAACACCTATCTCTTCTTCCTGCTCACTCCCATCAACTCTCCCTCCCCTACCGTTCTTCTCTATCCTTGTCTACAGACTTATCATTATCACCTTCATTCTAATCCACCTCTCTTTCAATGTCCCATCCACTTCTTCTTATACTAACTAAGTCTCCAACTTGCCAAATGAATCAGTATCATTCTTAATGCCTCCATTATTTTATTATTATACATATTATTATTGTTGATATTATTATTATTACAGATTATAAATTTCTGTTAGTAATCAAGTTCTCGCTGGCATGGTGGGGTTGGCTCACAGTCCCCATTTAAGATACAAGAGTGAGCAGCATCTGTGTCTGCTACAGATACGAGATGAGCAGCAATGGTGCCCACACTCTCGAAGACACACGACGGACAGCAGATCAAGTATCCAGCAGACCTGCAGGGTGTTGGTGGCCTCTGCGTCCCATCAGTATGGCTTTATAAGTTGGCAGTGCATCTGTCAGCAGCTGTGTCCTTCCAGCTGGACACATTATTCCATAGACGATTTGACACAGCTAGCTGAGACTATGCACTGGGCAGTCGGCAATCAGCACTCAGCAATCAGCAATGAGACATTTGTTAAAAGGGGCTGAATGCTTTTGTTGGCGCTTCCAGTGCGCCCCGCGGTGGTGGGAATGGCTTGATATCATGTTTTCTGGTTTTACCTCACTGTCAGCTCTCCTAGTGACTGCAAATTTTCGGTACATCATCTTTCAAAGGCTTTTTTCTGCTGTCTTTGCACCTGAATACTTATTGTTGCGATGTACCTCGCCTTCCTTACGAAACTCAGCTTTGTCACCAGTACGGCGGTATCTCTGGCCTTCCACAATGTCATTCTGCTTCGCTTGCAGACTTACACGCTCAGACATTCCGTATTACGGTAGCTTCCGTGTTTGCCAGTAGTCCGCTTAGCATTTCTCCCCAGCCAGTAGTCTGCTGGTCTCTGATACAGGCGGTTCGCCTTCCACGAGCTGCCAAGGTAGAACGAATTTTTAGGGTTCGCCAGGGATACTATCCTGAGCTAACAACATCACAGATTGTGGGCTTGTTTCCAGTTCTGGTGATTCATCTAAATGTGTGTTACAATGGTTGTCCTGCTGGCTGCGTCAAAATCTGTTGGTCATTCATCTTTATTGATTAGTAGCTGCAGTAAGAATTTTCGACTGTGCAAAAATCCATGAGCTTTGAGTTAAACTAGCTGACATGACAATGTTACTTTTCTAGCGTGTCGTGGGGAAGCAGATATACAGCTAGAAGGTGTACAGTTTGCGCTTTGCAGCGAAGGAGGTCTACATTTAGTTTTCTTTGTTACATGCGTTTGTTCGACAGGTAAATATCATCTTTTTGGGTTTGATACAGTAAGTTTCGTTGCAAAAAGATTAGGTTTAAAATTAAATAAATGAACAATATAGCATTGTTTGGTTAAACTGAAACACTTGATAACAAATAAAAAATTTAAATAATTAACTAAGGTAAGTATAAAACAGATTCTGCAACAGTCGTTGTATGGGTGTTTGAGATAGCAGGTGGTTGCTGGTTTGGTGTGCGTTTTTAGTTGAAGGTAGTGTGTTAAGGACTTCTTCCGCTGCTTCTGCAACAGTTTCAGAACCTGTTTTTGTTGAAATCTGTTCTCCAGAGTATCCCAAAAGTGGGAAGCCATTTGGCTCCAGGCATTGTTCAGCAACTGCTGCAGATGTAATGTGGCATCTATGGGCAGTACACGTTTCTTCACTCTTGCAAATATTTTCCGTCGTATGCTTTTTCCGCAGTCGCCCAGCACGTAACAAACACGAGGTTGTCAGAGTCTCAGATGATTATTTATTGCCCATAATCTGGGTCAGCAGGTGGTACTCTTGTGTCGACGTAACATTCTGTCAATGTTTCTCGGTGTGCTTCCGCCGTATCGGCTGTAGCCTGCAGTGGGACTATTCTCTTTGTGTGTCGGTTGTGGCGACGCCTTCTGCCTGAAGGAACGTCTAAATTGGTGGTCACTATGGTCTTTTAGGGAAACATTGTTTTGAAGTGAGCCATTTCTGGTGTTATAATCTCTTTGCCCGTCGTTTATCACATGAGGTTCAACACTGATAAGTGTAGGAATAGAACAGCAAAGGGTTCCTCTACGCCAACGCACTTCTTCAAGTCCTTTATTGAATGTATTAAAATGGTACCTGTAAAAACAGTTTGGCACCATTTCAACGTAGTGGCTATCCACTGCTGCACTAGCGCCTTGCATACGGAATAGAAGGGTTTGTTGAAGGGGTTGCGTGCCTTCAGGCAGTCGAGGAGCATTTCGTGGCATGTGTTTGGACTATTCCTAGTGGCTGAGAGGGAAAATTGCGTTAACTCTACACTCCAAGGGGGTCAGTTCACATTCGATTGTGTTGCTGACCCATGATACCCTTAGAGACGTACTGAACTGTACCAGGGTGTCAGGAGAGCCGAGTATTGTCAAGAATATGGTCCTCTTGCTCATCACACGGAGAAATGTCGTTTCTAATTGCGAAATGTGTGCGTCGCCCCATTGACACCATTCATACAACCTCTGATGCCATTTCGTGTCGATTCTGAGCGACGGTTTGTCTGAAATGCTTTCCTCGGCCACCCATAAGAAAACCACGTGATTTCAGTGAATCGTGGTTCTGACCTCCGCCGCAGATGCGTCAAGAGAAGAGATGAAACGTGGGTGAGGAGGGTGTGACGACCTTACAATCCTATGATACGGCAACGATAGCTTTGGACAGAAATGTGGAGAAATTTCATGCTAATGTGACACCCTTAACTCGCCTTATACCTCACACAACCTTCTGAGCTCTGGCCTTTTTTTCGCCAGTGTTGACACGTAGCAGTCTAAGTGTCGTGTAGCTCGAGGGCGTTGTTGCAAGGCAACATGATTTTGCACGATTGCAAAGCAAAGTCGTAGGCATCTTTGACCCAAATTTCAAATTTTCTCGCTGCAGTCGGAGACAACTGAGGAGTTTCGAAAGAGTTATCCTGTAATTGTGTTGTGCAGGGTATTTATCTCACTCGTAAATGACTTGTATTTCTCTATTCCTGAAATTCCTTGAAGATATTTTGCTTTTACTTGTTCTGTTACTTAAGGTTTCTTTGCATTTACCTTCGTTGTACGTATGTTACTCTTCCCAATTCCTGCAATTGCTTTTTAAAGACATATTTTCAATTGCACTTAATAGCCTTCTCTGATATTCATTTAGTATTATCTACAGACGTAGAGATCCTTAAGTACTTCTGTATCCCACATGTTTGCATAATGATTCTTCCGGACTAGTCTTTTACATTTCACCTGCTCTTCATCATTACCAAACTTGTGACTGGTGTGTATATTTGCTCTTGCGAACGCCTTACAGTTCAGTTTGTGATTTAGAAATCTCAATCTGACAGTGATGTAATCCAGCTGGAATTTTCTATATCTCCTGGCCTTTTCCAAGTTTACTTCCTCCTCTTGTGATGTCTGTACAGTGTATTCGCTGTTAGTAGCTGAAATTTATTGCATAATTCATTTTGTCCCTCTCCTCTCTCATTCCTACAGTCACCTTACCCACCGGCTGTTTGACCGCGCTTCCACGTCTTATTCTTTCATTATGACTGATTTTTCCACTTATGATATCGAAACACTACAACCAGACAATTTACCGTTTCCATACTCGTCACACTGACGATTCATATCTGTAAATGATACCAGTTCTTGTCTTTCCATCTTCGTTGATTTTTGTCCCCATTTCAGTACAATTTATTCGTTTCACATTTGAGGACATTAATAAAATCATGTATGTAATCCTACAGCTTATAGAACGACACTCTGCCGGAATAGATTCCCAAATTATTACATTGTGTACCCAGAAGATTAAGCTGGTAAGGTCCGATATAGGCAGATGTAGTTGCCCTTCGCAGAGATATAGTGACATACTCAATGATTACACCGTTTCATTGGTTAGAATTACGCATATTTGATTTGCACTCCTGGTTTCATGAGTTAGCGTCACCAAAACCAGAAATTATAGAATTTTAAATAAGTAATGCAACACTTTTTTTTCTAAACACTAGTTGATTTTATTCAGTATTGCAATATAAGATATAACTCTTCACCCTTCTAGATACGAAACTCCATTTGTCAACAAAATATCCGTTCAGTGAGACGGACTTACGTCACCATAGTGTGAGGGTCAGTATGCCCGCATGGTACCACTCTACTGGCTGGTGTCGGAGCCAAGTGCATCAATAATCTACCCGCCACTGACGTACTGCTTCCTGAGAGTCGTCTTTCGTTGGGGCAAATAGACGGAATTCGGAAGGTGCGAGATGCGGGCTATAAGATGGATGACGAAAGCACTCTAATGACTTTTGTGAATTCCTGTCGGGAAAGCAGTGTTGGGCGAGGCCTTGCGTTGTCATGGACAAAGACAAGAAAGAGACGTTCGTTTGTATTTTTGTGCCAACGAATACGCTGAGTCATTTCTTCAGTTTCCTGAGGGTAGCTTGATACACTTCAGAGTTTATTGTTGCACCATGACGGCAGAAATCAAATGGAATAACCCATTCAGTCCCGGAAGACCGTCGCCGCGACTACCAGCCGAGGATTCGGCAGTGGACATTTTCTTCAGTGGAGAAGAGATGTGACGCCAATGAATGGACGGCCGTTTTGTTTCCGGTACGAAGAGATGATCCCAAATTTAATCGCCTATGACGCTGTTCGACTTAAAATTCTCACGATCAGCATCGTAACGCGCAAGCAATTCCGCACGGATGGTCCGACGTAGCTCTTTATGACCTGTGAGGCGGTGAGGAATCCAGTGGGCAGACACCTTTAAGTATCCCAACTGATGTACGAGTGTGTCAGCAAGGCCAACAAAGACGTTCAGTTGAGCAGCGAGGAGTTTCTCTGTGATACGTCGATCACCTCGAATGAGAGTGTCCGTACGATCCGACGTTGCAGGAAATACAGCTGTGCGCGACCAGCCAGCAGGCCGAAGATCGGACAGGTCTGTTGCGATGATGACAGGCACCTCGCCCAACGATTAACCGTGCTTTTGTTCGCTTCCACGCCTCCGTAAACATTCTGCAAGCGACCTTTTTCGCAAAAGGAAAGTTAGTGACAACTGTCTGCTTGGAACGCACCTGAGTTACAGACGCCATTCCGAAAGGTACGTATAGCGCCGCATGAAACTATAGGCACTCGCGGGATTATACCACGAAGTCCCACAACAAATTCCACATTTTTTTCAACGGGAACTGGCAAAGGAGTACATGTGTTGCCTTACTTAACGAACGCCCCTCGTATTTTAAAATACACTCCTGGAAATGGAAAAAAGAACACATTGACACCGGTGTGTCAGACCCACCATACTTGCTCCGGACACTGCGAGAGGGCTGTACAAGCAATGATCACACGCACGGCATAGCGGACACACCAGGAACCGCGACAGCGACAGCGTGGACGTGAACCGTATGTGCAGTTGACGAACTTTGAGCGAGGGCGTATAGTGGGCATGTGGGAGGCCGGGTGGACGTACCACCGAATTGCTCAACACGTAGGCCGTGAGGTCTCCACAGTACATCGATGTTGTCGCCAGTGGTCGGCGAAAGGTGCACGTGCCCGTCGCCCTGGGACCGGACCGCAGCGACGCACGGATGCACGCCAAGACCGTAGGATCCTACGCAGTGCCGTAGGGGACCGCACCGCCACTTCCCAGCAAATTAGGGACACTGTTGCTCCTGGGGTATCGGCGAGGACCATTCTCAACCGTCTCCATGAAGCTGGGATACGGTCCCGCACACCGTTAGGCCGTCTTCCGCTCACGCCCCAACATCGTGCAGCCCGCCTCCAGTGGTGTCGCGAGAGGCGTGAATGGAGGGACGAATGGAGACGTGTCGTCTTCAGCGATGAGAGTCGCTTCTGCCCTGGTGCCAGTTATGGTCGTATGCGTGTTTGGCGCCGTGCAGGTGAGCGCCACAATCAGGACTGCATACGACCGAGGACACACAGGGCCAACATTCGGCATCATGGTGTGGGGAGCGATCTCCTACACTGGCCGTACACCTCTGGTGATCGTCGAAGGGACACTGAATAGTGCACGGTACATCCAAACCGTCATCGAACCCATCGTTCTACCATTGCTAGACCGGCAAGGGAACTTGCTGTTCCAACAGGACAATGCACGTCCGCATGTATCCCGTGCCACCCAACGTGCTCTAGAAGGTGTAAGTGAACTACCCTGGCCAGCAAGATCTCCGGATCTGTCCCCCATTGAGCATGTTTGGGACTGGATGAAGCGCCGTCTCACGCGGTCTGCACGTCCAGCACGAACGCTGGTCCAACTGAGGCGCCAGGTGGAAATGGCATGGCAAGCCATTCCACAGGACTACATCCAGCATCTCTACGATCGTCTCCATGGGAGAATAGCAGCCTGCATTGCAGCGAAAGGTGGATATACACTGTACTAGTGCCGACATTGTGCATGCTCTGTTGCCTGTGTCTATGTGCCTGTGGTTCTGTCAGTGTGATCATGTGATGTATGTGACCCCAGTAATGTGTCAATAAAGTTTCACCTTCCTGGGACAATGAATTCACGGTGTTCTTATTTCAATTTCCATGAGTGTATGTGCCTGCTGCACCAAACTGAAGCAATACATGTAACATTGTCCTCAGTTTGGTAGGTCTGCTCAAACTTGACACACAGAACAGTCCGATGGTTTTTTCATTTGTTTAACTTTCCACTTCGACGAAACGACCACTGATTTCTCGACTAGTATCGTGGGAGCTACTTCCTACCGTATTTCTCTCTGTCATTTCTCTGGTTGATACTTCCAATAAAGTGTCCGTCGTAGCCCTGAGATGTGTCACCACTGGGCTTTCAGCTGTTTCATCACTCGGTGACGACGTGACGCGCCTGTAGAGTGAGGCGTTGTGGACAGACACGAGAACGACGACGTCATCAGCTCTTGCTTTTTATCGTCGGTCGCCGCCGCTACGTGAAATATTGCCGCACGTCTCTGTAAAATGCAGTAGCACTTTTATAAAATGCTAACTCTTCTTTCGCTGACGTTTCGTAAATGAAGGCCTTTCTCGCGAGATTGAAAATCGTGGGACGAGGTATCTCTCGCAATGGCGAGATCGATTTACGCTTTTGGATGCGATAAATTTGACCGTTCAGCTGCCGTTTGAGGTTTTGTGTTCCTAGTCGAACGCGAGATATCGCCAGCGTGAAAATGAGTATTCTGCTGAACGAGGTTCCACGGATCTGATGGAAAAAGGACGTTGCAGCCATCAAAGCTATATACCGGTCTGCTGGGGAATTTTTTACGGATTCCGATTTATTTTTGCTGAAAGAAATAATTTAATATGTTCTCCATGATGTTGACGAGATATTTCTGAGAGGGATAGTTGCAGACATATGTTCATAGCTTACTTTTTGTGTCATAAAAATTTCACAGTGCTAGGTCACACTAGTTCACTTTTGATGAATTTAGTTCTGAGAATGTGAATACAGGAATTTCTTTAATTCTTCCTTTACACTGATTTAATTCCATCACATAACTCACCGAGTATACCACTCACATTTTCATCTGTGCATACCGCCCCGCCACATTTATCTGAAATGGGTTTTAAATAATCTTGTTCCCATCTTTCTCGTACAGTCGCTTTCTTCTCGGTGTCTTCCAATCTCTGTTAATCCGGGGTGCAGTCCTACATGTCCGGGTGGTTCGTGTGCCTATTCGACTAGTATAGATTTTGCACTCTTTCCCAATTTTCTTATGGTGAAAGATTTATTTTCACACAATTCCGTGTAAGACACGTAAAGATTCAAAGCATCTTCCGCGCTTCCGCGACATAACGTGATAACATTATGACTGTCTGACTCGTCTAGAGTCGTCCACCTCTAACGACACTCAAGTGTCAACCACATCGTGTAATCATAGTTCCGAGGCAAATCTGTAACATGATTCATTTTCTCGCAAGTTTTAGTTTTCGTATTTTGAATCATGTGCAGTTTACTCGCTACCTGGGTGAAATAGTAATTCATAGATTTGGTAGTTTCCCTCACGCTCACAACCCTATTCCATCAGAGAGAGTGGAGATATAGGTGTGTAGATGTTTTTTTTTTTTACCCCAAACCGTTTATTATGGTACTTACCCCTATTTATCTCAGAATTTCTTTTATTTTAACGACACTCAAGTGTCAACCACATCGTGTAATCATAGTTCCGAGGCAAATCTGTAACATGATTCATTTTCTCGCAAGTTTTAGTTTTCGTATTTTGAATCATGTGCAGTTTACTCGCTACCTGGGTGAAATAGTAATTCATAGATTTGGTAGTTTCCCTCACGCTCACAACCCTATTCCATCAGAGAGAGTGGAGATATAGGTGTGTAGATGTTTTTTTTTTTTTTTTTACCCCAAACCGTTTATTATGGTACTTACCCCTATTTATCTCAGAATTTCTTTTATTTATGTTAAGGTATGTCATTAAGGTATAGATCTGTGGATATCTGAAAATTTCACTTGAATTTCCTTTTTTAGTACACCTGGTCAACTTAAACCACACCGTTGTGCTATATATATGATTTTCTTTAACTTATATCAGTATTAAGCTATTTCAGATCTAGTGGGAAAACCTGAAAGATGTATTAATATCGTGAGACTAATTTGTAAGAAGAACATGAGTTTCTGACGAATGCATATGGGGTCAACGCTACATGTGTGTAATTAGTCACGAAAGTTTATCTTATTACCAAGTGCTGGAAAATGCACCATATCACAGTCACTTGCAGCAAGAGTATTGAATCAACGACATGAGACTGCCACTTTAAACGTCATTACGTCCCAAACACCATGTTGGTGATTCCTTTGACTTAATTATGAAGCGCTGGGAGTGTATGGTAAGTAATCTGCGTGTAGCGTCCAATACGTTTTTGTAATTCTGTATGTCCCGAGACACTCATGTTGTTATATACACTGACGGTCAGAAAGTCATGGAAAACCTCCTGATATCGTGTTGATCTTCCTTCTGCTCGGCGTATAGCACACGTCGTTGGAATTCCACCGCAAAAATCGTTAGCCATGCCCCCACTATAGCCGCCCATAATTCCGGAAGTGTTGGCGGTGCAGGATTTTGTGCACGACTTGGCCACTCGATTATCTACCATAGGTGTTCGAGGAGATTGCTGTCGGGCTATCTTAGTGACTAGGACATTCGCTCGCACTGTCCAGAAAGTTCTTTAAAATAATCACGAACGGTTATGAGGCAGTAACGTGGCGCATTATCATCCCTAAAAGTTCCATCGTTATTTGGGAACATGTATGGTTGCAAATGGTCGTCAAATAGCCAGACATAATTATTTCCGGTCAATGATCGGTTTAGTTTAACGAGAGGACTCACTCATTTCTCTGTAAACACAGTCCACATCATTATGGAGCCGCCACCAGCTTGCCCACTGCCTTGCTGGCCACTTGGATCCATGGCTTCGTGCAGGTCTGCGCCACACTGGAACGCTACTATGAACTCTTACCAACTTAAATCGGGACTTATTCGACCAGACCACGGTTTATCAGTCGTCTAGGGTCCATCAATATGGTCCCCAAACCCGGAGTGGCACTGCAGGCGATATCGTGCTGTTAATAAAAGCATATGTGTCGGTCGTCTGCTGCCATAGCTCATTAACGCCAAATTTTGCAGCACTGATCTAACGGACACGTTCTTCGCACGTCCCGTATTGACTTCTACTGTTATTTCACGCAGTGTTGCTTGTCTGTGAGCACTGAAAACTATACGCAAACGCTGCTGCTGTCGGTCGGTCGGCTGGAGTGGCCGGCGGTTGTAGGCGCTACAGTCTGGAACCGCTTCACCGCTACGGTCGCAGGTTCGAAACCTGCTTCGAGCATAATGTCCTTGGGTTAGTTAAGTTTAAGTAGTTCTAAGTTCTAGGGGACTGGTGTCCACAGCAGTTAAGTCCCATAGTGTTCAGAGCCATTTGAACCATTTTTGCTGTTGGTCGTTTAGTGAAAGCCGTCCACAGCAGCGTTGTCCATGGTGAGAGGTAATGCCTGAAATTTGATATTCTCGACTCTCTCCTGACACTGTGGTTCTCGAAATATTGAATTCCCTAACTATTTGTGAAATTGAATGTCCCATTCTTGTAGCTCGATTGTTTAAAGTCTTTCAATTCCTTTGTTGCAGCGACAATCACGTCAGAAAACTTTTCACATGAATTACCTGAAAACAAATGACAGTTCCGGCAATGCGTTGACCATTTATAACTTGTGTACGCGATACTAGCCAGTACCCGTGATCTAGGGGTAGCGTCTTTGGTTCATAATCAAAAACGTCTTCGGTCTCGGATTCGATCCCCGCCACTGCGTAAAGTTTGATAAATAATCAGCACTAGCGGCCGAAGACTTCCGGCATAAGAAGTCAGCCTCATTCTGCCAACGGCCTTGTCAAAGAGGGCGGAGGAGCGGATAGAGGTTCAGGGCACTCTCTTGTCCTAAGGGTGGGAAATTGCTCCTAAAGGCGGAAGAATCAGCAATGATCAACGACATAAGGATGCAGAAGGCAATGGAAACCACTGCATTAAAGACACGTGACGTGTATCCACAGGACATGTGGCCTGGAGTTGAAGAAATGTCATGATGATCTCTCCATTGGCAAAAGATTCCGGAATGGTCCCCCAATCGGATCTCCGGGAGGGGACTGCCAAGGGAGGGGGGGGGGGGAGGGTTACCATGAGAAAAAGATTGAATAATCAACGAAAGGATAATTTTCTACTAGTCGGGGCGTGGAATATCAGAAGCTTGAAAGTGGTAGGGAAACTAGAAAATCTGAAAAGGGAAATGCAAAGGCTCAGTCTAGATATAGTAGAGGGTCAGTGAAGTGAAGTGGAAGAAAGACAAGGATTTCTGGTCAGATGAGTATCGGGAAATATCAACAGCAGCAGAAAATGGTATAACAGGTGTAGGATTCGTTATGAATAGGAAGGAAGGGCAGAGGGTGTGTTACTGTGAACAGTTCAGTGACCGGGTTGTTCTAATCGACAGCAGACTAACAACGACAACGATAGTTCAGGTATACATGCCGACGTCGCAAGCTTAAGATGAACAGATAGAGAAAGTGTATGAGGATATTGAAAGGGTAACGCAGTGTGTAAAGGGAGACGAAAATCTAATAATCATGGGTTACTGGAATGCAGTTGTAGCGGAATGAGTAGAAGAAAAGGTTACAGGAGAATATGGGCTTGGGACAAGGAATGAAACAGGAGAAAGAGAAATTGAGTTCTGTAACAAGTTTCAGCTAGTAATAGCGAATACCCTGTTCAAGAATCACAAGAGGAGGAGGTATACTTGGGAAAGGCCGGGAGATACGGGAAGATTTCAATTAGATTACGTCATGGTCAGACAGAGATTCCGAAATCAGATACTGGATTGTAAGGCGTACCCAGAAGCAGATATAGACTCAGATCACAATATAGTAGTGATGAAGAGTAGGCTGAAGTTCAAGACATTAGTCAGGAAGAATCATTACGCAAAGAAGTGGGATACGGAAGTTCTAAGGAATGACGAGATACATTTGGAGTTCTCTAATGCTATAGATACAGCAATAAGGAATAGCGCAGTAGGCAGCACAGTTGAAGAGGAATGGACATATCTAGAAAGGGCCATCACAGAAGTCGGGAAGGAAAACATAGGTACAAAGAAGGTAGCTGCGAAGAAACCATGGGTAACAGAAGAAATACTTCAGTTGATTGATGAAAGGAGGAAGTACAATCATGTTCCGGGAAAATCAGGAATACAGAAATACAAGTCACTGCGGAATGAAATAAATAGGAAGTGCAGGGAAACTAAGATAAAATGGCTGCAGGAAAAATGTGAAGGCATCGAAAAAGATACGATTGTCGGAAGGACAGACTCAGCATACAGAAAAGTCAAAACAACCTTTGGTGACATTAAAAGCAACGGTGGTAACATTAAGAGTGCGCCGGGAATTCCACTGTTAAATGCAGAAGAGAGAGCAGATTTGTGGAAAGAACACATTGAAAGCCTCTATGAGGGTGAAGATTTGTCTGATGTGATAGAAGAAGAAACAGGAGTCGATTTAGAAGAGATAGGGGATCCAGTATTAGAATCGGAATTTAAAAGAGCTTTGGAGGACTTACGGTCAAATGAGGCAGAAGGGATAGATAACATTCCACCAGAATTTCTAAAATCATTAGGGGAAGTGGCAACGAAACGACTATTCACGTTGGTGTGTAGAATATATGAGTCTGGCGACATACCATCTGACTTTCGGAAAAGCATCATCCACACAATTCCGAAGACGGCAAGCGCTGACAAGTGCGAGAATTATCACACAATCAGCTTAACAGCTTATGCATCGAAGCTGCTAACAAGACTTATATACAGAAGAATGGAAAAGAAAATTGAGAATGCGCTAGGTGACGATCAGTTTGGCTATAGGAAAAGTAAAGGAACGAGAGAGGCAATTCTGACGTTCCGGGTAATAATGGAAGCAAGGCTAAAGAAAAATCAAGACATGTTCATAGGATTTGTCGACCTGGAAAAAGCGTTCGACAATATAAAACGGTGCAAGCTGTTTGAGATTCTGAAAAAATAAGGATAAGCTATAGGGAGAGATGGGTCATATACAATATGTACAACAACCAAGAGGGAATAATAAGAGTGGACGATCAAGAACGAAGTGCTCGTATTAAGAAGGGAGAAAGACAAGGCTGTAGCCTTTCGCCCCTACTCTTCAATCTGTACATCGAGGAAGCAATGTTGGAAATAAAAGAAAGGTTCAGGAGTGGAATTAAAATACAAGGTGAAAGGATATCAATTATACGATTCGCTGATGACATCGCTATCCTGAGTGAAAGTGAAGAAGAATTAAATGATCTGCTGAACGGAATGAACAGTCTAATGAGTACACAGTATGGTTTGAGAGTAAATCGGAGAAAGACAAATTTAATGAGAAGTAGTAGAAATGAGAACAGCGAGAAACTAAACATTAAGATTGATGGTCACGTAGTCAATGAAGTTAAGGAATTATGCTACCTAGGCAATAAAATAACCAATGACGGACGGAGCTAGGAGGACATCAAAATCAGACCCGCTATGGCAAAAAAGGCATTTCTGGACAAGAGAAGTCTACTAATAGCAAATACCGGCCTTAATTTGATGAAGAAATTTCTGAGGATGTACATCTGGAGTACAGCATTGTATGGTAGTGAAACATGGACTGTGGCAAAACCGGAACAGAAGAGAATCGAAGCATTTGAGATGTGATGCTATAGACGAATGTTGAAAATTAGGTGGACTGATAAGGTAAGGAATGAGGATGTTCTACGCAGAATCGGAGAGGAAAGGAATATGTGGAAAACACTGACAAGGAGAAGGGACAGGATGATAAGACATCTGCTAAGACATAAGGGAATGACTTCCATGGTACTAGAGGGAGCTGTAGAGGGCAAAAAGTGTAGAGGAAGACAGAGATTGGAATACGTTAAGCAAATAATTGAGGACGTAGGTTTCAAGTGCTACTCTGAGATGAAGAGGTTAGCGCAGGAAAGGAATTCGTGGCGGGCCGATCCAAACCAGTCAGTAGCCCGACGAAGAAAAAAAAAAAAAAAAAAAAAAAAAAGAAAAAAAAACGCGATACTACCGCTATCTGTATATGCACATTTCTCTGTCCCATGACTACTGTCACATCATTGCAGATTATCGTGCACGAAGTGATGCAGGATTACCATAACGACAATACGTCTCCCACACACATCGGCAGCTGCTTTCCCCACAACTTACGAAGTCTGTTAGATTAACATTCCAATGGAGTTGCAGCCATATGGGGAGGACAAACATTATGATGAAACCATGAAATGTCGAGACTTCATCGAAAGGCAGTGGCGTACTGGCAAGTACCACTTAGCCTCACAAACAAAAGGAAATTGCAACAGTGACTGCTCTCGGATTCACGAGAACGCCAGGTAATATTAATGTGAGTCCGACAACAGGTGATAAAATTGAAATTCAAAATTCTTTTTAGATATTCCCAATATTAAACCTTGTGATTCTCTCTGTAGAATCTGAAACACAGTTAGAAATAAAGATATAAAATCCCAAATATGACAACCTTCGTTATAGGGCCGGATGCTATTTCCAAGGCACCTTCAGGAACAGAGCTCCGAATTTCGTACGCCGTGTTGCACCCCTCATAACAGCCACCACATTCGGTGATGCCACGGTTTTTAATAATGATGAAAATCAATTAGAGTACGGGTTCACGTAAATAGGGGTATTTCAAGTTCATCTAAACCAAATGTGTTGTCTCAAATACCGTAGTACAAATGGAACTTGCGTCATTGTGTTTTCCCGATAGTGCTACATTTTCAGTGCGCTGCTAATCAAAATTAACAATCTGCTAGATGACGATATTTTAATTTTAGTGAAGATAAAGACACCAGAGGGTCAATTCTGACGTTGCACTTGATAACGGAGGCACCATTTAAGAAATGGAAGACACATTCATACGATTTGTTGATTCAGAAAAACCGCAAAGCTTTCTACAATTGTACAAAGTAAAATGGTGCACTGCCAACATGCGTGGCGTGTGGTCAACCACTTCTGCGACAGCCATGATCCGTGCTACGAGATCTTCCTCCCACTGGACAGGGGTCTTGTGAACAAGACTCTTGACGTGGCCACACAAATAATAGTCTAAATGGCTTCAGTATGGCCGATCTTGGAGGACAAGCATGTGCTACCCCTCGACCGATCAACCTGTTCCCGTAAACAACGTTCAGATGGTTTCGAACACGGATTGCAAGATGTGCTGCGGTGCCGTCATGCTGGAACCACAATTCGTGTCGAATGTCCAATGGCACATCTTCCAAAATCTCTGCCAGCATTTGTTGCAGGAAGATCAAGTACCTGGCACCTGTTACGAGGGAAAGAAAGACGTACGGCCCAGTCACTCGACCATCGCAGATACTAGGGCAGACATTCATGCTGGAATTTTCTTGATCCAAAATGTAGCTATTTCGAGCGTACAGACCACCTTCCCTGTTGAAATGAGGTTCGTCGCAAAATTCGACACGTTAACTGGGGAAAATCCATATAAAGGTTCAGAAACAAAGCACGAAGTCCCCTGGGAGTGGTACGAGTGGAGTTACTGTTCATGCAGAACACACGACATATACAAGTCATGTACAGTAGCACGTGTACTCGTGACTGAGTTCTCTTCAACTTGATGATGCACTTCCCCTTCCGATACGGCAGTGCGCCACCTTCTTCGACCACCACAGTTTGCTCTGTCGCTTGTGAATTTCCCACTTTACCGCAGCCGAGATGGTGTCACACGATTAGGAAAGTACTCGTGGTAGAGACAGTTAAGCTCCTCTTCCATTAGGGGAGCCTCGCCGCAAATTACCAACATACCGGTGTACTCTGCAAATGCGTACTCAGGCATCCTGTTTCTACAGTACCCTCCACCGTAATGTCGACTGACGCATCGACCAGGAAACACGATAAAAAAAGCCAGGTGTAAACAGAGGGCATCACATGGCATAATGTCATCCAACCACGCGTAAATTTGGGTAACCTACCATAGCAGATGAACTACATAAGGAACATCAAGCGCGCGACTGCGTAGCTCATGTTTTCATTGCCACATGGGAACAAACCGTTTTCGGACGTGAGTTCCTATGTAAAACTTGATCGAATTAGTCCGCTCTACAGCATCTGGAAGTATGTCACATGAAATGGGGAACGCCCTTTACAAATAAGTCCTTAAAACAAGCGAAGAGTGGTATAATGCAATATAATCAACATGTTTCGGCAAAAAAACTAAATAATTTCGTTGTATAAGGAGTCTTATAAAGAGAATTGCTTCCATGAGATACAACACTACTTGCCACTAAAACTGCTACACCAACAAGAAATGCAAATGAGAAATGGGTATTCATTGGACAAATATATTATACTAGAACAGACATGTGATTACTTTCATGCAGTTTGGGTGCATAGATCCTGCGAAATGAGTAACCAGAACAACCGCCTCTGGCCGCAATAACGGCCTTGATACACCTGGGCATTGAGTCAAAAAGAGCTTGGATGGGGTGTACAAGTACAGCAGCCCATGCAGCTTCAACACGATACTACAGATCATCAACAATAGTGACTGGCATATTGTGACGAGCCAGTTGCTCGGCCACTATTGACCAGATGTTTTCAATTGCTGAGAGATCTGGAGAATGCGCTGGCCAGGGCAGCAGTCGAATATTTTCTGTATCCAGAAAGGCCCGTACAGGACCTACAACATGCGGTTGTGCATTATCCTGCTGAAATGTAGGGTTTCGCAGGGATCGAATGAAGGGTGGAGATACGGTTCGTAAGACATCTAAAATGTAACGTGCACTGTCGAAAGTGCCGTCAATGCGACCAAGAGGTGACCGAGACGTGTAACCAATGGCACCCCAACAATCACACGAATGATGCGCCGGTATGGCAATGACGAATACACGATTCCGATGTACGTTCACCGCGATGTCGCCAAACACGGATACGACCATCATGATGCTCTAAACAGAACCTGGATTCATCCGAAAAAATGACGTTTTGCCATTCGTGCACCCATGTTTGTCGTTGGGTACACCATCGCAAGCGCTCCTGTGTCAAGGGTAACCACAACCATGGTCTTCTAGCTGATAGTCCATCCTGCTGCAAACGTCGTCGAATTGTTCGTGCAGATGGTTTTTGTCTTGCAAACGCCCCCATCTGTTGACTCAGAGATCGAGACGTGGCTGCACGATCCGTTACAGCTACGCGGATAAGATGCCTCTCATCTCCATTGCTAGTGATTAGAGGCCGTTGGGATCCAGCACGGCGTTCCGTATTACCATCTTGAACTCACCTATTCCATATTCTGCTAACAGTCATTGGATCTCGACCAACGCAAGCAGCAATGTCTCGATACGATAAACCTCAATCGCGATAGGCTACAATACGACCTTTATCAAAGTCGGAAACATGATATACATATTTCTCCTACTTACACGAGGCATCACAACAACGTTTCACGAGGCAACGCCGGTTAACTGCTGCTTGTGTATGAGAAATCGGTTGGAAACTTTCCACATGTCAGAACGTCGTAGGTGTTGCCACCGACGCCAACCTTGTGTGAATGATCTGAAGATCGAATTACTTGCATGTCACATCATCTTCTTCCTGTCGGTTAAATTTCGCGACTGTAGCACGTCATCTTCGTGGTGTAGCAATTTTAATGGTCAGCAGTGTAATTATTACTTTCTCGGAGAACACTATTTTTGGGAAAATAATGTACATAGCTGTTACAAAATTGCCATTATTTGTTAACGTATCTTGCGTTTTCCCCTTATTATAAGACTGGCAGTGTCAAATGCAAATTTGTCCGTTTTTTGTAAATTCAGGATTGTGTAGCACTTGTAAAGATTCCTAACAGGGTTATATAAGGCCACAGTATCGTTATCACAGAAGATCCATTCTACGGTTTGAAAAGAAGGTGTCAAATAAATAGGAGGTCTTGTTCATTTCCCTGAATTTTACTGGAGGAGATAATGAACTTATAAAACACAAATATTACTAACTGGTCGTTTGATATTAAAGCCAGGATTATTAATTTCCCTCACCATTGATACAGGGGAAAATTCTATGGGATTCCGTTATCACAGCAAAGAAATTACTGGGACAGTCCTTATTCATTCATTAATACGAGGACTGTCCTGAAAGTAAGTTACGATCGGTCGCGAAATGGAAACGACTCTGAAAATCGGATAAAGCTTTGCTAAGATGTGATGGGCATTGTCTCTAGTATGACTCTAGGTAGAATTATGTCGCTCTTTTTATTCCTGAGCTCTCAGTGAGCGCGTAAAGATGTTATAGAAAATAGAGTCTCCCGCCAAGTACGAGGGCCTCAGTGAAAATTTTCCCGTGAAGCTATGGAACCAACATTACATAACTGTCGTGCGGTTTCTTCTTCAAGACAATTCTCAGCCTCATTCTGCAGGGTCAATGAAGATGTTCCTGCATCAATTGGAAATGTTTGGTTACCCACAATACAGCCCGTAATTGTTTCCCACTGAGTTCCATCTCTGCTCAAACGAACCGCTGGCTATGAAGACAACATTTTGACACAGACAACGAGCTTTAGGCTATCGTAGAGAATTGGCGGAAAGCACTGGTGGCTGCCTTCTGTGATGAGGGTATTGGAAAGTTGGTACAACGCTACGACGAATGTCTGAGTCAGAACGGCGACTACGTAGAGAAGTAGCTGAAAGGTGTAGCTAACTGTAACAAATGAAACATTTCTGATTTTCATTTCGCAATCAATCGTAACTTACTTTCTGGACAACCCTCAGCCCTCGTATTTACGCAAATTTCACTGTAATTTTCGAAGTATATAAGTCATCCCTTTTGGTGTGTGTATTTATAACAGCATGGAGTACCTATCATTGCTTTCAATATTATCTTCACCGCTTTTGGTTGCTACAAATATTTGTAATTGATCTTATGTAGTTAAATGATGTGCCATATTTAGTAAGCTGTAAATTTCATTTGTATTCTATTATTAGTCTACGGTTGCCTGTATCGCTTTGTACTGCATAATTTGAGTCTGAAAAGTTGTGATGTCGGAGGTCTTATTGACATTAAACATTCTGCACTTATGGTTACCACTTTTACTAAAGGGGTGAAAAACTCTTCAGTTTTTCACATTACATCTGCGCTTATTTTGACGAAAGTGAAATACGCAGAGAAAAGCACTACTACTTTTCTCCTTACGCCAAGGACCCTCCTGTGTTGCACTAGCTGCGTGTGCAGTGTGTTTCGCAGTTGCACTCAGTAACCAAACTTTTCTTATACCTGGTCATGGTAAACTTTCCACTTTTCCTACACTTTCCATTAACTCTTCGCTTGCTTGTTGCTCTTTTCCCACAAATGTTATTATGTGTCAAACAATTTAAAATTTGGGATTTTTATTTCATGTCATTCAAAGAAACTAATTATAATTTTAATAAACCATTGTTCCCGTAGCTGGCTGAGTTGCATGTCGCTATTGTACGATAGCAAAGAATTTGATTGAAAGACGCTTAATTTTCCGCCCTGTCATTTTGTTACTAATCAAAATAAAACACTAATCTCACTTAACAGTAAGGTGTAAGCAACCCACTAAGAAACCTTCACACTTTACAAATGATAAAATTTACGCTGATACTCAAACTCGAAAGTAAGAAAATGTTACTATTTTTCCTATCACATAATCACTGAATGCGAAGTAATGGTTGTAAAAACATTCCCAATACTAAATTAGACACAAGGTAAACAATGGTAAAGTGAGATACGGTACAAACTGATAAGCCATCATTTCTCCAACAATTCTCCCCAGGGACTGAGTAGCTCTACGTTGATACGGAAGTGGTTCTCAGCAGATACCTATATGGTATTCTGGCAACATTGATTCTCCAACTTAAGCTGAAAATGATACATCTCATAAATGGCAATGAACAGTGATTGTTTCCCCCTCATTATGAAGTCAGATTTAGTTGTACGAGCTAACAACTTTTGCAGGTCAGTCGCTAAGGTATTTCTTTCATTTTCTCCTTCTATATTTCCTAGTTCTTAGTACTCATCTGTTGTTTCTGCTTGTCGATACCAAATGGCTCTGATGATGAACCGGCGTTTATCGGACGACAGTGTGGTATTCAGTTTCAATCTTGTGTTAGAATAACCTCACATAAAGTATTATTGATTAACATTCTGCAATCCATATTATAAAAGAGTTCAGCCAAATTTGACACACACACCACTTGCTGTCTGAACAGAACCACTGTGTGGGTAACCACCTACCTCTTAAATGGTTGGCGGCAGGGGTGAAAAGAAAAACGTAGGTCATGATGTGTCAACAGTCAGACTTTATTCAGCCAGTGTTTGATAGTTAGAGCACGAAGTGACTAGCAACTAACTTTAGACGTAGTTTAAAACTTTTTTGAAACTTTTCTCTCTGACACTCTCCACAAAATGACGAAAGAGAAATACAGTAATACTGCGGCCTCAGGCATGGCCTTTTAATTTATTACTTTCTTACTTCTAAATCTATTTGCAACACGCTTTTTGGACAGTATTCACACATACCACCGAATGTGCTAGCAGAAATATATCATTGCACCACCAGTGTTCAGGAGATATGACGTATGGACAGTGAGAAAAACTGCTGCAACATACATGACCTTAAAACTTATTACCTACCCCTTTACTACAATATCTTTTCAGACAAATTTCACAGTGAGTATCAAAATGTACCACCGGCTGTAGCAGCAAAACTTATATCTTCGTACGACGCATAGTTCAGAAAATATGACTTCATAAACAATGAGCTGTGTGGAATCGAAACTGAAAGCCCAGATTCGTTGGAGACGCAGGTGAACTAAGTAAACAAACATGTTAGGCATATCTAAACTATATTTGATACGTACATACGCAGGCGAAGCCACACCTAAGAATCATCTCCTAAACCCCTGGATCGATTTCAATCCAACTTGAACATATATTGCTTACTATCTGGAAACAAATACTGTGGGGCTAAGACCAGTAGCCTCCCATTGAGGTGAGGGTGATAACGTGGAGAGATAAACGGTGAGTATCAAATGGACAGAGAGTAGGAAGAAGAGGACAGAAACAGGCAGAGAATGGAGAGAGTAGGAGAAATGGAAAGATAGGAAATAGAGGGAGGTGGTCCGGAGAGAGGAGATGGGCGGAGAGAGGGGGAGGAAGAGATGGTCATATAGATGGGGAAGGAGGAGATGGGCAGAAAAAAGGGAAGGAAGAGCTGGCGTTGAGGTGGAGGAGGGAGAAACGGACAGAGAAATGAAGAAGGATAAATGGATAGACACAGAGATGAGGATGAGTTGCAAAAAGAGAGGGGAAGGAGGAGTGGACAGAGAGAGTTGGAGGAGGAAATGGACAGAGAAAGAGAAAAGTAGGAGAGTGACAGAGAGAAGAGAGGAGGAGGTGGACAGCGGGAGAGCAAATGGACAAGGAGAGGAGGAGGAGGAGGAGGATATAGAGGGTGTGATGAGAAGATAAGGGGAGGACGAGATGGAATGAGAATGGGGCAGGAGAAGATGAAGAGGGAGAGGAGGAAAGAAGGAGATGGACTAATAGAATTACATGAGTGCGTGGGGTCTCCTCCATCGGACATAGAAGAATAAATACACACCTACGTAATATCTGGCACTAAAAGGTTTTATTATATTTAACACCCCACTATTACGAAAGTCCGACTTCCAAACGCTATAATGCGAGTTGCATGCCCATCCGGACGAAGGATGCTTACTGTTCCCTCTATGGTCAGCATCAGGTAAGAGAAATGTATGCTGCATTGAGATTTTTTAAAAAAAAGTTGTCATCTATCACAAAAACACTTTGGTGTTAATCAATGGGTCTCAGAAGTGTCTATTGGCGTTTCCACATTCTAAGCCTGTGCACTAAGCTCAGCAGAGAACGATCTAGAAAGCATCGGAACAGCTGATGTCATAACGTAGTCGAAAGAGCATTGCAGGATACGACCCCACAAGGCCATAAGGTCAATCCTACAAACGCATATTTTGTAAAACATCATCCTGTCCATACGAATATTGGAGAGAAAGCGGCGATTCTGCTGCGTATCAAAACTGCTCTGAGAAGAGATCGAGATAATCGACAAAACAAGTAAAACAACCAACCAGGAAAGACTGCAGCTCACTGGCAAGTCACCGTGCGGGTTGTTGGTCCAGACTTACAATACGTAAGAAAATCAAGCGAAGTATAATCCTTACAAGTTGCAAAGTATAGACAAAAGTTCATCGACATTGATTGGACGGGAAGCAGAAACAACTGACAATAGCGTCCTGTCACTGAAAACAGCAACTTGACTATGTCTCACTTCTTAAAACTCTGATACCAAAACCTAAGCCGTTATTACCTTTCTTCGCATCGAGCAGGGCCCTCTGACAAATTATTACATGATGACCATACGTCCAATTAGAAAGCGGTGCCTATGCAGTAAATATTACAGTGAGCCACAATTTGTAAACTGACCTTCGCACTGCAACTTTCAATACTTAACTTGCTATTTTTACATTTCGGTTATTTAGTAGTTACCTCAGGACACCTCAGGATAACTGCAGAAATGTAGTTCTATACTAGCAGCGAATCCGACAACTCAGTTATCTTTGGGTATGTGATGTATTCAGAAAGTATTCTTTGAGTTTCAGCTATGGAGACTAGTCAACTCACAGCCCGTGTAGCTGAAAATGCAAGGGTACGAGTTTTGAATAATGTTCTCTGATGTTCTGCCGAGCTGGAAGTCGGACGTATTTTGGAATTTGATGCGACTGGTTGCTGTTTTACTGTACTGTTAAGTAGTCAGTCATAGTTTCATTGTGTGCAAGCTGAGCACTCTTGCAATACGATTTTCATAATAACTGGCAGTGAATGCCTGGTTAATCAGTAAGTACATTCTCGATTCATATAGCAAAGTCATTGTACTCTTATTGGTCGGAGGTGTGTCTCACATGCGGAGATTCGATCTTTGTGTCATTTTGAGAAGAGTACGTTTCGAATCTCGGTAAGGAATCTGCTTGCTATCAATTCATCCGGTGCGACGGTCATTTTTTGTACCACTCCTGTCGATGAACTTTTGTCTATACTTTGCGACTTGTAAGGATTATACTTCGCTTGATTTTCTTACGTATTGGAAGTCTGTGTGCCGCGTGTTCTTTGAGAACTTACGATGCATGCATTAATGCGATTGCATTACCTTCGAAGAGTCAGTAATGTCGATTTTCCTTCAGATATTCTCACAAATCAATTTTCCGTATTACTCACGTTCCTGCTTGGACGATTCAAACCAACTTGCTCTCAGCAATTGCAATACTGTAACTTGGTATGAAACATACAGTTTTCCTTCAGCAGTTAGTAGAATCGTTAGGTATTTACTAAAGCACTTAATAAACACGATACTAGTAATCTCTACAAATACTATATTTAACGTTTCCTTGAATGCCTTTCTACTGAAAGGGTAGGTTTTTGTGTTCACGCAGCTGGCTGAGATGGAATAATTTATTCTACAGACAATGTACTTATTTGATGGTTGTGTCTCCGAGGTTTTACACGGTCCAGCCACAGTAATGCAACCACCAGTCAAAAGCTCGAAGAACCAACTTTTTCAGGACATGCACAAAGAAAGTCAGTGAGGTTCTGGAACGTACCGACAGGGATTTGGAGTTATATAGACTCCACTGCGGTGGCCAGCTGTCCTACATTTCTCGGTTGAGGATCGGCGGCACGAGCAGTCCAGATTCTCGACTCGGCTTTAATCCGGAGAGTTTGGTGTTGCTGTTCGAATCACACACGTACACTGCGAGCTGTATGGCAAGTAACAGTCGGCATGTCGTGCTGGTAGGTTCCATCCTGCCGACGAGAAACAAACTGACACCAAGGACAGAAGCATACATGTGTTAATCCGTTGTGCCTTCCATAATGGTGATACCACCAAGGAAATGCCATGGAAACGTTCCCCAGACTATAAAACTCCCTCATCTAGCCTGAACTCTTCCAACGGTTGTTGCTGGGTGTTTGCACTTAGACGTTTTACGCCATTGGAACATGAAAAGTGTTTCAACTGAGAAGGTCACCTAGCTCCTCGCATTGGACGTCCAATTCTTGCTAATTCCTGCCTTCGTCGTAGACGAGCAGTTAGCATAGGTGCATGAACCAGGCGTAGGCTGGAGAGGCTCACACGCAGCAACATTCGCTGACGGTGGCTGAGGAGACATTGTTGGTAGCCCTACGGATTAGCTGGGTGGTCAGATGCTCAGCAGTTGCGAGTCTGTTCGTCCAAACATATCTCCGCACTCATCTTTCACGCCTATCAGCAATGTCCTGTAGTGTACCAGTTTCCTCGGCGTCGCTTATGGATAACACTATTTTCCCATGGACAGTCTACTTAAACTACGGTGGAACGCAAACGGCGCACAAAAATAGCCGTTTTTGGAAGTGCTTCTACCCTTGACCCGAAAGCCAATGGTCATGCCCTTTTGGAGATGAGATAAATAATCCTGTATCTGCATTACAACAACGACAGCACTGTTATCCACAATCCCCTACCCCCCCCCCCCCCCCACCACCACCCCCCGTCCTTCCACCGCACCCGATTAGCTCTTCAAAGACAGTGCTGCCACTTGAGTGTTTGTTGTACATTGACGTCGAACATGTGCGGTGGTCACGTTACTGTGGCTGGTCCGTGTATAACAGGATGGAACCACATGGCCATTGCACTGCACGACCAACAATCTACGTTACTTTAAGATGTTTACGCTTCACGAAATACTTGATCCCTTTGGTCATTTTGACTTAAATTCGACTACCTTTCGCATGTGCATTGCACGTCGTCGCGCAGAAAGATATATGCACTCTCTTTAGGTTATTTTCTACAAACTCTTTGGTGTCTGATTGCATTACTGATTTGGTTAATGGGTCTAAATATTATATTTTCTGGCGCACTTTTCTTAATTCAGGGCATATTTAGACTTACCTTCACGGGTAATCCGTCTTTGAAACCTAGCGGAAAACCTATAAAATGATGAAAGCTTTAGGGTAGTTGACTCACCTTCGGTTTTTGTGCCTTTGCGAAGACTGAAATACAATGAATGGTTTACAGTGGACTGCCAGTAGTCTTGCTTTATCGGCGTAAAAAAGCAATTAGTCTAGATCGCAATGCCGAATTACTGTTTTGTTGTATGTAACACAATCCTTAAACTTTAATGTGGGACCCAGCCCTATCTAAACTTGGTTGGACAAAGATTTTAATGCTCTGAGCGACGCTTTCATACCATATAATCAAGAGCAACGTTACTGCTGTTTGGGAGAAATGGTGCTATTGTTGTCATGGTTAATGAAATAATTGAGCAAGTCACTGGTCTGTAATGTTATCCGATATCTAAGTTCCCTATGTTGTTCATCGCCTTTAAAAGGCAAACGATTTAGGAAAGTATAGATGATACCTACCCTTGCGGTCGCCTACAGTACCGCAGAGCAGAAATGTTCCTCACCACTAGTGATATGTAGTATCTGCCCCTTACCCATCTCACTCTTCACCGACGATCACCATCGAAATGAGCAATATCCCTGGGTTACTGGAGGCGATTGAGCTGTCATGGATCAAGAAGTATCCCGTCCACATCTTGCGCTGTCCCTTGCAGTTCATGCCTTGATCTATCGGCGCCGATATGAAGGCGAAATTGGGTCCTAACTGCCCGTGGTCAAGTGTGTCTGTATCATAAACGTACACTGCGCACTCTGCCAGTCAGAGGCATAACGAAGGTACTGGGCAGCTATTGCCTCCACCCCCGTCCCGCCCTGCGGACATCATCCAATCTTGTTTGCTCCTCAGGGCATTTTATTCCTTTATTGAGATCAATAGGAATATGCAACGAAGTAGAGAGAGTGCACATCTCATTTTCTTTTTCATGACATAATTATAAATATGGAAAACAGAGTCCTAAGTCACTTTATTTCCAACAACGCCCGTCCCACTGCTTAAGTATCTATCAGTTACATCGCCGTGACATATAAAACCACAGAAGCAAAATTTACTTTCAACGCCTTTGCTGAGATGGCTTATTTATAGTGACAAAAAAACCTCTCAGAAGGAACTCCCGGCACAGTAGTTCTAGGTCTTACTGAACTGTTGACTGTTTCTCAACACAGTCTTACCTAAACCTCAGCATGATTTCATTTCATTCATCTTCATCACATTGTCATTTCAGTGCCATCTAGTTCTTTCCTTCCTTCTCCTTCTTCCACTAGACCCTAATTCTTCCCGCCTCCCTCTTCCCCTTTTCATTTACCTTCCCTCATATTTCGCACCCGTCACAAAACAGTGTCCCCGTGAAACCTTGGCCCAAGTTAAGGGCTCCAGGTGCTATACCATAGTGAGTGGTACCAGTTACGTGTAATCTCTAAATCATTCAACACTACCTTCAAATGTGTCTGTTTCAGGAGACAAGTATCCCATTCGTTTCCGTATATAGATGAATCTCTTCCCATAATAATGATACGTTTGGTTGAAATGTCATTATCAAGTAAATAATCCACCTGCTCCAAGATGTATGTGCTCATGATCTTTTTTTTCAGTGCCCTAATCTAAAGCCATCCTGAGAATCGTCTTACGAATCTGCTGCCATAATACTCAATCAAAAACATGGAAATAATTTGTGGGATGATTCTGACCTAATTCGTAGCAAAGCGCAACACATCCATACTGTTACTCAGGTAGTTGGGGTTAAATATGGATTTCTTTCAGGGAGTCATGCTCTGGAGAGGCACTCATCACGGAGAGAAAGTCTTCAGTGCCTGCCAGGGAGCTGAACCAGCTTGTGTTTCGCTTATGAATAAAAACATGGCCCTTCGATAGGACGTCGTGCCAGGAGCCTTCGCGGCCTGGCTGAATTACAAAAAGCAGGGCAAGGCAGCGGCATCCGGGCATCGTTTTATATTCCATAACGTGCCGAAAACAGGAGCACCACTGCGAAGGCTGTAGAAGCTGTCGTAGCTATGAAACTCTATACATCAGCGCATTCAAATACTCTCCAGTCTCTGCACAGATTGTGGCCAACCAGTACGAACAGAGAGAAATTTATCGGCCTGATGCAATTGTTAGCAGTGAAACTGATTTTGTTAAATTGGTGTTGCACAATTGTTATAATAATGTGCCACATCTGTGTTATGTTTCTATTCAAAAGAAGTGCACTGTTGGACGTGCAGAGTAAATGAATTGCAAGGGACACAGTCATGAAAAAATTGTTTATAACAGACGAACTTCTAAGCCTGAACGACAATACTCTTTGTTCTTTTGTGCAATGGATTTAGATGCAGTTCACACCACTTATCTTACCGGAGGAGAGCCAATCAGTAACTTGTCAGTACAATATTTTGATGTTTATAAATTCGTGGTAACAACTTCGTTATCATAGTATCGGCAATAAATGTGTTCCCCACCGTTGCGGAAACTGCTTCAAGACTCAACTTCCCAGGAATGTTGTCATTACATTTGTCAGGACCCATAAAACAAACAAATATTTGGTTTGCAAGAATGTTGGAACAGTATCCACTCCTTTAAATAAAAAACTATATGTCGATTCTTGCTGTGTTTTATTCTCAACACTGTGTGAGTACTTCGGTAGTGATTATGTTCATGGCGAATGCGCCTGAAGCAAACTGTCCAATATCTCTATTGAGCGTCACTCTCCTCTGGTCCTCAGTGACCCGTTGCAACTCCTTGGATTCGGGTATTTGCGAGAAATGGCTGTTGACTTTTGAAATCGTAAAATGCTGAATGACTCATGCACCACATGGTCTTGGTTGATCATTTTTTATGATATCGCCTGAGACACATTGTTGTTGTTGCTGTTGATGGTGGTGGTGGTGTAGGTGGTGTTAATGATACTTTTCTTCAGTGCTAAGCTCTCTATTCTGCTCTGTGGAAGCCTCTTCAGTTCCGTAATAGCGTTTACAATTTTTATCGTCCTTTTAACGAAGACATATGCGATGGTGGACACGACCTAGAAAAGTCACACTATGCAACACTGATGTATTCATAAATGGCATCTTTCGGCAATTACCTAAACTTGGTTTAAGACCTATGATTCGTGTGAATGTCATTCTGTCCTGAAGGAATACAGAGGCAGTGGCAAGTTATTGAAGGCAATGGGGGCGTTAACACATGTCAACGTCTATGTCATATATCAATAATATAATCCAGTTAATGAGAGCGCTTGAGATTACCAGCAATCAAAAAAGTATTACTTGCCCTCATATTGACAAATTCATATGAATCTTGTGTATTTCATCACAAGGTAATTCGACAAAATTGTTGACAGATGAATAAGGCTGTACCACAAAAAATGGGAGCGCAAGGTATATATTCAAGCCCATAACTAATTACATATACAAGCTGGAAGAAACAATAATCGATTACGGTAGCCAGCCCCAAGCTAGGGACACAATGTCCAAATAAAATACAACGATATCTGACATACGATACCCAGAAGTGAAGACTACCACTCAACAATTGGTAGCAAGAAACAGACATTTCAAACAACACGGAAAATGCCTTCTCGATGCTGGAAAATGAGTAAGATATACAGGGTCTGCAGTTAAAAATACTAGTCCAGTCTATTCAAAAGTAAAATAAGTTTACCAGTTAACGTCGTGTAGCAATAAAACATGAACACATGTCCACCATCTAAATGACAAAGCATTTTCCACAACTGCCACGTATTGCAGCTAAACACTTAGGCCTTGCAGCATCTCCGCTTTTAGGGCGATAGTAATGGGTAAAACACTGAATCCAGGAACCTATAGCAAAGTTTGAGGCGAATCACAGCTAGAACGTTGTCTTCGACAACCTCTACCGGAACGATACTCTTAACACGCACCGTCGTTCAAGAGCCACAAATGGGGAAATAACTACTGTACTCGTTTCGAGCAGCACAAGCTACGCTCGAGCCAAGACGCCGGGCAGTGTCCGCCCACCCAACACCGGAACCTGTGTTTGTATGTTTGTTACAAGCTGGTACTAGCTGCTGGTGTGGGCTCTTAGCCCCTTGGCCCGTGCTGCCCTCCAGCAGCCAAACGAACTAGCAGCTCCATTAAAAATACTCCCGCTCATCTCTGCTGCTCCCTTGTTGCCTCTTCTCGTTAGCTCTCCACACACACTCACTTCATCACCATAATCTTCACTTCAAGCAATAGGCCCCTGTTTGTTTTGTCTATTATGGTACCCATCTCTTCCTCGGTCGTCCTTGACTTCTCGTAGCTGGCTTAAATGTTCGTATCTGGATAGGTACTCTTTCTTCTCTCATTATTTCTGAAGCTCGTTCCAGTTTCTCCTGTTTCCTTGCATTTTACTGAGGAGATTAAATAAATTCATTTGTTGACAAATTTCTGAATTTCGAAATCGGTTAGCTCTTTTGCGTCCCCTAACTACATTCAGAAATCTATCTGTTGCTTGTATGCTATTTTCTTAGCTTTAATATGTAATTCACGACTCATTTCCGTAAATAAATACTGCAACTGCCATTTTCTTACAAAACTTGAATCATGTTTCTCTCCTCGTTTTACTTAATAGATATCTTTATATTGCTCCACACTTATTCTCAAACTTAATTTCTCCTCTATGTTTTCCACATACTCATATTTGTCTTCGGAACCTAACTAGTTGAACTGTTTGGCCTGTTCTGTTATTCTACTGTTAATCACAAATTTTGACTTTACAGGGTATTTTCCTCTAAAGGCATTGATTATGTCTTGCTTTCTGAAATCGTCAAACGTTACTCTTAACAAATCTTCCATTTGTAGGTCATCTCCATTTTCCGCCATCAGTCTGGAGTCATCTGCTTATAAAAGGCAATTTAAGCGATAATTCATCTACATGTACGTCTACATGGACACTCCGAAAATCACATTTAAGTGCCTGGCAGGATTTTCATCGAATCACCTTCAAAATCCTCTAGTATTCCAATCTCGATTAGCGCGCGGAAGGACGAACAGCTATGTCCTTCCCTAGCAGCTCTGATTTCACTTATTTTATCATTATGATCGTTTCTTCCTATGTAGGTTGGTGTCAACAAAATATGTTCGCATTCGGAGGAGAAAGTTGATGAATCGAATCTCGTGAGGATATTCCGTCGGAACGGAAAACACTTTTGTTTTAATGATGTCCACTCCAAACCCTGTATCATTTCAGTGACTCTTTCTTTCCTGTATCATGATATTACAAAAGGTGCTGATCTTCTTTGAACTTTTTAGATGTACTCCGTCAATACTATCTGGTAAGTATCCCTCAACGCGCAGCAGTATTCTAAAACAGGACGGACAAGCGTAGTGTAGGCAGACTCCTTAGTACATCTGTTGTGACCTGCAAACAAAACGCACTCTTTGATTAGCCTTCCCCACTATACTACGTCTGTGCCTTTCAATTTAAGTGGTTTGTAATTGAAATTTTTAGGTAATTAGTTGAACTTACGGCCCTTAGATCTGACTGATTTATCGTGTAACCGAAGTTTAACGGATTCCTCTTAGCACTCATATGGATGACCTCACACTTTTCGTTATTTAGGGTCTACTGCCAATTTTTGCACCACAGATATCTTTTCTAAATCGTTTTGCAATTTGTTTTGATCTTCTGATGACTTTATTAGTCGATAAACGACAGCGCCATCTGCAAATCTGTTAATTTTAGTTTCCCCGCTAAAATACTCCTTCCATTTCTGGACTGCATAACCTAAAAAAATGTTAAAAGGTGTGGGTGAAATGCTGCACCCTTAGGTAATTCCTTTGTTTGTGGTTATAGGATGTATTAAGAGTACCAATTACATCTAGAATTACAGTTTTGTATTTGTACAGACTCTTTAAAACGTTTGTTGGGTGTAAGGGGAACAATGCCTTCACGTAGCACTGTCCGTGCGGGCTACGGTGTTATGAATCCAGAGGGCTATGCCGGCGGTAACTTAGCTACCAGAAGGGGCACACGAGCTAGACGGGACGAAGAGGCGGAGCCAGACTAAGTATGTCTCATAACAGGGTATTGGTCCCTTCCCCCTATCCCAACTCTCTCTTTACTACGTCCTTTATCCTGTCAACCCCTGTCGTAAGTAAGGAAAAGGGAGGACTCTCAGGCATAGGAAAGCCAGCCTCCCTATGGAGGACTAACAGGACCCTAAATAGCCTCGGATCAAGGTCAGATATGAAACTTCCTGGCAGATTAAAACTATGTGCCGGACCGAGACTCGAACTGGAGACCTATGCCTTTTGAGCGGTAGTGCTCTACCAACTGAGCTACCCAAGCACGACTCACGCTCCGTTCTCACAGCTTTAATTCCGCCAGTACCTCATCCCCTACCTTCCAAACTCTCTTTTAACTTAATTCTAAGGTCAGATATACTGATGACGAACCTAGCAATGACAAAGGTTAGGAATAAATGATTTCCTAATACAATTAAGGTAGCAACATGGTACGTTAGGGAACTACCAGACAAACAAGAGGAGTTGGCAGAATATTTCAAGATCAAGGTAGATACAGCTTCAATATCAGAAACAAAGATAAGGCTAGTAGGTAAAAAGTATGTTGGAGTAGGTACATTTGATGTTCTGTTGTAGAACAGGACAACAGGATAGGGTACGCAAACGGCTTGCCATTTACATACATTAGGGAAGGAAAAAGAGAGTTGTAGGGTACAGCTACATGAATGAAAGAAGTATAGCTTTAACTGTCAATGAGGAGAGAAAAAATTTGTCTGTCATTTAAAAAAATTGGTTCAAATGGTTCTGAGCACTATGGGACTTAACATCTATGGTCATCAGTCCTCTAGAACTTAGAACTACTTAAACCTAACTAACCTAAGGACAACACACAACACCCAGTCATCACGAGGCAGAGAAAATCCCTGACCCCACCGGGAATCGAACCCGGGAACCCGGGCGCGGGAAGCGAGAACGCTACCGCACGACCACAAGATGCGGGCGGTCTGTCATTTAGTTTACGCACCTGAGGATGATAAAAAAAGAGGAGTCTATAGATTTCTATAATAAACTGCAGTCAGTTCTGGACGAGTATAACAACAGACATTGAATAATATTGACACGAGATTTAAACGCAAGGGTAGGGAATAAACCTATCCCAAAGACTGTAGAGACCATGTGAGGAAACAGCGTAAGCAAGAATGGAAGATTGCCTAGTGATTTTTTTTAACAAACTGAAGGTAACCAGTATTTTTTTCCGCTAAAAGGATATCAGTAAATACATGTGGACAGCTCCAGTATTTAAGTCTTTTAGTGACTGCATTATCAGTAACGAAACACTGGATGTAAGGTAAGAGACACTAGAGTGGGCAAGACGTACGACGTCGGTTGTGACCATTTCTTGGTGATATCTGAAGTACCCCAAACAGAGCAAGAACAAAAAGCTGAAAGAAGAAAACATAAGATAATAAATCTATAAAGCATATCTACTAAATGAACATAGCATACGAGACCTGTAGCATGGGAATCTTTATAGAGAACTAGAGCAGAAAGAGCAAGCTGAAGAATTAGTAAAGGAATAGAAAAATATACATTGTTCGCCACTCAAAATGTAGCATCTTGAAGCAGCCATGCAAATAAGGTAAAATTTGCAGCATGTGTTTGTGGCGACGAGGGATGCACGTGATTAGCATTTCAGCACAGGCACAAAAAAGTGGCTCTGAGCACTATGGGACTTAACATCTGAGGTGATCAGTCCCCTAGAACTTAGAACTACTTATACCTAACTAACCTAAGGACATCAATCACATCCATGCCCGAGGCAGGATTCGAATCTGCGACCGTAGCACAGACACACATCACGCTACTGGGATACTGATCTGTAACTGTTGGATGCAGTAGTCCATAAGTTTAAGTAAACGCTATCAGCAATACAGTAAGAATCAGCTTAATTTTTCAAGGAACTCCTCGACAGAATGGAATGTGTGGCCATGACGAAACTCTTCAGTTTCGATTTGAAACCGCGTGGATACTGCACACCTTTTTGCACAAGAGTTAAGGAAGTCCGATCCAAATGGAGGTTTGATTTCTGCCGAGTATTAACCGAGTGAAAGTTGATTATTCTTGGGAATAAACTAATATTGGTAACAAGAAACGACAAGATGCCTACCATCTCGACTGTTAGTGATACGAGGCCGTTGGGATCCAGCACGGTGTTCCGTATTACCCTCCTGAACCCACCGATTCCATATTCTGCTAACAGTCATTGGATCTCGACCAACGCGAGCAGCAACGTCGCGATACGATAAACCGCAATCGCGATAGGCTACAATCCGACCTTTATCAAAGTCGGAAACGTGATGGTACGCATTTCTCCTCCTTACACGAGGCATCACAACTACGTTTCACCAGGCAACGCTTGTCAAGTACTGTTTGTGTATGAGAAATCGGTTGGAAACTTTCCTCATGTCAGCACGTTGTAGGTGTCGCCACCGGCTCCAACCTTGTGTGAATGCTCTGAAAAGCTAATCATTTGCATATCACAGCATCTTCCTGTCGGTTCAATTTCGCGTCTGTAGCACGTCAATCACATCCATGCCCGAGGCAGGATTCGAATCTGCGACCGTAGTACAGGTACACATCACGCTACTGCGATACTGATCTGTAACTGTTGGATGCAGTAGGGAACGATGGACCGTTGGGACCGACTGCACGCACCTCGTTGCCTCACTCTACATGATGACAGGCATACTGTGTGCACGGTAGTGACGGATCGCTTTGTCTCATCAAAAACCACATCATAACCATTCGAAGTCTTCTGAAGCAGAGCGGTCTGTCAAAAGGTGCCCACAGCTACTTTACCACTGAGTTAACTCCACAGGCGTTTGCGTCGGCAATGGTGCAATGAACGACGGACATGTAAAACCGAGTGGAATGACATTGACATTGTTTTGGCCGACGAATCTCGATTATGTTTGCACCACCACGACGGTCGAATTCGAGTCAGGAGACACCATAGAGAGAGACTGTTGAACTGTTGACTGCTGAACTGATACATCGATATACTGGCCCTACATCCGGTATTATGGTTTGCAGCGCTATTCTATTCTATTCCCGCAGCTCTCAGGTACGCACTGCCGGTACACTAAACACCAGCCTTACAGCTCTTGCAGTGTTCGAGCCTGTTGTCCTCCCATACCTTCGGAGCTAGCCGATGGCCACATTGCAACAGGGTAATGTGCAACCACACGAGGAATGCAATAGTTCTTCTTCGTCGTCTATCAGATTGCATCTCTGCCTTGCTCTGCTTTTCTGTCTACCTCTGAGCTATCCAAAACCTCTTAGCGTTCATTGATTTTATTAATGCTTACGATAACGTTGGCAGAGGGAAACTGTGGAGCATTATGAGGAAAAAAGGAAATCCACATCACTAACTGATGTCTGCGCAGGGGTCCACTGCCAGACTCGGCGGCTCCTCTGCTTTCAGACCGCCAAATACTGGCCTGCCCACGCTCCATGCGCTTGTGTTTGCAACTTGTTACTGAGACTCGTCTCCCCAGGCAACGGCTCCGAGGCTGCTCGGTGCCACTGCTCTCCAGCCAACTCCAGGGACCAGCCACTCTGGGACGCAACCAACACCAGACGGCGCGCCCTGCGTACATCGCAGACGCTCTCAAGTGTTGCCCTACTGCTGCCACCCACGGCCCTCGACGCTGGCTTCAAGTTGCGCCCACTACGTTGACCCTTAGCAGACTGCATTCCACTGCGATGACCACTGGTTGCCTTGTAGTGACGCTGAGCTCGGCTGCCTCGCACTATCGCATGGTCTCCGGTGTAACGGAGACACCGTATCAACACTGGGGCGAACTGCCCAATTGATTGGGGGGAGAGGGGCTTAAACTGTGCTGTAAGAATTGAGAATCTAATTCAAGGCATAATTTTTAATCCCAAATCTGTTGATCATTAGTTCGCTTTAGTTTATCATGTCATTGAGCTTCATATTTGTTACTGATGCAAAAGCGCTGTTTTCAATATTTATAATAAAACAGTGCCCGTTTGTCTATAAACACTGTAAGCTCCAAAAGTACCAGGTGAATTGTCATCATATTTTCACAGGAAACTTGAGCTTGGGGCGATATACAGGAAATTATTACGTTTGCTTGCACTAAATTTAGATATTTTTCTTTTTTTTCTACGAATAAAAATACCTAGCAAGCGCTTGATTATTTCTGACTACACAGGAATGTCTAAAGACTGAAGACCATGGGGTCTTTGTTTCATTTGTTTATAGATTTGACTCGTATTCTTATTGGTTTGATGCGGGCCGCCATTAATTCCGCTCCTGTGCCAATCTTTTCATCTCAGATTAGTATTTGCGACCTAAGTTAGTTGCTGGCAGTATCCAAAATGTCAGGTTTCCTCTACAGTTTTTATCTTCTGTAGCTCCCTTTAGTACCATGGAATCTAAGCCCTGATGTTTTAATAGATGTCCTATCATTTCATTCCTTCTTCTTGTCACCGGCCGAGTGGCCGAGCGGTTCTAGGCGCTACAGTCTGGAACCGCGCGACCGCTACGGTCGCAGGTTCGCGTTTTCCAAATATTCCTTTCCTCGACGATTCTACTGAGGACCACCTCATTACTTACCTTATCAGTCCACCTAATTTTCAACGTACTTACTTATATTCCCTTCTGTTTCAGTTTTCCCAAAGTCAATGTCTCACCGCCATACAACGGAGTGCTCCAGACGTATATTCCCATAAGTCCATAAATTTCCTCCTCAAACGAAGGCCTGTGTTTGATAGTAGTGGACTTTTCTTGGCCATGAATGTCCTTTTTGTCAGCGTTAGTCTGCTTTGTATGTCTTCCTTGCTCCATCCATCATGGGTTATTTCGTTGCCTACGTTACAGGTTTCCTTTACTTCACGTATTTTACGATCTCCGATTACGTTGCCAAGTCTCTCGCTGTTTTCATTTCGTCTAATTCTCGTTAATTTCCTCTTTCTTCGACTTACTCTCAGTCCACAATCTATATTCTGTAGATTGATCATTCCATTCAACAGATCTTGTAATTGTTTTTCACTTTCACGGAGGATAGTAATGTTATCAGTGAAACGTAACGTTGTTGTCCTTTCGCAATGAATTTTAATTCCACTCTTAAACGTTTCTTCCATTTCAGTCATTGCTTCTTCTATGTGTAGAAGAAACAGCAGGGGTGAAAGATTCTTACCCTTCTACTTCAATTGTTTCCTCTTAGTTTCTGTACATATTGAATATCACCCGTTTTTTCTTGTAGCATTCCCCTATTTTTCTTGGTATTTCGGATATATTTCCACATAATATGAAAGTTTAGATTTTTCTTCAGTTTTGCTTGCATTATCAACTACAACGTCATAACTGCGTTCTTGTGCTTTCACCTTTCTTAAAGGCAAACTGATCGTTCTCTAAAAGGTCCTCAATTTGCTTTTATATTTTTCTGTGTATGCTGCCTGAGAGAGCTGGTAAGCTGATTATGGAATAAATTTCGCACTTGTCGCCTCTTACTATCTTCTGAATTGTGTGGATGACGTTTTTCCGAAAGTCCGATGGTAGATCTCCTGTCTCAAACATTCTACACACCAACGTGACTACCGAAACTGCTTTGTGGCCACTCCCCCAACGATTTTAGAAATTCTGATGGAATGGTGTCGATCCCTTCTGCTTTAATTATTTTTAAGCGGTCGAAATCTCTCAAACTCTGACACTTATACTGGATCCCTTCTCTCTTCCCTGTTGACTACTGCTTCTTCTTTCATCAAATAATCACACAAGTCCTTTCCCTCATAGAGGCTTTCAGTGTACTCTTTGAAGCCATAAGCTATATCCACTGCATTTAACGGTGGAATCCCCATTGCACTCTTAATGTTATCACCGTTGCTTTTAATTTCATCGAACGTTGTTCTGACTTCCCTGTATGCTGAGTCAGTAATTCCGACAGTCATTTCTTTTTCTATGTCTTCACATTTTTCACGCAGAAATTTCGCCTTAGCTTCCTGCACCTCCCATTTATTTCATTCCTATGTGACTTGTATCTCTGTATTCCTGAATTTCCCTGAATTTTTGTACTTCTTTCTTTCTTTGATCACAGGAAGTATTTCCTCTGTTACCCACGGTTTCATCGCAGTTACCTTTCTTGCATCTATATTTTTCTTTCCAACTTCTTTCCCATGTTGGAAGTGTCCATTCCTCTTCAACTGAAATGCCTACTGATCCATTCATTGTCGTGGTATAAATAGCATCAGAGAACTTCAAGCGTATCTATTCGTTCCTTAGTACTTGGATAACCCATTTCTTCCTGATTAGTCTCAAAAACTTCAGCCTACTCTTCATCATTAGCAAATTGTGACCTGGTCCTGGGTACACCTTACAATCCACTTTCTGATTTCGGAATCTTTGGCTGACCATGATGTAATCTGACTCGAACAAAGTATTCGCTATTACTAGCTGAAATTTGTTGCAAAGCTCAGTCTTTTTCGTCTCTCAATTCTATTACAAAGCTCATATTGCCGCAAAACCCTTCCCTTTAATCGTTTCCTTACAACCACATTCCAATCCACCACATCTCCCTTCACGTACCGAATTACCCATTCGATATCCTCATACACTTTCTCTCTCTCTTCATCTTTTGCTTGCGACGTCGGCGTGTATACTGGAATTATTATTGTCGTTGCTGGTTTGCTGTCGACCGAGCTAAGAACAAACCTGTCACAGAACTGTTCGCAGCAACTCACTCTCTGCCATACCTTGTCATATGTAACGAACCCTACTCCAGTTATATCATTTTCTGCTACGATTGATATTGGCCTACACTCGTCTGACCAGGAATCCTTGTCCTCTTTACTTCACTGCCATCCAGTACATTTAGACTGAGCATTAGCGTTTCCGTTTTAGCCTTAGCATTTTCCTGCTCAGATTTTCTAGGTTCTCTACCACGTTCAGACTTGTGATATTCCAGGCTTCGTCTTGTAGAATGTTATCCATTCTTTGGTTATTCATTCTTTTCCCCACCGTCACCTCTCCTTTGACATTCCCTTTCCGGAGATACGGAAAGGGGTGTAGCCCGGAATTTTTTTTAATTACACGGCACGTGTCCTGTGTATACACATTGTGTCTTTTATTCATCGGTTTTCATTGCCTTCAGTATCCTCATGTCGCTAATCATTGATGAATCTTCCGCCTTCTGGGAGCAGTTTCCCGCTTCAAAGGCAAGAGAATACCTTGAACCTCTGTCCATTCTTCCGCCCTCTTTGACTAGGTCGTTGGCGCAATGAGGGTGAATTCTTATGCCCGAAGTCTTCGGCCGTCATTGCTGATGGTCTTAAGAATAAATACAATGAAGGCTGTAAGGCGAAATTTACTGCAGCTCAACAACATCAGGTCTTATCTCGCTCTTTCGAATCTGTCTCTGAAAACGAGGCGAAAGGTAACTCTGATCGAGTGCGTCATGAATTATCTCAATTCTTACAACCCTGCACTCATAGAGGCTTAAAGTTACTGCTCTGCGACGTTAAGTTATAGAAGCAGAAACTTTGACGGGAAGTGGCGCAGGCAAATGGGTATTTAAACCTCGAATCCCTCTCATTCCTAACAATTTACCATTTTGCTTTAAATGTGTACATTTTCCCGTGAGCTTGTGTTATGCCGTCACCACAAACAAAGAAAACTGCCAGACGTTGCATGCTATGTGCGAGGATCCTAGTCTCATTTGCTTTTCACACGTCCAGCTCTCCCGTTTCGTGAAGAAAGCAGTTTCTTCGTTCTTGTCCCCAACCACGTTAATTAAAACATCGTATGCAAACAAGCTTTAGAAGTCAAAAATAAATTCTCCGTGGACGGATTCTCGGTCTCTGCTATAAATAAATACCCGACCAATGCCAACTTTTCAGCTAGTCTCTTTAGAAATGTCTAACAACGATTGCGACTGAAGGTAAGCATTTGACATAGTTACACGGTGAGTTGCCCTGTAACTGCCGAAACGAGGTAAGTACAGCAGTGGTGGTGTAGGTGGCTTGGCGTACCAGGTGATGTGACTGCCATGACACACCGAAGTACTTCTTCCACAGGACGGAGTCTCAGTCTACTCAATGCTGAGTAGAGGTGAAATCTCACGTCGTTTCTCCGCCATAAATGGTAAAGAATACTTTCGAGCACATAGCAACCGTTTAAAGAATTGAATCGTACAAGTGGAGAGCCATAAAAAAGGACCCGTCAATTTACTCGTGAAATGCAAGATTGCTTGAATAGTCACTGCACACACTGGTAGACGTGCGCAAGCAGATCTGTTCATAGAGCGTAACACGAACCAGAGAGGTTAACCAGACACAGTTGGGAGACGCACAGTTGATTAACGCCTGAGTAAAGTTTTCAGCCGATTTCTTACTTCCGTTTAGGCAAATGCTGGACTGGTCCCAAGTTTCCACTTCAGAAGATATAACACAAATACAGTCAACAAACACACCCTGAAAATAGTTTATACGATACACACACAGACGACGCACATGACTTCACTCCCTTACGTTACAGCGGGCTGCCACAAAGTTAAATAATTTTATCTTCGTTATCGTCGGTCTTCTTATTGCTTTTATGCAATACACCTCAACTTCCTATCCCCTCTCATTCTCTTCATGTCAGAGCAGCACTTGCTACATACGTCCTCAAGTATTTCTTGGATCTATTCACACCTTTGTCTTCCCCTACAGTTTTCATCCTCTATAGCTCCGTCCAGAAACATGGAAGTTCTTCCTTGAGGTCTTAACACTTCTCTTAACATCTTGTACCTCGTTCTTTCCAATGTTATCCAAATGTTCCTTTTCTCTCCGACTCTGCGAAAAAACTACCTCAATTTTCATCTTATCAGGCCACCTAATTTTCAGCTACTTCTACTGTCACTTTGAAACTTAGTCACCAGATTACCTAATTCCCTTCCTTCGTTATACTATAGGAAAACTATACCTTAACTTCTCCACACTCAATAACTTACATAATTCCTTGAAGAGACTTTACATCGAAGAAATCTGAATAAGTTCGTTCGCAGGTCTGTTACTATTGTTTCAGGCACTCCAACCTTCCGTATCGAATTATTCACAAGTGCTTGTGCCGTGTTGCTGCCTGCTGGTTTGGCATCGTGACCGTTTCTACACATATTGAAAAACGATCTATGATTATGAGTACGAATTTATTACCCACAAGTGTTTTAGCGAATGGATGTAAAACACCAGTCTCCAGAAATTTGAATCGATTAACATGAATGCTTCAGGTAATCTTTGCAGTGTTACTCTTATTCGACACGAGTCCGCTCTCTGTGAGCTCTGGAAGCTATTCCGCACATTATCTTATGATCGTCAGCCTATTCCTCCAACAGTACAGTTCTGCTACTCTTCTTTTGGTAGTTCTGCAACCTCCATGACCCGCTAATATGTGCTCATGAGCTTCTTGTGGCACTCTATTGGTTAGCTTCGCTGGTACCGCTACCTTTGGTGCCCACTTTTTAGTTTCTCTGTATATCAGCCCATCCTACGTAAAAAACTGTACCAGCTTAAAATACTGCTTACATTCGTCATCCGCTCTCTGTGCAGTTTCTCATTCTTTATGCTGATTACCATCAATACATAATATTGCTCCTTTTCTACTTAACTCATCAGCATTTCTGTGCTTCTTAACTGGTTTAGGTGTAAATAAAATTCGTTTAGTTTTATTACCCATCGTTTCAATATACTGGAAGGTTCTTTTCTGCAGAATTTAGTTGCCTTGAGGCGTAAGCTACCAGATGTTGTATGCCTTCTACCTCTTGTGACAACACAGAGCCAAGTGCATGGTTTGTTGCATCACGTGATAAATTCCTTATTGAAATCCGGAAATGCCAATACCGGAATCGATATTGAAGCTTCTTTTTTGAAACTCCTTTACAGATTCTGGTACGGGAAATCCACTTACAGCTCTAAGTAATCTTAGGTCTATCTTAACTCCATCTTTACTTATTATACGACATCACACCTCTTCCATCACAAATTACACTTTCCCGTCTTCAGTGTTAATTTCGCTGCCTTTAGCCTTAGGAAGAGTTCCCTTAGTCGCTGTATATGCTGTTCCATATCACTCTCGTAACCGATTATGTCATTGGGATAAACTAAGCGTTCCAATGATTTCATACCTCTGAGTATTCCATCCAACAACTCTGAAACTTTGCAGGTGTATTTTTTCACCCGAATGGCATTCCTCTGAACTGCAGTTGCTTCTAGTGTGCCGAAAACGCTGTAATCTCTACCTGGTGATAGCCAATTTTCAAATCCATTGTAGAAAAATATTTGCATTTCCCTGAGTGACCCAAGATTTCTGTAATATTTGCTAAAGGGTAGGAGTCCGTTATGGTTTTTGCATGCAGGTGTCTGTAATCACAATAAAACCTAAATTTTATTGTTCCAGCCATTGATTTTTTTGGAACGATGACTATTCCAGACCCCGTGGGTATTTATTTCTTCAGTTATTCCATCTCTCAGCTGCTGATCGATAAATACCTCCAAAATTGGCTGTAAGTAGCTAGGTATTCCGTACGGTTTGTGGTAGGCAAGTGATTCATTTCCCGTTGGTGTGTGGCGCAGTGTAATAGGCGTAGCTGGTAAAGGCCCTCTTGTAGAAAATAAATCCTTAAAATCCAAAAGTAATTTTTCAGCCATTCCCTATTGCTTCCATCTAGGTCTTTCACTTTTCCTCATAATACAGATTCAATGTCGACTGGTGATTGTCCATGATTGACACCCATCAGGTCCCATTATTCCTCCTCCAGGATAACCATATTAAAGATTAACAATCTCTTTGTTAATCTTTTGTCCTCTGCGCTATTTCTCTATTTATATCTCATATGCAAATAACACCTGATCTTATTCTTTATTCTCTTCTAACGGTTCCACCACGAACAGGATTTCTGTTGGCAAGCTAGGCTCCACACTGGTCTAAAGTGAATTCCCAGTACGCTTAGGTAAACAATCGCGCATATCACATCTTAGTGTGATCTTTCACAGTTTAATCAGTTCGTCATAAGTGAGTCCTTTTTCCGTCATGTTCGATCCTATGTTGCTGAAGACCGATTATGGCACATTGCTGATATAAAAAATCTAATCCTACTACCATGTTGTAGCCCCTTGTAAATGTGGCACGATCTCTAAACATTTTTTAAATTGAACTCTATCCAGGTAAAGGTCTATTTTCTCTGCATTGCAGTCTACAAGTCGATCCTCTCACTATAGCTAACCATACTTCTGTGCGCACATCGGTCAGACCCCCTACCTCACAGATCTATATGTTTCCGCGTGCAACACTCTTAAAAAGGCATCCAGCGCCCTCAGATCAGTTTCTGGCAAAAAAAATTTCATTGACTGCAGCATCCTGTCCTGATTCAGAGGTACATCCATAGTTTTTCTTATCCTATTTGCAAATTTTTCCATAGTTTTCGTATTTCTCTTAGTTAGTACCTTTAATTTTCCCTATAGTGTCTGCCACTATGTCGTTTCATGTATCTCTGAATTAATCCTTCTTTAAATTCTTTGAATGTTGTAGCTCACTTAAGAGCTTCTGTATACTGAACATATGTTTTAACGTTCTCTGTTAGTCTCAGTTTTGTAACATTCAATGATTCCTTATCAGGCCAACCTTCCATTTCAGCCAGAGTTCCAAGGTCTTCCACAAAGGCTTGCACATACTCAGTATCTTTACCAGAAAAAGGAGCAATTAATCTTGCTACTGCTGCGAATAAGAATACAAATATAAAATATAAATGGCTCTAAGCAAGACAAAAAATTACAACTAAATATCTAAAAGAAGATCAAGACATAATTCTATTTAACAATCACAATTCATTTAGCAAATTTAAAGAAGGGGAAAAACAGTAACTTTAGATCACGCATCATAACTTGTTTGATCTGTTGCAATTACAACTCATTTTCTCCTCCTTTTGTTTCCTGTTCTAGAAGTTGCTATTACTATACTGTTAACCGACCGGACCCTAAATACATTAAATCTACACCCTGTTGTGACGATTGCGATTCTACCAACACATGCAGTTTTGTGCTTTCCACTGTTCATTTTGCTACCTTTTCTATAATGTGTTACTCCTTCCAGTTGTGACACACCATGCATTCCTGGTTCTGTTGAAGTTTTGCCCTTGAGAACACTCGTTTTGACAACTGAGATCCACAAGACAAGAACAAGAAATGTATTCACGTAATTCTTAGTCTAATAGTGAGCCATCTCGACTCTCAGCATTGCCTAGTCATATGACTCTAATGGCTACGTGTAAAACATTTTACATGAACCATTTATGTACATGGCACTGAGTAGCCCTCAAGGTTACAATGTGCACATTTGACGACACTGACAAATCGCCACTTCCATTACCTCTAAAACTGGACAAGTCCACGAGTTCTCTACTCACAAAAATCTACTTTACAAAACGCACAAATGACCAGAATACAATCAAACTTTCTTCTACTCATTGGACCATAGGATGTAGGTTCAGACATTGCTCTAAGAAGGTGATGTCAATAATCTGACACCAGTGTTAGATGACCTACGGGTTGTCGTCCATGGAGAGTGAAAAGAGACACCATGACAACAGTCGATTTAATTTTCTTTATTCTGGTTCCCGGCAGTAGTACATCCGGAGCAGCTCGGTGGAGACTTCCAGTTGCCTCTCTCCGGTATTGCTGACAGTGCAAAGAGCAGGGCCAAGCGTGACATCACTCGAATGCTGCTCTCATCAGCATCGCGTCTGCGATGACAGTGCAGCAGCGCAGCTGATGATACCGTGAAGGCGGCCATAACCTTCTTCCAGCTAACAGGTGGCTCTCTGTTCAGTTGCGCGCTGCTCTAATAACTCAGGGCAGGCTGCCCCGTCCCTTGGTTGAACAGCAGATCCTGTACTTTATTCTGGGATATTGCCCATGGTGTAGGCTGAGATACACAGACGAGAATATATTACTAAATAAGTGGCGGTGTACTTATATGCTCCATAGTATGTTTTTTTAGGACGTACGGCATATACTTATATGGTGGCAAGTGAGGAAACACTTCCATCCTTCCACTAGCATATTGCATCATTGGCTGTTGCCACACTGCACCCAGGTGGCTCTGCTTCGCAATGCCTGTTGTCCGTGTATTGCTTCGTAATCGGTAACATGCTAGCCTGCCTGCGGCTGGCTCTGTTGGAACTCACCTCCACCCTGGGGTACGTTTTGTGGGGTTCTGCCCCGTCGTCTAGTATAGTGTGCCTAAAGGATACTGCGTTCTCGGAATGCTATACAACAGTTCAAACAAATCAAATTAATATTTTATATTACAAATAAGAAGACTGACAATCCTTAACTCTGAATTTACAATGGTATCGCAAGCGATGGACGACATGCAAACAATGAAAGTCCTTTGCAGTATACAAGGTCCATGTAAGTAATTGATATGGATCATACGTCACTGGTACTTTAGTGCTCCCCTAGTACTATAGGAATACTTTCCTGGTCGGCAAGTCCCGGTCTAGTGTTGTCCACTGTGCCGATCCTGTCCGTCCGAGGCCGGCAGGAGCGGCGCTTATATTCTCTTCCTTTAGAGGACGCTCCTGTCGTGGTGCAGTCTATGTCAGCGGGCTAGTGGTTGACGGCGTCTCACCGCCTTCTCTGTTCTTGTGTTCTTCATCTTCATCCGGCGCGTGTGGTTACGTCAGAACACTTTTTACCGAAAACTGTCGATACGCTGCATTACGTTTTACTGGAGACGAGATTTGCGGCTGCTATCTGACAAAGAAGATGAACCAAATGGCTTGGCACCTATTTCAATATCACTTTCAATTGATGAGCCCATATCGTCATCATGTACATTGTCTGCACAGCTGAGTGAATACGATACCACACATTCTGCTGATTTATGTAGCAGAAGTCTTAATATGTCATGTGCCACTTCTTCATGGCTCTCCGAAATTATTTGGGTTGCATTTTGATGAAATGTCAACTTTGGCAGCTATTGCAGATATAATGCTACGTTTAATTTTTTATTGTTGCCATTCCTCTGCTTCGTGTCAACACCACTAGCACTATAGCACTGTTGTGAGCTACTTGTCGCCTAAGAATTTCAACTATGCTCCATAGCCTCATGCTGTGCTCAGAACTGTGTACCTCCTGTCACTCCCCCTGTTGTCATTAGCAACCAATATTGTGTTTGCTTGGTAGACAATGTGTGGGGCATAGAATGAAGCAAACATCAACGGGCTTTTGCATAGTCGTCGTAATGAAGGGATACCTTGTCAGTGAGCTGTTGACAACGCCGTCTTCGTCGTCTTGAAGCCATTCTTGACTAACGTAGGCTCACTATATCCAATCTCAAAAGTAAGAAACCCTCATGAGCGTTGCAGCCAATATTTAAGGCAAACTTGATAGGACCTTCATGTTGGCGCTTGTATCGCCAGTTACGCAACAGCGAAAAATCTGAACAGACGTCATGTTTCAACTATAGAAGCACCCCTACCAACTTTCGTTTGTCTTTCGTACTCGCTTGTTGGTGTTGGAAATTTTTTTCTGTCTGTGTAGTTGTGGGCTAGTAAGTTTTTAGTTTTGCGGAGTCCACAATCTTACATCTCTGAATATTTAAAGCAAGTTGACAATCTTTGCACCAATCTGAAATCTTGTCAAGATCCGACAGAATATTTATGTAAACTTCTTTCGAGCAGTACTTCACTGTACATAACATGTTTTTATTACGTCCAGAGTACCACTTAGTGTACTAATACTCCTATCATCCTGTTGGTATTTAAACTTCTACTAATACTACTACAGGTCTTAAAAAAAAGTTCATCTGATTTCATAACAATAGATCTTCTGCATGGATGAAGACAGAAACTTAGGGTGAATTTCAGGTTACGCCGATCACTACAAAGTTTGTCCCGAGAAGAAAGATCCGATTTTATAAGAACATTCATTTTACATGCGTGTATATACAAGCTTTTGGTACATTTTACAATTACGAGTAGGACTATGATTTTCATTACCTTTTACAAATTGTAATAATATCATTTAAGAGCCGCGACCATCGGCAAGTGCAGATCGCTATTGTTAGTGACAGCCCGGCTTCCCAGTGTCTGTGTGACTGCAATTATTTTGCAGTCTGAATGTAACAGGTGGGTTCATATATGTTGCTAAAGAGTGGCGGCCTGGTCCTACAGGGTGATCTGCAAAGACGAGTGGTTTACCCACAGAACGGCTGGAATTCCCTGGTACCCTTTAAGAAACAATCATTTGAGAGCTTTGACAGGAAGTAGCCCTTTACAGATTTACTCAGAGTCTTAGCAGGAAATGCTCAATGGCAATGGATGAAATGAATGCCGATTGGCCGAAATGTTGGCATGTGAAAATAGCGTCGTGGAGCTGTTGGTTGCTTGCGAAGTCGATAAGTCGGTCGGTTGCACTGATAAGGTGCAGAAGACCGCTCTGTAGTGGAGGACTTGTACAGGTGTATTTCAGAAGTTTGTAGTAAGGTAGTAAGGGACCAGCTAGGCTGTTTTCTTGTAAGGAATGTTAAGAGAGCGTTCGGAAGTGCATTCTTCACGGACGCGTGAGAAACATAGTAATCTATTGCTGGTTTTTTAGTAGTGAGCTAATATTAGAGAGTGTAGACAGACTCTTAAGTAAAAAGCCGCCTAAGAGAGCATGGGACAACCAGCTAGCTGGAAGCGTTGTGTAAGCAGACTTGGTGGGAGTTGTTAGGACAAGAATAAATTTAATGTCGTCCAGTTGAAATTTGGAACTTTCGTTTATGTCATTACCATCTTTGACTTTAAACTGAGTTCCTGGGTTGTTCGTAGAAGAGATGGGATAAATCGGCTGGTGGCAGTATTGTGAATGGTTGCGGTGTCTGTAGTCCGGTCCAGTACTCTGGAGTCATTTGAGAGCAGTCGAAATGCTGCAGGGTATGGAGTAGTGGTGTAGCGGAAAGGACTGTTTTAACCTTGTCAAGCAGGTCTAAGAGAGGCTAGGGGCCCTTATTTGGCTTCATACCGCAGATGTAGCAGGGCCTAGGAATTATGCAGGTCCGCCAACAAACGTTTGAGATGTCTACGGAACAATACGTCGCGTGGTATACCTCACGCACCTCATGGCACCAAGAGTTCGCGGACTGTGGCCGCGACCGCGGCAGCACTTCACCAGACACTACAGAAGCTCCGAGACGACGACCGAGGAGCAGAACTCCACAACGCACAAGGCGAACATTCAAACGGTAGGCAGGCTGCTGTGGTACCCTTGCTATTACGTCCTGAGGTACAGCATTCACTGCTGTTGACATGTGCCGTTTCACTTCACCTAAAGTTCTTGGAAAAGCACATGGGGTGACTTTGGATGCCAACAAGTACGTCCCTTACACACGATCCATCGTCCAGGCAGCTCACCATTAAAGAAAGCCCTTATGCGCAGGTGCCTGAACTACAATGCTTAATCCTTTTGAAAAATGAAATTTTTGGCGTCCTCTCGCAATTCTGGAAAAATCCAAATGTGCAACATGACGGTCGAGCTAGCAAGTTGCTTGCACCGGGGAAATTCCCACCGGAAATATAGAACTGGCGCCATTATAAAATTTACGTTTCAGTGCGTAAATTAAAATTCAACATAATATTTTATCTTCACTCACGTAGAAGATTCATTCTTGCAAAGTCAAACTTTTGTAGTGTAATAACAACAAATACTACTACTGCTACTACTACTACTACTGCTACTTTTACCACCACTACTACCACTACTACTACTTTTAGCTTAGTAAATCTAGTTTTGCCTTGGTCACTGAAGCTTGAAAGTCTTCTGTGTCTTTCTAAACTTATTCTTTGTATACAGCTGGCCATGAAAATATTCCCCTCGTAAACAAGACATCATCCCATAAATGAATATTAATGCGATCTTACCTCTTTTTACGAGATGATTAGCAATAGGTGCTGAGGACTTTTACTTTAATCTAGGCGCGCAGTCCGGAACCGTGCGACTGCTACGGTCGCAGGTTCGAATCCTGCCTCGGGCATGGATGTGTGTGATGTCCTTAGGTTAGTTAGGTTTAAGTAGTTCTAAGTTCTAGGGGACTAATGACCACAGCAGTTGAGTCCCATAGTGCTCAGAGCCATTTGAACCATTTTTTTACTTTAAATTTACGAAATCTTGAAAATATGTTTAAGCAATTCAAAATTATGAGCCACGTGTTTAAAGCTTTCTAAAACGACATGAAAATGTGTTATAGCCGTCTTTACTGCGAGTATGTGTACAAAGGAGATATATATACTTATAGCGTAGAACTTAGGTGTCTCGTTAACAAATAAAACCACTCTGGCTCACAGCGCACGCATCCACTCTCCTCTCTCCTGTGTGCCATCAGGAAACGACCACAGCATGTCACTTGACAAACACAGGTTTCGTGTATAATATTGGGAAGTCTACAGAACAATACGTCGCGTGATATGGCTCAGGCACCTCATGGTACTAAGAGTTCACGCACTGTGGAAACACAGATTTCGTGCAGAATTTTGTCGCTAGAAAATGTATCCAATGCACTGCTTACACACCACACATTGCGTTGTATTAACCTTAAAACCTCTAGCTTGAAACGGTCAGCTGCAAAAGTAGTCAGGTAGTGCTATTCTTGACGGTCAGAACATCCTTTCTGTACGTCCACCCGAACCGCTGTCTATCTGGCTGGAAAAGACAACAAGCGCTCACCGGACTGCCGATCCACACAGGGGTCACGTCCCTCGCCGCCGTAGTGAAATCCACCTGATAGAACTGCCTGCCGCACAACAGCTCCTAGACGCTTCCTCTCTCAGCTCTGCTGACAACTCGCTCGTTCATCTCCCTGTAGCGACTGAACACAGAACCAACCGCCCTTGCCACCATCTCTGCTGTGGTAGGCCTGAAGGCAATCACGCGCCCGTGCTGTCTCCTCTCTTTATTTATTTATTTATTGTTCCGTGGGACCAGATTAGGGAGAAGTCTCCATGGTCATGGAACGAGTCAGTACATGAAATTGTAACACGATTGTAGAAACAGATAAAATGAAATATAAGAAACATATTCAGTTGTAGATTGTACAAACAGATAAAATGAAATATAAGAAACATATTCAGCTGAGAAGTGGTTAATTTAAATAAAGAAAATCAAAAATGTAATACCGGAATTTGCTTAATTTTTTAGCTCTTCCAGGAGCTCCTCGACACAATAGAAGGAGTGAACCATGAGGAAACTCTTTAGTTTAGACTTAAAAGTGTTTGGGGTACTGCCAAGATTTTTGAGTTCTTGAGGTAGCTTATTGAAAATGGATGCAGCAGAATACTGCACTCCTTTCTGCACAAGAGTCAAGGAAGTGCATTCCACATGCAGATTTGATTTCTGCCTAGTATTAACTGAGTGAAAGCTGATAACTTTTGGGAATAAGCTAATATTGCTAACAACAAACGACATTAAAGAAAATATATACTGTGAGGGCAATGTCAGAATTCCCAGACTATTGAATAGGTGTTGACAAGAGGTTTTCGAACTTACACCACACATAGCTCGAAAAGCCCGTTTTTGGATCAAAAATACCCTTTTTGAATCAGAAGAATTACCCAAAAAAATAATACCATATGACATAAGCGTATGAAAATATGCGAAGTAGACTACTTTTCGTGTTGAAATGTCACTTATTTCAGATACCGTTCTAATGGTAAATAAAGCGGCATTTAGTTCCTGAACAAGATCCTGAACATGGGCTTTCCACAACAGCTTACTATCTATCCGAACGCCTAGGAACTTCAACTGTTCCGACTCGCTTATAATATGCTCATTATGTCTGATTAAAATATCAGTTCTTGTTCAATTGTGAGTTAGAAACTGTAAAAACTGAGCCTTACTGTGATTTAGCATCAACTTATTTTCCACAAGCCATGAACTTATTTCATGAACTACATTATTTGATAATGTTTCAATATTACACAGAAGATCCTTCACTACCAAGCTGGTGCCATCAGCAAACAGAAATATTTTAGAATCACCTGTAATGCTGGAAGGCATATCATCTATATAAATAAGCAGCAGCAGTGGCCCCAGCACTTACCCTTGGGGAACGCCCCACTTAACAGTGCCCCATTGGGACTGAACATCACTACCACTCTCAATATTGCGGAGAATTACCTTCTGCTTTCTGTTCTTAAAGTAAGAGGCGAACCAATTGTAAGCTACTCCCCTTACTCCACAATGGTCCAGCTTCTGCAGTAATATGTTGTGGTCAACACAGTCAAAAGCCTTCGTTAAATCAAAGAAAACACCTAACGTTCGCAACCTTTTATTTAATCCGTCCAAAACCTCACAGAGAAAAGAGAATATAGCATTTTCAGTTGTTAAGCCATCTCTAAAACCATACTCTACATTTGACAGCAAATTATGTGAATTTAAATGCTCCACTAACCTTGTATATACAACCTTCTCGATAACTTTCGCAAACACCGATGGCATAGAAATAGGTCTATAATTGTCAATATTATACCTGTCTCCCTTTTTATAAAGTGGCTTCACTACCGAGTACTTTAATCGGTCAGGAAACCGACCACTCCTAAAGGAAAAGTTACAGATATGGCTAAGTACTGGTCTAACATACATGGAACAATACTTCAGTATTCTGCTAGATACCCCGACATATCCATGAGAGTTCTTGGTCTTTTGTGATTTAATTATTAACTCAATCTCCCTCTTGTCAGTATCATGGAGGAGCATTTCAGGTAACAGTCTCGGAACACTTTTTTCTACGAGCGCTATATGATTCCCTGTTGGGACTAGGTTTCTATTTAGTTCACCTGTTATATACAGAAAGTGATTATTAAATACTGTACATATATGCGACTTATCAGTAACACGGGCATTCCCACTACGCACTGACTCTATATCCTCTACCTGTCTCTGCAGACCACCCACTTCCTTTACGACTGACCATATGGTTTTAATTTTATCCTGAGACTTAGCTGTTCTATCTGCATATCACATACTTTTTGCCTTCCTAATAATTTTTTTAATCACATTACAATACTGTTTGTAATGGGCTGTTGCATTTAGATTGTGACTGTTTCTAACGTTTTGATATAAATGCCACTTTGTTCTACAAGATATTCTTATCCCTCTAGTCAGCCACCCAGGCTGCCTGTTTGTGCTAGTATCCTGTTTTGAACGTTCTAACGGAAAGCAACTTTCAAAGAGCATTAGAAAAGTCTTGAGAAAAGCATTATATTTATCGTCTACTGTATCAGCGCTATAAACATCTTGCCACTCTTGTTCCTTGATGAGGTTTACAAATGTCTCTACAGCAACTGAATCTGCTTTCCTAAACAGCTGATGACTATATTTAACACGTGATGCAGCACAAAAATCTTTTAGAGTTAAAATTTGTGCATCATGATATGAAAGGCCATTCACCTTTTTGCTAACAGAATGCCCTTCCAGTAATGAGGAATGAACAAAAATATTGTCTATGGTTGTTCTACTGTTCCCTTGCACTCTCGTTGGAAACAATACGGTTTGCATAAGATTATATGAATTAAGGAGTTCTGCCAGCATCCTTTTCCTTGCACAATCACTTATACAATTAATATTGAAGTCACCACATATAACTAACTTTTGGTATTACCTATAAAGTGAACCAAGAACCTCTTCTAGCTTTAGCAAAAATGTTGTGAATTCGGAGTCTGGGGATCTATAAATAACAGCAGTAAGAAGATTAGCTCCACTAAATTTAACCACACCTGCGCAACATTCAAACACCTTTGCAGTCCAGTACTTTGAAACATCAATTGACTCAAATGGGATACCGTTTTTCACATACATGATTACTCCCCCACACCGCAAAGAGCTCCTAGAATAGCTGCCAGCCAACCTGTATCCTGGTAAAGGGAGCCTCTAAATTATCTCCTTATTTAAGAAGTCTTCAGATATACCAATAATTTCAGAGTCAACATTTACAAGCAGTTCACTGACTTTATCTCTAATATCCTGTATATTTTGACCACATAGTGAGTCTCCCTACAAAATGACTCTCAGGACACGGGGGAAAGGATGGTAACACCCGACACGCCACAGAATCCACGTTTTGTAAACTAACACTTAGTACAAGAGGCAATAATCACAGTCGTTTCAACGTATGCAGAATCAGCAAGTGTCGTGAAGTTCTTTGCAGCTGAAATTACCGTATGCTTGCTGTAAGGCGCATGCAAAGAAAAAGCTATGCAATCTGCCTATGACGGCTTGTATAAGAGGAGCGTTCAATACGTAACGCTACAGTTTTTCTAAAAGCAGGTTGAATTTATTCAAGATTTCAATACGTCATAGTATTTCTCACTCTTTTGGCTATAAAATCCTGTTTTTCAAGCCAACATCCGTTCAGTGCGACAACCTTACGCCAACTTGCAGGGAAGGCCTGTACTCTCGTATGGTACTGTCCTACAGGTCGACGTTGGAGCTAACGTCTCCTGCAATACTAGCATCCCTCGTAACGCACAAGCAACTCCGCACAGGTGCCCCTTCGTTGCTGTTTCTGTTGTTCTGTCAGGCTGCGAAGAACCTAGTGGACACACGGTTTTGAGTGCCCCGACTGTTGGACGAGTGTATTAGCACTACCAGCAGAGATGGTCAGCTGAGCAAAGAGGTATTTGATTGCGATCCGTTGATCACCTCGAATCAGAGTGTCTGTACGTTCCCACATTGCAGGAATCACAGCTGTGTGGGGCCGGCCGCACGCATAGATCAGAAGGATTTGGGCCACCTAGTTGTGATGTTGACAGACGTCTCGCCCCACGACTCACCGTGCTTTTGTTCATTGCCAGGTCTGTAAGCACCTATGGATATCAGCGAAGCTCTGGTTTCCCGCGAAACGCAGTTCAATTACAGCTGTGTCCTAGGAAGTTACCTCCGTTACAGATGCCATTTTGAAGGTGCAATAGCGCCACCACTTACCAGAACTTCATGAAATTGTAGGAGTTGAAGCGGGAATATTCCACGATGTCCTACAACAAATTACGCATTTTGTTTTCAACTAAAATTGGCCTACAAAATAGTGTGTTGCATTAATTATTCCACGCCCTTCGTAAATAACTATCCACTGAATGGAGAACGTATTCAGTTAAGGGTGCTCACGTGGGCTACGACAGAAGACCAAGAGTAAATGAGAACTTGGGAGCTGGCAAAAAGGCATGTTAAATTATAAGTTGTTTTTGGAGATGAGAATTAATTAAAGAGAAATGGTAATAAGCGTTGAGTATCATTCCGGAAAAATTACGTGATAGCTCAGCAATTAAATTAGAGAAGTCATCCATGCGACCAACTACCAAAAATTATGAAAATTAGAACAAACAAAAACGTAATTTCGGATCCCCTTGGTAATACCAAATAAGTGGGATAGTAATATAAGCTATGATTTATATTAACGGTCGAGTTAATGAAAGACCGATACTGATTGGATGAGTCGATCAAGGACCGTGATTGATATCTGAACACGGAACAATGTTTCATGGAACACTGAAAAATAGATTTAGTTAAGTTCACAAGTCGTTCTATCAGGCAATGTTATCACCATAGATTTTTGGGTCACAGCGTATAAGTAACCATCAAAATGAAATGTCAGACAAAGTTGAATTTTAATCAACAGAATAATTGAAGGGCAGGCAACGTCCTAGCGAAGCGTCTAGCCCCGCCGATATAGGAAAAACGCCTACGTCACGCCGTTCACAGGTGCACGCTAGCATGTATCTCAACCGCCCAAACTGAAGACTGGTTAGTTAACTGCCTCGAAAGTATAACGTATAGACGAGCTTGTGCAGCACAGGCTCTGGTATTTCTAGAACCCCGTGCGTAGAGTGTCTTTGCACCTCACCATTGATTTACAATTAGCATAAATATAAATGATATGAAGGACAAGTGGCATAGGTTAAATACCATCTTTGGAACCGTAATGGAAGTTTTATTAAGAGTTCTCTATGGCAGTGGCTCCTTACCTAGCTTGCATTTATCGTGAATCCCTCACCCAGCATGAAGTCCTAAGCGCCTGGAAAAAGGCGCAAGTGACTCTAGGGTAAAAGAACGGAACCGCGAATCTCAAGACCAATATCCCAACTTCTGTTTGCCGCAGAATCCACCAACGTATTCAATGTGCAAATACAATAAACTTTCTTGAGACTGAGAAGCTTATGTTCACGAATCAGCATGATTTTAGAAAACATAGCTCGTACGAAACTTAGCTTACCCTTTTCTCAAATGATATACAGGGAACTACGGATGAAGGGTAACAGGCAGATTCCATATTTCTAGATTTCTGGAAAGCAGTTGACTAGGTGCCCCATTGCAGGCTCTTAACGAAGGTACGAGCATATGGAATAAGTTCACAGATATGTGAGTGGATCGAAGGCTTCTTAAGTAACAGAACCTGATGTGTTATCCACTGCGGAGAGTGTTAATCGGAAACAAGGCTGTAGTCAGGAGTGCCCAGAGAAGTGTGATTGGACTGCTGTTGTTCTCTATATACACAAATGATTTGGTGGACGAGGTGGGCAGCAATCTGCAGTTGTTTGATGATGATGCCGGGTTTTAGCGTAAGTTGTGGAAGATGAGTGACTGTAGTAACATACAAGACGACTTAGATAAAATTTCCGGTTGGTTTGATGATCAAACCTGTAATGTTTGAATTCACTACTGCTAGCGTCCTGTTTGACACAGCCAAGTTACTTACATAAATGTGCGTAACGTTGCAAAGCGATATGAGATGGAAGGAGCATGTGAGAACTTTCGTAGGGAAGACGAGTAGTCCACACCTGTAAAGGAAATCGCGTATAGGACGCTGGTGCGACCTATTCTTGAGTACTGCTAAAGTTTTTGGGATACTTACCAGGAAGGATTCAAAGAAGCCATCGAAGTAGTCCAGAGGCAGGCTGCTAGATTTGTTACAGGGGGTTCGAACAACACGTAGGTGTTACGAAATGCTTCGGGAACTCCTGGAGGGAAGGTGACGTTCTTTTCGAGAAAACCTATTGAGAAAATTTAGGGAACCTGCATTTGAAGCTGACTGCCGAACGACTCCACTGCCACCAACATACATTGCGCGTGAGGACCACAAAGACAAAGGTACGAGAAATTAGGGCTCACATGGAGGCATGTAGATAGTCGTTTCTCCCTCGTTCTATTTGCCAGTTGAACAGGAAACGGAATAACCAGTAGTGATACGGTGTACCGTATGGTGGCTTGCGAAGTATCTAGGTAGATGTAGATCAAGACCAAACGCATTTATCTTTACTCTAAAGTGTCCTCGGTGGTCACTGTAACAATGTGGCCATTTTTGTCTTACAACTCTTTTTGCTACGACAATGAACAGTTCCATACATTACTTAATATTACGAATAGCATTAATTCTTGTTGTTATTCACGTTTTTTCGTGTATAACTAAACGCAATTGCAAGCCTGCATTTTTGAGATAATTCTTTTTGAGCTGCATCTAAACATTGACACACTTAGGTAAAGAGTTTCTAATTTTGCAGTATTTATTAAAATGGACGTGTAGAATCGTCTGATGAAGATTGAGATGGATGTGAAGGCCTCCAGGAAATTCTTAACTAAGCATCTTATATAAATAGTAAGTAAAACATGCTAACTGTTCATGAGCCTAACGAACAAAACTCTTAAGAGAAAAAAAAATTGTTACAGTAACGACCGAAGTACCTTAGAACAAATCGGAAAACCTTTGGTCTTAATAAGACTTTCTTTACAGGTGCAAAAGACGGTATCATATATCTGCAGCTGTGGAAAAAGAGATTGAAAAACTATGAAGATGGCTTGGATGTGAAGGACGTTTTCCAATGAACGCCTTTCGATTTGATATAACTTTTTTAAGTGTTCTACATCCGTTCCCTGTTAGTTTAATTATGTAGATGGCACATAAAAGCACTGTAGTGGGAATGTAACCAGTCTCTCTATTCTCCCTGTATTAAAATGACCATATTGTCAGTTGCAGCAGAACCTGCAACCGTATGAGGTGGGTAAGAAGCTAACTGTGTCGCTAACACGAGTGGATCTTGCTGTGCTCGGTTTACACTGCAGTGGTTCGGCGTTACTGAAGTCACGGGTGCCCAGTGCTGCCGGTGAGTAATCGCACTGCGAGAAGCAGTGACAGGAAGTGAATGGAAACGGCTAGAAGAGACTGGAAGCGACTCCCCGCGGTGGCTGCCGCAGTTTCGCGACGGGCGGCCGAGAGCGCTGAGAGATGTCCGCTGTCGCCCGAGCTGCCACTGGCGCCTGGTGCTGGCGCTTGGTGCCCAGTGCCTGGTGCCTCGTGGTGGCGCAGTTGGGGGCCACACTGCAGCCATTTCCGGCCATCCCTCATCTGGCAGCACGCTGCCCGTCGCGACGCGCCATTGCCGGGTGCTAGCTACTTGTTCACCGCTACTATGGCACTCACCTGACGATTCTGCTGTGAACAGAGCTATATTTTCTCTATATGCACAACACAAACGATACCTGACCAATGTCAGTTTTACTAATATCGTTTTGTTAACACTATGCCGTCCGGCGACACCACAGTGGTATCGTGCGCGAAATAGCAGTCAACGGCCTGCGACACCACAGTGGTATCGCGTGCATAGTATTGCTCATTGGCCAGCGACAACAAGGTGGTGTCATGAGCATAGTATCGCGCAGTATCCGACGACAGCACTTAGTATCTTTTACTCTCTGTTGGTAACAATAAGTCAACACATCAAAAAGCTTTTTGTTTTTATGAATACTTGTGCCCCTCATCATGGCAGACGATAGACACGATACGATTATTTACGATGAATATGTGGACATCTTGTCTTACGTTCCGGACGATTTAGCCGATTGGGAAGACGACGCTGAATACAAAAAAAAATGAAAGTGAAACAGAATCGTCGGAAGATAGTGAAATACGTCCAAGAAGAATTCGGCGAACGCTGTGATTGCCAGAAGATTCGGATGAATAATAAGAAGCTAGTGAACACTGATCAGACTTTGATTTACCAAGGACAAAATTATGTATGAGGAGGATATGTATGAGAATCTATGTGCCTATTGATTTACGTATATTGCTATCGTGGTTGAAACCGACTGTAAGAAAGAAAACGAAACCGAACATTTTCACAGCACAGCACTGTTTTTTTCGAAGTAGGTTTGAACTAAAAATCGGCATATCGTCATTTAAAAAAATATATAGACTATTTCGTTTGGATGCTTAATACTGTGCTGTGTGTAAGTCTGATAAATAATGGACAAGAACTTTTTGAGGTTTTTCATAACAACGTTGCGTGTTTGTACACTATATGCATTATAAATAAAGCTAGCTGATGTCGGTCTGAATATTCTTTAGAGCATCCTGTAAATTTTGAAGTAGATCGAAGAACTTTCGGAGATTTATGGTAACAACGTTTTCCTTTTAGATAGGAGATATATGTTTATATATATGATCTATGTTCGTCCAAATGTTCGTTAGAGTATGGGGTAAAAATTTGAAGTAAATCGGTCAAGAAATTTTCGATATTTTTGTTAACAACTTTCCAGAGTATGTATATTACTTACATACTTATAAACTAGATCTATTAAAAGATATGTGTCCTTTGTCGGTCCGAATGTTTATTAGAGTGTCGTTTAAAAATATGAAGTAAGTCGATCGAGTTTTTTTCGAGATTTTTGATAACAATGTTGAACAACCGCTTGTCTTTATATAGTAGTATAAATTGTTCAGTAGTTTAACGTAATATTGCCAAACCGATGTCAAAGGTTTCTTACGAGCTATGAGGAGAACACATTAGAACTAGAATGGCTACACGACGTATCGCTGTGAAAACTTAAAGGCTGTATTGAAATAATACTACGATCACGCATACATTAGAAAGCAAATACGACGATGAGAGGAACATTTCCTCACAGCCAACAACAAATGGAGGAATAGACAGTATACAGGATAAACGTGGAGCCAAAAATATTATTCGGAGTTTTGGAAACTAATGATATGGTGTAACACCCCTGCAACCACTACAGTGCAGAAACAATTTACATAATAGCAAAAAAAAAAAAATTTTAACCACTACGCCACAAAACTGGGGTTAGGCGACCAAATATATAATGAATTTTGAAAAACCTCAAAGTGGAAAACATACATGCCACGAATAGTATACGCTATGATCGAAAACGACTCGAATAGATAAACTCAGTACTGCTAGTAGCTTCAAAATGAGATTTAATGAATGGTGTGTGGTTTGACGGAACACAAATGGTTCAAATTGAAGAGAACTGTAAATTACAGGGTTTTGCTAACTTGGCTCCACTAGATCTACACATGTACGTCAACAGGAAAAGAAACGCATCAGGGATTCGTGTATGCAGTCGCGTGTCATCTCACTAACTGACTGAACCGTTTGCCTTCGACCGGTATTGCACCTGGTCAGATGACATTTCCGTATGCCTCAGTGATCGATTTCTCCCAACATTCGAGTTTTTATACAGAGGGACTTCACCTGTAAGCAGGTGATGCTCCATCTCCCTATAATCGAGGTGTCATGACGTACTTGGATAATACTTTACTCCGACGACCGATATGCTAAAACAGTGTTTCTAGATACCAATCACTATCTTCGGTCATTTATAACCACCCATACCTTTACGGACCTAATAGCACGAACTTAACAAAACCCACCAAGAACGACCGAATGTAAGCGAGTGGTCCGTCTCTATCACACCGACCAGTAACAGTTTGCTTTGTAGTGAGGCCACATCAATGCTGTTCGTGCGCTCACCTAGCAAATTCAGGGACTCGACAACAACGAAGATATGGCAACTAGATCTCATCTAGGTCTATTCTGAAGCAAAGACGATCAAAGAGAGCGTGAAATTCTGCTCTCGTCTCTATATATAAAGAAATTAAGCATTTGGCCTATGTATTACTTTAGGGATACTTATCTTTTACACTAAGTGTTTTTTTAAGTACCCTTGAAGCTGCACATTAATGTATTCGAGAATTATGAATCAAACGTTCGTGCATTGTATAGAAAATGTGGCTCATGCGAAGACTTTGAGGACTTTCAGGTTTTCTTCCACACATTTCTGGTTGCGTACCTGAAACGCTCATACTGTTCTAGTTTCTACGTAGATAGCGCTGGTACCCTTTTTTACTAGCACACTCACTAAACGCTCTAGGAGACACACAGCTTTGGGAAGATACTACAGCAAAGTCTGATCCACCACGGTGTATTACTATCTGTATATGGAAAAAGAGTCTGTTGGACATGGAAGTTAGGAAGACGAAGATATAGGTATCACCCACATTTCAAGCACCTACGAATCCTTAGTTGATGGGTTTGGACGTTAATATATTATTTTGCAAGCATTGATCTTTCACCGAATTGAGTGCCCTTATTGCAAGATTACCGATACTTTTCGGTTTTCTGAAGATTGCCGATCAACAACGGAAAGAAGATAATAACTGCTTCTCTAAAATGTGATCAAGAGCAGTAAATTTATAATTACAATGAAAAGAACACCCTTAGCTACTTACAGAAATTAATAACTGCGTCTCTAAAATGTGATCAAGAGCAGTAAATTTATAATTACAATGAAAAGAACACCCTTAGCTACTTACAGGCGTTGATATACGTCAATGGGGACAGATGAAAATGTGTGCCCCAACCGGGACTCGAACCCGGGATCTCCTGTTTGCATGACAGACACTCTATCCAACTTCTTTTTTTTTTTTTTTATCGTTGTGTTTGGTCGTTGCGGACGTCGCAAGACATCCTGTTCAAGTTCGGTGGTTGATGCTTCCACTCAGTTTTTATCCATCTGAGCCACCGAAGACGAGGACACAGAGGATAGCGCGACTGCAGGGATTTATCTCTGGCACGCCTCCCGCGAAACCCACATTCTCAACGTACTGTCCCACACTACGTTCGTAGTGCCCCCGTCCATTATACTCATTACTCGCGGCGCGTTGCCGATTCCCGTAAGAGTTCGGCCAATGTTTGTGCATTCCCACAGAAGAAGATGGTCAAGTGGCCGGTGAGCCTTAACTATATATGTACGAAGATGGTATATGTTCTTCCGGACATGATTTTCCTTATTTATTATGATGACCGTTTCTGTCTATGTAGGTCGGCCTCAACAAAATCTTTTCGTATTCGGAATAGGAAGTTGTTACTTGAAACTTCGTGAGAAGATCCCGTCGGAAGGAGAAACCCCTTTGTTTCAATCCCGTGCCATGTCTGTAATACTGTATCTGCTATTTCTAGATAATACGTAAGCTCTTTTTTTGGCTTATACGGTGTACTCCATTAATCCTACCGGTAACGATTCCACACCGCTCAGCAGTACTCCAAGAGAGGATGGTTTAAGTGTAGTGTACACACATTTTCTGTGTTCATCCTAATTTAAGTTTATTGTTATTGTAATTCCTAGGCATTTAGATGACATTTGAATGATTTATCTTGTAACCGAAGTTTATCGCGTTGCTTTTAGCTCACATATGAATGACCTCACACTTTTTCATTATTTAGGGTCAATTTTGCACGATATAGGTATGTTTTCTAAATTGTTTTGCAACTGGTTTTGATCTTCTGACGACATTACTGGACGATAAATGACAGTATCATCTGTAAACATCCTAAGACGACTTTTCAGATTGTCTCCTAAATCGGTAATATAGATAACAGCAGAAGGCGTATAACACAACCTTGGCGAACGCCAGTGGTCACTTCTCTTTTGCTCTGTGACTTACCGTCCGTTACTACGAACTCTGACCTCTGTGACATGAAATCACGAATCCAGTCCTATAACTGAGACGATAATCCATAAGTACGCAATTTGATTACAAGTCCCTTGTAAGATAGAGCGTCAAAATCCTTCTGGAAAGCTATAAATACGAAATCAGTTTGAAATCCTTTCTCAATAGCGCTCAACACTTGGTGTGTGTAAAGATCTAGCTGTTTCATAAGCACGAAGTTTTTAAATTCGTGTTGACTGTGTGTCAATAGACCCTTCACGTCGCGATAATTCATAATGTTTGAACACAATATATATCCAAGATTCTGCTGCATTTCGGGTTAATGATATGGACCTGTAATTTAGTGGATTACTACTACTGCCTTTATTTAATATCGGTCTGATCTGTGCTACTTCCTTGTCATTGGGTACAGATCTTTCGTCTAGCGAGCGGTTGTATACGATTGTAAAGTATGGGGTATTACCGCAGCATACTCTGAAAGGAACCTAATTAGTATACTATCTTTACCGGAAGACTTCCTTTCATTAAGTGATGTAAGTTGCTTCACTACCCCGAGGATATTTGCTTTGAAGCTACTCATGTTGGCAGCTGCTCTTGATTCGAATTCTGGAATATTTACTGCGTCTTCTTTCGTGAAGGAATATCGAAGACTGTGCTTAGTAGCTCTGCCTTAGGAGCACTACCATCGATAGTACTTCCGTTGCTATCTCTCGCCGCTAGCATACTTTACATAAGATCAAAATCTCTTTAGATTTTCTGCCAGCTTTGGAGACAAAGTTTCGTTGTGGAAACTATTACAGGCATCTCGCATTGAAATCCGCATTAAATTTCGAGCCAATCTTGGGGATTTTGATTTCGTTTGAATTTGGTGCACTTTTTTCGTTGTTTCTGCAACAGTATTCTTACCTTTTTTGTGTACCAAGGAAGATTAGCTCTGTCGTTTGTTGATTTATTTGCATAATTGTCTCAATTGCTGTCGAAACTATTTCTTTGAATTCATGTCACATCTGCTCGACATTTACAATGTTAATTTGGAAGGAGTGGAGATATTTTCCCAGGAAGTCGTCAAGAGGGTTTTATCTTCTTTTTTGAATAGGTACATTTTTCAATTTACTTTTGCATGATTTGGAATCTATGGTATCCTCTGATCCCTTTATCCATTTTGATGCTCGTTATTAGCTTAGGATTGTTTGCTGCTAAGAGGTGAAGTGTGTTCCCATAACCGTTTACTATTCGGGTGGGGGGGGGGGGGGGATGCAGTAAACCAACTGCTCGAAATAAATTTCAGAGAACATCTTTAGCACAATTTCGGATAATGTGTAAAGATTATCTCCGGGTTTAAACATGTGTTTATGCCTATATATCCGAGATAAATTGAAGTTATCGCGAAGTGTAATTGTATGAGTCAGGTATGTATTTGAAATTATACTCAAATTTTCTTTGAACCTTTCAGCACTTCTACGAGGGTGAGTCAAATGAATCCCTTAAATACATTTTTAAATATTATTTATTGTGCTGAAGTGGCACAAAGCTGTATCACTTTTCAACATAATCTCCCCCACGCTCAATTCAAGTCCTCCAGCACTTACAAAGTGCATGCATTCCTTCAGAAAAAAACTCTTTTGGTAGTCCGCGCAACCACTCATGGACCACGTGGGGTGCCTCTTCATCAGAACGGAACTTCTTTCCTCCCGTTGCGTCTTTGAGCGGTACAAACATATGGAACTCACTTGGTGATGAGTAATGGCGCCATTCCTTGCTCACTCTCTTCGTTTCCGGTTGGTAGAAGTGAACCCAGGTTTCGTCCCCAGTAACGATTCTTGCAAGAAAGTCATCACCTTCTCGTTCAAAGCGCCGAAGAAGTTCTTCACAAGCACCAACACGTCATTCTCTCATTTCAGGAGTCAGCTGCAGTGTGAAATTGTTTGTAGACAATTTGTGAAACTGGAGAACATCATGCACAATGTGGTGTGCTGACCCATGAGTAATCTGTAAACATGCTGCTATGTCATTCAGTGTCACTCGGTGGTTTTCCTTCACTATGGCTTCAACTGTTGCAATGTTCTGTGGAGTCACAACTCGTTGTGCCTGACCTGGACGAGGAGCACTTTCCACTGAAGTCACACCATTTGCGAACTTCCTAGTCCATTCGTAGACTTGCTGCTGTGACAAACATGCATCACCGTACTGAACGTTCATTCGTCCATGAATTTCAATAGATTTCAAAACTTCACTACGTAGAAACCGAATAACAGAACGCTGTTCTTCCCTGGTGCAAGTCGCAAGTGGGGCGGCCATCTTTATATTGATACTGCGACGGTATGTGTGCATTTGCACTATGCTGCCACTTACAGGCCATTCAGCACGCTGTTTGTAGCACGCTTACCAACTTACAGGACAAGGCGTGAAATTTCGATTTGTTATTACAAATTTAAGGTTTTCATTTGAGCCACCCCCGTATCAAGTGACGTGGTAGGTCGGTAAAAGGATTCAGTTATTATTTTAACCCGGTTTCCAAGAATGACCTCTACCTATACGAACTCGAAGGACTCTCTGCTTCAATTTCGCTACAAGATGAACTACTTATAACGGGAATGAACACACCATCGCCAACTTTGGTTACAAAATTCCCGTAAACTACGGACCGGTGTTTTGGGAGCGTGGTACCGCCATCGGATAGCGAGCCAAGTAATAAATGTAAATTCATTGTTATTCTCCTCAATCCACTCTAGCACCAGTCTAATCTTCAGACACAAAAAGTAATCCTGTTAGAAGATGCCATCGACGTTGGTAAACACATAAACCATGAAGAGATGTAGGTGGTCAGCAATGATGCTCAAGTACTCCACAACTAATATAGTGCATTCTGTTACTGCCACAAGTCTCATGGAAGCCCTGGCGAATGTTCTGCATTGTATATTACTGCTGTCACTGGCCTGCGTCCCTGGTGCGGTGCGTGTTTCGAGCAGTTGTCACCTGGACGACGATGTATCCGGACACGAACGTCGACCTGGTGTCACACGGAACGTGATTCATTACACGAGGCAGTGACACGTTTGCAGTGATTCATGCTGGAATCTCGACGATCCAGTTCCCACTGCAGTCATAACATACGATCTAGTTGGGTCAGTATAATGAAGTGCCTTCTGAGAACAAATCACCACGGTTTTGGAAAGCATCGCTCGTTGGAAACTCAGCCTGTCCTTTCTTCACATGATATTCTGCGAACTAAGGATGAAGGGAAACAGATTTAAGAAAAGCGTTTGAGGCGGTGCAGTAACGAAGGTATCAGCATACGGAATAGATTCTCGTATACGTGAGTGGCTCGAAGACTTCTTAAGCAGTAGAACCGAGTACGTTGTCCCCGACAGCAAGTGTTCGTCAGAGATAAGATTATCATCAGGAGGGCTCCAGGGAAGTTTGACAGGACCGCAGTTATTCTCCATAACTGTCCATGAAGCATCGTAAATCATCTGACGGACAGGGTGAGCAGCAACCTGCGACTGTTTCGCTGATGATGCTGTGGTGTGCTCGAAGGTGTCGTCGTAGAGCGTCTGTGGGATGATAGCAAATAATTTAGACAAAATTCCTAGTTTGTGTGATGAATGGCAGATAGCCCTAAATGTAGAAAAATGTAAGGCAATGCTGATTAATGGGAGAAACAAATCCTAATGTTCGGATCAGCAGTAGTGGTGTACTGCTTGAAACAGTCATGCCGATTAAATACCTAGCCGTAACGTTGAAAAGCAATATGAAATGGAACGATCATGTAAGGACTGTAGTGGAGAAGGCGAACGGTTAACTTCGGTTTATTGGGAGAATTTTAGGGAAGTGTGACTCATCTGCAAAGGAGACAGCATAAAGAACATTAGTGTTCCCATTCTTGAGTACTACTCGAGTGTCTAGAATCCACACCGAGTCGGATTAAAGGAAGACATCGAGGAAATTCAAAGGGGGGGGGGGGGGGGTTGCTAGATGTGTTACCAGTACGTTCAGTCAACGCGCAAGTATTATGGCGATGCTTCGGAGACTCAAACTGAAATCCCTGAAAGAAAGGCTGAACGCCGTTGAGACGGTTTAGAAGATCGGCATTTCAAGCCGACTGCAAAACAATCCTATTCTATTTGCCGCCAATGTACATTTCGCCTAAGGGTGGATCACCAACATGAGGGCCGGCCGCGGTGGTCTCGCGGTTCTAGGCGCTCAGTCCGGAGCCGCGGGACTGCTACGGTCGCTGGTTCGAATCCTGCCTCGGGGATGGATGTGTGTGATGTTCTTAGGTTAGTTAGGTTTAAGTAGTTCTAAGTTCTAGGAGACTGATGACCACAGATGTTAAGTTCCATAGTGCTCAGAGCCAGTTTTGAACTAACATAAGGTCAGACAAATTAGGGCTGGTACGAAGCCATACCGAGAGTCGTCTGTCACTGGCTGTGTATGCTAGTGCAATAGGAGGGGAAATGACTAATAGTCGTAGAATGCGTCCTCTGCCACGGGTCATAATGGGCTTGCGTATATGTATGTGGATGCAATGTAGATGTAGAACATGAGAAAACATAGGGATCTTGTGCTGCGGAACCCCCACTCAAAGTTACTCGCTGTATGTTGTGCTCCAAAGTACTTGCACCTGCAACAGAAATGCACTCTGTCATCAGAATTGGCACATATATCTTCTTAACCTACTTTACAGAGCAGTCAAATTCCTTAGCATCCCGTTATGTGACGATTCGTGGACATTCAGCACCTTGTCCTCTGCCCGTGTTTTCACCGTCCTGCTAACACTGTCCAAGTTCTTTGAGCTTTAACCACGACGTATCTCTTTTGAAAGTAGTTTATGTCAGTCGTTTTCCCAATTGCTGTTCGTAAAGTCTCTAAAACACGTTGTCATTCGTCTATGTCCCACTTACTTAATTTATTTCTCTGCATCATGTGCCCACAGTCCACCAGGCATCATTCAGCGTCACGGTGCGCATTGGTCATAACGTTCTGTCTCATTAATACATGAAGCTGTCTTTCGAGTACATATTACGCGATTTCATATTAATAAAACTCATTATCGCCCCCAGAGGTTTGAAGTTAGCTAAGGCAGATAATTCGAGTACAACGGCACGATCAGTTTAACAGCTCTGCTAAATTGTCGACAGTAATAAAACAGGGTGTTAGGTGTCTAGATACATATACTGTGACATATGGTACCGTAATACATACCCACTTCAGAGTCGTACTTCTTTTTTCTACCATACTTTACATAAGCACATCATATAATACCAACTGTTTTTTTTTCTCCATGGTCGTAACTGCACCATGAAGTGGACTTTTCCCGTAGTACAGACTTCCCGTTTTGCGCCCATGCATCAATATATGACCTGTTACCCAGGGAATATAAAGAGTAATGGAAATAATTATGAAAAATCCGCCTCGATTAGACAAACTACCTGGTGTTTACCTAGGTTTTAGCGTGGGCAACCACGCCTTCTTCAGAACAAATATAAAACAGCTTGCCTAAATAGGTATAGTCAAAGGCTAAAATCAACACCTACAGCGGCAACACCCCATATTTTTTTTTTTTTTATACAACTACACGGTACAAATGTACCAAGTCAATAATATTACTTATAACACGGACCTGGACCTAACTGATTGCCAAAAGTTGTCGCACAAATAGCAAATTGCGCAGATGATAAAAGCGATAATGCGGGAATTAAGACATATTTAATAGCAACGCACGACAAACTTTGTGCACGGGTGGTAAATCAGCCACAAGATAATTTGGAGGCCCTAGAATTAGGTAGAAATTACAACTAAACTAAAAAGATAGCTATGCGTTATTGTTAACGGTTAAAACCGCACTAATAATATGTGCAGCAGAAACAACCATAGTCGCTACATCGCCATAATAGCAATCAGTTAGGTCCCGCTCCCATGTATAAGAAGAGCGTTTCCTGGCCGCATGCTGTGATTTCGATAGGCGTGCATGTGAGCAGCCTGCGGTGCCTCAGTTAGGAGGAGAGTCTGTGACCAACGTACGTTAGCTCGGGAGAGGCAGTACACACAGGGCTGAGATAAGTAATATTATGGAGTTGGTACATATGTACCGAGTATTTGCAAAAAAAAAAAAAAAAAAAAAAAAAAATTATGGGGTCCTGCCTTTGTAAGTGTTGATTTTAGCCTTTGACTATGCCTATTTAGGCAAGCTGTTACATATTTGTTCTGAAGAAGGCGTGGCTACCCACGCTAAAACGTAGGTAAACACCAGGTAGTTTGTGCAATCGAGGCGGATTTTTCATAATTATTACGATACTTACCACTGCTGACGCGCTGCAATGCTGACAGTTCTTAAACATTAATGGTTTGCTTGTGCCATGTGCACTTGGAGGTGTTATCCAGCCTGAAAACTTAGTTCTAGTGTACACTGTCCTCTTTTATCAATAGAAATATCTGCACTTTTATCCCTAATAGCCCGTATACGAAAGAACAGAAAAGAAAACTGATCTGTAACATGAAGATCAGTTTAGATTTAGGGAAGGTAAGGGCAACAAAGAGGTACATTTGACGTTGCGCTTGATAATGGAGACAAGTGCTCAGACAAATGTCAAGAAACCTTCATAGGATATGACGAACTACAAAAGTTGCCGTAAATGGCCGCCCCTGACGTTGATAAAGCTCCGTGCTGTATACATCAAACTGAGATACGTCTAGCAGCTCTGCCTGATTTACAGTAGAGATAGCACTTTCATTATTTCCTGTAGCTGTTACAGTGTATAAGAATTACTTGTCTACACCTGACCCTTCTGCGTCAGAAATGAGAGTCACAGGGACAGAGATCAGGCGCCGTAGTGGTCAGGAGATTGCACTGCCTCTGCTGATTGACGTAACCTCACCGAACGTCTCGCACACTCGTCGCGAGGTCATCCAGGTCGTGTGTGCTGTTGTTCTGTCTTGCTGAAAATATACAAATAGTCTTTTACCTTCCGTGAGTTGATCCACATACAGGCTAAACAGTTTCTGAACGTACCGCTTAGCAGTAGAAATTTGGTGAAAGAATTCGCCTTACGATGCAAACAGTAATTTACCGAACACCAATTTAGAGATTTTGCAACGAAACGTCAAAGAACTTATTTTATGATACATAATCGATCGTGTTCTGTAGTTTAACATAACTGAAGGGCCTAAACATGACTCAGCTGGAGAAATTAAAGCCTGAGTATCCAAAAGTACTGATTTCACAGGACCTGCAACCTCTGGGAAAACTCAACGAACGAAAGTTCATCTGGACATTTTAACTCAAAAACATTAGTACATTTGTACCGATACATATGCTTCTTTTTCTGATGAAGGTCTTGAGTAGGCGGAACTAAAGTTACTAATTTTCCACAAATTGTTTATTGGAAAAAAATAATAATCTCGTCCGCTCCGACGAACCAACCGTAATTAACACCCAAAAATGACTGATAGGCTGAAGGCCTTTGTTTAACGACACGAAGTCTTGCACATGGTCGAGTTTTCCACAAATTAATATTTACAAAGTTCTATTCCTCCACACGGAAAACAAGTTCCGCAAGTGTTTCTTTTTAGTACTTGCACAGTGTTACTGATCGCTGTAAAAACAGTGTACAGTCAATGTTCTGCCAGTTTGTGAACCAGGTTAGGACATCCAACCACGGAGACTGGACCGTGACACGGAGCTTCTGAGGCCGGAAGGTGTCTTCCAGAAGGTAGGAGGTCACTGGTCGGTAGCAGGTAGCGGTGTCTTAGTGGACCGTATGTCTATCTGGCCTGACTTGAGCCGACTCTGCTCAGCGGTGCGCGGGCCTGAATACTGTCGCGCAGCAGGATATCGCAGTAATTATTTCAGGTCACAATCGTCGCGGATGCAAATAAGTCCCCCCTCCCCGCCTCCCGGTCCATGACCCCTGGCGCGCTCCTACGGCCGTCTAATGGAACTGTTACAAAATTGTTTCCTGGTGCGCAGAGTTTGCGTGGCATCCAGGCAATCCGTGAAGCTGTTGTGCCAGATGGGTTGCCGGACATACAGGCGAAACTCCGCAACGGGTCCTTTCTAACACGACGATCCCACTTCCACAGATAAAGGACGTTTATATTTGGCCGGATTCGTTCTAGGTTTTCTTCCACTGGAGCAATGTCCTCTAGTGTTAGAATTCCTCTTGTATAGGTAAGATTGTTATTCGCTACAGAGCTCTTTCGTCACAGATTCTCAAGTAAGCTTTATGTGGCAGTCGTTGCTGTAGCTTTTGTCAAAACAAGTTCAGTCTTAAACTCTTATCCAAACAGTTCGGCACACTTTTTCCTGAAATTATGCTTTTATTAACACTCGATACTGAACACGGGCTATTTTATCGCATCATTGCATTGTATTGAGCTGGTCACTAGGCATATTTGGTCCTTTCGCTCATTTAAACGTAGCGAAACCACTCAGTACACGGGAAATAGCGTTCTGGAGATGCGCACGTGCAGACATGAAACAGCAGACGTCTGATCCATCGAAGTCACGGTTTCTAGCATTTTCCGTGTTAGACACTTCTCCTGTTTATTAACATGAATCACTTCCGTGTCAGTCTTATAAATATACTATTTCTACACTATGTGACCAAATGTACCTCACAAATGGGTGAAAATGACGTACAAGTTCGTGGCACCCTGCGTCGGTAATGCTGGAATTCAATATGGTGATGCCCCACTATTAGCCTTGATGACAGCTTCCACTCCCGCAGGCTTACGTTCAATGAGGCGCTGGAAGGTTTCTTGGGAAATGGCAGCCCATTCTTCATGGAGTGCTGGCAGATGATGCTCACCAGGCATTCGCCTACCCACATCCTGCCAGCGGATCACCACGTTATGTAGCGTGATTCGTCACTCCACACACCGTTTTTCATTACTCAGTCGTCCAATGTTTACGCTCCTTACACCAAACGAGGCGTCGTTTTGCACTTACGGGCGTGATCTGTGGCTTATTAGCAGCCGCTCCGCCATGAAATACAAGTTTTCTCAATTCTCGCCTAACTGTCATAGTACTTGCAGTGGATCCTGATGCAGTTTGGAATTCCTGTGTGATGGTCTGGAATGATGCCTGCCTATTACACATTACGACCCTCTTCAACTGTCGGTGGTCTCTGTCAGGTAACAGACGAGGCCGGTTGTACGCTATTGTGCTGCACGTGTCCCTTCATGTTTCCACTTCACTATCACATCGGAAACAGTGGACCTAGGGATGTTTAGGAGTGTGTGGAATTCTGGCGTACAGAAGTATGACAAGTGACACCCTATCACCTGGCCATGTTCGAAGTCAATGACTTCCGCGGACCGCCCCATTCTGCGCTCTCACAATGTCTAATGACTACTGAGGTCGCAGATGTGGAGTACCTGGCAGTAGATGACAGAACAATGCACGTAATATGAAAAACGTAAGTTTTCGGGGGTGTCAGGATCCTTTTTATCACATAGCCTATCACTGACTTAGTAGAGATGGATTTTGCTGTTGTTTTTATAACACAGTGTAAGTATATTTTTGTGAACTACTTTTCGTAATTATGACAAAAGCGAACTATTAATGATACCTAGTTGAAGCTTTGAGATTTATGTTTGGCGCTGCCCAGGAACACACAACGTTCAGGTGCATTGTGGCAGGCGCTTGCTGCCTCAGTAATACAGAACTCTGTCTTGATGTAAGGAATGGTTAATTAGAGGTAAATGAAAAACTGTAGACCTGATAGTGGACCACGTTACAATACACAGCACCGCCACAGAAGGAACGTAAGAGTTGGTCCTGCCGACAAACTCATTAGAAACGGAGCACAAATTTAAAATAGGAAAAAAATGAGGAAAGAAATCGGTCGTGGCCTTTTCAGAGAAGACATCCTGGAATTTGCTTAAAGTGATTAAAGGAAACACAGAAACCTAAATCAGATATTCGGACAGGTATTTGATCCTCCATTCACCAAAATCACTCGGTGGAAGTAATAATCACTTCCTCTACTGAGAACACCCGTTATAGCTGAACATGAACTTGCAAGTCGGATTCAATATGACCGTAACTTTAATATTGAAGTCGTAGGGTCTGAATTCTAAAATCTTCAGTTCTTAAGTTCTTCGTCTGATGGCTAAGACGATTGAAAGTGAACCTATTATCTGATGATAATTTAGGAAAATTGTTTCTTCAAACATCTGCAATGCTGTAAAGCGTAGCTCGTTAATAATCTACACATGTTGCTTCTAAGAGCGTTGGAATGATAAGTGAGAGTTCCACGGTTGTCACGCAGAGAGTTATTACACCAGGCAAAAGCAGCTCGTTCCGCAACGTCTGCAGCGGCTACGCGTTCCACAACCTTGTTAAAAAACAATGGAATTTTCGCAGGCTGGAATGTGCAGAGGAATCCATACAATCTTGTTTCGTTTAAATAAGTATTCAAGCCGCTTATCTTGAGGAACATTGTAAATAACTGAATACCGTCTCTTGATGATCAGTAAGAACATGCAGTAAATATCTGTATAGGATCTGCGACGTTGAAGTACCCTTTTATTTTGTACCATCACACACCTTATGGGTAATTTGGAGACGTAAAATATTGCCACTACATATTTTTTATAGATTAAATTTCACTACTGCTGCAGTTACCTTGCTACAAGCGGCATACTTTTATTTTTTTCTGTTTTGCGTCGTAAGCAACAGTTTCATAGCAACAAGACACATTCCTACTAAACTGCAGTACGCTAATCATTTGAGGAAAGCTAATGACATCTCTGTGATGTACATAGTGCATATCTGGTCTGCTTGTTACGTTATAACTTTTGAAAAAGGGAATTATAACCCCGTAATTCATTGTGGAAAAAGACTGGTAGAACCGTGAGGGGAGGGGCGAGATGGCCCTATGTCAGTCACACCGTACTTCACATTTGTTTCTTATATAATCGCTCAAACTGAAAACCTCATGTCTCAGGAACGTTAAGGAGGTTTCTTCGCTTAATATGGTTGCCGAGTTTTCTTTATTTTCTGACTGGAGCGCAGCACATGAGGTATCAACTCTCACTGGCTTAGGAACAGTTGAGAAAAGTGGTTTCCTACGTAATAACGCAATAGAAATAATTGTATTTTTTATAGTTTTTAGATACGAAGGTATAGTTCTAAGCCGTCGAGACATGGAAATTTCCTTCTTCACAACTCCAGTTTTCCGTGGTTAAGGGAAAAATTCAACGTACTGACAAACCAAATACAGAACCCTAAGAAAGCAAAACTCTGTGTAGTAGATATGAACTATGACACTAGAACAACTTTAAATATAGAGTCAAGGTAACAATATTTAAAATAAAAAATATAGAGTAACAGTACTGCCTTACTGATTAGAATTTCCCTTTCATAAAAACTAATAAACTAATGCATGGGATCAGCTAGAGAAGAAAGCTAAATTACGTATTATTAACTAAACTCGACGGTTCACTTTTCAAATCTAAAGAAGGTTCGTAATTTATTGCAGATCTGGATTTCGATTATAACATAGTCATCAACGGTGCATTACCAGAAGAATCCTACGACCTTTTATGACTATGTTACAGTCAAAGGTTCAAATGTTTGATAATTCCTAAGGTACCAGACTGCTAAGGTCATCGTTACCTAGACTTACACTATACTGAAACTATCTTAAAATAACTTATGCTAAGAACAACACACACACCCATGCCCGAGGGAGGACGTGAACCTGCGGCAGGAAGGACCGAGCAATCCGTGACATGGCGTCTCAAACTGCGCGGCCACTACGCCCGGCTATTGTAGTCGAAATGTAGATCTAGAATCAATTACGGACTTTGTGACCGATTTTCTGTCCTTTTCATTTAGTTACAGATATTATAGTGACTATCGGCAACGACATAAACACGAATTCACCTACAGAAATTAAAGCAAGTAACCTCCACTTGAGGGTGTATTCTGACTGGTAGCAGAACGGAACTGGCTCGATCAATTGGATACTTCGAGCAAACATCAACTTCAAGTTGTATACCTATGAGGATCAAGGCATACTTTGACCACAAGTTCGATTTTCAGAATCTTTTGTCCAAAAAAAATTACCGAAAGGTTTAACTTTCAGTACTTTTGCTATCCTCAGAGTTATCAAAACAACTTGAATATATTTGCACCTTGTCCTAAAAATCATTCAGTATCTTAGGCCAAACTCAAAAGTATCTGCAATACTCAAAAGATTATCCAAATAGAGTATAACTCACATACACTCCTGGAAATGGAAAAAAAGAACACATTGACACCGGTGTGTCAGACCCACCATACTTGCTCCGGACACTGCGAGAGGGCTGTACAAGCAATGATCACACGCACGGCACAGCGGACACACCAGGAACCGCGCTGTTGGCCGTCGAATGGCGCTAGCTGCGCAGCATTTGTGCACCGCCGCCGTCAGTGTCAGCCAGTTTGCCGTGGCATACGGAGCTCCATCGCAGTCTTTAACAGTGGTAGCATGCCGCGACAGCGTGGACGTGAACAGTATGTGCAGTTGACGGACATTGAGCGAGGGCGTATAGTGGGCATGCGGGAGGCCGGGTGGACGTACCGCCGAATTGCTCAACACGTGGGGCGTGAGGTCTCCACAGTACATCGATGTTGTCGCCAGTGGTCGGCGGAAGGTGCACGTGCCCGTCGACCTGGGACCGGACCGCAGAGACGCACGGATGCACGCCAAGACCGTAGGATCCGACGCAGTGCCGTAGGGGACCGCACCGCCACTTCCCAGCAAATTAGGGACACCGTTGCTCCTGGGGTATCGGCGAGGACCATTCGCAACCGTCTCCATGAAGCTAGGCTACGGTCCCGCACACCGTTAGGCCGTCTTCCGCTCACGCCCCGACATCGTGCAGCCCGCCTCCAGTGGTGTCGCGACAGGCGTGAATGGAGGGACGAATGGAGACGTGTCGTCTTCAGCGATGAGAGTCACTTCTGCCTTGATGCCAATGATGGTCGTATGCGTGTTTGGTGCCGTGCAGGTGAGCGCCACAATCAGGACTGCATACGACCGAGGCACACAGGGCCAACACCCGGCATCATGGTGTGGGGAGCGATCTCCTACACTGGCCGTACACCTCTGGTGATCGTCGAGGGGACACTGAATAGTGCACGGTACATCCAAACCGTCATCGAACCCATCGTTCTACCATTCCTAGACCGGCAAGGGAACTTGCTGTTCCAACAGGACAATGCACGTCCGCATGTATCCCGTGCCACCCAACGTGCTCTAGAAGGTGTAAGTCAACTACCCTGGCCAGCAACATCTCCGGATGTGTCCCCCATTGAGCATGTTTGGGACTGGATGAAGCGTCGTCTCACGCGGTTTGTACGTCCAGCACGAACGCTGGTCCAACTGAGGCGCCAGGTGGAAATGGCATGGCAAGCCGTTCCACAGGACTACATCCAGCATCTCTACGATCGTCTCCATGGGAGAATAGCAGCCTGCATTGCTGCGAAAGGTGGATATACACTGTACTAGTGCCGACATTGTGCATGCTGTGTTGCCTGTGTCTATGTGCCTGTGGTTCTGTCAGTGTGATCATGTGATGTATCTGACCCCAGGAATGTGTCAATAAAGTTTCCCCCTTCCTGGGACAATGAATTAACGGTGTTCTTATTTCAATTTCCAGGTGTGTATTATACCATAGATTATGTTTGTCAGAAAAACGCTTCAAATGAATTACTTTCCATATCTGAATTGGTCTTTGACGCTTATTGGCTGTCACAAGGCAGACAGGAAGGTAAGAGCAAGACTGAACTTGCTGACAGATTGGTTTGCTTCTTCCAACGAGTCTTGTTCTTGCGTGACATCCAGTGTATATGACTCTCGGCTCAGTACTATATAACACACATGCACTATTGAAAAACATAGATAGGCACTACTCTTGACCTATCTCACAGCTTAAAGCGCACTTATTGACGGGAATTAGTTAAGTAAACAGTGTTATTTCTACGTCAAAAACTCGTCTCTGAAAGCTATATCAGGGTCCGCCAAACATTATAATGACCTAATTTTAAGGTATTAACATTATTTTGTAATTCAAAACGTTGTCACTTTCCGCTGCCATACAGTGGAAATGGCTTGACACCTTCAGAGAATAGCGTATAGAACAGATGCAATATGCATTGTAAGAAACTGAAGTTGCTAAGCTTTTATAGTAAGCCGTACATTACAGGCATTCCATGATCGGTTATTAACATTATCTTGCAATACAAAACGCTTGCTATTTTCTGCTGATAATGCCAAACACTCCCGTATGGTAGTGATAAACATTCAACCACCTATTCTGAAAGTTAGCCAGTCAGACATCATAGTGGCTATTGCTAAGATATTAACTTCATCTTGCAGTACAAAACGTTTGTGATCTTATGAATTTAATTTTATATCAGGTTGTTAGTGGAAAGCACTGTCTTTGCACTGGATCTTTATCGGTAATGTTGTGTTTCAGTATAATGTCAGACATTTGGGGTGTGAGTTTACTGGAGGTCATGTCATAAGTAGTGCGAGCGTCAGCTGTTGGGGTAATTTTCCAGTGTAACCAGGAAATGGTAAATGGGTATTCGATAATGTATAATGGGTAACAGTTAACAACTAATCGTAAACGACACACAGTAAATACTAAAAGATTAATGAGTGACTGGTAATGGTAAGCAGTAAGCAGATAATGGGTACTTCACCATGATTTGGCTAATTATATGGACGTTAATGGAAGTTACAATTTGTGGTGATGGCAGTTACCTTGGCTGGGGTACGGCAGCCTCTGTTCAGGACAACAGTAGTCACCAAGTGGCTTAATGGCATTCACAGTGATTAAAGTAATGGCAGTCACCATGTGTGTTGGAGGTAATTGTAGTTATGCCCATTAGGGTAATTGCAATGAGGCAATTGCCCCCTTCAGTAATATCCACCATGCGTTTGGTGGTATTGTAGTGACTATGTCCGCCCGCTTAGCTGAGTGGTAAGGTAGTTGCGTACCATGCAGCAGGCCCGGGTCCGATTACCGGTCGTATTGGAGATTTTATCAGCCCGTGGACTGGGTGTGGTTTCGTCCTCATCATCCATCATTATCATCACCGGCACGCAAGTCGCCTAACGTGGCGTCGACTGAAATATGACTTACAACGTGGCAGACGAACTTCCCCGAATGGGGTCTCTCAGTCAACAATGCCACACGATCATTTTTCATATTCAACGTGATTAAAAAATGGTGGATACTATCTGGGACAATATTAGTCACCATGTGTGTTTGAGGCAATGATTTTCATCACAATTAAGGAGACGCCAGTTATCATTTGGGGTAATGGCACTCGGCACTCATTGCGTTCGTTCAGGGTGGTGGTGGTCACCATGAATTTGGTAAATGAAACCACCATTTAAACTGATTTGCATTATCCCCACCAACAGCGTCCATCGTGAGTTTAGGGCAATGGTAGTTAACCTGACTGGTTTAATGAAAATCAATACGTTATTCATCAAAATTTTATATAGTTTTAGCTGTTTGACAACATGATTTAGCATGAGAAGCAAAAGATGACAACTTTTTGTTATTATAAGGTAAGATTAATTCCCTAGCATGGGGTCACTACAATGGTGAACTGGTTTTGAAACTGGGCAGTTGAAAGCATACCTGTCTGAATGTATCTTACAACTCCACCATAATGTTTGGCATTATCAACATATGATGACAAACGTTATTTAGTGCAAGAAAGAGCTGATAATCTAACATGGAGTCGCTTTAGTATTCGGCTGTCTTTGAAAGCACAGCTACACTTGTTTCTTACCTATACACATGTATACCACTATACTTCAGTATGGTATTCCATCGAAGTGTCATGCAGCACCCACTGTGTGACAACATACGATGACAAACGTTTGTAACCTTAATATTAAGCTAATACCCGATGATAGGGTCACTACAACGTTTCACTGATTTTGATACAGGTTTTAGTGCCGTGTTATCGACGTTTTTAGATGTGGGAATAACGTTGTTTTGTAATAGTTGTCAACAAATGTACTTTAATCTGTAGGTCAGGACAGCTGCCGGCCGGAGTGGACGAGCGGTTCTAGACGCTACATCTGGAACCGCGCGACCTCTACAGCCACAGGTTCGAATCCTGCCTCGGGCATGGATGTGTGTGATGTCCTTAGGTTAGTTAGGTTTAAGTAGTTCTAAGTTCTAGGCGACTGATGACCTCAGCAGTTAAGTCTCATAGTGTTCAGAGCCATTTGAACCTGGACAGCTGTTGAGTCCATGTAAGTTTTGCAACGTGGCATGTGTCTCATATTACACTGAGCTGAGACTCAAGAGCAATGGGCGTCAACAAGATAAGCCCTGTTGGAAGAAGCAAACTCCTCCATCAGCATGTTCGTTCCTGGAGTTGCCTACTTGTCAAGCATCATAGCCTGCCTGTGCCTTACACAATCTACGGTACAGAAATAGAACTTTGAACTTTGCATGTACACAAGTTACACCCTTTACGTGAATTTTTGGATAGTATTTCGAACACGGCGTAGAAAACATTTCAGAGCATTTGGATACTCTTGAACACAGCCAAGAGCGTCAAACTGTGATGGCTGTTTCATTTTAGTGTCCTGTAAAGTACTTTCAGGTGTGAAAATACTGCAAGTTACACAGCGTACTTAATTTTTTTTCTGAATTATTTTGAACTTGAAAGAGCAATCACATAGTTCTTAGAAAATAAAGTCACACTTTCAGATGCACAAATTCTGCAACTTATATCCTTTACAAAATTTTCTACACGACTGAGCTCTGGTTGGACGAGAGGGGAGAGGAGAGGCAAGTGCTACAAACCACAAGTGTGCTAATTGTGTCATAATGGATTCAGGTTTTTTTTTAAATTTTCTGCGAGGTTGAATGTTTAACTTCCCGTCAATGTTATCTTCGATTTTTAAATTTTCCACAATGCGCCATTTTGGATTTAAAAATTTCCCTTCCACCATCATCTTTAAATTTAGAATTTGCTATCCACTAGCCCTCTCTTATTTTAAGGTTTCCGAGCATCGCCCATCTTTAATTTCTAAATTTCCTACCATCTGCCATCCTGATGACCTCTTATATTCAAGGAAATTGATGACATTATATGAGCAGGTGTCCAGAACTTGCACCGCAGATCACCCCGTTTCTCACAACCTTGTTAAACGATGCATTAAGGCTGGGCCGTGTCCCTGCAGTGTGGAAGACCTCGAAAGCGGTTATCATCAAAAAGGCTCCAGACAAAGACCCATCAGAAACCAAGTCATGCAGACCAATTTGCCTTATCAATACACTCGGTAAAGTACAAGAAAAAGCACTCTGCAAAAGACTACAAGCACACCGAACACAACGGGGACTGACACCACACAAGTACGACTTCAGGGAAATGAAATCTATAGACGACGCAATGAACAGAGCACTCCAAACAGTACACGACACACCCTCCTAATACACACATGCAATTATGATAGACATCTCAGGTGCCTTCGACAACTTCTGGTGGCCGGCCTTGTTCAAGAGGCTCAGACACCTGCAGGTACCGGAGTCTCTGTATAATAGTTTCAGAATGGTCGTTTGGCAAATGGACAACCAGAAAGTAATTAAACGAATTACAAAAGGCTGTCCACAAGGGTCGATCTGCGGCCCCATCTTCTGGGACATAGTTATAGAACCGCTCCTACAGATACCAGAGGAGCACATCTTGACAGATGGAGTTGTCGCTTATGCTGATGATCTACTCGTCGTAGTTGCAGCAAACAACCGTCCCCAGCTAGAAGAAAGAGCCAATGGAACACTTCGGACAATAACCCAATGGTGCACAGTTAATAGATGAAAGATAGCAGGAAACAAAACAACTTATATATTGCTAAAGGGTATCCTGCGCAGGAAACCAATAGTCAAAATCGGGGTCACAAACATTAAAATACTAGCAGTCACACGCTATCTAGGAGTATACATTAATGAACGATTGAACTTCCACGAACACATGCGAATGTGCACACACAAAGCAGAAAAGATACTACACAAACCGGTTAGGCTAAATTCGGAACAATTCAGACTACCCCTGTCAGTCACACGAACATACCATTGTGCTCTTTTCGAAACATGATTATGCTTTGCTGCCAGTGCGTGGGCCCACAGATTAAATCTCTCAACCAACAGAACCATTGTACGTCGAGGCCAAAGAAGTGTTCTACTTCGACTAACACGGGCAGTCAACACTACATCAAATGACTCACTATGTGTCGTCATGGGAATCTTCCCCATGGATATCACCATCAGGTACCGCGCAGCTATGTACTGGCTTAGGATGGGGAGAATAGACCATGTTCGGCAGATCACTGGTGTACTGATTGAGACAACACGCCAACTCAGAGCGTGGCGAGTGGATACCTGGCAGAGCGAGTGGGCGAACAGCGATAAGGGCCGCCGTGTATACAACTTCTTCCCTGACATCCGGGAAAGACTAAAACATATCGATCCCAGCCGCGGTATGGTACATTTCATCACAGGACAAGTTCCTTATCCCACGCATCTGTACCGCGTGTGTCTGCAGCAGACTAATAGCTGCACATGCAGGGAAGAAGGTTTCCCTGAACATACTGTCTTCTTCTGCGGACAATACATGAAAACGAGACACACAGTACACATAAATCGCCTGAACACACAGAACGAACTACATGCCATAATACGAGACCCAGAAGGGTGGACTGAACTGAACAAACTGACTGACGAAATCTCAAAGATCCAACAAATAGAATACTTGCGCATCAGACCCTACCAAAGGCAAGTCGGACCAAACAGACATCATCATGCCCAGGGGGACACAGACATGATTAGCACCACGAGTGATGAAGAAGAAACAGATACAGATCAGGCCACCAACCCAGATGTTGAAGCCCCCAGAGCGGATGATCCATAGTGTCAACCAAGTCCACTTCAAAGAACAGTCTGGAACCACTGACAAGAGTACACAAGTCACACACAATCCTAAAAACAGATAGCACCTTATATGTAAATAGTTAACAGTACGTCCATGTCTAAGAAGAGCTTAAAGCTAGGTACCTCTTCAAGGAACTAAACATTCTGTTAAGAGGCAGCGCACAGCATGGATGGAAGGATCTTAATTGTGGTCCCTCTCTTTTGAGCCCAACCCGACGGATACCTATGGTATATCGGGGAAACCACCGTCCAGGATGTGTTGCTGGCGGGGCCGGAAGGTGCTAACTGCCATACCACGTATCAATATAAGTCTCATTGGCTCAACATGAATTGTTTGTACAACCAACATACATAGCCTATACCTCAACCTCCACCACACTAATATCTTCTGATCTGAAGCTTAAAGTTAGGCACCTCTTCAAGGGACCTACGCCTCCTGGTAAGAGGCGGCGCACGGCCTGCATGGAAGGATCTTAATTGTGGTCCCTCTCTTTTGAGCCCAACCCGACGGATACCTATGGTAGATCGGAGAAAACAACCGTTCAGGTCGTGTTGTCGGCGGGGCCGGGAGACGCTAGAGCCTGATTACTAGGAGCCTTGTAGGCTTAACACAAACCGTTAGCTTTATTACCTTTATTACTATTACCACAAGAACCCTTTCATTAGCAACTTTGAGCCAAGCACAAAATCAGTTAGCTCTCTATTGTATATCGTGAAAAGTTTAGCACGCTGGACATGGAGATCTTAGTCTTAGCTTCTAGCTTTAACGTACCCTAATCTCTTCTAGTTAAGTTAGTTTTTAGGATGGTAGATGTTAAAGGCATGGTGAGCGATGGCCAGCGTCTTGAGGGTCATTCCAAGACCCAGGCCGGCGCCCACATACCTATCTCTTCTCTATTCAATTCTCTTCCTTCCTTCTTTCTAGATATTTAATTTTGTTATGTTTATGAATATCTCACTTGATTTTGTATTAGTTAAAATTTTTCTAATGCTGCACAAAAAAAGATATCAACTGAATGTAAACAAATAGAGCCCGCCTCCACGTGGCGGGACACGGGCAACGGTGTGAGTGGGTACGGGTGCCGGTGTGGTGTTACTTTCAATCACACCGGACCCCGGACCCAGTCACAGCGGCTAAGTGGCAATATACGACCCACCATAAGAAATTAGACGGTGGGTCATAAAAAAATAAGCAGCTAGTGTGGAAAAAAAGTGTCCAGAACTTTGAGACGTCATATGATTCATGCCAATAACCACATATGACGTTACCAGGATTCAGGTCAGTTGACATGGTCGAGAACACCTGTACCTATATTATTACCCAAAATAAACCTAACTGCCACAGAAGGTGGAGGGTCAATGTGGAGGCTGGCCGGTTGGCCTAGCCCGTTCATTCTGTCTGTGGGCAGGTGGCCACGCCTTCAGCAGGGCCCGAGCAAGCACACGGGGGCAAAGGCTTGCTGGTTATTGGGAGCTTGAACGTTAGGCGGGTGATGGAGGCCATTAGGGAAATAGCGTACAGGGCTGGAAAGAAATCCAACGTGCACTCGGTTTGTCTGCCGGGGGACCTTATCCAAGATGTGGAGACGGCCTTGCCTGCGGCTATCGAGAGTACGGGGTTCAGTCGTCTGCAGGTAGTTGCTCACGTCGGCACTAATGATGCCTGACGCTTGGGTTCTAAGGCGATCCTCAGTTTGTACAGGCGGCCGGCGGATTTGGTGAAGACTGCTGACCTCGGACGCGGGGTGCAAGCAGAGCTGTTTATTTGCAGCATCATTCCCAGAGTGGATGGGGGTTCTTTGGACGGAGTGGAGGGTCTCAACCAGAGGCTTCGTCGACTCTTTGACGGTCTTGGCTGCAGATTTCTAGACTTACGCTATTGGGTGGGGAATTGTAGGACGCCCCTAGATAGGTCAGGGATGCACTACACAAAGGAAGCGGCTACTCGGCTAGCAGAGTACTTGCAGCGTGCACATGGGGTTTTTTTACGTTACGCAGTAATGCGAGGTGTCCTGATGAACACTCACCAGTCGACGTGCAGCGAAGGAAATCAGGACCCGCTCAGTGTAAAAACACTTCAGCTATCAAGATATTAGCGGTTAATTTTCAGAGTGTTCGGAATAAAGTTCCTGAAGTTACTGCCCTCCAGGAAGCGTCTGGAGCGCAAATTATTCGCGGGACTGAGACCTGGCTGAACCCTGAGATAGGAAGTTCTGCAATATTTAGTGAGGGTAGGAACGTGTATGGGAAAGACAGATTAGACACCGTAGGAGGTGGTGTCTTCATTGCAGTTGACAAAAATATTGTGCCTACGGAGGACGAAGTAGAGTGTGATTGTGAAGTTATCTGGACAGGTTTAAAAGGGCTAGGAGAAATAAAGTTAGTTGTTGGGTGCTATTACCGGGCACCAGGTTCCACCGTGACAGTTGTAGACACATTCAAAGGGAGTCTACTTCTGTATCGCAGAAGTATCCGGATCATGCTATATTAGTCGGAGGCGACTTCAACCTACCTAGTATAGGCTGGGATGTCTATGGATTCATTACAGGTGGTACAGACAAGCCGTCGTGTGAGTTACTTTTGAACACATTATCCGAAAACTGTCTTGAGCAGCTAAATCGACAGCCAACGCTTAATGGAAATATTTTAGATCTGGTAGCCACGAACAGACCAGACCTCATCGACGGTGTTAGTGTTGAGACATGGATTAGTGAGCATGATGTTGTCATTACGACTATGGTTACGAAAGTTAAAAAGTCGGTCAAGAAGGCTGGGAGAATACTCTCACTAGAAAGAGGAGATAAGCAGTTGTTAGCATCCCACTTAGTAAATGAATCGACTTCATTTGCTTCCGGTACAATGGACGTGGATGAATTATGGGCAAATTTTTAATACATTGTAAATCACGCATTGGGGAAGTATGTGCCGAAAAAGTGGGTTACGACGGAAAAGACCCACCGTGGTTTATGCTCGAAGCATACAACCACTACCACCGTCATACCTTAGCAAAAGATATTGCTGAAAACCCAAGGAAATTCTGGTCCTACGTAAAATCGGTAGGTGGGTAGAAGGCTTCCATCCAGTCACTCACTGAGCAGTCTGACCTGGCAACGGAAGACGGCAAAACGAAAGCTGAAATTTTAAATTAAGCATTTGAGAAATCTTTCACGCAGGAGGATCGTACAAACATACCGCCGTTTGAGTGTCGTACAGATTCCCGTATGGAGGACGTAGTGATAGACATCCCTGGGGTTTTGAAGCAGCAGAATGGGTTCAAGATAAATAAATCGCCAGGCCCTGATGGGATTCCAATTCGGTTTTACAGAGAGTACTCTACTGTATTGGCTCCTTAATTAGCTAGCACTTATCGCGAATCTCTTTCCCAACGTAAAGTTCAGAGCGACTGGAAAAAATCGCAGGTGACGCCTATATATAAGAAGGGTAGAAGGACGGATCCTCAAAATTACAGACCAATATCCTTAACATCGGTTTCTTGCAGGATTCTCGAACATATTCTCTGTTCGAAAATAATGAATTTCGTTGAGCCAGAGAAGTTGCTGTCCATGCGTCAGCGCGGCTTTAGAAAGCACCGCTCCTGCGAAACGCAACTCGCCCTTTTTTCACATGATATCTTGTGAATCATGGATGAAGTGTATCAGACGGACGTCATATTCCTTGACTTCCGGAAAGCGTTTGACTCAGTGCCCCACTGCAGACTCCTAACTAAGGTACGAGCATATGGGATAGGTTCCCAAGTATGTGATTGGATCTGGAGTGCCCCAGGGAAGTGTAGTACGTGCGCTGTTGTTTTCTATCTACTTAAATGATCTTTTGGGTAGGGTGGATAGCAATGTGCGGCTGTTTGCTGATGATGCTGTGGTGTACGGGAAGGTGTCGTCGTAGGAAGATACAAGATGACATGGACAGGATTTGTGATTGGTGTGAAGAATGGCTGCTAACTCGAAATAGAGATAAATGTAAATTAATGCAGATGAATAGGAAAAAGAATCCTGTAATGTTTGAATACTCCATTAGTAGTGTAGCGCTTGACACAGTCACGTAGATTAAATATTGGGGCGTAACACTGCAGAGCGATATGAAGTGGGACAAGCATGTAATGGCAGTTGTGGGGAAGGCGGATAGTCGTCTTCGGTTCATTGGTAGAATTATGGGAAGATGTGGTTCATCTGTAAAGGAGACCGCTTATAAAACACTAATACGACTTATTCTTGAGTACTACTTGAGCGTGTGGGATCCCTATCAGGTCAGATTGAGGGAGGACGTAGAAGAATTCAGAGGCGGGCTGCTAGATTTGTTACTGGTAGATCTGATCATAACACGAGTGTTACGGAGATGCTTCAGGAACTCGGATGGGAGTCTCTAGAGGAAAGGAGGCGTTCTTTTCATGAATCGCTACTGAGGAAATTTAGAGAACCAGCATTTGAGGCTGACTGCAGTATAATTTTGCTGCCGAAAACTTACATTTCACGGAAAGACCACAAAGATAAGATAAGAGAGATTAGGGCTCGTATAGAGGCATATAGGCAGTCATTTTCCCCTTGTTCTGTTTGGGAGTGGAACAGGGAGAGAAGATGCTAGTTGTGGTACGAGGTACCCTCCGCCCCGCAACGTATGGTGGATTGCGGATTTTGTATGTAGATGTAGAAGAATCCCAACTCCTGTGGAAGCACCGCTGACACATCAAAGCCCGCAGTGCCAAATTGGGCTGTGCCCGTCGCACCATTTAAATCACCCCAGCTGTGTGTGCACTGGCTTGCTGGTTGATGTTTAGCTGAACTGACGAAGCTTCGTTATGGGCGAGTTTCTATGATCCTCAGCAAGAGCACTCGTTTGGCATCGTTACGGGGAAATTCAAGCTGAATTCAAAGATGGCTTGTCCACCATGGGACAATCTTACACTGTTCTCCTTATTGTGGTCAAGAAAACTGTAAATGCATGCTATCTTTGTGTAGGTAACGAAAACGGAAGTAGTGAGTAGCCACTTAGTTTGCTACTAGATAAACAACTTTTGGGATTATTAGCAAACTGGTGACGTTATGCCACATTCGGGGTGACCATAAGAATATACCATGTCTGGTACGTAACGGGTGTCTTTAATATTTTGATGCTAGAAAATTCGGAAATTAGCAAAGTCTTTATCCACGTCATCCCCCTCAAAGACTGTGCTAAAGGAGCAGTACACATTCTTTGTTGAATGTTGCAACAGAGGTGGAAACCTGGCACTGGAAGTTAGTTTTGGAGCAGGATAAGCAACCATCACTATTGCAATGCACAAATGACATTGTTTCAACTGAAATCCAAAGCTTTGTGATACTTATCATCTGGCGAGATGTAAAAGAGATCTATCAGCTTTCCAGTAGCTTCACGAACTGCCGTCTTGCGGATGGCAGCACAGCCTCAATAAAATTAAAGCATAACATCGTTTCCAAGTAGTTCTTATGTAACTAAGTGTTTTATTAAGCATTACTTGATAGATATTTTTAATTTGTTTTCGGTACGTTTCCATAGAGCCATCTCAGCACTGAAAATGTTACACTATAGTTAGTTTTGACTATTGATATTTCGTAGATTTAACAAAAAACAGAGTTGAGCCGTGCTGCGGCTCGCGTCGGTGCTGTTTCTAGGTTTCCGCCCTCTGTTGCAGGCCAGACGGTATCATTATATCATTTGGTTGGCATTGTTCCGTTTGTTGACCATCACCGGGCTTCAGCTGGTAGCAGAGCGTGGTTTCGATCCACGGACATCTTGGTTACGGGCCCAGCACACTTCCACCTGGTGGTACTCAAGGGAAGGCAGAATTCGATTACGAATGTGTACGGGGCCATAATCAGTTATTATTGGTTGCCACTTACAATTGCACACAATTTATTTTAAACCAGTAATTCCAGACTCAATAATAAATAAAAAAACACCACATGTTATTACTGAAGGAACAAACAGTGTAAATAATAGTGTTTTCAGTGAGTTACAGTTTAGCAAATCACCATTAAATACAGATGCAACAGATAATGTTTTAAAAGCAAGCCTCTGTGATCTGAACAGAAGGCCTTCAAGTCAGGAATGGTAATAAATTAAGAATTGTTTAAGAACTGGCTGCAATTTACAATTTACAGGTATTGAACTATAAGGCAAGTCACCACAAACACAGCCGAAGACATTTGACGCCAGGAACGGCAGCAAATAAGGTTTTAAGGCTTACTGCTAAAATACAATACCAAATTAGAATTTTGAGGCAAATGACCACAATCACGGTTGAAGGTCATACACGCCAGGAACGGTAATAAAAATTTTTTTAAACCTCCTGTGAAACAGCAAATACAATAGCAAACGTTAATTAAAAGAACAAGCAACTGATCCAGACGGTGCTCCAGGAATCGACCTCTGAGAAGGTCCGGCAGCAAACACTTTCGCAAATGATGAGATAGGCAGCCAAGAGTTGCATTCACTTCAGAAGATGGTATCTCAGAATAGTGGCAGTCTAATGAATGACTAATGATAATCTTGCGAGGCTACCTGATGACCGATAAACCAAATGCAACGGCGGTGTGTACAACGTCCAGGATACTGTGTTTAGAGCAGCCGGAACGAGAAAGGAATCATTACCGGTAGAGTAGAGGAGTCACCAACTGGCCTACAAACAAGAAAGCTGCCAAAACTACACGCCTTAGCGAACAGCAGCGGCAAGGCGACGAAATGAACACTGCCTTTACATACAGTAGCCCCTAAGGGAGGTAAATGGGGCGTGAGCGGCCACAGGAAAGAAAAATTACGGCTGGTTGAAGTAAACAAATTGTAACAAGTTGAAAGCAGAAAATAGTAATAAGAAGTCGAGGAAAGGTTATCGGATCCGCCTTCCCCGACCAGCAACACAAACCCAATTCACTGAAGAATCGCGGGGTATCACAGTGGTGGAGGTTTCTCTACTTGGACTGAAATGCAGTCATCTTAAAACTTGATCGCTCCGGTTTACAACGAGGTCGTGCACCCTCGTGACCACAGCCCTTCCATCCGGCAGTCCATGCGTGCCATGAGTGGTCCCGGCGTGTTCGCGTACTGCGCGGACCTGGCTCCTCCTGAGTTCCCAACCAAACTGGCAAACTCACAAGACCCGGAAAAACAACAACGTCGCCCCAAAGATAGGGCAACAGTACTACATAGTGATAACCGCCGCTGCTTCCAATAGCGGACAGGCAATGCTTAACCGAGTGGCTCCAGTGAACACAATAAGAAGGCAACAAATGCAATCATGCCAACTAAACGATACCGTCTGGTCTGTAACAGAGGGCGGAAACCTACAAACAGCACCAATGAGAGACGCAGCAAGGCTCAAGAGTCCTGACATAAAACAAACTCTATATCATCAGTACGCTGAAATGAGTAAACAAGAAAATACACTACTGGAAATTGAAATAAGAACACCATGAATTCATTGTCCCAGGAAGGGGAAACTTTATTGACACATTCCTGGGGTCAGATACATCACATGATCACACTGACAGAACCACAGGCACATAGAGACAGGCAACACAGCATGCACAATGTCGGCACTAGTACAGTGTATATCCACCTTTCGCAGCAATGCAGGCTGCTATTCTCCCATGGAGACGATCGTAGAGATGCTGGATGTAGTCCTGTGGAACGGCTTGCCATGCCATTTCCACCTGGCGCCTCAGTTGGACCAGCGTTCGTGCTGGACGTGCAGACCGCGTGAGACGACGCTTTATCCAGTCCCAAACATGCTCAATGGGGGACAGATCCGGAGATCTTGCTGGCCAGGGTAGTTGACTTACACCTTCTAGAGCACGTTGGGTGGCACGGGATACATGCGGACGTGCATTGTCCTGTTGGAACAGCAAGTTGCCTTGCCGGTCTGGGAATGGTAGAACGATGGGTTCGATGACGGTTTGGATGTACCGTGCACTATTCAGTGTCCCCTCGACGATCACCAGAGGTGTACGCCCAGTGTAGGAGATCGCTCCCCACACCATGATGCCGGGTGTTGGCCCTGTGTGCCTCGGTCGCATGCCGTCATGATTGTGGCCCTCACCTGCACTGCGCCAAACACGCATACGACCATCATTGGCAGCAAGGCAGAAGCGACTCTCATCGCTGAAGACGACACGTCTCCATTCGTTCAAAAAAATGGTTCAAATGGCTCTGAGCACTATGGGACTCAACTGCTGTGGTTATTAGTCCCCTAGAACTTAGAACTACTTAAACCTAACTAACCTAAGGACATCACACACATCCATGCCCGAGGCAGGATTCGAACCTGCGACCGTAGCAGTCGCACGGTTCCGGACTGCGCGCCTAGAACCGCGAGACCACCGCGGCCGGCCTCTCCATTCGTCCCTCCATTCACGCCTGTCGCGACACCACTGGAGGCGGGCTGCACGATGTTGGGGCGTGAGCGGAAGACGGCCTAACGGTGTGCGGGACCGTAGCCCAGCTTCATGGAGACGGTTGCGAATGGTCCTCGCCGATACCCCAGGAGCAACGGTGTCCCTAATTTGCTGGGAAGTGGCGGTGCGGTCCCCCACGGCACTGCGTCGGATCCTACGGTCTTGGCGTGCATCCGTGCGTCGCTGCGGTCCGGTCCCAGGTCGACGTGCACGTGCACCTTCCGCCGACCACTGGCGACAACATCGATGTACTGTGGAGACCTCACGCCCCACGTGTTGAGCAATTCGGCGGTACGTCCACCGGGCCTCCCGCATGCCCACTATACGCCCTCGCTCAAAGTCCGTCAACTGCACATACGGTTCACGTACACGCTGTCGCGGCATGCTACCAGTGTTAAAGACTGCGATGGAGCTCCGTATGCACCGGCAAACTGGCTGACACTGACGGCGGCGGTGCACAAATGCTGCGCTGCTAGCGCCATTCCTCGGACAACAGCGCGGTTCCTGGTGTGTCCGCTGTGCCGTGCGTGTGATCATTGCTTGTGCAGCCCTCTCGTAGTGTCCTGAGCAAGTATGGTGGGTCTGACAGACCGGTGTCAATGTGTTCTTTTTTCCATTTCCAGGAGTGTATAACACAGGATACGCAGAAGTAATATGCTTTAGAAATTTTACTGGTAACAGAATAAGAAATGATAAATCGCCGTTGGAACACATTTGGGTTCAAAAATGGCCCTGAGCACTACGGATCTTAACATCTGAGGTCATCAGTCCTCTGGACTTGGAACTACTTAAATCTAACTAACCTAAGGACACACATCCATGTCCGAAGCAGGATTCGAACCTGCGACTGCAGCGGTCGCCCGGTTGCGGTTCTAGCATGAATCGCCTAGAAACGCTCGGCCACACCGGAACACACGTGAGTTTCCAAATAAGTCCATATTAACGTATATCAAAGTTATGAAACTTTCATGCACATTAAAGCTGTGTGCTCGACGGAGTTTTGAAGTCGGGGCTTTTACCTTTCGCGGGAAAATGCTCTACCGTCTGAGCTCAGAAAGCACGACGCAGACTCCGTCCAGACAGCCGCCGTCTTTCAGGAGTGCCAGTTCTGCAACGTTTGCAGGAGAGCTTCTGCGAAGTTTGGAAGGTAGGAGACTAAGGTACTGGCAGACGTAGGGCTGTCTGGAGAGGGCGTCAGTCGTGCTTTGGTAGCTCCTACGGTAGAGCACTTGCCCGCCAAAGGTAAAAGTCCCGAGCTCGAGTCTCGGCCTAGCGTACAGTTTTAAGCTGCCAGAACGTTTCATAATAGCGCACACTCCGCTGCAGAGTGAAAATCTCATACTATATCAAAATTGACAACAAAATGTTGATTGTTATGTCCTGTGAGAATTATTTCAATGACTGCGGATAGAGAACTGCATATATGTACGTATACTTGCTAGTTTAGATAGAACCCGTTCTCACTATCTTGCTCTAATGTTTGTAGATGCACTTAATAAAATACTCAATGAATCTAACAGCCTGTTGGCGACAATGTCATTTTTAACTTTAAGAATGTTGCTAGTGGTTTGTTTCGGTCAGTGTGTACTTGCAAGGCGAGTGGAGGTGTTATATCTAAATCTGCTGTTTTCTTGCTTAAAACAACATTGATCGATCATTCTAGATGTCTTGGGCATGACAGTGCTTTATGAAGTGTGCTTTTGCTAAAAGAAAATTACATTCAGTGTAATTCAGCTTGCATAGGAGAACAGACAGTGTTGCTAGAAACCGGTTTGTGGATTCATCTGGCGGCGGAGGCCGCAGCCCCTCACTGGCAGCCGTGTGCAGCGGAACGAGGAGGCTCGCCGCAGCGAACGACCGCGCAGTGCCGCCTTTTGTGTTCAAAAGAGCAAGGAACATTCTGCAGTGCCCACACCACAACACAGGCGCCTAATTGCCGAGCGAAGCGGGGAAGGCGCGGCCATTGGAAACGCAGTGGCCCCTGGCCGGGTTAACGTCCCGGCGCACTGGAGAGGGAGCGTGACGTTTTCCGTGCCTCGAGTCGGTGAATATTAAAGTGTGAACTTCCGTTCAGTGCTGTCACAAATCCAATTTGTGTATTTCGCTGGCGTCATGTGATGAATTAATCATGGTGCTATACGGTTTCTTGAGCTAGGTCTCATGTAAATGCTGATAAGTGGAAACATATCATCATAGCGCAATATTTATTAAGTGGATCGACTCACAAAAGAATTTCAGTGGAACATTTGAGCTCGGGCATGTCGTCGCACTTCCCTACCCACATCTACAAATCATTCGCAGAAAGTAAAACTGCTGCTGCTCTACCCGACCTATCACAGTATCAGTTCAGTATGAAATAACTTTTGAAGTCTCTTTAAAATCTGTTTGTAGTCACGAAAACAAAGTACAAATCAAGTTAAAGGCAGAATTAAGCTCTCTGAAGACTAGCTCTGTCTTCATATCAATATCACCTTAAAACAGTTTTTCCTTTGAATATTGAACTTGTTAGCATGTATATCTACTTACAGCAGCTGTATTTGAGTCCATTACTACTCCCACACTCCTGTCTGGTATCTTTTCAAAACAAAATAATTCAAATTTTTTATGAAATTTAACAAGACTTTTGAGAATTGATGTGTAAAACGTTTCACCTTAATGGGATTTCGTCCTGGTTTCAGAACTGTTTTAGATTAGTATGATTTAATATAATAAGTTATAGTCTACTAATATTAATTTTGCTGACTCATTTCTGTTTCAGTGGTATGTGTACACACGATCTGAAGTTCTCCAGCGTCCGTTGAATAAATTTTACTTTCAAAACAATCAGTTAAGTAAATTCTTATGTTGCACAACAGCTTGTTTTCTTTACATAGTTTTGGACTTAGCCAAATGAGTACGTCCCCATTGAAATATCGTCCCTTGTTATGCTCTTTCGTTGTTTTGGATCCTCAAATCACCGTGCATAAATATGTGGTGCTGAATTTAACTAGTTTTAACATTAGAAATCCGAGTTTCAATAAACAATGATGTGCTCTTATTGTAAATATGTATTACTCATAAGAATAAATGGGATGCATGTAAAATAAACCTAGGTGTCTCAGTCTATTTTACTTCGTTAATCGATTAACGATACAGAAATGATACCAGGGGAGGTGGCACCATTCGCCTGCCACCCTATTTTAGTACTAGGTAGGCACATAAAATTTTCTACTTCAATCTAATTTCCACTCTTTGGACAAGAATAGTGTACATTGGTCTCCTTCTCCCTTCATTGCAACTTCATGTGTATCTATACACAAAAAACTATAAAAATAAACCTGAAAATACGTATCAGGCATTCAAGGATCACCACGTTGACCATTACATTTTTCCCTGCTTTTACACTACGAAACCTCTGTATTATGCCACCAACTTGAATCAGATAATTTTCTACTGTATCTAAATCAGAAAATCCAAATAAGGTTCTAAAATTCTTTCTATAAAATTCTATCACTGGTCGGCGGATGTATGTCAGTGCATTGCTCACTATATTTCAGAATCTTTGATCAAATCATAAAAATAGTTCAAATTTATATAAGGTACAGGTTCAATGTGTGTGTTACGACAGTATAAGGATTTGAACTGAGTCGTTCTACATCTCACCAACAGAAGTCGTGTAAATGATCTAACTAATTAAGGGGCGAACACTTCCCGGATGAAACTATGAGCATCAGTGAATACTGCACCAGTCACTTGAAGTTCCGTTCCAAAAATATTAAATACACATATAGCCTGGTAACTGCGATTTTTAGTTTTTAGTGTTTATGTTATAACTATCGCAGTCCAGGGAAATCTAGCAATAAGAGGCAGTACTCCATATGCCACCGTACTGAAGACTTTGGAACAATGCTAACCTGAAGCAACATGCCGTTGTATATCACTATCCCCTCGGACCCGTCAGCCACAATGGCCCTCAACTTCTCTTCCACAAACTTCGTGCCTTTCTCTTCAGTCTGCTAGTTAATCGCCAGTTCAGCTCAATCTGGTGAGCTTTGTGACGACCCCCGGCAGAACGACAAGAGAATTATCAGAGGTCACGTCCAATACACTCTGTTAAGTTCTGATTACATTGTCAGTCTTGTTGAGTTGACAGGCATTATTCAATGAGTCAGTGAATGGAAACGGCTTATCGCTGCACCTCTCCAACTAGAAGTGAATGTCGAGGTCATACGGTCAGCCTGAAACAATAGACAATAGGCAATCTGATTTTCCATCCTTCATGTCAGGTGGTAGCATTCCCATAAATCCACCAACTTGTTTGACGGGAGCTGCTAAATTGCCTTTTTAATGTTTGTAACAACGCGAAGAAGTTCACTGGTGGTTTCCAAATATAAATAGAAATTTCGGTTTCGGAAATTTTCAAATTATGTCTTGAATCTAGAGATACATAGCAAAAGTGCATGGAATAAATATGAGAAAGGAACATATCTCCGAAATAAATAATATATAAAAAATGTTGAGACGTAAAAATTTGGAATGTAAGCTGCCGCTCGTTTATACTGAATATAGCTTTAGTTTCTAATATCAGTTCCACGTCCATAATATCCATATTCTCAAGGTTGCTTTGACTACCAACATTCTGAACCAAAGCACGTCATGACAGTTTCAGGATCGATATTTGTTTCGTTATTTCATTTTTTTTCCTAAGCTGCTCGCTGTAATTGAAAAAGTTACTAACTGGCAAGACATAAACATTAGGCACTCTAAAAAACCAAGAGGTAGGTGTATATATTTTACGAAGAGTAGTTTCATAACAGCAAAAAATTCTATTGTGTAACTTGTGTTTACTTCCTGTGATACACTAGCAATTAAGATTTCTGTCCACTTTGAAAATTTTACATTCGTCCGCCTTCGCAACAAGAATTGCAGCAAAATATTATTTATAACAAATAAAATACACTACTGCAGGTAATATTTCTATGAAATTAATGAGAAAGACGTATAATCAGTTAGAAAAGAAATACTGAAATGAAAAATGGAGCAAAGTAGACCGAATTTCCTACCAGTTTTTTCAAAACTAGGCGCTTTTGATAAATACTTATTGTAGAGTAGAACTAGAACGGTGTACTTTTATAGCACGCAAGTTATAACACTGAAAACATCAAATAAAAAAAGGCCTTTGTCTATCGACATGCAGTTATACGCCAATTTATTAAAACCAATCACACCTAAAATGAAGTGTTTTTGAGGTATCCTAAATTTACTGATGCTTTGAGAAAGCTTGTATTCATACCATTTACTCTAAAATAAGGAAAATCCACGAAGTACGTAGTTTGACTCAATACAATATGGCGGCTCCTCAGTTCCGATTGTCAGGTAAAAACGATATCCCATTAGCCACGTTACTCTCGACATGCAAAATTCTGACATGCCAGACCCTGGCTCTACTTCGTAGTATAGGAGAGCGAGGAAGTCCACACTCAGATGTCACTAGCTCCTCGTCCACGTGCATTTTGAAGTCCTGTGAGAGGACGGCTTAATGGTAAAACAATGTAGCCTATATTATTATGCAAAGTAAGTTCGAAGTTATCTTACAATTTCTCAAGACAATCAGAACCATCTTGGAAAATACACACACGCTTACGTGTGTATATACATGCGTAAGTCTATGCATATATACATAACCCGATCTTTATACACAAGGTCTAATAAAAGTATGCCCCAAATTTTGTGACCTTGGAGATTGTGTCTCCAGCGGAAACTGAGGCCAGGAAACCTGTCCGGAAACATCTTCCAACGAGAGAACATAATGCCGAAGTTACAGTTGCGATGGGGTCGATTCGAGGTCCGTCATCGATGCAGCTAAGGCATTTTTCCGAACGGATGTCGAAGCGACAGGCGTTTCCTTGTAACTTCAACGCTACGTAGCGTGGTTGGATAATGTTATAGGATATGTGTTCCTGCACTGAATTTGTCGCTCCAGACACCCTCTAGAATGCCTCGAATTTTGTCGCAATACGTTTGTTATTTCCTGGATTTAAATAGTGCAAAGCACTACTTTTAATGTACGCTAGAGGTCTCGTCTTGTTACTCATAATCAGCCCTTACGCTTCTTACCAAGGGAATTGTGGGTAATAGAGGTCTAATGACTAACGGTATGTACACTGCCTGACTAAAACGTGAAGCACACAGCAGCCGTGATCGAAAGATGTTGAATAATCTTTGTGATCATACGACATACTCATGTGAGGTAGCATTATCAATAGATGAAAGAGTTTGAAAGAGGCGATTTGGCTGGTTGGTCGAATCTTACAGTACCCAGATGTGGGGCGTATTTAGATGTGATAATAGCACGATGTTTGACTGCATGGAAACGTGAGGACAAGCACACTTGTCTAGGTCCGATCGACTACACCTGAGCACTACATTTTGTCTTCTCCCACACCACTGGTCGGACACTTAGAAGCAACCGGAGTAGGGATATGTGCAGGCTGCCGTTAACACCAAAACACGAAGAGCTGCTTCTGGTACCGTAAACGGAAAGCATGGGCAGATGATGAGTGGCATCGTTCTGTATTCACGACTCCGGACGAACATCTTTCGTTAGTATGGTAGTGATCTGGAAGAGATCAATTTTTCCAAAGTTTCAGAGAGGGACAGTGGTGTTACTCTTCTCGTCATGGTGTTGGGAGTGATCAGGTATGACTTCAGGTCATGGCTGCTAGTAATAGAAGCAGCTACAACGGAACAACGTAGGTCATGGACATACTGCAACCTCATGTCTATCTCGCATGTAACAGTACCGCATTACCGTTTCTAAGTAGGTCTGCTTGTCCACATATGGCATGTGAGTATGCGAACCATTTTTTTTTAAGTTACGCATTGCAACAGAGAAAGTGCGTGAGAGATTTTATATGTTTATATAATAACTAATTCAATACCCCTCATTGCCCATGCGTGTATTTATTGTAGTCATTAATCCATCTACTCCTTCCCCCCCCCCCCTTTCTTCTCATGTCCTTCACATATCTCTCTGTTCGCATCATTTACTGTCGCTCCACCGCCCCAAACACCTCCTCCCCCCCCCCCCCCCCGAACTCGGCATAACTTCTCATGCCCATCTCCCTGCCCACCCCTCTTTCTCTGTCCAACTGTTCCTCTGTCCATCTCCTTTTCTCCCCTGGAAGTCTGTCTATCACCATCTCCTCCTTTCTCTCTCCACGTTATCACTCTCAGAGCAATTACAGGCTGGCGGTTTTATCCCTACCGTATTTCTTTCCAGATCGTAAGTAACACATGTACTAAATTTGGTTTGAAATCTTTCCATGGTTTGGTATGAGATTTTACCCGTTTGTTGCTCACGTATGCCTATATCAAATATATTTCACTTATATATAACATTTATATCTAACATACACGTATCAAAAAAACAGTTTTTCACCACCCTGGTTCCCAGGACTCCTGAAGGTAGACGTTGACTGTAGATATTGTATAAGACAATCAGTGATACAGTCCCTCTAACTATTCAGCGATATCACTAAACCCACCCAAAGATGTAAACAAATATGCATAAACAGTGGCTTTTAGACGGAGGGAGTCCGACAGAAGACCAGTTTCAGTCATTCCACCAAGAAAGGGTGCACTGCTCGTATTGTCTGTACTTCAACCATGCCTTGACGGCCAATACCAAGGTTCGATCGCGTCCGCAATGCTACTTTGTGCACCAACGGCTCTCAACAAGGAAAATGTCTAGGGGTCTCGGAGTGAACCAAAGCGATGTTTTTGGGACATGGAGGGGAGACAGAGAGACAGGAGATGTCGATGACATGCCTCGCTCAAGCTGCCCAAGGGCTACTACTGAAGTGGATGAAAGCTACCTACGGATTATGGTTCGGAGGAACCCTGACACCAACGCCACCATGTTGAATAATGTTTTTCGTGTAGCCACAGGACGTCATCTTAACACTCAAACTGTGCACAATAGGCTGCATGATGCGCAACTTCTCTCCTGATGTCCATGACGAGGTCCATCTTTGCAACCACGATACCATGCAGCGCGGTGCAGATGCGCCCAACAAAATGACGATTGGACAGCTCAGAATTGGCATCAAGTTCTCTTCAACGATGAGTGTCGCATATGCCTTCAACCAGACAATCGCCGGAGACGTGTTTGTAGGCAATCCGGTAAGGCTGAACGCCTTAGATCCATTGTCCAGCAAGGTGGAGGTTCCCTGCCGACGTGCGCCTGGTGGTCATGGAAGGCACCGTAACGGCTGTACGATACATTAATACCATCATCCTCCGACCCACATTGCAACCATATCGGCAACATATTGGCGAGGCATTTGTCTTCATCGACGACATTTCGGGTCTCCATCACGTTCATCTTCCTAATGACTTACTTCTGGATAACGACATCGCTCGACTAGAGTGTCCAGCATGTTCTTCAGACATGAACCTTATCGTGTCCAGAATGTTCTTCAGGCATGAACCCAACGAACATGCTTGCGATAGATTGAAAAGGGCTGTTCATGGACGTGACCCACCAACCACTGAGGGATCTACGCGGAATCGCTGTTGAGGAGTGGGATGATCTGGACCAACAGTGCCTTGAAGAACTTGTAGGTAGTATGCCACGACGAATACAGGCATGCATCAATACAACGTGCTACTCGGTATTAGAGGTACCGCTGTGTACAGCAATCTGGACCACAACCTCTGAAGGTCTCGCTGTATGGTTGTAAAACATGCAGTGTGTGGTTTTCATAAGCAGTAAATGATGTTTCTGTTGATTTATATTCTAATTTTCATTGCAGGTTCCTGAACTCTCTGAACCGTATTTGTACACATAGATAACCTCCACCTCTAGCTAATTTCACCCAGCAGTTTCATTTCCATATAGCCTTATGTTTATGACGTCGTCTTCCAAGAACTATCTGCACTAAATGAAATTATTTTTCAGTTACATTTTGTGGTATATGTGGCTACTGTCTGCGTAATATATTGTGGTGGAGAAACAGATTAGTGTTTAATGTACCGCCGACAGCGAGATCGTTAGAGACGGAGCACAAAGGCGGATTAGTGAAGGATAGGGAATGAAATCGGCCGTGACCTTTCAAAGAAACCGTCCCGTAATTTGCCTGAAGCAGCTTTGAGAAATGACGGAAAACTTAAATCAGTATGGCTGGACGCGGGTTTGAACCGTCGCTCTCCCGAAATATGTTGTGAGTAGAGTTAGTAGCAGAGAAGGAATACATTACAACATCATGCACGATTGTAAAATGAAAACTCTGATGGTCCGAAAATGTCACAAGTAATTAAATATTCTGCGCTATTATGACGTGGTCGAACGGATTTCACATAAAAACCTAACTTTTCATCCTTACTTCCGCATATAGGGATGTGAAATCTGTTCTGACACGACCTAACAGCCCGGAACATTTTATTAATAGGAATCAGATGATGCGACAGTTTTTCACACGTCTCAGTGCTTATGACGTAATATCCTCTAAACTATGTGCAGTACAATGATATATTTTTCTAGGTACATTCAGCTATATGTGTGAATATCTTCTGCATATTGTGTTGAGAATGCTGTCGGTAGTTTTAATGCATGAATAGTGAAAATGTAGTAAGTGAGAAACTTATTTTCTTTCGTGTGGCCTGTCAGCGATAAAATGCTTTGCAAAGAATTAAATTATCTGTTACGTCTGTGCTCTTATTTTGAAGTAATGGATGACAAAAGCATGGGTATGCCTTTTGACTACGTAGGTTGTCCTTACCTCCATAGAGACTATTTCCACTCAGTACGTGATATGCATACTGAGTTTGCCACAGGAGATGTGGATCACTCACACACACACACACACACACACACACATATATATATATATATATATATATATATATATATATATATATATATATATATATATATGTGTGTGTGTGTGTGTGTGTGTGTGTGTGTGTGTGTGTGTGTGTTCCGCATCTCCTGTGCCAAACTATATATATATATAATCACCAGGGACTCTTTTCACCCCACTCAAAATGTGATTTGCATACTGAGTGGAAAGAGTCTCTGTGGAAATAAGGACTACCTGCATACTCACTTTTATGACATGTATAGATTTATTAAATCAAGATCATTTATTAAGTCCAGTGTTTACATTATAGGTTTCGGCATTTGATGATCTTCAGATGTGATTCAAGCTTTAATAGCTTCGTCATGCTATGTAACAATTCGAGTTACTCGTTCTGAACATCTGAAATTCTTGTAAAATTTGTCAGTTATACATACCTATAGTAACATGTTAAAAACGACTGTAATGAACGCATTGTCATGTGTTATTTGTATAGGGATGACGCAGGAGAATGTTACTGGAAACGGGGGTAGCGAAAAGTATGGTCTTAGGCCAACTGGTGCTGATAGCAGTGCACTCTGTTTCCGCTTACGTATCCTACACAGAATTTTTTGAAATAATACCTTAAACGAATTAGCAAGAGCAAAAATAAAATAGTTTACAAGATTTTTAAAATTACAAAACTTTTAAAGAAAAAAGCAATAATTGTCACACTTAAAGACAATAATAAGTACAGATATTTTACGTCAAAGTCGAAGTCAAAATCAAAATTCTATAATAATGTGGCGTATCCAATTCCGAAAATATAAGTATACATATTAAAAACGCTTATATATTCATGTAAATAATACAGAACTATACTCAAGTACCTTTTTAAAACATATGTAATTAATGAAATAAGCACAGCATTATGTCATTAGCAAGAACCAACAATTTCCTAAGTTTGGGCGGGTGTCTTGTGGGAGCGTAGCTCTCCTTTATAGCTTTGTGATGCGGACATTTGTACTTCTGGAAGATGCATCACTATCGGGGAAGACATCAGTCATAAAGCGATGCAAGTGGGCCGCAAAACTGTCCGCGACGTCCACAACTGTCATGAAGCCTGTGATTGCTGCCCTAAGCCGAAATGAATTTATCTGAAAGCATAGTACTGACCACGCCGATCGATATGGGTACACTTAAAGTTTGTCTGTTACAGAGCCCTTTGTTAAAAAACATACCCTTAACGGGGCGTTGACAAACACTTGTACTCTGTCACCAGATCTGCCAATGACTGCCGACTATCCTGCTTCACAGAGAAGGCAAGCATTCAGCCTCCAAGCTCGGTGATAAAGAATTGGCGTAGTATTGCACGTGCCCCACGTTATCTGTTTTAAATTCTACAAGTGTTTTCGTACATATTAAAAATTATTTTAGACTTTCTTTTGTCCATTTTAAAAACATGTTACATTACTGAGATTTTTATTCAAACAATTAATTTCGGGATTATTTCAGTTCCTCTTCACCTGAATCAACCACTACATTGCTTCCTCATATGGTTATGTCACGGCAAAACCTTAAAGGTAAAATATAGAGAGAATCGTCTTCACAATACGACTTACCACCAGCCGTTCTGGCCACGAAACATTGGCAAGTGGAACAGGGGAGGGGGAAATGGCAGGGACACACAAACTATCCTCCGCCACTCACCAGACACGAAAGCGGTTTAATACGGAATTGTCATCGAGTTCTGAACTACGCTGAAAATTAGAAATTGGAAATCTGCTTTTCCCCAAATTAAATTTAATGTAGGTTATCCTCATTTGGGTCTAAAGTTACTAACTCACCGGGAAATTCGTTTAAAATCAGTTGAAAAATCTGTACCCAGTAAAGAGACAAGAAAACGACATAATGAAAACATTTTAAAATGAGTTCACGACCGTAACAGACCTAAACATTGTAATGCTACCTTTGCTTATTATTAGTGGATAAACTTTACGAGGACACGCTTTTAGCTTTAATCATATTCAGAGAATGTAAGTCGTCAAACATACCCGTATGCTGCTAGTCCACGGTACTCTTATACATAGTAATTTTTGATGACCTACTGTGAATAGATGTCATATTAACATGATTCTGATGTTGATTCAGTGTCCAAACTCATGAAACTGCAACATCTGTACCTTAAAAATGGTGATGAAGCATCACTAGAATGATTCACCATTCGTCTTTGCTCAACTTAAGTACAAGATGCGACTGTAAAGATCGGTGAATGGTATCGGAAAATAAAGGAAACTGGCCATACTAATAAAATACCTTCACTGTGGTTTTAAATAAACACCATTAGGCACAGGCACTTCCGACACCGGATGTAAGGATTTCGGAAACGATCAGCAAACGATTCTTGCGGAATCGCTCAGTGCACCGCAGTCACACGTTGTTCAATATCCGCATCATTACAGGAAATGAGGCAGGGTTCTACTGGTACTATACGGAGACGAAGCAACAGTCAGTGGCATGATGTTCGTGATCCTCCCCGCCTCCCTCGAGTGGAAATTCGTGATGTAAGAAGCCCTCTCAAGATTTTGTCAGTCGACTTTTTTGGGATGCGGGGAAGACAAACACCATTCCACTGACTGTCGCTTAGTCTCTGGGTCATACTGGTATCACCACGCCTCGTAGTCTCCAATCACGCGATTATCCGACAGCGCGTGACTACGGTGCTTTCAGCGATTCCACAAGAAGCGTTTGCTCACAGTTTCCAACAGCTTTACAACCGGTGTCAAAAAGGTGTTGATGATTATTTTACAGAGCAGTAAAAATGTTTTGTTTGCATCTCTTATTTTCTCTATTTCCTAAGAACATTCACCGAAGTTTTCAGACGCACTTTGTACTTTCCTTACTGCGTCACTTGTCCGTTACTCCGTTGAGTTTCGCGGTGGACAATAATCAAAATGCTTTGGCCGTTCAATGTAAGGTGATTTAATGAGAACGCTAAATACCTAGGGTATGCGGTCGTGAGAAGTTTTGGTGATATAGACGGCGTAACCAAATGTTAATTCAATTAGATTTCAATAGGATTTATCCTGAAATATTTTTCAGTCTTACGTAATGTGCTGATACATCAGGTACCATTTTAATAGAAATAATGCGAACTTAATTTGTAGTAGATGTAAATAGCAGCCGGCCGGCGTGGCCGAGCGGTTCTAGGCGCTACAGTCTGGATCAGCGCGACCGCTACGGTCGCAGGTTCGAATCCTGCCTCGGGCATGGATATGTGTGATGTCCTTAGGTTAGGTTTAAGTAGTTCTAAGTTCTAGGTGACTGATGACCTCAGAAGTTAAGTCCCATTGTACTCAGAGCCATTTTTGTAAATAGCATCAAATCACGAAACTTCCTGGCAGATTAAAAGTGTGTGGTGGACCGAGACTCGATCTCGGGACCTTTGCCTTTCGCGGTCAAGTGCTCTACCAACTGAGCTACTCAAGCACGTCTCATGATCCGTACTCACAGCTTTACTTCTGCCAGTACCTCGTCTCCTACCTTCCAAGCTTTACAGAAGCTCTCCTGCGAATCTTGCAGAACTAGCACTCCTGAAAGAAAGTATATTGCGGAGACATGGCTTAGCCGCAGCCTAGGGAATGTTTCTAGAATGAGGTTTTCACTCTGCAGCGGAGTGTACGCTGTTATGAAACTTCCTGGCAGATCAAAACTGTGTGCCGGACCGAGACTCGAACTCGGAACCTCGTGCTTGGGTAGCTCAGTTGGTAGAGCACTTGCCCACGAAAGGCAAACGTCCTGAGTTCGAGTATCGGTCCGGCACACAGTTTTAATCTGCCAGGAAGTTTCATATCAGCGCACACTACGCTGCAGAGTGAAAATTTCATTATAGCATCAAATCACGTTTTTCTACATAATTACTGTTGCGACGCTCAGGTGTGCACTGTAACGAATTGACTAACTGGAGCTGTCGCTAAATGTCACTGATGTCACCGTGAATGAGAGGAACCGTACAAAATTAGCATGTGGTCCAGTTCTAAGATTCACTCCTTTTCATGTACTTCCAGGTAAATTAAAAATGTATGCCAGACTTGTACTTCATCTTGGAACCCTCACCTTCCTGAAACAAATATACGGACTGAGCTATTTTTTCATTACTTTTGTGGCCTCCGTTTCTAGCTCACCTTAACCTCCCCATAGTTTTCTGTATACATTTGTTTTTAAGGGGATTCTGTTCACACTATGATTTGTTACTATATTGTCGTTTCTTCGTCGTTTCGGAGCCAAAAGAAGATGTCTGGTCTTATACTTTATGTCTAAGTTTATGAAGAAGGTAAGATACTGAGTAGAAGACCAATTATTTGGTTTCCAGAGGGGCATAATATTATGCTTTTGAAATAATTTTGTAAACACATCAATTTTCAACATTTCAGTACTATAAGTATTTAATGGAAACACAGTTTAGTTCATACTAACGCATACTATAAATCGAAGTTCGACAATAGGTACTTCATCTTAGCCGTTTCCTTCCAATCTTTAATTTTACTCGAAAGTGACTCACTAATTCAGTAATTCGTAACAATTTACCAATCTTTGGTTTTACTCAAGAAAGTCCACGAATATTAGTACACAACTTAAATCATTCAGACTGTCGTATAATAAAGATTGCTCAATAAACGTTAATAAGTCACTCTGGTTTATATGCACTGCTTCCACACAGTAGAAGACGTGCTACACACATTGAGACACGACTATTCAGAAGAACGTTGAGAAGTCGCTCCAAGTAATTACTTATACATAGGTCATTTTGATTTTATACTTGTACTTGTTTTCATGTAAATTTTTGTGTGCACGTGTCTGTCTGTGTCTTACGTCGTCTGTCATACACAAAAGCAGATCTGAATCTAGCCTATTATAGGTTCAATAGAAACATTTTTCTTATATTCAGTAAATTTAGTGTGACTGTAACGAGCGTATAGGTGAAGGTATGAAGATTGATTGCTGTTGGCAGTTGTTGCAGGAACTCATTCTAGCAAATATCGAAGGTATTCAAAGTATCAAAGCAATATTCCAAAGTGGCAGTAAATCGTGTTATTATATTATCATATTTTTTGTATTGTTTAATTTTTTCGCTCGACAGTGACAGAGGTAGAAATGCATTTAATTGTGATTCAGGTGTATTTCAGTAAGTAGCAGTAAAGCGTGTCATATTGTTATCATATTTGTATTGGTATTGTTTAATTTCTTCACTCGACAGTGACAGAGGTAGAAAATGCACTTAATTGTGATTCAGTTGTATATCAGTGTCGTTTAGGTGAACTACATACATATTCTTTAGCCCAAGTGATATTTGGGCACACAGTATTGTCATCCAGTTTCATAAATGTAATATTTACTCCCTGTTCTATCCATATTGAAGTGACTTCAGAGGTAAGCAAATCTGATAAAGGAGATGGCGTCTATGTCTAAAGCATTAGAAGCAGTTGTTGCATTATCTGCCCTTGCCACATATATGTCCACAAATTTCTATTTGTCAGCCACAACCTTTGTCGTAAAAAGAGATGTTGCTTCGCAAATGCCTCATTAAATGGACTGATCGAAGTATGTTACTGAAAATCAGAACCATTGCACATTTATGTATGAGGGGATACAATTAAAGAAATCCACCGAAAAATTTAGTACTCTATTATGAACATAACAATGATACCAATTATTCCACAGCTCCTGCTGTACCTGATACTTTTCTATAGTTGACTAATGAATCCTGGATTTCCCCTTTTGCCACCTCAGTGGCAATACCATAATCCTTACTAGTACGTAGTCTTAAACCATCACGCGTGTCTTAAGCTTTACAGGTTTTTCATGAAAATAATGCAAAATCCAATTCTCCATTACACTGAGACTCAATCCTTCGATAAATATCATATTTTCCATTTTAACAAAGATCCCATAGGCCAAAAAATTGTACTGAGAAGTGACTATTTCGTTCTCATGGATACATATTTTCCCCACAAACCCCTTGAGAGCTGGTTTCTCAGGATGGGGCAGGATAAGGATACGTTTGTGGACGGGGCCGTAATCAGTTAGTCTCGGTTGCACAACAAATACGTAAACTTTATTTAAGGAAATTACAATTTTAAAATAATCTCTTAAAAACACAATTGACTGCATAACGGCTGCAGGCCTTATCACCAAAAAAAAAAAAATTCCACAATTTTAGGAACGAAGGCCACCAACAAGAACCTCAAACAACAAACGGCTGAAGGCCTGAATTAGAAGTCAGTAGACTAATTCCAAATAGCACATATTAAGATAAATACTTCGTTTTTAAAACAAACCGTATCACGGCTGAAGGCCTTATTATAAAAGAAGTGAAATTATAACTCGGCTGAAGGCCACAAACAATTACAAATAACAAACGGCTGAAGGCCTGAATTAGAAGTCAGGAAAAGAATTCCTAAAGCACTTTTAAAATAAATCCCTTGCTTTTAAAACATTTTTGCTTAAAAAAACTTACTGAAACACGGCTGAAGGCCACACTAATAATAATAAGAATATTTACAAATATCCTTAAAACAAACATCACAATCTAAGGAATCAGGATAAGATGTCTCAGCAAGTGTTCCAAGGGTCGGCTGGGAAGGTTACTCAAACAAAAGGTAAGATGAGACAGGCAGCCAAGAAAGTTGTACTCACATAACAGGATGAATCTCAAAATAGGGGCAGATTAAGCGCCGACCGACCGACTAACCAATCCGCGTTATCACCGTTACAATTAAAATAACTGCTAATTCAAAACCACAAGAAACACACGGATCCGGCAAAACAATTCAACCAACAACTGACAGTACTAAAACCAGTCGCTGTGAAACAACATGGGCGAGTTCTAAACAGGCGCAAACACAGAGAAGCCAGAAGAGGTCGGAAGGCCAAATGCACGTCGTCCGCTGCGACGACCGACCGAACGACCAACCAACGTTCGACCCCACTCTAGTCAGGCAAGGAGAGGATCCCAGTATAAATCGTCGACCGACAACTTATTGCCATGAGGTGACTTCGACGGGCGGACACACACACACACACACACACACACACACACACACGAGTGTCCCTTCAACTAAAACTTGCTGAATCCGGCCCTTGACGTGGTCGTGCACTCTCGCGACCACATCCTTCCGTCGGACAATGCATATATGTCGCCAGCGGTCGGGCGAGTACTGGTTGTCCGGACCTCACTGCTGCTTCGTCCCAACTCCACTCCCTGGACACACGGCGACCCGGAAATACTACAGGCCGCTCCAAAGATAGTACCACAGTACGCGCTATTGATAAGCGCTGGTGCTGCCACTCACGGACAGACAAGGCGAGCAAACGTAGTGGCGCTAGTGAACACACCTACAAACCGAGACGCCACTATAGCTATTACAAGATGCCAAGCTAAGAACGACATCAACGCGAGCCGCACACGGCTCAAGCATCGTTACCTTTGCTGCCGACTCCATTTGGTGATCGATGCATATTTTTGAAAGTAGGGGCACTTTAAGATCATGGCGCTTGTTGCAGTATCATTGAGGTGATGCACTGACAACTGTCGTGCTACCTGGCCACAAACCACCGCACCTCCTCACATCTTGGCTGCCATAGACAGACTGCTGTTATCCAGACACATCTCACGATCTGCCTTCAAACCTCTATTCCCAACAGTACCCATCTTCTATTTTACAAGCTGCACACCCGCTCCCCTGTGTATAACGCAGCCCATTCCGTAAATAAGTCCCTAAGCTGCCACTTCACCATTCTCTGCAATAGTGTTTCTTCAGGGAATGCTAGTATTACTGCGAGGCATGCAAAGGAGCTTCTGTGTGGTTTGAAGGCCAGGAGATGAACAGGCGGAAGTAAATCTTGGAGGACAGGTCGCTTGTGGGCAGCTCGGCTGATAATGAATTTTTTCACAAGAGGAAATGGTCTGCTGTCCGAGTCCCAATTCGCCACACAGTTTCATTCTACGTGGAAATTTCATAACTGGATAGCTCGACGTTAAGAACATTGCCAGGGAAAGGCAAAGGTGTGCTCATTTTCTAATCAAAAATGGTTCAAATGGCTCTGAGCACTATGGGACTTAACATCTGTGGTCATTAGTCCCCTACAACTTAGAACTACTTAAACCTAACTAACCTAAGGACATCACACACATCCATGCCCGAGGCAGGATTCGAACCTGCGACCGTAGCAGTCGCGCGGTTCCGGACTCAGCGCCTAGAGCCGGATTTTGTAATCCAGCACACAGTTTCATCTACAGCGTGGCGCACGAAATGTGTTACCAATTATTTCTTTCACAATTTACGACGCACATTAGATATCCTGCTCGGATCTCTACAGCAGTACCAGCAGAGCTTGGAAAAACAAATGAGTTACGAAATGACGTGTAATTCACGATCCTGCCGCTAGGAGACTAGTAAGTAGCAATGGCTGACATTGGAAGACTGACGACACAGCAACGATCGGCAATTGTGTTACTTTTTCATGAAATGAAAAGCCTTGTTGTGACTCAGAGGCGTTTTACACAACAGTTTAACACACGATGGGTCCCTTGCAAGAAGACCATCCACAGGTTGTACTATAAATTAGCACAGGAAACAGTATTGGAAGTGAAACGACCTCGGCCTGTTTGCTCGCCGGAGAATATTGAAGCGGTGCGAGTTGCTGCACAGAGAAGTCCCGGGAAATCGTGTAGAAAGGCAGCAGTGCAACTGGGAATATCCAGACGCTTCGTTTAACCCATTCTTGAAAGCGGCCTCCATATGTACCCATACAAAATGACCTGTGCACAGAAGCTCACTGAAGAACATAAGCAGCAGAGACTACTGTTTGCTCAGAGGGCGGAGGATAGGGATGAAACTCTCAACAACGTTTGGTTTTCAGACGAGATGCGTTTTCATTTAGACGTTGTGGTTAACAAGCAAAATGTACGCTTTTGGACTACTGAACACCTACAAGTGCTCCGAGGATTACAGCGTTGGCAGCAATTTCCAGTCACGGACGTATTGGACCCTTTTTTTGAAGATACTGTGAACAGCGAGCGTTATTTGAGCATGCTTCGCAGTGGCTTCATTCCACAGCTTCTTGCTACTACTTTGCCCTTCAACATGCAGTGGTTCATGCAAGATGGAGCAAGAGTTTTTGCACGAGCATTTCGACATGCGGATCATTTCACTCAGGTTTCCAGGTCGCTTCATTGACGGACAAAATTGACCCCCATATAGTCCAGACCTCAATCCGTGTGGCTTTTTTATTTGGGTGTACCTAAAGGAAAAAAATTCCACGTGATTTAATGGAGCTCAGAAGACTTATTCTCCAAGCTTGCAGTGAAATTACGGAAGACACGAGCCGTAGGGTCATCACTAACTTCAGTGTTCTTTTGAAGGAAGTTAGGAAACGAAATGGTGGACGTATTGAGCATGTGCTGAGTTAGAACAAATCTCCATGGACGGCTCTTCATTGTAGTATATGTTCCTTTCAGATTGTATTGACGAAGTTTATATGCAAAAACAAAATGGTAACACATTTCGTGCGCCACCCTGTACATCTACATCATTCTCCACAAGTCACCTAATGGTGTGTGGCAGTGGGTACTTTCGGTACCACTATCTGATCCCTCCAACCCTGTTCAACTCGCGAATAATGCGTGGGAAGCACGATTGTCGGTAAGCCCCTGTATTGGGTTCTAATTTCTCGAATTTCCTCCTCGTGCTCGATACACGAGATGTATGTCGGGGGAAGTAAAATGTCGTCTGACTCCTCCTAACAAGTGCTGTCCCGAAATTTCAATAGCAAATCTCTCCGTGATGCACAACGCTTCTCTTGTTGCGTCTGCCAGTGGAGGTTGTTTAACATCTCCGTAACGCTCTCTTGCCAGCTAAACGATCCCGTAACGAAACGCGCCGCTCTTCATTGGATCTTCTCTATCTCCTCTATCAGTCCTGCTTGATAGGGCTCCGAGACAGATGATCTGTAGTCAACAATCGGGCGAACCTTATAAGCCACTTCTTTCGTGGATGAGTTATATTTCCCTAAGATTCTTCCGATGAATCTGAGTCTGGTGTCTGCTTTTCCCACTATCTGTTTCTTATGGTCGTGCCGCTAAAGGTCACTCTGGACAGTTACGCCTAGATATTTTAAGGCAGACGGTGTCTCCAGCTCTTTGTCATCAATTGTGTAGCTGTGCAGTAGTGGATTTCTTTACCTATGTATGCGCAATATGTTAAATTTATTTACGTTCAGCGTCAACTACCAGAGTATGCACCATTCATCAATTCTCTGCAGGTCGTTATGCAAATTCTTACTATCTTCTGGCGTTGCTACTGTGCATCATCTGCGAATAGCCTTAAAGAGCATCCGATGCTTTCTACTAGATCATTTACATATGTTGTGAACAGCAACGCCGGCCGCTGGTGGTAGAGCGGTTCTAGCCGCTTCAGTGTGGAACCGCGCGACCGCTACGGTCGCAGGTTCGAATCCTGCCTCGGGCTTGGATATGTGTGATGTTCTTAGGTTAGTTAGGTTTAAGTACTTCTAAGTTCTAGGGGACTGATGACCTGAGATGTTAAGTCCCATAGTGCTCAGAGACATTTCAAAAAAAAAAAATTTTTTTTTTTTTTGAACAGCAGCGGTCGTATCACGCTTCCCTATGGTGTTCCGGATATTACCTTTACATCTGTCGGTTTGGTTCCGTTAAGAGCGACGTGTTGTGTTCTATCTCGAAGAAAGTCTAGAATCCAATCGATGGTCTGCTCCGATACTCCGTACGCTCGAAGTTTTTTCATTAAACGGCAATGCGGAACGGTGTCAAATGCCTTGCTGAAATCATGGAACACGGCATCAGCCTTACCGCCGTTGTCCACTGCGCTGTGGATCTCATGAAGGAATAGAGAGAGCTGAGTTTCGCAGGATCCCTATTTGGCTAAACCATGTTGTTTTTTATAGAGGAGCTGTTCATTCCGAAGAACATTCTTGAGCATAAAACATGTTCTATAATTATAAAACAGATTGACTTCAACGATATTGCTCTATATTTGTGTGGATCTGTCTTACGGCCTTTCTTAAAAACTGGGATGACCTGCGCTTTTTTCGAGTCTTTAGGTACCTTTCATTACTCAAGCGATCTGCGATTAATTACTGCTAGAAGGTGACGAAGAGCAAGTTCTTTCGCATAATATTTATAGAGATATGTATCTCATCTGGTCCTGAAGCCTTTCCACTACCACGCGATAGTAGGTGCTTTTCAGTTCCGCGATTGGCTATCTCAATATCTCCCATTTCGACGTTCGCTTGACGATTGAAAAGACGGACATTGTTACAAGTATGGGAAAACTTTCAGACCAGATGTCCGCTTGGGAAACATTGCTACCAGCCGGTTTTAATCCTCTACTACTTCATATTCCTTCAGCGCAGCATCAAAGTTGTCACCACCATGTTCCCAACAGGTATTTAGCTACGTAAGCAACGTCGCCAATCCTCTGACACGTAATTGGAGCTTCTCCGGGACGTTGCGGTCATTTTAGTGACCGCCCGTCACAGTGGAAAGCACCCCATAATTTGCGGAGAGCAGCCCCGTGGTTGGAAACTGAGCACAACCGCACCTTGTGACGTAAGAGTTGGGCAGCTGCTTGGCAAGCTGCTTTTGAGCGACGGCGGCGACTCATTAACGTATGGGCGGCCACCGCAACGTCGCCAGTCTCCTACGCTAGCCAGCGCTACCCTACCGCTCGTTACCGGCTGGCGACCACTGCCAGGCAAAAAAACTGCTCACTCAGCCGGACTGCCAAGTGCGCCCTGCTCGCGTAATTATTGCCGCCGTCTCTGGAGGCGAAATGGGGGATAAATATGACGCCGCCGTGAACGCACTGCTTCTATGCGAGACTCCCGCAGGCGCAGAAGGCAGTCGAGCGGAACAGCCAGGGAGGCGTCGAGTAGAAAGGCCTCCGGCGCGCGTGCTAAGCCGCGGATTTAATTAGACCATAAAGCGCCTTGCTCCGTAATTAGAAGAGCGCGCGCGCAGGACGCTCACTAATCAACCTCGTTAAAGACGTGTTCGTATTATACACGCTAGCGCAGAGTGTTATTGTGTGACTGGCACCATCTTCTGCTCTTGGCGGAAGATACGTTGTTTCGATAGCAGGTAATAAGGCAAACGGATCTAAAACCCGGTCACCGCCTTTGAAAGCAGTGATCTGTCACTTGAATAATCAAAACATACCTCGAACTAGAGGTTCGTAGACTTTCACGAACGGAGTGAAATTGAGTAATCTTTCTCTGAGCAAGAGACAGTGTTATGTTGTAAAGTGATGTACTGAAGTTTATGCTACTATTGCAAGTGATATGGGCTAGTAATGGGCGAATACAGCTGTGTCTCTAATACACACATCAAAAAAAGTTTTGTATCTTCCCAGAACTCCTGAAGATTTACGTTGACTATGGATATTCTGTCACAGACACAGTTCCTTTCACTGTTCAGAGCTGTTACTAACATCGCCCAAAGATGTAAACAACCATGCAAAAGCAGTGCGTATTAGATGGTTCAAATGGCTCTGATCACTATGGGACTTAACTTCTGAGGTCGTCAGTTCCCTAGAACTTACAACTACTTAAATCTAACTAACCTAAGGACGTCACACACATCCATGCCCGAGACAGGATTCGAACCTGCGACCGTAGCGGCTGGGCGGTTCCAGACTGTAGCATCTGTTAGATGGAGGGGCTCCGAAAGCCGATCAGTTCCAGTCATTAGACCAGGAAGGAGGTAAACGGCTCTTGTTGTCTGCAGTTCAACCATGTCTAGACTGTCAATATCGCTGTTCGACCGCGTCCGCGTTGTTATTTTGTGCAAGCAAGGGCTCTCAACAAGGCAAGTATCCAGGCGTCTCGGAGTGAACCAAAGGGATGTTGTTCGGAAATAGAGGAGATACAGAGAGACAGGAACTGTCGATGTCAGGCCGCCGAAGAGCTAGTACTGCAGTGGATGACCGCTACCTACGGATTACGACTCGGAGGAACCATGATAGCGACGCCACCGTGCTGAATAATGCTTTTCGTGATACGAGTCAAACTGTGCGCAGCAGGCTGCATTATGCGCAACGTCACACCCGACGTCCGTGCAGCGCGGTACAGATGGGCCCAACAACATGCCAAATGGGCCGCTCAGGGTTTTCATCACTTACTCTTCATCGATGAGTGTCGCATATCCCAGACAATCGTCGGAGACGTGTTTGGAGGCAATCCGGTCAGGCTGAACGCCTTAGACACACTGTTCAGCCACGACAGCAAGATGGAAGCTACCTGATATTTTGGGGTGGCATTATCTGGGGCAGACGAACGCCGCTTGTGGTCATGTGAGGCGCCGTAACGGCTGTATCATACGGAAATGCCATCATCCGACGGATATTGTAACCATGTCGGCAACATACTGGCGAGGCATTCGTCTTCATGGACACAATTCAGAATAACGACATCGCTCGACTGTAGTGTCCAGCATGTTCTCTAGACATCAACTCTATCGAACATGCCTGAGATAGATTGAAAGTGTTGTTTATGGACGACGTGACCCACCAACCACTCTGAATGATTTACGCCAAATCGCCGTTGAGGAATGGGACAATGTGGACCAGCAATGCCGTGATGAACTTGTGGATAGTATGCCACGACGAATACAGGAATGCATCAGTGCAAGAGCACGTGCTACTGGGTTTATGTCTAGGTTCTGGAACTCTCGAAACCGCGGTGATGCAATACTTTTTTTGATTTGTGTATATTGTCTTCATTCCTCAATTTCGAGAAGGAAATTCAAATGAAATTCGTCCCCAGCCAACCATATTTTGTTATTGTCGCAGTCTTCATTATGAAGACAGATTTGATACATCACTGCATGCTAGTCTCTCCTACGCCACTGCAAACTACTTTCCTTTCAAACATATTACTGTATGCAAGCATTGGTTCGTCCCTCTACAATATTTTACCCCCCAACACTTCCTTCAGTTACCAAAGTGACAATTTCTTTTTGCTTCAGGAAGTCTTCTATCAACCAATCGTCTTTTCTAGTCAGGTTGTGCACAGTTCACTGTTTCCTTATTCATTATTCGATATGCCCATGTAATCTTCCTCATTGTTCCAGGGAACCATAGTTCAAATGAGTTCACTTTCTTCTTGTCCGAACTGTCGATTCTCCACGTTTCGCCTTCGTGCAAGGCTACTCTTGAGTTAAACACCTTCAGAAAATACTTCCAAACATTTAAATTTATAATAGATGTTAACAATTTCCTCTCTTTTCGGTATTCTAACGATACAGTGTTTAGGACAATAGACTCGCATTTGAATAATGGCAATTCAAATCCCCGTCCGATAGCCCTAAATCCCTCCTTTACTAGAGCACGGACAATTTTCTGACGTATCCTTCCCTAAACCAAGCTTTTGCTCATTCTCAAACGATCTAGTTGTCGACGGGTTGTTAATTATTAATTTTCCCTCCTTTTTTTTTTAGGAGTGCTTTTCTTGCGGTTGTCAGTCTTTATTTTATACCGTCGCTAATTTAGATATAATAATTTATTTTGCTACCCAAATATCAAAACTCCTCAACTATCTTTAGTGGCTTATGTACTAATATATCTGCGCGGTGTGGACGCGTGGCTGGAGGCGCCATGTCACGGATTGCGAGTCCTCCCTCGGGCATGGGTGCGTGTGTGTTGTTCTTAGCACAAATTAGTTGAAGTAGTGTGTAAGTCTAGTGACCAATGGCCTCAGCAGTTTGATCCCTTAGGAGTCCACACAATTTGCACATTTTGTCCTAATATAATTCCCTCAACATCGTTTGATTGCATTTGAGTATATTCCATTGCCCATATTCTACGTTATTTACCTTCATCTTCTAATCTCTTTTGAAGACTCAAGACTTATTCTCCAAATTCTCAGCAGTGTTAGGGAAACCGCAGTTTTTTGTATCATCTCACTGAACTTCAGTTTCCTCTCTAAAACTCTCCTCGGTTTCCTACACAGGTTGTTCGACGAATATTATTTCTAATTAGAGCCCTGAATGGACGTTGGTAAAACAGGAATTATTGCCAGTTAACTTGGATGGAGAGCTATTCACAGAAGCAGAAGCAACTTCATGCGTGGCCCAGGGAAGTCAGGAAGCTTTCTGGTCATGATGCATATTAACAGTTGGTAGACAATAATAATAATAACCTAAGACATTTTAATTCCGTATCTAAGAACTGTAAGAATTATTCTAAAAGCGCTGCACAAGTTTCCAGATAGGTGTTGATAAGATTTGAAAGTCTTATAAATATTGGAAATTTGCTTTATATGGACAGAAATACAATGCCGAGTGTTAGACAGAAAAGGAAAGTAGTATCCTATGACTACATTGAGCCACCATTGAATCACTCCATCCAAACTAATACTGTGCACTGATGGGAAATGAAATGATTACATAGATTCACTCGTCGGTTAGGCAGGTGAAAGACTAAAGTTTACTGGAGGCTGAAGCGAAATTGCATTCTGCAAAGGATACTGCTTGCAATTCACTTCCTGGGCTCATCTTATAATGCTGCTCTAATGCATGGGACCGAAACAAAGAAGAATAACATGGTATATTGAACATATAAAAAGAAGCAGGACACGAATGGACGAAGATTTTTTTGTGTCATGTGAGGTTGGTACGGAGACGACGAAAATCTCGATTTGGCACACGTTTCAAAATAATCGCCAGTTATTCTGATGCGGCCTAGTTACATACACTGAAGAATCAGCGCTTACTGAATAACCCAGAGATACTCATCAGCTACCCACATGCTGCTCGAGTAGGAAGATTAGACAACATCGCTAAGAGAGACAATAAAACAGTCACTTCCCACCGCACACGATTCGCTACTGGAAAAAAGGAAAGATATTATTGTTGGACGTCCCGTCCACATCGTGGTCATCAGCGACGGACTAAATGCCTGATTAGGAAAGGATGGGTGAGGAATTCGAAATTCGCTTCACGGTGGCTTCCAGAAAATACATGTAGATGTAGATGCAGAAAAAGTAAAGAAACTGTTCTGAGGGAACCTGTTAGGCTGGCATTACCTGATGCGTTGTGAGACCCACTACCTCGCAGAAGACATATTCTTACGCACCAGCGTCCTACTTCACACGAAGGAACCAGTTAATAATCACACCTATCTTTGCGAAAATTAAACATGTAAATCGAGAGAAGTTTCTTCAACATTAAAAGCACTGAAAAGTACCTTAACACCTCAGAAAACTTTATTCATTTTCCTTACTTGTCACGTGTCCCAGACATATACAAAAACATCATGCTAATTTAAGAATCTGTTGACGAAGGACTTACTTGCTTAAGTAAATGCCCGAAATAAATCCCATTAAAAACCTTATATTTTGTCAGTGTAGCTACATTAAAATCTCCGCGCCTGTTTGTGTCATGCTGTTGGCGCTTGCAATAAAAATTTTAATGAAATGTTGTACTCCAACACATAACAGAGCTAGACATTAACTAAAGTGTTAAAAAATGACGCTACTGGTTTGCCACGATGAAAATTAAATAACTGAAAAACAAAAGGACGACATTAGTCAAGATAACATGGTAATATCAGAAGGCTAAGTCGAATTCAAATTTTTCATAGGGACATGCACCATCCGACAAAAGAACAGCTAATCAATATTAAAGATTATTTATATTTGAATAGAAGTAAATCACATTTGTTTAATTTAGAAATATTAATTTTGAAGGTACAAAATTTTCTTTTCTTGCAATCGGATGAAAGCATACTCATTATTACGAACCTTTTCTTCCTGAAGCTGAAAATACTCTTTCCAAATGTCAATAAATGATCATAAACATAGTACGAGGGCTGTCCAGAAAGTAAGTTCCGATTGATCGCGAATGGGAAGCCACAGTGAAAATCAGAAATGTTTTATTTATAACTGTTAGCTACACTTTCCAGATACTTCTCTATGTAATCACCGTTCTGACTTAGACATTTGTCGTAGCGTTGTACCAACTTTCCAATACCCTCATCATAGAAGACAGCCGCCAGTGCTTTCCGCAAATTCTCTACGCTGGCTTACAGCTCGATGTCTGCGCCAAAATGTTGTCTTCGTAGCCGGCGGTTCATGTGAGCAGAGGTGAAATTCAGAGAGGGACAATTACGGCCTCTATTATGGGTAATCAAGCATTTCCAAAAGAAATCGATGAAGGAGCATCTTTATTGCCCCTGCAGAATGCGGCTGAGAACGGTCTTGAAGTAGTTATGTTGGCTGCATAGCTTCACGCGAAATTTCTCACCTCGCCCCCGTACTTGGCGGAAGACACTATTCTCTAGACATCTTCACGCGCTCAGTGTGAGTTCAGAAATGATAAGAGAGACGTGTTACTACTTAGGGTCATATTAAAGACATTGCCCAACACATCTGTGCAACGCTTTATCGAATTTTCATAGTCGTTTACATTTCGCGACCGACCGGAACTTACTTTCGGAACACCCCTCGTACTTTGTTTATGATCATTTATTGACATTTGAAAAGAGTGCTTTCAGCTTCAGGGAAAAAAAGGTTATTAATAATGAGTATGCTATCTTCTGACTGCAAGAAAAGAAAATTTTTACCTTCAAAATTAATATGTCGAAATTAAACAAATGTGATGTACTTTTACTCAAATATAAATAATCTTTATTATTCATTAGCTGTTCATTAAACACTCAGGAACAACAGATGTGAATAGTGAATACCGAATCACAAACGACAAAGTTATAATGTAGTAGACATATCTCACGAATTTATCTCACTACATCCAAACGAGTGAGTAAGGAGCTCCTGTTATGTTGTCTTACACGACGAGGACTCAAGCTTTTTGCTGTTATCATTCATCATTAAATATCTGCCAATAGTTGTTATCCTCCCTAGGAAGCGAGGGCGCCCTCAGACGAATTGCATACGCAAATTTATCAGAGTCTATCAGCTTGTACAGGAACACCGGTTTAGACTACGCCAAGTTTTTGTCGCGCAATTTTGTCAGTTTCCGCCGTTTTCCGACCCTCTTCATGAGTATATAAAATGCGTTCGCAGTTGCGAATATTGTCAACCATCAGCTATATAATGGAATGACCTCGACGAAATTTCTGTCGAATTGGAACTCGAACCGGACATACCGCTTTACGCGATCATGCATGATTCTTAGAAGGAACATTCCGTCATACTTTTGAACAACACAGGCATTGCAATGTCGTATCTCTTCATAAGCTAACAATTGTTGGTAGTACAATCACGATAATATTCCCTACACAACCATTAGCATGAACTGATTTTTGCGCAAAAGGAGATGTCTCCAAGAGTGCCATCATTTTTTTAAAACCATGTATACCATGACGTTGGTTAGAGTCCCATGTACAGGATCCTGCGGGCATTCTCACTGGTGCGCTCTCGTTTGCGATTATTGGACGAACAAAGTTTCTTAAACTCGGATGATGCGCCACGGACTAAAAAATAGCAACAATAATAAAAGTACGGTCATAGCGTACTGGTTAAGGTGCAATCTTCGCATGTAGGAGTTGTGAATTCGAACCTTCTCAGGGAAATTCAAGTATTATTTTCAAAAATATTTATCGAAATGACTCATCGTTTTCTTGTTTAGCTAATTTGCTTAATTGTACATTATTTGTTTCTAATCCTCTACCACCTAATTTTAATCATCATTTTAACCTTTCAATTTACTCTCCTTTTTCCATCCTTTCATGTTTCACCGTCTGGTATCTGTGTGTATGTAAATCCTCCTTTCGTTCTTTTTTCCCTTTGGGATCTATCTCCATTCAATTTTATTTTGATTATTCTATCATAATCTGTAGACATTCGAAAATTCTGATCCATCTGTTAAAAACAGACGAGACGAAATAACCTGTTTATATTGACAATACATGGGATGAAAATTATGCTTTTCGTTACAAGATGTGCATTTTTTGGATGGCAATCATCATACAGAGATTAAAAACTATTTCTTGATACACTATGGACAATATAACGCTGATAAAAAATTAAATGAAAGAAGCGATTATAAATACAAGAAAACTCAAGCAGTGTGATGAACAGATATAATGAATGCAATCTCGTGGACGAAAATATGAAATGATTAAATCGAGCCCGCCGGAGTGGCCGTGTGGTTCTAGGTGCTACAGTCTGGAACCGAGCGACCGCTACAGTCGCAGGTTCGAATCCTGCCCCAGGCTTGGATGTGTGTGTCCTTAGGTTAGTTAGGTTTAATTAGTTCTAAGTTCTAGGCGACTGATGACCTCAGAAGTGAAGTCGCATAGTGCTCAGAGCCATTTGAACCATTTTTGATTAAATCGAAGTAGCTTGAGTAGTTGGTAACTTGCTACCTATAACGTCGGTGAAGGAAGTATTCCAAGAGATCCACCGAGTGGAGAAGATTCTGCAAGCACGTTAACATCTACGGAGTAGCACTCACCGTTAATATGTCTCCAATCTCGCTTAGATAGGCTGTAGTAACAACTACAAAAACATTGAAAAATATTCATCCAGAGAAGGAAGTGGCCAGTGGCATATTGATATAACCGAGAATAACAAATACCAAGAGTTGTAAAATTTTAATCATCACCTTAAAAAAAAAATAAAGTTAGGTAATTCACTTTTTCTTTGTTCCACAAAATTAATGGTGTGTAGCAGCATAATTTTCACTTCTTCTTCTGATATTTCGGCTTCATACCTTCCAGCCGTCTTCAGAATTATACGAGGTGACTGACGCTCCAGCAGCTGCTCCGTCCTTATAAACATGCGGACCGCGTCACTGCGCGTTGGGCCACAGATATACAAGGCGCCAGAGACGTTGATCGTCCAAAAAGAGGTATGCACGGTCGACCCACATGGTGATATCGATGTATGAGCTCGTATTACGGCGAGCTGCACTGTTACGACGTCTTTGTTGGTTTATTACAGGAAGTGCAGGATTCCATGATTTGCCCAACTTCAAGCCACTATTTCTATTAATTAAATTCGTCGCCTACCGAACTTCAATTTCTTTTTCCGATAATGAGTTCCAGTAAGATGAAGTCAAGGTTAAAATTTCGACGTTATCGTAGACCATAGACTGCCCAGTGTCAGTATAATGGTCAGGCACCACCGAAACTTTCAGGCTCTAAGAGCCTGGTGTGCCGTCAGTGATCCGTGCATCTCTCATGGGCTGTACGTGTCGTTTGTCTGACGGCCACAATCACAGCGAATCTTGTAAACCACAAGCACCCGAAGCACCAAATCAGTTTTGACGGAACCCAGAGTGCTGCTCGCTGCCGAAAAATCACTTCCACTTTGTGTCTGTCGGAAATCCGTTCTATTTTTCACCGTGTGAATCGGCCGTGTAGCCATAGATGTAATTTCATGGATTGCGGATTAACGTCACTGGCGCCTTGTGTATGTGTGTCCACACGCGCAGAGGTACGGTCCTCGGGTTCAATAGGGTGGGGCAATTACTGGAGCGTCAGTCACCTCGGCTCATTCTGAAGATGACTGGACGGAAGAAGAAGTGAAATTTATGCGGCTGCACGCCCGAAATGTTATGGAACAATCAATGCGCCTCAAAAGTGAACGTCGGCCGCTGTGGTCTCGCGGTTCTAGGGGCGCAGTCCGGAACCGTGCGACTGCTACGGTCGCAGGTTCGAATCCTGCCTCGGGCATGGATGTGTGTGATGTCTTTAGGTTAGTTAGGTTTAAGTAGTTCTAAATTCTAGGGGACTGATGACCTCAGATACTAAGTCCCAGAGTGCTCAGAACCATTTCAACCATTTGAAACTAGCGACACCCACAGGTAATATGGAGTATCGTGCAATAATTCGTTGAAGAGTGCATCACATGATGCTGTGGAACGCTCAAAGAAGACTGAATGACGAAGAACGAAGTTAAGGACCGGGAATCGTTAGTAAAGTTGCAGTGTCCGAATACCAGCCACAACCGAAGCAATAGTGGAAAACATTGGAAAAAATCGATTGAACTGTTTTCAATGTCCTGTATGACATTTCTAACACAACAAAGTTCTCCATTCTGTGGCTTCTTCGACTAATGACACCCATTCAGATACACTGCAGAACCCAGGCCGCAGCAAAATCTGGCAGCTCAGATATTACACTTCAGATCTTCAGCTGCATAACAGCAGCTGCAACATTTGGATTATATCCATAATGACACCAAAACAAAGGAACAAATGAAGCAATGGGAACATATGGATTCACCACCGCCGAAAGGGGGTATGACCAAACAAATCTCGAGCAACGTGGCATTGAGTACTTTTTGGGACTGCCATCGCGTGGTGCTAAGTGATTACGCTTGTAACTGGAAAACTGTGACGGAAGCATGTTGCAGAAATCTCCTGACGAGGCTGTTGGAGGCTATGAAATCAAGGCGTCGTGGGAAGCTACATTTTTCTCGTGCACGACAACACCCCAGCTCACTGCGCAATGAAAACTGGCAGCAAGCTCCTTATTTGAGCTATCATATTGCCTGGAAAAGGCCGAAGATACGTGAAGATACCAGTTAGATTATATCGTGGTAGATAGAGATTCTAAAATCAGATATGGGATTGTAAAGCGTCCCAAGAGGAGATACAGACACAGACCACAATTTAGTAATGATGAAAGGAGGCTGAAGTTTAAGAGATTATTCAGGAAGAATCAATGCGCTAGGAAGTGGGACACACAAGTATTAAGGAAAGAAGAAATACTATTGAAGTTCTCTGAGACTTTAGATACTGTGATAAGGTGTAGATCAGCAGGCAGTTCCATTGAAGATGAATGAACAACTCTAAACAGGGTAATCACGGAAGTTGGAACGAAAATCATAGCTGCAACGAATGTAATTGCTAAAGGACTTAAGTTGATCGACGAAAGAAGTAAGTACAAATATATTCAGGGAAATTCGGGAATACAGAAGTACAAGCCACTTAGGAATGAAATAAATAGGAAATAAAGGGAAGATAAGGCAAAACGACTGCATGAAAAATACGACGAAATAGAAAACGAAATGATTCTCGAAAGGACTGAATCAGCACACAGAAAAGACAATACATAATTCGATAAAATTAAAACCATCGGTGGTAACAGTAATTATGCAACGGGAATTCCACTGTTAAACGCAGAGGAGAGAGGGGGTAGGTGGAAATAGTACAACGACGGCCTCTACAAGGACGAGAATTTGTTCGATGTATTGTTAGAAGAAGAAACAGACGTCGACAGAGAAGATATAGAGGAATCGGTATTAGAATCAGAACTCGAAAGAACTTTGGAAGACTCAATGTCAAATAAGGCAGAAGGGACTGATAACATTACACAGGAACTTCTAAAATCATTGACGAAAGCGTCAAGAAAAAAAAAATAGTATTCACGTTGGTGTCTAGATCTATGAGGCTGGCGATATACTATCAAACTTGCGGAGAAGCATCATCCATACAATTCCGAAGTTTCCAAGGGCCGTTAAGTGACGCATCTACCGGGTGACCAAAAAGTCAGTATAAATTTAAAACTGAATAAATCACGGAATAGATTAGAACCAAAAAAAGAAAAAAGTTCAAATAATGTCCGACAGATGGCGCTTCACCTGCTCAGAATAGCAATAATTAGCATAACACTGTAAGACAAAGCAAAGATGATGTTCTTTACAGAAAATGCTCAATATGTCCACCATCATTCCTCAACAATGATGTGAACAGCACTGTAAAGCATGTCCGGAGCTATGGTGAGGCATTGGCGTCGGATGTTGTCTTTCAGCATCACTAGAGATGTCGGTCGATCACGATACACTTGCGACTTCAGGTAACCCCAAAGCCAATAAGCGTGTGGACTGAGGTCTTGGAACCTGGGAGGCAAAGCATGACGAAAGTGGCGGATGAGCACACGATGGTCACCAAACGACGCGCGCGAGAGATCTTTCAAGCGTCTAGCAATATGGTTTTTTTTTTTTGTTCTAATAAAACCCCATGTCATTACAAGCATGTGTGTCAATTTTTACCTCTCTATCTACATTATTCCCTGGTTTAAATTTTCAAATTGATACTGATTTTTTGATCACCCGGTACTTCACAATTAGTTTAACATCTCATCCATCCAAGTTGATGTCAAGAAAGGTTAAGGCCGCAGAGAAGCAATTCTGAGAATGCAGTTGATAATGGAATTAGGCGTGTGTGGGCGGTCGCCCGCGGACTCGCACGTATGTTTGTGTATGTATATGTGTGTGTGTGTGTGTGTGTGTGAGAGAGAGAGAGAGAGAGAGAGAGAGAGAGAGAGAGAGGGAGGGAGAGAGAGTGTGTGTGTGAGTGTGAGTGTGTGTGTGTGTGTGTGTGTGTGTGTGTGTGTGTGTGTGTGTTTGGGTCTTATGGGTGCTCAATAACTACGTTATCAGCGCCATTACACTCATTAAAACAAGCGAATGCGGCTAAAATCTCGAAGATTGTTCCACACTCATACACTCTAATAGACCACGCAATAACCCTGTCTCACATGCTCTCATAATGGAAGCAAGACAGAAGAATAATCAAGATAGGCTCAAATGGTGCAAGATGTTCGACATTCTGAGAAAAACAGGGGTAACCTATACGAAAAGTCGAGCTACTTACAATATGCACAGGAAGCAAGAGGTAACAACAGGAATGGGAGACTAAGAAAGAAGTGCTCGGGATAAAAAGGGTGTATGGCATGGATATAGTCTTTCGCCCCTAATGTTCAAACTATACATTGAAGTAGCAATGCAGAAATAAGGAAAAGGTTCAAGAGAAGGGTTAAAAATTCAGGGTACAAGGATATCAATGACAAAATTCGCTGATAACCCTGCTACCCTCAGTGAAAGTGAGGACGAAGTTCAGGAATTCTGCCACCTAGCCAGCAAAAGAGACCCACGGTGGACGAAGCAAGTTTGACATTGAAAGCAGGCTAGCACTGACAAAAATTGAATTCCAGGACAAGAGAAATGTAGTGGTATCTAAGAATTTTGCTTAAGGTATAAATTTAGAAGACTACACGTTTGCAGCACATCATTATGTGGAAGTTAAACATGGACTATGGGAAAACTAGAACAGAAGAGAAAAGAAGCATTTGAAGTGTGGTTCTCCAGGCGAATGTTGAAAATTAAGCGGACTGATAAGGTAAGGAATGACGTGGACCTCTGACGAATTGATGAGGAAAGGAATATAGGGAAAACAATGATAAGGACATCAGGGAATAACTTCCATGGTATAAGAGGGAGCTGTAAAGAGTAAAAACTGTAGAGGAAGATAGAGGTTGCAATACATCCAGCAAATGAATGAGGACGTAATTGCAATTGCTACGCTGGGATGAAACCCTTGGTATGGGAGAGGAATTCGTGGTGGGCAGCAAGAAACCTTTTAGATGTCTGATGGCTTTAAAAAAAGAAAAAAAATGAGTCTCCGGATTATTCACCGGAGAATGCACTCGGTTGCTTCTTCCCCTTACTTTGTGTAAGTCTTTGAATGGAAAGCATTCTCAGAAGGATAACATGGTGATTATCTAGGTGGACCAACGAAACTGCAGACATGAAGATCTCCAAAAAGACGTTCATGATTGCGAATAATTTATCGCTCCGAAGCGTAAAGATGCAGAGACGGTTTCTTGGTCGCATCTTCATTGTAGGCTTCAAGTTTGGTGGCTGCCGCCTGGTACGATGGTTTTTATTGGCGAGGCGTTTACTTATAGAAAATCTGCATCTATAATATAGTAATTGCAAACACGGACACGCAAAATAAGAGAACCCACGGAAGAAGCTCGTGTCGGACATCCACCTTCCCAACGCCCCTTAACGATTAAGCTGCAAATCGGTCTTGTGAAAATTATTTAGCATGGTACTCAGGAGAGAAAGTTAATGCCAGCCGGAATGAAGCTAAGAGGGAAGCCATTGAATTAAATGAGCCTAAATTTAACCCCTACGTGCGACTTTCTACCGCTCCTGCAGCACTAAATGTGCTCGTAAGCTTTTCAAGATAGACTTCTTCTCACTAGCTCAGTGTGCTTTTTTCACAACGAATAAATTGGCTATTCAAGCAGCCAATAAATCTTCAACGTGTGTGAAAGCTAAAAAATAATGGAAAACCCTCTATTACTTGATCAAGTATAGGAACCATTATTTAGCAAAGTGAATCTTTTTCATCTAAATACAGTATCAACGCTGGTAAAGCCATACGGCTTCATCATCCAGAAGGTCACCTCCTAATCTACATGTTTCTGACTTGCATATACGAGAGTGAAATTTATGTCGTTATAAGGAAAAAGGAACGGACCTAGTACGCCTTCATAGGCCATGCCTGGCTATACGCTAATAAAAATCTGCGTGATGATACTTCAGAACTATATAGTGGGATTCTCATGTCATGACCATTGCGGCTATTTAGCGTTCAATCCCTGGTGAAATACGCTTCATCGATGGAAGTACTCACAGGAAGCTGAGGATCGACTGTAAAGGGCTACAAGAACCACTGGCTGAACACGATACGAGGTCCGAAATTAGAAACAGTGAAAGCTTGCATATTCTGTGGGTGGTAGGGATGTTGCTACATTTCCCATAATACTCGCCACTCTGCAAAACATTTACTTCACGTGCAACTGACCGAGTGCAGATTGTAGGCGCATCATCAGCTCGAGCAAGCACTGTGTGTTCCTTGACGGGAGGTCGAGCAGTTCGCCATCATAGATTGTTGTAGTGCGATGTCAATTGTCCTGTTACAGTTTATCGTCGTAACAGTCTTGGAAACATGATGTGAGCCGACTTCCTTCTACGTAGGTATTTGATCCTGTACAAACTTTCCGCTTTTCTGCTGCTTTCAATTGCTTGCCCATAGACGATAATCACGCTTGTAAGTGCTGTCACCAGATAGCACGATCGTTTAGCATACTGTGTCGATCAGCCGAACAACAGGTTTGCAAGGAATTGTATATCATACCTTCTATCCATACCATATCTTAGGCCGCTAACAGCTCAATCAATATCCTTGCAATTTAGTTTCCTTTCAAACAACGCCTCCCTGTAGGCGGTGAGTGACAGAAATAGAGCTGTGCAGCGTCATTCAGCTAGAAGCCTCTTTGTTCGACCGGTATCGCTTCTAGTAACCTCGTAATAATTATGTTATCGATAAGTCGTGCTGTGGAGTTTAACACATTAGTCAGGAACAATCAGTACGCAAAGAAGTGGGATACGGAAGTACTAAAAAATAACGAGGTACGACTGAAGCTCTCTGAGGCTGTAAATACAGCAATTACTAATAGCTCAGTAGGCAGTACAGTTGAAGAGGAATGGACATATCTAAAGAGGGCCATCACAGAAGTTGGGAAGAGAAACATAGTAACAAAGAAGGCAACTGCGAAGTAACCACGGGTAACAGAAGAAATACTTCAACTGATCGAAGAAAGGAGGAAGAACAAAAATGATCCCGGAAAAAGAAAAATACAAGTCGGTGAGAAATGAAATAAATAGGAAGCGCAGGGAAGCTAAGACGAAACGGTTGCACAATACATATGAAGCCAACTGATAATAAATTATAGCCAGAAGGACACTCAGCATACAGGAAAGTTAAAACAGCTTTCGGTGACATAAAAGCAAGGGCGATGACATTAAGAGCGCAACTGGAATTCCGCTGTTAAATGCAGAGGAGAGAAGGGATAGGTGTGAGAATGTTCGCTCAATCAGCTAACAGGTCATGCATCCAAGGTGCTTAGAAGAATAATATACAGAAGATTGGAAAGAAAGTAGAGGATGCTCTAGATGACGATCAGTTTGGCTTTAGGAAAGGTAAAGGCACGAGAGAGGCAATTCTGACGTTGTGGTTAATAATGGAAGCAAGGCTAAAGAAAAATCAAGACACGTTCATAGGGTTTGTTGACCTGTAAATAGCGTTCGACAATGCAAATGGTGCAAGGTGTTCGAAATTCTGAGTAAAGTAGGGGTAGGCTACAGGGTCAGACGGGTCATTTACAACAGCCAAGAAGGAATAGTGAGAGTGGACAACCAGGAACGAAGAGTTCAAATTAAAAAGGATATAAGACAAGGATGTAGCCTTTCGCCCCTACTGTTCATTCTGTACATCGAGAAAGCAATGATGTAAATAAAAGAAAGGTTCAGGTGTGGAATTATAATGCCAGGTGAAAGGATGTCAATGATACGATTAGCTGATGAAATTGCTATCCTGAGTGAAAGTGAAGAAGAATTACATGATCTGCTGAATGGAATGGACAGTCTAATGAGTGTAGAGTATGGACTGAGAGTAAATCGAATAAAGACGAAGGTAATGAGAAGTAGTAGAAATGAGAACAGATAGAAACTTAACTTCAGCATTGATGGTCACGAAGTAGATGAAGTTAAGGAATTCTGCTACCTAGGCAGTAAAATAAGCAGTGACGGACGGAGCAAAGCGGACATCTAAAGCCGACTAGCAATAGTAAAATGGGTTTCCTGGCCAACACAAATCTACTATTATCAAATATCGGCCTTAAATAGAGGAAGAAATTTCTGAGAATGTACGTCTGGTGTACAGAATTGTATGGTAGTGAAACATGGATTGTGGGAAAACCGGAACAGGAGAGAATCGAAGCTTTTGAGGTGTGGCGCTACAGAGGGATGTTGAAAAGTAGGTGGACTGATAAGGTAAGGAATGTGGAGATTCTGCGCAGAATCGGAGAGGAAAAGAATATGTGGAAAGCACTGACAAGGAGAAGGGACAGGATGGTAAGACATCCGTTAAGATACGAGAAAATGACTTGAGGAAACTGTAGAGGGTAAAAACTGTAGAGCAAGACAGAGATTGGAGTATATGCGGCAAATAATTGAGATCGTAGGCTGCAAGAGTTTCTCTTCGATGAAGAGGTTAGCAGCAGAGAAGAATTCGTGGGGGGTCGCATCAAACCAGTCAGAAAAATGATGACAAAAAAAAGCCGTTCTCGTCTCTTGTAGGTCACAGGTAGCGGGGGTACTGAACTTAGACTGTCCTCAGATTATGCTGTCACTTACTTTGCAGTAAAGCCACCACATGATCAGAAACAAATGCAAAACCGTTTAGACAAGATATATGTATGATACGAAAAACGGCGACTGACCCTAAATAATGAGAAGTGTAACGTCATCCAAGTGAGTGTCAGAAGGAGTGACGTCCTTACCGTACAGGACTGACGGGAGATATCGAAAAAGTTCAAAGAAGGGCAGTTCGTTTTATATTATCGTGAAATAGGGGAGAGAGTGACACGGATATAATTCGGAGTGAAGGTGGCAATGATCAAGACAAAGTTGTTTTTTCGCTGCAGCGATACCTTTTCAAGAATTTCAGTGTCCAAGATTCTCCTCTGAATGTCAAAAAATATTGTAATAAAATAAGCGAAATCAGAACTGGCTCGTGCAAGATCTAACTGTCCGTTTCTCCCGTGCGCTATTACTGCGAGGAACGGTAGAGAAATAGTATGAAACTGGTTCTGCCAAACACTTTGAATTGCAGAGTAGTTTTGTAGATGCAGATGTAGAACTTTAAACAGTTGGTTGGTCTGGGAGGTTTCAATGTAGCGGTTATCTTACAGCTTCTTTTTCTTTTTTTTACTCTCATTTTCGTTTCATTTTCGTTGCAGCCGCTTTGTCTTTTGGTGCATTAAATGTCGCTACTAGATGTGAAGGAATGGCATTTGGATTAACACTGAGGTAAGAAAAAATTTAGCGATAAGCGCATACACGGATGGCGGGAATATCACATACATAAGGCATAAAAGGACAGTGCATTGGCGGAGCATTCATTTGTATTAAGGTGATCCATGTGCAAAGGTCTCCGACTTGAATACGGCCGCCAGATGGAAATTAACGAACTCTGAACGCATGGGACATAGCAGTTCGAAAATCATTACATAATTCAATATTCCGAGATCCACAATGTCAAGTATGTGCCGAGAATACCAAATTTCACGCATTACGTCTCAGCACGGTCAACGCAGTGGCCGATGGACTTCACGTAACGACCGAGAGCAGGAACATTTGCGTAGAGTTGTTAGTTGTAACGGACGTCAACACTGCATGAAATAACGTCAGAAATCAATGTAGGAATGAACGTATGCGTTAGGACAGTCTAGCGAAATTTGGCGTTCATAGACTGTGGTGGCAGATGACAGACGCCAGTGGCTTTGCTAGGACAGATGAGTCACGAGTTCAGTTGGTAAGAGCTAATAGTAGGCTTCGAGTGTGGCGCAGACCCGACGCATGCATGTGTAAGTAGGCTGTTTAGGTTTTTTTTATTTGTAACACCACCTCTGTATGAAAATCATTGTTGTAATACTCTCCATTGTAGCGTTGTGCAGTTGGCTGTTAGCGGCGCGAGCGTTGCGCAGTTGGAGGTGAGCCGCCAGCAGTGGTGGATGGGGGGAGAGAGATGGCGGAGTTTTGAAATTTGTAAGAATGGATGTCACGAACTGATATAGATATATATATATATTTTGACTATTAAGGTAAATACATTGTTTGTTCTCTATTAAAATCTTTCATTTGCTAACTGTGCCTATCAGTAGTTAGTGCCTTCCGTTGTTTGAATCTTTTATTTAGCTGGCAGCAGTGTCGCTCGTTGTATTGCAGTAGTTCGAGTAACCAAGATTTTTGTGAGGTAAGTGATTTGTGAAACGTATAGGCTAATGTTAGTCAGATTGCGTTGCGCTAAAATTATTGTGTGTCAGTTTAAGTACAGTCATGTAGATTAGTTCTAAGGGGACGTTTCATATGTCGATCCTTAGCCGAGGATACCTCACTGGAATCTTCTGATTTTTTCTTGTGGTTTGTGTCATTAGTGTCGATTTTGTTTATTGCTAGCGCGTAATGTCCTTTTTAGTTGCAGTCTTTCATTGTTGTACAGTAAAACAGTTGTGGCATGCATGTAGATTTGCACCAAATATTTCGCAGCTGCGCTTGCAATTAACTAGATATTATTTTCAGTGCTACGTTAATGTGTTCTCTTATTTTTGCTCTTCAAATTGTGCTTTTCTGTGTTATCTTGTGAAATATTATGACCATAATGGGTGTGAAAAACGTAATACTAGGCTCCAAAGTAAACTGAGAAATGACAGTGAAGACGAAAGCAGTGTGTTAGCGCAACCATGTAATGAATTAACTAATGTTCAAAGTAGTAATTTGGTAATTGTGCATAGGTAAATGGAGCGGGCTGCAAATAATGGTGTAGGCAGTGAAACAATTAGTTAAAATTACGAACAACTTCAGTTGGAAGGACCACATAGATAATATTGTCGGGAAGGCGAGCCAAAGGTTGCGTTTCATTGGCAGGACACTTAGAAGATGCAACAAGTCCACTAAAGAGACAGCTTACACTACACTCGTTCGTCCTCTGTTAGAATATTGCTGCGCGGTGTGGGATCCTTACCAGGTGGGATTGACGGAGGACATCGAGAGGGTGCAAAGAAGGGCAGCTCGTTTTGTATTATCGCGTTATAGGGGAGAGAGTGTGGCAGATATGATACACGAGTTGGGATGGAAGTCATTACAGCATAGACGTTTTTCGTCGCGGCGAGACCTTCTTACGAAATTTCAGTCACCAACTTTCTCTTCCGAATGCGAAAATATTTTGTTGAGCCCAACCTACATAGGTAGGAATGATCATCAAAATAAAATAAGAGAAATCAGAGCTCGAACAGAAAGGTTTAGGTGTTCGTTTTTCCCGCTCGCTGTTCGGGAGTGGAATAGTAGAGAGATAGTATGATTGTGGTTCGATGAACCCTCTGCCAAGCACTTAAATGTGAATTGCAGAGTAGTCATGTAGATGTAGATGTAGATGAACAGGGAAGCGTTATCGATCGACCGGTCGGCAACAGCTCGCCTCAGGATTCCGAAATGACGGGACACAATCTTGCAAATACTGTAGATTCAGGTTTTGCGTCCTCGCCGTTTTCTTAAATAAGTCAAGACACATTTTCTGTTTTTCAAACTGCGAATATTGCCGGTTCAAATGCATTGCCGAATAGCACTGAGAAACATGTTTCAGACACCAGTGCATTGTTATTACAATTAATGCAACAAATGGGACAAAAGCTTCAAAAGTTAGACACAATGGAACTAAATCTTCGGAAGTTGGAGACCACGCTTCAACAAACACGTGAAGATTTAATTAATGAGTTACATAACATTGAATCGAAATGTCAAAAAGTCTGTAATGACGTATAAAAACAAATTTGTGAGCATTTTCAACCTATTTTTACAGAATGCATTACATAATCACGAAGCAGCCATAAAGGAACTGCCAACAATTGTTCATGAAAATCATGAGACCTTGCAAGCTAAAATTGACTCAGTTGCATCTACCGATTCGGTTACGCAACTTGCAAAAACTCAGGAAAACTTAAGGACACAGTAGATACGATTCCAACACAAATGGACACTCAAACTTGATTCAGAAAAACACACAGAGGAAATAATTTCACTATCGGGTAAAGTAGCCGAACTTCCAGATCAGTTCACTAACTTATCTACAAAGGTAGATGATGATCTGAATGACACAAAACCTGTAGCCTTCACTGACACTGAAGAATATGAACAAATTAGAAGATTCAAACAGAATCAAAATCAAATCAACACACAGTACAAAAGAGAAATGCGGGAAGTACAAGATCAGTTGGCTCAAGTAATACAAGAATTACATATTTCAGAGGACACTCGCGCTCCAATACGGGAAGAGGGACATAGAAATACAGAGCAACCACAAAAGAATAACACAGGACACTTCGGAAATTATGAAAGAAATTGGCAAGGCGCATTGAATTTTGAGATGGAACCGCCGAAACGATGTAACAATGACCGACATGCGACTCGCCGACATGATGATTTTGACTATAAGCTGTTCATTACTACACGTAAATTCAAAACATTTAAGAATTCTGGAAACGGCATTTATCCACAAGCGTGGCTCCATCAATTCTCTCATTGTTTTCCTCCTAACTGGTCAGTGGAGCACAGATTCGAATTTATGTGTGGCTACTTAGAGAATGCACCAGCTGTAAGAATGTGACCGGTCATTCACGATTGTCACAGTGAACAATTTTATCATGCCTTCCCCTCAGCATATTGGTCTCAAGCTACACAAGACCGAGTAAAACATAGCATCATAATGATGAAACATTTCGAACAATCTGAATTTTCCAGTCTTGTGAAATATTTTGAAGACATGTTACATAAGAATCTGTATCTTTCAAACCCATACAGCCCCTCAGAACTCATCCGCATTTGCTTAATGAAATTGCCTGAACATTTACGACATATTTTTTGGTAGGACGTTGCAAAGAGGACATTGAAGCTTTTCAGGGACTCTTACAAGAATTAGAAATTACCACTGACAATCGCAGGACGCGAAAACAGGAACACAACAAATACAGGTCACATCCGTCGCAATTCCGCAATGAAACAAATAATAACTGGACACGACAAGGCTATTCTCACAACACAAATCGCGACCAAAGCAGACACCACCCAAATGACAACCACTGGCAGAGTAATAATTACAGAGAAAGATCGCATTTCCGTAGTAATGAATATTACACAGACAATCATAGAAACAGACAATATAGCAACCAGAACTATTATTATCGAGGGAGACAGAATAACCTCAGACGCTACTGTCCACTACGCAGTTACGTTTCAGGGAGAAATTCTCCACCAGGTGACCGACAAGAAAGAAACTATGGAATCTACCGACATGACGACAGATATGATCGTAGTGACAGACCTGAATTGCATCAGAACTGGCGGGATTCAAACAGAGCAGGGCCCTCTCGGCAAGGTGAATTTGTAGAAGTTAGGTCTCCTAATCCCAATAACGACGCGCGCCAACAAACAGACAGACAATGATTCGCACCGCAGACAGCCACGTGCGCCGGCTGGCTCAGAGAAAAATAAAATAGACGCTAACCTTGAGAAAAGCTCCAGTATTCTTTACCGACGTTTACCGCATGACAATTTCGTTCATGTTCAAACTCTGAGTACTATGAAGAGTAAAGGATTGCACCATATCACCATATTTCACATGTAAAACCGTTTATTGAAATATAATCTGCTTTTCAACTTTGTCTTTGCCATAAAAATTTTCACTTCACATTTCTAGTATGCTTTGTCACACTGAGAAACTGTTAACATGCAACAATGTTTTGAAGTTAACTATCCAGTCTAGAACATAGGGAACATTTTTAAACATAAATTACAAATGCATTATTATAGTGAACAGACGACACAGCGTTGTTATTTGTACATTCTTGCTTGTTAGTTGCACGATTACGTAACGATTATAAGGCATATATACTTAGAACATGTACTGTTAATGAGATAATGCAACATTTTGGTTTAGTTGAAAAGACATTCTTTATTTGAAGTACTTTCTGTGAGATTAAAGATGACTTAGCATTTGGTTTCTTTGATAGCTACACGATTATATTACGACGCTACTAATGTGTGACACAATTTACATTGTGCTTTTGAGGTGTATCTGTTTTATATCTGCACAGTTTTTTTTTAATTCTCCTGGAAAGGAAAACATGTTTTAGTAGTAACTTTGTGGTATAGCTACAATGAGAGAGCCTTTTCTGTAGCACAACAATACGTTACAGTACAGTACTTACTTCATCACGGCAATAAGCGTAGTAACTACGATACCTATACGCAAAGCATTTCACTTTTATTTATCATTAGGTAAGTACATTGACTTCTGCAGAACTTAGCTTTCAGAGGACGATAACTACAACACTTCCACAGAGATTATCTTACAACAAGACGCACAGTTTAGCGCTACAGTACACATATTTGAGTGATTAATTTTGTACTTAAAACATTTATTTTTAAAGATATTTGAAGTACAATGATACAAAGGTTTTCCGTGATACATTTCATTCCATTGCTATAATCTGTAACACCTGAGGATATAATTACATTAATCCTTAGGGGCTACAGCCTACTTTGTGTACCACGTGTCTGGCAAGCGCAAGGAGCCCTAGATAATATGGTATTTGCTTATACAAATTTACACATCGGTACCATATTTCTCTAACACATAAATTATCTGATCATTTAACTGAGAGAGACAAATATTTATTTTAGTACATCAGTGACAGATGTTTACGTAAGTACACGGCTGGATAACTTGACACACATGCAATTGTATTTTGTCTGTACTTTGTGAACTGCTCGTATTTTCTCGTAACCATTGTGATACTATGAGAGCTTTGAATGATGTATTTGGTACGGGATCATGATTTTGAAAGTACGTTTGAGATAGATGACACTTTCGACATGAGCAGAGAATATATTAGAATTTGAAATTATTGAAGGAAGCTACGTCGATTTTGAGAGTTGACTTAGGTGTTATGATATTATTACGATGACTATGTGTATTATGCTCGTGCGGTATGTTTATGATCAATAAGATGAAGCTACCGTATAAGAGGAATTTGATTATGCTACATATCTGTTACGATGAAATGTTGAAGAAGTGTCGACGAATATGTATATGTGTATGTGTAATAAGGTAAGGAATAATGAGTAGTGGTTAGGGACTCTGGTTTGTGAAAAAGGATGTTGGAAACCGAGACGCGTACTTTAAGAGTTATGAAATGTGTGTATATGCGTGAATGTATCACTATACTGGCGAAAATGTTTTGGACACTGTTATATTTATAGGATTTCGTTTCTACACGTTTGTAACGCAAATTCTCGACCTGTGAAATTTTTATGTGAGACTGTCACTGTAGCGGAAACTGCTGTCGTAAATACACTACTGGAAATTGAAATAAGAACACCGTGAATTAATAGACACAGGCAACAGAGCATGCACAATGTCGGCACTAGTACAGTGTATATCCACATTTTGCAGCAATGCAGGCTGCTATTCTCCCATGGAGACGATCGTAGAGATGCTGGATGTAGTCCTGTGGAACAGCTTGCCATGCCATTTCCACCTGGCGCCTAAGTTGGGTCAGCGTTCGTGCTGGACGTGCAGACCGCGTGAGACGACGCTTCATCCAGTCCCAAACATGCTCAATCGGGGACAGATCCGGAAATCTTGTTGGCCAGGGTAGTTGACTTACACCTTCTAGAGCACGTTGGGTGGCACGGGATACATGCGGACGTGCATTGTCCTGTTGAAACAGCAAGTTCCCTTGCTGGTCTAGGAATGGTAGAACGATGGGTTCGATGACGGTTTGGATGTACCGTGCACTATTCAGTGTCCCCTCGACGATCACCAGAAGTGTACGGCCAGTGTAGGAGATCGCTCCCCACACCATGATGCCGGGTGTTGGCCCTGTGTGCCTCGGTCGTATGCAGTCCTGATTGTGGCGCTCACCTGCACGGCGCCAAACACGCATACGACCATCATTGGCACCAAGGCAGAAGCGACTCTCATCGATGAAGACGACACGTCTCCATTCGTCCCTCCATTCACGCCTGTCGCGACACCACTGGAGGCGGGCTGCACGATGTTGGGGCGTGAGCGGAAGACGGCCTAACGGTGTGCGGGACCGTAGCCCAGCTTCATGGAGACGGTTGCGGATGGTCCTCGCCGATACCCCAGGAGCAACAGTGTCCCTAATTTCCTGGGAAGTGGCGGTGCGGTCCCCTACGGCACTGCGTAGGATACTACGGACTTGGCGTGCATCCGTGCGTCGCTGCGGTCCGGTCCCAGGTCGACGGGCATATGCACCTTCCGCCGACCACTGGCGACAACATCGATGTACTGTGGAGACCTTACGCCCCTCTTGTTGAGCAATTCGGTGGTACGTCCACCCGGCCTCCCGCATGCCCACTATACGCCCTCACTCAAAGTCCGTCAACTGCACATACGGTTCACGTCCACGCTGTCGCGGCATGCTACCAGTGTTAAAGACTGCAATGGAGCTCCGTATGCCACGGCAAACTGGCTGACACTGACGGCGGCGGTGCACAAATGCTGCGCAGCTAGCACCATTCGACGGCCAACACCGCGGTTCCTGGTGTGTCCGCTGTGCCGTGCGTGTTATCATTGCTTGTACAGCCCTCTCGCAGTGTCCGGAGCAAGTATGGTGGGTCTGACACACCGGTGTCAATGTGTTCTTTTTTCCATTTCCAGGAGTGTATTTTGTACCTTTGTTGTTGTATTTTCATGTTATAAAATTGTAATTGACACCAGTTCATCAAATTGAGTAACTTGTAAATTACATTTTCCTGCACACGTTTCTGTTGGTCATAGTATATGGACAATATGTGATAAGTAGGGACTCACAGTGTTTGCACGTGTGTTAATAATTAAGCAAGGGACTGGATAACAGCATTGCTGGTTCTAAGGACAATTAAATAATAAAAAAAAAACTTTGTGAGTGCACAAGTGGTGGTTCATGGACTTGCTATATTGTCCACAAGACTCTTCGATGGTGATTGTGCACCTGCACAGTCGCAACAGATAACTGCTGGCCATCTCTACAAGGACTGAAGTGGGTCTGCGCCTTCGATGGCCCACCAATACCATTATTTCTACAAGGACTACAGTGGGTCTGCTCTGTGATGACCAACCTTCCAATATTCTTCAAATCTTCGACTGATTCTGCTGTGGGTTTGCTCTGTTGTGGCCCATTACCTGTCAGCATGTCAAGAGTCAGCACTGTCTTTCCATTGGAAGGACAAAACTACTTCTTCAAGACTGACTGGAAATCCACTACTTTCGTGTGCATTTTCTTTTACTACTCAGACTTTGAGAAAAACACTGCAATTTTACTTTGATGAATGATCAGGACTGTCTTTATGGACTGTGAGAAAATTTTAGCTTTTGACCAACATTGTATCGATAAGTGCGTGCATTTGATTTCTTTGTTATTGTAATTATAATTATGAAAAATTTTTCAAATCTGTGTTGGCCAGTGCCCAAAAAATTTGTAAATTTTTTGTAAGGAGCGTTGGGGCTATGTAAGTAGGCTGTTTAGGTTTTTTTAATTTGTAACACCACCTCTGTATGAAAATCATTGTTGTAAAACTCGCCATTGTAGTGTTGGGCAGTTGGCTGTTAGCGGCGCGTAGCGTTGCGCAGTTGGAAGTGAGTCGCCAGCAGTGGTGGATGTGGGGAGAGAGATGGAGTTCTGAAATTTGTAAGAATGGATGTCACGAACTGATATATATATTAGGACTATTAAGGTAAATACACTGTTTGTTCTCTATTAAAATTTGCTAACTGTGCCAATCAGTAGTTAGTGTCTTCCGTAGTTTGAATCTTTTATTTAGCTGGCAGTAGTGGCGCTCGCTGTATTGCAGTAGTTCGAGTAACCAAGATTTTTGTGAGGTAAGTGATTTGTGAAACGTATAGGTTAATGTTAGTCAGGGCCATTCTTTTGTAGCGATTTTTGAAAGTCAGATTCCGTTGCGCTAAAATTATTGTGTGTCAGTTTAAGCACAGTCATGTAGATTAGACTAAAGGGGACGTTTCACATGGACCCAAGTTGTCAATAAGGCACTGCAAGGTACTGGTGGCTCCATAGTGGTGAGTACAGTGTTTACATGGAATGGAGTGGGTCCTTTGACTGGAAATTTTTATCTTTGGCCATGAGCTTCATGTTCCCAAGCAACGATGAAATTTTTATCTATGAAAATGCGCCATGTCATCGGGCAACAATAGTTCACAAAAGGCTTGAAGAACATTCTGGTCAACTTGAGCTAATGATTTGTCCTCCGCTTTGCCCGATATGAATCCGATCGAACATTTATGGGATATAATCTGGAGATCAGTTTGTGCACAAGCTCCTGCACCTTTAACTCTTTCGGAGTCATGGACGGCTGTTAGAGGCAGCATGGCTCGTTATTTCTGCAGCGGACCTCCAACGACTGGTTGAGTCCATGAAACTTCGAGCTGCTGCACTACACCCATCAAAAGGAGATCCGGCACGATATTGGGAGGTATCCCGTGACTTACGTCAAGTCATTGTAATATCCTTACTTACCATTTGTCATTATGTAAGTGAATTCTCAGTTATATCGCCTAGATTTATTACTGCAACAGAAATAGTGAATACTTCACGTATTTCATTAGAACCACGGTTTAGTTCTAATCAAAGAGTTCATGTCATATTTTGCCTTCCTAAGTATTTTTAGCAAATGTACTAAAGTAAGTTAATATTTTTATTCACATTTATTCGTTTCGTTTCTTATAAGACTGTCATTTAGTATGAATCATTAGTTCATTTCGTGATCACACACTGTTTCCACGTTAAAAAATTTAACTAGATATTGCCCATGTTAAGTCCCATAGTGCTCAGAGCCATTTAGATATTGCGTTACGAAATTGCTGAATTTTCATAGTTAACTGTTATGTTTAAAAGGCCATCTCAGGTGGTTGATTTGTTAGAAGGCAGATGAACGCCAATAAATTTCAGTTGGTAATAACGAATATTCCGCTCAAGAATCACTAGAGGTATACTTGGAAAAGCCCGGGAGATACGAGAAGATTCCAGTCAGATTACATTATGGCCAGCCAGGGATTCCGAAATCAGATATTCGATTGTTAAGCGCACCCAGGAGCATGTAGCGACTCACACCACAATTTAGTAGTGACAGAGAGTAGGATGAAGTTTAAGAGACTAGTCAGGAAAAATCATTGCGCAGTGAAATGGGACACAGAAAAATTGACAAATGAAGAGACGTTCTCTGGCGTAATGGATACTGCGATAACCAGTAGCTCAGCAGGCAGTCCTGTTGAAGGTGAATGTATATTCATAAAACAGGAACCCGCAGATATTTTGAAGAAAAGCATAGGTACGAGGAAGATAGCTGCGAAGAAATCATGGATAACAATAGAAATACTTCAGTTGATCGATGAAAATGTTGAGGATAATTCAGGATTACAGAAATACAAGTCACTTAGTAACGAAATAAACATGAAGTGCAGGTAAGACAAGGCGAAATAGCTGCATGGAAAATGTGAAGAAATCGAAAGAGGAAAGATTGTTGGAACGACTGACTCAGCATAGATTAAGTCAAAACAACCTTCGGTGAAGTCAAAGGCAAGGGCAGCAACATTAAGAGTGAAATGAGAATTCGATTGCTAAATGAAGAGAGCGGAGCGGTAGTACACTGAGGGCCTCCACGAGGGGGAGAACTTGTCCGATAACGTGACAGTAGAAGAAACAGGAATCGACCGAGAAGGTACAGGCTATCCAGTATTAGAATCAGATCATAACACAGCTTTGGACGGCAACTCATGTATCCAAGTTTACGATGAGAATAAGATACAGAAAAATGAAAAAGAAAATAGAGGATCTGTTAGTCGTCGATCAGTTAGGCTTCAGGAATGGTAAAGGTACAAACGACACGGTTCTAACAATGTGGTTCACAATGGAAGCAAGACAGAAGAAAAATCAAGACTCGTTCAAGGATTTGTCGACCTGTCTTACGGTGCAAGATGTTTGACATTCTCAGAAAACTAGTGTGAGCTTTGCGAAAGACAGGTAATACACCATATGTATAGGACCCAAAAAAATGGCTCTGAGCACTATGGGACTTAACTTCTAAGGTCATCAGTCCCCTAGAACTTAGAACTACTTAAACCTAGCTAATCTAAGGACAGCACACACATCCATGCCCTAGGAAGGATTCGCGCGGTTCCAGACTGTAGCGCCTAGAACCGCTCGTCCACTCCGGCCGGCACAAGACCCAAGAGGTTAAAGTGAGACTGGAAGAGCAAGAAAGAAGTGCCCGGATTAAAAAGAGAGTAAGACGGATACGAATCCTTCCGCTGCTACCGTTTAATCTGTGTGTCGAAGAAGCAATGACGAAAATAAACGAAAGTTTCATGTTTGGAAATGAAATGCAGGGCGAATGGAATCAGTCATAAGATTCGCTGATAGCATTTCTGCCCTCGATGGAAGTTAAGAAGAATTACATGTGTTGATTGAAATTGAATTGACCTAAACGTCATGACGAATCTTTTGAGAATGTACGTGTGGTGTAAAGGATGGCATGTTAGTGAAACATGGACCGTAGGAAAATCGGAATAGAAGAGAATCGAAGCATTTCAGGTGTAGTACTACAGACAAATGTTGAAAATTAAGTAGACTGATAACTTGAGGAATAAGGAGGATTTCCGCAGAATTATCGAGGAATGGAACTTAGGGGAAGCACTGACAAGAAGAAGGGACAGGATGATAAAGACATCTGCTAAGACATCATTGAATAACTTCCGTGGTTGTAGAGCTAGCAGTGGAGGGTAAACTGTACACGAAAACAGAGACTGAAGTACGTCTAGAAAATAACTTTTGACGTAGGTTAGAACTGCTGCTCTTAGATGGAAAGGTTGATACAGAAGATGAATTCTTGGTGGGCTGCGTCAAACCAGATAACCGATGTCTGAAAAAGAAACTTGTTTAATATCCTTTGCTGCCTGGAGTGTTGATATTGCGTGTATTCCACGTGAATAAACTAGAGCTGAATTTTGCGTTCATGAATGATGATTCCGTGAATTATTTCTCTGTGGTTAATAATCCATTCGTATAATCGCCTTCAACGAGTTTTCCTATAATTTTTTCAACATGATCCGTCGTTCTTTCTTTCGTTCCATATTATACGTTCAACCATTTGAACCTCTTATTTGTATGGGACTGACTACCACATGGTTTCGGATCCGTGCCTTATCATCAGAGATGCCTTCTGTTAGAGCACAAATCAGTGGCCATAATGAACCCCTACATCCGTAGCAACAATTTTCTACAGCCAATTTTGTGTGAAATAATTTGGTTTGTTTTCACAGAGCATTAGTGTTTTCCTTTATCTGTCTGTTTTCTCCCTCTCCAATCCTGAGTATAAGAATCCCCACATACATGATAATCTTTATCTGATTCAGGTTTCATCCAAATAATTATCAGTTGTCCGAAATTAGGGTTTCTCGTCGTCTTGTGTGATTGATAATTTTTGACCATCCAGTTTTATACTTTATTTATTTCAAAGCAAGGAATTCCGTATTTTATCACTGTAGATGATTCCTGCTGATAAACTTAGTTCATTACATAAATATTGCCTTTTGCTAAAGGAAATTAGTAAACCAACATTTGTTCGTAATGGGATGATTGGTTTCGGTGTGTAAAGGTAATTCTTTGCAGTAAAATTTCAGTTTTATTGACATTCATCTCTAGTCGATTTGCCGTTCCTCTACCGTCACTATGTAAGTATTTCATATGTGTTAAATAAGTACGAAGTTACACCACGTTGAGAGGCATTTCTTACAACAAAAACATCCGAGAGGTGTTTTGAGTCTTGATATAGTTGAGGATCCATAAACTGTATGGTTGGACAAAATTCCAAGCGTTCTTTTCCAATGCGAGGTTTAATTTTTTAATCACTAGTTCAGCTAGTTCTTAATCTATCATTCAAATGTTGGTTCAGTACGATCTAGCGCGTACAGTGGGTGGCAATATAAGAGGAACAGTACAACCGAACGGTGAAAGAGGTGACTACATCAAATAGCGTAGTCAAATGTTGCAAAGGAGCAGTATCCATTTGTAGCGATGCACAGGTTAGGTATAAGGGAAGTAAAGAAGGTAGTGACATTTTATCACTTCACAGTTATTAAATATATCGGCTCCGAATAGTAATGGAGCTCTTTTAAAGTGTAAGATAATTATTTTGTGATATATCTATTAAGCATTGAAGCATAGTTTTTCTTTCTGAATTAGCATGACGTTTCTGTAATCTTTAATTCAGAATTATTTTATTTCAACTTCAGAACAGAATTATTTCTTACTTGTATTATGTTAAGGAAAAAACTAGTTTTATGGGACTGCTACTTGTCGAATAACCACGAGAACTCCATTGATCTACTTGGCTACAAACTTAATGTTGTTTAGTACCGATATATCACGATACAGATTATTACATCGGTGAGATGATATCATAATCATTACCTTCATCATTAGCCGTTTGACATCGACTGTACGTGAAGACCTTACTTAAACCATTCCATTCATTACTCACTTCATTTATAACCAACAATTTTGACGCTGCATGTTTTCTTAAACGCGTTGCCAACCTTTCATTACGTCGAGGAGTTGCTCATTCTCTATCTCTCGGAAGTCAAAGAAGATACTTTCCCTCTCCCTCTATCATTAATTAACCTAGCTAGATTTCCCAATAATTTTCGCTTCACTTTTACCTAGATTAGTCTTCTACCTTTGTCTAATCTCTCATCTTCATGTGCTTTCAACTGCAGCTGTCCTTCGCTGACTGGGCAGTCCTCAGCAATTAAAGTCCACTTCACACTGCCATAAGACAATACTCATGAAACAAGTATTACAAACATTTACGTTCTCAAACATACGTACCTTTATTTTGAAAACCAGAAGGACTCTAAGCGTTTTATTCTTCTGGTTTTTTCCACTGTCCTTCCCGTCAGTGTCATCATCTGCCCACGATATAAAGGTTCATCAACCTGCCTTGTCTCGTGGTTTGTGAAAGTACAAGTGTACCTATTTACACAAAACGTGTTGTGGCGCTTAATGGTAATCGAAAGATTCCTCTAAATGTCAGAAATGCGTGTAAACGCCTCTACACCTGCAGACATGGTAAGTGTCAGTGCATCGCATCGCACCGCTTTCACAAAATCACTAGCACTGATTACGCTGCCTTCTCGGTCCATGACTTTCATAAATAATACGCTCACTACAACTGGGTAATTTACTGGAAATAAGCAGAGATCGCAAAATTACAAAATGACAAGTGGCCTTAATATATTGCGTTTCAAGTGCCATTTTAACGAGCAATATTCGCAAGCCACTGCAGTTCAGTAGATGAAAATTTATAGCCAATTATAAGTGATCGTGTAGCCATTAATGGGAAACTATTATTTTCGTTTTGTGCCCTTCCTCGGGTATTATGCGACAGATGAAAACCATCGCTGTTATAGAGTGCATTCATTTTGTCCGATGTAATTGTCTTATTATACGATGTCGCACTGAAATTTTCATAATAAGACTAAAATTAAGCCTTTCAATTTAAATAGTATCAATGAAGCATCAAAATAGGAAGCAATTACAGTGCGGAATTTCCGCAACTAATTAGAACTGTGTGCTGGTGTGCCATTCGAACAGCATCTAACTTCAAGAATTTCTCTTCCAGATGATCCATCCTAAATTGCTTCACCGATGGACTTCGTTTTTAAAAACGTCATAGTTTCTTACTAATTCCTTCCAAATTTTGTACAGACACCGTTTTATGCCATACTACTATTACAAATAAGCAAAGGAAAGGGCGAAAAGATGATTCTGATAAAATCTCCACAGGGAGAAAGTATAACACCACATCGACAATGAGGTAATTTGAGAAGGGGCACAAGCTTTACAGATATAAAAAAGTCTTTGAAACATTAGCACTGACGTTTAGACAGCTAAATACCTTTATACGTTCTTGAGTACAGTAGGATTTGTGTGAGCTGGGATCCCTTGTGAAAGCAGAACTAGGAAAAGAGCTTAGATATACATTGGTTCTTCCGTTAGTTTCGGATGACAATCAGATATACTGAAAACGTATGATCTCGGCACTACTGTCAACCAATAACGTTGTTTCCATGTATTTGGGATCTTCTCACCTGTACTTGTTGGCGAATCATTCATAATTCTTTGACGTTTACAGATTTCTTGAACTGTCGTGACGGCAATTTGAGTGCATCAGGCGAGGATTGCATATTGGAGAAGACCAATCGAATGTTTGACGTAATGTGATGTCAACATTGAGATTCAGTTAATAGATGAAAGACCGTCGTTTCTTCAAACACAAATTGATTGTTTCTCAACAAACTTCAGTAACACTCTTTTGTCAGGAAAACCACTCTTCCAAATTTAAAACTAGGAATTGAAATATTATCTGAAATTCTGAAATGCATGGAGTGAGCAGCGAGAATACTTAAACGCAGGAAGGTTACTTAAAGGCAGGAAGGTTGAAAATAAATAAAACTGCGAACATATCTGTTGAAACAAAGGACAAAAATTAATTATTTTATAAACACCATGGTGGTATATATTAGCAAAGTTATTTAAAGTTAACCTATAACCTGTGCAGTCCTGAGCTTAGTTTTTATGAATGAAAAGCCTAAATTAAAGTCAGCGATTTTTTGTGACAACATAAGACAAAATATTAAATTTAAAAATTAGTTTGATTAACCAAAGCTGTTTTGGAGCATTAAGCCCTTCAGCTAGCGATAGGGGTATATCATATTTTGTGGAATTTGGAGGTGCTTTCCACTTGTATCGTCAAGCTAATACATAATGTTCAACCCTCTTTGGCCGAGAAATCTAAATGGTACATAATCCCCAATGACAAGTTCCCATTCAGTGAATGTCACAAAATACACCTAAGTCGGACTGACGATTGCATTATATGCAGAAATATTGGTACATTAATCAAAAGATTTATCTGTGAATAGGCAGGTGATGTGTGGAATTTCCTCCGCCGTAAATCGATACTGATCGACTGGGCGACTGCCGACATTTTACATACTAGTATTACTGCACCGACATGTCCAGAAGGCCTCAATTAGCCTGGAACAAAAGAAAACCAGCAGCCTGGATAGTAGCACATACTACAACATTCAAGGGGGGGGGGGGGGGGGGTGGGTCAAAAAGTTGCCGTTCGAATACTGTAGAGTCCAGAAGATAAAGATTAGTTTCTACAGCTAACAGCGATGATGCTGTAACGTTAGACTGTAAAGGAGATGCTAATTAGTATTAAAAAGTGCTAATTGCTATAAAAACAACAAACTTTTTTAAAGTGTGAAATAAGCAGGACTTTTTTTGTTTGGTGTTTGATATGAATGTTCCTATATCACATTGAGAAAAAGTAGAGTTACAATTAATAAATTATTTTCTAAAAAAGGGATCGTAGTGCCCACAAAAATATAACTTCTCAACTTTGTGTTCTGCCTTACGGCAGATCTTGTCATGGGGGAAGTCTTGTCAGAGAAGTCCACCGCATGAGCGTCTAGGGAAGTGATTCCAGTGGTGGCTTCCCGTTGCCTTCCACTGGTGATGATGAAATGATAGTGAGGACAGTACCACACCCAGGCCCTGAACTGAGAAAATCTCCGACCCACCCGTTAATTGAACCCGGGACCCTTGGCAATACAGACCGGCGCTCTGACCATCAGCTATCGGTGTGGACCCACAAAAATAGTACCCAAGATATTCGCCTATTATCACCTGTCGCCAGTTTGAGAACATTTGGGTGTCCACAAAAAATGGTTTGGAGATTTGTCTCTTTTTTTTGGGGGGGGGGGGGGGGGTTGTCAGTCTTCTAACTGGTTTGATGCGGCGCCACGAATTCCTCTCTTATGCCAATCTCTTCATCTCAGAGTAGCACTTGCAACCTACGTCCTCAATTATTTTCTAGATGTATTCCAATTTATATTTTCCTCTGGAGCTTTTGTCCTCTATAGTTCCCTCTATGCCATGGAAGTCGTTCACTGATGTCTCAACGATGTCCTATCATCCTGTTGCTTCTCGTTATCAGTGTTTTTGTTCTTGGTCATCCACTCTAATTATTCCCTCTTGGCTCTTGCTCATATTGTATACCATCTGTCTCTCCCTATAGCTTACCCCTATTTTTCTCAGTATTTCAAACATCTTTCACCATTTCACACAGTCTAACGCTTTTTGAGTGGAATTCGGTAATTCGGTGACTGGAATTCGGTAGTAGGAAAAGGGAGAGAGGGAAACGTAGTAGGTGAATATGGATTGGGGGTATGAAATGAAAAAGTAAGCCGCCTGGTAGAATTTTGCACAGAGCAACACTTAATCATAGCTAACACTTGGTTCAAGAATCATAAAAGAAGGTTGTATACATGGAAAAAACCTGGAGATACTAACAGGTTTCAGGTAGATTATATAATGGTAAGACAGACATTTAGGAACCAGGTTTTAAATTGTAAGACATTTCCTGGGGCAGATGTGGACTCTGACCACAATCTATTGGTTATGGACTGTAGATTAAAACTGAAGAAACTGCAAAAAAGTGGGAACTTAAGGAGATGGGACCTGGATAAACTGACTAAACCACAGGTTGTACAGAGTTTCAGGGAGAGCATAAGAGAACAATTGACAAGAATGGAGGAAAGAAATACAGTAGAAGAAGAATGGGTAGCTTTGAGGGATGAAGTAGTGAAGGCAGCAGAGAATCAAGTAGGTAAAAAGACGAGAGCTAGTAGAATTCCTTGGGTAACAGAAGAAATACTGAATTTAATTGATCAAAGGTGAAAATATAAAACTGCAGTAAATGAAGGCAGGCATAAAGGAATACAAACGTCTCAAAAATGAGATCGACAAGAAGTGCAAAATGTAAGGATGTAGAGGCCTATCTCACTGGGGGTAAGATAGATAGTGCCTACAGGAAAATTAAAGAGACCTTTGGAGAAAAGAGAACCAATTGCATGAATATCAAGAGCTCAGATAGAAACCCAGTTCTATGCAAAGAGGGGAAAGCAGAAAGGTGGAAGGAGTATATAGAGCGTCTAAAAAACAAGGGCAATGTAATTGAGGACAATATTATGATAATGGAAGAGGATGTTGATGAAGATGAAATGGAAGAGGAGACTGCGTGAAGTGTTTGACAGAGCACTGAAAGACCTAAGACGAAACAAGGCCCCGGGAGTAGATAACATTCCATTAGAACTACTGACAGCCTTGAGAGAGCCTGTCGTGACAAAACTCTACCATCTGGTGAACAAGATGTATGAGACAGGCGAAATACCCTCACACTTCAAGAAGAATATAATAATTCCAATCCCAAAGAAAGCAGGTGTTGACACATGTGAAAATTACCGAACTATCAGTTTAATAAGTCACGGCTGCAAAATACTAACGCGAATTATTTACAGATGAATGGAAAAACTAGTAGAAGCCGACCTCGGGGAAAATCAGTTTGGATTCAGTAGAAATACACGGTGAGTCACCTATCGCTACCGCTGGATATATTTGGTAAACCAAATCAAATACTGAAGAACCGATTCCATAGACGGAACGTGAGGAGAGGGGTTAGTGTAATTGTTTAATACAAACCATACAAAAATGCACGGCAGTATGTTTTTTAACACAAACCTACGTTTTTTAAAATGAAACTCCGTTAGTTTTGTTAGCACATCTGAACATATAAACGAATACGTAATCAGTGCCGTTTGTTGCATTGTAAAATGTTAATTACATTCGGAGATATTGTAAACTAAAGTTGAGGCTTGAAACCTCCGACGTTCAGTGGCGTCTTGTAACAAACACGGGCCACGGTCGGCGAGCAGCATCTGCAGGGACATGTTTACGATGACGACCGTGTTTACGAGTGTGGCTGTAGTGCACTGTTGTGGTTTGGTCTAGCTATCGCAGTGCCCGCTGTGTAGCGCTTGCTGCTTTTGTTATTCTGCATTCGTCTCCGCACGCAGGCCAACTGTAGTACACCCTGTTACCAGACGTCTGTGATAGTGTAGTGTTTTAGGAACCGTGACCATAGTGTATTCGAACTCTGAAAAGGCGGAGATGATACTCATCTATGGCGAATGTCGACGAAATGCAGCTTAAGCCTGCAGGGTGTATGCAGAACGGTACCCGGACAGAGAGCATCCAACGTGCCGCACATTGCAAAACATCTACCGCCAACTGTATGCAACAGGTATGGTCGTAGCACGCAAACGGGTCCGTAACAGGCCCGTCACAGGAGAAGCGGGTGCAGTTGGTGTGTTAGCTGCTGTTGCCATGAACCCGCACTTGAGTACACGGGACAATGCGAGAGCCGGTGGACTGAGTCAAAGTAGTGTCATGCGCATACTGCATCGTCACCGCTTTCATCTGTTTCATGTGTCGCTACATCATCAATTACATGGTGATGATTTTAATCATGGAGTGCATTAACAGAGAATGCGTTGCAGTTCTACCTGTTTACCGACGAAGCAGGTTTCACAAACCACGGGGCAGTGAATCTACGGAACATGCATTACTGGTCCGTGAACAATCCTCGCTGGCTCAGACAGGTAGAGCGACAGCGACCGTGGACTGTAAATGTATGGTGCGGAATCATTGGCGACCACCTCATCGGTCCTCACTTCATTGCAGGGGCACAAACAGCTGCAACATACATCGCATTTCTACAGAATGATCTGCCAACGTTGCTCGAACATGTCCCACTGGAAACGCGACGACGTATGTGGTATCAGCATGATGGTGCACCTGCACATTCCGCAATTAACACTAGGCTAACCCTTGACAGGGTGTTCGACGGGCGTTTCATAGGACGTGGAGGACGCATACATTGGCCAGCCCGTTCTCCTGATCTTACACCTCTGGACTTCTTTCTGTGAGGTACGTTAAAGGAGAATGTGTACCGTGATGTGCCTACAACCCCAGAGGATATGAAACAACGTATTGTGGCAGCCTGCGGCGACATTACACCAGATGTACTGCGGCGTGTACGACATTCATTACGCCAGAGATTGCAATTGTGTGCAGCAAATGATGGCCACCACATTGAACATCTGTTGGTCTGACATGTCGGGACACACTCTATTCCACTCCGTAATTGAAAACGGAAACCACTTGTGTACGTGTACCTCACCCCTCGTGGTAATGTACATGTGCGTCAGTGAAAAAGACCAATAAAAAGGTGATAGCATGTAGACGTAATGTGCTGTTCCAGTCTCTTCTGTACCTAAGGTCCATCACCGTTCCCTTTGGATCCCTACGTAATTCGGTGCTCTCCGATACACACGATCGAACAGCGGAGGAGTGGCACTCAAGCGTCAACTTTACGTTACAATGTCTCCGGATGTAATTAACATTTTACAATGCAACAAACGGCAGGGATAAAATATAGGGAGCGAAAGGCCTTTTACAATTTGTATAGAAACCAAATGGCAGTTATAAGAGTTGAGGGGCATGAAAGAGAAGCTGTAGTTGGGAAGGGAGTGAGACAGGGTTGTAGCCTCTCCCTCATATTATTCAATCTGTATATTGAGCAAGCAGTGAAGGAAACAAAAGAAAAATTCGGAGTAGGTATTAAAATCTATGGAGAAGAAATAAAAACTTTGAGGTTCGCCGATGACATTGTAATTCTGTCAGAAGAGACAGCAAAGGACTTGGAAGAGCAGTTGAACGGAATGGATAGTGTCTTGAAAGGAGGATATAAGATGAACATCAACAAAAGCAAAACGAGGATAATGGAATGTAGTCGAATTAAGTCGGGTGATGCTGAGGGTATTAGATTAGGAAATGAGACACTTAAAGTAGTAAAGGAGTTTTGCTATTTGGGGAGCAAAATAACTGATAATGGTAGAAGTAGAGAGGATATAAAATTTAGACTGGCAATGGCAAGGAAGGCGTTTCTGAAGAAGCGAAAGTTGTTAACATCGAGTATAGATTTAAGTGTCAGGAAGTCGTTTCTGAAAGTATTTGTTTGGAGTGTAGCCTTGTATGGAAGTGAAACATGGACGATAAATAGTTTAGTCAAGAAGAGAATAGCAGCTTTCGAAATGTGGTGCTACAGAAGAATGCTGAAGATTAGATGGGTGGATCACATAACTAATGAGGAGGTATTGAATAGGTCTGGGGAGAAGAGAAGTTTGTGGCACAACTTGACTAGAAGAAGGGATCGATTGGTAGGACATGTTCTGAGGCATCAAGGGATCATCAATTTAATATTGGAGGGCAGCGTGGAAGGTAAAAATCGTAGAGGGAGACCAAGATGTGAATATACCGAGCAGATTAAGATGGATGTAGGTTGAAGTAGGTACTGGGAAATGAAGAAGCTTGCACAGGATAGAGTAGCATGTAGAGCTGCATCAAACCAGTCTCAGAACTGAAGAGCACAACAACAACAACAACGACGCTTTTTCAAATTCTACAAACCCTATGAACGTTTCTTGGTTTTTCTTTGGTCTTGCTTCCATTATCAACCGCTAAGTCAGAATTGCCTCTCTCGTGCCTTTAACTTTTCTACAGACAAACTGATCGTTATATAGCACATCTTCATTTCCTTTCCCATCCTTCTAGATATTATTCTTTACGATAACTTGAATGCATGAGCTGTTAAGCTGATTGTGCGATAATTCTCGCACCTGTCAGCTCTTGCAGTCGTCTGAACAGTGTGAACGACACTAGAATTCTACACACCAACGTGAACAGTCGTTTTCTTACAATATCCCACAAAGTTTTTAGAAACTCTGATGGAATGTTATCTATCCGTTCTGCCTTATTTTATCCTTAGTCATCCAAAACTCTCTTTAATTTTAATACTGGATCCCTTATCTCCTCCAAATTGACTCCTTTTACTTCTTGTATCACATCAGACAAATCTACCCTTTTCGGTAAATTCTGTCCCCCTCTCTGCTGTCTCCTCTACATTTAACTGTGGAATTTGCGTTGCACTCTTAATGTTACCCCTCGCTTTTAATGTCACTGAGGGTTGCTTTGATTTTCCTTTGTGCTGAGTCAGTCCTGATAATCATGACTTTTCCGATTTCTTAACATTTTTCATGCATCCATTTCGCCTTAGGTTCCCTGCACTTCATATATATTTCATTCCTCAGCGATTTGGCTTTCTGTATTTCTGAGTTTCCTGGAACATTTTTGTACTTCCTCCTTTCAACGATCAACTGATGTATTTCTTGTATTACCCATGATTTCTTCGCTGTTACCTTCTTTGTCCTTATGTTTTTGTTTCCAGCTTCTGTGATGGTCCATTTTAGAGGTGTCCATTCCTCTTCAACTGTATTGCGTACTGAACTATCCCTTATTGCTTTATCTATAGCCTTAGAGAACTTCAGCATCTCTCGTCATTTCTTACAACTACCGTATCCCGTATTGCGCATTGATATTTCCTGCGTAATGTCTTAAGCTTCACGCTACTATTCATCACTACTGAGTCTATACCTGCTCCTGGGTACGCCCTACAATCCAGTGTCTGATTTCGTAATCTTTGATCATGATGTAATCGAACTGAAATCATTCTCTATCACCTGGCCTTTTCGGAGTATGCATCCTCCTCTTGTGATTATTGAACAGACTATTCGTTGTTACTAGCTGAAATTTATTACATAAATCCATTAGTTTTTCCTCCTCTCTCATTGCTTGACCAAAGCCAACATTTTCCTGCAAGCTTTTCTTCTAGAATTTCTTCTACTACTACATTCCAGTTCTCTTTATGCACTGTATTATCCTTTCTTACCCTCATATACTTTCCGTATCTCTTTATCTTCAGCTTGCGACAAGGATATTTATACCTGAACTATCGTTGTGGGAGATGGTTTGCTGTCGATTGTGATAAGAGCAACCCCATCACTTATCTGTTCACAGTAACGCACTCTCTGCCCTACCTTTCCATTCATTACGAGTCCTACTCCCGTTATACTATTGTCTGCTTCTGTCAATATTACCCTGTACTGATCTGACCAGAAATGTTTGTCTTCTTTCCATTTTACTTTATTGATCCCTACTATATCTAGATTGAGCATTGCATTTCCCTTTTCAGATTTTCTAGTTTCCCTACTACGTTCAAGTTTCAGGCATTCCACGCCCCACTCGTAGAACGTTACCCTTTCATTGTGTTTCATATTTTTCTCATGATCACCTTCCTGTTGGTAGTCCCCTCCCAGGGATCCGAATGGGGGACTATTCCGTAATATTTTGCCAATGGAGATATCATCATGACACTTTTCCAATTACAGGCCACATTTCCTGTGGATACACGTTGCGTGTCTTTAATGCCTTCTGCATCCTCGTGCCATTGATGATCGTTGATTCTTCTGCCTTTAGGGGTTGTCTTCTACCCCTACGTCAAGAGAGAGTGCTCCTCTGCCTTTCAGATACTGTATTTTGTTTCCATATTAAGAATCGGGTATTCTACAGCTAGCCATTTTACACGAATCAATAGTTTTTGTGGAGAGTGAACTGTAATCCGGAAGCGACATTGATTGCTTGTCAACGTACTGACCCCACACGACGGGACTAAATTCTGAAATGGTTAATGATGTCTTAAACACTGCAACCATGAGACGCGAAAGGGCACGCCGGCGGCATTAGTATTTGAATTTAAAACTATTTCTACATCATCTGACTTGTGGCGGATGGAAGATTTTTTTAGCCAGTAAGACATTCCCTAAGCAGATCAAAAGAAGTGGTGCAGGGCGCAGGAAAGTACATTGGCGTCCCATGAACTGGGATCTCAAGAATACAACGAAGCACAGTTCTCTAACCGGTTAAGAGTGTGGGACCGGGTGTAAATCACGAATTTTGGTAATCTGAGAGGAACAGAGGTTAAAGTGACGAAAGTTCCTCCCTTTTAAGATTATTATGTTTTTTAACGTTGGTCACTGTTTTAATTAAGGACACTTCTACATCAAGGGAAATAATGGAGCATATTTCACAACCTAAACTGCCTTCTGGTAAGTAAGTTATGCTGTGACACGTACGGTATGATCGTGTTATCCAAAGCTGTATATAGAAGGTCATTATAGACGATAGAAGCGATTTCACAGGTATGGTGTAACTGTCATCTGACATGTTGTCGTGTAGAGTTTTGGATATATTCCAAGTGCTTCCACATGTGCACCCCCCCCCCCCCCCCCGCCACCGGCCCACCCATTTAATATTTTTCCAGATAAAAAGTCGATAATGAAGTTCTTTCCACGTTCTGCGCAGGGCGTGTCCTTATTAGTCTGTTCAAATGAATTGTTGATGCAATCCCACATGTCTGGTAGCTTAGTTGCTAGGGGAGGCATAAACTAAATCTTTCACATAACCCTACACAAAAATATTGCATGGGGTTAGGTAGGGGGAGCGTGCAGACCACGACGTGAGTGGTTGATCATCAGTCCCACCACGACCGATCCACTCCTCTTTAAGAATTCACAAAGATCACGATGGAAGTGAGGCGGAGCACCAGCCTGTTGGTAGATGAACCCCGCTTTGTTGGACCCCAGTTCTGGCCTAGGCCAGTTTTATAGCATGCTTAATTGCTAACAACCGCGTGCCATGTAACGGTCTTCTCGCAGAATAAGAAGGGTAACCTTTAAACCCTGAGACTGCACAGAATACACTAACTTTTGATGAGTCTCGAATGTGCTACACGATAGCGTTGGGATTATCAGTCCCCCAGATTCATACAACGTGACTGTTCACCGTGCGATTCACAAAAAGTCTTTTTTCATCACTGGAGATGAGTTTCTCACAAAACTCTTCCTCTTCCATAAGCTCTTTCAACAGTGTTGAAAATTCAAAGCGTCTGACTTCGTCATCAGGAGTCACGGCTAGCTTTAATTGCAAGTGATAACGCTAAACTTAAGTTATTTCCTTAAGATCTTCTAAAAGGTCGGCTGTGGTGTGTTTAGCTCTCTGCTTGCTCTATTCGTCGGCTTATAATTGCTACGAAAGAAGTTCTCCCGTATTCGGTCAATATTTTTTTCACGCGTTGCAGAGGGCATCCTGGGACTGCGTGCACGATCTGCGAGTGGAAATGGGAGTTGGTGTCTTGATTGATCTTCGCTCTGAAGTGTAGTTATACTGTTACCACCGACTGATGTGAATGCAGTTGAAGCACCAAATATGTTTTTTCGTCGCCTGTTGTCATCTTGCCTGCTAACCACAGCGTCCTCGTGGAGGCAATCTGTGCGGCTACAACAGTAGAAACCTTTCCGAGTTTTTTCTGAACGAGTGTTGAGTTTTGTGAGAGTATCTCAATTAATGTAGCTACAATGAATTTAAGAAATCGCATCAATCATAGATATTACCTTTGTATTGCTGTGTCGTATTCCTGTATGCATGTACGTGCCTTCTCAAACCTGCTAACGGGAGAAGAAAGAGTTCCAGGGAGAGTCGGGCAGCGTGATGCGGCATGTTTGTTTCGCCCTCTGGCGGAGAGACATTTTGGAAGATTTTCGGTGCCGTGTGACTCCAGAGGGTTTGCTGTCAGCAGCATCGACGCCAACGCCGCTGGAACGGGCCGACGGGCGCTCACTGGACAGCGAATGAATACTAAGAAGTGGAACTCGTCAACGTACCCCCCCCCCCCCCCCCTCCCCACAGATTTAGTGGTAAAATGGCTCAATGCACTTTTCATCAAAAACTGAAAACAGATCAATTATAAAAACAGGGAGAACGTATACTGAACTGTGAAAAAAAAAAACAAAGAAAAAAAAAGTGAACGGTCCAAACTCAGCATGTGCAACATTGGAGGAGGTGCCGGAACCATATCGTCGTCGTTGTATAGTCAAGATGTTGCACTGTGAAGCTGGAGATCCGTGTGCCCTATTTTTTCATGAACTGTCTGTCAGATCACTACATGAAACTGTGGCTTTAGACCTAATCGAGGCGCGGTGGATACGATTTTCAGTGCAAGGCAAATATAAGAAAAATCTAAAGAACAGAACAAACCCCTGTACATGATATTCATAGACCTTGTTAAAGCCTTTGTTAATCGAGAAGTACTCGAGAAAATTCTGGCATCAAATTTATGTCCTGGAAAAAACATCAAAATACTTCAAATGTTCAAATGTGTGTAAACTCCTAAGGGACCAAACTTCTAAGGCAATCGGTCACTGGACTTACACACTACTTAAACTAAATTAAGCTAATTTACGCTAAGAACAACACACACAGCCATGCCCGAGGGAGGACTCTAACCTCAGCCGGGAGGGGCCGCGCAATCCGCGACATGACGCCTCAAACCGCGCCGCAACTCCGCACGGCCAAAATACTTCGGCTTCCACATGACAACAGGAATGCGGCTGTCTTTGCCAGCAATGGATCCGATGAATTGCTTAAGATTACCACAGAAGTCAATCAGGGATGTGTTATTGCACTTAACCTATTCTCGTTATTTGTGGGAACCATACTTCACCTTGTTAAGGAAACCCACCGTCGGGTGTTGAAATAGTTCATAAAACTGATGGTAAGCTATTCAGTCTTATCAGACTCCAAGCTAAAAGCAAAATAACCACTACAGCTGTCATCGAACTTCAGTACGCTGATGATAACGTTATCTTGACAAACACAGAGGATGATCTACAAAATAACCTAAACGCATTCAGTATGGTACACAAATCCATTGATCTAGAGCTTAACACAGGCAAAACGAAAGTCCTCTATCAGCCACTGCAGCTACTACAGTTATTACAGTTGATGGAACACCTCTAGAGATTTTAGAGCGTTTTCCATCCCTGGGAAGCCATCTTTCCGCAAATTCAGGCATAGATGCAGAAATTCAACACCGTCTAAAATGTGCAACTACTGGATATGGTCGTCTCCTGAAAAGAGTATTTGATAACCATGATTTGAGTGTTAAAACTAAGGTTATAGCCTACAATGCCATTATCATGTCTATACTTCTTTACGGATGTGGAACCGGGACAGCCCACAGGTGTCACTTAAAGTCCTTAGAAAAATGCTACCAACGCTGACTAAGGTGAATACTGAAAGTAAAGTGGCAGTATCGGCGAACAAACAACAGCATTTTGGAAGGGACCAACTCCACCAGCACTGAAGCAAAAATGGTCAAACTCCAACTTCACTAGGCTGGTTATGTCATCTGCATGCCAAATACCACTCTCCCTAAGCAAATCATATTCTCCCCATTGAAGAGTGGCTAACACAATTAGGAAGGACAAACTAAACGATATGAAGATGTCCTTAAATCAAAAATAGCAAATTTCAAACAAACACAAATGATTGGGAAACTGCAGCCCTAGATAGATCCAATGGTGACTAATTGTTCACCAAGGAACACTTAATTTTTAAAAGCACGAGCTCTTTAGAGTCAACACCACTTGGGTATGCGATTACAGCGGGAACATCTGGGCTCCGGGATAGGACTATTTAGCCACCAAAGAGTCCACAAATAACGCTACCAAAAGACGTTTCATGCTCGTCAACGAGTAAATACCTATGATGAGACCTCTCACAGAAATAACTTCAAATAAACGTGTTTGAACTATGCTACAAGAAAGGAATTCGAGTGAGCGCTACCGAAACGGAACGAAGGAGTTATAGCATGTGTGCGTGGTACTTGTGAAGAACAAATAGGAGGTACATAAGTCTGGAGATCCGTTCCTTACAACTCGTTGTTTCGAACGGACGTTACACTACGACAGAGACAGAAATCTGAATTCGACAAACAGATTCGTAATGACCGGACCGACTGTTCATAATATTTGGTGAAAAATGGTGTACGAGGGAGATTTGAACACTGATCTCGCCCTTCGCTTTCAACTCCGTGACAACACACCCATGACGCCGTCGTTCTTGTAATTCGCTCGGTGTTGCACATCTGTAGCTTGGGCCGTTCACTATTTTGCTTCTTTTTTCACATTTCAGTACACCTTCTTCCGGTTTTCATGTTTGATGTATGTTCAGTTTTTGACGGGACTTTGAATCTGGTAATAGTCAACGTGGGACGGCCCTATAGAGTTGGCACAACAGGCCAGGAGGTCCGGTGTCTTTGCTCCCAGACGAGAGGACGGCTGTTCCAGAAGATAGGCAGAGAAAGGCTCCCGTATTCAAAGAGAAGCGCCGACGGTGCTTTGCTGACCGACAGTAGGGTTTGTCAACTCATTTGACTGAGAGCTGTGTACACTGTACAGTAAAGAGTACAATTTAATGTGTACTTGCTCTAACGATTTCACCTGTCGTATTCCACATGGAAAGACCACATGCACAGTATTACGTGAAGTGATTTAATGTGTTTTTCTGCACGCAGCGAGTGTATTTTTGTTAAAGGAGTGTTTTGTAAATCCCTTTTTGCTGTCAACAAGCTGTGAGAATAGCAAACATTGTTCATATATATGTACAGAGAACTATATTTGCTGATTTTGCGCAGGTAGTATTCTGCCCCAGATAGTATTCCAGTTGGTTGGAGGTAGTGTGGCTGGTAGTGAGTAGCTGGCGGAGGAAGCACTTAGAAGACACAGTATGTGGTTTTACTATAAATGTATGAACGATGTACAATAAAACCGCGAGGAGTGCCCGCGTGGTCTGGGGCGCCTTGACACGGTTCGCGCGGCTCCCCGCGTCGCAACTTCGAGTCCTCCCTCGGACGTAGGTATGTTTGTTGTCCTTTGCGTAATTTAGAATAAGTTAGAGGATGCAGTGTGTAAGGCTAGGTACCGAAGATCTCAGCAGTTTGGTCCCATAGGAACTTACCGCAAATTTCTAAATTTCCAATCTACAATAAAGTCTGAGGCCTAGAATTCCGACTTTATTGTTAGTATTAAGTGTGTTGTGATTAAAGTTTATTTTTCGTTTTGTGCTTATCGTGTTTTGGGACAAATACGACGAATATTGTGTTATGTTATGATCTTGTTATTATCTCCAACCATAGTGTTTCTGTGTTTAAAAATATTGAGTGTCAAATAAGCCAAGGCCTGCACAACCTGAAACACTGTATGGGGTTTACTAACCTAGCCAATCCACCCTATAATGTTAAACCTTTAACTGGATTTAAGGTTTATTGTCTGTGTTAACGGAAACTAATCGGATTATAGCCGGCCGGAGTGGCCGTGCGATTCTAGGCGCTACAGTCTGGAGCCAATACAGAGGCTTACCGACAATCATTCTTCCCACGCACTGTTCACGGGTGGAATAGGGTTGGAGGGATCAGATAGTTGTACCGAAAGTACCCACCGTACTCACAATTAGGTGGCTTGTGGAGAATGATGTAGATGTAGAGCTGGCCGGGCTGGCAGAGCGGTTCTAGGCGCTTCTGTCTGGAACCGCGCAACAGCTACGTCGCAGGTTCGAATCCTACCTCAGGCATGGAAGTGTGTGATATCCTTAGGTTAGTTAGGTTTAATTAGTTCTAATGTCTAAGCGACTGATGACCTCAGAAGTTAAGTCGCATAGTGCTCGGAGCCATTTGAACCATATTTTTTCGGATTATAATTCGTCACCTGAAGGGTTACGTATTGACAATATACAATTTTATTCAAGTGCAAATCGAACTTATGCTACTTTTTTGAGAAGTGTAGCTGTGGTCATGCCAATTATTGATCGCAGCCTGCCTAACTAGGCAGCAGTATTTTCAAATTAAACTATACGCTGTATTGAACTTTACTTCAATTAGAAATATATCTAGCAAATGGACACGAAAACAACAGTGTACTCTAGCATGTATTAAAAAAATAACTACTCATGAGCACATCTGGTATCTGTTTAACTACAGTGGCAACAAACTACGTCACAACAAGGTTCACAACTTATTTTAGTGTGTAAACTTTAATTTTAATTACCTTACGTTGCGAAGGGACATCCCTTCAGCTTTTGTGTCGTATACAAACGTACATTGCCTAAGCATCAGTCAGTTATAGATAACAGTTTAGTACACAAAATTGCATAGTATAAAAAGATAGGAAATTACTCCAGGTTACATGACATTGTTTAATGTGGAAGTATATTTACATACATTTCGAGTCAGGGAAGTTATATAATACAGATAGCATCGATAATTGACGTAAGTGTTACTAACTCTCGGACCGAATCCCACTCAACTCCAAAATCTGCGCTTCACTGAAAAACTGTGCGTTCTATTAAGATATTGTAGCATGTTCTAAACACATTCCAGTCCAAAATGACTGAAAACAACCAGAAATTACTTTTACTTCTCGAAGACATGCGGACTCTGCGAGAAACAACTTTACTTGAGTGGATGCTGACACATACATAGGAACGTGAAAAAACCGAAAGCAAGTGACGCACTGAAAGCACGTGGTATAATGTATATGCTACAATCAGGGATCCCATATATGCTACGTAAGGACTTGGAGGGGTATACGAAGGTAGGAAAATTGCCTGGCCATATAATAACACTTGATTGTGTCTTTATTTTGCCAGGTCACGCGTTCAATACGGCGTTAATTCGAACGACACGACGAAGTCTTAACAGTTACAAGTCTGACTCCGTATCCATATTTGGTAGTTTAGTTAGGTTTTAGTTTTTAACATACATGACAACGACTAAAACGGCAGTGCGCACAGGAAGACATAGACTACGGAGCAATACGAAATGCTTTATCTAAGAATCACTTCCGATAATTCGGCCAACCGTCCACAGGGACACCAGAGTTTCTGATCATCCGGTAAATGCTAGATTCGAACTTCTTGTGGCCACTATCAAGGAAACAACAGTTAGCGACCTTGATGTTGAATCGCTGATGCTGGGGAAAACATTATCAAGAGCCTACAGAAAACTACGTTTCATAGAGTGCCGCCACTAGTTTCACCTAAGAAACGAAATGAAAACAGGCCGGAAAGAGGAAAATGATGCGTAGCGGTAGATGTCCCCTCAAATAAACAGAATTTTTTTTAGGAAACAAGAGACACGAAGTTGTACATTAGTGTCACAAATTAGTTGTAGTTCGTGCATATCTAAGACAGTATGCGGCTTGTGCCCTACAGCAGCTTACGTCTCAACAAGAAGTCTTTGAGAAAAGTCTTGAAATGTAAAATTTCCAACAGAATCAAAATAGGTCGTATGGTCACACGTTAAGTCACCTGTTCATAAAAGAAGTTAAACAGTAATCTTAAATTTCACGTTCAAACTGGATTCGCGTCGGCTGCTGAAATTACACAGCCACCGATGACGGCCACTCAGACCTGCGATATTAACATAATGAGAGCTGGATTGCAAAATACTTGAATATGCTGCAGACGGGAAGGATTCTATCCCTTAACGGGTTCCTTGACGTTGAGCGATACGTGCACTTTGGTGTAGACCTCTTTCATGGCGTACGTGTGTCGAGAAATTCCTGCGCAGTGGGTAGTACCAGAAGACGGGAAGAAATACACATTCCTACGATTACTACAGTAGGGTAAATTAACAAACGTGAGAAATTATAGTTGGAAACCACTGGTATCTTTTATTATTATTGTAAACATGTTCTAAGGTTGCAAGAAAGTATTTTCTGTCGTAAAATGAGCATGTCTAGAATTATCCTCCATTTGCGAAGTGTCACTTACATGAAACATCTTGGGTGCTTCATAAATTATACGACATTTTGAAAAATCGTTGGCACAGGTGAACATACATAATTTCCTCCATTACTAAAGGGCCACTGACGAGACATCATTGTAAGTGTCTTGCAAAATATGTAAGTGCCTCGACCAATCCGTAACGGATACCACCTTCGTTTGAAGCGTAGGACACACAACACAGTGCCTAAAATGTTTATAGTATAATTAATTCTGTAACCATAATTTAACTGTGAAGTAATGTGTGTCATATGCACCTTTTATTATTTTATAAATGTTGTCTAATAAGTAAAAGTCATAGAATGAGATTTTCACTCTGCAGCGGAGTGTGTGCTGATATGAAACTTCCTGGCAGATTAAAACTGTGTGCCGGACCGATACTCGAGACCTTTGCTTTTCTCGGGCAAGTGCTCTACCATCTGAGCTACCCTAGGACGACTCACGCCCCGTCCTCACAGCTTTAATTCCACCAGTATGTCTCCTACCTTCCAAACTTTACAGAAGCTCTCCTGCGAACCTTGCAGAACTAGCACTCCTGAAAGAAAGGATATTGCGGTGGCACGGCTTAGCCACAGCCTGGGGGATGTTTCCAGAATGAAATTTTCACTCTGCAGCATAGTGTGCGCTGATATGATACTTCCTGGCAGATTAACACTGTGCACCGGACCGAGACTCGAACTCGGGAACTTTGCCTTTCGCAGGCAAGTGCTCTACCATCTGAGCTACCCAATTCGACTCACGCCCCGTCCTCACGCGGCAAAGGTCTCGAGTTCGAGTCTCGGTCCGGCACACAGTTTTAAATTGCCAGAAAGTTTCAAAAGTCAAAGAATTAATAAACTAAACACATTTAAAAGAAGTATTTATGATGTAGTCAGTTTGCTATTATACAGAGTCAAAGAACACATTTTAAGGAAGGAGTAATGTCGCTGAGCGCGTAAGCTTTAAGAGAAGGTGCAATGTATGGTCTGAAATGCAGAATCCAAGTGTGTGACAACGGTACTCTGGAATTATTGACGTCAATGTGAGAGTGCACCATCGACAAAAAAATATACAATGAGGTGGTTCAAAGATTTTATACACAGGCGGTATGGAAAACCTCATTGGAAATGGACATCTCCTTTTGTTTGGAGCACTTGTTGCCAGAGTGTATGTATCATTTCAGTGCAGCCACGGGAAGTCAATCCGCCATGTGTCACGCGAACTGCAGGAAGCATGTTCATAAGCGGCTACGCCCTTTGCTCTTACGACGTGCGAATGGTCCCAGTACTGCAATAAAACCTGGTGCTCCGCGGTATACATTCCGCTGTTCCATGTCGGCCTCCATAGATGGTCACAATTACCGCCAGAAAAAATTCCTGTTTTTAGACGAAGCAACATTTATTGACTTGTGAATCGTCACAGCATTAAGATTTGAGGCCCCGAAAGTCTCTAAAACATATGCGAATGCAACCGTAATACCTCACAGATCAGTTTTTGGCCTGGCCTAATGCAAGTTGGAGTGGTAAGCCACTTTTCTTCTCAGAGAAAACCGCAACGAGAAATGTTTACCTGGATGTGACTGAACAGTTCCCGCTACAAAATATCGAAAAACTGCATCTTACATCATCATGGTACACTCCGACATGGGAGTTGTGTCGGATGTGCTTAGTGACATTTCCTAGGAGGCAGATGGATTATGACGGTCTCATCACATGGCTCCCTCTCCCTAACGTCAAGCCATAAGATTTCTTTTTGTAATGTTAAGTCGAGGATTGTGTGAATACAACGTCAGTTAGTGACGCTGCTACCCTTTCAGTGAAAGGGTCAGAAATGTTGACGAACTGGGGTATCGCTTTGTTGTTCTACGAGCTACGAGTAGAGCATTAAGTGTTAGTCTGACTTAAGAGATGAGAATTCCTGACTGTTATACAATGTGCTGTAGCTCGAATAGTTCCAGAGTTATAAGATATCGATGCATGCATAGCAGCTGATAATAATACATTCTTTTCAGCTTCTTTGAGTACTTGGAACATACGAAATGCGTTCCCCAGCAGTCTATATACTACATCCAAATCTGCACCTACCTGATTACGCTGCAGTGCCTGCTAAAGGATTAACCGAACCACCTTCCACTCTCGATAAACACGCGCGAAAACGTATACTTAAAGCTTTCCGTGCGAGCTCTGATTTCTCTTATCTTATTACGATGATGACTTCTCCCTATGTAGGTGGGCGCCAACAAAATACTTTTGCATTCGGAGGAGAGTTGATGATTGAAATTTCGTGAGAAGATCCTGTCGCAAGGAAAGAAGCCACAACAATTCAGTGTCATATTCGTGTCACTTTCTCCCCAATTTCTCAATAGCAGAAAGTGAGCTGCGATTCTTTGAACATTTTCGATGTGCTCTGTCAATCCTATCGGATGTGATTCCACACTGCACAGCAATATTCCCAAAGGGGACGGACAAGCGTAGTGTCGCATTTCCTGTTCTGCCCATACATAGCACTCTTTCCCTGCAACATCTATGACATCATTCCAATTTGAGTGATTCGTAATAGTTATCCCTAAGCATTTAGCTAAATTCAGAACCTTCAGAATTGTGTGACTATCGCAAAACCAAAATTTTTCGAATTTATTTTACTGAATCGGGACGACTTCACACACTTCATAGTTTAGAGTCATTTGCCAACTTTTGACCATACAGGCATTTTGTCTAAATCATTTTTCAATTGGTTTTGATCATCGGGTGAACTTAAAAGACGGTAAATGACAGAATAATCTGCAAACACTCTAAGAGGGCTGCTCAGATGGCTTCCTAAAGGATTTTTGCAAATCAGGAACAGCAGAAGGCCTATAACACTTCCTTGGGGAACGCTAGATATCACTTCTGTTTTATTCGATGACTTTCCGTCGATTACTACGAACTGTGAATTTTCTTACAGGAAATCACGAATCCACTCGCGCAACTGAGACGGCATTCCGTAGTCACACAATTCGACCAGAAGTCGCTTGTGAGGAACGGCGTCAAAAGCTTTCTGGAAATCTAAAAGTACGGAATCAATTTGATAGTCACTGTCGATAGTACTCACTACTTAGTGAGAATAAAGAGCTAGTTGTGTTTGACAATAACGATATTTTGTGAATCCGTGTTGGCTATTTGTCAATGAAACGTTCTCTTCGAAGTGATTCATAATGTTTAAACACAGCTTATATTCCAGAAGTAGAGGTTAGTGACTGAGTCTGTAATTCTGTAGCTTACTCGTATTTCTTTTAGGCATGGGTCTGTCAACGAACAAGCTGTTGTATATATTTGCTAAGTACGGGGATATTGTATCAGCATACTCCGAAAGGAACTTAATTGGTATACCATCTGGACTGGAAGAATCGCCTTTACTAAGTGATTTCAGCCACTTCGCAAGATCAACGTTATCTACTTCGAAGTTACTTATGTGGACGGTTGATCTTGATTCGAATTCTAGAATATTTGCTTCGTTTTCTTTCATGAATGAATTTAGGGAAGCCATGGTAGTCAGTAAAATTATGATTCCTATCAAGCAGTGAAATTATTCACTGATTCTTGTCGCTGGAGCACTTACATAACGCAAGAATCTTCCAGGTTTCTAGGCAGAGTTTCGTTGTAGAAACTCTTAAATGCAACTTTCAATGAAGATAGCACTAAAATTGCGATAAGAATATGAGGCATTTAGTTCTAGAAAACTTAATGAGGTAATATAACAATAGATTTTATTAGAGAAGAAAAATAGTGTAGTCGGGATCATTATAAGAGTAAGTTGTCTGGAGAACAAATAAGGGGAAAGCGAAAAATTGATCCTCGGTAGGAACACGTCGAATAATGTGGAAATGAAAATGCTACAGTCGACTTGCACAATAAATGTGGCTAGGATTCCATGAAACGGACTACGTCCTATTGAATGTACAGTATACCTAACAGAACTAAAGAAGGCGAAGACACGAATTAAAGGAAAAGAATAACAAGCCACCGATTCCCAAATGATGCTCACGACGGACTCTGATAGCAAAGACTGAATAGACGGGAAAGACTGAAGAGATGTGTGACGGACTTAAGCTACGCTGCACTTCGTGCAAAACCAAGTAAAAAGACCGATCTAATTTTCTCGTTCGGGAATGAATAACGCAGTGAAAGCTTCCAATCGCCGTACCACAGGCACTATTTTTTGTTCGCAAAAGGTACCTTTTTCCCCATCGACGAGGCACTCCTCAAAGAAAGCCGAATGGAGCGAAAGGAATGTGCCAGAATGGCCGGCCATTTAGCAAGACATTGGCAAGTCGCCTCTCACCCACTAACTGAGCTCGTTTGGAGAAAGGCCGGCCGACCTGCCTGGGATGCGAGTAAATGAAACCAGATTTCTCCTTGCGAGGCGTCTCGCCTGTCGTACAGACGAGGCAGGAAGAGGTGCTTCTGGTGCTTTCTTCAGTTGCGAGCTCCCTCTCTCTCTCTCTTTCTCTGTGATGAGCGGCTTGCAGTGGATTGTGTCTAGGGTGCGGCCCGAGGACAGCGCGTCTTGGGGAGGGGCAGCGGGAGGAAGGAGGGGGGAGGCGGGGGTTCTGGACCGGCCTGGTCCGGTGTTTAGCGCGCCATTGGAATGGATGCCTTGCGCTGGCCCGGCCGTAATAAGATCCGCCGCCGGAATACTGTGCGCGCCTGAGCGGGCCACGAGGCAGAGCACTGCTAGACGCCGGCCTCTTCTTCCGCTTTACAGTCCGGGCTCACTAACTCTGACGTTAGATAGTTACATGTTCGATAGATAACATATGAACGATTCTTCTGCCAAAATGAAGGGGAACAGGCCGGTTACATCGAGTGAAACAGAAGCGTTTCCTGGCGTTCCTCGAGGTAGTGTTATAGGTCTTCTGTTGTTCATTCTCTACATAAACCATTTCGGTGACTACCTGAGCGGCCCTCTTAGGTTGTTTGTCTGTACCTTACCACCCCGTAAAGTCACCAGAAGATCAAAACCAAATGTATGGTGCGAAATTTGGTAATTGACTCTAAATAATCAAAATTGTGAAGTCATCCACATGAGTTCTAAATTGAATCCGTTGAACTTCTGCTACACGATAAATCAATCAAACCTAAAGGACATAATTCTAAGTAAATACGTAGGAATTGCAATTACAAACAATTTAAACTGGAAAGAACGCGTAGAAAATATTGTGCTCAAGGCGAACCAAAGACTGAGTTTTACTAGCAGAACACCTGGAAGATACATCAAATGAACTAAAGAGACTTCCTCCACTACGCTTGTCCGTGCTATTTTGGTGTAATGCTGCGCCGTGTGGGATCCTTACAGATAGGATTAATGGAGTACATCGAGAAAGTTCAAAGAAGGCCAGCACGTTTTGTATTATCGAGAAATATGGGAAAGAGTGTCTTGGATATGATGCGGGATCTGACTAGGACATCATTAAAACAAAGCCGTTTCTAATTGCGGTGGGATCTTATCATGAAATTTCTATCACCAACTTTTTCCTCCGAATGTGAAACATTTTGTTGACTCCAACCTGCATGGGAAAAGACGAACATCATAAGAAAATAAGGGAAATCAGAGTTCTCACGGAACGATACAGGTGTTCGTTTTTTTCGCTCGCTGTTCAAGAGTGGAATAACAGAATTATTGTCGGGGTGTTTCGACGAACTCTCTGCCAGACACTTAAGTGTGATTTACAGAGTAGCTATGTAAATGTAGATACATATGTTTACACATGGTTACTGTTAACATTAATGACACTATTCATATTCATGAAACAATATTTGAAACGAGTTTAATTAATTAATTCTTTTTACCGGCTACCATTTTTTTAATTTTCAATTTGTCAATGGAATACAAGGAGTGGTCAGGGAGAAATGATTTTAATCAGATTAAAAAGTTGTTTCGATACCTGTCTGAACATATTATGGTATTGGGCAAATATAAATTTTTATTACTGCATATTGAACTCCTCTCTTGGCCATTGACAGTTTTAATAATGCGTAATAAAGGTCATTTTTTGCCTCTAGTGCAGTAGGTATGTGTATCACAGCTGTTCTCCAATTGTGATGGATTATTTATGACGAATTACATTATGGAAAATGTGTACTGTGACGGCGTCTCTTGAAGAGGTACCTGTATTTCCCCCGTAGGTGAACACGACATTTTATTCTTAGTGCTCGCTTTTGTTCAATCAGCACTTTCCTTCTAAGTGATAACTTAGCTGACAAAATCAAAGGGATACCACCTATCTAAATACATGCTACTAACTGAAGAGTGGAAATAAAAATGTGGCAAATATCGAATTATTCAGGAGAATATAAACGTCAACACAACTGATTTGTATGCGCCAGAAATAGAGAACTTATTTTGAAACCACAGAACTATGCTGTTCACTTCATTACCGCAAAAATAATGAGACCAATTAGAAAATGAATACTTCACTAAGTCCTATGAGGGCGTGTTGGAAAGTAATGCCTACGAATTTTTTGTGGAAAAGCTCTTAAAGCTTTTTTAAATAAAAGAAACATTAACATTCTGAATCTTTATCATTCATGTCTACTTATTTCTCATCGTAGTCTCCTAACGAAAGACCAGTTCATTGATATCGTCACCGTCAGTTTGTCTTCGTTGACGGAGCCACAACGTTATCTCTGCTTGGCCCGCTTCACCACTATGAAAATGAAGTCATCGAAGGTGTACTTTAAGCTTTGGTAACAGATGATCGGACCGCGCCGAGTCGGGACTGTACGGCGGATGACCGATGACAGTGGATCCGAGGCGTTGTATTGTTGCAGACGTGTCATGGCTTGTGTGGGGCCCGGCACTGTCACGCTCAAGGAGAGGGCACTGCACACGTGGACGGATTCTTCGAATTCGAAATTCGATTACGACATCTTTTTTGTCACCCACCGACATAATTACGTTACCCACCACCAAATTATACGCTACAATTCGGATACCTTTAATGACAGGGGGTTACAAATATGTAGACAAAGAATGATAACGACTTTTAATAACATTTGTTTTACTTTTAAAAAATTCTGAATTTTCACATTAACAATTCGGAGGCATTACCTTTTAGCACGCCTTCGTCAGTGCCATACCAAGATACTGACTGGTTCCAGATACCAATAATATAGATTCTACAAGTTGATTCTTGCAAAGAAGGAAATAAAAAGCATTGGCTGGAAGTAATCCTCTTTATTTACACAAATGAAGCCGGTATCGGTTTCCAAACGACAGGTTCATCTTCAGAAAGTACTTTTATTTTATGTTTGTATTTGTTTACATTAGTCAATGGTTTTTTTATGAACAACAAACCTGAACAACAATAAATGTAAAATAAAAGTGAACTACCGTCTGAAAAAGAACCTGTCAGTTGGAAACCTGTAACTGTAGTATTTTTGTAAATACAGAACATAAATAACTGTTTTTGGAATTTTGTTTTTATTGGGGTCCACTGCCACAATACGATTAAGGAAAGAAAACTTGGTCCAGACAGGGTACTATTGGTATGCATGCGACAGCATGCGTACTTAATTATTCCAAAACGCCTGGCATATAAACGGTGTTCTCCAGTGCTCATATCGCGCGTTCTATTCGTGGTAAAAATGTATGGTGAAGTGTTTTGGATAGTCTTTGGGCTATGGGCCATTCGTATAATCTTAGTATTATCTCACAGCGCAGGGTGAAAGTAAGGATATTACACACCATGCCCAGCTTAGGCAACTGTAGGAAACTCCGTTGGTTCTTTTAGCGTCTGACATGGTTATAAGTTCCATCAAGGAACTTATGGGGGCACTATCAATCAGTTCATTGGTGGTCCCTCGGAAAATCCCAAGAAAAGTGTTTCTGTTTTTACTAAATTTTCGCCGTCAGCAGCGGACTAAAACCAAGCCTAAGCTTCCAACAGGGCTATTCGCAGCTAATGGCTCAAATTTCTACAATATATTCTTAAGATCTCGATTTCGAATAACCTAGAAACTCTTTTGATACCTTAATTTGTTTCTGAGATACAGAGCTTCAAAGTTACCCTACTTGTACATGCAAAATATGTAATAAAATACCGCGTGACGAGAAAATATAGTTTATAAAGTGGCGTAGCACGGAGAAATATGCTGTAAAGCGTATCCGTGATCATTTGGTAACACTATGTTGTAGAACTAAGGCATATGGGAAATTCTTCTGCGCGTGGAATCCGGTCTGAAATGTAACATAACTTTCGCGTTGTTTCAGTTTCACATAAACAAACTAACCAAATTTTACAGATCCATAGATTCATTTTCGTTTGGGTTACATGCCCTGCTATAGCAGTGGGGGGGGGGGGGGGGGGAGGAATCCAACGGAAAAATCCTCCTATCGGAGCACAAAATATGTGAATGTGTCCCTGACTAAAAAATGTGGTACCATCTGTCTCATTCTACCTTCCTCTTCACCTTCAAAAGTTTTCCGAAGAAATTTTGTATGCGAACATGTTCACGCTCTTTTATGCTAAGAGAGGACTGTAGAAGTGGCAAGGAGAAGGAAAGTTAATAAATAATGGAAGCTAATAGACAGTAGTTTCGTTGTGAAATGAGTGAAGGAAACAATTGCAGTGTGTGAGAAAATAGGGACTCAGCGGCAGTGTAACATAGCTCACAGTGGCAGAACAGTGTTAGAAAAGGAGAGGAGACATTACCAGGGAGGGGGGAACAAAGAGAAACAGAAAATGGAAGTGACTGAGAGGCAGTGATAACGTGAGACGGATTATGTGGCTATGACAATGAGGAAGAGAGAGACAGAGTGACAGTGAGAAGACACAGCAGCAGTAGCAAGGAAGGAAGGAAGGAGAAATTAGTTGATTAGCAGTAAGAGAGAGCAAGAGGGAGACAGTGGCAGAGGAGAAAAGTAGTACGATCGAACGAAGGGGACTGCAGCTGACACAGGAGACAATGACCGAAAGGCACAAAGAGATAATGACAATGAACAGGGCTGACTGACTCAGTGAGGAAGGGCACCTAGAGATGGATTGGTATGTGCGACTTCCAGCACAACAAATGGTTCAAGTGGCTCTGGCGCTACGGGACTTAACATCTGAGGTCATCAGTCCCCTAGAACTTAGAACTACTAAAACACACATCCCTGCCTGCGGCAGGATTCTAACCTACGATCGTAGCGGTCGCGCGGTTCCAGACTGAAGCGCGTAGAACCGCTCGGCCACTCTGGCCGGCTTACAGCACAGCACAAACGGCTTCGTTTGTGGTATCGTGGCCTGAAACCGTAGAATTCTGTTGAACTGCGTCGCATTCTGTTCAGTGACAATTTGCGGTTCTGCATTACGCCGAATGTTGGCGACACTGGGAGAGATCTGTTCTTACAATTTTTCAGAGCGGGACAGTGACGTTACAACTGGTGTCTTGTTATGAGCAATCGGATTTGACTTCAGGCCCGGATCGTAGTTATTGAGGGAAATCCGATGGCTCAACAGTAAGTCAAGGACATCCTTTGACGTCACGTATTATCCGTCATGCGACAGTATCATGGTGCCATTCTTCAACAAGACCATTCCTGTCCACTCATGGCAAGTGTCTCCACGAACTGTCTGCTTGATGCTGAGGTACTCTCACAGACAGCAAGATCCGCAGATCTGTCGCCGACAAAATATGTGTATACATGCTCGAACGTCACTCCATCCGAGAGTCAATATCCTGGATGTCAAGGACTAGTCAGAAGAGTTGTGATATCTAACTTAAATTTTTAAATTTATATGTGTGACACGGAACGTATTGAGCACTGCGACATATTTTATAAGTCGTGGGCAGGAAAGGATAGAACGGCCTTATGACAGCCTCCCCTGTGAGTTCATGAATCAAGGCCAGAACAGGTTGAGGTCGTTTGTAAATCTGACTCCATATCAGTTATTGTAATCCCTGATATCACATATTCCCTAGTGAAGTATAATTTCATTTCCTCCACCCTTTCAAGGCGTTTCGCCATTTTTGACAGGCAGTGTAGTTCCGGTTGTAGTTCCAGTTTTCCAAATTTGTTTAAGGTCTAAAGTAAACTTAAGACGTCTTTGTAGTGTTTGAAGTTGTTTCCAGGAGGCTAAATATTACACGTAGAAGCATGCCTTAAGCCGCGACCAGACGCCTATGTAACAATAATAACAAAGAATGCACACTGGTCAGCTAGGAAATGTGGAAGGCGTGCTGTCTGTGTGAGTTTGACCGTAGGTGCTTTGTGATGGCCCAGAGCATTTAGGAAACTACACTACTTGTCCGAAGTTCGTGGAGTGCTGTGGTAAGTGTCCTGAGCACATGGCAAATGAAGCCACGTACGCGCGTCGTGGGCTTGGGCGGTCAACTTTGGATGCAGATGTCAGACGTTTTAAGATGTACAAAATGGTAAGAGAATGAATCGAAAATGGTGGAAAACTTATTGATGCAGAGACCAGTATAAACTGCCTGCGAAATTTGGACGTTCCCTGCTACGGACGCATCTCTCTGGAATAAGTAACCAGAGACGTACATTTTAAGACTGAAGCGATTATAGAGATCGGACGTATTTTATATTGGAGACATTTTTCCTATTGTTGTGCCACGCTATTAAGCTCCATTATGAATGTTTAGTTAGTAGATGGCACAATACACTATTTCAAGGAAATACTACCCATTCAACGTGTGTATCAATTTATAAAAGATTTCACAAATATTCTTCAGATATCACGAAACGTAGATTGATCGGAGGTGCACTGTGGAATGATGGTGCGAGCCTGCATCTTTTCACGGACAATATTCTTAAAGAGAATGTCTCAGAAGCAGTAAGTTTTTCGTTGATAAAAAAAGTTGGTCACATCCATCCACACGCATCATACAACATAGGACCTACTTGTCCCGAACGATATTCGCCGCGAAATAAACATTTTAGATATTTCAGGTGGAGCTGTTCCGACGAGCAGAATCAGTTAGATCGACGCTGTGGGACATATATCTAGCTCTCCTGTGATATTTAAAACCAAAGACGTATATTCTTTAGCTTTTAAAAGACTGAAGCTAAAACCTAAATAAAACCATTGTAATTCATAACTAAAAATACAAAGAATAGATAAGAAGCAGAGAATTTTCTTAAACAAATTTCTTAAATAAATAAATGAAATTAAAATATAATAAACGTTGAACTGTGGCGGAACTAACTTCAGACTTCGATATAAGGCACAGTAGAAGTGTGTCCGAACACTCAGTACACCGAAGACTCGTAACGATGGGCCTCAGCAGCCGACGACCTATGTGTGTGCCAATGTTAACACCACGACATCGGCAACTGCGACTTAAATGGATGCGTGACCATTGGCATTGGACTCAATGGCCGAACGTTGATTGGTCTGACTCATCCCGTTAACTTGGAGGGCGTGAATCCGTCGTCGTCAGGGAAACAGTTGCTTGACACCTGTATTGGGGGAACATCCACGTGGGCATACAAGGGTCGAGTGGATCTCTAGTAAGGTGCCAGCACGACCATGTACACCCCCGCATGGCGATCATGTTTCCTAGCGGCAGTGCATTTTTTGTCAAGATAAAACACCATGTCACAATGCCAGAGGTGCGATGGAATTGTTCGAGGAAAAGTGTGGCTAGTTCCAATTGATGTGGTGGCCCCCAGCTCGCCAGATCTGAACCCGATCAAACACATCTGGGATACGATTCAACGTTGTGTTAGAAATCATAGTCCCCTATCCGCAATTTACGTGAATAGGTAATTTTTGTATGGAGATGTGGCTCCATCTCCGTCCTGTGACCTGCCACAGCTTCGTTGCTTCTATGCTGTTAGGTATGTGGTCATAATATTCCCGCTGGTCATTCAAGTACCGGCTGTATGGTTAAAGTTGGATGTTTGGAGGAGACTTTCAGCCTCACTTTTCGGCCCGGTTCGTTGACCACTATAACTTGTTTAACAGTATCTAGTCCGAATTTAAACATTTTTTCCCATCATTCGAAAAGCATTTTGTCATATATTACTGCAAGGTCTGTACAAAAAATTCCAATAAATAAAGAAGTTCCGAGTGATTGATAGATAGGGGTTAAAATTACACTTTACAGGTGAATTAAATTTCGCGATCTTTTCGCATTAGGAAACACGAAAAAAAATTATGTAAAAGCTCTATTAATGCTGTGAGGGACGTGATTATCGAGCAGTTCGAAGTTTTACTTTCAAAGGAAGGAAGGGATAGAGGGCTGAATTTCAATTAACCGTTACTCATTGAAGATGGAGTTCTCCTGTCAAGTAACTAACACGTTTCTGTTGCAGACTTACTGGTTTGCTTTCACGCTAAGCTTTGGGTGCTTTTACAAGCTGCAAACATGTTGAATTTTTCTACCAGCACACTGAAATGAGTAATAGTTCAGTAACAGTCGTGTGATCTCTACTGAGTCTTTTTGACGAATCAAACCGTTTTATAAATATTTACTTCTCTCTTAAATTTAAGTTCGTGAATGAGTTTTATCAAAAGAATTTAATTTAATTTTATGGTACCCAATGGCTTTTCTTTGCAAAAGCAGAGTGAAATGAACTGAGAATTACTTTTATTTCTAGGTCTTTCACATCTTATTTTATTTCCTGTGATTTACAAACGACTTGCAGCTTAGTTACTAAGACCAGTCGTGTTTTCGCAATCTTAAGCTCTACATATACAGGATATGAAGCTCATTTAATTTCTTCTTTTTTACCGAAGTTTAAAAATGTTACAAGATGGAATTACTTAAAACCAAGTTGTGTATTAAGAAGATAGAAAACTGGGAAGATAGAAGAAGAGTGTAGATTTATAGAACCGATACTGTCCAGGAAGGAGTGCCTGAGAAAGACTGAGGCTCTCGCACTCAGATGTGATAATTCTACATATACGTTAGGTTACTAAACATGCAACGTCTGCTGTCTATTTCTACATTTCTCTTACAATCTGATATCAATGTGTTACGAACACTAGGTTTAGTGACAGCTCAACGACTATACATTCAGTCCTTATTCCATTTTTGTCTGTCTTCGCCAGCTCGCCAGCTAAACCCGCTGAGCAGAACAGGTGATTAGGATTGTGGAAAGGGCCTAATAAGGTGTCGCTCAGTTTCACTCAAAACTGTAAATTATTGTAATTTAACATTTTCTTTTAACCAGAACGGCACACAGCCGAACCTTTGGAACTACGAGTTTCAAAGGGGAATTATTTCATGGCTGAAGGCTTCCATGCAAGAAATCTTAAGCCAACAAAATAAACCTCCAGTAAAAACATGCAGTTAAAATTTCAAATAAAATAATTACCACACACACATTATTATATTTATATATATATATATATATATATATATATATATATAGCGAGGCTGAGAGCCTCAAGGCAAGGGTGAATAGGCAAACAAAGAAGATGCAATATAAACGGCTGAAGATTTTAAAATAGTGATTTTCAAGACTTTAAAATAAATTACCACAATCTTTCAAAGGCAGAAGACCACAATGTTCCTCCTTTTTGGAATAAGGGTTTAAGTGGCTGAAGGTCCACAATTGATTTTCCAAAATTCAAAAATATATAAAATACGGTAAAAGGAAAATTTTTTTAAATAATTGACTATGATAGTTCATAAACAGACAATTAAACAGCGGTTAGAGGGACAATAAAGGAAACGGCACTCAGAAGCCTCCAGGGAGGTCGGTGTGCCTTCGTTCACTTAGGTGAGACAGGTAGTGAGCCCAACTACACTTGATCCGTTGGAACCCAACCCGAGGACAGCCACGGACCGACCGACAAAACGACTTGCTTGTCACCAATCGGTAGATGAGAACTCAAACACAAAGGTTACGAACGTGATTATCCACAATGAAATATGTATTATACTGTGAAAATTACACACCATTTTGGACAGCGGCAACAGGTGGGGAAAGGATGCTGCCTAAAATTATGTTAGTGGCCAGGACAGGTAAACAAAACACTAACGGCCACAAGGCAGTTAATTCCACTGGTACATTTGAATTTGAAACAGGGTAATATAATTACCTTCAACCAAAAGGAACACTGCCTGAATTTACGTCAGTGGACAGAGCAGGTAAGCAAAACAGTAACGGCCACAAGGCAAAAATTTCCGCTGGTTCACTTTCACCGTGCTCAACCCATATAGTTAACTGCATCGCATGTACGAAAAATTTCAGCAATATAAACACTCGGTGTTGCTCACAGGAAAGCATCCCCAACAGCGAACCACCGAAACGAACCACACAATACGAATGGACGTGGCTTGGTTAGTAGATACCACTTCTTAACTTTGACGTCCTTGGTCGGTGAACCACGATGCTCCACACACGCTCCGACACTGCGGAGCGACCGCCATCGGACGCAGCCGACTGCACCACTCTGAGGTAACTTCTCTGGTCCGCAGCAACCGACCGACTCACTCAAAATGCCGAGAACATCTAAAATGGTCGTCAGTTGAAATAACGCCAACTACACACACACACACACACACACACACACACACACACACAGCCGACTCATGAACGATCGGCGAGCCGACAGGCGTCGTCTGGTAGGACGACCGACCAACGATCCACCAGGCCCGTGGCTCGGCTCACGTGATGTGTGGCTGAAATGGTCGGGTGAGTCATTTCGACGCAGACCTCACTGCTGCTCCAACCCGACTGCTCTAGTGCTGCATTGTAACTCCCCGACTGGCAGGTCCGGTCTGCGCTCCAGACGCGTTCCAACTAACTCGCGACCTGAACTCGCAACTCGAACTCCCTTATGACAGACAACCACCGGGAAGTAATAGCAATCAAGCAAAGATACTACGAGAGGGGATATATCGATACTCGCTGCTAACGCCGCTCACAGTCAGGCAAAACATCAACTCAGTAACATTAGTAATTTAAATTAACATAGTGAGGCGGAAGTACGTTAAAAACGGGGTGCAAAATACATGATTGCCGGAACACGAGCAACGCACAGCTCACTGCTGTTGTCTGATATGTTATTGCTACTGCTGTCATCTTTCTCGCTAGTGTTGCCTGGGGTTTCGTTTCTAGCCCGTGCTCCTAGCTGTGTATAATCTCTTGATGCAAGCACTCTTTTTGTAGTCCTCTAGGCGTACCCAGAAGCAGATATAGACTCAGATCACAATACAGTAGTGATGAAGAGTAGGCTGAAGTTCAAGATATTAGTCAGGAAGAATCAATACGCAAAGAAGTGGGATACGGAAGTTCTAAGGAATGACGAGATACGTTTGCAGTTTTCTAACGCTATAGATACAGCAATAAGGAATAGCGCAGTAGGCAGCACAGTTGAAGAGGAATGGACGTCTCTAAAAATGGCCATCACAAATGTTGGGAAGGAAAACATAGGTACAAAGAAGGTAGCTGCGAAGAAACCATGGGTAACAGAAGAAATACTTCAGTTGATTGGTGAAAGGAGGGAGTACAAACATGTTCCGGGAAAATCAGGAATACAGAAATACAAGTCGCTGAGGAATGAAATAAATAGGAAGTGCAGGGAAGCTAAGACGAAATGGCTGCAGGAAAAATGTGAATACATCGAAAAAGACATGATTGTCGGAAGGACAGACTCAGCATACAGGAAAGTCAAAACAACCTTTGGTGACATTAAAAGCAACGGAATTAACATTAAGAATGCAACGGGAATTCCACTGTTAAATGCAGAGGAGAGAGCAGACAGGTGGAAAGAATACATTGAAAGCCTCTATGAGGGTGAAGATTTGTCTGATGTGATAGAAGAAGAAACAGGAGTCGATTTAGAAGAGATAGGGGATCCAGTATTAGAATCGGAATTTAAAAGAGCTTTGGAGGACTTACGGTCAAATAAGGCAGATGGGATAGATAACTTTCCATCAGAATTTCTAAAATCATTGGGGGAAGTGGCAACAAAACGACTATTCACGTTGGTGTGTAGAATATATGAGTCTGACGACATACCATCTGACTTTCGGAAAAGCATCATCAAAAAATTCCGAAGACGGCAAGAGCTGACAAGCGCGAGAATTATCGCACAATCAGCTTAACAGCTCATGCATCGAAGCTGCTTACAAGAATAATATACAGAAGAATGGAAAAGAAAATTGAGAATGCGCTAGGTGACGATCAGTTTGGCTTTAGGGAAAGTAAAGGCACGAGAGAGGCAATTCTGACGTTACGGCTAATAATGGAAGCAAGGCTAAAGATAAATCAAGACACGTTCGTAGGATTTGTCGACCTGGAAAAAGCGTTCGAGAATATAAAGTGGCGCAAGCTGTTCAAGATTCTGAAAAAAGTAGGGGTAAGCTATAGGGAGAGACGGGTCATATACAATATGTACAACAAACAAGAGGGAATAATAAGAGTGGACGATCAAGAACGAAGTGCTCGTATTAAGAAGGGTGTAAGACAAGGCTGTAGCCTTTCACCCCTACTCTTCAATCTGTACATCGATGAAGCAATGATGGAAATAAAAGAAAGGTTCAGGAGTGGAATCAAAATACAAGGTGAAAGGATATCAATGATACAATTCGCTGATGACATTGCTATCCTGAGTGAAAGTGAAGAAGAATTAAATGATCTGCTGAACGGAATGAACAGTCTAATGAGTACACAGTATGGTTTGAGAGTAAATCGGAGAAAGACGAAGGTAATGAGAAGTAGTAGAAATGAGAACAGCGAGAAACTTAACATCAGGATTGATGGTCACGAAGTCGATGAAGTTAAGGAATTCTGCTACCTAGGCAGTAAAATAACCAATGACGGACGGGGCAAGGAGAACATCAAAAGCTGACTCGCTATGGTAAAAAAGGCATTTCTGGCCAAGAGAAGTCTACTAATATCAAATACCGGCCTTAATTTGAGGAAGAAATTTCTGGGGATGTACGTCTGGAGTACAGCATTGTGTGGTAGTGAAACATAACATGGACTGTGGGAAAACCGGAACAGTAGAGAATCGAAGCATTTGAGATGTGGTGCTATAGACGAATGTTGAAAATTAGGTGGACTGATAAGGTAAGTAATGAGGAGGTTCTACGCAGAATCGGAGAGGACAGGAATATGTGGAAAACACTGATAAGGAGAAGGGACAGGGTGATAGGACATCTGCTAAGACATGCGGGAATGACTTCCATGGTACTAGAGGGAGCTGTAGAGGGCAAGAAGTGTAGAGGAAGACAGAGATTGGAATACGTCAAGCAAATAACTGAGGACGTAGGTTGCAAGTGCTACTCTGAGATGAAGAGGTTAGCACAGGAAAGGAATTCGTGGCGGGCCGCATCAAACCAGTCAGTAGACTGATGACAAAAAAAAAAAAAAAAAAGAAAAAAAAAAAGGAGAGAGATATTCTCTGTACAAGGTCGTTGAATCGCTCCATGGTGTCTAATCTCTGACTGTGTTAAGTCGTCGTGTGACTGCTCTAGTGGTTTTTCCTGCGACCTACCGTCACAGCACAAAAGCTTGTGTTCTGGAGCCTGTCTGTCTCCACAGGCATAATCAGCCTCCCGAACGAGATCTACACACATCAAGCGAGTGAGGATGGTTTATGGTCAGTAAAGAAATGAACAACACCCCGTCTGGAATTAGTTTGCTACATCCTCAGTCGCTGCATGATGGTGATGTAGAATGTATATGAACGTAAGGCCTATTCACAAATGTTCCACTCCCTTGCCGAGAATTCACTTTTCAGATTTTCATCAAGGTCTTTTTTTCCTTCCTTAAGAGGTCTCTCACCGTGTTTGATCTGCCCGTTTTCTACCAACAGGTCGTAGCGTGATGATTTGTTACAGTTATGTCTATGGGGTATTGTATGTTAACCGTGGGCCTAGAAAAGACGGAGAGGTTCCAACCTCACCGCAGCCGCAGTGGTCCACAACCCCACGACAATTTCCGCAGTCCACTTCACCCCTCTGCCGCCCCACACCGAAACTCTCTTTCAGTGTTATTGTGCAGTTCCCCCGGTGGACCCTACCAGGGAACGTCTGACACCAGAAGAGTGTAGCCCCTATGTTTGCGTGGTAGAGTAATGGTGGTGTACGCGTACGTGGAGAACTTGTTTGTGCAGCAATCACCGACGTAGTGTAACTGAGCCGGAATAAGGTGAACCAGCCCGCATTCGCTGAGGCAGATGGTAAACCGCCTAAAAACCATCCTCAGACTGGCCAGCTCACTGGACCTCGACCCAAGTCCGCCGGGCGGATTCGTGCCGGGCCCCAGGCGCTCCTTCACACTCCGGAAAGGCATGCGTTGGAGCGCATGGCTAACCAGGCGGGCCTCTATCGGGTACATCCCGAGCATTACTTACAGTGTTTATAGGGTGCCCCGAGCTCCATGCACAGAATTAATGGACAGTTAAAAGAATGTTCATTGCCATATGGAACTTTTTTTCCCTTTGGTAGACAAACTTCGTACAGAAATGCAGATTCAAAGCGGCAGCTGACTACCAGATCTAAAGTTGTATAGCATTTTTAGCTTGGAGGCCCCTAGGGGAAGGTTCAGCCACCTAACTGGGAAGATTTTTCTGTCTTTCGTGCACAGTGGCACCTTTCCTTCAATAACTATGACATTTGCGTATTTAAATGTCTAGTGTAAGCGACTGTAATGGGTGTGCGTGTTATGGTCTCATGTTTGTGTCGGATAATGATAAGAGAAGGCACAGAGTGAAACACTGTGCTAGTGTATAACACATTCCCCTCGAATAGTACCAAGGAGATCGCCGAACTTAACGCCCCCGTACGACGGATGGATCACCGTCAACAGTGTCAAATGTCTTCACTTTACGAGACGGCGGAGGATTCTGTCATTTAATCCAGGACATTGACGGAAAGACTGATGATGAAGAACATTACAAAACCACTCGACATCCCCTTTGCCACAGGGCAAAGTAAAAGCAGCCAACAGCACGTCCCGTACCCAGGCGGTTACCTAAGTATAGGCAACGCGCGTTGTCGCTGATCTTCGATGAGCTGACAAGAACCGATGTATTCAACGAGGCAGGGCCGTTGGCAGCTCAGTGCCAAAGGACTTTCGTTGGGATGTCCACGTGAATATACCATGAAGTAATTTCTTTATCTTGTGTACACTGCAGACCTGTGGAGGTAGGCCTACACTTACTAATAAACGAAGACATAATAAGACAATACAGGGTTATTACAAATGACTGAAGTGATTTCACAGCTCTATAATAACTTTATTATTTGAGATATTTTCACAATGCTTTGCACACACATACAAAAACTCAAAAAGTTTTTTTAGGCATTCACAAATGTTCGATATGTGCCCCTTTAGTGATTCGGCAGACATCAAGCTGATAATCAAGTTTCTCACATACTCTGTGCAGCATGTCCCCATCAATGAGTTCGAAAGCATCGTTGATGCGAGCTCGCAGTTATGGCAAGTTTCTTGGTAGAGGAGGTTTTAACACTGAATCTTTCACGTAACCCCACAGAAAGAAATCGCGTGGGGTTAAGTTGGGGAGAGCGTGGAGGCCATGACATGAATTGCTGATCTTGATCTCCACCACGACCATTCCATCAGTTTTCCAATCTCCTGTTTAAGAAATGCTGAACATGATGATGGAAGTGCGGTGGAGCACTATCCTGTTGGAAGATGAAGTCGGCGCTGCCGGTCTCCAGTTGTGGCATGAGCCAGTTTTCCAGCATGTCCAGATACACGTGTCATGTAACGTTTTTTTCCGCAGAAGAAAAAGGGGCCGTAAACTTTAAACTGTGAGTTTGCACAAAACATGTTAACTTTTGGTGAATTTCAAATTTGCTGCACAAATGCGTGAGGATTGTCTATCGCGCAGAGTCGCACATTGTGTCTGTTAACTTCACCATTAAGAAAAAATGTTCCTTCATCACTGAAAACAAGTTATGCACAACGCATCCTCTTCCATGAGCTGTTGCAACCGCGCCGAAAATTCAAAGCGTTTGACTTTGTCATCGGGTGTCAGGGCTTGTAGCAATTGTAAACGGTAAGGCTTCTGCTTTAGCCTTTTCCGTAAGATTTTCCAAACCGTCGACTGTAGAACGTTTAGCCCCTGCTTGCTTTATTCGTCGACTTCCGAGGGCTACGCGTGAAACTTGCCCGCACGCGTTCAACCGTTTCTTCGCTCACTGTAGGCCGACCCTTTGATTTCCCCTTACAGAGGCATCCAGAAGATTTAAACTGCGCATACTATCACCGAATGGAGTTAGTAGTTGGTGGATCTTTGTTGAAATTCGTCCTGAAGTGTCGTTGCACTTTTATGACTGACTGATGTGAGTGCATTTCAAGCACGACATACGCTTTCTCGGCTCCTGTCGCCATTTTGTCTCACTGCGCTCTCGAGCGCTCTGGCGGCAGAAATCTGAAGTGCGGCTTCAGCCGAACAAAACTCTTTGAGTTTTTCTACGTATCTGTAGTGTGTCGTGACCATATATCAATGAATGGAGCTACAGTGAATTTATGAAATCGCTTCAATCATTTGTAATAGCCCTGTAGTTAGATTTGGTCACTTAATTTAATGAAACTGTAGTTAGAAATGTGCATTGGTAAAGCAAATACTTTACGGAAAAGAAACCGAAGCCACCTTATTATTATGTTTTCATTCACTGCCTAGATAGTTCCAAAAATAACCACTATGCAACTGCCGCCAGGAAGTAGCACAGAAGTGGAAAACACAATAATAAGGTGGAACAGTTCATGTGCAACATAATGTAACATGATAGACGTTTTTCATGAATGAGAGCTAAGTTGGACTCCTCCGAAATTTTGCCATGCGGGTAAATTCTGCGAGCTGCAAATTTGCGCTAGGACTTCGTCTGCGCTGCAAGTTGTGTGGAACATTGAATGTAGGTATCCAGCAAGACAGAGGCAGTGAGGTAGTTGGAAATTTTACGAGAACAAGAATTTCGATGGTGGAAAATGGCTTCTGTGCTAAATACAGTCAGTGTGGCTAAATTTGGTGAATTATGGACATGTGAATCAAAATTACCAATGTACTACATAATAAGCAAGGGCATCGGTTTATAGAAAATACAGAAACAAAATTACTCGTGATAACGTCTTGGTATGACAACTGTAGTGACGGGTAGTCACATTGAAAAATGGGAAAGTGTACTGTGACTTGTAAACTAAACGACACAAAGAACGAAATTTGTCTAGCTTGAAGGGGGAAACCAGATGGCGCTATTGTTGGCCCGCTAGATTGCGGCGCTGCCATAGGTCAAACGGATATCAACTGCGTTTTTTTTAAATGTGAACCCCCATGTTTTATTACGTATTCGTGTATTACGTAAAGAAATATGAATGTTTTAGGTGTACCACAACAAGAGAGAATCTTTTCGCTCGTATTTTACATGCTTGTACCCAGCCACCCCCACAAACAGTAATCCAGTGTTGCCAAAGGGATATCCTCCACGCATTCTAGTAATACATTTTGAAGAAACTCAAGGTACCGTGTCCCAGTAAGACGGTTATCTAAAACAACTGGATCGATGAGCTGGTCATTAATAATACCACACAATACGTTGACTGAGAAACGTCGTTAAAATTTCGTTTCCACAGTAGCGTGCACATTTTCATTTGCCTATACACGAGAGTTGCGCCTGTTGTTGATTCCGTTGCGGGTAAATATTGACTCATCAGTAAACAGAATACGTGGAATTTATCGCTCATTGGTAATGATCCACTGACAGAATTCTTGCCTGGCAGCAGCATCTCCTTCATGCAGATGTTGTACACTGTGCCGATGAGAGGCATACTGACCGTGTTTGTGGAATACCAAGTTGGGCAGCAATTCTTCTAGGGCTAGTAGTGAGTTTGCGTTCCTCTACTTGAAAAATTTTCTCAACTTCATTAAGAGTTTGTTGTACGAGACGTTCAAAAACAACATGCAATCTGTGAAACACCCTGCTAAACACCCTGCTATGTGGGACTCTTGTGATTCGGAAATCGTTGTTGGTATACTCGCACAACACCTCTCGAATTCCCATTGGACAAGCCATAGACAAGCCACAGACGATGCTACACATTTCCCATTCCTAGTTGTTTATTAGGAGTTTTTTGGTCAAAAGCGCCAATAGTATCACCCCTCTAAGCGTGTACCTTTTCTCCTGAGTCATCATATATATATCAGATTTTAACAGTCAAAAGAACATTGAATAGCTGTTGGTGTACACTAATAATTAAGCTTCTCAGACCTGCATTACGATACACAAGACAGGCGCAAATGCGCAAAATACTAAGAGTATATGCACGCAATTAGTATTCAGTCATGCTGCGATAAGAAATGTATTGACGCCCAACAAAATATCAAGCTAAAAGCAGTGTAGCATAACAGATTGTCAAGCTAAAAGCAGTGCAGCATAACAGATTGTCAAGCTAAAAGCAGTGTAGCATAACAGATTGTCAAGCTAAAAGCAGTACAGAATAACAGATTGTCAAGCTAAAAGAAGGGTAGCATAGTAATACAACTTCTAAAGATGTAATATATTCACACTTACGTAGAAAAAGTTTTACATAGTAACACTGAAGTTAAATATATAAATTACAAGACAATGCAAACAGAGATCATCGCTCTGAATGTTCACGTAGAAGTTCACGTAAACGCCCACTGACGTGTTCTACACGCCAGGCAGCCAGTCCTAGACTGTTGGCTACAGAATTTGCAAGCTTCCAGGAATTTAATTTAGATGTAACTCAGCCTCGACAGTAGAAAGCAATTCACATCGTTCCTACCCGCAGGGGATTCAATTAATTAGGAGTCTGACGGAGGAGGACAGAGGATTCAACACTAATAAAAAAGAGATTAGTTTAGCTGTGGGATTTGTTCAACTAGAATTCATAAACATGTTCCAGCCTACACAGGCGACTACACTACGTACATATAGAGATTCTCGTTAGTAAATGTAGGAATTAAAATAATTTAAACAACTGTATTATAACATTCCGCTGAGAGGGAATTCCAGGGTGCTAATCAGAGACAGAGAGAGAGGTCGTGTGACTAGGGCCTCCCGTCGGATAGACCATTCGCTGGATCCAAGACTTTCGATATGACGCCACTTCGGCGAATTGCGCGTCGATGGGGATGAGATGATGATGATGATTGGGACAACACAACACCCAGTCCTGGACGGAGAAAATCTCCGACCAAGTCGGGTATCGAAGCTGGGTCCTTCGGACTGACATTCTGTCGCGCTGACCACTCAGCTACCGAGGGCGGAAAGAAAGAGAGAGAAAGAGAGAGAGAGAGAGAGAGAGAGAGAGAGAGAGAGAGAACTCCTGAGATAGAGATCAAGGTGAGAAATGGGGTGGTTGTGATCACTGCTTACCACATGGTTATAGCGCGACGTCGTCGCGAACAACGATTGAAAACGTTGACGCCTTTATGCGAGCAACAGAACTATCTTCCGCTCAAAGTAATGAATAGGCGAACCGTAACCGGGTTCCAGGCCGCAAATACCAAAAGTATGTCGCATTCGCGTCGAAGTAGCCATTGGTTAGAAAAGAAATTGGCAAACTGCAACTGAAAGTTTTATGACTTCCGAATGCTTGCAATTATGTGAGCTTCCGACCTCAAAATATAGGGCTAGTAGCAGCTGTTGAGGAGCGGGGTGACTGTATCCAAGCAAGAACTGTCTTCTGGGAGAGAATCGACAATGTTTTCTGTCCGCGAAGGCTTCACCTCCCGTCTTGATTCGAGCCCTCGAGACACTGTCTCTTGGTTTCACTACACCTCGAGGAAGAAGAAGAATCCGTCAGAATTTCTATCCAAATTTGACAGCAAATAATTAAGTCTCTCTATTTTAACGCATCTGAATGTGGATTCCGAAATAATGTTCTTTAGAGTGTCAGAGATCGGTCTATTGCGATGTCCATTATCTCTGAATTATTAATCAGTAGTAAATTTCCGTTTACTATTTGTGGAAAACCTCAAAACGAAACTGATAACCCTACAATAAGTACGCCTATGAGCCAGTCATTAAAAATGGATCCAAAATGATAAGTACTGATTTTTAATTATCTGGAGTTTACTAAATTCTTAGTAGTCTCTCGCGACCCCACAGTTCCGTATTCCGAGTCTTAAAGTGCTGGTCTAGGGTCGTTGCATTTCAAAACCACCATACATACACAGAAACCAAACGATTCCAATATGTTTTTTAATTTTCATAATAGTAAACAATATTAAAAATTAGTCAGTTGCATGTGTCAGTTAACAGAAGATTAAACATACACTCCTACTTGTTAGGTCTAATAGAAGTCATTCGAAGCCGCCGATAACTCTAGTGATATTTTGTTTTAACAATTTGTATTGTACGGGTAATACGCATTCTGAGCAGATTCGTGTTGTCAGAAACAAGGGCGCTGATATAGGCAGGAAACTACAAGGGCTCAGCGCAGTTTTAATAAAAATCCCAAGCTTATCCTGAGCATCGGTTAACTAAGAGTGAACTCTTACCATTCAGCGGAGTAGATCATCGGTATTTCACCATCGGCCTTTTTGTGTCAGGTCGGTACTCCAAGGACTTTGAATGTTCGCGCTCATATAAACTCACGTTTAGTGAAATAAAATTTGTTTAAAAATTACGTCAGTCCAAGAGTCTCCTACATCATGAAAGTTGGTTCAAATATTTGTTGCACTTCTCAGCTTGTTATTACTGCTGTTTTAGGATGAGACAATTATGGTGTGTGGGTACCCCTTAAATATGGAAGTGACAAAGTGCAGTCTCTTTCCCTGGTACATACATGCATCATCTATAAAGATGAATACTACTTTCAATTGGAAGAAACAAGCAGGATACAGATTTTCAAAAATTTTAAAGTCTGAGTGCACTTAAAAATCTGCCAATAACAGGGTTTTGCATCTAGTAAAGCGTTTCACTCCAATTATTTTTTTAAAAAAAAACTTAGCTTCCAGATTTGCGCACAGAAATTACTAGCCTACAGAAAATTATTTTTCTTATCTTTTATTTACTGAAATACTAAAAACAATACTGGTTAAAAAACAAATACATTCTTAAAAATAACATAAACATATCATTTAGAATGGCAAGAGTTTGTTTACGTTAATCATATAAATATTGTTTTTAGGAGGCGTGCACCCATGGCCGAGGGCTAGCGAGGTCCTCGGCCCCTGGTTCGAAATACGCCACCGCTTGAATTTTGTTTCATAATCGGCACTGGCGGCGAAGACTTCCGGCATCAGAAGTGACCCTCATTCTTCCAATGGCATTGTCAAATAGGGTGGAGGAACGGACAGAGGTTCAGGGCATTCTCTTCTCCTTGGGGCGGGATACTGTCCTTAGGAAGGAAGAATCAGCAATATCAACGGCATGAGAAAGCAGAATGCAATATTAAAGACACATAAAGTGTATACACAGAATATGTGACCTGTAACTGTAAAAGTCTCATAATGTTCTCTTCATCTGGATAAGATTCCGAAAGATTTTTCATTTCAGATCTCCGGGAGTGAACTGCCAAAGGATAACGTTCTACGAAACGGGACGTGAAATGTCAGAAGCTAGAAGATCCCAAAAGAGAAATGCAAAGTCTTAGTCTAGATACACTCCTGGAAATGGAAAAAAGAACACATTGACACCGGTGTGTCAGACCCACCATACTTGCTCCGGACACTTCGAGAGGGCTGTACAAGCAATGATCACACGCACGGCACAGCGAACACACCAGGAACCGCGGTGTTGGCCGTCGAATGGCGCTAGCTGCGCAGCATTTGTGCACCGCCGCCGTCAGTGTCAGCCAGTTTGCCGTGGCATACGGTGCTCCATCGCAGTCTTTAACACTGATAGCATGCCGCGACAGCGTGGACGTGAACCGTATGTGCAGTTGACGGACTTTGAGCGAGGGCGTATAGTGGGCATGCGGGAGGCCGGGTGGACGTACCGCCGAATTGCTCAACACGTGGGGCGTGAGGTCTCCACAGTACATCGATGTTGTCGCCAGTGGTCGGCGGAAGGTGCACGTGCCCGTCGACCTGGGACCAGACCGCAGCGACGCACGGATGCACGCCAAGACCATAGGATCCTACGCAGTGCCGTAGGGGACCGCACCGCCACTTCCCAGCAAATTAGGGACACTGTTGCTCTTGGGGTATCGGCGAGGACCATTCGCAACCGTCTCCATGAAGCTGGGCTACGGTCCCGCACACTGTTAGGCCGTCTTCCGCTCACACCCCAACATCGTGCAGCCCGCCTCCAGTGGTGTCGCGACAGGCGTGAATGGAGGGACAAATGGAGACGTGTCGTCTTCAGCGATGAGAGTCCCTTCTGCCTTGGTGCCAATGATGGTCGTATGCGTGTTTGGCGCCGTGCAGGTGAGCGCCACAATCAGGACTGCATACGACCGAGGCACACAGGGCCAACACCCGGCATCATGGTGTGGGGAGCGATCTCCTACACTGGCCGTGCACCACTGGTGATCGTCGACGGGACACTGAATAGTGCACGGTACATCCAAACCGTCATCGAACCCATCGTTCTACCATTCCTAGACCGGCAAGGGAACTTGCTGTTCCAACAGGACAATGCACGTCCGCATGTATCCCGTGCCACCCAACATGCTCTACAAGGTGTACGTCAACTACCCTGGCCAGCAAGATCTCCGGATCTGTCCCCCATTGAGCATGTTTGGGACTGGATGAAGCGTCGTCTCACGCGGTCTGCACGTCCAGCACGAACGCTGGTCCAACTGAGGCGCCAGGTGGAAATGGCATGGCAAGCCGTTCCACAGGACTACATCCAGCATCTCTACGATCGTCTCCATGGGAGAATAGCAGCCTGCATTGCAGCGAAAGGTGGATATACACTGTACTAGTGCCGACATTGTGCATGCTCTGTTGCCTTTGTGTACGTGCCTGTGGTTCTGTCAGTGTGATCATGTGATGTATCTGACCCCAGGAATGTGTCAATAAAGTTTCCCCTTCCTGGGACAATGAATTCACGGTGTTCTTATTTCAATTTCCAGGAGTGTATAATAGGTGTCAGTGAAGCGAAGGGAAAGAAGATAGCGATTTCCGGTCAGATAAATATAAGGTAATATCAAAAGCAGCAGAAAATGGTATAACGGGAGCAAGATTGGTTAGGAATAGGAAGGTAGGGCAGAGAGTGTGTTACTATGAGCAGTTCTGAGATAGGATTGTTGTTATCAGAAACGTGAGCAAACCAACACAGACAATGATAGTTCAGGTATACATGCCGACATCGCTAGCTATAAATGAAGAGATAGTTCAAATGGCTCTGAGCACTATGGGACTCAACTGCTGAGGTCATCAGTCCCCTAGAACTTAGAACTACTTAAACCTAACTAACCTAAGGACAACACACACATCCATGCCCGAGGCAGGATTCGAAACTGCGACCGTAGCGGTCTCGCGGTTCCAGGCTGTAGCGCCTAGAACCGCAAATGAAGAGAGAGAGAGAATGTATATGAAGATATTTAATGGGTAATACAGTACCTAAAGAGAGATGAAAATCTAATAGTCATGGGGACTGGAGTGCAGTAGTACAAGAAGAAGAAAAGGCTACCGTAGAATATGAGCTTGGGACAAGGAATGAAAGAGGAGAAACACTAACTGAGCCTGTAACAAATTTCAGCTAGTAATAGCGAATACTCTCTCCAAGAATTACACGACGAGTAGATACATTTGGAAAAGGCCGCTTGATACGGAAAGATTTCAGCTAGAGTGCATCATGGCCGAACAGATTCCGAAGCCAGACACTGGTTTGGAAGACGTAGCCAGGGGCAATTACAGACTCAGATCACAATGACGAAGAATAGGCGGAAGTTTAAGAGACTAGTCAGGAAAAATCAGTAAGCAAAGAAGTGGGATACGGAAGCACTAAGAAATGACGAGATACGTTTGAAGTTCTATGATACAGCAAAAAGAATAGCTCAGTAGGTAGTGCAGTTGAAGAACCATGGACATCTCTAAAAGGGGCAGTCACAGAAACTGGAAAGAAAAACATAGGTACAAGAAAAGTATTTGTGTAGAAACATCAGCTAATCGATGGAAGAAGGAAGTACAAAAATGATCCCGGAAATTCAGGGATACAGAAATACAAGTCGCTGAGGAATGAAACAAGTAGAAAGTGCAGGAAAGTTAAGACGAAATGATTGCATCAAAAATGAGAAGACTCAAAAAAAAAAAAAATGCTTGGCGGAAGGACTGACTCAACATGTTCGAAAGTCAAAACATCCTTTGGTGAAACTGAAGCCAAGGGTGGTAACTTTAACAGTGCGATGGGATTACACTGTTAACTGCAGAGGAGATAACGGATACATAGAAAGAGTACACTGAAGCAGGTATATTTATCTGATGTGTTAGAAGAAGAAGCAATAGTCGATTTAGAAGAGATAGGGGATCCAGTATCAGAATCAAAATTTATGGCACCTTAGGAGGACTTAAGATCAAATAAGGCAGAAGTGATAGATAACATTCCATCAGAATTTTTAAAGTCATTGAGGGATGTGGCAACAAAACGACTATTCAGGTTGGTGTGTAGAATATATGAGTCTGGCGACATACCATCCGACTTTCAGAATAACATCATCTACACATTTCGGAAGACTGAAAGAGCTGACAAAAGCGAGAATTATCCTACAATCTGCTTAACAGCTCATACATCCAAGTTGAAGTCTAGAATAATAAACAGAAGAACGGATAATAAAACTGAGGACGTTTTAGAGGATTTGTTTGGCTTTAGGAAAGGTAAAACCTCCAGAGAGACAATTCTGACGTTGCAGTTGATAATGGAAGAAAGACTAAAGAAAACTCAAGACACGGTAATAGGATTTGCTGACCTGAAAAAAGCGTTCGACGATGTAAAGTGGTGCAAGATGTTCGAAATTCTGAGAAAAATAGGGTTAAGCTATACAGAGATATGCGTAATATATATTTACAACGGCAGAGAGGGAGTAATAAGAATGGGCGACCAAGAATCAAGTGCTCGGATTAAAAAGGGTGTTAGACAGGCATGTAGACTTTCGCCCTTACTTTTCAATCTGTACATGGAAGAAGCAATAATGGAATAAAAAAGAGGTTCATGAGTGAAATTAAAATTTAATGTGAAAAGATATCAATGATACGAATCGCTATTGATATTGCTATCCTTAGTGAAAGTGTAGATGGGTTACATGATTTGTTGAATGAAACGAGTAGTCTAATAAGTACGGAATATGTCTCGAATGGAAACCGAAGAAAGACGAAAGTAATGAGAAATAGCAGAAATGAGATCAGTGAAAACATCAGAACTGATGCTCAAGAAGCAGATGAAGTTAAAGAATGCTTCTACTTGGCAGCAAAGCAACCAATGACGGGCGGAGCAATGATGACATCAAAAGCTGACTAGGACCGGCAATAAGGTCACTCTTGCCAGGAGAAGTTTACTGGTATCAAACATAGCCCTTAAATTGAAGAAGAAATTTCTGGAAATCTACGTTTGGAGCACGTCGTTGTATGGTAGTGAAATTATGGACTTAGGGAAAACCGGAACAGACGGGAATCGGCGCATTTGAAATGTGTTGCTACGGACGTATATTGAAAATTAGGGGGACTGATTAGGTAAGGAACTAAGAGGTTCCGCGTAAAATCTGGGAGGAAAAGAGTATGTGGAAAACTCTGACAAGGTGATAGGACAAAACCACAGAGAATGACTTCCATGGTAAGCGAGGGAGCTATATAGAGATCAAAAGCTTTAGAGGAAGACAGAGTTTGGAATACATCCAGCAAACAATTGAGGACGTAGGTTTACCAGATGTAGCGCTATTAAACGGGAATTTTCGTATAGATGTGGCTTGCCGTCAGCATAGGACCCGTAAGACCGCATTTGCAGCGCCGTCTACTTCCTGTAACGGCCGACGACGAATGTCAACACACAGTGTCCGCCCTTGGTACCTCAGTGGTACAGCAGGCACGGTAGCTCAGCGCGTTCGGTCAGAGAGCTGGTTGGTTCAGTGGTCAGCGCGACGGAATGTCATATCTAACGGCCTTGGTTCGATTTCCGGCAAGGTCGGAGATTTTCTCCGCACATGGACTGGGTATTGTGTTGTCCTTACCATCATCATTTCATCCGCATCAAGGTGCAAGACGCCGCTATGGCGTCAACTCGAAAGACTTGCACCAGGCGAACGGTCTACCCGACGGGAGGCCCTAGCCACACGGCATTTACATTTAACACACAGTAACCCAAACACCGGTATCTGTTTCAAATCCGTAAACACACCGAGTTCTGTGCCTACGAACTGCGATTTGCAGACAACATTGGTTTCCTGCTCTCATTTGAAAAAAAAATACTGTTGTATAATCGCATCGAATACTTGTCGGACTTTCTCGGCGAACATGCGCTTGGGAAAACACTGTGTTTCTACGTGTGGTGATTTTGATATGAGAAACGACGAGTGCGGAAAATCACCAAAAAAGCTCTAATACAATGTATTACACGCCTTATTGGATGAAGATGATACTCAAACTCAACAAAAACTCGCGGACAGTTAAATGTGGCCATTTCTCTCCGGTTGAAAGCTATGGGAAAGGTGCAGAAAGTGGGAAAATGGGTTTCACGCCAACTGAATGAAAGGCGGTAAGCCACTCGAAAGACCACTTGTGAAATGCTGCTCGCCAGATACAAAAGAAAGTCGTTTCTCCATCGAATATAGACAGATAATGAAATATGGATCTTAAGTTCGTAAATGGGGGTTGAACCCAGGCAAACCGCCGCCTTCCACCGCAAGACCAAATCGCACTAAATAAGGACAATGCTCTTTGCTTGGTGGGATAAAGTCATTTATTATGGGATGCTAACACCTGGTAGAACAGTTAACGCTGCTAGCTACCAACAGCAAACGGTCGATTTAAATCGAGCATTACGTGAAAATCGACCACAATACGGAAAAATTCAACACTAAGTCATATTGCTCCGCGATAACGCCCAATCACACACAGAAAAACAGGTCAGATAAACGATTGAGACGTTCTGTTGGGAAATACTAGAGCATGCGGCTTATTCTCTAAAGTTGGCTCTGTGCGATTACCATCTATTTTTAACACTGGGACAAACTCTCGCTGAACAACGCTTCAATTCGTATTGAAACGGTGTACGAAAATGACGCGCTGACTGCTTCGCTTCAAAAGAAGAACTGCTGTTTATTTTTTTTTTTTTTTTGCGTGTTATTCATAGCCTGTAGGACAGGTGGGATAAATGCATAAATAGCAATGTGTATTTTTTATTAGTTTCAAACAACAGACGTGTAACTGTTGCAAAGATATTCCGGTTCCATACGTCTACACTTGATAAGCGCTACTCTGAGATGATGAGGGGAATTGGTGGCGGGCAGCATCAAACCAGGCAGAATACCGACGATTCAAAAAAAAAAAAAAAAATAGCTGGCACTATTGTCAACAGTCTCGATGTACTATCTGCTTTACGAGATTTTGCAAAATTTCCATCAGTTTCAGAACGTCAGTGAAACACCAGAAAACATTAAACCATATAATATCGAAATTTAGGAAACCTAACTTAGACTAATCAGAAAAGGAAAAGAACAAATTTACAACAGTGTTCTATAGACTATGAGTGGAAATAAACTGATACACACGCCGCTATGGCTACAAGCTGATGTACTTCAGATAAACTTGTTTGTGGTGCCTTAAATATAAAAATGTGCTATTTGATAGGCAACATTTGTTGACTTTTTTAGTAAAGATAAGTACTCATCTTTAAATTGTGCTTCACAGATACAACATGTTAGACGAAAGAAATTTCTGCAACACTATATTGCATTGAACTCCTGTTTATTCTTCTGTGACTTGTTTGTAGCGTCACGATCTATCTGATTTTGCAGCTCAGACTGGTACAGCCCACATATCTTTCATTGAAGTGTGCCTCCAACACATATTTGAAAGCTATTATTGTTTCCCGACGATGTCGGATCATACTCCAAGTAGTGTACTTCCTTGCACATTGTTAATTGAACATTTTAGGTACATGGTAAACGTGGACAAATGTTATGTAGCAGCACATCGAGCTCCAAAGTAACGTTGACGATGACGTTGACGCTATACTGAAACCATTGTCAGAGGAAATTATTGTTGCTATTATTTCACAGCAGGTTTTTATGACATAAAAATATATTTCATCCACCATATGAATTTGCCGTATGAAATACTATTTAACACCTGGTTTTGGCGTTATAAACTGCCCAGCACACAAGGTAACTACTAAATCACATATAAGTAAACTGTGAACATGTAGTAACACGCAATGCGGCCAAACAAAATGTGACCTGACGATTATTGTAGTCACGTTTCGATACGGTGTGGAAGAGAGGACGCTGGCGACTACGCAACGGCAACATCGGCGAAGAAAATGGACACCCATATGGTGACATTGGCGGAAGGGTCTTTCTGGATGGCAGATACAAGATTGAATCCTTGAGTCTACAAAGACAATCAGTTTAGTGGATGCGAACAACGAATAAAAAAAGACCTAATCCTCAAGCTTGGGGGATGGAACGTCGGATCTGCAGTCAGACATCTGGAAAGAAAATGAAAACCACACGATTTTCCAAACAAGCGTCAGAATTGGACTGAATAAAATGAAGACGAAATCTGGCATGGAGAAAGACAAAACACATAGGCACATGGAATGTACAAGTTATCTTGACTAAATTAAAACGCATATTCAAAGAACTTAAGCAGTCAAATTTACATATTGCTGGTCTAACAGAAACCAGAAAGGAAAGTAAGATGACGGGGGAAAATGAATGGATACATCCACATACATTCATCAGTGAATAAAGAAGAAAGAGCTCGTAGTGATCAGTAGCCGTTAAAAAAGCTGTAATCAATTAATAATTTCAAGGGAACAAGTGAATTATCGAATACTTCAAGCCCATCCGTAAATAAAAGACAATCATATTGTTATATGTGTTGTTTACGCCTCCAGTGAAGACGCAGTTGTGTCAGAAAAGGATTTATATTATGACTATAGACAAAGGCTGTAAAACCCGTGAGGAAATGATAATAATTGGTGACCTAAATGCTCTTGCAGGATCCAAGAGCAAATGATCCCACTGTTGGACGAAATAGTAAACATGTAATAACTGACAAAGGGGACCGGTTAACTGATATATGCCTTGAGAGCGGAGTTAGATGGCTCAAATACAAAAACATCCACAAGTATACACGTATGCAGCGAAAATGTGGATTAAAATCAACATTTGCTTGCATAATTATCAAACAAAGGTACTTCAAGACAGAGGAATTAAAGACATTAGCTGCCATTGGTCACTGTTTATATCAATGGTGCAACTTGAAAATTTGAGCTGTACCGGGATTCTTGCCAAATTTCCTGCTTATTAGATAGTTGCGCTGAGTACTATGCGATCTAGACAAAGTGGTCGCTATTATCTTAGCACACCTTCAACTTACACTGCGGGAAGCGTCGCAGGGTAGCCTGTGTGGTTGTGATAACCACTATGTCCGGCTGGTGTACTGGTCAGCGCATCCGCCTAGTAAGTAGAAGACCTGGGTTCGAATCTTGCTCTGTCATAAACTTTAGACTTACCCCATTGATATAAATTAGTGCTCACTGCCAGATAATGTCTTTCATTCCTTTGTGTCTTGATTCATTACGACTGTAGGACAAAAAATGTCGCTTCATTTGGACAGTCCGAAATAACAGACACCGCAAATATAATAAACAATATAATGTCTAAAAGTAAATGATGTAAGAGTTATGAGAGGTGCAGAATCCGAATTGCGTCACCGCCTTACGATCTCAAATGTAACTCTCCCATTTAGGAAAACGATAATAATTCCGCCGGGTTCCTTTATAAGCTCAGACTCGCAAGCTGTGCAACACTCTGCATATAACGTCAGGAAAGCTACTGACCAGGCCCCTAAGGTGGGCTTAGAAAATAAACAGCACAATGTACAAGACATGAAGTTGGTTCATGGAGAGGGATGCCACGATCTAGTAGATGATGGAGGGGGAAAAAAGAGTGTATCAGAAATGGCTGAGCACAAAATTGGATGAGGATCTTAGAACACGGTGCGAAAAGAGGAACAGTTCCCACCAAAAGAACAAAAAAATGAAGAATGAGTATCGGAAAGTATATTGTATTGAAGTAGAAAATTTCAGAGACAATGCAAGGGGAAACAAGGCTGGGAAAATATTCAAGGCATTGAGGAAGTAGACTGGAGAACAGACTGGCATCAGCACAATACCTGCGGATGTTTGGGTGCAGTATTTTGAGGAATTTTTGAGAGAAGACATAGTTGAACATGAGAGCTGTTTGAGGGATCTAACGAGGTAACAGTCGTGATGAAATAGTACGTTCAGTCAAAAAAAGTCAAGACTGCTAAATCTCAGGACCAGGCAATATGAGTGATCAACTTACAAAAGCTGCTCCCACATTACTTTGTGATATTCTGACAAGGGTCTTTCATACACCTCTAAAGGCGCTCAAATCAATTAGAAATAGAAAGAAGCATAATATTATTTTACTACCACAAATGACGAAGGTCACTGAACATAAAGTAAAAATTACTGAGGGATTAACGTGGTCCCTTCAGTAGTCAGATTAAATGGTAAAGTCCTAAAAAGCGGTTAGAGGAAGAGATAGTAGAGATAGAGGAGAAAATTGGTTTTCGACCTGGACGCTACTATTTTGATGAAATATTTTCTTTTCGAAACAGAGAAGGGAATGGCTACAAATGAGAATACCGGTTTGAAATATGTGCTCGAAATGAAGCGTACGACACGGTCCCGCTAAGGTAATAGTTGAAAAATGGCGTCTGGAATACTTATACCTCAGCTATGACAGAATTTTATGCTGCACGCTTTCCTTTATCAATGTTGGGTAAACAAGTACCCGCTGAAATTAGAATCATAAAATGATATTTATAAGGATGTGCTTCAGCTGCTACACTGTTCAGAATCTGTATACAAGAAGCTTTACGAGAATGGAAACGTAAATTCTGCGGAATGGGAATTTCAGTTTGAACAGGATCGTAGTATTCATTACTTTTTGTGGACAACTGTGTGATCCCAGCAACAGATGCTGAAAATTTTGAGTATATGTTCCATAGACTCAGAGAACAAAGTGAGCAAACTGGTCTTTCAGTAATTCTTGCGGAAACGGAATATCTTGCAGTGTAGATTTTGCAGTGAATATAAAAGCAAGTTAAAAGGAAGTAAATCCTTCAAATACAAGGTGGCTATAATTGAATTTTGGTTTCTTGAGCCATTGTAAGCAAAAAACTATTTATCATGTAGGTAGTCAACTTTATAGGAATTATTTTGAGACGGCACGCTGGAGGATTTGCATTGTTAGTAGTGTAATGACTTGGTGTTAGTCGCTGATACTGGTATGGTGGAACAGGGGTGAAGCGCAAGTACCAGTGTGTATTACAGTTGCAGAAAGTTAACATAGGTCTGGACCAGGTCAGCAGGACTTTATTCGTTAAGCGTTTTATCTAAGCCACAGCAATAGTGATACTGCTTTCCGCGAGTATTAATGTTGTAAATGAAAGAAGTGAGGTCCTCTTTCCGTATGTGGAGTGAAGTACGTGATATGGAACTTCAAATTAACTGGAGATTTGGGAATTGGTCCTGCGAGAGAGCGATGGTCAGTTGCGCCATCAGTTGTTGGAGTTACTGCTGCCATGACATAGACTGCTCGACGCTATATGCGATCTCCAAGCAATGCACGGTCTATGCCAGAATAGCTGAACATTCCATGGCCCAGCATTCTAAAAATGCTCGAATAGTTGTGAAATGGTGTCTCTAGTGCGGTTCCAAGCTTTCTTGGATGGTGGTGACATTGAACAATGTCGCTTCCGCATGACCTTACAAATATTACCACATCTTTTCATTGTCCTACGATAATTCGTTTCTCATGAGGGCTCTCTCAAACAGCAAGTTTAAAAAAGATCACCCAGTATCTTGGGATACCCTTATCTGTTTGTGGAAACAGCACATAAGGAATAAAAAATAAAGTAGGACTATGCAGGAAGGCGACCCGACAGTTAAAATCGGACTTGTGGAAAAAAAAACTATAAGATAGCCATACAATTGCGGAGAGTAGTGAAATGACTAGTTCAAAATCTTAGGAAAACAGTAAAATAGAAAAAGAAAAAAACAGAGGCTTCTTGCAATGGAAATTGATTGTTGGGGGACGAGTAGTGGAACATCAAGATTGGATCACAGAAATGCCGAGGAAACTTGAAGTTGGAAATACTATTATGTAGACAACTGAAACATTCTTATGAAGATCTTAAAAGGGTGGACTATACGAGATGGCAGAAAGGCGTAAGGCCACGGATAGCTCCAGGAAAAAGAACAAGAGATAGACCAACAAGAATACAGAAACTGGATGTAGATAAAGCAATGTAAAGTAGAGATTTACAATATAGAGTATGAATGGACCAGAGGCAATGGAGAATGGGAGGCAAGAAACGTCGACAGCTCTATCACGAAACTAGAAGCTGTTACTAGTGTAGCTCACCGGAAGTTTCTAAGGACCCATAATTCAACGGTTCTAATGACGCCCTTATTACTTTGCCCAAAACATCACAGTAATGATGTTCCGAAATTAGTAGATTCCGACAGCACAGGGATTACACTTTCAGAATGCCAATCTGTTCTGAAATGCTCACGATGTGCGCCTAAATGTGCAGTTAGTTTAGTATTAGGTGGAGGAAGCGCTTACAACCACAACGTGGACAAGAGCAATTAAGCGAGACGGCGGTCTAAAAAGATACACGTGGTCCGGAATTACCGCGAGTACGCCTGCGCCAGAGAGGCTGCGGTTATCGGAAGAGATTACGAAAAGTGGCGGAGGAGGAAGTGTAATTTAGAATGTTTGCCGACTGCGGGGCTCTGTTTGTGTTTCAAGTTGGTGGCTTTTGGTGGCTCTGTGGATTAGAAGTTGTTACGATGGGTGGAGCAGCCGGAAAAGGCCGACGGCTGGAAAGTGCCTGCGCTATCGGGCGGGTGGGTGGGGGGGTGGGGGGGTGGGGGGGGGGTGGGGGGGTGGGGGGGTGGGGGGGGGGGCTATGGTCACCGCGGGGGGGAGAGGGGAGGAGTGGGGAAGCAGACGTAGAGAGCAGGGGCTGGTCCGTAGGCTAGGGCATCTCCAGATATTCATCGCCGTGCGGACAACATGTGAAAACTTTATGCTACCCTAAGCAATATCGTCAAACCGGAGATTAGTGAAAAAGCAAAAAGGGTGTTACCTACAGTGGTTTGTCTGTGTATCAACACTTAAACGTCACCGTGTTCCCTGCGGATGATGTCAATGTTAGCTAAAGAATGATGTATAAAGACGCTTCAGCATGATGATGATGAACTGATAAATGGTACATACAAATTTTAAAGAATGATGTTAGGATTATTGCCAGTAACATGTGGTAAAATTCTTCTGTATTGAAAAACAAACGGATTCCCGGCCTAAAGCCACCTACGTGTAACAGAGCAAAATATAGAGTCACCACATTTTGTTGATATAAAAATGAATAAAGGAGTGTCTAAAATGTAATCACAGCGCTCAAGGTCATAAAGGTACCCATCGCCCCTACTGAAAATTTATAATTAATAAAATTCCTGTCAGAGGAAACTTGCGACTACAATGCCGTACTATAATATTTTATTGCATTTAAGAAGAAAAACGAATTTTATAGTGGGAGAACGCAAGAAAGGTTTTTAGAGTGACCAGACTGAGTACAAAAATTGTCACTATTAACATGCAGTTTTGAACATGGCTGTCACTCAGGAACCGTATACTAGTTTCAACGTAAGGGTAATCAGCCACCGGTTCCACAGAAACGGTAGGTCCATTAATCTAGGTTTCGACACTTGCTAGGGGTGTCTTGTTGCTTAACCTTATAAAATGCTACGCAGAGAATCACCTATGACAAAAATCACATTAAGCTGATGGTCGTTATTTTCTAACTCACAAGTGAAGCTAATTTTTTCATGAAGCTGGGCACACTTGGCAAAGATTGGAACGTTTCATTGTACTTTCCACTCTAGTATAGTTGTTCCAAATTCTGACTATTGCGTTTTAACAATGTAATTTTATGTAAGTAGCCTTTGTGCGTCATGAAAATTGTCATGTTGGTTAACGTATATTTGTGAAATCTGATTCTCAGCGTACAATACTGGCCATTAAAATTGCTACACCAAGAAGAAATGTAGATGATAAACGGGTATTCAGTGGACAAATATATTATACTAGAACTGACATATGATTACATTTCCACGCAATTTGGGTGCATAGATCCTGAGAAATCAGCACCCAGACAACCACCTCGTGCCTCAATAACGTCCTTGATACGTCTGGGCATGGAGTCAGAGCTTGGATGGCGTGTACAGGTACAGCTACCCATGCAGCTTCAACATGATACCACAGTTCATCAAGAGTAGTGACTGGCGTATTGTATCGAGCCAGTTACTCGGCCACCATTGACCAGACGTTTTCAATTGGTGAGAGATCTGGAGAATGTGCTGGCCAGGGCAGCAGTCGAACATTTTCTGTATCCAGAAAGGCCCGTACAATATCCTGCAACATGCGGTCGTGCATTATACTGCTCAAATGTAGGGTTTCGCAGGGATCGAATGGAGGGTAGAGCCACGGGTCGTAACATATCTGAAATGTAAGGTCCACTGTTCAAAGTGCCGTGTAACCAGTGGCACCCCGTACCATCACGCCGGGTGATACGCCAACATTGGCGATGACGAATACACGCTTCCAATTTGCGTTCACCGCGATTTCGCCAAACACGGATGCGACCATCATGATGCTGCAAACAGAACCTGGATTCAACCGAAAAAATGACGTTTTGCCATTCGTGCACCCAGGTTCGTCATTGAGTACACCATCACAGGAGGTCCCGTCTGTGAATCAGCCGCAGGGTAACCGCAGCCATACTCTCCGAGCTGATAGTCAATGCTACTGCAAACGTCGTCGAACTGTTCGTGCAACTGGTTGTTGTCTTGCAAACGTCCCCATCAGTTGACTCAGGGATCGAGATGTGGCTGCACGATCCGTTACAACCATGCCGATAAGATGCCTGTCACTCTACTGTTAGTGATACAAGGCCGTTGGGATCCAGCACGGCGTTGCGTATTACACTCCTGAATCCAACGATTCCATATTCTGCTAACATTCATTGGATCTCGACCAACGCGAGCAGCAGTGCCGGGATACGATAAATCTCAATCGCGATAGGCAACAATCCGATCTTTATCAAAGTCGGAAACGTGATGGTACGCATTTCTCCTCCTTACACGAGGCATCACAACAACGTTTCACCAGGCATCGCCGGTCAACTGCTGTTTTTGTATGAGAAATCGGCTGGAAACTTTCCTCATGTCAGCACGTTGTAGGTGTTGCCACCGGCGCCAACGTTGTGTGAATGCTCTGAAAAACTAATCATTTGCATATCACAACAGCTTCTTCTTGTCGGTTAAATTTCGCGTCCGCGTGGTGTAGCGATTTTAATGGCCAGTAATGTATTATTTTGCACGATTTTGCAACATTTCATCCTGAATGAAGACATCCCCAGCAGGTGTCAAACGCTGTCTCAATGTACATCCGTTTATGTGCAACAGGTTGGCTGTTTAGTTCAATGTTGAAACTAGTACAAGGTTGCTGAGTAACAGCCGTTTTCAAAACTGTAAGATTTCCACCGGCCGAGGTGTTTAAGGTTGTGTCAAAGTACAAAGACGTAAGAAAAAAGTTGTTAAACACAGGGATGGCTATTGATTTTGAAAGCATAGTGAAGTAAACGGACTTTTGCCAAGTTGTGATAAATGATATATTAACATGAACAGTGCATGAAGGACCCAAAAACTTTTCAGTGCCTAGTCAAAAAAATTATGTTTTATATCTTGAGCTCATTAAACTTTTTCTCTTACAATTGAATTTTCAAATTTAGGATTTTTCGATTTTGTTAACGAGGCATTAGATATCTACACTCCTGGAAATTGAAATAAGAACACCTTGAATTCATTGTCCCAGGAAGGGGAAACTTTATTGACACATTCCTGGGGTCAGATACATCACATGATCACACTGACAGAACCACAGGCACATAGACACAGGCAACAGAACATGAACAATGTCAGCACTAGTACAGTGTATATCCACCTTTCGCAGCAATGCAGGCTGCTATTCTCCCATGGAGACGATCGTAGAGATGCTGGATGTAGTCCTGTGGAACGGCTTGCCATGCCATTTCCACCTGGTGCCTCAGTTGGACCAGCGTTTGTGCTGGACGTGCAGACCGCGTGAGACGACGCTTCATCCAGTCCCAAACATGCTCAATGGGGGACAGATCCGGAGATCTTGCTGGCCAGGGTAGTTGACTTACACCTTCTAGAGCACGTTGGGTGGCACGGGATACATGCGGACGTGCATTGTCCTGTTGGAACAGCAAGTTCCTTTGCCGGTCCAGGAATGGTAGAACGATGGGTTCGATGACGGTTTGGATGTACCGTGCACTATTCAGTGTCCCCTCGACGATCACCAGAGGTGTACGGGCCAGTGTAGGAGATCGCTCCCCACACCATGATGCCGGGTGTTGGCCCTGTGTGCCTCGGTCGTATGCAGTCCTGATTGTGGCGCTCACCTGCACGGCGCCAAACACGCATACGACCGTCATTGGCACCAAGGCAGAAGCGACTCTCATCGCTGAAGACGACACGTCCCCATTCGTCCCTCCATTCACGCCTGTCGCGACACCACTGGAGACGGGCTGCACGCTGTTGGGGCGTGAGCGGAAGACGGCCTAACGGTGTGTGGGACCGTAGCCCAGCTTCATGGAGACGGTTGCGAATGGTCCTCGCCGATACCCCAGGAGCAACAGTGTCCCTAATTTGCTGGGAAATGGCGGTGCGGTCCCCTACGGCACTGCGTAGGATCCTATGGTCTTGGCGTGCATCCGTGCGTCGCTACGGTCCGGTCCCAGGTCGACGGGCACGTGCACCTTCCGCCGACCACTGGCGACAACATCGATGTACTGTGGAGACCTCACGCCCCACGTGTAGAGCAATTCGGCGGTACGTCCACCCGGCCTCCCGCATGCCCACTATACGCCCTCGCTCAAAGTCCGTCAACTGCACATACGGTTCACGTCCACGCTGTCGCGGCATGCTACCAGTGTTAAAGACTGCGATGGAGCTCCGTATGCCATGGCAAACTGGCTGACACTGACGGCGGCGGTGCACAAATGCTGCGCAGCTAGCGCCATTCGACGGCCAACACCGCGGTTCCTGGTGTGTCCGCTGTGCCGTGCGTGTGATCATTGCTTGTACAGCTCTCTCGCAGTGTCCGAAGCAAGTATGGTGGGTCTCACACACCGGAGTCAATGTGTTCTTTTTCCATTTCCAGGAGTGTATAAGAATTATATTGCAAAAAGACACGAGAAAATCCTAGCTAGCCATCAGAGATTTCTACGTGTAAAAAAGCCTGTTGTTAGTAGTTTTGAAAGGTCCGAGCATAAATTTTTCAACAAAATTCTGAATAAAACTAAAATAGTTATTACGCCAGAAGAAACTGCTTGTTGGAAAAATGACTTTAATACACTGTAACGCGTAGCCTGTCAAATAAAAATGTTGTAGAAAATACGATTGCAAATCTTAAAATAGGGCTTGATTGTATCAAAGCACGCGCTTCTCGACCAATGAGATTAGGCCATGATGTATTCATTATTTTTGAGAAACATACAGTTAAACTCTCCTTTCAATGTAATTGTGATAAGAAAGAGATTAAAAATATAAATGTCAAGCTAAAAGAAAACTGTACTTATAACGAAGTCTGACAAAGGGAGTGGTGTAATCATTGGTACTCAGAAGAATATGTGTCTAAAACTTCACAATTTTTTGAGGAGAAAAATGTTTCGGAGGAAGTTGAGGATCCTTCCCCCATGATACAAAAGCCGTTAACAACGCTTTGCATTTGCTCAAACCATTTCTTAAAAACAACTTATTAATATGAATCCTCCGACCTCAAAATTGCGTTCCCAATTTAAAGTACATAAACTGCACCCTCCAATACATACCAGTGTGAACAGCATGAACAGTGCATATCATGAGTTAGCAAGGTTTCTTAACAAAGAAATAAAAAAATTCTTTGAGATGATTACTCTATGGTCACTAGTCAAAATCTATCCAGTAAAATAAAAGATCTGCAGTGTGACCAAGGTACTAAATTGTTTTCATTGGACATTATGAACCTATATACTAACGTACCGGTTCACACAACCACTGAAATCGCTGAAAAAACGTAATTTAAGAAAAAGATATTTCTAATGAGCAAATCACTGACCTAATTCGTTTGCTAAGAATAGTAGTACAGTGCAGGTATTTTGTTTTCAGTGGCAAATTATACCATCAGCCTGACGACATGGCAGTGTGTAACCAACTGGCAGGCATCTTGGGCGATTTTTCGTTATTTCGTTGGAAGAGAAATTCTTCAACAATTTTTCAGCTGCTGTTATTGCTATTTTGTCTTATACTTAGTACGTAGATGACATTTTGATCATGTACACTGGTTCCCGGGATGGAATTCAGTATTAGCTTGAAAGTTTTGATAGTCTTCGTGAAAAAATTAGCTTCACTTGTAAGCTAGAAAGTAACCACCGTCAGCTTAATTACTTGGACTTTAGTATTGCTATCGACGACAGACTTTCTTTCGGTATTTTTCGAAAAGCCACTAATACAGATCAAGTGTGCCCGCTAGTTCAGTGCATCCTCATTACCATAAGAAAGAATTTTTCCATTCAGCTATTCATTGTGCAGTCTCTGCACCTTTGTCCCCTGACAGGCTTAATGAAGAGATGAACAAAATAAAAACTATTGCAATTAATAACGGCTATGATCCCACGTTAGCTGACAAAATCTTCAAACCACTTTAGGGAGCAATACTATTCCTGACATTAACAAGTACAAAAATGTTTCTTAGATTCCATGTTTAGGCCCTATTTCTTATAAAATTCTTCATCTTCTGATTTTAAGAAATATAGATTAAAAATAGCACCACCCATGAAAAATAACTTGCAAAAAAATCTCATTAAGACTCTCAGGTCCACAGTTGCTCCGAGACACATTTCGTGTATTAAATCACTTATGATACTTGTTTCTTGTCCCGTTTATTATATAGGACAAACTGGAAAGTCATGTACAAGGAATATGTGTTAGGAAAAAAAACACTAATGTACACAATTCCATTTTTGAGTATCATCTGCTAGTTTCCGGACACAAACCACAACGCGTCGAAGAAATTTCCATTCCATATATAGAAACGGAAGGTTGTAGGCTCGATGTACTCTAAGAGTTGGTGATTTTAAAGTTTATTTCTAAGAACGATGGCCTCATCCTCAGTGAACATTTACAGTTACGAAACAAATTTTTTTTCGATGGTTTCCATCCACTGCTCGCGGAATTTTGATTCCTTTATATTTTACTATATTTTCCCTCTTTCTGGTTTCGAAACATTATTTCCATCTAATGTCGTAGATATGTGCTACTGAAGTTGCCATCATGCAAATATTTTATGGATTGTACAGCTGTTTGTAAATATTTTTCTATGCCCGTCTGTCCTTCACGTAATAGTAATTTCTGTGAGGCCTAACAAATGGCTCTATTATACTTAATCTGCTTGGTTACTGTGTATTTTCGAAAAGACGTTAAGTTCTCTCTATATTCTGATTTTAAAATTAACTGCCGGTTTTTCAATTATTTTTGTTATATGGTTTCAAATCGGTACATGTTACTGTCCGCGCCTGATAGGCGGTTTAACTAGTATTGTTTTGGTGGCAGCAATATCATCACTGGGCAGATCAGTCTGATGTTGTTCCCAGTTGTGCACAGGTCGCGAAATCTATAATGTTTTATTTTTCTTTTGACTTCAGTATAGCTACTTCCCATTCTAACTACTGCTATTCAGTCATGTAATATTACGTAAGTAACCTTGGTGCGTCGTGCTAATTGTCATCATTGTTAATGGGTTTTATGTCATACTTGATTTTCCATGCATTATTTTGTAGGATTTAGCAACATTTCATTCTAATGAAGACGCCCTTAGTAGGAGTCGAAACCTAGGTTACGTGCAACTGGTTGTCTGTTTAATCCTTAACACGATTAGACGTGACACTATGCAAATTACTATGTGCAATACACCAGGTAAAGTGTAGAAGTGTCTTGCCAGTGTGGCGACAGGGCGACACGGTGTTCGGCGAAGTGGAAGCGGCCCGCACTAACGACTAAGAGAGGCTTGCTGGTTGGCAAAACGGAGGTTATCCATGAGGACAGTGTGATGTCATATATTTACAACTAGGCGCGTGAATAGTACAGAGTCTTAGAGAATAGTACATAATTTTATTAAATATTAATACCTAATCATATCGACAAACAAAATTAGCCAGAATGGCTATGATGTTTTAATTCTATTTTGTCATTCAATGTGAACAACGAATTTTCTTTTTTATATCTAAATGTGGCGTTATTCTTTTTTATGTAGTAATTTCAAATTTTCTTCTGCGCTTGTGATGGTGTGTCGCTCTTCTCGTAAGTGTGTTTTTAATGTAGATAGGGTATTATTTAAGTTGAGGAGTTCCTTTCTCCTGAAAAAAAAGGAATGCGGGTAAACTACCACAAACAGCATAGTGAACGCATTATTGTGGCCGAGGTAGATACGAAGTCCACACCTACTACAGTAGTACAAGTTTATATGCCAACTAGCTCTGCCGATGACGAAGAAATTGAAGAAATGTATGATGAAATAAAAGAAATTATTCAGTTAGTGAAGGGTGGTTAAAATTTAATAGTCATGGGTGACTGGAATTCGGTAGTAGGAAAAGGGAGAGAAGGAAACGTAGTAGGTGAACATGGGTTGGGGCTAAGAAATAAAAGAGGAAGCCGCCTGGTACAATTTTGCACAGAGCACAACTTAATAATAGCTAACACTTGGTTCAAGAATCATGAAAGAAGTATGTATACGTGGAAGAACTTTGGACATACTAAAAGGTATCAGATACATTATATAATGGTACGACAGAGATTTAGTAACCAGGTTTTAAATTGTAAGACGTTTCCAGGGTCTGATTTGGACTCTGACCACAATCTATTGGTTATGACCTGTAGATTAAAACTGAAGAAACTGCAAAAGGTGGGAATTTAAGGAGATGGGACCTGGATAAACTGAAATAACCAGAGCTTGTACAGAGTGTCAGGGAGAGAATAAGGGAACAATTGACAGGAATGGGGGAAAGAAATACAGTAGAAGAACAATGGGTAGCTTTGAGGGATGAAGTAGTGAAGGCAGAAGAGGATCAAGTAGATAAAAAGACGAGGGCTAGCAGAAATCCTTGGGTAACAGAAGAAATATTGAATTTAATTTATGAAAGGAGAAAATATAAAAAATCAGTAAATGAAGCAGGCAAAAAGGAATACAAACGTCTCAAAAATGAGATTGACAAGAAATGCAAAATGTATAATCAGGGATAGCTAGAGGACAAATGTAAGGATGAAGAGGCTTATCTCACTAGGGTTAAGATAGATACTGCCTACAGGAAAATTAAAGAGACTTTGGAGATAAGAGAACCACTTGCATGAACATCAAGAGCTCAGATGGGAACCTAGTTCCACGCAAAGAAGGGAAAGCAGAATGGTGGAGGGAGTATATATGGTTCTATACAAGGGCCATGTACTAGAGGACAATATTATGGAAATGGAAGAGGATGTAGATGAAGATGAAATGGGAGGTACGATACTACGTGTAGAGTTTGACAGAGCACTGAAAGACCTGAGGTGAAACAAGGCCCCCGGAGTAGACAACATTCCATCGGAACTACTGATGTCCTTGGGAGAGACAGTCCTGACAAAACTGTACCATCTGGTGAGCAAGATGTATGAAACAGGCGAAGTACCCTCAGACTTCAAGAAGAATATAATAATTCCAATCCCAAAGAAAGCAGGTGTTGACAGATGTGAAAATTACCGAATAATCAGTTTAATAAGCCACAGCTGCAAAATACTAACACGAATTCTTTACAGACAAATGGGAAAACTAGTAGAAGCCGACCTCGGGGAAGATCAGTTTGGATTCCCTAGAAATACTGGAACACGTGAGGCAATACTGACCTTACGACGTATCTTAGAGGAAAGATTAAGGAAAGGCAAACCTACGTTTCTAGCATTTGTAGACTTAGAGAAAGCTTTTGACAATGTTGACTGGAATACTCTCTTTCCAATTCTAAAGCTGGCAGGGGTAAAATACAGGGAGCGAAAGGCTATTTACAATTTGTACAGAAACCAGATGGCAGTTATAAGAGTCGAGGGACATGAAAGGGAAGCAGTGGTTGGGAAGGGAGTAAGACAGGGTTGTAGCATCTCCCCGATTTTATTCAATCTCCATATTGAGCAAGTATTAAAGGAAACAAAAGAAAAATTCGGAGTAGGTATTAAAATCCACGGGGAAGAAATAAAAGCTTTGAGGTTCGCCTATGACATTGTAATTCTGTTAGAGACAGCAACGGACTTGGAAGAGCAGTTGATGGAAAGGACAGTGTCTTGAAAGGAGGGTATAAGATGAACATCAACAAAAGCAAACGAGGATAATGGAATGTAGACGAATTAAGTCGGGTGATGCTGAGGGAATTATATTATGAAATGAGACACTTAAAGTAGTAAAGGAATTTTGCTATTTGGGGAGCATAATAACTGATGATGGTCGAACTAGAGAGGATATAAAATGTAGACAGTCAATGGCAAGGAAAGCGTTTCTGAAGAAGAAAAATTTGTTAACATCGGGAACAGATTTAAGTGTCAGGAAGTCGTTTCTGAAAGTATTTGTATGGAGTGTAGCCATGTATGGAAGTGAAACTAGGACGATAAATAGTTTGGACAAGAAGAGAATAGAATGTTTCGAAATGTGGTGCTACAGAAGAATGCTGAAGATTAGATGGATAGATCACATAACTAATGTGGAGGTATTGAATAGGATTGGGGAGAAGAGACGTTTGTGGCACAATTTGACCAGAAGAAGGGATCCGTTGGTAGGACATGTTCTGAGGCATCAAGGGATCACCAATTTAGTATTGGAGGGCAACGTGGAGGGTAAAAATCGTAGAGGGAGACCAAGAGATGAATACACTAAACAGCTGCAGAAGGATGTACGTTGCAGTAGGTACTGGGATATGAAGCAGCTTGCATAGAATAGAGTAGCATGGAGAGCTGCATCAAACCAGTCTCAGGACTGAAGACCACAACAACAACAACAACAACAACAACAATGAGGAGTTCCTGAAGTCTGATTGGGAATGACCTACCGGTTTCCCTCCATATTTTTTACGGCAGTCATTGCAAGTGTCCGCTACACATTCGGCTCAGTATATTAATTTACCACAGTTTTTTCCTTGTGTCAGACTTTTCTACCTTGATCCGCATAAGGCAATGTTATCTGGTCTTATATATCTCCCTATGTTAGCGGATTCAGCGCCCACATGTGGTATTATGCAAAAAATAGAGCTTTCGTTTGTCTGCTCGGCTGGTCTAAGCGATATGAATTAAAGAATCTTGCACGCAGTCCCCAGAGATGCAGCTGTATTTGGTACAGCGGCCTCTCTAGTTTCCTTATTTCCGCCGAACACTAATCTCTTTCAAACTCTGTGCAGTACTTCCGCACAGTCCAGGCAACTTCTTCAATCGATGACACTTAACTTGAAAATTGACAGCAGCAGGAAGTCACACGGGGACACATTTATGGAACGAGGCCTTCGACACTGTGTACTTATAGTCTGCCACCGTGTTAACCTTTTCCCAACAGTCAAACATGATGACATTTAGTAACGCCGAAACCACAGTCTTCATCACTTTCTACGCTTTCTACATCTCTGCCACCCATTGTTTCGACTGTTTTCTCTTTGTAGTTTGATATTGGGTTTCCATGCCACATAACTACTCAAAGAATCTCAGGGTCTCCAAACACAGTTTTGATTTGTATCTTCTCGGAAGGCTCTCTTATAATTTCAACAACGCTGCTCCCAGCTCAGATTTCTTTTTTTTTTTTCATTTTTGCAGTTCTGTAAACTCTCTCATATTTATGTAGTGCTATAGAAATTCCTACCTAATTTATCTAATAATAAAAAATAGTTAGTCTTGTGTTGTTGTTGTTGTGGTCTTCCGTCCTGAAACTGGTTTGATGCAGCTCTCCATGCTACTCTATCCTGTGCAAGCTTCTTCATCTCCCAGTACCTACTGCAACCTACGTCCTTCTGAATCTGCTTAGTGTAGTCATCTCTTGGTCTCCCTCTACGATTTTTACCCTCCACGCTGCCCTCCAATACTAAATTGGTGATCCCTTGATGCCTCAGAACATGTCCTACCAACCGATCCCTTCTTCTGGTCAAGTTGTGCCACAAACTTCTCTTCTCCCCAATCCGATTCAATACTTCCTCATTAGTTATGTGATCTACCCATCTAATCTTTAGCATTCTTCTGTAGCACCACATTTCGAAAGCTTCTATTCTCTTCTTGTCCAAACTATTTATCGTCCATGATTCACTTCCATACATGGCTACACTCCATACTAATACTTTCAGAAATGACTTCCTGACACTTAAATCTATACTCGATGTTAACAAACTTCTCTTCTTCAGAAACGCTTTTCTTGCCATTGCCAGTCTACATTTTATATCCTCTCTACTTCGACCATCATCAGTTATTTTGCTCCCCAAATAGCAAAACTCCTTTACTACTTTAAGTGTCTCACTTCCTAATCTAATTCCCTCAGCATCACCCAACTTAATTCGACTACATTCCATTATCCTCGTTTTGCTTTTGTTGATGGTCATCTTATATCCTCCTTTCAAGACACTATCCATTCCGTTCAACTGCTCTTCCAAGTCCTTTGCTGTCTCTGACAGAATTACGATGTCATCGGCGAACCTCAAAGTTTTTATTTCTACTCCATGGTTTTTAATACCTACTCCGAAATTTTCTTTTGTTTCCTTTACTGCTTGCCTAATATACAGATTGAATAACATCGGGGATAGGCTACAACCCTGTCTTACTCCCTTCCCCACCACTGGTTCCCTTTCATGCCCCTCGACTCTTATAACTGCCACCTGGTTTCTGTACAAATTGTAAATAGCCTTTCGCTCCCTGTATTTTACCCCTGCCACCTTCAGAATTTGAAAGAGAATATTCCAGTCAACATTGTCAAAAGCTTTCTCTAAGTCTACAAATGCTAGAAACATAGGTTTGCCCTTCCTTAATCTAGCTCTAAGATAATCCGTAGGGTCAGTATTTCGTCTGTAAAGAACTCGCGTTAGTATTTTACAGCTGTGACTTATTAAACTGATAGTTCGGTAATTTTCACATCTGTTAACACCTGCTTTCTTTGGGATTGGAATTATTACATTCTTCCTGAAGTCTGAGGGTATTTCGCCTGTCTCATACATATTGCTCACCAGATGGTAGAGTTTTGTCAGGACTGGCTCTCCCAAGGCCGTCAGTAGTTCCAATGGAATGTTGTCGACTCCGGGGGCCTTGTTTCGACTCAGGTCTTTCAGTGCTCTGTCAAACTCTTCACGCAGTATCGTATCTCCCATTTCATCTTCATCTACATCCTCTTCCATTTCCATAATATTGTCCTCAAGTACATCGCCCTTGTATAGACCCTCTATATACTCCTTCCACCTTTCTGCTTTCTCTTCTTTGGTTAGAACTGGGTTTCCATCTGAGCTCTTAATATTCATACGAGTGGTCCTCTTTTCTCCAAACGTCTCTTTAATTTTCCTGTAGGCAGTATCTATCTTACCTGTAGTGAGATAAGCCTCTACATCCTTACATTTGTCCTCTAGCCATCCCTGCTTAGCCATTTTGCACTTCCTGTCGATCTCATTTTTAAGACGTTTGTATTCCTTTTTGCCTGCTTCATTTACTGCATTTTTATATTTTCTCCTTTCATCAATTAAATTCAATATTTCTTCTGTTACCCAAGGATTTCTACTAGCCCTAGTCTTTTTACCTACTTGATCCTCTGCTGCCTTCACTACTTCATCCCTCAAAGCTACCCATTGTTCTTCTATTGTATTTCTTTCCCCCATTCCTGTCAATTGCTCCCTTATGCTCTCCTTGAAACTCCGTACAACCTCTGGTTCTTTTAGTTTATCCAGGTCCCATCTCCTTAAATTCCCACCTTTTTGCAGTTTCTTCAGTTTTAATCTACAGGTCATAACCAATAGATTGTGGTCAGAGTCCACATCTGCCCCTGGAAATGTCTTACAATTTAAAACCTGGTTCCTAAATCTCTGTCCTACCATTATATAATCTATCTGAAACCTGTCAGTATCTCCAGGCTTCTTCCATGTATACAGCCTTCTTTTATGATTCTTGAACCAAGTGTTACCTATGATTAAGTTGTGCTCTGTGCAAAATTCTACCAGGCGGCTTCCTCTCTCATTTCTTTGCCCCAGTCCATATTGACCTACTACGTTTCCTTCTCTCTCTTTTCCTACTACCGAATTCCAGTCACCCATGACTATTAAATTTTCGTCACCCTTCACTATCTGAATAATTTCTTTTATTTGATCATACATTTCTTCAATTTCTTCGTCATCTGCAGAGCTAGTTGGCATATAAACTTGTACTACTGTAGTAGGTGTGGGCTTCGTATCTATCTTGGCCACAATAATGCGTTCACTATGCTGTTTGTAGTAGCTTACCCGCATTCCTATTTTCCTATTCATTATTAAACCTACTCCTGCATTACCCCTATTTGATTTTGTGCTTATAACCCTGTAGTCACCTGACCAGAAGTTTTGTTCCTCTTGCCACCGAACTTCACTAATTCCCACTATATCTAACATTAACCTATCCATTTCCCTTTTTAAATTTTCTAACCTACCTGCCCGATTAAGGGATCTGACATTCCACGCTCCGACCCGTAGAACGCCAGTTTTCTTTCTCCTGATAACGACATCCTCTTGAGCAGTCCCCGCCCGGAGATCCGAATGGGGGACTATTTTACCTCCGGGGTATTTTACCCAAGAGGATGCCATCATCATTTAATCATACAGTAAAGCTGCATGCCCTCGGGAAAAATTACGGCTCTAGTTTCCCCTTGCTTTCAGCCGTTCGCAGTACCAGCACAGCAAGGCTGTTTTGGTTATTGTTACAAGGCCAGATCAGTCAATCATCCAGACTGTTGCCCCTGCAACTACTGAAAAGGCTGCTGCCCCTCTTCAGGAACCACACGTTTGTCTGGCCTCTCAACAGATACCCCTCCGTTGTGGTTGCACCTACGGTACGGCTATCTGTATCGCTGAGGCACGCAAGCCTCCCCACCAGCGGCAAGGTCTAGTCTTATATAATATATATTATTTAAGTTAACAACATGATGCCATATTTAAATACTAAGTGTGTTAAATAACCTTAAACTGCTTCCACGTTCATCGCAAAAATGAAAATTTTGGCTCAGGCTGCTTTTAATTTCAAATAAACATTTTATTCCATCATTATCTATTAGCTAATTTCACTGCCTTGTGCTTAATCGAGGTACATAACCGTTCGCTAGTGATTGGTCCTAGAGTGAAAAAGAGTGACAGTAATACCTCTGCTCCATACCGCAGCCAAAATAGTAACTTCGGAGGAATACACTGGTTTCGCTTCACACGAACTGGGATTTTCTTAACCTCAATCACGACTCCCTTCAAATGGAATCACCCTTCATCTGTCAGCCAGATGCAGCCAACATGAAAATCTTCACTATCAGTCATTGTGAAAACCGGTAGCACAGCTCGTAGTGCGGCCTGGTGACACTGGATTTTGAACTGATATATGTGTAGGCTCTCTTTCGGTGTTTCCTGTGTGCTGGAACGCTTCGAACCACACTCTGCTACAGTTCGGACGGGACCCCCTTAGATGTTGCTGAATAATTCCAGAAACAGTGCGGACATTCTCAGGAGTAGCTATAGTTTGCCTGAGACCGACATTCGCCATTATATCACCATTAACGCTGCCAGTCCGTTGTAGTTTGGCGTAAAACTTGTCTGTGGTTTTCTCTTAGGGCCCTTCTGGATCATTAAATGGTATTTTAAAACTTTGTTCTAATCTGTGGTACACCAGTACCAGAAAAACAAGTTGTTCAGTGGAATACATGATTTCAACATCTTCTCTTGGTAGGATAACCTCCTTTCACGTTTCAGTGGTGGAACTGATCGTTTTGATATGTGGCGAACTATTTATAGGCACTGTATATAGCGATTACAGCGCCACCTGTTAGCAGCCTTTCGAAGTAATATTCATTCATGTGTCACAAAATTACGTATTTCGACGCATATCGGAACGTCAGATAAAAGAAAAACGAAACTGTTATTTTATGGTCAATACTCAGGCAAAAATCGTCACTTTCATGTAGTACACCGAGACATTATGGACTGCATTTTTCTCTTTAACAAAGAATGCGGCAGTAAACTTTCGGGCGCTTTACAATAGAGCGCTAATTATCGTCACAAACGAAATTGAATTCGAAAGCCTACTCCCTACTTGGCAGACACAATTAAAACTCTGGAAACAGTATAAACTTATTAATGTTTTCTACTGCATCGAGAAACAGGAAATTAAATTCCGTCGTGGTGAAAAGTCGCAACAGATTTCAGTAGTAAACCAGTGGTTTGATTGTTTCTCCTCTGATGTGTAACAGTCTGGGTCAAAGTCTGAAACTACATTAACGAAATGAAATTATCACTCCTGCATCAAATGAGGTAGGCGGCAGTGAAACTTCGATCTACAAAGCATGGTCACAGTTTGTAGGATATAACCACGCCAGAAATAACTTTGTATTCCCATTTCGTCATCAGGTAAATTATACGAAGTTACATGTTAGTGGTTTGAAAACTGAATCTTAACTGTAGAGTCCTTGGTTATTGCACTAAATCGTAATTTTTATGTCTGAGAAAATTCAGCTTATTGTCTCTTATTATGAAGGGTGAATTAGGTAATAAACGTTTCCATTTCAGAGACATAAAAAAGGAAATACCTCAATACGGTATTTCAGAACCAAAATTCTACAATTTCTGTGGGCGGAGGAAGGGAGAAGCCTGTATACACCACCCCCCCCCCCCCACCTGCAAAAAAAACTCTTACATTCGGAATAAGAGACCTTGTTACATTTGAGAAGTAAAGTGTCTTACGCGTTCTAACAAACACATCATTGTGAATGGAAGAGTAGTCATCTACTTGTAGTTTCCTGTAAACTGTGGCCTTCTTCAGTTAAACATGGATCAGTTTTCTGTAGGCTACAACGTGGTGTAACCCATTTTAAGACATATTTAGCAGTGCATGCACTCCAGGATTACCTTAACAACCAGCTCAGCGCACACCGCTTCACAAGCGTAGACGGTATGGCCTGCAAAGACTTTTTTTATTTAATCGAATTTTAATGTTGTTCACAAACTGCAACACTTTCTAAGCCTTTCACGCTACTTACGGCACTACAAGCATGGTCTTTTCCGAACGTAAGTCGGACCAAAAAGCGATTCTGATGGATGGAAGCGAATTTTTTTGTTAATCATGCATCTTGATTCGTTTGGAGATAGTTGCAATAGCAACTTTCATCCCCTAACAAATATTTATCTCTGACCTAGAAGTGAATAACCTATTTTCATAAGGTTATCTTTAAAATTTTTTTAATATAATGAAATATTTTTTTAAAAATCTCCGTTTCGTGTTGCACTCGCTCAGGGGTTGAACTTCCAGAAATACTGAAAGAAATATTTTTTTTTTAATTTCTAACTGAGAAGTCAAATACCAATTGCCACAGACGTAGTCTTAAAATCCAATAGTAGTTATTTAGTTATAATTTTTTTTAAAATTTCCATCCACTATTTTACCCACTTAGTAGCTGAATTCCCAAAAATGCTGAAAGACGTATTTTTTATTTTCTGATTGAGAAACCGAATGCCAGTATTAGTAGTTCTGGCTCCAAAATTTCCTTAATGGCGCAGGACTTTCGAAAAGCCTTTTATCCCCCATTTCACCCCGTTAGTAGTTGAACTGCGAACAATCCCTTCTTAATCAATGCCAAAAGTAAGATCCATGTCCTCTTCAAACATTATATACTTGCTGTTTGGGCTAGGCGATGAATTAGTCTGACCATTTTTCAGTCCCGTAGGGTAAGAATTTCTAAAAACAGTGGAACGTATTTTTCATCTCCAACGGAGAAACCAAAAACCTATTCTCGAAGATTTAGCTTAAGCATGAAAATATTTTCGTAAAACGTTTCACCTCTTAAGTTCCATAAATAGCGATATGCGTATATTTTATTTCTAAGAGGGAAGCCAGACACAGACTTTAATAATTTAGTATCAAAATGCTCCTACAGTGAAATATTCCAATGAAAACATACTCCTAACGTTTCACCCCAATAGGCGTTCAATTTCCAAAAACAATAAAATACAATTTTTTTATTTCCAGCAAAGAAACCAAATTTAATTTTTCTTAGATTTAGTTTTAAAAATGCTTTCACGACAAAATATTTTCATAAAATATCTCATCTCCTAGTTCATCTCCTTAGGAGACCAATTTCCGAAAACAATGAAACACTTTTTTTTTTAATTTTTAACCGAGAAGTCATGCACCAACGTTCATAGATGTAGCTTTAAAAATTACTCTTTAGTTATTTAATAATGATATAGTTTCAAAAAAGCTTTCCCTCACTATTGGAGCTCTAAACGGTTAAATTTCCAAAAATACTGAAACACGTAATGCCTCATTTATTACAGGGAAACCAAATACCACATTATCCTTGGTCTAGCTTCAAAATTCCCTTAATAGCAATATTTTTCAAAAAACACAAATTTCCCATGTCTCCCCCTCAGAGCTGAAATTTCGAAAAATTCCATCTTACACGACGCCTACAGAAAAGACCCACACCTACTCCAAATTTCAAGTTTCTATTCTTTAGAGTTTGGGGTGGGCGATGATGAATCAGTCAGTCAGTCAGGACATTGCCTTTTATACATAGAAGACGACAGTAAGTTGCTCGGCAGTTATATAGGGAATAATTTACTGTGATGGAATATTTCCACATTTTCGTCAATGGTTTTCTCCTCCGAGTGACACAGTGTTTTCAATATTTTGTGGGCTCTTACCTACTACTGGCGAACTAAGCATCACTGGAGTGGGGACTAACGATCTCGAATACCGGACAGTGTATGCTGCAGGGAGAGGTTGGATGAGGGGAGTGGGGAGGTCAACAAACTAGGCCCTTTTCGTCGTCTCGTTGCCACCGTAGAGTCTTGTTCCACGGGACGCAAGGAGAGGATGTTGTTCAGTGACCAGTATCCTCTTTCTGCAACAATACTGCACATATCTACCAACAGGGTACTTTGTTCATAAAAAAAAAACAAGAACATACTTATCTTTAAGCAAGTTGTTGTGGTATAAGCTCTTCTACAAAAAGACCATGTTAGTCTCGCTGTTGGTGAGTCCTGCCATAAACAGTACACTCTCGTGACCGGGGGCATGAACTAACTGACGCCAACTAGAACAGCGACTCAGCTGGTAACGGAGCCTACTGCTACGACTGCTATTGACTGTGTTTACGACTGGGCTGACTGTCTGTGACCGACTAGGCCCTGCGGTCCGTGCAGCAATCTAAATACTGGCGGTGGAGAGGGCGTTAGCGGCGCGTTGCTTGCGAGTTTATCTTTGGCCTCTCTCCTGATAGGCGCACTTCATCCAGTGCCTATTTTCGATCTTCTCGCCGCTTCTATGCCTACCGGTGTGCTGGCGACACCTTATGGCAGCACATTCCTCCACCCCTCCCAAAATGCCACACCGTTGTTGTGTAGGAAGTCTGCAAACGACAACGGGGAGGGAGACAGGAAGCTCGATGTTAAAATGACCCAGGAGCCGTGACCGTGTAGGACGGTATACTCCCGACTGTACCATGCCATCTGGCTTGCGAGGCAACAGGAACATCCTCCAGCAAACTGCTGCCAGGGCACACATCCAGCCCTGAGGGCATGTCCTGTGGCGATGTAGACGACGGCGATGGTGAATATAGATCCATCGGGCCAGCGAGGAAGGAAGGTGAGGACGATGTCGCATCAAATGGTTCAAATGGCTCTGAGCACTATGGGACTTAACAGCTATGGTCATCAGTCCACTAGAACTTAGAACTATCTAAACCTAACTAACCTAAGGGCATCGCACAACACCCAGTCATCACGAGGCAGACAAAATCTCTAACCCCGCCGGGAATCGAACCCGGGAACCCGGGCGCGGGAAGCGAGAACACTACCGCACGACCACGAGCTGGATGGCGCATCGTCTATCCGCTCCTCCTAGGATGCCCTGGTGGCTGTGAGGTCCCGTGTGGCCATCAATCTGGGGGAAGAAAAGCATCAGAATCATGGGGCAAATGACACGCGTGAAGTTGGTTCTGCTCGCGGCGCTGCAAACCATCGACACCTGCAATCTAATACGTAAATGAGGCAATGCGTTCCTGCATCACGTCTGTTTCCCAGAGCCCATGGTTGCTATAAACCCTGAAAAGAACAAGATCACGCAGCGCACACCGATACTCACCAAACATTGGCTTAGCAAGAGGCTGTGGTGGGTGTACCAAGTGTAGCAGCGTCCGATGGCGGTGGCCATGCAGAAGTTCCACCAGTGATGGTCCACCTGGTGGGTGGGAGCGATAGGAGGCGAGAAAGAGTTGAGTGCCTGTTCCCACATGGGGATGGTTCAAAGCTTGTCCATCTGTTGCTTTAAAGTGTGTATGAAGTGTTAAGCTTCTCTGTTGGAAACGCTGAAACAAGCAGTTGTTAGATGAAGAGTGCCATTTCGTTCACAGAACTGTTCAAATTCACTTCAAGTGAATTGTGGTCTGCCGCCTGACACAAGTACTTTTGGAAAACCTATACAAAATATGTAAGACAATGCTTGAGTGGTGCTATGTGATGTGTTGTAGTTCATAGGCACAGCAAATGGAAACTTATTAACAGAGTCGACCACTATGAGCCAACGAGTGTTCCAAAATGATCCTGCCAAGTGTATGTGCACTAGTTGCTAAGGCGATTGAGTCTTAGGCTAAGCTGCGAATGTTTGTGGCGCAGCTGATTGGATTTCTGGGAACGAACGATCCTGTGACGTCATCTGTTCAATGTGGGCGTCCACGGCCTGCCAAGTACAGTGCCGTCGCACTAACTCTTTAGTGTGAACAATTCCCCAATACCCTTGGTGGAGCAATGGCAACACATCCTTTTGCAATACTTTATGAATAAGCACACGCGATTGTCCGCTGTCATTTTGAACTAGAATCACTCCCTGTTGAACTGAAAGGTTATGCTGACGTGCAAAATATCGGAGTAAACTGAGTTCTGGACACTGTTCAACGAACGAGGCCAAGACGTACGAATGTAATGCAACATTATCTTGAGATCTGGGTCCACTTCCGTGGCCTGTACAATTTCTTCTGTAGGGCCAGGAAAAAGATTCCAGCAATTCAGAGTCCTTTGCATCGATCTGGCAACAAGATGCGGCAGATGCATCAAAAATCAGAGTCTAGACCACTCGGAAGGCGAGATAGAGCTTGTGCATTGCCATACTTTGCCGTAGATCTGTACACAAGTCTGTGCTGATACTGTGAAATTGCCGGCCGCGGTGGTCTCGCGGTTCTAGGCGCGCAGTCCGGAACCGTGCGACTGCTACGGTCGCAGGTTCGAATCCTGCCTCGGGCATGGATGTGTGTGATGTCCCTAGGTTAGTTAGGTTTAAGTAGTTCTAAGTTCTAGGGGACTAATGATCACAGCAGTTGAGTCCCATAGTGCTCAGAGCCATTTGAACCATACTGTGAAATCAACAAAGCCCATCGTTGTAATTTTTGAGCAGTGCGTGTTGGAACCGGCTTTGACGGATCAAATAAAGACTACAAAGGCTTGTGATCTGTCACTAAATAGAACTTGTGACGATAAAAATAGTGACGGAATTTTATCACACCATACACAATGGGCGAGATCTTCTTTTTCAATCTGACAATAACTGCACCTAGCTTGCGTTAACAGCTCTAAGGCAAAAGCAAAAGGTTTATCTTGTGCACCAATTCCGTGCGAAAGCGCAGCTCTGTTTCCGTAGGAAAAAGCGTTGGCTTGCAAAACTATCGGCTTGGCAGGGTTAAAAAGCACTAAACATCTGTCACTAAGCAAGGCAATTTTAGAGTTTTTAATATGCGTTTTGACACTCTTTAGTCCACGCAAAAGGCCTGTTGTAGCGATTCAAGCGATGCAAAGGAGCGCGATCTGAGCGGCATTCGGTATGAACTGAATGTAATATGTCACCTTGCCTAGTATTGACTGCAGTTCCGACACACTGCGAGGAACAGCCGTATCAAGGATTGCAAGCAACTGATTTTGGAGGTGGTGCACACCTGACTGTTTATCACGTGTCCTAAGTACTGTAGCTCAGTTTGAAAAAAAAGTCACACTTTTCGAGATGACACCGGAGTCCTGCTTCTGACAACACTCGAAAAAGAGTAAGCAAATTGGCAATGTGTTCCTCTGGTGTACGGCTTGAGAAGATAATATCGTCAAGGTAGTTTGAACAAAATGGCACATTTGCAGTCAGCTGTTTCAAGTAACGTCGAAAAATGGCGGGTGCGAAAGCACTGCCGGAGGGCAAACGCAAATGCTTGAACACTCGTAAGTGTGTATTAATAACAAACACTTTCTGTGATTCTTCATCCAACGGAATTTGCAAGTAGTCACCACGCATATCGATCTTAAAAAGAAACGTCCTGCAACAAGCCTGTCCATGGGTTCCTCAGGGCAAGGTAATGTATAAGTGTCAGCTACTGTGTGTGGGTCGGCTGTAGACTTTACATAAACACAAATGTGGATGCGACCAGAAGGCTTAGGCAACAAATTGAGAGTACTTGCCCATCGGCTAGCTTGAATGGGAGCAGTTACACCGTTATCTTACAGTTCTTTAAATTCACTATCTACTTTGTCTCTTAAAGCAGTTAGAATGGGGCGGATGCGAAAAAAACTTACTCTGTGCATTGCCTTTCAATGTAACATGCGCTACAACTTTATCAGCTTCTCCCGTTCCCTCTGAAATTAGTTCAGGAAATTATTTAAGCAAACTAACGACACTGTCTTTTGAATCACAAGCCGATATGGAAAGTACGTTCTCGTGGATGCTAGTCCAAACAAATCAAAGGCATCTAAACCGAGTGTTTTCTCACTGTCTGTTGATTTCAGCACAGTAAATTTGGCCTTACTAGCGTGAGATTCGTACGTGACAGGCAAACTACACAGTCCAAGCGCTGGTATTTCCTGTCCGTTGTAAGCGGCGAGGTGTTTCCTAGATTACGAAAGAAGTGGTGAGCCTAACTGTTCGTACGTGTCAAGAATAAGAAAAGTCACTAGGCTCCTGTGTCTACCTGAAATTTTACGCAACGGGCAGCAGTTCGCAACCTGACAAATAGTTTGTTAGAACGTCGTTGCACAGCACTAGGGCGAGAAGGATGCATAACCTTAATCTTACTTTTGTTGAAACCTGTTGTAGGTTCAGAAAACACGGTGATCACTGCACGTGCACAAGCCAGCTATTTCTGGGAGCGGGCAAAATTGGCGTATCTGTACCTTTGCATACAAACTGCTTGGCCGTTTTTTCCACACTGGAAACACGTTGCTTTACGTGATGGGCAGTACTGTCTTTTATGGGCGAGCGAAACATCTAGGACCAGACTTCACAAAATTCACAGGTCTGTTTGCATATCCACGTGGCTGTCCGAGCGGCTGTGTACGCGCTCGTTGTTGTGGCTGCTTGGGTTGGTCACGAGGAAGGGGAGACCCGACCCGACAAATCGGGGCGTAGTCAAACGTATCGGCACCTACGACGCCCAAATCATATTGCACTAGACCTCCAGTACTTGGGGGAGTGATTGATCGGAGTACTTTAGGATATGTTCCCGTTTTCTACTATCTGGGACAATGAATGGTATTGCGCCCCAAATCATTAAAACACTGCTAAGGTGGCCACAACTGCACATAAATTTACGCTTCCTAATCATGCCCGTTCATTCTGTGTATCACTCCCGGTACGTCTGTTTCGGCTTTTTCTGCAAGCGAAAACACTGTTATCTGTTACCAGCTACTTGTACTTGAGGGTCATGGTACTTGGTCAATGCAGCGATTACTTGGTCATAGTTGAGTTCTTCTGGAGATATGGTTGGGAATAGTTTTTGTATTATCCTGAACACTGCGGACCCCGCAATCGTAAAATCACTGGGGACCCCACAATCGAAAAGTATTGTGGTTTTGCAGTACCTTCAACACGATAAACTTGGCAATGTGCCTCGAACTGTGTCGTTAAATTGCCAGAAATGTGGTATGCAGGTCGGTGGTAATTGGTTGGCTGGTCGGTCGGTCGATTATTGTGCGGCCGACGCAGCTTGTGCAGTCAGAAGTTGTTGTACCGTCGTCAGCAAGGGAACAAACAGTTTGTTGGTTCTGAAACTGAAAAAATGTGTTAGATCCGTCATATTGGGTGTCTGTGGCTGAAGGGGATTTGCAGGGGTTGGAGGGGGGCGGGGTGTCACTGGTTCACACAAACACGTTATAGCAAGAGAGCAAGCAAAGCCACTGAAAAGAGAAATTTGATTAGTCCCCGTCCTAGAGCCGGCCGGGGTGGTCGAGCGGTTCTAGGCGCTTCAGTCAGGAAGCGCGCGACCGCAACTGTCGCAGGTTCGAATCCAGCCTCGGGCATGGATGTGTGTGATGACTTTAGGTTAATTAGGTTTAAGTAGTTCTAAGTTCTAGGGGACTGATGACCTCAGAAGTTAAGTCCCATAGTGCACACAGCCGTTTGAACCATTTTGAATCCCCTCCTAGAATGCATGCAAGTGCACAACTACAAATCATCAAAATGGTCACCCCTGCAAGTTAAACCATAAGAGAAGCAAGAAAAATCTTCGCCCAAGCTGATGAACTTCTATCTGCATTGACTTATTCTCGTGGCCACTTTTGTGTCGCCTCGTTGCCACTGTAGAGTCTTGTACCATTGGAAGCCAGGACAGGATGTTATTTGGTGTGGGGTATCCTCTTTCTGCAAGAAAACTGCTCATATGTACCAACAAGGTCCTTTATTCATAAAAACAAGAAGCTATTTTTTTATTTCGGACCCTGTGGGTCCACCTTTAGGTGTAATTCGTCTTAATACATGAGTTATTTGTTCTCTTGAATGAGATGAAATGCATATGCCTGTCATGAAAAGGTTTGATTTTAGGTTACGAATGTCGTAAGTCAATTTGAAGCTGCAAATTTGAATAAAATTAAAAAAAAAATATCCTTAAGTAAGTTGTTGTGGTACAAGGTCTTCCGTTAAGTTCTATGCGCTCAGTCCGGAACCGCGCGACTGCTACGGTCACAGGTTCGAATCCTGCCTCGGGCATGGCTGTTTGTGATGTCCTTAGGTTAGTTAGGTTTAAGTAGTTCTAAGTTCTAGGGGACTGCTGACCACAGATGTTAAGTCCCACAGTGCTCAGAGCCATTTGAACCAATTTTCCGTAAAAGTCCACATTAGCCTCACTGCCGGTGAAGTACAAGTCCTGCTACAAACACTACACTCTCGTAACAGGATACATGAACTGACACATGCCAACTCCAGCTGAGCTGGTAATACAGCTAATTGTCACTGAGAATGACTGTCTGCGACTGGGCTGACTGTCTGTGACTGACTAGTCACTCCATTCCGTGGCGGCGATCTAAATACTAGCGGTCAAAAGGGCGTTGGTGGAGCATTACTTGTGACTTTGTCTCTGGCCACTGTCCTGATAGGCGCGCTTTCCAATCGATGTGTTGGCGGCAGCTTGCGCCAGCACACGTCCTCCACATCATGTAAGTAATCTGTGCAGCGAACAGAACCCCGTGTTTTGAGTTACAAGACAACCTGATAAACGGCTTCTTCTTACGAATTGGAGTAGAAGGTAACCCCTTGGGCCATCACTCGTTTTTAAAATGGCTCACAAAACACAGCGAGATCACAGTTCAGAAACAAACCAGACGACAGTGCGGTCCACACTGGCTAGTTGGCAACGAACATCTGCAAATTGAAGTCTCCCGACGGCTGCCGATTGCTACAGATCGGAACTAGGAAATCCGCAAACCAAGTATACTGAAAGATGTTTCCTACACGCAGTTCAGTGAAACGTTGGAGATTTGTTTGGAAACTGGTTGCCTGCTCCCTCTAAAAAATGCTCGAGTGTGAGTAGCAGCGTGCTTGCGCAGATGCAGACATAGTTTCAAATAAATGCATTTTTCTGCAGTGGAACGACAAACTGTTTGCCGTAAGCTACTAAATAGTAAGCATTCAAATCGACTGCTACTTCCGCAAGTTTCCGACTATAATGTATCACGCGCCAGAGAGCTACTCTGATCTTCTTCTAAATATTCCACACATCTATCCCTAACCCCACGAAACGAAACCTACTCTAAAATATTGTACATATCCCCAAAGTCAAATTTATTTCACAAAAGATTACACAACGCTGTTAGCAACGACACAACATCAGACAAGAAGTGAAGCAGAAGTCTCTGACAAGACAGAGGGATACAAACAAAAATAAATAAATAAATGACACAAACAATATATGCACTGAAATAAAATGACCACAACATACTACAAAATGCTGCGGTACAATTACAATGCATAGCGCTAAACCCGAGTCTAAATGTTCTCATGCACAACAGTCTCAGTTTGAGAGAGAGAGAGAGAGAGATAAAAAAAAAAAAAAAAAAAAAAAAAAACGCGCCTATTTGCTTGTTGCGCAAGATAACTCGCTATCCCACAAAAGTGCCATGATTCGAGATCTTGGCAAAGGGTCGCCAATTGCAAGCTGTCGCTTGCTTCTGAGCCGTGAAGGCTCATTTTCCGAGCTGTTATACTTTAGCTTACTGGTGTAGTCCCTTTTCTTGTGGCGCCACCAGGGGGCGCTTCGGTCTTCTTGTAGTTGGCTCTTTAGTTAAAGAGAGTTGAAGGCACCTTGTTGAAGTTGAAGGCACCTTGTTGACGGACGGTGTGGCAGTGAGAGGAACTTATGACGAAAGCTGAGGGTGCCATTACGGACCTGATAGGCGGTTGCTCGTCCAAGTGAACGGTCACTTGTACAGGGCCATGTTGGTGTGGAGTGTTGGGATCAACGCTGTTCCGCCAGATTGACTGGATTTGGGAGTAAGCGCCTGCTCATACGGGTGTCGTGATCACGTTGGTTTTCAATGGTAACCGCCCGTCCTACCTTATTTTTGGCGAAGACACTTCTGTTTAGGAATTTTGGCGCAGGTAGTCCGGTACTCGACTTGCTCCCGTTAGGCTGGTTTGCCCGCGATTTTCCGTCACTCTGTACTCGAGCTAATAAGTTCACCACCTCTCTGTGTGAACTATCTTTGCGGATGATATATTTGAGTGTATTTAAACGGTGTTTCCCATTTTATTGCAATTTGTTCTGCATTTCGTTGATCTTTGTCATTATTGCATGTGTGTGAAATTAGTTTGGTTGTAATATGTTCCAGGGCATCATATATAGGGTGTTCCATTAAATGTGTTTGCCTCTTTAAGTTACGAAGTAATAGGTGACTGTAATATTTATTGCGGTAGGTCACCATAAGAAACTTTACACTGTCTGCGGAGCTAAGAACATAGTTTATAGTGTTACGAGGTGCATTCAAGTTCTAAGGCCTCCGATTTTTTTTCTAATTAACTACTCATCCGAAATCGATGAAACTGGCGTTACTTCTCGAAGTAATCGCCCTGCAGACGTACACATTTTTCACAACGCTGACGCCATGATTCCATGGCAGCGGCGAAGGATTCTTTAGGAGTCTGTTTTGACCACTGGAAAATCGCTGAGGCAATAGCAGCACGGCTGGTGAATGTGCGGCCACGGAGAGTGTCTATCATTGTTGGAAAAAGCCAAAAGTCACTACGAGCCAGGTCAGGTGAGTAGGGAGCATGAGGATTCACTTCAAAGTTGTCATCACGAGGAAACTGTTGCGTCACGTTAGCTCGATGTGCGGGTGCGTTGTCTTGGTGAAACGACACACGCACAGCCCTAACCGGACGTTTTTGTAGCGTTGCAGTAAGGAATTTGTTCCTCAAAACATTTTCGTAGGATGCACCTGTTACCGTAGTGCCCTTTGGAACGCAATGGGTAAGGATTACGCCCTCGCTGTCCCAGAACATGGACACCATCATTTGTTCAGCACTGGCGGTTACCAGAAATTTTTTTGGTGGCGGTGAATCTGTGTTCTTCCATTGAGCTGACTGGCGCTTTGTTTCTGGATTGAAAAATGGCATCCACGTCTCATCCATTGTCACAACCGACGAAAAGAAAGTCCCATTCATGCTGTCGTTGCGCGTCAACATTGCTTGGCAACATGCCACACAGGCAGCCATTTGGTGTCCGTCAGCATTCGTGGCACCCACCTGGATGACACTTTTCGCATTTTCAGGTCGTCATGCAGGATTGTGTGCACAGAACCCACAGAAATGCCAACTTTGGAGGGGATCTGTTCAACAGTCATTCGGTGATAACCCAAAACAATTCTCTCCACTTTCTCGATCATGTCGTCACACCGGCTTATGCGAGCCCGAGGTTGTTTCGGTTTGTTGTCACACGATGTTCTTCCTTCATTAAACTGTCGCACCCACGAACGCACTTTCGACACATCCATAACTCCATCACCACATGTCTCCTTCAGCTGTCCATGAATTTCAATTGGTTTCACACCACGCAAATTCATAAAACGAATGATTTCACGCTGTTCAAGTAAGGAAAACGTCACCATTTTAAGTATTTAAAATAGTTCTCATTCTCGCCGCTGGCGGTAAAATTCCATCTGCCGTACGGTGCTGCCATCTCTGGGACGTATTAACAATGAAACAATGCACATGTTTCTATCTCTTTACGGAGGCCTTAGAACCTTAAAGCACCTCGTATTATCTAAAGAGTTACAGCAAAAAGATTCATTTGTTTCAAATGGAACAATAGTTATTTCTATCATACACTGGAATCAGTAATACCAGCTATGTATACATCAATTTAAATTACATTTCTATTACTTGTAGTTTGGGAGCTACAACCCTTCAAAGTTTCACGGGTGGATACCACACACAATGCGCATAACGAAATGCGCCTTCTAAACGTGGTGCGGCCGAGCTGTAACGTCGTCGGTGTCATGGAGCGAGAAGCTTTCTCCAGGCACTGCTAGACTCCCGACTGTCGCCGTATACATCCGTGTGCGGCGGCAGTATAATGTATTATAATGGTTTCAGTTCTGTGATGGCGAACAGGGCTTTTTTTGGTATGAGTTCTGACTTGGGCCTCAACATGACGGCGGGGGAATACCTGAACTCGTGGTTCGATTACGATTACAAGCCGTCTGGCCCAGTCTAGTCGAAATTACCACGGGCACCACTGGCGAACTAAGTGTGGCAGTTTCTACCTGTTCTTCTGCCTTACAGGAACTCGACCGAGATCTCAGTTTCCTTAGAGACAGTAAACCCACTCCCGAACAATTATTAAAGGTACTAGCTCAACATTGCCATTCGAATAATCGGTTGCCTCATTTGGGGGCCTCCAGCTTAGTCAGACGAGGCGGGAGGCGGATGACAGATGCAGGTTCAGGTTCAGAAATTGTTAGTTTCAACTAGTACCTTAGGGTCGGAAGAGGAAGTCTGTGATAAGCAGGCAGCAGTTTCAGCTCCGGCCAACTTAGTTCAGGGGATTCGATCTCGGGATCCCTAGGAAACCAAAGCTCATGACACCTCTAACTTTTCTAAATTGCCCAACCCAATTATGTGTCTGCTGAAGGATGTATCAGAGTTTTCAGTCGATCAGTTAGCTCACGCGGAACGTTTATTATGGTTAATTGTCCAGTTCGAACGTCGTGCCGACGCTCTTCAGGTATCTCATACCGTTATCCATCGTTCACTGTACCCACTTGCCTGCGACTCGCTGAATGTTTTTCTGGCCAAGGTCTCCAAGTTCAGGGTACTTCTGCGAAGGGTATTATCGAAGGGGAGCTGCCACCACGTATGCTCAATAAATTAGGACGTACCCCTTTTTGTCGTGTTCAGGCGCCAAATGGAATTTTGCTTCTCTACATAGAGTGCGTTCGCACCGCAGTTGCAGCCCTTCTGATGAGCGTTGGGGAACCGGAGGTCGTTTCTACCGTATTATAAGGGATGAGACCCGATGACCGGACACTCACAATTTCTGACAGTAAAACTACTTTTCGGAATTAAAACAGTTACTCGGTTCGATTGAGGGCATAATGTCTGCTGATGAAGAGTGTTGTCCATATCGTGGAGGGCGAGCTTCAAGTCTACCCTTGCTTAATGACACTTGTCCTTATTTATCTGGGGAGCTCTCGCGGAGGCTATGCTTTCGTTGAGAATCCAGTGATCATTTGTTGCGGGAATGTCCTGTTGAGAGTCCTTCAAGACCTAGTAGCTGAAGAAATCACAAAAAGGGGGGCCCCGAATCCACCTTTCGTCCTGTTCCCCATCGCTTCCACTATGGCTCCTCAGGTGCAAGTTCTCTACGGATTACACATGCAGTCATAACAAAATTATGCCCACAATTTCCTCATGTAAAACAGTCATTAATCAAACATACCATATAGTACTGGGAAAGATCATGACCTAAAATATGAATGTTGGACTGAAATGTTGCCAAAGGTAGATAGTGGTATGCAACAGTATTTTACCTTTTCACCTTCATTCAAGCGGCAACAGAAAATGAAGCGCTATGAGTGTAAACGAAAATTTGCAAATTACGCGGTATGGTGCTCTGATTATCGGAACATGGGGAACGTCCCTATCAGAGCCCTACAATCCCGGCAGATTTCAGTGTAAGATCCACCTGTTCGCTGGTCTGGGCAAACCAATTTGACTCACAGCCACGACAGTGCGTGATGGAATTGTCAAACGTAAGACGACCGACTCCTGACAAATATTTGAACCTCATGAGACACGATGTGTGCGAGAAGATATGCTGTTCCACTGTCAGTACACTTGGCAATTGCCACTGGCTCTTAGTCCACCACAAGGTACAGTTCACGAGTCTTACCCACTAGGGAAGAAAGCTAGGAATGACCACCACTTCCCACCAAGCCTCAGTATGGGAGGCGAATAAGCAAATACGAGACTGTTCCCACATTGCATAAACCAATCAAACTATCCTCTACCTATTGAATCTCGCCTCTTGAATGTTTTGTTGTCCTAGTAGCCAATCAAGACTCAGCAACGAGGCACCTACGCTGGAAAAGCAAGCCTCTACTTTACATATCCTGAGAGTAGCCACAAGCTACTCTAAACCTCGTTTGTCTGAAAAAAAAATGTTTTAGGCTCGAGAGACGTCGTCCTCATGGTACACTTGGTCTTGTTTAGGCAAAAAAAATCTGCATAGACCGCACCACAGTCACTCATTTATGAATATATATATATATATATATATATATATATATATATATATATATATATATATATATATATATATATATATATATATATGGCTTCCTCCACTCACTTTCCGCCAACTGACTGCCTCCGTGATGGATTGCTAACTGTCCCAGGTAAACAAAAGTGTATTGCGAACCGGCGTACTTCTGTCTGACAATAAGTGTTAAGATGGTTGGTTGGTTGGTTTAAAAGAAGTCGGGAGGTACCAAAGTGCTAGGTCATCGGACCCTCGTTCAGATTAAAATAATTCCACAAGGGTGGGAGTAAAATAATGGAGACATACAAAACTTAGCTGGAAGAAAGGAGAAAGTACAACAATTACAGAAGGGCATCAAACACTAAAATGGACAAAATCACACAAGAGAACCACAGAGAGACCAAAGAAATGTGTAGAAGAGATGAGAACAAGAAAGCAGACTACCATGGCTGGCTGACGGCTGACCATGAGAATAAAAAGGAGAAGCCAGAGACTCTACAACACATTTAAACCTCCACCATAAGAGTGCTAGAGTGGAGGCCACAGAGGGACAAAGAACATGTACTAAAACTTAGATCAAATGATTAAACCCACCCTCACAAATAAAACGTAAAACTAAAGCTACTGTTGAGACATCGTCTCCGAACACCACAGGTAGGATGCAGGAAAGTCCGCCGCAGAGCGGCTAAAAGTGGGCAGTCAAGCAAGAGGTGGACGACCGTCATTTGTGAGCCACAGTGACGGAGGAGATGTGTTGTCCATGTATGGCCAATGCAGAGCAAGCAAACAAATGATTCCATGTAAGAGGACTGCACGGAAGACTTAGACACATTCTTAGTCTCCTTAAAGTTTGTTGTGTGTACTGTTATGCCATTCCATCTCCCAATGCCGAAAAACCCTGCGGCGTAAGATAGAACACAGGTCAGTTTCGGAGATGCCATCTCCAGAAGCGGTTTCCGAGTAGCTTGTTTCGCCAGCCTGTCAGCAAGTTCGTTTCCTGGGATTCCGACATATCCTGGTGTCCACACAAACACCACTGAACGACAGGACCAGTCCAGGGCATAGATGGACTCATGAATGGACGCTACCAAAGGATGGCGAGGGTAGCACTGGTCGATAGGTTGTAGGCTGCTCAAGGAGTCAGTACACAGGGGAAATCACTGGCCAGGGTATGAGCAGATGTGCTCAAGTGCATGAGATATGACCACCAGCTCTGCAGTGAAAACATTGCCGTCATCTGCAAGGAGCGTCGTTCAATATGTCCTCCGTGAACATACGCAAAGCCTACATGACCTTCAGCCATCGAGCCGTCGGTGTAAACCACTTCATGGCCCCGGTACATGTCGAGAATCGAGAGGAAGTGACAGTGGAGAGCCGCAGGGTTAACATAGTCCTAAGGCCATGTGAAAGGTCCTGAAGATTATGCGGCCTAGGTGTACACTATGGAGGTGTACGTGGATGGACCTCGAGGAGAGGTGGTAATGGGAAGGACTCCTGTTCAGACCAGACACAAATCGCAATCATAAGCCCTGACCGATCTGGGAGATGAATTGCAATGGTTGGGGAAAGGAGACGGTAATTCAGATTCACAGGAGAATTACAAACGTGTGCAACGTAACTGGCGAGCAGTTGCGTATGCCTAACTGTCAATGAAGAACTCTGGCCTCCACCAGGACACTGGTCAACAGGCTCGATCTAAAAGCTCCCGTCGCTAGGCGAATGCTACAGTTGTGCACTCGGTCAAGTAAACAAAATTCTGAGGGCACCGCCGAACCGTAAACCAGACTCCCATAGTCGAGGTGGGATTTAATAAGGGCTCTGTTGAGCTGCATCAGCGTAGAGTGATCTGCACACCAGTTGGTGTTGCTCAGGCAGTGGAGGGCATTGAGGTTCTGCCAGCACTTCCGCTTAAGCTGATGAAAGTGAGACAGCCAAGTAGATCAGGCGTCTAAGACCATTCCTAAGAATCGATAAGTCTCCAGTACAGTGAGTGGATCGTCGTTCAGGTAAAGTTCTGGTTCTCGATGAACGGTGCGACACCGACAGAAATGCATTACACACAACTTCGTGGGTGAAACCTGCAAGCCGTGGGTTAGAACCCATTTCTGTGCCTTGTGCCTTGTGCAAAATATCGAACTGAGTTCTGGACACTGTTCAACGAACGAGGCCAAGACGTACGAATGTAATGCAACATTATCTTGAGATCTGGGTCCACTTCCGTGGCCTGTACAATTTCTTCTGTAGGGCCAGGAAAAAGATTCCAGCAATTCAGAGTCCTTTGCATCGATCTGGCAACAAGATGCGGCAGATGCATCAAAAATCAGAGTCTAGACCACTCGGAAGGCGAGATAGAGCTTGTGCATTGCCATACTTTGCCGTAGATCTGTACACAAGTCTGTGCTGATACTGTGAAATTGCCGGCCGCGGTGGTCTCGCGGTTCTAGGCGCGCAGTCCGGAACCGTGCGACTGCTACGGTCGCAGGTTCGAATCCTGCCTCGGGCATGGATGTGTGTGATGTCCTTAGGTTAGTTAGGTTTAAGTAGTTCTAAGTTCTAGGGGACTAATGACCACAGCAGTTGAGTCCCATAGTGCTCAGAGCCATTTGAACCATTTTGAACCTTGTGAAAGGCTCCCTGCTGGCGCCGCTCAACAACGCCAGTACCGGAGGAGCAGTACGAAATGTAGAAGTCATCTGCATGAGAGAACGTAAGACCGACGGCTCCACAGCTGCTGCTAGACCGTTAATAGCCACTAAAAACAGAGCGTCACTCTATACAGAGCCCTGCAGAACGCCATTCTCCTCAATACAAGGGGAGGGGGGGGGGGACTGGTGGCTATGGGAGGCATCATACTGGACACGGAAAGTATGGAGCGACAGGACGTTTTGGATAAAATTCGGAAACGGGTCCAGGACACTCCCCTCATACAATGTGGTAGGGATATTATGGCGTCAGGTCGTGTCGTATGCTTCACGTAAGTCAAAAAAGACGGCAACCTGATGCTGGCGTCTGGAAAAGGCTGTTAGGATGGGAGACTCGAGGGACACAAGATTATCAGTCGTAGACTGACCCTGGTGGAAGCCGCTCTGACATGGAGCCTGTTGGCCACGTGACTCCAGGACCCAACCCAACCGCCGACACACCATAAATTCCAGCAGCTTACAAAGGAAGTTGGTGAGGCTGATGGACTGGAAGCTATCCACATCAAGCAGGTTTTGGTTTGTGCATCAAAATAATGGTGGTCTCCCACCAAGACGCCATCGCACCAGATCCGTTTGAAGATGACGAGGAGATGTCACTTGTAGTCAGACGAGAGATGTTTAATCATCTGACTGTGGATCGGATCCGGCCAAAGAGCTGTGTCGAGGGAATGTGCAAGGGCTCTGAGGATCTCCCACTCTGTAATCTTCGTGATTTTCGTCCAGACTTGGAAAGGTGACGTATGGTAACCAATGGTCAACACGTACCTCTTCCAACACTCCTGTTCCCGTCGTTTTATAAGCTGGCGAACGTGCCACTTATGTCATTGTAGAGTTTCCTGACCCCATTTCCTTGCCTCAGCGACTGCTGGCGACCACGAAGGGACTGTCGTTCGCTGGTGACACCCTAAAGAAAGAGGGATCGCGTTTTCCACCGCAGAAACGATCGTTGTAAGGTACTACTCAACGACAACATCGATGACCATGTAGGGGAGACTCATGGGTGACAGCAGAGGTGAAGGCTTCCCAGTCTGCCTTGTTTAAAGCCCACATGGGTAGGTATCTGTTGGCATGACGCTGGGGGGAGTGACAGGAAGATGGGGAAGTGGTCACTACCACACAGGCCGTCATGTGCTCTCCAGTGGAATGATAGGAGAAGGCCAGGACTGCAAACCGAAATCAATTCCGAAAATGTGCCAAGTGCCCCAATGAAATGTATGGGGCACCTGTAAGAGACGGAGGTCGAGTTGTGAGAGTAACGTTTAGACCTCCCTACCTCGACCACCACCCCACAAGGGGTTACGCACATTAAAATCTCCCAAAAGTAGGAAAGATTTAAGGAGTCGATCAATCAGTGCAGCGCCGGATGATATGCCGAGCGGTTCTAGGCGCTACAGTCTCGAACCGCGCGACCGCTACGGTCGCTGGTTCGAATTCTGCCTCGGGCATGGATGTGTGTGATGTCCTTTGGTTAGTTATGTTCAAGTAGTTCTAAGTTCTAGGGGACTGATGACCTCAGAAGTTAAGTCCTATAGTGCTCAGAGCCATTTGAACCAATTTGAATCAGTGCAGCCAATATGTTCAGGGGTACCACATCATCTGGAGGGAGATACACATTGCAGACAGTTATTTCCTGTGTCGTCCTTATCCTGATAGCCACAGCATCAAGAGGGTTATGAAGGGGCACAGGTTCACTACACACTGAGTTCAGGACAAAGACGCAAACTCCACCTGACACTATTATCTTCGTATATCCATAATTAAAACGGACGAATTGGGACGTCAGCTTGTATAATGACGTAATTCCTCCAGCTGTATTAAGGTGTTGGTTTTATTGGCAACTAGATTCGATGTTGTTACAACATCATCTTCAGACCCTAAATATAACATACCATACATAAATAACCAATGCAACAACCATAATTTATGAGTTATTATGAATAACAATTATATTATAGCCATATTACATATTGGATAATATTAATGAAACTAATTACATTTTCTGTAATTTCCGTTAAAATGCCATCACTCTGTACATTAGCCATTTACGTGGTATCACTAAATGCAAATGAAGCTTTATGTGCACAATCGTTTTGTTTAATGTTAATATCAGGTATTAAAAAATAGGAGCATATAAAAGCTTAAACAACAAGCCGTTATTCTTATCGATAATAATATAGGCGTGGAATATTGTAAATTATTATTACTATATTGTTATTATTTTTAAAATAATGAACTATAAAAATTAGAATATACGCATTGCCCATCAGACATTAGTAATGTAAACATCATAGTTTACTAATATTGAACGGTGGGCAAGGTAGAGTTACGTTTGCAAAATTCTGTACTGTCGTCATACTAAGGTACCAAAGGCGTAATTTACTTAGACACCGTCGTTCCTAACACCACGAAAGAAATGATAAGGTACCGAAAAAAATAATGTGAGACCCAGTTGACACAAGGTAGTCAATAGTGTAAAATACAAAATAATCGATTAAAAAAAAAAAACAATTTATTCGAATAAAAGTATAAGTTAACGTTACTGAAATAATTTCTATGTCGGTGTCTCATCATAGGCTATGACGAAGGTCTAAAATAATCAACTCCAATACGTTAACATGGTCAAAACCATGATCAGGTACATGACAATGCTCTAAATAGAAGCAAATTAGGTAATGTCAGTTGAAATAAACGGTCATATATGTAACCTATTTGTTGTTCCTCTAATAAATATACATAAACACAGCAAATCAGTAAAATACATTATGTGTAACTCATGTATTAAGTGTCTCATCTCGTCGAATGCCAATTCGAGTTAATTACGATCAATGATGCACTTAATCTCTATTTACTATGGGCAAATCGTCTACTCGACCAATCACTACTACACCACGGGGATTCATTCATTTTACTTATGTTTATAATTCAGTTGTATAGAATTAGTAGTTAAAGCGTATCGGCTACCCACTGATTTACAAGAAACGAGCATGAAATTTGGAAGCACAATTATTTTGATTATAAGACCAATTTACTGATTAAGAAAACTGACTGTTACAACGGAAGCCGATAATGTACCAAGTATAAAATCTGTCTAAGAAGGGCAAGTTACTCATCGAAATGACAACATATTGAACTCTATACTAGGTATAATCAGCATTAAACAGCAGAATTTCTACATGCGGAGGAAGCAGTTCAAGTACCCTCAAGCAAGTTGACATTGAATCTACAAAGGAAGCAAAATAAAAAATAGCGATCAGAAGACTGAAATATCATATTTTTATTTAACGAACCATCTCGGAAATCCCATTCAGACAATCATGTCTAGTTTTGGGAACCGTTATTGTAGAGGTGGTGTAGATTGCCGTCATATGCACGGGATGTAGCCTACCATATTTTCTTTAGCCCCAGTGTCAATCAGTCCGCATGGGGTCTTGTACTTCATTACTTTTTTTTCCTTCTGGAAAATCCTGCAGTCTGGCGTGCAAGGCGAATGGTGCTCTCCGCAGCTGACGCAGATGGGAGGTGGGGGCACAGGGAGTATTGGGATGTGAAGAACGTTCACAATCCCAACAGGTAACGCTGGAAATACAGCGGGGAGACATATGGACGAACTTCCAGCACTTAAAGCACCACATACGGGGAGGGAGGGATACATGGCTTTAGGTCGCAGCAGTAGTCCATCACCTTGACTTCTCTGTTAATGTAGCACCCTTGAAGGCCAAGATGAAGGCACCGGTGGCAACATGTTTATCCCTCGGACTCCCGTGGATGCACTAGACGAAATGAAGACCTTGCTGCTTTAAATTGGCGTGCATCTCATCGTCAGACTGCAAAAGAGGATCCATGGACCATATTTAAGCTCTTATGGGGCGTGATGGAAAGAGTATAATCCCCCAGCTTGTCACAGGCAAGTACTGTCGGTGGCTGTGCAGAGGATGTTGTTTTGATCAAGACCGACCTTGACTGCATTTTGGACAAGCCCTCCACCTCACCAAACGTGTCCTCTAAATACTCTACAAATCACTGAGATTTCTTTGGCAAGAAAGATACTACATCAACTCTCGTACATATGAGGTACTGGTTTGAATAAGTTTCGCTGCCGTCCATAGCCTGGTGTTCCTCCCATGGTGCGGCCAGGGGGAGGAACAAATTGGGGTCATATTTCTTAGCACTGACGTTAGACCTTGACCGCTTGCAGACTGCTGGAGTTCGACCACCAGCAAGAGATTTTACACTTCATGGGATATCATCCGCCGTGGTGCCACCCACTCCGACTAGGGCCCTCCCTACGGGTGCCACCCAGCCACAGCAAAGGCCACCTGGCAGAATGGCCTTTGCCAGGAGTCCTGATGGCCCAGGGCGACGGGCATCTACTCCTTGGCATATGCAGGGAGTGAATCGCGCGGGCATCAGCAGGGCGATCCCTGTGTGGTCAGAGGGCTTCTACCAACAGGGCCAACAGGGAACGTGGTGGCTCCACCACAATGGACTGCTGGTTATCAGGCGCAAATGCGCTAAGAAGTCCATTATCGTCGACAGCGCAGGAAGCGATACTGCACAGAGGATGGAGGAAAACGCACCCAGAATGGTGATCTCGCCCAACAGCTGGAGAATGAGCGGAATTGCAGATCCATGTCGACGAAGGATGTGAGAGATCTCATCGCATGATGGACACTACGCACCTTGTAAGGTGCCCTTCCCAAATTGGCCCACTCTTCGGGAAAATTTTGAAAAATGGAGGTCAAACCCTACAGGGGACGATCACATAAAGGCCGAAACGTGTGAGATTCCTTTTAGTTGCCTCTTCCGACAGGTAGGAAGGGCGAGTGTTATGGCCAGAAGTCCCTCTGCAGGTGCGATCCACTGAGGAGTGCTGCTTGCCAAAGTCACTACCATAGCCTGATCACTGTACTCAAAATTTATGGCCCCCAATTCATCTCTCGTTGTGTTCTTTGTCGCCTCCACTGTGGCTCATCGGGTACAAGTTCTCTACAGATTACACATGCAGTTCTAAGAAAAGTCTGCCCACAATTTCCTAACGTAAAAGAAGTCACAAACCACACATACCAAATGTAGTATTTGGGAATACCGAGATCATGATCTAAAATATGTACGTCAATTTGGCTGACTGTTGTTAAAATGAGAGAGTGGTGTGTCACCTCACAAAATTCAGAAATGGACATTCGTCTGCAACTGAACTGCCTATTGAATTATTCCTTATCTCAGTATCTATGGCCTCCGAGAACTTCAGACTTAGCTCTCTAGTCATTAGTACTTTTGTATCCCCTGTTCCAGATCCATATAATCTGGCACTACACATAGCAGATGATTAAACAAAAAGAGGCTAGTAGTAGATTACACAAACGAAACTGTGAGGGACATAGTATGTAAATTAATATATTAAGCAAATAAGATAGTGGATAAAGTTACCTGTGGTATAGAGGTTCCGTCTTTCGTTAGTAATCACCACTGCCTAGATTTAAATTAAAAATCAGCACCAAGGTCGCCCGAATACTTCTGGCATAATATGTTGCTCTCGTACTGCCGATGGCCCTGTCAAAGAGGGCGGAGGAGCGAACAGACGTTCAGGGCACTCTCTTGCCCTTGGGGTAGGTAACTTTTCCTAAACGTGGAAGAATTTGCAATGATCAACGGGTTGAGGGTGCAGTAGATAATGGAAACCACTGTGCTGAAAACACATAATGCGCATCTACAGGGCACGAAGCTGTAATTGAAAAACTGGCTTGATGATCTCTCCACTTGCAGAAGATTCCGTATTAGTCCCCCTTTCGGACTTCCGCGAGAGGACTGCCAAGGTGCTGGTGACCATGCGAAAGTCACTGAATAACCTACAAAAGGAGAACGTTTACCATTTGGGGGGGGGGGTTGTCAAAAGTTTGAATGTGGTGGGGAAGTTAGCAAATCTCACAAAGGAAATGCTAAGTCTCAGTCGAAATAAAGTGGAGGTCAGTGAATTGAAATGGAAAGGAGATGAGGATTTCAGGTCATATGGTATAGGGTGATATCATCAGCAGTAGAAACTGGCATAAAGGAAGTAGAATTTGTTGTGAATAGGAAGGTGGGCTAGAAAACAGTTCAGTGATATTCTCATCGGCATCAACAGGAAACCAACACCGAGAACGATACTACAAGCATACATGATGGCATCGCAAACAGAGGATGAGGATTTATCTGACCTTTATCGGATATGCCTAATGAAATTTTACCATGAGTAAGGCTATCTTTATCGAAGGAAAATAACATCTGAAGGAAGAATATATTCTAAACCTAATCTAAATACGGACGATAGTTCTGAAATGGGTGGAATATACTGCAGTCGCTCACGAACCATACAGGGGGAAAAGAGCACCACGTAATATTTCCTACAAAAATTACAGACAATACAAAGAAAACACTGATTACCTAAAAAGGGGGTAATTAACTGGTCGTCAGCCCGCTATGGCAACGAATCTGCAGAATTTTGAGAAAGGTAATGTGAAAGAAATGGAAACAATAATCACTGGCGTGACAACAGAAGGTGGTCACGCTTTTCCATGGCACAACAGTTCACGAGAAAGGACGCAGTTTGCAGTTTCTTATTCTGAAATATTGTACTAAATTCTGAAAGTAAAGTTGTATGAAGTTACTGGTTAAATAAATGTAACTAAAACTAAGTTATGTAAAATAAATTACATTCAGTAACTTCAGTGTAACGTAATGCAAAATTTAGAAAAGGGTAAGCAATTTACTTTTCATTATAGAAAGAATGGATTGAATTCCCTTTAAGCAAATCATCAACTGATTTAATTTCTAATATAACAACAATAAAATGCATACCAAGCCAGCAGAAGTCACTTACTTACCTAAATACAGAATAAATGAAATTGCGCATTCTTATTTTGTGCTGCATCTTAGTTATTAGTTCTGTCAGTGTAATTTTACGTTAATTTAAGTGAATGAAGTTACTACTAAAAATTATAAACTAGTTAACCTTCTGTTACGCAATACAAGAATGAAGAGTTGCTGGGGCAGATAATTTACATTGAAACTAGTCATTAGCGAACACACTAAACTAGCGGTAAATAGTTAATCAATTTTCATATTCTTACGATACTCGGTAATTGCATGGAAAGGGAACCTGCCTGGTAATGATGTCTGACAACACAGATGCCCTACAAGCTTTAACTACTGCATGTTATTATTCAAGTTACACATACTTTGTGACAGAAATATCAGTTACACATAACTTGTGACATAAATGTCACTGGGTAATGCCAAAATAAGTTTATAATTGTTCACTTAACAGTCTTACGATGTTGCAGCTGTGCGGAAGAGGAGGAATGTAGCCGACGACAATGCTGAGCTGCCGCTGGCGCTACTGTTGTTGAAAAATGCCTCAAATGGTTCTGAGCAGTGGGGGACTTAACATCTGAGGTCATCAGTCCCCTAGAACCTAGAACTACTTAAACCTAACTAACCTAAGGATAACACGCATATCCATGCCCCAGGCAGGATTCGAACCTGCGACCGTAGCGGTCGAGCGGTTCCAAACTGAAGGGCCTAGGAACGCTCGGCCACAGCGGCCGGCGCCACTGTTGCTACTGGGTGAGAGCCTCGAGTCGTCTCCAGAGCCACGGATAATTAAGGGACAGACAGTAGAATTGCCGATTCCTCCGCCTGTCCACTCCTACAGTGCTCTTAATACTCGCGGGTTAAGAAATTAGGGGCGCCTCCATTGGCGCGATCATAGCTGCATCCCGCATCGGCGGGAGGGCCCAACAAACACTTCCGCACTCTTTCACGACTCAAGCTGCTTTGCTTTCTGCTCGCAACGCGACAGAGACTCTCCGTACGCAAAGATAAACAACGGCACAGCTACTGCCATTTCGTCGTTGCAGTCGGAACGTATTTATTTATACGTTCCGACTGCAACGGAACCCTTGGCTATTACCCAGCAATTTACTATATTTCCATTATATTTGCATTGAGTTACATACAGTCAGAAATAAATACACTATTACATCGATTTCATGTTAAATATAGTTTGCATAATAAAGCTTACTGATTCGGAATCAGAAGTACAGTACAAGTTATCAACGAATTTTAAACGGCGAAAAATTTTGAATGGTGCAGAAGGTATTTTATCTGCATTTTCAGTGTTACAAGGTGCGTGCGGTTAGAATAATCTCCAGTGTCCCTGACGCTGAAAAGTGAAACTTGTCTCTTTGGATACATTCACTGTACATTTCATATGATATTATATTTTTAGTTCACGCTGTGAATCACAGATTATATTAATAACCCAGAAAGTAGCAGCGACGGCAACCTCGATATCAGCAGTGTTCAAGAGTCTCGAAAATCTAAATTTTTGTCCTAGTACACGTACTCCATCATGGGTTTCGTGGCGTAGCGTAAACATGATGGAGAGATTCATTCAAAACGAACTACCACATTCAGGAATGAGCACTATAGGAAAAACGTGAGTAACACTTCTTTGAATTTTTAACAGGATAGTCTACAAAATTTTATAAGTTTCATATTCAGCAGTTTTCCAGAAACAATGAAGAGTTTTAAATATAACCCCCAGATTCTAGACGTGAAGCTGAAAGAATCTGGTAATATGAGAAATTGCCCAACGGCTGGAAGATGGTCGTAATCTGACCAATACTGGAAGTTGCTGTTTGTGATAATTATAGACTGATTACACGCCTTAATGTAAGCCACGCAATTCTACCTCTATCTTTACTGAAGAGAATGCTCCTAACTGCAGAAGCGCTCACAGGAGCGGTTTTAGATGGAATAGATCAACTACACTTCAGTTTCTTTCCGCTGTGACAGGTAACTGAGAAGGGTTCACGACATAACGTTCACATTTACATGGTTTTTGTTGACTTCGAAAGAGCTAATTACAGAAAACACAGGGGGCAATCACTAATGCTTTGAAAGGGTTTCAGTTCTCACAAAAGTTAATACCTGTAGTACAGATGTGATTAGAGCAAACATTTTGCAGAGCGAAAATCAGTACAAGAGTGTCAGATCATTTTGAAGTCATAACTTGTCTTACACAAGGAGTCGCATTAGCTGTGAAACTTTTTTATTTAATTTTTTGGAAGGAAAGAGAACACAGAACTATAAGTTCGTCTGGAATAAGACTGGCCAACAACATAATAAATGGGTTTACATATCCGGACGAAATTATTCTAATAACTGATAGCAAAGAGGACTTGCAGCTCACGACACCTCCTTGCAGAAATAACCTAAGGAAAAGCAGTGTTACAAATGAACGAAGAGATAACCGAGTACATGATCGTGGGCAATGCACTCTAACATGGTACCGCATTGACAGTTGATAAATTCACTTCAGAGATTTGACATATTAAATATTTGTGACGTTTGGGAAGCGTATTTGGGGAACATAGTAGAATGGAAATCGAACACAGTCCCTCAACGGTAAATAGACCAAAGACTGGCTTGCTGGACGTTCTGTGCAGCACAACCGTTTCAAGAAATTTTAAAACCAGATTATGTAGGAGTGTGACTTTCCTGGTAGCTCTATACTGGTCTGAAACATTAACGTCAAGAACAGTGGACGAACAAAAATAGTTAGTCTTCGTGACAACGATACTGAGGAAAGCACGTGGCCACAAAGGGCTCCCAGTCACAGGAGTGGAGCATTTTAAAAAAAACACGAACTGGCAGAGCTGTGTTCACAAGCTTGTATTGGCGGAAGGACGAAGATTGGTCATGGCAGGACTCATAATTTGGACGGAAAAGGAAAGACTTTTGCGAATAGCATTATGAGGATCTGTGAAAGGCAGAAGTGGGTGTGGAAGATGACATCAACAAGGAAACGGAGGTGTAGGGCTTCAGAAAAAGAAAATAGGCCACGATAGCCAGAAACAGAAATGAATGATGGAGGAATATAGAGAAAGCTTATGATCTCCAGGCCCATAGTGACAGTCAAGAAGAAGGAGAAAAGAAGTTGAAATGATTCGTTGTAGCACATTGATCTGTAAGTGATTCAATTGGTTGAAATGGCTCTGAGCGCTATGGGACGTTACATCTTAGGTCATCAGTCCCCTAGAACTTAGAACTACTTAAACCTAACTAACCTATGTACATCACACACATCCATGCCCGAGGCAGGGTTCGAACCTGCGACCGTAGCGGTCGCGTGGTTCCAGACTGAAATGCGTAGAACTGCTGGGCCACACCGGCCTGCCGATCTGTAAGTGTCTTTCTAGTAGTATCTAGGGCCTTATACTATAATGTAGTGCTTTGTATACATGCTGCTATAATCTGTTTTTAATTTAATTTTTATAGTCACCTCTTTTTATTTTTAATTTCCCTATCTGCGTGTTATACGTTATGTAAGGGCTCTTTTCATGACAGATTAAGTTTCACTCATCTGGTTCGACAGAACCTGATGGAAAGAAAAAATAAACAACTTTCGTCTGTTTGTAACTAACAAGAAAATATGGTAACTGACGTATATAGTAATGAAATGGACTGAGACTAAGTCATACTGGTAATAATCAATTATAAGCTTCCTGGTAAAGCATCGTCTATATGATAGTTTTCGCTCCTCTGCCTCCAGGAGGACAGAAATTTACCTCCAGCGAAACAATAGCTACTTAATTTTACTGCAGTTACCTGTTTTGAGAGAGAAACGCTTAGCGTGAGACAGCACGACGTAGTACATTAACCGCTCTGCCTGGGACGTGATGCATGCTGTTGTTTCAACGGGCTCACCAGCAACGCAATTTACGTTAGCAAAACGGACGTCCATTCGTTAATTTCTGGAATACTTAATGTTTCACGCTGGGAGGAGCATCGCACAAACAACTTGTCATGCTGCTGCATATGTTGATTTTTGTTTAAAGGAGACGTGAAATTGTAATATTTCTGCCTGCTGATACGTATTTGTGTGTTTTGTAGTTAGTACCGGCTTTCATGGAATAATACTTTCCAGATATGCAGATATACAAATAATTTTCAGAAGAAAACAAATTGGAGTTAAATTTGTGGTATACACTTTATCTGAAGAAGAGAAAAGCTATGTACTGTTCAGTGATTTGGAGGAAAAGTGTATTAAGGTATTCGTGTACTTGAAGCAAACGATACGCCAGTCAATAACACTGACGTAAATCATCTGTTTTGTCAATTTTTCTGTGGTTTTCAAATGAAACGGTACGTGTGAATGTTTTCTATCGACGGATGCCGCAAGTGACCCTTAAAATTTAGGAGCATGTCAAGCTATCTTCAGGGGTTGTGGACATTTAAAAACTATTTTTAAGTATGATCGCCATAAATTGTTGGAGTATCCTTAATGTAACGTATAACTGAGATATACGAAGTAGTCAGCTCATGGAGTATTCTTTGACAGTAATACTTATTCTATGATGAGCATATGGACGGGATTGAATCTCTGATTTGTTGTAGAACCTGCATTAAAAAAGCCTTCAAAATGTAGTAATCGACGTATAGTAGTAACGCAGAAAGAAGAAATAAAGATAAAAAATTCCCGACAACTCGGCTAATGCAGTAGCTAAAAATTATTTTAACAGGCATTTGAGTAGTTGAACAAGCGAATCCGACACACATTTGAGCTCAGTGACAAACTAAAGAAGTCACCCGCGAGGCACCTAATGACGATGTTGTAATCTCTTTCTCATTCTGGACGATTTTTTCCCCAGTGTGTATCTGCAGAGCTCACATAAGTGGAACATTAGTGCAAGTTACATTGTCGCGCCAGTACGATTCATACGAAACACTACTGTTGGTTTCTTGCCATAGACAGTGGTTCGAAGTCGCCTGACGGAGGGCAGAACGTGTAAGCTAGTCTTAAGAAGGGACTGGTGGACAGGTACATTGCTTTACGTACGCGACCGTTCACTTGTTCTTTTCTTTGTGGCGTATACAGCAGTTTCACATGGTTGTGTCAGTCTTCCAGATGCTATTCTGCTTCAGCTCTATGAAATCTAAGGAGCAGATTACGAGAAAATTTAACCGTTACTAAGACGTAAGATTTTTCTTCCAGTGCCGCTCCGACATGGCCATTGAGGAGCTGACGGTTAGGTGACGATATGCCAGTCGTGTGTAACAGGCTAGGCGTTTGGGTGGAAGGGGATGCATGCTCAAATATCCGAAGATACTAAGGTACCCACTAGGGTTAAGTGGACATCCGGTTCGAGTCCCAGTGTGGCAGTTTCCTCCTGTTACCATTGATACATTTCATTGCCCAGATGTGGCTCAAGTAAATGAAATCCTTTAAATTTTTTTAAAAACTGAGAACCGGTGAAGACTGATGTACTCGAGCTGACGAGGTTAGCCAACAAACCACACTGACGGCTGCTACTTCTGCTGGCGTAACATTGCGTACGACAGTAACCTACAGTATCTGCTATGAGGCAAGAGCCTCGCAGCGAATCCATCCCACTACCAAGTCAGCCCAGCAGCCACAGAGTCCTATAATTATACATGTGATAAATTGTACCCGGCACGTATTGTTGAGCAGGCCGCAGTGACCGAGCGGTTCTTGGCGCTTCAGTCCGGAACCGCCCGCTGCTGCTACAGTCGCAGGTTCGAATTTTGGTTCGGGTATGGATGTGTGTCATGTCCTTAGGTTAGTTGGGTGTAAGTAGTTCCAAGTCAAGGCGACTGACGACCCCAGTCGTGAAGTCCCATAGTGCTTAGAGCCATTAGAGCCACGTACGGGTAATAAAGATTTTGTTTCCTCACGTAAATAAATTCCTTGTTTCCCTCATTTTTAGAAGAAGTTTTCTGCGGTTCACTCCCCGACCAGTACTCACGAAGGGTATGGCAGAACACTCATGCAGTCAGTTATAGAAGACAAATGATGAGGGGAAGAGTATCTGTTACGTCTACTTCTCTCAGCAGCTAGTCTGTCTTCCGAAAATCTCTTCATCTCCTTAGTAACCGCAACTTACTTGCACCTGAATCTACTTACTACCGCCATATTTAACGCCATTACCAAATTAATCAACTCCTGATGTGTTCAGTCAGTCTTCTTTTGTCAAGGTGTGTCATAAATGTATTTCTTACTCGATTCAATACAGCATCCTCTTCATTAATTATATCCAACCATCTATAATGTGTCATGTATTTCTAATCAGAGTTAAACGATAATTTCCGCTATCTGGCCACTTGGTGTAAATAAAATAATTTTAATAGTAATCTATTACTTTAAGTATTCTTTAAAATGATTAGATTCTATTTATCGTAAACATAAGTTAGATCGTATGCCTCCTAAATTGATAGCCTCTCCAGATAGGAACGGAGATACTTGACACATGATAATTATTAACATTTATCTTTTTGTCCAGACTTGAAATTCTCAAGAAACATTTATGATCTGAATGAAAACTCTTTATTGACACTATCTCTGATAGTAATTAATTACGAAGTATTAAGAATTTCAAATTATTAACTATTTTATTGTCATAGCGCAACACAAGTGGCCTACATTCTATCTCTTTTCCATCAGGAAAGGAACAAGAACAATATGGGGGTCGGTAATGGATTACAATTCATTTTATAATTTTAATCAACCAGCGATTGGAACTACAAGCCAACTTCTGTTTCAATTTCCGTGGAATATTGCCGCTGAAATGCTCTATAGTCGCTGACAGATTTGATTTGCAAAATAAAAAAGTGTGTCGCCATTCTTATTCTATTCACTTTATTACTTTTAATGCTGATTTATTTTCTTTTCTTTCATTTTCTTTAGTGACGTTCAGCAAATTACTTACATTTCTGTTCATTCGGAACTTTGTTTCATGGAAGTATCATAAGGGGTGTTGCCTCGACGTCACAGACCTGAAGCCGACGTCCACCACGTTAGTAGTCTCTAACATTAGTTTGTGATGGAAGTGTTTTGACAAAAAAGAAAAAGAATACCAGCTTGCATCATTTACAGGGGTACTACTAGTTTTGATTACAGTCTAACACATAAAGGAAACAAGTTTCATTCTTAAGTGATCCCGTTCAAGAGATGTATTCTTTTACACATATGAATTTTAGTTGCTCTTGTTACTTTCATTGTTAAGGATTTAGTCTTGTGATTTGACTTCAGAGATGCTTACAGTACAACTCTGAGAGTCCTCTGGTTGACCGCTGTAAGAAAGGAAAATTACGAACCGTCCAGACATAGCAAAATAGGTTCTCAGCATTGTCGGGTAGAGAACATAGACAACAGTTTCGTCATTGAGTATTAAGGAAAATGCTGAATTACGAAAGTAGCCATTTCACATCACATATTTCGCTTCTTGATTATTCGAAACATGCAACAAAAAGAAAATTATATTAATGAAGCCAGATTCATTAAATTAGTTAATCAAATCTTTAAGATCAGAGATACGATAGAAAATGCCTTCCTGTCACCACGCTACTAACGAATGCACTGTAATATTGGGCACTGTAGCCACGCTTTCACGATCTCAAGCCGTAATTTTAATATGAAATAAACTTTAAATATTTTGACTGAAGTATTTAAGTACTAGTTATATAAATGGAATACAGTGTAACCCTCGCACTCACTATGATGATATCTGTTCTGTAAAAATCTGGTCCGTTTACACTAACCGTTTCGATGTGATGTTTGATTGTGAACTAGAAGTAGAAACAATATATCAGCATTATTAAAATTGTCGTTCACCGTATTTATTTCTAAAAGTGTTTACGCAGTATCGTCAACAGTGATTCCAAAGATCACGAATTTTTCTCAAGCGCGATAAATCTGTTAAAGATACGGAAAGCCTTCTTTTTGGAGACAGTTAAAGACACTGAAATTATTAACGGATAAAGAATAAGGACAGCGAACAGCACTGAAGTGATGATACTTGATATTCGTTCTTTTTTTTTAAAAAAAAAATTGATGTGCCGAACATCACGATAAGTGGTAGTTCATTGTTCAATAATTGTCCAATACTATTGAGCCTAACATCTCTGGTTGCTATACAAAGCAACCATTTAAATCACTTTTGCTACGAAAACGTAGTTTTAAAATATAACCAAAGAACACCTCAGTTTGCTACGCCCAAGACTATAAAACCAGATAACGGAAGACATTGTCTATCTGCGACTGATTTACATCACAGAACTAGATGATGTTAAGTTCAGAGTAAAATTACAAAGAGATCCAGGGTAGTTTTGTCTTCTTCCACGTCCCTGAGAAACATCGATGTATGTTACATAATAAAGTCTGCTGCTAGAACTTAAGAAAAAGAAGCCGCGTAAATGCATCGAACTTTTAATACGACAATCAATGAAAATAGAAGGTAGAACGCCAGATTAAATACACTATTTAAAACAACTACTGTGTGGACACGAAAGAAATTAAAAACAAGAAGCTGTTCTAACATGTCGGTGCCGGCTTCAAAGCAATGTACAGCCTAAGTCTGTAGTGCCACCTCCTTTCATTACACCACCATCGGAATGTCGATATAGGGAATTCTTTGGGTACAATTGTGGTTGTTATTTGATTTACAGACATGTCAGCAGTAAACATCAGCTTAAGTTCCAACACAAAAAATTGAAGTAATGAAGATTTTTTCTTTACAAAATATTTTCTTAAGTGTACATTCATCATGTTCTTCTGACAGAGTACATTTTCAGATGGTTGCGGTATTATTTTATTTAACGCTCGCCGTGTTGGGTTTCCTTACTGTGCCCTGGAGAAATTTTTTATCATGCCTCACCATTGGGTCTCGATCTGAGGCAAAGCCAGGGGAAAACCACAGATACGGCCTACAGTCTTGCTGGATAATAGAGGACTGACAGCAAACAACTTTCTTAAATTCGAACATGACTGGAAAATTCGCACAATCGTTTGTGAAAATTCATGTTGACAGAATTAATGACTGCATTCACTGCACAAACGTTTCACAACTTAACAGTGTTTAGATAGTTTTGTTAAATCACACTTTATTCGTTTATTATTCGAGTCAAGATATGTGACTTTAGCAGCAATTTTTAAAGTTCGATTATCTTGATATTGGATAATACTGTAGCGAATAACAGATAATGTTGCTTGAATAATAGAAACGACAGTAATTGGGACAGTTAGCTTTTGACAGATTTAGGTAATCGGTGGATAAGGGTAATTAAATTTCTTGATTGACAAAGGTGTTGATTCTTGAAATAGTTGAGGTAGTTGACCTCTAGGATCTTCGATGTTTACATTTGTCGGTGGAGCAGTTTCAGTCTAAGCCACGTGATGGTGTAATGGTTTGGGACACAAAAGACCCCCAAGGTGAGGAAAGGACAATTTGAAGAAGCGCCATCTCGCACTGAACGGCTGGAACAGATGATGCAATGGAATAACAATATTACATACATGCAATAGCTGTATCTTCCTAGGAAAAGAACCAGGCAATCACTCGTCTTAATCTAACGCAGTCTGAAATCGAGCTGTTTAGGAATAGACAGTCGACGATAAAATTTATATTACACGTATCTTACTACAATTTTTTGTGCCATGTGGGAACTGATTCACCGTTCGTCATTTAGTAACTACAAACATAGCGTTAAGTCACTGTTCATGACATGCACAAGCTCATCAACGAAGCAATCATTATGAAATATTTTTAAGATCAAAGTGCCTGCGATGCGTAGCCACCTCTTAATAATGGCGGTGAACAGTACGTACTGTTATCTCTGCGAGAGTTTCTCAATACCTGTGCCCTCCTACTTGTGTTTACACACATTGTGCAAAACGTTTTTCTATGGCTCCTTGGAATACACATACAGACACACACGCACACACACACACACACACACACACACACACACACACACACACACTACGAAGTTCACTTGCTGGATATCGGAGTCGCTGCCTAAGGTAAATGTTGCTCACAGTTCAATTTTATACGCACAGCTGTAGTTTCTCGTTCTTGACCCACACCTTTACGTTAACTTGACATACTAAGGCACCTTCTAATGTTCATATTGACAGTCTGCTTAGCTAAAACTTTGAGGCTTAGCTCGCAACTTTCAAAGTGGCAGCCAGTAGTAACTGAAGTTTGGTGTTGCACCCGACTTTAAATGTTGTATTTTTATGTCAGCCGCTTCCAAGGGAGGAAATTCTTTCTCTCGGCACCTACCTTCCCAACATTCGCCATGATGCAAACACATCTAGAATTCATAGTGTATGAAGGTCACAAAATTCAGTTTTTAAATCCAATTTACGATCCTTCGAACAGTTGCATATAAATATCTGCGAGAGACAAATAGCAGTGGCAAAAAGCATGCTATGCGGTCAATAAATCTAGAGAAACTACTATCTTTACGTAATGAGCTACATTCCTAGCAGACCTGAAATACATTCGTCATATAGAGGACTGGAAATAAGAAAGAAATCACACTTTGAGTATATTCATTCTTACCTCTTGTTTTTTATTGATGTGTCAGTCACCCGCTAAGTGAAGTCTACATCTCCACCACGAGACTTCATTTAATGGAAACTTCACCAACGCCGGTAATTTCTGCAGACTCATAGAGTTGCGTAAGAATGATTTTATTCTTTTCAGAGGTGAGAAACATCTTTTTGCTTCGACCGACGTCTTGGGAACTGTGAGAATTAGCTCCATTGGTTTAGAGAAATTCAGAGTCCCTAGATTGTTTATTATTATCAACTCAACTTTTGTGGGTGGGTTTGAAATTTAAAGGGACCTAACTGCATGGTCATCGGCCCCTTAACTAAACTTTTGTATCCCACCTGGAAGGCGGAGCGTGGGTCTGCCCCTGTAAATTTTAGGGTAGGGCGAATGTAGGAAGTGAGTAGGAGCACGAAAAGGTCAAATGCTTCGGTACTGCGTATAGATTATAGCTCTTTTACTGGTGTATGAACATATACAACATAATATTACTTGGCTTTGAGTACAAATGAGTACGTAGGTGCGAAGCCGTTCATGGAGCAAAACTAACAGCTACTAGCAGTTACGAGGGCAAATCGGTAGTGGCTCGCCCACTATGAAATAGAAGCGATGTTGCTTGGTAGTCTACTCGGAATCAATTGGACAGAATCTCTAGCAGCGCCGGTTATAGGGCGCTGTCGTCGATGTCTGTGTCGTAGTGCCAACCTAAGAACTTTTACTTACGCCGTAGCTATCGATGCCACATTTACAGGACTAGCAGCAGTTAGGTCATGACTGTAGTTTCAGCTTACGCAAAAACGTATACTCAGAACACACTTCCCTTAAGGTATCTTCAGAAAATTTAGAACAGAGCAACGTGAACTTTTCCGGAAGAAATCAAGACGAAGTTACAAGATGACTAGAGAAACGAAAACGATCTTTAGCCTCAGCATTACATTGCACACCTCATTTCCTTCTCTTTTCTGCTCAGTGTGTCCGCCTTCCCGCACTGATGATGCCAGTTTCTTCTCGGGTCTTCATAATATGTACTTCAAATACAGCAATGGCCTTATGTGCAGAGCACTCATTGGTATCTCTGTGCAGTAGCTGAAGAGAACTTCGACTGACGGCATAACTTTTCCCAAAGAATTCCTACCAATAATTAGAGCTTCAACTGAAAATAACTTTGTTATGACCAAAACCTGGCAAATTGCAGTTTCATACATTTTAGAGTCACCCTCAAGTATGCGATTCATACACTCAATAATGTTTTTTTTCTGCAGTCATTAACTATTTTTACGTATAGAGACTGTAAATTCGGTCGCTTGATTGTTTTCACAATAGCTTGTACCTCACCAGAGGAACCAGCCACAGAGGACATCCCGTCGTAGGTCTATGTCATTAATTTTTGAGAAATCTCATTCACTTTCCGCTTGTAAAATTTTTCTATCAAACTCGCAGCTAACACCTTTGCGTCATTTTTGGAAGGAGACAGGAAACTTTAGAAACAGGTAACTCGATAACCTTTCCATTGGTTTGCCGCTTAATATGTAACAGTTTACAACTGCCACCTGGAATGCATTTCAGCTAATTTCATCTGCTATTACAACTAAAAATTCTGATTCCGTTAGCTGCATTGAAATTTATTACGTTCAACATAATTTGAATAAGATTATTTTCAAAATAGTTGCTTTTCAAAATGATGTTTCAGTGCTGCATTCAATTCACTGCTAATGATAATCAGTCGTCTGAAAACCCCGCTGTTTCAGAACTATCTAGTTACATCCTGAGTCCTTAATGGGTAATTAAAGGAATTACAGAAACAGTTACAAAAATATTTGACACTTACCTATTACTCCAAGCTTTTTCATTACACTCCTCAGTTTTCCCTCTACACACACTTTCCAGTTGTTCAGTCAGTTCCAAAAAGTGCAAGTCTTAAACTACTTTGTATGTGTACAGCTTAAGATTCGAGCTTCTTTACTTTGGTGCTAAGAAGATATATGTTCGTAACTCTCACTTTCGTCCACGAGGGTTACCCACCAAACAGAGTGCATGGACAACAGAATAATCCATTTGTAACTTCACAACTACATAATCAATCACTGTTTCAATAAACATTCATTTAGAAAGCAGTCTTAAACTGTCGATTTCCAGTAGTAATACATCGCATAGTATTTGAAACTAGAATCGTTCACGCTCCATTTCTAGTATTAATACATCGAATAGTATTTAAAACTAGTATCGGTAATTTTAGTCCCTTTACAGTGAGCTGCTCCTCATCAGACTGATGGGGAAAGTCTGTATCTCAATTATTTACACTATTCGCTTTCAAACTATGTGCAGAGCTAGTTCTCACTATCCAGAACACATCAGATACGGTAATGTGCAGAAAACTGCGGTATCAAGAATCAAAATATTCAACCACAACAGGCATACATAAGTATCTTAGAAATAATATGCTTTACAGTGATAAACATAATCTATACAGCTGGAGTAACACCAATAATCGTAATATTCAAGGCACTTTCCCAAATGTCACAATGTTAGCATTAAATCTGAACTCTATTTACGATTGGCATAAGCACAAAGAGCTAATGAGAGAACGTTTCCTTCGAATTTCTGACCTAAAAACAAGTTTGTGAATTAATTAAAACTATTAGACTGTTGTTGAAATTCCAGTATTGGTAATATTGTGGGTGGCAGAACAGTGTACCTAGCGGCCTTGATAACGCATTCACGATGTGGGATCAGAAAAACCTGGGAGACGTGTATAATCTAAAGTGGTCCTGCCTAACCGGCCATTCGGAACTCTTTCCAGCCAGTGAGTATGCACGCCGACTGCAACACCCCGTTATTTCACTGTCGTGCGTGCTAATACCTGGCTCTACTAACAGTCCTCGCCTCACCTCTGCTCGAAGTACAATGGTCCAGTGCCCGCCGGGGAGTTGCCGTAGGAGCGCAAAACCCCGTGAGTTTACAAACTACTTCCAGCCCGGCAGAGTTCTGAGTCGGTAACGAGGGGGTAGGACATGGGACGACCAAAGACAGTTGAGTGTAAGACATTCCATGAAACATATGATGCCTCCTAAACCTAAAAATACACTACTGGCCATTAAACTTGCTACACGAAGATGACGTTCTACAGACGCCAAATTTAACCGACAGGAAGAACATGCTGTGATATGAAAATTATTAGCTTTTCAGAGCATTCACACAGGATTGTCGCCGGTGGCGACATCTACAACGTGCTGACACGACGATATTTTCCAACCGATTTCTCATACACAAACAGCAGTTCACCGGCGTTGCCTAGTGATGTCTCATGTAAGGAGGAGAAATGCGTACCATCACATTTCCGACTCTGATAAAGGTCGGATTGTAGCCAATCGCGATTGCGGTTTATGGTATCGCGACATTGCTGCTCGCCTTGGTCGAGATCCAATGACTGTTAGCAGAATGTGGAATCGGTGGGTTCAGGAGGGTAATACGGAATGCCGTGCTGGATCCCAACGGCCTCGTATCACTAGCAGTCGAGATGACAGGCATCTTATCCGCATGGCTGTAACGGATCGTGAAGCCACGTCTCGATCCCTGAGTCAACAGATGGGGACGTTTACAAGACAACAGCCATCTGCATGAACAGTTCGAAGACGTTTGCAGCAGCATGGACTATCAGCTCGGAGACCATGGCTGTGGTTACCCTTGACGCAGCATCACAGACAGGAGCGCCTCCGATGGTGTACTCAAGGACGAACCTGGGTGTACGAATAGCAAGACGTCATTTTTTCGGATGAATCCAGGTTCTGTTTACAACATCCGTGTTTGGCGCCATCGCGCTGAACGCACATTGGAAGCGTGTATTCGTCATCGCCATACTGGCGTATCATCCGTTTGATTGTTGGGGTGCCATTGGTTACACGTCTCGGTCACCTCTTGTTCGCACTGACGGCTCTTTGAGTAGTGGAGGTTACATTTCAGTTGTGTTACGACCCGCGGCTCTACCCTTCATTCGATCACTGGGAAACCCTACATTTCCGCAGGATAATGCACGACCGCATGTTGCAGATCCTGTATGGGACTTTCTGGATACAGAAAATGTGCGACTGCTGTCCTGGCCAGCACGTTCTCCAAATCGCTCACTAATTGAAAACATGTGGTCAATGGTGGCCGAGCAACTGGCTCGTCACAATACGCCTGTCATTGATGAACTGTGGTATCGTGTTGAAGTTACATGGGCAGCTGTACCTGTACACGCCACCCAAGCTCTGTTTGACTCAATGCTCAGGCGTAACAAGGCCGTTATTACGCTCAGAGGTGGTTGTTCTGGGTACTGATTTCTCAGTGTCTATGCACCCAAACTGCGTGAAAATGTAATCACATGTCAGTCCTAGTATAATATATTTGCCCGGTTAATACCCGTTTATCATCTCCATTTCTTCTTGGTGTAGCAATTTTAATGGCCAGTAATGTATATAAGAAAAGGGGACACATGAACCGTAAAATTACTAAGAGTTACGCAACATTTAAGCAACAGTAGTATGCAATGTCACTGATATTTCCAATACACCTGTTAGACGGCCATTCCAAGTCCCATACAAATTCAGACTATCCTCTAGAGAATGTAATGAGTATAGCAACATGTATACATCTTATGATCCGTAAGTATGCAGAAACTCCGCTCAGTACCTCTGCTCTACAACTATTGCATATACATCTTCCAGTGGGAGTGTATTTGTAGTTAGGTGTACAAACAAAGTCAGTACAGAATGTTAATCATAAAATTCTAAAAAAAAGAAGAATCCATACTGAATAAAATCCTTAACCTAGCATATAATAATTTAATCATTTACAATTTTTCAAAGCCTGCAACCTTTTATTGCCTTAAATAACATATTTTATAGCCTGTTAATAGAACTTTATTTACTTACCTCCTCAGTGTTCCATGGGATTTGCTGTCTCATATTTCTCAGCACTTTTTATAACAAGTCTCTGTATCAATAGCACAACAATTATTTCACATTGTATTAGTTAAGTATTACATTAGTATAAACAAAGTGTTTATCTCCTCTTCGCTTTCTAAGTTAGAATTACCTTTTTCAGAAAATGAATTTTTTTTCTGTAACTTCAAGTTCATCTTCTATACCAAATAGCCATTCTGGATGTAGTTTATAGTGTGTACACTAAATGAAATCACAGCATGTTCTACAAAAGTGTAACATAATCTTGAGACATACTTTTCTACCCACTTATATTATAAAAATATATCTCTGTTTCACATGAATTTATTAATTCTTGTATTATATATATTACATTCGCTACAACATAGATCACATTGTTAGTGTACGTAGCTCAGTCTTCTTAAGCTATTTTTGATGCTGCTTAATATCACAAAATACCACAGTTACGTATTATATATATATATATATTTGCAAAACTTTAGATTTAATATTCGCAACATATCTATACGTGATGCTGGGTTATCCCCATATCTGGTCTTGTTAATATACTTTTAGAAATACTTTCTTAAGCTAGCCTGCCGTGCTATAATTGGTTCAGGATGAAGCACTTCCCTCTGGAGTCGCTCTTTGACTCAAGCTGACCAATACTCTGCAAAAATGTTTTTTTTTTTTTCAATTCGTCATATTACTACGATATTGAGGAGCCTTCACGGCCCTCATCAAGGAATTTCCCTAAATGTAGCTACTGACAAAACCTATATCTCCTGCATTGGACCATGCATGATCTTTGGATGCCTTTTCTAAAAGTACAAATGAATATGACCGAATGTAACGTCCTTTTATCCGTCAAAAATGCTTGGAATTGCAAGTGTCATATCAAGTGCTCTTCAAGTGACACCCACGTTAGCAGTGGCACAGCCCCCATGTCATATCATGTCCTGTGCAATGACAGATTCATCATTTCCGTTAGCAATCTACGTGGGTTATGTACAGAAACATGATTTATTTTGGAACCTTCCAAGCTCAAATGTCCACCGTTCACTATATCTTTTACTACTACAAATTCTTGTTCGATATTTACTTTTCGTGCTTTAAAGTCCTCTCACCACTGCATCAATTCCTAGCCTAATTTTTTTCATTGTGTTAAGCACTTCATTATCTACTTCACTGCGGAACGATCCTGTTCAGAAATAGTTTCACTTGTGACCCTCTCAAGGGTACTTGGAACTTTGAGTCAATTGTAACTGTTTCTCATTGTCCTTTACAGACATCGAAGAAGTACACAGCAATATATTCCTTACATTGTCGTTTAAGCTGTTCGTGTTTAAATTATCCTTGCTTGGCTGCTGTATTATCAACCTTTGCCGTTAACTGCCAAACAGTTTTGCATAATTTTCCTTGTGTTTGCCTAATCACGGTGATTTTGTCAGTTTTACTGTTTCAGGTACCTTGCCTATACTGTTTTTAATTCTAACTTTTCAGGCGCTAATGTGTCCTTCTTGTGTGAAATTCCAGATATTGTCATACACAACATGTTTAATATTCGTAATGTTTCTGTTAAGTTTTCGACTGTATGAGTTCCCTGAGCTGTGGGGTGCTCAACTTCATAGTACATGCACAACCGTTTTGAAGCATTCACTGTGCGATGCGTTTTCCTTAGTCATTACTGTGCCTATTTATTCTAACGTTCCCGTATGTTTCCGATGACAGGTGCAGTAATATTGTGGATAGGTAGTACACATCTAATCCGTAGCACACATCTGTAACAAACCATTTCAAACGCTTCTATACTCCTCTATCCTGTAGTTTTTAGTGCCCACCTTTCACTCACATATGTCTAACCTACAGACAAATACTATTAGAAAACTATAATACCGAAGATTGTATTAGATGTTAACACATTACCCAGTTTCAGAAAATCTTTTCATGCTATTGTCTGATGAGTATTGTAATTCTCTTGACTTGTGCTACGGTCAATTATTTTGTTGGCCAAATTGCAACACTCATCTCAAATGGTTAGTGTCGTATTTCTTATTCTAATTTTGATAGCATCCCCTAATTTAATTTGGCTACAATGTGTCATCCTTGGTTCTGTTTATGTTAATAATCTGTTTTCAACAGATTATGCATTCCGTTCAACTTTTCTAACTAATTCTTTTCTGTTTCTTGTAGGATTACAACGTCACAGTGAAATCTTAGAGTTTTAATTTTTTCTCCCAGAATTTTAGACATTTTCCAAATTTCTCCTTGGACTCCTATACCATTGCCTCCATGAACAGATTCATTAACATGGGGAATAGAGCACATTGTTATCAATTGTTATCATATACCCTTTTCAATTGCTGCTGACCTTTCATGCCCTTCTGCTCTTACAGTTGTAGGCTATTTTCTGTACAATGTAACATTCTTTCGAACCTTCTTTCTTTTATTTAGATCGTGTATGTACTCATTCCATATTTCAGTCTTCTTTCCATAAATTTGTTTTGCCTTCTGAGTTTTTAAATTCATACTGCTGCTTCTCATTTATTCAAATGTTTCTTTCATTTTCTCATATGTGACACACATATTTCTTAATCCTGTAAGTTTATGAATTTCTTTTCTAGCTATTCTTGCCTTATAATCTTTCACTTTCTGTCAGTCTCACTTTTAGACGTCTGTATTTCTTCTTGCCTGCTACATATATCTCGTATATTAACGAAGGAACTGTACAGAGTCTCATCTTCTTGCCTTCTTGCTGTTTCACTATTTCATATGTCGAAGCTACCCATTCATCATTTATACTGATTCTTTAATAAGACATGGCAGTCGATGCCTGATGCTCCCTTGTAAAATCTCATTGAAATATGGTTGTCTCAGCTAACAAGCACCCCATTTTAATCATAATTTTTAACCAATAAACTAGGGTCAAACTCTAAATTTACTCTCCGAATGGTCTTACTGTTTTCAAGAAAAGTGCAAAATTTTGTTCAGAGTAAAAATTTACAAAGCGGCTCCCCCGTTCATTCCATTTCCCCAGTCTTTTCCTTAATCTTTCTTTCTTACTATCGATTACCAGTATCACATTAATGTTAAATTTTCGCCGACCTGAATAATTTTCCGTACTTCATCATACCTTCTGTTAATATCTTTATCATTTGGGGAGCTAGTAAGCATATATACTTATACAACGGTGTTTGGTTGTAGATTTGTCTCCATCTTTTCTATGTTCATCGACAAAAGGTTTTATTGCCATTTCAATTACATACACTGTTTCCGATTCAATGCTCAGTTTAATCATCCTTTGAGTGGAATATAATTGTAAGCAACAAAAGTCGGCCTTCATTTCTAATGAAAGTTATAAATCTGGTTTAGCTACATAACAATCATTATGTTATTTAGGCATTATGTGGAAGATCTTTTTTTTTTCAAGTATATCAGCGTAAAAATTTAAAAAAAATAATTTGGCGTAGTAAAAGATCCAAGGAGAAGTTATTTCATCGACACATTAGCTTCTATATTCACGTCACGACTTCCTCAAGCTTTTTAATTACTCCTGAATGACTCAGATACAATCCATATATATATATATATATATATATATATATATATATATATATATATATATAACACTTTTATACATTACTCGATTCGCAAGTAATACTGCATATATCTCGTTTATCTTCCGCTCATTAATCATGGGTTTTCCTCCAGTACATGTAGATATACAAATTCCAAAATACTACACGTTCCTGACGATTGCACAATGCACAGTGAAATATGTCCGACGTATTTCTATACCCTTTTTGGAAGAGCTGCCCAGGGAATAAAAAAAATCACACGCACGTTAAATCGTAACAAGCAGTGTCGTTACAGTACACGTGGGTCTGCAACGTATAAGTGATTGCCATGGCTCGTGTAATCGCAAGTGGCGTGCGTGATGATATAGGCACACGTCAGTGGTTTTGTTTCCGGTGGCTTGGCCACCGAGAGGATGGATATCAGCGATCCAGGTCGTCAGAGAGCATGCTACAGCGGGCGCAAACGGTTAACCAGCGTAAGCTGTTTGAAATGTTTCACCTAAATTGTTTGCGATCGAGCTTGTGGCATCCTCTTGTCTATAAACATTTCACGCCTGCCTGCTCTAACAGCGATTGCAAATGTAATTAAACTACTCTGGTAATCAGTGAATTACTGGGACATTTGTGGCGGAACTGGTTTGTTTGACACTCCAGAGCTCTGCGTTTTGGGGCCCTTGCATGTAGCACATTTTCGGAAGTTTATATTTCATTAGCGTTGTGGTAATTTTATTCGACCTTCATGTTATGACTGTGGCTTCTTCCAACAACGAAAACAAAATCACCGATTACGTAATTTCGCATGTTTTTCTCCTACGAAAGAATTTTTTGTCACGGGGAGCGATTTAAAAAACGAAAATGCACTATCTTTTAAGTTACACGCAAACATGAAAATATTCTATTCTTTCAAAAATTCGCGCAGAGTTTAGTGAAAATATAATAAATTGCGTTATCCTATTTCAGAATAAATGTAACACGTAAAGTGTAAGGAAAAATTAATTATGGAACTGAAATCGGTAGATGCGACTTACATGTACAGGCAAACATACGATTACAGTTTCAGAACACTAGGAAGTTTTATTCACGAGGAAAATCTACACAAATGTAGCGATTCAGTAACGGACTGGGATGCCTTATGCAGGCACTTATTCCGCTTGGCACTGGCTGACAGATTTGTTGGATGTCCTACAATCGTTGGATGTCCTCCTAAGGGTTGTTGTTGTTGTGGTCTTCAGTCCTGAGACTCGTTTGATGCAGCTCTTCATGCTACTCTATCCTGTGCAAGCTTCTTCATCTCCCAGTACTTACCGCAACCTATGCCCTTCTGAATCTGCTTAGTGTATTCATCTCTTGGTCTCCCTCTATGATTTTTACCCTCCACACCGCCCTCCAATGCTAAATTTGTGATGCCTTGATGCCTCAGAAAATGTCCTACCAACCGCTCCCTTCTTCTTGTCAAGTTGTGCCACAAACTCCTCTTCTCCCCAATTCTATTCAATACGTCCTTATTAGTCATGTGATCTACCCATCAAATTTTCAGCATTCTTCTGTAGCACCACATTTGGAAAGCTTCTATTCTCTTCTTGTCCAAACTATTTATCGTCCATGTTTCACTTCCATACATGGCTACACTCCATGCAAATACTTTCAGAAACGACTGCCTGACATTTAAATCTATACTCGCTGTTAACAAATTCTTGTTCTTCAGAAACGCTTTCCTTGCCATTGCCAGTCTACATTTTATATCATCTCTTCCTCGACCATCATCAGTTATTTTGCTCCCCAAGTAGCAAAACTCCTTTACTACTTTAAGTGTCTCATTTCATAATCTAATTCCCTCAGCATCACCCGACTTAATTCGACTACATTCCATTATCCTCGTTTGCTTTTGTTGATGTTCATCTTATATCCTCCTTTCAAGACACTGTCTATTCCATTCAACTGCTCTTCTAAGTCCTTTGCTGTCTCTAACAGAATTACGATGTCATCGGCGAACCTCAAAGTTTTTATTTCTTCTACGTGGATTTTAATACCTACTCCGAATTTTTCTTTTGTTTCCTTCACTACTTGCCCAATATTGAATAACATCGGTGAGAGGCTACAACCCTGTCTTACTCCCTTCCCAACCGCTGCTTCCCTTTCATGTCCCTCGACTCCTAAGGGTTACTGTGCCAAATTCTGTCCGATTGCTTTGTTGGATAGCTAAAATCCCATGTTGATTGGAGGGCTCAGCCCATGGGGCTCCAGGCGCTCTCAATTGGGAAGAGATCGAGCGACCCTGATGGCCAAGGTAAGGTTTTCCAAGCACCCAGACAAGCAGTTGGAACTCTCGACGTGTGTGGGCGCTCATTATCGTGCTGAAATGTAAGCCTAGGGAAGGTTACTATTGGGGGTAACAAAAAGTGGCGTACAATGTTTTAGCGTACCACTGTGCTGTAATAGTACCTCAGGTAATAAGCAAACGGTCTTGCTGTAAAATGAAATGGCAACTCAGACTATCACTACGGTTATCGGGCAACATGGCGAAGGTCTCTCAGGTTGGTGTTGACTGCTGTCTTGGTTGTCCCCAGATGTCGACCGCTGTCCTGGTTGTCTGCAGATGCGTCTTCGTGAGTCCTAGGGCCCTGAAATCTCATTAAGTGGAGTAGAGTTGTTGTCAGTGATGACTTCCGGTTCGAAACGAGCCGCGATGCCCAGGAAATGACGTGTGTCGAGACGCCTCGGACAATGGCGGGATAACAGACTCACTGCAGCCCGCCATTCGACCTGACATCTAGTAGTGATAGCCTACGGTGCCCTTTCTTTTCATAGCGGGAACCTCTTTGCTTGTCACCCGTGGCATCCTTACAACGTGGTGGTACGTCGACGTTAATCTACACCCTGCTTTGTTGCCTTTCATGGCAAGCCGTTCTGGGCTTAGATTTCAGCAAGATAATGCCCGCCGGTACACTGTGAGAGTCTGAGGCGCGGGATTAGCCGAGCGGTCGTAGGCGCTGCAGTCTTTGACGGTGCGGCTGGTCCCGGCGGAGGTTCGAGTCCTCCCTCGGGCATGGGTGTGTGTGTTTGTCCATAGGATAATTTAGGTTGAGTAGTGTGTAAGCCTAGGGAATGATGACCTTAGCAGTGAAGTCCCAAAAGATTTGACACACATTTGAACATTTGTGAGAGTTTGTACTGTTTGTCTTCGTGCTTATCCCACCTAGGTCAACAAGGTCCCCAGATCTCTCCCCGATAGAGTGCGTTTCGAGTATTATGGGGAGGGCATCCTAACCATCTTGGGACTCTAACGATCTACCGTGCCGTTTGGAAATCATATGACACCATATCTCTCGACATCAGTCAACGCCAAGCCCAGTAACAGCTTGCGTTAAGGCCACAGGTGCACCAATGCTTACTGACGTGCTGAGTCTGTAAGGCTCTTTCTCTTGTCTAAATGATACAGTTTTTCTGAAATTCTATTCATTTGTTTATCTGCACATGTACGTCATAGTCTGAGCTAGATCCATCCATGGATCTAGTTGTAAGTATAGAAACCTCATTGACTTTACGACAAAGGGCCGTACTACTAGACTAAATAACAGCTACAATCATTTCATAGCCCTACAGCAGTTGGTGTGAATTTACAAATTTCATATCTACAGTTGTACAATTTTTATTCGTAATTTAGTACGGCAAACGGCTATTTCAGTTCCCAGCAGCAATCAAAGGCAGCAGGTGTCGAACGTCGTACCTTTACGTCTTCTATATGATAATTAATTAATGTTAATTATTTGACCTTACAGGGTAGTCAAAGACAGAAAATGAAAACTTACTGCGGCTACATAGTTGAATGTGTTACAAAGAAGATATTTCTGCAAATTGCTCTTCTGGAGGCACCATCTAGGTAAAGTTTCCACAGCCGCTACCATCGTAGCTCAAGAAGTTAACAAGCTGAAGACATTACGTGCATCATACAGTCGTAAAGCCTTGTCAAAGAGGCCGGAGGAGCGGATAGAGGTTCAGGGCACTCTCTTGTCCTAGGGGTGGGAAATTACCACTAAAGGCGGACGAATCAGCAATGATGAACGACATGAGGAGGCAGAAGACAATGGAAACCACTGCATGAAAGACACGTAACGTGTATCCACAGGACATGTGGCCTGTAGTTGAAGAAGTGTCATGATGATCTCTCCATTGGCAAAAGATTCCGGAATAGTCCCCCATTCGGATCTCCGGGAGGGTACTGCCAAGGGGGAGGTTACCATGAGAAAAAGATTGAATAATCAACGAAAGGATAATGTTCTACTAGTCGGGGCGTGGAATGTCAGAAGCTTGAACGTGGTAGGGAAACTAGAAAATCTGAAAAGGGAAATGCAAAGGCTCAATCTAGATATAGTAGGGGTCAGTGAAGTGAAGTGGAAGGAAGACAAGCGTTTCTGGTCAGATGAGTATCGGGTAACATCAGCAGCAGCAGAAAATGGTATAACACGTGTAGGATTCGTTATGAATAGGAAGGTAGGGCGGAGGGTGTCTTACCGTGAACAGTTCAGTGACCGGGTTGTTCTAATCAGAATCGACAGCAGACCAACACCGACAACGATAGTTCAGGTATACATGCCGACGTCGCAAGCTGAAGATGAACAGATAGAGAAAGTGTATGAGGATATTGAAAGGGTAATGCAGTATGTAAAGGGAGACGAAAATCCAATAGTCATAGGCGACTGGAATGCAGTTGTAGGGAAAGGAGTAGAAGAAAAGATTACAGGAGAATATGGGCTTTCGACAAGGAATGAAAGAGGAGAAAGACTAATTGAGTTCTGTAACAAGTTTCAGCTAGTAATAGCGAATAACCTGTTCAAGAATCACAAGAGGAGGAGGTACACTTGGAAAAGGCCGGGAGATACGGGAAGATTTCAATTAGTTTACATCATGGTCAGACAGAGATTCCGAAATCAGATACTGGATTGTGAGGCGTACCCAGGAGCAGATATAGACTCAGATCACAATATAGTAGTGATGAAGAGTAGGCTGAAGTTCAAGACATTAGTCAGGAAGAATCAATACGCAAAGAAGTGGGATACGGAAGTTCTAAGGAATGACGAAATACGTTTGAAGTTCTCTAACGCTATAGATACAGCAATAAGAAATAGCGCAGTAGGCAGCACAGTTGAAGAGGAATGGACATCTCTAAAAACGGCCATCACAGAAGTTGGGAAGGAAAACATAGGTACAAAGAAGATAGCTGCGAAGAAACCATGGGTAACAAAAAAAAAATACTTCAGTTGATTGATGAAAGGAGGAAGTACAAACATGTACCGGGAAAATCAGGAATACAGAAATAGAAGTAGCTGAGGAATGAAATAAATAGGAAGTGCAGGGAACCTAAGACGAAATGGATTCAGGAAAAATGTGAAGACATCGAAAAAGATATGATTGTCGGATGGACAGACTCAGCATACAGGAAAGTCAATACAACCTTTGGTGACATTAAAAGCAACGGTGGTAACATTTAGAGTGCAACGGGAATTCCACTGTTAAATGCACAGGAGATAGCAGATAGGTAGAAAGAATACAGTGAAAGCCTCTATGAGGGTGAAGATTTGTCTGATGTTGATAGAAGAAGAAACAGGAGTCGATTTAGAAGAGATTGGGGATCCAGTATTAGAATCGGAATTTAAAAGAGCTTTGGAGGACTTACGGTCAAATAAGGCAGATGGGATAGATAACATTCCATCAGAATTTCTAAAATCATTAGGGGAAGTGGCAACAAAACGACTATTCATGTTGGTGTGTAGAATATATGAGTCTTGCGACATACCATCTGACTTTCGGAAAAGCATCATCCACACAATTCCGAAGACGGCAAGAGCTGACAAGTGCGAGAATTATCGCACAATCAGTTTAACAGCTCATGCATCGATGCTGCTTACAAGAATAATATACAGAAGAATGGAAAAGAAAATTGGTAATGCGCTAGGTGACGATCAGTTTGCCTTTAGGAAAAGGAAAGGCACGAGAGAGGCAATTATGACGTTACGGCTAATAATGGAAGCAAGGCTAAAGAAAAATGAAGACACGTTCATAGGATTTGTCGACCTGGAAAAAGCGTTCGACAATATAAAATGGTGCAAGCTGTTCGAGATTCTGAAAAAAGTAGGGGTAAGCTACAGGGAGAGACGGGTTTTATACAATATGTACAACAACCTAGAGGGAATAATAAGAGTGGACGATCAAGAACGAAGTGCTCGTATTAAGAAGGGCGTAAGACAAGGATGAAGATTAGATGGGTGGATCACATAATTAATGAGGAAGTATTGAATAGGATTGGGGAGAAGAGAAGTTTGTGGCACAACTTGACCAGAAGAAGGGATCGGTTGGTAGGACATATTCTGAGGCATCAATGGATCACCAATTTTGCATTGGAGGGCAGCGTGGAGCGTAAAAATCGTAGAGGGAGAACAAGAGATGACTACACTAAGCAGATTCAGAAGGATGTAGGTTGCAGCAGGTACTGGGAGATGAAGAAGCTTGCACAGGATAGAGCAGCATGGAGAGCTGCATCAAACCAGTCTCAGGACTGAAGACCACAACAACAACAAGACAAGGCTGTAGCCTTTCGCCCCTACTCTTCAATCTGTACATTGAGGAATCAATGACGGAAATAAAAGAAAGGTTCAGGAGAGGAATTAAAATACAAGGTGAAAGGATATCAATGATACGATTCGCTGATGACATTGCTATCCTGAGTGAAAGTGAAGAAGAATTAAATTATCTGCTGAACGGAATGAACAGTCTAATGAGTACATAGTATGGTTTGAGAATAAACAGGAGAAAGACGAAGGTAATGAGACGTAGTAGAAATGAGAGTAGCGAAAAACTTAACATCAGGACTGATGGTCCCGAAGTCAATGAAGTTAAGGAATTCTGCTACCTAGGCAGTAAAATAACCAATGACGGACGGAGCAAGGAAGACATCAAAAGCAGACTCGCTATGGCAAAAAAGGCATTTCTGGCCAAGAGAAGTCTACTAATATCAAATACCGGCCTTAATTTGAGGAAGAAATTTCCGAGGATGTACGTCTGGAGTACAGCATTGTATGGTAGTGAAACGTGGACTGTGGGAAAACCGGAACAGAATAGAATCGAAGCATTTGAGATGTGGTGCTATAGAAGAATGTTGAAAATTAGGTGGACTGATAAGGTAAGGAATGAGGAGGTTCTACGCAGAATCGGAGAGGACAGGAATATGTGGAAAACACTGATAAGGAGAAGGGACAGGATGATAGGACATCTGCTAAGACATGAGGGAATGACTTCCATGGTACTAGAGGGAGACAGAGATTGGAATACGTCAAGCAAATAATTAAGGACGTAGGTTGCAAGTGCTAGTCTGAAATGAATGAGATGAAGAGGTTTGGTCATCAGTAGACTGATGACCAAAAAAAAAAAAAAAAGATGTAAAGGGAGGCCCTTGACTTGTCGAAGGTCGTAGATGTAAGATGTAACGAAAGGGGTCGACGTTCCCCCGGCTAAGACCAACCAAGGTAAGACGATTTAATAGTCGTACGTGAACAAACAAGTCAGACACTTCATTTAAAAATTACGGAAGAAACATTTTCCTATGTTGCGATCATAAACAAAAACAAATTTCGAACCTTTATTAAAACTGTTCCACCTAAAATTCACTAGATTTTCTCAAACTGTCCTCAACCATAAGCAAGAACTACTAGAGTACGTGTCAGCTATTCAGAAACAATCAGGAAATGCTAAGCTACAACTGGTGATGATAGCCAAAGTACTGTTTCTGCAGGACGTCTAACACATTATGGCTGTAAATTGCATAGTGTACTGTTCAATCCTTTGTGACAGTCGAGTTTAATATGAGCTGTGAGAACTTTAAGGAGCGGAAGCTGTGACCAGTCAAGCTATCATAAATTAACGGACCATTCATCAGTATCGGCCGTTGTAAACATTCTTGATGAATTGATTCGCCGTTAACTCTAGAGATTTTCCCTCTTCCCGATTTACAGCCAGCAAAAGTTATGAAAAATCTGATGCAGTGCGTGAGAGTTACTTTTCCCTTATGCAGAATAGCTTGAAAGAAATGGGAGCGACGCGTAGTGCTGTGAGTCTGACAGACAGACGAATGGGTAGCTTCTGTAGGTCTATGAAAGTGACACCGAACTTTCTGTATGGCACCAGTTTGAAGCACTGGCTGTCCTAAGCTGTATTAAAATATATCTTTTTTTCCTGATTCCTCTATTGCTGCATTATTTTTGCTTTGTATCGATTGCCAAGTGCCTGAGCCTTGTAACTTAGTACTTTCAAACGACACAATCCCAGTTGCAGTTCTAGTCGAGTAAATTGTACGTCATAGATATACTTCTCCGGAGAAGATATGCGTTTTCTGCTATTTTAAAAAGGCATATACGTTAATAATATCGGTGTCTTTGGAAACTGACTCAAAGTCTGATACTGTTACTTCTTTCCAAGCTCACGGATGTTTATCACTAAAGTATTTTTTGTGTGTAGCATGGCATATACATTCATTTCATTTCTGATTAAATCACGTAGTGGCCTTTTTAAGACCATTTTCATCTGAAAGAGAAAAATACTCTTCCAAAAACTATTCAACATGGTGGCATTGCTCTCAGGGTTCCTCTGAGCCATCATCCGTAGGTGACGGTCATCCATTGCTTGAGCGAGGCGTGTCATCGGCAGTTCCTGTCTCTCTGTATCTCCTACATGTCTGAACAATATTGCTTTAGATCACTCCGAGACGCCTGGACACTTCCCTTGTTAAGAGCCCTTCCTGGTACAAAGTAACAATGCGGAGGCGATCGAACCGTGGTGTTGACCGTCTAGGCATTGTTGAACCACAGACAACACGAGCCGAGTAAATCCTTCCTGGTGGAATGACGAACTGATCGGCTGTCGGACCCCCTCCGTCTAATAAGCGCTGCTCACACATGGTTGTGTACATCTATGGGGAGGTTGAGTGCCATCTCTGAACAAAGGGACTGTGTCTGTGATACAGTATCCACTGTCAACATCTATCTTTAGGCGTTCTGGGAACCAGGGTGCTGCAAAACTAATATTGATATGTACACTCCTGGAAATGGAAAAAAGAACACATTGTCACCGGTGTGTCAGACCCATCATACTTGCTCCGGACACTGCGAGAGGGCTGTACAAGCAATGATCACATGCACGGCACAGTGGACACACCAGGAACCGCGGTGTTGGCCGTCGAATGGCGCTAGCTGCGCAGCATTTGTGCACCGCCGCCGTCAGTGTCAACCAGTTTGCCGTGGCATACGGAGCTCCGTCGCAGTCTTTAACACTGGTAGCATGCCACGACAGCGTGGACGTGAACCGTATGTGCAGTTGACGGACTTTGAGCGAGGGCGTATAGTGGGCATGCGGGAGGCCGGGTGGACATACCGCCGAATTGCTCAACACGTGGGGTGTGAGGTCTCCACAGTGCATCGATGTTGTCGCCAGTGGTCGGCGGAAGGTGCACGTGCACGTCGACCTGGGACCGGACCGCAGCGACGCACGGATGCACGCCAAGACCGTAGGATCCTACGCAGTGCCGTAGGGGACCGCACCGCCACTTCCCAGCAAATTACGGACACTGTTGCTCCTGGGGTATCGGCGAGGACCATTCGCAACCGTCTTCATGAAGCTGGGCTACGGTCCCGCACACCATTAGGCCGTCTTCCGCTCACGCCCCAACATCGTGCAGCCCGCCTCCAGTGGTGTCGCGACAGGCGTGAATGGAGGGACGAATGGAGACGTGTCGTCTTCAGCGATGACCGTCGCTTCTGCCTTGGTGCCAATGATGGTCGTATGCGTGTTTGGCGCCGTGCAGGTGAGCGCCACAATCAGGACTGCATACGACCGAGGCACACAGGGCCAACACCCGGCATCATGGTGTGGGGAGCGATCTCCTACACTGGCCATACACCTCTGGTGATCGTCGAGGGGACACTGAATACTGCACGGTACATCCAAACCGTCATCGAACCCATCATTCTACCATTCCTAGACCGGCAAGGGAACTGCTGTTCCAACAGGACAATGCACGTCCGCATGTATCCCGTGCCACCCAACGTGCTCTAGAAGGTGTAAGTCAACTACCCTGGCCAGCAAGATCTCCGGATCTGTCCCCCATTGAGCATGTTTGGGACTGGATGAAGCGTCGTCTCAGGCGGTCTGCACGTCCAGCACGAACGCTGGTCCAACTGAGGTGCCAGGTGGAAATGGCATGGCAAGCCGTTCCACAGGACTACATCCAGCATCTCTACGATCGTCTCCATGGGAGAATAGCAGCCTGCCTTGCTGCGAAAGGTGGATCTACACTGTACTAGTGCCGACATTGTGCATGCTCTGTTGCCTGTATCTATGTGCCTGTGATTCTGTCAGTGTGATCATGTGATGTATCTGACCCCAGGAATGTGTTAATAAAGTTTCCCCTTCCTGGGAAAATGAATTCACGGTGTTCTTATTTCAATTTCCAGGAGTGTATATTACGTAACATGCGACACTCTCGCGGTGCCATTTTTCAACTGGCTACGTCGCGACCAGACATGGCACTTTCTTCTGTGGACTGCCTTCGTGGTGTTTACGTTCTCCCTTGCTCAGAAGTATTGCAAGTTCCGTCCGCAATAGAACACGTGTGTGACCAGCTCGAAATTCAATTCCATGCCGGAAGGAGGGGGTTCAGTGGGTTAGTTACAACTGTTGTGAGCGAGTTTGCCTCAGAAGAGAATACAGCATCAGTATGTCACAATTCTCAACGGAATCTGTACACACGCATCGACACCGTACAGATAAGAGAGCTCACATTACCAGGTTATTTGTACACAACTGGCCAACAAAATTGCTACACAACGAAAATGACGTGCTACAGACTCGAAATTTAACCGACAGGAAGAAGATGCTGTGATATGCAAATGAATAGCTTTTCACAGCACTCACACACGGTTGGCGCCGGTGGTGAGACCTACAACGTGTTGAAATGAGGAATGTTTCCAACCGATTTCTCATACACAAACAGCAGTTGACCAGCGTTCCCTGGTGAAACGTTGTTGTGATGCCTCGTGTAAGGAGGAGAAATGCGTACCATCACGTTTCCGACATTGATAAAGGTCGGATTTTAACCTATCGCGATTGCGGTTTATCCTATCGCGACATTGCTGCTCGCGTTGGTCGAGATCCAATAGCAGAATGTTAGCAGAATATGGAATCGGTGGGTTCAGGAGGGTAATACGGAACGCTGTGCTAAACCCCAACGGCCTCGTATCACTAGTAGTCGAGATGACAGGCATCTTATCCGCATGGCTGTAACGGAACGTGCAGGCACGTCTCGATCCCTGAGTCATCTGATGGGGACGTTTGCAAGACAACAACTATCTGCACGAACAGTTCGAAGACGTTTGCAGTAGCATTGACTATCAGCTCGGAGACTATGGCTGCGGTTACCCTTGACGCTGCATCACAGACAGGAGCGCCTGCGATGGTGTACTCAACGACGAACCTGGGCCCACGAATGGCAAAACGTCATTTTTTCGGATAAATCCGGGTTCTGTTTACAGCATCATGATGGTCGCATCCGTGTTTTTGTCATCGCCATACTGGCATATCATCCGGCGTGATGGTATGGGGTGCCATTGGTTACACGTCGTGGTCACCTCTTGGTCGCATTGATTACATTTCAGATGGGTCACGACCCGTGGCTCTACCCTTCATTCGCTCCCGCATGTTGCAGGTCCTTTATGGATACAGAAAATGTTCGACTGCTGCCATGGCCAGCACATTCTCCAGATCTCTCACCAATTGAAAACGTCTGGACAATGGTGACCGAGCAACTGGCTCGTCACAATACCCCAGTCACTACTGTTGATGAACTCTGGTCTCGTGCTGAAGCCGCATGGGCAGATGTACCTGTACACGCCATCCAAGCTCTGTTTGACTCAATGCCCAGGCGTATCAAGGCCGTTATTACAGACAAAGGTGGTTGTTGTGGGTATTGAGTTCTCAGGATCTATGCACCCAAATTGCGTAAAAATGTAACCACATGTCAGTTGTAGTATAATATATTTGCTCAATGAATACCCTTTCATCATCTGCATTTCTTCTTGGTGTAGCAATTTTAATGGCCAGTAGTGTAATTTGACCCGCTTTCGTAATAAATGAAATAACACCAGAGAGCCCCTCAAACCTTGAAGTTTCATTTCCTTTCCTCCTCCTCTTCTAGCTGCCTCACTGTTTTAATCAGTGAGCGTGCCGTTGCTTCAGTTGTAGAATATTTTGGAAGCATTTGGGCTCACGAGTTGCAGTGTGTGAATTCAACTTCATTAGCAGATGTGTTCAGCGACGTCTGTTATGGCCCATTGTCAGTAATTCTAGGAGTACGCTCATTTGAAATTAGGAAAAGGGGAGCTCTGTATTGTTGGAAGAAAGGTAGTCAAATAGAAATGTGAAGTATACTTTCAGTGGAAATCATTATGAAAAAGTTGTTACAAGACCGCTTACTACAACTGCGGTATAATGTGTAGGACACTTCAGGCACAGGCAGGATAATATACGAACTTATACGCAACATCAGTTAACAAAAAAGAGATTTCTTCATTTATTGAGCTGACCTAATTGGTCATGGGCCGTACGTTATGTATATGTACAATATCAAGATGCAGTAGCATGATAGTCGCGACTGCAGTATTGTGAGCTCTCCGAAAGACAGGTTGTGATCTTGTGAGACTGTCCGCTCTACGGTAATGCAGAGGATAAAAGTCTTCAGGCATAAAGGAAGCTAGATCGAAAAGCGATACCGGGGAACAAGTTAGCTAGGTTCCTCTTGGAAGGCCAAGGATGAATTCGCGAGACACTCAGTACACGTCAGCACGATGCCATCTCGCCTACTTAATACACAAGTGCTCTACAGTTGGAGCGCAAGCAACTGATATTTGTGAGCATTGAATGAAATGTTTCAAAGACTTTCCATCGTGTTGGTTTGGTGAGGGTTCTAAGAGAATACAGTGAATCGCGACATTGATTGTTACAGTGAAAACGTTAATCATGTGCTGCACTTTGTTACAACGTTTGTAAACCGGGCTTTATGAGGACGGATCCAGTAGCGGAAAAATGAATCGACTGTTCAAATGCACACTAGTAAATGACCTGTAGCATCAGCAGTATTAGTTACTCGGTAATTATTTAAGAGGTTTATAGTAGTTTTGTAATGGTGGAGAGTAGTTGCTGAATCATAATTTTCTTAGTATTAACATTTTTATTAATTTATTTTTTCGTAATGTTTATACGTGCCAACAATAAATAGTTAGCATATACAGTGCTTTTACTATCACAAAAAAGTGAGAGTGTTAGGTTCCAAGATAACAGACTATACCTGTAAAAATTAATTAAATAATTAATGAATAAGAAAGTCTGGAAGACAGTAGACTGTACCGCCATGCGAACCAACAGTAGACGGTCGCCAGCCACCTATGTCATGTGAGTGAGAGACAGATAACAAATTAAGAAATAAATCATTCATTTTCCACCAGACCAAAGAATCCTTAGATTAAGTAATCAATACTTTTTAATTAATTTACTTATGCCATTTCTATTCTGATATGTTGTGTCGCATTTTTTTACGAGAAGGCATTGTGTTTTACGTGCGTTTGGACTCAGTGGTAGCCTAGAAGTTTTATTCCAAGTATTTATTTTACTTTTTGGGGAGATCTAGTGTTTGAGGCATGTTGTGCGTGGTATGTTGGATGTTTACCAATATTCATGCAAACTGGAATGAATTAATCATTATACGTTGCTTATTAATTTGTTCATTTAATCCTACGTTAATAGTTGATCTGATGAAGCATTTTGAACAGAACTCGCTCAGTTATCAAACTATCGCGCACAATGATTGTAACAACATTGCATAGCAGGTGTCAGAGATACACGTAGACTAGTAACTAAAGTTTTAGGTGCATGGGAAAGCTGACTGCAAGGACATGTTCTTTCGATGTGTGTTTTGTGAACGTGTTGAAGGGAATGCCTCACTCTCATACGTCTAACATTGCTCTAGTCTGTTGGATGCTTATTGGTCTTCTTGTTTCTGAAATAAAACAATTTTGTTCTTCGGCCAGTTTGTTGGTATCGAATCACGAGTTGACAGTATAACGCAGGAACGTGCATGCACTTGAGATATTTGTAGATGGAAGCATATGAAGTTTAACTGCGACAAAATCACCCATGTGTCCTCCACTGAAGCTCAGTGTGTTCTGTAAGAGAGCTTGCTTCCGTCTGTAATAAGAAAAAGGGAAGGACTGAAGTATTCAACGATCAACTTTAACAAGTGTCATGAGAGATCCTCCAAGAACGAATGCTGACAGCAATAACTATAAACAAAGTTTAACGTCTTCGGTTCGAAGTTCGAACTCTGTCGTCACTTAAATAAAAGTCATCAGCATTGGTGGCCGAAGACTTCCGGCAAAGGAAGTCACCCACATCTGCTAACGTCCTCGTGAGAGGGCGGAGGAGCAGACAAGACAGGAGTTCAAGACACTCTCTGGTCCTTGGGATGGAAACTGTCCCTAAGGATGGATGAGTCAGTAACGATCAAAGGAATGAAGATGGCAATGGAAACCACTGCACATCCACAGGACATGCTGCCTGTAACTGAAAATTGTGATGACATCTCTCAATTGGCAAAAGCTTCTGGACCAGTCCCCCCTCCCCCCTCGAATCTCTGCGAGGGGACCGCCAAGGGGGAGGTGACCATGGGAGAAAGACTGAATAAGCAACGAAAGGATAACGTTCTACGAGCGGGGCGTCGAATGTCAGAAGTTTGGAGGTCTCAAAAGGGAAATACTGAGGCTCGATCTAGTTATAGTGGGGATCAGTGAAGTGAAACGGAAAGAAGACACGGATTTCTGGTCAGATGAATACCGGATAATATCAACAGTAGCAGACAATTGTATTGCAGGTAGTGTCTTACTGTGAATAACTTAGTGGCAGGATTTTTCTTGTCAGAATGGACAGAAAGCTACCGCTGACAAGATATTTCAGCTATACATGTAGACATCGGAAGCTGAAGAGGAAGAGATATATGAGGGTATAGAAAGGGTAACACAATATGCAAAGGGAGACGAAAATCTGATAGTCATGGGGGACTGGAATATGATTTAGGGGAAGGGGTAGAAGAACAGGTTAAAGGAGAATTTAAGACCAGGACGACTTGGCTTCTGCAATAAATTTCAGCTAGTAATAGCGAATAGTCTGTTCAAGAATCACAAACGGAGGAAGAATACCTGGAAAAGGTCGGGAGATATTGGAAGATTTCAGTTAGATTACTTCACGGCTAGAAAGAGATTCCATGACCAAGTACTGGGTTGTAAGACGTACCTAGGAGCAGACATAGAATCGCATCATAATTTAGAAGTGATAAGAGTTGGCTGAAGTTTAGGAGACTAGTCAGGAATAAGCAATGCGCAAAGCAGTGGGATGTGTACGTACTAAGTAATGAAGAGAAGCTATAGAACCACGATAAGGAATAGCCCAGTAGGCAGTACAGTTGAAGAGAAATGTACGTCTCTACAAAGGGAAGTCACAGAAGATGGAAAACAAAATGTAGGTAGAAAGAAGGTTACTGCGAAGAAAACGTGGGTGACAGAACAAATACTTCAGTAGATCGATGAAAGAAGGAAGTACAAAAACGTTCAGGGAAACTCAGAGCTACAGAAATACAAGTCTCTTATCAGTGAAATATATAGAAAACGCAGGGAAGCTAAGGCGAAATGGGTGCATGAAAAATACAAAGATATCGCAAATAATTTGGTCGTCGAAAGGATTGACTCAGTATATAGCAAAGTTCAAACAACCTTCGGTGGAATTAAAAGCAAAGGTCGTAACATTAAGAATGCAACGGGGATTTCACAGTTAAATGCTGAGGAGGGAGCGGATACATGGAGAGAGTACATTGCAGGTCTCTATGAGGGGGAAGAGTTGTCTGATGATGCGGTAGGAGAAGTAACAGGAGTCAATATGGAAGATATAAGGAATGCAGTATTAGGCTGAGAATTTAAAAGAGATTTGGAAGAATTAAATCGAATGAGGCAGACGGGATGCGTAACATTCCATCAGAATTTCTAAAAGCAATGGGCAAATGGCAGCAAAGCGACTATTCATGTTGGCGTATAGTATGTATGAGTCTGACGAAGTATATCTACATCTACATCTACATGACTACTCTGCAATTCACATTTAAGTGCTTGGCAGAGGGTTCATCGAACCACAATCATACTATCTCTCTACTATTCCACTCCCGAACAGCGAGCGGGAAAAACGAACACCTAAACCTTTCTGTTCGAGCTCTGATTTCTCTTATTTTATTTTGATGATCATTCATACCTATGTAGGTTGGGCTCAACAAAATATTTTCGCATTCGGAAGAGAAAGTTGGTGACTGAAATTTCGTAAGAAGGTCTCGCCGCGACGAAAAACGTCTATGCTGTAATGACTTCCATCCCAACACGTGTATCATATCTGCCACACTCTCTCCCCTATAAAGCGATAATACAAAACGAGCTGCCCTTTTTTGCACCCTTTCGATGTCCTCCGTCAATCCCACCTGGTAAGGATCCCACACCGCGCAGCAATATTCTAACAGAGGACGAACAAGTGTGGTGTAAGCTGTCTCTTTAGTGGACTTGTTGCATCTGCTAAGTGTCCTGCGAATGAAACGCAACCTTTGGCTCGCCTTCCCGACAATATTATCTATGTGGTCCTTCCAACTGAAGTTGACTTTCGGAAAATCATCCACACGGTTCTGAAGATTGCAAGAGCCGATAAGTGCGAGAATTGTCGCACGATCAGCTTAACAGTTCATGCTGAAAAGAGTAATTTACAGAAGAATGTAGAAGGAAATTTTAGATATGTGGACTAAATAACATGGCTAAAGAAAAATCGGGAAACATTTATAGGAATTGTCGACCTAGAAAATGTGTTCGGCAGTCTCAAATGGTGCAAGATATTCGAAATTCTAAGAAGAATAGGGATAAGACTTAGGGAAACATAAGTGGCATATAATACGTGTAAGAACTAAGAGGGCACAATAAGAGTGGACACCCAGAACGAATTACATGGATTAAAAAGAGTGTAAGACACGGATTAGGTTTTCGCCCCTTCTGTTCAATCTGTACGTCGAGGAAGCAATGACGGAAATAAAATAAAGGATCAAGAGCAGAATTGAAATTCAAGGTGAAAGGATATCATTGATAAGATTCGCTGATGACATTGCTACCCTAAGCGAAAGCAAATAAGAATTTATGGATCTGTTGAATGAAATTGAAAGTTGGACGTTCATATCTTTTTTTTTTTTTTTTTTTTTTTTTTTTTTTTTTTTTTTGATAGGTGACTATTGATTATGCTTTTGTGTACATACACAAACTTTGAGTCTGAGATACTGTTATCGCGAGTGGTGGGGAGCGAACAGTTGTTAATAGTCGGACGCAGCCTGTCGTGGAGAGAAGCCGCGCGTCATGAGGAGTCACAACATGCCCTGACTGTGCTAGAAGCGCCAGAAGAGATTTTGGTATTAATCAAGGATATTTTGGTAATTTGCCCTCTTGGTGCTCATAGTAGTTGCTTGCTTGCACACTGGAGGTATTCTGTCAGATTTGTGCATGCATACAATGAAAGTAATATTAGTAATTTTCTTGATTAAAGACATTGTGGAATAATTAAACTTTTTGCTACTCAAACTGTCGAAGAAAAGAAAGGTATGGTTAAACTTATATCAATGTGTGAATTGCCAGTTTTCAGAATACAGTAAATTGAAAGATTTTATTGATTTTTTCTTTGTTTTTACGCTGCTTATGGCTAGTTGACAAAACCGCTACTGGTTATTTATTTTCTATAAAAAAAGAAGAAGGGGAGTAGTTGCATCAGTAGCTGTGACGACCATACGTTACGCTCTACGTGGATCGCAATATTTCTTTTGAATTATTTTAACATGACGCCGGAGGCAGAATATTCAAGCAGTTGCAGCGGCAAGACGAGGTGCGTTGTCTGTTGTGTGCAGGAGCATTACAGTAATAATTGCTAGAAGACGTTAGACAATACTTTAAAAATCGCAGTCAGGTACAAGAGAACTGATTTCTTATGATTTACGGGAACAGTAATGAATTTCTGTTTTTTGTTCTCAACGAGAATACTGACATGCCGGAATAAGGGTTTTCTTAATACAAGTTGTACGGCTACATATCAAATTTTATGACAAGGACAGTAAAGTTTCACTAAGTAGAATAGCAAGTTTTAGAGAAAAAGAATAGATAACGTTAATATTGAGAGAGATAGAGTTCCTCAAATTTTTCGTACGTCACTTGCCATACTAATAATTTTTGGCATGAAACTTTCACTAGGCTAGTAACTATTACAATTTTTGATAATAAAACTTCCAGAATGAACAGTCAGATGAGTACAGAATAAGGATTGTGAGCAAATGGAAGGAAGATGAAAGTAATGAGACGTAGCAGAAATTAGAAAAGCGATAAACTTAACATCAGGACGGATATTCATGAAGTGGATGAAGTTAAGGAATTCTCCATAGACACTAAAATAACGTATCACAAACAGAGCAAGGAGAACACAAGAAGCACACTAGCACTGGCAAAAAGGGCATTCCTGATCAAGAGAAGTATACTAGTACCTAACATAGGCTCTAATTTGAGGAAGAAATTTTTGAGAACGTATGCCTGGAGCACAAAGTTAAATGGTAGTGAAACAAGAACTGTGGGGGAATCAGGCACACAAGAGAATAAAGAATCTGAGATGTGGTGCTACAGAAGGCTGTTGAAACCTGGACTCACTACCAAGGCAAGGAATGGGGAGATTCTCCGCAGAATCGGTGAGGAAAGTAATATAAGGAAAACACTAATAAGAATAGGATGGTAGGACGTCTGTTAAGACATCAGGAACTAACTTCCATGTTACTAGAGTGAGCTGTAGAGGGTACAAACTGTAGAGGAAGACAGAGATCGGAATACATCCAGCAAATAGCTGAGAACATAGGATGCAAGTGCTACTCTGAGGCGAAGAGGCTGGCACAGGAAAGGAATTCGTGGCGGACCGCATTAAAACAGTTGGCAGACTGATTAGTCAAAAGAAGGAAGCCATCAAAATACAAAGAATTACGTCTTCTGAAGGCATTCACTCTGAGTTTCGACCTTTATCACATTTGTGAAATTGCTTTTAATTATAGTATGTTCTTTGTGATGCGATTCAAAGTAATGAACACAAAGATTTTCAGTGTAATTAATGCATACTTCCAAACTACTCTGTTGCCTAATGTACACATTGCGTAATGTTTAGACGCGTTCCTCGGCAGCAGCGCTGCGAGGTGCACATTATGAACTATGCTTGCCCGAAAAGGCAGACACGTAAGAGTAGCTGACGCTATTGGACGTACAGTAGCTTACTTACTCACCATCACTCATCACAACAAAACCATTGACGTTCGAGCTGAGATGTGAATAACAGCTAGTTTAGAATAAACAAGAAAACAGAGACGCGATTATCCCTATACGTTTCCAGGCCTTAGAAACAGACTTAATCAAAGTAAAAGTTATCTTATAGAAAAATATAATTTTCTCGTCATGTTTGCCTCCCAGATGCTCTACACCGTAGCTTAGTAGACCACGCTACTAACGTTAATACAGAATTTTTAATAAATAGGATGAACGTAGTACAGTTTTTCGTTAATAGACACATGTTTGAAATAATGTGAGCTTACTAACTTTTATGCTGGAGCCAAGATACACTTCTTCCACTTTTCGTATTGAGTCAAAATTTCAAAAGCAATGGAATCAAACTGGGAGACAGCACAAACAAAAAATCAAACCTTTTTTTGCAAGAGCTATGCTACTGTGACAGTTTTGTGGAGAAAGGTATTTGCGTAAGTTATCGTTATTCCCTACATGTTTCGCATGTAGTGAAAATGAATCACTGCTACTCTCAGGAGATTTCAGAGATTGATCAGTATTATTGTTTCTGACGGGGGCTACTTTTGGGGTCCAGTGACTCGTTAAAGTGTCGTTCTTTATCGCTGCTACATGAGTTTCCATTGTGACATTGAATGTGTGTAATGTTCGAAATAAAACGGTTATTGTATTGAATGATAACCGAGGACCTAGAAACGACGGAGAGGCTCCGCCCCCGCCGCAGCCGCAGTGGTCCACAACCCCACGACGACTACCGCAGTCCACTTCACCCCTCCGCCGCCCCAACCGATCCGAGGGTTATGGTGCGGTTTGGCCCCGGTGGACCCCCCATGCAACGTCTCACACCAAACGAGTGTAGCCCCTATGTTTGCGTAGTAGAGTAATGGTGGTGTACGTGTACGTGGAGAACTTGTTTGCGCAGCAATCGCCGACATAGTGTAGCTGAGGCCGAATAAGGGGAACCAGACCGCATTCGCCGAGGCAGATGGAAAAACGCATAAAGCCATCCACAGACTGGCCATTTCACCGGACCTCTACACAAATCCGCCGGGCGGATTCGTGCCGGGGACGAGGCGCTCCCTCCCGCCCGGAAAGCCGTGCGTTAGACCGCACGGCCAACCGGGCGGGTAATAAAATGATTAACTTATGATACGCGCTGTTGACAGTACATTTAATAGCACATTCGACTGTTCCCTTCCACGGCTGAATCAGTATATAATAGAAATTCGTCTGTAGGAATGCATAACGATAGCTCACAAAAGGAAGTTTAGCACTGCTATCCTCGTTACTGTGCTAAACAGTATATAACAGTACGCAAATGTTCGTTGACAGGACATATCGAAATGTAGAGTACGAAGACCACGATACACTCTCGAGTTTTCCGAAAGATAGGCGTAGAGCTTCACCGGTTGCGAATTTCTAGCAGTCGCGTCCATCCACGTATTAACTGAAGTTAGACAGCGGTGAGGTATGTATCACTTAGGGCATATCTGTTTGTGGAGTTATTGTGCCACAATTACCCTTTATTCCGCAACTCAAATACGAGCTATACATCTCTATTTCTGCCTCTATTAACCAATTCAGTAACCCAATACTCTTAGGGCGAAATGGGTTTACTGTGTAATCAACAACAAGTTGTATGCATCACCGGATATATTCTTCAAAACATGACACAATACGTTCACAATGATGTCCCTTAGATTAAAAGACTGCTGAATGGTTCAAATGGCTCTTAGCACTATGGGACTTAACATCTATGGTCATCAGTCCCCTAGAACTTAGAACTACTTAAACCTAACTAACCTAAGGACTGCACACAACACCCAGTCATCACGAGGCAGAGAAAATCCCTGACCCCGCCGGGAATCGAACCCGGGAACCCGGGCGTGCGAAGCGAGAACGCTACCGCACAACCACGAGCTTCGGACAAAAGACTGTTCACTAAACTCACCAACATCTGAGGTTTTAGCTGCTAGTGTACCTGCCAGATTGTATGGTCATGGTCCACTAAACTTTTTTGTTGCGGATGTGTCGTTCGGAGCTGAGCCTGATAGCTTCTGAGGTGTCACTGGACGCGATGGTTATTGCCAACTGTCCTTTCGGACGTCAGAGAGCGACGTAAGCGCAACAGAAACCGGGCGTGGTCTACAGAAATAATCCTTGTCAAAGATAAAGCTAAACTATCAACTGTCGTCTGTCAAAGATAAAGCTCATGAATCGATTAAGACTATATGAGTTACCGTTAAATTCCGCGAAATCTTCTTTTGTGTTGAATTCGTCTCCATGTTTAAATACATCGATGGCTTACCAATATTGTTATAGATAATAGTTCAGCACTGTAAATAAATGTTTTGTTTCGAAAACTTCAGTTAACGGTTTCTTGACAATAGCATCTTATTTTTCTTATTTCCCTAGTCAACAAAAACTGAATTCTTCTTCAGATGAGTACACACATTTCCCTTGAAAAGTCCATTGTAGAACTTAACACCACGTACATGAAATCTTGTATACTCTGCTTGCCAGCACAGATCTCAGTGCCTGACGCATTTCCTGTGATGGTCTACCACCGATTATCTCTGCCGGTAACGCCCCATTTACATAGTACTTAACTCGCTGTCCTATGCCCGACCCATAAGCCGGCGTGACACACTGGATCAATCTCTGATGATGTTCGGTGCGGGTCTCGACGAAACGTCAGGAACAAATAAGTTTCATACACCTCCACCATAGAAACTGGACTCACGCTATCTTTGAAAAACTATTATAGCTGTTACCGGAACAGTACGGCTAAAGTTACGACTGCGCTAACCCTCGTAAATGGCAACAACTGTGTATTTTCTGCAGAGAAGTAAAATTTTACGAGAAAAGGAAGGCTGGTATTAGCCGCTCATGAATTTGCATTTAACTTTGCGTTCTCATTACGGCGACACACTGACCAGGCCATTTGCAGGCACTCTGCCGGCTATAGTGGCCCACTACACGCGGTATTTTCCCCGTTTGTTTAGGGAGCGCTCCGGGGGATTCCCCCGTTTTTTTGGCGCGGCAGAGCCGGCACGCCCGCGCGCTGTCGCCGAGCAGGACAGCCTGCATAAACAAGGCGGAGCCAGCCACCGCCTAAATGGACCCCTTCGTTACATGTGGTCCGAGCAAACGCACTCTCGCAAAACCAACACGCGCCGCTCACCGCGCCGATGTAAATAATCGATTCTGCAAAAATTAGCCCTATCAATTAACGGGAAAGCCATCAGACTGAAATTCTTGCGGACAATGGCGCTCCGCTCGTCAGTCGGTAAATGGAACGGGCCCCAGTGCGTTGCCTTTGTCGCCGCCGCGGCAATTAGCTGTAAAGGTCGGTAATCGGGGAACTCCCAGCAATATAGCACCGCTGCAATCTCTCTCTCCTAGCTATCACGGCTTCGGGACTCTACGCCCGCTGGGGAATGAAGAAAACGATTTTGTCCGATACTGCTATTATCGGTGTGCACGCAACAGCATTCGTAGTTAATATGTTCCAAAACTCCGAGTATGAAAACGGTTTTTTCGAAGCTCATACCTCGGGCTCTATTGGTAATGGTATTGTCTAGTATTTTGTATAACTCGTGGACCAGGTACCATTTGATATACCCAGCAGAACTTAGTATTACTATCCTACAGTACAGAGCCAAGTATGAATATTACATACTTCCTCCCGCTTTGGCAAATGGAGCAAATCGGTTGGTCGTTTTGGCGTTTGATGTGCTCTATGGTGGGCTTGATAAGACTTATGGAGGTACCATTAGTTCATATGCGGTTCCTCGGAAAACCCCAAAAGAGGGGTTTACACTTTTGCCGTCACCAGCGGACCAAAACTCAACCGAGAATTCCAAGACGACAATGCGCATAAAATAGCTGAATTTTGTATAATACAAACTTAATAGGGGTGAGAGCCAGTGATAATGACCGACAGAGTATATCACAATGACAGCGATGAAGAGAGAGATAGTTACAGTGAGAAAAGACAGCAGCAGTAGGAAGGAATGTGATACAAACAGTAAGAGAGAACAAGACGGAAAGAGTCAGAGCAGACAGTAGTAGTAGGATAGAACGAAGGAGCAATCTCCTGGCTGGATACTTTAGATATTAACCTATAGTTTTTATTACAATTTGAAGCTCTGTTTATCAATATTACGGTTTATAAAAAGCACTTTTTTACATGTAACTCATCCTAGTGTTTTTATCCATATGAATATTATTGATTTATCGATCTAATCTAAGACTTTTATTACCATAAATGAATGTAATCTATTTTATTTGTTGTATATGCATAGTGTTACGAGTAACATCATTGCTGTTCAATTCAAGTAATGTATCCTTGATGCCAAACGAAATAATAAAAAAAAAGGACGCAATGACAGAGAGACCCAAAAGGACAGAGACACAAAAAGATAATGACAAAGAGTTGGGCTGAATGAATGACTGAGAAAGGACAACTAGGTGTGAATGGGTATGAGTAAGCTACAGCTCTGGACCTGTGAGTGCGAGGGAGTTACAGTTAGGGGAACCTGTGGTATTTTTATGTGAGTTGAATGTTAAAAAAAAGAGCGGATATCTTCGCATACCAAAATTTTTGGGTAAACTTTTAAAAGTGCTGAGGAAGGTATAATGAGTCAGCTGGTACCCCACTTTTCAATCACAGTCTTTTAACTGAACAGGAATACGTTCGCATTTTTTTGTGGTCCGATAGGAGCACTTTTTTGCTGAAGTGCTATAAGTCAGCATCAAATGTGCTTCAATGCAACCACACTGCTGTCCATTTCAGCTGAAATCCATGAAGGCGGCGGGCAACCAACGTCGAATGGGCATGAAGGGTACTACATGGAAATGATGAGCATTTCATCACAACTGCACTAAGTATGAGTAACAACACATAGATTCTGTATACAAAGAAAGATTCTGTGTATAAAACAGCATTGTGCTGGTTCTTGAAGAGTAGGTGGTGTTGCACACTCCTCGTGTGAAAGGGTGGATGTTTCACCATCAAGTGTCGGATTACGACAGCAGAAAGACTGTGACCTGTGGAGGCTGTGGTCGCTCGTTCCGTGGTGTGGCTGCTACCACGGGTACTAGAATAGGGGTCATGCGCAGGAGAGCTGTGACGTCACCGTGAATCCTCCCGCCACGCCTCACTGCACTTGAACTTACTGGCGCACGTGTTTAAGTCACACGTAGGTCAGAATGTAAACGAGATTTTCGAGATTTCAGTGTATTTACTGTTATTAAGCTTTAGATCCATTAGCCTACTTTCTCTACAGTCAGTGAAATGGATGACAACTTCTTTCACCATCTCGAAAAGCACTGGTTCTTTCTGGGAGAAGAGACTCACACAGGCTTAGGTCTTATAGACCTGCAGTGCGGAGATATCACCTATAACTTCATTTTAAACTCTTTGCCGGTGTTAACAGATTTCCTTTTCACAGTCTGAAAAGTTATGTTACAACTATTTTCAGATTTTGTCTTTATTCACTCTCCGCTCATTTACTATCTTTGCAATTTTTTGCCTTGCTGATAGCTTTGTTTCTGTGAAAGTGCGTGTACTTGTGAAACACACTGCAACGAAGTTCCGACAAAAGATAGCGCTTTATAAGACAGGCAACGTAAAGTCGCACAACATTTCCATTGTCTTCAGATGAGCAGTCAGTACATCGACCATTCATAATCAATCAAAATCGTTTTCTGTTAACAGAAAAAGAATATTGTGAACATGTTTTAATGTCAGTAACTCATCCCTACATCTAGAGACAAGATCCCTTAAATCTGCATTCTTTTGACTAAGGTCCTTTATTTCTGTTTCCATAATTTCTAACTGTTGGCGTAAGCACGTTTTTTTGCATTCATATCTGTGTTTGTTTTTACGGTTAACGTTTCGTCTAGTAGTAGTTTTTTCATTAGTTGCTTATACCTGTAAAACAACTACTTCTTTACAGTAGCTTCGTTTCTGTGCCCTAATATTCTTCTCATTGTGCTGGAGGATGGTACATTTACAGCTGAAACAGCATAAGTCTTCTACTTGCGTTTCAAATGAATAGTCAACAGCTCACTTTTCAAATCCCTTTCATGGTCTAAATTAGTAAATGTGTTGAGCAGACACGAGCCTTTTCAACCAGATACGAGCATTTTCAAGTGAAAATGTATCTGCATGTTCACAGCATTTATTAGTTTTCGTTTCGAGTAATTGTTTTTATAAAAATCATGAAACCTAATTCCTGTCTGCTGTCTGCTGTGGCTAATCCAACTGGCGGTCACAAGGCAAACCATTATTTTTCACCCGCCAACTTACTCTAAAAAGTCTTCAATGTACCGATAATTACTGCGTCACTTTATACTCAATCGCCAGCTACTAACAAAAATTCACACTGCCGTAAGAAAGCCTTAGTTTCACTCGCAAAGGCAAGTAACACACACTGCGTAATGGCAGTAGCAGGCTACTGAAGGCTGGCTGGATTCACTCGGACGTCAGCGACGGTTTTTCTACTGCGAATACTCCTCACGTTGCCTACCATGTATTTTAACACCCGTGGCTTCTACAATCGGCGGAGATCCAAAGACTCTCTGGCGAATATGAAATTGATGGATTCAAGAGGGTCAAACTCATCGCTAGAATGTGAATGACTCCAAACGGCTAGCACTCAAGAGAGCATAAGTACCGTCTGCTCGAACCTGCACAGCCATGTTACATAAAGTGAGTCAGGGAATGGTCTTAATTTCAACGAAACTCGTATTCACGTGAACAATGGAGTGCAGGGCTGTAAGGGCAGTCGGGTCCAAAAGTAGAAAAGCCAGAATTGACATTATATTTAGCAGGACATTTTGCCGTAAAAGCAGCATTAACTATTTTAAACAAATATAGAGTCAGTTGCATATTTTCGATCGTTTTTTAATTATCAGTTACACTCTTTTGCGGTCTCTCAGCCCCACGTGGGCTAAGAGCAAGGAAAAAAAAACAGTGAACATCCTCATAATTTAGCAATTATCAGAGAAAAGTCTCAGTTGCTTTCTTCCTGTTGTTGTTGTTGCGGTCTTCAGTAATGAGACTGGTTTGATGCAACTCTCCGTGCTACTTTATCCTGTGCAACGTCCTTCATCTCCCAGTACCTACTGCAACCTACATCCGTCTGAAGCTGCTTAGTGTATTCATCCCTTGGTCTCTCTCTACGATTTTTACCCTCTACGCTGCCCTCCAATACTAAATTGGTGATCCCTTGATGCCTCAGAATATTTCTTACCCACCGATCCCTTCTTCTAGTCAAGTTGTGCCGAAAATTTCTCTTCTCTCCAATTCTATTCAGTACCTCCACATTAGTTATGTGATCTACCCATCTAACCTTCAGAATTCTTCTGTAGCACCTCATATCGAAAGCTTCTATTCTCTTCTTGTCCAAACTATTTGTTGTCCATGTTGCACCTCCATACATGGCTACACTACATACAAATACTTTCAGAAACGACTTCCTGGCACTTAGATCTATACTCGATTTTAACAAATTTCTCTTCTTCAGACACGCTTTCCTTGCCATTGCCAGTCTACATTTTATATCCTCTCTACTTCGACTATCATCAGTTATTTTGCTCCCCAAATAGCAAAACTCCTTTACTACTTACAGTGTCTCATTTCCTAATCTAATTCCCTCAGCATCAGCCGACTTAATTCGGCTACATTCCATTATCCTCGTTTTGTTCTTGTTGATGTTCATCTTATATCCTCCTTTCAAGACACTAGCCACTCCGTTTAACTGCTCTTCCAAGTCCTTTGCAGTCTCTGACAGAATTACAGTGTCATCTGTGAACCTGAAAGTTTTTATTTCTTCTCCATGGATTTTAATACTTACTTCGAATTTTTCTTTTGTTTGCTCATTATACAGATTGAATAGGATCGGGGAGAGGCTACAACCCTGTCTCACTCCCTTCCCTACCACTGCTTCCCTTTCATGTCCCTCCACTCTTACAACTGCAATCTGGTTTCTGTACAAATTGTAAATAGCCTTTCGCTCCCTGTATTTTACCCCTGCCACCTTCAGAATTTGAAAGAGAGTATTCCAGTCAACATTGTCAAAAGCTTTCTCTGAGTCTACAAATTCTAGGTTTGCCTCTCCTTAATCTAGCTTCTAAAATAAGTCGTAGGGTCAGTATTGCCTCACGTGTTCCGATATTTCTACGGAATCCAAACTGATCTTCCCCGAGGTCGGCTTCTAGTTTTTCCACTATAAAGAATTCGCGTTAGTATTTTTCAGCCGTGACTTATTAAACTGATAGTTCGGTAATTTTCACATCTGTCAACACCTGATTTCTTTGGGATTGGAATTATTATATTCTTCTTGACGTGTGAGGGTTTTTCGCCTGTCTCATACATCTTGCTCTCGAGATGTTGGAGTTTTGCCAGCACTGACTCTCCCAAGGCTGTCAGTAGTTCTAATGGAATGTTGTCTACTCCGGGGGCCTTGTTTCGACTTAGGTCTTTCAGTGCTCTGTCAAACTCTTCACGCAGTATCATATCTCCCATTTCATTTTCATCTACATCCTCCTCCATTTCCATAATATTGTCCTCAAGTACGTCGCCCTTGTATAGACCCTCTATATACTCCTTCCACCTTTCTGCTTTCCCTTCTTTGCTTAGAACTGGGTTTCCATCTGAGCTCTTGATATTCTTACAAGTGGTTCTCTTCTCTCCAAAGGTCTCTTTAAATTTCCTGTAGGCAGTATCTATCTTAACCCTAGTGAGATAAGCCTCTACATCCTTACATTTGTCCTCTAGCCAATGTCTTCCTAATGTTACTATTTGACGTTGTCAATGGGGAGACACGCAATCTGTTGATTTAAAACATGTGTGGTTTATTGATTACCGATTTTGAATTTAAGGCGAACCATCTACAGATCAAACTGAAATGTTGTTCTGTGTGTGGCATTCATTACACACTGTCCTATTCTTAGGGCTAAGTAACCCTACAAGAAAAATGGCTCTGAGCACTATGGGACTTAACATCTGTGGTCATCAGTCCCCTACAACTTACAACTACTTAAACCTAACTAACCTAAGAACATCACACACATCCATGCCCGAGGCAGGATTCGAACCTGCGACCGTAGCAGTCGTGCGATTCCGGACTCATCGCCTAGAACCCTACAAGAAAAATCGTAGTATGTTATGTAAATTGACAAGGTTAATCATTAACCAAATATTGTTAATGTACACATATGTGGCAATACGTTTGAGTCGTGGTTCCATTGAGTTAGTATATTGTTCTGTATGGCGCCACTCGCTCAAGTGTAGCATCGTCTATCCCTCTTGCGACCCCATTGCCAAAATCTATGAGGAAGAGTTAGTACCTGTGGGTTGTGTCCTTAGAAGGTCTTTGCTTGCCGATATATATACGGGGTTTGCTGGCTCGAGATGGAGGCACGATGTTTGGGGATTGGCGGTGGTGTCGCGACAAGACGTAGTCATGACGTCCAAGCGGCCGAAACCACGAGCTGAGCAAGGAGGGCCTGCACAGAGCGAAGATACCGGAGTACTTCACCGGGGTCATCGTCGACTACAAGCAGCAAGCCGACATCCCGTCGGTTGGTAGGAAACATTCATGTCAGACGAGCGCTCGTGGCCCGGCTGCACTTTTCTACCTGGCCTTCATCAGCACCACTCAGTAACCACTGTAACGCACCGTGGATCCATGGAAATGCTTGCTGATAAAGGGGAGTAAAATTCTCTAATCTTCGTGGTGATTTATGTCACTGTCTACCTGCCCTCCTTATAATTTTCTGGTTTGTTCCCGACCCTCAGAGTTTTACTCGGTCTACTCTTTGGTCGTAAATATAGGCCTAGTATTGAACTAAGACACTAGTTGTTTAAAAGTTAGTCACGCTCTTATATTGCCCTTCGTTATTATTTTATGTTTTGTACCTGTCCCTCAGAGTTTTACTCGGTCGGCTTTTTGGTTGTAAATATATATGCCGCAGTATTGTACTAAGACACTAGGTGTCGTTTATTATATTGCCTCTCCTTTCTGGTTTATACCAATCATTAATGTTCTAATGAATCAGCCCCTGGTCGTAAATATAGCCGGCACAATTGTAGTATGGCACAGGTTGCAGTTAAACAAAGCAGGAGCCTTGTGGTTAGATTAAGATGTTAACCGGTTCAATTATTTGATTGTAATTGCGTTTGTCACTCATTATTTATGATCTGAACAACCTGTTGTACTAAGCTATGCATTGCTGTGTTTGAAGTACCAGATATCGTTATTGGTGCATTTTAGCTAGATCATGTGGTTCCGCTGAGTGAGTTCTCTTGTAATAAGTGTTAACAAGTAGTGTTTTAAGACGTTCCTTCAGAGCGGTGCTAATAACTGACAATCAGTTTAACTTTGAAAATATTAACAGCCAATTGTCACCAGGTTTTTAGTCAAAATAATATTGTCCAAAGGGACGGGTTGGGATCCAGTCGCACCTTGGTTGAAATTTAGAGGTTGGTTGTTTTGAAGTAATCTTATCATTGTCATATTGTTTGCTAATCTGTTTAACCTTTAAGCATAGGTGCACATCTTAACCCCAAACCTTTCGACATACAGCTTTCAAATTAAAAGTTAAGTCATCTGTTTTGACTAATTGAATCACTTTTGTCGTCAATGATGCTTATATATTTTTCATGTGTTGCAGAAAGGCGTTTAATACGAGAGACTGTGTCGAGCGTGGTAGTAAACACCACTGTTCCACCCGATAACGGGCAGGTTGCGAATCCGGCCGTTTTGTAATCATTGTTAGATTGTTTGCTGCTTTGATTTCGTTCCCAAAGATGATTCATCTTTAGGTTTGTCAAAATAATTTGCAGATTTGTTTATTTAGTAAAAAAAATTGGTTATATATTCTTAAATAAACAGATTGTGTGAAAAGAAAGTTATATTGGTGGGTCCTCCCTCCCAAGTTTTCCTTAATTCCAGTAAGTCCCATCACTCAGTGGGCACTGTAACAACATGTGATAAATGACCAACTTTTTTAGCCACACATGTTTCTTCTTCTGATGGTAATTTAGTTTCAAATCAAAACAAAAATTCTGTATAAAAAAAATAAACAATTGTCATTTCATTTGAAACCGAAACGGAAATATATTCAATAAATTTTGTCATTTGCATTATATGTATAAAGAAAGAACAATAACCTGTAGTTCAAAAAATGTTCAAATATGTGAAAGTCTTATGGGACTTAACTGCTAAGGTCTTCAGTCCATAAGCTTACACACTAATTAACCTAAATTATCCTAAGGACGAACACACACACCCATGCCCGAGGGAGGACTCGAACCTCAGCCGGGACCAGGTGCACAGTCCATTACCGCAGCGTCCTAGACCGCTCGATCTGTAGTTAACTGTTACGATTTGTCATTTGAACCTATTTCATCAGGAACGCTATTTTTGTTCGAAACCATTTCCTGAAACTCTTGACAGGCTAATCTGTTCTCATACAACAACTACATTATCTCTGTGATTGTGTCCTTCTGCAATAAATTGCATTTGTTTGTCCATTGTGCGTTTATGAAAGACAACACCCGTTCAACGTTGACATAATGACCCGTAATGGCGAAGTAATATTATACTAATTTCAGTAATTCTGAATAAAAGTATTCATTATGCTCCGATTTTAAATATCCATCTGAAATGCCTGGGCTAGCAGGACAGAGCGGATTAGGTTGTGGAAAGAGGCCAAAATGAGTTCCTGTCGGTTGCACTCAACAAACAAACTTTATTTATCAACACACAGTATTACAACAAGGATGCAAACACTCAAAACTTTATACGTCCTCCTTTGATTAACTCTAGATCGGCTGAAAGCCACATTCAAAATCCAAGACACAAGGCTAAAGCAAAATTGAAATACAAGGTTCTTCTGGAGGTTTCACCTAAGAATATTTTCTAAATCTTCAGTCTAATCGGGTGAAGGCCTTAGCATTTTAATTTCAATGGAACTAGGCGGGAAGTCGCATATTAAGCAATAAGAGGAGTTTCAATGAAAAGGCGGAAGGCCTTATCTTAAAACATTTCAAGCAAACTGGGCTGAAGGACACTTTCAAAAGCATAACAATCTTATGCCTTAAGGGCAAGAGAAGAAGATTAATTTAAGAGATATTAAAACGGCTGAAGGCCGCTCACCAACAATTGATTTGGCGGCTTAAGCCCTAGAAGAAGAGTTTAAATTTTAAAGGACAGAAGACCATATCTTAAAAGATTTCATATAAACTAAAGAACAACAAACTCATGTCTTAAGCGCAAGAGAAGAAGATTAAAACGGCTGAGTGCCGCTCACCAACAAATGATTTAACGACTTAAGCCCTAGAAGAAAAGTTTCAATTTAAAGGGCAGATGGCAGTATCTTAAAAGATTTCATATAAACTAAAGAAGAACAATCTCATGCCTTAAGGGTAAGCCAACTACATAAATTTAAGAGATACTGATACTCGGCTGTAAGCCACTCATCAACCTAATAACTAAAATCCAAAAAGGGAAATTACTAAATAACACACAAGGAACGGCGCTCAGAAGTTTCCAAGGGTCGGCCTTGGATTGTAACACTAACGCCCGTTTAGGTGAGACAGGGAGCCTGTCCTACGGTTGGTTGTTTGGGGAAGGAGACCAGACAGCGTGGTCATCGGTCTCATCGGATTAGGCAAGGATGGGGAAGGAAGTCGGCCGTGCCCTTTCAGAGGAACTGTTGTGGTTGGCAGGAGAGCCAACCGTGTTCCTAAAGGAGGCCGAAATGCACGCGTTTTAGCTCACGCAGGCTGGCGTGAGGTCTGGAACATGACAAGGGAATTAGAATTGAGAAAATCGGACGCAGCTTGTGGAATACATAACTTCAATCCATTAATGGAGAACGTCGCTCTTTAAGGTACATGATTCACAATATCAATAGTACGGATACTGACGCCTTGCTAGGTCGTAGCAAATAACGTAGCTGAAGGCTATGCTAACTATCGTCTCGGCAAATGAGAGCGTAATTTGTCAGTGAACCATCGCTAGCAAAGTCATCTGTACAACTGGGGCGAGTGCTAGGAAGTCTCTCTAGACCTGCCGTGTGGCGGTGGTCGGTCTGCAATCACTGATAGTGGCGACACGCGGGTCCGACGTTTACTACAGGACCGCGGCCGATTTAAAGGCTACCACCTAGCAAGTGTGGTGTCTGACGGTAACACCATATTCCTCCCCCGCAAATCGGCGTACGGTTGTGGTATAAGGCTTCCGCCCGCCGTGGGGAGGACCGCATGTTGACGTATGCGACGAGATGGGGAGCCTAACAACAGGCGAGGCTGGGCCACCCGCACCGTGCCATTCGCACCGCGGGGAGCGAGGAAACGCCTGAAAACCTGCTCCAGGGTGCACGCCAACATGCGGTGTATGCGCCCGTAGAGAGACAGGAGGTGCCGAAGGGTCGACCTCCATCGGGCCGGGGCACCCAACGGGCGAAGACGATATATGGTCCGGAGCGGGCAAGAGTTCCACGTCGGAGGACAACTGGTCACGGGAAGCGATAGGCGGCGCGTGACCCAGGGAGGCGCCCGGCGGTTGCAGCGACGCGTCCACTGCGGGCGTCGCCGGCGGGAGAACAGGCGGCGGTGGCGGCGGCGCGTCGCCATGGTGCAAAATGGTGCGTCGGTAACACCTGGGGCTGTGGCGAGCCAGTAGATGGATCCCCGGGGCGCTGACCGGACGGCACCGTCGCTGAAAGCAGACGGCGAGCGGCAGATCCCGTGTGACCGAAGCACCTCACCAGAGGCCCACAAAACCAGATACATAGCGCGTCCGAGGCAGCGAAGAATGCGCCCTTCGAGCCAACGCCGTGAACCTCGGTAGTGGCTATAGTAGACAACGTCGCCTGGAGCAAAAGCAGCTGTCTGCCGCTGCACAGGAACCTGATGCGGTGGATGTAGCAAAGACATCAAGGTTCGATGAGGGCGACCGTGGAGCAACTCGGCAAGCGACCATCTCGGGGCTGAGAGCGATACGAGGACAAAAAGAGCAATAACGCGTCCTCCCGAGAATGCGAATCTTTCAACTTCAACATCTGTGACTTGAAAGTCCTGACCAATCGTTCAGCGGCACCATTTCACTGTGGCGAAAACGGAGCGGACGTCAGATGTTGAATACCATTGGCCTTGCAGAACGACTGAAATTCTGCGGACATGAATTGTGGGCCATTGTCGGAAACAATAGTTTGTGGAAGACCTTCAATGCAAAAGATAGCGGATAACGCTTGGATGGTGGCAGATGACGTCGTGGAAAACATCCGGACAACAAAAGGAAAATTACTGAATGACTATACCACAACCAACCATCGAGCATTCCAGAATGGACCAGCAAAATCGATGTGTAAGCGTTGCCAAGGGGAAGTGGCTTTTGGCGATGGAAAGAATTTCCGCGGTGGTGCTGACTGTTGTCCGGCACACACCAATCAAGAAGAGCACATATTCGTAATCGCGGCATAGATTCCGAACCAAGTACAGTGCTGACGAGCAAGTTGTTTCGTTCTCACTATACCCCAATGTCCTTGGTGAAGAAGCTGTAAGACAGAGGACTGTAACGAACGTGGCACCACGACCCTGGACTGATCATTGTCAGAACGCAACAGCAAAACACCACGTCGTACAAAAAGTCTCTCCTTGTGAGCAAAAAATCGGCGAACCAACGGGTCCCCGATCCGTGACTTTGACAAGGGCCATTGCGTAGCAGCAAAACGCAGAACGGTAGCAAGGACAGGGTCGGCAGCTGTGGCTGTAGCTACACGACGAAAATCAATCGGAAGCGATTCGACCACGTCATCGGTTTCCGCATCAATGAACATGCAGGCAAGTTCGGAAGAATCGAATGCCCTATCCTCAGCAACAGGCAAGCGGAACAACGCGTCGGCGTTTCCGTGCTTAGCAATGGACCGATATAAGATATCGTAGCGGTACTGGGAGAGAAAAATAGGCCAGCGAATGAATTTCTGCGCTGTACGTGGAGGTACAGGCTTGGTCGGATGAAAAAGCGATGTCAAAGATTTGTGGACAGTGATTATGGTAAAGTGACGACCATACAAGAAATCATGAAACTTTGTAACACCAAATACGAGAGCCAACGCTTCTTTCTCGATCTGTGAATAATTTCTTTGCCCAGACGAGAGCAATTTGGACTCAACGGCAATAGGGCGATCGTGCGATCCATCTTTGTGCGCAAGCACAGCTCCGATCCCGAGATCCGATGCATCCACCATCAACAAGAGGGGCTTCTGCGGATCGAATGACGTAAGGAAAGTATTGGAAAGCAACGCCGATTTCAACTGGCGAAAGGCGCGTTCGCATTCCGTTGTCCAGACCAACGGAACACCTTTACGGCGTAAGCGATGAAGCGGAGCTGAAATGGAAGAGGCGTGTGAAACATATCTGTTATAATGTTGATTTTTCCCAGCACACTCTGTAGCTGCTTCAAATTCTGCGGTGAAGGCAAGTCTTGTATGGCACGAAGGTGCGTGGGACTGGGATGTATGCCTTGGGCATTGATTACATGTCCCACGTATGGTAAGTCCCGAGCAAAAAACACACATTTGTTCATCCGCAAGCGAAGACAATTTTGTCGCAAGACCTGAAATAATGTTCTGAGATTGGCCAAATGTTCTTCTTCCGTCTTTCCGGAGGTCACAATATCGTCCAGTTACTTTGCTGCAGTAGTAACCGAAGCACAAACAGTTTGTAGAATTTGCTGAAACAATGCAGGGGCGAATGCACACCCGAATGGCAGTCGTCTGAATTGATATAAACCAAGGTGGGTGTTAACCACCAAAACGCGCTGGGATTCTTCGTCCACCGGTATTTGCAAGTACGCATCTGCTAGGTCCAACTTCGAAAAATATTTACCCGGGCACAGTTTTTCAAAAGATCTTCCGGGCGGGGTAAAGGAAAAGTTGCAATCACTAGTTGTGGATTCACTGTTACCTTGAAGTCCACACAAAGTCTCAACTTTCCGGAACGTTTTGACAAAATTACTAAGGGTGATGCCCAGAGCGAAGCCTGGACACGTTCAATTACACCATGTGATTCCCAATCTTGTAATGTTTTTGCGACCTCATCACGCAATGCGTGGGGAACATTGCGCGCTCTGAAAATTTCGGTTGCGCGTATAGTTTCAGTTACAAATGTGCTTTATAGTCCTTCACGCAACCGATTCCCGGTGCAAAAATGTCTGCAAATTCTTCACATAGACGAGAAACACTGTCTGAAGGCACCTTCTGGTTCACTGATAGGACCTGATTTACTATAGGCAAGTTAAGCAACTGAAATAAATCGAAACCAAACAAGTTCACTGCAGAAGAAGAGTGAAGGACGTAAAACGACCCAAGTTTTATTTGTCCTTTGTATGTAGCAAGAAGGCTGCACTGCCCTAACACAGGGATCTCTTGACCCGAATAGCTGGTTAATTTAACATTTGCGGCACCCAACGGAGGTGTGCCCAGCAATTTGTAAGTGTCTTGATTGATCAGTGAAACTGCAGCTCCGGTATCGGTAAAAATGGCTCTGAGCACTATAGGACTTAACATCTGTGGTCATCAGTCCCATAGAACGTAGAACTACTTAAACCTAACTAACCTAAGGACATCACACACATCCATGCCCGAGGCAGGATTCGAACCTGCGACCGCAGCAGTCGCGCGGTTCCGGACTGCGCGCCTAAAAACGCGAGACCACCGCGCCCGGCTCCTGTATCGAGCTTGAATGGTATCACTTTGCCTTTAATGTCCTAGTCTAGAAAAAGTTTATTGTCCTGCTGACGACAAGAGCGACTGTCTCGTGCAAAGTGAACTGACATGACGGGAGTTCCGGCGATGTCGACGCACCCTATTTTTGGGACGAACACAGTCACTGTTAGAGAGAGTGGCACTGGGCGGAGTGGAATGAACTACATGAATATCCATGGGCGAAGTGTCGCCAGCCTGGTGCGATTCCGATTCCGGCGCGAAGCAAAGGGCCTGGAACGGTTTTGAGCTTCCGATCTGTGCTTTTTCTGGCAAACACTCTCAACATGCCCTTTTTTATTACAATAAAAGCAAATAGCTTGGCGTGACGGGCAATTCTCACGCGAACGTCTAGTAGCACACCGCGGGCATGATTTGATCACTGCATTTGCGTGCCGGCGTGGCACACGTGGCTGAGAGCCTGGGGCAGCGGCGCGGGGGCGAGCGGGCTGTTTACTGCTCCGTGCAGCTCGCCCGGCGGGCCGGTTAACCTGACACACTGCTGGCGAAGTTTCAAATGATTCCCGAGCGAAGTCAAGTGTGTCCTGCCGATCCAATATGTCCATCACTTGTTGAAGGGAGGGATTTACTAGTTTCACAATCTGTTTCCTTCTACGAACATCAGAAACGTGCTGTGCAATTGCATCACGTACCATCGTATCTGAATAAGGGAGTCCACATTCACACTCAAAAGCACAATCTCTAGTAAGGCCTTGCAAGGTTGCAATCCACTCCCGATTAGTTTGACCTGCCGTACGTTTTGTACGAAAGAAGGTATACCTTTTTGCAACTACATTGACTGATTCTTTGAAATATGCATCTAATGCAGACAAAATTTCTTCGTAGGACAGAGTTGCTACGTCGCGTCGGGGAAATAATTTTACTATTAAACGGTATGTGTTCACGCCGACGAAAGACAACAGAAATGGCTCCCGCTAGTTACCTAGAATTCTGTAGGCGGCGAGATGGAATCCAAATTGGCGTGACCACTCCGTCCAGCTTTCCAGTGCAGCATCAAAAGCTTAGCGGTAAAGCGGCTGCTGCCGCATCGTTTTGCATCGCACGTTGACCCTGGAGGAGCTGTCCAAGGGCATCCAGTAAGGCCTGCCTCTGCTGATTCTGTAAGCGATAAAATTCGGACAGTACATCTGGAGATTGTGGCGAAGCCATTACACAAGTAAATCAGGGCAATATTGATAAGAACGCGGTTTTGCCTCTTCGCCAATGTTGTGGTTGGCAGGAGAGCCAACTGTATTTTTCTAAAAGAGGCCGAAATGCGCGTTTTAGCTCACGCAGGCTGGCGTGAGGTCTGGAACATGACAAGGGAATTAGCATTGAGAAAAACGGACGCAGCTTGTGGAACACTTAACTTTGATCCATTAATGGAGAACGTCGCTCTTTATGCTACTTGATTCACATTATCAATAGTACGGATACTGACGCCTTGCTAGGTCGTAGCAAATAACGTAGCTGAAGGCTATGCTAACTATCGTCTCGGCAAATGAGAGCGTAATTTGTCAGTGAACCATCGCTAGCAAAGTCAGCTGTACAACTGGGGCGAGTGCTAGGAATTCTCTCTAGACCTGCCGTGTGGCGGCGCTCGGTCTGCAATCACTGATAGTGGCGACACGTGGGTCCGACGTTTACTACCCGACCGCGGCCGATTTAAAGGCTACCACCTAGCATGTGTGGTGTCTGGCGGTGACACCACAGGAACCATCCCGGCATTTGCCTGGAGTGATTAAGAGAAATCACGGAAAACCTAAATCAGGTCGGCCGGACGCAGGACTGAACCGTCGTCCTCCCGAATGCGAGTCCAGTGTCTAACTACTGCGCCACCTCTCTCGGTCCTGTCCTACGGCTTCTTAATCTGGAGGCACCCCAACCGACAGACAGCCGACCGACCATTCAACCAAATTGGTTCCGCTCCACGCAACCAGCGAAGCGACCACAAGATTTCAATACACGACAAACAGAATAATGGCGTCCACAACGACCAACAACACCTCAGCTGTCGAATTACATGCCGCACTGGACAGCAACAACAGGCCGAGGAAAATACACTGCCTACAATTACGTCAACGACCAGGGCATGTAACAGGAACCTCAACGGCCACAACGCAGAAGATACCGCTGGTGAACTTCCATAACAGCGAATAAATTAAGCTAAATTTCACAGGAAGACGGCTGGAATCTTAGCTGACACAAACGTTGTTGCTCGCGGGGATGTCCCAAAAGCGACAACCAGGATCAAACAAACAAAAGGAAACAGTTGAGGCTCGATAGTAAGTTAAGTGAGGAGTGAAATTTCATGTCCAAGATCGGTGGGCGACGAACTCCGCAGCACTCGCAAGCAGCGCCTCATTCTCCAGCCACGCGTGCACACCGCCAGCGGCTCCAGCCCGACTCCGATTGCCCGCGGCTTGCTTGCCGCTCCTCGCCAACCGACCGACTGGACTGCAGGTCCGTCCGTAACTGCTGCTCTGTCCCCACTGCACTGCTAGTGCGTCTCCAACTCGCTGACTACTCGAAACACGATGACCCGGAAATACTATCAGTCGCTCCAGAGATGGTACGACAGTACGCTTATCGATACGCTCTGCTGCTGCCACTCATGGGCTGGTAAGGTAGGAAGTTAGTGACCCCAGTAAATGCAATAAGAAAACGAGTCCTCAGTACCGTAATGAAAGATGACAAACAATAAATGGCATGAACACGAGCCGTTCACGGCTCACCGTTCTCTTTTCATATGCCAAAAGCTTTTTAAAGGCAGAGTAGCATTTTTCCAGGTCAATGAATTCCGTGAAGTTTCGTTTCGGACAAAAGTATTTACTGTCATTTAAATTTATAGACACAGCTTGTTCCTTTGTTAGAACATCGGTTTATGTCATCCTTTTAAAGTTCCTTAATTGGGTGCTAAATTCACATATCATGAATTTTAAATTGTCTCCGATAATTGTCTTAGAATTCCGAGAACTCTAAACATTTACGTCGTTGGCTCTGAATAAACCTTAATTGTGCAGTGTCTACTTCACCATTAAAAAGCCTAACAGAGGCCAATCACGACGGACTTGTGTGTATTTGTCCGGAAACCTGATAACCCTGAGTGTAGTGCAGTGTGTCCGCATGTACAGTCTGGAGCAACAGAGGCAGCCAGTACGGTAACCATTTGTTGCAGTTTACCTTGATGCGACAGCAAAGAGAGGCGTGCTGACCTTGGTGTACCCAGCGACAACACCGGATACAGGGCAGCATCACGTCGTCTATTCAGACACATGTTGGTTCAGCATACAGTACCACGATATATATAGCACTGTGTGGAGACTCCGAGGAGAAAGAACGTTTTCAGCTGCATTCGTCGACGTCAGACGTGTACAGAACCTGTTGTGATGGTAGTGGGTGCCATCACAACAATCACCCCTCTTTCGCGTGGGCTCTAATATGCACATCAGTTAATGAATTTCAGAAGTGTTAAACCGAGATTAACGCCCTATCTTCGAGGTCAACATAACATCACAATTCAATGACTGAATTTTGTTCTTCGTACAGAGGGCATTCGACTGCTGAGGTGCCAATACGCTCTGCTACCTGTTGGAAACATCTAGTGACGGGTTGCCGAGAGTTACGCGTTCCATCACTCACTAGCGACTACAACAATTAACTATGGCATAAAGTTGAAACAAAATGGAATGATACACATTGGCATTCAGATTGACTCGACGCCCGTGTTGGTTATTCAGTCCTATGTATTCAGTTTTACACACTGTAGAACTACAAACAATCTACACTTTTCACTATATTCTTACTACTTTGCTGTTAGCAACATACATGATTTAAAAAAATATATCTACATAACTGCATCCACTTTATGCTAGTGGCCACACAGCTGTAGGGGGTGGACAAAAATATGCAAACTCTAAAAACGCTACACATTACCATGCATAATACTGTGTAGGAATACCGTTAGCATTCGGAACAATTTTCAGTCGTCTCATAATTTATGATACAGGTAGACAGCGATCATGCACCCTTTTCTCGAAAGCGGACACAAAGGCCTAATAATGAGATCTCCTGTCTGTGTTCTACTGGCTACCTTTGCTTGGGTCTCGGGTTCGATTCCCGGCCGGGTTGGTGATTTTCTCTGCACAGAGACTGGATGTTTGTGTCGTCCTTCTCATTTCATCATCTTCATCATACGTGACACTGGCTAGATTGGACTGTCTGAAAAAAGGGGGACTGTGTAAAAATTGGGACTTTGTACGGGCGCTGATGACCATGCAGTTGAGAACCCCATAACCCAAACATCATCATCATCCTGCCTGTGTTGGCCAGGGGAGATGCGACACTTCACTCTCGTACTCACAAAACAGCTACTGGACGATGTGTGAACATGGCCCCTGTCGTATTGGAACGCCGTATCGCCATTGGGGAACCAAAGTTGTATCATGGAACGGACGTGATCAGCCAAAATGGTCGCATAAAGCTTCGCACTACTACGACCTATCACACAACCCATGCGGCCCATGGAATAGCATGATATGGCTGCCAAAATGATCACCTGTCTCCCGACATATTTCACTCTTGGGACGTAAGCTCTGCCAAGAGTTGGGTACCGTGTGAAACAAGACTCCCTTACCAAATGACATCTCCCATTGTCTCATTGTCCATGTTTTATGACCTCGGCACCGTGGAAATTTGAAAAGTTGATGAGTGGTTTTTGGAATTCGAGGCGATCCTACAATTCCTGGCCTATTGTTTTGGGCTGACAGTGTTGGAGACTGCTATATTCAGTTCTGCGGTGACTTTCGCAGCTGTTGTCCTCTTATTTTTCGTATAAATTCTCTTCGGTGACCGTCCGCCACGATCACTCAACACGCACCTTTGTCCACGTTGTGACGTAGTGGGTGGCGTTTCTCCGCTTTCCCTGTATGCGGTACAACTCTTCGATACGCTGCCTCTTGAAACACTGAACGTTTCGGCCACTTCACTTACTGAAGTGCCCATCATCCGACCACAAACAGTTTTAGCTACGTACTTGTAATACAGTCACAGCCACACAGAACACTGTTCCCAACACGACTGAGACGGGCCACGTACTGAGGACGCTGCACAAGGGCTGCTCGTGGTCGAACACCCGAAGTGCTACCTGCGGGCTTAGCTGGCACCTTCATTTGTTTGGTAGTAGGCATTTTTCGCCGTGTTTCCATATGTTTGTACAACCCTTGTTCGGTACGTTCTAGTGGACGACACGCAACCATTGGTCTGGCCTGGAGATTGTGTGTGAAATAGCCACCAAAGTATCGGAGAACGTATACGTACTGACCGAACTACGACGAGAATCCGTGATCATGTTACAAACCACGGATAATGGAGAGTGGTACGTATGTCAATCTCAGATAAAGGACCCTGGACCGAAGAGACTGTCGGAGGTTATAAGCAAAAATGGTTAATACGTCTGACACTGGAGGATACCTACTGGCTAATTAGTTTTTGTTGCATGGTAATGTATAGCCATATTCATTGGTGTTTTATGTGTGCGGTAGAGTGAAGTTGAAGTCGTGTTTAGAGAAACAGTTAAGCTCGTATTTAAGTTCGTAAGAAATCCCATAATTCTTGAAAAGTGATCAGAAAGTGCAAAAGTTAACCAGAAATGAAACATGACTCTTTGTACTGCAACGCTCGGAGCGAGAGTACAGCCTGTTCTGTCAGTCCTCTTAAATACAAGCAATCTTACTGCGAGAAAAACTTGAAATAACTACCAAAAATGCCCTGCATGAAAAGTATGTCACTGTTAAAACGTTCATTGCATCACAGGTAAATTATAAATGGTCCACCTGTTTGCACAAGGAATAGATGGTGCGCTGCTAGTATCCCCAACCTACTGCGGCTGCTGCTGTTACGATAGTTAAAAATTAAAAATTCAAACTACTAGCAAGGCGATCTGCACTTAGCGCTTTAAACTACAGAGACATCCACAAAACATCTGTGTTAATAAATTTCATTACTGCAGTGATCATTGTCAATTAAAGTTCTGTTGCTGAGAAAGTAGGGAAAGAAAAATTATGTACGTGAAACTGGTAATAAAGAGGTGAATGCTGATTAATGGAAAAACAAAATAACTGCATTATCAAAACCTTACACCACTAAAACTATTTTAATACTTTATGTATTACAAATTCACTTTACATTAATAGTGGAAAAACCTGAACAAATTCTCTTTCCTTACCTTCAAACGCATGCGATATCCATCTTTTAAGAACAATCAGTAACACACGTACGTGTGTCTCCTCTCTGAGAAGACGCCACTCACAAACAAAGGCTCTTCTAAACGTCTTTCGCAGTGGAACCTGTGTGGCAGGAATGCTGTTCTTCATTACGCAGATGCTACTGAAGCATTATATTTCCTAGCGACATTCTAAATTACAATTTTCTCTATGAATTAAAACCTTTACTACTGATACTCTTGTTCTTAAGGTTATAGGGTAAGTAAGATTAGATGGGTAGATCACATAACTAATGAGGAGATATTGAATAGGACTGGGGAGAAGAGGAGTTTGTGGCACAACTTGACAAAAAGAAGGGACCGGTTGGTAGGACATGTTCTGAGGCATCAAGGGATCACAAATTTAGCATTGGAGGGCAGCGTGGAGGGTAAAAATCGCAGAGGGAGACCAAGAGATGAATACACTAAGCAGATTCAGAAGGATGTAGGTTGCAGTAAGTACTAGGAGATGAAGAAGCTTGTACAGGATAGACTAGCATGGAGAGCTGCAGCAAGCCAGTCTCAGGACAGAAGACCACAACAACAACAACAAAAACTTACAGAAGTGGTAATATGAACAAAAATATGAAAAAAATTTCTAGTAAACATGGTCTCTAAAGTGCATACCTTAAGAGCTATGAACACTTCCCTATCTTCGATACTGTAATGCTGTTCGTCTGCAACTGTTTGATTTCCATACTATCGGAGGAGGTAATAGAAACCAAAAAGGGAAATTATTTCAGTAATAAGGGCACAAAAGTGATATGGGCACATGTTCAGCAACGATGGAAATAAAAGAAAGAATGAGTAGCCACGACACGATTAGTCACTTTCTGCCGCTAACAATAGCATTATCACTAGATGCGACGCACGAGCTCAGTTTGTAAAAGACTGAGGGAAGAAATCGGCTGTGGTCTTAAAAAAGAAAATTAAGTGAAGCGGCGTAGGAGAATATAACCCTGGACTGCAGGACACGGGACATTATCAGTCCACCTAATTTTTAATATTCATCTGTAACACCACGTCTCAAATGCTTCGATTCTATTGACTTCTGCCTTTAAATACGTAACTATCCTTTCAATATTCTCACATACTTTCTCTGTCTCTTCATCTTCAGCTTGCAACGGTGGTAGTTATACCTGAACTACCGTTATCGGTGTTTGTTAGTTGTCGGTTCTGATAAGAAAAACCCGATCAATGAGCTGTTCCCAGTAACACCCTCCCTGCCCTCCAGTCGTGTTATGACATTTTCTGTTGCTGTTGACATTACCCTATTCTCATCTCACCAGATATTGCTGTCTTCTTTCAATTTCACTTCACTTACCCCTATTATACCTAGATTGAACCTTTGCATTTCCCTTTTCAGAATTTTCAGCTTCACTACGACTTTCAAGCTTCTGACATTCTACGCCCCGACTCGTAGAACGTTATCCCTTCGTTGATTATTCAATCTTTTTCCGATGGTCACCTCCTTCTTGGCATTCCCTTCCAGAGACCCAAATGAAGAAGAGCTATTCCAGAATGTTTTGCCTACGGTGATAGAATCATTCTGAACTGCAGGCCTCATGTCCTTTGGATACATATGTGTCTATAAAGCACTGGTTTCCATTGACATCTGCCTTCTCAGGTCTTTGATCATTGCCTTTAGGGACAATTTCCCACCCCAAGGACAAGAGAGTGCCCTAAACCTCTGTCAGCTCGTCCACCCTCTTTGACAATGCCGTTGGCAGAATGAGAGCGACTGTTTACGCCCGAAGTCTTCGGACACGTATGCTGACTATTAATCAAAATTTAAGGAGTAGTGCATTTCGAATCCGGGGCCGAGGACGTTTCGATTACCAACCGAAGAGGCCACTCCCTTTTTTTATCTCATTTTGTGTCCTATATTGTTAGTTGAATTTGTTCGAGGTGGACGACCGATAACTCCGGTACAGGTTTTTCGTTGATCCGTTCATTCAGTTTTTTATTACAGAGGGTATCTAATCCTCTGACCGAATACGCTGAGCTACCATGCCGGCACCATAGACCACACCTATACGTGATATAAACAAGCAGTACATTGTCGAGGCTGTCATCGGTGCCCAAGTTATTCATGTGGTAAAGTTTCCGACATAATCATGGCCGCACGTCGAGAATTAACAGATTTCGAAGGCGAAATTGCAGTCGTAGTTAGACTCATGGGACATTCCGTTTCGGAAATCGTTAGAGAATTCAATATTCCGAGTTCCAAAATATCAAGAGAGTATCGGAATACCGAAGTTTAAACATTAATTGTTCCGGTGCTATCAGACAAGCTACACTACGTGAAATAACAGCAGAAATCAATGTGGGAGGTACGTCGAATGTATCAGTTGGGAAAGTGCGGCGAAATTTGGCGTTATTGGGCTGTGGAAGGAGGTGACCAACGCAAATTCCTTTCCTATCACCACAACATTGCCTGCAGTACCTCTCCGGGTCTCGTCAGTACATCGGATTGACCCTGGACGACTGGAAAACCGTGGTCCTCTTCAGAAGAATCCCGATTTAAGCTGTTAAGAGGTGACGGTAGGATTCGTGTCTGGCGCAGGCCGTACAAAGCCATGGAACAGGTTGTCAACTAGGCAAGTTGGCAGTGGTTCTCTCGTCCAACTGAACCAACCACTGACTACAAATGGTTATGTTCGTCTGCTTCAAGACATTTGTAACCATCATAGACTTCATGTTCCCAAACAACGATGGAGTTTTTATTGATGACAATGCGCTATGTCACCGGCCCACAAATATTCACAATTGCTTTGAAGAACATTATGGACAATTCGAGCGAATGATTTGGTCACCCACCGAACATTTAAGATACACAATCGAGAGGTCAGTTCGCGCACAAAATCCTGCATCGGCAACGCTTTCGCAGTTATGGACGACTATAGAGGCAGCATGGCTCAATATTTCTGCAAGAGACTTTCAACAACTTGCTGAGCAGAGCAAAAGTAGATCCGACACGGTATTAGGCAGTATCGAATGACTTTTGTCGCCTCGCTTTATGTCTTGAAGCGTGACCGATTCATAGCGTAGGGTATTGAGGTGGCCTTAAACACAAGAGAAAAGAAAGTGTTGATTTTGATCTAGAAACGTATTTGCATCTTGGCCCACATTAGAAAGTTAGTGAAAAACTGACAGCCTGCTTGTTCGACTGGAGAACGGGCGTTCGCTTGTGAGGCCCAGTGAACCGAAACGAGAGACGGGAGGTGGCAGGACCGGTTCCCGTAACGTGGTGACCATCGCAAGATGCCGCCACCTGCTGACCATCATTTTCCGCAAGATGTCTGCTCGTGGAGAGCGCTCGGAGTTGCTGACGCACAAACGGAGAAAGCAGTTCTCAAGTGTCCTGCTCTAAGGAATTCATACATAAAAAAGGCGTATTAATGTGAGAACCAATTTGCTTGTCACGTGGAGCAGCGAACTGTCGAAGCTCCACCGTCACACCAGGAGATACAGTTGCCTTGTAGAAACGTCAATTAAGTTTCGTGGAATGCATTATATAATTTCTACTTTTGTAAAAAACATGTGCATTTGTATGTCGACTGAGTGGCGCCACTATCAAGAAAAGATGAACATTTTTCTGTTAGGGCAGACTAGTGATACAATCGGAAGGAGCAACGAACAAACATTACATTTCGTTGCAAAAGGAGAAAAACGGTGACAACGAGACTCGCGTCACTGATGGAAGTGTGTTGAACACAGTCCTAAAACATAGTAAATGTTTTCGACCGTCTCAGACATTTTCGGGACTGAAGAGAAAATACTCATGAGAGACACGTTCAGTTTGATAGTCCACTGGAATACTATTAGATGGCGTCGAGGGAGAGTGACAGAGTATTCTGAGACTGAAACCAGAAGGTCTAAGGATTAGCGAGGACCATCTGTACATCATTGACCTAGATACACGGAAATATCTGTGGCCGATACACGCCCTACAAATTGTCTGACGAGAAGAATGGACAACAAACATAATCTCCTAAAAACTTCATATGCTTATGTGACGGAGGTAGTTTGTGCAAATGTTCATGACATTGGATGAAATATTATGTTAATAATGATATCAGCTACAGTGCAAAGCACTATGCATCGCATTTAAATGGACGAGCAGAGACGGATAAACTTAGTGGTTTAATCGATTCCGAAAGAAGTCATTGAAAACATTTTCTAGTAGTTTTGCATTCTGTATTGCTGTATTTCACTCCAGTTGATTATCATATAAATTACTTACTGTTTTATGAAACTTCTTAGGCGTGGCTAAGACAGCAGTTGACACTAGAATGAAGTTGCCATAACGCTCGCCCATTCCTGTATGTAGTTGTACAATGTGCGTTATACCTTTTGTGTATCCCACAACACACTGATGAACGAATCGCCCTTCCTGTGTTGCGAAACATCATGTCCTTCAGTTTATACATCCAAATACATGTGACTAGATCTTGATGTGTACTCATCTTCTTTTAAGTGAAATGTTAGATTTCTTCTTATAAAGAAGAATGCTGCAAAATACTCCATGAAGCCAAGCATCAAGTTTTTCTTCTGGAAGTAGATGCTTTCTCTTCCTACCCTGTCCACAAGCTCCTCTCTACCTCCCTCCCCACTCTCTCACAGACACACACACACCACACACTCTCTCTCTCTCTCTCTCTCTCTCTCTCTCTCTCTCTCTCTGACGCGTGGGCGTGCGCGAGCACACACACACACACACACACACACACACACACACACATAAACCCTTCTTCAACTATTTCCATTACAACTTTATGACCTCTTGTTGTCAACAACCAGCGGAGAATGCATTTATCGAAGTTTAATATATTTAGCTTCGGTACTAGTTTAATAGTCCAGTCAAATTGCAGATATACCTTGCAAAAGGATGGGTAGAAGATTTTATTTTTTTAACTCGCTCATATTGTTGGAAAGGTTACAAAACCAAGTTTTGCCAACAAAATTTCTCTTGGGAAAACTTTCTGCAGTCATAAAACTTCAAAAATTTCGGAATTTTCTCAGTTTTTTTTTAAACATATCTCAGTTTCATTTGCTCCTATCGCTTTAACGTCTATTTTCTTTTTTAAAGAGCACAAAATTCTCTACAAATTTCATTCTTACCATTTTTTTCTACTCCCAGTATCTAAGGCGCTAGAGCGCGTCAAAAAATACCAATTTTTCAAATTTTGAGCATAGTGGCAACATACCTTATTTTTGAACAGTATTTTTTCTTTTTGTGTAGTATAAATCATTATACATCATGCTATATGTTGGAATTTACCACCTCACTTTCATGTATTCAATTTCTCTGTATGCAACATGAGGATTGCTGGGCACCCAACTATCGTGATTCTTACATCACTACCTGAAGTTCACTATGGGCCACCTCAGCCCTGGTATTTGTAAAATTATAAATATAAAAATACATCATTAAGAGACATACACACACACACACACGCACACACACGCACGCACACACACACACACACACACACACACACACACACACACACACACACACACACACAAAATAAATTGTCTCAGGAAACTGAACTATTATTAGTGCAATAGGCAACCTAATTAGGTAGGTAATTATTCTTGTGTATAAAGGCCACACAGTTGACATTAAAAATAAATAGCTTTATTACAATTAAAATGCATTGTCAGTTACTAAAAAATGTTGACAGTTCTGGGTGTGTAATACTTGTAACATCGCACTTTAGCGCACTTGAGACAGGTATGAGCATCACTTCCAACGTTTTGATGGGCCAGGTTCCTCAGTGTCACCAGAAATACCTTGAGTTACGGACTCAGAGTCTGTACATAGAGTTGATCCCAGATTGACCTCTTCTTTAAACAGCGATTCAGCCTCAGCAAGTTCGTTGATTTCGTCAGCGGTTTCCTCAACATCCTCCATAACATCTTCTTCACTGTCTTCATATTAAAATTTTGGCGCGTTTTCACAGTTGACCCCAATACATTTCTTGCAAATTGAAGAACATTTCAAACCCGCTTTTCTGTTGGAGCACGCTCCGACACAATTCAGCTTGCATGAGCATGAAACAATGTGAAGAATTGCTACAGGTGCTGGATCTTGCCTCATTATAACGAATGTTGGACCGTGGTCACTGTGATTCCAGCCCCATTTCTCAGGAGGTTTCCAGTTTCCCATCCAACTTTGGACATGTTGGTAAGTCCGCAACGAATGATGTTGTGCAGCATCTTGTGTAGGTGGTAACCGTGCAAGATTCAGTTTGCTTTTTGTGGCAGACTTGGCGAATAGCTGGTACCGCAGATGGTCTAGTGTGTGGGAACTGCTGACACCCCCACTATACAATGTGATAGTAACCTGTTCTCCTGCTGTTATTGTTTCTTCACGGGTAGCATGTGGTTTATTGAACGTGCAAAGCGCTGAGGTTAGGTGTTCATTTTTCGCAACAATATTGCAGCAGTTAATTTTTCCTTTACCAAAAAAAGCGGATGTTGCATCACATCCGCTATAGGCGTGAGTGAACAGAATATATTCACTGTCAAACTTGTAAGATGCAGTGGAATACCACTTGTCTTCTGCATTTACTCTTCCTGGCTTTAAGAAAAATGAGTTTTCAATGCCTTGCCCCAAACCGGTCATGAGCAAAAGCAGGACAACATCTTTTCCTAGAATGACAGACTAAAGTGCCTAGAACCACACGGCCACACCGGCCGGCTTCTTTTTCACATTGTGTCCACCACTCACCACAGTTTTTTCGCAAATGAAACACAAATTTATGTCAGACATACTATTTTTCAGCACCAAAACATATACTGAATGAAAGCGACTCCAAACTGTAGGACCCTTATTGTTGTGTGCTAATGGCTGTTAGCGTGCTGTGGACAATCAACAGAGGTAATCACCTTCCGCCCGCCAAATAATAAATACGCTTTTGTCCGCTAAACAACAATTCCTACATACTTTTTCTTATAACCGATCATTAACATCAAGCAACGGTAGAAATGTACGGCACCTGCATGCAATCGTATTACATACTGTAACATAAATAAACTTCACACAATCCGACGTGAATGTGTTCGTAGTTACTGAATATGATGCAGTTTGTCCTGGCCCTGCAGCAGAGTGAGATGTTAAATTCCAATGAATAACATGATGAGTAATATGTTTATACTACACAAATAGAAACTGAAAAAAACGGTGTTAAAAAATTAGGTAATTTGCCACTTTGCTCGAAATTTGAAAAATTGGTATTTTTTGAGGCACTGTAGCGCCTTAGATACTGGGAGCAGAAAAAAAATGGTAACAATCAAATTTGTAGAGAATTTTGTGCTCTTTAAAAAAGAAATAAACGTTAAAGCGATAAGAGCAAATGAAATTGAGATATTTTGAAAAAACTGAAAAAGTCCGTAATTTTCGAATTTTTTGACTGCAGAAAGTTTTTCCAAAAGAAATTTTGTTGGCAAAACTTGGTTTTATAACCTTTCCAACAATATTAACGAGTTAAAAAAATAAAATCTTCTACCCCACCTTTTGCAAGGTACAGGCTTCTTTTCTGACAGTTTCACTGGACTATAATGCTTTCAGACGGTTCCTGGAAGTCTTTGAGGCCTAGTAAATATATTGAAGTTTTCTTTCTGACATTAATGGGAAAATTTTCAATAATTTAGGATGACATCTGATCAGTAATGTTACAAGAACTTCAAGTACAAAAGATGTTCTGATACGCATTTCCACACACACCGGTCACTAAGTGCGAAATCAGGTTGCAAAAGAGTTGAGCACAATATCCGGAATTTACATCCAGTACCTTTACCGTCATCTGTATTGGTGATCACATGAAAGCGTTGTAGCTAGACGTGGCAGCGGAGGCTAAGGAATTGGTGGTTCAGGATATTCAGCTGTTCGATGTATTATGACCACGCACAATTTGTGAAAAAAGTTTCATTCATTATCTAGTATTAGCTAAAAATTGTACGTTTCTCACGAGTTGATTACGCGGGGACTGTGCTACGATTTTATCAATAGCTGTGGAAGTGAACATGTCATTCAGTCAACAAAGAGTCTGTATCTAGTATCACTGTGTGAGTGCTGCTGAGTAATTAGGTGCTGACGCATATCTGTGCCGACTCTACGGCAACAGAAGCTGACCTCACGGTGAGTCTGGGTGGGCATCAGGTAAGTGTGGTCTAGCATACAGCTTTGCCTGCAAATGTACCTATCGGCTGCACACGTTTAACCAAAGGTAACTCACCGTGAGTGGTAATTTGGCTGTTTCCGCCACGTTGCTGTACAGAACATAGCAGCTCTAAATTAACAGTAAGACGTTGCCGTGATAACGCTGAGCGCACTGTGCAGCGCCGCGTGCACAGCTGATTTGTGACGTAATAATGGCAAACGGAGAAATGCAAGACTCACATTTTTGTCTTCCCTTCTCCTAAATCAGTTAAGGTAAATTCTGGAACGATTCTTTCGAAAAGAACACAGTCAATATACCTGCCCACTTTTGTCTGTCCAAACTTTTTCTCCATGTCTAATGACTTTACAATGAGATAATAAACCCCACGATTCCTTCCTTTTGATTAGCACTTAATCTCTTGGACACCTTTGTACAATGTTTCTCTTACATTATCTCCACTGTTCTTTACATAGACGTTAATTGTAAAGAGAGAATTTATGTCTTTTCGTAAAATTACGCATATCAGCACTATATGGGGAATTGAGTGCGGTGACAGTTATATAAAAACATTGCTTAGTCAAAACATAGCTGCTACCAGCCTCTGGTAATAGACCTGCATTGACGTTTAGATAACTGCAATTTTCCCGTCGTGAAAACGTGATTCCTGTATGTGTGGCGTGTACAGGGAGGCACTTATTGAACTATATGAAATAAAATACTCACAACGTTTGAACGGTTTGCGTTAGGCCGTTTTAACTGCACTGTTGCACACGGGGCATGATGGGATTTAGTATGTGCATGCATTGTGCGGTTTAGCAACGAAGCCCACTTTCATTTGGATGGGTTCGTCAGTGAGCAAAATTGGAGCATTTGGGGGACTGAGAATCCGCGTTTTGCGATCGAGAAGTCTCTTCACCCTCAACAGGTGACTGTGTGCTGTGCGGTGTCCAGACAATATCAGTGCGATATTCCTTGACGGCACGGAGACTACTGAACGGTACATGAAGGTTTATGAAGATGACTTCATCCCCATTATCCAAAGTGATCCTGATTTCGACAAAATGTGCTTCATGCAAAATGGGGCCGAGCCATCAGAACAGGAGAGTGTTTGATGTCCTGGAGGAACACTTTAGGGACCGCATTCTGGCTGTTGGGTTCCCAGAGGCCACTGGCATTACCTTCGATTGGCCACCATGTTCTCCGGATCTGAACACGTGCGACTCCTTTTTGTGGGACTATATACGAGGTGTACAGCAATAACCACAAAACCATTGCTGAGCTGATCTAACGTGCCATAACCTAAATACGAATAACTGTAGTTATTTGTGAATGTAGGCTTTCCTGGTGTATATTGCTGATGAAATCTTGTCGGGCTTCCATTCGGGTAGCTGCGTCGGAAATCCGCGACGTTTCGGTGAGTGTCATTCTCATCACCATCTCGCAAGGGGCGATGGACCGCGGCCGTCATCTACATATATAGCTTGTCAGCAGCGGCCGTCCCTCCCAACCCCCCCTCCCCCACACCTTACCTCCGCTGGGCCAGTTGTGGGAGGAGGGGAGGGGGCGGGGGGGGGGGAGCCATGCGGGGCAGGGCGACGCCGGCCTACTTGCCGCGTTACCTTAGAATCGCGGAGCGTTAGCAGCTGAGCACTGTCCCGGCCCATAGCTGCTATTGCAGGGCTCCACGCTGAACTTAAATGGTAGTCCTCGTCCCTGTTCACGAGATTGTCACGTAAACTTATTTGGACTGATTCCTTGATGACGCTCTCCCGAGCCAGTGGTTTCTGGGAAGTTCATTATGTACATCAAGATCGTATTCATATAACGCCAATTTACATTTCAATCAGTTCATATAAACTTTTTTGTAGTAATCGTGTATTTAATATATAGCTCTTCTTTTTTCGTTTTCATACCAACTATCTGACTTTCTAAGAATTCGTACTTTCATATCTAGGGATCGTGTGGACAGCATTTCTGATTTCCAGTCACAAACTCCAGGTGTCATAGACTTTTGAATACATCCTTCTTTAGTATAATTCCCTGAATTATTTTTTCTTTAGTGTTTAACAGTAAATTTCCCTACAGTAGCTTGTAGTCTGCTGGAACTCTGGGGAAATGAAAATGCTGTTTACGACACTTGTAAATTCACATATAACATAACAATGCGAGTGGGATAGAGAATCAAAACTTACCTGAACAATCTCTACAAAATGTGTGACATCTGTCACTATACTGTCCTCTTTCCTTTAGGCACAGGAGCTATACCTTACCTACCGGTTCACCCTATGAATGCACTTCCTCCATCCGTTTCGGTAGGTACGCCCGTTTAAATTCCTATTCTACCATAGTACAGGTCAATCCCCTTTTTGGTGCCCCTGCACGCACAGTATAGGTAAGCCCTTCTTGGGTCTGCCTACCTGCCCTTTCCATCCAATAAATGCTGGGTGTGCCCTCCTTCTCCTTCCTGAGTAGGATTCATTGTTCATTGGCCTAGTATACCCCTTCATGTATACTATACCTCAAAACTACTTTGAAATATTAAAATCCAGGTCACTCTCCACTCGTGCTTCTTAATATTTCGCTTCATATCTTAGACTCCTCCATTACATTTCCATTTCTACTCTTACAACGAACACCACACATATGTATGTAGATTTCAATATATAATACTTGTCCAACTATCCTACACTTCGTCAGAATAGTTGTTACACTGGCATTTCTTGAATGATTATCACAATCCATTCTCCTCTGGCTTGCACTACATAATTACTCACGCTTCGTTCTTAGTTGTACGTGATGTATATTCTTTTCTTTTTACAGAATCGTCCTACTTTCTTTTTCTTCAAATCCAAATATATTTCTGTGCACTTAGGTATACGATGTAGCATTTTCATAATGAATCACAATGTGTACCTCCTTCTCCATTGTACACATACCAATGTAATACCGTCATAATAAACATTAACCTTCATAGTTCTTACATATTTAAACATATCTCTGTACATGCCTATATGCGATGTCGAACCGTAACCGTAACTGGCAATGTGCGCATACTTCCTTATATGCACGTGCTTCTCCCTACAACACTTGACGGTTCTCACATTATCTAGAACTGTTCTTTTCCTGTTTGTGTCTATGTGTTTCTTTGTTCATATGCGTATGAGTAGTCGTGGAACCTGATTCTTCGGCCTATTTATGTTAAATAGAAAACCGCGGAAATTGAGAAGGACTTCAGCGATAGAATTGTATGCACATGGGAAGAGGGAAAGGTAGACCTGTACTCAATGGAGAATCAAGAAAGGAAAAAGTAGGAACGGTTACTAAGACAGGAATCCCTTCCCATCCCCCTTCCCCAGGATCCCTACTTCACCGGTTCTTGATTGAGAAGCCGGAGGAGGTGTGATGTTAAACGTCTCCTTTGAAGCCCCCGAACGAAAATCTTAGCCACATCTATGAAACGGCAAATGGTGAAGAACTAGATACACTTGTTTGCGAGGGTTGTCTGAAAGGTGTGGTGTGTGTGTGTGTGTGTGTGTGTGTGTGTGTGTGTGTGTGTGTGTGTGTGTATGTGTGTGTGTGTGTGTGTGTGCGTGCGTGTGTGTGTAGTGTTAGCCATGTTTGTACCAACATTACCCACCCCTTTCAAACCTATTACAAATCCTCTCCACTGCAATACATCCTATTGAAAGTATAAAACATTCTGTATTACGTATAAAACTATGTATCATATTATCACAAATATATAATTATTCATACTATTTCGTATCCTACATTTATCTAACATCTTTCGTAGTTTCCAGAATGAGATTTTCACTCTGAAGCGGAGTGAATCATTTTAAATAATCTCAAACACTTTCAGTTTCGTTACCCATGATGTATGTTTTTCATGGCAGTATATGCGTCGTAACTTCCCAAATTCTTTCATAACCCTTTCACATGCGTTAGAAGATCTATTATAGTTGAAGATTAATATTTGACGAATATTTTCCCACGCTAGAAACTCCAAAAACTCGTTACTAGTAAACTGTGGTCCACTGTCGGCAAGGAACTGTTTCGGCTTTCCTACCTCGAGAAAGCACTGTTGCAAACAGTGTATTACTGTTGGTGTGTTTGTTTTCTTAATAGGGTATAACTTAACACACTTAGACCAACACTCTATGAGGACAAAAATGTATGCCATTCCTCCCTTTCCTTTTGGAATTGATCCAAAGAAATCTGTATCTGCTGTTCGGTGGTGTAAGGCTTTAAGAATGACTAGATACATTTTATATTTAACGTGAGTATTACTCTCTTTTACCTTTTGATAAATTTCACAAGTTTTTTTAGGACAGATGCAATTGTATGTCCTAGCTTTATAAAGTAATAGACCTTATTCAAATGAGTAATAAATTTCTTTGTACCTAAGTGTCCATACCCCTTATGAACGTACCACACTAACTTATCTTCTATTAAACACAGTATGCATAAACGCCAAGTTGGGTTATCTTACTGTCTTTCCAGAACAAATTATGTCCCATAATCTTCCACTTCCCATTTGAGGCAAGGACTTCCTGACACACATAGCAAAAATATATGTAAAATAAGGATCATGTTGAATGGTATTTCTTATTTTCTGAGCCATTTCTTGCGCCTAGTTAAGTGAAAGTGAATATTCTAGTATTAAAAAATTAATTACAAAAATTACGCCAGGTCCTTCCGTACGCTTTACGTCTTTCAAGCCTGCTGGTAACCGAGACAAAGCGTTGGGTAGAATATTCTCCGAACCTTTACATACTGGATTGTAATGCCATATTCTTAAAGAAACAACATCCGCAGCATCAATCTACTATGTAGTAATCGACTATGCATTAAAAATCACAGAGCTTGGTGATCCGTATAGACATATATTTCGGACCGCCATTTTAGTGTTTGGAATTTCTGTATACGCTATACTACGACCAATAATTATTTTTCTGCTGCTGTATAATACGATTCATGTTTCTTGAGACCCTGGCTAGCAAAAACTATTGACCTATGGTCTATACTTTCCAAACAGCATTCGCCTTGGAACAGTTCTGCGGCTATACCATAGTCTCATGCATCTGTTGAAATCCTAAATGGTTCACCCATCACCGGATGGTGCAATATCAGTGATTCTGATAGTGCCCGCTTTACACTTCCAAATGCATTATGTGCCTCTTGGTCCCAACTCCATGGTATTCCCTTCCGTAATAAATACAAAAGTAGAGGGTCGCTTAACTCTTGACTTCGTATATAGTGTCTATAATACCCTGCCATTCCAAGAAATCCCTTCAATTGTCTTATGTTTCTAGGTGTTGGACACTGCTTAATGGCCTCTATCCCTTCTGGATCTGGCTTGATTCCTTGCACACCTACGATATGTCCCAAGAATCTTAGCTCTTGTCTCGCAAAGTGCGATTTACTAATTTTATTGAAAAACGTTTATCCTTAAATCTTCTTGGGATTTTCTTCTAGGTCAGGCAATGCTCGTCCCAGGTGGGTGAGATTATCAGTATATATCATCTGCGTATATTATTAAATCCCTTAATAACTCTCTTCCTAACGCCTCGTCTAACGCGCATATAAATACTGATACCGAGATATTTTGTCGAAATGGTAACACATTAAAAAGATATGGTTGCCCATCAAATAGAAATGCTGTATACTTCTTTGAATCTGGATGTAACCGGATTTGCCAATACCCATCAGTCAGGTCCATCGAGCTAAAGTACTGTGCTTTTTCAAATGTGGACAGTACGTCGTCGCTGTTAATAGGTCTACCTCTTTCAGCTTCTATATGTTTACATAGTGTGCGTGCATCCAGTACCAACGGCATACCTCCGGTAGCCTTTTTCACTACTACCAAAGGATTATTTATAACGCTCGTACTGTGTTTTATTATTTTAATGTCTATCATTTTATCTATCTCCTCCTTAACAGCTTTCTTTAAGCTTACGGTAATCGGGTAAGGTTTACAGAAAAAAGGAGTATCATCTTTGATCTTAAATTTACATACATAATCACTAATACTACCCGAACTATCGGAAAACACCACTTCACATTCTAGTAGAATCCTGGATAAATCTAACTTTTGGTCGTTTGTTAATATTTGGAATTCGTATACGTTGTTTTGTATGTCCGCCCCGTGTGGTGTATAACTTACGTTTTCAATCTCTGGTGACAATTGAGCGGTCGCTGTTAATTTCAAGCTTTGAGCCTCTGCTGTTTGTTTACCCATATCGTTGTCTGTCACAAACGGTACACAACTTTTATAGTCTTCCTTTCCACTATAAAGCAAATATTCCTTAAAAATGTAACAGGACGTTAAATTCTAATAGCCAATCGAAGCCAAATAACACATCCCTATTAATATTTTCTACTACCAGCAGTGTTTGATGGAACGTAATACCGCTGATGTTAGAATTTACTTGGGTTTCGTATTTGACAACCTTACTTTTAGTTCCAGTTATACCGACTATATATATTCCTGTTACTGGTAATGTAGGTAAGTCATGCTTAGTTCTTAATATGTTAAAGAAACCCCGAGAAATAAGTGACACTTCACTACTCGAATCTATAAATATGTTAACGTCAAGATCTTCTACCCTTCCATTTGTAATTGGTCGTGGATTAATGCTGTTAACGGTATGTTCTTCTAGTAACAACAATTGTTTGGTGGGTACCTTATGCGTAAAAGTAACATATTTATTATTATTTAGGCCTCCTAATGTATTTCTACGACCTGGCCTCCGGCCCTGGGTCGTTTTCCTCACTATTTGTAATCACAGGCTGGTTACCATATCGAGTTATGACGTTCCCATTTTGTAATCAATTATTACTAGATACAAATTCCTGTGTAGTTGCTGGGCCTATATTCGATGGGTGGATGTCTGTTTTGACAATTTTCGTTACCAATTTCCGATTATACCGGTGTCCTCTAGCTAAATTAGTTTCATATCTTTTAAAATTGTAGTTCTGATTCTCATGTAGATGCATGTTCTCATTTCGGTCCTTATTTATGGGATAAAGTGCATCTACAAAGGACAACAGTTCTTCTACCGTCTTCCACCGACTACATAATATGTCTTTCCTAGCGTACGTGGGTTATCGCCTCACCCAAAATTCTTAGCAATCTCTCTTCCTCCATGGGTTTATCTAAATATTTTGTTCGTGTTGAATGCCAATCAGAATATATTCTCATCGTACCCCATGTATTGTTATAATACTTTGGGTCCCACAAATCAGATATTAACTTTTCTTGGGCACTTATTGACCAATATTTCTCCTTAAACTTTTTCTGAAAGAAAAGATGAAAAACTCTCAATGTTTACTGTAGCCCATTATGATGATTCTCTTAAAAGGTAACCTACCGGGAATTCTATTTTTTTTAATCTTCTCAGTTATTAGGCAAAGCTTGGTTAAATCGTTTCAAAAAATTAGTTGCGTGTACGTCCCCGTCTGGCTTAAATGTTGGGAACTGCCAGGACTATCCTGAATTCATTCTCCATTGTAAATCTGTCATGGCTTCACTAGTTAATGCGACGTTAGGATAAGTCACCCTGTTACTAAATGTACCCTGCATAAGCTTGAATTCCTTCCACAACTCATCGACATTTTTCTTAGTGTCTTTGAGTTCATAAGATAGAGTTTTAGACAAGTTGTCGGAGGTTACTCTCGTGGCAACTTTCTGTCATTTCCTCTACCTGTTCCTCCAGACCACTTATATTTAGGGTGTCTGAGGTTGCCAGTTTTTCCTTAAAATTTCTCTCTACGTCATCAACTCCAGTGTTGACGCCTGCAATTTGCGATTGGACAATAGGAATCAGCTTATCCTGTCTTTCTACACTGTCTTTTAAGGTATGCCACCTTTGCTTTACCGCATCGAATGTAACATTGCATACATTTTGAAATGATCCAAATTTTTCGACAAGTCCGGTTTCTACAATATTAAATTTATCTTCAATGTAAAATTTTAATTTTTTTGTTCAATCTTAAAATTGCTCATCCTGTCTTTGTTTAAACTCAGTAAATAGTTGTTCAACGAGAATATTCAAAGAACTCTTTAAATCTAATTTCAGATTTTCTACCTTGTTTTTCAGAGAGTGAAATTCAGTCTTTAACAAAACTGTATCAGCTGCTTGATTGTTCAAAGGTTTCGCTTTGGTTACTTAAAATTTCACTCTGAACAACTAGCTTGGTGTTCAATTGTGTATTGACTGTATCTAACTTAAGACTTGATCACTTAATTCTCGTCTTAAAGAAGCATTTTGAGTATTTAAATCTGCTCTTTGAGTATATAACTTCTTTCCTTAAAGCCGCTGAATCTGCTCTCTTGGCTTTAAGTAAAATCACTAGCTCAGACTAGTCTCGTGCCTCTTTACTCACTGTCATAGCCACGGCTGGTTCTGAAGTTTCCCCTGTTTTTTGAATGCTATCCACATCCCTATTGATTTTCGACCTAGTCATCATCTAAAACAACTTCCCCTCTAGGTGCATTGGCTACAGTACTATAGTCTTTGAACAGTTTCTTCTTTTTTTTAATTTTCTAGTCCATCAATTATTGTTGTTCGCTCACCGGGCGCAGAGTCTAATGCTGCGTCGGAGTGCAGGTATAGAATCGGCACCGGAGAATAACACAGGCGCCGGCAGCGCCGGACGTTGGTTGCGGCATCGGCGTCGCCGATCGGACGCGAAGTCAGCAACGGTGAACGGCAGCCGTTGCAGTCAACAACGGTGGTGGGTTACTGCGTCGGCGTCGGTGGCTGGTTACTGCGTCGGCGTCGGCTGGTTAATGCGTCGACGTCGGTGCCTGGTTACTGCTGTGTGAGAATTGCTTCCTCCCCACACCCAAATCTTCTTTTCCGAAGTATTTTCTTCGTCTTCATTTGTGTAGTATTTATTATAGCACTCATCCATTTTTCTGTTTGGGCCGCACCCAATTCTGCGGAACCATTTCTCAGTCTTGTTACTACTGGTTGCTGTGGAAATTCCCAATACCTTCTTGTCACACTTTAAAAATTCCTTCTTTTCGACTCCTGTCATGGTCGCCGTGTTCTGGCGGTTTCTGGCCACTAGAGGAAGCCGTGTGGTGCTGGTGTTCAAGACTCACACGTTCCCTTCATCAATGGACTTACTTGGAGGTGCCGATCTTCTTTTCAGGATAGCTGTCTGCGTCAATCTCCTCAACTTCTTCTCCGAAGATATAATTCTGTTTGGAGGAATTTTCTCTACTCTCAAAATGATTCCGTACACTCAAGATACATTTAAGTCAATCCCACTATACCTTCACTTCCACAAACAGAACACTACAAAATAGTTTTCACATAAATAATATTTCGTAAGACTAATGACTCGCGGACCGTCAGAATATATGAAAAGTATTAAAGTAAATACATTGTTGGTTCTCTATCAAATTCATTCATTTGCTAACTATGCCTAACTATACCTATCAATAGTTTGTGCCTTCAGTAGTTAGAATCTTTTATTTAGTTGGTAGTATTGGCGCACGCTGTATTGCAGTAGTTTGAGTGACGAAGATTTTTGTGAGGTAAGTGATTCATGAAAGGTATAGATTATTGTTAGTCAGAGACATTCTTTTGTAGGGATTTTTGAAAGTCAGATTGCGTTGCGCAAAAAATATTGTGTGTCATTTTAAGCACAGTCCTTTACAATTTTTCTAAGGGGACGTCTCAAAGTAAGTGTCATTTTATTTTCTTGTAAGATAATTCAATTGTCCACAATAATGTCTGACGTAGCACCGTCACGTAGTAAGGCGCGCTTGCTCCTTGTACTGAGCATGTAACTTCTGTGGCAAGTGCGGTAACCACTGGCCCGCGTCAATCAACCGTCTACATTGTAGCATTATCTTGATACACCATGCGCACCCAGAAAACCGGTGCGAGGTAGATTCTCTCCCGTCTCTCGTACGAAAAATATCGGGTGGAGAGCCGAGGGTCTCTAGAACTGACGTCGAAATTCTCGAGGCACTACAGAATGTGTGCTGGTCGTGGACTCTCGCCCGATGTCTTTTCCATTCGCATTCAAGGCTCCACGAAAATTGAGCTACTTTAGGAAGCTACCCTACCCCTTCTCTCAGCTTTACTTATGCCAGTACATTCTCTACCTTCCCAACTTCGTTCTGGAATTTACGGTATTCAGCGTGTTCGTAAATTCCCGTTACACACTCTTAGGACTTGTAGATGGGCATGAGTACTTAATACATTCAATAGGAAACCATATCTAGAAAAGTACCGTTTCAGTTCAGATGTTTTGACTTATTCACTTCTGCTATGAGAACTGAACTAGGCGTAAAGCAGTGCAATTATTAGGTAACAGTCCAAAAGGAAACATAACAAAACATCCGCTTATTATACAAGCATATTTGTTAGCATTAACCAAGCAAGAACCAAGTATGCAGTACGTACAGAACAGTACGGTTCGATGTGATGACCACGAACGTAGTTACAGACATTGTATCTACAAAGCAAGTTCTGCTACACACTTTCCATCCCACCTGATGTCTCTACAGAACTCGCACTGTCAGACCTTCTTCTGTCTCTTCAGGAGTCTCGTAAATTAAACTCTGCGTACTACCCCACAAGAAGTAGTCCACAGGAGGTAAATCCGGTGATCACGGAGTCCACGCCGTTTGGCTAACTCGACTTACTCACCTTCACTATACCGCCTCTTGAGATGTCTCCGAAATGCACCTGAGACGGACATTCAGTGGCACTGCTTCCAAGAACGGGTCCCGTATGTTTTGTAGCAAGATAAAGTATGCAGGATCAGTTAGTTTGAGTGAAGGGAGTATGGCCCAATCACATGATCGTTCATAATACCTCCACATACATTAATACCAAACCGATGATGATATTACTGAGGATGAGTGGTAGGAGGGTTTCCGTCTGCCCAGTCATGGCTGTTTCACTGATTCAGAACACAGTCCCTAAAGAACTTACATTTATCTGTGAACAGAACTCGACGTGGGAACAGGGATGTGTCGATGCAGCGGTGCAGGAAACACGTGTAGTAGGAAAAGCGTTGTGGAAAATCGACTGGACCTATAGCGTGTACCCTTTGCAAGTGGCACGGATGTAATTGTTGCTCACGCAGAACGTTCCAGGCGATACTGTGTCCGACACCCACAGCACGCGCAGTTGTTCCATTACTCATTGACGTGTTCTTTTCGACGTGATGCAGTACTTCTTCTTCAAGTGGAGCATCAAAGCCCTGCCTCGTCACAATGAAGGTACCTGTTTCTCGGATCGCTGCGTAAGTTGGGCCAAAAGTTTGTGCGCTGGAGCACTTCATTGCGGAAAACATTCATGATACAGCCGACTAGCAGCTCTTCACTTACCTCAAGCCATACGCAAGGAGCATGTCTGTGTATTCCTAAAACGTGTACCGAACCGTGTTTACTGACTCGGAGACGCACAGGCATTGAATAGGTCGTGCAGCAAGGCAGACGGTAGGTGGCTGCCTGACGTTGAACATATCATCCTGTGTGCATTACTACTTACCAGGACGAGAAACTCTGATACTTTTCTCTATCCCTCAGCAGACGTAGAAGCCTCTCACATATGAATTGAAAGCATCTTAGAAAGAAAAAAATTACTGTTCTCGACATTTGTTCGTATTCAAAATATTACGTTCTCGCTCCCCTCTACAACTCCTAGAAGTTTGTAATGTCAGTTTCCGAATCCCTTGTGTAGGAAACTTGGCACGACTCAACCATACACCCATTCACCGGTTCTTTCAATACGCCACTCCAAAATGTTTGCAGAAACACGCTGATTACCTACCGTAATGCAAGAGTCACTGCAACTGAAGCGTGATTGCACTTTCGATGTTTCCTATTAAGAGCCGACCCCAGTTCGCTGTATCGATATTCTAATTGTATTCTGCTCTCTTACAAGTACAGTATAGTTTCTGTTTTGCGTGGGTCGAAGCCGTATTTAGGTGAGTCAAATAGTTATCTGTAACACAGCTGCTTCAGTGGAAGTTTCCTCATTCGTTCCTCTATTTAGGTGAGTCAAATAGTTATCTGTAACACAGCTTCTTCAATGGAAGTTTCCTCATTCGTTCTAGATAATCTTTTATCAAGCGTAGCATCCCTTTCCACAAATTTGGAGGGATGTAAGAAGTGTTTATTGTCAAGTACCGACTACAAAGGGCGCTTTGCGCCTGTGTGGTGCTGATCTTAGCAGAGTAGTTCCGGCTACAGTTCGAGCAAAAAGAAGCACTAAAAGAGAAATGGCTCTGTAATGAGAATGGGTTTTATTATTTGCCTTAATTATCGAGCTTAATTAAAAGAAATTTCTCCGCGCTTATGATCAATTCAGAATTTTTCGTCGCTAATGGCAGGTCGTTTCCTTAAAATTCTCATTGTCACTGCAATTGTTGGTCGCTTATTTCGTCTTCCCCATTTCCGTGGAATTAAAGCAGTTCATTTTGATTTCCGAAGAACCATCGAGATCCCAATTCTGCTTAATGCGACGTCATTATGCCGAGAGGCACTGTTCGGCGCCATTGCTTCTTTTTATGCAGAACATCAAAGCAAAATCCCGCGAACGACATCCGCAGGAAGCGGTTTTCGACTCCATCGAACACAGTGCCCCGTACTCTAAAAAGAGGAGAGGAGAAGGATAATAGGGAGTAATGGCAAGTGTATGTAAGAGGGGAGAAAGAGAAAGACAAAAAGAAAGATTGAGAGAGGTTCAGTGGGCGGTAGGTCCTTGAGGTGGGAGGGGGGGAGGCCTGTAGAGAGAGCAATATGAAATGGCTCTACGATACGTCGTTTCTTATTTTCTCTTAAATCTGTGCGATTCGTCTTCTGTTTTCCATGAGCATATAGTGGTGCGTGCCAAGAAATAGAATACCTCTTGCCGAAAATGTCGAAAAATATATCAAATAAATTATCAACGCTGTTATATCAGCAACCAAAACTTTTCTCTCTGGGAAACGTCTGATACAGTGCAAATCTAGTTCCAGTCTTTTTTCACTTATACATTCGTGTGTATCTCATTAGGCTGTAATACTCTGAATCCCTGGCTCTAACGGAGGAAGATGTAATATTTTGTGGAATATTTGTAACATGTTATAACTGCGATGAACTGATAAAAACTAAAATGTTATAGGTTTTAATATCTTTTAATTTACTACACCATCTTTTCATAGATATGTACCTTAACTGCATACAGAGTTTAAGGCGCCACTAATTGCAGTTATTTCGTTCTTCTGTAACTTACAAGTGGCGATACGACACACGACAATTTATCAATGACAGCACTAACGGGTAATCACTGCGTAGCCTCAAGGTCAGCTAAGCTGCCTTTAAGGTAACTTTATATATATTCTACTGCTGATGAATTATAACTCGTTACTGTCTCACACATTCGCCATATTAGCAAATATTTCAACGCAACAGTGACTTTCTTGTGTGAAAATTCCTCTCAGAAATATTTGTAAGGTGGTCATGACATTTTGTATTTCGTGTGTTAACGATATGTGTGTCAGAGAGAGAGACAGAGAGAGAGAGATAGCAAGTTACGTTACTGTTAAGGAGTGTTTCGTCTTGGAAGCACGGTCTTTGCTTCTGCACAGTCTGACATGTTCTTAGTTGAAATGTTGTAGGTGATAGACGTATTCAGTGATACTGTGATAATTTGCGATTGCATCTGTTAGATGAAGAATGTTGTAAAGGACAGCAACGAGGAAGGATGTATAAGATGGGTATACTAGAATGTGAAAAGAATATAAATTTTGAATAATGTTATGTTTTGAAGAGAAGGATTTTGAGGTACGACTACAGCACTGCCTAGTTAGAAACGATTATTGTCAGCTAGTTAACATGCTCACAGTTGCAAGAAGTACCACCCTACTTCTTAAGTAATACATTAACATATCAATTGGTTAAGCTGTTTGATTTTTATATAAATTCTCTGTTAACATCGTTCCCTCTTTAAATCATTCTTCACTTTGTTAACCATAGTATTATTCAGACATATTTTATGTGTGAAATCACGCGAAGTATTACTCTGTCGTTTTGAATATATACTTAACTGTAAAATCGTTATCTTTGGGTATGACTTCATAGGAACAGTTACTGTTCTCTTCCCACTGTTTGTCATTACACATTACGACGTGGAACAGTTAGAATATGTATTTGCTGTTGTGCTTTCGAGAAATCTGTAACAGTGTTGTTAAGACGTGAGGTAAGTGGAAATTTATATTAGGGCCAGAGTAATGTTTTACTTCAGTTGCGCACTTAACAAAAAGACAAGCTGCATTCAGATCAGTTACAGTTCAGTTCATACTAAGTTCCATTTAGTCAAAGTTCAGCAAACGAGTTTATGTTGAATAACAGTTTGCGGGGACAAAGTTTTTGGTAATATGTAGACTTTACAGAGTGGTAGGTAAAGGTGGGCTAAATTCCACACAGAAACCCTATATAGTGGGGAGGTTACATATTTAGTGGTAATTTTCATTGCTTTATGCACTCTGTACCTTTTCAGTGATATTACTGTTCAATGTGTGTTTTGTAATGTCTAAGCACGACTCTCTTCTAACTAGTGTTTGAGAAAGTACGCGTCTTGTGATGTAATTTTATATTCACCGATAATTATTTCAAGAATGTCATTTGACCGAAAGGCTGGGCGTAATTTCATCCTGCCAGCAGGATAAGAGATCTGGAGCGGTGGTGGATCACCGTTATCATAAGAACCTTCGTATCAGTTTCGATTTTTATTACAACTTCGTCCAGGACAGAGGATTCCTTTGACGTAATCCAACCCGAAGAGAGTATGCATGTTCAAGTTGTCCCTGGTAAAGTAATTTGTCAACTAAGGTACATAGCAAATTTTTAGACTTTGGAATTAACTACAGGCATGACATCATAGTAAACGTAAAAACTGTAAAGCTGTCTTCAATCTATAGGCTGGATAGAACAACACATTGATGTATCAGGTATAGTATTGTTGGACTTGGTAAGCTGTTGTCTTCGTTTGACCTTGGAAATGATTTATCCAGGTAGTTATAGGGAGCCTTCAGTTCAAAATGAACTTCAAACCACGATGCAACTCGAAATTTTTCACATTCACAAATGATGTCAGAGGTATAACAAGATATAACTGACAGATGGAAATGCTAGAATTAGGCCGCACTCCGTACAGATACGAAAGACAGAAAACTGAATCGTTGATGTTGCTGTATATACAATCTATATTTTCAGTGATATAACAATTTTTCTAATTTTGCGAAAGCAATAAGGCAGGGTAACAAAACATAGCTTGTAATATTAAAGTTTCGTTAGGTCTGAGATGAAAGGTTGAAATACATATAAATTACTGTAAAGCTCAAATTAATTATAATAAAATGTATCTATTGAGTTATCAGTGAAATTAGCTTTTAATAATCCTCAAGACGTAAAATGGACTTTCTAGGTATATCCGCATCAGTCGACGGCTAGCTTTGCACACAGTTTCTTTCACACTATCATTTCCGATAGTGTAAATGAGTTTTATTAAGATGGAGGGGTAACCATTTTTCTTGTGTTCCACTTTCATTCTGGACATGTACACTCTTAGGAACATTCTGGCGGTTGTAAAATGCAGCCAGTGCCATTATATTATAAGCTGAAAGGGCGTTGAATAAGAGGGCTGTTTTTCACTATGGCTGAGTTGGCTATAAGAATAGGACTTGTGAGACTGTGCTGTTTTTCGGTGGTGATGAAGCCAAAAGTGTAGTTTCTTTGCAGCATTCAGTAGCACAGGATATTCTTCTGACTATGCGGCATAGATCTGAAATAAACACCATGCTCGAATGTAATGTACATCATGAGCTCTTCCGTCCATTAACGCAATCAGAGGAAACTTACCCGAACAAACTTTTGTTTCTTATTTCGAATTTCCACCCGACAGTTCAAACCCAAAAGAAAATACAGCATCCTTCTGCCGACGATTAACGAGCATTCGTTAGCAGAAGGTCAGGTAAATTCCTCAGCCACGCGGTTTTCATTAACCCAGACATTCTCTCCCTGTTCTCATTTCCATACAGACCGTAATTACATTCTGGGTGATTATAAGTAAAATTAAACTTTCAAACTGCGCAAGAAATAGCACCGATGGTGAGAACGATGTCAAATTGTAACTGAATATTGTCGGAGAAAGGGGCAAACGTAAAGCAGAAGAAAAATATATAGTTAAAAAATTTAGCAATAGATGGCACTGTAAGAATCATAATTTATAGAGGTCGACTACAAATGACAAATGAATCATACAACAATAGCTATGGTGTACGTTTGACGTTAAACAAACTGTACTACTCAGTGGGCATGGGTGTACAGGTGTGATACTGTTAGTTCTGTAAGCCCATCCACCACGGCAAGGTCCTATCATATCGGTTTTTAATTGTACTGAGAACAAAACTCTCACAAAAGCATGAATTACATCGGTTTTTAATTGTGCTGAGGTCAAACCCCACATAAAAAGCATCATTCAAATGAATGGTTCAAATGGCTCTGAGCACTATGGGACTTAACTTCTGAGGTCATCAGTCCCCTACAACTTAGAACTACTTAAATCTAACTAACCTAAGAACATCACACACATCCATGCCCGACGCAGGATTCGAACTTGCGACCGCATCGGTCGTGCGGTTCCAGACTGTAGCGCCCAGAACCGCTCGGCCACCCCGGCCGGCAGCATCAGTCACATCGGTTTTTAACTGCCCTGAGGCTAAATACCATATAAAAAGTATCAATCAAAATGAAATCAGATTATTAATTTCCCTGTGACCGGCACAAAACATGTTCAATATGCTGTCAACCGTTATCTGCAACAAGTTGAAATCGAGAAATAACATGTTCCACAACTGATCGAAGCGTTTCCAGAGTCACATTCAGAATGTGTTGTGCAATGCGTACCTCTAATGCAGCTAAGTTTCCAGTCGGAACACTCAACACAACATCTTTCAGATAGTCCACAGCCAGAATTCACAATGATGAAGATCGGGTGATCAGGACAGCCAGGCTGTAGGGAAATGGCGGCTGATAATTGTATTCTTTCCGAAATGTCTCTTTAGCAGCTGCTTAATTGGATTTTCAATGTGCAGTGGTGTGCCATCTTGCATAAAAATAATCCCATCCGCACATCCACGCTGATGGAGAGCTGGAATGACGTCGTTGCGTAAAAGACACTCATAGCGCTTACCAGTGATCGTACAGGTAACAGGACCGGAAGCACCTGTCTCTTCGAAAAAATGTGGTCCTATGACAAATGATGTCATAAACCCGCACCGCACAGTGACCTTTTCAAAATGAAGTGGTACTGGTTGATTTGCGTGAGGATTTTCCACTGTCCAACATTCGATGATTCTGTGTATTGACATATCATGTTAGATGAAACTGGGCTTTGTCTGTCCATAAAATCTTCCACTGCCAATCATTGTCATCTTCCAAGCGAGCAAGAAAATCTAAATCAAAGGTGTATCTCTTGCTGGCAGGCAATAAGGAGCAACTCGTGCACATGGATAATTTAGAATGGGTAGCAAAGAAGGATGTTTCTTAGGGTTTTCCGCACCTTGCTCAAAGGTATGTCCAAATTTCGGGCAATTCTAAGTGCACTACAAAAACAGAACCCGTCTTTTCGAATAATTTTTCTCTAGACCCAAGGCAGTCATCGTACCAACGCCTTTTTTTCAAACCCTTCAGTGTCCACAACTTCTACAGAGTATCGTGTGCACAGTCATCATTCCTGTAATACAGGTTTACAAGCAGAGCGCGATCCTTAATTGAGACCGTCATGGCGAACGTCGCAGACGCAAAAGGAGGAAAAGCCTTGTACCCGGCGTGTTTATACCTACTTCAATGCGTCATGCTCATGACAGGTGTATTCATTTGCGTATTCTGACACATACAGCGCCATCTAATGATCAATTTTTCAAACTATTCTGTTTTCTTCTGCCATACGTTTTCCTCCTTCCCCGATAATATTCCATTGCAATTTGATGTCATTCTGACAGGTGGTTTTAGTTCTACAGCGGTTTGAAAGTTTAACTTTAATTACAGTCGTTGTATGGGAAAAAAACAGGTGCCTCACCAAAATTAGCTGAACGTATTGGAATGAATGGGTCCACGATGGCATCCTAACTTAGTGACTGATAATAAAACCATCAAAAGTGTCATATCACCTAGCGTTAAGCGCTGGATTCGTAGCAGTGGTATGTAGGCGAGGTGAAGAGCTATACACTGATGAGCCAGAGCAATATGACCACGGACCTACTCTCGATATAAACCCGTTTAGGCGACAGCAGTGTCACCTAGCGAAGAATGACTTCTCGTCAGACACACGCACAGTGCCATAAATGTGCTAATGTTAACACCACGATGTCGGCAACTACTACTGAAATGGGAACGTTACCAACGGCACTGGACGATGACGTAGTGGTAGAGCGTTGCATGGTCTGATGAATGGCAATAGCTTCTTCATCACTTCGATTGGAGGACGCTAATCCGTAGTCTTCCAGGGGAACAGCTCCTCGATCCTGTACGGAGGAACGAGATAAGCTAGCGGCGGCTCCGTTATGCTCTGGGCATCCATGGGTCCTGTGGAGCTTGTGCAAGGTACCTTGAAGACCAAGGGTTATCGTACACTGGTTGCAAACCACATATATCACTTCATGACGATCATGTTTCCCGACGGCGGTGGCATTTTTCAGCAAGATAATACGCCATGCCACAAGGCTAGGAGTGTGATGGAGTGGTTCGCGGAACACAGTGACAAATTCCAACTGATGTGCTGGCCGCCCAGCTCTCCAGATCTGCACACGATCGAACACATCGGGGATGGGATTGAACATGGTGACATAGCGTCAGACCTCATCGTTCCCCTCCACGGAATTTTCGGGAATTGTGACTTGTGTGTGCAGAGGTGGTGCCAACTCCCTCCAGCGACTTACCAAGGCACCATGCTTCTATGCCACAACGCGTCACCGCTGTTATCCGTGCCAAAGGCGGACATACCGGCTATTAGGTAGATGGTCACAATGTTCTGGCTGGTCAGTAGAAATTAGATTAGACTAGTACTTGTTCCTTAGATCATGAATACGACACTTCGTAATGATGTGGAACGTGTCAGGTTAATAAAAGGTGTCTATACAAGATATTACATTACACAAAATATTATATGACACTTAATATTTTTAATTTTTTTATGGGGTTTGGGGAAATTACCCACTTACTATATCCAAAAATTCATCTAATGAGAAGAAGAAGTTGGCATTAAGAAATTCCTTTAATTTCCTTTTAAATGCTATATGGCTATCTGTCAGACTTTTGATGTTATTAGGTAAGTGACCAAAGACTTTTTTGGCAGCATAATCTACCCCCTTCTGAGCCAAAGTTAGATTTAACCTTGAGTAGTGAAGATCATCCTTTCCTCTAGTGTTGTAGCCATGTACACTGCTTTTACTTTTGAATTCGTTTGGATTGTTAATAACAAATTTCGTAAGTGAATATATATACTGTGAGGCAACAGTGAAGATCTCTAGCTCTTTAAATAAGTGTCTGCAGGATGATCTTGGATGAGATCCAGCAATTATTCTAATTACACGCTTTTGTGTAATGAACACTATTTTACACAATGATGATTAACCCCAGAATATGATGCTATACGAAAGCAGAGAATGAAAATAGGCGTGGTAAGCTAATTTACTGCGATGAATATCGCCAAAATTTGCAATGACCCTAATAGCATAAGTAGCTGAATTGAAACGTTTCAGTAGATCTTCAGTGTGTTTTTTCCAGTTCAACACCTCATCAATGCACACACGTAGAAATTTTGAATATTCTACTTTGGCTACCGATTACTAATCGAACTCTACATTTATTAATGGTGTCATTCCATTTACTGTGTGGAACTGTATATACTGTGTTTTGTCAAAGTTTAATGAGAGCCCATTTGCAGAGAACCACTCAACGATTTTCTGAAGAACATCGTTTGCAATTTCACCAATTAATTCTTGTCTGTTGGGTGTGATAGCTATACTTGTGTCATCGGTAAAAAGTACCAGTTTTGCATCTTCATGAATATAGAATGGCAAGTCATTAATTTAGATTAAGAACAGCAGAGGACCCAAGACCGAACCTTGCGGCACCCCATTCTTGATTGTTCCCCAGTTTAAGAAACTGCCAGTTTTTTGTATATTACATGAACTGCTTATTTCAACTAATGTGTGTGTAGTGCTTGCAGCCCACCGTAGACCACAGCGTTACTGCAGCTGACTGCAGCTCAGAGGTGACGTTTGCCGTATATAATGACTCGTAGATTAGGTAAAAAGTAAACAGTACGAAGGCTTTTATTTGATGAGTCACCGTAGACAGTCTCTAACCACCAGCCAGAGCCAGCTGTAGGAAGTACAATATGTGGTCCCAACGTAATATAAGTCCTTTTACATACTTAAATTACCACATCTGGAGTGAATATACGAAGTACCCCTCTTCCATTCTCATATGAGAATATGCTTTTTGCATGCAGTGGTGAAATTATCTCAATTTTGAATATTTGCTGAAATACGGTCTTTCAGGTCATCATTATCTTCAGGAGATATAGGCACAGAAATCGACGTAACTTGATGTCGAGGTACCAGATTTTGAAACTTCCTGGCAGATTAAAATCGTATGCCGGACCGAGACTCGAACTCAGTACCTTTGCCTTTCGTGGGTAAGTGCTCTACCATCTGAGACAACCAAGAACGACTCACGACCTGTCGTCACAGCTTCAATTCTGCCAGTACCCCGTCGTCTCCTACCTTTAAAAAAAAAAAAAAAAAAAAAAAAAAAAAGAGAGAGAGAGAGAGAAGAAATAAGGTTCAAATGGCTCTGAGCACTATGGGACTTAACATCTATGGTCATCAGTCCCCTAGAACTTAGAACTACTTAAATCTAACTAACCAAAGGACATCACACAACACCCAGCCATTACGAGGCAGAGAAAATCCCTGACCCCGCTGGGAACTGAACCCGGGAACCCTGGCGTGGGAAGCGAGAACGCTACCGCACGACCACGAAATGCGGGCTCTCCTACCTTCCAAACTTCATAGAAGCTATTCTGCGAACTCGATTCAAGTCTTGGTTCGGCAGTGGACAAAAATGATTTGATAAAATTTTTCATAATTATAATTACAATAACAAAGAAATCAAACGCACACACTTATTGAATCAATGTTGGTCAAAAGCTAAAATTTTCTCACAGTCCATAAAGACAGTCCTGATCATTCATCACAGTAAAATACCAGTGTTTTTCTCAAAGTCTGAGCAGTAAAAGAAATTGCACACGGAAGTAGTGGATTTCCATGCAGTCTTGAAGAAGTAGTGTTGTCCTTTCAACGGAAAGACAGTGCTGACTCTTGACATGCAGACAGGTAATGGCCCACAACAGAGCAAACCCACAGCACAGTCAGTCGAAGTTTTGAAGAATATTGGTAGGTAGGTCAACACAGAGTAGACCCATTGTAGTCCTGGTAGAGATTACGGTATTGGTGGGCCACCAGAGATGCAGACCCACTGTAGTCCTTGTAAAGATAATGGTATTGGTGAGTCATCAAAGGTGTAGACCCACTTCAGTCCTTGTATAGATAGCCAGCAGCCATCTGTTGCGACTGTGCAGGTGCACAATCACCATCGAAGAGTCTTGCGGAGAATATAGCAAGTCCATGAACCACCACTTGTCCACGCACAAAGAATTTGTTTTAAATGTCCTTAGTACCAGCAATGCTGTTATCCTGTCCCTTGCTGAATTATTAACATACGTGTAAACACTATCAGTCCCTACTTACCACATACTGTCCATATACTACGACCAACAGAAACGTGTGCAGTGAAATGTAATTTACAAGTTACTTAATTTGATGAACTGGTGTCAATTACAATTTTATAACATGAGAATACAATAACAAAGGTACAAAATATATCATTAAAGAACATAATAGTACAGATAACATTTGCAGTAATACAGGCTTTACGAAAGAATTGAAATAACAATTTCATCAGTGTTACAAAAATTAAGACGTAAATACATACATAAAAGATCAGAATAACTTTTGAAACTTCGACTACACACATAATCATTAGAACAAAACAGAATAAATAATGTGTAAACATCTTTACGAAGTAAATAACACGTTATTAATGCAAATTATATTTGAGGATAACTGTATTCCTCATCATAGTGAATGTAGCTTAGTATTAGAAGAGAAATAATTCTATGAAACAGTACATAGAGACAGGAAGAAAATAAATACACAAGGGTACACAAACATATAGTGGGATAACACAAAAGGAAAGGACACGGTTTGTTTTCAGGGTAACATTTGGTACTGCAGTCCATCCCACAACTTCATTCTGTAGATCTTTCATCGTATCTCAACATTTGTTTCCTCCAAAAATATCCTATCCAAGTATGCTTTCTGTATTTTGTTCACATCCTCTTTCAAAAATAGTTTTTGTCCACTGTACACTACTTTTTTGGCCAAATCATTTTCTTATAGCTTCTCAATGCATTTCGTCCAATTCATCACAGTTAGTTTCTTATATAGTCTACCCCCTCTTAAGCTAACTTAAAATCTACTGAGCTCAGATGCTAAACTAATGGACGAGGCAATGCAGCAGCACAAAACAGTTAATACAAACAGCAATAAAAAATGGAAGTTGTCAAAGCAAGCAGCAATATTACAACTAATATAAGGCAATGCGCAGCAAACAAGAAAAATAAACCCGTAGTAAAACTGGCTTAACAGAGTAATACAAAGTGAAATTCAGTAACACTATGCCTGGCAAACAGCAGCAGCTAATGCCATAACTTATATCTAAACATGAAAAAGCTGAAGCAGAAAAAATATTACAGTAAAAATGTTTAATACCTATGTCACATCTTAACACTAGAATGATGCATCACGAGAACATACGCTAGCAGATAAGTTACCAAATCTTTAAAAAATTATTTTTGCCATTCCTGTGAAGGGAAATGTCTATTTGTGCTCTCTTTTCTAAGAAATTACATCATAAAATGATTCTTTACTGGGTCTGTAGACAAAAAATAGTGATATTAGTACATCTATTAAATTTTATTTTAACCAATGCTGCAGTGCAGATAGAAACTGGATATTAAACAAAATGAGCAATCTCTCAGCTAGAAAGACAATAGATATAAAATGTTTCTCATCATTTCATTTCAGTAAATATTATAAATTAAGAGCTTCACACTGTAATCATGTTTTCAAGTTTGAGGATGTCGTATTTACGATTCTTTCTACAAAGGAATGTCAATAATTAGGATAATGGCCTCCTTTTCTTTTTCTCTCCACCTGTGCCTCTGATAGGCACACACTAATGGCTTTTTTCAAGGCGTCTGTTGCGCAGCTGGGTGCCCAGACACATTACGTGCAAGTGGTCACTTAACTTTCTTACCGAAATATTTACGACACCAGTTTCCGCTACAGTGGCAGTCTCATATAAAAATACTTTCACAGGTTGAGAATTTGCGTTACAAATCTATAGAAACAAAATCCTATTCATGTAACAGTGTTCAAAAAATTTTCCCCAGTCTAGTGAGACATTCACGCATATACATACATTTATAACTCTTAAAGTACGTTTCTTGGTTTCCAACAACCTTTTTCACAAACCAGAGTCCCTAACCACTACTTATTATTCCTTGATTTATTACAAATATACATATTCTTAGACACTTCTTCAATATTTCATCATAATACGTAGCATAATCAAATTCCTCACATCAGCTTATTGATCATAAACATACCGCAACAGCGTAATACACATCGTCATCACAACATCATTACACCTCAGTCAAATTCTCAAATTCGTCGTAGCTTCCTCCAATAATTTCAAAACCTAACAAAATTCTCTGCTCATGTCAAAAGTGACATCTACCTCAAATGTACTTTAAAAATCATGATCCCATACCATATACATCATTCAAAGCTCTCATAGCATCACAATGGTTCCGAAAAAGTATGAGCATTTCACAAAGTACAGACAAAATACAATTTCATAAGTGTGAAGTTATCCAACCGTGTAATTACGTAAACATCTGTCATAGATGTAGTAAAATAAATATTGGTCTCTCTCAGTTAAATGATCAGATAGCTGTGTAATTCTGTGTTAGAGAAATATGGTACCGATGTGTAAAGCTGTATAAGCAAATACCTTATTAGCTATGGCTCCTTTTGCTTGCCACACACATGGTACACAAAGTAACTAACAAGCAAGAATGTACAAATAACAACACTGTGTCGTCTTTTCACTATAACAATGCATTCGTATTTTCTGTTTAAAAATGTTTCCTAGGTTCTAGACTGGATAGTTAACACTTAACAGTTTGTAAGTGTGACAAAGAGTACCAGTAAGTGAAAAATTTTATAGCAAAGACTAAGTTAAAAAAACAGATTATCTCTCAATAAGCGGTTTTATATGTGAAATGTGGTGCAATCCTTTACTCTTCATAATACTCAGAGTTTCAAAATGAACGCAATTATCAGGCGGTATACGTCGGTAAAGAATGCTAAAATTTTTCTCAAGGTTAGCATCTACGTTATTTTTCTCTGAGCCAGCCGGCGCACGTGGCTGCCTGCGGTGTGAGTCATTGTCTGTTTCTTTGTTGGCGCGCGTCGTTAATAGGAGTTGGAGACCTAACTTCTACAAATTCACCTTGCCGAGAGGGCCCAGCTCTGTTTTAATCCCGCCAGTTCTGATGAAATTCCGGTATGTCGTTATGATTATATCGTCTGTCGTCATGTCGGTAGTTCATGTAGTTTCTTTCTTGTCGTTTAAGTGGTGGAGAATTTCTCCTGGAATCGTAACTGCGTGGTGGACCGTTGCGTCTGAAGTTATTCTTTCTCCCCTGATAATAATTGTTTTTGTTCCCATATTGTCTGTTCCTATGGTTATCTCTGTCATATTCATTACTACGCAAATGCAATCTTTTTCTGTAACTATTATTACTCTGCCAGTGGTTGTCATATGGGTAGTGTCTGTTTTGGTCACGATTTGCGTTGTAGGAATAGACTTTTCATGTCCAGTTATTGTTTCTATCGTCACGGAATTGTGACGGATGTGAGCTGTAGTGTTTGTTTTCCTGTTTTCGTATCCGGCTACGGTCTGTGTCAATTTCTAATTCTTGTAAGAATCCCTGAAAAGCTTCAATGTCATCTTTGGAACGTCCTGCCAAAATAATATTTCTTAAATGTTCAGGCAATTTGATTAAGTAAATGCGGATGAGTTCTGAGGGGCTGTATGAGTTTGACAAGTACTGATTCTTGTGCAACATTTTTTCAAAATATTTCACAAGACTGTAAAATTCAGGTTGTTCGAAATGTTTGACCATAATGATGCTTTGTTTTACTTGGTCTTGTGTAGCTTCAGACCAATATGCTGAGAGAAAGGCATGATAAAATTCTCCTTCACTGTGACAATCGTGAATGACCAATCGCATTCTTACAGCTGGTTCATTCTCCAAGTAGCCACACATAAATTCTAACCTGTGCTCCAATGATCAGTTGGGAGGAAAACAATGAGAGAATTGTTGGAGCCACGCTTGTGGATGAATGTCGTTGCCAGAATTCTTAAATGTTTTGAATTTACGTGCAGTAATGAACAGCTTATGGTGAAAATCATCATGTCGGCGAGTCGCATGTCGGTCATTGTTACGTCGTTTCGGCGGTTCTATCTCAAAATTCGGTGTACCTTGCCAATTTCTTTCATAATTTCCGAAGTGCCCTGTGTTATTTTTTTGTGGCTGTTCCGTATTTCCATGTCCCTCTTCCCGTATTGGAGCGCGAGTGAAATGGGCGGTGCACATACTAGCATCTGGAGAGTGCTCCATGAACAACAGTTACACCCATATCAGCAGCAACGAGTCCATGCAATACTTGTGGCTGACATTGCGTCAAGGGTCTCGTCGTGTCAGTGGTTGCTCCAACAACATATTGACCGACCAGAGTTCCTCTAAATCGGGCTGTTTACTGGCGAGGCCTCATTTGATCGTGACGGTATTTCGAGCACGAATAGCCATGTGTGAGATGAGGAAAACCTTCACGCTGTAGTAGAGTCAAACCACCAAGTACGTTTTGCTGCGAACATATGGGCTAGCACTGTAGGCGACAACCTCATTGGTCCATATCTGCCTGGCCGTCTGAATGGCTGTCTGTACTTGAGGTTCACACCAAAAGCTCTACTGGATTTGTTGGAGAACGAAACTTTGGCTCTACGTGAGAGGCCGCGTGTACAACATGACGGAGCACCGCCTCACTTCAGTGAGAAAGTCCGCAGCCATCTCAGTGCTGTATTTCCTGGTCGCTGGATCGGAAGGGGAGGTCACCTGACCAGAGTCCCCTTCATTATTTCCAACGAGGATATCTGAAATCACTTGCATATGAGGCCCCGGTGGATACGGAGATGGAATTAGTTCCGAGAATTGTAGCTGCCTTCGAAGTGAATCGAAACACACCAGAGATATTTATCAGAGTGCGTCAGAATCTTGTTCGCCGTGTCATGTTTGCATTGAGGCTGATGGCCGTCAGTTTCAGCACATTTGAAACTTCGTTATTAAATTTTTACTTAAATTGCAGAGTGATATAACTGAAAAGATGAGACTTCTTAATTTAATTCTGTAACTGCTGAGTGAAATTGAACGTACTACCACTTTGTTATATTTTTATCGTTTCAGCACTGACCCACAGATCTCTGCCTGACAAATATAGCTCAAAGTTATTCTATCTATTTATTACCCATAATAAAAAAGCGCAACGCAATCTGAGTGCAAATAGTTAACACTTTCCTCACAGAAAAACTTCATTGCACGAACTGCTGTACGCTCTAACTACTAATAGGCATGTGGTTAGCAATGGAATGGTTTTTTTCTGCAGAGCAAACAAAGTATTTAGCAAATTTTACCTTAATAATTTGAATCCAGTTAAAAAAATTACATAATCTACCGTGACATCCAATTGCAAAAAAATATATAATAGTCAATAATTTTAAATCTCGATGACGGACACGTCCAGACCGTCCGCTCGGTCTAACACATCAGACCTCTAACCTCCATCACGGCTAAATATAAACTTCAAACCTCCATCAGTACTGGCTATTCACTCCCAACTGCAAGTCCGACCAGCCACAGAGTCTCTTACAGAGGGCGCACAGTGCTGTCACAGTTATTAATGCGGTCTATCGCGCTGCCAACACATAAACAGGCTGCTTACAAATTTTGTAAGGTACAGTACAAATGTTACGTCCATTGTGTCATTTAAGTGTGACTAATTCAAATAAAGGAGTATACAGTAACATGATTTTGTTCCTATTATCAACTTCAGCTGGCTTGTCCGACCACAGGTTCCCTACATAAAACTGTTCAGTCGAGCATCCTCTATGTCCACTTAAATTTTTGCACGCTCGTACGGACACATCCTGTATGACCAAACGAATTGCTTTTGAAGCTCAGTTTGCACTCTCAAAATATACAATGATGTATATAATTATTGTTTTAATTTTTTACTCTACAGGTTCGTCACGATCAAAGACAAGGGTTTCCTATTATTATTGATAAATGCGAAAGTTGAATGAAAGAAATGTTTTTATATAAACTCTACGAAGTGTAGAAGCGATATCTGGTATATTTGTTTTGCGGTTTTTTATTTTTTTTTTACGGAATTACATTTTATAGCACTGTATGACAAATGTATAACGATTTTCGTTCATTTTTACTACATCCCTGTTTCAGGCTACAAACCAATTTTCGAACACAACCGGAACTAAACAAGGTCAATTTCAATTATGCTATAAATACTGTTTATTTTTAACCAAGAGACAGGAGGATAACGATACAGATCAAAAATATACAGGAGGCTACGCTAGTGTTAATATATCCTCACACAGTTCCTAGACGGTTGACCGCTTCCCGTTTCTAGGATAATGTAGAAAGACATTTATTACATAAGTAAAGAAGGTGATCGATAAGAGGTATAATGTCCAATACGTATGCAACACGCCTGATTTGCAGGTAACGTGGGAACGATCTTAACTGTCCAAGGTTACTAGGTAAATTACCGTAGCCAATGCTTACTTATGGTAGTCTACAGGTAGCCCATGGAAGTATTACAGTGGCTGATGTGTGTGCATGTTCTATGAAACTCTTGAGACTCAGCTACGGATGGGAAAAAACAGACAGCTAAAACAAATACCGGTATTTTAGTACTGAATAACTGGTGTTTTTCGGTATTTGTTTGTTCTCGGTTACATAAGTAACAAAATTTATTTTTATTTTGTACTAATAACATAGCAAAAAACCGAAATATCAGTTAGCAATAGCAAAAGTGCAAACATTTTTTGTTTTTCATAAACTTCTTTAAAAAAGAATAATTTTTATTCTAAAAATATTTCATTAGTATGAGATATCCTACTATTATTGAAAATGTGAATAGTGAACAGTGTTATTTTAATAACAATGACGACAGAAACGAGCGACAAACACATGGCTAAAGAACAGGTACACTATTGCTGACAATAATACAATAATGTCCCTGTGGCCATGTGTACTGGCTTCAGTTACGCTTGTACATGCAGTGTGCAGGACTTGCCCCCACTTGGTCTATTATAGGTTTCTTGCTGTCGTCGCCAGAAGTCTGTTGTATTGCAGAATAGCACCAACGTTAATCTGGGAATATTTTTATGAAATGTCGCAGTAATGAAGTACAATACTTCATCTGCTTTAAATGGTTAAAGATTTGTCTGCCACGTCTATGAAAAAATGAAAGAGGAAAGAAATTATGGTAGCAGCAATAAGTTAATAACTTAAAAATTCGATCATAATATACATTAAAAATAGAAAACAGGAAATGCCGATGTGCTGCCTGTGTCTACACAATATACCTTCACTGTTTGTAGCCCTTCAAAAAGGACAACTCGTGAAACAGAGTTCTTCAACCTCGGTTTTCCCTCCTCAGCGCTGACTATCCGTGAAGCCCAAATAGCGATATGATTCTTAATGACATTATTTTTGAGCAGAGTTTCAGAAGATTAGAGTTGCCAGGAATTTTTTTTTTTCGGCAATCAACAACTTTTCCCTTTTCGAGTAAGGCAGCGAAGGGGTGGACGAAATAAGTTTTCTTTGATTTGCTTACTTAATTTAATATTTTGGTGTTATGTATCCCGAAATGGAGTCAGTTCATTCAGTCTTGTTCAATTTCTTTATTACAGGAAATAATAGGAATAAAAAACCGAAAATCGGATATTTCAGAAACCGGTTATTTTGAGAGGTCTGAACAGTGAGAATAAACTTGCGTGAAAGAAAAGTGATACACGCTATAACCGCCATCCCTAGGCTCAGCTGGCAACCGTCATGAAATATCTCCCTTTCTCCTGATTGGCTTCGAGCTCGTCGTTATTCTGTGACGTTCATTGTCGCAACGGTTTGAGGAGCTCGCGCAGGTAAGCGGGGGCTCCGAATCTGGCGGGACATAAATACGGCGGTCCGAGGCCGGACCGGCGCTGCAGTTGGTCCCGGCCGGCCGCTGCAGGCTGGGCCACGCGTGTTTTATGGACGCGGCGTGGCGCCGTGTTAACACCGTTTGAAGAAGTGCCCGGCGGCCGCCGCAGATTTCTTTATCCCCTGTAAATCAAAGCCCAAAGCCCGTGCGTGAATAACGGCCCCCGGGGCGCACCTGCCCTCCGCGGGGGGCCGACGGTGCTGCCTCGCTGGGGAACAATACGGACGGGCGGCTGCCGAACTAACGCACGGCTCACGTGGGATTTGCGGCCTCATCACTGCGCCGTGAGCCGACGTTGGCGTCGCGGCAGAGCCGTGCTGGTGGACGAGTAGCCTGCAAGCGAAGCGTGAAGTTGCCAACCAAGTACACGAGCTCATTCAACATGGCGCATTCGAGAACTGATATTTTGAAATAACTAACACATAATATTGCATTAAATTTTGTGTTGTGGGCATTGACGTCTGTAGAATTGTACCATGATGATGTACAGGGTGTTACAAAAAGGTACGGCCAAACTTTCAGGAAACATTCCTCGCACACAAATAAAGGAAAGATGTTATGTGGACTTGTGTCCGGAAACGCTTTATTTCCATGTTAGAGCTCATTTTAGTTTTGTCAGTATGTACTGTACTTCCTCGATTCACCGCCAGTTGGCCTAATTGAAGGAAGGTAATGTTAGATTCGGTGCTTGTGTTGACACGCGACACATTGCTCTACAGTACTAGCATCAAGCACATCAGTGTGTAGCATCAACACGTTAGTGTTAATCTCGAATGTGGTTTTGCAGTCAGTGCAATGTTTACAAACGCAGAGTTGGCAGATGCCCATTTGAGGGATGGATTAGCATGGGGCAATAGCCGTGGCGCGGTACGTTTGTATCTAGACAGATTTCCAGAACGAAGGTGTCCCGACAAGAAGACGTTCGAAACAATTGATCGGGGTCTTAGGGAGCATGGAACATTCCAGCCTATGACTCGCGACTGGGGAAGACCTTGAACGACGAGGACACCTGCAATGGGCGAGGCAATTCTTCGTGCAGTTGACGATAACCCTAATGTCAGCGTCAGAGAAGTTGCTGCTGTACAAGGTAACGTTGACCACGTCACTGTATGGAGAGTGCTACGGTAGAACCAGTTGTTTCCGTACCATGTACAGCGTGTGCAGGCACTATCAGCAGCTGATTGGCCTCCACGGGTACACTTCTGCGAATGGTTCATCCAACAATGTGTCAATCCTCTTTTCAGTGCAAATGTTCTCTTTACGGATGAGGCTTCATTCCTACGTGATCAAATTGTACATTTTCACAATCAACATGTGTGGGCTGACGAGAATCCGCATCCAATTCTTCAATCACGTCATCAACACATTATTTCTGTGAACGTTTGGGCAGGCATTGTTGGTGATGTCTTGATTGGGCCCCATGTTCTTCCACCTACGCTTAATGGAGCACGTTATCACGATTTCATATGGGATACTCTACCTGGGCTGCTAGAACATGTGCCTTTACAAGTACGACACAACATGTGGTTCATACACGATGGAGCTCCTGCACATTTCTGTGGAAGTGTTCGTACGCTTCTCAACAACAGATTCGGTGACCGATGACTTGGTAGAGCGGACCAATTCCATGCCCTCCACGCTCTCCTGACCTCAACCCTCTTGACTTTCATTTATGGGGGCATTTGAAACCTTTTGTCTACGCAACCCCGGTACCAAATGTAGAGACTCTTCGTGCTCGTATTGTGGACGGCTGTGATACAATACGCCATTCTCCAGGCTGCATCAGCGCATCACGGATCCTCGCTAACGGAGGACATTTTAAACATTTCCTGTAACAAAGTGTTTGAAGTCACGCTGGTACGTTCCGTTGCTGTGTGTTTCCATTCCATGATTAATGTGATTTGAAGAGAAGTAATAAAATGAGCTCTAACATGGAAGGTAGGCGTTTCCGGACACATGTCCACATAACATATTTTCTTTCTTTGAGTGTGAGGAATGTTTCCTGAAAGTTTGGCCGTACCTTTTCGTAACACCCTGTATATCAATCTGTTTTACCACTTCATCCTTATTCTATATTTGTTGTATCAAGATGATGTGCCCCGCATTCCGCCGTCATCTTGATGTTTGAACATTTTTGTCACAATTGGGCAAAGAATTTTCGATGAACTACTACTTATACACTGCAGAGCCAAAGAAACTGGTACGGCTGCGTAATATCGCGTAGGGCCACCGCGAGCACGGAAGAATGCCGCAACGCGATGTGACAATGACTCGACTAATGTCTGAAGTAGTGCTGGAGGCAACTAGCACGAATCTTGCAGGGCTGCCCGTAAATCCGTTAGAGTACGAGGCGATGGAGGTCTCTTCTGAACAGCAGGTAGCAAGGGACCCCAAATATGCTCAATACTGTTGATGTCTGGGGAGTTTGGTGGCCAGTGGAAGTGTTTAAACAAAGACGAGTGTTCCTGGAGCCACTCTGTAGCAATTCTGCACATGTGGGTTGTCATATTGCCTACTGGAATTGCCCAACACCGTCGGAATGCACAATAGACATGATTGGATGCAAGTGCTCGGACAGAATGCATATGTACGTGTCACCTTACACAGTCATATGTAGACGTACCGTGAGTCCCACATCAATCCAACGGCACACGCCCCACACCATTACAGAGCCTCCACCAGCTTCCACAGTCTCCTGCTGATATCACGGTTCATGGATTTATGATGTTGTCTCCACATCCGTACATTTCCATCCGCTTGATACAATATGAAAAGAGACTCGTCCGAAAGGCAACTTGTTTCCAGTCAATAGTCAAATGTCGGTGTCGACGCACCCAGGCGAGATGTGAAGCTTTGTCATCTACGGTACACGATGGGCTTTCGCCACCGAAAGCCCATATCGATGATGTTTCGTTGGATGGTTCGCGCGCTGACACTTGTTCATGGCCCATAAGTGAAATCTGTAGCTATTTAGGCAAGGGTTGCACTTCCGTCGGGTTGAACGATTCTCTCCAGTCGTCATTGATGCAGTTCATGCACGTTCTTTTCCCGGCCGCATCCATGTCGGAGATTTGATGTTTTACCTGACTTCTGATATCACGGTACACTCGTGAAATGGTCGTACAGTAAAATCCGTGCTTCATCACCACCTCGGAGATGCAGTGTCCCAACGGTCGAGCGGCGACTGTAATACTACGTTCAAATCATGATTACCTGCCCTTTAGCAGCACTAACCGATCTAACAACTGTACTGACACATGTCGCTTTACACTGGCATTGCTGTAATCTGCCTGTTAACATATCTCTGTATTTGAATACGTATTCCTGTACCAGTTTCTTTGGCGCTGCAGTGTAGTTTCAAATAGATTAAGTAATAAATGTGAGTAGATAATTTTCCTATACAGCTTCGTGTACACTTCATCTACTTTTTAACCGAACAGTATCTATATGGGTTTCGCTCTTTTTTGTGCGAAGATGTGTCACTGAAGAAGCGGTTCTAAAGGCTTGGAACTTGCTGGACCATAAATAAAGATTTATCTTACAGCCGAAGCGCACTTTAGCCGTGCTCATTGGCTTCCGGACACCGTTACATATGCCGCAGCACTGTCGCTAAACCCTTTCACAAACACTGGGACGATAGGTTATCAGAGAACCACTGTTCGTTATTGCCGTGTATCAATGTACGATAGGTAACGCGAAGCCTTTTAATGAGATGCAGAACTCTCACAATTACAGACGGTCTCTATATTCCGCTGTCCTCAGTACGATTATTAAACCACGGCTCCGCTCTTTGCTGACGCATCGAATTAGTTCGCGTCTCCAGATAGGCAACCAGGCGAAGTGGGCTACTCTCGTACATTCCTAAACAGTACGTTCCAATGACTTTCAAGCATGAATTGATGCTATCTGCGTCACAGAAGGTGCCCATGTTGAGTACCTCTAATATAAGCTACAAACAAGGATAGCTGCTCTGTCCGCTGATGTGTGCCTGTGTTTTTTTTTTTTTTTTTTTTTTTTTGTATGTATGTCTTTCACTTTTTATGCAGGTATCTTCTGAATCACTGGAGGTAAACATGGATAACCCTGCATGTCCTACCCTTCATCGTATTGAAAAACTAATATATGGGAAATATGTTCTTTTCATATTGGTACTTCTACGACATTAATTAAATTAACCATACAGGCTGTAGTGGCTGTAGGTCAGATATCTCTGCTGGTGATAGGGGAGTGTACTGAACAATATTGCAGCAGTACGTATGTTTCGGATAGGGTCCGCCTTTAGCAAAACACAACTTTGTTTCTTAACCCAAACAGGTTTCACTGCAGTTGGAGCATCTTCAGTGGGCTTTTATTTTTCATCTTTTTACCACATGGTGTGGTTTTTCTGATGTGTTGTGTTCCTACAGTGACCGTTTTGTTCCACAGTTTGTCATCTGCAACCACTTGTACATTTTCCTTTTAATCATCTTCATCACTGTCAAACACTATATATTGAGTTGCCACTGTCACGGTCACTGTAAAGATTTCACTACTATACCAGCTGCAAACATGGCGGGCTGGTATAGCAATTCTATGCATTACGTTTCCCCTTTCGATAATTTACAGTAATTTTCACACTTTCGTCAACGTTTCCTATTTCTACATACGCCACTTTCATTATCAGTATTCTGCATTGAGTATGGCGACCGAACACTTCAAAGACATTAAACGTGGTTCATAATGTTATTAATATTTCATGCTACACAAGGCTTTTTGCGTGTTTGCACACCAGTGTGTCAGACCCACCATACTTGCTCCGGACAGTGCGAGAGGGCTGTACAAGCAATGGTCACACGCACGGCACAGCGGACACACCAGGAACCGCGGTGTTGGCCGTCGAATGGCGCTAGCTGCGCAGCATTTGTGCACCGCCGCCGTCAGTGTCAGCCAGTTTGCCGTGGCATACGGAGCTCCATCGCAGTCTTTAACACTGGTAGCATGCCGCGACAGCGTGGACGTGAACCGTATGTGCAGTTGACGGACTTTGAGCGAGGGCGTATAGTGGGCATGCGGGAGGCCGGGTGGACGTACCGCCGAATTGCTCAAAACGTGGGGTGAAAGGTCTCCACAGTACATCGATGTTATCGCCAGTGGTCGGCGGAAGGTGCACGTGCCCGTCGACCTGGGACCGGACCGCAGCGACGCACGGATGCACGCCAAGACCGTAGGATCCTACGCAGTGCCGTAGGGGACCGCACCGCCACTTCCCAGCAAATTAGGGACACTGTTGCTCCTGGGGTATCGGCGAGGACCATTCGCAACCGTCTCCATGAAGCTGGGCTACGGTCCCGCACACCGTTAGGCCGTCTTCCGCTCACGCCTCAACATCGTGCAGCCCGCCTCCAGTGGTGTCGCGACAGGCGTGAATGGAGGGACGAATGGAGACGTGTCGTCTTCAGCGATGAGAGTCGCTTCTGCTTTGGTGCCAATGATGGTCGTATGCGTGTTTGGCGCCGTGCAGGTGAGCGCCACAATCAGGACTGCATACGACCGAGGCACACAGGCCCAACACCCGGCATCATGGTGTGGGGAGCGATCTCCTACACTGGCCGTACACCTCTGGTGATCGTCGAGGGGACACTGAATAGTGCACGGTACATCCAAACCGTCATCGAACCCATCGTTCTACCATTCCTAGACCGGCAAGGGAACTTGCTGTTCCAACAGGACTATGCACGTTCTCATGTATCCCGTGCTCTATAAGGTGTAAGTCAACTACCCTGGTCAGCAAGATCTCCGGATCTGTTCGCCATTGAGCATGTTTGGGACTGGATGAAGCGTCGTCTCACGCGGTCTGCACGTCCAGCACGAACGCTGGTCCAACTGAGGCGCCAGGTGGAAATGGCATGGCAAGCCGTTCCACAGGACTACATCCAGCATCTGTACGATCGTCTCCATGGGAGAATAGCAGCCTGCATTGCTCCGAAAGGTGGATATACACTGTACTAGTGCCGACATTGTGCATGCTCTGTTGCCTGTGTCTATGTGCCTGTGGTTCTGTCAGTGTGATCATGTGATGTATCTGACCCCAGGAATGTGTCAATAAAGTTTCCACTTCCTGGGACACGGTGTTCTTATTTCAATTTCCAGGAGTGTATCTACCTCTTCAACAAACCTTTAAAAATTTGAGTTAATTAACTGAACCGTTGCGCGATTGATAGCTCGCGCCACGTCTCCTGGAACGCAACGCTTGGCGTGAAGGGGGCGTGGCACGTTTTGCCGCGAAACCTACAGAGGCAGTTTTCCGGGGCAGGCAATCAGTGAACCTGTACGGACAGCTCAGGTCTTCGGGGCAACGGATCACTGTTTGCTCTACGTCCCGCGAGACTTCCAAATTCATCTGGACGGGCATCTTCCGGACACGACGGACATGCACAGCAACAGAAGTGGACACGTTCTTCCTCTAGCCGGCCAGATCCGGAGGCGAGCGGTGGGTCGACGTCATCTATACATCTCCTGGCGCCGCCAAGTTTCTCCACTGTCACCCCACAGCGGCTTTGTATGCTCGCTGAGGTACGTTTAATTCTTCGCTTCGGTGCCGAGATCACACGGCTTTCCTAAAGACTGATCTTCCTCCCTGCTTTGAACATGATAATTGTGACTAGTTCGCTTCCTGCACATGATTGTGCCTTGCTTCTTCTAAATCGGACTTGGTTCAGCCTCTTGTTGTTATTATTCCCTGTGCCTATATCTGGCCAGGCGATTTGAGAGCATGTCGCTCAAATAAAAATGTAATAGGTTCTATTTGATAATTGTCATAGAGTTATAATTGGATTCCATGTTTTAAATTATTGGAGTTTTGTAAATTTCTTTTATGCTCAAGACTTTTTCTCACCTAGTACCTTTTCTATTAAAAGGCCAAGTCGCTTTCTTTAGTTATTTGGAGACCACAAGCTTATGCGCCTCACTGGCGCAAATCTTATTGCTTATTTTGGTGGATTATACATCCAAGCCAAACTTGTGTGTACATATGTGAGATCCATCAGACAACCGTTTGAGTCTTCCTTACGTCTAATTTTTCCCTCCCGCGAGACTGTTAAATATTTACCGTTTCCTTCTCATGGCGTGATTTGAAGCGGAACCTAAGGTGGCCGCTGAACTGCTTTACTGTCAGGTGTAAGCGGGTTGGTTGCCTTTCCCAGTTACCATCTTACCTTCCACCTGCTTTCACAAATGTTTCGTCTACGCTGCCAGCGTGTAATCTGATGCTTAAGTTTTAATCATTTTATTTAAAAATTATTTCTCTGTTCATCAGGCCATTATTGTATGATTATGTCTTAGGGCGACTTCCCACTGGCTGCTTAGGAAAGGAGGAGTGTGATGAACAGAATATCGGGACTGCCCTAAGTAATTTAGAGTCCGTTTATAAATTAAGATCAGATCTCTCTATTAAATGGTTTGTGGATGTTCACTCACCTGTTGCTGGTGAACGATCTGTTCTATGTTCGGTCAGGACAAAGGAAAAGAACTTTAACAACACAGACAAAGGCAATAAAGATATGAAAATTATGACAATATCTACTGGAACAACCGGCATAATCCAGCATCTTGATGTTTACACATTCAGCCCGCGAAACAATTTTCTAAAGCAAATCTCTGATGTAATCATACTAGACGGTTTGATTTAAATTTGCACCCGAGGAATAAGAGCCCGAAAACGAAATCTGATTCATAATCAATTTACATCCCTTCGATTTGTGAACATGTTAAGGTATGCGTAGTTCAAGAGGGATACATCACGGAAAAACCAGGTAAATGTAAACCTCCTGTTAATTATTGCTTTCAAAATTCTGATAAATGCTGTAAATTGTGCAGTAATATGTGCAATAATCAGATGTAAGCGGTGCCAAACGCGTTTGTGTGTGCACCACTTGCTTGAAATGGATAATACAACTTCCCCTCATAATTGCAATGACTATCAAAGAAAATGCAACACAACCTAAAAATAGTAAGATAACACAGTAGATATCAAACGTAATAACCAAATCCAAACAACCAAAGAAACGAAACAAAACTAACAACAACAAATATAACAAAAACTGTTTAAAAAAGTGAATAGCCTCTCGCCACCTCCGCGTTGATTATTCCCGGACTCGACAGAGAGTGAAACGTGTTATTGTTTCAATTAAATATTAAATCCTTTAGGACCCCCCCCCCTTTCATGGTTGCACTGTGAAACAGCAATAACTATCGACATGTATGACCAGCTCAGACGGCGGACAGAACGGGCTACAGTAGTATACAGGGGTGCTTCCAACTTATATCCGACTACTGCGACTTCGGTATGTAACTTCGTCATATATGGTGGAATTTGTAGTTAAGTATACTATTAGATTTTCTACACATAAATTTTTATCATCTCAGAAAGGTAATGGAAGGATTTTGAAATATGTTAAAATGCTTAAAGATGTTATTGCACAGTTTTAACGTACAGTAACAACCATGAAAATTATATTTGAAGATTTTTGTTGTATCTCCTACCGTTTCGACGATATGTGTTCAGAAAAATAACAACCGCGTTTTCTTCTGGATGGTTTTCACCACTTCAGCGGCCATATGGGCACGTATAAACAAAATAAGTGTGTCATATTTTGACGAGCGGCACTAAGTTAGCGTTACTTGTTACCACACGGACCGGTGTCTACCTAACAGCCGGGATCTGGGGCCGCTCACCCGGAGTGCACATCGCAAAGCTTCCCCATCTCGAATGCCACTTCCGACCAAACCCAATTCTCCCCCACAAATAATTGTCCGCCGTGTCACATACTAACACCTCTCAAAATATGGAATGCAAAGAGCTTTCTGTAGAAGATAAGTGTCACACTAGGAAAAATGAACAACAGGTCATAGCTCTTATGGTGTGCATTTTTGAGTCCATGCTTATTAGATCTTTTCTTTCCTCTTGGTTTGGTTGAACTGTCACCCCTGCAAAAATTTCGATTGGGTACCCCTTCACGCTGTATACACAGTCTGGTGTTTCCATGAATGCAGTAACAGTCTGTTGGATTTAGAAGTAAGTACATATGCTGGTGTTTCCACGCAGTAACACGCTGTTGGATTTAAAAGTAGGGATAGGGTCACATTTCAGTTGGAATGACATGAGTATAGTGATGAATCCTGACTACAAAATTACATTTATTATATCACAACTATGTTATAATTATTCCACCAGTTTATGTTACAATTATGTAACAAAAGTTTGAACTGATACTGACTTTTACTTGCTAAATCGTCTAAAGGACGTTCCTTACACTCTGAAAGTGGCATCGGATTACGGTCATCTTCAACAATGTACTGGGCTCTCGTGTACAGCTCTCTGGCTCCATACAAAAGGCCAATGGTATTCCAGCATGCGACTTTTGCGAGACTGTTACCAGCTAGCTGCTGTCTTATAGTGCGATTACTGTCCATTTTTCTATTATTCCAGAAAACATCTCTCCCAGGGGCAATGATAAGTGTTTGTCGACCGCTTCTTCAAGATAGCAAATAATAAGCGCAGCCTTTCTGTTCTGTTTTGAAAGGAACTTACTACAGTCATCTTAAAGTTTGCCAACCTCGTTTACTATTGGCTCAATTGAACATATTTATACATTTTTATGAATCTTGTACAGTGTGTGAATAAATTTCATAAACAGAACATTAATATGTAACATAAACATACAACATTTACATGTCAAAAATGAAAAAAAGGTTTTGTTGTTCCCAGTGCACTATTTTGTTACAAGGCGATCGAGAGAACATGAAAATCATTCTAGGATTAGTTTTCGAGATCCTGCCAGACTTCCATCCTCTGGGTTCCACGAGTGCCTATTCTGATATTTCTTTGGTATTTAGAAGTTGTGAATTATGCCATGGAAGTCTTTCAGTTTACAGAGATGTACAGTGACGTGGCAAAAGAAATTGGATAGCGATCTGCACATACACAGACGCTGTGTGTGGCGTAAATGACGTGTGAAAGGGCTGTGTGTTGGTGAAGCTGTCATTTGTACTGAGATGATTCACGTGGAATGATTTCCGATATGATTGTGATCGCACCACGCGACTTAACAGGTTTTGAACGTGAAATGGTAGTTGGAGCTAGAAACATGGGACATCCCGTTTTGGAAGTCTTTATGTAACTCAATATTCCGGGATCCACAGTGTCATACTGTGCGAAGGACGCCAAATTTCAGGCATTACCTCTCACCACGGACAACGCAGTGGCCGATAATCTTTACTTAATGACCGAAAGCAGCGGCGTTTGCGCAGAGTTGTCAGTGCTAAGAGACAAGCAACATTACGTGAAGTAAACGCAGATACCGATCTGGGATGTTTCCGTTAGGACAGTGCGGCGTGGTTTGTTATTAATGGGCTACAGCGCCTTTACTAACAGCACGAGATTGTCTGCAGGGCCACTGCTGGGCTCATGAGCCTTTGGGTTCGGACCGTAGAAGACTGACTGACTGGACTAATGAGTGTGGCGCAGAAATTATGAAGCTATGGATTCACGTTGTCAACAAGGCACTGTTTGAGAAGGTGGTGGCTACATAATGGGGTCAACCGCATATACATGAAATGGACTGGACTATCTGGTACAACTGATCACTGACTACAAATGGTTATATTCGGCTACTTGGAGGCCATTTGCAGCCATTCGTGAACTACACGTTCTGAAACAATGATGGAATTTTTTATGGATGACAATGCGTCATGTCACTGGGCCGCAATTGTTCGCAATTCGTTTGAAGAACATTCTGGACAATTCGAACGAATGATCCGGCCACTCAGATCGCCCCACATGAATCCAACTGAACACTCAAGGGACATAATCAAGTGACCTGTTCTTGCACACAATACTGCACCGGCTACTATTTCGCAATTATGGACGGCCTCGGTATTTCTGCAGGGTACTTCCCACGACTTTTTGAGTCCATGCCACGTCATGTTACTGCACTACGTCAGAAAAAAGGAGGTCTGACACGATATTAAGAGCTTTTCCATTACTTTTGTCAGTTCTGTGGGCAATGAAGAGAGCAGATGTGTAATACAGACTCGAGAGCCACTAAGAAAACAAGGAAAGTGCAAGTAGTATGTTCTGTCAACTAAATTTACTGAAACGAAAGAAATGAACAGAAATAATATGAATGAAACTATGTAAATGAAAACTAGTGATATATGCTTAAAGATGATAACACACAAGTTAATGGATAGGATGTGAAAAGTTCTGTAATAAACTGAGATACCAACCTTGATCTCCCGCTTGTCATGAGCAGCTGCCGAGTAGACCTCTAGGAATTAAATGTACGGAGATAAATGGAATCGATAAGGATAAAATCGAAGAACTACAACCGAATTATATGTGAAATCCTGAAACTGAAATGTGATAATGTTGTCGCAATAAATGAAAATCTGTGAAAGACAGGGTCTGATTCCATTGATTTCGTTTCAACGTATTTTATTGAACTATTGTACACCCGCATGACAAACGGAGGTGGCCGAGCTGTTCCGGGCGCTACAGTCAGGAATCAAGCGAACGCTACGGTCGCAGGTTCGAATCCTGCCTCGGGCATGGATGTGTGAGGTGTCCTTAGGTTAGTTGGGTTTAAGCAGTTAAAGTTCTACGGGGCTGATGACCTAGTGCTCAGAGCCATTTGAACCGTTTGACAAAGGGAGCCTCGGCCAGCAACTCTAATGCTACTCTTCCTGCATGTCCTGTCTGAAAATCTGTAATCAGAACTAACAGCAAACTACAGTACTACAAAAAGATAGAGAATCCCTCAAGTGTACTTACAGGATCTAAGGGAACAATGCTACTGCGTAAAATCAACAGCATATCCATGTTAGGACCTCAGCCATTCCGTGTTTGGCTGGTCAAAATATTTTTGATTGTGATTGTCATTGTAATTTTGACACTTGCATTCAGTAGCAAACACCGCGAATGTTATTTATTAAAGTTTTTGAATTGCGTGCATGTGTAGCGCCACAGTCCTACTCTTAATTTAACTGCTTAAGAAAATTAAACAACGGCCTTAGATAACGCTAGAAGTTAGTAAGCAGAGTGACTTTCAACCGAAAGCTGGGAATTTTTACATATGAATAATTACTGAAATATTACGCACCTGACCAACATGATTGCTGGAAGTTCAATCAGTGGCTCTCTCAGCCTTAAGGATCATAAACAGATATAAATGATGACTGGTACTAGCTACGAAATACAGGCATAATGTGAAGTGAATGTCATTCATTGCAAACAAACAAAAAAGGAGGGTAGACACTCAATATATTTCACCAACACTGCTGACTGAACGGTGAACATATGCAAGAATTACGTGCTATAAAAATGAATAATTAATTGGCTGACGAATGGTTTTAAAGAAAGGGAAAAAAATGGTGTGAGCTACTGCTCACTCGCGAAGGAATATGCATCACACAATTAAAATTGGCAAGGAAGTGCAAAGAGCAATTGCATCATGACCAGAGCTGAGCAAGTAGTCATCAGAATTCCCTAAGCTCCTGGAGCTGAGCTGTACTTTACCGTATCTGTGTCTGCCGCGATGATGGGATAGCTCTTGTGCTGCATGACGAATCTGCTTCTACAGACACGTCTGGTGCATGGCGACAAAAAATGTGCCTAATCCCCCACTACCCTGAAACAAATACAGAAAGTACCTGTTCACACTTAATGAGGATGACGGTCTACGTACTTTCCAACGCAAAACCTGTCTTTAAATTTTCAAATGAACAAACAAAAATATTAAGATTTACTCTGTCAGTATGAGTAATGTCAGCAGGGCTAAATTCAGTAAAATATGTAATCCTGAGTGATGCTCGTATGGAACTTACGCTAACGCCTTCAGAGATCTGAAGCAGAAGTCTGTCGAATCCCACAGCTAATGACCGATTTTAATCTCACAAAGCAGAAGGTTAAACGGAAATCTGTCTACTCGGATAAATGTTAAGGCTGAAGGTCAATCCGCAGTTGCATATTACAAAGTAGAAGTTGTCCATGATTGCACGCCAAGCCAGAAGCTTTCCTGCAATCGCAAAGGTGAATTAGACGATTGTTTGGTCAGGTGGGCATCCAGAACAGTCTGGTGTCAGAGTATACAGTGAAGGGTGTGATACCCAGTGGACGCCTTGTACCCACACTATATTTTTATCTTTCGACTTGTCTCTTCCAATCAGAGGTTTAAGCACCATGAGAGACTGTTTATTACGAAAAGAAAAAGTGTAATCCAATCAGAAACTTAGTATCAGCCATATTAGTGCAGGTGGGGGACACAACAACCCCCTCTCTAAAGTCACATCTTCGCGAACAGTAATTGCACTTTCAGAGTGTTGCAGTATTCGTACGAGAAGGCTAAAAGAGAAAAACAATTCAGAATTGGGCGGTGAGCGGTATCTTTGCGTCCCATGTCAGTATTTTGAAGACTGTTATCTGCTGAAAGAATTGTCTTCTATGCATGGAGATAGGGGAGCCCTTCTCTAACAAGAAAAGGGAGCGAAACGAAACGTTAAAGCATGTTTTCTGTTTTGCAAGCTCTGAAGCCAGTTGTTAGTTAAGGAGCAAAAAGTTTCCCAGGCGTTCTCCGTAGTTTGGGAAGACGGCTATCTGCTTACCACCACCGCTCTAGGTTGCTGGCGGCGCCGGCTCAGCACCGCCAATGATGACCTCGGTCGGCCGCTGAGTGCACGCTGTCATTAACTCGTTGCTCTGGAGCTGTCAGACCAGGGACCCAGGCTCGCCCTATCCATTGTGAAGATTGCATGCCTTCTTCGTTTGCATATCAGCGCCAACAAACAATTTCTGTGCTTATAAGTTTATCCCAAGTCAGCCGTATCGCCTTTGGGTTAGTAGACCTGCTGGCGCCCATGCCTATCACGTAGTTTCCAATGTCCCTCTAGTGGCCCCACTGCCAATATCTCTGAGCAAGAGTTGGTATCTGTGGGTTGTGTCCTGAGAAGCTCTTTGCTTGCCGATATATATATATATATATATATATATATATATATATATATATATATAAAGGGGTATTTCTTGCTCGAGGGGGAGGCACGAAATTTGGGGATTGGCAGTAGAGCCGCGGCTAGAGGTGGTCATGAGGTCCGAGCGGCCGAATCCACGACCTGCGCAGGGAAGGCATACGCAGAGCGAAGATGCCGGAGTACTTCACTGGCGTCAGCATCGACTACCATCAGCAGGCCGAAATTCTGTGTGCTGGTTGGCAACATTCGTGTCGGAAGACCGCTCGTGGCCTGGCTGCCCTCTTCTACCTGGCTTTCAGTGGTAGCACTCAGTAACCGCTGCGACGCACCTTGGATCCGTGAAGCTGCTTGTTGATAAAAGAGAGTAACATTCTGTAATCCTCGTGGTGATTTGTGTCTTTGTCTACCAGCCGTCATTATTTTCTGGTTTGTACCCTACTTTCAGAGTTTTACTCGGTCCGCTCTTTGGTCGTAAATATTGGCAGTATTATTGTACTAAGGCACTAGTCGTCGTTTGAAAATTTGTCCCGCTGATATATTGCCTCTCCTTTCTGATCTATACTCGATCATTAATATTTCAGTTAAACAGCTCTTGGTCGTAAATATAGCCGGAAAGGCAAAGGTTGTCGTTAAACAAAATATGTACCTTGTGGTTAATTCAGCTGTAAACTGGTTCAATTCTTTGATTCTAATTGCATTTCTCGATCATTATCTATAAGCTGAACAACCTATTGTACTAAGCTGTTCGTTTCTGTGTTTGAATGACTGGGTCATTCTTGATGTATTTTAGCTGGATCTTGTGGTTCCGCCGAGTGAGTTCTCCCAAGTAATTTGTTAAGACGTTCCTTCAAAGCGGTCTTAATAATTAACCTTTATTCACACGTGAGCGTCTTAGCTCCGAACATTTCGGCATACAGCTTTCAAATTAAAAGTTAATTCATCTGTTTTGAGTAATTGAATCACTCTTTTCATCAATGGTGCTATATAGTTTGAAATAATTAACAGCCAACTGTCACCAGGACTTTAGTCAAAAGAAAATTGTCATAAGGGACGGATTGGGATCCAGTCGCACCTTGGTTTCCGATTGGAATTTAGAGGTTTGTTGCTTTGAAGTCATATAATTTGGTTAATCTGTTTAACTTTTATTCACACGTGAGCGTCTTAGCCCCGAATCTTTCGGCATACAGCTTTGAAATTAAAACTTCAGTCATCTGTTTTGAGTAATCGAATCACTCTTGTCATCAATGGTGCTATATAGTTTTCATGTGTTGCAGAAGGGCATTTAATAAGACAGACTGTGGCCAGCTCGGTAGTAAACACTGCTGTTTCCACAGATAACGGCGGGCTGAAGGTCTGACCATCTTGTAATTATTGTCAAACTGCTTACTGTTTTGCAATTCAGCGTTTCAGGTTCTTTTGCAAAGATTAAAAGCTTATTCAACTTAAGGTTTAAGACCAAAAGATATTTGAAAATTAGTTCATTTTGTTAAAGAAAATTTCATGGTTAAATACTTCGATTATCTGTAAAACACAGTTTTTCTATTGTTACATAAACAGGTTGTGTGAAAAGAAAGTTATTTTGGCGAGTCCTCTCTTCCACGTCTTCCTTAATTCCAGTAAGTACCACGTATCACAAAGTACATCATAATGTCAAGATAAAGTGGTAATAAAAATTAAAAAAGGATTCTTTATATCTTAGAACTAAATTTGTCTGAAGATATTTAAGTCTCATCTTTATCTATGACAATGATCGAAGCTGAATAAGTTAATTAAAATTTGTGCCATAACCCAAGTCTGCCTGGTTACTAGGCAGGAATGCTGACCAGCACTCCACCGCAGCACCGTGGGTAACTTTCCTACCCAACTCCAATGTCGTCGATGACACAAACTTCAATTCATGTCCGCAGCTTATTTTCTCCCTAATTCGTCACTGTTGCCAGGTCTCCTTAGCATTGGAATAACGCCCCATCGTTGGACGTAATGGTGAAGTCCTGTACCTCAAGTGATCATATAGATCATATAATTAAATTTTCCTCGAGTCATTTAAGTCTCATCTTTATCTACCATAATGACGGAAGCAGAATAAGTGAATAAAAATTTGTACTATGGCCGGAATTTGAACCCGGGTCATCTTTCTAACTAGGCACGAAAGCTGATCATCACTCCACTGTTAAAACTGGTTACTACTGCGTTACCGACTACCCAAGCCGATTGCCCTCCCTCCACGAACTTCTTTCAGCCATAAAATTTATCGTCAAAAAAGAAAGTTACGGTTATAAAAAGAGAAATATACGCGTACTTATTGTTTAGCTCATACTAAGTCATTCCAAATCCACACATCTCTTCATTTATGTGCCGTATTATGCTATAAAAAGGTAACTAAAGGAAATGAAACATGAGAAACGTCACATTAAATCCGTGACGTTTTTCACAGTAACCGCAATAAGCCATCATAACGAATCTGTGTCAAAATATTGAAATATATTGTAATTTCGTTGAAATATATTCTGCCTCAAGAACTGACAAATGAAAACATTATGCTCTTCCTTCCTGCCTCGAACACTCTGATCATCTACTGTAACAGAGCACGCCAAGGAATCACGAGCTGAGCGGCGTAGTCGTGCTATCCTGAGAGCTGTCATAAAAATGCCATTCGCGAGCGTCGTGGAACAACAGCAACTGTGACGTCAGACGGCTGTCAATAACTGGACCACCAGATCCGGCAGGAGTCTACTTCCGTCCGCCGTGTTATCAGCCGTTTGTGCGTCGATGAAAGTAGGATTGGCTCTCATTTGGGGAATTCCGACAGTGGGCTGGCGGGCCAGCGGGTAGCAGGGCGGCGCCGGGCTTTGTGCGTGCCGTGCGTGGCGGCCGTAATTGCATTTCATTAATACTGCAGGTGGCGGCGCCGCCTCCACCGCCGCCCCTGACGCAAGCCTCTGAGGGCGGTGCGTAGAGTCGCTGACGTTACGCACATACAGCCGACTCTGGCAGCGGTCTCAGCGTCCCTGACGGAATACTAAGTTGCGTCCACGGCATTCAGAACGCAGTTTATCGATGTGAAATTTGAAGCAGATGGAAGCTGAAGCATCCTTAACTCTCTTGTGGTCCCCTTTTTAGGTACTTCACATCGACGTCTGCTTGTAGTTAGGTCGGTAGGTTTTCCGGCTTTACTTCCCGACGTGACAGCGATGACTCCCCGATGAGGTGCGGGCGTGGTGTTTTGCTATTACTGCGAGTCTTCTAAATATCGCTTTTATTTAGTAATTTTCCTGCCTAAATCTCTCCCCTTTTATGATTAAGACAGCCTGCACCTCCTTTCGGAGGCAGTGGCGACGTCATATTAAGCAGTCCGTAAAACATGTAAACGTTCACTTCAGTTAGGGTGTTATTTAATGCCTACGCTTTCCGCTAGAAGGTGTTGACTTGCTGCTGAATAGCTTTGGTTCCATAAAACCTTCACTGATTAGTTCTAGGTAAATAAAATCAGTACAACACTCTTGTATTTCACTTTCACTCTATATTCAGTGATTAAGATGGCGATAAATGATGGTCTATTCAAAAGGTTCCTAGCCTGGAGGAATCTAAATAGTCCGCAAATGCCCATATGCACGCGCTCTACGTCCAGATTCGCAACTAACGGCACACGACACTTTCAATAGTCCACACGTTAATACCTGAATACCGGTACCTCTGAGTTCACTCGTATCAGCAGATAATTTTAGTTTCTGTCATATATATGTCCGTAAAGTCCTAAAATCCTCTTAATACTCCTTTGCTACCGACAGTCAGAGATCGTACACTACATCACTTTCAATCTCCGTAATATTCTAACAGTTTATCCTGAATCCTAACACGACGAAGTCCAATCTAATTATTTTCTCGCTGACTGACACGGGTTCCACGCCCTTTAACGAAACAATCAAGGAAAAAAGGCGGCAATAATAACGATCAGGCCTTTTTATAGGTTTTTCATCACAGGAGTTTAACGTCACTGCCTTCTCCATGTTGGAACTTCCGTGGCTTTGCTGTACTTAGACGTTAAACTACTTGCTGATGTACTATAATTTTGATCTGCAATTACTGATCTCTGATTCTACACTATTTTCCTCTCTAAAAATTCTAATCTTAATTTTAAATTATTCTTTCTATAGCTTTTATCACTGTAAACTGAACCGAGGTGTTACAAAGCTACAATGCGTTAACGTGCTTTTATAGGAAAGTACCAATGTTACAAGTTGTTTAATGTTATCCATTTTTCGGTTTTGAGGCAGCGGTTGTCATGTTTTATCAATAATAAATGGTAGACCTCAAACGCTTGAGCTGTACTTAACGCACTGACGGAAAAAAATCGCAAAATTTCTGGAATACTTTGTCTATGAAGGATATGTAAGTGCTTAACATAGCAAGACAACAGATTCACGTAACCGCGAGGTAAGCCATTGAAAATGTGCAATTCTGGTACATTAATAACTGTAGAATGTTGAATACAAAGGGCATGCCTTGTACTGTACAGATACCGGACGTCAGTTTGTGGGAAGGAGTTCCAGCCTGCATCCGTTGATCGGTCACTACAGGGATAGTTAATGCTGTTTGTGGTGTGAAGTGATCGTCCGATGATGTCCCATATGTCTATTTGGTAATGGAGCAGGCTAAGGCAACATGTGGACACTCTGCAGAGCATTTTAGTTTACAACAGCGGTATGTGCGCGCCTCTTATGCTGTTGGAAACAACCCCTGGAATTCTGTTCATGAATGGAACGCAGCAGGTCGAATCATCCAACTCATGCACCTGCCCCTTCTGCCATACGAAATCGCTCATCAGACCGTAACTCCAATTGTACGTGCAGTGCGTCTACGACGCAGATAGTTTGGTTACAGCCCCTCCACTGGTTTCCCTCTAACCAATACACGGCATCACTAGCACCGACTGTCAGCACAAAACACAACAGACCACCACCCTGCGCTCCAAAGAGCTCTCGAAAGTGGCAATGGTTTGGGGTTAGTGGAATACACTCCACAGGATGTTTTGGCTCAGAGCTGTCCTTGTAGTAACCGATTTGTAACAGCTCGTTGCTTCACTGTGGTGTCACGTCGCTGCTGCAGATACAGTACGAAGAACTTCAATACTTTCAGCATTTCGCGGCCCTGTCAGCAACTGTATAAATATTAAATTCAAAATTAACAGCCTCAGTTGCGGAGTTACCTAGATTTACCTAGATTTCATTTGGGATAACCCATTACATTAGTAAGTGTAATTCTGAAGAAGAATTTAACAGTATGAAGAGCAAGAGCCATACATCGAACCCGATGCCTTCCCACTCGGTAGTGCCTCGTAACCCTACCTTCCCCTAGCCGCAGCCCCCAGCGATCATGCATAATCGCTACTTTTCTGTCATGTCCTGAAATTGCCGGCCGGTGTGGTCGAGCGGTTCTACGCGCTTCAGTCTGGAACCGCGCGACAGCTACGGTCACAGGTTCGAATCCTGCGTCGGGCGTGGATATGTGTGATGTCCTTAGCTTAGTTAGGTTTACATAGTTCTAAATTCTAGGGAACTGATGACCTCAGATGTTAAGTCCCATAGTGATCAGAGCCTTCTGCAATTGGGTCATCGACTCTATCTTCTAATAAATATTGACATTCAAGGAAAAATAAGTATTCTTCGTCTATCTACAATTTTGAAAGATCTGGAGCCGTTATAATAAGAACTCCCAGTAAAATCAGCGACTTTACTGTCAAATATTGGTACCGAGGCAAGAAATAACTCCCAGCCTCTCGTGGCCCTACCACTCGACCTCGTTCACACTCAGTGAAGTGTTGATAACAACGTCTTTGTCTCCTTAAAGACGTTCTTCACTACCATCAGTTCACCGCGTCCAATCTCAAAGGTAACTAACGCTCACGACCATTACAGTGCATATTTAAAACAAGCCTGACTTGTGTCCTCGTAGTGGCACTGCTAGCGCTACTCTCATGCGACTGTAACTTTAACACTTTTAATAGAGTCACAAACACAGATAAATATCAAATGCATTTATCACTTTGGCTAGGATGAGCACGTAGGTGTTAAGCCGTAGTGCATGTCTAATCCTGTGAAGATAGGATGACTGTTCTGTACAATCTCAAAACTAACGAATACTCGTTTCTGTCCAAAATTTAACTGAACTAATACAAATTCTCAATACCAAGCTTGCCCACTCGGTAGTAGAAGCATAAATCAAGACGGCACTCCCTGAGCTCCACAGCGTCGGCCAGAGGGCGCTGTGGTCGGCGTAGTTAGTCTTCTCTCGTAGTGCCAACTTACGAGAGTGTGCTCCTACGTAGTGGCAACTTACAAGAGTGTGTTCCTACGTAGTGGCAACTTACAAGAGTGTGTTCCTACGTAGTGGCATCGTAACTATCGACGCCACATACCCTTTGGTTGAATGTTAAACACATTGCCATCACCATCTTTATCATTATCATCAATATCACTGTCATCATCGTGCATTTAACTTCCAGTGATCCCCGCCAACCCACGTAGTATCGTCTCGAGTTGTAGCTCTAGTATGTTCTCAATTGTCATCTAAGAGTCTAGAATTCGGTCGTCCACCCGGTCTTCTATTAATTTTTCGCTTTCAAGGGAAAAAACATTCCTAGTATATCAATATATTCTTTATGTATCTAGAGTTGTTAGAGTAAGAGACCTCAGTAAAGTCAGCAGCTTTTCAGCCAAATATTAGGCAAGTTTATACCAGGGCAAAGGGAATCCCAACTGGGAATAAATAAATCAGAAGAGATTTGCAATTCCGCCATTGCCCTTAAACCTACAGTACTCACGGGTAAATGGCCGTCTTGTGAGTTCGAAACATAACAAAGAGAAAGCTACGAAACATGAGATGCTGGTCTCCTAGGTGCGCCAACAGCCAGACCATGGAGACAGGTTACAGAAACTGTCAGAGACTCCCAAATGATTTGGCGAAAATACTGACCAGAGGCCCCAGGGAGGCGACGGTCGCCTATGGCTATAACACGATAAGCTGTAAAAACTAGCGTGATCTAACTGCAGATTAGGAGCGAGTTTAAGAGAGGGATAAAAGGAAAGAGTTTTCGGTAGGGGCACCCATAAATCATAGACATAATTTAACAACAGAAACCTCGTTCTGTCTAATCATCCTAAGCCGGCCAGTATAGCCGAGCGGTTCTAGGCGCTTCAGTCTGGAACCGCACAACCACTACGGTCCCAGGTTCGAATCCTGCCTCAGGCATGGATGTGTGTGGTGTCCTTAGGTTTAAGTAGTTCTAAGTTCTAAGGGAATGATGACTTCAGGTGTTAAGTCCCATAGTGCTCAGAGCCATTTGAACCATTACTCGTCATCCGAAGAGTTACAGCCATTGCAACAGTGACGGCTCTTCGACAACACACCACGACACGGGCTGGCGGGGCAAAGTGAAAAACTGAATAAAACTCAGCAGCAGCTCCGACAGGTCTGTTGCAGTCAGAGTACGACGTTAGTAGTATTACCAGCAGCGGCATCCAAAGAGAGCAGCCAGTCAGGGCTAAGCAGAGATATCTGCGGTAGTTGCAGCACAACTCATGGAATCCTGGTCACTTAGGTAAGGACTTACGCCTGTCGTGTCGTGGGTGTGGGCTCATTTGGTACGGACAGTTTCACTGTAACTACATAGGTCGGTGCTCGGTAGCCACCGTCTCTGCGTAAGGACTTGGTCCTTTAGTGGGTACAATTCCCTGAGAGCAAGAATATCAGGAACTGATATTGTTTCCTGAATGAAGTCAGAAGTAAAACACTCATAGTCTTTGTCATATCAATACTCATTCCAAGCTTTACCTTTTTTACAAGAGAATTTTAACAGCGTAGTCAGATCAAGACTATCTTTCAATTAGGCCAGCCGACTATTTACCTTCTTGCCAAACCCTGTAGCCAAATCCCAAGCAACACTCATGTTTAGAATGCGACACAACCAGGGGAAATACCCCGCAAAACTGATAAGATCGGGTGGATGGGAGGGAGGTACTTTTCATCTTGGGACGATATGTTTCAGAGAAAAATCGTGGAAGAATAGAGCATATTGATGTTTATCTGTATTTGTGCGTATAGAGTAAAGTCGATGACCAGCTTGATACGCGCTGTGCAGCTACATAGCTTCCACTTGGTTTTCTTTTCACATCTTTCATTCCTTACTGACAGATGGGAGAAATGTTGTAGAGCCAGCTTTGTTATTTTGAGCCAAATATAATAGTAGGCTGCGAGTGGGGCAACACAAAGCAAGAGGAAGTCATCGACATCGTCATTCACTGCAGTTTCTTTTAATTACATATCATAAGAAACTAAGCGTCTTTTTAACTGTGGTCAGTAACGAAAAGATAGCCAGTTCATCAGTCTCTGATCTGAAATGATAAAATTCACAAGTGGCATATATTTTATCCAGCTGTTTACTTACTTTGTAACAAGACGTAAGAGGAGGAGGCAGGGGAGGGGATACGTTACGCAAGCACGGTCGAATCCTAGGCATGAAATACTAATTTTTTTCTGAAGTAAATAGTTTTCCAGAAAAACTAATCTGAAAACGAATATACATTTGCCAGTATATTTTCCACTGACAATTTCGCAGCTCCGGCTGACATTCTGCCGGAACGCGCTAGAACACGCTGGTACGGAATTTTTAAACCAGTACACACGTACTAAATCACAACGTAATTATAATTTGCCGCCGCAGAGGCACTAGCGAATTTGACAGTGGGTGATCAACGTGTTGCGATGGGTAGAGGCGTGGGGCGAATCACTGTGTAACTAGAATAATATGTTAGTTAACGAAATATTTCAATCATAGAATTTGCCTTTAAACACAATACACTGTGAGCTTCTCTAGAACCTAGGAATATAAGCGTTCTTCAAAACATTTTCCTTCACCGAGCAGCTACAATGCAAGCAACTTTTGTCACGTTGTGGCTGGCAGTAGTTGAAGACATATCGAGCAGGAGTAGGAAGCAAAGTGACACTGCTACGGGATACCTGCTCAGATGTTAGCACCTATTGTAAGAAATTCAAAACATTATTTCGCAAAAAATTATTTCTCATTCTAACTCTTATCACAAGCTTTGAAACATCGAAAATTCTTTTATGTCTGAGTCGGCGCGGCGAGGGGGGGGGGGGGGGGGGTGGGGGGGGTTGCGACTTTGTATGGTTAAAAATGTTCGCTTTCGCATCTAAAATCGTATAAATTAAAAAACAGGTCTGGTTCTACTGGTGCCCGATCCCCGATAACGTCCCAGATACATCCCATCGGGTTGACATCAGGTGAATTTGTGGCCAAGACATCAATGTTAATTCAGCATCATGTTCTTCATGCTACTGTGGCAAGGTTATGACCTTGTGACACGAGTAGTTATCCTCCTGCAAAATACCATCGCTGTCGAGGAAGACATCAAACCTGAATGGAATCACGTGGTCCGCAATAGCGTTCACATCATGCTGCATTCGTTTACTGTCACTGGTGAAAGTCTTCCATAGCATAATGTTGTCCCACTAGCTTGTGTCAGTTCGTTTACCGAGCCGTCGTTCGCCTGGACCACGACCGTCGACCGAATGTGTCTTTCCGAAAGTGACGAGTTTCCATTCATTGACGATCCAAACTCGATTATCCCAAGCCCTCTGCAGTCGTACCTGTCGATGACGTTACGTCAACGATGTAATAAATATGATTCGACTATTGGGGAGCTTCATGTTCGAAAACGGGTGGTGAACGAAACACTTGTTCCTGCAAAATATACTCTCTGCCGGACATTCACAAGTGCTGATAAAATTTTGCCGGTCGGGGTGGCCAATTCGTTCTAGGCGCTACAGTATTGAGCCGCGCGACCGCTACGGTCGCAGGTTCGAATCCTGCCTTGGGCATGGATGTCTGTAATGTCCTTAGGTTAGTTAGGTTTAAGTAGTTCTGAGTTCTAGGGGCCTGATGACCTCAGAAGTTAAGTCCCATAGTGTTCAGAGCCACTTGAACCATTTTTTGATAAAAATTTTCACGTTGGATAAATCCGCAACAGTTTTACTTGACAAATCCCTTATTTAGAGGCATTCGTATGCACGGCCCTGGTTGCAGGATGTAAATCCCATCTTCAGGCGGTTGATTGCGTACGAGAAAGGTGTACGAGTCACGTAAAAAATACTGCTAATTTATCAAGTAGCAGGAGTTTTTACATAACTGTACGACTTTCCCGTACTCAAACAAGCGCATGAAGATGGGATTTACATCCAGAAACCCGGGTCGTGTGTACGATTTTATCAAAATGAAGAATTTGTCAAGTACCACTTGAGCGGATTTAGTCATCGTAAAATACGTGTGCGTGAGTAATCATTGAATTCGGTAGGCAAATCCGCCACAGATCACCACTTATTCTAGTTTACAGAGTGGGCAAACCTCCGACCTCCACGTTCTGCGATAAGGCGTGGATGTCCAACACACTGACGCCTACTCGTTGTTTCACCGTCTTTCGTCACTTTTCCGCAGATGATCTCGAAAGTAACACGCGGGGAGCCGACCAGATTCACTGCTTCCGAGTTTGTCGCTCCCATAGAAGTCTGTCCTTTGACAAACGTTCTTATATCAGTTTCTATCTGGTCATTTGCATTCACCTTCGCCAAAACTGCTTCAGCAAAATGTCTATGTCTTTCATTGAAAGACCTCGCCAACGTTTCTCCGTTAAGGCAGCATTTTGTCTCTGATCACGTCGATGGCTAAACTCTAGCTTTACTTACCTCACGAAGCACTGGTAGCGGCCGTGTGCGTCCAAGAAAGCATTTTTTTTTTTTTTTTTTTTTTTTTTTTTTTTTTTTTTTTTTTTTTTTTGGGCATCAGTTCTCTGACTGATGCTTTGATATGGAACGACAGTAATTTCTCTCTTGCGCCAACCTCTTTGTCTCAGAGTAACACGTGCAACCTATGTCCTCAATATTCGACTTTGATTTTTGTAAGTTACTTTGATAAGCGCGAAATTTCTCGCCTAATGCCTCTTCCATGTCATTAACAGATAAAAATATGAAGTATTAGCAAGGACGAAGAAAGTGTTTCGTCGAAGGGGCTCGGGCAATTAGGAGTGAGGTAAGAACACAAACAGAGGTGCTGCAGGTACAAAGAAACGGCGAGACAACAGAAACGGCCGGTGTCTGAGAACGGCACGTAGCCTTGAGCGCGCCGAACTGCGGCTGTTTTTTTCCGTAGCTGGAAGACGGCCGTGGGAAAGCGGCGCTGCGCGCCACGGCGCGGCTGCTACGGTTTGTGCTGACGCTGCGTCGCTCTCGTCCTCATTAAGAGCAGTCCCCGGAAGGCGGGCCTCTCGTTACTCCCTCTCTCCGGCTGTCTCCCTTGTCCGGTCCCACTTCCTCCTGCCGGCCGGCAACGCGCCTCCCGTGCCAATTGCTGCCTCACTCCTACCGAGAGTGAAAGGTGGTCTCACTTGTGAACTCCTGCTTGTTTCGGATCTTACAATCCTGGAGAGACTTTTCACTGCCAGGCAAGCATTCATAGATAGTCTGGCTCCAGTGCCGTCATTAATTCTGACTTCCCCTGCGTTTAGTGCACAGTGAGATTTTTCGACAAGGAGGGTTTCTTCTCTGTCACTTGTTTTGCTCTGAATGGTTGGCTTCCTGTCGAGAACCGCAAAAGAAATTCAGCCAAACCACTATACCATCAGAGGCTGTTCATAACCCTCCTCTGACCTCCTCTCTCCGTCTTCATCTTGTCATATCCTAGTATCTTGCCCTGTAACAACTCCTTCGTATATTTGACGAAAATATGAAGTCCGGAACAGTGGCGGCTTTTGTGTAAGAGCACAAGAGCACATGGACACCCTATCTTTTGACACCTAGCCGATTTATTGGTTATTTTTCTTTGGTTCCTGTTGAGCATAAGTAGATATGACAATCGAAAACACATGGCACCAAGTCTACCGCCCTGTGCTACATTGCTACTCCTCTTGACTCAATAAAACTTGGCATCAAGCTCGCGAGCACACCTTCAGTTGCGCACTTTTTAAGGAGCTTTTGCGCATGCGCAACTAGCGTGACAAAGTCCTTACCTGCCAGGGCCAACGATACATACGTGTCCTGCAACGAACTTGTGACGTCACACTAGTAGGCTTGACCGTCACATTTCGGGAACCCTCGGCCCCATGCAGGGCCCATGGGAAATCGATATATAATTGAAAAGGTACCAAATAAAGGTCTTGATTTTGTCGTGTACTGTCGAGATATTGCATGTATTTAAATGCGCAGTCAAGAATTATTAAACTCGTCTGAAATAGTTACTCGCTTCCCTCCGGAGACGGCTCTTGGCACTCATAAGACCTGAAGTGTCACTTGCTGTCACATACACATCACTGCCTGTCTTTCTCGTGGGCTTCGCTTACAGGCGAAATGCGTACGGATTTGATAAACAGCATGCGCGGTTCACAGCGTGCTCACCTAGCCCTTACAATTCTACTACCAGTATACGTCAGTGCCACCAGGTGGCAGCATACTGTAGCAGACTTTTATCCCCATTCTTTTGACATAACTTCCGCTCAACCGTAGCACACTCCTCAGATAATTCAATTTAGGTCTGACGTTAGTATATGTTATAGTTATACTGATGGAAAATACCTATTTTGTGGGAATGAAATATAGTATATTACGTTTTGGGTTTTATCATACAGAATTTCGATTGAGGCGCTGAGAACCATAGAGCACATCGTCATCGATAGTGACACTGTAGCAGTTATTCATGCTTATCACATCTGTTGATCTTATGGTGGGTCAGGTTTATCTGTACTGTAGACCCATAATGTATATGCGGACACTCACGGAAAGTCCTCTCACTGGTTTCTCTGATACTCACTTAAATGTGGGATCAACGAAAGTGTGATTGTGGCCGTTAAACTTCTCACGGCCCCATTTGTATTCTAATGAAGTGACGACGTTGGTAGACAGTATTACTTGAGTTTAATCACTTCCACAAACGGCAGTTTGTGTTTGGTGTGGGTTGTTTAATGTGCTGGAACAGGCTTTCGTGTTCATTGTCAACATGAACTCTGTTTGATCTGTATTTGAAGTGCTAACGGAAAAGAAAGTTGCCAGAAAAAATTTTCGCATCGGAACTAGGGCCTCCCAGAGCAAATCCATTCTCTGAGAAAGAGACGAAATCATGCAAGTGTGACTATAAGCGAACATTTAACAAACATTTGTGTAAAAAGCGTAAGTGGTTGTGTGAGCGCACTGTAAGAATGTCTAATTTTCAGCTATAAAGTTAATTCCTTAACCAACATATGTACTGAGGATTTGTACATTAATCCAAAAAAATAAAAAGGCATGAAAACTTCCACTTACACAAAAATTCGAAACGAAGAGTAGCGAAAGCTTAAACATCATTTAGTTCTTGCCCTAAACTGTGCTTAGTTATGTACAAAAAAACAAAATTTCACAAAAGCAATTCTTCCTTTTTTCAGACGAGTTAACGCATGTTATTATTATTATTATTATTATTATTATTTACAATGGCTGTAGTTATATAAATATGTTGATAAACATAACTGTTATACAGTGGATGCTATTAATTTCACACTCTTCTATTTATCTAAGTCTAAAAATTTGTGAACAGCCAGAATGTATACCCATGACCTGCTACTGTTTAGGAAACAAAAGATTAAGAGCCGCGAGAGTGTGATGGAACATATACATACACAGCATTGCCTGGGAAAATTACCAACATTGTCTCAGAAATAAATTAAAAATATTTCCAATTCCCCAGGTCCGAGTAACGTTTTCGGGACAGTTCCGTCGGCTCTTAGGCCAAAAGCCGGAAAGCATTGTGCGTCACCAGCGCCTCACCTGCTAATGTGACTGAAAAGGACCGTAACTCTCGTCGGTCCTGTTCCGAACATCTTCCAGTTTGAATGATACTCAAAAAAGGACTGCATTCTTGCCATACAGAGGAGATGACACCACCTATAGCTCAATTAACCGATTTCGTTTTGTGTCACATCGTTCAAGGTAGATCACAAAAGTATGTTCTTTGTGGGTATGGAGCTCAATACATTTTAGTCCGCTCGCTGGTTATGTCCAGTGGTGCGTGCCAGCAAAGACTCGACTAAAGCTGCCCGCACTGAAAATAAGGTTGCATATTTTAGTCTGCTTTACTTGACAGTTTAGAGTCTTTCGCACATGGTTAAGAAGTGTCTATCTGTTCGGCACTAGTGGCGTGCCCAGGTTTGGAATGTATTGACGGACTACTTGTATAGCGTAGCAGTAATAAGTTATACATCCAAACTTCCGTCGTGAATCAACCAATCTATTAACGGAAACCGTATCAGAATACGTACAGGAGGTCCTCAGATTAGCCTTCAACCTAGGCACGAAAACGCGACGAGGTGCTTTAATCCTCGCAGTACTAAGCGGATAGGGGGAAGTAATTTACGCTTGAAAATATTTTAACATAGTCATTACTCTATATTGTAAAATTCTGAAGACAATATTAATTGTTTTTAATTAATTCTACTAGATTCCATAAATCTTACATTAAATATTTCCAGGTTCAAGACCCTACTTAGACATCACTGTCTCTTTAAAAACAATATTCTGAGTAAAAGTCAACAACAATTAACGAAACCACCTTCCCCTTGATAGTACACGTTACTGAAAGTGTGTTGATATTGTTTAGAGTGTGCTAAAATATAGCCGGCCCGAGTGGCCGAGCGGTTCTAGGCGCTTTAGACTGGAACCGCGCGACCGCTAAGGCCGCAGGTTCGAATCCTTCTTCGGTCATGGATGTGTGTGATGCCCTTAGTTTAGTTAGTTTCAAGTAGTTCTAAGTTCTAGAGGACTGATGACCACAGAAGATAAGTCCCATAGTGCTCAGAGCCATTTTGCTAAAATATATTATTGATTTCGGATCCTACTGACACATCAACACCCTTTTAAAAAGTATTTTGTAAATGTGAGTCAACAGCACTTAAAGAATTTTTTTAAATTTGTTTGTGTGGTCATAAAGTACACCCCACCCCGTCACCACTCTCTTGGTAATGTGCGTTATGAAAAATGCGTTAGTATAGCGAGGGTTAATGGGTATTATTTGTAGATATATCGACTGTCCGCCACTGACATAATATATAAACCAATAATAATTATTTAATCTGCTGCATGCGAAAGTTGACAATCACTCATATTCGTATATCATTAGCAGTTGGGGTGTATCCTGCGTTCCCAACGGATCAAGGTACCGGCCGTCCTGCAGTGCTCTTACCATTGGTTACTGTCAGTCACTGATCAGGCGATACCTCTCTATTAAAGAGAGCGGAAGTGTTCCGACATCGAATGACGTCTGTAGCAAATAGTAGGCTGGTGCGTATCTGTTCCCTAGCAGTGAAAGGGAAACTCCCCTCTAGCTATGTATGTCCTGTAGTTCTCCTTAGCGATAAGACACGCCGGAAATGAGGGTCTATTTTCTGGGGCCAATAAGTTATTCGGAGAGATATAGAAACAGTTATTTACTAAAAAGTTATAAATAGTGGACCCGGTCTGTGGGTAAATATTACAGATTTCATCAAAACATTTAGATACAAATAAATTTTTATAAGGTCTGCAAAAGGTTTGTTCAATACCTTCATTGACTAAAATGAGATAGCTAAGGAGACGGGATAAAATGGTGGGATGTGCGCTGGACACATACAAGCATTACTCGAAGAACGTCGTTCATCAGTTCAAATAAGCATCACGAAATAAAAATCTTGTTTTTCCAGATCACTGGCTACTAATCATGAGGCAAATATAACACCCAACAGTCTAGTAATGACTTACCGTTAACATCCGTGAGGAAAAAGATCTACCCTCTACTGCCTATATATACACTAGGCTTTTGCGATTTTTCAAAGGCGAGCCCTTCCGAATCAAGACATGAATTCCTGTGTATATCACGGAATGGATTTTCCCACATTTCAAATCCAGTTTCTGAAATGGACGTGAATAAGTAACTATACCTATTAACACCATAATAGAGTCATACTCCTTTATGAATGCCATTGGTAACTGCCTGCTATACACTCCTAGTTTTTGACTGCAGTTTTCAGGCTGTAGTTGTTCATCTTACTTAACACGTCTACGTCTACACCTGCATCTACAACTGTATTAACTGTATTATTATTCTGCAATTCACAATTAAGTGCCTGGCAGAGCGTACACTGAATCGCCTTCAAGCTATTTCTCTACCGTTCCAGTCTCGAATGGCACGCAGGGAAAAAGAGGACATAAAACTTGCTGTTCTATCTCTGATTTTTTTTATCAACCTGATTATTTCTCCTTATGTAGATAGGTGCCAACAGAATGTTTTCGCAGTCCGAGGAAAGAGTTACTGAGTTAAATTACTCGAGGAGATCGGCAACGATAAACGCCTTTGTTACAATGCTTGCCGCCCAATTCACGTATCATGTCCGTTGCACTCTCTCTCTGTTTCTTGATGATACAAAACGAGCTGCTCTTCTTTGAACTCTTTCAATGTTCTCGGTTAGCACCATCTGATGCGCATCCAACACAGCACAGCGATGTTCCAGAAGAGGGCAGAGTAGTGGGGTGCAAGCAATCTCTTTAGTAGACCTGTTGAGTTTTCTAAGTGTTCTGCCAATAAATCGCAGTCTTCAATTTGCTTTCCCGTAACGTTATGTAGGTGACCGCTTGAGTTTAAATTATTGATAATTGTTATCCCTAAACATTTAATTGAATTTACAGCCTCAAAATTTGTGCGACTTATCGTGTGAACGAAATTTAGAAGATTTCCTTTAGTAGTCACGAGCATGACTTCACACTTTTCATTATTTAGAGTCGAATGCCACTTTTCGTACCAATACAGATATATTGTCTAAATCATTTGCAATTGGATTTAATCATTGATGACTTCACAAGACGATAAACGACATCGTCATTATCTGAAAAATATCTAAGAGGGCTGTTCATATTGTCTCCTATGTCGTTTATATAGACCAGGAACAGCAAAAGGCCTTGGGGAACAACAAGTATTACTCACGTTTTACCCGATGACGATCCGTCAATTGTTCAATTGTTACGTACTGTGACCTATCTGACAGGAACTCATGAATCCAGTCGCACGACTGAGTAAATAGTATGTAGGCACGCCATTTGATTAGAAGTCACATTTGTAGAATGGTGTCGAAAAGCTTGTGCAAATTTAAAAATATAGAATCAATTTGACGTCCCCTGTTGATCGCACTTCCTACTTCGCAAGAATAATGAGCTAGTTGAGTTTCACAATGTGTAAATTAGTTTATCGTGTTTTAATTGTTATTAGCTTCACGTTACAGACTGTGTGGAATATGCTTAGTGGTATTACTTTTGTGTATATCACTTGCTGAGTACTTAAATGTAGCCGGCTGGGGTGGCCGAGCGGTTCAAGGCGCTACAGTCTGGAACGGAGCGACAGCTACGGTCGCAGGTTCGAATTCTGCCTCGGACATGGATGTGTGTGATGTCCTTAGGTTATTTAGGTTTAAGTAGTTTTAAGTTTTAGGGGACTGATGACCTCAGAAGTTGAGACCCATAGTGCTCAGAGACATGTTGAACTTAAATGTAAGGTGCCAATGGAAAGTCCCACGTTCAATCCACAAATCACATGGCAGGTGCGTAAATAGAAAATAAAGATTCAGCTTTTTTTCTTTTTTTTTGTCAGCAGTCTACTGACTGGTTTGATGCGGCCCGCCACGAATACCTTTCCTGTGCTAACCTCTTCATCTCAGACTAGCACTTGCAACCTACGTCCTCAATTATTTGCTTGACGTATCCAATCTCTGTCTTCCTCTACAGTTTTTGCCCTCTACAGCTCCCTCTAGTAACATGGAAGTCATTCCCTCATGTCTTAGCAGATGTCCTATCATCCTGTCCCTTCTCCTTATCAGTGTTTTCCACATATTCAAAAAAATGGTTCAAATGGCTCTGAGTACTATGGGACTCAACTGCTGTGGTCATCAGTCCCCTAGAACTTAGAACTTCTTAAACCTAACTAACCTAAGGACATCACACACATCCATGCCCGAGGCAGGATTCGAACCTGCGACCGTAGCAGTCGCACGGTTCCGGACTGCGCGCCTAGAACCGCGGGAGACCACCGCGGCCGGCTCCACATATTCCTTTCCTCTCAGATTCTGAGTAGAATCTCCTCATTCCTTACCTTATAAGTCCACCTACGTTTCAACATTCGTCTATAGCACATATTCTCAAATGCTTCGATTCTCTTCTGTTCCGGTTTTCCCACAGTCCATGTTTCACTACCATACAATGCTGTACTCCAGACGTACATCGTTAGAAATTTCTTCCTCAAATGAAGGCCGGTATTTGATGTTAGTAGACATCTCTTGTCCAGAAATGCCTTTTTTGCCATAGCGAGTCTGCTTTTGATGTCCTCCTTGCTCCGTCCGTCATTGGTTATTTTACTGCCAAGGTAGCAGAATTCCTTAACTTCATTGACTTCGTGACCATCAATCCTGATGTTAAGTTTCTCGCTGTTCTCATTTCTACTACTTCTCATTACCTTCGTCTTTCTCCGATTAACTCTCAAACCATACTGTGTACTCATTAGACCGTTCATTCCGTTCAGCAGATCGTTTAATTCTTCTTCACTTTCACTCTGGATAGCAATGTCATCAGCGAATCGTATCATTGATATCCTTTCACCTTGTATTTTATTTCCACTCCTGAACCTTTCTTTTATTTCCATCATTGCTTCCTCGATGTACAGATTGAAGAGTAGGGGCGAAAGGCTACAGCCTTGTCTTACTCTCTTCTTAATACGAGCACTTCGTTCTGGATCGTCCACTCTTATTATTCCCTCTTGGTTGTTGTACATATTGTATATGACCCGTCTCTCCCTATAGCTTACCCCTACTTCATTTCAGAATCTCGAACAGCTTGCACCATTTTATATTGTCGAACGCGTTTTCCAGGTCGAGAAATCCTGTGAACGTGTCTTGATTTTTCTTTAGCCTTGCTTCCATTATTAGCCGTAACGTCAGAATTGCCTCTATCGTGCCTTTACTTTTCCTAAAGCCAAACTGATTGTCACCTAGCGCATTCTCAATTTTCTTTTCCATTTTTCTGATTATTATTCTTGTAAGCAGCTTCGATGCATGAGCTGTTAAGCTGATTGTGCGATAATTATCGCACTTGTCAGCTCTTGCCGTCTTCGGAATTGTTTGGATGATGCTTTTCCGAAAGTCAGATGGTATGTCGCCAGACTCATATATTCTACACACAAACGTGAATAGTCGTTTTGTTGCTACTTCCCCTAATGATTTTAGAAATTCTGTTGGAATGTTATCTATCCCTTCTGCCTTATTTGACCGTATGTCCTCTAAATCGACTCCTGTTTCTTCCTCTATCACATCAGACAAATCTTCACCCTCATAGAGGCTTTCGATGTGCTTTTAATGTCACCAAAGGTTGTTTTGACTTTCCTGTATGCTGAGTCTGTCCTTCCGACAATCATATCTTTTTCGATGTCTTCACATTTTTCCTGCAGCCATTTCGTCTTAGCTTCCCTGCACTTCCTATTTATTTCATTCCTCAGCGACTTGTATTTCTGTATTCCTGATTTTCCCGGAACATGTTTGTACTTCCTCCTTTCATCAATCAACTGAAGTATTTCTTCTGTTACCCATGGTTTCTTCGCAGCTACCTTCTTTGTACCTATGTTTTCCTTCCCAACTTCTGTGATGGTCCTTTTTAGAGATGTCCATTCCTCTTCAACTGTGCTGCCTACTGCGCTATTCCTTATTGCTGTATCTATAGCGTTAGAGAACTCCAAACGTATCTCGTCATTCCTTAGAACTTTCGTATCCCACTTCTTAGCGTATTGATTCTTCCTGACTAATGTCTTCATCTTCAGCCTACTCTTCATCAATACTATATTGTGATCTGAGTCTATATCTGCTCTTGGGAAAGCCTTACAATCCAGTATCTGATTTCGGAATCTCTGTCTGACCATGATGTAATCTAATTGAAATCTTCCCGTATCTCCCGGCCTTTTCCATGTATACCTCCGCCTCTTGTGATTCTTCAACAGGGTATTCGCTATTACTAGCTGAAACTTGTTACAGAACTCAATTAGTCTTTCTCCTCTTTCATTCCTTGCCCCAAGCCCATATTCTCCTGTAACCTTTTCTTCTACTCCTTCCCCTACAACTGCATTCCAGTCGCCCATGACTATTAGATTTTCGTCCCCCTTTACATACTGCATTACCCTTTCAGTATCCTCATACACTTTCTCTATCTGTTCATCTTCAGCTTGCGACGTCGGCATGTATACCTGAACAGACCCTCTGCCCTACCTTCCTATTCATAACGAATCCTACACCTGTTATACCATTTTCTTCTGCTGTTGATATTACCCGATACTCATCTGACCAGAAATCCTTGTCTTCTTTCCACTTCACTTCACTGACCCTCTACTGTATCTAGATTGAGCCTTTGCATTTCCCTTTTCAGATTTTCTAGTTTCCCTACTACGTTCAAGCTTCTGACATTCCACACCCCGACTCATGGAACATTATCCTTTCGTTGATTATTGAATCTTTTTCTCATGGTAGCCTCCCCCTTGGCAGCCCCCTCCCGGAGATCCGAATGGGGGACTATTCCGGAATCTTTTGCCAATGGAGAGATCATCATGACACAACTACAGGCCACATGTCCTGTGGATACACGTCACGTGTCTTTAATGCAGTGGTTTCCATTGCCTTCTGCATCCTCATGTCGTTGATCATTGCTGATTTCCCACCCCTAGGACAAGAGAGTGCCCTGAACCATTATCCGCTCCTCCGCCCTCTTTGACAAGGCCGTTGGCAGAATGAGGCTGACTTCTTATGCCGGAAGTCTTCGGCCGCCAATGCCGATTATTTATCAAAATTTAGGCAGTGGTGGGGTCGAACCCGGGACCGAAGACGTTTTGATTATAAATCAAAGACGCTACCCCCTTTTTTTTTTTTTTTTTTTTTTTTACTTATTGGGAAAAGTCTTACAAAGCTTCACCTTTGTGGTGCAGAACATAACAATTAAGCTCAAATTTTACACTTCAAATGGAAAATAAAAATATTACAAAAAAAAGAAAGGAAAAAAATCTGTCTGTGCATAAAATAACCTCCCATCTTTTTGGTTACTTTCGTGGAAATGCGATGAAAAAGCCACAAAACTGAAGTTGTACTAAGGCACTTATGCAAATAACATGTACAGAAATATGTCAATGAATACTTAAAGAAAATGGTGTTTCGACACACACTAATTATTAAGCTCAACAAAAATATAATCACAGCCTACAATGCTTATTTCACAAACTACTAACTACATTTTTTTTTTGAGAATGCATAAAAAAAAACAAGGCAGCCATGCGCAAAAAGTTGCCAATAAAGTGAACTAAAAAGGGCCATCTTGCTCGCCGCGGTCACATTGCTAGGCGGGCGGCCAGGAACGGGCGGTCGTCATTGCATTGGACATCACCAGCCACCAATCGTTGGAGCGCCCGGGGCCGCTGCACACAGTCAGAGACTGTTTCTGTTACCATAGGGGAATCGTGGAAAGATCACATCTACAAGTTAATGTCTTCTCACACCCGGCACACCCCAGCTGGGTGGTGGGTCCATGAATGACGAACCCAAATAGTTCGCAAAAAGGTTCCGGTAATCCTGTCTGTTCGTTAAGACCAGAAACTCGTCGATCATATAGTACCATAAATCGAGGACGTCTTTGTCTCCATCGCGGTATATGTAGTGTATCGCCATTCCTCGTACCCAATTAACCGCATTCATCCGGGTCATAGGGAAATAGACAGCGTCGGGATGAAAGAGTTCTTGGGGTAAAATCGAAACGTAGGGGCGGCGGAGCAGGAAAGCCAGGATCTGGCGGATCAGTTTCCAGCACTCACGCGCGGGGCCACAGTTCAGTCTATGTTCGTCCGTGTCTAACGTCGTGCAACGGGGGCACACAGGGTCGTCAATTAGGTGAATGGCATGCAGCCGTTGTCGGGTTGGAAGTTTCTCGTTAACGACCACATACCACGTCGACCGCACGAAAGTAGACAGGAACGGCGCGTGGATAGCTCGCCATACTCGTGGCCAGTCGACCGTAGGGTGGCGCCGTACAATGTCGTTATCCGGAGTCCAGTGCTGGAGAGCACTATAATAAGTCTTCGCTGTCGGATTCCGTGTCTCCGATATAACCCGCAACACATAGCTATGCTCTACGAAAAACGTTCTAATGTGTGACAGCGAGGGCGATAAATGTCCAACTGGTACCGGTGGGTACAGCGTACGTGGGGCCACTTCTTCCATCAGTAGGCCTGGGAGACTGGCTGTTGGTGAAAGCCAGAGTCGCCTCATGGAACGGAGATACAGTGCCAGCGCTCTGTGCTTGACGTGAGTGAGTCCAACACCGCCTTTGTCGAAGGGTAAAGTAAGCGTAACAAAACGGATCTTGAAAACAGCACCATCGTTCACCACGTGTCCAAACACTGCCTGTATCCTGGAAGCCATCGTGTCCGTTATCGGCAGTACATGGGCGTAATGGTTAAGGTGAGAAGCCATGTACACATTAACGTATTGGGCGAGTTGCAAAATGTTCAATGATCTGAATTTATTGAGACGAGCCTCTAAACGGAGTCGTCGTAAGACCATACGATACGTAAAGGCCGCCGTGCGTTGTATTTGTCGATGGAGTGATATCCCTAAACACTTGAGCATCGGGACCTTTGTCAGAGGTACGGCCAGACCTGCAGGCATTCCTCGTCCTACCTCCATGTAGCGTGATTTCCGAAGGTTGAGCACACTGCCTGCCACCGCCCCATACTGGTGGAGCCAGGAAAACGCCGTGTGTATTTCGTCACCAGACCGTGCTAAGAACATCACATCGTCGGCGTATGCACCACATCGAAAGGTTACGGAACGGAGGGTAAGTCCTTCTAAGCGTCGCCGTAGTCCGTGAAGAGCTGGTTCGAGGGCAACGGCGAAGAGCATGGCAGAAAGAGGACAACCCTGCCGGACGGACCTGTTGACACGGACGGGGGCGGACCGACAGCCGTTGATCATAATCCTCGTGACAGCCCCATGGATCAATCGAAGCACAACAGACGTCGTCAGACGCGGGACACCGATGTGTTCCATAACAGCACGCAGGAAACCATGGTTAACGCGGTCGAAAGCATGGTCGAAGTCCAGCGCAACAAGAGCGCCTTGGAGGCGGCAAGTTTGCATGAGGGCCACCACGTCTCTATAGGTGCTTAAAGTCGTAAACACATTAGTGTCGCCCCCGAGGCAGGTTTGATCAGAGTGAATGGCCGCCATTACCGTAGGTTTGAGCCTCTCACGGAGCATGCGTGTCAACAGCTTATAGTCAGTGTTTAGCATTGTCAACGGGCGAAAATCAAGAGGGCGACGGCCTCCGCCGGGTTTGGGCACAGGGATCAAGAGACCCTCAGTAAAGTCAGATGGTACCTGAAAATCGGCGTCCAGGAGTTCACTGTACATCCTGACCCACATTGGGCCCATGAGATCAAAGAACCGCTTGTAAAATTCAAGAGGGAGGCCGTCAGGGCCAGGCGTTTTGTTGGGAGAGCCACGCAACAGAGCCTCTCGCAGTTCTTCCAAAGTCACCGCCGACAAGAGCGTAGCATCATCTTGTAGGTTCCGAGAGACTGGTAGGTCAGATAGGACTTCCCTGACCCCTACATTCATGTGAGACTCCCTCTCGTAAAGAAGTTTATATGACTGTGTGAACGCTCGGACGATATCCATTTGTGCGTCAACGCGTCGCCCGTCCTCCGTCTCAACCTCGGTAATGAGCTGCCTCTTGCGTCTTCGGCGTTCTTGAATGATATGGTGGAGGGAAGGTCGTTCCCCACGAACATCATCAGTCGTCCTCGCCCGCACCCGCACACCCGCAAGACGTACGGCGTTGATACGAAGCAATTGTGCCTTGACGCGTTGTACTGCTGATTGTCGCTCTGGCGACGGCGGTTGTACAGCCAGTTCGCGGAGCGCAGTATAGTAAAAATCAGTAGTCGCAGTATACCAGCGCGCTCGGTCGCGTCCATAGCTGACTAATGTTCGGCACAGTGCGGGTTTTGCACACCGTAACCACCATTGAAGTACAGAACGGTAGGCGGGTAAACGCCGGTGGCAATTGCTCCATGTGGACTCGACTGCGCGTCTGCAATTTATCTCATCAAGAAGGGCCACATTGAGGCGCCACGGACCCCTACTTCGGCGGACGCGCTGGCGGGGAAGGGTGAGAGTACACACATATGCGAGGTGATCCGTGAACGCTGCCGGCCACATCTCAGCGTCGACAACGGCCGATCGTAGGCCGCGGGTGACGTAGACTCGATCCAAACGGCTCGCGGAGTGACTAGTAAAGTAGGTGTGTGCTCGACGGTCGCCGTGTCGGATGATCCAGGTGTCCAACAAGGCCAAGTCCTGTACAAGTGCCTGGAGTGCCGGGCAGGTGGTATAGTGTGGCTCCTGGTCGGATGGGCGTAGCACACAATTAAAATCGCCGCCTACTACCAAGTGGTCGGTATTGCCCTGGAAGAGCGGGGCTATATCTTCGGCAAAAAAGGTGCGCCGTTCTCTCCTTTTGCCGGTGCCTGAAGGAGCATATAAGTTCACCAGACGTACTGTACCAATCGTGAGTGCGACCCCCCGGGCCGACGGTAAATAGGAGACATCAGTGGCCATTATCCCTTCCCGCAGTAGAATCGCCGTACCTCCGCCGCCCACATCTGCAGGCATAGTGTAGGCGTCATATCCGTAGGCATCGAGACAGAGTCCTGATCGGACTTCTTGAAGGAAAACAACGTCCAGATCCGCAGCGCGTAACGTATCCTTCAGCATACGGGTCTTGACATCAGATGTAATGCCATTGACGTTGATCGTGGCGAGGCGGTATGCCTGGTCCATCAAGTCTCGGGAGGTGACCATGGTATGACAGGGGGGGCAGTAGTCGTGACGTGGAGCGCCGGTCTTGCGAAGTGCTAGGCAGCGACGAGAGGTGCTCATGCCGTCCTAGGCGTCTGTCGCCGGCCGCGTAGACGCTGCTATCGGCATCGGTGCATCGTCTTGGTTCTGAAACGCATCCTGCAACTCCATCTCCTGCGCCCAGTCGCCCAGGGACGTTGACACCACTGGATCTCGAGAGGCAGACGGAGGCAAGGGTGCATCCCCGGTGTCGGAGCTGCGGTGATCTCCCGCATCCCCATGTGGTCCAGACCCAGCGGTAGTGGGAGAAGACGTCGAACCGTGTGAGACGGTAGGGTCGCCTGTGTCGGCGCGGTGGAGCGGTTGAGGCACCTCGTCATCCAGCGGTGTCGCCTCGGGCTGTTCTACGTCGTCGGTTGTCTTGCGCCGCTTCTTATGACGCTTGGGTGATTTCTGCTTACGCTGCCGCGCCTCTGTTTCCGACGTAGGGCAAGGGGAGGACGCTGCATCCTGTGCTTCAACTTCCATCGCACCGTCGGCGAGCCGTTGTGACGGTGCGCCGGGGTCCGACGAAAGGACATCAGTAGCATCAGCACTGAAAGACGCTTGGGGCTCCGTGGAAGCTACTGCAGGGTCCTCCAAAGCTCGCACCAATACAGTGGGGTCGTCATATACAGCTGGCGTCTCCCGTCTCGCCGCCGCAACATACGTAATCGGCAGAGAGGTCGGTGTCGACGGACGAATCTGGTCGGTCGAGGGTGTCTGCACGAGACGGCGTTGCAGGCATTCGGTACGCATGTGTCCCGTCTGGCCACAACCGGAGCAGGTTCTCGGCTGACCGTCGTAAATAATTATTGCCCTGCAACCAGCGATCGTGAGATACGAAGGAATATGGCGATGCAGGTCAATACGAACTTGTCGCACCCCGTTAAGGACAGGGTAGGTGTCGAAGGTCTTCCATTTTTCGGCCGTGTGGCCGAGAACTGTTCCATAGGGTCGAAGAGCAAGGGTGACCAAATCCGCTGGAACTTCAAAAGGGAGCTCAAACACGCGCACATTTTGGATTCCCAATCCAGCACGTTCAAGCGTCACCACACCCACGTTTCCGTCTGAGTGGCAGAACCGATAACCTGCCGTCGAGCGTCTGAGAAGTTTGTCACATGCTTCGTCGTCAGTGAACTTAAGATATACGACGCTGGAGACAATAGATAAGTGGATACCGATCAGCTCGTTAGGATCAACATGTACCACATCGCGTAAAAAACGCTCTACTTCGTGGGCCTTGGGTCTAGAGTACGTAGTGTCGAACTGCAGCTTGATCGTGGCTTTCCGATACGAAAGAGCCATCGTGTGTCAGGAACGTGACGGCAATACGTAACACTAGCGCGCCGGCGCGGTAAACAACAACGCACCCGGAAACGCGACACGGAGCGGCCGGGACGTACCGCACCGCTCCACAGCCAAAGGCCGACTTCTTCCATTATTAGCCGTAACGTCAGAATTGCCTCTATCGTGCCTTTACTTTTCCTAAAGCCAAACTGATTGTCACCTAGCGCATTCTCAATTTTCTTTTCCATTTTTCTGATTATTATTCTTGTAAGCAGCTTCGATGCATGAGCTGTTAAGCTGATTGTGCGATAATTATCGCACTTGTCAGCTCTTGCCGTCTTCGGAATTGTTTGGATGATGCTTTTCCGAAAGTCAGATGGTATGTCGCCAGACTCATATATTCTACACACAAACGTGAATAGTCGTTTTGTTGCTACTTCCCCTAATGATTTTAGAAATTCTGTTGGAATGTTATCTATCCCTTCTGCCTTATTTGACCGTATGTCCTCTAAATCGACTCCTGTTTCTTCCTCTATCACATCAGACAAATCTTCACCCTCATAGAGGCTTTCGATGTGCTTTTAATGTCACCAAAGGTTGTTTTGACTTTCCTGTATGCTGAGTCTGTCCTTCCGACAATCATATCTTTTTCGATGTCTTCACATTTTTCCTGCAGCCATTTCGTCTTAGCTTCCCTGCACTTCCTATTTATTTCATTCCTCAGCGACTTGTATTTCTGTATTCCTGATTTTCCCGGAACATGTTTGTACTTCCTCCTTTCATCAATCAACTGAAGTATTTCTTCTGTTACCCATGGTTTCTTCGCAGCTACCTTCTTTGTACCTATGTTTTCCTTCCCAACTTCTGTGATGGTCCTTTTTAGAGATGTCCATTCCTCTTCAACTGTGCTGCCTACTGCGCTATTCCTTATTGCTGTATCTATAGCGTTAGAGAACTCCAAACGTATCTCGTCATTCCTTAGAACTTTCGTATCCCACTTCTTAGCGTATTGATTCTTCCTGACTAATGTCTTCATCTTCAGCCTACTCTTCATCAATACTATATTGTGATCTGAGTCTATATCTGCTCTTGGGAAAGCCTTACAATCCAGTATCTGATTTCGGAATCTCTGTCTGACCATGATGTAATCTAATTGAAATCTTCCCGTATCTCCCGGCCTTTTCCATGTATACCTCCGCCTCTTGTGATTCTTCAACAGGGTATTCGCTATTACTAGCTGAAACTTGTTACAGAACTCAATTAGTCTTTCTCCTCTTTCATTCCTTGCCCCAAGCCCATATTCTCCTGTAACCTTTTCTTCTACTCCTTCCCCTACAACTGCATTCCAGTCGCCCATGACTATTAGATTTTCGTCCCCCTTTACATACTGCATTACCCTTTCAGTATCCTCATACACTTTCTCTATCTGTTCATCTTCAGCTTGCGACGTCGGCATGTATACCTGAACAGACCCTCTGCCCTACCTTCCTATTCATAACGAATCCTACACCTGTTATACCATTTTCTTCTGCTGTTGATATTACCCGATACTCATCTGACCAGAAATCCTTGTCTTCTTTCCACTTCACTTCACTGACCCTCTACTGTATCTAGATTGAGCCTTTGCATTTCCCTTTTCAGATTTTCTAGTTTCCCTACTACGTTCAAGCTTCTGACATTCCACACCCCGACTCATGGAACATTATCCTTTCGTTGATTATTGAATCTTTTTCTCATGGTAGCCTCCCCCTTGGCAGCCCCCTCCCGGAGATCCGAATGGGGGACTATTCCGGAATCTTTTGCCAATGGAGAGATCATCATGACACAACTACAGGCCACATGTCCTGTGGATACACGTCACGTGTCTTTAATGCAGTGGTTTCCATTGCCTTCTGCATCCTCATGTCGTTGATCATTGCTGATTTCCCACCCCTAGGACAAGAGAGTGCCCTGAACCATTATCCGCTCCTCCGCCCTCTTTGACAAGGCCGTTGGCAGAATGAGGCTGACTTCTTATGCCGGAAGTCTTCGGCCGCCAATGCCGATTATTTATCAAAATTTAGGCAGTGGTGGGGTCGAACCCGGGACCGAAGACGTTTTGATTATAAATCAAAGACGCTACCCCTAGACTACGGCTACACCCTTCAGCTTAACTAAATGTAATTAAGTACTCTTTTGGGTCATCAGTCTGCTGGCTGGTTTCTTACAGCCCGCCACGAATTCCTCTCCCGTGCCATCCTCTTTATCTCAGAGTAGCACTTGCAACCTACGTTCTCAGTTACTTGCTGGATGTATTCCAATCTCTGTCTTGCTCTACTGTGATTGCCCTCTACAGCTACCTGTAGTACCATGGAAGACATTCCCTCATGTCTTAACAGATGACCTATAATCCTGGCTCTTATCCATATCAGTATGAGACTTTTTCTCTGCAGCAGAGAGTTCACTGATACGAAATTTCCTGGCAGATTAAAACTGTGTGCATGACCAACACTCGAACTTGGGACCTTTGCCTTTCGCGGGAAAGTGCTCTACCAACGGAGCTACCCAAGCACGACTCACGCCCCATCCCCACAGCTTTACTTCTGCAAGTACCTCGTCTCCTACCTTCCAAACTTTACAGAGGCTCTCCTGCGAACCTTGCAGAACTAGCACTCCTCAAAGAAAGGATATTGCGGAGGTATGGCTTGGCCATAACATGGGGGACGTTAAAAGAATGAGATTTTTACTCTGCAGCGGAGTGTGCGCTGATATGATACTTCCTGCTAGATTAAAACTTTGTGTCGGACCGAGACTCGAACACGGGACCTTTGCCTTTCGCGGGCAAGTGCTCTACCAACTGAGCTTCCCAAGCACGACTCAGGCCGCGTACCCCTGCCAGTACCTCGTCTCATACTTTCCAAACTTTACAGAAGCTCTACTGCGAAAGGCAAAGATCCCGAGTTCGTGTGTCGGTCCGGCACACAGTTTTAATCTGCCAGGAAGTTTCATATCAGCGCACACTCGGCTGCAGACTGAAAAATCTCATTCTGGTGTGCTGAATGGAACGGTGTAATCTGTTCATTCTATTCAGCAGATCATGTAATTCTTCTTCACTTCGATCAAGATTAGCAATCTCATCAGCGAATCGTATAATTGATATCCTTTCACCTATAATTTTAATTCCACTCCTTAACCTTTCTTTTATTTCCGTCACTGCTTCTTCGAAGTACAGATTGAACACTACAGGGGAAGACTACATCCCCACATCCCTGTCTTTTACCTTTCTTCACCCGAGCACTAATGAAATACCAGTAAATAAATATAAATTCTGCAGCCGTATAATCATATATTGCAGTTGCAAAGTATCGAGAATATTCGAAATCCGATCTGTTATTAACCTGCCTAATAGTTGAAGTAATTTTGGGTACTGGGCCTCGTCATTGTAACTATTAAAACAGCTCAACTGCCGCCGTTTCGACTGACTTGCTGTGGTCCTCTTCAGGGTGGTTCAATGCTGTTTACTATTGAATGTGCTCCTTTATAAACTGTCGTTTTTGGTTATCTTCTGGCTACCGATATCACGTATCTGAATATTGCTGGACAGTTTGAAGAGGGTGTAAGGGAGGGGTGGCTGTACGTTACAGCCTGTGCAACAGTGGTGGCTGATTCGAAGGCAAGTCTGGTATGTCAGTGTTGAAAGTAGCGTGTCAGCTGTCTGCTGCCTGTGCACTCTGAATGACTCATGGGCAGTAGCAATAGTTGTCCGAAACTCATCTGAGAATTTGTATCATCGAAGTCAATAGTTAATTCATCAAAATTCCAAACAAATGAAAATATTTCTACCAGTTGGAACAGTGTAGCGTCATACAGCACATCATTTAAGGTGAGACTGACTAATGCTGACTGCTCCTGTCCAGAATGACCGAACAACCGGCTTACTGAGCGAGACTGACTGACCTCACACGGCTATTTTCCCCAATCATGCGACGCCCAAATTCTTTCTAACTTTTGACAAATACACAATTTTGGGACACCATCCCAGTTTAACACATAAAATATATTATTAATATTTTCAAATCGCCATACTACTTAAATAGGCATCAAAAGTCTGGTTCTCACTACTTACCCACTTCCGTATGCGAGGTCGCTAACGCATACCTCTGCGGCAGCGCTGCAGCTGGAGGTAAGCCGGTTCGAATTATGGTGGTGGGTGAAATTTCCACTGCCATTAGTCGGCTAGTAAGTTGAAGGAAGGGTGGTGGTGTAAAGTTCCTGATCACCAGTCCTTGCACCGTTGTCTTATATTAAACTCCTAACCTGTCTGTAGAGTCACACGAAGCGAGGGCATGTCACAATGTTGATGGTCATCCTAACATCTAATAAGGATATTAAATTTATTGGCCCCCTTGATGATACTATGGAACAGTATGCTATGTGCCAGGCACAGGGTTTTACGTCATACCTTTCCTCATCATAGCCTTACAACACAAACCTAGCACTGTTCTATACACGCATCCATTATCGTTACCTACAACGAATCACATGTCACCTACCCCCAGCCCGCATCTCGTGGTCGTGCGGTAGCGTTCTCGTTTCCCACGCCCGGGTTCCCAGGTTCGATTCCCGGCAGGGTCAGGGATTTTCTCTGCTTCGTATTGGCTGGGTGTTGTGTGCTGTCCTTAGGTTTAAGTAGTTCTAAGTTCTATGGGACTGATGACCGTAGATGTTAAGTCCCATAGTGCTCAGAGCCATTTGAACCTATCCCCAAGGGGTCAATTTGCTTGGTGTATACCATTTTCCCTACTAGGCTACAACAATCTCGTGGGATAGCGCAGCCATACGTCCATTACGTCGATCTCTCGCGACATCTAGAAAAACACAAAAATAGAAATAGTGAATGAAGTAAAATTATTGTGACATGTATAGCGACGTCTTATTATGCGTCTCTGTGAACCGTACTCCCTAATGCCATTACATTTAGTGTAAGTGGCGTAATATTTGAATAAGGGGCATTTTTACTATGGGTCAAATAATCCATCAATAATTTCATGAAAATATTAACTTAGAGATACTCTACTATTGCTCTGCAAAACGTATTCATGAGTTAGTTAAATAAGATAATACATTTACCACTAGATGGGTCAAATAATCCATCAATAATTTCATGAAAATATTAACTTAGAGATACTCGACTATTGCTCTGCAAAACGTATTCATGAGTTAGTTAAATAAGATAATACATTTACCACTAGATGGAAATAAATGAAAGTGTGGGAGCATGTTATTAGAGGACTCCCAGTCGTCCACTGAAAGCTAGGCGTCACATGTAAGGTCAGCACAGCTATAGCGCCAAAAGGGTTTGGCCCCACAATTCGAAGAAGTTGAAGGAATGGGTAAAAGCAGTGTGAGTCAATCAGCTAGCAGTTACGGTTGACTATGCTGGTATTCTTCATTGCAGTATGCCCTGGAGAGAACATTTGGGTGAGTTCACACGGGGAAGAATCATGAGCAACTGGGAGGAAGACAACGTGTGACGAGTGTAGCCCAGGACTTTGTTGTGCTGAGTGCATTGTTTCAGGTGCACGGGGAGCGTTGCGAATCGCAAGCACTGCTGCTCGAAAGACAGGACGAGTCGGCTACGGTCAGTTATAGCAGCAATGACTACGACATTGTGCAACAGGCAAGTATGGACCCAGGTGAAACAGCTGATGCAAGAGCAACCACAATTTGCACGACTGCAAGACACACGTCTCACGCTGCATTCTGGCACGGTCACTGCATGTGGAGTAGTCTCTTCACGGACGACCTGTATGATGTGTTTCGTTGACCGCCGCACAACGGCAGCACCGTCTGCGAAGGTGGCAAGAGCACAGGAACTGGACCAAATAAGAGTACGGCCTCGCGCTCTTCTCAGATGAGAGCAGAATCAGCCTGAATAGTGATTCTGGACGTAGCCTCCTATAGCGAGAGGTGGCAACACGTAATGCTCTCAGGAACATTGTCGAACATGATCGTTTTGGTAGTTCATCTGTTATGCTGTGGTGAGGTATGATGTTGCATGGATATGGTGACCTCCAAATCTTTTAACACGGTTCACTCACTGGTCATGATTATTGATACACAGTAACCCTTCCCCATGCATGTATTTACAGGGATGCATTCGAGCCTGACTTCGTTTTCATAGAAAATAACGCGCCACCACGTCGAGTAACGCAGGTGGTGGAGCACTTGGAATCCCATCGAGTTCGTGTAGTATGCGTTGGGGAGACGTACTGTAGCAAGTCCACATCAGCAAGGACCATCCTGCGAATGTCAAACGCGCTGGCGAATGAATGGAACGCCCTACCAGAAGAACTTACCAACCTTCTAGCCATCGCAGGAATACTCGTAGGCATGCGTTGCCGTCCTGGTGATCACACACACTATTAAGAACCACGTCCAGCCGTTTGTAATGTCTATGCCACCATCACAAACTACAGTGGTTACTGTGTAATTATTGTTTTCTAATAAAAGTGTAATTTTAGGTGGTCTAAATGCATATTTCCTTCAGTTAAGTTCTGTTCTTTGTACTGCAGCAGTTCTTTCTATGTATGTTCCAATTTTCAGAGAGGTGTGTTATTTGGCAGTGGCACATCGTACTAAAACTGCTTTCGTTCTTAAGTTTTTCTCACTACTGTGTTTGGGATGATGGTTAGGCACAGGCCGTTACAGATGTTTTTCCATAACAAGTGTGTTGATCACTGTATACATGAGTTCTAGCTTGATTAATTTCGTGTAAATTACAGTGTACATAGTACAAATACGTGACTTGTACTAACCACTGACGAAACACTCTGCTACCTATTACTGTTTAAATCTTGTTCGTAGCCGCCAACGTTTGCGGACAGTAGTGCTTTGTTTTATCGTAGTTTCAGTATCATAAATATAGTCCAATAGAGTTTGTACAAAATTGATCATAGCATCGAATTCGAAGGTACTACAAATTCGTCTCGTCGATGCAAAGTTTGTGGTACATAACTATAATGTAGATCGTCGGAAAAATATCTCTGTATGCTGTAGCCAATACACATTCCGACTACCGAAAGGTGGTCGCTCGCCTGCAGGACGCTACGCCCTAGTCCCCATTCAGCTCTCAGCGGGTGTGTTTCCCCGGCCCCGTGCACATTCACTCCAGAAGCTCTCCACTACAGTCTCACAGCCTTCAGATCGCTGTACCTGGCCGGTTGCGTGGACTTTCCGACGGTGGCTTTTCCGATACTCCTGAAAAGTGCCTCACTTGCCATGGCACTTTCGCCCAACCGACTTTGTACCGTGATGCAGAAACTTCCCAACTGCTGCTTTACCCCAATCGTTCACCTGCAGAGAATGTGTTGTCTCCGTTAGTCAGGCAGTTCCCTCGCAGACAGACTTCGTTTCTTACGCTACTGTACACACTGTGTCTAGTGGAAAATAAATCACAACAACAAAGGGTACGTCTTCTCAGCAATGGTCATCACTTCCAGATGAACAGAAAATTGATGAGTATTGGAACTGGTTGTGCGTGAATGCCCAAAAGAGCAAGGGCAGTGGCCATTCCAAAATAGCAAATGGCGGAATCATGGCTTAACAGCAACAGTCTTGCCCAACTGAGGAAATTGATTTGCAGACTGAGAAATCGGTGCATAACTGTAGGAAAATGTGTTTGCGAAGAAAAGGCAGTACATGTTTTCCACATTTTGGAAAAGGAATTTCAGTATCTGAAATATAAAAATTTAGATCTTGTGGCAAATGTGCCATATTATGAGAATTCCAGTACCGTAGGGCATAGAGCAAGAAGTGGAGCTACTAGGACAATACAGAACCCTCCCTCTAGTACGAAGATACAGCAGAGCGAAGACGTTTTGAAATTAGATGAACCTAGTAGTATTTTGACGAGAAGTCTGCTATTTGATATGTTCCTGACAAAAGAATCATGGTGTTCAGTTTTGAAGGAGCGGAAAAAAACCCTATGTAAGAGTAGAACTGTTCTCATGGACAAGACATTTGACAGTTGAGTCGCTCATTTCCAAAAGTCCTTTATCAAATTTTTGTGGAAACTGTGTTATTCATCAACTTCTTTAAATAATATTAAACTGATTGTTTAGTTTCTGAATGTTCCTTATCCAATCGAACACTGCGGACTCATCTCCCGTTAATTGTAACAAAACGACCTATATCCTTTACCTTTTTCTGAGCGGTGTGTAATTTGTTTTTAAACGTGACTCTTACACACTGTGCAACTACCAACCATTTTAAGGTACAGGGTAATTTAAATCATTATGTAGGGCATTTTTCCAGTGAAACGTGTTTTGTTAGAACTGGCAGTCAGCTGAAGCTAAGTTTTGTTTACTATAGGTTATGTTTTTTTGCTTATTGTGAAGTTGTTACATGTTATGTGTGTTCACCATGGCGTTTTTCCTAGTTTCTATTGTCAAAATTCTTACCAGTAATTGAAATTATGCTGTTTTTAAGTGTTCCTCTGCGTTTAAGGTGAGCTTCTTGTTTTAAAAGTGTACTGTACAGGCAGTGTTACAGGACTAAAAGTTGATAAACTCTGGAGGAACTACAGCCTCAAACTACTGAACAACTGTTTATGGAGGGGCCGAAGATAACTCCACGCAGGAAGCGCAAAGGAAGGAAACGTATAGAGGATCCAGTTAAATGGAAAACACAATGGGGTAGCGAAAGCTCTACACGTCAAAGACTTCGCCAAGACTACCACCGTTCCTTCATTGTGATCAAGTTTTTAAGTGTAATCAGCTTACAATGGAAGATGTTTTCAGGTTTCATGGAGGCTTTTATTCTTCTAAGAATAAAACTCATCCGGATAACTATAAACTTAAACATACTGTGAGTGAAACACCTAAACGAAAGAGAACAAATGAAGATGAAAGGAAACAAATCACTGACTATTGGAACGCTATCTAATTCCACATACCAAATCTGGGAACACTTCTTTGGTTCGGGTATGTAAGAAATACTGTTATGATATACGTGGTGTTAGTGAGAAAAGAGCTCAACGAGATTGTAAGTGACATTTCCACTCCAGAAATGTAGCTGTAGAGAATGGAGGAGGAGACCAGAAGTCAAAGCTGTTTCAGGCTAAAAGGCATTCTACAGTCATTCATAGAGTGCCTCTGTCAACTTGAGAAACATTATTTCAGTAACACCAGAATTACAATATAGTATTTTTCGAGCCATTTTTTAATAAGTACGTTTCACAAGGCTTACAATTCAAGAGTAAAAACAGATCATCAAGTTCCGTATTCATATTTTTATTAAATATTTGTCAGAGATTATAAGCTTTGGCTCTCCTGCTTTGGACAAGTGCTCCAAATGCGCTCAGTTTAATTTGAAATTCGAAAGTGGCGAAAAATCGGTTGAAATTGATTTCAATCTCCACAAAAAGAGGGCAGAAGCATTGTTTAATTTATTGAAAACTGAAAACGAAAATGAAATCACCCTATCCTTTGACTGACAAACAATCTGGTTTTACCCAAAAGCCGGCCGCGGTGGTCTAGCGATTCTAGGCGCTCAGTCCGGAACCGCGCGACCGCTACGGTCGCAGGTTCGAATCCTGCTTCGGGCATGGATGTGTGTGATGTCCTTAGGTTAGTTAGGTTTAAGTAGTTCTAAGTTCTAGGGGACTGATGACCACAGCAGTTAAGTCCCATAGTGCTCAGAGCCATTTGAACCATTCTTTTACCCAAAAGCCCTGACCAAGGAGCTTTCTAAGGTTGACAGTTCTATTTATTTTTCATAAGCTAAAAAATACTTGCTTGGAAGGAGTGACCACTGTACGGCTTTTTGCAGATGGTTGTGGTGGACAAAAGGGGAACATTTCAATGATGATTATTCTTCAATACTGGTTGGTAAAGGAAGGTCATTCATATATGCCACCTGATCGTGTATTTGGCATTATTGAGAAGGAAATAAAAAAGTTATGACACTTTTATTAATCCTGAGAAATACATTGAAATTTTAAAGGAATTTGGAAATGTTTTCAGTATGACTGAGAGCTGTAATATTTTTGACTGGAAGAACGTATGTGAAAATTACGAAAAGAAGCCTGGAAATTGGCACATTAAGTTTTCAAGTGCTAAAAGATTTATTGTAACACTAGGCAATGTTCCAATCTGTGAAGTACTTGATGCATTATACACAACAATCTCGGAAGGGCGAAAAAAGTACTCAAACCTAGATTTAAAGTTCAAAACTTTGAAGTACCGTTAGTACTACCTGGAGTAACAGTTCAAGAGCTGAAATTGAAAGATATCAACAAGCTTCTGACTCTTCAATTTGGGGATAACTGGGCTCAAAATGAAGACCTGGCCTTCTACAAAAATATTATATTCAATCCAGTACAGAATAGACCTGAGGAGCAATCTGATGATGAAATCGCCGGTGGACACATGGTCAATGAAAATGGCTTTTAATTACTTAACAGCAGTTAATAGAACAAATCCAGATTTAAGTAAGTAAATGTCTACACTTAAGGAACTTTTAAAATTGTGTTTCCTGTATTGTGTGTAGGTTTAGTGTATTGTTATTATTTAATAATTTTCTGGTGAATGTATGTTTCTGTCTGTTTCCCTAAATTAACCAGAAACTATTTCAGTTGTTTGAAAAATACCTGCCAACATCGTTTCCACAAAAATTAAATTATATCCTTTTACTAAACCAACACTATTTACAAGTTATCCCCTATTTTCTTTTTCAAACTGTCACTTATCGAAAGTTTTTATTTTCAGAAAGTCTCTTCTCCATATTTTGGTTCCAAATAATCCCTTATCTCAGAGTTTGTTATTAAAATTTTTTTTAAATAAATTATTTTTTATGATGTTTATTGAACAAGAAAAATAAATAACTAAGAAACATGCAGAAAAAAATTCAAGTTCAGGCATACAAGAGAAATTGTTAAGTACGTAATTACCGAAATTTATGCCAAATGGTTCAAAAATGGTTCAAATGGCTCTGAGCAGTATGGGACTTGACATCTGAGGCCACCAGTCCCCTAGAACATAGAACTACTTAAACCTAACTAACCTAAGGACATCACACACATCTATACCCGAGGCAGGATTCGAACCGGGGACCAGAATAAAACGCCTAAAACCAGCCACACCGGCCGGCGGATATAGGACATTTAGGAACCAAGCGACTCAGTTATTCGGAACGATTCAAGCGACCGTTCACTATACCCGTTAACAACGCAAGCACTGCAGATGATAAGAGGTCATTTCTTGATTCATTCGCTTTGCTCCCAAGCAAAATGCAAAATGCGAGGAAACATTTCTTCCTGGTTAAACAATGAGGCGTCCAGTGACCGAGAATTGCAGTCTTAGACTATGGAATGACTACAATTAAAGGTACGTTACGTTCCTCCAAAAAAACTTTCTGATTGTGATTTTCACATCAGTCAATGCATGTAGAAAAAAATACAAGAATTGGGATTAGCAGAGGAATAAAGGGATAGAGATGAAGTCCGATTGTTTAGCTGCTTGGGTATTGCAACGGTACATCTTGCAATAAACAGTGTTGCTGAAATATTGATCGCATGTATAATTCTGTATGGTTCAGTAAACGGATGCAAGTCTTTCAATTGGACTAAACTTGAGTGGCTTACATGCATTTAAATAATGGAGGAAGTGTCCAGTGGAGAAAACGTTACCCGACTCGAGAACCATACGGTCAATCAATGCACGGAAAATCCCAGTCTTCCAAATGAAATGTAACATCTTCTAACCAGAGCAAGGTCCACGAACGCTGTCGATGGTTGGCCTAGGATACAGAACTGCTCAGCAACCGAAAACATCTGAAAGTACACTGTTTCTACTGAAGGCGGAATCAGTAAATACAATTTTTCAAATAGAAAACTTACCATTTGCACCCTTATCAAAAAAGAAAGGAAAAGTATATATAAATCTGACAAGATATTGTAAAAATAAATAACGATTTTGATGACGTAAGATGAGCAAAATCTGTGGATTTCATAGCAAAATTTAGTGAGAAACTTAAATTCATAGAATAAGAAAATATGTTTAACCACTTGCTGCAGTAATGTTGTAGAAACGAGAAATGAAAAAATAAATAAAATTATAATAAATTAAAAAACATTTAACTAAGTCTATATAGTATACGGATAACCAGTCCTAAGCCTCGATAAAAATGAAGAAATGTTTTTATTACTAAAGCGATCGGCAAATCCATGCCTAAAATATCTGTTGTCGGGAGCATCACGTTGACGTCATGACTCGGAAAGTCCACGACACCATTACCGAAAGCTTCAGGGGCCCTATCGTGTGCATGTCAAACAGTGACTTCCAGCCAGACGAATGAGTTTAAACTTAGAATGAAAAGACCTCTAACGTTTGTGATTTTCTGTAAAAATCTGTTCTGATTGGAGCCACTCTTTTTGCATCCCTTTCATCTCTAACAGCAGCCTTAGAACAATATTGTATGGTACACGAAGCACAAGATTATCTGCAGCATAAAAAAATGGTTAAATTGTATGAACCACCACATCTTGTTAGGATGCAGGAGTAATTAGCCAATACCGTCTTCTACGCTATTTGATTCTCAACGTGCTAGGTTCCGTTGTTCATCCAATGAGAAGAGGTATGTGTCCAGGGGGTCTTCATAATAATAATACACATTCTGTAATGTGTTCCGTGGCAAGAGTGACTGAATGGTATGTGCCGTAAGAGACACTAGAGGCGGTGCTGCATCATTTATTCGCATTAATATGTAACAGACATTAAATAATTTCGATATCTCTGCCCCCCAAATGCTGCTCATGCGGCTGTAACTGGCTGTTGAACTGAGCTCCTGTCACTCGTAACGGACTTCCATCAAGGACCGTTGAGCGTACCGAGTTCGGCGTGCTGCTGAAAACTCAGAAACGATGTGAGTTAAGCACACGGTAAGTGGGCCACAACTCCAGCGGCACTCGTCGGCTGTATCTGGCCCTCAAATCACACAGTTTAAGAAACGGCCGCGCCCTTGAAATAAACGAAACGCGCCGCTGTTGGCCATCCCCGGTGCAAGCTTCATCCCCACGTATCACTGCTTGTGGCAGGAAGTCTCCTTATTATTTTAGGCTCTCGTGAAAATAGTGAAAGTAATATTACGTACCTCAGTCATATTGCGATTACGAGCACCGTGAGTTTCACGCTTGCGTCTCGCAAGCATCTCGCGCCATAGCGGCGCGTTTCGTTTATTTCAAGCGTCAACTTCGCTTTTCAGTTACCCGCGGTGAAATTGACGTATGGTGACACAACCAACGCCACTCTTTTTGTGATTTCTCTTGTTATTAATTCCGTTAGAAATAATATGGGGTGTCCATCTAAAAACCAGAATTTTCTGTTGAAACTATTATTTGCTTGGGGCCGGCCGCGGTGGCTCGTGGTTCTAGGCGCTCAGTCCGGAACCGCGGGACTGCTACGGTCGCAGGTTCGAATCCTGCCTCGGGCATGGATGTGTGTGATGTCCTTAGGTTAGTTAGGTTTAAGTAGTTCTAAGTTCTAGGGGACTGATGACCACAGATGTTAAGTCCCATAGTGCTCAGAGCCATTTTATTATTTGTCTCATAGTGTTTATTTTCATGAGCCCTCTCTTACATTCATACCAGTGAAAGTCGTTTTTAGTATCTATTTTTGTTCCAGAGATATCTGTGTTGAAACTTTCAATTAAGCGCTGGGCGGTGTGGCCTTGCGGCTATAGGCGCTTCAGTCTGGAACCGCGTGACCGCTACGGTCGCAGGTTCGAATACTGCCTCGGGCATGGATGTGTGTGATGTCCTTAGGTTAGTTAGGTTTAAGTAGTTCTAAGTTATAGGGGACTGATGACCACAGATGTTAAATTCCATAGTGTTCAGAGACATTTTTTCGAGTAGGCCAACCTGTGCACCGGATGGTTATAATTAAACTGACCGTGTTTCGACTGGTGCACTGTGGGCTGCTTAAATCGGCGTAGGCAGAAACATGACAGTTCTTTATCGGTGAGCTCGCAGAGTACGCTGAAATAAATAATAGTTCCAGTTTCTCCCACCGGATAAAAGTATGCTACTGTTTCTTCAAATTTCTTGATCATATTCCTTAGTCCATTTACTGGCATGGGGCCACTTGGCAGCTGCTCCTGTCGGCGATATTCCCGCCGTGCAGTGCTGCTTCTGCTGCCGTTCTGCTAAAACAACTTCATCACCAGTACACAGTCTTTCTTCTCAATAGCCATTGCATTTCGTAGGGAAAACTCCAACCTTCTTAAGGCTGTACACCAATAGTCATTTCACAAAATAAATCCACACGCTTCACCAACTGACAAACAGAATACTGACGTCGAAACAGGAAACAGTTCACATTCTGACCGTTTAAAGCACATTGTGTTCACCTGATGGCAGAAAGTGGGAATATCATGTTCTTTCCTTAGCGAGCGCACCGGCTAATGAACACACCTACGATAACTATCAGGTACATGGGGGCTTCAACTGAAAGCCAAAATGGCGTTTCGAGACTCTGTACTGAAGAGAAATGGCGTCATACGACGTAGAAAGTGTTCTTCCATATCATTGGTCTACGTTCAAAGGCACATTCAGAACATCTGACGTGCTGGATATTGCTCCCCACGTTTGAAAAGACTCACCAACCTGCTCTCTGCACGCTATGACGTCAGAAGCTCGGCAAGCTCCAAGTTAACGTTCGAGTGCACGGTCAATGTGAGGACGACTTAACGAAACGTAACTCAGATCGCTAATCAGCGCACGGCGCTCCTGCTCCTGAAGGACTGACTCCCCGCTCCTAATTAATTCAACGGCCGCCGGACGGAGGCAGTCGCGCTTTCCGCTCGCCATTTGCTTTCTTTTGTTCCTGCCTCCAGATTTACAGCCGCATCGACTTTTGTTTTCCCCTTGGAACCTTTCCACTTTACTTTCAACCCAAAAAATGAATGGGCTACGAATGAAATATCATTCGTGGATCCATGCGTATCGCCGTTTCATTTTCTTCGTGCTCTAGCGGAGAAACTTGTGCGTAGTTCGAGGAATCGCACTTAAACGGCGCCTTTGTTCAGTCGGTATGCACGCATCTATCATACGGACTAAACGGCGTTTTTAAATACAGATAACGAGAAGTCCATTATGTGCGATATATCTCAAGTAAAAACGACATAAGGTACTTCCTAAACTCAAATTACTACATGTTGCATTGTATTTGTTTCCTACAGCATTACGTAATTTGCAAAATAACACGGTCTCAGCTTCCAGAAAGATTACCGGTTAATACTCTTGATGATATTCTTATCTGTGAAGCTCAAGATGGATAAATGGGAACGTTATTAAAAGTCAGGGCAGGTTACACGCCACTGGAAGAAACAGTGCAGTTATAAGGAAAAATTCGTTTAAGAAGAATCCTTAACAATGGTGTAAAGAACGAAGTGGTGAAGAAAAGTATTATTATAGAGCCGTACTTGAAGAGTACTCATAAAGATTATATTTTAGAGGTCACCACCGAAAGGTAGCTGCCTTAGAGCCACTCCCCAGCATTCGCTTCATGTTGTAAACAAACAACACCCTAAATGCTGAAGTCATTGTTTCAAACGAAGGGGGTAGTAGAACCTATAAAAATAAAATCAGGATAAAAACTAAGCGGGTTAAGCCAAGTGTAAGCCGGTAGCGCATCGAGACAATATCAACGTCTGAAGCCCGTAAACAAGAAGACCCTTACCGCGCCACAAGCAGGAAGGTGGTTGAGCGGCTATAGACGAGGCAGTACTGACCGTTCGTAATGCGGAAGACGTTAAAGGCGAAGGGAACACAAATGACGTTGTAAAGGGGTGACTTGTGGAAGGCAACTGTCCCATTTATAAAAATACTGAAAGTGGAGAATTAAAATGCATCGTATCAGTAGAACCTGAGTGGTAGTACAAATTCCCTCTTTTAGAACTACCATACCATATTAATGAACAAATGCAAATGGCTAGCATGGTAAACTAAAGCCTTTGGTAATAGAATAATATCCTTAGTTTACTTAACTAAACCTTTGCGTCTGTCCAATAATATGGTATGGTAGTATTTTATAAAATGTATTTAGGGACGAGGGAATTTAAATTATCACGCAGGTTTTACAAATATACTGCATTTTAATTGTGCACTTTCATTATTTTTGTAAAGTAGACTCACTCTTCTTACCCATTTTGAAGTAATTTAGCACACGTACAGTTTCCCCGCACCATTCATGCCCTCTATAGCGTCAGTTTTGTTCCCGTACCCTCCGACGCCACATATTCCCTATTACACAGCGGTCAGTAATGACTCGTCTGTTGCCGTTCAACCACCTTTCAGCTTGTGGCGCGTAAAAGGCTCTTCCAGCGTACTGGGTTCAGACTTTGAGATTGTCAAGATCGTTACTGCTTGTCTTGACCCGTTAATTTTTATCCGGATTTTATTTCAATAGGTTCTGTTACCCCATTCGTTTCAAGTAGTTACTACTACTTTTAGTGTGCTATTTACTTACAACATGACGCGAATGATGGCAAGTGCTCTAAGGCAATTACCTTTCGACTATGACCTATTAAAAATGTTTGTGAGTACTCTTAGAGGACAGCTCTATTATATTACTTTTCATTATTCGTTTGTTCTTTACACCATTCTAAAGATTTTTTTGTAAAAAAAATTTTCCTTGTTAATGTGTAGATGCGTCTTTCCGTGTCGCGAAACCGGTAGCGATTTTTAATAAAAAATGTCCTACAGTCAATGCGGATTATTTCTTTCAAATAGTTATTCCATAGTTTTTGATTAGTAAGCATCAAGAGATACCGCAGACGAATGGAGAACCATTTTGGGAAATAGTTTTTCTTGTGGTTCAAAGAAACTTCTGCATTACTTCAAGAACACTAGTCTCATCGTTCACAGAGTTGCAGGGTGGCCAAGCAGATTTGATAAGAAGCGACGTCTTGAACTAAGGGTAACCTTGAAGTTCGCTCGGTTGTCGCAAATGGTAGCGAGGCAGGAATCAGGCAGCTTCATATATCATTAACCTGCCACGAACGTTAATTACAACACATACTTCGTTAAAAAGTAAAAACTTACTTGCTCAAATTTCTCTGCCTCGTGATGACTGCGTGTTGTGTGATGTCCTTAGGTTAGTTAGGTTTAAGTAGTTGTAAGTTCTAGGGGACTGATGACCGCAGATGTTACGTCCCATTGTGCTCAGAGCCATTTGAACCATTTTTACTTGCTTAATAACATTTGTCATTGAATAATACTTCTTTTTATTTACGTCTACGGAGCTTTTAACTACAACCACTTAGAGTAGTAGGCAACAAACAGTTTCGGACTACATCTGTTCGAATGTTGGAACAAAATCTAGTCAAGCCGATAAAATTCCCTGTTTCCTTTCACTACATTTATCACTACACCTTCACAGATCACAAACCTATTCGTAGTGTAGAGCTGAGTGAGACTATGTCACCTTCCCAACAACTGAAGTGTTCGGCTGTGAAGCCCTGTCGATGTGCTGTCACCGGTGTCATCCCATCCCATCTACATGACACTTAATTCGATCACTGCTTGAAACAAGATCAACAACAGTCAAATACGAAATACCCTCCTATCAAAGAAGGATATATCATCCATAAAATGGGGTCAAAACTTGGGGCTGTAAAAAATTTGCTGAAGAGGATGTTGGCATCCAGGCCACGCACATACGAAGTTGTTGAAAATGTAAACTGTAATCTGAATAACTGTAAGCTTGTATCCCTGACATGTGTTTGCTGTAGTAACGAAGACGAACTTCGCAAGCAATTCGCTCATTTTATTCCTGTTACTTAGTTCGTAGTAATAAATGGACACGAGGTCTATTAACTTCCAGGATGGATCCAATGAAGTTTCAAACTACGATTAAGCAAACAAAATGAGAGATTATGAAATGTAGGTATAGAGTGGTGACTGGAGTGAAGAGTTCCTAGCAAAAAGTTTGCATGTCAACAAGCAGAAACGGCTAAACGAGGAAGTCCCTTCGAAGTGTGCCCAAAAGAAAGCGTTACTGATCGCGGTGCATGCCTTTACCTGGTAGAACGGAAATTACGTGACCTGTTGGCGGGTACTGTTATTGTGTTTAGAGAAGTCACAAAGTGAGCGAGATGGATGACCAGTGGAGTATCAACACTTGTTCAAGAGGATGGCTGCCATCCCTAAAAAATAAAGAAATAAATAATGACGTGGGTTTAAAAGAGACTAAAAATCACAGTTTTCTTAATTACGCTATCTGTGAACATTCATTGGAAAGAGTAGTATACTTACGGAAATTGCGTCAGGAGCTAGTTAAGTCAAATGACCATTCAACATTAAGAAGGTTTACTACAAGAATCCCAAGAAAATGTAATTCACCCATTGAGGATGCGGAAGTTGCGCCTGTGGGCCTGTAGCGTCCAGCAGCTAGTGGTGAGTGACCATATCGCTGAGAAAGATGTTTGGGGCAATGGTGTGATCTCATTTTAAGAAGATTCAGTCCCGCGATTTTGCTGGGCTGGACGCGCCTAAGTTGGTTCGACGCAGATCATAGTGACACAGGATTGGTATATTAAAGGAAAGTTTAGCGATGTACTATTCCTTTCCCTTGTTCGTTAAATGGCTATCACGCTAAATTGGTGGAATTAAGACTTAACTAGGATTTCATAATGTCATTCTTCCGATGAACATCTCGCGGTTTGGAAAGAGAGGAGAGGCAGGAAATAGGTTGATGATAGTTCCTTAAGGACACTCGGAAAGCGCGAATCAGAATGGTAAGACGGGGGCTGGAACCACCATTCACCCAATGGCGCGTTCAGTGCTTTGTCAGTTACCCACTTCGATTAATGAGGGAAGGTGACGAGGATCATAACGCTACATAAAGAGTACTCCCTGTTAACCTTCGTAATCAGTCTCTGGACTGTAATTGCTTTTTTTCCCTTGCTCATTCGCTCGAACGTAGCAGCGAGCATGAATTTGCAACGGTACATTGTAGCTATTCCGCTAAAGAATTAATAAAATATACAATATAGCTCTAAAAGTAAAAAAAAAAGTGAGATATACTTCTGATACAAAACATCATAACCTCTATCACCGCGAGATTGAACGGCACCTGGTGATGCTGCGGGCACGTGCACTTAGTACGAATAGTATATAAGCGAAGTACAGACGAATGGGGAAACAACTGAGCGACGATATGGCCGCAAATACTGACATAGTAGACTTTGACAAAGGGCAGGTCGTTGTGGACCATGACGCCGACAGACAGGGTAGCTCAGGGTCTTCGGCCAGGGCAATGACCACTCTCTTTAATAAAAAATTAAAAAGTAGTGAAGTTTTCGTCGAAAGTATTTTAAACATATCATGTGACACCCACAAACAACTTCTTACGAAATAACGATGAAGGAGCAGATTTCAGGTGTGCCGTAGGGAACTGTCGTAGGACTGTTGCTATTCACAGTATACATAAATGACCTTGTGAATGACATAGGAAGTTCACTGAGGCTTTTTTCTGATGATGCTGTGGTATATCGAGAGGTTGTAACAATGGAAAATTGTACTGAAATGCAGTAGGATCTGCAGCGAATTGACGCGTGGTAGAGAGAATGGCAATTGAATCTCAATGTAGACAAGTGTAATGTGCTGCGAATACATATAAAGAAAGATCCCCTATCTTTTAACTACAATATAGCAGTTCAGCAACTGGAGGCAGTTCATTCTATAAATTATCTGGGAGTACGCATTAGGAGTGATTTAGAATGGAATGATCATATAAAGTTGATCGTCGGTAAAGCAGATGCCAGACTGAGATTCATTGGAAGAATGCTAAGGAAATGCAATCCGAAAACAAAGGAAGTAGGTTACAGTACGCTTGTGCGCCCACTGCTTGAATACTGCTCAGCAGTGTGGGATCCGTACCAGATAGGGTTGATAGAAGAGATAGAGAAGATCCAACGGAGAGCAGCGCGCTTCATTACAGAATCATTTGGTAATAGCGAAAGCGTTACAGAGATGGTAGATAAACTCCAGTGGAAGACTCTGCAGGAGAGATGCTCAGTAGCTCGGTACGCTCTTTTGTTGAAGTTTCGAGAACATACCTTCACCAAAGAGTCAAGCAGTATATTGCGCCCTCCTACGTATATCTCGCGAAGAGACCATGAGGATAAAATCAGAGAGATTAGAGTCCACACAGAGGCATACCGACAATCCTTCTTTCCACGAACAATACGAGACTGGAATAGAAGGGAGAACCGATAGAGGTACTCAAGGTACCCTCCGCCACACAGCGTCAGGTGGCTTTCGGAGTACGGATGTAGATTTAGATGTAGAAAGAAAGAAGGAAAAAAATGGGGGTCTAGCGTCTTTGATTAGTAATCCCAAAGTTCTAGTTCCCCTGGTCTAACCTCGAAACAAAAATCATCAGCAATGTCGCCGAGGACTTTATTTATAAGAAGTCTGCCTCTTTCTACCATCAGCCATATCAAAGAGAATGATGAAGCAGACAGATTTCCTAGGCACTCTGTGGCCCTTGGGATAGGAAATTCCCACTAAAATGTAGAAGATTCGCAATGATCGAAGGTGTGAGGACGCAGCTAGCAATGGAAACCAAGCACTGAGGACACATAAAGTGTACCCACAAAACATCTGGCCTGTTACTGAGAAAGTCTCATGAGGACATCTACATTTCCTAAACATTACCGATTAGTCTCCCTTTCGAATCTCGGGGTTGGGACTTCCAAAGGGGAGGTGATCATTAGAAAAAGATGGATCAACGAAAGGCTAACATTCTGAAAGTCGGAAGAATCTCAGAAGTTTGATCTTGGCAGGGAAACTACAATACCGGCAAAGGGAAGCAGTAAGGGTCAGTCTAGATGTAGCGCGGGAGAGTGAAGTGCAACGGAAAGAAGACGAGGTCTTCTATGATGACGAGTACAGGGTAAGATCAAAAATAGCAGGAAGTGGCAGAGCGGGAGTAGGATTCGTTATGAAGGGGATACTAGGGCAGAGAGTGAACTAATGTCAATACTTCAGTGATGAGATTGTCGTCACCAGGTTCGACAGCAAAACATCGCCGACGACACAAGTAAAAGATGAAGAGGTAGAGAAAGTATTTAAAAATATAGAATGGACAATTCACTATGTAGAGGGTGAGACGGTATCTAACGGTTACTGGTAAACAGTTGCTCTTCCAAACAGCATCCCATACGGGAAAGTAGTTGTTTCTTTACTTATGGTTACACGAACCTTAGGTACTTGGGCTGTGCATGGCTCTCTGTTTAAAAAGAATAGCTCGGTGAAGGCATAAGGTCGAGCCCCGCAGGTCTGCTTTCATGTCTCGCACCTAATTCGCTGCAAATAATAACCTGTGGCTGCAAATAATAACCTATAACTGTGATTGTGCACTCAAACAATATATGCATTGCAAGTTAAGAAAATACACAGAAATTCAAAACAAAAGTTGAATGAGTAATTTAATAACGAGGACTCTATCCTAACGTCTGCAGTTGTTGTAGACGACCGAGAGATGCGTTGAATAACGTTTGTTCAAGACAGTTCATCTCAGATAAACGGGAAGTGTCGCTACGATATTCAATTAAAACGCCGACAAAATACTCTTATCAAGTTCCACGAAAATGGTAGGAAGATCCCCAGGCTAAATTATAATCAGAGATTCACCAAATCTAAGTCCATTTCGTGATCACAGTTCACAAAACATCCATCAGCTCAAAACAGTTCAGAGATCAACATGATGACTCACTAACTGACGTATACAATTCGAAGGATAGTAACTCATTCTCGTTCATAGACATTTCCGTAATACAAGCTTTTATTCGCGTAAAACTGTCTGAATCGCTCCCTTGGGCTCAGCCTCCACTTGACTTCAGCAGTCTGCCTTTCCATTGGCTGTAGGCCGTCCCCGCCGAAAATACATCGTTCGTTAGCCCTACAGACATGATATGATTCGATTTAACCAATAACAAGACTACATTAATCTATTACAACACTAACTAAATGTAAATATTGTAAATATATGCCGGCCGCAGTGGTCTCGCGGTTCTAGGCGCGCAGTCCGGAACCGTGCGACTGCTACGGTCGCAGTTTCGAATCCTGCCTCGGGCATGGATGTGTGTGATGTCCTTAGGTTAGTTAGGTTTAAGTAGTTCTAAGTTCTATGGGACTAATGACCACAGCAGTTGAGTCCCATAGTGCTCAGAGCCATTTGAACCTTTTTTTTTTTTTTTGTAAATATATTGTCACACTCAGATCATTCACAATAGTTACCAATAAGGTGAAGTGAAGTGAAGGGTGACGAAAATTTTATAGTCATGGGTGACTGGAATTCGGTAGTAGGAAAAGGAAGAGAAGGAAACGTAGTAGGTGAATATGGACTGGGACAAAGAAATGAAAGAGGAAGCCGCCTGGTAGAATTTTGCACAGAGCACAACTTAATCACAGGTAATACTTGGTTCAAGAATCATAAAAGAAGGCTGTATACATGGAAGAAGCCTGGAGATACTGACAGGTTTCAGACATATTATATGATGGTAAGACAGAGATTTAGGAACCAGGTTTTAAATTGTAAGACATTTCCAGGGGCAGATGTGGACTCTGACCATAATCTGTTGGTTATGTCCTGTAGATTAAAACTGAAGAAACTGCAAAAAGGTGGGAATTTAAGGAGATGGGACCTGGATAAACTAAAAGAACCAGAGGTTGTACGGAGTTTCAAGGAGAGCATAAGGGAGCAATTGACAGGAATGGGGTAAAAAAATAAATTAGAAGAAGAATGGGTAGCATTGAGGGATGAAGTAGTGAAGGCAGCAGAGGATCAAGTAGGTAAATAGACGAGGGCTAGTAGAAATCCTTGGGTAACAGAAGAAATATTGTATTTAATTGATGAAAGGAGAAAATATAAAAATGCAGTAAATGAAGCAGGCAAAAAGTAATACAGACGTCTCAAAAATGAGATCGACAGGAAGTGCAAAATGGCTAAGCAGGGATGGCTAGAGGACAAATATAAGGATGTAGAGGCGTATCTCACTAGGGCTAAGATACATACTGCCTACAGGAAAATTAAAGAGACATTTGGAGAAAAGAGGACCACTTGTATGAATATTATGAGCTCAGATGGAAACCCAGTTCTAACCAAAGAAGGGAAAGCAGAAAGGTGGAAGGAGTATATAGAGGGTCTATACATGGGCGATGTACTTGAGGACAATATTATGGAAATGGAAGAGGATGTAGATGAAGATGGAATGGGAGATACGATACAGCGTGAAGAGTTTGACAGAGCACTGAAAGACCTGAGTCGAAACAAGGCCCCTGGAGTAGACAACATTCCATTGGAACTACTGACGGCCTTGGGAGAGCCAGTCCTGACAAAACTGTACCATCTGGTGAGCAAGATGTATGAGACAGGCGAAATACCCTCAGACTTCAAGAAGAATATAATAATTCCAATCCCAAAGAAAGCAGGTGTTCACAAATGTGAAAATTACCGAACTATCAGTTTAATAAGTCACAGCTGCAAAATACTAATGCGAGTCTTTTACAGACGAATGGAAAAGCTAGTAGAAGCCGACCTCGGGGAAGATCAGTTTGGATTCCGTAGAAATGTTGGAACACGTGAGGCAATACTGACCCTACGATTTATCTTAGAAGCTAGATTAAGGAAGGGCAAACCTATGTTTTTAGCATTTGTAGACTTAGAGAAAGCTTTTGACAATGTTGACTGGAATATTCTCTTTCAAATTCTGAAGGTGGCAGGGGTAAAATACAGGGAGCGAAAGGCTATTTACAATTTGTACAGAAACCAGATGGCAGTTATAAGAGTCGAGGGATATGAAAAGGAAGCAGTGGTGGGGAAAGGAGTGAGACAGGGCTGTAGTCTATCCCCGCCGTTATTCAATCTGTATATTGAGCAAGCAGTGAAGGAAACAAAAGAAAAATTCGGAGTAGGTATTAAAGTCCATGAAGAAGAAATAAAAACTTTGAGGTTCGCCGATGACATCGTAATTCTGTCAGAGACAGCAAAGGACTTGGAAGAGCAGTTGAACGGAATGGATAGTGTCTTGAAAGGAGGATATAAGATGACCATCGACAAAAGCAAAACGAAGATAGTGGAATGTAGTCGAATTAAGTCGGGTGATGCTGAGGGAATTAGATTAGGAAGTGAGACACTTAAAGTAGTAAAGGAGTTTTGCTATTTGGGGAGCAAAATAACTGATGATGGTCGAAGTAGAGAGGATATAAAATGTAGACTGGTAATGGCAAGAAAAGCGTTTCTGAAGAAGAGAAGTTTGTTAACATCGAGTATAGATTTAAGTGTCAGGAAGTCATTTCTGAAAGTATTTGTATGGAGTGCAGCCTTGTATGGAAGTGAATCATGGACGATAAATAGTTTGGACAAGAAGAGAATAGAAGCTTTCGAAATGTGGTGCTACAGAAGAATGCTGAAGATTAGATGGGTAGATCACATAACTAATGAGGAAGTATTGAATCGGACTGGGGAGAAGAGAAGTTCGTGGCACAACTTGACCAGAAGAAGGGATCGGTTGGTAGGACATGTTCTGAGGCATCAAGGGATCACCAATTTAGTATTGGAGGGCAGCGTGGAGGGTAAAAATCGTAGAGGGAGACCAAGAGATGACTACACTAAGCAGATTCAGAAGGACGTAGATTGCAGTAGGTACTGGGAGATGAAGAAGCTTGCACAGGATAGAGTAGCATGGAGAGCTGCATCAAACCAGTTTCAGGACTGAAGACCACAAGAACAACAACAACCAATAAATGTTTGTTCATAAATTAATTAATTAATTAATATTCCTGCACAGTGCACTCACATTAAATGACAAGGAAATTTTGTCCAAACAATTATTCATGTCTTCTTGACAGAAGGTCTTTGGTTCTGTTTTCAGTTGTGGCACCCACTAACAAATGTGACTGACTACTCATACATTAGCACAGTTTCTTAAAGGCACTTACAGTCAACATCTGAATAAAGATACTGGCAAAATAGTAAACTAATCATACAAATATGACAAAATAAAAGTACTGTTGCTGTGTTCATTTTCTGCGTAAATGTTGACAAATATTTGTATAATAAGAAAGATATAGAAGACGTAATAAATCGAGGAATAAAATACATACAGATGCAAAGATGACAGTTATAATGCAATATTATTTTCTGAAGTATCATATACTGAAATTTCAAAATTTTCCATTCAGAGACTCAACGTGAAAATGTTTATACCCTGCGAAATATTAATTTTGTGGTTTTAAAGATACTGAAATTCTGTTTTGTCGAAAACTGACATTATGAGACAGTAGCTGTGTACAAAATATAGGTTGAATCTCACACAGAAGATGGCAGCAACCAGCTAGGTTTTACAACGAAATTTCTTTATTTAAATAGCGCTGTTACCGGCTTAAAACCGAGAGGTTCATCATTAGACGAGTATTTCACGTTAAAATAGATGTAAAATGTATCTTAACCGGTAAATAAATAAATAGCATTGTAAAGTGTCGCTGGTTGCTGTTACCCCCTATGTAACATTATCAACATGTATTTAAATTACTGTTGTGTCATTAAATGCGCCTCATTTTTCTGGCATTGCGGTGTATCCAAATTTTCATTGATATTTCATTGTAAGAGCCTTAAGGCCCCAAAGAGCTGTAAGTCCTCAACCTTAAGGGAAGGTTTGCTATCTTCGGCCCGAAGAAAGCATGTATTTTGAGAAATCTTTTCTATGGACGTGTTATAGATATCAATGTCTAATTTGGTCAAAATATTTATTGATGTTTCCTCTAAAAACTGTACGTTTTCCGACCGGAAATGTCAAAGAGCAAAGGTGGAAGTGCTGTCGGAACGAAACAAAGTTTCGATGTAGACCTCCACGGGCGGTATGTCACAGGTCATCCGTCTCGCCTGAAATCAAAATTGAGTTGACGTTTGCTATGTATATAAGATTCTTTACGAGTTGTACCACGCTTAAGCTATTTGCACCATAGGAAATAGAATGGCGGCCATTTGAAGGAAATAGGATTTCTTCATTGATTTTTCGACTTCGTCGGCCAAGTAAAAACATTTATAGTTGAGGATCGGAATAAAAGTGATACAACTTCTAGACAATTTAGTTACCTTCATCGGAAACAAAGAATCATGCCAATCGGTTCAGTAGATTTGAAGTTACTATACCGAACGTTAGAAAAAGGCCTTTTCGAGAAAAAGGCGTTTGAAGTTTTGACTATATATAATTGCAATATTATGCAACGTACGTCTATTCTGCCATTCCGTGGCCATAAACTAGTCATTCCTCTTCCTCACAGAGGGCATTCTGCTCGATCTGGGCCATCCTGCGCTGCTCCAGAGCCGCTGGCGCGACCGGTGACAAGAGGTTTTCGGCCGCTTGAATCCGGTGGTCGTCCAAATGCTTGGCGAACTGTGGCGAATAGAGTCCCAAAGTAACGTCCATCGTTGTCATGGTCTTCAGAATTGCTGAATACTCTTCGTTGAAGATGCTCACCGCCAGGAAAGTCGTAATCTCCACAGTCTTCGCACCAGAATGCAAACGCTTGGGGGCTAACTTCCAAACATACGCGTTCAAACTTTCATTTGAATTGTGTTTCCTCCCAAACTCGTCGTCCGAAAGAAAAAAAAATGGTGCGTGAAAAAGACCAATTTTAGGCAGGTGAATTTTTTTGTTCCACCGCGAATAACAAACATCTCCGTTCCGTATTCGTAAAAACCGTTTCAGGGGTTGATTCTAAACATTTTTATGGATCCAAAAATTAAAAAAAAATTTTGGGATCAAAAGATAGTAAACCTCCCCTTAAGCACGTCTCAGAGTCCACCAGTGCTGGTCATTCCGCATTCTGCTAAGCGAGCTACGATTGTCCAACTTCCCTCCTTTGCGAATTTCCCACATCCGGCTATACTACTAGTCTTCGTCCCGGGCTGACCCGTAACGATCGCAGCAGCCTGCCCTGAGTCCCCAGCGCGCTAGCATCCACCCTTACATCAAATACACCTTACCTCGTACCAATACTTGGCGACCGACTAGTTCGCCAAAATGCGTGTAACGTTACAAAGGAGATGAAAATCAAATCAAAGAAGAATGTACTTTGGTGTAGGGGAACGAGAAGACGAAAGGATTCCTATAGAATAGGGGCTAAATAGCTGAGAGAGAAGAAAGACTAATTGAACTAGGCAATAAATTTCAGCTAGTAGTAGCGAATACTCTGTTCGAAAATCTCAAGAGAAGGAAGTACTTTCGAAAAAGGCCCGGAGACACAGGAATTTTCCAGTTGGATTACGTCATGGTCATCCTGAGATTCAGAAAACAACTGGACTGTAAGGCGTACCCACGTGCAGATATGGACTCGATCACCTCTTGTTAATGAGGGAGAGTAGCCTGACGTTTAAGGGAACCTTCTCGAAGAATCAGTTTGAAACAAAGTGGGATACTGAAACCCTGGGGAATGATGAGACGCATTTGAAGTGTACTAGGGATGCGGATAGTGCGATGAGGTATACCACAGCAGGCAGTTCAATTGAAGAGGAATGCACTTCCCTAAAAAGGGCACTCAAAGTAGTTGGAGGGAGAAACTTAGGTACGAGGAAGTTAACTGTGAACAAATGTTGGGTAACAGGAGAATCACTTCAACTGATCGACGAAGCAATGAATTAAAGAAATTTTCAAGGAAAGACAGTGATAAAAAATTAAAATTCACTTAAGAATCAATTAAATAGGAAGTCAGGGAAGCCAAGACATAATGGTTGCAAAATAATGTGAAGAAATGGAAAAAAAGGACTAACGCAGGTTATGGAAAAGTCTAAACAACCTTTGGTGAAATTAAAAGGAAGGGGAGCAACGTTGGGTCTGAATTGGGAACTCCACAGTTAAATGCAATGGAGAGAACGGAGGTGTAAAGAGTCCTTTAAACATCTGAGCAATGAGAATGAATTGTCTAATGACCCGACAGAACAAGAAATTGGGGTCGATAGGGCTCCAGTATTTAGTCATAAATTAAAATAGCTTTGGAAGACTTGAGATGAAATAATGCAAAAGGGATTGATAATACGCCATCCCAGTTTCTAAAATCATTTTGGTAAATTCAAACCAAACTACTATTCTAACTAGAGTGTAGAACCGATGAGATTAGTGACAAACCATCAGACTTCCGTAAAAATATCGAAGTGATTCAGAAGATAGCCAGAGCAGTTAAGTGAGAGGACTGTCGCTCTGTCAGCTTAACAGCTAATGGATCCAACTTGCTAACAACATTACTATGCAGAAGAATTGAACATAAAATTGAAGTTCTGTTAGATGATTATAAGATTCGCTTCAGGAAAGGTAAACACGTTAGAGAGTTAGCCACGACGATGCGCTCGGGAATGGAAGCAAGATTGAAGGACCAAGAGGGAACAACATAATGGAATATCAAGAACGAGAGTGTAAGACACAGATGCAGTGTTTCGCCTCAACTGTGCCATGTATACATCGAGGCAACGTTGACAGAATTTGAGGAATGATTCAAGAATGAGATTGAAATTCAGGCTGAAAGAATATCAACGACAAGATTTTTCTGATAAGAGTGATGCCCTTAGTGATGGTGAATAGGAATTGCAGGATTTGCTGAATGGAATGAACAGTCAAAGGAAAACAGAATATGGGGTTAAAGTAAACCGGAGATTGTGAAAGTTATGACAAGCATCAGAAACGAGAATAGGGAGTAGCTTAACATCAAAATTGGTGATGACGATATAGATGAAGTCAAGGAATTATGCTATCTTGGAAGTACAATAACCCACGGCAGGCGAAGCATGGAAGACATAAAGGCAGACTACCAGAGGGGAAGCGGGTATTTCTGTCCAAAAAGAACTCTACTAGTATCAAAAAAAGTTTTGTGGAAGAAAAATACTGAGAATGTACGATCAGAGCATAGCAATGTATGGCATTTAAACAGCAGAGGAAGAGAATCGAAGCATTCGGCATAGGTCGCTACAAAATACACTCTTGGAAATTGAATTCATTGTCCCAGGAAGGGGAAACTTTATTGACACATTCCTGGGCTCAGATACATCACATGATCACACTGACAGAACCACAGGCACATAGACACAGGCAACAGAGCATGCACAATGTCGGCACTAGTCCAGTGTATATCCACCTTTCGCGGCAATGCAGGCTGCTATTCTCCCATGGAGACGATCGTAGAGATGCTGGATGTAGTCCTGTGGAACGGCTTGCCATGCCATTTCCACCTGGCGCCTCAGTTGGACCAGCGTTCGTGCTGGACGTGCAGACCGCGTGAGACGACGCTTCATCCAGTCCCAAACATGCTCAATGGGGGACAGATCCGGAGATCTTGCTGACCAGGGTAGTTGACTTACACCTTCTTGAGCACGTTGGGTGGCACGGAATACATGCGGACGTGCATTGTCCTGTTGGAACAGCAACTTCCCCTGCCGGTCTAGGAATGGTAGAACGATGGGTTCGATGACGGTTTGGATGTACCGTGCACTATTCAGTGTCCCCTCGACGATCACCAGAGGTGTATGGCCAGTGTAGGAGATCGCCCCTCACACCATGATGCCGGGTGTTGGCCCTGTGTGCCTCGGTCGTATGCAGTCCTGGTTGTGGCGCTCACCTGCACGGCGCCAAACACGCATACGACCATCATTGGCACCAAGGCAGAAGCGACTCTCATCGCTGAAGACGACACGTCTCCATTCGTCCCTCCATTCACGCCTGTCGCGACACCACTGGAGGCGGGCTGCACGATGTTGGGGCGTAAGCGGAAGACGGCCTAACGGTGTGCGGGACCGTAGCCCAGCTTCATGGAGACGGTTGCGAATGGTCCTCGCCGATACCCCAGGAGCAACAGTGTCCCTAATTTGCTGGGAAGTGGCGGTGCGGTCCCCTACGCACTGCGTAGGATCCTACGGTCTTGGCGTGCATACGTGCGTCGCTGCGGTCCGGTCCCAGGTCGACGGGCACGTGCACCTTCCGCCGACCACTGTCGACAACATCGATGTACTGTGGAGACCTCACGCCCCGCGTGTTGAGCAATTCGGCGGTACGTCCTCCCGGCCTCCCGCATGCCCACTATACGCCCTCGCTCAAAGTCCGTCAACTGCACATACGGTTCACGTCCACGCTGTCGCGGCATGCTACCAGTGTTAAAGACTGCGATGGAGCTCCGTATGCCACGGCAAACTGGCTGACACTGAATGCGGCGGTGCACAAATGCTGCGCAGCTAGCGCCATTCGACGGCCAACACCGCGGTTCCTGGTGTGTCCGCTGTGCCGTGCGTGTGATCATTGCTTGTACAGCCCTCTCGCAGTGTCCGGAGCAAGTATGGTGGTTCTGACACACCGGTGTCAATGTGTTCTTTTTTCCATTTCCAGGAGTGTAATTTTTAAAACTTGGTGAGCTGATAAGAAAGGGTATGAGCATGTTCTCCGCAAAATCGACGAAGAAATGAATATGCGGAAAACGCTGACAAGAAAAAGCGAGTTTTAAGGCACAGGAAAATAACTTATTTGGTACTAGACGGAACTGTAGTGAGTAAAAACTGTAGATGGCATAGATAAACAACTGAGGACGTTGATCAAGTACTATACTGAGATGAACAGGTCGGCACAGGAGAGGAATTCGTGACGTGCCTTATCCAACCAATCAGAAGACTAGTGGGCACAAACGGAACGGGGGATGGGAGCAAACATCTCAAGAACCGCGAAACTGAACGGCTGTTTGCCTGCTACACTGGTGAGCATTAAGGGAAAGTGCTTGAAGGATGGCAACAAGAGTTGGAAGTCTACACTTCATCACAGACCGTGAACATGGAAAGCTTGTCCACTCTGCTAAGCAGGATAGGCGGCGACCTGTGTCGAATCTTAGAACGAAATACAATGCCAGTGTAGATACAAGTGTTCCTAAGCATACCGTTAGCAGAGAATTTTTGAACATGCGACTCCAGAGCAGACGACCACTATGTGTTACCACGCAACTGCAACGACATCTTTAGTTAACATCACTTGGTCGTTCGAATCACGTGATGTTTTATATCTGATCGAAGGCTGTGTCCAGATACGCCGTCACCCAGGGAGAAAGACTGCATCATGCCACTTTAGCCGACAGGTAAAGGCTCACAGCGTGTGCTCTATGTCCGAACATTATGAAAACCAGCTGTATTCGTCCATACTTTATGTCCTCCCGGAGGAGGATGCCATTTCCATCTGGACAGTTGTCTGTGTAACAAGGTCAGAATCGTGCTACAGTGATTTGAATAGCGTTGAATAGCGTTACTGAACTCACGTTGACGTCTTGGCTGCAAAATTCGCTTGATTTGGAACCGATGGAACACATCCGAGAAAATATCGAGTGCCAACACTACGCTCAAAGAACATCGGTCCGTAATTGACGTGAATTGTATGGCTTATACGTAGACGCGCGATATTTCCGAATATCTACCAAGTCTCTGTCATGCTGAAAACGTTAGTCAGCATCACAACCAACGTGCCAGCATGTAATTTCAACAATGACCTAACATGCATGATGGAAATTATCAATATGGTCGACATTGAGATTGTACCACCTGTTACAACTTCTGCACAAAAACGGATGAAGAGCGCATCGAGCGAGCAGAGCAGCGAGTGGCAGAAGCTCTCAGACATGATCATAAGATCACCATGGTCACGAAGAAAATGGAGGAGCTTTGGGACCCAGAAAGATGGCAAAGTGGTCCGTGTATCGCTGAGTACAGACATGTTTAACTGAACTACGAATAATGTAACCCACAACTTTAAACGCGTTTTTCTCGAAACCATATTTTCAGATTGGTTGGAAACGTAACTTGAGAAAGGTATATACGATTTTGATCGGAATTTGATGTTAGTTTTCTAAATTAAATTTTCTGTTACCGTACGTAGCCCTTCCACGATACTTTCAAAAATTTATCTTCGGCACACGCTTTTGTCTCGACTTTCTGGACTACGGAAATGTCATTTGTTTCAAAACGCCAGTATTTTTAGACTTTACTTTTTTCAATTATACTATGTATGCTGATGGAGAATATATCGAAAATGACACACACCAAATTTTTATTTTCTTTCACTATCCATCACAACTACGATAATAGTCATTCCTTATTGGCCACTAGTTTCGGACCGTCATATCCATTTTCGGGCCAAGGACTTAGACGTAGGTATCAGTATGCATTTCCCACTAATGTAGTGTATGTAAAGAAATATTCATTATTTATCTTAGTTCGATTGGAAAGAAATCGAATTGTATATCCACAAGAAGTTTATCATTTTGTATGTCTCTAATCATTACCACTGAAGGATAATGAATATTTGTTTACTCAAACGTACATTAGAAGTATATGATTACATTTACTGCGACCGATAGTGGGAGAAAATAAAAATTTAATACCCAAGTTGTTGGTCTTACCCTCGATCAGTAAGTTGGCAGTTCATAAATAGTATAAAATTATCTTGTTACAGGTCCAAAAGGAGAGCTTCAGGAATTCTCGCCAGTGAGGAATGTTTCGGCAGGAAGGGGTATTTGCACAAAGCGCAGCGATTACAGAGAGAGTTCGAATGGACACAAAACTTATTCCTTTAAGACAAGAGTGTAAGAAATAAAATTACATCATCGGATTTACAATTACTTTTCGTATTTCTTTAAAAAATTAATGAAAATCATATTTTTGAGGCATTCAAAGAGGGCTACCCCGTTAACTCAGCAGAAACGTCTTTCTGGCATCTGATAAGGTAATTTTAAGACCGTGCAACTATACCCGTTCCAGTTAAATTTCATGATTTGGCTTAGAGTATTTGTCAGTTTACAGACTCTTGGTATTTCTTCATGTACGACTTGAAAAATGTAGAAAATTTCCATCGCAAGACCGCCACTTCTTGGGTAACGCTGTATATCTTTAAAACGAGTTGGAAGTTTTCGCACCGTTAAGGCACAGTTTTAATTCAGCTGACACTAAATGTTACTTTACAACTTCCGAGCATTGCATTTTTTGAAATGAGCGAGAGACAACATTTATTTATACTGGTTTCGGTGTTTTACCGTTATCTCGGTATGAAAACATACGCTATAATCACAATTATGCGATATCATTTAACAATATCAAGCCATGTCATGTATGCCCTGTATACATATTTAAAGAAAGCTAACAAGAGAATAGAAGTTTTCGAAATGTGGTGCTACAGAAGAATGCTGAAGATTAGATGGGTAGATCACATAACTAATGAGGAGGTATTTAATAGAATTGAGAAGAAGAGGAGTTTTTGGCACAACTTGTCATGAAGAAGGGACCGGGTGGTAGGACATGTACAGAGGCATCAAGGGATCACAAATTTAGCATTTGAGGGCAGCGTGGAGGATTAAAATAATAGAGGGAGACCAAGAGATGAATAAACTAAGCAGATTCAGAAGGATGTAGGTTGCAATAAGGACTGGGAGATAAAGCACCTTGCACAGGATAGGGTAGCATGGAGAGCTGTTTCAAACCAGTCTCAGGACTGAAGACCACAACAACAACAGGTGTCTTGGCACGAAAGATGATGTGATCAGTTTTGAACTCACTGTTTCTGCTCTCAGTTTTAGTGAGAACATTTGTTTTAATTTTTTCACTTTTTTCCTTTATCATAGTATAATTTATATCATCTGTCCTTCTTAGGCTCCTTCATCTTAATTGCAAGTGTTATAAAGGGAGTAGGCGGAAAACGGTTATCAGTGAATATATTAAGCGCTCTAGACGTTCTTAGTTACACAGGTTCACAACGTTTTCAGGAATTTCATTTCCCGTTTTATTGTTTTTAAGAAATTGAGCACTTCGTTTTGCAGCATTTATAAAAAAAAATGAATGTGTTAATGGTTGGAGAAAGTTTTAGAAAAGATGTGGGATAAAATATTTGAGGAGGAGGACGCAAAACCAAGTATCTGGAAAGGGAGGGAGGAATCTGGGAAAGTGTTGTGATTATTGAAAACCTGATACGGAGTAGAGGGGCAGTATTCTGTTAAAGACTGGAAGAGAGACGTACTACCATAATTTCAGATGATGGAGAAACAAACACGCTGTTGACACGTCTCCTATGATAGAAGAGATGCTGCAGTATATTTTACGACATATCAGAAACATCCTAAAACTGGATCGCAGCGATCTGACTGGAGATTACACACGAAGTCGGTCTCCGCCGCAGACTGTAATTCCCAGCTAAGCCGCGCGCGAGTTTGTTAGGTCTGTAAATTGTTATCTCGATACAGCCAGTGGCTTCGCTTCTTGCTGCCGCCCCCGCCACTCACGCACAGTGCGACGCCTGCCGATGGCGCCAGCGTCGCCGAGTTAGCGACCGTAAACAAGCGCATCACGTCGCGCCACTCGTAAACACTGGGCGCTGTTGCCGGAAACCTGTTGGCCTGCGCCGCGTGTTTTGTGGTCGTCATAAACTTTGTTACAGCCGATGGATTTAGTGGCTGCCGGCGCGCCGTTTCTCTCACTGTGCTCCGTGTGGGGTGTCGCCGGACCGCCGAATCCTGCTCGGACGCGCCAGTCGTCGTCTGTTGCCGGAAGGGGCGTCGACACTACATCCAAACTACCCTCCTCACGCTTCTCCGACCCACGTTATTGCTGCTGGGTTTTCTCCAGTTCATCTCACTTTCGATTCGCCAGGATAAAGTAAGACACTTCCTTATCACTTTCAAACAACGATGCGCTGCATCATTTTGTTCTTCCACACCACACCAAGACCTCATTCTAAAGTCGGAAAAATACGTCTGTGTAGCGCAGCAAGCGTGAGCTCCATGTGGGATTCAGGACGGTAGGGATATTTCGTAATAACTCGTCCGATTTCACAATATCTTCTACAAGAATGAACATACAGAGTGACGCTAAAGTCCATATTTACAAGATTTTTTCTTGTTTGGTCCATACCACTAGTCTGAGAGTTTGTCGGTGGTGCTTTTCTCCGTCCTATTAGCCTCGGGTCATGACTTGAATCACTCAGTAGAATCGGTGTGAATTTTAAAAGAATCAACTAAATTAAAATTTGACCGTGATAGTGGACATACACTCAATTAACTGAGAAAGTCATTAGCAAGTGTCAGGCAGTCACAAAAACTAAGGGTTGTTCCATATCATATTAACGTCCAACAAATGGGTGTTCGAATACTTTTGATCAGACAGTGCATTAGGAGAAAAGCAGAAGTCAATCATTCTTTCGAACAGAGTTGTGAATCATGCCAAAATAAGTATGTTAATACGAATCTCAGAATTACTATTAAACTCTCATATCCATATCCTGGGCACTAAACTGCACGACATGTGGAACTGTACGTACTTTCCACTCCCTCTCTCATACGCAGAGGAACGCCTGTGTTGTTTGGAAAGTATGACGGAAATACTGGCAGGATTTAATCTGTGTGACAGTATTCTATGTCAAGTCTGAATGGCTCAATCGGAGAGGTCACTTTCCCCCATTGCCGATGTTAGAGCTTGGAGTCCGAGTACGGCACACTGTTTCAATCAGCCAGGATGTTGTGAAACAGCACAGAATCAATTTTTCTTGTGTCATAAGTCTTCTGACTGGTTTGATGTGGAACGCCACGAATTCCTTTCCTGTGCTAACCTCCTTAATACAGAGTAGAACTTGCAACCTACGTCCTCAATTATTTGTTGCATGTATTCCAATCTCTGTCTTCCTCTACACTTTTTGTCCTCTCCAGCTCCCTATAGTACCATGGAAGTCATTCACTCATGGTTTAACGGATGTCCTATCAACCTGTCCCTTCTCCTTATCAGTGTTTTCCACATATTCCGGTTCTGCGCAAAACATCCCATTTCTTACCTTATCAACCCACCTAATGTTCAACATTCATCTTTAGCACCACATCTCAAACGCTTCGAATCTCTTCTTTTCCGGTTGCCCCACAGTACCTGTTTCACTACCATACAATGCTCTATTCCAGACGTACATTCACAAAAATTTCTTCCTCAATTTAAGGTCGTTATTTGATCTTAGTAGACTTCTCTTGGCCAGCAATGACCTTTTTACCATTGCAAGTTCACTTTTGGTGTCCTCCTTGCTACGTCCGTCATTGGTTAATTTACTACCTACGTAGCAGAATTCCTTAACCTCATCTACCTTGTGACCATCAGTCCTGATGTGAAGTATCTCGCTCTTCTCATTTCTGCTACTACTCATTACCTTCGTCTTTCCTCGATTTACTCTCAATCCATACTCTATACTTATTAGACCATTGCGTTCAGCAGATCATGTCATTCTTCTTCACTTTCACTCAGGATAGTAATGTCATCAGCGAATCGTATCACCGATATCCTTTCACCTTAAATCTTAATTCAACTCCTGAATCTTCCTTTTATTTTCATCATTACTTCCTCGATGTACAAGTTGAACAGTAGGAGCTAAACGCCACATTCTTGTCTTACAACTTTTTAATCCGGGCATTTCGTTCTTGGTTTCCACTCTTATTATTCCCTCTTGGCTGTTGTACATATTGTATATGACCCGTCTTTCCCAATAGCCCTCCCCCCACTATTCTCACAATTCTGAACATCTTGCACCATTTTACATTGTCGAACGCATTTTCCAGGTCAAGAAATCCTATGAACGTGTTTTAATTTTTCTTTAGTCTTGCTTCCATTATTATCCTCAACGTCAGAATTGTTTCTCTCGTGCCTGTAACTTCCCTAACGCCAAACTGATCGTCACCTAGCGCATTCTCAATTTTCTTTTCCATGCTTCTGTATATTATTCTTGTAAGCAACTTCGAGGCATGAGCTGTTGAGCTTAAGTGCGGTAATAGTAGCACTTTTCCGCTCTTGCCGTCTTCGGAACTGTGTGGATGCTTTTTCGAAAGTAAAATTGTATGTCGCCAGACTTCTACATTCTACACACCAGCGTGAATAGTAGCTTTGGTGCCACATCCCCATATGATTTTATAAATTCTGATGGAATGTGGCCTATCCCTTCTGCATTATTTGATATTAAGACCTCCAAAAATGCAAGTTCTGGATTTCCCGTCGAATTTCATGTATGAAGTCTTCTCGGGTTGTCTGCCGGGTAGCGTAGTCGTATCGTCATCTTCGTCTGAAGATGATGGAGACGCATTCCATCGAAACGTTGCTACGAGACGACGCAGCTACTCGGTTGACAACCCGAGAAGACTTCATATACCTCCAAAAATCTTTTAACATTTGATTCTAATACTGGATCCCCTGTCTCTGTTAAGTCGACTCCTGTTTCTTCTTCTATCACATCAGACAAATCTTCCCACGTAGAGGATTTCAATGTATTCTTTCCACCTATGCGGACTCTCCTCTACATTTAACGGTGGAATTCCCGTCGCACTCTTTAACAGCCTTGCTTTTAATTTCCTGTATGCTGAGTCTGTCCTTCTGACAATCATTTCTTTCTTGATTTCTTCACATTTTTAGTGCAACTATTTTGTCTTACCTTCGCTGCACTTCCTATTTATTTCATTCCATAGTGACTTATATTTTTGTATTCCTGAGTTTCCCGGAACATTTTTGTTCTCTCTCCTTTTATCTATCAATTGAAGTGGTTCTTCTCTTACCTATGGTTTCTTCGCAGTTACCTTCCTTGTACCTATGTTTTCCTTCCGAACTTCTGTGATGGCCTTTTTTAGAGATTTCCATTCCTCTTCAACTGTACTGGCTACTCAGCTATTCCTTATTGCTGTATCTGTATCCTTAGAGAACTTCAATCGTATCTTGTCGTTCCTTAGTACTTCGTATCACACTTCTTTGCGTATTGATTCTTCCTGAGTATGCCTCGTGATGACTGGGTGTTTTGTGATGTCCCTAGGTTAGTTAGGTTTAAGTAGTTCTAAGTTCTAGGGGACTGATGACCACAGATGATAAGTCCCATAGTGCACAGACCCATTTTCTTTCTGAATAGTGTCTTAAACTTCAGCCTACTATTCATCACTAATAAATTGTGATCTGAGTCAATGTCTGATCCTGGGTACGCCTTAAAATCCAGTAGCTGATTCCAGAGTCTCTGTCTGACCATGATATGAACTAACTGAAATCTTCCCCACTCAAACGGTCTTCTACAAGTATACCACCTCATCTTGTGATTCTTGAACAGAGTATTCCCTATTACTAGCTGAAAATTGTTACAAAATTTCTTCAGATTGCGACGTCGGCATGTATACCTGAAATGTCGTTGTTGGTTTGCTGTCGATTCTGACAAGAGCAACCCTTTCAATGAACTTTTGACAGTATCACACTCTCTGCCTTACCTTACTATTCATTTCGAATCCTACTCCCATTATAACATTTTCTACTGCTGTTGGTATTACCCTATACTCATCTGACCAGGAATCCTTGTCATCTTTCCAATTCACCTCAGTGACCCCCTACTATATCTAGATTGAGCCTTTGCACTTCCCTTTTCAGATTTTCTAGTTTCCCTAACACGTTAGCCAAGGGGTTCTAGGCGCTTCAGTCTGGAACCGCGCGACCGCTACGGCCGCAGGTTCGAATCCTGCCTCGGGCATGGATGTGTGTGATGTCCTTAGGTTAGTTAGGTTTAAGTTGTTCTAAGTTCTAGGGGACTGATGATCTCAGTTGTTAATTCCCATAGTGCTCAGAGCCATTTAAACCATTTTTGAACCTAACACGTTAAATATTCTTACATTCCATCCCACGCCCTGACGTTATCCTTCCGTTCAGTATTCAACCTTTTTTCATGGTAACCTCGTCCTTAATAGTCCCCTCCCAGATATCGGAATGGGGAACTATCCCGGAAACTTTTGCCAATGGAGAGATCATCATGGCACTTATTCAATTACAGGTCACATGACATTTGGATACACATTACGTGTGTTTAATGCAGCGGTTGCCTGTGCCTTCTGCATCCTCATTCAATTGATCATTGATGATAAACATTGTGGCAACAGATGTGAAATCGTGCTCAAAAGTATCCGAATGACCTGAACTGCATTTCGCCTGATTCGCATGCAACCGCCATAATGCAGCTATCTAGCAGGTCCTCTAACTGGCCCTTGGTACACTGTAAGGTGTCAGGCAAATCCTATTCCTTCTATGAAAACCCTGACATGATAAGCAAATCCAGTAGTATGTCACATAGCTCCGAATAAATCATGACATTAAATTAACCAAAGTAATACGAGTAACGAGGGAGCAAATGGAATACCACAGACTAACACAAGAATCCCTAAATGCGTGTCATACTTTCCCACCGTGAGACTGACGCAGTTCCGAGGGGAGAAACGAGAACAGAAGCCGAGAACAGAACCGTGTTAAGCTAGAAGGCCCTACGATAAGGGACGGACTGGACACCCACGTCGCCAGCCTACCGCTAAGACCACACCACCCGACGTTTTAGCGTGAGACTTTTTCGCGTCTCTGTTACGACAAGGACCATCCCCCAGCCCATGTTAAAAGCTAGAGCCCTCCATAAAAACAGTATAGATCTTACGATAACACAAAAAGGGCCACTACCACCCGCAAGTTTTAGCGTGAGACTCTGTTACGTTCGGACCACCCGCCAGCCCATGTTAAAAGGTAGAGCCCTCCAAGGAACAGTATAGATCTTACGATAACGCTAAAAGGACCACACCAGCTGCAGGTTTTAGCGTGAGACTTTTTCGCGTCTCTGTTTCGTTGTTAACTTTAAAAACATTGCCCCACCACGAAAAGTATAACGTTTCTCATTGGATAGACAGAATTTTTGTCTGCGGAGCTTAAGGATAACATTGAGACCATGCTTGGTCAGATGAAAACACAGCCAGATAGTTTTTTTTAACCAACTTGGGTAAATGGTAGTAAGGAGAAGTTAGGGGAGAGTTAGTTCCGAGACGGCGAGCTGGATGGCTGCTGCGCCGGCCACCGCCCCCCTGACGAACACCGACAAGGTAATGAACGCTCGCAGTGCCGCATAACAGCGCATAAAGCTTCACTCAGAACTGCAGAGGTCTCATCTGTTACACCTCCTTTTTGCGTAATACTAGTGTCGATCGTCAATTAAAGCTCATGGTGTTCACATTTGCCACTTGAAGTAAAAATCTGAAACGCGATGATTTTTCTGTTATATAGTTATTTAGAAGCCACATCAGCCACTGTAATTTACGACAAGTTAGACAAGTTATTAAAGATAATTGAGGGTCAATGTAGACCATTTTGATAGTTTTTCTGTTTTGTGAAACTTAATTTAAACCTAGATTATAGATGTGATATGGCATAGGTTATCCTTCGACCCATTGTAGAACTTGGAAACCCATTCAGGGAATATTCCTTCACATTTTTGTTGAACGCAGTTGGTTTTTACCATCCTGTATTAAAAACTTCCTTTTATCAATCGTGCAATTTATAAACAATGTTTAGTGAGTAGAATAAAATTTCCAGTGATAAACTTAACTGCTTTTTCGACGTTATTTTACCAGCTAACTAAAAATAGGAAAACCTTGAACCCCTTCCACTAAATTTAGTTAGTATTACGATTCTTTTACAGGGAGTGTAGTGGAGGTGACGCTGAGATCATTTAGTATTTGGTTATATCATCGCTAGTCTCATTGAACTCTTCTGAATTCTAAATGTCATGTGTGGTCTGGCGTCTCCTTACCAGCAACAGGTCCCAGGTTCAAACTAGTCAATTCCCTAAAAAACACGCTCAGTGCGTCGTTGCGCGAAATTGGTAGTTAGACACGACATAGAACAAACAGACACCACCATGAATGTTTAGAACACTCGTTTAAATATTGAAAATGTTTCCAACAAGTCAACACTAGAAAACACTGCTCTGTATTTACAGTAACTCAAGATCTAAAGTAATACCATGATTACAATGCTACAAATATCAGGGAACACCTCATCACAGATAAGGCTGTCGTATAGGCTTGTAAGCTCACATTTGTTACAATAAATGACATACCTGTAATGTTACCACTCTCATTATTACGTCAAATACGTAATGCACGTAGTAAGTTCGTCGTATTCATGATTTCCTCTTCAAAGTAATATACAGTACTTATTATTTAACACAAAATGACATTAAAAATTCAAGTTATCCACGAGCAGCTAGTTGAGAATATGTATGAGCATCAGATAACACGACGAACCTTCCCGTTCTGCATATGGATTCAAACCCAGGTCAGGCAGACTAAACAAAGATTTCGTGACTGATGCAAACTAACAGTCATTCCTGATTAGGCATACAGAGAGTGATATACCTCGATTTTAGACAGTATCAGTTAGCAAATATCAGCTTTAAATTACATAACGCAAACATTTTTTAACGGACGCGAATTCCTACCCAGCGTCTCTTGTCCCCGTTAAAGAACTACGAGAGATGTTAAATATTGCTTCTTCACAAGTAACTTCCTTGAAATTCCGTGAGGTAAAGCTTAGTGTTGGACAGGGATTCGAACCCAGAAACTAGTCGGATTGATATAGAAGCACAAGCAACTGTGACATATCGGATTTCCTCGGCAGTAGCTAGATGTTTTAACTGAAATGACGAGACGAAACAGTAATTTTTTCCTTCCCAGGACTCCAACCCGGCACCTATCGCTGTTATATTCTAGAGAAAACGAACTTTAAATATGGGTTTGTTGCACCAGCAGCAACATGTGAGCATGTTTGTACTAGATATAATATGACGAAGAGTTAAGTGCTCCCTGGGAATAGAGCCCCACACATATCGTTGTTTACTACACACAAAGAGACATCAGCTACCGAATTTTTCTCCACCAGCAGCTCGGAATAACATCTTGAACTTGCAGAGATCTCGCAAATAGTTCTGTGTTCCACTGGGAGTTAAAAACGTCAGATGTCGTTGGTGTTGACAACGAATGAAAAAAATCTTTAAAAATCAAAACTATTATCCAACAGCAGATAGATGTTCTCATGCTAGAGCTTGATAATACATAATGAAATCTTTAGTGCCGGGCCAGGATTCGAACCCATTCACGTATATGTGGATATGTTGAGGAATCTGCAGTTTTAACAAACAACAAATTGTAGCCGAGCTGTGTTGTCACGAAGGGATCAAATCCCGCGTTAAGGGCGGTCTGAGTTGCATTCTCAGTTCAGAACCAATTTTATCGACATACAAACCCTCAGAAAAAGATGGAATAAGTGTCCTGTGACCCTACATAGCGTTTTTTTCGTCACTAGAAATAAATAACTACAAACAACTAACTACAAACATACAAACACTCAGAAAAAGATGGAATAAGTGTCCTGTGATCCTACATAGCGTTTTTTTCGTCACTAGAAATAAATAACTAGTATAAGAAAGGTTACTGGTGATAGAGCTTCTACATGTCACCACTCCAGACTTTATTTGGTTCAACCTAACGTCTACTTAGCAAAGAATGAATATCACCTTTAATGTGAATTTCAGACCAAACTGCCATTACATTTTCTTCACTTGGTGTAGCCAGAAGAAAATGGAATCTTTCTCTCCCTATCTAAAATCATTGATAGAAGTAGGAATCGAACCCAGACCATAAGTATCCAATCCTACCATTTTTTAATTTATTATTATTATTATTATTATTATTATTATTATTAAGAGTCCATCCTTCCACCAAGTTTTTGATGCCAAATCCTCATTTTTCTTACTTTTTGCGAGTGCTTGGCCACTTTTTAGTTTATTATATTTTGTATTTTTTTAATTTTTTTAGTTCGGCTTCTTTTTTTCTGTAAGTTGGATGCCTAAATTACCTTAGCTAACATAAATGACAATAAATAATTCTTCTTTACATTAATTAAAGGTAATGAATCTTCCTCTTGCTAATGGAAAGACAAGTACATTAAAATAAACTGAAACGTGAAGTCTATCATCTTCATAAGGAAAACATAAAATCTTGCATCCCCTTGAAAAACGTTTTTTAGAACTTAAAATTTATCTGCGTATGGCATAAGATGATTAAAAAATTTAAATACATAAAACTTGATGTCTAATTTCTTCAGGAGGATGTAGTCCAGTGAGTCTTGCCACGGACTTGTTTTCTTTTCTGTAGTGTCTCATGAAAGGATGGAAGATATTCCGGTTCCAGTTATCTATATTCGTGCAAGGTTGACATCTCTGAATTCCGTACCAATCTTAATCTGTTATTGTTCTCTGTATAATTCTATTTAGGAAGCATGCGTAACTTTTTTGGTAGTCTTTTGTCCGCATGAGATGATGGTGCTGAGTCGTTAGATACACCCAGTAATCTTCTTTGCTTTTATTTTCTGCCTTCAAGATATAGTGCACTGTGTGCCCTTTTAGCCAGTTAACAGCATTTCTTTTCGTATTAGGACATGGCACTGCGTCTAGAGTCAGAAAATCTGCGGCGGTGAAAACGGTTGGAGATGTTATGTTAACGGTCGATAATTTCTGCTTAACTATATGCCATATGTCTCTTACTCTTTCACACACGAATCGGTGTTCTTCAGTGTCAAGAAGGTTGAATGACGCGCACAAGTGCGAATTTGTAAGATGTATAGCATGCAATTTCGAATTAGTTGGTATTTTCCTGTTGACTGCATTATACCAAGTTGCTTTCACCTCAGAGGGTAAGTTTCCAAATTTAAGACCAAAAGTTGTTGGGGTATTTTCTTTCAATAACATTTCTTCCTTGGCTTCCATCAAATATGTATAGATGTCCTTTACTCTCTTCAACTGCTGTTCTGAGAGCCTCGAGGAGATATAACTGTACTCAACGAGAAAAGTTTTTAGGTGACAAAGACCAGTTGGTATGTGCTTCACATCTATTGGCGGCTGCGTGCTTGCTGGAACAACTTCATTCAGCAAGTGGGCCCGTTAAGCTGTCTGGCATCTGTTTGCACTGCTTGCACATTCGACACACATATAACGCTCGTGACCTGTAACTGACATCAACGAGGTTTAATCCTCCTTTTCTTGGGAGTGTTAGTGTATTGAACTTCACTTTGAAAATGTTGCCTTTGGCATACAAAGCTTCCTATCGCGGATAAAATTCTTCTGGCTGTTTCTAATGGCATCGGAAAAGCTTCGACAACATAGTTAAATTTTGATGTTATATACACATTTACTAGTTTGGTTTTTTGTTTCCTTGTACAGATGCTCGTTCGCTTGCAAGTAGCTTTTTATAATTGACGGCAACAGTGTGTTGGATGTTCCTCCTAAATTCAATACCCAAACATTTCAATGTGGATACTTCCGTCAATTGTCCCCGAGTTTGCATGCATATTCCTCTGCCTAGGTTCATGGTGCCTGACTTCCTTTTATTTAGTTTGGCGCCAGAAGCAAGTCCATATGTGTATACAATCGGAAGAGCTTTCTCCACTTCATCTTCATTTATAACCAGGACGCCCACATCATTTGCGTAGGCGTTGCACACTATTTTCTTGCCGTTTATACACAATCCTTACAGGTGATGCGTGAGTGTCGTGAAGAGAGGTTCTACTGCTATCGCGAAAAGGGCCATTGACATTGGACATCCTTGACGTACGGATCCAGTCAAGTCAGTGTCTCTACTTAGTTGTCCGTTTATCATTATTGGTGCTACACTGTTTTACAGAATTTGTTGAATAATCCTCACGAATCATGGTAGGAATCCCATTACTTCCATGATACCAAGGAGATACGTATGATCTACTCTGTCAAATGCCTTCTCGAAGTCTAATGACACTAAAGCACAATTTATTCAGCATACATTTGCGGTTGATATTATATCCCTATATTCGCATATATTCTGATAGATGTTTCTGTCTTTGCCTACACATGTTTGGTACGTGCCAGTTACAGAGTTAATAACCATTTTTATTCTTCTTGCTTATACGCGGACCATAATTTTGTAATCACTGTTGAGTAACGTTACTGGGCGAAGGATTTCAATTGCTTTGCTAAGTGAGTTTTAGGAATTAGAACTATGATCCCTTCAGTAAATTCTTTAGGAGCGGCAACAGTGCCATTCATGATTTCGTTGTACATACATAGCAACTAGCTTTTCATTTGTGGCCAGAACACTTGGTAGAATTCCACGGGGATACCATCAGGTCCTGGAGACTTATTTTTAGGTCTCTGTGCTATTGCGTCTTTCAATTCGTTATCTTCTATTTCAGCCGTGAGATTTTCTACTTGCTCTGTACTAATTCGTCATGATACGTGTCTAACAAGATCACGCCGCGCCTCGTCGACGGTACGTTTGGTGGACATCATATCTGAGATATATTTATGAACAGCGTTTCGAAACTCATGTTGTTTTGTGTGCCTGGTCCCATCAGGTAACTTAACTTCTGTCAGTATTTTTCTGTTTCCTCTCTTATTCTCACGCATTACATGGTACATAGCTGTTTCTTCCCCTTCTACAATGTTGTGTATTCTCGCTCTGACTTTAAAACTTTCTGACTGTCGCCGCTTCAGTGCTAAAAGTTTTGCTTTAACTTTCTGAATCCGGCTAAAGTTCTCCATTAATCGTGTGTCCAAGGTGTACAGGTCTCTAAGACAGCTAAAATAAAATTCAGTCGTCTTTTTAATCCAGAAACTTTTCTGTCGTGAGTAATCGATCAGCATTCTTCTTATTTTAGACTTCGCACATTGTAGCCACCAAGCTATGGCAGAACTGCATAGCGGGAATCGTTTCTCGCATTCTTGCCACATAGTAGTAAATGCTACGCGACATTCCTCATCTTGTAGATGTGTAATGTTGAGTTTCCATATGCCCCTCGCTCGGTAAGTCTCTTGTTTTTCCAAATTTACTGTGGTGATGTACGAGGCGTGGCCAGAAAACATAGTGGACCAGACCTCAGGCTGGAGTACATGGTTCTTAAGTTTGGACGAGACGTAAATTCTGTCTAGCCTGCTTGTTAAGTGACTGGTAAAATATGTGAAACCGGCCTGTGCACCATGGGTATGTTCCCAGGTATCGGTTAACTGCATTTGGTGAACTATTCTTTCCAGTTCTAAGGACTTGTTGAAATTCGGTGTCTGGTCTTTCGGGCTAAGTACAGAATTGAAATGGGCGGCTAGGATCATATAATCTTGACGTGTACCGAAGAGATAAACGATTTCACTTTTAAAAAAATCCGCTCCAGCACGCCTGTTATTGTTGCCTGACGGTGCATAAACGCTGATGATGCGGGCATTACTAACAGTCACTACAACCCCTCTGCAGTTTTCAAGTTTTGCTATTTGTGTGACACGGACGCCTTCTTTCGTGAGAATAGCGGTTCCCAGCTCTGCACCGATACCGGTGTTTATTATGGCTTTGTATCCACGTATCTTCTCTAATTTAATATCTGTTACTTTCTCTAACAGTAGTACATCAACGTCAGCTGCGTATAGAAAGTCTTGCAGATGTTGTAAATGCAGGGAGGATCGCATCTTATTAATGTTCAACGTAGCGATTTTGTAGGCTTGTGCTGCGTTCATATTGTCCTATTCATTAGCGAAGTCAATATTCGTCATACGAAGTGCGGTCGGAGGAAAATCCTTTTTCACATGTATGTTCCAGCAATGATGTATTCATCGTGTTCAGTTGATCTCTTGGGGCAGGAGTCTGTTCCGTTCCTCCAGTTTCATTCAATTCTTCATCTTGATTCATTTCATCCGATTCATCAGCCCAGGTTTTGTGTTGATTAGCTTTCGATGTCTCCTTTTCTGCATTTCTAATATCAGGCTAAACCTTGTGTGCATCGAAATTTGCTAGCAGCTTCAACCTCTCGTGTGACGAATGGTCCGTTGACATGGGGCATGGTGTATGTGATTTGGCTTGCAATGGGTCAGGTGCCTGCATACTGCGAACAGGATTACTATGTTGTTTTTCATGAAGTTTGTTGGTAATTGCTTTGTTTTTTCTCGCAAAGGCGGTGCCAGTTGTTCAGCGCCCATATGAGCTAATCTCCTCTTTTTATGTTTCCTTGGAGGACTGACTCATGGGGAGGTTTCATCGTTTTCCATTACCTCTTGGATTTCTTGCGCTCGGTCCTGTTCGCTGGAAAGTGATGGGTTCGTTTCCTTGTGGTTTTCTGGAGACTGCTCATTCTGAAGGACTATAACCGGTTCAGGAGTTTGTTCTATTTTAACAGAGATATTTGGTTCGTTTTTCTTGACTCTTTGGCTGCGTTGTCCCCGTCGAGTCGCTAACTTCCATTATCACTTCATTGTCGCGAGCTACATCATCCTGAGTAGCGTCCCGATTAGCGTCAGGAGCGTCACGGGTGTGGAGCTGTCCAGCGGCTGCCGCTACGTAAGTTAAAGGCAATGTTGACATGGCTGGGGGTCTCACTGCTGCGCCCGCAGGTAGCTGGGCCACTCGGCGTTGTATACACTGCGAGCGGACATGGCCTGTACCGCTCAAGACACGCAGGTTCTTGGCTGCCCATCATATATTGCTATAGCCCGATAACCACAAACATTTATATATGAGAGTATGTGCTTCTGTAAATCAACTCGCAGTTGCCTGATCCCATTCAAGACGGGGAACCTGTGAGCAGGAGACCACTTTTCTTCTAAATTTCTAATTATTCTACCATAAGGAGCTGTCGCGGAATTGATCACCTCAGCAGTGATTTCAAATGGTTGCTCAAAGATACCGACAGTCCTTAATCCAAAGCCAGCATGCGTAACAGGAAATTCATTAACATTGCCATCGTGATGCTTGAACTTAAATGTTCCGCCACTAGATTCGACAATTTTGTCACACAACTCCGTGTTTTTAAGCTTGACGTACGCAATGCTACTCACAATTGAAAGGTGAATACCTATAATATCCTCAAACGAAATTTTCACCACTTCCTCTAACCATGTCTCAATTTCGAACGAATTCGGTCTCTGCCCTTTCTGGTCAAAAACAAATTTCAATGTGTCTCTTCTATTAGGCTGACCCATCTCTCCTTCTAATATGAATCCATCAAGAGTCTGAAATAATGCAGCTAACTAATGCAACAGACGCTTCACTTACCAAGCGGAACGCAGCAGACCGCAGCGCACAGCACTTGGTTGACCGAATCACCATGAACTAGCTGCCTCGGCTATCAAGTGCATAAATTCGGCTCTATTTTGTAATCACCGAAATAAAATCACGTAACTGGCACCTACCAGAACTGCCAACAGTGTAGGATGCAGAAATTTAAATAGGAAGTGTTCCTTTCCACTTGAGCTATTCTATTGCGCTATCTGTTTGTAGAAAACGTCGTGCAGCGCAAAAGAAAAGCTGTAACTTCTTCTCTTAGCAGTCTAGACCCGGCCATTTGCATTATCTCGCAGCGTTGTGGTATGCAGAAGTTCTGGGGGAATTATTGTTTAGCTCTGGAGCTCTTGTAGCTGTGTCAGCTAGTAGCGTAATGGTAAGTGTTGTGCACTATAGATGAGATGTTGCGAATTCGAATAAATTTACTGCAAAATTTTTCTAAAACGCAATTCTGCTGTCTGCTGAAGTTACCAGTCTAATGGAATTTTCAACATACTTCCCTTCACTTCTCATCCCAAAATAGTCACATGTGGAAAAAGGGCTAGCTCCTGTGACATTTTGTTCTTTTCAGGTTTAATAGACAGCCAGGCAGCAGATGCATCTCGAAGCTTTTGTATTATGTATGGAGAGAGCGCATCGTACCCATATACGCCAGAAAAGTATTTTCTACATTAGCTGTCGTGTGGTAGTGGCATTATTTTCTTCTTCAAATCTTGTTTGACAGCTTTAGCTCAGCACAAGTTTCCTACATGCATGTAATCAATAAACTGCACGTGCATTGTCAGACTGTTATAGACAACATCAGAGAATTCGCGTATATCGTTGATGATTAATTTCTCTCTCACGTTTACTATTGTTTTAACAACGCTAAAGGAATACTTACGAAAATTGTGCACTGTATTATAGGAAATGAAATAAAACTACCCACGATAACCCTACGACGAAAGTCTGTTTTAATAAAACTGAGTATCTGTACACAAGCGTGTCTCTAACGACACGAATTAGTAAAATACTACTCACTTAGATTTAGATTGAGTCTGTGTTTAATTGGTATACTGTGCCATACTCAAGAGGTGTGCAAATGGGGCAGTTCATAAATATAGTTATGTATTACTAAAAACCAAAAATGTCCTTGTCAGCCGCAGGAAGAGGCGTTACCTGTTGTGCAGCATTGTAAGTTTTTCACCACTGCACTATGAGCTGAAAGTATTATTTGTGATTTCCTTATTGATGTTTGATCTGACAGCTTCTAGCTCTTTCACAGAAGGGGTAAAAACATAGAAGTCAGTGAGTCTGGAACTGTGAACCTTAACAGAAACTGCTTCACAGGTCAGCAAGTTACCATAAAACTGCAGAAGAGGTATGTGTCTTAGCTTCTACTTACGAGGCCAATACTGGATAGAACTTAAAAATCGCTATTTAGAGGACGAGATTAGTAGCGATTTCCTCCTGCAACTACTTTCCTAGCATGAAAGCCACAAGTTTACAATCTGTTGCTACACCTCAAGCGATAATAACTCAGATTACTTAATTGAAATGACAGGTAAAATTCAGTGAACTTTGAGTCTTAATTGCGTGCAAACCAGGAAGTAACTCGTCGGTCACAGAGTTGGCAAACATACGTTGCCTTGTTGCCAAATCTCAGTTACAGTACCAGCAGGAAGAAGATGAACCGATGTGATCCGACAGCGAGCTGGGAAGTGACCATAGCTGGTGCCTCCAAGTCGCAGCTGCTACGGCCTGGAATACGTAATGCGTCCGATTCGCGTTTCTGTAACTAGGTTTAGGGACTGGAGCGTAGTTACTAATAATACTCAGAATTGACTACAAACTAGGCATCATCAATCAGTAACTCTCATAGATGTATTTATATTTTTTTCGTAAGTGTACTCAAAACTAAGAAACTCATTCACAGGCGTTTTCGTGCCTCGCCCATAGTCGAGCACAACACCAAATAAAACTAAAAAAAGAATGTGTATGTGTCCTCTTTCGAGGATCTGAATCTCTCAGAACAGTATAGTTTCATCATTTTGTTCTTTTCCGAAGACTGCAATCTTCTCTAGGGCTCCTACAAAGGATCCAGTACAAAAATATTCATAATTTCATTTCAAGCCCTATCAAGTGCACACGCACCTGCTAGTCAAAATTAACATATATTTTTAATGTCTGTTCATGTGTCGCCAAGAATCGCAATAGGTTTCGTTATTTCTGGTCAAACACGCACATATCTTACTGTTGGTGAGTAAGAAACTGATACTTAGGCAATATTCGTGGATGCACGGTAGGTGTGCAGTTCGATGGTCAATTAGACACAAAAGTTTGTATCCTTATTTTAGATTCAAACACCTAGCACCTCCAAACAAAAAGCGATACGTAACATTTGATTTTTCTTAGTTAACAATTCGATTATATGTTGGGTTCGTATCTCCGTCACAGAATTTCACATCATGCACTTCACCTTTAAATGCATGCACACTTTGTTACTTCAGAATGGAGGTATATCAGACATCTTCCGTGGTTAGCTAACAGGGATGAAAGGTGCTTGATAGGAGTCCCTCTTTACTACAAAAATTGTCGTCTTTTATTTTAAAGTTTAGATTTGTTTACTGGTACTGGCAAAAATTTCGAAATTCATGTCTCTTCATGGCTAGTCATCAATATGATGTGATTAGATTAGATTAATTCTTGTTCCATAGATCATGAGTGCGAGGTTTCGTAACGATGCGGAACATGTCATTTTATATGAAATATTTCTCTGCATACCATGATTCAGTTTCTTTACAACAATTTTTTACACGTTATCTCTTTCTCTCTCTCTCATTCTTTTTTATTTCTCTCTCTCTCTCTCTCTTTCTCTCTCTGTCACAGACACACACACACACACACATAATATTTTTATTTTTATTTGTTTGTTGTGCTCAACTATCGGCGAGGCACGAAAACGCCTGTGAATGAGTTTCTTAGTTTTGAGTACACTTACGAAAGAAATATAAAAACAACTATGAGAGTTACTGATTTATGATGCTTAGTTTGCAGTCAATTCTGAGTATTATTAGTAACTACGCTCCAGTCCCTAAACCTAGTTACAGAGACGCGAATCAGGTGCATTACGTTTCCCAGGCCGTAGCAGCCGTGACTTGGAGACACCAGCTATGGTCACTTCCCAGACCATTGTAGGATCACATCGGTTCGTCCTCTTCCTGTTGGTACTGTATCTGAGATTTGGCAACAAGGCAACGTATGTTTGCCAACTCTGTGATCAGCGAATTTCTTCCTTGTGTGCACGAAACTAAGCCTCAAAGTTCACTTCATTTTACCTGTCATTTCAATTAGGTAATCTGAGTTATTATCGCTTGAGGTTTAACAAAAGATTGTAAACTTACGGTTTTCATCCCAGGAAAGTCGTTGCAAGTGCAAATCGCAACTAATCTCGTCCTTTACATAGCGGTTTATGAGTTCTATCCACTTCTGGCCTCGTAAGAGGAAGCTAAGGCACATGCCGCTTCAACTCTATGGTAACTTGGTGACCTCTGAAAAAGGGTCTGTTATGGTTCGCAGTTCCAGTCTCACTGACTTCTACATTTTTATCCCTTCTGTGATAAAGCTACAAGCTGTCAGATCAGACATCATTAAGGAAATCTCAAGAAAATAGGAGCCTGTGTGTCAGAGTTCTCATGAAGTGTGGCGCAACAGTATTACGATACAAATATGAGTCGCAGAAAAGAGTATTTAGCGGTCTGTTGGGCTAATGGTAGGTTTTGATGCCTATGGTCTGGGTTCGATTCCCACTTCTGTCAATAACTTTAGATAGGGCGAGAGGATGATTCCATTCTCTTTTGGCTACACCAAGTAAAGAAGATGTAAGGGCCGTTTGGTCTGAAATTCACATTAAAGATGATATTCCTTCTATGCCAAGTAGACATTAGGTTGAACCATAATAAAGTCTGGAGTGGAGACGTGTAGAAACTCTATCACCAATAATCTTTCTTATACTAGTTATTTATTTCTAGTGACAAAACAAACGCTATGTACGATCACAGCACACTTATTCCATCTTTTTATGAGCGTTTGTATGTCGATAAAATTGGTTCTGAACTGAGAATGTAACTCAGACCGCCATTAACGCAATTGGTTCTGAACTGAGAATGTAACTCAGACCGCCATTAACGCGGAATTTGATCCCTTCGTGACACTACAGCTCGGCTACAATTTGTTGTTTGTTCAAAACTGCAGATTCCTCAACATCTCCACATATCATACGTGAATGGGTACGAATCCTGACCCGGCACTAAAGATTTCATTATGTATTATCAAGCTCTAGCATGAGAACACCTATCTGCTGGTGGATAACAATATAGATTTTTAATGATTTTTCATTCGTTGTCAACACTAACGATATCTGACTTTTTTGACTCCCAGTGGGACACAGAAGTATTTGCGAGATCTCTGTAAGTTCATGATGTTATTCCGAGCTGTTGGTGTAGAAAAATTCGGTACCTGATGTCTCTTTGTGTGTAGTCCACAACCATATGTGTGGGGCTCTATTCCCAGGGAGCACTTAACTCTTCGTCATATTATATCTAGTTCAAACATGCTCACATGTTGCTGCTGGTGCAACAAACCCATATTTAAAGTTCGTTTTCTCTAGAATATAACAGCGATAGGTGCCGGGTTCGAGTCCTGGGAAGGAAAAAATTACTGTTTCGTCTCGTCATTTCAGTTAAAACATCTAGCTACTGCCGAGGAAATCCGATATGTCACAGTTGCTTGTGCTTCTATATCAATCCGAGTAGTTTCTGGGATCGAATCCCTGTCCAACACTAAGCTTTACCTCACGGAATTTCAAGTAAGTTACTTGTGAGGAAGCAATATTTAACATCTCTCGTAGTTCTTTAACAGGGACAAGAGATGCTGGGTAGGAATTCGCGACAGTTAGAAATGTTTGCGTTGTGTAATTTAAAGTTGATATTTGCTAACTGATACTGTCTAAAATCGAGGTATATCACTCTCTCTATGTGTAAAGGAATGACTTTTAGTTTGTGTCAGTCACGAAATCTTTGTTTAGTCTGCTTGACCTGGGTTTGAATCCATATGCAGAACGGGAAGGTTCGTCGTGTCATTTGAAGTTTATACATATTCTCAACTAGCTGCTCGTGGATAACTTGAATTTTTAATGTTATTCTGTGTTAAATAATAAGTACTGTATATTACTTTGAAGTGGAAACCATGAATACAACGAACTTACTACGTGGATTACGTATTTGACGTTATAATGAGAGTGGTAACATTACAGGTATGTCTTTTATTGTAATAAATGTGAGCTTACAAGCCTATAATACAGTCTTATCTGTGATAAGGTGCTGCCTGATATTTGTAGCATCGTGATCGTGGTATTACTATACATCTTGAGTTACTGCGATACAGAGTAGTGTTTGCTAGTGGTGACTTGTTGGAACCATTTTCAATATTCATACTACTCTACCAAGGAGCGATTAGTGGACAGCTGCGTTATGCCGGTTGCATGAGAATTAGGCGAAATGCAATTCACGTGGTTCGAATACTTTTCAGTATGACTGTACGTGGTATTGGAACAAAAAATAAATTATTAGGAAAAAATGTTGAATGAATAACAATTAACAATTTCATTATCTGTATGAAGCAAGACATTGTTCTGAGAACTATAACCACTTAAAAGATCGCAGTTGCATATAAGGGGATGCTGAGAAGAAAATTAGTGATCACCATTCAGTATAATTAACGTGTACTCATAAATGAAAAGAGAAAATTTTCCTAGAAGTAGAATCCATAAGGACTGCACGAACCTGTTAGCAGGTAAATTATAATTTTTAATTCAATAGAATAGCAATTGATATCTGCAATGCAGAATGATCACCTATACCAACTCAAAAAATATGTCATTAGAATTCAGTGAAGCTCATATGAATATCACTCACGCCGACCAAGAAGCATTGTCTTTTGTGAGACATAGCCCAATAGCTTCACATCAAAATAAGGTACGGGAAAGATGTAAAACATGATCATAACTAGGAAGCAAATGCCAATATACATGTCATTGTTGTGTCCTGGAGAACTTTCAAGAAATGATCGGGCTATGGGTTATCGGTTAGTACTGTGAAATTTTGGTTTGTAGTGGACATGTTGCTATCACAGTGAAGGGTTTATAATACTGTAAGTTTATGTCCTATCATATGATTTGTGGGTGGAGTATTTTAACTGGAATCTTTGACTGAATGAATAGTACATCTGACAAACGTAAATTGTAATCCATCAAATTAATGATAAAGGAATTCACCTAACTACGAAATTCGACAAATATGTCAATGATGCCAGTTTATGACCCACGTACACTCGACAGCACAAAAAGTGGGCCATCCCTGAATTCCAAAATGTAGGCTGCACCTGACTGTATGCAACCAACATAGCATAGCTGTGTCACAGATCCTCTAAACATCAGCAGTTCAGTCGTCTGGCTAGATAGAACGGGCACCACAATAAACTGCTAGAGAGCATTCCTGCTAACAGCAGTAAGTCCAGATGTAAACAAGTACCATCATACAACAAATATTAGAAAACATTTTATTTGAGATGCGACAGTCCTTAAGGCTTGTAAATAAAACTTCATTACAATAGTGAGGCCCTCCCACCGGATGTTAGAGTTCTCCCTCGGGCTCGGGCATGAGTGTGTGTGTTGTTCTTATCGTAAGTTAGTTTAAGTTAGCTTAAGTAGCTAGTAAGTCCAGGGACCGATGACCTCAGCAGTTTGGTTCCTTAGGAATTCACACACATTTGAACATTTCATTACAGTAAGTGACACTGTAGTAGTCTTATTTTACGCATTAAATGACATGATGAGTTGTTATTCGTGGTCCGAATTTGAACCCACTTTTAAAGAAACAAAGCTTGCGTGTCTGATTGAAACTCAACTAGGCATAAAGACGCGTAAAATACCACCAGTATTAGTTTACAAGGTCGAATGTCGAGGCTGGAGAGAACTGACAATACTTTGTGTACTGCATCAGGAACTCCAACGAAGCTTATATTCCACTTGAAAAGTAACCATGATACGTGTGATAGCGAGCAACGCACGAGTGTGAAACGCCATGAAGTAAAGCTGTAGTGATGGCAAGGAGTAAGGCCCAGTACCTATATGCACTGTATACTAAGTGCAAGTAGATGTTAGATATTAGAAACTTTCACCAATAGTGTGACATAGGAACCTGAAATGGTGAAGCAAAAGAATTTTTCCCTAGTAGGGATTCGAACCCGGCACCTTTGGTTATTATCTTATAGTTACGAATAGATATGAAATACACTCCTGGAAATTTAAATAAGAGCACCGTGAATTCATTGTCCCAGGAAGGGGAAACTTTATTGACACATTCCTGGGGTCAGATACAGCACATGATCACACTGACAGAACCATAGGCACATAGACACAGGCAACAGAGCATGCACAATGTCGGCACTAGTACAGTGTATATCCACCTTTCGCAGCAATGCAGGCTGCTATTCTCCCTTGGAGACGATCGTAGAGATGCTGGATGTAGTCCTGTGGAACGGCTTGCCATGCCATTTCCACCTGGCGCCTCAGTTGGACCAGCGTTCGTGCTGGACGTGCAGACCGCGTGAGACGACGCTTCATCCAGTCCCAAACATGCTCAATGGGGGACAGATCCCGAGATCTTGCTGGCCAGGGTAGTTGACTTACACCTTCTAGAGCACGTTGGGTGGCACGGGATACATGCGGACGTGCATTGTCCTGTTGGAACAGCAAGTTCCCCTTGCCGGTCTAGGAATGGTAGAACGATGGGTTCGATGACGGTTTGGCTGTACCGTGCAGTATTCAGTGTCCCCTCGAGGATCACGCATACGACCATCATTGGCACCAAGGCAGAAGCGACTCTCATCGCTGAAGACGACACGTCTCCATTCGTCCCTCCATTCACGCCTGTCGCGACACCACTGGAGGCGGGCTGCACGATGTTTGGGCGTGAGCGGAAGACGGCCTAACGGTGTGCGGGACTGTAGCCCAGCTTCATGGAGACGGTTGCGAATGGTCCTCGCCGATACCCCAGGAGCAACAGTGTCCCTAATTTGCTGGGAAGTGGCGGTGCGGTCCCCTATGGCACTGCGTAGGATCCTACGGTCTTGGCGTGCATCCGTGCGTCGCTGCGGTCCGGTCCCAGGTCGACGGGCACGTGCACCTTCCGCCGACCACTGGCGACAACATGGATGTACTGTGGATACCTCACGCCCCACGTGTTGAGCAATTCGGCGGTACGTCCATCCGGCCTCCCGCATGCCCACTATACGCCCTCGCTCAAAGTCCGTCAACTGCACATACGGTTTACGTCCACGCTGTCGCGGCATGCTACCAGTGTTAAAGACTGCGATGGAGCTCCGTATGCCACGGCAAACTGGCTGACACTGAATGCGGCGGTGCACAAATGCTGCGCAGCTAGCGCCATTCGATGGCCAACACCGCGGTTCCTGGTGTGTCCGCTGTGCCGTGCGTGTGATCATTTCTTGTACTGCCCTCTCGCAGTGTCCGGAGCAAGTATGGTGGGTCTGACACACCGGTGTCAATGTGTTCTTTTTTCCATTTCCAGGAGTGTATTTATTGTTTCTTCACCAGTAGCGAGATGTGCATTTTCCGATAGAAGTAACGCCACGAATAGTTATGTGCTTCCTGGGAGCGTAACCCGTGCGTAGCGTTATTCTTAACCCCTCACAAAGAGGTGTCAACTAGCAGACCTTCTTTCAGTAGTAGTTGGGATCACGCCATTTATAGAGATCTGGAGGACTTTGGCGACGTGAAGAAACAACGAAATGATGGTACAGTATCATCTTGAAGGGTTCAAATCCTGGAGAAACCTGGAATCTAAGCTCTAATCTCAGTCCAGTGCCAATACACATATATTTGATAAGTGGATGACATGCCAAAGTGGAATTTGTTCAGGAACTTTAGATACACTACTGGCCATTAAAATTGCTACACCACGAAGATGACGTGTTAGAGAGGCGAAATTTAAACGAAAGGAAGAAGATGCTGTGATATGCAAATGATTAGCTTTTCAGAGCATTCACACAAGGTTGGAGCCAGTGGCGACACCTACAACATGCTGATATGAGGAAAGTTTCCTACCGATTTCTCATACACAAACAGCAGTTGACCGGCGTTGCCTTATGAAACGTTGTTGTGACGCCTCGCGTAAGGAGGAGAAATGTGTACCTTTGATAAGGTCGAATTGTGGCCTATCGCGATTGCTGTTTATCGTATCGCGACATTGCATCTCTCGTTGGTCGAGATCCAATGACAGCAGAATATGTAATCGATGGGTTCAGGAGGGTAATAAGGAACACTGTGCTGGATCCCAACGGCCTCGGATCATTACCAGTCGAGATGACAGGCACATGGCTGTAACGGATCGTGCAGACACGTCTCGATCCCTGAGTCAACAGATAGGGACGTTTGCAAGACAACAACCATCTGCACGAACAGTTCGACGATGTTTGCAGCAGCATGGAGTATCAGCTTATAGACAATGGCTGCGGTTACCCTTCATCCTGCATCACAGAGAGGAACCTGCGATGGTGTACTGAACAACGAACCTGTGTGCACGAATGGCAAAACGTCATTTTTTCGGAAGAATCCAGGTTATGTTGACAGCATCATGATGGTCGCATCCGTGTTTGGCGACATCGCGGTGAACGCACATTGGAAGCGTGTATCCTTCATCGCCGTACTGGCGTGTCATCCGGCGTGATGGTATGGGGTGCCATTGGTTACACGTGTCGGTCACCTCTTGTTCGCATTGACATCACTTTGAACAGTGTACATTACATTTCAGATGTGTTACGACCCGTGGCTCTACCCTTCATTCGATCCCTGTGAAACCCTACATTTCAGCAGGATAATGCACGACCGCATGTTGCAGGTCCTCTATGGGCCTTTCTAGATACAGAAAATGTCCGACTGCTGCCCTGGGCAGTAAATCCTCCAGATCTCTCATCAATTGAAAATGTCTGGTCAATCGTGGCCGAGCAACTGGCTCGTCACAATACGCCAGTCACTACTCTTGATGAACTGTGGTATCCTGTTGAAGCTGCATGGGGAACTGTACCTGTACACGCCATCCAAGCTGTGTTTGACTCAATGCCCAGTCGTATGAAGGCCGTTATTATGGCCAGGGGTGGTGGTTCTCGGTACTGATTTCACAGGATCTATGCACCCCAATAGCGTCAAAATATAACCACAAGTCAGTTCTAGTATAATATGTATAATATATCTGTCCAATGAATACCCGTTTGTCATCTCCATTTCTTCTTCGTGTAGCAATTTTAATGTCCAGTAGTGTAGTAGAGCACAAATACATCAAGTGAATCTTTCAAGATCACAGCGTCACCAGACGTTTTCCACCATGTTCTCGAGTCCCTGCCATTTTGGTTGCAGATAGATTATGTTTGTCAATACAAAATTCTTTCTTAAATGGCTGACAATTTAGGAGCGCATCTTGTCTATTAACAATGCAATGGCCTAATTACATTTATTACGACATTATGATGAGTATTCTAGTATTTAAGTATTATAGCTTTTGTGGCTAGGGAGACGACTCGAAAGTTGCAGAGTCCACCTCAAAACATACAAGAGAAAATAAACGTAGTACACTGTGTAACAAATCCATTACACTGACATAGTCATGTAACAGGACGTGAGACCAAACACTTTGCTCCAACGTTATGAAATACCTCAAAATATATCACCTACTGACATCAAACCAGCATCGTGTGGGAAAGAATCACTCTTGTGAGACACAGCTGGCACTTTACTAGCATGACGTACTGTGTACAGTGGCTCTCAAATTGATTCCGTACTTGTAGAGCTCCAAATAGGCTTTTGATATCATTACTCATTAGCGGCCTTCAAAGACATTGCTTTCCTATAGACTACCGCTTCCGATGTGCGACTGGATTCGTTATTTCCTGTCCGAAAGGTCATACATCGCAGTAAATGAACCGGCGTCACCTAGTAAAACAGAAGTATGAGTGTGATTCCGCAAGTAAATTGACGTAGACGTTCTGCTATTGCCAATATATACAAACTATTTAGCAAACACTCAGAATATCTCTTTTAGATTTGTGGCAGGTAATGCTGTCGTGTAGTTAACTAATCAGAAGAAAAAAACGAATTGCAAAATGACGTTGAAAATATATCGTCATTGTGCAAAACGCTACAACTGGACGTAAAAATAAAATCTGTGAGGTTCTTTACATAAATAGCACAACAATTCCTTTAAAGTCCGCTTATGCGATACATCAGTCATATTTAAAAGTTGTTGATTCGACCATCTAGGAGCTACGATCACCAGCTTAAACTGGAACCGTCATATGGAAAATATTGTGAGGAACGAAACCCAAAGACAACCTTTCATTGAGAGAATACATAGAAGATGCTACAAATCATTTGAAGTGAGCACGTGCAAATCTGATTTTCCTTCTATGCGTGAGTATTCCTGCTCGGTCTGGGATCCCTACAGGGTAGGACTGACAGAAGACATCGAAAACGGTCAAAGAAGGGCACCTCTTTTTCTATTGTCACGAAATAAGGGTAATTGTTTCACGGGAATAGTAAGCGAGTTAGGATGGAAATCATTGAAACGTAGACGTCTTACAATGCGGCGAGGTGTTTTCACAAAATTCGAATCGCCAACCGCCTCCGCTGAATGCCACTGTATTCCGTTTACCCCTACATACACAAGTGACATGAGCACTGTGATAAGAAACATCAATGCTTGCACGGTAAGGTTTAGTTGTTCATTATTTCCACTCGCTTAATTTGGGAGAGGAATGGTAGAGAGATAATGTGACAGTGGTTGCGTTATCTCCAGCCGAACATGTGCACATCCCGCTACTGGTGAAGAAACAATAAATGTTTCATGTCTGTTCGTAGCGAAAGGTTTAGGGTTCTAATCCCTACCAAACAAAAATCATTTGTATCATATTTTCAGTTTCCAAGACCACACTGTTCATTGGATAGGCAAAAATAATGTGAACAACAGTAGTAAAGGGATGGTTGTATTTGACGGTCAACAACACAGGTAAGACACCTGTCGCCCTGAACTGTACATGTTCAGTACGGACTAGGCATCAGTGCAGGTTGTTTACGAGTAGAGCACACTTCGTATTTGCAGTCAGAGGCTGAGGTCTATGTGCAATGAAAGATCTAAAAGAGTTCCAAGGGGTGCAGATTGTCGGGGCCTGATAAGCTGGAGCATCAGTAACCAAGACAGCCAACTTACTGAACCTTTCAAGAGAAAGTTTCAACAGTCGTGACAGCCTACACAATACATCATCGTGTAAACTTAATACTGGAAGCAAATTGAAAGTAAATAACAGAGATCTCAGTACGTGAACACGTATTGTGCCAAAACAACACCAAACTACGGCGGCTAAAACGTTGTAGAGCTCAATAGCCATCTTCGCGAAGCCGTATTTATCGTCACTGTCCGCCGGGGACACCTTAAAGCGAATATTCACGGATGAGCTGCTATACCCAAACCATTAGAGCCGACAACCAACGCAAAGAAGCGTAAAACGTGGTGTCAAGAGCATAAATCCTGGACGGCTAATCAGTGGAAAGACGTCATATGGTGGGACGAGTCAACGTTTTCGTTATTTCGAACATCGGGACGGGTTTACGTCTGGAGAAAGCCAAAAGAAGACTACAATCACGATTGCTTGATTCGAACAGTTACGCATGGAGGTGGAAGTGTGATCGTGTGGGCAGCCATATCGTGGTATTCTGCTGGTCCCGGCATTACTATCAAAGGCCGTGTTACAGCCACACTTGTGGGTGGTATTGGAGCGCAGACTCCGGAGCAGATTTCCACCTCCCTCGTCATTACAAGAGTTAGAAGAGGTTCTGATAGAAGGGTGGGGGGTCCAACTCCTTATTAATAAACTGTTCCCAAGTAAGTACAGGTGTTTACATTATTTTGCCTACCACCTGTTGGTGAACATTTTTAGTATCTGACATCTAACTCTACTGTTAACAATTTATATAGATTCTGACTTCTATTCTCCATCCATCAACAAAACTTTACTTTGTGCCATTTCACACTTGTGCATTGCACTTTATTACATACCTTTTATGGTTTCTTCTCACGGGCAATGTGAGCTTCATGTGAATTCACGTGCTGTGTAAAAGTATCGTCATTTATTTCCAGGTTCTGACTTTCGCCGTTGTAAACTGATATTGGTCAAAACTTGAATATGTTCTCTTTATGTCCAGTTAAGTCTCGATCAGACACGCAAGCTTCGTGTGCTTAACAGTGGGTTCAAATTCAGATCACAAACCAAAACTCATCATGTCATTTAAATGGTGTGACACGACTTCTTCAGTGTCACTTATTGAAATGAAGTTTATTTTACAAGCGTTAGGGATTGTCTCATATCTAATAACGTGTTTTCCAATATTTGTTGTATTGTAGTATCAGCCAACATCTGGAATGACTGCTATATTGAGCAGTGTTCTCTATTTGTCTCTTGTGGTAACTATTGTGTACAATCAAACGACTGTTCCCCACAGGCTTTCGACATTTAGAGGACCTGTGACACAGCTATGTTATGTCGGTTGCATTCAGTAATAGCCCGCTTCTTTTACCCTCAATAGTACGCAATCAAATTCACAATAAAGAAATGTGACACACAAAACAACGGTTTGACTAACGTCTAGGCAATTTGGATCGGGTATCTCTAATGTGATTAAAGTGGACATGTATGTGGACAAAACATTTACATTTATCAGAAGTAATATGTTGTCTGACTCTTCCCGGGAAGTACTCCATCGAAATTTCGATTGTAACTCTCTCCGTGAAGCAAAACGTGTTTGCCGGCCGGAGTGGCGCTACAGTCTGGAACCGCGCGACCGCTACGGTCGCAGATTAGAATCCTGCCTCGGGCGTGGATGTGTGTGGTGTCCTTAGGTTAGTTAGGTTTAAGTAGTTTTAAGTTCTAGGGGACTGATGACCTTAGAAGTTAAGTCCCATAGTGCTCAGAGCCATTTGAACCACAACGTGTTTCTTGCAGCGTCTGTCACTGGGATTTGTTAAGCATCTCTGCAATGCCCTCGCGCCGACTAAACGATTCCGTGACGAAACGCACCGCTCGACTTCTGATCTTACCTATTTCTTCTATCAGTCCTCTCCCAGATTGAAGAAGAATACTACAGAACTGGTCGAACAAGTGCCTTATAAGCCATTTCCTTGGTCGATGAGTTACATTTCCTTAAGATTCTTCCTATGAATGTCAGTCTGGCATCAGCTTTCCCTTCAATTTCTTTTGTGTGGTCTTGCACTTAAGGTCACTCTGGATAGTTACTCGTTGATACTTTTCGGCATACACTGTTTCCAGCAACTTCTCATCAACAGTGTGACGATACAGTAGTGGATCTCTTTTCCTATGTATGCGCAACATGTTACATTTATTTATGTTCAGAGATAAAGCACTGATGCTCAAATCGTTATAGGCACTGAAAGCTGGCTAAAGGCGCTATGAGCTCAGCCGAAATTTTTGGGAAGAAGCTAAGGGTGTTCCGAAAAGATAGGCTAAACACGGATGGCGGTGGCGTCTTTATTGCTGTTAGAAGTAGTTTAACTTGTCGTGAAATTGAAGTAGATACTTCCTATGAGTTAGTGTGAGCAGAGGTCATTGTTGGCAACCGGAATAAAATGATAATTGGATCCTTTTACCGACCTGCCAGTTCAGATGATACAGTTGCTAAAAGGTTCAAAGAAAACTTGAGTTTGATTTCATACACGTACCCGACTCATATGGCAACAGTTGGTGGTGACTATAATTTACCCTCGATATGTTGGCAAGAATACATGTGTAATTCCGGAGGTATGCATAAAATATCTCCCGAAATTGTGCTACACACATTCCCTGAAAATTATTTAGGGCAGTTAGTTCATGGGCCCACACGAATAGTAAACGGTTGTGAAAACACACTTGACCTCTTAGCAACAAATAATCCTGTGTAAATAACCAGCATCAAAACCAAAGCGACACTGAATATTGTAATCCCCAAATCCTCTAAAAATAAGCGAGAAATATTTCTATTCAACAAAGCAGATAAAATTAGTAATGTATGTGTAGACAAGATGTAGCTTAAATTCAAAGAAATTGTATAGGCAGAAATTGAGAGGTTTATACCAAATAAACTAACAAACGACGGAATTGATCCTCCTTGATAAACAAAACGGGTTACAACACTGTTGCAGAAACAACAAAACAAATCATACCAAATGTAAACAGACGCAAAATCCCCAAGATTGGCGGACCTTTACAGAAGCTCGAAACTTAGCGTGGAGTTCATTGCGAGACGCCTATAACAGTTTCCTCAACGAAACTTTATCGCGAAACCTGGCAGAAAATCCAAAGCTATTCTGGTCGTATGTGAAGTATGTTACCGGCAAGAAAAAATCAATGCCTCCTCTGAGCGATAACAATGGAGATACTATCGAAGACAGTGCTGCCAAAGCAGATTTACTAAGCACAGCCTTCCGAAATGCCTTCACAAAAGAAGACGAAGTAAATATTCCAGAATTCGAATCGAGAACAGCTGCCAACATGAGTAACGTAGAAGTAAATATCCTCAGAGTAGTGAAGGAACTCAAATCACTTGATAGAAGCAAGTCTTCTGGTGCAGACTATATACCAATTACGTTCCTTTCCGAGTGTGCTGATGCATTAACTCCATACTTAACAATCATATACAACCGTTCGCTCGACGAAAGATCCATACCCAAAGACTGGAAAGGTGCACAGGTCACATCAATATTCAAGAAGGGCCGTAGGAGTAATCCACTAAATTACAGGCCCATATCGTTAACGTCGATATGCAGTAGGATTTAAGAACATATATTGTGTTCGAATATTATGAATTACCTCGAAGGAAACGATCTATTGACACATAGTCAACATGGGTTTAGAAAACATCGTTCCTGTGAAACGCAACTAGCTCTTTATTCACATGAAGTGCTGAGTGCTATTGACGAGGGATTTCAGATCGATTCCGTATTCCTGGATTTCCAGAAGGATTTCGACAGTGCACCACACAAGCGGCTCGTAGTAAAATTGCATGCTTATGGTATGTCGTCTCAGTTATTTGGCTGGATTTGCTATTTCCTGTCAGAGAGGTCACAGTTCGTAGTAACTGACGGAAAGTCATCGAGTAAAAGAGAAGTGATTTCAGGCGTTCCCTAAAGTAGTGTTATAGGCCATTTTATGTTCTTTATCTATATAAACGATTTGGGAGCCAATCTGAGCAGCCGTCTTCGGTTGTTTGCAGAAGACGCTGACGTTTATCGACTAATAAAGTCATCAGAAGATCAAAACAAAACGATTTAGAAAAAAATATCTGAATGGTGCTAAAAGTGGCAGTTGACCCTAAATAACTAGAAGTGTGACGTCATCCACATGAGTGCGAAAAGGAACTCGTTAAACTTCGGTTACATGATAAATCATTCTAATCTAAAAGCCGTAAATTCAACTAAATACCTAGGTATTACAATTACGAACAACTTAAACTGAAAGAACACATAGTAAATGCTGTGGGGAAAGCTAACCAAAGACTGCGTTTTATTGGCAGGACACTTAGAAAATGTAACAGATCTACTAAGGAGACTGCCTACACTACGCTTGTCGGTCCTCTTTTAGAATACTGCTGCGTGGTGTGGGATCCTTAGGAGGTAGGACTGACGGAGTACATCGAAAAACTTCAAAGAAAGGCAGATGTTTTATATTTTCGCGAAATATGGCAGAGAGTGTCACAGAAGTGAAGCAGGATTTGAGCTGGAAATCATTAAAAGAAAGACGTTTTTCATTGCGACGGAATCTGCTCACTGAATTGCGATCACCAACTCTCTCCTCCAAATGCGAAAATACTTTGCTGACACCGACCTACATAGGGTGGAACGATCACTACGATAAAATAAGGGAAATCAGAGCTCATACGGAAAGATATAGGTGTTCATTCTTTCTGCGTGCTATACGAGATTAGAATAAAGAGAATTGTGAAGGTGGTTCGATGAACCCTCTGCAAGGCACTTAACGTGATTTGCAGGGTATCCATATAGATGTAGATAACTGTCATAGCCAGCACTATTCATTAATCCTCTGCAGGCCATTCTGCAAATCGATACTGTCTTCCGGCGTTTGCTACTTTCTCAAAGCAACCACATCATCTGCGAATGGTGTTACAGAACATCCGACGCTTTTTAACAGAACATTTACATGGATTTTAAACAGTAACTGCCCTATCACGGTTCCTTGTGGTACTCCATAAAATACATTTGATCAGTATATTTTGTTCCATTGAGAGCCACCTGTGGAGTTCTATGTGCTAGGAAGTCTTGTATCTTTTCAAAAATCTGGTGCGATAAACTGTAGGCTTGTGTATCTATAACTAAACAGCAGTGCAGGACGGTGTCAAATGCCTTCCTGAAGTCAAGGGACACGGTATCAACTTAAGCACTGTCGTTATTTGTATCTATCGTACTATTCTCCTCAAAATGAGTATGACCTGCGGTTTTCTTCAGTCGCCAGATATCCTTCGTTGCTCCATCGATGTACGATAAACTCCTGCTACGAGGAGACAAGTTCTTTAAGACTATCTTTGTAGAATCTTATAACTATCTCACCTGGTCCCGATTTCTTTCCACTATAAAACGATTGTAGTTGATTTTCTATTCTATGATCGGGTATGTCAGTATCTTACATTTCGACGTTTGTATAATTATTGAAAAGGGGGACCGTGTTACGATCTTCTGTGGCGAAATAATTTCGAAAGACCGAGTTTCTTGGTTCGTACTTCGGCCAGTACTTAAGGACCTCTGGAAGCACTGCGCCAATACTTACTCCCACTTCTAAATTATTTACGTGAGACAGTGGTAGCCGTTTTTACATTTCCATAACTACTTTGTTTTGGCGGCACCTGGGCGAGGTGTCGGTATCTCATGATCTTCAAAGGAACCCTAAACTTTCTGTTCTTGTTCCCCTTTCTAAGATGTTATCATAACAGCCAGTGTTTTAAGGTGCACGAGTTTCTCTCCACTGTGGTAGCTCTTCCGGGACTCTGCCGTTTGGAGGCATGCGTGACGAAATAATTGCGAAAAACAGTCGCTCTTGGCACGCATATCCTGGAGGTATGTGTATAATCTGCATTGTTTCATTTCGGACAATCAGCGCCAGGGCAGATTCCTTTTCAAAATACGGCCCGGCCGAACAATATATCTGCCTGGTGTTTCCTTCCGCACGGAGGCGAACAGGGATTCAAGGAGTCAGTGTAGGGCCTGACTCCCTGATGTTTATGGTTCTTCGGTGCTTCCCTCGTTGTCCGCTGATTCAAGCTTGCTTTCTCGGCGGCTTTTTATTTAGCTATTCATGCAATTCAACACAGGACATCGTAATGTATTACATTATTGGCAATCAGTAACTGATTTAAATTCCATTATCTTGTGGAAATTAATCTATTCCGTTTCGATTTGACTCTTTCTTCTCGGTTTAACTTGTTAAAAATGGTCACATAGCAGTACCTTTATTATGAACAGCCTCGTGTACAGCATATTTATTGCCTATACAAACCGAAACATACTTCATGGACATTTAATTGAAACAATCTGACGTGACCACAGTAAATGATGAAAGTTATTTACCATGCATGATAGTAACTGACCGGACAGTTCTACCCAGTGTCGATGTGATTTTGGCGCCCTGACCTGCCTGAGTCGACATCTCGGCACTGTCTGCTGGGAACTAGAGTATCTGCACGCATACTATTTTCTCACCAAACATACCGTAAAATCACAATCATCTCAGGCTGCAAAAAACATGCTATCGATGCCGCTGACTTATCGTTAGGCAAATGTCCGCTCTCTGGCAGACTGCAGCACGTGTAGTTGTTCGACATATTGTGGTACATGCGTCATTGGATACAAGGAGAGATTTTGATTCCATGCCTTGGCGGTAATGAGAAAACGAGCTGCTGGATTTTGAGGTTCTAACAGTATCCCAGACAACTCTATGACGCACGCTAGAATTTCAACACCTGGGTCTGTGTAGCGAGGAAAGAGTGGTCACGCTCGCACTCGTCAAGTTCTTGCAGAAACCACTGTTGAGAAGTTGTGGTCTCACAAAGGAGCGACGTTCAGGGAATTCACCAAAGTTACATCCACTCTCAGCATACGACCACGTTTATGGTCTTTGATTGCCGCTTTTGCAAGCGTCACAACATACCTAATTACTTATATGCATGTAACATTGACCAACAGTATAATGCAATGTATCTTGCATGAGGACCCAAGCGAATGTAAAGATGAAAACGTTCCAAATTCTGCTAGTTTTGATCTGAACAATGGTCTGTATGGAGTGATGATGAAATGCTAGGATGTTAGCTGCCTTCGGAGTCGAGTCGCTAACGCACGCCTGGGTGGTAGCGACTCGCTAGGAGCTAGGCGGTTGGAATCCAAGAGCTGGTAGAAATTTTCACCGCCAGTATTTGATATGTAAGAGGAGGAATGGTGGCGATGCACAGTTCCTGATCACCAGTTTTTCTTCAATGCCTTGGATTAAACTTCAAATTTTTCCACTGACTCTCATGAAAAAAGGTCAAGTCGGACTGGGTCGTTATGCTTAGCGTTCTGTTCGGCTCTATTCGAGAGGAATAGACTATTTGCCGGCTCAGTGGTTCACACTCTCCTTTCCTTCATCTAGAAAATATTAACGTGATACGACACTAGACACACATACATTCCGTACTGTCAACTAGGCTCATTACTTAGAAGTAAGACACAGCTGTTAAACGCCGATTGGAATGTATTTTCGATTGGGCAGATAAATAAACCTTCAAGATCTCCAATCTAGCAATGCTATACGGCTCTCCCTTTATTTCAAGACAGAGTGCTTCAGTTATTTTCGCTTTATTTTTGGGAGAGGTTCAAAATTTTCATACAGAAACAACAGGCACATATTACGCATTCAGCTGCGGCACACGAATACTTCACAGGATTTTGCATAAGTGTTTCAGCTTAAGACATGCTATACACGTAACGTACTTCCCTACAAGAAAGGATTACCCACCAAGCAAACTCGGTTGAGGCTAATACGGCGCCTAATAGGGGGCAAGATCTGATTAACGAGGCTCACATCTTAAACATACCGAGTAAAATAATAGCTTGATATAATTCCAGTATATCATAGGGAGCTTAAAAAATTAAAATTATATTTGGCTATTTTATAAAACTAAAGGTGGTGCGTAGATTTTGTTTACATCCGTGTTAATTTTCTTCTATGATCTCAATTAAAGTGTTCAGTGGTCCATGTGCATGTGCTAGAGCACGTGGTTTCTATTTATTATATGATTCCTCCGAACTGTAACTGTTGGAAGTTCATGTTGCGTGTGACTTGTATCATTGTGTCATTGTGTCATTGAATTTTTTGGACCTATGATGCCCGATTCTAAAAAAGGGTCTGTGTGTGTGTGTGTGTGTGTGTGTGTGTGTGTGTGTGTGTGTGTGTGTATGTGTGTGTGTGTGTGTGTGTGTGTGTGTGTGTGTGGAGGGGGGAAGAAGGAGGGGGAGACGTTACTTGTTCCACGTAAAGTAGAAGCACAATTACTCGACTGACATTCACTTCACGGCGAGTAGCTTTACAGAAGCGTGACGGCGTTTCGCCAGCCACAGCGCTCTTGACCGCTGTGGAGTAACAACCTTCACGGTACTAGATGCTGCAACGATGCCGTGTAAGCAGATGGTGCAACTATGCACTTGCTGTGGGTCAGCGTAGGCGGAGCGAGTGTGTCTTCATGACAAACTCTACAGTTTCTCTGTCATTATACTTACGATACTGGGAAAAAAATCACACCCTGTTCATCTAAATTAAGTGGTTTTATTTATTAAATACCAAAGTCTCATGCATATTTCACAATGCTTCAGTCTGAAGATTACTACTCTCTTTCCGAAATAGGTTACGACACTGAGTAACGCTAATGTGATTGTGTCACTAAAAATGAATAGTAAGAGAACCTAAAATGTAAGTTGGGGAAGTGTTTGGGTCATTATTTCCTTACTCTTTCCCTTATTCAGACAATGAGCGTATCACTTACGAAAGTGACTGAAACGCTTACTGTTACTAGCCACTGTATACAGGGTGCTACAAATAGGTACGGCCAAACTTTCAGGAAACATTCCTCCCTCACAAATAAAGAAAAGATGTTATGTGGACATGTGTCCGAAAACGCTTAATTTCCATGTTAGAGCTGATTTTAGTTTAATCAGTATGTACTGTACTTCCTCGATTCACCGCCAGTTGGCCCAATTGAAGGAAGGCAATGTTGACTTCGGTGCTTGTGTTGATATGCGACTCATTCCTCTACAGTACTAGCATCAAGCATATCAAGACGTAGCATCAACAGGTTAGTGCTCATCACGAACTTGGTTTTGCAGTCAGTGCAATGTTTACAAATGCGGAGTAGGCAGATTCATGTTTGATGTGTAAATTAGCACGGGGAAATAGCCGTGGTGCGGTATGTTTGTATCGAGAAAGATTTCCAGATCGAAGGTGTCCCGACAGGAAAACGTTCGAAGCAATTGATCGGCGTCTTAGGAAGCACGGAATATTCCAGACTATGACTCGCAACTAGGGAAGACCTAGAACGACGAGGACACCTGCAATTGACGAGAACGAGGCAATTCTTTGTGCAGTTGACGATAACCCTAATGTCAGCGTCAGAGAAGTTGCTGCTGTACAAGGTAACATTGAACACGTCACTGTGTGGAGAGTGCTACAGGAGAACCAGTTGTTTCCGTACCATGTACAGCGTGTGCAGGCACTATCAGCAGATGATTGACCTCCACGGGTACACTTCTGCGAATGGTTCATCCAACAATGTGTCAATCCGCATGCAATTCTTCAATCACGTCATCAACACATATTTTCAGGGAACGTTTGGGCAGGCATTGTTGGTGATGTCTTGATGGGTCCCCACGTTCTTCCACCTACGCTCAATGGAGCACGTTATCATGATTTCATACGGGATACTCTACCTGTGCTGCTAGAACATGTGCCTTTACAAGTACGACACAACATGTGGTTCATGCACGATAGAGCTCCTGCACATTTTAGTCGAAGTGTTCGTATGCTTCTCAACAACAGATTCGGTGACCGATGGATTGGTAGAGGCGGACCAATTCCATCGCCTCCACGCTCTCCTGACCTCAACCCTCTTGACTTTCATATATGGGGGCATTTGAAAGCGCTAGTCTACGCAACCCCGGTACCAAATGTAGAGACTCTTCGTGCTCGTATTGTAGACTGCTGTGATAGAATACGCCATTCTCCAGGGCTGCATCAGCGCATCAGGGATTCCATGTGACGGAGGGTGGATTCATGTATCCCCGCTAACGGAGGACATTTTGAACATTTCCTGTAACAAAGTGTTTGACGTCACGTCGGTAGGTTCTGTTGCTGTGTGTTTCCATTCCATGATTAGTGTGATTTGAAGAGAAGTAATAAAATGAGCTCTAACACGGAAAGTAAGCGTTTCCGGACATATGTCCTCATAACATATTTTCTTTCTCTATGCGTGAGGAATGTTTCCTGAATGTTTGGCCGTACCTTTTTGTAACGCCTTGAATACATAGATTGCACTTCTGAATTAATGAGGCATGTATGTTATATGTTTATAATTTCGGGCAGAATGTGGCACTGTGTTTTACAGGTAATCAAACACTATCGTAGTAAGCAACTCATTGCTTTTGGATGTCTTTCTTTCAAAAGATTAACAAAAACTGAAGTATGACCCTACAACAGAAATTCTCTCTTCGCCTGTGCTAGACTGTCTTTATTTCCTCCCTGCTACGGCCGTCATGCACGGTTTTCTTTCGGAGCCAGTAGAATTACGTCCCTTCTTCTACCCCGTGATCTGCAATTTTGACGTTAAGGTCATCACTAATCTCATTTCTACTACCCTCAATACTTTCGTCTTATACATTCTTTCCGCAACCCATAGAGAGCACTCCTATAATACTGTACATTGAGTTCAACAGGGCCTGAACACAGCCGTATCCGCAATGAATTACATCTCTGACGCCCTTTAATCCTGATTTTTAATCCCACTCCCGAGCCTTTGCTTTATTTCCGTCACTGTTTCTTCGATGTAGAACACTCCGGCAATTTTTTTTAATATAGTTGAAAGGTGGTACCCGTGGTCTAGGGGTAGCGTCTTTGATTCATAATCAAAACGTCGTCGGTCCGTGGTACGATCCCCACCCTAGCCTATATTTTCATAAATAATCAGCATTGGCGGCCGAAGACTTCCGGCATAAGAAATCAGCCTCATTCTGCCAACGGCTTTGTCAAAGAGGGCGGAGGGGCGGATAGAGATTCAGGGCACTCTCTTGTCCTAGGGGTGGGAAATTGCCCCTAAAGGCGGAAGACTCAGCAATGATCAACGACATGAGGATGCAGAAGACAATGGAAACCACTTCATTAAAGACACGTGACGTGTATCCACAGGATATGTGGCCTGTAGTTGAAGAAGTATCATGATGATCTCTCCATTGGCAAAATATTCCGGAATAGTCCCCCATTCGGAACCCCGGGAGGGGACTGCCAAGGGGGAGGTTACCATGAGAAAAAGATTGAATAATCAACGAAAGGATAATGTTCTACGAGTCGGGGCGTGGAATGTCAGAAGCTTGAACGTGGTAGGGAAACTAGAAAATCTGAAAAGGAAAATGCGAAGGCTCAATCTAGATATAGTAGAGAGTCAGTGAAGTGAAGTGGAAGGAAGACAACGATCTCTGGTCAGATGAGTATCGGGTAATATCAACAGTAGCAGAAAATGGTACAACAGGAGTAGGATTCGTTATGAATAAGCAGGTAGGACAGATTTTGTGTTATCGTGAGCAGATCAATGACCGGGTTGTTCTAATCAGAATCGACAGCAGACCAACACCGACAACGATAGTTCAGGTATACATGCCGACGTCGCAAGCTGAAGATGAACAGATAGAGAAAGTGTATGAGGATATTGAAAAAATAATGCAGTATGTAAAGAGAGACGAAAATCTAATAGTCATGGGCGACTGGAATGCAGTTGTAGGGGAAGGAGTAGAAGGAAAGGTTACAGGAGAATATGGGCTTGGGACAAGGAATGAAAGAGGAGAAAGACTAATTGAGTTCTGTAACAAGTTTCAGCTAGTAATAACGAATACCCTGTTCAAGAATCACAAGAGGAGGAGGTATACTTGGAAAAAGCCGGGAGATACGGGAAGATTTCAATTATATTACATCATGGTCAGACAGAGATTCCGAAATCAGATACTGGATTGTAAGGCGTACCCAGGAGCAGACATAGACCCAGATCACAATATAGTTGTGATGAAGAGTAGGCTGAAGTTCAAGACATTAGTCACGAAGAATCAATACGCTAAGAAGTGGGATACGGAAGTTCAAAGGAATGACGAGTTACGCTTGATGTTCTCTTACGCTATAGATACAGCAATACGAAATAGCGCAGAAGGCAACACAGTTGAAGACGAATGGAAGTCTCTGAAAAGGGGCATCACAGAAGTTGGGAAGGAAAACATAGGTGCAAAGAAGGTAGCTGCGAAGAATCCATGGGTAACAGAAGAAATACTTCAGTTGATTGATGAAAGGAGGAAGTACAAACATGTTCCGGGAAAATCAGGAATACCGAAATACAAGTTGCTGAGGAATGAAATAAATAGGAAGTGCAGGGAAGCTAAGGCGAAATGGCTGCAGGAAAAATGTGACGACATCGAAAAAGATATAATTGTTGGAAGGACAGACTCAGCATACAGGAAAGTCAAAACAACCTTTGGTGACACTAAAAGCAACGGTGGTAACATTAAGAGTGCAACGAGAAGTCCACTGTTAAATGCAGAGGAGAGAGCAGATAGGTGGAAAGAATATATTGAAAACCTCTATGAGGGTGAAGATTTGTCTGATGTGATAGAAGAAGATACAGGAGTCGATTTAGAAGAGATAGGGGATCCAGTATTAGAATCGGAATTTAAAAGAGCTTTGGAGGACTTACGGTCAAATAAGGCAGAAGGGATAGATAACATTCCATCAGAATTTCTAAAATCATTAGGGGAAGTGGCAACAAAACGACTATTCACGTTGGTGTGTAGAATATATGAGTCTGGCGACATACCATGTGACTTTCGGAAAAGCATCATCCACACAAGTCCGAGAACGGCAAGAGCTGACAAGTGCGATAATTATCGCACAATCAGCTTGACAGCTCATGCATCAAAGCTGCTTACAAGAATAATATACAGAAGAATGGAAAAGAAAATTGAGAATGCGCTAGGTGACGATCAGTTTGGCTTTAGGAAAAGTAAAGGCAATTCTGACGTTACGGCTAATAATGGAAGCAAGGCTAAAGAAAAATCAAGACACGTTCATAGGATTTGTCGACCTGGAACAAGCGTTCGACAGTATAAAATGGTGCAAGCTGTTCAAGATTCTGAAAAAAGTAGGGGTAAGCTATAGGGAGAGACGGGTCATATACAATATGTACAACAACCAAGAGGGAATAATAAGAGTGGACGATCAAGAACGAAGTGCTCGTATTAAGAAGGGAGTAAGACAAGGCTGTAGCCTTTCGCCCCTACTCTTCAATCTGTACATCGAGGAAGCAATGATGGAAATAAAAGAAACGTTCAGGAGTGGAATTAAAATACAAGGTGAAAGGATATCAATGATACGATTCGCTGATGACATTGCTATCCTGAGTGAAATTGAAGAAAAAGTAAATGATCTGCTGAACGGAATGTACAGTCTAATGAGTACACAGTGTGGTTTAAGAGTAAGTCCGAGAAAGACGAAGGTAATGAGAAGTAGTAGAAATGACAACAGCGAGAAACTTAACATCAGGATTGATGGTCACGAAGTCAGTGAAAAAAAATATATAGTAGAGGTATTTTTTCGCAAACAGCTCTTTTTTTCCTAAGCAAAAATCGCTCCTCCTTGAAGAATTAATGTATCATGGAGAAAATGGAACAGAAATGGAAGTACCATAGGTTGAGAACGTCGCTTCAGTTGTAAAGTTCTTTTGTTATCACACGACAGGTTTCGGGTTCTCATAAGCCCATCTTCAAGTGTCGTGATTTGTTTCTGTGGCCCCCCGAGCGCCGAGGTGGATGTGTACAAGGAGCGGTATGCTACCTACGAGCGCAGCTCGATTTTGGGAAACTCCCTGTTCTGCGCTCTTATGTAACACACTTTGTATAAGACTGCAATTGATCTTTTCATCTCATCATTGAACGCTCAACATTTTGTATATTAATTTGTTTTTCGTTTAACTGACGTGTTTCCCACGTGTTCATGCCATTCCTTCCAGTATTTGTCTATTTTCTGAAGTATACATTTGAAACCCAGTTCATTTCCAATTTCACGATTATTTTTTTCCAACCTATGACTTTGTAATCATCTACAGGATATTTCGAAGAGAGTGCGATTTATAAGATCTACTGCCTGTCGGAAGTTTTGAATTGGATGTGTTATATGAAATCTCACGTCCCAGGTATTTAAAGCTATTTATTAGTTCTAGTGGTTTATCATTAACTATTATTTGACCTCTTAAATGATTTTTTAGCATTGAATGCTATTGCCTTCGTTTTATCTTTAGATATTTTCAAAGTAAAATCATTTCTACCTTGGTCAAACAGCAAATTACTTTCTGTAATTTATATTCAATGCCCATTAAGTTTATTTGATCATCTGCAAACAGAAGCACGTTTATAACTTTATTTATAAGCTTATTCCGGTGCATTGCTTTATTGTGTCACATCTTCACTACATGATCTGTGTACATAGTAAATAAAAACTACTCTTATTTAACTCGTAGGGGCATGGTTCCTCCAAATTAACTTAGTTTCTGTATTTAGATTTTTTTTGTACCTACATACGTCAAATTACAGTTCTTTGATGCTGAGGTATACCTGTCCTTTCTAAAATTTCCCATGAATCTACTTTATTAACTTTGTCAAAGGCTTTTTCATAGGCTATAAAGGTTATCTATGTTGGATGATTGTACTGTCTGCGTTTTTCAGTAGTTTGGCAGACAGGAAAAACGTTGTCTACGCGCTACCTTCCCAGCCGAAAACCATTCTGTCCGGTAAGTGACGTTTCTGAGAATACCTTTATATATTATTAGCCTCGCGTTTATCTTTTATCCAGGGATGTCACACATCTTAGCGTCCCATTATTTTTAAATAGTGGGATAAGCTACAGATTGTCACTCTTCCGACATGTTACTATCGTTCCTACATGTATTTACAAAATTTAGTGGGTTGAATAGTGATGATTCTGAAGTATGTTCATATTCTTCTATAGTGACATTGTTTTCTCCAAGGAATATTTGTCTGTGGGTGTCTTTAACGCAGCCTTTAGTTCTTCCACTGATATAAGATCAACATGTTCGTCACTAAATGCAGTTCTCACATTTCCTTTGTACCTGTTCATCAGTTTTTAAAATCATCCAGTTACGAATTTTCTGGAATGGAGTTAATTTGGACGACACCTCTTTGATCTTTATTGCGTTGTTTCACCTAGTTTCGTATCCATGTTTATCGTGTTCCATTTTATTCAGAAATCTTCCCAGCTTTGTTTTATTTCCCTTGAATCTCGTCTGACAACTACTACATTATCGTTAAATAGCCTATAACACACAAATCTACATCTACATGCATAATCCGCAAGCCACCGAACTGTGTATGGCGGGTGAGAGAAAAACGACTGTCTATGTACCTATATTAGGGGCCCTAATTTCTCGCGCCTTATCTTCGCTTTCCTTACGTGAAATGTACGTTGGCGGCAGTAGACGTGTTCTGCAGTCTGCCTCAAATGCCGGTTCTCTAAATTTTAGCAGTAGTGTCTTGAGGATAGAGCGCCGTCTTTCCTCCAGGAATTCCTGGAGGGAAGATGGCATCGTTTCCTGATCGAACCTACCAGCATCAGATCTAGCAGCACGCTTCTGAATTGCTTCGATATCTGCAGCCCGCATCTCATGGTCGTGCGGTAGCGTTCTCGCTTCCCGCGCCCAGTTTCCCGGGTTCGATTCCCGGCGGGGTCAGGTTTTTTGTCTGCCTCGTGATGTCTGGGTGTTGTGTGTTGTCCTTAGGTTAGTTAGGTTTAAGTAGTTCTAAGCTCTAGGGGACTGATGACCATAGATGTTAAGCCCCATAGTGCTCAGAGCCATTTGAACCATTTGAACGATATCTTCCTTTAATTCGATCTTACGAGAATAGCAAACACCCGAGCAGTATTCAGGAATGGGTCGTATTAGAGTTCTATACGCCGTCCCCTTTACGAATGAACTATCCTTCACAAAATTCATCCACCTTCCCTACCACCAACCTAGCGTGCTTATTCCATTTCATATCTCTCTGTAACGTTACGCCTAGATATTAAAACGATGAGACTGTGTCAAGCAGCAATCTGTTAATGCTGTATTCGAACGTGTCAGGATTGTTTTACCTACTCATGCGCACTGACTTAGATTTTTCTATAGTTAGAACAATCTGCCTATTTGTTTTAATTTATTGATTTTTAGAACGTGCTCATGCACACACCTCAACAATGGGATGTTAGTCATGGCGGTATGAACGTAAAAAAACAACAACACCCACCAGAAAACCTCCGCCTCACCGAGAATAGAACCCAGAAACCTTCCGTTTGCAATCTGCCACGATAACTTTTCTTTTTATCACATTTAGTTCTATTGTTCGTTGACTTAGTTCGTGGCGAACGTCGGATGACACTCGTTCAGGTTGTTCGTTGATCCGTTCACTTAGTTTTTTAGACTGAACACGCTGAGCTGCCTTGCCGGCCCATAACAGCGCGGCTACCGAGGTGGACGAAGATGTCATTCACTACGCGAAACAGAAATTCTGTCTAAGTCATGTATTATACTAGAGTACCTCACTGGCGACACCTTGCCATACACCGTAGAATCACCAACAAGCAGCCGTAAATTGCTCCTCACCCTGGCGGTCAGATGATTGATGTATTCGGAAAATAAGATCAGTCCCGTCGCACTTCCCTGGGGCACTGCTGACGATTCCCTTGTCTACGATGAACATTCGCCGTAAAGGAAACCTTACTGAGTTATTTTACTTAAAAAATCTGCGAGCCACACACACATCTCGGAACCTAAACCCTAAGCTCGGACTTTGTCAACAAACGGCAGTAACACACAATGTCTAATGCTTCCCGAAGGCCTACGAATATGGAATTTGCCTGTTGTCCTTCATCCATGGTTCTTAGGACACGGAAATGAGCGTTTGGCGTCATTGACTGGGAGGCCCCTTACGGGGCAGGTCCGGCCGCCTTGGTGCAGGTCTTAATACATTCGTTGCCACATTGGGCGACCTGCGAGCTGGATGGGGATGAAATGATGATGAAGACAGCACAACACCCAGTCCCTGACCGGAGAATATCCCCGACCCAGCCGGGAATTGAAAACCGGGCCCGTAGGACGGCAATCCGTCACGCAGACCATTCAGCTATCGGGGCAGATGGTCGTAGGATACGACTTTAGCAAAGGGCAAGCACAGTTTCGCTAGAGTGTGGCTTTCTAAAGCCTTTCTGATTGGTGGACAGAATCCTTTCTACCTCAAAGAAATGGATTATACTCGAACTCAAAATGTGTTCAAGAATTCTGCAGGAAACCAATGTTAAAGATATTGGTCTGTAATTATGCAGGTCCCTTCTTTTACTTTTCCTATATAATATATAATATACAGGAGTCTCCTGCGGTTTTTTTTAACGCTTGGACTTTGCGCAGGGCTAGAGAATCGCGCTAAATGCAAGCTAAGTAAGGGCCAATGCCGCAGAATACTCTGTGGAAAACAAGATTGGGATTCCATTTTGAGGTGGGAATTTGTTTGTTTTTAACTCCTTTAATTGCTTCTCTACGTCATGGATGCCTATTTCTATGTCCTACATGCGAGATAGTACGATATTCAAACGACGATATTTCTTAAACGTGGAATGTGTTCCAATGTGTATGAATTTCTAAAGGAACAAACGGCTTAGGTCATCGCTCCCTAGATTATACTAACTTATGCTAAGAGCAACAAACACACACACACCCATGCCCGAGGAAGGACTCGAACCCACGCAGCTCGTGACACGACGCATCAAACCACGCGGCCACTCCAGGCGGCGTGGAATGTGTGACGAATGTAGTTCACGACATGTTTCGGGAGTCAAACTTCGATCACCTGACTGTTTGCGTTAATCTCTTCTACACACGCACTTGAAAAACTATGAAGTAGTTATAAAATTAAACATAACGAAAAAGTGGATGTAAAGCCAACGTTTTATTTTAGAATCGGCCACATCTGATTCTCTCTTCCGCTTCTCCATACAGCTTCCCATTCACCGGAGTGCTCCTTTCCTGTAGTGAAAACCCCAGCTTCACGCGACGTTAGCTGCATCTGCGTGCACTGGCTACTTCCGCAAACAAGCATACACTAGGAACTTGCTGGCATATTGAGACACGAGGCCGGACGGGACTAGAACCTTGAATCTCTGCCATTCGCAGGCTAATGCGCTACCGACTGAGCTATTTTGGATGTGGGCCTTAACCCGCTATTATAGCCCGTCCTCTGCTTCGTCGGCGCGAGCCTCTTCTGTAATGCGAGAGTTTAGAATGTTAAATCCGTCATCCGCACGGAAGGCTTCCCATCAGCATGATCGGGAGCCCTTGACGACGTGACCTCCAGGTGTTGAAATTAGGAATAACAAATACATAACTTAAGAATCTGAAGTCTTAAATATCTGTAGCACCCTTATTGCTGTTTGAATCAGTGGGTTGCCTCACAGATCAAAACATAATTTATAGCGTTAAAGTCGCTAAGTCTCATCTGTAGTTTATAAATCGGGGATTGGGGAACTGGATGTGGGGAAAGGAATGGAGTTGGGAGTAGTTTGATCGTGGGTTATCATGTGGACAGTACAGTGGCGGAGTGAATACATTCCTCATATTTGTTCTGCTTGCTAGATAACTCCTTGTGATAAGTAAGATTATAAATCTTCTTCGGATACTTCTCTTTCCGTATTCCTTGTGCTTTGGCAGGAAGTCTCACAAGGGAACCGCACCTACTCGTCGTGACCGATTTCGCCCAAATTCAGGGACTCAAATGAAAAGGACAGAAATCGGAGCTGCAGATGGCCAAACGTTTATAAAAAAGTTTCCGTCGTGATCCGGGAGCAGCGCGAGTCATTTATGTTAGCTCAGTTTTCAGGCAACGGCTGGCGCCAATCCTGCTGTCATACGATTGAGTCACAATGTGAGAAAACCTTTTTAGCCCAGTTTTTGGTTTTGTTTTTACTTTCCGTTTTTTCATTAGTTACACTACAAGTCAGTCGAAATAATGTTCTATATATTGTATTTGAAGAGCAGAAGAACAAATTTTTTCTGTTAACTGATTCATGGAAAGAACAAACAAATTCATAATTATGCGCCAAGGTGTTTCCAAGATGAAATTTTGTCATGGGGCAGTATTAAAGTAATTCCTCCAAATGTACTTAGGTGGTGTATCCCGGTGATGCTTACTTATATCGTCAGCTAAGGAATTTCGCCAAGAAGCTTCAAAACTGTTCTTATCTCCTCGAGAGTAAAAAAGAAATCACATTACGAGAAGACAGCATCAAAATACGTTACACTGAACATCATGAGTTATCCTCGCCAATATTAAGCAAAATTATGCATTACGCGTGGTTCGCTATCAAACTGCGGTAAGAGAGAACATTTTATGAATGTAAAACGATTTTTATGTTGCTTTGAAACTGTCAAGTAATCGTAAAATTGGAGCGTTTGTAAAGTGCGGAAGATGCTGTGAAAATTAATGCTTCTACATCTGCACCACGGTTATTTGGAAATTAAGGACCGATCGATCGCAAAATAGAAACCACAGTGAAAATCAAAAAGGTTTTATTTCCAACAGTTGACTACACCTTCCAGTTACTTCTCTACATGCTCGCCGCCCTGATTTACATCTGTAAACAGGAGCATGTTTGTAGCATAACACTGTACCAACTTCCCAATACCTTAGCCATAAAAGGGAGCCGCCTTTGCATTCCGACAATTCTCTACGCTAGTCTGCAGCTCGTTGTCTGTGTCACAATATTGTCCCCACAGCCAGCTGTTCACGTGAACAGAGACGAAACTCAGAGGGAGCCAAGTTCACTCTGTAAGTGGGCGATCAAAACCTTCCCATCGGAAAGGCTGCAGGAGCGTCCTAATCGCCCCTGCAGTAATATAAAATTTTCCTTTGTCTTTTGTTTTCGCGTGTTGTTGTAACTATTAATAAATTCAATATGCTCAATATTACTTCAGTATAGTATCAGTGCAAGTAATGTAAAAATTAAGATTACAATATAGGGAACCACCTTGGGACTCAATCCCACGATCTTTAAAGTGCCGTTCATCCTCTTTACGCTACGCCAAGCGGCGTCTGGAAACTGTGCTAAAATAAATGGCTCATACTTCGCATCATCCATGAGAAAACCTTATTTTTTAGGATTCCGTGACTCAAACTGCAAAAACGAGACCCTTCTAGAAACGTATCTCAGCGTGTCTCTCTGCGTGTCCGACTGTTAAGAATGCTTTTCCTCAGGAACGAACAGACGTATCAAGTTAAAATTTAAACCACATTTTAAGGGCTATGGTCTGTTGGAGAATGAAATATTTAAAGCTTCCAAATCAATTCAATCAAAACATACGGCTATTTATGTCACATATTCTGAGACTCGCAAGCTCACTCATCCAAACCTATAGTCTACTTCCTCTTGGCCCAGAATCTGGAAATTTGGCGAGAGTCGAAGTTTCACAACACAACTAAAGAAGAAAATCCTAAAGTGTTAAATTTTAATCATATAACACGAAAAAAAGTTTTGTCCATTTTTATCTGGTGCTCTTTCTCAGAAATAGCTAGACGTATGAGCTTGAAATTTATACCAACTTGAAATTTATATCTATGATCGCGTGACTGTGTCAAAAATTAAAGCTACTAAGTCAGTGCATTCAAAAGACATGGAAATTTATGTCATATACTTTAATAATCGAAAACTCACCCACCAAAATGTGTAGGGTAATTACCTCTACCTCAGACTCACGAAATTTGGCAAGAAAGGAAAAGATAGTAAAACTGAAAGTTTGTAATTGTATCGCACGATAATTTTCTTTGTCATTTGTTATTAGAGAATCGGTCTGTCTGTCTCTTAAGACCAACATTTTCTCAGGAAATTGTACACGCATTACATTGAAATTTGTCACATGTTAAGATCTATGGTTACTTGGCGGTGTACAAAACGTAAGCTTCTACGTTGATCCAAATAAAACATATTCCATTCGTGTGACATATTTCGATACGAGGAAACTCGTTCATGAAACCGAGCGAGGTGGTGCAGTGGCTAGCACACTGGACTCGCATTCGGGAGGACGACGGTTCAATCCCGTGTCCGGCCATCCTGATTTAGGTTTTTCCGTGATTTCCCTAAATCGCTCCGGGAAAATGCCGGGATGGTTCCTTCGAAAGGGCACGGGCGACTTCCTTTCCTAATCCGATGAGACCGATGACCTCGCCGTTTGGTCTCCTCCCCCAAAGCAACCCCAACCCAATCATTCATGAAAACCTACAGCCCTTTTCCCGTTGACCCAGAATCATGAAGTTAGACTAGAGGCAACGCTTAGAGCCGAAAATGTCCGAAAAGCGTTTATTTGTAATCATAGAACACGAAAAATTTTTGTCATTTGCTATTCGGTTTCAAACGTGAAATTTAAACATTCTCGAAAATTCTGGAGTACCGGGGACTCATATCTTGCCACTATTAATGTCGGTAACAAGCAAAAATTGTGGAGATTCTCGATTCCTGAGATGAATGAACTGTCTATGCAGGGTAATTAGGTTTTTACGGAACCATCAGAGCGCGGAACCCCCTCTCGCACCTGGTCAAACAATTCTAAATGCCTGGCCATCTAGAGCTCGCTTCTGACCCAGAGTTTTATATACTACAAATTAGGACGCTGTCGATGACGACGCGATCTCTTTGTCAGTCCATCCGTTGTTTGCTCGGGCACTGTGAGTCTCGCAGGCGAGGCATTCACGTCGCGCAGTAGTCCGTGAGAGGGGCGAGGCGTGCGAAGGCGGCCTGGAAGCGGCTTCTCAGCGGCCAATGCCATTGCCGGCGGGACCTGCTGCCCGCTATCTCTGTCTGGGCTGGGCTGGGCAGGTCGGCCTTGCGGACCGAGCCTTGACCGCCAGGTAAGACCGGTCCGGTCCAGCGGCTCCGTCCACGGGGAAAGCCGTCACCGCCGTAGCCGCGGTCACGGGGGAAACTGCCGCGGAGAAAGTGAAACACTGGTATAATAAGAAGGCCCGCCCCCCAATACAGCCATTCTGCCGGTGAGAGGCCGCTGCCGCAGCTGGACTGAAGAACTAGAGAAGGCTCCCTCTTCGTCTCACCATGCGGACCGTCGTGACGGTGAGTCGACTACCTTCACCGCCTCTTTCTGCACATCACGTCCTTCCTCCATCGAGATCGTACGCTTGCCTTTCGCGCATACCGTTATCGGACTTGTATCAACGACGTCGAGTGCTAGGGTTAAGTATCAGTAGGTGAATGAAAGCTGCAGTGAGCGGCAGTGAGCAACGCCGACAGTTACACTGCGTGAGGAGGAGGCGTTTCTTGTAAGACAGCACTGACAAGCCCCGCTGAATCACACGTGTAAAGGATTCTGCCTTCGACCAAACTCAGTTTTCCTTTTTCTTCGACCACACACCGAGCTAGGTGGCGCAGTGGTTAGCACACTGAACTCGCATTCGGGAGGACGACGGTTCAACCCCGCGTCCGGCCATCCTGATTTAGGTTTGCCGTGATATCCCTAAATCGCTCCAGGCAAATGCCGGGATGGTTCCTTTGAAAGGGCACGGCTGTTTGGTCTCTTCCCCCAAACAACCCAACCAATCTTCGACCACACATAATTCGGTGAAGTTTCACCGTTATCAGCTGGTTAATTTTTTTTTTTAATATCACATACTGATGATCGTGTAGCTATCTGTCTTCTACAGTACAGCAGCGTGTCATCTGCAATTTTAGTGGGTTTCTGATTTTCATCACTCTATGAAACTGTTCTCGCAGACATACACTGTACCACTGTTCACAGAGCACACAACCCTCATGAACAGCTGTACAGTGTGTTTGTGAATTCAGATTACAGGCAGCTACAGGAACATAAGTATGCATACAAAAAAAGTAAACCCACTGATGACGCCGAAACTTCACAGAAACAGGAGTGAGTAGAAAGAGGAAGGAAACCTTCTTACCTGAAGGCAGAATCCTTTTGCAAACCACATTAACTTGAAAGTGGTGGTGATGATCTGGCATGTAGAGCACTAGACTTTGAGGTTCCACGTTCAATCCCTGGTAGGAGCGCAAACTTCCCCTCTCTCCAGGATGACACAATCTCTGCCTAGGCTGCTATCCAACTGAGGACCGTGGATCTTTTTAGGAGGTTAGAGTCGGGCACGGTGATGAGCTCATCGCCCTCCCGCTCGTAGTACCTCATAGAACGAAAGGCTATATTCTACCTGCAGTCATGCCAGAACGCTGTTCACGGGTTGCGAGCTACAGATTACTCATTTTATTTATTTGAAAGAAACCATTGAAACACTGTGCATTTCAACCGCCACTGAGTTGTAAAACACGACCTTATGGTTCAATAAATTAAAATTCATTTCTTCCGGCAGCTAGTAGTCAAATCAAATTTCAGCCTATTTTTGCGTGCAAATGTCTTAGTTTATCTACCGGTTCTAATGTAATGTCACAACGTTAGATACCAATTAAATCCTAGACATTTACAAAAGGCTTTAGTTTGATACGAAGTCTTACGGGCGACAATTTTTTAAAATTATTCTGTATTCGCACTTGCTCGATAGATGAGAGGTTTCTTTCGCATCGAGTCGATATGGTACCAGAATATATTGTATGCAAGTGATACTCAACAGCTCAAAATACAGATTATAGACCGCTAACACATGTCGATATATTTCTGTATTTCCTACCGACTTCAATCATTTGACTTTCTTGAGTTATCTCAAAATTACTGCCATGTGCGGTGATCTAAGATAATTTTATGATACCTGAAGATAAAATGATTGAAACGGCTAGTACATAAGGAATTGGGGTACCAGCATCTATTGGTGATTGTGAAATATGGTTTTTTTTTTATTTTCTTTTGTTGTATTTTTTTACTAATGGTACTGAAATCCTGTAGTTGAAAGCTCAGAGAAGAGCAATCTGATTCTCATTACTTATACTTACTACTGCTAAGATGACGCCAATGAAATGCAGTTTAAAAAGGCTTATAACTGCTAAGATGACGCCAATGAAATGCAGTTTAAAAAGGAATAAAAACGTTACACAAACCTACATACAGCTGGTCAAGTTCTTCTTACTGGTCAACTCACGAGTCTATTGTCTGAACTGCTTTCCTTCTGTGTTCTGCGATTACAGAAATCAGGCGTGCATACTATAAATATGGAATTTTGTGTTGGAAGTAAAGGAAAAGTATTTTGCAATAGCTTTTATTATTCTTTGTGTTACAGCTTGGTCTTTTTCGGAACATAAATTTCATTTTCAAAATTTTGTTTAAACTTATTACAACCGATGCTATCGGTCTGATTAGGAACTACCTGTTCCAAAAGCGATTATGATGTTCATAAATCTTCAAAATTTTGCTTCAGAATATCCACTCACATTTGCATATGAATGTGCCACTGATAAAGTATCAACAGGGCGGCTTAGCGCAACGGAGAATCGACGAACCTTGCATGCGGTATTGGGGATTACCTTGGCATAATATTTTCAGCGACAGTTTTCCGTTAGCAGTAACGTATTACGACCAGTCCGGTCGTCAGTCATGACACCGACGATATTCTGGAGTCGTGTGTGTGTTATCCAGCCGATACCCGAATCAGCTGTTCGTTAGGCCACTCTTAGCCGAAGTTGTAATGAAACGTCATAGAATGCAGCGGTTAGTGCACGTCGCCTGACGGTTTCTATGCACACGATGTTACAGTCGTTCCAATGTACTGAATAGCTCCCACATCAAACTGTGTCACAGTCCGCCTGATATAGTCCTGCAGACATGAAACGTGTGATTTGTCCACCTATTCGTAGAGAGTGGCGAGCCACTGCAGACCATGGGCTCCTAGTATCAAACCATTGACCGAATAACCTTCAACTACATTTCAAAGTTGCACCCTATCATTCGTTATTATCCTTCGCTATTTCCGTTATCGCTTATCTGTCAAAAATGACGACAACATGCGTCACATTCAAAAAGATATAGAATACACAATTTTAACAATAATTTCGCGAAATGCGTTCTGCTAGGTAGAAAGAAGTGACTGATACAGTATGTTGACTCCTTTTCAAATACATGCAGCAGCGGACACTACACAATATCAGGAGTATTCATCGAATGAACATACGTTACTGTTACACTGCCTTTTACAATGTCACACCATTTTCGGTGTCTTATTTTGTCAAGACCCTCAGTATATGTAATATATGTCTCAGTGTCACAGTCCTGCCTTTTAGGATTATTAAGAACAGCATCGACCACAAGCTCTCTTTTCGGAAGTCAACTTGTTCCTCTCAGCTGTTAGGTGAAATATTATGCAAGGTAATTTGAACTTAAATAATGAAATAAATTAACAATGAAGTTGACGACAAAATTGTATCTATTTAGTACATCTCACACACGCTCTGAGCTACTCACCCCCCCCCCCCCCTCCCTCTCTCCCGCATGCCCCCGCTTCCTTGCAGCTCAATTTGTAGACAGCACGTGGACAGAGAGACTGGTGTTCCCCTCTTTTATAATTTCTAATGTGCCTGTTTTTACCCTTGTGATCATCATGTGAAACGTATATCGGAGAAATTGATACGGGTATAACACTTGTATGGAACCGTAGCCGTTGAAATTTTCAGAGTGAAGCCTTCTGCGATTCACTGCGGTTTTCTTTTCATGCCTACCACTGGATTTTGTTGTGCACTTCTATAATGACATTTCGCAGAATAATCACAACCGTGACGAACTGCGCAGCTCTTCTTTGACGCCAAGCGAAGCGATGCCGTTCTGAGACTCTGGACTCGCATTCAGGAGGACTGTGGCTCAAACTTAGCTTTTCAAGGCTTTCATTAATGTCGAGATCTTTTGTTTGAAAACAAAAGGGCCAGTTACTTTCCCTACTACGAGCTTGTACACTGTCGTTAATGACATCATCCTTCAGCGACCGTTACGATAAAACTTTCTTTTCTTTTCAAAATCTGAAACATCTTTTCCATCGGTACAGGTTGGTAGAGGTCGAAAACTGACAAGGAATGGAACAATGTTTTCATCCTTCTCCATAGATGAATTATCCCACTGCTCTAGAATTCTTCCGACACATCCCAATGTAGGTATGAGTACGCTAATAACATTTTATATGACAATTCATTATCAGATGAGTAGATTCAGAGATTACAGTGACAGGCAGCTGATCGTGAAGCCAAATAATAAGCATTACATTGATTAATGTCTAATGACAATTGAGAATGCTACCACCAAATTCTGAAGGCCTCATGTCTTGTTGTATTTTGTAACAAATTTCTAACGTTGTCACACAGTACACACCTCCAAGTGGGACCATCGACAGCAAAATGAATTTCTTCCATTATTGATATAATATTTTACGAGCTGGAAGCTAATGCCTCAGAATTTCTTATGATAAAACTCATAAGGCTGTTGAAGTAAAATAGCATTATTCAGGATTTCTTCATATTTGTAGCCTTCTGTACTAAAGAACTCTAAATTGTAAAATGTAACGTGGCGGTGTGAAACGTAACTATATAGGTTCGTGAGTAATAGGGTACTGTAAAGGAGTTTCGAATTCGAGAAGTTAGTCCACCCTCAACGCATCCACTCCTTCTGCAAGACGATTGCAGACCACACATCAGCACTGTGACAACTGCAGAAATCCAACTCCTTCGGTTCACTGTCACCGATCATCCTGCATACAGTCCTGAGTTCTCCCCATCCGATTCGCACCAGTTATCAAAACTTCAAGAACACCCTTGACGAGTCCGGTTTAATAGTGATGAAACGGTGCATGCAGAGTTGAGGTTGTGACATCGTCAACAAATTCCAAGAATCTACAGTGTCAGTATTAAGAAACTCGCCTCTGTTTGGGACCATGTCGCAAAATGGCTGTGTAGGCGCGGAGAATAAAGATATAGGATGTTAATAACGTTTGTTTTATTTAAAAGGCTTAAGAGTTTTCAAGTAAAAAATTCAGAGGCATTACTGTTCAGTTTGTTCTCGTGTATCCAAATTGTGACAAGTAGTTTCACTATCGAATACATAATTACCTCATAATAAGACGTATACGATTAGTAATTAATTTTTGTGTTTATTAATTTTTATTGAAATGCGTTCGACCTGATCAATAACAAATAATTATTATAGTTAGTGGTCTATAAAGAAAAAATACTGATCTGTACATTAAAATAAAGAACTGTTTGATAACACTGTATGCGTTCTCAGGGAGCTACAAGTGTAAAGTGATGTTTCTCTTGAACGCTAGTACACCACTATGTTAGAGACAAACAATAACTTTCTACCTGACGGCGGCACGCGTCGTGGAATGGCATCTACTACACAGAGCATCTAAATTGCTGACGGCAATCTCAAACGGAGTCCAAAATCGAAAGAGATTTTTGGGGTGGGTGTTGTTCAGGGGCTCGGGCTTCTCGTTCATTGGCATCCCAGATGTTCTCAGTAAGATTGAGATCACGTTACCGAGTTAAGCACATAAGCATCCCTATTTCTCTTGAGTCTTCCGCAACAACAATATAATATTATCGGGGCGATGTCCGCCCCAGGTAGCTGAGTGGTCAGCGCGACGGAATGTCATACCTAACGAACCGGATTCCATTCCCGGCAGGGTCGGAGCTTTTCTGCGCTTAGGGACTGGGTGTTGTGTTGTCCTCATCATCATCATTTCATCCCCATCGACACGCAAGTCGCTGAAGTGGCGTCAACTCGAAAGACTTGCCTCAGGCGAACGGTCTACCCGCCGGGAGGCCTTAGCCCCAAGGCATTTACATTTCCATGGGGGATATGGAGTAGCATGTTGTCTTGCCGAAGATGCAGATCACATACCACATACTATAGCTGAAAAACAAGAGCTGTTATGAATGAAAAGTAGATTGTTGTTATTCAAAACTTACAAGTGGCTTCATTTTACCTCATTTAAACAACTCCCTGATGAGAGTAGCTCCACTACCAGCCTGAAATGTTTGCAGCTGGCTGACGAAATCATCGTCTCACATTGGTTTCCACCTTTATGTTACCAGTGGCGCGTACTAACACGTAGCGAGACTCACTAGTCAAGGTAAATCTTTTGATTTTTTGAAACACAGTTTTACGAAGCAACATCGGTGGTAAAACCCTACTAAAATTGTTGATATAATTAATAAAACAGTGTAGATCGAGTACAGTAATTTTATTTTAAGATCGGCGACCATTTCGTATCAGTGGTTGATCATTTTCAGCGCATCTCCTCCTCACGCCATCCTAGAGCCGTTCATGATCCCTGCCACCATCTCCGGCAGTCAGTATGGAGTAACCGTCTGAAAATGATAAAACACTAATCGAAACCGGTCACCATTTTTAAAATAAATTTTTTTATGCGATACACACTGTTATTATTAGATAAAAACTTGTTACACCTTTTGGTGCTTAGAAAGTCCTATGGTAGCGTTCCGGCGCACTGGCTTATCTCTGTCCTTGTCTGCATTCCGCGAGCAGGGCTACGTATGTCGGATAGTACTTTGAGTACCATTTCACGAGGTATTGCCTGTGGTTAGCTACTGGTGGCTGCATCACCGATTGCAGTGCTGTGCTGTCTTCTCTCTAACAATTCCTCATTGCCAAGAACATTTGATTCTGAGCGTGACGGGTATATCCGAATAGAAACACACACTCATTGTGTGATATGAACTACTTCAAAGATAGAATGTCCCATACGAAGGGGAGCCACGAAAGAATTGCGATCATGACCACAAAAGCCCATCCTCCACTAGTCGAGTCCGTGATGACATCCTAGTCACGTACAGCGCTGATTCACTCCTTTCGCTGAGGCGACAGTAGCTTTCTCTTTCCTACGCAGCAGCTATCTCTATTTCAGTTTCTCATGGAAGGTTGCTTACTAACTTTTAACGAACCTATTGCATTCCCTAGAGTTAAGAATGATATATCACCCTTGAAAATGAGGTACTGAATTCTGTTTTCTAACAATCCTCTCTCAAGTTGCGTACTTGGAGTAACATTCGATAGGGCTGCTATGTCGGACGGCTATAGCGAAATGCAGGAAGACCTGTGGAAGATCGGTTATTGAAACAGAGGCTGGAATTTAACCCAAAAATTCTACTTATTGTCAATAAATGCAACGTATTGTGAAGAAATAAAAGAAGAAATCCTATAAAGGTTGATCACTCTTCTGTCGACATATCACCGGAAACGATAACGACAGTAAAGTACTAAGGAACTACCGACCAATGTAAAGCTAAAATGTCAGACTGAGATTCAAATGGAAGAAACGTAAAAACATGTAACTCATTCAGAAATGAACCCTTAGCATAATTATTACGCTTTCGTCATTAGTCTGGCACCCTCGCTAGAATGCCTGAATGGAAACAGATAAGATTCGAAAACAAGCAACACGCTTCGTCACGGGTGCGCTTAGTAAGCAGAAGAGCGTTAAGAGGGTGCTCAGCAGAAACTAGTGGCAGTTGTTACAATTGAGGCGTTGTGTAGCAAAGCCAGTTCTATCATGAATATTCGCAGAGTCTGCTTTTTATGTAGAGTCAGATAACATATTACTTCCTTACTTCCTGCCAAAGTCAGACAAATTAGAGATGATAGGAGGCTTAGCGATAGTGATTTTTCTCATGCACCATTTTCGAACGGAAGATGAAAAAGGCGAGATGGTAGTACCAGCAGACGCACGTTTAGCCACACACTGTAATGCGGCATGTGGAGTACAGATGTAGATCTAGAGAAGCAAGTACTAAATTCAGCAGAGTGCGGAACTGAGCGAATAGCTCTCTGGAAGACGGGAGTCTCACACATACTGATGGGATCTGGTACCTATTAGTTTGTAGATGTTTTGGCCACAAAGAGACTTTGCAAGAGTAGTTTTGGCTCCTACAGGCAAGTCCTCGCTCTTCACGTATTTCGTCATTCAAGAGCGCAGATTATGTGCCATGGTTCTATAGTCATCCACTTGCAAGTATCTTGCTTACAGTTAGTGGATTAGACAATAGTTTTGACCGGCATTTTCTAACCAAAATGATAAGTCGTCATCTACCACATGACTTTAAGTGACCATCGGCAGCTCTCGTCAGGGTCTTTTGATTATGACTCATTAGTGTCGAAACGGGATAAGTGTCAAATCCAGCAAATGTTGTCACGACGTTTATGAAGAAAGAGTATCTCTAGTCGATCGTTTCCTGCTTTAAAAATTGTAGCGATTGAGATCGGTCTGTAGTCCTGACTTGCGACGCGTCATAAAGACTGGAACAAACCGAGACATTTTCTAGTCCCCTGGAATCTTACATTGTTCCTGGGACACAAGGTAAAGTGATGTGTGTAAAAGGTAATAGCGCAGGAGGGATACATAATGGTGCCTTATGGTTTAACACAAATAAGCGTAGTGCTACGAGCCTGAACCGATGGGCGTTGAACCCTGCAACCTGGCGCTCCGGTTTGGTCGCGCCGCTATAATAAGCACTGCTCGAAGAAGCAGCCCAGTAGCGAGCGGCCTTGCCTACCAGGGCATATCCAGCTGCTGGCTCTTGATGAATCACGATGGCGTGGCGGAGTGGAGCAGACCAGTAGCCAGCCAAGCAGGAAACGGCGGACGCATCAGGATGAGGAACCAAGATCTGCTTGCTGGAACGCTGCATCCGGCAGCGTCGAACCCCCGCCGCTTGGCGTTAGGAGGGTCTCATGTTCGTACCTTGGACCATGAAGCGGGGGCAGGATGCCCTATTGGCGGTTCTGAGGAGACAGTGGCGGATTGAATGCGGCCTGATGGCTAGTCCGGCAAAAAGCGGTAGTTGGCTTGCATCCTGGCTGCGCCGATGATAGCAGCGTCGGAAGAGCGTCCGCGATTCCACGGATGAGACCAACACACGGCGGACGTCGATGCATACCTCAGTCTTACCGATTACCTGCTCGGCTGACCAGAGTGTCCCAGAAGGAGTAGCCAATATTCAGGGTTATACGGCAACTATGATTTGAAGCAGAAAACAGTTATACGAACGTACGCCCTAGTCCTTATGGTTTCCATGAACACATTTAATGTCGAAATTATTCCATTTCATTGTGGCAGGGTGCTACAGCAACAAGTTTCGAATTATTTCATAATAAAAACAGTCATTTGATTGTCAATAAAAAAACAAGAAACCAATCAACTAAACACAAATGGTTGTGTCTTGCACGACTAAGAGGGTAAATTGAACTATGACTAATAGAAATATACGCAAAATCAGCTGGATATGTAACCCACTGTTATAAAGCCATGTAGAATGGAAAAGCGACCCAGCCGTAACTGGACATATAATCCATGCATCATAAAAACATATAAAATGCAAAGTGGACCAAGATAAAAGAAAAGGATACCACTTTCAAGAAGGGACAGAAAGGTAGCGGCTAAATTTCAGCAACTATCGTATGTTATTTCGGCTAACCAGCTGACTGCGCCACAGCATTGCAAAATAGGACCACGTTTACAAAATAAACGTGGTACGAGCAGCACGCAGCACAATATCCGTTTGGCGTACACAAAGCTACCGCCTTCCTGTATGTTCTTAATAAAGTACTGGCAGTTTTATTTTCTTTAGGTTCACCTTGGAATTTTTTTTTTATGATGGATGCATTACATCTCTGGTTACTCTTACGTCTATTTTCAATTTTATACGGTTTTATCACAGGTCGGTTACATATCCAACTACTTTTACGTAATATATGAAGTCTTCAGGGGTTGTCAGCCGAGTAGCATCGTCGTCTCGTAGCAACGTTTCGATGGAATGCGTCTCCATCATCTTCAGGAGAGGTGTCGGGATATCGTCGGTCGCGGACTGATATCTCTGCTGGACCGCTCTTCGCTTCCCGCCGCCGGCCAATCACGCTCCCGCGGAATCGCCGATGCGCCTGGAAGCAGAGAGCGGCCAGCAGAGATGTCAGCCCGCGACCGACGATATCCCGACACTTCGCCTGAAGATGATGGAGACGCATTCCATCGAAACGTTGCTCCGAGACGACGATGCTACTCGGCTGACAACCTGTGAAGACTTCATACATGAAATTCGCCGAGAAAGCCTGCACTCGCATATAATTTTACGTAAGTTTCTATTACTTTTAGTTAATTTTACTTGCCTATTCGTGTGAGATAGGACAATGCCCCATCCTCTGTTTGTTTCTAACTGCTTGGTTTCTCGTTCCTTATTGACAATCTGATGATGCTCCAAAAAGGATGAAACGCTTCATGAATATTAAATAACTTCGCAACCAAGATTGCTTTTATTCTGAAGCATTTTAATGTACATTGTTATTTATTTTCTGTATTATACACTACTTTGTCATTGTTTACATCGCACCACAGAAGATTAGACAGAGGGTCACGAGACCAACAGTTTGACATGGGCCACTTATGGTCTATCAAGTCCGGAAACTATCTTAAATCATACAATTCTCCATTGTCTGTGTTTTACAATGTACTGTGCAATACCCTTCACACATGCACATACCCAAACATGACTGAAAGACATTGCACAGTACACCGTAAAATAAATCAATTCCTGTCTGGAAGACATTGGGTAGTACTCTGTAAAACACGTGCACGCATGTCCAAAGGACATCGCACAGTAAACCATAAAACAGGGGCATTGCAAGAAAGTAGTACATGCCTAGACAAGCACGCAACAATAATGAATTAGTCTCTCAGTGTGAAAATATCAAGAACAGAGCAAATACAGGACGTGGACACACGGTGACATATGGAGGTATGTGTCGGCACAGGAAGCGCGCCCGGATAGCCTAATAGTTTAAGGCGACCGCTCTCGCAAAGCGCGATATCCGGGTTCGAGTCCCAGTGCGGCACAGCTTTTCATATGTCACCAATAAATAATGCAGCTGAAGTCTAATCGTATTATTCTATCTTGAATTTGCCTACAAAAACTGCCTACGTTACAGCGTACGCACGTGGCGCTAGATTTTCAGTATTGTTTCACTCTCGTCAAGCAGACTGTTAGTCCTAGAGAAAAAATGGAAAGGACTTTCGTATAAGAAATTCAATGTAGTTTAAATTTATAGCGCGACAAGTTTTTGCTAAGGGCCGCTATTTTCGAGTTATTCAAGGAAAACGTACAACAGAGACATTAATAACGTGCTCGATATCGGAATCCATTCTTAATAGTCCGTATGTCCAGACGAGCGTTCCTTCATGTCTATGAATAATGACTATTCCTTCTAGGACACTGCACATGACCAAAGGGTGCTCGTTAATGCAGAAGACAAATACTGCCACACAGTTCAGTTCCTCTCTGAAGGAGAGTACTTGCCCGAAAAACTGGTTCGCTATGAAGGAAGCGAAATGCGGCGTTGACTAGCTGTAACCCACGCCCTGTAAAAAGCACCAGCCTCCTGACTAGGCCTCACCGTTACAGATAGTTTCATTTTCCAACTCCCTGGCTTCACTGGTGACGAGCTGCTTACTGGGTTGTCGTGTTGCAGTTGCTCCTGCTGGTTGTGGCGGCGCTGGCCGAGCCAATCCAGGTGCACGAGGAGCCGGACGAGAAGCCTGTGGAGAAGCGCGGCCTTAGCGCCGACGGCGGCTACGCGGCTGCCGCCGGGGACTACGGGGGCGGCGCCGGGGACGCGGGGGCGGCAGCGGCAGCAGCAGTGGCGGACGTGGGGGCGGCGGCGGCAGGCGCCGGTGACAGCTACGCCCACGCCGCGGCGCTCACCGCCGACTACGGCGGGGTCGCCGACGTGGGCGGCTCCCTGGCAGGTGAGCAGCTGCCGCCGAAATGCGAGGAGAGTACCGTACTTATGAGTACTCTTCACAGGTGCCCCAAATAACGTATCCCAGCCTCCTCTTTACGTCACCCCACTGTATAAACAAAAAGTAAAACATTTACATATGGAGGTTCATAAAAAAAAGTCCATGAAATGAAAAAAAAAATACAGTCAAATAACTATAGATCAAATCTGTGCATGTATATATAGAAGTCCCCTGCTTGCTTCTAACTGTTCGGGTGAATCTCAGAAACTACTGTCGGGATATCGATTACATTTTAATTAAGGCTACACTGGTGCACGAGGATCTTTCGTTTACATAATTTATAAATATTTCGTTGAAACTGGCTGAACTATGAACTGTCTGCCGCAGCATTTCTAGACAGCAACGAAGCTTGAGTGGAATCTAAGTCGGGCGTGGTGGTCTGGCGATAAAAAGTTTGCTTGGAAACTGAGAGGACTCGGGATCGAATTTCGGTTAGCTTACGGATTTTCCACCCTGTCTTTAATTCCAGCATTCACATCTCAATTACGTGGACTGTCGCCACAAGGAAAAGAGGTACGGATTCCATGTTAAGCCGCAGGTTACCTTTTTCCTGTTGGATAACTGGCTACGGAGACGACTAACTGAAAGATTTGAAACGGACCGGCAGGAAAGTGTACGTATATACATACACCCTCCTTCTGTACACGTTATAAATTAAAGTCAATGCCATCCTTTTCTACCTGTATGTCACAGCTAAGCTTGGGAATTGTTGTAGGGATTCTGATACTGTTTACGCAACTATGTACACTGATTCACGAGGAAGGTTCGTGTATATCTTCTATGTACGTATGATAGATTAAATTTCCTCTTAGTGGTTTTGGTCTGTGGATTCGGGTTAATCTCAGCAACTGTTCTAGGGATTTAGATACAGTTTTCATTAACAGAGAGACTTATTTACAAGGAAGGTTTCTTTATATCTCTACATGTTATAATTAAGTCGTTCCGTTGTAGATACCCATTGCTATCTGTGTGAAGCCGTGATGGATTTCTAGCTAATCATAAAATACGGGTACAGACACCTCTAAAAGGGGTAAATTACTGTGGCTGGGAGCCTCCTAAAAAATTATCGACGCACCCAGGCATTTTGTTGACACTAAAATCTCACACTCTTTTAGGTAAGGGAAGTGAGTCACAAAATCTAAAAACAAGTACCACACTCGTCTCTGTGTCATTTAAAGTAGAGAACGTGTCCTGCGGAAAACCAACATTTGCGCTTTAAGCATCAAATAAAAGAAACTCAACTAATTTATGCAGCATCGACACACTTGTTTGTCATCTTTGACACAGTAGTGATACCTCCCTCCACAACAGAAACACTGCTTTGTAGCGGATATCGTCCAAGTTCACTTCTGTAGTCGGCTACCCTCCTGACAAATGTTTTCAGAATCTACTTGAAATCACTTTATTATATGTTCGATATTTTCTTTTCTTTTTTATCAGAAAAGCTTTACTTGCTGTTACCAGCCTCCATTTTGTATCCTCCCCTGATATCGGCAGTCATTTCCTTCTCAAATAGTAAACGTTCGGACATTTAACTAAACTCACCATCGGCCGTGAAACCCTAAAACTATTTGCCAACTTCAAGCGCAATTCAGAAATGTTCCTTTATAATAAGATGCCATTCCGGAATTATCCTGGAGCTGGATATGTAGACACAGAAGATTTGAACTGCATGATGGATTTCAGAGGTTTATCTGAAACCTTGTAATCTGATGGTAGTTTCTCTTTGCGTGCTGACATTTACTCCCTACCTTTTCCTTCTGCATTACTTACTCCTATGTTTGCACAGTAGTGCAGTAGGAGCGTACTCGGAAGAGGGTTGTGAGACTATGTGTCGATTATCGACATCCAAACGATTTATCTGCAGCTCATTCTTAAGTGTTTGGCAGAGTGTCCATATTATTTTTCAACCGTTCCACACTCAAATAGCAAATGCAAAATGGACACAATTTTATCCATGCTATCTCTGATACCTATACTTTTATTACGATGGCCATTTCTCCCTTTAGTTGCTATGGTTCGATGCAGCTGTCCAGTTCTTCATCTCCAAGTAACTACTGCAACCTACATCCTTCTGAATCTGTTTAGTGTATTTATCTCTTGGTCTCCCTCTATGGTTTCTACTCTCCACGCTGCCCTCCAATACAAAATTTTTGATCCCTTGATGCCTCAGAACATGTCCTCACAACAGATCCCTTCTTCTAGTCAAGTTGTGCCACAAATTCCTCTTCTCCACAAATCTGTTCAGTACCTCCTCATTAGTTACGTTATCTATCCATAAAGCCTTCAGCATTCTTCTGTAGCATCACATTTCGAAAGCTACTCTCCTCTTCTTGTCTAAACTAGTAATCGCCCACGTTTAACTTCCATAGATGGCTACACTCCATACAAATAGTTTCAGAAATGGCTTTTTGACACTTAAATGTATGCTCGATATTAATAAATTTCTCTTCTTCAGAAACACTTCTCTAGCCATTGCCATTATAAGGCTTATATCCTCTCTACTTCGACCATCATCAGTTATTTTGCTCCCCAAGTAGTAAAACTCATCTACTACCTTGCCTCACTTCCTAATCTCATTCCCTCAGCACCACCCGATTTAATTCGACTACATTCCGTTATTCTCGTTTTGATTTTGTTGATGTTCATCTTACATAATCCTTTCAAGACACTGTCCATTCCGTTCAACTGTTCTTCCAGGTCCTTTACTGTCCCTGGAAAATTACAATATCATCGTCAAACTGCAAACATTTTTATTTCTTCTCCATGGTTTTTAGTTCACACTCGAATTTTTTTTGTTTCCTTTACTGCTTGCTTACTATACAGTTGAATAACATCGGGGACAGGCTACAACCCTGTCTTAGTCCCTTGGCAACCACTGCTTCCCTTTCAAGCCCCTCGAACCTTATATCTGGCATCTGGTTTCTGTACAAATTGTAAATAGCCTTTCGCTCACTGTATTTGGCCCCTTCCACCTTGAGAATTTGAAGCAGAGTATTCCAGTCACCATTGTCAAAAGCCTTCTCCAAGACTACAAATGCTAGAAATGTAGGTTTGCCTTTCCTTAATCCATCTTCTAATATAAGTCGTAGGGTCTGTATTGCCTCACGTGTTCCAACATTTCCACTTCTCCCTATATGTTTTATTGATGTGCAGTGACATTTCTGCCTACGTGTGTGTTTGTCCTAAGGATAATTTAGGTTAGGTAGTGTGTAAGCTTAGTGACTGATTACATTAGCAATTAAGTCCCATAAGACTTCACACACATTTAAACATTTTTAAGCCGGCCCTTGTGGCCGCGCGGTTCTAGGCACTTCAGTCTGGAAACGCGCGACCGCTACGGTCGCAGGTTCGAATCCTGCCTCGGGCACGGATGTGTGTTATGTCCTTAGGTTAATTCGGATTAAGTAGTTCTAAGTTCTAGGGTGCTGATGACCTCAGAGCGATTTTGAACTTCGTTGTCTGTCTCTCTGTCTGTTGATGTATTAAGAGCCCCTTTCTAAGGAACGGGAGGAAGTAGCAAGTGGAAATTTATGTCAAATGCTAAGGTCTGTTGTCTTTGTGGGGTAGAAAATTTAAAGTTCCAGGCTAATGCAATCAAAGGTAGGGCCATATATGTCAAATATTTTGATCCTCACAGCCTCACTCATCATAACCTGTGGATGAAACATATATACATATTAAGTTGGTACGGTACCCTCAAATCGCACACTTGTCCGATTTTATACTATAAATGAAAAGATCGATACCCAGTGGTATCGAGATTGATACCCAGCGGTATCGAAGGTTTCATAAAGTGCATTCTACATCTACATCTACATCCGTACTCCGCAAGCCACCTGACGGTGTGTGGCGGAGGGTACCCTGAGTACCTCTATCGGTTCTCCCTTCTATTCCAGTCTCGTATTGTACGTGGAAAGAAGGATTGTCGGTATGCTTCGGTGTGGGCTCTAATCTCTCTGATTTTATCCTCATGGTCTCTTCGCGAGATATACGTAGGAGGGAGCAATATACTGCTTGACTCCTCGGTGGAGGTAAGTTCTCGAAACTTCAACAAAAGCCCGTACCGAGCTACTGAGCGTCTCTCCTGCAGAGTCTTCCACTGGAGTTTATCTATCATCTCTGTAACGCTTTCTCGATTACTAAATGATCCTGTAACGAAGCGCACTGCTCTCCGTTGGATCTTCTCTATCTGTTCTATCAAAACTATGTAGTACGGATCCCACAATACAGGGCAATATTCGAGCAGTGGGCGAACAAGCGTACTGTAAGCTACTTTCATTTTTTCGGACTGCATTTCCTTATTGTTTTTGTGGCTGGACTACATGGTAGGCGTGCGCCGTGTTGACAGAGCAGAACGCGGTGGGTGACGTGGGCTTCGCGGGCACGGCGGGCGGCGAGGGCCTGGGCAAGACGGTGGAGAAGCTGCGGCCGTACGCGGTGCCGGTGGTGAAGGTGGTGCGCGTGCCGGTGGCGGCGCCGGTGCCGGTGGGCGTGCCGCGCGCCGTGCTGGTGCCCGTGCCGCAGCCCGTGCCCGTCCACGTCCGCGTGCCGCTGCCCGTCCACGTGCCCGTGCTGCGCCAGGTGCACGTGCCCGTCGAGAAGCACTACCCCGTCGAGGTCGAGAGGAAGGTGCGTGCGCCCGCTTCCGCCTTCCGGCCGCGCCCTCCCAGCACCACCACATTCGTTCTCCCTCCACAGCATTCCTGCATAATCAAATCCAAATACACCACATCTACATACATACTCCTCAAGCCACCATACGGTGCGTGGCGGAGGGTACCTCGTATAACAGATTCTCTCCCTGTTACACTCCCAAACAGAACGAGGGAAAAATGACTGCCTATATGCCCCTGTACGAGCCCTACTTTCTCTTATCTTATCTTTGTAGTCTTTCCGCGAAATGTAACTTCGCGGCAGTAAAATTGTACTGCAGTCAGCCTCAAATGCTGGTTCTCTAAATTTCCTCAGTAGCGATTCACCAAAAGAACGCCTCCTATCCTCTAGAGACTCCCACCCCAGTTCGCATTTCCGTAACGAAACTTCCTGGCAGATTAAAGCTGTGTGCCAAACCGAGACTCGACCTCCGGACCTTTGCCTTTCGCGGGCAAGTGCTCTACCAACTGAGCTACCCAAGCACGACTCAGCACTTGCCCGCGGAAGGCAAAGGTCCCGAGTTCGAGTCTCGGTCCGGCACAAAGTCTTAATCTGCCAGGAACTTTCTTATCAGCGCACACTCCGCTGCAGAGTGAAAATCTCATTCTGGAAACATCCCCCAGGCTGTGGCTAACTCATATCTCCGCAATATCCTATCTTTCAGGAGTGTTAGTTCTGAAAGGTTCGCAGGAGAGCTTCTGCTAAGTTTGGAAGCTAGGAGACGAGGTACTGGCAGAAGTAAATTTATGAAGACGGGGCGTGGGTCGTGCTTGGGTAACTCAGTTGGTAGAGCACTTGCCAGCGAAACGCAAAGGTCCCGAGTTCGAGTCTCGGTCCGGGACAAAGTCTTAATCTGCCAGGAACTTTCTTATCAGCGCACACTCCGCTGCAGAGTGAAAATCTCATTCTGGAAACATCCCCCGGGCTGTGGCTAACTCATGTCTCCGCAATATCCTTTCTTTCAGGAGTGCTGGTTCTGCAAGGTTCGTAGGAGAGCTTCTGTTAAGTTTGGAAGGTAGGAGACGAGGTATTGGCAGAAGTAAAGCTTTGAGAACGGGGGTGTGAGTCGTGCTTGGGTAGCTCAGTTGGTAGAGCACTTGCCAGCGAAACGCAAAGGTCCCGAGTTCGAGTCTCGGTCCGGCACACAGTTTTAATCGGCGAGGAAGTTTCATATCAGCGCACACTCCGCTGCAGAGTGAAAATCTCATTCTGGAAACATCCCCCAGGCTGTGGCTAACTCATGTCTCCGCAATATCCTTTCTTTCAGGAGTGCTAGTTCTGCAAGGTTCGTAGGAGAGCTTCTGTTAAGTTTGGAAGGTAGGAGACGAGGTATTGGCAGAAGTAAAGCTTTGAGAACGGGGGTGTGAGTCATGCTTGGGTAGCTCAGTTGGTAGAGCACTTGCCAGCGAAACGCAAAGGTCCCGAGTTCGAGTCTCGGTCCGGCACACAGTTTTAATCGGCGAGGAAGTTTCATATCAGCGCACACTCCGCTGCAGAGTGAAAATCTCATTCTGCATTTCCGTAACACTCGCCTGATGATCAAACCTACCGATAACAAATCTAGCAGCCCGCCTGTGAATTGTTTCTATGTCCTCCCTCAATCCGACCTGATAGGGACCCCTAACGCTCGAGCACTACTGAACAATATGTCGTATTAGCGTTTTATAAGCGATCTCCTTTGCTGATGAACCAATCTTCCCAAAATTCTACCAATGAACCGAAGACGACTATCCGCCTTCCCCACAACTGCCATTACGTGCTTCTCCCACTTCATATCGATCTGCAATGATACGCCCAAATATTTAATCGACGTGACTGCGTCGAGCGCTACACTACTAATGGAGTATTCAAACATTACATGATTCTTTTTCCTATTCATCTGCATTAATTTACATTTATCGATATTTCGAGTTACCTGTCATTCTTTACACCAATCACAAATCCTGTACAAATCATCTTGCATCCTCCTACAGTCACTCGACGACGACACCTTCTCGTAGACCACAGCATCGTCAGCAAACAGCCGCACATTGCTATCCGTCGAGGTGCAGGGTCAAAATGCCATTGGCCCCTCTGACAGCGAACAACTCGTGGCATGATAATAATAAAGCTCTAGCATAATGTCTTCCCCTCATTACAAAAATGTATTTCTAAGTGCACACACTTTTTAAATACACCCAAATGCTGTCTTCTAGAACATAGCTCAATTCATACGTTTATGTCAATAGACCTTTCCTTGAGCTCTGATAGCATCTCATTTCTTTACTCTTTCTGTCTCTCTATCTCTCTCTCTGCTCTCTCTCTCTCTTTCTCTCTCTCTCTCTCTCTCTCTCTCTCTCTCTCTCTCTCTCTCTCTCTCTCTCTCCCTCTCACACACACACACACACACACACACACACACACACACACCATACACACACATTCTCTTTACGGATAACGTAATTTAGGAACGCTGCTCTCACAATGGCACCCATCCAGGAGAAAACGCGACAAATTTTTCGGTTTCGTGGAACAGACCTGCACTGAGAGACTACACTGTTGATAATCCTGCAGACCACATTTCAATGCAGTCCGACAAAATGGAACCGTAACTATTCTAGAGGAAACCGCTGTGTTTACGTTTGTAAAATATGTCGCTATTGCAAGCAGCGTAGGCAGATTGTAAGCGCAGACCTGCTTAGTTTACTAGGAAACACTGGAATGAATCAACTGCCATGACTACCTTAGTAAAATTTGTTTTTTCTCTGAAGCGACTTTTTACTTCAACTTGAATGTAAATAGGCATAATGTCCAAATCACATATATTGAGATATACCAGATAAGGGACAGCCATATAGTGAATGTGTGGTGTGACTTTGTTCAATAGTATTGTACGATATTTTTTTCACCCAGCCTACTACAATGGCAACAGTTTACTTGAACATGTTGAAACTTTACGTTGCTCTTCAGTTACATGGATTACAACTTTTCTGCAAGATGGTGTACCGCCACGTTGGCGGTTATTTGTTCGCCAGTTCTTGGATGAAACCTTTCCTGACAAATGAATTTGTAAAGTACACCAATGTACAGGGCCAACATAACGTCTATCCGTGATTACAAAGATCTATTTCTAAGGAACCATGTTTGATACAGTTATGTAGTTCCAACTCAAATTCAAAGAACTTGATGGATCCATTTCCACACATGCTCCGTTTCCTGTGCGTAGAAGGTCTATAGGGCACTCTATTCCTCTCCTCGTCTTTTCGAACATCTCTTCCATCAGTGCCTCCACACTACCTTCTATTCGTTCTGTAGGAGTCTGCAGACACGGTTTGAACTGAACGCTTTGTTCTTAATTAACCCCCATAAAAATGTTAGTTAACGCGATGGCCACGATGTTGTACCGACTTTACCGATCCATCTCTCAGGAAAGGTTTCATGTTGTTGAAACTCTGTCCATGGTTGTAATTCCTGTAACTGAGGTACAACATAGAATTTCAACATGTTACAGTAAGCTGTTGCCATAGTGCTTGACAAAGTGAAAAATAACCGTACAATATGTGTGTTGTGCCCTCAGCCACGCCAAACATTCACTGTAGGGCTGTCCCTTACGTGGTGCTCCAGAATATACGGATTTTCAAACTTCTCATCTACACGGAATGCCTATTTACTTTCCCGTTGATTTGAAAAGTTGCTTCAAAGTAAAAACAAGATTTATTAAGACAGTCACGGAATTGCTTCATTCCATCGTTTCTTAGCAAACTCAGTTCGACTCGGCGCATCATCCGGCTACGCAGCTTGCAGAAGTGACATATTTTACAAATGGAGATGCAGCAGTTTCTGTAAAATCTTCACCACTGGGCCTGTTTCTCTGCAAAAATAACATTTCCGTTTTCACCGACTGCACTGAAATGTTCTGTTCACGTATCAATAGTGTCGTCACCCGCTTCAGGTCTGTTCCACGAAACTGAGAATCATATAGTGTTTTCTCTTGTATGGCCGCCAGTATGCGAGAGGCATTTCTAAATTACGAGTCCTGTAAAAAAGAGAGAGAGAGAGAGACAGTGAAGAAATGAGATGCTATCACAGCTAATGTAGACGTCTATAGAAATAAACTTATCAGTTAATCTACCTTTTGCGACAACGCGTATAACTGAATTTAAAAGTATCCCTCAGAAATAAATTTTTGTAATCAGGGAAAGACATTCTGCTCGTGCTGTACTATGATCTTGCCAAGAGCTGTCCACTGTCCGAGGGGTGAGTGGCATGCTAAGACGAAAGTGGAATCTGAGGATGCTCTTTCAAATTACTGTTCACCTCATAATTTAAACAATTAATCACTTTAGGAAATAAATTTGTTAATCATATGATTTTTCAAGCAAATACCCAAGAAATATCCCCACACGTTTTCGTTGGAGGTAGTAAGTTTAGAAAGATTTAAGGGGGCTACTCAGGTACTTATCAACGTGCTGTGAATGATCAGTTGGTCTTTGATCCGTAAAACAGAAATAAAATGATGTAATCTGTTACAATTATCTGCTAACTGTATCAGGAGAAAAGTAAGCACACCATACAATGTTCCAGAACATTTTAAATAACAGACTTTTTGACAGTGTGACAAATTCAGCACCGCATCGAACGAAAGACAAATCAATACTGATTCACGCGGCCGCAGCACCGTATATTTTTAACTTGTTGACATAACCTTGTACATATTTTCATTCTTTGTTAGGTCTTCAATTTGAATTAGAGTCATGGTATAATTACATTACAGAATTCTTGCGACAGATTCTTGGCATTAATTAAAGTAATTACAATGATAGCATGTTGTTAACATTTCTCCTCCTGCGCAGCTACAGTGCTTCCTGTCTCCTACCATTTCTGCTCCTTTCCTTAACCCTTCACAGCACATGCGTTCTTATACCACATCGTCTGCAATCCATTTGCTTTCAGTTCCCTTATTTAGAAAATCTGCTTATTGGTCTTATGTACGAAATATTACCAGTAGCGCCCATCGCCAACATCTTAAAAAATTTTAACGACGATACGTTACTTAACCAAGCTTAAGAAAGTTTAGATTCCTACAATTTTTTTTAATTAACTGATGTAATCAAAGGCTGAAACCGACACCATCACCGGTGACAACCCAAACCTCGCGCTGCGGAACGTAAGTAACGTATGGACAATGCTATTTTTAAAACAGTCACATACTATTTGAAACGTAAATGCCTATTTCGGCCGTCCTGACGTCTCAATCTCTGTGAAAGCGTCTATGACTGACATAGTTTGTTTTAAATTGGTTTATTGTACGGTGTAATCGTATAAATATGCAAATGGAGGTCGCTAGTCATCTTCAAAGAAAATAATTCTCCCACTGTGCGCGGATTACTTCTTTCTCGTACGATCTGAAGCTGGTTATTGGGAGAATTTTGTATCCCAACTCAATTTGAAAGTAGAAAGTCGCCATCTGTTCCTCCATAACTTTTCTCATTTTTCACGTGCATAATTCAGAAGCATCAATTAAGAATTCGCTGGGATAAACCGCTACCGTTTCTAATGGTCAATGACCTGCTAGTCGTAGACGTTTTGCCGAGAATGTATTATTTTACCATCAGTGCGTTCATTATACAGCGTTCGATCAAAATTTTTTCTTCGTATAGACGAATATTGTGACGGCGCACGGCAGCACTTGTTTAGTAGGATAGCCGTTTTAGGACGTTTTAATACCGCTATCTTGTTTGTTATTTTCGTTGTAATCGATTTCATTATCGAGGTCATTAGCACAAATTCCGGTGACAGAAATCTTCACGTAAGTGAGTCTTCTCCGAAACTGAATATTTCGTCCACTAATAGCAATCAAATCGACTACGTTCGTGTCCAATACAACTCAACTACAGTGCAGTAGAAACTAGATTATTAATTTGTATACCTTACAGATCTAATGAGAGGACAGTAAACGTACTTTTTGTGACAAAATTATCGCAGCGGTGAAGAATATGTAAGCTATTAGAAACGATTTGAACCAATACGTACATCTTGCTAGCCACTGACTGCGCTTCTCACATCAAATTTCGCCCATTCTGTTCGTTTTACATTCAATGTTGGTATCAAATTTGCTATTATCCTTTCTTTCCTAGTTCCCAATACCAGTTAAAATGCACTTTCATGTATCATGTTTTTTTCCATCTCATTATATTTTCATATACCGGCTGATCAAAAAGTCAGTATAAATTGGAAAACTGAATAAATCACGGAATAATATAGATAGAGAGGTACAAATTGACACACATGCTTGGAATGATGTGGAGTTTTATCAGAACAAAAAAAAGGAACAAATACAAAAATTCTAAATATGTCCGACAGATGGCGCTTGATCTGATCAGAATAGCAATAGTTAGCATAACAAAGTAAGACAAAGCAAAGATGATGTTCTTTACAGGAAATGTTGAAAATGTCCACCATCATTCCTCAACAATAGCTGTAGTCAAGGAATAATGTTGTGAACAGCACTGTAAAGCATGTCCGATGTTATGGTGAGGCATTGGGGTCGGATGTTGTCTTTCACCATCCCTAGAGATGTCTGTCGATCACGATACACTTGCTACTTCAGGTAACCCCAAAGCCAGTAAGCGCACGGATTGAGGTCTGGGGACGTGGAAGGGCAAGCATGACGAACGTGGCGGCTGAGCACACGATCATCACCAAACGACGCGCGCAAGAGGTCTTTCACGCGTCTAGCAATATGGGGTGGTTCTAATAAAACCCCATGTCATTTCCAAGCATGTGTGTCAATTTTTACCTCTCTATCTTCATTATTCGATGATCTATTAAGTTTTGATATTTATACTGACTTTTTGATCACCCAGTACATCTCTAGCTTACTGGATGACTGAGTGTAACTGCCCTTATTTTCTGTTTGTTCACAGCTGATTTATAAAACTTTAGAAATTAAACATTTCCGAGTCGTACAACACGTGTCTGTTCTATTAGAAACCATTTGACAAACGAGATTTGTTGTAGAGCTTCAGTAGCTTTGTAGCGGTGTTTATACAATTTTACGGATCTGTACGATATGTGATATGTATGGGAAGAGTTTTTACCTGAATTTTACTGATTGTGGTTGAACTACTTTCTCATTTGTTATTGTTTCAACCATTCTCAGTTATACCAGCCACGTAGAGGTCATAGGCACTAAACTACTGATGAATTTTTTATTGTAGCTTTTTAGCTTCTACCGTTTCTTATAATCGTGGTTCCTTAATGTGGTTCCTCATAACTCCATATACGATGTTTGGGTTCCACCAATTTGTCTCCCTGGTCATCCCCAAAGGAGACTTGACGTTTGCAAGAAGAGTGCCGCGAAGCTGAGTGACTGCAGCGGACCTCTCTGTTGACAGGTGCCGTACCCGGTGGATACGCCGGTGCCGATCGCCGTGGTACGCCACGTGCCGGTGCCCGTGCCGCAGCCCTTCCCCGTGCACGTGCCCGTCTACAAGCACATCTACCACATCCCCAAGCACCACGAGCCGGTGCTCCACCAGGCGCCGCACCACCACCACTGAAGCCGCCGCCGCCGCCGCCGCTCCCAGCTGCCGGTGCCTTACCACACTGCCCATAGACTGCTTTAACTGTTGTTGTTGTTATCTGTTGCTCTGTTGATACATTTGTAAGTGATACAACCCTTTTGTAATAAAATGTTCACAACCGTCTTCCTGTACATTATTTAACATGCCAGATGGGTCTTCATGAGACACAGTTTCTTCTTATTGTTGCTACTTCGAAGCACTGGTCCACTAGAACTGTAGACTAAGTTCTAGAAACAATTACCAATCGATATACTTGGAAGGACAGCTCAGTTTGTGTGATCGCTCTAAGCTTGTTGACACCAGTGCCTACCAATTTACATTGTATATTACAGCACTAAGGATGGTTACTAAGTGACCGAAAATCAATTTTGCGGTTAATAAAACAAAGAAATACGACCAATGCTGTCTCTCCTTCCAAGTATATCCATTATCTGGTCGTGGTGCAGAGGACATTCCATGGAGTCGCGAATCAGTTACCAATGGTTTAAATCATGAGTTACAGACGAATTCGAAGGAAGCGCGTTGTAACAATGCGTTGGTGACAAAATGGGTTGCATCCTTTACCGCGACATTTAATATGGAATTTCACTAGGGTCGTAAGTATTAATCTGATACACATGCATTACATTTTCCGCCATTTTATTATTGTAAATTGTATTGTTACCTATGATTTTGAGGAATGGGAAATTTTTAGGAGAAGGTATCCAAACTTATTCTACTGTTGTGCAGACTTACTTCCCGAAGTTGAGTATAGAAACGACTGTGCAGGGGAATTATGTGCCGGCCGGAGTGGCCGGTGGTCGGTTCTAGGCGCTACAGTCTGGAGCCGCGTGTCCGCTACGGTCGCAGGTTGGAATCCTGCCTCGGGCATGGATGTGTGTGATGTAATTAGGTTCGTTAGGTTTGAGTAGTTCTAAGTTCTAGGGGACTGATGACCTCACAGGTTAACTCCCATAGTGCTCAGTGCCATTTCAACCATTTTTTTTGGCAATTATGGACCCAAAGTGCAGGATGTATGCAAAGGATAACGTTAATTTATTCCACGATAAGTTTCTTACGATGTAACAAAATTATTATAGCAGGTGGTTATATACATTATAAGGTAATGATAATAATCGATAGGCTGTAGCTGTGGCCGAACTATTCAAGGCGCTTCAGTCCGGAAGCGCGCTACTGCTACGGTCACAGGGTCGAATCCTGCCTTGGACATGGATGTGTGTGATGTCCTTAGCTTAGTCAGGTTTAAGTAGTTCTAACTCTAGCGGGCTGATGACCTCAGATGTTAAGTCCCATAGCGCTTAGAGCCATTTGAACCATTTTTGATAGTCTGTAGCTATCGGAGGAGACCTCTGGTCTCTGCTGAGGGTGCAGGATTGAAAATTAGGCCTGCAAAAGATCTCTCAAGTGTATCATATTTCGTTATGGTGTTCATAAGTGTCCACATGTAAACGAAGCCAGTAAAATTGATGTGGATTTCTGAGTCAAATAAAAATATTATTTAACGTGCTGCACAATAAATTACGTGCTCCTCCTAACATATTTTTTCATATCGCTATGACTGTTTGGCGGAATTGTGAACATTACATTTGCTAGCTATGTTATCGAGTCCCAGCTCTATAGGCTTACGTGTAAATGTGATGGGGCCTATGTTGTACCAACGGCTAGAACGTCTGTTTACATGAATGATGTATACGTCACCCTACTTGTCTACTACGATAGACTATCAAAATAATGCACCATGCTTTAAAGCTTTAGCAGATACTGTATTCAATTAAATTGGTACACGAAGAATAAAACCACTTCCTCTCGTCCGATCCTTGTTTAAAGCTATGGAGGCATCGTAATCTTCCGAGATTATTGGTTCAGTTTGTGGGAAACAGAATACACACCCCAACAGTATTTACTTCTAAGTAAATATATACGTCAGTAAAAGTTCCGCAAACGAACGCAGGAGGAAGTTTAAAAATGGAATAGACTTGCAGAGCTATCCTAACGATTCCTAACAAAACTGACAAAACACGAAAGTAAGTTAAATGTTGAACTCTTCAATGAAAATGAGGGTTACATATATCCAGAGGAAACAAATGTAGCATAGAAACAAAGAAATAGAACTTATATATTCACATCTTGCTGAAATTATACTTAAATGAAATAGTAGGAATACAGGGGCAGTGCGACACTTAATTAGCTTGATGTTAAACCGTATCCGTAAAAACCTACCATTCTAGAACGTTTGTTCTTTCTGCATCTTGGTAAAGTTCATAGAACATATTTTTTTCCAAGTCTTAATGTGCGTGCAAGTTACGTAACATCAGTTCCGTCATCGTTCGTAAGTATTCAGTAGGAAATTATTGATAGTGTTGAAGATGAAACTAATGTAACACAGCAATGTGATTTGATTATTGAGTTCAATAGAACACGAGTTGATTGCGAAACTGTTGGAAGAGGGAGCTCCAGTCAGTTATGGTAACCTTATTACTGAATTATTGTTATTATTATTATTAATATTATCTTGAGACACAATAGGACAAACAGAGTAACTACTGAGAAACTGCCATCTGCTTTGAGGTGTTTATTACTCTAATCAGAGACTAATGGACATCAATTCTTCCTGCCGTTCGCTAGGCGAGCATTTCACTGTTAGATACTCGGATCAGTGCTCTCTAATCTCATACTACTGTATGACGGACAGTTACTGTATTTAGTACTCTGGCAAACATTTGAAAAGAATGAGCTATTCCTAAAATAATAAGGGTAAATGTCAGAAATGGTGCTACATCGTACCACAAAACAAGTACTAATGCCTACATATTGTTGAGTAGTAATTTACTACTGAAACACAAACTTTGCAAATAAAACATCTGATAGTTTTCTGGGTCTACTTTGAACACGCAAACGAATCAGTGGAAAATGTCTGTAGTCTGCTAAATGACACTGACCAGAGATTTATACCAATATCACTTTATTCCTGTGTCCATATACCTTTTGAAGGTATTTCTTCAAAGAATTACTTCTCTTAAATGATGATTAGGAAAATTTCGTCTACGACCAACGTCTCCAAGTTAGAATATACTTTTCCACGAAAAATTCTCTTACATCCTGTACATCCTGTTATGTTTCAGGCTATAAATAAAACGTTTCTGAGCTACAGTGTAGCCTTTTGTATACGACAATGACGCATACGGAGGATACGTTATTACCAAAATTTTCCTCTGAAAGCGATGCTGTGACAGGAAACCCGAGACGCTCCAGTGGGCTGGAGTTTGTGGATGAGAGGAAGAAAATGTGCCACGAGTGGCATTGACCTCGGCGGTAAAAGTGCTGTTACTGGACCCAATCAAGTGAAAGTTGTCGGATGAAAGTTGCTCTGCTACGAGAAACGTCTCGGAGAAGAACCGGTGAGGGCAGAGAAGAACACTTGTGGCTTTTATGTGAGTCAAGCTGCTACTACAGAACTGCGTGAAAGTGCTTCGTCTGAGCTCTTTCGTACTTCATTCACGATGACTACCACGCATCCAGCAGTGTTTTGGCCAGAGCAACTAGGCAACAAATAAGGGATCGTACATTATCTAACGTGGTATAACACATGCAAGGATGTATTTTCGGTACGGTACATAATGTAGTGGGCCGCCTCCGTAGCCGAATGGTTAGCGTTGTTGCTACCGATGTGGAAGACCTCCGTTTCGATATCGAGTACCTCCGGTGGTTTTTCTGCAACAGGGAGGTCTACAACGGGGTCCAGTCAGCATCATGATAAAGAGCTGCTTGTGTAAAGAAGAGGTGGCATTATCAGGATTCATCCACAGCCAAGAATGGCTGGAGTGATGATTACGGGTCCCACGATCATAGATCACTCCCCGTACTGCCTTGTAAGCAGGAGTCAGTCAGTCAGCACAAGCCTAAGGACGTCGGTATACACCGAGCGTGGTAGCGCAGTGGCTAGTACACTGGACTCGCATTCGGGAGGACGTCGCTTCAAACCCGCTTCCGCCCGTCCTGGGTTGAGGTTTTCCGTAATATCCCTAAATCGCTTAAGAAAAATTCCTGAATGATTCCTTCTTAAGAGCTGGGCCGCTATCCTTATCCGTCGTTCCCTAACCCGAGTTTGTGCTTCATCTGTCATGATCTCGTTGTCGACGCTAGTCTCCTCCTCCTCCGTCGGCAAACTTGACGAGTTAGCTAAGGTTGATGTGGCGCTCTACTAGTTTTGTGACGTCACTTCCTGCTGCTTTACGTTGAGGAGCCGTTTCGTCACATGAAACATAAAATAACTTCTGTGATACCTCGGCGACGTGTCACGTAAAGAAGAACCAGTAGGAAGCAAGAATGCTCCATACGTCACAAGCAGAAAGCTCGAGGCCCGCAGGCAGCAAGCCGCCATGTTTTACTTGTTCAGCAGAAGCACGTATCTGGTGAATTTTACGCTACACTTGACGCTGTTTCGAAGCACCAGCGCATTGAACATCTCGAGAATGAATTGTTATTGGGGTAGTGTCATAATGGTGTTTAAAAGATTTCCTATTTAGTTATTACCTCGCTATAATTCACATGTTACCAGAGTAAGCCGTTTTAAGGCAACAGCACGTTAAAAGTGCCTGACAAATGTGTCGTTCTTGTTACGATATAATTAAAGGGAAATTAGTATCGTATCGATGCTTAAAGCCTATAGAAGATTATAAATAAGACTCAAACCCTCTTATAACGAAGCTTCAGCCCAGTTTAGTGTGTAGAAGCACCATTTTATAGTGCAGAAGTTAGGTGGTCATAAAGTTCGTGTCCGATTGTAGCTAATCAGTTTTTTTTTTTCATCTTCACTGTATGTAAAAGGTTGTGGGACTTTCTTATGAAGTTAATAGAAATAATTTCTATAATATTAATATCACATAAATGTAAGAGTGTTCTCTGTCAGGAGTAAGTCTGATGGATTTGGTGATCTTTTGTAAGCCGATGTCCTCACTGACTCGGACATGTATCTTTCTTGTTTCTCTTATTACATGCTCACGGACATGCTTTTACTTATGTATAAGACATTCAGAAGAGCATGACCAGCTTATAAACAAAGGAGAGGAGGGGCGTTTTAATAGACCTAAGGTAGGAATTTTAAGCGCACACATTTCCGTGAACAACTGTATTGTTTGCGTGCAAAGTAAAGCCGACACCTCCGCTGGAGAGAGCTAAGAGTCCAAAATCACGTTAAGCAGCTCGTCCCATGTGGCGACAGCGCTCACTCTGTGTCGTGACGTTGGACACCCTGGGTGCGAGCACGTCAACGTTAGATGCCTTGTCACGTATGCCGACGCCTTAAGGCCTAATCCGTGATTCATGGTGGCGACATATTGGAGTGTAATGATGCGGACGCTACAAAATTCTTGTTCAGTGGAATGCCTGATTGCAGCTGGATGACGAGCTGACGAGCTCACAACCATTCAGCCATCTTCAGGTGAGTGTTTTCCGCTGGAGATCGATGCTTCACATCGCTAATGTTACATCAAAAATTTATTATCCCAAAAACTGACGCTGCTGATAATGCCCAAAGACATCCGTTACTCGAGTGACCTCTGTCGAGTCTGGCGGGCTTCGAATAGTGCTTCGTCTATGGCGCGCAGACGCATCCGTAATGGTGTTGCTGTAAGCGTGCTCTCTCTCGGAATGCGGGCTCGCGGAGTTAAAATTCAGATGTCAGACTGATAAACATTAGCTGTCGAGGCATAAAATGTTTTCTTTCTGATGATATTAAAGAAATCACCGGATTCTACTCTTTAAGCAGTTGAAAGCTGCCGTCAGGATTAACAAACGTACCGAGCGTATTTCTAGAATCCCAGGAGGATCTTGTCGAGGTCAAGGTTTGAGTCATGGAATGATCCATGGAATGTCCTATGGAGACACGATGTTTGGCAATGGCTGACTTACTGGGCTGCGAAAGACGAGTTTGGTCGCTTATGTTCAACGCACTTTTCATGTCCTGTGCGCGTTGTCTGATCAATCTAGGCCTTCTTCCATTGGCATTTTGTGCCTATGCTGACAATACTACACCACAGTTACTGCACAGACCACATATCAGAGAAATACATGGTGCAACACAAAATACATAATTAGAAGGTGTAGGACGGAGAAAGGAAAGGAAATGCAAGGGACACTTGATGTCACCTGCATTGGGACTTCATACTGAAACAGACGAGTGAAAATGTGTGCTGGACTGGGATCTCTTGCTTAGTACGCAGTTGGCTTAACTACTGCGCCACACGGTCACAGTGTTTACAGCTATTGTTCAGACTATCTAGGCACGCCTCTCAGGCGACCAAATTTCCATCCTTTGCCCCGGCCATGCCCTCCGTGCTCCCTACCATTGAGATTCTCGCAGGAGTCTACGCGTAATTATACATCCGCACTGAATGTGCTGTATTCATTGCCTATCGCGGTGAATCAATTACATGAATGCTCGGTGGCTGTTCTGTTGCGCGCTGACACAATTTTTGCCGCAACTGCGGGGACTATTCCATCACACCTCTATATCGACTCATAGCCACCTAGCCTAAGTTCGACTCATATTGCCACCTAGGCACTTAGCCACAGTTCGCGTCCATGTCCTCCATGATCACTAGATTGAACTAACCGCAGGAGGCTGGGTTTAGTTGTGCATCCACAGTGAAGGTTTTGGATTCATTGCCTATCGAGACGAATCATAAGAATGTGTGGAGTCTGTTCTATTGGCCATGTCCTAAAGAAGAAACACGAAACATTCATATAAAACATTACTGTCTCCTATGAGGGTATGTGGCTGCAGTAATGATCCCTATTACTTTTCAAGACATGGCATGTGTCCACAAGCAGTTTTTTTTTATTTGTTATGTCCGTAGGGATGTGCGACCACCATTAGAAGAGTACTCTCCATTTTAGTAAGAACCGCAGCTGAAACACCTGCAAATACGTGTTAAATACAATGGAAATTTTGGAAGCACCTAGTTGCGTGTTGTACTTACAACACTACCGTCTGCTATTGTTATACTATGACCTCAAAGCTAGAGGCAATTTGTATGACGTAATTATTAATCAAGCAAGTTATAGAATAAAGAAGCAGTGCAGTGTTACCCTTTGAAAGGAATTTTTTGATTTTGGCCTTGCTATGCCTAACGGAGGTGGCTTATCAGAAGTGAAAGTCAGAATTACCTAAATATTTAGACAGTAACAAACAATAATTTACCTATCCGCACTGTCCAAATGATAATGAAAACGGTCGCCACCCTAATTAGGAATAAGAATGAGTAACATTCTTGTTCAAGAAATTGAAAATAAGTAACTTCAATGGGCAAACACAGCCTATACTTTGCCACACGAGAGTGCAATGAACTCTGGGACATGCATATGTTCACGTTAAGGTTGGAGCTGACAGAGCAGAACAAACTATTTGTATAAATATAGCAGATAACTAAACACACTATTACTTTAAGGAGTTAGTCAAACTGAACTGTCTCAGTAACGTTACTATTAAATTCACTATAGAATCGTAAATTGGACATAGGTTCAATATTACTTTTCAACCATATTAATATCTGACATGAAATATGGATATGGTTCACAGCAAATTAGTTACTGTGCATAGATTAAGTCTCTCACTTCTAAACATCTTTCTACTTAGAGTGAAAATTAAATGGAGTTCACTAACAAATTACTTCTCACTGTCTTTTGATTAAAGAAGTTACTGTTTTGCATAGATAGTGGTCTTCCTATTAATCGTTATCTAGCATCAGTACAACAGACAAACTGTGGATCCCGTTACACTATTAATATGCACTTTTAATACAGAAGAGGAACCTAATATTGTACAGAATTTGACTTGAACAGCAAGAGTAATTGAAACTATCTATAACTCACTTCGTGCAGTTGAACTACTTTCAATGGAGGATGCCCCTTAATCTTAACCACTGTAGCAGAGCAAACTAAACTCACTTTCAACCATTCTAATAAACATTTTTGGAACAGCGATCAATTTTTTTAAAATTCAGTCTTGATCGCACCACGTATCCTACAAGAACATAGGTGTCCGGTTTCGGTCATATCAAATGACCATCATCAGACACATGGCATCCTTCGAATATGGTAGGTGGAGCACTCTTCTCAGCTGCTGTGATGTCAACTGGTCCACCATCTGCTCATATCTCGTTAGTATAATTAGTCCTGCCATTATTTCACAATAGCAACACCGAGATGCACAAAAACATAGACGCTATAGGTCAAACGCAGGTTGAACTTATCTGAATATGATTAAAATATATGATCTTCTACACCACAAAATCATTTGTGAAATTTTACGGACGCCATTTCATTCTTTATGCACTACTTGTGCATAAGCACGATAGGCCGAGGATCAAAATGCATTCTGTCTAAGATTTTTTTCCACTCACTTCCATCGGGCACCTACAGGCACTTCATAATGAGACTTGTAGCATACGGAACCGATTCCTCTGTAGTACAATATTTTCTTTTTCCTTTATTTCATCGCCTCAATGGCACATTTATTTTTTTAGTAGTCAAATGAGACTGTATGGTTGCAGAGACCTTTTCAAGTTTAGAACATCTGTGACTTGTATTTGCAGACTGAAGCGACGAATGCAAGTTCGTACCAAGGCTGGCGTCAAATCACGTCCTTGGTACGAATTTTCATTCGTCGCTTCATCATTTAAGATTAGTATTTTCGATGTAAAATTTATTACATTCAGATCTAAATAAGAGACAAAATAAAAATACTAAGTATCTACTTTCCATCACTTTACAGTAGGTAGAGAAGTGTGACAACGTAACACATAACTATTTGAATCAGTTAATGCAGAACAGGGAATCAGCGATCATAAAGCGGTTACTGCGTCGATGATTTCAGCCGTAAATAGAAATATTAAAAAAGGTAGGAAGATTTTTCTGTTTAGCAAAAGTGACAAAAAGCAGATTACAGTGTACCTGACGGCTCAACACAAAAGTTTTGTCTCAAGTGCAGATAGTGTTGAGGATCAGTGGACAAAGTTCAAAACCATGGTACAATATGCGTTAGATGAGTATGTGCCAAGCAAGATCGTAAGAGATGGAAAAGAGCCACCGTGGTACAACAACCGAGTTAGAAAACTGCTGCGGAAGCAAAGGGAACTTCACAGCAAACATAAACATAGCCAAAGCCTTGCAGACAAACAAAAATTACGCGAAGCGAAATGTAGTGTGAGGAGGGCTATGCGAGAGGCTTTCAATGAATTCGAAAGTAAAGTTCTATGTACTGACTTGGCAGAAAATCCTAAGAAATTTTGGTCCTATGTCAAAGCGGTAGGTGGATCAAAACAAAATGTCCAGACACTCTGTGACCAAAATGGTACTGAAACAGAGGATGACAGACTAAAGGCCGAATTACTAAATGTCTTCTTCCAAAGCTGTTTCACAGAGGAAGACTGCACTGTGCTTCCTTCTCTAGATTGTCGCACAGTTGACAAAATGGTAGATATCGAAGTAGACGACAGAGGGATAGAGAAACAATTAAAATCGCTCAAAAGAGGAAAGGCCGCTGGTCCTGATGGGATACCAGTTCGATTTTACACAGAGTACGCGAAGGAACTTGCCCCCCTTCTTGCAGCGGTGTACCGTAGGTCTCTAGAAGAGCGAAGCGTTTCAAAGGATTGGAAAAGGGCACAGGTCATCCCCGTTCTCAAGAAGGGACGTCGAACAGATGTGCAGAACTATAGACCTATATCTCTAACGTCGATCAGTTGTAGAATTTTGGAACACGTATTATGTTCGAGTATAATGTCTTTTCTGGAGACTAGAAATCTACTCTGTAGGAATCAGCATGGGTTTCGAAAAAAACGATCGTGTGAAACCCAGCTCGCGCTATTCGTCCACGAGACTCAGAGGGCCTTAGACACGGGTTCACAGGTAGATGCCGTGTTTCTTGACTTCCGCAAGGCGTTTGACACAGTTCCCCACAGTCGTTTAATGAACAAAGTAAGAGCATACGGACTATCAGATCAATTGTGTGATTGGATTGAGGAGTTCCTAGATAACAGAACGCAGCACGTCATTCTCAATGGAGAGAAGTCTTCCGAAGTAAGAGTGATTTCAGGTGTGCCGCAGGGGAGTGTCATAGGACCGTTGCTATTCACAATATACATAAATGACCTGGTGGATGACATCGGAAGTTCACTGAGGCTTTTTGCAGATGATGCTGTGGTGTATCGAGAGGTTGCAACAATGGAAAATTGTACTGAAATGCAGGAGGATCTGCAGCGATTTGACGCATGGGGCATGGAATGGCAATTGAATCTCAATGTAGCGAAGTATAATGTGATGCGAATACATAGAAAGATAGGTCCCTTATCATTTAGCTACAAAATAGCAGGTCAGCAACTGGAAGCAGTTAATTCCATAAATTATCTGGGAGTACGCATTAGGAGTGATTTAAAATGGAATGATCATATAAAGTTGATCGTCGGTAAAGCAGATGCCAGACTGAGATTCATTGGAAGAATCCTAAGGAAAAGCAATCCGACAACAAAGGAAGTAGGCTACAGTACGCTTGTTCGCCCAATGCTTGAATACTGCTCAGCAGTGTGGGATCCGCACCAGGTAGGGTTGATAGAAGAGATAGAGAAGATCCAACGGAGAGCAGCGCGCTTCGTTACAGGATCATTTAGTAATTGCGAAAGCGTTACGGAGATGATAGATAAACTCCAGTGGAAGACTCTGCAGGAGAGACGCTCAGTAGCTCGGTACGGGCTTTTGTTAAAGTTTCGAGAACATACCTTCACCGAAGAGTCAAGCAGTATATTGCTCCCTCCTACGTATATCTCGCGAAGAGACCATGAGGATAAAATCAGAGAGATTAGAGCCCACACCGAAGCATACCGACAATCCTTCTTTCCACGTACAATACGAGACTGGAATAGAAGGGAGAACCGATAGAGGTACTCAGGGTACCCTCCGCCACACACAGTCAGGTGGCTTGCGGAGTACGGATGTAGATGTAGATGTAGATAAAATTTCCGTACTACTTTGTATGCACAATACCCTCGTGTAAAAAATATCTGGCGGAAAGTTGTGGGAGGGTAGTAGATTGAGTGTAGAATGATAGTAATGGGTGGTTTTGTGCGGAGAAGTCGCTTTGCTTGAGCAATTACATAGGCGAAAGCATTTCCTTAGGATTCTTCCAATGAATCTCAGTCTGGCATCTGCTTTACCGACGATCAACTTTATATGATCATTCCATTTTAAATCACTCCTAATGCGTAATACATTTCTGCCTACTTTAAGGTAATGGGAAGTAGGTACTTCGTATTTTTACTTTGTTTTACTCTTAGGTCAGAAGATGATTGAAACCAGTCATTACAAAAATGTGAACTGAGGCGGATAAATTACGGGTAAATTAAAATATACATATTTAAATTATTTGCTTTCTGAAACTATTTGCCTACTGAAGACTACGCTCATAAAATAACGTATTTTGATGATCATGTATGTCTTCGCTTTTCTCTCCTAGTTATTGACAACTTCATATGCAAATAGTTGCTCTGACCGTTCATGTTACATTACTTCTGCAAACAATGAAAGTCTCAACCTTACTCTCGGTACAGTCCTCCGCGTCGTTATGTTTTCTTTTTCTCCTGTTTGTGCCTTTTCTGTTATTTTATTCGTCACTAGGAGGATTATCTTCTGAGTTATCCGTAGCTTTCGTATATTTTTTTGGGCCGGCACTTACATTGGCGAAACACAAATTAAAGTTTGTACCCTTATAATATAGAATCCCCATTGATGTTCTCACTAGTGATCTACCTCTGAATTATAAAAAGCGGAATTCATCCGTCTTTGTTCTTGAAAGTTATATTTTATGTAAAACTTGTTACATGAATGTCCTTCATTTTAGCGACAGACATATTTCTACACTTGTTAATCAGTAACATTAGGATATGTATATGTTCTCGTACGAAAAATGCTGTGTAATCTTTCCGATTACTCAATATGTAAAATACATTTTAGTGTCCATTTGGTTTACGTAACAGCGTATCCTAATTATGTTTCTTGCGTGTACGAATGAGATTCTTTAAAGAAGGTTTTCAGTATTTATTTATTCTGCACCGTGGTGGTAGATCAACATTAACACCTTTAAGGTTTGTCACGGTATTAAAATTTCTATTCAGCAAACATAAACCACAAAAAGAAAATGAGATAAAGCACATATTTCGAAAATGTAAGACTCTTTACCTCAAGAAATAACGTATCGATCAGGAAAGAAACCACACGTTTTGATTTAATAAAGAAATGAATGATAGATAAATTGATATTACTATTTTTATGTGAGGAGTTATGTCACTTGTATGGTATGATTTCTCACAAGCTACGTCACAGTCGTTAATAAAATATTTTTGTTGATCGAAGGAAACTCTCCTGTCAAGATTAGACATCGAGTCTACCCCGAAAGAAAAAAAAATTATCCACTTGGTAGAATATTACTTGTTTCAAAGTAACTCATTAGCTGCTGCAAATCATAATTCTGATTTTGGCAACTGCTTTAATTAAATGTTTCATTCTAAACTTTGTTAAATGTAACATCACTAAACACCTCTTTTCAAAATCTATTAAATGTTCTTAACAATAGAAAGCTAGTACCATTTGCTAACTATTTCTGGAACCTAAAATTATTTTTCGGTAATCTTGAACAGTAATTTACTCTTACTTACTTATTTCCTTGCAATATCTTATGGAGAGATTATTGTTTTCTTCATATATATTACAGGGTAAATGACATGAGGAAAATCCTTTGTATCATTAAGTTTGTTTCACAAGATAAATTGAAAGTAGTAGAATAAGATAATTTGCCTCCTCTGCCTATTCAAACAACTTTTAACTTTCACAGTTCTCTGTAATATCGTGGAAGTTATTCGCTGATGTCTTAACAGACTTCCTATCATACTGCCCCTCCTCCTCGCCAATGTTTCCTATTTATTTTTCCCTCGCCGATCCTGCAGAGAACCACCTCATTTATAAGCAGTCTACTAATTTTTGCCATCCTTCTACAGTATCACGTCCCGGACGCTACAATTCTCTTGTTTTCCAGATTTTTTCCCTAATTCCATGATTCAATTCCATACAGTACTAAACTCCAATGGTACACTTTCAGAAACTTCTTCCTCAGATGAGGACTTCTGACCAGGAATATCCTCTCTCTCTCTCCCTCTCTCTCTCTCTCTGTGCTAAGCTGATTTGTATGTCCTCATTCCTTCATCCATCATGTGTTATTTTACTCCCAAAGTAGCGGAATTCCTTCACTTCGTCTACTTCGTTGTACTCACATTTAATGTTAAGTATATCGCTGATATGGCTGAGAACAAGTGCAAGATTTCGAAATTCTGAAAAAAGGGGAAAGTTATAGAGAAAATCGGACAATATACAATATGTATAGAAACCAAGAGTGAACAATAAGACTGGAAGACCAAAAACGAAGTGCAGATTAAGAAGTGTGTAAGGCAGGGATGATAAAATTCGCTGATGATATTGGTTTCCTCAGTGAAAGTGAAAGAGGTTTACAGAATGTGTTGAATGTCTTATGATTACAGAATACGGGTTGACAATAAATCGAAGAAAGTAATGAGGAGTAGCAGACATGAAAACAGGGAAACAACATTACAACTGGGAATCAAGAAGTAGGCGAATTTAAGGAATTCTGTTAAGTAGGCAGCAAAATTACATATGGCGGACGGCATAAGGAGGACAGAAAAACAATACTATCACATAAAAATGGACGTGTTCCATTGTATCGCGTTAATTTTAATACAACTGATTTTAGTAATTTTATTAGGAAACCATTTATAAAAGTTATATACGGTCCTCAAAATTATACAAACAAATTACTTTATTATTTGCTGACCTTGGATGAAGAATTGAAAATGGAATGCATCGTCGTTGGCATCAGCATCCTCCTCTGGAGGGTCAGGAACAGAAGAAATGGAAGTTGGTGGCCGTAATTTACAACTGCATTTACTTCATGCTACTGAGCATATTTTCAGTAGGAAATTTTTTTTGCATGTGCTGCTTCTTCACACTCTGGCTGGCAAGCAAACTCATTCACTGTGGAAGAAACGAGCCTATTCCTATTTTCCATTTTTATGAGATTTATGTTACTAAAATCTCTTTCGCTGTCAGCATTTGTATGTGGAGGGGATAAACATAAAATGTGATCTCGGGTAAGTTTTCATGTAGAGTATATTCCCTCAAAATAAGTTCACTTCTGAACACTTCTTAACATTTTCGTCAATTTTTAAGATAGGAAGTTTCTTCCAGTGTTCATCGATTTCTTGTAGATGCGTATCACCATCTAGAGAAAGTATACTAGGTAATTTTGACGTAAGACGTATAAGAAAAAACTTAACTGCTAAGGTCATCAGTCCCTAAGCTTACACACTACTTAACCTAAATTATCCTAAGGACAAACACACGCACCCATGCCCGAGGGAGGCCTCGAACCTCCGCCGTGACCAGCCGCACAATCCATGACTGCAGCGCCTCAGACCGCTCGGCTAATCCCTAGCGGCTAAGAAGTATAAGAGAGGCAATTCTTTCCTCTTTCTTTGTTTGAAAGAGCCCTGTCAGGCATCTAAACTGAAAGCATTGCCTATAAATCATCATCAAAGTTATATCTCTTTTTCAGTTCTCTAAATCCCGCCTACATGAAATCCCTGCATCTGCAGTAAAAGTATTTTACGGCATGCCGTTCATGATTTATTTCTGGTTTCTGAACTACATTCCGAAGTTCAGCTCCTAAATACATTTGGCTGTCAGGAAGAAACTTTGACCTGTTGTTGGCGTCAATGTCGATCAATTTACTGATACGACATACTGCTGGTCCACATAGCAAAGCAGCATGTTCTTGTACCCTTCTATCATCTTTTCACGTAAGTCGATAATAACATCTTTACCACTCTGGAAATACTTGTTTAAATCTGTGAGTTTTGGTAAAATACAAGCCTAAAATAGATAAACTAATTTTAAAAAATTATCATTGAAGGATGGCTGAATTTTTTCTGCCACAACCAGCCTCTCTTCAAGGTATTTCAAATGAAAATAGAGACGCAAAGTTTCTCACTACAACGACCCACAAAGATAGCCATCTGGTCTGTGAAGGATGCAACAATTTTTGGTATATAAAAACATTTGAAATTCATGCAGCTGTGCATGTCGCTTAGCAGTAGCTAAAATGGCTATGATTGTTCCCCGATAGGTCTTGGCAACGTTGTAGCTGATTTAAAAGATGTACTCAAATTTTTCTGGCATTTAGATGGCACCATCTTCCCCTTTTTGACACGATTTTCATTTTGTGAATGTTTTAACATATCTCAGTTCATACACAGAAGTTACCTTAAGTGTTCTACATGTAGTCCCTTCAGAGTTCGATTCACCAGAGCAAAATCAATCTTTAAATTCAGGACCAATGTCCCAGACTTTTCTACGACTTTGTTATCGCCTCTTAGATTTAAGTACTTCGGCTGTAGAATTTTTTGGAGTACTAGAAACAGTATCTGTTCAGTATTCAGTGTCACTATTTATCACTACTTAACATAAATCCCTCATAGTCCTCACGTGGGCCAACAAGTTAACTGTAATCACTTTGACGAACGTACAAGCATCGCACAGAATGCAAAGCGAGTTTCTTGGGAATACTATGACCACTATCACTGTCTTTTAATTCCAGTGACACAATTTTCCAGCTCACTGTCATCACTCGCTCCAACAAGTTAACCGCAATCGTTTTCTCATTCGTAGGTTGAGAAATCCAATGCAGTAGGTACGGTGAATTTCACCAGTGTAATTCATTTCGGCGAAAGGCCCAACATGACTTATGCAGCTGTGGCAGCCTTTAAATGGTATTCTACAGATTGTTTTTTTAAGACCGACTGGGAGAAAGGAAGTTCTGTGCAGTGCTGTGAAAGTCAGCGGTTTCCTTTTCTTTCCTACAGTCAGTTTTATGTACGGTAACAGAGAATGTAAATAATTAGACTGACTGTTTCTCCCTCACACATTCATTCTCCTTATTTATAACAATGTGCTGCTTTTCTTCTTCATCCTCGCCGTCGGTTTTATAGAAAACAGGGAAGATGTATTATGGTGTATCGGGTTGTGATACGAATACCACCACGAAATCTGAGTAGTACGAAACTTTGTAATCCTCCCAATTCGCATATTAAATCGATGCGAAATGCTGTTGCTGAAACTACTGTCCCCGCAGATCCAAGATGGAAGACTTTATCTCGTAGCCCTTACACCAAGTATCCCGACCGGTTTACCCATCAATCTTAAGCGATTTCACTCTCAAGTCGAAGTTTCGTTTGCTACAACAATAATCAAGACTCCAGGCCAGAGGGGAGGAGATGGAGAAAGGGGAGGGGCGAGGAAATGGACTTAGAGTGGGGCAAGAAGATGGAGGGAGGAGATAGTACACCCAGCGAGAGGAGGTAGGAGAAGAGTATATGAGTATGTGAAATGTTGAAATGTGTGGGAGGGGGGGGGGGGGGGTGTAGGAGATGGATAGCAAGAGAGACCAAGGAGTTTAGGCAATACATCCAACTGCCACGTACCTTTAGCTATCCCGAAGTAATATTATAGTTGATTTCACCCTAAGTTCTGTTAAACTCCAGCACTGGATCCGTATATATTTTCCATCGATTGCGAATTTTTCTTATGGCACATCATTAGACAATTCTTCCCCCTACACCTACCGGCGTTTCTAGTGGCTGGGAGTGAATCGCAATACGGTAGCTGTCAGCAGTCAAGCTCTCTAGGTCAGAGACTGGGAACACGAGGATTGGAGAGGAGTGCTGCGAGAGGGGAGGGGCATTACCTGCCTGTTGCAGAGGCACAGTGTCTGGTCTGTAACAGCGGCTCAGCACCGGGGCTCTAAAGCGACCCTAAGTCGCGAGCCGCGGAGGCTGTTGGACCAGGGGCAGGCAGGCCGGGCTAATTTCGCAGTCGGCGGAGCCGCAGGACGGGTTTAACGCCGTGGAACTCGCCGGCCGGCGCGATTTGCATAATGATCGTCCGTCGTCAGGCGCACACCAGCCGGCGCGATAAGGCAAACCGCGCTCTGGCCACCAGGTGCCGCTGCCACTGTGCCAGCTGACTGGCGGGGTAGCGGGTCAGCTACCGGCGACCCGTCTCCCAGCATCCGTTATCTTCTTGCCGTGTAGCAATGCGAGAAATCGTATTACGTCTGTGTCCATTTAGCTGCAAAGACCATTTGCTTGAGTCTGCGTCAAGTCGGAAAGTCATCATTACATCCACAGACCGGAATCCACCTAACTGTTTGGCCTATGGTGCCTTAAGTACGACTATCATGTTCACCCTTTCCTTCGAATTCACGAATGAGGGTTGTAAGAACGAATGTTAATCTTCCCAACGAGCTCTGATTTCTCTAAAATTTTTCGTTGACATTTTCGCCAGGCGTATGTGGACGTAAGAAATACGTTGCCCAATTCTTCGAACATGGGCTCTCGGAAGTTCGTGATGCACAACACCTCTCTTGTAGCTACTGCCACTGGGGCTCCGTAACACTTTCGCACTTGCTAAACGATCCAGTCACGAAAGGAGACGCTCTTCTTTGGGTCTGCACTAAATCTTTTGTTAATCCTATTTGTTAATGGTGCCAGACTGATAATCAGTACCAAAGAAATCGTGGAACAAATGTTTTATAACCCACGACTTTCGCTGACGAATTATTTTATCTCATTTTTTCAATGAATCAAAGGCTGGCGCCTGCTTTCCGTACAATTTGTTTTACGTGGTGTTTCTCTTTAGATCGCACCTGATTGTTATTTCTAGATAACTTACTGTTGCTACTCTCCCCAGCAATATTTAATCAACTTCGCAATGAAAAGTAATGGATCTTTCGCCTGTTTACGCGCACTATATTATATTTATTTACGTGTAGATCTTCTGCCAGTCGCTGCAGCACTCCTCAAACCTCTGCAGGGTTACCACAATTTCGCTATAGTCGTTTGGTGTTGCAACTTTCTTCCTGACAATATCATCGTCTAATAATACACTAATGAGGCATCCGATGTCATCCATTGGACCAGTAAGACACATTATAATTAGTAATAGCGCAGTAACACTAGCATATATTACTCAATAAATTATATACACATGTGCCAGTTTCATCCCATTAAGAATAATGCACTGAAACATATCTCTTAGAAGGTTCTGAATACACTATAAAATGTGGTTCGATACTTCTTAAGTTCGAACTTTGTTTCGTATGTAATACATTCTACGCCAGAAGTGTTTGCACGGTTATTATTGGGAAATAGACGGAGCTACCACCTTTTTCAACCCACAAGGGAAAAGCAGCTTATCGTGAGACCAGGCTACGTGGATGCATCCATTAAGGAAGTGAACTGTTTTTGAAACTTGAGCTAGTAGTAGTAAAAGGCATCCAGTGTTTGTTAGCTATTCAAAACGGCGTTCTTCGGCGGGATGTATTTTTGCTGTATAACATGGACATAACAGCAGAATTAGTGGTTGAACTTGAAATATTAGCCAGATACCGTAGTCATATTAATGTTATTTTGTAGTTCATGAATCTTGTTCAGTTCAGATTTTAATATCACTGTATTTAGCAGTAATGCACTGTATTTTGCTGTAATGCTACTGTATTTTGCTGTGTTGACAGTGCATTTTGCTGAAGCATTGTATTTTGCTGTAATGACAATGCATTACACTGTAATGACAACGTATATGTTCTAACCTTCAACAATAAATATTTTGTATTACTTACAACATCTACCTCTTAGACATTAAATATGATTTAGATTTTGCCAGTAACTTTATGTACTTGTGGTAGTAGATAAACTCTTTGAACGTCAGTGTGACTATCATGATCCACTATTGATGCAAGAATTTCCAGACTGCTGATTTGTTGTTACGCTGTTTAGTCTCATTTACCTTTTAAAATCTACCATTAGATAGTCGTAGCATGCTGAATGTTGATACTCAACATTTCAAAGTGTCTATAGATTGGTGGCTATCGAATTTTGTGTGTCAGTACAGTAGATTACTGACTTTTGGTAATTATGTTACTACAGCATGTTTATGAGTGCTGACATCGAGCTCCGCAATACATGTTTACATGCTTTTATTATTATTATTTGTATTGTGCAGTCAATTCTTAATGTCATTGTATTTTGCTGTAATGCCACTGTTTTATTTTGCTATCCTGACATTGTTTTTGTGTTATCTTTTACTTAAGTTAGCGTTTGCATTACGTTTATTTTGACCAATTTCGTAATTTATTTTTTAAAAAATGAGTCCAAAACGAGAACAAAAAGAGGGCTTAGAAGGTAAAATTCCTAAGCTTTTGGAAAATATTAGTAACAGAGTATTTTACTGAAAACAGCAGGAGCTCAAAATATCACAATGATGTTGCCGGTAATTTAAATGAGTCCAGTTTTGCTTAAGCAAAAATGTAATGTAACACTGATGTGCATACTTGGGGCAGTTGTAATGTACTTTTCAGGTGTTATGTTTATTATCTCTCTAAAAATTAACAACAATTACATTTTGGTTACGTCATGTAACTTAGAAATTTATGTAGATTAGTGATCCTCTTCAAATTAAATATAATGTACAGGGAAAATTTTGATTTATATGTATTTATAAAAACTGTTTATTTGGTGAGTCATGAACAATTTAACTTAAGAAAATATGAAGATCAATGTATACCATAATAAACTCTACACCTTTGTGGGTAAGTTATATTGTTACGATTTTTAACTGCAAGTAGCGTGATATAAGGCAATTTAAAGAGAATGGTGCATTACAGCATAAAAATGTACGACTTTTCAATACTCACACTATAAAATGAAAAACAGAAAAAGGGTTAAGAAAATACCGTTTTTACTCAAGAATATTTTGATGTGTCACGATGATACAATATCCTGAATTCGTCCCTGCATTCCATCAATATGCCTTCGCTTTGAAGTGTAGTCGTAAGCCCTTGAGCGATACTGCACAAGTTCTTAAGTACACACACCACAAACAGTACGCTACATTGCTGTTGGATAAGGTGCTGGTGAAAGTTTCCAAGTTCCCTTCTGTGTACAGGCAGATTATGCAGGTGTTGCCCACGTAACGGAGTCAGCGTCGAAAAGTGGAAATCTGCCCCGTCTCTTCAAATTTATGCAAGAGCAGCTCTGACGATATTATCTGGAGCCCAAGTAAACTCTCATCATGTGTAGTAGTACTGTGTCGTTCAATGTTACGTTAATCAGATGGTACGCGCTCCTCTAAAACGCCGAACGTATTTTTCGCTGGCACGGCTTGAGCGCGGATTTTATATCGAACGTTGCCATAAAGCCCGTGGGCGTAGCATTGTTCATCTTTATACTCAGCTCACATATAAGCTACACGAAAATTTCTGTTGTGCCGGAAACCGTTTTAGGCTGTTTTCCAGAAACAAAATTAGTCTGATTTAATGAGCTTCAAACGCAGCTCGGGAAACTAATCACAAGGTGGTATAATTGTAATTGAAGAGATATTGGTGAACTGTGGTGTATTTTATGCTAATGCTAGACTGTATCTCACGGTTACAAAGGTGTGACACTGAAACGCGAGGATAAAGTATATATTTCTTTTCTTATTGAGATTATTTCTTTTCACTTTAGGAACGGAGACAACTCGTGTTGTTTCGTCAGCATTTTCATTAATTCTTTAGCGGAATCACAACACGAGGTTTTAGACATCGACTACCATTTACCACATCATGAGCTCGCTAGCACCGTGTTGAAGATGTATCTCGAGTTGCATGCGAACTTATGTGTGCTATTTTATGCTTCGAGAGAAGGAAACAGTGTCAGTGGGAAACAGTCACAAAAGTGATAAATACTGGAAAACAGTAGACAGTGGTTTTGTTATAAAAATAGCGGAGGAGACAGTGATAGTTTGAGAGAATAGGAGGATCACAGTCGATACTGACTGAACAATGCTACGAAAAGAATGAAGGAGACAGTGCCAATGGGACTGGAATAAAGAGAAGAAGAAAGTGCAGGCAGCTGAGAGCTAATAATAATGTGAGACAGAGTCTATGAAAATGACAAGGAGGAAGAGAGAGACAACACTCACCAATCGACACGCAGAAAGGGAAGTCAGATGGAGTTCAGAGTAAAGACACTTCGACTGTCAAAATTTTAACCGTAAATTGTCAAAGTATTCGGAATAAAGTTCCAGAATTTACTGACCTCCAGGAAAGTTCTAGCGCTCATATTATTCTTGGGAGCGAGAGATGGCTGAAACCCGAAGTGGAAAGCTCTGAGATATTTAGCGGGTCGTGGGACGTATATTGGAAAGACAGATTAAAGGCTATAGGAATGGAAATGCTCGTTGCAGTTCACAAAAATATTGTCTCTATTGAGTCGGAGTTGAGAGTGGCAGTGAAGTTATCTGTTCAAGTATTACAGGTGAAGGTGAAACCAAGTTGATTGTTGGATGTTTTTACCGGCCACTCGATTCCTCTATGACAGTTCTAGAGTCATTCTTAGATAGTATACAGTCAGAGGCGCCTAAATACCCAGATCATGCAATACTACTTGGAGATGACGTTAACCTACAGCGCATAGACTGGCATGTATGTCGATTAATTGCGAGTGGTACAGACAGGCAGTCATGTGAAATACTTTTGAACACATTTTTGAATATAGTCTTCAGCAGCTAGATCGGCGGCCTACACGCACTTGTAACTACAAGTACACTGGACTTCATCGAGAGTGTCAATATATAAACGGGGATTAGCGATCATGATGTCTTTACAGCAACTATGTTTACGAAAGTAAGTAAATCAGCAAGAAGGTTAGAAAAGTGTTTCTGCTAGACAGGGCAAATAAGCAGTTGTTACCATTTCACTGAGACAATGATCTGACATCACTTAGCCCCAGTAAGATGGACATAGGGGAATTATGGGCACAGTTTAAGCAGATTGTAAATTGTGGTCTGGAGAGTTATGTGCCTAGAAAGTGGATTAAGTACGGCAAAGACCTACCATGGTTCAATAACGAAATTCGAAAGCTGCTGAGGAAGTAGAGGCTGTCGTTCTCTCGGTTCAAAAGAGAAGGCACAAATGGTAGCAAGCGAAGATTAGTAGAGATTCGTGTGCCCATGAAAATATCCATGCGCGATGCATACAACAGCTACTGTTGTGGTTGGCAGGAGAGCCAACCGTGTTCCTAAAGGAGGCCGAAATGCACGCGTTTTAGCTCACGCAGGCAGGCGTGTGGTCTGGAACATGACAAGGGAATTAGAATTGAGAGAAACGGACGTAGCTGGTGGAATACTTAACTTTAATCCATTCATGGAGAACGTCGCTCTTTATGGTACATGATTCACAATATCAATAGTACGGATACTGGCGCCTTGCTAGGTCGTAGCAAATAACGTAGCTGAAGGCTATGCTAACTATCGTCTCGGCCAATGAGAGCGTAGAAGTCAGTGAACCATCGCTAGCAAAGTCGGCTGTACAACTGGGCGAGTGCTAGGAAGTCTCTCTAGACCTGCCGCGTGGCGGCGCTCGGTCTACAATCACTGATAGTGGCGACACGCGGGTCCGACGTATACTACCGGACCGCGGCCGATTTAAAGGCTACCACCTAGCAAGTGTGGCGTCGGTGAAACCACAGCTACCACCGTCACGCCGTATCAAAAGATCTGCCAGAGAACCCGAGAAAATTCTCGGCCTTGTAAAATCGCTAAACGGGTCTAAGGCTTCCATTATGTCCATTATTGACCAGTCTAGAGTGGCAGTTGTAGATACGAAAACAAAAGCGAAAGTTTTGGTTCAATGGTTCAAATAGCTCTGAGCACTATGGGACTTAACTGCTGTGGTCATCAGTCCCCTAGAACTTAGAACTACTTAAACCGAACTAACCTAAGGACGTCACACACATCCATGCCAGACGCAGGACTCGAACCGGCGACCGTAGCGGTCGCGAGGTTCCAGACTGTAGCGCCTAGAACCGCTCGGCCACACCGGCAGGCGTAGTTTTAAATTTCGGGTTCAAGAAACCGTTCACGCAGGGGACTCGTAAAACAAATGTTCAAATTTGTTAATTCTTAAGGGACCAAACTGCTGAGTTCATCGGCTCCTAAATCTACACACTACTTAACCTCACTTAAACTAAGTTACACTAAGGACAACACACACCCATGCCCGAAGGAGGACTTGAACGTCCGACGGGGGTAAGCAGCCCAGACCGTGACGAGACGCCTCAGACCGCGCCGCTACCCCGCGCGGTCGTACAAACATATCGCCTTGTGACCGTCGGACAGACTCTCACACGGATGACATAGTAATAAGCGTCCCTGGGATAGAGAAATAACTGAAAGACTTGATAGTAAATAAATCACCATGTTCCAATGGAATCCCAGTTCGGTTTTACAAAGATTAATCTACGGCATTAACCCTTACCTAACCTTCATACATCGTGAATCTCACGTCCAGCACAAAGTCCAATGCGACTGCAAAAAAGCGCAAGGGACTCCAGTATATAAGACGGGTAGAGGAACGAATACACAAAACTACAGACCAATATCCGTAACGTCAGTTTCCTGCAGAATCCTTGAACATTTCTCATTTTGAACGTAATAAACTTTCTGGAAACTGAGAAGTTTACATCCACTAATCAGTATGGTCTTAGAAAGAATCGCACTTGCGAAACTCAGCTTGACGTTTTCTCAGATGTTGTACTGCGAACTACGGATGAAGGGCAACAGGTAGATGACATATATCTAGATAGCCGTAAGACGTTAGACACGGTGCCCCATTACAGGCTGTTAACAGAGGTACGAGCATATGGAATAAGTTCACAGATATGCAGAGACTTCTCAAGTAATAGTACCCACTATGTTGTCCTCGACGGCGAGCGTTCATCAGAGACAAGGATATCGTCAGGAGTGTCCCAGGGAAGTGTTGTAGGAGCGCTGTTGATCTCTACATACATAAATGCTTCGGTGAACGGGATGGGGAGCAATCTGCGGTCGTTTGTTGATGATGCCGTGGTGTACGGCAAGGTGTCGAAGCAGAGCGACTGTAGTAACATACAAGACGACTTAGCAAAAATTCCTAGTTGGTGTGATGATTGGCAGCTAGTTCTAGATGTGGATAAATGTAAGTCAATGAGGTTGAGTAGGAAGAACAACCTGTAATATTTATATTCAGTACTACTAGTATCCTGCTTGACACAGCAAAGTCTTTTAAATATCTGGGTGTGACGTTGCAAAGCGATATGAAATGGAATGAGGATGTGAGAACTCTGGTAGGGAAGGCGAATGGTCAGCTTTTGTAAATGGGGAGAAGTTTAGGAAAGGGTGGTTCACTTGTAAAGGAGACCTCATATAGGACGCTGGTGCGAACTGCTTTTGGGTACTGCCCGAGTGTTTGGGGTCCCTATCAGGTTAGATTGAAGAAAGACGTCGAAGCAATTCAGAGGCGGACTGCTAGATTTGTTACTGGTAGGTTCGAACAACAGGTAAGTGTTATGGAAATGCTCTGGGAACTCAACTGGGAAGCCCTGGAGGGAAGGCGAGGTGCTTGTCAAGAAACACTAGTCAGAAAATTTAGAGAACAGACATTCGAAGCTGACTGCCGAACGATTCTACTGCCGCCAACATACACTGCGCCTAAGGACCAACAAGATAAGATACAAAAGACTATGGCTCATACGGAGGCGTATAGATTTTCTCACGCTCTGTTTGCGAGTAGAACAGGGAAGCAAATGACCAGAAGTGGTGCAGGATATCCTCAGCCACGCACCGGACGATGGCTTGTGGAATTTTTATGTTGGTGAAGATGTAGATAAAGCGTCATTTTGAAGGCAGCAGCAGTATGAAGGAATGAATGAGACGGTAGCAGTAAGTGAGAGCAAGAGGGAGACATTGACAGTGACACGAGACAGTAATAGGAGGAAGCAACGAAGGAGAATCTGGCTGTGAGGCGGGAAAGAGTGACAGAGAAACACAGAGAGATAATGGTATTCAGTTGTGGTGATGGACTAGCGGATATGACCGAGTTAAAGTTAGGAGACATTGTGGGAGGGATAGCTTAGTTGCGTGTTAGAAAGTAGCAGAATATGTTCACAAGGCAAATTTTTTTGGAAATATTTTGAAGGCGCCGAGGAAGGTAGAATGAGGAAGCTGGTAACATATTCGCATTTTTTGTGCTCCGACAGGAGCATTTTTTCGACAGGTTTTCATAATTACTGGAATGCTGTTAACACGGGATGAGTAACAATACCCAAAGAGCATCTACACCGAAGCAGTGGTCACCACAGAACTTCAGCAACAATCGTACTATGAAGCAGATGCAGTTAGTAAACTCGTGGGGCCAAAACTAACTACCCTCAGGAGACACCAAGTTAATACCGTGTAACGCGCCTTCAGAGAGTCCCAGACATCTGTTGTGGTACTAACATCGTGTGGTTAGCAGGTTTGTTTGGTGTGCTAACGGTGTCTTCGTATTAGTTAAACCAGGATCGCATACCGTCTTGAAACAGCGGAATGACCTCTCAAGGTGAGGAAGAAAGGGTAACTCTTGTCACTGAGATTCTTCGGCTAAGATCCTAGTACATGAGCTTGGTAATCTGAAGGAGTGGACCGAAGTCATGCTACAACAAATAGTCCCAAATTATCACAAATCCACTCCTGGTCTTAACTACAGATTCGATTCACTGCAACCTGAGCGCCTCGTTAGGCCGTCTGGGTCTTTAGAAAAACGGCGACCTGCCAGACCACACTATACAAATCCAGTGTGCGAGTGCCCTGTTACTGTGTTGTTACTTGTGTGCTACTGACCTGTTACTGTGTTGTTATTTGTGTGCTACTCTCCTCTTACTGTGTAGTTTGGTCCACTAAAGAGATGCAGTTTAGTTTGCCTATGTCAGCAATGGACTTCAAGTGGTATCTACCCAAAACGTCCGTTGCAAAAAGTTCTCTTCGCCACGTACACCCGTAAACTGGTTGGGTTCGATCTATATTCAGTAACACAACGTGTCGCCAAACCGAAAGTCACTGACAAAGAGTGACGCCTGCGGTACCTGTCGCTTACGACCACTTTTCTTACGTTGTGTTACATGACTACGAATCGTATACAATTTGTCGGTGGACACACTGGACAGGTCGCGTAGATACACCAACAAATCATATAGTTTCATACATGGCGTCGTTATGGGAACGTTCAAAGACAATAGCGCCTTTCTGCCACTCTGTCACGTTACCGCACACACACACACACACACACACACACACACACACACACACACACACACACCACATCACGGCCGTGTCTAACCTCCGAAGTTGGCGGTCCCAGGAGCACCTGACACCAGTTCAACACTGTGTACAGCATTCCAAAGCAACCACTGTGTTTCACAGGGTGGCTTACGAAAAACATATCCTGTGTACAGACGCAAGTGCTATAGCGGGTCACGAGCAGATACAACAACAAAATTGTAAAACGTGTAATAATTACCAAATAAAGAAATAACAAATAAGGCAATGCAAAATTCTGTATTTACTGAATTGGTCTTGTCCTTTACATTATACTATATTTGTTTCTGAAAATGACCTCTTTGTGCTTCAGTGCACTTTTGCGCTCGCCCTGACATCTTAACATATGAGGGTTATTCGGAAAGCAAGGAACGATCGAACGCGAAATGGAAACCACAGAGAAAATTCGATGACGTTTTTCACAGACGTGTTGGGAAGTGTCTCTAGTATACCGGTTTATCGCACTACGTCGTTGTTTTTAGTTCTGAGCGCACAGGGAGAACATTAAGATACCTGGAACAGCAGTGTCTCCCGCCTAGTACGAGGACATGGTGAGAATTTTCGCCTGCAGCTATGCAGCCAACATAACACAAATGTCGTGCGGTTTCTTCTTCAAGCATTATGTAGAAAGCTAACAAAATTCTAATTTGGCACAGCAGCCAATAGAAAATATTAGAGCAGTTAGCCACGCTGTGATTTACAACGAGAACACGCATTTCAACGTTTCATATTAGGCAGAGCTGTCTGTTGTGCATAACAGTAAATAATTGTAGGGCCTAAACGAACTTTATGAGATAGAATAAGGATACAGTATTCCCTAGCAAAGTTTTTAAATTATTCAGTAGATGACTTCTTTAGTAGATCACACTCTTCAACACGCGACATCTCGCCTGTGTGTGATGTTGGTGAGAAAACGTTTCTACATATTATTGATAGTCATTCTTTGTATTCAATTGCATTTACAGATAGATTCAGTTTAAAGCAATTGGTGCCACACATGTAGAAAGCAATTTTTCACAGTTATTGTTCGTCTTCAAAAATGGAAAGGCAGAGGCTATTCTAGATCACAGTACATAGGATACTGTAAATGGAATTTAGAACACCTGCTTTCATATTGCTACTAGGACATTGCGATAACGTATTCTTGTTGAAACATAAAACTACCGTCATACAACTACTTAAGTGCTCAAACTATAACGCAAGGGTAATAAAAAGCATTCTTAAGTAAGAGGTTTTGTCACACACAGTTTCAACTTCTCCCTTGCGTAACTCTGAGTTTAACTACGATGACTCGCAGCGACTTCATTGTTGCTGTCAAAGACGACTCATTCTATTGTTGAGCAGTTGGCAATCACTAAGAGGAATATTTATAATTCTTAATTATTGCTCATCTACAAGTTGCATAGATTGAATGAAAGGAAAATTCTTGTGGGCACAATGTATGAAAGTTGTGACGTGTTGGAGAATGTGACGATCTTCGTACAGCTGACGTTTTCCTGATTATGTAAGGATTTTGCAGTTTAGGCCAGCGTTTCTCAACTACCAGGTCACGACACATCAATATGTCACGAATACATGCAAAGTGCGTGTCGAGATCTTTAATGACGTCCGCAAATAATATATCTAGAAGAGAAGTAGTTCATCGCGAAACCATTCCTTTGAGTAGCCCAATATGCAACGTACCGCCCATCATTATGTATTGTGTGTACTTTCTTTGTTTGCATTTTTGTGTCTAAGACAAAAATTGTGTGTAGTTGTGTCGCAAAAGTTTGAAACGTACTTTGGTGTGCGCCAAGATGAGAAGTGAGAATAGGTGACCTAGATGTGTTACATTCTGGAATGAATTTTGTGAATGTGCTATGCTGACGAGTTGTCGTGGGGTGTTGTATTATTATTCTTAGTTCATACTCATTTGGTGTGCACTGCTATCATCTCAAGTGTCAAAAGCACCTGAGGATTCCTAGTTTTGTTTGTTGATGAAGGGGACTAATGGTTTGGTAGAATAAAGGCGATCACGAACGAACTACAGGCTTGACAAGCATATGTGATTTATCCCTTTGTGGGACTGTGCTGGATTAAATGTAGGGTGGTTTTTGTGCCCTGGCGTTCGTATTGGCCAGGTCTATGTTGCTATACTAAAATACATATGCTCGAACGTGTGCACCAACAGTGTGCAGGCTTGTTCAGAAAACGTCAGTTGTGTGATACTCTTCGTAGAGGACATGAAGGGAGTCAATTGTTACTTGCTAATTGACTAAACGAAACCACCCGTGTGTCAGTAGCATTAAACTGAAAGCCTATCATAGTAAGGCTTACAGGGTCACTGCATACGTTACAGTCAGCAGTTGCCGTTGTTGAAAATATAAATCCTCCTCGAAAAAATTGAGGGAGTGAAATAAAAAGTTAAGGTACTCATAAATCATAATTCCAATGTAATGGGCAGGAAGAGATGTAATATACAAGTCAGTAGAGATGGGGATCGACGTGTTGAATAACTGATTTCTTCATAGCACCTTAAGGACGCCGTAAATCACGATATTGCTGCCAGTATATACGAATTTTTAATTTAAAGTGTTACAACTAATATGAAGTTCAAACATTATTCTCTAGTGATCAGAAAGTAGTTTTACAGAACGTTTGCAGGGGATGCAAAAAAAAAAAGGAAAACCGCAAACACAACACATTACCATGCATCATACGGTGTAGGAAAACCGATGACATTCATAAAAGCTTCTAGTCGAACTGAAATGGCTACGTAGAGGTGCCGAAAGGTTTCCAAAGGAATCTTATACCACCATTCTTACTGCAAAATATATGCGAGTTAACGTAACGCTGATGGAGGTTCATAGCGATCACGCACCGTTCTCTCCTAAGTAAACCTGAAATGCTCAGTTGTATTGAAAGAGGTGGTGACCACGTGTCAGGGACAGATGCGACAATTCATCCTCGTGGTGAAAAGCTCTCGGTTTTCCAGGCGGATGGTAGTGTTAAAATAGCGCCATGTTTCTCCGTCTGTCATACTCATCATCTTCGTTGGAAGTCAATAGCATGGCAGTCGTCGAAAGCGCGCAATATTTTCACTCTGCCACCGGTTAGGAACCTGAGGGCTTTTCACCAACAGGAAGCTGGGAGAGCCTAAATTCGCATAATTCACCCTCTTGCTCGCAAAGCCAGTACTAGATAATGCGATCCCTGTGAAAAGGGCCTCATTCGTCTTGAAACACAACTTCACCTTTCGGGAAAAAACATTGTATAAAAGTAAAAATAAAAATAAAAATATGGCATTTCAGTCTTTGATCGCTGCCCATCTTTAGATCTGTTAGACAAAGTTACAAATATTATTAACAAGAGAGATACAGTATTAAACGTATTAAATCAGGTTTTAACAGATTAAAATTTACTTTAGTTACGACAGCGAACCGATAGTTCTGTACTGGCAAGATGCTCTGTAACTGTAATATATGGTATGTTGGCATTTAATACGTTCCAAAATTTCTTTTTGCAAACTAAGATATTTCTGTCACTAACTGTATCTCTCTTGTTAATTATATTTTTAACTTTGTCTAACAGTTCTGTTGGTCTTCGCAGAACTGTAATGAGAATTCCGTTTGGCAAGCCGTCAGCAATGCATACCGGAAGGCCTAATTTGCATCCTTTAGCCTGAAACTGGTCATTGAAAACAAAACAAAAAAATAGCGATCAAAGACTGAAATGCCATATTTTTATTTAATGAACAATCTCGGAAATCCCATTAAGACAATCATGTCTAGTTTTGAAAAAAAAACGTTGTACCACGGGATGGACCTTATCTGCCAAAATGGTTATATAGTCCTTGGTAATAATACGACCATGTAGAGGAACCGTGGAGACTACTAAGTACCACGATTTGGCTGCCCACAAAATCATCACTGAACCCACGCCATGTTGCACTCTTGAGCCGTAAGTTGTAAAAACACTCATCCTACCAAATGACATTCTTCTATTGCGCCACAGCCCAGGTTTTAAGGATTCGACACCGCATTTTTCTCTTATGGGCAATAGGTAGCATTTCAGAGCTGTGCTAAGATTGACATCTTCCTTTAAATCTTTAGAAATCTACAACTGTGCACTCCAGAAAACGAAAAATTGTGGTATGAATCAAATTTTTTAAAATAGGAAAGTATTTAATTTTTAGCTGTAAAGTTATCGGTATAACACCACTGTCAACGAAACGAAGATAAGCAGTGCGTGCTTGCTACGGCAACGGCAGAGCGTAAATACGCCGCTGTTGGTCTTCGCAGAACTGTAATGAGAATTCCGTTTGGCGAGCCGTCAGCAATGCATACCGGAAGGCCTAATTTGCATCTTTTAGCCAGCGACGGGGGGGAAAGATTCCAGTGTCGCAACATCAGAGGGATAAAAGTTGGGAAAATAACTTTTACAATACTTATTCATTTGCATTAAGCTATGTGCGGTAGCTGTTTCTATGCCACTTCTTTTTGCGAAGTAGCCGAGAATAATTTAGAACTTGTACTGTTTAAACCAGAGTAAGCTTGAAAAAAATGCAGATGTAATGCATACATTAGCCGGCGGAGCAGTTAAAGCAATTTTCTAAACGAGAATGTAAAAGTTCCGCGAGGGAAACGGAGGGGCGTGGCACGGTGCGGCCCCGTTCTATTAGGGAAACAAGTGTTTTGTGGAGGCGGCGGCGACGCACGCGCTCCTTCCGTGCATTAAAAGCGGACACGACTCGCCACTAATTGGATTGGCACAGCAAAGATGCCAACGCGGTATCGCCACTCACTGCTTTGTCTTGGAAACTGAACGCTGAGTGGGAAGAAGGAAGGGGGAATCGTTCGCGCAGCGAAGGGCGCGGAGCTGACAGTTGCGTCCACTTGAAAAGGCCTCCCCTCATTAACGACGCTATAATCCACCGCTCGTAGCATGAGATGATGTCCGCAGTAGCGACGACGTAAAATATTTGAAGCCAGACTATACTACGCCGTGTCGTTTGACTAGTTGCATAACAGTATATGTACCGGGTGATCAAAAAGTCAGTATAAATTTGAAAACTCAATAAACCAAAGAATAGACAGAGAGGTAAAAATTGACACACATGTTTGGAATGACATGAGGTTTTATTAGAACAAAAGAAAAAGTGTTCACAAAATGTCCGACAGATGGCGCAGGACAGAAAAATGTAACTGCTACTGTGACGGTTGAGAGGTACGCCGATATGTTACAGAATCGCATCATCCATAGCCTGGCTGATAAACACCTGCTGGAACGTACGATGTTTATGCAGGATGGCGCTCCACCGCATATTGCTAGACGCGTGAAAGATCTCTTGCGCGCGTCATTTGGTGACGATCGTGTGCTCAGGCGTCACTTTCGTCGTGCTTGGCCGCCCAGGACCCCAGACCTCAGTACGTGCGATTATTGGGTTTGGGTTTACCTAAAGTCGCAAATGTATCGTGATCGACCGACTTCTCTAGGGTTGCTGAAAGACAACATCCGACGCCAATGCCTCACCATAACTCCGGACATGCTTTACAGTGCTGTTCACAACATTATTCCTCGACTACAGCTATTGTTGAGGAATGAAGGTGAACATATTGAGCATTTCCTTTAAAGAACATCATCTTTGCTTTGTCTTACTTTGTTATGCCAATTATTGTTATTCTGTTCAGATAAGCACCATCTCTCGGACATTGTTTGAGCTTTTGTATTTTTTGGTTCTAATAAAACCCCATGTCATTCCAAGCACAAGTGTCAATTTGTACCTCTCTATCTACATTATTCCGTGATTTATTCTCTTTTCAAATTTATACTGACATTTTGATCACCCGGTATATATAGACTAAATGTAGGCTACACCATCTGTTCGGCATTGTAATTCAAGGAGTCTGCGACGGCGTTTACAAGAAATTTCTCTACAGGCGTAGAATTATCTTCATAAGCTTTTAATGCTTTAGATTTTGGGTGGCACAGGCTATCACACGATAGTCCGTTCCGTACTGCGCAACAAATACACGCAAAGAAAAGAGAAAGAAACCGACGCATCACGAAGGAATTATCCAAGTGGAACAAAAATCAGTATACATGATGTACATGTATAGCCACACGAATGATTACAATTTCAGAGAAAAAAACAACGATGATTTGTTCTACAGTAGAGCTTCACAAATTTAGGATATCAATAACGCATTGGTCCACCTCTGGCCCTTATACAAACAGTCAGACGGCTTGCATTGGTTGAGAGATGGGTGTCGTGCCAAATTCTGTCCAATTGGCGCATTAGATAGTAAAAAAGTCTGGACCCGTGGTCTAGGGATAGCGTCTTTGATTCATAATCAAAATGCCTTCGGTCCCGGGTTCGATCCCCGCCACTGCCTAAATTTTAATAAATAATCAGCATTGGCGGCCGAAGACTTCCGGCATAAGAAGTCAGCCTCATTCTGCCAACTTCCTTGTCAAAGAGGGCGGAGGAGCGGATAGAGGTTCAGGGCATTCTCTTGTCCTAGGGGTGGGAAATTGCCCCTAAAGGCGGAAGAATCAGCAATGATCAACGACATGAGGATGCAGAAGGCAATGGAAACCACTGCATTAAAGACACGTAACGTGTATCCACAGGACATGTGGCCTGTAGTTGAAGAAGTGTCATGACGATCTCTCCATTGGCCATAGTCCCCCATTCGGATCTCCGGGAGGGGGCTGCCAAGGGGGAGGTTACCATGAGAAAAAGATTGAATAATCAACGAAAGGATAATGTTCTACGAGTCAGGGCGTGGAATGTCAGAAGCTTGAACGTGGTAGGGAAACTAGAAAATCGGAAAAGGGAAATGCAAAGGCTCAATCTAGATATAGTAGGGGCCAGTGAAGTGAAGTGGAAAGAAGACAAGCATTTCTGGTCAGATGAGTATCGGGTAATATCAACAGCAACAGAAAATGGTATAAAAGGTGTAGGATTCGTTATGAATAGGAAGGCAGGGCAGAGGGTCTGTTACTGTGAACAGTTCAGTGACCGGGTTGTTCTAATCAGAATCGACAGCAGACCAACACCGACAACGATTGTTCAGGTATACATGCCGACGTCGCAAGCTGAAGATGAACAGATAGAGAAAGTGTATGAGGATACTGAAAGGGTAATGCAGTATGTAAAGGGGACGAAAATCTAATACTCATGGACGACTGGAATGCAGTTGTAGGGGAAGGAGTAGAAGAAAAGGTTACAGGAGAATATGGGCTTAGGACAAAAAATGAAAGAGGAGAGAGCCTAATTGAGTTCTGTAACACGTTTCAGCTAGTAATAGCGAATACCCTGTTCAAGAATCACAAGAGGAGGAGATACACTTGGAAAAGGCCGGGAGATACGGGAAGATTTCAATTAGATTACATCATGGTCAGACAGAGATTCCGAAATCAGATACTGGATTGTAAGGCGTACCCAGGAGCAGATATAGACTCAGATCACAATATAGTAGTGATGAAGAGTAGGCTGAAGTTCAAGACATTAGTCAGGAAGAATCAATACGCAAAGAAGTGGGATACGGAAGTTCTAAGGAATGACGAGATACGTTTGAAGTTCTCTAACGCTATAGATACAGCAATAAGGAATAGCGCAGTAGGCAGCATAGTTGAAGACGAATGGACATCTCTAAAAAGGGCCATCACAGAAGTTGGGAGGGAAAACATAGGTACAAAGAAGGTAGCTGCGAAGAAACCATGGGTAACAGAAGAATTACTTCAGTTGATTGATGAAAGGAGGAAGTACAAACATGTTCCGGGAAAATCAGGAATACAGAAGTACAAGTCGCTGAGGAATGAAATAAATAGGAAGTGCAGGGAAGATAAGACGAAATGGATTCAGGAAAAATGGCTGAAGGAAAAATGTGAAGACATCGAAAAAGATATGATTGTCGGAAGGACAGACTCAGCATACAGGAAAGTCAAAACAACCTTTGGTGACATTAAAAGCAACGGTGGTAACATTAAGAGTGGAACGGGAATTCCACTGTTAAATGCAAAGGAGAGAGCAGATAGGTGGAAAGAATAAATTGAAAGCCTCTATGAGGATAAAGATTTTTCTGATGTGACAGAAGAAGAAACAGGAGTCGATTTAGAAGAGATAGGGGATCCAGTATTAGAATCGGAATTTAAAGAGCTTTGGAGGACTTACGGTCAAATAAGGCAGAAGGGATAGATAACATTCCTTCAGAATTCGTAAAATCATTAGGAAAAGTAGCAACAAAACGACTATTCACGTTGGTGTGTAGAATATATGAGTCTGGCGACATACCATCTGACTTTCGAAAAAGCATCATCCACACAATACCGAAGACGGCAAGAGCTGACAAGTGCGAGAATTATCGCACAATCAGCTTAACAGCTCATGCATCGAAGCTGCTTACAAGAATAATATACAGAAGAATGGAAAAGAAAATTGAGAATGCGGTAGGTGACGATCAGTTCGGCTTTAGAAAAAGTAAAGGCACGAGAGAGGCAATTCTGACGTTACGGCTAATAATGGAAGCAAGGCTAAAGAAAAATCAAGACACTTTCATAGGATTTGTCGACCTGGAAAAAGCGTTCGACAATATAAAATGGTGCAAGCTGTTCAAGATTCGGAAAAAAGTAGGGGTAAGCAATAGGGAGAGACGGGTCATATACAATATGTACAACAACCAAGAGGGAATAATAAGAGTGGACGATCAAGAACGAAGTTCTCGTATTAAGAAGGGAGTAAGTCGAGGCTGTAGCCTTTCGCCCCTACTCTTCAATCTGTACATCGAGGAAGCAACGATGGAAATAAAAGAAAGGTTCAGGAGTGGAATTAAAATACAAGGTGAAAGGATATCAATGATACGATTCGCTGATGACATTGCTATCCTGAGTGAAAGTGAAGAAGAATTAAATGATCTGCTGAACGGAATGAACAGTCTAATGAGTACACAGTATGGTTTGAGAGTAAATCGGAGAAAGACGATGGTAATGAGAAGTAGTAGCAATGAGAACAGCGAGAAACTTAACATCAGGATTGATGGTCACGAAGTCAATGAAGTTAAGGAATTCTGCTACCTAGGCAGTAAAATAACCAATGACGGACGCAGCAAGGAGGACATCAAAAGCAGACTCGCTATGGCAAAAAAGGCATTTCTGGCCAAGAGAAATGTACTAATATCAAATACCGGCCTTAATTTGAGGAAGAAATTTCTGGGGGTGTACGTCTGGAGTACAGCATTGTATGGTAGTGGAACATGGACTGTGGGAAAACCGGATCAGAAGAGAATCGAAGCATTTGAGATGTGTTGCTATAGACGAATGTTGAAAATTAGGTGAACTGATAAGGTAAGGAATGAGAAGGTTCTACGCAGAATCGGAGAGGGAAGGAATATGTGGAAAACACTGATAAGGAGAAGGGACAGGATGATAGGACATCCGCTAAGACATGAGGGAATGACTTTCATGGTACTAGAGGGAGCTGTTGAGGGCAAAAACTGTAGAGGAAGACAGAGATAGAAATACGTCAAGCAAATAATTGAGGACGTAGGTTGCAAGGACTACTCTGAGATGAAAAGGTTAGCACAGGAAATGAATTCGTGGCGGGCCGCATCAAACCAGTCAGTAAACTGGTGACAAAAAAATATATAGTAAAAATTTTGAGCGGTTGAAGCGTGCAGACCATAGCGCTCGAAGGTTCTCAGTCGAGGACAGATCCGGCGAGACTGCTGGTCGAGGTTGGGAATGGCTAGCACGAAGAGAAGCGATAGAAACTCACGTTATGTGTCCGCGGGCATTATTTTGCTCACATGTAAGCCCAGGATGGCTTGCCATGAAGGGCAAAAAAGTTGACCGTGGACTATTGTCGACGTATCGCTGTTGTCTAAGGGTGCAACGGAAGACAACTAAAAGGGTCCTGCCACGAAAATAAATAGCACCACAGACAGTCACGTAAAGTGGGCAATAGTCTCGTTGGTAACACCTCTCCGTCTGCGGCGTGTCCAGACACGTCTTTGGCCCGGAATCTCATTGGTCGGAGTAAAAACGGTTCAAATGGATCTGAGCACTATGGGACTTCTGAGGTCATCAGTTCCCTAGAACTTAGAACTACTTAAACGTAACTGACCTAAGGACATCACACACGTCCATGCCCGAGACAGGATTCGAACCTGCGACTGTAGCGGTCGCGCGGTTCCAGAATGTAGCGCCTAGAACCCCTCGGCCACCCTGACCAGCCTTGGTTGGAGTAGAACTGACTTCAGCGATGAGTCCCACTTCGAACTGAGCCGCAATGACCAGCGAAGTCGGCCGGCCGCGGTGGCCGTGCGGTTCTAGGCGCTCCAGTCCGGAACTGCGCGACTACTACGGTCACAGGTTCGAATCCTGCCTCGCGTATGGATGTGTGTGATGTCCTTATGTTAGTTAGGTTTAAGTAGTTCTAAGTTCTTGGGGACTGATGGCCAAGTCCCATAGTGCTCAGAGCCAGTTTTCAACCAGCGTAGCGGTGGTATAGCAGTCTATCACCTGCCACACGGCTCGACAACTAGGAATGATGGTTTGGGGTTGCCATTTCTTTTCGTCGCAGGAAACGTATGGTTCTCATCCGCGGTACCTCGACAGCATAGCAGTACGTCGACAACACTCTACGCTCCATGGTAAATAATTCTGGACTCACGTTACAGCAAGATAATGTTCACCCGCACACGGCTCAAGTTTCTACAACTTGTCTTCGTGCTTGCCAAACCCTATTCTGGCCAACAAGGTCGACGGATCTCCCTCAGTTGAGTACGTTTGGAGCAAATTGGCAGTACTTTCCAATCAGCTCGGGATTTAGACGACCTAAAGCGCTAATTTTGCAGTATTTGAAACGATATCCTCCAGGAGGTCGTCCAACAATTCTGTCGAGCAGTTTGCAAAAGGGCCAAAGGTGGACCAACGCGTTATTGAGTTACTCAGTTTGTGAAGCTCTGACTCTTGAATCAATCACCCAGTATTTCTGAAATTGTCTTTTTTTTTTTGTCTGCACAACACATCAGATCCACCAATTTTGGTCCATTCGGATAATTCCCGCGGTGCGTCGTCTCCTTTTGATGTCTTAGAGTGTAATTACATAAAATATCTGATTTCGACAAGTGTCCTTTGTATGCGAGTGGTGAAGTGTAATATCTACCAGCTGATTTTTAGAAGACCAGTACACTCGGATTTGTTTGTTAACTTTTTCATTCAACTTAAAACTTGGTTATTCAGGCCACTGTATTGTTTCGTAAAAGTTACGATCACTTTCACTGCAAATTACGCACCACTCACAGAATAGACGTCTTCGATCTGGATCATACTCCTCACGTGGCTTCAGATGTCGTTTTTTTAATGTTATCCTTCAACTCCTGTTTGGAAATTATAGTTCTTTACAGTCTGCTCTAGCAGATTTTTTGGATTAGTGAACGAATGACGAGCTGCAGATTTCCTTCAACATTTACTGATTTTGGGCGTTACTGAATGATACGTCAGCTACAGAACTTATCTTCTAGAAACTCTCATTCAATTTGTAGTTAGATAGCATAGTGGCTAAGTTAAGATAGTTTTGTGGTTTCATAATTTCGATAAAATTTCCACCACACCACTAAAGGAAAACACACAATGTTTTGTAGACAATTTGCTGTACGTTATTCACAATTTTCACATTTGCGACGAAAACACAAATGGCACCAAGCCTCTGACTGTTTACAACAAACCGGCCATTGTTCCGTGGTTTTTCACTTCGGGGGCTATTACTTAATGTTAGTTAGGTGAAATTTGACCATGAACAGAAATGGGCAGCGGTTAACCGACATACCGCATCCCGTGTATTAAATTCTCCACGTTCTTCTACACATTGTTTTATGGAGAAGAAAACAATACCTACAAGACGTGTCTTCACAAAAACCGTTCTGTGCATCGTTTGTAGCTGCTTCTGCTATTGTTCTAACTCTTCTCGGCGCTATCTTGACAAATGTCTGATATATTGTGTAAATCAAATACATTTGGTTGTACTTTAACTCCATTCTAAAACAGAGGATGTACTACTCCGCATTACATTTCACTGGCATATTTTCACGTCTTTAACATCAGTTTCAAAATCTGAAAGCACATTGCCAGTGTTCCATTCATACATGAACAGGCGAGAATTTATACTACTACATTTCGATGCATTTATACATCTTAGTGTTTAAAACACTGTAATTTACTTACTGTTGATATAGAAGCTGGTACAAAAGTCCTTTAGCGAAAGTTCCGTTAACATTTGAAGATTCAATACTTCACGGAATAATGTAGGCAGAGGCGTAAGAAGTGATGCACATACCAAAATTACAAAGGGTTTTACTGATAGCACAAACACGCACAAAACGACCGACAGATAGCGCTTCATATCATAAAAGCAATAAACCCTATTTCATTTCACGCATGTTTCTTAAGTTTTACCTCTCTACATACGTTATTCCTTGAATTAGTGCATTTTCAAATGTTTACGGGCATTTTGGTCACCTTATACATACACATTAACATGTGCTACTCGTCTGATTTTTCATGTTTATTAGGCCACATTTTCTACAATGAATTACTATATGAAAAAAGTTAAACAAATATTTGGACATTCACTTATAAAATTTTAAAGTGGTGCAATGAGTAGCTTTGACTCCAAGGTCTTCCAATCAAAATTGGAAACAGTCAACTGATACAAATACTTGGATGTAATAATCACGTAATATCACTTGCAGGGAAAGCTGGAGCTAGACATTGGTTTATTGGTAGCATTCGGGAAAAAGGCGACTGCTTACAGAAGATTCGTGTGACTCATTTAAGAATATTGCTCAGTTGAGTGGGACCCATAATAAATAGGTCTAAGTGGGGATGCACAAATGGCAAAAGGTTTGTTTGACCAACTAGAGAGTGTCATGGAAATTATAAACAACATGGACTGGGAGGCGCTTGAAGGTAGACACCAAACTATCCTGCGAGAACCTGTTTACAAAGCTTCAAGAAGTACTATGAGAGGAATCTAGGAAAATACTATTGAGACATAAGGGTCGCACCCGTTGGGTTCGTGAATATAAGAGACCAAACACATCGTGCAGAGAGGCCTTTTAGCTGTCATTCTTCCCGCAATTCATACACCAATGAAAGGGAAAGAGACTATTACAGTGTTTGCGTAATTTGGTGGAAATGGTTCAAATGGCTGTGAGCACCATGGGACTTAACTGCTGAGCTCATCAGTCCATAGAACTTAGAACTACTTAAACCTAAGTAACCTAAGGACATCACACACATCCATCCCCGAGGCAGAATTCGAACCTGCGACCGTAGCGGTCGCGAGGTTCCAGACTGAAGTGCCTGGAACCGCTAGGCCACTCCGGCCGGCGCGTGATTTGGATTTGGATGTAGATCAGTGAATTACCGCAAACATAATTTTTTCAGGCATGCAATTTAATGTGTGCTTTTCTTTCTTTCTCTTGTTCAAAATCCCTCAGTACTCGTAATGCATACTCTTATCTCCCTTTAGGACTATGCTGCACATTATTAATGTATTTTGTCACAACTCTTTATTGCTCCCTAATTCTGTTCTTGATATGGCTGTTTGTGAGAAAGTACGTATAGAAATTGTTATGAAAAACCGGGGGAGTCATTGTAGGCTGTAGCACTTACCGCTGCTTCGATGGACTGACGACTGCGTCCGCTTGAAAATGCCTCTCCAAAACACACCCACATCTCCAATAGCAAACTTACTGTATGAGGCTGAGAATAATCTATCCTCTTGCAAGTGCGCAGTGCTACCACTCATTATTCCCTCAGGCATGAGATTGCGAAATACAATATTTTACATGTCTGTTGTAGTAGCTTGCAGATGGAACTATGAAATGACACTGCCGCATGGTCTCAATTTTAGATTAAGTTAAAGCCATTCATAGGACACAACGAATTTGCAGTCTGTGCGCGAAGGACACTGCTTTCAAACGACTTTCATCGGCTACACTGAAGCGCTGTCCATGTGTATGGATCCACATCTATCGTATGAAGAGAGAGGTTCGTGAATGGCCACACTTTATTCAAGTGTTAACTGAAATCGCAGACCTTTGCAGGCAGACGCTTAGGTCTGCATACGTACGTATATCCACACATAAAATATCAATAACCGGTTCTCTGAGCGAAATGTACAAATGTTTTTGATACTTTACGTCCCCATTTCTCAGAAAGCGTAAAAAAATAGATTAATTCGTACAGAGGTGTATAAACTATAATTTTTCCCACCATTCTGTTCCTTCTTTATTTCCATGCCCTATCCTTCAATAACACGCGGAAGAGTTACAACTGAACTGTGAATTAAAAAAAAGAAATGTTTTCCGCATGTTAAACTTTTAGTTGCAGAGATCATGTAATAGTACAGCAGGGCAGTCTCGTAAAGCTCGATTAATTCAGAACAAATTGGATTCCTCAGTGGATGCAGCGTTTGAATGATTTGCCACTGAATTCCTCTCCATTTGCTCCACATAATTTTTACTATCAACCAGTTAAGCGTAAATGATCCACCGGTGGCTGCTGCGAGGGCACTTCAGAAGGTAAGTAACACAAGACATCCCACGCAAAGACGAGTGGTGCAGCATTAGAAGAGAAGATACCTACCGCGTTTCCTACGGATACATGTGCATCACAGTGAGGGAGTGGAATGGCGTGGCAACTGTTGCGTCCAGCCGCAGTGAAACAGTGCCAACAAATTGACTGGTGCCGCACAGACGTAGGTGATGCTCATCGAAAAGGAAGACCATCGGCAATGACCACAGACGAAATTGTCCAGGCAATCGGGAAAGTGATTCGCAACTATCGAAGAATGTTCAAGCAGCGGTTATCGAATGGTTCCGTGACTAAGCCGCGGACTTCTATCGATGAGAAACTGATCGATTCGTAGAACGCAACGCTTCGACTGTTATTTGTAGTGCCTTGGTGACTGTGTTGAAGTCTAGAACTCCGTTCAGTGAAAGTCCCTTCGTCCGATCCCAGAGGACATTGAGCTTTCCCTGCGCATTCGCTTCCAGAAAATAGTTTCTGGATTATTTCGGCGAGGCCAGTTTCATCCAGTATCTCATGTAAGTTTGTACCACCAGTGTACCAGTTAGGTACGTAAATCAGATATAGTACGTTGAGAAAAATCTAAGTGTACATGGCAATAATCAAAGAAAGAGGGGTACAAAGTAGAGTAGCCTCCAAGTGGTGTACCCCGAGCAACGTAACTAAGTTACGTCTACAGATATAGGCTGCTGGACCTCTGGTGGTTGCAAATTACCTTAGGATATCCCAGCTGCTAGAGGATACATACCAATGAAGCAAAACAGTTGTGCCAAGAACTACCTGACAAAGGACTTAGGGAATACCCTCCGGCTCTCACAGCTAAACATAGAGGGAACAAGCAGAGCAAAATGTATCTCACTCAAATATTGATTGAAAGCAAGGTGGACGTTGCTCTACTACAGGAAACCCACTGCTCAGACGAAACCCAACTTCATTCCAGGTGTAAGCTCCCTGGCTACTCGTTAGCTGCTGCGACATACCATGCAAGTTACGAATCTGCTACATATATCAAGAATGATGTTGAAGAGGTAACAGATGTCCAAACAAAAACGGAAAATAACATCCATACTATCAGGCTGAAAGTCGCCAACACAGAGATCATCTATAAGCCCCCAGCACAACCATGGGTGCTCAAGATATTCCACATCCAGGAATAGTAATTGGGGACTTCAACAGCCACAACACACAATGGGGCTACAGAACCACGAATGAAGATGGTGAGAAAGTATCAGAATGGGCTGAAATGGAACGCCTATTCTTACTATTTGACGGGAAGGACAAAGGAACATTCCACTCAGCTAGATGGGCTCAGGACTACACTCCCGATCTCTGTTTCGTTACCACTAACAACAAAGGATTACCCTTGCAGAGCAGCAGGAAGGTGCTCAGTGATTTCCCTGGAAGCCCACACCGACCTGTACTGGTGAAAATTGGAATCGAAGTCCCAGTTGTGAGGTCTATACCAGAGCCACGATGGAACTTCCAAAAAGCCAAATGGCAAAAATTCTCTGAAGAGGTTGATCATATTATTCAGTTTATTCCACCTAAAGTTAGGCACTACGAGCGCTTTGTTAGACTAATTAATTCCGTTGCCAGAAAACATATTCCAAAAGGCTACAGAGAGAACTACTTTTCTGGATGGAGCCCCAGATGTCAAGAATTGCATGACGAATTTAAAACGACTCGAGACACCAAGGTAGCAGATAAATTGATTTCAGCCCTAGATTCAGCTAGGCAAAAGATATGGATGGAACTAACTGAAAACATGTCTTTCCAGCACTAGAGTAAGAAAGATTGGAATTTATGAAGAAAGCTTGGCAGTGCCACAAAAGTTAATATACTATCAGACAAAATAAATCCTAACAAAATAGCAGCCAGGATTGTTAATATAACAAGAACACCAAGCAACAACAACAAACAGAAAGCCAACTAAATAAAACATGAGCTAAAGTCTAAAACGTCTCAAGCACAGCCTTCGGAATTTCCACAGAAAATCTCTGCAGCCGAAGTGGTTTCAGCCCTAGATACTCTGAAAGCTGGTAAAGTGGCTGGTTGTGATAGCATATAGCCGGCGTTCCTTAAACATGCTGGACAAGGTGCAGTGCAGTGGCTAACTGCACTGTTTAATGAAATTCTCGCAACAGGAAGACTGCCAAATATTTTTAAAAAAACTAAAATAATTGCCATCCTGAAACCGTCAAAATCTGGTAACAATCCTGAAGACTATAGACCCACTGCACTTCTAAGTGTCTGCTATAAACTGCTGGAGAGAGCACTCTATAATAGAATTGCACCAACTATCCTGAAACACATTCCTGTAGAACAGGCTGCCTTCAGACGAGACCGCAGTTGTAGCGATCAAGTGCTAGCGTTGGCAACATACATAGAGAAGGGCTTCGAAGACCTGAAGAAAACAATGGCCGTGTTTATTGACCTAACATCAGCATATGATACAGTGTGGCGGAAAGGCATGCTTCTTAAGTTCTTAAGAATAATTCCATGTAAAAAAATTGCACAACTACTCAATAACATGCTGTCCAACAGGAAATTCCAAGTTCACCTAAAACGTCAAGTAAGGAAGGTATACTATTTAAATGACGAACTACCACAAGGATCAGTATTGGCCCCCCTACTTTTCAATTTATATGTCGCTGACTTGCCAGAAACGAAAGAAAGAACATTTATCTATGCTGATGACATAGCCTTGGTGACGCCGGCTAACGATTGTACAACTTCAGAAATGACTCTCACTGAGGATCTGCGAATTCTATATGAATTTTTTAATGGATGGCGACTCAAAGTAAACAGAAATAAAACTGAATCCTCCACCTTCCATTTGAGTAATAGGCATGCTCGCTATAAACCGCAAATTTCCTTTAGAAATCAGTTGCTTTTATATAACCCATTCCCAAAATATCTCGGCGTGACCTTGGATCGTTCGCTAACATATAGAAAACACCTAACTGTAACAGCTTTAAAAATTAGAACCAGAAACAACATATTACACAAACTCTCCGGAACAAGTTGGGGAGCTAAGGCATCAGTACTCAAAACAACTCCCTCTCACTTGTATACTCTGTTGGGGAATATTGCAGCCCAGTATGGCTGAACAGCGCTCACACAGCCATGGTAGACACGCAGCTGAATGTAGCCATGAGAAGCGTATCCGGGACAATACACACCCACAGAATGGCTACCTGTTCTGTCTAATATTGCACCACCGAAGTTACGACGTCAAGCAGCGTTGAAAAGGGAATGGGAGAAATGCTCCAAGAATCCCGAGTTACCGCTACACCAGGACTGTGGTGCCACTCAAAGGCAATGTCTTAAGTCCAGGAAACCCTCCTGGAGACTTGGAAAAAGGCTTACTTCTGAAGGATTTCAACCAGAAACAGCATGCCGGGAAGAATGGTTCGCAGCCAATCCCGATTCTGCAGGTCTCATTGCTGATCCTACACGAGTCCCTCCTGGATTCCACTTACCTAGAAGGTAAGCACGGAAGATGCCAGGACTTGAAGCATAAGTGGGGAATCGCTGAAAGTGCCAAGTATGACTGCAGACACCAACGACAAACAGCACACCACATAGTAACAGATTGTCCCTACGGAAATATGCTGGAACTCTGACCAGCATACATGAGGTCTCTGAGGAAGCAATCTCCTGGCTGGATACTTTAGATATTAACCTATAGTTTTTATTACAACTTGAAGCTCTGTTTGTTAATATTACTGTTTATAAAAACCACATTTTCTCTTTTACATGTAACTCATCCTAGTGTTTTTATCCACATGTATATTATTGATTTATCGATCTAATCTAAGACTTTTATTACCATAAATGAATGTAATCTATTTTATTTGTAGTATATGTATATTGTGTTACGAGTAACATTATTGCTGTTCAATTCAAGTAATGTATCCTTGATGCCAAACGAAATAATAATAAAAAATCAAAGAAAGAATTGCTACAATAGTCTTTCGTGTGTACGGGCCAACAGCACAATGAATTTTTTGAAGGAAATCGTTTTCTTGCGTCGGCTATGTTTTAGTTTCAAACCAACATTTTGTTTCATAATTTAACGATTACTTAATTTTGCCCCCATCCAACTTATTAAGCTCCACACAGTAAAAATTTTAATCTACGTAAAGCGACGTATTCTACACATCCACCTGAGGGAAACAACATGTGATGGTGTCCTTGGTAACAAGTTCGTGTAGCTGTAGTAGGTAAGGGCACAAATATTTCAGATGTGAAGTCTTTATGTAAAATGGAAAAAGTGCAGCCCTTATGCGGGTATTGTCGCTGCGCCAAAATACGTAACACATTAAAATACATCAGTGAACTGTTAAAACGACAGTTTGAGAGTCATACTAATTACATTATAAAATAATGTATGTTACAAAATTATACTATGTTTCAGCTCAGACTATAATGGCTCTTCAAATGCTGCTTCAGGGAAGCGAATTATGGATAAGAGAGAGAGATAAACGCCACGTACAAACAGTGGAAATGAATTTTCTAAGGGCTGTAAAGGGATTTTCTGCACGAGATCTATTTAGATACAAAGATATTAGTGAAGAGTTGCAAATAAATAGCCTAAATGATAAAATACTACATAAATAATGGAAAGACCGTCTGCAACCTATGAGTGAAAGAAGAATACCAAAAGCAGCAAGTAGATACAAGCGAGCAGGAAGGAGTGTGGCAGGATAAAGGAAAAGATGGGAATAAATCCTGTGATGCCGGAACAGGGATGAAGAAGAAGATTTTAAAATAAAACAGCAGCCTAACCAGAAAAATGACATCCTTCAAAACAGAGTTGTTTTCTTTGTTCAAAATCTCACCTTACGGTCGCCTGTCTCACCTTAATGGAGATCACTCGTAATCTACGTAAGCCACACTGATAACTATGAAATATTTAGCCTGGAATGTGACGTGGTAGGTTGCACACGATTGTTGAACTTCTTAACATGCTGGGAGTTAAGCCCGCCGGCACGTCCGGTCTTACGGAACCAGTAATTCCACTAACACGCCCACGATTTAGGAGAGAGTAAAAATGAAATCTTCGAAGAGGAGCAAGAGTTTCTCCGGCGCTCACCTTGGTGTCACGATCGCAGTAGTAGTTCATCTCTCTGACTACGGGCGGACCCATGCGTCGCTTTGGCAGGTAATTCCCCACTGAATTACTGCAGTGCAAGGTCTTCGTGAAAGCTGACCCTGATACAGTATAAAATGCACACTACTTCAGGGCGCCGGGTTTGTCTGCCCCGTACACTTGAATGCCCAGGAAATGTAGTTTACGTTTTATAACTAATTCGCCGTTAGAGTTCCACGATCGCTTAACTGATTAATCAGTGTATCGTTTTTGTTTCGTGTTGACCATATACAGACATAAGGGAACTAAAATGAAAAGAAACTTGAAAATATCAAGTAAGCTGCAAATATAAAGAAATAATTCCTTACATTAGTTTCGTTTCTCATGAATCAGTCGCAAAAGTATTTCACAATGAAGCAGCCGGTTTCGAACTGCCTAAAAGTATCAGACTAAAAGCACATTTTTAAGTGGTAACGCAGCGCTGAAGGTGCATCTACACGAAGTTGAAAACATATTTTTCAAAGCGTACGCAAAACTGTGCGGAGGTTTCCTCTATAAGGCCTGTGTGTTAGAGCATTTATGTAAAAGATTCAGCTTCAGCTAAAACAGCTAGCAGGAAATGTGCACCGAATTGCAGGTATTTAAGCGTACTGAAACTGTACTCGAATATACATATATATTCGCAAGCTACCGAACCGTGCTTTGCGAAGGAGATCTTATTTCACTGCTTGTGATTCCATTTCCCGTTGCACAAGAAGAGGAAACAGGCGAAAAACGAATGTTTACTTCCGTGCGAGCCCTAATAGATCCTTTCTTCGTGGTCCTTATCCGAAATGTATGTTGGCCGTAGCAGAATCCTTCTTTGGTTTGTAGGGTGAAGAACGTCTTATTCGCTCTAAGGATACCCATTTGAATTCACGGAGCGTTTCAGTAATGCACTCCTATTGATCGGATGTGTTAGTAAGCAGTCAGGCAGCTCTTCTGTGAATTGTTTCGATGTCTTTCCTTTACTTTAATCCGACCTGGTACAGATAAGAAACAATCGAGGTGGGTTCTATACGTGTTATCCTTCATAGACAAGCTAAACGCTTCTAGAATTCTCGCAGCAAACAGAAGTCAACTATTGACCTTCCCTATAAGTGGCCTTCCGTAATACTTGCATTTCATATCACTGTGCAATGTTACGCCTAGATATTTATTAGACGTAACTGTGTCAAGTAGCACATCACTAATACTCTATTCCTTATCCTCCTTACCTCATTTTCCCTCATTTAGAGCAAGTTGCCATTCATCAAACCAAATATAATTCAAGATTTTAAACATGGCTGCAACAGCAACTGTTGAAATTCTTCACGATAAAGGATTACAGTTATAGTAAATTTTTATCCTGAAACTGTTTTTGGCTGTCATCCTTTATCGTGTCCAATATAATTCTCACTTGATGCCGGAATAAACCAACAAAAACTGCAAAACTGTAAGGTTCATTTTATTTTTATACCTCGCTGCATGAAGCTTTTTATTTGTTGTCGTTAGTTTGCATAATCTTAGGGTAGTGTCGCTGGTTTGTAAACTGGACATAATGAATAAATCTGCACCGGTTGCAACTGACAAATCTTCAATTGCATACAATCGTAAAAACAGACGCGGTTTCAGGATGTAAATCCTGTCTTCAGGTGCTCGATTGCTCACGAGAAAATCGTACCAGTCACGCAAAAAGTCCCTCACGACTGTACGATTTGATTACATAATAGAACGCCTGAAGATGGCCTTACATGCCGAAACGCGTGGCGTGTGTACGAATTTATCCAAATGAAGGATTTGTCAGTTACAACCGGTGCGAATTTATTCATCACGAAAAAAAAATTGTGGATATTTCTCATAGAGTGTACTTTAAATTGGAGATCGTAGGTTCGAGACCTGCGAAGGATTTAAAATTGGCTGCTACTTACGCGTCTCTCAGTTACTCGCGCAGATAGTATTAGAGACACAACAGGTGACTTAATAATCGTGTAATAGCTTTTAGCGTTGCACTTGATTATGACATAAAAGCCGAGATTTAGATAGAACAAAGGATAAATATAATAATACACAGTCAAACTTCTAAAAGTGTTGTATGACTGTGGCTCAAAGCCATCGAAAGCTTTTTAATTCTGTGAGGAGTTCGATTGTCCGCGAAAGCATGGCAGCCTTTGCTCCCTTAAGGTCAGGAACCAAAGGAGGTAGTTATAATGGGCCCTGGCATCTGGTGTGAAGACGGCGTTCCAACTTTCCCAATGGTGTTCCATCAGCCTCAGATAGGGGGCCAGGACTAGTCAATCTATTTGAGGATTGTTATTGTCCACCATCCTTTATATCACAGATGCTGTTTTATGACGGTGAATTGGTGCTTTGTTATGCTGATACAATCATCATTTTCGAACTGCTCCTTTACTGTGTGCAGTACACATCGCTGTAAAATATGTTCACATCCTGCCACATTTAGCGTTTTTTTTTTAAGCTCAGCATGGGAAAACACTGCAACTACGAAAAACCCCCATGCAGTAATGCCACCCCCTCCATACTTCGCATTTGGCACTATACATTATGGCAGGTAAGATTATCAGGCATTCACCAAAGCCAAACATTCCATCGCATTGCCACAGAGTATAGCATGACTCCAAATCACTCGTTTTCCAGTCATTCACACCATCTCACACGTCGCTTAACGCTAAGTACAGAAATATCTGATATGATAACTGCTCTAGCACTGTACCACATTTCGCTCACTGTTTACAGTCATTCATACAGCTGGACTGCACTTTGGAACTCATGATTTCATGCGTTTTTTTACACTATCCGCTATAATCGGCGGTCCTAATTCGTCAGTAGATGATGTCTGCATGCTCTGTATTTACCTGTGTTTGTTCCTTCACGTTTCTTATTCACAACACCAACAGTATACTTGGGCAGCGTTAGAAGGTTTTAAATATCCCTGATGGACTTGCTACACAGATGCCATCCGGTGACTAGTCCACTTTCGAAATGACTGAGTTCTCCTGACCTGCTATTACTGCTTCGCTAATGCCAACAAAATACATCTCCCCACTCTTTTTACACTGACGGATCTGTCTCTCGTGACATCTAGTAGGGTAGGCAATTCCTCATTACATAAGTCGGTTGGTTGATTTGTCGAGGTGACCAAACAGCGAGGTCATCGACCCCATCGGATAAGGAAAGGATGGGGAAGGATGTCGGCCGTGCCTTTACTAAGGCACCATCCAGGCATTCGCATGAAGCGATTTAGGGAAGTAACGGAAAACCTATAACAGGATGGCCGGACGCGGGTTGGAATCGTCGTCCTCCCGAATGCGAGTCCAGTGTGCTAACCACTGCGCCACCTCCCACAGTCTTTACATAGGGCTTTACGGATAGTTATGATGACATAGCGTACGTCTCGAGTAGTGAACGCGACATACAATCAGATAAATTTGAGATCTTACGGAGGTTTAAACACAGTAGCTCTTGTCACGTACTGTTCACGAAATGAACGGGGATAGCTAAAACGGTAGTGGTACCAAAACTACCCTCTGTCATACTCTGAAAGGTGGCTTGCTGGCTGTAAATGTAGATGTAGATTTGCAGGCATCGTTCAGATAAGAGCGCTGCACATTATAGTGGGGCGTTTCAAGTGTACACTCCCGAATCTTAATTACATCATCTTTCTTAGCGTCTTCTAACTACAGTGCCCAGTGTATTATTACTGGATGTACTAGATGTGTACACTCAACACGTACTGTCAAAATCCAAGTACGACAATAGATACATGGTAGAGCTTAAGATAATGGTTCAAATGGCTCTAAGCATTATGGGACTTAACATCTGAGGTCATCAGTCTCCTAGACTTAGAACTACGTAAACCAAACTAACCTAAGAGCATCACACACACCGATGCCCGAGGGAGGATTTGAACTTGGGACCGTAGCAGCGGCGTGGTTCCGGACTGAAGAGCCTAGAACAGCTCGTCCACAGCAGCCGACACACCTCCTTAGCTGATCGTTTGGTTGTTGGTCCAGCACTGAGGTGAAATGCTTCGAGTTACATAGAAATGACGAATCCCTAAAGGAAAAAAAACCATTCACAGCTTTCTCAAAAAAGGAAGCTATGCAACAGGGTAACAGACGTTTCGTTTTACAGTTCAGTAAAATGAGCTATAGCTTTAAAAAATACTTGTTTTTGCTTAGTAATGACACTGAAACAGGCTCAAGTGAACTGGTCCTCGAGACTGCCAGCATTCAGATTTGAGGTAACGTCTGCTACAGAAAGCTCACGTCTCCAACCCTCCTTTCCTCTTCGCCTTCCCCACTCATATCCTTCATAGCACAAACAGTTCAACAACGTCCTTGTCTGCATACTATATGTAAACTTCTCCTCCAACCGTGCCTCTCTTTCGCCCCCCCCCCCCTTCCCCACCCACAAATACATACACACAAACATACACAAACACACCACGATTCAGTACTCTGTTATGATGTCGAAACCCTGAAACTTTTATTGCAGTTTCTACAAGGTCAGGCACTACTTTCCGACGTATTTTGTTGGCGGATTTGCGGGGAGCAAGAATGTGAGAAGTATGTAATGATTTCGGCAATCGTCAGTTGGAGGTAAGCAACTGGGCTGTGCCTCGACCGATTCTTCTTGCAAGAAGGAATGGAGGCGGCAATTAATTGTGTGCCGGTAGCTTAGGGTGCTCTAGTTTACTAGTGAACAATAATAGGTCGTTTATGGTTACAATGTCTTTGTTTGTGCAGTGTTCGTATCTTCACAATGGAATGTCCTTCAGACGTATAGCCGCGCGGGATTAGCCGAGCAGTCTGAGGCGCTACAGTCATGGACTGAGCGGCTGGTCCCGGCGGAGGTTCGAATCCTCCCTCGGGCATGGGTGTATGTCTTTGTTCTTAGGACAATTTAGGTTATGTAGTGTGTAAGCTTAGGGACTGATGACCTTAGCAGTTAATTCCCGTAAGATTTCACTCACATTTGAACTTTTTCAGACATATAGCAATGTCTGATGGACATTGTGTCGTGAAAATATAGAAACTGTCTAAACGCAGACATTGGAACCATCAGTGATGCAGCCATGCCTCGACGGCTAAAACGACGACAATATTTGTCTCCCCGTACGGGAATCACGATTTGTGAAAGCGTAAGGGTTATGACTATGTGACATAAGACTGGATCGGTCCTGGAGGTGTGATTGGGCAGTCAGAGTGGCATTCGAGAGGAGGAGAGTTCAAATCACGGTTCGGCCACTAGATTTAGTCTTCCATGTTTTCCCTACATCACTCCAGGCAAATGCTGAGTTGGTTCCTTTGAAACGGGCACGACCAATTTGGTTCCCCATCCGTTCGTAATCTCAGCATGCGCTTCGTCTCTAATCACCACGCTGTCGACGAGATGTTAAAGTCTTGTCTTCCTCTTGCCCTTTTCGAAGCGGGAAATCCGGCTCTGAGGCCCGATCCGACAGATATGTTCATGTGTCACGAAGAGCTGACGTAAATGCTTAGCCGCAGAATACGAATCTCTTTCGTCATGAATAATAAAATAACTTGAAATTATAGAACTCAGGGCCACTCTAATTTAATTAAAAGACTTAAGGATCACTCAGCAATAACAACTCCTCACTGATACTGTTGAACTGTGTAGTAAGATTTGTGTGTGTGTGTATGCATCAATCCTTGTCATAGACATTCTGCGGGATTTCGGCAGTTCATTTATATAATAAAATGAAGCTTCTACAGCTGTCGTTTTTTTATTGTTTTATTACACTGCAAACAGTTTCCGTGACTTAACAGATCATCTTGAGGTGTTAACTGACGGTCAGGGGGTGAACTACAACCGTATAGAAGAACCTATCAGTGCCCAGCATCTGTGAATAGCTTATAGATGTTTACTACTGATGGGATCGGGGATCGTGTATACGATTGTAGTTCATCTCCTCAGCGTCAGTTAGGGCCTGAATATGGTGTATGGAGTCACCGAAACTGGCTACAACGTAGCAAACATCAAAACGACAGCAGTAGGTGTTTCATTTTATCACGTGAGCAGTAAGACTTTGCTTTGATCGCGTGCCTCACCTCTCCTAGGAACATTGCCAGATAAACGGAGTGGCGCTGCTGCAGTAAAGCAAGCGATATCGGAAAGATGTTAAAGGCAGCATATGAGAAAAAGCTTCAGATACTTGTGGCCGATGCTCGGCTGCCTAACGAACGGCCGCTAATGGGTGCAGATAGCGGGAGCACTGCCCAGCCACAACCACCGCCACAGCCACCGCCACCGCCCACACCTAGCGCAGACGCTATCTAATTTTTCGGCCGGTCGACCCATAATGGCTCGAGAGTGCCTCTCCAGGGCCGTTCGGGATACCTCCGCCCGTTATAAATGAAGATCGTTAACATATCAGCTCTAACACGTGTAGCGCTGCGTTGCACTTACTACTGGAGCCCCTTTTTACTTTTTAGGCTAAAATATCTTTCTTTTTCGGCCTCCCTCGAGGAAATAGGTTTACTTAAATCGGCCACGAGGGATCGCCCAGCGACAAGATTCAGAACTAATCGCGGTGGCTTCCGTAGAGCAAATAATGGCGCAATTAGCGAAGAGGCACCTGCAACTGCTGCTCCCGAACGTCGGAGCGCTGCTGGGCCGGTAGTTCCGTTCGTAAATCATCTTAAGCACCTGCAGCTCCCAATATGCATTTCCTGTGATCGGGTACTAGCACAGCTTATTCGGCACAACTTGCACTCAGCCGATTACTCTTCCTTCTTCGAGAAAATGGTGTTCGTTCTACTTCTAAGGCCTATTTGGTTCCCGTGTTCATTTCATACACTCTTTTTTTTTTTTTTTTTTTTTTTTGCTCAAATACCCTGTTAACCTAGCGCCTGGACCAGCTAATGCCGACCGATCGCACGTCGTCCTCCGACATGCACGGTCATGAGGGTGCGGTATGCAAAGACATGGGGCCATCACGCCATTACACCCCTCTGCCTGACATAGTTAGCATTGCAGAGCGTGCAACCACTTATTTTTCAGAAGTTCTGATACAAGCAGCGGCTGAGCTGGCATTAAGAAAGCAATGCAGTCTTTTTTACAGCACTCACACCAAGAAAAAATTCATAGCAGCACCGGGAACTGAACCTGTCTCCTCCGCATGGCAGTCACATAAACTGATTATTCAGCTACGGTGATGAACAAGGAAAAGTAGCTCTCTTTCTCAAGAAGGTTTGTCGAAAAGACGCACAAACGTAGGAGACGTCAGTATGTTGTAGAATGTTGTAGAATTCTGGGAAATGTTTTATGTGCTTGGATTGTGACATTTCTGGAAACCGAAATTCTCCTCTACAAAAATCAACATTGCTTCAGCAAACAACTGTTAGTGAAAACCAGATCGATCTGTTCGTCCACGAGATCCAGAGGGCTCAGATATCAGTTTGAAACCGTAGCATTTCATTAAATCCAAAATTACATTCGTCATTGAATGACTAGGAATTTTAGAATTATCAGATGCGAAATACAGTCTCCTTTTTATCAATCTCAATGGCAGCTTTTATTAACACAGGCATTCCTCGTCTCGATAATAGTTGTCAACATCAAATGGCCTTTTTTCCATCTAAGTTACTGCACAAACAGTCAAAAGAAGTCGTCTCACAAGCGAAACACAGCGTAGTCAAACTGCTGTTAGTCACGATAGTGGTAATTGTCAAAACCTATAGCGTTAGTGTTAATAAAGACGCAATTGTAATTAGTAAATGAAACTAATTATAATCAGATATTTCATAGATATATCTAAAATTAAAAAAAAAAAAAAGAAACGGGAAGATTGTAACAGTAATGCATCAGTATCTCTCCATAATTAGTTCTATGGCAAGACAGAGGAAACTACAATACTCTTTTTGTTTTTTTGACATAATAGATAATTTAGGATTACTATTTCGAAGTCTGATCAACGAAATGTGCCTAGAATAATGTTTTTAAAAGTTCTGGATCTCTACCCACTTGTCGTGGCACTTTCTTTTGGTAAAAAGGCCTACGTCAAAAAATTGAAACGAACTGCAGATGTATTTAGTGCTAGCTGATTTCTTTTCATTTGCTTGCAAATGTTTTGTTTTGATTTGAATGTGGGACCCAAACAGAATTCAAATAAAATCAGCAGTTTTTTTGTTCTTTGATTTTTGTGTCGTAACAGTGGTAGTATGATAACAAACCTGAGAAATGACAAATTTTATGTAGCTACAGCGAATAGAGTTTAAATAAACCCGTTAGTATATTTGCTCTACATCTGAAGAACGATACTGAAGGAGAACACCTGGTTCATCGATCAGGAACATCAGTAATGTGTTACTCTGTTTTGCGAAATATTCCCAATGTTTGATAGTATAACGAATATTTCTCCCTTATTTCTGTATTCGCTGATATCATTTCCTCATTTTCGTTTGCATATGTGGCTCAAGTTCTTTTGCATAATTTTACTGACTATATTATTATTTTAGCCATTGTCTGCGGCTGTAGCTTTAATTGTATTTAATTTTGTCTTCATACTTTCTTCAGTAAGCGGAGCTCTAATCATACAATCTATTATAGTGCGAAAATACACTGTTTTGTGTGCTAGTGGGTGGAACGATGGGTTATGTGTTAACGTTCACTTGTGGTTAGTTTACGAAATACATCAAGTTTATGAGAAACATTTCGCAAAAAAGATGTAATGCAATTCGTAGTACTAATATTACAATTAGCTTCTGCACAGAGAATAAGCTCGGACTGAAGATAACACACAGAACAGATAAACCTCAGAAATCCGAGCAATCAGGGATATACAATATTAAATGCAGCAACTGTGACAAGATCTACATCCGACAAACAGGACGGAAATTTACAGTAAGATACAAGTAGCATATAACAAAAGTGAAAACAACATACGTTTAGCATGCATCTTTAAGATAATCAACAGTCTACACTAAATATACACATTAATCTTCATATTCTTCGTAGGACCGTTGAAAGAGGTTGTGGGAGCATTTAGGAGGAAACAGAAATCTACATTCATTTGGCAAAAAAATTGACAGAACATCGAAAATGAACGAACAGAACTGATAGAAACACATATTAATAACATCGGCAACATTCTTAGTGGTGACTAGTAACTGAGAATAAAACACAGTCCTAAATTCTACGTGCGTTAAAAATCGATTTTCATCAAAATTAAAAATATTAAAGAGAAATCATATCTCTGACTCATTGATCAATAATAAGCAACTCTGGTGTAGTATAATCAGGTATTTTATAAATAAATGTTGACCCATATAATTAATACTTCGTATGTTGAGGTAGTTGTTGATCAAAACGCGAAGTCTTGACAAAATGTGTTCATGAAAGAAACACAAAATATGAATGAGAGCATCGATCCCCTTATATATATGCGTTGTCCAAAAACAGTATTTTCGTACATTATTTGTGTGACGGAACCTGAATGTCCGTCTAGTGTTTAGTACAGGGTACAGGGCTTAAATCGGGACAAATGAAACATTTTTTTTTTTTTAAAGCAAATTTATTGATACGAAATAGAAAAGAAAATCCTTTAACATATAAGTAGTGGCATCATTCACGAGTAACACTACTCGATGTAATCACCTTCAGCCGCAATGACCGCCTCCAACATTGTCCTGAAGCGTCGCGCGCGCTCTTTAAAACAGCGCCGTCATATTCTCAAATGCTGCTTCGACAGCGGTGCGTAGACTTGCGACATTAGAGTGCCTCCTCTTGTTGGTAGCTCATTCGACTATGCTCCAAACAGTCGAGGGAGCTCGAATCCGGGCTATTCGGCGGCCAGAACTCTTTTGACCAGAACGTGTCAACGTTATCTGGAGTCAGTTTTGAACTAAATGGCTCGTATGGGGTCCTCCTCTGCCATCCGACGCAATTTGCGCTCCCTGACATTCAATACTGACGCCAGTTTGCCCGGTAATTGCCCCCAGTCCTCTGAAATCAGCGTCTGAGTCTTTTCGATGACCTGTCGCAGTTCGTGACACGCGCTTCCTCGAATGACATTTTTCACCGGATTAGCGGAACCTTCCCCAGATCTCTCCGAAGCATTATACTTGACCAAAAGTTGACGTCGTGTACCCGCAGAACCGAACAGTGGGCGTTCGCCAAAACTTTAAATAATCGCGACTCTTCGGTTGTATTAAGCACTTGCGCGTAACGTCTCGACCACTTTGATGTTCTGACCTGTTTACCGGATGCCTATGGCTTCCCAGAACACCAATTGCGACCTCCGGCGGAACTACGATATGGTGGGAAATTCAAATTAAAATTTGTCCTGAATTGAGCGCCGCGCCCTGCGTTGGACTGTACCCAGTATTTAGTGTCTAGAGAAGTTATACTTCTGCCTAGGTGCATTGAAATTGAAGATACTCAGGAACACTGATAAAGCATAGCTGGACAAACGTTAAGGTGCTGAAAAAATTAAAAAGTTTGTTAGTACTGCTCGAAGATAGTTAAGAGAATTAAGACTCCGTAGATGGACAGCGTTAAATGACTAGAGATATGGATAGTTTAAAACTGAAATTTACCAAAAGTAACATTTTGGAGATCCACTGTCCGGTTTATCGAGATCTATATAAAAAAAAATTCCGAAATTTGGCCCAGTGCTAAAGAACAACATACTGCACAGTTCGGTGCATTAAGTTTTCTTTTCATTGTGATTGTGAGATATTTTCCTTTGCTATCCAAGTAAAGGAGAGGATCCTTGGTTAAAATGAAAATAAAAAATAAACTGAAAATAACTTTGAGTTCAAATAAAAATCTTTTGTGCACGCGTTATCAGCCGTTTCTGCAGAGGTAAACTGTACTGTTTCCGTTTTGTTGACTAACTACGTAATATGTTATTAGGTGAATAATATTTTGAACCATGATAAAATGAGCGTCCACGAACGTTGGCATTGCAAACTTAGGATATGCAGCACTGAGCCCTACATAAGAGTGTCAGGTTACAATATTTCATCTGTAGTACGTAGGTGCTTACATCTCGTTACGAATGAAATCTTATATCTGTTATGGTTAAAATAGCTAAATACTTTTATTAAAATATACTACGGCATATTACTTTCTTGGGTGTACTAATGATTGGGATTTCTGCCCAACGGCACAAAGTAAGAATACGGCGTCCTTATTACGGAAGCAGAGGAAAACTGTGCAGTGCGGTATATCATTCAACAGTCACGTTTGAATTTTGGTTGTTTGTTAAACTATCACGTTGACTCTCATGTAAAGAAAAGCAATGTATACGAAAACTTACCGCCATTCGACAGCCGAAGGATTGTGTGCTATGTATCGAGACTGCAGTTTATCACGCTACGATTGGCACGATTTTTCTGATGTTTTCTTCTTATTACCTGTACTACTACATACAGAGAAAGCGTTGTTTAATGTTGTTTCCAAAAATCTCGAAAAGAACTTGGCCGGTTTACTTCAAAATTTTGCATGTTACTCTAATAAACGTTCGGAGCGACAAAGGTTATTTTTATGTATAAGTGATATATAAAGGAGAAGCGTAGTTATGTGAAATCTCGAAAAATTATTCAACGACTCACATAAAAAATTTACCCGATACTCTATTGAACATTCCGACTGACATATACTACCTTTTTTAAATTTATATAACATATAAAATTATACGAGAGTTGGAACTTAAATAGTGGCAACTACTTATTCACAATAGATACAATAGAGTTACATGTTTGCACCTGTTACTGTCCACCAAAGTAGCCACCAACGTCGTGTAGAACCCGTTGCCAGTGATGTGGAGCCTGTTCTGTTAATGGTGCGAATGGATCGGTCTACTGCCTGACGAATCTCTGGAACAGTTCTGAAGCGAATGCCACGAAGTGGTCTCTTCATCTTAGGAATCAAATCATAGTTGCAAGAACTTAAGTTCGGGGATTATGATGGATGGTACAGTACTTCCCAGTCCCATCGACCGAACAGAGCAGCCACAGCTTGCGCTGTATGCGCCCGCGCATTTTCGTGCAAAATGATGGGTGGGTTGAACGGAAAGTGTCACCGCTTCTTTCGCAAAGGTTTTTTTCTTTTTAGCATTACCCGCGCGCAGCATCACCATGTAATCAGAAGTATCCGGAAACCCCCAAAAACACACGTTTTTCGCATTAGGTGCATTGTGCTGCCACCTACTCCCAGGTACTCCATATCATCGACCTCAGTAGTCATCGTGAGATAGCAGAATGAGGCGGTCCGCGGAACTCACGGACTTCGAACGTGGTCAGGGGATTGGGTGTCACTTGCGTCATACGTTTGTACGCGAGATTTCCACACTCTTAAACATCCTTAGATCCACCGTTTCCGATGTGACAGTGAAGTGGAAACGTGAAGGGGTACGTACAGCACAAAAGCGTACAGGCCGATCCCGTCTGTTGACTGACAGAGACCACCGACAGTTGAAGAGGGTCTAATGTGTAATAGGCTGATATCTATCCAGCCGATCTATCCAAACTGCATCAGGATCCACTGCAAGGTCTATGACAATTAGGCGGGAGGTGAGAAAAGGATTTTATGGTCAGCGGCTGCTCATAAGCCACACATAGTGCCGGTAAATGCCAAACGACACCTCACTTGGTGTAAGGCGAGTCAACATTGGACGATTGAATAGTGGAAAAACGTTGTGAGGAGCGACGAATCACGGTACACAGTGTGGCAATCCGATGTCAGGGTGTGGGTGTGGCGAATGCCCGGTGAACGTTATCTGCCAGCATGTGTAGCGCCAACAGTAAAATTCGAAGGCGGATGTGTTTTGGTTTGGTCGTGTTTTTCATGGAGGGGGCTTGCACCTCTTGTTGTTATGCGTGGCACTAACACAGCACAGGGTGACATTGATGTTTTAAGCACTTTCAAATGGTTGAAATGGCTCCAAGCACTATGGGACTTAACATCTGAGGTCATCAGTCCCCTAGACTGACAACTACTTAAACATAACTAAGGACATCACACATATCCATGCTCGAGGCAGGATTCGAACCTGCGATCGTAGCAGCCACGAGGCGTCGGACGGAAGTGCCTAGAACCATTCGACCACAACGGCCGGCTTTAAGCACCTTCCGGCTTCCCACTCTTGAAGAGCAATTCGGGGATGGCGATTGTATCTTTCTAGAAGGTCGAGCACCTGTTCATAATGCACGGCATGTGGTTACCAGACAATAACATCCCTGTAATGGTCTGGCCGTCACAGAGTCCTGACCTGAATCCTGTAGAACACCTATGGGATGTTTTGGAACGCCGACTTCGTGCCAGGCCTCAACGACCGACATCGATACCTCTCCTCAGTGGTGCAGTCGGTGAAGAATGGACTACCATTCCCCAAGAAACCTTCCGGCAGCTGATTGAACGTATGACTGCGAGAGTGGAAGCTGTCATCACGGCTAAGGGTTCGCGAACACAATATTGAATTGCGGCATTACCGATGGAGGGCTCCAAGAACTTGTCAGTCATTTTCAGCCAGGTGTCCGGATACTTCTGATCACAAAGTGTACCTCGAAGAAGAAATATTTTAACATTGTCATAATGAAACCACAGATATGCCCATGAGAAAACGGATGGCTCTCAGTTTAACATTCTTTAACAATATAACAAAAAGAGTGGACGGCAGATTTTTGAAGTGATCTGTATAACTGACAGGACGGCAAAAGACACCTTCCAAACAATACAAGATGAATATGCAAAATATGAAATACCTCTTCCTTTTGCCTTCAATCAAAACCATCACAACTGTGCATACAGCCTGAGACAGTTCGGAAGATGTTTAAAATTTCCTGTGCAGTTTTGTCAAGAAAGAAAACCTCAGCAATAGATCTGATTTAAGTTGCTTCGTGCAAATGGATATGAGAAATTTACCTGAACAACTACCATATCTATGTTGGGCTACAAACAAATGTGATACGAGAAGCTTTAAAGATGAAAGCTAGAACAGAAGATATTTTGTGCAAGTTGTCGGAAATTTTATGTAGAACTAATGTTGCAGATACAACAGTGGTTCGAAGTTGATGAGAAACTTTTCAATTTATTGAAATGTGTATTTTCCAAAGTAGCACGAAATATGGAGAAACAGTCTGAGAAAAATGTGTTTAGCCATTTAAACGTTTTGTTGACAAAAGCAACATCCAATGGCTCTGAGCACTATGGGACTTAACATCTATGGTCATCAGTCCCCTAAAACTTAGAACTACTTAAACCTAACTAACCTAAGGACAACACACAACACCCACCCATCACGAGGCAGAAAAAATCCCTGACCCCGCCGGAAATCGAACCCGGGAACCCGGGTGCGGGAAGCGAGACCGCTACCGCACGATCACGAGATGCGGGCAGCAACATCCAAAATGTGGCCAATTAATGCAGGCATCAAGCTCTCATCGAACACAAGTGCGTTGCAGCTGAAGGAAATACAACAATTTCCAGCTGAAATGTACTGGAAAGGGTACTAAGTTCGAAAGATTATCGTGGTAATGTTATTTACGAGAGCCTCGAAGTAATCATTTCACTTCTACTAGCAGTTCAGTCTTCAAATACTGAAGTAGAAAGATTGTTCAGACTATCAAAAACATAAAAACAGACAAAATGACTGAACGACAAAAATCACAACCCGTTGCTTCGTAAAAAACCGGGAACGCTCAACATCTGCATGCTAAATGCAACTAAAAGGTGTAAACGTAATGCTGCACCATCTGATTCTGTAATTCTATGAACGTTTAGTATAGTGTACTACAGGTATTTTATACCATTAGCTACACGAAATTATGTTGTTCTTTATTGAAATTACGCACTCTAAATCCACGTATTATTGATGTTTTTGCTATTTTTGGGAAACTTCCGGAATGTACTAGGCAAAATCAGACCGAAGAGTTATACGTTACACAGGATTTCATTGAGTCCAACACATATTACATCATTTTAGTTACTACATGTCCCAAATAGTACGCTACAATTGCATCAATTCAAATGCGCAGGAGTTTTTAAGCAAATATGTACAAGCTTCCTGGGAAAACCGACTGCGAGAAAAAATAATTCTGCAGAGCTCTGGTGTGAAGATGTGCGGTTTTGATTTCCTTCTCGCAGTCACCTTTAACTAGTATAGCAGAATATTTAAACAAACAATGGAAAATCCGGGATGGAACGCAACAATATTATGAAAAGGATAGTTGCTACTCGCCATATAGCGGAGATCTTGAGTCGCCACCCAACATCTCCGATAGACCATTTAAAAAATTACACAAACTGGGAAGAAGAAGATTAGGAGGCATCCAGTTTTCATACATTTAAACAAACAATGGAAAATCAGGGATGGAATGCAACAATATTATGAAAAGGATAGATGCTACTCGCCATATAGCGGAGTCGTGCCCAACATCTCCCCTAGACCATTTAAACAATTACACAAACGAGGAAGAAGAAGATTAGGAGGTATCCAATTTTCATACATGTATACAAATTGTGAACCATTGCCGGTTTCGCTAGTACGCACCGTAAGTACAATTACGTTATTTGCTGCTCTTCATGGTGCTGAAATACATCCTGTGGCTACTGTACGGCAGCTTGTTTTAAACACTAATTTTACAGACAACATGACTCGTGCATGTGATGTGATTCCGCATTTAACACTTGACTGTGCCACTATGGCTGCAGTGCATTAGGACTCTTCACATTTAAAGCGCACAAATGTAAATTTTGTCAGTACTACTTTTAAATATGCTCTATGTATTGTTCTTAAGCTGTATACAGTTTGCGAGTGTATTTATATTTTTCCCATTTTTGCTACAGATCTGATGATGTTCATTAAAGACCGAAACCGGTAATCTGTTAAACAGAAAAGATTGTGACCGTATACGTAAATTAAAGGAAATTTATTCCTGCTTGAATTGCTCAGGTCCGTCGGAACGCACAATGTACATGAATGGATGCAGGTGATCAGACAGGATGCTTACGTACTTGTCAGTGTCAGAGTCGAATCTAGACGTACCAGGGGTCCCATATCACTCCGACTGCACACGTCCCACAACGTTGCAGAGCCTCTACGAGCTTGAACAGGACCCTGTTGAAACGCATCGTCCATGGATTCATGAGATTGTCTGTGTACCTTTACACGTCTATCCGCTCGATACAGTTTGAAACGAGACTCGTCCGACCAGGTAACATATTACCAGTCATCAACAGTCCAATATCTGTATTAATTGGCCCAGGTGAGGCGTAGAGCTTTGAGTCGTGCAATCATCAAGGGTACACAAGTGGACCTTCGACTCCGAAAGCCCATATCGATGATGTTTCGTTGAATGGTTCGCACGCCGACGCTTGTTGATGACCCAGTGCAGAAATCTGCAGCATTTTGCGGATGGGTTGCATTTCCGTCACGTTGAACGATTCTCTTCAGCCGTCGCTGGGCCCTTTTTGCAGGATCTTTTCCCGGCCACAGCGATGTAAAAAATTTGATGTTTTACCGGATTCCGCATATCAAAAATGGCTCGGAGCACTATTGGACTTAACTGCTGAGGTCATCAGTCCCCTTGAACTTAGAACTACTGAAACCTAACTAACCTAAGGGCATCACACACATCCATGCCCGAAGCGGGAATCGAACCTGCGACCGTAGCGGTCGCGCGGCTCCAGACTGTAGCGTCTAGAACCGATCTGCCACTTCGGCCGGCGCTCCTGGTATCCACGGAACACTCGTGAAGTGGTCGTACGGGAAAATCCCCATTTCATCGCTACCTCGGAGATACTGTGTCCCATCGCTCGTGAGCTGACTATAACGCCACCTTCAAGCGCACTTAAATCTAGGTAACCTGCCATTGTAGCAACAGTAACAGCTGAACAAGACACTTTTCTTACATAGGCGTATTCTGCCTGTTTACATATCTCTGTATTTTAATACGCATACCTATATCAGTTTGTTTGACGCTTCTTTCCATAATGTTAAGAGCACATTCTAATTCAAATGTACAGGGCAAATCTATTATACACTCGCTTGTCATTTCATATACAGGGGATAGGCAAAATAATGTGAACACCCGTACTTACTTGGGAAAGGTTTATTAATAAGGGGTTGGACTCACATTTGTCCGTAATACAGCTGTGATTCTTCTTGGGATACTGGCATATAATGATTGCATACTCTACAGCGGAATGCTATGCCACCCTTTGATCAGAACATTTTCTAACCCCTAAGTGAAGAGGGAGGCGGAAAGCTGATCCGGAGACTGTGCTCTAATACCGCCCACAAGGGCTTGATAAAGCTCAAGTCTGGGGACTGTGCTGATCAGGAAAGACGCTGCAGTTCAGTTTCATGTGCGTCATCCCACGATTGTGTTGTCCTCGCTGTGTGAATGTGTGCATTACCGTCCTGAAATATGGCGTCATAGTTGGGAACCAACATTTCAGTAATGGTGTGCATCTGACCACCTAAAATATTCATATAATCGTTAGCTGTAACACAACGTTCGGGAGTGATGATGGGACCAGCAAAATACCGTGAAACGGCTGGCCACACCATCACACTTCCACCTCCATACTTAACCGTTGGAATCAAGCAATCAGGATAATAGGCTTGTTCTAACGTTTTCCAGACGTAAACCAGGCCTGATGTTGGAAACAACGAAAACGTTGAATCGTCGGATCATATGACGTGTTTCCACTGATCACCAATCCAAGATTCATGTTCCTAATACAATGTTTAACGCTTTTCGTGTTGGTTGGCGTCGCTGAGGGCTTCGCTATAGCAGCTTGTCCAGGAATATTCGCTTTATGGAGTTCTCAGCGGACAGTGTCGATAGATAACGGGTCACGAAGATGGCTATTGAGCTGTACAGTCACTTTAGCCGCCGTAGTTTTATGTAGTTTTTACACAATTTACGACGATCTCTGTCATTTAGTTTCGATTTGTGCCTGCTATTACGTTTACGCGATCATGCCTTTCCATGTTTTGAGTAGGCTGTCATGACTGTTTAAACAGTTGATCCTGAAACATTCAAACAGTTGACTTAGTTACTGAGGCTCCAACTTATAGGGCTCCCACGATCTGTCCTCTTTGGAACTTGTTAGGTCTTTAATTGCACGTCGACCTCGGCCTCTGAATACAAATACGAAGTGTGCCCTACACGTAAACATCGTCCACTGATGCCTAATCCCTGCTGAACAGTCCAGCTCGACTCGTGCCTAACCTGCGTTGTTGCCAGTCACACACAACCATTCCATTACCACCACTGATCGCGTTATTTTGCCTATTTTGCCAATTTTCTTTCATAGAGATTATAGCAAGAGTTATGGAATCACTTGTTCTGCTACTGACATCATCTCTATAGACGCAACTAGTAAACTGTGTAAATACTCGAAGTTAAATTAGAAGGCTAATGAATAAAATGAAAAAAAAAACGAGGACTAACAAACGTGAAAGTAATTTCATTGTCACATTGGAAAAATGAACACAACCCACTTCGCGTCAGTGATAAATGTAATGCACACTGTAATGTAATCTACAGTTCCCGAGAAATGCGTTTCAAAACAAATTTAATAAATTATAAATATCGTTTATTGGAATTTCATGTTTTGCAAGTATTCGTGGAGATATGAAAAGCAACTGCAACTGCTGCAAACATAGCAGTTCATTTTCCATAGGAAAGTTTCTCGATACAGTGACGTTCATAATACTTATTACATTTGCTTGGCCAATCGCTCGTGTGTGTAGTGTCGAAGCAAGTGACAGATTGCAGGCGATATCGCATGCGACGGAACGTTGCGATCCGTCGCTCTTTTGTGAGGCCCCTTAGATGCTGTGGTCTGTGTTTTTAACAATGAAATTATGTTTCATAAACGAAAATTTAATACTGTGACTCCAGCTCGATATCAGAGTTTTGACGCTAGTTGTTCTCAAAGAGCCACGCTTGATGGCAGACGTATACTGAAATTCTTAGGTAGGAGTCATCTTTGTACGGTGTTACGAAATAAAACTTTTTCTATATTCTAAAAAGAAAAGTGTTAACGAATTAATTATTTTAGGAATTGATGACTCCACTTTACTTATACTGACGTGTGTGAAGATCCGGAAGAGCGGTGATTTTTACTAAATGATAATTTATGTACCTACGACGCTAAAAGGACATGGTTTTTAATCTCTGACTTATTGAGGTTACAAGAAGTGACAAAACTGTGAATCTAGGAATAATTTTCAAGTTATAGTGTTCTGATAGGGTATACGACCAGTTAAACATCATCAGTGTTATTATTCAAGAGTCATCTAAACTAAACATCAATACATAATTAAAGATTTCCTACATTTCAGCATTTTAATAGTCTTATCACAGGTAATTCTTCTTCTTGGTCTCGATGTCAACAGCCCTCCTTGGTTCGCATAGTAATGAATAAACGAACAAAAGAAGATATTTGGTTTCATCTCGTTTAATTATAGCAAAAGATAATTTGTTTGAAGTATTTATACACCTCAGTGTCCACAATTGTGGACCTATCTTCGTATATATAGAGGTGTGGTTAGGTGCCATCTTTGTGAAGAAGCTGGAGGAACTTACTTTGTCTACGAGCTAGGTAAGATACGGTAAACCAGGGAAGCCTGTAAGCTTCTGATCACAGATATACCTACAGTGAGATTGCGACGTGATCCACCCTGAGATAGTAGGGAATCCATGCAGGCTGGCATGAAGGAGGTAATTCTGTTCGAGAGTCCTTATTACCTTTGATCTGAGAATATTTCTAAGAGTCTACAACAAGTACATATATTCAATTGGCGAGAGATCTGGTGACCCTGTTGTCCAGCACATCTGTTGTAAATCACAAGGAGCACGCAGCGTCGCAGCAGCCAAATGTGGACGTGGATTGTCCTTCTGGAAAAACTGTCGCAGAAATGACAGTATCACGGGGATAACGGTCTGTGCAGTGTAGCGGCCGTTGCATAATCACCAGACGTGAGTGCGAGTTACAACTGATATCCCCCCATCCCACCCCCCTCTATCGCACCAGGAAGCCTGGTATGGTGCTTGTGCGTTTAAGCGAATGCACTCTGGAATAGGCAGCTCACCTTTAACGTGTACACCCTCATTCACATACAGGCAGAATCTATTCTCATCACCGACAACAACAGAGCGCTATTCCTGTCTTTAATCCACGTAACGTGTATTCACAGGGCATGTGGACTGTAGTTGAAGAAGTGTCATGATGATCTCTCCATTGGCAAAAGATTCCGGAATAGTCCCCCATTCGTATTTTCGGGAGTGGACTGTCAAGGGGGAGGTTACCATGAGAAAAAGATTGAATAATCAACGAAAGGATAATGTTCTACGAGTCGGGGCGTGGAATGTCAGAAGCTTGAACGTGGTAGGGAAAGTAGAAAATCGGAAAAGGGAAATGCAAAGGCTCAATCTAGATATAGCAGGGGTCAGTGAAGTGAAGTGGAAGGAAGACAAGGATTTCTGGTCAGATGAGTATCGGGTAATATCAACAGCAGCAGAAAATGGTATAACAGGTGTAGGATTCGTTATGAATAGGAAGGTAGGGCGGAGGGTGTCTTACTGGGAACAGTTCAGTGACCGGGTTGTTCTAATCAGAATCGACAGCAGACCAACACCAACAACGATAGTTCAGGTCTACATGCCGACGTCGCAAGCTGAAGATGAACAGATAGAGAAAGTGTATGAGGATACTGAAAGGGTAATGCAGTATGTAAAGGGGGACGAAAATCTAATAGTCATAGGCGACTGGAATGCAGTTGTATGGGAAGGAGTAGAAGAAAAGGTTACAGGAGAATATGGGCTTGGGACAAGGAATGAAAGAGGAGAAAGACTAATTGAGTTCTATAACAAGTTTCAGCTGGTAATAGCGAATACTCTGTTCAAAAATCACGAGAGGAGGAGGTACACTTGGAAAAGGTCGGGAGATAAGGGAAGATTTCGATTAGATTACATCATGGTCAGACAGAGATTCCGAAATCAGATACTGGATTGTAAGGCGTACCCAGGAGCAGATATAGACTCACATCACAATATAGTAGTGATGAAGAGTAGGCTGAAGTTCAAGACATTAGTCAGGAAGAATCAATACGCAAAGAAGTGGGATACGGAAGTTCTAAGGAATGACGAGATACGTTTGAAGTTCTCTAACGCTACAGATACAGCAATAAGGAATAGCGCAGTAGGCAGCATAGTTGAAGACGAATGGACATCTCTAAAAAGGGCCATCACAGAAGTTGGGAAGGAAAACATAGGTACAAAGAAGGTAGCTGCGAAGAAACCATTGGTAACAGAAGAAATACTTCAGTTGATTGCTGAAAGGAGGAAACAAACATGTTCCGGGAAAATCAGGAATACAGAAATACAAGTCGCTGAGGAATGAAATAAATAGGAAGTGCAGGGAAGATAAGACGAAATGGCTGCAGGAAAAATGTGAAGACATCGAAAAAGATATGATTGTCGGAAGGACAGACTCAGCATACAGGAAAGTCAAAACAATCTTTGGTGACATTAAAAGCAACGGTGGTAACATTAAGAGTGGAACGGGAATTCCACTGTTAAATGCAGAGGAGAGATCAGATAGGTGGAGAGAATACATCGAAAGCCTCTATGAGGGTGATGATTTGTCTGATGTGATAGAAGAAGAAACAGAAGTCGATTTAGAAGAGATAGTGGATCCAGTACTAGAATCGGAATTTAAAAGAGCTTTGGAGGACTTACGGTCAAATAAGGCAGAAGGGATAGATAACATACCATCAGAATTTCTGAAATCATTAGGGGAAATGGCATCAAAACGACTATTCACGTTGGTGTGTAGAATATATGAGTCTGGCGTCATACCATCTGACTTTTGGAAAAGCATCATCCACACAATTCCGAAGACGGCAAGAGCTGACAAGTGCGAGAATTATCGCACAATCAGCTTAACAGCTCCTGCATCGAAGCTGCTTACAATAATAATATACAGAAGAATGGAAAAGAAAATTGAGAATGCGCTAGGTGACGATCAGTTTGGCTTTAGGAAAAGTAAAGGCACGAGAGAGGCAATTCTGACGTTACGGCTAATAATGGAAGCAAGGCTAAAGAAAAATCAAGACACGTTCACAGGATTTGGCGACCTGGATAAAGCGTTCGACAATATAAAACGGTGCAAGCTGTTCGAGATTCTGAAAAAAGTAGGGGTAAGCTATAGGGAGAGACGGGTCATATACAATATGTACAACAATTCAAGAGGGAATAATAAGAGTGGACGATCAAGAACGAAGTGCTCGTATTAAGAAGGGTGTAAGACAAGGCTGTAGCCTTTCGCCCCTACTCTTCAATCTGTACATCGAGGAAGCAATGATGGAAATAAAAGGAAGGTTCAGGAGTGGAATTAAAATACAAGGTGAAAGGATATCAATGATATGATTCGCTGATGACATTGCTATCCTGAGTGAAAGTGAAGAAGAATTAAATGATCTGATGAACGAAATGAACAGTCTAATGAGTACACAGTATGGTTTGAGAGTAAATCGGAGAAAGACGAAGGTAATGAGAAGTAGTAGAAATGAGAACAGCGAGAAACTAAACATTAAGATTGATGGTCACGAAGTCAATGAAGTTAAGGAATTCTGCTACCTAGGCAGTAAAATAACCAATGACGGACGGAGCAAGGAGGACATCAAAAGCAGACTCGCTATGGCAAAAAAGGCATTTCTGGCCAAGAGAAGTCTTCTAACATCAAATACCGGCCTTAATTTAGGAAGAAATTTCTGAGGATGTACGTCTGGCGTACAGAATTGTATGGTAGTGAAACTGTGGGAAAACCGGAACATAAGAGAATCGAAGCATTTGAGATGTGGTTCTATAGACGAATGTTGAAAATTAGGTGGACTGATAAGGTAAGGAATGAGGAGGTTCTACGCAGAATCGGAGAGGAAAGGAGTATGTGGAAAACACTGATAAGGAGAAGGGACAGGATGATAGGACATCCGCTAAGACATGAGGGAAAGACTTCCATGGTACTAGAGGGAGCTGTAGAGGGCACAAACTGTAGAGGAAGACAGAGATTGGAATACATCAAGCAAATAATTGAGGACGTAGGTTGCAAGTGCTACTCTGAGATGAAGAGGTTAGCACAGGAAAGGAATTCGTCGCGGACCGCATCAAACCAGTCAGTAGACTGACAATAAATAAAAAAAAGAATCCACTCTTGCAAGTCGCCAGAGTAGCTGCACTTGATGGTATCATTATATCATTGGTAGCTTGTCCAGAGACACATACGATCTTAGTCCTGCTGAGAGTAGACGGTTATCAGTGGTATCTAGTGATACAGCTGGCGCCAAGCCTATACCCGGATTTCGTGTCTAGATGATGATTAGTAGACCTCGGACTCGCGGAAAGGGTCGATCTTGAGATGTGCCTGTACTATATGGACGTCCAGAACCTGGTCTACAGGTATGCAAATCTTTCGTATATCACAGCTGAAGGGAGGAATGTACTGCCGATACACGGTGACTAGCATGTGCAACAATACGTCGATCTGGCTCCCCACAGGCCCACAAAGCCCAAAAATGGCTGAAGCTGTTCAATAGGGGTATGTATTCGCTGACGGAGCATGGCTGTACCCTACACTGAATTCTGAGAATACTGTTTACCTCTTAACCCAGTTACTGTCTGCAGAGTCAAAACAGAGTGCACAGAAAGGCAACCTTCGGATGACGATGGTGACAGATGGCTCTGAGCACTATGGGACTCAACTGCTGTGGTCATCAGTTCCCTAGAACTTAGAACTACTTAAACCTAACCGACCTAAGGAGATCACACACATCCATGCCCGAGGCTGGATTCGAACCCGCTAGCGTAGCAGTCGCACGGTTCCGGACTGCGCGCCTAGAACCGCGAGACCACCGCGGCCGGCATGGTGACAGATGACTCAGTAACACTACAACCTCTCAGTAAGCACATATCAAGCGGTTAAAATTAACGTGTGCAGCTACCCATGGAGGTCACTGTGGGTTGCAATGATCGTATGGTAGCGAAACTGATAATGCGTTAATGCAGGACCGATTTACAATGAAAAAAATTACTTTCAGTCTTGTCCACCAAGTGCAGATCTGGTACTGTTCTCTTCCATATAGGCTAGACTGTTGTGTTTTTATTAGTGTTGAATGTAATTTTAGTGTAATGAACCATGCTATGGGAGATAGCGAGCTTCTTACGGAACGGGAGGTGATAATGATCCCTATCCTCAGGTTATCGTATTATGATTGGATGATCGATGTGAAATATTTTGATTGTGCAGAGGGTGGAAAGAAGGAAAAGAGAAGTACACGAGAGAAGGGGCAAGGAGGAAGCTGAAAGGGAGAAGAGCAGGTTGGGTGTAGTTTATCTGTTCCTTCAGCATTTCTGACTGCCATTAATGTAATTGAGCAATGCTGGGAAGATTGAAGCTGTTGTGCGTGGTGTTCAAATGCAGGTTCCAGAAATTTAAGCAAGGCACGGATTAATGAAGGCAACGGCCTGCCCGCAGTGGATACACCGGTTCCCGTTAAATCACGAAAGTTAAGCTCTGTCGGGCGTGGCCGGCAATTGGATGGGCGACCATCCGGGCTGCCATGAGCTGTTGCCGTTTCTCGGGGTGCACTCAGCCTCGTGATGCCAACTGAGGAGCTACTCGACCGAATAGTAGCTGCTCTGGTCAAAGAAAACCATCATAACGACCAGGAGAGCGGTTCACTGACCACACGCCCCTCCTATAAGCATCCTCAACTGAGGATGACACGGCAGTCGAATGGTCCCTATGGGCCATTTGTGGCCTGAAGACGGAGTGCATGGAATAATGACATAGTTGAGGAGATTAATGCGAAGTACCAGCTCCAATATCCTTCTGAATTGTGGAGGCTGAGATAGCAGGAGTAGGTATGGCCTGTACTAGAATAATTAAATTTGGGATTGGCTAGATGGATGATTTAAATGCAGTAGTATCTGCCCCATTGGGGAATAATGTACTTTAATGCCAGAGAGCCTGAGAGCCTGCGCTAGATACACATCAGAGACAATGTGCAGGTCATTTCTCCATCTTGCAGAGTCAAACTGCAGATGAAAGTGTTCTAGATACCACAGGGAGCACAATGAGATGTTGAAGAAGATGGGCACTGGAATATGCAAATGAGCGAGGATGAGCTTCAGCAGTGTCAGAGTGGGAGAGTCACCATATGCCTGATGCACGAGATTGCAGTGGGTGGTAGTACAGGTGTCATGCAGGTGTTCAGAGGTAGAGCAGAGTGATATCCATGCCCGGGAGAGTTGATTGGCCCAAAACTGCATTTTCGGAGAGCAGGTTTAAATTAGATATACTCAGTATATGACAATGTAGTAGTGATTGCTAGTTGACATGAGAAAGGAAGACTCACAGGAAAGAGGCGTTTAGAGTTGCAAAGTACTTGTTGACGAGCAGAACTAATCGTGATGTTAAAGAACCTACGTTTCACTTGTCAGCTACTATGATGGGAGCTACTCTATTGAATATAACACAGCCACAGCTGTAGTGTTCAGACAGCCTCTAGAGATGCTGTCTAAACAGAACAATACCTTCCCTAGTGACAACTAGGAACCGTGTGTAGCCGGCCCGAGTGGCCGAGCGGTTCTAGGCGCTACAGTCTGGAACCGCGCGACCGCTACGGTCGCAGGTTCGAATCCTGCCTCGGGCATGGATGTGTGTGATGTCCTTAGGTTAGTTAGGTTTAAGTAGCTCTAAGTTATAGGGGACTGATGACCTCAGCAGTTAAGTCCCATAGTGCTCAGAGCCATTTGAAAAAATTTTTTTTTGAACCGTGTGTAGAAATGTTTCGATATATGATGGAGTATGAACGGGAATGGGGAAGAAAAGGTTAAAACAAGTGCTAAAGCCATAATCTCGGCTTTATTATTAACCATCACTTACACAGTTTGTTCCGTATGGGCACCGGTGACGTCCAGGAGATGCTGAATTCGTAAAACGACGTGTGAATAGTTCCTCGCAGTAGTTACTTTGAAATCTGAGAAGCAACGTTTTCCGGAGTACTGACCTTCAATTCCGGTAGAGACTAAACCTGTCCCTGGTAAACGCAACATGTTAGGTATCCCCAGGGCCAAATGTCACATGGGTTCAGATTAGACGATCTTGTAGGCCATGTGTGTGGAAAACCTCTGGAGATAAAACATTTTCGTGGAATGCTCCATGACGCAGGTCCTTCTATAAGTGTGCGACATGAAGTTGACCCATCTTGCATGAGAACAGGGATTTCCACACAGTTGTGCTCATAGAAAGCAGGAATCACAATGTGGACAAGGAGGTTTCAGAAACTTGGAGACGTCATGATATACCCGTCAGGACCTCTAGGTGTATTCGCTTCAAACAGGAATTGACTGAGAATAAAGGTGATTTTGAATCCATACCACACAGTCGCATACAGAGAATGCAATGGCTCTTTATGCACAACACGCAGTTTAACAGTACCCCAAATTCGGCAATTTTGTGCATTCACTGCACTGTGTAGAGTAAAATGCGGCTAGTCACTCCATAGAACATTGCACGGCCGCAGGTGATCAACTCCGATCTGTGTCAGAAGCCGAAGTGTAATTTCAGAACGTTGCTGCAGGTGGTGAAGTTTCAGTTGCTGTACGGATACAGCAACGTGAAACAACGCTTAACTTTCCGTACTGCTGATCGTAGGTTAGACAATTCTTGGGACAGTGCACGAGCGCTAGCATTAGCCGTGGCACGTGCCGCGTGATCAGTTACAGCAACATCGGTCCTCTGTTCACACTTCTCAGTCGGCGATACTCTCTCAGTGCAGCACTGTAACTCCTGCTGTCCACATAAAACAGTTTTCTTAAAAGCGGCATCTGGAACAAATTTTTTCTAGTGTACATCGGCTCCGTTTTAACTCATTAGCATATCATCAAGTTCTACCATACGACAATTACAGTTGACATCGGTGCTCGGTGAATATCTGCACTTTACTTATAGCAACCAGGTGTTATACGGAGGTGGCCCTGAACACAGTCCTTGCATTTTTTTCTGCTAGTGCAGTAATGATTGTTAGTCAAAGAACCTGTGGAGACAGGCATTAGGTGAAGAAGCAATCGATATGGACGGACACAGGTAGTTACGAAAAGATCGAATTAGTCGCCAGATCTGTTCCGCTTTCATCTCCGAAGAGCAGCGCGGATCTGTTAATGAATCTTCGAATTATTACATTAGTTTCGAGTATTCAACGGATATCATTCCGAGAGCAGGAAATATTAATTACGCCGCCAGCCTCGACTTTGCCGGGCGGTTTAGAGACAAAGGCGGCGGCGATGCCTCGCGCTCATCTCTGTACGACCTGAGGCAGGAAAATTAATAATAAGTCCGGGACTGGCAGTGCGGGTTGGGCCGAGGCGGGCGGCTTCGGCAGCACCGATAAGAGGCATCAGCGCGCCCTCGGAGTCGGCGTCGAGCAGTCTGCGAGTCTAATTGAAGTTCCGGCGGCGGAAGCTAACTCAACTCGGCGGGCGCAACGACAGACAGCCACTCCCCGTGCCGAGCGGCGCAGCGCAGCGGTAATTCGCTCAAGGAGCAGCGCGCGTCCCTCCCACAGTCGTGTCGGGCATAAATTAGCCCGCCTCTGGCCCGGCGAGGCGCGGCGCGCCAGCCCAAATTAAAGTCTTTCGCTAGAGGGCAGCGCGGTCGGCCGTTCCTAACGGCGGAGCTCTTTTCCGGTTCCGGTCGCGGAGACAGCGCCCGCGCGCCATCCGCCGCGGCCTCCGTGTGGCGCTAGTTCTGTTCTTTTTTGTTGACGTGCTACGTGGACAGTGAAATCGCAGTCCTGTCTTTATTCGCTCATTTTAATCAGGACAAATTAAGGGGCATAGATTTTATTTTCTCTCTGCCAGAGTGCAATGCTCACACGTAGCCTCCGTGCGCAGAGAAAGCAACAGACCAAAAAACTGCAAGTAATCGAATTAGTTCGCCTTTCACTGCCCTGGAATGACATCCTGCCGCAGGACAGACTGTCGTGCTACTGGGCCTACGTATATTAGCTTAATTCTTTCTAAGACTGTCTGTGTTTTCACTGCAATTTTCACTCTCAGAATTGCTGTCAACCGACAAACCCAAAGAATTACGTTTCGAAACTACAATTTCAGCCTTATTCCGTAAATGTCTACAGTGTAATATGTGTCTTCCCTGAGCAACGAGACAGCTTGGTGTACTTATAGGTTCCAGACGAACACCTGATTTTACGGTTTGGGCATTCACTTGTTAGATACGCAGTAGAAATATTTTTTAAGAAAATTTAAAAATACTATTTCATCACAGCCAGTTTTGTATGGTACTTTTAATTTTATTTTCCCAGCTATCATCGGTGCCCAATAATTCCCCTTTACATATTTGTTATATTATTATCTTACTCATTGCCTCTTTCCTCCGTAATTTATTTTGTAACGGTTTCCAGCCTTCGGTTGGCACGTAATCGTGTTTCTTCTACTTTTGCACTCCCTAGCGGCGTATTTCTCTACATTTTCTTGGCCATTTCTGTCGGCCACACTAAGCGCCACCAGTTTCAATAACGTTACGCCAACTTGGCTCTTGATATTTCACTCACGTTTCCCATTTCCATTTCCTGGCTTTTGTGTTATTAAGTAACGTGGCTACCAGAATCTTTTTACAAGATTTTAACACTTTTCTGAGAAACATTTAAGAATAATTTAATGTATGTGTTATTACAAACGAATTCCCTTGTTTTTATTGGGGGGGGGGGGGGGGGAGTAAAGCTGGTTATTGCGTTACAATTAAAGTCAACAGAATAGTTAACTGATATTACCAAAAAGACTTACCACACATATTTCTAGAAGTGAAGGACAAATACCGACAACTCAGAAACTTACTATTCCAACAAAAGAATTATATGGGCTGAACAAGCGCCCTTTTTATTCCTACTACAAAGTGATAAAGCTAGAGAGACGCTGGAAAAATATCTGCTCAGTGATGTGATTGAAGCTACAAGTGAGATAATCGTTGTCTGAATTGTTTCAAATACGTCATTGGAGCAACGCAGTATTTCAACCAGATAGGTAGCGACGTACCTAGCCGTAAGCAGCGTGTGCGGTGATGCCAATTTGAAAACAGTTCAACAAGAAGCCATTGCAGGTTAATGAAGAAGTATATTATATTCTGACGTGTCTGTTATTGCATTGTATCCCTTTGTGACTGACGTAATGCTGTTGGCAGCGCCACGTTAAAAAAACTGACTCAATTTTAGTCCGACACGATATGAGGGAGTACAGCATGACTCCGTTACAAGAGTGTAATTCTGCTCAGAAGATAATGGAAAAATCGCGATGATAAAAAATTGTTTTGTTGTTCTAAAATGTGAGTTTATTCTTAAATGAAGTAATTTAAAACAAATATTATATGTGTGTACTACATTCAGTGCCGCAGAGTCGTGACAGGGTTGGGAGGGCGTGGAGGAAGGGCGGAGGGAGGTATGAGAAGTGTTAGCAAATACGCACAAACAAACTAAAAGTAACACTGCAACACTACCGGCCTTTAAAACTGCTACACCAAGAAGAAATGCAGATGATAAACGGTTATTCATTGGACAAATATAGTATACTAGAACCGATATGTGATAAATCAGTACCCAGAACAACCACCTCTGGCCGTAATAATGCCCTTGATATGCTTGGGCACTGAGTCAAACAGAGCTTGGATGGTGTGTACAGGTACACCTGCCCATGCAGCTTCAACACCATACCACAGTTCATCAAGAGTAGTGACTGGAGTATTGTGGCGAGCCAGTTGCTCGGCCACCATTGACCAGACGTTTTCAATTGGTGAGAGATCTGGAGAATGTGTTGGCCAGGGCAGCAGTTGAAGATTTTCTGTATTCAGAAAGGCCGGTACAGGACCTGCAACATGCGGTCGTGCATTATCCTGCTGATATGTAGGATTTCACAGGGATCGAATGAAGGGTAGAGCCACGGGTCGTAACAAATCTGAAATGTAGCGTCCACTGTTCAAAGTGCCGTCAGTGCGAACAAGAGGTGACCGAGACGTGTAACCAATATCACCCCATACCATCATGGTGGGTGATACGCGAGTATGGCAATGACGAATACACGCTTCCAATGTGCGTTCACCGCCATGTCACCAAACACGGGTGCAACCACCATGATGCTGTAAACAGAACCTGGATTCATCCGAAAAAATGACGTTTTGCCATTCGTGCACCCAGGTTCGTCGTTGAGTACACCATCGCAGGCGCTCCTGTCTGTGATGCACCGTCAAGAGTAACTGCAGCCATAGTCTGCGAGCTGATAGTCCATGCTGCTGCAAACGTCGTAGAACTGTTCGTGCAGAAGGTTGTTGTCTTGCAAACGTCCCCATCTGTTGACTCAGGGATCGAGACGTGGCTGCACGATCCGTTACAGACATGCGGATAAGATATCTGTCATCTCGACTGCTGGTGATACGAGGCCGTTGGGATCCAGCAGCGCGTTTCGTATTACCCTTCTAAACTCACCGATTATTCTGCTAACAGTCATTGGATCTCGACCAACGCGAGCAGTAATGTCGCGATACGATAAACTGCAATCGCGAAAGGCTATTATCCGACCTTTATCAAAGTCGGAAACGTGATGGTACGCATTTCTCCTCCTTACACCAGACGTTAGAACAACGTTTCACCAGGTAGCGCCGTTCAACTGCTGCTTGTGCATGAGAAATCGGTTGGAAACTTTCCTCATGTCAGCACGTTGTAGGAGTCGCCACCGGCGCCAACCTTGTGTGAATGCATATCACAGTATCTTCTTCCTGTAGGTTAAATTTCGCGTCTGTAGCACGTCAGCTTAGTGGTGTAGCAATTTTAATGGCCAATAGTGTATATAATCACTAAGTCAGTCAAGCTTTTTTGTCTACTCACAGAAAAGAACTTGACAGGGAGTAATGGGAAAATATAGTATGTGAACCGAAAAGTGAGCAGCGCTCGTGGGTCGGGGCGAAGTTGCCTTTCCCACAGCTGTCCTACTGGATGCCTAGGAATCAATTTCCCCCTTTGCTGTGTAGAACACTGTGTAGAGATTTACGTAGCTCCTGTCAATTTGCGTTTCTTCTGTTAGTATTACTGATGAGTCTTACCTGTATTCAAAATAGTGTTACGCACTTCGTGTAAATAAGCTCCCCGGGCACGTCTGTGCACTGCGACGCCATAGATGCTTATGATAATTAAATCAAGACCTTACGCTACCGGTAGGCGTTGATATACATCAACAGGGACAGTTGAAAATACGACCTCCGACCAGGACTCGAACCCGGGATCTCCTGCTTACATTGCCGACGCTGTATCCATCTCTGCCACCGAGGACACAGAGGATAGTGCGACATCAGGGATTTATCCCTTGCACGCTCCCCATGAGACCCACATTCCCAACTTAATGTCGACACACTACGTTCGTAGTGCCCCTGCCCGCTACACTCATTACTGGGGGCAGACAATCTGACCGAGTCCCGTAAGAGTTCGGGCAGTGCGTGTGCATCCCACAGCAGAAGAACGTCATGGCCGTTCAGCCTGAAGTACACATATGGACATGGTATCTGTTCTTTCTGACATGCCTTAAAGAACACATATCAGCTCCATATATGGAGATACTTACGGTGAGCTGAGGACTGTTCGGTATATGAAAACACCCTGTGGTTGCTTCTCGTGACTTAGTGGGATAGAGTGTATGGGTAATCTGCCCGTTTTCATTTTACACACGTATGCGTAAGTGCATGAGCACAGTCCGGCGAACAACCTTCCCATACACTTCTCCCCCCCCCCTCTCCCTCTTTACTCTTTTACACACCCACAACACAATTTATCTCTCAATACGGGTCTGCTGCACTTAAATGAGATGCATACATTTAATGTTTGATTTTAATACACGTTTCCAAAAAATAATCATTAATTTCACGCCATTAAAACACAATGTTTAATAACAGCAAATTTTCCATCCCGCGACGTAGAAATGATTAGGTCTAGAGAAGGTATGAATAAGCCTTTTCTGCAGGACATTTTATTTGGTTTAATTTTGTACCGGAAAACATCTTCCTAGAAACCGCGGTTTCCAAATTATTGAAGAGAAACACAAAATTGTGACCTTTCAATGCCCTACGCCATACATCCCCCCCCCCCCCACACCCACACACACACACATTTTCTCACAACCACCTTCACGCTCACACCCCACCGATCAGGAATTATAGCACGATCTTCACGTTATTCCCTTGTACCACTGTACAATAATTTGCAACCAACGAAATTTTTCCCCTGTTCGACAGCTTTTTTGTCTTCGTTGACTATTACTGAACGAGTAACGTATAAGATACTTAGGATTTACGAGGTGCATGGCGTCTATTTTTTTTTCGGAATAAAATCCAAATAATTTTTCTCGCGTTTTACAGTTGTCTTTTTGTTTTGAAGTAAGGATACTTCTCTGAGATGAACTCAGTTTCCATTTATTAAGGGTTAACTTTTCATTGAAAGCAATAGATATTTCGTAAGGAGTGGTAATTATTCTTTAAATGAGGTTTCACTGCTTGATTTGAGAAATTGTTGACGGTAGAAATTACGTGTTGTACTCAGATTGATGAACATTTATGGCCACAATAAGACTTTTAAACAGTTAATAGCTGCTCATGTTTGGATATTTGTTTGTATGTCCCCAGTTTGATGGACGTTCACCTGTTACAGAACTATATGTGAAGCGCTCGTGAAAGATAGATTGTGACAGTTGTTAATTGAACTCACTGTTTGCAGCTCCTTGGAATAAGAATCGCCACAAAGTAGTAACGTTGAACTAATAACACATTACAACGTAGATACAAAGATGTTTTTGTCGAAATTCTATCTTGTTTTAAAAGTACAAAACATATTCGTCAGTTAGATGCTGTACAAAAAGAACCTACAATGTAATCACATGAACAGAATTACATGTCGCTATGATCGCGAACTATGTGCGTGAGGCCACTGAAGACTGCTTTCAATGCGGCATGGGCCTGTGTTAAGGATTTTTAAGTCAGTATTATCTGTGTTCTATACGCTTGAAGATCGAGCTGGTTTTTGAGTCTGTTGAAGTAATCCCATGGTGGTTGAGTGCCCTAGGACGAATCGTTACTTATTGCGCCCGTGTAAGGTCGCATAGAAGCATCAAGGATGTCCCATGATTTCGCAGAAAGTCGCGGTCTAACCATATAAGAAAACACAGCCATGTATCGCACGACGTCTTCCCTTCGACGGTCGTTTCATGAACGAAAACTTGTGCTGACTTCGCCATCTTTGAAAACAAGCCTACACTAATTTTTCAACTTAAACCTGGGTTCATACACAAACTAAGCGGTCTTCCACTGATATAAAAAATGGTTTAACGTGACGTCGACGATGACGTCGTTAGAGAACGAGCCGAAACTCTGTTTGGAGAAAGATGGAACCGGTAATCTCCAGTACAACCGTCTGTACATTTTGCAGAAGCAGTTGAACAAAATCACGGAAAACATAAATCTCCATGACCGCCGTCATCCAGAATGCGAGTCCAGTGTCTCACAAATACGCCATAGCGGTCTATCATTGATACACAATGCCCATACTGACTGCTCTGGAATGTGACGTCACAGATACCTCTCTAAATTTGTAAAAAGTTTTGTCAGGCTATCGAATTCCTTCTCTTAAATCGTCCAGATTCATGTAATTCAAAGTAGACTAATCGCGTTTAGGAGAACGTAGTGTTAGGAGAAAGTAAGTGACAAAGTGTCAGGAAGGCATCAAATTAGTTACACTTTCACGGACGCCTCATGTCCAGAGGAGAGAGTGTGGTAATTAAAGGCTACGTCTCGGGGTCCACCTTCTTAGTCTGAATTACGTCGTCTGCTTATACGAAGCGGCTGCCATGACGACTGCATCCCAAGCTCACAGGCTAGGGGGCGCATGATATATACTATCGCCCATGGCAACGGCGTCCCTACTACAAAAGATAGAGGGATTTACTCTATCCACAAATGATGTGAAAAATGAATGGGACAACAGTTACCTGGATTTTAAATAATTGTAAATTTCTCGAGATTTAATTAGTTACAATTATTATTTATTATGTTTTATATTACAACTGGAACAAACTTTAAAATTTACGATTTCTTGCGCAAGCATGTAACTACCGTGGAGGGTTTTACCGTCTGCCCACGTGTTATTGGCCGTTATTTAAGCTCATGCAGAGAACCAACCATGCATAGTTACCAACCGTGAAGAGGTAGGGTGACGACTCCAGCGAGCGACCAAATGGGTATAAAAATCTGTTTATTTATGTAACTTTGAGTAATTGCTTGTAGACTGCGTACATGATTACTTACTAATGTTACAACTTTACAGAGTAAATTGCCCTGAAGATGACCCCACCGCAGGATGAAACCGGTTGGCGGCAAAATAAATAATGCGATTGAGACTGTTATTTTGCATAATTGACGAACTTTAAACTATACTCTCCCTTTCCTCCTTTTTCCGATCCTACGGTGTGAGAACGGCATGGATATGGGGAACCTACCAATGTTGTAGATATTCTGAGACAGACTGCGGAAAACCCAGCGGACCAATTCCTCAGTGCAGGACGAATTTTCAAAGTGGATATGGACGGTATTCTATATACACTAGACAGACAACCGAGACAACGGACTTCACTCCATCGCGAAGACCGCACCCCCTACTGGCATGCTGCTAAGGAATCCCGTTCACCGGGGCACGCTGATTCGTCTCCCTCAATCTCAGTTAGGTACTGGAAAAGTTTCCATACGAACCATGGGCAGCCAGCCTAGCGATTTAGGAGAGGAATGGCTTGCCCCGGGATCTTATCCCTCAAGAAAAGGAGTATTAACGAGTCGTGAACACACTTATGAACGAAGGGGAGCTTGCGGATACCTGTAGTGATCTGGGAAGCCAGTTCAACAGTGGACAGCTCTGAGCAACTATGACTAGCGGCCTTTGTCTGTTTCGATTACGGTGAAGCGATATGTACCGCATGTCGACTCAAACTGCATCGATGCTAGGTCTGATGTGTGACTCGGTGTGACAATAATGCGTCGGCCACAGATCCCAGGGGCAACTCGTGGCCGTCGGTTCACAATCACTAGTCTTACTGCGGCCGTACTCGCGGGGTCTATCGGCTATTAAAGAGAAGTTTTCCAACTGTAACATAGGGGGTCCTAGGAAACGATAGGAGTAAAAAGTAAAAAAAAAGTTCAAATGTATGTGAAATCCTATGGGACTTAATTGCTAAGGTCATCAGTCCCTAAGCTTACGCAGTACTTAACCTAAATTATCCTAAGGACAAACACACACACCCATGCACGAGGGAGGACTCGAACCTCCGCCGGGACCAGCCGCACAGTCCATGTCTGCAGCGCCCTAGACCGATCGGCTAATCCCGCGCGACAGTAAAAGATAAGGAGACCAAACATACAGAAGGATACGTAGATAAGGGAGTATGCCACTGCTGGATGCACAAAGCTGCTTAATGATTGTAGAAGTAACAATAGACTGCCTGCAAGTCACTTGACATTGTTATGTGTAGGTTTGTAGCCGGTGCACGTGTTTTGATGTCAATAAACAAACTGCTCATTCGTCTTGGTTCTCTCCAGGATTTCATAGGTGCGTGTGGATAGCAGGTGCGTTTCCTACTATTGTTAGTAGCCTTTTTATATGTTTGTATGTTGCCAGCGCTATGAACTGTAATTAATATCGCTGACAGCACTCTATCCCTCGGTAAGAGACAGTGGTCGGACGGACTAGCAGTTAGCAATTAGGGAGCGGACAAAAAAATGGTTCAAATGGCTCTGAGCACTATGGGACTTAACATATGTGGTCATCAGTCCCCTAGAACTTAGAACTACTTAAACCTAACTAACCTAAGGACATCACACACATCCATGCCCGAGGCAGGATTCGAACCTGCGACCGTAGCAGTCGCGCAATTCCGGACTGAGCGCCTAGAACCGCGAGACCACCGCGGAAGGCAAGGAGCGGACAGCTTGGACATGTGTCCTTCTTGGAGACTCAGTGTTGGTAGGACATGCTTTGTAAAATGATGATGGATATAGTTGCTAATGTTTGGATAGTGGAATTATTGCCGATTATATAATTTTTGGAACTGGAATTCACCTGAATAAGGTAAAAATCTGCTAAATACATTGTTTGCTCTTCAACAAAATCTTTCTTTTGCTAACCACATGCCTCCCAGTAGTTAGGGACTATAGAAGTTACAGTTTATTTATATAGCTGGATGTAGTTGTTGCTTGCTGTAATTGCTTTAGTTCGTGTTATGAAGTATTCATGCGGGGTAAGTGACTTATGAAAAGGTTTGTGTTACTGTTAGGATATCTTCCAATTCAGGAGTAATTATTGGAAGTCGTGTTGTCATTGGAGAGCAGTCAGATTGCGTTGGGATTTTATATTGTGGGTAATAAATGATTAGGTTACGTTTGTGTTATCTTTGTCAGGGAAAATACTGTAAGCCAGTATTGAAATTATAAAAATAAGTAACGAGACAGTAGCAGCAGTTTCACTCAGCAGTTTCAGTATACAAAAGAAGTTTCAGTAAACGCTAAGAAGTTTCACTATTATCGAACGTACATATAACTATCTCTTCATGTGGGATGTGGACAACTGTGGAAGATTCAGAAAAATCTTTTGCATACATTTGGAAACAAATATTTAACAAAACTCACACAAAAAATGTGCATAGGCTAAGTGACAAACGCTAATAAACAACTGAAACCAAAAATGTGTTAGTATGTACTTAAGTCGCACAGTTGGTTACTAAAGAAGCACATTTGATTCTAGAGCTTTGTTTCCTTACGGCAGTTCTGCATTTAAATAAAATTGTTGAGGTAATAACTGCGTCATGATGAGTTAAAGCTACCATTGTTTGGGGTATAGTAACCACAGACAGTAAGAAGTCGTTCTGATGAAGGCGCCTGCAGTTATTGTGGCAACATTGGTTCAAATGGCTCTGAGCACTATGGGACTTAACATCTATGGTCATCAGTCCCCTAGAACTTAGACCTACTTAAACCTAACTAACATAAGGACAACACACAACACCCAGCCATCACGAGGCAGAGAAAATCCCTGACCCCGCGTGGAATCGAACCCGGGAACCCGGGCGTGGGAAGCGAGAACGCTACCGCACGACCACGAGATGCGGGCCCAACATTGGTAGTTTTAACGCTCATGTTGCAGTCACATGTTGTTCTTGTAGCTTATTACTCTAGTCTTCAATCCAAAGACAAGTTTGATGCGCCTCTACACGCTAGTCTATTATGTGTAAGGCTCATCATCTCCGAATAGCTACTGCATTCAATTTAACATGCTAATTTGGTCATCCCTTGATCTCCATCTACAGTTCTTACCCTGCAGGCTTCCGTCTAGCACCAAACTGACCATTTCCTGATGTCTCATAATGCATATTGTGAAGCAAGCCCTTCTTTTATTTAAGTTGTGTCACAAATTTCTTTTCTTTAGTTACGCGATCCATCCACTGAATCTTCAGAATTTTTATGTAGCACCACATTTCAAAAGCTTATTGTCCATGTTTCACTTCCATGCAAGGCTACACTACAGACAAAGTGCAAGGCTACACTCAAGACGAATACGAGAGGCGATCAGTATGTAATCCAAAACATTTGTTTCTACAAATAGGTTGGTTTCATTTTGGATACCAATACACCAAATAATTCCTCACATTCGGCAACAAACCCCTGTTTTCCAACATAACCTTTGTTCAATTCGACGGCCTTACGCTACCTTACTGGGAGGTCTGTATGCTGCACGGTACCACTCTACTGGTCAACGTCAGAGCCAAAGTCTTGCTGCATCAGTAATCTCCCCTACTTCCCGCGGAGTGCATTCATAATTGGGACAAACAAATGGAAGTTGGAAGGTGCGAGATCCGGGTTGTTGGGTGGAGAAGCAAGGACAGCCCTGTGAAGAAAAAAAAATGTGTGAAATTCTATGGGACTTAACTGCTAAGGTCATCAGTCCCTAAGCTCACATACTACTTAACCGAAATCATCCTAATGCAAACAAACACACCCATGCCCGAGGGAGGACTTGAACCTCCGCCGGGACCAGCCGCACAGTCCATGAATGCAGCGCCTGAGACCGCTCGGCTAATCCCGCGCGGCCAGCCCAGTGAATTTTTCTAATCTCCTCTTGGGTGCTCAGACTTGTGTGAACCCTTCCGTTGTATGAAATTTCATTGACTGAAGTTCCGTTTAGAGTTGAGCCCCATGACCTGCAGAGAGGTGTCTGGAGACGCCCCGAACAGTGGTAGGATTGTCCATACGGCCCGACAGCCAGGAGTAATAACCTCGGGTACCATTTCCTTTCATGGTAGGCCCCCTTTGGTTGTCGCTCGCGGCACCCTTAGAGCAGAATGGTACGTCGACGATATTGTACGTACCGTTATGTTACCCTTCATGGCAAGCCATCCTGAGCTTACAGTTCAGCAAGATAATGTGTGCCTACACGGAGGGAGGCTTTCTGTTGCTTCTCTTCGTGCTTGCGAAAGCCTACCTTGGACTGAAAGGTCGCAGGTCGGATCTTATCTTCAGCATTCTTCTGTAGCACCACATTTCCAAAGCTTCTATTCTCTTCTTGTCCAAACCATTTATCGTCCACGTTTCACTTCCATACATGGCTACACTCCGGAACGATACCCAAATACAAACTTTTATTGGTAGATGCAACAAATCAATTGAAGTGGCCACTTGCAAAACTGGTTTCCGTCCTCTTTGTATTCCTGCGCGATCTGGGATCCCTACAAAGGATCTCTCTATCAATCAATGCGAAACCGGTAGTTGTTTTCATAAGGCCGTCGGCCGGTGTGGGCGAGCGGTCCTAGGCGCTTAAGTCTGGAACCACGCGATCGCTACGGTCGCAGGCTCGAATCGTACCTCGGGCATGGATGTGTGTGATCTCCTTACGTTAGTTAGATTTAAGTAGTTCTAAGTTCTAGGGGACCGATGACCTCAAATTTTAAGACCCATGGTGCTCAGAGCTATTCATAAGGCCCAGAGGTGAACAAACGCGTGACTGACTTGCTATGCATGAAGTTTATCCTTTTTGATAAATCATACAAGTTCTCTGAAATTTTAATCATTTTTGTGTCTGTATACGTACATCACGTCTAAAGATTTCCGTCACATTGGGATAGTTCCTTCGTGGCTCACCTTCTTTTAGTTTTACTTTTGTTTAATTTATTTATTTATTATTATTATTATTATTATTATTATTATTATTATTGCCTTACAGCTTAGAGTGTAATATTCCAACCTCGAACCAAGAATAAATGTCTTCGACTTCCACAACGTCCCCGCTAATTTCACAATCGTGTGAACTCATACCATATGCAACCACCCGCCTGAGTATGTGAATGTAACTTCCGTAACGTTTCATTTAATAAAACTTTGGTAAATGGGAAAACATTACTTAACTGTTTTTCGCCTATAACATGTCTGTTCTCGAACAAAATTTCGTGACACTTTAGGCAACTACTTCCTGTTTCCTCTCTTAGAACGTTCTGCAAATAGAGGGCTCTGGTTGTCGATCCATTATGCAGTTTTTATCGCTCGGGCATTATGCGGGGCGGAGCGAATGACAAACAATCGTCCCCAGTGACATTTATAAGTTGTACCTCCGGAAGAACATAACTGCGTGCTATCAGAATTATGGCCCAAATTTTACGGCAGACTCGGTTGCTGCGCCTGATACCTTGCAAGTAAACATTTTGCTCTTTACAATAGCAGGTCGAATTGGTGTCGTTTCTTGCTTGTAAGTCTGGAACTAGCGATTGCTCACCGAATCTACAAAGTTTAACGCTGTGGCGTTCCAGCTACCCAGAATCTGCCACCAGTCTCTCCGACGCAAGCATCATGCGAATCCCCGTCAGTTAACCGCAGGCTCACGCACGCTTTGCACGCAGTCCTCGTTTATATGAACGTGCGGTGTCTGTTTTTCCGGACATGTCTGAAAGAACAAACACCAGGTGTTCATGTAACTGACACCCCAGACTGGGCAATAGATCCACCTCCTTCAGCGCGGATGCACAAATACACACGATCTGCTGTGGGATCACCTAAATAGCGAACATGGAGTCGATAGACAGGGACTGCGGACAGGTGGCTATCGGTGGGAATGTGGACCGATCGTGAGCTCTGCAGTTGCGATAACCCTGTGTGCCGGAGGGCACAGTGGTTAACGCACCTGCCTAGTAAGCAGGAGATCCCGGGTTGGAATCCTAGGTCAGTACAACTATTCACTCGTCGCTTCTGATTCTGTGCAATGTCCCGCTGCAGTTGACAACAGTGCTCCCCTTTAATTTACATATAAAGTCCCCATTTACCCACATCCCCATTGAGCCTCCAAAAATTTTTACTGCTTAAATACAGAAAAATTATGATAAAACTGTTACATTTTAGCCTTAAAGCTAATTGCCCTACTCTGTGCATCTTCCAAAGGCTCATCAACTGACACCAGATTAGGTGATGTTTATATTTATTGTCTGGCATCATAATCTGGAAGCCACAGGAGTTTCGAAAGACTGGAAATAGCACAACTTCTTAGAAACCATAAATACCCTCACACACATAGAGATGCATTTACAAACCTAGCCACTGATGATTCTTTAAAAAAAAATAACGGCGAAACGGGTAAAACTCAACATTATTAGTCTATCTAGTTCCACATAGACGGACCTAACCTGATGTTATCGTAGAATCCTTGCTGTATTGTATTCGTAAGGTCTACTAACATGTCACTAATCAGGTGGTCGTAATGTTTCGGTTCGTTAGCGTATCTCTGCTAGCTTCGGAGAATGATAACATCGGTAACGTGAGTTGTGCTGCTCCGTCATGTGCAGCAGCAAAGGCAGATCATTACCGCTGGTCACGACAACCGGCTCGTCAACAGACAACGCGAAGAACAACATAATCGGCCGCGGAACGAAGGTGAACGAACCTCAGCAGTGCGGCAGATTGCTAACCTAAGGAACCCAGGTTGGCTCTCTGGCCGGGTCGGAGAATATATTCCGTTCGGGGACATCGTTTGGTGGTGTCCTCACGTTCGTGTCGTCATAATTGACCCTCCACTGTTAAAATGGCTGCATGAGCATGCCAATAAATTAAAAAGATGAGAGCCTCAGTCTACTCGGCGAACCAGCTACCAGCCGCCAGAATTGCAAAATGTGAGTTAATGCAAATGAGTAGGAAAAACAATCCTGTAATGTTTGAATACAAATAATCGTCGTGTGCTGCTTCACACAGTCAAGTCAATTAAATATCTAGGCGTAACGTTGGAAAGTGATAAGAAGTGCTTCGAGCACGTAAGTACGGTAGTAGGGAAGGCGAATGCTCTACTCGGTTTATTAGAATAGTTTCAGGAACATGGAGCTCATCTACAAAGAAGACCACAGATAAAACTGTAGTGCGACCCATTATTGAGTACTACTATTGTGTTTGGGCTCTCCAAGATGTCAGAGTAAAGGAATCGGTTCGAAGGTATGTTTGCTAAAAGTGTTACCGGTGGGTTTGAACAACACGTTAGTATTACGTAGATGCTTCGCGAACTCAGAGACTCTGGCGTGAGGGCGATGTTCTTTTCACGAAACACAGCTGACTGCAGAACAATTCTACTGCCGCCAAATCACATTTGAAGTAACGACAAGGAAGAATAGACGAGAGAAATTAGAGCTCATGCGGAGCCGTATAGGTAGTCCCTTTATCCTCGATTCGTTAGTAAGTGGTATAAGAAAGGAAATGACTTGTCGAGGTACAGGTATCCTCCGTCAAGCACCATACGGTGGCTTGCGGAATGTCTATGTAGACATAGATGTAGAAGTGCCGCATCACCCTGCAACACATATATGGAGTTCGACTCGATGTTATTTTGTCGAAGATACTGTTTCAGATTTCTGATTTATACCTTATTACAACAACAGTATCATACAGAAAATGTTAGCAGTGTAATCACTTACGAGTCTCGCCAACATGTGATTAACTAAGAAACGTTTCCTGGACTCTAAATCATAACGATTATTGCAAGTTCTGCTAATGACTAGCAATGAACTTGAGTAGTCCCTGGAAACTATGTAACATTTATCATCCGGAACTATTGATTTTGAATTATTTGATACGTAATGTGCTTTTCTAGGTAGAAGGATCCGTTTTTTACTTGAGTGTACATCTAGGATATAAATAAATTATCGCTAGACGTGACTACTGATTACCTGTTGTGCGACTAATGTTGCTGTGTTGACCGGTCGACAGAGGCTATACTGAGTATAAAACGAGGGGTGGGCCTGTAGATAGAGAGATGCTGGATGAAACGCCTTTGGCTGTCAACAGAGCAACGACTTTCGTATCAGAATACTGTCGAAATGTGTTGCACAAAACCCAAGGAAATTCTAATCATATGAAAAGGCTGTTAGTGGCACCAACGTTACTGTCCAGTCATTCACGAAAGAGACAGGAACTGAAATAGAGGGTGGCAATGCAAAAGCATGAATGCTACACTCCGTTTTCAGATGTTACTTTACAAGGAAAACACAGGTATATTGGCCCCCCCCAATTACTATTCGTACAACTAACGAGGTGAGAGAAATAGCGTCAGTGGTTTTGAGAAACAATTGAAATCGTTAAAATTCAACTAAGCTCTAGAACGCCGATGGGATCCCGAGTCGTACCCTAGCATTTCTCAAGTCTGCGGACTCCTACCACACAGAACTAAAAGCATATATTAAACCGATACAAGTAATCAACGACGAGGGGTCACAGGTCGTTTGAAACATTAACACTTGAAGATAGACGCAAAATATCCCGTAAGAATCTATTTGGAAAATTTCCAGATCCCACATTAAGTGAAGAATCTAGAAATATATTACACACCACTATGTTCGCTACCATAGGGGTTGCGATGGCAAGATTAGTTTAATTACAGCGCGTGTCATATCTTTTCAAATATAAAAAATTATTTAAAATAAGTTCCTTCCACTAATGTGCGCTCTTTTTTTAAAGAAAAGTTTCATCTAGTCTGTGAACACTGTAATAAAACGTGTATGAACTTTGAATTCACATCAGCGTTTGGCTTAAGTGAATCGGAGGCATGAAATGTCACGTGTTTGTACTCATATAAAATAAAATGTAATCGATGATTGTGGCTCCTCCCAATAACCTCTATCTATTTTGTTTGACTCCTTCGAACAGAGCAGACGCAATGTACGTATTTGTATGTAAGTCTCTCTCTGTGTCTAAGATTAACTTTTGACTTATAATTAAATATGTTAACAGCTGGTGATATTGATCTTCTCTTTGAAAAAAAAATGTAATCACCGAAATTATTAAGTAGTATGGAATTTATGAGTTTGTAACATTTTTGTAGAACATGGTAAAAGTTGAAATGTGTCGAATGCAATTCGCATTCTCCCATTGAATACATTTCGCTGATAACCGCGCAGTTGAGTGCCTCAGAAACCAAACAAAACATTGAATACAATGTGCTATAAACAAACCGTGGCCCTCAGGTTATTTGCCGATTATTTAAGGGCGACTTGCCAGCATTTTGAGCAGGGGCAAAATACGCATGAGCTGGTCATTGTCTCCGAACAGTAAATAATCGATTCTCGCTTTTGTCAGATACAGCCCGCACAGAACTGATGATGGAATTATATTACTACAACCAGTAAATGGTACAAGCTTCAGGAAACAATGTTATTTTGAAGTCACTGCATTCTGTTTGGATGCGTATGAGATGCCGAAGGAAGAATGCCCACCACCACCAACAATAATCGTTCCTCCACTGCTTAATGAGAAAGAAACTCATCTTATTTATCAATCAGTTTTTCAAAATGTCAGTCATTTTAATTCAGTTAACAGGGTATAATAAAGCTACAGAATTCTTTATGTCCAATATGTTGCATTATTAATTTCCATGTATGCGTCCTGCGGGAAGACACAACTGATGTGAAGATATTGTTGTTCGCTGATATTAACCGGACGTGTATCTAAAGGGAATATTGTTTCAAATGGCTCTGAGCACTATGGGACTCAACTGCTGTGGTCATTAGTCCCCTAGAACTTAGAACTACTTAAACCTAACTAACCTAAGGACATCACACACATCCACGCCCGAGGCAGGATTCGAACCTGCGACCGTAGCAGTCGCACGGTTCCGGAAGAATATTGATTGTCTCAACGACAACAGTAAAGGAAAGGTCAGGGACGCCAGCACAGCTAGCCCGCATTTACATGTTCGACAGCTTCTGGAAATTCGAGTAATTAGTGTATGGCTCAATTCTTTTAAAGTTCATTAAAAACCAGTTTATTGCCTTGTAATAGTAAGATATGCAAATCACTGTTGACACAGATATTGTCTAACAAAGCCGCTGTTAAGAACGCCTCGGCAAGGTGAACTGCTAGCCATTCTTCTGTCTATTAAATGGGCGACCATCTTGTCGTATTGTTAGGGCGTGTATACACTCCTGGAAATTGAAATAAGAACACCGTGAATTCATTGTCCCAGGAAGGGGAAACTTTATTGACACATTCCTGGGGTCAGATACATCACATGATCGCACTGACAGAACCACAGGCACATAGACACAGGCAACAGAGCATGCACAATGTCGGCCCTAGTACAGTGTATATCCACCTTTCGCAGCAATGCAGGCTGCTATTCTCCCATGGAGACGATCGTAGAGATGCTGGATGTAGTCCTGTGGAACAGCTTGCCATGCCATTTCCACCTGGCGCCTCAGTTGGACCAGCGTTCGTGCTGGACGTGCAGACCGCGTGAGACGACGCTTCATCAACATGCTCAATGGGGGACAGATCCGGAGATCTTGCTAGCCAGGGTGGTTGACTTACAGCTTCCAGAGCACGTTGGGTGGCACGGGATACATGCGGACGTGCATTGTCCTGTTGGAACAGCAAGTTCCCTTGCCGGTCTAGGAATAGTAGAGCGATGGGTTCGATGACGGTTTGGATGTACCGTGCACTATTCAGTCTCCCCTCGACGATCACCAGAGGTGTACGGCCAGTATAGGAGATCGCTCCCCACACCATGATGCCGGGTGTTGGCCCTGTGTGCCTCGGTCGTATGCAGTCCTGATTGTGGCGCTCACCTGCACGGCGCCAAACACGCATACGACCATCATTGGCACCAAGGCAGAAGCGACTCTCATCGCTGAAGACGACACGTCTCCATTCGTCCCTCCATTCACGCCTGTAGCGACACCACTGGAGGCGGGCTGCACGATGTTGGGGCGTTAGCGGAAGACGGCCTAACGGTGTGCAGGACCGTAGCCCAGTTTCATGGAGACGGTTGCGAATGGTCCTCGCCGATACCCCAGGAGCAACAGTGTCCCTAATTTGCTGGGAAGTGGCGGTGCGGTCCTCTACGGCACTGCGTAGGATCCTACGGTCTTGGCGTGCATCCGTGCATCGCTGCGGTCCGGTCCCAGGTCGACGGGCACGTGCACCTTCCGCCGACCACTGGCGACAACATCGATGTACTGTGGAGACCTCACGCCCCACGTGTTGAGCAATTCGGCGGTACGTCCACCCGGCCTCCCGCATGCCCACCATACGCCCTCGCTCAAAGTCCATGTACTGCACATACGGTTCACGTCCACGCTGTCGCGGCATGCTACCAGTGTTAAAGACTGCGATGGAGCTCCGTATGCCACGGCAAACTGGCTGACAATGACGGCGGCGGTGCACAACTGCTGCGCAGCTAGCGCCATTCGACGGCCAACACCGCGGTTGCTGGTGTGTCCGCTGTGCCGTGCTTGTGATCATTGCTTGTACAGCCCTCTCGCAGTGTCCGGAGCAAGTATGGTGGGTCTGACACACCGGTGTCAATGTGTTCTTTTTTCCATTTCTAGTAGTGTAGTTTTGGGTATAACGAGGATTCAGGCATTAGCGTTTTTTTCATTTTAGGAAATAATATTGAAATTCATATAATATGACATAAATCGGGAAACCGGAGAAAATGGAGATCTACATCTACATCCATACTCCGCAAGTCACCTGACGGTGTGTGGCGGAGGGTACCCTGAGTACCTCTATCGGTTCTCCCTTCTATTCCAGTCTCGTATTGTACGTGGAAAGAAGGATTGTCGGTATGTTTCTGTGTGGGCTCTAATCTCTCTGATTTTATCCTCATGGTCTCTTTCGCGAGATATACGTAGGAGGGAGCAATATACTGCTTGACTCTTCGGTGAAGGTATGTTCTCGGAGCTTTAACAAAAGCCCGTACCGAGCTACCGAGCGTCTCTCCTGCAGAGTCTTCCACTGGAGTTTATCTATCATCTCCGTAACGCTTTCGCGATTACTAAATGATCCTGTAACGAAGCACGTTGCTCTCCGTTGGATCTTCTCTCTCTTCTATCAACCCTATCTGGTGCGGATCCCACACTGCTGAGCAGTATTCAAGCAGTGGGTGAACAAGCGTACTGTAACCTACTTCCTTTGTTGTCGGATTGCATTTCCTTAAGATTCTTCCAATGAATCTCAGTCTGGCATCTGCTTTACCGACGATCAACTTTATATGATCATTCCATTTTAAATCACTCCTAATGCGTACTCCCAGATAATTTATGGAATTAGCTGCTTCCAGTTGCTGACCTGCTATTTGGTAGCTAAATGATAAGGGACCTATCTTTCTATGTATTCGCATCACATTACACTTGTCTACATTGAGATTCAATTGCCATTCCGTGCACCATGCGTCGATTCGCTGCAGATCCTCCTGCATTTCAGTACAATTTTCCATTGTTGCAACCTCTCGATACACCACAGCATCATCTGCAAAAAGCCTCAGTGAACTTCCGATCGACCCTGACACGAAAGAGCATATTCCGCTTGATAGCGACAATACAGTTGCACCCACAGGAGAAACGTCAGATTTAGGCACTGAAGTATCAGAATCTTGTGTCGCCAATCTAAGCTACTTACAGGGTGACAATTATTGAATTAAATGAAATAAAATGATCACGACGTCTGAATGGTTTGCGATTGGATGTTCAAACTGCACTATTGGCTGCGGAGCGTGATGGCATTTAGAATATACTGTATGCTTTGGTTTAGCAACGAATCTACTATCATTTGAATAGGTTCGTTAATAGGCAAAACTGGCCCATTTAGGGGACTGAGAATCCGCATTTCGACATCAAGATGTTCCCTATCCCTCATCTGGTGACTGTGTGGTGTGCAGTGCCCAGTCGCGCAATACTCGGTGTGATATTCCTTGATGGCACGGTGACTACCGAACGGTACGTGAAGGTTTTGGAAGATGATTTCATCCTCATTATCCCAAGTGACTCTGATTTCGACAAGATGTGTTTCATGCAAGATGGATCTTGACCCCGTCGAAGCAGGTGAGTGATGTCCTGGAGGAGCACTTTGGGAACAACATTCTGGCTTTGGTACCCAGAGACCACCGGATCTGAACACATGCGACTCCTTTTTGGGGGGGTAAATTAAGGAGAAGGCGTAAATCAGTAACCCCAAAGCCTCTGCTGAGTGAAAGCAGCTATTCAGGACGTCATCGACAGCATCGATTTTCCGACTCTTTGGATGGTCATTGGCCGCCGTATTCACCGGATCTGAACACATGCGACTCCTTTTTGGGGGGTAAATTAAAGAGAAGGCGTACATCAGTAACCCCAAAGCCTCTGATGAGTGAAAGCAGCTATTCAGGACGTCATCGACAGCATCGATTTTCCGACTCTTTGGCTGGTCATGCAAAATTTCGCTATTCGTCATCGCCACACTATTGTCAATGACGGCAGGCGTATCGAACACGTCATAATCTAAAACGGAATATCTGTAGGGACGTTTAAGTGTTGAATAAAATGTGTGCATGCCGTAGTTTGTAACTGATTTGCCTTTTTTTAAAAAATGGTTCTGTAATTGTCACCCTGTAAATGAGGAAGCGCGCGTACAACCTCAAATTTGCGCGCAATTTGTGCCACCAAGACAATCATTTTATGCCACCAGCACAATGATTAATACTGCATGATGAATTTCGAATAACTGAAAATTTTAGTCTCATTGTAAATGAACAGTCCGAAAAACTTGATGACGGGTTTCTAAGAACATTCTAAAAACCTGTTCACAGGTTAAACAACAATCGGATAAAATGAAAGAAAATTTTGTTTAATGTTCCACAGAACAGTAGATAAGAATGGGTAACAAATTTGATACCATTGTGAAAGACATTAACTTGTAAATGACTACGACTTTAGATGAAGTCAGAACAGAAATTTCTAATCTAAGCGACGCGCACTGTAAAATACCAGGAATTGTTAGTCAGTTGTCGAATGATGTGAAAAGTTAAAAACCACAGGAACAGAAATATAAACTAATGTGTAAAATCTTACTCGTGAAGTTACATTGTAATTTGAATAAAACCATAGCCGTCAGGGGTGGCCGAGCGGTTCTAAGCGCCACGCTCTGGAACCACGCGACCGCTACGGTCACGGGTTCGAATCCTCGTCGGGCATGGATGTCTGTGATGTCCTTGGGTTAATTAGGTTTAAGTAGTTCTAAGTTCCAGGGGACTGATGACCTTAGAAGTTAAGTCCCTTAGTGCTCAGAGCCATTTGAACCATTTTTGAACCAAAACCATACACTATCTCTGAGCTTGGCAGCTCAAGGTGAAAAATATAATAAGATTATTGATGAGTTGGTTTCGGAGAGCAATAGAGATATTATGAAGAAAGAAAAAGAGATGGTCCGGTGGTGCAGTCCATGAATACTGAAGTAGTGACAGAAAAAGGAACTGAAGGCGACAGTATTCACATAAGACTTGGTCAAATAAAACAGGTTCTGTCGGATGAATTACCTGAGTAACGGAGAGGGGCTGACGCCTAGGGAACAGGTCTAGCAAATGAAGAACATACAGCGTGAAACAATACACACGCCCCCACACAAGACACAAACGCACAGAAGTTTTCCACAGTACTACCAACATATTTCGAATGATTTAAGACCTTGTAGACCATGTGGTCGATGTAGCTATGATTGTGCAGCAGGTGCACCCACACTGACAGCCCTGCTTATAGAAGGGAGTCATCTGAAGAACTAGCGATTCCAAGTAAATTTACCTCTGAAGAAATTCTCTCAGCCAGTAATTTTTATTCGCTGTTTCAAAGGAGTTTTAGCTACGACGCGATTAAAAGATTCAGTTCGCAGCCTCATAACCCCAAGGCGAATCTGCGTTGAGGGCAGCAGCTACAACGGAACCTATTCAACTTTTGAACTATTTGAAAGCGTATTCTTGAATAGATAATGGTCGTTTCATAGTCATGCGCACTGAAGAGACAAGGTTTTAGTCCTGACGCATATAATCCAAAACAAGGGAGTCTCATGAAATACTTACAAATATATGTAGGAAAAACACTCTATTGGGATAGTCCCATTACACATGAAGATGTAACTGGAATACTGAGAAGAAAATTGACAGATTAGTTCTCGAGAAAAACTTATTGAAGTACCGGTAAATATTGTAGACTCTCTTGAGTTAATTTAAGATGCAAAACATTTGATCGGTGAGACCATATAGCCTTCTGCAATGGACGGAATCAAGGATGTAACAGCAGACCACAGAGATTTTACCATTTACAAGCTGTAGTAATTTAACACCTCCATCAGTTCTGTGGGACTTGTATTTGACAGAATCGACAGCCGATTATCTACAGAGACAATTACCAGATATTTTTGTCCTTGCTCAAAATGATCGCAAGTCACTGTCAAATGATCGGCCAACAATCTTACTAACGTGCTTTGTTTATATCAACGTGGTTCCGGTTTTGCACAGGATATCATGACAATAGACATACGAATAATCAGGGATACTGGTTTCCACATAAACACAGCAACGGGAATGAGTGGCAACCTAATTTTCGGGGCCACAACCTACGAACTAATCGCAGCCACCTCCTGGCCCGCATAGCCAGTAACAACAAAAACAACATCAAACGGGACCAGAACGTTTAGTTGAGCTAACAGAAGAGCATCCTCAACCCACGAATCAGGCACTCAACTAGAGGCGGTCCTCACCTCCTCCCGGATATCGACCGCGGAATGAGGTAGGAGCGGAACGAATAGCGCTTTGACGAACATAATTCATTACACACATAAAAGTTGATCCTATGTTAACTGTAAAATATTAACGAACTCGTGCAAGCAGCAGTAAACGCTGTAGTGAGATCTGTAACGACCACAATTGTTACTGACATGGGAGCGAAATTAGGTGTTCTTGCTTGATATTTTTTCAGTAAGATATATGAAATAAAAAGGATTTCGACTTTGCCAGTGCAGGTTGTATTGCCTTGGGAGTCACTGGTGCACGGAGGCAAAGGGTTGAAAAGTAGACGCACACTGACTTGTTGTTTGAAAGTGGAGACATAGAATGCACGTTTTTCATATTTCAGCGTTTGTTTATGTTTTGTATTCTCGGTATAAAATTTGTATGAAGGGTGAATGCATAGGTCGACCTCTTAAGTGGAACATGCCATTTAAATATTTTGGAGTGGGGGTGGGGGTGGGGGGGGTGAGGGGGAATAAATTATTTTGAATTTGATTCACACCAAGGCACATCAAGGCAAATGTTGCCAGTACGTGAAATTAGAGATAATAGCCAGCAAGGTGCTGTGGGCAGACAATGGTCTTGTTGAATATTGTGTCAACTGATGTAAACTCAGTTTTACCTAATAAATGTGAAATTTTCGTCAAAGCACGAGAATTTCAGTATCTTAGAACGACAGAGAATAGCACCATCTGAATTATTATTGTCCTTTATAAATGTATTTTTGCATAGACCAAAAGACATCAAAAGTTATGCAAACAAGGTGAATGTTGTTCCATGTGAGACTTTTACTCGAGAAACCTATTCTATTCCGTAGGTCAGGAAGAAAACAGTTGAACAGGAAATACGCAAAATGCTGGTTTGGGACATCGTAGAAACTTCAATGTCACAGTGCAGCAGTCCATTATTAGCAGTTACTAAAATAGGAGGGTAGTGTGTGTTTGGTTCTGGATGCAGGCAACATTAATAAGAACTCGCAAACAGAGTAGCCTATTATTGGCAGGATGCTACAAGCGCGGACAAAACTTCTACAGCAGTCGCGCCAATGCACACGTAGTAAATCCGTGACAGATCGCCGGCATAAATTACTTCCAAAAACAACCCGGTTCTGCTTCGAGAACCGATTGCTAGCGTGCGACGTTGAGTGAGTGTTTTACTTTTAAAACTTGTCTGTACCTCAGTGACAATATATTTAGAACAAATCGCTCATGTGCACCCAGAAATTAGTTTATCTTAAAGTGAAAACATCAAATAAGGAAATGCTGTAGTAGCAAAATTAACTGGGTTGGTTTGAACAGTGTGGTTTGCGAGACCACTGACACAAGCCAATACCAACCTTGAAACTGTACCTACAGATCGTGATCACACAAACTAACTGCAAATTCATTTTACGTAGATAAACGATTCGATAGTACCTTGTCAGCTCAGTGCTTTGCCATCATTGTCATACAACTAACAATACTAATTTATTTCTCACAATCAAATTCGAACTTCGATGGAGGGACTTGGCAACACTACTGCAGCATTAATTGACTGAACTCAATTTTATCGACATTTCATAAGGTTTTGTCGAGGCCTTTAAGGCAATAGCATCGAGTCTTCGAGGAGGAGTGGGGGGGATGACTTGAAGAATCATCTTTGGTAAATTTAAAAACAATTCAAGCTGATTTTCCTGCGTGAATGGATACTCTTTTTTATATAGGAAGTGTTTCATCTTGTCTGTGGAAAATAGAATAATCAGTGTATGAACTGTGTTTTTAGATCAAAGATATCCAGCCTTTGGCTGAAATGTAAAGACGGCATGAAATATTTTAAGTTTATACTAACAAAAAATAAAATTTGATTGAGGAACAAGGCACCTCTGGGCAAACTCTATATATTAACTTTATCTGCTTTGAAAAGCGCTGACGTAATGTATGAGCCTCTGTCTCTGTGTCTTAGAATGAGCTGTTTTATTTATATTAAAGTACAAAAAGAATGGGTTAAATTCATGTTTCATTTTAAAAGAAAAGATATGTAATCGTTGCAATTATTAAATAGTATAAGACTTATGATTTTTTAATATGTTTTACGGAAAAGCTAACTGGAAACGTGAGTTCAGCAGATCAAGGTCCGAGATCACGTTCTGTCATTGAATTTATTTTGATAAAAGCAAAGCTCATCAATAAGATTATTTGCCTGTCATTTAACAGTGACTTGCGATCACTTCGATCAAGGAAAAGAATCTAATAATTGTCTCCAAACTGTAAATAATAGGCTGTATATTCTGTCAAATACAGGGTCCACAGGGATGATGGAGGTGTTAAGTTAGTACAGCTCGTAAATGGTGAAAACTTTATAAGCCATTTTTATTTCGAAATCATTGCATTCCTTTCTGATGCGTGTGAGGTGCAGTAGGAAGAACGCCCACTACCATCAACAGTAACTGTTAATTCAAATACCTGAGTGTAATAACGTGAGGACGTACCCCCTGCCATTCGCTCCACATTGGTTTGTAGAGCAGAGATATAGATTAGATGTAAATGTGAATACATCTGCAGAGTCTATGAGTGGGATTTTAGTTCCTTTGTCATGTCAAACAAAGTCTCTTAGGGAAGATTTCGGAGGTCGTAATACGAGATGTCAGTACACCTAAAACATTTTTTGCACCTACATTTCGGCCACGTAACATCCAAACATCTTTTGAGGAAGTCTAGCGGTGTCTTGGAATGTTGAAACACAGTTCCTCGACATTACCTTCTTGGATAAAGTGTTCTGTGTTTATCTTACCATGTCAAGTCGGGGCGATACTACAGCAGCTTCCGAGCACATACAGAAAAGGACAGAATTATGTCCTACATAAAAATGTGCCTCACGCGCCGACCTGTTGGTAGCGAAGCTATTGAGGTCAAGATGTGCCGTCAGTTTTAAGCGAGACAGTGAGTTTAATGCTACATGGACGTCGATGTTTTATCATGAAGAGGGGTGCAGGGAAATACGGTGGATTGTTTGTTTTCCAAAGTTGCGTTTATACTACGTGAGAATTCCCTGGAGAAGGAGTTGCTTGTGATCATTTCTCGCCCTGTCATTTAGAAGGAGTGAAATGAAACTGCTGCAAGAAAGGTTAGCCGCCAGTTATGTTACGGTGACCAAGTCAAATCTGATAGGAAAATATATGCCACTGATTTAGTCAAGGTACTGCCCCTTTTGCGATTTCGGTACGGGCAGAGCTTCGTAAAAAATTTGATTTTTGAGTCGGAGTACATGCAGCTCAGGCTACACGATGCGAAATCCAGACTAGAAAAGTACGTCAAACAATTCGCCTATGGTAAAGCAAACCGTTTTCAGTGAAATTTACATATGCTATCTTACTGGCAAACCAAGTCATACAAATTAAAATGTTAGCCCTAAATATAGCTATTCTTTATCTTAAGCCTGGCAAACAATCACTGTGGCTGCGTAGGGTAGCCGTGATTTGCCACGGTTCGCACGGGTCCCCCCATCGGAGTCTCGAGTCCTCCCTCGGGCATGGGTGTGTGAGTCGTCGTTAGTTTAAGTTAGTTTAAATTATATTAAGTAGCGTTTAAGTCTACGGACCGATGACCTCAGCAGTTTGGTCCCATAGGAACTGAACACAAATATCCAGTCACTGTACTAGGACTGTTACTATATAGTAAATGAACATAGAAATGAAAGTAACTGACTTTCAGATTAATTGCTTCAAAACTTACAAGATATCCTTTTCTGGAATCAGTTACTGATTTCAAACCTTCAAAATGATATGATATTCTCACAAACACATTTCGTCCTCCATTACACCTTACAGTGGACATGAATTTTAATAATTAAATTTGTTGTTTTAGCTGTGCGCACGGAACGCTCGTCTTTCCTGCAGTCTTTTGATGTTAAGAATATTGATCTTACTGTCCAAAACCAAATTTCATTTACATTACGTGCGACGTGCAATCACTTTCCATAAACGTGCTTCTCAGTACACAAGCGGCGATGGGCAATGTGAGAGTGCAAACGATCATAAAACCAAATAAAAATGAGCAACTAGACTTAAAGAACAATAAATGAGTACAAAGAGTCCAAGTTAAACTATGATTCATTAAGCCATGACAACAAAAAATATTTTTATAAAGTTCACACGCCTGGACAAGAGAGCAAAATATTTCCTAATAACTCCTTTGCGTGCAGTTACATTACTTAACGTTTATTTCAACTACAAGACAAAACCATACTTTGCTTTATAAAATTTCTAGTCTAAACTTCAGCCATACACAACGTCCTGACACTAAGAAACTACACGGTCACAAATATGAAATACACTTGAGTTTGTAATTCTTCCATTAACATTTGCTCATTATCTCAGTATTCCCCCAAAACAAATTCTTACAAAATCCTACTGCCTCCACTTCATGGCAGTCTAGTTTCTATCCTTCTCAAACAAAGTACATCCCCAAACTGCCCAATAAACACTGACTTTTAGTCTGGCAAAGAAAAACTATCTTCTGTTAGTAGTATTTCAGTTCACCAAGATACTTCCAAAGGTCATAACTATAAAGGCAATTTAAAAGTGATATTATAAGGCTTGAGAACATTTACCAGATTTACAAATGAATTCATATTTGTAACCCACTGCATACTCGGATACACCGTAGCAAACAGGAGAGCTGTCTTTCAAACTATAGAAGATTTTGAATATCTTGAATCACGGATCGGAAATCGAAAAAAACTATATGAAGACGAGAGATGTAGCAGCTATTCGAGAACAGCTGGATGGATACTGAGATTCCGTGTGAAAGGTGGTTGATACAGAAGTTAAGAGTAACAGTTTAAAATGTCCGAGTATGAAATCACGAACTGCCTTCACAGTTTGTGATGAGCTGATCGAAACATTTCAGAAATATAGTAAGATGAGAATTATTACTCCCTTTTTAACAATATTTCAAAACATTTATTTATGGCAGTGAAGAAGGAAAATTGATTGTTTCATGTTAAATAAAAAACGCCGTTCTTTAAGTGTAAGTAAAAGCTCATACATAATATTTGGTTTAAAATATATTTTTTGAGAACAATTAATGACAACATATATAGTTGATGAGTAATCCATTTCTACAAGTTCAAAAATAAATTTCGATCTGGTGCAGCTATAAAGGAGGAAGATGTTCTAATATCTCGTATGTGTTGGATGTCGTGTGATTACTGCTTTCGCCTGAAACAGAGACTGTAGTGAGAGCAGGAAGATTCATTCCACTTAGTGGTTTTATTGATGTCCCTCCTTTGCAGACGTCGACAAATGTTTAAAACCATATGTGAATTAATTGTCACCTAGATGACGTTAACACGACGGTGTGAAGATGATGTGGAAATCCCTGAATCATCGAAAGCATGAGATTTATGTCCAAAGTTTACGACGTAACAACAAGGAATTATACTGATGTGTTTACAGTTCTGTAGGGTTCTGTGCCTCAATCGGTAAAAGCGGAATCCTTGTAGGATTACTTTTTGTTCATCTGTCTGTCTATCTGTCTATCTTCCTGTCCGACTGCTAAGAACATCTTTTCTCAGGAATGGGTAGACGTGTGAAGGTGAAAGTTATGTCGCATACTAAGGTTCTCGGGCCCTTGGACACATACAAAAATGAAGGGTCTACATAAATGGGATAGAAATACTCAGCTAATTTCTCCACGTATTTTGATACGCTGGAACTCACTCATCAAAACCTATAGCGTACTTCCCGTTGACCAAAAATCGTGAAGTATGGCAAGATGCAAAGTTTCGCAGTACAACTAAAGGACAACACACTAAAACTGTTGATTTGTACTGGTATCGTACAAAAAATATTGTTTTTATAATGTTATCCGACTGGCTGACTGACGGTGTGTTAAGAACCTTTTTCTGAGGAACAGGTAGACGTATCAAGTCGAGATTTAGGCCACGCTCCCCCGCGGTGTAAAAAATTTGAGCTTCCACGTCAGTGCAGTCAAAAGACACTACCGTTATTTCAATACCATGCCTGTATCGATACAGATAAACGGCAATGATCCTCGAAATTCTCGACTCCCGGGATAGATGAAGTATCTATATGCATAATTACGTTTGAAGCGAACCATCAGTGCCAAAGTCCTACTCGCAGGTGTACCTGGACTAATTGTAACACTACTAACTCAATTTCTTTAGACGGGCGCGAGCAGTTCCTGTATTGTAGCACATTAACAGTTCGTGCTCAGAATAACAGTGATTACAATCCTACCATGAATACTCTGCTGTACCACCTGCGGCGTTTTAATTATCTTTAACAAAAGGCATGAGCAATTAGCTAACAAAGGGAGAGAGAGTGACTGCCACAGTGGGTGTTCACAGATACCAGAGATCGTATGTGCTGTTTAGAGTGAGTCACGAGAATCCTTTGTTCAAAGCTGATGACATATGACGAACGAGAGAGATTAAGTTTACAAACTATGTTCCTGAGCTCATTTAAATTTGAATCTGAAAGTCTTATGGGATTTAGATCCTTGCAGAATTTTGCTTGGAAGCATTGCACACCGAACGTATTAAAAAGCTATTGAACTTGTGGAAAGTGCTGAGAATATGTTTCACCATTGCTCAATATGCCTCCCTGCTTAATTACTGCTCAACCGAAAATCCACTATCATCGCAATAAGCGTCATTTTAAATTCAACATCAATTATTGTAGTATTTCTATTTGGTGTGGCTAGATAGTATTACGGTCATGTTACTGAAAAAGTGTTCGTCAGGTGATACGTAGCATTCATACGCTCTATAATAGCCCTGTCTTTTCAGGACTAAACTACAGTAACCTATTCTTCATAATAAACGTTGTTTCTCAGCTTGTCGTATTCGGAAGGGTATAATATTAATCAACCGGAAAGGAGAATGTGTTTGATATGCCGGTTTTCTGTTATATCGATTTAGCTCCTCTCCTATTTAACCTGCCTATTGAAACCGCTCAAAATAACCGTTTTCTGATGTAATCGAGTTTCGGATTTTTATCACTGTTATTTCCTCCAATAAACGTAGACATCGAACAAAGTTTAAAAATTCTAAGATTGCCTCAGGCTTTTCCATTATAATTTTCAAGATACATGAAATCAAAGTATTGAACAAAACAGACAAATAAAGAAACCTTTGGCCGTCCACCGTATGTTGCTTTGCTAGAAAGGTGATAAGGGATTGAATGCTACAAAAAGTTGCCAGTATTCTCCTGAACATTCTAATTTGACCCAAAAACCATGTTCTAATCGATGATCATACCTTTATTTGGGCATTACGAATAGTCAGAGCTAAACAGTGAAAACTGTTTGAAGTATTCTATTTTTCGTGTTAACCGGTCTGTTTCCAAGCAGATAATGGCACATTATGCAGACACATGCAGCAGAAAAGTGTTTTCGGTTTCTACTATAAGCTGAACTGTTAAGTTGTGCCAACGTTCATTTTTAATCATTTAAAGCAAATAGAGCATTGTGCTTCGGAAAATACTTCCACACTGGGACGGTGCTCTCCTTTAATACCAGAAATGTACAGCGACGATAGCGACAAAGTAGCGTATAGATCAGATGTGGCAAATTTGTTCTCCACTGCATGTACACGTATACAGTATAATTGGTCACGCCACAAGCCAACAGGTACACTATTGTCTCAGCAATGTTGTACCAATTCTTACGCCATGTGTTTGTTCCTTATATCTAACTGTCGGAGTACTTGTAAAATGGATTTGATTGTCTTTCCCATTTTCTATAATAACCCAACGTTCCAGACCGAAGAAAATTTTACGAATAAATATTACTCATTTTTAAAGAAGTTATATTTGAAAACAAATGATTTTAGTATCGCTGCTATGGTAAATTGATAAACCAGTTTTTCTGCCCACTTGCAAGTGAAAAATAAGTAAATCGCCTGTTATTACCGAGACCAAAGAAATACATGAAAATACTGGTTATTCAGAACTAAAATACCGGTATCGGTTTTAACCAGTCGGTTTTTCCCAGCCATAGTTGAGAGCATGACATAGATATTGGCATTAAACAGTTGAGGAATACTGTCAAAATGAGAGATTCCGAATGGTAACGGGGAACTACAGGGAGGGGCCTAGACATGAGCAACTGTTTAGCAGCGTATTGGTCCATCTTTGGACAATACAGCAGAGGTTTTTGTTACACACAGCCTACAAGTCCTCGGTTGGTTTCCGAAAGTATGCGGTAACAGATGTCCATGCACAGATAGGGCAATTCTCTTAAATTCCGGGCTGTTGATTTGTGGGCTCGCAACTGGCGCCAAATAAATTCGTAAATGTGTTCCGTCAGATTCACATGATGCGGATTTTGATGGGGAGCGTATCAATGTGAATTCCTTATAATGCTTCTCAGACCACAGTAGCACGATTCTGTCCGTCTGACATGGACATTTAGCTTGCTGTAAGATGACATCTCCGTTGGGGAAGACATCAAACAGGAAGAAATACAGATGGTCCCCTCAGTAATAAACACATATTCATCAGCTGTGCATGTATCGAGCATCCATTCGCGTGGATGGCGGCTGTCACCGCCCAGTATGCTTTACAGACCACACAAGCCTCGAATCTGCACTGTCTGTGATGAGGCGGGGACGTCAAACACCTTTCTACCTACTCGTTCTTTCACCGTCGTTCAATTAAATTTTCGTAGTTGCTCATAATAATAACATTATTTTCTCCGTTTGCCAGGTACGGGTCCCGAAACGTTGCACCACAACAAATACTCAATGTCGAAGTGACATATGTCGAAGCATTTCCCTCTTTGCAGTCCGTGTTGGTGCCAGAATGATTCCAACTCCGCAAATGTTCCCTCCTTGCTCTCAAAGTCACCACGTAGCATTATACCTCGCGGCGGGCAGATATCATAACTTTTTGGTTCGTCAGTGTACGTCTACAGCAAGGTCGGCTCAATACCACACCACTGCTCTGCACTCAAACGTAGCAACACTGTTATTTCAAATAATAAATGTCTTTTCTCAGTTTGCTTTGCACTGCATTTCCTTGTAGTACGCTAGTGCAAAATGATTTCGAGTCCAAAGGGACAAACAGAACTTTCTCCACTGGTACTGAGTGTAAACAAAACTACTTATAATACTGAGACACTAGATGTATAACTTAGCGTGTCACACCGTAATATTTACAGCGAAACTAGTTAACAAGTGTATCAAGTTCCGTTGCAAATGACAAGTGATAATAACTCTTACTTAGTCTACTAGTACGGGACTGTAAAGCATCTATTCCCTACCTTGCCTTCCCTTCCCTTGCACTTTGAGGAACACAAAAGTTTTATCCATATACACGAACGCTGTAGGTACTGAAAACTGCATAAAGCTGAAATTTTAACAGAGGGCCTAACTGTGTTCAGAAAGGATAGATTAAATACGGTTGGTGGTGGAGTGTTTGTTACTGTCAGAAGTAGTTTACGTTTCAGTGGAAGTGAAGCAAATAGTTTCTGTGAATTAGTACAGCAAAATTTACAATTGAAACCGGAATCAAATAACGAATGTTCCTCCTCCCCCACCCCCGACGCACGTGATATAGTTGCTGAGCAGACCAACTATAATTGCTATAATTGCATGAGTGAGATACTTATCTGAAATGAAACTGCTCAAGTTTTCTTTAAATTCCACGATTGTAGATTTCCTGAAAGCTTTTCACACCGTTGCTCACAAGAGCCTTCTATCAAACTGCGTGCCTACAGAGTATTGTCTCAGTTGTGCCACTGGATTCGTGATTTCCTGTCAGAAATATCACAGTTCATAGTAAATGACAGAAAGTCATCGAGTAAAACAGAAGCAACATCTGACGGTCCACAGAGGATATACTACACTCCTGGAAATGGAAAAAAGAACACATTGACACCGGTGTGTCAGACCCACCATACTTGCTCCGGACACTGCGAGAGGGCTGTACAAGCAATGATCACACGCACGGCACAGCGGACACACCAGGAACCGCGGTATTGGCCGTCGAATGGCGCTAGCTGCGCAGCATTTGTGCACCGCCGCCGTCAGTGTCAGCCAGTTTGCCGTGGCATACGGAGCTCCATCGCAGTCTTTAACACTGGTAGCATGCCGCGACAGCGTGGACGTGAACCGTATGTGCAGTTGACGGACTTTGAGCGAGGGCGTATAGTGGGCATGCGGGAGGCCGGGTGGACGTACCGCCGAATTGCTCAACACGTGGGGCGTGAGGTCTCCACAGTAAATCGATGTTGTCGCCAGTGGTCGGCGGAAGGTGCACGTGCCCGTCGACCTGGGACAGGACCGCGGCGACGCACGGATGCACGCCAAGACCGTAGGATCCCACGCAGTGCCGTAGGGGACCGCACCGCCACTTCCCAGCAAATTAGGGACACTGTTGCTCCTGGGGTATCGGCGAGGACCATTCGCAACCGTCTCCATGAAGCTGGGCTACGGTCCCGCACACCGTTAGGCCGTCTTCCGCTCACGCCCCAACATCGTGCAGCCCGCCTCCAGTGGTGTCGCGACAGGCGTGAATGGAGGGACGAATGGAGACGTGTCGTCTTCAGCGATGAGAGTCGCTTCTGCCTAGGTGCCAATTATGGTCGTATGCGTGTTTGGCGCCGTGCAGGTGAGCGCCACAATCAGGACTGCATACGACCGAGGCACACAGGGCCAACACCCGGCATCATGGTGTGGGGAGCGATCTCCTACACTGGCCTTACACCTCTGGTGGTCGTCGAGGGGACACTGAATAGTGCACGGTACATCCAAACCGTCATCGAACCCATCGTTCTACCATTCCTAGACCGGCAAGGGAACTTGCTGTTCCAACAGGACAATGCACGTCCGCATGTATCCCGTGCCACCCAACGTGCTCTAGAAGGTGTAAGTCCACTACCCTGGCCAGCAAGATGTCCGGATCTGTCTCCCATTGAGGATGTTTGGGACTGGATGAAGCGTCGTCTCACGCGGTCTGCACGTCCAGCACGAACGCTGGTCCAACTGAGGCGCCAGGTGGAAATGGCATGGCAAGCCGTTCCACAGGACTACATCCAGCATCTCTACGATCGTCTCCATGGGAGAATAGCAGCCTGCATTGCTGCGAAAGGTGGATATACACTGTACTAGGGCCGACATTGTGCATGCTCTGTTGCCTGTGTCTATGTGCCTGTGGTTCTGTCAGTGTGATCATGTGATGTATCTGACCCCAGGAATGTGTCAATAAAGTTTCCCCTTCCTGGGACAATGAATTCACGGTGTTCTTATTTCAATTTCCAGGAGTGTATATGTCTTCTGCTGTTCTTCACCTATATAAACAATTTAAGGGGAGTCCTACCGCCCTGTCTCTACAATGTTAAATTGGCTATCTAAATGCCCCGTTTTCTCAGGAACTGTTGAGTATATAAATGTGGTGTTTGTGACTGTATTGCACTACAATCACTTTAAAATAACAACTGGAAAAAAAGTTATGATTTTTTCCCTAGACATACAAATTTTTCGTGTAAGATTTCACAATTTCAATTTCTTAAATTTTAACTATTACAGTAAATACTACTAATGTAGAGCTACAACATCATTGTACTCTCTACATTATGTCGTAAATAATTCATTGATGTAGATTCATAAGTTTCTGAGAAAAAGGGGCTTTTATACTGAACAATGCTATGTTGAGAAAGTTGTGTTTAAGAAAAAATATGAATATACAGCCAATTGATACATAAAAAATGTTACAATCATCCTGGATGGTAGTCCTCATCTCTTCCTTCATCTTCCTCATCCAGTGCTCCCCTCCTTCTCATGGATCTGGCTTCTTTTGACATATTGTTTGTTGCAATCTCTACCTTCATTATTCGCAGTTGGTCCAAGTCCATCACACTTTTAGTGATGTTGTAACCTTTATGAATGCCAGGATATTCCAAAATCTGTAGTCTTGCAGAATAGCCATCATTAAAAGTAAGAACAGCATCCAAAACACCAATTTCAAAGACTGACCTTCCAACAAACACATTTTTTGGTATCCTTGACTATACAAAATTGTTAAATGATTCATACGCATTTTGTGTTTTTCCCTTGAGACATTTCATCAACAACAATGGTTGGGCAAGATCCTGAAACAGAGGTTTCATTGCAAGCACAACAGCATTTGGTGCAGTAATTTTGTGCGAGAATGTGTCTGCTTTACCCTGCTCTTTTGCCTTCAAGTATTTACACCATTCAGTGGAACACACGTTGTGTATTGATTCAGCATCTGTAGACAGCTTGTGAAAATAAATTGCCCAAACAGCTCTCTTCATACCATCTATATTATCTTTGATACTTCTAATAGCCATACCATAATATTGTATAATCTAATCAGTTTGTTTATCAGTCAGTCGACGTCTTAGACCATCAGATATCTAGGTACTTCCCAACTGCTGTTTGAGTCTATGTAGTCCCGTGCCCATCCTCTTTTGCACATGATTAGTGCACTCTACTGTTGTAATTGACTAATCACCATAGGGTTTACTCTCCACCACTGCCTTATACGATCGTGAGTCTCCATCCACAAGAAAACTCATGTAGCGAACAGCACGGTTATGCTGGGAAAGTTGTAACATTTTCACTGCAGAAGTAACCTCCATCCCTCCACTAGTTCCTCATAGTTTCTCTGACAATTCATTTCATGCTTAGTTTGCTTTTCAGTAATCTTGCCTGCTTGTCCACAACCCTGACAGTACATGGTCAACACATCAGTATCCAACACTTTCCCATTGTCAGTGCTGATAATAGATGCACATGAATTTTTTGACTGGAAACATCTTTTTTGCCAGGATCCGCCGAAAGATATTGCTATGTCATAAGCTCCATCTTCTGCTACAGCCTGCTCTGCGGCTGTAGTCATTGACTCTGTAGCACACGCCTTGTCACTACTTCTTACTATGGAGTTGTATTTGATAAATTTTGTAGGAGAGGTTCAGCAAGCCACAAAGAACCTTACGAGGGTAATGGCCTTTTCCCATGCATCTAAGTCCATAGAAGTATCTTAGTCCAAAAGTCCATTCTTTACACTTACTTCTGAAGTCTTGAAAGTCTTTTCGCTTTCACAGTTCAAGCACATTATTTGTAAAATGCACACCAGACAATTTCATTGAGATAGCTTTTCAGAAATTTCAATCTCCCCTCAACATACACGACAACGCACTGTTACACACAAAGCTGAAATAATTATATGGAGATTAATAATGATATTGCAGTTTGTTTCACTGTCTGAAGCTGCGCTGTATTTTACATAATTACCCAGCAGATTTTTCTTGGAAGCACTCGGAGGAGTAGAAGGACTGCCACTATTTACAACCAAATTATCACGCCCTTCGGCGCTAACCAATCGTTTTACTGCTGCTATATTAGTTCTGTAGTATCTGTTTCCTTTGTTTCGTATTTTTTAAACATTATCACAGGAAACAAAAACTAAAACGTGGTTAGTAGAAAACTGTTGCCAAACACAAAAGATGTACAGTTCAAAGAGTTTATTGCGAAGTACCGCCAGTGTGGGCAACTTATGAAACTGACAGTTCTCTACAAAACAAAAGAAACCACATCCTTGTAGACTATAGTTCCAGAGAAAAATGCCAATATGCGAAATGATGGAAAACAAAATTCTCAGAAATGCGATTGCATGATTATTTTCAAATATTTATTTAAAATAGTAAATAACCTAATATTTCAATGACATCAACACTAAATTAAGCATGTATATCCATATTTCCATAATTTGCATGAAAGTAAAAATGTCAAATTTTGTCATTTTGGGCGCTACGACTCCCCTTAAGCAATTTATGGGTCAATCTGAGCAACGCTCTTAGGTTGTTTGCAGCTGATGGTGTCATGTACCGTCTTTCAAAGACGGGTCTTATTAAACTTTACCCTCCGTTGTTATATACCAGCTTGAACATTCTTTGTATTTCGCTACAGTAATTTTTAGATGCTTACTATTTGTGAAGAAAGCTTATTATTTGTGCAGAATAGGTACACTACCCATAAGACGTGTCGAAAGTGTCAGTGATGGTGAGTAGAAATAAAAATGCCACCCTATGTGGGTACCCTGTCAGGCACTAGAAATAAATTTATTTTAGTGTAATTAGAATAATATTGACCTTAGAAGTGCATGGGCCTTGTGAAATAGCATTTACTCTACTACTGGTGAAACTGCAGCATGAAGAAGGAGACAAGTGATCACGTAAAATTTATTCTCCAGAAAAGGGACTTGACAATACGCAAATGGTTAGCATTACAGAACGTGACTGGGCTTTGACTGTAAGATTGCATTTCGAAGTAAAGTCGCCACCTCTTGCAATCTAAGCTTCTAGGCCTCATGGTAGGGAATCAGAGGGGGCATGGATATGCTGCTGTGGAACACACTATCACGTGATTTCTATGTGCGTCCACAACATGCGTCCACAAAGCATTGACGGTAGTTGTAGCAGGGCCAGAAAGAACAAGTTGCCGAGAGACGATATCCCAGATATGTTCGATGGACGACATTTTAGGCGCACGAGCAAGCAAGGGAAGCTGTGGTACCATTTAAGATAGGATGGGGCCCCTCCACGCCCGCACCAACGTGGTGACCAAACCAAAAGTTCTACTGTCACCTCCGTATAACATGTTAGTTTTTAGAATCAAGAGTCACAGGATGCAGGCTGTGATGTTATCCATGCGTCTGGGTAAGATTACTCATTTACATGGTCCATCAGGAGATAGAAGTGGTCGAAAGCGATTGAAGGGTAGCGGTTTTTAAGGGCAGAGGGAAAAAAGTGCCAAGGCAAGCGCCAAGGGAAAAAAAACCTCTGCGATAGTAGGACGGGTAGTAAGGGCAGTAGCGGATTACTAGCTGCGACAGCGCATGCAAGGTGTGGTTATGTTAGTGCGAGGTATCGTGCATCGTTACCGTTGTCGTTGCCGGCGTTCGTTCCAGGATCTGCTGCTGCTGCGTCCCTGAAACATGACATTGTCATCATATATTAGTGGGCGATCGGTCGTAGATCAGCTCACAGTGTGGGGGGTGTGTGTGGCTGGTTTGCGTGCTGTGTGCAGTACGGTTTCCCTGCAGTTGCCGGTATTTCGGCGGGTTAATCATCTGGGGTTGCCAGTAGTAGCTGAGTTGCAGGGGCTCGCCAGTACTGTCATGTTAGCGTGCTATGGACCATAGATGTTTAGTTTCGTGCTAATAGTGTTTTTGGTCTATTATGTTTCCATCTATGGTTGTGGTCGTAGTTACCCAGAGAAAGAATAAACGGGTTACGCGACTGTCTCGTGTTTCTGTATAGTCGTGTGGAGAGTTTTTGGAATACCTGCAAGATAGTATCTAGCCGATATTCCCGGTGAAGGTCCGCGGTGCGCGTGTAGCGCGGAGCGTTGCTTATGATTCTGAGTACTTTGTTCTGTATGAGCTGCAGACGGCGCACACGTGTGGGCGCAGCGTATCCCCAGACGGGAGCAGCATACGTCATCAGAGGTCTGATAAGTGTGGTGTACATGGACCTGGACACCCTCCTATTCAGTGTGCTACGCCTGTTAAGCATAGGGTAGAGTTGTTTGAGCCTCGCGTTTGCTTTGTTGGTCACGTGTTGGATGTGGTCCCCCCAGAGTAGTTTCCGGTCCAGCCAGACACCGAGGTATTTGACCTTCTCTCGGAAACGTATTGGGCGTGCGTGTAGTGTTATTTGGTTGCAGTGTTGATGTTTGCGCAGTTGTTTCGGTCTTCTGGTGAACAGAACGGCTTCGCACTTGTCGACGTTTACTCTAACACGCCACTTCACCAACCAGGGCTCTGCCGTTCTGAGTGCGGTCTGTAGTCGTGAGTTAATGTTAGACGGCTTCCAATCTTGCGCTAGGATGGCAGTGTCATCCGCGTAGATTGCCATCGTCGTGTTATGTGTATCTGGGAGGTCGTTAATGTAGAGGTTAAACAGTAAGGGCCCTAGGATGCTTCCTTGGGGTACCCCTGCCTGTATACCGTGTCGTGTTGATTGTTTGCCCTGCACGTCAGTGTTGAAACTCCTGTCCGTGAGATATGAGTGTATGAGACGTACGAGCCCGTCGGGAAACCCTGCGTCGTTTAGTTTGCGTATGAGGCCGTTGTGCCATAGACGATCGAAAGCCTTCTCGATGTCCAGGAACACCGCACCAGTTGCTTTGTTCATGTTGTATCCGTGTGTGATGTGTTCGACGACGCGGAGGAGTTGTTGTGTTGTCGAGTGGTGATTCCTGAAGCCGAATTGCTCCGGCCTCAGGGTGTCATTTGTGATGCAGTGCCTAGTGAGTCGTTTTAGTATTACCTTCTCAACAATCTTGCTGAGCGCGCTCAGCAGGCTGATGGGTCGGTAATTTTGTGGGAGGGAGTGGTCTTTCCCCGGCTTCCTGAACATCAGGACCTTGGCCGTCTTCCAAAAGGCGGGGAAGTGTTGGTGTTTGAGTATGGCATTCGTGATGTGCGTGAGATAGTCTATTGCTTTATCCGTGAACTCCTGGAGGACACGGTTTTGAATGCCATCGTGACCAGGGGCCTTCCTAGCAGTGGTATGCATGATGGCCCATTTCACTTCAGCTGTGCTAGCCTGGCGGATGTTGTTGCGCGCTGGTTGGGCCAGGATGCGAGTGACCTCCTGGTCTGTTGCAAGTGTGAACACTGGATCTGACGGATCCATGTTCGGTGTGAATGACGCTGCAAGTGTGAGGGCCATCAGTTCAGCTTTTTCTTCCGCAGAATATGCCGGTCCGTCGGGCCCTTGTAGTGTGGGTGTGTAGTGTTTCTCCCTGGTGAAGTGTCGGGCCATCTGCCACACGCCAGGTCGCGTGGTGTCTAGCCCTGCGAGTTTTTGGTCCCACTGTTGTGTTTTAAATGTTTGTATTTTTTCCCGGATTATTCCCTGGAGCCTGTTAATGTGCCGTTTGAAGTGCTGGCGCCTGGTACGCTGCCAATACCTCCTGAGGCGGTTCCTCATTGAGATAAGGCCCAGGATCTCCTGGGGCAGGGCAGCACTGTAATGTTGTGGTGTGCGGATTGGTATGGTGCCGGCTATTGCGTCTTGGACGGCGTTTGTAAGGGTTTCAACAGCATCATCTATTTGGGCTGTCTCATTAATTGCGTGGGTAGGTGGGATGTGACTGTCGAGCGTTTCCTTGAACAATGTCCAATTCGCGCGCTTGTAGTCGAGCATCCTGCGTTGGTCGATGTGCTGCAGTGTTTCTTCAATGTACAGCATAACAGGTTGGTGATTTGAGGGCAGATCGTTTTCAACAGCAACGTTGAGTGTCGTTGTTATGCCCTTGATGAGGGCCATGTCTAACACGTCTGGCCTGTGTCCCCTCCGGTAGGGAATGTGCGTCGGTTCGGTCGGCGCTAGTGTAATGTAGTTTCGTCCTAGCGCGTGTTCATATAGTTTTTTGCCGTTGGAGTTTCGTATACGTGAATTCCAGTCTGGGTGTTTCGCGTTAAGATCTCCAGCGGCTATTACGCGCGGTGATATGTTGAGTATAGTGCTGATGTCGCGTGTCACTATGTTCTTAGGACTGTTGTATACTGACACCAGTGTGGTATACGCCCCGTTGAACTTGACCCTGACGGCGGTTGCCTCTAATTTTTCAAGTTCAGGGAGCACTATGTTTGTGTGTTCGATGTCTTTGTGTATAATGATGGCCGTTCCACCGAAACCAGAGCCGTCCGGTCGGTCGGTACGATAGACGCAGTAGCTGGTAAAGTTTAGGTGGTTGTGCGGTTTGAGTTTAGTTTCGCTCAGTAGTGCGATAAGGATGCCCTTACGCTCCATGAACGCGGCAAGTTCCGCCCTTTTGTTGTTGATCCCGTCTCAGCTGTTCTTCAAAGAAGGCTTTGCACATTCCTCACTACACGTTGCCTGGTGTTACTCTGCTGAAAAATGGCATGTGTTGTCTGCAGTGTGGGGCAGTGTGTCGGATTTTAAATCCTCTCTGGTGTGACAGTTGCTGCTCAGATTGTCCTCAGTATGTGGGAGTTACGACCGCATGTTGTAGCCACTGGCGCCCAAAACTCGGCTTGGGTCTGCTTTACGCAACAGTGCAATCTGTTCGATTTCGCTCGCCGTAGTACCATCTAACCAACATACCGCCATCAGTATAGGACAAGTTGAACGGGGACTCACACGAAAACACTAAGTTTATCCATTCAGCGGATCGGTGCCCTTGCAGTCTGAAGCCTGTTTAATCGAAGGCAACGCAATGGGACGTGTGCCACCAGTGCAGCCTAGGGAGACAGCAGAGAACCGTCGATGCAATGACGTGTGCACCAGTTAGAAGTGCTCGAACGTCGTGACAATACCGTGGACAAAGTTTTTATGTCGGTCAGGGCCAGGGGGGCAACATGGCGGTCGTCTAGCTGCGTACGACCCTCTTCTATCAGCTCGGTCCACACACGACCGATAAATATCTTTGAATATTTAAAGGACGACATCATGAAACTATTAAAAGCTGTTATTTTATTTATTTACAGACAACGAGTCTCGGTCAAGCGGCCAGCATAAGTTACGGATATCATTACATCAGATTAAAGAAAGGTTCCGTGCCGTCAAGTACATTATTATTGTCACTGGCACCTAATCACAAGGTCAAGGAACCTTCCTTTAACCCGATTTAACGCTATCCGTGACTTACATTGATCGCCTGATCACGAATGATTGTAAATAAATTGGTTGACAAAAGCTAATGCGGTCACTCTCGGCATGGAAATAGCCGGATTGTGGTATCGGCCATGACGTTGTCCGTCAGATAGTCGCCTCGCTCCTAGTCCTTGGAATATGGTACCGGTCTTCCTCATTCCATCTACCATCCAAAGACATTGTCTACATTTTCCGTCCAACTTCATTATCAATTTTTTGACTGGACTTAGGAGACCAGCCGTGACTTCCAGTCTCGTGCCAACCTCTTCATCTCAGAGAAGCACTTGCGACCTACGCCCTCAATTGCTTATTTCTTACATGTTTTGGAATCTCATCTTCCTCTGCTGATTTTACCGTCTACAGCTCCATCTAGTCCCATGGAAACGTTTCCTTCATGTCTTAACACAGGCCATATCATCATATCCGTTCTTGTTTACATTATCTGATTCTAGTGAAAACTTCCTTACTCCTTACCATTCTACCAAATTTTCACATTTCTGTAGCATTACATCTCAAACACTTATGTTCTCTTTACTTCTTGTGTTCCCACAGTCAATGATTCTCTGCCATACAATGTTGTGTTCCAAACGTACCTCCTCTTTCTCAATTTAAGGCCTATGTTTGATACTAGTAGATTTCTTTTAATCAGAAATGGCATTTTCATCTGCTAGTCTGCTTTCTGTGCCTTCCTCTCTTTGTCCGTAAGTAATGCTTAGATCCCAAGGTAGCAAAATTCCATAACACCGTCTACTTTGTGGTCACCAGTTTTGATGTTAAATTTATCGTTAATCTCATTTCGAGTATTCTTGTAACTTTCTTCTTTCTTCAGTTGAGTGTCATTCAGCATTTTTTGTTCATTCAAATATTTACTCCATTCCGTAAGTCCAGTAAATCATCTTCACTTTCACTATGGATGGCAAAATAATGTGCGAACTTCATCATTGATACCCCTTTGGATTGAATTTTAACCCAATTCTTCAGTCCCTTTTTTGTTTCACTCATTGCTTATGTGATGAACAGACTTGACAGTAGAAATGAAAAACCCTTTCTTGCACCCCTTTCAATCCGAACACCTCGTTCCTATTCTTCTATTATCATTATGCCTTGTTTGTTCCCGCGCTCCCTATATTTTCTCTGAACTTCTAATACCCCACATAATTTTGTAATGTCGAACGCTTTTTCTAGGTCGAATGGGTCTTTATTTTCTTAAATCTTGCTTCCATCATTAACTGTAAAGTCGGAACCTTCCCTAAACCTGAACTGATCGTCATCCAACAGGCTCCTTGAGTTCTTTTTCCGGTCTTGTGTATACTATGGCTTCCATCTATATCTGAATCTACATCGTAACATATGGTCCAAAAGCCAATGCACGATGCATGGCGGACAGTACACGTACCACTGTCATTTCATTTTCCCGTTCCTCTCGCAAAAGAAGCTGAAGAAAAACGACTGTCCAAAAGACTCCGTACTAGCCCTGATTTCTCTCGTCCTATCTTCGAGGTCCTTATGCGAAATGTAGGTTGATGGCGGAAAATCGATCTGCAGTTGGCCTCAAATACCGGTTCTCTAAATTTCCTCAATAATGCGGCACGAAAAGAACGACGCCCTCCCTCCAGGGATTCGCGTATCAGGAAAGAACGTTTTCAATTTCAGGCCACATGTCAGGGTGGAAGCCGGCCGCTGTGACCTCAGATGTTAAGTTCCATAGTGCTTAGAGCCATGTGAACCGTTTGTCCTGTGGATATAAGTTACGTGTCCTTAATGCGGTGGTTTCCATTACTTACTGTATCAACATGCCATTGATTATTTCTGATTCTGCCGCGTTTTAGGGAGTGTTTGCCATCCCAGGAGCTAGAGAGTACCCTGAAACTCTGTCCACCCCTCGGCCCTCTTTGACAAGGCCGTTGGCTGAATTAGGGTGACTTCTTGTGACGGATATCTTCGGCCGCCGTTGCTGATGATATTTATTCAAAATTTAAGCGGTTTCTGGGATTTAAGAGGTTACGGGACTCAAACCCGGGCCCGAGGGCGTTTTTATTATTAATCAAAGACGCTACCACAAGACTGTGGGTGCAACTTCTAGCTCCTATGGCGCTTAATTATTTTTTTTTCTTATACGTTCCATGCCTCAGTAAATATTTCGGATCTTTCTCTTTTGGGACTTATGCAGCTCTCTGTTCCGAGAATAATTTGGGAGCGATAACTTTCCTGGAGGGCAGTACGTTCAGGGACTTTGTTACGAATACTTCGACCATTTATTCTTAAAATTTTGACAGTCAAAGTGTCTTCACTTAGTACGTCACATGATTTTCATTTCGGCGTATCGACTAGCAAGCATTCATCAGATGACATCGAACTACAACCCATGCGCATTCCACAACTACTATGTTTCGCTCGTAGCTGCTTGCCCTGTGCAGTGCGCCCCCGATTTATCAAGAGAAGCCCTACAACCATCCTCCCCATAACGCAGATTCAGAAATCTACAGCCATTACCGTCTCAAAAACACAGAGCCTTTGGCTGAGACCCTCCAGTCGGTTCCTGGCCGTGGAACCGGAATGATTCTGTGTACGATACTGTCTATTGTGTGCTCTTCTGGTACCAAACATTAGATTTCTTTCCAGCCATGGGCGTTATTTCCCTAATGGTCTCCAAAAAGCGCCTAATATTGTAGGTTGCGCCGGCTCGGACCCTGCACACAGCGACCATCTGTACACGCACAAGTTCTATGGGAGAGGCCGGGCGTCAGCCTTTACATTGATTACGTGACCCGTAACACCCCGCCAGTCACTCTGCAGTGAATTCACATCCCCTGAGCTGGGTATGCTAGAAGGTACCTCGACAGCAAAACGTTTACTATCTTCGCAATCGTCTGGATGATATTCTTCCAAATGTCTGATGGTAAGTGTCTAGACCACAGCTTCAACGTACCAATCTGAATAGCCGTTTGTTTGCCATTTCTTCCAATGACTTCAAAAATTCAGAAGGCAATGTTGTCTATTCTTTCTATCTTATTTGATGAAGTCTTCCAGTGCTTATTTAAACTCTGACTCTGATACTTGATGCTCTATATCATCCATTTCTCCGCCAGTTTCTTCTTCTGTCATGCTCTCCATCTCTCAGAGGCCTTCAATGTACTCCTTCCACCTATCCTCTCTCTTAATTGTGCCACCCTTGATTTGATTTGATCCGATGTTGTTTTGAATTTTCTATATACTGAATTAGTCCTTCCATTTTGAATTATTCACGTTTTCTCACAGCTATTTTGGCTTGGCTTCCTAACATTTTCTATTTACATCATTCGTAAGTGACTTACAATTCTCAGTTCTTGTCATTTCCTAAACATTTTTGTACTTCTTTCGTCGATCAATTGAAGAATTTCTTCTTTTACCCATGGTTTCTTCGTTCTTACTTTCCAGGTACCTATCCTTTTGTCCGTCCAACTGTAAGTTAAATAGAAATAAACATTCTTCATCTGAACTACCTGCTGTGTTATTCACTATAGCAGTACCTACTGATTTTGAGAACTTCAGTAGTATCTCATCATTCTTCTGTACTTCAGTGTCCTACTTCTTTCCATATGATGTGAACTTCAGGCTATTGTTCATTGTTGTTAAGTTGCGATACGACGCTGTATCTGCTAACGTGTACGCTTTATGATCCATCACCTGGTACCGATATACTCCATCTGTTCACGATGTAATCCAGTTGGATTTTTTCCTTTTCTCCCGCTCATTTCCTAGTAATCCTCCTTTTCCTGCGATTTTTGAACATTGTATATGCTAAATATGCCATACTAACTGAAATTAATTGAACTCAGGTAGTCTTCCTCCTTCTCGTTCCTTTTAGCCGACCCGTATTTTCCATTCCTGCCCCTACCTTTACAGTAATTTACATTAGTCTTCATACGTTTTGCTCCTGACCTAATGTATTATTGGTGGCACACACACACTGACGGCCAAATGACGATTTTGATTGAAAGCTTGAGTGCTCTGCTCGACGCGATCAGCTTCCAACTGGTCGGCTCTTGGCTCTGAGATTTTAAGCAGTCACATCTCGGTCGAGACAGGTATGAGCTAAGTTCGATCGCTATTTGGTGCTGCTAATGCCTCTCGACAAACCTTGGTAGAAGTAGTGTACGACAGCTTGAGTTACCGCAGGACCTACTGACACGTACAAATTCCCGGAACGTCGGCGTTCCTGGCTCTTTGAAAGAATATGTAGCACTAGTGCTACATATATATATATGCTGAGGGACGTGCAGCAATAACTTAGGGCCTAGAGACACTTCTGTTGCTTCTGCGCCGGCAGATTGCTGAAGAACGTTTGAATAGTAACACGATAACAGCTTAAAAATTCAGTAACTGTTACTATTTTCCTAGGACATTAAATTACAGAACGCTATGATCAGAAGATAGGGTCCTAGAGTTGGGAGTTACATCAAATAACTTATCATATAGTATGATAAGAGTTCCACTATACCAAAACTTCTGTTATATATGAGACCTTAGTTCCTCCCGGCGAACACAATGTGCAAATAACTTATTAGAATGCAGCCGGTTGTCGACGACATCATCCAGCTGCCTTCCTATAAGTTATTTGAGCTGCGGTTAGGTAGTTTTGGTAAAATACATAAATGATCCAATAATTGGTAGGATTACTCGGTGGTACTGGTGGCATTGGCTGGGAAAGAAAGAGACGTCAATAGGTAAGAGTGTAACTGGGAGCCTACGATTTCAGTTTTGTTTTTCGTTTGATTGCTTGTATTGCTCATAATTAGAGCCACACATCGTTCAGATTAGTAAGCTGTGTATTTTACATCCTTACATAAAATAAATTGCATTTTATCAGTATTAGGAATTAACTGATGGCGTTAATTCTGCACTTTTTGTAACCAAAATCGTTACTTTAGATAACAGTATAGCTCATATGCACAAACAAAAAAATACATGTATAATTATTTTGTACTCAATAGAACATCCTTCGTCATTATCAGAAACAAGTGTTCCCTGTTATTACTGATAAATGCGAAAATTGTTTATGAATAACGGTAATATGGTTTACATATGTTCGACGACGTATTGAAGCGATGTTTGACATATTTTCTTTTTGTGCTTTTCTTTATTTTAACTCTTTGTTCAGGAAATTGCTTTTCCTAGCCATGTAAAATAAATCTTTATTGTTTTCATTATTTTTAGTACAACATCCCACTGTTTTAAGTTTCAAGTTAACAATTTTCGAGTGAAAGCTGAATTAAAGACCGACAAGTGGAGTGTCATCAATCAACTCTTAAAGCGTCATAAACATAACAATGGTTAAACGAGGCGGGATAATTTGTCTATGACTGTACACTTGGCTTTGAATGTACGCAATCTCCACAGAAAAATAACGAACATTGTCTAACTACTGTGAGGTTAGGTTAAATAAAGAAATAAATTACACGGGAACACAAACAGTTCTTGAAATCATGAAATGTCATGAACACTGAATATGAGCTTCCTAATAACATTGATCGTGACCGGGCCAAATATCTCACGAAATAAGCGTCAAACGAAAAAACTACAAAGAACGAAACTTGTCCACCTTGAAGGGGGAAACGAGATGGCGCTATGGTTGACTCGCTAGATGGCGGTGCCATAGGTCAACCGGATATCAATTGCGTTTTTTTAAAATAGGAAGCCCCATTTTTATTACATATTCTTGTAGTACGTAAAGATATATGAATGTTTTAGTTGAACCACTTTTTTCGCTTTGTGATAGATGGCGCTGTAGTAGTCACAAACATACGGTTAACAATTTTAGACGAACAGTTAGTGACAGGTTGGTTTTTTAAATTAAAATACAGAACTTAAGTAAGTTTAAAATTTTTATTTCGATTGTTCCAATGTGATACATGTACCTTTGTGAATTTATCATTTCTGAGAACGCATCCTGTTACAGTGTGATTACCTGTAAATACAACATTAATGCAATAAATGCTCAAAATCATGTCCGTCAACCGCAATGTATTTGGCAATACGTGTAACGACATTCCTCTCAACAGCGAGTAGTTCGCCTTCCGAAATGTTCGCACATGCATTGACAATGCACTGACGCATGTTGTCAGGCGTTGTCAGTGGGTCACGATAGCAAATATCCTTCAACCTCCCCTCAGAAAGAAGTCCGGGGATGTCAGATCCGGTGAACGTACGGGCCATGGTATGGTGAATCGACGACCAATCCACCTGTCATGAAATATGCTATTCAATATCGTTTCAACAGCGCACGAGCCGTGTGCCAGACATCCATCATGATGGAAGTACATCACCATTCTGTCATGCAGTGAAACACCTAGTAGTGAGATCGGTAGAACATTACGTATGAAATCAGCATACATTGCACCATTTAGATTTCCATCGATAAAATGGGGGCCAATGATCCTCCCTCCCATAATGCCGCACCATACATTAACCCGCCAAGGTCGTTGATGTTCCACGTGTTTCAGCTGTCGTGGATTTTCCGTTGCCAAAGTGCATATTATGCCGGTTTACGGCACCGCTGTTGATCAATGAAGCTTCGTCGCTAAATACAACGCCTGCAAAAACTCTGTCATCGTCCCGTAATTTCTCTTGTGCCCAGTGGCAGAACTGCACGCAACGTTCAGAGTCGTCGCCATGCAATTCCTGGTGTATAGAAATATGGTACGGGTGCAATCTATGTTGATGTAGCATTCTCAACACCGACGCTTTTGAGATTCCCGATTCTCGCGCAATTTGTCTGCTACTGATGTGCGGATTAGCCGCGACAGCAACTAAAACACCAATTGGGCATCATCATTTGCTGCAGGCCGTGGTTGATGTTTCACATGTGGCTGAACACTTCCTGTTTTCTCAAATAACGGAACTATCCGGCGAACGGTCCGGACACTTAGATGATGTCATCCAGGATACCGAGCAGCATACATAGCACACGCCCGTTGGACACTTTGATCACAATAGCCATACATTAACACGATATCGACCTTTTCCGCAATTGGTAAACGGTCCATTTTAACACGGGTTACATTCATATTTCTTTACGTGCTACACGAATATGTAATAAAAAGGGGGGTTCCTATTTTTTTAAAAAGAAGTTGATATCCTGTTGACCTATGGCAGCGCCATCTAGCGGGCCAACCATAGCGCCATTTGGTTTCCCCCTTCAAGCTAGACGAGTTTTGTCCTTTGTAGTTTTTTCGTTTGACGCTTATTTAGTGAGATATTTGGACCGTCATTACCAATGGACCACCCTGTATACATCTGTCGTTACATCTGATGCAGTAAAGCAGATGTTTGTGGGGTCTCTTCTCATGACGACATAACAGTGGTTTCTTAGTCTGTTATCTTATTGCTGTCGATGAAGCTTCACACGTTTTATCACAGAAGTATTTTTCGAAGTTCTTTCGAATGCCACAGAAAAAAGCAAATAGATCCATTTTATAAAAACCAAGTCTGCTTTATAAATTCGAGCTATGGGAAATCCCCAACCCTATTCCCTTGTTAACCGAAGCACTTTTCCAAATTAATTGATTAATTAATTAAATCAATGAATTAATTAATTACCTGTTCCTCTCTAGGAAATACCCCAGAACTCCCCTTCCTCCACAATTCATCCCCCCACCCCCACTCCATCTGGAAGTTGGTGGGAAAAACACTTAATGTGTGCTAGAGAGGAAGGATCTCACAACACAATATCCAAATCACTTGATATAATAAAATATTGTTCATCTCAGTTTTCACATTTTTATTTAATCAGTTTGCTGAATACATGGCTCTTCCACTTCGATAGAGCTCATGTGGTCTAGGGGTAGCGTCTTTGGCTAGTAACCAAAACGTCCTTGGTCCTAGGTTTTAATTCTGTAACCGCTTAAATTTTTAATGAAAATCATCAGCAAACACCGGTTGAAGGTTTCTAGCATAAGAAGTCACCCTCATTCGGCCAACATCTCTGTCAAAGAGGGCGGAGGAGCAGATGCAGGTTTAGGGCTCTTTCTTGTATGGAGAGAAACTGCCCCTAAAGGCGGATCAATCAGCAATGGTCAACGGCATGAGGTTGCAGAAGGCAATGGAAACCACTACATTAAGGACACATAACGTATATCCACAGGACATGTGGCCTGTATTTGAAAAAGTTTCATGATGATCTCTCCATTGGCAAATGATTCCGGAATAGTCCTTCATTCGGATCTCTCAAATGGGTCTGCCAAGGTGGAGGTGACCATGAGAAAAAGATGGAACTACGAACAGAAGAATAACGCTCTATAAGTTGAGGGGCAGAATGTTAGAAGCTTAAAGGTGGTAGGGAATCTTGAAAATCTGAAAAGGGAAATGCAAAGGCTCACGAGCCAGTGAAGTAAAATGGAAAGAAGACGAGTATATGGTAATATCAACAGCAGCAGAAAATGGTACAACAGGAGTAGTTTCGTCATGAATAGAAAGGTAGGGCAGAGAAAGTGTTTCTGTGAAAAGTTCAGCGATGGGGTTCTTCCCATCAAAATCGACAGCAACCCAACACTGATAACGATAATTCAAGATTACATGTCGACGTCGGAAGGCGAAGATGACGAGATAAAGCTCGTACATGAGAATATTGAAAGGATAATAGAGTACGTAAAGGGAGATGAAAAACTAGTAGTCATGGGGAACTAGAATGGAACTATGAGTGAAGGAGTAGAAGAAAAGACGACTGGAGAATATGGGCTTGGGATAAGGAATGAGAGAGGAGAAAGACTAATTGAGTTCTGTAAAAAAGTCAGCTTACTAGTGTATACTCTGTTGAGTAATCACAAAAGAATGAGGTATATTGGGAAACGCTGGGAGATTTGGGAAGATTTCAGTTATGTTACGTCATGGTAGGACAGAGATTCAGAAATTGGATACTGGATTGTAAGACCTACCCAGGAGCCGATATACTCTGATTACAACGTAATAGTGATGAAGCATGGTCTGAAGTTTAACACATTAATCGGCAAGAATCAATACACAAAGGAATGGTTTACAGAAGTACTAAGGAATGATGAGATATGCTTGAAGCTCTCTAAGACTATAGATGCAGAAATAAGGCAAAGCTCAGTAGGCAGCACAGTTGAAGAGGAATGGACATCTGTAAAAAGGACAATCACAGATGTTGGAGAGAAAAATATAGGTACAAAGAAGATAACTCTGAAGAAACAATGGATAACAGAAGAAATACTTAAGTTGATGGATGAAAGAAGGAAGTAGAAAAACGTTCAGGGATATTCAAGATTACAAAAATAAAGGTCACAGAAGAATAAAACACACAGTAAGTGCAGTGAAGCAAAGGCTAAATGGCTGCAAGAAAAATCTGAAGAAATCAAAGAAGAAACGACTGTTGGAAGGACTGACTCAACATACAGGAAAATCAAAACAACCATCGCTGAAATTAAAAGTGGGAGTGGCAACTTTAAGACTGCAACCGTCATTCCATTGTTAAAAGCAGAGAAGAGAGCAGATAGGGGGATCCTATTACGGCGTTATGCCAAGCACCGGCGCGCCAGTTGGGAGCGATAGAGAAGAAGAGGTGACTGCGAGAAGACGTCAGCCAATCGCACGCTGACTGACCCCACCCCAGGACGACAATGCGACAGCAGTGACCTTTATGTGAAGAGGACATAAGCGCCGCGACCGACTGGTGACTGCTCAGCTCTGTAGCAGCTTCAAGATTGACGAGCCTGGTAGCAGCGTCAGCTCTAATCACTTTGCGTCTACTCTCTATGTACCACAGCCTTGAGGTTGTCTGTGCCAAAGAGGAGTGATTATTTCGTATGCAGCCCGTTGCTTGCGACAAACCTGTATAATTCCAAACACTAAGCATTGTAATTTCCTTATTGTAATGAAACTCATTAATAAGACTTGTTCCTTCTTCTTCTTCTTCTTCTTTCGAATAATCCATTTGGAGGGTACCATGTATGAACTCTGGCTGCTCTTCATTGTATTATATTCCCTTAGTTTCCAAATTTCCTTCATCCTTTTAGACTGTGTTGTTCACTTTCCTCTTGAGTCCCGTTTCGTCTAGTTGTTTTCTTTCTCTCCTGAAATTCTACATTTTGAACTGACTTTCTGAAATGTGTTCTGTTTTCTACTGTGTTTATTGTAATCCCAGCTTTACCCACGTCCTTTCCAGTATCTATGAACCATGTGGGCTTGGATTTGTAGCTATTGAATAATGTGAATATCCACTTGGTTAGTCTGTTGTTGTCCATTCTGAATATATGTCAAAGAAACTGTATTCTTCTCCTCCTCATTACATCAGTTACTTTTCAGTTTCCAGTACATATCTCTGTTTGGTCTTAACCTGTGAAATTAAAATTCAAAGTGATAGGGTGATAGGATGATACGATTCGCTGATGACATCGCTATCCTGAGTGAATGTGAAGAAGAATTACATGATGTGATGAGTATAATGAACACTCTAATAAGTACATAATATGGATTGAGGGTAAATCGAAGGAAGACGAAAGTTATGAGAAGTAGCAGAAATGAATACACTGAAAAACTTAACATCAGAAGCGAGTGCCACGAAATAGATACAGTTAAGGAATTCTGATATCTAGGCAGTAAAATAATTATTTCGGATGAAGGAAAGAGGATATCGAAAGCAGACTAGCAATAGCAAAAATGGCATTCCTGGCCAAGAGAATTCTACTATTATCAAACATAGGCCTTAATCTGAGGAAGAAATTTATGAGAATATATGTTTGGAGAATAGCATTGTATTGTAGTGAAACATGGACTGCGGGAAAACCAGAACAGAAGATAATCGAGGCATTTGAGATGTGGTGCTACAGACGAGTGCTGAAAATCAAGGGGACTGAGAAGCTAAGGAATAAAGGGGCGTTTTTCACAGATTCGGAGAGGAAATTAGTATGTGGAAAACAGTGACAAGGAGAAGGGACAGGATCTTAGGACATCTGTTAAGACGTGAGGAAATGTCTTCCATGGTACTAGAAGGAGCTGTACAGGCAAAAACTGTAGAGGAAGACAGAGACGAGAATACAACCAGCAGATAATTGAAGACCTAGGCTACAAGTGCTACTGTGAGATGACGGAGTTGAAACAATAGAGGAATACGTGGCGGGTCGCATCAAACCAGTCAGAAAACTGATGACTCAAAAGAAAAAAAGACGCCATTTTAGGTTGAAACCCCTCCATGTTCTAATTACAGATCCCTGTACTAAATGTCACAAACTGTGGACCGTAGGTCGGTTTCCTTTGATATATGATACTTGGGACCTCAACTCTGCTCTCCCGAGTAGTTACTTCTTCTTGTGACACCTCTGCCTCAAACCTGTAGAGCAAGGTTGTCACCTGAGGGACCTCCATTTGTTAGTGTGCTCTCCCCCTCCACCCTCCCCCAATGAAAGCGTCTTCGATATCGAATGATCATCTATAAATATCCCCTGTATGTGTCATAATCTCCTTTATCATATTCTATGATTACTACGTTCGTAGTGACTACAAATGGCTCTGAGCACTATGGGACTTAAATGCTGAGGTCATCAGTCTCCTAGACTTAGAACTACTTAAACCTAACTAACCTAAAGATATCACACACATCCATTTCAGAGGCAGGATTCGAACCTGCGACCGCAGCGGTCGCGCGGTTCCAGACTGTAGCGCCTAGAACCGCTCGGCCATTGTAGCCGGCCAGTAGTGACTACAGTCTAAATACACTCCTGGAATTGGAAAAAAGAACACATTGACACCGGTGTGTCAGACCCACCATACTTGCTCCGGACACTGCGAGAGGGCTGTACAAGCAATGATCACACGCACGGCACAGCAGACACACCAGGAACCGCGGTGTTGGCCGTCGAATGGCGCTAGCTGCGCAGCATTTGTGAACCGCCGCCGTCAGTGTCAGCCAGTTTGCCGTGGCATACGGAGCTCTATCGCAGTCTTTAACACTGGTAGCATGCCGCGACAGCGTGGACGTGAACCGTATGTGCAGTTGACGGACTTTGAGCGAGGGCGTATAGTGGGCATGTGGGAGGCCGGGTGGACGTACCACCGAGTTGCCTAACACGTGGGGCGTGAGGTCTCCACAGTAAATCGATGTTGTCGCCAGTGGTCGGCGGAAGGTGCACGTGCCCGTCGACCTGGGACCGGACCGCAGCGACGCACGGATGCACGCCAAGACCGTAGAATCCTACGCAGTGCCGTAGGGGACCGCACCGCCACTTCCCAGCAAATTAGGGACACTGTTGCTCCTGGGGTATCGGCGAGGACCATTCGCAACCGTCTCCATGAAGCTGGGCTACGGTCCCGCACACCGTTAGGCCGTCTTCCGCTCACGCCCCAACATCGTGCAGCCCGCCTCCAGTGGTGTCGCGACAGGCGTGAATGGAGGGACGAATGGAGACGTGTCGTCTTCAGCGATGAGAGTCGCTTCTGCCTTGGTGCCAATGATAGTCGTATGCGTGTTTGGCGCCGTGTAGGTGAACGCCACAATCAGGACTGCATACGACCGAGGCACACAGGGCCAACACCCGGCATCATGGTGTGGGGAGCGATCTCCTACACTGGCCGTACACCTCTGGTGATCGTCGAGGTGACACTGAATAGTGCACGGTACATCCAAACCGTCATCGAACCCATCGTTCTACCATTCCTAGACCGGCAAGGGAACTTGCTGTTCCAACAGGACAATGCACGTCCGCATGTATCCCGTGCCACCCAACGTGCTCTAGAAGGTGTAAGTCAACTACCCTGGCCAGCAAGATCTCCGGATATGTCCCCCATTGAGCATGTTTGGGACTGGATGAAGCGTCGTCTCACGCGGTCTGCACGTCCAGCACGAACGTTGGTCCAACTGAGGCGCCAGGTGGAAATGGCATGGCAAGCCGTTCCACAGGACTACATCCAGCATCTCTACGATCGTCTCCATGGGAGAATAGCAGCCTGCATTGCTGCGAAAGGTGGATATACACTGTACTAGTGCCGACATTGTGCATGCTCTGTTGCCGGTGTCTCTGTGCCTGTGGTTCTGTCAGTGTGATCATGTGATGTATCTGACCCCAGGAATGTGTCAATAAAGTTTCCCCTTCCTGGGACAATGAATTCACGGTGTTTTTATTTCAATTTCCAGGAGTTTATATGTGTGTCTTCGTTGATAGGATAGCGTTTCATGAGAAATATATCACCTTTTTCAGATGGAGCCATAAAACGAATCTAACAGTATCACAGAGCTTCCAGTACACTATCCACTGACTCATCAACTTTTATGTAATCCAGGATACCGCCATCAACCGAATCCAGAAGTATGACAGAGCATCCAATGCACCATCCATTCAATTTTTTATATCGCTGCAACAGTTGCATACATCTACAAATTACAGAGATATTCGAAGAGGAGATTCGGAACTAAGCTCAATTTTTTTACCCCACGTGTTGCTCAATAGAGGACCGACAATGATACTGTATTCCACACAGAGCAGAATATATCCACTTGGGTCGCATAAATATACGTAGTGCTAGTTATTTCTTTAGACGCAAACTGTACTTACACGTTTATCGAAGTATCATACATCGAGAGCAAGTTAGAAGCCAAACCACATCAATGTCAATGTTTTCTCTACAAACATCAGCCATCTAAGAGCCACTTACACCGTGATTCGAAGTGTAGTAGAACAGGCTATAGGCGATATACTAACGGGATTTGCGGTTACTTGCCTCCTACATTGTCACATGTTGGTTTACGGATCACATCCCTATTAAAAGTCAGTGCAGATGAATTGGTACCTGACACGTTCTTCTGCTTTAGCCCATCTACTTGTCAGTTTATAGTGTTTGGGTTGCTTCCCTTAAGATTCCAGCAAACTAATCAGAACCAGACGTATCCATTGTACTTCTGCTCACTCCAGATGCTTACTGCTAGTTATTTCACGGCAGTTACCACTTCCGATGACAGTGTACACAATTTCTAGTGCTATTGATGTGAAATAGGTTTAGTTGCTTTCAGGTGAACTACCAACTCCACCACCTGTCTTCCAGCCTGTTGCACACAACTCAGTCACCTACAAACGTCTCACATCTAAAACAATTCTACAGCAACTGGCCTTCAGATGTCGACAGTAAAGTGCGTTAAGCGGATGTTAGAGTGTAGTACTGTACCTGAACATGGTTTTTCACAAGGTGGTAGTGCACACCAGTCGGCCAGTAGATTATAGCACTGTACCGTGACGCAGTTTCTTGTGGGATAGTACAGCGCATTCAATGTATAGTGTAGAGTAGCGTTGTAACCAGACTGTGTGTGTGATTCTGCAGCACCGGGTGGGGTGATTCTCATGAGGTTAGCCCCCTTCCTGCTATAGATAACATGTGTGTGTGTGTGTGTGTGTGTGTGTGTGTGTGTGTGTTTGTGTCTGTTGTTCACTTGTTCAGTATATATACATGTCTGAATTATCATGTCTGCTTGTTCTGCTGCAAAGTGTTTAGCAGCCTTCAACATTATAACAGAAGGAAGAGTCCAACTGATGAACACATTCAAATGTGTGTGAAGGCTTTAGCAGCTGTCTCAAAGTCTTAGTTGTCAGGACCGTGAAATCATGGGTCCCACATGGGGATGACATGTGAAGGCAGAAAGAATCCTAGGTACAAACGGCAAGAAAGCATCTAAAGACCCCAGATAAAATGACGTAAGCTGGATATGGCTTACGTTGTAAACCGCTGTTCTGATGGAGCAGTTGTCTGGAATAACGCCTAGCTGCCAGTTCTTACAATTCATTTTCTTATAGCTTATGCTTATTTTCTCGAATTCACCACCTCATCGGAAATCTACCTTCCTGGCATCAACTGTGCCACCGAATCTTTCCACTTTTTGTGGAAAGTGATGATAAGATACTCGATAATGGTCATACATTGGAACAAACTCTAAGAAGCCGTACCAGAAAATATAACTCTTAGACCTCTCACCGGTAGCGGTATATTGAGGGATGTAGGGCAGGAACTGCATGCTCAGCCTAAGTGGTTCGAAAGTCACTTGTGAATAGCATGCTATAAAAAGGAATAACGGTCTCTGCCGTTAGAACAGCTGAACTGTTAAATTCTACCTAATGTGGTTGCATGAAAGCATCTATGCCCTCGCTATCAAACCATATAGGTTGGAACTTTCTGACGTGAAAATTGCTATCCTGATGGAGCAGCTGCCTGGAATATTGCAGTAGCTATCAGTTCTCACAATACTTTTTTCCTATAGCTTATGCCTGTTTTCCTAAAATTTCAAACGTCTAGTCACCATCGCGTCAGAAATCTACCTTCCCGGCAGGGACAGTGTCGCAGTCTCTTCCCGTTTCTGTAGGAATGTAATAGAAAGATCCCTCTGCTAAAAAAGACCTGTCTCTGATATATAACTGTGGAACTTCAAGAGTCATCCTGTCTAAATACTAGTGATACGGAAGTAGATTTGAAAAATCGGTATGGGATCTATATGGTGCAGAAGACCATTGTTTTAGAGGAACTTTTGTTAATTATGGAAGGGAGAACAGTACTTAAATAGTCATGACAGGCGTTTCTAGATTAAGTTACACATCGCATTCCTAATCACCGGTATATTACTGTTTCTTTTCCGAAGCAAACTACATTTCGAAATCAGAAGGATCCATACCCACGTATACGGGAAGGAAGACTATAGTTTTAATAGCACATTTGTTAATGGTGGGAGAGAGCACCATACACAATTTCGCTGTACTTAAATTGATCTGAAAAACTTTGGAAGCTATGTTACAGAAATCAGATAGCTCTGATTCCCTGGCTGGGCTGTATTTTCATTGTAAGCCGATTACGTTTCGAAATAAGAATGGAGTGTATATGCAGGTAAGTGGCGCGGAATACTCTAGTTTTAATAGAACTTGTGTTGATAGTGGGTGGGAGTACCACACGCAGGATCATTGTGCTTAAATAGCACAGACTGACGTTTGGAATCTATTCCTATTTCGCAAATAATTGTTTTTGTATGCTTTCCATTCCACATTTATTGCACGCAAAACTCTTGGAGTAAGTTTACCATCTTTCAACGAACTTTCGTGGAACTTAAAGTGATTGAGTGGCCGAAATGGCGACAGCACATCACATGTCAATGGTCTCACTATCTGGAGCAAAACAATACCACAGATCTACTCTCGTTCCACTGCAACAAGTAGCACCTCCTGCAGCCCATATGTGTTCACTGCACGTCGTTAGAAATAGTCTTCTGATGATTCTCGAGCTGTTAATTTTAACATAGTAACGCCAAGCACAATGAGTATTGATATACTAGCACTGCTGATTTCGAAGACAGGAACGCTGAGATAGAATGTACCGTTCTTACCCGCCAACTGCCCCTCTATATATATATATATCAGTTTTCTTCACAGGTTGCCCTCTCTATTTGAATGAGACCCATCTTCGTACCTCAAATATTTTCTCAATTTCAAACTACAATTTGAGGTCATTGGCAGCCGCTCTCCCATTAACATGCATAAACCCGTTTGTGGTTTAATGATACGTACTGGTGAACAGTACCATCGATTCGATAGTTCGACACTACATAGTAGATGTCTATCAATTCTGTCAGCCCACATTTGTTCATGTTGTTCATGTTGTGTGACCGATGTGTGAAGCAAAAGCATCATGTGGATACTGGTAGGATCGTATATGTTGCCATACTCTATTCAAATATGTGAGTGTGTGGTACTGTGATAGAGAGGTAATCTATAATAATGTTGCGATGAATCCCCCACCAAGAACAGTACAAGCATTTGCTGTGTATTTGTTTTAGATGTGTAATGTTCGTGGGTGATGGATTTGTCTGCAAGCAAGCGGAAATACTTGTGGCAGACTCGGTAATTCGTCTGAATGCAGCTAAATGTATTGCAAATTAATAGCATTAGAAACCAGTACACTGTCATCGGAAGCGTTAACTGCCGTAAATTAACGAGCAGTAAGTGTCTAGAGTGAGATGAAGTAGAATGCGTATATCTTGTTCGGATTCGTTAACTGAAATCTTAAGGGTAGCAACCTAAACACTATGATCTGACAAGTCGATGAGCTGAAGCAATAAAATCTCTCTAGTTCAAACACCTCTGCATGGGTTTTTAATGGGGGTTGGATCTGTCCATTGATATGTGACGTTATTGGAGACGAGTGACTGCATATCCCGTGAGTATGTCACCTAGAGCCTGTTTCACTACAGATCGGATCGAGGTGTAAGTTGTATTAAGATGGCTGATGTTGCTGGAGCAAACATTGACTTTGATTTGGTCTGGCTTGTACTTGTTGGTTAATTTGCTCTCGATGTATAGTTGGATAAATGTGTAAGATCCGTGTTTGGTTCTAAAGACAAAAGTAGCACTACCCATATGCTTACTACACATGCGGATGTACCCTGCTATAGACGGCACACAGTATCATGGTACATCCACTATCGAAGAACAAGTGGGGTTAAAAAATGAGCAATGCTGTGTTCAAGTTCCGAATCTCCAGCTACTCTTTCAATAGTCATGAAAGGGCGAGGCTGTTGCTCCTAAATAATTGATGCGAAACTGTTACATTCGTTTTCTCGAGGTGTGCTCCATTTGAAAAAAGGTGATGTATTTCTCACGAAAAGTTGTGCTATCAACGAAAACTCTGAAACGATTACACTGTAGTATTTGTTGTTTAGTAGTCATAGGAATACGATAAAGGAGATTAGGACCCGTACAAGGGGATATTTATAGACAGTCATTCGATATAGACGAACTGTATATATTATGCTTCTGAATTTCTTTGTGCAGTCCACATATATTCTGCATTGTTATGACTTTCCTGTTAGTGTGCTATTTATCTCGATGTGGTAGCTCTCTGCCTAGTCAGTGACGAGTGGAGAACTAACACCCTTCTAGCTAATAGACCTGTGCTGTCGGAATTGCATGGGATTTAGAGAGGATAAGCAGGGGTCTGTCACTAGGTGGAGGACATCTCTTACTCGTGGAAATCATGTGTATTCAAATGCTATATACTGAAGACTGGAAGGTCCATAAGAATATGACAGTTAAGCAATACCCTGACGAAAGGGGAATTGAGAGGTGACCTATGTACCACTACTTCCAACTGTGGCCTCACGTACTGCAACCCTTCATATGCGTCTCGCAAAGTGATTGCAATGAGAAATTTAGGGACTAATTGGAAGATTTTTCGGAGAGACTGTTAGCAGCAGAAGTTCCGTCCTTTCTTTCTTCGATAATTAAGAGGCAACTTTCTTCAGCGAGTTTCTTGTTCCTGAATAGAGTGACATCTTAATAGGAAGATTGAATTTACATCTATATGTTTACTTCACAAGCCTTTTCCTACTGTGCTGGGAAATACACGAGGGAAAAAACTATCTACATGGGTCCATTCGACAGAAAATTTCTCGTATCTAATCTCCGTTGTCCTTTATGTGAAATGTATGTTGGCGGCAGTAGAATCCTTCTGCAACCACCTTCAACTGTCTGTTTTCTAAATTTTCTCAATAGCGTTCTTAGAAAAGGACACCGCTATCCCTCAATGGATATCTATTTGAGTTCTCGAAGCATCCAGCCACTAATTTGGTGGCCCTCAGATTTTTTTTTAAAAAACCAACTAATTTGATGGAATGCTTTTTCATGGCTATATTCTGATGGTAACCCAAAATTACAGGTGCATACCCGGACGAGCCAAAACATTAGGACCACTGTCCAACGCGAGGTTGTGTGTTGTCTGATGGCGCTGAGGGCACGTGACGCAGTTAGAGAAGTATGCGAGTTAGACAGAGACGTATGGGGGCTCATCAAAGCGGTGATAAACAGCCCAAATTCGGAAATCTGCCGACTTAAGCGAATCTGACAAAAGCCATGTTGTTGTCGCTCAGTGACTGGGAGCAATCTTCTTGCAAACGGTGAAGTTGGTCGGCTGTTCGCGTGCTATTGTCGTGAGCGTCTGTGGAAAGTAGTTGGAGAATGCTGAAGCCAGCAGTAGGCGACAAGACGTTGGACGTCCATACATCATCACAGAGAATAGGGATCGGAGGCTTGCCCGCCCTCTAAAATAGGATAGGCGGCAATCTCTGGCACATCTGACGACAGAGAACGGTGCTGGAGTAAACTCGCTTTGGAGCATAGCGTACAGCTCCCATTGTTGGGGACGGGATCATCGAGATTGATCCTCGTATCAGCGAAATCGTGTCGCCTGCAAGTACTGAATCCCGTTTATTGTTCAGCCAGGTCGATGGTAGTGTCCAGATACACTGTCAGCGTGCCACGGACGCAGGCTGGTGGGAGCAATATTTTGCTGTGGGGGACATTCCCCTGGGCTTCCATGGGACCTTGGGCAGCAATCAAAGGCACCATGACACCTGTGGATTACGCGAAAATTATTAGCGGCCACGTATACCCCGTTATGCTTGATGTCTGATACCCACTACTGGCGTAAGGTTGCCTGGGAGTGGAAGGACCAGGCCAAGTAAAGGTTGAACATCATTTGTATGAAGGTTTTTATTAAAACTTACCAGCAAAATAAATTTATTAATAAGGCCTACATGTCCTTGAAATTTTGAGGTTACATAAAATTACTTAAGAACAGTTACTGATAATCGCTCTACAATATCATCAAATGGCTCAAGTGGCTCTAAGCACAATGGGACTTAACATCTGAGGTCATCAGTCCCCTAGATCTTAGAACTACTTAAACCTAATTAACCTAAGGACATCACACACATCCATGCCTGAGGCAGGATTCGAACCTGCGACCGTAGCAGCAGCGCGGTTCCGGACTGAAGCGCCTAGAACCGCTCGGCCATAGCGGCCGGCTGCAATATCATCAAATATTTCAATGTTATCAAATAACAAAAGGTTATAGTGTTAAATCAAATACTTGCTATCAACACTACAAAAGTCAATCTTGGGAACATGAAGCATGAAAATATAAATTCACAACCAATGATGCTTTATCAAAAAAATAAACAAGTCTTGTCTGCTACTTTTTACTATTATTGAAATATTTACAGCAAGTTCAAATAATCGAAACACGATAATATTTAACTAATAGAAGTTGCATAACAATCTCTTTAAAGGTTCTGAGAAAACATTCTTCGTATAGACAGACTCCAAACATCATTAGAAGAAGTTTGACTAAAATGCAACAAGTAATTAGGGTCTATCTAAAAAGGAGTTTATTAAAAGAAACCAAAAAAATAGTTAAAACTCCTCGATATGAAACCATCACACGTCGGGCAATACGATTCGGGTTAAAAGGACCATAAATTGCTTAGGGCAGACACGATACGCTGCTCACCACACTCCTCTGCAAAACAACCTGTGAGAACACACCCCAAAGCACGAACATTGATAGCCTGATGAACAGAGAATAAATTTTTAAGTGAAATGAGTAAAGCTTAAGTCATCAGATTACACAGTGGCAGCGTAGACAGACACTTTAAAAAATTGTTAAAAGATAATAAGGTAAATGGCCAAAGCAAGCACCTCCGGTCACACCTGATTGTAAAGAAGTTCAGCGGCCAACTGAGATTCAGCTTCAAAAAAAGAACAGGTCACGAATCGGAAAAGGAGAATACTTAAACCGTCGAATAGGTCGGAAAACATAGGTGGAATAAAGTCGCGAACGGTTGGCTGATGAACCTCACCTACGTAAACACAAGCTTGGCTTGAAATTGTAACCCAAGAAATACAAGTGAGAAAATTTGTCCTTGTGAGGCTCATAAGCTTGCAGCTTTCAAATAACGATAGAAAGCGACTTGGCGATTTAGTACACAAGGTACTAGGCGAAAATTAATGACGCTGAACATACAAGAAATTTACACACATTCAAATTACAATTGTATGATAATTACCAAATGGAAGCTATTATGTTTTGATACGAGCGACACGCTCCTCAAATTGCTTGTCCAAACGTAGGACAAGTGGAATAACAACAGCAGACTAAATCTACATCAATATGGAAGCAGCGACACACAAACAAATGCAGGAAGCAAACGTGTCACAGTCATCACACTGACAGCGGGTGAGAAGGTCAGCCCTTACGGACGCCGCGTAGTCTACGATCAAGTGGCTCTGAGCACTATGGGCCTTAGCTTCTGAGGTCATCAGTCCCATAGACTTAGAATTACTTAAACCTAACTAATCTAAGGGCATTACACACGTCCATGCCAGAGGCAGGATTCGAACTTGTGACCAGAGTAGTCGCGCGGTTCCTGACCGAAGCGTCTAGAACCCCTCGGCCACAGCGGCCGGCCCGCGTAGGCTCCGCACCGAAACATCAAACTAAAAGCAGCCCACTACGAATACAAAGCAAGTGTGGGATGACAAACATTGGAAAAACTTGAAACTGCGAATAGACGCGTAGATGACGAGGACCCACCGCTCGCCTCCATACCTGATCGGCTAAAGGAATAATATGTCCATTCCCATTTCCCGTACTCGTCCCGCGTGTCCGGAAGACGCTCTACCCGACCAAATTGGGAGTTAGGAGTTACTCGAGCAGTAGAACAAACAGCCAGTCCTTCACACGTCTGCAGCTCGTGGTCTAGTTTGCTAGCGTTGCTGCCTGTTGATCACGGGGTCCCGGGTTGGATTCTCGCCGGGTTGGGGATTTTCTCTGCCCACGACTGGGTGCTTGGGTTGTCATCATCGTATCGTGATTATCGTCACCATCATCATCATTCGTCATAATGTCTAGATTGGACTGTGTAACAAATTGGACTGGGTAAGAACTGGGATGACTGTGCAGTTGAGCGCCCCACAAGGCAAACATTACGGGTCCTTACACCACACTCTTGATCTGTCCACGCTGCTTCACTGGCTGCCTCTATCCGGAACCCGTTCTCAATGGCACTCTCACGGCAACGGTTCACAAACCCTGGGGGTTGGGGCAGAGCTCACAACGGAAATTGAATTAATATTCCCTCTCTTAACTTGGCTAATATGCACCTGCAACTCATTTTGACTCGCTTTGTTAAGGGAGCGTGAGTGTGACCAGAGTGGAGATCTCCAACACTTTACATAGCCTCACAACGTGGGCTGACACTTTTCTGGGCGCCTCACTCGCCGAGTCCCTACCCCCAAAATTTCTCGCTTAGACTAAATCTCCGAGCTGAATGTCCTCTAGACGTCGTTCCTGGTTGTACCAAGCTGCTTCCCTTTTATGGGCGTTCTGGTTATTTGCCATGGCTCTATGCCAATTATTCTTGGTTAACTCAGAACTAATATCATTGGACGGCAAATCATGTATGGATCTCTCTGTGCACCTGATGTTCTAGAAGAGAAACAAAGCGCATTATCGCTGACAACGACGTTCGGAGGATCGAACCAAAAGAAAATTTTATTCAAATGCCTAATACTTTCTCCGGCAGTAAAACCAGCTGAACTGAGTGAAGCAATTAACTACCACAAATAAGCAGCACTGCCCCTTTGAGTCAGTGGAAGGGGACCGACATCTTCAATAAAATTCGCAACATGATGACCTGCTCCCGAGTGGATTGAAGCAGAACCCATCGGAATTCGGCGTAGCCATCTTCATCCCTGACACTGGCTAACCAACGTCACGATGTAGGGTGGGGTGGGCGAGGTTAGACACTAAAGGATCTTGTCACTGGTTCTATATACCCTCAGATGCCCCCCCCCCCCCCCCATCTTCTCACTCCACAACTGAATTACGATAATATATGAAAACAGCCAGAACGAGACCAGTACCCATACAGATTTTAAGTTCTTTATCGAGGCCACCACGGCAGTAGAGAATCTCCTTCCGCAATTTGTACTTGGGAACTTGCTGACAGGCTCCCAACCTCCCTAATAAACTTCGAATTAGGGTCCTGCTCTTTTTGTTGCGCACGGTCAGCAAACAATGCCGGAACCTCGGTACGCACTGAATTAACACCACCTATCACCTCGACATTGTGGGGAAAAGAGCTCTCCTCCTCTTCCAACATTTTGCTTAAGGTATCCGCTACAACGTTACGCACCCCTAATGTGGCGCACGATGAAGTGGAAGGCGGAAATTCGGACAGCCCACCTCGCAATACGCTCAGATTTACACAGGCAGGCCAGAACCCAACAAAGGGCCTGGTTGTCTGTCTCCATCGTTGTTTCCTAGTGTTCGAAGTACTATTTAAAATCCTTTAGTGCGTAGATTTCAGCCAGCGCTCCCAACTCCTAAGTAGACTACTACTTCTCAGCTGCAGGCAAGCACCTGTAGGTGTAGGCTAAGGATCTACGCTCGTCTCCTTGCTCCTGAAGCAACAAGGCAGCAACCCGTGAAGTAAAGCTGTCGGTTTGGACTACGAAGGACTGATTGAAGTCAAGAATGGACAGAAGAGGAGAATTACTCAAAACATCCATAATTGCATCAAAGGCAGCGTGCTGGCTGTTTGTCCAAACAAACGGCTCGCCCTTCTTTCGCAACAGGTTTAATGGAGCGGTTAGTTGAGCAAACTTCGGAACGAGTTTTAGGAAGACGTTGTGTATTGTGCGTATTGGGGAACTAGAAACGACGGAGAGGCTTCGTCCCGCCGTAGCCTTCAGTGGCTCACAACCCCACAACAGGCCACAGCAGTCTAGCCACCCCACCGCCGTCCCACACTGAACCAAGGGTTATGCATGACAGAGAAATGGTGGTGTATGCGTACGTGGAGACAGAGTCCGCCGGCATAGTGTAACTGAGGCGGAATAAGGGAAGCCAGCCCTCATTCGCCGAGGCAGATGGAAAACCGCCTTAAAAACCATCCACATGCTGGCCGCCACAGCGGACCTCGACACTAATCCGCCCGGCGGATTCGTGCCGGGGACCGGCACGCCTTCGCGCTATGGAAGCAACGCGTTAGACTGCGCGGCTAGCTGGGCTGGCTTGGAAGACACTGGTCATTTCAATGAAACGGTTACCCCTTTCTTAGTCTTAGCAGGGCGGAAACTGTAAATATCTCGGGTCCTAGACTGATCAGTCCAGACCCCCACGGACGAGAGTAGATATCCGAGGAAACCTAATCTAGTGTTAGTGGGTTTGAAGTTAGCTCTGCTTGTTCTAGATGCTTCAAAACCAGTCGCTAGTACTCCTGATGCTTGGAGAAGATGGTACCATAAATGAAAATGTCGTTCAAGTAGTTACACGCACACTTCAGACCCCCAAGCAAAGTAGCCCAGAAAGAACTGCTGCTCCCGCAGAGGCCGAAAGGTACAAAGTTGAATTCATATAGGTTCCAGTCAGTGCAAAAGGCAGTGTCCGCCATGGATTACTCAGTAAGGGCAATATGGTAATACGCCTGGTTTAAGATCGAAAACTGGAAAGTAGTGGCCGGCCGGTGTGACCGAACGGTTGTAGGTGATTCAGTACAGGAACCGCGCGACCGCTACGGTCGCAGGTTCGAATCCTGCCTCGGGCATGGATGTGTGTGATGTCCTAAGGTTAGTTATGTTTAAGTAGTTCTAAGTTCTAGGGGACTTTTGACCTCAGCTTTTTAATCCCGTAGTGCTCAGATCCAAATGCACCATTTTTTGGAAAGTAGTAAGCTTCAGAAAAATACGAAAAAGACCCGTGTAGATCAGGAAGAATGACAGACTCCAAGATTGCTTTCTGATTAAGGTGACGATAGTCCAAAAAGGATCTGAACCCTCCCCAGATTCTTCTTAGGCACCAGAAATGACAGCGACGCGTACGGCGAGGAGGACGACGTTATACCCTCTCAGCGATCATTTAAAAGCGAACTCACCGAATACTTCATCCTACGCGGAGACAGCCGGAAGGGTGATTTACTGGAAGATGGTTGGAAAGAGAAATCCGGTATTCAATATGATTAGTCAGACCAGATTTATCTGTCCTCATTCCCGGAAAACCATGCAACATCTGAAGCCTGATTAGGAAGCTTGTGCGCTAAGTCAGACTCCATCCCACGGAGACCTGCCCTCCTAGAATGGCGGCAGAAGCGAAACTTCACCTCCAGCCGAAACATAAAATTGAATTTCCCAAGGGCATAATCGAAAACTAGCCCTGTTTTCTTAAAAAATCATACACCAAGAGCAGGTCGGAGCTTAAAACCTGTGCTTCCAACACTTCCATGGGTCCAGAAAACATACAGACACGATAAGAAATGCGCAAGGGTCCCATTAAAGATAGTGCTTCACCATTAACGGCTCTACAAGTTTTACGCACGATCTTTGCTGTATCGTCCGAACAACACACAGCCGCTGGCCGTTGTGACCGAGCGGTTCTAGGCGCTTCAGTCCAGATCCGCGCTGCTGCTACGGTCACAGATTCGAATCCTGCCTCGCGCATGGATGTGTGCGGTGTCCTTAGATTATCTAGGTTTAAGTAGCTCAAAGTCTATGGGACAGATGACCACAGATGTTAAGTCCAATAGTGCTCAGAGCCATTCGAACCATTTGAACAAAGACTCAGCCATGGCAAAAGCACCACAGGCGCAAATATGCGAGCTGGTGCAAGTGCCAGAGACGCTCGTCACTTCCGCGAGTTCCATGGGTGGCGCTGAGGATGAAGATATCGACTTCGCCTCGGCCAATTGCCAGACGACTACAAATAGCCAATGACCGGACGACAATGGACAGAAGCCTACTCGAAAGATAGAAGAGCAGCTCTCGCCCACTTCGTTCTAGATCATCGTCCAAGGCTGTCTTAGACAGGGAACGTCGTGCAGGAAAAGTGAACAGACGGTTGTTGTAAATTGCATTTTCTATGTACACTCCTGGAAATTGAAATAAGAACACCGTGAATTCATTGTCCCAGGAAGGGGAAACTTTATTGACACATTCCTGGGGTCAGATACATCACATGATCACACTGACAGAACCACAGGCACATAGACACAGGCAACAGAGCATGTACAATGTCGGCACTAGTTACAGTCTATATCCACCTATCGCAGCAATGCAGGCTACTATTCTCCCATGGAAACGATCGTAGAGATGCTGGATGTAGACCTGTGGAACGGCTTGCCATTCCATTTCCACCTGGCGCCTCAGTTGGACCAGCGTTAGTGCTGGACGTGCAGACCGCGTGAGACGACGCTTCATCCAGTCCCAAACATGCTCAATGGGGGACAGATCCGGATATCTTGCTGGCCAGGGTAGTTGACTTACAGCTTCTAGAGCACGTTGGGTGGCACGGGATACATGCGGACGTGCATTGTCCTGTTGGAACAGCAAGTTCCCTTGCAGGTCTACGAATGGTAGACGATGGGTTCGCTGACGGTTTGGATGTACCGTGCACTATTCTGTGTCCCCTCGACGATCACCAGACGTGTACGGCCAGTGTAGGAGATAGCTCCCCACACCATGATGCCGGGTGTTGGCCCTGTGTGCCTCAGTCGTATGCAGCCCTGATTGTGGCGCTCACCTGCACGGCGCCAAACACGCATACGACCATCATTGGCACCAAGGCAGAAGCGACTCTCATCGCTGAAGACGACACGTCTCCATTCGTCCCTCCATTCACGCCTGTCGCGACACCACTGGAGGCGGGCTGCACGATATTGGGGCGTGAGCGGAAGACGGCCTAACGGTGTGCGGGACCGTAGCCCAGCTTCATGGAGACGGTTGCGAATGGTCCTCGCCGATACCCCAGGAGCAACAGTGTCCCTAATTTGCTGGGAAGTGGCGGTGCGGTCCCCTACGGCACTGTGTAGGATCCTACGGTCTTGGCGTGCATCCGTGCGTCGCTGCGGTCCGGTCCCAGGTCGACGGGCACGTGCACCTTCCGCCGACCACTGGCGACAACATCGATGTACTGTGGAGACCTCACGCCCCACGTGTTGAGCAATTCGGCGGTACGTCCACCCGGCCTCCCGCATGCCCACTGTACGCCCTCGCTCAAAGCCCGTCAACTGCACATACGGTTCACGTCCACGCTGTAGCGGCATGCTACCAGTGTTAAAGACTGCGATGGAGCTCCGTATGCCACGGCAAACTGGCTGACACTGACGGCGGCGGTGCACAAATGCTGCGCAGCTAGCACCATTCGACGGCCAACACCGCGGTTTCTGGTGTGTCCGCTGTGCCGTGCGTGTGATCATTGCTTGTACAGTCCTCTCGCAGTGTCCGGAGCACGTATGGTGAGTCTGACTCACCGGTGTCAATGTGTTCTGTTTTCCATGTCCAGGAGTGTACTTTGAAGTTTTCCTACGATTATTTGAACTTAGGTATTGAGGGACTCTTTTTGTGTTATATTACAGTAAACTACATAATTAAACTAGTCACAAAGACAAGTAAACATTTCAACTCATTTGTGTGACTTTGTTACTAATTTATTGGAATGTTGGACGACCTTCGTCCTACTATCCTGTCACCAGACCGTGGGGCATAGGTGTTATAAGTGGCACGGAGAAATTGTTTTCTGTACACCGGAAGGCGTTTCACGAAATCACAAACCCGGCCAACTGCAACAAAAGTGACGGCGTTCACAACAGTTGCGACGAGGCCTTTGCAAAACCGGCGACGAGGGTTTTAAAAAAGCATTAAATTAGGTAACTTGGATATGATCTGCTATCTGGAGTGCCACCTACGCGTCACTAAGAAAAGACTGCTGCGCAGCCAGGATTGACGTACGCGCTCACAAACGAAACACTATTATGGGTCACCCTTTTACTTCATTACATGATTTCGGCAACGTGGAAAATGTGCAACGCCGCCCTTGTCTAAGGTGTCTGCTGTCTAAACGTTGACTTCGTTCTGGCGAGCAAAATGCTCCGGCTGACCACAGCGGTAACACCTACTTTAGGAGAACCTCATCTTACTAACTGAAACGGCGCCCGAGATTGTCTGGCTCTCGCTGAAAATTTTTCATGGCCCGGGACGATAGGTAAAATGGATAATAACAAAAACGTAATGGTTAATACCGTGATGAACATGTGAGTGTAGTGTTTATAAGAAGAAAGTGCAGACAGAAATAAGAAACCGAAAAACGTAAACGAGTAATGGGATCTGCCGAAGCAAGATACAGGCTCAGTACAATAAAAAATTACCAGAAAGTTTGTGTTAAACGATAGCAACGAGATTGAGGGGACCGACATATTTTCTGGTGTTGAAATAAATCATGGTACACGGTGCTTGTGATAAAAATAAAAAATTAAGCTGCATTTTCGATCTCGTCGACAGTTTGGCTATGAAAACATAGTAAATCAGTTTCCTGCTAAAATTTACTCTCGTTTGTAGATACTGTATGTTGGAAGTTGTGTGACTATGGCCTCCCGTCCGGTAGACCGTTCGATGTGTGCAAGTCTTTCGATTTGTCGCCACTTCGGCGACTTGCGCGTCGATGAGGATGAAATGATGATGATTAGAACAACACAACACCCAGGCCCTGAGCGGAGAAAATCTCCGACCCAGCCGGGAATCGAACCAGGGCTCTCAGGATTGACATTGTCGTGCTGACTACAGCTACGTGGGTGCACATGTTAGAAGTTTAATACAACATTTTGCAGGTTTTCTGGCAAAAACCTAATAATTTCTTGCAATTTCCCTTCAACAATACGCTTTCGATAAATTGTTCGATATAATCTGTCCATTTCGTCATTCGAATGCGCATCTCCGTTGCTGCGCACACAATTCATGTTGATCTTCGTTTCTGACATAGTGGGGACGAACACCACAATGTTGTTGTTACTGCTAATTCGTCGTCATCGATATTGCTGCGATCTTTTCAGCTGTGCAAAAGTCTTCATCTGTCATAATCGAACTGTACACACATAATCATCTTTGTGCTCCTTCTAGTAAGGGATCCACCTTTCCATTATACGGGACATTTTATCATTTCTACTCGGAGGCGGAATGCCTTCGCTCACGGCACAGTCGTGAAGACGATAATGTGAGGGAAGTCGTGTGCTCCGTCTGTCCGTAAATTGTGTAAATTTTGTGCTGTGTGTTATCGTATTTTAATCATTCCTGTGTTATATTCTGTGTGGCTAAATTCGGTGACGAACCCAGCATTTTACTAAACGAACATGGAAAAGCGCCTAAAAAACATACGTTGTGCGGTGTACCAGCTCACCGTCGTTAATTTGTCGCACGGATTCGATCCGGGTTTGTCTCACCTCCCTGTCTCGGAAGATGGTAGGCTGTGCCTTACACCATACGAGCACGTTCGTATACGCATCATTATCAACTACAACAAACTGATTTAGTTATACTGTAGGTCAGTCTAGCCCGATAAACTTTCGCGATTTCTGTTCCACTGTACGCAAAAAAATTTATTTACCGTGCCCGTACTTCAAAACATATAAATAACTTTCACTCAGAATTTACTGATTTAGATAAGCAGTTCACCAATTTTGACACAGCCATCACTGATTTTTTAAAGTTACTGAAGCTGTTTGACAATGACCGTACCTACAGACAAGCGGTAAAACAGCACTGGTTTCTTCGTTTCATCTAACGAAAAAAAAAAAAAAAGACAAGCCAGGGTTGCCGCCCGACTGCAGAAAACGAGTATGTTTGTTCGCGCGAGAAGCTGAATCTATTCCATTTAAACTACAACTGTTTCTGCTAAAAGAAAAAAGATACTATGAAATTAAGTAGTATGTCAAGATGACGGTGTTATGTAGTGTTTACCAATTTTGCGTGGTAGGCCTTTTTCGTTGTTTTCAGCAACGCATATACTTCACAATAGAGGAAACTCTTGATTACTGAAACATCTGCACCACCACGTCTGGACAAACAAGTTGCTTCTCTTATTTTCTCTTACGGGCAGACGTCAAGTGTTTCGCAGCCCCATTTCCTCGCGGTGAATTTGTTTGGTAAATGTTGTCCGGGTTCCAGCGCATTCGTTATGTTTATGGGACATTTCCCGGAGCGCGCGGCAAACAGTTTTTCGCCACCGGCGCCCGTAGCTCTCCTCGCGGGCCATTCATCCCACCGCAGCGACGCTCACGGCGGCCGTTGTCGCCATGGAAACACGAGCCGAGTCCGCGGGGGACACCGCGGCTGCCCCCGATATCCACACAGCGTGTCCGGATACCGTGTCCCCCGCTGTCCCTCCACCCGGCGTTGGCACGTTGACCCCAATTCAACTTCCGTGCAACCACATTAACAGCGTAGGATCGTACTGTATTTACTGATAAACGTAAAACGTTATTACACTGAAGGAAACTGGTATAGGCATGCGTATTCAATTACAGAGGTATGTAAACAGGCATTATAAGGCGCTGCAGTCGACAATGCCTATATAAAGCAACAAGTGTCTGGCGCAGTTGTTAGATCAATTACTGCTGCTATAACGGCAGGTTCTCAAGATAGGAGTGAGATTCAACGTAGTGTTATAGTCGGCGCACGAGTGATGGGACACAGCAGTCCCGAGGTAGCGTAGGGATCATCCCGCACTACCATTTCGTGAGTATCAGGAATCCGGTAAAATATCAAATCTCCGACATCGCTGCTGCCGGAAACAGATCCTCCAAGGACGGGACCAACGAAGATTGAAGAGAATAGTTCAACGTGACAGAAGTGCAACCCTTCCGCAAACTGCTGCAGGTTTCAATGCTGGGCCATGAAGAAGTGTCAGCGTGCGAACCAGTCAATGAAATGTCATCGATATGGGCTTTCGGAGCCGAAGGTTCACTCGTGTACCCTTGATAACTGCACAACACAAAGCTTTACATTTCACCTGGGCCCGTCAACACCAGCGTTGGATTGTTGATGATTTGTTTCAGATTGTATCGAGCTGATTGACGTGTAGGGGTTCGGGTACAACCTCAACCTCATGAATCCATGCTCCCTGCATGTCTGCAAGGGACTGTTCAAGTTGGTGGACGCTCTGTAATGCCGTGAGGGAGGGGGGGGAGGTGGAGGAGTGCGCAATTTGAGTGCTATGGGACCTGTGATACGTCTAGATACGACTCTGACTGGTGACACGTACCGAAGCATCATATCCGATCACCTGCTTCCATTCCTGTCCCTTGTGCATTGCGAAGGACTTCGGCAATTCCAGCCGGACACTGCGACACCCCACATGCCCATAATTGCTACAGAGTGGGTACAGGAACACTGTTCTGAGTTTAAACATTTCCGATGGCCATCAAACTCTCCAGACATGAACATTATTGAGCACCACAGGATTTATGGTGTAAGTTCTCTTCAACGCTACTTCAGACGTTAGATGAGTCCATGCCACGTCGTGTCGCGGCACTTCTGCTTGCTAGCCGGGGCCCTACACAATATTGGGCAGGTGTACCAGTTTCTTTGGCTCTTCTGTGTATAAATAAATACTTAACAGTTCTAACATAAAGAAACGGCGTTTTGTGGTTAATAGCGAAAACTCACACAGGAAGGAGTATGCCATAACGGAAGAAAATTCATTCCAGGGAACACGGGCCCGAAGACCAGAGATTTGTTAGGCATCTGCGAATGTGTGCCTACGAGAGACTATCGATTTCAGTATGAGACATAATTCAAGGGAGAAAAAGAGCACAGCACGAAGGAATTGTCAGAATGGGACGGAAATCGGTAGATGTGGTGTACATGTACAGACAAACAAGTGATTACAATTCCAGAAAGATTTGATGACTTATTGAAGAGGAAGAGCTTCGCAAACTGAGCATGTCAACTACATGTTGGCCTACCTCTGGCCCGTATGCAGGCAGTTATTCCACTTGCCATTGATTGACAGAGTTGTTGGGTGTCCTGAGGGATCTCACCCCAAGTGCGGTCCAATTGGCACTCTACATCGTCAAAATCTCGAGATACTTGGAGAGCCCTCCCCATAATGCTCCAAACGTTCTCAATAGATGAGAAATTTGGCGACCTTGCTAGGCGAGATAGATTTTGGCAAGCACTGGCCAGCAGTAGAAACTCGCCGTGTGCCGACGGACGTTATCTTACCGAAATGTAAGACCAGGATGGCGTGCCATGAGGGCAACATAACGGGGCATAGAATGTCGTCGAAGTACCGCTGTGCCGCAAGGGTTCCGTGGATGACAACTAATGGAATCGTGCTGTGAAATGGAATGGCAAACCAGACCATTACTGTGGGCTGTGGGCCCGTAGGGCGGGCGACAGTCAGGCTGGTAGCCACCACTGTCCAGTGCGGCTCCTGGCACGTCTTCGCCGTTCGTCGGGGTTCAGTTCCAAGTGGGACTCATAACTGAATACAACTGCTTTCCTTTCAGTGAGCTTCAAGCGGACTTAATCGAAAAGTTTCCATGTCAGATACATCTGTATCGGCAGACTCTCTAATCTGGGCAGCCAGAGCCTGGATATATCATTTTGAAGATGTGAGCTCCTCAGCCGTTAGTACTTTATTAATAGGCTCTACTAGTTTCGCAAAATTTTAGCCGTATCATCAGGTGCAATAAATCAAATCATCTTCCAATCGAGGAAAGAGATGACGCAGCGTTTATAGTCATCGTATTCTCTTTTCTCTATCGGAAGATGATTTGATTTATACGAGTGAAGCGGTCTTACGTTTACCACGGTATCTACATCAACTAGGATAATACTTCTTACTGAAATGAGTGGTGCATTGTTAGCACACAGGCGCCATTATCTCGCAAATGGTTCGATTTATGATCCATGTTTACTGATGTGTTTCCTTCTGTTACTGTATACTTTCACCCGTGGCAGTTTCTGCTATTAATTATGATACATCCTGTATTTGCTTCTCGTGTTGATGTAACACACTCTTGAAACTACACACACACACACACACACACACACACACACACACACACATACACACACACACACACACACACACACAGAGAGAGAGAGAGAGAGAGAATTATACTTCTCCTGACGGTGATACTCCTGAAAGCCGTCCCGAAAATACAACGATGAATGAAACTATCAAGTAAGTGCAAAATATGAATTGTGAGATCATTGATTAAACTTGTGTGAAACACTTCACGCGATAAGTTTATCAGAAACGAGAGTGCGATGAATTTTACATGAACAGTTACATACGAGAATGATTTATGCAAAAATGGTTGTCACCTTTCTCGAACGCAAGCCAAAAGGAAATGAGGAAACAAATTTCGCAGCAATGTTTTCGCAACCGTAGCCAATCACTGAAAGGTTTGGTCGAGATCAGTTGCAGCTCCAAGTTCTATTATGCTGCCATTTCAGTGACGTCAACATTGAAGAGCTCCTTTATAAAGCACATTGTTTCTCAGCGGAGCAAGCAATGATACTTTTCGGGGTTATACCCCGTGATGAAATCCTTAAAATGGTGCTCATCCATGAAGCTGGGGATCTTCGAATGAATATGCGACCACTAAACCACGGAACTGGATTCCACTAGGCTGCTATGCTCCTTTTAAGAAGGAATACACATGTGTAGCTACATATAATTAAGCAGTTATCATATTTCGAGGTGTACGAATAGGGAAAAGGAAAATATTTCCAGAAGTAAGTTTGTTGAGAAAGAATTTCATTTAGTTTACTTTGCATATCGTTCACAACAGAGAAATGAGCAACAAATCGCTATAAATGATTGGATAATTTTCCTATGAGTAAGCAGCTAAGAGGCATAAGAGCCTTAATTATTTGAAACTACGTAATTACCATAAGGCCATCATATCGTTCAAAACGTGAATTTCTGAATGATGCATTCAACTCTCTAGTAATGTTCGTTATTACAAAGCGGCATGTTCAAAGCAAGACTCTGTTGTTTAAGTGACGTCCTGTTGGGTGACACTTTTGGCTACAGAAACAAAACTGCTGCTATGAAGGCACTAAATGCCGTGTGTTATATCCCATCTTCACGAGAATTTGTGTGGGGCTGTATTCAACTAAGGGAAACCGAAGGTTCATGGTGCAAGTTTAGACACGGTACTTGAGCAGTTTGTTACAAAAGAGGTGTGTAGACAATATGGCAGAACGGCGTGAATTACCCGACTCTGAACGTCAAATATTAGTCAGTGGAAGACCCAAAGGATTATCCGAGGTGACACTAGAATTAGTAGAGATCTACTGAGTCTAGGGAGGCTGTGTAACACAGCGGAGACAGTTTTTGCACGCTCGTAAGCCGCCGTAAAGAGTGGTCATCAGTGTATGATGTTCTGACGAATTTGGTCTTGGAAAACCTCCCTCGTCCAGATTTGTATGTAATCCAAAGGTCACTGACAGTGAACACTGGGTGGTCGTGAGGGACCTGCTGCGACCAATCATATTCCAGATTCGTCCAAAAACTACATGCCTTTCAACACGTCATTGATTTGCTGCCTGGGAACTGTTTATGGTTTACGGTCAGTGACAAGCGTGACAGGTCTCCACCAAAAAATTACATGAAGCGATCAGTTGACGGAGAAAGGTCAACACAACTTGCAGTGCTGCAGGATTGAACCAACACTGTAGACGCACTATTATTGTCCATTACCACCACGCTGACAAGATGGAGGTCATGCCGTACTGTCATCACGTTGTGTGGTCCAGTTACCGCTCGTCGTTCTGTATGACGCTCTTCTGTTCCATTATTCGATCAAACGTTTCATGTGTAGATTGATCTTAACGAGATGTATACATCAGGTTATGACTGGCACATTACTCAAATATCGATCTATCAACTGTCTTCGAACTCATTCCTTTGTTCATATAGCGAGGTCTCGGAGAGACTTCTCTTCATGTTTCCATCTTAGCACTCCTCAGTCTCTGAATGTGGTTTAAAACTGGTACTTCCAGTCATACAAAAAATGTCGCGTTTACGCAAATGTCTGCAGTATTAATTAATTATTGTGAGTAGATTATTTTTGCATTCACCGAATTGTATGTCTTTGTGACGTTCTTTCTCAGTGTCTCATTTAATGAACATAAAAGTACTCTGAACGAAGCGTTAGCTTTCAGGAAATCTGAGCAAGGGTTACGACGGTTCCACTCGACCACTCTGGGTGAAATGCCCAGTGTAGTATTCCGAGGGAGTCTGACTCAAATGCCCCTGATGCCAAGTCAGTTTAGACTCTCTGCGGTTTTCCTAAAAGGGATGATTGCTCCAACAAAGCTATTACTTGATATGTTGTAAGGGAAGCTACCAGCCACTAAGTTAGTGATAGTTTGTTTAACTCATTTATTGTTTTATCCCATTATCGGTTTCGAACGTTTTGTCCATCATCAGATGGCTACTTTGTACATACAGATCGAATTTTATTGCTGTTAATGCTTGAATGGTATCGTGTTGGACAGTGCAACTATTTCAAACTGATAAATGTTCGAAAAGGAAATAGAATCTGAGAATAAATACAAGTTGTAAATTAAATGATAAACCTAATGCACACCTAGTTAAACTGAATGTGTTGTAGCTCCTTTGTGGCCGTGCATTTTTCAGTGTAGCACGACATATAGAACAGATAAAAGTATCTATGTTGCGTGATTTTAAAATCACAAAAACCACTGTATAGAGTCGACATTTGGTTACCATTTGCAGGTATACATTGAAAACCAGATTTTACATTAATATCACGTTCTCTGCATGCACTTACAACAAGCAAAGTCACTAATGTTTTATGCGTCATATACATTATTTCTGAAAGATAATTTGAAAGAATCAAGAATACGATAGTCATGTAGTTGTCAATAAAAAATTTCAAATGTGTGTGAAATCGTATGGGACTTAACTGCTAAGGGCATCAGCTCCTAAGCTTACACACTACTTAACCTAAATTATCCTAAGGGCAAACACACACACCCATGCCCGAGGGAGGATTCAAACCTCCGCCGGGACCAGCTGCAGAGAAGAACTCAGGAGAAGTAGTAGCTGCAGAGTCAGTTGTCAACAATAAACACATAATGCAATGAGCAGCATAAGCAAATTAAACATATGTGAGAGGTGTTAGCATGATACAGACAGTATTTTCTGATGTAAGCTATAAGTAACACAGTACTCTTTTAAATCTTCCAAACAGAGTCACTTTCATATATTTGTACTGTACATGTGGGTTGGCCAAATGTATCTCTTTAATTCTTATTCTTACTTTAAATTTGTATTTAGCATTACATATTATTGAATGTGGTGGTTCAGTCTGGAACCTCCTGACCACAACGGTAGCAGGTTCTAACCCTGACTCGGGCATGGATGTGTGTGATGTCCTTAGGTTAGTTAGGTTTAAGTAGTTCTAAGTTCTAGGGGACTACTGACCTCAGATGTTAAGTGCCATATTGCTCAGAGACATTCGAACCATTTAAATGCGGTGGGAATTTCAAAACAGAAACGAAAAATACGTTTGCTGAAAATATTTAATGAGTGTTACATACAAATTTTAATACAAACAAGTGCCATATGTATTTGTGCTAGAAGCTGGTGGTATTTATTTTTGTGTTCTAGGAAAGAGTATCCTTTGAAAATCTTTGTAGAAAAGCACTGTTTGCTGGGTCAGGCTGTTTGAACTTTTATTTTTATGTATTTGTATTCATATATCTATGTTTGCATTCATAATATAGTGCTTACTTACATAGTGAGGTTGCTTTCAGTGTTTTGTACAGAGTGTTTCTTCTCAGTAATAGGAGCAGCAAGTGTAGATTTTGTTAAATTCCTTCTGTAATGTGTACTGTGGTGCTAACAACGTACCTCGGAACTTCCGCCTGCCTGACTCTTGTAATATTTGAGACAATATTTACATTTTATTTTGTACGCTTGGAGGTATATGCATTTTAAATGGCGTTGCAGCTCATTGTTGGTAAAGAAACTTGTTTGTACTTCTCTATAAACTGACTATCTTATAGGAGACACTGCCTAGAAAGGGCATGGTTGCATATTTGGTGACGATTTTAGCGCATCGTGTTGTGTTTTGTTATCTACTAATAAAATAGATTTAAAGCTATTACAATTCTGTGCTCGAGCCATCTTCCAGCACAGCGTGCTATCTGTCTCTAAGGACGTTAAAGACTAGTCTTTCTTCGAGGAAACCATGGCTTTTTTCATTTGCCTCCTGTCTATTATGTATTATGGAAGTGTTCACCAGACCAAAAATGAATCTAGGCCTTGCAGTTGAGAGGTAGAAGACTGTATTCATAATTTGCAACACAATGATTGAAATACCAAACCAGCAATCGTAAAAAAAAAAAAAATCCATGGTTTCTCTAGATCGATGTTGGAGAATGCTATAATAGCTCCTCCGACAAAATTGAGGCCATCACGTCACCTTGATCCCATTCTTGTCAAAACAAAATCTCTGGTGACCTTGACACGGACAAGTTAATCAGTTCTTAGGTTTCCTTCAGATCGCTGTTACGTCTCCACTCGACTATTGTTTCATATTTCTGGATCCGCAGTAACAAGCAATAAAGGGTTAATGGCCCGGCCCGCAGGGGCAAGAAACCTATTAGCGGTGCGGGGGGAGTACGCTTGGCGTGGCGCTGCAGCGGTCATTGTGGGGCACAAAGAGAGCGTGGCTCAGTATCGGCGGTGAAAGGGGCGCCGCCGGGGAGAGAGGTATACGGGTATATAGGGGGCCCGCAGCCGCAGACCGGGCAGTGACGAGCAGCCGCTAGCAGCAGTCAGCACAAGCCACAACACACTCACCACTCCAGCCGGCGCGATGAGGCCCATGGTGAGTAGCAGCCACTGCCTCCGTGAAAGCGAGGCCTCCTGCGCCTCCTCTGCACCAGGGCGCCCTCTCTCGGGCGCCTGTAACTGCTTTCTCCGCTTGCTCTATCATTACATTACCTAGCAGCAGTTTGATACACGCACTCACTGCCAACGGGCCAGTGTACAACATTATTTCTCTCGCGTTTAAGAAAATTCGTATAATATTAAATTTGATTTGTTTAATAATAAACTGACTGTAAAGTAATTTACACAGATACACTCTTTTTGACACTATTAAATCATTATTTTGCTTGTATCTCTTCTCCTGAGTTCCTTGGAAGACATTCCTTGTGCAGTTTTGACTAGAATTGTGATACATATTCTCCAACATTATACCACATAGGAGCAGTTTCACTCATAATAATGCAACTATAAAACCGCATAATATTATTTCCCACTCGTTTAAGAAAAATTCTTATGATAATCAAGAGAAATACAAAGTGATTTAAACAGTTACTCTGAAAACGTTGAAGTAGTTATTACACTTAATAAAAGAAAGTAACTTATGTGTCTCGGTCCCTGAGGTATTTGACGGCCTATCAGCTTCTGTCTTGAAATGTCAGTAATATTTATCTACATTTCTACTAACGTAATTGTTCCACTGTGACACGTTAACAGTGAAGAAAACAGCATCTCTGTAGTTTCGTGTCTCTGAACTGTTTTTTTCCCCCATTCTGATACCTCGTGCATGCGTATATATCAATACGACCTCCGGTGACCGAAATCAATTTCGAATTCAAGGGATGCAATTCATAAGGAATCTTCCCCTAAGGCAAAGAATGTCTAGTCGTTGCTGTTTTTCCATATTCGCCGGTACGCTACAGGAAAATCTAGTATTTGTCCTCCGAGCAGTTGGAAGTTACGCGGTAGGAGCACACATATCCATTAAAAACAAGTATCGTAATATACTGCTGTGTTCAGTCCATTTTCTGAAATGATGTCGGCTTTGCGTTGCTGTATTCTCGCAACAGTGGAAAGCCTGTTCACTCATTTCTGAAATGTGTTCGTTCCGTGAAGAAAAAATCACGTTGTCAAACGCTGCGAAGAGAGTATCGCATGTAACTACTTATATCGTGAACGGATATGAATTTGAGAGTGATGATCTTGATGGAATAAGTCATTTAAGAAAACTCTCTACATTGGCGTCTGCCTTATGAACATGACATTAGCTACTCCTAGGTACGATGCCTGCTATTATATATCCATTGTAGTGATATAAAATGTGATGTAAATCACATACCTCGAAGCAGTTCTGTTTTTCTCAGTCACCTGAGTTGAATACGTTACTGTGGCCATGGCTTAGAATGCTGGGCACAGTGTGCGATCTTCAATCAGTGCGTGAGCTTGTCACTTAGCTGAACATACAGGCGCCGTAGTTCACCGTTGTTCAGGGCAGCGGTAGAGCAATCTTTAGTGGTTTCAGGCTGTCTCGGATGCATATGGTCGCCACATGAGCACCGTTCGTAACATGGAACGTAAACATGCTGTGCAGTAACAGATGTTATCCTATCATGTGAAAATTAAAATCCGTTACTTTCAGTGGTTTATTCGTTATTTCTCTTTCGTATTTCCTTACACATTTACCCACAAACTTCCATTGATCTGTGGCTAATCGTTTTTCAGGGGGACCCTCTCAAGTAGCGTAAGATTGATGTTAATCACACTCTACACCCACCTTCCAGTTAGAAGTAGGAGGAGTTGTTACCTCGCAGTGAAAGGAAGGAAAACAGATGCGGAAAATGCTTGCTTTTATCTCATTCGTTTTATTGATATGGGAAAGGAGTGACATAGCTGATACATACGGGGAATAATGAGCAAGCAAAACCCCGGGCCTGGGTAACTCACTGGTGTGCTAGTCATTGCAGGGTGGAAGCGGTGCTGAGCGGAGGGGGTTGGAGCATCTAGAAGCAAATTGCATGGATAAAAGTGTTGCTTACTGCAATTTCTACGGTATTATTAACAATACAAAGAAATAATTTTTTAATAATTTCAAATGTTTATTCGTGCTCGGCTGGTCTTAAAGGCTAGCAAAGAAATCCTGAGACAAATTTCATGTATGTGTGGATTGGCTTTGAAGTATGTTTCGCACATGACGTCTCGTTTATTCCCGCAACTTTCATAGTATCAAAAAAGGCGAAGCATATTAGATTCTTTTAAAAAGATGAAGCATCAGAGTTAAAGCGACCAGTGGCTTATTAAGGCACATGCTTTGAATTCGTTTTTGGAATATTTTATACATTATAAATAGAGAAACGTATTACTGGTGTAATATTCTACAACATTTATTATTTAATTTGACAAGAGCTTTCGGCTGTTACTATATCGTCTTGTAGAAATACAAATATTTAAGACTGTGAAATTTTCATAGGACCAAAGATTTTAAACTAGTACATCTACAGCCTATCTCCATTGGTTTCCAAAGACAACAGTTGTTAACATTTGACTTAAGATTAAAAAGAGAGGAATTATTTCGGTGAAAATGGGATGTAAAGCATTTAAATTTGGTAAAATACCGGAGACAATAAATAATTTGTTATATCATTGATTATGTAGAAACACTACTTTAAAATCTTTGATTCTTAAAAAAAGTTTATTGCAACAGTTGTTAACATTTGACTTAAGATTAAAAAGAGAGGAATTATTTCGGTGAAAATGGGATGTAAAGCATTTAAATTTGGTAAAATACCGGAGACAATAAATAATTTGTTATATCATTGATTATGTAGAAACACTACTTTAAAATCTTTGATTCTTAAAAAAAGTTTATTGCCACATATTTTTATCTTTGTACCTGAAGATGGCATAAGAGTCGAAAACCGATTCGTAAAATAAAATAATAAACATTGTAGAGCATTAAGGCAGCGTCGTGTGTGTCCTCATTCAAAACGTATCATATATATCACATTGTGAACAACTCTCGACCAAGTGTGAGTGTTGTCAAACAAAAGAGCCTCTGAGTGTTTTCGTGCCCTGCTACTAAGGGCACTGGCTACAGACAAGTAGCGTGTGGGAGAGCCAGACCCATGAGAACACAGGATCGTACCACTGTTAGAGCGTCCTGCATCCCTCTCACTGTTTCTCGAATTAAATCACGATTGTTCTGAAACCCAAAATAAGTCTTCAGTTTGCAGAATACTGGCTTTGCAAGTATGTCACCAAGTCGCGTCGTGGTAGTTTAGCTTCGCGTAAATGTTTCAAGTCTGTTTACATGGCAATGAAAGACGGAATTAAGACATATTTAATTGCAGGAACTTCCATTGTCCTACTGGATAAATAACAATTACGTTGCATTGCAGTAAAGTACATGTACTGTACGCAGCGAAGTAGTCGTGATGAGAAAAATTGCCGAGCTTGGTGCAAGTAAAAATATTATAGATAATATTCCTTTACGGCCTGGGGGTACTGTTTTTACACACTTGACGAACCAATCGCGCGGTCTTACGATTGTTGTTGCTGTTGTGGTCTACAGTCAGAGAGCGAGTTTGATGCAGTTTTCCACGCTACACTGTAGTACGTAAACATCATCATCTTTGAATAACCACTTCAGCCTACAGCTATTTGAACATACTTTCCGTGTTCACTTCTAGGTCTGTCTCAATAATTTTTATGTGTCGCATTTCCCTTCATTACGAAACAGAATGTTCCTTGTTGCCTCTAGATGTGTCCCATCAAGCGGTCCTTTCATTTAAATTGAGCATAAATTTCTTTTTTCCTTAATACCATGCAGTATCACCTAGTTTGTCACTCGATCTAACCATCTTATCTTCAGCATCCGTCTGCGGCATCATACCTGGAAAGCCGGCCGGGGTGGCCTAGCGGTTCTAGGCGCTACAGTCTGGAACTGCGCGACCGCAACGGTGTATGATGTCCTTAGGTTAGTTAGTTTTAAGTAGTTCTAAGTTGTAGGGGACTGATGACCTCAGAAGTTAAGTCCCACAGTGCTCAGAGCAATTTGAACCATATCTGTAAAGCCTCCCTTCGTAACCGAACTACTGGCCGCCCAAGTTTCAGTTCCCTCTAAAGCGTTACTCTACATAACATTACTCCAAATAACTTTAGGAGCAACTTCCTAACGCGTAAGTTTATATTCGATATTAACCAATTCCTGATTTTCGTTAATTCTTATCGTGCTACTGCCAGTCTGCAATTTAGACCGTCCCTTTTTTGGCTGTGTGTGATAGCTTTTTTGCCCCAGCTGGTAAACTTACCAATTTGAGGACTGATAGGGCATCAGGAAATACCAGTCAACGAAAGCATTCGACTTCCCTTTCTGCGGAAGGCATTGGCGTCAGCGAGGCGTTCTCTTTTGCAGATTACGGCAGTGCTTATCGCGCTCGTGTGCGTGACTTCCTCGAGCTCCTCCCAGGCGGTTCAGCGTCGTGAGGCGGCTCTCGACAGCTACAGCTCCGGAGGTGGCGGTGACTACAGCGGCGGCTCCTACGGCGGAGGCGGCGGCGGTGGCGACGGCGGTGACTACGGCGGCGGCGCCAGCGGCGGTGGCGGCGACTACGGTGGCGCAGTCTCTGCTGCGTACAGCGGGGGCGGCGGCGGTGGTTTCACACCCAGTGCCAGCTTCGGCGGGGGCGGCGACAGCTACAGCGGAGCCGCTGCCGCCGGGGGTCAAGGCGCGTACATCGGCGGCGGTGATGTCGGCGGGTACGGAGGTGGAGATCTGGGCGGTGGAGACCACGCGGCACTCGGAGGCGGCGGCTACGGCGGCGGTGCCATCGGCGGAGGCGACATCGGGGGCGGCGGCTACGGAGGAGGCGGTTTCGGAGGCGGATACGGTGGAGGCGGCTACGGCGGCGGCGCTGCCGGTTTCGTAGCCGAGCCGCAAGTGAAGACGGAGCTGAGGCCCTACCAGGTGCCTGTGGTGAAGATCATCCGAGTACCCGTGGCCAAGCCGATCCCGGTAGCCGTGCCGAAGCCAGTGGGCGTGAACGTGCCGCAGCCGGTGCCCGTGCACGTGAAGGTGCCGGTGGAGGTGAAGGTGCCGGTGACGCGCGTCTCCCGCGTGGAGGTCGAGAAGCCCATCCCGGTACCCATCGAGAAGCACGTGCCGCACTACATCGACAAGCCGTACCCCATCACCGTCATCAGGCACGTGCCCGTGCACGTGCCGCAGCCGTTCCCCGTGCACGTGCCCGTCTACAAGCACGTCTACCACGTGCCCAAGCACCATTAGAGCCCGCCTGCAGTCCTGCTGTCGCCACACGCCTCATCAATCTCCCTCACTCACATCATCCACTTCTGCTTAAATGTTGTCTTTTATTGTTGAATTTGGTTGTTTCCCTTTGTTATCTATTTTTTATACTTTTGTACATATTTTGTAATAAAATGCAGTGAAAACGTATGTAAAATATATTTACTTGACACTCCTTCATCGACTGTAGTAAAAATCTGATATCTTCTTCAGAATACGCTCAGAAAGGGACACCTGCTAAGAATCGAGAAAAAAGAGGGACTGCATGATGGGGACGTTTCGGATTTCAGGGAGTAACCTCCAAAGTACTAAAGGGCTGTGTAAAAGTTGTGAGGAAGACGGAGTTTTGAATATATTCAACAAGTAATCGAGGAATTAGGTGAAAGCGCTGCGATGAAGTGGTTACCATTGTCACAGGAGAAAAATTTGTGGTGGGTGGCATCAATAGGAACAAAAAAATAAAAAGGAAATAAAATACTTTTAAGTTCTCTACAAAAGCTAGCTGTTATTACATTGACGATTTTAAAACTATAGTAGTTTCTCAGCAGATTACCACTGAGTTATTACTAAAATCAAGTATCGGACAAATATTTGGGAATAACGATGTGGTGTGATGTGTCAAGGAATTATCCCATAATCTCAACTGTCGTTAAACCAAATGCCAGATCTCATTTCAATGGTAGCACCGCGTGTTTGGAAGCTGCAGTTGTCAACAGCAGGTTGCTTACAAAACAGTTTTAAGAAAACATTATTTAAGAATGTAGAATGGATATCAGTGAGAACTGGGACTTCGATCACATACAGACAAGTGCAGGACTGACTGACGGTCACTGGTTTATATGAATGATAAGAGAGTATGAAAAAAGTCGACACTTGAAAAAGATCCCTTGTTTCTCACCTCAGGCCTATCTAGCGTAATCAATGACAGTTAGAAATATTCATAGTGGTTCCAGAAGTACCACCCACTACAAACTATAATGTGACTTATGGACGTGTAGATTCATCTGTCTATCTGTATCGCTCCCATATAGAGTTTTTAGGAATCCGTTTTTATAACTACTAGCTTCCAAATAACGCCCATGAAACATTCAAGAAGTGAAATAATAACTGCAGAAAGTGTGTGCAGCATAAGGTGGCATGCTGCAGGATAGAAGAAAGTGAGAGGGAGAAAGTGCAGTTCGATGAGAGATTGAACATATATCTGACTGCAGGAGATGATACAGTGATTAAGAAAACAGTGAAGTGGCGTTACTTCATTCACTGTCTTTCTATTTCGGTGTATCAATACATAAACAGATGTATTTATTAGTAGAAATACGAGTGATAAAAAGAAAAAAAACGAACTAATATTCTAAGTGCAAAAACCTTCGAAAATGACCAATAAATTTGATGTCCAATCATAGTTTCTGGTATCACTAAGCTGACTGGTGGCAGAACCGATGGCACTTAATGAGTTTTCATCGAACATACTAGATTTATTTTCTAAACTAATTTAATATTGAGCCACGTAAGTCAGTGGACAACGCATAAGAAAACGAAACTGTACTGCAATACTAACACGACTGCTTCGTGTACCTTTTACGAAAGGTGTGAAATAGTGGTTTCCTCCTCGGTAAACCACTGTATACTAAATTATTTTCATTAATGGACGAATGAAAGTCAAATTTTAGTTCGTATACGAACATTACAACCATAGTGTACGTTGCACATACACTTATTCGAAGTATAACTGACGAATTTAATTAGATTGTGTACTTCCTTCGCTGTTTATGTTACTTATAAGAATACAGCTAAACTAGGAAATAATTACACATTTTTATGGTCGTACGAGTTTCTCTCTCATGGAATGAAGACACACAAAGTGAAATTTTGTTATTGCGCTAACTGTGAAACACACTATCTAACCGATGATTAAGAATAACGTGGCGTCATTCATATGAACATATGTAGAAAGTATTCGAAGTTAGCGACATCTCAGTACATATACGGTGGACTAATTACATACTGTGTACAGTAATCGCACTGTGTGGAAAGTATACGGTACAAGAATGACTATTTAGGAGGAAATCTGAGCAGCGCTTTTAGATTGCTTGCAGATGATGCTGTCGTTTACCATCTAGTAAAGTCATCAGAAGACCAAAACGAATTACAAAATTGTTTATAAACGATATCTGTGTTGTGGACTCGGAACAACAAAAAGTGTGCGGTCATCTGCATGATTACTAAAAGGCATCCGTTAAATTTCGATTACAAAGAAAATGACACAAATTTAAATGCTATAAATCAACTAAATACCTAGGGATTGCTATTATAAATAACTTGAAACGGAGCAATAGACGATCATTCTCCTACGAGTGTGCCTAAGGTTTTGTTGACACACACCTACCAAGAGAGAAATGATCTCATTCTGAGAGATTGAAGTTCACTGAGAAAGACTGAAGTGTTCGTTTTTCCCGCTCGCAGTTATGGGTTTAACGGTAATGAAATGGTCTGAAGGTGGTTAGATGAACCAACTGCTAAGCACTCAAGATTGTTCGTCCTTTGCTAGAGTACTGCTGTACAGTATGGATCGTTGCCATGTAGGATTGACGGAGGACATGGGAAAAAGTTCAACGAAGGGCAGCTCGCTTTGCATGTAGGTGGCTCAACCCTATTAGTGGCCTCATCCACCATCTGGCACACCCCAAACTGATGTTCTGATACATTCATTACAACGGAACTGCTCGCAGTAGTGGAGGATTGGTGGTTAATGAGTATTAGAACCGAGCTCTCTTCTCAATAATGTAGGAGATTTTCATTATAGTTCTCTGGACAACATTGTCCTATAAAAACTCCTTATCGTCCCCCTAGTGTTTGCTCATTATGGGCCGGTATCCAGCTTATTACGGCATCATCAAGCGAATACTGATATTGACTTACATTTCATCTAAACTTCGTTCATCGACTTGTTTGCGCCAGTTTAAACCTGAGCCAAGCAGCTTTTTCGGAAGGAAGTAGATCATGTTTATAGGTAGCATAATACGTAGTGGGAGGATTTAAAGCGTAAACATCAAAACTGGCGATAACGCGTAGAACAAAAATAATTCTCCTATTTAGTAAGCTAAGTTGCTCCAAGTACCAGAAGCAAGAAAGAAATCAGAAGACAATTTATTTAGACAACGGCAGTTCTTTTCGACAAGAAAGCGATTTTTTACATAACTTTAAAAAATGTTCCTTTTACTGTACGTCTGAAGCAACGTATTGTATATATACGTATACTGGCCGGAAGGAAACCCGAGGAAAAGCAACGTGAAGCATAAAAATTAGGTGGAAGAAAATGAAATGAAGAGAAATTAGGAAGGACAGATGGGAAAAAGAAATCTATGAAAAAGAGAAGAATCAACAGTGTATCAGCTTTGAGGTCTGTGATTAGTTGAGTTAAAACAAGAAGAATAAAGGGAGGCGGACAAGAAGGCAAAAATTACGTTATGCGAGGGGAAGCTTCGGCAGCCATTGCCACTTTCAATAAACCTTTTCCGTTTAAGTGAGCGCGTCGTCGTACTGTATGGACCAACGTTTCGGACGCTACTACATGCCGAAGCGTTGGTTCATATAAAACATTCCCGGAAACTTTTTATTGTTGAATTTTAGAATTTTTACAGCAGATTATCAATAATTTTCGTATAAATATGTAGTGACATAAATGTTGTCACAAAAATAAGAATTTACAGTGGACGAAATTAAACAAGCCGAAAGACTAATGACAAGGAAATACATCAGCAGTAATATGGCTTATAGACACAAATTTATTGTCTATGAGAGTAACAGAAGCTGTTATTTATCTGAATCTGTTATTTGGTAGTCGGATTTGCATGTTAACTGAGGTGAACGTAGCGTCTACGTGCCATTTTATGATCTGTATGATTAGGTATAGTGGGTATACTTTGTCATAAATTCATCACTTCAGTGTACAACGTTGTAGCCACGGAAGCAATTGTGGTCCTTCTTACTATCCTCCGGGATTGTTATTTTTAGTTGATTGTTCGGAAAAGTGGGAGGAAAACATAAGAGACAATAAATATTTGGATTAATCTTACACCGTTGCTCGAATAATCTAATTATGTGACTGCTGTGGTATGCGGGTCGGAATACCGGTATGCTGCTACACTGTAGCCACTCATCCAGATCGGAAATTGCCGTGGAGGTCAAAACCGGTTGTGCTCACCTTGATTAAGCTCCATTTGAGACAAGATTTTCCTCTAGCAGTACGCAAGGGAAACCAGCGCAGCGAACACTGCGATTAGTATATAAGCAAATAAGCATCAATAGTTTCTGAATGGCACTATCATCTTCAGACATTTGATAGTTTTCAAAGTTTTGGCTACGTTTTCACTGTTCATCTTCCGTTATTACTTCACATAAGTGAGTATATTTTGATCTCGAATTAGGAATGAACAGAATGACCACATAAAAGAGAAAAGCAGACACCAGACTCCGATTTATGCTTGTTCGCCAGTTTTTTTTTTTTTGAGTGTTTTTAATCCATCTGGGATCCCTATCAGGTAGGCCTGACAGAGCAGGTACGGAAGATCCAACGAAGACTCACGAGTTTCCTCTCGGGGTCGTTTAGCTGGCGAGAGAGAGTTACCGAGATGCTAAGCAAACCCCATGGCAGACGTTACAAGAGAGGGCGTAGTGCATCACGGAGAGGTTTACAATTCAAATTTCTGGACAGCTTTTTTCAGGAGGAGTAGGGCAACATATTACTTCCCCCCACATACATCTCGAGTATTGACCACGAGGAGAAAATTAGGGAAACTAGAGCCAATACAGAGGCTTATCGACAATCATTCTTCCTGGCCACTATCCGCGAGTGGAACAGGGTTGGAGGTATCAGATAGTGGCAACGAAACTACCCTCCGCCACAAGCCATTAGGTGGCTTGCAGAGTATGTTGTAGGTGTAGAGGCAGGTCACAGCCAACGTGTAGAGCGAAATTTTTGTTCTACTCATTGTCATTAACTTATTGCCAAGAAAATTTTTTCTGGTTTCCACGAAAACACTTGCCAGTTTTTAGGAAAAGTGCTCAACAGAATCATCTATGGCCGTTAACGTCAGAGGTACAACGAGTTCTCAAGTAAGTGAAAACCAGCGTCCCTACTTCTGGGATTTTATTTCCAGAGTTCCACACAGCAGCTAGTCTCCAGCGCAGCGCCTCGCGCCAGTAAATGGGCGGACTGTAACAAAATTGGGTCACGGACCACCCCGAACACACATTTTGTGGGCGGATCTGCGCAGTTCCTTACGCCCCCGACTCCAATGCGCGAAACCTGTCGGAGACCCACAGCAGACTGATTGCAGCGCCGCAAATCTTCCGCAGTGTGGATGGAAACCGGCAGCCCCTGAACAGACTTGCGACCAGGCTGTGGAGGGCTGACTACTACTTCAGACTAAATAACAGCTTCCTATCTCCGTACTCACAGGTCTACGTTGACGGAAACAGGATTACTTTCTATTTTAGTATTATCATCCATACAACAACCCTCCTCTTGTGAGCAACCACAGATACACAAACACACACACACACACACACACACACACACACACACACATACTTACTCACACACATGCACACGTACCCACTAGCACAAAGGCTAAATTTTGATTTTTGTCTGGGACAATGTTCTACCAGAAACCAAGAATAATTTTCGTTTTCCTACGCACTAGAATCTCTTACGGATACTAATCAGTTGATTCCTGCGATGGCTCAATGAGTCTAAAAATGTTTCGAAAGACGTATATTAATAGATGATGCTAAGAAATTTCTAATGTCGCATTTATAGGGGGCCTATTTCAGATAAGACGACCTCTCCATTCCTAAAGAGATTCACGGTAGGTATTCGATCGACTGGGCTGTTGAGATATGGACTAAGGCATAAGCTGGAACAGTGGGATTGCCGAGGCAAATATGGGTCTTCAGGTGTGTTCAAGGTAAAGTGCGTTTAGTGTGAGTCTTTTTACATAGGACACACGGGCAGAAATTTTTTTAAGTGCTTCAAAGGGCATGTGGGTCCCGGTAATATAACCACGTACGGGCGACATTTAAGGGATAAGCGCCATCGTGTCGGTAGTATAGATAAATCTATGAGAATTTTGTATCGTGCGCCGAAGAGCAAGCAGTTGGATATTCTGGAGGAACTGAAGATTTTAAAAAGTTAAATAAAGCAACCGGATAAGGTTCCGAATGAAAGGTGGAGTTACGTTACAATAGGTTTTTTAACCTCTTTCAAAACAATTTCTAACGCTGCGTCAAACGATTGTTGTTGATTCGCTTCTTCTTCTCCCACATTCTGCTCCTATGTCCGTCCTCCCTCCCCCTTGCCACATCTTCTTCCCCTCATCCCTACCTTCACCCTCCTCCATCCGGCGGGTTACTCTGCACAGTTACTTCAAATTCCCCATCAATTTTTCCTTCCCTTATACTTTTTTTACCCGATGATTGGTTGATATAACCTTCCTTCCTCCTTGTAGCCCTTAACTCCTCTCTCCTCCCCATCCTCCCTGGCTATCTTAAGCTGCAGGTCTATGAAAAAAGAGGAGGTAGGCATTCTATGATTCTCTGTCAGATCCTCCTGGAAAGATGGCTTCTTTTGTGTACTCAAGAAAATATAGTAGAAAGACCCACCATCCTTCACTCAACCAGACCCGCCGCCTATTAGTAGCCCCTTTACTAGTCTTTGAATTATGTTTTAATTACTCAGATTTATTCTTGGATTCTTTAATACTATTGCTCCATGGATGAGGCAGCTTTGGATTGCTGATGTTGGTATATGTGTGTTTCGCTGGGGTAATTGGTTGCTGTTGTAGAGGCTATTTCTACAAGTAAATTAAATTTAAGAGTGAGCCAGAGAATGATTTTAGACTTGTTTTAATTCAATTGCTTCTGTGAAACAGAAGTCACGTTCTTAATTAACTACCGGCGCTAAGCTGGCTGCGCTTGGTAATCATTTCGTAGAAAGTATTTTTTAAGTTAACAATTCTTTAAGAATTTTATGCTGCTGTATACCATGTAACTATTATGGTTGTATTCAGTAGTCCGGTTTCTTCCCTCCTATTATGATATCTCGTTGGCATCTGGGATAGTGTCTTTTCTAAGCAATTCGTGATGGCAGAATAAAAAACGGTCTTGTTTTCGATGTATGCCACAAGGATCCGATTTATGGTGGACAAATGTGTTGATTAATACGTTATAAGCCATTAAGAGCCTAATGTTTGATAATGTAGTTAACAGCCGTTAATGTGATTTTCATTTTCGTACATCCTCTTCGTTACGAAAATATAAAACTTGGTTTTATTATAAAGTTTTCATGTTAGACTATTTGTGATTTTCATTTTAAAATTTGACGTCTTTTAATTACAAGAAATAAAATGTTTTTATCAAAAGGTTTTGTTTTAGACTAATTATCTAGTCTCATCTATGATTGTTTGTAAAAAGTGGCTCAGGTAGTGCTTCAGTGCTCCGAGTGTGGTGCTATGTGTGTCGTCTTCTTTATAAATCACTTCCTGTTTCCAAGTAAGAAACTACGTATGTAAAAAACGATGTACAGTTTCTTAGCTCTGTGACTTACACACTCCTGTATTCACTATTTTGTCGTGTGGATAATGATTATAGTACACAATAAATATTTATCTAAATGTCCGATTGAAGAACCATTTGGAAGAAAATTTCCCTATGCTGGCTGAGGTTAGACTGTCAGTGTCTGTTTGTATCCGGTTTCATGATAGCTTGCATTGTATTCGTTTGGATAACAACTTTCATGACTTTTTGCTTTGTGGAGTAATATTTATTATGAACAAATGGTACGTACTTTGATATGTTAGGCATTCCACTTTGTGACATGCATTGGCTGTTGGGTACTTTATGTAACAAATTGTAATCTTAGCCCACTGTTTCAAAGGATGATTTTAGAATTGGTTATGGTCAAAAACCCGGAACTGGGTATCACCAAGTAATAAAAAGAACTATTTTGCAATTTTGGCTGCTTTTCTTACTGGAACAGTATCAAAAGTGGCTGACCTTCAGCATCCCCACCGAGCGAGGTGGCACAGTGGTTAGCATACTGGACTCGCATTCGAGAGGACGACGATTCAATCCCGCGCCCGGCTATCCTGATTTAGGTTTTCCGTGATTTCCCTAAACTGCACCAGGCAAATGCCGGGATGGTTCCTTTGAAAGGGCACGGCCGACTTCCTTTCCCTTCCTTCCCTAATCCGATGAGACCGATGACCTCACTGTCTGGTGTCCTCCACCAAAACAACCCAACCAACCCCTCAACATCCCAATTCCTCTCTCAAACTGAAATTGAAAATAGTTCCAATATCTCCGCTCTGAAAAAGGTTTCTGAGGAAGTCTGTTATCACGCAAAGGCCTGAACTCGTGATTTCTCTCCATTATATTTATTTGGGAACCCTTCTTTTCCACCACTCTTTCGGGAGCAATTAGCTGAAAAGAACTGTAAATTTACAATGTGCCCAACGACAAGTAAGGTTCTCTATTCTGTGGGGTGGAGGATGATTGTTACCGGTACATAAATAGCAATAAAATAATAATTTGCTTTATTTCAACAGCTAACTTACGGAATGAAAATTTACTCTGTAAGAATCTTCTGGACACTCAGCTTTTTTCATCCGTGAAATACAGAGGGTGCCGAGTTTCATATCGTGCTCCCTGACTTCCGAAAGAAATTCTCACACCTGCGCACTATTTAGTGAGATAAGTACCGGCTTAGGGAATATAAGATCAGCTCTAGTGCTCAATTATCGTTCTTAATGGGGTGAAGTCGTCAGATATAAATTTTTCCCTCAAAATATAGATTTAACTTTGTCACACAGTAAAATAACGTAAAAAAACATAGCAAAAAACAAATTTAATTTCAGTCTTAGTATCGAAATCTGTAAGAAATTGTCCATTGAGCTGCTTCGTAGCTGGCACTTCCTTAGAACTCCCATCACAGGGACTTTTCACCCATTATGGAACGTTTCATGGCGCATATTGTTATAAGATTTACGTATTGGAATCTTGACAAAATACGGATATGCATTACTGTATTTTCATGACGAGTTACTTTCTCGTATTCATCCCCCACCATGTATACTAGATACTGTGGTTGTTAATTTAAGTCAAAAAATTATTTCACTTTTGTGCGCCATGAGCCATGCTATGGTGTATCGCTTTGCTTTGGGAAACGGTTTTCACACGGCCATCACGACCTTAGGGGCCTGTATACTGCTTACGTCCATTCTATTGATCAGTTGAATCGCGTGCCTTGTTGTGTCCCATATTGCGACAGATTTTGGGCACTCAAAACGATGATCAGTTGTGTCCACATGTCGCCGCCGGTTTCAACTGACTGGAGAGAAGCATGGAGATGGTCGTTAATGTCCGGTTTGTCACTTTCAGCCTAGTCGATATGGCGCCTTCTGGTATTATTTTTATCACCTAATCTTCCCACATAATTGTCCAATTGTGCTATGGTATCTGCAATTCCCATTTATTAGAGATTGGAGTTCCTTTGAGAACTATGGAAATCTTACGAACTCTTCCTTGTCTTGGTGTCTGTTGGTATATAAGTTTTATTGAAGTAATTATTTCCGATGAAGTTAAATGGTTATGGGATACTGACTGTATGAACCGGTGCTATCTCTGATATCGGGCAATGTTTATGAGACAATACAACAGTTAGCGATTGTGAACCCATTTCTGTTACAGGCTTCATTCTGTTGACGAGTGGTGCTGTGTATTTTGCGTGCATCTCTGTCAGTCATAGTACACCCTCATTTAAGCTGAGCGTGCAGGTATGCAGAGAAACTATAAAATCTCATCCCTCCGTGTAAACCAATAAATCCCTTGCTGCATAGGTCTTCCTGTTGTTTTTGGTCAACGGGAGGACCTGAACTAAGTACCACACTTTTGCGAGTATCTTCGTGTTGACTGACTTTACTTTTTTCGGTCATTGCAAAATTTCTACCCGTGTGGTAGATATTTACTACCGCTCTTATTTTATGTAGCATTGTGCCCCAATTGAGAAGGTACGTTCTTTGCGGGTTATCTGTCGCAATTATGCCTAACACCTGATACTGTGAACCAGTCCCAGTGTATATTAGACCTTATATTTGAGATGCTCTTACCGTTAACATTGTACAAAAAATGAAGTGTATAACGTCATTATCCTCATTATCCCCATGAGGATATTCGCGGATGACGCTATTATATACACGAAAGTTTTCTTTTACTTTATTTGGCTTTTCGGTCCGCACTCATGCAGTCATCTTAACAGTGGAGCATCAGTTATGACTACACAAACGTAGGGACACAAAATTCCTGGTCCCCGTGGAGAAAATTTCTGATCTGGCAAGGAACACAGAAAAATTTCAACACCAGAAAACTGTACCGAGATGTAGAAAAACTTTCACTTCAACACCAGAAAACTGTACCGAGATGTAGAAAAACTGGCACAGGAACTTTCGATTGACCATCAAGCTAAAATGGGTACTGCTCTATCAACCAGTTGTCGATGGGTCACTAGAGGCAGGAAAAAATGTAAAGAACTTATAGACAGCAGTTCGAAAAGAACTAAAGTGAAAAGACTACATAAAAGTAGTTACAGGAGAAACAGATGACTGAGAGTCAATGGAAGAACCAAAAGGAAATGTAACTCATTAACGAAGGAAGTGCTTGACAACACACTCGTTCGACCGACTGTTGAGTAGGTATTGCAGCCAGCTGGAATATATGAGAAGATAAGGAAGGTCTAAAGAATGGCGACGTGTATGGTTATGGGAGTTCCTGAGCGAACTCCAAGTCAAAAGATACAAGAGAAGCGTTTTGTATTATAGAGAGGATTTAAAAAAAATAAGTCCTTCCCACACACACCTCGTGAAATGATGACAGGACAGTCTGAGAATCTGGGGTTAATTCGGAGGCTTACCATTGCTTTTGGAGTCATTGGTGCATTTTGCGAGATCAGGGAAGTTTCAGAAACAACCAAGGAAGGAAAAATAAGTAGCGAAAGAATACAGACCAGGAAGGAAGTGTGTGAACATACTACTACAACATGGGATATGCTAAGTAATCTTTACCAAAGCTAAAAATAATACCATGGAATCCAATGCACCCCCTGTCCCTCCCCCAACGCTCGCATTCATTAACTGCCGAAACTGGCTTTCGGATTACACTTGTAACTATGGGTGTAGCGTGACGAATGAACTGCGTTCCGCGTGCTGCTATCGCGTCTGGTAGTTACGAGGAGTGAGTCGGCTATAAGCGAGACCCAGGTACGAGCTGCCGGGGAGCGGCGACCGGCTGCACGCAGCGTTTAGTTGCACGCGGCTGCAGTTTATGCCAGGTACTCGACGTGAGCACACTCAAGGGCGTACTTGTTATGGGAAGAAAGCTGGCGGCGTTTCACTGCCGCGGTTACTGTCTCACGGCCACTCCACAGCAGGTCATTAACATCTTCTAAAGCCGAAGTGCTGTGGCGTGGAAAGGAACAATGTCACTGACAGGGAACACGAGGTCAAACAGTAGGAATACTCGAGAACGTTACTCACGCAGCACAGAGTAACCTTAAGCCAATGAAAGGTTCCGAAAGTATATTAATTAATAAATTACTGTAGCTACCCTGCCACTTCAATATTTTCTGCCTGTTACCAGCCGATGGAAATCTTAAGGTGAATGACTACCACAGTTAAGCACGACACGATGTGTTATTTAATCTTTTTTCTTAATTCATCAGTTCGGTGCTATTCACCCAGCCCAGTAAACACGTCTGCTTCCTCTATAATCTGCTTTTCGTTCTCAAATCTGTGTTCCTGTTTTTCATATATGTTTTCTTCCTGTCTTAAATTATCTGTTCTTGAATGTCCGGACGGTATGTTCCTTCATTTGGTAAAAATTTTCAGACATTCCGTCACGTCGGTTCTACACGCAGCATGTTTCACAACTGCTGAAATAGGCTTCCAAGGGTCGTAGATAAAATGTTGATAAGCAACCCACGTCCAGTAGAGCTACACAATGCATGTAGCGAGAACGTTTTGCCGTTTCACTGAGTTCATCATAAACCAATTTCGACTGCAGTGATTACGAGGAACTGGTACGTTCGCCCATAAGAGGGCTGACTGTGACACTCCACGGACGCGTTAAGTGTCTACGAAAGCATGTATTTTGTCCAAGGAACCGCAGGATCTCTACGAGAAGCGGCTTCTGTAGTGCACACAGGTCAGGGCCCATTCTCTCCGTTGTGTGCGTACCGTGAGACTGGAGCTTCGAAAGTGATCCGACACTCTAACTTCTTTTACCTGCAAACGGTACATTTCTGGACATAGGTCTGTGAAGTTCCCTCTACCATCTCCAGATGCCTGTTGTCAGTCCAGTTAATTCCTACTTCTATACTTCGGATTCGTGAGCATTTGCACATGATACTACTTAGTAAAATCTAGCAACTTCTGTGATCCCGTTAACCCTTTGACTACCTATCGGAAATATGTGTCCAACGATTGTTTATCAGAGATCCGTTCGAATTTTTGCATATTATTGCTGTGTATTAGTAACGTACTAACGTTTAGCACAATTCTTATAGCCTGCTATGCTGTTCTCAAGTTTCATTGTTAACCGTCGTCACTGTATTGTCACATTGAAGTAGTTAACACCTGTAGATAAACAACCCAGTTTCGAGATTCGCAAAACAGTTTGCATCCGCCCTTTCCCGTACATACTGCGTCGGCGACTGACACCCACGAATTGACACTGGCCACATCACAAACGAAAACCATATTGAGTACCTGCAGTGTGAACTACAAACTTGCAGAGATGCTTGGTCCACTAATGTTTGTCTGTTTTCGGTATGCTTTGCAGGTTTTGCGTCCGGAGCTACTCATGAATAACCCTGTATGTCATACCCCTCGTACCCCCACCCCCACACATCAACTCCCTTGGAAAACTAAACAGCCGGAAATATTATTTCATATTGTTATTTCTGACTAAGGCATTTATGAAAATAATCATACATTGATGTTTTTGAAATAAAACTGGTAATCAAGGATTTTATCGCAACGTCCTTTAGTGGAACGAGATCCATGAGGCAACAAATACGATCGTTGCCCTCAATCACCGATATTGTACGGTAATGAGTTAATGTTCGCTTTTCTCGCCAAATCGCATCAAAGATACAACAGCGCTGGCATAACTGGAGTCCGATAAGATGGTCTTTTTGAAGCTACGGATTGGAGAATTTTGGAGCGAGCAATAGGATGTACATTACGCAGAACTAGATTCTTGTATCGCTCACCTGTTAGAGGCCATGATATATGGAATGAAATAATAAGCAACAATTGTCATATAAGAATTTTACTTTCTCGAACGGGTTCGGGCACTTTGGGATCTTCTTCAGAACGATACACCTATTGCATAATTTTCGAGAGTCAGTAATAAAGTTCACACAGCACAATGCCATAGTTCTAAAAAATATGGAGATACGGATCTATGTTACTGTGATGTAGGAACTTTATTATTGACACTCGCAAATAATGCTATAGGGTTATCCTTCTTAAAAAGGGCGCTAAGTGCCCGAAACAGGTCCAGAAATTAATTTTCTTACATGCAACTGGTTTCTAATTTTAACATTATATACGACTACAATTACTAACGATGGACAAAATACTAAACCACGATATGTGTATTAGATGTCGAGTTGCGTACTACCCAAACATTTCCCACGAGAGCACCTCCTCATGCATCGTACAGATATCTTGTTGATATCTAGTATGCCAAGCCTAAGGTACGAGTAGTTTTCGATATGTTTGTAGCTGTTGCCGTGTACCCGTGTACCACACTCGGCAGTCCAGAATACCTATTCCTATGCGCCGAGGGATGAATGGTGTAAGCTATGCGATGGTTTTAAACTCTATGGTTTTTTACATGTGGTGAGGTATGGTATAAGTGTTTACTTTATGGACTCCATAGCGTAGACGCCGGCCGCGGTGGTCTCGCGGTCTTCTAGGCGCTCAGTCCGGAACCGGGCGACTGCTACGGTCGCAGGTTCCAATCCTGCCTCGGGCATGGATGTGTGTGATGTCCTTAGGTTAGTTACTTTTAAGTAGTTCTAAGTTCTAGGGGACTGATGACCACAGATGTTAAGTTCCATAGTGCTCAGAGCCATCTTGAACCATAGCGTAGAGGTGTTTCTCGATGCCATGACTGCTCATCAGTTGTTGTCTCCCATTAAATGAACAAGTGGTGTACTCCTCTGTGGCCCATCCACTGTTACAGTACGTGAAAGTAGGTGCCGACTCCAGTCATCTACACATTGGTGTCAACGCCAGCAAATTCCAGAGATTGCGAATTCCTCTAACAGAATGAACTCAGGTTACACACTTCAGACAGCGAGGCATGATAATCTCAGTACATGTTTGTCCTTTTAAACAGGATATACATGCGAATAACAGACATGACGTGTTCCCCACAAACGCTATGACGATGCGCTAGAGTATCACACCAGCGATCTGTATGGAGCCTGATGATACACCAGACACGTTAAATGGCACGCTATTGCTTGGCGACGGGAGAGCTACCTCATCAACACAGCAGTTGTCAGCAATGTATTTGCTCAAAAGAGCATATAGCAGTAGGACTGGCATAAGTATTCACGAGCACATTCCGTAATTTACGACACACGTTCGCTCTCAGCTTCCGACAAAACTCTTTACAACTGATATGCCCCACTTTCGAATGAACAGCATGAACTTATTGATTTCATGAGTCTGACAAATAGTACAAGAGTAATGGCTTTCTTCGGTATGCTGTTTTCTAAAGTAAAGTTAGGTGGACTCATAGGGAATGAGGAGGCTCTCTGCAGAATAGGAGAAGGAAGGAACACACGGAAACACCGACAGAAAGAAGCTACAAGGTAATAAGTCGTATTACGTTAAGCCATAAAGGAATAACTACCATGATAATATAGAGTGCCGGTCAGGTTAAAAGCTGAGAAAGACTTTGGTACACATTCTACAAATAATTAAGGATGTAGGGCGCAAACAAATGTAGGCTTTATCTTAAGGGTATGACGAACCAAGACGCCCGCAAAACAATCTGGAAAATACCATTTGCAGCCTGTCTACAAATTACAATCTTTTGGAGAACTCCAGTTTAGGCTGAAAGCTGTTATCTACTTTTACATTCCAGTCTAATTTCTTCAGACCTCTTCATCGCAGCATGCGCGCCACACAATCATTCTCTGTAGCTCTTAATGAAAGACGAATAGGTTCTACCACGTAACTTTTACTCTTTGTTACACGCCCAAGGCATTAGTGGATGAACGCAGATGCGTTGGATATTTCTGGCTGAAAAAAAATCACTTATCTATCCCCTCTTGCCTCCTGCCCAGCACGCAGACTTTTCATGCAGTGTTGAACACTCTGGACTCGTAGACGATAGTACAGTAGCAGCGAACTTCGTTTTCCACATTGATTTATGTTCTACTACAATACTTAATATTGCCACAATTGTTGGTACGAAGAGGCCACGACCTATATCTTACCCTATAGTTCACTTCGCTGAGCATTTCCATATCTAATGACCTTTTCGTCAACGGGATAGTAATGTTTAATATTCCTGTCGTCTGGCAATTCATATTTTCTTCAGCCCTTTAACTGTTCTAAGGTACCACTTTTCAAACACTTGCAACGTACTGTTTACAACAATCACAATGTAAGTGCTTTGCGTCAGCATTTGTGTGTGTGTGTGTGTGTGTGTGTGTGTGTGTCTGATGAAGCAGATGGCATGGTATGCATGTTCTGCTTATCTACTTCGATGCTATACCGTCACACAATAAGTTAGTTAAAATTTGGATAGGTTTTGTCCGCTAGTTTTTTTCCGCTTGAAAAGAAAAGGAAAATATATTTACGCTACTTTTTATCGTACGCTTTATGTGGTTTGCCATACCTCTTCCTGGCCTATAATAAAGTTTCATTCCCATGTAGTTACCTGTATATTAATTTGGCCACCTCTTTCTTGACTGTTAAGATGATTTTTTACCAAGTATGTAACATAATCTTTGAAAAAATTTCTGAAACTCCTCACTACTTCCTATCAGAACTGCCGAATCATACGTAAACAATAAATGTCATTCAATGGGCGTTGAGAAAGCTTATCAAGAGGGACAATGAGAATGTACTGGACGGCATCCAGCATGTTCAAAGGGGCGATCAGCAGCTAAGAGTTGCAATTCATCCAACGTGATTACCAAGTCGGAGTCTTCTCTCATCCTACAGTTTAGAAATTATTTCAGATTTCTTAGAAGACAATAAAATTAAAAAAGCAAGAACGAACACACAAAAAACGTCCTCGTGGTTTTGACAGCCTGTTTATGATAGAAACTAGGTGAGGGTGTGGCAACATTTACTACCTTATCAAAAGTTTCAGGACATTTATTAGTGGAAATTAAAATGGACATGTCCAGCCATCGTCTTTGTGACGAATATAGCTCTGCTATGGACACGGTCAATGAGATGTCTGATTGTCTGTGAAGGAAGCCCAGTCTTCCCCAAAAGGTGAAACGAGAAGAAATTGTGATTATTTTATTTGCTGTCATTTACAAATTGACCTGTCACTTAGTTTACCACCACTGGTCATGTTTTAGGAATATTAATTTATGTACAAGGTGTTTCACAATTCATGTTACACACTTCTGGACGTTATAGAGAAGTTTTACATAGGAACCCTTGTCCGGAAGCGTCAAACATTGAACCTACAGAGCGTCAAAGTTATAGACGCCGGCGCCTGCAAATGTTTGTACATACAAGGTGACTCGGTTATGATGTTACAGACGTTCAAGGATGATGGAGACGAACAAATGTAACAGTGTAAGGTCAACGTCTCTGGTTCGGAAATGAACGAGTCGAAAGTTACAAGCGAAAATCATTCCCATAATTCCGACAGTGGAATAACTGTACTGGTACTGTTGTTGCTGAGAATGTACGGTATGGAACTTTCGGAGGTAGTAATATGCACGAGAACAAGAAAAAATGTCTAGTAAATATGGATCTAAAATGCATACCTGAAGAGCTATGAGCACTTGTTCATATTCTGTAATGTGAAACACATCTCCTAAATTGAACAAGTGCTCAGAGTTCTTAAGGTATTCATTTTAGATCCCATTTTTAACTACGCGTGTTTCTCTTGTCTCGATCTATAGTACCACCTCTGAAAAATCTTAGCAACAACAGTAGTGGTACACGTATTCCGCTATCAGAGGTACCAGAACAGTTTTCCTTTCTAACTCTCGACTCGCTTCTTTACGGTACTGGTATCTTGACGTCAAATTGATAAATTTATCCTTATCCATCATCGTTGGAAGTTGTAATATATCACGGAGCAACCTGTGCGTACATAAATTTACAAGCGCCAGCGCCCCTAGATTTGACGCCCAGTGGCGTCGTTGGTTGACGTTTCCGGACACAGGTTCCTATGCACAACCTGATCTATTAAGTTCCCTCTACAACCTCTAGAAATGTGTGAAATGAATAGCAAAATTCCCTGTATATACACATAAACTCCTGGAAATTGAAATAAGAACACCGTGAATTCATTGTCCCAGGAAGGGGAAACTTTATTGACACATTCCTGGGGTCAGATACATCACATGATCACACTGACAGAACCACAGGCACATAGCCACAGGCAACAGAGCATGCACAATGTCGGCACTAGTACAGTGTATATCCACCTTTCGCAGCAATGCAGGCTGTTATTCTCCCATGGAGACGATCGTAGAGATGTTGGATGTAGTCCTGTGGAACGGCTTGCAATGCCATTTCCAACTGGCGCCTCAGTTGGACCAGCATTCGTGCTGGACGTGTAGACCGCGTGAGACGACGCTTCATCCAGTCCAAAACATGCTGAATGGGGAACAGATCCGGGGATCTTGCTGGCCATGGTAGTTGACTTACACCTTCTAGATCACGTTGGGTGGCACGGGATACATGCGGACGTGCAATGTCCTGTTGGAACAGCAAGTTCCCTTGCCGGTCTAGGAATGGTAGAACGATGGGTTCGATGACGGTTTGGATGTACCGTGCACTATTCAGTGTCCCCTCGACGATCACCAGAGGTGTACGGCCAGTGTAGGAGATCGCTCCCCACACCATGATGCCGGGTGTTAGCCCTGTGTGCCTCGGCCGTATGCAGTCCTGATTGTGGCGCTCACCTGCACGGCGCCAAACACGCATACGACCATCATTGGCACCAAGGCAGAAGCAACTCTCATCGCTCAAGACGACACGTCTCCATTCGTCCCTCCATTCACGCCTGTCGCGACACCACTGGAGGCGGGCTGCACGATGTTGGGGCGTGAGCGGAAGACGGCCTAACGGTGTGCGGGACCGTAGCCCAGCTTCATGGAGACGGTTGCGAATGGTCCTCGCCGATACCCCAGGAGCAACAGTGTTCCTAATTTGCTGGGAAGTGGCGGTGCGGTCCCCTACGGCACTGCGTAGGATCCTACGGTCTTGGCGTGCATCCGTGCGTCGCTGCGGTCCGGTCCCAGGTCGACGGGCACGTGCACCTTGCGCCAACCACTGGCGACAACATCGATGTACTGTGGAGACCTCACGCCCCACGTGTTGAGCAATTCGGCGGTACGTCCACCCGGCCTCCCGCATGCCCACTATACGCCCTCGCTCAAAGTCCGTCAACTGCACATACGGTTCACGTCCACGCTGTCGCTGCATGCTACCAGTGTTAAAGACTGCGATGGAGTTCCGTATGCCACGGCAAACTGGCTGACACTGACGGCGGCGGTGCACAAATGCTGCGCAGCTAGCGCCATTCGACGGCCAACACCGCGGTTCCTGGTGTGTCCGCTGTGCCGTCCGTGTGATCATTGCTTGTACAGCCCTCTCGCAGTGTCCGGAGCAAGTATGGTGGGTGTGACACACCGGTGTCAATGTGTTCTTTTTTCCATTTCCAGGAGTGTAATTAGCGACCCGACTCGGCTTCGCAACGGTCAGGTGACTTGTGTCACGTAGTGAATTTTGTTTACGATGTGGTGCATAGAGTTACCAATAAATTTCAGAGGACGTCATTAAGCAACTGAAGATCATCACTAGCGATGTAGGCAGTGTATGCCTCGAAAGTTTCCTGCAGGTATCTATATCACGTGTTGTATGTTTGCGATGGCATCTGGAGTGGCATCTCGAGGCAATGATGGTAGCACGTCGTGATGTAAGTAATACGTTTACAACCAAAGTAAATATTGTATGCGAACCATCAGCGTATGTGTGTGTGAGCTATTCAGTATGTGTAGGAGGCTGGCTAAGGTGGCACAAATAAAAGAAAATTAAAAATTTCACGCATGATAAACATGTTTAGTTAGCGTTATAGTATTGCTCTTGTGAAGCGTAGTACACACTGTGATGTATTGTTGGGACTATTTGCCGCAATTCTTTGTCATGGGCTCTTTACGGCAGGCTTCTTCGCTGTGTCATGCAAAGAATCATGCTCTCATCTAGGTTTGATTCAGGGAAGGCAGCAGGCGAAAAGTTGAGACATCTGCTGCTGTGCTGGAAGAACGTACTTTGTGTAAACGAAGCAAAGTTGCTGAAGTACTTATTCGGAAGATTTTTTTATTGTAGCCTAAAAAATAAAACACCACATACTTTAAATTAACATGTGTTTTCACTATGCAGTTGTTCTTAAACTATTGCAGAGAAACTGTGGGTGAAAAACATTTGATTATTTCAAATTGTCATCTCACATCACAGCCTGAAGGTGGAGGGGATACCTTTTGTTATTAGCCGTATTCCTAATGATACTTCAAACTTGAGTAATTCACTGCCTGGTGTAAGAAGATTTTCCAGCTAATTAAGTTTGCTAATTGCGACTGCTAATCTGAGGAAAGCAGAACTGGTAGTTTGAAATTGTCATCATATTTCGAAATTCGTACGAGTATCTCCTCACCATTGAGTGGTGAGCGCTCGTTAAAAGGTAGAGTGAAAAAAAACAGACTCAGCCACAATTCGCCCCCACAGTCTTTCAGTTTACAGCTACACACTCTACATTTAGCCCACTACGACATGTCCCATACACAGGTTGCTGCATTCTCGAGTCACTTTGCTCCCTCGAGTTATGGCGCCTGTTCGCTAGGAGTCAATGGCATCGTGTCCACAACATACATTTAATTAATTGGAACAATTTTTACGAAATATTTCGAAAATGTATGGAAAAGCCTTCTTCGTGAATCACTGTATATATTAGTAAAAAATTGGTCGAAATCAATATTTCGTCCATAAGGGACGGCACTGTAAGAGCTGAGACTGTTGACAAATACTACGGCACAAACATAATTTCTAAATGGTCAAATTCATAGAAATTTTTACAGTTTTGTGAGATTGTCTATTATCTGTCTCTGCGAATCGACACTGACTGGGGGTATGTCATATACTAGGAAACGGAACCGGGACTAATATTACTGCTGAATGAACCCCTACTAAAGAAAACGTCTCCAGGGAAATTAGATCCAGATGGAACCTTACTGGATTAATGGCTGTTGTTCCGGCAGCTTAGTGTTTACCCTTAAGTTTGCATCGGACGCTACTCACGTTCTTCCTGTGATACTGCATGGTCTCCACGACATCAGAACTATACCATCAGACGCTATTATTTATAGGATGAAATGTATGCAACCATCACAGATAAATCAAAAGTAGAGTGTTTTCGTTCATCACATACAACAGTTGATAATAATCTCTGTATCCTGTCCATTTGCTAAATAGATTCTTATTGATGAAAACACTTGAACATAGTGTTACTTTAACATTATATACAGATATTTATTTGTTGCACAACAGAGTACCGATAATACATGAAAAGAAAAAATATTTTGACTCATAAATACAAATCCCTTCCTTTCGAATCTACTTTCTCCGAACATGCATACGAACCGATGATCTTCAGCATCGAGGCCTTGTGGAACATTTATTTAGAAAAGTAGTGAGAGATCAGTCGTAAATATAAAACGAACCAACATAGAGTCAAAAACCTCTAAGTACCAGAAAACTATGATAACACCTTCTGTTTTGTCACATTCACCCTTTTTATTCACCGACAGAAATTAATGAGCAACAGAACCGAGAAGTCCACCACTCTCGAGAATAGTAAAACTCAATTGAAGACCTCAGCTGTAAACAGTACGAGTTGTCTTAAAAGAGTGGTGAAAGGAAATCCAACGTTCATAATATTTGTAGCTCTAGAAAACCTTTGGACTGTGTTGACTAGAATATATCGTTGAAATTCGAAAGTTTCTGGGATAAAATACAGGGAGCCAAGGCTTATCCAGAACTTATACAGAAAGCAGACTCTGTCGAAACATGTCAGGGAAACAATAACTGTAAAGAGATTAAGTCGGGGTTGTACCCCTACCCCCATGTTCTTCAATCTGCGCTCTAAGGACGCAGCAAAGGTAAACAACGGAAAATTTGGAATGGGAATGAAAGTTCAGTTAGAAGAAACAAAAACTTCGAGATTTTACCAATGACATCGTAATTCTATTGTAAAAGGCAAATGACTTGGAAGATCAGTTGAAACTGGAAATTTGTGGAAAGGACTGTGGGACCAAAGTGCTGAGACCATCGGTCCCTAGGCTTACACACTACTTAATCTAGCTCTAACTCACTAACGATAACGACAACACACACGCCCATGCCCAAGGGAGGATTCGAACCTCCGACGGGGGGAGCCGCGTGAACCGTGACAAGACCCCTCTGACCGCACGGCTACCCCGCGCGCAAGATCAGTTGAGAGGAACGGATGATATCTTGAAATAAATTATAAGATAGGTATTATTTTAAAGTAAAAGAAGGAAGAATTAGATTTAAATGATGCAGTGCTGAGTGCACTAAAATATAAAATGAATCAGTAAAAAGGGATGATAAGTTTGGTTATTTTGGCAGAGAAATAACTTTAGCCGAAATGTAAAGGATGTAAAACGCAAATTGGCTTTAGGCAGAAAAATATTCGTGAAAAGAGAAATTTATAGTTGTGTTACAACGCTGCCAGTCAAATTTATATTTATTTTATTTCTGAGATAACGCTACGCGCTTAGAGCTTGTTCTGTTCATCACCAGGTGTGTATACATATAGACGCATAGTAATCTAAATTAATATAGAAATTCGCGAACTTCATTTTTGTGCAATGTCCTGCTAATGCAGTAGTAGCTATCGGGAAACGTTACTTAGGCGTAATTTACATTATTTAATAGATTTTATCGTTTAATATCACGTATCTGTTTTTGTACACGGCTGACGATGAGCAGAATATACGCGTTACGTTAAATTGAAAATACAATAAGTATCACCGTTCGTAAAAGTATAAAACGAAGAAAAATTTTATATATAGTTACAGTCTCTACACTTTGCCACTTCGGTAGCAGTTAATAAAGAGAAATTTATAAACATCGACTGCAAATTCAAATGTTAGTATGTCTATTCTTTAGGTATTTGTCTACAGGGTAGACGATAAGCAGTTAAGACAAGAAGATAACAGACGTTTTTGAAATGTGGTGGTATAGAAGAGTGCTGGCAATTACATGGATGGGAGAATACCTGACAAGGATGTAAGATTTATAAACGGGAAAAGAAATTATCCGCTAAGAGGACACATCCTGAGGCATCAAGGATAGTCATTTTGGTATTGGAGGAAAGAGTGAGCAAGACGATAACTCAGTAAGCAAGTTATCATTTATGTAGATTACAGTTGTTACACAGAGGTAAACAAGTTTGCACATGACAGAATAGAGAGGAAAAGTTAATCGACCAAGTCTTCGGACTGAAGGACAACACAATTTAATCAAAGTTGCTTCGTAGTTTTGAAGTTAAAAGTACTCACTCGTCTGCAGGATAGTCCTGCGTGACAACGTATCGTCAGACTCGAATCGCTAATAACTGGAGTAATAGTGGGACCCAAAGTGAAACAACATGGGCGTGCTGAAAAGTAATGACTCCGAATTTTTTATGTGCACACTCTTAAAGCTTTTTAAATAAAGCAAACGTTATTAGCGTCCTACATCTCAATTCTTCAAATCTGAATATATCTTTGACATAATCACCATGGGGACTAACATATTTCTCCCAACAAAAGACCAGTTTCTTGAGAACGTGACGGCGTCACCATCTCGTCTCTGTTTGCACCGCTTAATCACCATCCAAGTCTTCGACGGTGTTTAAGTTGTGGAAACATATGAAAAGTGAATGGGGTAAATTCAGGACTGTGTGGAGGATGATCGATGACGGTGAACTCAAAGCATCGGACTGTTGCAGATGTCGCAGCGCTCGTGTATGCTCGCACTGTGATGCTGAAGGAGGTGTGGAAGTGCTCTTGGAATTCGAAACTCGACTGCAGCACACTGTTCCTCAAGCATCGACATGGCTACGTTACACATCACCACTTGCCGCAGAGGGCTGCATATGCGAATGCACAAAGAATAAAGATGCAGAATCCTTTTTACTTGAAAAGATTTAAGAGATTTCACATAAAAAATTGGGCGGCAATATTTTCCGGCACGCCCCCGTAAATTGAAAATTTTAAAGTGATGGAATGTATCATCTCATAAGACTCATAGATATTCTCGGCATTACAGAGAACGCAAGTTACAGATAAGCTCGCGTCGAAAGGGATCCAAAAAGCATAAAACATCCAGTGCCAAGCGAATGCGACAGTTACGGCAGCGTCGAAAAGGAAATAAAAAGAACAGTGTAAAGCAAAGTAGCTTATCCATGAGACATTAGTATTAAATCGAGCCCATCTAGTAGCATGTCATGTACGTATGTGATGTACTTCAGGTGGTTCTGTGTTTTATCAAAGATGCCACCGGTGATTGTGCTGACCTCATCGTTGGCAATGACATTCCTCAATACGCTTTTGCCTTCACGAATCCACGATTCCTGCTACATGCAAAAACAAGTGATTTGCCTGTTGTGTAACAATTATACTGCTCTATATAACCACTGTATTTAAAAAATTGATAATTTAATTACATATTAATACGAAACACTTATTATTTTATCGTTACGTTTTTACGAAAAGTCGAAACCCAGACCCAAACTTCGCATAGAGAACTTTTTTTTATGTACATGAAATATATTCTCAGTTGCGAATACTGCAGAATGGAATGACAACATTGAGAATTAATGTCGGTCTTTCATTCCATCCAGGAGTTCCCGCTTGCGTCGAGAGGTCGCCTTAACAGTTTCGGCTGTCGGTGCGTGCTTCACGGCCAGACTCAAAGTTACATATACCGTAAGCCATTTGTCTACAACCTACACTCGTACAGTTTTTGTGCTTCCTGTATAGGGGAGACATTTAATTGAAAGTCATTGCCCTTGCATCTGAAGATAAATACGATATTGTAGTACTTGTATTTGTAAGAACAACGATACAGTTTTATGTAGGAGACGTGTTTCTTAAGTAAGTACCGTTTTGAAATTTAAAAAAGACATGCTTAGATATCTCATTAATTTTATTTTTACATGAAAGCCTGTACCTTAATCTACTTTTCTACATAATTTCCGTCAATATTGACGTACTTGCCATAACGTTGTACCAGTTTTTGAATACCATCCTCATAGAAGTCTGCGCCTGTTTTGACTTCGCCATCGTCTTGAAGACACTGACCGCCCAGGTGTTTCTTCAAGTGCACGAACAGATGGCAGTCACTGGGCGCAACATCGGTGCTGTACAGAGGATTATTTAGAGTTTCCCATTTGGTGCGATTCACCACATGCGGACGGGCATTGTCTTGCAGCAAAACGATGCCCTTGCTCAACTTGCCACGTCTTTTGTTCTGAGCTGAACGGGCGCAGGTTGTGCAGTGTCTTACAGTAAGCTGCTGCATTGATTGTCTTATTACGAGCCAGAAATTCCACAAGCAATACTCCTTTTCTGTCCCAAATAACAGTAACATGATTTTCTGGGCAGAAATTATTTGCTTAAACTTCACTTTTCTGGGTGAATCTGAATGCCGTCATTGCATGGACTGTTGCTTTGATTCTGGTGTGACGTAGATCACCCATGTTTCATCGACTGTAACAATTTGGCTTAAGAAATGATCACCATCGATGTAGTAATCCTCTAGGAAAGTCAATACTCTGTCTAAACGTTCGGTTTTGTGCACATCTGTCAACATTTTCGGCACCCAATGTGCGCACAATTTTCGGTAATTCAAGTGCTCGGTCACGACGCCATACAAAACACTACGGGAAACATTAGGAAAGTCATCCTGCAAGGGGGAAATTGTAAAGCGTCTGTTTTCTCTCAACTTATTGTCCACTTACTGCACCTAACATTCATTAACGACCGAAAGACGCCCAATCGATTGTTCATCACGCACATTTGTGCGGCCATCTTTAAATGCTCTCGCCCACTATCTTACCATTCCGTAACTCATAATGTTTTCTCAGTAAACTGCGCAAATCTCACTATGATTATCGATCGTTTTCACGCCTTTAGCACTAACAAATCTTATAACAGTCCGTAGTTCACAGCCGCCAGGACTCTCGATTATCGGAGGCATCTTAAACACTCAGTACGCAACGTAAACAAGTAAGAACCAACTATAATGGCGTCAGTGCGTAGACAATAGATGTAGGTACCCAGTGAGCATGCGCAGAACACCGATCGTGGCGCTGCGGCCACGGTGTGGCAAAACGGTACTTACTTAAAAAATACGCTTCGTAAATTGAAATTTCAGCAGGGAGAAGGGAATGGAAAATGAAGGATTCACTGATGCCAGCTCCATCGGGACTTATTGCAAAATCAGCGGCGAGGAGTAAAAATTAGTACAGGGCCGAGACTCGAAATTGGGATCTTATGCTTCCTAGTCATCTGTGTTAACCAATGTGCCATCCGGACACGGCGTTATTCGAAATTGTGCGGAATATCTGGGCACGCCTTCCGGCCTACGCACACTCCCACCGAGCGCCACCTATCTGCAGTGCCCGTCCATGTTCCGCATGCTCGCTACTTTGAGATTCCCACAGGAGACAGAACGTAATTGTGCATTTGCACTGGAGATGATGGATTGACGGCCCACCGAGGCGAATCAGTTATTGTACGCGAGTGTCTGTTCTCTCGGAAATATTCGAAAGAACAGACACCACGCATTCGTATACGATGCAATGTGCATTAGGACATGCAATCATGTCCGAAGGAACATTGAATCGTACTTCCTAAATAAAACAAAGGCACTGCAGTATCGCGGATAATGGTTCCTCTGGAATTCGCACGCAGGCGACCCTGAGGAGGTGCAAGTTTGAGAAAGAGGCGGGCAGGAATGTGCAGGTAGCCGGAGCCGGCGAGTATCCGGTGGCGGGGTGCCCGCGGAAAGTCGGCCGCGGCTGGCCCGTGCTCTCGCCGGCTGTCCCGTCGCCGCGCCCGGTCCCCACCTGCCGGACGCAGGGTGGGGGCGCTACTCGCCGCACGCCGCCTCTGCCTGCTCGCCGGTGAAAGGAGCCGCCGGGCCGCCTATAATAGGCCAGCGCCGGCCATCGGACCATCAGTCGCCCACTGTAGCTCTCCTCTGCAGCCCACAGCATCGTTTCAGCGCCACGATGGCCCTCCACATGGTGAGTCGCTCCACATCTCACGTGTTCTCGCCCTGCGACGGAGATCGAGATCTTGTGCAACGTGACTAGTGATGCAGATTGTTTTCATCAACATTTCCCTTCATCGTGACCAAAACTTTAGAAGCTCTTACGGTGAATTTTTGTAGCTCCCATAGGGTTAGTGCTCACGACTTGTTTTATTACTGTCCCATCGTCGATTAATCCCTAGGGTCAGTTGCAATGATCAGATATCCTTAGGCAGCCATGTTTAGCAGGAGGGTAAATATTTTAATAAAATCATGTTGGGCGTTAGAGCGCATTGTGTTAAACCAAACAGCTATAAAAAATAGACATTTCCACTGTCTTTTAAGCGGTCCTAATCAGTAGGACAGAGTGAGTTCGTTAGTCCCGAAGCTAACACCCAGTAAGAACATCGGAACGTCTAAATCTGCGTAGGCAGACTTGTCTGGTACTAGTAGCATACAAATATGTGAATTAAATTCTTCCGCTGTCAGGACACGCAAGACTGAAACTAAAACAGCTATAAAAAGAGTCATTTCCATCGTCTTTTTAGAATTTGGTAGCTCTAAAGATAACCACAGCTGGAAAGGTTGAAACGTAGATTTTTATAGTAATTTTGTTTGAAAATGTCACATCCTGATCCTGAAAACGACTTACTGAAACTGAAATGGAAATGCCGTGTGGTAAGGCCCTCCCGTCTGGTAAACCGTTCGCCTGGTGCAAGTCTTTCGAGCTGACGCTACTTCGGTGACTTGCCTGTCGTTGGGGATGAAATGACGATGATAAGGACGACACACCACGCAGTCTCCGAGCGGAGAAAACCTCCGACCCAGCCGGGAATAGAACCCGACCCGTTAGCTATGACATCCCGTCACGATGACCACTCAGCTACCAGATGCAGAGATTTAATGAAACTGGCGCTGAAATTACATCATACAAATATATTTCCAAGGGCTTGAACAAAGCCAGTGAAATGTATTTCACCCACGAAGGAATCAGTTTATGACCAAATCTTGAATCTGAGGCTGCTACCGAGCTGTAAAAACGAGAAGTTGCGGAAGATCGAAAGAACGTTTGGGGGCCTGTTCAGCACGAGAGTGTCATAGAAGTGTTGAATTAAGTCTACCGGAGTCGCTGAGGGCAAGATGAGGTTTAAGGAAAATACTTATTCTTCAAATTTAATGTGACGTCAGTTGAGAGTAAGTGTGTGTATGTGTGTGTGTGGGGGGGGGGGGGGGAGGTTAAGGGTAGTGTTTATTGGTTTAGGTAGCCCAACAGCTAGGTTATTGGCACTCTTCTCATGCGAAGACGAATCGTGATAGATGTGCCTTCTAGTGAAAATTCTGAGAGATTTGGATTTATTCGGTTCGCCAACAGAAGTTCTCATTTCACCGAATCATCTGACATTTAGTAAAGTGTGGCCATCATACGACACTATCAGTCGGTGGGGTGAAGGAGGCAGATCTACTCGTATATGTATATAGCAAAATAGATCTCTCGACCCACATCACACCATTTGTGTTTCCCATATTCGACCACAGGGCTCAAATACTTTGTGGAAACACGTGTCAGTATTGCCGAACTTTCGAGTGATTCATCTCGAGACTAGGTGGAGCAGATACCTTTCAGTATCTCAGCCTTCCGCCTGGGAAAAATACATCCACCGTTAGGAATCGATTCTCTAATGAATCCTGAAACCATTTCCAATGAATGTCAGAATATTTCTGTGGTAACTCACTCGTCGGAAGCGAAACGTTAAGTAACAGAACAGTGATCGGTTGCCGATAGTCTAAGGAATTAAGTCACATAGATTTTTCTACAGTGATCTAGCGACAGTGAAAATATCTTCTTCGTTATGACTATCATCCACTGGAGGTTTTCTAATAGTTGCACCTGTGTCATAACAACATTTCAGAAACGTGTGGCAATTCTGGTTTGTAATATTTGAGATTTATGCAATATGGACCTGTTTGCGGCAAAACGATTTGTCGTTCTCTCCCAATAATCTCGTTTTGTAAGGCTGGCGTTATGAAATGGCATATGCAGAATCGCTTGAGCTTGGAATTGGAAAAGTAATGGGAAAATGGATGCAGTAGTTTAATTATCACAGTTCAAAATGAGAGAAGAAGCGTTAACTTAGAGTTGGCCATTTTTCACCCAAAAATCGCAGAGTCAAAGAGCACCTGATTTTCAAAATTCCGTAGTCAGTATTGTTGAAGTATACTACTGCAGAAGCCCACGATCTCGAATGATGGTTGGAGAACTGTGTCCCTTTCTGGGTGACATAGGTTTAATATCATATACCACAGACATAGATTAGACCCTGAACTTTCCCTACAATACGATCCAGTGACGGTATGTGTCACTGGAAATAGTGATTCTGTCCTTAGATTAGTATAAACATCGTGTAATCATTCTTCGACATATTCGAGACTAGAAGGATCTTTTCTGGTACATTTTTACCCCTTCTCCTTTCATTTCCATAAGGTATGATTACTACTTTTAGTGGAATAAATTCCCTGGAACATAAGGTACTGCCTACCATTCCATTTTCAGTTTCATATGTTCGTCCTTCGCCAAGGTCCCCTTGTTCTTAGGCTGTCTAACTCTGAACTCCACCACGAGGAGTGCCTGAGGGAAATGCATCTTCAATTCATTGCAAGAAGTAATCTAATCTTTAACGAAGCTCCAATGCTGAGCCGGAGTAACATTTGCGTTTGCACTGCGTTCGGACAGATTTGCTTGGCGTTACTGGTGGCGAGCGTGCACTGCTACCCGGCAGCGCCCAATGAGCGCAAGGTGGAGAAGCGAGGCGTCGACGGCGGCGTCGGGGGCGGCGGCCTTGAAGGCCACGGAGGTGGCTACGGAGGCGGCGGCTATGGCGGCGGCGTCGGAGGCGGCTACGGTGGAGGCTATGGGGGCGGCTACGGCGGCGGCGACGACGGCGGGCACGACGCCGGCAGCTACGAGCCAATTCATGAGCACGTGAACGTCTTCCACAAGAGCATCGAGCCACCCAAGGTCAAGGTGCTCAAGGTGAGTGATCGTCATCAATACCTCACCCTCCATCGCTAGTACGCGCAACGTCAGATCACCAGCTGTTCGACACAAGCAGATGATGCATCCGATATATATGTGACAAGACTAAATCAAAATTGCTAATTAGAGTGATTTCCTATTTCAAGAAACACCCACATGTGTCATCTACGAATGACTTCAACTAACACATTAACAGCTGGAATCTCAGACTTAATATTTCACTGTCAAATGATGTAAAAGTCATAAAGAAATTTCCTGTCACGTTAAAAGTGGAACAGCGCTCTGACAGTAACATGCTCTTACTAGATCACATATACGAGCACCCCTCATTAACAGATCCAAAGCTTTGTATGTATGTCAGTTCCGCTTTGCAAAATCCTCCGAAGTTCCACTGTGTAATTTGCTGGACCTGGGCCCGTGAGCGAAAAACCCTCAGATCCCGCTTGCGGGTTGATCCCAGATCTATTCTTCAGAGGAGCAGGGTGCGGAAAGCTGACAACAACTGGGATGCCGCTGTGATGATACGACGCCCCATACAGAAACGCCACTGTGCAGAGAATCATATGGTGGCTGGTTGCGTCGAGAGCACGCTGGTCCTGACAGCGACGTTACTTTCTTATTCTTATTGTTCATCGGAGGACTATGTGCAGTGGTAGAATGTCCAGATGATCGCCCCACTCCCGTTTAATTTCAACAATTCGATAGCAGTGTTCACCCAGTGTTTCCTATTTGAAGTGATTCCACAAAAAACGTTATCCTTGGCATATTTGTAACAGCATAAGAAGATGCAGGAATAACCAAAGTTTTGGTACTTCTCCTGTGAAATGTTTCACAGCTGTTCTTTCATACGTTTTTACCCCAAACTAGAGACGGTGGGTGGTTGACGACCAAACCTCCAGCTAGTGTTGCTTTCTAACTCTGAATAAAGTCTACGGGTGTAGAACAATTTGCTCTGCAAGTGTCATTCGGGAAACATTACAACTGCTTCAGATCTAGGCATCAGCATTTACAATCACTATCCCATCAACTGAGTGATCAAAATGGTTCATCATTTGAGGTGCCATAAAGGTCCCTTCCGCTAGTACCTCGTGGATGTTTTCACAGAAACATAAACGGCATTTCTGCTAACCTTCCCTCACGACCACTGGCAAACAAGAAACGTAATGGAGACTGGCTTTGTCACTGGCTAACAGTCACCATCGGAAAGAGATTAAAGGAAAGCTTCCACAACGTGATGAAGAGAAAGCTGGCTTTTGTAGAGTAGGGATTCGAGCAACCCACCTGATGTAACAGGATAGCTCAGAGGTGTAAGCAGTGTTAAAGATGAAGCTATCAACATGGTTCTTTGAATATCGTTCTGTAGTTTGCACATCTACGTGGATACGCCGCATGTCATTTTAAATTGCAGCACGGAGGATCCCACATATAAGTGTTAGTTACGCTCTTTCATACACCATTAGCGTACGGCTCAAGAGATTAATTACTGTGAGCATCCATGAACAACATACCTTTTATTTTGTCATTCTGATGACACCACTACGTAGGTTCTCTTTCGCGAGAACAGCCTTGTCTTTCATTCAACAATTCCCTTTTATGGCTTTACAGTTTCGCATGCATACCGTTGCAATATAGCATAGCGTTCCAGTATCTTGAGCATCATATGTCAGGATTACTTCCTGTGGACATTCTTCCTGCGATGTACGGAACTACTTCTCCAGTAACTTATATATTCTCAGTCAACACGGTCTAGTTACTAGTTACATGTCCAGAAACTTATATGCATGTAATAACCTCTCAGTAAACACGGTCTAGTAACATGTGTTTGATGATATTTGTATAGTGCGTTGTTTACTATCTGCCTTGTGACATACACTTGTTCAACCCTGTCGTCCAATGCCCCTTGTGTACGTGTACTGTTGATGCAGTGCGCCCTGTTAATGGGAATTGCAACTTGTCCGCAGATCCCGGTGCCGCACCACATTCCGGTGCCGGTCCCACACCCCGTGGCCGTCCACGTGCCGCACCCGTACCCCGTGTACACGCGGCACGCCGAGCGCGTCGAGGTGCCCGTCATCAAGACGATCCACGTGCCCGTCGAGAAGCCGTACCACGTGACGGTCGAGAAGAAGGTTCCGTACCCGGTGGAGAAGCCGTACCACGTAACCGTGGAGAAGCCGATCGCCGTGCCGGTGCCGAAGCCGTACCCCGTGCACGTGCCCGTCTACAAGCACGTCTACCACCAGATCAAGGCCCACGGATGGCACTGACCGCTGACGCCACCTGCCGCTGCCGCCCACATAGTCGCTGACTGTCATATGTACATTACACTCGCTCTCTCACCTCCAAACGGACCTCGCGTCCCATCATCCTTCGTTGTTTTTTTTATAGTCTTTGTTATGTTTGTACTTTTTGTTGCCCTTTTGTAATAAAATGAGTTACGCTTACCTCTACTCTTATTTTGTACAACCAGCTGTGAGAATTCTGTGGCTTTGGCGTATAAATTTCGCCTGTGACATGAAACCCACTTGTAATAGCCATAGCGTATTCAGACAATGGTCATCCATTACTAATATCTTCAAATAAGTATGTTAAAGACCTTACATACAATAATAATGATCATATTAATATTTCAGAATTTTTGTAGATACTTCAAGTATCTGTGATGAAGTGCTGTCTGAAAGAAGCTGCACAAATATTCAGTCAGATATAGATAAGGTTTCAAATTCGTGCAAAGATTGGCAAGTTGCGTTTAATGTTCAAAAATCTTATGACTATCGTATCAACGAGTCACAGTTCGTATCAGTCAATTCAAAAAAAATTCCTCGGTGTGAAACTCTATAGGGATATTAAATGGAACATGTACATACGCTCAGGTGAAGCTAAAGCACATTGTAAACTTCGGTTTATTGATAGAAAAGTAAGAAAACGCAACCGCTCTACAAAGGATATTGCTAACAAATAACTCGTGTGAGGCATCCTATAGTATTGCTCAAGTGTGTGAGACCAGTACCAAGTAGTACTAACAGGGGTTGTTGAACCTGTAAAGAGAACAGCAGCAGGAATGGTCACAGGTTCTCTTGATCCATCGGAGAGTGGCAGATAGATGCTGAAGAAACTGAACTGGCAGGCACTTGAAAGCAGACGCAAAATATCCCCAGGAACCCTGTTTACAAGAGTCGAGTACAAGATTAGATTCATTACAGCGCACACACAGCCATCTGAAAAGTCATTCTGCCCGCGGTCCGTACTTGTATGGAACGGGATGAAGCCCTAGTAACAGGTAACATACACATCACAGTGGTTTGAAGAATATAGATGCACATGCAGAAGAAGGAAATTTAAGGGTTGTAGACATGACTGATGTTGTTCTGAACATTCCCTGACTCCCTAGAATATATCAATGAGGGATACATCGCAGACAAGTCACGATTTCATGGAGTCAGCGACATACTAGATATGTTCAAAAAGTACGGGGAATTTATAATTTGAAGAAATAATTTTATTTATGCGCCTACATTGATGTTGTCTCCTTCGAAGCATTCCCATTAGATATTATACCCTTACGCCAGCAATTCTTCCAATTATTTAAATACTTATGGAAATCGATCTTTGGGATAGCACTCAGTTTTTTTTGGCGATGGGCTTTTAATCTCATATAATCTTCTAAAACAATGGTCCTTTAAAAGTTTTCTTTGTTTTTGTAAGTAGAAAAACGTCCTACTGGGTAATACACTCCTGGAAATGGAAAAAAGAACACATTGACACCGGTGTGTCAGACCCACCATACTTGCTCCGGACACTGCGAGAGGGCTGTACAAGCAATGATCACACGCACGGCACAGCGGACACACCAGGAACCGCGGTGTTGGCCGTCGAATGGCGCTACCTACGCAGCATTTGCGCACCGCCGCCGTCAGTGTCAGCCACTTTGCCGTGGCATACGAAGCTCTATCGCAATCTTTAACACTGGTAGCATGCCGCGACAGCGTGGACGTGAACCGTAAGTGCAGTTGACGGACTTTGAGCGAGGGCGTATAGTGGGCATGCGGGAGGCCGGGTGGACGTACCGCCGAATTGCTCAACACGTGGGGCGTGAGGTCTCCACAGTACATCGATGTTGTCGCCAGTGGTCGGCGAAAGGTGCACGTGCCCGTCGACCTGGGACCGGACCGCAGTGACGCACGGATGCACGCCAAGACCGTAGGATCCTACACAGTTCCGTAGGGGACCGCACCGCCACTTCCCAGCAAATTAGGGACACTGTTGCTCCTGGGGTATCGGCGAGGACCATTCGCAACCGTCTCCAAGAAGCTGGGCTACGGTCCCGCACACCGTTAGGCCGTCTTCTGCTCACGCCCCAACATCGTGCAGCCCGCCTCCACTGGCGTCGCGACAGGCGTGAATGGAGGGACGAATGGAGACGTGTCGTCTTCAGTGATGAGAGTCGCTACTGCCTTGGTGCCAATGATGGTCGTATGAGTGTTTGGCGCCGTGCAGGTGAGCGCCACAATCAGGACTGCATACGACCGAGGCACACAGGGCCAACACCCGGCATCATGGTGTGGGGAGCGATCTCCTACATTGGCCGTACACCTCTGGTGATTGTCGAGAGGACACTGAATAGTGCACGGTACATCCAAACCGTCATTGAACCCATCGTTCTACCATTCCTAGACCGGCAAGGGAACTTGCTGTTCCAACAGGACAATGCACGTCCGCATGTATCCCGTGCCACCCAACATGCTCTAGAATGTGTAAGTCAACTACCCTGGCTAGCAAGATCTCCGGATCTGTCCCCCATTGAGCGTGTTTGGGACTGGAGGAAGCGTCGTCTCACGCGTTCTGCACGTCCAGCACGAACGCTGGTCCAACTGAGGCGCCAGGTGGAAATGGCATCGCAAGCCGTTGCACAGGACTACATCCAGCATCTCGACGATTGTCTCCATGGGAGAATAGCAGCCTGCATTGCAGCGAAAGGTGGATATACACTGTACTAGTGCCGACATTGTGCATGCTCTGTTGCCTGTGTCTATGTGCCTGTGGTTCTGTCAGTGTGATCATGTGATGTATCTGACCCCAGGAATGTGTCAATAAAGTTTCCCCTTCCTGGGACAATGAATTCGCGGTGTTCTTATTTCAATTTCCAGGAGTGTATTTGGCAAATATGGAGGCATTGCAACATTGCTTTGTTGTTTTCTTACCAAAAACTCGCTAACAAACAATGAATTTGAGCAGGTGCCAAAGCAACGAAATGTTTGTACACAAATTTGGGCGTTCTTTTCGGATTGTTTGCCGCAAACGGCGTGGAACATGTAAGCAGTACTCCTAATTGATCGTCAGGCCTTTGTGGAAGAAGTCATGACGCGCTATGCCGTTAAACCCCAAGTGAACAGTACGCAGAACATTGACATTCGACAGCATATGCTTAGCTTTTTCCGTCTTTGGGAGCAAGAATGCCTTCACTGGGACGACTGACGCATACTTTCGATGTCGTACCGGACACCCTTGTTTCGTCCCTTGTTTCTTACGTAACGTTGTTGACTTCATTTAGCGACGCCTGAGTAACTTCAGTTCGCCGCTGTTTTCGCTTCTTTGACAAATTTTTCTTTCACACGTTTCATACCCAAAACATCCGAAGAGATTTCATGATGAGCGAGTTGGTATGCCGACATATTCAGCAACTTTTCTGATTGCGATTCGACTACATGTCATAATCATTTATTCTACTTTTCTTCTAGCTGACTTGCTAGGGCGTCCAGAACTTTCGCCATCTATAACGTCTTCACGATTATCGCAGTAACTAGTAAACCCTTGTTTTAGTTATAGCAGAGACATAAAACGCAGTATTCACCATTTCTGAAACTTAGTTATGTTTTATTCCATTTTTGCAGATAAATTTAATGTCAATTCTCTTGTCCATTAAAAAAAAAACAAATAATCGCCAATCGTAAGCAGACACATATGACTCTTTTGACAACTGACATCACACTAAATATCCAATGGGGCCAACGTACAGGAGCACAGTTTATCAACACAACAATGAAAAAACGCGTGAATCGAACTAATTCAAGGCCCAAAATCACAAAATACCCGATACTTTTTTGTTACGCTTCTCGTATTTAGCCACTACTTTCGCTTGTAATCCATCTCCGACCTGCAAATTATGTTTCAAGTGAAGTTTTGCACTTTTCTTATGCAGGCTACGTGTTCCTTATTCAAAATAATAGATTATGCAGACTGATTTATTTGTGCCGCCTCTCAGTTATCAATGTCAGCAGCTCATGGTCTTGTGGTTAGCATTCTGAATCTCGCTCACGGGACGGATTCGATGCCCGGCCGGATCGGAGATTTTCTGCAATAGGCATTGTATGTATTGTCCTCTTCATCATTTACTCATCATTGACGCGAAAGTTGCTGAAGTGGTGTCAAATGAGAAAAAACTTCTGCCAAGCGGCCGAACTCTCTGGAAGAGAGCCGGCCGTTGTGACCGAGCGGTTCTAGGCGCTTCAGTCCGGAAACGTTATGCTGCCATGGTCGCAGGTTCGAATCCTGCCTCGGACATGGATGTGTGTGATGTCCATAGGTTAGTTAGGTTTAAGTAGTTCTAAATCTAGGGAACTGATGACCTCAGGTGTTAAGTCTCATAGTGCTTAGAGCCATTTGAACCATTTGAACTCTGAAAGAGAACTCCAGGCCAAATATGCCACGGGCACTTCTTCGTTTTTTTTTATATTACCAATACGGTAGACAGAATAACAAATGGAATTTGCTTCATTCGAAGTACCACTTTTTTATTTATGAAAGGTATTTAACTGGATAGACCATCTTTGCCGCCATTTGCAGACAGAGTCTGGCCCGAGACTGGTTGCAAAAAAGTAAATTGTTCAAGTAACAGCTGATCGACTGGAAGACGGCGTATCCGGATACCACCATCGACTTGGTGTAACAAGAAACCTGAGAGTTCCAAGGCGTCATGTTTCCACTGATCCATGGTCCAAATCTTATGATCCCATACTCACTGAAATCGTAAATGACGATGTCACTGAGTCAACATAGTAACACGTACGGATCGTCACCTGCGGACCCCTATATTCAATTTTCTTGAATGTTGTACTGCGAAACGACTTGACCTTGCACCACAACTGTACTCCGTCGCCAGACCTGCTAAGATTGCCAACTATCCTGCATCACACAGCAGGTAAACCTGCGACCTCTACGTTCTGTGATGAGGCGTGGACGTTCAACGCCTTATCTACTCGTGTTTTTAACGTGGTTCACCAATATCAGACAGGACCATACGAGCAGCCGACCAGCTTCTAGAGATGTTCATTCCCGTGTGTGGGGTCATAACCATTTCCAAATTTGCGATCTGTATCATTTCTTGAATGAGTGCACATTCGTCTCTGTTCTGCTTATGTGCTTTCCTCACCACCACCAGGCATCCTTCTACATCACGATGCGCAAAAGTCAGATCTTGGCTCATGAGTGAGCATATGTAACATTTATCTAGAACCGTACACAACCGTTTAGAAAAATTCTGGCGCCTGGAAGGATGTGTCACTGATATTACCTTGATATCAAGTGGAATACACGACAAACAACTATGTGATTTGAAGACTGAAAATCAACTTAAAGATTGAAATTCAATCTGATTTTGAAAATCAGTAAAGAATTACCCTCTCTAAATGTTGTTGCAGTCACTTTACGAGCAGTCTTGGTGAGTTCAAGTAGTGTTAAGATTTCAGGAAAACGCGTAGGCCAGCAAAGCTGTAGCCCTGCCGTTCTTGGAAAAAGGCTTGCACCTATTTTGGCACTGTCCTGCTGATACATGACATGTAGTACAAAGTGGTAGCTCCTCAGATGTCCTTAACTGGCAGTCGGAATCGGATGTTATATGGCGCCGTGTCCGAAAGTTTCACGAACCATCAAACTTGTCATCTGCGCTATGCCTCACAACAGTGGAGGTTTCCTTGATTGTATAAATCGTGGGAGGACCAAGGACATACGTGCCATGTGTCTAGGATTGGATGAAACGGAAACCTTTTGAAATTGCTACATTCTGGGCACAAACTGGTGAAAGAGATGTACACGAATCTTGTGCCTTCTTCTACCTTGGAAACTAAATAATCCAAGACGCACGCTGTTTCTCACGCAACGACATAGTGACGTTACACGTCGCAGTTTTACACACTACATTTTAGAGACCTCCATTGGCATAGGGTTGCAACTTGGCACCAGCGAAGCGGGGAGGGCGACCGAGTAAAGCACTTTTGATTTAATATCTCAACAGATAAAAAATCAGAGGTATTAGTTTTCAGCACGCCCACATAGTATAACGATTAATTACAGGGCAGCATAACGATGTCTTTTCGAAAGACTCAGTAAATTTAATTAATTTCAACTTTCTTTTTTCACTTATCAATGGTTCAAATGGCTCTGAGCACTATGGGACTTAACATCTGAGGTCATCAGTCCCCTAGAACTTAGAACTACTTGAACCTAACTAACCTAAGGACATCACACACATCCATGCCCAAGGCAGGATTCAAACTGCGACCGTGGCGGTCGCGTGGTTGCAGACTGAAGCACCTAGAACCACTCGGTCACACAAGCCGGCTTTCACTTACCCCGTCTGATATACACAGTCTGCCACTATTACTACCGTGCTACTTTCCGATGACTTTTTTTAGCATCTGTCCTATTTGGTTACATTGCAGACTATTATGATACGAGTACGTAGTAAGTACACCCAGCTTTCTAGAGCGTGAAAAACAAGTTGTCGCCTTGCGCTGCATACAACGAACAGGACTTCCACAAACAAAAGCACTCCCTTTTGTTTGTGCGATGTCCCCGTCACGGGTGAAAGGAAACTCTTCCCACAGCGTGAGTGACAAGCGGAGTGAAGTGCTGTGAGCTGTCGCTACACGGCTGCCATTCAAGTCGAATGGCTGAAAGGGCAAGCCCCGGATTCAGCCGTGTAATCGCTAACCAAACTCAAAACCCCGCCGGGCCCCTCCACGTTTGACGCTGGCAGAATGAAGATCCGCTTGCGTTCGCGTGGGCGGCGCGGATTATCGGCGACACAATGGCCGTCCATTGTTCTCGATTACAGTCAATCCCGCGCCACGACCGCCGGCTGCGGCTGCCGCTCGCTGCAAACTGTGGTCTGCCTCAAAAATCCAATTGTGGCCCTCCTCGTGACATGTGAGTGGTGGGCGGTCCCGTCAAGCGCGCGTGAGCTACGGCGCATTTCCAAATAGGCGGCTCTCGTTACCACTGAAAGGTAAACAGCGCACTGCGGAAGTATTTCCCGCCAGCACAATAGCTGTCTTGTACAGTGGCCGTAACTGCAAGTCCATTATCAGCTTTCAAACTCGAAACTGTAAGTCTTTTATTTGCATCTGCATTAAAATTGTATAAATCAGTTTAATCTCCTCAGTGTGCCGCTGGTTGCGCATGCACTGAATTTTCTTGTACTGAAGATGGCACTTATAAATTACACTCCACATACCAAAAAATTACAGGCATATCAAGGCCACATTTTTAAAAAACATAACTTCTCATATTCTCTTAACTGAGCAGGCAAGTAAATCTTTGAAGTGCAATAAAGACGTTTACAAATCAGTAGCAAGTATTTTTCGTTGTCTTTTAAAACCAATCTTCGAAAACACAGCTGGCTCATAAATAACTAAACTGATATAGTTTTAGCCTACGCAGAAAAATAATAGTGTACAGTTTAATACTGAATCAAATGACGGGAGAAATAACTGGCCTAACGCTCATGAGATAGAAGAGCAATCAATAGAGAAATATGACCGACCAAAATCCTTACGACGAATCCTTTGAATTCGAAGTCACAAGTTCAATCCTTAGTAAGGCTCATGTAAAAATGTTAAAAATGGGAAAAATATTAGCTACTGACGACTCACCTTGTGCGTCTGGAGGTGAAGAGATGAATCTTCTGTGGGATGCATGCACACTGCTGGCCATTAATATTGCTACACCACGAAGATGACGTACTACAGACGCGAAATTTAACCGACAGGAAGAAGATGCTGTGATATGCGAATGATTAGCTTTTCAGAGCATTCAAACAAGGTTGGCGCCGGTGTCGACATCTACAACGTGCTGACATGAGGAAAGTTTCCAACCGATTCCTCTTACACAAATAGCAGTTGACTGGCGTTGCCTGGCGGAACGTTGTTGTGATGCCTCGTGTAAGGAGGTGAAATGCGGACAATCACGTTTCCGACTTTGGTAATAGTCGGATTGTAGCCTATCGCGATTGCGGTCTATCGTATCGCGACATTGCTGCTTGCGTTGGTTGAGGTCCAATGACTGTTAGAAGTATATGGAATCGGTGGGTTCAGGAGGGTAATACGGAACGTCGTGCTGGATCCCAACGGCCTTGCATCACTAGCAATCGAGATGACAAGCTTCTTATCCACATGGCTGTAACGGATCGTGCAGCCACGTCTCGATCCCTGAGTCAACAGCCGGGGACGTTTGCAAGACAACAACCATCTGCACAAACAGTTCGACGACGTTTGCCGCAGCATGGACTATCACGTCTGATACCATGGATGCGGTTACCCTTGACCGTGCATCACAAACAGGAGCGCCTGCGATGGTGTACTCAATGACGAACCTGGGTGCACGAATGGCGAAACGTCATTTTTTCAGATGAATCCAGATTCTGTTTACAGCATCATGATGGTCGCATCCGTGTTTGGTGACATCGCGGTGAACGCACATTGGAAGCGTGTATTCGTCATCGCCATACTGGCGTATCACCCGGCGTGATGGTATGGGGTGCCATTGGTTACACTTCTCGGTCACCTCTTGTTCGTATTGACGGCACTTTGAACAGTTACATTTCAGATGTGTTACGTCCCGTGGCTCTACCCCTCATTCTATCCCTGCGAAACCCTACATTTCAGAAGGATAATGCACGACAACATGTTGCAGGTTCTGTACGGGCCTTTCTGGATACACAAAAAGTTCGACTACTGCCCTGGCCAGCACATTCTCCAGATCTCTCACCAATGGTGGCCGAGCAGCTGGCTCGTCACAATACGACAGTTGTGTGTTTTGAGTTGTGGTATCGTTTGTTGCTTAGGCAGTTGTACCTGTACAAGCTATCCAATCTCCTTTTGACTCAATGCCCAGGGGTATCAAGGCCGTTATTATGGGTACCGTGGTCTAGGGGTAGCGTCCCCGCCACTGCCTAAATTTTGATAAATAATCAGCATTGGCGGCCGAAGACTTCCGGCATAAGAAGTCAGCCTCATTCTGCCAACGGCCTTGTCAAAGAGGGCGGAGGAGCGGACAGAGGTTCAGGGCAGTCTCTTGTCCTAGGGGTGGGAAATTGCCCCTAAAGGCGGAAGAATCAGCAATGATCAACGACATGAGGATGCAGAAGGCAATGGAAACCACTGCACTAAAGACACGTAACGTGTATCCACAGGACATGTGGCCTGCAGTTGAAGAAGTGTCATGATGATCTCTCTATTGGCAAAAGATTCCGGAATAGTCCCCCATTCGGATCTCCGGGAGGCGACTGCCAAAGGGGAGGTTACCATGAGAAAAAGATTGAATAATCAACGAAAGGATAACGTTCTACGAGTCGGGGGGTGGAATGTCAGAAGCTTGAACGTGGTAGGGAAACTAGAAAATCTGAAAAGGGAAATGCAAAGGCTCAATCTAGATATAGTAGGGGTCAGTGAAGTGAAGTGGAAGGAAGACAAGGATTTCTGGTCAGATGAGTATCGGGTAATATCAACAGCAGCAGAAAATGGTATAACAGGTGTAGGATTCGTTATGAATAGGAAGGAAGGGCAGAGGGTTTGTTACTGTGAACAGTTCAGTGACCGGGTTGTTCTAATCAGAATCGACAGCAGACCAACACAGACAACGATAGTTCAGGTATACATGCCGACGTCGCAAGCTGAAGATGAACGTATAGAGAAAGTGTATGAGGATATTGAAAGGGTAATGCAGTATGTGAAGGGGGACGAAAATCTAATAGTCATGGACGACTGGAATGCAGTTGTAGGGGAAGGAGTAGAAGAAAATGTTACAGGAGAATATGGGCTTGCCGGCCGCGGTGGTCTCACGGTTCTAGGCGCGCAGTCCGGAACCGTGCGACTGTTACGGTCGCAGGTTCGAATCCTGCCTCGGGCATGGATGTGTGTGATGTCCTTAGGTTAGCTAGGTTTAAGTAGTTCTAGGGGACTGATGACCACAGCAGTTGAGTCCCATAGTGCTCAGAGCCATTTGAACCATTTTTGAATATGGGCTTGGGACAAGGAACGAAAGAGGAGAAATACTAATTCAGTTCTATAACACGTTTCAGCTAGTAATAGCGAATACCCTGTTCAAGTATCACAAGAGGAGGAGGTATACTTGGAAAAGGCCGGGAGATACGGGAAGGTTTCCATTAGACTACATCATGGTCAGACAGAGATGCCGAAATCCGATACTGGATTGTAAGGCGTACCCAGGAGCAGATATAGAGTCAGATCACAATATAGTAGTGATGAAGAGTAGTCTGAAGTTCAAGACATTAGTCAGGAAGAATCGTTGGGCAAAGAAGTGGGATACGGAAGTTCTAAGGAATGACGAGATACGTTTGATGTTCTCTAACGCTATAGATACAGCAATAAGGAATAGCGCAGTGGGCAACACAGTTGAAGAGGAATGGACATCTTTAAAAAGGGCCATCACAGAATTTGGGAAAGAAAACATAGGTACACAGAAGGTAGCTGTGAAGAAACCATGGGTAACAGAAGAAATACTTCAGTTAATTGATGAAAGGAGGAAGTAGAAACATGTTCCGGGAAAATCAGGAATAGCGAGTGACGAGTCATATACAATATGTACAACAACCAAGAGGGAATAATAAGAGTGGACGATCAAGAACGAAGTGCTCGTATTAAGAAGGGAGTAAGACAAGGCTGTAGCCTTTCGCCCCAACTCTTCAATCTGTACATCGAGGAAGCTATGATGGAAATAAAAGAAAAGTTCAGGAGTGGAATTAAAATACAAGGTGAAAGGATATCAATGATACGATTCGCTGATGACATTTCTATCCTGAGTGAAAGTGGAGAAGAATTAAATGATCTGCTGAACGGAATGAACAGTCTAATGAGTACACAGTATGGTTTGAGAGTAAATCGGAGGGAGACGAAGGTAATGAGAAGTAGTAGAAATGAGAACAGCGAGAAACTTAACATCAGGATTGATGGTCACGAAGTCAATGAAGTTAAGGAATTCTGCTACCTAGGCAGTAAAATAACCAATGACGGACGGAGCAAGGAGGACATCAAAAGCAGACTCGCTATGGCAAAAAACGCATTTCTGGCCAAGAGAGGTCTACTAATATCAAATACCAGCCTTAATTTGAGGAAGAAATTTCTGAGGATGTACGTCTGGAGTAGAGCATTGTATGGTAGTGAAACATGGACAGAAGAGAATCGAAGCATTTGAGATGTGGTGCTATAGACGAATGTTGAAAATCAGGTGGACTGTTAAGGTAAGGAATGAGGAGGTTCTACGCAGAATCGGAGAGGAAAGGAATATGTGGAAAACACTGATAAGGAGAAGGGAAAGGATGATAGGACATCTGCTAAGACATGAGGGAATGACTTCCATTGTACTAGAGGGAGCTGTAGAGGGCAAAACTGTAGAGGAAGACAGAGATTGGAATACGTCAAGCAAATAATTGAGGACGTAGGTTGCAAGTGCTACTCTGAGATGAAGAGGTTAGCAGAGGAAAGGAATTCGTGGCTGGCCGCATCAAACCAGTCAGTAGACAGACCGCCAAAAAAAAAAAAAAAAAAAAAAAAAAAAAAAAAAAAAAAAAAAAAAAAAAAAAAAAAACGGCGAGAGGTGGCTGTTATGGGTACTGATTTCTCAGGATCTATGCACCCAAACTGCGTGAAAATCTAATCACATGTCAATTCTAGTATAATATATTTGTCCAATGAATACCTGTTTCTCATCTGCGTCTCTTCTTTGTGTAGCAATTTTAAGGGCCAATAGTGTATAATGCATGTTTAGTTTGTTTATGGTTGGCATTGCTCTGCGTTTTATCAACACCACTAGCACTACTGTGAGTTACTCGTTCATTAAGTTGTTCAACTACCCTCCGTAGCCTCCTGCTGTGCGCACCAGTGGAAACCCCGTCCCCTGTTGCCATAAGCAGCCAATATTATGGTTCCATGATTGAACATGTGTTGCTTCGAATGCCGTAAACATCACTGGCCTTTTGCGACCTCGCACTCAAGCGGTTCCTTGTTAGACATGGGCACTACATAGCAGGTACCCTGTTTAAATTTACTCTGAACGAAGTTCTTAAATAAAGGAGTAAATGAGAAATTGGCCTTGACGTAGATGCGATTATCTATCGAGTTCACTGTTCACGACGATGAAATAATATTCGCTGCAGATGACTAAGATACAGAGTTATAAGGAGAAAAAGTCTTCGAAACATACTATAACGCCATACTAACAATACATTTTTCTGAAACAAACTATCGCTCTACAGGAAGTAAACAACAAGACTTCATCGTAGATGGTAATAGTACTGAGGCGTATCAAACGTATAAATATTTGGGAGTAATAATAACAGCTTTTTGTTACAGTACACAAGAAGCAAGGTAGATAAAAACGCAATCCAGAAAAGCAATCAATAAGCTGAATTCCATGTTTTGATTAATTAATATCAAGAAATGAAATGGTTCAGATGGCTCTGAGCACTATGGGACTTAACTTCTGAAGTCATCAGTCCTCTAGAACTTAGAACTAATCAAACCTAACTACGGGCATCACTCACATCCATGCCCGAGGCAGGATTCGAACCTTCCACCGTAGCGGTCACGCGGATCCAAACTGACGCGCCTAGAACCGCACGGGCACACAGGCCGGCTAATACTAAGGAAAATACAGGAAAAGTTTGTAGGACTCAGTACTACAAAGGATATGTTTGTAACGAGCGGAATCCGATAAAACGGTAAAACAAGATAGAAGTTATGTATGTGTGAACTAAAGAACATCCTACAGAGGCCTGTTTAGAGAACTAGGGATACTACCTACTGCTTCCCAATATATTTATTCCTTAATGAAATTTGTCCTTAAAAATACAACAACTTTTCAAACCAACATCTCATGTAATCAATATTATAAGAATAATCTTCACAAGGCTTTCAAGTCGCTTACTCCAGCACAAAAGGTGTGCATTATTCAGAAAAACACGTTTTCAGTAGCTTGCCAGCAGCCATAAAAAGCTTAACAACCAATGAAACTCAGTTTAAGAGAAGCCTAAAGGATTTATTGGTGACCAATTCCTTCTACTCCATTGATGAATTCCACTGTAGAACCAACTGATTATGTGTGTGTGTGTGTGTGTGTGTGTGTGTGTGTGTGTGTGTGTGTGTCCGTAAAGTACAATCTGACTTCTGCACCATTTCAAATGATGCAGTAATGTGTTCATTGTAAATAAGTATTGCTGCAGTTCTATTATATGTTTATTACCTTATAAATAAATAAAACTTTTCTTTAAAATTTTAAATTCTGTCCATTAATGCGATTTTAGTAAATGAGTGTTGTAAAATGATCCTGTCATATCACGTTCATTAAAAAAATAACGGATATTGCACTTGGGACGTGTGGTAGGTACATTAGCACTGTTTTTCTGATATGTTCTACATCCTGGAGGACCTGCTCACTACGGATCAATTGGAATGAAAGTAAATCAAATCTAGTAGATTTGAAGTCATGCAAATGGACATTCTGAGAAGATATTGTAGAGTTTCAAGGCCAGATATGATCCTAGATAAAAATTCAGGAAGCGAATGAAAACAATAGAAAAATGGGGAGATCCTGTGCAGAACGAAAAAATGAATTGGAGAAGAATATGCAACGAAGAAATTTGGCAGAAGACATACACAAGGATTGAAAGGCTTCGGTACGAGGTTACGACAAACGGACTCAAGAATTGTAAGCAAGTCGCAAAATATACATACATTATAACGCGATTAACGATTTCTTCTCTTGATGGAGAATGAAAAGACTGAAGAAAGTGCAACGAAAAGGGGGGAGGAGGAGGGTGACAAATCGTTAAGGGGCTATTTCACTACCATCTGTCTTTTGGGATACATCAAGATGCGTTTCAAACTTTCACGATTCCCCTACCTTTGATTTTTTTCCTAGGTGCAAAAAGACAAAAAAGTACATACAATACATATTTTATTATGGAACGACTGTGAGATAATGGCTTTAAAAATTTATTACGTCATACACTTGAACAGGAACATACAAAAATTTTATCTCCGGAAGACTGGGAGATATTAAAAATCTCACGACACACCTGACATGTATCTGCGTCGCCACACACGGCTATTGAGAAGCAGTGCGCAGAGCACCAAAATACCTGCAGCTTTCCAGGACAAATCGACTGCTGAAATTACAGCTGCTATTGAGTGCATTTCTCAGCCCTCGATTGGACGCAACGTCATGAAGTCTGTGAGGGCTACAGCCATCGCTTACGAAAATTCTACCAGTAACTTGATCACAGATTACAATTGTTTTTGTTTAAGTTGAAACACTACTAGATACCGCGTGCACCGTCAATCAGGTTTTCCTGAACCTCAAAATCTGATGCGCGGCTCTCTCCGAGCCATCCCACAAACAGAGGGTTTAGCTTCACTGAACTTCTCCCTTGGTGTCATTGCTCGGACAGAACTGTACACCAGGTATTGACAACTAGACATTATCATTATCGTGTGTGTCTTAGTGGAAGGGCTCAGATATCGCACAACAGACGGTGAAATAGTGCATGAGCTGATGATGCCAAATGCCAAATACAGTAATGTGAAAAATGAAAAAAGGAAAGGTAACTGCGGTTTTAACTAATTAATGAAAAGCACTAAGTGACAAGCGTCAGAGCGAGTCTCAGCTGCATCATCTGACGCTTCATCTGCGGTATCTCGTCCCATCGTTCCTAGTTGCTCTTTTCTGTCGGAAGTCATGAGCCCGACTGCATGGAGCACCTACAAAATGCCATCAGGAATTCGGTAAAACATTATATCTCCGACAACGCTGCCGCCGGAAAAGATCGTGAAAGAACAGGACCAGCAACAATTCAAGGCCGTGCGGGACTAGCAGAGCGGTCTCAGGCGCTGCTGTCATGGACTGTGCGGCTGGTCCCGACTGTTTTGAGTCCTCCCTCGGGCATGGGTGTGTGTGTTTGTCGCTAGGATAATTTAGGTTAAGTAGTGTGTAATCTTAGGGACTGATGACCTAAGAAGTCCCATAAGACTTCACACACATTCGAACATTTTGACAGTTCAAGAGAATCGTTCATCGTGACAGAAATGCGATCCTTCCGTAAATTGCTGCAGATTTCAACACTGCGCCATCAGCAAGTATCAGCGTGCGGACCATTCAACAAAATATCATTGATACGGGCTTTCGGAGCCACTCGTGCATACTTGATTGCATGACACAAAGCTTTACGCTTCGCCTGGGCCGTCAACATCGACGTTGGACTGTTGATGACTGGAAACACGTTGCCTGGTGGGACGAGACTTGTTTCAGATTGTATCGAGCGGATGGACATGTACGGGTATGGAGACCATGACTCCATGGACTCAGCATGTCAGCAGGGGACTGTTCAAGGTGGTGGAGGCTCTGTAAAGGTGTGGGGCGTGTGCAGTTGGAGTGGTGTGGCCCACTGATACGCCTAGATACGACTCTGACAGCTGACACGTACATAAGCATCATGTCTGATCACCTCACCATTCACGTCCGTTGCGAATTTCGCCAGACCTGGGCAATGACAGTAGGCAAATGCGACACCAAACATGTTCACAACTGCTATAGAGTGGCTCCAGGAACACTCTTCTGACTTCCGCTGGCCACCAAACTTCCCAGACATGTACATTATTGAGCATATCTGGGATCCCTTGCAACGTGCTGTTCAGAAGAGGTCCCCACCCCTCGTACTCTTACTGACATATGGACAGCCATGCAGGACTCATGGTTTCAATTCCCTCTAGCACTACTTCTGGCATTAGTCGACTCCATGCCACGTCGTGTTGCGGCACTTCTGCGTGCTCGCGATGGCTCTACACGATATGAGGAACGTGTACCAATTTCTTTGGCTCTTCAGTGTATTCAAACAAGAGGCAGAGTAGCGATTTTACACACACCGCAAAATTTAGAGCTCCGCATCCTGCTATGTTTAAAGCGACAGTTGAATGTGGAAAGTCTAGTAGGAGGGGAGTAAAGTATGTAAAGCAACACATTTTTTACTCGGCCAATTTCAGTTGAAAAAATGTAGAATATCTTGTGGGTCATAGTGGAATACTGCCGCTTCAGTCCCTAAAGGTCTGTCGCTCGTGGTCTCGCGGTAGCGTTCTCGCTTCCCCCGCACGGGGTCCCGGGTTAGATTCTCGGCGGTGTCAGGGATTTGCACTTGTCCCGAGATGACTGGGTGTTGTCGTGTCGTCTTCATCATCATCATTTATCCTCATTACGGTCGGAGAAAAGCAAAGGCAGATCACCTCCACTAGGATCTTGCCTAGTACGGTGGTGCTTGTCTCCCGCATCGTTCCCCTACTCTCTGTCAAGCAGCATGGGACTTCGTTTCCATTTCCGGTCCCTATAGTTTGGTGCAATCCCGGTAGGTGGCGGTGCTGTACGTAGCCTTGGAAATGGCGTCTGTCAAGGAGGTGCTTTTCAAGCACAGAGCTCTCATTGAGCTTCCTTAAGCGGAATACGAGAACATCGCAGATGTTCTTAGGCGACTGAAGAGTGTTTACAGAGACCTGGCAGTAACGAAAAGCACGATGAGTCGTTGGACGAGGCCTCTCTCATCGCAACGAGGTCGTGCAAACGTGTCCAATCTCCAGGCTACCAGCAGTCTTCATCCAGCTTTACCTCCTGCAGTGATAGAAAGTGAGGACACTCTCATTCGAGAGTATCGACCAGCAGTCTTCATCCAGCTTTACCTCCTGCAGTGATAGAAAGTGAGGACACTCTCATTCGAGAGTATCGACGGATGACAATCAAACGCCTCGCTGCTCCAATGGACGTCTCTGTTGGCAGTACTGACACACGTCCACCAGTACTCAAAGATGTGTGTTGCTGTGTTCCTCTCTGTTTAAGAGAAGACCATACAGAGCAACGAAGAACCATCTGTGCGAAACTGCTTGCGCGTCACGTTGCTGATCGCGACAACTTTTTGTCGAACATCATCATATGCGATGAAAAATGGGTCGAACCGCACAATAACCTTGGATTGGGTGTGCGGCGACGGTGAGGTGGGTGGACTGCTGTGGCCTGTTGTCGGGTTGCGTACCACTGAGGGCTACAGCAGGGCGAAGCCTCTAGTTGTTTCTAGGTCCCCGGTTCAATACAAATACACAATATAGTATTGTATACTAGAAACGTGAATAAAAGCTGCCTGATTACAGATAAAAGTATCTGCATTACTTATGTTTGTTAATGTCTGAGTAATACAGATGAAGATTTCCGCACATTTCTAAAGATAATGTCAGCCAGCCAGTTGGCAGTATTCAGTTGGCTGCAGTCAACTTTGCTTCACCTTTCCTGGGGAAACTCACCTGTGTGAGCAGATTATAGCAGTTGTATGATTCTTTTGGTGCAAGGTTGAGAGGAATCGCAGACTTCATTCTAAGTGGGCAGCCATTACGTACAACTTGAATCTAGACAATGAGAGAAGACCGTACCGCCATCTCAGGTGAAATGCATTGGTCTTAAGTGAGGCACTGACTGATCTCTCATTCCATATTCGTAAACGAATCACTTATGGACTCCAAGGCCAAAACAGTAAGCGCTGTAATGAGAAGGCAAGTTCACGAGGACAAGTGCGTCCCCTTGTGATTTCTTAGCTACAGCGTAATAAGCCGAAGCTTAACCGTTGTTTAAAAAATTTCCGGAACATTTAAAAACAAAACCGAGAGACAAGTACAGAAAAAACTACACGTTTCCTTTGCGTAAAAGATGCAGCGCTTTCTTGGCGAGATGCGTAACGTCTTAAGTAATTGTCCAGGTAGTACTAGTAGTAGCAATAGTAGCAGTAGGAGTGTTATAATTGGTAGTAGTAGAAAAAAAACTCCGAACAAGCCTGGGTACTGACCGATAGCTGTCACTGGATGCGGATATGGAGGGGTATGTGGTTAGCAATCCGCATTCCCAGCCGCTCTCAGTTTTCGCTACCGGAGCCGCTACTTCTCAATCAAGTAGCTCCTCAATTGGCTTTAGAAGGGCAAGTGCACACCGCTTGCCAACAAAGCTCAGTATAACAGGACGTTTCCACTAGGACCTAGCCGTGGACGACAATGTAGGATTCTCGTGTCTGTTCCCATTTCCGAGTCGGAAACTAGTTTGATCTTCATGCCATATATATACTGTAATTTAATGTGCAATTTTCGGCCACCAATTTATATATGAACTGCCATACGACATATCTCAAGTCACGTTTTTGCTGATATTATGAAGCCACATTTTCTCTGACAGAAGCCACAGAAGCAATATAACGAGGTAAAACTCTACATGCGTTTGCACAAACTTGTCGAGAAGTTTTTTTTAAGTCGTTGACGCAGGAAAAAGCGTAAATGACAGAACAGCAACGGCGCTACCTATTTCAGAAATGGAACCCAAACCGCCAGCATATTTCTCAGCAGTATTTTTTAAAGAAAAATGAAAAACAAATACAATTGGAAAGCTACTTGCCACAACACGACTAATTTAAAGCGTAATAATGTCTCCAATTTACTGCGAAACAGCAAGCTAAAAATCGTATTCAGCGGTGACAATAACAGCTTTAGATGGAAAATCTTGCATTCACAAGAGGCGGAAGTAATTTTCTGTAAAGTTTCCACTTCTGAGTACTTCATTTAAAGAGAATACCCATTTTCCCCCTCCTTTTTCTGTTGAATAATTTTAAAAATCCATGAAACGCTCCACGAGAAAGGTTTCTATGTCATGCTCTCTTTCGTGCAGCGAAATATTTTTTGTTCTGGCGGAAAAATATCACTGCGCGTATAGAACGCTACAATAAGTATAAAGAAATCATTTTCCTTTCACCCCGAATATTTTTGCGCATATGTGACGCTAGCATAACGAGAAATGTGTTTCTGGATCTAGAACGAATGATGTTTCCTACAGTTCAAGCACCATATCCACATGCGCTAACTGAAATCTGTAGTTCTTCTGCAGCTGGGCTGTTTTTAACAAGTATTTCGGGTGGCGTCAGAAGTTTGATATCACCTGCTGCTGTCTACTGAAATGTCTATTGAAGAGTCAGTTACTAAGTTTTTCTAGATTTTATGAACGTAAATGTAGGGACCGATAAATACGAGTACAAGGCTATCGTGGATAGTATATTTAAGTTTCACGTTTTCCACGTTATTGTCTTCTGGTGACACTGGTTTATGCCTTCGTTTCAAGTTCTGTACGTATTCTGCATAGCACGGCCAACGGGTAAAATAAATATAAAAGTTGAATACTATGTTTACAACTACAAAACAAAACAGGTACTAACACTGGGACTGGACGTCAACACAAAGGAACGGCAGACGACATCTCCGTTGAACGGTGGTGTGTTCACGCTAGGTGGAACATCAACACCATGTCACCTCACCGAACCTTTGAAGTGAGGCTATGCGACACCATTCGCGATATAAATGCCGGAAGATCTCATCAGAATCAATGGACTAGCAATGATAAAATTTATTAACGGCCAAAGTAAAATTCATAGTAGCTGTTCTCTGCTATGCTTTTAACTAAAGTGTTCTGAAGTGAAACAATGAGAAAAATGTTATTAAAACATTGAAAAACATGGATGTTCATTTTATTTTGTGAATACGTTTTCAACAGTTTATGTTATTAGGGTTTTTCTCTGGCCATGTATTTAAAATCTAAATGTTTTCAATTTCAGATATATGGCCTCTTTTCCTCCTGGAGTCTTAGGAATGCAACACGAGAAAGAAAACAAACAATAAAGTATATACACAGAAGCACAAAAATCTGCTACAACAGAGTGCCAAAGTCAGTGAGCTTACGAAATCACTGTACCCCCCCCCCCCCCCCCCCCCTCCACCAACGTCAATGTGAAATCGTTTATCCCGAGAAACGTTGATGTTTGTCTTCCTGTTTCGATGTATGTATTGGTGTCCTAAGTGACTGATATCATTTTAAATTCACTATACAATGAATTTATGGGATGAGGTCTACTGTTACAGTACTTTTTACTATCTTTTATTAGCACTACGGGCTTCGGGAGCACGCTGCCGCAGTCAGGTGTATTACAGTTATGTTTACATTAAATTGATTTGAAATGCGCTGATATTCATTTGTTGCGTGTTCTACTGATCTTATGTAACGACAAAACCCAGTACAGAAATATAAATTTACTTATTTGTGTACTTTAAGTGATTTGTAGGATTAAATAATTTCGTTGGTGTATTTATCTATATTTTTATTGGCAATTTATTCGTCTGATAGGCAGAGCACAGTAGCAGACACATTGTCACTTAACAATTTCACATTCAGATGTTTAAATCATCGCAGAGACTTATAACTGCTAAGATAAACTCGCTTCAGTTGCGAACATAGCAAACAATGATGAAGAAATGTGGCCCATATATACCTATTTATGTCATGACACATTAATTTGAGTACTTGAAGAGGAGTACTATTTCTAAAAACTTAGGCATCTAAAGTTGGAGAAAGTTATGAAGAAATTTATGATATTACTTTACAGTTTATCATTTAGCAGCCTGTTACCACGTGCTGTCTCATGAACGAAAGTTTCTAATTCTTCATGTAAGTGTTTATTTGTGTTCCTTGTCCATTTTATGCATTATATAAGATCATTCACGTCATCAATGTTCTTTATGTGTGACTACTTTATGTGTGGCTTATCTAGGATAACGGTGTGGTGGCATTTAAGTGTTCATTATATCCTTTTCGGAAGTCTCTCCCAGTTTGGCCTACATGGAGGGCTTTGATTGTACCACATACTACTTTGTTATTGCCTGATTGTGTGTCTGTAATTATACGTGCGTTTATGTGGTGTCTCTTTTTGTGCTGCAATTTGTTATGCGTTGTGAAAGCAATGTTAATCCTGTGCAGTTTGAAAATGTGCTGTCCTGTAGAAAAGTTTACTTGGCATGAAGTCAGCGGGTTTCTTTTTATTTACTGTATAGCGGTTGGTCTAATGCTGATTTCTTGTCTGTGTGAGGTTGTCAATAGGGGTGTCAGGACCAGCATTTGCTGCAGCTACTTCAACATGCAGAGTTCAGTGTGCTTTGCATATTTAACCAGGTGTCTCTGTTAACTAGTGCTCTATATGCATCATGTTTGTGTGTTGTAGGGTGGCAAGGTGAGCTGTGTAGGTTGGCGTCTGATGTTCAGGACCAGGAAGCTGAGGCTACCCCTGCTTTTATCTTCAGTAGTGAATGCTAGAACTTCGTCCCATTAATCAAATGTTTAGAGTACCTTGTTCGAATCATTTGGGTCAGTCAGTCCACCAACAGCAATTTACCAACAGTATAATGTTTACAGTAAATAATTTTATCCTTAGAGATTGACATTGTTACAATAGTATTTAGATTAAGGTAGCTATACTTGAACCCATTGTGAGATTCTTTTAGTTTCTTGTAAATTTTATTATTAAATGAGACGCTGTTACCCAACGACTCTGAATGATTCTGGGAAGGCTATGTTTTTGTGTGTAGGTTTTTAATGGGCTGAATGGTGGAAGCTGATGTTTCTAATTTCGTCTATTACCAGCTGACTGTTTTCTATGTTTGTTAATGCGTTGGTTAGTATCTGGTTAAATTTTTTTGTGATTATTTAATCTGGGCTGTTTCTTCATTTCACAATGGGCCACTCTATAAACGACTTCAAACTTTTCTTCAATAATGAAATCTTATTTTATTAAAACCATTGTTTAATATGTGCCGTGACATAAGTAGGCCTATACAGAAAGGTTTTATCTACATTGTTTGTTCTATTTGCAATTGAAATAGTTGATCTTATCCGTTAACAGTCTCTGGAATGATGTAGACTTCTGAACCAAAAAAGAGTTGTTGTTGTTGTGGTCTTCAGTCTCCATGCTACTCGATCCTGTGCAAGCCTCTTCATCTCGTAGTGCCTACTGCAACCTACATCCTTCTGAATCTATTTAGTGTATTCATTTCTTGGTCTCCCTCTACGATTTTTACCCTCCACGCTTCCCTCCAATACTAAATCGGTGATCCCTTGATGACTCAGAATATGTCCTACCAAGCGATTCCTTCTTCAAGTCAAGTAAAGTGGTGATATGTTTCTTACTATGCCCTGCGAAGGAGACAAATCAGTTTCCAGGAACGACATAAAGAAATACATTATTGAAATGATTTAAGCATGCAGTTCACTTAAAGTATTCACTAAAACAAATGTATCTTTTATGTAACTGTGATGCAACTGATGATATTGGCGAAATTATTTCGTAAATTTACTACAGAGTCTCCGACGTCAAACATTTCTACATCACACGCACAGATTTACGCAAAACATTGTAGAATATTTCGACGTTCCATTCTGTTTCGTCAGGTCTCTGCCAACTCTGGGAGCAGTCACAGAACTAAAAAAGTATAGGTGACGAACAACATCCATTCCAATTGATTTACCCTGGTATTTTTGTTAACAACATTTGGGGGATCATAGAAGTACTGGTCGGACCCTGTGCCTCCCGAATGCAAGTCCAGTATTAACTATTACTTCAGCTCATCTAGTTTATAGCCTGTGGCAGCAACCTTCAACAGAAAGACAGAGTGATGGTTGACATTCTCTTCCTTAGTCTATATATCATCACTGTTGATTATTGCTATTGAAAGCAATCCTTTTTTCTCAAATTCTAGCACTCGAAATACACCTAATCAGATCCTCAGTAGAAGGGGTCGTTGTTCATCGCGATTTAAGTTTTCATGTAGTAAAAGTTGGTTCCGATGTAATACGACAGACACTTTTGGCTGCTACCAAAAATGGTTTCAAATTATCTATCCTTTTACACTTACTTTCACTCGGTCAGCTTTCTTGGTTTGATTCATGTTTTCAACATTTGGTTTCCTTTCGAGAATTAACTATCCATCCGAAGTCAGAACAACATAATATGTTATGTGGGAGACAACTTCCAAGAAAATATTCCCGAAAGCCTGACACGTGGGTCGTGATTAGTGTACTATTCGGCACTTTATTTAGGGTCAAAATGGCTCTGAGCACTGTGGGACTTAACTTCTAAGGTCATCAGTCTCCTAGAACTTACAACTACTTCAACCTAACCAACCTAAGGACATCGCACACATCCATGCCCGCGGCAGGATTCGAACCTGCCACCGTAGGTAAATGGCAGCCTGTGAAGACCCCAGAATTCGAATCTCATCCTCTTAACCGTACTGAAAATTGGCCTTCAGTAACATTGGAAATTGCACAAACAACCATTTTATTCATAAGATACATCGTAATAATCGCGTACATCTTTGCTGACGCTATGGAAATGATGTCACAAGTCCCGCAAAAAAATGAAGCCGTGCCATCTGAATTTGGACAGTTCTCGAAAGTTTTCAGTGAGTTAAGCCTCTTACTAGCAGAGTGACGAGTGTAACAGTTTCAGACGATTCGACTGAAATAAATAGTGTGCTGGCAGTACTGACGACCACCAAAGTGGTGGTGCGACAACGTCATACTGAAGTGGAGCAAAATGATTTTAATTTAAGTTGAACAGTAAATACAAAATTCGCACGAAGATTTTTTTCTGATTTATAATTTTAAAATGTTCAGAAATGGTTCAAATGGCTCTTAGCACTGTGGGAGTTAATATCTATGGTCATCAGTCCCCTAGAACTTAGAACTACTTAAACCTAATTAACCTAAGGACATCACACAACATCCAGCCATCACGAGGCAGAGAAGATCCCTGACCCCGCCGGGAATCGAACCCGGGAACCCGGGCGTGGGAAGCGAGAACGCTACCGCACGACCACGAGATGCGGGCTTTTAAAATGTTCTCAAACGTATTGTTAGACGTATACGTGCAGATATTGTGATCATTGGCGCCTTAATGTATAACCAACTCATTGTGAAGGTTTTTTTTCTCTGTGTCTAACAATATTCAGCAAACCTGATGTTTTATGCATGGTTATAAGTGCACTACTAAGTGCACTATGCCTGCCAGTGTAGGATACACGCTTTCCCTTTACACATTCATGGAGAAGTAAGCATTAACCAACTGCTCTCGCCAAATGCTCTTGGAGGTACTAACCACTCTAAAACATTATACCCCAAATTAATGTAATTATAAGTCTGAAAATGTAAATGCTGACGTATTGCACAGTTCTCGCACTCAGGCACCAATAAGAATATTGGCACTTTTCTACATTTACATCTACATGGATGCTCTGAAAACCACACGTAAGTGCTTGGCAGGGGATTTATCGAACCACCTCACAATTATTCTCTATTCTTCCATCCTCGAACAGGGAGTGGAAAAACGGAACACCCATATATTTCCGTGCGAGCTCTGATTTCCCTTATTATGATGTTCGTTTCTCCCTACGTAGGTCGGCGTCAACACACTCCAAGGAGAAAGTTGGAGACGGACATTTAATAGGAAGATCCTGCCGCAACAATAGACACCTTTGGTTTAATGACGTCCTCCCTAATTCCTGTATCATGTCCGTGACACTATCCCCTATTTCAAGATAATACAATACATGCGCCGCTTTTTGAACTTTTTTAATGTACTCCCTTAATACCAAGTGAGGCGGCGCAGTTGTTAACAAAATGGAATTGCATTCTGGAGGACGACTGTTAAATCCCGCGTCCGGCCATCCTGATTTAGGTTTTCCGTGATTCCCCTAAATCGCTTCAGGCAAATGCCGAGATGGTTCCTTTGAGAGGGCACGGCCGACTTCCTTCCCCATCCTTCCCTACATCGATGAGACCGATGCCCTCGCTGTTTGGTCTCTTCCACAAAACCAACCCAACCCATCTCCCTTAATCATGACTGGTAGACATCCCGCTACTCGCAGCTCGCAGCAGTTCTCGAAAGAGAATGGACAACCGTTAGGCTGGCAGGCTCTTTAGTAGTAGATATGTTGCCTCTTCTAAGTGTACTGTCAACAAATCGCAGTGTTGCGTTCGCCTTCCATATAAAATTTTCTATGTTTTTTGTTTTTACAATTTAAGTTGGCCGAAATTACAGATCCAAGGTATTTAGTTGAATTTACGGCATTTAGATACGATTGTAACAGAAGTTTAAACGATTCCTTTTAGCACTAACGTAGATAAGCTCACAGTTTTCATTAATTAGGGTCAATTTCCGATATTTGGGCAATACAGATATCTAAATCATTCTGAAGTTAGTTTTTCACCTTTTGATGTCTATACTAGATGATAAACGACAGAATCGCCTGCAAACAACCTAACACATATGCTCAGACTGTCTCCTAAGATCATTTGTATAGATAAAGGTATGTAACACTACTTTGGGCGACGTCAAAAGTCACTTCTGTTTCACTCGATGACTTACCGTCAGTTACTACGAAGTGTGACCTCTCTGAGAGGAAATCGTGAATCAAGTCTCTTAACGGAGACGATATTACAAAAAAATGTTCAAATGTGTGTGAAGTCTTATGGGACTTAACTGCTAAGGTCATCAGTCCCTAAGCTTACACACTACGTAACCTAAATTATCCTAAGGACAAACACACACACCCATGCCCGAGGCAGGACTCGAACCTCCGCCGGGACCAGCCGCACAGTCCATGACTGCAGCGCCCCAGACCGCTCGGCTAATCCCGCGCGGCACGATATTACATAAGCACGCAATTTGATTACACATGGTATGGTGTTAAAAGCCTTCTGAAAATCAGAAAATATGGAATCAATTTCAAATCCTTTGTCGAGAGCACTCAACACTTCGTGTAACTGAAGAGCTAGTCGTGTTATACAAGAACAATGTTTGTATACCCGGGTTTGACTTTGTGTCAATGGATCGTTTCCTTCGACGTAATTCATAACGTTCTAACACAATACACATTCCTAAGTCCTGCTGCATATCCTATAATTTAGTGGGTTACTGCTGTTGCCTTCCTTGAATATTGCTATGACCTGTGCATCAGCACACTCTGAAAGTAACCTAACTGGTATACAGTCTGGACGCCGAGGCTTGCTTTCATTACGTGATTTAAGTTGCTTGACTACACCAAGGATGTTTACTTCTAAGTTACTCTTGTTGGCAGCTGTTCTTGATTTGAATTCTGTAATATTTACTTTGGCTTCTTTGGTGAAGGAATTTCGGAAGGCTGTGTTCAGTAACTCTGCTTTATCAGCACTGGGTATTGATTGTTTCTGGCCACTGGCATACTTTACGTACTATCAGAATGACTTTGAGACAAAGTTTTGCTGTGAAAACTTTTATACACATTTCCCATTGACGTCCGCGCTAAATTTTGAGCGTTTGGGAAAGATCTCCAGTCTTTGGGATTTTGCTTCCGTATAAATATTTTACGGTTTTTTGGTTGTTTTTGCAACAGTGTTGTGAACGCTTTTGTGTACTTACAAGGTCAGCTGCGTCGTTTGTTAATTTATTTACCGTCGCTACTATTTATTTGAATTCAGACCACATCTGGTCTACAATAACACTGCTAATTTGGAAGGAGTGGAGATTGTTTATCAGGAAGGCATCAAGTAAATATTTATCTCTTTTTGCAAACAGCTGTATTTTTTGTTTGTTATTGGATGATTTGGAAGTTACGGTATTCAGTCTCGCTACTGCAACCTGTGTTCACCAATTTCTGTATCCGTTTCGGTGCTCGTTATTAGCTAAGAATTATTTGTTATTATGAGGCCAAGTCTGTTTTTATCCTGGTGTGGAGTAGGCCGTAATGGCAGAATAGTATACGTAGGAGGATGTCATCCTGCAGTGGAGAGACTGCCACACCACCTGACTAACTGCGTAGCTGCTGCCAGTTATTGTCCATGCACGACTGCACGCCTTTGACATGTTTATGCCCAGTTTTCACGTGCTACTGTCGTGAGGGTCTTTGGAAGATGGTTTGACAACACTGAAACCAGGAGGTGATTGACGTCCGAGCCTTGTCACAGAACATCGATGTTGGACGCTGCCCGCTCTGTAAAGCAGTATAGGTGGCGATCAGTGGTAAATCTGACGACTGACTAAAATTCTGGAACATGCAATAGCGTTTGGGAGCGCAAAGTACAATAAAGCATTGCATCACACCACCCATACGTGTCCCCACCTTTACTACTATAATGAGTATGCTACCATCCATGTTAGACAATGTATTAATGGAAATGTGCCTTGCACGTATCACGTTTTTATCACGCAAGTCGGGTTGAAGCGTCTGGATACGTCACTACTCAGGCGAATAGCTGGTCGAAACGCGCAGCGCGCCACGAACACAGGCCGGTGAGAGGAATGTTATTCTTCGAGGAGCAGTTATCTTGGATTGCCAGCCGGTTTCGTCCCGTTCGTCCCCTTAGAAAAATTAATGAATTACTGTGCTTAAACTGACACACAATATTTTTAGCGCAACGCAATCTAACTTTCAATAATCTCTACAAAAGAATGGCCCTGACGAATATTAACCTATACCTTTGACAAATCACTTACCTCACAAAAATCTTCGTTACTCAAGCTACTGCAATACAGCGAGCGCCACTACTGCCAGCTAAATAAAAGATTCGAACTATTGAAGGCACTAACTACTGATAGGCATAGTTAGCAAATGAAAGATTTTGATAGAGAACAAACAATGAATTTACCTTAATAGTCATAACATACGTAGCAGTTCATGACATCCAGTCTTACAAATTTCAAAATTCCGCCATCTCTCTCCCCACATCCACCACTGCTGGCGGCTCACCTCCAACTGCGCAACGCTACGCGCTGTTGACATCCAGCTGCCAAACACTACAATGGCAGACAACAATGCAAACCAGCCACAGACTGCACACAGCACAGCCAGTGATTTTCATATAGAGCGCGCTACGTGGCGGCGGCGTTACCAATATAAGATCCTAAACAGCCTACTTACACAGTGACCCCACACCGAACAGGCAGGACATGATACCCATTATGCAATGCGGTTTATCTGTGTAAAAAATTTCTGTGAACCTGCGGTGGACGCAAAAGTTTTATCATTCATATGTTAGTCGAGGCTGTGGAGCGATGCAAGAAGAAGTCATGTTAACGCTGTTGTGGGTCACATCCATCGCTTCAAGCTTGATGCTTTCACCGACGGTCATGGGACCTTCCAGCAGGAGAGCCAGACCATGTGGTGCGAGGAGTACGGCAATGAATTCTATGTCTAAGTCAACAAATTCGTCTGATCTGAAAGCGATGTAACGCTGTTGGGACGCTATCGGGCTCTAACTTTGCCGCCGCAGACAACCAGCTCTTAATTTACGGTAATTGCGAAATTTGCGTGTAGATATCGGAAGCCGCATGCTTCTCGAAACAACCAAGGATGCTTAAAAACCCATGCCTTGCAGAGTCGCTGCTATATTGCTTTCTAAAGATGCGTCATTAAGCTGTTAAGCGAGTAATCACAATGTTATGCTTCATCAGTGTAGGTGCTGTTTGAAAGCCGGCCGGTGTGGCCGTGCGGTTCTAGGCGCTTCAATCTGGAACTGAATGTCCGCTACGGTCGCAGGTTCGAATCCTGCCTGGGGGTTGGATGTTTGTGATGTCCTTAGGTTAGTTAGCTTTAAGTGGTTCTAAGTTCTAGGGGACTGATGACCACAGATGTTAAGTCCCTAAGTGCTCAGAGCCATTTTGCTGTTTGAACCACCAAGTTTGTAAATTTCACTCTCTTGTAAGCAATTATATAAAATTTATCTTGTAGTGTTGATATTTTCAGGTGCGTACGTTTTTTGGGTGTGAGGACATGCGTGTCAGTAACTGATCTTATTCCAAATAATGATTCCTTCCTTTTCCTCTCATAAAAATTATATTTGGATTTACGTAACGAAATGGCGCCCATTTATTGTTATAAAATTATATAGTGTACTATAAATCTACCGTGAAATAATACAATCGAGGTCCACCATTCACTAGGTATTGGATGCATCCTGAAATGGCAGTTGGTGCATGTGAACTGGATTTCCATCTAAGGGTTGATAATACACATACAGGTCTTTCCACTTAACTGATAGGTCATCAACACTGTGAAAGCAGTCTTATGTGGTGGAGGGTGATTTGCCTACCACTGTCACTTCGCAACTTCCCTGTTGAAGTCGCTGTGAACAGAGTGCGAGATTGTTGCCAACCGTCAGAATTTTAATAATAAGCCACATCGTGAGGCATATTGCCTGTAACGAAAATAAGCCAGTGGAGATGTATGAGAATCCTCGTGTCGCATTTGCGCTTGCTGGACGACCCTGTGATGAGAAGTACTGCTCTTCTTTCGATCTTCTCTGTTTTCTCTGTCAGTTCTTTTTTCATACAGGGTCCAGATTGATTGGAAACATCCACGTATCGGTGAGACTTACGTTTCGTAAGCTACTTCCTACTTTAGAGAACCATAAGGGCGATGAAAAAAATTCCGCTTGAGTGCGTTGCTGCGCGAATCCCACGTGACTGTATTAGCACCATTATGTAGGCGAGGCATTGGTGTGTCATACGTATCTTTAAGAGCGGCGTGTGGTAAATGCGGAAACGTGAGCTATGGTGACGTTATTACCAAATGCGTCCAAACAGGACCAACGAACTGTTAGACTTTTCTTGGCTGTCGAAGGCCAAACAGAATGATGAACGTATACGGGGCAGCACGTCAGTCGAAAACCATTGTCGTACAATGGTGCGACAAAGGATGCTACACCTTCATGATAACGCAAATGTCGTAAGGCAAATTTGGGAGACATTCTAGCACGCACCCTAGAGTCCTGATCTCCCCCCATGCGATTATCGCCCTTTTGGTCCCTCAAAAAGGCCTTGAATTGTGGACGATTCCAGTCGCACGAGGATGGGCAGCAGGTAGTTACGGACTTCTTCACACAGCAGTACACAGCGATTTAGCAAAAGGGTATCTTCAACTTAGTCTGTCGGTGGGTTGATTGCCTCGATGTTTACAGCGATTTTGCCTAACCGGCGTACAGATTCTGGAAACTTTTCGATTGCCATTTATGAGGTCTTAATGATTTTTTCCAATCCCAGAATATTACCTGCCTTTCACGTCTACATCTACAACTGCATACATACTCCGCAATCCACCATACTGTGCATGGTGGAGGGTACCTCGTACCTCCACTAGCATCCTCTCTCCCTGTTCCACTCCCAAACAGGATGAGGGAAAAATGACTGCCTATATGCCTCTGTACGAGCCCTAATCTCTCTATCTTACCTTTGTGGACTTTCCGTGAAACATAAGTTGGCGGCAGTAAAATTGTACTGCAGTCAGACTCGAATGCTCGTTCTCTAAATTTCCTCAGTAGGGATTCACGAAAAGAACGCCTCCTTTCCTCCAGAAACTCCCACCAGTGTTCCTGAAGCATTTCCTTATCACTCGCGTGATGATGAATAAGCCTACCAGTAACAAATCTAGCAGCCCGTCTCTGAATTGCTTCTATGTCATCCCTCAATCAGACCTGACAAGGATCCCAGACGCTCGAGCAGTACTCGAGAATAGGTCGTATTAGTGTTTTGTAAGCGGTCTCCTTTACAGATGAACCACATCTTCCCAAAATTCTACCAATGAACCAAAGACGCCTTCCCCACAACTGCCATTACATGCTTGTCCCACTTCATATCGCTCTGCAGTGTTACGCCCAAATATTTAATCGACGTGACCGTGTCAAGCGCTACACTACTAATGGAGTATTCAAATATTACGGGATTCTTTTTCCTATTTATCTGCATTGAATTTACATTTTTCCATATTTAGAGTTAGCTGTCATTCTTGACACCAATCACAAATCCTGTCCAAGTCATCTTGTATCCTCCTACAGTCACTCAACGACGACACCTTCCCGTACACCATAGCATCATCAGCAAACAGCCGCACATTGCTACCCAACCTATCCAAAAGATCATTTATGTAGATAGAAAACAACAGCGGACGTACCACACTTCCCTGGGGCACTCCAGACAATACCCGCACCTCCGATGAACGCTCACCATCGAGGACAACGTACTGGGTTCTATTACTTAAGAAGTCTTCGAGCCACTCACATTTTTTGGAACCAATCACATATGCTCGTACTTTAGTCATTAGTTTCATGTGTTAGTTCCTCTTTGGACCGCTCTGTAGGCATACTCCCACATATTTTTTGGATGTGACTTCTTCGAGCACTTGTTCAGCTGTCGTGTAATCAATCAATAATCCTTGTGGTCGAATACTTGCACCGTCAGAACTTTATAGAGCTACAGTAGCAACCTCGACCCCAAGTCATAAAACTGATGTGAGTTTGTGGGACGCCCATATCAAAGGATGTGAGCACTGTGACTTAAAACTGTATAAAAACTAACATTAGGTTACAGCTTACTTGGAATCAGAAGTTAAATCAAGACAGCCTGAAGAACGCTAATACTTCGTTCAGAGGGAGATGTTTCAGCAATGTGAATGAGGCTACACTTGACGTCTGAAGAAGTGATGACCTATTAAAAATCCAGTAACATAATCACTAGCAGCAATAAAAGAATATAAATAGCTTGCCGAGTACTACCCTTACGTGAAGTAAGAAAGTTATGTTCGACTGGTAACGTTTCTAAGCAATCAATCAGTATCTTGTAGAAACATTAGACAGGCGTGAGTGTGAAATGCATTTGGGAAAAGTGAGGCGCAGCGACAATACAAATTTCTTGCGAATCAGCACACGACAGCGTAATTAAGAGACAGGAGTTTATCCTGGGAACCATGAAAGGAAGTACACACGGAAATAATTTCGTATGGTATAATAAAGTAATATTTTTACCGCCGTTAAAGGTGACATAATCTGTTAGAGCAAGCGGGAACACTATTTGCAAGTGCAAACACGAAAAGAACTCATTAAATAAACTGCGAGTGTTTTGATTTCATGTTAGTGGCATAAGAACGTGTCACACCTCAAACATTTGTGCAAAGAAAAGAAAGTTATGGTACAATTGAAGAAATTTGGGGGCTTTTCTTCCTCTCGTGCAGATTTAGTGAATGGAACTGAATAGAACGGGCTTGCGTGAAATACATTCTGCTGCACACAGTACCGTCGATTGCAGGATCTTATTTCCTGTCACTCCAATAAGTTACAAGTGTACTTGTCATACTAGTTAATGTCTTTTGCTTGAGTAAAGGTAGATTTCTATGCTGTCCATAGTAATATTAAAATGTGATTATTTTCAACGAAAGTGCTACATGGTGACCACAAGATCTAAGCGATGCTTACATGCTTCGTGAATTACTGTCCATTGAGAAAGAAGAGGATAAAAATAAATGTCACATAATTGCTAACATATTGGTAGTAGAAAATAAAAGTATAAGTAAGGATTCTGCAGTGGACAACGCTCTACGTTTGTTTCAGGAGGTACAGTATTTGTGCACTGATGTAAGAATTAACGTTATGCATGTTTGAAAACTGCAATGAACATAAAAGTTAATCGGGAAGATGTGGTAACTGAACGGACGAAGTTCCATAACGTTTATCGGGTATCCACACTGGTGAAGTTACAGCTTCCGCGTCATGCAGTAAAGATCAATCCTTAGGACTAACTCTGCAGTTAAGGAATATGGGGTGGAAAATGTGAGAAAGAAAAGACGTCACAAATTTGGTACCTAGTCCTACCCAGCGGCAGTCAAATAAAGAATGGTGACGACGTGAGGGATATAATTTATGCCGTGAGATAAATAATGTACACAAGAATATAGGTCTCAAATAATTGCTGTTGCCTGCCACGTTACTCCAACAATGTCACAACAGGCTAGAACGGATGCTAAGCTCATGTTTTACAACTGTGCATAACATTATGCACGAAAGCCACTAGCCTACATTAAGCAGTTCTTGACACAATATTCTTTATTGTTTCCGTTTTTATTTTGCTCACGTCTCCAAAGAGTGGCACAGGGCATCCACTACCACGCACGTTACCGTGGCTTGCGGTATGTCTATGTAGATGTAGATGTACAGTTGCACAAGGGTTCAACGAAAGCTTGGGTTTAATTTCACACACGTGCCCGACTCATAGAATTGTAACTGGTGGTGACCTGAATTGACCCTCGATATGTTGACGAAAATACACGTTCGAATCAGGAGGTACCAATAAAACATCATCCGAAACTGTGCTAAACGCATTCTCTGAAATTCGTTTCGAGCAATTACATTATGAGGCCACGTGAATAGTAAACGGTTGTGAAAAAACACTTGACTTCGGAGCAACAAATAATCCTGAGCTGATAACGAGCATCGAAACGAATACAGGGATTAGTGTACATCGCGTTGTCGTTGCGAGACTGTATATTTTGACCCCCAAATTCTCCGAAAATAAACTAAAAATATGCCTATTCAAAAAAGCAGATAAAAATGCACTTGACTCCTTCCTGAGATGCAATATCCACACCCTCCATATTAACAATTTCAGTGTAGACCAGACGTAGCTGGAATTCAAAGAAACATTGCCGAGAGCATTTGAGAGATTTATACCAAGTAAAGTAATAAACGACGGACGTGATCGCCCCTTGATAGACAAAACGAGTCAGAACACTATTGCAGAAACAACGAAAAAACATGCCAAATTTAAATGAATGCAAACTCTCCAAAATTGTCCATCTTTAACAGAAGCTCGAAATGGTAGCACGGACTTCACTTCGAAATGCTTATAATAATTTCCCCAACGAAACTTTTTCTCGAAGCCTGGCAGAAAATCCAAAGAGATTATCATCATACATAAGGTGTGCTAAGACAAGACACAGACAATGTATCCTCTGGGCGGTAGCAAAAGAAATACTATTGACGACATTGTTGCCAAAGCATTTATTAAGTTATAACGACAATTCAAATGTAGAAATAATTAATTTGGATTTTTATAGTGCCTTCAAAGTGTGCGAAATCTTACAAAAAACACAATTTTGGAGATCCGGCATATTGCGATAAGCTGCGTGTATTTTAACAAGTTATACAGAAGGGGAAAACAATGTAGGTTAAAGAAGCATACTGATTGCGAGTGTGGTACACTAACCGCAATTTCGTCCTAAATGATTGCTACCCTGTCTAAAGATTCTTATTACACGTCACATTTGTTTGTTACCTTCTTTAGTCGTCTGGTGTGCGTGTGCATTAACACTGCATGTAGTTTCTGCAGTTTAAGTAGTGTATCGTAACAAAACATCGTATGCATTCCTTCCTTCCCAGAAAAAAGTGTTGTCCGCAACTCTTGGTCTAGTGGCTAGCGTTGCTGCCTCCGAGTCACGGGGCCTCGGGTTCGATTCCCGGCCGTGTTGGGGATTTTCTCCGCCCGGCGACTAGTGACTAGATTGAAGTGTGAAAAAAGAATGGACTGTGTAAAAATTGAGACTTACAAGGAGACGGCACCACCGTGGGGTCGGGGAGTTGTCCGAAATTTTGTGTGGTGAAAGAGGACCCTAACACCTCCGGTGTTAAAATATTAGGACGCACTACCAGGAAAATCCCGGGAAAAATCGATCCAAAGTTTCTTAGGTGCCTTGGTCCATAGCCGAGCCCCCGTCTGGCCTACATGTTTAGACCTCGGAGTCTTACGCCAGAGGTCCTGGATCGATATTTTCATCTGTTTCATTTTCTTCTGTTATTCCACCAATTATTCAGAATGTCTCCCAGACCTACAGTATCTGTAACAAATTAGTTACATTATTGAATAAAATTTATTTTCGTTTTGTCCAACAACACAATTCATGGCGTTGTGTTTTCCATTTTTAATTGTAAATTATGTGAGGGGAAACGTTGGCTTTTTAATCAGAATAACAAAGTCGATTGGGAAACATTTAGTTTTTATACATATAGTAATTATAAACAAGAACCGCAGCGGTAACTAAAGTAAAACAAACAAAGTAATAATTTTTGCCACATCTTGCGCAACATATAAAGGCGTATTTTTTTTCAATCACAGGGAGTTTGCAATAAATCTGTACAAAAACATGCCCCATTGACATTTACGAAAATGTTTTGAGTTTCTGATAATTTTGAGGCAAACCAGGCGTTTTGAATCATGTCTCGGAATATTGGTGACGATAATTGATGGCGAATTATAGAATGATTTCTTATACAATCTTCCCGGGAACTAATTTCACGATTCTTCTGTAACAATTCGCTGCAGTTTTCCAGGCAACAGAAGAGAAAATACGGGCCGGAGGAGGGATCGAGCCCGAGACCTCTCGCATAAGGTTCTGAGCGCTAACCATGTAGGCCAGACGGCGGGTCGGCACAGGATTAGCATTTTATACTCATAAGCCACCTAAGAAACTTTGGATTGATTTTTCCGGGAATTTCCGAATAGTGCGTCCTAATATGTTAACCACTTGAGGTGTTAGGGGTCCTCCTTCATCACACAAAATTTTGGACAAATCCCCGACCCCAAGGTCGTGCCGTCTCCTTGTTACTACGGGCGCTGAACACCGAGCAGTTGAGTGCCCCACAAACCAATCATCATCATCATCATCATCATCATCATTATCATGAAAATCGTGTTGTGAATGTAGAGGTGATTTTATTAGATGTTTGTCTAGTGGATTACAGGCTTTAAGCGAGCAGCAGCAGTACGTGTAATACTTATCATCAGTTTGTGTAATACTTAAATTGCACTGCAAACGTCTTTCTTCACAAAAATTTTTCCTTGAGAATAATTTCGTCTTGGAGAAGAAGAATAAGTAATTCTAGGCCCTATTTTGTCTTAAACGAAGAATGGTTTACACAATTCTGAACTTCTTTACCAGTGCAGACAGTACGTGACAGAGAGAGCAACTCGAGGTTCAGAAATCTAACCTGTGACACTTTTTAACAGTGGAGTCCTCTGTTGGTGATAGGTATATAAAGCAGCTGTTTATTTTGCGTTTCCTATACTTATGCAACACTATTTTATTAAAAACCCATCTTTGAAAGCTACATATTGCTAAATGAGTACTTATATATTTGTAAGCAAAGCAGCAGTTTTTGACTTATAGAAAGATTTTACAATGTTGACTCTCAATACTCTCTTTCTAATTCTAAAGGTGGCAGGTGTAAAATACAGTGAGGGAAAGGCAATTTACAATTTGTTCAGAAATCAGTTGCCAGTTATAAGATTCGAGGGGCACGAAAGGGAAGCAGTGTTTAAGAAGCGAGTGAGACAAAGGTTGTAACCTTATCCCCCCACATTATTCAATCTGTATACTGAGCACGCTGTGAACGAAACGAAAGGAAATTTTGGTGTAGGGATTAAAGCTCATGGAGAACAAATAAAACCTTGACGTTTGCGAGGACACTGTAATTCTGTCATAGACAGCAAAGGACTTGGAAGAGCAGTTGAACAGAATGGGCTATATCTTGAAAAGACGATATAAGACGAACATCTACTGAAGCAAAACGAGAATAGTTCAACTAAATAAGGTGATGCTGAGGGAATCAGATTAAGAAATTAGACACTTAAAATAATAAATTATTTTTTTATTTGAGAAGCAAAATAACCCTTTCATGGTCGAAGTAGAGAGGATATAAAATGTAGACTGGCAGTGGCAAAAAAAGCGTTTCCGAAGAAGAGAAATTTGGTAAAATCGAATTGTCAAGAAGTCTTTTCTGAAGGTATTTGTGTGGAGTGTAGCATGTACGGACGTGCAACATGGATGATTAACAGTTTAGACAAGAAGAGAATAGAAGCTTTTGAAATGTAGTGCTACAGAAAAATGTTGAAGATTATGTGAGAAGAAAACATAACTAATGAGGAGGTATTGAATAGAACTAGGGACAACAGAAATTGGTGGTCAACCTGACTAAAAGAAGGGATCGGTTGGTAGGACACTTTCTGAATCATCAAGGGATCACCAATTTAGTACTGGAAGGAAGAGCGGGAGGTAAAGATCGTAGAGGAAGACAGTAAGCCTATTCAGAGGGATTTAGGTTGCGGTAGTTACTCGGAGATGAAGAGGCTTACAAAAGACAGAGTAGCATGGAGGGATGCACCAAACCAGCCTTTGGACTGAAGACCACAACAACAAGAAGCAAACGTTGATTTTCAATTATTTCAATATGTTATTCTCGTTCCAACATTCCACAGAGAACGATACACAGCTTCGAATGACACTTGCTGATATGACTGGTAGGGAGTACATAAATCATTTTTGGGTGTCATTAAAGTAAACTTAGTTCCTCATTTCTTACGTAGTAAGATACTTTGGTGTATTTTTGATAAGTCTGTTGGGTACTTTTGAGCGCATCCCAGATGAGGCAACCGTGTTGTAACATTATGCATATTTAGGTGAGCTAATCGGTCGCCCAGTATTGTTACGAGGTAAGACGAATTTGTTGTACAGTTGAGCGGTAGCGGGGTCATATGTCAGGGCGTGTCGCAACAGTTCCTGCTCCATACTAGGTGACCAGTACGATTCAGTCCAGTTGCAGTGAAAAGAAGCGTGTGGCCAGAAATGTGGAAAATACCTAGGCTGGAATTTTGGAATACATTTGCGACCTCAGAAAAATGAGGTGCATCCAGTGACACAATATCTCAATATCTTTAATACTACATAAGTTAATATTTCACAGCATAAAAATATTTTCACAATGACCCTCTGAATTAACAACTTTTAATCACATTTAGTGATTTCAACAAATGTTATCTCCGATGATAGCATTGCCTGATAGCCATCATCTATGAATGTTACACATCTGTATCTATTTTATTTTCTGATATGCAACGTCTTTCAAATCTTTTTCACGATGCAAATGTTTTTGTGAACATCGTACACTCCACATTTATTCAGCAAATGAACAGAGCATCAGTACCTCATATTTTGTCACACTTGTATTTTTCCTTGACGAGGAGTTTAATATTTTTCCAGTAACTTTATTCAAATGTTGACTCCAAGTACTATTGCAAAACGTGATAATTTAGAAGTGTCATTCACATGTGTAAGCAAATACCGTAATTGAAAAGGGACTTAGAAGATGCTTCTGTTAAGAAGGCATAAATAATTGTTTAAATAATATCTAGCGATAATCTGTAGTCAATATGAACACACTTGAACAAGAATATTGGCTTATTTATTTATAAACCATCTATTACTTACGCATATTATAAATGATCTGAATGTAACTGAATGGTTATTTCATTTCTTTTACTTACATATTAATGTAACATATAAGTTTAGTTTGTGAAGATGGTCAAGATGAGTCAAATCATGTCCGTAGCACGTTAGAGCGTTGTATTTTTGGTGAGAATGGCCTTAAGCCAATGAAAAAGCAGACAGTAGCGTAACACTATGGGTGCCAAGTGGAGAGTGGGAATTTGTGTGTGAAGACCCAAAGGGAGCGATTATGCTTTACGCCACGTTCTGGAAGAAGGCAAACATGCCTGGGTAATGAACCGTACTCGAACATGGAGGTGAATGGCTGCTATCATACTTTAACTTCTGAAGGAACTGCATACTTTGAGAGATCTGAGAGTGCTCCAAAGTAGATTTCTTACTTTTTCACTTATTTACAAAATGAGAATAGACACAGAATGCATTACTGTTCTTTGCATCATGTGTGTTAATTTGTTAATCATAATTTTGAACTCTAAATTATTTTGAGCTGAAGAGTATTTCATATTTTGTGATCAAGAAGTGTAGTACTTTTTGCATATATTTGATTACTATCTAGTCCAGGGATTTTGCTGCCATTCTTGTAATCACCTCAAAGAAACTTTACTCCCATAGAATGAAAAACAAGTACAAGTTCTAAATATTCTACTTTACAATGAAATGAACACCCTTAGCCGCTCACAGGCATTGACATGCGTCAACGGGAACAGAAGAAAATGTGTGCCCCGACCAGGACTCGAACTCGGGATTTCCTGCTTACATGGCAGACATTCTATCCATCTTTTTTTTTCTCTCTACCAACTTTTTTTTATTATCAGATTGACTTGGTATATTTCACGAGAATTCAGACAACCATAGTCAAATCATCATTTAATATTAGCTGCAAAAGGAAAATCAACAAATTAGGTGAAACACAAATAAAACATTTCTTCTGAAGGGGAAGACCAACCCGTTACCCCACCCGTATGAATTTTGGGTGTATATATATACATGAAAAAGAGAGAGAAAAAATTACGAAAAAATACAACAAGGGAGGGGACTCGAGCTCAGGGAAGAAACAGGAATCACAGGGGAACTTAACCAACCCCTTGACGGTTAAACACAAGAAAAAGCATATTCGCAAAAAGCGTTCGGTATTGTGGTAACCGCTGCCATTTCCAATGCGCAGTTGACAAATAATGGTGAAAAACGCGGGGATCTGGGTCATTACCGCCTTCAATGACGTAATGAACATAGTAACCCAAGAGCCAGACAATCGTGTTCGTTTTCGTCTGAGGAAAATAAGAGATGTCCGGATGTAAGAAGATGTCGTCTGGGAATGCGGTTTCAGGCCCTCTAGTAAGAAAAGCTAATTGACGGCGGACCCAGAGCCAATGATCCCGTCCGCAAGCAACTAGCCTGTTAAGTAAGGTGTCAGTTTGATGACATTCCTCACACTGATCAGTCGGACGATGGCCAATACGAAAAAGACGATCAACAGTAGGTATCAGACGGTAAATGACCTTATACCACGTTGATACAATCTCCATCGGCAAAATGGGAAGACTAAGATGAGACCAGACCGTTTTCCATGACGTTGACGGGGAAGCAAGTTCAACAGAAGAAGGGAAACATGCTGTACCCCAACGGATTTGTAGCATGTTGGTAGTAATATGCGTCATAGAAAGTATATCAGCACCCAGAATACCGACAAGTACAAAGTATTCACGAATGTGCCGCAATTTAGGATTAATCCGTCCAACATCAACAGGAGGGGTCAGACTGGCCGGCCGGAGGCGGGAAAGTAAACGAGAGGTGACTGAATGCGGAGCCCGCGTACAGGTTAAAACATTGCGGCGGGCAAATAAGATGGACGTCTTCACTTTGATATCTGAAAGACCCAATCCTCCAAGCTTCCGAGGCCTGGCCACAACTTCATACCGGACACGGAAGACATGGCGGCGCCACAGAAATCGACTAGACAGCTGTTTCAGCCTGCGGGCCATCATCGCGGGAAGCGGGAAGACCTGCGCAACGTAGTATATTTTACTGAAGACATAGGTCTCTAAAACCCGTGCCTTGTGAAGGAGGCTAAGGGAACGGCGGTCATGTTCAAGGATCGCCCCGTGAACACGACTCGTAACCTCACGCCAATTTAGTGCCGCCATTTTGATAGGATTACGATCCACTATGATCCCCAAGGTCTTATGGCGATCGACAACCGTCGCCCAAGGAATGACGACATGATCAAAGCCTCTCAACGGCAGGAACGTGCATTTGCGATCATTAATGCAAGCACCAGCAAGACCACAAAATGAATCCAAGGTATCCTTAAGCCGCGGTATATCCTCGGCATGTCGTACTAAAACCATGACGTCATCGGCGTATGCACGGACTGCAAAAATTTCCCCCAATATATTCCAGCCACGTAAGTGCATGGTGAGATGGCGAAGTAAGGGCTCTAAGGATAGAACAAAAAGTGACATGGATAAGGGGCTTCCCTGGGGTAACCCCCGTCTGATCGATATCCGGGGGGTAGGGTGACCGTTCACAATCACCGAGACACTGATACCGGTAAAAAGATTAGTTAAGACTTGTCGAGCATCATTATTAAAGCCGACAGCGGTGAGCACTCTCGATAAAAAATCATGGCTGACGCGATCGAACGCTTTTTGGAAATCAAGAAAAAGCAAAGCCCCTGGGATATTAGCGGCAGCCGCCACCGAGATTACATCGCGACATTCGAGAACGGAAGTCAGTATCGTGCGTCCAGGCACACAGCTTTGGTGGGCGGCAATAATGGTATCGAGCAGCTTAGAGAGACGGATATTAATTGCTCGAGCGACAAGTTTATAATCAAAGTTAAGGAGAGTAATAGGACGGAGGGAATCAATTGCAGGTCGACCTGTGGATTTCGGGAGGAGGACCATTCTGCCTTCCTGAAAAGGAGCAGGAAGTGAGACTCCCCGCATCACTTCATTTACCATCGACGTTAAGGTGTCACCAATGAGCGGCCAAAATTGAACATAGAACTCCTTAGGAATACCATCTAATCCAGGCGACTTGCGGGACTGCGATCCTGCAACAACATCATATATGTCATCCTTCTGAAAGGGACGCAGAAAGGCGTCGTTTAATTGAGGAGTGACGACGCGAGGCAGCAAGGAGGTAAAGTCGTCAAGAGAGGTTTCCGCCGGGACATGAGTATCGTACAGATCAGTAAAATAGGTGTAAACGAAGTCAGAAATGTCACGGTGAGAGGTGAACACGCGGCCGTCAGCGGTTGTGAGGGAGGCAAGGCACCCACGTTTCCGGCGCGACCGTAAACGGACTAGATGGTAGAGTGACGTCAGTTCCTCTTGTAGAAGGGAACGTGGTTGAGACCTCGTCCGCAGGCCCTCCATTTGAATGCGTTTGAGCTGCAGCAATTCGGCTTTGATGCGCTGTATATCAGTAACCCGGAGGGGAGCATGCGTAGCACTATCGTACAGTTGACGTAAGACAGAATAGTAAAATTCTTGCGTTCGTCGATCTTCTGCCACCTTCGCAGCCCCAAAACGCATGAGAGCCCTACGGATGTGTGGTTTTGCATACAGTGTCCACCATGCCACGATAGACGGGTACCGGTCCATAGTACGAGAACAACGAGTCCAAATGTCCTCCAGGACGATACCAAGGGAGGTATCTTGCAAATACGCGATATTGAGCATCCAAGGAGGACGAAACAATTTTACCGGTTGTCGCTCGTAATTAAACGTAACGGCTACAGCGCAATGATTAGCAAAACAGGCTGGTATCACATCAACAGCCAGAAGTTGCCCACACAAGGAGTCAGAAAGGTAAAAGCGATCGAGGCGACTGCTAGACGTGGGAGTAAAGTAGGTATGTCGCACAAGTGTAGGATAGCGAGAAACCCACACGTCACGCAGGTGCAAGGAGCGCACAAGGTCGTCGAGTTCTTTACTGAAATTAAAATTAGGAGACTGATCTACCGGCCGTAGAACACAATTGAAGTCCCCACCTAAAATTATCTTTGTAGGGGATTTACGAAGCAGGTAAATGACTTCTTCTTTATAGAAACTCGAGCGTGCGGTAGTACAACCCGAACCAGAAGGGGCATAAAGAAGGAGTAAACTGAGATCATAAAACGTGCACCCGATCCCCCTTCCACTGTCGAGTACTTCGAAATTCATCAACGGAATGCCTTCTCTATAAAACAAGGCAGTGCCCGTAGAAAGTTCGGAAGCGACATTAAAAAACGTCGAGAACCCAGGAATGGAAAACTGGTCGAATAGGACTTCCTGTAAAAAAAACATCTGCCCCAGACTGATAGATAAACTGTCGCAAAGCGGCGAGCCGAAGCTCAGAACATATTCTGTTAATATTCAGAGTAAGAAATGTATATGCTTGCATGGAACTTCAACCTAGAAAGAAAAACAAAGATCGGTAGAGAGCCGTCACCTGACGGAGCAGCATACAAGTAATCATACCAGAAACAAGCGCTGAACCACAGAGAGAAAAACTACGAAACAGAACCCTCATCTTCCCACTGCTTTTTCTTCGGCCGTGACGCGGCTCTCCGTGGCTGTTTACGGATTCGACTGCGGCTCCGCGGTGCCGACGCTGCAGCGTTCGGCTGCGTAGGAGCATCATGTAGACATTCCGTGTCAGATTGCGAGAGAGAGGCCTCTACATCCCACTCGTCCGCAGACATGGGTTCACGGTGGGACAGTTGGTGAATAACAACGGGATCCACTGGCTCTGGAGAATCAATCAGTTGTTTGATGGGAGGAGGCTGTGACCCAGAGGGGGCGACAGAAATTCCAGAAGGGGGATGCGAAACAGAGTCAATAGGAGAAGTGTCAGAGAGCACCGGAGAAGACACGTGGCAACCAGAAGCAGGTTCCGTCACGGGCGTCTCCGAAGAGGCTGCCGCGGTAGCAGGAACAACGTCAGATAAGGTGTCAGGGAGCTTCTGCAAAGGCGTGATAGCACCTGTGGCTTCCTCATCCACGATTTCCGACTGAGAAAGAGAGTCCTTTACCGGAGGCCCATCGGAAGGGCGAGTCAATAAGGAAGATTCATCAGCCGCATCATCCTGTGTTCGCCGACGCTTGTTGTGAGAAATCAGCGCGGGAACATCGGAATTTAGGGCAGCAACATCCCTACTCAAGGGCAACGGGGGAAAATCACGGCCGTTGTCGGGCAACGGATCACTGCGTCCCTCAGTAACAGTGAGCGATTCAGTCCGAGATCCTTGCGGGAGAAGATCAGCTAAAGTCAATTTTTTACGCTGTTCGTATGTAGGTTTTAATACCACCACACGCCGCGGACAATTAGTACGGAAATGACCAGTTTCATTACAATAATAACATGTTCCTTCCTGGCCACTGTACGTGATATGGACCCTATAACCACATACCTGTAGGTGAGAAGGAATAGGTTTTTTGACCACCATTTCCACCGACCGAATACCACTATATACCTGTAAGCGGTGCTGAGCAGACCAGCGTTCCTTTCGAATATGGCGTACGTCCCCATAAGGAAGCAAAACGGACTTCAGAAAAGAGTCGTCAACCTCGGGCGGAAGGTTAAATACCCGAACATTCGTATATATCACTTCTGCATTTGCCAAGAGAACCATACTAGTGGAACCATCACGGTGCGTAAAGGGTACCTGAGAACCATGACGAGAAAGTAGCTTATCAACCTGGAGCGGGTCAAGAAACTTAACAAAAAACACATATAATTCGCTGTCGAAATATGCGGTATGCACCTGATCAGTAGTGACCTTAACTGTATCGACTAACCAGTCATGTATCTCCAAAGAACCGGGCTGGACGTGACGCGTGGATTTGTCAAAGGTAAAACTGACTGTACCTGTACGCGGAACTTTCGTGGGAACCATGGTGGACATCACGGCGAGAGACGACGCCGCGACAGGAAGGGCCGCACGAACACCAAACACCAGCCGACAACCAGCCATGCGACGCGCACGGAGACCAACACGGCACTAAACTGACAGGAGGAAAACACGCTGCGCTACGGTAGAGGCGGAACTACGAGCACGACCTAGTCGCCCGACGCGCGAAGCGAGAATAGATCCATCTGGGCCACTGAGGACAAAGAGCATAGAATGACTGCAGGGATTTATCTCTGGCATGCCTCCCGCGAAACCCGCATTCTCAACGTATTGTCCCGCACTACATTCGTAGTGCCCTCGCCCATTATACTCATTACTCGCGGCGCGTTGCCGATTCGCGTAAGAGTTCGTGCACTGTCTGTTGTATTCGCACAAAAAGAAGAAGATGGTAAAGTAGTTGGTGAGCCTTAACTATATATATACTAAGATGGTATCTGTTCTTTCGGACATATATATAGTTAAGTCTTGTGTTTCTGCACGTTTTTCATGCAGCCATTTCGTCTTAGCTTCCTTGCACTTCCTATTTACTTAATTCCTCAATGACATGTGTTTCTGTATTCCTGAATACCCTGAACTTTTTGTACTTCCCTATTTCATCGATCATCTGAAGTATTTCTTCTTTTACCCATGGTTTCTTCGCAGTTACCTTCTTTGTACCAATGTTTTTCTTTCCAATTTCTGTGATTGCCCTTATAGAGATGCCCATTCCTCTTCAACCGTACTTTCTATTCACATATTCCTTATTGCTGTATCTATAAGCTTAGAGAACTTGAAGCGTGTCTCGAGAATCCTTAATATTTCCGTATACTACTGCTTTACATATTGATTCTTTCTGACTAATCTCTTAAACTTCAGCCTACTCTTTATCACCACTACATTGTGATACGAGTCTATCTGTCCCTGGGTACCCCTTACAATCCAGTACCTGATTTCGGAATTTCTGTCTCACCATGATGTAATCTAACTGAAATCTTCTCGTTTCACCTGGACCTTTCCAAAAATACCTCTTCCTCTTGTGAGTCTTGAACAGAATATACACTATTACTAGCTGAAATTTACTTGTCACAAGCCCACATTCTCCTGTAACCTTTTCTTCTGCTCCTTCCCTTACAATTGCATTCTAGTGCCATGTAACAATTAGATTTTTCTCTCCCTTTCCATATTGTTTACCCTTTCAATATTCTCGTATACTTGCTCCATCTATTCATCCTCAACTTACGACATGGGTATGTATAATTAAACTATCGTTTTCGGTGTTGGTTTGCTATCGATTCTAATAAGAACAACTCTATCACCGAACTGTTCACAGTAACACATTCTCTGCCCTACCTTCCTATTCAACGAATCCTACTCCCGTCTAATGCTGTTGATATAATCTGTACTCTTGTGACCAGAAATCCTAGTCTTTCTTCCGTTTCATTGCTCTAATATATCGTGAGTGAGCCTTTGCATTTCCCCTTTCAGATTTTCTAACTTCTCTACCAGGTTCAAGCTTCTGACAATCCACGTCTCGACTCGTAGATCGTTATCCTTTCATTACTAATTCAACCTTTTCCTCGTAGCCACGACCCCATTGCAGGCCCCGTCCAGAGATCCGAATCACTGACTATTCTGTAATATTTGCTTATGGAGAGATCATCAGGACGCTTTCCAGTTACACGGCACATGTCCCGTGGGTACACAGTATGTGTCTGTAATGCAGTATTTTCCATTGCCTTCTGCAATCATTGATGATTCTTCTGCCTTTAGGAGCTAATTCTCACCACAAGTCACACTCCGTCAATCTGGCAACGCCGTTGGCACAATGAGGATGACTTCTAATGCCGGAAGTCTTTGGCCTCCACTGCTAATGACTTTACATAGAATTAGGCAGTGTTGGGGCTCGAAACAGAGGTGGAGATCGTTTTTCTTTATTTTTTTTATTTTTTTTATTTTTATTATTAAAGACTCTGCTCCTAGTCAATGGGATTTCCTAACCTAGCAAATTACTGTCCTTACGGACCGAAAAATTTCATATAATCCTAACGAATTTTCTGTGAATGATTCGGTAGTTCGACGGTTGCCTTTAATGTTTCCTAGTGTAAGTGCTGAGGGTAATGTGAGAAACTTCTTAATACCTAATTTTGAACAGTTTCGTTCTGACGAAGGTGTCGGTATTTGACCGTCATTCTGAACCATTCAAAAAGGCCTGAGGTACGAGGGCGGGCCAGGTTTTGGGTTTTGCGTCGTATGAGAGTCTATCTCTACTTGAGAATGAGTAATCCTTGTACAGTACGAGTTGGCCACATTTCTTGTTTTTCTTTCAAGAGGTCTTTTAACTGCACCTGTTAAGTGTGACCTCAAAATCAACTTCTTATGTATGGTAAGACCTGGATATTTGACGGACGTGATTAGCCAACTAGTCATATAATCCTTGACAGTAGTCCGACCTTGCAGAATAAACGTAAGGCCATGGAATACTACGATATGGCAGCCGATATCGTCACCCCTTTATGTTTCATGCCTGGAACGTAAAAGCGGTAAGAAGTTGTAAACAGTGAACATCAACAGTCATCCGACGAAATGACATTCTTTCGTAGCTCCGTAGTCTAGGTTTTATAGCTTCGACATCATATTTTCCTGTTTCGGGAATTTACATCACTGTTAATGACAACGCGTTTCGTTAGGCCGGAAGCCCCGACCGCCTAGTGTAAGTCTTTTTAAGACACACTATTCTGGCGACCTGCGTGTCAGTGAGGAAGATATGATGACGGAGAGAACACAACTCGCAGTTCCCGAGAGGAGAAAATCCCCCACCTTGCCAGAAATCAAATCCGGACCCTTCATATGGCATTCAGCCACTCAGCTACGGAGGCGGACTCAATCATTGCTGACGAAAAACTTTGAATTCCAGCTCGCCCCACACTTCCTGCTTATGTAGCTCCATTGTTTTGCTTTTTTGCTGATGGGGTAAGCAAATAGTGCATTCAGTTCAGCAGAGACTTTATCTGCTGTCGACCTCGTACTTTTCATTAGCCTCTTCTTCAATAGCTGTCCGTCACGATCGTCCAACACACATTTTCCTCCATGTTACAGGTAGCGGATGATGTTTTTCCGCTTTCTGTGTATTCGGTATCTACAGGGTGTGTCAAAAATGACCGGTATATTTGAAACGGCAATAAAAACTAAACGAGCAGCGATAGAAATACACCGTTTGTTGCAATATGCTTGGGACAAAAGTACATTTTCAGGCGGACAAACTTTCGAAATTACAGTAGTTACAATTTTCAACATCAGATAGCGCTGCAAGTGATGTGAAAGATATAGAAGACAACGCAGTCTGTGGGTGCGCCATTCTGTACGTCGTCTTTCTGCTATAAGCGTGTGCTGTTCACAACGTGCAAGTGTGCTGTGGACAACATGGTTTATTCCTTTGAACAGAGGATTGTTCTGGTGTTGTTGCAACAAGACGAAGTTTTCAACGGAGGTTTAATGTAACCAAAGGACCGAAAAACTATACAATAAAGGATCTGTTTGAAAAATTTCAACGGACTGGGAATGTGACGGATGAACGTGCTGGAAAGGTAGGGCGACCACGTACGGCAACCACAGAGGGCAACGCGCAGCTAGTGCAGCAGGTGATCCAACAGCGGCCTCGGGTTTCTGTTCGCCGTGTTGCAGCTGCGGTCCAAATGACGCCAACGTCCACGTATCGTCTCATGCGCCAGATTTTACACCTCTATCCATACAAAATTCAAACGCGGCAACCCCTCAGCGCCGCTACCATTGCTGCACGAGAGACATTCGCTAACGATATAGTGCACAGGATTGATGATGGCGATATGCATGTGGGCAGCATTTGGTTTACTGACAAAGCTTATTTTTACCTGGACGGCTTCTTCAATAAACAGAACTGGCGCATATGGGGAACCGAAAAGCCCCATGTTGCAGTCCCATCGTCCCTGCATCCTCAAAAAGTACTGGTCTGGGCCGCCATTTCTTCCAAAGTAATCATTGGACCATTTTTCAGATCCGAAACGATTACTGCATCACGCTATCTGGACATTCTTCGTGAACTTGTGGCGGTACAAACTGCCTTAGACGACACTGCGAACACTGGTTTATGCAAGATGGTGCCCGGCCACATGGCACGGCCGACGTCTTTAATTTCCTGAATGAATATTTCGATAATCGTGTGATAGCTTTGGGCTATCCGAAACACACAGGAGGCGGTGTGGATTGTTCTCCCTATTCGCCAGACATGAACCCCTGTTACTTCTTTCTGTGGGGACACTTGAAAGACCAGGTGTACCGCCAGAATCCAGAAACAATTGAACAGCTGAAGCAGTACATCTCATCTGCGTGTGAAGCCATTTCGCCAGACACGTTGTCAAAGGTTTCGGGTAATTTCATTCAGAGACTACGCCATATTATTGCTACGCATGGTGGATATGTGGAAAATATCGTACTATAGAGTTTCCCAGACTGCAGCGCCATCTGTTGTTGAAAATTGTAACTACTGTAATTTCGAAAGTTTGTCCGCCTGAAAATGTACTGTTGTCCCAAGCATATTGCAACAAACGGTGTATTTCTATCGCTGCTCGTTTAGTTTGTATTGCCGTTTCAAATATACCTGTCATTTTTGAAACACCCTGTACATACAATATGGTGCCTCTTAAATCACGAAAGACTTCAGCTCTCACGAATACGGAAGCACCCACAGTACAAGCGTTAGCAGTTTTCCCAGGTACGCACACTCGTAGCTGGGACATAATGCAATCACGACTACACAGGACACTATTCTGGCTACGACTGACCCATGTATCGTACTGAGGACATTCCAAGGTTCCATTCGTGGCCAAATACACCAGCGAAATCGGCAGGCTTGACTAGTATCTGCATTTAAGTTCGAACATGGATTCCTCGTGAATTTTTGTGCAGTCGCTGTATATCTATGCACATGAATAAATGAAGTGTCACAGGCTTTTTAATCAACTTTCTACATTTTATTCGCAGTTTTCTATGATAATTTCATTCAAACCGCACAATATCAATAATACTACAAACAACAACACGCTCGATCAAATATTACTACGAGCTGTACCAAGACTTACAATTCATGTTTATTTCCGTAGTTTCAACATTAACATTTTGCAAATAAACAAAGTTTTTGACTAAGAATTTCCAAAGTTGCAGTTATGAAGATCAATAATAATATTTCTGAAAGCTTGTCTTGCACAAGTAATTATTTACACCTGTGCCCGAGACCCGTTAAGTTGGAGTTTATTATTGCCTTATAAAAGTTTCTTTGTGTACGACGATGGAAGTGGTATGATCTCGTGACGTGAGCGAAGAGCTTCTTTGCTGCATCAACACGGGAAAGACCCACGCAGAGGTGATCGTTTGAAAAGCGACTGATACTAAGCCCCGTGCCCGAAGTATGTAGCGTCTGGCTTTATGCTGCGTTTATGCTATGGCATAACATAAGCTCACCGGTAATTGCACACATTCAAAACGATACTGTAATCTGTTAGAAATAAGCTGAATTTATGTTATAAAAACTAGCTCACCTGCGTTACTTTCTATCGGAATTTCCGCTTCTATGATATTACGTTAGATAGATGTAACTTTAACCCTGTGTGAGTGAAGGGTTCTAAGGAGCGAGATAATGCATCACACCCTAAATCAGAGTTACGTCGCACTTCACTTGCCAGGAGTGAGGTAAAATCTGATGTTCTCCAGTCAGAGGAAGTATTGCTTCTCAGTTTCATTGATATTTTTCAGACCTGATAGTCCTTGGTCTTCCAGAGAGACTCGACCCTTTTCTAGGCGTTATTATTCTTAAACAAAATGAAATCAAAATGTAATGAGTAAGCACCCAAGTCAGAAAGCAAACCCAACAAGACAAGAATATAAATAAAACATATGAAAGCGTTATTAACACAAATCTAAATTAGTAAATCTGTATATCCTACTCAACAAAATTCAGAGTTACTTTGTATCCATAAATATAAGGTAGCTGCGTTTAATTCTGTCAGTTATATAAACTGCCGTACATAATTCTGTCAGTGACGTAAAAAACTATCCTTAGAGATAGCCAAAGAAAAAAGCAGTGTTGTTAAGTTCTTAATAGACTATGTGAAATCAGAAAATCGATATATCCTAGTCCAGAAAAATCGATGTTAATTTGCATTGGTGAAAAAAGATTGCGGTTCTTAACTGTATCATTGACGTAAACTTCCCAAAACACATTTTTCATTAATTTAAAAAGGCTAACAGTGAACTGTTGGTACTTTGGTGTGCTACGACTTAATGATTAAACATTCGAACTACTAAGCTACAAAGACGATTTTAGATAAAACTTTAAATTACAATATATTTTTCTGTTTTCCGATTTTGATGAGATAAGCCTATACACGTGTGTTGCCCCAAGCTACGGTCAAGTTACAGTGAAATCTCAATGAATATTCGTCTGGTAGTTTTGGAGATTAACACGTTGAAACAGACAAACAGGAAGAGACAACGATTTTAGATAAAACTTTAAATCGTGATATCTTGTTCTTTTCGGCTACCCGATTTTGACAAAGTGGAACCTGTACGTAGCCCCAAGGTACGATCAAGTTACCTGTGAAAACCCATGAAAATATCTCAAGCTGTCTTGGATATTAGCATATTCAAACAGACAAACAAAGACAGATGACAGTTTTAGTGGAAAGTTTGATTCACTATATCCTTTCTTCCTGTGACCCCATTTTGGTGAAATAAAATGTGTACCTTTGCCCCAAGCTACGCTTGTCTGTGGAAACCCCATCAAAATAGGTATAGTAGCTTTTGAAATTCGCCTGTAGAAACATACACGCAAAGAGAAAAGTCGATTTCAAAGTTTTATTATTAATATAGAATAAAAGTAGGTAATACACTGAAGCGCCAAAGAAACTGGTATAGGCATGCGTATTCAAATACAAGGGTATGTAACAGGTGGAATACGGCGTTGCGTTCTGCAAGGCCTGTATAAGACAAATGTCTGGAACTGTTGTTACATCGGTTACTGCTGCCACAATGGCAGGTTATCAAGATAAAAGTGAGTTTGAACGTGGTGTTAGAGTCAGAGCATGAGCGACGGGATATAGCATCTCCGTGGTAGCGATGAAATAGGGATTTTTCTGTACGACAATTTCACGAGTGTACGGTGAAGATCAGATAACCGACATCACTGAGGACGGAAAAGCTCCAAGAATTGGACCAACGACGAGTGAAGCGAATCATTCAACGCGACAGAAGTGCAACGTTTCCGCGAACAGGTGCCGATTTCAGTGCTGGACCATCAACATGTCTCAGCCTGCGAACCATTCAACAAAGCATAATCAGAATGAGCTTTCGGAGCCGAAGGCCCATTCGTATATTCTCGATGACCGCACGACACAAAGTTTTACACCTCGGCTTGGCGCATGAACATGAGTTCATGAGTGGAAACATGTTACTTCCTCGGACGAGTCTCGTTTTAAACTGTATCTAGCGGATGGATGTGTACGGGTATGGTGTCAAACTAATGAATGCATGAACGCAGCACATCAGCAGAGGACTGTTCAAGCTGGTGGGGGGCCAATACAGTTGGAGTGATATGGGAACCCTGATACGTCTAGATACGACTCTCACATGTCCATTGCTCATTCCGCGGATATGGGCAATTCCAGCAGGAAAATGCGGCAAACCACATGTCCACATTTGCTACACGGTGGCTTCTGAGCTCAAACATTTCCACTGACGACCAAGCTCCCCAGGCATCAACATTATTGAGCATGTCTGGGATGCTTTGCAGTGTGCTGTTCAGAAGAGATCTGCACCACCTCGTACACTTACGGATTTATGGACAACCCATTGTGTTAATTCCCTCCTGCACTACTTCAGCCATTAGTGGAGTCCATGCCACGTCGTGTTGAGGCACTTCTGCGTGCTCACGAGGACCCTACACGATATTAGTCAGGTTTACCAGTTTATTGGTCTCTTTAGTGTTATTGTAAATTTTTGGTTAACAGCAAGTATTTCCATAATAATACGGAATTTTGAAATAATGTCATTTTAGTGCAAAAACAATTTTATACATATGTAAAAAAGATATAAATAGCATGTAAGTTATAAATATATATGTAAACAGTAGTATTGCGTTGGAAACTTTTTTGTATCGGTTTGTATACTAACGCAGCGTATTGTCATCTTCACTGAATAGTGTGTCGCTCTGTTGCAGCCGCGCCCGCAGTTTGTGTTAGTATATTTCGGGGACCTCTGGATATAACCTTGTTGCGCGTCGATGCCGTTTCGAGTGTCCGGGCTGTGGATTCGTACGTGGGTCGCCGCGCGGCACACGCACGAGCTGCCTGACGCAGCTGATCGATCACTCGGTCGACTGCGCCGGCCGCCGCGCTCTTCGCAGACGTGTTCCGATAGCGCGCTCCTAATAGCCCACGGCCACCGCCAACAGATCTGTCGCCAGATAACTGTCCGCGCAGCTCTGCGCCGAGGCAGTTCCTCCGAGCAGAGGGCCATAAATGGAACACTGTAAATACACAGCCGTCCCAGTAGGACTGTGGACGAGCTCCCGTAGCCGCATCCATCTGCGTAACGTGCAATTACCGAAACATCTCGGGGCTTATCACCACACGCGTACGTCTCGCTGGAAAGGCATTCTCACGCGAGCTTCGTTTACTGCCGTGCGTCGTCGGACAAAGTGCAGCGAATATAGATGTCCGGAATAACGAGTGGTAATCATAAAGTTTTAATTATAACATTTAAGAAATTCAAACTACGAGCGTGGAAAATACTGGTGCTGTTAGTAACTCTCTACAGACATACCTTTCAATGCGGCATATTTTTCTCGAAACCGGGGTGACTTGACGGAGACCTTGATTGTAGAAGTCTGTATTTTGGCTGTTCGTTAAAGGTCCAACCACGAAACTATTGTTCTGTAAAAGCCTACCACGCCATACAGTGGTTTATATTAAATGAATTCGCAATTGCGACGAATCGATAGCTTGGTAACTGCGGGCATGAGTAAGTGTATTGTGGATTATTACCATCCTTCAGTTAGCATCCATTCCTGAAGAGATCCTCAGTATTAGTAACATTTGATGTAACTTGTTACAAAAGAGATAATATCTCTGAACCATGGTCTAATGACGGGATAAGACTGGAACCGGAGACAAGAGGAAGAGTGATGTGACATTGTCTTATCCATGAGGTTGTCACAATATTTGTACCGTGTCCGATAACAGGCGTGCACAAAGTGTACACATCTGATTAGTGTTGTAATGATATCAAAGAATTACAGAAAGTGTCTGTTCGAGCGATTGTCATTACGTCTTCGTGATCACCTGGAAAATATAAAGCTACATAATCTACTTTTTGTTTGTTTGCATGTATATGTGTGCAGGACTGGTACACATTAGATACCCCAAAACTTAGAAGTGCAGCACCCTCGTAAAGGAGCCATGGATGCATTGCATCGAAAAAGTAGAATATTGTTCCGTAATGTCTTCTTTTCATACTGAGTTGGCAGAAGGGCGCGGTATCAATGCACCCATCCTCCACGCCTCCCCTTCTAACAGATCAAAAGATCACCCAGTGACTGCTTTTCTACGGATGAAGAAACTACTGGGAGGCAGGCCGGGGCTTCCATTGTGGTTAGACGTTTGAATTATGAAAAACGGCGTGGTAGGTGACACCCCTATCAAGAAAAAGTAATTACAAGAGGAGAGAAGGTAGTGATGCTCGAAGATCAGCATGTCACATTTGGATAATTGTGTAAATAAAGAAAATCGGTAATGGATCAATTTTGAGCATCTCGTACGACATTTTGAATGCGACAAATGACATCGACAGCTATTCCGTCGCTATTCCCACCCTCTGGACCAAAGCAGGTGTCAGAATGCTGCAGCTGTGCCAAGTCAACTCAGATGTCTCGCTTAATCACCTTACACGAGTGCTCCATGTATCACTGTGGGACCGAATCGAAGGGCGCGATATAAGCAGTGGAATCACGTGGATTCATCACCACCCAAAAAGTTGCAGAAGCAACCCTCTTAGGGCAAGGAGATACTGATTGGTGCCTTGGACTGTGATAGTGGAGTGATAATATATTATGCTCTTAAGGGGCTGTCAAGCCGAAGCATCGTAGATAGCTATACCCCCAGTGTGACTGAAACTGTATACCGGATCGGGACTGGCAGCTGGAACCTTTTGCATTCGACATAAAATACTCAACCGACTGAGATATCCAAGCAAAGCATTCCCTCACACACTACCTCTCTTCCAACTTCCCAGTTCTCTAGAATACTTTGCGGAACGAGCACTTCTGGAAGAAAGCATATTGTGGCGAAAAGGCATAGCCAAAGAAAGAATATGAGATTTTGTGAAGAAAAACTGAACACAAATTTTCAGTTCACATCCTAGAAGTTACAAATTATCGGACATTCTGCTGCAAAATAAAAACTAACTGCCATGGGTGTGTTTTTGCTCAACTATGGCGCCCCCAAGTTCATGCTGCACACAACTTAAAGCACACATACTACTTCTTTGGGCTATAAAATGTAGCCATCACCCCCCCCCCCCAAACCAACCCACCAAACCCCTGCCCGCCGAATTGACAAAACACCCAGTGTCTTCTCCCTGTTTCATAGATGAATAAACCGCCGCATATGATATTGCAGTGCATGTGTTATTCTGAATAAGATGCAACGTTGCTACAGACAGAACGGTGACTACAGCCATTATGAAATACGTTAAATGAATTTGCAGTTGTGAGTAAGGACAACCATCAGGTGTAGAATGAAATCATCATGAAATAAAATCACTCTGTAATTCAGTAGAGTAATTCCAGTAATTCAAAGATATTAATATTCAGTATCAGTTCTTTCGATTCTCTTTTAGACATCAGTCTTCTGACTCGTTTGATACGGCCCGCAACGAATTCCTCATCTTGCATTAAGCGTGTTAAACGACACTTAAAAAAAAAAGATATTTTCTCTAGAAAAATGTTTCACGAAATCATTCTTCAGGTAGAATTTGAAACCTTCAAAACACTTTCGTTCACTTTCCAAATTGTTATTACCTAAGTACTGCACAGTCTAGTAATAGCGCCACGTATCAGACATTAACTAAATTCATTACAGGCTCGCAACTAATCGTAGGCAGAGCTGAACACGAACTGAACATTGTATATCATTTTACAGCTCAAAGAAATTACCTTTTTTGTCGTAAGTAGTTGTTTCGTGATGTCTTCTTAGGAAAACGGCCATCGATTAATGCCAATATAGCCCAACGATTGTCTTGACACAAACACTTTTCCTTCTGCCACTGCCAGGCCACACTCTCGTAACACAAACGTCAAGAAATAACGTATATTTCTACAGCACTATATAATAAGACAAAGTATATGAAATATCCCTTATTTTAACGTCACAAAACTTATATACAGAGAGTCCCATTTATCTTGATCACGCTAAATAACTGTTTGTCTTGATGCAAATTACAAAATGTTTCAATCACATGTTCTTTAGCCTTCAGGGGGACACCAATCAATATGATTGCCTTCGTTGTATCTTTGTTTTTTACAAAGATATGAACAGCGGTATGACTTTTTTAAATGGAAACCTGTATTTTTTATTCGGTAATTCATTTCCTCTGGAAAAATCCTATTCTAAAATGTATTACAGTGTATCCACGAGCATCCAGTTTTTTAGTCCACAGTGGGCCGCTGATTCGACCCTCTGAGGCAGATGTGGGGTCTGCAGCCAGCCAGTGCTAGGCCACTCCATGGTTTGCTACCATGGGCAGTCATCTTCGCTCCCAACATGCACCGGAGACATCCAGGGCGAGGGCCGCGGATTCAGCTGCCGGATCGTGGGCGCTTGTCGTCGCCGTGATCCAAGCCACGCTGGTGAGCATGCACGGTGTGCTCCACCTTGCAGTTGTCAGCAGGGCCGCTGAGACGGGGCAGGACAAAGGCTGCTGAGTTGGCTGCCAGCACAGCCCTGACGTCATCATACCAATGCGGCCATACAAGGCTGACACATTGGCAGAGCACTTGATGGGTTGCTGAGGTGGCGTCCTCAGCATTGCAGCACCTGGTGATGCAGACGGAGGGGATCACGGCACTGTAGTTGGAAACAATAAATCACTTTGAAAGCTCACACGAGTCTTCATATGGTGTCTTCTACCTCCTCCCACTACATTTGGCTACATCTTTGTGACATACGATCTTTCTGGTACCTCATTTATTGCAGTAGTTAGCTTACAAACTGTTTTTGGAGTCGAACGGTGATTCTATGACAGAGCGAACGAAAGTAAATAAATGAACAAGAACAAAGAAAAACTGGAAATCCGGATAGATGCGTGTAGAAATTTCGCACCGAGGTATAAACGTAATTATATATACAGGTAATTCACCAATCCAAGGAATCGAAAGTTTTGACGACTGTTGCCTGCTATCGATATTGATGCAGAGAAGATATCAAAATATTGTTTCATAACTGGCCGTATCTTTTGACTGCATTGATGTAGAAGCTTAAAGGAACAGTAAGCTTTAGTTCGTGACATACATTTCAACTTGGTATGTCTATCTTTTCATGAGAAAATAGGAATTTTAACAGACAGTCAGATAACATGACAAAAAGTATTTTTTCGTGAGATATAATTAAAAATTTACAATTTTCGGATTTTTTAATTTGGCTTGTACTTTTAAACGTTGGTTCTTGCGATATCTCACAGTTCCTGGTCAACGGGAAATATCGAACAGGTCTTCATGAGCGAGTTTGAGATTATCAAAATATGTGACACAAATGACCGTACCTTTTGACTGCGCTGACTCTAAAGATTACATGTTCTACACGGCAAATGGGCCAGACACCTTAGTATATAACATATATATCAACTTAATACGTCTTCCCGTTCTGAGAAAAAGGGTTTTAACAATCGGACAGGCAGACAGAAGGCAAGAAAGTGATCCCATAAAGGGTCCGTTTTACAGATTCAAGTACGGAGCCCTAGAAAGGAAATATTTTTATGTTCAGTACGGGTATTTTTATTTCACCTGTCGCGTGTTTCAGAGAAACAGGAAATTAACCAGTGAGGCTGCTACCACTGGAAGTAAGCTCGACTTGTTGTCTAATGGGAAAGTTGCTGGCAGATTAAGTGTGAACAAGTCAGTCCATATCTGTCATAAGACATAGCTAGAAGATGAAAGAAGAAGAAGAAGATGATGATCAAACTTCAGAAATATAAAACATACAAAATACAAGATAAAATATGCATCTTCACTTAATTACAGCCACACTCTTTACAGAAAAAGTGGAAAACATCAACTCAGAACTGGGGCAGTCTCTTTCATATTTTCAAATGTAGTCGCCGTATCTGGCCAGAAAGAAATTTTACTACGGATATTTTAAGAACTGCATAAGATAGCAGAAACTTTCTATGTGTAAAGAATGTACAGAGAATCATAGTATTCTCACAATTACGATAGAAAAAAATACTCTACCACTATGGGACTTATCATCTGAGGTCATCAATCCCTTAGAACTTAGAACTATTTACAACTCACAAACCTACGTACATCACACACATCCATTCCCGAGGCAGGAACCGAGCCGGCGCGGTTCCAGACTGAAGCGCCTAGAACCGCTCGGCCACACCGGCCTGCAATTACGACACAATCTACTACCTGGAAGCAATATCACTGCACAGTTAATGATATCAAGTTACCACGTTTCTTCGTACCATACATCAAAATTCACATTGGCTGCAAGCTGATAACTAATCGACGAAAGCGTCCTGAAAAGCAATGCCAACAAATTTTTTACACAGTTCTCACTTTTTACTGAGGTGTTACATCTTATGTGTATTACTTTCCCGTTCCATTGATTCAATTTGCAACTCTCTGACGCTACAGGGCTCCGAATTGTAGCATGTGACATGTCGGTGAGAATGTGGGTCGCGCGGGAGGCGTTCGCGAGATAGTCCCTGCAGTCGCGCTTTTCTCTGTTCTCTAGATGGCACAGATGCATAGAGCGTCTGCCACGTAAGTAGGAGATCCCGGATTCGACTCCCGGTCGAGTGACGCATTTTTCTCCTGTCCCCGTTGATATACAGGGTAAGTCGCGTAAGACGTAACACCCCCTTTATTCCGGGGGCGATTGCATTTATAGGCATGCGGTTTACAGCGAATCATAGCGGACTATGGGGCACATACTTTGGTACATGCACAATAATCACAACGTTTATATTGACCGAGATAATAGAGGAAAGTACATGTTTTTAAACGGGACGCTAAACTTATTTTACCATAATTCGAACGCTCTGGAAAAGACGCATATAGTGATGTAACGCATGTTGCTATTGTGATTCAAAGTTTGCTTAAAAGAGGACGAATGAGGATTTAGCTACCTAGCGTAGGTCGTGCATGCTGCACAGGGCACGGTAACTCCGCCTGCTGGTCGCGCAAGGCGTGTTTACAGTCTGCAGCCGCTTCCGACCGCCTCGACCTTCAATCGTACAATATTTCCCAGCGTCTTTTAAACGATGTTTGAATCACAATAGCAACATGCGTTACATCACTATACGCGTCTTTTCCAGAGCATGGTAAAACAAGTATAGCATGTTAAGACAAGTATAGCGTCCCATTTAAAAAACGTGTACTTGCCTCATTACCTCGGTCAATATAAATGTTGTGATTATTGTGCATGTACCAACGTATGTGCCCCGTAGTCGGCTATGATTCGCCGAAAACCGCATGCCGATACGGGCAGTCGTCCCCGGAATAACGGAGGTGTTACGTCTTAAGCGATTCATTCTGTATATCAACGCCTGTTAGCAGCTGAAGGTATTAATATAATTCTAATTAAAAACGAGATTATTTAAACTATTTCTGTGTGTTGAAACAAGGGTTAGAACTTGAGTCGTTGACTAAGAATGATAATTGAATAAACGGAGGTTATAAGAAAATATGATTGTAGAAATGAGTGGTTCGATTCACTTCGAAATAATTACTAATGGGTAAGTACTAAACATATTTCTTCAGTGAAGAAGAAAAGTAAATAGACTAAACAAAATATGGGTCCAGCTAAAGCTGAAATCAACCGTAAGATGTACTGCATGATGATAAAGAAAGGATGCGGCACACCATACGCCGAAGCAGCAATCATACTGAGGCAATCGATAACACTGAGGATTACAAGACTTCCATGATCTGTCCTAACGTTTATCACTGTAGGATAGCGACGACAATTACTTCTCGGATAAAGAGAAATGCTGATAAAGTTTGGCTCACTAAATCTGTGGTCCCGCTGAGTTACGAGAACAGCCTGCCCGTTCCCTGACAGTGGGATCCCACGAGAGAGGCGCAGTACATGGTAAACGCCGGTGCGGTTTCGGGGAACGGCGTTCGCCAGAGTTGTGTTAAACGTTGTAGTACGTCCTGCAAAGTCTGCACGCGGGGCGGGGTGCGACTGGCGCCATTAAAGCCGCAATTACCGCCCCTGCAGGGATTACTGGCGCAAGAACGGCGTGCGCGCTATCTGCAGGGACGCGTCATGCCCGTCTGTGTACGCGGACAGCGCCGGGCGCCGGAACAAAGCGCCCACACATCGCGCGGCGCCGTTAAAAGCGTTACCCTCTCACGTGTCGGCGTTCGGCTCTTGTGTCCATTGTGGCTCCCTCGGGTTCGTCTTTCTGGTAGCTGAGTGATGGCATACACTGACGCAGATCAGGATTCTGTGATAGTCCGTCTTCAGCGAACATGTTTATCAGCACCATCTAACATATCCATTTGCCTTTGACACTTTGAGTATACAATTCCAATACGAACATCTTCAATTTGAGGTAATCAGTTCGAAAAGAGATGTAGTGTTCTCGTCGATGATGTTTTAATTGGTGACGGAAGTCTAACTCATCACAAGAAGGACTGTAAGGAAGAATGGTTTTATCTGTCTCGAAGTAACTTCGTAATGAAACTGTTCATTGTTACACAGTTACTCCTTATTAAACGCTGGCCGGGGTGGCCGAGCGGTTTTTCTAGGCGCTACAGTCTGGAACCGCGAGACCGTTACGGTCGCAGGTTCGAATCCTGCCTCGGGCATGGATATGTGTGATGTACTTAGGTTAGTTAGGTTTAAGTAGTTCTAAGTTCGAGGGGACTGATGACCTCAGAAGTTAAGTTCCATGGTGCTCAGAGCCACTTGAACCATTTTGGAACCTTATTAAACAGCACAATACCGCTATTTTCATGTACACCGCAAGACGTTAACATTTCACATGTGGTTTGCTGTTTACATCTATTTTTTATAACATGCATCTCACACACGTCACGTTCCCACATGTACCAGAGTGAAATACTTATTTCGATTGCACCTACAACCAAATGATATTGGTTGGAGGCTGACCTGTCTTCTATAATCCATTTTTTGTAAAGTTTCGTTACTAAAATTAAATCTGCATTTATTATTCGTATTATTATAGATTACTGAAACATTTATAAAACACCGGAAGAGTAAGCAACGTTTATAGACTATAAGGGGCGATGAAAATGTTTCCGTTTGATGGCCTTGCTGCAGCGTATATGCAACGTAGTGCGACGCCAGTGTGGGTATATAAGCACCACCATTTAGGGTTTATGGGATTGTTTGGAGGAAGAGACCAAATATCAAGGTCATCGGTCTCCTCGGATTAGGGAAGCACGGGGAAGGAAGACGGCCGTGCCCTTTCAGAGGAACCATCCCGGCATTTGCCTGGAGCGATTTAGGGAAATCCCGGAAAACCTAAATCAGAATGGCCGGAAGCGGGATTGAACCGTCGTCCTCCAGTGTGCTAACCACTGCGCCACCTCGCTCGATCCACCATTTAGGCAACGGATGAGTATGGTATTCCTGTCTTTCTGACATGTTTGAGGCAAATGCGGAAACGCGATATGGAAATGGCGTGTGGCTAGGGCCTCCCGTCCGGTAGACCGTTTAAGGCGATATTATTACCAAATCCGTCCAGACAGGACCAATGTGTTCTTATCCTTTCTGTGGGCCATTATGGACGAGCGGTTCTAGGCGCTTCAATTCGAAACCGCCCTGCTGCTACGGTCGCTGGTTCGAATCCTGCCTCGAGCATGGATGTGTGTGATGTCCTTAGGTTTAAGTAGTTCTAAGTCTAGGATACTGATGACCTCAGAAGTTAAATCCCATACTGCTCGGAGCCATTTGAAACTTTCCGTTGCTGGCGAGGAAGAAATTCCTGTAGAGATCCATCGAAGAATGAAGAATGAGTATTGAGCAGCATGCCTGTCAAAAACCACCAATGCTGCACCAACTTACGTGCTAGTCGCGACTGCACACAAAACGCCAGTCGATGATTCACGCCGGCCTCATACTCAACAAAAAATTCTGGTGTCCCCGTTACTGAAAAAATTATGTCATGCAATTGAGGCTAAAGTTCCGGGGAAACTTGAGACAACAGGTGCTACTGCTTCAAGATAACGCACACCCCATATCGCAAATGTGAAGCGGAAGGTACGAGGCAGGTGATGGAGACACTTTAGCACCTGATGTATAGTCCGGCTCCCTCGCGATGCGATTACTACGCTGTTGTTCCCCTACCAAAGGACTTGAAGGGTCGACGACTGCTGTTGGACAAGGATGTGCAGCAGGCAGTTGCGGACGTCTTCATGCAAGCAGGACACTGTGTTTTACCAAACGATTGGCTTGAACATGGTGCGTCAGAGGTATAATTGCCTCAGTGCTTGCAGCAGTTTTGCCCGATTGGCATAACAATTCTGGACTGCATGGCCTTCCAACGGGGTGGCATTCGTCTGAGGAGGGGACTAAGGCTTTATGATGAGTTACATTGATTCTCATTTTGTTGGAAAAACAGAATTACAACTAGGAAAATTGCAGCCCTTTGCCAGAAAAGATAGAAGCAATCCTTGTAAATAAAAGGAAAGCAAGATCTTTAATACTGCTAATGCTGGTCGTCAAATTCATTATAGTGACAAACACATACCTACTGTAGGCGCCGAAAATAATTATCCACCGTACGTTTCAGAAAGGATGAGCGAAAGCAATATGTATGTTTCTCCAAGGACCGATAGGTCGAGGTTAACTAAGAAATTCCTACAGTGGGGGTGCTTGGCTGTCTGTCCATGCGTGGCCTTGGGAAGTCATCTGTACAATCTGCTTATCAAGACCGAGTAACGGGCAGTCCTAACTCACTACCTGATTAGTGTCACTCTTGTAAAAGTTTCAAAAATCTTTTACTGAAATGATGCTGGAATCATAACAATTATATTCATTAAGAGTATGGAATAAAATCACATCATTCTGAAGAGAAATTCTATTGCGATGAGCTAGGTATTTTCCTACTATCGCATCCGAAACATATTTTTGATTTCGAGGTCAGCCCCTCCGAATGCAGTCGCAGTGATTCATACTGTTCAGTAGCTCGTACTATCTGCAGACACTCAATGAGGAAAGGTTGTAATGCTAGCGAATCAGGTTCATCAACCTGTAGGCAAGAAGTGAAAGTTATTTGCTCTGGCTGGATAGTTCGTGCGTTCATGATAATTAAAATATTTATCTGCTTTTAATGCAAAACTGAATTACTGTGCTCTGTTACATAAAGGTCGAACTCGAATTACTAATGCGAAACAGCGCGTCTCAGTGGGCACATTTATATAAACACAAAACTAACTGGCTTTTACTGTGCAGGAAATTAAATCAAAACTGGTACTCAAAACCCACTACCAAAATGAAACTGTGCACTACCCAAAAGAACTGAAACACTGAAATTACGTAGCAACACTGCGAAATACACACTGTTCACTGTTCCATTAAAAACCTGAATTACAAAGATAATGCTTAGAATCTGCACTGTGCAGTGGAGGCCTGAGATGGGAAATAAAAGAATCCGCAAAATACGGAAAGACTCTCACCTGAAAAATTACAGTATAATCAGCAGTAACGGCAGAGCATGTAGAAACTTCCAACGCGATGCTTTTACGATTCTGGAAATTGAAGTGAATCAAACTGAAATAGCCTCAACTGAGGTGGTGGAGTGGACTGTTGTGTTCCAAGAATCTCAAACAGTATCAGTACGCGCGAGCAAAAGTTATTACCTTAAAAACATATTCATAATTTAAATCCATTCTGTCTGTTCCATAAATGTTGCGACCTTCCTTCAGATTAATAGTTCTTAACAATTTTCTTCAGCCAAATCCCCCTCCAATATGCACTGTGCTAGAAATTCTGCCAGCTTGCTCCATGTCCAATACTCGACTGCACCCCGCTCTACAACTCAGCCAAACATACACAGAGATATTAGTGTCACTGCCGTAAAGCGGCTATTCCACAGATGTCACACACGACAGCGACGCTCACGTAACATGAAATTTCCACTCATTCTGAAACTACCCCGAAATAAACTACCAGTCCACCTCTATATGCACATCTTTCAGAAACTGCCGCATCCAATTCCGGATCAACTGGCATAGGTAAACGAGACACAGTGTCCTTGTCGGTATGTTTTGCCATGTGTGGTAAAGGATTTCATATTGATAATTCGAAATAATTAATGACCAACACTTCAGTTTCTGAGTTTTTGTCGGATGAAAAATAGCTATCTACTGCTCCTTGCAGTGGCAAGTTAAACTCACCTAGATACCAGGGAAGATGTTCTTGACTTTTCTCTTTTTATGATGAGGGACGGACATCTATACACTTTTAGATATCCATTTTAGTATGACCTACTTTCATTGTTTACCTGTTCACTCAATTTTTAACTCACATAGCATCGACAACTTACTACTGCCTAGCCGGCCGCGGTGGTCTCGCGGTTCTAGGCGCGCAGTCCGGAACCGTGCGACTGCTACGGTCGCAGGTTCGAATCCTGCCTCGGGCATGGATGTGTGTGATGTCCTTAGGTTAGTTAGGTTTAAGTAGTTGTAAATTCTAGGGGACTAATAACCACAGAAGTTGAGTCCCATAGTGCTCAGAGCCATTTGAACCATTTTTACTACTGCCTGAATTATCATTTGGAATCAAGTAAATTTGTAGTGACACTTTCCATTGTAAACACATTAGTTTCCTCGCGGTACTGAAGTTTCGCACCGTACTTCAACAAGTGGTTCAACCCAGTGCCAATGCATCAGTCTTACGGCTGGTTTGATGCCGCCCGCAACTAGTTCTTCTCCTGAGCCAACCTCTTCATCTTAGAATAGTACTTGTAACTAGGTACTCAATTGTTTGTCGGACATGTTCAACTCTCTGGCTTCCTCTAGAGTTTTATCATTTAACAGCTCAATTTACTACCATGGTAGCTTTTCTCTGACGCTTTAACACATTTCGTATCATCCTTCCCCATCGTGTTGCTAGACGCTCCCACGTGTTTCTTTCTTCTCCAATTCTGAGCAGAAACTCCTCGTTCCTCACCTCATCAGTCCTCTTAATTTTCAACATTCTTTTGTAGCACCACATATCAAACGCTTCGATTGACTCCCGGTGTGGTTTGCTTACTGCCCATGATCCACTAACATACAAAGCTGTGCTCCACCTGTACATTTTGAGAAAATTCTTCCTCAGTTATTTTGCTTGCAATATAGCAGAATTTCTATCTCTGTCTATTTCGTGACTACCAATTTTGATGTTAAGTTTATCGCAGTTTTCGTTTCAGCTACTTCTCATTACATTCATCTTTATTCGATTTACTTTCAATCCATATTCTATATTCATTAGACTGTTCATTCCATTCAGAAGCTCCTGTAATTATTTTTCACTTCCATTAGGACAGCAATGTCATCTGAGATTTTTATCGTTGATATCCACATATCTTGAATTTTAATTACACTCTTGAACTACTTTTTGTTTTCGTGATTGCCTCTTCGATGTATAGGTTGATCAGTGGGGGTGAAAGACTACATCTCTGTCTTACATTCTTTTCAATCCGGACACTCTTGTTATTGAATCTTGGTTCTCTTACCAGTTATGTATTACCTCTCTTTCTTTAGAGTTTGCGCCTATTTTTATGAGAATTTCGAACATTTGCACCATTTACAGTGTCGAATTCTTTTTCGAGGTCGACAAATCCTATCAATGTGTCTTCATTTTTCTTCGTTCTTGCTTTCATTATCAACCGCATCGTCAGAATAGCCTGTTTGGTGCCTTTAGCTTTCCTCAAGTCAATTCGATCGTCACCTTAAACTTTCTCAATCCTCTTTTCCATTATTCTTTATATTATTCTGAATGCAGGAGCTGTTAAGTTGATTGCGATAATTCTCGCTCTTGTCAGCTCTTACAGGCTTCGGAACTGTTTGGATGATATTTTTCCGAAAGTCAGATAGTGCATCGCCAGACTCATACATTCTTCACACCGACGTGAATAGCAGCTTTTTTGCCATTTTCTCCAATGATTTTAGACTCTCTGCCTTATTCGATATTAAGTCTTCCAAAGCTCTTTTAAATTCTGTTTCTAATATTGGATCCCATATATCTTTAATATCGACTCCTGATTCTTCTCCTATCACGTCGTAAGACAAGTCTTCCCATCATAGAAGCCATCAATGTAGCTCCACTTACCTGGTCTCTCCTCTGCATTTAACACTGGAATGCAAATTGTATTATCAAGGTTGCTTTCAATTTCATCGAGGGTTCTTCTGACTCTTTTACATACTCAGTCAGTCCTTTCTACAATCACTTCATTTTCTATTTATTCACATTTTTCCTGCAGCTGTTCCTCCTTAGTTTCAATGCTTCCTGTTTATTTCATTTCTATGTGACTTGTATTTCTTGAATTTTTGTATTCTTGAATTTCGGTGAACATTTTTGCACTTCCTTCTTTCATCGATCAGCTGAGGCACCTCTTTGTTACCCATCACTTCTTCGCAGTTATCTTCTTCGTCTCAGTGTTTTTCTCTCCAACTTCTGTGATTGTGCGTTTTAGAAATGTCCATTACTCTTCAAATGGACTACCCACTGAGCTACTCCTTAAGCAGTATCTGAAGCCTCAGAGACCTTGATGCTAATGTTCTCGTTCCTCAGTAACTCCATATCCCACTTCTCGGCTCTTGGACTTCTTCTGACAAATATTTTAAACATCAGCCTACTCTTCATCACAACTAACTTGTGACCTGAGTCTATATCTGCTTCTGGGTATGCCTTACATCCAAAGTCCGATTTCGGAATCTCTACCTAACCATGATGTAAGCTAAATGAAATCTTTCTGTATCCCCAGGCCTTTTCTAGCTATATTTCCTCCTCTTGTGATTCTTGAGTATTCGGTCTTATTAGCTGAGGTAAACTGCAGAACTGTATTAGTCTCCCTATTGATTTGTAGTACGAAGCCCATATTCTCCCATAAGCCTTGCTTCTAGTCCTTCCCGTACAACCACATTCCTGTTCCCCATGTCTGACAGATTTTCATCTCCCTTTAGGTACTGAACTACCTGTTCAAATCCCCACATACTTTCGTTATCTCTTCATCTTCGGCTAGCGACGTCGGCATGTATACCTGAACTACTCTTATCGGTGGTGGTTTGCTGTTGATTCTGATAATAACAGTCCTGTCACTGAATTGTTCACACTTACTCTCTCTCTCTGCCCTACCTTTCTGTCCATAATTAATCCTACTCCCTGCTGCTGTTGATATTACCCTAACTCATCTGACCAGAAGGCCTTGTCCTCTTTCCATTTCACTTCACTGATCCTACTATATTTAGACTGAGCCTTAGGATTCCCTTTTTCAGATTTTCTTGTTTCCTTGCCACGTTCAAACTTTTAACGCTCCACACAACGAATTGCAGAACATTACCCTTTCGTTAATTATTCAATCTTTTTTCTCCTGGTAACCTCCCATTGGCAGTCCCCTCCTGGAGATCCGGATAGGGGACTATTGCGGCATCTTTCGCCAATGGAGAGATCGTCATGACACGTTTTCATTACAGCCCACATGGCCTATGGATACACATTATTTGTCTTTAATGCAGTGGTTCCCATTGCCTTCTGCATCCTCATTCCGTTGATCATCGTTGGTTCTTCCGCCCTTAGGGGCGCACGCCGAGGCAACAGAGTGGCAGAACCTCTGTCCGCTCCTCCACTCTCTTTGGCAAGGCCGTTGACAAAATGAACCGAATTCTTATCCCTGTAGTCTTTGGCCGCCATTTCTGATTATTTTATTTGAATGGTGACAGGATGCAAACCCAGAATGAGAGAAATTTTGATTAATAATCAAAGACGCTACCGCTTTACCACTTATGCGATGCCGATCTTACACTTCCTTTAATCCGAGGACTTTTTTCCTAGTCTTCCAATCTTAATATTCCCTGTTGATTCCTCTACATATTGTGTAGTAGTAATAGTGTGTCCCTCAAACTCACTGTTTGTACAGAATGTCGAACATCTAGCACCATTTTAGATTGTCGACCGCTTATTCCAAGTCGACAAATCCTATGAAGGTATCTTCACTTTTCTCCAGTCTTGGTTCCATTATCAGGCGCTACACTGGATTGTAAATCAAACAAAAGATGAAAGAAATACTCTCTAAGATAAAAAATACAACGTATCACGAAATAGTTATGCAAATTGGTCTCAATTTGATATTGATAGAGATATCGAGGGAAACTGATAAATGGTAATCTTTCGGATTCTCTGGATGAATGCGTGAAGCAGCTTCAAGGCGAAGCTGGCAGCGATAGTGAATGGAGAACATGGCAGCTGCCAATGGTAGTAAACAGGCGACAAATCGATATCAGGGCACGAAGACTCTGTGAATCTCATTCCTTGTGCTTTGTCGGATAGTATCTACACCTCGTACAGAGGGGCGTCAACAATATACGGGGACATTAGCGTTTGAGACAGGACGTGGCTCAAAGAAGATTGTTGGAGTAATTCGCGAATCGTTCGATATCTTATTAGTAGAGATGACACTATTCGACAATAGAATGAGAATTCTGGAAACATCCCCCAGGCTGTGGCTAAGCCATGTCTCCACAGTATCCTTTCTTTCAGGAGTGCTAGTTCTGCATGTTTCGCAGAAGAGCTTCTGTAAAGTTTGGAAGGTAGGAGACGGATACTGGCAGAAGTAAAGCTGTGAGTACCGGGCGTGAGTCGTGCTTCGGTAGCTCAGATGGTAGAGCACTTGCCCGCGAAAGGCAAAGGTCCCGAGTTCGAGTCTCGGTCGGGCACACAGTTTTAATCTGCCAGGAAGTTTCTATTCGACAATGTTTGCAGCTATGGGTGCACCATGGCCGAACACAGCATCAATAGGGAAGCGATCGACCTTGAGAGACGACAGAAAGTGAAAGTCGAAAAACAAGAGAGAGGCACTCAGAGCACCGGATTCATTATTATCATCGATCCGAAGTGCGACTGGTACTTCGGTGACTACAAGGCGCATTAATAGGCGGCTCACAGAAAGCAGGCCGAGATCACTGCCTGTCCTGTACCGACTACCATTGACTTCTGTATCCAATAACCCCATTTTCTGTAATCTGGGTCACATTCGACCTGCAATGTTATTGACTGCAGTAGAACTGTCTTCAGTGATGAGTACCGTTTCGAAGTGAGCCGTAATGACCATTCTTCGATGTGTCTGCAGACACCCGGGACAGTGGTGGGATACCAACCTAACTGTTGTTGCCCGTCTTAAGGCCCGACAGCCAGGAGTAATTGTCGGGGGTGCCATTTCATTTTGTAGCGTGACTTTTTTGGGTGGCTTCCGCGGCACTTACAGCGGTAAGTCGACGATATTGTACGCCCTGTTTTGCTACCCTTTGTGGCAAGTCATCCTGGGCTTATATTTCAGTAAGACAGTGTCAGTCCCCACACATTGAGAGGAGAGTCTCTACTGATTGTCTTCGTGCTTGACAAAGCCTCTCCTGCTGCGTAAGGTAGCCGGGTCTCTCCCCACTTGAGAACATTTGGAACATTATGGGCAGGCGCTCCAGCCAGTTCGGGACTTTGCAGCCCTAACTCTATAAATGGGCAGAATTTGGCACATTATTTGTTCTCTCACTCGAGAGTTCATTTTTATCGTCCGCCTGCTTACCTGGGTGGTAACGTTCTTGCCTCCCATGCAGCAGGCACGGGTTCGATTCCCGGCCAGCATGGAGATTCTCTCTGCTCATGGACTGGGTGTTGTGTTGTCCTCATCATCATTTCGTATTCATCACCGGCACGCAAGTCACCCAGTGAGGCGTCGACTGAAATAAGACTTGCATTTGGTGGCCGTTCTTACCCGGATGGGGCCTCCCGGCCAACAATGTCATACGCTCATTTCACTTTTATCGTTTTATCATCCACTGGTAGCTGCTCTTATTGCTTGTTAGCGTCAACATTATGGCAGTTAACTTGGTGTAACTTGGTGCCAGCTTGACAGCTATGGGTGCCATGTTCATAAGCTCAAAAGAGCCGGAGAGCCTCTCACCTCAATTCACTTCAGCCATCTTTTACTTGCACTGCCGTAGTCATAGCGTTTCCCAGAATGGAGATCAGGGAACTGCAGTATTGCAATACCCATAATTTTATACTTGTGGCACGTCTCCTTTGCGCGGGCAGGCTCCCTACGTCAAAAACAAGGTACAATAGCTTTCTGTCGTTTAGGACGCAAAACGGACGGCGCCGACACAGCGTAGCTTAGCCCTCATACTACATACTGGTCCACAGGGTCAGGGATTTTCTCTGCCTCGTGATGACTGGGTGTTGTGTGATGTCCTTAGTTAGGTTCAAGTAGTTCTAAGTTCTAGGGGACTGATGACCATAGATGTTAAGTCCCATAGTGATCAGAGCCATTTGAACCATTTTTTATACACTGGTCCCATACTTCCTACCTGCCTTGCTCTTTCCTGTGGCGAGATGTGTCCCTTGAAAACACCTGCAGCCCCCTTTGCAGCTTCGCGCCGCATCTGCGGCAGCAGTTTGAGCAGCACAGTGACACAATGAACACAACGACAGTTACTTCAAGGTCAGCTCTGAGCCAGACGCCCTGTAATGTGCATTCCACTTACCCGAAACCACCGCCATTTGCTTAGTGATGTGAGGAGCTCATTGGACTTAAATGACTCAAATGGCTCTAAGCACTGTGAGACAACATCTGAGGTCATCAGCCACCTACACTTAGAACTACTTAAAGCAACTATTCTAAGGACATCACACAAATCCATGCCTGAGGCAGGATTCGAATCTGCGTCCAAGGCAGCTGCGCGGTTCCAAGCTGTAGCGCCTAGAACCACTCGGTCACAACGGCCGGATAGCTCATTGGAGGGCAGAGTGAATAGCTATTGTGTTTTCTCATGAAAGGTGGTTCTTCGTCGGTGCCGTGTGTTAGCTAGAAGGAGAGAGCTCAGGGCCAGCAGTCAATCTGTATCCGTGCTAGACACACTGGGCCTAGACCTCGAGTTATGGTCTGGGGTGCGATTTCGTATAACAGCAGGAGAACTCTCAAGGTTATCCCACGCACACTGGCTGCTAAATTATTCGTTAACCCAGTGAGTCGACCTGTTGTGCTGCCCTTCATGAACAGTACACTATGGGATGATTTCAGCATGGTAATGCTCGCTTACATACCGCAGTTGTAAACCGACCTGCTCTACAAAGTGTCGACTTGTTGTCCAAGAGTGCGCAATCACTAGATCTGCCTCCAATCGAGTACATATGGGACATCGTCGGATGACAACTCCAGTCTCATCCATAATCAGCATGAACCGTCCCTGTACTGACCGATCGTGTGCAACAGGTTTGAATTATATCCCACACACTGACATCTGGCAGCTGTATACTCAGTGCATGTAGGTCTGCATGCTTTCATTCAACATTCCGGTTGTTTCACTGTTGTTGAAGTATCAATATTTCACCCTTGCAAAACATTATCTCACGTTTGCAATTACCTGGCATTTTGCAATATCAAGTACTTAATTGGGTTACCTAGATAGTTGAGGTTTAGGAGTAGCGTCTTTGATTCATAATCAAAAACGTCTTTGGTCCCGGGTTCGATCCCCGCCACTGCCTAAATTTTGATAAATAATCACCATTGGCGGCCGAAGACTTCCGGCATAAGAAGTCAGCCTCATTCTGCCAACGACCTTGTCAAAGAGGGCGGAGGAGCTGATAGAGGTCCAGGGCATTCTCTTGTCCTAGGGGTGGGAAATTGCCCCTAAAGGCGGAAGAATCAGTAATGATCAACGACATGAGGATGCAGAAGGCAATGGAAACCACTGCATTAAAGACACGTAACGTGTATCCACAGGACATGTGGCCTGTAGATGAAGAAGTGTCATGATGATCTCTCCATTAACAAAAGTTTCCGGAATAGTCCCCCATTCGGATCTCCGGGAGGGGACTGCCAAGAGGGAGGTTACCATGAGAAAAAGATTGAATAATCAACGAAAGGATAATGTTCTACGAGTCGGGGCGTGGAGTGTCAGAAGCTTGAACGTGGTAGGGAAACTAGAAAATCTGAAAACGGAAATGCAAAGGCTCAATCTAGATATAGTAGGGGTCAGTGAAGTGAAGTGGAAGGAAGACAAGGATTTCTGGTCAGATGAGTATCGGCTCATATCAACAGCAACATAAAATGGTATAACAGGTGTAGGATTCGTTATGAATAGGAAGGTAGGGCAGACGGTCTGTTACTGTGAACAGTTCAGTGACCGGGTTGTTCTAATTAGAATCGACAGCAGACCAACAACCGACAACGATAGTTCAGGTATACATGCCGCCGTCGCAAGCTGAAGATGAACAGATAAAGAAAGTGTATGAGCATATTGAAAGGGTAATGCAGTATGTAAAGGGGGACGAAAATCTAATAGTCATGGGCGACTGGAATGCAGTTGTAGGGGGAGGAGTGGAAGAAAAGGTTACAGGAGAATATGGGCTTGGGACAAGGAATGAAAGAGGAGAAAGACTAATTGAGTTCTGTAACAAGTTTCAGCTAGTAATAGCGAATACCCTGTTCAAGAATCACAAGAGGAGGAGGTATACTTGGAAAAGGCCGGGAGATACGGGAAGATTTCAATTAGATTACATCATGGTCAGACAGAGATTCCGAAATCAGATACTGGATTGTAAGGCGTACCCAGGAGCAGATATAGACTCAGATCACAATATAGTAGTGATGAAGAGTAAGCTGAAGTTCAAGATATTAGTCAGGAAGAATCAATACGCTAAGAAAAGGGATACGGAAGTTCTAAGGAATGACGAGATACGTTTGAAGTTCTCTAACGCTATACATACGGCAATAAGGAATAGAGCAGTAGGCAACACAGTTGAAGAGGAATGGACGTCTCTAAAAAGGGTCATCACAGAAGTTGGGAAGGAAAACATAGGTACAAAGAAGGTAGCTGCGAAGAAACCATGGGTAACAGAAGAAATACTTCAGTTGATTGATGAAAGGAGGAAGTACAAACATGTTCCGGGAAAATCAGGAATACAGAAATACAAGTCGCTGAGGAATGAAATAAATAGGAAGTGCAGGGAAGCTAAGATGAAATGGCTGCAGGAAAAATGTGAAGACATCGAAAAAGATATGATTGTCGGAAGGACAAACTCACCATACAGGAAAGTCAAAACAACCTGTGGTGACATTAAAAGCAACGGTGGTAACATTAAGAGTGCAACGGGAATTCCACTGTTAAATGCAGAGGAGAGAACAGATAGGTGGAAAGAATACATTGAAAGCCTCTATGAGGGTGAAAATTTATCCGATGTGATGGAAGGAGAAACAGGAGTCGATTTAGAAGAGATAGGGGATCCAGTATTAGAATCGGAATTTAAAAGAGCTTTGGAGGACTTACGGTCAAATAAGGCAAAAGGGATAGATAATATACCATCAGAGTTTCTAAAATCATTAGGGGAAGTGGCAACAAAACGACTATTCACGTTTGTGTGTAGAATATATGAGTCTGGAGACATACCATCTGACTTCCGGAAAAGCATCATCCACACAATTCCGAAGACAGCAAGAGCTGACAAGTGCGAGAATTATCGCACAATCAGCTTAACAGCTTATGCATCGAAGCTGCTTACAAGAATAATATACAGAAGAATGGAAAAGAAAATTGAGAATGCGCTAGGTGACGATCAGTTTGGCTTTAGGAAAAGTAAAGGCACGAGAGAGGCAATTCTGACGTTACTGTTAATAATGGAAGCAAGGCTAAAGAAAAATCAAGACACGTTCATAGGATTTGTCGACTTGGAAAAAGCGTGCGACAGTATAAAATGGTTCAAGCTGTTCTAGATTCTGAAAAAAGTAGGGGTAAGCTATAGTGATGTACAACAACCAAGAGGGAATAATAAGAGTGGACGATCAAGAACGAAGTGCTCGTATTAAGAAGGGAGTAAGACAAGGCTGTAGCCTTTCGCCCCTACTCTTCAATTTGTACATCGAGGAAGCAAAGATGGAAATAAAAGAAAGGTTCAGGAGTGGAATTAAAATACAAGGTGAAAGGATATCAATGATACGATTCGCTGATGACATTGCTATCCTGAGTGAAAGTGAAGAAGAATTAAATGATCTGCTGAACGGAATGAACAGTCCAATGAGTACACAGTATGGTTTGAGAGTAAATCGGTGAAAGACGAAGGTAATGAGAAGTAGTAGAAATGAGAACGGCGAGAACCTTAACATCAGGATTCATGGTCACGAAGTCAATGAAGTTAAGGAATTCTGCTACCTAGGCAGTAAAAGAACCAATGACGGACGCAGCAAGGAGGACATCAAAAGCAGACTCGCTATGGCAAAAAAGGCATTTCTGGCCAAGAAAAGTCTACTAATATCAAATACTGGCCTTAATTTGAAGAAGAAATTTCTGAGGATATACGTCTGGAGTACAGCATTGTATGGTAGTGAAACATGGACTGTGGGAAAACCGGAACAGAAGAGAATCGAAGCATTTGAGATGTGGTGCTATAGACGAATGTTGAAAATTAGGTGGACTGATAAGGTAAGGAATGAGGAGGTTCTACGTAGAATCGGAGAGGAAAGGAATATGTGGAAAGCACTGGTAAGGAGAAGGGACAGGATGATAGGACATCTGCTAAGACATGAGGGAGTGACTTCCATGGTAGTAGAGGGAGCTGTAGAGGGCTAAAACTGTAGAGGAAGACAGAGATTGGAATATGCCAAGCAAATAATTGAGGACGTAGGTTGCAAGTGCTACTCTGAGATGAAGAGGTTAGCAGAGGAAAGGAATTCGTGGCGGGCCGCATCAAACCAGTCAGTTGACTGATGGCAAAAAAAAAAAAGATAGTTGTATTCTCGAAATTTCACTACTGTATATTAATAATTCTTTTCCTTAGCGGATATAGAAGGTAATGTCCTATCTGATTGTCTGATGCAGACCAAACACCTAAGGACAGAAACTTGAACTACGCGAGGGTGTTGACCTTATACTGCAGGCATTGTTTAAGAATGGATTATTCGAAATTCTACACTTAACTGAATGAGATTGGCAATGAATTGTTCCTGATAATATGTCGCTGATTATCCAACTTGAAGCTAGAGCTACTAAAATTGATGTTTAGTTGCTTGGTCACAAATAAAGAAATATGGAGGTGAAAAAATGGTTGAGAATAATTTTGAAACTATCAAACTATTTTTAAAGCTACATGTATGAAACCTGGTATTTGACTCTTCGTTAAGAAACTGAAAAACGTGTTTTTTTAAATCCTGTCCCTATGGGAGTGAAAGAAGGGATGAAATTTTATATAAAATATTTCATTATGAAAGAAGTTTTTTAGCTAAGACTACGAAATTTCGTGTTTGTATTCTTTGATAGACACAAAAAATATGCATTTTTGTTTTTTTCGAAATTCAGCTATTAAGGGGATGAAATAGGAGGTGAAATATTTGTTGAAAATATTTTCCTTTAATTTACGTCTATGGTCACTATCTATTTTTTAACAGATTACCGATTTCGGTCTTTAATGACCATCATCAGATCTGTTTCATAAAAAAAAGTCCTAATGTTTTTATGAAACAGATCTGATGATGGTCATTAAAGACCGAAACCGGTAATCTGTTAAACAAAAAAGATTGTAACCATAGACGTAAATTAAAGTAAACTATTACATATACGAGTCACTGTGTTTTTTTTCGCAACGATGTCGCAGTTTGTGTTGGAAATATTTCACTGTGAAAGCATTTTAAAGCCACATCTATGAAAACTGTTATCTGGCTTCTCGGTTACAAACGAAAAATATGTGTTTCACTTTTTTTTTGGAAATTCAACACATAGGGAGACGAAATAGGGCGATACTGCTACACTGACTCATCATTGTCCTGCCCAGACTGCTAAGGATAGAAACTTCAGAATTGGAGAAGGGGTGAATCGTTTAAGAAGGTGTTGTTCGAAATATGATACCTAAGAGGGTGAAAAATGGGATGAAAGGCTTTTTGAAAATATGCCGTTAATAAGGCTAGTAGAAGCTGGAGTAAAAAAAATTGATATTTGGTTTCTCAGTCAGAAATAAAAAAAAATTATTTTTAGCATTTTCGGAAACTCTACCACTCAAGTGGTAAAATAGTGTTGACAAGAGCTTAGAAAATTAATCGTTAATAAGAAACTACTAAAGCATTTTTAAAGCAACATCTATGAAAACTGGTATTTGACTTCTCAGTTATAAATTAAAAGGTACGAGTTTCAAGGGTTTTGGAAATTCAGTGCCTAAGGGGGTGAAATAGAGGATGAAATGTTTTATGAAATATTACAATACACGCAAACATTTTTGCAGCTAAAACTACGAAAATTTGTATTTAGCGTCTGTGTTAAAAATACAAGAAATGTGTATTTCACTGTTTTTGGAAACTCAGTCCCTAAACTGGTGAAACTGAAGGTCTAATGTTTACTGAAAATAATTCATTGAGAAAGTATTTTTAAAACAATATCTATGAAAACTGATGTTTGACTTATCGATTGAATACAAAAAATATAAATCTCGCTATTTTTGGAAAATCAATCCCTATGTTGGTGAGAAGGGGAATGAAAGTTTTTATGCAAATATTTCATTGTGAAACCATTAATGAAGCTAAATCTATGAATTTTTTGGCTTCTCCGTTAGAAATAAAAAAAATACATGTTCGACTGTTTTAAGAACTTCAGTTCGTAAGAGTACGCGGCTCGTGGTCTCGAGGTAGTCTTCTCGCTTTCCGAGCACGGGGTCCCTGGTTCGATTAGCGGCGGGGTCAGGAATTTTCACCTGCCTCGAGATGATTGGGTGTTGTTGTGTAATCTTCATCATCATCATTCATCCCCATTACGATCAGAGGAAGGCAACGGCAAACCACCTCCACTAGGACCTTTCCTAGTATGGCGGTGCGGGTCTCCCGCATCGTTCCTCTACGCTCTGTCAAGAAGGATGGAACTTCATTTCCATTTCCAGTTCCTAAGTGGGGGGAATAGGGGATGAAAATTTTTAAGTAAATATTTCGTTATATTAATAATTTTTAAAGTTAAATGTTTTAAAACGCCTATTGCACTTTTAGGTTACATACAAACAAATGTGTGTTACGGAATGAAAGTTTCTATGAAAATATCACCACAAGAACGCAAAAGGTATGATTAACGGAAACTGTAGACGTGAGCTATCAGAATGGCTTTTTAATCAGAAGTACATTCTGAAAAGATCATGCTTCTATGGCTTTAACTAGCGTGAAAATTTTAGAAGGTGTTTCAATTTTTGAACAGCTTAAAACTGCGATGAAAGATATAAAAAAAGAGATTTGTGCAGAACATATAGTCTACGCGAGTGAAGCAACGCCCGCTAAAGTAGTATATAGCACTGTGTAACAACAAGTCGTAGTTCAAGTTAATTACCAAAAATCTCATAAAGCTATTAACCGATTTTCTTTAAATTTCTTCGCAGTACTCGTAAAAACTTCAGGACGGACAGAGTCTACACTTACTTAATATACTCAGTATATAAATAGATGTGTATTATATAAATGGCAAAGATTATTATGAGTAATCTCGAAAAGTTCTTTACCGATTTACTACAAATTTTTACACGATATACACCTCCCCCCATGGACCTTGCCGTTGGTGGAGAGGCTTGGGTGCCTCAACGATACAGATATCGTACCGTAGGTGCAACCACAAGGGAGGGGGATCTGTTGAGAGGCCAGACAAGAGGTTCCTGAAGAGGGGCAGCGGTCTTTTCAGTAGTTGCAAGGGCAACAGTCTGGATGACTGACTGATCTGGCCTTGTAACACTAACCAAAACGGCCTTGCTGTTGTGGTACTGCGAACGGCTGAAAGCAAGGGGAAACTACAGCCATAATTTTTCCCGAGGGCATGCAGATTTACTGTATCGTTAAATGATGATGGCATCCTCTTGGGTAAAATATTCCGGAGGTAAAATAGTCCCCCTTTCGGATCTCCGGGCGGGGACTACTCAGGAGGACGTCGTTATCAGGAGAAAGAAAACTGGCGTTCTACGGAGCGTGGAATGTCAGATCCCTTAATCGGGCAGGTAGGCTAGAAAATTTAAAACGGGAAATGGATAGGTTGAAGTTAGATATAGTGGGAATTAGTGAAGTTCGGTGGAAGGAGGAACAAGACTTCTGGTCAGGTGAATACAGGGTTATAAATACAAAATCAAATAGGGGTAGTGCAGGAGTAGGTTTAATAATGAATAAAAATATAGGAGGGTGTGTAAGCTACTACAAACAGCATACTGAACGTATTATAGTGACCAAGATAGACACGACGTCCATGCCTACTACAGTAGTACAAGTTTGTATGCCAACTAGCTCTGCAGATGAATAAATTGAAGAAATGTATGATGAGATAAAATAAATTCTTCAGGTAGTGAGGGGAGACGAAAATTTAATAGCGATTGGTGACTGGAATTCGACGGTAGGAAAAGGGAGAGAAGGAAACATAATAGGTGAATATGGATTGAGGCTAAGAAATGAAAGCGGAAGCCGTCTGGTAGAATCTTGCACAGAACATAACTTAATCATAGCTAACACTTGGTTCAAGAATCATAAAAGAAGGTTGTATACATGGAAGAATCCTGGAGATACTAAAAGGTATCAGATAGATTATATAATGGTAAGACAGAGATTTAGGAACCAGGTTTTAAATTGTAGGACATATGCAGGGACTCTGGCCACAATCTATTAGTTATGAACTGTAGATTAAAACTGAAGAAATTGCAAAAACGTGGGAATTTAAGGAGATGGCATCCGGATAAACTGACTAAACCAGAGAGTGTACAGAGTTTCAGGGACAGTATAAGGGAACAAGTAGGTAAAAAGACGACAGCTAGTAGAAATCCTTGGGTAACAGAAGAAAAATTGAATTTAATTGATGAAAGGACAAAATATAAGAATGCGCAGGCAAAAAGGAATACAAACGTCTCAAAAATGAGATCGACAGGAACTGCAAAATGGCTAAGCAGGCATGGCTTGAGGACAAATGTAAGGATGTTGAGGCTTATCTCACTAGATGTAAGATAGATACTGGCTACAGGAAAATTAAAAAGACCTTTGGAGAAAAGAGAACCAATTGCACGAATATCAAGAGCTCAGATGGAAACCCAGTTCTAAGCAATGTGGGGGAAGCAGAAAGGTGGAAGGAGTATATAGAGGGTTTATATAAGGGCGATGTACTTGAGGACAATATTATGGAAATGGAAGAGGATGTAGATGAAGATGATATGGGAGATACGATACTGCGTGAAGACTTTGACGTAGCACTGAAAGTCCTGAGTCGAAAAAGGCCCTTGGAGTGGACAACATTCCATTAGAACTACAGACCGCCTTGGGAGAGCCAGTCCTGACAAAACTCTACCATCTGGTGAGCAAGATGTACGAGGCAGGCGAAATACCCTCAGACTTCAAGAAGAATATAATAATTCCAATCCTAAAGAAAGCAGGTGCTGACAGATGTGAAAATTACCGAACAATCAGTTTAATAAGCTACAGCTGCAAAATACTAACGCGAATTATTTAGAGACGAATGGAAAAACTGGTAGAAGCCGATCTCTGAGAAGACCAGTTTGGATTCCGTAGAAATGTTGGAACACATGAGGCCATACTGACCTTACGACTTACCTTAGAAGAAACATTAAATAAATGCAATGCTATGTTTCTACATTTGTAGACTTAGAGAAAGCTTTTGAAAATGTTGACTGGAATACTCTCTTTCAAATTATAAATGTGGCAGGGGTAAAATACTGGGAGCGAAAGGCTATTTACAATTTGTACAGAAAGCAGGCGGCAGTTATAAGAGTCGAGGAACATGAAAGGGAAGCATTGGTTGAGAATGGAGTGAGACAGGGTTTTTGCCTCTCCCCGATGTTATTCAATCTGTATTTTCAGCAAGCAGTAAAAGAAACAAAAGAATAATTCGGAGTAGGTATTAAAATCCAGGGAGAAGAAATAAAAGCTTTGAGGTTCGCCGATGACATTGTAATTGTGTCAGAGACAGGGGAGCAAAATAACTGATGATGGTCGAATTAGAGAGGATATAAAATGTAGACTGGCAATGGCAAGGAAAGCGTTTCTGAAGAAGTGTGTTAACATCGAGTATAAATTTCAGTGTTCAAATGGCTCTGAGCACTATGGGACTTAACTGCTGTGGTCATCAGTCCCCTAGACTTAGAACTACTTAAACCTAACTAACCTAAGGACATCAGACACATCCATGCCCCAGGCAGGATTCGAACCTGCGACCGTAGCAGTCGCACGGTTCCGGACTGAGCGCCTAGAACGGCTAGACCACCGCGGGCGGCGAAATTTAAGTGTCAGGAAGTCGTTTCTGAAAGTATTTGTATGGAGTGTAGCCATGTATGGAAGTGAAACATGGACAATAAATAGTTTGGACAAGAAGGGAATAGAAGCTTTCGAAATGTGGTGCTACAGAAGAATGTTGGAGATTACGTGGGTAGATCACGTAACTAATGAGGAGGTATTGAATAGGATTGGAGAGAAGAGAAGTTTGTGGCACAACTTGACTAGAAGAAGGGATAGGTTGGTAGTACATGTCCTGAGGCATCAAGGAATCACAAATTTACCATTGGAGGGCAGCGTGGAGGGTAAAAATCGTAGAGGGAGACCAAGAGATGAATACAGTAAGCAGATTCAGAAGGATGTAAGTTGGAGTAGGTACTGGGAGATGAATAAGCTTGCACAGGATAGATTAGCATGGAGAGCTGCATCAAATCAGTCTCAGGACTGAAGACCACAGTAACAACAACATTCTTATACACTTGTAGACAGATATAGGCTACAAATTTTAATACATATGGTATAGAGCTGTAAATAAAATATGTAAAAGGGAAACGTTGTACACTAAATTCTCGAGAAGTTCGTGATCGAGTTACTTGAAACTTTTACACTATACTATAATAAACGTTCCAACGGGCGTGGGCTACGTATATTTGTTATGTATGGTATATGAGTACACGCAGTTCATACACGGGAAAAGTTGTTAGCAAAAGTATCTAACAGTTTTGAACGATACACTTTAGATTTGTAACCGATAATCTAATAATCATCTAGAGACATGTAGCATCTAGTTTTTAAACGGCGATGTACACTTTTTATGTAAAAAACGAGTAAGATGTAAAATGATGTGGTATGCTGTCCTGCGAAAATATGTCGTTTTGTTTTATTTCTCACAGTCAGTTCTAACTATCTGGTGCGGAATTTTTACTTTATACAGATCGTTTCTTCCATATGTATTGTTTACCCTTGCCTATAAAAATAAACAATAATTGTATACTCAAATATATATTGTTTTGCTGTCTTAGTCACAGTTTGCTTTAACAGAAAAGAGAAAAGTTGTATTTGGTTATCAGCTTATCATCAGAGAACTACTACAGAATCTGAATTTTCTAAAACATTGAAATCCTACCTGCTCGCAGATGAAAAATGCCCACAGAGATCCTGTAGCACGGAAGACCTCTCATACCTCTTTTGCCAAATGTTACCAAAGGTTTATATATCCGTTTTAAGCGAACTCAGTGCCCAACCAAGATTTCACTTGTAAAATACACAAGGCTCAAGGTCAAAGAAAGGGGGAAAGGTCTGTTACTATAGGTTATCCGTCTTGAGCTGACTGTTATCTATTTAAAAATAATAACACCAGACGCTTTTCGTTAGAATGTAGAAAGCATCTTCCGTGGTTATTCTGTAAATTCGATAAATACGTTTGTACATTTTTTGATTGTTTTACTTTAAAAACAGCCTCTTCTTTATAAAGTTTGTCTGCAAGCTATTTATGGTGTTTCTTTGCATAATTTGCTCCTTCACTCTTTGCTAGCAGTGGCTGGTATCGACAGGCTTCATTTCACATCTGGAATTGGCAGTTTTTGGCATTCTGCAGTATTTCTTGTGCTGCACTATTTACAATCAATTGAATTTCTTAAACTGTTTCTCATTCTGAACAATCATAGTGTTTATAACTGTTCTTTTTTTTTCGTTCACGTTGTGAAAATTTCCATCCTATAAAACGATTTTTGTGTGTGTTTGTCGATATCAGAGAGAGCGAGAGAGAGAGAGAGACAAAGAGACATAGAGAGTTAGTGAAATTGTCTTGTATGTTAGCAGAGACATGAGAGGAGTGGGGGTGGATTGTGGTTTTTTTTTTTTTTTTTGTAAGTTGGAGGTGGCGGGGGTTGGGAGACAGGGAGCGGCCTCGACAGTGATATTAGGACAGAATATGGGAGGAAATGGTAGTGGTAAATGAAGCCTGTGGTTGTATGTGTACTTTTAATGTTATATTAAGTGGTCATGCAGGTTAAGAAGTGTGTGGTATGCCAAGTTGATCTGATCATTTAGCCGTTGCTTCTTTCCTGTTATTGTTTTTTTGGATGTGGTAAGGTGAGGGTGTGTTTTTTGTTGTTCTTTATCCTTATGATTTCCATGTCTGTGTCTCTGGTAGTAATTGTATGTTGGAGACGGTGTAAGTGTTCTTCAAAAATTGAATGATTTGTTCTACATTTCCTTGCTGTTACATGTTCTTCGTACCTGGTGTCAAATGTCCCCCTGGTTTGGATATTCTGTGTATCTGTTTGTGGCTGTATGTCATTGTGTACCATGTTTTACTTTCTGTTTCTTTGACACCTTATGTTGTTTCTATTCTTGTATCTTATCTATCATTTGTGTTTGATTTTATCCAAATGTTGGTGACAATTATGTGTTAATTCTTTTCTGTTTCTTGATATACTTGTTCAGCTTTGTTACTAAGTTCTCTTTGTATCCATTGTTTGAGGTTATTTGTATCATAGTATTCATTTCTTTTTTGTAATTGTCTGCATCTAATGGTACCGTGTATTGTCTGTGGAGCATGTTATGCTGCTTTTGAGAACTGGGATGTTGCGATGTCTCATGTATAATTGTGCCTGTTGTTGTCAGTTTTCGGTATATGTCAATGCGTGTTGCTTGTTTTGAATGTTGTGGTGATGTTCAAGAAATGTAGCTGTCTATTTTGCTCTTTCTCTATTGTATAATTTGTTCTACATGGTTCATTAACACGTTTGCTATGGTTCCAAAAAATGGAGATCCCACATATAAACATTGTCTTTGTAAATAGAATTTATTATTGAACTGAACGTTATAGAATAAAATCTTAAAACAGATTATACTTCAACATAAATAAATCAAAGAAACAGTCAGGCTTCTAGACCTAATGACAGAATAGAACTATTTTAAGTTCATGAAGAATGTGTAAGAGCATGGAAGTATAGAGCAAATCATTCAACGTTTGCAGAACCCTTACACCAACAGGTGCACTCCCACAAAATAAATCCCAATATCCAATTTGGTGAGATCTGCGAAATGAATGAATGTATGGTCGTCTGCTAACCGCAGATAGTGAATGTTCCATATGTGATCATCTTTGAAACTGTCCTTTGGTCAATTTTGGTGAAACCAAAGACATGAAATTTACCTCAGCTCTGAGCGCCTGAAATGTGGCTGACCAATGTGTAACATGGTTTTCCCCCACGTCGACGGAGGTGCGAGCTGACCTGAAGAACAGCCATGTTTCAGCATTCTGGCGCTGGATCTTGTGTTGATAAGACCTGTCTTAGGTGTGCTCCATAAAGACAAAAGAGTGGATAGAATGGTATGCATGCGGAATACTTAAGAGTAGTTTGGAATAATAATTTCTCTATTTCAGGAACTTTTGTGGGGAGAATTAAATGTCAGGTAGGTAATATTAAGGGGATCGTAGTAATCTTTGGAAGTGACTAACGGTCACAACGAAACCACGTGTAGCAATAAGTTGAAATACTTCCGAGTACTAAAGTTAAGCTGAATTACTGGTGTGTGTACTATAAGTTGGAAATATTTAAGAAATGGCGTGTGCAGAACTTGAAATTAGACACGAGTACTTCCACGTTGTGAGTACTGTGTGTGTCTCAATCTGTGTGTGAGACAAAGGATAAAGAGAAGTATCTGTCCATGGTATCAGTTGAGGAATCGCGTGCGTGAAGAATACGTTCTTAATATTACTTTGCATGTTATGTTTCCATGTGACACTTGATTCAAACTACACTCCTGGAAATGGAAAAAAGAACACATTGACACCGGTGTGTCAGACCCACCATACTTGCTCCGGACACTGCGAGAGGGCTGTACAAGTAATAATCACACGCACGGCACAGCGGACACACCAGGAACCGCGGTGTTGGCCGTCGAATGGCGCTAGCTGCGCAGCATTTGTGCACCGCCGCCGTCAGTGTCAGCCAGTTTGCCGTGGCATAGGGAGCTCCATCGCAGTCTTTAACACTGGTAGCATGCCGCGACAGCGTGGGCGTGAACCGTATGTGCAGTTGACGGACTTTGAGCGAGGGCGTACAGTGGGCATGTGGGAGGACGGGTGGACGTACCGCCGAATTGCTCAACACGTGGGGCGTGAGGTCTCCACAGTACATCGATGTTGTCGCCAGTGGTCGGCGGAAGGTGCACGTGCCCGTCGACCTGGGACCGGACCGCAGCGATGCACGGATGCACGCCAAGACCGTAGGATCCTACGCAGTGCCGTAGGGGACCGCACTGCCATTTCCCAGCAAATTAGGAACACTGTTGCTCCTGGGGTATCGGCGAGGACCATTCGCAACCGTCTCCATGAAGCTGGGCTACGGTCCCACACACCGTTAGGCCGTCTTCCGCTCACGCCCCAACATCGTGCAGCCCGCCTCCAGTGGTGTCGCAACAGGCGTGGATGGAGGGACGAATGGAGACGTGTCGTCTTCAGCGATGAGAGTCGCTTCTGCCTTGGTGCCAATGATGGTCGTATGCGTGTTTGGCGCCGTGCAGGTGAGCGCCACAATCAGGACAGCATACGACCGAGGCACACAGGGCCAACACCCGGCATCATGGTATGGGGAGCGATCTCCTACACTGGCCGTACACCTCTGGTGATCGTCGAGGGGACACTGAATAGTGCACGGTACATCCAAACCGTCATCGAACCCATCGTTCTGTCATTCCTAGACCGGCAAGGGAACTTGCTGTTCCTACAGGACAATGCACTTACGCATGTATCCTGTGCCACCCAAAGTGCTCTAGAAGGTGTAAGTCAACTACCCTGGCCTGCAAGATCTCCGGATCTGTCCCCCATTGAGCATGTTTGGGACTGGATGAAGCGTCGTCTCACGCGGTCTGCACGTCCAGCACGAACGCTGGTCCAACTGAGACGCCAGGTGGAAATGGCATGGCAAGCCGTTCCACAGGACTACATCCAGCATCTCTACGATCGTCTCCATGGGAGAATAGCAGCCTGCATTGTTGCGAAAGGTGGATATACACTGTACTAGTGCCGACATTGTGCATGCTCTGTTGCCTGTATCTATGTGCCTGTGGTTCTGTCAGTGTGATCATGTGATGTATCTGACCCCAGGAATGTGTCAATAAAGTTTCCCCTTCCTGGGACAATGAATTCACGGTGTTCTTATTTCAATTTCCAGGAGTGTATAATACTCTGAGAGTGAAGCAAGGTGAGTCAGCCGTCTATCCAGCAGCGCCACTAGGCTTTCATTGCAGAGGAAGACGTGCATATATCCTCCAGAGTTCATAGTAGGAAAGAAAAGTTACGAAGTGGGGCAGTGTCGTGTGAAACTGGGATGAATTCTTATTGAAGTTGGAAAGCTGAAAGTGATGTGATTATAACGATGTGACTATTCCTTGTGTTGTATTCCATGTTGACAGTGTGGGGTATTTCAGGCAATTTAAGTATGTGTGGTCTGCGTGGGAGAGTAGCAAGAGAGGTTCAGAGATAGTGGGTTATGCATGTTCCTTTTGTACCGCTCGGTCTGGAGGAAATTTTCGTGATGATGGGTGTGAGAGTCTAAGTGAATGATCCACTATCCTATCCAGAAAGTTCATCTACATCTACTACATCTACATTCATACTCCGCAAGCCATCCAACGGTGTGTGGCGGAGGGCACTTTACGTGCCACTGGCGCTGTAGTACACTGTAGTGTTAGATAATTACGAGACCATAAGATAGAGAATCACCAATGTAAGGCCATGCCCACTGGGCTGGGTTTCTGATGTGCAATTGCTGTAGAAAATGTAATGGTGTGTTTAGGATATAGAATTTATCGGAATAAAAAAGATAGTGAAAATAAAATGTTAGGTGGCCTTTTCCTTCGAATTGTATGTTGTCATGATATCCAGAATTTATAATGTGTGCGCCATTCATATTCAGTGCTATGCCCACATGTTGATCGAAGTCTTTGGGTAAGAAAGTAAATGTGGTATTGCCAGTGCGTAGTGAACAGTCAGAGATGTGTAAATTACAAATAGTCAGATGTGCGTCATCCGTTTCCGTTGCGTAATATTCATACAGGAGAATAATTTGTAACTTAATTATGAGTGCTAGAGCTCATGTTACTCGATAAATAAGAATGAATCCACTCGCTTTGCAGACCACTCATCTCGCAGGCCCGACTGCTTGATGCCACAGTATGAGCAAGGCATGTGGGTGCCTCTTAGCCGTTAAACATATTTAGTTGATATGTGGCCTTCAGCCGAGTATTAATATCTTAAATTAATTTTCTTGTCTTGCCCTTATGGCATGAGATTGTTATTCTTTATAGCGGCCATCAGCCGTGTTTTATATGAAATATTTTAAGATACGGCCTTCTTGGTTTTAAAATGGAAACTCTTGTTTCTAGGGCTTAAGCCGTTGAATTACTTGCTGATGTGCGGCCTTCTGCCGAGTTTTAATATCTCTTGTCTTGTCCCTAAGGCATAAGATTGTTATGCTTTTGTATGGGGCCTTTAGCCAAATTTTGCATGAAATGTTAACCAATTCCTTCATGAATAGTATATATCGGATTCAAACAAAGACATAGATGAATAAGTATATTTATAAGCATGCTGCTACCGTTTATTCGTGTAACTGTGGAGTACTTATGGTCTGACGCTATCGATAGTAACTGGCCACTTCGACCTTCTATAACTCATGTACTATTCAAGTTACATGCCTATAATTCATACCAATTTAGGTTTTCACTAATAGCTTTCTAAACACATGTCTATTGACGAAATTGGACTAAGCTTTTACATATTGGAAATTCGTTTCTGGGTGTTACTCGTCTAATTTATAGTCAGTTACTAAACTTAAAACTAATAAAGATATTGAAAGTCTGATTACACCATCAGAATCGTCGTGCACATAATGCTAGTGTACATGTTTCTTTTTGGGGTATCATGATTCCTCTGGTTACTATTAATTTCTATATGAACAGTGAAATGTCTGCCATTAAGGCTTCACAAAGTCCGCCATCCTTGTCACTTCCGGCATAGAAATCTCCTTCATCGACACAAAGCACCGTTCTAGTCACAGAGGCAACATGGAATTCTCAGCCACGTTGCTGGACCCCTCTTACTTCGACCAGCGTCTGGCACCACGTGGTCGGCCTGCTGAGCGGCCCGTGCGACACTGCTTCCTTCGACCTTAGAATATTTTCAGGGCGACTCGCCCGTTACCTCACAAGTTTCAACCTTCTTCCTGTTCTGTGGCACCGTATTGTTTTGGTTGTTGATTGTTAGGTGTATTCTAATGGCAGTCAGACAGTGTCCAGGGATCGGCTTGCTCAGGAAGAACCATCTTGTATACGAGTTGACAATAAGGCGCCAGCCCATTGAGGGCAGTGTTCCGGATTTAGTGGCACGTTTGCTCGCTGCCATTATTCATCCGGTTGACGTAACGCCGGCGATGGTGGATGAGATAGGAGCGGCCATTGAATTTTTGTTTCAGGCTGTTAGAGGCCCTGAGGACACTGTGTTTAGGAAGGAACCCAACCTAGTGACAGGCAGCTGGATAGGGTGCGGGTGCAGTTAATGCATTTAACTAATCTGATAGCGGATTCGGGCATGTTAGCCTTGGAAGATAATCATAAAAAACTAGCAGTTGAATTGGGAGCTTTGGTTAGAACATTACAGTTTAAACTTACGTGTTTAGAGTTGGATGGGAAGAGGATTGAAAAGAGAGACTTGCTGTGTCAGGGAGAGGTAGAGAGTCTTCCCCGGGGTCGTACTGTTACATCCTCTGTCAAATTAGACGCAACATTTGCCAAGTTGCCTAATCCTCTGGCGCATTTCTTCCGAGATATTACTAAATTAGTTGTGGAGCGACTTGAACAGGCATAGAAATTATATGGTTGTTGGTACGCCTTGAACAACATGAGGCTGCTTTTCGCGTTCCGCACCAAATAGTTTTGTCACTGTTGTACCCGCTGGCTAGAGGTGAGTTGTAGAATCTCCTCTCGAGGGCCCTGGCGAAAGGTTTCTCCATACAGCAGTTGAGGGAGCTCGTGACTAGGCAGAGGTAGACCACCGGAGTTCGAAAACAGCTTGAGTGTCGTTATATTTGGAAAGTGCAACGTGATAAGGAGCAGTTACATCAGTATGTCAAAAATGGTTCAAATGGCTCTGAGCACTATGGGACTTAACATCTTTGGTCATCAGTCCCCTAGAACTTAGAACTACTTAAACCTAACTAACCTAAGGACATCACACACACCCATGCCCGAGGCAGGATTCGAACCTGCGACCGTAGCAGTCGCGCGGTTCCGGACTGAGCGCCTTAACCGCGAGACCACCGCGGCCGGCACATCAGTATGTCGACAGAGTTCAGACGGCCTCGGAATTTTCATTTGATTTGCCTGAACAAGAATTGGTGTCTGTTGTCCTTAGGGGAATGCATGCGGCGGATAAGTCGCATTTTGTCTTCCATAAGCAGGCCTTCAACCTGGAAGGAGCTCCGTGACGCGGTTGTAGCAGTATCGGCATTTTCACCTGGGAACGATGTACGTCACGAGGTTAAGGGTCAGACCATTGGTGCTGGTTCCCAAGTCTCCACATCCGCTGAAGTCAGTAGAAGGGAACCATGATGTTTTTTCAGGTGCGGCAGTACGGCTCATTTGGTGCGCTCTTGCGGTCATTCTTGCTCACCCAGAGCCAATAAATGACGCCGCGCTGGCCAGCGACCTCTGGATCGGGCCTTTAGACCCTGGCGTACTTGTGTTGTCGCTCTCTCATACACCGCACTTGCCTTATGTCAGTCCTCGAGTAGGTGGAGAACCAGTTTGTCCTCTTTGGGATTCTGATAGCTTCTTTTCATTGTTGAGCTTCGAGTGACTTTGGGGCATCTTACGAAACTTCGGTCGGTCGGTCCTGATGTTGGGTGGTCAGTGGCCAAGTGTGGCCTCTGCATGGTTGGATCCAATGAAGTATATCGGTGGGGTTTTTTTCCTGGTCTGTGTCATTAGCTTTGGTTAAGAAACTGCTGGTTGATCTAATTTTGGGGTGTGATTTCATAAATGAGACTGGGTTAGTCTTGGATTATTCTGGGCACACCTTTTTCTTTAAATTCGCTCCTGTAGAGAAACTTCGTTTCTGTGAGTGCGCTAAATGTATTGTGTATCGAAATGTCGGCGTATTGGCCGTTGAGGCGATGGCTAATGAGTTTGATCTTACCCATCTCTCGCCCCATCAGGCTTCTCAATTACGGGATTTGTTACACAGTTTTCCTCAGCTTAATAATGTTCTTAATTATAATATCCGTCTATCCGACGATATTCCGGTCAGGCAGTCCCCGTATCGTCTGTCCGACGATATTCCGGTCAGGCAGTCCCCTAAGGTGAAGATACTCAGAAATGTTCAAATCTGTGTGAAATCTTATGGGACTTAACTGCTAATGTGAACAGTCCCTAAGCTTACGCACTACTTAACCTAAATTATCCTAAGGACAAACACACACACCCATGCCCGACGGAGGACTCGAACCTAAGCCGGGACCAGCAGCACAGGTCATGACTGCAGTGCCTAAGACAGCTCGGCTAATCCCGCGCGGCTGAAGATACTGAAGGCTAAAATATCGCAAATGCTCCAACAAGGAGTGATGAGGCCTTCCACATCTGCTTATGCTTCTCCCAAATCCCTTGTTTCTAAGGATCAACGGTGCAATTTCAGACCTGTGGTTGACTACGGGCATTTGAACGTTAAGGGTGTCCTCGAATGGGTGCCAGTGCCTGATCTGTGTAATTCTTTCACTTTATCTGACGGCGCTAATTGGTTTACTGTTCTTGATTTAAACCATGCCTATTATCACATTAGCTAAAGTGTGTATACAGGTTACCGATTTTTGTACTGATTGGAATTTATTTAAGTTTAACAGAGTTCCCTTTGGCCTAGCGACCGGTGCGGCTGTTCTCACTCGTTCGCTGGATAATATCATTGTCGATTTGAAGGTTGTCTGTGTGTATAATTATTTGCATGACTTAGTTATCTATAGCAGTTCGTTTCAGTACCATTTGGATCATATTCAGCAAGTTCTTTTAAGATTACAGGGAGCCGGGATGACTGTTAAATCTAGTAAGATGACGTTAGCCAGACAGCACGTGTCCTTCTTTGATCACATAGTGTCGGGTCAGAGTATTCGCATTCACCAAGAGCGAACTAAAGCCTTACGGGCTTTGCCTCCACCTAATGATGAGCGCGGAATTGCTAGGTTCATAGGCATCGCGAATTATTTTGGCGTTTGGTCCCAAATTTTGCTCAGTTGGCGGCACCCTTGAACGAATTACGCCGGAAGGGCGTGCGTTTTGAATGGGAACCAGCCCAGGAGGCTGCGTTCAAGCACATTAAGGCAGCCATATCCAGTCCTCCGTTGCTCGGAGTACCATACTTTAATAAAAGATTCGTTGTCCACACTGACGCATCTAATGCTGGTATTTCAGCTGTTCTCCTCCAGGAGTTTCGAAGGGCAGAGGCAGCTATTAGCTTACGCGTCTCGTCAGTTAACTGGTGCCGGACGTAAGTACTCCGCTTACGAGTGCGAGACGTTGGCCATTTTGTCGCATTGGAGAAAATAGTTTCTGCCTTGGACATCGGGTTTTTCAGCTGGAAACCGACAATCAGGCTTTGGGCTGGGTGCTGGTTAGGCCGCGTAAAACTGTCCATATTGGCAGCTGGGCGGCACGCATTTCGGCATTTCAATTTGAACACGTGGGAGGTACTGAAAATATCCTTGTGGATGTCCTCAGCCGGATGTTAGCCGAATCTACTCCTAGTGAAGGAACACGGGAGATAGAGGAAGACAGTCTTCATTGTATTGTGTCGGGTGAAATTCCCCTCTTGTTCGATGATGTCGCTCAGCATCAGGGTCAGGACCCTATTTTAAGCAACGCATGTTGGCTGGAGAGCTATCGGATGAGTATGTTGTTAAGAGTGGTATTTTTGCAAGAGGGTGGGGGATGCTAAGGAGTGCTAAGGAGGGCAAGGTCTGTTTGCCAGTAGCTTTGATGGGCCCGGTCTTTCGTTACTTTAATGATTCGTTGGTGGGTGACCACTTAGGAAATTATAAGACTCTCCAAAAAAACAAGGGGGATTTAACTTGGCCCTCCATGGACCGGGCTGTGAGAGAGATAATATCCCAATGTCGCTTGTGTAATTTAGCCAAACCCAAGAATCCTCTTCAACAGGGTTTATTGAGTTCTGAGTGAGTCCTGTCCTATGCATAAACTCTATACAGATTATTTAGGACCTTTGCCTCGTACTATGACTAAGGTCATCGAAATGTGCTACTTATTATCGATACATTATCCAGATTTACTTGGCTCCTTCCGAGCCTTAATCACCCTGCTACCACCCCTATTTCTAATTTAACTAAAGTGTTCAGTGTTTTTGGTGCACCTAAGCAAGTTGTTAGTGATAATGCTCCTGCCTTCCTGTCGGCGCCTAGCAAGGCGTTCTGTTTTCAGAACGGTGTCAAGCATATCACGACTACGCCGTATTATCCGCAGAGATCCTTTGCGGAGAGAGTTAACCGAAATCTTAAATCCACGTTGATTATTTATCATCAGAAAACGCCTAGTAAATGGAACTATAGTCTTCCTGGGCTTCATTTTGCCTTTAATACCGCCAGTCATGAAGTTTTGAGCGCTACTCGCGCCTCCTTCATCCTTCCCTATCCGGTTAATTCCCCTCTTTCGAACTGTGGGGAATTCAAGCTCTAATTCCGGTGGATGTTAGTCCTCAAGTCATCAAGCAAAACTGGAACCGTGCCAGACGTAATATACTCAGGGCCCATAATAAACAAGCTGAGCGTTACAATCGTAATCAGGGAACCTTTAGGGGAGGCCAGGAGAGCAGGTCTATGTCCGTAAGTTCCCCAGTAGGCAAGTGCTTGTCGTGAATCTCAGTAAATTTACTTTTCGTTTTCTGGTGACTTGCACCATCATGCGTATCTTAGACCCAGTAAATCTGTTGGTGAAGGATAACTGCTCTGGTAAGCAGTACCAAGTTCATCTTAGCCAAGTTAAGTTCATGTAGTCAGGGGATTGAGACCTCCTCCCCCATCCCCCCCCCCCCCCCCCCCGGCATTGAGTTTCAAGAGGGTGGAGGGGGAGGAGGTTGAGCCGTGGCTAGCTCGTCATCCTTGTCTACGGATAGACCTTGGTGGCAGTCCTATGGTTTTATTTCTCCTGTGGTTATTGTGATAATTTTGCTGTCCTCCCCGTGAGTGGCAGTAGCAGCGTGTGTCGATACTATTACTGCTTTACTATTTCTGATGTGGCGGATATAGTTTCCGTCTGGGCCGTGTAGGTTGGCGTGGAGCATTAAAGGAAGTCTCCGTCGCGCGTCCTCTGGTTGGGGCCTCTGGCGGTGTGCACGTGCGGTTGGAGTGTGAGGTGCTGCTTGCGAGTGCTACGAAAGTCGTCGCCCACCGATCTTGGACATGAAAGTGGAATCCCCACTTAACCTACTATTCAGCCTCAACAGTTTACCTTTCTTCGTTTGATCCTGTTTGTAGCTTTTGGGACATTCCCTAGAGCAACAATGTGTGTGTGTGAATTCGAGTCGGCTAAAATTCCAGCCGTCTTCCTGTGGAGTGTAACTTAACTTAATTTGTTCCCTATTATAGAAGTTGACCAGCGTTATCTTCTGCCTTGTTGCTGTTGACGTTCCTGACCTGGTCGTTAACGTAATTTTCAGCAGTGTATTTTACTCGTCGTGCTGTTGCTGTCCAGTGCGGCGCGTAGTTCGACAGCTGAGGTGTTGTCGGTCTTTAGTGGACGCCAATATTCTGTGTGTCGCTGTATTGAAGCCTTGTGGTCGTCTTGCTGGTTGCTTGGAGCGGAACTGATTTTGTTGATTGGTCGGTCGGCATGATAAAGAAAATATCGGAATTCATCAGATCATGCAGCGTTCTGCCACGGCGCCAACGTCCAGTGGCCGATTTCAGTCGTAATTGTTGATATCATGGTGTTACCATCGGAGCAGGCATGAGTCGTCGGCTAGAGTGGCCAATCATTAGGCGTTTTCGATACGCAGTTTACTCTGATAAACCTGTACTCTTTCCAGTATTAAAGTCTGATATTAGTTCCGCCACAGTTCGCCACTTGTCGTGTTTTGCCAATATGTCCAGCCTACGACATCCGACATCTGCTGTGAGGGTGGTCACTCAACTCCACGACGTGTGGACGTGGTTTCTCCGCTCACCACAGCTTTCTTCAAGTCGTGCAGTTTCCGAAATGCTCGTGCCGTGCCTACGGACCATCACAATCTCCGCTCTGTCAAATTCAGATACATCGCACGCCTTCTCCAGTCTACACACGGACAGCACGTTCACTGGTACTACGTGCACCGTGCGTGTGTCTGACTGGTAGTCATTCCTGTCCAGCTGATGCTAATATCGATATATCGATTATATCGATAGTAGGTTAGTGATCATAAAGTTCTTGCTGGTCAGTGTACAAGTTAAGTAAATACACTGTTATATTATTCGCTAATCATTTCTGCTGCTATCCAGCTTCCAGAAGACGATAGTTGCCGCATCAGCCTTTTCGCACCTCTCTTTGCCATGGTGTACGATGTGTACAGTGGGGGCCGTTACTGAATGGGTTTACTAGTATAATTTTTTTTTTCACTTGATGTTCGTCAGTGCCTTCTGACTGGCGGTAAGTTGCAGCGTCTCAGTCACGTTGCCTAAAACCGGACAGAACCATCCTGAAACTAACGTGTTTAACCATCAGCAGCTAAACTCACGTGTTGCTGACGAGGTAACGCTACAGAACTACGCGTCTTACGATCTGACCGACCAATAGGGAGGCTTGGAGGTGGTCAAGTGAGGGTGGAACCGCGGCCAGCTCCTGGGAGCGGACACGCCGGTCGCTCTCTTTTGCTGGCAGCTTCCAAACCGTCCAGACCCCCTCCTCTCCTGCCACTTGGGTGGTAGCTCATTCAGTCCCGGTAGCTTCTCTAGGCCTGCCTGTTTACGGGATTAAACTCTAATGGATATAAAAATATGTTTTCTTTACGGGTAAATACAGCTTTCCCCTTCTGGCCAATCCTGACACATTAATAGATAATCAAAATATCCACGGGTGTACTGCCGGTCTATAGTGTCCAACGGGCACTGATTATCAAATACGCCGGGAGAAAGTGAAGAATCACATTAATAGATGTCATACTCAACACAGGCAACGGCCTTGCCGCAGTGGATACACCGGTTACCGTGAGATCACCGAAGTTACGGGCTGTTGGGCGTGGACCGCACTTGGATGGGTGACAATCTAGTCACCATGCGCTGTTATCATTTTTCGGTGTGCGCTCAGCCTCGTGATGCCAATTGAGGAGCTACTCGATGGAAAAGTAGCGGCTTCTGTCACGAATACCATCATAACGATCGGGAGCGCCTCCTCTACTGACGATGACACGACGGTCGGATGGTTCCGGTAGGCCACTCGTGGCCTGAAGACGGAGTGATTTTTATACTCAACACAAATACAGAAACGAACTACCGCATGATACTTTGTCCTATCAATGGTCCACTGCTCCTATAGTGGTGTGCTGTGGTTCTATGATGCAGGGTTTTGATTGTGTAACAGGACTGCAGATTTGTGGCTGGAAACAAACAAAAACGTTGGTTATATAACTCTATTTTTTCCGAGATGGCAGTTCAAATTACTCGTAAGGACGATGAATTCTAATTACCAACCTGTGATATACGGCGTGTATTTAGACACGACACCGACGCTTTGTGGCGAGACGGCTAGGCGAGAATAGGCGGCAGGGCCGGACGCAGAGGGCAGCGGATTAGCGGCCGGCCGGCGGCGGCACTCATGTTTGTTGGATGGTGGTGCGGCCGCCCTCCCCTGGCAGCTGGCTGGCCTTCCATCTCAGATTCAATTCTGTGGGCGGCGGCTGCATCCCAGCCCATCCCAGTGCATCCCATCGCGCCCCATCCCGCCCCGTCGCAGCCCAGCCCGCGCCAGATGCCGCCCTGCGCGCCGCGCCGCAAATGGCAGCTTGCATGATTTAGCAACGGCCACAGCGGGCTCCCATCAGTGCCGACGTCTGCCCGATATCGAACGTCATAGCTTTATCAGTCCAGTAGAGGGGGCGGTACTGTGATTCGTGAGAACCGTTAAGCCGTCATAAACACCTGCGTTAATCTGAAGGTCAGTGAGTGGCTGCCGTACTGTTAAAGTGCTTTTAAAATATTTATTTCTTTTACCGATAGCCCATTGCGGGCACGCCCTTCACTCATTTTTTCTTCCATCAGCCTTCCGACTGAATGGATGCCTCCCGCCCCTAATTCCTCTCCTGTGCTAACTCCTTCTTCTCAGAGTAGCACTTGCAGCCCACTTCCTTAATTATTTGCTGGATGTATTCCAAACTCTGTCTTCCTCTACAGTTTTTGCCCTCTACAGTTCCCTCTAGCACCGTGGAAGTCATTGCCTCATGTCTTAACAGATGTCCTATCATCCCTTCTTATTTACAATATTTTCCACACATTCCTTTGCTCTCCGATTCTGCGCAGAACCTCTTCATTCCTCACCTTATCAGTCCCCCTAATTTTCAACATTCGTCTGTAGCACCGCATCTCAAATGCTTCGATTGTCTTCTGTTGCCGGCCGGAGTGGCCGAGCGGTTCTAGGCGCTACAGTCTGAAACCGCGCGACCGCGACGGTCGCAGGTTCGAATCCTGCCTCGGGCATGGATGTGTATGATGTCCTTAGGTTAGTTAGGTTTAAGTAGTTCGAATTTCTAGGGGACTGACGACCTTAGAAGTTAAGTCCCATAGAGCTCAGAGTCATTTGAACCATTGGTCTTCTGTTCCGGTTTTCCCACAGTCCATGTTTCACTACCATATAATGCCGTTCTCCAGACGTACATTCTCAGACATTTCTAACTCAAATTAAGGATGATATTTTCAATCTGTATGAACTTCCAAAACTCACAGTGCTATTTTTAAATGTCGAAAGAAGTTAGAAATGGAACATGTACGGGAAACATGTTGATAAAAATGACGGTGTTGAAAACTTGATACCTGTGCCCCGCAGGAAGATGAGTAGCTTCTCGTCGTATATGTGGGTGATGGGTGGGTATGTTGGAAGTGAAGCAATAAAACATGAAGCAGGGGCATCGTGGGTTCAGTCGGATTGGTGAGCGAATTGTTTGCGGTTGAATGCGGAGTAGGAGTTTGTGGTGCGAAATGAGAGTTGCAGGGCTGGGCAAAAGAACCTTATTATTCTTTGACATTGTAAATGAGTGGATATGTGCGATCTGCTGATTTGAAACATGTATAGCAGGTAAGCAACTGAAAGCAGTTAATGCCATATATTATCTGGGGGTAGGCATTAGGAGTGATTTAAAATGGCATGGTCATATAAAGTTGATCGTCGGTAAAGCAGATGCCAGAATGAGATTCATTGGAAGAATCCTAAGGAAATGCAATCTGAAAACAAAGGAATTAGGTTACAGTACACTTGTACACCCACTGCTTGAATGTTGCTCACCAGTGATGGATCCGTACCAGACAGGGTTGACACAGAAGATCCAACGGAGAGCTGCGCGCTTCGTTACAGTATCATTCAGTAATCGCGAAGGCGTTGCGGAGATGATAGATAAACTCCAGTGGAAGACTCCGCAGGAGAGACGCTCAGCAGCTCGGTACGGGCTTTTCTTGGAGTTTCGAGAACATACCTTCACAGAGGAGTCAAGCAGTATATTGCTCCCTCCTACGTATATCTCGCGAAGAGACCATGAGGATAAAATCAGAGAGATTAGAGCCCACACTGATGCATACTGACAATCTTTCTTTCCACGAGCAATACGAGACTGGAATAGAAGGGAGAACCGATAGAGGAACTCTAAGTACCCTCCGCCACACACCGTCAAGTGGCTTGCAGAGAATGGATGTAGATGTAGATGTAGATGTATGGGTAAAAATCATACGTCAAATTTGCATTTTTTGTGTACTCATTACCGGTTTCAACTCATTACCGAGACATCTTCAGGGCAGTCTAAAATATGACACACATACCGTATTTTTTAGAGTTAAGTCGCCCTAGTTAAATAAAAAAAGTCCTTAAGAGAAAATCTTACTTCGTTACATGAACTGAGTTCTGGTGTGCTACGTGACAGAAGGTAATATCTGTATGGAGTACTGTCGCAGTATTTAGTGACTGCTGGCATTATACTCTGAAGTGACAAAAGTCATAGGATACCTCCCAACATCGTGTCGGCCCACCTTTTTCTCAGCGCAGTGCAGCAAATCGACGTTGCATGCGTTCAATAAGACGTTGGAAATCCCCTGCAGAAATACTGAGCCATGCTCTCCGTTGCTGGTGCAGTATTTTGTGCACGAGCAGACCTCTCGATTATGTCCCATTAATGCTCTACGGGATTCATGTCGGGCGATCTGAGTGGCCAAATTATTCGCTCCAGATGTTCTTCATACCAATCGCGAACAACTTGGTCCGGTTATGTAGCGCATAGCGATCCATAAAAATTCTATCGTTGTTTGGGAATATGAAGTCCATGAATGGTTCCAAATGGTCTCCAAATAGCCGAATATAACCATTTCCAGGCAATTATACCTGCAGCTAGACCAGTGAACCCAGTCCATTCCACGCAAACACAGCATATACCATTATGGAGCTACCATCAGCTGGAAAAGTGCCTTGTTAACACGTTGGGGCCATAGCTTCGTGGTCTCTGCACCAAACTCGAGCTCTGCCAACAGCTCTTACCAACTGAATTCGGGAAACATCTGACCAGGCCACAATTTTCCAGACCTCTTTGGCCCAATCTACATGGTCACGAGGCTAGGAGATGCGCTACAGGCGATGTCGTGCTTTTAGTAAAGGCAATCGTCGTCTGCTACCATAGCTCATGAACGCTAATTTCGCGGCACTGTTGTAATGGATGCGTTCATCGTACGTCTCTCATTTATTTCTGCGATAATTTCACTCACTGTTGGTTGTCTGTTACAACTGACAGCTCTACACAAAAGACGCTGCTCTCGGTCGTTCAGCCGCGCGGGGTAGCCTCGCGGTCTGCGCTGCTCCCCCCATCGGAGGTTCGAGTCCTCCCACGGGAACGAGTGTGTGTGTCGTCCTTAGCGTAAGGTAGTTGAAGTTAGATTAAGTAGCGTGTAAGCTTAGGGAACGATGACCTCAGCAGTTTGGTCCCATAACACCTTACCACATATTTTCAAGAAAATTCTCTCTGTCTTTCAGCGAAGTGTGTGGTGAGAGGTAATGCCAGCGATTTGGTATTCTCGGTACACTCTGACCCTATGGATATCGGAATACTGAATTCCCTAATGATTTCTGAAATGGAATGTCCCATGCCTCTAGCTCCAGCTACCATTCAGTTTACAAAGTCTGTTAATTCCGTTGTGGTGCCATAATTACGTCGTAAAACATTTCACGCGATCACACGATTACAAATGACAGATGCGCCAATACACTGCCCTTTCATCCCTTATGTACGCCATACTATCGCCATCTTTATACGTGCATGTCTCTATCGCATGACTTTGTCACCCCCTCGTATAACGTGTATTTCACCGCGTTAAATACCACTGGCGACTGTGTTCTTGAACTGCATAAGTTTTGAGCCTCTGTTTGATGCAACATGACATGTCTGCTCTTGCTTTCCGTGGGTGTTTTACCCATAAAATTTCCCGGCATTTTAAATTGTATGCCAAACTGGAACTCTAGCCTGGAAACTTTCACGAGCAGTATCATTAACGACTGAGCTGTCATGGTAAGACTCTCCCAATGCCCTTACAGTTTTACTTCTCCCAGAGTCTCAAACTTCACAGGATGTCTCTTGCATCCCTTATTTAACAGCACTCCTGGAAAATACGATAGGATAGAGAAATGGCTTGGTCATGTCCTAGACGATTGCTTCGAGAATGAATGTTTTACTATGACATGAAAAGTGGGCTATTGATGAGGGCTCGGTGACAACAAAGGTGCCAGGCTTGAGCCCCAGGCAGCCACAATGTACAAACGAGTTTCGAATCAGCGCACACTTCGCTTTAGGATGGAAGAGTCAGGCACCAATAGCCGGCCGAGACACAAGCAGCAACAGGGAAGTAACCGATGTAGTGGCTTTTACCAGTTCCCAACAAGTAGCGAATTTGGTAATATCATCTATGCTCTTTAATAGTTTAGTTTCTTGAGTTCTTGCGTGTTAATGTTATAAGTAAAAGCTATAGTTTTCGCGTTTTCGTTTTCGTCGGGAAATAAACCGATTCTGTGACATATTACAAGTTCCTAACCAGGAGGGAATTATTTAGTTTCACCTGAGTGCTTCGGTAGGTAGGTTTTTGAATCTCTGCGTATTGATCTATTAGACACAGTTCGTGCGTTTTCGTCATGGTCTATAGCAGAGGTGCACAGCACGTGCCGATAGTCCGTTTATCCCAGCTTCAGGCTGTGATGGCTTCGGTTACACACCGTGTTGCTGCAGTGAATGGGCACCACTGTTGTAGGTCGGTCGTGGGGCTCCAACGGACGTCCAGCACGGCCGAGTCCTCCGCTCCGTCCTCATCGATGGCCATCCCAGCTACTGCTCGCACTGAAATTGACCGCTCACCTATGGTCAAAGTGGGAGAAGCCTCAGGGCGTAGCAGGCGGTGAAAGATCTTCCAGGCGGCCCCACGTAAGGCCTCTCCGGTTCGTTTGACAAACAGGTCCCAGATGCTGTCTGTGGCTAACACTGTCGCTCAGCCAGATTCTGTCACCTGTCCTGTTTCAGAGGAACCCTCTCAGCCAGCCAGATACGCTCACAGAGGTTGGGATTATTGATGCTTGGGAGCTCCAACGTTAGGAGCGCTATGGGGCCCCCTTTGGGACATGGCTGCCAAGAAGGGAAAGAAAACCAATGTGTGCTCCGTGTGCCTACCGGGTGGAGTCATTCCAGATGTGCAACGGGTCATCCAGGATACTATGAAGAGCGCAGGATGCAGCCAACTGCAGGTGGTAGCTCACGTCGTTACCAGTGACGTGTATCACTTTAGATCGGAAGAGATTCTCTCTGGATTCGAGCGGCTAATAGAAGTGGTAAGGGCTAGTCTTGTTTGCAAGATGACACCAGAGCTGACCATTTGCAGCATAGTCGACAGGATGGATTGCGGACCTCTGGTACAGAGCCGAGTGCAGGGTCTGAATCAGAGACTCAGACGGTCCTGCGACTATGTAGTAGGCAGATTCCTAGAGAAAGGTTCCGTTGAACAGGTCAGGTGTCTACTACACGCAGGAGGCGGCAACGCGGGTAGCAGGGGCTGTATGGCGGGGACTGGGTGGTTTTATAGGTTAGAGGCTCTCGGGAAGGGCTTCAGTCACAAAGGGTGCAGGCCGAACACAGGAAGAACGTAGATACAGAAACCATCGATATAACAGTTGCAAATTGTCGTAGCTGTGTTGGGAAAGTACCAGAGCTCCATGCAATAATAGAAAGCATTGATGCTCAAATTGTTGTAAGCACTGAAAGCTGGCTAAAGCTGGAGATATGCTGAGTCGATATTTTTGCGAAGAACGTAACGGTTTTCCGAAAGAATAGGCTACCAAGGAGCAGATATAAACTCAGATCACAATATAGTAGTGATGAATAGTAGGCTGAAGTTCAAGACATTAGTCAGGAAGAATCAATACGCAAAGAAGTAGGATAAGGAAGTTCTAAGGAATGACGAGATACGTTTGAAGTTCTCTAACGCTATAGATACGGCAATAAGGAATAGCGCAGTAGGCAACACAGTTGAAGAGGAATGGACGTCTCTAAAAAGGGCCATCACAGAAGTTGGGAAGGAAAACATAGGTACAAAGAAGGTAGCTGCGAAGAAACCATGGGTAACAGAAGAAATACTTCAGTTGATTGATGAAAGGAGGAAGTACAAACATGTTCCGGGAAAATCAGGAATACAGAAATACAAGTCGCTGAGGAATGAAATAAATAGGAAGTGCAGGGAAGCTAAGACGAAATCGCTGCAGGAAAAATGTGAAGACATCGAAAAAGATATGATTGTCGGAACGACAGACTCAGCATACAGGAAAGTCAAAACAAACTTTGGTGACATTAAAAGCAACGGTGGTAACATTAAGAGTGCAACGGGAATTCCACTGTTAAATGCAGAGGAGAGAGCAGATTGGTGGAAAGAATACATCGAAAGCCTCTATGAGGGTGAAGATTCGTCTAATGTGATAGAAGCAGAAGCAGGAGTCGATTTAGAAGAGATAGGGGATCCAGTATTAGAATCGGAATTTAAAAGAGCTCTAGACGACTTACCGCCAAATAAGGCAGAAGGGATAGATAATATACCATCAGAGTTTCTAAAATCATTAGGGGAAGTGGCAACAAAACGACTATTCACGTTGGTGTGTAGAATATATGAGTCTGGAGACAAACCATCTGACTTCCGGAAAAGCATCATCCTCACAATTCCGAAGACGGCAAGAGCTGACAAGTGCGAGAATTATCGCACAATCAGCTTAACAGCTTATGCATCGAAGCTGCTTACAAGAATAATATACAGAAGAATGGAAAAGAAAATTGAGAATGCGCTAGGTGACGATCAGTTTGGCTTTAGAAAAAGTAAAGGCACGAGAGAGGCAATTCTGACGTTACGGCTAATAATGGAAGCAAGGCTAAAGAAAAATCAAGACACGTTCATAGGATTTGTCGACCTGGAAAAAGCGTTCGACAGTATAAAATGGTGCAAGCTGTTAAAGATTCTGAAAAAAAGTAGGGGTAAGCTATAGTGAGAGACGGGTCATATACAATATGTACAATAACCAAGAGGGAATAATAAGAGTGGACGATCAAGAACGAAGTGCTCGTATTAAGAAGGGAGTAAGACAAGGCTGTAGCCTTTCGCCCCTACTCTTCAATCTGTACATCGAGGGAGCAATGATGGAAATAAAAGAAAGGTTCAGGAGTGGAATTAAAATACAAGGTGAAAGGATATCAATGATACGATTCGCTGATGTCATTGCTATCCTGAGTGAAAGTGAAAAAGAATTAAATCATCTGCTGAACGGAAAGAACAGTCTAATGAGTACACAGTATGGTTTGAGAGTAAATCGGAGAAAAACGAAGGTAATGAGAAGTAGTAGAAATGAGAACAGCGAGAAACTTAACATCAGGATTGATGGTCACGAAGTCAATGAAGTTAAGGAATTCTGCTACCTAGGCAGTAAAATAACCAATGACGGACGGAGCAAGGAGGACATCAAAAGCAGAATCGCTATGGCAAAAAAGGTATTTCTGGCCATTACAAGTCTACTAATATCAAATACCGGCCTTAATTTGAGGAAGAAATTTCTGAGGATGTGCGTCTGGAGTACAGCATTGTATGGTAGTGAAACATGGACTGTGGGAAAACCGGAACAGAAGAGAATCGAAGCATTTGAGATGTGGTGCTATAGACGAATGTTGAAAATAAGGCGGACTGATAAGGTAAGGAATGAGGAGGTTCTACGCAGAATCGGAGAGGAAAGGAATATGTGGAAAACACTGATAAGGAGAAGGGACAGGATGATAGGACATCTGCTAAGACATGAGGGAATGACTTCCATGGTACTAGAGGGAGCTGTAGAGGGCAAAAACTGTAGAGGAAGACAGAGATTGGAATACGCCAAGCAAATATTTGAGGACGTAGGTTGCAAGTGCTACTCTGAGATGAAGAGCTTAGCACAGGAAAGGAATTCGTGGCGGGCCGCATCAAACCAGTCAGTAGACTGATGACGAAAAAAGGCTATACACGGTTGCCTGTGGGGTGTTGGCTGCTGTTAGAAGTAGTTTATCTTGTCGCGAAATTGAAGTAGATAGTTCCTCTGAGTTAGTATGGGCAGAGGTCATTGTTGGAAATTGGAATATTATAATAATTGGATCCACTTACCGATCTGCCAATTCAAATGATACAGTTGCTGAAAGGTATACCATTATAGATGGTAGTGGCTCAAATGGCTCTGAGCACTATGGGACTCAACTGCTGTGGTTATCAGTCCCCTAGAACTTAGAACTACTTAAACGTAACTAACCTAAGGACATCACACACATCCATGCCCGAGACAGGATTCGAACCTGCGACCGTAGCAGTCGTACGGTTCCGGATTGCGCGCCTAGAACCGCGAGACCACCGCAGTCGGCTATAGATGGTAGTGACTTTAATTTACCATCGATATTTTGGGGAAAATACATGTTTAATTCCAGAGGTACGCATAAAACAGCATCCGAAATAGTGCTAAACGCATTCTCTGAAAATTATTTCCAGCAGTTAATTCATGAGCGCACGCGAATTGTAAACGGTTGGAAAAACACACTCGACCTGTTAGCAACACGTAATCCTGAGTTAATAACGGGCATCAAAACGGGTACAGAGATTAGTGGACGTAGGTTTGTCGTAGTGACATTGAATATTGTAACTCCCAAATTCTCCAACGAAAAATATACCTATTCAAATCGCAGATAAAATTGGACTTGACGCCTTCTGGAGAGACTATCTCCACTCCTTCCAAACCAATAATATAAGTGTAGACCAGATGTGGATTGACTTCAGAGAAATAGCATCGGCAGCAATTGAGAGATTTTTATCAAATAAATTAACAAACGACGGAGCTGGTCCTCCTTGGTACACAAAACGACTCCGAACAGTGTTTCAGAAACAACGAAACAAAAATGCCAAATTTAAACAGATGCAAATTCTCCAAGATTGGCGATATTTTACAGAAGCTCGAAATTTAGCGCGAACGTCAATGTGAGATGCTTACAACAGTTTCCACAACGAAACTTTGTCTACAAACCTAGAAGAAATTCTAAATGGATTCTGGTCGTATGTGAAGTACTTTAGCGGCAAGAAACAATCATTGCATTCTCTACGTGATAGCAATTGAGATACTATCAAAAGACAGTGCTGCCAAAGCAAAGTTACTAAACACAGCCTTCCGAAGCGCCTCCCCAAATAAGACTAAGTAAATATTCCCGAATTCGAATCAAGAACAGCTGCCAACATGAGTAACGTAGAAGTAATTATCATCTGAGTACCAAAGCACTTAATAAAACCAAGTTTTCTGGTCCAGACTGTATACCAATTCGGTTCCTTTTGGAGTATGCTCATGCATTACCTCTATACTTGACAATCATATACAAGCGTTCGATCGAGGAAAGATCCGTACCCAAAGACTGGAAAGTTGCAGAGATCATACCAATATTCTAGGAAGGTAGTAGGAGTAATCCACTAAATTACAGGCCCATATCGTTAACGTCGATATCCAACAGGATTTTAGAACATATATTGCGTTCGAACATTACGAATTACCGCGAAGAAAACGGTATATTCACACACAGTGAACATTGGTTTAGAAAACATTGTTCTTGTGAAACACAACTAGCTCTTTATTCGCATGAAGTGTTGAGTGCTATTGACCAGGGGTTTCAGATTGAATCCGTACTGCTGGATTTCCAGAAGGCTTTAGACACTGTACAACACAAGCGGCTTTTAGTGAAATTGTATGCGTATGGAATATCGTCTCAAGTATGTGACTGGGTTTGTGATTTATTGTCACAGAGGTCACAGTTTGTAGTAATTGACGGAAAGTCATCGAGTAAAACAGAAGTGATATCTGGTTTTCTGCAAGGTAGTGTTATAAGCCCTTATCTATATAAACGATTTGGGAGACAATCTGATCAGCGGTCTTTGGTTGTTGGTCGATGACGCTGTTGTTTATCGACTAATAGTCATCAGAAGAGCAAAACAAATTAGAAAATCATTTAGAAAAGATAACGAAGAACGGCGCCTTGCGCCACGGAATCTTTCAGTCTTTGCAAAAGCATTGCGAAGGTGCTCAGCATCTGAATGGCGCGAAACTTGACAGTTGACCCTAAATAATGAAATGTTGAGGTCATCGACATGAGGGTTCAGAGAATTCATTAAACTTCGGTTATACGATAAATCAGTCAAATCTAAAGGCGGTAAGTTCAACTAAATACCTATGAATTACAATTACGAACAACTAAAATTGGAAGCAACGAACAGAAAATGTTGTTTAGAAGGCTAACCAAAGACTGCGTTTTATTTGCAGGACACTTAGAAAATGTAACAAGTCTACTAAGGAGACTGCCTACACTAAGCTTGTTCGTCCTCTTTTAGAATAATGCTGCTCGACGTGGGATCCATACTATATAGGACTGACGGAGTACATCGAAAAGTTCAAAGAAAGGCAGCACGTTTTGTATTATCGCGAAATATGGGAGAGGGCGTCAATGAAATGATACAGGATTTGGACTGGACGGCATCAAAGGAAAGGCGTTTTTCGTTGCGGCGGAAGATTCTCACGAAATTCCCATCATCAACTTTCTCTTCCGAAAGCGAAAATACTTTGTTGACACCGACCTACATAGGAAGAAACGATCACCACGGTAAAATAAGGGAAATCAGAGCTCGCACGAGAATATATATGTGTTCGTTCTTTCCGCGCGGTACACGAGATTGGCATAATAGATAATTGTAAAGGTGTTTCGATGAACCCTCTGCTAGGCACTTAGATATGGTATGCAGAGTATTCGTGTAGATGTTGATGTAGATGTATATTTAGGAGATTCATCCAGGGCTGTAGCTCTCACCCTCCAGGAAATTTCCCCCTGAGTGGAAAAATGAAGTTTTCTCAGAGACAACAACTGTAGGGAACTGGTTATTACAACAGTTATAGTTTATTTCGTAAGTCAACACGCCACCTGTTCGCTGTTTGGCGAAGAAACAGCTGGGGGTACAACCAAGATCTTCAAAAGTGGGATATTCTGTGCTTAATCACACGTACAACATATCACAGGAATCACGATTAAGTACCCCTGTGCACCGCTGTCAGTCGTGCAGACGGTAACAGACCACCGACAGTGAAGAGCTGACGGCAGGGCGATAATGCGTCGGCTGTTAAGGAATTAAATTGTGTTGTGAGTTTATTTAGATCGATATGGTCTGCCGTACGGCAGTTTTTCAACTCCTGAATAATTTCAATAACTATGTGATTGTTACGGGTAGTATTGGTTCTAAATAAATATTGAGTTCAAGAATATAAGTTGTAATGTTTCATCTACAATTTGTGAACTGAGGTTAGTAGATGCTTTTTGTTGAAGTGACTTTAGTCTAGTACAAGTGCTGTGGAAGTTCACTTCAGGGAGTTAGTTTATTTATGATTTAACCTCATGACTAGAAAGTGGCAGTTTATTTGTTCAATGTTCGTGTGGTTACTCTTTGGCTTTAGCTAAATTTTACGTACAGTCAGCTACAGTACTTTCCACCCAACTCTTCTGATTAGTAAGATTCTGGAGAAACAAGTCCAAGTTTCTAACAACTATTCATTTACCTAAGCTCCCTCGGCTGTAACATAAATTACAAAATATTAGTTTAGTGCCTACAGCAACCATATCGACACGCCTAGCGCTTACTTGTTGCAACGCTGTAGTACAATACAGTGCGGACTAAGTTTGGTATGTAACAAAGTGTGGCTGCCTACAACACATACCCCGTACGCATCTTAAAACAAAAATTTTATGCTGTGCTGAAGTCGGATTACGATGATTAATTACCAAGATTTCAGTTATGGCTCCGTTCATGTGTGTTTCCCCCCAGAGTCGGTAACGGTATCTTCAAGCACTCACTTTTCCTCCGATCAGCCGGTTGACTGTACATATGCTCCCGAAGGACATAAACACCAGACGATTGGAGAAACACCACAAAACGAAGGGGCTAGATTGCGTATCTGTCACGAAACTAAATAATGTTTACAATGTCAACACCAGTATCGCTATTTCACAAGAGTGAAGAAAAGAAGTAATATTAGATTTTAAGATCCCGTCGACACGAGGCCACTAGAGACTCAGCACAAAAGTTGGAATATTGATGGATGGGGAGGGAAATCGATCATCCCGTAATATGCCTGGTGCGGTTTAGAAAAATATCAGGAACCCTAAATTACAGACAAACTACTGAAGGCTGTTGCAATGGAATAATGCCTAAGCACTATTACCATCATTATTATTGTTATTAGTGGCGGTGATCAGACACAAAGCATTGTCGGCCTGAAGTCTAGATATAGTCAGTACCAATTGTCTCATTGAGTCATTAGTCCGTAATGTAATAGAACACTTACAAACACTACATATCATTTATCTTGCGTCAATTTCAAAAATAAAATTATTCAAGAATAATTACTCTTCACTAAAGTTTATTTAGGTGCTAATATTGATGACATTTGGGGGTGGGGTGGGGGGGTATTAAATGGCTCTGAGCGCTATGGGACTTAACTTCTGAGGTCATCAGTCCCCTAGAACGTAGAACTACTTAAACCTAACTAATCTAAGGACATCACACACATCCACGCCCGAGGCAGGATTCGAACCTGCGACCGTAAAGGTCGCGCGGTTCAAAACTATAGCGCCTAGAACCGCTCGGTCACTCCGGCTGGCGGGGTGGAGGGGGTGTAGTTTCTGATAGGGCTTAGGGTTAATCGTCTCAGATTGGTAACGACTAAACAAGGGTGACTCTGAATAAAAGAGGTCTTAGTATCCGATGTCCTTCAGGCAACTCCGCATATCAAATCATTTCTGCACTATAATGTGTAACCAAAACGCTTTGCTTTGTAGTAAAGGCTGTTTCGCATCTCCTATTACAGTATTGTAGGGGTTGTAGAGGCGACTACTAGATAGGTTTGATAAGGACCCACGATCGGAAACTGAGTGTTTGGATGTAATGTAAGATTCATAGTCAGATCACTTTCAAATCTCAGGCTACACAGTGTGGTCGCAATAGAGACAAGGAGCTTGGACCAGAGTGTTCTACAGAAACCCATGGCATAGCCTCTTTTTCGAGTTCTCGTGTCCGTGGTCTCTTCTGCGTGACTGTGGACGTCCTCTTCAAAATCTAGAGTACGGTGTGTCTGTGTAGCTCCACATTAAACCCTTCCACTTGCGAATGTACCAGTGTCTCGCAACCGTTATTTTGGTAGGACGAAAAGGCTAAATGACGTAATTACGATAGGGACTGACTACGGCGTCCCCTTCTCAGATTCTGTACGCACCATGAAGCGTGAGATTTGAAAGCGATCCGATATTGCAATTTATATTTTTCTATATGCAACCGGTACAAATCTTCCCAATAATTCCTTAGCAAAACGTCATCTATCAAGTCGTCTCCACAAACCCCATTAAGCCTCTAGTAGGAATTATGAAGCACGTTGTAGATCCACCTGAAAAGCATGCTCTTGCCTTGGCTGCCATTCTCAATCGTTTTCCGAAGTGAAAAAGGCACTATTAATTATCTCATTTTTATAGCATCTAATTTATTGAAAGTATATTGTTACACACTACATTTGGTGGTGTGATTTCGATGTAAAAGTTTTGCCGTAGTTGAACTCTCCGTCACCCAGTGGACAGCAGAGAAATTACACTTACCCAGTAACGTTGGTATTTTTGGCCTTGTATCTTACAGCGAAGGACACTAATATTTACCCAGTAAGTTTGGTATTTTGGGCCTTGCACCTTACAGCGAAGGTCACAAATTATACCTGATATTGGAACCTTTTAGAGCTGATCAATAGAGGTGGCGCATTCTTTATCACACTGGACACGCATTCGGGAGGACGACGGTTCAAACCCGTGTCCGGCCATCCGGATTTTGGTTTCCCATGATTTCCCTGAATTGCTCCAGAAAAATACCGGAATGGTTCCTTTGAGAGGGCACAGCCGACTTCCTTCCCCACCTTTGACACAGTTCGAGCGTGTGGCCCGCCTCTAATGACCTCGATGTTCCTTTTAAAGCTGAATTGTAAGTTAGTTGAAATCACTTAGTATGGTTACTGTTTTTCTTTTCTTTCATTTCCGTTAAGATTTTCGCTTCTATGATGTTATTCATAAGCTTCTTGCGACGACAAAAAGGCGAAATTTATCGAATTTACGTGTTCTGATGGGAATTCACGCCTTCCTCTTGGTTCACATTGTTTGAATGGATTTAATTTTTTTTTCCTAGGATCATATTCTATTTTCGCTGATTCGTTTGTTTGCTTTTCGTTCGGAAACCTCTCTTTAATCTTTTCTGTTCTTGAGAAAGCGGTGTAAGTAGGATGCTGTCCCACAAGCACTTGCATTTATGAAGCGGCAGGATAGCGGCCTCCCGCGGCAACGGTTTGTCGATCAGCGACACAGCCGCTGGCAGAGGTCGGGATTTCACTAGAGTCGTCTGTGGATATCGTGGGTTCAGATCGTACTCAGTGTAGCGCCGGAACTCAATGATTCCTAGGGACTGTCAATCGAGAAGGCACTGTTCATCGTAGGGTCATACGGTCACATCACCCACCTTGATAAGAAGACAGGCTTGTGTGGCACCACAGGCTGTCGGGGTGGTGGTCATTATTATTATCATTATTATTTATATCAGGCGAGTCCCGGTTCTGAGCACACGATCACGATAAACGTATCCGTGGGTGAAATCTCGTAGGGCGAAGACTTTTGTTGGACTGAATTTGTCATTGTCACATAGCCTCAGCACTTGGCGTGATAGTATGGGGTGTCATTGAGTACACAGCACTGTCTCTGGTTCACATGCATCTACAGTCACATTCGGTAAGGAGGGTACTTTGTGTATCGGTGTCACTCTTCCTCTTTCCTTTTCCAGTCACGAATGACTGCTGCGCCTTTGACCGGTCTGCTAATCCCGCGCGGCAGTGTGCTATCGCCACTGCTGTTTGACACATATCCTAGTGACCAATCGATGGGCGAAGAGACAAAATACTTTGCTTAAAAAATGACAGGGCAAATTCGTACCAAGCTAAATCTTTTAATGAAATTGAAAATGGCCTCATCGAAGACCACTCTCACAATTTACAACAGACGTAATCATCTGAAACCAAACCCCTGTAAAAATGAAACACGTCTTTCTCAACAGCTGGGAGGCACGAAAGAGCTGAATATCATTTGGAATGGTAGCGCTTGAACAATGTCCCCCTGCATCTGGGTATCACTGTCAACAGAACGTTAAAGTATAAAAAACATACTGAGAAGACAAAAGCTAAAAAAAACATGTAATGGCATAATGAATAAACTGACATATGCAAGGTGAGGTGCTAAAGCGAACGTACTCCGTTTCACAGCAGTTTTTGTATCTGAGTATGGATGCCCTGTTAAGGAAAGATCATGTCACACTAGAAAAATTGATGTGGTGCTAAACAATGCCTGCAGGAAGATAACTGACTACATGAGAGCTACTAGAGTGTACCATTTGTACACATTATGCGGTATTACCTCACAAAACGTCAAATGATTTACGAGTTTGAAAGAAAGGAATGACAAACCATGCTCACAAGGCTTCAGTTCAGACGAAGTTTCATAAACTCAGTACAACCAACTGAAAGCTCAATAAAGTCATTATGGCAAGTAAAATATCCAGACGTCCTTTTGAAGCTCCACTCCAGGGCTCCCACCTAGATTGGAACACTGGAAAACGATGAACCTGCTTCGTACAGACGCGGGCCGATAGTAAACACGTTAATGAAAATGTGAAGTTATACAGACCCTGACAAGTGTAATCGTGGTGAAAGACAATGGAACACTACCTAAAATGCCCATTAGCGGATGTACCTAAAGTATACTCAAGAGCACCTCCTGATCTATATCGAGATAGCTTTAGGCTACATCGAATTCCCGATGAGCGAAATATGATGAAGGATAAAATCGCCCCGGTTTTCAAGCCGCCTCAATTACAATGAAAATATGATGTATTTTGTATCTTTGAATATGTATCTGCATTTCATTAGTGTTTTTTGTGTAAGTAAACCTAGTTTGCATTTTAAATTAAATACTTCACTTTTTCAGTTGCTATGTATTTTAAGATGCAGTTCATACACGAATAAATAAAAAATCATATCTATGCAAAATAAGTGAAGTTTCGTTATTTGCCATTGTTCCTGGAGTTGTGGTTTCAAAAGGTGGAAGTGGGTATGTATGTGTGTATTTTATTTCTTGCTTTTTACATTTTTATATCTTTACACTATGCAAATGTTTCTCAGAGCATCGTATCCTGTACAATTAAACAGCAAATGAATACTCCATAAATATTACAATCTGTCCTCCTTCTGTGTTTATTCAATGAATAGTCTACTAATTTGCCAGTAACTTTATTTAAATATTAAGTACAACTGATAATACAAAATCTTGGTAATTTAAGAAGTTTTCCTTCACATATGTTAGCAGAAACCAACTTTGTAAAAGAGTGCCAAAAATTTATTCAGTCGAAAAGGCATAAATAATAGTTAAAACGATATTTGAAACCATTCGTTGTCATTTGTCATGAGCTCATTCCCGCACGAAAGCTGGATTAGTTACGAACCATCTCATACATTTATTGTAAATCATCTGAGAGTAACCGAATGTTCATGACATTTGTTTTTTAAGTATTGGGTAACACGAGGGTTGGAACTTAAATAGTGGCAACTGTTTATTCACAACCGATAAAAAGGAGTTACATGTTAGCACCTGTTACTATCCGTGAAAGCGTTGTGTAGAACCCGTTGCCAGCGTTGTGGAAGGCGTAGTATACCGTTAGCAGAGCCTATTCTGTATATGGTGCGAATGGAGCCGTCTCTGCCTATACTAAAAAGCATGGAGTGTGAGCATCGAGGTAGGGGGGGGGGGGGGGGGGGAGGGAGGGAAGGGTTTTAAAAATTTCTTTTGTTTTTATTTTCCACGAAGAGCTCAATAAGCTTCCAGCGAAAATGTCTCTTAGTGCAAGAAAAGTCTTATTTCTTTCTTCTCTGGGACCAATACTTTTTGCGTTGAAGGGGAAAGGAAAACAGTAATTATTAAAAAAAAGTCGTTTTAATGATGTTGTTGTTGTGGTCTTCAGTCCTGAGACTGGTTTTAAATAAAATTAATATTTGTTGTTAAACTGAGTGGGTTAAGATGGAAATTATTAAATGGGTGTGCTACATGTAAGTAAGTGAATTAAAGCCGAATGAAGGGATAAGTTGTATTGTTGGGGGTGTAACACGGTGGACTGGGGGGGAGGGGGGCGGGGGGGAGGGGTTGGAAGGCAGGAGTATGGGGCAAAGCAGATCTTCACTTATGATCCTGCACTCGCCTCCTCCATAGGTCAGCAAACTGAACAGCGAACAGAAGGCGAGTCCCCACTGTATATACCACACTGCGTCACAACCACAGGGTGTTCAATAAAGCTTCCACAGCACACTTCATCAATCGCTGTCAATGCAATTAGGAGACACATCTGGCCTTCCGTCTCGCGTCTTCCCCCCGCCCCACCATCCTCCAAAACCATGTCACATCGAAAACACCATCAATCCTTTAACACGATTCTACTGCACTTACATGTGATACATAGTTTTATATTTGTTCTTAACCCACTTTATTTAACAATGAATAATAAATTCATACCATTAGAACACAATTTTTAATAATTTCAATTTTTCCACACCCTGAAAACTGGAAACTATTAGCCTTATAGAAAAGAATGAATAGACCCTTTTTTGTAGGAAATTTAATGTAGTTTAATTTTGTACTGAGAAAAATTCTCTAGAAACTGCTACTTTCGAGTTGTTCACGAAAAACCTAGAGTTACCTCTAAACGCCATCAGACCTTATCAGTCGGGGTTTTAGAATGCTGTTCACGCCACTCCCTCGCACTACACAAAAATTTGTGACTTTATTAATTTTTTTGTTTAGCTTCCCTTCGCTGAATGGACTAAAATAAGAAAATACTAGTGAATGGGTTTAGTGATTGGAGTGAGGAGTTTCTAGCAAACAGAACACAGTATGGCACTCTTCATGGAGAGAAATCTTCAGAAGTAGAAATGGCTTTGGGCGTACCATGAAGGAGTATTACAGGACCATTATTATTTTCGTTTTTTGTGGATATCCTTGGACGTTCCATGAAGCTTTTCTCCAACTGCCCAGTTGTCTGTGGGACATTAAACATTATCTCCCTTCTTTTCTGCGGATGAAGTATACAGAGAAGTCACAACACTAGAAAATTGTAGCGAAATGAAGAGAGCTTTGCAGAGGCTGGACTTTTGGAGAAGAGACTGGCTGTTCACCCTCAACATTATTGCTCGATTGCAGGACAGTCACTGGCAGTGGTACATCCATTAAATAATTGGGAGTATGTGTGTGGAGGGATTTCAAGTGAAACAACCACATAAAACTAATCCCAGGTGAGATGCAGCGTGAAATTCCGTGGAAGAAACCTCAGGCATCCTCCAACCACAAAGGAGGTAATTTACAAACCATCATTTGACTGGTCCTTGAATACCGGTCGTCAGGATAGGATTTGTATCAGATAGAATTGTTAAAGGAAACAGAGATTATGCCAATAAGAGCAGCGAATTTCGTTGTAGCATCATTTAGTAAATATGAAATGTAGCAGATGCCACAAGAAGGACGTTGTGCATAACAGTATGGTTGTTTTAAGAATTATTAGATCTACATTATTGTAAGAGCCAACCAATATATTGCAGCCACCACACATATCTTGCAAGAAGACCTTGGATGTACGAGCTCATAGAGATTCACCAACAATCTTTCTTCCTGCTATCTGTTCACTAATTGAACACGAAGGTAGGGAAGTGACGGTCATGCACAAAGAACTATCCGTTACATGCCATGAGGTGGCTTGTAGAGTACAAATTCAGATATGATTATGTGTGACGGAAATGCGAGTTGTCTCTGCCTTACATGGCCATGATGCGCACAGCGTTCAGTGATGGTCAAACGGTGCTCTAACGATGATACGTCGTTTGCTTAATAGCTGCCCAAATCGAAATTCTGTGCTTATAAAGCCATAATGTAACTAGGTCTCAAGTTGTAAGAGAAAAGAGACTGCTTGGTATAGGACTTTCCGTGGATCGTTCCAGACTGTTCATTCTTAGTAAGAGACTACTTCTGTGTTATACGTTTCCAACTACAACAACGGGAAACTTACACATGGCATTCCTTGTAGGGAAATATAGATGGAACATTGTATACTGCATCCCTTGTGTGGAAGTATTAGAGATAGTTCACAATCAACGTAACGTTTTGATATGAAATATGCACTGGAATTGATTCAGAGTTTCTACAGCGCACTGCCCTTAGCTAACAAACTAACGAAGAATCGAGAATCGAGCTTCATATAAGTCACAAGCTGTCAAAGGTTAATTAAAAATCTGACGTTCTAGACACACGAAAACGATAAATGAATGACAATGCCTTCAAATTATTACCTCTATGTTTGTGTCCAAAAATAGCGATCATTTTAATGTCTACGACCACTGAACGCTGCTGAATTATCTGTAGAATGTAAAAGATCCGGTCAGAGTTCATTTCTGTCGCTATATGGGATGAACGATAGGAGAAGTAGCGAGTCAACCATTTCGTCATCGTAGCAAAGTCGGTCAGCAGCAAAGTACGAATGATCCAAGAAAGCCAGTTCAAAATCCAAGCAAAGAATGAGGTTGCCAACAGTGGGCTAGTATGAGTTGTTTCAGGCAGCTTCAAACAGCGTCATAATCTGATCTGGCATACAATGCAGTAGCTTGATGCTGGGGGTTTGCCTAGCACGTCTGGCGTATATTTAGCAGCCTATAGAGTAACACATGACTTCTGACAGTCTCCGTCTCTCAGTGATATGCCGTATACCATCCACACTGATATCCTCGCCCAGCAGCACATCAAACTCTCTGCTCTTTTGTCACTGACGAATGAGACTATAAAAGCTTCCTCACAACCAGATTGATGCTGATGTTGCACTTTGAAATGTTCCGTTTTATACCTTGTAAGTAGGCTGTTTAGGTTTTTTATTGGTAACGCCGCCGCCACGTAGCGCTCTGTATGAAAATCACTGGCCGTGCTGTGTGCAGTCTGTGGCTGGTTTGCATTGTTGTCTGCCATTGTAGCGGCAGCTGGATGATAACAGCGCGTAGCGTTGAGCAGTTGGAGGTGAGCCGCCAGCAGTGGTGGATGTGGGAGAGAGATGGCGAAGTTTTGAAATTTGTAAGACTGGATGTCATGAACTGCTATATACATTACGACTTTTGAACACTATTGAGGTAAATACATTGTTTGTTCTCTATCAAAATCTTTCATTTGCTAACTATGCCTATCAGTAGTTAGTGCCTTCCGTAGTTTGAATCTTTTATTTAGCTGGCAGTAGTGGCGCTCGCCGTGTTGCAGTAGTTTGAGTAACGGAGATTTTTGTGAGGTAAGTGATTTGTATAAAGTATAGGTTAATGTTAGTCAGGGCCATTCTCTTTTAGGGATTACTGAAAGTCAGATTGCGTTGAGCAAAAAAAAATAAAATAAAATAAAATAAAATAAAATAAAATTAAATTAAATTAAAAAAAAAAATAAATAAAAAAATGTTGTGTGTCAGTTTAAGCACAGTCTTGTAAAATTTTTCAAATGGGATGTTTCAACCTCACTTTTGTCATTGATTCTAATGATAGGCACGTTCTTTGCTCCAAATTACATGCACTCCATTATTTTATTGTGTATTGATGTCAGATTTCTCTAAAACAAATAATAAGCAATTTACTTGTCTTACTTAAGTTCGAAACAATTTCGAAACAGCTGTAGTGTTCACGAACAATCTCAGATAACTACCAAATGTACCTATCAGTTTGTTTGTGTACATCATGAACACTTACAGTTATGTCAGTCTTGTCTACACTTCAGAAGCTACTTTCGCCACTAACTGTATATATCAATCTCAAAAGCATCAAGTTATCTTGCATAGGAAGATTTAAATGTCAGTGCAAAATGCGACCTGTACAAAATAGTTTTGCCACTGAAAGTGGCGTCTGCAGAATATGTTGGATAGCGCTCCCACACCAGCAGCAGTAGTTTAGCGGATTTCACATCGAAAAATTCAAGCTTTGCTCGACAGTACCAATAACAAAATGTAGAGTTTGGGAAACGTTTGGTTAGTCATGGTGGTTATGTTTCACGCCCAATTTTGTGATCAGTTGTGACACCTATACACTTCTTCTTTCGGGTTTATTTGAAGGACATATTTTAGTGACTACAGTCGGCATCACGATGAAGTTGACAATTGATGAAATGGTCCACCAGTGTGTTCGGATACTAGAGCGTCTGAGATTGTTAGATGCATGGCTTTAGGATTTTCGGTAGGCACTCCAATGGATAATTTCCAGATTTATATGCAATGTCACTATCCAGTGACAATATATAAACAAAGATTTAAATAGGTAGAAAAGCTGTCATCAGGTCGAAGGTTGGTTTGAACACCACGATGCTTTACTAGACTTGTATTATTGAGTGACAGACCGTTGCTTTCCTCTGACATTTGCAGGTGGACCTAGAGGTTAATATGGAGACCAAACCACGGTGCAGAGCGTCATTTTCCACATTAAGAAACACTATCGGCAGTGAAAGAAGTTCTAAGTAGTAAATGTAAATACTAATACTTACCAGCGCTCGAAAACGGTAACTCTGAATCCGTTGCCTCATGCTTTTACACTAAGATATGGATCCACAACAGCGCAGAAAATAGATACTATGTTGCAAAGCTTCTTAGATTTTGGTAGACTATTGAAAGAACTACAGAGTTTAACGTATTCTACTCTGGTCAAAATAAAACAGTTACAGGATCGAATGTAAAGAGCTTAAGAGCATTCTATAGAAAATTACTGCGAAATATATGTAGGCTTTTGAGAAAAGAAGGGTGTTGAAGTGGAAAATAAAATCATGAAATACCGAATATTTTACGAGGGAAAGTTGTAAATTTATCGAATACTGAAGGATAACTGGTTATGAATATTGGAGAAGGATTCCGATGATGAGATGAAGAAATAAATAATGAAAACGAACCTGAATTCGATCGGAATAAAGGGCCGACGAAACGCGAGATGGATGGAAAATGTGTTGAATGGCCTTGTCAAAAAATTACAGAAGTTTCAGGAAAAAGTGGGGAACATAGTGTTTGGAGGCATAGTATTGTGTACGTTCATAGTGATTTTGCCGGCCGGGGTAGCACAGCGGTTCTAGGCGCTTCAGTCGGGAACCGCGCCACCGCTACGGTCGCAGGTTCGAATCCTGCCTTGGGCATGTATGTGTGTGATGTCCTTATGTTAGTTAGGTTTAAGTAGTTCTAGGTTCTAGGGGACTGATGACCTCAGCAGTTAAGTCCCATAGTGCTCAGAGCAATTAGAACCATAGTGATTTTAAATATTCTAGGCCCAGGTGTTTGTCAGACGCGTCAATCCGAAGATTTTTTCAGCCTATGGTTGCCTATTTCCTCTTATTTCTTTTTGCAAATTAGTCCCATGTTATAGCTTGTCCTCGTATTCACGCAACAACCATTTGGCTGCGACAAAAAAAAAAAAAAGTTTCAAATGGCCCTGAGCAGGCAGTATGGGACTTAGCTGCTGAGGTCATCAGTCCCCTAGAGCTTAGAACTACTTAAATCTAACTAACCTAAGGACATGACTCACATTCATGCCCGAGGCAGGATTCCAACCTGCTACCGTAATGGTCGCGCGGCTCCAGACTGTAGCGCCTAGAACCGCTCGGCCAGTCTGGCCGGCTCGGCTGCGACAGAAAGTACGGAAAATTTAGGGAGGATTACAGTATTGTGCTGGTACATGATATTTAAGAATTACAGTTGTAGTAACAGTTGTTAGAGCTAAATATTACAACCGAGATGAAATGTACACAAGCGAGAAAAATGCACCCAGATTAAAAAAAATTGCCGAAACATGTTAGTACACCCGAAAAGGCGACTTCTATTTTGATCCGATGACGGTGTATGCCACGTGGAAAAAGTAGATATACTGATAATGGTTTCTGTGGCGTCGGCCAACAGAGAGCAGAGTGTCATAGCTACCTGAGCGTCAGTTGTTACTATCCTTTAATAAGGGAAGCATGATGGTCCTTTCTGAAAATTGCCACACAATTTGGACGTGCTGTGTGTGATTTGGATGACAACTCTGCTATCGGTGGTCACGTGATCATTCCCAAACCTGTAGACGAGGTTCTGGACGTTCACGCAGCATAGATGCCCTCCAGGTTCGTGGTGTTATAGGGGCGGCAGCGGCAGATCGTACAGCTAGTACAGCACAGACAGGATGGTTTGTGATCCTAGGAACAGCTTCGTACAGATTATTAGCAGTGGAATATGGGCACACACACCCCCAGTCCGCCTTCCGCTCACGCCACAGCATCGACGTGCACAGTTCGACTGGTGCCGCCAGAGGATCACTCAGAGGATGGAATGGCGCGCCGTGGTCTACAGCGATGAAGCAGATTCTGCCTGCTGCAAGCGATAGTCGACTGCGCGTACGACGTATATCTGCGCCTACGACATAGACTTCGTGAGCGCGTGTTCACCAATACACCCTGGCGTCACCCCAGGCCTCATGGTCCGGTGTGCGATGAGCTACAACTCTCGTTTACCTTTGGTGTTTGTGGAAGAGACGCTAATCAGCGATCAGTACGTGCCGTTGTAATGCCCATTTCTTTGCCATTCTTTCAACAGGAAGTGGTATGTTTCTCCACTAGGATAATATCCGTCCACACACTGTCCGTAAAACTCAACGTACTCTGCAAGACGTGCAGCAACTTCTCGAGCCAGCACGGCCTCCGGAGTTCTCTCCAATCGATAACCCGTGCGATATGAAGGGACTCGAAGTGATTCACGCGACTCGTCGACCGACAGCTCTGACAGAACTACGTGAATATGTAGAGCAGGCCTGGCATAACGTACTACAGGACAATATACGCCATCTGTACGATCGACTGGATGCGAGTGTCAGCGTCTGAATTGGCGGCTGTGGAAGTTACACCAGTTACTTACATGGATGAGTTGGCACGTGTTGGTATGTGGTCCCTCAGAACTGCCTATGCTATTGATATGTAAATGTAATATTATGGAATGTTGCAACAATAAATCCTGAGTGGGTCGGAAACGTCTAAAAGAGTGCTCTAAATTTCCGGCATTGTATTAGTAAAAGATATTTGAATTACGATGTGTCACGAGAATCGTCAACCTAGGCGTCGTGCAGTGGATTGCAGAGTATGTATCCTGCATAACGCAGGATACCTTGCACAATTATTAGCCATTCCCTTCTCTGTTCCACTTGCAAATGGAGCGAGAGAAATACGGCTATCTATATGTTTACGTACGAGCCCATGTCTCTTGCCTTCCCAATCCTTACGCGAAATGTATGTTGGCGCCAGCAGAGTCGTACTGCTGTCAGCCACTAGCACTGATTACTTACACTGTCGTAGTAGTGTTGAGCGAAAAGATGTTCGTCATATCTCCAGAGATCTCCTTTGAGTTTTCGAAGCAACACCCTCTTGTTGATCGAACAAGCTAGTAACAAATCCAGCTTCACGTCTCTGAATTGATTTGATATCTTCTTTTAATAGATAAAACCACTGCAGAATTTTAATAAATCATCTTTGTGACTTAATTCTTCGAAACATCTAAAATTTGTGACAAAAAATCCCTGAAAAAAGTGTATGCAGTGGAATTCCGAGATCCTCCTATAGCGTCTCGGAGGACTCGAAACAGCCTGCCTGCGCCAACTCGACACCCCCTGTAATGTGTGCGTGTAGTTAGAAGGATTTTAAAACAGGGACACATTATTAATGGACTGAGATCCCCCTCGATTGCGAAAAAATACCTAGTGTTTACCTAGGTTTCGGTGTAGATAACTACACCTTCTTCAGAACAATAAACTCAAAAGTGTCTATAAAGACCTTTGTCAATAATTAAAAGCTCAGCATAGCTATATATTTATAAAAGAAAAAGATGACACATAAAAGTACACGTGAACAAAGTCAAAAGAATAACTTAACTTAATGGTGTACACTCCACCTCACATCAGCATGTGAAGGGACACATTAGCTTGGCGTTAAGAAGGGTCAGTACTTGCACGCGTACGAAAACGACTGTTCTTTCGCCTCGAATATTCATTTTTGTGTATAGTATTGACTTTTGGAAGTTTATTTGTGACCATGCAGCATACAGTTGTGTATGTGAAATAAGAGTGAATGGCAAGAGAGTATATTCGGGCAGGAAAGTTATGAAAACACCGTATACAACGCGGCGTCAAAGCTCACAAAGAATAGATATGGGGTCGAGAGCAGCTCGGAAACAGTCAGTTCCTCTGCTAAGAAATTGAAAGTCAGTCCAGGATTTTGATGAGAAATACAAATCAAGCTATAAGATTATAAATTTTCTCTAAACTTTCTCTGTATTTTCTCAACACGTGAAATGTAAAACGTACGTACAATGCCAGACATCACGTTGCAAGAACGATGTCCTCGAGGCTTAAGCTTCACAAAGATGACTGCTTGCACATACTGCCCATTAGTTGCATACCATATAGTAGGTTTATTCGGATCGCATACGACATCCACTGTCAAATCGTCCAAGCATACGCCTGCTTGGAGTAGGGGAAAATGGAACTTTTAACTTCAGTGCATTCATGGAATTGCCACAACCGATATTACAATCGTTCTATAATAAATTAATTCATATGATTTCTATCACAACGGAAACAGTACGACAGGCCAGCCCTGGGATAGCATATTAATGGTACGAGTTTTTTAAGAGCAGGATTTTTTCATTCTCTGATATCTATAACACACTGCGAAACTTTAAACCGGTTTTGATCGAAATATGGTGTTTCAAAACTGTACGAAACGTAGCTCCAGCTTTCAAACTTTTTATCTGAAAATTTAGGTACAACTTTGAAATAACTTTTCAAAGTAAACGACATAAGGAACTTTCGATCAGCTGATTTAAGCGATACTCATTAACGACGGCTGTCCTTTTTGGTAAAACGTGAATGACTTTATTCAAACACTCAATAACTACGCAAAAATCAGAATTTATAAAATCCCCTACGTGATTCACTAGCTACATTTATGTAAATTACAAAGATTGTTTTTTCCAGATTCAGACTGGGATCAGTTTTATTGCATGTAACAGATCGCCTCAAGTTCAACATGCCTGGGAGAACTGATGCAGTGTTCCCATTTTGTAACATTTTCCCACAAACGATTTTTGTATACGTAAATACATTCTAAATCAGTACCTCAGTACTATTTATCTCTCATCTTTCCTTCTAGCAAAAAGAAATATGTATATCTGTGTGTATGTGGTTGTGTGTGTGTCATGACAATACTTTTTTTGCCCTTTACAGTACAGTAGCATTACCCCATACCGTTGTGGAGCTCCCAAATACTAGAATATTACTGATGTATGGATTTGACTAGTGCTCTACACTAGATCTCCTTTACAGATGACTGTATTTTCCTAAGATTCTCACACCAGACTGAAGTCCATAACTTTTCCTAAAGGCGTAACAGGGAAACACAACGCTATATTTAACGTATTTAGTTCCATCTCGTTAAATTGTAACGGTATTCTGAGTGATTACGACAGGAAAATCTCCAACGGATGAATTATATCAAAGACTTACGCAGGCGGTGTCATAATGTCCCGTGAATAAGAGAGCAATACGTTCTAAGCAAAATACACTCCTGGAAATGGAAAAAAAGAACACATTGACACCGGTGTGTCAGACCCACCATACTTGCTCCGGACACTGCGAGAGGGCTGTACAAGCAATGATCACACGCACGGCACAGAAGACACACCAGGAACCGCGGTGTTGGCCGTCGAATGGCGCTAGCTGCGCAGCATTTGTGCACCGCCGCCGTCAGTGTCAGCCAGTTTGCCGTGGCATACGGAGCTCCATCGCAATCTGTAACACTGGTAGCATGCCGCGGCAGCGTGGACGTGAACCGTATGTGCAGTGGGCATGCGGGAGGCCGGGTGGACGTACCGCCGAATTGCTCAACACGTGGGGCGTGAGGTATCCACAGTACATCGATGTTGTCGCCAGTAGTCGGCGGAAGGTGCACGTACCCGTCGACCTGGGACCGGACCGCAGCGACGCACAGATGCACGCCAAGACCGTAGAATCCTACGCAGTGCCGTAGGGGACCGCACCGCCACTTCACAGCAAATTAGGGACACTGTTGCTCCTGGGGTATCGGCGAGGACCATTCGCAACCGTCTCCATGAAGCTGGGCTACGGTCCCGCACACCGTTAGGCCGTCTTCCACTCACGCCCCAACATCGTCCAGCCCGCCTCCAGTGGTGTCGCGACAGGCGTGAATGGAGGGACGAATGGAGACGTGTCGTCTTTAGCGATGAGAGTCGCTTCTGCCTTGGTGCCAATGATGGTCGTATGCGTGTTTGGCGCCGTGCAGGTGAGCGCCACAATCAGGACTGCATACGACCGAGGCACACAGGGCCAACACCCGGCATCATGGTATGGGGAGCGACCTCCTACACTGGCCGTACACCTCTGGTGATCGTCGAGGGGACACTGAATAGTGCACGGTACATCCAAACCGTCATCGAACCCATCGTTCTACCATTCCTAGACCGGCAAGGGAACTTGCTGTTCCAACATGACAATGCACGTCCGCATGTATCCCGTGCCACCCAAAGTGCTCTAGAAGGTGTAAGTCAACTACCCTGGCCAGCAAAATCTCCGGATCTGTCCCCCATTGAGCATGTTTGGGACTGGATGAAGCGTCGTCTCACGCGGTCTGCACGTCCAGCACGAACGCTGGTCCAACTGAGGCGCCAAGTGGAAATGGCATGGCAAGCCGTTCCACAGGACTACATCCAGCATCTCTACGATCGTCTCCATGGGAGAATAGCAGCCTGCATTGCTACGAAAGGTGGATATACACTGTACTAGTGCCGACATTGTGCATGCTCTGTTGCCTGTGTCTATGTAGCTGTGGTTCTGTCAGTGTGATCATGTGATGCATCTGACCCCAGGAATGTGTCAATAAAGTTTCCCTTTCCTGGGACAATGAATTCACGGTGTTCTTATTTCAATTTCGAGGAGTGTATTATACAAACGAATGAGTGAAAGTGGAGTCGAATGGTGACACGGCTTAACGTAAATACGAGGTATGATAAATTATACGAAGTACAGAGCATGAAACAGTTCTCACCTTATTATAAATTAGTGAGAAATGTACTTCATTGAGATTAGAAGGAAATATACTCTCTCTATTAATCTACGTTGCGTTGTCGATCTGTTGCTAGCAATGATATTTATCTTTGGTCCCCTGTCTGCAAATTTCTAATCTCTGATACTTTCAACAGACATTTGCGGACTCATCTTGTTTCTGTAGGAGATTTGTGCTCATATTTACTTCACAGTTGTGTCGTCACTGTAAAAGAAATTGCCACTAACGTGACACGTCTCTATACTTGTTAGCTGTGTATTTAAATAACGTCACCCTCAATATTATGGTAATAAGTACAGCTGCTTTCGAATTGCCACTATTAAATCAGTATTTCTACAGCCCAGAGAAGTTGTAGCAAATTGAGTATTAATAATAAAGAGGGGAAGGAGGAGCTACAAAATTTACTTTTACACAAGTGATATATAGCATATTAATTTGTATTCTGTTTGCATGTGGGTTCCTTGAAAGTACACATTAGCTAGTAAAAGATATAAGGTCCTCGTCGCACTACGTTGTCTGCCGATGACTGTTGTGCATGTTTGATTTCCGGGATGTTTAATAGTAATAATGATGACACAACGTACTCTCTTGATTAAATATAGGGGCACACCATATTCAAAGAGAAGGGTGCTGCTTGCGATAATTAACAAGCGGAATGTACGTTCCTGTATATAAGTAACGGAATGAGATGGAAAGACAGCATCCATTATAGAAGAAGCTGAACTAGTAGTACTCGCTTTGCCTGTGCCAGCGAGTTGGATTGGATTAGTATGATACCCAGTCCCGTAGAGACGTAACAGTACGTCCAACAAGTAAGTTCCGGATTGCAGTTATTTCTTCGATACTTCGTATTTTCCAACAAAGCAAAAGAGAAACACTAATGAGGACAGGCAGACATCTGTAATTAACATGGTAGTTCGAATATTGATTGTATATCGTGCTGTTCAAACATTTTGGCTGCAAAAGCGTGCTGATATATTCCAGTGACTTTTACAATTTTTTGTAAAAGCAATAAAGAGTATAAGCGACAGTCGGTCCTAGAAATAACAGTGAACAGGCCTGTTAATGTTGGTCGTCAAGTCGATAATGTAGTTAGGGGCGCAGCACGAGCTATTGACCAAGGATGGGGAAAGAACTCTCGTTTCCTTTTCTAAGGACTTATCCGAGAATTAGGCTTAAACGATTTATGAAAACAATAGAAAACCTAAGTCTCGATAACCGGATGGTGTTTTCAGTCGTTTCGACGCCTCAGTTACTACCTATAACGTCCTACAGTCAATACGTAGTTGGCCCTTAAACACAACAGAGAACAAGATTAAAATCACAGCTGTTCCCCCCCAGTGCCATTAACCTGGGTCATTTCCGCTAGTGTTATTTCATAGACACTGATTTTATTTCATACCGAAACTGACCTTTCCATCATTGGTCCTCCTTTACCTGCGAAAAAGTTTTGTGTTATTCACGCTTACCTCTCATGCAATGACTACTACTTACTTTTCCACACTTTCATAAACAATTGTTTCCTAACGTTTGTTTTGTTTTATTATTTGGCAGCTTAACAGCTTCGTTGAAGAAAGGCGTCTACAAATTAAATCATTATATGCCAATATGTTATGTTGTTTTGTAACGCACTATTGAGTTTTTAATTTCATGGTTATAACTACTTTCTAGAAACTAGTTGTGAACAAGTCTACGATTTTCACAGTTCTATCTTTGTTTGCTGCAAGTTCTGCTCTGTACTTGGAGATGTATTGCTTGTTAGCTTTCATACCGTGACCTTCGCCCAAAAACGTTACTGAAAATGATGTAGTAAACAATTGAAAAACTAATGCAGCATGTTTTATACACACTGTATTCTATTCGTGAAAGTTTTGACCAACGTTCTCTGCTGCTGATAATTCTCGAGTCTTCCTTTTCACTATAGCACGGTTTGTAGACTTATTGGAGAATGGTAGGCGCAAAAAAAGGAAAAGATACCCGCAAGTAATTCATTTTTAAAACCGAGTAATAATATCGTTATTTAAAGCTACACGGGAGGATGCAACATATTTGTTGAAGCAGTTGTAAATATACACAGGTAAAAAACAAGTAATTAGCAGCTGAAGTTATGAAAGTTGCTAGTGTCTTTAACATAGAGAGGGTGTGGGGTCCTTGAAAGTACACATTAGCTAGTATAAGATATAAGGTCCTCGTCGGACTACGTTGTTTTCCGAAGTTTGTTGTGCATGTTTGATTTCCAGGATGCCGGCTAGCTTTTACTCAATACAGTGGTTCTTTTCCGGTAAGAAACGGAAATAAGCTGATCGTTTTCTAAAAAAAAAAAAAGCCATTACTTTTTCTAGCTTTACTTCATTACAAACAATTTAGTGAATCTTAATAATATAGGCTGTAATAATGTGGTGTTTGGCTAGCGTATGAGAAAATATTGAATAATGTGGCTATATTAAATAAATAATTAATGTTCTCGACAGCACAGGTTTTCGATATAATATAAACACTAGCAAGTTACAGAAATTAGCGCTGCGCCGTCGAATACAGCCAGGTTTAAAATACAACTTTTTCCTATCCAATATTCATCTCGCTGGCAGGTCTAATCTAAGAGTTCTGTAGCGGTTTTAAATAAATGTGGAGTTCGTTGCAACGCTATATACATTTTCGTGTTCCATCAGAGTGAAAAGAATAATAATATTCAATTTTTCTTCTTGTAGTTTTCTATAACTTAGGTTATTTTATTGTTATCACGTCACTCTCAACAGATTTGTTTCATCTCTCTGCAAGTAAATGTACGGGAACTCCTTATTAAAACACTCGACACAGATACACACACTGTGTTTTCACATGTAGCTGCTGTGACTATATACTGAAACTTCAAATAAGTAAATATCCATAACCAATCCCTAATTTGCTACAGATATATTAACCAAGACACGACTCGAACACTACACTCAATTGTCAGGTGAAAACTTTACTGCGTAATATAGCAACATTGTTCACAGGAAGACACTGGCGAGAAAAACTGTTCAAAAAGGTTCAAATGGCCCCGAACGCTATGGGACTTAACATCTGAGGTCATCAGTCCACTAGAACTTAGAACTACTTAAACCTAACTAGCCTAAGGACATCACACACATCCATGCCCTGGCAGGATTCGAACATGCGACCGTAGCGGTCGCACGGTTCCAGACTGAAGCGCCTAGAACCGCTCGGCCACACGGCCGGCAGAAAAACTGTTAAAAATAATTTAGGTTTATCTCTGTGATCACAATAGCATTGCGTGGATTAGGATAACAACATGTACTTTTAAACTGCTATCACATACCTGTAGGTTATTCGTACTTTAATTTCATATTTCACCAGAGAGATCTGAAATTAAGCGCTACACTCCACATACTGTTTACAAACTCTTCGAAATATGTTTCTCTTCGTATTCTCTCTTACTGAGATCTTAAAACCTACTGAAATCACAAAAATTTATTTTCTACAATTCTAACTCATTTGGATGCGGAAAACTATCTACATAACTATTTAATTCCCAGCGTTGTATGTAGAATGAAAGGATATACTTCATTTCTATTTTTGTACAAAGACAAATCTTAGCAGATCGTAGCACTGATTCTATAAAATGCTTATCTTTCATCTAGAATGGGCTCTGGCTGTTGTTTTCGCGATCGTTAGATTTATTTGTGTTGGCGTAGATGACATGTGAGATAGGTGGAGTACATTGTGATTAGTAAGTTGAGTGTAAAACTGGTGTACTTGTTAAGAAAATAAGCAACGCAGATGTGAAGAAACTAGACATGCAACATCAAGTATGGAAATCTTGTTGATGCATCCGGGAAAATGGGAGGCAGATTAAGATTTAACGTCCTGTCGACGACGAATTCATTAGAAAACGCGGGACAACCTCCTATAGAGAGAGGGTGGGAAAAGAAGTCGACCAGGTGAACAAGACCTTTTCAAAGGCACCGCTTCTGCAACAGCAGTAATCAGTGTTTGTCACCTAAGTACCGAGCAAAGTCTCAGAAACATATACGCCCGATACATTAAAGAGATTGTTATTTGATTAAGAAAAAGTTGTCTTTTAATGATGTTAGCAACAAAATGGAAACTCTCTCTCTTGTTTTGTTTACGATGAACTCTAATATAATCAGATCAACACTAGCAGCATGGTTACAGCGAATAGCCGCACATGGTATGCAATATGACGTACCTATCACGTGATGATGGATCAGTGGCCCTAAGATCGTTTAACGGAAGAATACAAAGTGTTCAACACATTATGCGTCTGGTTTCAGCTTTCTCACAAATCATTTCCTGCTTGATCGCAGACGCAGAATTCATCTCCCAGCAAAGATACACCTTGATAATGACCTCAGTTCGGTGAAAGAGAATTTCTTCGGTTGCACCACATGTGACTAAAACCACTCGTTCCTGTGTTAGAGCCCCTATATGTAAAAAATATGAGGGGCTTGTAGAAATAAGGAATAATAACAGCTGTACTTTTATAAAATATATGAATTATCAGTTTCAACACTAGTGTTATCGTCAGGCCTCTATGGTCGCCTAATTAATACATTTTTAAAAAGTACGGCTGTTCGTATTCTGTGCTGCTAGAAGTTTATGAACAGCCGCAGTCCCATGTCCACTACTGTGAGGGTTTACCTGAACTATATCAGCTGTTCCAAGTAATCCAGCCATTTAGTGGACCGTTCAAACCAGGGATGTGTGCATACAGCCCTGTAAACACGAATGTTGTCATCTTCTTAGAATACAAAGAGGAAAGGGCAAAACTTCTTGCTTCATGTCCCCTGTAACATGAATGAGTTGACGTAAATCATGGTGCGAAAACCATCATAGCTGACTACACTCTCATAAACTGCGCGTCAAATATCTCATTCGGCCATTGATACACTCGACACCCTACAGTGTTTCAAAAGATGCAACTCGTCCGAACACACAGCACGTCTCCTGCTACTAACCTGTTTCTGTGTCAGAATCAGACAGTTAATCGCTTCAGTTGTAAATAGTCTTTTTGGGCACTGATTACGTATTTGTTTATATGTTCAGATGTGCTAACAAAACTAACGGAGTTCCATTTTAAAAAAACGTAGGTTTGTGTTAAAAACATACTTCCGTGCATTTTTTTATGGTTTGTATTAAACAGTTACACTAGCCCCTCTCCTCACGTTCGGTCTGTGGAATCGATTCGTCAGTATTTGATGTGGTTTACGAGATATATCCAGAGGTAATCTTAGGTGACTCACCCTGTATATGGATATGATGTCTGTTCTTTCAGCAGTTGGATGTATTAATATAATTCTAATTTCATTCTAGGCGGCTACATGTCCTCAATGGTGTCTGTTGTTTCGGACATGTACCAAAGAACAGGCACCATATCCATATAAGTATATAGTTTCGGCAATACCAGCCATGACCTTCTTCTTCTGTGCGCATGCACACATATTCCCCGAACTCTTACGGGAATTGGTAAGAATGTCTTCCACGAGTAATGAGTGTGTTGTGGGGGGACATACAGGGTGAGAATTTGAGTCTCGCGGGAGGCGTGGGCGAGATAGTTCCTGCAGTCGCGGTATACTCTGTGCCCTCGGTGGCTCAGAAGGACAGATGATTTGCCATACAAGCAGGAGATCCCGAGATCGAGGCACAAACTTTCACCTGTCCCCGTTGATATATATCAAAGCCCGTCGGCAGCCGGAGTTATTAATATAATTCTAATTTAAATGATTTTCTTCATGGTATCCCACAGAAAATGCCCATTGTCTGCAGTTACTTCTGCAATGTTCATTCGCAAACTGGTTGAGATGGACCTAATTTATTAATTCCATCAGTTATTGTCGGGTTTGAATGTATTGTTATTCACAGATGTGACACATCTGCACCACTCTTTGATGAGGATACACCGGATTACACGTCCGCGAGTGACCGAAAATTCCTTCTACACACGTAAGACAGCCCGCATTAGAACGCTAACAGATCTAGCAGTTACATTCACGTTATGGTCATGTATACTTGCGTGCCCGACAGCTCTCCTCTATCGTGCCGTCACGTCTCCCCGCCGACTCATGTTATTCACCTAAACAGATTCAGCCCAGTGGCACATACGCACGACACTTCATTGTCATAACTATCGTAATCAATGGAGGGTCACGATCGCAAGGTACCAGTACCGCATCAAATGGAAATACAGTAGTCTTGGTCAAAAATACATGACATTTCTTCGTTAATCATTTCGGGATATCCTCATCATCAACTCTGTATTAGAGACATGCAATATAAGATAAGATGCATACTACAAAAAGGCAATGAAGTTTACAAACGTATATATTGATAACCATATACTGTCCTAAGTCACCTCCTACTACATTCCGGCGTACCATTAGTGCACAAGCTGACGCAGGCGGTACAAAATGGCACAAAGTAAACAATTTTGCCAGCAATGACAACCTTTATTGATATAAAGAAAATTATAATTAAGGATTCAGGTTGTCATAAAGCTGCTGTTGCTGTACTTCAGACTGCTAAGTTTTAAACATATGAGGTGCGTGAAAGGCAATGTTATGTGATACAGTAAAATTATAAATAACTGCATGTGTAAATATTGTTTAAACAGAATGACATATAACAGTCAAAGTAATAGAAGATCAGAAATACAATGTTAAAAACCATGAACAGGAAGCAAGTAAGGACATTTTATTTAACACAAAATTTTATGGCTAGTAACACGTTACACTCACAGCATCATGGTTACCGGTCATCCCATTAAAGACAGAAAGCGCAACCGCCAGTTGCTTTTAATTGATTAACTAATACGGTAAGGATGTAGAGGCTTATTTCACTAGGGGCAAGATAGATACTGCCTACGGGAAAATTACAGAAACCTTCGGAGAAAAGAGAGCCAATTGCATGAATATCAAGAGCTCAGATGGAAACACATTTCTAAGCAAAGAAGGGAAAGCAGAAAGGTGGAAGGAGTATATAGAGGGTCTATACAAGAGCGATGTACTTGAGAACAATATTATGGAAATGGAAGAGAATGTAGATGGAGATGAAATGAGAGATACGATACTGCGTGAAGAGTTTGACAGAGCACTGTGAGAGATGAGTCGAAACAAGGTCCCAGGGAGTAGACAACATTCCATTAGAACTACTGACAGCCTTGGGAGAGCCAGTCCTGACAAAACTCTACCGTCTGGTGAGCAAGATATATGGAACAGGCGAAATACCCTCAGACTTCAAGAAGAATTTAATAATTCCAATCCCAAAGAAAGCAGGTATTGTAAAATGTGAAAATTACCGAACTATCAGTTTAACAAGTCACAGCTGCAAAATACTAACGCGAATTCTATACAGACGAATGGAAAAACCGGCAGAAGCCGACCTCGGGGACGATCAGTTTGGATTCCGTAGAAATGTTGGAACACGTGAGGCAATACTGACCTTACGACTTATCTTAGAAGAAAGATTAAGGAAAGGCAAACCTACGTTTCTAGCATTTGTAGACTTAGAGAAAGCTTTTGACAATGTTTACTGGAATATTCTCTTTCAAATTCTAAAGGTGGCAAGGGTAAAATACAAGGAGCGAAAGGCTATTTACAATTTGTACAAAAACAAGATGGCAGTTATAGGAGTCGAGGGGTGTGAAAGGGAAGCAGTGGTTGCGAAGGGAGTGAGACAGGGTTGTAGCCTCTCCCCGATGTTATTCAGTCTGTATATTGAACACGCAGTAAAGGAAACAAAAAAAATTCGGAGTAGTTGTTAAAATACACTCCTGGAAATTGAAATAAGAACACCGTGAATTCATTGTCCCAGGAAGGGGAAACTTTATTGACACATTCCTGGGGTCAGATGCATCACATGATCACACTGACAGAACCACAGGCACATAGACACAGGCAACAGAGCATGCACAATGTCGGCACTAGTACAGTGTATATCCACCTTTCGTAGCAATGCAGGCTGCTATTCTCCCATGGAGACGATCGTAGAGATGCTGGATGTAGTCCTGTGGAACGGCTTGCCATGCCATTTCCACCTGGCGCCTCAGTTGGACCAGCGTTCGTGCTGGACGTGCAGACCGCGTGAGACGACGCTTCATCCAGTCCCAAACATGCTCAATGGGGGACAGATCCGGAGATTTTGCTGGCCAGGGTAGTTGACTTACATCTTCTAGAGCACGTTGGGTGGCACGGGATACATGCGGACGTGCATTGTCATGTTGGAACAGCAAGTTCCCTTGCCGGTCTAGGAATGGTAGAACGATGGGTTCGATGACGGTTTGGATGTACCGTGCACTATTCAGTGTCCCCTCGACGATCACCAAAGGTGTACAGCCAGTGTAGGAGATCGCTCACCACACCATGATGCCGGGTGTTGGCCCTGTGTGCCTCGGTCGTATGCAGTCCTGATTGTGGCGCTCACCTGCACGGCGCCAAACTCGCATACGACCATCATTGGCACCAAGGCAGAAGCGACTCTCATCGCTGAAGACGACACGTCTCCATTCGTCCCTCCATTCACGCCTGTCGCGACACCACTGGAGGCGGGCTGCACGATGTTGGGGCGTGAGCGGAAGACGGCCTAACGGTGTGCGGCACCGTAGCCCAGCTTCATGGAGACGGTTGCGAATGGTCCTCGCCGATACCCCAAGAGCAACAGTGTCCCTAATTTGCTGTGAAGTGGCGGTGCGGTCCCCTACGGCACTACGTAGGATCCTACGGTCTTGGCGTGCATCCGTGCGTCGCTGCGGTCCGGTCCCAGGTCGACGGGCACGTGCACCTTCCGCCGACCACTGGCGACAACATCGATGTACTTTGGAGACCTCACGTCTCACGTGTTGAGCAATTCGGCGGTACGTCCACCCAGCCTCCCGCATGCCCACTATACGCCCTCGCTCAAAGTCCGTCAACTGCACATACGTCCACGCTGTCGCGGCATGCTACCAGTGTTAAAGACTGCGATGGCAAACTGGCTGACACTGACGGCAGCGGTGCACAAATGCTGCGCAGCTAGCGCCATTCGACAGCCAACACCGCGGTACCTGGTGTGTCCGCTGTGCCGTGCGTGTGATCATTGCTTGTACAGCCCTCTCGCAGTGTCCGGAGCAAGTATGGTGCGTCTGACACACCGGTGTCAATGTGTCCTTTTTTCCATTTCCAGGAGTGTACATTCGGAAGAAATAAAAGCCCTGAGGCTTGCCGATGACATTGTAATTTCGTCAGAGACAGCAAAGGATTTGGAAGAGCAGTTGAACGGAATGGACAGTGTCTTGAAAGGAGGATATCTGATGAACATCAACAAAAGCAAAACGAGGATAATGAAATGTAGTCGAATTAAATTGCAGGATGCTGAGGGAATTAGATTAGGAAATGAGACACTTGAAGTAGTAAAGGAGTTTTACTATTTCGGGAGCAAAATAACTGATGATGGTTGATGTAGAGAGGATATAAAATGTAGACTGGCAATGGTAAGGAAAGCGTTTCTGAAGAACAGAAGTTTGTTAACATCGAGTATAGATTTAAGTGTCAGGGAGTCGTTTCTGAAAGTATTGTATGGAGTGTAGCCATGTATGGAAGTGAAACATGGACGATAAATAATTTAGACAAGAAGAGAATAGAAGCTTTTGAAATGTGGTGCTACAGAAGAATGCTGAAGATTAGATGGGGAGGTATTGAATAGAATTGCGGAGAAGAGGAGTTTGTAGCACAACTTTAGAAGAAGAAGGGACCGTTTGGTAGGACATTTTCTGTGGCTTGTGGCACAAATTTAGCATTGGAGGGCAGCGTGGAGGGTAAAAATCGTTGAGGGAGACCAAGAGATTAATACAATAAGCAGATTCAGAAGGATGTAGGTTACAGTAGGTACTGGGAGATGAAGAAGCTTGCCAAGGATTGAGCAGCATGGAGAGCAGCATCAAACTAGTCTCAGGACTCAAGACCACAAGAACAACAACAATAGGATGGCACATCTGTAGTATAAATAGCATGCAATGACAAAAATGAATAGAGCTTATTTGTTTAAAACAGAATACAGTAAAACATTAGTCATAATTTAACAACCTCCGCCATACACCGTCGGGTGGCGTGAGTAGTATGGATTTAGATGCAGATGTAGAAAATACTTAAGGCCAATGTCCTTGTCGCAATGGTAACATTGGTTCTCGTCAGATTACTGAATTTAAGTGCTGTTGAGGTTGGCTAGCACTGCGATGGGTCGCCGTCTACGTCTGATGAGTAATGTTGACAAAAATTTTGGAAATTCGTGGTAAGTTCCTAAGGGACAAAACTGCTGAGGTGATCTGTTCCTATTCTTAGACACTACTTAACCTAACTTTAACTAACTTACGCTTAGGACAACACACACACCCATGTCCGAGGAACAACTAGAACGTCCGACAGGGGAAAGCTGCACGAACCGTGGCAAGGCATTTTTAACGGCGCGGCCACCCCGCGCGGCTACTTTTGGCAATCGGAATGCACTCAGCCTTGTGAGGCCAGTTGAGGAGCTACTTGACTGAGAAGTAGAGGCACCGGTCACGAAAACTAATAACGGCCACGAGAACGGATTCCTGAGGGCATACCCCGCCGTATCCGCATCCTGTCGGTACCGTTGGTTTTTCACGTTCTGCTCAGACGGTGTTTGTTTGTTCATTAGGCAGTAGCAAAAAAAGTTAAAAAATGAAACGTGATGAAATATACAAGGAAGGCGAGAATATGCAGAGGGGTCCAAAAAAATTATCCAGTATTGAAAAGTCCATAACTGACAAACTAATTGACGGAGTTGTCTCATCTTTGGTAGTGTAACAGTTTGTAGTTCCTGCAATCGCCACACAAGCGTTGTATTGCGTTGGTTTGTTTTGTCAGATGACAATCGCCAGATAGTCAGTGTTTTGTTCTTAGTTGCACATAGTTACTCGAGTAAACATGGCTGGCGGAAGGCTTACATTCGATTCAGTTTTGAAGTGGTATTTTAAGTACGAAAACATTAATGAGTTTCAACGGCAATGGCGAAATGAGTATCAAATAGAGCCACCGACACGTTTAACGATTCGTCGCATTCGAGACAAATTTGAAGCCGAAGGCTGTGTTGAAGATGTACACAAATAACGATCTGGACGACCTGTAATAGTAACAAGTGCAGCTAACTCCCGTCGTGTGTTATAACAATTTACTCGCTCACCACAGAAGTCTGTGAGACACTGTGCCCTTGAAACATGAGTGAGTAGCTCAAGTTCTCGGCGAATTATGAAGACAGTGAAATGGAAGTGCTACATCCCACTATTGCTACCCGCAAAGAACGAGGACGGCCCAGACCGTAGAATGGAGTACTGCGAGTGGTTTACTAACATGGTGCGCACCGATGATGAGTTTCAGAGATGATTGTGTGGTCTGATGAGGCACACTTCAAACTCAATTGTACAGTAAATCCCCACAATTGTATCTACTGCGACGTCGAAAATCCGAACGTCCATATAGACAAAGCCGTGAATTTGCTAGGAGTAAATGTGTGGTGTGGTTTGTCTTACCGGGGCTTGATTGGGTTCAAATGGTTCAAATGGCTCTGAGGACTATGTGACTTAACTTCTGAGTGTCATCAGTCGACTAGAACTTAGAACTAATTAGACCTAACTAACCTAAAGACAACACACGCATCCATATACCCAAGGCAGGATTCGGACCCGCGACCGTAGCGGCCGCCCGGCTGCAGACTGTAGCCCCTAGAACCGTACGGCCACTCCGGCCGGCGCTTGATTGGGCCGTTTTTCTTTCACGGCACAGGTACCGGTGAGGTGTACCATCAGAAGCTTCAGACATCCATTTTACCTGCCATCCGAGACTTGTATGGGGACGAAAGAGTTTACTTTGAACAAGATGATGCCCCAGCCCACTACCATAATCGTGTTAGGGCGTATCTCGACGAAAATCTACCAGGAAGATGGATAGGCCGTAGAGGTGCTGTGGAGTATCCACCACGTTCCCCAGACCTAACTCCTCTGGAATTTTGCCTGTGGGGAACACTAAAGGACGTCGTTTATCGACAAAAGCCGCGCACATTGGATGAACTTCAACAATCGATCGTACATTGATCTGCAGATATCCAACTGAACACATTGCAGCCAGTAGTTCGTGCTGCAGTTCGGCGGCATCGTTTGTGTGAGGATGCTAATGGTGCCCATGTCGAACACCAACAGTGGTATCCTTAAGTTGGACTTTAAGCTACACGTTCACCAAAAATGAGACAACTCCGTCCATTAGTTTGCAAATTACGAACTTTTAAACAGTGGATAAAGTTTTTGGACCTCTCTGTATATTACAATTACAATTAAAAGTATGAAGTTATGAAGTCAAAAGAATAAAAAAAAGAAAAATTGGAGACTGTTTACAGTTCTCCAAAGTGACCACCTTGCTATTTTTGAGGGTCGACTAAGCTTAAAGTTGAAAAAGCAATGAAAGTATGTAGATAAAGTTCTCTCACACTCTTTTCGCTAACCTAAGCAGTCGAACAGAGAGCGACACTGCAATGCGTTAGCTAAGCCGGCAGAAGACCTCGCTGGGCTTCTGTAGACAAAAGCCCGCTCTCTCGGCAGAATTTTTCGCGGTGCTGGGTGGGGTGTTTTCTCTTCACGGGCCAGAGCCCCGCAGAGGCGGCAAATGAAGCCGCCGCGATGTTTCCCCTGGGTGGTGCGGCACCTCTACACTAAGCCAGCCACGCGAGGCAGCGCCGTTATAAGCGGACCGAGACGACGTGGCGCCGAGCCGCGCCGCACGCAACGACCGCCGCCGCTATATGAGAAGCCCTCTCCGCCTCTGGGATCACTCGTCCTCCAGACAGCACCATGGAGCACACGGTGAGTCGAGCCGCGCTCCAATTCCAGATCCTCCGCTTCTCCTATTACTCTACAACACTGTCAACGTTTTCTGCAGTTTTCGCACAGACTTTTCATTCGCAATTATTTTTCTTTTTATTTTCATTCAAGACATTCTTTTTACTTTTGAGTAATTTCATTCTGTTCTTCCATCTTATCCTATCTTGTGCTCTTTCTTTCATCTCTACAACTACTGTACCCAAAATCCTTTATAAATTGTTTAGCACGTTTTCATTCTACCTGTAATCTTACTATGTATCCTAATTTGGCCATTCGGAGTAATTACGCCAATCCTTTCATATTTAACTTCGGAAGTACTACAGCCTACAATCTTTTCAATATTTATTGTGTATTTTAGTTTGTTTGTGCTCCAGTGGAAGAATCCTAAGGAAAAGCAATGCTGAAACAAAGGAAGTAGGTTACAGTACGCGTGTTCGCCAACTGCTTGAATACTGCTCAGCAGTGTGGGATCCGTACCAGATAGGGTTGATAGAAGAGATAGAGAAGATCCAACGGAGAGCAGCACGCTTAGTTACAGGATCATTTAGTAATCGCGAAAGCGTTACGGAAGTGATAGACGCACGCATCTCGTGGTCGTGCGGTAGCGTTCTCGCTTCCCAAGCCCGGGTTCCCGGGTTCGATTCCCGGCAGGGTCAGGGATTTCCTCTGCCTCGTGATGGCTGGGTGTTGTGTGATGTCCTTAGGTTAGTTACGTTTTAGTAGTTCTAAGTTCTAGGGGACTGATGACCATAGTTGTTAAGTCCCGTAGTGCTCAGAGCCATTTGAACCTTTTTTTTTTTTTTTTTTTTTTTTTTTTTTTAAGATAGATAAACTCCAGTGGAAGACCCTGCAGGAGAGACGCTCAATTGCTAGGTACGGGCTTTTGTTCAAGTTTCGAGAACATACCTTCTCCGAGGAGTCAAAAATGGTTCAAATGGCTCTGAGCACTATGGGACTCAACTGCTGTGGTCATCAGTCCCCTAGAACTTAGAACTACTTAAACCTAACTAACCTAAGGACATCACACACATCCATGCCCGAGGCAGGATTCGAACCTGCGACCGTAGCAGTCGCACGGTTCCGGACTGCGCGCCTAGAACCACGAGACCACCGCGGCCGGCTCTCCGAGGAGTCAAGCAGTATATTGCACCCTCCTACGTATATCTCGAGAAGAGATCATGAGTATAAAATCAGAGAGATTAGAGCCCACACAGTACCATACCGACAATCCTTCTTTCCACGAACAATACGGACCTGGAATAGAAGGGAGAACCCATAGAGGTACTCAAGGTACCCTCCGCCACACACCGTCAGCTGGCTTGCGGAGTATGTATGTAGATGTAGATGTACTGTCTCCCTTCGGCCATCATGTGTAGACTTGTTAATCTTTTCATGTCTAACTTCACAATTACTATACCAAATATCCTCTACAACAGTCTTTGCACACATTGTAATTATTAAGTGCATTTTCAATTTGATTACTTTTTTCTCTTTCCAGCTTCTGAGAAGACACTTTTATTTAATTGCACTGTCTACATTGGCTGCATTCTCCCAGCCATCTTTCACTGTCTTGCGCTATTACTTGTATCCCTAGCTTCACGGCTCTAAACACTATGGGATTTAACATTGGAGGTCATCAGTACCCTAGACTTAGAACTACTTAAACCTAACTAACCTAAGGACATCACACACATCCATGCCCGAGGCAGGATTCGAACCTACGACCGTAGCAGCAGCGCGTTTCCGGGCTGAAGCGCCTAGAACCGCTCGGTCACAGTGGCCGACCCGAGCTTTGTCTTCAGCTCTAAAGCAAAATCCTCTCTGGCATTTGTCGCATTTTTTAATTCCTGGGTACCTCTACTATCTATATTCCTTCGTCTACCCTTTGTAGTCTTGGTAGTCTTTTAGAGTCTAATTTCATAGCTACTACATATAGTTTGCCTACGGAATCAATTTTGACGATGTCAGTTCTTGTGTGCCTCTGCTATTCTCTTTGCTTCCACCATTGTGTGTAACATTGCTAATATTTTCAAGCATAACTTCATAGCTACGCCATCTAACATCAGCTACAATCTATCTTGAATGTTTTATCTTTGTGTGCAGCTACTATCTTCTGTACGTCAGCCGTCGCATGTAATCGTGTCAGTGTTTTATGTCTAACTTCGCTACTACAACACCAGCCATCTCTACAATCTGTCATGAACACGTCAATCCTTGTTTGCACCTACTTGCTATCCATCCTTTTTATCAGTCTACGTCTTCCTTATATCCAGAAAGAAGTTGTTCTCAAGCTCAGCTACAAAAATTAGCAGTGGTTTCTTTACCCCTTGCATTTTCATTCCTCTTCGGAATTTTTATGATTCATCTTCAATTAAACATTGAAACTTCAGTAGATTTTAATGTGTGGTTGTCGAGTTATGTGTACGACTCGCTATAGTCTATTACTGTTGAGTAAGTAAATTAGTATTTCTGTTTAGTTATATGTTTATATTTCATTTTTGCGATTATACTAACGTATAAATACTCAGTAGTTATTTTAGTACAACTATTCTTGAAATAAGTTTCAACGCTTAGGATATCATCATTTTGTGTCAGCAGAAAAATAGCCTACAAATATGGCTTCAATCCAAGATGCTGAAAGTGATACTCGAAAAGCTGAGTTGTATCACTCGGTTCACTTGGCTGCTTGCCTCTTCTTTGTATTGATACTATCACGGAACACTCAACACAAATACTACTTCCGTTCAAAGAAGATGCGACATTTTTTTATTCTACTGCTGCTTTTGTTTACATAGTCCAAAAAGTTATTGTGGGAACAACCATGTTCTCTAGGTAGCTGAGTTTCAGCGTAATGTTGTGAAGCAAAGTGACAGCTGTTTTCTGGCTTTTTGGTCCATAAACTGAAGTGACTCAAAGCTGCCAGAGCATAAGGACGTTCCTCAAGTATCACAGAGGACGTTGAGATGCTAGAAAACCCGACCAGTCTTATCTGAGCTACTATTAGACACAAGTTACAGCATTAATGAGCAGCGTCGGACAGGTGGTGGCCCTGACTATTTGAAGATTCGATGGTCCACTTCCGACTGCACACATAGACCTACTGGAGCCGAACTCCCCCGTCGACAATTGAAATCTCTTAACAGCATTCGAAGATCACACAGAGTTTGCTAGGACCTACAGTACAAATGGGTCCAAAGCTCATGTCCTCAGAGTCATTTGCATAGTACTTAATTACGTCACGATCTCTCAGACATACAGAAACTATTCACATAATGTAATCTGCCAAACAATGGGCTACATTGTGGGTGGCTGCAACATCAGAACGTACCCAGGTCGGCATGAACTGAAGGATGCTGCAGTATACTGGCAGGGTGATTGAGGTAGTAACATTTAATGGTTATGCTTGCTGTCCATCTTCCTTAATCAGCTATAAACTTTTGTAGTGTAAATTTAGCGTTCATTTAATTGTTCCTTTAGTATTTAATTTATTTCTCATTCTAATGTACTTTTTATTGTTGATTTTTATGTTTTTCAGCCGTTTAGTTTACTATTCACTTTATTGTTCTTTTATTATTCTCTGCTGATTTTAAATGCCCAGCGTACCATTTATGTCCAAGTGTTTATGCCAGACGATAAGGAAATAAATATGGCTTCCGGATTCGAATGTCCTTACTTCCTATCGAACTCCGCTGACCGAAAATCAACGATGAACATCGGTGAGTTGTCGGTTTGTCGGTGGATCTCTCAGCTGAAACCATACGTTTCAATTAGCATATATCTCCTACGATGGTTAATTCAAAAGTTCTGCACACTGTAAGACAGAGCTGAAGAAAACTATTTGACTAAATACCTTAACAGAGCTTCAATATAATCTCAGTTCTTGCTTATGACGGCCTCCGAACGTTTTGGGAACTTCTGTATTCCGGATAGACCACGTTCAGTATTGAGCTGTCTGAGTGTTTGGTTCACCTCACTGGAAGCTGTATGAAAACATTCTCCACGGAGTTGTTCCTTCTTGGGAAACCGATATAAGTTTGGTGGACTGACAAGAGAACTGTGTGGTGGGTGGGGAAGTGTTTCCCAGCCATATTTGTGGAACTTTTCTCTCACTGTTAGGGCTTTGGTGTGCGTACTGTAAGACCTTCGGTACACACACCATCAGATTATTTGACTTGTCGCTCTATCGAAGTAGGCGAGTGTCAGCAGTATGTCTCGTGGTCTTACCGTGGAGTGTGTATCTTCTGTCGTTAGAGTAGCAGATTGACGGTGACGAACATTAAACAGAACTTGATTAATTTTCACACACATTTATTAAATTAATAAATAACATAGACATTACGTAACTTGGTTCTGGGTGCTGTTTACAATTGACAATCTGAAGTTCATTTGGTTTTGGTACGTTAATCTTATTCTCACATATCTCTGATACTTGACAAAGTGTCTATACATTTCTCTTCATGGTTATGTACAGGAATATGACAATCTTATTAGGCGCAGACTGAAACTTGACTATAGACTAATGCAGACTGACTAATCGGAGGTCTGTACACTCGTTATAATACCTCGCGCGTTTAGGTATCTTTGCACGAGTGTGATCCACGAGGAGAAAAGGTTCTACGTTAGCAGCAATCTCATTGTCTGCGTTACATATTAATACGCGGATCGGCGGAAACAGAATTTGGTCCGTCTCTAAGGCAGCGCCATCTCGTGTGCGGAGACGGACGAGCGGTGCGCTTGCGCTGTTGTGCTTAGCGGGGCGCGCTCTATGGGGAAAGTTGTGTAGGCGCTGACTACGCGCAACTATGTACACAACAAGGGAAATATGCGGTCTTGCACTATCGTGCCAAATAAGGACACCTTCTAGAAGCATGTCAGTCCATCTTCTACGAGTTTCAGGTGTGAAACATTTTAGAGAAACAGCTAGTTACAGATTTCCCCTATTCCTATTCCTATTTGTAGCGGCGAGTCAGCTCGCATCATACGTAAAGATCATTATCAGTTCCACGTTTGATCTTTCTTTTTTCGGGAGTGGAAAGTCGGAACTTTTCCATCGTGACGTCTGAGCACATCTGTTCTCCCTGAAAATCTCCTATCGAGGTCTCATCAAGTGCAGCAATCGCTTGTGTTTCTTCTGTTCGACAAAGTTGAAGCAATTCTTCTGTGATTCCTTTGCGACCTGCTTTCTGCCCTTCTCTCGTATCATGCGCACCCATCTGGCAGCAACATTTCTCGACTTTAACTTTTTAGATATGTTTCTGTAAAATAAAGTCACGGGCATTCTGGCCTCATACGCAATTTCCTCACATGCTTTACGTCGATTCTCTCTCAAAGGGTCATTAACAATAACCTGACAGATGTAGTCAGTTGCATTTGACGATCTTCCACTTCTTGGGTTGTCAGTGCTTACCCGAACTTCACGGAAATGAGTAGACCACCGTGATACAGAGCTACGATCCACAACAATATTTCTATACACTTCTCTCAAAGTGTTGTAAATGTCCGCTTGGTTCTTTCCACGTAGAGATCAGACTTTGATATAGGACGCTGGTCACCACGTGTAATCCGACATTATTCGATTTCAGCTTTCATTTTGAAGCTGAATTACTAACGACGCAAACACGCGAATCAGCAGACACATTTACACAACCGTCACGCCTTAAGTCTCGCTCACAACTGACGTGAATTTCAACTTTATCACTCCACCCTAACGGCCGTGCATGCTCAGTGTGCAGGAGTTTTCAAATGACTCTAGTATTACCAGCTGGGCACCTGTCTGAGCTCTACTGTCATCCTAAATCAGTACCCAAAACAGTTTCAGAGTGTTCAAAGAACGGCAGTGCAAGCAGTCATATGCTTGTTTGATTAACACGATAAAGGATACTCAAATATCCTTCAGTCTGCTGCAGATTGCTCCCAAGCTGAAGGGAACGGTAGATATATCAACTTTTGATAGTGTAAGAAGCAGAGTATGATACCTATTTTCTTATGCAAGGTGTAGATGTAACTGCAGAAATAAAGCTGCTTCTTCGTCGTAGCACAGCCTGCGTGTATAAAAATGAGCTAATCATTGGCTTCAAAGCTATCTGAAATGGCACGAATGGTGGGTGCAACATTCGTCATCAGTACACGATGAGGCCGAAAAACCTAATGCGCAGTAGTGTATCGTTTCCTCCCAGGGAAGTGTAACAATTCATTAACATAAAGTTGGATTCCATTGGAACCTTTGTGTACAAATGCAATTAAAACAGGAAGTAAGTCAGCAGTCAGTTGCGATCAAATCTGTACCTCATTGCAGATCTATATTTCAGCTACAGTATAGCTACCCGTCTCATCAGTGGGTATGAAGTGTTCCATTTAAACTGAACAGGGTCATAAATGCACGTGTTATTACAGGAACTTACCATATAGGTAAAATCAATTTGAAGTAAGCTATGTACCTTCACAAGTGCGTATTATAGCTGAAATCTAGATCTGCAATAAAGTGTATTCAATTGCGGGCGATTTCTGACTTCTTTCCTGGTTCAGCCTTGGCGGGTAGTGTTAGCTGCTGTCTTATGTGTTAATGCACTTGGCAGATGATGAGATTATCTCTAACGAAGTTTTATCTCTTAAAAAGTTTCATAATAATCACCAGTTATATCTTGAAAAACTATCAGTCTTGAACAGAGACATGTACCAGATTCTGATGTATAGAAGTGTGCGCTACAGGTAAAAATGTAGCTGTCTTACACTGGAAAGTTATACGAAAGCCTAGAAATAACAATGTACAAGTATCCTTCGATTTACTGGCACAGCACTATGCAATTTATCTACGAAAGATATTGCTTATAAACCACTTGTGCTTCCGTAACTGGAATATTGCTTAAGTGCGTGGGTTCTATAGCAGGTCGACGTGAGAACGTTGAACGTATATTGCATGTGAAATAACGTAACAAGAAAGATAAGATATGGGACGTAGAATGTACACAAAGGAAGACGTTGTGTTCGGCGGAAACTGGTTTAGAAAACTCAGATATCGTGGTTTCGAAGCGGAAATTAGGAATTTCCTTCAATTTCCTATGAATCCGTCATACGTATACTCTGAAAGACAAACACTCGTACACTCATACAGGAACGTATGTGCTGTCATTCTCTCAACGATCCATATGGAAATAAAACGGAAAAGAAATGTGATACAAAAAACGGTAAAGAATCCGCTTGATAGTGGTTCGTAATGCGGAAAAGTAAATTTCGTTGTAGAGATCAGTGAACCTCTTTCCAGATTTACCTTTTGGGTATTAAGATGCCCTGTGATAGGTTGTACTTCTCATCACGTGTGTTTCTTACACTTCCCTCTGCATCATAGACATGCAAAAATATTATTGTAGGCTCATTTTATTTCTTCCTGTGTATTTTCTCAGTTGTTGTTGCCTGTCTATCCACTTTAAGTTTTAAGAGTTAAAACAAATCTCTTGTTATTACTACGTTCTTTGATGTAATCCAATGACTGTTCCAATTTTCAAAGGACAACCACAAGTAGCACCCTATCCCATATAGCAGCCATCGCCATAACACCTTCAAAATCTTGTCTAGAGCATTTAAGGTGATGAGGCAGCGAGAACACGAAAAAATTTTGGATCTACGTAATGAAGTCTGTCATCACTATATCAACTATACTCAATTGGGAGAAGTTAATCTTTGGTACGCTTACAAGCTGTACTCCAGATAATGTTCACGATTTATGGTTCATTTCTTTTCTCTAAGCACCCCCTTTACTTTCTGTTTTACAGTTGTTGGAGATTTACTGTTCCATTCCAGTATCCATAACATTAGTGATAATAATATTAGATATTACCATTTCAGTTTGCTGCTTAGAGTTAGTCCTTGCGCTAGCACCATGTCCAATATGAGGTGGTAGTGGTTAAGGGAAAACGTTAATCAAATTGACTTAAAATTAAAATTTTCAATTTATATTGTATTTGTTGGTAAAACTCATTGACCATACATTACCAAAGTTTAAATAATTAAATCGCGCCTCAAATTCAGAAAAATAATTGAATGTGTGACGTGACCTTGCTGCCAGGCCCACCTTTTGAAGCAACTCTTCAATACCAGATCGGTGAGCAGCGATTCCGTGGATTGTTTTCAAGCGAACTTCTACGAGATACACCTAGAAGGCCGTCAAATATACTCTTTTACTTTATAGATCGTCAGCGACTCCGTTTCGTCTATTAGAATCAATAATAAACCAGCTGCTTTGTTTACGAAGAAGCAATTCTTGTTTTGCCTTGTGCCACTGGGGGAGATTTACGCATAAGTGAGTGTCTTTCATCATTTGGTAATTCCAGAACATGTACTCGAGATGACAAATGCAGCTTGGGCTGGTGTAGATATCTGCAGACTCAGAAGGATAACAAACACTACTCTAACAAGAAGATCCTTTCACATTCCATCCTGGATGCTGTCAAACCCACATACAGGTTCTTGATTCACTCATATGCAGACGAAGCCCTAAAACCAAACTGTCATCAGCTAAAATTGTCAGAATTGCAACTTATGATGTAATTCTTATATTTGATGATGGGGAAGTAGGGAGTATGAGGATAATGGGGATAGTAGGCTTTATGACAGGAAATTGCACTCAAGACATCTTGAGTGAAAATGAGTTATAGCGCCCCTCTGCAGTAAAAAAATAGTTGAAGACCTGGTAAAGCAAAGAAGGTAGAAGAGAAGCCCTGAAGGGAAGGACGGCTCTGACTTCAAACCTGGGGCCTTCTGAGAGGTTGAACGCTAAATTGGATTTCCTGAAAATTGTGTTTTTTTAACCCTTTCACACCCAAATTATTCTCAGCCATGAAAAAAGTATCTATTCATTGTAATAGGTGAAAACGGGTATTAGAAACATAATAAATCCAACAAAATTACAGAAAACATTTTTATTTACATTTTACAGAATGTCCACTGTAATGGACAAAGAGTATCAACGGTTGTTACATCCTGCATTGTGGAGCATTTTTAAACAATTCTGTCCTTTGACAAAACATAGATGAACATTACATTTCTCACAAAATACATTAGTGTTATTCTTACAACTAGGCATTTTACACCTTGAAGCTTCTGTATTATCATGGTACTCAGGAAAATGTTCAGTAAGATCATTCCGAATCTCTGGTGCTGGACGAATCTCAGTTCTTGCTCTTTTTGCTTTTATGTCCTGTAAATCACTACTGGGTCTGTCACGCTTCACTTTGGTACTAGTGCCCTCTTTTACAAGAGCCTCTCCTATTTTCATCTTAAAATGAAGCAAATCCATTGTCTCTTTCTCTCCCAGTGATTCAGTATTTCTTTTGTATTCCAACCATCTGTTCACACACGATAAATCTACAGCGTGGAACAGCATTCTCAATGCCCATTTTCTAGATTTAATAAAAATCCTATACATGCTAATTAACATATTTAGTCAACACCACCCATAGCATGGTTGTAACGACGTACAAGTTAAGGCCGTGAGACAGAAACATATGTCTTTCTTGATTTTTCCCAGCGCTGTACTTCATCTTGACCACCACATCCTACAAAATTTAATGCCAGAACTACTGGTTTGTTGTCAAACCATTTACACATTATCACTGCTTCATTGATGCTCACCACTTCTTCAGAAAAACCACGCCCTTTCTTCTTCAAATCCTTATCACTGGTAAAAGGTACATTTGGCATGCGACATAGACTTGCTGTTCCTGCTGCATGTATATATTTTTTTTATTTTTAATATTTCTAGTAAGTTGAATGTTGTGAAGAAATTATCAAATTATAAATAAGCATGTTCCCTGTTAGTTCTCTCAACAAGTTTTAGAACAATAGATGCCCCTAAACCAAACTTTTTTACAAAAGTGTTTGAGATTTCTGGAGTATCTCATTGGTGCAACAGAAAGTCATAGCACAGACCACTTCTTCCACATAATAAAAACAGTTTTATACCCCAAGGTTTAGGCTTTCCCTTACAATACTGCTTCACTCCTAAATGACCTTTGAAAGGAATCATTTGCTCGTCAACACATAATTCTTCCTCAATCTGTAGTTCCAAACATCTACGTCTATTACAATCATAGATGCGTCTCACTTTGTAAAATTTGTCTTCGCAATTTTCTGGCCTAGCCAAATTGTCAACTACATGGAAATTTGATTTCAGCTGGAAAAATTTCTCTCTTGACATACTTTCCACAAAGAGATCTAAATTCATTGCTGAATCGCAATACATTCTAACTCTGGGGTATTTCAAGCATCCCATAATTATACGAAATCCTAGGAAAGACTTTATTTCCATTACATTTGTCGGTGTATATGTTTTCTCATGTTGCAATGCATACATGTTGGTTTTTTCAACCATATTTTCTAAGTAAGCATGAGAAATGTGCTCTGAAAAATATTCAGTGGGTGTCATATAACACTTTGATGGCTGCACTGAATACTGGTCTTCACCTATAGGTGTGCTTTGGAGTGTAGGCATTTTCTTCTCCATCTAATATCACTTTTTTCAGTAAACACCCACTCAGATGGAATAATAGAGTCTTCATCATTTGAGTCCTGTGCATAAGTATGATTTTGGTCATCTTAATCTGTGCTGCACCTATCGTCCTCCAGTTGTTCCTCTTCGTAGTTTGTGACTACATCAGCACCTAAAAATGACAATGCATTATAGCAACAAGCAGGTAATGTATGTATAATAGTAAGGTGAGATTGATAATTTTATTATTACATACCAGGTCTAGTGCATTGTGGAATAGATTCTGCATCATCAGGGCCACGTTCATCGTTTTCTGAGAGCTCTAAGTCAGAAACCTCACCTGACATCAGCAAATCCAGTATTTGGGAATCATCCCTCTCAATATGATAAAATTCTGAAAATCAATACGTCAGATGTAAGCAATTTCATGAACAGTTTTGAAACAAGACGCAAATACCAAGTTTGAAGCAATAACATCAAGTGCAACTACTGCAATATTGTACATAAATGCTTGGAATTTTATTACTGAACCTTTGGTAACATAAAATAAATTAGTTTCGTCCCCTACGTTACAAAAAAAGGCGCAGTTGCATCACAGAAGTTATTTTCATATAGCAGACATACATTACAAGCTCACAAGTAAAAACAAGCATTGGGGCTAAATGTCCATTTCAATGGACATCAGTTTTGTAACGTCGATAATACAGTGATTTTCCGAAGCATGTATCTAATTTGGCTATAGAAAGTATCCAAAACCTTACTAAAACAAATAAAACTTAAAAACAAGGGGAACTCTAACCTTTAAACACATAAAATTGGTCGAAATATGTACCCACCTTTTACATGCTTCCTCTGTGCAACCATCTTGTCTCAAACAACGTCCAAATACTTAGTGACGTCACCACTAGATGGCAGGATCGCCCATCAGATTGAACCACAAGACTTCCATTGCGTCGTACAAGCAATCCTAAAAACATTTGTGCTCTCAGATATGAGATGTTACTGTCGAAAAATAGTGTCCATTGAAATGGACAAGGGGTCTGAAAGGGTTAAAGTTTATGTGCCTTTTTCTCAGACTCTATGAAGTCAAGAATTTTGAAATTTTGTACGCCTCTTTCTATAAACCCAAAAAACATGGCCCAAGAATAATTCTTGAAGTTCTGAGTGTAACCTGAGATATGGGGCCACCTGCTTTCAAATTTGTATGAGCTTTGTATTTGCTGTTGTTGTTGTGATCCTCACTCCAGAGACTGGTTTGATGCAGCTCTCCATGCTACTCTATCCTGTACAAGCTTCTTCATCTCGCAGTACCTGCTGCAACCTACATCCTTCTGAATCTTCTTAGTGTATTCATTTCTTGGTCTCCCTCTACGATTTTTACCCTCCACGCTGCACTCCAATACTAAATTCGTGATCCCTTGATGCCTCAGAGCACGTCCTACCAACCGACCCCTTCTTCTAGTCAGGTTGTGCCACAAATTTCTCTTCTCCCCAATTCTATTCAGTACTTCCTCATTAGTAATTTGAGCTACCCATCTAATCTTCAGCATTCTTCTGTAGCACCACATTTCGAAAGCTTCTATTCCCTTCTTGTCCAAACTATTTATCGTCCATGTTTCCCTTCCATACATGGCTACACTCCATGAAAATACTTTCAGAAACGACTTCCTGATACTTAAACCTATACTCGACGTTAATTGTAATTTTTAATTATAATTCTGTAAGTATAATAATTTTGTATTATACTTACAGAATCATAATTTAAAGTTACTAAATTTCTCTTATGCCACATATTCGAAAATACCCAAAGAAGCTTACTATAGACAAAGAGATTACAAGGATTTTTTTTAAAATCTCTTCAATAGTTTCTTAGAAAGAGGTACATGTGTTATAAATTGAACATAAAATTTTTGAATTGTATGAAAAAATTAAAATACTTATAACCTAGTGAACTTACGAATAAATGTGTTAATTCACCTAAAGTTTGGTATAAAATTTCGTTGTCGTACCCTCAGAGTTGTGGATTTGGGTTATCTTTTAAACAGAGTGTGTTTCGCATAACGTCCCCCTCACCCACGCCACCTAAATTTAGTAGTACTCTTTTCGCCGCACGCCCTTACACTCCAACGTTCACTAAAGGACATAATAAACTCTCTTCAGCTTCACCGTGTTCGCCGGTGTTAATAAAATTAATTATTAGGGATGACTTTCTGGGAACTGCTGTGAAATTTAAAAACAGTGGTCTCTTTGTGGTGCGTGTTTTGTACCGCACCGTAACAGACGTGGCCGAACGAGTATCACAGAAAGCGGCGAAACGGGGACGTTTCCATCTCTGCCTCTCTATTGTCTCGCCGGCAGGCAATTAATTACGGCGGCGGTTATTTGTTTAATTGCGTTCCGGCCGCGCCGTCCCCGCGCGCTGACCGTGGAGAGAGATACAGGGACGCGCTGCAAAATCTCTGCTCTGTCGCCCAAGGACGGAGATCCGCCGCTCTCCCGTTCTGCGCAGTTTCCCGTGACAAGTTACTGTTGGAAAGTTACGTTGTTGTACAAGGCAGCTTCACACTGGACCAGTAACATAATTCTGTGATCTATGGTTTCGGACGCCTCCTAAAAGTTAGTGCGTGTGTTTCCGCTATCCAAAACCACATGTCACTGAGAGGCAGGGAGATAATCTATTGCTACTGGGTGCAGTAATCAGAGCACCTGATGATGGTAACGTGGTCGATTGCCGAAATATTGTGTCCTATGCACACTCATACCAGGCTGTTCACCGGAGATTTATTTCGTCAGGACACTAACACATACTAGATGAAGAAATTCAAGTGTTATACAACATACTAAACGCATGTTTGCAAGTTTCTACCAACCGAAATCATAGTATTTTCATTGGCAGCTCAAGCTCGTTGATTAAGACTTACTTGGTCACAAGGGCAATCTGACGCTTCACAGACCCTGTTGTTCCACATTAACAGCACTCAAATGACAGGTGCAACTTCGCTACAATGTTCAGTGTTGGCGGTCACAAAGCAAAACGGATGATTGGCAACAGAGGGCTCTGGTAGATAGACGGAAACCAGACCGCCCCAGTCGCCACCCAACGATAGATAGGTTTGACTGCGGGTGTTGACTGTGTGCTTCCCATTATAATGGACTGGGCTGGCTGCTCTTTTAAATGATGCTGTTAGGTTTTGTTTCTAAATAACCGTAACTTGACTAAACTACTAATCCAATGTGAATGAAGCCTACAGCAAGTCCTGAACTATTTCCTCAAATGTCAAATCTTAAATCTCAAATGAATGAGACAAATTTCTCTCTAGTATCTCCTACGTATTTTCATTTCAAAACATGTAGAGTTTTATGTAAATTACTAGAAAGGAAGAGTAAATTCGTAGCTCAATGTGTTGGTTGTGATGAGCGAGAGAGAGAGTTTCATCTACCGTACCCCCATTCCGAAGGATCTATGTTGAAATACTCTTAAAGAGCTCAAGGTAAATAGTCCTTTCAAAATTATACGAGAGATTTGCTTCATCAAATTTCCTGTTGAAGCATGTGCTCTGAACTAAAGAACAAATTTGTCGGGATTTTACATCCTTCCTTCCTTCCCTCCATTCCCGATTTCTTTGGGCATGACGAAAACAGATACTAAACAGATGACAGAGAGTTAACGCAATTTCAGAATACAGTTCCAGGGAAAGAAATAGGATGCAACTACGAAAGTGATTCAAATGTACAATGACTTGTCAGTCTATTACAGAATAACAAATATCAATGTCATATAACGCACATGTCCCGCAAGGGATGCAGATCGTTACAACGGCGTGCTTCTGCGAGCCATATAGGAACACCCAATGCGGCAGTATTACTTAAAGGGTTCTTTGGGCTACGATTGGCTGCCGACACCGAGCATTCCTTGCTTTAGAGAAAACACAGGCTCAACATCCCAAAAGTAAAACAATGGCAGTGGAATTAAGTTGACGTAAATCAGATGATACTAAGTGAATTATATTAGGAATTGCGATACTAAAATTAGTTGATGAGCTTTGCTATTTTGGCAGATAAATAACTTATGATAGCCGAAGAAGAGGGGATGTAAAATTCAGGCTCAGTAGGAATAGAAGCACTTCTGACAAAGGGAAATCTGCTAACATCATAGTTGCCTCTCATTAAATCCCTTAGGCTCACCTAAAAATGCAATTTGGTAGTAACTAAACTCGCCGTGGTTGCGCTAAGCGCATTGATAGAGTGTATTCCTGAATGTCTGCATATTGGCAGTTCTTGTTCCTGCTATTCTTACTTTGGTTTGAAAAAGAGATGTATTACTACGACAAATATGGATATACAAAGAAGTAACGCTTGGTATTGCTTGAGCTGGACTTTCTTCACTTCACACTACAAATACATCGTAGATTACCTAGTTGGCGTTTCACATTTTTTCAATGAATTTCCGTTAGTGAACCAGCGGTGTATGACTATCGCTAAGGCCGATCCCACAAATGTATTACATCAAGAGACTGTTTCATACGTTCTGTTACATGATAACCGAGACCGTAGTTGGAACTTATTAGCAAGCATCTTAATGCAAGAAAATACTCCCAGAAGCATCATTTCACATTTATAACTAATATGGGAACGTACTAACCGTTTACAATATTATTGTACCTGGGGAGAAGGCGCTTTGTTCGGCTTATAGCGAGTTTATACCGTGACAGTTTACGTGAACACCACTGTATATTATGCACCACTGTCTCTAAATCATTCACAATGCGATGTGTACCCTTGGTCACCAATGTGTCTGTTCACTGTAACATCATCGCTTGTTTCTGAGGACGACGATTCAATCCCACGGTGTTGTGTGCTGTCCTTAGGTTAGTTAAGTTTATGTAGTTCTAAGTTCTAGGGGACTGATGACCATAGATGTTAAGTCCCATAGTGCTCAGAGCCATTTTTTTCAATCCCACGTCTGGCCATCCTGATTTAGGTTTTCCGTGATTTCCCTAAATCGCGACAGGCAAATTCCGGGATGGTTCCTTTGAAAGGGCACGGCGGACTTCCTTCCCTAATCCGATGAGACTGCTGACCTCGCTGTCTGGTCTCCCTCCCTCTCCCCCCCCCCCCCCCCCCTTCGCCCCAAACAACTCAACCCGCTTATTTCTGATAAAGGCTAAGGGAGGCCAAGTGCAATAATATCAAGGTTGGGTAGTGTGTATAGTGTAGTGCCCCTATGTGCTTATTTTCTGTGCAGAGTGTTGGTAACGTGCAGCTGTTGACGTCGGCGATGGTTGTGCTGGCTGCAGTGCACGCCGCCACTGCCGGCTTTGGCGATCAAGCTCTGCTGGGTAGCCAGGCCTATGGCGGTAGCGGCAACTACGGAGGAGACGCTTTCAAGCCCATCCACCAGCAGGTGGCCGTGCTACACAACTTAGGAGCCGGGCCCAAGGTAAACAGCGCGCACAGCCTCCATTCCGTTTATGATATTCTCACTGTAACTAATGTTGGAGTAAAGGTAATTGACGAAGACGACAAGTAAGTACATTTAATACGATACCTTTGACTAGGCTGACAATATCTAAGTGGTTGAATCCAGCTAAACAAATATTCAGAATCGTCCCTGTTTATCTAACCATGTTCCATCTCCATATTTTTCATTGGTTTGCTGACGTCACTGTAATTATGCTAGAGACAGAAAATGACTTTGAAGGACACTTCATCTCCATATTTTTCATTGGTTTGCTGACGTCACTGTAATTATGCTAGAGACAGAAAATGACTTTGAAGGACACTTGTTCGGATTTGACAGTGTCCTGAAAGTAGAATATAAGATAAACATTAACAAAAGCAAAACATGAGTAACGGAACGTAGCCGAATAAAATCAGGCAATGCTGAGCGAATTAGATGAGGAAATGAGACACTAAAAGTGCTAGATGAGTTTTGCATTTTCGGCAAAGTAGAGAGGATATAAAATGTTAACTTGCAACATCTAATATAAACCGAAGGGTTAGGAAGTCTCTTCGGAATACATTTGTGTGGAGTGTAGCTTTGTACGGAAATGAAACGTGGACAGTAAGTAATTCAGATGAGAAGAGAACTGCCGCGTGGTGTAGCCGCGCGCTCCCAGGCGTCTTGTCATGGTCAGTGCGGCTCTCCCCGACGGAGGTTCGAGTCCTCCCTCGGGCATGGGTGTGTGTTAGATTAAGTAGTGTGTAAGCTTAGGGACCGATGACCTCAGCAGTTCAGTCCCATAAGACCTTACCACAAATTTCCAAATCTGAGAAGAGAATTGAAGTTTTTAAAATGTGGTGCTACAGAAGAATGTTCAAGATTAGATTGGAAGATCGTGCCAAGGTATTCAATGCTACTTGGGATAAAAGAAATTTGTGGCATAACTTGACAAAAAGAGGCGATCGGGTGATAGGAGACATTCTGAGATCTACATCTACATCTACATCCATACTCCGCAAGCCACCCTACGGTGTGTGGCGGAGGGTACCTTGAGTACCTCTATTGGTTCTCCCTTCTATTCCAGTCTCGTATCGTTCATGGAAAGGATTGTCGGTATGCTTCTGTGTGGTCTCTAATCTCTCTGATTTTATCCTTATGGTCTCTTCGCAAGATATACATAGGAGGGAGCAATATACTGCTTGACTCTTCGGTGAAGGTATGTTCTCGAAACTTCAACAAAAGCCCATACCAAGCTACTGAGCATCTCTCCTGCAGAGTCTTCCACTGGAGTTTATCTATCATCTCTGTAACACTTTCACGATTACTAAATGATCCTGTAACGAAGCGCGCTGCTCTCTGTCGGATCTTCTCTCTCTCTCTTCTATCAATCCCATCTGGTACAGATCCCACACTACTGAGCAGTATTCAAGCAATGGGCGAACAACCGTACTGTAACCTACTTCCTTTGTTTTCGGATTGCATTTCCTTATGATTCGTCCAATGAATCTCAATCTGACATCTGCTTTACCAACGATCATCTTTATATGACCGTTCCATTTTAAATCACTCCTAAAGCGTACTCCTAGATAATTTATGGAATTAACTGCTTCCAGTTGCTGATCTGTTATATTGTAGCTAAATGATAAGGGATCTATCTTTCTAAGTATTCGCAGCACATTACAGTTGTCTACATTGAGATTCAACTGCCATTCCCTACACCATGTGTCAATTCGCTGCAGATGCTCCTGCATTTCAGTACAATTTTCCAATGTTACTACCTTTCGATATACCACAGCATCATTTGCAAAAACCCTCCGTGAACTTCCGATGTCATCCACAAGGTCATTTATTTATATTGTGAATAGCAACGGTCCTATGACACTCCCCTGCGGCAACCTGAAATCCCTCTTACTTCGGAAGACTTCTCTCCATTGAGAATGACATGTTGCGTTCTGTTATCTAGGAACTCTTCAATCCAATCAACTTGAACTCTGTTGTGGACACTTTCAATGAGATGTATGAATATCTGTGGAGAAATGGCGGTCCATTCATCCTCAAGAGCCAAAACCAGAGAAGATAGTGATGTTGGGTACTGAGGTACAAAGGGATGTCAACTTTGAGGGATGTCAACTTTCAAACTCATCCCAAAGATGTTCCATTGGGCTCAAGTAAGGATTCTGGGGAGGCCAGTCCATTTGAGGAATGCTATTGTCCACAAACCCTTACTTCACAGATGCTGATTGGGTGCACTGTAATGCTGATACAAACTGCCATCGTCTCTGAACTCTTCCTCTACTGTGCACAGTACACAATACTGTGAAAGGTCTTCACATCATCCTGCATTTAGCGTTTTCTCAAGTACAGTAAGGGCACCAGACCATAACCTTGAAAAACACTTTCATACTGTAACACCACCTCCTCCTTACGTATCGGCAGTAATGTGATGGCATGTAATGTTCTCCAGGCATTCGCCACTCCCAAACACTTCCACTGAATTTCCACATGGCAAAACATAACTCAGTACTCTAAACCAGTCATCTCCTGTCACTCATTGTCCAGCAGTGCTTTTTACACCACCTTAAGTGTTGCTTCGCAATGACTACAGAAATTTATGGCTTATAAGGAGTTGCTCAACCATTGAACCCCTATATTTTTAACTCCCAACGCACAGTCATTGTGTTGGCTGGAATGCTGGTAGCACTTTGAAAAACTCATAACTGATTCCTTTTGCTGATTCGTGAGACTTTTCGACAATGACCCTCTGCAATGCCCAACTGTCCCTGTTCAATCAGTACCTGAGGTCTGCCAGGTATTGGTTTATCTTTGATTGTTCCTTCACATTTCCACTTCACAATCACACCACCAACAGTTGACTTGGACAGCTTTAAATGGATTGAAATGCCACTTGCAGATTTGTTACTATGGTTAAATCTATAGCTAGTCCTTGTTTGAAGTACCTGAGCTCTCCTGACTTATCCATTCTGCTGTTACTGCTTTTTTACTGACAACACAATACCCCCAGTCTCCTTTTATACTGGCAGGTCAACATCTCTTGCCATATCATCTAGTGATCTAAAAATAAACCCTGTATTACACAAGGAATAAAGATATCATGTGAGACAAAAAGGAGGCGATATCTACTATCTAGGAACAGCTCTGATGCTTGCATCGTCTTGCACTACAAAGAATATTGCAAAATATTGAAGAATGTAATCCAGAAACCTAAGCAGCCTTTATTGTGGAAAAAAAACAGGCAACAAAATAAAAACTGTATGGGATATAGAGAAGATAGACAGTTGGGCCAAGAGGAAGAGGAGCAGATAACTCTAAAAATAAATGAGACATTGGTAAGCAGTGCATGTAGTGTTGCAAACCGCTTAAGCAAGTCCTTTTTCTGTTACTGGCAGCTTGGGGTTACCAGGTTCAGTAAACAGTGCAATGGACCATCTGAAACCAGTGTTTACAAATAAATAGAAATGACTCATGTTTCCCAAAGAAGTAGCATCCATCATAAAATCCTTAAAATCTAAGTATTCTGGTGGTTATGATAACATATCAATTAAGTTAATCAAAGAGTACTCATGTGAGTTATTTGTGTAATCAATCTCTTATCAGTGAAACATTTACAGACTGGCTAAAATATACAGAAGTTAAGTCTCTTTGGAAGAAGGGGGATAAAGAGACACCATCAAACTATCGGCCAATTTTAGTTTTGCTTGCTTTTTCAACAATATTTGGAAAGATTGTGTTCAAGCATCTCCTTAAGCATCTGACTGCAAATAATATATTGTCCAAGTCACAGCTTGGGTTCCTTAAGGGTTCCAATATAGAGAAAGCAATATACACATACAGTGAGAATGCATTTAATTCATTAGATAACAAATTAGACGTTGCTGGCATTTTCTGTGACTTGTCAAAAGCCTTTGACCACATGAATCACAGCATTCTGTTAAGTAAATTAGAATATTACAGTGTCACCAGGAGTGCTGATGCAAAATTGTTTGAGACTTATCTAACAGGAAACAAAGAGTATTGCAAAATACCTGTGCAGTAAGCAACCAGTCTTTATTTGATTGGGAATACGTGGCATGTAGTGTTCCTCAAGGTTCCATTTTGTGTCCGTTGTTTCTTCTTGTGCACTTTAATAACCTTCTACATCTACATCTACATCCGTACTCCGCAAGCCACCTGACGGTGTGTGGCGGAGGGTACCCTGAGTACCTCTATCGGTTCTCCCTTCTATTCCAGTCTCGTATTGTACGTGGAAAGAAGGATTGTCGGTATGCTTCTGTGTGGGCTCTAATGTCTCTGATTTTATCCTCATGGTCTCTTCGCGAGATATACGTAGGAGGGAGCAATATACTGCTTGACTCTTCGGTGAAGGTATGTTCTCGAAACTTCAACAAAAGCCCGTACCGAGCTACTGAGCGTCTCTCCTGCAGAGTCTTCCACTGGAGTTTATCTATCATCTCCGTAACGCTTTCGCAATTACTAAATGATCCTGTAACGAAGCGCGCTGCTCTCCGCTGGATCTTCTCTATCTCTTCTATCAACCCTACCTGGTGCGGATCCCACACTGCTGAGCAGTATTCAAGCATTGGGCGAACAAGCGTACTGTACGATGAATCGTCAGTTTATTATTGGAGTGATGCGTGGAGAGTAAAATTTTCAGAGGGAGACCATGAGAAGAATGCAGTAAGCAGGTTTAAATGGATGTCGTTTGCAATAGTTATTTTGAGATATGGAAGTCAGCACAGGGTAGAATAACGTGGTGAGCCACATCAAACGAGTCTTCGAAATGAAGATGACAACAACAGCAAGAACCTAAGCGTATTACGCCATGTCTCTGGCGTCTTGAGTTGGAAAAATAACTGTTGACTTCTGTCTCGAGTTCTTCACCCGACGTTTAATAATTTTTCTGACGTTTCTCCAGCATGAGTGGCTGACATTGTCGAATCTTCACCCTCTTTTGCTGGTGGTGCAGGGCCAAGCTTTGGCAATGTCAACCACTCGTACAGGCATAAGGTCAGCAACTCATCAAACAAACTCGGCCGAACAACCTGAAACAGTAGCCAACAATCAGTTTGTCAACAAGTCGCCACGAAAACCTTAACACTTTTGTGTTGTGATCGGGGTTTTACTACTTTGTGTCTAATAAGGCTGGGACGGTGGGGTGGTTTGGGGGGGGGGGGGGAGGGAGGTGCTATCAAAGTCTCGCTGTACCTGTTGCAATTGTCCGCAAGGGCTTGCAAAACAATAACCTAAAATCTCTAACTCTAAACTGAAACCAACTTAGGGATTGTGGAATCAACTTCATATCGCTTTCCTCTACCATAAATCCTTCATCTGCTATTGGGATCACTACAGAAATTACTCCTGAGGATAAATATTTTAGATATTACATACATAACACGAGACGTGATGTCACTTCAGTGTGGACCCTCACACTACAGAGATGTGTAAGAGATATCAGCCGGCCGCGGTGGTCTCGCGGTTCTAGGCGCGCAGTCCGGAACCGTGCGACTGCTACGGTCGCGGGTTCGAATCCTGCCTCGAGCATGGACGTGTGTGATGTCCTTAGTTTAGTTAGGTTTAAGTAGTTCTAAGTTCTAGGGGACTAATGACCACAGTAGTTGAGTGCTCAGAGCCATTTGAACCATTTTAACTAGATATCATATTAGTCTTGAGGGTTACTGACCATGGATGCTAGGGTTTCTCCGTAATGGCTCTATTTGTGCAGATGCCTGTTACTAGAATCTTAACTAAAGCTAAAGAGTTGCAGTACTTCTTTTGAAGATGTTTGTCTGTACATATCTCTTGCACGGAAGATTCCACGGAAGATTGCTATATATTCTTATATTTGTTCTGGAAAACAGATGTATATTCTCTTACTTTTAACGAAGTAGTTACAATCTATTATCTATACATATATCTACACCAGCTTGTTGGAAGAAACATACAGTGAGTCACCAGTTTAATGTGAGTCATCAAACTGAACAATGGTTTTTTCATTCATAAAGTTAATGGTTACAGCTGCATAATAGTTCATTATTATTAAGTTTTCATTAGGATTTCTGCCATATGGAACATAGCTACAAAAATCACGTTAATTAATCTAGTAGTATCCATATATATTTTAAAAATGGATGTATGTATGTATGTGTCATTATGTGTAAGTTCCTCATCTGCTCCTAAATAACTGGACCGATTTCAACCAAACTACGTATATATTGTCAGGCAACATTCGCCGTGTGGGTAAGAATTGTCTGCGTATCATAGTTAAATAGATACGTAGTCATAAACAGTGAGATGCGTGAAGAACCGATGCATCATGTATGATCTTAAAATTTATTACCTCTTGGCTACACACACTTTTCATCGTAGCTGCTGGAAATGTTACTATAAATGTCAGGAGTTGCATACCTCTTCAATCGTGTCGGTTAGAATAAACTAAAAAGGGTAATGGATGCCCTAGATGAGTTGAAAAGAATCATTAGAGAGAATTTATGTTTTACGAACTATGTTTCTTAATTTGGTTAGTGTACTTATACTTTGTATATATGCATATTTCTTTACACGAATGTTTCATAATTTTGAAGGTGTTTTCATAAATAGGTGGAAGTGAAATTTTTTTCCCATATTTCACTCTAAAAGCAATTCATTTCTTCGTTTTCGTTTCTGATAGAGAATGGGTAAAATGAATACGAGGCTTGCCTGCTACTTTCTCTACATAAGAAGAAGAACCTGATGTCATCAGAATCCATTATTCAGTATACTAACGGTGTTTAACGAGAATTCAGCTTAAGAAAATTGCTGTATACTAAATCACAATTTGTCCGTTGTCCTTTACCCTTTTACAACGTATTATTTATCCCTCATGAATAGTCTTAGCGCGCCTAATGACAGTTCTGAATGAACTGTAGCACTAGAGTATATGCCCTAACGTACTAGGTGCTACAAGTACGACTCAAACACTTGGTCAGGAGTTGCATACCTCTTCAAGCGTGTCGGTTAGAATAAACTAAAAGGGGTAATAGATGCCCTAGGTGAAAAGTCTGGAGAAACTGCGTACGGCCATTTAGCAATTGGTGTGTCCATAGTGACTCTCATAGAGTTACGCATAAACTCAAACTGATTTTTTCAAATACTGTTGCTCGACATCAGTAGTGCAACGGGCTACTGCTGTCTGAGGGCGACAGACAGACTGATTCCCTTTTTTCTAATTGGTTTCATTTATCAGGATATTTCAGCCCGCAGGGAAATCTATGTCGTAACTCTGAAACTCGTAATCAGTTGCATTAAAAGTCTCTACATGGTTTTAAAACAGAAGTTGGACTGCGAGTGGACAAGTTTATCAATCAAACCTGAACATGAACAACAAACTGCGAACTTTTTATTTACGTTTATTTCATGCATTACATTACAAAAACACATTATGCCAATGCATCTGAGACATTATTGTGGAGAGTCTTAACGATGAAATAGTTATTAATTCGCTTACGGAATTTCGAGGGCCCCCTTGCACGGTCGACTAAATCCGACACACCACCTGCCATAGTCTGCTCAACATAGTTTGCGTCAGGCAGCCTGCCTGCGAGATTATTATTTACCACGTAATGAGGTATGCTGCGTTTGCTTCATGACACAAACGCTTTGTATTACATTGCCGGCAAGTAATTTACCCATAAAGATTTCCGAAAACAATACAGCGTTATCTTAACTTCCTTTCTTAGCAATGTATTCATAAGGAGTTCAAAAATAGAACAACTCTAAAACAAGACGCTGGAACGCCGTATTTTCTTTGATTACTGGGAGGTGGCTGTAAAATCGATGATTGAAACGTAGTACAAACTACAACACTGCAGTCGCGTGGCAAATTTACATGTTCTTCACTCGACTGCAGTTCGTGAGAACTTCGCATAGCCCGGCGGAAGTTGTCGAAGACGGCGGTTACTAGCTCGCTAAACAATTGTGTGGCTCAATGCCCCGGGCATGTCTTCAAATTGGACGCCGTTTCAGCCAGTTGCATGTTCCTAATTTCACACCAGTTATCCAGCTCGGGAAAGGGGACGTACAGTTAAGTCGAATCCGAAACGCGGGTGGTTTTGCGGACTGCTCGCATCGTTGAGACGTGAAGCCCATATTAAAAGTAGAGTATAAGTTTCCATGGTGCAGTGACGTTACGGTTTCCGGACATACATTTTACCACCGGCCCACCATGCTCGACACGTGGTCCAAAAACGCAGCTCTTTCTCGGGCTCTATAGTCAAGCCGATTTCACGTGACTGTACCGGCTTGCGCATTGGTTGGTGGTTCCTTCTAAAAAAAACTATAGTTGTGTTGTATTACAGATAGCTGTCACGTCTCCCTTTCCTGGTACCTCGAATTCTGCCAGTGCTCCTTCGCAACAATGAGTGAATGAACTGTAGGCGAAGTGAAGATCCCAGCGCGGTTAGCGAATGTTGGGCAACGAGTGACAATCAAGTGGCTCCGTCATGCGGGTGCTGTACTCTGGTACAAAACTGAACATGAAGAAGCTAGCTCGACCACAACTGTTATTTGATATCTAAAAGAGCGCCATACGCGGCTAATATTGTGCATACGTCAGATCTGCTTCGTTGGACAAGATTGTTAACTTGAGCTAAGATGCATTGTGAGCTTGTACTATGCTGATTGGTTCTTCTGTAGAATATTGCATATTGTACATTAAATGACTCTTGCAGGTCATCCGAGGAAGGTACACATGTTCGTATTCCTGGTTAGTAGGAGATTGATAAACAGATTCACACATGGGTTGCCATAACCTCAACGAGCAGCCATTACGCACAACAAAGACATTACAAATTATGGCCAATTGCACTCCGAAGCTACTACGTAAGACGATTGCGTACCTTGTACTTCAAGCTGAGGTGCCGGTTATGGTACTGACAACCAGCTTTTCCTCCCAAGCAGCACTTTGCAGACTTGCATTCGATAGTATACCGAAAGACGCAGCTGTTGGAATGAAATGCGCAGAGCTGTGTTTTGGTGACGACAGCAATAGTATAACACCAGTGATGGTGCTCGGCAGGGAATACTGAGCCTGCTGGTACAACAAGTCTGCTTTGACTATTGAAGTCACCACCCATGAAAAAACCAATGTTTGGGAATACAGTCAGTATCAAGGATTACCCTCATGAAATCACAATCGAAGGAAACGTTCAGGTGGATTAAAAGTATATGAGGGATCAAAACTGAAACCAAAACCTATTCCTTTCATAGGCAAATGCATTAGAAACTTCTCAGCGTACACTCTATGCCTGGTGGAGTTTCGTCCCGGAACACAACCTATTCCTCATGGTAGCTTTATAGTACGTTACAATAAAATATGGTCTACAGATTGATTGACTTGGACAATTGTAGACCTTAGTGTCGTTTACCAACCAAATATAGACCTCGGACAACGCTATACGTTATATTCTACAAAATAATAGAAATTAAATGTTATTCCCTGTAGCATCTTGAAACAGACCAACTAAGTGTGAGCGCGCGTCGTGAGTCGTACTTCGATACCACGTTCGGTAGAACACATGCTCGCAACAGCCAAAGCCCATGTTCGAGTCCTCGTATTGCAGAATGAAAGTTCGTCCTGAAAATAAAAAAAAATACAGTGCTTTCTTAAGTTTCTGTTTGTGCACGTGCATTGTTGCAAGCAACAACATCATTATTCCATCGCTCAGCAACGACGTCGGCAAACGACAGGTTAAACCCATCGACATTGCAGAGCGGTATCACTTAGGTGAGCTCCAACTAATAGATTATGCTAGTCAGTGACATATGGAAAGGCCTCTGGCTTTAGTTTTCTGTACCGTAACAATGCAATGAGTTCCATCGTTTCATTATGCAGGAGTACGATGTGCCTTGAGGAGTTAGGGGTGTGAGTGGCAGCTAGGCTGTAGCGACACGCAGCCAGTGGGGTGCTGTGCAGGTTTGCTTCTGAAACTTCCTGGCAGATTAAAACTGTGTGCCAGACCGAGACTCGAACTCGGGACCTTGGCCTTTCGCGGGCAAGTGCTCTTCCAACTGAGCTACCCAAACACGACTCACACCCCGGAGTTTCATATCAGCGCAAACTCCGCTGTAGAGTGAAAATTAAATTCTATAAACATCCCCTAGGCTGTGGGTAAGCCATGTCTCCGCAATAAGCCTGCCGGGATGGCCAGCGGTTTTAGGCGCTACAGTCTGGAACCGCGCGACTGCTGCGGTCGCAAGTTCCAATACTACTGCCTCGGGCATGGATGTGTGTGATGTCCTTAGGTTAGTTAGGTTTAAGTAGTTCTAGGGGACTGATGACCTTAGAAATTAAGTCTCATAGTGCTCAGAACCATTTTTCTCCGCTATGTCCATTCTTTCAGGAGTGCTAGTTCTGCAAGGTTCGCAGGAGAGCTTCTGTGAAGTTTGGAAGGTAGGAGTCGAGGTACTGGCGGAATTAAAGCTGTGAAGACAGGGAATGAGTCGTTCTTCGGTAGCTCAGTTGGTAGAGTACTTGCCCGCGAAAGGCAAAGGTCCCGAGTTCGAGTCTCGGTCCGGCACACAGTTGTAATCCGCCAGGGAGTTTCATATCAGCGCACACTCCGCTGCAGAGTGAAAATTTCGTTCTAGCTTTGCTTTTGTTTGCAGGTGCAAGTGGTGCGCGTACCGGTGCCGCAAGAGGTTCCGGTTCCGGTGGCGGAGCTGGTGGGCGTCCCCGTTCCTCAGCCGTACCCGGTCTACGTTCAAGACGTCCAGCGCGTCGAAGTTCCCGTCACGAGAACAATACACGTCCCAGTTGAAAAGCCGTACGCAGTGGAAGTAGAGAAAAAGGTGCCTTACCCTATAGAGAAGCCGTACCACGTCGAGGTAGAGAAGCCCATTGAGGTGCCGGTGCCGAAGCCGTACGCAGTCAAGGTTCCCGTGTACAAACACGTGTACCACATCATCAGGCAGAAGAAGACTGACGACTGGCGATAGGAAAGTGTTCGTAGCGCTGTCAACAGTTACTGTTACTCAGTATTTATTTCTGAAGGATTTCATCCTTGATTTGAGTAATACTTGTTTTGTTATTGACACTTGTTTTGTTACGTAGTCTTATTATTATTTTGTTGTTTAGTGCAGATTCATCGAAGTTACTGTCATTTGTATTCTGTTATGTTATATAATTCGTTAAATAAAATGATTTACAAGACAGACTCTCACACTGGAATCATCCTGCAATGAATGGTTCAAATGGCCCTGAGCACTATGGGCTTAACATCTATGGTCATCCGTCCCCTAGAACTTAAAACGACTTAAACCTAACTAACCTAAGGACATCACACAACACCCACTCATCACGAAGCAGAGAAAATCGCTAGCCCCACCGGGAATCGAACTCGGGAACCCGGGCACGGGAAGCGAAAACGCTACCGCACGACCACGAGCTGCGGACCTGCAATGAATGTAAGTGAAGAAATGTACTTATGCTCTGCAGTTAGTTTCGTCCTGAAGGTTTTACTGACAACACATTGGCGTGCTGGCAGTAAACAATCACCAACATTTTTATGATTTGCACTGAAACAAGTATGATACACTGGCTCACTAACTATTAATACCTTGGAATTTACCTCTCGTACTCTGCTGAAAGCTCCCTTATGAACTATGATACAGTTGTTAATCTTGAACTTGATCACTGAATGCCTGTATACTCCACTTAATACAAGAAAATATGGCTGTACTACGTATAATAGATTCAGTAGCGTGACCATTATGGACACAGCAATGAGGTAAACGCAGCCTACAACATTATGTACGTAAAATGTATTGTTTCTAGCGCAAATAAAAGATTAAAGGAAGTTTTTTACGCACATGTATGTTTCTAGGGGCCATCTCGGAAGCCGAAACTATTTTCACTAGCAGGTTGCCTAACTAAAGTACTTGATTCCCAATAATTTGCATAATTATTGACCGATTTTAAAAACAGAAAATGCTGTCACAGTTAAATCACTGACAGATGTAATCTTGCGATAAACGTTAACACAATAAGACAATTCTTAGAGTTAGGAACTGTGTGATAGTGTTGAGGCAATTTAACTGACGGCGAGCAACTATTCGGACTCTACTCATCCAGTAATAAAGAATAAGAGCACTGCTAGCCACTTTGAACGTACTTTGACCATAATTTCAAATCTTCTCTACATTTTTTCTTGCTGTCACACCCCTCAAGGTCATGACATGACAAAAAGTTTATCGTGTACTACATTCTCATAGAGTAAAACTTCAGCATCACTCATGACATTTTCATTTATCGCTTATTTACTACTAACTCTTTCCAGAGAATTTCTACATTTAACACCGGATGTACTTTCAAAATTATATCATTCTACGACCCAATTTTCATGTTTTTTTTGAGTCATCAGTCTTCTGACTTGTTTGACGCATCCCGCCACAAATTCCTTTCCCGTGCGAACCAGTTCATAGAGTAGCAAGTACAGCCTTCTTAGTGATTTGATACGGCCCGCCCCGAATTCCACACCTGTGCTAACCCCTTCATCTCAGAGTAGCACTTGCAACCTCTATCCTTAATTATTTGCTAGATGTATTCCATACTCTGTTTTTCTCTACACTTTCTGTCCTCTACAGTTCCCTCTAGTACCATAGGAGTTATTCCCTGATATCTTAAGATGTCCTATCATCTTGTCCCTTCTCCTTGTCAGCGTTTTCCACATATTTCCATCGTCTTCGCTTCTGTTCAGAAAGTCCTCATTCCTTACCTTATCAGTCCACCTAATTTTCTACATTCCTCTGTGGCGCCATATCTCAAATGATTCTATTCTCTTCTGTTCCAGTTTCCCCACAGCCCATGTTTCATAACCATAGAATGCTGTGCTCCAAACGTTCATTTTCAGAAATTTCTTCCTTATGTTAATACTTGTGTTCAATGCCAGTACACTTCTCTTGACCAGGAAACGCCTTTTTGCGATTGCTGGGCTGCTATTGATTTCCTCCTTGCACCACCCATCAGTGGCTATTCTGTTGCCTGTGCAGCAGAATTGCTTAACTTCGTTACCATCAATGGTGATGTTAAGTTCCTCTTAATTCTCATTTCTGTTATTTCTCATTATCTTCATCTTTCTTCGACTTACACTCAGTCCACATTCTGCACCCATTATACCGTTAATTCCATTCAGCAGATCATATAAATCTTCTTCACTCTCATTGACAATAACAATGCCATCAGCGAATCGTTTCATTGAATCCTTTCACCCTGAATATTAATTCCACTTCTGAAACTTTCTTTTATTTCTATCATTCCGTCTTCGATGTACAGATTGAACGCAACTGGCGAAAGACTACATCCCTATCTGACACCTTCTTTAATCCGAGGACCTCGTTCTTGGTCGTCTACTCCTCTTATTCCCTCTTGGCTCTTGTACATATTGCATACTACCCGTCTCTCCCTATAGCTCACCCATATTTTCCTCAGAATTTTGAACATCTTACACCTTCTACATTGTCGAACATTTTTACCAGATAGACAAAGCCTACGAGAGTGTCTCGGTTTTCTTAGTCTTTTATTTTCCACTCTTTTGTACATTATTCTTGGAAGCAACTCGGCTGCATGCGCTGTTAAACTGATTGTGTGATACTTCTCGCATTTGTCTGCTCTTGCAGTCTTTGAAATTGTGTAAATTATATTTTTTTCTAAAGGTCAGACGATAAGTCACCGGACTCGTACATTTACACACCAACGTGAATAGCAGTTTTGTTGCTACTTCCCCCAATGATTTTAGAAATTATAATGGAATGTTATCGCTCCCTTCTGCCTTATTTGGTCTTATGCCCTCCAAAGCTCTCATAAATTCTGATTCTAATACTGGATTCCCCATCCCTACCAAATTAACTAGTGTTTCTTCTTCTATCACATAAGACAGATCTTCCCCCTGACAGAGGCCTCCAAAATGGTCTTTCCATCTATCTGCTCTCTCCTCTCAATGTAACAGTGAAATTCCCGTTGCATTCTTAATGTTACCACCGTTGCTTTTTATTTCCTATATGCTGAGTCAATCTCTCAAAAATTATTTCTTTTCGAATTTCTTCACATTCTTCATGCAGCCCTTTTCATGCATCCACTTCCTATATATTTCATTACTCAGCGAATTGTGTTTGTGTATTCCTGAATTTCCCTGAACATTTTTGCACTTCCTTCTTTCATCGATCAGTTGAAGTATTTCTTCTGTTATTCATGGTTCCATCGCAGTTATCTTCTTTGTACCTACGTTTTTCTTTCCTGTTTCTGCGATTATACTTTTTAGAGATGTCCGTTCGTCTTCACTGTACTGCCTGGTGAGATGTTCCTTATTTCTGCATCTAAAGCCAAAGAGAACTTAAATGTATCTCTTCATTCCTTAATACTTCCGTATCCCACTTCTTTGCGTATTGATTCTTCTTGACTAACCTCTTGAACTTCAGCCTACTCTTCATCACTACTACAATAGCGAACCCAGTCTGTATCTGCTCCTGTGTACGACTTACAATCCAGTATATGTTTTTTTTTTTTTTCAAAACCTCTGACTGACCATAATGTAATCTAATTGAAATCTTCCGTGCCACCTGGCTTTTTTCAAGTACACTTCCTCCTCTTGTGATTCTAGAACAGAGTATTCGTGATTACTAACTGAAATTTATTACAAATCTCAATTAATCTTTCTCCTCTCTCATTCCTTGTCCAAAGCCCATATTCTCCTGTAACCTTCCTTCTACTCCTTCCGTTAGAACTGCATTCCAGTCCCAAACCACAATAACATTTTCATAAAATTTTCATCTCTTTTTACGTACTGTATTACGCTTTCGTTATCCTCATATACCTTCTCTGTCCTTTCATCTCAGCTTGCAACATCGGTATCTATACGTGTACTATCGTTGTCGTTGTTGGTTTGCTATCGATTCTCATAAGAACAACCCTATCACTGAAATGTTCATAGTAACATACTCTCTGCCCTACCATCCTATTCAGAACGAATCCTACTCCCGTTATACCATTTTCTGCTGCCGTTGATATTACCCCATACTCATCTGACCAGAAATCCTTGTCTTTCTTCCATTTACCTTTTCTGACCCCTGCTACATCTAGATTGATCTTTTGTATTTCCCTTTTCAGACCTTATAGCTTCCCTACTACTTTCAAGTTTCTGACTTTCCATGCCTCCTCGTCGCCGTGCGGTAGCGTTCTCGCTTCCCGCGCCCGGGTTCCTGGGTTCCATTCTCGGCGGGGTCAGGGATTTTCTCTGCCTCGTGATGACTGGGTGTTGTGTGATGTCCTTAGGTTAGTTAGGTTTAAGTAGTTATAAGTTCTAGGGGACTGATGACCATAGATGTTAAGTCCCATGTTGCTGAGAGCCTTTCGTCGCCTCTACTTTCATTGTTTATTTAGTCTTTTTCTCATGGTCGCCTCCTTCTTGGCTGTGACCCCAACCCACCCATCCCCTACGGAGACCCGAATGGAGAACCGTTAAGGAATCTTTTGCCAATGGAAAGATTATCATGACACTTTTTCACTTTGAGGCCACCAGTCCTGTGGATACACGTTATGTGTCTTTATGGAGTGGTTTCCACTGCTTCAGCATCCTTATGTCTACCACCATTAGGAACAGGTTCTCACCCCACAAGGGAGAGAATATCCTGAGCCTGAGGCCGATCCTCCGCCCCCTTTGACAAGGCTGTTACCAGAAATAGGGTGACTTCTTATGGCGAAAATCTGCGGCCGCAGTTACTGATGATTTTTATTAAAAATTTAAGCAGTTTGGGGGTCGAAACCGAGACCGAGAAAGTTTTCATTACTGATCAAATACACTATCATGTTTTTTAGCACTTCTTCATATGTAACTAAGTTTAATGTCCAAAAATAAAAGAATCTAACGAAAATTAAAGCTGCACCTACTTGCATCAACGCTTTAACTCTATCGGTAAATAACGTGCTACCCCTCTTCAGACATTGCGCGTCACTCTCCCCAAAAATTGTCCTAAGGCGATAGGCTCCACAGATCTATATTTTGTTTTTATTTACCTAAAGTGATCTTTCTGCAAGAAATAGTACAACTGAAGTTTTTCTGTCCTCTGCCATCGACGTTATCTATTTCCAACAAATCCGTCTAAAATATCTAAAACATAATCATACTTCATTGCTAATGACTTAATGAATGCAGCGTTCATTCAGTTAATCAACCTCCTTCCTTTCTCACTGCTTGCAATTCAGGTTATTCTGTCTTCGATATGGTGTTGGGCGTCTTGTTTCACTGATCCTGGCACTCTATGCAGTGGTTACGAAATCACTGCATAATTAATTTGCCAAGAATGTAAGTTATATGGGTGTGAGCAGTTTGCAGGTACTACTAGTAATAAAGCTTCCCTTTCTCACCTTTGACGAAGATACAGTCGATTGTCATTCCCTTGAGACGATATTTGGAGAAGGTAATGTAATAATCTGGTCACAGAATGGACGAACGTTAATCACGTAGGGCGTGGCATGGAAGTAACAAGGTTTTCTGACGACGGCACGCACTTGAAGCGATACTCATTGGTGTCCAGGAGACGACAATCGGAGCAAATTGGGGAGTTCGTTAATCCGAAAACGTGGAGCCGGCGTCTCGTCACACTTTTTTGTGATGACTTGGTACCACGTCGCGCACACGTTTCTTGGCAGAAAGTGGAAGTGCATCGTTTTCCACACTCGTGGACAGTTGATAGTTGGGTACTTGGTTTCTAGCACATTACGCGGGACTGCCCGCAGAGATCACGTAGCAGCATTCCAGAATGAATGTCGATGTGTGGGAGAGCTGTGTCGCGACATGCGCCACTGACACCGGTGGGACGTGAGAGACCGGCATCAGGACGTCCAACAGACGACCCGTGAGGGAGGCTTGTTGTCTGGCCCATCGTTTCCACTTATTGCTCACATAAAGGGCCGCTGCCTTTGCTGGGATGTTGACGAGTCCGAGCCCTCCATCGCCTAGGAAGGGGCTGAGAGTGGCATAATGTACTTAGAATATGTGTCCTATGGATAGGAAACAACCGAAGGTCGCCTGAATTCTTTCACCTGAAGTCTGTGACCTATTGCCGCCCGTAGGGGAGGATCTGTGCAACGTGACTGAGTTGCTTCATAAGAGGTTCAGATATTCCACACTTTACAACGGGTTCACGTTCCAGAGCAAGTGCAGGCGCACCATCAGGCGTACAATCTATAGTGACCGTCGACAGTTTTCCGCAGCCGTTCCGCACACATCCTCCGTAAGCGTGACACCCAAGGCCCTCTGTTCAGTAACTCGCGGGAGGAAGGAGACAGCGCCCAGCCTAAGACTGCGTCCGATATTCAGCGCTGTCGACTTATCTAAGTTCAGAAGACTGCCTGCAGCCTGTCCATATCGCTGTATCCAGTTAGTGCACTGCGTGCTTCCGCGGCGGAACGAACTAGAAATAGGAGGTCGTCGGCGTACACCCTTTAGCGGAAGATGATGCCCCGCAGGGTGACACCAGGTAGCTTATGGTTGAGATCCTCGAAGAGTCGCTGGTCGCTGGAGCACGATTGCATTAAAACGGGTAGAAACGGGGAAACCTTGTCTTAGAGACAAGTATCGGACTCGGACCCGAGAGTTGGTTGCTGCCAGAAGGAGCCGCAAGATGTGCATTTGTGGTGCACTCTATCGAAGGACTGACTGAAATCGATTCGATGGAGACGATCGCCTCTCACAGGCGGTATGCCGAGACGATCACTTTTAAGTCCCTGCAGTCGTCAGTAGCCATATGTACGTCGACGTCTCTCGTCTAAAACGTTTGTTCTGGAGTGAGGAACATTAGTAAAGTCACTTTTCATAGTGACTGCCAAAAGCCTGAGGAAGATCTTGTAGTTGGCTCCCAACATTGTAAGGGGCCTATAGGCATCGACCGATTACCCACCTGCTGGCTTGCTTAACTGTATTTTTCGGCAAAGGTAGGCGGTACTGGGCAGGCCGGAGACAAGAGTTCTCGGAAAATTGTGACGTAGTGGGATATCACGATGTCACGGAAAGTATGGTAATCTGCCGGGCACTGGAGACATATTGCACATATTGTAATGCTTCCACAGTGGCCTCGTCGTTTACGGCTCTTTCCTGGTAAAGATGGCGATAATGATCCTCCGTGTCTTTCACTAAGGTTGCTTGGATCGTACAGGTACGACCTTTTTCCGTCGTAAGGGGTGTAATTAACAATCGGCGGTGTTGATACATACCCGCCAAGAAGTGGGCGTTTTGGGGGCCTTTACAGCCAATCGGTCGTGTCGTCCCGAGCGGAGATTCATCAAGATGATATGTAGTCCTTAATTTGGTGGGTTCTCCTTACCTGTCGGACGATGGGTTTACAGCGTCGAAGTGCCTGAGCGGCGCATAGTAAAAGTCGAGTGTCTGCCAGTGCTAGGCAACAATATCCTTGCCAGACATGGCATAAATGTCTTGTGGATTGCCGGTTTGGCTCTGAGAAGGCAGCACACCAAAGACGAGTGATATCAGTAGGGACGTATTTCATAGTTGGCCCACTTTGCGGCGACTTGCCCATGGCAGTAAAGATCCTGGAGGTGTGTTACATTCATCATTCAAAGGCTATTACTATGCCAGACTTGCTGAGGGTGGAGATGCATAAGGCAGACGTAGCCAATGTCATTAGAGAAGGCCAGAACGCATTGTTCGGGGCCGACCATAACCTGTTTAAGATCTTGAAACAAATAAATGCTATCCAGTCGGTTAGCCGAATAACTGGTAAGATGCCTGTGTCAAAAGATCTCGCCGTGTATCTTTCCCCACGTGTGCACAAATGTAAATCGTGAACCACCATGCCCAGTTCTGGACAAGGAGTGTAGTTCGGGATTTGGTCCTGGGGATGAAGGACGCAAACAAAATCGCCAGCGAAGTCACTGTGTTCGTACCGTCCTAGAAAAAGGAAGTCAATTTCAGTGAAGTAGAGTCTGACCTGAACAAGACGTTTGATGTTGCCCGACTGTGCGTGAACATGAATGAATAGAGTTTCAAGTGCTCTGACCGCTAATCCTCGAGTGGAGAGGAGACACGTGATGTCGACGGCTTGGATACCATCACGCACTAAAATCGCGACCCTGGTGTCTGTGGGACCACCAGGCACCACATATGTTGCGTAGACATAAAAGCTCGGGAGTACGGTTGTTCGCACTTCTTGCACGAGTGCAAAGTCGACTCCTATGGCTCGTATTGTTGGATCATTGCATGTACATAACCATATTGATATTCATCGTTGCCAGACGGTAAGCTTGGCGGTGCGGTAACGGGGTTGCATTATTCGTGGTAATGGTGGAAGAAGCGGACGTCGCGAGAGACGTCACACCCCGCTGACCGCGGCCCTCTGGTGTTTTTCAGATCTCAGTGAGTCCCAGATCGGGATGCTGTTCAATCTCGACGTCCCCATCACACGATGTGGCCACGGAAGTCTTTTCATGCGCCATAAGATGGTGGCGGTTGATAGGGAACGAGCGCCTCCGCAGCTTGCACTGGAAACCTCTGCTGATAATTGTTCACCGCAGAGGACTAGTAGTCGGGCTCCACTGTTAGTTCCACAGGGGTGGAGACGGTGGCAATGGTGTCAGCCTCGTGGTCGGCATGTTGGCTAAGCAAGCCTATCATAGGCATTCTCCTGCGAAACGCTGGAGTGAATACATTGCAGGTGCAAGGAGTGTCTGTTTCTAAACGTCGTCGAGAAATCGGAACGTCCAAAATGCAGCGCCTCTTCGAGCTGCGGTATTCGATCAAATTTTGTGTAAAACTGGGCAAGACGGTACGAAAACGTCATAAATTATTCAAGAGGCCTACAAAGAATATGCCATGTCACATGCTAGGGTTTTCGCGTGGCACTGGACGTTAAAACACTGCCGCAAAACTTGGAGGACGATGAACGCTCTGGAAGACCTTTAAGAAGCAGAACTAACGAAAATCTGGCCAACATACATCAAGTTTTAAACAGTTTCCCATGTCTCAGCATCAGAATGATTACAGATGAAGTGGGTCTGAATCACCAAACTGTGTTTCAGTTAGTGACAGAACATCTAATTATAAGAAAACGTATCTCTAAAGTGGTCTCGTATGAACAGAAGGAGCAGCGCCTGGCTTTCGCAGGGAACACTTGAACGATTACAAACCCAACCAGCTGTTTTGGACTAAGTGGTCATGGGTGATGAGACCTGGATCTCTGAATACGATCCAGAGTCGAGGACGCAAAGCTTGGAGTGGAAAATCTCCGCAAATCTCGGCATCATCAAAGCCGAGCAAGTCAAGTGTGAAAGCATGACCATTTCTTTCTTTGACGCACAAGGAATGATGCAGAAAGTGTTTGTGCCTGCCGGACAGACTCTCAATGGTCAGTATTACACTGGAGCGGTCCGCCATTTGAGGGACCGAGTCCGCCGTGTCCGCCCAGAGCAGAAAGACGACTGGGAGCTCCACAATGACAATGGGGCAGTTCACACCTGCTTCGCTATAACTGAAGCTTTGACCCAGTTCAACGTGGCGCAGCCACCCTACAGCCCCGCCCTCGCCCCCAGTGACTTCTTTTTGTTTTCGCGGATGAAGAGAGACTGGAGAGGGAAGCGGTCTGACAGTCCTGCAGCTGTCCAAAAGGCTTCGACGAGGGTTTTGTACAGCATTACAGCTGAGGAGATCCAGGGAGCTTACCAGCAGTGGAAATCTGGTTGGCAGTGGTGTGTGAATTCTCAAGGCACCTCTTTTGAAGAATTTTAGCTCGATGTATTAAAGTACTCAATAAATTTTTTGTTCTGAGACCAGTGTTCACACATCCTGTACTTAGGTGAATGAATAGGTACATATAGGCAAAAAAATATGTAGCCATGTAGGTAAACCAGCATACATTCCAATACAGTCCACTGTCCGTCCAATTTTTTTTGACTATATTAGTAAAAAATAAGGAGAAAAGTTGAGATGGTGGGTTTAAGATTTATAGTTTTCTAAATAGTGCTCCCCACTTGAGTTCCATTCATGGAACGTTCATAAAACTATGTATAACTGTTAGAACACTTCTTTGCCACGTTGTTCAACCCGCAGATAATATTTGCTTGAATTCTGCGAAAGTCCTGAAAATGTAGACCTTTTATGTGTATTTCTGCTGTTTGTCATTTAGTGATAGGTCTGTATTGATAACAAAGTCCTATCATATGTGATGAATTTTTCCAAGAAAAAGTTGTCAGTTATTTGCATTTCAATCACGTCATGACAAGATTCCATGGAACTCTGCTTCAGTTTGAAAGTAAAGTTGTGCAGGACAAACTCTACACAAACTTTCTACTGCTTTTATACATTCCAGAGGCCATCTTCAACACTTGATTTGAGGCTGTTGCTGCATCACGACGCTTAAAACAATGGTGTTGACGCAGTATGGCCACATGTCCACTACTTAACTATGCTCATTTAAAACTGACTGCGAATGGTAGCTGAGGTTTTCAGACATGGTCGTACGCCGTAGCTTTCGGCGTTTCGGAGAACGTTGTTTACATGTGTGACCTTCCGAGTCGGACGATGACATTTACTCACGCCTCGACGGCACAAAAGTTTCCGTTTATACGATAAGAACGTCGATTACCAACCATCTGTCGGCGGTGCCTGCAGCGTCCGGCGGTATGGATGGCTTTGGACGGAGCTCTGCCACAGTCCAGTGTCGGTCTGCGGAGACCGGTTCCAGCGTTTCAACCTCGGTCTGTTGCGTCCTCATAGACAGGGAAGTCGTGAGCGCCGCCGCGTTAGTTACCGGGAGAATTGTCGGCATCGGAGGAGGTGATCGGACGATGGAGGCACTTGGAACGTATGTGACCATCCATACCGCATCAGGATCATGATTTAGGCAGTCATGAATAACTATGGCCCGGAAACATTGATGGAGGTACGATGGTACGTGTAGTCGGAGTTCAATGTGCACCTGGTCCACTCAGTTGAAGACTGAATACTTCTTAAATTGGGTCCATTTTTCTGCCACGTGTTCGTTTACTGTAAGGACGGCTCGCCACCGTGACGTTTGCAACCGGGAGTTCGAAGAGTAGTTCGAATACCATATAGTCCGCAGTCGCTGTCTGACATGAGCAACCTTCAGCGATATTTCCGTGTGCGTGGCAAAAGCGTAGTCCTTGTTTAATGTCCCGGGGGCCCTGTCACAAGTGGCGTCGTTAACTAGTCTCACATAGACCGTGTTACCTAGGATCGAAAAGTGGATGTTGACGATGTAGGCAGCCGGTATCTTTGCCTCTTCCTTTAAAAAGCCCTCAACATCGAGTGCTTTTAGTCTAGCAATGTCGTTTGCAAGAGCGAATGTCAATCTTAATTATCGGTGTTGATTCGCCGTGATCTTGTCACACTATGGCGTCACGACTAGTAGAAATTCATACCCTGCTCATCCTCAGTACGAATCCACTGGACCACGTTCCTAAACGGAGCACAAAATTTATAGAAGAAAATTAAATCCCTCCACAGCACAGAATGAAACAATAACATAGATGAAATTTGCTCGGAAATAAATCCTAAGAGTTGGTGAAACAATAAGTAGGCTGTTTAGGTTCTTATATTGGTAACGCCGCAGCCACGTAGCGCTCTGTATGAAAATCACTGGCTGTGCTGTGTGCAGTCTGTGGCTGGTCTGCATTGTTGTCTGCCATTGTAGTGTTGGGCAGCGGCAGCTGGATGTGAACAGCGCGTATCGTTGCGCAGTTGGAAGTGAGCCGCCAGCGGTGGTGGATGTGGGGAGAGAGATGACGGAGTTTTGAAATTTGTAAGACTGGATGTCATGAACTGCTATATACATTATGACTTTTGGACACTATTGAGGTAAATACATCGTTTGTTCTCTATCAAAATCTTTCATTTGCCAACCATGCCTATCAGCAGTTAGTGCCTTCAGTAGTTTGAATCTTTTATGTAGCTGCCAGTAGTGGCGCTCGCTGTATTGCAGTATCTTGAGTAACGAAGATTTTTGTGAGGTAAGTGATTTGTGAAAGGTATAGGTTAATGTTAGTCAGGGCCATTCTTTTGTAGAAATTATTGAAAGTCATATTGTGTTGCGCTAAAAAAATATTGTGTGTCAATTTAAGCACAGTCCTGTACAATTGTTCTAAGGGGACGTTTCATATGTCGACCCTTAGCCGAGGATACCTCATTGGTATCTTCTGATTTTTTCTTGTAGTTTGTGTAATTAGTGTAGCTTTTGTTTATTGCTAGCGTGTAACCATAGAGATAATTTCCTTTGTAGTTGTGGTCTTTCATTGTTGTACGGTAAAACATTTGTGACATGCAGGAAGTATTTCGCAGCTGCGCTTGCAATTAACTAGATATTATTTTCAGTGCTATGTTAATGTGTTTTCTTATTTTCTTCTTCAAATTGTGGTTTTCTGTGTTATTGTGTGAAATATTGTGACAATAATGCCGTGCGAAAAACGTAATATTAGGCTCCAAAGTAAACTGAGAAATGACAGTGAAGACGAAAGCAGTGTGTTAGCGCCGCCGAGTAATGAATTAACTAATGTTCAAAGTAGTAATTTGTTAATTGTACATAGGGAAATAATGGCGTAGACAGTGAAACAAATAGTGAACATGGAAGCAGTATCGATCGATCGGTCGGCAACAGCTCGCCTCAGGAATCAGAAAAGACAGGGCGCAATTTTGCAAATACTGTAGATTCAGGTTTTGCGTCCTCACCGTTTTCTCAAATAAGTCAAGACACATTTTCTGCTTTTCAAAATCAGAACATTGCTGGTCCAAATGCACTGCAGAACAGCACTGAGGAACATGTTTTAGACACGAGTGCATTGATATTACAAATGGGACAAATGCTTCAAAAGTTAGACGCAATGTAACAAAATCTTCAAACGTTAGACACAATGGAACAAAATCTTCAAAAGTTAGACACAGTGGAACAACACCAGAGACAAACACAGAAACAGTTAGACACCATGGAACAACACCAGAGACAAACACAGCAACAGTTAGACACAATGGAACAAAATCAGAGACAAACACAGCAAAAGCTTCAAAAGTTACACACCACACTTTAACAAACACGTGAAGATTTAACTACTGAGTTACATAACATCGAATCGAAATGTCCAAAAGTCTCTAACGACGTAAAAACACAAATTTGTGAGCATTTCCAACCTATTTTTTCGTGCCATGAAAATGCATTACAGAATCACGAAACAGCAATAAAAGAACTGCCAACTATTGTTCATGAAAATCACGACACCTTGCAAGATAAAATTGACTCAGTTGCATCTACCGATTCGGTTACACAACTTGCAAAAACTCAGGAAAACTTAAAGTACACAGTAGATACGATTTCAACACAAATGGACACTCTGAAACTTGGTTCAGCAAACCACACAAAGGAAATAATTTCCCCATTGGACAAGGAATCCGAACTTTCAGATCAGTTCACTAACTTATCTACAAAGGTAGATGATGATCTGAATGACACAAGACCTGTAGCCTTCACGGATACTGAAGAGTATGAACAAATGAGAAAATTCAAACAAAATCATAATCAAATTAATACACAGTAAAAAAGAGAAATCCGGGAGTACAAGATCAGTTGGCACAGGTAATACAAGAATTACATATTCCAGATGACACTCGCGCTCCAGTACGTGAAGAGGGGCATAGAAATACAGAACAACCACTAAATAATAACACAGGACACTTCGGAAATGATGAAAAAAATTGGCAAGGTACATCGAATTTTGAGATGGAGCCGCCGAAACGACGTAACAATGACCGACATGTGACTCGCCGACATGATGATTTTGACTATAAACTGTTTATTACTACACGTAAATTCAAAACATTTAAGAAATCTGGCAACGACATTAATCCACAATCGTGGCTCCATCAATTCTCTCATTGTTTTCCTCCCAACTAGTCATTAGAGCATAGATTAGAATTTATGTCTTGCCACTTAGAGAATGAACCAGCTGTGAGAATGCGATCGGTCTTTCACGATTGCCACAGAAAAGGAGAATTTTATCATGCCTTCCTCTCAGCATATTGGTCTCAAGCTACACAAGACCGAGTAAAACATAGCAACATGATGATGAAACACTTTGAACAATCTGAATTTTTCAATCTTGTCAAATATTTTGAAGACATGTTGCATAAGAATCAGTATCTTTCAAACACATACAGCCACTCAGAACTCATCCGCATTTGCTGAAACAAACTACATGAACATTTACGACATATTATTTTAGCAGGACGTTCCAAAGATGACATTGAAGCTTTTCAGGGACTGTTACAAGAACTGGAAATTGACACTAACAGTCGCGGAACGCCAAAACAGGAGCACAACAATTACAGGTTACACCTGTCACAATTCCGCGATGACGGAAATAATACACGACAAGGCTATTGTTACAACGTAAATCCTGACCAAAAGTGACACCACCCACATGACAACCGTTGGCAGAGTAGTAATAATTACAGGGAAAGATCACCTCTCCGCGGTAATGACTATCACAGAGACAATCAGAGAAACAGACAATTTAGGAACCAAAATAATTCTTATCAAAGGAGACAGAATAACTTTAGATGCAACAGTTCAGCGCGCAGTTACGATTCAGGAAGAAATTCCCCACCACGTGACCGACAAGAAAGAAACTATGGAATCTACCGACATGACGACAGACGATATGATCGTAACGACAGACCTGAATTGCATCAGAACCGGCGGGATTCAAACAGAGCAGGGCCATCTCGACAACGTGAATTTCTGGAAGTTAGGTGTCCTAATCCCAATAACGACGCGCGCCAACAAAGAGATAGCAAACAATGAATCGCACCGCAGGCAGCCACCTGCGCCGGCCAGTTCAGCGAAAAATAGCATACACGCTAACTTTGAAAAAAAATTTTAGCATTCCTTACTGACGTATACAACATGATAATTGCTTTGAAGTTGAAACTCTGCGCACTAGAAAGGGTAAAAGATTGCACCACATTTCACATGTAAAACCGTTTCTTGAAAGATAATCGGCTTTTTAACTTTGTCTTTGCCATATAACTTTTCACTTTACATTACCAGTTTGCTTTGTCAGACTTAGAATCAGTTGACATGCAACAATGTTCGAAGTTAAATATCCAGTAAAGAACCAAGAGAACTTATTTAAACAGAAATTACGAATGCATTGTTATTGTGAACAGACGACACAGTGGTATTGTGTGTGTACATCCTTGCTTGTTAGTTGCACGATTACGTAACGACTGTAAGGCTCACATACTTAGAACATTTACCAGTACTGCTAATGAGATTTTAATACAACATTTTGGTATACTTGAAAATACATTCTGGATTTAAAAGTGCTTTCTGCGAGATACCAGATGACACAGTGGTTAGTTTATGTGACAGCTACACGATTTTATCACGACGCTACTAATGAGTGACAATTTACAATATTGCTTTTGCAGTGTATCTGTTTTATATCTCCACAGTTTTTCTGAACTATTCTGGAAAGTAAAACATGTTTTAGTAGTAGCTTTGTGGCATAGCTACAATAACACAGCAATTTTCGTAGTACAACAATACGTTACAGTATAGTACTTTCTTGATCACGGCAATAATCGTAATAACTAAGGTATCTATACGCAAAGCATTTCACTTTTGTTTATCATGAGGTAAGTACATTGACTTCTGCAGAACTTAGCTTTCGGAGGACGATAACTACGACACTTCCACAGAGATTACCTTACAACAAGACGCACAGTTTAGCGCTACAGTACACATATTTGAGTGATTAATTTTGTACTTAAAACATTTATTTTTCAAGATTTTTGAATTACAAAGAAAGTTTTCCGTGATAGATTTCATTCCATTGATGTAATCTGTAACACCTGAGGGTGTAATTACATTAATCCTCAGGGGGGTAGATGATTACTTTGTGTACCATGTGTATGGCAAGCACAAGGGTCCCTAGCTAATATGCTATTTGCTTATACAACTTTACACATCGGCACCATATTTCTCTAACACAGAATTACACAGCTATCTGATCATTTAACTCAGAGAGACAAATATTTATTTTACTTCATCAGTGACAGATGTAATTACATGGTTGGATAACTCCACGGTTATGAAATTGTATTTTGTCTGTACTTTGTGAAATGTTCATATTTTTTTCAGAACCATTGTAATACTATGAGAGCTTTGAATGATGTATTTGGTATGGGATCATGATTTTTAAAGTACGTTTGAGGCAGATGGCACTTTTGACATGAGCAGAGAATTTTTCTTAGGTTTTGAAATTATTGGAGGAAGCTACGACGATTTTGAGAGTTCACTGAGGTGTTATGATGTTATTATTACGATGACTATGTGTATTATGCTGTTGCGGTATGTTTATGATCAATAAGCTGATGCTATATGAGTTATTTGATTATGCTACGTATCTGTTACGATGAAATATTGAAGAAGTGTTGACGAATAAGGTAAGGAATAATGAGTAGTGGTTAGGGACTCTGGTTTGTGAAAAAGGTTGTTCGAAACCAAGAACCGTACTTTATCAGTTATGAAATGTATGTAAATGCGTTAATGTATTACAATGCCGACGAAAACTTTTTGGACACTGTTATATCAATAGGACTCTGTTTCTACAGATTTGTAACGCAAATTCTTGACCTGTGAAATATTTTTATATGAGACTGTAGCGGAAACTGCTGTCGTAAATATTTCGGTAAGAAAGTAAAGTGACCACCTTCACGTAATGCGTCGTTGGCACCCAGCTGCACGATAGAAGCCTAAAAAAAAGCCATTGGTGTGTGCCTATCAGAGGCACAGGTGGAGAAGAAAAAAAAGAAGCCATTATCCTCGCTATTGACATTCCTTTGTAGAAAGCATCGTAAATACGACACCCTCAAACTTGAAAACATGATTGCACTGTAGAGCTCATAATTTATGATATTTACTGAAATGAAATGATGAGAAACATTTCATGTCTATTATCCTGCTAGTTGGAAGATTGTTTACTGCATTATGAAATGCCTTATGGCTAGCGAATGACGTTTCATGTCTTGCTTTGCCCTATTTTGTTTAATGTCTAGTTTCTAGCTGCATTGCAGCATTGGTTAAAATAAAATTTAATAGATGTACTAATACAGTTATTTTATGCCTACAGATCCAGTAAAAAAAATTTTCATTATCTGCTTCTGAGAAAACGAGGGAACATAAATAGACTTTTCCCTTCACATGAATTGCATAAATAATTATTTTTTTTTTTTTTTTTTTTTTTTTTTTTTTTTTTTTTTTTTTACGATTTGGCAACTTGTCTGCTAGCGTAAGTTCTCGTGATGCATCACCCTAGTGTTAAGATGTGACATAGGTATTAAACATGGCCATTTTTACTGTAATATTTTTTCTACTTGAGTTTTGTCATGTTTAGATATAGGTAATAGCATTTGCTGCTGTTTTCTGCCAGCCATAATGTTACTGAATTTGACTATGTATTACTCTTTTAAGCCAGTTTTACTACAGTTTTTTTTTCTTGTTTGCTGTGCATAGCCTTATATTAGTTGTAATGTTGCATTTGCTGTGCTAATTTAGATTTGCTGCTGCTTCCTTTGAAAAATTCAATTTTTTTCATTGCTGTTTGTATTAATTGTTTTGTGCTGCTGCATTGTCTCGTCTCTTAGTTTAATATCTGAGCTCAGTAGATTTAAGTTAGCTTAAGAGGGGGGTAGCCTATGTAAGAGAATGAGTTGTGATGAATTGGAAGAAATGCATTGAGAGGCTATAAGATAATGGTTTGGCCAAAAAAAGTATTTTGAAATAGGATATGAACAAAAAAGTAAGGTTTAGGGACAACAGGTTTAGGTAGTATTTTCTTGAAAGTAAATGATGAGATAAGATAATGGATAGGGTTTTTTTGATGAAAAGAAATGATGAGGTAAGACAAAAGATCTATGGAATGAAGTTTTGGGTTGGACTGCAGTATCAAATGTTACAATGAAAACAAACCCTGTCCTATTCTTTCGTACAATTCTGCTGTTTTTGTATACCCTTGTGTATTTGTGTTTTTACTGTCTTTAAGTGTTTAGCTAATAAGATTTATGTTGTAGACTTTTTCTAATACTCAGCTACATTCACTAGGATGAGGAATACCGTTATCCTCAAATATAATTTGCATTTATAACATATTATTTTCTTTGTAAAGATGTTTAGACGTTATTTATTCTGTTTTGCTTTAATGTTCACATGTGAAGTTGATGTTTCAAAAGTTATTCTGACATTTTATATATTTACTTACGTCATAATTCCTGTAACACTGATGTATATGTTATTTCGATTCTTTTGTGAAGCCTGCATTAACACAAATGTTATCTGTATTGTTATTTTGTTTAATGATGTATTTTGTACCTTTGGTATTGTATTCTTATGTTATAAAATTGTAATTGACACCAGTTCATCAAATTAAGCAACTTGTAAGTTACACTTCACTGCACACGTTTCTGTTGGTCATAGTATATGGACAATATGTGAGAAGTAGGGACTAATGGGTTTGCACGTGTGTTAATAATTCAGCAAGGGACTGGTTAACAGCATTGCTGGTTCTAAGGACATTTCAAAAAAAATTTTTGTGAGTGCACAAGTGGTGGTTCATGGACTTGCTATATTGTCCGCAAGACTCTTCGATGGTGATTTTGCACCTGCACAGTCACAACAGATGGCTGCTGGCCGTCTCTACAAGGACTACAGTGGGTCTGCAGCTTTGATGGCCCACCAATACCATTATTTCTACAAGGACTACAGTGAGTCTGCATCTTTGATGGCCCAACAATACCGAAATCTCTACCAGGACTACAATGGGTCTACTCTGTGTTGACCTACCTACCAATATTCTTCAAAACTTCGACTGACTCTGCTGTGGGTTTGCTCTGTTATTGCCCATTACCTGTCTGTATGTCAATAGTCAGCACTGTCTTTCCTTTGGAAGGACAACATTACTTCTTCAAGACTGCATGGAAATCCACTACTTCCGTGTGCATTTTCTTTTACTACTCAGACTTTGAGAAAAACACTACAATTTTACTGTGATGAATGATCAGGACTGTCTTTATGGACTGTGAGAAAATTTTAGCTTTTGACTAACATTGTATCAATAAGTGTGTGCATTTGATATCTTTGTTATTGTAATTATGAAAAATTTTATCAAATCATAATTGGCCACTGCCCAAAACAATCTGTAAAGTTTTTGTGGGGAGCATGGTGTCTATGTAAGTAGGCTGTTTAGGTTCTTATATTGGTAACGCCGCACCCATGTAGCGCTCTGTATGAAAATCACTGGCTGTGCTGTGTGCAGTCTGTGGCTGGTTTGCATTATTGTCTGCCATTGTAGTGTTGGGCAGCGGCAGCTGGATGTGAACAGCGTGTAGCGTTGCGCAGTTGGAGATGAACCGCCAGCGGTGGTGGATGTGGGGAGAGAGATGACGGAGTTTTGAAATTTGTAAGACTGGATGTCATGAACTGCTATATAAATTATGACTTTTGAACACTATTGAGGTAAATATATTGTTTGTTCTCTATCAAAATCTTTCATTTGCCAACCATGCCTATCAGCAGTTAGTGCCTTCTGTAGTTTGAATCTTTTATGTAGCTGCCAGTAGTGGCGCTCGCTGTATTGCAGTATCTTGAGTAACGAAGATTTTTGTGAGGTAAATGATTTGTGAAAGGTATAGGTTAATGTTAGTCTGGGCCATTCTTTTGTAGGGATTATTGTAAGTCAGATTGTGTTGCGCTAAAAAAAAATATTGTGTGTCAATTTAAGCACAGTTATGTATAATTTTTCTAAGGGGACGTTTCAAAACTGTTTGTCGTATAGTGACCTTTATCATGACAACTACTCTAATGAGAGTGTGCTACCTGTCGCCACTAGGTTTATATATATATCAATGTACACGATGAAAGTGGTATCAAAATCTCTGTCAAGTGTTTCAACTATAGATATGCTTTTTGAAACTAGCCTGGCTGCAGAAACTACGATCTTTTGAATTCTTGGAGAAAAGATAGAAAAACAAACTGAAATAACGTTTTCTCCAGTGACAAACTGGTACACCATTCTGCTACATTTTAATTCTAAATGTCAACCTTAATTAAAACGGTTGCGAGAATGGATTTCATAGCTATAGGGGAGTTTCCCGTTACTATATATCAAGATTGGACTTTGCTTAAACCTTACGAGTACGCAAAAAACTTCCGGATATGTGGGACCATTGTAGAGGTTTGTCTCCGATTCTCTTAAAAAGGAACATCAGAGAATAGAAAAACAGTCATTACTTACAACACTATGGCTGATCAGTGGCAACAGTTTAAGTTACCAGATATAACCGAATACCTGAAGGCTGGAGACAGTACCATAGAGGATCTGGTGGCTGAAGCTAGTAAGATCAGGAGATTTAAGTCTAAAGCGTCTGGGGTTATGTTGTCATTAAACAGAAAAGTGAAGATGACGTAAATAATAAAATAGCACAGGGAGAAGGGCGTGGGAAAACTGAACTTGGTCCTTTTTAACGACAAAAAGGACCAAACAGGTGATGCATAGTTCAATTGTTGAAATTAGCGCCACGTACGGAGCAGGAAAGTGAGTAATGAAGAAGCGTTAAGAAACAAGTCCCTTGCACTAGAGACGTACGTTTGGAGGAGAAGTAAGACCAACTTCAGGCTGGGCAGATTACCAAATACCAACATCAGAGAGACTACTGGTGTCGACTGATCAATAATGGACACTACAGAGATGAAACACATAAAATGTTTCAGATGGACGGATAGGTTGTCCGTTAGCCGATGGCCGAAGAAGGTTGTTTCTAAGTGAAATATATTTTTACGAGTAACGCAGGCCGCTTCTTCATTCGTACTATATCTTAAAGTTAAAGCAATTACAACCCTCTGTCGCAAAAACTAATGAATTTTTGAGACCGAGGTTTGTAATTTCTTTAACCTAGATTTTTAGATGGTTTTAATCAAGCAGACATGTTTAAAACTTTCGTACTGTATGTGTTTGCAAGGAACTTTGCCAGTTGATGACAGGAGTTAATAAGGTATATCTGTCCTGAATCTGGTGGTTGGTTTGAACGTAGTAGTGCTTTATTAGACATGCCTTTTTTTAATTCCATTTTTGCACAGACTTACACAGTAATCAGATGCATGCGGTTTTTCAGGGTTACATTGAATCTGAACAACGGCGAAATTTGTAATCTTGTTCCATCTTCTTTTTCTCGCAGGTTATGTAATGTTGGCGCCGTTTATCTGCCCCCAGTCGCCATCTTCTTCTGTCTTGACTTTCCTCAACGTTCATATTCCATGCTTTCATCGCCTCCTCCACATTATTTTGCCAGTTGCTTTGTGGGCGATCCCTTTTCTTTCGCTGGGTTGGTATCCCTGGTAGTATCCTAACTGGTATCCTATGTTCATTTATCCTATTCGCATGTCAAAGGACGCAAGCTGCTTTTGTCGGATGTCGTCACACATATCCCGAGCCGATTTCATCCTTTGTCGGATTATGACATTTCTTGTCCTAACCGTCCTAGTACGGCTTGAGGGACTTTTCTTCCCAGGCTTTTGCTCCTCAGAAAACTATACTTTTCTTCGATTTAGTATCTTGATATTTATTTACACAGATTTTCGACTACTATTCTACATGAATAGATACTTGTCGTTTGACCGAGGATTATTGTCCCAATTATTGCTTTCTTCAGTTTAACTAACGGTAGGTTTCCAGGCGATTTAATTAAAACTACACGTGAGCGACACTGCTTTCATTTGTCCGTCACCATGACAGTCTAAGGACGGTGACTTAAAAATTGCCTGTAGCTACAGGACTGCCACCACCAAATGTGTCCAAACATCAGCCAGAGGCGCGGATGTCATTCAGTGTTATTGCGAAATCTCATTTGCCTTGAGCTATATGTGTGCGCAGTTTAACTGTGGAAACAAATTACAACAGAAAAGAGTGGTGACAAAAAACTGAATTTTTATTCTCTGCTCCTTTAGTTTGAAATAGCGTTGAGACAATTTTTGAAAGGATCTTATATTGATTAAAGAGTGTTCGTAAAGTAAAACCGAATAGTAAATATTTCGAAATATGTTAATATACATCACCTTGCGATTTCATGTTGGACGAAACGGATGTAAGATTCTGAGTAAGAATGAATAACACACCAACAATCACGACCTGCGAACATTGGTACTGAACAACAAGCTAGAAGAAGAACTCATAGTATGGTCATAAGTGATAGAAAATGAAGTGTTTAATAATCAAGGAAAATGAATTTCAAGCTGCCCAAGCGTGCACACTTGCAGGGTACATGGAAACGGTAGAACCGAAATAGGCTACAAGTGGTTGCATTATTTCTTGTGCCTTGTTTGTAAAATAACAGCCCAAGATATTTGGTCTTTCCACACTTACAATTACTTTTCCATCTACCTCCAAATAATTTACTTTTTCCGTTCCAGCAACGAAGTACTACCACTTCTTCATGTTCGTCTTCAGGCTACCCTTATTGTATTTATTCTAGATCAGATCATCATCAAATTCAGCTAATATAATCAGTAATGTGGTAAATATAGGCTAAATATATCTTGCTGTCCTCTAACATCAGTCCCATAACCTGGCATTTTGTATACCAACTTATCAGGACTGCTCCTAGATGCAGCTTAAACAGGGTCGGTGACTGTCAACATCTCTGCCGTAGACTGTTATTCACCTCGAATTCTTGTGCCCAACTATTCCCTGCCCTTTTCTCGCCGTATGACTTTCATATCATTTCACAAGAGCCTTTAGCAATCTTTGATCTAACTGCACCTCTTTCAAATCCCCCCCCCCCTTCCCACCACGCTCGGCCCCATTCATTCAAATAAAAATGTTGAAATGTGCCTGAATTCCTATGGGACCAAACTGCTGAGGTCATCGATAGCTAGACTTACACACTACGTAAACTAACCTACGCTAAGAGCAACACACACACCCATTCCCGAGGGAGGAATCGAACCTCCGGCGATAAGGGGCGCGAAGTCCGTTATACTCCGTTATATACACTCCTGGAAGATGAAATAAGAACACCATGAATTCATTGTCCCAGGAAGGGGAAACTTTATTGACACATTCCTGGGGTCAGATACATCACATGATCACACTGACAGAACCACAGGCACATAGACACAGGCAACAGAGCATGCACAATGTCGGCACTAGTACAGTGTATATCCACCTTTCGCAGCAATGCAGGCTGCTATTCTCCCATGGAGACGATCGTAGAGATGCTGGATGTAGTCCTGTGGAACGGCTTGCCATGCCATTTCCACCTGGCGCCTCAGTTGGACCAGCGTTCGTGCTGGACGTGCAGACCGCGTGAGACGACGCTTAATCCACTCCCAAACATGCTCAATGGGAGACAGATCCGGAGATCTTGCTGGCCAGGGTAGTTGACTTACACCTTCTAGAGCACGTTGGGTGGCACGGGATACATGAGGATGTGCATTGTCCTGTTGGAACAGCAAGTTCCCTTGCCGGTCTAGGAATGGTAGAACGATGGGTTCGATGACGGTTTGGATGTACCGTGCACTATTCGGTGTCCCCTCGACGAACACCAGAGGTGTACGGCCAGTGTAGGAGATCGCTCCCCACACCATGATGCCGGGTGTTGGCCCTGTGTGCCTCGGTCGTATGCAGTCCTGATTGTGGCGCTCACCTGCATGGCGCCAAACACGCATACGACCATCATTGGCACCAAGGCAGAAGCGACTCTCATCGGTGAAGACGAAACGTCTCCATTCGTCCCTCCATTCACGCCTGTCGCGACACCACTAGAGGCGGGCTGCACGATGTTGGGGCGTGAGCGGAAGACGGCCTAACGGTGTGCGGGACCGTAGCCCAACTTCGTGGAGACGGTTGCGAATGGTCCTCGCCGATACCCCAGGAGCAACAGTGTCCCTAATTTGCTGGGAAGTGGCGGTGCGGTCCCCTACGGCACTGCGTAGGATCCAACGGTCTTGGCGTTCATCCGTGCGTCGCTGCGGTCCGGTCCCAGGTCGACGGGCACGTGCACCTTCCGCCGACCACTGGCGACAACACCGATGTACTGTGGAGACCTCACGCCCCACGTGTTGAGCAATTCGGCGGTACGTCCACCCGGCCTCCCGCATGCCCACTATACGCCCTCGCTCAAAGTCCGTCAACTGCACATACGGTTCACGTCCACGCTGTCGCGGCATGCTACCAGTGTTAAAGACTGCGATGGAGCTCCGTACGCCACGGCAAACTGGCTGACACTGACGGCGGCGGTGCACAAATGCTGCGCAGCTAGCGCCATTCGGCGGCCAACACCGCGGTTCCTGGTGTGTCCGCTGTGCCGTGCGTGTGATCATTGCTTGTACAGCCCTCTCGCAGTGTCCGGAGCAAGTATGGTGGGTCTGACACACCGGTGTCAATGTGTTCTTTTTTCCATTTCCAGGAGTGTAGTTCCTCAAACCACGCGGCCACTCCGTGGGCCCCGTTTATTCCTGGGTGCATCATCATATGCTCTTTATAGGTCAACCAATACAACATGCGTCTACAGTTCACACATTGTGCGTTTTTCATATATTAGTTGTAGTGTGAAGATAGTGTCTGTTGCCGACCCCAGTGGCCGAGAGGTTCTAGGCGCTTCAGTCCGGAACCGCACGACTGCTACGGTGCAGGTTCGAATCCTGCCTCGGGCATGCATGTGTGTGATGTCCTTAGGTTAGTTAGGTTTACGTAGTTCTAAGTTCTAGGGGATTGATGACCTCAGAGCCCTTTGATAGTGTCTGTTACCGTTTCTCCTGCTGGGAATCCGGCTTGCTCTTGTTGGTGTTTGTGACTTGTTTCTTTCTCTAAGAGATCTTTCAGTACATTACAGAATAATTTTCCAATGAAAGGCATCATTGCCAAACCTAATAATTTGGGTCGTTACGTTAAACTTTCTTATGCGCCGGTCTAATGTAACAAATCTATCCATCTGTTACAAAAAAAAAAAAAAAAAAAAAAAAAAAAAAAAAGCGCGATTTTGCAAATGACTCTGTGGCAGTGTTTCCAATTAAGAGTTTGGTTTTTACCCTAGATTCTTTCGGAATCGTTCCTAAGATATCATGAAAAGTCTTAAAAATTCCTACTTTTATGGCATATAATTATAATAAAGAAAGACATGGTCAAAAATGGTTCAAATGGTTCTAAGCATTATGGGACAACATCTGAGGTCATCACACCCCTAGACGTAGAACTACTTAAACCTAACTAACCCTAAGGACATGACACACATCCGTGCCTGAGGAAGGATTCGAACCTGCGACCGTAGCAGCGAAAGTCATGTAATTTCTCATACTTAACAACACAAAATACATCAATGAAGCATTACGTTTACGTCTTTTCACTTCATTGAGCATGGCACTGTTCGGTTTTAAAACTGAGAAATAGTTTTCTAGCTTTTCCAGATCTGAATGAAGCTACCCATTACGGATTCCGTTGTCAAGTCTATTCGTTTGGTTTCTTTTTATATTTTTGAGACCACTGAATTATCTTTCAACGTCAGTGTTTGAAGAAGGGACTCCTACTAAAACTTGAATGATTATTTCAAGGTTTATGTAAGTAAAATTTCCTCGATCGCTGAAAATTACTATGGTGTTCAAAAAAGAAATTAAGCTAGCGAATTTTTTATTTCTTCCTCACCTCCAACCCCAACCCCAAAATGCTCTGCTTCGATGAGAGCTTGATGTCTGCTTTTTGGATGTTGCTTTTTGTCATATAAAAGGAAAGTGTTTAAAATCAGCTTTCACAGACTGATTTTTTCAGATTTCATACTACTTGGGGATTACGCTTTTACACGACGGTTGTAAACGGTCAACTTTTCATGGGCTTACTGGAGGCATAATACGACCAAGATCCGACTAGACTATTAACAAAGGTCATAGCACGATAAATACAGTAAGCTAGAAGTACACGGATTGCAATCAATAAGAGATTGGTGGAATCTCCTTTAATAAATCTGTTGGGCGAAAGAGTAATGCACTGAATGGTGCCTACCATATATAATAGGGTTACCACCGTATGTCCGATTTTAACGGTAAAATCCTGAAATCCCTGTCAAAATAAAATAGCTTTAAACCACACATGACGTAAGACGGTTCGCCCTTAAAAATGGCGAAATTCCTAAAAGTGGACACAATGCTCTATGGCAACACCTCATTGTTGTCACAGCACTAAAGACGGCTATTGTTTCCTCCTGCAGCCATTTGTACTTCACAGGTGACAGCCAGTAACAATCTTCTTAGCTGTCAGTGAGCTCACGCCAATTCGATTTTCTCATCGTACTTATAGACCAGTATGATTTCCATAAGCATTGTACATATAACACACAAGATTATAAATCCACGACTATAACGTTTTGTTGGCAATTGAACCATTCAGGAACGATATAGTTTTGGGAAAGGTCCGACATGTGCCCTAGAAGCGTGCCAGTTGTCCACTAAACAAGTTATTTCGAAGTATTTTTCTTATCTCAGTAGATATATAGTTAGATTTTAACCTCATCATTATGAATTTTTTGAAAGCTAGATGTTCAACAAACCGAGGTACGTGATTCCTTAAACCGACGTTCCCGTGAATGGAACGTGCCTGCATTCTTTTCTCCACATCGGCGAAAAACGCATGAAACTGTGGAGAGTCTCTCGTGATCGAATATGGAATGTGGCTGCTGTGTTCCACTTATTCTCTTTACTTTGGGGGTTCCCCTTTGGGCTCAACGTGAGAGGAAATTATTTTTCATTTTTATTTCGAGAGTTAATTCATAAAACTCTACACAATGCTTGCAGCAGTTGGGTCATGTGTTTTTTGAATCTCGTAAGTCCCCGTCAAAGATAGGGGACACACGAGGATTGGTTAACACTCGGCTGGCACGAAGAGAAGTTTTTCTAGAGTACGTCCTAAATTCTGTAGAGTTGCGCTCTAAATCTTGAACGAGCAAATGTTATTCACCTGCGGATTTCCCGTCATGTAAACAGCCAGTGCACTGGACTTCAGTAGGTGAAATGCCGTGCTCCGGGTGAAAATCAGGCCGCACAGTTCTAACAGAACTGCAGCTAATGAAAGGAAAAGCACAAAACGTCTTTCTTGCTGTGTTACGGCCATTTCAACACTACGCACCTTGAGTAACGAACGACCCAACGGCGTACCTGCGCCAGGTGGACCCTACCCAGGAACCAAATGAACCGGAAACATAGAGCTGCCTCCAAGACAAACTTTTAACTTCGATGCGTCAGTTAAAATGATTCCAAAGTTCCAACTTAATTCAAGTAGACTGTAGAACATGAAATCGGATGAATCTTTTTGAGATACTTAGTGTTATTTAGGGCCGGTTGCACATGCCAACGTAGGATTTACTTTTTGTACTTTTTAATGTTAGATTTCTTCACTTTTAAATTTTCATTAATTATTCTGTAAATTAAGTTCCATGACCGAGCAGAACCGGCTAGCATACTATCTTGCAACTTGAAAAGAAAAGAAAGAAAGAAAACTATGTAAATATCGCACTAAGGGATCAGAGGTTATTTCACTATAACAAGCAATGAAAAACATGTTGTAGAAAAACTTGGTGTTACACGATACTTCGCTCGCATGTAAGTAGTTTCGCTATGATGCTTGGTGGTGAATAAGTAAGCTAATAAAGTATACAGGATGGTCTATTGATATTGACAGGGACAAATATCTCACGAAATAAGCATCAAACAAAAAATCTGCAAAAAACGAAACTCGTCTAGCTTAAATGGGGAAACCAGATGGCGCTGTGGTACGCCCGTTAGATGCCGCTGCCGTAGGTTAAACGTATATCAACAGCGTTTTTTTTTAAAGTAGGAACCCCCATTTTTATTACATATTCGTGTAGTACGTAAAGAAATCTGAATGTTTCAGTTGGACCACTTCTTTCGGTTTGTGACAGATGGCGCAGTAATAGTCACAAACTTATAAGTACGTGGTATCACGTAACATTCAGCCAGTGCGGATGGTATTGCTTCGTGATACATTACCCGTTTTAAAATGGACCGTTTAGCAATTGCGGAAAAGGTCGATATCGTGTTGATGTATGGCTATTGTGATCACAATGCCCAACGGGGGTGTACTGTGTACACTGCTCTGAATCCTGGACGACATCATCCAAGTCTTCGGATCGTTCGCCGATAGTTACGTTATTTAGGGAAACAGGAAGTGTTCAGCCACATGTGAAACGTCAACCACGACCTGCAACAAATGATGATGTTCAAGTTTTAGCTGCTGTCACGGCTAATCCGCTCACCAGTAGCAAACAAATTGCGTGAGAATCGGGAATCTCAAAAACGTCGGTATTGAGAATGCTACATCGACATCGATGGCACCCATACCATATTTCTGTGCACCAGAAATTGCATGGCGACGACTCTGAACGTCGTGTACATTTCTGCCAATGGGCACAAGTGAAATTACGGGACGGTGACAGATTTTCTGGACGCGTTCTATTTAGCGACGAAGCGTCATTCACCAACAGCGGTAACGTAAACCGGTATAATATACACTAATTGGGCAACGGGAAATACACGATGGCTGCGACAAGTGGAAAGTCAACGACCTTGGCGGGTTAATGTATGGTGCGGCATTATTGGAGGAAGGATAATAGGCCCCATTTTATCGATGGCAATCTAAATGGTGCAGTGCATGCTGATTTCCTACGCAATGTTCCACCGATGTTACTACAAGATGTTTCACTGCATGACAGAAAGGCGATGTACTTCCAACAGGGCCGGCCGGTGTGGCCGTGCCGTTCTAGGCGCTTCAGTTTGAAACCGCGTGACCGTTACGGTCGCAGGTTCGAATCCTGCTTCGGGCATGGATGTGTGTGCTATCCTTAGGTTAGTTAGGTTTAAGTAGTTCTAAGTTCTAGGGGACTGATGACCTCAGAAGTGAAGTCCAATAGTGCTCAGACTCATTTGAACCATTTTTTAAACTTCCAACATGGTGGATGTCCGGCACGTAGTTGCGTGCGGTTGAAGCGGTATTGAACAGAATATTTCATGACAGTTGGACTGGTCATCGAAGCACCAAACCATGGCCCGAACGTTCACCGGATCTGACGTTCCCGCATTGCTTTCTGTGGGGAAAGTTGAAGGATATTTGCTATCGTGATCCACCGACAACGCCTGACAACACGCATCAGCGCATTGTCAATGCATGGGCGAACATTACGGAAGGCGAAGTACTCTCTGTTGAGAGGAATGTCATTACACGTATTGCCAAATGCATTGAGGTTGACGGACATAATTTTGAGCATTTATCGCATGAATGTTGTATTTACAGGTAATGACTCTGTAATAGCATGCGTTTTCAGAAATGATAAGTTGACAAAGGTACATGTATTACATTGGAACAACAGAAATAAAATGTTCAAACGTACCCACGTTCTGTATTTTAATTTAAAAAACCTACCTGTTATCAACTGTTTGTCTAAAATTGTGAGCCATATGTTTGTGTAACAGTGCCATCTATCACAAAGCGAAAAAAGTGATCCCACTAAAACGTTCAGATTTCTTTGCATACTACACGAATATGTATTAGAAATGGGGGTTCCTATTTTTAAAAAAAACAGTTGATATCCGTTTGACCTGTGACAGCGCCATCTAGCGGGCCAACGATAGCGCTATCTGGTTTCCCCCTTCAATCTAGACAAGTTTTGTTCTTTGTAGTCTTTTCGTTTGACGCTTATTTCGTGAGATATTTGGCTCGGTTACGACCAATGGACCACCCTCTATAGTGGTGTAGAGACATATGTATAAAAATGTATGCAGTGCGGTATGTAAGTACATATTGAAGGAGTTTCTATTATTCTACCATATGTCGAATCTAAAAGCGTGCAGAAGTAGAGTTTATAGCCATTTATCTGGTTCATCTAGTACTGGATGTGAGATTTTGCCACCGAAGCAACACGTACGAAACGTTGCTTCCATTTTATTGCGTTAGGGTGCCTACCTTTTTTATCTATCCCCCTATGACGAAAATTTATGATTAACATAGTCAGTTACTACATCGTAATCAAATTCAGCTTCACCAAAAGCCTCTTATTGCATATGCAAAGGTACGACTCTCTGTTTGTCGTGCAGTCTTTAAATGACGCCGTTGTTGTGGTTGTTCAGGTGTATTGGAAGCTGTAAAAGACGCGTGACGCTTATCGTATAAAATGCGACAAGCTTGTGACTCCTCTGAGTTCTCTGTAGCTCTTAAGGCCGCCTGACGTTCTTCATCCAAGCTCCGATGGACATGAGATTGCTCTTTATGGATCCCAGTAACTCCCATAGCTTGAGCTGTCTTAGAACTATGCACTAAATCAGACTTAAGTTTTTCGACGTTTATAGCAGTAGTTTTAAACATGATTCTCTCGCTAAACGTCCGATTCGATTTTTCCATCTCCACAAAACTCCCCAGCCAAACCACGTAGTGTAGGAACTCAATACCACAAGCCACATGCACAAGAATTTTGGATTTGAACTGTCACGGAATAATTTGACTCGCCGACCAGAGCGCCAGCATCTTCCGCATGCCACTCACGTATAAAAAATGATAGTAATAATCTAAAAGATAAGACTTTCAAAAGTATCATACCGTCTTCCTCAGGTTTCAAGCTGTCTTCACACCAAATACGACCGGGGTTGGTTCAACGCTAAAGCAGTGAAACTGTAAAAGCATGAGTCAATTTCGCAATACTGGTATTAGCGGGAAATATCGATTAAATACATTGAGCACTCAATGAGCACTGTGTTGATTATGTTGGATCGTACTACGTATATCATATTAACCAACAAAAGAATTTACAGAAATATGAGAGAGTTCAAAAGTAAAAGAGTAAATAACTCTATCAAATAGTAAATATTTTCCCTTAGTTTGAGAAAACATTTTCTAATTTGTAAGTACCTTGTACTACCCGCTTATGTTCTTCATCAGGTAGAAACTACCTCACGCCGTATTTCATGGCTCTCGGTTCAGCGGTTTGGTCATGAAAATGTAACAGACAGAGTTATTTTCGCGTTTATAATATTAGTATGGAAGTATGGATTGGCATGGATTAAGAACGTTGAGGATTGTATAAGAATTGTATTCTAGCTGTTACCCAACGTACCAGTAAAATGAAACGAAATGTGCATATGGCTTTATTGGTCCGGAGACTCCGGTTGGGATGTTCGGGAGCTTCATTCAACTCTTTTTAGTTGACGCTACTTCGGTGGCTTGCTTGCCGATGATGACGAAATAATGATGAGGACAACGCTCACACCCAGACGCGAGAGGAAAAGACCCGACTCGGGCGAAAGTTAAACTCAGGAACCCACGATCATCAAACAGCAAGACTAAACGCATGACGATGAAATGTTCACCCGAATTTGAACGCAAAAACTAGATTATAAGAGTCGCGAGACACAAAAACGTGACTGATTTGTGACTGACATTAATGTGGAAGTATGAGTTAAACATGTTGAGGATTGTATAAACATTGTGTTCATTAAGCTGAATCGTATTATGTAGAACATATCAAACAATAAAAGCATTTTCACAATACGATAAAGTTCAAGAGTCAAGGAGTAAATACCTTTTTCAAAAAGTAATTATTGTTCGATATTTCGCTTTATATTCTTTGAGCAACAAATATGTTCTACAACACACTTTATGAAGTAGTCTACGTCCAAAAAAAGTCAAACAGACCAGACTCTTCGAAACCACTACGTATTGAGTAACAGATTGTCAAATGCACAACTTCGATGGCTTGTCGTCAATGTTTAAGACTACCACTTCCATGCAAGGTTTTTAAATGATTTTTTTAAACTGCTTTAAATTTCTGAAACAGCCAATGTGAAGAAGAAACTTGTGAGTGGTAAGTGTGTGCACCGCTCCACAAATTGAACGTTCCTCTTAAACCTACAGCAGGCTAGTTTGTGAAATATAAAACAAAATGAAAGAAATTGAAACAAAATGTTCTTATGCAGACAAAAGCATGGGGAGCATTCAGTTGGCCCCGAAAATATTTCCCAAAAATGAATAGCAATCAAAACTGTGTTTTGACAGTGAAATAACTTACCTTGCAATTCACATTAAAAGGTTATGGTAACACAAAACAAGTAGTCATGGAGAAGCCCACGACTATCTTAAATATTCTGCGTTGAATTAGTCTTTGCAGCTTCGGTCGCAGTGATGAATTGCTTGCCTGGTCACTGAACGATTAATTAAGATTTTCGCAGACTAGTCATTCATCAATTTGCGGGCGCGTAAATTTGTGCAACTCGGAAAGTGACGTAAGGATTAATAATGAGCGACAATCTTGGTTTTGTCGCAGCTGATACGCCACTGGAGCCATTACTTTCAATCAGCCGTTTCATTTCCCCGACTAATAACCTTGAAACGTGGATGGAAAAAACTAGCTGGTAGGATAACAAATGGCTTCGGCTAGCTGTCAGACTTTAATAACGATTTCATAATACCAGACAGAGAGAAAGAGAGAGAGATAATGAGAAAGAGAGAAAGAGAGAGAGAGAGGGGGGCAGAATGCGTAAAATGCTGCTTTCCGACTCCAGGCTCTCGTGTAATGCATACCCACGCACAAATATGCAGGATGACTGCGAATGTTTCAAGTTCAAGTCTCTGGATTTCACATATATAACGGATGACTGAGAAAAACAGATTTTTAAATTCATTACATATGAATTATAGAAGACAGAAACACACTGCGCATGTCATTGGTTAGAGGAAGGTTCGAAGTTTTGACACAGCTGCGCAGTTGTTTGTTTCTAACAATATGGCGCCTACACCACAGCAGAAATACTTTTGTGTGTTGGAATTTGTGCGAAGCAAATCCATTGTTCAACTGGAACGTGCATTCCGCCGTCGACATAGCAAGACGCCGCCTACAAAAGTAGATTTATGACTGGTACACAAAATATTTTGAAGTTGGTTCCATGCGCAAAGATAAGAACACCGATGGGCCAATCACGTCTGATGAAAAAGCCGAGAGTATACGAGATGCGTTCGCACAGAGCTCTCGGATGCCTACAAGACAGGCGGACCAGAGACTTCAACTTCCTCAAAGTACTGTGTAGCGTGGTACGACACGACGCCTGCGTACGAACCCTTACAAGTAGCAGTTACTGCAGCAATTTCGTCACGGCGACCGTACGAGAAAGCACAAATTTTGCATTTCTCTTCTACAGGATGACACAGAGGATAAATTTTCCGAACAACTCACCCTTTTGGACGAATTGACGTTTCATCTATCGGGTAAAGTTAACCGCCATAATTCAATACGACGATCCTGTTCACACAGTTCACAGAACTTTTTTTTTTGTGACGAAACTATGACAGGAATGTCATACCTGGAGATGCAGCAAAACTGTTTCTTTTTTTTCCTGAACTTCACGAAGATACCAATAATTTCGTTTTTATTCATGACGCCGCATTGCTTCACTTTAATCTTGAGGTTTGGCCTTATATTAATAACACCATCCCACAAATTTGGGCTCGATGGGGTGATCAACCAGATCTTCTTCATTGCTTTGGGCTTCCGCGTCACCAGACGTCATGCCTTGCAATGTTTTCTGTGAGATACATAAAACACAGTCTTTGTCCAACCTATGGCGGCTACTCTTCAAGATCTGAGAAACCAGATTCTTGACGCTCTCGATTCAGTAAATATGAACTTGTTGATTCGTGTGTGGGATGAAATGAACTATTGTTTCGATGTTTCTCGAGCATGTTGAATATATGGTATAGTGTTTGTGTGAACATGTAACTCTGGACCTTCCTCTATCCAGAGACATGCGTAATGTGGTTTTATCTTTCTTTTTGAATCACACTGTACTTATCTTGTAAATTATTCTGGATAAGAGATGGAAACCATCCGAGAGTATTCTCATGGGATGTGATTAATGTCTGCTGCACTCGTCGTACCGAGAGGGGCACACTGGTTGACACATTTACTCGCATTCGGAAGAGTTAAGATCGTATCTATCTTATCAGCCCAAAAAGTTTCCAGACTGAATTAATAAAGAGTATCGTTAGGATGGTGGTTTTAATGTTTCACAGGTAGGAAATTTGAAAATTTGTGATGAAGTCTTATGGGACCAAACTGCTGAGGCACCGGTCCGTACCCACTACTTAATCTAACTTAAACTTACGCTATCGTCAAAATACACATACCCATGCTCGAGGGGGAGTACTCGAACCTCCGACGGGGCGAACCGCACGGCCTGTGACAAGGCGCCTAAGACCTCACGGCTATCCCGCACGGGGCTTCACTTGTCCTCTACTCATTCTCCACCCCGCTTGAATACAACACAGAAAACGTTCTTACAACAAAAGTGACTGTAAGAAAAGTCCTTCTTTGGGACGTTGTTCAACACGCACGTCGGTTTGGCTTGAATATCGGTTATTTGGTCAAAGTGTTGACCCGGGCAGGCGTCCTCGTGTCACTCATTTTGTCCGACGATCAAAGTGTGCGGAACTAGCTTTGCCCACACTTTTCTATTCTTCAAAACATTCTGGAGACTTTCTTGAACACTTGGTTTAGAGTTGTGCTCCACTGCGATTAGCAGAATAACAGCGTTGACACACTACTGGCGCACGTCCGCTATTTCACATTGCCTTCTCACAACCGTATGGTCGAACGCAGACATGTTGTTTACTGTTATTGCTTTCAGCTGTCACCGTAGTTACTGTGCTGACTTTGCGTACACGCCAGGAATAAACGCAGTCTCGAAGCTTTTCGGATGGCCGGTATATGTCCGATCATTGTGATTTACGTTACACTTAGTCTCAATACTCACTGCTGGAGAAAACATGAGTGGTTCCTTAGGTAAGATAATCCCTCTTCCTTCCTCTTTTTATTTGCAGTCTGACCCACCATCGACGAATATTAAACATATTCGCATCCAAAATTGTCCACATTTCCCTATGTCCCCGCTGTAGAGTGTAAATGGTATTAGAATCCATAACTCTGTTGTCTTTCTAACATCATCTTTTTCATTCTTCTGTATTGTAGTGCCACTACCCAGTATTTTAGGTAAAAGTATTACATCTATAAGTCACAATAACAGCACGGAGGCCGCTGAGGAATATTGCAGTAACAGCGCTGGCCGTCGCCCACGCTATGTCGACATACAGGGCATAATAAGAGATGCACAAGAGAGTTGCGAAGCGAGGACAGATGAACGCAGCAGTAAACTGTCCCGAACAGCAAAGAACGATGTAGTATGTGGGTCGTTGCCACTGCACTTGATGTACGTGTTGGGGATAATGATATATGATCATATGGGATCACTAGTAGTGAATTTTTCGTTTGGGACAACCAAGTTTAGGCAGTGTGTGGACTTAGTGTCTCTTGTAGGCGAAGGGTACAACATGTTTCTAGGGCTAGGTCTTCATCAGCGTCATGCCATAATTGACCTTCGACGATGTATAGTGGAATTGAGGGGGAAGACATTCCGACTAGGGAATAGTGTTGTCAATGTTATCTGTCGTGAGGAATGAGATACAGTCCAGTTAATCTGCGGGCAATAACATTAAGGCTTGACTCGCTTGATTGTGTGTTGAAAGGCACTGGAAAATTCACTACGAGTGAATGTGGAAGCGAACTTACCAGAAGGTGTGATTTGCGAAATACAACTATTGGAGGTTAGTGAAGTATTAGACACAGCATGTTATTCGGTAGTAATGTACGAATACAGGAAAGGGACGGACGGAAAGTGCTACCTCTCAATGTGGATAATTTTGGCGCCGACGATGTAAACCTGTTGAAGAGGACGTTATTAGCTACACTTGATATTCCGGATGAGGAAGATGGCCACATTGGAGGTATGAGCTACAGGGGAGTGCAGGGCGCGGCTAGAACTACATTTCGTGAGACGTTGAACGTTTCAAAGGAGCAGAAAGAGCACAGTTTGAGGATCTGATGCTAGAATTCCACGATCTGTGGTTTTCCAAGAGGCCGTTACCTGACAAGCCAGTAACACAACACAGAATTCCAACAGGAAATGAAGCACTGGTGTACCGAAGACCACATTGAATATCACTGCCGTTGCAGCCAGTTTTAAAAGAGTTCGTAGATGAACAATGAACTGACGGAAGAATTGAAGTAATTGTGCATGGTCGCAAGAATTTTAATCGTATCCAAGAAGTCTGTGGATGCTTCACAGAAGCGCCGGTTTTGCTGCCATTATCGCTGTTTGAATGACTAGACTACAACAGATACATACCCTATTTCGAATATCACTCAGGCCATAGACAACCTAGGCAAAAACAAGTATTTCTTGACGCAAGGTTTAAAGAGCAGATACCATCACTTATTAGTGGTTCCTGAAGATAGACCAGAACAAGTTTTTCTGCAAATGGGGACACTACCAATATAGGAGGTTGGTTTTTGGGTTGAAAAATACATCAGTGACATTTCAACGGTAGTTGGACGAGGTACTGAGAGAACTGAAACCACACTAGTGTTTAGTTTATCTTGATGACGCTATCGTTCATTCAAGGGATATGCAGGAACATAGACGTTTTCGCCACATTGTCGGCAGTACGTCTCGCACTGATCTCTGAAAAATGTTACTTTTCGTTGGAGGAAGTTAAAAGTTTGGGACATGTCATATGTAAGGATGGGGTAACACCTGATCTGTGACTGGTGCAAGCAATGTAAGATTTACCAGTACCACAAACTGCTAGGGAGTACAATTTCTCCTCGGTCTTGGGAATTGTTATAGGAGGTTTGTGAAGGCATTATCAGATATTGCAAGATTACTTTCGGAATTGTTAAACAAAGGTATTAAGTTTAATTGTTGAACAGAGGTATTAAGTTTGTGTGGTGGTAGGAGCATTTGACTAGTTAAAGAATGTGTTGACGCCCAGTCCAGTTTCGGTGTTTCCAGACTTTCGGAAAAAATTTATATTTTCAAGCGATGCGCCAAACAATGCGCTTGGGTGTGTTTTGAGCCAGGAAGTCAGTGGTCAAGAACATCCTGTTGCCTTTGCATCAGGGCAATTGAAAGATACAGAAAGAAATCACTCTACAGTGGAGAAAGTTCCTTAATCTTTACAGAATAAAGTATCTTTCAAGTTATTTGAATGGGAGAATAAGGTGATAACGGATCATGCCGCTTTAAAGCGGTTGCTAGGCTTGAAGGACATGTCTAGGAGATTAATGAGAGAGGCATTAAAACTCGGTGAGGTTGAATACAAAGTAATGCACAAGCCAAGAAAGAGACGTGGAAACGCGGAGGGGCTAAGGAGAAAGATAGCTGTAATACACACACTGGGTCATGATTTTGCGGAATGGTGAGCAGAACGGAACATGACGAAGAAGGTGGAAAGTATAGGAAACAGGAGAAATTTTTTTATGCATGATGGATTATTGTGCACCGAGACCAAATTAGGAATACGAGTGGCGGTGCCAGCCAAGTTAAATTAGGAAGCGTTACGTGTGATACATGATCACATTTTGTCAGGCCGTGGTGGATGCTGGGCAACGAATAGAAGGATGGCAGAGAAGTATTGGACGAAAAGAAGGAAGAATGGTGTGGATTATGCACAGAGGGCCAGTTGTAGTTGGAAGTAGGTATTCTTGCAAAGACTGCCAGAAGCAACAGAACTTTTAGTTTCATTGGGGTGGGCGTATTAGGAGCATTCAACCAACCACCAGCAAGTAACCATTTTGGCAGAAAGGGCGAAACAGTCCACGATTTTGCAAGAAAATTAAATGAGGTGTGAAACAGCGTACAAAGAGCGAACACGAAGGCGTTGGAGAAATAGAAGGAGGCATTGAGGCATGTTGGGACGTCAACGCGGTATAAGGTGAGCCAATGCGTCATGTGCCGGGTCCATATATGCCGAATGGAAAAAAACGAACACGTTTTTAACTCGGTACCAGGACCCTTACCAAGTATGAAATTACAATGAAATCCAGACCATTAGCTGATTACAGGCTTGATAAATATCAGGTACCTTCAAAGTAGTCGAAACTATGACACCGGTGAACAAGGACAACGATTGTGCTTGTGGGACGTCTGCGACCATTCAAGGTTGCGCCAGAGGCGATTCCACGAAAAGTGCTAGTAGAGATAAGGGAGGATATTAAAAGGAAGAAAACGAAACCATGAACAAAGGGAGAGGAAAGTCAGTATACCTCAGGCTCGTTGTATATTGTCAAGAGAGCAGTTACGTGTATCTATTTTGTGCAGTTTATTTGTATGTATAGTATAAGACATAATGCTGATAGTAGTAGGAGTAGACCTGTGTATCTATTTGTGGTAGTCTTGTCAGTGGGACAATAAAATGATCACTGTTCATAGACAGCAGGCTATTGAGAGAGAAGATGTGATATGGATCCTTGTCTTCAGGTTGCCAGGCGAAGGAGAAGAAGAGTGTAGTTTTGGGAGTACCGCACCTCTCTGCACAGTAAGGGGTCTGCATCACCTGCATGGTGGAGCTTTGTTTTCCAGACATCCAGATGTGGTATTCTCCAGGCACAAATGGTCTTTTAGTATTTAATGGGTGGGAAGAAGTATTTTCCGGGGTGCAAGAATTGGCGATTTGTAGCGGAAAGCAGAGAGAGGCCTCAGAGGAATTCAGGAATTTACTCCGAGAATATGCACGGTTAAAGAAGCAGGTCGAAGAGGTGTTGAAGTATTTCTGCACGAGCTTATGAAACTATTGAAGTCAATCTTCGGGACTAGGTGCAATATAGTAAGACCTATGATTCATTTACCGGTTTCTATGACACTGCCACCGCTGTACCGACCAGTTGAACTACTAGAAGTTCTGTACAAGCAGAATCTTAACTTTCTGCATGATATTTGGGAACACGTCTGGAGCACTCCTTAAGTCTAACGATAGCAGCACAAGAAGTGCGCATAACTGATGAGTGATTCTCCTACGTAACGGTATCCTCGATGATCCACTTGCTCATCTCCATGATGCCATAGATATGGTTCTCACGTTTAGTGGCATTAGGATAGAAAAAGTCTATGCGCCATCTGGTTCGGGTCGCAGCTGTGAACGTTCCAAATTCTTCTCTGAGACAATAACGCCTCTTTTCCTGGGTTGGCAGGATGCATTATCATGGGAGGCGATTTCACCTGCGCCCTGCTACCTAAAGACCAACTACCACATCACTCTCCGTGCGCGGAGCAAGCGATAATTCCCCAGCACCTCACCCTTGTTGATTCTTGGGAGCATTTTCTTCACGATCCGTCTGTGTGTTACGCATTTCACTAGCAATTCTTCAGACAGCCTCGATAAGGTTTACATCACTCACGATATTTTCAGTGGGGTGCAGGCTGCTGAAAACTGACCCGTTGCGCTCTCTCACCATGACGCGTATATCTGCCCCAATCTCAGCCGTCAAAAGGTGTGGGCGCGGCCATCGAACACTAAACACGATCCACATTACTTTACTCGACTGCCGGCAGTTCATCGAGACTACGTGGAAAGATTGTAGTCGACGCCTTGATGGGTATCAGTGTACCCTATCATGGTGCTTGCTCTGTGTAAAGCCTGTCCTCCATAAGGCCTTGATTGGCTACAGAAGGGAGACTGCAGAATTGCGGCGACGAACTTACGAATTCTATTTCACTATTCTCCGGGAATGTATCATGATGTTGTATTCGCCAGAGTGCAAGGCAATGGTGAATAGTGCCAATGCACAGCTCATATCCCTCTTTCGCCGCCACCTCATAGGAGCTCTCTCAGGGCGCACACCCGACGGATTACTGCAGGAGCGTCCATCCACGCATCACACTGTAGCGCAACGACGCCACCGCCGGAAGACTTTGATGAGTGTTCTCACGACCGATGATGGGCGGCGATTGTGATATTGGATCTGCTCTTAATGGACATTATGCTGCAGACTGAGCAGCATCACATTCCTGCCACAGTTACAATGGTCTCCAGACTCACCTTTGGCTTGGTTCCCGTGGATGCAGCGATAGATGTGCTTGTTGACGTCACAGAGGATGCTAGCGAGTCGTCTGGCCTTCCACTGGAGTTCTGTCGGGCGTTTCTTCCTCTACTGACGCCAGTGTCGCTACGGTCGCAGGTCAGAATACTGCCTCGGGCATGGATGTGTGTGATGTCCTTAGGTTAGTTAGGTTTAATTAGTTCTAAGTTCTAGGGGACTGATGACCTGAGAAGTTAAATCCCATATTGCTCAGAGCCAGTTGAACCAATTTCTTGACGCCAGTGTCGACGGGACTTTGTCAGGTCCTCATGTCACCATTCGTGACGATCGCAAACGGCTTCCTCATTCCCACCCACAACCCGCGGGGTATCTCACGAATATGTGATTACTGCACTTTGACGTTACTCAACAGCGACACAAAGATCTTTACATGTCTGTTGGCTGGACGGCTCGATACCTGGTTTCCCTCTATCAAACTTCTTTGGTAGCGGCACCACCCTGTGTCGCTATCGGAACAAAATCGCTCTTGCTCATGTACGTTGTGTGCCTGGACATCTGATAGCTCTTCAGCCAGGCTTTCGATCGGGTCGATCACGACTACCTGGAAGGGGTGCTCCGCAATTTATGATGCCCTGATATTACCGTTGAAATCGTAATGATTCTCCTTCGTATAGCAACGTTCCAGAAAGCTTTCGACGACGTTCCACACAAGCGCCTTCTAACCAAACTGCGTGTCTACGGAGTATCGGCTCAGTTGTGCGACTGGATTCATGATTTCCTGCAGTTCGTAGTAATAGACGGAAAGCCATGGAGTAAAACACAAGTATTATCCAGCGTTCCCCAAGGATGAGTTATAGGCCCTCTATTGATCCTGATCTATTTTAACGACATTGGAGACAATCTGAGTAGCCGTCTTAGATTGTTTGCTAATGTTGCTGTCATTTACCGCCTTGTAAAGTCATCAGATGATCAAAACGAATTGGAAAATGATTTAAATAAGATGTCGGTATGGTGCGAAAAGTGGCAATTGACCCCGAATAAAGAAAAGTGTGAAGTTATTCACGTGAGTACTAAAAGAAATCAACTAAATCTCGATTACGCGATAAGTCACACAAATCTTAAGGCTGTAAATTCTACCAAATACTTAGGGATTACAATTACAAATAACCTAAATAGGAAATCACATAGATAATATTGAAGGTGGAGTAAAGCAAAGACTGAGATTCATTGGCAGAACACTTAGAAGGTGCTACACGTTTACTAAAGAGACTGTTTACACCACGCTTGTCCGCCCTATTCTGGAGTGAGTATTGCTGTGCGGTGTGGGATCCGCATCAGGTGGGATCTTCTCATGAAATTTCAGTCACTATTTTTCTCCTCCGATTGCGAAAACATTGTGTTGGTACCCACCTACATAGGGCGAAATGATCATCAAGATAAAATTAGAGAAATAAGGGCTCGCATAGTAAAATTTATGTGCTCGCTTTTCCTGCTTGCCGTTCGAGAGTGGAACGGTAGAGAGACAGCTTGAAGGTGGTTCATTGAACCCTCTGCCAGGCACTTTATTGTGAATGGCAGAGTAATGACGTAGATGTAGATGTACCCTACAATGGCCGTCTCACTGCTCCCATCTCTATCAGTCGATCGGTGCGTCAAGGCTGCCCGCTCTCTTCACTGATTTATGCTTTCCCCATGGAACTGTTGCTCTGCGGCCTCCGTCAACGCTTCTCTGTGATGGCTGCCTATGCAGGCAGTAGGTGCGGGCCTTCCTGCGGACAGCGCTGTGTGCAGTTCATACTATCCTTCTTCTCCCCCTCCTCATGACGTCGGTTCCCTGCTATTCTCGTTGGTGTTAATGTTAATTAAAAACATAACAGGAAAATAAATTAAGTGAACCACTGACGTTCATTGCATCTCAATTTCACATGCCCTACGCTTTCCTTGGTTCCTGGAGGGTGGGAACGGGACATGTTGACCAGGCCTCGGGTTGCGACCTCTGCTCACTTTGTCCCCACCCCTAGCTTTGGGTACCAGGAACGAAAGTAAAAGGGACCATTCGCGATAAGCGAAAAATCCGTGTTAGAGTCCCGGTGGGAGACGGACTTTCATATGGTGCTTTAGGCAGTTCATTTGTATCTATTACAGCTAAGTTCAATTTTCAAAATAAATTTCAATATTGGAAATTGTAAAATAAAAGAATGGTAAGGCGACTGCGTTAAGCGGGAAATACGAGTTCGAGTTCTGGTCATGCAAAAATTTTCATTATCGTCAATCCATTACATATAGCTGGTGGTCGTCCATAATCGGAATTGCGAATGCATTTCATGGATTTGGTTTGCTTTCCTTTGATCGAATTTTTATGATGATCGCAAATGCAATACCTTCTAAACTTTTCATGCTAATTAAACCCAGAGAAGCATAATCATTTCCGAATGCACTTCTGGCCAAAAAACGATTCTGCTGGGTGGTATGGTTCAAATGGCCATGAGCACTATGGGACTTAACTTCTTTGGTTATCAGTCCCCTAGAACTTAGAACTACTGAAACCTCACTAACCTAAGGACATCACATACATCCAAGCCCGAGGCAGTATTCGAACCTGCGACCATAGCGGTCGCGCCGTTCTAGACTGTAGCGCCTAGAACCGCTCGGCCACTGTGGCCGGCTGCTGGGTGGAGTACAAGCTTTTTGTTAACTACGGCTTTTGTGTTCTTGTGGTAAATTTTCCATAGAAATATGCATTCCATAGCACATATTTTTATTACATTCAACCGAGAAGTAAAGTACTACTTGTCACAGATTTCCCTTCAATACTTTTTTAATATAACAAAGTATTTTCTTAATAATTTTCATCCTCTATTCCACCCCTTTAAGGGACTGAATTTCTAAAAAGAGTGAAATACCTTTTTCTTATATTTATAACAGAGAACCCAATTATAAATTTTCATAGCTTTAGGTTTGAAAATGCTTTCATAATGAAATAATTTGACTAAGTATTTCATCCCCAGCGCCACTCTCTTAGATTGTTGAATTTCGAAACAAACAAAGTATTTTCCTTAAAAAATTCACCCCCTATTTCACTCCTTTAAGGGACTGAATTTCTAAAAATGATGAAATAACTTTTTTATATTTATAACAGAGAGCCCAAATATAAATTTTCATATCTTTAACTTTGAAAATGCTTTCATAATGAGACAATTTCACTAAGTTTTTCATCCCCTAATTCACTGCCTTAGATTGTTGAATTTTTTTTCTAACTCAGAAACCTAAATCAGTTTTCTTGTATGTAGCTGTAAAACTGATTTCCCTATGAAATACCTTCATAAAACTTTACGCCACAATTTTCACCCTCTTAGCGGTAGAATCTCGAAAAGTATCTTCTTAAACGACGCCTACGCAATCAGTACCGACTGTAAATTTCAAGTTTATGTTAGTGGTTTGGGCTGGTCGGTAATGAGTGACCGCGTGATTGAATCAGTAGGAACATTGGCTTTTACACATAGAGAAGACACTCAACCTACCTAATGTAGCAGTAAGATACATGGCGAAGAACACAAGATAATATAATCGGAAGGAGCAAGCTGTAATATATAGTTCCGGGAAACCTGTGGGCCAGGTTCCAGCGAGCGGAGTGACAAGGTAGGGAAATCTTGTGACTGCACAGTGAGGCAGCCAGCCTAGCCGATAAATTGTGCACATTGGGTATTCAGCGTGAGGCTCCGAGGGAAGAATTCGAGTTAAGGCCGCGCCAGGACGGGGAGGCGGCTGGCAGTGGCCCGTGGGTATGTGTGTGTGTGTGTGTGTGTGTGTGGTGTGGGGGGAGGGAAGCGTGGCGCGCCCTGCTGCGGATTTACTGCTCCCGGGGGTACGCCGGACACTCTGCGGTCGCCAGGTACGTCACACTAGACGTGTCTCCCTCACTCTGTGACGTCACGTGGACTTAGCTGCGAGAGGGCGCGCTCCAGTATAAGCAGCAGGTACGGCTTCATCTCTGATCGAAGTCTTATTATGATGAAGACATTACACAGACGTCCTCAGCGAGGAACGGTTTTTGAATGTGTATTCATGAACTTCTGACCTGTGTAACTCCTAACCTACATTGACGAGTCATATTGTTATGGCCACAAATTAGTCTCAATGGACCAGTATCTGATAGTTACTAGTCTTCTAATTCGTCTAACTGAAGCACATATACAGGGTGATTATTATTAATGTTCGAAAACTTCCGAGGCGACATAGATGTTGTTGAGAGAAACACTCTAATGTAAGGCGAATGGAGTCGCAAATGCCTTTAAATACTCCAAAACTGGATGAGTTATGCTGAACATGTGACGTCATCAGATGATGTACCTCATTGCATGTCCAGCTGTTGGGCTTTGGCGTGAAGGGGTGATTGAACGATGCACTACGTGCATTCGAGCAAACGATGCAAATTTCGAACATACTTTGTAAATGTGATCTGTTGTAAATGTAGAATATACAGAATTATTCTCCTCTCTCTAACCAAATAAAAGCTGTTCCCATTTGCTGTTTCTTTCCTTTTGCCCCTTCCTTTTACGTTTACAGACGCTATTTAGTAAGGAAAACGTACATCATTTACTGGTTGCGATGCAATTCGCACCCTTATACTCATTTAGTTGTGAAGCAATACGGTAGGTTTCGTTGCATTATACTTCGCAATGATCCAGAGGAGACGGTGGGAGGGTAAATGAAATAATGAATATTCCTTCATTGTAAACACTTCATGCAAGACTCGAACCCTGACCTCCAGGGGCTGAAGTTGTGCACGTGGACCCAAACCCACACCGACTTGAATACTTGACTTGGGTTGGGGTGATCAGGTGCGACAGATCGACAGGGTTAGCATTTGGTGATGTACATATTAAACACCTGTCATCCATGTTTGAAGTATTCCCCAACATTTGCGACCCCATGTGCCTCATATTAAATTACTTGTCTCAGAGTCATCTACGTCGCTTCAGAGGTTTTGACTTACTTAGGACTAATAGCACATCAAAAGCTAGCATATTCTCTTCCAAACCATTCAAGCCTGAATGAACCACAAGCACTAAACTGCAGAACAGGGGAACAAAGAATCCACGAATATCATTCACAAACACAAGGTCTTCCTCACCTAAAAAAATGTTGCAGGAATCTTCTGTCCTGCCAATAGTACCACTGGTTCTGAGCACTATGGGATTTAACATCTGTGGTCATCAGTCCCCTATAACTTAGAACTACTTAAACCTAACTAACCTAAGGACATCACACACATCAATGACCGAGGCAGGATTCGAACCTGCGACCGTAGTAGTTGCGCCGTTCCAGACTGAAGCGCCAAGAACCGCTCGGCCACCCCAGCCGGCGCGAATAGTACCAATACCTTTAAATGCGGCGAAGCTGAATGCTATTACAGCGATGCGTAATTATGCAAATTACCCTCATTTTATGTGAAAATTAGAGTCAATTTGATAGCTCGATCAATTACATTTCAAATTAAATCCACTCGAAATTGGGAAGACTACGGAAACACAAGTTTATTTTCAATTTCAATACAACAACAGTGATTGCGTAGATGATTACTTCATTGCCTTCCATCTAGAGATTATGAGATACTTCATGGCATGTCCTGCGTATGAGCTAAGGCGATTTCCGCATGTTGTGCCAACCACAGAGGAATCATTCCAGTTGCTGCTGATTTGCGGCGGCCTCTGTTGACAGAGAGAATGAAGACGGATGTTAGACTTAACTGTGCATTGTGCTGTATCTGCTTCCTGCAGAGAGTATCAGCTGGGGGCACTCTTCAACATTTTTCTGGTAGTAAAGTCCACGAAACGTTTTACTGATGGAAAGAGTGTTTGGCAACAAACTTTGCCACTTTTCTCTCAAGCATTTTTAAGAAGAAAGTTTCTAAGGGAGGTACCTATCACGAACACTTTCTAAAAGACATGGGCAGTTCCTGGGAACGACGATCACACACTTCTGCCATCTGTCCGGCATCGAACCTAACATTTTTTCACTTTCTCTTTCTTTTTCTATGTTCCCAAGCCTGAAATAGCACGTAGAAGCCGACGAATGTAAGACATCTGGATTGACTGGGATATGAAGTTTCTGGAAGAGGAGTTTCAGTACCCCTGACTGGAAGGACAGCATTTTTCCTACGTGATGGGAGTCCGCTTAATTTTTTTATTGGTAGAACAAAAATGTTTCTTTTTGATTGGCAATTGCTGCTTGAGGCGCAGGAAATGTCCGCAGAACTGAACGCATTCTGCTCTTCTAACTTCTCTTCGCATTTTGCTCTGAGTAGAGCGACTTCATGCGCAACTTGCGGAGGAGACGCTTCAGCCACTGTTTGCAGAAGTCGCTTCACGTCTTAGGGACACTTGGAGGCCAGACACTCAAGATGGAGACTTCAAGTATCAGACTGATGAGTCCACCCTCTTCTGAGGGCGAGGCAGCAGCGCCACACACACAGCTAGGCTTAGCGAGCCATCGGCACGTCCCTCGCAGCACTGGAGGCATAGGTCGCGATGAATTTAACAACCGTCAATAATTGCACAGTCAGGCTCTATCAGGCCACTGGGGCCCGTACACTCGCACAATTGCATCTGTATTCCGAGCATGAATGTAATCACTGTTAAGTTGCAGATTTGAGTCAGTTAACATTTTATATCTTAATAAGCAGTTTCCATTGCGTGTTCCCCTTCTTGAATTTTGCCGACCATGTCACTTCAACGCTATCTTGTTTTGTATTTATCATTATTGTCGTTGCATCTGGAGCAACTCTTTCTGGATTACTTGGCAACGATTCTAACGAAATCAGCTTGTGCTAGTAAACTTTATTTATCATATCCTTGGATTTCATTCATAGCTAGTCATTCCCACGCATAAATAAGGAAACTATATGATCACTACTGATCCAGTGTTGGGCCAAAAATTAGCATTCATTAACTCTGTTGTGCACAGTTCAATTAGCGTGTTTCCTAGGGGGAGAGATCTAGACAGACTGATAATTAGCATCACTCCTCACTCTCTTCAATAGCGTGTAGATGTTTCGAAACCTCAAAATCCTTGGAAGACGCAGGATGACGTGTACCCGTAAACGATTACCCTCTCACTCCGATATATTTTTTACCATTTAATGTAGGTCCGCACCTGACACACCTAGAATACACACGCCTGTCCTACTTGTGCTGTAAACGCGAATCGAAACACCTAGCCATACTGCCCGTCCTTGCCAATCATCACATACGTTAGCACCTATACCAACATGTTACACTATCCATGAGTTTCCAGCCTTCCCGGAAGTATTTAGACACGTTTCTCTCTTCGGCGGTGAAGTCATCCGGCAGAAAATCATTCTACTACCTGTGGCTTACCCCAATACCTACACCCCAAATGAACATTTTAACCATTAACCATTAACCATTAACATGTATTCCACAGAACTCTAAACATCTACATCGTATTCTTCAGTTCTCATACACGCGTCCCATTACCTTCCAAAAAATGGCTCTGAGCACTATGGGACTCAACTGCTGTGGTCATCAGTCCCCCAGAACTTAGAATTACTTAAACCTAACTAACCTAAGCACATCACACACATCCATGCCCGAGGCAGGATTCGAACCAGCGACCGTAGCAGTCGCACGGTTCCGGACTGCGCGCCTACAACCGCGAGACCACCGCGGCCGGCCATTACCTTCCATCTGAAGTAATCTCTGTTCTTACACCTACATCCAAATCTCTCATAAGAAATATTACTAAAAGTCATCGCCGCTATCCTGAGCAAATAAAATGTCTTACTACATTGACATGTAGCTCATCGTTAATTTCCACTTGAACTAAATAATCCATGTCTACGTTTCAATCACAGGTAGTACTGGAGCAATCGTGTAACTGCTGACCTAACAGCGATATGTACTTCGAAAAGGGATATAAATCGTCATCGCAGCACAGTAAGGGGCAAACTAGAATTGTCCCAAATTCGATATATTTTGTCGTACGTCCCATAAAGTGATTCTCTAATTGTTAACAGGTACATGTCAGCTGACTCATGAAGCCTCCGAGATCAAAAAGTGCTCAAACATTCATTTAGTTTCATAACTGGGCTTAGAGAAGTATACTGATATTCTGTAGTCCTCTTCCAAACATTTAATAACATAGCCACAGGAGTAACAGCTTTCTACAAGACCCTAATCTCTCAGGGAAGCCCACCGTGAAACACTTAACAATATAGGCTAATACTGTCCTTCGGACGACTTAATTATTTTTAAAATATTTATTATAGCGGTCTCAGTTGCAACTAGTCACATGGTTACTAACCCCTATCACATAATCATTCTTTTCAGAAAGGAGCTTAACGTTTCAACGTGCATGTGCGTTCTGCCTTGTTGGACACCTTTATCCAGGAAAACGGTATGCCTCAGTGTTCCGTCCTGAGTGTCACCCTCTTTGCTATCGTCACTAACTAGGGTTAGTTAGTGGCCTGTCTTCTACCTGGCATCTCCGGCTCCCTTTTTGTTGACTATTTTGCCATCTATTGCAGTTCTCCACGGACCTGTCTAGATGAGCGGCGTCTTTTGCGGTGTCCTGACCGTCTTTACGCCTGGAGCATCGACAATTGTTTTCGCTTTTCCACTGACAAAACCGTCTGTATTGAATTTCTGGGGCCGGTCGGAGTGGCCGAGAGGTTCTAGGCGCTCCAGTCTGCAACCGCGCGACCACTACGGTGGCAGGTTCGAATCCTGCCTCGGGCATGGATGTGTGTGATGTCCTTAGGTTAGTTAGGTTTAAGTAGTTCTAAGTTCTCGGGGACATATGACCTCAGATGTTAAGTCCCATAGCGCTCAGAGCAATTTGAACCATTCTTTTTTTTAGTTTCTGGCGGAAGTGATTTCTCCAACAATCTTTAAATATTGGGCCTTTTGCCCTTCCGTTCGTTGAAGCTACGAAATTCCTGGAGGTCATGCTCGATAGGAAACTCTCTTGGTCCTCCCATGTATCTCACCTGGCATTCCGGTATACGTGGTTCTTCAATGTCCCACTTGTCCTTAATGGTACTTCCTGGGGAGCCGATCGAACGACCCTCCTCCGTTAGTACCGGTCCCTTGTCGGTTCTAAACTCGAATATGGGTGCTTAGTGTAGGTGTCGGCACGCCGATCCCTCTTACGCCGTCTCTATCCACCATTGTGCGTTTGGCCTCGGGCGCCTTTTACACCACCTCGGTAGAGTGTCTGCATGCTGAAGCTGCTGAACTACCCCTATACTACAGCCGTGACCCTCTCATGAGCAGGTATGCATGCCATTTGTCTGCCATGCGTGTCACACATCCTGTGCCTCCTTCTTTCATGATTCCTTTGATCGTCAATATGGGGCTCTTTCTTCTTCTGTTAGTTCCTGGAAACCGCTTTCCGCACTTGCTACGGCGGTTTAATTTCACACTACCTGCACCTTTCCCGGTAGGTGTGAACCGTTCACCACCTTGGCTTCGTGAAGCGCCCAGTGTTGACCTTCGCCTTCATTCGCTTCCTAAGGACACTACTCCAGCCTCGATCTATCGTCTTCAGTTTCATGACATTTCCCTTAAGCTTCGTGATAGTGCCTTCGTATACACTGCAGGCTCTCTGACTGACCGTGACGTCAGGAGTACCTTCGTCATTGGCAGCCGTGTCTTTCGATGTCGGCTTCGGCCACACTCCTCAATATTTACAGCCGAGCTCTTCGTCTTGTATAAGGCCATGGAATACATCTGGCGACACAGCCTTTTGAATTGTATCTGCTCAGACTCACTCAGTGCCCTTCAAAGTCTATGTGCTCTGTACATCGTCCATCCCTTAGTAAAGAGAGTCCAGGAAAACTGTCAACTACTCACTCTCGGTGGAGCCAGTGTGATGTTTCTGTGGGTTCCTGGTCATGTCGGTCTGCCAGAAAAGGAGGCTGCTGACGCTGCTGCCAAAGGTGCAGTCGTCGAACCTCAGCCCGCGAGCATCTATATTCCCTCCTATGATCTCCGTGTTGCCATCGGTTAGGAGGGGTGCTCCTTTGGCATCGCCAATGGTCCTCCCTTGATGGGAATAAGCTCCGGCTTATTAAGCCTCTACCGGCGGCTTGGACGACCTCTGACGATCTCTTCCCGGCCCTCGTGGAGGGAGGAGGTTATTTTAACTTTGCTGCGTAGTGGGCACTGCCTTTTTAGACATCGTCATTTGCTGAGTGGCGCTGCCCCACCACTTTGTCCACACTGCACTCAAGTTTTACCTGCCCACCACTTCCTGATGGAATGACCATTTTTTAACCTTTTGCATTGCTGTCTGAGTTATCGCCCGTTTTCGCAAATGCCGCTCGGGCTGTCGACGGCTTCTTACTTTTTATCCACCAAACCAATATAGTAAGGGCCATTTAATTTTTAGTTTTCGACTTCTGTTTCTGTATGGTGTCGTGTCTAGCCCTTTCCCCACGCACCTGCTTTTAGAAGTCTTCCATTCTGTCAATTGGGACTGACATATAGTCGTTTAACTCCTCCCTGTGTTCGTGTTCCATAGTTTTGACTTGGGGGCAATTGACCCCAGTTGTGTTTTGGGCACTAAAGCAAAACAAAACTAAAACCAATGAACGGAACTTAGAGGAGTACACTCGATTATTCTAAGGAAAGTCGCAAAGGCGTTCATCATTACCAATCTTCTTCCACCATATTTCGTGTCCCTAAAACTTATATGTCATGTAAAACTGAAAACCCTATTCTTCGGATGAGGCCACGTGCCGCCGTTCGGCGGCGGTCTTGTTTCCGTCCAGTACGAGAACTCGTGGAAGGCCGCATCAAATCAGGAAATGATCTTTATTTTTTTTTTTTTTACAATAATAAAGCGTTGTTACCGTTGGCGTGGGCAGCACTAGCCTACTGCAGAGGCTGATACCAGCGCAGCACACTTTGAACTACTGTAAAACATACGAGTTTTGCTTGGTTTATTCGAACGATTCTGTAATGATGCCTGGCCTTCAAGCACTCTCGAATCGACTGTGACGTGTTACGGCAGTAGTACGTATAGCTCCGCAGTGTGCGACACAGGTGTCTGCAGTAGTGCCTCTATATTAGTCACGAGGTAGTTACACAGTAATTGAATACAGATCGTATATCGATGCCTTTGGCGATGACAACGGGGAACGAAATCAAACAGTGAGCCCGATCACGTGCCTAATTAGCCAGAGCAAAGGAGTGCGTACTGCATCTAGGTGACACTTCTAGGTAATGCTTGTAATAATGCCAACGATTTGTACGCTGCGTTGAAATAAAGACTGTAACACAAAATTGTTAAGACTTTCGTGGCCACTTGTTGACAAACTGCCTATTGGCTTCTGTCTCGGGTTCTTCAGCCGACGTTCATCTGATGATTTTACTGAGTTTCGCCAGAACGAATGTCTGGAATTGTCAAAGCATTGACAGTGCCAGCCACTCGTTCTGGCGAAACGTCAGTAAAATCATTAGATGGCCGAAGAACCCGAGACTCAAACCAATAGGCAGTTAGTCAAAGACCGTAACCTCTGTTTCATTGCACATTTACCTTATCTTAATCTACCAACCACGTCCTGTAACACTCTCTCTGTAGCTACTAAAACGAACGTCCTTGATCCTATGTTCGAAGCCAGCTGCTCAAATTTCGAGTAAAAATCATTTCTAAGGACAACAGAAGGCGTTCGACATAGAAAGTCTGAGCTCGCTCTGATAATGATCGGCAAAAGAGTGGACGCCGGTTCAGGCCACGTTCTGGCTCCAGGGGTGAGAAATTATACCTACAAGGCGGTGAAATCAGCAGTGATCAACGGTATGAGGTTGAGAAAGGCTATTAAAACCACTGAGTTAGACACATACTGTAAATCCTCAGGACCTGTGACCTGTAATCGAAAAAGTATCATGATGATCTCTTCACTGGAAAAAGATTCGGACCTCCGGGACAGTACTACCAATGGGAAGGCAACCATAAGAAAAAGTGGAATAACAAACGAAAGTTTACCAGTGGGAGTGTTGTAATTCAGAAACAGAAATGGCTGGGAGGGGGGAGGCGTGGGGCTGTAAAATATGAAAAGAGGAAAAGGGGAAGGCAAAGGATGAGTCTAGATATAGCGGGGGTCAGCGAGGCAAAATGGAAAAATGTTAAAGAATGTTAGTCAGATGGAACAAACATCTGTATCTAGATTTATATCGTGTAAACCAACTCATCGTCTAAGGTGTAAGGTACTTTGTGTACGGAGTGCGGTGGTCAGTCTTTCCGTTTATTTTCCAGTAAGGAAAAACGACTGTCGTTAAGCCGCCATTTGAGCTCGAATCTCTAATTTAACATAATGGTTTTTTCACGAGATATACATAGGACGAAGGAATATAGCCTGTATTTTCTAGGAACGCTGAGTCTCGGAAATTAACACTGCACCGCGAGGCACAACGCTTCTTTCTCAGCGCCTGCTAATGTCGCTGGCTAAGAATCTCCTCCACTCTTTTGCACTTGCTAAACAAACTTGTGATGAAACCCGCTACTCTGCCTTGGATCTTCTCTATTCCCTCTAGAAGCCCTATCTGTTACGTATCCGAGACTGACGAGCAAAGTGGTTTGTGCTTGCCAGACGGCTGAATGCAGTAAACGCAATAGGACGGGTCGGCATGGAGACCTGAGAGATTGACGGAAAGGAGCTGTCGTGTCTGGACGCGTCCGTGACCACAACGCGAATAGAGTTGTCAGATATGCCTATGTATAATGTTATGACAGTCGCAGCCGTGTAACAATGCAGAAGTACACTCGTCGACACCGACCCTAACTAGTGTCAATGACAGTTAATTTCAACGCGGTAGGAATTTTGCGAAGTGAACTACATATAGGGATGATTTACGATGGGGAATCTCGCAAAACGCGATTGCTCACAGTGCAAATTAAACCGCACGCCTTCAGTAAGCCAAGGAGCAAAAGACAGGAGGCGTTTATCATGGTTCAGACGAATAGCGATTTTACTTTTTCTCAAATGCTGCACGGCGTCGAAAACAGCAATGGTTCAATGAAGCATTTAGTCCACAGCGTGTGTAGATTGATGTTCAGAATGGCAACAGCTGAGAGATATTTTTTTACGTGAAAAGGCTGAGGACACTCCAAAGTTGACAACAGCAGTATTCACAGTGCTGCGCACATATATTACTGTTTGGTAAAAATTAAAATATCTTACCGCACGTCGAGTGGACTACTAAGTCACCCGATCTCGGTAACATAATATATTGGGAATATTTGTAGCACCAGATAATAATAACTGCAGATGAGTCATTGGCATTGGAAATCTATCAACTGGAAACGACTTCGGCCGCTTGCTTATTTCTCACCCCCATTTATCCAGAGCACAGGGGGCTTACAGTGTACCGTGGAATCCAAACAACGTGTCGTTCTTGGCGATTATTCACTCCTTTGACGGGTGAACGTCGAAAGCGGATTAAAAATTTTCCTATTTCCATTGCTAAACAATGCTATGATCTCTCGTTTTCGAGGCACACACATTACCATTGTTCCAGCAAGTCCATCGTAACAGCAGACGGATGGGAGAAATCAACATCCGTGCAATTTTGTACCTTTTCGGGCTCTAATTATCAGTGAAAAGCGTCAATTGATTAAGGCATATGTGAAGGAACTTATGGAGTCATCTCTCCATTTTGAGGCTGTTATGAAGGACAGCCCCCCCCCCCCCCCCCCCATGAACCATGGCCTTGCCGTTGGTGCCTCAGCGATACAGATAGCCGTACCGTAGGTGCAACCACAACGGGGGGGTATCTGTTGAGAGGCCAGACAGACGTGTGGTTCCTGAAGAAGGGCAGCAGCCTTTTCAGTAGTTGCAGAGGCAACAGTCTGGATGATTGACTGATCTGGCCTTGTAATACTAACCAAAACGGCCTCGCTGTTGTGGTACTGCGAACGGCTGAAAGCAAGGGGAAACTACAGCCGTAATTTTTCCCGAGGACATGTAGCTTTATTGTACGAAGAGAAGTTGTGGCACAACTTGACTAGAAGAAGGGATCGGTTGGTAGGACATGTTCTGAGGCATCAAGGGATAATAAATTTAGCATTGGAGGGCAGCGTGGAGGGTACAAATCGTAGAGGGAGACCAAGAGATGAATACACCAAGCATATTCAGAAAGATGTAGGTTGCAGTAGGTACTGGGAGATGAAGAAGCTTGCACAGGATAGAGTAGCATGGAGAGCTGCATCAAACCAGTCTCAGGACTGAAGACCACAACAACAACAACTATGAAGGACAGAGATAGAGTTTCACAGAATTGCATTGTTGTCTCCAGAAAATGACTAATATAGTGACGGAAAAGATTTCAGCACCGCCGAGTAGTTGTGCAAAATAAACCAAAGTCGGTAGGCGCATTTCTGCATCTGCAAGATGATGTCTATTCAAATTTCACACCAGTCACATAAGACTGACGCTAATAGCACTTCTATGAAAAAGCCATCAGGTTTGCTTTAAATACACGTTGTAAGGGTTGTGAGCGTTGGGTACCGTTGAGGTTGGAGAGTTGATGTGAGCCAAGAATACCTTTAAGGTGACGAAGATACCACTATCAACACCTCACCGAGTTTGAACGAGGTCGTGCAATAGAGCTACGTGAAGCTGGATGTTCCCTCTGCGATACTGCAGAAAGACGAGACAGGTATGTAGCCACTGTACATGAGTGCTAGCAGAGGTGGTCACGAGAATGTACGATCGTAGGAAGACCGGGCCCTAGACGGTCACGTTTCACTACTGAGAACGAAGACCATCGTGCTCGGCGTATGGCCCTGTCTCATTCATAATGGATCTGTCACAGAAATTTGAGCGGCAATTGATAGCACACTGAAACGATGAACTGTTACAAATCTGTTACTGTAAGGACAGTTACGAGCCAGACGCTCTGTAGCACGCATTCCCTCGTCACCTAACCACCGCCATTTGCGACTTCAGTGGGTTCAAGTGAGAGCTCATCGGAGGACAGGATGGAGGTCTCTTGAATTTTCTGATGAAATCTGCTTCTGCCGCGGTGGCAGCGATATTCGTCTGTTGATTAGAAGAAGGAAAGTTGAGGGCCTGCAACCGAGCTGTCTGCGCGCTAGGCATATTGTACCTACACCTGGAGTGGCGGTCTGGGATTTCATAATACAGCAGGAGCACTCTCATGGTTATCCCACGCACCATGACGCAAATTGTCTGTGAGTCTGGTAATGACCTGTTGCGCTGCCATTGATGGATGGCATTACAGAGGGTGTTTTCCAACCTGATAACACTCGTCCATTTGCCGCTTTTGTAACCCAACATATTCTACAGAATGTCGAGATGTTGTCTCGGCCTTCTCGATCACGACATATGTCTTCAATCGAGTACATAGGGTCATCACCGAACGGCAACTACAGCGTCATCCACAATCAGCATTAACCGTCCCTGTATTATACCATCAAGTGCCACAGGCATGGAACTCCATCCCTCAAACTTACATCCCTCTCCCTTCTCGGTCGCCAGATATGTATCCAATCGAGTACACAGGGTCATCACCGGACGGCAACTACAGCGTCATCCACAATTTGCATTAACCGTCCCTGTGTTGTACCATCAAGTGCAACAGGCATGGAATTCCATCCCTCAAACTTACATCCGGCACGTATACAGCACAAAGCACGCACGTTTCCATGCTTGCATGCAACGTTCTGGCGTTTACAGCGGCTGTTAATGTACCAGCATTTCAAGTTTGCTGTGGACTGTCTCGTGGAATGTTACTAACTAAAATGTGTTACCTATACAAATGTGTTCCCGAAATTTCATTACTCTACGTTAACAATATTTACGTGTTACGATTTCTTTACGTCGGCGTATTTTTTGTTGACCATATTTTTACGTGAATCTAATTGTGTAAAAATCTATTGTAACTGAGGCATGGTAAAAATTGCTGTGTTACCTATACAAATGTGTTTCCGAAATTTCATTACTCTACGTTAACAGTATTTACGTGTTGCGATTTCTTTCCGTCGGCGTATTTTTTGTTGACCATATTTTTACGTGAATCTAATTGTGTAAAAATCTACTGTAACTAAGCCATGGTAAAACTTGCTGTTTTGAAGAGCGCGCCGCAGTGCGTAGTGTGAAGCAGTCGCCCTTCCTTTCTGGCTGTGGCGCCGCTGTGGCAGTCGCAGATTTGGCATCTCCCTGTGGTGGGAAAGGGAGAAACGTTGCCTGTTCACGTGCATTTAAGGGGCGCTATGAGATCGCCAGTCGGTCAGTCTGACCCACTCTCTCTCCCCCAGCTTGCTAGTCTGTCTCTCGTAATCATTTGTTAGGCAGTTAGTGTCTGTCTGTCGTTCGGAGTGCTAGTATGTCTGTCGATCGGATCAACCTTTAAAGCTAGCAAAATGAAAGTCTTTCCACTCCGCCAGTAAGAGAACTCAGTGAGTGGTCTCCCGGTCGGGGCTTAGTTCCTGTGTCTGAGTCTGCGCGTTAGGCCGCCAGTCTGCTCGACTTTGCTCAGGCACTGGTCATTGCCGGTTGGATCGACCGGTTGTACGGTTGCGCACTGACACACAAGATGACTTGTCCGTCTTGAGCGTCGGCGCATATGAGGTCGCCACTTGAGCCCAGCGGGTCGCGGCGTATAGCGAGGGATAGTGACTTCGCAATCGACACGAGGGCAACATGAGTCAACCCACGACATCGGTCTGGCCGGTGCGAGCTACGACGCCGTGATACGGAGGGGTCGGCGCGTCTTCCTGCGTCCGTTGAAGCGGCTGGCAGCGGACGGTTCGGAAGAGCAATTTGGGGTGTGCTGCCTCAGGTCTTCCCGAGAAAACGCAGTTTTTTTTTAGAAGTAATTGGTGATATGTTGTTTCATTTAGTCTTGTTAAATTCTACTTCTTTTCTTGGTGAGGTCACCAGCCGTTTTTCTTTGGGGTCGTCCCATCATTCTCTCCGTTTGCCCACCCGCGGGAAGGTGGTTGTTTATGACTTGAGTGGTCCGATTTTCCCTTGTGGAATTGGGGCGGATTAAAGCAACCTACGGTTCGGGTTGTTCGGTAATCTGCATATCAATCTACAGTACTTTAGTAGCTGCCTGTGTCATGTTTCTCGGATTTGGTGAGTTAACGAATTTATTGCTTGGAGTGTAACGACCTTATACCTAAAATATGTTTTGATCTTTGGAAACTTTGATATTATTGCCTATGATTATGAGAGGCGGTATCTACGTACTGCAGAGCATATTAACTATTGTTTGGCCAAGCTTGTAGAATTTTATATAAGATTGCACTTCATGGGCTTTTATTTAAATGAGCATTTTAGAATATAAATTTGCCACCCTTTCACTGTAAGACTTTTCTTAAGTTAAAATGAATTTTGACCTTCGGTGGCAAGGTTAATATTTTAATTGTTAGTGTTTTGTACCATTTCCAACCCTCCTACTGGGGGTGCACAGTTTCTGTGCTTATGTAAATTGTTAAAACTCTTAGTTTAAAGTTATCTGGTGTGTCGCAGATTTTCACCAGTGTGGTCTTTCAGAGGGTATTGTGAGAGGTCGTAACTACGGCCGTGTCAAAAAGGAGCGGCAACGTTCTCTGCCCGAAAGCTTATACAGTCAAAACTTGTTTCTTTGTGCCTCTGAATAAATTGTAATTTTAAATCTGTTTCTTTTAAAAATGCTTTTAGGCAACATTAAGTGAATAAAATTCCCATTTGTTGAAAGGAATTTAGTTATGATTTCATCAGTTACTCCCTGGCAACTTCTTCCACGCTTACATTGTGTGATTAAATGTGTTAATGTTCTGGATGCATCGCTAGTATATAAACTAAATTCTTAAGCCGGTCGGAATGGCCATGCGGTTCTAGGCGCTACAATCTGGAGCCGAGCAGGTTCGAATCCTGCCTCGGGCATGGATGTGTGTGATGTCCTTAGGTTAGTTAGGTTTAATTAGTTCTAAGTTCTAGGCGACTGAAGACCTCAGAAGTTAAGTGCTCAGAGCTAAACTAAATTCTTAAGAATACTCTTTGAAAAGAAATCACGGTTCAGTAATTTTTCGAAGAGTTTATTAGAAAACAAGGGTCAACAAATGTATAAAAAAAATTGGAAAGTCCAATAACAAAAGTGAGGCTGTGGGAGCGGCATCACCAGCCGTGGCCGTGGCCGCCGCCGCCGCCGATGTTGTGGTAGACGTGCTTGTAGACGGGCACCCTGACGGGGTACGGCTTGGGCACCGGCACGGCGACCGGCTTCTTGACGGTGATGGGGTACGGCCTGTCCACGGGCACGGGCACGCGCTTCTCCACGTAGACGGGGTAGGGCCGCTCGCGCTCCACCTGCACGGTGCGTGTCACCGGCACCTGCACGCGCTGCACCTCCCTGTGGTAGACGGGCACCGGGTGCGGCACCGCCACCGGCACCGCCTGCGGCACGGGCACCGGCACGGGCTGCGGGACGGGCACGCGGATCACCTTCACCTGCGGCGGCGACGGCGCCTCGTGGAACACGCTCGAGTGCTCCTCGATCGGCTCGAAGGCGCCGTGGCCCAGGAAGCCGCCGCCGCGCGCGCCGCCGGCCACGGCCAGCAGCACAGCCAGCAGCGCCGCGCTCCTACTCTGCACCTGCCGGCAGAGGACCACAGTCAGTCCGTGTCCTGCACGGAAACAGCATCCACCACGCACATCATGACTGAAATTTTGTTGATTTATGAGGCACTCAACTGTCACAGTTGTTGTTGTTGTCACTCTGAAGACTAATTTGATGCACTTCTCCATTCCACTGTGTTTCGTCCAGGACTTTTTCTATTTCAACAACTACACTACTGGCCATTAAAATTGCTGCGCCAGGAAGAAAAGCAGATGATAAACGCGTATCCATTGAACAAATATATTATACTAGAACTGACATGTCATTACTTTTTCACGCAATTTGGGTGCATAGATCCTGAGAAATCAGAACCCAGAACGATCAGCTTTGGCTGTAATAACGGCCTTGATACGCCTGGGCATTGAGTCAAACAGAGCTTGGATGGTGTGTACTGGTACAGCTTCCCATGCAGCTTCAACACGATACCACAGTTCATCTAGAGTAGTGACTGGCGTATTGTGACGAGCCAGTTGCTCGGCCACCATTGACCAGACGTTTTCAATTGGTGAGAGATCTGGAGAATGTGCTGGCCAGGGCAGCAGTTGAAAATTTTCCGTATCCAGAAAGGCCCGTATAGGACCGGCAACATGAGGTCGTGCATTATCCTGCTGAAATGTAGGGTTTCGCAGGGATCGAATGAAGGGTGGAGCCACGGGTCGTAACACATCTGAAATGTAACGTCCACTGTTCAAAGTGGCGTCAATGCGAACAAAAGATGACCGAGACGTGTAACCAATGGCACCCCATATCATCACGCCGGGTGATGCACCAGGATGGCGATGATGAATACACGCTTCCAATGTGCGTTCACCGCGATGTCGCCAAACACGGATGCGACCATTATGATCCTGTTAAAGGAACCTGGATTCGTCAGAAAAAATGACGTTTTGCCATTCGTGCATCCAGGTTCGTCGTTGAGTACACCATCGCAGGCGTTACTGTCTGTTATGCAGCGTCAAGGGTAACCGCAGCCATGCTCTCCGAGCTGATAGTCCATGCTGCTGCAAAATTCGTCGAACTGTTCGTGCAGATGGTTGATGTCTTGCTAACGTCCCTCTCTGTTGTCTCAGGGATCGAGACGTGGCTGCACGATCCGTTACAGCCATGCGGATAAGATGCGTGTAATCTGGACTGCTAGTGATACGAGGCCGTTGGGATCCAGCACGGCGTTCCGTATTACCCTTCTGAAACCACCAATTTCATATTCTGCTAACAGTCATTGGATCTCGACCAACGCGAGCAGCGATGTCGCGATACGATAAACCGCAATCACGATAGGTTACAATCCGACCTTTATCGAAGTGGGAAACGTGATGGTACGCTTTTCTCCCCTTTACACGAGGCATCACAACAACGTTTCACCAGGCAACTCCGATCAACTGCTGTTTTTGTGTGAGAAATCGGTTGCAAATTTTCCTCATGTCAGCACGTTGTAGATGTCGCCACCGGCGCCAACCTTGTGTGAATGCTCTGAAAAGCTAATCATTTGCATATCACAGTATCTTCTTCTTGTCGGTTAAATTACGCGTCTGTAGCACGTCATCTTCGTGGTGAGGCAATTTTAATGGCCAGGAGTCTATTATGCCCGCAGTTCATTTGGATCAGTTTCTAGTCTTGGTTTCCCCTCCCTCTAAATTAACACCCCCCCCCCCCTCTCCCGCACGGTCAGATCCCACCGCACACACACACACACACACACACACACACACACACACACACAAATAACGTCCCTCCACTTTCAGATGAACTGTTCACTTAAGCCTCCGGATGTATCTTGTAAACTTGTATCCTTTTAAGTTTACCTATGTCCATCTGTGATTCAACACCTGCGAGACTTCAGCACACATGCGTTATAAAATGAAACACCTGCAGCCTTCGTTTTCCTGTTATTTTATAATATTGCAACCAATTTCGATGACTCAATACACCATCTGCAGTCCTTAACTAACACTGAGCGCCTGAGCTCCTGTCGACATTAGTCGTTAACGTCTATGAACTTGCTTCCATAGGTTACTGTAAAAGCCATTTTCTTCCTGCATGATTGCCGACACAACACCACTTTTACAGTACTCTACAGAAGCTAGGTCACAGACGTTGGCCACTGATGGAATCGTTTGTACTATTGGGGTTCACCCCCTCAGCATCGGTTACGGATTGAAAATGGTGTAATAAAAACGAAAAAAATTAAACTTCGCCTGAACAGGCAATGAAGACCAACGGTGTTGACCGGTCGACGTGTCATCCCCAGCACAAAGGCGTCACTCGATTCGGATATGGAGGGTCACGTGGTCAGCACACGGCTCTCGATGCCGTATGCACGTTTGCGAGACCGGGAAGGTGGTGTACATCAAAACGACGGCTGCTGGTATTTTATTTTAACACCTGTACCCCTTTAAGTCAAATTGTGCAAATAGTTGATTTCTCGGCACTGTAGCCTTTCACAGCCGGTGTTGCCTTCACTTAAGACTGAGAGTGTTTAGTTTTTGGTTTCATCTGTCACTGAGGGAAATATTATCAGAGGTGAAACGGCAACTGCCAAAGATAAACTCCGCAGTCGGAGACTAGACGTTGGGGAATCCTCTTACACAACAACAACGCCCTTCGTTAATTTTTTGACTGTAAACTGTTTCACCCTCAGTTCAATTCACTGTCTCTCTTTTGGCAACTAAATTTGCCATTCCCAACTTCACTATCGTACACTTCCGCTGATTCTCTTATAGTTTGTATAGTATGTCTTCCACATTCCCGTTCATATAAACATTTCCAATTAGTACAAGGCCACACTTCAAACCACATCCACGCGTATTTATACACAACTTTAACCACTCTCTTCTCTACTAGCTTATCAACGAACATCGTATCGTTACTCTATGCGACCAAAAGTATCCGGACACCTGGTTGAAAGCGGCTTACAAGTTCGTGGCGTCCCCGATCGGTAATGCTAGAATTCAATATGGTGTCGGCCCATCCTTAGCCTTGATGGCAGCTTGCACTATTGCAGGCATACCTTAAATCAGGTTCTGGAGGGTTTCTTGGGGAATGGCAGCCCATTCTTCACACAGTACTGCACTGAGGAGAGGTATCGAAGTCGGTCGGTGAAGCCTGGCACGAAGTCTACTTCCAAAACATTCCAAAGGTGTTCTATAGGGCTCAAGTCAAGACTCTGTGTAGGCCAGTCCATTACAGGGATGTTATTGTCGTGCAAGCACTCCGCCACAGACCGTGCACTATTTACAGGTGCTCGACCGTGTTGTAAGATGCAGTCGCCATCCCAAAGCTGCTCTTCAACAATTGGAAACAAGAAGGTGCTTAAAACATCAATGTAGGCCTGTGATGGGATAGTGCCACGCAAAACAACAAGGGGTGCAAGCCCCCACCATGAAAAACACGACCACACCATTACACCACCGACTCCGAATTTCCTGTTGTCACTACACACACTGGCAGATGACGTTCACCGGGCATTCTCCATACCCACACACCTGCCATCGCATCGCCACGTTGTGTACCGTGATTCGTCACTCCACACAACGTTTTACCGCTGTTCAATCGTCCAATGTTTACGCTCCTTGCAACAAGCGAGGCGTCGTTTGGCATTTACCGGCGTGATGTGTGGTTTCTGACAACCGCTCTACTATGAAATTAAACTTTTCTCACCTCCCACCTGACTGTCATAGTACTTTCAGTGGATCCTGATGCAGTTTTCAATTCCTGTGTGCTGGTCTGGAGAGGTGTTCGTCTATTACACGTTACGATCCTCTTCAACTGTCGGCGGTCTCTGTCCATCAACAGACGAGGTCGGCTTCACGTTCTCACTTCACTATCATATCGGAAGCAACGGACGTAGGGGTGCTTAGGAGTGTGGAAATCTCGATTACAGACGTATGACACAAATGACACCCAATCACCTGACCATGTTCAACGTCTGTGAGTTCCGCGGAGCGCCCTATTCTGCTCTCTCAAGATGTCCAATGTCTACTGAGGTCACTGATATGGAGTACCTGGCAGTAGGTGGCAGCACAATGCACATAATGCGAAAAACGTATATTTTTGGGGGTGTCCGGATACTTTTGATCACACAGTGTTTCTCTCCACGACTTTAATACTCTTGTCTGAACAACATGGCAGAAACACTAGTTCTCATTAGAACGAAATTCTTCCAGTCCCACTCCATCGTTCAGCCACTTTCTAGAAGTCTTTCTGAATAGCAGTAGCCCTACTCTGGAATAATCTCCAGTTTTATGTTAGAGAACTGTGTGATATCTCCAACTTCAGAAGACTGTTAACGACATATCTACTAAAGCAATAGTAAGGATTTGCATTGTCACTGTACACACTTGTTATCCTCGTACATTCTTGTTCCCTACCAGATCATCATTTTCCATTATTCTTAGCTGATGCAGTCTCGTTAAATTTTATTTTCCCAGCAGTTGCTATATTAGAAAGTTTATATTTTGAAAATCTAAAAATTCTTTTTACATTTGCAACTCATTTTATTGTTATTATTGACATTATTGTAATTATTATTACTGTTATTATAATGTCTTCTCAATTAATGGTAGCAGCTGTAGTTGTACAAGTACTAAAGTACTGCTAGTGTCAATTTTATTAATACATAGCCAATATCATTTATTCTCATGCCACCTCAGACCCTCAAATTATTTCAGTAATTTCTTAGACAACTACGATGTAAAAAAAAAAAAAAAATACATCTACATCTACATCTACATGATTACTCTGCAATTCACATTTAAGTGCTTGGCTGAGTGTTCATCGAACCATGATCATACTATCTCTCTACCATTCCACTCCCGGAAAGCGCGCTGGAAAACCGAACACCTCAACCTTTCTGTTCGAGCTCTGATATTTTTTGTTGTCGTGATAATCATTCCTACCTATGTAGGTTGGGCTCAACAAAATATTTTCGCATTCGGAAGAGAAAGTTGGTGACTGAAATTTCGTAAATAGATCTCGCCGCAACGACAAACTTTGATTTAATGACTTCCATCCCAACTCGCGTATCATATCTGCCACAATCTCTCCCCTATTACGTGATAATACAAAACGAGCTCTCCTTTTTTGCACCCTTTCGATGTCCTCCGACAATCCTACCTGGTAACGATCCCACACCGCGCAGCAATATTCTAACAGAGGACGAACGAGTATACTGTAAGCTGTCTCTTTAGTGGACTTGTTGCATCTTCTAAATGTCCTGCCAATGAAACGCAACCTTTGGCTCGCCTTCCCCACAATATTATCTATGTGGTCTTTCCAACTGCAGTTGTTCGTAATTTCAACACCCAGGTACTTAGTTGAATTGACAGCCTTGAGAATTGTACTATTTATCGAGTAATCGAATTCCAACGGATTTCTTTTGGAACTCAAGTGGATCACCTCACACGCTTCGTTACTTAGCGTCAACTGCCACCTACCACACCATACAACAATCTTTTCTGAATAGCTTTGCAACTGATACTGGTCTTCGGATGACCTTACTAGACGGTCAATTACAGCATCATCTGCGAACAACCTAAGAGAACTGCTCAGGTTGTCACCGAGGTCATTTATTTAGATCAGAAACAGCAGAGGTCCCAGGACGCTTCCCTGTGGAGCACCTGATATCACTTCAGTTTTACTCGATGATTTGCCGTCTATTATTGCGAACTGTGACCTTCCTGACAGGAAATCACGAATCCAGTCGCACAACTGAGACGATACCCCATAGGCCCGCACCTTGATTAGAAGTCGCTTGTGAGGAACGGTGTCAAAAGCTTTCCGGAAATCTGGAAATACGGAATCAATTTGAGATCCCCTGTCGATAGCGGCCATTACTTCGTGCGAATAAAGAGCTAGCTGCGTTGCACAAGAACAATGTTTTCTGAAAATATGCTGATTACGTATCAATAGATCGTTCCCTTCGAAGTGAATCAAAATGTTTGAATACAGTATATGCTTCTAAACCTACTGCAAACCGACGTCAATGATATAGGTCTGTAGTTAGATGGATTACTCCTACTGCCTTTCTTAAACACTGGTGCGACATGCGCAATTTTCCAATCTGTAGGTACAGATCTATCGGTGAGCGAGCGGTTGTATATAATTGCTAAGTAGGGAGCTATTGCATCAACGTAATCTGAAAGGAACCTAGTCGGTATACAATCTGGACCTGAAGACTTGCCCGTATCAAGCGATTTGAGTTGCTTCGCAACCACTAAGGTATCTACTTCTAAGAAACTCATGCTAGCAGCTGTTCGTGTTTCAAATTCTGTAATATTCCATTCGTCTTCCCTGGTGAAGGAATTTCGGAAAACTAAATACTGTGTGTATGAAACCATGTTGCGATGTTAGAAAGGGACTGATAGCACTAAACAGATCGGTTTAGATAGCTTAACAACTGAATAAATAAAAAAATATGCAATTATATCCCTATCTAACGCAGTAGAGGGGAAAATGAGGGAAAAAGGGGTTAGAATACAAACAACAAATAATTCAGGACAATCGGTGTATTTGAGACTCTGAGCTGAAGGCATTGGTACAATGGACAGAACTGTGATGAGACGCATCAAATCTGTTTGAAGACGCCATCCTCCTCAGTAAAAAAAGGGACAGTGAGTGTCAGACAGGGAGAGAGATAGAATACCTCACTCGCACCGCCGCCTCGTTGATAAGTTATACCCCCTCGGAATCCCCCAGTCAAATACAGTTTTGTGTAACTGTTAGTCACAATTACGAATACATTGTCCTCTCCTTGTGATAAAAAAATACTTCATGGAAAATTTAAAATAATTAACTAAATTTCCAGGGATTGAAACTTGGAATATATTGCAATAATGCGCAAAAAAGGAAGAACCATAAATGTTGAAGTACCTGATAGAAGTTTTCGATGTTATGGCAACAAAGGAAAGGAACTTAGATACTGTAAAAGCTGATTTTACTCTTTCTACTTATTAGTAACGGACGTAAATTACGTATAGTCATGGACTGCCTTCACAAACAGAAGGCAAAATCAAATGATGAGGGACCTGTTCGTTACTCATATCATGTATCCGTATAAATATCTTCAGTTTCTGTGTAGAACGAAAAATATTTTCATTTCTAATAACTGTGTGCGTGTTGAAATATCAGTACAGTAGATTTAACGACGGCATTCATAAGAAATTCATCAGCTAACAGTTCATATTTCGAAGTCTGGAAAGTTTCCTACGATGTTATAGTTTTAACGTCCCAACGGATCGCGTGCATTATTTATTTCAAACAACTGAATAACTACTGCTGGCTGAAGAAATGCTGCAACTTTATTCACTGTCCGTAAAAAGCGAAACCTAGCAGTAGGGTCTCAAGATATTTGTGTGTCTCGCAGGAACAAACAGTGCACTCAGTCACAAACCGAGCTTCCTCATTAGCGGATGGCACTGAACTTTCTATCAGGTGAATGGACGATGCCGTTTCCAAAGGGCAACAGAATCGACGAGGGAGCGAAAATCATGAAGGCGGATACGATGAACTAGAGGGCACCGTGGAGTAGTAACGAGTTCTTCCTGCCCCCACACATTTCTCTCTCTCTTTCTCTCTCTCGTTCTCCAACTCCCCTCCCTGTCTCTCTTCCTAGGTGTATTATGGATATTCCATAACACCAACGCACCGTTGACCGTCTTCTTCAGTGGGCGTACGATTCGATTGTCTACCCGAACACTTCCATTGCTATCAGCGCAAATCTAGGTTGATTTACAACCAACAAATTACTGCTCGCATATGCTTGACGGGTGGGCAGAGGGGATTGGCGATCGAGAAAAGTGTGCTACAACGCTCAGGCGGATAAAACGATGCTGTTACAGACGATTCCACGACCGCCTGTAAGACAATTAAAGCTCGTGTTACTTTCATGAAGTATATAGTTAAAGACAATACTTACCATCAGTGTTTAACGAGCAAGAGAGAGAGAGAGAGAGAGAGAGAGAGAGAGAGAGAGAGAGAGAGATAGCAGCGTTGTACCACACGGCCTTTTACGGCAACTTCTCTTTCACTTTTCAATTACAAAATCACTCCTAACCACAGAATATTCCACAAGACCTCGTTCACCATATTCCCTGACCACAAATACGTAGTGAAGACGGTAATCTGATGGTAGACGAATGACGTCACGTTATTCAGTATGTCCCACGAAAACACATATACAGCGACGCAGCCGGAAACGCAACAGAAAGAATAAAGACTAAGTAAATAAGCGTGAAATATACAAAAGAAGATGCCAAAAATATTAACATGTTGCATCTGAGGGTACTCTCTATTGAAGCGACGAGAGGACAGTACAGCATTAGTATACGTTCTGTTGAATGAGCAATAATTTTATGTTTCTGGTCAACTGTATAGCTCCTAGCGAATTTGTTATTGCAAGTTCCATTTTTAGTATAAAGTCTGGGATACTCGCACAAGGAGTATTTTAGGACGTGTATGTGAACGAATGCGACAACTTACGACGGAAAGGCGTCGACCGCCATTGCTGATGACTTTTATGCAAAATTTAGGCAGTGGCTGGGTGGGTATACGTGACTCAGGACATTTTTGATTATTAGTCAAAGACACTACCTATTGACCGACGGGCCAAGAAGTCCTTCTTCCTGAGATTACTCTGGAATCAGACCTATGAAAAACCGGTTTTTACAGTGGTACTCTGGATCTGCCGTCTCAGATAGAGCACCTAAACAATAAAACTGTAAACGGCGACTGAAAGGAACGACTGCAGAAAAGACTAATATGAAGCATGATATGCATCGTGCCACCTACATCTGAAAATATGTTCACATCAAAAAGCATGCGATCTCCCGGATTTACTTCCATGGACTACAAACAAATGTGAAGAGTACGGCGGGGATCATTTGCCAATGCACTTCGTCTTAGAGTTTCTTCCTGTTTCATTCGTGTGTCGAGAGGATGAAGAATAGTTACTTAAATGCATCTGTGTGCGGTATAACTAGTCTAACCTCGTCTTAGAAGTCCCTACGTCAGCCTGTGGCCATTAGTGTTAGCCTTCCTTCTATACGCTCATAATTACCAGTTAGTCCTGTTCCTAGCAGGTACCATCCAATATTCTAGACGGGTCGCACGAGTGTTTTGCAGACTGGACGTTTCCCCACATCCTACCATTAAAGTGAAGCGTACCGCTTGCTTCACCTACGTCATGATAGTTTTGGGGAGAACCTGTTGGGTCCGTTAAGTGCGAAGGAAGCCAGGGATGCCTCCTAGAAAATTACCGAGACATTTGCTCAAAGCATCTATACTGGTGACGAAGAAACATTCCAGGACTGCTACCATGTCTCTCAATTGCTACGGTGTTGCGAATCATATGCTACTGAGAGCACCCCCGCTAATGAGTTTATACCACTAGTTGGTGTTGTTGGCTTCTGTGCTCCAAACATCCCAGGCCGCTAATTAAATTACTGATCCTCTTCCAAGCGGAAAAGAAACTGCAGACTGTAACAGGCTTAATAAACGCTCGTGACACGTAATTACTAACAGAAAAGGACCGACTCGCTATTTTACGTATCACCTGGCCGCTATTTTGACGTCACAGATATTAATTTGCGTTTCCATTCTATAAGCCTTTGAGGGAGCTGGCTTTGTGAGTTAAACCAAGGATGAGAAGCATCACGTGTGTTAATACCGGGTGACAGCGAATTAAAAACTCCCGCCTGTCCGCCGCGAACAGTGGCTGAAGCGCGCTGCGCGCCTGTGTTCTCCAACAACACAGCAGAAACAGCGGTAGGTGGTAGGTGCGCGGCTGTTAGGCCCGACAGAGGGATTTGGGTCTTGTTCATTATAAAAGGGAAAAAATACCGAGGAGATGCGACGTGAAAATTAATTTTGTACTTCCAAAGGTAGGCCAATACATATAATGAATTGTAAAACTAATTTTAGTGGAACTCATTATTTACGTAGCCCAAATACGTTTTACTCGTTCATACCGTGCCACTACCTCAAAGGTTACCAACTACTTTTACCGGTAAGAGATGCTGACGAGGCCAGGGAATGGGAAATACCATTGTGACATTCTAGCAGCAGAGACAGGTCAAGAGCTCAAGAATGGGATTAAAATTCGGGGAGAAAGTATATCAATGCTAAGATTCGCTGGTAACATTACTATACTCAGTGAAAGTCAGGAAGGATTACAGGACGTGCTGAATGGAATGAGAAGTCTAACTAGTAGGGCGTACAGAATGTGGATTGGCAGCAAACCGATGAAAGACTATTGTAGTGAGTAGTACAAAAACGGGATTAGCGATAAACTTAACATCAAACTTGGTGACCAGCAAGTAGACGAAGTTAATTCTTTCGGCTATCTTGGTAGCAAAATAACGAATGACCGACGAATCAAGCAGGACGTGAAAAGCAGCCTAGTATAGGCGAGCTAAAGAATTTTACTTGCATTAAACATAAGCCGTTATTCGAGAAAGAGCACGTCACTGTATGGGTAGTCAATCAGGAACTGTAGGGAAACCCGGAAAAAAGAGAATTAAGTGTTCGAAAGATGATGGGGATGGGAACGCTCAAAATAGGAAGGGAAGATAGGACATGTGTTAAGTTTTGAAGGAATAACTTCCTTGGTACTTGAGTGAGGTGTAGAGTTTAAAAACTGCAGGAGAAGACAGACATTCGAAGATATCTAAGGAATCATAGGGGACATTAGTAGTATCTACTGTTCTGACGTGATGGAGTTGGCGTAAGAGAGGAATTCATGGTGGTTCGCATCAAATCTTCGACTGGTGACTCAATAGTTAATCCGAACATATTATGAATATGGGTTTGTGTGTGTGTGTGTGTGTGTGTGTGTGTGTGTATGTGTGTGTGTGTGTGTGTGTGTGTGTGTGCTACGATTTCATCCAAACATGGTACACATATCACTTCCTGTAACGCAACTATCACTGTCAAAGTAAGGGCCACCTATCTACACTCCTGGAAATGGAAAAAAGAATACATTAACACAGGTGTGTCAGACCCACCATACTTGCTCCGGACACTGCGAGAGGGCTGTACAAGCACGGCACAGCGGACACACCAGGAACCGCGGTGTTGGCCGTCGAATGGCGCTAGCTGCGCAGCATTTGTGCACCGCCGCCGTCAGTGTCAGCCAGTTTGCCGTGGCATACGGAGCTCCATCGCAGTCTTTAACACTGGTAGCATGCCGCGACAGCGTGGACGTGAACCGTATGTGCAGTTGACGGACTTAGAGCGAGGGCGTATAGTGGGCATGCGGGAGGCCGGGTGGACGTACCGCCGAATTGCTCAACACGTGGGGCGTGAGGTCTCCACAGTACATCGATGTTGTCGCCAGTGGTCGGCGGAAGGTGCACGTGCCCGTCGACCTGGGACCGGACCGCAGCGACGCACGGATTCACGCCAAGACCGTAGTATCCTACGCAGTGCCGTAGGGGACCACACCGACACTTCCCAGCAAATTAGGGACAGTGTTGCTCTTGGGTTATCGGCGAGGACCATTCGCAACCGTCTCCATGAAGCTGGGCTACGGTCCCGCACACCGTTAGGCCGTCTTCCGCTCACGCCCCAACATCGTGCATCCCGCCTCCAGTGGTGTCGCGACAGGCGTCAATGGAGGGACAAATGGAGACGTGTAGTCTTCAGCGATGAGAGTCGCTTCTGCCTTGGTGCCAATGATGGTCGTATGCGTGTTTGGCGCCGTACAGGTGAGCGCCACAATCCGGACTGCATACGACCGCACACAGGGCCAACACACGGCATCATGGTGTGGGGAGCGATCTCGTACACTGGCCGTACACCTCTGATGATCGTCGAGGGGGCACTGAATAGTGCACGGTACATCCAAACCGTCATCGAACCCATCGTTCTACCATTCCTAGACCGGCAAGGGAACTTGCTGTTCCAACAGGACAATGCACGTCCGCATGTATCCCGTGCCACCCAACGTGCTCTAGAAGGTGTAAGTCAACTACCCTGGCCAGCAAGATCTCCGGATCTGTCCCCCATTGAGCATGTTTGGGACTGGATGAAGCGTCGTCTCACGCGGTCTGCACGTCCAGCACGAACGCTGGTCCAACTGAGGCGCCAGGTGGAAATGGCATGGCAAGCCGTTCCACAGGACTACATCCAACATCTCTACGATCGTCTCCATGGGAGAATAGCAGCCTGCATTGCTGCGAAAGGTGGATATACACTGTACTAGTGCCGACATTGTGCATGCTCTGTTGCCTGTGTCTATGTGCCTGTGGTTCTGTCAGTGTGATCATGTGATGTATCTGACCCCAGGAATGTGTCAATAAAGTTTCCCCTGCCTGGGACAATGAATTCACGGTGTTCTTATTTCAATTCCAGGAGTGTATCATACTTCAGGAGATATGACGTCGTAAACAAAGAATTGTATGACAAACTGCCACGTTGCGGATGATATGATGATGTTTAAATACATTACTTCCTTGTTACTAACTCTATCCGAAACACGTTTTGCAGTCTCCACACATGCCGCTGAAAGTTTCTACACATCGTGTGACTGACGGATCAGGATATATGACTTCAGCTGCTGCATCATGCATATCGTTTATATTTATTACTTCTTTGCTACTAACTCTACTGGCAAGATATTTCGAAGACAGTATCCTCATATGCCGCAGAATGAACTTACACAAATACATCATTGTACGATACAGAGTACAAGAGATTTGACGTCATATACACTGTGATGCGGGAAAAAAATGCCTGATCATGTCTGAACTTTTAATAAGTTTATTCCTTACTGTCACCACACTCCTGCAGTCGAGTGAAATTGCTGACACCTGTCAGCGCATTTGACAGCTGTCAACTGCGAAGCAGCTGTTGGCGAAAACAGTAAGCATCTACAGAGCCATGATAAGGCTTTGCTATAGAGACATTTACACAATTGCGACGTTGATACGCGAAGCAGCTATACTCATATATTTGTACAAGATGCTCATTTTATTTGTGCGAGTGCTGCATAACTTAAAGGGTGTTTACATGAATACATGGAAAGGAAACTTTTTCGCCATTACACTATAAACACAGTTCAGCTTTTTTTCAGTTCTAATGCAAAACTTTCAAAATGGTTGCCTGGGCAACACCAGGTTTGGGAGCTAGTGATGAAAGAGTAAACAGGGGAGTGAGAGAGAGAGAGAGAGAAAGAGAGAGAGAGAGAGAGAGAGAGAGAGAGAGAGAGAGAGAAACTGTTTTTCTTGACACCAGAGAATAAGGCTGTTTGTATTGCTCAAGAACTAACTGCAATAGCGTACTACAGTGCCGCTTTTCTAAACTTTTAACTGTGTCCGGAATCTATGAAAAGTTTTACCAATATCAATTTAGTGAGTGGTACTGGACGGACAGAATATTCAAGTCATCTCCTTGCGCGTCCCCCCAAAAATGTCATCCGCAATACCACACAAAAGAAATAGAGATTGAATCTGTGAGTTAGCAAATGTACTGTCGGAAATGAGAGGTGTTACATAATGAACCAAGTGCGGAATGTCGTAACGTAGAGAATATTAAATGACTAAACTTTCATTCCATTCGGTAATAATGTCCATACCAAAGTCATTCTGAGCCCCTGTGACTTCCACTGTTGTATGTCTTGACACATCGAAACAAACCGACTCCGAATGCCTCTTGCGAAATTTCTTGCCATATATGAAACGTGTGCTGTGCCAGTTTAGGCTGGTTCACATATGTTTGTCTTCCCACCGTATCCCAGCCGTACTTTACAGGTGACAAACCAAGGAACCGAATATGTCAGGCAAGGATCCACGCACTGCTTAAGGTGATTGTTGTGTGGTCCTGTATTATTATTATGTTGGAATACGCCTTTTAATGCTTTGATCGTGGAGGGAACGTGAAACTGGCTCTCCATCACTGCTGCATACCAGCAAGCGTTCAGCTTCCTTGGGAAATTTACAGAATCAGCCTTTCTGTCATATGTAGCAGCTCCTCAGCCAACGGCCTTGCCGCAGTGGCAACACTGCTTTCCGTCAGATCACCGAAGTTAAGCGTTGTCGGGCTGGGCTAGCACTTGGATTGGTGAGCAGCTGGTCCGCCGAGTGCTGTTGGCACACCGGATGCACTTTGCCCTTGTCGGACAAACTGAGAAGCTACATGATTGAAAAGTAGCGGCTGAGATCTCGGAAACTGACATACGGCCGGGAGAGCGGTGTGTTGACCACATGCCCTTTTATATCGGCATCCAGTGACGCCTGTGGGCTTAGGATGACGCGGCTGCCGGTCGGTACCGTTGGGTCTTCCAAGGCCTGTTCGGACGAATACAGAGAGAGTAGCTCCCCACACCTTAATTCCAGGAGCCGAAAAACCATGGGTCTCGAGAGTTGCTGCTTCCTGTGACCATTCAAAAGATGATCTAAGGACACGTTGGCATCGAGGGGAATGTCTCAGACAGAAGCGAGACCAGTTACTGAACATCAGAAAATGCCACTCAGTTTCGCATTTGAGTGCTTCCATGGAAGTCTCCGTTGCCTGTGGTTCAGCGTCAGCAGTAAAAGACTCATTGTAACTCGGTAGCTACTAGTAACCTGTTCCCCATTAATTCATGGTGACAGTCTGCATATAGTCCCTGCAGTGACTTCCGTTGCTGTCACATACGAGTCAGAGCCAGTGGAAGAATCCCACGATCTTCTAGCTGCGTAGACCTTATGGAGGTATCCATCTGTACATACTCTTCTTACCACAATATTATTGAGATTCCTTTTCGTCACCACTCGTTCTATTACAGCACCAGGGACAACTGTCTCCTAGATCTGTAGGTATGATGCTACCATGTCCCTCATGCAAACGATTCGAACTATCTCAAAGTACGACAGTATGCTAAAGGTAGCTGTGCCATGGCATGATGCGTTGGGATCTGCACCTGAAAAATCCCAGTAACGTTAGACACATCTAATGATTATGATATACTCACACCATTCTTCGTCTGTAGGAATAGCCTCAGTGAAAATTAACTCACACGAGGATGAAATTTTAACCATAATTTTTTGCAGGCGTACTGGAGTATCAGTACGGTAGCGATCAGTCAAACTGCTCATGACAAAACACTTTCCATTCAGGTAAGTATATTTTTAAGTGGTGTTACTCGCTTTCGAAGTTGCGCCTGTTCGAGTACACATATGACAGTATATATGACAGTGCGACAAACATTTATCCAAGTCTCTTTCCGTAATGCTGTAATTGTGCTGCTTCAAACTTCCAGCTTATAACAAGAGCAGGTCTGTAGCAACTTACTCGCCCTCTGCCACACGGATGACAGATGTTGGTGTGTTTTATCACGACGTGTACTCAGTTAAAGATATAAAATACAAATATAGTATGAGTACAATAAGCAGTGTAGTTGTATCTGGGACAAAGAAATTTTTTGGGTAATCTTCACACAACATAAAATTTAAATCCGAAAACTTGTTCATTTTAAAGTTTTGGCCCTTACGGCTGGAATGTTCAAGGGTTTCCAGTACCCGCGCTCTTGATGAAAACACTGTCAGTGGTTCCGAAACAATGAAGCGGTAGAAAACCTGCAAAGTGATGCAGCAACCTTCTGGAAAAATTTAAAATAGACGATACCTTACAACTGAAACTCCTATATTATATAGCTGCAGTTCTCATTTATAGTACAGGTCCTAGTGACTAACTGGGAAGGTGCAAACCGAATAGGTCTGCTGAAACCGATCAGCATGTAAGTCAGGCATATTATCAAATATGATTTCATTGACTTTCCTTTAGTCAAATAATGGTGGACGATACTTCACTAGGCATATACTTTCCCTCGAACCATCTGCTCCTGAAATTCTGGTGAGTCTGTTACATTATCGGTTCATAACTAAAAAAAAAATGGCTCTGAGCACTATGGGACCCAACTGCTGTGGTCATTAGTCCCCTAGAACTTAGAACTACTTAAACCTAACTAACCTAAGGACATCACACACATCCATGCCCGAGGCAGGATTCGAACCTGCGACCGTAGCAGTCGCACGGTTCCGGACTGCGCGCCTAGAACCGCGAGACCACCGCAGCCGGCGGTTCATAACTCAAACACTAAAGCAGGAACAGATGCGAATCGAAGCACTTGAGATGTGGTGCTACATAGGATGTTGAAGATTAAGTGGACTGACAAGGTAGGGAAAGAGCAGGTTCTGCACAGAATCGGAGAGGAAAATTATATGTGTAAAACACTGACAAGAGTAAGGGACAGAAAGATAGGACATATGTTAAGACATCAGGGAATAACGTCCATGGTACTAGAGGGAGGCGTTGAGAGCAAAATCTGAGAGGAATACATAGACTGGAATACTTCCAGAAAATAATTGAAGACGTAGTTTGCTAGTGCTACTCTGAGATGAAGAGGTTGCTACATGAGAGAAATTTGGGACGGGCTGCATCAAACCAGTCAGACGACCGATCACTCAAAGAAAATACTAAATAAAATAAAAATAAAAACTTTGTCGAAACTATTGCGTATTTCACAGGGGTTATCAATTAGTTTTGAACAGTAGTAAGCGTTTAATTCTTTTAAGACTATGGGCCAATCCGTATTTTGTTTAACAGTGGCGACATCTGATCGCAGAGATTAGTTAACAAAAATAACCTGACCCTAACATTTGATGAACTACAGCAAAATTAACCATTGCAAACGCCATCAGACAAAATAAGCAACCACTATAAACTGTTTTCTGCTTTGTTCAGTTGAAGTAAGACTTGGAGATGCTAAGGCCCCCGTGATAAGTCTTTCAAGTATTAGATCACATTTACGGTAGGTCAAGGTAAAAAGCCACAGATAAATACATACCATTAAAAAAGTTCGTAAACAACGTAGTTCTTTATGCTGAAATCAAGAATGCCAATACATGCATAATTAAATCAACAAACAGCAATGGATTAAGTGGGACACACTTAAGACCCAACTGAGGAATTGTGCAGATGAAGAAGAGAAGGAATATCCCTGAACTGGAAGTAAGATAACGTAATATGACGCACATAGATACCAATAGAAGGTGTAGGAGAAGGAATATCCCTGTGTTGAAAGAAAGATAACGCAATATGGCGGAGATAGATGTCCATATAAGGTGGAAGAAACCTATAAGAAGTAAACTGTATTGGAATCACCTATTGACACATAGTTCTGAAAGAATTTCCTGGAAATGAGTGAGTGGAGCATTTTTGTTCACACCGGAAAACAAGTCCCTGGAATCATTTTAAATGTGGTTGTATAGATCTATCTGAGAAACAGAACAGATAACGTAAGAAACGATGCAGGACAAGAACAAATAGGAAAGGAAAGCGAATTAAAGAAAAGTTATGAAAAGGTGGGATACAATATTAGGGTATGTGTCACTAAAAAAGCAGTTGGAGGTTAAATTTACACAGTCAGTTAAATATACAAATTTTTTGATGGTCCAGACCCTGCAGGGGCTTGGGATTCTTCTGTCAAAAATCACAAATAAATTATTAGAGGTAAACTGCAATTAATGACAAATGCTTGTAACTTCGGTGGAACCTTAGTTTTAACCATAAAGAATTCTATAGCGACTGTGTTATCGAAAGTAAATAACTTTAAGCATTGTAATATGTAAAATAATCGACGTTGGTTGGTGTAGGAGGCGCGCAGAAACGTATACACCAGCAGATAGCGGATCTAGACAAAATGTTCGCCATTGTAAGGCGGAATAAGAGGCTCTAAATCATGAGACAAAGAGCGATAAAACACATAGACGGCCTATAATTTACAACACCTATAAAAATCCAATGGGCAATAAAGAGGAAGATTACAAAAGAGGAGACCGAGTAAGCCAGGATATAAAGCGTCATTACTGTTTAAACTGTACGCTAGTATGCAAGAAAGGAAGCAAAAAAAAAAAAATCTGAACAGGAACAAGATTACGAAGGGAACGGATACCAAAATCCGTGCCATAGCAGCTAGAAAAATGTTACATAATTCGTTGAGAACTTAGTTAGCGAATGTAATACATGTTACCAACTACGGGTATACAGAGATAAGTTAAAACTGAAAGTATTAGGAGGCATGCCAGTGGGATAATGTAAACTTAGAAACACACCGTAGTACAAATGGAAAATTCCACTGTTCAGGAACTGCGAATACACAAGGTGGCCTAAGTTATTAATAAAACTTGCCAAAGAAACTGTTCCGGCTCGACACTCTACCCGAGCGATTAATTTTGCGTCTCACAAACACGTCGAAGCAAGTTATGAAATATGCATGTAATACTGATAAAAGTACTGCTATGGTGCTGAAGAAGTCTACGTCTAAAGTAATGTCCTGTAGCAAAATGAAATCCCACCATGATCAACAGGAAATGCTTTTGAAATCTGGCGAAATGAACAGATAACATATTAAACACTAATAGTTCTTTAGACCATGAGAGAATTGTGTGGGTAACCGTTATCAAAAGTAAGATCAGAGTGCTATATGTCAACTAAAGTCCAATGAAACTGAAAGACATGAAGGACAGCATGAAACGATATCAAGAATGATAATTACATGGAAAAAGGAGAAGGAGCTAATTCACCTATGCGGTTGGACGACAAAATATAGAAATTGAGCAACATTAGTTTGTGAACTGCGTAACCTGGTTATAATTTGTACGCGAGTCAAAAGATATTATCTGGTAAATTACTCAGTAATGCAACTGAAGTCGCGAACCACGCATCGTGTGTCTTTCCTGACTACATTCGTTATACATGTCCCGAAGAAATGTTATGGACGTAGTATAAGGATGAGAGAGGAGGAGTCGACGTAGCAACTCACCGGGCGGGCCATGTCGTCGCTCGTCTGTTGGTGGGACGGACAGTGTGCTGTGTGCGGTGACCAGACGCCTGGCGGACGCTATTATACCTCCATCGCGAGACGCTTTCACCGGCGCCGCTCCAACCCTTCTCCAGACGCAATTCACTACTGTGCATTTTTGCTGCTCCGTGCGCTAAACCGTTTTGTATGCGTCACGTAGGCAGATCACGGCCGACATACGGACCTCAGGTGACCACTCACAGCTGTGACCAATACGTGGTGTGATGAACAGCGACCTATATTACTCATAATCGTTTAATTTCGTCGAGCTTGATGGGCTGGCGGTAAATCGGGGCCAGAAAATCATAAGGTCGCGGGATCTAGTCCCAGTCGGACCACAAAAACCTTCAGTTCATCTTTAGCCTTCCACCTCTCAGTGATTTAGTGAGTCTCCACAAATGAACTTGGTTGTTCCCTACCGCTGGATAGTTAACTGTAGTAGATTATGGACACTCAAGTCGCTAAAGTGGCGTCCCTTAGAAAAACCTACATCCGAGCACTGAGCCACATCCAATTACACTCCTGGAAATTGAAATAAGAACACCGTGAATTCATTGTCCCAGGAAGGGGAAACTTTATTGACACATTTCTGGGGTCAGATACATCACATGATCACACTGACAGAACCACAGGCACATAGACACAGGCAACAGAGCATCCACAATGTCGGCACTAGTACAGTGTGCTCTTCTACCATGGAGACGATCGTAGAGATGCTGGATGTAGTCCTGTGGAACGGCTTGCCATGCCATTTCCACCTGGCGCATCAGTTGAACCAGCGTTCGTGCTGGACGTGCAGACCGCGTGAGACGACGCTTCATCCAGTCCCAAACATGCTCAATGGGGGACAGATCCGGAGATCAAACAGGCCAGGGTAGTTGACTTACACCTTCTAGAGCACGTTGGGTGGCACGGGATACATGCGGACGTGCATTGTCCTGCTGGAACAGCAACTTCCCTTGCCGGTCTAGGAATGGTAGAACGATGGGTTCGATGACGGTTTGGATGTACCGTGCACTATTCAGTGTCCCCTCGACGATCACCAGAGGTGTACGGCCAGTGTAGGAGATCGCTCCCCACACCATGATGCCGGGTGTTGGCCCTGTGTGCCTCGGTCGTATGCAGTCCTGATTGTGGCGCTCACCTGCACGGCGCCAAACACGCATACGACCATCATTGGCACCAAGGCAGAAGCGACTCTCATCGCTGAAGACGACACGTCTCCATTCGTCCCTCCATTCACGCCTGTCGCGACACCACTGGAGGCGGGCTGCACGATGTGGGGGCGGGAGCGGAAGATGGCCTAACGGTGTGAGGGGCCGTAGCCCAGCTTCATGAAGACGGTTGCGAATGGTCCTCGTCGATACCCCAGGAGCAACAGTGTCCCTAATTTGCTGGGAAGTGGCGGTGCGGTCCCCTACGGCACTGCGTAGGATCCTACGGTCTTGGCGTGCATCCGTGCGTCGCTGCGGTCCGGTCCCAGGTCGACGGGCACGTGCACCTTCCGCCGACCATTGGCGACAACATCGACGTACTGTGGAGACCTCACGCCCCACGTGTTGAGCAATTCGGCGGTACGTCCACCCGGCCTCCCGCATGCCCACTATACGCCCTCGCTCAAAGTCAGTCAACTGCACATACGGTTCACGTCCACGCTGTCGCGGCATGCTACCAGTGTTAAAGACTGCGATGGAGCTCCGTATGCCACGGCAAACTGGCTGACACTGACGGCGGCGGTGCACAAATGCTGCGCAGCTAGCGCCATTCGACGGCCAACACCGCGGTTCCTGGTGTGTCCGCTGTGCCGTGCTTGTACAGCCCTCTCGCAGTGTCCGGAGCAAGTATGGTGGGTCTGACACACCGGTGTCAATGTGTTCTTTTTTCCATTTCCAGGAGTGTATTTAACTGCGAAAACGTTTTCAGCTGTAAGGCCGCTGTCAGCAATGATTCACGAAAAAAATCAATTTTTTCTTTTAATACTTAATTTTGTCGGCGCAGTTTGATACACGTTGTCACTCCTATGAGTCGTGAAGCGCATTTTCTCTGGTGCTTCAGGAGATATTTGCAATTTCGCTTTAACGTCGAGTGGCTAGAGTCAACTGAAACAACCGGCGCTCGTCCATCTTTCATGAGACGCCCAGTGCCGATGAAAATTGTCGGGTTGTCTCTCGTTACAAACTAAATGATTTCTGAAGCAGAGTTTTACGTGGCCTTTCGATAGAGTGGTCTCAGATTAGTCTAGTGCAGGGGTTCCCAACAAAATTTTCTCGAGGACCCCCTCATCGACCATCATTGGTACCTTGTCATTTCACAGTATCAAGTACCTAAAAAAGCTGAATTAAGAGTATTTTTATACGCTTTCTATTTTTGGTACTTAGAAAAAAAATTGACATATTCATTATTGAAAAAATATTGAGCCTAAAACCTTTCCAATTTAGCCATCATTATTATAGTTAAATTTTTGATTATTGCTCAAAATCTCTGACTTCAAATTTGGGTGTTTAGTATAACAAACTCCTTAAAGAAATAAAAATTGAGTATTAACTGAAAATGACAGGAAAAAATTGGTGTTTCAAGTGTACTACACTTGAGATTGCATTGAATAGAAATGTCTGAAAAATAAGACAACACTACTTTCATACACGGTATTATTTATTTCAAAAAATACAGTTACAACAGAGTACTCCATCAGTACACAGTTGATTTTAATTTTCATTCTTAATGAGATGAGTTTAATCTGACCTTTGAGTCCATTATTTCTGCAGTATTAGGTTCCAAACTTGAAACTTTCACTCTGAGATCCAACCGCATGTTGACCCGATTCCTATATTTGTTTCTCATCAAACACATAGAAGAAAACCCTTGCTCACACCGATATGTGGTTGCAAATGGAAGGATCTTTTTCATTGCCTTATCTACAAATTTCTTGTAGCCCTTACCTGCTGATGTCCAGAAGCCTGTGATTTTATCATCGATGAAAATGTTTATCGTCGTACCACAGCTGGATAGATCCACAAGTTGATCTTGCTCTTCTTCAGTGAGACCTTGGACTTCGTCTATTTCTTCACACCTGAAGGGATTTCGAATCACTCTCTAAAAGTGGTGACTAGGCTGCGTAGATGCTCGGCTACATTGATCTTGATCTGGTCAGGCAAACTCTCCTCTGTTGACTGCAAGAATTGTTTTAAAGTAGAAAAGTTAGTTAGTGACTTGTTTTCTATCCTTGACGCATAGATCTGACACTTTTTGACCATAGCACTAATCTTATCTGCAACTTTAACACGTCTACATTTTTTCCTTGTGAACAGAAGTTTAATACTTTCAAGTGTTCAAACACATCAGCTAAGTACGCAACTGAGCAAAGCCAAGAGAAGTTAGTGAGAAAATCCTCGCACTTTGTGTCAAGAAGGAAGACATGAACCTCGTCGTTAAGTTAAAAAAATCTTGACAAGATCCTACCTCGAGAAATCCGTCTATCTTCCGTATGAATAAAAAGTTGCTCATGCTCACTGCCGCTCTCTTTACACTCTAGAAAGAGGCTAGATGCAGAAGTTAGCGTTCGCTAAATCTCTGCTCATGCAGGAAGCGGCCAAAACAAAAAATCTGTTATCATACGAAATATATTTCATATATTCTTTATTCTATCAGCATCTTGAGGACCCCTCTGGCATAGCTCTCGGACCCCTAGGGGTGTGCGGCCCCCCTGTTGGGAAGCACTGGTCTAGTACGATATTTGTATCATCGATATGTATTAAAGTGGACAGTAAAACTCGAAGAATAACCAGTACTCCCGCAGTGACAGCACGGGCTTGGACGGAGCTGAATGCTACCGTCAGAACATGCAGCTCGATTACTGCCTGATCTTCGCGTTTTACTACTCTTGTTAACTCATGGCGATAAAAAAGTATCGAAGAAGACTAATCTCGACTGCTCCGTCGAACGGGCACGTGAAATTCCTCTTTGAAGATAATTTTGTTAATAACCCGAAACAAACCGGCGCTTTCCGTCCACGCTGAGTGTCGCTTGAAAAAGAGATGAACAGCACTTCTTTGGGTTCACTCCAGCTACACAATACAAAAACGAAAGTGCATACATCTGCTTAAACACTAAACAATAAGCGCCTGACAACCCTTAGAAGAGGCACCCGGTATAATTTATATGAGAAATTGCCTGTTGAGGTCGTCATCCGCTATCTCAAAATAATTAAGAGGAAGCAGTAGCTCACAAACACTTCGAGGAACCACACTGTCAATCAGATTGAGTGTGTTGTTTTCTAAAAGGGTTGGCGTGTGAACTACCGCTTTTTGTTATTGTGATGTGAAGGTAATCAGCGACGCCACAACTGGTGATTTATTGTTGGAGGAGGAGGAGATTACTGTTTAACGTCCCGTCGACAACGAGGTCACTAGAGACGGAGCACAAGCTCGGATTAGAGAAGGATGGGGAAGGACATGGGCCGTGCCGTTTCAAAGGAACCATCCCGGCATTTGCCTGAAGTCATCTAGGGAACTCACAGAAAACCTAAATCAGGATGACCGGACGCGGGATTGAACCGTCGTCCTCCCGAATGCGAGTCCAATGATTTATTGTTGGAATTGTATGTGATTCTGCAGGGAAATAAGTTCAGAAAGCATTTCAGAAAACACTGACATCTCCAGCACGACCGAAATGTCATTTTCCCTAAAACTAATTTTTGTATAGGAATTATAATCTTACATCGTTGGAGGTAATTTTTTATTTTTATGATAAAAAAAACGTTAAAAATGTTAAGGAGAAGAAGGTGTCTCCAGTCACGTCAAATGTTCTTCCGCAAAAAGTAAACCTCAAAACGGCAGTGGTATGTGAAATTAAAAGTGTGGCTTTTCAGCCATTCAAACCGTACAAGATGAACCGAAATTGCACTGTAAATTTTTCGCAGGTGGCTCAGAACATTTTCAGAATATTTGGTATGCGGGACCCGTGGCATCCGTTGTTAATTACAGAATAATTACACCATTATTATTTATTACACAATCATGTTTTATTCGTTTTGTTACACCAGTTGCTTTTGTTTCTGTGACAAAAACTTCACAGCTGTGGAAAAGCCTGTAATACGCAATTACCAAAACCTCCAGCAAAAAACACTGAGTATGGAAAGTTTTTGGAAATTTATGGTAACGTCCTACGGGACCAAACTGCTGGGGTCATCGGTCCCTAGGCTTACTTACTACTTAATCTAACTTGAAATAACTTACGCTAAGGACAACACACACATACCAATGCCCGAAGGAGGATTCGAACCTGCGACGGTGGGAGCCGCGTGAACCGTGCAAGTCGCCTGAGACCGCGCAGATACCCTTCGTGGCACACAGTAATGCATCAACCCTCAGACGAAAGATTTAAATTTTACAGTGCTTCCATTGTCATCCACCTGTGTACCGTAGCTTGCTTAACAAATGCTGCGCTGTTCTCTCACAGATATTTTTCAAAACGTCAGCTACTATGAACATACCACGGTGTGCAGCGACCACTCGTCGACCGTCTTCACATTTTACATGCCCTCGGCTGGAGAAGTCCATTTAAAAAATAAAAATAAAGTCTCAATTTCAACGACCAAGAGCTCCTACCTGACAGCTGTGACTTACCATACAGTTTATGTTAATAGACGCCACACTTTTAATATCAACACTTTTAATACTGACGCGTAAACTGTTATAAATTACTAAGATACTAGATCATGATCTGAAAATTGAATTCGGTTGTGAATAAAGATTATTTATTAGTAGCCGTAGCTCGCTTAAATTTTATATTATCTTAAATAGTTACCAGCCGTGGGGCATTACCTCCACGAAACATACGATGTCATGTCTGGTGTGAGCGAACTGGTCATAGAGCATTACACAGCAACAAATCTATTACTGTGCAAACGAATTCAAATATTCTTTAGAGACCTACCAGCCATGACGTGTCCCTGTTATCAAAACATTACAAATGATGCCTGAACAAAATCAGATATTTTTTTCACACTGTGTATCAATATTCAACGGAGACACGTTTGTCAGTGAGTTAGTCACTTTTAAAAACCATTTCTTAATAGATTACAGTTGTATGCTGAACTGGAAGTGTAACCCGAGTCTTTGTTTTCGCCGAAACCTTCCTCGACTACTGAGCCACCCAATCATGTATTACGACCAGACTTTGTAAAGTGAGAAGAAAGATACTGATACTGTAACATGTGACTACTCCGTGGAATAATAAGAGTACCTAAATAATTGTGCGTGATTTTCAGTCCATTATAATTTAGAAGTTGTCTATGACCACTGTAAGTGGTTCTCCACACGAAAAATCCCTCCACTACTTTCTTACTAACAGTCTGGATACATGCAAACGCAGAATATGTAGCCTACATGAATTACACAGATGATAATAGTGTAACCTCGGAAATACCATCTTCTGTGGTTGTGTCTATGTAGAGCACTGTTAGGCTCCGTTCATGAATTTCACACTCAGTCGTACCTTACAACTTATTCTGAGTGGTGAGAAGTCGTGGAAATGCACTGAACATGATATTAATAAGAAGTCTCACCACAGTGAGCCCTTAAAACTGCGGTAATGATGACTCCACGAGATGTAGGAATCTTTCTAGGGAGAGACAGTGATCTACTTATATTGTAGTCTTGTCCCCAGTTAATTCTGTGCACTTCATGTTGGGTTTATTGAGCATACGCAGGTATCGAAAATATCCCACAGATTCTCGACTAGGTTAAGATCGCGTGCCATTGGATCTGAAGACATTGTAGTGAATTCATTGTTATTCGTCAAGTCACCTGTAAGCAACTGAACGATGACAATAGTAGTATGACAGTAGGCGAGCCAGGATATTTTAACTAATTTATGATTTTGATCTCTTATAAGCAGTAAGTTATGCATACTACCAGTTGCGAAGGCAAATCGAGGCCACAGGGGCATAGAACTGCCACAGAGGATGCTCACAGCAGTTTTCATGGCGCAAGTCACAGGCAGAAAGAGGTTCACTGGCCAACCTAAGTGCTATGTATATGTGACGCAAAGCAGTGTGTTAGTGAAACAGAGGCATGCAGGCAATCATAAATAGGTGATATTTCCTAAAGAGAGTCATTGAAGTGTGGCAGCTCTCCTGGATGGCAGGGCAAGTCACACCACAAGCTACACACAGCAACAGATGGAGCACCAGCATCCCAGTCCACGGCGGGTCGTTGGTTCGACCTTCTGAGGCCAACGCAGGGTCCACAGCCAAGCAGCGGCGGGCCACTCTTTGGCTCACTACTGCAGGCAGTCATTTTGGCTCCCGACACATGCCGGGGACTTCCTGAGGCGAGGGCCACTGATTCGGACGCCGGATAGATGGCGCTTGTTCATCGCCGCATTCTCAGCCACGCCGGGGAGGAGAAGGATGCAACTGGCCGCCCACGGCTCACACCGAGCAGTGCTGAGTGAGTTCCTGGCGCAGCCATCCTGACATCATCGGAACTCAGCTGGCCAGCCAAGGCCGGCAAGACACAGCATTGCACTGCACACGCTGCTGCGGTGCTTCCTCAGCATGGCGGCACCCTGTGGCACAGACTGAGGTGAACGGAGCACTGTAGTGGAAGCAAATTAATCATTTCGAATGTTCTTGCCGAGTTTTAATACGGAACCTCCTGGCACCAACCCTGTCCAGTACGATGTTTGAGCCCACCGCCTGCAGTCAAAAGATGTGGTGAGTGATAAAATTGTTCTTTATGCGTGTTGGAAAAATTGTTCTTTATGCGTGTTGGACGTTTTTTTAGTATGGCTCCTGGCAAACCACATTTTAGATGTTTGCGTGGGCATAGTATATTTTGTTGTCAGAGTAAATGTTAGTATGTTTAGGAAGTAACATTGTTTTGTGTCATTTAATTATTTATGGTGTTGATTTGAGTATGATGTTACTGAGTGTGATGATACAGAGTTGTAGGAAGTCAGGTTATTCTTGTGCTTAACGGTTTTGTTTTAGGGGTAACTGAGAACGAAAGCAACACAATGGCTGAGTCAAGGATGCAAGGTGTGTCGGAACCAGAAGCGGTGCAGACTTTGATGGAAAATATAGTATAACAGACAGCGGACAATACGCAGTTGAAAAATGAATTAACATCTAGAAGTGAGCGGGAATCCCGGATGTGATTCCAGGCATGTAACAGGAAGGAAAGAGGAAGCAAGAGAGAGTGAAGAGAGGTACTAAGCACAGAGGAAACGGGGAAGGTAGAGTGCAGCATGAAGTAGCGAATGCTTTGCGATCTAAAAAGTAGTAGAGTATTCGTATTTCTTTTTTCTTTTGTTTTCGTGTCATGTATCATTGGGTTTCCGTAGATTAATTAGGCATTGTGTTTTATATGTGTTTTCGAGTATTGTGAGCCTGCTAGTGGCAGCAGTCTTTTGAAGAGGGAGAAGGTGTGGTGGTGATCCCTGTCCTCAGGTCACTGACAAGGTTGGTATAGCATCTGACGTATGGGGAGTGTTGTTGAAGGAGAAATAAAATGCAGTTCTAGAGACGAAATGCGTCGGAGAAAATGTTGCGGCAAAGCCGTAGTAAATATGTGTTGAACGATGTCAAAGTCGTACGAATTCTTATTTCAGTTTCAAGTTATAGACAGTGCTGGGCCAAGGAAGTCGTGTTTATTGCACCAGTTCATGTAATGTAAATTTAAGGATGAAAGTAGTCACACAATCGGTCTGGTGTTTGGATAAAAAATAGTGAGTCCTGGAGAGAATCTGTGAAACTACAAGTATGGGACACATGCACATTGCAGTTATTTTTAGCCAGGGGGAAAGGAGTAGACTGTCCAAGGGACATCATGGAGCCAAAATTGTGCTCGTAGTAGTAGTAACTTGTTTCGAGTGGAGAGTGTTTGCAGAAGCGAAATGTATAGAGCTCGAGGGGAGCGGATTTTAATCATTGGAACTAAGTGTATCATAATAGGACCAACCATCCATCTGCCAGCGTCAATTTAAGGTGTCACACAACTGAATGTTACGCAGCCACAGCTGTACTGGGCAGAAACCACTTAAGAAATTTTGCCAAGGCTGAATCTGACCTTGTTAAATCAAACTCTGGATCCCACCTGTTGAGATCCGTAACCCAGTTCATTTTAGAGCACAAGGGGCGCATATCAGCCGGACACCTTGTGCAACATGTCGCGCAGTATAGGGAAAGGCAATGGCAAATAACGATCGTTTTGAACACCTCTGTACCAAGTGTATCACAGCCTTAATTTTGTTATGTGTTGTTTTCTTTCTGATCAGGCGGAGAGCTAATTTCAAGAGGGGAACAATGGTAGTCCAAGTTCCAGTTCATTTGATACCGAGGCTGTGAGACGAGTAGGTAAGCGGTTGATCGAGCAGTGGTCTTCCATGTCATGTGCTTAGGGGCATAAGACCAGATTTAAGTTTTCTAATAGTAAGGAAATATGACATAAGTGCCGACACAAACAAGTTAAGAGCTATTTAATGTTCGACCCGGGGACTGGGTCTTTTCGAAGAGGAGAATAATGTAATGGCACCACCATTTAGGGTAGGGAACGATAGTTTTGTGCGCTATTTGGAGCATGAGTTACAGCCAGGTGTGGGCTGGATTGCCGTAAGTTATGCATACTAAGAGTTGCGAAGACAAATCGAGGCCACAGGGGCATAGAACTGCCGGAGAGGGTGCTCACAGCAGTTTCCATGGCGCAAGTCACAGGCAGAAGAGGGCCTCTGGCCACCCTAAGTGTTATGCGTACATGATGCAAAGCAGTGGGTTAGCGAAACAGAGGCACGCTGTCAAGTGTAAACAGATGTTGTTTTATAAAGAGAGTCATTCACGTGTGGCAGCTCTCATGGATGGCGGGGCTTGTCATGCCACTGGCTACACATGGCAACAGATGGGGTGCCTGTGTCGCAGTCCAGAGTGGGTCATTAGTTCAACCCTCTCAGTGTGATGTGAGGTCAGCAGCCAGCCAGAGCCAGGCCACTTTTGGGCTCGCTACCACGTGAAGTTGTTTCGGCTCCCAACACATGCCAGAGACTTCCTGAGGCGAGAAGGGCTGCAGATTTGGACGCCGGATAGCTGGCGCTTGTTCATCACTACATTCTCAGCCACGCCAGTGTGTGGAGAAGGCAGTAGCTCGCCACCCATGGCTCACACCAAGCAATGCTGACTTGGCTGCTGATTCTGCCATCCTGACGTCATCGGAACTCAGCTGGCTGGACAAGGCCGGCTCAACACAGCGGTGCGATTTGCAAGCCACTGCAGTGGTTCCTCTGCATTGCGGGGCCCTGTGACACAGACCAAGGTGAACAGAGCGCTGTAGTGGAAGCAAATAAATCAGCAACCCATGTTGGCTGGAAGACATGTACGAATGTGTATTTGTGTCATCGCCTGACGTCATGGCCGCCATCTTTGATGGCGTCATACGCTGTGCACGTTAGTACACGTTAGTGAACGTTAGTACACGTTAGTAGACGTTAGCAAACGTTCATACACATTCGCGTGCCAACATGGGTTGTTAAGGGGACGTGGCGGTCGGTTGAGGATCGTGGTGGGGACTTTAACTATTTCAGTCCAGGTGGGCGTGGCACATGCGAAAATGTGACAAAATTTGAATTAGCTGCCTGGGAATGGGGGGGGGGGGAGGAGTGTGGCATGGGAGGCATGACACTTTCCGACCAGATACATTAATTAACATCAATTTAATTAAGTAATAATTGTGACATATCTCAAGCCATTTTTTCATAGGTTTGTAGAGGTTGCATTGCCCTGATGGGATTTGAACTTCTTGCCAGGGGAGTGTGGCACTTTTGCACCAGAGACATTAACTAATTGATCAGTTTAATTAAGTAGTCAATCACATTGATAAGAGCTACAAGAACGAGTCCTATAACTCAGAGTGTACCTGTAGCAGTGAGGGGGGGAGGAGGGTTGGGGTGGTGGATTGGGGTGTGGGGGGACAATTGGTTAAGTGCCTATCAATCAAAAGAAAATAGGGGTGACATCGAAATAACTTAACTGAACAACAGGTTAACTAAGACCTGAAAGTGTACCTGTAGCAAAGAGGTGGGAGCACGTTGGAGGGGTTGGGGGGCAATAGGTTACATGCAGTGACATGGAAAACCACTTAGCAGAACAATGGGCTGACATGGGAAAGCACTTAACAGATTTGCCCCAGTGTGTATACCTGCCCCAGATATAGGCAACTCACACTAATAAAATGCACCAGAAACCGATTTTTCCCCCTACTGACGGTGTTTATGTCAAAATGTGTGCTGTAAAAGAAATCAATTATAATAGCAACAACATCACAAATATATATGACAAAATCAACAACTTCTTGGACAAATACTAATATTTGCAAACACCTCCCGGATGGTATCTGCTGCTGCTACCAGCTGTCGATTTGCACTGCAGCTCCTAGCACAACGCATAGTATGATCCGACAAACTACGTCTTGAAGCACTCACAGCAATCCGCCCATGGCCCAAAAGGTCCAATACTCAAAAACCATTGGCCACCAGGCATACGAGGGGGTGGTAAGAAAGGGGAAGCGACAGATAGTCTCCAATGAGACACAGAGGGCAACTACGTAAGATCCCAACAATGACGGTTGTACCTGTAACTAGGGGTCAGGGCTCACGATCGTTAGTTAGATAAAACGTCCCATCTCGCCTACTGTCATACTGTAGGTGCTGTGCATTGCTTTGGTGAAACACAATACTCACATCAGGAAAACCTAGTCTGAGAATCAGTTATCAGCGACAATGTCCATTTGAAGTGCACCAGTAACTTGCCCCTGCAGCCAGGGGATGGTGCACATTGGCTACTATGTGAATACAGCCTGTATCTTAACGTAGCTACTTCCTTGGTGGAAGTGCACATATTTAAGTGGAACAAACAGTCCAGTGATTTTTCGCCATCCAGTTAATTATTACTAAATAGTGCTGAAAATATCAACCAATCAGTTTCCAGAATTAATGTTTTTTTGATCCTTTACCATGGTTTCGACAAATATAAGTTTGTCTTCTTCAGAAGGAGAGTAAACCTATGAACAAATTATTACAAAATATTAACAAATTCCTGAAACAAAAATTACAAAATTTTAAGATAACCATAATCACATATTTACAGTAACGGATGTTGGAGTCAAAAGACTCTTATCTAGTTCTGTGTACTTGAACTTTGTACTGGAAAGAGCTTTTAGGCGATTGAGCATGCTTTTCTAAAATAATTTAATATTTGTTTATCGAATTTAGATCCAGCACCCTTCCATATTTGTAACTACTTTGTAACAATATATTTAATAGTAGATCTGCCTTCTGAAAAAGACAAATTTATGTTTGTCGAAACCATCGTACAGATTTAACAAATCTTGAATTCTGCAGCTGTTTGGCTATTGTTTGGAATCCTGTCAAGTTTCTATGCACAGCTTCACTGAAGCGTAAGTACGTGTTGCATGTCTTTCATGCTTTCACATTTTGATATAACAAATCGAAATGTCATGCAGCGCTGCTTTGACAGTGTGTACAGTGTTTCCTAACCAAACCTAATCATCTGAAAGCAAAGCGGAAATGAGAATATTTAATAGGGGTCGATCGTGCAGTTCAACAATTTTTTAACAGAAATGATTTTTTAACACGAATGCCGCGCCACCTCGTTTCGTACGTAGTGGTTCGTTTTTTCTTTACATCTTAGTACGTTTCAGCACACAACGCGCGTCTGCCAAAATTCGTGGATATTTGAGGAACTGCTGGCTAACCCGACATGAAGTCTGCGTCTTTTAAATCTCTGATATATCCTACTTGCAATCTCATGGACCTAAAAATATAAATTTTCCACTAAGGCCGTTTTGTGAAAAGCAACATGATCCCTCAAGTGCCCAAGGAGATTATTTCTGTAGCCACTGAGAAAATAATTATACAAAAATATATAGGTGATTGACTTCAGAAACGTACGCTCTTCTTGAGACACCAACACTAAAACGTAACATTCGAAATTTGCCTCCAGTTGATTTCGATACTTTAGCACGAGATTTTTGCTAGAAGCCAACCACCCATTTTCTGGTAAATTGTAACATCTGAATGTGCTTTGCCGTCAGCCAAAATATTATGGCACGATGTGGAGCTGACTGAAATCCCTGGAATTAATAAATTATTCACTATGCCGGAACAATTCCGAAACCAATATAAAAGATCCACTGTGTCCCATTTCAGATTCTAACATTAGGCCTCTGATTTAACTGTCAGACAAAAGGAGGAACTATTCTGCAATAAATGGAATACCATCATTCAGACAGAGCACAATCTTTAAAATTAATGTTGTCGTGGTAAACATGTTCCCCTTTCCATTATGAATTTGTACGAAAATATATTTTTGGTATCTTCTTTTTGTGGCTGCACGATGTAGTTCAATAAAGACGATTTGATTTACGAGTAACAAAAAATTTTGCAAGAGCAATTGGTGATAATAAATGAATCAGTACGTTTTAGAAGTAGTGGCTGCATATATTTTGAAGTACGATACACCCAAATATGTATCCGATGCTTATTTCCACACGCCAGTAACGTTAACAGTACGATAAATGGATGTATTAATAGAAAAAGAGTAGTGGCTTTTTACCGACTAGTTACTGACAATAACCGAACGTTCCGAGTGTTTGTTAGCTCATGTTATAAGGCAGCCGCAGAAACGACCAGTGTGCAGAGGCAGGGAGTACAAAAACCAGAAACGCGCGCACGAGGCGGTGACTCACAGGCTAAAATCTAATGGACCTTCTGATGCAGAAGGTGTGCATTAAGTGCTACGACCACGAAAGAGCTCCATTTGCAGTTCAGCAGGTACTTTCAGACACAATAATTTCCACTGCTTTGCGATTCAAATACCCAGCGTTGGCTTTACATAGCAAATATAATTTGACAAACTTCGTGCACTGCGTTGCCACAATAACAAAACATGCCATTTGTCACTACTACACAATAAAACGGGCATGAGGAAGAGGCGTACGACTGTATAGTTCTACGAAACAGATTACTATAATCTGAAAAATTAACATGTTCGTTAATGTTGCCGAATACACGAGGACATAATATACTTATTTCGAGCTTGTGTAAGGGAATGAGACGGCTCCAGTAGTACAGTATATGACGATATTTGGCATTCTAGACGTTCTTACACGAAATGAAGCTCGATTTAGGCAAATGGTATACATCGGGCTTTCATGCTATTTCAGTATGACCCTAGTATCCCAGATATGTTCATCCCAGCCTAGTTTTACGCATGTCATTCCACTGTAGAAGGTATCATCCTTACTTAAATATGTCAGTGACAGGAAGGAAGGCAAACGCAGACAGTTTGTACTACGATACGCATCTTTCTTAAATAAATTTTTAGCCTATTTATTTTGGTTTTAACGAGGTTTGTATTTAAAAAAGGCTATTGGACCAGTAATGAACAAACAGGAATAATATTTCCATTTACTTGTAGTATGGAATGCTACTATGCTCCTACCTCATTATACAGAAGTGTGCAATAATTGTGGAATACTCTCTATACCAACCAATCTCAGTGTAACATTATTTCCAACAGAAGACAATTTAGACGAAAACCATTTAGCATACTTTCACAAAACATCCTCTGTTCGTAGAGAGACCAACGTGAAAGAAAGACAAAATTAAACAGAGTGTAATGGAATGAAAAGAAGCCGGCCGGAGTGGCCGAGCGGTTCTAGGCGCTATAGTGTGGAACTTCGCGATCGCTACGGTCACAGGTTCGAATCCTGCCTCGGGCATAGATGTGTGTGTTGTCCTTAGCTTAGTTAGGTTTAAGTAGTTCTAAGTTCTAGGGAACTGATGACCTTGGAAGTTAAGTCTCATAGTGAAAAAAAGGAATGAAAAGAAAACACCTACGAAATTTCCTTCACGGATCACAGTGGAATGATTGTTTAGTATCGTCATCTTATGCATATTGCCATTTAAACGTTAAAAATAAGATTACCTGAACAGTAAGATCTATTAAGTGCAGCAGTACATGCGAAATTAGTTTACGAATGAAACATTTCGTTTTTTTGTAGCAAGCTACTGGTTTGTTTGTTCCTCGGCCTCTGGAACATAAGAGGCAGAAACAAAGTTAATTAAAAGAATTACTTCCTTTGTGAAGGCAGTCTCCGAAGATAGTCTTAATAGCCAATTTCTACTTTTCCTAAACTTAGCTGTTTCCGATTAAGGAAGAGAAAGCGATAGTAAAACTGTCTTAGAACTAGAGGACGTTTCCCGACAGCTACTGGGTCTCGTAATAGCGGTTGACCGATAATTTAGAATTGCAGTTGTTGAACGATAGCTTTCGAAACTTACAACATTCTACTAAATAAACATTAGTTGTGTTGCAGCCAACTCATAAATCTAGGTTGTTTTCAGGAGTGGTACAACGTAGAATTTAGGCTTATTACACTGCTTGTCATTGAAACCTCATAAATGTCACGTTGTCAATAGAGTGGGTCATTAAGTGATATCTGTTTTAAACAAATGTGATTGCTTTCAACTGTAGAGTTGGCGTTGGGCCTGAATTCAACTTTTTCCTCTGTGATCTAAGGTGGCCTAGAGGCAACGGCTATATCAGTTCGTAATAAAAATTATCGTCAGTCAGAATCATATGTCTGAAATTTATTTTTAAACTATTTATTTTGCCATAGGCAAGATTTATACTGAAAAAAGGAACTATGTGACCACAAGTAAATGTAATTTTGTTCTGAATGTGAACCAAATAAGGCGTTGTTAAGACTCTTGCCCTATTGTCGAGCTCTTATTTCGTATAACTACAGTGATATTGGTCGTGAATCTATGTCCCAAACGATCAAAGACATGAAAGTCCATCATCAACAATAGAGGCGGACAACTGTTAGTGCATGCAGCAATTTCAAAAACACTTCTACAAAAATATCCTAAGAAAAGTGAAAAGTAATTCCAGCGGAAGTAATTTAGTGGTTATGACGATCGGTAATCGAAAATGTGTTTCGAAAAATAGCTTAAAATCTTCTTGATACCTAATAGACTACTGTGTCACTGTTATGCTTACATAGAATCCGTTTAATCGCGACACATATAATCTGTCAGTACAATAGTTGCTCGCTTATTTCACCTTCCATCATGATTTCTATTCATTCCTTCGTGGTCATCACCGCGGGTCTTTCGTTATTTATTCGGTAATGACCTAAATACACTTAGGAATATGTCGGACGGAACTTTGGTTTCTCCCAATTAGTGTCCTTTACTTTAAACAATGTGCTTCTCCACACGTCAACTTATAACTAAAATTTTTTGTACGTTATGTTTCATTAGGATAGCTCGCATCTCGTGGTCGTGCGGTAGCGTTCTCGCTTCCCACGTCCGGGCTCCCGGGTTCGATTCCCGGCGGAGTCAGGGATTTTCTCTGCCACGTGATGGCTGGGTGTTGTGTGATGTCCTTAGGTTAGTTCGGTTTAAGTAGTTCTAAGTTGTAGGGGACTGATGACCATAGCTGTTCAGTCCCATAGTGCTCAGAGCCATTTTTTGTTGTTGCTCAGAGCCATTTGAACCACTTTTTTCCTTAGGATATGATGCGACGGAAATGATTTTTATCGCAATGAAATATCCATTATTGTTGTCAACGATGTTGAGGGTAAAGAAATGGCACAATCTTTCTTTGTCTTCGTTTGCTTGTGCTGTTTTACTCCTGGATATGCAGGGTCGGCATGGTTAATCGGATGTGGCAATGTTAGCTGAAGGGGTGGCCAGATGCCCTTCCTGCCACCATCCCGTACGGCCCGGGAATGAAGTAGTGTACCCCGACTGTGTCTAGTGTAATCCATGCAATAGTGCGAAAGTGTTAAGATGTCTGCGAGCCGTGTAACTGAGGCGGGACGTGGGGACCAGCCCAGTATTCACCTAGGGGAGTGTGGAAAACCGCCCAAAAACCACATCCAGGCTGGCCGGCACAGCGGCCTTCGTCGTTAATCAGCTGGGTAGATCCGATCCGGGGCCGGCGCGCCTACCCAAGTCCAGGAAGCAGCGCGTTAGCGTGCTTGGATAACTTGGCGGGTCAGATGGCACAATAGCAGAAGCTTCTATTAATCATTCACAAAACATCCTGTGTTTATTCACAGAACTGTTACTGTACTTATGTTTTCACTGTGAGTCAATTAAGAAGACCACTGAGAATGTAATATACCTAGTTTGGTTTAGTAGGCGTTTCACTCATCAACAGTTGCCTGTTGCCAGGCACCGCAGACTTACGTCCTGCTTGTCTTCCTCTCCTTTACAGCTCCCCTTCTATGTTGCTCTCAGCTCTCCCTGATGGAGACCAGTTGAGTAAACACTACAGCCAAAGCTGTTCTTCCACCCGACGTGCCCACACCATCTCAGTGCTCGAGCACCAATCCTGTCTGTTACTGTTTCCACCACATCCACCCTCCATTCTTACTTATTCAGTCGATCCAAGCAGGTCACTTTCATGTTCGGGCGTAACCTGTTCATCGTGAAAGTCTCATTCCCCCCTCCCTTTGTCTCTCGTTCAGTCTACAACACTCTGACCCAAACGCAGAATGCTTTCAACTCCAGCACGTAGCCATACTTTCTATGTTCGGATGGACATGTGCCGATTCCAAAAGATACCATTTAATGATCTAACAGCCACCCTCTCTTGACTTATCTTGTGACATTTGTCCACGTCACACCGTCCAGTCTTATCGATTAATGAACCCAGATAATTGAAGACTTCCACATTTCTTATCTAGCGAGACTCCAAATCCTCACCTTCCCCCTTCGAACAACAAGATATTCTGTTTCATCCATATTGACTGTTAGTCCCAGTTATTTATAATTATCCATTTACTTTATCATTTGATACATGGAACAGTCGTTATCCAGAGCCATAACTACCTACCTGATCGTTGGCAAACAGTAATGAATGTTATCCTTGATGTTCTGAACTGACTATTCCAGAAGGAAAGAACAAGTTCTAAATACAACATAAATAATATGGATGACATAGAACATACATGTCTTAATCCCTCACCTTCTCAACTGCCTCACATTTTCACCAAGGCTATTAATGCACCACCCACTCCAACCTTCTCGAGTGCTGACCACAGTAAACATATGCTTTTTCTACATCAAAAAACACTAAATGGAGGTCTTAATGTTTTGCATTATTTTCTGACACATCTTGGGTACATAATAGATGTTGTCAACACAGCTTTCCCCAGAAGTAAAACCCGACTGTTCCTGTGATACAACAACCTGTGCAACCTTTCCTGTTCTGTTCTTTACTCTACTACTGAAAAATCTACTCATAGGAGCTATGAAACTTATCCCTCAGTATGTGGTCTGACTTCTCCTGCTCTCTTTCTTATATATGGCCATAATATAGGAGTCTTCCTTTCTTGGGGTGCTTCATCTTAGACCAACTTAATTAAAAAATAGGTACTAGCGTTGCTACTACCTTAGGTCCTCCGTATTTCAATCTTTAATTGCTATAACTCCAGGATAGGCTGCCTTTCAATATTTTTTTATTTCTATTTTGTCAGCCAGCTATTCCAGTGGATAAATCCATACTTCATTCTGCTCTTCTCTGAACTCCTACCTGCACTTTGTAAGAATATATTTAAAATTGTTTTCGATTCAAAAATGGCAAACATTCTAGCTCCCCTTCTACTTTTAGTAGTCGCTTTCACTTGACATGTAAATGCCGTGTTGTACGCAGCTAAATGTTCTATATCGCCACATTTATTCTCCCACTACTCGTTAGTAAGGTGAGCATCCTACATACAACTCTCTTAATTGTGTTGTAGTGAGCTCTGCCTTCCTACCCTTTAGAGCTCAACCACTTTTGGTAAAAAACCTTATTTTCTTCAGTCTTTTCTCTTAAGGCCTGAGTCATTCACTGATCACCCATGCCTCTTCCTCCTTTCTTCCAAGAGACTCCTCAGCAAATTCCAGTAAAAAATATTTTAAATTCTCATTTAGTGATGTTACAGTTCCGTCCTTATCCAACCTATCTTCTCCCCTCGTTTCTGGTCTAGATCTCCAATGTTCCAATCCTGCAGAAACCCAACCTGTAGCAATGGCGTTTCGATACAGATTTTAATATACCGGCCCTTTTATTGACTATGAAGAAGTATTAGGCAAGGCTAACAGTCTCGTTAGACTAAAGTCTTCAGCAACATTTGGTGAGAATAGTAGGCATGAAAGGACGTATATTAAAATTGTAAATGGGGTACAGATAAACGCTCATCTCAAGCTCAAGGTCATACTAAAGAGTGTATACTTTACCTACTATATTTGCTGACCATGTTGCAAGTAAATCATAAAAAACATTACTAGAGTATTATAAAAAAGATAACGCTACTCTACAGGCACTGTACTTTGCAAATGACCGCTAGATTTTGGCTGTAGCAGAAGGCTGTATCAGAATTTGGTAACTGTAGTTTAGATACCTCTCAACACAAGCAAAAGGCTGTCCATATCAGTTCATTATTTCCAAATCACCAGTTTTGCTTTCTAAAGCGCATATTTGCTTCATCCAACAGATGTGTCACCAAATGAGAATTAGGGACATCGTCCGCAGCTTACTTATTAGAATAATTACAATGCTTAAAACATTTCATCTGTTTATAAAAAAAAACAAATGTACAGAAAACCATATTCGTAATTACACTGTAATATCTTACAGAAACGTTAATATGTATACTGTCATACCAGTTAAAAACAAACTTTATGCTATTTATGACCGTTACAATTCAGAGGGTTTTCGTTGGAGCACCAAACAGTGTTATTAACACTTCTGACGGATCTACATGAGTGTTAAAAACTCAACTAGCTTGTGTGGATTATACTCAGTAACACTACATGCTTTTCCTGTACCAAGAAAAACGCTTCTGAATAATATGAAGTCACGTTTGGCGGTGAAAATATATAACTACTGATGTAACATGATTCTTGCGTTTATAAATGAAACATTTTGCAGCTTTTTATAATTAAATCACATGATTAAGTCCCAAGGTAATTTGCTTTCATACTTAGGGACGGGTCTGAAGATACGTGATTGTACTTGAGAACGATGATCTTGAAAAGGTAAAAAGGAGTCGACAGACTGAAAGAATTTTTCCTCAAAATTAGGATCGCAGACCACTTATTACTGACATGTATGTGCAGTTGATTGTATTTGACAGATGTTAATCAGTTAGGATCAATATAGTCGTCATTAACAAAGAAACAGAGGAAATTTCTTTGTGTGTAATATTACATACCTACAAAACGATTATGTGAATCACACGCCATTCGATGGCATTTGGAAGTAGCAGGAGATATACGCTGTTCAAATTCTGTAAAGTATTGTATAAGTATTGATGTTCGACGTTCATTAGACTACATGTGAAAAGAACAGCAAGTGACGACAGTAATTGGCCCCACATTCAGTGAAACGAATAGCTGAAGAAAGAGTGAAACATATTTCATCCGAATGAAGAAGACCAGTGGACAAATAAAATGATATGCAGATCCAGAAACATGTGTGATAACAAATAAAGGGGAGAATTCAATCTCCGTTTTTGTTGGTGCAAATCATGTAGAATGAACTAATAAACTTTCGGCTTATTGTTGAGAAATTATTCGAAAATTGTGTTTTAATTTCTGACACATACGTTCCAGGGAATGAAAACCTTTCAAAGCCATTAGGGACGCTCTATATACGCCGTTGTTCCTTTCTAACGGAAGTATTGTCGAGTCAGCGAAAGTAGCCACGTTCACCAACAGATGGACGTGCTTGGAGAAACTGTTAAGCGTTAATAAGTGACTGGATAACGCCATTCACTGTGTGATACAATGGTGTCTCTTCCAGGGCGTCCCCGAATAGCAAGTTTGCTGGCAGCTGCAATGGTTTCGAGTAATGGCTGCACGTGCTAACAAGAGAAAGGGCGAAAGCTAAGATTTAATACCCCACTGACGACGAGGTCTTTGGAACACACATTAAGACTGGGAAATCATTTGTGAAAGGAATGAATTTTTTCCCACCCTCTTAGCAATTTCAGACTTACGAGACAGTTTTTTGTAAACTACTAAGCTCACTGAAATATTATTTTCTCTTTGATTACCAAAATATTTCGTACGCAGAGGATCTTTCCAAAGTTTTGGATTCGGATTTCTACTCACACATTTCGGGATCAACTGTTTTCGGGAGTGTAACATAAAAATGGCCGTATCTTTCAACTACATTGACTTAGAAGCTTAAATTTTTTGTAGCACCGAGGATCTGTACATCCTAGGAAGTGACATAGGATTCAATCTGATATACCGAACTGTTCCTGTGGAAAAACGTCTTCACATCCTGACAGCAGACAGACGGATAACAAATGAAGAAGATATTAATTTTTTCGCGTGATATAATTACATATTAATGATTTTCGGATTTTTTTCCTTTCTTGTTCTGCAAAACCTAACTTATTGCCAAATTCCATGACTTATGGTCAACGGAAAGTACCCATAGATTTTGGAGAGACAATATGCTAACATGTAAGTTGCGTCTTAGATGGCCCAGTGGATTGCATGGGCTTAGCTAATTAAATTGTTTACATCTCCAAACAACTGTAGATTTTGGTATGGGACAAAGAATTGAACTTAATACGCCAACCTGTTCAAAAGGAACTGGGGTCTTAACAGATGGACAGATTAGAAGGATAAAGCTGACAAAAACTTATTTCTTGTGGTATAATTACAAACTTTCTGATATTTTCCTTTACATTTACAATGAAAGCTTGCTTCTTGCAAAATTGCACGATTCTAGGACAACGGGAAATACCCTTTACGTTCCGATAAGTAAGTTTGCGGGTGTCAAAGTATGTGACATAAACCGTCGTATGCTTAGATTGCATTGATGCAGAAGCATACTTTATTTCGTCGGCCAGGAATTATATATCTTAGTATATAACGTAAATTCTAATTCGATACTCCTACTTGTTACTGAGAAAAAGGGTTCTTAGCGGTCGGACAGACAGGCAAACGGACGGACGGTCCTAAAACGGTTCCGTTTTTACCGATTGAGGAATAGAACCATAAGAAAGTTGTGTGACGTTCCCTAATATATATATTATAAATACGCATATCCTTCTCAATGCGTATCTCCTGCGTGGTTGTATGGAACAACGGAGCAAATCGAAAATCAGAAAGCCAGTGTGGCACATGGGAGACGCGATGCAGAGAACGGTGCTGGGCGGGTGGCGTCTCCGTGCCCCTTTAAACGCCTGCTGGCGGCGCAGTAAATTTCCCGGCGAGACTGAGTGGGCCTGTGGCGGTGGCGGTGCTAACAGAATCGCTCGGCCGCCGCAGACTCCCACAGGGACCGAGCCGCCAGCACACCCCGCCGCTGGTAACTCGACCCGGCCCGGATGGGGACGTCCTCGTAAAAGCACCTCTGTGGCTCGTTGATTGGCGTCCACCTCTCTCTTCCAAACACCGAACGTGTTGACGCGGTGCCTGAGGCACCGAATTCGCATTCAGCAACAGTAGGGCTAGTAACGTCGGCAAGCAGACCAGATTTAAGTGTTATGTGATTTCCTGTGTCACTTAAAGTCAAATTCAACAACGGTTCCTTTGGAAATGGCATGACCGATTTGCTCCCTTAGTCTTGTACATACACGCTTACGTCATTGGCCCGACAGATGCTGATTTATATAGTGTACTGTAACGAAAAAAAATAAAGAATTAAGTGGGGTAGGACGTCTAACGGGCCGACTTGGAGCAGGCGAGGCATCACAGGACATTTTAATTTCCAGTGTCTATACTTTCACAAATAAGGTCATAAAACTTTGTCGGCATCACCAGGAAGGATACAGGATTCACACTCATTTCAGTGGGAGTTCGAAAACATAACAAAATAATTTTTTTTTGCATGTGAAATTTCATCATTTTATCACTTACTTATGGCTGAATTTCTTGCTATAGGTACACCTTTCTTCATAAGTTAGATTCTTCGACGAATTTTGCACAGTATACATACCATACTTACAGGTGTATGAAACTCTAGAATTTATTTAATTTATGGAAAAACGAATGAGCTCTTATATTTTAAACTTTATGTTTAGAAAAAACACAAAATTTATACTTAATTACCTCCATTTTTACCACAGTTTTTAAAAGACGTGGGAAATTCTAGAGTTTCACACACCTTTAAATATCGTTTGTATGCTGTGCAAAATTCATCGAAGAATCTCTCTTACTTATGAAGAAAAGTGTACCTATAGCAACAAATGCTGCTATTAGTAAGTGAAAAGATGATGAAATTTCACATGTACAGAAAATTATTTCGTTATGTTTTCGAACTTCTACTGCTACGAGCGAGAACTCTGAATCCTTCCTGGTCATGCTGACGAAGTTTTATGAATTTATTTGTAAAAGCATAAACAGTGGAAATTAAAATGTCTTGTGGTGCCTCTCCTGCTCCAAGTTGTCCCGTTTGACGTCCTACCCACCTTAAGAAAAGCGACGCGCTAGGAAGAAATTATCCATATTTTACAGAAATCGGTGGATGTGTTGTATATGGACAAACAAACGATCAAAATTTCAGCAATTTGGATGATCATTCAGGAGTAAGAGGTTCACAAACTGAGCACTTCAATAACATGTTGGTTCACCTCTGGTTCTTATGCAAGCAGTTATTCAGTTTTACATTGATTGATAAAGTAGTTGGATAACGTGCCAAATTTGTTCATTTGTCGCTTTAGATTGCCAAAACCGTGTCCAAACCTTCTCAGTTGGGGAGAAATTCGGCGACTTTTCACGCCAAGGTAGGATTTCGCAACCTTGAAAACAGTGCGGGTGGGCTTTTCTTTTCAGGAGGGCGACAGATCGGGACATTGAATATCGTCGACGTACAGCTATGCTGTATGGGTGCCATCGACATCGACCAAAGAGGTCCTGTTATGAAAAGAAATACCCAGACCAACACTCTTAGTTGTCAGGCAGCATGGTGGGTGACAGTCAGCTCTGGGACGTCTCCAAATACTTTCTCGGCCTGCAATCTCTTTGAAAGGAGCAGAGTTGTCTTAAGTGACGACTTCCGCTTCAAACTGAGCCCAGATGACCAGTGGAGACGTTTCTGGAGATCCAACGGTCAGCAGTGGGATACTAACTTGATTGTCGCATGCCATACAGCCAGACATACAGCAGTGATTGTCGGAGGTGCCATTCCTTTGCCATTTCTCTTCATAGCAGGACCCATTTGGTCGATATTCACGGTATCCTTACGTCGATGACGTTTTGTGTCCAGTTTTGTTGCCATTCATGGCAAGCCACTTCGGGCTTACACTTCAGAAAGACAATGACCGCTCTATCAATCAACGCCAAGCAAGTAACTTCTTGCATAAGGGCCTGAGGTGAGCCAAAGCATTGTTGACTTGCTCTGATTGTGAAGCTAATTCTCTTGTATAATTTGTCTGTACATGTACATTACATCTACCAACTTTGGTCTGGATAATTCTTCCCTGGTGCTCATTTATGTGAAGCCCTCTAATACTGATTAGTGCTTGCAATCACCGTGTTAACATCAGCCCGTCGCCAAATATGAGTCTGCTTAAGACACTTGCATACAGAAACATAAGAAACATGAACTGGAGTAATAGGAGAGCCCACTGGCACAACTTTTGGTTTCTTCTGTCGGCAATACTTTTTTTTTTCATGTAGCAAGAATCCCCCGTAAATTTCAGCTGAAGGTGATTTTCTGCCTAACATGTAAGACTGACGACTTGCCAGGATCACTGAATACAATTTACTGCCGAAGGCTGGAATTTAGAAAATACCTGGCCATTTTTCTATGACTTATTATATAGGCCACACAACATGCACTGTGGAGGAACGCTGCAATGAACATCACTGCTGTGCTTGCCATTTGCAAACAAGCAAGTCTGTTTCCGAACATTAAATCCCCATCAACCTTTCAATGGATTATGTGATCAAACAATCCTTTTGGGACTCCATTATTATCGAATCCTTGGAATGAAGCACGGCGGAAAATCCAACGAATCATTATACCAGCAAGATTTAGATTATGCGTGGAACCATATTATCTATACGATTCTCTGTAATGGAAGAAGGCCGAGTACGTTGATGGTCACCGCGAGCGGCAACCCTGAGGACAGTTGAGTTCCCCAAATCCAGCAGCAAAGGCGCTGCCCGTGAGGAAGTGCGGTCAGTCTGTTACCATGAACTTAACGCATTCACTGAACATTCAAAATGCACTAACACTTGCAGAACTGAAGACTTCTTCGTCAGTCTTAGATGGCTCACCTGAGGAAGACTTCCTGGAGTCAGTCGAAATATTGACGAAGACAGGCTGGAAAATTTGTTTGAACGTATCGATTTCTAATTGCTCAAAGCCACCCTTTAGTTGTGTAAATCATCTGACGTGATTCCTATCTTTTGGCGTAGTGGCAACCCAACTTTTCATTCAGTGGTTTATTCGCCTAGCACTCGTTATTTGACCCCAAGAGGAAAAGGTGTCACTTCTGGAATCTATTCCATAGTGAAAATTTTCTTCTCTACCGAGTGGGCAACAAGATATCCATTACAATATCGGCAAGGAATCCTTACAGGATGCCATCAGGCGGGCCAAATGGACTGCGGTTTTTTAAAGATGTGACACTCATCACTCTTTCGTCTTCCTTGTGAGATGAAAAACGTGACTTATCAAACAATGGAGCCGAGCTGGCAGGGTACAAAGAGTGTCATAACGGTGATCACCGATACAAAACATGGAATACGTACCGCAATGAAAGAAAGATCGAAACATCCAAGAAGAGATGCCAAGAACAGTGAATATGTGGTAAGAAATAATCTTCTTTTCAGTATTTTGTAAGATGGAGTGACCGTTTTATATGAAATACTAATGATTAAAATTCAGATGCCGAAGACATTAAAGACGTAGCTCTCAAATGGTCCTTGTGATTCCAGCTGGTTAGCAAAACAAATGTAACTGAAATGTTTGGAAATAAGAAGAGAATCACCTTAAAGTACGCCTGAAGGGTATAAGAAAGTTCAGAATAGTTGGTGACGTAGCTACTTGTTCTCTCAGCATTGCGTACAACTGTAGCAATAAGTATGTCATAGGCATCATGGTTGACATTTCGAACGCTTTTGACTACCTGTGGTGGCCCCCAGTGTTTGCCCTTTCGAAACAATTATAGTTGCAAAAATGCTTGTGCCGGAGTTTCCTAGAATACTGTGAAAGACTCATAGTAGAGTGAGGCACAGCGCACAGTAAGGTAGTGAAGCGAATATTACTGAGGGTTGACCACCCCTGTGGACCCGTATTCTGGGACCTTAGCTTCGAGCAGTTGCTAACACTTCAGAATGAGAACGCTCAAGTGTCAGGAGTAATAGCCTATGCCAGTGATCCATTGCTTGTGATTGCAGAGAGCTCTAGAGCTAGGCTGGAAGGCAAAGTGTTTGATGTTCTTGCTCAGATGCAAGTTACACTACCTACCTGCTATTCAAAGGCAGACTCTCCCTCTTGCAGAATCCTACTCTGAGAATTTGGGGAACGCCGTTGCAACGTGGTGAGATATGTAAGTGTGTGCCCATACGCTTGGGGGATATGCTTACCTTTCACACAAACACAACTCAGATACATCGGAGAGCTGCGAAAGGTATGCACAAGTTAGCAAGACTGAGCATCACTGAGACACCACTGACTTTAAGATCCCCTTGCAGCAGTCAAGACTATCATGATGCAGTCCTCTCTGCTATAGTAGGATTAGCCTCCAGCGTCTGGGCACACAGTCTGTGATGCAATCGATACAAGTGAATTGCAAAGCGTACACAATGGAGTCGGCTGAGTTTACTGCTGAATAGAGGAACTCTTAGTCACGTCAGACGTGTGTCCAGTATCTCTCTACTGGCTTCACAAAAGGAATCTTCCCTTGGTGAAAGAAATAACGGGTCAAGAATTAAAATTATTGAAAATATTTGAGTAGCAAGTATATTGGGACAATATCACAACAGATAGCAGGGTATGTGACATATATCCAAACATCAAGGACAGGATGATAATGAGCCATGTGAATTCAGCTAGGGGCATGATTCACTGCTTGAAAGGCCACAGATCATAACTTGGATATTTATACAGGTAAAAGAAACTTCCACTAAATCGAAGTGTATGGGCGATAGAGGCACACCAGACGATATTGTACTAGTGAGACTCAAATAACTGGCACTGGTACGCTAAATGATTTGTTAGAGGCAAAGACATATGGCATCAGGCGAACGAGATAGCAAATGGGATATCTGGGAGGTATCTTAGAAAATACAATGAGGTGACAAAATTGACGGGATGTCTCCAAATATCGTGTCGAATCTCCTTTTCCCCATATAGTGCAACAACTGGTCGTGGCATGGACTCATAAAGCCTTTGGAAGTCTCTTGCAGAAATATTGAGCCATGCTACCTTTGTAGCAGTACATTACTGTGAAAATATTGCCGGTGCAAAATTTTGTACACGAATGGACCTTTAGGTTTGTCCTGTAAATGCTAGATGGCATTCGTGTCAGGCGATCTGCGTGGCCAAATCATTCGTTTAAATTGCCAAGAATGTTTTTCAGACCAATCGCGAACAACTGTGGCCTGGTGATACGATGCATTGTCATAAAAAAATTCCACCATTGGTTGGGAACATGAATCCATTAATGGCTGCAACTGGACTCCAAGTAGTCGACATAACCATTTCGACTTAATAATCAGTACGGATACAAGGCCCACAACATTATGGAGACACCACCAGCTTGCATAGCGCCTTATTGATAACTTGGATTCGTGGCTTCGTAGAGTCGGCGTCACATTGAAACCATACCATCAGCTATTACTAACTGTAATCGCGTATCATCTGACAAGGCCACGTGTAAGTAGGCTGTTTAGGTTTTTTTATTGGTAACGCCACGTAGCGCTCTGTAAGAAAATCACTGACTGTGCTGTGTGCACTCTGTGGCTCGTTTGCATTGTTGTCTGCCATTGTAGTGTTGGGCAGCGGCAGCTGGATGTTAACAGCTCGTAGCGTTGTGCAGTTGGAGGTGAGCCGCCAGCACTGGTGGATGTGGGGAGAGAGATGGAGTTTTGTAATTTGTAAGACTGGATGCCATGAACTGATATATATATTATGACTATAAAGGTAAATACATTGTTTGTTTTCTATTAAAATCTTTCATTTGCTAACTGTGCCTATCAGTAGTTAGTGACTTCTGTAGTTTGAATCTTTTAGTTAGCTGGCCGTAGGGCGCTCGCTGTATTGCAGTAGTTCGAGTAACCAAGATTTTTGTGAAGTAAGCGATTTGTGAAACGTATAGATTAATGTTAGTCAGGGCCATTTTCTTTTGTAGGGATTTTTGGAAGTCAGATTGCGTTGCGCTAAAAATATTGTGTGTCAGTTCAACAACAGTCGTGTATAATTTTTCTAAGGGGACGTTTCATATGTCGACCCTTAGCCGAGGATACCTCTCTGGACTCTTCTTATTTTTTTTCTTGTAGTTTGTGTAATAAGTGTAGATTTTGTTTATTGCTAGCGCGTTATTGTAGAGAGAATCTCCTCTGTAGTTGTAGTCTTTTATTGTTGTATAGTAAAACAGTTGTGGCATGCATGTAGATTTGCACCAAGTATTTCGCAGCTGCGCTTGCAATTAACTAGATATTATTTTCAGTGCTATGTTTATGTGTTCTCTTATTTTTTATCTTCAAATTGTGTTTTTCTGTGTTGTCGTGTGAAATATTGTGACAAAAATGGCGTGTGAAAAACGTAATAGTAAGCTCCAAAGTAAACTGAGAAACCATGTAATGAATTAACTAACGTTCAAAGTATTAATTTGGTAATAGTGCATAGGGAAATGGAGCGGGCTGCAAATAATGGTGTAGACAGTGAAACAATTAGTGAACAGGGAAGTATTATCGATCGATCGGTCAGCAACAGCTCGCGTCAGGAATCCAAAACGACAGGACACAGTCTAGGAAATACTGTATATTCAGGTTTTGCGTCCTCACCGTTTTCTCAAATAAGTCAAGACACATTTTCTGCTTGTCAAAATGTGAATGTTGCCGGTGCAAATGCACTGCCGAAAAGCATAGAGAAACAGATTCCAGACACTAATACATTATTATTGCAATTAATGCAGCAAATGAAACAAAATCAGAGACAAATACAGAAACAGTTAGACACAATGGAACAAAATCTTCAAAAGTTAGACACAATGGAACAAAATCAGAGACAAACACAGCAAAAGCTTCAAACGTTAGACACAATGGAACAAAATCTTCAAAAGTTAGACACAATGGAACAAAAACTTCAAAAGTTAGACACCACACTTGAACAAACACGTGAAGATTTAACTAATGAGTTACATAACATCGAATCGAAATGTCAAAAATTCTGTAATGACTTAAAAACACAAATTTGTGAGCATTTCCAACCTATTTTTTCGCGGCATGAAAATGCATTACAGAATCACGAAGCAGCCATAATCGAACTGCAAACTATTGTTAATGAAAATCATGAGACCTTGCAAGCTAAAATTGACTCAGTTGCATCTACCGATTCGGTTACACAACTCCCAAAAACTCAAGAGAGCTTAAAGGACACAGTAGATACTCTGAAAATTGGTTCAGAAAGACACACAGAGGAAATAATTTCACTATCAGATAAAGTAGCCGAACTTTCAGATCAGTTCACTAACTTATCTACAAAGGTAGATGATGATCTGAATGACACAAAACCGGTAGCCTTCACTGACACTGAAGAGTATGAACAAATTAGAAAGTTCAAACAGAATCAAAATCAAATCAACATAAGAAATGCGGGAAGTACAAGATCAGTTGGCTCATGTAATACAAGAATTACATATTTCAGAGGACACTCGCGCCCCAGTACGGGAAGAGGGACATAGCAATAGAGCACAACCACCAAATAATAACACAGGGCATTTCGGAAATCATGAAAGAAATTGGCAAGGTACACTGAATTTTGAGATGGAACCGCCGAAACGATGTAACAATGACCGACATGCGACTCGCCGACAAGACCGAGTAAAACATGGCATCATAATGATGAAACATTTCGAACAATCTGAATTTTCCAGTTTTGTGAAAAATTTTGAAAACATGTTGCACAAGAATCAGTACCTGTCAAACCCTTACAGCCCCTCAGAACTCATCCGCATTTGCTTAATGAAATTGCCGGAACATTTAAGGAATATTATTTTGGTAGGACGTTGCAAAGACGACACTGAAGCTTTTCAGCGACTCTTACAAGAACTGGAAATTGACACTGACAATCGCGAAACGCGAAAACAGAAGCACAACAATTACAGGTCATATCCGTCGCAATTCCGCTATGAAAGACATAACTGGACACGACAAGGGTATTCTTACAACGCAAATCGTGAACAAAACAGACACCACCCGTATGACAACCGTTGGCAGAGTATTAATAATTACAGGGACAAATTCGTGTCTCCGCGGTAATGTCTATCACAGAGACAATCAGAGAGACACACAATATGGGAACCAAAATAACTATTATCAAGGTAGACAGAATAACTTTAGACTCAACGGTCCAGCGCGCAGTTACGATTCGGGGAGAAATTCACCACCACGTGACCGACAAGAAAGAAACTATGGAATCTACCGACATGATGACAGACGATATGATCGTAACGACAGACCTGAATTGCATCAGAACTGGCGGGATTCAAACAGGGCGGGGCCCTCTCGACAAGGTGAATTTGTAGAATCCCAATAACGGCGCGCGCCAACAAAGAGACAGACAATGACTCGCACCGCAGGCAGCCGCGTGCTCCGGCTGGCGCAGAGAAAAATAACATAGACGTGTTAACCTTGAGAAAAATTCCAGTATTCTTTACCGACGTATACTGCATGATAGTTGCGTTCAAGTTAACTCTGAGCACTAGGAAGAGTAAAGGATTGTACTACATTTCACATGTAAAACCGTTTATTGAAGGATAATCTGCTTTTTAACTTTGCCTTTGCCATATAACTTTTCACTTTACATTAATAGTATGCTTTGTCAGACTTATAAACTGTTAATATGCAACAATGTTTGAAGTTTACTATCCAGTCTAGAACCTACGGAACATATTTAGACAGTATTTACGAGTGCATTGTTATAGTGAACAGACGTCACAAATGTTATTGTGTGTGTACATTCTTGCTTGTTAGTTGCACGATTACGTAACGACTATAAGGCTTACATACTTAGAACATATACTGTTAATGAGGTTTTAATGCAACATTTTGGTTTAGTTGAAAAGACATTCCTTATTTGAAGTACATTCGGTGAGATTGAAGATGACTTAGCATTTGGTTTATTTGATAGCTACACGATTATATCACGACGCTACAAATGTGTGACACAATTAACATTGTGCTTTTGCGGTGTATCTGTTTTATATCTGCACAGTGTTTGTGAATTCTTTTGGAAAGGAAAACGTGTTTTAGTAGTAACTTTGTGGTATAGCTACAATGAGACAGCCTTTTCTGTAGCACAACAATACGTTATAGTACAGTACTTACTTCATCACAGCAATAAGCGTAGAAACTACGATATCTACACGCAAAGCATTTCACTTTTGTTTATCATGAGGTAAGTACATTGACTTCTGCAGAACTTAGCTTTCGGAGGACGATAACTACGACACTTCCACAGCACAGAGATTATCTTACAACAAGACGCACAGTTTAGCGCTATAGTACACGTATTTGAGTGATTAATTTTGTACTTAAAACATTTATTTTTAAAGATATTTGAAGTACAATGATACAAAGGTTTTCCGTGATACATTTCATTCCATTGCTGTAATCTGTAACACCTGAGGATATAATTACATTAATCCTCAGGGGGGTACACGCTTACTTTGTGTACCATGTGTTTGGCAAGCACAAGGAGCCCTAGCTAATATGGTATTTGCTTATTCAATTTTACACATCGGTACCATATTTCTCTAACACAGAATTACACAGTTATCTGATTATTTGACAGAGAAACAAACATATTTTTACTAGGTCAGTGACACATGTTTACGCAATTACGCAGGTGGATAACTTCACACTTATGAAATTGTATTTCGTCTGTACTTTGTGAACTGTTCATATTTTTTCGGAACCATTGTGATAGTATGAGAGCTTTGAATGACATATTTGGTATGAGATCATGATTTTTAAAGTACGTTTGAGGTAGATGGCACTTTTGACATGAGCAGAGAATTTTTTTAGGTTGTGAAATTATTACAGAAAGCTACGACGTTTTTGAGATTTGACTGAGGTGTTATGATGTTATAATTACGACGACGATGTGAATTATGCTGCTGAGGTATGTTTAAGCTGATGCTATATGAGTTATTTGATTATGCTACGTATCTGTTATGATAAAATATTGAACAAGTGTCGACGAATATGTATATGTGTAATAAGGTAAGGAATAATGTGTAGTGGTTAGGGACTGTGGTTTGTGAAAAAGGATGTTGGAAACCGAGAATCGTACTTTAAGATTTATGAAATGTATGTAAATGCGTGAATGTATTACAATGCCGACGAAAATTTTTTGGACACTATTATATTTATAGGATTTTATTTTCTACACATTTGTAACGCAAATTCTTGACCTGTGAAATTTTTTATATGAGACTGCCACTGTAGCGGAAACTGGTGTCGTAAATATTTCGGTAAGACAGTTAAGTGACCACCTGCACTTAATGCGTCGTGGGCACCCAGCTGGGCGACAGTCACCTGGAAACAAGCCATTTGTGTGTGCCTTTCAAAGGCACAGGTGAAGAAAAAAATAAAGAGGCCATTATCCTCGCTATTGACATTCCTTTGCAGAAAGCATCGCAAAAACGACACGCTCATTACTTGGAAAGATATTTTCTTACATCTGCATACCTGACAATGCCAAACGCCTTTCTACGAGAGTTGAGAGAATTTGTACTAACTTATGAAATGTCACATGACTACTGAATGATATTTTTATGCTTTGCCTTTCATAGTTGCTTATTTAATTTGATATCTGGTTTCCAGCTGTGTTGCAGCACTGGTTTTATAAATAAAATTAAATGCCTTTTCTAATTTGAACACTTTCTGTCAACAGATCTATTAAATTAATATTTTATGATCCACATTCTTCGAAAAAGGAGCTCTTGGAATGGAAAGAGCAATAAGAAGCGACTAATAAGAGTAACTGTATATACAATTTTTTTTCAAGTACTTGGTAATTTGTTGTAGCATTAGTTTTTGTGGTGCACCACTTTAATTACATAGACATTAAGATGTGATTATAACTTTCCCTTATCTGCATTGTTGTCTTTAGTATACTATTTTTTCTGCTTGTGGGTTTGTCATGTTTAGATATAAGTTATTACATTTACTGCTGCTTGCTTTGCAAATCTGCATTTTTTTGGGTCATTGCTGTTTGTGTTAATTTGTTTTGTGCTGCTGCATTTCGTCGCCCCTTAGTTTAGCATCTGAGCTCAGTAGGTTTAAGTTAGCTTAAGAGGGAGTAGACTATATAAGAAACTAACTATGATGAATTGGAAGAAAAGCATTGAGAAGCTATAAGAAAATGGTTCGGCAAAAAAAAAAGTTGTGTACAGTGGAGAAAAACTATTTTTGAAAGAGGATGAGAACAGAATATAGAAAGCATGCTTGGATAGGATTTTTTTTGCTGGCGCAAATGTTGAAATAAGAGGGACGATCTATGGTATGAAGTTTTGGGGTTGGACTGCAGTACCAAATGTTACACTGAAAACAAACCCTGCCCTTTCCTCTTGTGTTATCCCACTATGCGTTTGCGTACCCTTGTGTATTTATTTTCTTCCTGTCTCTGTGTACTGTTTCATAGAAATTTTTCTCTTCTAATGCTAAGCTACATTCACTATGATGAGGAATACTGTTAGCCTCAAATATAATTTGCATTAATAACATGTTATTTACTTTGTAAAGATGTTTACACATTATTTATTCTGTTTTGTTATAATGCTCATGTGTGAAGTTGATGTTTCAAAAGTTATTCTGATCTTTTATGTATGTACTTATGCCATAATTTTTTAACACTGATGTATTTGTTATTTCGATTCTTTTGTAAAGTCTGTATTGCTGCAAATGTTATCTGTACTACTATATTCTTTAATGATATATTTTGTACCTTTGTTATTGTATTCTCATGTTATAAAATTGTAATTGACACCAGTTCATCAAATTAAGTAACTTGTAAGTTACATTTCACTGCACACGTTTCTGTTGGTCATAGTATATGGACAATATGTGAGAAGTAGGGACTGTAAGTGTTTGCACGTGTGTTAATAATTCAGCAAGGGACTGGATAACAGCATTGCTGGTTCTTAGTACATTTCAAACAAATTCTTTGTGATTGGACAAGTGGTGGTTTATGGACTTGCTATATTCTCCGCAAGACTCTTCGAGGGTGATTGTGCACCTGCACAGTCGCAACAGATGGCTGTTGGCCATCTCTACAAGGACTGAAGCGGGTCTGCACCTTCGATGGCCCACCAATACCATTATTTCTACATGGACTGCAGTGGGTCTGTACCTCTGGTGGCCCACCAATACCGAAATCTCTACCAGGACTACAATGGGTCTACTCTGTGTTGACCTACCTAAAAATAGTCTTCAACTTCGACTGACTCTGCTGTGGGTTTGCTCTGTTATGGTCCATTACCTGTCTGCATGTCAAGAGTCAGCACTGTCTTTCCTTTGGAAGGACAACACTACTTCTTCAAGACTGCATCCACTACTTCCATGTGCTTTTTCTTTTACTACTCAGACTTTGAGAAAAACACTGCAATTTTACTTTGATGAATGATCAGGACTGTCTTTATGGACTGTGAGAAAATTTTAGGTTTTGACCAACATTGTATCGATAAGTGTGTACATTTCATTTCTTTGTTATTGTAATTATGAAAATGTTTTTCAAATCTGTATTGGCCACTGCCCAAAACAATTTGTAAAATTTTTTGTGGGGAGTGTGGGGGCTATGTAAGTAGGCTGTTTAGGTTTTTTATTGGTAACGCCACGTAGCGCTCTGTAAGAAAATCACTGGTTGTTCTGTGTGCACTCTGTGGCTCGTTTGCATTGTTGTCTGCCATTGTAGTGTTGGGCAGCGGCAGCTGGATGTTAACAGCTCGTAGCGTTCCGCAGTTGGAGGTGAGCCGCCAGCAGTGGTGGATGTGGGGAGAGAGATGACGGAGTTTTGTAATTTGTAAGACTGGATGCCATGAACTGATATATATATTATGACTATAAAGGTAAATACATTGTTTGTTTTCTATTAAAATCTTTCATTTGCTAACTGTGCCTATCAGTAGTTAGTGACTTCCCTAGTTTGAATCTTTTAGTTAGCTGGCAGTAGTGGCGCTCGCTGTATTGCAGAAGTTCGAGTAACCAAGATTTTTGTGAGGTAAGCGATTTGTGAAACGTATAGGTTAATGTTAGTCAGGACCATTTTTTTAGGGATTTTTGGAAGTCAGATTGCGTTGCGCTAAAAATATTGTGTGTCAGTTTAAGCACAGTCGTGTATAATTTTTCAAAGGGGACGTTACGCATGGTTTTCCAGTCGCCTAGGGAAAAGCCCAGGAGAGGCCCTGTAAATGACGTGATAATGTTAACATAGTCACTAACATTTTTCGTCTGCTGCCGTAGCCCATTAAAGCCAAATTTAACCATACTGTCCTAATGGATACGTTCGTTGTACGTCCTACACTGATTTCTGCGGTTATTTCAAACAGCGTTGCTTGTTTGTTATCGTCGACAACTCTACGAAAACACCGTTGCTCTCGGTCTTAAGTGACAGCCGTCGGGCATTGAATAGTCTGTGATGAGAGGTAATGCCTGAAATTTTGTACTCTCGGCACAGTATTGACACTGTGGATCCACGGATGCTGAATTTCTCAGTGATTTTCGATATAGAATGTCCATGCTTCTAGCTTCAAGTATCATTCCGCGCTCAATATCTGTTAACTTTCGTTGTGCGGCTGTAATCGGACACCATTTTACATGAATCACCCAAGCACAAATGACAGCTCCGGGCAAAGCACTGTCCTGTTACACCTTTTGTACACGATACTACCGCCAACTTTATGTGTGCATATTGCTGTCATATGACTTTCGTAACCTCAGTGTATTTTGAGTCAAAGAGAAACCTAATTGTAATTGAATGATGTTGAAATGAGTACTGTATGTGAATGAATATCACCGAGGTTTCCCGTACGCCGAAATTATCTACTACACGGAGAGTGACTAGAAGTTGTGAATATGTGACCAACAATTCGGCAGCTGTGGAAGAACCGGTAGAACGAATCGGAACTTACAGGATACGAATGTGGGTCTCCCAGCAAGAGTAAACTGTGGGAGGTTGGTATGGTGAATCTGTTAGAGTCCATTGGTTGACTCCACTGGGTCTGCGGACGATGCCGCTAGCTCACCTGTGGTACCGTCTCAGTGCTGGCGCGGGGTGGGTTCGCAGTTGTTGGGGATGGTGTGGGACAAATGTATCTCCGCTTCTAGAGTTTTGGCATGCTGTCCCTGGCAATCCGAAACTCATTGGTATTGAAATAAATAATGATAGCATGAATGAGGATGAATAATTCCGAGCAAGGGCTTCCTGAATCAGATAACTTCCTTCACCTTGACGTTCACCAATTTTTAATGCTAGGAACTGCCAGTAAGCCATTTGCAGAGCTGGTAGTGTAAATGATTTACAAATGTATTGTCATGATTTAAGGGCTTTGGGTGTTTTATCTTCTCATTTAATATCTTATTAACTTTCTGCTTCCTTTCTCAGGAGTGTCACTAATTATTAAACATGCTCAGATAACAAATCATCAAAAATATAAGTAATCGTTGTATACAACTTTCTGTAGCTATGTGAAAGTACGACTAGCGCTGGATTCCAATTGTAAGCAATAATAACTTAACATTAATAAATAAGCAAAAATAAAATAATAAATAAATAAGTAAATAAAGACTTGGAGAAAAATTTTGGGTTTCAATAATTACTCAGATTTTGCATTTTAGTATGGCAGTACTGTTGGGGCGAGTTCATGGTAAGTTCCTAAACTGCAAGATGTACTGAAGAAACCGCAATAATGGTGTTAGGCAAGTTGCGACAGAGGATGGAAGAAGTTATGAGCACGACATCGGAGACCTGAATCGGAATTCAGAGTTTATTGCCTAGTGTAATCGATTAATGAATTTGACAGTATTTGCATGGGCGCATACTATGTCACCGTCTTTCTTGAAACGTTTCAAAACCTGTCTAGCAGTTATACATAATTTCCTCAATTGCGGCTTTATATTGTCGTTATACCAGGTTCGAATTTATTCACAGTCATCATGGCAACACGAAATATTTGAAAATCATCTTCAGATTTAAATTTAGTTACTCCCGTAGTGCCTACAACATCTGAAGGCCCTAATCTTTCCATGTGACACAAAAGCATAAATAAGAAAGAAATGAACATCGTCACTTATTTACAATCACCGTGTTAGTACATTTGTGTTATATCTTCACGACTTTGTCGTCATAATCAGCAACGGTGTATTAAATATGATCTTGAATATGAAGACCGATTTTAAAATTTCGCGTTTGCGACGAAGATTTTGCATGTGTCACATGTTACTACCTCGCCCATCATGATAATCATGATTTCATTCAGGTAGACCACAGGCACACAAAGATTTTAATAGAGAACTGATTCGGACTGTTTACCCAAAGAGCCATTGTTATCCCTGTAACGTTCAACTTTCGACATATTGGCTTTCGGACACACAACATGTAGGCAAGTGTCACATACTCCATAAAATTCTTATAGATATATGACAGTACTGTCAGTGGGTAAAATTCTCCGAAGTATCGGCCGCTTCTGCAAATGACTTTCCTCAGGGTGTTTTTGCTGACACGACAACGACCGCCGAAGCCTATGTGTGCAGGTATCACATAGGTTATCTAAATAATGACGAGGTGGAAAGCAGAGACACTATCTAAGTGGTTCAAACATGTTGAACGTTATGCTACTTTTCGGCGCTGTAAGCAATGACGTACGATAACTTCTTGACCTATGTCAGTATTTTTTACAGACTAATAGAAATACCAAGTAACTTGACTTGGGCTGACCAATCGGCTGCGTGGTCGTTACTGACAAGACGTATGTCATCCAAGAGCACTCATTTGAAAGAAGTACGCTTCGAAAACTCTTGAAAGCCACCTCCCACTTGTCTTTTAAATGAAATGGGTGCATGAAATTTGTGACTTCAGCAAAACGCCCTGAAAATATGCCCCTTATTGCAAATAAATTTGTACTTATGAGCAATTGTTAATGGTATGTGACCATGGCTTTGTAAAATGTTCAAGAGTACGGGATGCTATCGTTGCGCAACGGAAATAGAAATGGAGCATGAATGAATATTTAAACTTGTCAGTAACCTAACGTGTAATTGCTTACGCTTCCGCGGCCAGAGTCAGTCGGCATAAAAGTTTTCAGTGTGTGGTACAGCGTCATAATGTAAAAAAACTGCCCAAACGTTTGTTTTCTCCAGCAGCAGTAGTTTTTATACATTATGACGCGATACCACACCCTGAAAACTTCTATGTCGACTATCCTAACGTGGTTTAAAAATATTAATGTGACCTCCCTCATGTCAGATCACGTGCAATGAGAGTGTACAACATCATAATGAGAAATATCTGTCCACAAAAAAGCCATAATCTGCGACAGTATAATGTCTCGTGGTATCAGCAATGCTGACTTCCCTTTCAGGCCATCAGAGCATACTAGGAATCCGAAACGTATTTGCTGATGGCAAGTGCTTGCACTTTGAGTGATAATCCTAATGAACGCATAATTTACTCTAGTGTCCACTCTCAGATTTCAAGAATGAATATAAGAACACGTAGGCAAACTAAATATTGTACTGATTTCATTAATCAATGGGAAAGGAAAAATAATGAAAGAACTTTTAGTGATATTCCTTGTTATTAGATCAAATACCTCGTCCAGGCCAAGGTACGTTGACGTGCCACTGTCTCAACCTCTACTATTCGGCGTCATCTCGATGCAGTATGGAATGGCATGTAGACTGCACACAACTCTCCTAGCCATTTAGTTGAATAAAACTTGGAGCCGTGGAGAGTGGCCGCGCGGTTAGAGGTGCCATGTCACGAAATGCGCGGTCCATCCCGTAGGAGTTTCGAGTGCTTCCTCGGGCATGGGTGTGTGTGTTGTTCTTAGCGTGAGTTTGTTTCAGTTAGTTTTAGTAGTATGAAAGTCCAGGGACCGATGACCTCAGCAGTTTGGTCCCTCGGAATTCACACACATTCGAACATTTTTGAAAACTTGGAGCTCCTACTTTTCAGTTAAGTGCCTCCTCAATTGACATTAGTAGGCTGAGTGCACCCTATACCAGTCCTCTTACCAAGGAAAAATTCTTGGAATTACAGAGAATCAAACCCGGGTCCTCCACATGGCAGCTATCTGCACTGATCACTCAGCTATGGAGACGCACCCATAATATCGAAAGTCATTTAATAAACAGTAACACACGATGAATTTACACTTGTCCTTTGCTGGATCTCACAGTATACAACTTCACGATATACACAATTCAGAACAAAATAAAGTTCCCATTCACCAACTCTGTAACACTATGAGACTATGTCTAGGTCTTTGAACAACGGAAATTAAGTCTGAATGTGACTCAAGGTGTATCTGTAGACCGTAGAAAGAAAACAGCAGAGAACTTACAAGCTGTATGTAAATATGATGTTGGCACTGCAATCCTCACAGTATGCTGAATCAGAATAGCCACTGAAACATAATCTGAAATACTCAGGGTCCACAAGCCAGCTCCACCAAGTGCCGACAAGGTGGAAATACTACCCGTCCGTTGCAAAAACGGAAGCGGAAAACAGAATGAAGAAGGGAGCATGGGGTAACATACGACCCTGTCTGTGTGGGGCTCTGACTGGTCAGCCCAGATATTTACCTACACATTACAGCCAAAGGAAGCAGTATGCCTAGGAACCGATAATCCGGATACAAGATGCCTTTGCAGCAAGTAAGCGGCACACAACTAATGGAAGAATGTATAACATGGAAAATGACTCTTTCAAAAAATGGTTCATATGGCTCTGAGCACTATGAGACTCAACTTCTGTGGTCATCAGTCCCCTAGAACTTAGAACTATTTAAACTTAACTAACCTAAGGCCATCACACACAGCCATGCCCGCGGCAGGATTCGAATCTGCGACCGTAGCAGTCACACGGTTCCGGACTGCGTGCCTAGAACCGCGAGACCACCGCGGCCGGCACTGACTTTTTAATGAAGGCCTTTCAGGTTGTTTAAAAAGTAACTCATCGGCAGCTGGATCATGCAAACTTTTTAAATGTTTATATAATAATCTATTACGTCACAATTGCTTAAATGCGCATAAAATATTCAAATTACCTCTCTCGGTAATCCACTAGCTTTCTAGTGGATTTTATCACTTTTTCCGGAACCAGCAATGTGACTATTTTGTGGATATTTAAGCGTACGTGGTAAGTCAATACGACGAATACCGCAGCATGAATTTAGGGCAATGACATATGTAAGCTGTCATGCTCTAATGTTTACAATAACTGTTTACCCAGCGTGCATCGAAATTAATAAACGCTGATAATCTAAGTTTTTACTTACACTTGACAGTGAAGCCTATTACAACCATTAAGTAACCGCACACTAATTAATAATGATGATGTAAATTGTTTGCTTTCAAAAACTCAGTACATATTGCACGCAGACGTATTTCTAAATTTTCCTTGATTTTATTGTAGTTAATACGCAATGGTAGCAGAAGAAATAGCTCGCATTTAATTCACTAAAATTCCCTTTAGTTTCAGTAAAAAGACGATAGCGACACATACGACTAACGTTTTTATATTATAACCACGGGGCTTCTTCGCGAGTGACTATTTTCTTTAGTTTTGGCAGCTAGAGGTTACAGTTTAAAGACGGCTTGAAAAAACAAACAACCCCATCGAATTAGTCTTGTTCTTCTGTTTAGAACTGTTTCTTTCTATGGATCAGTTTACTTATTTTACTTCATAGGCAATAACCTTACTTGGGAATGTGGATACTAACGAGCAAGAAACCTTAAGCTTGTTAGACCAGAGTTTGTTGCTAGTTCTCCTGAAGTCGAGAAAAGGAAAGGGAAACGCCTCGGTTCACTAAAGACGCATGACTTCATTCAAAGAAAGTTAAACTTACAACACATCTGTTCAAAAAAAAGCGAGGAAGGCAAATAAAGTATCCGCGTTAGTTATTTGTGCGCAATGACTGCGACGACGAAAACCTAACTCAGAGTCTAACGAAGAATGATGAGAATCAATAAGATCCGAATACTGATATGTAGGGCAAACCATCTTTCTCCCGGAATAACTTCTGACATTACACAAAACATTTCGTGTTGTCGATACATCATGTCAAAAGATACAATAACGTATCATCCACTATTGTTGTTAGTCTTCGTCAATATGTATATTGCATGTACTGACAAAACAGTTTTATAACACGTACCAATTCATGGAAATTATCAGAGGCTGCGGAAGCGTACGAACTTCTGACTCGTCAAGGGTAGTTATAGGTTTCCACCTTGATAAATAGTGAATAAGGGCTCATAAAATAAAGAACAGCACCTCCTCTTACGTTTATTGAGCCCTGAGACATTTGTGTCGATATTTTTAGTGAAACAGCTGTATTTTTGAAGGGCGCCTAAAAATTTTCGCATGGTTAAATTATGTGTACGAGACAGATCCATGTGTGGGTGTGACATGAAATTAAGCAGTAAGCATATATTAAAAAGCGGGCTTTTCTAGTGTCTTTTCAATGTACCTAAAGGTACACCACACGCTCACTATTAAACCAAGCGATAAGTTTCAAAAACTGTATGAAGTCCATCTCCATGCACGGAACCTATCAGACTCCATCAGCGAGGTGCTTCCTGGGAGAACTCAGGGTGGATCAGTACGACTGACTGTTGGCCGCAGATCACGTGACTCCTGTTGTGGGGTGATTGTGTCCTTTCTTAAATGGCGAGAACCAGTTTACGTTCCGCTCCCTCAGCATGCAGCTGGCGCAACGCCGACAGGTGGGTCTGTGGAGCTCGCTGAGTCCTATGGTGGAGTGAATTGTGAGAGTATCACTGTTGGTGGGCTGGGCGTGGTACGTTACCACATTACTCTTTTCTGTGAGTAAGTTTTTCTTGGCGCGTTTCTACCTTTGGGTAATTTTCCAGCGGTCCAGGACTGGCTATTTGTTAAACTTTCTGGTGTCATCGCTTACGATCTAACCCAAGAACTGGCACTGAACGTTAATCTTTTCTGCTTACCATCGTTAATATTTTATTTGTGTGTTTACCGATATCGTCTAAATATTAGTGTGAGGGATGATAATTGCAGATATTTCCAGTATGCGCTGTACCTTCACATGTGTCGGATGTTAACTGTTGAATATCGTGTTTGGAATTTATGGTATATTACCTTAGCTGGGGGCGTTTTATAACTACTGCTTTTTCTTAAATGAGCTGGTCGGGGGAACAAATTGGTAAGCGCAAAAATCACAGTTTCGAGATACAGCGCAACTAAAGTTTCAATTGATCTGCAAATCTGCATAATTTTTTTTAAACAGTGCTTTTATTCTGTTGTGATCCTAACATCTATCTTCTACTATACAGACATAAATGAAACTCATAACTGACTAAAACAAATGAAATATACCAAAATTATTACATTACCATACACCATTAACAACACATAGTGATAGAACATTACATATTAAATTTTACAGTAGGTCTTCATCACTTTGCTAAAACTGCAAAATCATTCATCACTCTCATTACTAATGTCTTTTTTTATCTAAGACTGTTAGTTTTACTGACAAGAAAAATCCATTGTGGACAGGAGGGATGTAATTTAGGAGCGACAGGACGTCAGAAACTTTCTTCTTTTCAATAATCCTCGGCCCATTGTATTTAAGTCGAAGCGAATGAACTGGTCCTTGCCTTCCACATTTCCTGAAGTTTATTTCATGCCAAATGTTATGACAAAATGTCTGGCTGATGAATAAAAATGATGTATACTCGGAGTTCACCTTCCACCTACATATTTGCCTCAGGTTGACACCTCGATCATCAACTGTCTTCTTTCTGAAGACAAACGCTTCTTTAGAGTGTCGTATTTGATAGAAATCCTCTCTTTTTATATTATATACAAGCCGACTTCTTGATGATCTCTCACCACTGATCTGGACTGTACACATCTTGCACTTGTCGGCGAACCTAATTTACAATTTTACTTCAGCAACATAATGGTATGTACATGCACTTACCATTATGATCGTGAAACGTACTAAAGACAGTATATTTACAAAATAACATACCTCTGAGTCATGTGAATCGTTAGGAATGTATTCTGGATGCCTCTCGAAGATATAAGTTTCATTGGAAGTAGATTCCTCGTCTTCTGCCATGTTCACTGTTGCCATAATCTCAGAGACGTTTTTACTTGCCGCCTTCCTCTCTGTCACTTACTATTATGTTTCCGCAACAGACGGACAGTGGCGCTTACCATTAACCTCCTCCCTGACATCTGTTGAGTTAATTTGGAGCTGCTAATAAGTTTACTGCATTGTGCATCTCACAGGTGGTGTCATTAGCCATCTATCGCAAAATACACGGCGATGGCGCTTACCACTGTGTTCCCACGAGCAGCTCAAATTATTGTGATTGTTCAGGGACTGCCAAAGCAGAACACTGTTTCAGCAGTACTTAACCACAACTGCCTTGTAGTTAGGATCTATTGAAACCTTTTTAAATGTTTAAAGCGTATCTAGCATAGTCAGCCTTGGGTTGCTTAACTAAGAATAATTGGCATCTCCAATGATTTTCTTGCTAGCTCACTAAGTTGATATTTTGATGATGCAAGTACTCCATTTAACTGTGTTTCTATCCCGGTGGTTCAGTTCTGCGTCGTTTGTTATCCTCAATAATTGTCATTATTATTCGAAGGCTACAGGTTGGCCTTTTTTGTCTACGCCTGTGAACCTAATTACTCAGAAATACATTAAATTAAATGTTGAGATCTATTTTCCAAGAAATTCTGTGCTGAATATGCTGAGTGAAATTGTTTCTGCAAGAAATGTGCTTGTTAATGGTCTGGCACCTTACCACTCAAAACGATCTCCTCTGTACTGTGGAGCATACGCCCTCTTGGTTGGAGTACACCCTTCAATTCCGCACTAGTAAATTTGTTCATTGAATCCATCCACAGCTCTCCCTCTCTCCCCATAAGGTGGAGTTTAAGAGAGAGGAATTAGAGTTTTACAAATGTTGACCCAAATATTAATTTTTTCCGCAGATTCGGATAAGTTTGTTTGTTTCACTGTCATGAGACCACCGTATGGGGAGAGAGCGAGAGTTTTAAGTTTAGCGAATCAAAACTTACGAAGTAAATAAGTATTTTTTGCTGATCCATTTTCCACGCAAAAATGAGAACATGGATTTTTTTTGAATTACAGCGTCAACTACCAAGAATCAAAACAAATGATTAAGACTAGATGTACGTAGTTTTTTATTTGAAATTTTAAGGTTGCCTCCTGTCCCACCCCCAGGGGTCTGGGGTGGAAGGCTAATTTGAACACCAGCAGATGTCCCCCTTCAAAATAATTAACTTTGGATTCTAGACATTTTTTCGTGCGAAGCTTATTTTTGGAGTTATTCCGGTTCGTCAACTTAAAATGTACACCCCGTATACAATTTCATTGCAAGCAAAACAAAACAGCTCGTAAGTCTCTGCTGTCAGCTAGTCTTCCACTCCCGTCGCAGCTAAGCGGCGCGGCGCGGCGCGGCGCTTACGTCCTCTTCGTATAGATGGCGCTCCTGTAATCGTATCGTCCTAGTCAGGGTTCTGTTGGCTGATACCGTCTCACATCCCTCTCTGTTCTTACGTTGTTCATCGTCGAGCCGGCGCATTTTCTTACGCCGGAACACTACCAACTCTCTACTCTGCATTTAACAGTGGAATTCCAGTTGCACTCTTAATGTTACCACCATTGCTTTTGATTTCGCCGAAAGTTAGTATGGTGAATCAGTCCTTCCGACTATAATTTCTTTTTCGATTTCTTCATAGTTCTCATTCAGCCTTTTCGTATTACTTTCTGTACACTTTCTAATTATTTCGTTCCTCAGTGAGTATTGCTTCTGTATTTCTGAATTTCCCCCAATACTTTCGTACTTCCTCCTTTCATTGATGAACTGAGGTATTTCTTTTGTTACCCTTGTTTCCTGCGCTATTACCTTCTTTGTACCTGTGTTTGTCTTTCCGGCTTCTGTGATTGCACTTTTTAGGGATTCATATTCCTTTCCAATTGCATACTCATCTTTTCGTTATTGCTTTATGTACAGCTTGAGAGAACCTCAAGCGCATCTCGTCATTCCTTAGTACATCCGTATCCTATTTCCTTGCGAATCGATTCTTCATGACTAATTTCTTACAGTTAAGTTACTCTTCATCACTACCACATTGTGATCTAAGTCTGTACATGCGCTTCGGTACGCCCTTCACTCCAGTATCGGATTTCTGAGTCTGTGGCTGACAATGATGATATCTAACTGAAATCTTCCCGTATCAGTTGGCCTTATCCAAGAATGCCGACTCCTCTTGAGATTCTTCAACGGTCTTTTCGCTATTAATATCTGAACTTTATTGCAGAACTGAATTAATCTTTCTCCTGTCATTCCTTGTCCCAAGACAAAATTATTCTTTAACCATCTCTTCTTCCTCATCCCCTACAACCGTGTTCAAAATCCCCTATGACTATTAATTCTCATCACCCTTTACATACCGAATTATCCTTACAGTATACTCACAAACTTCACCTCTTCATCTTCAGCTTGCGACGTCGCCATGTATACCTGAACTATCATTGTCGGGCAACCTTACCACTGATCTCTTCACAGTAACACTCTCTCTGCCCTACCTTAAAATTCTTAACGAATCCTACTCCCGTTACATTATTTTCTGCTGCTGTTGATGCTCTATACTCTTATGACCGTAAATCCTTGTCTTCTTTCCATTTAACCTCACTGAGCCTTACTATATCTAGATTGAACTTATGCTTTCCATTTTCAGATTTTCTAGCTTCCCTAGCACTCTCAAGCTTCTGACATTCCACGCCCCGAGTCGCAGAAAGTTATTCTTTCGTTGGCTTTTTCAACTTTTACCTCATGTTCATCACCCCTTTGCCAGTCCCCACCCGGAGATACTAATGGGAGACTGCTCCGTAATTTTTTGCCAATGGAATTATCATCACGACACTTTTTCAATTACAGGCAACATGTCCTGTGGATATGCGTTGCGTGTCTTCACTGCAGTCGTTTCCATTGTCTTCTTATGCTGGAAGTCTTCGGCCGCCAATGCTGACTATTAATCAAAATTTAAGCGGTGGCGTGATTTGAACATAGGATCGCAGCGCTACCACTGCACCACAGCAGACCCCTAAGGCACGATATTACCACCGTCTATGAAAGCGGATATCGCTATCCCTAGAATTTTATCACAGTGTAATTTCTTAACGAACCAAGTTAGAAGAAAGGTGACCATGCTGATTATTGCGCCCATGGCACCTGACCAAAATTTCTTTGATACATTTTCCGGTTTGTGTCTCGATGAAAATTTATTTAGGGTGGTCAACATAAATGGGACCCCGTGTGTAAACTATTGATCGGAAACATTATGACAGCCGGTTCAGTAGCGTCTTGCCCCACTTTGGGAGCACTGTAGTAATTCTGCCTTTCGTGATTACCGTAAATGTTCCGTAGATTTCCGCAGATATGTGACACTTGCTACCTACACTCTTATCAAGCAATTCCCGTATATTACGGGCCGGTGTTTTGTGGGCACGGAGTTTCCACACAACAGTCTTCCTAGCGTGTCACATAGGATTCAAATGAGACGAATAAGGTGGCCAAGACATGACAGTGCATTCACAATCATCTTCCCCAAACCACTGATGTTGCGAAACAGACAGTTATTCTGCTAGAAGACGCCTTCTCCGTTAGGAGAGATATGGAACATGAGAAGACGTAGGTGGCTCGTATGTACATTCATGTAGGCAACAGGTGCCATGTTTCCTTTAGTTACTGTCAGAAACCCCAGTATTGCCCCTACCGGCTTACGTCTACAGGTCGGTGAAATTTTCGAGTAGCCGTTGCTCCCAAGATGGCTTATCCGAACTCCATGGTCGATCTGACGTACTAAGATGCTTAGTTAATCTGACCGGGTGGAACGTTTGCACAGGTCCACGGTTTGACTCTACGATCCCATGCCTAATGCAGTTGTTAGGTAAAGATGGTACTGATGTCGTCTACTGCCGAGCACCACGTCAACAACGTGCGCTGAACGACGTGCTTTGCAACACTTGCACCTGCACCACTATTGTACCCTGACAGACTTTCCACAGTTGGTGACCTATCTCACTGTACTCGGCGGAACATCCTCCAACATCTATGTTCTGTGATGAGGCGTGCGAGACCGATACCTTGTCAAATACTCGCAATTTCGCCGTCCTTCAGGCACTTGGGAAACTTATTCACGACAATACAGAATAAAGAGACAAGCTGCTTCATCGAGACACTCGTTGACAGGCGTCACTTCGTAACAATCTGACATCTGTCATAGCTTACGTCCATGAACGTGCACATTTCCGGATAGGCTGAAGGTCCAGGTTAACATTCGGAATATCTGAAATAGATATGGAAAGAGGGAACCAAACGAGTATTGAAGTTGATGTGTAGAATTGATGAGACTGAAGACATACCTTCAGACGTTCGGAAAAATCGAGTAGATAGGAAGAGGAGATAAGTGCAGAAACTATTGTACATTCAGCTTAACAGCTACGCGGGCAATTGGATAACAAGGGTAATTCAAAACAAAAAATTCAGATATATTAGATGACGATCGGATTGCCATCGGTAAAGGTACAGGGACAATAGAACCAGTGGGAACGCTGTAATTGATAATGCTGACAAGACATAAGAAAACCTAGACATAAGGCTTCGACGACTTAGAAAAACATTCAACATTGCAATATGGTACAACACATTGGAAGTCTTAACAAAAATAGGAGTAAGCTATGAGGGCTGACGGGTAATACAGAAAATGCTCAAAAAGTAAGAGTGGCTGCAATCTTTCGCCCTTGACGTTCATTCTACACAGTGAAAAACGAAACAAAAGGAACAAAAGGAAACAGCGAAGGAAACAATAATAAGTTTCAACAGCTGGATTAAAATTCGGGGTGAAAGGATAACATTCGTTGATGACATTGCTATCCTAAGTGAAAGGACTTTTTGAATGGAGTGAACAGTGTAATGAATAGAAGAGTGAAAGTAGCGAGGAGTAGCAGATATGAGATTAGCGACAAAGCACAAAGAAGTAGATGAAGTTGAGGAATTAATCTACCTAGGAAACAAAATAACATGTGAGAGACGAATCAAGCAGAGCATAGTAAGTGGATTAACGTCGGTAAAGAGGGCGCTCGTGGCCAAAAGAAGTTTTCTAGTATCAAATGTGAGGTAAATATGTCTGAGAATGTACGTTTGAAGCACAGCGTTGTGTAGCTGTTTATCATTTTAGGGAAAGAGAAAGAAAGACAGTCGAAGCAGTCTACGGAAGGATGTTGAATCTAAGGTGGACTGATAAGTAATGAGGCGGCTGTCCGCAGAATCGGAAAATAGGACATGTGAAAAACACTAATCGGAAGAAGGACTGTGTGATAGGATATACGAGGTGCGTGAGAAAAGTAATGGGAGAGATTTTTTGATTACCAAGGCTTTTATTTTTCAAACAACAATATGGTCCACACAAAGCAGTTTCCTTCGTCACTTATACATCGGCGAAGTCGCCGTTCCCAGTCTTGGTAGTAGCACTGAACGGCTTGTTGACTCTGTCACATGTCGGTAACGTTCTTTCAATGTACTCCAGAGTCCAAAATGACGTCCTTTTAAGACTTTTTCAATTTCTTGGAAAGTAAAAAGTCACAAATACTCAGATCAAGTTAAGTGGTGAGCTGTGGAAAGAAGGGAATGCCTTTCGAGGTTAAAAATTCCTTTATGAAACTGGCTATGTGATCTGGGGCGTTGTTGTGATGTAGCATCCTATTCTCTACCACGTCCAGTCCACTCGATTCGCCCTTTTGCCGAACCCTTCAAGGACATCCTTCTAAAGCACTTGGTTGACAATTTGTCCTGGAAGAATGAATTAATTTTACAGGATAATATACTGGTTTGCTCTTTGATTGGGCCATCCGAGCTTTCTTCGGTCGAGGAGATGTCTCATTGTGCTCTTTCTCACTTTGCTGTTTTGTCTCCCGCTATTTCTCAGAAATCCAGGATTCTGCACATGTGATGATATGACTCAACCATTCGTGGTCATTGACGGTCCGGAAATCAACGAACCCGTTTCTTTGATTGACCTGACGATTTGACGCGGCAACTAAACCGTGAACTTTTCATGCAAGGACTCCGTTGCGAAAGACTTCGTAGTCAGACCTTCTGCTCAGTTGTGAGTTTTTCGGCACCATTTTCGCACTAAATCTTACGCATGTGGTAGGCTTCTGTTGAAATCTGATGCATTTTGTTTAACAAGTCACCCATGATCCTTGATATGAAACGTTGTCTGTTCTCACAGAAGCACACACACACGTTCGACGTTTTCGTCGGTTTTTAAGTTGAAAGTCTTGCTGAGCGACATTAATCTTTAACGTGTTTTCGACCTTCAAAGCATGACTAGCGCTAGCGAAGAACTTGTGCTCTTGATAAGGAATTTTACCCACAGGTCTGTTGGAGCTTTTCATAGGTCACACTAGCGGTTCCCCCAAGGCATAATATTGCTTTAAATTCCGTTGTTCCATTTTCGCAAAACCCAACAAAAACACATCTTCACTAGTGGCGTTCTCAAAAATCACGTGATAGCTGTACGTAGTTAACACGTGGGCTGAGCATCTGAATGGCATGAACACGCCAGTATACACAAGTATAAAAAGATAGGGTCGATAGACTGCTCGCAGTATTGTCAGTCTCATTAATTTTCTCGCAGCGCGGAGTGGCCGCGTGGTTTGAGGCACCCCGCACGCATTGCGTGGCCTCTCGGGCATTGGGGTGTTTATGTTGTTCTTAGCATAAGTTGGCCATTAAAATTACTACACCAAGAAGAAATGTGATGTAAAACGGGTATTCATTGGACAAATATAAAATACTAAAACTGACATGTCATTACATTTTCACGCAATTTGGGTGCATAGATCCTGAGAAATCTGTACCCAGAACAACCACCTCTGGCCGTAATAACGGCTTTGATACGCCTGGGCATTGAATCAAACAGAGCTTGGATGGCGTGAACTGGTACAGCTGCCCATGCAGCTTCAACACGATACCACAGTTCATCAACAGTATTGACTGGCATATTGTGACGAGCCAGTTGCTCGGCCACCATTGACAGACGTTTTCAATTGGTGAGAGATCTGGAGAATGTGCTGGCAAGGGGAGCAGTCGAACATTCTCTGTCTCCAGAAAGGCCCGTACAGGACCTGCAACATGCGGTCGTGCATTATCCTGCTGAATTTTTGCAAGGTTCGAATGAAGGGTAGAGCCACGGGTCGTAATACATTTGAAATGTAACGTCCACTGTTCAAAGTGCCGTCAATGCGAACAAGAGGTGACCGAGACGTGTAACTAATGGCACCACATACCATCACGCCGGGTGATACGCCAGTATGGCGATGGCGAATACACGCTTCCAATGTGCGTTCACCGCTATGTCGCCAAACACGGATGCGACCATCATGATGCTGTAAACAGAAACTGAATTCATCAGAAAAAATGACGTTATGCCATTCGTGCACCCAGGATCGTCGTTGAGTACACCATCGCAGGTTCTCCTGTCAGTGATGCAGCGTCAAGGGTAACTGCAGCCTCGGTCTCCGAGCTGATAGTCCATGCTGCTGCAAACGTCGTCGAACTGTTCGTGCAGATGGTTGTTGTCTTGCAAACATCCCTACCTGTCGACTCAGGGATCGAGACGTGGCTGCACGATCCGTTACAGCCATGCTGATAAGATGCCTGTCATCTCGACTGCTAGTGATTCGAGGCCGTTGGGATCCAGCACGGCTTCCCGCATTACTCTCCTGAATCCACCGAATCCATATTCTGCTAACAGACATTGTATCTCGACCAACGCGAGCAGCAATGTCGCGATACGATAAACTGCAATCGCAATAGGCCATAATCCGACCTGTATCAAAGTCGGGAACGTGATGGTACGCATCACAACAACGTTTCACCAGGAAACAGCGGTCAACTGCTGTTTGCGTATGAGAAATCAGTTGGAAACTTTCCTTGTGTCAGCACGTTGTAGGTGTCGCCACCGGCGCCAACCTTGTGTGAATGCTCTGAAAAGCTATTCATTTGCATAGCACAGCGTCTTCTTCGTGTCGGTTAAATTCCGCGTCTGTAGCATGTAATCTTCGTGGTGTAGCAATTTTAATGGTCATGAATGTAGTTTAAGTTATTTTTAGTAGTGTGTAAGTCTAGAGACCGATGGCTTCATAGGAATTCACAAACAGATTTTACTTTTCTCGCATAGCTCGTCTATTAAGGGATGAGAGAAAAACTTCCCTGGTACTAGAGGGCACTATAAGGATGAAAATTGTTGGGGAAGACTAAGACTGAAGTATATCCATAAAATAATTGATGATGTACAGTGGAGATGTAACTGTGAGATGAAAAGATTGAGACAAGAGAGAAAACCGTAGAGGGCCTCATCAAACTAGTCAGATGATTGACGGGTAAAAACAAAAAATTCCTAGATTAAATGACTCCACATGGTTCTCTGCTCAACTTACGTTTCTGCCACCACATCACGTACCCGCTCGGCACTATATTCATTCTCTTGGTAGGCCGTAGTATTATGTTTTTGCTAATCAGTGTATACAGTCTGAAAAGTATTTAAACCGACAAACTCTGGGAGGTTGTAGGGGACATCAAAACAAATATTTTTCCCCAATGTCATCTTTTCTGTGAGGAGTATTTAAAGCGGTAGAGGAAGATTTCTCTGGCTGCAAATTAATCAAACCTACAAACACTTTTCTATTTTTTTACGACCAAGAGACAACACATAAACACAACCCAGTTCCAATTACAGTAGATTTTGCAAAATGCCTCCATTGACTCGCAAACAAAGGTTACACCGTCGGGTCATGTTCTGTCTGACACGGGCAAAAATCCTTGGAGTATCCTGAATTGTTCCTGCTGTTGCTACTATCCGGGCAACCAGATCCTCTTCTGATGCAACAGGAGTAGCGAAAACAAGGTTGCGCATCTCTCCCTACACAAAAATGTCCAGAGGGGTCATAACTGGCAATCGAGCAGGCCATGATACAGGACCACGTCTGCCAATCCACATTTCTGGAAAACGCCGATCCAGGAATCGACGCACACGACGTTTGAAATGTGTCGGAGCCGCGTCATGTTGGAACCACAAGCATTGTCTTGTAGGGAGCGGGACATCTTCCATAAATTCTGGCAATGCTCTGGTGAGAAAATTGTAACAGTGCCTGCCATTTAATGACCTAGGTAGCAGATAGGGCCCAATTAAACAGTCCCCATCAACATCGACTCACACATTAACGAAGAACCGCAGTTTATGAGTACTATGTGGCGAATTGTGCATGTTGAAGACTCCATCACGCCCGAACTTTGCTTCATCGGTAAACAACACAGAGGATGGAAATGTAGGCTGCATTTCACACTGTTCCAGGTACCACTGAGAAACTGAGCTCTGGGTGGATAATCAACTGGTTCCAGTTTGGGGACATGCTGTAAGTGAAATGGACGTAACAATTGCTCTCTAAGGACTGTTCTTACATTCATCTGATTCGTCCCCACGTTACATGAAACTGCACGAGTGCTGACTGAAGGATCCCGCTCCACATGCTGCAACACAGCTTTGTCAAGTTGCAGCGTTCTTATCGTGCGACGGCGTCCCTGTCCAGGTAATCTGCTAAATGACCCGGTCTCACGCAGACGTTGGTAAACTGCTGCAAAGGTCTTATAATGTGGGATACGGCGATTAGGATAATGTTGGTGATAAACCAGCTGTGAAGTTCGTCAGTTGCGGTGTTCTATGTAGGACGCACCAACCACATCAGTGTACTCACTCCACGGGTATCGCTCCATTAGTAAACAGAACTAGAGCTCTACTACACTGGTGGACAGCAGTTGCCTACAACTGAAGAGCGTAATACGCCCTCTAAAAACTGAAGCTCGTAATACAGCCACTAACAACTGAAGATCGTAATACGCCCCCTAACAACTGAAGATCGTAATACGGCCTCTAACAACTGAAGAGCGTAATATGGCCTACACCGATTTAGATAGTCCTCATAGGAAAACATGATAACAGGGAAAAATGTTTGATGTCCCCTACAACCTTCCATAGTTTGTCAGTATAAATACTTTTCACCCTGTACTTTCCTGTTCAAAATCTATGGTCAGACTTGAGAAATTCATTTTTGTCGTGACGAGTTTAGGTGTTCGCGCCCGTTACCCTGTAGGACAGCAGAGCACGGGGTTGACTGGGGCTAGAGAGCGGTGCGGGCGGGCGGCTGTGTTGTCTGAGCACTCGAGGCGGCCGCGGGCGCCGGACACTCGGCCGATATGAAGGCGCGCCGACCCGCCTGGACTCGCCCGCTCGGCTGCGGTCCTCAGAGGCCTCCCGCTGAGAGCCTGCCACCCCAACACGCACTTTTTGTCATCCGCGGCAACGGCCGCCGAGTGGGCTTGACACGCCGAAAAACAATCGAGAGGGCCACGCAGCGCCGCGCCTAGCTGCTGCAGTTTTTACTTCCCGGCTCTCCTCTCTCTCTCCGGTCGTATCGAGAAGGTTAGCAAAAGAAGAGGCAGGCTGATGGCTGGCTCAAATTCATGAAAGTATGCTTAAACTTTTCCGTGGCATCACTAAGCTTTGCTTTCTAAACAACGTAGCAGTGTCGTTTATCCTTGGAAGTACATGTCCCCGTAATGCCACGCCACAGCAATACAGTGTGTTAAAAGTATGAGTGCAGATATTGTGAGCACAGGCATCTTAATATGTACTCACTTCTCTGCATCTATCTTCCCACAAACATGTCACATAGTTTACTCAAAAAGTGGTTGAAATGGCTCTGAGCACTATGGGACTTAACATCTGAGGTCATCAGTCTCCTAGAACTTAAACCTAACTAACCTAAGGACATCGCACACATCCATGCCCGAATCAGGATTCGAGCTTGCAACGTAAAAGTCTGCCGCTTCCGGAATGAAGCCCCTAGAAACTCTCGGCCACCACGGCCGGCCATAATTTACTACCTGATCTTTTCTACTATGTCGTAACTGCACCACTAAATGGACTACTCCTGCCAATATAGACCAACTGTCTTCCATGTGTGCGTCGACACTTCAACACCTGAGCTGCTGCCTAGGGGACTATAAATGTGTCACCCTGTACTTAGAGGTACTAAGCAACCTAAAGACACACTACTTCTAATAACCAGAGTTGTTAGTCTGCTCCAGAACCGAGCGACTGTTATGGTCGCAGGTTCGAATCCTGCCTCGGGCATGGCGGTGTGTAATGTATTTAGTTTATTTAGGTTTAAGTAGTTCTAAGTTCTAGGGGACTGATGTTAGGTCCCATTGCGCTCAGAGCCATTTCAACCATTTTTTGTTAGTCTGCAAAGAAGGGAATAGCGACATAATGTTGTTCAGTGCACTTTCCTCAGTTCTTTTTTTTTTTTTTTTTTTTTGTCCTTTGCTTGTGTCGTTTTCGCGCGGATATGCAGGGTCGGCATGGTTAATCGGATGGGGCAATTAGCTCAAGGGGTGGCCGGATGCTCTTCCTGCCGCCATCCCGTACCCTGGAAAGGAATTAGTGTACCCCAAATGTCTGCGACTAGTGTAATCCATGGAATAATGCGAAAGTGTTCAGATCTCTGCGAGCCGTATAACTGAGGCGGGACGTGCGCACCAGCCCAGTATTCACCTAGGGGGATGTGGAAAACCGCCTAAAAACCAGATCCAGGCTTGCGGGCACACCGGCCCTCGTCGTTAAACCGCCGGGCGGATTCGATCCGGGGCCGGCGCGCTTACCCGAGTCGGCTAAAATGGCGGGTTGTACACTTTTCCTCAGTCAACAACAAAAATACGTGCACTTATACCCCTAACACCCAGAATCATAACAAATGGGAAACGCGAACTAAAAACTGCTTTTTATCGGCAGAACACTCAGAAGATGCGACGGATCTACTAAAGACACGCCGTCGTTTGGAGTACTGCTGTGCGATCTGGGATCTTTACCAGATACAATTAATGGAGTACATCGAAAAGGTTCAAAGAAGGGCAGCACGTTTTGAGTTACAAGGAAATAGGGGAGACAGTGTAAAGGACATGATATAGGATTTGGTGTGGACATCATTAAAACAAAGGCGTTGAAGCTGTATCTTCTCACTAAATTTCAGTCATCAACAGTCTCCTCCGAAGCAAAAACATTTTTTTGAAGCCGAGCTACATAAGGAAGCCCGCCCGGCTGGTCGTGCGGTCTAACGCACGGCCTTCCGGGCGGGAAGGAGCGCCCGGCCCCCGGCACGAATCCGGCCGGCGGATTTGTTTCAAGGTCCGGTGAACCGGCCAGTCTGTGGATGTTTTTTAGGTGGTTTTCCATCTTCCTCGGCGAATGCGGGCTGGTTCCCCTTACTTCGCCTCAGTTACACTATGTCGACGACTGCTGGGCGAACAAGTTCTCCACGTACGCGTACACCACCATTACTCTATCACGCAAACATAGGCGTTACAATCGTCTGGTGTGAGACGTTGCCTGGGGGGGGGGGGGGGGGGAGCCACCGGGTACCGTGCTGCACAATAACCCTGGGTTCGGCGTGGGGCGGTGGAGGTATGGAGTGGACTGCGGTAGTCGTCGTGGGGTTGTGGACTACTGCGGCTGAGGCCGGGACGAAGCGTCTCCGTCGTTTCTAGGTCCCTGGTTAACATACAGTACAATACAATACAATACGCCGGCCGAAGTGGCCGTGCGGTTGTAGGCGCTACAGTCTGGAACTGCGCGACTTCTACGATCGCAGATTCGAATCCTGCCTTGGGCATGAATGTGTGTGATATCCTTAGGTTAGTTAGGTTTAAGTAGTTCTAAGTTCTACGGGCCTGATGGCCTTAGAAGTTAATTCCCATAATGCTCAGAGCCATTTGAACCAATACAATACAATACATAACGAAAAAAAATGGTTCAGATGGCTCTGAGCACTATGGGACTTAACATCTTTGGTAATCAGTCCCCTAAAACTTAGAACTACTTAAACCTAACTAACCTAGGGACATCACACACATCCATGCCCGAGGCAGGATTCGAACCTGCGACCGTAGCAGTCGCGCGGTTCCGGATTGCGCGCCTAGAACCGCGAGACCACCGCGGCCGGCACATAACGAAAAACAATCATCAGAATAAAATAAGGGAAATCAGAACTCGCAGGGAAAGATATAGGTATTTGTTTTTTCTACGTGCTGTTCAAGAGTGGAATGATACAGAAAATTGTGAAGGTGATATGATGAACACTGCGCCTGGCACTTATGTGTGATTTGCAAAGTGTAAACATAGATGTAAATTATTATAAAAATGAAAGACAGAGCCAGGAGGAAATAACTAGCAGACTAGCATAGGCAAGGAGGACGCTCTTCCGCCATGAGAAGTCTATTGGTATCAACCAGAGAACGTCATCTCAGGAAGAAATTTGTGAGACTGTACGTTTAGAGTACAGCATTTTCCTGCCTCGGGCATGGATGTGTGTGATGTCCTTAGGTTAGTTAGGTTTAAGTAGTTCTAAGTGCTAGGCGACTGATGACCTCAAATGTGAAGTCCCATAGTGCTCAGAGCCAGTACAGCATTTTCCGCTAGAGTATCATGGATAGCGGGAAAAGCGAAACAAAAGAGAATCGATGCATTTGAGATGTTATGCTACAGAAGAATGTTCGGAAGTAATGAGGAAGTTACCCGCAAGTTCTGCGAAGAAATGAAAATATGGAAAAAAATGACATGGAGCAGGAACAGAATGGTCCGTCATTTTTCAAGACATCAGGGAATAGCGTCCATGATATTAGAAAGAGCTCTAGGGAAAGACAGAGATAGCAATATATCTAACAAATAATTGAGGATTTGGGATGCAAGTGCTGTTCTGAGATGAATATGTTGGCAGTTGAGAGGAATTCTTCGCGGGACACATCAAATAGGTCAAAATACTATAGACAGAACTAAATAAACAAAATAAAATATAATATTGAAGAGCGGGGGATGGTGGCAGTAATAGGTTGGGAATCAGATATACAACTTATTGAATCTGTACACTGAGCGATCAGCAAAGAAAACCTAAGAGAAATTACGAAAAAGAATTAAAGTTCAGGAAGAAGAAATAAATCTTTGATGCTTGCCGACTTTACAAATCTCTCATAGACGCTAAAGGAAAAAAAAGGATGTCGTAATGTATAGAGATAAATTAAGGTGATACTTAGGGAATTAAACTGTAAAAAGACACACCAAAAGTAAGCTACTCATATCGTCCCACTCTGAAATCTTTCGTCAATAGGAGTAACGCATTACCACAAGAGAGCACATGCTCTGAGTTTCCGTCACACATTATTGTGCCGCGGTACGGGTAACAGGAGGATCAAAATGTGCGACTGAAATGGCATGACCACTGGGAGCGTACACAAAATTTTAAATATGCAGGTCAGTACGATACTTGCGGGAAAGACGTCTACACTGCACTCAGATTCGTCGTACGTTCACCGAAGTCGCAGGTAGCCGTAGTGAAAGGGGGTCAACAATTTTACCAATGCTGCAAAGAAGCGGGAGATGTTGATCGGGAGGAAACAACCATGTCCAGACTATCGAGCAGGAAACTGAGATTTTCCGACCATGAGGACGTTCACGCAACGGTTTTCGAATAGTCGTGCCGAGGAGCGAAATTTTATCGTCGTGGAGCTGAACTATTGGTAGAACGTTCCGACCGTTACCTACAGAGACTTGTTTGACTATGTTGGAAAATGGTGTCTACTATCTGTGTCACTCTGAAGTGTTTCTGGTCCTGCCATAATGATGTGTAGTTTTCTTGGAGCAACACTCTCTTAATAGATGAGTTTTGATGGCTGTGTAGCAAGATAACTGAGGAGGGCAAAAGTAGACAAGAGGCAATATTCAGACTAGCTATAGCAAGGAAGGCGTCTGTTAAACGCAGACATATTTATAAATTTAGATGTTGGGAACTCGTTTCTGAGAACAGAAGCGCCATAACCATGATAGGTAATAAAAGCAGAGGATCTTCTAAAAGTGGTGTCACATAAGGACGCTGAAGATTAGACACATAGATTGGATAGCGGATGAAAATGTCCTGAACTGAACTGTGCAGAAAAGGACAATTTGACTACATCAAGGCATAGTTTGGTTAAGCAACGAAGTGTAGGAGGTTACGCAGAGAGAGCTAGGAGAGCTGCATCAACCCACTCGAGACGTTAGGAAAATGATGGTAACATCAGCGCAAGCTGTCGCTCACATCTGAAAAGTGTTGGATTCTACGAAACAGATAAAACGGTATCTACTTCTTGCCTAGGGCCCAGTTTCGCATATAGAGTCGGGGGAAAATACAAACTCGTGGCAAGAACAGTGGTGGCAGAACCTGACAGTCGCAAGACCTCTTGCCGTTCATAACTGTGATCAGGCTGTGGAGTTACCGAGATGTAATACGAGAGCAGTATTGCTTTCATGGTGTACACGTTGTTTTTTTTTCTGTTTGGATGTCTAATACGTTTATCAATTGTTGTGTTTAAAACTCGTGTTAGAGTTTACAGGGCGAACCCTAACTGCGACGACAAAATGTATAGGGTTGTTCAAATATACTTTGTGACGGTTTTAGTACAAGAGACCCGTGGTCTCCCGTGGGTCGTCAAAAAGTAGTAATGCAACTATGGTTTATTCGATTTTTTTCCATGGCACGAACCGTGACTTACAGATTTTCTTCCAGAGCAGGTGTTACGACACATATATCATGGCTATTATATTTCATTATAACACAGAAGGATGCAGTTTCTCCTAGGTGCCCGCGTGCAGGAGCCAAAGTACTGTGATATGGTTACCATCGCTGCGGGAACAGCTCACCACAGCGTCGCTAACGAGGAGAATACGGCTAGTGCCATGAACGGATTTCGAGAAACTTCGTTCTGTGGAATAGGTGTTAGAATAACCTAACAAGAGACCTGGATTATCCGTAGATACTCGACTGTTTCTGAACCAAACGACAGACAAAGTTTTCCAGCTGTTTTCCAGGCACTTTCCTTTCCCTTTCCCTTTAGCACACAATTTTATTGGACTAAATGGTAAGGCAGTGGTTAGCATCGCAGCTTGCTCTCCCTCCCGCCCCCATCCCATGTTTTATTTTTGTTTTTCATTTAAATATACCTAAGGCTGTGGAAGATTACTACAGGAATGGTTTCCGCTGTATATTGATAAAACATTGGCTTATCTGTGTGCTAACTGCGTGTCAGATGAATAAATTTTAAAAAAACGTGAAAGTTATTAGAAACAATTTTCGGTGAAATTCCTTAATGTATCTTGATGCGTAATGAACCGCATGCGCCAATCTTCGGAAAAGTGATCCATTATACATGGTTCGCCACGAAACTATTGCTAACGCCCGAAATTTTCAACAATGTCGACGACGTTTCTTTCCCGTGTGACATTAAAAAAAATGCGAAGAAATGTCACTGGCGATTCTCAATTCGAGCGATGGAGTTTGGAATACCTGTGTTTCGAATGTTTCTACGGTTCCTATCATCCAACGGAATGCACCAAATCATCCTGAAGAATAAACATACAAATAAAATACGATTCACATATGTATTCTACAAAAATATACGACGCTTTTTGTGAAATCCTGTTACAAATCTTATAAGAAACATTCATGTATTAATCCTATGGACACGGGCACGCTAGCCACGGAGCCACGATTTTGTAGAGGCATATCGCACGGGAAAAGGCACATAAAGTATCTGTAAAATAACTCGAAAACTTTGACCATCCTTTTTTCAGAAACCGTCTATTATGAATGCATGAACTGAGACACGTGTCCGCTTATTTTGACTGCTCTTCCACTGAATGAAATTTCTGGGAAATCAGGTTATGGCACTTGCCGTGTTCCCCTCGTAAGCCCACTTACGATGTTCGTATCGGCCACCGCTTCATCGGTGAATCCATCCCTGTCCCACAGTAACCATAAAACTTGAGCAGTACAGAAAGCAATCCGGAGGGTTTCCAGTTAAATAGGTATTGCTGCTGCCAAAAGCCTGTGTGGTGGCACTCGACTCAGGCCTCAGCCTGTTCGAGTCCTGATCGTGGATGGCATTTCCACTGCCAGCAAGGGGAGGAGAGGTGGTAGTGAAAGTTTGTGCCAGTGTTTCGGATTTAATTCCAAACCTTTCCGCAGTGATTCGTGAAGTGACGATGGTTACCCATCCGTCGTATAGGAACGTTAGTCTCGGGGGTTACCCTTGGTGCTTTTCGACTGGAGTGGGCTATCTGCCGGCATCCTCTCCCTTGACTCACTGGCCTGGTGTAAGTCTTTCAGCTGGACACCCCATCACAGTCTTGCGGTTATTTAACTTACCCCAATTATCTAACCGGTGAGAGGGGACCTAAAGTTCAACTTGTACGCCGAATCAGGTGCCCTTTCTGGTGGCTCTTCACAACGTTGAGAGGCGAACGCTAGGTTAAAACGCACACTGAAAGTTGCAAGATCCTACCGGGATTCGAATTTTTGGTTTCGAATTAAGCGCTTTACTACTTTTTTGTTTCTTTTTGCTTCTAAATATAGGGAATAGAGTGGACACGAACTCGAGGCTTTTCTTCTACTCAGTACGACGCTTACACTTTTTAGTCCAAGAACGTGTTAACAACGTTAGCTTGAAAAAAATATTTGCATGTAGGAAAATATTAACCTTTTTTCCTCATCGTTAAGGGGGTGGGGCTCTGGAGCAAAGTGGCTACTCAGAACCAACAACTGCATAGGATCCAAGAGGGCCAAAATTAATCAAGGAAAAAAAAGATTGTACCATCACCAGTGTATTGCAAAAGCTCATACTACGGCATGCCTCCTAATACCGGGGCTCCTCAGGGCCACCAGACGGGAATAAAAACAAAAGAGGTCGTCTCGTTACGATGTGTAGACGCTCCGTAGAGCTACTCGCTGCGGAATTATCGATGGATGTCTTATAGTATCAGTGGCGTTCCCATTGGTAATGTAAAATCATTGGGGTTGCCGCTGGGAATGTAATGCTAACATGAAAAAGCGTTCGGCGTTAAACTTCTATCGTCATGGATAATCCAGTTGTGAGGTGGGTTATGGAACGCGCTCTAGAGAAAATTGGAAAAGTATTGCTGGTACCTGAGGTTCTGTACGATCGCAGTGTTATTCGCCACTTGATAACCAGGCTCAATAATGTCAAACATGACACCACAATATGCACACACAGCATTACAAATACATCACATACACACTTAAACACACACTTAAACAATTCTCATACTTCGCGACGAAAAGGTGCCTGCGGGCGCGGAGGATAGGGAAGACCTTTCCAATTAGGTTGCTGAACCTGCTTTTCGTGGGCTACTACCTATTGAAGGCATACTTTATTTTACGATGAGTGACTGGAACAAACCTGTTTCCAAACAAGAACTCACAGTGGATACCATCGACATTTGCAGCGCTGGACAAATATTTTCATGGCAGTGTAGACAGAAAGATGAAAGAGGGTAGGATATTAAATGAAATGCGATTAATCTAATACGGCTCAAGAGACCAAGTGCACTTTATATCAGTTTGCTCGAAAAATATGCCCAACTGGCCTCCGAAATTTTGCCACGAGAGGTCGGGTCAGCCTATACACTGTATGGAGGTACGTAGAAATATTCGAAACTGAGCATCTTTAGCCTAGCTGCCGTAGTGAAGAAGTATGTGATGCAGTAACATAGAAAATTAGGGAAATATTTTCATTTGTAAGTTTCTAACTAACAGTATTCATTTCTGATGCTTAGAACTTAACGAAAAGTGTCAAACAAGAAAATTTTCAACAGGACACACAAACGTAATGCTTATTTATAGAGAAGGAATATTAAAAACTGAACTAGAAGGTATCTACCGACGGCAAGACTTCTCGACCACTAGAGACGCTATCACACTTTTCCAATTAGTACGTGAAAACGAACTTGACTAGAAGAAGGGATCGGTTGGTAGGACATGTTTTGAGGCATCAAGATATCACAAATTTAGCGTTGGAAGGTAGCGTGGAGGGTAAAAATCGTAGAGGGAGACCGAGAGATGAGTACACTAAGCAGATTCAAAAGGATGTAGGTTGCAGTAGGTACTGGGAGATGAAGCAGCTTGCACAGGATAGAGTAGCATGGAGAGCTGCATCAAACCTGTCTCAGGACTGAAGACAACAACAACAACAACAACAACAACGTGAAAACGAGCTGGAAACAGTGTTTTCGGAAACATGCTAACTTTTTGCCACTGTCTGCTCGATAACTATTACTGTCGCTGAGGTTTTGAGATACTTCTCATGTTTGAAGAGGATCAAGAACATTTTTGAGCAACACAATGACGGAGCCTCTATGGAGCACAATGTTTCCCGTAGAAAAGGTTGTAATTCAAAGCAGTCCTAGTGACAATGAAAAGGTTATTGACTTTTTTGCTTCAAATAAGTGAACAAGAATCATATTTCCGTAAAATTATTGCTCATAGCTGAGGTTCCCTGTTACGTATAGATGAGAATGATGTTACATGAGGCCAACTGATTTCATTAATAACATCACTTTTTAATGTAACTCTAAATATTTCAAACGAAGTTTGTAACGATTTTCGTATGCGTAGACGCTTTTTAGTTAACGTGTTTACCACAAGTTGTGTGAACCAAGTCTCGCCTCTGCACCAGAAAGGTGCAAGAAAATTTGGAAATTTTTGGTAAGGTCTTACGGGACGAAACTCCTGAGGTCATCGGTCCCTAAGCTTACACTCTACTTAATCTAATTGAAACTAACTTATGCTAAGGACGACACACACACCCATGCCCGAGGGAGGACTCGAACCTCCGACAGGGGGAGCCACTCGGACCGTGGCAAGACCCGCCATAGACCGAGCGACTACCCCGCGCGGCCGGTGCAAGAAGTTGTGATGTTTAATTCTTTTCGTGATAAATAAAAACCGTTTCCGAAGGAGTATAGAAATGTAAATTAAGTTTTGAAGTTTAATAGCTGCAAATAATTGAAAACAAAATTTGTTTCCACTAGGGCAGTAGGGGAACCATAGCACTCTTAGAGTGCCCAGATAAGGGACAACAATAAGTATCTGGGTTATTATCAACAGGAAAGCAAAATCATATTATGTTTACATTTCTTAACACAAAATCTACATGTTCATAACACTACAGGAGCAAGTTAATATCATATTTTCGATATCTTCATTTGCTCTTTTGAATGATCCCTGAGACCGTGCCTGCCTGATCTTCCCATGGACTATCCTGATATCACTCCACAACCCACACAAGCTTTGAATGACTTGGTAACAAAACTCTCTACCATTATCAGAATGAAGGGTACTTGGGACACCAAAGTAGTAAAAATGTTCGAAAGATGATATCTTACTTCATCAGCCCTTTTCGAAGTTAGTGAGCGATGGATAACAAATTTTGTCAACTGATCGACTTATCGTCTGGGTTTTCCTGCATGTCAATTAGGCATCTTGAATTCATTTCACTGTGTATGACAGCTTTCACTACAAAATCCCTTTTCAATGTTTTTTGATTTTTCTGACATGGTTCACATAATCTCAAATAAGTAACGATTGATTCAACAGTCACATTCTTGTACCTACGATTCAGCTTCACAGTCATCGGTGTTCGGCTGCCAAGGCATATAGCAACGTCGGTCTCATGTAGAACGTCAACCAGTTCTTCAAAACGAACGTGACAACTAGTTTCTTCTTTTCCAGCAGACACCGGTGCTATGAGTTTCTTTTCACCTCCGTTGTTGACAAGATCACATCGTTTCAAACGTCTGTCATAAATAGTTTTTTTTATTGGAAACGATTTTTGCATTTTTTCACTTCACAGAATATTATAATACTCAGCAGTTACATAAAAATTATTGCCCTCCTTCTTATCCACTGATTCACTTAAAAGTTCGTAAAATCTGTTAAGCGTAATATCACTCATTCTGATGCAAAGCTGCGGAAGAAGCTCCAAGAAGTTGCAAGTCATCTACATGTCTGGTTACCAAAGGCCCTCTTTTCTCTGACACGTCCTCTTTTTGAGACCAGAAAATGTGTCCTGGAGGATTTCATAAAGCTCTACAGAAATACCTTATTTTTTTAGTCTCCGAGAAAGAAATTGTGTTTTGAACAAAGGAAATCGGTCAGCGCTGTAATTAATAGTGACTAAATGCAACTGCAATACCTTTGACAAAAAACTATCTTTGATTTCGTAAGTTCTTTTTGTGTCGTTGGTGACATCATTAGGAAGTTGTCTATTCTTTACTCAAGCGGTATGTTCTCTCTTCCGCGTTATGTATGTCTTTATGTCTGTTTGGTGTTGCTTGTGCTTTCCTTGGCATTGTGGTTAAAGTTATTTGAATACAAAATGCCGAAAAATAAGTCAGGGTGTAATGGTGCGCTGACGGGGAAATACAAATCGTTCCAAAGAGGAAGATACGAACAAGAAGCTTGCTGAAACATGTATACAAGTTGCTAATATGAATATTTGTTGGGAAAGAAAAAACTCTTAAGAAAGATTTCTTCATCTGCCAAATATTCGTGGCACAAAAGGGAAAAAAGACAGTTATAAGGAAGAGAAATCTGTCGATGATCTTGAATGGAAGCCACCATGCAGAACAATTTACTTATTTTCTCTCAGAATTTTCAGTGCATTCGCCACAAGAAAAGCAATTTATGCCGGAGTGGTCAAAAACCGCAAGTGATTCAGTGACGGATAATAACGAGTCTCCGATGGAGAAGCATGCCTCGGTTAACATCGCCCTGCTTTCCCGTTACTCTTCAAGACAGCAGCTGTGAAATGCGGCCGGCAATGTGTGCTCAGAAACTTATCGCAAGTCAGCATCGGAAAAAGCCTATGAGGTGGCCTCCCTGAATATAACCAGAGCAGAGAGGAAACCTTTCAGCGGGCAGTACTTTCTAGTGGCTGAAGGTGTGCGCGCTAGGCAAAACGAAGGCCAACGGACGACAGATATTTGCTTAGTACGTACGAGTGGTGAATCGGAGCCAACGGTGGTTGCGATTCGGTCTGCTGGCTGTAACAAAGCTTGAGCATTTAGTTGACCTTGGGACACCGGGACGTCGGGTCAAATGTTCGATGGCTCAGTAGCAATTTTCTGCGACTCTAGAACGGGTGTGTATTTAAGATTGTCAGGATAGCCACAATAAGCATAATGAGAGGCTTCGCTCTATAATCTAACAAGAGAATCATCATAAACTCCAGAATTTATAGTTTAAAACTACAGCAATTTTCTGTTATATTAGAGAGCAAAACCAGTCGATAAAATGTGCTGGGAGAGACTTGTGGCTGTCTTGAAAAACTTAATTTCAGCGGTCGCAGTTTCCCCTGCAAGCAATGTCTGTTCTCGCAAGTGATGTGTATTTACTGTGTTTACAAATGCTCGAGAGTATTAAAGCTGATAAAGTTTCATAGTGAACCGGAATGCGATTACAAAAACAAATTTAATAGATTAGACGCTTGGAAGTAAGTAAGAGAGTCATTAGAAAGAGACTTGCACGATGTGGGAAAGAAAATTAAAATCATTATTGATGTATTTTAGCCGTGAACGACAAAGAGAAACAAATAAAACTGGGAGAACCATTAACCTTCAGTACATCTCTCCTAAAAACTGTTTTAAAATTTTATGGCCTATACAATCCAATAACAATTCCAAATCTGTAGCTTTTATTTGGAAAAAAGTATGATGCAGACCATATACCAGATGAGCTTCAATGTCAGAAATTAATTTTGTTTCATCACACTGCATCCTACTTTTAAAAAGAGAGGTCGCCCATCAGCGTCGTTTCTTCTTCTTTTTCCGATGATCAGCTTCCTCGAGTAAAGCGAATGCTGCACATGTGACGACAGCAAGATCCTCTTTCTCGCTTGTAATACCGGCCGGTTAAACTGTAATTAAAAGACTGCTTTTTAACAGTAACAAACGGGAGCGACGTGTGGAGGTTATCAGAGCCACCTACGATTCCGCATGGTCGAATCGCTTGGCCCCAAGCCCTTCGTTTTGTGAGGATTAGAAGACGAACGTCAACGCATTGGCGACAAAGGTTCCACCGAATCCAGTGTCTGTTGTCCGTTGGTCTCCACTGACCTAGTGTGTACCCACTTGACTGAGGGGTCATGGCTGAAGAATACTATTAGGCACTATCGTATCACTATTACAGGTTTACCAAATCCTCATCTTTTTAGTGTATAATTGCACTTTCTCCATGCAAGGAACGACGAAAGGGCGAAATTAATTTGTGCACCCGAAAATCACAAACTTGCGATCAGAGGAAGTGAAAGCTGAATGGAGTTGTCACAGGTGTGTCTGAAAGCGACGAAGCCTAGGGAGTCACGAGTCTTCTGACTGATTTAATGAGACCCCCCAATGATTTCTTCACCTGTATTAGTGAGGCCTACAATCGACGTCGTTAGTTACCTTCCGTCAATATGTTATTACTGCAAGTTGTGACAGGCTCCATCTGACGTTAGTTGTAGCATTTAGTTTTGCGTCTGCAAGTGGCATAATTCACTCGATATCAGTAATTACGGTTAAATAAAAACGTGATATGCAGTTTACTGTTTCCAAAATATTTTTAACGCCTCAGGTAGCATCTCGTTACTGTAACCCTTCATTTTCGTCCAGTTGTGCCCAGAGCTTATTTTTTTCTCTACGATTTGATTCAGTTGTTCTTCATTAGTTACGCAATCAACCTATCTAATCTTCAATATTATTTTGTAACAGTACATTTTGAAAGCCCCTATTCCATTCGTGTTTGTAATCTCCATCACACACGCTTCACTTACCTGCACGGTGATTTTGTCGAATGCGAGCAAACTGCACTAAACGATCAATTGTAGGATCAGGAGTAATAATAAGTCATATGGACATATGGCCGGATATGAAGATTTGATGGGTTGACTAGGTAAACTGAATTGATTCAATGAGGAAAAAATAGCTTTTATGCACAACCTGCCAAAAGTGAAGATTAATGGGGTGATCAAAAAATGGTGAAATCTTTTTTGTCACCAGATGGTTCTGTAACATGTTAGACTATTGCCTCCAATTTTCAGAGTTTCCTTCGATCTGCAATACCCAACCAACGTGCAGTAGGAAACCCGATTTTCTATATGACTGTCCTTCATATAAAAAATCTCTACAGTATATAATGCTGTGAGATGATTCGCGATGCTATTAATTGTGACCGATTGAAGAAATGCACCCACGGTGGGATACAAGACACAAAAGAAATTTTTAGTAACCTCATCTAGAAGAGACGATGAAAGACATAATTTTTCATATACTATTGTTCAAGTTGTCTCATTTAATGCTTGTCTGGTGCTCAATGATGGGAACAATGTAAGGACTACTAGTAAGATCTGATGCTGGCTGCTTCACTGGAAACCTACTGAAGGAGACTGATGGTGTGCGTATTGCTTGTTCTGAAGTGGTAGTCCGGGATAGTGGCAAAAGAGCATTTCAGAAGAATGAAGACTGTAAGAAAAGAGCACTATGAAAACAAAACGGACAGAATGTATGGTTATGGTCAACATTAATGTTCTTGTTTCTGGTATAAACGCTAGTAAAATCTTTTTGCTGCAGTTCCCACAACCTCCATTTTTTAGTGTATAAGGAACATTTTCTGCTGAACCACTTCAGATAAACAGGTGAAACTTCTTGTGGTGCTGAACTTTTGAAAGCGCATTACAGTAAAGTTTACACTTAAATTTATGCAAAAGAAAATTTGCTATTGTCACGCAAATGAATTAAAAAAAAAAGTGTTCCGATGGTTGTAAGAACTGGTAGACAAATTTGTTTATAGAATTACTAAGAACAGTCTACCACATTTTGCAAGGATAAGTAACCCTTGATAAAATATCTCTCATGTTCTGTGTGTGTTCTAAAAATATCCAGCAACTTCCGGATCAAATTTTTTGACAGAAAGACTGAAAAAAATTCGGATTATAGCCAATAACATAACGACAACATGAGCAAGATTTTTTTCAATTTTCTATCAAAAAGTAAAAGTTACATTAGCGTGTATGTATCCGAGTATTTTCTCACACGTCCACCGCTGATCTATGATTCAAAGTTAGAGTTACTTTAAATTTTAAGCTTAACAAATAATATAGCAACGCTAATGATAGAAAGTGACAAAGGAGTTATAATCTGCTTCTCTCTAGCAAGGCCTCTGATTCAAGTTCGACTTCTTACCGTGGAGCTCACAATGTTTTGAAAGCATGTTGCACTAATCGGCCAGTTTACTAGAATACAAAGAAAACAGAGTTTTGAGCATGCCGTATGTGAAATGGGATTAAACACAGTGCATCCAGTCAGCGTGACATACAACGTGAAATGAGTGCTGAAAACAACTGCAGGCTGAGCAGCACTCAGCACGGCACTGGGTATGAAAATCATAATATAATTGTACTGCCATTTCCTGTAGACAAGGGTTAATGTAATACTAGAGACGGAGATAGATGGTTCTTGGCCTTAAGCGTAATGAGTTTCTGCAGAAGTCATCAAATACAAGTTGACCTCACCACATGAAGAAACCCCTTAGTGTACTTAAGGTCGCTAAATCGCGGCCAGGGACATGGCTCTCCACTGGCTCAAAGCCACCGTTATAGCTTTAACAAATGAAAGCTCAACATACTCCATAGAATCCAGTTAAATAGATGAAATTCCAGTAAATCATTCGTGAAATACGCCTCAATAACCTGCAGCCAACTGTTCATGGCGCGTCCAGCGGTAACCCGTCATCCACTGCAGCGCTGTAACACACACACACACACACACACACACACACACACACATACACAGGCAGGATCACTGTTAAACTGCTAACCTTTCTCGCGGTCCACCGCACTAAATCCCAAACGGAGCGTAAACGCAGGCTGCTTTCCGTCCGCCGTGTAGCAAGTGGCCATGGTCCTCAAGCGCCGTCAACATCAGTCCACGTATCAATCAAGTACAGCTGCCCTCTAAGAGTGTTCCCTACTGGGACGCTGCGAAGGCCGTCATCCATCGACAGAGTGGCAGCACACCAAACTCATCGATGTGAGCCAGTTCATGCCTCAGGCTGTGTTCTCAACATGTATAAACGATTTATCGGGTAGAATCAGAAACGCTACAAGATTTTTCACTGAATATACTGTGTTCTACAAGAAAGTTGTTGTGTTAGACTTCCGTATGGAAATGCAGAAATACTTGGACAACCTTTCCACTCGCTCAAAAAATGGCAGCTCCCTTTAAATGTGGGTAAGTGTTAGATAATGCTTATAACTAAGAGATATAACCTCGCAGTATCCACTTAAAACATTTGTGGTGAACGTCTTGAAAAAGTGACATTTCATTTTACAAGCACTGAATAATAAAATTGTGCCTGTTGGTATTTTCTGCGAGTTGTCAAAGGCATTTTAATATGTGAATTATAATATTTTCCAATATGAATTGTAGTTTTATGAGACTGACGATACAGCCAACCAATCTATAATGTCATGTCTAACTAAAAGAGGCAGAAAGTTTTACTTAGTAACAAAACCAATATAGCCTGGGGCTATAGAACTGAAAGGGGAGAAATCACGTATGGAGTAGCCCAGGTCTCTATGTTAGGAACAATATTGTTCCTCATATATGTAAACGATCTTCCGTCAAATACATGACAAGCAGAATAAGTTCTTTCTATAGATTCCATTAATATTGTAATTAATTCAACCATACATACAGCAACAGAAGTAATGCTAAACCATGTTCATAAAAGTATCATTGACTGTTTGTTTTGTGAATGGTCTCACCCTCACCACAAAAGACACAGCATAGTTCTAAGCCAATGATAAACGTAGCACATGGTGAGAAAATAATAACTATGGTGGAAACTTCTTCTTAGATGTTTTCGATATGGAATAATATTCTGAGGTAACTCACCTTTAAAAAGGAAAGTCTTCATTTCTAGAAAACTTGATGTAAGAATAATATTTGGTGCTCGCTCTCAATCATCTTGTAGACCTCTGTTTAAATGGTCTGGCATTCTGACTACTGCTGCATAGTATATTTATTTGCCCACGAAGCTTGTTGTAAATCACACATCACGATTCAAATGAAACAATTATGTACATAACTTCAATAACAGAAGGAAAAATTATATTCATTACTCTACACTAAAGTTGTCTTTAGCGCAACAAGGGGTGAACAAATCTGCAACTAGTATTTTTGATCACTTACCCAGTAATGTAAAATGTCTTACAGAGAGCAAAGTAAGATTTGAAAACAAATTGACAAAGCTGCTGATTGACACATCCTTCTACTCTATAGAAGAATTTCTACTATTGTAATGTTTATAAAATGATGGGATTTACTAACTTACATCTGTACATAAAAAAAATTATTGTACGTATCAGCTTGTACCCGTATTTACGAATTTATTTGCAATGTGAATGGAAAATGACTCGTTCCACATCGTTACAATTTATCGCGCAAAATAATTCTTGTAACATGAAACTAAACTAGCTTAGTTGGTTCAAATGGCTCTGAGCACTATGTGACTTAACATCTCAGGTCATTAGTCCCGTAGAACTTAGAACTACTTAAACTTAACTAACCTAAGGACATCACACACATCCATGCCCGAGGCAGGATTCGAACCTGCGACTGAAGTGCCTAGAGCCGCTCGGCCACCAGCGGCCGGCAAACTAGCTTCGTATTTAGAGGTAATACTAACAGGTGTTATACAAGGGTCGCGAGCCATGCGAATGGAAGATAAATGTGTTCGAAGGCTTCTAGGAAAAAAGCAATGCATGTGTAAAGCAAAGAGCTCAAGAGAGACGTGTGCGACTATCATAGAGTGCTATTAGAGTGTTTGGAGCCGTTATAAAGTAGACATAACAACAAACAACGAATGCAGAGGTGCGCTGTAGGATTCTAACAGTACGCTATGTAACACGAATTTAAGGGGACTTAAATGGGAAACCTGGGACTAAAGACGACACTGTTTTAATGAAACTCTGCTCCCTAGATGTTAACATGCTATAATCGAAAAAGACTGTCCGAATACTATGCTGCCACCAACGTACATCTCATTTAGGTGTCATGATAATAAATTAAAGATATTAGCACCCGTAGTGAAGTATACAGACTGCTGTTTTCTCCTCGCACCATGCACGAAGTGATGGGACAGAAAACTGAGAATCTAATATTCGTACGATGAATCCTGCGCCATGCATTCTACAATGGCTTGTCAAGTATGTGAATCCATGACAAAAAAAATTGAATCAACCAGAACACGTGATCTAATTCAATGCAACTTCGTATACGTACGCGCGACTGCTGGGTATGTAAATGATTAGAAGTGGATTTCTCTGGGACAGATGTGACGGGCACTAGAGTACATTAAGGTTGATCGTGGTTAGCGTACGAGGCCTGATAGGCTATATAAGGCGCGTGAAGGGCATCAGATGTTGAGTGACAAATGTGAACGACATTAAGATGTCACATACTCGTTTGAGGTAGCGATAACATCACATGGCAGCGTTTGAAAGGAACCCCATACTAGGTCTCCATTTGGCTGGTTGGTCGAATCGTTCAATGTCCAGATTCGTCATGCTTTCGGATGTTACAGTGACCACATATGGGACTGCATGTGAACGTGGGGTTCGGCAAACTCATCAAGGTTCCATTCACGACGTCGGAGCTCTTCAAGGGAGGACTGCCATATCGTGAATCCCCTGTGAATGTTACAGTGACCACATATGGGACTGCATGTGAACGTGGGGTTCGGCAAACTCATCAAGGTTCCATTCACGACGTCGGAGCTCTTCAAGGGAGGACTGCCATATCGTGAATCCCCTTCAAACCTGCGCCAGGAACATCCGAGACCAAGTGATAGACTCACTGCAACATTGCGTCATTCCCCATCATTGGTGGGACAATAGCAGGAAATGGACTAGGGAATTACCGCCGCACGCATCGTCTGCCATTAACAGCACAACACACACAGTTGGCTTTGGAGTGATTATGTGATAAGGAAGCATGGACTGCTGATGGACGGCGTTCAGCGATGAATCGCGGTCCTGCACTACCCCGGCGACCATCATCGACTAGTATGACAGCCACCTGGGGAAGCACTGAAATGTTATTCCTGGTGTACGGTGTGGGGCACCATAAGGTATGACTTAACATCACAGATGGTAGTAATTCAGGGAACTCCTTGGCGCAACGGTACGTCACTGGTCTCCTACCTCCTCACCGTCTACCGTGGGGTCATTTCTCAACAGGGTAATGCTCATTCACACATGACGCATGTGTCTGATAGCTTTGATGCGGTATACCCCTCACCAGCGATATCCCCAGATCCACCCCTACAGAAAATAAGTCCGGGAAGTGCGGTTGTTAGTTCAGTAACACTGGAAACTTATGAGATATCAACGACCAGTTGCAACAGTTGTGAGCCAGCTTTCTTCATGAGAGGATACAAAGGTTTTATGGGACCCTTCCTAACTCAATCAGTGCGTAAATCCGGGTGAGAAGGGGTGCAACGTGAAACTGATGAGTAGGCTGCCAAGTTGTTTGTAAATTGGACTCGATTTTGTACCCCTTAATACGTAAAATTGCCTTTCGTTTCTTCCTTCTCTTCAGAGTGCGTCACTTTTCCTATCAGACTGTATAGGACTAAATAGCTGTAGAACGTAGTCCACCCTAAGGCACTTCAACATGCACGTCCAATTGCTGTTATGGACCTATATCAACGCTCAGTGTTCTAAATGGTATTATACTTCACAGCTGCGTTGGGAAACCTTCTGAGAGTAGGGTCGGGGACCTGTTGGTTTGAGTGCGCAGTAATGAACGTCTTCCACCGGTACAGGGGTATCGCCAGCAAGTTGGTAATTTTTTCTACAGATGACGCGAACATCAAGCTCAGCCGCCCGTATTGTGAATCACCGCTGCTGTAACAACATACTCCGTGATGCTTTATAGTTTTTTACACTTATTTGCGCCCACAAGTGTCCTCTCGTTCCTTTCAGTTTTCAAAGAGTTGCCCAATCGACACAATGGATGTAGGTGAATACATCTGAAATATCGGTAGCACCAACTTCCGTAAATTTGTGTCAATAGTGAAAACTGCGTTTCGTGTTTCCAAAATCATTCTAATACATTTCTTGGGATTTCTGTGAAGTTATAAGATTAAAATGAATCGTAATACAAGTCGACGATGAGAACAGACCCCAAGAAAACAGGTGGTGTGGTAGCTACACGATGAAAGCAAAAATCAGAACGATCGGTTTTACTGGGCGTCACGTTAGATGGTATCGTGATACGAAGAAAGCTTGCATCAGGAAGCGAATTGTATTACAACAACCTGATTTTTTACTACTGCAAATGTGATATGAAATTTCACTTGACTTTGTAACTTACACGTGATTGTGCAAAAGTTAAACCGGAAGCGATTTTTAAGCCAGGAAACCCCTCTATCCTCGGGAAGTATTGAAAGAAACCAAAACCAGTAATTAACTGCAAGTATGATAAAAGCCACCTACATAATGCCTTACAATAAAGGCCGGTAGAGAAGCCAATTATAACCCAATGCCCCACCACATTGTATTCTTAGCAATGCTTTCAAATCGTTGGATATTAGTCATCTGTCGCTACCAAGATTCGCTTGTTTAGCTGATGTCTTCGATAGGCTACGCATTGTATATATAGGCCTACAAGGACGGGACAACAACTTTCTTAGGAGATAACACAATATCACCTCTGAAAAGAAAGCGGATTCATTTTAGTTTACAAGTCATCATGATCATCACCATCATCATCATCTTTAAGACTGATTATGCCTTTCAGCGTTCAGTCTGGAGCATAGTCCCCTTATAAAATTCCTCCATGATCCCCTATTCAGTGCTAACATTGCTGCCTCTTCTGATGTTAAACCTATTACTTCAAAATCATTCATAACCGAATCCAGGTACCTTCTCCTTGGTCTGCCCCGACTCTTCCTACCCTCTACTACTGAACCCATGAGTCTCTTGGGTAGCCTTGGTTCTCCCATGCGTATAATATGACCCAACCATCTAAGCCTGTTCGCCCTGACTGTTATATAGTTCATTCCCAGTTTTTCTTAGATTTCCTCATTGTGGACACCCTCCTGCCATTGTTCCCATCTACTAGTACCTGCAATCATCCTAGCTACTTTCATATTCGTAAACTCAACCTTGTTAATAAGGTAACCTGAATCCATCCAGTTTTCGCTCCCATACAACAAAGTTGGTCGAAAGATTGAACGGTGCACCGATAACTTAGTCTTGGTACTGACTTCCTCCTTGCAGAAGAGAGTAGATCGTAGCTGAGCGCTCACTGCATTAGCTTTGCTACACCTAGCTTCCAGTTCTTTCCCTATGTTGCCATCCTGTGAGAATATGCATCCTAAGTACTTGAAACCGTCCACCTGTTCTAACTTTTTTCCTCCTATTTGGCACTCAATCCGTTTATATTTCTTTCCCACTGACATTACTTTCGTTTTGGAGATGCTAATCATCATACCATAGTCCTTACATTTCTGATCTAGCTCTGAAATATTACTTTGCAAACTTTCAATCGAATCTGCCATCACAACTAACTCATCCGCATATGCAAGACTGCTTATTTTGTGTTCACATATCTTAATCTCACCCTGCTAGTCTATTGTTTTCAACATATGATCCATAAATAATATGAACAGCAGTGGAGACAGGTTGCAGCCTTGTCTTACCCCTCAAACTACTCTGAACCATGAACTCAAATTACCGTCAACTCTAACTGCTGCCTGACTATCCATGTAAAGACCTTTAATCGCTTGCAAAAGTTTGCCTCCTATTCCATAATGTCGTAGAACAGACAATAACTTCCTCCTAGAAACCCGGTCATATGCCTTTTCTAGATCTATAAAGCGTAGATACAATTCCCTGTTCCCACACTTCTCCATTATTTGTCGTAAGCTAAAGATCTGGTCCTGACAACCTCTAAGAGGCCTAAACCCACACTGATTTTCATCCAATTGGTCCTCAACTAATACGGCACTTTCCTTTCAACAATACGTGAGAAGATTTTACCCACAACGCTGATTAAAGAGATACCTCTGTAGTTGTTACAATCTTTTCTGTTTCCATGTTTAAAGATTGGTGTGATTACTGCTTTTGTCCAGTCTGATGGAACCTGTCCCGACTCTTACGACATTTCAATTATACTGTGTAGCCATTTAAGACCTGACATTCCACTGTATTTGATGAGTTCCGACTTAATTTTACCCACCCCAGCTGCTTTATTGCACTGAATTCTATTGACCATTTTCTCCACTTCCTCAAAAATGATCCTATTTCCATCATCATTCCTATCCCATTCTACCCTTGAAATCTGAAACATTACTGATCGTATTTTCACCTACATTGAGCAACTCTTCAAAATATTCCCTCCATCTGCCCAAGGAATCCACAGGATTCACCAGCAGTTTTCCTGAGCTGTCCAATATACTTGTGATTTCCTTTTTACCTCCCTTTCGAAGACTGCTAATTACACTCCAGAATGGTTTTCCAGCAGCGTAACCCATAGTCTCCAACCTGTTTCCTAAGTCTTTCCAAGATTTCTTCTTGGATGCTGCAATTATCCGTTTGGCTTTGTTTCATTGCTCAACATAACTTTCTCTGTCTACCTGAGTTCTAGTATGTAGCCATTTTTGATATGCCTTCTTTTTCCTTTTACAGGCTGCCTTGACTGTGTCATTCCACCAAGCTGTTTGCTTCATCCTACTTTTACTCACTACTGTCCCAAGACATTCACTTCTAGTACTGTGTCCCTGTACCTTGTCCATTCCTTTTCCAATGACTGTAATTGACTACATTCAGCTAACTGGTACCTTTCTGAGATCACTGTTATGTACTTGTGCCTGATTTCCTTATCCTGGAGTTTCTCCACTCTTATCCTCCTACATATGGACCTGATCCCCTGCACTTTCGGCCTCACAATCCCAATTTCACTGCAGATTAAATAATGATCAGTGTCAGCAAAGAATCCACTGAATACACGTTTGTCCCTCACAGCCTTCCTGAATTCCTGATCTATTATATAGTCAATGACAGATCTGGTTCCTCTGCCTTCCCAAGTATACCGGTGACTGTTCTTATGTTTAAAAAAGGAGTTTGTGATTACTAAGCCCATACTGGCACAGAAATCCAAGAGTTGTTTCCCGTTACTGTTGGCCTCCATATCCTCTCCAAATTTACTCATAACCTTTTCATCCCCTTCTGTTCGATTTACAATCCTGGCATTAAAGTCACCCATGAGCAGAACACTGCCCTTGTCCTTTACTCTAACAACTACATCACTGAGTGCCTAATAAAAACTATCCATCTTATCTTGATCTGTACCTTCACAATGCGAATACACTCACACAATCCTAATTTTCTTGCTAGACACTGTCACATCCATCCACATCAGTCGTTCGCTTCCATACCTTACTGCAACTACGCTGGGTTCCATTTCTTTCCTGATGTAAATCCCTACACCCCATTGTGCTATTCCTGCTTTGACTCCTGACAGGTAGACCTTGTATTCTCCCACTTCCTCTTCTTTCTCACCCCTTACCCGAATGTCACTAACAGTTAAAACGTCCAGTCCCATTTTACTTGCAGCCTCTGCCAGCTCTACCTTCTTCCCAGAGTAGTCCCCATGAATATTAATAGCTCCCCATCTCATTACCATTTGTTTGCCAAGACGTATCTTAGGAGTCCCTGGTTTTTCAGTTAGAGGTGGGACTCCGTCACCTCCAAAGGTCCGAGGCATTTTGCTCTGATTGTTGCCAGCATCATATTTAAAGTACCAGGGAAGTAGGTTACTAGCCTTACTTGCCCTGAGTCCCATTGAGTTTTACCCCTAACCGTTGAGGGACTAACCGGTGGATTTGGTAGTCTTTGCCGTATGAGCACAAAAGTGACCACGACTCAGAATATGTCCGAGATGCCCAGCCTTATTCCAAAGTAACTGGTATCCTGACTGTCGGGACCACTTACTTAGCCACTCATACGTTGCCTGTGGTTCATGAACTAGGACATGACTACAGGAACCGACACCATGAACCACTTAGTTTCCAATAATTTTCTCGTATTCCCTACTATCATCATATTTAGGAGTGAACTAGCTCCCACGAAATATTTAGTTCGAGAGATTATTATACAGTTCCGGAAATATGAATGGATAAAAAATCCATTTCAGGGAAAGTCATCGACATGAAAGTACTCTTCTCTTTTCAAGTAAGCAAGCAGATTTTTGTTGCCGTTTGTTACTCCTTGCACGTATTGAAGTGGGTTTCCTGAGTTCTTATACATTCAAAATGAATATAGAAAGAAGAAGGCTTGTGAGTTAAAACGAGCTCAGCTGAGCCACCTTTGAAGCTCTGATTGACGATAAAGAGCAACATGGTTCTAAGGACATAGGCTAAGGGGGTTCAGTTTGAATCCTCTCCTCGCCCCCCCCCCCCCCTCCCAGCTAACACCTACATGAATTGTACACACTACCTTGTTAACACTACAACGTGTGCTATCTGCGGAAGAACTAATACTTGTAGACATCAATCGGATGTTGAAGAGTTGTATGGGGCAGCATGTATATCGAAAGCTACCGTTATGGAATGGTGCGCTCTGTAATCCTGATCCCTTCCCATGTGATGTTCATGCCTTTGGTTCCCTAAAACTGTCCTGAGAGTTTGACAATTCCTGTCGGACGAGGATGTGCAGCAGCCAGTTACGGACTTTTTCAGCGAGCAGGACAAGGTGTGTTCCCAAACTGGCATCTCCAACTTGGTGCGTTGGTGGGATGGTTGCCACAGTGTTCATGCGTGGCTTACCGATTGTTGACTGTACAGCCTTCGAACGGAAGCTTTCTGATCTCCTGTTATATTGTAATGTTCAGTCATATGATGGAAAAGGGGTAAGCATTATCATTAGTCAACCAGACCATCGATAGGTTTAAACTATTTATATATCAATAGCACTATCAGCTATCCCACTTTAGTCAAGACCAGCCATTGTACATTGTTGGCCTTACTTAGTTCAGTTGTTGATTTCATAATCTGTTCAGTTCTTAGGTGGAGTTGAATTTAATGTGAGTGCTGCTGTTTATATAATTTTTTCGTTTGCTTTTCAGATAGTTTCTGGTTATGGACAAATTTATGACAAGAAGGAAGAGGAAAACTGATTTTCATTCGCCTGCTAGCGTTATGATAAGTTAAAAATATGGAAGCACTGCTAAAGTAGCCTAATTACCTATGCGCGGCAGCCTAATATTAATACTAGAGATGTTGTTATGAGTGGTTAGAACTTCGCGGTTGACGTATTTCGTGAAGCGGTAAACTTAATTACAAATAACATTAAAGTAAAAGAAATGCACAAAAATACACTTGGATTTGCCAGTGTCGCTCAAAAATTGGCTTGACCAACAACAACAAGAATGGCCTAAAGGCAATGGTTCCATTTCCTTAAAAAATTTGCTGGAAACTCTACAATCATTCATCTACATATTTATTTTGCAATTCACAAATAAGTGCCTCGCAGAGGGTTCATCGAACCACTTTCAAGCTATTTCTGTAGCGTGTAGCTCCAGAAAACTGCGCGGGAAGAACGAACACCTAAATCTTTCAGTGCAAGCACTGATTTCTCTTATTCTATTATCAATCCTCCCTAAGTGGGTGGGAGCCAACAAATTATTTTCACACTTTGAGGAGAACGATGGTGACTGAAATATCATGAGAAGATCCTGCCGCAACGAAAAACTCTTTTGTTTTAATGATTGCCAGCCCAAATCACATATACACTCCTCGAAATTGAAATAAGAACACCGTGAATTCATTGTCCCAGGAAGGGGAAACTTTATTGACACATTCCTGGGGTCAGATACATCACATGATTACACTGACAGAACCACAGGCACATAGACACATGCAACAGAGCATGCACAATGTCGGCACTAGTACAGTGTATATCCACCTTTCGCAGCAATGCAGGCTGCTATTCTCCCATGGAGACGATCGTAGAGATGCTGGACGTAGTCCTGTGGAACGGCTTGCCATGCCATTTCCACCTGGCACCTCAGTTGGACCAGCGTTCGTGCTGGACGTGCAGACCGCGTGAGACGACGCTTCACCCAGTCCCAAACATGCTCAATGGGGGACAGATCCGGAGATCTTGCTGGCCAGGGTAGTTGACTTACACCTTCTAGAGCACGTTGGGTGGCACGGGATACATGCGGACGTGCATTGTCCTGTTGGAACAGCAAGTTCCCTTGCCGGTGTAGGAATGGTAGAACGATGGGTTCGATGACGGTTTGGATGTACCGTGCACTATTCAGTGTCCCCTCGACGATCACCAGAGGTGTACGGCCAGTGTAGGAGATCGCTCCCCACACCATGATGCCGGGTGTTGGCCCTGTGTGCCTCGGTCGTATGCAGTCCTGATTGTGGCGCTCACCTGCACGGCGCCAAACACGCATACGACCATCATTGGCACCAAGGCAGAAGCGACTCTCATCGCTGAAGACGACACGTCTCCATTCGTCCCTCCATTCACGCCTGTCGCGACACCACTGGAGGCGGGCTGCACGATGTTGGGGCGTGAGCGGAAGACGGCCTAACGGTGTGTGGGACCGTAGCCCAGCTTCATGGAGACGGTTGCGAATAGTCCTCGCCGATACCCCAGGAGCAACAGTGTCCCTAATTTGCTGGGAAGTGGCGGTGCGGTCCCCTATGGCACTGCGTAGGATCCTTCGGTCTTGGCGTGCATCCGTGCGTCGCTGCGGTCCGGTCCCAGGTCGACGGGCACGTGCACCTTACGCCGACCACTGGCGACAACATCGATGTACTGTGGAGACTTCACGCCCCACGTGTTGAGCAATTCGGCGATACATCCACCCGGCCTCCCGCATGCCCACTATACGCCCTCGCTCAAAGTCCGTCAACTGCACATACGGTTCACGTCCACACTGTCGCGGCATGCTACCAGTGTTAAAGACTGCAATGGAGGTCCGTATGCCACTGCAAACTGGCTGACGGCGGAGGTGCACTAATGCTGCGTAGCTAGCGCCATTCGACGGCCAACACCGCGGTTCCTGGAGTGTCCGCTGTGCCGTGTGTGTGATCATTGCTTGTACAGCCCTCTCACAGTGTCAGGAGCAAGTATGGTGGGTCTGACACACCGGTGTCAATGTGTTCTTTTTTCATTTCCAGGAGTGTAATATCTGTGGCCCTCTCTCCCCGTTTCCCGACATTACGAAACGAGCTGCCCTTATTCGAACCTTTTAGACATTCTCCGTCTGCTCTACGTGATGCGGATCCATACTTTAATACTCCAGAAGAGGGGTAATGAGTAATGTGTGCAGTCCCTTTAGTGGATCTGTTAAATCTTCGATGTGTTCTGCCAATAATTAATAGTTCTTGGTTAGCTTTCCTCACAACTTTGTCTATGTGATTGTTCCAGTTTAAGTTATTCGTAATTGTAAACCATATGTATTTTCTTCAGTTTATATGGTTTTACATTTGCCTGATTTATAGTGTAACCGAGATTTAGCAGGTTCCTTTTGGTACTCATGTGGATGACTTCAAACCTTTCGCTATTTAGAGTCAACTGTCAGTTTCCGCATCATACAGATATCTTTTCTAAAGCGTTTTGCAATTTGTTTAGATCATCAGATGACGGTAAATGACAAAATCGTCAGCAGACAGTCTGAGATGGCTATTGAGATTTGGTCCTAAGCCATTTATATATCAGGAAGAGCAGAGTGCCTATAACACTTCCTTGCGGGAACATCAGATATTACTTCGCTTTTACTCGATGACTTTCCGTCAGTTACTACGATGTGTGACCTTTCTGACAGGAGATCACGAATCCAGTTTCACAACTCAGTCGATACTTCACAGGCATGCAGTTTGATTAGAAGTAGCTATGAGGTACAGTGTCAAAAGCCTACATCTAAAAATAGTGAATGAATTTGACATCCTCTGTCAATACCACTCATTAGTTCGTGAGAAAATAGAGCTAGTTGCATTTAACAAGAACGATATTTTTCTAATTCTTATTGTCTATTTATCAATAAATCGTTTTAACGAGATGATTCATAATGTTGGAGCACAGCATACGTTCCAAAATCTTACAGCAAATCGACGTCGGTAACAGGGATCTGATATTCAACGGATTCCACCTGTTTCTTTTCTTGGGTATTGGTGCGAATTGTGCAACTTTCCAATCATTAGCTATGAATCTTTCAACGAGAGCTCGGTTGTGTATGATTATTAAGTGCGGAGCTATTGTACCAGCACACTCTGAGAGAAATTAGACTGGTATACAATCAGAACCCAAGGCATTGTCTTTATAAAGTGATTTAAGCTGCTTTTCTGCACCGAGTGTACCTACTTCTAAGTTACTCATGTTGAAACTAGTTTTCGGCTCGAATTCTGGAATATTTAGCTCGTCTTCTTGGTGAAGGAAGTTCGGGAAAATATATTTAGTAATTCTACTTTAGTGCCACTGTCATCAGTAACATTATCATTCTTTACCTGAAGTAAAGGTATTGCATGGCAAAATATCGCCCAATACCATACGAAATGACCGGGATGTGTTTGTGGAAAAGTGCAAGAAGTATATGATAATAGCACACTCTATTGTTCGTTCGGCGGACTGCTTCAGTTCTTCCGAGCTGACAACATTCTGCATCCCCCCCCCCCCCTCACTTTCGTCCAAAATCTATTTACGCTCTTGCAATACTATAATAACTGAGGACACAGATTCCTTCCACAATTAAATATTAAAATATATATGGATTCATGCACTATTAAATGACGAAAATTGTTCAGTTAAAGGAAAATATGCATCTCTTCCATGATGACTTTTATTTTATTTGAAAACAATATACAAGACTAGTTTTCCAAACTCTCCACGGAGCGGGGCTGCTGTATGCCCTGAGATGCTGAGCTAACAATCCCTGGCTAGTGGTGGTCCAAATACATCCGCCGGCAACCTTGAAACTGGGTTTCTGTGGTTTCTCCTTTTCAGTTTAGGCAAATGACGGTATTGGTCCCTTCCCTCCGAATTCACTTTCTTTCCTTATAGATTCGAATTCCCTTAAAGACGCAGTCAATCTGCTTAAACGAAAAGAGCTGTCTCTTGATTGTGCAACCAAGATTTAGCACGTACCATCTCTTCAGAGACTCCCGGCACTACAAGCCATATTTAAGTTGGTAGGTGACCAACGAGGCATAATTTTTACTATGCATCTGTACATAAAGTTGGATAACTTATGAAACGGAGATGTATCACGTCTTCATGATTTATTATAACAACGATGTTCTCCTATGATTCCAACCGTCACATCTCTAACGTACTTTAAAAGAACGTCATACAACCGACAACGTATGTTGAACATTATAGATGGGTTTAATGCCATCAAAGGAAGTTAACAAGATTCTCATGGATAAATGCAAACTCATTTATGTGGTCGCATTCATTAGAAGTGTAGTTAAATTTAAAGCATTAATAAATCTTACGATCCCAAAACTTAGCTCATAGGATATATGTATTCCGTTTTCCAAATAACAATGGATACTGTTGTTTCAAGTTGGTTGTTGGAATAGGAGTCTGAAAACAGTTTTGATCACTTGCCGAAATTGAAGATTTTTTGATGAAATGAAAGCTAGTTTAATAAAAATTGAGAATTAATAGTGGAATTAGTATGCTTTGATGTGCTGGTGAAATTCTGACTTGGTTTCGTATCAGTTGTACATTTAAATACCAGACTGTAGTAGGAAGAATATAGCTATTGTCAAAAGAGACTTGTAGCCCGTTTAACATTATAAGACATACTATCCATCGTTTCATTTTGATCTGCGATAGTGAACTTTGTATTAGACGTCTGATCTGTGCTTTGTTGGCAAAGATGCAATGCACTATATTCGAATTTTGATTTGTATGACAGTAGAGGAAGTTATCATGTTTCCAAATGAAGAAATATTTAGTGGTGCCTTTGGGTATGTAAACACTGTGAGTAGTGTATGTTTTGCTTCTTGAAGGAAAGCTTTTCTTGCTTAATTTGATAAACCAAGTACTATTTGTATAATACCCTTCTGTAAGGAAATTATGTACATAAAATTAATAAATTAACATGTACTTTCAGCACAAAAGGAAAAAACGAGCCTTTTTACGGTCATCTTTAACAAATCCCACCCCCTTTCTTTTTCACGAAATTCTGGCTATGAAATTGATGCTTCCTAGTGAAACACGTTGATGTTATTTCGTCAGAGTCTGATTTATCACCACACTTTCAATTGACTATGGTTTTTTTTTTATTGGACGACTCTAACTTACTACACTCCATGTTGAGTGTATTCTCTCCTGCATAACTGGTTTATATTATATGCGATGTAAAAGATTAATAAATATTGTAGTGTTACTCCAATCTTACTAACTGAAAAACTGTAACAGAGACGGCTTAATTTAATTACGTTTTATTTGCTACCACAGGTGAACATGAATGATTCTGTAAAAGAGGCCTCCCACGAAACCTCGATACTTGTGTGCAACATTTCAGCCATAGATAGCAGCTGATCGCCATGACGCAAAAACCGTATGTGTATTGTAAGCACTGAGAGAGATGGCAAAAATTATTGCTCCCCACCATACTCACTCTTGCGGCAGTCCTTTCCCAGCCTTGCGCACCTACACTTCGCCACCCTCCCGCACCTCAGGGTTCTTTAAAAAGTAAACAAGCTATGGTGGTACACTCAAATTCCTAAAAACGTCAAGTGGTTCGCAGTGACCAAAAGTCTGGGAACAGGTGCTCTAGAACGACACAAAAGGAGTGTGGAAAAAAACGGAACCAGGCAGATCAGGTGACGGCACAGGAGACAGTGAAAGTCCTCGGTACAGAAACAAGCAAGGGAACGTGCTGGTCGCTTTGGACCCTGTCACCAGACGCTTGCTCCCGCTCGAAGGAGAGAGTCTTGCAGCATCGCCCTAATCGCTCCAACCGGAAATGAGATCAAACGACTAACAAACAGACGCAGCCAGAGCGCTGAGTCAGTTCCTTTCAACAGGGGTCGTAATAAATGTTTCTCAAACTATACCTACTAGCCAGTCTTTCACTTCACTGTTCCTTAAAAGACATTATTTTCTCCCTTTTTTATAGAACAACAGAAGAGATGCATTATTCGTCGTTAATAGGGAAAGTTTTACCTCTCACTTACTACCGGCTAGAATATGTATCTTATGATCTCTCCTGTCCGAGGAAGCTTCCGGATTGTCTTTAATAGGAACTACCCTTGCGTAACGGGACGCCGAGTGAGACTGTGGCTTCTGGATGCAGCTCGATTACGATCTAACAACAAATTGTCTTGGGGAAATGTTTTACATTTATATTTGCAATAGAGAACGATTCTCACCGTGTAGCAGCAGTTATCTAGTTTTCTAAATAATTTCCGCTCACCTTCATGGGAGAAAGTATTGTTTGTACAGGTCGCGTTCCCTAGCTACCCTAATCTTGTGGTTAAGTTCCTTTGGTGCACCACACACGTAAGTAAATAGAAAAAAAATGGAATTTGTGCCCGATTCGTGTTCTGGTGTTTACTTACCGCCATGAGAACCCTACAGAACTCTCACAATGCGGAGCATAACTTGACGCGACTCTCTATGCATATTCTCAATCTCTTAAACTGTGTGTCATTCGCAGGTCACGATTATTGATGGGACGTAGGCTTTTTCCCAACAATTACTTTTGCAAATGACTATACATTAAAAGATGAACGAAAGAAGGGAAGGAGCTTAGCATCTTTTGCAGTCTACGTCACAAAACACGGAGCATCAGTTAGTGGGCAAAGGGGCTGGAACTCGAGTTTAATCTTCTTGTAGAGACCATTCTGTCACCCGCAAAGATTACGATCCAAAACTCATTCTTTCTAACTGAAGTCGCATTCTGACGTCTTGTTCATGCAGTTACAGACGATCCTGAATATCAGCAGTACTTGTATTAGCCAAGGCTCTTACGGGCAAGCTGTATTAGGAGTAGATTGTCTACATGTGCCTAACGATTTAGGGATGTCATTCGAGAAGCAATGACGCTAAAAAAAAAATACTCAGTATTAACTCTTCTTTCACCTTTATCTTTCGGAATCAGCTATACTTCCCGTATATCTGCACTTGAACAGTAATCTCCACTTATTTAGATCGTAATTACGATTACAGGATGTGTATGGTATTCTATGAACGGAGGCTCCACGAAACGGGAGAGACCATTTTTGTTCTCAACACACGTCCAGTGCGCCCTGCATTTCGAAACCACCGCAATAATCATTACTATTATAATTGTACGAAGTAAGCTTATTGCAGTGTGAAAATACGCAATATGAACACTTACTTGCCTTCTTGATGTCAAAATGTGTAGCCTTTTGCCCTGCTCCGTGAAATCACCATAATTGTCGCCAATCGTTAATGTGTGAGCTTTGGTTAAACGACGGGTGCAGCGCTGTGACACAATGTCAACCACCATAGACGAACTTTGGAACCAGGTGAACGCATTATAGGCGTCGATGGCATCAAACATGGAAACGTTATCAGGGCCCATGCCGAGTCCTGTGCCAGCTGGGCAACAGGACACATGTCACTGAAATAATAATTTCTGCAGAACATACTAATGAAGATGTCATGTGAAAATGAACGTCCTATCTCTATCACTATCTCTACCTTTTCAGATTAAATCAGCTATAGTGGCGGAATTCCTTTCTTCACCAAATAACAATGGAAATTCACTCAATCACAAGCTAGTTTGAGTTTGAGCACCTCCATTCTAACATAGGTTGACAACGTCGATTATGGAGGATGGTTTAATATACTTATCATCTGTCCACAATAATTTTACTGGTAATATTGTGAATATAAATAATAGATCAAGTAACTTCATACCGAGCGGTCTAAGGCGCTGCAGTCATGGACTGTGCGGCTGGTCCCGGCGGAGGTTCGAGTCCTCCATCGGGCATGGGTGTGTGTGTTTGTCCTTAGAATAATTTAGGTTAAGTAGTGTGTAAGCTTAGGGACTGATGACCTTAGCAGTGAAGTCCCATAAAATTAAAAAAAAATAACTTCATAACATATGACACCACCCAAAAATTACATTTCCTAATCTTGTTCTATCGGAAAGCCTGACTTTAGCCAGTAATGTATTCGTAGTTGAAGTTATTATTAGGATCAGACACCAAATATCATGATGGTAAACCCAGATTAGTTGCATTAGGCATATATTATATATTTAACTTGTTAAAAGTTTGAAGTAGGTAAAACATAACTGGGGAATAGCAGACTCACGACTATGTATCTTCATTGGAGTAGTCACTTAACTAATGACAGGAAAATCAATACGCCGCAGCTACGGAACGATAACATCAACTTTTAATAAAATGATAGTGAAATGGCATAACAACATTCGTGAGCGAACGCATCTAAGAAGATGCATATCGCAATAAGTTCGTGAAGAAAACAGGAATAGTGAGAGAAAAAAAGTAATAGTAACTAAAAATTAATGACTTAAACGGTTCTTGATATTGTTGCAAAAAATATAATTTGCTGTTTCGAATGATTAAAAACTGCTCAGTAATAGCGTCATTGCTTTTGCCGCCGTTACAGAAGATGAAACGTGACTGTATCACTTAAAAGCACACTTTGGCCTTTTTTTTGTACAAATGAGCAGTGACACTGACGCGCAAATATTAAGGTGGTGCTAACTGAAACATCTGCGGCGGTGTTTCACGGAAGAACCTTTTTCATTTGTATCGGTCTGAAAATGACCCGAAATTTGATTTGAATTATTGCCATTTTGTTGAGATTGTGTGTTGGAAAGTATTTTTCGGGTCATTTGGTAAATTATGATAGGAGAGCTCCGAAAAAATATTTATACTGCAAAATGAATCTTTTTTTTATTGAAATAACGAACTGTTAAAACGAGGGAAACCACCCATCGATATCAACTCACTAAATAATTATTTTCATAGTTCTGAAAGATGATATTTATTAAGTTAAAATGTGTTCATTACGTCGTACAGGTAAAGATATAGTGCGTTTAAAGTCTCATTTATACCAGATAAGTATGGTACTCTAAGAAATAAAAATCTGTTAGGACAAAGTGTTTAGCGTAATCGTATCTATTTTCTCCTTGAAGAAATCCCTGGTTTTCTCGCGCTACATGGAACGTACGTGACAACACGCTGCAAGAGCGCCATACTAAATGCAAGCGGAAGTAGCGCAACTGAGGCAACACCCGGCTCACATATCTTGAGACAATTGATTGAAAAACCATTCATTTGCTGAGTGAGCTTTTATATTGTTTACTTTTGCCCCGAATCGTTTAGCAGATAGGTAAAGAGAAATACTCTAATACTTCGATGCGAATTCACACTGGAACTGAAGGCAGTCTTTAGAAGAACAATATGCAATTCGTCGTAGAAGAAGCCGGACAACGTCAATACGACCACCAAAACACCTTGGCTATTCCAATTTTTCTAGAGCGAAATGTGATGAAAGCATAAATTCCTTCTTCAATAGAATATTATATAAGCCTCTTAATTATCACCGCCAAGCATACCACGCTGTTTGAGAGCAAACATTGGTTGAACTGTCTGCTCTTTAGGCAGTCTATAAAGATACCCTTCTCTTTCGTTACCAACCACTGACCACTGACTCGAACGCGTCCTGTTACTAAACATAACTGGATAACTAAATGCGTGCGAGTAGAATTGACATCCACAGCTCATGTAAGAAATAACATAACAAACGTATAGGAAAATTTTGATAGATAACCTTACTGCTTCCAAGCGATTCTATCTTTTTACGGCAGTATCTTTTATGCCAGTAAATTATACTCTTCTTTTAATAGTGTTTCATTTTTTTACTAAAGCCCTCGCTTCCTAGCTTTCTTACTTGCACTGTTTTAAGACTCCACTGCAATGTATTAAAAATAGTTTGCAGTTATTTTCAGTAGTACAGCGATTAACCATCCTGTAAGAATAGATAAGTTTTCGAACTGTCTTAATTGATTAAGTAACACGATTTACAGTGTTATGGAGCTGACGAAAATAAATTCCTGTCTGTAATTTAATTTGTCCGAGTTTTACGCTGAACGGTATCTACCGAATACTAGAGCACCACTTTCAATATAGCTGCAATCAAATTTCTTTTGGTTCAAATGGCTCTGAGCACTATGGGACTTAACTTCTGAGGTCATCAGTCCCCTAGAACTTAGAACTACTTAAACCTAACTAACTTAAGGACATCTCACACGTCCATGCCTGAGGAAGGATTCGAACCTAGACCGCAGCGGTCTCGCGGTTCCACACTGTAACGTCTAGAAAATCGGCCACTCCGGCAGGCCAAATTTCTTTTCTGTCTATGTTAAATAAGGTAGTACTCTGTCTCCGATGACACCTACGTTGGTTCGACGTTAAGCTGTATTTTCGATCTGTTACTGAATAGAAAGTTTCAGCAATAATTACGTCTCAGGCGCTTGTCTACAATGAAGACATACCGTTTTTGTGTAGATACGTCTGAGCCAATAAACCACACCCATCGTATTGTAATAAATAAAGTTTTATAACGTCTGGGGCATGTTACCATCGTTTCTTCCGCTTTATGCCAGAAGCCAATTAGCCAGGAAAACATAGGCAAATAATGAAACCAACAACGAAAGCTTTCTAGAAGATAAGCAGATAAAATACAATCTGAAATAACGATCATAAATCGAGTTTAGCCGTTCTGACTTTCATCCCACAAATGGCAGCGCAGCTACCTGTAATGGGCCATTCCAAGGTCGAGCACGCAACCCTTTCAGCGACCAGGGCCGATCGATGGGAAGAGGGGTCCGTAAGCTTGGCCTCTGCACGGTGAAATATGAAGGCTATTCCCGGGGATATGAGGTAGTAGTCGCTAATGACGCTTGGTGCCCTCACTGTTTAAGGGGACGTTCTGGGCACCTGAAGAAGGGAACACCATACACCTTGCACTCTAGAATAAAGGGACTTCCGGGCGCACGATTCAATATGACAACGGAATAAAAATAATTTCATGTAAGAGATAAATTTTCTTGTTGGTTTAACTCCGACTTTCGTACGACAGTCAAATAACTCGTAGTATGACATTGCTAACTTCAAAAAATTACTGCTCAATAAAACCGTATACAGTATAAGAGGTCATATATTTTGAATGCTCTAAAGTGGAACATAGGAAAACAAAAGTATATTTATGTGCGATGAACAGGCACAACACCATTCCTTGTACAATAACACAAGAGGAAATTAAATACACGAAGAACAAATACAGAAATAAAATATCATTACGTCAGGCCTTGCTTTGAGGGGAGGGGGCGGAGGAAGGATAGAAGCATTCCACTAATACGCGTTCAATCATTTGCTGGCTGTAATCCAATCTTTGTCTTCCTCTACAGTTTTCACCCTCTACAGCTCCCTCTCGTGCCACTGAAATTATTCCGTGAAGTTTTAGCAGATATCCTATCATCCTCTCTCTTCTTCTTGTCAGTGTTTTCCATTTATTCTTTTCCTCGCCAATTACTCGGAGAAGTTTCCTTGCTTCTGAGTCCACCAACTGTCAACATTCTTCTGTAGCACCACGTCTTAAATGCTGGCTGTTCTCTTCAGTTCCAATTTTCCCACAGCTTCACTACCATATAATGCTGCGCTCCACGTGTACCGGGTGATAAAAAAGTCAGTATAAATTTGAAAACTTAATAAACCACGGAATAATGTAGATAGAGAAGTAAAAATTGATACAAGTGCTTGGAATGACATGCGGTTTTCTTAGGACAAAAAAAAAAAAAAAAAAAAAAAAAAAAGCTGCCCGTATTGCTAGACGCGTGAAAGATCTCTTGCGCGTCGTTTGGTGATGATCGTGTGCTCAGCCGCCACTTTCATCATGCCTCGCCTCCCAGGTCCCCAGACCTCAGTCCGTGCGCTTATTGGCTTTGGGGTTACCTGAAGTGTATCGTGATCGACCGACATCTCTAGGGATGCTGAAAGACAACATCCGACGCCAATGCCTCACCATAACTATGGACATGCTTTACAGTGCTGTTCATAACATTATTCCTCGACTACAGCTACTGTTAAGGAATGATGGTGGACATATTGAGCAGTACCTGTAAAGAACATCATCTTTGCTTTGTCTTACTTTGTTATGCTAATTATTGGTATTCTGATCAGATAAAGCACCATCTGTCGGACTTTTTTGAACTTTTGTATTTTTTTGGTTCTAGTAAAAACCCCTTGTCATTCCAAGCATGTGTGTCAATTTGTACCTCTCTATCTACATTATTCCGTGATTTATTCAGTTTTCAAATTTATACTGACTTTTTGATCACCCGATACATTCTCAGAAATTTCTTTCACAAATTAAGGCCAGTTGACCAGGAATAGCTCCGTCAGTCATAGGTTATTTTGGTGACTAGGTAGCAGACCACTATGTCACCTACAAAATTCATTCCTGAAATTTCATTGCTCTGTATTACTTAATTTTTGGTGTTGCAATGGTGCCCTCATCACAAAGTATGTGCAGGAAAATTCCTTCATCTGTATCTGCATTTATACACCGCCAGCCAACTCATAGATTGTGAAGGAGATCACTTCAGGTACCGCAAACTTCCTCCCCTTCACTGGTCCATTCAGGAGTGATGCAGGAAGAAAATGCTTGCAGTTAATGTTTCGTATTAGCTCTTTATGATTTATCATTGTGGTCATCTCTCGACCTTCGATAGGATCAGTTTATCGATTCTTTTCCTGTAGGATTGGTGACAGAGCCACAACCTTACCTCTGTTCGCACCGCTTCTTCATTATGAAAGTAAAGTCCTCGAAGGTGTTCTTTAAGTTTCTGGAAAGAGATGAAAATCTGGTGGGATCAAGTAATCACTCTATGGAGGATGGTCGATGACAGTTCTTCATTATGAAAGTAAGGTCCTCGAAAGTGTTCTTTACGTTTCTGGAAAGAGATGAAAATCTGGTGGGATCAAGTAGTCACTCTATGGAGGATGGTCGATGACAGTGAACCAGCTGCAAATGTCGCAGCACTCGCGTTTGTCTGGCACTCTCATTCTGTATGATAGGGTTCTCCATTTGTGGACGCCCTGTACGAAATCGAAACTCGATTATAGATCGCTATTCCTCACGCACCTACATACACTAATGGCCATTAAAACTGCTACACCAAGAGGAAATGCAAATGATAAACGGATATTCATTGGACAAATATATTATACTAGAACTGACATAAGATTACATTTTCAGGCAATTTGGGTGCATAGATCCTGAGAAATGAGTACCCAGAACAACCACCTCTGGCTGTAATAACGGCCTTGATACGCCTGGGCATTGAGTCAAACAGAGCTTGGATGGCGTGTACAGGTACAGCTGCCCAAGCAGCTTCAACACGATACCACAGTTCATAAATAGTAGTGACTGGCGTATTGTGACGAGTCAGTGCTCGCCAAGCATTGACCAGAGATCTGGAGACTTTGCTGGCCAGGGCAGCAGTCGAACACTTTCTGTATCCAGAAAGGCCCGTACAGGACCTGAAACATGCGGTCGTGCATTATCCTGCTGAAATGTAGGGTTTCGCATGGATCGAATGAAGGGTAGGGTCAAGGGTCGTAACACATCTGAAATGTAACGTTCATTGTTCAAAGTGCCTCAATTCGAACAAGAGGTGACCGCGACGTGTAACCAATGGCACCCCATACCATCACGCCGGGTGATGCGCCAGTATGGCGATGACGAATACACGCTTCCAATGTGCGCTTACCGCGATGTCGCCAAACACGCATGCGATCATCATGATGCTGTAAACTGAACCTGGATTTATCCGAGAAAATGTATTGCCATTCGTGCAATCAGGTTCATCGTTGAGTATACCATCGCAGGCGTTGCTGCCTATGATGCAGCGTCAGGCGTAACCGCATCCATGGTCTCTCAGCTGATAGTCCATGCTGCCGCAAACGTCGCCGAACTGTTCGTGCAGATGGTTGTTGTCTTGCAAACGTCCCCATTTGTTCACTCAAGGGATTAAGGCGTGGGTGTACGATCCGTTACAGCCATTCAGATAAGATGCCTGTCATCTCGACTGTTAGTGATACGAGGCCGTTGGGATCCAGCACGGCGTTTCGTATTACCCTCCTGAACCCATCGAATCCATATTCTGCTAACAGTCATTGGATATCGACCAAAGCGAGCAGCAATGTCGCGATACGATAAACCGCAATCGCGATAGGCTACAATCCGACCTTTATCAAAGTCGGAAACGTGATGGTATGCATTTCTCCTCCTTACACGAGGCATCATAATAACGTTTCACCAGGCAACGCTGGTAAACTGCTGTTTGTGTATGAGAAATCGGTTTTAAACTTTCCTCATGTCAGCACGTTGTAAGTGTCGCCACCGGTGCCAAGCTTGTGTGAATGCTCTGAAACGCTAATCATTTTCATATCACAGCAGCTTCTTCCTGGCGGTTAAATTTCGAATCTGTAGCACGTCATCTTCGTGGTGTAGCATTGGTCATTAGTGTATTTACGTTACACTCCGCCATGCTGCTCCCTACAATTAGAGAGTCCTCTAGTTGCAGAAAACTCGAAATACGTAGACACGAAGAATAAAGATGTAGAGTGTTAAAAAAGTTTGTTCTGTTTAAGAAGCTTTAAGAGATTACCTTAATATTCGGATGCATTAGTTTCCAGCATTCTCTCGTATATGAGACGATGCCACATCCGTTTACTGACTTATTTTTTAGTAATTGTTTTACTTTGTGAAAAAAAGTTTTTTTAATTTTTTTGGGGTTGAGAAAATCCGAATCACGTAGCTTACCGTTCCCTAAGTTGTGGACCATACATTAATGCGACTGAAATATAACTAAAAGTAAAAAAGCGTTATATAACCTGTCTTCTCTACGAATTTAATGAGAAATACTGCATGGCGTTAATGGCGCGGCCGCAGTGCATAGCATCTAGGAGTGTTTCAACATTGTGCCGAGCACTGCATAACAGACAAGTGAATTACTGCCGACAGACATAAGCATAGTGGACGTTAATCATCCATGAACAGAAAAGTCCAAATATATACGCGTTGTTTCTTTGAATGCTTGAATTGCACACCTGTTGCGGAATTACGTAGCTCACACACTACATTGTAGAAATTAAGCAATTAATTATCGCCCGTTTCTTACTATGAAGTTGAATCTAAATTTAATGATCAGATCCGGAAAGGGAGGATATTCTATAAATTAATTCATGTAGGACGAGGCTTTGCTGTGGGTAGACTATAATAAATATTTGCAGCGTTTTACTTAATCGTTTTCTGGTTGAAAATAAGAAAGTGAAAATGCCATAAATTCAAATACATTTGTGGATGTTTCTACGTTTAAAGTGCCTGACGCGAATGTTCATTTCTGAAATTTTCACTTTCGTAATTCTGAGAGTGTGTTGTATCTCCAGTTGTTACATGCTACAGACCTACTATGTTTCTATTTTTAAAAGCTGTAAGTAGATCTTCACTATAACATTTCTTTTAAGAGAATCATACGATGAAATGAAGAGCAAGTAGAACTGGGTCTCAATGGACATTTCGTGGGTTGGTTGACTCTATAACTTCTCTCCGTCTCTAAAGTGTTTCAGTTTCTATTTTACTATCGTAATTGAAAGAATTATAAAAGAAAATAAGAAAAGGTGGTTCCTTAAGTGTATACCACTACAAACCAACGGAATTACACGAACTAAGCAGAATTGTTTGCACTAACGAGGCTGCTGACAGACTACGCTATGATTGACCAATAAATCGAACGGTATGTGTATTTCAGACGTTTATGGCTGATAAAACATTTTGTTATGTATTAGTGTCAACGAGTGGGACTGTAAACAGCATCGTTATCTACAGAGGAATCTCTTCCTTCTGCTCACTCAACAATGTCCATGGTTAGGAGCTTCTAGCAAAATCTCTGTGAATCGGTTTTTTCTTTCTTTTTTTTTCAAAACGCGTAGGGCTTAGCCTGTACACATGGTAGGAATTGTGGCAACATATTGGAAATTAGCTAGCAGTATTATTCGAATGTATCCCAAATAGTTTACGATACCAGCTACAAAGTTGTATCATAGACGTTGTTGCGATCGGAGTGGCAGAGCGGTTCTAGGCGCGACATTTTGGAACCACGCGACCGCTACGGTCGCAAGTTCGAATCCTGCCTCGGGCATGGATATCTGTGGCGTTCGTAGGTTAGTTGGGTTTAAGTAGTTCTAAGTTCTAGGGGACTGATAACCTCAGAAGTTAAGTCCCATGGTGCTCAGAGCCATTTGAACCATCTGAACAGACTTTGTAAGTAACATTCTTTTGGTATGTTGTTATAAATCTTATTTATTAAATCTATGTTGCCCCGTTCTTTGTTGGGTGTATGTGATCCGTATCTAGTTTCCTAACTAGATGTGTATTAAATATTTTCTTCCATGTTTAGCCATTCAGTAGTTTAAACCCTTCGGTAATGGCGTCCTCATATAAGGACATACTAAATAAATGCTTAGTATATAAAAATTCGTTAAATTTTCACGTTAGTAAGTGTTGTCCTGATTTTGTCCTAAGCAGAGTGTTTATTAGAACAGTGTCGACATCTCCTGCCAATCTGCTGTACCACAAAACTAAACTGAATGCGCAGTTACATGGTCGCTCACCTGTAATCTTTGTAACTCCCATCAGCCAGTTAATATCTTCTGAGTTTAGGTAGAAAAACTTATTTGGGCGTAGAAAGGTGCATTCTTGACGGTAAAAACTAGAAATATCTTTCAGAACGAAAGGTAAATGAGGACTTTGCTGTTATACACATAGCAAATCACAACGACCAATAAAAGTGTCAGCTTGTACAAAGTACACATGGCTTAAAGCCAAAGCATCTGTACTTGCTAATGGCTTGGTTGTTGTTGGGTTGATTTTCGGGGAGGAGACCAGACAGCGAGGTCATCGGTCTCATCGGATTAGGGAAGGAAGAGGAGGGAAGTCGGCCGTGCCCTTTCAAAGCAACCATCCCGGCCTTTGCCTGGAGCGATTTAGGGAAATCACGGAAATCGTAAGTCAGAATGGCCGGACGCGGGAGTCCAGTGTGATACTGGAGGCCTAAGCCCGAAATTGCAGTAGTGGAAATAGGAAGCTTAACAGTCACTGACGTAAAAATGATATCTTTCAAGAAATTTCACAATACTGTGACTCCCAGTAATGAAAAGTTTATTAATTGTTGACGCTGTTGGTTTACTGTCTATTCTGACGAGGACAACCTATTGCTGAACGGTTCATAGTAATTCACTCTCTGCCGTACCTCCCTATTCATAACGCATCCTACTCCTGTTGATTTACCGTATACTCATCTGGTCAGAAATCTTTGTTTCATTTCCATTTCACTTCACTGACACCTAGCATATTTAGACTGAGCCACTACATTTCCCTTTTGATATTTTCTGGCTTTCCTACCACGTTCGAACTCCTGAAATACAACGCCCCAGCTCGTAGAACGTTATCCTACCGTTACTTATTTAGACTCTTTCTCATGGTCACATCCCTCTTGGCAGGCCCTCGCCGAATTTCCGTACGGGCGCCCAATGCGGAATCTTTTGCGAGTGGAAAGCTCATCAAGACACATCTTTCTTCTGCAGGCCAGATTTTCCGTGGATACACACATGTGTCTCTATTGCGGTGGTTTCAATTGTCTTCTGCATCCTCATGGCCTTTATCTTTGCTGCTTTTTGAGTATTTCAAAGGAATTTTTCGACTCCAAGGAAACCAGAGTGACCTGAAGCACTCTCCGCTCATCCGCCCTCTTTGACAAAGCGATCGGTGGAACGACGAGTGCTTCTTATGCCTGTAGTCATCGACTGCCAATGCCGGTGATGTGTATTCAGAATTAAGAAATGGCGTGTTTCGAACCCTGAATCGAGGTCACGGGTGCACCACAGCAGAAAGGCACTTTCTCTCCCCATGCAATGTCTATATTTTTGGTGTCTTGAAGAAAGACACTCGTGACTGTTTATTTGTTTCGGACGAAGAGGTGCACGCCTCGGTACAATACTGATTTCATTGGCGATCGTAGACGTTTTTCCATGAACGCGTTGTCCATCTTGCCTCACAATGGGCAACTGTATTAAAATTTATGGCGATTACTTCTGAAAAGAGAAACAAGTTTCTTACTTTTTTCTATCTGTCCCCTTTCTATTTCACTGTTGTTTGTAATAATATCATCGATAGAAAATTTTGAAGGTGACAGTTTTATAATAAAGCTGATACGAAAACATATAGTACGACATTCAAGACGTATTTCAACAGTACTTTCGACAACAATTGGACAATATTTTCAAGTTTAATTGTAAGCAAGACAAATAAAAGAGCTGCAAGTCCAAATAAGATATTTCGTTTTACATCCGAAAGAAAATGGATTTTGTTGTCGTTTGTTATGCTAGAGATGTAACATAAACTTTATCGATAATCTTTCAATAAGGGTATCAATATTCGAAGAATGTCTATTTCCATGATACTTGTGCCTATCAGTTAAATGAAAATAAAACAGTATGACTTTCGTATATTAATACGGGTGCGCACACCGGCGCACGCACGCACTCAAGAGCGCGCGCGCGTGTGTGTGTGCACAACACACATGTATCTCAACAGAACAAAGTGGTGAAAGAATAAACGGCATATATGATGGTTCATACTCTTTTAATCTGGAAGAGACTAATATTTCGTAATTTGTTCATAGTATTCGAAAGTGATTTTCGGCAAATTACACTCCTGGAAATTGAAATAAGAACACCGTGAATTCATTGTCCCAGGAAGGGGAAACTTTATTGACACATTCCTGGGGTCAGTTACATCACATGATCACACTGACAGAACCACAGGCACATAGACACAGGCAACAGAGCATGCACAATGTCGGCACTAGTACAGTGTTTATTCACCTTACGCAGCAATGCAGGCTGCTATTCTCCCATGGAGACGATCGTAGAGATGCTGGATGTAGTCCTGTGGAACGGCTTGCCATGCCATTTCCACCTGGCGCCTCAGTTGGACCAGCGTTCGTGCTGGACATGCAGACCGCGTGAGACGACGCTTCATCCAGTCCCAAACATGCTCAATGGGGGACAGATCCGGAGATCTTGCTGACCAGGGTAGTTGACTTACACCTTCTAGAGCACGTTGGGTGGCACGGGATACATGCGGACGTGCATTGTCCTGTTGGAACAGCAAGTTCCCTTGCCGGTCTAGGAATGGTAGAACGATGGGTTCGATGACGGTTTGGATGTACCGTGCACTATTTATTATCCCCTCTACGATCACCAGAGGTGTACGGCCAGTGTAGGAGATCGCTCCCCATATCATGATGGCGGGTGTTGGCCCTGTGTGCCTCGGTCGTATGCAGTCCTGATTGTGGCGCTCACCTGCACGGCGCCAAACACGCATACGACCATCATTGGCACCAAGGCAGAAGCGACTCTCATCGCTGAAGACGACACGTCTCCATTCGTCCCTGCATTCACGCCTGTCGCGACACCACTGGAGGCGGGCTGCACGATGTTGGGGCGTGAGCGGAAGACGGCCTAACGGTGTGCGGGACCGTAGCCCAGCTTCATGGAGACGGTTGCGAATGATCCTCGCCGATACCCCAGGAGCAACAGTGTCCCTAATTTGCTGGGAAGTGGCGGTGCGGTCCCCTACGGCACTGCGTAGGATCCTACGGTCTTGGCGTGCATCCGTGCGTCGCTGCGTTCCGGTCCCAGGTCGACGGGCACGTGCACCTTCCGCCGACCACTGGCGACAACATCGATGTACTGTGGAGACCTCACGCCCCACGTGTTGAGCAATTCGGCGGTACGTCCACCCGGCCTCCCGCATGTCCACTATACGCCCTCGCTCAAAGTCCGTCAACTGCACATACGGTTCACGTCCACGCTGTCGCGGCATGCTACCAGTGTTAAAGACTGCGATGGAGCTCCGTATGCCACGGCAAACTGGCTGACACTGACGGCGGCGGTGCACAAATGCTGCGCAGCTAGCGCCATTCGACGGCCAACACCGCGGTTCCTGGTGTGTCCGCTGTGCCATGGGCGTGATCATTGCTTTTACAGCGCTCTCGCAGTGTCCGGAGCAAGTATGGTGGGTCTGACACACCGGTGTCAATGTGTTCTTTTTTCCATTTCCAGGAGTGTTTAAGACATAAAGAAGACAATATTCTGCTCTTTATATAATATTTTTCCATATCAGTATACTGAAGCAACGTCCTACTTTAAAATAATAAAAAAGCTGGAATTAATTACTTTCCATGTAGTTCAAGAGGTCCTGAAAAAATCAGTACAGTAATGGAAGTTTGATTAAAATTGGGAATGAAATAAACTGTAACTATATTATCATAAAAATGAAGAATTCCATTCTCTTGCTAGTTTAAGTGATCTTGCAATACCCCATCCCCACATTATCCACAAGAGTCGAATTTCTTTGCTGAAAAAGTTTAGAGCTGTAGGAGCCTGGATGCCCTCCTTTTTATTCAGTGAGTTGTGAATCACGTGTTTTGAGTTGCAAAACTGCCGGAGGACTAGACGAACTGCAGCCATAACGCCCCCTACCGCGCTCGGCTGTGTGACTGGACTGCTCTCTCCAGAGCACATGAGTCGGGAGCCACTTCGGAGTGGGTGCCGCTCTTCATTGGATCTTGTCTCTCTTTTCCATTATTTTAACCCGGTGAAGGTCTCATATAGATGAACAACACTAAAGAATCGGCCAAGGAACTGTTTTGTAAGCAACTTCTTTCGTTGGTGCGATACACTTACTTTAGATTCATCCATTCAATCTCACCCTGGAGTCTCCTTCTCGTACAATTTTAATAATACAGTTGTTCTACTTCAGGTCACTCTGGATTGTCATTCCTCGATGTTTTATTGTAGTTGCTGTTTTAAATGAATTGTCGCCGACACTGACTTGCTTCCCTTATTTTCGTTCGATACATTTATTTACGTTCAGAGGGAGCTGACACTTTCTGCAGTAAACATCCATCCTCCGAAGATCTTTCTGCAATTCACCATAGTCTTCAGACAACTACATCATCCGAAAAGAGTTTCATGGAGCTCCAAAACTTATCCACTAGATTACTTATGTATACGTCTTATCAGTGAAACTACGTCATTAATTGTTTTTTATTGAACACTGACCTACAGAATTTTCCCTGTCACAGAGAACTCAGACTTAACCTATTCATATATTACCCACAATATACAAGCCCAACGCATTCAGAACTACTATTAATTGACAACATGACTTCAAATAATTAACACAAAAGTATGCCCCTGAATTTTAAGAAATCCTAAATATGATACAAATCCAAAAAATATGAAATTAGAGAAATATGAAACTACTTCCAACACTGTCAATTGCCTGAACTAATTTAATCACGAATCCCAACAGCGCAAACCCCATTCTTTTTCGTAAGTCACTTACCTCACAGAAAATCTTCATGACACGAACTACTGCCACTACTGTTATATCACCATCGCGTTCCATTACGTCGTAAAACCTCAATATTAGTCCACTTTTGAAGTGGATTTAATCAGCTTTGTACTTTTACGATACAAGAAACACAAGCTATTCCGCCGGCCACGGTGGTCTCGCGGTTCTAGGCGCGCAGTTCGGAACCGTGCGACTGCTACCGTCGCAGGTTCGAATCCTGCCACGGGCATGGATGTGTGTGATGTCCTTAGTTAGGTTTACGTAGTTCTAAGTTCTAGGGGACTAATGACCACAGCAGTTGAGTCCCATAGTGCTCAGAGCCATTTGAACAAGCTATTCCAAACAGTGAACACTACCACGTCTAGGTAGTCTACATCGTAATAAGTTGAAAAAGTGATGCTTAGATCGCATCAAGTGGGCCGTCTAAATGCATTAAAAGAACAAATTTGTTGAAGAATGGGAATTTATATGTGAAGGAAACCGGCCTCCACTTGCCGGGAGCTTTCATCTTCCGTTTCTGCGGCCTTACGGTAACACCCTGTGCGGTACAACTCAGTCCTTCTTCGGTACTGCTTGACTTAATCCCTCTACAGCAGGTCGAATGGCCGACACGAACGTCTGATGTTTGCGCCCCTGGCGACTGTTGTCTGCAGTAATGACCTCTCAAAGGCGGTGTTAGCGTAGTGTACTGATAGAAAAAAATCATAACACCACAAGTTAATTAATTCAGAGTAGTGGATTTTCGTGAATACATTTATCTGGGTAACATTTTTAAATGATTAACATTGCAAGATCACAGGTTAATGTAAGCGTGAGAACATCCATTGCAAATGTGAAATGCTGGTACATTTATGACCTGTGTAACCGCGAGAATATTGAATACAAGCATGCAGACGTGCATCCATTATGTCGTACCGGTGCCGGTTGTTAGTTTGTGGGACGGAGTGCCACAACATAGGTTGTGGACGACAGTGGAATTGTCGTCCGATGAAGTGCCATATGTGCTCAATTGGAGATTGATCTGCTGATCGAGAAGGCCCAGACATATTGTCGATACACTGTAGAGCATGTTGGGTTACAACAGCCGCATGTAGGCGAAGGTTATTCCCTTGAAAGACATCTCCTGGAGTGCTGTTCATAAATGGCAGCACAACAGGTCGAATCACCAAACTGAGGTACAATTTTGCAGTACGAGTGCCCCAGCTGCCATACGAAATAGCACACCAAACCGCAGTTGCAGGTGTAGGTCCAGGTGCCTAGTACACCAACTGCTTGTTTACAGGCTCTCAGCTGTCCTCCTAACCAACACTCGGCGTCCCTTTAGTGTCTGATCAATGACACCCTCTTGGTTGCTCTTGCTTGGTAGTTTAGTCACTCGTCTCCTTCGCCGTATCCTCCGTCATATCGCCTTTGTCCGTGGCGGAGATGGGAAGAGGAAGCTCAGTTTGGGATCCTGACCAATGCAAGATAGGCGCTACATAGCCACGTCTTCCAGTCTTTGCACATATTGCGTACTTCGTATCTTGCGTTGGCTGACATGTAACTAAGAAACTCCCGGCTCGTTCTAGGTAGCTGTAGCAATTGTCACTGAAACAACCGGTTTCCCGTTACATCGGTTTTCTTTCACTCACACTACTCTAATAAACGGTTTCTAAAATAACACATTTTTGGTTTTTTATTTTTATTAAGTCCAGTAATAATTATAGAAATCGAACAAAGACTGAAAAACTTTTTCTCACTGAGTTTCAACGTGCATAGAATCGAAATATGAAATCTGCAAGAAGCAGATCAGCTATTTTCTTATTTTTAAATGCTAAGAATGAAAGGTCGTTAAGGTTTTAATTTATTACCGTCAACGTAATTTCCAGACCTATGTTTAATATTTTAAAGTAAATGAAGCATTGTACTTCAGGGCTGTGTCACTTCGGTTTTCCAGACTAGAGCAGGTGCCCTTCAGCAACGTAACGAATGCCTGACAATGACAGCGAGAAACTACCGGACCAGACGGGGGAAGTCTTGCACACTGCAATACACATGTACCTTAAGCTACAACATATGGAAATAGGGACATTATTGTACCAGTTTTTATGATAAGTGTTTGTTTCGCGTGTCTCTCTCCATTCTTGCTACAATAGCGCCAATCGCTTTCCCCCGTTTTCTATAATAATGCAATATTTAAAACAAATGCATATTTTATGAATACAAATTACTCCTTTGTTAAAAAGGTTGATTTAAAAACGTAAAATTTCAACATTGCTGCTACGGCTAAACGATATTTCGGTCTTCATATTCGGATTTAATTAAAAAGTAAAAAAGAAATTTGTTAGAACCGAGACCAAAGAAATGCCGAAGGATGCTCTTACGCAGAACTAACATACTGATATCGACTTTAGCCGCTCGTTTCTCCCATCACTAGTTCTTGGGTTGTAGCTTACTGCGGTACTTTACACCGTGGCCAGCGGCGCCTTAGCACATTAAAATAAACGTAACTGGTAAACTCTCTGACCGACTTTTCGAACATATAATACCTAACTTTTTTCCATTTTGGAACAGAAAGGAAGTACCGATCGCTGGAAGACCTTTGTATAATTGGGAGTGTTGTAGGGTTGGTACTCAATCTTAAATATAAACAAATTCAACGTACTGGCAATAAATAGGCGAAAAGGACTGTTATCGTTTAATTACACATTCATCGAACTATCACTAGAAATATACACATATTTTAGAAGCACCAGGGAGTCTGGCTATGAAGCGATATAATATGGAATGGTTAGGGTTTCGCAAAATGTTACAAGATATGACTAAAATGGCTCTGAGCACTATGGGACTTAACGTCTGAGGTCATCAGTCACCTAGAACTTAGAACTACTTAAACCTAACTAACCTAAGGATATCACACACACCCATGCCCGAGGCAGGATTCGAACCTGCCACCGTTGCGGTCGCGAGGTCCCAGACTGAAGTGCGTAGAACCGCTCGGCCACATAGGCCTGCCTGATCTTTTAACCTCTTCCACAGAGGACTGAGCAGTAAGGATTTTTAAACTGGCATACTAATAAGTTTCAGAAGGTTGTACCTGCTTCGTATATTTCTTTCGCCAAAAGAAATAAATCGTATGAAAGACTAGTGAGACTCTTTGAAATACTTCTCATTCAATGTTATCCATCTTCAAAGGAACTCTCATGCCTCGGATGAATATTATCGCCCAAAACCAGGTAGATCTGATAGAGGAAATATAAATCTAGAGCAATGTTTCCCAACGTTTGGTGGAAGAATATTAAATATCAACCTGGCGGTGACTTGCTATTTATATCACTAATTGTTGACAAAGATGTGTTAATGTACGACGTGAAATATACAGAGAGCAGGTAAAAAGATGTTTTACGCAAAATGATTTGCACTAAAATCCTCAGACTAAATGTGCTTCACGTTATAGCTCGAACATGAAACCTTTAATTCTAATTGCACTATTTCTCACCTTGTTTTCATTTGGTCTGCCACTACCAAAACTTTGTGGAAGCATTTTCAATCTACCGTGTATGTTACGATATTTATTACAAATATGTCGATATAACGATAAGACGTTTCTCGTGATTTATGTGTTGTACACTAACTCACCACTAGGGAAAAGTGCCCATATTACGGGTGGTTGCCTCATTCTGGGTAGCTGAATGTCTACTTTGCTTGGTGCTGCACTCCCTACCTCGCTCCGACAACCAGCAGCGCAGGTCATTCTGATACGCCATTGTGAGTTTGACGCCGGTGCTGTTAACGTTTCGTTCTCCATAGTTATTTTGCACTATGGTAAAGGTAACCATTTTCTACAGAGTTCACTTGGAAGTACTTCCCCCAAGCTGGGTAAGGCGTTTTTCAAAGTACCACATTTGACACAGTAGTTTGAAGCATGCTATTTCTTATCTGACTTATAAATTATGTCGTCCACAGCTCGCTTGAGGGTTAGGTTATGCCTAAACGAGAAGTAAGAGATGGTCACAATAACTGAGTAGTAGTAGGTTGCGCTATTTTGGGGTCAGTTTATACAAATAGATGCTCTGAATTTTGTTCCATGTGCCACTCTTCCAGTGCTTGAGAGACAAAGACGTTGGGTCTTTGATAGGATGGATATATTGCAGAGCCGCAACAACGGACGTGACTGCTAATAGTTTCAGAATATGTGGGATAAATCCTTGCGACCCCTTGGTTCTTTCATCTATAGCGTTTCCTCGTCAGTAGTGAGGAACAAAAGCCGATAATGCCTCAGAAGCCACAGTAGGGCTATTGTCGACTGCATTTAGTGGAATGCAAGAAAGACGGTTTCTACTTTTGAAATCAGCCCACCTGCTGTGCTTCCACAATCAGACTTAACACCAAGAGCATGTAAAGCAGTAATACTGACGTTATCTCCTTTTAAAAAGGCTCTGGAGCAGTCCCTGGCTAAAGGAAAAAATAAATCCGGTTCCAAGGCTACAGGGAAGATACGATCTTCAACAAAACCTACTCCAGGAGCTTCATTTGAAGCATCTGATAGACCTTCAACATCTGGGGCTATCAAAAGGAAAATGCTCGTAAGAAAGAACGAGAGAGCCAGGAAACAGCAGGGTCTTGGAAAGACCCCGATTCAAGCCTTCTGCAAACCACGTTGGAAGATTAATCATCCGAATATGAAGAGGACGAGGAGTGCCTATGTTGCAACCAACTGAGATCACGTGATACCACTAAAGAGACCTAGATTCGGTGAATTAATTACTTTCATTCGTGTTATGAGCTTTCTGCAGATGTTGACAACGATGTTGGGAAAGGTTTTAAATGCGACTTCCGTATCAAATACCACAACGACTGAGACTTTTCTTTGTTATGGCTGAGAGCTTTGAAGAATAAACGATGATTATGCAGCACTCTTTACTTCTGACACAAATATTTAGTATGAATAAAGGTTATGTCACTAATACACTAAATGTTAGTTTTAATTTACAATCAGTGCTTAGGAAACGCAGAAACCTGAAATTAGGAACCATATTTTCCAGAGGTAAAAATTACACGTTTTAATTATTTGTTCTGCTGCTACGCAATGAGAAAACAGTCACAAGACTTTTTGCAGTTGTAGTATTTAAATGTTCCTTTGAAATTGTATAGCTCGTTTCTCATAATTTACTAGTAATTTTAAGTGTAAAACCGGTACCCAATAATAGGACATTTTTCCCTGCTTATCATAAGAAGTATCCCTGCTGGTAAACGAAGGCCATCATATATTTAATGGTGTACAAAGTGCAGGTGGCTATGCTGTACATCTTATTACTTGTGGCCCTAAATACGACCTTCCAGCCAACAGATGCGCTGCACATCAGAATAGAAATTTCAAGGTAAGAAAATTTTGGAAATTTGTGGTAAGGACTATGGAACCAAACTGCAGAGGTCATCGGTTCCTAGGCTTACACACTACTTAATCTAACTTAAACTAACTTTTGATAAGGACAACACACACACACACACACACATCCATGACCGAGGGAGGACTCGTACCTCCTACGGGAGGGAGCCGCGGGAACCATGGAAGGCGCCTCAGAACGAACGGCTATCCCGCGCGGCTCAGCCCACATTATTCGGTGGACTCCTTATAAGCTCCCGACTCTCTTGGTTACTGTATGAAATTTAGCTCAACTTTACCTCCCACGGCCAAAAAAAGTTTATATATTACCAGAAATATGTCCCCAACTACCGTTATCCAACTTAAACCCGTATGATAATCTTTGTCTAAACAGTACCTAATTTGAACTGAAATGTAACTGACCTTAATGCAATTTGTCTTTATATTAAACACTGAACGGAAGTAAGGCAATTATCAGGCTGTAATAAAAATTTTCACTTACCTCGCGTCTTGACAACGCCATTGCAGATTTTTCGAAAGCGGAACAGCAGAAAGCTAACAGGCAGCGGTGAAGTTCGATTTCTATTTCTACATAAAATATCTGGATGTCGAAAATCACCTGTGCTAATGCATTCCTGTGGATTTGGATTGACAGTCCAAGACAACGATTTTAGAATGTCTCAACAAGACTATGCTTAAAAAAGTGAACAACGATTTAAAGGAGGTACAATGTTAAAAGATAGTTTCTATAAAAATTAAACAGCCTAATCAATTAATATGTTAATGCATGACTCATGGGAATGGGATGGTCTTTCTCTCAATTCTGAGCAAGTTAACTAGTTGGCAATAATCAGTGAGACAGAAACGGTGTGCAGTGCTGCAGTCTTACCTCAAACTTCTTCTGTTCAAAAATAACAACATTATTCAAAATGAATATTCTCTTCGCTTTGTTATTTGCATCTCATTCGTCCCTGCTGTCCTTTACAATCAATCTTTCTTCATCTTAGAGATATAAGCAGAAGTCCACACAGTACTACTAAATACGTCCATGACCTACCACAGCGCACCTGAGAATGTGTCAGATTGCACAGAGGCAAAGACTGTGGAAAGACGAGACCAAAGATTGCTTAACACTAACATAACTTGCTCTCTCTCACTTTGACGTGCACATAGGTAACACACAAAAGGAAAAATGGCATGATCACGTTACATCCTTCTCACGCTTGCTTGCCTGTGAAACCAGTACAGTGTGCTCTTTGAGTCGTTGAGACGGCCACTGCAGTTGCGGTCTGTATGAGAGTTGTAATGAATCGGTGAAATAACAGAGAACCTGAGGCGACTGCCGAGCACGGCGGCCGGGCAGCGAGATAGTTGCGCCGCGCTTTCGCGGGCTGAAGCGCGATCGCAGCCATAAAAGTAAATCAGGCGTGCCGGGTGCCCACCACGGGTCAGTCGCCCCATTAATGTCCGGCGATTGCCACCCCAGCAGTTTCCTCTCTTCCCAGCCGCACAAATCACCGATTCCCTGCAAAGACTATCGCCCAACTTCGACCTATGGACTTTTATTGCTTTCCGAAGCAGCATGTTCTCGCTGTCTGAGAACTACATACAGCAAAGAACTATATCATCTCGGTGCAATATTGCATCTGGCAGTTAGAACAAGCAGAGTCCTCTTTTTATACGATATCGACAAAGTAACAGCTAAATTCACACTTACCCCGAACGAAAGCTAGTAGAGTTGCAGATGCAAATTTTCTGCAACTTTGGTTAACCCTTCATAGTTCCAACAGTTGTCAGTTTACTTACAGTAATATTTTAAGAATGTTCATAAGGCATTCCTGCTATATAACATGGAAGGCAGACTGAAGTTATAGAAATGTACGCTTCCGCATTTGTAGATTTAGAGAATGCTCTTGACAGTGTTGGCTCGAGTACACCCTCCCAAATTCTGAAAGTGGCAGAGACAAAATTCTAGGAGAGAAAGGTAATTTTCATTTGAGACAGTAGTTTGAAGCATGATATTTCTTATCTAACTGGTAAATTGTGCCGTCCACAGTTCGCTTGAGGGTTAGGTTATGCCTGTTCACAATATATATAAATGACCTCGTTTATAACATCCCAAGTTCACTGATGATTTTTGCTGATGATGCTGTAGTATATCGAGAGGTTGTAACAATGGAAAATTGTACTGAAATGTAGGAGGATCTGCAACGAATTGACGCATAGTGCAGGGAATGGCAATTGAATTTCAATATAAACAAGTGCGATGTGCTGCGAATACATAGAAAGAGAGATCTTTTATCATTTAGCTCCAGCATAGTAGGTCAGAAACTGGAAGCAGTTAATTCCATAAATTATGTGGGAGTAGGCATTAGCAGTAATGTAAACTGGGATGACCATATAAAATTAATCGTCGGTAAAGCAGATGCTAGACTGAGATTCATTGGAAGAATCCTGAGGAAATGCAGTCCGAAAAACAAAGGAAGTAGGTTACAGTACGCTTGTTCGCCCACTGTTTGAATACTGCTGACCAGTGTGGGATCCTTACCAGACAGGGTTGATAGAAGAAATAGAGAAGATCCAACGGAGACCAGCGCGCTTCGTTACAGGATCATTTAGTAACTGCGAAAGCGTTACGGAGATGGTAAATAGACTCCAGTGGAAGACTCTGCAATAGAGACGTTCAGAAGTTCGGTACGCACTTTAATTCAAGTTTCTAGAACACACCTTCACCGAGGAGTCAAGCAGTATATTGCTGCCTCCTACGTATATCTCGCGAAGAGACCATGAGGATAAAATCAGAGAGATTAGAGCCCACACAGAAGCCTACCGACAATCTTTCTTTCCACGAACAATACGAGACTGAAATAGACGGGAGAACCGATAGAGGTACTCGAGGTACACTCCGCCACACACCGTCAGGTGGCTTGCGGGTTCTATATGTAGATGTAGAAATAAAAAGTAATGGACACTCGTAATAACAGAGTAGCGATTGGGCTATTTCGGGTAATCGTAATTTGGCGTCAGTTTATACAATTGGGATATGTTACAATACAGCATCAACGGTCTATTGCGGTCTAACTGTGTTGGTGAGGCATTAAATTTATCCACAGGGCAGTGACTGCGCCACTGCAATTCACTTTGGAGGTGTGGCGGTGGGACTTGTAGTCCCGCACCACCCTCTGACGGTGACAGTACTACATGAGTCAGGCAGAAAAATTTAGCCTAACGTGGGCAGGTATGATTGAAAAGTATTGGACGTAGAATTGGGGCTAGTCCTGCCAAAGGATGCGTCCGTGGTGGGCGTAGTTTATACAAACAGATGTTCTGAATTTTATTCCATATATATATGCCACTCTTCCAGTGTTTGAGAGAGAAAGGCCCACTTTGTTAGGATACATTGCAGAGCCGCAACAACGGAGGTGGTTGCTAATAGTTTCAAAACATGTGGCATCAATCCTTGCGTCCCGTTGGTTCCTTCATCTACAGCATTTCTTCGTTAGTAGTCAGAAACAGCCTATAAGGCCTCAGAAGCCACAGTGGGGCCATTGTCGACAGCAGTTAGTGGAATGAATGGAACAACGGATTCTACTTTTCAATCGGCCAATCTGCTGTGCTTCCACCATCAGACGTAACACCAAGAGCAGGTAAAACAGTAGTACTGACGTTATCTCCTTTTAAAAAGGTTCTGGAGCAGTCCCTGGCTAAAGGAAAAAATAAATCCCGTTCCAAGGCTAAAGGTAAGACACGATCTTCAACAAATCCTACTCCAGGAGCTTCATTTGAAGCATCTGATAGACCTTCAACATCTGGGGCTATCAGGGTGTCCCAAAAAATATCGAATAGCTTCAGGAAGAGGTTCCTTAGACGAAACAAGAAAAAATGTCTAGTAAGCATACGATTTATAATGCATATGTTAAGAACTATGAGCTCTTGTTCATCTTCGATACCATGAAACAGATCTCTTATACTGCAAGGAATTTGCTTTCCATATTTTGAGATAAGGGAAAATGACGAAAACGAGAAAAAATGATTAGTAGACTTGGCCTCTAAACTGCTTACCTTAAGAGTTATGCGCGCTTATTCATATTCACGGGTGTCCAACACGTCTCTTTTACTGAACAAGTGTTCATGAGTCTTAAGGTATGCATTTTAGAGCCCACCGCACGGGATTAGCTGAGCAGTCTCGGGCGTTGCAATCATGAACTGTGCGGCTGGTCCCGGCGGAGGTTCGAGTCCTCCCTCGGGTATAGGTGTGTGTGTTTGTCTTTAGGCTAATTTAGGTTAAGTAGTGTGTAAGCTTAGGGACTGATGACCTTAGCAGTTATGTCCCATAAGATTCCACACACATTCATTTTAGAGCCCATGTTTACTAGAGTACTTTTTCTTCTTTTGGTTAATGCTATCTCCCCCCAAAATATAGAGAGCAAAGTCTTTGCAGTATAAGAGATCTGTTTCTTGGTATCGAAGATGAACAGTTGCTCATAAGTCTCAAGTTATTGATTTTAGATCCCACGTTTACTGGAAGTTTTTTTTCTTATTTTGGTGTAAGGAACGTGTTCGTAAAGCTTGTAGATGTTTATTTGGTTGTATAGTACTAAAAAGAAACTAATTACAGTGGCAACAGTCAAACAACATAAAAGAGAAGCCATAGTTGAGAAAGGATTGGGTCATGATTGCGACCTGTCTAACATGTAATTCGACCTGTGAAGGAAACCAAGGAGTATACTGGAACGGTGATTGAACTTCAGGTTTGACGATCGTTGCAGTTCTGTGAGATTCGGCAAAATACTTGGAAGAGCAATTGAATGGTATGAATAATTCGTAGCCGGCCGGAATGGTCGAGCGGTTCTAGGCGCTACAGTGTGGAACCACGGAACTGCTACGGTCGTAGGTATCAAGTGATTCTAGGGAATAAGATTTAGAAGTGAGAGAATACAAGAAAATGATCATTTTCATTTGTGCAGCAAAATAAGTGCCGATGGGGAACGTGGAAAGGATATAAAATAAGGACTGTTAATTGTATATCAGTTTAAATGTTACGTATTCTTATATGAAGATACTGATCTGTTGTGTAGCCTTTTACGAACGTGAAATGTAGGCTGCAAATAGTCCACACAAGAAAACAACAGAACCTCTTGACGTGAGATGCCACAGCAGTGTGCTGACGTTTAGACGGATAGATGCACTCAACTCAGTTGGGCAAAAAAGGAGCAGCTTGAGTGAAGAAGATGGGGCCCGTCCTGAGACAACAAAGAATCATCATTATTGTAGCAGGAGGAAGTATGGAAGTTAAGATTATGGAGGCAGACGGATGATGGAGTACAATAAGCAAATTCAAATGGTTGTACGTTGCGGTAGTAATGCGGAAAAAAGCCAGCTTAAACAAAATAGACTAACGTATCACAAGACTCTTCGGTCTGAAGACAGCAACAGCACCAGCAGCAACAACTACAGAAACCACAACAATATTTGAAATTTTGTAGCATTAATTGCTAATTAGGTATATAATCTATTACCATTATAGCGTCGGCCGGAGTGGCCGAGCGGTTGTAGGTGCTACAGTAAGGAACCGCACGACCGCTACGGTCGCTGGTTCGAATCCAGCTTCGGGCATGGATATGTGTGATGTCATTAGGTTAGTTACGTTTAAGTAATTCTAAGTTGCAGAGGACTGATGACCTCGGAAGTTAAGTCCCACAGTGCTCAGAGCGAATTGAACCATTTTGAACCATCATAGCAAATTACAGATTTTACAAAGCTAATAAATGAATAATAATTCAATATTTTCAATATGACTGGATTTCAGCAACTGTCAGAGAGCAGTAAATGAAACTAGACGCAACAGAAGGTCGTTATAATCAACCTTTCACCATGGTTTCGTCGGATGTAAATCCGTTCACTTCAGAAATACATGTAACCTTAAGATAATGTATTAGCATAAGTACAAATCCGAAAATACACTTGTCAAAATTAAGCATCATAAAGAGACTCCCACCAAACTGGTGGACGCATCACCTATAAAACATTATAAGATTTAAAATTGTACAGAATGTAGCAACCAGTCGCGGAAACATAATTTATTTATCTTGTTGCAGATCGATTTAGACAGATATCAGTCATCATCGGTGCATTTTTCTAACCGATACACACCATAAGTAGAAGTACTTCTACTGATATCAGTCGAAAGATTTGCAACAAGATAAATAAATTATGTATCCGCGTCTGGCCGCTACATTCTTTATAATTTTATATTCCACCGTCGCTGCACAGAAAGTCAGTCTTGTGCAGCCCAACATTCATAATCATATTTAATAACGAAACAATGCTGTGCGCTGACAATAGATTTACAATGGACAAATGCCAGATTGCTTGGTTATTTGGTGTTTTTTCAATGTAAACTTTTGGTAAGTACCAGTTTTTATTCTTTTGGATATGTTTTATGCTGTAAATGATATTTCCACCCCCTTCGCGGGGATCTAGTCTCTGTATGAAGCATAATTTTAACGTGTATGTGTCCGGGTATGAAGTTATTGCCGTTAGATTGTCTTCAGGTTATATGTATTTCTGAAGAAAACGAGTTTACGTTCATCGAGACCCTTGTGAAATATCGAATGAAACCACCATTTGTAACAACTGGTTGGCTACTTTTGATTCCTTTACTGATAGACCTAAAAATTGTTAATTAGCTATTATCGTCATAGCACATTACGGATATTACACTCTGGCTAAGTTACATAACAAATTGCTATTACACTCGGAGGTAAGAATTCCAGAAAACTCACTACACGACGAAGATCTCATTAATTAATAACAGAAAACACAGCGAATTTAACAAGTCTATGCCACAAAATTATTACAGTTTGCTGTAGTGGTGAGTGTATAACACAAACACTCTAATTAACAACAGCTCAAACCGTTAAAAAATTAAGTCCAGAAATATTAATTAAATGTTACATCAAATTCATGGTACAAATGCAACAAAAACAATCAAAAGAAAACAAGACGGCCATTATTTCCATATAATTTATACGAAGCCTACAATATTTGAGACCAATGGTATTCAGCTGGTCAACGACTAGAGAAGCTCTTCACTTACGCACGTTCTCTTCAAAGTAAACACTCCTCCTTTTTTGCAAGACAAATCACAGCTATACATTCATCTCCTGCCGACCACACACAAACGAAAAATAAAATTTAGTACTTTTCCATCGTATAACTGAATAAAGTAGAACTTCTTTAATACAGAATCAAATGAACTCTTCATTCATCAATACGGTTCATAACAAACACCCATGGAGACTCAACTGTTTGAATACACTGTGACTCATTTTATTACACTAATAAATATCGAAAATTTCACACGCACTATATGAAAACAAGTTACCACACATAAATCCATATATCTTTAGTACATCTGGTCTATGAGATGCATCTGAAGAGTAAACGGTGTGGGTACTGAAATATATTGGCTACCAAAGCCGCTATTTTAAAAATAATTTATATTTAATTTTTTTGTGACTAGCTTCAGACTAAGAGTTCCACATCTGCCAGAATATATTATGGTGAAAACTGTGTATTCTTCCATGACTAGTATTGTAGCACCAGGTGTCTTTATGTAATTCCACGTACCCACGTACATTCATGGGAAAGAGAAACAATGTTTGGATAGGAGAACTACAATATTCTTTTTCTAAACACATACCCCAGCCGCTATAAAATGTTCTTCAAGACGACTGTTCCTCAGTTTGGAACTAGGGCAGAAACAAATACTGCTATCATTTATACATCAATATTGGCGGGCACGGTGTTGTTTTACAAGTGTAGCGTGTCTCAAAAGGTACGCCACAACACCAGTGTGTAATGGCGCTCAGACTAATTAAGATATTCACACCACGTTTGGCTTATGTGATGGATAATCCAACAAAGTTTTGTTTTATGTTTTTCTGGTTGTCTTGAGAGAAGCATAATGACAACGAATCAAGAAAAGGCTCAGTGAGTGGACTGGTTTATTCGGACCAAATCGGACACGCGGCTTCATAGGAAGTTCCAAACACGATATAGGACGCAACCACACTCGAGGACGCCGATACGTCGGTGGCACAGGAATTTTATGCAGGCAGGAAGCGTTGATGTGAAGCATCATACTGAGCTACCTGTAACAACTGAAGCCGACACAAAACGGATACCGTTGACTTTTCAACTTGCACCTCAGTTTTCGTTCGGAGGACGTCGCAGGAGTTGCAAATCCCTGGGGCGACCGTGCGCCATACCGAAATGTTCTACTCTAGCTGTCTCCAGATCGCTGGATTGGCAGATCGATCCAGTTGTTTGTCTTCCTAGGTCGCCTGACATAATACCTATGGACCTCTTTCTATAATGGTACGTCACACTCCATTAGTCGATGCTCATTCACATCAATGGTTTAATGAACCGAATTGGTGCTGCCATTGCCACAGTTGAAGCGGATATGTTGCACTGATTGTGTGTAGAAGTTGAATCAGACTTATCTGTGTCTGCCACCAAAGACTCACACGTTAAAATTGATTAGATGTTATAAAAACGGTGTGAGTTAGTGTGTTACATAAGTTGTCGCCAGTCGTTTCCCTGTATTCGTGTAAGATCTCTGAGATCGACTCTGTATCTCGTGGCCGTGGTTTTCCTCTTTCGTCGCTTATCGGCTATTTAAGCGCACTTTGCTGTGAGGATATGGCTGGTTTTGATTGATTGGTTTGCGCTCCGGTGTGCAGTCTGATTGTCGGCGGTCACTGTTTGAGCACGCTCTGCCTCTTTCTGTCGAGCGGGCAGTGGGACTGCGGACGGAGACTTATCTGCAGTCGGGAGTGGGTATTGCGTCCATTGAGAGGGTGATGGCCTCGTCTGTGCTGCTAATCGATATGAACCTGTGAAAGGGGAAACCAGCAGGAACTCGCAGTGGTCTCTCACTGACTGTCTAGCTGACCTGGCCGTCATGCACACTGGACTCGCATTCGGGAGGACGACGGTTCAATCCCGTCTCCGGCCATCCTGATTTAGGTTTTCCGTGATTTCCCTAAATCGCTTCAGGCAAATGCCGGGATGCTTCCTTTGAAAGGGCACGGCCGATTTCCTTCCCCATCCTTCCCTCACCCAAGCTTGCACTCCGTCTCTAATGACCTCGTTGTCGACGGGACGTTAAACACTAATCTCCTCCTCCTCCTCCTGGCCGTCATAAAGAGGAACGGTGATCGTACAACGTATTCACGACCACTAATAGGTGACCAGATGCTTCTGATCAAATATTGTATGTACACCGCTTGTAGTTCTTGTTCTTCTCGTCCATCCAATGAGCAAAAGGAATTAATGGAAGTTTATGGTCGTTAAACAGTAGCATTGCTTTTCAACATCTTTTGGGCATCAATGGAGAAAGGTCAATGTAGAAACTTATGCTGAACTCCCTGTTCTTGCATCACTGTACAACATCTGTGTGCAGACGCTAAGTGATACATGCAACACAAAAAATAAGAACCGAATTTCATAATGATACTTTTCATATTTTGGATATTATTGTTGTTGTTGTGGTCTTCAGTCCTGCGGCTGGTTTGATGCAGCTCTTCATGCTATTCTATCCGCTTCAAGTTTCTTCATCTCCCAGTACTTACTGCAACCTACATCCTTCTGAATCTGCTTACTGTATTCATCTCTTGGTCTCCCTCTACGATTTGTACCCTCCACGCTGCCCTCCAATGCTAAATTTATGATCCCTTGATTCCTCAGAACATGTCCTACCAACCGGTCGCTTCTTCTGGCCAAGTTGTGCCACAAACTCCTATTCTCCCCAATTCTATTCAATACCTATTCATTAGTTATGTGATCTACCCATCTAATCTTCAGCATTCTTCTGTAGCACCACATTTCTAAAGCTTCTATTATCGTCCATGTTTCACTTCCTTACATGGCTACACTCCATACAAATACTTTCAGAAATGACTTCCTGACACTTAAATGTATACTCGATGTTAGCAAATTTCCCTTCTTCAGAAACGCTTTCCTTGCCATTGCCAGTCTACATTTTATATCCTCTCTACTTCGACCATCATCAGTTACTTTGCTCCCCAAATAGCAGAACTCCTTTACTACTTTAAGTGTCTCATTTCCTAATCTAATTCCCTCAGCATCACCCGACTTAATTCGACTGCACTCCATTATCCTCGTTTTGCTTTTGTTGATGTCTATCTTATATCCTCCTTTCAAGACAATGTCCATTCCGTACAACTGCTCCTCCAAGTCCTTTGCTGTCTCTGACAGAATTACAATGTCATCGGCGAACCTCAACAATTTAGTTCCTTCTCCACGGATTTTAATACCTACTTCGAGTTTTTCTTTTGTTTCCTTCACTGTCTGTTCAATATACAGATTGAATAACATCGGGGAGAGGCTACAACCCTGTCTCACTCCCTTCCCAACCACTGCTTCCCTTTCATGCACCTTGACTCTTATAACTGACATCTGGTTTCTGTACAAATTGTAAATAGCCTTTGGCTCTCTGTATTTTACTCCTGCCACCTTTAAAATTTGAAAGAGAGTATTCCAGTCAACATTGTCAAAAGCTTTCTCTAAGTCTACAAATGTAGGTTTGCCTTTCCTTAATCTTTCTTCTAATATAAGTCGTAAGGTCAGTATTGTCTCACGTGTTCCAACATTTCTACGGAAGCCAAACTGATCTTCCCCGAGGTCGGCTTCTACCAGTTTTTCCATTCGTCTGTAAAGAATTTGCGTTAGTATTTTGCAGCTGTGACTTGTTAAACTTATAGTTCGGTAATTTTCACATATGTCAACACCTGCTTCCTTCGGGATTGGAATTTTTATATTCTTCTTGAAGTCTGAGTGTATTTCTCCTGTCTCATACATCTTGCTTATCAGCTGGTAGAGTGTTGTCAGGACTGGCTCCCCCAAGGCGGTCAGTAGTTCTACTGGAATGTTGTCTACTCCCGTGGCCTTCTTTCGACTCAGGTCTTTGAGTGCTCTGTCAAACTCTTCACGCAGTATTGTATCTCCCATTTCATTTTCATCTACATCCTCTTCCATTTCCATAATATTGTCCTCAAGTACATCGACCTTGTATAGACTCTCTATATTCTCCTTCAACCTTTCTGCTTTCCCTTCTTTGCTTAGAACTGGGTTTCCATCTGAGATCTTGATATTCATACAGGTGGCTCTCTTTTCTCCAAAAGTCTCTTTAATTTTCCTGTAGGCAGTATTTATCTTGCCCCTAGTGAGATAAGCCTCTACATCCTTTCATTTGTCCTCTAGCCATCCCTGCTTAGCCATTTTGCACCTCCTGTCGGTGTCATTTTCGAGACGTTTGTATTCCTTCTTGCCTGCTTCATTCACTGAATTTTATATTTTCTCCTTTCATCAATTAAATTCAATATTTCTTCTGTTACCCAAGGATTTCTACCAGCCTTCGTCTTTTTACCTACTTGATCCTCTGCTCCCTTCATTACTTCATTCCTCACAGCTACCAATTCTTCTTCTAATGTATTTCTTTCCCCCATTCCTGTCAATTGTTCCTTTATGCTCTCTCTCTGAAACTCTATACAACCTCTGGTTTAGTCAGTTTATCCAGGTCCCATCTCCTTAAATTCCTACCTTTTTGCAGTTTCATCAGTTTTAATCTACAGTTCATAATCAATAGATTGTGGTCAAAGTCCACATCTGCCCCTCCAAATGTCGTACAATTTAAAACCTGGTTCCTATATCTCTGTCTTACCATTACATAATCTATCTGATACCTTCTAGTATCTCCAGGATTCTTCCATGTTTACAACATTCTTTTATGATTCCTGAACCAAGTGTTAGCTATGATAAAGTTATGCTCTGTGCAAAATTGTAGCAGACGGCTTCCTCTTTCATTTCTTACCTCCAATCCATATTCACCTACTATGTTACCTTCTCTCGCTTTTCCTACTCTCGAATTCCAGTCACCCATAACTATTAAATTTTCGTCTCCCTTCACTATCTGAATAATTTCTTTTATTTCATCGTACATTTCTTTAATTTCTTCATCATCTGCAGAGCTAGTTGGCATATAAACTTGTACTACTGTAGTAGGTGTGGGCTTCGTATCTATCTTGGCCACAATAATGCGTTCACTATGCTGTTTGTAGTAGCTTACCCGCATTCCTATTTTCCTATTCATTATTAAACCTACCCCTGCATTACCCCTATTTGATTTTGTGTTTATAACCCTGTAGTCACCTGACCAGAAGTCTTGTTCCTCCTGCCACCGAACTTCACTAATTCCCACTATATCTAACTTTAACCTATCCATTTCCCTTTTTAAATTTTCTAACCTACCTGCCCGATTAAGGGATCTGACATTCCACGGTCCGATCCGTAGAACGCCAGTTTTCTTTCTCCTGATAACGACATCCTCCTGAGTAGTCCCCACCCGGAGATCCGAATGGGGGGGGGGGGGGGGGGGGGGACTATTTTACCTCCGCAATATTTTACCCAAGAGGACGCCATCATCATTTAACCATACAGTAAAGGTGCATGCCCTCGGGAAAAATTACGGCTGTAGTTTCCCTTTGCTTTCAGCCGTTCGCAGTACCAGCACAGCAAGGCCGTTTTGGTTACTGTTACAGGGCCAGATCAGTCAGTCATCCAGACTGTTGCCCCTACAACTATTGAAAAGTCTGCTGCCCCTCTTCAGAACCACACGTTTGTCTGGCCTCTCAACAGATACCCCACCGTTGTGGCTGCACCTACGGTACGACCATCTGTATCGCTGAGGCACGCAAGCCTCCATGCCAACGGCAAGGTCCACGGTTCATGGAGCGGGAGGATTTTGGATATATCCATACATATTACAAAACAGGATGTGTGTGTGTGTGTGTGTGTGTGTGTGTGTGTGTGTGTGTGTGTGTGTGCGAGTGAATGTGTGTGTGTGTATATGTGTTCCACATCATCTAAACTACTAAACCACTGAACCGATTTAAAGCACACCTAGTATACGTTCCTTGCTGTCAGGCAACAATCGCAGTGTTGTTGAGATGCACCCGCCTCTCACAGTTCAGGAAATACGGTCCCACAAACAATGAGATACGTGAAAACTGACGCAACATGCATGCCGTTTAAATGTATTACCCTTGTGTAACAAACTGTATTCCCAATACATTTCGCAGGCAACATCCAAATACGCCTGTCTATGCACATAGAAAACCATATCATAGTACCAGACACAGTGCGGGAGATCTGACATCATAAACACTAAGGTGGGCGAAAAGATGCAGCGTTGCGAATGAAGTTTAAACATATGACGTCTTTTCTATTAACTGTACTCGCAACACAATTTGCGGACAATATCGACATATCCCGCTGGGTGTATCTACTAAATTATGTCACTGTATGACACATAGATCAGGAGATATAATATTATAAACACTGAGATGCATAAAAAACTGCCGTATCATGCATGAGTTTAAACTTATTACTCCTTTGACACTATATTCACAATATAATTGCTGCCGCTCGATGTACCTACACAAATATATAATTGTGCAATACATAATTCAGGAGATATGCCGCCGTAAGCACTGAGATACGTAAAAAATACCCAATGTTGCCTGTAGTTTTAATACATATATTCTTTACTTCCAAGATGATCCTACAGTCGAGTCAGCTTAAGGATATCCCTGAAGCATGGTAGCGTTTTTCACAGCTGTCAATTGCGAAGTGCAAACGGCTGTGGGCTGAAACGGTAGGCTGAAACGGCAGTTGTCTAAAGAGCTATGTAGAGGTGTTGTCAGAGAGATGTCCACAAAATCAGCTGCTCCTGGCGTACGGTAACTGTCCAGAATCATGTTTCTTATTTTGGATACTCTGCTTACACATCTGTTCATTATGGATATTCCTATGTACGACTGTTTCTTAATTTCAAAGGTATCTTCACCAACACGTGCAAACGGAATCTTTTCGATACTTCACTACAAACACTGTTCAATTTTTGCATTCGTTCTGAATAGAAAATTGGCAAATTGCATACCCGGGCGATCATAGGTCTCCATTTAGTAAAGAAATAAATTAACAAAACAATATTACATACTGTGAACTACCTGGAAAGCCGTAGTGATACTTTTTGGTTACTGGATTTTGATTTTACAACAAGAAATACCGGGTGATCAAAAAGTCAGCATAAATTTGAAAACTTAATAAACCACGGAATAATGTAGATAGAGAGGTAAAAATTGACACACATTCTTGGAGGGACATGGGATTTTATTAGAAGCAAAAAAAAAAAGTTCACAAACTGTCCGACAGATGGCGCTGGACAGAAAAACGTCAGTTACTGGGCATGAAATCGTGTATAAAAGGAGCTGTAATGAGAGGAAGAATCAGATGCACCAGCAGACGAAGCATGTTGACGTTACCAGAAAAGGCGCTTTTAGTGAAGCTGTGTGCTAGTTCAGCGTTACGTCATAGGAAGTGGATTCGAACGGGTAAAGGTCCGTTGACAAATGCAGCTGTAGCGAGAATGATTACGAAGCCACGGGTTGTTTAGATGATAGACCCTCTAGTGGCAGACCGAGCACTAGACGTAATGCTACGGAGACAGTTCAGGAAGAAATGGGGACTGTGGCGGGTTCGTCTATGCACGGGGAAGTCAGCGCTCGTGCAGTCTCACGTCGCACCGGCATTCCATACACTACTGTTTGGTTGGCACTTAGTCGTACCCTCCAATGCTATCCGTACAAAATCCATCGGCATCATGAACTGTGAAGCGGAGGGCATTTGTGGTGTGGGCGTTTCAAAGGATGGCGGGAGATGACGATTGGTTGAGTAACGTGTTGTGGACCGACGAAGTTCATTTCACGCTCCGAGGGTCTGTCAAGGCCCACAACTGCAGAATGTGGGCTACCGAAAATCCTAGAACTGTCGTGGAAACTCCATTGCACGACGAGAAAGTCACGGTATGGGTTGGATTTACCACATCTACCGTTATCGGGCCTTTCTTCTTCGAGGAAATGCGTGATTCTGGTAATTGCTACCGTGACGAGTGAGAGGTACGGCGATATGTTACAGAATCGCAACATCCCCAGCCTGGCTGATAAACACCTTCTGGAACGTACGATGTTTACGCAGGATGGGGCTCCGCCCCATATTGCTAGACTCGTGAAAGATCTCTTGCGCGCGTCGTTTGGTGATGATCGTGTGCTCAGCCGCCACTTTCGTCATGCTTGGCCTCCCAGGTCCCCAGACCTCAGACCGTGCGATTATTGGCTTTGGGGTTACCTGAAGTCGCAAGTGTATCGTGATCGACCGACATCTCTAGGGATGCTGAAAGACAACATCCGCCGCCAATACCTCACCAATACTCCGGACATGCTTTACAGTTTTGTCCAAAAAATTATTCCTCGACTACAGCTATTGCTGAGGAATGATGGTGGACATATTGAGTATTTCCTGTAAAGAACATCATTTTTGCTTTGTCTTACTTTGTTATGCTAATTATTGCTATTCTGATCAGATGTGTCAGACATTTTTTGAACTATTTTATTTTTTTGGTTCTAATAAAATACCATGTCATTCCAAGACTGTGTGTCAATTTGTACCTCTCTACCTACATTATTCCGTGATTTATACTGACTTTTTGATCATCCAGTAAATGAGAACCAATGTACAGTATCTCATACCACGTGCAAAATGGTAGTTTAACAGCGTAGTTGTACCCTACTCTGTGCGATACACGAGAATAAAAATATTACTACTGAACAATTGCCTGTCCGAGTAGATTCTTGTAGAGGAGGCTCTGGTTGAACTGTAGAAGTGAACCGCGCCGTTTAAACAGCGGAGCTACATGTACTCTAAATTTCCCTTCAGCCCCGTTCAGTGGCAGAGGCACGGAAAATGCCGCGACCACAGGCTGTTGTCGGGGGAGCGACACACACAATGGAGAGCTGTTGCGGCCGGAGAAAGGCGCGCACGCACACACAGGCGCGCGGTGGGCGGCGAAAAAACAGCTGTCCACGCCTGCGGCTGCCTTGCTGCTGTCGGTCGCTGCGTTGTTCTTGCACGGACAGAGTCGGCCATTGTCACGGCATTCGTGTCGCCCCTGGGCGTGGCACCGCCTGTCGCACACGCCGAACGCCCACCGTTCTGTGGTCGTCAGTGGAGACTAGCAAACTACGAACACGGCCGGTCATCTGGCCGGTAGCAGATCCTCTGCAATCCCGAAGAATAGCCTACGAAAGAGATCGGACAGTTAATACAGGAAATTCCTATACAGTAAGTGTAAAATCAATACTTTCAGCATTGAAGGCACTACTAAGTTTCAGCAGCAGGGTACCTCTGCTACAAAATTAGCAAATTTGGAAATTTGTGGTAGGGTCTTATGGGACCAAACTGTTGAGGTCATCGTTCCCTAAGCCTACACACTACTTAACCTAACTTAAAACTAACTTACACTAAGGACGGCACACACACTCATGCCCGAGGGAGGACTCGAACCTCCGACGGGGGATTTAATTAGCTAAAGATTGACATCTTCTGAATATAGAGCAAAAAAGTCCACTGCTGGGGGCATGGGAGCTTTGAAATTACTTCAGATTATTAGTGTCATCCGCCACTTCCTACCGAAATGCATCAGGTGAACATGAAAACTGAGAACAGGAATATACATCAATTACAAAATGATTTCGGTCATTGTGTCACAAAACAAACCCACGATTTGACAAAATTACTAACAAATGAGCAAGCGCGGACTTATTAAAATTGTTATATTTTTGTTGAAGTGTACGACCTACAACCCCTGCCTACTTTTTTGTGGTTATGTGGCACCAGTGGCAGATATTGCTAGGACCACCCTACGAATAACAACTGTTAATAAAATTTTGATAATTGTCAAGCATGACTTTAAGTGATACAAATGAGAGACATCAGTCATTAATCATCAAATTGCAGCTGTACCGGAAAAGTGCTGCGCATTAGCGTGTAATCACTGAACTGTAACATTATTGTTATTGTCTTTTTTCTTGATGATCTGACTTAATGTCCTGCAGGAAATCAATAACCATCAGAAAACAGAAAAGACGAAGGAATAACTATCTTAATGTTTACATCAGTGTTATTACTGTGATGAACGAAGTACAGTCAAACCTCGCTTAATGAGCAGCTTCTTTAAAGAGTGGTTCGCATAACGATGCACTACGTAATTTTGTGAAAGGTTGGCTCGTTTGCCTAGCGATGCTTCTCACAACGAGTCAACGAGCCTGCTCCAGCCCTTTGTCTTTTCATAGACTTAGGTAACCATTTGTAAGTCCGCAACTCGTGGTCTTGCGGTAGCGTCCTCGCTTACCGAACACGGGGTCATAGGTTCGATTCCCGGCGGGTCAGGGATTTTTCCTGCCTCGAGATGACTGGGTGTTGGTGTGTCGTCTTCATCATCATCATCATTCATCCCCGTTACGGTCGGAGGAAGGCAATGGCAAACCACCTCCACTAGGACCTTGCCTAGTAAGGCGGCGCGGGTCTCCCGCGTCGTTGCCCTACGCTCTGTAAAGAAGTATGAGACTTTATCATCAACCATTTCTAAAAGCACCCTGCGACCTATATACATCTCTTCAGCTGCTATAGTTTGGCAATAAGTCATTCACTCTTCTATGACCTTCAGCCTTGTACAGTGGAAGCTTCGCTAAATGGCAATCCAGGATGAAGCTGTAGTGTTAGCATCACACTGCATTGTTGGCAATACTCCTCTCGCTGCAGTTGGCGTGTCCTATACCTCCGCTTCGGTCTCCTCGAGGCTGCTGAAAATTCTCTGTGACCATGATGTAAGCTCGCCTAACTTCGAAGACTCTTGTTAATTCATAGCCCTGCAAAAAGCTATTTATGAATTTCATTTAACATTGGCTGTCGTTAACGAACATAAGTTCAATAAAGCTGGCCATCAACCAATAGATAGGGAGACGTTTCATCCAAATACCCGTCTTCTGTGATTAGCACTCGTTTTGAAGAGTAACCAAATACAAATATTTTTAGACAACTTTCTTGTAAATAAAGATGTACAATATTATACGTTATCTTACTGTTTGATAATTTTTTTGTATTCTTGTCGCAATCGGACGTATTATCCTATCTTTACGTGATTGCCTGCAGAAAAATACACTGCCGGAAGAAAAAGAATTAGTACACCCACGTAGAGACTTCCAATTCACTAAAAATTTATTGTTGTAACCATGATTGTGGAGTACATGAAAGGATTAGCTTACAGATCAGCATGAAAAGCGGTTCTGAGGACAGGTAACGAACATGCTGAAAAACCCATACAACACTACTGGCCATTAAAATTGCTACACCACGAAGATGACGGGCTACAGACGCGAAATTTAACCGACAGGAAGAAGATGCTGTGATATGCAAATGATTAGCTTTTCAGAGCATTCACACAAGGCTGGCGCCGGTGGCGACACCTACAATGTACTGACATGAGGACAGTTTCCAACCGATTTACGGCCTCGGGATTAGCCGAGCGCTCTAAGGCGCTGCAGTCATGGACTGTGCCGCTGTTCCCGGCGGCGGTTCGAGTCCACCCTCGGGAATGTGTGTGTGTGTTTGACCTTAGGATAATTTAGGTTAAATAGTGTGTAAGCTTAGGGACTGATGACCTTAGCAGTTAATCCATATAAGATTTCCCACACATTTGGTCCAACCGTATTCTCACGCATAAACAGCAGTTGACCGGCGTTGCCTCTTGAAACGTTGTTGTGATGCCTCGTGTAACGAGGAGAAAGGCGTACCATCACGTTACCGACTTTCATAAAGGTCGGATTAATAGACTATCGAGATTGCGGTTTATCGTATCGTGACATTGCTGCCTGCATTGGTCAAGATCCAATTACTGTTAGCAGAATATGGAATCAGTGGGTTCAGGAGGGCAATACGGGACACCGTGCTAATTACTATCAGTCGAGATGACAGACATCTTATCCGAATGGCTGTAAAGGATCGTGCAGCCTCGTCTCGATCCCTGAGTCGACAGATAGGGACGTGTGCAAGACAACATCCATCTGCACAAACAGCTCGACGACGTTTGCAGCAGCATGGATTATCAGTTCGGAGACCGAAGCTGCAGTTACCTTTGACGCTGCATCACTGACAGGAGCGCCTGCGATGGTGTACTCAACGACGATCCTGGGTGCACGAATGGCATAACGTCATTTTTTCTGATGAATCCAGTTTCTGTTTACAGCATCATGATGGTCGCATCCGTGTTTGGCGACATCGCGGTGAACGCACACTGGAAGCGTATATTCGTCATCGCCATACTGGCGCATCACCCGGCTTGATGATATGGGGTGCCATTGGTTACACGTCTCGGTCACCTCCTGTTCGCATTGACGGCACTTTGAACAGTGGACGTTACATTTCAGATGTGTTACGACCCGTGGCTGTACCCTTCATTCGATCCCTGCAAAACCCTACATTTCAGCAGGATAATGCACGGCCGCATGTTGCAGGTCCTGTACGGGCTTTTCTGGAGACAGAGAGTGTTCGACTGCCCCCTCGCGAGCACATTCTCCAGATCTATCACCAATTGAAAACGTCTTATCAATGGTGGCCGAGCAACTGGCTCGTCATAATACGCCAGTCAATACTCTTGATGAATTGTGGTATCGTGTTGAAGCTGCATGGGCAGCTGTACCTGTACACGCCATCCTATCCCTGTTTGACTCAATGCCCAGACGTATCAAGACCGTTATTACGGCCAGAGGTGGTTGCTCCTGGTACTGATTTCTCAGGATCTATGCACCCAAACTGAATGAAAATGTAATCACATGTGAGTTCTAGGATAATATATTTGTCCAATGAATATCCGTTTAACATCTGCATTTTTTCTTGGTGTTGCAATTTTAATGGTCAGTAGTGTATATGACACTGCTGCCCATACACTACCACGATCCTAGAGGGCGTCTGTGGTGCGCAGAAGTCCAGAACATTGCCTACGGATGTGACAATGTCCACCTAACTACTGGTACCAGTATCGTTGAACAACTGACGATTCATGCACACTGTGGCAATTTTTCGATAGGACCATCTTGCCACTCGGTATACCGCAGCGTGACCCCTTTCAAACTTGCTCAGTTGCCTGTAAAAAGAACGAGTGCTTATACGTCGCATCACTGCCTGCTTGCTTCAGACGTTTACATCACAGCGAGTTTTCTGGCTGTGAGCATTCCGTATTAAAGTGTGTAGAGATATGGCGCTCTGGGCACTATATTACTACTCTATCTGTTGGCGGACAACTTTGAAAGCATTATCAGTACATCTACTATCCCTCATGTAGCATATACCATCATCCGATCAAAATAGACCTCGTATTTTCCACCGGCAACGTGACCTTCGCGTAACGAATGTTTCACATTGCGTTTGAGGCTTGGAACGATTGAGCTCTTTAAGTGAGAGCCCACTTATATCCAAATTGAAAAGAAGTTGGTCTTCTTCGAATTTCTTAATGTTACGTGTCGGGTCTTGTTCATTTAGACATAAATCAATTCCTGGAAATAGTTGAAGACTAACGTACTTCAAATTAAAATTATATTTCACTCTTCTTAGGCCTAGGATTTTATGTTACAGAGCTCCTAGGTTGTTGTTTCATTTACTTTCATTCAAATTCAAAGGCAGACAATACTTCTTTTGAATCAATTGTGATAATATTTGTTAATTTACTATAAATATTTGTACTATTTAAAGAAATTTTCAACTGGTTTTTGAAGCATGGTCAAAATAATTATGATTCAGAATTAACAACGCGAAAGATATGACAAATGAACCAGGCGACAAGCAACGGCGATTTTGAGGGAATTCCGACGGAGCCACAGAGCTACGAAAATCGGAACAACGTCAATAAACTGTGAGTCAATTACAATTTGAGGTGACCTCAAGCGTCCTAGATCCTCTCTTTATATCGTTCAAATGGCTCTGAGCACTATGGAACTCAGCTGCTGTGGTCATCAGTACCCTAGAACTTAGAACTACTTAAACCCAACTAACCCAAGGGCATCACACACATCCATGCCCGAGGCAGGATTCGAACCTGCGACCGTAGCAGTCGCACGGTTCCGGACTGCGCGCCTAGAACCGCGAGACCACCGCGGCCGGCCCTCTCGTTATAAATTGCTGTATTTTGTGCCTTCTCGCACTACTGCCAATCCTAGCCGTCTCTTCTTTGTTTCGGAGTACGGTTACTGAAAAGCATTCTAGTAACCGTGGTTCGAAGTAATAGACGTGAGCTGTGTGCGTTGTCGCAACCGTTTTGTATCATATTTCAAGGTGAATATATTCTACAAGGGAGTAAGGTCTCCAATTTTTTTCTAAATACATTTTTTTTGTCATCAGTCTACTGACTGGTTTGATGCGGCCCTCCACGGATTCCTCCCCTGTGCTAACCTCTTCATCTCAGAGTAGCACTTGCAACCTACGTCCTCAAACATTTGCTTGACGTATTCCAATCTCTGTCTTCCTCTACAGTTTTTGCCCTCTACAGCTCCCTCTAGTACCATGGAAGTCATTCCCTCATGTCTTAACAGATGTCCTATCATCCTGTCCCTTCTCCTTATCAGTGTTTTCCACATATTTCTTTCCTCTCCGATTCTGCGTAGAACCTCCTCAATCCTTACCTTATCAGTCCACCTAATTTTCAACATTCGTCTATAGCACCACATCTCAAATGCTTCGATTCTCTTCTGTTCCGGTTTTCCCACAGTCCATGTTTCACTACCATACAATGCTGTACTCCAGACGTACATCCTCAGAAATTTCTTCCTCAAATTAAGGCCGGTATTTGATATTAGTAGACTTCTCTTGGCCAGAAATGCCTTTTTTGCCATAGCGAGTCTGCTTTTGATGTCCTCCTTGCTCCGTCCGTCGTTGGTTATTTTACTGTCTAGGTAACAGAATTCCTTAAATTCATTGACTTCGTGACCATCAATCCTGATGTTAAGTTTCTCGCTGTTCTCATTTCTACTACTTCTCATTACCTTCCTCTTTCTCCGATTTACTCTCAAACCATACTGTGTACTCATTAGAATGTTCATTCCGTTCAGCAGATCATTTAATTCTTCTTCACTTTCACTCAGGATAGCAATGTCATCAGCGAATCGTATCATTGATATACTTTCACCTTGCATTTTAATTCCACTCCTGAACCTTTCTTTTATTTCCATCATAGCTTCCTCGATGTACAGATTGGAGAGTAGGGGCGAAAGGCTATAGCCTTGTCTTACACCCTTCGTAATACGAGCACTTCGTTCTTGATCGTCCACTCTTACTATTCCCTCTTGGTTCTTGTACATATTGTATATGACCCGTCTCTTCCTATAACTTACCCCTACTTTTTTCAGAATCTCGAACAGCTTGCGCCAATTTATATTCTCGAACGCTTTTTCCAGGTCGACAAATCCTATGAACGTGACTTGATTTTTCTTCTGCCTTGCTTCCATTATTAGACGTAACGTCAGAATTGCCTCTCTCGTGGCTTTACTTTTCCTAAAGCCAAACTGATCGTCACCTAGCGCATTCTCAATTTTCTTTTCAATTCTTCTGTATATTATTCTTGTAAGCAGCTTCGATGCATGAGCTGTTAAGCTGATTGTGCGATAATTCTCGCACTTGTCAGCTCTTGCCGTCTTCTGAATAGTGTCGATGATGCTTTTCCGAAAGTCAGATAGTATGTCGCCAGACTCATATATTCTACTCACCAACGTGAATAGTCGTTTTGTTGCCACTTCCCCTAATGATTTTAGAAATTCTGATGGAACGTTATCTATCCCTTCTGCCTTATTTGACCGTAAGTCCTCCAAAGCTCTTTAAAATTCCGATTCTAATACTGGATCCCCTATCTCTTCTAAATCGACTCCTGTATCTTCTTCTATCACATCAGACAAATCTTCACCCTCATAGAGGCTTTCAATGTACTCTTTCCACCTATCTGCTCTCTCCTCTGCATTTAACAGTGGAATTCCCGTTGCACTCTTAATGTTACCACTGTTGCTTTTAATGTCACCAAAGGTTGTTTTGACTTTCCTGTATGCTGAGTCTGTCCTTCCCACAATCATATCTTTCTCGATGTCTTCACATTTTTCCTGCAGCCATTACGTCTTAGCTTCCCTGTACTTCCTATTTATTTCACTCCTCAGCGACTTGTATTTCTGTATTCCTGATTTCCCCGGTACATGTTTGTACTTCCTCCTTTCATCAATCAACTGAAGTATTTCTTCTGTTACCCATGGTTTCTTCGCAGCTACCTTCTTTGTACCTATGTTTTCCTTCCCAAATTCTGTGATGACCCTTTCTAGAGACGTCCATTCCTCTTCAACTGTAATGCCTACTGCGCTATTCCTTATTGCTGTATCTGTACCGTTAGAGACCTTCAAACGTATCTCGTCATTCCTTAGTACTTCCGTATCCCACTTCTTTGCGTATTGATTCTTCCTGACTAATGTCTTGAACTTCAGCTTACTCTTCATCATTACTATATTGTGATCTGAGTCTATATCTGCTCCTGGGTACGCCTTACAATCCAGTATCTGATTTCGGAATCTCTGTCTGACCATGATGTAATCTAACTGAAATCTTCCCGTATCTCCCGACCTTTTCCAAGTATACCTCCTCCTCTTGCGATTCTTGAACAGGATATTCGCTATTACTAGCTGAAACTTGTTACAGAACTCAATTAGTCTTTCTCCTCTTTCATTCCTTGTCCCAAGCCCATATTCTCCTGTAATCTTTTCTTCTACTCCTTCCCCTACAACTGCATTCCAGTCGCCCATGACTATTAGATTTTCGTCCCTCTTTACATACTGCATTACCCTTTCCATATCCTAATACAATTTCTCTATCTGTTCATCTTCAGATTGCGGCGTCGGCATACCTGAACTATCGTTGTCGGTGTTGGTCTGCTGTCAGTTCTGATTAGAACAACGCGGTCACTGAACTGTTGATAGTAACACACCCTCTGCCCTACCTTCCTATTCATAACGAATCCTACACCTGTTGTTGATATTACCCGATACTCATCTGACCAGAAATCCTTGTCTTCCGGCCACTTCACTTCACTGACCCCTATTATATCTAGATTGAGCCTTTGCCTTTCCATTTTCAGATTTTCTAGTTTCCCTACCACGTTCAAGCTTCTGACATTCCACGCCCCGACTCGTAGAACATTATCCTTTCGTTGATTATGCAATCTTTTTCTCATGGTAACCTCCCCCTTGGCAGCCCCCTCCCGGAGATCCGAATGGGGGACTATGGCCAATGGAGAGATCGTCATGACACTTCTTCAACTACAGGCCACATGTCCTGTGGATACACGTTACGTGTCTTTAATGCAGTGGTTTCCATTGCCTTCTGCATCCTCATGTCGTTGATCGTTGCTGATTCTTCCGCCTTTAGGGACAATTTCCCACCCCTAGGACCAGAGAGTGCCCTGAACTTCTATCCGCTCCTCCGCCCTCTTTGACAAGGCCGTTGGCAGAATGAGGCTGACTTCTTATGCCGGAAGTCTTCGGCCGCCAATGCTGATTATTTATCAAAATTTAGGCAGTGGCGGGGATCGAACCCGGGACCGAAGTCGTTTTGATTATGAATCAAAGAGGCTACCCCTAGACCACGGGAAGTTCAATACAAAGACAGGATTATTTCTACAATGGTATTCATCAGTTTACAGCTTGAACATTTAGCTATTTTTCGACATAAACACCATTTCTGTCGATGCATTTTTATAGACGCTGTAGCAGTTTTTGTATGCCCATGTCATACCAGCTCGCCGCCATGCTTTTCAGAAAGTTATGAACCTCTTCTTTCACCTCGTCGTCGGAGCTGAATCGCTGGGACCGCAATTAACGCTAACGGGTACTGTGAGACTCTGAAAAAACTCAAACGAGCAATTCAGAACCGAAGAAGAGGAATGTTGACCAAGATCGTGTACATTCATTCTCCTTTTCGTCTCCCTTCACTATCTGAATAATTTCTTTTATTTCCTCGTACATTTCTTCAATTTCTTCATCATCTGCAGAGCTAGTTGGCATATAAACTTGTACTACTGTAGTAGGTGTAGGCTTCGTATCTATCTTGGCCACAATAATGCGTTCACTATGCTGTTTGTAGTAGCTTACCCGCATTCCTATTTTCCTATTCATTATTAAACCTACTCCTGCATTACCCCTATTTGATTTTGTGTTTATAACCCTGTAGTCACCTGACCAGAAGTCTTGTTCCTCCTGCCACCGAACCTCACTAATTCCCACTATATCTAACTTTAACCTGTCCATTTCCCTTTTTAAATTTTCTAACCTACCTGCCCGATTAAGGGATCTGACATTCCACGCTCCGATCCGTAGAACGCCAGTTTTCTTTCTCCTGATAACGACATCCTCCTGAGTAGTCCCCGCCCGGAGATCCGAATGGGGGACTATTTTACCTCCGGAGTATTTTACCCAAGAGGATGCCATCATCATTTAATCATACAGTAAAGCTGCATGTCCTCGGGAAAAATTACGGCTGTAGTTTCCCCTTGCTTTCAGCCGTTCGCAGTACCAGCACAGCAAGGCCGTTTTGGTTAATGTTGCAAGGCCAGATCAGTCAATCATCCAGACTGTTGCCCCTGCAACTACTGAAAAGGCTGCTGCCCCTCTTCAGGAACCACACGTTTGTCTGGCCTCTCAACAGATACCCCTCCGTTGTGGTTTCACCTACGGTACGGCCATCTGTATCGCTGAGGCACGCAAGCCTCCCCACCAACGGCAAGGTCCATGGTTCATGGGGGGAGGAATTTCCCACTACAAAAGAATAAAACAGAAAATTTTAAAAAGAAATATGCAAATGAAAATTACATGGAATTATAGGACATTTGCCTAACTTTAAACTTATGAATGATATGAGATCCGGATCATGGTTTTATAACAAAAAAATATAAAGCTTGTTATTTCTATTTATCTCAGTCTTATTATTTTTTTTTATTTATTGGTCTTTGGGATAAATAGGGCCATGTCGAAACGTAATTTGGAGCCAGGAGAATAAGAAACAAAATCTACCTCCTTCAAGGAAGGTTTTATTGAATACAAAACTAAAAATAATACATGGATTGCGGTTTTATTTCTGATTTCCAAAATAAGAATTATTATATCTCCTATTACTTTATCGTAATGTTGAAATAATGAACTAAGTTTGTTTGTCAACACAAAGTTACTGACATGTTTGAAAATGATGGCTTTGAATCTACAAGTTGTACTCCAGAAATTACGAAGGTTTTAAACATATCCTTGGTTGAAAAATTAGTCCTAATCTGTTAAAATAAACATGGTTGATAGGCCTTCCTTTTGCAAAAAAATAAAACTTCGCCTTGTAAATAATAAATTTTAAATGCGTGCAGGTTAGCCGAGCGGTCTCAGACGCTGCAGTCATAGACTGTGAGGCTGATCCCTGCGCAGGTTAGAGTCCTCCCTCGGGCATGGGTGTGTGTGTGTGTGTATCCTCACGATAATTTAGGTTATTTAATGTGTAATCTTAGGGACTGATGCCCTTCGCAGTTAAGTCCCGTAAGATTTCACAAACATTTGAACATTTTTTTTTTTTTTTGTTTAACTTCAGAGAGTAGCTGTGTGAAGCAAGCGAGCTGTTGCTACATAAACCACCATCAGTCCAGTAGTAGTCGTTTCTACACGACACTGTGCGGATGAAACGACACTGTGACAACAGTGAGACCACACGATCGGGGATTGAGGGAAAGGACTGTTCTCATGGGCAGAAGGTAGGAACACGAGGGTAGACGTAATGTCTTCTTAGCTTCCTTTCGGTTATAACGATATGTTTACGTAATGTGTATACATAAACATAAGTCCCCGTTCGTAGTCGCTAATTATAACAATATGTTTCTTTTGTGCTGCAACATATAGCTATAATCAGCGGTGGAAATATATTTGCAAACGCCGACCGTGTGCGGCTGCCTCTTGTTGGATCGTCTGATCAGTCGGAAGTTGCATTGCAGAGGAGAGTAAATTCCTATTCAAAATATAATTACTTTTGGATGGCTCAACATGAATTTCCTAAGGGACCGTAGTTTATCATGCATTTACCAGTAGAATGTGGCGCGGAGAAAATATTTCGCCGCAAACAACTTCCGTCCGATTTCGACGAAAGAATTCGTGACTGTGAACTCTCTATTTGGCAGAAACATAAAGAAAATTAAATAACTTCATGAAGGAGTGAGACATAGATTCTACACTAAATAAATAGTCCGTACACCAATTCCATTTAAATTGGAATTTATGGCAATTAATAGAAGAACTTACACTGCAATGAAAAATTTAACATGGATGCCGTTTTGTCTGGCACTTCTCTTCTGGTAATGACAATAATTCCTTTGACGTTTTCACATACACGTCGCACAATAAATTTACTGCTATGCAGTATTGCACTTTTAGTATTGCACTTTACTTTACACTAAAATAATATTATTTTTAACGATAATAATACGGCGGCAAGACACAAGTTACAAGAGACAAGAGAAGAATGAGTAACTGTTCATCGAGAGTATCTCGTACATAAATTAAAAAAAAAAAAATGTGTAAAAGTGTTCTTCTTCTGTCCGTTTTTCGCGCCGCGGGTTTCAAAGTCAGTAACTCACTGCATCTCTGACGGCGCTTCGACAATAAACAAGTTACGTCACAGGTCGTTCACCTTTTACATTCTCGCAACATTATTTGCTAACTGAAGCTGTTGCCGAGCGACTGCTCGATTAGTGAATGATTTAAAATGATAAGGCAATCACATAATGTTACACGGTCCAAATCACGGAATAAACGTACGTGGTCAGGGCTTTCAGCGAGCTTTTGCGCACTTGGCGGGAATCTATCTCGACGCGCCCACGATACAACCCTAAGTCCAGTACCTGACACATGTCAGTGTTGTCATCTGCTGTAACGCTGCGAAGGTGGACTTTATTTTCAATCTACATTTCTATTTTTTTAGAATTTGTCATACAAGTGACTGGCGGTGACGTAAGCAGTTAAGGCACAAGCAACAAGCAACCAATCAATCTTTGCACGAACCATTTACGTGGAACATCAGAATTAAAACGTCTCTTGCAGATAGCGTAGCTAGGTGTGGCACTAGCTGACTTCCTCCCCCCTCCCCTCCCCCCTGCCCTCTCCGACCCCTACCCCCTCCTCTTGCCAACGACCCAGGAGAAGCGACTAGACGCCAGCAGCTGCAGCACCAGCGTGCCGGCACTGGCGCCAGTGCGAGCGCCTTCAGCGCTGTTCGCCAGGCGGGGCACGCGCGTCGGGCGCCGTTTTAATTAGAGTCGCAGCGCGCCCCACGGCGACCGCAGCGCCCCACACCGGCTCCGCCGCCACCGACGCCGCCGCCTCTGTAGACCGCCGAAGCACCAGCTGTTCTGCGAAATTAGCGCCGCACCGGCCACTGCGTCTCGCAGAGGAAGACGTGAACGCTCCTACCGTGACCTCTTCCAGCGCCCCCGGGAACCTCCAAATGTCTACCCAGCTGCTTCTCATCAACATTAAGGTCACCGCAGCAAAACAACTAGCCAAATGATGCTAGTAATTACCAGCTATTTACATTCACCGGTTCACTGTTACCCGTATTTACCATACACAGCACCTCCTGGAACGAACATGAGTCGGTTTGCCCTCATAAGCGTTCAGTTCCTTACTGTCCACTGTTGACCTTCAAAACTGCAACAACTCAACAGACATGATATTTCCACAAAGTTTTACGCGAGGCTGAAGCAACGAATGAAAATTTGTACCAACGCCGTGTACAAACTTTTATTTGTGGCTTCAGCCTATAGTTATAGATCACAGACATTTGAAAATGTATATGGTTCCAGAGACTTTCTGAAGTTTCCAATGTTACAGGCTGCCATGTAGTTTCATTAGACTAAAGCACCTATACAAGCATTTCAGGCAAAATCTCCAAATTGGTTCATACCTGAAGTGCTAATCCATTGCAGTATATATATATCCATTGCAATATATTTGTCGTGTGACTAGGGCCTCAGATCGGGCAGACCGTTCGCCGAGCGCAAGTCTTTCGATTTGACGCCCCCACCTGCCCGTCGATGGGGATGAAATGATGATGATTAGGACAACACAAGACCCAGTCCCTGAGGATTGACATTATGTCGCTGTGACCAATCAGATACCGGGGGCGGACTCTGGAACCATATAGCTGCATTTGATTAAAGCACCTACGCCTGGGTTTCAGGCAGGGTCCCCTGCTCCGTTCGATGCTGAGGTGCTATTTGAATAGAGCTGGAGAGCCTCAGCAATGTTGATCGATGTTCACGGGAATACCACGTGAGCTGAGGCGTGAGTGGGAATTTGGATTGAGAAGGTAGTTGTCTATGGTAGTCGGTGCAGTTGTGTGAGATTACGGTGCCAGGGTGGCATAGCGGTTTGCTCGTGTGCAGAGTACAAATTTTCATTCGTCCTTTCAGTCTGCGTACACACATCCTAAGTACTTGCGCCTGTAAAAGTCTCTGGAACTATTAAGTTTCATTTGAGTAAAGCACCGATACCTGTATTTCAGTCACGATCTCCCAGTTTGCTCGAAGCTAAAGTGCTAATCCATTGCAGTTTGAAAGCTTCTGCATGCTCGTAGAGTTTAGGGAGCATCCCAGTTGGGTTGACAAGTGAGCGGGAAATTTGGGCTCAGGAGGAAGGTGTACTACCGTAGCCGACGAAGTTGTGTAAAGCAATCTATCCTACGTGGCATAGCGGTTAACGCAACTGTCTAGGGAGCTTCGACTACCGGCCTTGGTACAAACTTGTTTTCGCACCTTCACCTTGCGTATATAAATCCTACACGTTTGAGGATTGGAAAGATTTCATTCGGTTACTCGAAATTTAAATAGCGGTAGTAGAACTGTTCTGCTAGCAGCTTAAAATGCTGGTTCTCTGAATTTTCCCAGTAATGTTTCGAGAAAATAAGGGGGTCTTCTGTCCAGAGCTTGCAATTAGAGTTTGCGTAGCATTTGAAACGTCCCCTTAGAAAAATTGTACATCACTGTGCTTAAACTGACACACAATATTTTTAGCGCAACGGAATCTGACTTTCAATAATCCCTACAAAAGAATGGCCCTGACTATCATTAACGTATACCTTTCACAAATCACTTACCTCACAGAAATCTTCGATACTCAATCTACTGAAATACAGCGAGCATCACTACTGACAGCTAAATAAAAGATTCAAACTACAGAAGGCACTAACTACTTATAGGCACAGTTAGCAAATGAAAGACTTTGATAGAGAACAAACAATGTGTATACCTTAATAGTGTTCAAAAGTCATAATATACACTCCTGGGAATTGAAATAAGAACACCGTGAATTCATTGTCCCAGGAAGGGGAAACTTTATTGACGCATTCCTGGGGTCAGATACATCACATGATCACACTGACAGAACTACAGGCACATAGACACAGGCAACAGAGCATGCACAATGTCGGCACTAGTACAGTGTATATCCACCTTTCGCAGCAATGCAGGCTGCTATTCTCCCATGGAGACGATCGTAGAGATGCTGGATGTAGTCCTGTGGAACGGCTTGCCATGCCATTTCCACCTGGCGCCTCAGTTGGACCTGCGTTCGTGCTGGAAGTGCAGACCGCGTCAGACGACGCTTCATCCAGTCCCAAACATGCTCAATGGGGGACAGATCCGGAGATCTTGCTGGCCAGGGTAGTTGACTTACACCTTCTAGAGCACGTTGGGTGGCACGGGATACATGCGGACGTGCATTGTTCTATTGGAACAGCAACTTCCCTTGCCGGTCTAGGAATGGTAGAACGATGGGTTCGATGACGGTTTGGATGTACCGTGCACTATTCAGTGTCCCCTCGACGATCACCAGAGGTGTACGGCCAGTGTAGGAGATCGCTCCCCACACCATGATGCCGGGTGTTGGCCCTGTATGCCTCGGTCGTATGCAGTCCTGATTGCGGCGCTCACCTGCACGGCGCCAAACACGCATACGACCATCATTGGCACCAAGGCAGAAGCGACTCTCATCGCTGAAGACGACACGTCTCCATTCGTCCCTCCATTCAAGCCTGTCGCGACACCACTGGAGGCGGGCTGCACGATGTAGGGCGTGAGCGGAAGACGGCCTAACGGTGTGCGGAACCGTAGCCCAGCTTCATGGAGACGGTAGCGAATGGTCCTCGCCGATATCCCAAGAGCAACAGTGTCCCTAATTTGCTGGGAAGTGGCGGTGCGGTCCCCTACGGCACTGCGTAGGATCCTACGGTCTTGGCGTGCATCCGTGCGTCGCTGCGGTCCGGTCCCAGGTTGACGGGCACGTGCACCTTCCGCCGACCACTGGCGACAACATCGATGTACTGAGGAGATCTCACGCCCCACGTGCTGGGCAATTCGGCGGTACGTCCACCCGGCCTCCCGCATGCCCACTATACGCCCTCGCTCAAAGTCCGTCAACTGCACATACAGTTCACGTCCACGCTGTCGCGGCATGCTACCAGTGTTAAAGACTGCGATGGAGCTCCGTATGCCACGGCAAACTGGCTGACACTGACGGCGGCGGTGCACAAATGCTGCGCAGCTAGCGCCATTCGACGGCCAACACCGCGGTTCCTGGTGTGTCCGCTGTGCCGTGCGTGTGATCATTGCTTGTACAGCCCTCTCGCAGTGTCGGGAGCAAGTATGGTGGGTCTGACACACCGGTGTCAATGTGTTCTTTTTTCCCAGCATTGGATTGAGGAAAGAAGTGGATGCCAGTTTTGCAATATGTTAAACAATATATACAAGAATGAGCACAGAGATCAAATAAGAAAAAGATGAGAAGTCGCTTAGTCAAAAATCAAAGCAAGCTGCCTCATACCACAGTTTGAAGTTATTTTGTCTTGACAATTCTCATACAGCTTCAGTTAAAAGACTTAAAATTTGTCTGTCGCCAATTCTACCAGATTTAAAATATAAATAACCTAGATGTAATAATTACCTCTCTCTCAGCACTATCACATACATTTTCAGAAAGAAAAACGGAAAACACGATATCTCACAAAACTTTCAACCATTTCTTAAGAGCAAACGTGACAGTTATTATTTTTAACCAGAGCAGGACAGTATGTACTGCAACTAATCCTAAACTCAGCAATAACTAACAGGGAGGTCACAACCGATAGCTCAAAACATATTATCAAATATCGAACACCAGAAGAAGTGGTTCCTTATCCTATTTGTCAGTTGGTTTGGATTCCTGGCGGTGTGCTTTACGTCTAGTCTTTTGGCATCCTCCTCGGAGCACCAGTCAAAATACAGAATATGACAACATCTAGATCGTATCTGAAACAGGTCAGCGATTTACACGAGCGACACACAATATAATAATAGCACGGGAACAAATAAAAAGCCTCAAAACCAATTCAGTTAAAACATCGTACGTCAACATCAAAATGCAACGAACATAGCAGTGAGGATATCAGACCAGGAACATATCAGTGAAACAGGTACATTCCACCCTCTAAGTGACGCCGCAAAAACCGTGTATTTGTTTTATATGAAATCACAAAACAGGTCAGTCATCAATTATTAGCGCCATAGTGTATGTGAACGAAAGACAGAAATCGTTGCGACGTGCCCACCCGTACACAGTACCTGAGTAGCACTGCACAATGCAGATGCAATAACGACGCCTGATTTCATGTCCGGCGGAATAGTTCACTCGAAATGTATTTTCATCTACAGTTTGTTCGTGTTCCAATTATCCACCACCATACGGCAAGCGGCAGCTAACCTTCTATTCGCAAGGGCAGTACAGGAAAACAGACTGTCAATTCGCCTTCCCGACGGCCAGCAACAGCTTCTGCCTCCCAGGAAACGTGGCCGCCAGACTTCTCGTGCTAATTTTCTTTACGAGCCTCGCTCTCGGCCAGATAAATCGAACCTAGCAATGGAGGTTGCAGGCACTATATGAACAACCTGCTAGTGCCAAACTAGGCTTATTACCGTTGTACAAGGCACACTTTAAACCTTGAATTGGGTCACAGATTCGCAATAAATGCCAGTCAGGGCCAATGCGGAAGAGTAATCTCTGGAAAATCGAACTGAGATTCCACCGACCTGGCTCCTTATTTGTTTTCAACTCTTTCATTTGCTTTTCCACGTCAGGGATGCCTCTTTTTATGTCTTCAATAAGGGCGTCCGTGTGACTGTCAAACGATGGTCAGCAAGGCGATCAGTTTTACGGCTTCCCTTGACGTGGTGTGCCAAATTTGTCGCGCCAAAAGACAGTACTGGACATAAGGGTGACGCCAGGTCATCGTTTATCCCGACTCCTGGTTCTCCGTACGGCATCACCATGAACATGTCCGTAAGAGAAGATCCGAAGAGGGCGAATGTTCAGCTGCATCTTAGTCCATGTGGTTGCTGCACCTGGCGTGATGGTACGAGATGGTATTGGATACGCAGGTCGCTCGTTTCTCTTTCTCATGGCCAGTAAATTGAAAAGGTGGCATCATATTTTAGAAGTACTAGTGCCCGGGATTGGTACACAGATTATTCAAATGTTACCTGGACAACAGGTTCTGCCAGTCTCTCACCCACTGAAAACTTGTGAATATACTTCGCAAGATTGCCAGAAGCAGTCGGGGTGCAGGTGCCAATAGTTTACGTTCTCCTGGTGAATATTTCCCTGTGTGGGAAAAGAGCGCGCATACAACGACGAAATGTGCAGCTTAATGAAGCTATGAGAGTAGTCACTGGGATTGTTAGATCAACCTCTATTCAGTCGTAATATTGATCCACAGAATCTGAGGAGGAAAATGGCTAAGATAAACTTGTTCAAGAAGATCACATCTCATAAGAACCCTCCATTGTACGGTGTCCTACGAGATCCACCACAACTTGTCTGAAATCAGGTAAACCGCTTTGGGTTGATTGAGAAATTGTCGCTTCTTTCGACGTGACTTACATGTGACACCAACGCTGTAATGAACATCCACCTAGCGATGCTCACCTGGTTCGAGATCCAATAAAGATGGTTGAGTGATTCCAGCTATCGAGCGAAGCGAGAGATTGCGTAGTACCTATGAAACGAGAGGAATGAACGAGGAAAGTTAAGATCTCGTTGATTACCCAGGATGAGAAAATACGTCTGTTAGCCGACAGAAACAGAAAGATCTCTGATGGATACAACCTCGGCTATTTTCCTTACGGCCTAGTTTTTTGTCCTTTACGGTACAGTTCTATGTCCTATGGTGTATTTGCTGAACTTTGAAATTAACAAAGTGCTGGAAGCGTATGATAGCGTCCCAGAGATCTCAGTCACAGTAACAGGTGGTCGCCATTTTGTAAAATTGATGTATCACCGAAGGGAAAGAATATGAAAGAACTTCGTGTGACTCAGATTACATATTCGACTCACTACTGTCATAGGTGTCAGCTTTAACGTCCAGCAGTGGCTTTACGACGTGATATACGTCAATTTTCAGAGATCTTACATCCTAATTTATCAGATTTTGGCAAGACACAGTGAATAAAAAAATAATATAAAGTGCAATTCTTTGCATGAAATAAAATAAATGACACTAGGTGATGCCACACTTAAGTGAAGTAGTCTACCAATAAAATTCATTATTTCAGATTTATTCATTCAATAGTTTTATGAAATAATTAAAGGTGGTGGCTGTACATAATTTACGTATATTAGTAATAATAAAGTAAATCCTATAATGACGCTTACTATAGTGCATTAAATTATAAATAAGTGAGATTTCGCAATACTAACTCTTCACAGTGTTCAACTCAACAACACATCTCAACTGCTGTACTGTGACTAAATTCCACAGCCCATGAATATTTTTCTGACTCCGGCAATTGTAAAAATATCTAGTGTTACACACATGCTGATAAAGTTAAACCATTATTTGAAAACTGTTCTTAGGACTTCCAGAATGCTTCTCTGCCCATGTAACATGAACTGTGGTTCAAAATTGTTCCAATGGCTGTGAGCAGTATGGGACTTAACATCTGAGGCCTGCAGTCCCTGAGAACTTAGAACAACTTAAACCTAATTAACCTAATGACATCATACATATCCATGCCCGAGGCAGGATTCAATCCTGCGACCGTAGCGGACGCGCTGATCCAGACTGAAGCTCCTAGAACCGCTCGGCCGCTTCGGCCGGCAGTTGAACTGTGGAATCCCACGCTTTACCTTACACTATTACAATAAAGGGTCAGTTCTTCTCGATTGAACAGTGCCGGAAAACGTGTATTGTATTCATTAATTTCATATAGATAATTAATCATGTCTTTCCAAGCAGTGTGATGTCAAAGAATAATTAACAACTAGAATGAAAGCGTGACTGATGATGAAAGTTTCATACTGCATTCACTGGTTGAGTTCATGTGGAGGGCATGATTGCCTACATCTACATTTACATCTACGTGTTACTTTTCACAATAAAGTGCCTTGTAGTGGGTTCAATGAACCACCTTCACGCTGTCTCTCTACCGTTCCACTCTCGAACGGCACGCGGGAAAAACGATCACTTAAATGTTTCTGTGCGAGCCTTGATTTCTCTTATTTTATCTTGATGATCATTTCTCCCTATGTAGGAGGGTGGCAACAGAATGTTCCCGCAATCTGAGGAGAAAACTGGTGATTGAAATTTTCTGAGAAGATCCCGTCGCAACGAAAGACTCGTTTGTTTCAATGATTGCCACTCCAATTCACGTGTCATGTCTGTGACACTATCTCCCCTATTTCGCGATAATACAAAACGAGCTATCCTTATTTGTACTTTTTCGATGTCATCCGTCAGTCCCACCTGTAGCGGATCCCACGCTGCACAGCAATACTCCACAATGGGGCGGACAAGCGTAATGTAAGCAGTCTCTTCAGTCGACGTGTTGTACCTTCTAAGTGTTCTGCCAATGAATCGCCGTCTTTGGTTTTGTCTACCCACACAATTATCTAAGTGATCGTTACAGTTTAGATAGGTTTGTAATCTCTAAGTATTAGAATGAATTTACAGCCTTCAGATTTGTGAGACTTATCTCGTAGTCGAAATTTAGCTGATTTCTCTTAGTACTCATGTGAATAACTTCACACTTTTCCTTATTCAGGGTCAATGGCCACTTTTCGCATCATACAGGTATGTAAATCATTTTGCAAGTCGTTTTGATCATCTGATGACTTTCCAAGACGTAAATGACAACATCATCTGCAAACAATCTAAGACGGCTACTCAGATTGTCTCCTATGTAGTTAATATAGATCAGGAACAATAGAGGGTCTATAACACTTTCTTGGGGAACGCCGGATATTACTTCAGTTTTACTCAATGACTTCCCGTATATTACTACCTTTCTGTCAGAAAATCACGAATCCAGTCGCACAACTGAGGCAATACTCCGTAGGAAGGCAGTTTGGTTAGAAGATGCTTGTGAGGAACGGTGTCGAAAGTCTTCTGGAAATCGAAAAATATGGAATCAATTTGACATCCCCTGTCGATAGCACTTATTACTTCATGAGTATAAAGGGGTAGTGGTGTTTCACAAGAACGATGTTTTCTGAAACCGTGCTGACTATGTATCAATAAATGGTTTTCTTCGAGGTACCTCATAATGTTCGAATACAATATATGTTCCAAAACCCTATTGCAAATTGACGCTAGTGATATAGGCCTGTAATTCAGCGGATTATTCCTACTTCCCTTTTTGAGTATTGATGTGACTTGAGCAATTTTCCAGTCTTTATGTACGGATCCTTCTGTGATATAATTGCTAAATATGTAGCTATTTTATCAGCATTCTCTGAGAGGAACCTGACTGGTATACAATGTGGGCCGGAGGCCTTGCCTTTATTACGTGATTTAAGCTGCTTCGTTACTCCGAGGATATCTACTTCAATGTTTCTCATCTTGGCAGTTGTTCTTGATTGGAATTCAGGAATTTTTTTTCGTTTTCTTTGGTGAAGGAGTTTTGGAAAACCGTGTTTAACTCTGCTTTAGTGGCACTGTCGTCAGTGACTTCTCCGTTGTTATCGCGCAGTGAAGGTATTGATTGTGTCTTGCCACTGGTGTGTATTACCAGAATCTCTTTGGGTTTTCTGCCAGGTTTCAAACAGAATTTCGTTGTGGAAATTATTGAAAGCATCTTGCATTGAAGTACGCGCCATATTTCGAACTTCTGTTAAACTTTGCCAATCTTGGGGATTTTGCATTCTTTTAAATTTGGCATGCTTTTTTCGTTGCTTCTGCAACTAGGATCTGATCCGTTTTGGGTACCATGGGGGATCAGTACCAGCACTTATTAATTTATGTGGTATATATCTCTCAATTGCTGTCGATACTATCTCTCTGAAAACATTCCACAACTTTTCTACATTTACGTGACCAGATCGGAAGGAGTGGAGACTGTCCCTTAAAAAGATGCTAAGGGCATTTTATCAGCTTTTCTAAATTTATATACTTTGCGTTTCTTTTTGATGATTGTAGGTGTTAAGGTATTCACCCTAGCAGCAACGGCCTTGTGGTCGTTAATCACTGTATTCGTCACAATACTCACTAGTTTTCCAGGATTATTTGTTGCTAAAAGGTCAAGTATGCTTTCGCAACCATTTACGCTTCGAGTGGGCTCATGAACTAATTGTTCCAAATAATGTTCTGAGAAAGCATTCAGTACAATTTCCGATGACGTTTCATGCTTTCCGCCGGCTTTAAACGTGTAATTTTTCCGGCATATTGAGGGTAGATTAAAGTCACCACCGACTATAATTGTATGAGCTGGGTACTTATTTGATCCTGGTATGCACTAAATCTATGTTAAAACTTAAACCTAGACTGATTGCTTCGTGTAGCGTTCACGACTGATTGCTGGAGAACAGCTGTACGGATTGATACAGTTTCTGTCGAAATCATGCTTAGCGCCTACTCATGATTAAACATTATACAGTTCCCAACTCATTTACATGCATTTAAAAGCTAAGTTCCATTTTATTTGAGATAACACAAACATCAGTATTGCTTGGCGATTCTGGTCTATTCAGATTAATTCTCCGATGAGTGGTTGAGTCGCTGTTGAGTTTTAAATATTTGGTTATTCCCTCACTTGAAAATGTGACAGCGTCTCAGATCTTACTGCTGGCCAAACATCGTGTCCGATGCTGTTCCCTTAACGGGTACGACATTGCCTAGCTTGTACCTGCGTCGTACCTGCACTGACCATCCTCTGTGCACATTCGTTCACCACTGTTAGGTTTCAGTGCGGCCCAAGCTGGTGGCCGGACCGTCTCCACCACTGCCGAACAGTAAGATGTTAACTTAGCTCACTGGGCCATCTCCAGCATACGCTTGACGTTACATGTTGCTGTTACACTTTGAAGGCGTAGGGTTTCCGTTCATCTGCTGAAGGCGATTGGAGAGCGCATGGGCAAACAACACAACATATTACTAAGGAGTGCCCACTGCGAGTATTTGACGGTAATCTGAGAACTCTGCACCAAGTGACTCCGGGTGTCCGGGACTGGTTGCACCGTTTGGATATCGCCATATGATTGTGTATGCTTCTGCGTACTTGTAAAACCGTAACACAAATAAATGAATAAATGGGTTGCTGAGGGGCCGGCAGATCACTATGTGCCTACCACTACGGCTGAAGAGCCCTGGTATAGAAAAGAAACAGAATGAAACTGCTTAGTGTTACTTCTCATCCAGATATATTAAATACGTCGAGGTGAGATTTTCACTAAGTTATAGCGGAAAACATGGCGTATTTCTTAAAGTTAGAAAGTAATTTTTATCTCTGATAGGCGCCGAATTGCGTCACCATTTTTTTCTAATGGCACTGTATGCTTTTTACGTGGCATTTAAAAGAAGCTTCTAAGAGAACTTCAGCAACATAACATGTATGGGACTTGATGAAATAGTATAAGGATAACAGCCCCTCAAAGCACTGTCCCGTCGTCAGAAGAAGAGATTCCACAAATGTTTCCTCTGTTATAACAAATGTAAACAAACACTTAACTCAGGTATGGTTCTTATGCTTACCTATGCGATTGAAGGCAGTGTGTGAGTGTTCTGATGTTGTAGCAGTCAGATTTCCTACTGGAAATTCTATTGAGACATTAACAACGTACACGACAACTATATATCGATCTTGGCGAACATCGCCAAGCTATTACTGCAGCGGTGCACTTGTATACTGAAGAGTATCAGAACGTAGCAAGCACTCACGATCAGTCTCGCAAACAAAACAAAAAGTTCTGGAAACTGGAAGCGTGGGGACTAAAACACGCCAAGGAAAACGAAGAGCAACTGGTGAAAGAAGTGAAACTAACATTTTAGGAGCAGTAACACACAGTACAAATGTCGCAGAGAGGCATCTTGAAAGTATGAGAGCGATCAACCAAGTAAGTGTTGTGTGAACACTACATTCCACCGCATTTCATCCTCTACACATATCATTGCATCTACAACTTCATGGCAATTTCCAAAACTGGTTACAATATTTAGAATGTGATCTACGATAAGTACAAAGTGATGTGCACTAACGTCACCTGAAAATCCAGGCTGACTCAAAGAAGTGGGTAAAAACAATGTTCTTCGTCTATCAATGTTTGGCGCGTATTTGTCAAAACCGGCATAATTGATCTCTATTTTATTGAAGGGGGTCTAAATAAAATCCATTATGTCAGATATGCTGCTGTCGCAGTTACTGGAAGACATTTCACAGAACATTAAGGCAATAGTGTGGTACAAACATAACGGATGTCCCAGCCATTCCGCTCAGCCCCCCATAAGATAACTATTGGAGAGTAATGGAACGGTCGTTCAGGAAATGCAAAATTATCTACACACTCATCAAACTTAACGCTCATATACCTTTGGCAAAAATTAAAACAAGAGGTCTACTAGGAGACACAGACGACTCCTGAAGGCATGAGATGCCTACAACACGGACCTGTACTACAGTTCAGATGGAATTCAACACGCAGTATGGTTTCACAACAATCACTTTATTGCATGTAGGTCAGGTCATTATCTGAGCACTTGGTATGAAAGCCGTGATAATAAACAGTAAAGCGTTTTCTTACATTTGGTATAATAAAGTAGGCGTTTGTGGAACCTCTTCTCCTGACAGCGGGTCTGTGGTTTGCGGCGCAGTTTTCTTGACATTATCTGATCAGGTCCACTGTATCTTATGTCGTTGAAGTTCCCTTAGAAACTTCTTTCAAACTCCACAGAAAAATATAATTCCAATAGATGAAAACGAAAATTGCTGTCATGATTAGGCGACTATAAGAGATAAAAATTACTTGTGGGAATCAGAAAAATCGCCAAATTGTCTGCTATATCCTAGGAAAAACCGCATCTGTAAATATTCATTCCTTCCGGGGTGGTCTGTCTTAGCTGCCTCACCCTGCATAGTTTGGGAAAAGCAGAACGCCTATGACATATGAATACGACAAACGGACTTGCGGAAATTAGATGTACATACCGCTACACTTTACCGTCCGCTTTGCTGTATTATAGCCCATGTCTTATCAACATGGACGAAGTTGGTATTGCAAGATTTCTACACTCCTGCAAATTGAAATAAGAACACCATGAATTCATTGTCCCAGGAAGGGGAAACTTTATTGACACATTCCTGGGGTCAGATACATCACATGATCACACTGACAGAACCACAGGCACATAGACACAGGCAACAGAGTATGCACAATGTCGGCACTAGTACAGTGTATATCCACCTTTGGCAACAATGCAGGCTGCTATTCTCCCATGGAGACGATCGTAGAGATGCTGGATGTAGTCCTGTGGAACGGCTTGCCATGCCATTTCCACCTGGCGCCTCGGTTGGCCCAGCGTGCGTGCTGGACGTGCAGACCGCGTGAGACGACGCTTCATCCAGTCCCAAACATACTCAATGGGGGACAGATCCGGAGATCTTGCTGGCCAGGGTAGTTGACTTACACCTTCTAGAGCACGTTGGGTGGCACGGGATACATGCGGACGTGCATTGTCCTAATGGAACAGCAAGTTCCCTTGCCGGTCTAGGATTGGTAGAACGATGGGTCCGATGACACTTTGGATGTACCGTGCACTATTCAGTGTCCCCTCGACGATCACCAGAAGTGTACGGCCAGTGTAGGAGATCGCTCCCCATACCATGATGCCGGGTGTTGGCCCTGTGTGCCTCGGTCGTAAGCAGTCCTGATTGTGGCGCTCACCTGCACGGCGCCAAACACGCATACGACCATCATTGGCACCAAGGCAGAAGCGACTCCCATCGCTGAAGACGACACCTCTCCATTCGTCCCTCCATTCACGCCTGTCGCGACACCACTGGAGGCGGGCTGCACGATGTTGGGGCGTGAGCGGAAGACGGCCTAACGGTGTGCGGGACTGTAGCCCAGCTTCATGGAGACGGTTGCGAATGGTCCTCGCCGATACCCCAGGAGCAACAGTGTCCCTAATTTGCTGGGAAGTGGCGGTGCGGTCCCCTACGGCACTGCGTAGGATCCTACGGTCTTGGCGTGCATCTGTGCGTCGCTGCGGCCCGGTCCCAGGTCGACGGGTACGTGCACCTTCCGCCGACCACTGGCGACAACATCGATGTACTGTGGAGACCTCACGCCCCACGTGTTGAGCAATTCGGCGGTACGTCCACCCGGCCTCCCGCATGCCCACTATACGCCCTCGCTCAAAGTCCGTCAACTGCACATACGGTTCACGTCCACGCTGTCGCGGCATGCTACCAGTGTTAAAGACTGCGATGGAGCTCCGTATGCCACGGCAAACTGGCTGACACTGACGGCGGCGGTGCACAAATGCTGCGTAGCTAGCGCCATTCGACGGCCAACACCGCGTTTCCTGGTGTGTCCGCTCTGCCGTGCGTGTGATCATTGCTTGTACAGCGCTCTCGCAGTGTCGGGAGCAAGTATGGTGGGTCTGACACACCGGAGTCAATGTGTTCTTTTTTCCATTTTTCAGAAGTGTATAAACAAATCAGTAAGAAACACGAAGGAATTAGTATGAAAGTAAAAGGAAACAATGACTGTGAAATGTTATGCTAAATCCGTGAAAACATCGGAACTCATAAAGGTGAATTTCAAACACAATTAAAAAGAATATTATGTACATCAGTTTAAAAAGTAATATACTTTATAGCTAAGGAATTCGAAAATTCACAGTGGAGAAAAGAAATATGTGCCGCAATTTCGGGAAACGATGGGCATGCTGTGTATGATAATGTTTAGAGGAGTCATGTACAGTATGAATGATCTAAAACTTGCACCGTAAATGTTGCAGAAACGAAAAGTGCTATTGATGTACGGTTTTCACAGAATAAATTGACACTCAGTGGCTCATATTTCTAGCCCGTAAACAGGTTTTAGTAATACTTAGGAAATGTATTTTTTGAAAAACATACTTTTTTTAAAAATGGAATAACGCTGATAATCGTAGAATGTAAGCTTTCACGGCCGGTATTGTGTTCACTTAAAACTTACGGGCTGATAGGCCGTGGTCGAAGTATAAAACTCTTCCCCGACTGCGGGAGACGAAACGTCAGGGGAGAGTTTTATACTTCGACCATGGCCTATCAGCCCGGACGTTTTAAGTGAAAACGCCGATAATGCCGAGCGGTTCTGGGCACTTCAGTCTGGAACGACGCGACCGCTACGGTCTCAAGTTCGAATCCTGCCTCGGGCATGGATGTGTGTGATGTCCTTTAGTTAGTTAGGTTTAAGTAGTTCTAGGTTCTAGGGGACTGATGACCTCAGATGTTAAGTCCCATAGTGCTCAGAGCCATTTGAACCATATGAATAGGTCGTATTAGTGTTTTATAAGCGGTCTCCTTTACAGATGAAGCACAACTTCCCAGAATTCTACCAATGAACCGAAGACGACTATCCGCTATCCCCACAACTGTCATTTCATGCTTGTCCCACTTCATATCCCTCTGCAATATTACGCCCAAATATTTAGTCGACGTGACTGTGCCAAGCGCTACACTACTAATGGAGTATTCAATCATTTCAGGATTCTTTTTCCGATTCATCTGGATTACTTTACATTTATCTACGTCTAGAGTTAGATGCCATTCTTTAGACCAATCACAAATCCTGTCCAAGTCACACTACTCCATTAATATACCATGAGAATGCTTTCCCGATGTTGCAGTGTCAGTTCCTAGTGGCACTCGTATAGCGTCGTACGCGATCATTTGGCAATATCTGTAAGATGAACTACAGATTATTTTTGAGTAGACGTGCAGATCTGCTGTTAGCACTGCCCAGAGTTTCGTTTCTGCGCACGTGTCGTCCAGTGCGTCGACTCTCGTAACATGTGTAATTACCAATTGCCATATGGAGCAGGAGCGCCAGACATCGCGCAGTGTCTTCGCCTGCTGCGTGTCCTAAGTTAACACCGTTCCAATCTGCCCGAGATAATCCAGGGATTAGGGGCACCACGGCAAGCTATTCTCCTCTGCCGCACAAATCTCTCTCCACGCTCTCGATCCGCCATATTTGCTCAAAGACGGCACGGTTTCGGCTTTACTCCTACCGTTCTCGTTCTCGTCAAACCGGGGAAACGACATAATTTATTCATCGTGCAAAGCACTTTCAGGCACAATGAGAGCCGTTTCAACAGGTTAAGCCGGAATCGATTCCGTGTTATATTTCGTTGATTCCCAGACGCTACACGATTCACCTGCGGCATGCGCGCCCTATGTCATCTGAACAGCTCCTGTAGATGCATGAAGAATATATGTGAGTGGTGGTGCCTTCTTACATCTGACATCGCAAAGTAATACCCACTCATTAAAATTTAAGATGCCATATTAGTAATTAGCTCACAGATAACCGTACCTCAATTGTGTAAATAACTTGAGGCGAAGCTAAAATTTACTATAAAAAGCAAATACCACTTTCACACCTGCATTTTCCACGACTATACGTCGCTGTGAGGGACCATCAGCAGTCAGATGACGATCTGAAGACTAAGCTGCATTACTAATTCTGCTTATTACCTTCATCACATAAAATTTTTTAACATAAATGTATGCATTTATCTCTCAGTTTTTCCTAAACTTCTTGTTCAGCTTGGAACATTTCACAACAGTCCAATGCCGAATTCTTTTTTCGCGGTCAGCGAGTTATTTTAAAAGTAAAACATATTCAATATTTGGGACATCAGTTTTCTGACTGGTTTGATTCGCCGCACCAGGTATATCTCATCTACGCCAACCCCTCCATCTCAGAGTCTAACATAAACTCAACGTCCTAAATTATTTGTTGGATACCTGTGTATTCCAGTTTATGACTTCCCCTGCAGGTTTTACTCTCTACAGCTCCCTTATGTACCATGAACGTTGCTCCTTCCCACCTTAACACATGTTTCATACTGTCCCTTCTACTTGTCAATGTGTTCGACAACTCGCGTCATTTATTGTCAGACCACCTAATTTTCAGCATTCTTCTACATACATATAGAAGAATACTCACAGGCTCAGAAGAGCTGTAATTCCTTTGTGTATTAGTTTTGGAGACATACGGCCAAACTTTCAGGAAACATTCCTCACACACATATAGAGAAAAGATGTTATGTGTACACGTGTCCGGAAAAGCTTTATTTCCATGTTAGAGCTCATTTTAGTTTCGTCAGTATGTACTGTACTTCCTCGATTCTCCGCCAGTTGGCCCAATTGAAGGAAGGTAATGCTGACTTCAGAGCTTGTCTTGACATCCGACTCATTGCTCTACAGTACTAGCATCAAGCACATCAGTACGTAGCATCAACAGGTTAGTCTTCATCACGAACGTGGTTTTTCAGTCAGTGCAATGTTTACAAATGCGGATTGGCAGATGCCCATTTGAAGTATGGATTAGCACGGGGCAATTGCCGTGGCGCGGTACGTTTGTTTCGAGACAGATTTCCAGAACAAAGGTGTCCCGACAGGAAGACTTTCGAACCAACTGATCGACGTCTTAGGAGCACGGAATGTTCCAGCCTATGACTCGCGACTGGGGAAGAACGACGAGGACACCTGCAATGGGCAAGGCAATTCTTCGTGCAGTTATCGATAACCCTAATGTCAGCGTCAGAGAAGTTACTGCTGTACAAGGTAACGTTGACCACGTCACTGGAGAGTGCTGCGGGAGAACCAGTTGTTTCCGTACCATGTACAGCATGTGCAGGCACTATCAGCAGCTGACTGGCCTCCACGGGTACAGTTCTGGGAATGGTTCATCCAACAATGTGTCAATCCTCATTTCAGTGCAAATGTTCTCTCTACGGATGAGGCTTGATTCCAACGTGATCAAATTGTAAATTTTCACAATCAACTTGTGTGGGCTGACAAGAATCCGCACGCAATTGTGCAACCAAGTCATCAACACAGATTTTCTGTGATCGTTTGGGCAGGCATTGTTGGTGATGTCTTGATTGGGCCACATGTTCTTCCACCTACGCTCAATGGAGCACGTTATCATGATTTCATACGGGATACTCTACCTGTGCTGCTAGAACATGTGCTTTTACAAGTACGACACAACATGTGGTTCATGCAGGATGGAGCTCCTGCACATTTCACTCGAAGTGTTCTTGCGCTTCTCAACAACAGATTCGGTGACTGATGGATTGGTAGAGGCGGACCAATTCCATGGCATCCACGCTCTCCTGACCTCAACTCTCTTGACTTTCATTTATGGGGGCATTTGAAAGCTCTTGTCTACGCAACCCCGGTACCAAATGTAGAGTCTCTTCGTGCTCGTATTGTGGACCACTGTGATACAATACGCCTTTCTCCAGGGCTGCATCAGCACATCAGGGATTCCATGCGACGGAGGGTGGATGCATGTATCCTCGCTAACGGAGGGAATTTTGAATATTTCTGTAACAAAGTGTTTGAAGCCACACTGGCACGTTCTGTTACTGTGTGCTTCCATTCCATGATTAATGTGATTTGAAGAGAAGTAATAGAATGAGCTCTAACATGGAAAGTAAGCGTTTCCTGACACATGTCCACATACCATATTTTCTTTCTGTGTTTGAGGAATGTTTCCTGAAACTTTGGACGTACCTATTTGTAACACCATATACACTCCTGGAAATGGAAAAAAGAACACATTGACACCTATGTGTCAGACCCACCATACTTGCTCCGGACACTTCGAGAGGGCTGTACGAGCAATGATCACACGCACGGCACAGCGGACACACCAGGAACCCCGGTGTTGACCGTCGAATGGAGCTAGCTGCGCAGCATTTGTGCACCGTCGCCGTCAGTGTCAGCCAGTTTGCCGTGGCATACGGAGCTCCATCGCAGTCTTTAACACTGGTAGCATGCCGCGACAGCGTGGACGTGAACCGTATGTGCAGTTGACGGACTTTGAGCGAGGGCGTATAGTGGGCATGCGGGAGGCCGGGTGGACGTACCGCCGAATTGCTCAACACGTGGGGCGTGAGGTCTCCACAGTACATCGATGTTGTCGCCAGTGTTCGGCGGAAGGTGCACGTGCCCGTCGACCTGGGACCGGACCGCAGCGACGCACGGATGCACGCCAAAACCGCTGCTGGGCTACGGTCCCGCACACAGTTAGGCCGTCTTCCGCTCACGCCCCAACATCGTGCAGCCCGCCTCCAGTGGTGTCGCGACAGGCGTGAATGGAGGGACGAATGGAGACGTGTCGTCTTCAGCGATGAGAGTCGCTTCTGCCTTGGTGCCAATGATGGTCGTATGCGGGTTTGGCGCCGTGCAGGTGAGCGCCACAATCAGGACTGCATACGACCGAGGCACACAGGGCCAACACCCGGCATCATGGTGTGTGGAGCGATCTCCTACACTGGCCGTACACCTCTGGTGATTGTCGAGGGGACACTGAATAGTGCACGGTACATCCAAACCGTCATCGAACCCATCGTTCTACCATTCCTAGACCGGCAAGGGAACTTGCTGTTCCAACAGGACAATGCACGTCCGCATGTATCCCGTGTCACCCAACGTGCTCTAGAAGGTGTAAGTCAACTACCCTGGCCAGCAAGATCTCCGGATCTGTCCCCCATTGAGCATGTTTGGGACTGGATGAAGCGTCGTCTCACGCGGTCTGCATGTCCAGCACGAACGCTGGTCCAACTGAGGCGCCAGGTGGAAATGGCATGGCAAGCCGTTCCACAGGACTACATCCAACATCTCTACGATCGTCTCCATGGGAGAATAGCAGCCTGCATTGCTGGGAAAGGTGGATATACACTGTACTAGTGCCGACATTGTGCATGCTCTGTTGCCTGTGTCTATGTGCCTGTGGTTCTGTCAGTGTGATCATGTGATGTATCTGACCCCAGGAATGTGTCAATAAAGTTTACCCTTCCTAGGACAATGAATTCACGGTGTTCTTATTTAAATTTCCAGGAGTGTATATAACAGACACCTTTACTCATCAAGCAGCCATTATAAACTAATACACAATGGAATTACCGACCTTGTTTGCCAATGGGCATTGATTGAAATTAATGGAGGAAGTTGAATATATTTGTCAGACTGAGCTTCGAATCCGGGTGTCTTGCTAACGAGGCAGAAGCTCTTATAAGAAAGCCGTCCGGACGCAGCGGTCTTTGCAATTGCAAGGACTACACTGGTTCGCCTGCTATCAGACCCAAAATCTCAACTTAACTACACGCTGCAAATGTTGTGACCATTGCTCTTCAGCGCACTCACACTCCAAGCTGTAGAACTCTTATGGTATTTGCAGAATTGCCGCAAGTACTTAGGATAACTGGCAGTGGTCACAACATTTGTAGTTTGTGGATATGTTGAGAACTGAGGTCTGATGGGAGGCGTGCTAGAGTAGTCTGTGCCGTTGCAATTACCACTGTGTCTGGATGTCTCGATGGTCAGAGTACCTGCCTCGTAGGCAGGTAACCCTGATTTGAATTCCGGCCCGACACAAATTTTCAACTTTCCCCATTTATTTCAATCAATTCCCTCTCGAAGCCAAGGTCTGTAATTTCTTTGTGTATTAGTCAACAGCAATCCGCATCGCTCGCTTTTTCTTCTGTTCCGGCTTATGAACAGTCTACGATTCACTTTGCTGCTGTTCTGCAAACATATATCCTCAGAAATTTCTTCTTGAAATTAAGGTATATGTTTGTGGCTCAGCGGCTCAATGGTACAGTGACAGATTAATTATGCAAGGACATCGCGTTCTATCCACAGTCAATACTGGGATTCTTCTCTATCACTCATCACTTCTTTCATCTCTAGCAATATTTGTTGATGTGATAGATACCGAGTTGTTCCGTGGGCCCGAATCCACGTTAAACTGTACGTGCCCATATAACAGGCTGGGTAGGGCATTTCAAACGTAGGAAGAGGGCAAAGACACACCACCTACAGAACGTCCGTGCCTAGTAACACACTGTGGCGCCTAAAAGACTCTGTGGATTGGTGACTGCTGGCTTTATTTGATACTAATAGAAAGCCATCTTCGCCTGCGGTAATCTGCTTTTTGTGTTCTTGTTTTGTGTGTGAATTATTTTGCTTCCTAGGTAGCAGAATTAGTTTATTCTGAAACATATAACCCGTTGTAAGAAATTGGCAATTTCTCCATACTAGGACGTCGCAGATAGATACAACGTGGTGAAACCGCTGTGTTACCAGCTATACTCAAAATACTACACCGTTTCACTTCGATTATGGATACTGTATATTCGTTATAGCTAGAATATATAGTCGTTGAACACAACATTTGTATTCAACACATCCGATTTCGACCAACGTCTAGTATGAGTGGTAAGGAAGAGAACGAAGTAGCATTTGATGGTTATCAAGATGAAATCAAAGATGCTCCGTGGTCTAAAAGAACCGTTCTCTTAAAGGAATGGGAACAGCCAGTGTGCTGGTGTCCGCAGTTCTAGGTGGTTAGAATGGATCAAGGTGTTTGTCATCCTCCAACATAGGTATCAAAACCGAATAATCAGTCTACAAATACCCAACCCAGAGCCACATACCGATGTATCACCCATTAATCAAACTTCTCATCAGACTAACTGAAACAGTCACTAGATGTGTACGTTACCCAAATTTTAGGTAACGTGGTACAGCGTATGATAATACAGCGATAAGTGCTTATGCTGGAGGAAGAATACGATTTGTAGCTAATACGTAGTACATAACAAAACGAACATGATGTAAGAGAAATACACTCTCGTGCAAAACATAGGAACAAAAGCAATTTACCACATTATGTGTCATGGCCAAGTAACATAGCTCGATGCAACTTGGAGCATACACAGAAGGGACTGCAACAGTACAGTGCGGAATATTGCTGAAAGAAATACACAACAAGACAAACTGAAATTACACTTCCATTGAAAGACAATAAATACAACGAAGACACTTTGATTCGTGATTGTCCACTGGGGATTATAAAAGACAGGACACGGTTCTTAACAAACTGAACAGCGCGGACGCCAATGTATGCTCTACAATGTGCTCCCATGCTGTCTACAAGGTTGGTATGGCGTTATTGTGGCAGGGCGTTCCACTCACTCACCAGTGCAACTGACAACTGCTGAATGGACGTTGGAGCCTATGTGAGCGTGCTGCAACACGTCCTGTCCTCCAACGCTTCTCACCCGTGCTATGTGCTATTTAAGGCGGGGAATGGGCACCGAAGTGCATTCGCCGAATATCCTCCCGCTCCAAGAGCTCCCCACCCTGCGCTGTTGGATGCGGCAGCACATTTTTATCCAAATGTAACTTCACTTCTTGTCTGTTTCTCTCTATCTGAGTGATTCATCCTAAAACACAAAATTTCTCAAAAAAGTTTCCAAACAAACTAATTCTGAACTTAAACTCGTTCACTGTGCAAAAATCTTACTTTCTGAATTATACAAATAATTAATATGATTTACTCAGCACTGCCTACAAGTTGAAGCTAACTCTTTATATAAAAATGCAATGCTACTCTGAATGTAACCTGCCTTCTGTAATAAACGCGCAGCTGAATAAATAAATTCCTGGCTCTTAGTTGTTTCTTCACTTATTTCGTGTCTTGGCAAACGTTTTTGCAGATTTCTTAAAAGCAGCCCACAACATACAGCAGCAAAGCACCATTAAGCCTGTGACTGAAAATTCTGTACCACAAAGCGCGTTGTGCATACGTACATAATAAACTGAATGAAGGAGAGGAAATTTCAATTGATAAGAAATTATTTCTAATATAATTAAAATGAAACACTGTATTCAAAAGTAATGTTTCAAAAATAAACTGAATGTTCACAGTAGTGTTTACATAACATAACTTCGAGATGTAACATTAAGCAAGGGGGGGGGGGAATCTTATCTTCCTATCAATGCAATCAATATAGTAATCCTACTGTATGAGCTTCGTCACGGCAATCTCTGTGACACAAAATAATACTATTCACTTACGTGCTTACTTCAGTCTTCCCAATGTTCCAGAAAGATTCACAAATAATCTCCTTAGCTTCTGTCTCCGTAATTGCTCAAAAAACATTGATACTCCATTTCCTCTAATTCATACCACACGAATAAAGAAAATTTCCTGAGCATTCTTCATAATACGTCTGCTACCTAAGGCCGCTCAACTTAGAATTTAACCACAGTCTAACACAAACAGTTAGGACACTCTCTGGTGCGAAAGTTGTTACCATTTGTCAACCGGAGCGACATTAGCGCTCCAAGCGGTGAGAATGCAGACAGGCACATGTTTCGTAAGATTAATGTTTGTTTTTAATTAGTTTCGATTTACTTAACATATAGTTGTTATATTTTTGAGTTCCATGCGTCAGTACTTTACCAAGAGACATGAATTATCGTGAAATCACACTGGTTCAATGACGTAAGCAAAAAGTCATTCATGAATAAATACTTTCGAATGTTTCTATTTTTGCAGCTTATTTCGCTGAAAGTAAGAGAATATAATTTCATTTCATGCCCTCATTTCTGTTGTTGTCTGTTGTTATTATCATCGCACTTCCTTGGTACTTTTTAATGGGACCCAATGATTCTCCGTTTCGTACACTTAACTCGACTTTATATTGTACTAATTTATATCTACATTCAATTCTTTTTACTTTAAAGCGATTGTGTTGAAGGCTCTTGCCGTTTCTGGGTCATATTCAGCAATAACTGTGGAGTTAAGGTTTTCTGCGTTGGGAAACAGTCTTACTGCTTTTGACAATGTGTTATCATGTCTATGTCATTTTCCCGTTGGCTCAAGTTGTGGTGGCCTATTTGAAACATTATATACATAGGTTTTCTAAGTTCCACATTTGGCTGAAAGTGTAGCGAACAAATCGCTACTTTGTTGAATAGGCATATGACATCTTTCTGTAAAAGGTAGGATCTTTTGGTGTTTACCAGCTGTTTTTTGTTAGCAGACGAAGAGTACATTATTCAGTAAATGTCAGTACGTTACAAGAGATTCGTAAATGAACTCCTCTGTAATACACCATTTCGTGTCTCCGAGTTTCCTTATGTAAGAAAATAATTACAAATTTGGTGTAATTTTTCAGTTATCGAATTTCACTCCCTATTTTAAAAGAATTGTTACAAATTAATGTAAACCTAAAGAATAGTGTTCGCATTCTTTCAGTATTTGTCCCTGTGGATAACAAAAACGAGACGGAGTGCCGCGATTATTATGTTAGACTGTGAGATAACTTTCCTAGTGCTCTCAGGCAGAGGTGGTATAGCAACACAAAGCAGTAGACGTAACCACAATTTGAATCAAATATATGCATGCTTCGTGTATCCTCTTCGTCCTGCAACCATAATTTTGCACGAAATATTTTAGAATGGTAAAGGACTGAGGACAAAATTCGAATGTTGATAAGTAATCAGGTGCTCAAAATCGTTACAAGAATGAATCACTGCAAAAAGAAGTAACCAAATAACAAATATATGTTTACAGAGAATAAATATTTCTCCAGCTACAGCCATTAACAAAAGTAAATAGCTTAATATGTCTTCAATTATTTAAATATATGTAAATATACAGGAAGTATAGAATAGAATAAATTATAATATTCTTATTTGTAGATAAACTGCCTCGCGCAAAGTAGAAAATATGTTTGTGAATTCAATTTTGTGCCGTATGCTTCCACAGTGTTTCCCGATATCTGTTTCCATTGCTAACCAGTTACAGGTTTCATTGAATATGAAGAATTTTTGTCATCTGAAGTACCATATAAAGATGTTGTTAGTAAGAGAGATTAGATTAATAATTATTCCATAGATCATGAATATGATGTGGAACATGTCAGGTTAATAAAAGATGTCTGTACAAGATATTACATTACACAAAATACTGCATGACACTAATGTTTAAGGTTTTTTTCCCTTAATTTATATCTAAAAATTCAGCCAAAGAGTAGAAGGAGTTGTCATCTAGAAATTTTATAATTTATTTTTAAATGTTAGTTGGCTTTTGATGCTCATTGGTAGGTGAGCAAAGAGTTTTGTGGCAGCATAATTTATCCCTGCACAGTGAAGATCATCCTTTCCTGTGGTGTTATAACTATAAACGCTTCTATTACTTTGGAACTGAGTTGGATTGTGAACAATAAATTTCATGAGTAAATATATATACTGTGAGGTTACAGTGAGGATCCCTAGATTATTAAATAGATGTCTGCAGGATGCCTGTGATTATTCTGATTACACGTTTTTGAGGAATGAATACTTTTCTACTCCACTATGAATTACGCCAGAATATGATGCCATACGAAAGCAGTGAATGAAAGTAGGCATAGTAAGCTAATTTATTGAGATTGTTATCACAAAAATTTGCAATAACACTAATAGCATACGTAGCTGAACTCAGACGTTTCGGCAGACAACCAAAGTGTTGCTTCCAGTTTAACCTCTAATCAATGGACACACCTAACAATTTTGAAAATTCTACCTTAGCTACAGACGTCTGTTCAAAGTCTATATTTATTACTGGACTTGTGCCATTTACTGTACAGAACTGTATATACTGTGTTTTATCAAAATTTAAAGAGTGTCCGTTTGCTGAGAACAACTTAATAATTTTGTTAATAACATCATTTACAATTACATCACTTAGTTCTTGGTTTTTGGATGTTATTACTATACTTGTATCATCAGCAAGAAGAACTAACTTTGCATCTTCATCAACGTGGAATCGTAAGTCATTAATGTGTATCAAGAACAGTACAGGACCTAAGACCGAACCCTGTGGGACCCCATACTTGATAGCCCCCCCCCAGTTTGAGGAATCAGCTGTTGTTTTAACATTACATGAAACACTTATTTCAACTTTCTGCACTCTTCCAGTTAAGTATGAATTAAACCATTTGTTCACTGCCATACTCAAACCACAATGATTTACATGTTGGATATTCGGGAATCCAGCCTGATGTTCGCGTCGTTCTCACACGATATTTCAACAGCGTGCCTCGCTGTCTTCTTCAGTTGTTACCTGAGACTGGCCCTTGGGTCGATCGAGTCCAGTATTTATGCCTGGGAGGAGCTAGGCGTTCCCTAATCGGTCCGCGGCGAGTCGAGTGTTCCATCCGTGGATCGCGCCCGCCAGACTCGGCTTCAACGGACCCCTCCCGTCGCGGATGTTCCGACTGCCATCGGCGCCAGTTTTGGCCGTCCTCAACTGTTGTGGTTGTCATCTGAGGTGTGTCAGACCCGATCTGAGATGTTGGGTACTCTATCTCATGACCGTTACTGTGGTTTCCACTTCTGTTTCGTTCTGGGCGCTCCCTAATCGGTCCGCGCCGCGTCGTGTGTTCCATCTGGGGTCCGCGCTTGCCAGACGCAGCTACATTGTCCCTCTCTGGTCGCCAGTGTTCCCGCCGCCGTCCGCGCCCGGCCTGGCCGTCTTCTGAAGTCGAGTTCATGATCTGGGGTGTTCAGATCTGGTCTCTAATGTCCGACACCTTGTCTCAAGGCTATTCTCTCGGTCTCCACTTCTATTTCTTGTAAAATCCCGGAGTGTCCTACGTTGAGTTTTCACAAGCTCAAGCGCTGGATTCCAGGCAGGGCTGATTTGGTATCCCGAGTCACAGTTGATTAGATTGTCTGTGACCTTAATCTCAATGGCTTCTTTAATGACACTGTCACAAAATATTGAGGTCTGTGTCACAATCTTAGTGTCATTGAAATCCATTGAGTGACCAAGTTCCAGACAATGCTCTGCTATGGCTGATTTAGTTGCTTGCCTGAGTCTGGTATGTGTCTGGTGTTCGTTACACCAGATGTCCACAGCTCTGGTGGTCTGGCCAATGTATGACATCTGACACTGGCATGGTAAGTTTTTAAAATATGGCTTGCGTAGCCCCAGGTCATCTTTTACATTCCCCAGAATAGCCCCAATTTTGGTGGGTGGGCAAAATATGCTCTTGATGTCATATTTCTGGAGAATCCTGCTGATCTTGGTAGAGATAGGTCCGGCATGTGGCAGGTATGCAATCTTCTTTGCCTCTTCTGGTTCTTCTTCTGGATCCTCTGGCCAATTGGCAGGTAGGAGTGCCTTCTGGATATCTCTAGAGGAGTACCCATTCCTACTGAACACTGACTGTAAGTGTTCTATTTCTGTGGCCAGACTATCAGGATCTGACAGAGTTTGTGCTTTGTGGACCAGTGATTTGAGCACTCAATTCTTCTGTGCCAGATGGTGGCAACTGCTGGGTTGTAGGTATACGTCAGTGTGCGTAGGTTTGCGGTACACACTGTGTCCAAATGTGCCAGCTGCCTTTCTCTTTACCAGAACATCTAAGAATGGAAGTAGTCCATCCTTCTCCATTTCCATTGTGAGCTGAATGTTCGGATGGCAAGAGTTTACATGTAGCAGGAACTCATCTAACTTCTTTCTACCATGGGGCCAGATGAAAAAGGTATCATCTACATAATTAGAAAAGCACTTTGGTTGATATGTGGCTGAAGAGAGTGCCTCCTCTTCAAACCTTTCAAATCCTCTGAGTTCCAGATGTGATGTGCATATTTACCTACATGTGGTGTCAACACCATCTTCAGGTATTTCGCAGTAGGGTAAGTTGCTGCACTAATATTGCTGACAAAAGGTCACAGTGGAACCCCATCCTTGTGAACCTTGGGGAGTCCATAACGCCTAGGTGGTGCTGGCGCTTTGGGATGCAGTTTCTTGATGACTTGTTCAGGCAGGCCTGTCTCCTTCAACCGAGCCCTGGTCGTTTTGTCCAATTTCTCTGTAGGGTCGCTTGCTATTGACCTGTATGCAGGATCCTCCAGAAGTTGTTGCACCTTTCTGTCATATGCTGTTTTTTGTAGGATGACTATGAAGTTCCCCTTGTCTGCAGGCAACACCACAGTTCTGTTATCCTCCCGGAGTTTCCTCAGTGCCACCCTTTCATCACCTGAGATGTTGGATTTGGGTGGCTTGGTCTTGGTGAGCGCCTTGCAGGTCTATCTTCGTAACTCTTCGGCCACACTAGGAGGAAGCATGTTGGCCACTTGCTCAACTGCACTGACGAAGGCTGTGACAGGAACGTTTCTAGGGGTAACTGCGAAATTGAGGCCCTTGCTAAGTACTTTGAAGTTGGTCTCATCGAGCTGCTTGTCAGTTAGTTTGACCACCGTGCGTGTGTCCCCAGTCTGTTGCACCTTGTTGTTGAGGCGCTCAAACTTGGCTAGTTGGCGTGCCATTGACCTCTTGCTGGTGCATTCTGCCATCAATTCCGAAAGACCTTTTACTTTTCAGTGACTTTATTATTTTACTGATTTCAGAGGGAGGGGTTGCTGGAATTACAGTTATTTCAAATTGCATAGGTGTAGCCTCTTCTATTAGTAGCCTTGCCTCTTCTAGTGAAGATCTAGATCCTATTTCCTCCACAACATTTGAAAAATGATTATTCAAAATATTTGCAATTTCTGATTGTTTGTGAGTACACTTGTCATTCAGTTTTATGGCACTAAAGTCTTCATGTGCTCTTAGTTGCCCTGTATCCCTTTCAATAATATTCCAAATTGCTTTAATTTTATTATCAGAGTTACTGATCTCAGACATGATACACATGCTTCTGGACTTTTCAATAACTTTTCTTTGTACTGCACAATAGTTTTTATAATATTGAACAATTTCGGAGTCAGTACTTCCTCTTGCTGTTAGATACAGTTGTCCTTTACGGTTGCAAGACTGAGCGAGGAATCTCTGTGCTCAGCTGACAATCACTAGTAGTAATGGTGATGCAAATTATAGCGATCACAGTGCTAGGAGCCGACGCAGATAAGCGATTCTTCGCTAACGACTCACTAGTCTCACATGGAATCAATAAACTGTTTGGAAGTCACTGAATGATTTTAAAGAGTCGACGTTTCATTGTGGAAATTCAAAAGTTTACAGTTCGTTACGTACTTGTGCTACATTTTCCTGGCAATCTCCAGGAAAAAAGTTGTCCAATACAAGGATGTGACGTAGTGCTTACATTTTATACCTTTTGTGAGCATCAACAGTTCGATAGTTATTCAGATGTACAGATATAATAATTAAAAGTTGTCAGATTGTGTATGTATAAACTTAAGAGGAAAATATAACATTTTTTACGTAGATCTATGACTATAAACAAGAAAAATTTGTATTTTAGTCTGAAAGTGATAGACGGATGACTCGCCAGAACTTTAGTTTATAGAAAACTATATTATTTTGTAACTAATTGTACTTTCTGTGTCTTCAAATAAGGATATATAAAAAGGAGAAAACTTAAATCTTTTTGCTACGCTTAAAAACAGCCAAAGAATTATGAGACATTCACATACACATTTCGCACACTACTGAATGAAGTGTTACAAACAGTGAATATCACTAAGATATGAAATTACAAAAACAGAATGAGAAGTAGAATTTAAGGTCTTAGAGCTTTTGATCATTAACTATCGAGCAAAAACATTATGCTTACAGACATTCGCCCATACAGAAAGTGTTACTAACATATACTTTACTGATGAGGACTGTGTACTTTTTGGCTTTACTCTTTTGCCATGTCATAATATAAGATTGTTTTGCATACATTTTCACTAACATGTGTGAATTGCATATAGATTGTTTTCTTGTATTTATGGATGATTTAACATATTAACTACCATTGCCTTAGCTTAAAGAAATTTGAAGTTGCACTTATCTCTTGGAGATATATCATTTCTTGAATTTCCTTATAGTGCATATTCCATGTATAAACTGTTTCATTAGGATGTGACGCCATTAGTATAATAGTTAAGTGTAGTACTGTAGTGAGCTCTAATATGTGGTGAAGATGTGTAAGGAGGACACAAGGCGAAACAGGTGAAGGATGAGGTTAAAGAGAAGTTTAACGCACTAAGGAAAAAAAGGTCTTAAAGAGTATAACGTGTAAGTGAGTTTTAAGGAGGTTTTGTTTGAAAATGTATATGAAACCATAAGTTAATAAGGGAAGATGAGATTTTGAAAATGGTAATTAAAAGTTAAAAATGGATATGACAAAGGCAATGGAAGTTAAGAAAAGGCAAATGTGGAGTATAAACTCTAAGAAAGGAAATCATGAGAATGGAAAAAAGAAAGAAAAAAATACCTGTTTTTGTTCAAAGTTTAGCATTAGGGAAGCACTGACAAAAAGACGACTTGGACGGTATTCTTTACAGAATGTACTCAATTCTCATGATGTGGACCATGCTTACTCCCTAATCCAAGTTTTCCTAATTTTATTTCTGTGATCTTCTCATCTGTGTGTGTTTGTTAACCTTATGTATTTATTTCTGCCTCAGCCCCTACACATTTGTGTATTAGCATTTACGTATTGAAAAGATATATTTACATCATTTTGCATCTGTCCCCGTTGTCTTGTGCTACGACGAAATTTCATATGGTTACAACGAAACTGTATTAAGTGAAAAAGAGATTACTACATAATAACCAGACGAAAGAAGGACACTGTTTTCTGATACTATAATGGATACAAATTCTCAGCAATAAATGAAGTATTAATAGAAACTGCACTACAAAGCCTTCCTTCTACATCACACATATTTGTACAGAAATTTCACAGAAATTTTTTAAAATATATTGCAGTGCCTGAAAACGAATTACCATTAGATATAGTTAGAGAAGCCCAACACTGTCTGACCATGTATTTTCGAAAGTCCAGTGAACTGCCCAAGGCACGAATGTCGACAAGTATAATTTAGTTGCTTGTCCGCTTCTCTCTGTCAGAGAGAAAAATCCTAAAGCAGGATACCAAACCTTCTCAAAAAAGTTTGCCAAACAACTAACTCATAAGTTAAAGTTGTATACTGTGCAATAATCTGATTATATGAACTGTACACAGAACTAATATGATAAAACTGTCTACAAATTGAAGCTAACGGATTCTATAAAAATGCAGTGATACACAGAGGTGCCTGAATTTTGAAATTAATGCACAACTCAACTTACAAAGAAATTCCTGGCCCTAAATTATATTTTCGATTACCTTCTGTCTTGACAGACATTTTTGCAGTTTTCTCGAAAGCAGCACACAATATACAACAGCAAAATAACGTTAAAAGCTACGACTCAAAGTTCTATACAACAAAGTGCCACGTGTGTGCACACATAATAAACTGAAAGAAGGGTATTGACACAACATAACTTCAAAGAATAATTTTAAGCAAGGGGAATCTCATCTTCTCATAGGAGCAATCCATATAACAATTCTACTAGCTAAGCTTTGTTACTACGACCTCAATAACACAAAACAGTGCTACCGGCTTGCGTACTTACCTCAGTCTCTCAATACTGCAGAAAGACTTGATATAATCTCCTTAGTTTATCTCTCCATAACGTCAGCAAAAATATTCAGATCCCAAATTTGTCATTTTCAGCTCACACGTATAGAGAAAATTAAATGACCTCTTCCAGAATACGTCTGCTCCCCAAATTGCTCAGTTAAGAACAAGTGTAACTTCCTAAGTGCTCGCAGGCAGAGGCGGTATAGCAACGCAAAGATATTGTGGCAATAGTCAAAGATTACTCAGCTACATGGTTTTACTTTGTGTGAAGTATGTATATCGTTATATATGTAAGGAACTGAATTTTATACTTGATGAACTCTCTGATGGTGAAAGGTAGGGTTACGTAATGCACACAGGAACATTATCGTACATGCTCATTTTGGTGGTCCAGGTATTAGGAGATCTAGGGAAGGTTAATGTTGTATGGGCGCACTGCCCTCCGAATCTCTGAACACAGTAAACTCAGCAATTAACTTTATTGTGTCACTGTATTCCTTCCCCTTGTGCGTCTCTTCATGGGTGCGTTCCGCCCTCATTTCATTTTTATGGGTGACACGAGTTCCTTCTATGTATGGCCAAAGTTTCATTGAGCTATGTCACTTAGCATGCGAAAGTAGCATTCATTCTTAAATTTAGTCCAACATTCATTCTCTTACATGTAGCTTTTTCCTGTGGAGCTCATTAGAGGTATTTATTTTAATCGAAACTAAATGAGAAAAGAAATAACAATCGACCTACTATTGAAATCCTTGACTTTTGAATGAAATAAAAAGCATATACTTCTCTTTTTAAACTATTTAATCCTGCTAAGATTGCCGAATTGACATCAGTACGTCAAAAAGTTGTTAAATGTACATCCACAGCTTTAACTTAGCACACTTTATTCTCAATGACCAACTGGAGCTTACAAACACATCTTATCTCCACATATTTCATGAAATATTCAAAAAACCAAAATTCATTATCCTCTGATATCCAATAACAAAGTAATATGCAACAAAAATTCGACGTAGCAATCATACAGCAGTTCAACTGCCATTATCGTAATTTATAAAAGTGATATTGTAAACTCAAGTTTTAACTGTCATTTTCGTATTTTGTAATAGCTTTCAAAATTTCATGGGTATAGCAACATTGTATTTCCTACATCTAATCTCTAACAACAGTATAGTTCAAAACAGTTCTGGCTTCAAATGGCTCTGAGCACTATTGGACTTAACATCTATGGTCATCAGTCCTGTAGAACTTAGAACTACTTAAGCCTAAGTAACCTAAGGACATCACACAACACCCAGCCATCACGAGGTAGAGAAAATCCCTGACCCTGCCGGGAATCGAACCCGGGACAAAACAGTTACGTCATTTTCGTATTTTGTAATAGCGGGCAGTAATTTCATGTGTGTAACATCTTAGTACTTCTTAGGTCTAATTTCTCTGACAAAAAAGTGGATCAAGAATTTCGTAATCTGGATCAAAAATTTCGCAATTTATAATAGCTTTTTAAGTTTCCATGTGTGCAACAGGTTTGCACTTCCTATGTCTAAGTTTTTTGACCATAACCTACATGTTCCTGTGTGACAAACATCTTTGTACCTCCTATGTCTAAGTTCTTTGACCATAACCTATGTGTTTGGATGTAAACTCAGTGTATATCACGGGTTCGCTACACAGTAGTGAAATATGCAACTAAATCTTAAAAAAAAAACTTAACATGGACGTGAAAATGTTAACAAACATGGAGCTGAGTGAAAAACTGTCGACACTGCATAATTATAATAAGAATAGTTCATCTTTATGTAAGTACTGGATATATTTTCGACAAATGCTGCCTTGCCATTAACAAATGGCCACTTGCATCTGTTTGGTCACCAGCAAATAATTTTCTTTGTACTCAAACAGTGATCTCCAGCAATGTAAACATGTAAATGAATGTATAAACACCTGAGGATGAGAACAAGCCCGAAACGGGTCGTGTGATAATCTTTTATCTATGTGACTGGTAGCGAAAATTTTTCTACACACTATAAATGAAGAGTAACGCAGATGAACAGCACCCACTACGGATGAAATTCACTTAATTTTAACCGCTTATGTTCTAGTACGGTCAGTGTGTAAATGAGTTTTATTAAGCCTCACTTTACGTTCAAAAGCTTCTTGAAAATTACCAACACTTACACTAGAATGACATAGATTCTGGAGATTCTTTACTAACTACAAAGACAGAAAAGAGAAATGACTTAGCATAGTGTGGCACATTCAGTGAAATTCCATATTTTGGTCAATTAATCGATACGTTAGGTAAAAACTTGATGCTGATGAATCCACGCTTAAGTGAGGAGGATTTCATAAAACAGTATTATGCAGTTATCAGGGAGTATCGACTTCGGCTCAGATTATTAACTCTAATTATATTCAAGAGACCGTGCCATTATTCTACGGCGCTGTTTTCCTGCGGTTACTTGGCAGCTGTTACGTGGCTGCATCGTAGACAGGGTTGGCGAGTGACAAGAGCAGTGCAACAGGGGAGCTGCAACCGGCGGCGCGTGGGCGGACAGCCGCGACAAACGCGAGCCTCTGCCGTGTCGCCGAGCTGCTTTGCATTCGCAGAAACTGTGGGCGTGGCGCTGCCGCTGCCGCTGCCTGTGCTAATCTCACCCTGCATTAACTCCCAACAAAGCAGCTGCCTTGTGCGCTTTACTCACATGTGCAAACGGACTTGGGCACACGCGTATACTCACACACACACACACACACACACACACACACACACACATAAACATGCAACTTACGCTCATGCTTAAACGCTCTGAGGAAACTAAATCGATGCCTCATAATGTAACTTTCATGCTCGTATACACAGAGAATATTAATTAAACCGGCGAATCGCGAAGACGAATCCTGAGTGAAAATGGACGAGAAAAAAACATGTGTCCGGAAATGCACCATTGCCATGGTAGATGGCGCCGACGAGTGAAAAATCCTCTGTCCACGTGCCGTGTGTTCCTCGTGTGTTGAGGGAGCTGTGTTGTTCACGCAGTACACTATAAGCAGTAGAATGGTCCCGTATTCACTTCGGAAACAAGCCGAAATTATGTTTGTAGGCGGCCAAGCAGAAGTAAACGGTCGAAATGCAGAACGGATGCACCAAAATAAGTACCCTTGCAGACCCTTGCACAACATTTCAATCCCTTTTTGGGTGTGAGTCCTTTCAGACAGACGAACGTGCAGGGAGGCGGTGAACTGTGCGTACACCAGATTTGGAGGACAGGGTTCTACAGGATACTGAGACGAACCCCAGGCAAGTGGCCCACCAACATGATGTAACGCAAAGTTTGATTATGTGTATCCTGTATGACCACCGCTATTATAGCTATCATCTGCAATGAGTGCAAGGATTATCAGCAGCGGATTGTCCTCTGAGGGAAGCATTTTATAGATGGTTTTTTCACCAAACCCTCACAATTACGGGATTTGTGTCATCTGTCATCTTTACTGATGAAACAACCCTTACCATATGAGAGAAACACTACTTGCAAGGATCCAGGCAAACCCAACGCCTTCCATGAAAACCCTGACATGATAAGCAAGTCCAGTAGTATGTCACATAGCTCCGAATAAATCGTGACATTAAATTAACCAAAGTAATACGAGTAACGAGTGACCAAATGGAATACCACAGACTGACACAAGAATGCCTAAATTCATGTCATACCTTCCCACCATAAGACAAAGGCAGTTCCGAGGGGAGAAACGAGAGCAGAAGCCGAGAGCAGAACCGTGTTAAGCTAGAAGGCTCTACGATAAGGGACGGACACCCACGTCGCCAGCTAACCGACAGGACCACCCCCAGACCATGTTAAAAGCTAGAGCCCTCCAGAAGAACAGTATAGATATTACGATAACACTAAAAGGGCCACACTAGCCGCAAGATTTAGCGTGAGACTTTTTCACGTCTCTGTTACGTTGCAAAAGTTAAAAACATTTCCCCACCACGAAATGTATAACGATTCTCATTGGATAGACAGAATTTTTGTAGGCAGACCTTAAGGTTAACATTGAGACACTGATTGGTCAGATGAAAACACAGCCATATAGTTTTTTTCAAACCAACTTCGGTAGATTGTGGTAAGGAGAAGTTAGGACAGAGTTGCTTCCGAGACGGCGAGCTGGATGGAGCTGCGCCGGCCGCCATCCCTTGACGCACACCGACAAGGTAATGAACGCACACGATGATGCATTTTTGAGCGCATAAAGCTACACTCAGAACTGCAGAAGTCTCATCTGTTACATCCCCTTTTTACGTAATACTCGTCTCGACCGTCAATTGAAGCTCATGTTATTCACATTTGCTACGTAAGTTAAAATCTGAAACGCGATGATTTTTCTGTTATTTAATTATTCAGAAGCCACATCAGCCACTGGAATTTACGACAAGTTAGAAATTTAATTAAAGATAATTGAGGGTCACTGTACACCATTTTGACAGTTTTCTCTTTTGTGAAACTTAATTTAAACCTAAATTATAGATGTGATATGGCATAGGTCATCGTTCGATCGATTGTAGAACTTGGAAACCCATTCAGGGAATATTCGTTCACATTTTTGTTGAACGCAGTTGGTTTTTACCATCCTGTATTGAACCATTTCCTTTTATCAATAGTGCAATTTATAAACAATATTTTGGGAGTAGAATAAAATTCCAATGGTAAACTTAACTGCTTTTTCGACGTTATTTTACCATCTTAATAAAAATAGGAATGCCTTGAACCCCTTCCACTAAATTTAGTTAGTATTAAGATTCTTTTACAGGGAGTGCAGTGGAGCTGACGCTGAAATCAGTAAGTATTTAGTTATATCATTGCTGGTCTCACTGAAGTCTTCTGAACTCTACATGTAATGTGTAGTCTGGCGACTCCTTATTAGCAACAGGCCCCAGGTTCAAACTAGTCAATTGCCTAAACAACACGCTCAGAGCATCTTTTCACAAAAGTGGTAGGGAGACATGACATGGAACAATCAGACACCATGCAGGATCTTAGAGAATGGCGACTGTGCCAGGACGGTAAAATACCATGATTGAAGGTCGACCACTTCCTAACTAGGTCAGAAAAATGTCTTGTTGAAAATTTTTGTTAAAATTTTTTTTCTAAAGTTATTCATAGTTGAAAACAGTAGCTTCAGCGATAGATAGTAAAAGTATTCAATAGAAAGTGAGACATTCTCGCATAGACAATAGCATAATTAAGTTATGAATTTTAATATTGTTGAAATTAAGTTTTCTCTCCAATGCAAGGGCGCAGGTGGCGGGTACATCGATGACAAGTTGGTTCTGACCCAACAAGTAAGTGAATTGATTGTCAAGTCGTGTGTGAAAAAGTTTATGAAACGTGTGAGATCGTATCAGCGCATGTTGACGCGAAGTAGGGCGCGTGAATTGCTTTCAAAACAGAAAATAAGGGATTCGGAAAGATTAGGAATGGCAGATCGAGACCTTGACCGATTTGAGGTAGAGACCCAACATGAAGACGGACAGAGAATAGAGGACAGTACAACAGACGATGCAGTATCGCGAGAAATAGGACTATAACGTACCATAACGAGGATAATGTACGTCAAGGCATAGAAAACGTAAGTCAGCAAACGACAGAGGAGCAGGAAAGTAGAGAGATAGTCGATGAGGATTCTAACTTGCGTCTTGAATACGTAGAACCCACAGTACAAGTCTCAGATGTCCCTCACAACAGAGTACAAGGATTTCGAGCAGAAACGTGTCACCGCACAGTTCAATGCTATCGGTTGCAAACCAACACCGGCGAAAATACAGAGCGTAGGACGTCGGAAGAAAACGCAATAGGACCCACCAATCTGGGAGAATTATTACAATTAATGATGCAAACCATGACAAGACAAAATAAAGAAATTGCGAACCAAATTAAAATTCAGAATGCAGAAACGACGAACCAAATTGCAGAAATCACGAGACAAATGCGTGAGATTAAAGAACAAAACAAAAAAAAAAAAAAACCACTTACACCTAAGTCGTATTGAAGGCGAGGCAAAAGAATCTCGAGAAGTGATAGGAAACTTAATAACAGGTCACAATCAATTGAGAACATACATTGACAAGGTACAAGCGGACGTACAAACATTGCGTAATGATACTCAGGACGATATCAAAACATTAGGTAACAACAACCAGGGAAAAGTGAAGACACTACAGAAACAGATAAACGTAATACCTAGACAAGCAGCAGGTACAGCGCGTGAAATTGCTGAAAACAGTGTGTTACACAAACGTATCACAAAAGCAGTGCTGAAAAAATATGATAACCGCATAGTCAAAATAGAAGCTCAAACGAAGCGACAATTTCAGAAATTGCGAACAGAGTTGTTGCAGACCATTGCAGAGCTTAGTGAACAAGATCGAACATGCACTGAGTCTGCAACCACATCCGTATCTATAACAGCACTGGAAAAACAAGCAATTAAAGAAGATATCACGCATTTTCCATTCCAATCACAGGCGGAAAGTAACATACGTGAAATCAGAGAGCCTGCACAGCAACAAACACGTTTCGAAATTCTTGATGAACAAACGGCATCACAAACACATGCGGAACCACAAATGTATGTTTCAAGACACTTTGGTTCATGCAATGAAGCAGCAAGGTTAACCAGACAAGATACCGAACCCATACCTGACAATGGAAAGCCACGTCACGTTGAGTACAGTACAATGCATTCAGCTACACGTTCACAACCGATGGAAGAAAATTATTGCATACCACTCCAACGATACCACGCAAGGGTGGGCGAAAATTACAGTTGAAAATATCCAATGGATCTACCACAACCAGAAAGAACGACGGGAGAAATGATCAGAAACCAAAATGGCGAAGAATCGCGAGTTTCATACTGGACTATGACGAAGTACGACAAGTCAGAAAATTTCAACACTTTCGAGAAGGACACTCATTACATCAACGAACTTTTATTGATCAATTCCGAGTAGGATTACCAGAACACTGGACGCTAGCACACAAATTAGACTTTATATGTGCACACATATCAGGAACAGTCGCAGAAACCATGCAGAACGTCGCAGCGACATGCTGGTCGTACGAAGACTTCAGAGAGAAGTTTCTCTCACGATATTGGTCCAGCGAAGCACAGAACAGAGTGAAGTACGAATTATTACAGAACCCATATTTTGAAAATTCAGGAGAGAAGAGTCCCGATAAATTTTTCGAATTAATCGCAAAGAAAAATCAAAGCTGAGATGCACCATACAGTGGCGGAGAGTTGATTAAATTATGAGCGATGAAGTTGCCATTGAAATACCAGCAATCATTAGTAGGTCGCGGAGGCAATGACGTCGAAGCATTTAAAGGTATTCTAAGGGAACTAGCCCCCCCATGAACCATGGACCTTGCCGTTGGTGGGGAGGCTTGCGTGCCTCAGCGATACAGATGGCCGTACCGTAGGTGCAACCACAACGGAGGGGTATCTGTTGAGAGGCCAGACAAACGTGTGGTTCCTGAAAAGGGGCAGCAGCCTTTTCAGTAGTTGCAGGGGCAACAGTCTGGATGATTGACTGATCTGGCCTTGCAACATTAACCAAAACGGCCTTGCTGTGCTGGTACTGCGAACGGCTGAAAGCAAGGGGAAACTACAGCCGTAATTCTTCCCGAGGACATGCAGCTTTACTGTATGATTAAATGATGATGGAATCCTCTTGGGTAAAATACTCCGGAGGTAAAATAGTCCCCCATTCGGATCTCCGGGCGGGGACTACTCTGGAGGATGTCGTTATCAGGAGAAAGAAAACTGGCGTTCTACGGATCGGAGCGTGGAATGTCAGATCCCTTAATCGGGCGGGTAGGTTAGAAAATTTAAAAAGGGAAATGGATAGGTTAAAGTTAGATATAGAGGGAATTAGTGAAGTTCGGTGGCAGGAGGAACAAGACTTCTGGTCAGGCGACTACAGGATTATAAACACAAAATCAAATAGGGGTTATGCAGGAGTAGGTTTAATAATGAATAGGAAAATAGGAATGCGGGTAAGCTACTACAAACAGCATAGTGAACGCATTATTGTGGCCAAGATAGATACGAAGCCCACACCTACTACAGTAGTACAAGTTTATATGCCAACTAGCTCTGCAGATGATGAAGAAATTGAAGAAATGTATGATGAAATAAATGAAATTATGCAGATAGTGAAGGGAGACGAAAATTTAATAGTAATGGGTGACTGGAATTCGAGTGTAGGAAAAGGGAGAGAAGGAAACATAGTAGGTGAATATGGATTGGGGCTAAGAAATGAAAGAGGAAGCCGCCTAGTAGAATTTTGCACAGAGCACAGCTTAATCATAGCTAACACTTGGTTTAAAAATCATGAAAGAAGGTTGTATACGTGGAAGAACCCTGGAGATACTAAAAGGTATCAGATAGATTATATAATGGTAAGACAGAGATTTAGGAACCAGGTTTTAAGTTGTAAGACATTTCCAGGGGCAGATGTGGACTCTGACCACAATCTATTGGTTATGACCTGTAGATTAAAACTGAAGAAACTGCAAAAATGTGGGAAATTAAGGAGATGGGACCTGGATAAACTGAAAGAACCAGAGGTTGTACAGAGTTTCAGGGAGAGCATAGGGGAACAATTGACAGGAATAGGGGAAAGAAATACAGTAGAAGAAGAATGGGTAGCTCTGAGGGATGTAGTAGTGAAGGCAGCAGAGGATAAAGTAGGTACAAAGACGAGGGCTGCTAGAAATCCTTGGGTAACAGAAGAAATATTGAATTTAATTGATGAAAGGAGAAAATATAAAAATGCAGTAAATGAAGCAGGCAAAAAGGAATACAAACGTCTCAAAAATGAGATCGACAGGAAGTGCAAAATGGCTAAGCAGGGATGGCTAGAGGACAAATGTAAGGATGTAGAAGCTTATCTCACTAGGGGTAAGATAGATACTGCCTACAGGAAAATCAAAGAGACCTTTGGAGAGAAGAGAACCAAGTGTATGAATATCAAGAGCTCAGATGGCAGCCCAGTTCTAAGCAAAGAAGGGAAGGCAGAAAGGTGGAAGGAGTATATAGAAGGTTTATACAAGGGTGATGTACTTGAGGACAATATTATGGAAATGGAAGAGGATGTAGATGAAGACGAAATGGGAGATACGATACTGCGTGAAGAGTTTGACAGAGCACTGAAAGACCGGAGTCGAAACAAGGCCCCCGGAGTAGACAACATTCCATTAGAACTACTGACGGCCTTGGGAGAGCCAGTCCTAACTACACTCTTCCATCTGGTGAGCAAGATGTATGAGACAGGCGAAATACCCTCAGACTTCAAGAAGAATATAATAATTCCAATCCCAAAGAAAGCAGGTGCTGACAGATGTGAAAATTACCGAACTATCAGTTTAATAAGCCACGGCTGCAAAATACTAACGCGAATTCTTTACAGACGAATGGAAAAACTGGTAGATGCAGACCTCGGGGAGGATCAGTTTGGATTCCGTCGAAATGTTGGAACACGTGAGGCAATAATGACCTTACGACTTATCTTAGAAGAAAGATTAAGAAAAGGCAAACCTACGTTTCTAGCATTTGTAGACTTAGAGAAAGCTTTTGACAATGTTGACTGGAATACTCTTTTTCAAATTATAAAGGTGGCAGGGGTAAAATACAGGGAGCGAAAGGCTATTTATAATTTGTACAGAAACCAGATGGCAGTCATAAGAGTCGAGGGGCATGAAAGGGAAGCAGTGGTTGGGAAAGGAGTGAGACAGGGTTGTAGCCTCTCCCCGATGTTATTCAATCTGTATATTGAGCAAGCAGTAAAGGAAACAAAAGAAAAATTTGGAGTAGGTATTAAAATTCATGGAGACGAAGTAAAAACTTTGAGGTTCGCCGATGACATTGTAATTCTGTCAGAGACGGCAAAGGACTTGGAAGAGCAGTTGAACGGAATGGACAGTGTCTTGAAAGGAGGATATAAGATGAACATTAACAAAAGCAAAACGAGGATAATGGAATGTAGTCAAATTAAATCGGGTGATGCTGAGGGAATTAGATTAGGAAATGAGACACTTAAAGTAGTAAAGGAGTTTTGCTATTTAGGAAGTAAAATAACTGATGATGGTCGAAGTAGAGAGGATATAAAATGTAGACTGGCAATGGCAAGGAAAGCGTTTCTGAAGAAGAGAAATTTGTTAACATCGAATATAGATTTATGTATCAGGAAGTCGTTTCTGAAAGTATTTGTCTGGAGTGTAGCCATGTATGGAAGTGAAACATGGACGATAACTAGTTTGGACAAGAAGAGAATAGAAGCTTTCGAAATGTGGTGCTACAGAAGAATACTGAAGATAAGGTGGATAGATCACGTAACTAATGAGGAGGTATTGAATAGGATTGGGGAGAAGAGAAGTTTGTGGCACAACTTGACTAGAAGAAGGGATCGGTTGGTAGGACATGTTTTGAGGCATCAAGGGATCACAAATTTAGCATTGGAGGGCAGCGTGGAGGGTAAAAATCGTAGAGGGAGACCGAGAGATGAGTACACTAAGCAGATTCAGAAGGATGTAGGTTGCAGTAGGTACTGGGAGATGAAGAAGCTTGCAGAGGATAGAGTAGCATGGAGAGCTGCATCAAACCAGTCTCAGGACTGAAGACAACAACAACAACAAGGGAACTAGAGTTCATATTTTCGGAAGATGACGCAAGAAAAGGACGAAGCGCACTTGAAAATGAAAGCAAAAAGCAGTGGAATCAACAAGACAAAGTACGAAGAAACAATTATTACGAACCACGTGACAACTTCGCACCAAGAAACGACAATAGAATTCAACAAAGACCCGGTTATGGATTTAGAAGAGAATATGGCAATAACTATAATTCACCCAGGAAGTGCAACAACTATTACAGACGGTATAACGACAACCCAAATGGGTATTGGAACGCCAACAGACCGACAAATTATCAACAAAGAAAGGAATATCAACAAGCGGAGCAAGAAAAGAGAATACAGATAGAAGATGTGGAGGTAAGACCACCAAACCCCGATAAACGTTCGAATTGACAGCTAAGCGCCCATGCCAAAGAGAATGACGCACCGACCCAGGACAATTGCAGCACCTTGAACAAAGAAGTAAATACCTTATAGCGAGAAGAGAAGAAGGAAGAAACAAATCCGCAGGGACTAGATGAAACCGAAGACAGGAAAATAACAATATCGTGTTGGGACGAAGTTAATAGGGAGAATACTGACGAGGAAGATGAATTACCGGAGGAATGCACAACGAATGTAGGAGGAAAGGGCGAAGCAATGAGTATTGCAGAGGTATTTGAGATGGAGACCAGGGAAAGCGAATTCAATGAGGATAATGCGCAGTCGACAGAAGTTGAAAATAAGTTACTAGTGGGCACACAACCCAACGTATATAATCAAGGAAGTTATGAAGCGATAATTAGAGCATTCAGATGCGATGATGTAGAAGTAGCGACGAAGAAGGAGAAGATAGACGAGGATGAGGAAAAAGTAGAGGATGCAGAAGAGAGCGTAAATGAAAGAAGAAATAGAGAAGGGGAAATATAAGAGAGAGAAATAGCAGTCGAAGCTTATCTTACAGAAAGTTCGAATTCACAAGGGAAATTCCTGATAAGACTCATGTATGATTGAGTGGAGGATTCGTTGATGCAAGAAGAAGAAGAACAGAACCAACCCTTTCCAATTCAACCAACTGTCAAGGCCATGGTAAATCATATGACAGTCAATATTGTAATTGATAGCGGAAGTGAACTGACTGCGATCTCAGAAAATTTATTCATGTAGTGTAAAGCCAATGAAAAATTTCCAGTTCTGAAAACACGAAACATTAAAGTAAGAGGTCCTATTAGAAACAATGCTGCGCAAGTTACGACACAAACAAGGTTAACTCTTTCGTGCAAAGGTCAAAATATCGAAGCCAACTTCGTGATCATACATAAACTACCTGTAGATTTGATTATAGGTACAGATGTTTTGAATGAGAGACGAGCGATAATAGATATGGGGAAAGGTAGCCTAGCATTCGGGAATGTCACACTTCTCTTTGAGCAAAAGCTAAAATTAGAAGAAATAACAGTTATAAACAAACAATTAAGAATGATGTGAGATAAAGAGGATAAAGAATTAGAATTGTATGCACAAAAGGGGAAATAGCCTCAACTCATGTTAGAAGTCCATAAAGAAATCGATGAAAAATTGCAAGAAGTTCAAGGTATTTTGGAACACAGTAAAAGCGAATTAGAGGGTATTTCACGAGATAAAGCTGAGGTATTTTTACCTAAGACTGGCAGTATTAAACACTTTCAGTACAAGTTTGAAGTAAAACAGCACAAACCATTTAGAGTGCCACCCTATACAATCCCATTAAGCTACAGGAATAAAATATTCCAAGAGATTTCTAAATGTTAGATGACGATATTATAGAACCAGCTACCTCCACATATAACAGCCCGCTCCATATTGAACAAAAATGAGATGGAAGCATCAGGTTAGTGCCTGATTCTAGACAGATCAACACAATCATAATCACTGAGACAGATCGCCCAGAAAAATTAGAGGAATTGATACAAAACTTCCACGGTGCTAAGATATTTTCGTTAATTGATTTACGGAGTAGTTTCTGGCTAATAGAATTGGCCCCAGAATGTAGAAAATTTACAGAATTTATCGTATTCGGTAAATGTTACCAGTTTAAACGATAGGCATTTGGCTTAAACGTATCATCAGCAGTCACGAGCTGGAAGCATTGGCCATTGTTGGGGCTTCCAACGTTTTCGATACTTCCTATTCGGAAGAAAAAACAAAAGTATACACTGACCACAAAGTATTAGAAATTCTGTTATCCGCCAAACTAACTCACGGGAGGTTAGCCAGATGGATGTTGGTACTACAAGAATTTGACTTCACTATTACACACAGACCAGGACTAGCGAATGTATTAGCAGATGCTTTATAACGATGTCCACAGGGTGCATCCAATAACATGGGTTTCGAAGCAGTATATGACCAGTTTACAATGTGGTATATGAAACAAGTACCTTTCGAAAACTACATTAGGACAGCATTGAAAAACATAGGCAAAGAACAGGACAAGGATCCCGAAATACTAGGAATCAAACGCAAGTGGAGATGCAAGGATTTTCCAGGCATTCGACAGCACTATCTCGTAGAAAACAATGTTTAATTTTTTTTACGAAATGTTTGCAACTAATGAATGGTTAATTTATATCCCAGATGAACTAATTAATAATATGGTATACACATTTAAGTAATGGCCACTTTGGACCAAAGAAATGCTTTTTAAAAATAAGACAGCAAGCCATTTTACTAATATGGAAAGACGAATTAGAAAAGTATTAGTGAAATGCAAGAAATGTATGAGGCCTAAACACGTACTTTCCAAACCAAACCACCAATAATCCCTAAAAAATTAAAACAAATAGCTGCAACAGATTTGATGCGGGGGGGGGGGGGGGGGGACCCTCCCACAGACAAAAAATGGATATATTTTCATATTTGTTGTTAGGAACTTACTTCTAAATATGTTAGCTTGACACCATTAAAATGGGCAACAGGTCTTACTATAAGTAAAGCATTTAGACAAGATTTTCTCAGACAAGTAGGTCGAGTGGAACGAATAATTTCGGATAATAGCCTACAACACAAATCATTGTAATGGCAGAACACGTTAAGCCAACACAAAATAAAACCCATTTACATATCTGAGTACAACCATAGCGTAAATGCAGCAGAACGATCTATGAAGGACATAGGCACTTTATACCAATTATATGCAGGTGAAAGACACAACACTTGGTATATACACCATAAAGATTTTCAAGAAGTAATAAATTAAATTCCACATAGCACTACACTACTGCCTCCAGTTATTGTACTTAAAAATATTGAACCCCCAAACATAACCACAGAAAAAGTTCGATTTCCTATTGTACGAAGTAGAAAGCACAAACAAGTCATAGCAACAGCACTCTCCAACATCAGAACGGCAGCCATTAAAAGAGAAGAAAGAGGAGATAGAACAGCAATTAAAAGAACATTCTCAGTAGGCCAGAAAGTATTTGTAAAAACACACCATCTCCCCAGAAAACTGAGATACTAAATACATAAGTTTTACACTGCATACAAAGGACCTGTCATTTATTGGCTGAATTGCTCATTATAATGCTGTGGAACTAATGAACCCAAAAACAAGCAAAACCTTTGGACTTCACCAAGTGAGCCATATCAAAAAGTTTGAAGATTAATTTTATTACTGGTAAGTAATCACAACAAAATATTTCAAGATTATGTTGCAGATAAGATTGTCAGAAGAAAGAAGAATGAAGAGAGAGGGAGGTGGGAAAAAGAAAGTAGTTTCAATAAAAACAAATACAAAAATAACACCAATAGTACCATAGATTAAGGTGAAGGGATAAAACGTAGATAGTCTAACAGCATGAGATACTAAAATGCTATACACCATGACAGTACACAAATTTGAGGATTCTTGTAGAAGTTAAGACTCAAAATATCTTAGAATTGTAACATGGAAAGGGCGCCAATATTTGTAAATCTTTTTAAGGAGGCGTAAAACAGTGTAGGTACTAGACATACGTTACATGATTATAAGTAAAACTTTTTCTAAGAACCATTGTAAAAACTCCAGCAAAGACCAGATGCAACGAGCCACAAGTTGCAACGCGATAAGTATCAAGAAAGAAAAGGACATAATTAGCAAGAAACTATTCCTGCAAGGCAGAAGTGTCGAGAGTAGGGAAAGGACAGCGAGACCAACAGAGGACCCTTGTAGAGTGGGCAGTAAATCTGGCCGCTAAGCGGAACCCTGCTGGGACAGAACACGGAACCACAGAATGGCGGAATCCTGCAGAGACACGACTTAACAGAACGGGCTAGGAACGCCCCGACTCAGCGGAGCGAACGAAAAACGGCCTGACGAGAAGACTGCTTGGGCAAGCCAGCACTGACAAAAAATATGTGTAAAAGTCACACTACTGCTATTAAATAGCACGCTGATGCATGAAACTGAAGAAAACTTCCACAAAGTAAAAATGACAAGTCTAAACAATTTATCAAACTGTTACTAAGAGGAGAACTTCAAAGTGACTAGTTACCAATAAATATTTCCATAACCTGCCCAGAGAAGAACCAAGAATAAAGTAAGAAGCAGACAAAAAGCAGGAAGAACAGAAGTTGAAGATTCGCAAGATTGAGACCAAGAAAGATGATGGGTGAAGAATAGATGACATACCTTCCCAAATCCCTATCCTATTGTAAACTAGTCGTCTGAGAAGTATTACAACGAAAAATGACCGCTTTTAGGGACACATAACGATGACTTTCACACATACAGAACCACCAGATTCTACACTCACAGCTCCATTCCATTATGGGACCTCCACAACAGCAACACACACTTGCAAAGCCAACAAAGAACGACGAACGAAGCTGTACATCAAGTACTTGCCCACATCCATCTCGCTCAAGTCCATCACCTTCATGCAAAAACATTCGCCAACCTCATGGTTAAACATTCATAGGATTGTGTGAATGTGTGAAATCAAATTATGTGATGTTGGAATTGTGCAAAAAGAAATGTGTGAAAAACTAAATAAGTTAAGCACACCAGACAGCTAATAAACTACAAAATATCAATTATGGACTTACATAAAAAATAGACTGTCGAAAAAATAAGTCCTTAGTTCTGAAATGGACAGTATGTAAAGAACAAAAGTAAGGAATAATAAACACTAAAACTATATTCCACTTACTTTCTCCTCATGAAAATAAAAGAATAACTATATTTTACTTATTTTCTCCTTATAAACACAAAGAATAAAACATTATCTTGTTGGATGTTCTCCCTTTTTTAAACATTTGTACCATTTGTTAGGATAATATCTCAATACTTGTGTATGTATATTTCTTTGTCAAAGCAATTCTTGGAAATAATTATTATTTGTTACTGTAACAAAGTTGAAATGAGTGTCCAGAAACAAAAACATTTTACTTGTACACGATATTTAGAAAATGTTTAGGAATAGATTTTACTTAATAATACGAATACAAAAAAAATTATTTCTAAGAAAATCGATGTGAAAGACTCCTCAATTTCGAAAACAAACTTCTTTAAAAATAAACTTCACACTTAAATAAAGAAAGAAAATAGTTAAAAATTAATAATAGCATAAAAATAATTTCTCTTGTCATTTTTGAGAAAAATGTGGAGGAATTTAAAAATATAAATTAGTAATACAAACTAGCATAGAACCAGAATAACATGGTTGAACAGTTGGCAACAATATTTAGATAAAGGAATTATTTTTGATTGACTTAGACAATGATTCAATCATTGTCTCACTTCAGTGCAAAAATTAAGTTCGAAGGGTCGTGATATGTAAGGTGACAGGCAAATCCAACACCTTCCATGTATGTCACGTAGCGCCGAATAAATCGTGACATTAAATTAAACAAAGTAATGCGAGTAATGAGTGAGCAAATGGAATACCACAGACTAACACAAGAATGCCTAAATGCATGTCATACCTCCCCACCGCGAGACAGTCACAGTTCCAAGCGGAGAAACGAGAACAGAAGCCGAGAGCAGAATTGTGTTCAGCTACAAGGCCCTATGATAAGGGATGGACACCCACGTCGCCAGCTAACCAACAGCACCACCCCCAGACCATGTTAAAAGCTAGACCCGTCAAGAAGAAAAGTATAGATCCTGCGATAACACAAAAAGGGCCGCACCAGCCGCAAGTTTTAGCGTGAGACTTTTTCGTGTCTCTGTTACGTTGCAAACGTTAAAAACATTGCCCCACCACTATAAGTAACCGACAGGACCACCCCCAGCCTATGTTAATGATGTGGTTGGCAGGAGAGCCAACCGTTTTTTTCTAAAGGAGGCCGAAATGCACGCGTCTTAGCTCACGCAGGCTGGCGTGAGGTATGGAACACGACAAGGGAATTAGAAGTGAGAAAAACGGATGTAGCTGGTGGAATACTTAACTTTAATCCATTAATGGAGAATGTCGCTCTTTATGGTACATCATTCACAATATCAATAGTACGGATGCTGCCGCCTTGCTAGGTCGTAGCAAATAATGTAGCTGAAGGCTATGCCAACTATCGTCTTGCAAATGAGAGTGTAGAAGTCAGTGAACCATCGCTAACAATGTCGGCTGTACAACTGGGGCGAGTGCTAGGAAGTCTCTCTAGACCTGCCGTGTGGCGGCGCTCGGTCTGCAATCACTGAAAGTGGCGACACGCGAGACCGACGTACACTACTGGACCGCGGCCGATTTAAAGGCTACCACCTAGTGAGTGTGGTGTCTGGCGTTGACACTACATTCCTCCCCCGCAAATCGGCGTACGGTTGTGGAATAAGGCTTCCGCCCGCCGTGGGGAGGACCGCATGTTGATGTATGCGACGAGGTGGGGAGCCTAACAACAGGCGAGGCTGTGCCACCCGCACCCTGCCATTCCGACCGCGGGGAGCTAGGAAACGCCTGAAAACCTGCTCCGGGGTGCACGCCAACATACGGTGTATGCGCCCGTAGAGAGACCGGAGGGGCCGAAGGGTCGAAATCCATCGGGCAGGGGCGAAGACGACATATGGTCCGGAGCGGGCAAGAGTTCAATGTCGGAGGACAACCGAACACGGGAAGCGATCGGCGGCGCGTGACCCAGGGAGGCGCCCGTCGGTTGCATCGACGCGTCCACAGCGGGCGTCGCCGGTGGGAGAACAGGCAGCGGCGACGGTGGCGACGGCGGCGCGTCGCCATGCGGCAAAATGGAAGGCAGCGTCGGTAACATCTGGGGCTGAGGGGAGCCTGTAGATGGGTCCCCGGGACGCTGACCGGACGGCACCGTCGCTGAAAGCAGACGGCGAGCGGCAGATCCCGTGCGACGACAGAGGCGCAGCTGATTGAGATGCCGACGCACCTCACCAGAGGTCCCCAAAACCAGATACATAGCGCGTCCGAGGCAGAATGCGCCCTTCGAGCTAACGCCGTGAACCTCGATATTGGCGATAGTAGACAACGTCGCCGGGAGCAAAAGCAGGTGTCTGCCGCTGCACAGGAACGTGATGCGGCGGATGTAGCAAAGACATCAAGGTTCGATGAGGGCGACCGTGGAGCAACTCAGCCGGCGAGCGACCATCTCGGGGCTGAGAGCGATACGAGTACAAAAAGAGCTATAACGCGTCCCCCAGAGAATGCGACTCTTTCAACTTCAACATCTGTGACTTGAAAGTCCTGACCAACCGTTCAGCGGCACCGTTTCACTGTGGCGAAAACGGCCCGGACGTCAGATGTTGAATACCATTGGCCTTGCAGAATGACTGAAATTCTGCGGACATGAATTATGGGCCATTGTCGGAAACAATAGTCTGTGGAAGACCTTCAATGCAAAAGATGGTGGATAACGCTTGGATGGTGGCGGATGACGTCGTGGAAGACATCCGGACAATAAAAGGAAAATTACTGAATGAATCTACCACAACCAACCATCGAGCAGTCCAGAATAGACCAGCAAAATCGATGTGTAAGCGTTGCCAAGGGGAAGTGGCTTTTGGCCATGCAAAGAATTTCCGCGGTGGTGCTGATTGTTGTTCGGCACACACCATGCAAGAAGAGCACATATTCGTAATCGCAGCATCAATTACGAACCAAGTACAGTGCTGACGAGCAAGTTGTTTCTTCTCACTATACCCCAATATCCTTGGTGAAGAAGCTGTAAGATAGAGGACCGTAACGAATGTGGTACCACGACCTTGGACTGATCATTATCAGAACGCAACAGCAAAACACCACGTCGCACAAAAAGTCTCTCCTTGTGAGCAAAAAATTGGCGAACCAACGGGTCCCCGATCCGTGACTTTGACAAGGGCCATTGCGTAGCAACAAAACGCAGAACGGGAGCAAGTACAGGGTCGGCAGCTGTGGCTGTAGCTACACGACGAAAATCAATCGGAAAAAATTAGACCACGTCATTGGTTTCCGCATCAATGAACATGCAAGCAAGTTCGGAGGGAATCGAATGCCCTGTCCTCAGCAACAGGCAAGCGGGACAGCCCATCGGCGTTTCCGTGCTTAGCAGTGGACCGATACAAGATATCGTAGCGGTACTGCGGGAGGAAAATAGACCAGCGAATGAATTTCCGCGCTGTATGTTGAGGTACAGGCTTGGTCGGATGAAAAAGCGATGTCAAAGGTTGTGGTCTGTGATTATGGTAAAGTGACGACCATACAAGAAATCATGAAACTTTGTAACACCAAATACGAGAGCCAATGCTTCTTTCTCGATCTGTGAATAATTTCTTTGTGCAGACGAGAGCAATTTAGACGCAAAGGCAATAGGGCGATGGTGCGATCCATCTTTGTGCGCAATCACAGCACCGATCGCGAAATCCGATGCATCCACCATCAACAAAAGGGGTTTCTGGGGATCGAATGGCGTAAGGCAAGTATCGGAAAGCCACGCCGATTTCAAATGGCGAAAGGCACCATCGTCCAGACGAACGGAACACCCTTACGGTGTAAGCGATGAAGCGGTGCTGAAATGGAAGAGGCATGCGGCACATACTTATTGTAATACGTAATTTTTCCCAGCACACTCTGTAGTTGCTTCAAATTTCGCGGCGAAGGCAAGTCTTGTAGGGCACGAATGTGCGTTGGACTGAGATGTATATCTTGGGCATTGAGTACATGTCCCAAGTATGGTACGTCCCAAGCAAAAAACACACATTTGTCCCTCCGCAAGCGAAGACCATTTTGTCTCAAGACCTGAAATAAAGTTCGGAGATTGGCCAAATGTTCTTCTTCCGTCTTTCCAGAGATCACAATATCCTCCAGATAATTTGCTGCAGTAGGGACCGACGCACAAACAGTTTGTAGATACTGCTGAAACAATGCAGGGGCGGATGCACACCCGAATGGCAATCGTTTGAATCGATACAAACCAAGATGCGTGTTAACCACCAAAACGCGCTGGGATTCTTCGTCCACCGGTATTTGCAAGTACGCATCTGCTAGGTCCAACTTCGAAAAATATTTACCCGGGCACAGTTTGTCAAAAAGATCTTCCGGGCGGGGTAAAGGAAAAGTTGCAATCACTAGTTGCGGATTCACTCTTGCTTTGAAGTCCACACAAAGTCTCAACTTTCCGGAAGGTTTTGGCAAAATTACTAAGGGTGATGCCCAGAGAGAAGCCTGCACACGTTCAATTACACCTTGTGATTCCAATTCGTGTAATGTTTTTGCGACCTCATCACGCAATGCGTGGGGAACATTGCGCGCTCTGAAAATTTCGGTTGCGCGTATAGTGCTTTATAGTCCTTCACGCAACCGATGCCCGGTGCAAAAATGTCTGCAAATTCTTCACATAGACGAGAAACACTGTCTGAAGGCACAGTCTGGTTCACTGGTAGGACCTGATTTACTATAGACAAGTTAAACAACTGAAATAAATCGAAACCAAACAAGTTCACTGCAGAAGAAGAACGAAGGACGTAAAATGACACAAGTTTTGTTTGTCCTTTGTATGTTGCTAGAAGGCTGCACAGTCCTAACACAGGGATCTTTTGTCCTGAATAGCTACGTAATTTAACATTTGCGGCGCGCAACGGAGGTGTGCCCAGCAGTTTGTAAGTGTCTTGATTGATCAGTGAAACTGCAGCTCCTGTTTCGAGCTGGAATGGTATCACTTTGCCGTTAATGTCCAAGTCTACAAAAAGTTTATTGTTCTGCTGACGAGAGAGCGACTGTCTCGTTCAGCGTGAACTGACACTGGTACATAATCACTTGCGACTTGACGGGAGTTCCGGCGATGTCGACGGACAATATTTTTGGGACAGTCACTGTTAGAGAGAGTGGCACTGGGCGGAGTGGAATGAACTACATGAATTTCCATGGGCGAAGTTTCGAGAGCCTCAGTATCCTTGGTTCGATTCCGATTCCAGCGCGAAGCAAAGGGCCTGGAACGGTTTTGAGCTTCCGATCTGAGCTTTTTCTGGCAAACACTCTGAACACGTCCCTTTTTATTACAATAAAAACAAATAGCTTGGCGTGACGGGCAATTCTCACGCGAATGTTTAGCAGCACGCCGCGGGCATGATTTGATCACTGCATTTGCTTGCCTGCGCGGCACACGTGGCTGAGAGCCTGGCGGCAGCGGCGCGGCCGGGCGCGAGGGCTGTTTACTGCTCAAATGATTCCTGAGCAAAGTACCGTAGTATCTGAATAAGGGAGGCCAAATTGACACTCAAAAGCACAATCTCTAGTAAGGCCTTGCAAGGTTGCAACCCACTCCCGATTAGTCTGACATGCCGTACGTTTTGTACGAAAGAAGGTATACCTTTGGCAACTACGTTGACTGATTCTTTGAAATATACATCTAATGCAGACAAAGTTGCTACGTCGCGTCGGGGAAATAATTTGACTATCACACGGTACGTGGTCACGCCTACGGTGGACAACAGAAATGGCTGCCGCTCGTTACCTTGAATTCTGTAGGCGGCGAGATGGAATTCAAATTGGCGCGACCACTCCGTCCAGCTTTCCAGTGCAGCATCAAAAGGTCGAAAAGTTGGCGCAACAGCGTGTTGTGGCTGCGTTAGCGGTGAAGCGGCGGCTGCCGCATCGTTTTGCATCGCACGTTGACCCTGGACGAGCTGTCCAAGGGCATCCAGTAAGGCCTGCGTCTACTGATTCTGTAAGCGATAAAATTCGAACAGAACATCTGGAGATTGTGGCGAAGCCATTACATAAGTAAATCGGGGCAGTATCGATATGAACGCGGTTTTGCCTCGTCGCCAATGTTGTGGTTGGCAGGAGAGTCAACCGTGTTTTTCTAAAGGAGGCCGAAATGCATGCGTCTTAGCTCACGCAGCCTGGCGTGAGGTCTGGAACATGACAAGGGAATTAGAAGAGATAAAAAAGGACGTAGCTGGTGGAATACTTAACTTTAATCCATTAATGGAGAACGTCGCTCTTTATGGTACATGATTCACAATATCAATAGTACGGATACTGGCGCCTTGCTAGGTCGTAGCAAATAACGTAGCTGAAGGCTATGCTGACTATCGTCTCGGCAAATGAGAGAGTAGAAGTCAGTGAACCATCGCTAGCAAAGTCGGCTGTACAACTAGGGCGAGTGCTAGGAAGTCTCTCTAGACCTGCCGTGTGGCGGCGCTCGGCCTGCAATCACTGATAGTTGCGACACGCTGGTCCGACGTGTGCTACCGGACCGCGGCCGATTTAAAGGCTACCACCTAGCAAGTGTGGTGTCTGGCGGTGACACCACAGTTAAACGCTAGACCCCTCCAGAAGAGCAGTATAGATCTTACGATAACACTAAAAGGGCCACACCAGCCGCAAGTTTTAGCGTGAGACTTTTTCGCGTCTCTGTTACATTTAAAAAGGTTAAAAACATTGCCCCACCACGAAAAGTATAACATTGGATAGACAGAATTTTTGTAGGTGGAGCTTAAGCGGAGCTAACATTGAGGCCCTGATTGGTCAGATAAAAACACAGTCAGATAGTTTTTTTTACACCAACTTCGGTAAATTGTAGTAAGGAGAAGTTAGGACAGAGTTGCTTCTGAGACGACGAACTGGATGGTGTTGCGCCGGCAGCTGCCCCCTGATGAACACCGACAAGGTAATGAACACACGCGATGCCACATTTTTGAGAGCATAAGGCTTCACTCAGAACTGCAGAAGTCTCATCTGTTACATCCCCTTTTTATTTATTATTTATTTATTTATTTATGCATTTATTTTACCTGGCAAGATTAGGGCCTTCAGGCCCTCTCTTACACCTAACCAGGCATACTTAGGTTGAACGAGTTACAGTTTCTACTTAACATTAAGGACATATAGCCTATTATGCAGTATTGATGTTAAAGAAAAAAAATAGATATTATATCAGTAGTATAAAGATAATTATAACAATAAAAAATAATTATAACAATCAATAATAATAATTGTAATAATAATAATAATAATAATAATAATAATAGTAATAATAATAATAATAATGACTATGTATATGAAAGTAAACATACTTTTCTTTTCTGAATGTCAGTCCCATTGTTAGTTGGGAATTCTCTCGTTATGTTCTTGCAGCTTGTGAGTTATTCTCATCGAGCAGAGACATAAGACGATAGAATGGGGTGAAAGAGATATATAAGAGGTAGATAGGTTAGAGGAAGAGAAATAGAACGGTAAAATTCGAAGCTGTGATGGAGAGGAGAAAGAAAGAGATGGGAGGGGCACAAGAATGGTGGTTATACCGTCCCTAATATGTAAGCTTTGAGTTCCCTCTTGAATGTTGAGTAGTTCTGGATAAGACGCAGATCACAGGGGAGCGCGTTCCATAGTCGTATGGCTGAGATGGAGAATGACACGGAGAAAGATTTTGTGTTATGTAAAGGTACAGCCAAGATGATAGACGTATCCGATCTGGTGTTGCGATTGTGGAATGATGATAGGTGTTTGATGTGAGAAGATAAGTATTGGGGGCACCAGTGGCTAAGAAATCGATGAAGTAAGCACATCGTGTGGAGATCGCGTGCCGTATGTGGGCGTATCCAACCTAGCTGGGAGTATGAAGGACTGATATGATCATACAACCGAATATTGCACACGTATCTAACGCAAGCATTCATCACTAGCTCGAGGCATCTAGAATTTTCACTATTTGTGCCGTGTTGAACTACATCGCAGTAGTAAAGATTAGGCAAGACTAGTGTTTGGACTAATTTTTGTTTAACATGGGTTGGAAATATTTTTCTAAACTTTTGAATTGCATGTAGGGAGGAGAGCGATTTCCGGCAAGCTGTGACTGTTTGTTCTTCCCAGTTTAGGTGTTCATCCAAGATTATTCCAAGGTCTTGTACTGTTTTTTGGTATGGTAGTTGGGTACCATTGAGGAGTATTTTAGGGACTGTTTCGCGAAAGTACCGGCTGATTAACTTTGGATGGGATATAAGTATGACCTGGGATTTCTTGGGGTTTAGTTTCAGACCTAGGTTCTGTGCCCATCGAGAAACAGAACAAAGATCTGCGTTCATACTCGCTACTGCGCCAGCAATGTTTTTGGGGCTTGCACTTATGTACAGTTGGATGTCGTCGGCATAAAGATGGGAGTTGCAGGAGTGAATCACTGAAGAAATATCATTAATGTACAGTGAGAAGAGTAGTGGACCAAGGACGGAGCCTTGGGGAACTCCAGAGCGCACGCTTTTCCATGATGACTTTTCCGACCCACAAATGACTTGTTGACTTCTGTTTTTGAGGTAGCTGTCGAACCATTGTATTGCGCTGTTTGAGAAATTCAGCTGTTTCATTTTAATTAGTAATATATCGAAGTCAACTGTGTCAAAAGCCTTGCTAAAGTCAAGCAGTGTTAGGATAGTAGCTTCACGTCTGTCCATAGCATGTTTAATGTCATCAGTTACTTTGATTAATGCGGTTGCTGTACTATGGTGCTTTCGAAAGGCTGACTGATATTCGTCATGGATGTTATGAGTTTTGAGGTAATCCGTCAGTTGTTCATGGACGATGTGCTCTAGGGCTTTAGAAATTGCAGGTAGTATGCTGATCGGCCTGTAGTCACCTGGCGACTTAGGGTTGTCAGTCTTGGGTATAGGCTTAATTAAACTTTGCTTCCACTCAGTAGGATATGTACTACTGACAAGAGACAGGTTGAAGATGTCTGTGATAACTGGAATAATAGTGTCTACGACGTTCTTAATCATGGCAATGCTCACTCCATCATTTCCTACTGCCTCGGAAGAGATTCTCATAATTTACGTAATACTCGTCTCGATCGTCAATTGGAGCTCATGGTATTCCCATTTGCTACGTAAGTTAAAATCTGAAATGCGATGATTTTTCTGTTATATAACTATTGAGAAGCCACATCAACCACTGTAATTTACGACAAGTTAGATAAGTAATTAAAGATAATTGAGGGTCACTGTAGACCATTTTGACAGTTTTCTCTCTTGTAAAACTTAATTTAAACGTAGATAATAGATGTGATATGGCATAGGTCATCCTTCGATCCATTGTAGAATTTGGAAACCCATTCAGGGAATATTCGTTCACAATTCTGTTGAACGAAGTTTGTTTTTATCATCCTGTATTAAAAAAATTCCTTTTATCAATAGTGCAATTTATAAACAATGTTTTGTGAGTAGAATAAAATTCCAATGGTAAACTTAAGTGGTTTTTCGACGTTATTTTACCAGCTTACTAAAAATAGGAAAGCCTTGAACCCCTTCCACATGGATGTGTATGATGACCTTAGGTTAGTTACGTTTAAGCAGTTCTAATCTATGGGACTGATGACTTCAGATCTTAAGTCCCATAGTGCTTAGAGCCACTTAAACCATTTGAAACTATCCTGTTATACACCTAACAAGAAAGTATGCTTTCAAACTGCTGTAGCATGGAAACGGTGGGTTTCCGGACATTGACTCCAATTTAAAATATTGTGTACTTAGTCTCCTCTACAACGCTTAGCACGGCGAATTTTAATGTATGCTGCAAAGCGTTTCAAAAAATTGTCCCACATTCTTAGCAGAAAGAGTAGAGGAAGGTGCGGTATAATCGGGTAAAACCAGATAACAAAGATAATTTTCATTCGTGAGACTTTAAATATATTTCAGTAAATGAACAACATACACGAACTATGAGGGCAGTGAAAAATACAACATACCTTGTCTACTCAGTGGGGCACAAATGGCCAGAGTTATATTTTCCGTCTAGGGCATAGCACACATCGATACTCATGCAACTCATCTTCCATCCATCCCGTTCAATCCTCATGGGTCCTCATATGTTGAATTCTTTATCTAATCATATGGTTTTCCCATTGAGAGTAGGTGTTTCACTCTCATCTTCAGAAGAGCTGTTTTCCTCATACATATACCGACTCTTTTGACACATCGATAATGAGAGATACTAAAGAAATCCATTAAAATTTGTGGCATGCCCGGGACTTGAACGCCGATCTCTTGCTTAGGCAGACGTGCTATACATTACACCACTATAGCAGTCCAGTTATCATAGCTGCAAGGACTATCGTAGTGCCATGCCCTGAGCACAATTTTCAGTTCACTTCATCGGGGCATTTTCCCTTTCTTTGTTGAATTGAGATTCATATGTCTCAGGGAAAATTTAATTTCATCTTATAACTCTTTTTTACGGTCTAGATCCGAATTCCTTCAACATCTTTTTTTAGTCCGACAAGAAGATGCTTGTTACATTCTGTTCATTTTTAGAGGAAGGCTCCTTTCCTCTTTCCGTTTCATCTGGTTTCTTTTAATAAGAAACAGCTCTTACATTCCTGTGAACAGTGGATAAAGACTGTTTGTGCACATCGGTCGATGGCCAGGATCTGGAGAACAAGCAGTAGCTGCCTCTGTTGTTTTCTGAGAATCTGGCACTATTCATTCTGTTGATGCTGACGGTGCAAATTCCTCTTCATTAAATGCATTTGTATTAAATGGGAAAATAATATGATATAAATTCCTTCTTGAACACGGAATATCACATAGTAAGACGCACAACCACAAAAATCTAACAAGTTATTTTGCTCAACAACAACCTATCTGCCACTAACAAGCCTCACGGCGGTATTAAAGTGGCCGCCTGTCTTCATGATCGAATGGCCAAGAAAAAATCCTAGAAACCCATAAAGAGAAATCTGAGAGATTCCGGTTTTACCGCCATACCAAATTATACCGCAGTTTCCCCTACTAGTAAAAATTAGGCAAAGAATTCTGGTAGCAAAAAAAATTGTTGTGATGTAGAAGATTTTTCTAGTACATCTACATCTACATCTACATCCGTACTCCGCAAGCCACCTGACGGTGTGTGGCGGAGGGTACCCTGAGTACCTCTATCGGTTCTCCCTTCTATTCCAGTCTCGTATTGTACGTGGAAAGAAGGATTGTCGGTATGCTTCTGTGTGGGCTCTAATCTCTCTGATTTTATCCTCATGGTCTCTTCGCGAGATATACGTAGGAGGGAGCAATATACTGCTTGACTCTTCGGTGAAGGTATGTTCTCGAAACTTTAACAAAAGCCCGTACCGAGCTACTGAGCGTCTCTCCTGCAGAGTCTTCCACTGGAGTTTATCTATCATCTCCGTAACGCTTTCGCAATTACTAAATGATCCTGTAACGAAGCGCGCTGCTCTCCGTTGGATCTTCTCTATCTCTTCTATCAACCCTACCTGGTGCGGATCCCACACTGCTGAGCAGTATTCAAGCATTGGGCGAACAAGCGTACTGTAACCTACTTCCTTTGTTGTCGGATTGCATTTCCTTAGGATTCTTCCAATGAATCTCAGACTGGCATCTGCTTTACCGACGATCAACTTCATATGATCATTCCATTTTAAATCACTCCTAATGCGTACTCCCAGATAATTTATGGAATTAACTGCTTCCAGTTGCTGACCTGCTATTTTGTAGCTAAATGATAAGGGACCTATCTTTCTATGTATTCGCATCACATTACACTTCGCTACATTGAGATTCAATTGCCATTCCGTGCACCATGCGTCAATTCGCTGCAGATCCTCCTGCATTTCAGTACAATTTTCCATTGTTGCAACCTTTCGATACACCACAGCATCATCTGCAAAAAGCCTCAGTGAACTTCCGATGTCATCCACCAGGTCATTTATGTATATTGTGAATAGCAACGGTCCTATGACACTCCCCTGCGGCACACCTGAAATCACTCTTACTTCGGAAGACTTCTCTCCATTGAGAATGACGTGCTGCGTTCTGTTATCTAGGAACTCCTCAATCCAATCACACAATTGATCTGATAGTCCGTATGCTCTTACTTTGTTCATTAAACGACTGTGGGGAACTGTGTCAAACGCCTTGCGGAAGTCAAGAAACACGGCATCTACCTGTGAACCCGTGTCTAAGGCCCTCTGAGTCTCGTGGACGAATAGCGCGAGCTGGGTTTCACACGATCGTCTTTTTCGAAACCCATGCTGATTCCTACAGAGTAGATTTCTAGTCTCCAGAAAAGACATTATACTCGAACATAATACGTGTTCCAAAATTCTACAACTGATCGACGTTAGAGATATAGGTCTATAGTTCTGCACATCTGTTCGACGTCCCTTCTTGAGAACGGGGATGACCTGTGCCCTTTTCCAATCCTTTGGAACGCTTCGCTCTTCTAGAGACCTACGGTACACTGCTGCAAGAAGGGGGGCAAGTTCCTTCGCGTACTCTGTGTAAAATCGAACTGGTATCCCATCAGGACCAGCGGCCTTTCCTCTTTTGAGCGATTTTAATTGTTTCTCTATCCCTCTGTCGTCTACTTCGATATCTACCATTTTGTCAACTGTGCGACAATCTAGAGAAGGAAGCACAGTGCAGTCTTCCTCTGTGAAACAGCTTTGGAAGAAGACATTTAGTAATTCGGCCTTTAGTCTGTCATCCTCTGTTTCAGTACCATTTTGGTCACAGAGTGTCTGGACATTTTGTTTTGATCCACCTACCGCTTTGACATAGGACCAAAATTTCTTAGGATTTTCTGCCAAGTCAGTACATAGAACTTTACTTTCGAATTCATTGAAAGCCTCTCGCATAGCCCTCCTCACAGTACATTTCGCTTCGGGTAATTTTTGTTTGTCTGCAAGGCTTTGGCTATGTTTATGTTTGCTGTGAAGTTCCCTTTGCTTCCGCAGCAGTTTTCTAACTCGGTTGTTGTACCACGGTGGCTCTTTTCCATCTCTTACGATCTTGCTTGGCACATACTCATCTAACGCATATTGTACCATGGTTTTGAACTTCGTCCACTGATGCTCAACACTATCTGTACTTGAGACAAAACTTGTGTGTTGAGCCATCAAGTACTCTGAAATCTGCTTTTTGTCACTTTTGCTAAACAGAAAAATCTTCCTACCTTTTTTAATATTTCTATTTACGGCTGAAATCATCGATGCAATAACCGCTTTATGATCGCTGATTCCCTGTTCTGCATTAACCGATCCAAATAGTTCGGGTCTGTTTGTCAGCAGAAGGTCTAATATGTTATCGCCACGAGTCGGTTCTCTGTTTAATTGCTCAAGGTAGTTTTCAGATAAAGCACTTAAAAATATTTCACTGGATTCTTTGTCCCTGCCACCCGTTATGAACGTTTGAGTCTCCCAGTCTATATCCGGCAAATTAAAATCTCCACCCAGAACTATAACATGGTGGGGTAATCTACTCGAAATATTTTCCAAATTATTCTTCAGGTGCTGAGCCACAACAGCTGCTGAGCCCGGGGGCCTATAGAGACATCCAATTACCATGTCTGAGCCTGCTTTAACCGTGACCTTCACCCAAATCATTTCACAATTCGAATCTCCGTCAATTTCCTTCGATACTATTGCACTTCTTATCGCTATAAACACGCCTCCCCCTTCACTGTCCAGCCTATCTCTGCGGTATACATTCCAATCAGAGTTTAGGATTTCATTACTGTTTACGTCTGGTTTCAGCCAACTTTCTGTTCCTAGTACTATATGGGCGTTGTGACCGTTTATTAATGAGAGCAGTTCTGGGACCTTTCTATAGACGCTCCTGCAGTTTACTATTAGCACATTAATATTGTTATTCCTTGTTGCATTTTGCCTACTCCTGCCTTGCCGCGTCTCAGGAGGCGTCTTGTCGGGCCTAGGGAGGGAATTCTCTAACCTAAAAAAACCCCATGTGCACTCCACACGTACTCCGCTACCCTCGTAGCCGCTTCCGGCGTGTAGTGCACGCCTGACCTATTCAGGGGGACCCTACATTTCTCCACCCGATAGCGGAGGTCGAGAAATTTGCACCCCAGCTCTCCGCAGAATCGTCTGAGCCTCTGGTTTAAGCCTTCCACTCGGCTCCAAACCAGAGGACCGCGATCGGTTCTCGGAACGATACTACAAATAGTTAGCTCTGATTCCACCCCGCGAGCGAGGCTTTCCACCTTCACCAACTCCGCCAACCGCCTGTACGAACTGAGGATGACCTCTGAACCCAGACGGCAAGAGTCATTGGTGCCGACATGAGCAACAATTTGCAGTCGGGTGCACCCAGTGCTCTCTATCGCCGCCGGTAGGGCCTCCTCCACATCTCGGATGAGACCCCCCGGCAAGCAGACAGAGTGAACACTGGCCTTCTTCCCCGACCTTTCCGCTATTTCCCTAAGGGGTTCCATCACCCGCCTAACGTTGGAGCTCCCAATAACTAATAAACCCCTCCCCCCGTGTGCCTGCTCGGACCTTGCTGAAGGAGCAGCCACATGTCCACTCACAGGCAGAGCGGGCGATGCCACACGGCCAGCCTCCACATTGACCCTCCGCCTCGTGCGCCGCGAACGCCGCTGAACCCGCCACTTCCCTTGGGGAGAGGGTGGCCCAAATCTGTAGTGTATACATCTTTCTTCCTTTTGACATTCATTGGTAATTTCTCATTGGCTGTGTTTGTATTCGTTCTCTGGCATCTGACTATGATGCTGTTGTCAGACATAGCACTTAGAAGTATCACCTCTAACGGATATCCTCTATACTTCGACTAACTATTGTATGAATCGCTAACGTAATATCGCGTTTCTTCTGATCCCATACATAATGATTTACACGGCATCAGGTCATCCAGATTTTAGAATCAAAAGGGAATTTCTGAAATCTCACCATTCAAGAAACTACGTTCAGCGTGAGACATTCCAGGAATCCCTCAGCCTACAGTACAAATTGCAAGCTCGTGTTTTACTGATTTTACTGAAAAACCCTCAAAGTGCAGAATCATGCATGGGAACTCAGGATAATTAAAGATTAATCACGAAGAAGTACATAAATGAACTGACTCATATGAAATACCACCCAAACTTACCGTATAGAAATTCAGGTGCCGATAAACAGAACATGCATCAACTCTGAAAACTGTTAGTACAGAGTTTTCTTTGCAGGATATTTAACGAATAACGACAGTCTAATAAATCAATGCATATTATGCATTGAAGCGCCAAAGAAACTGGTATAGGCATGCTCTTTCAAATACAGAGATACGTAAACAGGCGGTCGGTAACGCCTACATAAGACATCTGGCGCATCTGCTGCTACAGTGGAAGGTTATCAAGATTTAAGTGAATTTCAATATGGTGTTGTAGTGGGTGCACGAGCGATGGGACACAGTATCTCCGAGGTAGAGATGAAAGAGGAATTTTCCATTATGACCGTAAAACTTCAAATCTCTGACATCGCTGCTGCGGGAAAAAAGTACTACAAGAAAGGGACCAAAAACGGCTGAAGAAAATCTTTCAATGCCATAGAGGTGAAATCTTTCCGCAAATTGCTGTATATTTCAATGCTGGGCCATCAGCAAGTGTCAGCGGGCGAACCATTCAGCGAAACATCGGCAGTATGGGCTTTCGGAGCCGGAGGACCACTCGCGTTCCCTTGATGACTGGACAACACAAAGCTATACGCCTCGCCTGGTCCCGCCGACTCCGACGTTGGACTGTTGATGACTGGTGACGTGTTACCTGGGCGCACGATAATCGTTTCAAATTGTATCGAGCGGATGGACGTGTATGGATATTGAGACAACCTCACGAATCCTGGACCCAGCTTGTCAGCAGGGAACTGTTCAAGCGTGCGGAAGCTCTGTAATGGTGTGGGGCGTGTGCATTTGAAGTCGTATGGGACCTCTGATACGTCCAGGTATGCCTCTGATAGGTGGCAAGTGTGTAAGTACGCCTTGTGACCACCTCCATTCATTCATGTCCATTGTGTCTTCCGACGGACTTGGGCAATTCCAGCAGGACAATGTGACACTCCTCACTTCCAGAGTTGCTACAGAGTGGCACCAGGAACACTTCTGAGTTTAAAGATTTCCGCTGGCCACCAGACTCACCAGACGTGAGCATTATTGAGCAATCTGGGATGCCCCGTAACGCACCGTTCAGAAAAGATCTCCACCCCCTCATACTCTTATGAATCTATGGACAGTCTGGCAGGAATCATGTGTCACTTCCCTCCAGCACTACCACAGACATTAGTCGAATACAGATTTATCAGTTTCTTTGGCTGTTCCGTCTATAAATGTGTGTATGTATGTGTCTGTGTATGCTCCACGTGTTCCTTACTTTCATGAAACTGTATGTAGCTAACAACCATCTACCTGTCATAGTTCAGGAGATGTCAGGAACGATGACTAGCGTGAAAGACTAATGCATCATGCTGAAACGTCCCCTTCGAAAAATTATACACGACTGTGCTTAAACTGACACACAATATTTTTTTGCGCAACGCAATCTGACTTTCAGTAATCCCTACAAGAGAATGGCTCTGACATACATTAATCTATATGTTTCACAAATCACTTACCTCACAAAAATCTTGGTTACTCGAACTGCTGCAATACAGCGAGCGCCACTACTGCCAGCTAACTAAAAGATTCAAACTACGGAAGTCACTAACTACTGATAGGCACAGTTAGCAAATGAAAGATTTTAATAGAGAACAAACAATGTATTTACGTTAATAGTCGTAATATATATAGCAGTTCATGACACCAATTCTTACAAATTTCAAAACTCCGCCATCTCTCTCCCCACATCCACCACTGCTGGCGGCTCACCTCCAATTGCGCAACGCTATGCGCTGTTAGCATCCAGCTGCTGCTGCCCGACATTACAATGGCAGACAACAATGCAAAGTAGCCACAGACTGCACACAGCACAGCCAGTGATTTTTCATACAGAGCGCTATGTGGCGTTACCAATAAGAAAACCTAAACAGCCTACTTACATAGCCCCCATGCTCCCCACAAAAAATTTTTACGAATTGTTTTGTGCAGTGGCCAATAATGATTTGATAAAATTTTTCATAATTACTATAACAAAGATATCAAATACACACACTTATTGATACAATGTTGGTCAAAAGCTAAAATTTTCTCAGAGTCCATAAAGACAGTCCTGATCGTTCATCACAGTAAAATTGCAGTGTTTTTCTCAAAGTCTGAGCAATAAAAAAAATTGCACTTGGAAGTAGTGGATTCTAAGCAGTCTTGAAGAAGTAGTGTTGTCCTTCCAACGGAAAGACAGTGCTGACTCTTGACATGCAGACAGGTAATGGGCCACAACAGAGGAAACCCACAGCAGAGTCAGTCGAAGTTTTGAAGAATATTGGTAGGTAGGTCGTCACAGAGTAGACCCATTGTAGTCCTGGTAGAGATTACGGTGTTGGTGGGCCACCAGAGGTGCAGACCCACTGCAGTCCTTGTATAAATAATGGTATTGGTCGGTCATCAAAGGTGTAGACCCACTGTAGTCTTTGTAGAGATAGCCAGCAGCCATCTGTTGCGATTGTGCAGGCGCACGATCACCATTGAAGAGTCTTGCGGATAATATAGCAAGTCCATAACCACCACTTGTGCACTCACAAAAATTGTTTTTGAAATGTCCTTAGAACCAGCAATGCTGTTATCCAGTCCCTTACTGAATTATTAACACAAGTGCAAACACTATCAGTCCCTACTTCTCACATATTGTCCATACACTATGACCAACAGAAACGTGTGCAGTGAAATGTAATTTACAAGTTACTTAATTTGAAGAACTGGTGTCATTTACAATTGTATAACATAAGAATATAATAACAAAGGACAAAATATATCATTAAAGAACATAATAGTACAGATAACATTTACAGTAATACAGGCTTTACAAAAGAATCGAAATAACAAATACATCAGTGTTACAAAAATTATGACATAAGTACATACATAAAAGATCAGAATAACTTTTGAAACATCAACTTCACACATGAGCATTAGAACAAAACCGAATAAATTATGTGTAAACATGTTTACGAAAGTAAATAACATGTTATTAATGCAAGTTATATTTGAGGATAACAGTATTCCTCACCATAGTGAATGTAGCTTAGTATTAGAAGAGAAAAAATTCTATGAAACAGTACACAGAGACAGGAAGAAAATAAATGCACAAGGGTACAGAAATACATATTGGGATAACACAAAAGGAAAGGGCAGGGTTTTCGTTTTCACTGTAACATTTGGTACTGCAGTCCAACCCAAAACTGCAGTCTATAGATCTTTCATCTTATTTCAACATTTGTTTCCGCCTAAAAAATCCTATCCAAGCATGCTTTCTGTATTTATATATTCACATATTTCTTACCCCATTATTTATTTTCCATCATCTTACCTCCTCATTTATTTTCAAGGAAATCCTACCTATACCTGCTTTCTATACATTTTTCGTATAATTCTCAATGCATTTCTTCCAATTCATCACAACTGGTTCTCTCATATAGTCTACCCCCTCTTAAGCTAACTTAAATCGTCTGAGCTAAGATGCTAAACTAAGGAACGAGGCAATGCAGCAGCCCAAAACAATCAAGACAAACAGCAATGATAAAAAAATCGAAATTGGCAAAAAAAGGCAGCAATATTACAACTAATATAACGCAATGTGCAGCAAACAAGAAAAATAAATCACTAATAAAACTGGCTTAACAGAGTAATACAAAGGGAAATCCAGTAGCACTATGCCTGGCACACAGCAGCAGCAAATGCAATAGCTTATAACTAAATATGACAAAGCTCAAGCAGAAAAAATAGTACACTAAAGACAACAATGCAGATAAGGGAAAGTTATAATCACATCTTAATGTCTATGTAATTAAAGTGGTGCACCACAAAAACTAATGCTACAACAAATTACCAAGTACTTGAAAAGAAAATTATAAATACAGTTACTGTTATTAGTCGCTTCTTAGTGCTCTTTCCATTCCAAGAGCCCCTTTTTCGAAGAATGTGGATCATAAAATAATTATTCAATAGATCTGTTGACAGAAAGTGTTCGCATTAGCAAATGCATTTAATTTTATTTTGTAAAACCAATGCTGCAACACAGCTGGAAAACAGATATCAAATGAAATAAGCAACTATGTACAAAGCATAAAAATATCATTCAATAGTCATGTGAGATTTCATAAGTTAGTACAAATTCTTTCAACTCTCGTAGAAAGACGCTTGTCATTATCAGGTGTGCAGAAATAAATAAGTATGTTTTCCAAGTAATGAGCGTGTCGTTTTTGCGATGCTTTCTACAAAGGAATGTCAATAGCGAGGATAATGGCCTACCTTTTTTTTTCTTGTGCCTCTCAAAGGCACACACTAATGGCTTGTTTCCTGGTGGCTGTCGCCCAGCTGGGCGCCCACGACGCATTATGTGCAGGTGGTCACTTAACTGTCTTATCGAAATATTTACGACACCAGTTTCCGCTACAGTGGCAGTCTCATATAAAGAAAAATTCACAGGTGGAGAATTTGCGTTACAAATCTTTGGAAATAAAATAATTTAAATATAATAGTGTTCAAAAATTTTAGACAACATAGTGATACATTCACGCATTTACATACATTTCATAACTCTTAAAGTACGATTCTTGGTTTCCAACAACCTTTTTCACAAACCAGAGTCCCTAACCACTAGTCATTATTCCTTACCTTATTCGTCGACACTTCTTCAATATTTCATAATAACAGACACGTAGAATAATCAAATAACTCATATAGCATCAGCTTAAACGTACCTCAGCAGCATAATTCACGTCGTCGTCGTAATAATAACATCATAACACCTCAGTCAAATCTCAAAAACGTCATAGCTTTCTCCAATAATTTCCAAACCTAAAAAAAATTCTCTGCTGATGGCAAAAGTGTCTTCTACCTCATACGTACTTTAAAAATCATGATCTCACACCAAATATGTCATTCAAAGCTCCTATAGTATCACAATGGTTCTGAAAAATATGAGCAGTTCACAAAGTACAGACAAAATACAATTTCGTAAGTGTGAAGTTATCCAACTGTGTAATTACGTAAACATCTGTCACTGATGTAGTAAAATGAATGTTTTTCTCTCCCAGTTAAATGATCACATAGCTGTGTAATTGATGTGTTAGAGCAATACGGTACCGATGTGTAAAGTTGTATAAGCAAATACCATATTAGCTAGGGCTCCTTGTGCGTGCCACACACATGGTACACAAAGTAGGCGTGTACCCCCCTGAGGATTAATGTACTAATTATATTCTCAGGTGTTACAGATTACAGCAATGGAATGATATGTATCACGGAAAACCTTTGTATCATTGAACTTCAAATATCTTTAAAAATAAATGTTTTAAGTACAAAATTAGTCACTCAAATACGCTTAATGTAGCACTAAACTGTGCGTCTTGTTGTAAGATAGTCCCTGTGGAAATGTCGTAGTTATCGTCCTCCGAAAGCTAAGTTCAGCAGAAGTCTATGTACTTACCTCATGATAAACAAAAGTGAAATGCTTTGCGTATAGATATCGTAGTTGATACGCTTATTGCCGTGATGAAGTAAGTACTGTACTGTAACGTATTGTTGTGCTACGGAAAAGGCTGTCTCATTGTAGCTATACCACAAAATTACTACTAAAACATGTTTTCCTTTCCAGAAGAATTCAGAAAAACTGTGCAGATATAAAATAGATACACCGCAAAAGCACAATGTAAATTGTGTCACACATTAGTAGCGTCGTGATATAATCGTGTAGCTATCAAAGAAACCAAATGCTAAGTCATCTTTAATCTCACAGAGAGTACTTTAAATCCAGAATGTGTTCCAAAGTAAACCAAAATGTTGCATTAAAACCTCATTAACAGTATATGTTCAAAGTATGTAAGCCTTATAGTCGTTACGTAATCGTGCAACTAACAAGCAAGAATGTACAAATAACAACACTGTCTCGTCTGTTCACTATAACAATGCATTCGTAATTTCTGTTTAAAAATGTTCCCTAGGTTGTAGACTGGATAGTTAACTTCAAAACATTGTTGCATGTTTACAGTTTCTCAGTGTGACAAAACATACTAGAAATGTAAAATGAAAAGTTAAATGGCAAAGACAAAGTTAAAAAGCTGATTATATTTCAATAAACGGTTTTACATGTGAAATGTGGTGTAAACCTTTACTCTTCCTAGTACGCAGACTGTCAACTGAAAAGCAGTTATCATGTGATTACGTCGGTAAGGAACACTGGAATTTTTCTCAAGGTTAGCTTATGTTATTTTTCTCTGAGCCAGCCGGCGCACGCGGCTGCCTGCGGTCCAAGTCATTGTCTGTTTCTTTGTTGGCGCGCGTCGTTATTGGGATTAGGAGACCTAACTTCTACAAATTCACCTTGCCTAGAGGGCCCTACCCTGTTTGAAGCTCGCCAGTTCTGATGGACTTCCGGTCTGTCATTATGATTATATCGTCTGTCGTCATGTCGGTAGTTCCTGTAATTTCTTGTTTGTCGGTCATGTGGTGGAGAATTTCTCCCTGAATTATCACTGCGCTGTGGACCCTTGCGTCTGAAGTTATTCTGTCTCCCGTGATAATAATAGTTCTGGTTGCCATATTGTCTGTTTCTATGATTGTCTCTGTCATGTTCATTACTACGGAAATACGATCTTTCTCTGTAACTATTACTGCTCTGCCAACGGTTGTCATACGGTTGGTCTCCCTTTTGGTCACGATTTGTGTTGTGAGAATTGCCTTGTCGTGTTGAGTTGTTATTTCTTCCATCGCGGAATTGCGACGGATGTGACCTGTAATTGTTGTGTTCCTGTTTTCGCGTTCCGTGATTGTCAGTGTCAATTTCTAATTCTTGTAAGAGTCCCTGAAAAGCTTCAATGTCGTCTTTGCAACGTCCTGCTAAAATAACCTGTCGCAAATGTTCAGGTAATTTGATTAAGCAAATGTGGATGAGTTGTGAGGGGCTGTATGGGTTTGAAAGGTATTGATTCTTATGTAACATGTCTTCAAAATATTTTACAAGACTTGAAAATTCAGATTGTTCGAAATTTTTCGTCATTATGATGCCATGTTTTACTCGGTCTTGTGTAGCTTGAGACCAATATGCTGAGAGGAAGGCATAATAAAATTCTCCTTCACTGTGACAATCGTGAATGACCGATCGCATTATTACAGCTTGTTCATTCTCCAAGTAGCCACAAATAAATTCTAATCTGTGCTCTAATGACCAGTTGGGGGGAAAACAAGGAGAGAATTGATGAAACCACGCTTGTGGATGAATTTCGTTGCAAGAATTCTTAAATGTTTGGAATTTACGTGTAGTAATGAACAGCTTATAGTCAAAATCATCGTGTCGGCGGGTCGCATGTCGGTCATTGTTACGTCGTTTCGGCGGTTCCATCTCAAAATTCGGTGTACTTTGCCAATTTCTTTCATAATCTCCAAAGTGCCTTGTGTTACTATTTTGTGGCAGTTCAGTATTTTTATGTCCCTCTTCCCGTATTGGAGTGCGAGTGTCCTCTGAAATACGTAATTCTTGTATTACCTGTGTCAGCTGATCTTGTACTTCCCGGATTTCTTTTTGGTGTTGCGTATTAATTTGATTCTGATTTTTTTTGAATTTCCTAATTTGTTCGAACTCTTCTGTGTCATTAAAGACTACCGGTTTTGTGTCATTCATACTATCATCTACCTTCGTAGATAAATTATTTAGCTGATCCGAAAGATCAACTACTTTCTCTGACAATGAACTAATGTCCTCTATGTGTCTTTCTGAACCAATTTTCAGAGTATCTACTGTGTCCTTTAAGTTTTCTTGAGTTTTTGCAAGTTGCGTAACCGAATCGGTAGATGCAACTGAGTCAATTTTAGCTTGCAAGGTCTCATGATTTTCATGAACAATAGTTAGCAGTTCTTTTATGGCTGCTTCGTGATTCTGTATTGCATTTTCATGCCGCGAAAATATAGGTTGGAGATGCTCACAAATTTGTGTTCTTACGTCATTACAGACTTTTTGACATTTCGATTCGATTTTATGTAATTCAGTAGTTAAATCTTCACGTGTTTGTTCAAGCGTATGTTCCACTGAGTCTAACTTTTGAAGCTTTTGCTGTGTTTGTCTCTGATTTTGTTCCATTGTGTCTAACATTTGAAGCTTTTGCTGTGTTTGTCTCTGATTTTGTTCCATTGTGTCTAACTTTTGAAGCTTTTGCTGTGTTTGTCTCTGATTTTGTTCCATTGTGTCTATCTTTTGAAGCTTTTGTCCCATTTGTTGCATTAATTGTAATAACAATGCTCTGGTGTCTGAAACATGTTCCTTAGTGCTATTCGGCAATGCATTTGAACCGGCAATATTCGCAGTTTGAAAAACAGAAAATGTGTCTTGACTTATTTGAGAAAACGGTGAGGACGCAAAACCTGAATGTACAGTATTTCCTAGATTGTGTCCTGTCATTTCGGATTCCTGACGCGAGCTGTTGCCGACCGATCGATCGATAATACTTCCCTGTTCACTAATTGTTTCACTGCCTATGCCATTATTTGCAGCCCGCTCCACTTCCCTATGCACTATTACCAAATTACTACTTTGAACATTAGCTAATTCATTACATGGTGGCGCTAACACACTGCTTTCGTCTTCACTGTCATTTATCAGTTTACTTTGGAGCCTAGTATTACGTTTTTCACACGCCATTATAGCCACAATATTTCACACGACAACACAGAAAAGCACAATTTGAAGAGCAAAATAAGAAAACACATTAACATATCACTGAAAATAATATCTAGTTAATTGCAAGCGCAGCTAGGAAATACTTGGTGCAAATCAACATGCATGCCACAACTGTATTACTATACAACAATAAAAGACTACAACTACAGAAGAGATTCTCTCTACAATTACGCGCTAGCAATAAACAAAATCTACACTTATTACACAAACTACAAGAAAAAAAATCAGAAGATTGCAGTGAGGTATCCTTGGCTAAGGGTCGACATATGAAATGTCCCCTTCGAACAATTGTACACGACTGTTCTTAAACTGACACACAATATATGTTTGCGCAACGCAATCTGACTTTCAGTAATCCCTACAAGAGAATGGCTCTGACTAACATTGATCTATATGTTTCACAAATCACTTACCTCACAAAAATCTTGGTTACTCGAACTACTGCAATACAGCGAGCGCCACTACTGCCAGCTAACTAAAAGATTCAAACTACGGAAGTCACTAACTACTGATAGGCACAGTTAGCAAATGAAAGATTTCAATGGAGAACAAACAATGTATTTACCTTAATAGTTATAATATATATAGCAGTTCATGACACCAATTCTTACAAATTTCAAAACTCCGCCATCTCTCTCCCCACGTCCACCACTGCTGGCGGCTCACCTCCAACTGCGCAACGCTACGCGCTGTTAGCATCCAGCTGCTGCTGCCCGACACTACAATGGCAGACAACAATGCAAACTAGCCACAGATTGCACACAGCACAGCCAGTGATTTTTCATACAGAGCGCTATGTGGCGTTACCAACAATGAATGTCGTTTAAATTTGTTATTTTTATGTTGCTCATTCTGTACGCAGGAAATTTCGCAGACACCATTTACATATGCCTCCAAGTGCACCTAAAAACTTATATCACTTTACGACACATATTTCAAGAGGTGTGACGTCATAAACACTGAGGTGCGTGCGCAAATAACGCATGTATGACATTCTAATATATTTATTCTTTAGTACTAAGGCATTCCTATTGTCAAGTAATCTTAAGAAAATGACTGACCTCTCACAATGCTTTTCACAGATTCCAACTGCGAAACGTAAACGGATGTAGGCGAAAACAATTGCCGTCTATAGAGCTATAAGGAGGAGCTGCCTTAGAGACGTTTATAAAACCGCGTTGTAAACAAACGGAGCAGCTGTACCCAGCGTACAGAAACTGTCTGGACTGTTACACTGCAGACACAGTTAATTTTTAGCTTTCATTTCTAATAGACAACTGGCAGATTAAATACCCGTGTAACGCAGGGTTTGTCAGCTAATATTGAAATAAATCTACAAATTCTGATACAGAGTAATAGCCTAGACATGAAATATAAATCAAGTGTACCACTAACTAAACATAGAAAGGTAATCGATAAAGACGTACCACTTTTAAATCCTCGTTACCCCTTTAAAAGAGCTGACAAATGACATAAAACAGTTCTGAATGCCTGTGTGCACACGAAAATCACACAATGTCCTGCTCTATAAATCCTTAAACCCATAAACTCTCGTCTCCTACGGTGCACTGTGCACTAAACATGATTCACTGAAATTCCGCACAAATTTTCGCGGAGGCCAACTAATGCGGCTATCAGTGTTTAGCGTGCAGTGATATCTACAGGAATAAAAACTCATCCTGTAGAAGTGAAAATTCTTTGCAAACACACTATAGTCCTGCTTTAAGCGTGAGAGAATGCCTATAATCAACGAAACTGAAAAAAGGGGAAAACAGTGAGAACATTTAATACACTCAATTACAAGGGTCTAACTAGATTTTGTCTCTCTCAGATCTTAGTTACTAAAAACTATTAAGAAAATCGAGTCCAAGAAGTAAAACTTTTAACACTAACTGAATCATCACATCACTGCCGTAATTCACAGTATCGCAAGGTAAAATCTGTTTCAGTCTTAAGTCAAGTAATGAAATTAGTAAAGAAATATGTAGCAGGTGACGTGCTGTGTGACGAAAAACAACTTGTTATTGTTGCTGAGACATGCTGCTAATAGGAATAGTAAAAGCTATCGAGTTAAAACATGAGCATTCATCTAGTATTTATAACATTCAAAACTAACGCAGCGACCATTAACATTCCCAGTGTTAATTTTTTTTTCATCCATTCCAGTGAATCTTCAAGAACTACACCCACAATGTAGTTTTATCCTGTCATGTGTATACGATTGATGTGGCCTTCTTACTGTTTACTTCAAGTTTCACTTAGTTACGTGTCTGACGGTAGTCAAAATTCATAGGGTGATTTATCTACCATATTGCAGGACAACAACTGAATTAGGAAAACCCACGAAAACCGAAAATATAAAACGTCATTTACCAACAACGATTCCTCCAGGGACGAGCTGTTTCAGACAATGGCCAAAAGAAAATTAACGTTCCTTTTTTCACAGTAGGATAAGAGAATGTTACTGTGGCGTTAGTTAAGTGCAGGTAAAGTTACAGAATTAGTTTCAGTAGGTGACAAAGCCCATACAGCCGCGCGGTTAGAGACGTCATATCACTGACTGCGCGGCCTCTTGCGAGGTTCGAGTCCTTCCTCGCTCAAGGGTTTCTGTGTTGTTCTTAGCATAAGAAAGTTTATGTAGTGAGTAAGTCTACGAACTGATGACCTCAACAGTTTGGTCCCTTAGGAATTCATGCATATTTGAACAAACCCATATAGTTCCAGGAATATGTCGCTTAGCCAGGAATCAGATGCTGCAACGTATTTTCACCATCCCATCAGCTTCTCACCTTTTCTGTTGATGTCCCTCCACACAAACACATACACACTGCAACATACATACATACATATACAGGGTGGTCCGTTGATAGTGACCGGGCCAAATATCTCACGAAATAAGCATCAAACAAAAAAACTACAAAGAACGAAACTTGTCTAGATTCAATGGGGAAACCAGATGGCGCTACGGCTGGCCCGCTAGATGGCGCTTCCATAGGTGAAACGGATATCAACTGCATTTTTTAAAATAGGAGTCCACATTTTTTACTACATATTCGTGTAGTACGTAAATAAATATGAATGTTTTAGTTGGACCGCTGTTTTCGCTTTGTGATAGATGGCACTGTGATAGTCACAAACGTATAAGCACGTGGTATCACGTAACATTCCGCCAGTGCGGATGGTATTTGCTTCGTGATACATTACCCGTGTTAAAAAGGAACGTTCACGAATTGCGGAAAAGGTCGATATCGTGTTGATGTATGGCTATTGTTATCAATGTATGCTGCTCGGTATCCTGGATGACATCTTCCAAGTGTCCAGACCGTTCGCCGGATAGTTACGTTATTTAAGGAAACAGGAAGTGTTCAGCCAAATGTGAAATGTCAACCACGACCTGCAATAAATGATGATGCCAAAGTAGGTGTTTTATCTGCTGTCGCTGCTAATCCGCACATCAGTAGCAGACAAACTGCGCGAGAATCGGGAATCTAAAAAACGTCGGTGTTGAGAATACTACATCAATATCGATTGCACAAGTGCCATATCTCTAAGAACCAGGAATTGCATGGCAACGACTTTGAACGTCGTCTACAGTTCTGCCACTGCGCACAAGAGAAATTACTGGAAGATGGCAGATTTTTTTCACGCGTGCTGTTTCGCGACGAAGCGTCATTCACCAACAGCGGTAACGTAAACTGGCATAATATGCACTATTTTTTTTATTCACCAAAAACAGTAACAAAAATGGTTACAATGAAATGACATAAATAAGGTGACAGATAATTGCAGTCATAAATTACAGCATTCAAAGAATGAGTCTTTAGCAGTAGCACACATTTAGCACCTTCACTGTCACCTTCAACTGGTGGCAGTCCAGCAGCACATTTCCTTCTTCTGCAGCCGGTTCCTCATCATCGTTTTCCAGACCCAAATTAATCATTCAGTGAATCCTTGATGTGTGTTCCTTCCAGGGTAAACTACATGGACAGGAGAGAAGTCCTGAACAGCGACATCGCAAAATATTTCGTTGCCTTGCTATTTTTGTCAGTTTCAGCCTTCTAAACGCATCTAAAGGGAGTTCAAGATCTTCCTTCACATCAGACACCAGATGTTTCTCGCCATATTCTTGTATCTGCTGTACTACTGATTTATTTTTCATGTGTGACTTAGAGGTCGGGAACGTGACCCAATCAATTCCCTCTCTACTAGGAATCCAGTTCCTAACCTATACCAAATCGGTTGAAGACAATTCGGAGCATGTTGCCATATTTCTTATTGTGATTCTGATATTTGAGTATTTTCTCGAATATATTTTCCATATACATCTTGTATTCAATATGATCATCGCTCCCAATATTGTTAAAAACATAACTTGTATATTTGCCCATTAACCAAATCACTGCGTTATTTTTTGCCTGAGGGTAGTAACTTTCCTCTGGTCTGAAGAAAATATTAGTCGGTACATTGTTTGCTGAAGTTCTTGTTATTTGAGCAATCTTCTACCTGGTCCATCTTCAGTTAATAATCCGATCTCCACAAGTGTAACGATGAGGCACACTATCAACGAGGTTGCATTTGTGGCAGAGGTTTGTGTCACTTAAAACCGAAGGCAAAGAGATGCTCATTAGTGCTGATGATGTTATTGACTACCTTGTACCACGCTGTTCTCACGTCAGACGAAAGAACATCACTACTGAAGTTTTTCCAGACCACATTCCATGCTATTCCAGCATATTTGGTTTCTATGTTGTTTTTCCTTTCATGTTTCCGTCTTTCAGCTAAAATCGCCTTTGCTGTAACGTTTTTGGAGTTTAAAATCTTTTTGCTCAGATAACTTAGTTTAATAGCTGTAATGTGTTTCAGCTTAAAACTTATTTTTTGTATATTTATCGGCGGCTCTACACTTTCTGGCCTGACAATATCGTATAGTTTCGCTGTAATGCACCCTGGATCATTACTCATTATGCTCCACGTTCGTTTGACATACAGTGCCATCGCTTTAGACTTTATGTCGGTTAGACCCATTCCTCCATAGCTTGGATCCAAAACTGCTGTCTTCACCGGCACTCGAAACAATTCCCCTTTCCACAAGGACCCTGCTAAGGTGGACATGATCGTCTTCGCCACCATTGATGGAATGGGGAGAACCTGTGCTATGTAGTAGGCCTTGGATAAAATATACGTGTTGATACACAGTATTCTCTGGAACTGGTCTATGCTACGTTGACAGTTTTCAATCAAAGCTACCTTGATTTTTCTTGCCACCTCCCGCCAATTTATTGCTATCATTTTTAAAAGGGACGTTGTCAGTTCCATTCCAAGAGCTTTGTGTTCATTCACATGGTTCGCCCACTCAATGCGTGAGTTAGCAAGCCGCTTTATATTTAGAAATTTACTTTTATTTTCATTTACCCTCGCACCTGATGCGGAACAGTATTTCCAAGTATCATCACTAGTTGTGTCACATCTGTTTGGTCCCTGATGATTACGCCTACATCGTCCGCGTAAGCACCTACTACGGTCTTTGTTCCTTGAATGGTAATGCCTGTCAGCCTGTGCTGTAGCTGTCTCAAGAAAGGCTCCAGCGATATAACGAACAGGAGCATGGATAAGGGGCTTCCTTGGGTAACACTCCTTTTTATTTCAATTTTTTTTTGTCAGTTGACAGTTAACGGAGATTTGTGCAGTAATACCCATTGCCATGTTCTTGATGATGTCGATGGTTTTTGGCAGAAAGTCCATTCGGCGCATTATCTCCATCAGGTATTTGTGATTAATTTGATCAAATGCCTTATGGAAGTCTATGAAAAGCAGTCCACATTTTATGTTACTTGCCTGCACTAGCGCAATGACATCGCGATACAAAGCCGCAGTTTGTAAAATCGTTCTTCTAAAAGCACAAGTCTGCTGTTGGCCTATGATGTCAGCACTGCATGGTGTAAAGCGCTTGTTAATTACTCGAGCTATAATTTTATAATCTGAACTTAAAAGCGAAATCGGCGGTATGTTGTTTATATTTTTGCAGCCTGTGTTCTTCGGGATCAACACGATTTTGCATTGTTTGAACTCCGCAGACACTGGCTTTCCTTGTAAGGCGTCATTGACAGTTTCGGTGAACTTCATCTCGCGATATTCGTGGAAGATATGTACCAAAGAGCTCATCGTATTCTTCTTCGTTTGTTTCCCCTGACGCATACATACGTTCATAGTACGCTGAGATCTCTTTAAATATTTCCTTCTGGGTCGTTATTATTGTACAATCAACTATCTGAAGTTCATCCATGAAACTTCTTCTTCTATTCTTGGCGTGTCTGACAAGGTGGTGGAACGCAGCAGTCTCATGCTCAGTGACTGACTTTGCTTTGGACTTTAAGTCCCTCCAGTTCCTTACGTATCGGACTTATTAACTTTGCTTTTATTTTCTTGACGTCTTTTAATCTTGTAGGAATTGCATCTGTCTGATCGTAGAGGTCCCTGAGCACGCTGTAATAGAATTCTATAGTCTGTTTCCTTTCTCTGGCCATATCTATATTAAAAGATATTAAAACTTTTCTTAGCTTCGGTTTCGCTCGTTGGGTCCCTCATTCTATAACACTTGGAAAGTTGTTCAGCGAACAGAGACACATTTCCCAAGCTCTGTTTAGACCATCTTCTAAGTCTTCTTCTGGTAATAACGATATATTTCACTGGTTTCTTACTCTTCGGGTAGGTTGTGGTGTTAAATTTACGCAGGTCAACAACGCACTGTGATCGGAAAAACTAAGGGGAACAGTTTCTGTTTTCAGTACTTTATCTGCTAAATTTTCCGATACGTAAATTCTGTCAGTTCTACTACAGGAATTCGCAACAATATGAGTGAAGTTCACCATTGTTGGGTATTTTACTTCCCACGCAACTTTTAATTTTAAATCAACAACAAGACGTCTCAAGTCAGTTGAGTAATTGAAGTTGGGGATTTGATCCTATCGACTCAATATAAAATTAAAATCTCCCCCTATTATAAGTTGGAGAGGGATTTTCCTCAGTAAATAAATTACGCTTTCGTTAAAGAATGTGGCTCTTGCAGCTCTATTACTGCTGCCAGAAGGAGCATATAAATTGACTATAGTAACTCCTGCTACATTTATTCCAATACCTCGCCCCGATTCTAATTTATCAACGTCATGTACGGGGATGCCTTCTCTAACTAAAATGGCCGTGCCAACATTCGATTCAGTGGAAATATTGTAAAAATCAACGTAACTGGAAAAATTTTATTATGTGAGAGCAATATCCGTCGCTGACTCATACAGAAACTGTTGCACAGCAGCTATTTTAACATCCGACTGTATCCTATTAATGTTCAACGTAGTAATCGTGTATGACTGTAACATAGGGGAGTGACCTTTTACCCGCTACTCTATCTTTTCATGCCACTCCATGCCGGATACTTCCTGAGAATCTGATTGGAGACCACCGTTACGTTTTGCATTAGAACCTTTCTTTTTACTTTTCTTGCGGTTTGCATTGACACTGGCCTTCACCGAATGTCTGCTCCGCCCACCCCCTGAGCAGTTTTCCACCGAGAGCGGTGTCGGTGGATCTGAGGGGCACTCGTGTGCCACCATCTCGTCTACCAAAGGCGGCGCAGAAGCAGTTTGCAAACATTCTTCCAATGCCCCATCACTTCTATGAACACTTTCCTTTACTGTTTGTGTGTTATTGCTGTAAAACTCCGCTTCTTCGTCTTGGGATTTATGCTGTGACGTCGGCTGTTGTTCACAATCACTCACTACCTCGTCATGTTTGCTTTCAGTTGCATCCGCGAGTGAATTTGTCTGCATTGATTGACGTACGGGTTCTGCAGCGCGGGGTTGTGGCGTCACCAAGAGCAGCCCATTGCCATCTACTGGCGCGTCCAGCGCTACAGAATGGGACTCTGATGTCACTTCGACCTGTTCGGGTGATGGTGGCGTATTCGATTTGTCTACCGATGTACTTGACTCAGAGTTCGGATCTATGCTGACAATACTGTCTGAAACAGTTTCCAGTACTGTTTTCTGAATGTCACCTACAGGTTTCAGCGACAGGTTCATATCTTCTTCATCCGTGCTACTGCTGTCACAAGTTCGACGTCTCTTGTTAGTGGCTAAACTACTTTTTCCAGCCGGATTATCTACAGTGTCTTTCCTGAGTAAAGGTGGAAATGCTTCAAGAGTATTTTGTGGCCTGTCGCCTACATTCCCCGAAATGCTGGAAACTTCACCACCCGTCATCTGATTTTCAGTCACACGATCAGCCAGTGTTAACCTTTTACGCTGTTGTAAATTATTCTGCAATACAAACACCTTTTTTGGACAGTTTTGTCGCAGATGCCCACTTTCATTACATATATGACAAGTCAAAGTCTGTCCATTGTATATAACGTGCGCTTTGTAGTCACAAACCAAAATATGAGATGGAATGTTTTGTTTCACATGCATATCGACAGAACGAACACCACTAAAGCATTCCAATCTATGCCGGCTTGACCATCGTTCATTACGAATTTGCCTGATGTCACCGTATTTAGATAATGCGTCTTTTAAGTAGCAGTTTTCTACCTCACTTGTTTATAATCAACGTCAGCATTTGAAATGGTAACTGTACTCACCGAATTATCGCGATGGCGGAATTCAGCTTTTCCTTCAAATGTCTGCAAAATCTGTTCCAGCACCAACGGGGAAAGCGGCTTCACAAAAAAGCAGCATTGCTCCAAGTCATAATAAGCAGTGTGCGTCTGATCCGAAGTAATGCCAATAACGTCAACGATCCAGTCATGAATTTCTAGTGATCTTGGCTGAATATTACGGGTTGCTTTGTCAAATCCAAGCTTTCTGGAAAACATTGTTGCCATGTCAGCAGTTAACAGCTCGCGAAAACAAGAAAACTAAAATGCTGCATAACCACAATCACAATTTTGCACAACACTGTTGCGCAGAGTCATAAAATCCAAACAGAAGCGCCACAGCGCGTCCGCTCAGGACGGCCGGAAAAGCCGATACTCTGGTCCCAGATAAATGAAACTTTTGTGTAATTGCTTGTCGAATGGCTATGAACTATAATGGACACCGCTCAAAGTACAACTGTCTGTAATACGACTATGTTTTCAAATTATTTCACAATGTGAACCAAACTGCGATCTCTGTTTACGTTGCTAAGCAGAGATACTCTGTGGGCAACGGAAAATCCACGATGACGGCGACAAGTGAACCATCATCGACGTTGGCGGGTTCATCGACGTTGGCGGGTTAATGTATGGTGCGTCATTATGGGAGGAAGGATAATTGGTTCCCATTTTATCGATGGTAATCTAAATGGTGCAATGTCCTACGTAATGCTCTACCGATTTTACTACAAGATGTTTCACTGCATGACAGAATGACAATGTTCTTGCAACATGATAGATGTTCGGCACAAAGCTCGCGTGCTGTAGAAGCGGTATTGCATTGCATATTTCATGACAGGTGTATTGGTCGTCGAAGCACGGTCACCGGATCTGACGTTCTTTCTGTGGGGAAAGTTGAAGGATATTTGCTATCGTGATCCACCGACAACGCCTGACCACATGTGTCAGTGCATTGTCAAAGCATGTGCGAACATTACGGAAGGTGAACTACCCGCTGTTGAGAGAAATGTCGTTACACGTATTGTCAAATGCTTCGAGGCTGACGGACATCATATTGAGCATTTATTGCATTAATGTGGTATTTACAGGTAAACACGCTGTGACAGCAAGAGTTCAAAAAAAATGGTTCAAATGGTTCTGAGAACTATGGGACTTAACTTCTGTGGTCATCAGTCCCCTACAACTTAGAACTACTTAAACCTAACTAACCTAAGGACTTCACACACATCCATGCCCGAGGCAGGATTCGAACCTGCGACCATAGCAGTCCCGCGGTCCCGGACTGCGCGCCTAAAACCACTAGACCACCGCTGCCGGTAACAGCATGAGTTCCCAGAAATGATAAGTTCACAAAGTTACATGTATCACATTTGAACAACTGAAATAAAATGTTCAAACGTACCTACGTTGCGTATTTTAATTTGAGAAACCTACCTGTTACCAACTGTTCGTCTAAAATTGTGAGCCATATGTTTGTGACTATTACGGCGCCATCTATGACAAAGTAAAAAAAGTGGTCCAAATAAAACATTGATATTAATTTACGTACTTCACGGATATGTAATGAAAATGGGGGTTCCCATTAAAAAATTGCAGTTGATATCCGTTTGACCTATGGCAGCGCTATCTAGCGGGCCAACCATAGCGCCATCTGGTTTCCCCCTTCAAGCTAGACAAGTTTCGTTGTTTGTAGTTTTTTCGTTTGACGCTTATTTCGTGAGACATTTGGCCCGATCACGATCAATGGGCTACCCTGCATATACGCTCGAGCGTGAGCACTGCATTGCGTTTACACGTTGCACGGTATTCGTGCCACTTTCTTAAGTGATGTAGGGGTAGCGTCCTTGATTCATCAAAACGTCCTGGGTACCATGTCGGAACCTCAACACCACTTAATGTTTGAAATACATTCACCAGCAATGGCGGCCGAAGATTTCGGGCATAATCAGTCACCCTCATTCTGCTCACAATTTATGAAAGATGGCGGAGAAGCCAACAGAGGGTCAGGGTACTGTCTTTCACTTCGGGTAGGGAACAGCCCCTAAAAGTCGAAAGAATCAGCACTGATCAACGGCATGAGGATTTAGAAGAAAATGGAAACCACAAAATTAAAGAGACATAATGTGTTTCATAGTACACGCCGCCTGTATTAATTATCTCTCCAATGGCAATAGGTTCCGGACCAGCCCCCCATCGAAACTGCGGGACAGGTTGTCAAGGGAGAAGTGCCCATAAGAAAACGAGTGTGTAATCAGCAACAGGGTGGCATTCTAAAAGTCGGGGTGTGGAACTTCCGAACTACGAACGTGGTAGGGAAGCTAGAAGATCTGAAAAGGGAAGTGTTAAAGCTCTATTTAAATATGGTTAGGTTCACAGAAGCAAAGTAGATAGAAGACAAGGATTTCTGGTTGGAGGATTATATGGTTCAATAAAGAGCAGCAGAAAATTGCAGGACAGAAGTAGGATTCGTCACGAACAGGAAGACAGGACCAAAACAGAGTTACTGTGAATATTTCAGTGGCAGAGTTGTCCTCATCCGAATCGATACCAAACCAATACCAACAACTATAGTTCAATTAAGCATCACTACGGCGACAGTAGAGAATGAAGAGCTATAGAAAGTAAATTATGATGTTGAAAGAATAATTAAATATCTACATCTACGTAATTAGTCTGCTCTTCACAATAAAGAGCCTGGCAGAGTGTTCAATGAACCACCTTCAAGCTGTCTCTATACCGTTCCACTCTCGAACGACGTGCGGGAAAAGCGAACGCTTAACTTTTTCTGTGCGGGCCCTGATTTCTCTTATTTTATCGTCATGATCATTTCTCCTTATGTAGATGGGTGCCAACAGAATGATTTCGCAATCCGAGGAGCCAACTGGTGATTGAAATTTCAAGAGAAGATCCCGTCGCGACGAAAACGCCCCTCCAATCCGCGTATCATGCCTGTGGCACTATCTCCCCTATTTAGCGATAATACAAAATGACTAGCCGTGCTTTGAACTTTTTCGATGTCATCCGTCAGTCCCATCTGATGCGGATCCCACGCCGCGCTGCAATACTCCAGAATAGGGTGGACAAGTGTGGTGTAAGCAGTCACTTTGGTAGACCTGCCAAAGAATCGCAGTCTTTGGTTTTCTCTAACCACAATATTATCTATGTGATCATTCCAATTTTGGTTACTTATAATCGTAATCCCTAAGTATTTAATTGAATTTACAGCCTTCAGATTTGTGTGACTTATCGCGTAATCGAAATTTAGCGGATTTCTTTTAGTACTCATGTGAATAACGTCACACCTTTCGTTATTAAGTGTCAATTGCCACTTTTCGTACCATCTTATCTAAATAATTTTGCAATTCGTTTTGATCATCTGATGATTTTACAAGACGGTAAATGACAGCATCAGTTGCAAACAATCTAATACGGCTACTCAGGTTGTCTCCCATGACATTAATGTAGATCAGGAAGAACAGAGAGCCTATAACACTTCCTTGGGGAACGCCAGGTATTACTTCTGTTTTACTCGATGACTTTCTGTCTATTACTACGAGCTGTGACCTTTCTGACAGGAAATAACGAATCCATTCGTACAACTGAGGCGCACGCACTTTGGTTAGAAGCCGCCTGTGAGGAACTGTGTCGAAAGCCTTCTGGAAATCTAAAAATATTGAATCAACTTGACATCTCCTGTCGATAGCACTCATTACCTCATGAGTATAAAGAGCTAGTTGTGTTTCTCAAGAATGGTATTTTCTGAATCCGTGCTGACTATGTGTCAATAAATAGTTGTCTTCGACGTTCTTCATAATCTTCGAACACAATACATGTTCCAAAACACTAGCGCAAATCGACGTTATTTATACGGGCCTGTAATTCAGCGGATTGTTCCTACATTCCTTTTTGGGCACCGGTGTGACATGAGCAATTTTCCTGTCTTAAGGTATGGATCTTTCTGTGACCGAGCGGTTGTATATAACTGCTAAATATGGATCTATTGCATCAGCATACTCTGAAAGGAACCAGGCTGGTATACGGTCTGGACCAGAGGCCTTGCTGTTATTAAGTGATGTAAGTTGCTTTGCTACACCGAGGATATCTACTTCTATGTTTCTTTTCTTGGCAACCGTTCTTGACTGGAATTCTATTGACGATGAACAGTAGGTTGGAGTTTAAGTGACTACTCATGTAGAATCAATGAGAAAAGGAATTGGATAAGGAAGTAAAAAGAAATTAATACATACGCTTTAATTTCTCTGATACTACAGATACTGTGATAATTAATACCTCAGTAGGCAGTTTAATTGAAGAGTTATGAAATTCTCTAAAAAGGGCGATGAGATAAATTCAATTGAAAGCAACAGGTATAAGGAGAGTAACTGCGAGGAAACACTGGGTAACAGAAGAAATTCTTCAGTTGATCTACGAAAAAAGAAAACTCGAAATTATTCCGCGAAATTCAGCATCACAGAAATACAGGACACTTAAGAATAAAATAAATAGGAAGTGCAGGGAAGGTAAGGCGAAATGGCTGCATGAGAAATATGAAGTCGTCTAAAAGGAAACGATGTGGGACGAACTTACTCAGCATATAGGTAAGTCAAAATAATATTTGGTGAAATTAAAAGCAAGTATGGTAACAGTAAGAGAGCAACGAAAATTCCATGTTAAATGCAGAGGAGAGAGCCGACCGGTGGAAGAAGTACATTTAAAGTCTCTGTGGGGGAGAAAACTTGTCTGAAGACGTGGTGGAGGAAGAAACAGGAGTCGACGTGGATGAGACAGGGGATCCCATATTAGAATCAGAACAGAAAACAGGCTTTGAAGGAGTTAAGATCAGGCAGAGTGGACTCATAATATTCCATCATAATTTCTGAAACCATTGGGGGAAGTGGTAGCAAAACCACTGTTCACGTTGGTGTGAAGAAAGTATGAGACTGGCGATACATAAACTGACTTTCGGAAAAATATCTTCCACACATTTCCGAATACTGCAAGAGTTGACAAGTGGAGGAAATATCGCACCATCAGCTTAACAGCCCATGCGTCCAAGTTGCAAATAAGAATAATATACAGAAAAAATTTTCCCATTCCGTCGTCGCAGGCTGGCACAGCAAACGGTTAGAAGTATTATACAGAAAATTTGAAAGAAAAATTGAGGTTTTGTTAGATGACGATCAGTTTGGCATTATGAAAGATAAAGGAACCGGAGAGGATCTTCTGACGGTACGGTTGATAATGGAAGCAACACTGAAGAAAAATGAAAACACTTCCGTAGTGTATGTCGACATGGATAGAGCATCCGGCGGTGTAAAATTGTGCACGATGATGGAAATTCTGAGAAGAATAGGGGTAAGCTATAGCGGCGGACCGCAAATATGGAATGAAAACAACAACTAAGGGGCAACAATACCATTGTAAGAGCAAGAACGATGTACACTGATTATAAAAGTTGTAAGGCAATCTATATATCGAAGAAGAAATGATATATCGAAGAATAAATGAGAGGGATAAAAGAGTGGTACTGAAATTCAATGTGAAAGGATATCAGTGATAGGATTTGCAGATGACTTTGCTGTACTCAGTGAGACAGAAGAAGAAGTGAGAGAAATGAGCATTCTAATGAGTGCACACTATGGACTGAGAGCAAATCGAAGAAAGACGAAAGTAATTAGAAGTAGGAGAAATGAGAACTACGAGAAACCTAATATATTAATTTAGGATCAGCGAATGAACTGTGAGTTTGCCGACAGATTTAACGTCAGAACAGGTTCTATCTCGAAGATCACTGTCAGTCAAGTCAAAGGCAACTTAATGGATGTTAGTATTTTTAACGTTCCCATTGAAGTTTCAACCTCATCAATAAAACTCAAATTCCTGCCTTTGAAAACACAATCCTGGATGAGGTAAGACCAAATTTTTATCCATTTTCTGTGCGAAATCGAACGTGATCAACAAAAATAAATGGAACGTAAAGTGCCGATCTTGTCCGAACTGAGTAAAGGACACTATCTACGACACATTTCAATCGCTAAGGTGACAAAGGCAGTGGGATAGATATATGCACATACACAGATAGCGGCAGGATCGGGTACACAAGGTATAAAAGTGGAATTCTTTGGCGGAGCTGTCTTTTGTTGTCAGGTGGTTCATGTGAAGTGGTTTCTGACGTGATTATGGTTGCACAACGAGAATTAACAGACCTTAAACGTGGACTACAACTTGGAGCTGTACGCGTTGGACATTTCGTTTCAAAAACAGTTAGGGAATTCAGTTTTTCGGGATCCACTCTGTCAAGAATCGGCCAAGAACACAAAATTATATGGATTAACTCTCACCACAGACAATGCAGTGGCAGACGGCCCTCATTTTATGACCGAGAGCAGCGACGTTTGCTTACAGTTCTCGGTGCTAACAGATAAACAACGCGGCCTGAAATAACCGCAAAAATCAATGTGGGACATTCGATGGACGTATCCGTTAGGTTAATGCGGGGAAATTTGTTTTTCATGGGCCACGAAAGTAGACGACCGACACGAGTGTTTTTGCTAACAACACGACAATGTCTGCAGCGCCTCTCCAGGATTCGCTACCATGTCGGTTGGATCTTATAAGACTGAAAACCGGTGGTTTGATCAGATGAGGCCCAATTTCAGTTGGTAAGAGTTGATGGTACGGTCCGCATGTAGCTCAGACGCCATGAAACCATGTACGCAAGTTATCAACAAGGCACTGTGTAACCAGTGTTGGTTCCATAGTAGAGTGGGCTGTCTTAACATGGAATGGACTGAATCCTCTGCTCCTACTGAACCGATTACTACGAGAATATGGTGATGTTCGGCTACTTGGAGACCATTTTCAGTTTGTCATGTACTCCACGTTCCCAAAAAACGATATCGTGCGACCGGACCATAATTAGAACGAATGATTTGGCCACCAAATTCGCAGGACACGAATCCCATCAGACATTTATGGCACATAATCGAGAGATCATTTCATTCACAACATCCTACGCCGACAACGATTTTGCAATTACGGACTGCTATAGAGACTGCACCAGGCAGATAGAGGTCCGACACGATATTAGGAGGTGTCCCATGACATTTGTTATTCGGTGTACGTTACAGAATGCTTCATACGTTATGAAACAGACCACTGGAAGAAAGACGGTCACAGAACGTAAACCTTTATTTTCGGATCTCGTGGGAGGATAAGTAAAGGCCAGGTAACAAAGACATCAGCTGACAATGATTCAGTTGCTGTTAATGATACCGAGGCTGTAAACAATAACCATGAATATAGTAATGACGAAGGAAATGTTTTAAGCGAACGTGTATTCAAGCCTTCGGGTATGAGTAGAGAGAACTATGACGATTTAAAAAGGGGGAATACTGATCCGTTATGTAACAGTCAATCTGAGAGTAGGAGAATAGCCGAAGATGATAGCACTGTTGATACCAGTAATGTCGAGGCAAAAAAATGTAAACGACGAATCATCAAAGTGACAACGCAGTCGCGGAAGAACGGCTCGCAAATAAAAACTAGATATGTTCACGACTGAGTCTGTTCAGGGTGGCGCCTAAGCTGGTGTTCCGCAGGCAGGTCTTCCAACGCGATCGATGGTGCACCCACAATCTGCCGATTCACTATTTGAAACAAGTGAACAGCCACAGGACAAAAATGCGCCTCCTGGTACTGAAAAGACGAGTCGGGTTACATTGTTATGCTCACCGGAAAATTTCCGCGAGCAGAAACGAAGTAGAGCAAAATGTACACAAACAGCCTTCAGAAACGTGGAGTTGTGATGAAGAGGAAAGAGAGGCTGAGGGTATGGCAATGTCTGAATCGGATGCGGTCTCTCAAGGCGAACACCAATCGTTTGCGGACAATAGAAAGGGAGGACATAAAACACAAAAGTTGCGGATTGTAGTGTCATGTAAAACAACGATGAAATATAAGAAAAAAGGCGTAAACTATAATATTAATCCAAAACCCAGAAATATTACAAGATTAGGGTCAACAGGTGTAGTTACCGGAACTGAAAAGAACTAGCTGTTGAGCTGTCCGCCATGTTGTTTCTGTTGTTTGACAATAAATTACAGTGAAAGTTATTAAGTGCAGGCCTTCACGATGAAGATAATGGGGAAACCAGAAAAGTAAGTGAAACTTACCATACAGATAAACTCAAATTTATATGTATAAAAATAGTATAAATCATAACTCCTGTTTTGTAGAAAGATGGACATGCCGAGACTTCAGCGAAACTTAACTGGGAAATAAAATAAAAATAAAAATTGTGTTTCTCTGAAGACAAACAAAAAAAACTCTGTGTGTAAGCTAACACGGACAGAAGAGCTTTAACCTCAATGTGAAAAGAACTAACATATAACAAGAAAAGGCAATAGTGGCCTATAGAAATTACAATATTTGTGCTTTATATAAGCAAATTAAGCATTTGAAATTTAAGGTAGTACTATACGAAAGAACTGCTAATACAAAGAAGGAGAATTTTCTGAAACAAGAAGCCAGAATATCAGTTTCTAGAGATTTAGACACGATAGCAGAGTTCTTTGCACTTAGAAATAAGATATATTTCATTCTTAGAATAAGGTGAGAGAAGATATATTACTTCAAATTTTATCCCGCGTCCAGCCATCATGATTTTCTTAAAACGCTCCAGGAAAATGCCGGGATGGTTCCTCTAAAAGGGCACGACCGACTTCCTTCCCCGTCCTTTCCTAATCAGATGAGACCGATGACCTCGCTGTTTGGTCTCCTCCCCCCCCCCCCTTCCCAAAAACAACCGAGGCACTTGATTCTTTTATTTCTTTTTCCGTCCCACGAAATGAGAAATATTAATTAACATTTAACTTTCAATTAAGAAGAACTTTAATTTAGGTATATACACAATAAGAGGTGGTAAAAAGTTGTCACGTGAAGAGACATTGTCACAAGACTGCATTTCTTCAATCTCTCAGGACAATTATTATGTTTCAATAAACAAGAGAAAAAGACTTTTTTGTCATTTAACAACAAGTACATTCTCTCCAATAAAAAAGGACAGAAACTATACCGAGAAAGCGAGTGAAGGTGAGCGAATGGAAAGGCAGACAAAAAAAGCATACACATTTAGTACTTCGCTTGAAGTTGGCCAAAAGTTCTCTGCAATGCCCAAATTGAATTTTTAATTTGTTTGTGGTTTCCCTACATCGGTTAAGCCAAATGCCGGTGTTGTTGCTATCCATATCCTTCCCCTCGCCCCCCCCCCCCCCCCCTCTGGGTTTCCATCCCGCCTCCGGCGAGGCATCTCCTTTTCCAGTCCATCTGTGGTATCTGGTCCTTCGAACTTGTCCGAAAGGACACCAGTTATGTCTGAATTACAGACATTGGCTGTTGGTGAAAGTCAACGGGGATAGTTAGAAATTTGTGCTAGGTTATTACGTGCAATTGCGATGAGCACTATGTTCGCATCTCTTAGTGGTCAGAGCATCTACCTAGTATGTAGAAGACGCGGGTTTGAATCACTACTGGGCACCACTTTCCAAATTTCTCCATTGATTTACATCATGGCCTACTCACAGCCAATGTCTATAATTCATTTGTGTATTAACTCATGGTGTCAATGCTATATTGTGTCATATTTCAAGACGTCCGGTCTGTAACTTAATTAAAGATATTAATAATAGTGAACTGGAGTGTAAATTTTAGCACTGTCGTATTAATAGTCCAAAACATGTTTCAGATCTCCAGCAGTATGTGTAAAGCAACAAAAGTTCTCAGAAACTATATCAAATCTAGTTGATTAACCACAAACAACTGCACTATGAGACAGCTATGACCAACCTTAGTAAAACAGAATAGTCAGCTTCAGAATAATAACACAAGAGTACATCTAATTCCTAGACAGCCCGCAGTAATGGCAGCGTTTTGATTCACAGTTGTACTTCGTAAGTCGGCTTGTCACAAAAGGCATAGGGTGCACAGCGTGTATCACTGACATTGGCACCACTGCCCACTCCGCTGTTCTCTTTATGACTGGCATACTGAGTAACTTCTATCGATAAGCCACAGTATAAACTTGAAGATCTCTAACAACACCGTAATGGTAATTTGGCCAACTGTATGAAGGATGAAAATTTTGTTATCTGACTCATCTTGGAAACAATATTATAGAAATTCTGCATTGAAATGATAGGCAACGGTTAACATCAAGTCTACTGCAGTAATCGGAAGCGTTTTATCTGGTGGAATTTCAGTATCACGTAACTTTGAACTGAAAAGTCAAAAGAATAAATGAAAAAAAGAACACCATAAGGTAGAGCAATGCAGGACCCAAAAAATACAAATAAAAAAAACGTTCCTGTGACACAGCTGTGAAACTTGAATTTGCGATGGACAAGGAGGGGCCAACTGATCTCGAAATTCAGAACCCTGAATTATTTACATGAAGTAAGTTATTCAATTAAAGTGACTGGGACCTCCAACCATAAGCAACGGTAGAGGTCCCTGGCGAGTTCAGGAACGTTTCAAATAACGTCTTCTGATGGGCGCGGCAGTTGGTGTTTTCAAGTAGCTTATTAGATTCATCGGCGTAATCTATCATTTCGCATGATCTGGAGTTCAGATTTTGCATCAATGTAATTTGTATTCACTTAGCACATGATGAGCAAGAGGTCGTGTTCAGAGAAGACCAGCTTTCTGGCAACAGTTAGGCATTTCGAAAATCATAAAGGCACCTAAAACATTTCAATGAAAGTGCGTCACATCGCCAATCTTTTTTACCTTCTGACTATTCCAAGTTCATTAATTGAAACATCTTAATTTACTGAATGATGTTAGAATTATTGTAATGGGACGGAAATTGGTGGATGTGACGTACAATTACAGACAGAAAAAATTACAGTTTCACAAACATTGGATGATTTATTGAAGGGAAAGAGCTTCACAAAAAGAGCAGGTCAGTAACCACCTGTGGCCCTTATGCAAGCAGTTATTCGGCTTGTCAATTATCAATACAGTTGTCAGATTTCCACCTGCTAGATAAACGTGGCAAATTCCGTCCAGCTGACACGTTAAATCTTCAAAATCCCGATGTGGTTGGAGGACCCTTCCCATAATGCTTCTAGCGTTCTCAACAGGTGAGAGACGCGCCGACTTTGCTAGGCGAGGTAGGATTGAACAATCACGAGGACAAGAAGTATAAACTCCGGACGTATGGCAGCAGGAGCTGTCTTGCTGAAATGTGAGCCAAGAATGACTTGCAATGAAGGAACACAAAACGAGGCACGGAATGTCGTCAACGTGCCGCTGTGCTGTAAGAGTTCCTCAGATGACAACCAAAGACGTCCTGCTATGAAAACAAAATGTGTCCCAGTCCATCACGAACGGCTGTTGGGCCTTATGGAGGGTGACTAGGAGACAGGATCACACTGTTGTATGGGGCGTCTACAGGCGTGTTCGCGCTGGTCACCAGGCTAAATTTGGAGCGGGACTCATCACTCAAGGCAATTCTGTTGTCGTCAGTGAGATTCCAGACTGAAGGCCTGCCTGGAGAGTCCCCGCACAGCGGTGGGATACCATTCCGACTGTCGACCGCCATATGGCCCGGTAACCAGTGGTGATGGCCTGATGTGGCATTTCTTTTCACATAAGGAACCCCTGCGGTTGTCATCCGCCGCATTCTTACAGCACACCGGCACGTCAACTACACTCCAGGAAATGGAAAAAAGAACACATTGACACCGGTGTGTCAGACCCACCATACTTGCTCCGGACACTGCGAGAGGGCTGCACAAGCAATGATCACACGCACGGCACAGCGGACACACCAGGAACCGCGGTGTTGGCCGTCGAATGGCGCTAGCTGCGCAGCATTTGTGCACCGCCGCCGTCAGTGTCAGCCAGTTTGCCGTGGCATACGGAGCTCCATCGCAGTCTTTAACACTGGTAGCTTGCCGCCACAGCGTGGACGTGAACCGTATGTGCAGTTGACGGACTTTGAGCGAGAGCGTATAGTGGGCATGCGGGAGGCCGGGTGGACGTACCGCCGAATTGCTCAACACGTGGGGCGTGAGGTCTCCACAGTACATCGATGTTGTCGCCAGTGGTCGGCGGAAGGTGCACTTGCCCGTCGACCTGGGACCGGACCGCAGCGACGCACGGATGCACGCCAAGACCGTAGGATCCTACACAGTGCCGTAGGGGACCGCACCGCCACTTCCCAGCAAATTAGGGACACTGTTGCTCCTGGGGTATCGGCGAGGACCATTCGCAACCGTCTACATGAAGTTGGGCTGCGGTCCCGCACACCGTTAGGCCGTCTTCCGCTCACGCCCCAATATCGTGCAGCCCGCCTCCAGTGGTGTTGCGACAGGCGTGAACGGAGGGACGAATGGAGACGTGTCGTCTTCAGCGATGAGAGTCGCTTCTGCCTTGATGCCAATGATGGTCGTATGCGTGTTTGGCGCCGTGCAGGTGAGCGCCACAATCAGGACTGCATACGACCGAGGCACACAGGGTAAACACCCGGCATCATGGTATGGGGAGCGAACTCCTACACTGGCCGTACACCTCTGGTGATCGTCGAGGGGACACTGAATAGTGCACGGTACATCCAAACCGTCATCGAACCCATCGTTTTGCCATTCCTAGACCGGCAAGGGAACTTGCTGTTCCAACAGGACAATGCACGTCCGCATGTATCCCGTGCCACCCAACGTGCTCTAGAAGGTGTAAGTCAACTACCCTGGCCAGCAAGATCTCCGGATCTGTCCCCCATTGAGCATGTTTGGGACTGGATGAAGCGTCGTCTCACGCGGTCTGCACGTCCAGCACGAACGCTGGTCCAACTGAGGCACCAGGTGGAAATGGCATGGCAAGCCGTTCCACAGGACTACATCCAGCATCTCTACGATCGTCTCCATGGGAGAATAGCAGTCTGCATTGCTGCGAAAGGTGGATACACACTGTACTAGTGCCGACATTGTGTATGCTCTGTTGCCTGTGTCTATGTGCCTGTGGTTCTGTCAGTGTGATCATGTGATGTATCTGTCCCCAGGAATGTGTCAATAAAGTTTCCCCTTCCTGGGACAATGAATTCACGGTGTTCTTATTTCAATTTCCAGGAGTGTACATTCTATGCCCCATTTTGAGCCCTTCATGACAAACCTACTTGGGCTTGCATATCAGCAAGAAAATACTCGCCCGCACACAGCAATAGCTTTCATTACATGACAAATCCCACGTTGGCCACCAACGTTGCTTAATCCCGCCCCGACTGAGAATGTTTGGAGGATTATGGACAGGGCCGTCCAATCATCAAGCGATTTAGACGATATACCGTACCAGAATGGCTGGCTGGCACTCTGGCCTCAGTCGTTAATCCGTTGGGTGGGATACATGCCCAGATTTGGAAGCTGCAAGCTAGCACGCGCAGCCATCCGGCGGGTACAACTTCAGGTGAGATAAGAAATCCTCTTTTGATAAACTATGGGACGAATCGGAATAAAATGCACTCTCTCTCACAGTCGCAGGAACGTAATCCTCTATATGGAATCTCCCCCAAACTAGAACTTGCGCAGTGAGCACGTTCGACACATCAGCATGTTAGGAGAGGAACATTTTTCCTAATGTTTAGACAAAAGTCTTACAAACGATAGTGCTACAACGAGTCGAAATCCTGTTGGCTTAGGGGTTCTTTTTATATTTTCACTCCTTACATTCTTAAGAACATGTGATCAAAAGTAAATTATTCTTCGTACCTGAAAATCATATTTCAATGGAAGCACGCATACACTCACTCTACTCGATCTCGGCACTTGGGCCATTTGAGAGTCCGATTGATAGCTCCTTCTCTGTAAAGTTATTGTAATATGCTAGGTCTAAGAAAACATCAATATAGCTGTTGTACTAGCCCACCAGATGTCTCAACTATATGATATCGAGAAACACGAGATGAAGAAACTAGTAATGGCGACTGTCTCAAGTGTTAAACGAATTGCAACCTGTAGCACAATTGCTGTACCGGAGAAAAGTGTAAATGGAAGGAAGGTAAGATGAGTGGCACGTTGGATACTTCTGATGACAAGGCACCACCGAGGAGTGAAGTTATTGAAGCTATTGCTGAAGAGTACAGCGTCCGACGACAATTTTAGGAGGAGATGCCTTGGCGCCCATACGCAGAACAACAATGAAGCACTGAATTCATTAATTTGGTCTTATGCCCCAAAATTCACATTTTGGAAGTCGTCAAAATTGCTAACAAACAAGTGTGCTCCTCTTTTTGCGACAGGTTTAACGGTGTCCACCATAACATGAAAGTCATATACGTCGTTATCGATACCACGGCTTGTTCATATCGCCAAGGGACGAGAAACGCAGTAAGTGTTCGATCGGCCCTCGTTCCAGAGTAGCGTGAAGGATAGACCTGCGGCTAAAGAGACTCGCACATAAGAAAAGAGAACGTGAAAGAGGAAGAAGGCTTACTGGACGGCACAGAAACGGCAGACTAACGTTAAGTTGAAACAAAATATAGTTACTAATACAAAAATCGAACTCTAATCACTAAATGCGTATTTAACGAGGCAACGTTTTATATTGGACCTCGTTTCGGTTTTAATAAAAGAGATCTAATTTTGGCGTGACCCTACAAAATAATACATTTTTCGTGATATTCGTTTATTGACATTTAAAGGCAACAGAATAAGCCGATTTCCAGTACCTGTGTCTTCAAGTGCCCGCCGTTTAGGAATGCCATTCAGAAAATTTGATTTTAGAGTTTCTCACCACAAGGAATTTAGTTATGATCGTGTAAATTTGTTTAAACTTGATTTCGGACCTATATTTCATCTTCAGTCGTGTGCACCGTTTAGTTGCGCAATACGCGCAGGAGTACGAGAAGCGTTCAGTAAGTAATGGAGCACATTTTTTCTCTGAAAGCAGATTGGTTTTACTCAGTTTTTCCGATGTATCATATTATTATACACACTTTCGACTACAAGAACCTATTTTTTAACATAATCTCCGTTCAATGCGACGGCCTTACATCATCTCTCTGGGAGGGTATTTTATTTTATTTTATTATTTTTTTTTCTTCTTCAGTCTGGTTTGATACGGCCGCCACGAATTCCTCTCCTGCGCTAACCTCTTCCTCCCAGAGTAGCACTTGCAACCTACATCCTCAATTATTTGCTGGATGTATTCCAATCTCTGTCTTCCTCTACAGTTTTAGCCCTTGCCCTCTACAGATCCCTCTAGTACCATGGAAGTCATTCCCTCATGTCGTAACAGATGTCCTACCATCCTGTCCCTTCTCCATATCAGTGTTTTCCACATATGCTTTTCTCTCCGATTCTGCGTAGAATCTCCGCATTACTTGTCTTAACAGTCCACCTCATTTTCAACGTTCGTCTGTAGCACCACATCTCAAATGCTTCAATTGTCTTATGTTCCGGCTTTCACACATTCCATGTTTCACTACCATACAATGCTGTACTCCAGACGTACGTTCTCAGAAATTTCTTCCTCAAATTAAGGCCTACGTTTGATACTAGTAGACTTCACTTGGCCAGGAATGCATTTTTGCCCATGCTAGTCTGCTTTTAATGTCCACCTTGATTTGTCCGTCATTGTTTATTTTACTGCCTAGGTAACTACTTCGTGACCATAAATCCTGATGTTAAGTTACAAGCTGTTCTCATTTCTGCTACTTCTCATTACTTTCGTCTTTCTTCGATTTGCTCTCAGTCCATAGTGTGCACTGATTAGAGTGCTAATTTCTCTCAATTCTTCTTCAGTCTCACTGAGACAGCAAAGTCATCGGCAAATCCTATAACTGATATCCTTTCACACTGAACTTCAGTCCCACTCTTTTATCCCCTTCATTTCTTCTTCGATATATCATTTCTTCTTCCATATATAGATTGCTTTACACCTGTTTTTTTAATCCGTGCACGTCGGTCGTAGTTGGTCTTACAGTGGTATTGTTTCCCCTTAGTTGTTGTTTGCATTTCATATTTGTTGCCCGCCTCTATAAATGGTTCAAATGACTCAGAGCACTATGGGACTTAACTGCTGTGGTCATCAGTCCCCTAGAACGTAGAACTACTTAAACCTAACTAACCTAAGGACATCACACACATCCATGCCCGAGGCAGGATTCGAACCTGAGACCGCAGACTGTAGTGCCTAGAACCGCTCGGCCACTCCGGCCGGCTGTCTGCCTCTATAGCTTTCCCCGGTTTTCTCAGAATTTCTATCATCTTGCACAATTTTACACCGTCGGATGCTCTATCCATGTCGACATATCCTACGGAAGAGACTTAATTTTTCTTGAGTCTTGCTTCCATTATCAACCTTTCCGTCAGAAGATCCTCTCCGGTTCCTTTAGCTTTCGTTAAGCCAAACTAATCGTCATCTAACAAAACCTCAATTTTCTTTTCAATTCTTCTGTATATTACTTCGAACTGTTTGCTGTGCCAGCCTGCTACGATGGAATGGGAAAGTTTTTTCTGTATATTATTCTTATTAGCAACTTGGACGCATGGGCTGTTAAGCTGATGGTGCGATAATTCTCGCACTTGTCAGCTCTTGCTGTCTTCGGAATAATGTTTATGATATTTTTCCGAAATTCGGATGATACGTCGTCACACTCATACTTTCTACACACTGACGTGAATAATAGTTTTGTTGCCGCTTATCCTAATGATTTAAAGAAATTCTGATGGAATGTTATCCATCCCTTCTGTCTTATTTGATCTTAAGGCTTCCAAAGCTCTTTTATATTCTGATTGTAATACTGATCTCCTGTCTCTTCTAAATCGACTCCTGTTTCCTCTTCTATCACATCATACAAATCTTCCCCATCACAGAGGCCTTCAATGTATTTTTTGTATTTATCCGCTCCCTCCTCTGCATTTAGCAGTGGAGTTCTCGTTGCAGAATTCCGGTTGGCCTCTTTATGTTACCACCTTTGATTATAATGTCATCGAAGACTGTTTTGACTTACCTTTTTGCTGAGTCTGTCCTTCCGACAATCTTTTCTTTTTCGATTTCTTCACATTTTTCATGCAGGCATTTTGTCTTAGCTTCCCTACACATTGTTTTCACTTCATTCCTCAACGACTTGTTTTCTGTATTTCTGAATTTCCGGAACTTTTTTGTACTTCCTCCTCTCATCGATCAAATGTGTTTCTTCTGTTACCCATGGTTTCTTCGCAGTTACCTTTCAACTTATGTGATGACCCATTTTAGAGATGTCCATTTCTCTTCAACTCTACTGCGTACTGAGCTGTTCCCTATTGCTGTATCTATAGCTTGGAGAACTTTAAGCGTATGTCGTCATTCCTTAGTACTTCTGGGACATACTTCTTTGCGTGTTGATCCTTCCTGACTAATGTCTTAAACTTCAGCCTACTCTTCATCACTTCTATATAGCGACTGAGTCAATACCTGCTCTTTGGTACGCCTTAAAATCCAATATCTGGGGTCTGATCTCTGTCTGACCGTGTAATCTGAAATCTTCCTGTATCCACCTGGCCTGTTTGAAGTATACCTCCTCCTCTAGAGTTTCTTGGACAGAATATTAGCTATTACTCGCTGAAACTTGTTACAGAACTCAGTTAGTCGTTCTCCTCTCTCATTCTTTGTGGGGAGTCCATATTCTCCTGTAACATTTTCTTCTACAACTTCTCCTACAACTTTATTCCATTCTCCCATGACTATTAGATCTTCTTCTCCCTTTACATACTGTATTGCCGTTTCAATATCCTCACATACTTTCTCTATATCTTCATCTTCACATTGCGACGTCGTCATATATATACCTGAATAATCTTTGTCGGTGATGGTTTTCTATCGATTCTGATAAGAACAACCATATTACTGAACAGTTTACAGTAACACACTCTCTGCCCTATCTTCTTATTCATACAGAATCTTACCCCAGAAATCCTTGTCCTCTTTCCGTTTCACTTCACTCGTAGAATGAGCCCTTGAATTTCCCTTTTCTGATTTTCTAGTTTCCCTGCCACGTTGAAGCTGCTGACATTCCACGCCTCTACTCGTAGATAGTTATCCTTTCGCTAATTATTCAATATTTTTCTCATGGTCACCTCCCCCTCTGCAATCCTCTTCCGGAGATCCGAATGGGGGACTATTCCCGAATCTTTTGTCAATAGAGAGATCATCATGACATATGTTCAATTACAGTCCACATGTACTGTGGATACACGTTACGTGTCTTTAATCTAGTGGTTTCCAGTGTCTTCTGCATCCACATGCCGTTTATCACTGCTGATTATTTCGTCTTTAGGGGCAGTTTCGCACCCCTAGGACAAAAAGAGTACCCTGAACGTCTGTCCACTCCTCCACCCTCTTTGATGATTCCGTTGGCAGAACGAGGGTGACTTCTTACGCTGCAAGTCTTTTGCCGCCAATGCTGATTATTAAATAAAATTTAAGGAGTGGATGGACTCGAACCTGGGACCGAGGACGCTACCCTTATACCACGAGTGTAGAGGGAGAGCCTGTATGCCCGCTAACACCAATCTTCTTGTCGACGTTGGAGCCCACGTCTTGCTACATCCCCATAATCCACGTACTGCTCCATTGGGCCAGTCAGATAAAAGTGGAAAGTTTCGTGATCCACCTTGTATCGTCAATGAAGAAAAAAAGGCCAGTGAAGTTTTGTGAGGTCCTCCCGTGTGCGCAGAATTGAGTTCTGACGCGATAGCGAAGTTCGTTGGAATTTTTGTGGCAACGAACAAGCTGGAGTGGTTTCTTCACAGCTGATTGTTGGACCATGAAGGAGGATAACAAACAGAATAACCCCTGCAGAGTTCCAGAGGGCCTTCGCCACGGCTTGCGACTGAGGGTGCAATTTGTTTCCTGTTCGCAGTGATGAACCAGTATTTCATCAACTGTGACGATTTTCGACCAAAAATTATCATCATCAGCCTCGTAACATGCAAGCAATTCTGCACACATAGTCCTTCATTCCTCTTTATGGTTTTCTGTTAGGCGCCGAGGACCTCGGCGGGCATACACATTTCAGTACCGCAGCTGGTTGACGAGTGTGCCACCAGTACCAACAGAGACGTCTGGTTGAGCAGCAAGGTGTTTCTTGGTGATCTATCGATCATCTCGAATGGGAGTGTCCGAACGTTGTAGCATTTCTGGAGTCACAGCTGTGTGCGGCCGGCCGGCATATCTGAAAGATTTGCGTGGCCTGCAGTGATGACAGACTCGTCGCTCAATGATAAGACGGTGCGTTACTTCATTGCCAGGTCTCCGTAGGCATTCTGGAAGCACCTGTGAATACCTGCGATGCTACGGTTTTACGATAAAAGGAACACAATGGCAGATCTCCGCTTGGAACAAACCTCCATTACATACGCTACTTTGAAGACCTGAAATTCTAGAATGCGGGAATATTCCACGACTTCTCGCAACAAAATTCACATTTTTTCAGTCGGAAATAGGCGAGAAAAGGAATGTGTTGCATTTATTATTGAACACCCCTCGTATTGTGACCGCCATTTCGTGCTGCATGGGCACGTCAATTTACCTACAACAAATTATTAATATAAGAGGGTTGACTGAAAAGTAATGCCTCCACCTTCGTAAATCTTCAACAGTTGGCAGCACTGGTATGCAGCAGGTACTGGATTGTTTTGTAGCATCTTTTCTACAGCTCCAGTTGGCGGCAAACCTTAGCATTGAACGGTTGTGTTGTTACAGTGTAAAGTATTGAGCCTTGGGCAGACGGTCGGTCAATGCCATTTTAGCAACTTGCAATCACTGAATTCCTGACAGCAGAAGGTGTTCTTCTAAAGAAGATTCATCAGAGAATGAAAGCAGTTTATGGTCATTGTGTTGATGTGAGTACTGTGCGTCTAGTAAGTTTAAAGATGCTGAGGTGGAAACATCTGACCTGCGTGACAAGGAGTTGGACATCCTATGACAGCTACCACCGAGTTTCACAACCAAAATTTTGACAGACTGATTCAGGACGATCGTCGTATCACTCCGAGAGAAACTGCAAGCACAACTGGCGTTTCACAAGAACGTATGGGTCACATTATTGCTTTGCTCGGCGGTAAGTAGGCTGTTTAGGTTTTTATGTTGGTAACGCCACCTCTGTATGAAAATCACTGGGTGTGCTGTGTCCAGTCAGTGGCTGGTTGGCATTGTTGTAATACCCGGCACTGTAGCGCTGGGCAGTTGGCTGTTAGCAGCGCGTAGCGTTGCGCAGTTGGAGGTTAGCCGCCAGCAGTGGTGGATGTGGGTGAGAAATGGCGGAGTTTTGAAATTTGTAAGACTGGATGTCATGAACTGCTATATACATTATGACTTTTGAACACTATTGAGGTAAATACATTGTTAGTTCTCTATGAAAATCTTTCATTTGCTAACTACGCCTATCAGTAGTTAGGGCCTTCAGTAGTTTGAATCTTTTATTTAGCTGGCAGTAGTGGCGCTCGCTGTATTGCAGTAGTTCGAGTAACGAAGATTTTTGTGAGGTAAGTGATTTGTGAAAGGTATAGGGCCATTCTTTTGTAGGGATTATTGAAAGTCAGATTGCGTTGCGCTAAAAAAATATTGTGTTTCAGTTTAAGCACAGTAATGTATAATTTTTCTAAGGGGACGTTTCACGGCTATCGGACGATCTGTTCACGATGGGTACCCAGGATATTCACTCCTGAATTGAAAGCGCACACACTTGAAATTTGTCAGGAACTTTTCTCGCGACACGAGAATGAAGGCGACGCCTTTCTCCATTCATTTGAAGACGTTGAGAGAACTGTGAGACTGTGGTTGCGGAAACGGAATGGCGGCTTCGGAAAACTTATTCATCATTGGCAGAAATGTAACCAATTGGCTGGTGATTATGAGGAAAAGTGCATACTTGTAATTAAAGATCACATTCTAGGAACTATTTCTGCGTTAGATTTATTAAAATATCCCCATCCAAATCCAATTAACGAAGGTGGAGGCATTACTTTTCATTCAACACTCGTAGTATTTAAGATATGTAATTTTGTTTGTTAATAAAAATTTACAGGAAAATATAATTTTTATAGGAAAAAATGTCGAATGAGTTGAAAGACCAAGGCTCAGAGGCGGGCAAGTCACATTAAAAATGTAGGTGACACTTGTGTTCTTTCTCTCTACGTGACACCCGGAAAAGAAAAGGAAATGGCAGGTTAGGTAGGCCAACCACACGTCAACAAGCCTCTTGCGCAGCAGAAATGGAGAATGAAATCCAATCGACCTTTGTGGGGAAGCAGTCGCTCCGAAACGCGCGGTCTCGTTGAGTTCCGGCGCGAGCAGTCATTGGCTATACTCCGGGCTCGGCTGTGTTTTTCCTGCTCGCTCTCGCTGCCGCTACATGTTAGCCACCGCAGAGCAGAGGTAATCGGCGAGCAGCGCAGCCCGCGCAGCCGGCTTCTAGAGTGCGCGCGCCATTACCGCTTGTAAGCTTTCACCGACGAAAGCGTTATTCAAGCTTTGCAGCAGAAGTTAATTGGTCTCGTTACCCAGAAGGCGACTGCGCCGTGCCACCAGCTGGCTACAGCGAAGTACTGTGATCGCTGTTTGGACGCGTAAATCAGGATTTCCTGAGAAGGATTAGTAAGACTGCAGCTAATGGGCTCCTGCAGCGCCGTAACTAGCGAGGAATATGTTGTACTCAGGGACGTCAGACAATGGAAAGCGATTTTCTAGATGAATACTGTTTCCTCCACCTTCCTGTAAATTAATTTCGTACCTCTGTATTTCTTGGACTTAATTTGATGTAGATATTTAGCCAGTGCTACTAATCCTTGTTCAAAACAGGCAGCAAGCAAGTGTCGCATTTTTCGTATTAGTAAATATCTCATGATTTAGTAGGTTCATACGTGGGCGTGCTAAAAAGTAATAACTCTCAATTTCTGATACTGTTCTCTGTATCGGTTGAGGTATTACATGTCACACCAATTACTCGTTGGACGTTCCCGCCTTGCTGATGATAGTTGCAACCCTCTGCCGCTAGAGGGCACAGAATTGTAGCATGTAAGCAGACGGTGAGTAACATAATTATGTCGATTTGTGAGAAACAGCGTGCTGTAATCCGCTTTCGAATTCGAATAGTTCGTCCACACGTGGAGCACCCTCTCCTCCAGCATGACAGTGCCAAACCAGACACAAACACTACGACATCTGCAACATTCACTGTTATCCATCATTCTCCATACGGTCCCGACTTCGCCCCATCCGATTTTGATCGGTCTCCAAAACCTAAAGGACACCTTCAAGGTCTTCACATTGACAGTGATTTAGATGTGCACTCATAATTGAGTTTGTGGTTCCGTCAACAAAATCAAACATTCTGCTTCGACGGTATCAACAAACGGGTCTGTCGTTGGAAGAAATCTGTTCGTCACCAGCATGACTACGTTGAGAAATGAATACGTAGACATAAAGACTAAAGACGAAGAATGTTGCTAACGTGTGTTTTATTTTGAAAAGTTAAAGAGATTTCACATAACACATTTAGAGGAATTACTTTTCAGCACGGGAAAATCAAGCACGGGATAGTTTAGATTCAATTTATATGGTTGTGGGGGAATGAGGAGCAGTCCTAAGTATTCTGTTTATACGCCACAATAATGGCGTCGTAATACATAAATTCTCTACATTAGGTAAACAAAATGAGACCAAAAATGTAAGGAAGAAAGGAAGAGTAGATTTAAACAGCGTAATAATAATTGAAACAGCAACCAGTTACAAATATGGTGTAAAAATATTTACTTGAATCACACCACGATCCGTTTCGGATTTCCCACAATTCATCTGAACTTGGTTTTGTAAGAAATCCGTCACCGACTTTGGTTTGATCCAAACAAACCTTTTTAAACCATACTTGTAGCTGATTCTTAACATTATAGTACTCCAGTTTTCGACAATATCAAATTGTGCAAGATGTTCTAAATTTCGAGGAAAATAGGGTAAGCTGCAGGGAAGGACGGGTGATATACAATACGTTGAAGAGCCAGAGGGCAACAATAAGAGTGGAAGACCAAGAAAGAAGTGCTCGGTTTAAAAATGTTGTAAGACACGTTGTAGTCTTTCGGCCCTGCTGTTCAGTCTCTACATCGAACGAGCAATAACGGGAATGAAAGAAAAGGTCAAGAGAGGAATTCAGATTCATGGTGAAAGGGTGTAAGATTCGCTAAAGACACTGCTATCCTCAGTGAAACTGAAGAAGAATTACAGGATCTGTTGAGTAGAATGAACAGTCTAATTTGTACAGAATCTGGACTGACAGTAAACTGAAGAAAGAAAAGCAATGAGAAGTAGGAGGAATAAGAACAGTTAGAAACTTATTAGAATTGATGATCTCGAAATAGACGAATTTAAGGAAGCAATATAACCCGTGACGAGCAGAGCAAGATGGAAATGAAAAGCGTGCTAGCACTAGCAAGAAGGGAATTCCTGGATAAGTCTACTAGTATCAAGGACAGACCTTAATTAGTGGAAGAAACTTCTAAGAATGTACGTTTAAAGAACTGCATTGCGATGGTAGTGAAACATGGACTGTGGGAAATCAGGAAAAGTAGAGAATCAAAGCATTTAAAATGTAGTGGTACAGAAGGAAGTTGAAAATTAGGTGGACTGATAAGGTAAAGAAAGCGGAGGTTCTCCGGAAAATCGGTGAGGAATGGAATTTACGAAAACCCTGATAAGAAGGAACCGGATAGTACAACACCTGCTAAAACATCACGGAATACGTGCCATGGCACTAAAGAGACATGCAGAGGGTAAAAAGTGTCGAGGAAAACGGTTCTTGTAGTACATCCAGCAAATAATAGAGGACATGGACTGGAGGTGCTATTTAGAGATGAAGAGGTTGGCACAGGAGAGAAATTCGTGGCGGGCAGCATCAAACCAGTCCGAAGAGTATGAAGCGAAAAATGTAGTGCAGTCTCAAAATGCTAACTTTAGATAAGATAAGGTTAGTGTTAGATAAAAAGCGCAAGCTCTAATACGTGAAAGGTGAAGAAGGAAATCGGCTGTTACCTTTCGGAGGAACTATCCTGCTATTCAGCCTAAGCGATGTTTGAGAAGTCACGAAAAACCTAAACCCGGTTGTCAGGAAGGGGATTTGAGCATCGTCCTCCTGGTTCGTAACGTCCCGATTTTGTGTGTTTCGGATATGTTGTGAGATACTACGGACACGCAATTCACCTAACACATATAGGTCCCAGGGTCGCCCTTATGTTAAAAAGAACAAAAAGATGCATGCATCTGTTGAGTGATGGTGGAAAATATCTACGGTTGCGGACCTTGAACACCCACCACCCTTGTAGCATTGACTGGGGAGGTGTTTTTGGTGGACATTCTCTGTTAAAAATATGTCGTATTTGACAGCTAATAGATATTCTTCTATTTCCGAGTAACCATGTCACGTTTCATCCTTTCAGAATCTAGTTAAGTTCTACCATTCGCATAATGGAATTGCCTTCACTTAGGAATGATAGATGACTATTTACCATGTCGGCATAACACAATACCTGCTATGTTCCTGAATGATCGTCATGTTAGTAAGTTACACTTTTCCAAACCAAAACCCAAAACAGTTGAAAATGAACCTGAGACACTGTAGTGGCAATTATCATCTGCGTTACATCGACTCGAATAGCATTGTCCTTTATTGTAATGTGATTGAATATGTGGAGATGCATTCGTCTAAGTACGATTATGGTGATTGTGAGAGGGTGAAGTCTTTTTATTTGTTAAATTTCGAAATTAGACGTGTGAGGCGAAAGGAGAAAGAGGAACAAGAGGTGAAACTGAAAGAGTTTTGGAAGATTTTAATGAGCAGTACGAAGAGGTTGTCGGAGTCAGTGTAATGGCGTCATGCTGTGATGAGTCAATAAATTTTTCGGTAGAACATTAAGATTTTAAAGTAGTGCATGACGAGAGAGAAAAGGACCTGAAGAAAGAAGAATAAACTAAAATCGTAGCACAAGAAATACAAACGACAGAAGAGAGGAAAAGAAGTCGCGAGGAAAGTTTTATGGCAGACGACAGTTACTACCCTTTTCGTGAAGAAAATAACTAACAGTTTCCACTTTTATTGGTAAGGTGCGGACAGAAAGAGTCAAGACTGGGGTTAACAGCAAGTGCAGACACTAACCCAGTTATTTGTCAGCATAAACGAAGAGATGTCTATAAACAATGGAGAAGTCTTGTATTGCGCCTTAGTGTGGAAAATGAAGTTTTATGAAGAGTGTCGCACTTCGTAAAGTATTTAGAGCTACATTTGTGGTTGTAAGGGCACAGTAAATGCTGCAAGAGAATGAAAACTTTGAATAAACTGACGTCCCGACAGCTGAAATAAGTAACTGCATAGGTGCACATTGTTGCCAATAACAGTTGTTTGTGTGTGCTCTACGAAACAATTAAAAGCATCCCCTCCATAAATCAGACCAGAAATGATCTAAAGCATTTCTTGCCGCCGAACAGTGTTAGAAAACTGCATTGTGAATTCAAGAAACTTTAAGGTAATTTAGTTTTTGAGGTGATATTTTGCCGCAACAGTGGTCAGCGCTAATCAGCGACAGAGTTGGGGTCGAGACATCATCTTCTAAACGACAGGCGTTAGCGGAAATCCGACATTCCAAGTTGCTAAACTCCCTGCACCACATCTTTGGTATTCAAATAAAAGTACACAGACAGTTTGTTCGTAGTTATAGGAACTGTATTGATTTACAAAGACAATATCAACTTGATTAATTGTCGTTCTGGGAGTTAAAGCTTTAAAGGTAGTGAATAATTTGTCAGGAACTAAAGTATTTGTGTGGTAGAGAGGAAACAAAATACTTGCTCGTAGTTGTTTATAATAATTTTCTGTATAAATTAGGCACCTAAAATTTTATATTCCTGAATGTTTTGATATGTCTCTGAAGGCTTAGGAGTTAGAAAAATTTCGTGTAGTAAATCCATTACAGACGAGTATTAATTTAAAGAAAATTGTGTGATAATTTTGGGGGTGTTACTCTTACGGGAATTGAGTGGTACCGGTATACTGTGTGTTGGCATTAGTCTGTTATAGGACAGTCAAACAGGAATAGCGGCTGAGCTAGAACAGGATCCTAAGAATGCAGTGCAATCATTCATATTACATCCATTTCTTAAAAAGTTAGTTGGTCAGTTTTTAGGAATACAGTCGCGACATACAGAGCGTACGTATTCACGTTAGGACTATTTTTATTTTTTTGAATCTACAAGACAATGAAATGATAGTACTGGAAAGGAGGCAGTCTGAGTCCTATTTATGTTGCATTTGTAAAGCACTTTCTAATGATTGTTAGCACGAAATTTTGTGATTTTATTATTACTGAGATGAATTTTATCTTCATTTGTGGTTCATAGCACGTATTTGACGTCGTTACAGTATTATGTAACCAGTGTTGACCATTGATCCTGAATAAGACAATTGTACAGACGTCGAAACTTAGATCAAGAGCTTTGTAATAAACCTTGTACTGTTCGAAATGTTCCGCTCCCTTTTTCACCTTTTAGTACACAGATAAAACACTGAAGTACCAAAGAAACTGGTACACCTAGTGTCGTGAAGGGGTCCCGCGCGCACGGAGAAGTGCTGCAACACGACGTGGCATGGACTCGACTAATGGCTGAAGTAGTGCTGGAGGGAGCTGACACCGTGAGTCCTGCAAGGCTGTCCATAAATCCCTAAGAGTACGAGGGCGGGGGGGGGGGGGGGGGCGGTGGTAGATCTCTTCTGAACAGCACATTGCAAGGCACCTCAGATGTGGTCAATAATGTTCATGTCTGGGGAGTTTGGTGACCAGCGGAAATGTTTAAACAGAAGAGTGTTCCCGGAGCCCCTCTGCAGCAATTCTGGAGGTGTGGGGTGTCGCATTGTCCTGCTGAAATTGCCCAAGTCCGTCGGAATGCACAATGAACATGAATCGATACAAGTGATTAGACAGGATGCTTACGTACGTGTCACCTGTCAGAATCGTATATAGAAGTATCAGGGGTCCCATATTACTCCAAATGTACACGCCCCACAACATAACGAGCCTCCGCCAGCTTGAGCAGTCCCCTGCTGATATGCAGAGTCCATGGACTCATGATGCTGTCTCCATCCACTCGATACAATTTGAAATGAGAATCGTCCGACCAGGAAACGTCCTACGTCGGTGTTGACGGGCGCAGGCGAGGCATTAAGCTTTGTAATGTGCAGTCATCAAGTGTACAAGAGTGAGCCTTCGGCTCCGAAAGCCGACGTCGATGATGTTTAGTTGAATTACTAGCACGCTGGCACTTATTGATGGGCCAGTATTGAAATCTGCAGAATTTTGGGAAGGGTTGCACTTCTGTCACGTTGAAGAATTTTCCTTAGTTGTCGTTGGTCCCGTTCTTGCATGATCTTTTTTCGGCATCAGCAATGTCGGAGATTTGATGGTTTACCGGATTCCTGATATTCACGGTACACTCGTGAAATGGTCGTACGGGAAAAACCCCACTTCATCGCTACCTCGAAGATGCTGTGTCCATCGCTCGTGCGCAAACTATAACACCTCTTTCAGATTCACTTAAATCTTGATAACCTGCCTGAACCGTAAATTTATACTTTCAAATTTTTTTCTTAAAGAATTTACTTTATTTACTAGCGATTCACCAAGAACATTAACACATTTAATCAGGCTAGGTGCGCGTGGAAGTAGTTTCCAGGAAGTAATTGATGGAAAATAAAATTACATTTTAAATGTGAATTTCATTCCTAAAAGCCTTTTCAAAAACAGATTTAAAATTAAAATCAGAAAGCACCCTCTAAATATCAAGTTACAATTATCCAGAGGCAGAATAACTTTTTTTTTTTTTTGCCGGTAGGAGCCTTCCGGCTGAGAAGCTTCCGCTCCCTTTCAACACGGCCGTAGTCACGACCGCTCACAACGACCTCTGAAAAAGTACACTGGGGCAAATCTGTAGCACACCAGATTACTTTAAACTAAAAATTTTAACAGCTCACACAAGCACATTAACTATGCACCCCGTAAGAGTGATGGAAATGGGACCAACACTTAGACTAAGAAATTATTTGCCACCAAAAGTGCAATTTGTTTTAAAAGGGCTATTACGGTGGGAGAGTGACAACGTTATAAAAATGACTATTTAAATAAAACCCATGAAATTTACACTTACATAAATGTACAACATGCTCTAAATTACACATAAACCGCCTCGCAAGATGGTAGGTAAGATAAAAACATATTTCAGGAATTCGGCCTTTACCTTAATTCTATAAATTCGTTAACACCGAAACCGACAAACATGTCAGAGGCAGCTATTAACGTACTGCAAATTGACAGACAGACAGACACTAACTGCAATGAAATGCGGACGGGAAACAGACAAGCAAGCTGGGGACGAGAGACTGACCAAGGAAACAAGTAGAATTTAACAAGTAAATGAAACAACATATCAAAAATCCATTAACCCCTAAAAACTGGGATGTCTGGCGAAGACCTGGCGTAGCACCCCCCAAAACGCTCTCCCGAACCGTCCGCGGCCAGCCGCTTCAACGGATGCAGTGAGGCGCGCCAATCTCCCTTCTCACGGAGTCGCAGCTCGCACCGGGCAGACCGATGTCGCAGGTTGGCTCCTGCGGCTCTCGTGTCGGTCGCATAGCCACTACCCCTCGCTATACGACGCGGCCCACAGGACTGCCGTGGCGATCTCACGGGCGCCGACGCTCAAGACGGACAAGTCATCTTGTGTCCCAGTTTGCGACCGACAAACCGATCGATCCAACCGCCAATGGCCATTGCCTAAACAAACTCGAGCAGACTGGCGGCCTAACACATGCTAGGACTCCGGACGACGAACAGACACTTGCCCCACAAATGCGAACGAGAGACAGACCAGGAACCGGTGACGAGTGACTGGCACAGACTCACACCGCCTGACCAACTGACTAGACTCGCCGAGACTGACAGACTATAACCAACTGACGAGCTCCTAGCGCCCATTAAATGCACGTCAACAGGCAACTTTTCCCCTTTCCTACCAGAGGGAGACACCAAAGCTGCGATTGCCACTGCGGCGCCACCGCCATAAACGGAAGGCGACTGCTTTACATTACGCGCTGCGCCGCGCTCTTCAAAACAGCGAATTTTTCGACGGCTCACTGCCACTGTAGGAGCAGTAACTTGTTGTCTTATATAGGCGTTGCCGACAGCTGCGCCATGTTTTGCCAGTTCGCATATCTCTTTATTTGAATACGCATGCCTATACCAGTTTCTGTGGTGCTTCAACGAAGTTCTTTTTGATATCGATGGTAGAAGTCGGGTCCTTCACATAGCAGTAAGACATGCTACACCCTCAGGTGGGCTGTAGGTAAAAGGAAATCTCAGCTTGCATACTGTAATCAGTTGGGGTAATTGCAGCTCATTATGACAGAGTAACATGTATGCTCTAGAAAATGTGTTTAAAGTATAAGGCTGGTATGGCAGCCTCGCCACTTCAGACCTGTTCTTGTGAAGGTCACTGCCAGCGACCAATTGCAGCGGTGAATGGCGCGAGGAGCTGGAGGCAGAGAGCGGTCACTGCCAGCTTTCACTCTCCGTAAAACCCGCCGCGCCGCGCCGCGCCGCGCCGTCGACTTTCGATCTCGCAAGGTCGGGGTCTCTGAAAAGAAAGGAGGCTCACGCCGACCGTGGAACTCCGGCCACATTTTGCTGCGTTGTCATTAGCAGCCTTTCCCTAAGCACTGAGTGTCATCAGTTTTTCTGCTTGTTCTTACCATAGTACCATCCCACATCACGGTAGTACTGCCCCGCCTATTGAATGATGCACATCGCCACACGATCTGGAAGAAGCGGCGTTTGTTACCCGTTACTTATTTGCGTTTGACGTGTTACGTCTAAATAGTTTTGAGTGCGTGTTGCGACGTTTTCCTTAATAAGGTTCAAAATCGTTCAAATGGCTCTGAGCACTATGGGACTTAACATATGAGGTCATCAGTCCCCTATAACTTAGAACTACTTCAACCTAAGTAACCTAAGGACATCACACACATCCATGCCCGAGGCAGAATTCGAACCTGCGACAGTAGCGATCGCGCGGTTCCAGACTGTAGCGCCTAGAACCGCTCGGCCACCCAAGCCGGCCTTAATAAGGCGCCGAACGATTAGCGCACAAGTACACTGCCTGACAAAAACAAAAAAAAAAAAAAATGAAGCAACCAGAAATGGAAGGGACAACTAAATGGATGTTCACGGGCTGAGAGGAAATGTGATGTTCTCGCAGCGGGTCTAATTTACAGGTAAATTGACAGCATGGTCTCACTTATCAGTGGAATGATTCATAGCAAGAGGCTGGTAAGTTACACAAGTCATTCCAGTACCCAGCTGGTCTACCCTGTACCACACCACTAACATCGATTTTCAGTACGATTTCTGAACATATACTGTGCTCGAACATCATGAATCATCTCGGAAGAAACGACCTATTGACAAAAAACCAGCCCGGATTCAGATAATTCGGACTCGTGAAACACAACTAGCTCTTTAACCTCACAAGGAGATGAGTGCTATTGACAGGGGACGTCAAACTGATTCCACCTTTTTATATTTCCAGAAGGCTTTCGATACAGTTCCTTAGGTATTATAGGCTCTCTGTTATTCCTGATCTACATAAACGGTTTAGGAGACAATCTAAGCGACACTCCTACACTGTTTCCACATGATGCTATCATTTAACGTCATGTAATGTTGTCGGATGATCAAAAGAATTGCAAAATGATTAGACAACATATCTGTATGGTACAAAAGGTGGCAATTAACTTTAGATTATGAAGAGTGTGGAGTCATCTACATGATCACTACAAATAATCCAGTAAATTCTAGTTACATGGTAAATCACATAAATCTAAAGGATGTAAACTCATTTAAATACTTTGCAATTACAATTACGAATAATCTGAATTGAAAGGATCACGTAGATAATACTGCTGGTAGAGCAAACCAGAGACTGTGTTTTATTGGCAGAACACTTCGAAAATGTAATAGGTCTACTTCTTACACTACGCTTGTCTGCCCTCCTGTTGAGTATTGCAGTGCGATGTGGAGTCCAAATTACAGAGCGTACACGCATGAAATTGAAAATGATCGAAGAAGGGCAGCTCGTTTTGTATTATAGCGGAATAGGGGAGAGAGTGCGATGATTCATTAATTGGAGTGGGAAACAAAAAGCAAAGGCGTTATTCATTGCGACAGGATCTTCTACTGAAATTTCAGGCACCATCTTCATCCTCAGAGTGCGATGATATTTTGTTGGCGCCCACCTAGAGAGGCAGGTATGGTCGTCGTAATAACATAGTGGAACGGTAGGGAAGTAGTGTGAATGTGGTTCGAAGAACCCTCTACAGGCAAGTAATTGTGAATTGCAGAGTAATTATGTAGATGTAGATGTAGCCGAAGAAGACGAGGCGCTAATTATCCGGTGCACTAAACTGGTTTACGTTGGCGTGGTAAAGAATACTAACGATTCGCTCCCATGTACATAGCCCGCAAAAAAAAGAAAAAAAATGGAGCCCCCAGAAGCGGAGAAGGAAACGACATGAAACTTCATGGGTTCAGAGGGTAGTTATCCCGTCGGAATGATTACAACTGCGAGCCAAGTTTAAAACAGTATGAAAGTATAAGCCCACTTAGCAGTATGAAGTTGCACAGCCTCTGGCCTCGATGGATGCGCCGATTCGGTTGGGCAGGATGACATGAAGCGCGTGCATCCTCTCCTAAGGCAATCTGGACCACAACTGTTGTAACTGGTCATTAATATCCAGGATACTTGTAATAAATTACTTCTCGTCGTTTAAATAATTAGTGTGCATAGATATTCTTGATCTCTATGTACTAGAATCACTGGAGTAACTTTCTTCTTCTTCCACATGAAAGAACTGATGTGCCTTAGAGTAGTTCTTCTTTCATACCCTTTGTTCCGTCTTTATAAACTTAAGATCCACATTAGATTATTTCTTAGATAATTATGAAAAATAATGTTAATTCAGATTTGAGTGTCTTACTGTTTCATTCAGTGCGTACATTATGATTTATTACATTATAAGTAAATTTTATGTTTCAGAAATTTAATTGCGCTGGGAAGCGAAAGTTTGGTGTAACAATTACGGGCCCTCAGCGTGCTATAATATGAATACTTGCATCTGTTCTCTTTGAACCTGCAGTCTAAATCGTTTGTTATCAAAATGGTTCAAATGGCTCTGAGCACTATGGGACTTAACTTCTAAGGTCGTCAGCCCCTAGAACTTAGAACTACTTAAACCTAACTAACCTAAGGACATCACACACATCCATGCCCGAGGCACGATTGGAACCTGCGACCATAGCGGTCGCGCGGTTCCAGACTGTAGTGCCTAGAACCGCTGGGCCACCACATCCGGTCGTTTGTTGTCCGAACACCGATTACTCTTTGCCGTAGACTGCGACATATTTCATGACATTGAACAGCATTTTAACAGGGTCAGCCACCATCCAGCTTGTCGTTCTCCTACAGTGATCTCTGCCCCTGGTTTCATCACAGCTTTAGGAATGGTAATAATATACGCAGAGTCAGCCACAATGGGAGCTTTTCAAATCATGTCTTAATTATGAAAATTGAAGGAAAATGGTGTATGGGTCTGTGCGGGGGGGAGGGGTTGGGGGAGGGGGGAGAAGATAGGAAAGAGAAGTGAAGGCATTATTGATATCAGATGCAACAGGACATCGGGCGGTAGCAGCGGCGACGAGTGAAAATATGTAGAGGACTGGGATTCTAACGTGGAATATCCTACTTACTAGCCACTTGCGTTAACCACCGCGCCATCCGGACACAGTGTGTCGCAGTTGCGAGGACATCTCGACACAACTCTCGGCGGACCCACATCCCCAACTAGTGCCAACTGTCCTCAGTCCCTGTGTTGTCCTCCATGCTCGCTACTTTGTGATTCCCACATAAGGCCGGACGTAATTGTGCATCCGCACTGTTTGCGTTGGATCCAGTGCCGACCGAGGCGAATCACTAACAAGAGTGCGCGTTGTCTGGTCGGGCGAAAGAACAGACACTCACTCTGTTCTTTCCCCCCTCCTCCTCCAGTTTAAGTAACATGTTTCACAGAACGGACTCCAAGCATTTATATAAAACATACCTTAATGAAAGACTGAACAGTGTCGTTTTCACGCCCGCTGCAGTTGTTGTATTCTGTGTCCTAAAATGCCATACATCCCAAATATTGTTCTTTATGTGAAGGGGAATTACGTTCTACCACTGGGACAGTTTGCTGCCCGAGCTGGTACGACACATGTTCTATCGGAGACAGATCTGGGGATCCTGCTGGCCAAGCAAGAACATCAAAGTCACGCAGACAATTGCTAGAAACACTTGCCACGTGTGCGATTAGCATTATCCTGTCGAAAAATGACACTATGACACCGCTGCTTGAGAGGTATCCCATGAGAACACAGGATATGCCTTCAGAGTTTCCTTAACCGTAACCACCTGTGACCTGAAGTCAGAGCCATTGCCTGCCCGCACCACGACGCTGGGACTAACACCGTTGTGCCTCACCAACACCAGAAGAAAAGAATCTCTCCCAAGGTTGCTGCTGCAGTAGTGGACGATGATAATCCGGGGTGGCGTAGAACCGCTATTCTTTGCTGCACATACCATTCATTGGCATGCTTCCCAGCCACGGAAGGACTCCGAACACAGCCGTTTGTTTTGTGGATATCATGACAACGTACGCGTGGGATGGTTATTCCCTGATTTGGCAGCCGCTAGTCTCTGAAGAATGACGCGAGATGGCACAGAATTTGCAGGGAGTCAGTTAATTGTTCTCGAGTGGCAGGCACAGACGTGAGTAGCTTTCGATTGGATTGGCACAATACGATGACAATCTTGATCCGACATGGTCGAACAGATCCTTGATGACGAGTATGCCTGCCCTCACCTTCTCAAGCAGTGCAACATCGGTGGACATTCATATCCGAATACCCCGCTAATCTGTATTTTGCACGATTCGACCAGCCAGGCAAATGAGGTCCCTTTAAAATTCTGCCACGCTCTTTTAACCTACCATTACCAGAAACAGTTCTAAACACGAATAACATGAATGCACTGTGATGAGAGAAAATTGCAGCTCTAATCAGTATATGTTATAACAGTAAGTGTACAGTGTGAGTGGCGCTTAAACTCAGAAATGTGTCCCGGTACAACGAAGGGCGTTATATGGTGTAATGGGGCTCTGCCCTCCCCCCCCCCCTCCCCCCCCCCCCCCCGCACCCCCATGCATGAAGAAGGTTCTCATTTTTATATGAAGGGCGTGCTTTTGAAGATACAAGGCATGGGAAGCTTCACGCTCTAGAAATTTCTGGAACATCTGAGAGTATTCGTGAAATTTCCAGAATATCCGAGAGTATTCGCTAGCATTCCACAACACTCCAGAATATTCCGTTAAGTTCCACAATGGTCCGAGATGTTCGGGAATGTTCGGAAATAGTCTGGAACATTCAGGAATATTTCATAATTCTCGAATGTTGTGGAATGTTATGGAACATTGTTGACCTTTCGAAGCATTTTTGGTATGTTTTGAACTGGTGGGGCTACCCATTGGTAGTGGTACATAAAACAAGACCCGTCGAGAGTTCGAACATCAGTTTCTTATCAGTTAGAGAGGAAGAAGCCGGAAAAGCAGTGTAGTGAGTAAATTAAAACAAACAGTAAAGTGTGAGTAGTTAAAGTTATACAATGGCTGAATATTAGCCGAAAATAAAGTGTGAACAGTGTGTAAAGTGTACTTTTTGTGTATTTGTTAATAAATAGTCGATTTGATTTATATTTTAGACAGTTCCCAAACCTAAAAGTGGAGGAGATCATACCAGTTGTGAAGCAAAACGATGAAAACAAAAACAAGTGACAAAACGAAACAGACGAAGTGTCTGAAGCACATTTAAATTCAGAACGAGTGAGAATGAACACCGTGAGAAGCAGCGAACCCGAAGAACATCGAAATAAACGGATTGAAGAATCAAGAATTGCGACATAATTTACGAACTTAAGCCAGCCACGAAAAGACCACCCCATTAGAAGAGTGAACGACAAAAAGTAAACAGTACAAACAAAAAATAAAGCATTCCACTATGTCCCGACAAAAGAATATAACAGACACAAACACGACTTATCGGATAAATGGATAACATCTGCCAAATTTGAAAAGCGGTAAAATGCAGTAGAAAAACTCCAGTATTCTGTTACATGAATGGAAACATTCGATTATCACCACTGGAAGCACCTCCGCAAGAATTTTTACATTACATGACCGGCAAAACTCCAGGCATAGTGGTACACCAAAGAAAGGCTACAGCTTATTGCAGAGACACACTGGTCATATGATGCCCTCCAATATCCATTAATATTTCTGCCCGGGGGAGGACCTGAAGCAGACGTAGAAACAAAGAAAACTCCCAAGAGTTCTATGCTTACTGCATAATGATCAGAGACCATGAAACACACGCTATTATCTGTCCATCATATGTAGATTTACAAAGTTGTCTCGTTAGGGTACTGAACGTTTGATTTCGTTGTGCTTACTGACCTGTATTAGCGACTATTCTCAGCTGAGGAGAAAAGCGAAATGCTACGCTAGGTGAGACAGTAAGTCCTTCCTTTTTCACATGCCAGTACCTGTGAATGAAATGAGACAATGAAACCGTAGATAACAGTTACCTAGCCTTAAATATGCCAGGAAAATGAGCTACTCATTAAAACGCTATATTAATGTGTGAGATCCAGAGAGAAGTTAACTCCCTCATTCTCAGGCTTCAGAAGAATGATTTGGCACTGTTGCGTTGTATAGACAGTTGGTAATACGTTAGGTATCTTTCGTGATTTTGTTATCTATTTACAATGGGAGGGGAATTTTTTTGCTATCAGGCCATGCGAAATGAGTGAGAACAGTAAATCGGCGCTCCACACTAAATGTAGCTCACTTCACAATGCATTGAGACGTTTCTAGCTCCCTTACCTTGGTATTTTAAAAATTCTTTACAAATTTTGGTGAGAGATTCATTATATCAAAATAGGAAAAGAAGTTGGTATAAATGTACTTCCGGAAATAATTCGTTTACGAATTATTAATGAAATTTGACGTTCAATGGCATTCAGGTACAACTTAAGAACTTCCCTTGTCTATGCACCACCGCCCTTTGTGGCCGTGCGGTTCTAGGTGCTTCAGTCTGGAACCGCGTGACCGCTACGGTCGCAGGTTCGAATCCTGACTTGGGCATGGCTGTGTGTGATGTCATTACGTTAGTTAGTTTTAAGTAGTTCTAAGTTCTAGGGGACTGATGACCACAGATGTTAAGTCCCATAGTGCTCAGAGCCATTTTTTGTCTATGCACCCGTTTGACTCATTGTTTTCTGGGTGGTGTTGTGTTGCCAGCGAGATTTGTGCACGTTCGTCATTCGGCTGTCTTTAATTGGCCCATCGTATACACGACCTATAGGAAGCGAGATACCTGAAATTTCTTCGTTCAAAAATGACAGTATATTCATTTCGTGAGCACTCAGACATGGTTTTTATGTACGCCCTCGTGAATTGTACTGGTCACGAGACCGCACGGCTGTATCCCACGACCAAAGACCGATGAGTCGTCAACTTTTGGTGTTGTGTATGGTCAGATTGCCGAGACAGAATCCGCAGCACCTCAGAGCGAGGAGCATCACGTATTGTTGGTGCTTATGAACAAGAAGAGCTCGTTAGAGGAGCTGTGGAAGAAGAGCCAGGTGAGCCGTGGCGGGCTCGCTTTCTCGCGCCGTGATTTCGAGCATTATTCACTGGCGCCACGACTGGTAGCGTGAATCGATTGTAGCTAGTCGCTGATTGTCTCTGGCAGAGCGAGTCCTGAAATATTCAGCGCCGGCCGGGTTACGGACAGAGTGGGTTAGTCGCCTGTTGGCTTTGTTTATGTTCAGACGTGGTGTAACTGGCGAAGGCATCCCTCTGTCCGCGGCCCAGTGTTTGTATGGCTTTGATATTCCGTGCTACGCCGGACTGGGCCCTGAGAGCTGCACTGGTTATTTCCTGAGTTATCAAATATCTGCCACATCATGTTCTTTGGTCAGTATTTCTCGTACTACAATATTCCCGCCTCTATTGCCTGCACTTGGCAGCTTGCTAAAATATTAGTTTGAATGTAATTATCTAAAACAAGGCTCGGGCGTTTCGGATTATTCATGTTCCTGATCAGTCAAATTTGGCTTTATGTGTAATTGTACCTGCATTTCTAGTGTTTTTAATCACTTTGCATTTAATATTTTTCATTACATTTGTTTGCTTTAACAGAATTTTTTCAATATTTGATATATGTATTAATACTGTGTTGTAGATTTACATGTCTAAATACCACGGAAGGAGGCATTGCTTGTAAAATCTAAAGGTATCACCTCAGCGGGGTAAGCTTTTCATTTTATCTACAATACTGTCTGGTTCAGGGATGATTCCTTGCCCTGTGATGTGGCTAAATTACTATCAGAGCTTATCCTGAGCATTTATTAAATTTTTCTGTATTGTCTTAGATTGTTTGCAGATGATGTTGTCGTTTCTCGTCTGGGGCCTGCCGACGTGGCCGAGCGGTTCTAGGCGTTACAGTCTGGAACCGCACGACCGCTACGGTTGCAGGTTCGAATCCTGCCTCGGGCATGGGTATGTGTGATGTTCTTAGGTTAGTTAGGTTTAAGTAGTTCTAAGTTCTAGGGGACTGATGACCTCCGGAGTTAAGTCCCACGGTGCTCAGAGACATTTGAACCATTTTTCTTGTCTGGTAAACTCGTCAGAAGACCAAAACCAATTGGAAAACGATTTAGAAAAAGTATCTGAATGCTGCGAAAATTGGAAATTGACCTTAAATAACGAAAAGTGTGAGGTCATCCACATGAGTGCTAAAAGGAATCCGCTGAACTTCGGTTACACGATTTATCAATCTAATCAAAAAGCCATAAATTCAACTAAATACCTATAATCAGGAACAATTTAAATTGGTGAGAACACGCAGAAAATGTTGTGGGGAAGGCAAACGAAAGACTGTATTTTATTTGTACGACAATTAGAAAATGTAGCTGATCTTCTAAAGAGACAGCCTATACTACGATTGTCCGTCTTCTTTTGGAGACTGCTGCGTGGTCTGGGATCCTTACCACACAGGAAGAACGGAGTACATAGAGAAATTTCAAATAAGAGCAGCATGTCTTGTATTATCACGAAAAGGTGAGAGTGCATCACAGACATGATACAGTATTTGGGATCGACACCATTAAAACAAAAGACCTTTTCGTTGCGGCGAAATACACTCCTGGAAATGGAAAAAAGAACACATTGACACCGGTGTGTCAGACCCACCATACTTGCTCCGGACACTGCGAGAGGGCTGTACGAGTAATGATCACACGCACGGCACAGCGGACACACCAGGAACCGTGGTGTTGGCCGTCGAATGGCGCTAGCTGCGCAGTATTTGTGCACCGCCGCCGTCAGTGTCAGCCAGTTTGCCGTAGCATACGGAGCTCCATCGCAGTCTTTATCACTGGTAGCATGCCGCGACAGCGTGGATGTGAACCGTATGTGCAGTTGACGGACTTTGAGCGAGGGCGTATAGTGGGCATGCGGGAGGCCGGGTGGACGTACCGGCGAATTGCTCAACACGTGGGGCGTGAGGTCTCCACAGTACATCGATGTTGTCGCCAGTGGTCGGCGGAAGGTGCACGTGCCCGTCGACCTGGGACCGGACCGCAGCGACGCACGGATGCACGCCAAGACCGTAGGATCCTACGCAGTGCCGTAGGGGACCGCACCGCCACTTCCCAGCAAATTAGGGACACTGTTGCTCCTGGGGTATCGGCGAGGACCATTCGCAACCGTCTCCATGAAGCTGGGCTACGGTCCCGCACACCGTTAGGCCGTCTTCCGCTCACGCCCCAACATCGTGCAGCCCGCCTCCAGTGGTGTCGCGACAGGCGTGAATGGAGGGACGAATGGAGACGTGTCGTCTTCAGCGATGAGAGTCGCTTCTGCCTTGGTGCCAATGATGGTCGTATGCGTGTTTTGTGCCGTGCAGGTGAGCGCCACAATCAGGACTGCATACGACCGAGGCACACAGGGCCAACACCCGGCATCATGGTGTGGGGAGCGATCTCCTACACTGGCCGTACACCTCTGGTGATCGTCGAGGGGACACTGAATAGTGCACGGTACATCCAAACCGTCATCGAACCCATCGTTCTACCATTCCTAGACCGGCAAGGGAACTTGCTGTTCCAACAGGACAATGCACGTCCGCATGTATCCCGTGCAACCCAACGTGCTCTAGAAGGTGTAAGTCAACTACCCTGGCCTGCAAGATCTCCGGATCTGTCCCCCATTGAGCATGTTTGGGACTGGATGTAGCGTCGTCTCATGCGGTCTGCACGTCCAGCACGAACGCTGGTCCAACTTAGGCGCCAGGTGGAAATGGCATGGCAAGCCGTTTCACAGGACTACTTTCTGCACCTCTACGATCGTCTCCATGGGAGAATAGCAGCCTGCATTGCTGCGAAAGGTGGATATACACTGTACTAGTGCCGACATTGTACATGCTCTGTTGCCTGTGTCTGTGTGCCTGTGGTTCTGTCAGTGTGATCATGTGATATTTCTGACCCAGGAATGTGTCAATAAAGTTTCCCCTTCCTGGGACAATGAATTGACGGAGTTCTTATTTCATTTTCCAGGAGTGTATTATCCCGAAATTCCAATCACCAACTTTCTCCCCCGGATGCGAAAATATTTTTTGACACCTACCTGCAGTGGGAGAAACTATCACCATAATAAAATAAGGGAAATCGGAGCCCGTATGGAGTGATATAGGTGTTCGTTTTTTCCGCGCACTGTTCGAGATTGGAATTATAGAGAATTATTGCGAAAGCGGTTCGATGAATTTTCTGCCAGGCACTTAGGTGTGATTTGCAGAGTATCCATGTAGATGTAGATGCGGTCAGATAGAGTTGATGTATGTAAAGAATACGAACGAAGCAGAGACTCTTTCCAGTGATGATACGGGCTGCGAATGGGAAGCTCAGTGATATAAGAAAATCGTTGCAGTGATGCCGATTGGCTATTCGTTTCCTTTTGTCGAGAGCATCTATAGAAAGTGGTCAAATGTATGTGAAAGTATAAATAGCCGATAAGGTGTTGGACGTAAAGGCCTTACATATTACTTAATGCGGCAATGGGAAGGTTGCCTGCTTTGGAAAGAAGCATAGGCAGCGGTCTGTGGCAGATCCTACGACGAAGTATAATTGCTGATGCAGGCACAAGTGTTTATCAGCAAACCGTTCAGCATACATTGTCGAACATGGGTCACTGCAGCAGGTGACCACTACGTGTTCTCGAGCTGACCCAACGACTTCGATAGTTGGAATTGCAGTGGGTTCGGGATAATAGAAAATGAACTTTGGATCAATGGAAAAGTGTTGCCTGTCCCGGAAACTCAAGTGTCTTGTTATTACCAGGCCGAAGGCCGTCTCTGGATATGCCGTCGCCCATGTGAACGGCTACTTGAAACTTGCACCATGTCGTTGGCACAAGCTGGTTTTGGACGTCCCCGGTGTTCCGTGGGATTTGTGGTAGTAGCCGAAGCCAGCATGACTGGTGTGATCTACGTGAGCATTATTGGATATCACGTGGATCACTTTATGCTTGGTGTCTTCCCCGACGTGATGGCTTCTTCCAGCAAGATAATTCTCATTGTTACAATGCGAGAAACGTGATACAGTGATTTCAGGACGTGGTGGCGCACTCATGTTGTCACCAAGTTCGCCTTTTGTGGACCAGCTGGAACAATTCTGCGAAGGTACCGGGAGACACATCGCTCTCGTCCGTAATTTACGTGAGCCGCATGACCTATCTGAGACACGCCAGCATGTCTCTGGTATCCATATGACAGAACCCTGCCTGGGAGTGCTCTGTGGGGCTGGTTATCTGTGGCCAATGCGGAAGTGAAGCTTTATTGATTGATGCGAGCCCTCAATCTTAGGTCGGCCTACGAACGAGGAAAGAGAACACGCAGTGCGCTGGAGTGCCTGAGCTAGCAGCCGGATAGTGTATTGGAGATGTGGCCGCGTTCGTGACCGAGGATGGTAGCCCCGAGTCGTGCCTACCGAGTGTAGGTTGTTTGTTTGTATGCCACCTCTCGGTGTCCGGCAAGTAGTGTGGCACCCATGTGGATTAGTGCAACGAGAAACCAGTTGTGGCGTAACCGGTATTGAATGCAGGCTGTATGCCTGTAATTGCTTCGGTGTCTTGTACCAATTAAGACGCAGGGATAGCCATTGCGGACTCACCGGCAACGGGTTTAAGGTGTCGGGTTGTCAAATTCTCGCTGCTGTTAGTAGGGTGCTGCGCCCTGGTACTGGCTACGCCTGCCATGTCCCTGTTGGAGTAGATGTTAAAACGACGGCTTGAGAATAGCACGATGCTTAACTGCGGCTAGCAAAGGTCGATCATGAGTATGAGCCATGTTGTTTTATTGCCTGTTGTGGTTGGTTAGGCGTTGTGTTCTTTATGTTTGTCTAGTTCATTGAGATGTGTGCCTGAGCTAATGTCTTTGTTAAATTTTGTATCGTAGTGTGTGGAGCTTTCGTACAAGTGAGTGTCATGTTTTCGAATGTGAAGCTCCTTTTCTAGGTTGTCACTGTTGCTTGAAGTTAGCGTTTACCTTGGCGTGTCTGTGACTGTATCTTTTATGTGCAGCACAGGACAGTCAGGTTTTATTTAGAAGTTAAACTGAGAAGCTTCCAACCATTACAACACTGTTATATGTTTACTGCGCTGGTAGAGCTGAAGTTGTCTATTGGAAGGTTCCAAATATGTGAAGCTACTGATCTTACTTTGCAACCGTTTGTTCCTGTAAGGCTTGGTGCCCCATTTGCGCTATGTGAAAGCTTAGACGTGTGTTAAGCTAATTAATGTGCATGTCATATATGTTCATAGTAGCATAGATTTCTGCTGAATATTTATTAAAAAAAATTCTTGTCTGCTTGTAAATGTATCAGCACTTAATTCCATAATGTTTTGTGGGCCACTTCTTCTATGGTTAATCTTACTGATGTACGTGAGTTATTTGTGCCTTTATTCTGTAATGTTTTTAAGTGAAGGTTTGCTTTAAATAATATGATGATTGACTGTAAAAGACTTGCATGATCCACAGGCAGAAAATATTGCTGGTAGCGAAGTTACAGTATCTGCAAATTGAAATACAATAATCTTTGAAATATAATATTCAGTTTTGTCATCATTTTTGGTAAATCAATGGGCGTTAATAGTACGCCTGTGTAAGTTTATGTTTCCTATACAGTGCGTATAAGATATTACAGCCATACATATTCTGCTGCCAGTTGTATGGCCAAATATTCATATTCTTATGGTTAAATGTCAGGAAGAATATTTCGAAGTTAATCTGTACCGTTAACATTTCTTATCTTGTGGACATGTGTGATAAAGGGGACGTTGAGATAGAACTGTTGTGATGAACCAGGGCTCTCATAATTATGTGTAATGTTTTGATTTGGTCTTTTATTAATGAATGCTAATTGCAGTTTGTCCAGTAAAACCACTGGCAACATCCACTTCCCCACTCTCCTGCTCCCTTCCGTTTCACTATTTGTAAGTGTATGTTACCATATACCACTGGAATCTTCCCACAGACTTACCGAATTCACGGCATGTAGAATCGCTGCTGCATCGTTTTCCAAAAGCTAATCAACACGCTACGGCGCACATGGCGTAATGTGCTGCTTCTTAAGTCAATGTTCTACGTATGATCAGCTACGATTCCTTATGTTAGTAAGGGCTCGATAACGTGAGTTTGGGAAAATCGGAATTCTCTGAAGATAAATATTGTATTTCAAGGAGGAAAAATTATCAGAGAAAAAGAAGCATACGATTTTACAAGGGGGTCGACAAGAAAAACAGCTCTTCGCTATATACACTACAGATACAAATCATTTAGTAATCATTCATAGCGTCTTTTACAATGTTTCTTAAATTCCGTTTCCAATTCAGAAACTAGAATACAAGTTAAAAGTCTACTTTAATGTTGTGTGTCACATCACCTCCATAATTAATCCGGAGGGTGCTGAATTTCTGTGATTCAATGATGCTGGTTCAAATGGTTCGAATGGCTCTGAGCACTATGGGACTTACCATCTGAGTCCATCAGTCCCCTAGAACTTAGAACTACTTAAACCTAACTAACCTAAGGACATCACACACATCCATGCCCGAGGCAGGATTCGAACTTGCGAACGTAGCAGTCGCACGCTTCCAGACTGAAGCGCCTAGAACCGCTCGTCCACACCGGCCGGCCGCAGAGAGTATTTCTGTTGGTTTAACCTCATGTTGACCAATATACCCATATTCAAAAACATGTGTTTAAGAATATATGTCATACGACGACCAGGCTACAACTACGGTACGTAATAACACACGGTCCGAAATATAAGTACTCTACTCTCAATAGATATGTCCATCCTGGACGGGAATGTACATAGCGTACAAGTGAGGAGTGCAGACTATGCCACCCAAGTTTGGGTCTGGCCGTGATTCGCGCATGGATAGCCAGGTGGTTAAGGCGATCGCTCTCATAAAGCAAGAAGTTCAGGCTCGAGTTCCGGCCTGGAAAAATTTTCATTGTCTTCATTCCAATACAAAGACGATGGTGGTTGATATGAGCTATGTAATGTAATAAAATAAAAAAATATTTTTTCTTTGCTGTAGTGTAAGGTGATAGAATGCATATGAGCCGTGACTTACATAAAAAAGAAACACACATTAATGCAGGAATATTATTAACAGTGTAATATGTTGTTTAATTTAGCCCGACGTGTATAAGCACTCAGTAAATTAGCTCAGTTCTCAGGGTAGTTGCATAATCGTCGATATTTAGTTGTCCTTTTCTTATTTACCCAAAACTACAGATATCATTCCAGGCTCGTGAGAAGTCGTGTGATTGTTGCACCAGAGAATAATTGCCAAGTCTGTCAGATGTACACTACTGCAATACGTAACATATGGTTTCGTCTCGATTCCCCAATATAAGATAACAAGAGTAGCATCTAAAAATGAAATCCTATAATGGTACTGGAATCCTGTGACCAGACCTTTTCTGCCTTGGATGTTATCTCGTTATATAAAGAAAATCTGTAAGTAAAATAGTTAAATTATTCGTAGCTGCCTCCGGTCTCGTGGGATCTGAAATAAAGTTAATCGTCCTAACCGACGGCACGTCTCGTATATGAGCTAAAAGAAAACTGTTATAAAAATTTCGAAGATGGCGCCTAACAATGAAAATTCTTTGTTAAGGCCCATATCTACTTTAGACAATCCAGGTATCAGACTACCAATTGATTGACCACATACACAAATTCTTTTGACAAAATAATCCTCATATTTTTCGGGTATTAAGTACAACTTACATTATCAGTTGGTACAGCAAGATGAGCTTTACACAAGGTCCGACTCTAAGCAGATAAGATAAGTGAAAGAAAGAGGAAAGATAGTTCATGCATATAAGCGCAAGAGTCCATTGAATAACATGTCCATTGTAGTTCTATCTTTTCCTCTTTGGCGTACTTGTCGATTATTTATAAAATTTATCGTAATATTCTGTTTCCTTTTTTTAAACCCAAGTCCACCCAGGAGAAACAGTTTAGCAGCTGCGAATACATGTCATGTATGGATGTAAAGACTTGCATCGGATAGAGTAGCATGGAGAGATGCATCAAACCAGTCGCTGGACTTAAGACCACAACAACAACACATTACACTATAAGGCATGCAGAACTTGACAATCACCTGATGGCCCAAATTGGTCAACAACACTGTTACACGAACTTAGACATATCGTCTCGGCAGAAACTACGTCATCATTCAAGAAATTCTGCAGTATTTAGTTAATTCAGATTTTCTTGCTTGCATCCAGTGGCGTACGTACGAGAGTGAGTGCCCTTTCTCAATGGCTGAAACCAGTTGAGTACGTGCCGTTGAGTCACTTGACTCAGACGTGGCTAGCTGTCCAGCAAGACCACTTTCACCGCAGATGCGTGCTGCTCCTGAGGAAAGCTGCTGCCGTTTACCTGGTTCCACGGCGATCCATCGCGAGAGGAGAGGCTGGACCGCCTTTCCTGAAAGACTGCAGGGAATGGCTGCCACGTCACATTTGTTAGACGCAGCGCAACAGTGTCTCGCATGCAAATGAGATATGTAAAGTTTTGTTGCCAGAGGAGAATGAACAATATCTGAACGTGCTGTAACCTACTTATTGTATATGTAGTAGTAGTTATTGTCGTCCACAGAAAAAGTGGCACATTTATCGGATGGATATGATTAATGTTTTTACATTTTGAGCTATCCTAACTGGTATTACCAAGGAGACAAATTTCCATTGCTACATGATAACGGTTCTTTTATGATATCAGAAATCATTCGTTGTGTTTTTTCATGAACTTAATATAATGTAACACTTCTGACTTTTATAATGACATCACCGCATTTATATACATATTGTAAACATATTTGGTAACAAACTCAGATGCTCTAGATAGGGCCATTGTACTACGTATCTGGTATATCGTTATAATGTTAGGGAAGTATATTTGAGGGCGTTCAGTAAGAAATGCAATATACCTTTCTCTCGGTCAATTTAGGTTCCAATTTTTTTGTATTACGTAGTAGAAAATTTGCAATGCAGCCCTATAGTTTCATGAAGTTTCACTAGGTGGCGGAACTAGACGAGGTTTTCAAAAAGGCTCTGTAACGGACCTGCGTTCATAGCAGAGAGCTGTTATCGAGTATCTTTTTGAGGAAAACCAGAGTAGCGCAAATATTCATAAGTGCATAAGGAATGTCTAAGGCGACCTGGCAGTGAACAAAATCACGACGAGTAGTTGGGCGAGCCGTTTCTCATCATCGCATCAAGGTCACACAAAACTGTCCGCCCTTCTGCGTGACGGCCGGCCGCACATATCTGTGAGTTTTGCAGTGTCTCAACGTGTGGATTCTCTGTTTCCAGGTGATCGACAGTCACAATCGATCACCTCCCCGCACAAGTGGACATCTCTGTCGGTAATGCTGACACATTCGACCACCAAGGTCCATCTGTGGGGAGTTGCTTGCGCATCACGTGGTTGATCATGACAGTTTTTCTCAACCATCGTCACAGGGGAAGAAACATTGCTTCCTCACTTCGAACTGGAATGAAAACGGTCACCCATGGAGCGGTGCGAGACCACCTCTCCTCAGAGGAAAACGTATAAAGCCGCCCACTCAGCCGATAAAGTCACGGCGATGGTCTTCTGCGACTATGAAGGGTTTTTCTATTTGATCAACTCGGAAACTGGAAAAAAGACTTCATCATGTCCGTTGCCACAAAAATTCAAACTAACTTCTCCACAACAACACAAGACCTCCCATAATTCTGCGCATCTCAGAGGAACTCACAAAAGTTCATTTGACTTCTGTTCGTCATCCACCCAACGACCCTGTTTGGCGTAACGAAGGATGCACTCCATGGCGCATAGTGACCGCGCGGTTAGAGGCGTCTTGTTACAGACTGCGTGGCCTCCCTCGGGCATGGGTGTGTGTGTTGTTCTTAGCATAGGTTAAAGTAGTGTGTAGGTCTATGGACCGATGACCTCAGCAGTTTGGTCCCATAGGAATTCACACACATTTGAATACTTTGATGCACTCCACAGGAAGCAGTACGTGGATGATAGTGCGGTTACTGATGCAGCAAAATGTTGGCTCCGTCGTCGACCAGTAGCGATACCATGCAGCACACGGGCCCTCCCGCTAAGGTGGAGTGAGGCCTGAGCATTGACCGGGGAAATGTTGAAAATCAGAGTTTTGTAGCAAAAGCGTGGGGAGTAGTGTGGTGCATGTGAATACTGCTTAAGATCAACCTGCTTTCAGGAAAAAGTGTTGCATTACTTACTGAACGTCCCTCGTATTACAGCGAAACAGTATAATTTGGATACTTGCAAGCAGTGCCTGAGATGCACGATGTCAAGCTTCTACAATGATATTTTGTGGCTTCTCAGGGCGCTACGTGTTTCCTGTCAGAAAAAAGAAGCAGTTAAAGATATGGAAAGCTGCTAGATAACGTCCTCCATGATACTCATACACTTATCACAGGGTGCTCTTATCCAATTGCCTGAGGTGAAGGCTTTGTCCAACAGGGACAGAAAGCAGAAGCTTAACTGGATAAAAGAAAATCTGAGCATGATCTGGAATAGAATCTGTATCAATGGCATAGGTTTTATTTGTCGATGGGTTAAGAATATGTTGGAACAAAATACGGAGATGGTGGATATCAGTGCTTGTCTGTTACAGTTAACTGGATATGCTTCAGTAGGGAGGTGGTCACTTATAGTTTGGGCATGTATCACGAACAGACATCAGGTACCTGTCATCGTTATCGAGGGTAATTTAAGGGCTGTGTAGTATCGGGATGGGATTCAGCTCTACGCCAAAATTTCAACAATGGGTTTGTCTTTCCGCTCTATGATGCACATTTACACCACGGTCACCTCACAAAGAAGGACAGCCAGGATGCTGATGTAAAGACTGAATGGCTACTGCATGCTTGGGACCAAAAGAAACATTCAGTGCGTCGGTGGACAGACCGTCTTCGCGCTGTATGATCTCAGGAGAGCTACAGTCAGAAAGTGGAACAACAGCAACGCCTCGACCAGTTTGTAGACATGTTCTGGAGGATGCAGACATGTTGCGATGCTTAGGATGGTGCAACGCAGCACTGAATATCGCTCAGCGGCCATTCAGGATTTGCCAACCGTGTCTTTGGTCAGATTGCTTTTATTTTAATTATTGTCTTGATTTTATTATAGAGTTGAATTATAGTAAATTTCCTTCTTGTCTTCGACCTATCCTCATACATTTTCTCCCTTCTACGCAGGTGCCACAAAACGTGTATTTAGCAGATGACAACGCGTTCTGTTACCTATGGTTACCTATGGTAACTGATTTATTCAGTTTCACTAACGATGCACCACAGACCATTTTGATAATACATAATAATTTACAGAATAATAGATTCATTTAATTCCCGTATGGGTAGATGTTGCGTATATGCGACTTAGTTCATATTGCAGGAAGAAATATATTAACAACAGCTCTAAATTTGATGCGTGTTTGACGATTACCTGTCACATGTTCATGAATAAAGTTTAATGTAATTACAGAGAGAAGTTAGCGCACTAATATTTACAACTTGCTTTCGAATTTAACTTACCTACGTGTCAGTTACATTATTGAGCTTATTTCTTTAAAAATTCAACGATTGTCCACAGATTTCCCTGAAACTTATTTTTCATTGGTTTAGGTAATAACCACCCTACTTGACTTGTTACTTTGTTGGTTATTTGGTCAGTGTTATCTGAGGGATCTGACAGATATTACTACAGTCGTTCTACTGGCATGCCAGTTTTCTATAACACCTAGTCACTGTAGCAACTTTGAATTCGTCTTCTGTTGAAAGGTGCACATCTCTCGCGAAGCTTCAGTGGCAAATAAGGACGTTGCTTAAACAGTATTTTCAGTGGCATTGCGATCCAGGAACAATTCGCAATACCTGGCATACATTTCTACATATCAGTCTACAAGTGAGTATGTGTTTTGTAAGGTGTCAGGCAAATCCTACACCTTCCACGAAAACCATCACATGATAAGCAAATCCAGTAGTGTGTCACATAGCTCCGAATAAATCGTGGCATTAAATTAACCAACGTAATACGAGTAACGAGTGAGCAAATGGAATACCACAGACTAACACAAGAATGCCTAAATGCATGTCGTACCTTCCCACCGTGAGACCGACGCAGTTCCGAAGGGAGAAACGAGAACAGAAGCCGAGAGCGGAACCGTGTTAAGCTAGAAGGCCCTGCGATAAAGGACAGACTGGACACCCACGTCGCCAGCTAACCAATAGGGCCACACCACCCACAGGTTTCAGCGTGAGACTTTTTCGAGTCTCTGTTACGTCAAGGACCACCTCCCAGCTCATGTTAAAAGCTAGAGCCCTCCAGAAGAACAGTATAGATCTTACAATAACACGAAAAGGGCCACTACCACCCGCAAGTTTTAGCGTGAGACTTTTTCGCGTATCTGTTACATTAGGACCACACCCCAGCCCATGACAAAAGATAGAGCCCTCTACAAGAACAGTATAGATCTCACGATAACGCTAAGAGGACCACACCAGCTGCAGGTTTTAGCGTGAGACTTTTTAGCGTCTCTGTTACATTGCAAACTTTAAAAACTGGTCCCACCACGAAAAGTATAATTTTTCTCATTGGATAGACAGACTTTTTGTAGGCGGAGCTTAAGGTTAACGTTGAGACCCTGATTGGTCAGATGAAAACATAGCCAGATAGTTTTTTTAAACCAACTTCGGTAAATTGTAGTAAGGAGAAGTTAAAAGAGTTAGTTCCGAGACGGCGAGCTGGATGACTGCTGCGCCGGCCGCCGCCCCCCTGACGAACACTGACAAGGTAATGAACGCACGCGATGCCGCATGACAGCGCATAAAGCTTCACTTAGAACTGCAGAAGTCTCATCTGTTACATCCTCTTTTTGCGTAATACTAGTGTCGATCGTCAATTAAAGCTCATGGTGTTCACATTTGCCACTTGAAGTAAAAATCTGAAACGCGATGATTTCTCTGTTATATAATTATTGAGAAGCCACATCAGCCACTGTAATTTACGACAAGTTAGATAAGTAATTAAAGATAATTGAGGGTCACTGTAGACCATTTTCATAGTTTCCTCTCTTTTGAAACTTAATTTAAACCTAGATTATAGATGTGATATGGCATAGGTCATCCTTCGATCAATTGTAGAACTTGGAAACCCACTCAGGGAATATTCGTTCACATTTTTGTTGAACGCAGTTGGTTTTTACCATCCTGTATTGAAACTTTCCTTTTATCAATAGTGCAATTTATAAACAATTCCTTTGTGAGTAGAATAAAATTTCCATTGGTAAACTTAACTGCTTTTTCGACGTTACTTTACCAGCTAACTAAAAATAGGAAAGCCTTGAACCCCTTCCACTAAATATAGTTAGTATTAAGTTTCTTTTACAGGGAGTGCAGTGGAACCGACGCTGAGATCATTAAGTATTTGGTTATATCATCGCTAGTCTCACTGAACTCTTCTGAATTTTACATGTCTTGTGTGGTATGGCGTCTCCTTACCAGCAACAGGTCCCACGTTCAAACAAGTCAATTCCCTAAAAAACACACTCAGAGCGTCGTTTCGCGAAAGTGGTAGGGAGACACTATATAGAACAATCAGACATCACCATGAATTTTTAGAAAATGGCGACCCTTCCAGGATGGTAAAATACCTTGATTGAAGGTCGACCACAAATGCCTAACTAGGTCAGAAAGATGTATTTTTTCCCTAAAGTTATATATAGTCGAAAACAGTAGCTGCAGCGATAGATAGTAAAAGTGTTCAAGAAAGACATTGTAGCAGAGACAATAGCATAATTAAGTTATGAATTTTAATATTGTTAGAATTAAGTTTTCTCTCCAATGGAAGCGCGGAGGTTGCGGATACTTCGTTGACATGTTGGTTCTGACCCAACAAGTAAGTGAATGGTTTGTCAAGTCGTGTGAACAAAAAGTTTATGAAACGCGTGAGATCGTATGAGCGCATGTTGACGCGACGTAGGGCGCGTGAATTGCTTTTAAAACAGAAAATAAGGGATTCGGGAAGATTAGCAATGGCAGGTCAAGACCTTGACCGAATTGAGGTAGAGACCCAACATGAAAATGGACAGAGAATAGAGGACAGTACAATAGACGATGCAGTATCGCGAGAAATAGGACAGATAACTCACCATAACGAGGATAATGTACGCCAAGGCACAGAAAACCTAGGTCAGCATACGACAGAGGAGCAGGAAAGTAGAGAGACAGGCGATGAGGATTCTAACTTGCGTCTTGAATACGTAGAACCCCTACTACAAGTAATCATATCTCCGTCACCACAGAGTACAAGGAATGCGAGCAGAAACGTGTCACAACAGAGGTCAATGCAATCGGTTGCGAACCGATACTTGGGCGAAATCACAGAGTGTAGGACGTCGGAAGAAAACACAATAGGACCCACCAATCTCGCAGAATTATTACAATTAATGAGAGAAACCATGAAAAGACAAAATAAAGAAATTGCGAACCAAATTAAAATTCAGAATGCAGAAATGACGAAACAAAATGCAGAAACCAGGAGAAAAATGCGTGCGATTAAAGAACAAAAAAAAAAAAAAAATTCAGTTACACCTAAGTCATATTGAAGACGAGGCAAAGGAATCTCGAGAAGTGATACTTAATAACAGGTCACAATAAACTGAGAACAGGTACAAGCGGACGTACAAACATTGCGTAATGACATTCAGGACGAGATCAAAACATTAAGTAACAACACCCACGGAGAAGTCAAGAAACTAAAGAAACAGATAAACGTAATTACTAGACAAGCAGCAGGTACAGCGCGTGAAATTGTTGAAAACAGTGTGTTTCACAAACGTATCTCAAAAGCAGCGCTGAAAAGATATGATAACCGTATAGTCAAAATAGAAGCGCAAAGGAAGCTACAATTTCAGAAATTGCGAATAGAGTTGTTGCAAACCATTGCAGAGCGTAGTGAACAGGATCGAACAAACACAGAGTCAGCAACCACATCCGTAACAGTAACAGCACCGGAAAAACAAGCAATTAACGAAGATATTACGCATTTGCGATTCCAATCACAGGCGGAAAGTAACATACGTGACAATGGAGAGCCAGGTCGCGAAGAGTACAGTGCAGTGCATTCAGCTACACGTTCACAACCGATGGAAGAAAATTACTGCGTACCACTCCAACGATACTACGCAAGGGTAGGCAAAAGTTACGGTGGACAATATCCAATGGATTTACCACAACCGGAAAGAACGACGGGAGAAATGATCGGAAACAAAAGTGGCGAAGAATCGCAAATTTCATATGGAACTATGACGAAGTACGACAACGATCATATCCTCACAGTCAGAAAATTTTAACACTTTCGAGAAGGAAACTCATTACATCCACGAACTTTTATTGATCAATTTCGAGTAGGATTACCAGAACACTGGACGCTAGCACACAAATTAGACTTTATATGTGGACACATGTCAGGAACAGTCTCAGAAACCATGCAGAATGTTGCAGCGACATGCCGATCGTACGAAGATTTCAGAGAGAAGTTTCTCTCACGATATTGGTCCAGCGAAGCACAGAACACAGTGAAGTACGGATTATTACAGAACCCATATTTTGAAAATTCAGGAGAGAAGAGTCCCGTGAAATTTTTAGAAGTAATGGCAAACAAAAATCAATGCTTAGATGTACCATACAGTGATGGAGAGTTGATTAAATTATGCGCGATGAAGCTACCATTGAAATATCAGCAATCATTAGTAGGTCGCGGAGGCAATGACGTCGAAGCATTTAAAGGTATTCTAAGGGAACTAGAGTTCATATTTTCGGAAGATGACGCAAGAAAAAGACGAAGCGCACATGAAAACGGAAGAAAAAATCAGTGGAATCCACAAGACACAGTACGAAGAAACAATAATTACGAACCACGTGATAACTTTCCACCAAGAAACGACAATAGATTTCAACAAAGAACCGGTTAACGATTTAGAAGAGAATATGCCAAATAACTATAATTCACCCAGGAACGGCAACAACTATTACAGAGGGAATAACGACAACTGGAACGGATACTGGAGAACCAATAGACCGACAAATTATCAACAAAGAAACCATTATCAACAAGCTGAACAAGAAAAGCGAGTACAGACAGAAGAGGCGGAGGTAAGACCTTCTAACCCCGATAAACGTTCGAATTGACAGCTAAGTGCCCATGCCAAAGAGAATGACAGGACAGTTGCAGCACCTTGAACAGAGAAGTAAAAATCTCATCACCAGAAGAGAGGAAGGAAGAAACAAATCCGCATGGACCAGATGAAAACGAAGACAAGAAAATAACAATATCGTGTTGGAACGAAATTTATGGGGAGAATACTGACGAGGAAGATGAATTACCAGAGGCGTGCACAACGAATGTAGGAGGAAAGGACGAAGCAATGAGTATGGCAGAGCTATTTGAGATGGAGACCAGGGAAATCGAATTCAATGAGGATAATGCGCTGTCGACAGAAGTTGAAAAAAAGTTACAAGTGGGCACACAACCCAACGTATATAATGAAGGAAGTTATGAAGCGATAATTAGTGCATTTAGATGCGATTATGTGGAAGTAGCGACGAAGAAGAAGATAGACGAGGATGAGGAAAAAGTAGAGGATGCAGAAAAAAGCGTAAATGAAGGAAGAAATAGAGAACAGGAAATAAAAGAGAGAGAAATAGCAGTCGAAGCTTATCCTACAGAAAGTTCGAATTCACAAGGGAAATTCCTAAAAAGACTCTTCTATGATTCAGTGGAGGATTCGTTGATGCAAGGAGAAGAAGAACAGAACCAACCCTTTCCAATTCAACCAATTGTGAAGGCCATGGTAAAGCATATCTCAGTCAATATTGTAAGTGATAGCGGAAATGAACTTACTGCGATCTCAGAAAATTTATTCATGCAGTGTAATGCCAATGAGGAATTGCCAGTTCTGAAAACTCGTAAGGTTAAAGTAAAGGGTCCTATTAGAAACAATGCTGCGGAAGTTACGAGACAAACAAGGTTAACTCTTTCGTGCCAAGGTCAAAAATCGAAGCCAAACTGTAGATTTGATTATAGGTGCAGATTTTTTAAATGAGAGACGAGCGATAATAGATATGGGGAAAGGTAGCGTAACATTCGGGAATGTCACACTGCTCTTTGAGCAAAAGCTAAAATTAGAAGAAATACAAGTTTTAACAAACAATTAAGAATGACGCGAGATAAAGAGGATGAAGAATTAGAATGATATGCACAAAAGAAGGAATCCCTTCAACTCATGTTAGAAGTCAATAAAGAAATCGACGAAAAATTGCAAGAAGTTCAAGGTATTTCGGAACACAGTGAAAGAGAATTAGAGGGTATTTTACGAGATAAAGCAGAGGTATTTTTACCTAAGGCTGGCAGTATTAAACACTTTCAGTACAAGTTTGAAGTAAAACAGCACAAACCATTTAGAGTGCCACCCTGTGCAATCCCATAAAGCTACAGGAATAAAGTATTCCTGGAGATATCTGAAATGTTAGATGACGATATTATTGAACCAGCTACCTCCATTTATAACAGCCCGCTCCATATTGTACAAAAACGAGATGGGAGCATCAGGTTAGTGCTTGATTCCAGACAGATCAACTCAATTATAATCACTGAGACAGATCGCGAAGAAAAATTAGAGGAATTGATACAATACTTCCACGGCGCTATGATGTTTTCATCAATTGGTTTACAGAGTAGTTTCTGGCAAATAGAATTGGCCCCAGAATGTAGAAAATTTACAGCATTTATCGTATTCGGTGGATGTTACCAGTTTAAACGATTGCCATTTGGTTTAAACATATCATCAGCAGCGTTTATTAGGGGATTTAATACTATACTCAGTCCTGAAATTTTACAAAAAATTACTTGTTATGTTGATGATGTGATTATAGCAGAACCCTCTTGGGAACATAACAACGACACATTAAATCAGTTTTTACAGATCATGAAAGAGCATGGGGTCACAGTAAAAATAACAAAATCCAAATTTGGAAGGCGAGAGGTCAAATTTCTAGGACACATAATTTCCGAGAAAGGCGTTGCCCGACCCAGAAAAACTAACGGCAATCAAAGAATTCTGTACTCCATATAATAAGAAAACTCTCAGAAGATTTCTAGGTCTCACCGGATTCTATAAAAAATTTATTTGGATCGACTCTCTCGCAACACCACGCCTATTTGCATTGACTGGAAAAAACACGCCATGGGTATGGGATCAACAAGCCAATGAAGAATTTTTAAAGTGAAAAACGCACTAACAACAGCACTAATTTTAGCACATCCTGATCTAATACAAAATTTTTGTATGGCCACTGATAGCGCGAAAACAGGTTTAGGAGTAGTTTTATTCCAAGAATACGAACAGGGAGGGCTAAGATCATATAGGAGAATTGCCTTTGCCAGTCGGGTACTCACAAAAAGCGAGAAAAACTATTCAGTCACGGTGCTGGAAGCATTAGCCATTGTAAAGGCCTTCCAACTTTTTCGATACTTCCTATTCGGAAGAAAAACAGACGTATATACTGACCACAAAGCATTAGAATTTCTGTTATCCGCCAAACTAACTCACGGGAGGTTAGCCAGATGGATGTTAATACTACAAGAATTTGACTTCACTATTACACACATACCAGGACCAGCGAATGTATTAGCAGATACTTTATCACGATGTCCACAGGGTGCATCCAATAACATAGGTTTGAAAGCAGCAGAAGACCAGTTTACAATGTTCTATATGAAACAAGTACCTTTCGAAAACTACATTACGACAGCATTGAAAAACATAGGCAAAGAACAGGACAAGAATCCCGAAATACTAGGAATCAAACACAAGTGGAGAAGTAAGGATTTTCCAGACATTCGACAGCACTATCTTGTAACAAACAATGTTTTATTTTTTAGACGCAATGTTGCAACGAATGAATGTTTAATTTATATCCCAGATGAACTAATTAATAAGTACATATGGTATACACATTTAAGTAATGGCCACTTTGGACCAATGAAATGCTTTTTAAAAATAAAACAAACAAGCCATTTTCCTAATATGGAAAGACGAAGTAGAACAGTATTAGTCAAATGCAAAAAATGTACGAGGCCTAAACACGTCACTTTCCAAACCAAACCACCTATGTTTCCAATAATCCCTAAAAGATTAAAACAAATAGCTGCAACAGATTTGATGGGGCCCCTCCAGCACACAAAAAATGTATATATTTTCATATTTGTCGTTTTGGAAATTACTTCTAAATATGTTACCTTGACACCATTAAAACGGGCAACAGGTCTTGCTATAAGTAAAGCATTTAGACAAGATTTTCTCAGACAAGTAGCTCGAGTGGAACGAATAATTTCCGATAATGGCCCACAATACAAATCAGTGCAATGGCAGAACATGTTAAAACAACACAAAATAAAACCCATCTACATATCTAAGTACAAACCTAGCGTAAATCTAGCAGAGCGATCTATGAAGGACATAGGCACTTTATGCCGATTATATGCAGGCAAAAGACACAACACTTGGGATATATACCTTAAAGATTTTCAAGAAGTAATAAATGAAATGCCACATAGCACTACATTACTACCTCCGGTTACTGTACTTAAAAATATTGAACCCCCAAACGTAACCAGAGAAAATTTTAGACTTCCTGCTGTACCACGTAGACAGCACAAACAAGTCATAGCAACAGCAGTCTCCAACATCAGAAAGGCAGCCATTAAAAGAAAAGAAAGAGGAGATAGGACAGCAATTAAAAGAACATTCTCAGTAGGTCAGAAAGTATTTGTAAAAACACACCATCTCTCCAGCAAACAGAAACACAAAATACATAAGTTTTACGCTGCATACAAAGGACCTGTCATAATTAGCCGAATTGTTCATGATAATGCTGTGGAACTAATGTACCCAAAACAGGCAAAACCTTAGGACTTCACCCTGTGAGCCATATCAAAAAGTTTGAAGATTAATTTTATTACTGGTAAATAATCAGCACAATATTTCAAGATTATGTTGCAGATAAGATCGTCAGGAGAAAGAAGAATGAAGAGAGAGGAAGGTGGGAAAAAGAAAGTAGTTTCAATAATAACACCAATAGTACCATTGATTAAGGTGAAGAAATAAAGCGTAGGTAGTCTAACAGCAAAAAATACTAAAATGCTATACACCCCAACATGACACATAAATAAAAAAACCAATTTGAGGATTCTTGAGTAGATGTTAAGACTCCAAATATCTTAGATTTGTAACATGGAAATGGCGCCGAAATTTGTAAAGCTTTTTAAGAAAAGGCGCAAAACAATGTACGTACTAGACATATGTTAGATGATTATAAGTAAAACTTTTGTAAGAACCATTGTAGAAACTCCAGCAAGGAACAGGCGTAACGACCCACAAGTTGCAATGCGAGATGTATCAAGAAAGAAAAGGACGGAATTAGCAAGACATGAGGACAGAGAGACCAACAGAAGGCGCTTGTAGCTGAAATGGGCTGCTGTATATTTGCCAAGCGGATCCATAGACTGCCGGAGGCCTGCAGAGACAGGACGCCGAACGACGGGATGTCGAACGTCAGAACAGACTGGTGCACGGACAGACAAGTAGACACCCGACTTTCGCCGCTCGTAAACCCCGGGGGCACCCGACACAGCGGAGCGAGCAAAAAACGGTCCGACGATAAGACCGCTTTGGCAAGTCACCACTGGCAAAAAAAATGCGTAAAAGTCACACTACTGCTATTAAACAGCACGCTGAAGCACGAAATTGAAGAAAACTTCCACAAAGTAAAAATGACATGCCCAAACAATTTATCAAACTGTTACTAGGAGGAGAACTTCAAAGCGACTAGTTATCAATAAATATTTCCATATCCTGCCCAGAGAAGAACCAAGAAGCAAGTAAGAAACAGAGAAAAAGTAGGAAGAACAGAAGTTGAAGATTCGCAAGAAAGAGACCAAGAAAGAAGATGGGTGACGATTAGGCGACATACCTTCCCAAATCCCTATCCTATTGTAAACTAGTCGTCTGCGAAGTATTACTACGAAAAACGACCGCATTCAGCGACACATAACCATGACTTTCACGCATACAAATCCTGGAAAACCAGGAGATTCTGCACTCACAGCTCCATTCCATTATGGTACCTCCACAACAGCAACACACACTTGCAAAGCCAACAAGGAACGACGAACGAAGCTGTACATCAAATACTTGCCCACATCCATCTCGCTCAAGTCCATCACCTTCGTGCAAAAACATTCGCCAACCTCATGCTTAAACATTCATAGGATTGTGAGAATGTGTGGAATCAAATTATGTGATGAAGGAATTGTGCAAAAGAAACATGTGAAAAACTAAATAAGTTAAGCACACCAGACAGCTAATAAACTAAAAAATAAGAGTCATTGACTATGGACTTAAGTAAAAAATAGACTATCGATAAAAATAAGTCATTAGTTCTGAAATGGACAGTATATAAAGAAACAATATGCCACTTATTTTCTCCTCATAATAATAAAAGAATAACTATATTTTACTTAATATCTCCTTATAAAAAAGAATAAAAAATTATTTTGTTGGATGTTTTCCCTGTTAAAGACTCCTCACTTTCTATAACAAACTTCTTAAAAAACAAATTTCACACATAAATAAAGAAAGAAAAAATTAAAAATTAATAATAGCATTAAAATATTCTTATCTTGTCATTTTTAATTATAATGTGGAAGAACATAAAAATATTGATTAGTAATACAAACTAGCATAGAACAGAATAATGTGGCTGAACAGTACGCAATAAAATTTAGATAAATTACAAAAAAATTTTCTGACTTGGAAAACGATTCAATCATTGCCTAAATTCAGTTCAAAAATTAAGTTCGAAGGGTGGTGATGTGTAAGGTGTCAGGCAAATCCAACACCTTCCATGAAAACCCTGACATGATAAGCAAATTCAGTAGTATGTCACACACCTAACCAACGTAATACGAGTAACGAGTGAGCAAATGGAATACCACAGACTAACACAAGAATGCCTAAATGCGTGTCATACCTTCCCACTGTGAGACCGACGCAGTTCCGAAGGGAGAAACGAGAACAGAAGCCGAGAGCAGAACCGTGTTAAGCTGGAAGGCCCTGCGATAAAGGACAGACTGGACACCCACGTCGCCAGCTAACCACTAGGGCCACACCACCCATAGGTTGTAAAGTGAGACTTTTTCGCGTCTCTGTTACGTCAAGGACCACCCCCCAGCCCATGTTAAAAGCTAGAGCCCTCCAGAAAAACAGGATAGATCTTACGATAACACACAAAGGGCCTCTACCCCCCGCAAGTTTTAGCGTGAGACTTTTTCGCGTCTCTGTTACATTAGGACCACCTCCCAGCCAATGTCAAAAGATAGAGCCCTCCAGAAGAACAGTATAGATCTCACGATAACGCTAAGAGGACCACACCAGCTGCAGGTGTTAGCGTGAGACTTTTTAGCGTCTCTGTTACGTTGCAAACTTTAAAAACTTGCCCCACCAGGAAAAGTATATCCTTTCTCAATGGATAGACAGACTTTTTGTAGGCGGAGCTTAAGGTTAACATTGAGACCCGGATTGGTCAGATGAAAACAGAGCCAGATACTTTTTTAAAATCAACTTCGGTAAATAGTAGTAAGGAGAAGTAACAGAGTTAGTTCCGAGACGGCGAGCTGGATGACTGCTGCGCCGGCCGCCGCCCCCCTGACGAACACCGACAAGTTAATGAACGCACGCGATGCCGCATAACAGCGCATAAAGCTTCACTCAGAACTGCAGAAGTGTCATCTGTTACACCCCCTTTTTGCTAATACTAGTGTCGATCGTCAATTAAAGCTCATGGTGTTCACATTTGCCACTTGAAGTAAAAATCTGAAACGTGATGATTTCTCTGTTATATAATTATTGAGAAGCCACATCAGCCACTGTATTTTACGACAAGTTAGATAAGTAATTAATGATAATTGAGGGTCACTGTAGACCATTTTGATAGTTTTCTCTCTTGTGAAACTTAATTTAAAACTAGATTATGGATGTGATATGGCATAGGTCATCCTTCGATCAATTGTAGAACTTGGAAACCCACTCAGGGAATATTCGTTCACATTTTTGTTGAACGCAGTTGGTTTTTACCATCCTGTACTGACAAATTTCCTTTATCAATAGTGCAATTTATAAACAATGTTTTGTGAGTAGAATAAAATTTCCAATGGTAAACTTAACTGCTTTTTCGACGTTACTTTACCAGCTAACTAAAAATAGGAAAGCCTTGAACCCCTTCCACTAAATATAGTTAGTATTAAGTTTCTTTTACAGGGAGTGCAGTGGAACCGACGCTGAGATCATTAAGTATTTGGTTATATCATCGCTAGTCTCACTGAAATCTTCTGAATTCTACATGTCATGTGTGGTGTGGCGTCTCCTTACCAGCAACAGGTCCCAGGTTCAAACAAGTCAGTTCCCTAAAAAAACAGGCTCAGAGCGTCGTTGCGCGAAAGTGGCAGGGAGACACGATACTGAACAATCAGACACGACCATGAATGTTTAGAGTTTAACACCCAGTCGCTGTCGCAGTCCTGAAATGGTCGTCTGCTAAATGATGCATACCGATGCGACGACGTCGACTCCACTGGAATCATTTTCGTCGCTTAATCACTACCTTGCTGGAATACAGTCTACGAGTCTGCAATAAAATCCCGTACACGGCCATATTTTTTCACGCGACCGATTATGTTTGGTTATCTCTCTTACATATATTTTCATCACATATTGACGATATGCTGTTTATAACAGTTAATTTACACGATTAAACGCTTCTCTTTCTTCATTTGTTAATAGCTTCCGTGCAATCATTTCGTACACACACTATTTTAATGACTGTTTTACGTTCTGTGAGCCTGATTGGCAATCGTTGAATCGTGTATTTAAGAAAAACTGCGTTCACTTTCGTGGAGTTGCAACATCCGCTCCATTCACCGTCACCGCCTACCATCGTAGGAATAATTTCTTCTTTTAATATAGTTATATATGACGTAGTTTATGTTGCATCTATTATCGGACATCCTTCTGAAGCCATTCAAAATTCATAATTCAATATAGAGAGTTTAACGATTATCAAAAACTGACCGAAACCGGTTACCACAAAATAAATGTTTTAGCGGTCGAGATTGATTGCTTCGATTTTTAAAGCACCTTCTCCAAGACCACTCTTCTCCACGACAAACGTTCTCAAAAATAAATGGAATCTATCCCTACTTTCCGGTCTTTTCCAAGCATACCTACTCCTCGTTTGCTTCTTGAGCAATATATTCGCTATTAATGGCTGAAATTTATTGCATACCTCAATTACTCTTTCTCGTTTCTCGTACTTACACCAAGCCCATATTCTCCCATAACTCTTTCTTATAGTCCTTCCCCTAGAATCGCATTCCAGTACTCCATGTCTATTAGACTTTCATCTCACTTTACGTACTGAATCTTCCTTCAGTATCTTCATCAACTGCCTGTGACATGGGCATTTATATGTGAACTATTGTTGTCGGTTCTGGCATGCTGTCGATGTCGATGTCCACGAAAACCCTATCAATAAACTGTTCATAGTGATTTACTCTCTGCCCTACCTTCTTATTTACAATGAATCCTCCTCTCGTTATATCATTTTCTGCTGCTGTTGATATTACCCTACACTCGTCTGATCAGAAATTCATGCCTTTTTGCATTCCACTTCGATGGCCCTCACTACATCTAGACTGAACCTTAGTGTTTATCTTTTTATCTTTCCTAGCTTCTGTACTATGGTCATGCTTCTCACATTCCATGTCACGGCTTGTTGAAAGTTATCTTTTCCTTGATGATTCAATCTTTTTCTAATAGTCACCTGCCCCTTGCCACTCTTTTCCCGAATATCAGAATGGTGTTTTAATCTGGATTTCTTTCCAAATGGAGAGATCATCGCTACACCTTTTCAATTACAGGCCCCATGTTCTACGGATTCGTATATTTGTCTTTAATGCAATGATTTCCATTGACTTCTCCATCCTGATGCTGGTGATAATTGCTGATTCTTCTGCCTTTAATGGCAGTTTCCCACTCAAAGGACAAGAGAGTGCCCTTAACCTCTCTCCACTCTTCCACCATCTTTGACAAGTCTGTAGTAGGACGAGGGTGACCTCTTGTGCCGGAAGTCTTCGGCCGCCTTTGACAATAATTTTTATTCATAATTTAAGCAATGACGTGGATCGAATCCGGACTCCAAGACGTTCTGATTACTGTTAGAGGGGCGCAGTAAAATTACGTGTTCATAAGTAAATATCGCAGGAAAAACTAACGGTTCCACAGTGATCACAGCAACACGAAACATAATTCTGCTGGTATGTAGCGACAAAGTAACGGAGTATCCTTAATGACGCAACGCATTGTCAAACGGCAAACGCTTACTTTTGTGTTAAATTTTTTAGAAATACGGCAAGTTACATAACAAAAAAGATCCATACAATAATATGAAACGTATGCGCAATTAGTAACCTACTTTAATTCCATAAAGAACCATTGTGTACAGTGACCGTAGACTACAAGGAAGGATAGGAAGAAAGCAGTCAGTCGCAATCCCGTTCTTGCATATCCAGAATTCTGTTATAAATAGCCATCTTCAATGAATTTGAGTGGCAGTGCAATGAACTAACAAACAAACTCGCCATATGATGTTACTGGAGTACAAGCTGAAGAAATGCCTTCTGCATCTACACAAGTAAGGTCGTATTCTGAAATGTACTTCCCCGAGTTTGTTGGATTGTAAATTACTCAAATGCACTGAAGATAGCTATTTGTAGCTGAGAAGTGGGTATGAAAGAACTATAAAATCAGTCTAATTGTAATTGATTGCTGTGATTCATTCCTTCCACATAATTAATTGGTGGCTTACAAGCGCCAGTACAGCATATACAAAGAGGATATTTTAGTAAGTGAAATAAGATAAATTTTGAAAAACTTTTTTCATTTTTTGTCCATAGAATTTACCCGCTTTCCTCCTTCCTTACTCATTATTACATCTACCCCTGCGTTACACCTATTTCATATTGTATTTGTAGTCTTGTACTCAGCTGCGCAGAATTCACGTTCTTCCTGCCACCACACTTCACCAATTGCCACTAATTTAACTTAAACCCATTAATTTCCAGCCTTAGGCATGGATGCGTGTGGTGTCCTTAGGTTAGTTAGGTTTAAGTAGTTCTAAGCTCTAGGGGACTGATGACCCCAGATTTTAAGTCCCATAGTGCTCAGAGCCATTTGAACCAACCATCTGACTTTCGGAAAAGCATCATCCACACAATTCCGAAGACGCCAAGAGCTGACAAGTGCGACAATTATCGCACAATCAGCTCAGCAGCTCATGCACCCTAGTTGCTTACGAGGATAATATACAGTAGATTGGAAAAGAAAATTGAGGATGCGCTAGATGACAATCAGTTCGGCTTTAGGAAAAGTAAAGGCACGAGAGGTAACTCTGACGTTGCTGTTAATAATTGAAGCAAGACTAAAGAAAAATCAAAAAACCTACATAGGTTTTGTCGTCCTGAAAAAACTTTCGACAATATAAAATGATGCAAGATGTTCGAAATTCTGAAAAAAGTTGGGGTATGCTATATGGAGAGATTGGTCATATACAGTATGTACAACAGCCAAAAGGGAATAATAAGAGTGGACGACCAAGTGTGATGTGTTCGTATTAAAAAGGGTGTAAGACAAGGATGAAGCCTTTTGCCCCTCTTTTTCAATCTGTACATCGAGGAAGCACTGGTGGTAATAAAAGAAAGGTTCAGGAGTGGAATGAAATTCGAGGTGATACGATGGGCTGATGACATTCTTATCCTGAGTGAAAGTGAGGAAGAATTACATGATCTGCTGAACGGAATCAACAGTCTAATGAGTACACAGTATGGAGTGAGAGTAAATCGAAGAAAGAAAGTAATGAGAAGTAATGGGAACAGCGAGAAACTTAACATCAGGTTTGATGGTCACGAAGTAGCTGAAGTTAAAGAATTTAGCTATCTAGGCAGTAAAATAACCAATGACGGATGGTGCAAGGAGGACATCAAAAGCAGACTAGCTATGGCAAAAAAGACATTCCTGGCCAAGAGAAGTCTACTAATATCAAACATCGGCCTTAATTTGAGAAAGACATTTCTGAGAATGGTCGTCTGGAGTACAACATTGTATGGTAGTGAAACATGGACTGTGGGAAAACGGAACAGAAAAGAATTGAAGCATTTGAGATGTGGTGCTGGAGACGAATGTTGAAAATTAGGTGGACTGATAAGGTAAGGAATGATAAGGTTTTGTGCAGAATCGTTAGGGAATATGTGCAAACACTGATAAGGAAAAGGGACAGGATGATACGACATCTGTTAAGACATGAGGAATGACTGCAATGGTACTAGAGAGAGCTGTAGAAGGCAAAAAGTGTAGAGGAAGACAGAGATTGGAATATATCCAGCAAATAATTGAGGACGTAGGTTGCAAGCGCTACTCTGAGATGAAGAGGTTAGCACAGGAGAGGAATTCGTGGTGAGGTGCATAAACCCGTCAGAAGGCCGATAAAAAACTTCTGTGATGTACCTACTGCTTAAAGGATCTGAAACTCCATGCCTGGAGTCGTATTCCCAATGACTATATCCTCTTGAGTGGTCCCAGCATGAGATCCGATAGGGGTTCTGTTTTATCTCCTGAATATTTTATCCAAGAGCTGCATGTCCTTGGGAAGAATAACAGCTGTAGTTTCGCTTGTCTTTTATTTATTTATATCAAAAGTATTTAAATTCAGGTGTGACGTAATGGTTTGCAATAACCCAATATTACTAAAATCAGTGGAAAGTATATGAACTTACCCATCTGTATTACCGACCACGTGAACGCATTCAAGGAGGCGCGTCCCCACCGGATCGAATCCGTTTCACGTCGTTAGCGACGACGGTTGGTGAGCCTGCCTGTCCGGATGGGGTTTACAGGCGGATTTCCACTTCCAGACAGTTAAATATCGAGCTGGTATTCACGTCTCGCCTCAGCTATAAGTTACGCAAACATTTAGAAAAACTTTGTCTTACTTGAAAACATGATTTACTGTAGATGCAGAGAGATGTGACGCAGGTTCCATTGCGGGGTCGGGGTATGACGTCAAGAAAAGTATCCGGCTCTGTCACTAGCACTGCCAAAATACATGTAGCAATGCCATCCTGTGTGATAACGGGTAACGGCAAAGAAGGAGAAGATGTGGAAAGTACATTAACAATATGCTTATTTGAAAATGGCACCTGTCCTTTCGGACGTGAGGGTCTCACGGGGAGCGTGCCGGCGGTAAGTCCCTGCAGTCTCACTATCCTCTGTGCCCTCGGTGGCTCAGATGCATAGAGCATCTGCCATGTCAGCAGCAGCAGATCCCGGGTTCGAGTCCCGGTCGGGGCACACATTTTTCAACTGTACCCCTTGATGTATATCAACGACCGTCAGCAGCTGATGGCATTGATTTAATTGTAATTTCAAATGCTTATTTGGTGTGAAACCCAAAACCAGTGCGTAAAGTCACCATCACGTCTCCAAAAATTAATGACCAAAATATCAACACATTGGGTAGCAGATACAAACTTTCTGTCCTCAATTAAGTGGTGAATAAATCGTGGTACTATGGGAAGATAAAAGAAATATAAGAACAAGTATACGTATTTCTAGATCTAGAGAAATCTTTTACACTCTACATATCAATGAGATGTTCGAAATAACGAATGGGGATAATACACTGGCAGAAATAGGACAGTAATCCTCAAGACACATATAAAAAGGTAGCTGTTATGGACACGATAAATCAGTTAAGACGATATCGCTGTAATGGTGAGTTTGAAGTTCATCATAACTGTCCATGGAGTATACAATAACGCAAGAGAATTAAAATTTCAGGCAGTAAAGTTTAAATAGATATAGATATTAGTTTCAAGAAATTATTTCGGAAGTGTCACACTACGTCTATCCGAAGGTAGCGGAGGCTTCAAATAACTATTGAATGCAATAGATAGCGTGCTATCACAAAATTTTGAGAGGCGCCAGGGCAAAGTTATTCAAAGATAGTAGAAAAGAGGTTAGGGATGTTAAACAATAAACTGTAAGATACATGCAACCGCGACAAATGTGAAGGTTTGTCCCCTCTAGAAAGCAAAGACAAAAAAACGTGTCTGAAGAAGGAAGACAGTAGCTATAGCAAACGAAATGTCTCTTCAGTTCTACATATGATAATTAACAATGTGAATATTAAAATCTATACGAGAGAAAAGGGCAGTTCTGCAGGATATGGGCCAAAGTCGTCGTCAACAATCCCGCGACCCACGCAGCGACTGTGTTTCGTGTGCACACAACCAATCACGTTTCGGCCATGATACGCACAATGAAATTACCAGAGGTTTTATGTGTTTTTTTAGTACAAGAAAATATTGTGTCGAGACAAATAATTAGAGAATTGGCTGCTTCAATGTAATTAAAATGTCCTTTTATTGACAACTACAAAGCATTGTATATCACAGCGCATTGATCTGGTTACAACTGCACAGTGAACCGATTAAAAAAAGGTACTGTATTTCCAGCTTTGTTTGGTGTTTGCATGTGGCGCACGGTTTCAGAATGATATAAAATGTGCAGAAGCGCCTGTCTCCACAAACTGCTCTGTAGTATTCGTGAACGGTATGTGGGTTTTAATCGGCAGTATTATTTGTATATTATTACTATATGTACAGTTAAGAATCATGAAAGAAGGTTGTATACGTGGAAGAACTCTGGAGATACTAAAAGGTATCAAATAGATTATATAATGGTAAGACAGAGATTTATGAACCAGGTTTTAAGTTGTAAGACATTTCCAGGGGCAGATGTGGACTCGGACCACAATCTATTGGTTATGACCTGTAGATTAAAACTGAAGAAACTGCAAAAATGTGTGAAATTAAGGAGATGGGACCTGGATAAACTGAAAGAACCAGAGGTTGTACAGAGTTTCAGGGAGAGCATAAGGGGACAATTGACAGGAATAGGGGAAAGAAATACCGTAGAAGAAGAATGGGTAGCTCTGAGGGATGAAGTAGTGAAGGCAGCAGAGGATAAAGTAGGTAAAAAGACGAGGGCTGCTAGAAATCCTTGGGTAACTGAAGAAATATTGAATTTAATTGATGAAAGGAGAAAATATAAAAATGCAGTAAATGAAGCAGGCAAAAAGGAATACAAACGTCTCAAAAATGAGATCGACAGGAAGTGCAAAATGGCTAAACAGGGATGGCTAGAGGACAAATGTAAGGATGTAGAGGCTTATCTCACTAGGGGCAAGATAAATACTGCCTACAGGAAAATTAAAGAGACTTTTGGAGAAAAGAAAGCCACCTGTATGAATATCAAGATCTCAGATGGAAACCCAGTTCTAAGCAAAGAAGGGAAAGCAGAAAGATTGAAGGAGAGTCTATACAAGGTCGATGTACTTGAGGACAATATTATGGAAATGGAAGAGGATGTAGATGAAAATGAAATGGGAGATACAATACTGCGTGAAGAGTTTGACAGAGCACTCAAAGACCTGAGTCGAAAGAAGGCCCCGGGAGTAGACAACATTCCAGTAGAACTACTGACCGCCTTGGGAGAGCCAGTCCTGACAACACTCTACCATCTGATGATTAAGATGTATGAGACAGGAGAAATACACTCAGACTTCAAGAAGAATATAATAATTCCAATCCCGAAGGAAGCAGGTGTTGACAAATGTGAAAATTACCGAACTATCAGTTTAATAAGTCACAGCTGCCAAATACTAACGCGAATTCTTTACAGACGAATGGAAAAACTGGTAGATGCGGACCTCGGGGAGGATCAGTTTGGATTCCGTCGAAATGTTGGAACACGTGAGGCAATACTGACCTTACGACTTATCTTAGAAGAAAGATTAAGAAAAGGCAAACCTACGTTTCTAGCATTTGTAGACTTAGAGAAAGCTTTTGACAATGTTGACTGGAATACTCTCTTTCAAATTCTAAAGGTGGCAGGGGTAAAATACAGGGAGCGAAAGGCTATTTACAATTTGTACGGAAACCAGATGGCAGTCATTAAAGTCGAGGGGCATGAAAGGGAAGCAGTGGTTGGGAAAGGAGTGAGACAGGGTTGTAGCCTCTCCCCGATGTTGTTCAATCTGTATATTGAGCAAGCAGTAAAGGAAACAAAAGAAAAATTTGGAGTAGGTATTAAAATTCATGGAGACGAAGTAAAAACTTTGAGGTTCACCGATGACATTGTAATTCTGTCAGAGACGGCAAAGGACTTGGAAGAGCAGTTGAACGGAATGGACAGTGTCTTGAAAGGAGGATATAAGATGAACATCAACAAAACCAAAACGAGGATAATGGAATGTAGTCAAATTAAATCGGGTGATGCTGAGGGAATGAGATTAGGAAATGAGACACTTAAAGTAGTAAAGGATTTTTGCTATTTAGGAAGTAAAATAACTGATGATGGTCCAAGTAGAGAGGATATAAAATGTAGACTGGCAATGGCAAGGAAAGCGTTTCTGAAGAAGAGAAATTTGTTAACATCGAATATAGATTTATGTATCAGGAAGTCGTTTCTGAAAGTATTTGTTTGGAGTGTAGCCATGTATGGAAGTGAAACATGGACAATAACTAGTTTGGACAAGAAGAGAATAGAAGCTTTCGAAATGTGGTGCTACAGAAGAATACTGAAGATAAGGTGGATAGATCACTTAACTAATGAGGAGGTATTGAATAGGATTGGGGAGAAGAGAAGTTTGTGGCACAACTTGACTAGAAGAAGGGATCGGTTGGTAGGACATGTTTTGAGGCATCAAGGGATCACAAATTTAGCGTTGGAGGGCAGCGTGGAGGGTAAAAATCGTAGAGGGAGACCGAGAGATAAGTACACTAAGCAGATTCAGAAGGATGTAGGTTGCAGTAGGTACTGGGAGATGAAGCAGCTTGCACAGGATAGAGTAGCATGGAGAGCTGCATCAAACCAGTCTCAGGACTGAAGATAACAATAACAACAGTTACGATGAATAATTGAAACATCCCCTTAGAAAATTTATGAGTGACAGTGCTGGTAAACCTTTCACGTTATTTGATTTTCAAACAGCTGAGCAGAATTGAATGTACTCAGACATTTCTCTCTTTACTCATTCTGATCTACACTAAACTGACACACAATATTTTTAGCGCAAAGCAATCTGACTTTCAATAATCCCTACAAAAGAATGGCCCTGACTGACAATAATCTATTCCGTTCATGGATTACTTAACTCACAAAAATCTTCGTTACTCGAACTACTGCAAGTCAGCGGGCGCCAATATTGCCAGCTAAATAAATTATTCTAACAACTGAAGGCACTAACTAGTGATCGGTATAGTTAGCAAATGAAAGATTTTGATAGAGAACAAGTAATGCATTTACCTTAATAATGTTCAAAAGTCATTATATGTATCAGTTCATGATATCCAGTATCATGAATTTACTCTTTCTGATGGACACACGTCCAGACCGTCTGCTCTCAAAATTCTGCCATCTCTCTCCCCACATCCACCACTGCAGGCGGCTCACCTCCAACTGAGCAACGCTACGCGCTGTTCACATCCAACTGCCCAACACTACAATAGCCAATATTCCAACAATGCCAACCAGCCACAGACTGCACACAGCACAGCCAGTGATTTTCATACAGAGCGCTACGTGACGCAACCAACGTAAAAACCTAAACAGTCTACTTACACAATAACTATAACCAGGTAAAGCTGCAACATTTGTTACATTTGTATACAATATGATAAAAACGATTGCAGGTTTATAATAAATAGTGAACAAGCAGATATTTCTATGTTTAATGTAAATATAACTCACTGTGTTTAATTTGTGCAGAAAGAGTGTCTGTCTTAATGTTTGTCGAGTTTATGGGCCAGACAATATTCAGGTTCAGAAGTTGTGCCGCTTTTACTAAAAGGATACTGACCACTTGTGTTAAGCAACAAATGAATACCACGTTCGTTCCGGAACAATGGGAAAAGGAGACACTGGAAGCTGCTAAAATGAATTACCTATTTTGTCGGAGGAAGCTGACATCATTAATAGAGAAGAGACGTATTAAAAATAACGTAATAAGCACTCCAGCTAATATTTTTATCAGCGTTCGTTATATTAAAATTATTATTTCTTAAGTAACTAGAATGTAAAAAGGTACTTTATGTGTTAAACTCTGGTTCGAGTAAGAGATGACCTGATGAGCCTAATCGCCTCACGATAAATAAATAATGTTGCTGAGAGGAACGGAATGTACAGTATTGCAGCCGACTCTTCCTACCCTAGTTTCTAGTGTCGTATAGACCGTGCACTTTTAATGCTAACGGAACTGCAGAACCGCGAGCGTATAACGAAGAATGTCATCCTAGCTGGAACGCAGCTGGTCGTAATGGCTTGGCGACATACTGTAGACAACGTCGGACCGCGCCTGCGAAGGTCGTTAGGAGGAAAGGCCAGCGGACATTGGACGGTCAGCCGGCCGCCAACGTCACTGATTCTCTCTCTCCATCCCTCTCTCTCTCTCTCTCTCTCTCTCTCTCTCTGTCTCTCTCTCTCTCACACACACACACACACATGGCCGCCACGCATCGCTGGAGCCACGCCCGCGGCAGCGAAGAAAGCGGTCGGAATCTGAGAGCGGCGGATGGTGGTCGACCGCGGTCAGCCGGCGCGGTAACAAATCGTTTGGAATCGGGTGCGGTCGATGGACGTGGCGCAGTCGTGCAGAACCAACGCGTCTGACTCCCAGTCTGGAAGACTCGTGTTTGACGCTCCACGGCCGTCGCACAGATAGCGCAGCTGGACGGATCTCTAGGCCGTTCCACCTAGCTGACCGCTACGTTTCTCTGTAGCAGCTCACAAGGGGACCTTTCGAAATTTCCCTTACTGATTTGATTCAACTGACAGGGTACGTAGGGCACGACACGGACATCAACACAGTGATAGTTTACACGCTTTATAATGGAAGTTATATGTAGAACAGATATAATTATATACTGAACAATCGGTTCATCAACGTCATTTAATGTACAGTCTCAATGATGACGAGTGTTTCACGCCGTTCTCTTATGCACTGCACGTTGTGTTTAAGTTTTGAGAGCGTACATTTTTGCTGTCAGTTCTATGAATTCTTTCATACTGCCACCTGATATTTCAACTTTCATTATACCTGTCTTTTAATTGATGGATGAGATGTTACAAATATTGTTGTAACGGACACTTGAAGTATAAAACAACCTACGTACACGTTCTTTAATAAAATAGCAAATATTTGAGGTCTTTACATGGTATGTTAAGCTGTCCGTGTCTATGTAACACAGTTTATCATTTTTCCTTAAAATTTCTTCATTTTATGCTCGTAACAGAATCTACCAAAAGCATCTTATAAATATCTAAAATAGCCATTCCAATACCTACGTGTGTATCAAAAACAATAACTCTACTTCATTTAGTAGCAACAAAATTTACGTTATGTATGTAAAAGTGCTTTAAATTCAGGCTTGCAATTAGTGTAGCTGCTCCTTATCTACTTTCCCAATATGTTGCTCTCTTCAAATCACTCATTTTTCGCACATTCTACATGCTTTTGACAAAAACACTTCCATATATTACTGCGAAAATGTCTTTTTCAAATCTTTTTTTTTTCATTGATGCATTTCTCAGCATTAATATAATTATACGGTTTCATCCACAAAGCTTGACAGAATGAAAATTTCTGTTGAATTTTGCTTATAATAAGATTGTTGTTCAGACTATGCTTTATATTTCTGCAGTGAAAAAAAAAAAATGGTTCAAATGGCTCTGAGCACTATGGTACTTAACATCTAGAACTTACACCTACTTAAACCTAACTAACCTAACGACATCACACACATCCATGCCTGAGGCAGAATTCTAACTTGCGACCGTATCGGTCGCGCGTTTCCAGACTGAAGCGCCTAGAACCGCTCGGCCACACTGGCCGGCTTTCTGCAGTGAATCACATATTATTTTTATCATATAATGTGGTAATCAGTTTCTTTGGAACACATGGCACATTGATGTTTGGTGGTGGTAGCATTTCCTCCGTGCACGATGGTAGATAAGAGTAAAATTCGAATCCATTTTCCGGATAGTCAGTATCAACTTCTAAGATGTAACTTATGTCTGAAAGATGTGGTATACTCATTACATCAAAACTATCCTAAGACAGCGATGCCAAATCGGAATGTGAAAGGTACTGCAACACTGCCCAGCTGTATGTGCTATCAACACCGATGTAAGTAATATAAGTGATTGATATTTTCATTATAATCACCCATGAACGTACTGTTTAAAACGACATATCTATACAAACAGGAAGCAATACCATTTCTGATATCACACTCAACAAATTATACCTATGAATATAATTGGTTGCAATTTTTCATGATTAGTTTTCAGTAAACCATCCTTCGCTAAAACAGGTTAAATCGCATAATGTGCTTGAACCAATTCGTGTGTTTTTTTGGGACAAAGTGCATGGGAACTTTCAAATACATTGGACCTATTGTAAAACACCGTTGTTCAAATGTAACTCACTAAGCTCCTAATGTCTCACATTCAAATAAACACCACACAATGCATGCTCTTTGGTATTTAAATTATCTGAAAATTGTTTCTGTAGCCAAAAATTTTGTTAACACTTCAACCGACGAAAATTCTCCATCCAACACAACTGGTTTGTCGGTTAGAAACTTTTATTGAAACAGGCCTACCTTATTAACCAAATTCTACATCTACATCTACATCTACATCCGTACTCCGCAAGCCACCTGACGGTGTGTGGCGGAGGGTACCCTGAGTACCTCTATCGGTTCTCCCTTCTATTGCAGTCTCGTATTGTACGTGGAAAGAAGGATTGTCGGTATGCTTCTGTGTGGGCTCTAATCTCTCTGATTTTATCCTCATGGTCTCTTCGCGAGATATACGTAGGAGGGAGGAATATACTGCTTGACTCTTCGGTGAAGGTATGTTCTCGAAACTTCAACAAAAGCCCGTACCGAGCTACTGAGCGTCTCTCCTGTAGAGTCTTCCACTGGAGTTTATCTATCATCTCCGTAACGCTTTCGCAATTACTAAATGATCCTGTAACGAAGCGCGCTGCTCTCCGTTGGATCTTCTCTATCTCTTCTATCAACCCTAAACAGTTCAATGTCACTGAGACATTTTCATGCCATTTCAGCTCATCAAGTTTTACATAAGAAGTACGTTTTCTAGAGGACACACTGGAAATTAGAAAGAATCTGTCATCTCAAATTTTATGTCGCATTGACGTTCCACAGCTTTAACTTTAGTAGGAGTTTTACGCATTTCCATGCTTGTCGCACCTAGTTCGGCACATGATGAAACGTATGTAGAAGGTAATAATGAACGGCTTAATAACAAGAATTTTATAATTCAGACTCGGTTGTAACCAGTACTCGATATCTACAGGTACGAAAAATGCCAGCTTTAATTGTTCGCCTTACTTGACAATTTTAAGTACTGTTTTCTTGTTTTAGGCGTGACAATGTTGAGTGGTTCGAGCTGCAAACGATCCAGTAAACGTGGAATAAACTTCTTTTTAAAAGGGAAACAGTACAATGGGCGCTCACATTCTTCAGATGTAACATAAATGATAAATTTCTGTGTTTTTGACCTGAAGCATTAACATATTCACATGTTTTTCAAGGCTACAACTTTACAGACATGCAGTGGAACCACACTAAATTCTTTTCCTGTACATTCTTTCTTTCCGCTTGTAATCACCCATACCTGCTCAGAATACACATGTATTTTCGTTTTTTTTTCTAAAATATTTCTACATGAGATTACTATGCAAAGTTTAATGCACCTGAATACGGAATATTATTAGGCACATAACTCACATGGTCATTTGCTAGGTGCGAACGCGCTATAATTGACCATTTGAAGTAATAATTACCATGAAACTTCCTGGGAGATTAAAATTGCATGCCTGACCGAGACTCGAAACCAAGAAGCTTGCTTTTCGCTGGCAAGTCTACCAGCTATGCTACCTCGAACGACTCACTACCCATCCTAACATCACAGAAGCTGTCCTGCGTAACTTACGGGATTAGCATTCCTGGAAGGAATTCTATTGCGGAAACTTGGCTGAGCCACAGCGTGTGATATTGGTTCCATCTATGTCTACGTCTTTCTCTATAATCTACTATGCAAGCCTCTTCGAAGTCCATGGCACACGATACATCCTATTTCAACACCTGCTGGTGTTTATCACCGATCCATTCACGTGTAGAGTTAGGTAAAAATCCTTAAACGGCTCAATGCCCTCTGTAATTCATCTAATGTAGTGTATGTGACTCCTACAGTACCGATACATGTGGTTTATTGTTTATTTCTAAGTATGAGGCTGTTTCTCGTAGGTTTGTAGAAAGACTTTCACGGGAAATTTTATGTCTACCTTTAAGCGTCTACTAATGCACGTTTATCGTTACTTCCTTCTCGATCTCCCATGGGTCGAAAAAACCTGTAATCATTCGTGCTGCCCTTCTTCGTGCACGTTCTGTATTCCATGCTGGTCTTATTTGCTTCGGTTTGTACACTCATGAATAAAGTTACAGGATGAGTCGCAGACGGGTTTTGTAATAAATCCTCTGTGACGAATGATAACTTTCTTCTAATATCCTACCAATGAAACGAGGTTTAAGAGTGACGCTAAGTATTCATCACATTTCATATCCCTTAACATTTTTACGCGCGAGTATTTGCATGGAATGGATGGTTCCAAGTGCCATTCACTGATATTGCACTTCCACATTATTATGCTTTTTCATCTTGTGAAGTACACTGTTTCACGTTGCCAAACACTGTAGGATTTCTAAAACATACCAAGATCTCTCTATTTTTGCTGCTTCTTTCGGACAGTTCTTCATTACAGGCCATTGCCACGTTTGTTAGAAATCTGAACTCTCCGTTAGCGTTATGAAAGTTTTCAGTTATTTGTTGGATTCTTTTACAATTCCTGTCATCCCCTACAGCTCTTACCGTTTACATCTTCCTCTCGTGATATGTGAGTTGTTCCTTGATGTATTAACACTTGGCTTATCAGAATGTCACTTCTTCTTGTAAAGTTTCCCGTGATTTTCATTCTTCACCGAGTCTGTGGAGAACCTCTTCACTCTTTATCATTGTACTTAATTTTTAATATCCTTCAGAGGCACTTTTTATTGTTATTGCGATGGACATCGAGGCAAGCCACCTGCTGGAACATATTCAAACGCCACAGAAAGCTGCTGCGGCCATCCGTAAATATTCCTTGGAGGAGACGAGTATAGGTAAGGTGTGCCCGCTCGGCCAGCCACGCTGTGTGACACGCTGCTTGCCGAGCGGGTAGGCGTGGCGGTCCCCGGCAGAATACCCCCTCTGGACTAGTGTCGAGGTCCGTTGTGGCGGCCAGCCTGTGGTTGTTTTTTTAAGGCGGTTTTTCCATTTGCCTCGGCGAATGAGGGCTGGTTCTCCTTATTTCGCCTCAGTTACACAATATCGGCGACTGCAGCGCAAACAATGTCTCCGCGTACGAGTACACCATAATTACTCCACAATGGAAACCCATGGAGTTACACTCGTCTGGTGTGGAATGTTCCCGGGAGGTCCACTGGGGCCGACCGCCACTATGAGCCTGAGTTCGTTGTGGGGCGGTGGGTGGTTGGGTGGATTGGTTTTAGGGTTGTGAAGCACTGAGGGCGACGAAGCCTCTCCGTGGTTTCTAGGTCCCCAGTGCAATACACACAATAGGTAAGGTGTGCTGTCCGTCGATGAACGGATGTGAAGATGACCCCCAAATATTTGATCATATCCTGGACTGGACACGGGGCCAACCGCCCTTCTGGCAGGCCACTGCTGATGATCATCACCAAAGGCTTCTCCAAATGATCGCAGTTGCCGGCTGCAGCACCGTATCAAGTATTGTAGTCAAGTGATCTTTGGTATTTGTCTGGTATATGCACTAAAACATCAGATCGTCTGCATACAAGCAACGGACAAAGGACTGGTCTCTCAACGTAAGTCCCTGCAGCGGCGCTGTGGCCCGTGTAAAAGCAGCTCCATAATAGAGGCATATGTACCTACAGACAGAAGCAACCTATTCTCACAGAAATGGCTATTGTGATTATGCACGTTATATGGCCATTGATCGTAACCTGCGAAGGTGACTGACTAGTTTAATGAAGGACTGGGGGAGGCTAGCAAGCACAGCACCTTCTCAAGACATATGTGGCGTACCCTATCGAAAGAAGGGTCATAGACCCCAGACGTCAAGGCCCCGCATTCGCGACACGCCTCAGCCATTGCGATAACATCGTGGTAGCCACTGAGTACCGTCTGGACGTTGCTGTTTACCACCGAGACATGTCTGGTCCGCAGAGAGGATTTGGGGCGGGAAACGCCGAATGTGGGCAGCCAAAAATCTCGCACTGATCTGGAAACTGCTGTTGAGCAGCAAAAGAGACCGCTGATGATTAAAATGCATTTTCTAAAGCACTTAGCTATAGTTGGTTGTCTCCTGGGTAACCCATAAAATGCCTAAAATGTGCTCCGCAGTACAATAATCTTCCCTACTGATTCAAATGCTTAGAAGAAATTATAAAATGAAGTGAGAAACCTGTATTTCAAAATATTGCTCTATTAGAAGCATTACGTGAAGGGAGATGAGTCTAGGATATTGATTAAACTAGTTATGTAGGATTCGAAGTGGCTTTCTTTAGCTCTTGGCTTTTTGTCTGCCGCAGTGCGGCAACGCCTCATTCGTAGACTGCACAGACGCACATTTGCACTACTTGTACACCCTGTCGGGCATGTTATCTTGGTCCTTTTTTCCGTTCAACGTCCATAAATACGACTTCTCGCAGAGCACAGTAAGCGTGTGCCCATGCCGCCGCCTGCAGCGCAGAGCACACGCTGGAGAGGAGAGCGATTCATCGACCGGGCCGTGCCGGCGAGGGCCGGCTTCTGCATTCTTCCCACCAGCGCACACATTTGCCTTCGGTGCCCTAAGCGTTTTTTATGACAAAAAAGAGAACTGGCGAGGGTTCCGAAATTCTTTCCTCTCCACGCTTGCGTTATAAAAGAAGTTTACGTTGTCAAGGGCTCCAGAGTGGCATGTAATTTATTCATAACATGGAAAGACAAAGATAGCGGCGCATGAAACTAGATTCCAGAGCAGGGTAACTTTGAAGCGGGGGGCAGTTAGCACAGAGCTTCGCAGTGCAAAGCGTAAGGGATAAACGTAGCATCGCACCCGCTGCAGGCTGGGAGCTCTGGCGTTTCATTAGCACCCCTCTCCACCCCTTTCCGCGTCACCCCTCCCAATCCCTCTGGCTGGCCATTAGCTTTATGGACGCGGCCTGTATTACGTATAGGGACCGGGCTGCTCCGAATTCCATTGGGAGGAACATCGCCTCAGAGCATCTCTACGGCATTCAAATAATCTCTTGCCGATGAAGATGACGCAAAGGACTCTTCTGGAAATTGGCTTTCTTGTCTTGTACCGTTTACAGCCGGGCCGGCGGTCTCATCGCCTGGAGCCGGCTGTCGTGATTAGCATTTATAGACTGGCCCCTTCCACAGCCCCTGCCACCCCATCACGCAGTCTCCACTGTCTGCGTTTGATTGGATTACGCAGTTTGCATTTATTAATACAGCAAAGGCACAGAAAAGTTGGAGCGGATGTGTCAGAGTATAGATAACTTCCAAGGCCTTCTCCGACTCGCGCAGAACTTTCTTGCGACTGCTGTCGGCTTTATGACACTGAACGTTAGAACCTGATATGCGTGTAGTAGTCATATCTTGACATTGTCTCCAATCATCAGCTACAATCACTCACTATACAGTGTGCGTAATAATTAGCTGCTAACACAAAAGCAAAAGCTTCCTAGCAAATGAAAGGTAACTTCGAATTTGTGATTTTGAGCCGTCACTGGCATCAGTACGATACATTTCTTCTAGTTAGTACTGTTAATGTCAAATGCTTCGATTACATGTTCATCCAAAAGAGCTTTGGCTTCAGCCATGGCCCATGTTTAGAGAATGTGTTTTTACGCATACTGCTTCATCGATACATTTTCCTCTTGATGTAGCACGACATACGACGCATCAGTTTGGTCCAAGAAGAACAGGCCGTGTACGATAGCCTCCACTGTACATTCTATCGGAATGCATAAAATCACTGCAAGAAGTGACAAAAAGACGATTGTTCATGTTGGTGTGTAGAATGACTGAGACTAGCAATATACCATCGGACTTCTAGAGAAACATGATCCACAGAAAGGGCCTACAAGTGCAAGAATTTTACCACAATCCGCTAGGCAGCATTTGCCTTCTCGTCGTTGACAAGAATAACATATAGAAGCAAGAAAAAGAAAATTTTGTTAGTGTTAGAGGACTATAAGATTTTTAAGAAAAGCTAAAGGTACCAGAGAGGCAATGTTGCCGTTGCTACTGATAATGGCAAGGATGGAGAAAAATTAAAACAAATTCATAGTATCTGTCGACTTTGAAAAAGCGTTCGACAACGTCATATCTGAAAATAATAATATACAATATGTGCAAGAACCAAGAGGGAACAATGAGACTGGAAGCACAAGAGCCAATGGTCGAATTGAAAAGGATCTATGCAGGGTTGTAGTCCTGCGTCCCTGCTGTTCAATCAGTACATTGAAGAAGCAGTGACGGAAATAAAAGAAAGGTTTAAGATTTAAGTTCAAGGGGAAAAGAAATTAGAAATAAGATTAGCTCATGACGTCGTAACCTTAGTGAAAGTGAAGATGAATTATTTGATCTACTGAATGGAATGAATAGTCTGTTGAGTTCAGAATAACACTAAGAGCAATTCAAAGAAAGATTAAAGTACTTAAAAACATCAGAAATGAGAACTTCGGGAAACCTCACATCAAAATTTGCGATCAAGAAGTGGATGACGTTAAGGTATTCTCCTACCTAGGCAGCAAAATAACACATGATGGACGGAGCGAGGAGGATATAAAAAGCAGTCCATAATTGGCAAAAAGGGCATTCCTGGCCAAGATAGGTTTATTAGTATCAAACATAGACCTTAATTTGTGGATGAAATTTCTGAGAATGTTCGTTTGGAGTACAGTATTGTATGGTAGTTAAACATGGACTGTGGGAGAACCGGAACACAAGAGAATCGAAATACTGGGAATGCGTTGCTGCAGAAGTATGTTGAAATTTAGGTGGACTAAACGGGGAAGAAATGAGGAGGTTCTCCGCAGGTTCTGTGAGGAAAGGAAAACATGGAAAACACGGACAAGACGAAGGGACAGGTTATCCGTTAAGACATCAGGGAATAACTTCCATGGCACCAGAGGGAGCTGTGGACGGTAACAACAGGAGAAGGAGACAGTGTCTGGAATACATACAGAAAATAATTGAGGACATAGGTGCCAGTTTCTACTCTAAGATGAAAATGTTTCCATAGTAGAGTAATTCTTGACCGACACATTAAAATAGTCACCGGACTGATGACTAAAAATAAATAAATAAATAAATAAAAAGTAAATCGTGTCTATTTTCTTTTCTCGAATGTGAAGACTTCAGCACTCAAGCTGATACGTTTGAAAAAGTGGAGGATCAAGATGTACAGGTTTTTCAATCCTTAGGACATAATCTGGGGGTGTTTCAATCATGCACGTCTCAAAGAAAATTCAGGTATGATACTGCATAAATATGGAAGGGTGAGATATGTATCAGATCATCTGATAGGTAAAGGTGTACTGTACATAAAATTGCAACAACGTGCTGAAGTAGGATTCGTATTTCTGGCCAAAGTATGCCGTAGGTGCACTTCAAGCCTAATTAGATGGTAATTTCATCAATAAGTGTATAATTCTATACTAACTAGGACGATATATCTCGCAGGAGCTAGTGGCGACTAGTATCTGCACTTTCACAATTATCTCGCGATCGTCAGAAAAAAAATGATAGAGATGTGAATATTAACACTAAATGTTGACAACTTAGATTGAGACATACAGTTTCTGTTGCTTTCGCCACTTCAAGATGTGCTCATAAGTATTAATTGTAATAGTAATACCTAGGTATTACAATTACGAACAACTTAAGTTGGAAGCAATACATAGAAAGCGTTGTGTGGAAGGCTAACCAAAGACTATGTTTTACTGGCGGGACACTTAGAAAATGTAACAGACCTACTAAGGAGACTGCTGCGCGGTGTGGGATCCTTATCAGATAGGACTGTTGGAGTACATCGAAAAAGTTGAAAGAAGGGCAGCACGTTTTATATTATCGCTAAATATGGGAGAGAGTGTCACAGAAATGATAGGATTTTTGCTGGACATCATTAAAAGAAAGGCGTTTTTCATTGCGACGGGATCTTCTCACGAAATTCCAATCACCATCTTTGTCCTCCGAATGCGAAAATATCACCGACCTACGTATGGAGAAACGATCACCACGACAAAATAAGGAAAATCAGAGCTCGTACGGAAAGATATAGGTGTTGGCTCTTTCCGCGCGCTATACGAGATTGGAATAATAGAGAATTGTGAAGGTGGTTCGATGAACGCTCGGACAGGCACTTATTTGGAGAGTACCTATGTAGAAGCAGTAGTAGATGAACCGCTGATTTCACGCTCTCTGACTGCGAATTGAAAGCGAAGGTGACGCAACTACGCGCTATCTGGAAGTCAACAAACCACCAAACGTCAAGCTAGACAGAGTTCCGGTCTGCAGAAAAGCGCGGCCTTGACAGTGCCTTGGTTGATCAATAGCTGACGGCAGAAACTCTGCGGGTGAAAATGGTGTTCAATTAAGCTTGCACACTCAAAAAGTCTTGCAAAGGTTCCCAGGATGCACTTGCATCTGTCTGTCACCTCCATCGCGACGTGCTGCTCAACTATAGAACCATTTTCTAGTTCGTGTCTGGAATACCAACGTTAGACATTACTTTGTGTACCCTATTCCTAACACAGTGTTCGGCCGGTGTGGTCGTTTGTTCTAGCAAATGGTTACAATGATGACGTAAATTAGGTTTGCTTTAATACACTCTGTAAGGATCGTGGGCGTTAGTTACCATCGAGTATGGACCTGGTGAGTTGATGTTAGTGAAGAATGTCTTTAAGGCGACAAAGACGCCATTATCAAATCCTTACTGAGTTTGGACGAGGTCGTGTAATAGCGCTGCCAGAATCTGGTTGTTCCTTCTGCGATGCTGCGGAAAGACGTGGCAACAAGAGAGCCGCTAAACATGATTGCCGGCAGTGGTGGTCACGAGAACGTACGGTCGCAAGGAGACCGGGCTCCGGACAGCCGTGTGGCATTACGGAAACAGAAGATAATCGTGTTTGGCTTATGGTTCTGGCGCATCGCACTGCATATGCAGCAGCAGTTGAACCACACTGACGGAACGAACTATTACATACTTCAAGATCTCCGAGTTAGACCCCCTGTAGCGTGCATTCCACTGACCAAAAACCACCGCCATTTGAGGCTTCAGCGGTTTCAAGCGACAGCTCATTGGAGGTCTCTTGTGTTTTCTAATGAGAGCTGGTTCTACTTCGGTGCCAGTAACGTAGGTGTGTTGGTCAGAAGGTGGCCAACTGAGGGCTTGTAACTAGCCTGCCTGCATGCTACAAACACTGGACTACAACTGGAGTTCTAAGAGGGTTGCGATTCCGTATGACAGTAGTAGCATTCTCATGATTATCCCACGCATCCTGACTGCAAAATTGTAAGTCAGTATGGTGATTCGACCTGTTGTGCTGCCATTTATGAGCAGCATACAGCGGGTGCTTTCCAACAGGATAATGCTCGCCCACATAGGGCTGTTGTAGCTCAACACACTCTTCAGAGTGACGACGTGTTGCCCCTCGACCGGCTTGATCACTAGAATTGTCTCCAATCGATTAAATTCCATTATATAGCCCTAAAAGAAAGATTCGCATGGAGTAAGGTCAGATGAAAGGGCAGGACAGCAGAAAAGATCTCTGTTGTTTGGACCAACCCCATGGACAGGGTCTTAGACGTTCAAGCACAGCCGTACAAAGTGATGCGAATGGCGAGATGCTGCATCTTGTTGTCAGGTTAATCTTCTAACTGGCTAAAAGGCCATTCTGGTAACATATCCATTTTTTTTGTCATCAGTCTACTGACTGGTTTGATGCGGCCCGCCACGAATTCCTTTCCTGTGCTAACCTCTTCATCTCAGAGTAGCACTTGCAACCTACGTCCTCAATTATTTGCTTGATGTATTCCAGTCTCTGTCTTCCTCTACAGTTTTTGCCCTCTACAGCTCCCTCTAGTACCATGGAAGTCATTATCTCATGTCTTAACAGATGTCCTATCATCCTGTCCCTTCTCCTTATCAGTGTTTTCCACATATTCCTTTCCTCTCCGATTATGCGTAGAACCTCCTCATTCCTTACCTTATCAGTCCACCTAATTTTCAACATTCGTCTATAGCACCACATCTCAAATGCTTCGATTCTCTTCTGTTCCGGTTTTCCCACAGACCATATTTCACTAACATACAATGCTGTACTCCAGACGTATACCCTCAGAACTTTCTTCCTCAAATTAAGGCCGGTATTTGGTATTAGTAGACTTCTCTTCGCCAGAAATGCCTTTTTTGCCATAGCGAGTCTGCTTTTGATGTCCTCCTTGCTCCGTCCGTCACTGATTATTTTACTGCCTAGGTAGCAGAATTCCTTAACTTCATTGACTTGATGTTAAATTTCTCGCTCTTCTCATTTCTACTAATTCTCATTACCTTCGATTTTCTCCGATTTACTCTCAACCCATACTGTGAACTCAATAGACTGTTCATTCCGTTCAGCAGATCATTTAATTCTTCTTCACTTTCACTCAGGATAGCAATGTCATCAGCGAATCGTATCATTGATATCCTTTCCCCTTGTATTTTATTTCCACCCCTGAACCTTTCTTTTATTTCCTTCATTGCTTCCTCGATGTACAGATGGAAGAGCAGGGCGAAAGGCTACAGCCTTGTCTTACTCCCTTCTTAATACGAGCGCTTCGTTCTTGATCGTCCACTCTTATTATTCCCTCTTGGTTGTTGTACATATTGTATATGACCCGTCTCTCCCTATAGCGTACCCCTGTTTTTTTTCAGAATCTTGAACAGCTCGCACCATTTTATATTGTCGAACGCTTATTCCAGGTCGACAAATCCTATGATCGTATCTTGATTTTTCTTTAGCCTTGCTTCCATTATTAGCCGTAACGTCAGAATTGCCTCTCTCGTGCCTTTACATTTCCTAAAGCCAAACTGATCGTCACCTAGCTCATTCTCAATTTTATTTTCCATTCTTCTGTATATTATTCTTGTAAGCAGCTTCGATGCTTGAGCTGTTAAGCTGATTGTGCGATAATTCTCGCACTTGTCAGCTCTTGCCGTCTTCGGAATTGTGTGGATGATGCTTTTCCGAAAGTCAGATGGTATGTCACCAGACTCATATATTCTACACACCAACGTGAATAGTCGTTTTGTTGCCACTTCCCCTAATGATTTTAGAAATTCTGATGCAATGTTATCTAACCCTTCTGCCTTATTTCACCGTAAGTCCTCTAAAGCTCTTTTAAATTCCGATTCTAATACTGGAACCCCATGTCTCTTCTAAATCGACTCCTGTTTCTTCTTCTATCACATCAGACAAATCTTCACCCTCATAGAGGCTTTCAGTGTATTCTTTCCACCTATCTGCTCTCTCCTCTGCATTTAACAGTGGAATTCCCGTTGCACTCTTAATGTTACTACCGTTGTTTTTAATGTCACCGAAGGTTGTTTTGACATTCCTGTATGCTGAGTCTGTCCTTCCGACAGTCATATCTTTTTCGATGACTTAACATTTTTCCTGCAGCCATTTCGTCTTAGCTTCCCTGCACTTCCTATTTACTTCATTCCTCAGCGACTTGTATTTCTGTATTCCTGATTTTCCCGGAACATGTTTGTACTTCCTCCTTTCATAAATCAAATGAAGTATTTCTTTTGTTACCCATGGTTTCTTCGCAGCTACCTTCTTTGTACCTATGTTTTCCTGCCCAACTTCTGTGATGGCCCTGGTTAGAGACGTTCATTCCTCTTCAACTGTGTTGCCTACTGTGCTTTTCCTTATTGCTGTATCTATAGCGTTAGAGATCTTCAAACGTATCTCGTCATGCCTTAGAACTTCCGTATCCCACTTCTTTGCGTATTGATTCTTCCTGACTAATGTCTTGAACTTCAGCCTACTCTTCATCACTACTATATTGTGATCTGAGACTATATCTGTTCCTGGGTACGCCTTACAATCCAGTATCTGATTTCGGAATCTCTGTCTGACCATGATGTAATCTAATTGAAATCTTCCCGTATCTCCCGGGCTTTTCAAGTATACCTCCTCCTCTTGTGATTCTTGAACAGGGTATTCGCTATTACTAGCTGAAACTTGTTACAGAACTCAATTAGTCTTTCTCCTCTTTCATTCCTTGTCCCAAGCCCATTTTTCTCCTGTAACCTTTTCTTCTACTCCTTCCCCTACAACTGCATTCCAGTCGCCCATGACTATTAGATTTTCGTCCCCCTTTACATACTGCATTACCCTTTAAATATCCTCATACACTTTCTCTATCTGTTCATCTTCAGAGTGCGACGTCGGCATGTATACCTGAACTATCGTTGTCGGTGTTGGTCTGCTGTCGATTCTGATTAGAACAACCCTGTCACTGAACTGTTCACAGTAACAAACCCTCGGCCCTACCTTCCTATTCATGACGAATCCTACACCTGTTATACCATTTTCTGCTGCTGATGGTATTACCCGATACTCATCTGACCAGAAATCCTTGTCTTCCTTCCACTTCACTTCACTTCACTGACCCCTATTATATCTAGATTGAGCCTTTGCATTTCCCTTTTCAGATTTTCTAGTTTCCCTACGACGTTCAAGCTTCTGACATTCCACGCCCCGACTCGTAGAACCTTATCCTTTCGTTGATTATTGAATCTTTTTCTCATGGTGACCTCCCCCTTGGCAGTCCCCTCCCGGAGATCCGAATGAGGGACAATTCCGGAATCTTCTGCCAATGGAGAGATCATTATGACACTTCTTCAACTACAGGCCACATGTCCTGTGGATACACGTTACGTGTCTTTAATGCAGTGGTTTCCATTGCCTTCTGCATCCTCATGTCGTTGATCATTACTGATTCTTCCGCCTTTAGGGACAATTTCCCACCCCTAGGACCAGAGAGTTCCCTGAACTTCTATCCGCTCCTCCGCCCTGTCTGAGAAGGCCGTTGGCAGAATGAGGCTGACTCATATGCCGGAAGTCTTCGCCCGCCAATGCTGATTATTTATCAAAATTTAGGCAGTGGCGGGGATCGAACCCGGTACCGAAGACGTTTTGATTGTGAATCAAATACGCTAACCCTTTTTTTTTAATCTCATTTTGTTCGCATGTGTTCTTTCGTTGCATCTGCTCGGGGCGGACGTCGTAAGACATCCATTTATGTTCGTTGTTGATCGATTGACTCAGTTTTTTTATTACAGAGGTCACGTAACCCTCTGACCGAACACGCTGAGCTACCGTGCCGGCTGTCTTATACCACGGGTACCCTACCATATCCAGAGAAGCGAAAATAAATGTTCTGATCACTCGACATTCCATGTGTGTATTATGTTTAGTACCTGATCGTTGGACAACAGTTGTTTTGTGCTACGTTTCACCTGAGATGGAATTCCTGCCTCCCTGTCTGATAAGGATGAAGGACTACAGGCCTCGACACCTGTTTCAGTATTACTTTCAATTGTTAAACACGTATCGACATCATTGTATGCTCATGTACCTTGTCCGCACAGACGAGTGTATACGACACCATACTTTACATTGACTCATCTTGCACAAGCGCTGATATTTCAGCTGCCAATTTTTTGTCAGTCTGCGAAATTCCGTGGGTTCCTTTCGGACAAAATGTCAGCTTCCGTAATAACTGTTGTAGATACAATACAATGTTTATATTGTTTATCGATGCTATTGATCTGCTTTGTATCAACACCACTAGCACTGTAGCACTGTTGTTTCTCGTTGACTAGGCATTCCAGCTACCCTCCGCAGCTTCGTACTGTGCTATGGAGCAGCAGAGCGACGTGGCGTAATGGTTAGCACACTTGACATGCATCCAGCAGGACGACGGTTCGAACGCTCGTCCGGCCACCCTGATTTAGGTTTTCCATGATTTCACTAAATGGTTTTAGGCAAATGCCGAGATGGTTCTTTTTAGAGGCCACGGCCTATTTCTTTTCCCGTCCTTCCCTAAGCCAAACTTGTGCTCCTACTCCAACGACCACATCGTCAACGGCACGTTAAACCCCAGTCGCCTCCTCCTCCTCCTAATATTGTGCTCATCACTGGATGCTTCCAGTCTCACCCCCTGTTGCCATTAGCAGTCTGATCGGCCGCGGTGGCCCAGCGGTTCTAGGCGCATCAGTCTGGAACCGCGCGACTGCCACTGTCGCAGGGCATGGATGTGTGTGATGTCTTTAGGTTAGTTAGGTTTAAGTGGTTCTAAGTTCAAGGGGACTGATGATAGATGTTGTGTCCCATAGTGCTCAGAGCCATTAGCAATCACTACTGTGGTTGCATGGTAGACAATAAGTGGCGCGTCAAATGGCGTGCACATAATTCGCCTTTTGGGATTCCACACCGAAGGAGTTCACCGGAATGGAAACTGATCTTCCCCAAGACTCGCTTCTATCAGCTTTTAGACTCTTCTGTAGTAATATCTACGTCGAGAACTTCCGAATATCTCGCCGTATTTGTGGCCAGTGGTCTGTATGACCTCGCAGGATTCATCCTGGCACGCTTCGTATCGCGGTGAGCTGCGCCACTTAGCAACCCGTGGCAGCACTGCTCTCTTAATGCATCTCATCAGCTGACCCGGAAGCCATCGCGTTAATTGGGCTACGGAAGCAGGGCTGAACTGCAGAGTGACGGGGCGGCGCGGCGGCTGTCCGACGGCTCCTGCGTTCACTGGCCGTTAGCGCGGGCGGGATGGGCCGACCTGTTGCGGAAATGAGCGCGCGCTCTGGACGGCCATGCCCTCCTCTCCTCACCCACTCTCCTCCACTTCCCCTCCCCCTACACCCTTTCCAGCTCTTTCAATTAGCGCACTCGGCAGCTCCGCAACGCGGTTCGTACGCACCTCCTTCCGCCCACTTTTGCTTGGACGTGTGTGGAATCGCAAATTGGTGCCGTGTGGAACTTTAAACAGACCTGGATTATGAGGCTTTAACCCAGAGAAAATTTCAGGGACTCTGGGGAATTACAATATTAATTTATCTTGAAAATCTCTTCGGGTTTGCAGCCTGATCCTAAAACCAACTTGACTCGATATTTCGGCGATATAACCGGTCGCCATCTTCAGGAAAATGCTGCTTCTGCTGATGAGTCCCGCTGAGACTTTCAAGACTTATTTCGCCGGGAAAGCCTACGTAATCAAAATATTATTTTATCTTTCGTAACTCTGTGATAAATATTTCCAGGGAAAGCTACCAGTCGTTCATTGGAAATGTCTCTGTAAAAGGGCGGTAAACAACGAAACCAAGTCATAACTTTTATTTACCATTTGTCGCCGATTTCTGTCCTATTTGCTGTGTCGCCCGAACAAGGCATAGCCAGGTAAAGACACCAAAAGCCCAAAGTTACGAGCTTGTGCCAGTGCCATAGAGAATCGCCACCTGCTCGAGTTTCACCAGCGCCGCGGGATAAAGATATCGACTTTGCCTCGGCCAATTGCTGCCCGAGTACAAGCCGACAATGACCGGCCGACAACGTACAGAAGCCTGCTGCGAAGACAGAACAACTCTCTCCCTCTTGGTAATACATCATGCTCCAGACGTAGACAGGGAACGTCTATAGTGAACTCTTAGAAGCGAACAGACACGTTTTTGTAAACTCTATTTGAAGAAGAGAATGGAAGCTTTCGAAATGTGGTGCTACAGAAGAATGCTGAAGATTAGATGGGTAGATCACGTAACTAATGAGGAAGTATTGAATAGGATTGGGGAGAAGAGACGTTTATGGCACAACATGACCAGAAGAAGGGATCGGTTGGTAGGACATGTTCTGAGACATCGAGGGACCACCAATTTAATAATGGAGGGCAGCGTGGAGGGTAAAAATCGTAGAGGGAGACCTAGAGATGAATACAATCAGCAGATTCAGAAGGGTGTAGGCTGGAGTAGGTACAGTGAGATGAAGAGGCTTGCAACGGATAGGGTGGCGTGGAGAGCTGCATCAAACCAGTCTCAGGACTGAAGACCAAAACAACAACAACATTTGTTGTATATGGTGATGCTCACCTACGATTATTTGCTCTTAGCCATTGAGTGCGTTTTTGTGTTATATTACTAGCAGTGTTGCAAACTTGATTATTAGATAGAGAAATAAACCTTTTTAAGTCATTTGTTTGACTATGTTACTAATTTGTAGGAGTGTTGTAGAACCTTCGTTCTCCTATTCTGTTACATGACCCTGGGGCATAACTAGGCGGCCGCTGTGACCGAGTGGTCTAGGCGCTTCTGTCAGGAACCGCGCGACCGCGACGGTCGCTGGTTCGAATCCTGTCTCGGACATGGATGCGTCTAATGTCCTTAGGTTAGATTAGGTTTAAGTAGTTCTAAGTTATAAAGGACTGAGGACCTCAGATGTTAAGTCCCATAGTGCTCAGAGCCATTTGAACCATTTTTGCGTAGCTGTGTAATAGTGGCAGGGAGAAATTGTCTTAGCGGTGTACTGCGCCAGAAGCCATTTCACGAATTCACGAACTGCAGTGGCAGCTCGGCTTCTACAGCAGTAGCGACGAGGCCTTTACAAAATTGTCAGCGATAGTTTACAAACCTGTCGAACCACTTTAATATCAGCAGAAACAACAAAAACAGAGCAACTAAGATGCACAAAGTAGCACTTAAGGACCGTAAAAGTGAGCAGAATTATTTTTCAAGTTCGCTGTTTGCCGTCCAAGACTTTCCCAAACAAGTTCACAAACATACCAACAAAATGTATCTAATGTAACCAGACTTTTGAAGTAACAGTGCGTATCGTGTATTTTTACTCTAGGGGGAAGGGGGTGGGACAATGCCCGGGGTGCAACACACAATAGAAGTTTTAAGCTTCGAAATCCTCTCCATTTGCCAGATATCTGAAAGTTACACACAGTCCAATCACATTAATGTGACCACCGCCTGTGCTCGATATGAACGTGCGATAACCGCTCACAGACGGCAGGTAGCAGCACTAACAATGGAGGGTATATCAGGTGATTTTGGGTGACGCGGGAAACAGTAGAATCGTTACCCTGATGCGGAAACGGAGCTACTTCTCTGATGTCGAAAAGGGTATGACCACTGGCTTTCGAGCCAGGGGTGGAAGCATCTCCGGAACGGCTAAGTTTGTAAATAGTCCACTTAAGGCCATGGTTAAAACATATTGTGCGGGGAAAAATGGCGCAATCCAAAACCAGCGGTGAGGCAACTGTGTTGCACCACGTGCGATAGATGACAGGCTGTACGATGACTGCGGAGATGTGTACGGGCGAATAGATGCGCACCTGCTGAGCAACTGACCGCCAGATCAACCAAGAGGCCACCAGCACTGACCTCTCAACGAGCGTTCAGTGAAAGTTGCTGCGTATGAGCCTCTACAGCAGGCGCCTTGTTCAACACTCGATTCCTGTTCATCGGCGACGAAGGATGGAATTTGTACGCCAGTATCGCAACTGGACGTTCGCTTAATAGCGTCAGATTTCCTTTTTCACTTTTTAAGCTCCATCGGACAGATGGGTTTTACCGGTTTCGGCTCTCCAACAACAGTCGGTCCATCCCTTAGATGGCAAACGTTTTGGTGGCTTTTCCTTGGTGATCTCGTCATTCTGAAAGGTCTGTGGATCGTCACATGCATGCATCAGTCTAGGGGACAATGTTCACCCCTACACGCAGAGTGTTTCCCTCCGCACGATAGCTTCTAGCAGGAGGTCAGTCTAACGTATCACAAAGCTCGCAGTGTACGTGTGTGGTTCGAGGAGCACCAGGATTAGTTTACCGTACTCTCCCGGTCACAGAACTACCTGGATTTAAAACGTAATGCTTATAATTAAACTTTCGTCCCCAACAAAAACGATTGATCATAAGACAATGGAAATTCGTGGAAATATTTGTAAGGAGATGCGGACGATAAATGACAAACAAGCTACTGAAATAAACACTTATTAATTTCCACATGAGAGGGTACATTTGGTAATTGTCACAATCGTTCAGTGTGACGACCATCTGCATCCACAATATCCTGGCAGTTTTTACTGATACCATCTCACAATTTTTCGCTGCACTTTTCGGACGGTGGGCCGTGGAATGTTGAACTGTCGCGACGCAGTTCGTGCACTGCTTCAAGATGGCGCATTGCTTCCAGCATTCTGAGTATGGTAACAGTAACTTCCTCAACATTTTGTCGCGTGACTGTCTGTTGTCCTTTCCCAGGAGCACTTCCCAAATCGCCAGTTAATTTTAAGTACCGAATCATGTTATTCAACCCAAGTGCAGAAAGAGTAGACTTACTTATCTATAGTCCTTTAACGTGACGATACTCGCGAAGAACAGCATCACTGTTGTTGTTATGATAAAACAGATTTACGAGTAAAGCTCCGCTCACTTTGTCCAGACCCCTGTTGACTGTCTGCAACTGAAATACAGACTGATGTCTGGTACCGGCGCCTAGCGACAAGTCTACATCTACAACATCTACATTCATACTCCGCAAGCCACCTGACGGTGTGTGGAGGAGGGTCATGATACTAAACTACTAACAACGCAAATCATGCAGCGCAGAGTCTGAATATCATTCCTAGGAAGTTGGGCCCCCATGCAGTAAACAGATTTCCGTCTAACTCTCTCAAGAAGCGAAAGTTCAATTTTTATAACCATCTTGTATTTAGAGCACATCCGTGTCGTTAAGATTCCTATGCTTTATACTTGTGCAGTATCCTGTTCTGTTAGGGGCGGGGGGGGGGGGGGGGGGGGGGAGGGGGAGGATAAAAACGGTTAAAGGTGAATAACAGTGTCAGGATATACAGATCGCCCAGGATACTGTGGCCAAAGCGCAGTGACTAGTTTTGATCTAAGAGCTGTGCGAGTTCATTCGTTTGTTCAGAATGGGAGGTCGGAAAGAGTTTGCTGTCATTCGGCGATGACATAATCGACGCGCACGCCCTGAAATCTCTCTCAAACGACTTTACAGAAACTGTTCGGTAAAAAATTTTCATTTTTATTTTACTTGTAGCTTAATATTCAAGATCATTATGATTGCTCACCATTTCATTAATGTTCATAGTTATTATGATATGTATGTTGAAGTAAGACATTGCAGAAAATTCGAAAAAGTTTACAATGCAGAAGAAGGGTCGCTATAATTTGGAGTCTGGTACATGTTAGAAAATATGCTGCTGCATATGAAATTTAGCTACCAGATTAAATTTTTCTTTAGACTTGGTTGGTGGTCTATCTCTCACCAATCTCGAGAAAACTGATCTGACGTAGAGCACCTACTCCCGAACGCATCGCGCCAACAATGAAGCCCGAGTGAAGTATCCACAACGTTCTTCACATTTCATAAAAGGTAAAGGAAATGAGATGTAGGCAAATGGTAGCACACAATGGAGAGACTATTTTCCCCTTTGTAAATTATGCAAAACTTCATTATCTGCCGCGTTATTCCACGAACTACAGACTTTTTTTGTGAAAGACTGTAATTCTTATGGGCCATCGAAACGTGGTGAAATGAGAAATGCTATGGGTTTTGGAACAACATAAGTGTAATCATTAAACATTGATTTTGTACTGGGGATGCCTTTGTTATTAGCTGCTGACCTCACTTTTTCTCGGGTTCCTCATTTAACTAACTCAGTAGACCACTGTTTCAGAATTCCCTCCAAATTTCATCTGCAAACCTATTAGTGAAGTAAGACTGTGTGAACTCAGCTGTGTTTTGGCAAAAGAAGCCAATTTTCACATGACAAAAAGAGAGATGTGAAGGTTTTACTCAAAATTTCCCATCCGTAAATCTTCTCTGAAAGTTACAAATGGTTAACAACCCAGGAGAAAATAAATGGTAGCATTTTCAGCAAAGTTCTTTTTACATGCTCACCAAGGAAGAAGCGACATACCTTTTTTGAATGGTCACCATGCGAATGTGGGCGTGGAGGGGCACGCTTAATATTTAGCCAAAAACGTGAATGTAGGGAGGGTTCACTTTAGAAGGGTACTTTCCCTCCGCACTCGGGTTCCTCCTACAGCACTCTGAGCGACTCCCCATCATTGCCTCTCTCCCCACCCTTCCCCAGCCGATTGTGCATCTCGCCCTCACGGCATTTTGCATGGACTATATTTACTGCTTTTGAAAAGCACGAAACAGAGCGTTGCGTTTAGCGGCTTCAACTGTAGAATGGATCATCTTGAACGTGCCACATTTCCTTGGTCTATGACACATTGTAGTTTCTTTTTTTTTTTTTAGCACTGAAAATCTGAAATGTGAAAATGGAGGCAAGTGGAAAGAATAAATTGGATGGATAGAGTGAAAAATGTTGTCGTACTGAGAAGAGTGTGAGAACAAAGAGAATCACTGGATCTAACAGAAAGAAGGAAACGGAACTAAACTGGACATATACTGAAAAAGAAGAAGGAGCCTATGAAAAGTGTCTTTGAAAGGTATGTGAAAGAAAAGAGGTGGAGAGGGATGAAGAGATATCAGAACCTTGATGATGTGACGGACGGCAGCTCACACAGCAGCATTAACAAGGAAGCAATCGATCGCGGGAAATGGAGAATCAAAGAACCTAGTAATGTACCAGAGAATTTTTAGCTATCATACATTACTACTTGCCCCGATGAATGTTCCTGAGAGAAGACTGATAAACTGTACAGTGATACACAAGGAAACAGAAGTAATCCGCTGAAGCATAGTATCACTAGTATTAGTATTTTTGAATGTATACTTTGTTTCAACGTCGGATAAAATTGTCTGTTTATTCATAACTATTTCGAGGTAGAAAGTGTAGTTCTTGTGAAACATAACTAGCTCTTAATCTACTCGAAGTACTGAATGTAATTGGCAGGGGATGTAAAATTGATTCCACTTTCCTAAATTTACCGCAGGCTTTCGTCACTGTTCCACACAATCGGCTTCTGATCAAATGGCGTCTCTGTGGAGTACCATCTCAGTTGTGCCACTGTATTCGTGTTTCCTGTCACAAATTTCACAGTTCTTAGTAATTATGGGAAGTCATTTGGTGAAGCGGAAGTGAAATCTGCGGTTCTCCATGGAAGTATACTAGGACTATATAAAGGATTTAGGAGACAATATTAGCATTTTGTCCAATTGATTGCTGGGATGGTACAGGAACTAGTAATATGGAATAAAAAATTAAACAATCCTGATATCAGGATTGAAATTATTATTTATTTACAAATATATAACTAAACAATTTACCATTAATAAATAATAATCACAACTCTACAATCAAGACTTTTTGGTTCTTTACAGTAAGAGCACCTCTCTTAGACTTAGTTTGCAGATGATGCTTTCGTTTACCGTCTAGTAAATTCATTGAAGACAAAACGAACAGAAAAATCATTTTGACAAATATCGGCATGATGTGAAAAGTGCCAATTGACGCTAAAAGGTAAAAAGTGTGTAATTCCCAACATGAGGAAAAAAAGTCCGTTACATTTGGTTACATGATAAAACGCGCCAGTTTAAAGGTTGTCAGCTGAAATAAATACCTAGAGATTACTGTTACGAACAACTTAAACCTGGACCCTCACATAGAAAATGTTGTGGGGAAGACGAACCAAAGATAGCAACACATTTAAAAGATACAACAAATCAAGTAAGGAACATGTCTACAATACCCCTGTCCGTAGTCTTCTGGAGTACTGCAGTGAAATATCTCAGTAGGACAGAGCGAAAGAGCAAAGGCAGTGGCAGGGAGTTGGGATGGTAATCATTAAAACAAAGGTCCCTTCTCTTTCGTTGAGACTTTTTCACAAATTTAAGTCCCAACTTCTCGAAAATATTTGGTTCACTCCCAGTCTTACAGGGAAATAACAGTCGTAATAAAATAAGGGAAAACAGAACTCTCACAGGAAGATTTACGTGTAATTTTTCACCATGGGGTAGCTGAGACTGACAGTTGAGGAATTACATTTTAGAGTATTCCTGGGGGTAAATATGTAGAATATAGTGAAGACACCTGAATTTATGCTCTATCGTACTTTCCATGTTCAGACGATTCAAACTGTAAGTCCACTGATGGGCACGTATTGGAGTCAAACTGTTAATACGAACAAAATCTCTATCAATCAAAAGGGCCATCAACGATAAGCGAAAAGATAATGCTTCATTAATATTTAGGACTTGTAATGTTACAAGGAACGGCAAATGCATTCACTACTCATGTGGGCAAGTTTCGTAAAGATAAGGGATGCCGCGCTGCACACATCGGTCTGGTCGTAAATACGCTGTCAGGGGTTGCTACATAATTCATAAGTTTAATCCAGATCCTGTTGAATATCCAAAGTACCTTAAGATCTTGATGAGATGTGTCTACAGTTTTTCGGCTCATAGCTACAGGTTACAATCGGACGCTTTCACTTAAGACAATCACAAGTAAATTAGATTAACAACAATTATGAGGAACTAAAGATGAAATTGTTACTATGTTGGGGAGTTCCTCACATAACTGCGTCGTCGTAAGACCTTGTACAGATCTGTCTAATCAGGAGTAAGTTGGGCAAGACGCCCGAGATCAGCTAAGAGACTGAAGCACCAAAGAAACTGGTATACCTGCATTAAACAGGCAGAATATGGCGCTGCGGTCGGCAACGCCTATATAAGACAAGTATCAGCAGCAGACACTTGCCTTAGATCGGTTCCTGCTGCTACAATAGTAGTTGTTATAGTTGGAGTACGAGCGACGGGACGCAACATCTCTGAGGTGTCGATAAAGTGAGGTTTTCCCCGTTCGACCATCTCACGAGTGTATCGCGAATATCGAGAATCCGCAAAAATATCAAATCTCCGACACCGCTGCGGCCGGAAAAGATCTTGCAGGAACCAGACCAACGATAACTGAAGAGAATCTTTCACGTGACAGAAGCGCAACCCTTGCGCAAATTGTTGCAGATTTCAATGCTGGGCCATCAGCAAGTGTCAGTTTGCGAACCATTCAACGAAACATCATCGACAGGAGCTTTCGGAGCTGAAGGCCCACTCGTGTACCCTTGACGACTGCACGACACAAAGCTTCAAGTCTCGCCTGGGTCCGTTAACTCCGACATTGGACTGTTGATGACTGGAAACGTATCGCCTGGTCGCATGAGTCTTGTTTCAAATTGTATCGAGTTGATGGACTTCTACGGGTATGGAGACAAGCTCATGAATCCTTGGATCCTGCATGTAGGCAGGGGACTGCTCAAGCTGGTGGAGGCGCCGCAATGTTGTGGGGCGTATGTAATTGGAGTGATATGGGACCGCTGATACGTCTAGATACTGCTCTGGCAGATGACACGTACGTATGCATCATGTCAGATCACCAGCATCCATTAATGTCCATTATGCATTCCGACGGACTTGTGCAATTACAGAAGGACAAAGCGATACCCCAAACGTCGAGAATTGCTATTGAGTGGCTCCAGAAACACTTTTCTGAGTTCAAAAACTTCCGCTGGCCTACAAACCCCAAACATGAACGTTATCGAGCATATCTAGAATGCCTTGCGACATGCTGCTCAGAAGAGATCTCCACCCTCTCGTGCTCTTACAGATTTATGGACAGCGCTGCAAGATTCATGGTGTCAATTCCCTCCAGCACTACTTCAGACATTATTCGTGTCCACACCACGTCATTTTGCGGTACTTCTGCATGCTAGTGGAGGCCCTATACGATATTAGGCTGATGCACCAGTTTCTTTGGCTCTTCGCTGTATGTCCCATATGAGAGCCGTGTCTTGATCAAGTGCCCCTCCGTATCCGCATCCAGTGACACGTATTGGCGGAAGATAACACGGGAACCAGTGGGACCTGTTCGAAGTATACTTCTCTCAACTTCTTTCAACGTCGAGCTTAGTGTGGGCGTTTTTGACTGCTCCGTGATCCATGGGTAAGGATCTCTGTCCAATTATGTTGATGCTCTGGATCCATGCGATGATTCGTTGGTGCTACCATCAGGTCTAAATGATTGGTTACTATAAGCTTTGATGTAGACGTCTCTTATGCTTTTTACGACAAGTGTACAAGAAAAGGTAGCAAAGGCCTTTCATATCTTTGACAGCTCTGCTTTAAGAAATATTACATGAATGTAGACAGAGAAGTGCAGGGAGACCTGCGATAGATCGATGGTTTGTGCAGCGACAGAGAGATGAACCAGTACTTATATAAATGCAACATGTTGCTCTTAAATAATCTAAGAGATCCATCGCTGCTTCGTTAGAACGTTGGTGAAAAGTGTCTGAAAGCTGTAAAATGTTAAAATACTGAGGAGCAATAGTCCGGAGCGAACAAATGTGGAATGCCCACAGAAGGCAAAGTATAGGAAAAACATACGCCATGCTGAGACTCATTGGAAGGATCGTATGACAATGTAATTCATTCCACGGAAGAAGTTGCTTACAGATTGCGTTTGATCCATTCTTGAATACTGTTCATCGGACTGTGACACCGAGCAAGTAGAGGCCTGCTTTCCTCAAGAGATGGATTGGTCTGCGAGAGTGCATTGCGGAAATGTTAATTGACCTCTACCGTCAGAAGTTACAACTGAGGCATTGTGCATCACGGAGAGGGTCAGTGTTGGAACTGTGAGAGTATAAGTTCGAAGAAGAATCAGGTAAACCATTATTTCCTCCAACACGTTCCGCGAAGTAACCAGGATCAGAAAATCGGAGAAATTAATACTCATTTACAGTGACTATCTGTCATAAGGCTGAATTATCTTTTGCAGCAGAAGGCTAAATGAGATTCTGGAAGGTAACGAAGGGGGTTTCGGGGCCATGCCGATTCCAGTGCCATGCCCAGCTGCACAAGTTTCTCGGTTTAGGATTCATGGCTCCAACAGCCTGATTGAGATATTACCACAGGATCCCGGTTGGGTTTTAATCCAGGGAGTTGGGTGGCTGCGGGGGTAGGGTAAACTCAACCCGGTGCTCCTCGAAGTACACACATACGGTACGAGCTGTGTGGTTCGTAGCGTTGTCATGCTGGTAGATGCCATCGTGAGGAGACATAGGATAGATGCTTTCTTGTGTGCCTTCCACAATGACGACATGACACAGGGAATGCCGCGAAAATGTTTCCCAGATTAGCTCCTCCGCGCTGGACCTTTCTGACGATGGTTCCCTGGTGTTTGCTTTCAGACTTTCGAGAATAAAACGTGATGCGTCTGAAACGGCCGTCTGTTGCCACTCAGCTGACATCCAGTTCCAGCCTTCGTCACCGATGAGCAGCTGTCCGCATGAATGCAAGACACATGCGACTGCTGCGGAGGCCCGTAAGCAGCAGCGTTCACTGTTGATAGCCACTTGGTTCATCTGGGTGGTCAGTTGCTCAACAGCTGCGCGACTGCTCACCTGTAAACTTCTCTGTAGTCGTCGTTCACACCTGTCCACTATGTCCTGTAGTGCACAACACTTGCCTCGGCACCAGTTTTGGATAATGCAGTTTACCATGTATAATATACTTGAATCATGGCGGCATGCAATCAGTTTGCAAAATTTATCGTTTCGAAAATTCTTTCCCCTTGGCCCGAAAGCCAGTGACCGTGCCCTTTTGGACGTCAGATAAATATCACCGTTTTTAGATTACAATGACGACTGCACTGTTTTCTGCGGCACCCTCCCCCACTCTTCCGCTAGACACGCCTTATATGCCCTCCATTGCTGATGCTGCCACATGCTGTCTGAAAGTGTAACACGTTAGGTGATCGTCACTCATACGGCAACCGTTCTTCCTACACGCAGTTCACCAATGATACGTAGAAGGGGGCATAAAGGATAATCCGATGCACCATTCCCTACAAAACCTAATGTGGCTTGCAGAGAATAGATGTAAATAAGGAGGAAACTAGCAGATATATTCCAGACTGTTTCTCAATATGACAGCTCCTTTAAGTGTTTACGTCTTTCTTTATTTTCTTAAACAACTGGTCTAAGAGTGTTCAGTGACTCTGCTTTGACACTGTATACTCTAAATTTCCTTTACTTCACGTCTATGGTCATATTTTTTTTCTTTGTCATCAAACTACCAGTTTCAGTCTATGACGACCACCTTCAGATCTATTTTATAAAAACATTTTATAAAATGAGATCTATGTTATAAAACTATTTTGTCAAACAGATCTGATCGTGGTCATTATAGACCGAAACCGGTAGTCTGATGACAAAACATTTGTGACCATAGACGTGAAGTAAAGGAAATTCAATCTATATTCGAATCAATGTTCAATTCACGACCTTGACCGCGCGTGATTAGCCGAGCGGTCTCGGGTGCTGCAGTCATGGACCGTACGGCTGGTCCCGGTAGAGGATCGAGTCCTCTTTCGGGCAAGGGTGTGTGTTTGTCCTTAGGATAATTTACGTCAAGTAGTTTGTAAGCTTGGGGGCTGATGACCTTAGCAGTTAGATCCCATAAGATTTCACATACATTCGAACTTTTTTTTTAACGACCTTGTCGCAGTTTGGGAAACTGTGTACCCTGTTGACACATTGATATGTGAAGCGTCGCCAAAATAGAGGGCGAAACCTAATCCTCTTATTAGCCATATGACTGTATAAAATACATTTCCCCGTTTGTAGGCAGCACATTTTTTTGCAACTGTTGTAAGGCTTTACACGAGACTACCTTACCACGTTAGAAGCGAGGCTGACTCTACTGGTGGCACACGGTTCTTCCCAGGACGGAGAATCTTAATACGGAAGAGAGGGTGCCGTCGCCGGCTGCTCGACTTACTGCCTCGGAGGCGAGTGCAAACCCTTGTTGGGCGTCGCCCTGGCTCATTCTGAGCGAATAAGAAGTAATGTGAGGGAAAGAGCTAACTGAGCCTCATTTCCGGCAATGGGCCAAAGCCGACTGTCCCAGTTAAGAACTATTGTGTAATTTATGTGTTTCTTCGTGGAGGGTCGACTGAGTTCACCAACGAGAATGAGTGCAGTAAATGTGGAACAGTGTCCGTTTTGTTAGACAGAGAAACAGAGGTGCTTTGTGAAAAGAAGGCGAGAGTTTCGTGAAATGGTCGTTCATGTGCCATGAAAAACAAGATCCTTATATTTGACATATCATTAATTAGCATTCTATGTCAGTAAAATTTGCGGGAATGTGTCTGACTATGAAAAGAAATACTTCGTCTTATTCACGGATATTTTGTGCATGATGAAGGATGTATTCAGTTGGTGCAGGTACTTGTAACGTGTACTTTTACACTCGGGATAATTTTTGCTGTGACATTCAGATAAACTACAGTTTAAATTACGATCCATAGCGGTTCCAACAACATAAGAGCATCTCATTGTACGTGTTGTATCGGGTTCATTAGGACATGAGACAACAGTTCATGTCCCTAATCCTATGCGTGTTAAAAAGATTTCGTCTCACCTGACGACAAAAAGTTGATATGGCACCACCGAGTGACTACTTTCACCGGCTCATTCACTGTCCCTGCTTTGTAGGTTTCACCTCAACAGAGACGTAACTGCGTACAGAAGGACATACGTTGTCTCCTATAGAGACCATTTCAGCTCATTTCTCTGAACTCCTAATGTTCTAAAGTGCAGTATATCCTTCAATACCCATTCCTACCTGTGAACCCGAGCACTAGAGCGTCTGGTATGCCTCATAATGTATAGCTTCTACAGTTACTGTGTGCGACAACGGTGTATTTTATCATAGGATTTGTGCGACACACCGCTGTAATATCTCGGTTCCTTCTTTTATTGAGACGCTCAGTACTTCAGGTAGTTTAACAAAAATCGTACAATAAACCGTACAATAAACTTAGAAATCTGATTTTTGTTTTTTAGTAATTTTTGTTCTCGATTTTTCGGTCGTCACTTTTCTGATTTGATTCATCCCGCCAAGAATCCCTCACTTGTGCCAATCCCTTCACCTAAAGGATCACTTGCAGCCTATGTCATGAATTATGTGTTCCCTGTATTACAGTCTCTGTCTTCACCGGCAATTTTTCCCCTATAACTCCTTCTAGCATCATTGAAATTATAACTCTGATATCTTAACAAATGTCCAGTCATCCTGTCCTGTCTCCTTGTCAGTGTTTTCAAAATGTTCCTTTCTTCGCCGATTCTGTGGAGAACCTCCTCATTTCTTGCTTTATCAGTGGTTCACCTAAGCTGAGACATCCTTCTACAGCACCACACCTCGTACGCCTCGATATCCTTCTTTTCCGATATTGCCACTGTCCATAATCACTACAATACAATGCTGTGCACCAGCGTACACTCCAAGGAAATTCTTCTTCAATTTAAGGCCAATGTTTAATAACAGGACACTTCTTTGGCACGGAATGTCCTCTTAGTCTGTGTTATTCTACTGCTCATGTCCTCCTTGCTTCGACGGTATGTGTCGCTCTGCTTCGAAGGAAACACAGTTCATGAATTCGTCCACTTCGAGAACATCAACTTTGATATTAAGTTTATTGCTAATTTTACTTCTACTACTCTACATTACTTTGTCTTTTCTTCGATTTACTTAGATTCCACATTCCGTATATTAGAAACTGTTCATTCCATTTAAGAGGGCGTGTTATAATTCCTCCCTTTCTCCGAAGATAGCAATCTCATCAGCGAATCTGATAATCGGCATTCTTTCCCAGACGAATTTTAAACCCACTCTTGAATATTTCTTTTTTTTTGTCATTGTTTCTGTGATATATGGATTGAACAGAAGGGGCGAAAGACTGTATTAGACCTTTCTCCTCACAACTTACACTTATTTTTCTCAGAATTTGTAACATCTTACACCATTTATTTTTTTACAGCGCATTTCTTGTTCCTATTATCTATCTCCTGTTTTCTAAGTTACCTAAGATTTCTTCGTAGTGGAGTTCCTGATACTCATGTTTGTCTGTACAGATTTATGACTGACATTTTTACAGATGTCAATTCTTTTCGATCGAACTACTTTGATATCTACTACCACAGAATCTTTAAAAACTTGGAATGAGTCTCATAGTCCCTCCTCTTTCCACGTTCATTTTTCCAAGGGTTGTCTTAAATTTGGTTGTAATCTTTATAAAATTGTGATATGAGTTTATATCTGCTCCTCAGTACGTCTTACAATTACGTATCTTCTTTTTTGAATCTCTGCCTAGCCAAGATGTAATCTACCTGAACTCCCGAATCAACAGGCATTTTCCAAGTACGCGCCTTCCTACTGTAGTTTTTAAATAGCGTGTTCGCTAATACTGGCTGACATTTACTGTTGAGGTCCATTAGTTTTCCACTGTTCTCATTTCTACTTTTTTTTTCATCAGTCTACTGACTGGTTTGATGCGGCCCGCCACGAATTCCTTTCCTGTGCTAACCTCTTCATGTCAGAGTAGCACTTGCAACCTACGTCCTCAATTATTACCTTGATGTATTCCAATCTCTGTCTTCCTCTACACTTTTTGCCCTCTACAGCTCCCTCTAGTACCATGGAAGTCATTCCGTCATGTCTTAGCAGATGTCCTATTATCCTGTCCCTTCTCCTTATCAGTGTTTTCCACATATTCCTTTCCTCTCTGATTCTGCGTAGAACCTCCTCATTCCTTAAATTTTCAGTCCACCTAATTTTCAACATTCGTCTATAGCACCACGTCTCAAACGCTTCGATTCTCTTCTGTTTCGGTTTTCCCACAGTCCATGTTTCACTACCATACAATGCTGTACTCCAGACGTACATCCTCAGAAATTTCTTCCTTAAATTAAGGCCGGTATTTGATATTAGTAGACTTCTCTTGGCCAGAAATGCCTTTTTTGCGAGTCTGCTTTTAATGTCCTCCTTGCTCCGTCCGTCATTGGTTATTTTACTGCCTAGGTAGCAGAATTCCTTATCTTCATCGACTTCGTGACCATCAATCCTGATGTTAAGTTTTTCGCTGTTCTCATTTCTACTACTTCTCATTACCTTCGACTTTCTCCGATTTACTTTCACACCATACTGTGCACTCAATAGACTGTTAATTCCGTTCAGCAGATCATTTAATTCTTCTTCACTTTCACTCAGGATAGCAACGTCATCAGCGAATCGTATCATTGATATCCTTTCACCTTGTATTTTCATTCCACTCCTGAACCTTTATTTTATTTCCATCATTACTTCCTCGATGTACAGATTGAAGAGTAGGGGCGAAAGGCTGCAGCCTTGTGTTACTCCCTTCTTAATACGAGCACTTCGTTCTTGATTGTCCACTCTTATTATTCCCTCTTGGTTGTTGTACCTATTGTATATGACCCATATCTCCCTATAGCTTACCCCTACTTTTTTCCGAATCTTGAACAGCTCGCACCACTTTATATTGTCGAACGCTTTTTCCAGGTCGACAAATCCTATGAACGTGTCTTGCTTCCATTATTAGCAGTAACGTCAGAATTGCCTCTCTCGTGCCTTTACTTTTCCTAAACCCAAACTGATCGTCACCTAGCGCATTCTCAATTTTCTTTTCCATTCTTCTGTATATTATTCTTGTAAGCAGCTTCGCTGCATGAGCTGTTAAGCTGATTGTGGGATAATTGTCGCTCTTGTCAGCTCTTGCCGTCTTCGGAATTGTGTGGATGATGCTTTTCCGATAGTCAGATGGTATGTCGCCAGACTCATATATTCTACACACCAACGTGAATAGTTGTTTTGTTGCCACTTCCCCTAATTATTTTAGAAATTCTGATGCAATGTTTTCCATCCCTTTTGCCTTATTTGACCGTAAGCCCTCCAAAGCTCTTTTAAATTACGATTCTAATACTGGATCCCCAATCTCTTCTAAATCGACTCCTGTTTCTTCTTCTATCACATCAGACAAATCTTCACCCTCATAGAGGCTTTCAATGTATTCTTTCCACCTATCTGCTCTCTCCTCTGCATTTAACAGTGGAATTCCCATTGCACTCTTAATGTTACCACCGTTGCTTTTATTGTCACCAAAGGTTGTTTTGACTTTCCTGTATGCTGAGTCTGTCCTTCCGACAATCATATCTTTTTCGATGTCTTCACATTTTCCCTGCAGCCATTTCGTCTTAGCTTCCCTCCACCTGATATTTATTTCATTCCTCAGCGACTTGTATTTCTGTATTCCTGATTTTCCCGGAACATGTTTGTACTCCCTCCTTTCATCAATCAACTGATGTGTTTCTTCTGTTACCCATGGTTTCTTCGCAGCTACCTTCTTTGTACCTATGTTTTCCTTCCCAACTTCTGTGATGGCTCTTTTTAGACATGTCCATTCCTCTTCAACTGTACTGCCGACTGCGCTATTCCTTATTGCTGTATCTATAGAGTTAGAGATCTTCAAACGTATCTCGTCATTCCTTAGAACCTCCGTATCCCACTTCTTTGCGTATTGATTTTTCCTGACTAATGTCTTGAACTTCAGCCCGCTATTCATCACTACTACATTGCGATCTGAGTCTATATCTGCTCCTGGGTACGCCTTACAATCCACTATCTGATTTCGGTATCTCTGTCTGACCATGATGTAATCTAATTGAAATCTTCCCGTATCTCCCGGCCTTTTCCAAGTATACCTCCTCCTCTTGTGATTATTGAACAGGGTATTCGCTATTACTAGCTGAAACTTGTTACAGAACTCAATTAGTCTTTCTCCTCTTTCATTCCTTGTTCCAAGCCCATATTCTCCTGTAACCGTTTCTTCTCCTCCTTCCCCTACAAAGGCGATAATCTATGGTTCCTGAGTCTTCCATTGGTTTTCATACTACAGCGTTCACTTACATATGATTTTAGAAGATCATCTCCCTTCACATTCTAAATTACCCGTTTGATATCTTCATACACATTTTCATTACTGTTGGTTTGTTTACTGACTATCATCGCCCTTCACATTCTAAATTACCCGTCTGATATCTTCATACACATTTTTATTACTGTTGGTTGGTTTACTGACTATCATCTCCCTTCACATTCTAAATTACCCCTCTGATATCTTCATACACATTTTTATTACTGTTTGTTGGTTTACTGACTATCATCTCCCTTCACATTCTAAATTACCTGTCTGATATCTTCATACACATTTTTATTACTGTTGGTTGGTTTACTGACTATCATCTCCCTTCACATTCTAAATTACCCGTCTGATATCTTCATACACATTTTTATTACTGTTGGTTGGTTTACTGACTATCATCTCCCTTCACATTCTAAATTACCCCTCTGATATCTTCATACACATTTTTATTACTGTTTGTTGGTTTACTGACTATCATCTCCCTTCACATTCTAAATTACCTGTCTGATATCTTCATACACATTTTTATTACTGTTGGTTGGTTTACTGACTATCATCTCCCTTCACATTCTAAATTACCCGTCTGATATCTTCATACACATTTTTATTACTGTTGGTTGGTTTACTGACTATCATCTCCCTTCACGTTCTAAATTACCCGTCTGATATCTTCATACACATTTTTATTACTGTTGGTTGGTTTACTGACTATCATCTCCCTTCACATTCTAAATTACCCGTCTGATATCTTCATAAACATTTTTTATTACTGTTGGCTGGTCTACTGCCAGTTCGGATGAGAACGACCTTATCACTGAATTGTTCACATTAAATCACCATCTTTCTGCTCACAACCTGTCCTATTCACATTTTTCAACGATTTTCTTGCTGTAATATTACCTTATATTCGACTGAACAGAAATCCTTATTTTCTGTCCATTTTATTTTACTGACCCACATCATATCAATTTCCCATTTCAGATTTTCTAGCTTGTTTACAACGTTCAAACATTACACGCTCCGACTCGTAGAAGGTTACCCTTTCGTTAATCATTCAGTCTTTTTCTAGTTGTTAAATCCCCCTTGAGAACTTCTTTCGGAGATTCTAATGGAGGACTAATCCGGAATCTTTTGCAACTGCACTGTTCATCATAAAACATTTGCGATTCCAGGTGACATGTCTCTTCGATACACATTAATTAACACTAATGCAGTAGCTTACATTGCCTTTTGCATTGTCACACAGCTGATACTTCCGTCTTGTAGGAGCATTTCCCATTCCAAGGACAAGATAATGCCCTGACACTGCAAAGGCAGTTAGCATTTGTTTGGTGCATGGAGAATGCACATAATCGGTTAAAATCTTTTACTGAAAATAATCCACACCTATCACATTTACCAAAGTATTTTGATTGCTACGATGGACGGTCAGCTATTATTAGAAAGCTGAAGGCTGGCAAATGCCAAGGCTGTTTCGATTAGCACGCAGAAGTTTCGCTGAGAATCTCTTACCCATCCTCCATTACGTCCTGATCTATCCACATGTGGTTCTCACAGTTTTGGAGCCCTGAAACAAAGACATTCGAGGCGTCGATTTGTTTCAGACGTAGAGGTGCATGCGTGCGTGCAATCTTGGTTCGTAAGCAACTGCAAATATTTTTCCAGGAATGCACTGACATTGTTGGGGATAAAAGTATTAAGAGTTGTGGTGATTACGTTTGAAGAAATAAACAGCTTACTTACTCTTTCCGTCTGTCTACTGTCTAGTTGGTATTTGACTGGCGTTTTTATTTATGCTTTTGTTTATTTATTTAAAGGCTGCTCATTGCTACTTTTGGAAATACGAAGGTGATCACTATATACGATCGAAACTAATCACTGATTTAAGTTTTTATACTGAGGTTGCAAAAATGCTCTGAGAGCCATTGATCTCGAACTTTACAGACACTGAAGAGCAATGGAAATTCGTACACCTGCCTAATATCGTGTACTGCCCAACGGGTACGCAGAAGTGCCGCAACGCGACTTGGGCATTGACACTACGAATCCTGCAGGGCTGCCCATAAATCAGTAAGAGGGTTGGAGATCTCATCTGATCAGCACATTGCAAGGCATGCCAGATACGTCAATAATGTTGATGTCTTTGGAGTTCGGTGGCCAGCAGAAGTGATTAAACTCAGAAGAGTGCTCCAGGAGCCACTCAGTAGCAATTAAGGGCGTGTAGGATGTCGAATTGTCCTGCTGGAGTTGCACAAGTTCGTCTGAATGAACAAAGGACATGAATGGATGCAAATGACTGCCAGAGTCGTCTCTAGACGTATCAGAGGTCCCATATCACTCCACCTGCACACGCCTCACGCCATTACAGGGCTCCACCAGCTTGAACAGTACCCTGATAACATGCAGGTTCCATGGATTCGTGAGGTTGTCTCCACACCCGTACACGTCCATCTGTTCGATACTATTTAAAACGAGACTCGTCCGTTTACAATGAACAGTCCAGTGTCGCTGTTGGCAGGTCCAGGTGAGGAGTGAGGCTACGTGCCGTGAAATCATCAAGGGTACACGAGTAGGCCTTCGCCCTCGAAAGCCCATATCGATGATGTTTCGTTGAATGGTTGGCACGCTGACACTTGTTGATGGTTCGGCACTGAAATCGGCAGCAATTTGGAGAAGGATTGCACTTCTGTAACGTCGAACGATTTTCTCCAGTCGTCGTTGGCCCCGTTCTTGCAGGATGTTTTTCCAGCCGCAGCGATGTCGGAGATTTGATGTTTTACCGAATTCTTGATATTCACGGTACACTCTTGAAATGTTCGTAAAGGAAAATCCTCACTTCATCGCTACCTCAGAGATGCTGTGTCCCATCGCTTGTGCATAGAACGTAATACCACGCTCAAACTCACGTAAATCTTGATGACCTGCCGTTGTAGCAGGAGTAACAGATCTAACAACTGCGACAGACATTTGTTGTCTTGTGTAGGCGTTACCGACCGCAGCGCCGTATTCAGCCTCTTTACATATCTCTGTACTTGGATATGCATGCCTATATTAGTTTCTTTGGCACTTCAGTGTATATGAAATGCATGCCTATCCGCGTGTAATGCGTTAATATTTTCCGTATTAGCAATAGCCTGCTCCTGATAATGGACAAGTCTCGGAAAGTGTAGTAATGTAAAATACAAATAAATTGATGTTCAGCAACAGCTTCTATCTATCTTTTGATATCGCATTCTTTGTCACATACTTATCAAGTCGGCAAACTTAAACTTCTGAGCTCGCGATACTTTATTGTCTTCATAAGTAAATGTGAAGTTTTATGCAACCCGTCAACATGGAATGTAAGTAACCACATTATGTAGTTCTTCCATTTGTATTTCAGATTTGTGTCGGCATTAAAACTCTTGCGCTTAAGCTTTCTAAGTGAATTTTCTGACGAAGTATATAAATAAATTACCACAGTCCATATCTCCCACTTACCCTTATATTTCACGACGTGCTATGTGTAAACTTTTTTCGGTTCTAAAGAGCGTGCAGTGAACTTTAAACGTTTAATAGTAAAGAATTGTGAAGTGGCTACTTCCTCTCTTCGAAGAAAATTAACTAACAATTACTTCATTCGATATTCATCGCATAGGTCCAAAAAGGCTACAAAGAATACAAGCTTGCTTCAGGCATTACTACCGTGATCAGTCATTCTTAGGCAGAATTATCTCGAAGGAGCGTAAGTTGGAACTTGGTGTGTCACGGTATACGGCTAGTTCCCAGTCGGATGGGAATCGTTGGCTTAACACAGAACTCATTCCGTTTCATACCAATTGTTTTCTGTCAGAGAGATGTGACTAGTACGGTTTCGCTGAATTTACCATATTATTCTAATTTCTTGACAATGACGTTGTGATTTACGCAGGTAAACACAGTTGACGGATCACGGACTGTACCGATAGGCAGTCTAATGGTAAGAACATTCACCGTTCGTCTAAATAGCTATCTCAATATGGAACCTACTTATAAATTAAATTTTTGACTCTGACAGTACTTTACCTATAGTCAGACGATTAAGCATTGAGCAGCTGCCTACGTCATGCCTCTACTAAAATTTTGGAGGTCGGAAAATTTCCATTTTATAGGAATCGTTATGCATACAACTGAACAAGTTTCTAAACTCATCACAGTCTGTAATTTACCGTAATATCATAACCATTACATTTTGATTGTAAACATTTTTTAGTCGTGGAAATTACTATTTCTGATGCACGGAGCCTAATAATCTCTTATCTGGAAACCCAAAAGACAATTCTTAAACTAGCCTTCGGGATAACTTCAGAAACAAAGACACTACGGATGATTGTTCATCAATGAATTATTAGCAATATCTAAACAAAAATTGTCGGTGCAGTGTCTTGTGCGCTCAGTAAACAGTTCCTGTTTCGGTCGACTCCGCGGTCCAGTGCGATACACGCCTCGTGTTGCCGGCCGATCACAGAGTTGGCATCGTGCCAGACAGCGCTCCAGCTATCGCACAGCCTGCCGCAATTCCCGCCGGTTAACACTGGATTATTAGTGGCGGTATCCGAAGGGGCAGGGCCCACCACTCCAATTTATTCCGCGACCTATCTTAAACGAGGGCTTTACTCAGGGATTGCCCGCACTCTGCAAAGAAACGAACCAAAAAAAGATAATGCCGCTGCTCCTCGAAATCTGGCCGGAGGTTCGAGTGTGTACTTTTCTTAATGATATGCGCTAATGGGACTCGTAATTCTGGCTACAAGGTCTGGTGGGCCCACGCAAAGCAGCAGATACTCGCAGGATGTCATACTTACACAGCCGAAGCCAGACAGAGTTATATTTAGCATCAACGAGTTGTTGGAGCTACCTCAGCATTTAGCGCTGGACTCGAATATCACCTTTGAAACACGAGTTTTTACTTATAACGTAGTTCGTCGCTTACTTTGTAGGTCTTATCTGGTCAGAGAACAGAGTAAATAAAGCAATAATATATGAATACAAAATTTTTCCTTTCCAACGACTATACTGTCTCTGACTATTCGAAGCACAAATTCGGTCAAATCAGCCAAAGGGAAATACTAATGTATGACATGTCATTATTTCTGTATAGTAAAGAGTCTTTCATACTACTTATCTCATAGTGAGAGCTTTATGTGGATAAATACAAAACAGAGGAAAAATAACTTCTGTCACGAATGTCTTTAGAGCTTTGCAAAAGGTAATTTCTCCCTTAGAGAGCAAGCTTGTCATGTCAGGACTTACGCTTACTTTTTATTTAAAGATTTAAATTTTATGCAATGGTGACTCATTTATATTGCCAAGTGCTTGTTTAACATTGTTACCAAAACGCTCGAAAAGTACTTGACTGAGTTCTTACAAATTTTTACGTGATACTCAAATGAAAATTCGGATGGACACATGCTATAGATATTATTAATGTACGCAATATACAAATACAAATGTACTAAAGGAAGGGGAGACGTTGTTACCATTAATCTTAAAACTTCTTTCATATATTTCAATTTTTACACTTTATTTTAATAAACGTTTGTATATAACAGGGAACCTTTTTAGCAGAAATCTCGGAAAAGTTCTTGACCGATTTACTTCGAAGTTTTACACAATCCTATAACAAACATTCACAGAAACGTAACCTATCTACTTTTTAAACAACAGCGTACAGATTTTCTGTTACAGCCGACTACGAAAAAGAAAATAATATGATGTGTTCTGCTGCGAAAATGTGCGGATTTGTTTCATTTTTTTACAAAAAAACAAGAAAATTGTATTTGTATCTTATCGCCTTGTAATTAGAATAGTTCTATGAAACTGAATTTCCTGCAACAACAGACAAGACTTTAAGTCAGACAGAGGAGGAAAGAGGAGATGGAAAGAGGAAAAGTGGGGGGAGGGGGGTGAAATGGTCATATGGTGAGGGAAGAAGGAGATGGATGCTAGAAGGTTGCAGGAAGAGGTGGAGAGAGAGAGAGAGAGAGAGAGAGAGAGAGAGAGAGAGAGAGAGAGAGAACGAGAAGCTCAACAAAGGGAGAGGGAGGAGGAAGTGATGAACCGAGAGAAGGCGGGGGAAATGGACAAAGTGAAGGGGAACAGAAAATGTACAGAGAGAGGAGAGAGAAGAAGGTTTGGACGTGTATCACAGTTCCAGACTTATCAAGCAACTACTGAGAATTGACGGATTCGCTAGTAGACAAAATAAAACTAACACCTATCTTCCTTCGAATTAGGCCACTAATGGCACTCAGTCTGCCTCTTTAAGGAGGTTCATGCATAAAAACCTGACTAGTATTCACTGTGATTTTATTTTTTCCTGGGAGAGAAAGTGTTTTAGTTCCTTGAGAGTTGCTGCATGTGACAATGGACATTAATTCAACTTTTCAATACAGGAAAATGTCACTAGTAATATTCAGATTTATCGATTTGGTGCAGGCCTTGTAGAGGACAAGGATTCATCAGAAGGTCAAATAAAATTTGTAGTTAGGGTATATTTTAAGAAACAATGCTATTATCGCAAAGTAGGAACGAGACCATAATGGCGAAATTTTCACCTGTGCAAATATCGTTCATCGATCTTGATTACACACATTTTTGTGGAAAGCGAAACATGCCCCTTCGAACACTGCAGTCTACATGAAAATTACAGTAGACATCTCAATCTGACATTCTTTGAGAAACGGTGGAAAGTCCGGCCAGTGGTTTCACAGCAGAAACACATATTTCGATGACTTCAAAGAATGTGGCAGATTTTTCACCACGAAAAGGGGTAATGCTACAATGTATCTGCAGGTAGGAAAAATGCGATACATTATCTGTAAGGCATAGAAGCTGTGACATGTCGGGCCATAGTAAGAAGTGGATACTGAAAGACACCCACACGCCCCCCCCCCCCCCCCTCTCCCCAAAAAAAGAAGTGACATGGTCTTAGGTTCGAATTTAGAGGTCTGATCAATAGATTTCACTGCGGTGCAAGATTTTTAACCGTGGAAATCAAAGGCTGCACAATCAGATAGATATAAACCACAAAGTGTTGACATCGATGTCAAAATTCCTGTTAGCTTTCAAACTCAAGATTCACAAATAATGATTGGAAACTTTGTCTCACAACCACATGGAGATTTGAGCTTAATGGTGCAAATGGCACAGCACTCCCAGTATGATTTGAAGGAACCAGCTCAGCCTTATAAAGGATGGTAGGGATATAGGTGTAGATACTGTAGTCACTGTTACCTTAGTAAGTACTCACTCCATTGTGTTATTTTTTCTCCCCTCAGACACGTCGCATAATTTACTACCCGATGTTTTCTCTGTGGTCGCAACTGAAACATGTAGTGCACTACGGCTGTAAGTGTAGACTACCCGTTTTGCGTCAATGTATCCACGCTTCTCTACCCGATCTGCTCCCCATAGAAAATGACATTAAAGGCTGACTTGTGCCTTGTTTACTTGGAGAAAGTTACCAACCTAAAAGCATACTACCCGTAATAGTCATAATTATTTGTCTGAAAGTGACGTAAATAATGATGTAATGTACACCGACATCAGCCTTCAATAAAATATCCGTTCTTCGTTTGACCTGAAGCGGTGTCCATTAATTACCAATGGTAGATGGGAACAAAGCTGGAATCATTTCATATTTACCTGTCGTAAGATATACCGTAAGTCCATCAAAATGCTTCAATCCCATTTAAAACCAACAACATGTAAAACCTGTTTCCGAAGGAGGTTCAATTTCAAAAAAGCTGACAAACTTTCAGAGAGCAACTGCAGACTGCAGACTGAAACCGGCACCTGATTCAGTCGATGCTTTCACTGAAGCAGTAAAACGATGCTCCAGCATATCGATAAGTCTATGGGTTGTGATTTTCCGTTATTATACGTCCCTGATCTTACTTGTGAGCTGGCATTTCCGGTTACGGCGTATAGGGATGTTTGAAAACGATCCAATTAGTGAAGCAACGGTGGATGTTTGGAGCAAACTCGTAATGCCACTGACAGCGTCGACAAACGATACATGGATACAAACCAATGAAGAAATGAAAGAAGAAACAGCAGGCACCATGGCTGTCATTCACGCCACTTCGAATTCCTAGAAGGTTAGGAAGTGCTGGCCAAATGAAGACACAGGTTCACCACCTGTTTTTATATTTATTGAGAATTATTATTCATTTCCTTTTTTGATTGACAGATGCCTTAGTATACTTCTAACTAGAGAATGAAATTAAAAGCTCATTTGTATAGGTGAGTTAAGCTAAGAATTGGAATTGCTGCAAAGACAGATGTCATGATTACGTCAGACGTGCTCTCCGGGTACAGAAGTGGCCCTGATAGTTCCTGGGGGACGACGTCCCACACGGGCCTAATGGCGCGTCGTGGAGTGTTGGCCATTAATCACGGCAGGAGTTATATGTCTGCAGCGACAAGGGGCACGTCGCCGATTGGACGTCGATTACGTGACGTCACCTCTGCCCGGTCTCTCTGTGGGAACGGCGATCCATTACCGTCTCCGATTCAGTGGAGTGTGATGACAGCGTAACGGTACGAGCATGTACTGGTGTTGTGTTAATCGAGGGTTCTCCTATAACTATTTCTCATGACACATGATGTAGTCAAGGGACATAACGAGAAAAGTACAGCTGCTACCTTTTAGAAGACATTTATTTAATCGCGTTTTGTTCTAGAGAATTTAATTTACGGACGGAGCTTCTGAGGGAGCAAGTATTCCGACATCGTCAGACAGTGGGTATGAAACTTCGTAGCACGTTAAAACAGTGTGCTAGACTGTGACTCGAAACCTGAAACGTTCCAGTGGTAGTCATATGACAATGTAGTTGCATGTGCGGAGTATTTATCTCGTGCACAGTAGAGGATCGAAGGAAGAAATTGAGCAGCAGTACTTAATGACTCTGTATAATCCCATTTCTATATATAAACGTAGGGCTTGGATGTAGTTGGCCTTTTTACTGCTATTTTAGTACGAAGTCTTTGTAGGTTTAAGATTTAGCCAGGAACTAAAACAAATTCTCATCTCGTCATTTAACGTAACAGTAACTAAAATATGTAAAGCCATAATATGATTATATACTCACAAACACATGCGCACACAGCACACCCACCCACCCACCCACCCACCCACCCACCCACACACACACACACACACACACACACACAAACACACATACACAAATATGCTATCACACATTGACGTAATTACCAAATTGGAGACATTGTAGCTCAACAGGTCTACACCAAACCAACATAAAAATTTCCTCTTTTACGTCTAACACTAGGGTATATAAAACTTCATCAGAACTTCAGAATTCTCGTATATTTTACAGTATCCAGCGAACTGGCACGTTATCGATCATCCAACGTATGCCTGCCACAAGGAAATCTGAAAAGTTATTAAATATTTAAATATAAACGTGTATGTATTGTAACACATGGCATTCGTTCGTTGGAGAAGAAAAACCTTGTAGTTGATACTTTCACATTGAGAGAAAGAATATGTGATGATACTGTCGAAAAGCGTATAGCGAGTCGTTTACATATTGAGTATTTCACAGAAGGTTATAGTGAAAAAGTTAACTGTTACCATTTTAAGCAGTATGTGTTCCGGCAAGACTTTCAGTGCGTACCGTCTATGAAGAAAGCTAAAATGATTTATTACTAAAACCATAACAAAACAATTCGTCGCTAAATATTTACTAAGAAAATATGATCAATTATGTGGAAAAAAGCTAATCATACAATAATACACAAAACAGATAAGCGTAATATCACATGTATTGAAGAGTCCTGCAAGTAATTGTTCTTAAGAGAAGAAACTCCATCTATTTTACCTTTTCAAAAAAATCCCAGTCTTTGTGCATATTTTGCACACCGTGTACTTACACTGATAGCTTATTCGTAACAGTGTACGATTTTATCTGTGCAATGGTGACGGCAGAAGGGCATTTTATTATCTCTTAATGTCAACTTTATACGTCTTTCTTCAAAAGAACCCTAAGAGAGGTGAGCTTTATATACTCGTGTGCAAAAATGAAGGAGGAAAGTAACTTTCGCATGATATGCTATATGACGTAAGATTGCTCGATGAAACTAGCACCATAAACGGAAATGACTTCTACGGTATAGTACAGAAGGTAACTGAAAGAAATACGCAATGAGACGAAAAGAAATCGCGCCTTTATTCCGAGACAATAATTTGCACCAAGCCCCCACGCCGACACCGCGGTTGGTAATGATTTCTAGTGGTGTGACGTTCCTTTCCTCCACAGCGCGGTTGACAACTGCTGGGTCGTCGTTGGTGCTCGTGGACGTGCTACAGTACTCCTCTCCAGGGCACCTCACACGTACTCGATGGGATTCAAGTCGGGGAAACGGGCGCGCCAATCCATTCGCCGAATATCCTCTCTAAGATCTCTGCCATCTGGCCTGCTAGGCGCGGTCGCGCATTCTCATCCACAAAAATGAAATCAGGCACAAATGAACCAATAAAAGACGCACATGTGGAATGAATACGTCTCCACAGCAATGTTGCCCACTGATTGCATTGTGTTCAAAGATTTGGAGGTCATGCAACATGAGTCCTACTCTAACCTGCCTCCTCCTTCCTTCAACCATCTATTGTCCGCATTAAACAATGCCCAGTTCAAGTAATTAATAAGCAAACTCTTTTTTAAAGATTTGACAGGAGGTAAGATTACCATAAACGTTCAAGTTTACTCAACTTACCATGTTGGGATGGCTCCAGTTCTTCTTGTCTGCGGGTCCGATTCTTGAAGCTAAAAATCTATCAGGTCCTCACGGTTGGTTTGAACTAAATAAGTTTGAAGATTGCTGTTGCAGAAGTTTCAACGTAAATATCCTTTCCACTGATTTTCACACACTCTGGTATATCATACAGTATCATGATTTGTCACATTATCAAAGCTGAAATTACATTTTTATCACCTATTATGCAAAAATAAGTCCGATCACATCAGCGGCAAGCTTCCGACACCCACACCCTCCGGAAACAACAGTATTCCCAAGGGTTTAGAATCAAACTTTCTTAGTTCTTTCATCATTCCGATGATTCTTCCCCTCATGAAGCTATCCAAACGTCTCCGAACCAAGTTGTAATGAAGAACACCACCACAGCGCATCCTAACTATTTTCTTAATGACACAGGCTATCGTTTCCCTTTGAACTAATAGCCCGATTTGGCGTTACAGTCACGCAAACCTCACGCCATTTGACGTCTAGCTTTTTGTGTACGAACGGCAGACTTCTGGCAACATGTTACTGCACTTTCATTCACTTGCATCGCATTATTAATGTGTTATGGCACTTCATGTACCATGCCCTCAAGTTTTTTTTGGAAAGCGTTGTATTATCAGGTTTTAGCTTTTACCTCTTTCTCCCCAGTCTTTTATGAGAATAGTGGACGAATTCGCCATTGTGCTTCAAGACACATTCATACAAGAGAGAGAGTGAGAGAGATGATATTAGTATGGGTAAAGGAAACTCAAGTTTCAGCACCATGTATGATCGATCTCACATGTTCTGAAGAAAATTGCAGACCACGCACATGCGGAAGAAGAATACGTATTTTTCTTACTTGACATCTGACAACAGAGCGTTAAGTAGTTTTCGCTGATGGTTATAATCATTCTAGGTGACGTATTGGTTCAGGCAATGTCATAGAATTCGAAACCCCACTCCTGCCACCTTGATTTAAGTTTCTTGTAGTTTTCCTAAATAAATTACAGCGAATGTTGCAATAGTTTCATTGCAAAGTACTCAGATCACCATATTAATCCTAGTTCTGGCTCTAATTACCTCGTCATAACGGACTATCGAATCTTAGTTATCACAACCCTGCTCCCCAGCTCTGTTTTCGCGTTTTGTGAAATTTGGTGGTTGAATGCTTGGGAAGCCTGGCGGGAGACGGTAGAGAGGGAAGCCATTACAGAACATGGTACAAATGTTTTTCTCTTCTCACCTGGAGAAGGTTGCTTGTTTATCGTCATTGCATATCAATGTTCCAAGTGTTAGCTATAATTAATATTAATAGACAACTGACGGGTGGGTGACACGTTTTTGTTAAAAGCTAAATAAACAATCAGCAGTGAAAGACGGATTGATTCTCACCAAAATGAAAAATGTATGTGTGAAAATAGATTTTCAGGCATATACTATTGATGTAAAAGTCACGGGTTTCGAACAGGCTTGAAGCGTTAAGGTACTACGACGTTTGGAAGAGTCTGATTATCTTATAGTGACGTAGATTCTGAGTACGGCAGTCTTCGATATCGCGTGGTTTTTTGTCACTGCCACCTGACTAGAAACCCGAGAACTTTTCGTATTAACAGATATAATTAAAGTAGGAACTGAGAAAGAATGGCGAAAATATTAACTATAACACTTCCCAGCCTTTTATGAACGGTATAATTACGTATGCTTCACTTTGACATAACATATTTGTTTCCTATTTATTCCTTCACACTAGTACCCCAGAGAACATCTTACACACATATTTGCTATTTTCAAAGTCAATTTTCACTTAGGTTAATGTTGAAGTGACTGTTACACATGTCAGAACCATTTTCATTTGGAAAGTCTCTGCTCATTTGTAATTCACCTCTTCCGCACGACTGCCCAGAAGTGATACATATTAATCTGATATTAACACCATTCCACCTCTGGTGAAGGTGCAACCGTGAATGTGCTTTCATCTGCACTGGCGACAGGGAACCCGTTACCCCTCTCCAAAGAACTGGGTTAAAAACCGCTTTCACATGCCTGTTTTTAAAGTGGCCGTCGTTAAGGGTCACACCTTCAAGGCATTTATAACTAAGATTTATGCCCGCAATTGTTAGGGAGATTATTCAACAGTGAATCAAACTTCCCTACTTGGTAATTAGACTATAAACGAAGAATCCATACTGTAACACCTTCACGTTTTACTACGTACTAAATACTCAGTTTACGTCTGGTAAAATGTGGTACCCTTAATTGATAAGCTGCAGAATATATGTATAACTGAACGTTGTACGTAACAGGCATCATCACTAATAACTGACTACATCTCCTGTAGTATAGCTGGAGAAAACATAGTTTGACTTCAGATTCAGTGAAAGTTTTCGGTGCGTTCATAATCATATGCCAAGATTACAGACACTGATTTGGTATTACATCCCGTCAGATTAACTTGTTTTGAAACTGTGAACAGAAGAACTCTTGAGTTATTGATTCTGCACTGAATCGTCTCAGTTGTATGATGACAGAATACTTATTAGCATGAACAGATGGCTTTTTCACTTCGTTGGACGCAGGCACCAATAAATTTTGCCTACAGCGAATGAACCGTATCATTATAGTCTTCTAACTAATTTTAATTTGATATAAAGAAAGTAATAGAATATGCAATGCTTATCATAGTTTAGTGTGTTATATAATTAATGTGGAAGTGCAGTGATAAGTTGTAAACTTCTAATTATTTACAGAAAGCGAGCAGAGGGGGACAGTTTCCAAAATTTGGAAAAATGCTGTAACTATTCAGTTTCAGAGCAAGGAAGATAACAGAGACGTATCAACATCGTCCCATAAGGTGCGAAGTGTTCTCTAAATTTATTACCGTCCACGTAGAGAAAACACTGGATTTAAGTCAGGCAGAGGAAAAAGCTACAAGAAGTCATAGCACAGAAAATCACTTCCACGTCACCAGCGAAATTATGGAAAAGAACAAAGATTCTGTATAGCCATTTTGCAATTGATTCATAAATTTTAAGAAAGCTTGTGACTCCACTTGAACCAAAATTCTGCAATCTCTAACCGAACCATCAATAATTGTTGAGAGAAAAGCTTGTTCATACGCAGGGTATTTCAGAATTTTTCTTACAAACTTCCAGCGGTTGTGCATGGAACTTGAGGATAAAGTTTGATCAGGAAGCGATGTCCGAAAAATATACCGTTTACTTCACCTCCACTTGAAATGTCTCATCACCATGAAAACGAAGTCCTGGAATGTGTTCTTCACGTTTAGGTAACGGATGAAACTTTGATGGGGCCACTTCGGGACTCTATGGAGGCTGATCGATGACAGAGGATGAAGAAATCAGTCGGATTGTTGCAGATGTCACAGCGCCCGTGTGTATTCTGGCACTGGCGTGACGAAAAAGAGCATGCCCCATGTGTTGACGGACTCTTGCAATTAGTACATTCAGTTTTCTGAAGGTCTGTCAGTAGCTGGCAGAATTTGTGATGGTGCCTTTAGACATTAAGCCCAAACACATCACTCTTTGAACATCCAAGAAGACTGTGAGAATGACTTCCTCTGCTGACGTCGGCACTGAACTAATTTTGGCGTCGATGATAATTTGTAGCGGAATTCCATGATGCCCTCTTGTTTCCTGGGTCAAAATGGTGAACTCAGCTTCCGTCACGTATCACAAAATTGTTAAGGAATTGTTGACAGATGTCCAGTCTCCTCTGTTTCATGTCAGGAGTTAGTATTCTAGACACCCACGGTGTTCACAGTTTCCTGTTACTACAGTTCTGCAATTATGACCTGTACTCTCTCTTGCGATATGTCATACTTACCACAGAGCTGTGTCTACGCTATCCGACGAGTTTATCAGCCCCATTCCGATGAGACTCTTCGGTTTCCGCGCGTGGTTGTTCACTCCTACCATGTCACAAACGGTAAGCTTACTAGCATCGTTCGTTACGAGCACGGAAAACTCATGTCGCACATTACTGGTGTCGATACAATCGTCATTGTACAAAGCTTTCATTGTACTATTGATTTCAATTACAGGCATGTTTTCTGCGGCTAGAATCGCGATTACAGTACGCTGTTCCTCATGCACCGACTTATTTGCGCGTTACAATTTGGAGCTCTCTGGCGGTGGATGGCTGGAACTTGAGCCATGAAAGTGGGAAAGTCCACCAAGTAACATAAATGACATTAATACGTCAAACTACCTTCAGAACAGAATAAAAAATTCGGAGGTATTATTTTTCGACACTCCGTCGAACATTTACGGACAAAACTTTGTCTACCGAGTCTTCTAAAAGTTCTAGAACGGCGATAGGAATTGTGAAATGCTCTGTATTAACCTCTTCAGTTCCACTAGCAGAAATTGCGTTCATCACTGTAAGATTTTTGTTACATGTAATTGGCGACACAGAGCGTTGAAATTAGTTGTCTTGCCGGGTGAGGTGATGCTGTGGCTAGCACAATGCACTTGCATTACCCGTCCAACTATCAGATGTAGGCTACCGTAGACTATCCGATTTCCCTAAATCATTCTAGGCAAATACCTGTATCTTCTCTAGGAATGGGTCAGAGATGATTTCCTTCTCAGTCCTTTCGTAGCTCGAGCTTGTGTTTCGTTTCTAACGCTCACAATTTAATGGATCATTAAACTCTCATAATGATCCTTCCGTTTCCTTCTATACCTCTGCGCTATAATCTGACAGTGACTCAGATTGAAGAATAAAATGATTCTTTTTGATGGTCACTGTGTTACCCCTACTCGGTGCGCACCATGCACGCAAACGTAATAAACCTGAGACTTATTCTATTTCTTTACCTTCAATTTTATTTTTAGCTTTACGTTTTCACATCGCTAAGTCTTCCCATTACTCACATTGATGTGGTACTGGTACTTTATGGTCGAAGCGAATGAATAAAGTACATCTCAATCAGTCTCCATTTCTTTTCGAACTTTCTCCATGATTTATTCGAGCTATCTCTCTACAGAGCTTCATGACAAAAGTTCAGATGCTTTTCTTACTGAAGAAGTTCATTTACCAGTGAAACTCTGCTCCTATGCACAGTGGATGTTTGAAACGAAACTTAAGAAAAACAAGTGGCTGAAGAAAAATCACTACCAACAGATTCATAGAGTTATAATTAAGATATTCTTAGACAAAATGCTAAACATTTTCTTGGAACAGTGTCGTAATACATGGAGTACTTACGGAGCCATATTTCCCAAAACAGAAGATAGAATTTCAACATATTCATTTAAACGCAGCAGAAGAAATCGTTTACCTACTTGACAATGACAAAATAAAAAAAAATGTTATACAATTTCAGATGTGTCAGCAGTACAGTAGTCCAATACCAAAGGCCACTATAATCACGTTATCAAGAAATTTGCCAAGAGCTGTTCGTTCACCCTGTGTCTTACACAGAGTGCCATCTCTTCACCATGTTCTGGATCCCTATCCCGTAGATTCGTTCTCCTTCAAATTTGGATAGTGCACAAATGCGGAGCTCACAGTTAAGTGGCCTTGTGGGTGGCAGACGAAACGCATTCCCAGGTTGTCAAAAAACATTTTATTCAGTTTCAGCTGTTTGAGATGGGTACTGTTGCTTCCATTGCTAGCACTGCCACCTTGTTTGTGCCTTGGCGTAACATCAAGCACCCCCACGTCGGCATAGAACGTAACGGCAGAGGCTATGAGACGACGTCAGCCAATGGTGCGCAGACCAGGACCTCACCACGACAGGAGCGGTCTCTATCAGATGAGAATATAAACATCGCTTCAGCGAGCCTCGGCCGCACAAATAGAGCCGCACAAGAAGAGTCACATACCCTTCCTACCTACTCTAACCCCATCTCCCTCCTGCCTCCTCCTCAGGGCTCCCTCTCCTCCTCCTCCCTTTTCCTGAGCGGCTTTCCCCTCCTACTCCCCCTTCCTCTCTTGTGCTCACCTTCAGTGTCTCTGCACTCCGTCCTGCCTTGGCTTCCCTCTTCATCTCCTGCCCCACCAGTTTCCTGCCTCTTGGTGTCCCCTATGACGCCCCTCCTCTTTTCTTCCTGCCCCTCCCCTGCTGCACCTGGCTCTCCCCTCCTCTTCCATCCTCTCAGGCCTCTCCCTCGCAGGTCCCAACTGGCAGTTTTATTGTTCATCGTGTGTGCTCCAAGAGGGTTTAATGTGTGCTATTCTAGAGTGTTTTTAATACTGTGACGGACTTTTAACAAGTGATTGTGCCTTCAGTGTCTTCTTTGTGTTTTAATAATGGCCAACTACGTTTATGAACTTTATGTCGACTGTTTAATTGTCCCCCCATAAACGTCTCCATGTCAGTGTATTTTTACATCCATTATGTCCCCTTACTCTGTTTTATGTCCCTCTTTTTTCATTACCTTATATGTAACATTTTATTTTTGTATTAGATGTCTTGTCACTTGGCTGAAGAGTGGCGGATTGTGCCGCTGACAGCCCTCCCCTGCCCATATGGTGAAGGGGAATGAAATCAAAATAAAGAAAAAAGAAAACAAAGAGTCGCACTAGAAAAGCCACAATAAAAGAGGGGCTGTGGTCTAAACTCTATAAGAGTGACTTCTCAACTTGTGAGATTTGCTTGCATGTAAAGTATATGTATCGAAGGGCACTGATTATGTTCATGTCGCCATTTGCTTGCAACACTTCATTGTACATCCGATAAGTATTGTCAATTAAGTTTATTGTAATAAACTCCATTAATAAGATTTGCTTGAATGTTGTCTAGGTATCTGAGGGAACAACATTCCTATGCATCCTATATTAGATGAGTGGGCTGTACCCCAAAGCTAAAATCTGAATGGGTATTCTCACTGTTGCTAAAATTCATGATTGCATTTACTTATTTTGTTTTGTTTTTTGGTAGAGCATAGGCACTGACGAGCCAAAACACTACGACCACTATCCACCTTGGGGTTGAATGCCACCTGGTGACTTTATAGGTACATGACACTGAAAAAGTATAATAGTGGAGACGAGACGAATGTGGACTCATTCTAACAACAATACGTGATGGAAATGGAGCAATCTACCGACTATAACGGCTCCCAGAAAGGAAAGATTGTTGTCACATGGTGCTTGGACATGTGCCTCTGAGAAATGGCGAAGCTGGTGGGCTGTCCGCGTTCCAATGTCGTGGACGACTGCAGGAAATAACTGATGGACGGTGAAACCACGAGACATTGTCTAGGTGTCGGACGCCCAAGCCTCATCGCAGAAGGTAGAGGTAGGAAGCTTGCCCATTCTGCAAAATAGGACAGGCGGCGATCTGTGCCAGATTTGACGCCAGACTAAGAAGCTGCTGAAAGCGTTTTCCGGAGCTGACCACCCATTAGCTTTAGTACGTTGACCCAGCGACACCGTCAGAGACCACTGTAGTGCGCAGGAGATAATAGAGATTCGACCGAGGATCGGTGGAAACGGGGTACCTGGTCACATGAATCAGATTTTAAGTTCTATTAATTCGATGATCTTGTGTCGATTATCTTGTCAGGATATGCTTTCATATGTGTCAATGACGGCCACACATATTACGCGCCGCTGACACAGGTCGGTGGAGGCAGTATTATGGCATTAGAAGCATTTACAATGGCTTCCGTGGGATCTGTGGTAGTAACACAAGGTACTATGACATCTGTGAACAATTATTTTGAGTCATCGGTCTTCTGATTTGTTTGATGCAAACCGCCACGAATTTTCATCTAGCTCATGGAACCTACGTCCTTAGTTATTTGCTGGATGTGTCCAAAGCCCTCTCTTGCTGTACAGTTTTTACTCTCTACATTTCGCTCTACAACCATGAAACTACTCCCTGATGTCTTAACAGAAGTCCCATCATCCTGCGCCTTCTTGTTGTCAGTAATTCCCATACATTCCTTACCTCGCTGATTCTGATGAGAGCCTCCAATTGTATACTTTATTAATCCACCTAAGCGCCTCAGATGCTTCTAGTCTCTTATTTTCCGTTTTTTTCCACAGTACATGTCTCACTGTCATGCAGTGATGTGGGTCAAACGTACATTTTCAGAAATTTCTCCCTCCAGTTGACTTCTAAGCTCGATAGTAGTTTTCTGTTCATATCCTCCCTGCTCCGTCGTCACTGGTTACTTTACTGCCTAGGTAGTAGGATTCATTAAATTCATGAACTTCGTGATAACCAAATTTGATGTAAAATTTCTCGCTCTTCTCATTTCTGCTACTCCTAATTAATTTCGTCTTTCTTCGATGTATAGCCCTTATTCTGCACTCATTGGGTTTTCCATTCCATTCGGCAGACTCTGCAATTCTTCTTCACTCTCAATGAGGATGGCAATGTAACCAGCGAATATTATTATAGATATCCTTTCACTTTGAATTTTAATTCCACTCTAGAACCTTTATTTTATTTCCATCATTGCCTCTTCGACCTATGGATTGAACTGCATGGGAGAAAGGCTACATCTCTGTTTATGCCCTTTTTAATCCGTGTGCTTCGTTCTCGGTCTTCCATCTTATTGTTTCCTCCTGGTTCTGGCTCATGGTTTGTGTTACCGTCTTTCCTAGTAACTTGCCCTAATTTTTCGCCGAATTTCGAATATCTTTCATCATTTTAAATTGTCGAACGCTTTTTCGACGTCGACAAAAAGTTTGAGCCTGTCTTCATTTTTCTTTAGTCTTGCTTCCACTATCCAGCGCAATGTCTCAACTCGTTCTCTGATACTTTACGTTTACTAAAACCTAAATGATCGTCATTTGACACAGCTGTATTTTTCTTTTCCGTTCTTCTGTGCATTATCATCTTCAGCAACATGGATTCATGGGCTGTGAAGCTGATTGTGCGACAATTCTCGCACCTATTTCCCCTTGCAATGTTCGGAATCATGAGGATGATGTTTTCTGGAAAGTCAGATGGTATATCGTCAGTCACATATATTCTACACATCAAAGTCAATAATCGTTTTGTTGCTACTTCTCGCAATTATTTTTTTAAATTCCGATGGAATATTATCAATCCCTTCTGTCTTATTTGATATTAAGTCTTCCAAAGCTACTCTAAATTATGATTTTAACACTGGATCCCGGGGCTCTTCCGGATCGACTCCTGATTCTATCATGTCATCAGATAAGACCTCTATGAGATCTTTCACACTGCACTCTTAATGTTACTGCCATTGCTTTTAATTTCACTGAAGGTTGTTTCGACTTTGCTACATGCTGAGTCAGTCCTTCCGACAATAATTCCTTTTTAGATTTCTTCACATTTTTCATGGAGCCATTTTGCCTTAGCTTCCCTTCACTTGGTATTTCTATCTTTGCTAAATGACTTGTATTCCTGTATTCCTGAATTTTCCCACACATTTTTGTACTTCATTCTTTCGACGATCAACTGAAGTATTTCTTCTGTCACCCAGGTTCTCTTCGCAATTACCTTCCTTGTACCTACATTTTTCTCTTTACCTTCTGTGATTGCTCCTTTTAGAGATGCCCATTTCTCTTCACCCGAAGTAGCTACCGAACTATTCATTATCGCAGTATCTATAGCTTCAGAGAACGTCAAGCGTATCTCTTCGTTCCTTAGTAGTTCCGTATCCCGTCTCTGGACTATGTGAACTGAATAGCGGAGCCTGTATAGCCCTGTGTTTCATGTCCTCCGCAGCGGCAGGGGCACCTTCCAGCTGGATAATTGTTCGTGTCTCAAAGCCGTAATCGTGCTACAGTAGTCCGAGGTCACTTCCATGTTCACCTGATTCGCCTGATATGACCCCGAGACAGCATCTCTGGTTCGCTATCGGACGCCAGCTCTCCGTCCACAAACTCTCAGCCCGTTATGAACAGAAGTTGTGTGACCATTGCACAGAGTTCTCTTCGTTGCCAAGCAGAAACGATTCTGCATTGCATTAAGCGGATGGTCATAATGTTTTTACCCTTCAGAGTTAATACATTTATGTAGAAGGTATCATTATTCTCTTTGAATGACATCTCGGTTGCTCGTATTCCACTGAGTAATTGCTGGACTCATGGAAACTTCAGAGGACATTTCTACAGAATGAAATGATGATACACTTCCTTCCATGTCCTTCAAAACGTATGTCAGATAACAGCGCACGTTGACGATAGTGGCTGTTGTCTCTGCAGCGAACAAGAACGATCTTGTGATAATGGTTGGCTGAAAGCATAGAACTTGGTCATACGAACTGATGAAATCTCCAGCTCTTCTTACCTGTGTGCCTTCTGTTCGTCAGGCAGTTTGAGTATGCGATCGAACCTTCGGCTAGTCAAAATCGTGGTGAATCTCACGGATGGTGTTAATACCGTCATTCACACACAAAATCACTGAGTCTGTGGTAAAATCTGTTGAACTAGCCGGAAATTTTCTTTGGAATCGAAGCATAAACAGGGTGTCGTTAAAGCCACTGAACCAACATACATTCTGCTCCTGGAATATGTTTCATAGACTTAAAGCACTACCACATTCGCCTCTTTCACCCTTTAGTTGTTGCGCTCTCTGTCTTTCCCCTGCAGATTTTACCTTCAGTGACTCTTTTTAGTACAACAGACTTTACTTCCTGATGTCTTCACACATGTCTTTTACTTCAGTTCCGCTCCTGCTGTCCAACAGTGCATGTTTCACTTCCATATAACAATGTTGTCCAGACGTACACACTCTGAAATTTCTTGCGAAAATAAAAACTGGTATTTGATACTTGAAGACTTCTTTTCATTATACCCATTAAGGACGGTCAACTTCAACAATGATTTAAATTAACGTTATATCCATTACGGAAGGTGAACTTCGACAATGATTTCTATTGATCGTTTATGTGCGTATAACATGCACCCAGTCGCCTTTTTAGAGTTCTCATATGATTTATTTTCTGTACCATTAAGTTGTTATTAAGCCAGTGCAGGCTCATCATCAGAAAGGGGTGTTACAACAACATGTCCAACTAGACGCCATCGTCGTAGTGCTGGAGGAATTAACGGAATATAGTTACCGCTAACGAAAAGTTTGTGAAACGAAAAATTACTATGTTTTAGGATATATTCATTGTACTGCATCGATGTCTCAATGAAAAGCTGCCAAATGCAAAATGCACATTATCAGAATCAATTTGTCATGGATATCAAGAGGCAGTGCAATATTAAGTGCGCTATAACGTATCTCTCTATTGTTTGCATAAACGTTTCGTTGTTGAAAACTAATTTTCCGGTATTGGCGCCAGCATACGACCATAGCGTCTACCCGCAAATGGTTCAGTGTATGTTTCTCTATCACCCACAACGGATGATGAGACTGCAGTGGCTTTAAAACTAATTAACGGTACAGAAAATAGATCGTATCAAAATTAAAAAGTGCTACTAGCTGCGTATTATACCCACATAACTCTCAACCACAGTCTTCCGCTGCAAATAAAGTCCTTGTGTGTGCTAATCTGGCTCTTGTGTATTCCTCTCTTCGCCCGTGGTGCTTTATTTTGCTTCTGCGGTAACAAAATCATTTCTCTTCGTATGCTACAGTTGTCCCCAATTTTGATTTGAAGTTTCTATCGATAATCTTATTTCTTTTAGCCCCTGTTACTTCCGTCTTCGTTAGGCTTATTCTAATTCAATATTCTGTGCTCATTAGACAGTTCATTCCATTCACGAGCTCCTGTAATTCTTCCTAATTTCTCCTGAGAATGTAGTCAGCAAATTTTATCATTGATATTCCTTTGATTCTAAATTATATTCTTATTTCTGAAAAACTCTCTTGTTCCCGACATTACTTATTCAATGTACAGGTGGAGGAATGGGGAAGGAAGCATCCTCGTTTTTCTGACCTTTTAATTAAAGCACATCTCTATTGACGTTCCATTTCTGCTCTTCCCTGTTTCTTTCTTTACATACTGTATGCAACCCGTCTTTGACACTGTAGCTTGTTCTTGATTTTTTTCCTTTCAAAATCCAACTTTCCGAACAATTGTACCTTTTCGAACTCTTTATACAGTTCAACAAATACTACAAAACTGGTGTTTTTAGGTAGCTCTTGCTTTCAGTATCAAACCAAACTTCAGAACTGCCTTTCCTCAAGCCAAAGGAATTGTCTAGTAACAGATCCCCAGTTATCTGTTCGGTTGATCGCTATATTATTATTTTCACCAACTTGGAAACATGAGCTGTTAAGCTTATTGTGCGATGTGATAATTCTCGCTAATATCTGCTTTCTCTACCATTAGGTCCAGGTGTACGATTGTCTTCCAAAAGTCCGATGTTGTCACCTGTATCATAGTCTATACTCTAACATGAATAATCTCGTTGTCACATTCCTCAATAGTTTTAGAATTTATTAATGGAATTTTTGTACACCTTTTGCCTTGTTTTCCGGAAAATAGTCCAGAGATCAGTGAAAATTTGACTTTAATGGTGAATCCATAGTGACTTCCAAGTCTGAAGTCACTTCTTCTATGTCAGCCGACAGTTCCATCTCAGGTAGGCTCAAAAAGTACTGTTTCTTCCTAACCATACACAAGCTGTGTTTAGCAGTGGAATTATCATTCCTGTCTCAATGTAGACACTCTTATTTTGGGCGCATGTGATTTCTGCAAATAGACTTGCTAGTAGGATACCGATCCATTGTTTATACTCACCATTTACGTGCCAAGAATGCCAAGCAGCAATCTTCATATTACCTGAATGTCCGTTACTAAGCTGAATAGCTTGTTATCCATTGGCGTCTAATCTTTTCTCCGATCCTCCGTGTGTTGTCGGTGTCAGCAGTTCACAAAAGTAAGATGGGAAACCAGTATAGCAGACGACTTGTGCTGTAGGTAGCGCAGGTATATGCGATGCGACGGAGAGCGGCGCTGCGGCGGCCGGGTAACAGGGAGACAAGCGTCAACAAGCCGGCTGTGTCAACAGGGTCGGCGTCGCGCCGCCGGGGCCGCCTCCGGGGCCGCCTCCGCCGCCCCGCCGCCTCCGCCTCCCGGCTGCAAAGCCATCTCCGCACAGCGCCGGCCGACCGTGTCAACTCGCTGCTGCCGCTGTTCCTACATACACTCGAAGCTGGTGGCCCGCGCTAAAAACTGAATGTGCACTCGCTGGTGCAGTATTTCCAAACAGCAGCAGCAGCAGCAGTGACATTAATGGACCGCCGACTGTTCCGACGTGAAAGTGCAATAAACACGCGCAGGATATGCACTGAAGCGCCAAAGAAACTGGTATAGGCGTGTGTATTCAAATAGAGAGATATGCAAACAGACAGAATACGGCGCTGCGCTCGCAACACATATATAAGACAAGTGTCCGGGCAGTTGTCAGATCAGTTATTACTGCTACTATGGCAGATCGTCAAGATTTAAGTGAGTTAGAACGTGGTTTTATAGTCTGCGCATGAGCAATTGGACACAGCATCTCCAAGGTAGCGATGAAGTGGGGATTTTGCTTTACGACCACTTCACGAAAGTACCGTGAAAATCAAGAATCCGGTAAAACATTGAATCTGCGACATCGCTGCGCCCGGAGAAAGATCCTGCGAGAACGGGACCAACGACGACTGGAAAGAATCGTTCACCGTAACAGTGGTGCAACCCTTCCGCAAATTGCTGCAGATTTCAATGCTGGGCTCTCAACAAGTTTCAGCGTGCAAATCATTCAATGAAATATCATCGATATGGACTTTCGGAACTGACGGCCCATTCGTGTGTGCTTGATGACTACACGACGCAACGCTTTACGACTCGCCTGCGCCCGTCAACACCGACATAGGACTGTTGATGACTTGAAACACGTTGCTCTTGGCTCAACTGATCCTCGACCGAGAAACCTAGAGCTGGTGGTCATGACGCTAGAGTCGGCATGGCGCCACGTCCTTGTCGGTACCTTTCATAACTTCATTGACCTCCACCTCGTCTCACAGCGTCTCGCATCGGTCCGCGAGATAAAAGGTAATTATTCACATTAATGTACGCCTGGATATAGTATCTACAGAGTGGTCCATAGTTGCCTAAAGTAAGCCCAACTGAAAAGGAGACCTCTGTTGTAGCGGCGTTGCTTGCAGTCTCAGTGGGCGAATTTGTTTGCGAAGATGTCGCGGTGGTATTTCCGGTTCCACAAGCAGAGTTAGCTGCTTCGAAGCAGTTTCCTCATATCTGGAGAGTCGTTTCAACAGTTCATTACGTGATGGACAACTGCCGCGATTTCGTCTGTGGAGGAGCTCGTACAGACGTACAGTAGGTTCACCGCACACAGTTGACAAGCAAATGAACTCTGCATCACATAATCAACGTGAAGCTGTGTTATGGCAAAGTTTGTGCACATCGGGTGCCCAATCATATTTCAGAGAACCGAAAACGGCTAGACTGGGTGTTTTCTTGACCCATTTGTCTAGATATGCGGGGCAAGGAATGGATATCACTGATCAGATTGTATCATCTGATGAAACGTGGTGTCTCCTCTTCGACCTTGCCTCCAAAGAGATGAGCGTGGAGTGATGGCATCTCAGCTCCACCTGTCCAAATGAAGGCCATTCTGCCCCGAAGGCCAGAAAAGTGCTGGTCAGTTTACTTTCCGAGGAAGAACGATCTCTACTCATCGACTGGCCAATACGGCGTGCAACAGTTAACGGTGAGCAGCATAGGAACACATTTTTGAGGCTTAAGCAGGCCATCACGAACAAGGACAGGGACTGACTCTTTAAGACAACGCTTGGCCACATGTGTCCAAGAACATCTTCAATGTGCTTCAAAAATTTTGATATGAGTTGGTTCAAATGTCTCTGAGCACTATGGGACTTAACATATATGGTCATCAGTCCCCTAGAACTTAGAACTTCTTAAACCTAACTAACCTAAGGACATCACACAACACCCAGGCATCACGAGGAAGAGAAAATCCATGACCCCGCCGGGAATCAAATCCGGGAAACCGGGCGTGGGAAGCTAGAACGCTACCACACGACCACGAGATGCGGGCCGATGTGAGTTCCTAGAACATGCTCCACGCAACTCCTGTCTCCCCATGTGACTTACACAGTCTTGGCCCCTTAAAACTACCTCCGTAAGGTCATAGTTTCGCCTGTGACAAGCAAGTGCAGGATACTGTGAAAAGCTGGGTCCGTCAGCAAACCCAGGAGTCTCTACCCTGGAGCCTTCCTACCCAGTGGCATCTGTGAGCCGTGTCAGTGGTAGTTATGTATAGTTGTACTGTTCCATATGAACTGTAAATAGAACAGTGTTGTTTAGATTTCTTTTCATATGACTGCAATATGGTTTTTGTTTGAGCATACCTTAAATCATTCAAATTCAAAAACAAGCGAATATACAGAAATGTAACTCAGTACGAGGTGGATGGGAGGCACTATATTACCAACGTGGTGGAAGTTTTGTAAGCCGCCTTCTTGGGCCCCGTAATCTTCAAAAGAAAAGGAGGTCATGTAAGATGTCAAGCAGATATTTATGCAAGTAATACAATGGTGCCTTTGATTTGAGCATAGCTTTATTCTTTCTCTGATTGTGAATAATGTTTTTTCCTTACTGGTGACGTGGAAGCTTGAAAGTGCGTTACTAGTTTGCCACTTTTAACTTGCTGATTTTTCCATTACTAACATTTCGCATCGTATTCATTACAAACACACTGCAAAGATGCTATTTCGTACTTAGTGTCGATCGCGAACAGCTTAGTGTAGCTCTGGATATTCTTTGATGAATACGGGATGTAGGTCCTTGTTTTCAAGGTGAGGAAACTAATGAGCGAGCAGTCCGATCGCCAGGAAAGCTTGGGACTTGAGTTTGAGTAGTGTGACTCGTGTTTCGCTACTGGAAGAGAGAAAGGCTTGGAGTTGAATGCCGGAGGTTGCAGTGTTGTCATTGGTGAGGAGGAGACCTATTGTTTGCTTGCGTGGAAAAGATGCAGGATTGCATTACAATTTCCTGAATCATTTAGGACGTACATTTTTTCAGACTTAACTGTTTGTTGATTCGAGTCGCGGAACTGCTCTTACTTTCATTAGTTCGACTTGCGATTCACAAGTATTAGTAGGTTCTTTGTATTTTTGTGAGGCTACTTCGTATCGACACTCTGTACAGAATGTGCCTTTGATTAATTCATCCAAATAGTATCACTGCCAAACTAGTCTCTCTCCTTTTCAATGAAGCAATGTAAATGTTCTGCGATTTGTACGGAACTCTTTTTATCTAATTTTCTTTTGCATGGCACTTTCTCTGGGCCACTTTCTCTGGGGCACCTTTGTTACTATGTTTTACTTGATGAAGTCATTTATACGAAATCGTATTTAATTATTTTTGCTATTCAGTTTTCCAACTGACTCATTTTTCTGTTTGAAGACTTAGTGTGACATATATTATGAACTCAGTACTCTATAACGCGATGAATATGCACCACATGCCTTCAGCAATCTGTGAACATTACATAAGATCCTATTGTAAATTACTCCAAAAGAAACCATTAATTAATATAAATACTGTACATCCCATTCTTTGCATGTCTGTTTTATAGAAGGCGAGGTAGGTCATGACGCTGGTGCGGGTTGCAGAGACTTTCTGCTTCTTTCTACAGAAAGTGTCTATCCCTCCTTCTATGCCTTTTTTTACAATAGCAGTCTGGGGTCCATATGCCAGTTGAGCTCCAGATATCTTTAAGTAGCGTTGTTTAAACACTGTTACACTTGCTGAGATAATGGATATTATTGGACATGTTCACATACCTTCAGTTTTCTCTCGCTACGCCCACTGCCTGTTGAACAGAGTTGTGTGTATTATTTGTCATTATAATTACCTACAATTTCTTTGCAGTCAGGCAGCTTTCACGAATTTGATGAATGAGTTTGAATTTGCTGTATGAGAGGGTATAACTTTCAAGCAGGACCTCTTCGGATTGACTTTCACGTGTAATCCCATTTCTGAAAGCTGATTGGAACCTTCGCAGGTGATGACATAAACACAACTTGAAGGCACTGAGATCGTCCGAGAGGGGCACCCACGTTATCACAAAGCGCTTCAACCAACACCACACGGAGAGGCTACATCTCAGTGTGAGGCGGCGAAACGTCTCGAGAAATTCCATGAAACTGGTTCAGTCGCGGATATACCTAAAGCTGCACGGTCGATTACGGCTACGGATGAAGCAACATCAACCGGTTCTGGCATCGTTCAGTAAGAGTACAGAGATCAAAATTGACCACGTGACAATGTTTGTTTTTCTATACTGCTGACTCAAGTCTGACTGACGTCGGGTAAAACCCTGTGTGATAAAATGGATGGTCTCATGATATAAGGAGGAGCCCAATGCGTTCTTCTTGTGTACACACCATCAGCTTTCACGTCACATCTATGGAAGGAACGAAGTTCATGTTTCTAAAACGAGTAAAGTTATATTCAGATGAAAAACACCACTGGTTTTCAACATCATTCTTCAATGACATCACAGTCGGCATCGACTGTGTTGTTTATTATAATTTTCACTGTTGCAGTATCGTCGATAGCACACTTGCAAGTGCTTAACGTACTGAAAACTCAGTACTTGCAAACATTAATCAAATGAGTGGAAAAAAGATTCGAGTTTCTATGACTCATGTCAGTATTCGTCTCTTCCACCATCGGCCCGTAAAAGATGGGAAAAAAAGCTCTTGAAACTGTACTAGATAGATTTTCAAATCGTTCCTCACATGTAGCTTCTAAACAAATTTTGTGCCTGTCAAGTGCCGTCTCTGTTGTGCGACTAGAATCGAGATTTCCTGCCATGAGGATCACAGGTCGCAGTAACTGACGTGAAATCATCAACTCAAACAGAAATGATATATGGCAAAGGATATGTTGAAGGCCCACTGCTGTTTCTAATCTCTAGAAACGTTATGGGAGACAATATAAATAGTCCTCTTAAGTTGTTTGCAGATGACGCTTTAATTTGCTGTCCAGTGAAGTCATCAAAAAATCTGTACCAATTAGGTAATGATTTACACAAGACATCTGTATTGCGTGAAAAGTGGCAGTTCACAGTGAACAATAAAAACTGTGAGTTTTTTTATACCAGTACTACAAAGTTTCGCGAAAACTGATACAATATTAAAGGTGGTCGATTTAGCTGGTGATTGGAAATATGATTAACTTAAATTGCAACAAATATAAAAAGTGTGGTGGAGAAGGCGTTTTATTGGCATTTTATTGACAGAATAAGGTGTAACAAAAACATTAATGAGACTGCGTACACCACTCTTGTCCGTCCTCTGTTAGAGTATCACTGCGCTTTTTACGATCCTAGCCAGATATGATTCACGGAGGACGCCGAAAAAGTTGAAAAAGGGCAGATCGTTTTGTGTTACAGTGAACTAGGTACGCAGGTGTCAGGGATTTGAACCCGAGCTGGCTGTCCATCATTAAAATAAAGACCACTTTCTTTGCGACGAGATAGTTTCACAAAATTTCAATCACCAACTTCCTTCTCCGAACGCCAAAATGTAGTGAGAAACCATCGTCGTAATAAACTGTGAGAAATCAGAGCTCGCGCTGATGGATTTAGGAATTCATTTTTACCACGTCTACTCGATAGTGGAACGAGAAATAATCTGAAAGGGGTACTGCGAACAGTCTGCCATGTAGTTGACCGTGAGTTGTAGAGTTTCGATGCAGATGTCGAATCGTGGCTACCATTCACGCCAGTGATATATGATTTGTGCCACATCATGGAATACCACGTATTACTCAAGGAAACATTTCCTCAAGAAAGCTCAGGGTTCTCGAGACGAAAAACTTGGAGTAAACATTACTCATCAGTTACGTACAAGATATTAAAAGTACATGAAATACGGACTTTCCGTAGGTCCATTTTGAATACCGACTAGCCTATTGTTCTTATACTCAATGACGTCACGTCATCAGCCCATAAACAAGAGAGAGAAACGAAACTCAATGTGTAACGCCTCGAACACAACGAGGTCAGTAGAGATGGGACACGATTTGGAACATGATACTGATGGGAAAAGAAATCCTTCACATTCTTTTCAATTGAACCATCCTACAGTTCACTGATTTAGGAAAATCTAGGAGTTCTTTAATCCAGATGTGGTCTGGTGTTCAAATACCACTTCCCATGAATTCGAGTCCAGTTGAAACTTATTTGAATATGTTGGTAGTTGTATGCTGAAACAGTGTTCATCTACATCTACATCGAAGTGATTACTCTACTATTCACAATAAAGTACCTGGAAGAAGGTTCAGTGAACCACCTTCAAGCTGTCTCTCTACCGTACTACTCTCGAACGGCGCTCGGGAAAAACGAGCAGTTAAATTTTTATGTGCCAGCCTTAATTTCTCTTATTTTATCGTGATCATCATTTCTCCCTATGTGCCTTGGTGCCAAAGGAATATTTTTGCAGTCGGAGTGTTCTGCTAATGAATTGCGGTCTTGGGTTTGCTCTACCCACAACACTATCTATGTGAGCGTTCCAATTTAGGTTATTTGTAATTGTAATCTTTAAGTATTTTGTTTAATTTGCAGCCTTCAGGTTTAGCGGATTTATTTTAATACTCACGCGAACAACTTCACAATTTACTCTATTCTGGGTCAATTGCCCCATACAGATATCGTATCTAAATCATTTTGCAATTCTTTTTTGGTCACCTTAAGACTTTACAAGACAGTAAATTAAAGCATCATCTGCAAACAATCTAAGAGGGCTACTCAGATTGTCTCCTATAACGTTAATGTAGATCAGGAACAATGGAGGGCCTATAACAGTTCCTTGGGGAACACCGGATATTACTTCTGTTTTACTCGACTGCTTTCCGCCTATTACTACGACCTCCTCATAGGAAATCATGAATGCAGTCGCCCAACAGAGGTGATGTTCCATAGACACGTAGTTTGGTTAGAAGAAGATTATGAGGAACGGTGAAGAAAGCCTTCTGGAAATCTAAATATGGAATCCATTTGACATCCACTGCCGATAGTACTCATTACTTCATGAGTATCAAGATATAGTTATATTTTACTAGAACGGTATTTTCAACCTAATTTCTCGCTAACGATCAGAAACTGTCTGTCTAGAAAACTTTGGCTACAGATCCGTATCTAGAACTGAAGTAGCTACCTTGTTTTTGAACATGAATGTATTTATGCAAATTACTTTTCAAGAAACCAAAAATGCACCTGACAGCCTGTACATTAGACGGCTTAAAATAACAATGACTCTTGTGTAATTTAAATGTGCCCCTTTTCAGGAATGTGTCTGTTGAATTTACATGAAACTTCACTAATTGAAAACTGTTCCTAATATCCTGGAAAAATACTCATTTAACCTCTATAACACATTCTTACCTCGCACCGGATAACTTATCTCTACTCTGGCTGCGCGGACAGGAAGATGAGGCGAACAAATCACTGCGCGACAGCTTGCCTTCTTACTCGTAATACTTATTTTTAGGTTGACGTTTCAGCAACTTAGTTTCCGAATCTCTTCTAGAAATTATTAATTATTACTCGCATAAAGTACAAGACGTGAGAACGCAAATCTTACCGAACACGTATCTTTGAACAATGGGGATATGCATTGTGATATGTTCATAAATGACAAAACGAAGTGCAGGGAAACTCAACCATTTTAATGAAATAAAGGTGAATTACAAATAAAACGAATAATCAGATATCTCTTTCTACGCATTGTCATATTAGTATTTCTGATTCTACAACATATTTCTGTCACAAAAATTTGTTTCTTGACTTCCTAATATAATATTATGTAACTAATATAAACGGGGACAGAATAATTATAATACTGAACACATGACTAAATTTCTCGCTGATTACCAGCACATAAACATTGTTGGATACAATCAAATCCTTGCTCAGCAATAATTACTGAACTAACACTTGCATTTAATAAACTCAAAGATTTCCGGAAAGCTTTTGACACCGTTCCTCACTAGCGACTTCTAATCAAGCTGCGGAGCTATGGGGTATCGTCTCAGTTGTGCGACTGGATTCGTGATTTCCTGTCAGGAAGGTCGCATTTCGTAGTAAAACTGAAGTGATATCAGGTGTTCCCCAGGGAAGCGTCCTGGGACCTCTACTGTTCCTGATCCATATAAGTGACCTGGGTGACAATTTGAGCAGTTCTCTTAGACTGTTCGCAGATGATGCTGTAGTTTACCGTCTAGTAAGGTCATCCGAAGACCAGTATCAGTTGCAAAGCGATTTAGAAAAGATTGCTGTATGGTGTGTCAGGTGGCAGTTGACACTAAATAACGAAAAGTGTGAGATGATCCACATGAGTTCCAAAAGAAATCCGTTGGAATTCGATTACTAGATAAATAGTACAATTCTCAAGGCTGTCAATTCAACTAAGTACCTGGGTGTTAAAATTACGAACAACTTCAGTTGGAAGGACCACATAAATAATATCGTCGGGAATGCGAGCCAAAGGTTGCGTTTCATTGGCAGGACACTTAGAAGGTGCAACAAGTCCACTAAAGAGACAGCTTACACTACACTCGTTCGTCCTCTGTTAGAATATTGCTGCGCGGTGTGGGATCCTTACCAGGTGGGATTGACGGAGGACATCGAAAGATTGCAAAAAAGGGCAGCTCGTTTTGTATTATCACGTTATAGGGGAGAGAGTGTGGCAGATATGATACACGAGTTGGGATGGAAGTCATTACAGCATAGACGTTTTTCGTCGCGGCGAGACCTTTTTACGAAATTTCAGTCACCAACTTTCTCTTACGAATGCGAAAATATTTTGTTGAGCCCAACCTACATAGGTAGGAATGATCATCAAAATAAAATAAGAGAAATCAGAGCTCGAACAGAAAGGTTTAGGTGTTCGTTTTTCCCGCTCGCTGTTCGGGAGTGGAATAGTAGAGAGATAGTATGATTGTGGTTCGATGAACCCTCTGCCAAGCACTTAAATGTGAATTGCAGAGTAGTCATGTAGATGTAGATGTAGATGTAGAAGTTACCTCTTTTTGAAGCGCTGTCTCTTCATAAAATCATCATGAAATTCATCATCCATTTTTAAACTCAGATTACACATCGTGGAACATTTCAAATAGAAATGTCTCTTCGTCACCTCCGCTGTGCAAGTTGCTCATTCCACTATGATTCAAAACCTTGTCTCCACGACTTCACAACTACTACCGCCCAAGGCTGTCTCGCTATTTCTTACCCACTAGCTCGTGGCGCATTTCTGAATAACGCAATCTCTCAAAAATAGGAGACTGTGTATCGTTCATGTGTTCAGGGTGCAAAGATATTTCATGTGGCAATATTCCGAATAAACAGATAATTGTCATTATATTCGCATTCAGGGAGTAATATACCAAACTAACTCGATTTTTTATCTTTTCATTTAATGTATAACCTATTACAGTGTCATGAAGGAAGCACCACGTGACTTGCAGACACTGAAGTCGTTGCCTCGCAAACGTCCGGTTTCCTTGCATTCCCACAGTTTTCATTTTCCTAGCCTGTCTAATTAGTCATTAGCGTTTGTTCCTGCGAACCCTTCTGCCCTAAATCTTCTACTTTGCCAGTAATTTGAAAGCCAGTTAGCTTTTTAAGTTAACAATTGAGAACGATTATACTCATTAAAAAGGCGCTACAGCTGCACTTCCCAGACTGAAATAAAGGATGGAAGACTGAATTCACGACTAACGCTCATTTCAGACTAAAAGCAAAAGATTAACCCGTAAGAGAATCCACAGGTAACGGGCTCCGTACGAGTAATTACTCACACCAGCAAAAGTGGAATCTGGCAGGTTACAATGAAAGGAGAACAGGCTACTCAGCTACATCACATTATTCTATAAATAAAGAGAAAAAAGTAGTTCGTAGATTACATATATATTAGTATCCATTTAAAACGAAATGCCTTATATCATTTCATTAAATAAATGAGTATAGTACTGAAGAAGCAATATACAGTTCAAAGTTACTCAGTATTTTCTTATGAAATTTTCGATACAGCTGGTTTACTAAAAAGTCGAAGTGGCACAGAAATGTTGTGAAGTAATGAGTAATGGTTCCAACAAGGCAAGCAATATCATCCATAGTTCAGTTTTTAACCCGATGAGACTGAAAGTACTCCACTCACTAAAACATATCATTTTATTTTCTGTTGACAAACACTGCCACCTACTGTATGGTGTAATGGGGTTTCTGACGGCACCATAACGTCAACGTAGTGTTCCTGACCACAGATAGCTTAGCAATGAGTTTGCCAATCGTCAAATGATGCCGTGACATTAGGGAAGGATCTGCCGATAGTTTTGTAATAAAAACGGCTTATCCAGGCTTCAGACTGGCTACGCACATAGTACAAACACATGTTTAACTGTTTTTCTCTCCTTCATGTTTAATTTTATATTTTCTTTTTTTACGATTCTCTCTTTCTATAATACTACTGCGGCATAAGATTAAACGTCTACTCTTATTTTATGAATTTTAATTTTTCATTCACTTTTTTATAAAGAATATCTTAAACATTTAAATCCCCCAAGTCGTTGCGTATTCTTAGTTATTTTAATCTTCCGGCAATATGTGTGTCTCTTTTTCCTTTTTTTTAATCAGAATGTATACTTTCGGATGTTCTTGATTTATGAGTTCCGTGTCCTATGCCAACCTTCGACAGTATTCGCGGTCCTGTGTCGCTGATTAAGAACACCTGTACACCACGACCTTTCAGCCACTGACTAACCATGTAGTCAGCCAAATCCATGAGTTCTTCTTCACTGGGGATTTCCTCCATTTTTACCATGCGCGCTTCATCAACACTGGTGGAAGGTGTGCCACTGCACCAAAACAATCGGAATTCAATTGTTCTGTATCTCCGAATTACATTGAACATATTTCCGGTGTTTGTAAACGTTTCACCGCAAATATCTCTTGAACAGAAATACATATTGAAAAACAACTTTCACTGGTATAAACGTAAGACAGGGGCACAAAAAATTAACACTAGTTTCAACACAAACTTATGCATTTTTAAATGGACATCCTATATTATTTCTTGAGCAGTGTGAACCCAAGTTGCTCATGATCGCGATGTGATTGATATACGTAATTTTATTTCATTGTTGTCACGAGGGGTCACGCTTGCATTTCGGGACGCGCAACAGCTAGGCGTTTCAGTTATTGCAAGCGCCATTTCCGCTTTGCTATTTCTCGGGATGTAATTAACGAATTACGTTGGAACCAACGCCACTTTTTACGATTTTTCATGTTAATTATTGAGTAAGATTTAATACGGGGTGCCCATTAAAAAGAAGACGTATGTTTGTGTTGAAATTTGTATGCTTACGATTTAAAAGTCTCATGCCATAAAAGTCGTTTTGTATGCTTAAGATTTAAAAGTCTCATGCCATAAAAGTCGTGTTTCAGTATGTAATTGTGCCACAGATATTTGCACTTAAACATTTAAGTGGGCCACAATTACACTTTACATGCTCAAGTACATGTAAACTTTACTGTAATCAAAAGTTATAAGAAAAATCAGATTTTTCTGTTTAGCATGAGTGACAAAAAGGAGATTACAGAGTACCTGACGGCTCAACACAAAAGTTTTGTCTCAAGTACAGATAGTGTTGAGGATCAGTGGACAAAGTTCAAAACCATCGTACAATATGCGTTAGATGAGTATGTGCCAAGCAAGATCGTAAGAGATGGAAAAGAGCCACCGTGGTACAACAACCGAGTTAGAAAACTGCTGCGGAAGCAAAGGAACTTCACAGCAAACATAAACATAGCCAAAACCTTGCAGACAAACAAAAATTACACGAAGTGAAATGTAGTGTGAGGAGGGCTATGCGAGAGGCGTTCAATGAATTCGAAATAAAAGTTCTATGTACTGACTTGGCAGAAAATCCTAAGAAATTTTGGTCGTATGTCAAAGCGGTAGGTGGATCAAAACAAAATGTCCAGACACTCTGTGACCAAAATGGTACTGAAACAGAGGATGACAGACTGAAGGCCGAAATGTCTTTTTCCAAAGCTGTTTCACAGAGGAAGACTGCACTGTAGTTCCTTCTCTAGATTGTCGCACAGATGAAAAAAATGGTAGATATCGAAATAGACGACAGAGGGATAGAGAAACAATTAAAACCACCCAAAAGAGGAAAGGTCACAGGACCTGATAGGATATCAGTGCGATTTTACACAGAGTACGCGAAGGAACTTGCCCCCCTTCTTGCAGCGGTGTACCGTAGGTCTCTAGAAGAGCGTACCGTTCCAAAGGATTGGAAAAGGGCACAGGTCATCCCCGTTTTCAAGAAGGGACGTCGAACAGATGTGCAGAACTATAGATCTATATCTCTAACGTCGATCAGTTGTAGAATTTTGGAACACGTATTATGTTCGAGCATCATGACTTTTCAGGAGACTATAAATCTACTCTTTAGGAATCAGCATGGATTTCGAAAAAGACGGTCGTGTGAAACCAATCTCGCACTATTCGTCCACGAGACTCAGAGGCCCATATACACGGGTTCACAGGTAGATGCCGTGTTTCTTGACTTCCGCAAGGCGTTCGATATAGTTCCCCACAGCCGTTTAATGAACAAAGTAAGAGCATATGGACTATCAGACCAATTGTGTGATTGGATTGAGGAGTTCCTAGATAACAGAACGCAGCATGTCATTCTCAATTTAGACAAGACTTCCGAAGTAAGAGTGATTTCAGGTGTGCCGCAAGGGAGTGTCATAGGACCGTTGCTATTTACAATGTACATAAATGACCTGGTGGATGACGTCGGAAGTTCACTGAGGCTTTTTGCAGATGATGCTGTGGTGTATCGAGAGGTTGTAACAATGTAAAATTGTACTGAAATGCAGGAGGATCTGCAGCGCATTGACGCATGGTGCAGGGAATGGCAATTGAATCTCAATGTAGACAAGTGTAATGTGTTGCGAATACATAGAAAGATAGATCCCTTATCATTTAGCTACAAAATAGCAGGTCATCAACTGGAAGCAGCTAATTCCATAAATTATCTGGGAGTACGCATTAGGAGTGATTTAAAATGGAATGATCAGATAAAGTTGATCGTCGGTAGAGCAGATACCAGACTGAGATTCATTGCAAGAATCCTAAGGAAATGCAGTCCGAAAACAAAGTAAGTAGGTTACAGTACGCTTGTTCTCCCACTACTTGGATACTGCTTAGCAGTGTGGGATCCGTACCAGATAGGGTTGATAGAAGAGATAGAGAAGATCAAACGGAGAGCAGCGCCGTTCGTTACAGGATCATTTAGTAATCGCGAAAGCGTTACGGAGATGATAGATAAACTCCAGTGGAAGACTCTGCAGAAGAGACGCTCAGTAGCTCGGTACTGACTTTTGTTAAAGTTTCGAGAACATACCTTCACCAAAGAGTCCAGCAGTATATTGCTCCCTCCTACGTACATCTCGCGAAGAGACCATGAGGATAAAATCAGAGAGATTAGAGCCCACACAGAAGCAAACCGACAATCCTTCTTTCGACAAACAATACGAGACTGGAATAGAAGGGAGAACCGATAGAGGTACTCAGGGTACCCTCCGCCACACACCGTCAGATGGCTTGCGGAGTATGGATGTAGTTGTAGATGAAGTTACATGAACTAACTTTTATTACTTGCAGAATGCAATAATATATTCGGTACGAATATAAAATTCACAGTGGACTAACACTGAATGATGTGCGTGTCTAGTTATGTGTAAAACAAACAACTAAACAAACAAACAAAAAAAGAAAAAAAAAAGAGAAATTGTTGGCTCCCAGTTTCTCTCTTACACATTTATTTATGTTTCTTCCTCTACCAGTGCTACAAATAGTACTGCTAATTTTCTGATTGACTACGTGACTTATGTAATGTACTGTGGTAGTTTTGATAGAGCGAGTATCTACTTAGAAGCAGTTTGTCATGCATTTCAGTGTTTATGACACCTTCCGAGCTATGCGTCATATAACGACATAATTATGCAGGTATAGTCAGTGGTTTATGTGAATAATGTCTGCAAAATGCGTCTTGAATAAAGTTTGTAGTAATAAAGCGACAAATTAAACGTCACTCCTGATGCGGCGTGTTTTCTGCATGGATATCGATAATGTAGTAACCGGTAAACGATATCCCCTTAAACATTTTGTGGGGGCGTTCAGCGAGAAGATGTTTCAAAAAGGTTTGAAATTATGTGTAAAGTTTATTGCAAGTCACTAACTGGTCTCATTCTCAAATGTCGTAGGAATGTAGTGTGGTTATTCACGTTTCATGGGCTCCACTTCATTTTCACGCTGAATACGATGTCTGTAATAGGTAGGTGATTACTACCTCTACAGAGGTGATTTGCAGACAGGAAGCGATACGTGTGAAGTTCTTTAGGAGGTGATATGGAACACACATAAATACATTTTTATAATATGTCTAAATAGAACAAAGGAAATGTAGATCTTTTTACAATCCATAGCAGTGTACTTCAGCCACCAGTGGTAACGACATGAGGGAATAAGCAGTGTTGTTTCCAGACCTGGACTTTTAACTTTATTTATCCTCTAAGGCGCATTTCGCTTTATACATGGCATCTTCAGGTTGGTGTATGAAACAAAATACAAGACTTCGTGTAAATGGCTTGACACCGATCTAGAAAAATTGCAGTAGCAAGAAAAAGAAATAGAGGAACTTACTGGCAAAATGTGATGCTAAACAGATAGCACACAGATGTCCCAGCACGAAACTGCTGTGGTGAGAATTTGAAAAAAAATAAATGCGGTGTCCTCTAAGATAAGTGTAAAATGTATCGGAATATGACCGATGAAATGTTCAGAAGCCAGTAAGCAGGCTAAAGCACCAAAAGCCCGAAACACTGAAAGAAATTTAAAATTTAAAAAATTAAAACGGTTTACAGGTAGCGAACATGTTAAATACACGGAAAACCGAGCCTATATCAAAGCCCTAGCATGTCAGTTAGAGTTTTTTTTTTTCATATAAAACTCATCACCCCGAGAGTAGCTTGTGAGAGTGAGCGGGCTACTTGCTAAATGCTTTACACCATATTTTGCCAGTACATTTTTTTTATTTTTCTTGTTAATCCAAATTTTGCTAAATCGGGGCTATGCCGTTTGTATAAAGGTTGTATATTTTCTCGTAGGCCAGGCTGAAGATGCCTTCTATAAGGAGAAACGCTCTATTTGAGTATAAATAAAACAGAAAAATCCAGTTTTGCAACCAAGACAGTTTGTTCTTTCACAGAGAATGTAGATCTCATACTATTAAAGGTAGATCTCGTACTATTACAGGAAGTTGATGATGGATCCGGAGTGAACAGGTCTTTGACCTTTGCACGACGGAGAAATTTACTATCCAGCAAGAAAACATTGCAGGGTTGGAGGAGTGGGCGGTGACGGAGCGGCCCATTTATCCAGTGTTTAACGACTACGGCGGACGAGAGAAATGGTGGGAGGAAGGGGGTGGGAGCGGAACAAAAGGGGGGGGGGGTGGTTCGAACGTGTAGAGGCCAGCGGCGGCATTGCCCGATGCGGCCGGCCAACCCTGCACAGTGCAGAACGTTCGCTCTGAATACACGCTCGGGCTCTGGTCGGGTGACGCGTCCCGGAAATGATGCCAGTCAGGGACCTGTCACGCGCAAATCATGGGGCAAGTTTGCTGCACCCGCCATTATCACGTTCTGCAACCGGCCCTTGCCCTCTCTTCTCGCTGCGTCAGGTATCCGTCTTTGTTCAGTTGCAGCGGGTGATTCGTGGCTAATGACCAGCCGCCGACGTATCCGTTCTCCGGTGCGGCTACTCTCTCTTCTTATAACAAATAATTAATCTGAGGTAGCCTGACAGAGTCCAGTTGTTTCCTGTTGCTTGCAGCTCTTCCGTGATTTAGCACATCTTACAAAATATGTAACCATGCTACGATTTTTTACATGGTTCGTAGGTTATCACAGCTATTTGACACGCGTTACTTGCTCGCTGATAACTTTCCCATTACAATGAAGGTATTCATCGCGTTGATTTCCTTTATTTAGATGACAATTACAGGTTTAATCACACAATTACTGATTTCAATAATAACCCAGAGCCATCATCAGATCAACCGTTAGGAGATTTCTGATGATGCGACGTTGCATTGGAAGATTAGTGTTGGTGACGACTGAGACCATTCATTATCTGAGTAAACATGTGATTATTATCTACTGAATTAAAATATAAAAGATAAAATAGCATTCTACGACGCTCTGCCAAGCAACAATATTTCGCGGTATATATCCTAAATTTCTTATTGACTAGCATACATAAAAAACCGATGCAAATTTCAAGAGTTTTTTTTTGTACCTGTGGATACTCTGTAGTACCTAACTAGACGCAAATGATAATGACTAACGTCGTTAATATCTTCTTTTACATCGAGGAGAGTCTCGTGTTCACCCAAAAATGATTAATTAAGAAAGTGGCATACAGCTGTTTGGCAGAATCATGATTTTTAAAGAATATTTAGAAACTGTAAGCCATCACCACTTTAACATGCCTTATTTTACTGTCTATTCATAATGACCATGTCATCTACACTACAAATTTTCGCCACATCTAAGATAATCTTCAATGAAATAAAGAGTTGTAGCAGTCGTAGGAAATGATTTACAGTCCTTTTAGAATCTCATTTCACCAATAAACTATATAAAAAAAGGACAAAGTGCATTGACTGAAATGGGACTACACAGAAAGATTGAGTTATATTTAACTTTTTTTTAAGAAAAATACCCTTCCACTACTAGATCTAGTATTATCCCCTTTCAGTTGCATATCGGAATGAGTGTCATGACCTAGATAGCTTTATTTATTAAAAGAATTCAGGTAACAAAGATCTTCACATGTGGAGAATGTTGGACATCAGAGGGTGCTAACCAGATGAAAATCTAGGATATTCGTGGTGGAAAGTATCCATTTACTCATTATGAATTATGAGAAAGTGATTTCCATTTGTAATCAGTCGTTTCACTGGACTTATTTTTCGTCCTTTTGGGCCCAAAAAGTGTGTTAGTATACTCCTTTTAACCTTTTGATGGTAATCAACATTGTGAGAAATACTTTCTGTAAATCTCCAGCAAAAAAATGTACTTCCCCGTTTTCCATTTGGAGGTCAAAGCTTGTGTCCCTTGGTTTGATTGCTGTTACATATCTCATCTGAAGGGTTGTATGCACCTTTTTACGCAAGGTAACAATACGTAGTAGAAAATAAGAAGGAATCTTCCTGAAATGGTTCAAACATTATCCATAGATTCGTTTCTGCATTGAGTTTTGATCACATTTGTACAGATGCGGTATCCATCATTCAGTCCGCACCTCGTAGTCCGTTTCCTAGTGTTGCTGCTTCTGGATGACGGGGTTCCGGGTATGATTCCTGGCCGGGTTGGGAATTTTCTCTCTACCCGAGACTGGGCATCATACTCATTATCATTCGTGACAGTGGCTAGAGTGGATTGTGAAAATAATGGACAGTTAAAAATTTGGTTTTTGTACGGGTGCTGGTGACCGCGCAGTTGAGGGCCCCACAAACCAATCATCATCATCATCGTCATCATCATCCATCATCCTGTGGTTAGCACACTGGACTGGCATTCGGGTTGACGACGGTTCAATCCCGCGTCCGGCCATCCTGATGTAGGTTTTCTGTGATTTCCCTAAATCACTCCAGTCAAATGCCGATGGTTCCTTTAAAAGGGCATGGCCGACTTCCTTCCCTGTCCTCACCGCATCCGACGAGACCGATGAACTCGCTGTTTGGTCTCTTCCCACAAACAACCCAATCCATCAACCACATCATACCTTCTCAAAACTAATGTCCGTAAGGCATACAAAGGCAAACAATAAATTTTTGAAATTTGCAATGTGAGACTGTGCATCTGTCTGAGTGATAGACCTATCCAGATTCCAACACACTCCACTCAAGACTCCAAGTAACGCGTAAACTGTGCAACGTAATCGCTATCTTGAAATGTCTTAACATTGAACAATATAGTCAAACGGAGGGATGGATAACATATCACAGCTGCACATTATATCGTAAATCAAATGGTTCAAATGGCGCCGGCCGCGGTGGTCTCGCGGTTCTAGGCGCGCAGTCCGGATCCGCGCGACTGCTACGGTCGCAGGTTCCAATCCTGCCTCGGGCATGGATGTGTGTGATGTCCTTAGGTTAGTTAGGTTTAAGTAGTTGTAAGTTCTAGGGAACTGATGACCTCAGAAGTAAAGTCCCTTAGTGCTCAGAGGCATTTGAACCATTTTTGTTCAAATGGCTCTGTGCACTATGGGACTTAACATCTGAGGTGATCAGTCCCCTAGAACTTAGAACTCTGATGAGTCGAAACTAGTTGTAACCGTCCATTGGCCGCAACTCTAATAGCTTTCGTCCAGTCATAGCCACAGCAACTGGAAGAGTGCCTGTGTCGAATGCATTCACTCGGTTCCAGTGGTTGTGACCGTATCTCGGACAATCCTTATGCCACGTTTAACAACTCCCCACTCCTGAATGTCGTCAGTCACGGGCCATCTTCCTCGCTAGTTTATGCCAGAAATTCCCGTCTGACGTCAGAAAACAACATTCCAAGACTCTTATTTTTCCGCCACAAATTGCTGTGTCCCAGCAAGCACTTGAAACTGTTACCCTATGCCACCTCAAGAAGTGAGTCGTGCTGCAGGCCGCTAACCCCGAATTAGTGACAACGATCACTGAAATTTTATAAAATATATTTCCCCGAAATAAATCAGTGAAATGAGACTTTAAGCAGATGCAGCTAATGTGTCCTGGCTATCGCCAGTCGTGACGTTGGGCAATTAAATTTAGTATAAATGAAGGCAGGCAAGCTAGACGGCTTGCAATCTTCCAAACTTACTATGGTTTAAATAAATGCATTTCTTTCAGAATATCTAACTTGTTGCTGTGATTTGAGTACAATCTGTAAACATGTAGCAGTCAATCCTGTAAACCTGTAGTACTCAAACAAGGCTTTCACTTTTAGGCAATACACGGGAAATAATAGAAATTAGCTGTGAATCATTTCATTTGTGAACTCAGTGTGATCTTCCCAACGGATGACAGTGAAATATAGGTTCGTAAATAATTTAGTAACTTACAGCTACTGGCGTGAACAATTTCTTGTTATAATCCAACCTGAAATCTGACAGTATGTTTCGCTGTAATAGGAATCGGCAATAACACATCTTGGCATCAAAATTATTACTGTGGTGACTTGTCGAAATTGAAAGTTATTGCATCACACAAAATGGTTCAAATGGCTCTTAGCACTATGAGACTTGACATCTGAGGTCATCAGTCCCCTAGACTTAGAACTACTTAAACCTAACTAACCTAAGGACATTACACACGGCCATGCGCGAGGCATGATTCGAAACTGCGACCGTAGCAGCAGCGCGGTTCCGGACTGAAGCGCCTAGAACCTCTCGGCCAGAGATGCCGGTTTGCATCACACAATTATTGGTAATGAATGGTGTGAAACGTAATGAGTGATCATACCTCTTAATACAAAGAGCGGCGACCATTTCTGTTCAAGGGAAAAGTAGAGAAATGAGGTGATATAGCAAACATATGAAAATCAATTCCTTTTCTAGAAGTTTAATGAAGTTGCATGGCCACCGCGGTTTCCCCCATGGCAGTCCCTTCCCAGAGATCTGAATGAGGCTCTAATCCGGAATTTTTTCCCACTAGACAGATTATCATGACACTTTTTCAGTTACAGGCTACATTTCATGTGGATGCACATCATGTGTCTTTCATTCTGCGGTTTCCATCGCCTTCAGCATGATTTACAACAAGAAAAGTTTCTAAACAACGCTTTTCCTTCCAAAATTGTGTTTTTGTGCTACGGCACCTTTGAGAGAGCGTAGGCCCCACTGACAGCGCCCGTCGGCGACAGCATCTGAGGCAGCCTCGGACACGACACAGACAAGTTAAGCTCTACAGCATATGGAAAAACCAATAAATTTATAGACAGGTGACACAGTGAAGGCGTAAACCTTTTACACAGCTCTATTTTAAGATAGCAAACACGGATTTAACCGAATGATCACCTATTTCGATAAATAACAACACAGCTCATATTGTGGCTCAGAAAGGAGTTGAAAATTAATGACCAGTAGGATTTTACCTTTCCTCTTTAGATAACCACAGTGAAAATTAAAAGCACTCTTAGTATTTAATTGCACAACAGGAGTTATAGAGGCATATGGTGATTAGTAACACCGTATACCAGTAACGTTCAGCAGAAAGATTTGAAATTTACAGTGGTTATAATGACACTTCCCGTACTGAATATGGTTTAAGAACCAGTGCTTAGCGTTTTTTTCTCTGGGTTTACATCAAAACATTTTAGATGGTACGTGTCTGGCACAACCATAGAAACACCGTCTTAAGTCACAAAGCTAACACACAACACTTCAGCAATTACAACAGACTGATGTAAATATGAGTAGCAGTACAGAAGGGGTAGAACTGGGGCACTGCTGAGCCACAAATTAAAGTAGCGCAGTCACAACAAGGTGACTATCAACAAAGGCTTCGTGCCCAAGCTTTCCGCGTCTGACGTCACAAACGAAACGTCTCATGATTGGGCAACGTAGGTAGCACGCAGGGAACCTTACAAGAAAAATAGCACCGGACCTATCCTGGAAATCTCACAAGATTCCCTGCAAGGTAACCCCCTAGCAGACGACGGAGCCCGCAAGGTAACCGTCGCGCGAACCAGCAAGGAAACTTAGGGCGAATCTTGCTCCGTGTGAGACGGACTTAACTCCCTGTAACCTCCCTGGAAACCGACCTATCAGCCCGTCGTAGCCCGCTGCCTCTAAACCAAACTTCACGTTGCCAATCACGCCACGGCGAAGCGGAAGCTAAGGCCAAAAGCAGACACACGGTTGGTGCCGAAGATAAAGAGATGGCGAGATCCTAAGATGACAACGAAGTGCTGCTCAAAACCGCCATCTGTTCAAAATAAATATAATGTGCGATCTTGGCTGCGAAGTATTTCTTACATCTGGAGTGTGTGTTGAGAACATTGTGAAAATGGTGGATGGAGATCGGACCATAAGTGTCCGTCGCATAAGTGCCCCTGTAGGGCTTCCTCATCCAAAAAATGTACAGGAGCTGAAATTTGTTAGTCCACTGACATAAGAATTTCTGTCAGTGGTTACTCGAGCGTTATGCTGCTGATCCACTGTTCGGTATTGTTCACGAATGAGTGCCTGATCCACAGTTCGGTGCTGTTTACGGATGAGGGCGTCTTTATTCTTGTGGGTATCGTGAACGCTTATAACATGCACATGTGAGTGTATGAGAATCCTAGCATAACTACGGTATGAGGATATTAACATTGTTTTGCAGTGAACATTTATTGTGGTACAGTGGACGATCAGCTTCTCGGACCGCATGTTCTTCGACAGTGTCGATAGTTTTGGGAAGAAGAATCAGGTGGTTTCATCATGTCCGACGAACGTGCTTACGGTTTCCCATTACGGTGCCCCTGCACAATTCAGTCGGGAGGTCACAGGTTACAGGGTATCTCAGTGTTCCTTATCCCGATAGCCTGGTAGTCCTACAGGGTCAGTTGCTCCGTCCACCAGATCTTCGGATCTTAACCATCCCAGGACATCAGATCTTACCGTCGCGTTGAAATTGAGAATGTGGCACAACAGCTGAAATGGGCTGCGCAAGTGTGCAGAATGAGGTAAACGGAGCCTGAAACATTCCGAGACCGGTAACACGTAGAGCACGTCTACACTGGCATCATTTTCAACATGTTCGGCGGTACATAGTTGTGCTGAAATTAGGGGCCCTTCATGTCGTTGCTCTCTGAAGAGAATTAATTTTTTGTTGTTTGTGTTGCATTTGTGATCCCTGCTCTGATTCATAACGCTGAAATAAAGTAACTTCAGACATAACTTTATTTAAAATTTTACGCTTGCTTCGATGCTTACATTACACCCACTAAGAGTGTACAGTTATTTTTGTATCACCCTGCATATGCACTGTAATGGAATCAGTATATTTGTGGTCTAAGGGCAGTGTAGGTCACGGGTGTTCAACTTTTTTAGCCTTAAGATCTACTACATACCATTTAGCCCATTTGGAGGTCTACATGAAAAACTCTTAAAGGCTTAAGCACAAAACAACACCGTAGCAGAAATTAATAAAATGGCTCTGAGCACTATGGGACTTGACATCTGAGGTCATCAGTCCCCTAGAACTTAGAACTGCTTAAACCTAACCAACCTAAGGACATCACACACATCTATGACCGAGGCAGGATTCGAACCCGACACTGAAAATAGCTACTACATTCTTAGTTATTCTTGTCAGAACAATATATTTTTGTAATAATAACTCAATTTCACTTAATACACCAAAGCCGGATACCAGTGTAGAAAAGTAGGACAATTTATTTATTTAATTGATCACATATGCACTCCCACAAAATAAATCTCTACATCTAATTTGGTGAGATCTGTGAAATGAATGAATGTATGGTCGTCCGCTAACTGCAGATAGTGAAGGTGCAATATATGATCATCTTTGAGACGGTCCTTTAGTTACCTTCGGTGGAACCAATGAGATGAAATTTACCTGAGCTTTGTCCACCTGAAATGTGGCTGACCAATGTGGTAGCATGGTGCTCCACCACGTCTACGGAGGTGCGAGATGACCTGAAGAACGGCCATGTTTCAGCACTGTGGCGCTCGATCTTGTGTTGGTAAGACCTGTCTTAGGTGTGCTCCGTAAAGACAAAGGGTGGAGTGCATGGTATGCATGTGAAATACTTAAGAGTAGTTTGGAATAATTATTTCTCTATTTCAGGAACTTTTTTGGGGGAGGGGGAATTAAATGACAGGCAGATAATATTAAGGGGATCGTAGTAATCTTCAGAAGTTACCAACGGTCACTATGAAACCACGTGTAGCAATAAGTGGAAATACTTGCGAGTGCTAAAGTTAAGCTGAAATACTGGCGTGTGTACTATAAGTTGGAAATATTTAAGAAATGGCGTGTGCAGGACTTGAAATTAGAGACGGGCACTTCCACGTGGTGAGTACTGCGAGAGTCTCAATCTGTGTATGAGACAAAGGATAAAGAGAAGTATTCGTCCAAGGTATCGGTTGAGAACTCGCTTGTGTGACGAATATGATCTAAATGTTACTTTGCGTGTTATGTTTCCGTGTGACGCTGTATTCAAACTCTAATACTCTGAGAAAGAAGCAAGGTGAGTCAGCCGTCTATCCAGCAATGCCATTTGGCTTGCATTGCACAGGAAGACGTGCATATATCCTCCAGAGTTCGTAGTAGGAAAGAAAAGTTAGGAAGTGGGGCAGTGTCACGTGAAACTGGGATGAGTACTAATTGAAGTGGAAAAGCTGAAAGTGAAGTGATTCTAACGTTGTGACTATTCTTTGTGATGTATTCTATAATGCCAGTGTGATGTATTTCATGTAATTTAGGCATGTGTGGTTTGCATGGGAGAGTAGCAAGACAGGTTCAGAGGCAGTGGGCTATGCATGTTGCTTTTAGCACCGCCTGGTCTGCAGTAAATTTTCAAGATTATGGGTGTGAGAGTCGAAGTGTGAGATACAGCAAAAGGTCCACCATCCTATCCAGAAAGTGCACTGTAGCGTTAGATGAGACCACAAGATAGAGTATCACCAATGTAAAGCCATGCCCACAGAGTGGAGTTCCTCATGTATAAAATGTAATGGTGTGTTTAGGTTATCCGTTTCCGCTGAGTAATATTCAAACAAGAGAATAATTTGTATCTTAATTGTGGGTACTACAGCTCATAATCAGTCATTGATGTTACTTGATAAATATGAATAAATCCACTCGCATGGCAGGCCACTCATCTTGCAGGCCTGACTGCTTGTTGCCACAGTATGAGCAAGGCATGTGGGTGCCTCTCAACATAAAAGGTAATTTTTTCTGGATCAAAAGTTGTAGGCCCACTAATCAATTTAACAGATACTGCACATACAAAAAATTTAAAAAATACCTCGTCACAAACGTTTAAATGAAATGTACACGTGGTTGGGGCATTCCGTCGGGTTGATTGTTCACTTGGCGCAAATCTTTTCAGTTGATACCTCTTCGGCGACTTGCATGTCGAGTCATAAATGCCGAAAAACATGTAGTAAGATATTTGGCATTGCGTATCATTGTAAAGTTTATTATAATCTGGTGAACAATTTGTCAGAGCCAGCCTTACACAGTCTGAAATATGAGCATCAATCAGTTTATTTCTATACTTAGATTACACTGTGTTAGTCGTTAAAAGTGATGTCTCACATAGATAAGTTGATTAAAAAAAAGACGATAAAACATATTACGCCACTTTTACAATGTTAGGATATGTTTCCACTCTCACTAATTTCCAAATGTAATCTTCATTGTATTCTTACTTTAAGGATATGTCACTTTGAAATCGAATATTTCGTCTTCAAGTTTAGTCTCGCTACAAGAGAAAAGAATATTCATTTTTCTACATGTACTTTTTGGAAACGTTCAGCTATGAAAGTGAGAACAGGTTCCACTGTCACGAATTTGAAAAACAGTTTCAAACTATGTTTTCAGTGCTGTCATCTGCCCCGTATAATTTGCAGCTCCTTGATCCAATGATGTCTGTTGCACCGATTGTTCGAACTATGAGAAAAGTGTTTCACATTTCATTACGATTCGTGAGTAGATGTTTCTCCTGCTGAGGAAAGACTGTAGCTTGGTGCTGTCGTAAACGGCGATGAAAGGCAAGTGGAGAGGAATGGGATGGAAACAATGTTATCAGATGTACCACCTACAAATACAATGCGAAACACTCCATGTAAACAAACTGCTATTTACAAAGACGGTCCATCAAAACAAAAGTTTTGAAAAGTCAGCTCACAAAGCCATGGTGATCGACTGGTCGATAGTGATCGGCGGGTTGACCACCCATAGTGTGGAGCAGGGCTTCCCAACCTGTGGTCCGCGGCCAACTTTCACCAAATCGTGTAAACTAATGAGTAAAATTATTGAATAAAACTGTGAAAATCTAATTCATCACTATTTTTCTTTCGAGTGAAAAATACGTGTAATTTTACTTCAGGTCGTATCCCCAAGCAGCCTTTGCGGTTCCTAAGTGAGAACGTATACACAGTTTAGTGCGGGAGAATGCGGCTTCTCTGATCGACTGTTTAGCAACAACCTTTTACGCATGCGCGGAGCGAGCTTTGTCGACCAATCACAGCACTCGCTGGCACGTATGCTGCCCCAGGCATCATTTAATGTTAAACTTGTTTTGTCAGTGCACTACCTATTTGAAAGTCGATTTTTGACCAGTTTATTACTTCTAGCATGGATCGGCTGCTAAAGTCAGGATCATTGAAGAAGGGTGCAGTTTCTCCATCGCCTTCACAACAAGGGAAGTTTCCAGTTGAAATGAATGAGGAGGGAGGAAGACCAAAGGAAGACTTTACATACATTTGAACATTTTTTTCGGATTTCACGAAAAATCACACACACACTCACACTCACACACACACACACACACACACACACACACACACACACATTAGCCAAATAGTGGAAGTGAACAGACCGTAAGCGGCAGCTTCTCAACAGCGAACAGTTTGGACGTGATGTTTATTGCTCTTGGAGGAAGAAAGCTCCATCGTGAGAAATTTCAATTACCGAGTGATTTTAATCAGGCTATAGTGTGTTAAACAAAGGGAGTAAATCCACTAGTAGGTGTCTGGGTACAATGGGAATCAAATTGGACCGTTAATTTCAAGTTGTTTTCATTCATCTCTAAACCAAAGACTATTGATACTTCGGGGGGGGGGGGGGGGGGGGGGATCATTGGGAACATGGCACTTGCATTAAGAAGCTTTCAGTTCGTATCGATTTCGCTATGAAATTTAAAGTTACTGTGCTTTTGACTGACTAGGGGTCCTCCATGGATTTTCGACTGAAGAAGGGGTCCGCCAGCTGAAAAGGTTGGGAATCCCTGGTGCAGAGCACCAGGGAACCTGAACCTTTGCTTGGACCGCATCACAAGTCTATGGTAATAAGATTTGGCATAGTTAACAAAGATAACTAGGGACCCTTTCAAGCTGCGAATAACAACCTTAATTAGTGTTCCAAATCGTCAACCCACAAAGTGCACGTTAGATAACCATGTAACACGTTTAGTCGCCCGCCTGTGTATCGACAGCGCTTCCAATACGCCGCGAGTGCTTTCCGGCTGGCGAGCCGTCGGCGCCACTTTCCCGTAACTGATGACCGGTGCTTCTGACAGGTTAATAATTGCGCAGCGAGTGCGGTCGATATAAAGTGCTTCAATTAACCTGCAATTGCCTGGCCAACAATCGTGCACGGAACGGGACGGCGGAACGCAACCCCAGACGGGGTCCAACAACAGCAGCAACGGCGGCGGCGGCAGCAGTGCGTTCGTCATGTGGCTGCCACGAACACTGTCCGCCGTGTAGCGCCCCCATTGCGAACATCACTCGTTTCGGCTACGCAGGACCGTTCTTTTCGCATAACCAGAGGCAAAAAAAGGTTTCCCCGTATTTTTCTGTCTGTCAAATACAATTTCCAGAGGAAACAATGAAAGCCGCAGGACGGCTAAAAGAGCGAAACACTGGAAAAGCACATACATAATGGGACCGCAGTACACGATCACAGTATTGTATTAATGCACCAAAACGTACAGAGAGGTTCCAGAACCGTTAACTCAAGAGGCATTGGCTCTCAGACTGCGCACAAACTATCGAACTCGTTCTCTGAGGCCATTTTCGGCAAAATGCTACTATACGCTCCCTCCCTTCTTGAAATCGTTAGCTCAACCACTTTTTGTTGTTAGCTGCATTATCCGCTTCTTTGCTTGTTATAGACACGAAGTACTGAGACGTGTTGCGGTTTCCTAGACTGCCCTTCGTGAACCTGTTTCCTTCAGTAGGCTGTAGAGGTAAGACGTTGGTGCCCAAATGAAACAATCTATATATAACTAACTTCGAATTTAATAAACAGACTCGATACCTTGACAGCTTACCATGACTAAACAATTTTGCATGGCACATGACTCGCAGCCAGACAAAGGTTAACAAAATTTTACTGTATTTATCACTCTGAGGTCATCAAACAGTGATTGCTCGAACTGCGGAGAACCACGATACGGCTTTCTTATACTTTACACCAAGACAGGCGGGCAATTAAATTCAAATATTATGAAATAACTGGTCAAAGAAATGAAAGAACCTTTAAGTGAAACTAACCCAAGGCACTTGACGGCTGCTCCAAAATATATGTCTGACCTGCTGTCTAGGAAATTCATAATATAAAAACCAAGAGTGAAAGTTGAATAAACAGCAAAATCCAACTGTCTTAACGAACAATATGGAGACGCTCTATACAAGTAAGTTTAACAGCAGCAGCTACTTCAGGCCTAATAGCTCACAACAGCAACTCAAAATCATTCAGGTAATTTATTCAAGAAATCTGAAATCCCTTAAACTTTATAGGGCTCGGTTCAAGTTACAATTCAGTGCCTAAAAGCTTGACAAACCACTCAGTTCTAACTGGCGAGTTAACAGATTAGTTTATTATTTAACAGAGACACGAGACTTACAGACGGAAGGCTCAACCAAAAAATATCAAATGGACACACCAAAAGGCGTCAAGTTTCAACAGTAATTAATCCTGCGCCCAGAACACATCGATATAGTTTCTTGAGACAGAGATCAAACTACTGGACCAAGAAATATACTTTTTGTCGCATAGACTAGCAAGCCGTGGAACTAACTTTTACGCGTTCTCGGATTCACGCCATTTACGTAATCAAACATCAGTCCCAAGACAGTGGGATACCTAAGTGCTCTTAAAAGCAGGCCGATGTGGCTGAACTGTTGTAGACGCTTCAGCCTGGAACCGCGCAACCGCTACGGTCGCAGTTTCGAATCCGACCTCTGGCATGGATGTGTGTGATGTCCTAAAGTTACTAGGATCTGATGACCCCAGATGTTAAATTCCATACTGCACAGAGCCATCTGAACCATTTGCCCTTAAATCAACTTGGCCATAACTGAAACATAAAACATTGTAGTTACCAAACTATCCAACGTAAAATAAAAAGGAACTATTTTACACCAAATTATCTAGCACCTAAAGCTTTGTTTCAAATACTGGAACTTAACTACTCTTTAACCTGCTACCTTGTTTGACCATGGTTCGTACCAAAACGTTTGAATAACAAACGTACTGTAATGCAGGTACTCAGATTCAATGGCGCGATCCGTTTGCCGTTACACGGTACCATATAGAAACCAAGACCGGCTCATAGTCGGGCTGGAACAGTTATGGACACAACATTCAATTTCAGTAATACATTATACACATCTGAATGCACACGGTGAAAAGAATTAAGTGTGACCTGCCACTAAGCCCACACAGTTTCTAAGTAATGTCGCCACAAGACAAGACAATTTTAAGCGTTAACTACTCTCTTCAGTTAACAGAAAATTTATACATCACCGTAATTACAAAACACAAATCCGAACGCTCATAGGATTACAACATGTACAATATGCCACCACATTAATTCGGATCACACTGTATAAAGCTTACTAGGCTTGTGATAATTGAAGTGGTGCAGCCAACAGCCTAAATGCACTCAGCCTAACTCACAGAGGTAAAAATACAATTTAACACAAGTGCCTTGGCCACAGAAATATCTTCTTAATGACCAGACGCTGGGTTGCTCACCATAATATCTGCAATATGACCGGCAAATCAATGCTCAGCCGCCGTCTGTGCAATTTCAGCCGGCTCTCCAACGTGACTGCCGCGGCATGACAGCCGCCTACTCCATTATCCACTGGCTCCTTGCGACTTGGCTCGGTTCTTACCAACAGTGCAGCTTGGTGCCCAACACACTGGAACGGGTCTCCAGGCTCTGTCCAGACGGAAACTCTGCTGGCGTTGCGCGAGCCTCCGTGTCTGGGTTTTCGGCATATCATGGCCCTCTCGGCTCGGCAAGTCCCCAGGCCAAAATCAGGAAACGGCACTCGATCAGCCGATGGCCGACGCCTTGCCAGAGAATTTGCGTGCGTTGCCCAAGTACAAAATGTGTTCGCATGACTACGTCAATTTTAACACTCCTAAGTGTGATGAAAGAGTTTTTCGATTGATCGAGGAAGATGTCAGTGACACGGATCAAAAGTAGACGACTTTTAAAAAGCTAGTGTTAATAAAACTACTAGAGGAGGGCCACTGAAAGGAAGACCTTCAGGACACCTGTGAAGGTGACTTTTCCTTTTCTACATTAGAATGCATAACATTCTAGTTAAAATGTGATTTGTGTAGTAATAAAGCGAAATGTAGATTACAGTAGCGAATGTTAGTTTTGCAAACTTTGTTGTTTTATCTACCAAGCACAGTTTTCATGTGCAATTTTAATATGTGGAATTTAGTTTCATGTGGAAGTTTGCTTGATACAGAGATACTTCAGAAAGCAAAATTCAGTTCTCTAGGAAACGGTGAACTCGCTGCTTTGTCCCCTCCCCCAAATGAACCAATCAACCAATCAGTTCTTTAATAGTTCTTCTATGCGCGTTGAGCCGTGCGTGGCTCGTGTTCGTGCCATCTATTATTTAACACCCTGTTTTTGCCGTACTGCCACCTCGGTAAGTTAGTTTCAATTACTTGTGTCACTGAGTTGCTGCTTTGCCTGCCCGTGAGTGACAGGAGCAGAGCTTATCGATATAAACCCCGCCGTAGTATCTTTGCTGGACTGCTGTTACTTCCCCGTCGTCGTGTGTCGAGAAGTCAATTGGAAACGGCGTACAGTGCAATTCGGGACCTGGCAGTGTTTGAGCTGGCACGCGGCGCAGGTGCAATCGGGGCGCAGCAGCAGTGAGGTCGGGATCGCCATGACTCGCCGACACACCTGATTGGAGTGGGGCTGAATTTAGTTGGTCGTCGGTCGGCCGTCTTGCCGGACGACGTGTATTTGGCCGGCGATCGCTTATGGGTTGGCTGTGTGTGCCGACGCGTGATCCGTCCCTGTTATTGTACAGTCACTGCCGTTTGAATTGTCTAGTTCTTCGTGCGAGTGTTAGTGAAACAGTGTGTAGTTTGTGTGATTTTGACTGACAAGTTATTTTAAATGTTGTCGGCGTACAGGCTCTGAAGAGTCGGTCGATTGGCATGGGGGCAGTGAGGAATCCTCGGCGGAACGTAGTTTGGCAGAGGCCCGCTGGCGGTCTCTACGCGGTGTCGGAGACTGTGGCGCTGTTCCCATTGCTACGAGGTATATGGTTCACTGACACAGGACACGACAGTTGAGTTTTGATTTAACCTACCAGCAAGTCAAGACTGTTCACATTTTATAGTTTGGAGTTCATTGCGGGCTGTTGGGATATTCCCGCAAGCAACAACATTGTTTTCAAGTTGGAAAATTCCAGCTACCCTCCGGTGGAGTTTCACTGTATTCGGTTATTTCAATTGAAGTGCACCAGTTGAATCTTATGCCTTGTGGGCGTTAACGTTCTTGTTACCTGCCCTGGGCGTTGACATAAATTTCTGGCAGTGTAGTTTCCTCATCGTGTTGTTGCTGTGTATAGTTTGACCGCTCCGTGTGTGATTGGTTGTGAGCGCCAAAGTCTTCTAAGTTGTTCCGTTGAACTGCCTGTTGTGCCCTGGTCGGGTGAAGTGGAAGTAATCTTGTCGGTGGGTCAGCTGTCTGTCTGTCGGTTGGGTTGTCGTCGGATCGTGAATGGTTGGTCCGACTGCCTGTCACACCTAAGTGAGCGTCAGTGTTTGAATTACAGGCCGACCCTCGGAAATCTGGGTGCCCTTGTGGAGATTGTCCTTTTTTTTTAAATTTGGTCTTGTTGTTGGTACTTGTATGGCTGCTAGTGTGTTTAGTGTTTGAAATTAGAGTTACTTTACTCTTACGGCCTTCAACCTAGTTTAAAGTACTGTTTCACGTAAGCGCTTTCGCATTTTTTTTAAAAAAAATTGATTTTGCAAGTTTTAAGTAGGCTTTTAGGTTTTTTTTATTGGTAACGCCACGTAGCGTTCTGTATGAGAATCACTGGCTGTGCTGTGTGCAGCCTGTGGCTGGTTTGCATTGTTGTTGGCTATTGTAGTGTTGGGCAGTTGGTTGTTAATAGCGCGTATTGTTGCGCAGTTGGAGGTGAGCCGTCAGTAGTGGTGGATGTGGGGAGAGATGGCGGAATTTTAAGAGTGGACGATCTGCACGTGTGTCCATCAGAAAGAATGAATTTGTAATATTGGATATCATGGACTAATGACTTTTGAACGCTATTAAGGTAAATACATTATTTGTTCTCTATCAAAATCTTTCTTTTGCTAACTATGCCTATCAGTAGTTAGTGCCTTCAGTAGTTCTAATCTTTTATTTAGCTGGCGTAGTGGCGCTCGCTGTATTGCAGTAGTTCGAGTAACGAAACTTTTTGTGAGGTAAATGATTTGTGAAACGTATAGGTTAATTTAGTCAGGGTCATTCTCTTGTAGGGATTATTGAAAGTCACATTGCGTTGCGCTAAAAAATATTGTGTGTCAGTTTAAGCACAGTCGTGTATAATTTTTCTAATGGGACATTTCAAAGTCTTCGGCCTTCAACCGATTTTAATTTCAGTTGTTTACTTCAATCTACTGAAATTTTAAGTCTTCAGCTTTCAAACGGTTTGAGTTGTTTGCTCTTTATTCCTTCAGCCTAAATTAAAGCAGTGTTTCACGTAAGGACTTTAATACTTTTTTTAAAAAAAATATGTTTTATAGTCTTAAGTGTTCGGCCTTCAACCGATTTGAGTTTAACTTGTTCACTTCAGTCTAACTAAAGAACTTTTTTAATATGGCTTGCCTTTTAAATTTCTGATTATGCTTGCGTTATATGTTATTGGCCTTCAGCGGTTTTTAAATTAAAGTGGCTTTCAGCCAGTAATTAACTCCCAAAGATTATAGCTGTGGGTTTAAACTTTTTTGAGATCTTGTAACGTTTGATCAAATAATAAAGTTGTGTGCTCGAGTGTAACTGACAGCTCCTTATTTTGTCCCCTTTCCACAATTTATTCTATCTGTCCTGTCCGGTAGGTTAAGCATGGCATTTCACGCGCTATTTAAAAAACAGCACAAAACTAAGTGATTTTGGGTGACATAAGGTAAAATACAGCAAGATTCATTTAGTGCTATTAAATGAAAATAAATGTTATTTAACTTAAATTAACATTTTAAAAGGATTTGAGCCTTAAAAATCTGTTTAAACGTTAGTTATGCTCCAAACAGAAAGTCACCTCATCAGTTAAGGGATAACAAGACGAAGAGAACAGGCAGCACTGTGAGCAGTAATGGGGCCGGAGTAGGATTTATCACGTGATAAATGATTAAATTTTCATTTATTTAACTAGTGGGTCTACTGTGTCTAAACGATATACTGACATTCTCAAGTAGCCTGCTTCCAGCACTTAAATACTAGTTCCAGTCAACGTTCTCCCTTACTGTATTATACTTACTTGGATTTCTTAACAACCCACATTTTGCTATCGAATGTGATTGCTGAACTTTAACTATTATACATGTGCACTGAGCTGTAAGAGCCATTAAATGAAAACGACACAGTTCGGAGAAATAAGTAAATCGATTACTATCTCGAAAGTAATCACTGTAATTGCTAATACCATTATGCCCCTGTTAGAAAAGACGGCAGTGCCTTCATAGAAAAATGTTAGCTGTTGCTTACAGAAATCTGATAACATCCAGGCGTGCACCTCTTCGTCCGAAGCAAATCGACAGCCACGAATGTCTTTCTTCGACGTTCCAGAAATATAGACATCACTTGGGGAGAGATCGAGACTGTATGGACGCTGTGCAACGGCTTCCCAGCGAAATTTTTCAGCTTCGCCGAAACAACATTCACGCACGTCTGCTTCGGTAAAGTTTATATGACTTTCTCTGTGACTTCAAGGGCCAGTTCGTCATTCTCTTTCTGGAACCCTGCGCCACAATCAACACACAGAGCTACCTGGACACTTCGCGAAAGTTGAAGAGCCGTATCAAGTCTGATGGGCCAAAAATGTAGTGGACGGCTCGCCCACATGTTGCCAAGGTTTTTTTGAGTACGCTGCAGAAGTTTCGATGGGAAGCCCTTACACATTGCTTGACTGGTTGATTTGGGGGAGGGGACCAAACAGCCAGGTCATCGGTCCCACCATATTAGAGAAAGATGGGGAAGGCAGTCGACTGTGCCCTTTCAAAAGAACCATCCCGATATTTGCCTGAAGCTATATAGGGAAATCAAAGAAAACCTAAATCAGGATGGCCGAACGGGGGCTTAAACCGTCTCCCCCCCCCCCCCCTTTGCACATCCTCCGTACAGTCCCGATCCCTCTCCCCATGCAATTTCAAATACATTCGTCACCATCGATTTGCTTCGGATGAAGATGTGCCCGTCTTGGTACGATCATGGTTTTCGAAGGAGGCACGGATGTCTTGCCTCAGAGTTGTATACATTTATTTACTATTAGACACAGTCTTGATTACGATTTATTTATCAAGGTGACCGGTTTAGACTACTACTGTGGTCATCTTCAGACCACTGAGTAGGAACCTCTTTCTGTTGGAGAAAGAGGTTCCTACTCAATGGTCTGAAGATGACCACAGTAGTGGTCGAAACCGGTCACCTTGATAAATAAATCGTGATCAAGACTGTTTTTAATAGTAAATATTTGTAAGACATTGATCACTGCCTTTCCCGTAATGTATTCAAAAGTAATGGTATACATTTGTTAACAGCTATGGCGTTTAGATTTGAAACATTAAATAATTTGAAATTAACTGGCAGTTTAAAAATGTGTGCCTAAGCGACACTCGAACTCGGGACTTAAACTTTTCGCAAGTAAGTACTCTGTCCACTGAGCTATCCACGAACGACTTAGGACCTGTCCTAACAGCTTTACTTCTACCAGAATAACCGAGTGTCGCTTGGGTAGCAGAGTCGGTAGAGCACTTGCTCCCGAAAAGCAGACGATTCGAGTTCGAATCGCGGTCCGGCACACAGTTTTAATCTTCCAAAATTTTTCATATCAGCTCGCACTCCTCTGCAAAGTAAAAAGTAGATTTCTGTAGCTTACTATTATGATCTGTTCCACATTAAATTATTTGCTTGGTAATTAAACAACTTCAAACAAATTCAGGTTTGCTTTTCGGTTTGTCACCTTTACTTAAGCTATAAAGTCTCTCCTTCGAAATAATGCTGTTCACAACAGCTTCACTATTTTCATCTTTCAGTCCTTTTCAAAGTCGGTCACGTAAGTTCAGATAAAACATAAAAAAAACACGAAAGTGAGAGGTGGTGTAGAGAGTGCTGTGGGAATTATAGTCATAGGAAATCTCCAGAAAAGCAGAAATGATTATTGAATAAGTCAACACTGCAAAAAAAGATTCACTTGTATTTCTCCAAGTGTATATAGACTCGTTACAAACAGTTCAACAAGAAGTAAGTTAAACTACCATTGTCAACAATGATGAGGTCCTCTGAACTAAAGCATAAATGATGATGTCGGAGCCGTGACTAGGCAGCTTCTGCAAAGCGTCATACAGTGAAAAGACTCCAGTTGCAAGTAGCTGTGTGACTGCTGTCGGCCATCCTATATTGCAGCAACAGACGGCGCTCGGGATTTGGAGATACTGCTGGTGTGGCTTAGATAATGCGCTCCTCAATGTCCGCCAAATCCCGCATGACCTTCATCAGTGTCTGATGGAAATTTGCGATTCCGTTGTTAACTTTAAGATGCTACTAGGTTGGTGTTGAAACCTGATATCACAAGATAGGGAAGGGTAAGGAGGAAGTCTTTGATGGGGGAAGGAGATGGACATAGGGTTAAGGAGCAGGTGGTCATACTAGGAAAAGTCTCCATCCCGTTGGGCCACGCTACAAAAGTATCGTCCACAGACAGCCAGAAGCAGTAAGGAAAGAGACTTGCAGACTGCAGTGTTTTTCCCTCAAAATCTTCCATAAAATAGTTGGGCACCACGGGAGAATGAGGTCTTCCCATGGTGACATCGTCAACCTGTTCAAACCACCGTTGGTTGAATAAGAAATAAGTAGAGATAAGCACATATTTAAGCAATAGTACTTTGTCTTACTCAAACTCACTGCTGGTGACCTCTAACGAGTCTTCAAGCAGCTCTCATCATCCTGCACAACGTGGTAATGTCTTACGGTCGTTAGAGATCATCAGTAGCAAGTTGGAGAGAGATGAAGTATCATTACTTAAATATGTGGTCATATGGCGATAGTCTGCCTGGCGAGCTACAAAACCTAAAACCGGGTTTCGAATAGCTCTGAGCACAATGCGACTTAACTTCTGAGGTCATCACTCGCCTAGAACTTAGAATCAATTAAACCTAACTAACCTAAGGACATCACACACATACATGCCCGAGGCAGGATTCGAACCTGCAGTCCTAGCGGACGCTCGGCTCCAGACTATAGCGCCTAGAACCGAGCGGCCACTCCGGTTGGCGCGGTGTTTCAGCCGGACGGCTGTTCTGATACTGCATTCCGTGCAAGAAAGTTTATTGCAGGGATTTTAATGAAGATGCAGAGGCACTCACTGCAATGGCGTTGCCATATTTGGGAAGTATGTCTTCGAGAATAGAAAAGACCCCTGACTACCAACATACACACATCAAAAAAAGATTTGTATCACCCCGGTTCCCAGAACTCCTGAAAACACACGCTGATTGTGGATATTGTGTCACAGACACAGTCCCTCTGATTGTTCAGGCATGTCACTAAACACATCCAAAGATGTAAACAACCATGCATGGTCAGCGCCTATTAGACGGAGGACTCCTACAGCCGATCATTTCCACTCATTCCACCAGGAAGGAGGTGCACGGCTCGAGTGGACAAGAGACATTGCATGTTTTGTGTGAAGTGTTATCCATAGCGTCGTCTTTCTGGGACTATTCTTAAGGCCATAGATATCCGTAAGGGGGATGATCTTTTGAGTGGGGATGCAGTTTTCTGTCAAACACCGCCTGGAATCCAGAACTGGCTGCCATTAAATTAAACAGGAGAAACAACGAATTACGATTCACTACGCAGTGCACTGCTGAACTTTAATTTAACACTTAACAACAGTGGCGCTGGCAGCACAGTAACTGCCCATAGCGCACGCAAGGCCTTTGAGTTGCTGGCGCTGGGGAATACTACGAACCCTCCTTTCCTCCAGCTTAAGGCGTCTTCCTATGCATGCGTATTTCTCTTCCTTGCCTGATACAGTTCGATGGTGCCTCGCAATTGTAACCAGTCGTGTCTTCCAGCAGTGAAACCAGCAACTACCACCACCTGGAGACGTCGAACAGTTGTATCGACGAACTATTGCGGGATTTGCACGATATGATCCAGCGGCAAACGCGAAAAGTGTATTTGAGGTGAAGAGCTTACTTCGATCAGAAACAAAAATTGCTCTGTGAAACACTCCGAACATAAATGTGGTTCTGTAAGTTACTGAAGTTGAGTGACAACAAGGAAACTACGAAACGGTTTCTGACGTTGCATATATTAAATTTTTAAGGACCTCGATATGACACAGTGTTGACGACGGGAAACCAAATGAATGTCAACGAACAAAATTCTAGGCAGATAACATTTGTAAAAGCAAGAGTATTTTAACCAGATGGACAAGGGAAATGCGGGGCCACACCATTCTCGGTTCTGGCTTGATATGAATAAAGCATTTTTCTGGTTTTCGTGCCCACTTCTTGAGAAAATTAGTTGTTAGCTACTGTCCATGAATTTTTGTCCAACATTTCTTTATTGATTTTTCTGATGTTTCGCAAGCACGAGTGGCTGCTATTGTCAAAGCTTCACGGTGCATTGCTGGTGGCAGATTGAAGTAAAGGCTTGCGGCGGCAGATTGTGTGTACATAGCCGCGCCAAGATTCAAGGGCTTTTTCGTGGTCATTACCGCTGCGGTTCCCTGCAACGGTCGTTTGCTGCCGCACAGCGACCCAGGATCCGCTCACCTTGAGGCTTCCTTCTTTCTTCTAGCAGCTATTGTCTTGTTTGTGTATTTCTACAACTTCCCTGAACAAACGGGTATGATAACTCTTCTCCATATCAATAACTTCCGTGTCATCGAAGTTTACTATGCCCGATAGTCCACCACACGCCTGTATTCGCGAGCATTCAACTACGGGACAGAAATATCGAAGCCACATATGGACACTCCTACGGTCTAACCACACCAATGTCCAGCAAATGGTTCACAATTTTGCGTAGTTGTCCCATCTTTAAGGCTGAAAGAAAGCACGGCGTCCGGCGCACCGGATTCTGATCCGTATCTGATATTAGGTCTTAGCGGTCATCGCCAACCGATCTGCCCGTACCGGGGGAAGTTCTCCAATTGCGAGGCATCCGACTTAGGAAGAGACCCTACCTGGAACTTAGGCTCGCTTGAAGCCAAACTACGCACATTGGTACGACTACCATTAGCAAAAAAGTTGTACCTTTTCTCAGGCTGAAATTTAAATTGAAAACTTCTCCCGTAACAATCAAGCATAGTCTTGAAATTTGTAGTCTAACAATACCTTCACCTGTAATGGCTGCCCGATCACTCATCAGCAGTTCTGTTGAAGAGTTTGCAAATCATGGAACCCAGCTGCTCGGCGGTACCTAAAATACCAAGTATAATCGACCAACGGGGTATTACACCCAGAATCAAGCAGAGGGCACAGAGATTCAGATCCAAGCACACGTAGGATGAACGCAGCTCACTTTGCGCCTCCTCCAACAACATAAGTGCAGAGACGCGAGACCACATGGCTACTCCCTGGTTTGGCGGCGTCAGCTATTCAGAAATTTATTGCGTGCCAACCCACAGTTTCGTGCAAACTGGCTCCGTTTTGAATAACGGAAACACATATAATACCGAACGCCCTCCACTTTAGTGTGGTCAGTCATTTTCTACTCCATAACTTACTTCACAAGACTGCTCTGCTTTTCATCTCCATTTCTGTTATTCACAGTCCCCACAATCGACTTACCCAAATCAGCGAACGACTGAGTTCTATTGGAAAACTTCATCCTAGAGAGTTTTTGCGACTTCAGGCACTATAAATACTGGTCACGATATCGCCCTCAGAAATCTCAAAACAGAGGGCCGGGATGGCTATTTGCACACCATCAATCAGTTTCGCCCGTTGGTTCGTTACCGGCTTGTACTCTAAATACATGCTGAACAATGAACTCCTTCCTCCTGCGAGTTCCAAAATGTTCCGATATAATTCCTACAAAAACCAGTTAAGATCTTCTCCCCTTCAAAGCTGTCCAAAATTATTCTACTAAATCGATCAACCGTTAACGGGAAAATAATTTGAAAAATGATACTGCAAGGTACTTTCAAAATACCAGTTTGTGGTTTAACCATGAACCACACTAACCACCTTCCTCCGACAGCTCCTGACCCTCAAGCAACAATACTCAACGGGTTAGGTAGCTTACATAATTATTTACCAGAATCAAATGTATGATACGCATCGTACCATCATCCAAGCAGATAAAACTAGTTCTTGCAATTTTTGAATTTCACGCAGTTTATGAGTATCGTTATTAATTAAACGAACATCCCATACCTAGATGGTCCAACACAACTTGTTGCCGGAAAATGTGCTCACGGAAGAGAAACGCAACACTATACTTGGTAAAATCTTCTTGCACATTAATGAATAGTGCAATACACCCGGAGCAGGCTAAACGTACGCCCCCAATAGACGAGGCGGTGACGTTTACTGGTACGTTCAAGGCTGCCCATGATGTACAGTCAGCAACAGTGCAAGCTTACAACAGACAGGACATTTAGACACTATCATTGTATATCAAATACAGTAAACTATACGCATATTACTAGCGTGTACCTTCACCTTTAATGTTCTACGAGTCGGGGCGTGGAATATCAGAAGCTTGAACGTGGTAGGGAAACTAGAAAATCTGAAATGGGGAAATGCAAAGGCTCAATCTAGATATAGTAGGAGTCAGTGAAGTGAATTGAAGTGGATGGAAGACAAGGATTTCTGGTCAGATCAGTATCGGGTAATATCAACAGCAGCAGAAAATGGTATAACAGGTGTAGGATTCGTTATGAATAGGAAGGTAGGGCAGAGGGTGTATTACTCTGAACAGTTCAGTGACCGGGTTGTTCTAATCAGAATTGACAGCAGACTAACACCGACAACGATAGTTCAGGTATACATGCCGACGTCGCAAGCTGAAGATGAACAGATAGAGAAAGTGTATGAGGATATTGAAAGGGTAATGCAGTATGTAAAGGGAGACGAAAATCTAATAGTCATGGGCGACTGGAATGTAGTTGTAGGGGAAGGAGTAGAAGAAAAGGTTACAGGAGAATATGGGCTTGGGACAAGGAATGAAAGAGGAGAAAGACTAATTGAGTTCTGTAACAAATTTCAGCTAGTAATAGCGAATACACTGTTCACGAATCACAAGAGGAGGAGGATTACTTGGAATAGGCCAGGAGATATGGGAAGATTTCAATTAGATTACATCATGTTCAGACAGAGATTCCGAAATCAGATACTGGATTGTAAGGCGTACCCAGGAGCAGATATAGACTCAGATCACAATATAGTAGTGATGAAGAGTAAGCTGAAGTTCAAGACATTAGTCAGGAAGAATCAATACGCAAACAAGTGGGATACGGAAGTACTAAGGAATGACGAGATACGTTTGAAGTTCTCTAACGGTATAGATACAGCAATAAGGAATAGCGCAGTAGGCATTACGGTTGAAGAGGAATGAACGTCTCTAAAAAGGGTCATCACAGAACTTGGGAAGGAAAACATAGGTACAAAGAAGGTAGCTGCGAAGAAACCATGGGTAACAGAAGAAATACTTCAGTTGATTGATGAAAGGAGGAAGTACAAACATGTTCCGGGAAAATCTGAAATACAAGTCGCTGAGGAATGAAATAAATAGGAAGTGCAGGGAAGCTAAGACGAAATGGCTGCAGGACAAATGTGAAGACATCGAAAAAGATATGATTGTCGGAAGGACAGACTCAGCATACAGGAAAGTCAAAACAACCTTTGGTGACATTAATAGCAACGGTGGTAACATAAAGAGTGCTACGGGAATTCCACTGTTAAATGCAGAGGAGAGAGCAGATAGGTGGAAAGAATACACTGAAAGCCTCTATGAGGGTGAAGATTTGTCTGACGTGATAGAAGAAGAAACAGGAGTCGATTTAGAAGAGACATGGCGTTCCAGTATTAGAATCGGGCTTTAGAGGACTTACGCTCAAATAAGGCAGAAGGGTTAGATAACATTCCATCAGAATTTCTAAAATCATTAGGGGGAAGTGGCAACAAAACGACTATTCACGTTGGTGTGTAGAATATATGAGTCTGGCGACATACCATCTGACTTTCGGAAAAGCATAATCCACACAATTCCGAAGACGGCAAGAGCTGACAAGTGCGATAATTATCGCACAATCAGCTTAACACCTCATGCATCGTAGTTGCTTACAAGAATAATATACAGAAGAATGGAAAAGAAAATTGAGAATGCGCCAGGTGACGATCAGTTTGGCTTTAGGACAATTAAAGGCACGAGAGAGGCAATTCTGACGTTATGGCTAATAATGGAAGGAAGGCTAAAGAAAAATCAAAACACGTTCATAGAATTTGTCGACCTGGAAAAAGCGTTCGACAATATACACTCCTGGAAATTGAAATAAGAACACCGTGAATTCATTGTCCCAGGAAGGGGAAATTTTATTGACCCATTCCTGGGGTCAGATACATCACATGATCACACTGACAGAACCACAGGCACATAGACACAGGCAACAGAGCATGCACAATGTCGGCACTAGTACAGTGTATATCCACCTTTAGCACCAATGCAGGCTGCTATTCTCCCATGGAGACGATCGTAGAGATGCTGGATGTAGTCCTGTTGAACGGCTTGCCATGCCATTTCCACCTGGCGCCTCAGCTGGACCAGCGTTCGTGCTGGACGTGCAGACCGCGTGAGACGACGCTTCATCCAGTCCCAAACATGCTCAACGGGGGACAGATCCGGAGATCTTGCTGGCCAGGGTAGTTGACTTACAGCTTCTAGAGCACGTTGGGTGGTGGCACGGGATACATGCGGACGTGCATTGTCCTGTTGGAACAGCAAGTTCCCTTGCCGGTCTAGGAATGGTAGGACGATGGGTTCGATGACGGTTTGCATGTACCGTGCACTATTCAGTGTCCCCTCGACGATCACCAGAGGTGTACGGTCAGTGTAGGAGATCGCTCCCCACCACCATGATGCCGGGTGTTGGCACTGTATGCCTCGGTCGTATGCAGTCCTGATTGGGGCGCTCACCTGCACGGCGCCAAACACGCATACGATCATCATTGGCACCAAGGCAGAAGCGACTCTCATCGCTGAGGACGACACGTCTCCATTCGTCCCTCCATTCACGCCTGTCGCGACACCACTGGAGGCGGGCTGCAAGATGTTGGGGCGTGAGCGGAAGAGGGCCTAACGGTGTGCGGGACCGTAACCCAGCTTCATGGAGACGGTTTGCGAATGGTCCTCGCCGATATTCCAGCAACTAATTTGCTGGGAAGTGGCTGTGCGGTCCCCTACGGCACTGCGTAGGATCCTACGGTCTTGGCGTGCATCCGTGCGTCGCTGCGGTCCGGTCCCAGGTCGACGGGCACGTGCACCTTCCGCCGACTACTGCCGAGAACATCGATGTACTGTGGAGACCTCACGCCCCACGTGTTGAGCAATTCGGCGGTACGACCACCCGGCCTACCGTATGCCCACTATACGCCCTCGCTCAAAGTCCGTCAACTGCACATACGGTTCACGTCCACGCTGTCGCGGCATGCTACCAGTGTTAAAGACTGCGATGGAGCTCCGTATGCCACGGCAAACTGGCTGACATTGACGGCGGCGGTGCACAAATGCTGCGCAGCTAGCGCCATTCGACGGCCAACACCGCGGTTCCTGGCGTGTCCGCTGTGCCGTGCGTGTGATCATTGCTTCTACAGCCCTCTCGCAGTGTCCGGAGCAAGTATGGTGGGTCTGACACACCGGTTTCAATGTGTTCTTCTTTCCATTTCCAGGAGTGTAAAATGGTGCAAGCTGTTCAAGATTCTGAAAAAAGTAGGGGTAAGCTATAGGGAGGGACGGGTCATATACAATATGTATAACAACCAAGAGGGAATAATAAGAGTGGACGATCAACAACGAAGTGCTCGTATTAAGAAGGGAGTAATACAAGGCTGTAGCCTTTCGCACCTACTCTTCAATCCGTACATCGAAGAAGCAATGATGGAAATAAAAGAAAGTTTCAGGAGTGGAATTAAAATACAAGGTGAAAGGATATCAATGATACGATTCGCTGGTGACATTGCTATCCTGAGTGAAAGTGAAGAAGAATTAAATGATCTGCTGAACGGAATGAACAGTCTAATGAGTACACAGTATGGTTTGAGAGTAAATCGGAGAAAGACGAAGGTAAAGAGAAGTAGTAGAAAAGAGAACAGCGAGAAAACATCGGGATTGATGGTCACAAAGTGAATGAAGTTAACGAATTCTGCTACCTAGGCAGTAAAATAACCAATGACGGACGGAGCAAGGAGGACATCAAAAGCAGACTCGCTATGGTAAAAAAGGCATTTCTGGCCAAGAGAAGTCTACTAATATCAAATACCGGCCTTAATTTAAGGAAGAAATTTCTGAAGATGTACGTCTGGAGTACAGCATTGTATGGTAGTGAAACATGGACTGTGGGAATACCGGAACAGAAGCGAATCGAAGCATTTGAGATGTGGTACTATACACGAATGTTGAAAATTAGGTAGACTGATAAGGTAAGGAATGAGGAGGTTCTACGCAGAGTCGGAGAGGAAAGGAATATGTGGAAAACACTGATAAGGAGAAGGGACAGGATGATAGGACATCTGCTAAGACATGAGGGAATGACTTCCATGGTACTAGAGGGAGCTGTAGAGGGCAAAAACTGTAGAGGAAAACAGACATTGGAATACGTCAAGCAAATAATTGAGGACGTAGGTTGCAAGTGCTACTCTGAGATGAAGAGGTTGGCACAGGAAAGTAATTCGTGGCGGGCCACATCAAACCAGTCAGTAGACTGATGAAACAAAAAAAAAAACCTTCACGCCCACTTGACCGGATAGCCACACAACCTGCTCCTACTGAAATATAATAATAGGAAATATAGTATAAAATTTTATTCCTCACAATCTCTGCGTACGAACTAGCAATAAGAACTTCTGCCTATGTAAAGGTGAAACAGCATGTACCTCAGACAGACCAAGTCAGTGTAATCTTTCCTAATATACAGAGTACTGGCCTTACTCCTATCTAATTTGTACGGAGGTAGTAAAATTAATCCGCAGCATAGCCGACCATATGGTTTACTTCATGCCAAGTTTCACCTTTGTTGCATATCGCCTTCAAGTTGTAGCAATCGTAATGATGAGCAGCGTAAATTCCTGAGAATATACATCTAATTCCTGAGAACACTGTGTAATGGTTCTTTATTTACGTGACCATTACGGCACTCCAACCCCAGTTCTCGATACCAGTAATATCGTATTACTTTTCTGAGAAGTAACAGACATATTTTGGTGACAATATTGACTTTCGGTTTTATTAATGTATAGGTACTCTGATGTATCGATGTATTACAGTGATATGGTTCTTGTGTGTATTCATTTCTGTGAGACTGCCATAATCTTTGACTTACTTGTAACAATTTTCGCGCGGATGCGCACAGAGCAGTCTTTGTTTAACTTTGCAGAAGTTAAGTTGTTATTTCGCTTTGTAAAACAACACAAAAGTCATGTGTTTGGGTAAAGTGGAAATTAAATATATGAAGTTTGATACAAAACTGTTTTCTTGATGATGTGACAATTAAGAAGAAGTATATGTGAATTTACAGGAAGTTTAATAAAAATGTGGACCGTGAACACAAAGTCAAAAATGATTTCTACCATACCATTGTTCTGTTCTAGGATTGGTTAATCATTAAGAATTTCCTGAAAAACGCATTTTTTAGGTCTTCAAATATTGCTAAAATACAGATCTGGAACTTCTAGCAGTCAAAGTGGAATCACCCTAAAGTCAACAAGATGAGCCATAACAACTTCGGCGAAATCTACGTGGGAATCCATTCAAGATAAGTGCCAAAGTTAATGACTTTTTTACAGTGACTTCATTATTTCCATTCTGAGGGTACCATCCGCAGCCAATAACTGTTGTTGCCCGATAAAGCGAACGTATGCTGCGTGAGAAACATTATTAATCTGATTTCTAATCCACTTTGCAAGTGGTGGTATTGTTAGAACTAGACTGTGCGGCTGGTCCCAGCGGTGGTTCCAGTCCTTCCTTGGACATGGGTGTGTGTTTTTGTCCTTAGGATAATTTAGGTTAAGTAGTGTGTATAATTAGGGACTGATGACCTTAGCAGTTAAGTCTCATAAGATTTCATACACATACATTGAACCTGAGAACTCTATGTAACGTTATATTAATGTAACCACCCGTCTAAACTCTGAACGCCCAACTTTTGCTGCACAGACGGCTTCGAAAAATGCAGTACGGGATTTGACGAGGTTCTGGAGGGTAACGACTTGGATGTGGAGCCATACCGACTCCAGTGTTGTGGCCAGCTGCACTACGTATCTTGACTGAGTATCCATGGTACAAGCAAAGTGATCGAGATGGTCGCACAGATTCTCGATCGAGTTTAAATCTGGAGAGTTTGGTTAGTAGGGGAGCACGGTAAATACATCCTGCTATTGTTCAAACTACGTACGTACACTGCGAACTACGTCTTGGTGGTAGAAGCCGTCATGGAGAGGAAACATCACTACGTGTAGGGATGGACGTAGTCCTCAAGAATAGATGCATACTTGGGTAGATCTAGTGTGCCTTGGAACGAAGATATCACCCAGCGAATGCCACCGAATCATTACCAACACCGTAACGCTTCCTCCTCCGGCATGGACCCTTATGAATATTATTGCAGTATGTTTGCTGTCAGTTCGACGTGATTCATCTGAAAAGGCCACCTGTCTCCACTAAGTGGACATCCAATTTCGGCACTGGCTTGCAAATTCCACCCTTCCTCGCCGCTGAACGTCAACATGGGTGTACGGACTAGGCACTTGTTGCGCCGTTGGCTGAACGGTTTCTAAACGGTCACTGTTTGTAACCCATTGTTTCATCTAGGTGGTCGACTCCTCACTGTTACAAGTCTATTCGCCCACACATGCCTCCGCAGCCATCATTAGTGCCGGTCATCTATGGCCTGTGGGGCAACACAGTTGTCTCGGCGTCGCATATCGCCATTTTTCCATGCACGGTGTACGTTAACCAAAGCGCCATGTGAATAGTTTACATACTTAGCCATTTTGGAAATGCTTCCATCCGAATCCGTTAAGCCAATGGTCATGCCTTCTTGAACGTCAAAAAACTACTTACGTTTCTGCAATACATCAACGACTGCACTGTTTTCTGCGTATGAAAAACAGAATTTTCCAGTATCAATTATCTCACAAAACAATAGACAGAGCAAGCAGTTACGGAAAATATTCACGATTAAAAATGTATTTCCTTAGGGGATGATGATACCTTTGGTAATAAGACGAGAATGGTGTAATATAGGTATGTAAGTTTGAAACTATCCCTGACACACGTTACATACAGCCCACTGAGAGCCCTGTCACCTGCTTTCTACAACTGGTTATTGCATGTTGACGCCGATCAAAATCGGTAGTCAGATTATTGTTTACTTGTACATGGGACACTCAGCTACAGTTATGTCATAATTAATAAATGTAAAGAACATTAATAAGGTACAATTAGTTAGATCCTTGACCTAAAAAGGACTCTATCACAGAATCCACTGAATATCAACCTATTTCCATTCTTCGTACACTGTCCAAGGCCTTAGAACAAATGATACACGACTAGCAAACAAACTATTTAACTACAAACCACCTGCTAAGCGAATAACAGTCATGTTTCCATAAATATCACACAGCAACATATACCTCAATAAGCGTACCACAGGACTTGCAGTTTGCCAAGGATGCACAAGAGGCCACCAACATGTGCTTCTTAGACCTCAGCCAACTCTTTGACACCGTGGACTACGACACTTTAGTTGCAAACTTAGCAGCTTAAGTTTCTTGCCAAGTGCAGTTGTATGATTTAGCTTGTACCTGACGTCATGTCCGTCATCATAAAGTCACAACGGACGCTGTTACTATCAGCTGTTCCCAGGAGTGAGGTATTAGGCGCTATACGCTTTTTATTGCACGTACATGATGTGTCATCAGTCCTGCCCATCGCAAATACCACATGTAAACTGAAGACCTCCATTTGTATCTAACTGCAAGGCCTATAAATATAAAGACAGCCATTGCGAATCTTAGTACAGACCTGCGTGCACTATCAAACTCAACCCATTCGAAACTTGTTGGTCATTCTAGGCTCATTCGTCCAAAATATCGGAAATCCCTACCATAATTAGCCCTAAATGTGACAGATATGAACTTTTCTCCTTCAGAAAAGAGTCTAGCCGTAATAATAGATCAAAATCTAAATTGGACTAAGACATAACTGTAACGTGCAACAAGGCCCAGCATCTCTCCATTCTTTACAAAAACATAAAAAGCGCTTTCTTCTTGAAATTAAAAAGTAACTTGCACAAACACATACTTTCAACTATCGATTAGTGCAATGTTATAACTCAAAGTATTTCTCAGGAAAGATCACGATGCCATGAACTGGCTATGAATGCCTGTGTTCGCTATACTTGTGATGTTGTTCGACGTCTTGATCACATTTTAGCAACATATGTAGCTACGCTGGCTGGGTACATACAAGACCAGAGATTTCCGCACCAAAAGGAAGGGATTACTTTACTACACATTGTGGGAGTATACAGTGATCAATGTTTTTACAAATATTTACTATCAAAAACAGTCTTGATCGCAAATTATTTATTCCGGTAACCAGTTTCGACCACAACTGTGGTAATCTTCAGGCCAGTGAGTAAGAACCGCCTTCTGGTAGTAAACCACTACTAGTGAACCGGGAACCGGTGTTACCACTGCGGTAAGGCCGTTGTCAAAATAAAGAACACAAAAAGCAAACAGATGAGTCTTCCTTTTTAGAAATCAGTCGGCACAAAATCCCTTCTCCTCTGGAAGTCTTCGCCACAGGGACCTTCTCCGTCATTCATCCTTCAGCAGCCTTCATCGCCGACAGGGTTCCTCTCTGGTCGGTAAGCTGAGGCGCTTAGATATCTGCCTGACGCGAACTTAGCGTTGTTGGTGCGCTGCCAATGACTGTTGTGTAGCCGTTACAAACACCACCTACAGAATCAGATGGTGCGATCAAGCCATTACAGCGAAACGACCCATGGGTAGAGTGAAGTCATTTTTATAGATTTTTAAACAACTTCAAATTTCGCTCTCAGGACTTTATTCAGGTTCGATGAAAAATATGTTTTCAACTCCAGCCACAGATGAAACGCATTGCCTGCTCTAGCTTATATACGAACATCACCGTAGGGCTCTGCGAATGTAACTGTTTCATTCTGATACGCGATTGTTAGAATTTTACTCCAATCCTTTGACTGAATGGAGCAAAGTTTTACTTTAGAATTGCTAGTGCCTGTCAGACGATTCTTTAGTCACTTTAAAGTAATAGACAAAATTAAGTGTTGTTATTTAATCATTTAGTTATCATTCAATTACTTAATTTGGAATGTGTATAATTCATATCAGATTAGAGAGCTTAGAACAATTGCACAAGACTGTGCTTTAACTGACACACAATATTTTTAGCGCAACGCAATCTGACTTCCAAAAATCCCTACAAAAGAATGGCCCTCACTAACATTAACCTATACGTTTCACAAATCACTTACCTCACAAAAATCTTCGTTACTCAAGCCACTGCAATACAGCGAACGCCACTACTGCCAGCTAAATAAGAGATTGAAACTACTGAAGGCACTAACTACTGATAGGCATAGACAGAAAATGAAAGATTTTAATACAGAACAAACAATGTATTTACCTTAATAGTCAAAATATATATAGCAGTTCATGACATCCAGTCTTACAAATTTCAAAACTGCGCCATCTCTCTCCCCACGTCCACCACTGCTGGCGGCTCATCTCCAACTGCGCAACGCTACGCGCTGTTAGCATCCAGCTGCCGCTGCCCAACACTACAATGGCAGACAACAATGCAAACCAGCCACAGACTGCATATGGCACGGCCAGAGCGCTACGTGGAGGCGGCGTTACCGATAACAAAACCTAAACAGCCTACTTACAAAGCCAATTAGCAAACAATTGGCCTACCTAATCCACGTCGACTTACAGCACTAATCGTCAGAGAAGCCCAGCAAGAGGAGAGGTGGTGTGTAGTGGCACTGGGCGCGTAACACTATCGCATTTCGATCGCATAGGTAGTGGTATGGACCACAGCCATTAGATTTGCGAAATGTGAAGGCCACAGGCTGTGCTCTATCTTCAGTGTGTCTGTAGCCTTTGCTGTTGTTGTGGTCTTCTGTCCTGAGACTGGTTTGATGCAGCTCTTCATGCTACTCATCCTGTGCAAGCTTCTTCATCTCCCATTAGCTACTGCAACCTACATCCTTCTGAATCTGCTTAGTGTATTCATCTCTACGATTTTTACCCTCCACGCTGCCCTCCAATGTTAAATTTGTGATCCCTTGAGGCCTCTGAACATGTCCCACCAACCGGTCTCTTCTTCTTGTCAAGTTGTGCCACAAACTCCTCCCCAATTCTGTACACTACCTCCTCAATAGTTCTGTGATTTACCCATCTAATCTTCAGCATTCTTCTGTAGCACCACATTTCGAAAGCTTCTATACTTTTCTTCTGCAAACTATTTATCGTCCATGTTTCACTTCCATACATGGTTACACTGCATACAAATACTTTCAGAAACGACTTCTTGACACTTTAAAATATACTAAACCTGTACTGTAGCATTTATCTTCCGCAATATAACCCAAGCCCCCCATATTGTCACTACTTTCCCGACCGCACCTAATACATAGCATCGTGTACGAGTTGCCAGCTCTTTGTACTAAATTTAGCATCCTTTATAACCCCAAATCACAAAAATGGCTCAAATGGCTCTGAGCAATATGGGACTTAACTACTGAGGTCATCAGTCCCCTAGAGCTTAGACCTACTGAAATCTAACTAAGGACATCACACACATCCATGCCCAAGGCAGGATTCAAACCTGCGTCCGTAGCGGTCGCGATGTTTCAGATGGTAGTGCCTAGAACCGCTCGGCTACCCCGGCCGGTCCCCAAAATCACCTACAAATTTTGCGAGGTGCCGGGGCTACCTGTGTATTTAACACTAAATTCTTCTACTATCTTCATATGGAAATTATGCTCCAAGTCCTCCCTTTTCTAACTCCGATTGTTGCTGTTACACATGCATTAAGAAGAAAGGTGAACTGACTGTAATCGACCCTGCAAGTGGAGTAGAAAAGAATTTGGCACCTGCAATAATTTACTTTGATAGAAATAATTTGATAAAGAAAAGTTTCATTAACGTTGTGAGAAATGAGTGTGTTGCTCTACCGTTCTACATAATGGAAGTTCTGTACAAAATAACCATTTGATTATTATGACTAAACTAAAAATAATAAACAAAACATATGAAACATTTGCAATACGTCAAACTGGATACTGAAATAAATGCTTTGAAGGTGAAGTTGTCCATAAAGTGGCTTGTGACGTTTATGACCAAGTGGTATGTGGAGCCATTCCTTGCAACTCAAATGTTAAGAGAAACACCCAGCTAACTCTACATTAATTGCTGCTACAGCAGTGAGAACTCAGTCAATGAACACCCAAGACAGAACCACGTTAGAAAAGGTGGGAACAGGCGCACTCTGCTGAGCTCTGATTATCACATATCAAAATTCGCTAATCTGCCGGTGCTCCGGACATACATTATAAAGCTGTCTTCTTAACTGCAAGGACACGATCTGGCGTACTGGAGGCGATGGCTGGTTGCTTCGACGTCCCGTCATGGTGATGATAATATCGCCAGTACAGCCCGAAACAAATTATCCTGTTCTGGTTGTTCCAGACTAAAAACTTCCTAACAATACAAATGCGCCTCTGAGGGAGACGAAGAAGGCTCTACACACAATCACTGACGGTACAGTGATTGATTTTAACAATTTAAGTCACACAGTAACTCCGGTATAATCAACTTCAGCCAAAACTGCTCAAGACGGACAACACAGGATGCTTGTACGCAGAACGCTCAATTGCCATCTCTATTCGGAATGTTACACTGAAGTCGAAACTTCAGCAACTTCGTCAGACAGTTACAATTAAACGAAAGTATATTAGACAGCCAACGGAAGGCAGGCTGTCCAGAGCAGCGAGAGTTCCGTCTTGTAACCTACTCCGACCGAAAGGCGAGAGCCGACCCTATCAAGAGCACCTGTACAAGCTAAACACAGAACATTCCCGCCCTCACGACAGTGGCTATGGTTAAAATTGCCAATCAGCAACTCGAAAACCGGCGGAAAATTCTATTGCCGATGCACTACTATTCCACCAATGGAGATACTTGGCGCCAATTTCTGCGCTGATGTTTCTACGTCACGGAGCTATCGCCTGAGCAAGCCAATCACAGTTAATATTTGGCAGAAAACGTGGAAATTTGCCCGCCGAGACTGCCTGAGAACGTAAGTCATTCCCACGTCTCGCTGGTAGCCCGTCAGAAAGTGTTTTCACAAAGTTCCTGCGAAGTAACGGAATCTATAACCCCAGCTGTTGCTTCAGGCCCCTGTGGGCATGTCGCAACCGCTCTTGTGACAATGTCGGCGTCTGGACACTTTGCACTCGACTCCCTCACAACCGTCGGCATAGCCCTTTCAAGATCAGCAGAACCCGCCTGTCACCGGACCACCTGGGTGACGAGAAACGCTGCGTGGGAAGTCCACATGTGAAGGAATAGCAACTTTTCACCGCATGCAGTTAGAGAGGAAAATATTCATATCCTCTGGGTTCTCAATACTAGCCTTGTAATGACAATACTCGGCTATACTTCCCTAAATCGAGTTGCTCAATGTAAGATATAAGTATGAGAGGGGGCAAGTCACTGTATGCATCGTAAAGGCGTGCCACCTCTCAATTCAAGCAAGGATTTTTCCTACTATCCTGCATAGGCGCAATGATTGAAAGTACGTCATTTGCTGTATTTTCAGGTTCCACATCTTTAATGGCCCGTAGTGTAGTTTGATCCACAGAATTTTCAATCTGTGACTTATTTCCACTGATATTAGAAATGAAGGTATTCTTCGAATTAATTCAAAACAGAGTGACTAATTCCTAACAACCATTAATGGAAGCTACGTTGTTCCATTGCATTTGATCACTGCCACTTTTTTTCCTTTTGGTCAGTCTGAGCTCAATTAACTGTTTTCAATATTGGATTTGAAGTACTCTGGTGGTGCTAACAATTAGCAAGCGTCCATGTTTCATAAAAAAAAATGTTGAAATGTATGTGAAATCTTATGGGACTTAACTGCTAAGGTCATCAGTCCCTAACCTTACACACTACTTAACTTAAATTATCCTAAGGACAAACACACACATCCATGCCCGAGGGAGGACTCGAACCTCTGCCGGAACCAGGTGCACAGTCCATCACTGCAGCGCCCGAGACCGCTCGGCTAATCCCGCGCGGCATGTTTCATCACTGACGAGGATGCACTTGAGCAAGAATTTCAATACGCAGTCATTGTTTTCCAATGGTAATCAGACTTTTACTGCACATTCACTGCTAATGATTCCATTGCTGGTGGTTTCTTCATCAGATCGAACTTCGTTTGCTACAGAATTTGTTTTCCTAGTTTGAATTTGAGTGTTTTTGGGCAGTGAAAGTTTTTTATTTCTAACCAGGCAGAAGGAGGATATGTGGCCAATTTGCCCTTCACGATCCTGCAGCCATATGTTCTTGACAAAAGAGAAATTTCAATATCGCCTGAAATTTGGCACTGAAATAAATTCAATGCGACAAGTGAAAATTTGTGCCGGACCTGGACTGGAACCCTAATTTCCAGCTTATCTTCTGAGGAACAGACCGCACACATATTCGCCTTGACGGATATGGTGATACCCTGAGTGGATGCTCTCTTAATTCGACCTCATGCGGGAACCACTTGAGTCTGCGAGCAATGATGATAATGTATAGGTGGCACTATGTGCGATATATGGGAATTTGGGTTGGCTGGGATGCGTGATGGGATAGCCAAAGTTGTTAAAACGACCATTTGAGGTAAGTGGGAAATCCGGGCTCACGTCCTGGTCCAGCAAAAATTTTCAAGTTAAACCAGTGGATTTATTTTAGTGCCTGTTTGGAACTGATATCGGAAATGGTCTCTCGTCATTCACATTGCATTGCTTAATTTGCATTCTCTCCAGATTTGATCCTTTTAACAATTTGGACAAGACGTACGTTATCCCTGCTTAGGAAACCTTTCATTCGATGACGTTCTGTCATTTTGTACTTGTAGACTTGTAGTGATTGGTGATTTTTGAGCATTACAAGTGAATCTTCCGTATTTTCACCCTTGATTCTTTTCACAGTTCAATAAGTACCTTCATGTGTTTCAGAAATCTTTTAAGTTTCATCTAGTCAAGGACTGCTGTATTATTGGGCGGAGTTCCGCACTGTGTTATTAGGCCATTCAGTATAATGACATATCTTATCGATGTATCAGTGAAAGCAAAGATCCTGGCCATCGTGTTCACATATGTAACTGCACTCCCCTTCAACAGAAAAACAGAACGTAAACCAGCCATTCATTCTGAATATCTTTTCTCAAGCTTCATTTTCGTGCCGAGTAATTTGTAAGCGGCCGTCATCACGAACGTATTTTCTTCAGAATGGACCGAGAGTTGCCTAGCTAGTTCGGAATATTATTTTTCCTTTTCTCCATAGAGCTTCGTCAGCTGGTGTAACATGTTAGTGCCTTCCCCCCCCCCCCCCCCCCCACCAAAAAAAAATATTTCAAAACCACCCGTTTCGTACTCGATATGTTGGTGTATCAACGTTCGTTCGTTGTTTAGAATAAAGGAAACGCTTACACATGCAGTTCAAAAATGGTTCAAATGCCTCTGAGCACTAAGGGACTTTACTTCTGAGGTCACCAGTCCCATAGAACTTAGAACTACTTAAACCTGACTAACCTAAGGACATCATACACATCCATGCCCGAGGCAGGCTTCAAACCTGCGACCGTAGCGGTCTCGCGGATCCAGACTGTAGCGCCTAGAACTGCTCGGTCACCCCGGCCGGCACACATGCAGTGAATCTGATCTTACGAAGACCGGTAACAGTTGAAATTAGTTGTCAGACTTCCTGTATTCGTTTAGGGATGGTAACGATTTTACAAAAAATCATCTTTGATTCACCACGTAACATTTCATTCGTTAGCGACCACCGTAATCGTAATTCTTCAAGATAGCCAGTATATTAATACAAACATTTATTGACACAAAACACAAAGCAGTGATTCTGTACTATCATACTGTAATATAGATGAGCGTAGCAAATTACCAACAAATGAAGACGAAACTAAAAGTCATGACGTTCCTAAAAGTTGTTGCAAAACGAAGTCGACAAACTTTGAGGGGCTATAGAGGATGTGCTGAGAAACAACTTGAGCATAGCAACATGTGTCTGGAAACGTGATCCAGTGACACTGTAGAACGTCAAAGTTACAGGCGCCGGCGTGCAACCAGGTCATCGCTTCGGCAGCAAATGTAACCGATGGACTGCTGTTATACAGTGATGGTTAAAGATCGGTAGTGTGGGGGATGCAACAAGCTGCAGCATGAACAAGCCTTGTCTCCAGTGAATGCTCTGTTGCCTTGATCTCTGACAGTTTCGTACACCAGTATCCAATAGCATTTTTTTTTTCTCCTGGAATCATCTAAAATATTCATTGTTTTTCGGTACACAGGATTTAATAGAAATATAATGATGGCATCGAAATAACCGCCATACAGCAGCTATCGCTATCTACTCCACAGGAGTTTGCGGTAATCAGTCGCGATCGCTGACGACAAATAACAGGGGTCTGTTGCGAGAAGACGTACTGCCTGTGGTTCATCAGAACGCGATGACATGTTTGCTGCTGAAGGGGTTGCCTTCTGGCAGGTGCTGGCACCCATGTCTTCGAGGCTCTGTAGCGGGAGGAGGAGGAGCAGATTAGGGTTTAACACCCCTGTTTCCCTGTTCTGTAGTGTCGTTGGATGATGGTCACGTCAGATGATACAGGCCCCTATCTTTAGTTTATTCCTCAAGACACTGTCTGCAGCCCCTCAACGTTTGTATGTGACGTTTTGTGAAATTGTGTCAGGATGTAAAAAAACAGTGGTAACTGAACTGGTCCAAACATGTGGCTCGTTTTCGGCCGTGTTACGGAGGACTACCTGCCACTTGCTGACGTGAGTACGCCCGGCCATTGACGCCGTGGGCGCGTCGGCCGGTGTGACGGGCGCTGGCGGACACGGTGAAGGTGCGGAGCGGGGCGGAGAAAGCTGGCGGCGCACGGCCGTCCGGCCGGGTATATAGGGCTGGCAACGGGCTGCAGCCACCAGACGACAGTCGCTCCGCTCTCCGCCACCTGCACGCCAACCAGCAGCTTCCGACGCCACGCCATGGAGCCACAGGTGAGGCCAGCGACACACCGGCAGTATAACCACACTCGCTCTCAGACTACACTTTCAGCCGCTGTGTTCTCCAGTAGCGCCACACACACATATACACACCGAACTTTGTAAAAATGATCTTTCTTTATACAAGGTGATCTGTTAGACTTGCAATCTTTTTTGTATCGAAAACATTCTAAGGTAACATAACATGGTTTTCTGGTTTTTGTAAATTTAAAGTGACGCAGAGGGGTACATAATTTTGTTGCTTGGTTATTATTTTTCACTCTTGTACCAAACGCTAAACCTTTTTTTTACCTTTAATTCAATTTTACGATAGTGAATCATCCTAAACTTGCACCACTTTTAATTCGTTAACAGTTCAAGATAAGGAAACGAGGCTTTCGACAAATACTAGTACACAGTTCTTTCATTGGAATTTCAAATGCGCGAAATTTTTATTTACGAACCAAATATACGCTGTAGTATCAATGTACATTTTTTTGTTTAATAGAATGATGCATGCACAGAATACGCACGGTTTCGACACGTAGTTGTCGTCTTCAGATTTCTTTAATCCACAAAAAAATTCGTACAGTTATGTTACACATACGCACATGAAACTCCCTGGCAGATTAAAACTGTGTGCTGGACTGAGACTTGAAGCAGGGACCTTTGCCTTTGGAGGGCAAGTTTCCTACCGTCGGTAGACAGGAAAATGTCTCTATAGTCCGGAATCAGCAAGTTTCATATCAGCGCACATTCACTGCAGAGTGATAATACCCTTATGGGATCTACCTAGATACCTGCAAGAAGCATTTAGTGCATTAAGCACATCTGAAGGTAGCAAATTCTTGCCGAGACCGGTAATATTGCTGTTTTATATAAAATTACGCGATACTGACGCAGTAAATTGCTGTACAAATATTGGAAAAAGTCGTATACTTCCAGTTCAAAATACGCCGGATCTTAAGGGACGATTCCCTAATTAACTGGAATCGAGAAGCTCATGGAAACAGTAGTACAGTAATATTCCTGTTTCTATGTTGGTGCTGAAGCTTTTCACAAATATATTCGAGAGATGTGTTAGAACAGAAATCCAAGGGAGCCGGAATAGTATGTTACGGTGTAAAAACGGCCATGTTGGGCTTTCATGGCGAGCTGTGCTGTTTTATCAAGCATTCCGACTGCTTATTAGTTTTCAAAAAAGCGATTAACTTAAATATGGCAATGTACAAACACAATAATATCAGTAACATGAATCTAACATGGCACTGTACCCACGTCATACAGAGCATAGTCAAGCACTATAACACTACCTTTTAAATTATTTCGCATGCCATTGAAAATTTCATTTTGCCACTTTGAACCATTAACGAAATGAAAAGAGTGCACGCTTTTGGTGAGTAATACTGTTCACAGAACTTCGTTTCATTCATGTCCCACATTATTCACATAATCAACAATCTAACTCACTGTACTTCGAATATTTAGAAACATTCTTTCATTGCCAGAAAGTCAATGTTCTGATGTAAAGCCAAATCGAAAATTTGGACTCCATGCTTTCCATAAGACTTGAAACGCATTCTGTTAAAAGCTGCACTAACTGTGATTTACTTAAATTAACAGAACATTGCTCGTGTGAACGTTTAAAAAAATCAGGGAAATTTTTATACTTTTAACAACTATAGCTGTTTTTGCGACTTACCAGAACACTTCAGTTGCTTCTCACATTCTGACTTTCAATGTCTCCTTGCTTCACAATCTTCCACCTGCAGAATCAACTCTAACAAATCTATTCTTCATCTTACCATGATCGGAGTTTTCTTCTTCTTCTGCCATCTGGAATCATCAACTTAGGCCATGTGTCTTCATCCACACGACATTCAAGCACATACCGTCTCCTTCGTTTCGCTTAGATTGTATCCATTACAATACCGACCCGGTTCATACTCTTACGTATGTCTTCAATTTTAATTTGATCCCGTAGTGTCAGACTTCAGCGAGATCTCCAAGATCTCATCTCCAGTGACAATAAGTTCAACTTATATTTTTAGTTGTTTCCCACGTTCCTGCTCAATACGTTGGTGTCCTTTCTACAATTGTTTTGAATACCGTAATCTTCGTTTCTGACCTAATATGTATGCTCCAGAAAACTCAGTTCGGCTGCCTGTCTGCCTTGACCAATGTGATCCTTAATTTATCTTTTACTGAACACATCTTTTTTTTGTGAGTCCTGAATAATTGTAAGAGTCCAAAGACTTGACTTCGTGCTCTGACGTACTGTAAGCGAAACATCTCACAATACTGTTTGTTATTCGGTGACCGTGACTGATTACCACGATTGCTAGTGAAGGATATGGGGCTAGCTGTTGCTTAGATAGCCCTTGTTTCCAATGAATGCTACTATCAGTTGCCTCAGTGGATTACAGTTTCCTTGAACCCACTAAAATCTTCAGTGTTTTTCGGAGAGAAATGAACTGGAGATGGAATCCAGCGTCCGAAACAGTCATCATCCGAACGCATTCTTAGGAGACAAGGCCTGTCTTCACAGCAGCTACCTCCATCTTCTCCATTGACGATGTTGGTAGTCAGTCGCAACCACTGAATAACAACATCGCGAGACGTTCCGCCTACGCCCTGTCAGTGTTCAAAGTCACGTTCGCTGTCTAAGGGGTAGCCTGGTGGCAGGCGCTAGCACCTCTATGTCCAGTACCCTGTAGCGCCGTTGGGGTGACGTTTCCAGACAAAAAGCAAATTCCTCGAAGCTAGCACAACATTTATGGGAAATAAATAATGAAATAATAAGCAACCCGATACAGACAAGAAATTTCTTGGACACCTTGCACACTGGTTGCCTTGTTATTTTAAATAAATCCATCCGATGACGACACTCAGTAAAAGTACTTGTTTGCAATTTTTTCTGCGTTTGAATCGAAACCAACCACCTTTTATTGTTTTGCTCTGCTGCAACAGAGCGGCAATGGGACCAGTAAGTTTGTTGACTAGGCGTAGTAAAGAACTCCGAGGAAGCTGCTAAGCCACCCCAGCGTCTGCAGTGTCGAAACACGACCAGTCACCGTGTTTTCCGGAGAGCTGGCGCGTCCGCTCGGCCACCGCACTCGTAAATCCTTCGAGAAATATTGCGCGCTATCGGAGGCGGCCGCGGGCGTCGCCGTAAATCTCTACGCAACCACTTGCTGCGGCCCGGCCTCGGAGATTCGTCCGCCTCAGGAATCGCGCGAGCACTAATTCCATTGCCATGATGCGCTCCCGTGCAGCTGCCGGCGGATTTATTGCCCGCACTGTGACCCACGCAATCCTTCTTCCACTGGTTTTAGATTGTTTGAGACATGAGCAGCGTTCAAGGTGTTGTTCCGCAGCCATTTCCTGATAACGCTATAAAACAGGGCCTGTAATATGAAGAAAGGATGCCCTTATCGCATTATTGCCTCTGAGGGGCCATTATGAGAGTTCATCCTCTTGCTTGGAGGACTTAATTTATCGCACACTGGTCTACTGCTTGTTATCTCCCGCGTAAGCTGCCTTTACCCGCTACGCACTGCGCGCAGTATGCGCTGCCTGCCCATGTAGACTGCAAGTGCCTGAAATGACTGCTTCCCCAGAATTTTATGTTTGGAAGTTGAGACTGTTCCTCTTCTCCCGAGAAGCCGGAATCTCACAGACTTCACCACTGAAATCTGTTCACTCTTGCGTTGATCATTTTGATCTCTTTCCTCCATGAAAATAATAAAGGATCGTTCCTGTTAGCAGAATGTATTGATCACATCTTTCCATACAGTCTTCAATCTTAACATTAGCAGTAAAGATCTTCTTCTAGAGAGAGTCTGCTGACTAATACCAGAAATCCTACAAAATCCGATCAGCAGTCTGAATTTTAAATCAGTTCATCGTTTCTCACTTCCAACCATCGCTGTAAAAGTGTCCCTATTCAGCCATTTTACGTAAAAGATGTCAGGGATACAGGTACAGAAATTTTGATCACTGGTATCTGAATACGTACCCACTTCGTTGTGTTAGTTGTATTTTCTCTGTGTTTAACAGTCTCCCCAGAAACACATGACGTTATTTACCTTCTGGTGTATTCTGCACTATTATAACTGCACTGCGTAGTGGACAGTGCCTATCAGTATAGACGATCCGTTATGCAGAGTTCAGTATCTGACCTGTTGCCTAGAGGAAAACTAAGATTAATGGCTTGCTTGTGTCACGTATAATCCGAGGAAATAACCAACCTAAGAACGTACTGCTCGTAACAGCTGTAACTATTAGTCTGACAATCGAGTAAGTACTGATGAAATGTAGTTCAGTATACCGTACTCAGCCATCAGCAGAAATATGATCATTTATACCGCAAAAGCATTGCATGTTCGTATCATAACATGTAAGCTTTCGCGGCCGGCGTCTTCATTAATTAAAACTTCCGGGCTGAACTGCCGGTGGTCCAGCCGACTCACCTCAGGAGATGTTGCCCGCAGTAGGCAACGAAACGTCAGGAATGAGAAGAAGTTTTATTTGTGGACTACAGCAATTCATCCCGGAAGATTTAATTGATGATTGCATGTTCTTGTCTGTCTTCTGAGATATTTGCCCGGAAAAGAAACACAGTTTCCTCCCTCATTCTTAAAAATCTGAGGTTGTGGTCTATATCTAATGACCCTGTCATTGACGGAGTGCTCAAAGATAAGTTTCCTTCCCTTCAGCAGCATTGTCGAAAAATGATCTGAATTTTTATTTGCTTGCATTTTAGCCCTTTTATCTAGTTCCACCAGACCAACGATAGTGGTCATTTCTGTCCACTACGTTACTGTTCCGCTTCGCCGAATAATACGAATATTTGCTCTTATTTGATTTTTCGCCTTTCAAAATAATACCTTTTGCTTCTGGCGAAAGAAGTTTCCTATTGATTTCTCATATCAGTTCCACTAGCGAATGTGGAAAAACAGAAAATATTGGAGGGTGAATTACGAAAATTGAATGGTATGAGTAAGTTCCTTGGAGAATCTACGACGAAAATAATATGTGGGAACTTCACAAAAGAAAGAAACATGAAGACAGGACATCACTAAACAGCACAACTGTTACCAGAGGAGAAGACAGGTTGGACAATCTCCAACAAACTTTTGTACTGAGTGCTACTCTGATGTGAAGAGGAGAAGCTGTGGCACTCTCAATCAGTCTTCAGAAGACTGATAACAACCCCCTTCCAAAAATAAATATGAAATAACAAAACATTATTTGTGAGTCCCTTATTCTATTTAAACTACTAAACAGATGCTTCTGAAGAGTACCTCAGTCACCAATAGAGTGATGTAAAAGCCAAAACGTCATAGGACCCGTTGGCGAGCTTAAAAGCAAGAACCTCACTTCTCATCTGCGGTGTACACCACCCGCCGTGTTCAGAACTCAGACTAGGTTGTTGGCCTGTTGCAGACCTACCTGCTGGTGCTGGGCTGCACGCTGCTGAGCGCGACCCTCGCCTCGCCGCTGCCCGGCGTCCACGTGGAGGACCACGGGGAAGACTTCGGCGGCTACGACGAGCACGTTAAGATCGTCAAGATCGCCGTGCCGCACCCGGTGCCGGTGCCCGTGCCCCACCAGGTGCCCGTCGCCGTGCCGCAGCCCGTCCCAGTCCACATCTCGGTAAGCCCCGACCACTGCCGGCCCGCCATTGGCTCCTGCTCTGCCGAGTCACTTTGCCAATTAGCACACCAGTGTGCGGCTCTTACTATGAGTGGTTACTAATCGTGCTCTTTCCTTAAAAAACAGCTACAAGGCACTTCAAAATAGTTCAACTTATAATAAAATTGACGTATCCATTCTGTAGTTCCCAATCGATGTCTGAATTTCCAGTCCATGTCTTGAGAACTTCTCGAGTCCACAACTTGCTTAACTTCTTCGAGGCGGTCGACCTCGTTTCCTTTTCCACCACGGAACTCCATCTATTACCTTGGAATTTATTCCCTCATGTTTCAGCAGATCAGTCATCCTGACCCTTCTTCCTGTCAGTATTTCCCGTACATTCCATTCCTGGCCGATTCTGCAAAGAACCTCTTTTTCTTTACCTCATCAGTCCATCTACTTTTCAACATTTTTCTGTAGCACCACATCTCAAACGCGTCGATTCTCTTCTGTTCTGCTTCACTACCATATAATGTGGTGCTCCAAACGTACATTCTCAGAAATTTCTTCCTGAAATTAACGCCTATATTTGATACCAGTAGACTCCTCTTGGCCAGGAATCCACTCTTTACCAGTCATCACTTTCACTGAGTATAGTCATGTCATCAGCGAACGTTATCATTCATATCCTTTCACCTTGAATTTCGATTCTACGCTTAGAACATCCTTCTCTTTCCATCCTTGCTTCCTCGATGTACAGATTGAACAGTATTGATTTTAATCGGAGCACTTCGTTCTTGCTGTTCCAGTCTTTTTGCTTCATCTTCGCTCCTGTATATATCGTATGCAACACGCCTGACCCTGTAGCTTACCACTATTTATCTCACAATTTCGAATACCTTGCACAAATTACATTGTCGTACCCCTCTTCAACGTCAACAAATCCTATGAGTGTATCTTGATTTTTCTTCAGTCTTGCTTCCATTGTCTACTGCAATGAGAGAATTGCTTCTCTCTTGCCTTTACCTCCCATACTTCCTTTGGAGCCTCTTGCTTTCAGTAGCTTCCTTTATGTACGCTTATTTTCTAACGATCTTTCAGGTTTTTTAATTTCTAATTCACTAGCGCTTCACCAGTAATAAATTTTCATTGTCAGCAGCTGATGATTTTCTCTCTCTTTTTTTGTAACTAACTTCTGACCCCTACTTAGGGCGACTCAAAAGGCTGTTCACGATTTGGAACAGTAAATACTCAGTGGATATATAACAAATTTAGAATGGGAAAATATGGTCTTTGATTGATCCGAGTTAGTGAAATATTTAAAACAGACTATCTGGAACGACAAAGGCAGTGCATATGCTCCTTACGTTCAGCGAAGATAATGTACTGTGTATTCAATAACGTTTCACATTACAGGAGGTGGTGAAATTAGCGACCACACGTTCAATACAGGCAGAACGTTTTCATAAAAAATTGGGGCTCTGATAAATACTCCAGGTCTCGCATGAGCCACATTCAACCCAGCAAGTGTCCTGCCGAGAAGGAACTGGTGTCATGTACACGATGCTTCTGATATATCCCAGTCCTAAAAAATAAACCAGGAAACTGAGTCTTCCGATCCAACACCTGGCATACGTGTCGGGCTCAGAGAACTGTATTTATCATGCTAATAGGCTAGATACTGGAGAAGACTAGGTTAAAGGTTAAAAGAGACTAGAATTTTTAATAAAGGCAGTCATTCTTTTTCACTTGCTATTTCAGTGCTGTTTACCATCTGAATAATAATACTTGGAAAATATTTACAGATATTCGAATGAAAAACATAAAGGCAAAAATTGTTTACACGCTTTACAAAAATTTGTAAGCACGACGAACTAAAATGCCCCTATTAGTAGCAATTAATGAGGGAGCATCTACCTACAGGAGCTGGAAAGTACAATCAAGTTGGTGGAATTTCAGAATCTGCCTTACAGAGGGTAAGATTTGTTAACTCCTTGTCAACTCTATCTTTAGAAAGCTTCTTTCAAATCACTAGAAGGAGGGCAAATTTGCGTCATCTTTCTATAGTCATCCAGACTATGATGTCGTAACGTGTAATCTTCCATTTCGTCCTTAAAATACTTATCATGCGGAATCTGTTCTAAAATCGTGTGCCTCTTGCTTGCAAAAACATAAATCCTCTCTATCCACAATAGCGATGAAGAGCCTCGCTGCTCAGGAAACGCCTCAAATCTAGAAGACCAACATATGAAATTGGAGTCCAAATGCTATCCACGGAATTCGACCAGGACGCAGAGTGGAAACGTGAGTGGCAGGCTACAGGAACCCTGAAACCACAGAACTTGTAGACAGTCCAACAGTTCCAGTTCCAGGCTCCCACCAACCAAGGGAGGTGCGGTTGCAGTTAAAAAGATATCGGACCCAAGGGAGTAGGTGCAAATACAACATGTACAAGTGGGGATTTTCAAGTGACAGTGCGTGTGATTGTGGTGACACCCAAATAATAAGCCACATTGTGAATGACTGTCCAATCAGACGCTTCCCTGGTGGCATTGAGAAGCTCCACCAAGCATCCCACGAGGCACTCCGCTGGATCGAGTCCATGGTGGAGGCGCAGTCCAAGTTTTCCAGTCATACAATGGACCGTACAAAGCTCCAGGAAGCAATATTTTGGTCTCTTTATTGCTGCTGCCTTTACCTTTGCAGTTTTTGTCCTCTTGTCGACAGTCGCCATGCGAAGCTTTTTTTCTCTTTTTTCTGCTAAGTAGCCCAATGTGTTTACTGAGCTATATACGCCTTGGCTGGGTGCTAGTGGAGCCGCTGTTGTCCCTCGACCCACGCGTAACCACCCGTTCCGCCGACAGGTCCCGGAGCGCATCGAGGTGCCGGTGGTGCGTACGGTGCACGTTCCGGTGGAGAAGCCGGTGCCCATCCCGGTGGAGAAGATCGTGCCTGTCCCCGTGGAGCAGCCGGTGCCCATCCACGTGGAGAAGCCGGTGCCCGTGCCCGTGCACAAGCCCTACCCAGTCAAGGTGCCCGTCGTCAAGACCATACACCACTACATCAAGACGGGGGGCGGCCACAGCAAGTGGTGAGAGACACGCGGCCAGGTAAGCAACATACTACTTACATTGTCTGTTTAGTAGCCTATCTATGGTGTTTGTGAACGTTCCTGCAGGTTTAATCAAACTACTACGACAGTCATACCAGTTGTCGGTAAATGTCAGTTGTTGTGGTCTTCAGTCCTGAGACTGGTTTGATGCAGCTCTCCACGCTACTCTATCCTGTGCAAGCTTCTTCATCTTCAAGTACCTACTGCAGCCTACATCCTTCTGAATCTGCTTAGTGTACTCATCTCTTGGTCTCCCTATACGATTTTTACCCTCCACGCTGCCCTCAAATACTAAATTGGTGATCTCTCGATGTCACAGAACATGTCATACCAACCAATCATTTCTTCTAGTCAAGTTGGGCCACAAGCTCCTCTTCTCCCCAATTCTATTTTATACCTCGTCATTAGTTATGTGATCTACCCATCTAATCTTCAGCATTCTTCTGCAGCACCACATTTCGAAAGCCTCTATTCACTTCTTGTCCAAACTATTTATCGTCCACGTTTCACTTCCATACATGGCTACATTCCATACAAATGCTTTCAGAAACGACTTCCTGACAATTAAACCTATACTTGATGTTAACAAATTTTTCTACTTCAGAAACGCTTTCCTTGCCATTACCAGTCTACATTTTATATCCTCTCTGCTTCGACCATCATCAGTTATTTTGCTCCCCAAATAGCAAAACTCCTTTACTACTTTAAGTGTCTCATTTCCTAATGTAATCCCCTCAGCATCACCTGACTTAATTCGACTACATTCCATTATGTTCGTTTTGCTTTTGTTGATGTTCATCTTATACCCTCCTTTCAAGACACTGTCCATTCCGTTCAACTGCTCTTCCAAGTCCTTTGCTGTCTCTGACAGAATTACAATGTCATCGGCAAACCTCAAAGTTTTTATTTCTTCTCCATCGATTTTAATACCTACACCGAACCAAATGTCGGTAGACTTACGTAAATGAATTTCTAAACGCTATTTACTCTGTTTTCAATTAATTTACCATGGACTACTTTATCAGTCCTGCTCTAAGTTTCTGTACAGCAATTTCCAATAAGAATGCCTAGCACAGCAGTTACTAAATTCCCTTCTTATAAATTCTACTTTCAAGTGCAGGTCCTCTGTGACAAACACTATTTTATTTAGGATCTGAATTTCTAAGTACAGCTCCATAGCCGAGGCCTGCACGGTAGTTCAGCGTGTTCGATCAGTTGACTGGCTACACTCTGTAACATGAAAGTGACCGATGTTCACAGCGATGAAATTTGAAAAAGCAACTAAAAGCTCGAAACGAAGAAGCCAGGACAAGCTGATCAGCGTAAAAGGTCACCATGCAGAGAACAAAGAATTAATTCCCAGGGATTTTTCCTTGGTGAAAGAGCTGGAAAGTAGTCCACTGAGCCTCGTGATGCCAACTTGAAAGCTGCTTGACCGAGTAGCAACTGCTCCAGATCTGCTAAACCGACAAAGGTCGGGAAGGCGGCGTGCTGACCACATAAACCACCATACCGGATCCAAAAGCTGCGACTGGCTGATGCATAGCACAGCGCTCGGTCGGGCACGACTGGCCGTGTTGACTATAACTCCATGCAGCAGCGCTGCGCAGTCGCAATTGGAGTATTGACTATTATTCGTGTTGTAATGTCCCTTTTAATACAAATATCGCATTGGTCTAATGTGGGACCGCTCCAGCGAGTGGACACGTAAAATTCCTTTTAACAGCTAATTTCGTTTGTAACGGGAAACAAACCGACACTTTCAGTCGACATACGGCCCGACGTGAAAGCATGTCGAGCAATGTTTGCTGGGCTGACTTCAGGTATAAGTTTTAAAAATGTCATTCCTAATATCTGTCGAAACACCAGGGAAAATGCCCCTGACGCCTCTTAGGCACGAAACTCTGTAAATGCTGTATAAACCGGTCTGCAGGATTTTCTGTATACTGTATTTGTAGGCACCTCCAGTTAGCTTTGTAATATGATACAGTAAAATCAACAACTAGTCATTTATGAACTATTAATGAAGCAAGCTTCGGCCGAGATATCTTTGTGTGTACTTGGTGAGTGGAAAACGTGCAACTCATACGCATTAGCAATATTTACAGTTCTACGAACCATCACAGGAGAGAATGGATAAACTTTTGGCTCACTACAGTGAGCACTCTCCAGTTTGTTGACGTAGAAACGGTGTGGTTGTGGACAGAAGGAATAGAAAGAGGTTGCAATCTACTGTAAACCATTTTTGTTGGTGTACGTCGCTACTACCAACAGCAGTCCGTCTAATTGGACAGCCTTTACTACGGCAAATCGAATAATAGAAACTCTGTTGCGAGCAATAACTGTCATTACATACAGTGAATGCTCCTGTCCATTCAGTCCTTAGTAACTGTTCTTGGCGTATAGCGTAGCTCAAATCTCCATTCTATTTTCTCGTGTCAGTTTCGACCCAGCAAGATAGTGCAGTGGACTCGCATGCGACACAACGTCAGTGCAAATCCCTGAGTGACCCACCCGATTTATGTTCCGTGACTTGCCTTAATTGATTATGGTAAATGGCAGGATGGTTCCTTTAAAACAGAATACGGACGACTGTCTTCCACATCCTCCCCATTCCGAGTTTCTGTTCTGGTTCTAATGACTTCGTCGCCGACTGGACGCTAAACACTAATCTTTCCTCCTCCCGTCCCACTGTTACCGACAGAAATATTTAGTTCTCGTCGCTGGCATGGGTATTCGTACGACAAAGCGAGTTTCAGTATCACACAACAATCTGGTAAATTAGTTGTAATCGTTGTTTGATGCTCATTTCACCTTCTGACACATAATTTGCTCAAATCATGGTCCTTCGGGATGCCTACATCAGCGCCGAAGAATGCGAGTCCAGACCACTTCAGCACGTTTTTTGGCAACCATGCATGTAAATGTTGCGCTACATGTCACAAGAGATATTCACCCCGTTCGAAACCATTTTGGTGGAACATAATCAGCTAAACGTGAATGTTAACTGTCGCTAAAAAGATTCATGCTGCTGTTTGGTTCTTACAAGTCATATGATGGTAGAATGTCAAATCATTCTTGTTTAGCTGAAAGAGAAATATTACTTACTGATAGACACACAGCTTCGACGCCACAACCTCGGCTCATGGCAGTTTCCTTTCTGTTTCAGGTACCAAAAGAACTGACATCGTGAACCGGGAGACGATTCATTGACTGCTCATCTCACACATTTTCCTTAGCACACATCCCTACACTCAGTATTTCTTGTTGTGTACAGTTTTTGTTAAGTCTTTTAAATCTTTTGTAATAAAATATTGAAAAACACTTTCCTGTTTTTAATTTATTGCTGAAGATATTCATAATATATTTCACTGCAGAAGTAGCTGTTCTGCAATAATTTCAGGCACGCTGCCACCGCAAACTCTGGTTTGATAATGCTTGTACAACACCTGTCTTGTCGAGTACCCGCCTCCACACCCACCAATTAAAACACAGAATGCCAGCGAAAAATACACTTTTGTTTTATCTGAAACTGGTGCTACTGCACAACACCGTCAACATATTTCAAGATAAAAATTCAGGTTTAGAATGAAGTGACAATCTTGCCAAGCATATTTATGTACCTTCCACAATTAATTTGTAAGGATCACAAATAATGTCAGACGTATGATGCGAATTGCATTAATAGTCACATTACAAACACTTTTAAATTATGTTTCCTTTGGCAGCGAAAGAATATAGAAAGAAAAGTATTCGATAGTTGAAAAGTATGAAATATTAATTCAAAGGTTTAAAAGATCTTCTGAAATGATTGTTATTAACTATCTGTAAAATTTTCTGGTGTTTGATGCCCGAAAGACCCGTGTGTTAAAACATAAATGTAATTTTCAGTTATTTTCAGCTCGTGTAGAGAATCGAAGTGCCTTTCACGTACTTTCTGTACCGAAAAACAAATAGTTAGCATGTTCCGCTTCTTGCTCGCCGCAGAATGAAATGCGTCGCTTTAGAAGTTCAAGTAGTAGAGATGTAGGGGTAAACTGCAACGGCTAAACCGCATGAGAATGATTTGATGGCTTATCGACGAGCTTCTGAGTTGTAATATCAGGGCCGTTGTGGAATATCTGGTTCGACTGAGCGTAATATTACCTTTGTATTTAACAGGCGTTCCCCAATTCTTCCAGGACCAATTAATTTTGATGTGTACCCATTACAACAATCTATGTAAACGGAGCCTTCATATTAAGAGGCCGCCGACGTTTAGTTGATTTCATATCCGAATTCTCATTATATCATTGTTGTAGATTCCTAATTTATCTCCATGCAGAGGACATAAATGTATTTCTGTGGGAGAAAATGGCTCTGAGCACTATGGGACTTAACATCTATGGTCATCAGTCCCATAGAACTTAGAACTACTTAAACCTAACTAACCTAAGGACAGCATAAAACACCCAGCCATCACGAGGCAGGGAAAATCCCTGACCCCACTGGGAATCGAACCCGGGAACCCGGGCGTGGGAAGCGAGAACGCTACCGCTTCTGTGGGAGAGCTCAATGCTCTGCGACTATATATACATTACATATTTAATGGTAAGTTCTGATCAGTTTTGCTGTTTACGTGAGTCTAGTACAAATGTTGCATGTACTAGTGTGAAGAACACAAAACCAATTGTTCACTCACATAAGTATTTACCACATTCTTAGGCGCTGCGTTCTAACTATAACGTTTATCTGCAGAAACGAACATACTGCAGGGCTTTCGCAGTAAAAATGATGGCTTTACCGAACAGTACCTGAATTTTAATAAAAATTAATTAAAATAAAACATGTGTAGGACTTATGATTCAGAAAGGAACTGAAGAAGAAAGCTTCCGTAACCGACGAAAAATTGCCTTTCTTAACAACATTCCTTACTTAACGACATCCATATTTCCTTTTAGAAGCTTATCGAATGTCACAGTTTCCTAATAATAAGTGAGGCGCTTTCAGAGCTTGAGCAGAAACCTCAGCTACAGTGTAAACTACAATATTTAGATAGTATAAGACTGTACTCAGCTATATTAAAACAAAAGCACTAGAATGGGAAATAACACGGTAGTGAATATACGAATACGATATGAAAGTAATGAATTCATTAACGTTGATATCAATAAATATTTCTTGACATATTACTTTTCTTACTCATAGTGTGTTGATTCGAAATTCGGCTTTATACTTTGGCGCATAATATCGTCGGCAGCTCGACGTTGACTTTTCAGATGTTGCTAATGCGGTACATCGTTAAAAGTGGTGTAATTTTTTTCATGTGAAAGGGATACTTCAGCTTAATGGCTAATTTACATTATTACAGTTTACTGCAAAATTTGAGTGCTGCTGTTCGTATTTGCAATGGAAATGTGTAGTATCGACCTATCACAATGTAACAAAAGTCGTGGGACACCTCCTAATATCTTATCGGATAACCTTTTGGCCAGTATAGTGCATGATATGGACTCAAAAACACGTTAGAACTCCCCGGGGAAATAGTGCTGCTTTTATAGCTGTCCAAAATTGTGAAAGTGTTGAGGGTGCAGGATTATGTACACGAACTGACCTCTCTATTATGTTCCATAAATGTTCGATGGGATTAATGTCGGCCAACTGGGTAGCCAAATCCTTCGCTCTAATTGTCCAAAATGTTCTGCAAAGGTGCATTGTCATCCATAAAAATTCAGTCGTTATTTGGGAACATAAAATCATTGAATGGCTGCAAACTTTCCCCAAGTAGCCTAACATAACAATTTTCAGTCAACGATAGGCTCAGTTGGACCAGAGGACCCATTACATTCCATGTAAACACTGCCCACACATTGTGAAGCCACCATCAGCTTCCTCAGTGTCTTGATGAGAACTTCGGTCCAAGACTGGATTTGGGTCACACTCGAACATTACCATCAGCTCTTACCAACCGGAATCAGGACTCATCTGACCGGTCCACAGTTTTCCAGTCTTCCACGGTGTGACAGATATGGTCACGAGGCCAGGAGACGCGCTGTAGGCCATGTCGTGCTGTTAGCAATGGCACTCGCGTCGGTCGTCTGCTGCCGTAGCCCATTAACGCCAAATTTCGTCGAATTTCCGTAACGGATAGGTTGGTCGTACGTTCTATATTGATTTCTGCTGTTATTTTTACCCATTGTTGCTTGCCTGTTAGCACTGATAATTCTACATAAAATTCGCTGCTCTAGGTCGTTCAGAGTTGTCTATGCTGAGAGGTAATGCCTGAAATTTGGTATTCTCGGGCACTCTTGACACTGTGGAGCTCGGAATACTGAAATCCCTAACCTTTTCCAAAATGCAATGTGACATGCTTCTATAGCTCCAACTACCATTCCGCGTTCAGAGTCTGTCGTGCTGCCACAATCACCTTGGAAACCTTATCACAAAAATCTCCTGAGTACACACGACAGCTCCACCAATGCTCTGCCATGTTATAGCTTGTGTTCGCAATACTGGCAGCACACGTACATCTACATATTGCTGTCCTAAGACTTTTGTCACCTCGGTCAACATTGCCCATACATACGCAAGTCATTTAACCCGTCTCTTAGGGACCATTCACATATTATTTGAAGGAAGATGAACATCAGTATGCATTGTTATCCCCCCTACTCTTTGCATCCTTACGCAAAACATGCGGATGGAGTAAGTACGTTTCATAATTTATCTGAGATAAGCGACAACTACATTTATTCAACAGTGTCTCGTGAGAGGAACGCCATATTTCTGCTCAATTTTTCAATTGCGTTCTCTAACTTTGGTGATACATTCAGTCTTCCATTTATTTCTCGAAATATGAGCAAAGATGATCCTCTTTCTTTTTGTTATAGAAAGAGGAGGGTATTCCTCCACCAGCTGTTCTATCACGTTCTACACATACATTGGGAGTTGTCTGTGCGTCGTGACCATTTCTTATTTTGATCTGCATTGACCAAACATTCATCTGGCTAGTGACAGTTGGTAATGCTACATGATCCTAAGCATCATCCGACACTGTTAGTATCAACAGTCCGTTATGCTTTCATGTGTCCTGGAAGCAAAGTAATTCCATCCACTGTAGCCATAAAAGTGACTGACTAATGTGCCGGTTATGGTATACAGATGTCAGTTTCTATTGTGTCGAATGTGTGGCTGGATAACTAAATCAAAATTGGAATAAACAGACGCGTTTTACCAAAGCGGTCTTAACTCTGTAAGTATCGTCGGGCCTCAGAGACCCGTCGGTGTCTTTTGTTACCTTCTCTGTTAATAACCATATATTGTATTTTAATGGAAGTTTAGAAGCTTTCGTAGTTTGAAATGTTGATCATAATGCCGGGAATTATTTTTAAAAAATACCTTTGTCATTGTGTTAAAGTGTTGGTCCGCGTTTCCTTCCGTACGGGCATCGCAAAACCCTTGCGGTTAGAAGCGATTTTGAAACAAACAGACGTTTAACGCATGTTTGTTACGACATTTGCTATTTTCTGACGCACGTTGTTATTGTTTCCACCTTGTGATATTCACATGTTTATTTTTATGCACAGTAACATAACATTCGCCTGTTCTATAAACTGAAAATATTACTGAGAGAAAATGAGAAAAGCATTGTTGGAGCAGTTTTATGGTTCTGAAAACCAAGATAATTAATGTGAATTTACCAATGATGATAATCAGGTAGACATCGCTGAAAACTCAGGAAAACACGAAGGTGATGATGATAATGAAGAATCCCTTTAAAAAGTAGGAAGAGAACAGTATAGTTCAAATTCTTTTTATTGTGACAAATTGTTTTCTCATAATGGGAATAAAATATAGGCTACAGCCTCTCAGGCTGGAAATTCTCGTAGGTGGAGAAAAAAGGATGTATTGGACGAAGACTAAGGGCCTATATTATATTCGATTAGGAACTGTGCTAATGAAGAATCTTGTTTTGTGTTATTCTTTCGTGTAACAGTCACTGATAAAGTGTGTAGATGGACCAATAAGGGAGGTCGAATCGTTTACATGGACTAGATGGATACGGATTGGCAAGAAATGAAAAATGTTCTTGGTGTTCTCATAGTAACTGGTGTATACAAGTTAGGAAATGAAGATATCAATCAGCTTCGTACTGAGAATGGCCGACCACTGTTCAAGGAAACTGCTTCCATACTATTCTGAGAGTTTTGTGCTTCGATAATGCAGAAGCCACGTGTGAACATAAGTCAAGTGACAAACTGGAGAAGTTTTTAAGATGTGGGGTGCCTGCATTCCAGGGTGGTACATGATGCGGGTTGAACAGTTAGTCACATTTCGAGACCACTGTCTATTTCTAAATACATGTCATTAAAACCTGATACATACGGTATGAAGTTCTGGGCAGTTTGCGGCAGTGAAACAAGCTACTGCTGGAAGATGAAAGTGTATTTGGGGAAGGAGGAAGAAATCAGAGCTTCGCGACATGGAAACAAAGTTGTGAAAACCCTATGTTGTGGAAGTTATCTATAACTGTATGGCTTCATTAACGGCCATTTGAAAGGTCAGAAGAAGAAAAATGAAATTCACTTCTGGATTGGTATTGTGATACTCAAAAATCAGGAAAAGTGTGGACGGAATTTCACCTGCGATAATAGTTTTTGTCTCTCGATTTAGTTCATTAACCGTTGTCAAAAAATGGAACACTAGTCGGCACTATAAAAATAATAATAACAAAAGTGAGTTGCTTTCAGATTTTATTACACCTAAAGCACGTGAAGTACACGCTACATTAGTCTGTTTGTAACTAGATTTGGCGGTAGACTGTTATGTTCCATATCACTGTCGTTGACGTTGAAGGGGTTGTGCTCTCGAAATCTCTCAGCGGCTCTGAGTGATGTGAAGATTGTCCACAGGATAGCCCTTGCAACGTGGAAGCCCGAGGACATCGATGACAGCATATAGCTACCAGCAGGGGGTTAGCAGTGGTTAGCGGCCTCCAAAATACGGTGACAAGTGTGCTGTGCGTCAAGTGTCATCAGTTCGGCTCAGCAAGGTAATAGTCTTGAAGTCTTTTCGTCAGAAATTGTGAGGTCGGCAGCTCAGGGAGTCAGGGTCTAATAGACAAGACAGTTAGCAGTCGTGGAGGCAAAAATGGTGTTGGCGAATAGTAGCAGCACATCACGCGCTCAGACTCATAGCTGGTGTACTGCAAGGTAAAGGTTGACACAGATGGTTGAAAGTCTGAATGTGTATTGCTACTGATTTGAGGTAGTGACGGTATGTTCGGCCTGCTCGGTGGTCTTCAGCACTTCCTGTTTCGCAACAAAATGTTTCAGGGCTTCAGGTTTTTCCGCCATTTAGCAGGCTGATAGGTGTTCTTGAGTAACTTTTTCTATCTAAATCAAGCGAGCTGTTACAAAGTGACGGCTTCTGAGTGCTCGAGGTGAGAAAATCTCTTTCGGTTTTTTTCTGTCTTCCGCAGTGTCAGCTTTGTGCCTATTTGTCCTTTGATTGAGACACGGGTGGTTGGTTGGCTGGGACTTGGGTTGCCTTATTTGGTGCTATCTGGAGAGCGAGAAAATTTTACATTTTACCTTCGTACATCCAAAATTGAAATGGAGGACAGTACTGCTGGTATAAAGTTATGTTAAAAGTGAAGAAATTCCTCCAGATGTTTTTAAGGTGGTGATTTTAGTTTGTCAATTAGTTTGAACGTTGTAACAACGTGATCTTCAGGCCCATACACTGCATGCGGGTGATACTAGAAGTCAGTCGTGAGATATGGGGAGGGAGGAATTTTAATTTTAATGCTGAAGAGCGAGTGAAAACAGCACATGCAAAAATAAATAAATAAATAAATTTTACATTTGTCCATAATACAACAACCCTAGGAGCAATCCACGATTACGACAGGAGATTATCCACAGACTACATGGTCTTCTTTTATCTAGTACAGAGTTGTAATAACGACAATATTTTAAACCTGGAAATGGCGCGTGCTATCTCTTGATCCATAAAATTCGAAAATATATAGTGCCAATTCCGTACAGCCACGCTAGACTCAGATTTGGGGAAACAGCATTTGTTCAATGGAACCCATGAACGTCAAAGCTACTTTTTATGATATAATACCGACAAGTATCCAACACTAGAGAGAAAACGTGATTTTGTACCTCTTTTTTATGGATGTACAAGACGATCCTAAGCGGACATACGAAGCCATCAGGCTTTCGACAAAAACAAGAGTGAACAACTTTGATTTGATTTTCGAGAGGGAAGAATTTTTTAATTCTGAAGAGTGAGTGAAAATAGCAAAGGCAAATATATAAATAAATAATGTATTGGCTCATTATGTAAGTCCGGACTATAATTCCCCAGGGGCGTTTCCCAGACTGTCTATAGACTTCTGTCACTTACTATTTCTTCCACACCTGACAATTATTTGTAAAGGGGAGGAATGTCAAGACCCACCGTAGTTGACAATGTATGTAACGCATTACATATTCTGTAACTGGCTTGTTAAGACACTTGAAACATCGGAGGAAGTGAAGCAAACTCCACTTCTAGAATAACACTGTAATGCTCTACCAGGCCACTAGAGCTTGGAAAGCTTAAAAATTTTTATGGAGTAGAGATACGATTCTGAATCAGATCCGATTTTCCCAGAATTGAATCCGCACACCACGTCTCATACTGCGAATGTGATTCAGCCTCGACGGCGCGGCGCGCGGTGGCCCACAGCTGAGTAGGCCTCATCAAGAAACGAGCTACGCAACGACAAATTTGACTAAACCAAGTACTGAAATTAAGTGTGAGAACAGTGTTATTTTCTTTTTGATATCTTAGCAGCGGATTCTTCGAAATGAATCTTATAGAGTAGTTTTCTGGTTAAAATAAACCCTAGGTACAATTTGGAGAGGTTGTAAAATGACAGCGTTTCCACTATAATCGTTCCAGTTTTTCTGCAGTGCGTTAGGGCTATAAAGCGACCACAGCGAATCACAGAAGCTATACTCAGCCGCTGGTGCCAATGGCGGAAGTACTGCTCACATCGTGAACTTAAGGGGGCATTTAATGGATTTTGGTGCAAAAAATCGATTCATCAAAAAATATTATTTTCTTGAACTACACGGTATAATTTATATTGTGTATGAATCTAATCGTTGATAACAGCTTTTGAAATGTTTTTAAATTTTTAACCCGCTGCCCTGGCGGCTACTCGCACATTTTCCGACGTTTGGGAAACTGCTTGCTTCAGCGGACTTTTAGTCAGTGTGAAGGCTATTTTCTTTCGATATCTTTGTCTGACATCTACAGGGTGAGTCACGAAGTTTTCTTCCGCTTGCTGCAGTTTATTCCTTAGGTTATATGGAACAAGAAATGTAAATACAATAATGGGATCAGATCCATAATTAAGGAGCTACAACAGAGTTCCGAAACATGCCACGGTGTATGGAACGCTACACGTAAGTTAATAGGGCGCACGATCAGTCTTAGGTAGACAAGTGCAGATACTGGTACGTTTGCATAACAATCACGTTGTTGATACTGTAGTCACTGTTTACTGGCATTGTCACCTGTGTACAGTACAATCTGCGATGCCGCTCAAATTTTCATCGCAGGAGTATGGAGAGATGATGTACACTTTTGGCTTCTGTGATGGTAATGTGAAAGCTGCTCTTGCCGAATATCACCATCGGAATCCTAATCTCAGGATTCCGAATGCCAAAACATTTAGTGGAACTTATCGAACATTGCTAGAAACTGGTACTCTTCCCAGTTTTCATATGCACTTCGAAAGACATCGTGACGTTCAAGAAGAGGAAAACATTCTTAATTCAGTAGAGCGCAGTCCTCGTTCAAGTACAAGACGGCTATCTACCCAATTGAACGTTTCACAACTAAGGTATGTAGAAATCTTCATGAGAATGGACTGTATCCTATTCATGTGCAGAACGTTCACCATTTGGGGCCACATGATTCGCCTACATCTACATTTATGCTCCGCAAGTCACCCAACGGTGTGTGGCGGAGGGCACTTTACGTGCCACTGTCATTACCTCCCTTTTCTGTTCCAGTCGCGTACGGTTCGCTGGAAGAACGACTGTCTGAAAGCCTCCGTGCGCGCTCGAATCTCTCTAATTTTACATTCGTGATCTCCTCGGCAGGTATAAGTATGGGGAAGCAGTATATTCGATACCTCATCCAGAAACGCACCCTCTCCAAACCTGGCGAGCAAGCTACACCGTGATACAGAGCGCCTCTCTTGCAGAGTCTGCCACTTGAGTTTGCTAAACATCTCCGTAACGCTATTACGCTTACCAAATAACTGTGACGAAACGCGCCGCTCTTCTTTGGATCTTCTCCGTCAACCCGATCTGGTATGGATCCCACACTGATGAGAAATACTCAACTATAGGTCGAACGAGTGTTGTGTAAGCCACCTCCTTTGTTGAAGGACTACATTTTCTAAGGACTCTCCCAATGAATCTCAACCTGGTACCCGCCTTACCAACAATTAATTTTATATGATCATTCCATTTCAAATCGTTCCGCACGCATACTCCGAGATATTTTAAAGAAGTAACTGCTACCAGTGTTTGCTCCGCTATCATATAATCATACAATAAAGGATCCTTCTTTCTATGTATTCCCAATACATTACATTTGTCTACCGTTTGAAACTTTGTAACTGATTAAATGGAAATCGGCAGCTCTATCGCTTCATAATGGTCAGGCAACCTTTACAAGAGATGGCTTCAACAACAAGCATAACATGAATGTCTGGGCAGACGGAAAACCCCATGCTACGGTAGTATCTCAGTTTCAACTTAGATTCAGTCTCAATGTGTGACGAGCTACTGGGGCCTTTTATTCTCCCGCTAAATTTTAAATGGTCAGATGTACGTTAACTTTTTACGAGAAGACTTACCGCAGTTTCTTGAAGATGTTCCTATTGGAACAAGATGCCATATATACTTCCAACATGACGGAGAACCTGTACACTTCCACCATGTGGTAACAGCTTATCTTAATCAGCAATTTCCACATCGATGGATACGTCGCGGAGGTCCTATCAACTGGCCTGCCAGATCCCCAGATATAACATCCCTAGATTATTGCATCTGGGGGTGGATGATAGGTATCGAGTACGAAGTTCAGGTGGAAACACGATAAGAAGTGATGGATTTTCGATGCCGCAACGTCAATAAGGAACGAGCACGTGAAATAGCGAAATGCTACTCGAACGGTTCACTCTCGTGCGACTCTTTCCCTTCAAATGCAGGGAGGAAATTATGTCCATTTTTGATAGTGAAATCCGATAATAAAGGTTTTTTCTGCCATTTTCCTGAGTTGTTAAATTACAGTAGCTCCTTAATTATAAATCAGATCCCATTACTGTATTTACATTCTTTGTTCCAAATAATCTAAGGAATACCTCCAGAAACCGCAGGAAAACCTCTGTGTGTCTCTGGCTGGCATCTATATCGTTGGCTAAAAACTTTCTTGCATCTGGTTATTTATAGTCTGACTATACTAACACCTATTAGTAGGTGGAAGATTGAACTCGCAAACCTTTACGTGGAAGTCAAGATGCATGCGTAATGGCTGGTGGAAAAACTGTGTTGAAGAAACGGAGGTTTCGTGGAAATCTGTTTACCAACAAAAAAGAGGAAGCAGCCATTATTGATTAACATAAACTCTCAGCTTTAGCATCGAAATTTGCGACAGGAGAATTGTACAGGCGCGTCAATGATGTTGAAATGGATTCCATTGGATACAGACTTATTGATTTAGGGCTTCTCTGCCAGGCTATAAAGTTTTCATGTTCAAAACTGTAGATCTGGAATGGATGCTTGTTGTTGAAGAATGAAGAGTGGGAATAGCTTGTGATTTGAAATTAATTTTTAATTCGTGTCGCTACGAAGTTTCGTTTTCCTCCTCCAGAAAAACTGACACTGGTACCTATGAAAGCAATTTTAGGTTAGAATATCCTCTGAGATGCCTTGGACCTCTAGATCGTGGAGTGTTTACTACCAAAGCATTTTACACCATCGACGAGAGCAGGGCCAAGAAACATGTCTTACCTGCAAATACAGGCCAGGCAGTTTCGAAGAGAACAGAAGAGAAACGTGGAGGATGAGGAGTAACAGAATGGAGGAATTTAAAATTGAGGTAAGCTTATTGCATGTAGAAGTATGCGAAGAAAATCTGTGAACCTCATTTTCTCTGTTTTACATTTTTTACGTTATTTGAATCTTTCTCTCAAAAAGTATATACGCTAGTGGTATGAAATTTTCAGGATCTGTTCGCAACGTATTTTTGTCTCCCTGGAACAAAAAAAAAAAGAAATCCTGCAATTAAAATATGATTTTTAGATGATTGTATGTAGAAAAAAATTTAATTTAGGGCGTGCAAAGTTAGAAACTTTTAATAATACAATTTGTACCATCACTTAATAACTGTAGTTCAGTGGTTTTATAATCTTCCCGGAACACTATAAAAAAGACAACAGAAAATAAAAATTCAAATTTCTGGCAAAATATTAATCCTGCATATTTTATTATATTTTTCCATTAAAACACAGCTCTTTTGCTTTACGCATGCAAAACTTTATATTTGTGCATTAATAAATATGGCAGTAATGATTTTTTAAATAAATCTTTACATTTTCCGTTACATCCCCTTTACAAACTCCAAAAAGTTATGTAATCAAATGAAATCCTTGCAGCAGTAGTTTTGATGTAATTTATTACGTTGTTATCTGTTTAGGCGACTCAGTACACCATCCTCAGGCCTTACCTAACGCTCAGAGAGTGAACTTCAATAGTATACACGAGTCAATATGAATAATGTAACAGCGATATTGTGTCTGCAACCATCAACTACCAATTGACTGGAGAAACATTTAGAATGTTCGACAGAGCGATCCGAAATTAGTCTAGGCGATGTTCGTTTTATCGTTGCCATGTTTAGCGTATTAACAGCGCAACGCGAAAAATAACCAGTAAGTACAGGGCTAACATTAATAAGACCGACAAACAGCATGGACGGCTAGTGGGATAAAGGCCCTAAGAACGTGTGTCAAAAAATGCATTTTTGCCACAGTAGATGGTGCTGACGAATGAAACTTCCTCCAATCACGTGACGTGTGTTGCAGGCTGTGTGATTGACGCAGGATACTGTAAGCAGCAGATGGTCCGTTGTTCAAGTCCGGAACTAGCCGAGATGGTGTTTTCATACGGCCAAGCAGATGAAAACGTTCGAGAGGCAGAACCCGGACATCCAGATCTGGTGGACGGGCGGTCTGCCACCTCGCTGCATGTTCGTCTGTCTGAAAGGGCAGATGATCACACAAATGCCCAAAAAGGTCTTGGAATGTTGTGAGATGTGGATGGTGACGGTACTTGTTCTGGTAAAGCCGTTTTGTCTCTCGACGGGTTCTATCTGCTTCGCCGTACACAAACACAAAATACCACGCCATCCTCTTGCTTACAGTACGCTGCGTCAATCACACAGTAACTATCATTCCTCAGCGTCTTCTACTGTGGCAACGACGCATTTTCGGATACATGTCTCGTAGGACCTTTTTATCTCCGTTTCCATTTAGGAATCCCTCCCTACAGTTTATCTGTTTTACTAATGTTCACCCTGTACATCGCGAACCAGAACGCCAGTTAAAACGACAACAACAAAATTTCTGGCGTTGTTCAGGGATATTTTCTCAGTATTTTTGAATAGGTAACTAATAATCTCTGGTGTCTTGCTACAGAGTAATGATGTAGTTAAGAATTATTCGGCTTTGTTGCCCTAATTATGCTTGCTTCTGTGAAAATACTTCCACATTTTTGAAAAAGCTTGTGTTCCCCAATCAACAAAACTTAGTTACGTGAAAGGATATGGTTATTCGTGGGCGCCGTCGCTGAGGGAACAGATGTGCATAGCGTCATTGTGCCGTTTTTCCATTGCATTCAGTGGAGCCACAGACGAGATGCATATCGGCCGATTCTCCGTCAGTAGATATACCCATATTGCAGCGTATTACTATTGACGTGCAACTGACAATGCCAGAAGAACAAAGCAGAGACATGACTGAGGAGTACTGAATGCAAGCTTGAGGACCATTTGCAGACTAGGCCTTGCTGTTATGAACTGAAAACAGTGTGAGAGAATGGAACAATTTTGTTCCAAAATAAGACACATAGCACATACCGTCTTGAGCTGTGCAGCTACTTTGAATGCAGTACCGATAGAGGGGGTCGGAGGTGAAACGAAATGTAATTACCCTGCAGCGAGTCACAGTGAGCCACCGGAGAGAAAGCGTGCTTTACACCACAATACTCGGCCAATATCCATGATTTACTTCCGAAATTTATACCGTCTCCAGAGAACAAGGCCTTTTCGTAGCACTGATCAGAAGGTTACGTGTTCACATCACGTCGGGGTCGCCATTTTTGCCGCAGTGTAAATGAATTAGGTCCTGTGACTCTGCCATGCCGTTAAAAAACCCGACAGCACATCTAGTGGGCATTTTGCCACGCAGTGTAGCTGTCTTACAAACGGCATCGCAGATTCGCAGGACCTAATTCATTTAAACATCGGCAAAAGAGGTTTGCGTGATCGCGTGAACCGGTGGGTGTATCTACTGGTAGGGCCTCTAAAGCTGGAAAGCTGGTAGGGTCTCACCTGATGAATCTGACAAAGTGTGCCCGAAACGCCCAGTCCCTTTTCCCCAAAATCATAGGACCCAACCATGAAGTGTGAGAAATGTTTCTCATCTGAGACTCCCAGCCATCGCACAAACGGAAGAGGTCATGCCAGACGGAATGGCTGTAAGAGCCCTACTCTACTGTCATTGAGAACGCGTCGATTCGTTGCTAGCTGGTGCACGAAACCACATTTCTCATAAACGTGTCCCGTGGTGGACAGCTGCAGATCAACGCAAACTGAGATTCACCTTAAACAAAATTACGGAGACAACAATTTTCCTAGCATTTTTGTAGTTTTCCTGGGAACTGCCGTGGCTACTCAGGGATCCGATTGAAAAATGGTTCAAATGGCTCTGAGCACTATGGGACTTAACATCTGAGGTCATCAGTCCCCTAGAACTTAGAACTACTTAAACCTAACTAACCTAAGGACATCACACACATCCATGCCCGAGGCAGGATTTGAACCTGCGACCGTAGCGGTAGCGCGGTTCCAGACTGAAGCTCCTAGAACCGCTCGGCCACTCTGGCTGGCCAGGGGTCCGGTGCTTCACCTGCGAGTAACCAGCCCAGTTCAGAATAACCGCTACCCACTTTAAAAGCTAAAGGTGAGAATCCGCAACCACAAAATCAACCCTAATCTGCGGACGGAAACCGAGAGAGAACAGTATGATTATGACATTTGGAAGATAAAATTTCATAACTATTTTGGGTTTAAATAGTAACAAATTAGAAAGAAGAGCAGTTCTCGGCACCCACGATGTGGCGGTTTCTTCCTTAAGATAAATCATACTATCGCGTGAAGGACAGGCCACTGAAACTAGTTCAGAGTACGCTATGTCCTGGAGAGTAAAGGATCAGGTAGAATTAGGAATCAAGTGTGTACAATTTGTAGTAAACACAAGACAGAAAGTATTATGACCCTTAGAACACCTGTCGCTAGAGATACCTTTGTCACCCTTGTTCTGTCTATGCTGAAACAGTGAAGAACATTTAAATAATCAGTTCTACTGTCAAGTAAACAATGTTCTGATTGTTGCAAGATTACATAACTGCAGCATGGCTGGAATCGCTAGCATTTCATTGACTGTGTCATCACTCGTCAGCGTGACAGGAAGTACGTTCTGATCACAAAAACGGTTCTAAGCATCGATTATTGATGGACTGACTACAAGCTGCCAGTTACCTATCTGAGGACTCTCGTTCGACGCAAGCCACGATTCTGCTTCTGAAATCCTTCTTGTAGAAAATCAAACAAAGTAAAGTGCGAGGTTATCCACATGGGTACTAAAAGAAATCCGATAAATTTTCTGTATACGATAAATCGCGCAAATCTAACGGCTGTCAAATCGACTAAATACCTAGGAATTACGATTACGAGGAACTTAAATTGGAAAGACCAAATAGATAATATTGTGGGGAAGGCGAAACAAAGATGGCACTTTGTTGGCAGAGCACTTAGAAGATCCGACAATCCCACTACATTACACTTGTCAGTTCTCTACTGAAATATTGCTGAGCGGTATGGGATCCTTACTAGATGGGATTGACGGAGGCCATCAAAAAAGTGCAAAGAAGGGCAGCTCTTTTCGTGTTATCGCGCAATAGGGTGACAGTGTCGCTGATATGATACGCGAGTTGGGGTGGCAGTCACTGAAACAAAGGCGGTTTTCTTTTCTGCGAGATCTATTTACGAAATTTCAATTACCAACTCTCTCCTCCAAATACGAAAATATTTTATTGACACCCATCTACGTAGAGAGAAATGATCACCTAATAAAATAAGAGCCCTGAAGGGAAGATTTAGGTGTTCCTTTTTCCCACACGCCATTCGAGAGTGGAGTGATAGAGATGTTGTATGAAAATGGTTCGATGAACCATCTTCCAGGCACTTCAGTGTGAATTTCAGAGTGACCATGTAGAAGTACATGTAGATGCAGATGCCGGATAAAAAGCTACAGATCAAAGTGGTATAGATTAACTCTAGGGATTTCGGCTAAGATACATGACTGTCAGCATGAGAAAATGGAAGAACTGCTTACGGCAGGAAACGTCCGTGAATGGGTAAATGGATAACAACTGCAGGGAAGCATACAATATAGCTGGACCAACATCTGGAAATTACAGACAAATGAAATACGTCAAGCATGCGAAGGTAAACCGCCACATGTGAACTACAAAGAATACATCCAAAGGGTCAGGAAGGTTCTCAAAAGCAAACTGAATGGAGATGATATCGCCACGTTACCCAATATCTGGACCATATTCCTCATCAGATACATTGCAGTCACAGTGAAGTGGGCATAAGTAGAGCTGGCTAATCTGGGCAGCAAAACAAGAAAACTCCCGAAAATTTTCCACATACTACAGCGTTTCAGTGGACGAGTATGTGGTAGAGAACTCTTAAGGGAAAAGAGGTGGAGGCGGTCATGCGTGAATTGACAGATTATATGAGAGACAGAAAAGAATAAGCTCTGAAGTCAACAACATAGAGCTTCCTAAAGTACAGCGAAACAACAATCAACAACAGACATCTGCACACCAATGCTGCATTTCAGCTGGTGCTATAAAGCATCGCAGGGGCACTTTTAAGGAAGACTGCTTTTCCTGTATAGAAAAAAGTCGTCAGGAGTACCTCCATCTAAACCAGAAACGAGAAATCAGCTATAGATCCGGAGTGTATAGTCTGAAAAGAAACTGACCTTACACTTGACCATATCTCGAGCTGTTGCAAGAATTGATTGCAAGTAGAGCCACTGTGACGAAATACGAATGAGCCACTAGAGTGTATGCTAAAACTACCATCTGCCGGCGACAAGGAAATCGAAAGCCAGAAAAAGTTAAAAATATCTCATATTACTGAGGGACTCAAGACAGTTCGAACGCCGGAACACAAGATATCAGACATCGGACAAAAAGAAAGCGTGAATCTTGGCATCGATACCACGGGTGACAGATCGTTCTTTGACGATGGAGAGTGGTTTGAGAAACTTTTATACCGGCGCTATCTAGTGGGACGCCGTTTTTATTGAAGTGATCCACAACAGCGTCCGTTTCGGGTAAGTGAGTCGCGATAGCTCTGGCCGGGCTCGCTCGGAAAGTATGTTTAACATGCACAAGTTAAACAGTGCCGGAAAGAAGGGGCGGTGTTTGTGGAAGGAACAGTCGTATCGGGAGCGAGGGGAAGAGAAAAGGCCGGGACGCGAGGTTTATGCTGGGCCCGGCTAGTGATGGGATCGAAGCGGCTGCCTCTCGGCGCGCTCTTGAAGATAATGGCGCGGATCCCGGCGGCAACAGGCACCCACCCCGCTACCCCTAGCCCCACCCTCACCCCCACCCACGCTCTTACCCTTACCCTCTGCTCTCTGCTAGAGGGCCGGCCGAGAGCTGAGCCGCTGCCGCCGCCGACGCCGCCGCCGATGCATTCATAACGGTGCATGTGTTTTCAGCGACACTCGGGAATCGCTAACGACGACTACAGAGCACTCCAATTAGCGTCTGACGATGACGAGTGCTCTTCGCCCTCCCTCCACCGCCGCCCTGACGTCGCCGGCTGCAAGAATCGCAGCAGGACCGAGGACGCTTCGGACGCTGCTCCCGATTATTCCTTACTGTGCTAGTGGTGGAACTGGCTTCAGATAAGACATCGCGCTAAATTAAAACGCGCATAAACACTTGCGCAGTGTAGCTACAGGAAAATATCTCTGAATTCCGCTGGGTGATAAAAAGTACCGCAGCACAACTTTGTCATTCTAATGTGGATTACAGTTTCTTCGTCGTAAAAATGGAACTCGGCTGTGTAGTAAAACTGGCTGTACCAAATGAGGCGGCGCAGAGTGGTGTCCTCATTAATGTATTCATTCTAGTCAAGTTTCCAGATAACAGTTATGGACTGTTACATATCAAATTTACATGTATCTTTAGGATACTCCATTTAATTTATGTCTGCAGCTCGTGGTCGTGCGGTAGCGTTCTCGCTTCCCGCGACCTGGTTACCGGGTTCGATTCCCGGAGGGGTAAGGGATTGTCTCTGCCTCGTGATGACTGGGTGTTGTGTGACGTCCTTAGGTTAGTTAGGTTTAAGTAGTTCTAAGTTCTAGGGGACTGATGACCATAGATGTTAAGTCCCAATGGTGCTCAGAGCCATTTGAACCTTTTCATTTATTTTTGTATTCTAGATACGGAACTAAGTTTACAGTATCAGTCACAGTGTTTCTCCTTATTTCTATTTTTACTATTATCACTCTAACATCAGGATCACTGTATGTACGCCTCTTTTTTTTAATGTGACAGAGAAAACGGGCTACACATTTTTATTTTTGACAATGTTATGGTTGCTGAAACTCAGATAAACATTTAGAATGAATACTCTTGGCTAAAAAATGACAGCCAGTTCTGAATCAGTGTGAAGGAAGGCAAAGCACGTGACTGTTGCTATTATCAACTGCACGCGGAACCATTTGCCACGAAATCTGAAAATAACTTCGCCACACACTCCGAATCGTCTCCTCCCCCTAAATCAGATATGCTCTAGGCACTCTAGTGCTGGAACTACTTGTTCTGGGAAAGTTTTTCAAAATATTTCTGTAACTTTATTAATAAACCATTACATCCCTGAAGAGACCCAGTCCAGTTAAATTTTAAGAAAGTGGGCTCACTATTAAGTGGAATACCAGTGACTGTAGATGTACGCAGTCATCTGTCCTTCAATTCCGTAAGGTGACAGGCTCTTACAGTGTTATTCTGCAACTTGAGCACAGCTAGCCGGCCGTGAGAATTAGACAATTGCAGCAAAATGCAGGAAGATCTGCCGCGGATAGGGGCTTGGTGCAGGGAGTGGCAAATGACTCTTAACATAGACAAATGTAATGTATTGCGAATACATAGAAAGAATGATCCTTTATTGTATGATTATACGATAGCGGAACAAACACTGGTAGCAGTTACTTCTGTAAAATATCTGGGAGTAAGCGTACGCAACGATTTGAAGTGGAATGGTCATATAAAATTAATTGTTGGTAAGGCGGGTGCCAAGCTGAGATTCATTGGGAGAGTCCATCAACAAAGGAGGTGGCTTACAAAACCCTCGTTCGACCTATACTTGAGTATTGCTCATCAGTGTGGGATCCATACAAGGTCGGGTTGACAGAAGAGATAGAGAAGATCCAAAGACGAGCGGCGCGTTTCGTCACAGGGTTTTCTGGTAAGCGTGATAGCGTTACGGAGATGTTTAGCAAACTCAAGTGGCAGACTCTGCAAGAGAGGCGCTCGACATCGCGGTTTTAGCTTGCTGTCCAGGTTTAGAGAGGGTGCGTTTCTGGATCGGGTATCGGATATATTGCTTCCCCCTACTTCTACCTCCTTAAGATATCACGAATGTAAAATCAGAGAGATTCTAGCGCGTACGGAGGCTTTGCTGCAGTCGTTCTTCCAGCGAACCATACGCGGCTGGAACAGGAAAGGGAGGTAATGACAGTGGCACGTAAAGTGCCCTCCGCCACACACCGTTGCGTAGATGTAGATGTAGATGTAGATGTAGATGTAGATGGACGAGAGCTCTGAAAGAAATGCAGTGTTTTCTTGACAGATGAAAATACCCCTGCGAGAGAGTGCCCAGCACATCAAAAACTTTCAGGAACCGAAGAGTTCAAGGAACACGCTTTAGAAAGAATAACATCTGTGAAGGCAAGGAAAACACACAACACACCCAACATTGCAGATAGGTGTTGGGGGTTGAAGGATGCCATAGGTGCAGATGATTACTTTCTGTAAAGAGGCATGTGGCTGGCTCATGATATTTGATGTTGTAGCTGTGACAGAGACTAGCGATTATTGACGTGCAGACATTTCTACTGGACAAAATGTGAAAAGATATATGCAGTGGGAGAGAGTTTCTGTCTTCTGCCCCACTATAAGAGACAACGAAGCAGTGTTGGTTAACCACGACTATTACATTGGCACAACGGAAATTGTTGCAATTGTTAGAAATATTTAATTGGTCAGAACTAGTAATGTATGCTGTGACTGGCTACTGAGCTTCTTGAGCTGATATAATGAGCTATATTTTGTGGGGGCGGCTTCGTCTCAAAGAACGATAGAGCAAACCTCAGTTCTGCACAGGAAGATGATTTCGCCTTAGCGCTCACCACCGATATCACGGTTGAATTTAGGACTCTCAGTCACTACTGCATCGTTCCTCAGCACCTAAGTATCACCGGAGTGGTAAGTATGGCCCGCATTTGTGTAGGTTGTGATGAAGCGACTGACAAGTTATTTCAAGTCAATGTTTTGTTCTGAAATAATTCTTTCTGCCAGCTAGCTGCACTCAATATGTGCTTAGTCAATAGAACTGGTGCTTTTACTTACTTTCCTCGGGCTTTTTCTGAGCTTATCAATTTATTGAGCAAACATTATGGGTTTTTGTGGACACACATTCTATCTCTGTTCCACCCAGCTGTATCAAGGTCTTTCACACATGCTTCATCATCTTGCCCTTTTGTATTATTTGTATTCTTCAGGTAGTGACAAGAATCATATTTTTCTCACGTAGTAATATATCACATTGTTACATTGTTCTTTAGTTTCATTTACTAACTTAATGGAAACTCTTATCAGTATTTCTACGTGAGTTGTGCTGCCTGCACATATTGCATGTTCAACTAGGCTACACCTATTTAATTAAGATATTCAGTTCATTATCTGTTGCGCGACTTTGTTTTTCATTTATTTATTTTTTTTATTTCACACGATCTTCCGAAGAGCTGTCGATTGACTGTATAGGTCACAGGGTTCCGATACCGTAGCATCTCAGGGGTATGCTAAATGATCAATCAAAACTTCATGTACTACTTTAAAGAACTCGATAGAGTATATTTTACAATGGTTAACAGTAATTAAACTACTGTAGCTACATACGGGAATTGTAAAAAACATAGAACTCAAGAAAGGCAGCAATAAATGTTAACAGATTAGTAGTACAATACACTTATAGTGTGCTCACAATTACTCTAGCCCTGTTGTCAGACTTATGATTGATTTGATGCCGTCCATCATTAATTACAGGCCTGTGTCAGATCCATCATCTCAGAGCAGCACTTGCACCCAATATATTAGGATATATTGCAATATCTGTATTCCCCTACAGTTTCTAATATCTACAACCCTCTAAAGTAGTATGAAAGTTCATTCTCGACGTACTGACACACTTCCTATCACTCTGTCGCTACATGTTGTCAGTGTTTTCAAAATGTTTCTCACCTCACCGATTCTGTGGAGAACTTTCTACATCTCATCAGTGTACATTATTTTGAGTATCCTTATGTACCACCAAATTTGAAATCGATTCTCTTCTAATCTGGTTTTCCCAAAGTCCATGATTTAGTTCCACACTAAGCTCCATACCAACCATCTCAAAAAGTTCTTTCTCAAATTAAGGGTGATTTTCTAGCCTTTTTTTTTGTCTGGAAAGCTGTTTTTACCAGTGACAGCCTTGGATGAGATACTCCATTCGTCCGTCTAGTGATAGCTTCAAAGATTGTAAAAATCTTTACGCTTCATGTGTTTGCGCTCTCAAATTTTGATGTTAAATTTGTCGATAACCTCATTTCTGCTACTCCTCATTAGTTTCACGTTACTTCAGTTTACTCTCACATCAAAATAATCGCCTATTATAGTATTCTTTCCATTCAAGAGTTCCTGCAATTTGTCTTGATTTTCACAGAGGATAGAAATCTCATTATTGAATCTTATCACTGATTTCCTTTCACCATGAATTTTAATCTACTCCCAAACTTTTCTTTTATTGCCGTCATTGACATATAGGCAGAACATCAGGTGTTTACTGATTAATAGCATGCCTCTCTGGCCGACCGGTTCTAGGCGCTTCAGTACGGAACCGAGCTGCTGCTGCAGTCGCATATTTGAATCCTGCCTTGGGCATAGATGTATGTGATGTCCTAGGAGACTGATGACCTCAGATATTAAGTCCCATAGTGCTTAGAGCCATTTGAACCACTTTCAACTACTACCTCACATATAATCTAATCCAAGCACGTCGGCCTCGGTTTTTGATTCTTATCTTTTCCTGTTGGTTGCTGATGACCTCAGATATTAAGTCCCATAGTGTTTAGAGCCATCTGAACCATTTTGAACCACTACCTCGTATATAATCTAATCCAAGCACGTCGGCCTCGGTCTTTGATTCTTATCTTTTCCTGTTGGTTGCTGTACGAGTGAGCTTTAAAACGAAAGTTACCCTTTATTATGTCGGGGCAGTGAATTTTTATTAAATGCTACAGCACACTTTAAAGCATCACGCGTACATAGAACTCTATCTCAGCATAATCACCAAGTCTCTCTGAACAACCGTCGGAACCTTTTATCAATAACTCATTTTCGGAACAATAGAAATCCGCTCCTTGCTCACGAAGACATTTGCGAAACACTGCGTAAATGTCCTCATTTTGGAAAATCTCTTTCTTCAAAGAGGTTCTTTTAGCTTGCCGAAAAGATGAAAATCCCATGATGCAGTATTTGGATTTGCTGTCAACGCTCTACCTCCGTAAGAATGTAGACAAAATTGCGCTATGGCTGGACGCGGCTTTGCATTCTGTGCATACACCGTCAGAATTTACCGGTGAATTTGTGAGGAATTTACTTCGTCTTTCCCACAAAAATCGTACAGTCCCACGTACTTAAGCTCTGGACTATGTTTGCAGTTGCCTAACGATTTCATGGGCACACGTGATGCACCTGACATCCGTGTAGCAGCGAAGTCGTGTCTGTAGAAAACCTCGGAGACGTACTCTCTTCTGATAATTCGACAATATTGTTGTCCAATATCATTTATTTGTGGTTCGTGTCGAAACGTAAGAGATAAACTAAAACTTGTCAGTGATAACTAAAGCTTGTTAGTCTCTACAAAAATTAACACCTGCATTGCTAATCATTTATTTCACACTGCGACGGTGTTCCATTGCAAAGTAGGGGCCAACCCTTTCTGTAACCTCAGGACATGTAGCCTGTAATTGAAAAGGCATCACGAGAATATCTGCGCAGCCAGAAGGTTCAAAACTTGCCCCCCATCGGGGTCTCCGAGTAGGCACTGCCAAGGTTGTTGTGGCGGTGAGAGGCAGACTGGATCAACAACAAACGGTGAATGTGGCCATAAGAGAAAGACTGAATAACCAACGAAAGGGTAACATATTACGGATCAAGTCGTGGAATGTCGTAAGTTTGAACGTACTAGGCAAGCTAGAAAATCTGAAAGGGAAATGCTAAACCTAAATCTACACTCCTGGAAATTGAAATAAGAACACCGTGAATTCATTGTCCCAGGAAGGGGAAACTTTATTGACACATTCCTGGGGTCAGATACATCACATGATCACACTGACAGAACCACAGGCACATAGACACAGGCAACAGAGCATGCACAATGTCGGCACTAGTACAGTGTATATCCATCTTTCGCAGCAATGCAGGCTGCTATTCTCCCATGAAGACGATCGTAGAGATTCTGGATGTAGTCCTGTTGAACGGCTTGCCATGCCATTTCCACCTGGCGCCTCAGTTGGACCAGGATTCGTGCTGGACGTGCAGACCGCGTGAGACGACGCTTCATCCAGTCCCAAACATGCTCAATGGGGGACAGATCCGGAGATCTTGCTGGCCAGGGTAGTTGACTTACACCTTCTAGAGCACGTTGGGTGGCACAGGATACATGCGGACGTGCATTGTCCTGTTGGAACAGCAAGTTCCCTTGCCGGTCTAGGAATGGTAGAACGATGAGTTCGATGACGGTTTGAATGTACCGTGCACTATTCAGTGTCCCCTCGACGATCACCAGAGGTGTACGGCCAGTGTAGGAGATCGCTCCCCACACCATGATGCCGGGTGTTGGCCCTGTGTGCCTCGGTCATATGCAGTCCTGATTGTGGCGCTCACCTGCACGGCGCCAAACACGCAGACGACCATCATTGGCACCAAGGCAGAAGCGACTCTCATCGATGAAGACGACACGTCTCCATTCGTCCCTCCATTCACGCCTGTCGCGAAACCACTGGAGGCGGGCTGCACGATGTTGGGGCGTGAGCGGAAGACGGCCTAACGGTGTGCGGGACCGTAGCCCAGCTTCATGGAGACGGTTGCGAATGGTCCTCGCCGATACCCCAGGAGCAACAGTGTCCCTAATATGCTGGGAAGTGGCGGTGCGGTACCCTACGGCACTGCATAGGATCCTATGGTCTTGGCGTGCATCCGTGCGTCGCTGCGGTCCGATCCCAGGTGGACGGGCACGTGCACCTTCCGCCGACCATTGGCAACAACGTCGATGTACTGTGGAGACCTCACGCCCCACGTGTTGAGCAATTCGGCGGTACGTCCACCCGGCCTCACGCATCCCCACTATACGCCCTCGCTCAAAGTCCGTCAACTGCACATACGGTTCACGTCCACGCTGTCGCGGCATGCTACCAGTCTTAAAGACTGCGATGGAGCTCCGTATGCCACGGCAAACTGGCTGACTCTGACGGCGGCGGTGCACAAATGCTGCGCAGCTAGCGCCATTCGACGGCCAACACCGCGGTTCCTGGTGTGTCCGCTGTGCCGTGCGTGTGGTCATTGCTTGTACAGCCCTTTCTCATTGTCCGGAGCAAGTATGGTGGGTCTGACACACCGGTGTCAATGTGTTCTTTTTTCCATTTCCAGGAGTGTATATATAGTGGGGGTCAGTGAAGCGAAATGACAAGAAAACAACTATTTGTTGTCAGAAGAGCACAGAATAACACAAAAGCTGCATAAAATGGTCTAAACGGGAGTAGGATTCTTCATGACCAGGAAGGAAGGACAGAGAGCGAGTTATTGTGAACATATATTTATTTATTTGCTGCTACCTATTACAAATGACCTCCCACCTAGATACTAAGACAGATCGCATTTTCTCAATAAGAAATTGTGTATGTACAGAATGTAGAACTTAATTGATATTTCTTACTTGTAATAGAGATTAACAATATTGGACTTTTAAATACTTATAGACTTAAAAGTAATTAAGAAATAAAAATTGTAAAATACACGGTTTATTAATTGAAGATGGAAATTTAGGAATATGGAAGGAGGTTGAAAATGGTTCAAATGGCTCTGAACACTATGGGACTTAACTTCTCAGGACATCAGTCCCCTAGAACTTAGACCTACTTAAACCTCTAAAATGACAAGAATCTTGCACTAAAGGAGGGGAAATAACAGAAAATAGGGAAGTACGTACATTTGTGTTAGAGATCTGACCATCCACCAACCTTGGGTGTGAGGGCTTCAGTCCTAAGACTTGTTTGATGCAGCTCTCTAAAGGTGCATGCCGTCGGGAAAAATTAGGATTGTAGTTTCCCCTTGCTTTCAACCGTAATTCCAGGTAATGTACAAAATATATCTTTGATACTTATTTGATATTCTGTGTGCACAGACATGTGTTGCGTTACTCTTATGTTACATCATTACATCTTCTCTAATACCGCTAAAACTTTACCTAAGGGTAACAAACAATTACATCATTTAAGTTACACTTATTTCTCGAGCCGTTTCTACATCTACTGAAATGACAGTTGATCTATTTCTGTGTTCCTTGATTTAGTCTTATCTTACATCTAGGTCTGTATATTAATCTCACTGCTTGCATCTATTTGAGCGTCTGTTTTAGTGCTTCTGTCTGTGTATCATTTCATGTATCCTGTTGCTGTATTTGTGTCTTTGCTTTTACCTGCGTACGTGTTTGCTCTTGTTTGTACAGGTAGCGTAACGTAAGTTACACATTCTCGGTTATGTCATTCAGTACGCTCCAATCGTCAGGCTGTCGTAGAATTTGCCCTATGTTCTCATACTCAATTGCGGATGGTATATGTCTAAGTTTGTCACGGTGTAAAGTGACATGCTCTGGCGTTTCAAGTTCCCCGGGTGTTAGGCTGAGACCAAACCGATGGATATGTTCAGGAATGCACCGTGGCCCGTGAGGAAATGGACAATGGCACTGTGGGATCTATATGTTGTACATTTATTCGTTCCTTGATGTTTGAGAAAAGCTTGCAGAAACGAAGCCTCTCTTCTCTCGAATGTCAATCTCACTGCCACGTAACATTTCGCAGTAAAAGGTTCAATGATAGGTCCATTCTCACCACAATCGACAGCAAACCTACACCGACAACAATTGTTCAGTTGAATATGCTGACGTCATAAGCCGAAGATGAAGAGAAGGAAAAAGTACATGTGGATATTGAACAGGTGATTTAACACGTAAAGAGACATGAAAATCCAATAGTCATGAGGGACTGGAATGTGGTTGTAGGGGAACGAGTAAAAAGAAGGGGTACAGGAGCAATATGGGCATGACATTAGGAATGAGAAGATGGAATAACTGAGTTCTGCAACAAATTTCAGGGGGTAATAGCGAATATTCTATTCAAGAATTACAAGGGAGGGAGACTACTTGGAAAATTCTGGGAGGTACGGGAAGATTTCAGTTAGATTATATCATAGTCGGGAAGAGATTCCGAAATCGGATACTGGATTGTAAGGTGTGTCGCGGAGCAGATATGGACTCAGATCACAATTTAGTAGTGATGAAAAGGAGGCTGAAATATACGAGACTAGTCAGGAAGAATCAATCCGTAAAGAAGAGGGATACGAGTATACTAAGGAAGAGATACACTAGAAGATCTCTAAGGCTACAAATACTGCGATAAGGAACAGCTCAACAGACAGTTCAGTGGAAGAGGAATGTACCTGTCTAAAAAGGGCAATCACTGAAGTTCCAAAGAAAACATAGGTACAAGGAGGGTAATTGCGAAGAACCCATGGGTACCAGAAGATACACTTCAGTTGATCGATGAACGAACGAAGTATAAATATGTTAAGCAAAATTCGGGAATACAGAAACTAAAATCACTTAGGAATGAAGTAAATAAGAAGAGCATGGGACCTGAGGCGAAATGGTAATGAAAAATGTGAGGAAACGGAGAAGAAAATAACTGTCGGAATAACTGAATCAGCAAATAGAAAAAAAAGAAAAAATCTTCGGTGAAATTAAAAGCAAGGGTGATCACATTAAGAGTCAATGGGAATTTCATTATTATTTGCAGAGGAGAGGGCAGACAGATGGAAAAAGTACAATGATGCCCCTATGAGGGCAAAGACTTGTCTGATGACACGATAAAGGCAGAACAGCGGTAGCTATGAAAGAGATAGGATATCCAGTATAAGAATCAGAATTTAAAAGAGCTGTGGAAGACATCGAATCGAATATGCCGGAGGAAATGGGCAAGAATCCATCGGAATTTCTAGGATCATTGGAGGAAGTACCAACGAAAAGACTATTTACGATCTTGTGTAGAACGGATGACTCTGGCTATATACTATCTGAATTACGGGAAACCGTCATCCACACAATTCCGAAGATTGCAACAGCCAAGAAGTGCGAGAATTATTACACAGTCAGATTAACAGATTAGGTATTGAAGTTACTGACAGCGGCAACATACAGAAAAATGGAAAAGAAAACTGAGGCTGTGTTATATGACGATCCGTTTGGCTTTAGGAAAGATAAGGGAACCAGAGAAGCAGTTCCGACGATGCGGATGTTAGTGCAAGCAAGGTTAAAGAAAAATAAAGATACATCCAAAGGAATTGTCGATCTGAAAAATGCGTTCGACAATGTTAAATGGTGCAAAGTGGTCGATATTCACAGAAAAATAGGGGTGAGCTAGAGCGAAAGACGTGCAATATGCATTATGTACAAAAGACAAGAGGGAATAATAAGAGTGGAAGACCAAGAATGATGTGTTCGTATTAAAAATAGTATAAGACAGTGATGCAGTTTTTCGCCCGTACTGTTGAATGTATACATCGGAGAAGCTATGATTGAAAAGAAGAAAAGGTAAAGAGTGGAATCAAAATTCAAGGTAAAAGGATATCAATGATAAGATTCGATGACAATGCTCTTCTGATTGGAAGTAAAGAAGAGTTATAGGACACCATGAGAGAATGAAAAGTCTAATGAGTACAGAACAAGGACTGAGAGTAAATCGAAGAAAGCTGAATATCAACGTTGGTGATCAAGAAGTAAATGTAGTTAATGAATGCTGCTACGTAGTCGCTAAAATAACCCATGATGAGGAGAGTAAAAAGGACACGTAAAACAGAGCAGTACTGGGAAAAATGTCTCTCCTGGCCAAGAGAAGTCTGTTAGCATCAAACATAGGTCTTAATTTGAGGAAGAACGTACGTTCGGAGTCCTACATTCTATTCTAGTGAAGTCTGGACTCCGGGAAAGCAGGAACGAAAGAGAAAAGATTTTGAGACGTGGTACTACAGAAGTACGTCGGAAATTAGGTAAGGAATGACGAGGTTCTCCACAGAATCGTCGAAGAAAGGAATGTACGTAAAACGCTAGCAAGAAAGGACAGGATGATCGGACGTCTGTTATAACATCAGAGAAAGATTTCCAGGGTACTAGAGGGAGCTGTACAAGAGAAAATCTTTAGAGGAAGACAGAGAATGGAATAACTTCTGGGAAACAATTAAGGACATTAGTTGCAAGAGCTACTTGGAGACGGAGACAATTGCGCTGAAGAGGAATTCGTGTTGGGGTCCCCTAAACCAGCCCAAGACTGATGACAAAAAGATTAGTTAGTACGGAAGTAGGTGGGCAGTAGGCATAGTGGGCAGAAAATCACTGACGTCAGAAGTCCAGCACTGCAGGGAGACACGGCTTCACTTTACAACTAATCACGGACAGTGGGACTGAACATAATCGTAAGCGTAGGCTGCATTCACGTACGTCGTAACGATGGGACTGCGAAGTTATTTATTTCAAGTCAAAGTTTTGTTCTTCTAGATTTCTTCTCACAGCCAGCTAGCTGCTCTCAGTACGCACTTATGCGCGATAACTGGCGTTTGTTCGATCTACTGTGGGTCTTTCCTTTGAGTTACCAAAGTATAGAGGAAACACTAGAAATTTTTTTGGACACAAATAACGTATCATTCTATCTCAAATTCACCCACAAATATAAAGGTCTTTCGTACATTTTTTTGCATCCTTGTGTTCTTTTCTAATTATTGTTTACATTCTTCATGTGGTGACAAGAATCACATTTTCTCATCTAGCAATGAACTGCATTTAATTTTGTACTTTAGTTTTACTGACCAGCTGGATGTGAAGCCTTGTCAACATTTATATGTGAGTTGTGTTACGCTTACTTTATGCAATTTGGGCCATGCTTGTTTAATTAAGATATTCTGTGAAGTATTTGTTATACGACTTCGTTTTTTCATTTCACATCATCTCATGGGGAGCGATCGGTCATCTGTAACGATCACTGGGTTCCGATATCGGAGTATCTGAGGTAATTTTAAATGTTCAACTGACACCTCACATAGTCGGTTAACGAACTCGACAGAGTATATTTTATAATAGTTCACAGTCACTAATCTACAGTACCTTACTCACAGGAAGTGTATAAAACTCAGAACTCAAGAGAGAAAGCAGATTAATAGTACAATACACTTGGAGTATGCTTACAATCACGTTGATCCTGTTATTAGACTTCTGACTGATTTGATGCGGCCCACCACGAATTCCAATCCGTGTCAGGCTCATCATGTCAGAGTATCACTTGGACCCAACGACATCAGTTATTAATTGGATGTATTCCAATCTCTGTCTTCCCCTACTGTTTCTTATATCTACCACCTTATGAAGTAGTATGAAAATTCATCCTCCACGTAATGACACCTTTCCTATCACTCTGTCACTACACATTATTTCCAAATATTTCTCACCTCACCGATTCTGAGGAGAACTTCCCATATCTCATCATAATTTTCAATATCCTTGTGTACCAAAAAATTTGAAATCGATTCTCTTCTAATTTGGATTTCCCATAATCCATGATTTACACTACTGGCCATTAAAATTGTTACACCAAGAACAAATGCAGATGATAAACGGGTATTCATTCGACAAATATATTATACTAGAACTGACAAGTGATTACATTTTCACGCAATTTGGGTGCATAGATGCTGAGAAATCATTACCCAGAACAACCAACTCTGGCCGTAATAACGGCCTTGATACGCCTGGGCATTGAGTCAAACAGAGCTTGGATGGCGTGTACAGGTACAGCTGCCTATGCACGATACCACAGTTCATCAAGAGTAGGGACTGGCGTATTGTGACCAGCCCCATTGACCAGACGTTTTCAAGTGGTTAGAGATCTGTAGAATGTGGTGCTCAGGGCAGCAGGTCGAACATTTTCTGTATCCAGAAAGGCCAGTACTGGACCTGCCACATGCGGTCGTGCATTATCCTGCTGAAGTGTAGGGTTTCGCAGGGATCGAATGAAGGGTAGCGCCACGGGTCGTAACACATCTGAAATGTAACGTCCACTGTTTAATGTACCGTCAATGCGAACAAGAGGTGACCGAGACGTGTAACCAGTGACATCCCATACCACAACGCAGGGTGATACGCCGGTATGGCGATGACGAATACACGCTTCCAGAGTACGTTCACCGTGATGTTACCAAACACGGATGCGACCCTTATGACGCTGGAAACAGAATCTGGACTCACCCGAAAAAATGACGTTTTACCATTCGTGCGCCCAGGTTCGTCCTTGAGTACACCATCGCAGGCACTCCTGTCTGTGAAGCAGCGTCAAGGGTAACCGCAGCCATGGTCTCCGAGCTGAAAGACCATGCTGCTGCAAACGTCATCGAACTGTTGGTGCAGATGGTTGTTGTGTTGTATACGTCCCCAATCTGTTGACTCAGGGATCGAGACGTGGCTGCACGATCCGTTACAGCCATGCGGATAAGATGCCTGTCATCCCGACTGCTAGTGATATGAGGCCGCTGGGATCCAGCACGGCGTTCCATATTACCCTCCTGAACCCACCGATTCAATGTTCTGCTAACAGTCATTGGATCTCGACCAAAGCGAACAGCAGTGTCGCGATACGATAAACCGCAATCGCGATAGGGTACAATCCGACCATTATCAAAGTCGGAAACGTGATGGTACGCATTTCTCCTCCTTACACGAGGCAGCACAACAACGTTTCACCAGGAAACGCCGGTCAACTGCTCTTTGTGTATGAGAAATCGGCTGGAAAATTTCCTCATGTCAGCAAATTGTATGTATCACACTGGCGAAAACCTTGTGTGAATGCTCTGAAAAGCTAATCATTTGTATATCACAGCATCTCCATCATGTCGGTTAAATTTCGCGTCTGTACCATGTCATCTTTATGGTGTAGCAATTTTAATGGCCAGTAGTGTACGTGCATACAACGCTGTGCTTGAAAAGAACATTCACAGAAAGCTCTTCCACAAATTAAGGCTAATATTCGATACATCTAGACTTATTTCTGCCTGGAATGCCCTCTTTCATTGTGACAATCTCCCTTGCATATATATTTTCCTTCATCTATCTTGTGACAATTCGTTTCAGAGACTGTAGAATCCTTACACTTCACCTGTTCCTCGGTCCCCAATTTTGATATTAAAAGTATCGCGAATCTCATTTATGGCTCTTCCCGTTAGTTTCTTCTTTCTTCAAATTACTCTCAGTCCTGATTCATTGCTTATTTCAGCTTTCATTCGGTTCTACAGGTCTTGCAGTTCCTTCTGAATTTTAAAGACTATAGCAATGTAATCAGTAAACCTTATTATTGATTTCCTTTCATTCTGACTTTTAATCACATTCTTTAATCTTTCTTTCATTTTCGCCATTGTCGAATAGACTGAACACCACGTTCGAAAGACTTCGCCCACTGCCTCATAGACAGTCTAATCCAAGCATGTCGTTCTAGGCCTTCGATTTTCCTCCTAGTTGCTTTACGATGTTACATCAAAATTTAAGTTCCTCATTATTATAACTGTCCAGTTAACCTTTACTGAATGCTACACCACACAACAAAACGACACAGACACATGGTACTGTTTTTCCAACATAGTCACCCAGTCTCCCTAAACAACGATTGGTACGTTCTATCAGTCATTCAATCCTTGACTATCTGAATGCGCTCGTACCTAGGCATGATGAATACAGACATGGAAAGTTAATAATATTTGTTTTATTGAAAAAACTTTAACAGTTTAAACACGGAAAATTCGAAGGTATGCTCTCGTAATTCTTTCCCGCTGGCGAGAATTCCTGTAACGAATGAATCCTTGATACAAATGTCAGGGCCGCCTCTCCCACCAGGTCGCCAACAGGAAGGCCCCCCGGTAGCGACATGAGATCCAATTTTAGTCATGGTGTCTGCTGGAACGCTGTGCAGCGGTGACACGCCATGTGCTGCATACCTAGAGCAGAGCACTAACGGTCGCGGCGGGAACAGCTGTGGCTGTGTTCTGTGGTGTAGTGCCGTAGCCTGTCCATCAGTCTCTTCAGCCGCTAAATGAAAGTCCTGGTCAGAGGGCTATGTGGATGATTCATCCACTGGCTCGATTACATTTACGGAAGGAATATGAATTAACAGAAAATAACGCGACATAGTCTTCTTCAATTATCTGCAATACGCAGCGTTCCGACCACCTTTTTGGGAGCTTTTCCAGAAATCCTCAGGAATTCCTCTGTGGCTTAGCACTGTCAGAAATCAGCGTCCCGTCAACGTTTACCAGAGGAGTTATTGGGAAAAAAACCTAGAACCCACTATCGATGACACCAGAGACTGCAGAAGACAGGCATGTCATCAAAATGGCCGAGTAGTTCTAGGGGCAACAGTCTGGAACCGAGTGACCGCTACTGTCGCAGGTTCGAATCCTGCCTCGGGCATGGATATGTGTGATGTCCTTAGGTTAGTTAGGTTTAAATAGTTCTACATTCTAGGGGACTGATGACTTCAGATGTTAAGTCCTATAGTGCTCAGAGCCATTTTTTTGTCATCAAAAACGTTATAGTTGCCACAATGCAGTGGAAGCTTCCTTTTGTGGATTGTGTTCTTTGTAGTGGCTGGCCACATTCTTCTTGATGCTCCAAGTACCAAAGATTTTACGCTTCGCTAGGAGCGGGTGTGGCATTCGTGCTCATACAGGTATTCTTTCATTGCCTTCTCAGTTCAGCCTACGCATGTTGTGATATGAGAGTCACATAACACAGACTGATATTTGATTATTTCTCTGCTCATTTCTAGGGTGTTTTTCAGGAGAGTACGAAACTTGCTAAGCCAGGAAGATGCCTTCATATAGTCCTGTTAAGAAAGGAGCGGGCCCAGGTGTTCATCCCATGGTCTGTCTTGGTCACAGGATGTCAGTCACAAAGGCTCTGGAGAAGGGAAGAGAAGTGGGTCCCCAGGGCACTGCTGATTGGAGAAGTCGTTGCTTCACGGTTTGGTGGAAAATTCAGTTTTCCTTTTTGAAGGCAGCTGCCACTAATCTTCGGGAAATCCCTAGAGTATGTGACGGATTCATCTCCCCGCGCACAGATATGAGAATGGTCCACCAAGGTGTTGTTTGGCCTCCGCAAAAAAAATTTCGTCCTCTTTCCCTACAAATCTTATTATCCAATCAAATGTACACTCCTGGAAATGGAAGAAAGAACACATTGACGCCGGTGTGTCAGACCCACCATACTTGCTCCAGACACTGCGAGAGGGCTGTACAAGCAATGATCACATGCACGGCACAGCGAACACACCAGGAACCGCGGTGTTGGCCGTCGAATGGCGCTAGCTGCGCAGCATTTGTGCACCGCCGCCGTCAGTGTCAGCCAGTTTGCCGTGGCATACGGAGCTCCATCGCAGTCTTTAACACTGGTAGCATGCCGCGACAGCGTGGACGTGAACCGTATGTGCAGTTGACGGACTTTGAGCGAGGGCGTATAGTGGGCATGCGGGAGGCCGGGTGGACGTACCGCCGAATTGCTCAACACGTGGGGCGTGAGGTCTCCACAGTACATCGATGTTGTCGCCAGTGGTCGGCGGAAGGTGCACGTGCCCGTCGACCTGGGACCGGACCGCAGCGACGCACGGATGCACGCCAAGACCGTAGGATCCTACGAAGTGCCGTAGGGGACCGCACCGCCACTTCCCACCAAATTAGGGACACTGTTGCTCCTGGGGTATCGGCGAGGACCATTCGCAACCGTCTTCATGAAGCTGGGCTACGGTCCCGCACACCGTTAGGCCGTCTTCCGCTCACGCCCCAACATCGTGCAGCCCGCCTCCAGTGGTGTCGCGACAGGCGTGAATGGAGGGACGAATGGAGACGTGTCGTCTTCAGCGATGAGAGTCGCTTCTGCCTTGGTGCCAATGATGGTCGTATGCGTGTTTGGCGCCGTGCAGGTGAGCGCCACAATCAGGACTGCATACGACCGAGGCACACAGGGCCAACACCCGGCATCATGGTGTGGGGAGCGATCTCCTACACTGGCCGTACACCTCTGGTGATCGTCGAGGGGACACTGAATAGTGCACGGTACATCCAAACCGTCATCGAACCCATCGTTGTACCATTCCTAGACCGGCAAGGGAACTTGCTGTTCCAACAGGACAATGCACGTCCGCATGTATCCCGTGCCACCCAACGTGCTCTAGAAGGTGTAAGTAAACTACCCTGGCCAGCAAGATCTCCGGATCTGTCCCCCATTGAGCATGTTTGGGACGGGATGAAGCGTCGTCTCACGCGGTGTGCACGTCCAGCACGAACGCTGTTCCAAGTGAGGCGCCAGGTGGAAATGGCATGGCAAGCCGTTCAACAGGACTACATCCAGAATCTCTACGATCGTCTCCATAGGAGAATAGCAGCGTGCATTGCTGCGAAAGGTGGATATACACTGTACTAGTGCCGACATTGTGCATGCTCTGTTGCCTGTGTCTATGTGCCTGTGGTTCTGTCAGTGTGATCATGTGATGTATCTGACCCCAGGAATGTGTCATTAAAGTTTCCCCTTCCTGGGACAATGAATTCACGGTGTTCTTATTTCAATTTCCAGGAGTGTATTATCAAATTCCAGTCTCGGTTGGTGTCATCACATAGACAACTTCAGAATGTTCCATAGCGAGAAATCTAATTTCTTTTTGAGTTACAGTCTGCGGCGAACTTAGCAGAGGAACATCGAGTAGCAGAAAAGTAATTTCGCCGAGTTTCGGAGAGATACTGCTACATTAAGTGCCACTTCATAAAGGCGTTGATAAGTTCGCAGACAGTATCTGAATAAGTACGCTATTACCTTTGATATTGTCATTAACTTCCAGATTAATAAATTACATCAGTTCAGTTCTAAAAAGTTAGATAATAGAGGACGCGCCGCACCACGACACATGGGTGTACACATTTTCCTTAACGGCTGTTGAGTCAACCACGGCTGCCCAGGCATGTGGTCCATTCCATCCAACCAGCAACGTCATCTGTGTTGCCAAGGTTCCTTGTGCTCTCTTCTGCGATGCCCAACGTTCTGGCTCGCAGCACACCGCGGCCTGTCTGCTTGACTCCAGAGGCCGCTGCTATGGATTGCGCTCGGTGTCATGACCGCCGCGTTGCAGTACTGCCGCCGCCAGGGCAGTAATCCCGGTGGCCTTTGGACTTGGTGTACAAGGTGACGTCTAGTGACGGCACACATGATTTGCCTATATCGGAATTAGTAATCGCGGGGGCCTTTGGACTTGGTGTAGAAGGTGACATCTAGTGACGGCACACATGATTTGCGTATATCGGAATCAGTTCGTCACTTATGTGCTAAAGACGGATTAGAGAGACCAAGGAAAATGGGCTGTGTAGGTTCTGGACCTCGAAGTCCTACTTTACCACAACCACACATCATAGACTCTAACAGTGAGGACACGAACAGTCACTTCCGTTGTACGCTGGGAAACGGCTTTTATTTGGTGCTGTGGGGTCACCACGAACGGGCTGTTCGCGCCTAGAGTCCTCAACCGAGAAACCTAGTGCAGCTGGCCACGGCACAGCAGTCGACATGGCCTCACATCCTCGCAGAACCTCACTGATTCTCTCCCTGCACTTCTCGTAGCGGTCCGCGATGCAAAAGGTAGTTATTGAGGCTTTCGTCAGGAGGACACATTAATGTGACTGGACAGTCGATATGGCAGCCTCACGGAGTGACTTCGAACTTCTCCGTTCTTTGCGTTTGAACTATTAATATTACTTCACTTGAAGACCCTGCTTAATGTCATCATAGACTTCGGTCATCAGTGCCTACCTTAAGGAATGCATGCGATGATCATAACTGCTTGCTTCTGCGCTGCACTACTGTGTAAAACGGAGCACAGATGCTTGTTTGTTTTGCTAGGGTGTAAAGACAGTGAGCCCGAGTAATGTCAGGTCTTCTACAGATCAACTTGTCTAGGGACGGGGGTCCTATCTCTTTGTGCCCCATATGAAAATTTTAAGAAATCGTGGAATATGCGCAGTTCTTACGTACCGTGCATAATGAAAAAAGTATCGTCCACATTGAGAAGCGAGAAAAATGGTTTTAATTCCGCATTACTTAATGACTTCTGTTCAAAATGTTCCATAAAATGTCAGCTGCAACTGGTGACAAAGTGAACCATGAACAAGACTGTGAAATTTTTCATATTTATGTTCTTGTTGGGTCACAGCAATTGATGACTTACGTAAGATTGTCTACAGACCTTCGGCCTGATATCAGTAACAAAGCGCCAAGTGTCATTGTCTGTATTCACGTCAGTAGTAATTTCTTTCTGTTAAAAATAAATCTTGCGCCCAGGCCGATATTCAAGATTACAAAACATTCATTTACTAGACCTTCTTTATGACGCACGAAGGTCCGCATGAATTTGACTGAGCTGGAAGCATTTGCATGTAATTACTAGATAGCATCTCGTGCAAAGAGATTCCATCAGAAATGTTGAAAACAGACAGCATATCCTACGACCATAGCAGAAGCATTAAGGATTATCAGAGAAGAATTTTCATGATGTTGCTTATTTCTTCCAAGATTTTACTAGTTTGTAAATGGTGAACTAGGCAATAGACATAGTATATTAATCTAATTTTTTGAAGTTATTACTGTATCAAGTGACTTTCAATACCAGTTGCAAGAATGTGTTTATATTCCCGTACATTTTTATTTTAATAGAATTCCGTTTACTTTAAGAGATTTCTCGCAAGAGTCAAAGTTCACACTCCTGCGTGCCTCAGGGCTGCACATAAACGCATTTGGGGCTATCTGCATTATACAGCTGATGCCAAAATAGGTTGTTTTCTAGTTAGTTCCCGTGAGCTTCGAAAGAGTGAATTACGCAGCTTCGGTGACAGCTACTCAATATGAGTAGAGCCATCGGACAGGCATGAAATTTGACAAATTATGCGCCTCACCGATGATACCTGCAGCTGCAGGTATCTAATAAACTTAGGGACTGAGGATGCGAGTGCAACTGTATACAGCTGGAGACCATGATTCCCGAAGCTCGCGAAGAAGCTCACTAAGACGAGGATTCGAGATCGGATATACGACTCTCATTTCTTAACGTTAATTTGAAATTACCAGAAAGACCAAGTTGGAATTTTTGATTTCGAACCATAGAAACTACTCGTTAATCGAGCAGGTGTATCTAAACAAGTCTTCCCGACATATGTACACATCCGGTGGTAAACGTTCATATGGTGACTTGATCGTAGTAATTTTTATCTCACTGGACAAAAATGTAATTATTTCATTTTGTTTTGTGGATAGTAAGATAAGCTTGGGAAAAGTAAATAAGGTATCCCTTTTCAACTTAATGTTGAAGCTTTTGTGCCAGAGTTTGCTCACAAAAATATTTGTTTTTGGGGGCGTACTGTTTTGAGCAAAATACACTTTTCTTATCCTCTTCTTGTATTACGCAGACATATTTCGCTGAAGTTTCAGAATGATTAGTGGCTTTTATTTTCTTTCTATTAAACAGCAAAAATGATCTTTACTACTTGTGCACAAACAGTTAAGAATTATATGTGTGAAAGTAAGGAGCAATTTTCCTGTTTAAGACAAAGAAAATAGAAACAAACCAATGTTTCTGAAACTTCAGCGGTATATGCCAGGGCAACAGAAGAGAAGAAAACCGTGTTTTCCTCAATGCGGTTCCCCACAAAAAACAAAAAAAGCGTGTGCTTGGTGTCAGAGAAAAGAGGCAGTGGAAATTTGAATATGTTTCCAACACAAATCTGACTGCTTCAGGAGAGTGGAGAACTTGTATTCGTTCCTATTGCAAGCAGCTATGAGTGCTAGAGTCAAGGAAATAGTTTCAGTAAATGTGTAATTATCAACATCTGACTTAATAGGTCAGCATGATCAGGGCATACGAGAAAGTAGGGGCCGTTAAATGAAGATATAAACGAAAGTTCTGTCGATTAACACAAGAGGAAAGAATGTCACAGGCTGTCAGAACAGAAAAGAAAATCCAATAAAATTGACGGCATTCGATGTGTCACGTTTTTGTTTGTGTCTAAAAGCAATCGATTTTGTGGAATTTTCAAGTTCCTAACCAAAGGAGAATATTTGGTCGGACCTGTGTGCTTTGGTAATCTGGTTTCTGAGTCTCCGCGTGTTAATTTAGCGTTTACCAGACACAGTTCTCGTGTTTTAGTTTGCGTCGGAAAGTAACCAGTTTTGTGACATTTCACAAGTTTCTAACTAGGAGCGAATCATTTAGTCTCACCTGCGTGATTTGGTAGTTTGCTTTTTAAATCTCTGCTTGTAAATCTAATTTACTTGACACAGTTTTTGCGTTTTCGTCAATGTTCCCAGTATATTTCCGCAGCCCTGTCGATAGTGCTTGATTTCTCTATGTAGTGGAGTTTTCGACCAAACAACTTTCTGGGAAGGAGAACCATAGCTCAGAGTCATTCTGAATAACAATATCACCCCTCAACACTCAATACCCATTCAAATTATCATAAAAATTATATCAATTAAAAACTCAAGAATCATATGTTTCCAAAAGTCTCATAGCTGTATAAAGGTGCTTTCTTCACAATTAGCGGTTGCACATCAGTATAGATGCAATTTCAGGTTTGTCTATGAAGAATACAAATCACTGTATGGAATTTCGAGATGGCAGAAACACAGAACCATAGTACTGAACAGGAAACAATGACGAATACTCACAATGGTTATATTTCCATAACGTTGATCGACAATTACGAAGTCTGTGCTTTCGGAAAGCTATCCACGTTAGGAAACAAACCGCAATGGTCAATTTTCATAATAAAACAGAGTGCCCCCAAAAAATGTTTGGGAAATTTACAAAGCGTGACTGCTGAATGAGCGAGACCTTGAAAAAAAAAAGGGAAAAACTGAGAATGAATCGGACATTACTGTGAACGGGGATGAAGTACCTAAAAATTAACTAACATCACACGGGAAATAGCATCCAAAGTTAATACTCTAGTACGAAAACAAAAGATAGAGAATGGAAGAGAGCTGCAAAATAGCTTGCCGTATAACACTTCGTAGAATATGTGATAATATCTAGTAGACACCTGTTGTATAAGCCCAGTGAAGTAAAACTTAAATTCCGTCGTAACGTTCTTACTTCCGAAGTATTGCCAACGGGTCGCTGTGTGACTAGGGCCTTCAGTCGGGTAGACCGTTCTCGGGTGCAAGTCTTCCGATTTGACGCCACTTCGGAGACTTGCTCTTCGATGGGGATGAAATGATGATGATTAGGACAACAGAATACCCAGTCCCTGAGTGGAGAAAATCTCCGACCCACTCAAATTCTACTCCATCAACAATTTTATAATATTGACCTAATGATGATAAACAGATTATGTTCCATTTTTCATTTTATATGTACAATAAACTTCAGATATTTAATGTTACGTAATGCATTTCCCAGCCTTTGGTTTTTTTCATTGCCACGATTTCCTCCTTGCAGTTATTCTTGTATTTAATCTGCTTGGCTCTTAGGCATACTGGCCTTCCACCATCCAGTGTACAGGTATCGTCTACGGGCTGCTTGCACCACATAGGACTGTTAGCAATACGGCGCAAGTACGCACATCACCCGGGATTCTGAGTTTTACTTCATGTGTATAAGCAGTGGATATCGGATATTATAATACACACTACGGGGTCTTACCCAGTAAGCTGTTTTTCAGTTCTCTTGCATACTCAATGTTTTGGTTCCGTACTAGAGTATTCACTTTGGATGCTATTTCCCGTGTGATGTTAGTTGATTTTTAGGAACTTTATCCTCGTTCACAGTAATGTCCCATTCATTCTTAATTCAGAATAGCTGAAACTGTTATCATACCATATGGAATTCATCTATTATGAAACAATCCCTGGGCACTCATGGGATCCAGCAAGAAGACGATGGAAGGCTGTCCAATCTATCTGGATGTACAACAGGACACAATAGAGGATACACAACAGTTTGAAGCAAGACACCATAAAAACGGAGGTTAAATCCCAATCCCCAGTCCACCGAAGAACGAAGACACCGGAAGACAGCAAGTTGCAACAAGAACAGAAGATGCAATGCAGAAATTTTTGAAGAAAGGAGATCCTAGACCAGAAGAGATCAAGAAACCTTTACAAAGGCACAGAGCTGACTGTCATTCCATGTTCAACGGAGACACATCGAGACGCATGAAAAAGAGAGACCATTTCAAAGAACCGTGTTAAAAATAAAGGAGAAAGAACTGTCTGTGATAGATAGTATCGGATTAAACTAAAAAAAGATAATTTTAACAACTGTGTATAAAAATATTTAATTTTTGAAGACTTTCGTGTGTCAGCAACTGATGTTCATTAACGACGCTTTTAAAATTTTTATCTTGACATATCAATATTATATCATTGTATTTCATATTTTTCAACATGTCTAAGTTAAGAAGACCTCATGTTAACATTTTCTTGGGACGTTAACATCATAATATGTGAACGAGGTTAGCAATTCCATGATGTTAATTCAATATTTGTAAATTAATTAGTGGGATTAGAAATTTAATATGTTTGTAAAAGTCAAATTTAAAATTCTTGTGAAGTTATAATGCATAAATTTAAAAATTTGTGGATGATATAAATGTCTTTATGTATAGTATTATGGCTGTAAACTAATGCTAATGATACAGTTAAGTTTAACATGGATAAAAATAATTATTGTAAGAAATGAAACTTTCCTGGATTATAATTTACATGAAAGGTTGGGAAAACGTGAAAAATATTGAAAAAGGGGAGGAGAATGTTAAGTGAAGGTTTCCTCAACTTCAATACATATCTATTATCATTTAACATAAGTCATGTAGTCAAACTTAAAACAGAAACGGAACAGATGTCTCAATTCGGCAGATGAAATGAAGGTCAATTTCCCACCTTACATGAGAGTTTTTATACTTCATAATGGGAAGGTGAACATGACACCTAATTTATTTCAGCATATTTGCCTATAAGTATGCAATGCAAAGGGATGACATTCATTCGAAAGTATTAACGCACTGATCTTATGTACTGCATATCAGTGAGCAAGAGGTGAAACAAGCAGCTAGAGGAAACGTTTTGTTTGGGAGCAGGCATGAGCAGGTGTAAAGGGCGCACCACAGGCAGTACAGCGGAAAGCTCTCAGGGGGGGGGGGGGGGGGGGGCATCTCAAGGCGAGAGTCAGCCAGGTGACTCATGCAGAAGAGCAAGTGGTGGGCCACCGCAGTGAGAAAGAAAGAAGGTTTAGAAAACTGCATTTCGGAATTTCTAAATGGATACGAACAAACCAGTAATGCAGTTCATCACGTGAACAGTGTGTGGTATGCTCATGCTGAACACATGCAACTTTTAGGCGTCTGGAGTGGGCACAAAACGTCTGATTGGCGGAAACAAACTAGGAAGAAGTAAAGTGCCACAATTTCGATGCATTTTAATTAATTTATTTATTTAACCTGATCAGATTAGGGTCATCAGGCCCTCTCTTACATCGGACCAGTGTTCCACACATGCAGCATTTCACACGTCAGTGTTAATGGTAGGGCCTTTGTGATTGGCAGAGAGAGTTTTCACAAAATAAGAGAAACACTCCTATTGGTCAGAAAGCGCCATAATGTAGAGCATGAAAGGACCCAGGCGGGGGACAGGACACTCTCCTCTGGACTGGCTTCAAGTGCAGAATGGGGCACAGAATGTTCTATACGATTTTTGTGAACACTGCGTTCACTGCAGCAGACATTCAGCTAGATATTAGCTGTAGCTTCGTTGAGATCCTGCTGTGGAGAAATAAAACCAGCCAGTTAGTTAATTGTTCTTGCAGGAACTGAGAGGCCTTTGTAATATTCACACTGCTCCAGCCACGCACGTGCACTTTGCCATATTCCAAGACTGGGGATGAATGCACGTTTCCTTGCATTACAAGAAACATAGGAGAGTTTCTGCTGAGAAAATCAACATAGGTTTTAATTAGCATTTTTGTGAATTTTAGAGACGAGAGTAGCCATCTAGATGACAGCTCTTCGCAACTAAAGTGAATACCACGAGCAGAGGCGTAACTTGTTGGTTCACTTGCTTGCGACCACTGTAAGCTCGAGAAACCTTAGGTAATGTTTTGCTCAGCTTGTCACAAAAGTAACCATCCTCCATAGACATCATTGTCATCCTAAATAGTACCTAACGTAGAACTGGAAGCAGATGATTTATCGTAATATTGGCCAACTTAATGATATAGTAGTAAGAATAATGTTATAAAGAGGCTTCTCATTAAAATTTGATATTGTTGTGTATTGAGTTATTTCACTTACTCAGAACGAGATGTATTATCTTGACAACTGTCCTAACATTATCACATTGCAAACTGTGTAAATTAGTGTATTTCTGCAAAAAAATTCAGGTTTTTAAAAACCAATATGTACAGCTAAAACACCGTTGTTCTCTGTTATTGAATAAGGGGCCACTCCTTAGCCCAGTCATTTATTCTATAGACTCTAACGCAATCACAGATTGTTTATATTGCTCGCTGATGAAAGAGAAAAGGAGTCAAGTATCAGACTTGCAGCGAAATTCAAGTCGCTAGTTCCTGTGACTTACTGTTGCTAGAGGTCATACTTGGCAACCGGAATAAAATAATAATTGGATCTCTTTTACGAACTTCCAAACACAGATGATGCAGTTGATGAAAGGTTCAAAGAAAACTTGAGTCTAATTTCAAGCACATACCTGACTCATGCAGTTACAGTTGGTGGCGACTTCAATTTACCCGCGACATTTTGGTGAAAATACATGTTTAAATCCGTAGGTAAGCATAAAACATCATCGGAAACTGTGATAACGCATTCTCTGAAAATTATTTCGAGCAATTAGTTAAAGAGCCCACTCCAATAGAAAACGGTTGTAAAAACACGGTTGACCTCCTAGTAACAAATAATCCTGAACTATTAACGAGCATCAAAACGGATACAGGGACTAGTGAACAAAGAACTGTTGTAGTGAGACTGAATACCGTGACTTCTAAATCCTGCAAAAAGAAACGAAAAAATACCTACTGAAAAATGCAGATAAACATTCACTTGAAACATTGCAGAGAGACAATCTGGACTCTTCCAAATCGATAATGTAGGACCATATGTGATTTGACCCCAAAAATAGAATCGACAGTAATTGAAAGACTCATTACAAATAAATTAACAAACGACAGGACGAATCCTCCATGATACACATAGCAGGTCAAAACACTGTTGCAGAAACAAAGTAAAAAGCAGATTAACGAACGCAAAATCCCCAAGTTTGACAATTTTTTACAGAAGCTAGAAATTTAGCGCGGACTTCAATGTGAGATACTTATAATAGTTTCTACAATGGAACTTTGTCTAGAAACCTAGAAGAAAATCCAAAGAGATTGGGGTGGTATGTAAAATATGCTAGCGGCAAGACTCGATCACTGCTTTCTCTGGGCAAAAGGAATGGAGATACTATCGACGACAGCGCTATTAAGGCAGAGCTACTAAACATAGTCTTCCGAAAATCCTTCGCCAGAGAAGACAAAGTCAATATTCCAGTATTAGAATCAGGAACAGTTGCCAACACGAGTAACTTAGAAGTAGATATCCTCGGAGTAATAAAGCAACTTAAATCACTTAATAAAATCTTATGGTCCAGACTGTATACCAGTTAGGTTTCTTTCAGACTAAGCTTATGCAATAGCTTCTTATTCAACAATCTTATACAACCACTAGCTCGATGAAAAGTCCGTGTCCAAAGACTGGAAGTTTGCAAAGGTCACATCAATTCTCGAGAAAGGCAAAAGCAGCAATCACTAAATTATATGCCCATATCATCACCGCCGATATGCAGCAGGATTTTTGAACATGTATTATTTTCTAACATTAAGAATTAGCTCGAAGAGAACGCTCTATTGACACATCACATAGATTTAGAAAACATCGTCCTAGTGAAACACAACTGCCTCTTTACTCACTCTATGTATTAGTGCTATCGACAAGGAATTTCAAATTGATTCCGTTGTTCTAGATTTCCAGAAGGCTTTTGACACCATATCTCCCAAACGGCCTGAAATCAAATTGTGTGCTGCTGGAATATCGTTTCAGATATGTGACTGGTTTTGTGATTTCTTGTCGATGAGGTCACAGTTATCTGAGGGAAAGAAATCGTGTAAAACGAAAGTGATTTTTTGGTTTCTCCAAAGTAGTATTATAGACCCTTTGCTGTTTCCTACCTTTGTAAACGTTTTAGGAGACAATTTGAGCACGCGTCTTAGATTGTATGCAGACGATGCTGTCGTCTATCGTCTATTAAAGTCATCAGAAGATCAAACCAACGACGAAATAGTTCACATAAGATATTTCTACTTCACAAAAATTGTCAATTGACCTTAAACAATAAAAAGTGGGAGGTCATCCATATAAATGCTAAAAGGAATCCGCTAAACTTCAGTTATACGATAAATCAATCAAATATGAAGGTCGTAAATACCTAGAAATTACAATTACGAACCACTTAAATAGGAAAGAACACACAGAAATTGTTGTGGAAGAGAGACCCAAAGACTACGTTTTATAATAAGAACGCTTAGAAGATACAACGGATCTACTAAAGAGACTGCCTGCTCTACGCTTGTACGTCCTCTTTTCTAGTACTGCTGCGAGGTGTGGGACCCTTACCAGATAGGATTAACCCTAGAACGGTAGGGCTGGAGCTTTGAGACCCGCTAAGTTTTGTTTAATTGATGATCTGAATCCTTTGCTAGCTTCCTGAAACATGCGTTCACATGGTGAATGGCGTTTTGCTTTGTTTAGTCATTGTTTGGCAGCCTTATAAAAAGCGTGCGGGTCTGTCACACCCAGCCCGAACGTGTACGCTACTTATTTCTTCCCACCGTGATGCCATTTTTATTCAGATGTAGGCATGTTATTGAATAACTTTGCGAACAATTTGTGCTGTCCTAAAACCGAATTATCATGGTCAACTGTTTACAATATAAAATGTCAAAAAGAAATCTTTCATACAGCGCAATTTACACAATTTTATATTATGATGAGAGTGAGGCAGACGATTCTAAGGCTAAGCCAGACTTCGAAATAAACAGGGATCACGACAATAATATTGAAATACACTCCTGGAAATTGAAATAAGAACACCGTGAATTCATTGTCCCAGGAAGGGGAAACTTTATTGACACATTCCTGGGGTCAGATACATCACATGATCACACTGACAGAACCACAGGCACATAGACACAGGCAACAGAGCATGCACAATGTCGGCACTAGTACAGTGTATATCCACCTTTCGCACCAATGCACGCTGCTATTCTCCCATGGAGACGATCGTAGAGATGCTGGATGTAGTCCTGTGGAACGGCTTGCCATGCCATTTCCACCTGGCGCCTCACTTGGACCAGCGTTCGTGCGGGACGTGCAGACCGCGTGAGACGACGCTTCATCCAGTCCCAAACATGCTCAATGGGGAACAGATCCGGAGATCTTGCTGGCCAGGGTAGTTGACTTACACCTTGTAGAGCACGTTGGGTGGCACGGGATACATGCGGACGTGCATTGTCCTGTTGGAACAGCAAGTTCCCTTGCCGGTCTAGGAATGGTAGAACGATGGGTTCGATGACGGTTTGGATGTACCGTGCACTATTCAGTGTACCCTCGACGATCACCAGAGGTGTACGGCCAGTGTAGGAGATCGCTCCCCACACCATGATGCCGGGTGTTGGCCCTGTGTGCCTCGGTCGTTTGCAGTCCTGATTGTGGCGCTCACCTGCACGGCGCCAAACACGCATACGACCATCAATGGCACAAAGGCAGAAGCGACTCTCATCGCTGAAGACGACACGTCTCCATTCGTCCCTCCATTCACGCCTGTCGCGCCACCACTGGAGGCGGGCTGCACGATGTTGGGGCGTGAGCTGAAGACGGCCTAAGGTGTGCGGGATCGTAGCCCAGCTTCATGGAGACGGTTGCGAATGGTTCTCGCCGATACCCCAGGAGCAACAGTGTCCCTAATTTGCTGGGAAATGGCGGTGCGGTCCCCTACGGCACTGAGTAGGATCCTACGGTCTTGGCGTGCATCCGTGCGTCGCTGCGGTCCGGTCCCAGGTCGACGGGCATGTGCACCTTCCGCCGACCACTGGCGACAACATCGATGTACTGTGGAGACCTCACGCCCCACGTGTTGAGCAATTCGGCGGTACGTCCACCCGGCCTCCCGCATGCCCACTATACGCCCTCGCTCAAAGTCCGTCAACTGCAAATACGGTTCACGTCCACGCTGTCGCGGCATGCTACCAGTGTTAAAGACTGCGATGGAGCTCCGTATGCCACGCAAAGTGGCTGACACTGACGGCGGCGGTGCACAAATGCTGCGCAGCTAGCGCCATTCGACGGCCAACACCGCGGTTCCTGGTGTGTCCGCTGTGCCGTGCGTGTGATCATTGCTTGTACAGCCCTCTCGCAGTGTCCGGAGCAAGTATGATGGGTCTGACACACCGGTGTCAATGTGTTCTTTTTTCCATTTCCAGGAGTGTAAGTCATGGTGAAGAGGAAGACAGTCAGCCTTCTTCCAGCACAATGCTACTACTGCTGTTGATTCAAGTACAGCTCCTAGAAGTGACTCACGTACGTTAAAAAAATAAGCCTGAAATACCAGTTGAATTTTTATCCAAAAAATCTGAAAAAAGAACTGAGGTATGTTTGGATTTGAGGGAGACGTCACATTACTTTCGTATGTACCACTACGAAACAAACGCGCACTGCTCATTTAATCAGTGCATTATGATAATCAAACTGAGAGGACAATGGTACACTGAAAAATAATGGTTCAAATGGCTCTAAGCACTATGGGACTTAACATTTGAGGTCATTAGTCCCCTATACTTAGAACTACTGAAACTTAACTAGTCAAAGGACATCACACACATCCATTCCCGAGGCAGGATTCGAGCGTGCGACCGTAGCTGCAGCGCGGTTCCGGACTGAAGCGCCTAGAACCGCTCGGCCACAGCGGCTGGCAAACAGGGAAAAACATGCGTAATAACGTGCTACAACAAAACAGAGGGCAGCGTATACGTCGTTGGTGCTATGTCTGGTGGATATAGTGATGCTAGAGGGAGAAAACGGTGGCCTCTCTGTCTCCATTTCCAGTTGCTGAACATTGCAGCTCTCAATGGCTACATTGTACTGAAAGCTAATACAAACGTTTCAGTTAGAAGAGAATACGTCAGAACTCTAGGAAAGTCTCTCATATCACCGTATTTGACAGTGCGTGCAACCCAGCAAAACCTCCCGTGCAAAATTCAGAGGCTTGGCTCTAACCTCCCTGGCAGCAACGAACAAAATGTAGTTAAAGATCCACAACCAGGGAAGAGGGAAAGATGTTAAAAATGCAACAATAGCACAACAAAATGCTTTTGCAGAATTTTGCGAAGTGTGGCTATGCTTGGCGACGGTGAAATCGTTTATGGCAACTGATTTGAAAAATTAAGCTTTAAAGGACGATATCTCACAAACTATTCATTATAACACTATTTCCATTTATATAATGAATATGCAACATTTTTGTTTCTTAGGTCTATAACATACGCTCATCCATATTTGTATTTCAATCGGATTTAATTGTATTTCCAGTTTACTTATATTCAGTACTACAAAGAAGTATTATTTTTCCGGTTGTTTTTACAGTTATTGTATAGTTCAAGAAGTTAAAATAATGTTACTATAGCATTTAGTGCTACCTGTACAAAATAAAAATAGGTCATTTGATGTAAACATATTGTTTCTCAGCCCGACTGTTCTTGAAACTATTTTTCGTCCGATCGTTATAGTGGAGTACATCGAGAAAGCAGCACGATTTGTGTTATCTAGTAATGGGGAGAGAATGCTACGGACATAATGATGGATTTAGGGTGGAAATCATGAAACAAAGGCGTTTCTCGTGGCTCCGGGAGATTCTCAAGGATTTTCAGTCAGAAACTTCCTCCCCTGAATGTGAAAATATCTTTTTGGTGCAGACCTACGTAGGGAGAAACGATCATCATAATAACAAAGGAAATCAGAGCTCGTACGGAAAGATATATGTCTTCTTTTTGCCCCGTGCTGCTCAAGAGTTGAATAACGGAGAATTGGTGTGAAGGTGCTTCGATGAAACCTGAATTTTATAGAGTAGTCATGTTGATGCATATATAACTTTCACATGTGGCCAGCCATGTTACTGTTTATCTGGACGCTAGGTATGAGTGCTGTCTGCAGAAAAGTAAAAGTCATGAAAGCGAGCACGTGTAAGAGGACTGTACGCAGCACTTGCTTGTCAGCCGTTGACATATCATCAAAACCTTAGATCATCAACCATGTTGGACGAAATTAAATTATTTCTATGGATGACATCGGTAAAGCCCAAAAACATACACTAAAATGTAACACACCCATAAGAGTGTGTTTCATGATTTTCCTTCCCATAGCAAGCTTAATTATGTGAAAGTAACGATAAACCGGTGAACTGTATGTATCTCTGACCACTTTTGTGTATAATGGTTTAGACCAGTGTTTACTCAGTTAACTTGTTATGAGCATGTTAAAGATAATTCTAAAGTAATAAAGAAATTAATCTATACAAACCTGGTCCTTCGCTCTTCGGGGTCGTCTGCTTGATCTGGAAGAGCAGTTGAACGACTGTCTCGAAAGGAGGATATAAGATAATCAAAAGCAAAATGAGGATAATGGAATGTAGTTGAATTAAATCGGGTGATGCTGAGGGAATTAGATTAGGAAATGAGACTAGTAGATGAGTTTTGCAATGCGGGGAACAGAATAACTGATGATGGTCGAAGTAGAGGGTATATAAAATGTAGACTAGCTATGGCAAAGAGGGCGTATCTGAAGAAGAGTTGTTACCATCGAGTATAGATTTAAGTGTCAGGAAGTATTTTCTGAAAATATTTGTATGGAGTGTAGCCATGTATGGAAGTCGGACATGGGCAATAAATACACTCCTGGAAATGTAAAAAAGAACACATTGACACCGGTGTGTCAGACCCACCATACTTGCTCCGGACACTGCGAGAGGGCTGTACAAGCAATGATCACACGCACGGCACAGCGGACACACCAGGAACCGCGGTGTTGGCCGTCGAATGGCGCTAGCTGCGCAGCATTTGTGCACCGCCGCCGTCAGTGTCAGCCAGTTTGCCGTGGCATACGGAGCTCCATCGCAGTCTTTAACACTGGTAGCATGCCGCCACAGCGTGGACGTGAACCTTATGTGCAGTTGACGGACTTTGATCGAGGGCGTATAGTGGGCATGCGGGAGGCCGGGAGGACGTACCGCCGAATTGCTCAACACGTGGGGCGTGAGGTCTCCACAGTACATCGATGTTGTCGCCAGAGGTCGGCGGAAGGTGCACGTGCCCGTCAACCTGGGACCGGACCGCAGCGACGCACGGATGCACGCCAAGATCGTAGGATCCTACGCAGTGCCGTAGGGGACCGCACCGCCACTTCCCAGCTCCTGGGGTATCGGCGAGGACCATTCGCTACCGTCTCCATGAAGCTGGGCTACGGTCTCGCACACCGTTAGGCCGCCTTCCGCTCACGCCCCAACATCGTGCAGCCCGCCTCCAGTGGTGTCGCGACAGGCTTGAATGGAGGGACGAATGGAGACGTGTCGTCTTCAGCGATGAGAGTCGCTTCTGCCTTGGTGCCAATGATGGTCGTATGCGTGTTTGGCACCGTGCAGGTGAGCGCCACAATCAGGACTGCATACGACCGGGGCACACAGGGCCAACACCCGGCATCATGGTGTGGGGAGCGATCTCCTGCACTGGCCGTACACCTCTGGTGACCGTGGAGGGTACACTGAATAGTGCACGGTACATCCAAACCGTCATCGAACCCATCGTTGTACCATTCCTAGACCGGCAAGGGAACTTGCTGTTCCAACAGGACAACGTCCGCATGTATCCCGTGCCACCCAACGTGCTCTAGAAGGTGTAAGTCAACTACCCTGGCCAGCAAGATCTCCGGATCTGTCCACCATTGAGCATGTTTCGGACTGGATGAAGCGTCGTCTCACGCGGTTTGCACGTCCAGCACGAACGCTGGTCCAACTGAGGCGCCAGGTGGAAATGGCATGGCAAGCCGTTCCACAGGACTACATCCAGCATCTCTACGATCGTCTCCATGGGAGAATAGCAGCGTGCATTGCTGCGAAAGGTGGATATACACTGTACTAGTGCCGACATTGTGCATGCTCTGTTGCCTGTATCTATGCGCCTGTGGTTCTGTCAGTGTGATCAAGTGATGTATCTGACCCCAGGAATGTGTCAATAAAGTTTCCCCTTCTTGGGACAATGAATTCACGGTGTTCTTATTTCAATTTCCAGAAGTGTGGTTTAGACAAGAAGAGAAGAGCAGCTTTCGAAATGTGGTGCTACAGAATAATGCTGAAGATTAGATGGTTAGATCACGTAAGTAACGAGGAGGTACTGAATATAATTGGGGAGAAGAAGAATTTGTGGCACAAGTTGACTGGAAGCCGGAATAAGTTGGTAGGACATGCTCTGAGGCCTCAACTGATCACCAGTTTAGTATTGGAGAAAAGCCTGGAGGATAAAAATGGTAGAGAGAGACCAAGAGATGAATACAGTAGCAGATTCAGAAGGATGTAGGATCCAGTAGCTAAGAGGAGATGGAGATGCTTTCACAGGTTAGAGTAACATGGAGAGCTGCATCAAACCAGTCTCTGGAATGAAGACCACAACAACAACAACAACAACAGTATCTCGAATAGGTCCCAGCAACAGTTTCCTGCATTTTATAGTTACTGTGGTTAAGTGACTAAACAAGATCTTACAAAAGATACACTGAATTAGCGGTGCATTTTAGTTGCGCAGCTGGTATAACTGTTCGTCTAGTACTTTCCACTCTTCCGTCACACGCTGAACAGCTGACATCCGAACATTTCTCGTAAATTCAGGTATGTGTTTAAAAGCAATCACCTTATGCAACATCCATCTTGCTGAAGAAGTTCTAACAGCTAATTCTTAAGGGAAAATCATCTACCGTATTTCTTCTTTTCTATCCCAATTCTAGATGAAATTCTGATGGAAAAAAATCTGTTGAATGCAAAGAAAATTATGAGGAGGTCGTATAGCCTTTCAGTCATTTGAATGGACTACACCTAATTAACTCCTTTGAAAATTATATAAGTAAATCTATTCCGCTGGTCGAGATAGCACCTGATATGCGTTACTGTCTGCTTCATCTTCAGCCTTGCCTTGGTCCGTTGAGCTACGGGTTTGGTATCGTTATATAGAGTGATGCAGTGTTGGTGACAATGGGTGGCCGGATGACCTTCGTGACAGCACCATTCCTCCCAGTATGGAATTATTGTGCTCTGTGCCTGCGCCCACAGTAAAGCACATGCTCAAACGTCAGGTCGTTTTATAAACCTTTGCGAATTATACAGCTGAGGCGGAGCGTGGAAAGGAGACCAGTGTTTACTAAGTTGACTTTGGGAAACACATACGGTGTTCTCGGAACCGTATTAATATGACAAAACACCATATTTCTTTTACTGAATTACAGCACGAGTGATACCAAAATTTCTTCACCGCCGTTTTCGGATCTTATGCCACTTTCAAGTACTGAGACTGAAACGTTCCTTCTTTTCCATTCTCGGATCTTCCATGGCGCAGGGTGAAGGGCATTCGCAGCTGAGTCGAGAGCAATGTCATTCTTAGCGCTGTGCGGTGCTCGAGACAAATTACTGGACGTAGTGCTCCGTTGACTTTCTCCGAAACTTTTGAATTATTTCTACGCACTGCTACACATATACTGTCAAACCAAAAACTTTCAAAACACTACCAGATCCGATAACAGGATTTGAAAGAGGGTACTGCAAACAATCATTACACCAACCGGTTTATAGTATCCCCTCCATATGTTTAACTCGTTACCAGGCTAAAGTTAAAGAATGAGGAACACCACATGCACCCACTGGAAGTAATTGAGTTTATTGTTTTCTATAACGCCTCACCACGTCCATCTCACTATCTATCTGCAAGTACCTGTTATCTCTAAGCTCTAATAGGGGACCTCCGTCCAACTAGCAAATGTTCTTTTTTAGGTCACTCTCTTTCTCACAAAAGCTGGAAAACAACTAAATTCATCACTTAAGATCACTCACACATGACCCCATATGCGCAGCGCCTTTAAAACGAACACAAAGGGCACGGCCCTGAGGTAGCTACGAGTCTGGCCTACCTTCACGAGCTCTAAAACCACGAAGTTGTTGTAACCTGCGTGGCTTCCGGCCAACGAGCCGTCGGAGAAGAAAGCTTGGGTTTCTATTGGCTATTTCCTGCTGCTGCTCTCAATACTTGGTGTAAGGTGCCGTATCCTGCGAACACTTTCAGAAGTTTCTTGCCCAAAAGGGTATTAGGGGATTAGGGGACGCCGCCCATCCTGTGGAAATAATTCGGACTTGAAAACAGCAGGGTCAGCCCAGACCAACAACTGTTTAGCAGGACTTAGGAAACACTAGCCTTTCATCCACCCTCCTTCGCAGCCGAGGACCCTAGCCTGTGCGGTGTCATGTGACTCGGAGGGAAGTCAGTTGGAACGAGGCTGGTGGAAAATTTTCACTTCCAAGTGTGGTAGGCAAGAGGAGGAGAGGTGGTAGGGTGAAGTTCCTGACTTAGCTTCAAAGTCCTGTATTAAATTCCAAACCTCTCCGCAGTGTCATGGCGTGTGACAAAGGTGATGGTAGGCCGCCCGTCGTATGGGGACGTTCAAGTCAGCAATCCCTTTGGTGCTGTTAGAGAAGAGTAGGCCTGCTTGCAGTCTACCTGTCCCTTCCTCTACAACAACTCAAACGCAGCACTACTCTGTACAAGTACTCATCACAGACATTCGCACGAAACAGATCATTTGACATTTCATAGAATGTAGGAAGGAGGGGCGGCAAAGATAAATCACGTTCACCAGCGTTTCACAAAGAACGGCGATGGAGGATTTCTACATCTGACCCTCTGCGCTTATTCCTTGACTGGGATTACTTCGCCCCATCATCTACAGGCTTGAGTCCATCGCACCGAAACTGGAAAACCGGACCTGGGGTTCACAAAAACGACCTGCACCGGCGTACGGATATTGCCAGGAACTGTTATGCCACAACGAGTGCCGAAGTAGCAGCTACACTTTTCTTTATTTTGAGTCATTAGTCTTCTAACCGGTTACATGCTGCCCGCCATGAATTCCACTCCTCTGCTAAGCTCTACGTCTCAGAGTAGCACAAGCAAACAACATTATTTGCTGGGTGGATTCCAGTCTCTCTCTCTCTCTCTCTCTCTCTATCTCTACAGCCCCCTATAGTACAAGAGAATTACTACATGATGTCTTAACAGATGTACAACCATCCAGATCCTCGTCACTGTTTTGCGTATGCTTTTTCCCTAACCGATTCTGCGGAGAACCTCCTCATTTCTTACGGTTATCAGCCCACCAAATTTTCTATAGTCTTCTGTAGCACCTCAAATGCTTCCATTCCCCTCTGCTGCAGTTTTCTCACAGTCCCTATTACACCATCATACAATCCTGTGCTCCATACGTACATTCTCAAAAATTTATTCCTCACCCTAAGACCTCAGTTTGATATTAGCACACTTCTCTTAGAAATGCCCTTCTTGCCAGTCCTACTTCTCCGTCCGCCATCGGTTATTTTGATCTCCAGGTAGTGTCTAGGTAGCAGAATTCCGCAACTTCCCCTACTTCGTGTTCACCACTCCCGTTCTTAAGATTCTCGCTGTTGGCTTTTCTGTTACTTCTCATTACTTTGTCTTTGTTCTATTTACTCTCAATCCGTTTTCTGTACAAGTTACACTGTTCATTCCATTCAGTAAATTCTGTAAATATTCTTCACTTACACTGACGACAAAAGCGTAATCAGCGGGTTTTATCATTGTTATCCTCTCAGTTTGAATTTTAATTCACTCTTGAACCTATATTTTATTTCTGTCATTGCTTCTTCTTTTCACTCCGAGCACTTCGTTCATGGTCTTATACACTTACTGTTCCATCTTGGTACGTTACCTGTCTTTCCCTAAAGCTTGCCTTTATTTTTCTCAGATTTTTGAACATTTTGCACCATCTGACATTGTTGAACGCTTTTCCCAGGTCGGAAAATCCTAAGAACGTGTCTTTATTTTTCTTTAGTCTTACTTCCATTATCAACAGCAATGTCAGAACTAAGGCCAAACTGATCCTCACATAACACATTCTCAATTCTTCTGTATATTACTCTTCTCAGCAACTTGGGTGCATGAGCTGTTAATCTGACTATACGATATTTCTCGCACTTGTCGGTTCTCGCAATCTTCGGAATTGAGTGGATGATGGTTCTTCCAAAAGTCAGATGTTATATTGCCGCACTCTCATTTTGTATACACGAACATCAATACCTAGTAGTATCGTTGCCTCTTTCACCAACGATTTTAGAAATTCTGGTGGAATGCTGTCTACACATTATACCTTATTTGACCTAAGGTCTTCCTAACCTCTTTCAAATTCTGACTCTGATGTTCGATCTCTTCTACATCGATACCCGGTTCTTCTGACCCGTCATCAGACAAGTCTTCGGTCTCATCGAGGCCATCATTGTACTCTTTCGACCTATTAGCTCTCCTGTGCACTTAACTGTGGAATTCATAATGCATTCTTAATATCATCACCCTTACTTCTAATTTAACTGAAAGTTTCTTTCACTTATCTATATGTTGTGTCAGTCCTTCCGACAATCGTTACTTTTTCAGTATCCTCACATTTTTCAAACAGCCATTTCGCGTTAACTTCCCTACACTTCCTACTTATCTCATTCATATGGGACTTGTATGTCTGTATCCATCAACTTCTCTTAACATATTTGTACTTCCTTTTTTCGTCGTTTAACCGACGTACTTCTTCTGTTGTCCATGGGTTCTTCACTGTTACTCTTTTTGCACCCATTCTTTTTTTTCAAATTGTGTTATTTACCTCTTTATATATGTCCATTACTCTTCAACCGAACTGCTCACTGAGCTATTCGTTGTCGCACTACCTGTGGCCCCAGAGAACTTCAAGCGTATCTTTTCATGCCTTAGTACCTCCACATCTCACTTCTTTGCACAATGTTTCTTCCTAGTCTCTTAAACTTCATCTTACTCTTCATCACTACTAAGCTGTGATCGGAGTTTGTATCTGCTCCAGCGTACACCTTACAATCCAGTAACTAATTCCGAATTATCTGCTTGACCATGATATAATCCAGTTGAAATCATCCCATATTTCCTCGCCTGTTCCACAACAGACTACATGTCCTTGGATATATGTTATGTGTCTCTAATCCAGTGGCTTCCATTGCCTTCTGCACCCTCATGCCGTAATCATTGCTGATTCTTCCGCCATTAGCAAGAGAGTGTCCTGAATTTCTGCCCACTCCTCCGGCATCTTTGTGAAGGCAGAATGACGGTGACTTGTTAGACCGATAATCTTCTGCCACCATTATGATGATTTTTATTGAAGATGTAAGCGGTGACGTGTTTAGAGCCTGTGACCGAGTGTGTTTTGATTACAACTGCCGAGCGGTCTCAGGGCGCTGCAGTCGTAGACTGTGCCGCTGGTCCCGGCGGAGTTTCGCGTCCTCCCTCGGACATGGGTGTGTGTGTTTGGATAATTTAGGTTAAGTCGTGTGTAAGCTTACGGACTGAGGACCTTTGGATAATTTAGGTTAAGTCGTGTGTAAGCTTACGGACTGAGGACCTTTGCAGCTAAGTCCTATAAGATTTCGCACACATTTGAATATTTTTTTGATTACAACTCCAAGACGTCCCTTCATAACGGATGCGAATCGGTTACAATCAGGAATTTATTTTAAAAGGCCTGCTGTCTTTTTCAGGCAGGTGTGACACTTGAAAATGAAATCCGGCTGTGTGGAAATTTTTGGTACAAGTAGTGCACCGACACAGTGAAGAGAATTCTAATACACTCCTGGAAATGGAAAAAAGAACACATTGACACCGGTGTGTCAGACCCACCATACTTGCTCCGGACACTGCGAGAAGGCTGTACAAGCAATGATCACACGCACGGCACAGCGGACACACCAGGAACCGCGGTGTTGGCCGTCGAATGGCGCTAGCTGCGCAGCATTTGTGCACCGCTGCCGTCAGTGTCAGCCAGTTTGCCGTGGCATACGGAGCTCCATCGCAGTCTTTAACACTGGTAGCATGCCGCGACGGCGTCGACGTGAACCGTATGTGTAGCTGACGGACTTTGAGCGAGGGTGTATAGTGGGCATGCGGGAGGCCGGGTGGGCGTACCGCCGAATTGCTCAACACGTGGGGCGTGAGGTCTCCACAGTACATCGATGTTGTCACCAGCGGTCGGCGGAAGGTGCACGTGCCCGTCGACCTGGGACCGGACCGCAGCGACGCACGGATGCACGCCAAGACCGTAGGATCCTACGCAGTGCCGTAGGGGACCGCACCGCCACTTCCCAGCAAATTAGGGACACTGTTGCTCCTGGGGTATCGGCGAGGACCATTCGCGACCGTCTCCATGAAGCTGGGCTACGGTCCCGCACACCGTTAGGCCGTCTTCCGCTCACGCCCCAACATCGTGCAGCCCGCCTCCAGTGGTGTCGCGACAGGCGTGAATGGAGGGACGAATGGAGACGTGTCGTCTTCAGCGATGAGAGTCGCTTCTGCCTTGGTGCCAATGATGGTCGTATGCATGTTTGGCGCCGTGCAGGTGAGCGCCACAATCAGAACTGCATACGACCGAGGCACACAGGGCGAACACCCGGCATCATGGTGTAGGGAGCGATCTCCTACACTGGTCGTACACCTCTGGTGATCGTCGAGAGGACACTGAATAGTGCACGGTACATTCAAACCGTCATCGAACCCATCATTCTACCATTCCTAGACCGGCAAGGGAACTTGCTGTTCCAACAGGACAATGCACGTCCGCATGTAGTCCGTGCCACCCAACGTGCTCTAGAAGGTGTAAGTCAACTACTCTGGCCAGCAATATCTCCGGATCTGTCCCCCATTGAGCATGTTTGGGACTGGATGAAGCGTCGTCTCACGCGGTCTGCACGTCCAGCACGAACGCTGGTCCAACTGAGGCGCCAGGTGGAAATGATATGGCAAGCCGTTCCACAGGACTACATCCAGCATCTCTACGATCGTCTCCATGGGAGAATAGCAGCCTGCATTGCTGCTAAAGGTGGATATACACTGTACTAGTGCCGACATTGTGCATGCTCTGTTGCCTGTGTCTATGTGCCTGTGGTTCTGTCAGTGTGATCATGTGATGTATCTGACCCCAGGAATGTGTCAATAAAGTTTCCCCTTCCTGGGACAATGAATTCACGGTGTTCTTATTTCAATTTCCAGGAGTGTAGTTCGCCATGCTCTGCGTCCAAAAAAAGAAATTTTGTGAAAAATCATCTGTCTTTGATACTGTCTCTGATAATTTAATTAATGCCTTCGAATGAGTGCTTGTGTTTGTACATTTTTACTTTTCGTAGTCTATGGGCTCAGTCATTTTGTGTGATCCTACCTCTCTACCTCTCCAGCTTTCAGCGTTCTCCAGCCCCTGCACAAACGCGACCCGTATATTATGAAGCACAACAAAAAGTAGGGAAACACGTGGTTTCCGTCACATTATTGAAAACACTCGCTGACAGGTTGGTGCGTCCGCCATTTCATATGTAGACCGCGATAACGGCAGTCGTGTTTGACCTCCGGACTAAAGGCACATTGAGAATAATGGGGGTAATCGATAGCAGTGGACGGCTATTTTCCGGGACGGCGGTCGCCGCTTTTTGACGGCAGACGGGGTGGCGGGGTGAAGGGCGGGAGTGGGGAGGACGGCTTTGCCAGTCTGGGCAGTCCATTATTTACACGCGTGCGTCGGTCAACATTTCCGCTGATTAGGCCGCGGCAAAAGAGCTGCGCGCGGCCGTCGCTGGGCGCTAAATATTCGCCGCGGCGTTGCAAACACTGCGGCTCCAGTGGCTCACGCCGTAACTCATACAATATACGGCTGCGCGCGGGCCGCGGCTCCGGTGGTAATCTGGCATCGCGCCGCTATACATCACACGCCGCGCGGGCCCGCTAATGACGACCCGAGCGGGCCACGCGCTGGAGTCCACCGACGGTCGCCGGCGCCGCCGATGCAAATTGATTACCGACGCCCGCGACGGCGTCCGTTGCGCTTTGTTTATTGGGCCTCGGGGACCGGCAATACCCGCGCGCATTCGCCGCCGTCGTATCAACTCTTCGCCGCCGGGCTGCTCGGTCGAGGCCTCTGGAGGAGTAGTCGCTCATTCGGGCCATTCCGACACCAACGTCAGAGAATTTATGGCGGTAAAGGGGCATTCGCCGTTATAGTTCTCTAGGGACACTTCTCAGTCCACGACGGTTTTTTAATTTTTTTGTATTTGTAATAACCCAGATGTCAATTATTGAACACGAATGATCTTTGGGAATGTCAAGAAGAAATGCCGCCCCTATACGTTGAATGAATGCTATAATGCCCACACGGTCTGGATTGTGAGAAAACCGAAGAAAGACTAAGGTCATTAGGAGTAGCAGAAATAAGATCAGCGATAAAATTAACATCAAAACTGGGGATAACTAAGTACATGAAGTCAAGCAATTTCGCTACTTTTTTTAAACGGAACGCATCGCCATTTGATTTGTATCATTGTTTATTTAAATACAACCCAGGTTTCCGCCTTTTGTGCCATTTTCATGTATGAAGGCATAGAAGCCCATAACCTAGGTTATACTTAAATAAACTATGTCGAATGGCGATGTGTTCCTTTAAAAAATATTGTACGACCGTTGCGCAGCAACATTAGAAACTGAATTCCTCTATCTTGGATGTAGGAAAGGAGGACGTAAAATGCAGACTATCATAGGAACAGAGGAAAGAAGAGCCCTAGTAACATCGCAAATTGGTCCCAATTTGAGAAAGAATTATCTGAGATGTGCTGTAAGTGAATCGTGAACTGTGGGAAGACCGGAAAAGAAGAAAATCGAAGGTTCTGACTCGTGGTGTTATATAAGGATGGTGAAAATTAGATGGACTGGTAAGAGTTGTGGAGTATCATCACAGAATTAGAGTGGACGTGTGAAAACCATTTAAAAGAGAGAGGGACAGAGTGATGGGACATTTGTTAAGAAATTAAGGAATACCTTCTGTGGTACTTTAAGGGCCTGTTGAGGGTGAAACGCAGGGGGAGTACAGAGGCTGGAATACATCCACCAAATAAACCCTGATATACTGTGCAACTGCTACTCTCAAATGAAGAAGTTCACACAGGGGAAGGAGGGGGAGTAGTCCAATCAAACTAGTCAAGACGGTGTGCGAAAGAGAGAGAGAGAGAGAGAGAGAGAGAGAGAGAGAGAGAAGGTGGGGGTGGGGGAGAGGGAGGGAGAGACAGATAGAGACAGTGACCGAAATGGATCGAGCGCTTTGCAAGGAGTATTTTGAAAAACACTGGGAAGAAATTTAAGACCTTTACAACAGTTCTCATCTGTTCTTCAGTTTCAGTTGCACATCTTCAAATATTGTAGATCTTTCAATAGCTCTTTATTATCTTCAGATATAGAACAAAGTAAAAATAAGTATGTGTTCTCTATTATTTTAGAATAAGTAGAATACAATTGTTCGTACAGTTGCATCAGAAATGTGGTGTGTCTGCTTCAGAAACTCATATCCGAGTTCTGTGTTTTGCAACTGTTCTCAGTTTTTAAATTGCTATCTGGTGGAGGCAAGAGTGAGGAAAAGAGGTTTTGAGTGGGGCGGTGATAAAGGGGAAAATGAAGTGCAGACGTTTGGGAGAGGGGAAAGAAAACAGGGAGGTGGAATGGTTGGCACATCGTGAGCTTAACAAGTCATGGGGTTAAACTAACGCTGTAAAAGTATAATAACGTAAGAGTTCGCGTTAAAATGTTATAAGTTTAGAACAATGAGTGGCAAGTTGTAAAAGGCATAAAAGAGTAAAATTGTAAAATGGAGTGAGGGGGTTGATAGAGGTATTGAGTACACATGCAGGTTGTGGGTGTAAACGGTGGGATGTGAGTTTGAGAAGGGAGCGTTTTACACTAAAATTGCAAAAAATAATTAATGTGTAGAGCAATAAATGCTCAACATTGAAAAAGACACAAATAAAGAAAGTTATGAGAGTAGAAATGAAGTAACTAAAACTTAAACAGATTTTAAAATATTAAAAGTGTGGAGTATCAAGCTATAAAACCATAAGTGTCTTACAAGTATAGGACAACGGATGTGTAAACATTAAAAGACTTAAAACAGTAAAATTACGAAAGGGATATTGCATAATGTAAACAAAACAGAATTAACTGTCGCTAAATATTGAAAATGTGAGACAATGACATGTATAAGAAAAGAAACTGTCAAAGTGAAACCATAGTCCCTGGTTGGAACAGTGACACGACTTTTGTTCCTAGTTTTATTTTACTCATACTGAATATGATTGCCTTGTGTCGAGGAAAATTCTGACGTATTGCGGAAATCATTGTCGGAAGCACTCTGCAAAAAAGACAATCCTACACTTTTCTTCCTTTTAGACGTGACCGATTGTGTTAACTAGCTTTGTAATAATTATACTGCAAACGCAACATGGATCTTTTCTAACATCGTGTATCGAGGCGCTAACCCAAATGGGATATACGCGATTGTTTTATGGTTCTGCTGAATATGAAAACAGTGTTTGCAGTATGTATGTCTCCTAAGATGCCTTATCATATACATATTTTTACTCAAAGTACACTTCGGTTTAACGCAGCGTTGATTACTAACAGGTAGGTGACATGAAAATTGAGTTGTCTCGTTTGGATTGTATCCGCAGATGGCCAGGGAATGAAAACGAAGTTGAAGACGTCAATAGCTGTAACAGTAGTCCACTCGCCAGCAGAATTTAATCAACAAGTACTACTTGTGTAGGTGGTGCGTTTAAATAAGTAATTACGCAAGCTGAGGGTGGAGCGTGAGGCGACGTATTGTTGGAAGGCGTGAGGCTGCTGGCAGGCCTGACTAAATTACAGCGTGCTTAATTAGACATCTGATTGTATTCTGTGCGGGGCACGTCTGTGCGAGGCGAGTAGCAGGCGACGCCACGGTACGCTACCAAACGAAAGGTGTCAATCTGACGCCAGCACAGTCACTAGTCCTCTTCATTAGCCGCACGTCTCCTGGCGGCTCCACCCTCCATGATGCTGCGTGTTCCAGACGAACCGATTGTACGGCTTACAGTTGACGTTTTCGAAACCAGAAACGAAGGAGCTGGAAACAGTGAAACAATTATGCTAGAGCAATACACGAATCTCTGTTGATGGAAATGGGAAGTGTTACATGTGAAACCTTGACCAAGTGTTACCAGACTCAAGTAGACGGTCAGGGTGAGAAGTGGCACAATTAGCCAAGACATCAGCGCCTTATTTATTGGTCAATATTACAGCTGATACAATTGAGCATGTCATATTCGAGGTCTTTCGCGACACGTGTCGAGGTCACTCATGGGCTAGGAGGGTGTGGTGGGATAGGGCTAAGAGGTTGGCCAATGGGAACCATGCTGCATGTCATCCATACCACCTCCCGTTTCCCTCTTGGCCAATAGGAATCATTCGAGTTCTGTGCCCTGCAGTGAGAAGACCAGCCTCTCTCTGCCCCCTTTAATCAAATAGAGCTACAAATTATTACAATTAGGAGATAACGTATCTGAATCATCACATGGCGTTACACCAATGTCGCACCAGTGTTATGCTAGCATTGCGCCAGCGTAACGCCAATGTCGTATCGGCTATAATGGCCGTATGTGCTGCTACTCTCCATTCAAAGACTGTGCTGTATGAGAAGCGGACTTAAACAGTTGTTCTGGGCTTGATGCATATCACTTTTTGTGTATGTTATCACTATTCTAGCACTGCTCTGGTCTGGCGTCCATGGAGCGTAAACATGAGATCTGGGATAGTGGAAACCCAGCTCATAGGCCCTTGCTTCACAGATGCAATACTGAATCCGCACAAGCATCGCTGTCTCCTGACAGACCACCTTCCACAGATGCTAGAGGACGATTTTATACAGACTGAGAGGAACCTGTGCTACGTACATAGTGATTATCCAGCCCACATTGAACGAAGTACTATAGAATGTCTTCAAGAATTTTTTTCAAATCTTTGCATTGGATGCAGAGCACCCGTACCTTGGCTGGTTCATTCTGCAGATATCAGGCCTCTGTACTTTTTTCTGTGGGGAAAACTGAAGGATGATGTATACAGGGACATACCAACTACAACCGATGATACATAATGACATACTACTGCAACCTACTCGGACATATCCTCTGAAATGCTAGAGTGTGTGCAGCAGTTATTCCATACCAGACTGCCAGTGATCATTTTTAACACTACCTGTGATGGACAATGGTCTTGTCAGAATCCACATAGCTAGTGCATGCATTTGTGTTCTTCTTCATCGTGTGCTACCGAAGTTATTCTACAAGCGACGGGGTAGAAATGTTTCTTTGCGATGTCTCGTAAACAACTCCCAGTAGAATCCAGCAACAAATGCAATTGATATTGTAATTTACTCTAGTTTTAATTTTTTTAAATCAATGAACTTGGTTCCAATTAGAAAAGTGTATGATTGCACAAAAATACACTTCTTAAATATTATTATTGCGGTATACTGATCGGCTAACAATACGATCCCCTAAATTCTAATCCATTCTGTCAAAACTGCACATCAATAGGAGTTTAATTTTCGCAATATTTGCTTTGCAAGTTTTAGGTGCGTCGCCCTCTACGTATTATACTTTCACTGTTACATATTGTTGGTTAACTTTTTCTTCCAGCCGCGCCTACAGATCTGATTCCTTGTACAGACATTACGACTAAACCTGGTTTGTCTTTTATGTAGTCGTAAAATGATTGAATATAGCACTAATTTGAGAGCCAGTGTCCAGTAACGCTCTAATTTTGAGGCCATAAATCTTTTCCGGAATTATGATCTATGTAGTTACTTTTACCTCCATATCCTCTTGTTCTTCCCTCAGTAAGGCTGGATCTACCATTGCGCCCTTCATTGAAATGGCCTTCGTTTCTTTAAATTCCGTGTCAGGTGGTTGATACCACATTTCGGTAATTTTCGCATGGAATATTGTCATTTTCTGGCATTATGGTTTCAATAAGACAGAAGATTTCAGTAAGCTTCTTTTCTTCTGGTTCTGACCACTTGAGCGAATAACATCTTCGTTTTCACCTAAGACGGCATCTTCAATATCAGGGTTCCAACACGAAAGCCCTTCTTATTTTCTCTGAACTAGATCATTACCAGTCTCTTAGTTCATGTACTTTTGAATTCATTCGATAGTAACGAGTTCCTCTTGCTTATTTTCATTATTTTCCATAAGTTTCAGTTTGTCTTCATCCGAACTCTCTTCCTCATCTTCCCTGGTATCATCAGGTTGCACTTCATACATGTTGCAATCTTTATGAATCTCTATCAATCGCATAAATTCATTTTTCTTCCGCAGATTCGTTGTAACGAAATGACACTCTAGTGACGTGTAAACTTTTATCTTCCATTCCACGCTCACACACGCACACACGACATCATCATTTATCCTAACGTCTGCCACACGCGTCCCTTGAGTGATGCTTTTGGATTCATTTGCTTTAGCAGGTCGCTAACTCTGAGTTGTTGTTGTTGTTGTTGTTGTCTTCAGTTCTGAGACTGGTTTGATGCAGCTCTCCATGCTACTCTATCCTGTGCAAGCTGCTTCATCTCCCAGTAACTACCGCAACCTACATCCTTCTGAATCTGCTTAGTGTACTCATCTCTCGGTCTCCCTCTACGATTTTTACCCTCCACGCTGCCCTCCAATGCTAAATTTGTGATCCCTTGATGCCTCAAAACATGTCCTACCAACCGATCCCTTCCTGTAGTCAAGTTGTGCCACAAACTTATCTTCTCCCCAATCCTATTCAATACCTCCTCATTAGTTACGTGTTCTACCCATCTAATCTTCAGCATTCTTCTGTAGCACCACATTTCGAAAGCTTCTATTCTCTTCTTGTCCAAACTACTTATTGTCCATGTTTCACTTCCATACATGGCTACACTCCAAACAAATACTTTCAGAAATGACTTCCTGATACATAAATCTATATTCGATGTTAACAAATTTCTCTTCTTCAGAAACGCTTTCCTTCCCATTGCCAGTCTACATTTTATATCCTCTCTACTTCGACCGTCATCAGTTATTTTACTTCCTAAATAGCAAAACTCCTTTACTACTTTAAGTGTCTCATTTCCTAATCTAATTCCCTCAGCATCACCCGATTTAATTTGACTACATTCCGTTATCCTCGTTTTGGTTTTGTTGATGTTCATCTTATATCCTCCTTTCAAGACACTGTCCATTCCGTTCAACTGCTCTTCCAAGTCCTTTGCCGTCTCTGACAGAATTACAATGTCATCGGCGAACCTCAAAGTTTTTACTTCGTCTCCATGAATTTTAATACCTACTCCAAATTTTCCTTTTGTTTCCTTTACTGCTTGCTCAATATACAGATTGAATAACATCGGGGAGAGGCTACAACCCTGTCTCACTCCTTTCCCAACCACTGCTTCCCTTTCATGCCCCTCGACTCTTATGACTGCCATCTGGTTTCTGTACAAATTGTAAATAGCCTTTCGCTCCCTGTATTTAACCCCTGCCACCTTTAGAATTTGAAAAAGAGTATTCCAGTCAACATTGTCAAAAGCTTACTCTAAGTCTACAAATGCTAGAAACGTAGGTTTGCCTTTTTTTAATCTTTCTTCTAAGATAAGTCGTAAGGTCAGTATTGCCTCACGTGTTCCAACATTTCGACGGAATCCAAACTGATCCTCCCCGAGGGCCGCATCTACCAGTTTTTCCATTCGTCTGTAAGGAATTCGCGTTAGTATTTTGCAGCTGTGACTTATTAAACTGATAGTTCGGTAATTTTCACATCTGTCACCACCTGCCTTCTTTGGGATTGGAATTATTATATTGTTCTTGAAGTCTGAGGGTATTTCGCCTGTCTCATACATCTTGCTCACCAGCTGGTAGAGTTTTGTCATGACTGGCTCTCCCAAGGCCGTCAGTAGTTCTAATGGAATGTTGTCTACTCCGTGGGCCTTGTTTCGACTCAGGTCTTTCAGTGCTCTGTCAAACTCTTCACCCAGTATCGTATCTCCCATTTCGTCTTCATCTACATCCTCTTCCATTTCCATAATATTGTCCTCAAGTACATGACCCTTGTATAAACCCTCTATATACTCCTTCCACCTTTCTGCCTTCCCTTCTTTGCTTAGAACTGGGTTGCCATCTGAGCTCTTGATATTCATACACGTGGTTCTCTTCTCTCCGAAGGTCTCTTTAATTTTCCTGTAGGCAGTATCTATCTTACCTCTAGTGAGATAAGCTTCTACATCCTTACATTTGTCCTCTAGCCATCCCTGTTTAGCCATTTTGCACTTCCTGTCGATCTCATTTTTGAGACGTTTGTATTCCTTTTTGCCTGCTTCATTTACTGCATTTTTATATTTTCTCCTTTCATCAATTAAATTCAATATTTCTTCTGTTACCCAAGGATTTCTAGCAGCCCTCATCTTTTTACCTACTTTATCCTCTGCTGCCTTCACTACTTCATCCCTCAGAGCTACCCATTCTTCTTCTACTGTATTTCTTTCCCCTATTCCTGTCAATTGTTCCCTTATGCTCTCCCTGAAACTCTGTACAACCTCTGGTTCTTTCAGTTTATCCAGGTCCCATTTCCTACAGTAAATAAATCTTTCCAGCCACAGTTTAGGTCGTAGTAGTGCTAGCTCCCTTTTCATTTACTGCAAGTTGTTTGTCCATTGCCTCTGAACTTGTTTTACCGAGTGAATCACCGTCTACTCACATAACTTACTGCATCAGCTCATTGCGGTTCCCGCTCAGTGATCGGCTTTGTGACATCACTCTCAGTCTGGACTGCTATATACGTTACTCTTCCTATGGCTACTTGGCGCAATTGCTTCTCTGGGCGTGAAACGCGCCTTTTACTAGCAGACTGTGACTCATGCTCTGTACCATCTGTCAAAACATCTCTTTGTTGAGAATTCTTCCTGCAGTTTGGGTCTATTGAATCTAATTCTCGCGTCCATCCGACTCTTAACGTTTGTGGTTACTAGTTTTCCTCCAATTGGAATAATTTTGCCGCCCATGACCTCCTCCGCGATTGAGGAAGATCTTCCTCTACCTCTTCCTCTCTGAACAGCGTTAACCTGACATTGGATGACATTCTACTCGCTGTTGAAGTTATCTCGACTATTGCTACTGTGGTAATTCTGGCGGTGATTGTGATTTTCTGGCCAGTGGTCTTCGTCAATTACTTTTTCTAAAAATGAAGCGAAAGGTGGATGGTTATTACCCCCAAACCTCTTGGAATCTCTGGTAATTGCTTTCAGAGTTCCCATATAATTTCGGAATCACTCCTATGGTTCCTTAAGTGAATCACCTTCCCATACCATGACCCACAAAATTCTTTCATAGCCATTCGACCTTGACCTTCACACATTCTAACCATTGTAAATTCAGGCTGATTAAATGTGTTCTATCTCAAAAATCATTCGGAATAGGGCGTGTGTCCGTATGAGGTTTTCTGTTTCAAATGATCGTTCCTGCCTTATCTCTAAATACTACTCATTCCTCATGGGACAATATCTTCACCTCTTACTCCTTAACCTGCTCAGTCCCTATGTTGCATATACGCTACATCCAGCATAGATTTTTGTCTACGACGAAGTATAAACAAAACTCGTGGAGCGTGAGGGTAACAATAAATTACACCATGTACTTTCCGTGTATCACTTACTTACTTTCTTTTCGGCATTTTCTGTTAAGTGGTAGCATCTGCTTGAAGAAAGTTGTTCACTGCAGCATCAGCATGTCTTCGAGGACGTAGTTAATTTCTGTTGACTTTTAGTAGTTCTGGGCTACAATGTATTATGTATATCTTTGCATGAACTAATCTATTCTACTCAACTGAAATAGTGATACTTTATTTCATCACAGCAATGTAGAAATTTATTTTTGCCTGTGTATATTTTCACATTCTAATGGCAAAGTTTTCGTGGCTTTTAGGTGTATTCTGAATACCACACGTATTTCAGTTATTTTTGCATATAGTGTTCAGTTTAAACACGTGCAAAAATTTTGGTGAAACAAAAAAGGTTTGAAATTCTTTTTTATCAGAACAGTGCATTGACCATCAATAAAAACTTTTTATTCCTAAAATCTAAGCTCAGGGTGGAGGAGGTTAACAAGTACAACGGACACTCGTAGGAGACATCACCCTTATATTATGTAACACCTACGCTTACCTTGATAATGGTCTCAGTTCAGTGAAGAAGTTGGTCACAAGCTTTTCCAGATACGTGAAATCCAGCTGAATTCATACACAGTTGTTTTTAAATAAGTCATTACATTCAATTTGGAAAAAAGGAAAAGAAGTGAAGTTCATTGATGAGGAAGGAAAAATAAATATTTTCTCCAATTTTCGAGGTGAGCAGAGTTAGCAAGAGTATGTATGATTTGCTGTCTTCCGTTGCGCAATATATGAAATGAAATCCAAAGGAGTAAACAGGAGAACGTATGGTACACAAATGACTATTACTTCAGTGTTGAAGGAAATATGATCTCCTGTTCTGCTATAGAAAAGAAATGTAAGAACACAAAATGGGAAATAAAACTGCCTTCTGCATAGTAATAATATCTTAAAATATCGACAGTAAATAAAGTCTCAGTAAGCACCTAGGGTTCTTACATACAGATCAGTGAGAACCTCTACTATCAGAAATACTGGATTTGAAGTATTTAACCGCTCATTATGAAGTTCACCATATTTCCAAATGACCTCCTCTAGTCATGATGTTGGCTTATTTTAAGGTGTTCAATTTCGATGTAAGAGTAACAATCTATGAAAGTAGCATGCCTATTCTGTAATAAACGATGCTGTGTGACCCATGATCCACGTCGTGGTGCTGTTTCTCGCTCGCGGATATCTCAATTTTTGTGTTTCATTGATCTCTAAAAGGTCTACACGATTGGGCGTCGTACGGTCTATAACCGACAATCTTTCAAGAAAAAATGTAATTTCTTCTGTATGTCCACATGTGGGTCCATGAATTCCGATTAAATCGAATAGAGCTACAAAATTGATGTGTTTTAGATTCCCGTGTGTCGCCCACTGTTACTAACACTCCTTAATATGTGATATGGCATTAGGTTCCAATGATCTACCGGGCCAATGAAAGTGCTGTAGAAACCCAGGAACATATGTTTATAGCCTTGTGAAGACCATTGTTTTCTTGGAAGATAGAACTATTCACATTATACTCTGCATGAAAACTTATGGGAAACGGCAACACGTGGTCATAGGGAACGGTGAATAAACACATCTTAGTTTGTGTTCATAGTAAACTGAAGAAATGACCTCTGCTGACGGTACGGAAAATACAGCCTAAACATGACAGAGCCGCCTCCTGTCCGAACTAAATCCTCTACACTGTGAGCTAAACACCCGATTAGCAGTGCATCATTTGAAAAGAGGTAAAATCTCCCCTTGACGAACTACTTCACATGCCAATAGTCAGTTAAGTTCCTGTATTGTTTGCCCCATTGAGAATGTGGTGCTTTACAGGCCACTGTGAACGATGATCTGCGCGAGGTCACCGATTACAAATGTCCCCTTCATACAGTCCTCTTCACAATACTAGCTCGGAGACTTGTTGGAATCACACCCATTCACTGAAACCAACAGTTCCTACACTTCCTTTCACAACATCTCTTATCTCTTACGAGAGTCCGGAACGGACGGTAAGGCGTTTGGGTGGGCAGGTGATGCTACGTCAGTAGTGGGTGGCAGGCTATGAATATGTGTCGCATAGGAAGCTTGCTCGGATGGGCGCCTAACGTACATTCTCGTAAATTTCTTCTTCAAACTAAAGCCTATGTTTGATACTACTAGACTTCTCTTGGACAAATGGTTCAAATGGCTCTGAGCACTATGGGACTTAACGTTTGAGGTCATCAGTCTCCTAGAACTTAGAACTACTTAATCCTAACTAACCTAAGGATATCACACAGATCCATGCACGAGGCAGGATTCGAACCTGCGACCGTAGCTGTCGCGTTGTTCCAGACTGAAGCATCTAGAACCGCTGAGCCACACCGGCCGGCTCCTCTTGGACAGGAATGCCCTCTTTTCCGGTGCTAGTCTGCTTTCTATGTCCTTCTTACACCGTCCGTCATACGTTATTATACTGCCTAAGAAGCAGAATTCCTTACCTTCATCTACTTCGTGACCACCAACCCTGATGTTGAGTTTCTCGTAGTTCTCATTTCTGCTAATTCTCATTCCGTTCATCTTTTTTTCCATTTGCTGTCAGTCCGTGGTCTGTACTCATTAGACTGCTCATTAAAGTCAACAGATCCCGTAATTCTTCTTCATTTTCACTTAGGATAGCTACATCATCAACGAATCTTATCATTGATATCCTTTCACCTTGAATATTAATTCCACTCTTGAACCTTCTTTTTAATTCCGACATTGCTTCTTAAGTTCGATGTGTTTGAAGATTGAGCAGTAGGGGCGAAAGACTGTATCCCTCTCTTACGTCGTTTTAATCAGAGAACATCATTCTTGACCGCTGATGTCATTGAAATCTCTGAACAATTCGCACCCGCTTTCAGAGGGACACCATTCGATATAGTCCCGTTCGACAATTCGCACTGATACACCAACCAATATGCAACGTCCACTTGCGAAGTGATCATGTTGTTGTTGTTGTTGTTGTGGTCTTCAGTGCTGAGACTGGTCTGATGCAGCTCTCCATGCTACTCCATCCTGTGCAAGCTTCTTCATCTCTCAGTACCTACTGCAAACTACACCCTCATGAATCTCCTTAGTGTATTCATCTCTTGGTCTCCCTCTACGGTTTTTACGCTCCAAGCTGCCCTCCAATACTAAATTTGTGATCCCTTGACGCCTCAGAACATGTCCTACCAACCAATCCCTTCTTCTGGTCAAGTTGTGCCACAAACTTCTCCCCAATCCTATTCAATACTTCCTCTTTAGCTATGTGATCTACCTGTCTAATCTTCTTCTGTAGCAACACATTTCGAAAGCTTCTATTCTCTTCTTGTCCTAACTATTTATCGTCCATGTTTCACTTCCATACATGGCTACACTCTATACAAATACTTTCAGAAATGACTTCCTCACACTTAAATCTATACTCGATGTTAACAAATTTCTCTTCTTCGGAAACGCTTTCCTTGCCACGTCAAAACTCCACATCTCCTATTCTGGCGTTCAGCGACGTCCCCAAGTCGATCCACCTTACATCGCTGATACTTTACAATTGAGGGGTCATACACAACAATCCACGGCTGTCCACTCCGCCAGCGTCGTATGGCCACGTGACTGCCCGGTATCACCTGCACACCATGCACAACGCTCCAAAGCGACGTTTGCCCTTTTAGTGAAGGAAAAATTTGGTAATCCACCTAATACAACATGGAAAGAACTTTCATCTATTGAAATAAATAATACATCCATGGTCCTCAATCCAATAGGCCCAAAAGAGCACCTAAATAACATTATTTCACTGAAGACTAATCATTCATCTGGCACTGATGACATTCCAGATTATATTACAAAATTAACAGAAAGACAGATACTTTCGCTTTTATTGGACATATGTAAATCATCCGTATCATGTGGTGTCTTCCCACAGAAACTGAAAATGGCAAAAGTAGTACCCCTCTATAAAAAAAAAGATGATCATCAATGTATGGCTAGCTGTAGGCCTATGTCTCTACTGTCAGGGTTTTCGAAAATTATTGAAAAAGTGTTCCTTTCAAAACTAACTACATCCTTTGACAAGAATAAAATTATTTCTGGATGTCAACATGGCTTCAGACCACAGCAATCAATTTAAACAGCCACTTCCAATCTGATAACCCATGTCTTAAATGCAGTGGACAAACATAGAAATATCTCAGGTTTATTCTTGGACCTAACAGAAGCTTTTGATGCGATTGATCATTCTGTGCTCCTGAAGAAGCTTGAACAGCATGGAGCAAGAGGTGTGTCAAATCAATGGATTAAATGATATTTGGAATATTGCTCTCAGGTAACTTAAATTAAGCACATGGAAGGAAATGAACTCCAGGTACACCTTCCAGAACCATGTGGACTAACTCATGGTGTTCCACACGGCTCCATTTTAGATCCCTTTAATTTTTGGTGCTCATTAATGATTTCCCACCACATATTAGGGATTCTGAACCAGTAGTGTTTGCAGTTGACACCAGTCTATTGATTGAACTGAATAAAGAAGAAAAACGTTCTGCGTCCGCAAAAGAAATTACAAAAGGAGTGCTTGAATGGTTTACCAGAAACAGGCTAATAGTTAATATCCAAAAAAACGGTGCTCATGAATTTCCACACCAATCAAAATGAAAATGCGGCACAACCCGTAATATGTATAGATGACCCAAACATTAGTGCTGTCAATGAAACTTAATTTCTAGAGATTCATATCCAGGAAAATCTTAAATGAAGCACTCATTTCACATCCCTAAATTCAAAACTAGCAAAACGAGTTATGTAGTAAGAGCTCTTCGTACAATACTACCGCACAAACAGTTAGGGCTGCTGTGTACATTGAGTACTGAAGTAATTTATCATTTTCTTGGGAAATGTACATAAGACAATAACAGGTTATAGGAAACAAAAGGCAATTCTAAGAGTAATGAAACAAGTGAACAGCAGAAAACCATGCAAACCTTTGTTTAAAGATCTAAAGATACTACCCCTTCCCTGCATTTAAATACTGTAAGTAGTCACGCATGTCAAAAAAATTATACTGAGAAAAGAAAACCTTTTTCCTCAAAACAAAAGGTGTCCATGGTTGCAGTATCAAGTCAGACAGTGACATACATGTTAATCATTTTAACTCCACATTATACTATAAAGGTGTATATCATGCAGGAACAAAACTATATAGCAGCTTAACTAGACATATAAAATCTCTTCGTGAACTACAGAGCTTCAAAAAGTCTGCGGCAGCCTACCTTCTGAAAACCTACTACTATTCAAACTCACAGTATCTTATGCAAGAAAAGCTGTAATTTGTATCTTTAATTGTAAAAATAAGTTATAAATATACAGTATTTTAAAAATTAGGAATTATTAAATGTATAGATCCAATTGGTTATAAAAATTTTAATAGTGTATGTTTGACATTTGAGAAACCAATATTTAAAAAGGTATTTTGCCCACTATCCTGTGTACAAGATATGTACTGAAAAAGAAATTTATGTGGACAAATAAACAAAATGAACAAAAAATTAAGGGGTTATAAATCGTTTGCAAGTGAGCATACTATGGTCCTGCCATATTTCTACTGCGCTTTAAATGGATACCGCCTGATTCTCGGCCACCATATCTAACGTTGATACTGTCTGTCTTTGCTAGTATTCTCGTTTCTTTCAGGATTGCTAGTTCTGCAAGGTTCGCAGGAGAGCTTCTGTAAAGTTTGGAAAGTAGGAAACGAGGTACTGGCAGAAGCAAAGCTGTGAGAACGGGGCGTGAGTCATGCTTGGGTAGCTCAGTTGGTAGAGCTCTTGCCCGCGAAATGCAAAGATCCCGAGTTCGAGTCTCGGTCTAGCATACAGTTTTAATGTGCTAGGAAGTTTCATCATACACTGCAATACATTTTTGGTTGACGTGGACAGGAAACGTCTTACTTCTGTGCGTTTGTAGCAAGTAAAGCACTGCAATATTTTCCATGATTACGTCTATTAGTTGGCACCAACAGAAAGATCATTCACGGATAACACGTCGACAGTGTTATTTGCCTTGTGGCACTGTTTTTCGTTCCCTACCGTACAGTTCTACGCCCAGTGGCGTATTTTGTAAACTCTTTGAAATTCACACAGTGCTGGACAGCATTGGATAGCTTTCCAAGGTTTCCAGTCACAGTAACTGTGGTCGCCATTTTGTAAACGTGTAGTATCACTGAAGTCAAATAAGAAAATGATCACATCTCTCCAAGACAGAATGTCATTCAGGTGAGGTCTTTCTCTCATGATGGTAAAGAACCGAGAGGCTGTATCTGCATCTCAGTCTTTTTTCTATTCTCGTTGTATACATGAAGCGTGTATACAAGCGTGGCTTAATTGCCGATTTATGAGTGTTGAAATGATATTTGACAACTTTAGTCAGATGTTTAACTGATTTCTTAATTTTCTCCAGTTTTTATATTCAATGAACATTACAGTAATCACCCCCGTGGTTATTCTGAATGGTGGCAAATAATGTGTTGACCTACTTTTTTATCATATTACAATTTATACATTACCATTCCCATCCCATACTGTTCGTGTGAATGACCTTGTGTGAATAGGGTAAGTCAAATTTCGGGGGTGCAGTTTTGTTTGGTAGATCTGATTTGTAGTGCGTGGTGCCAAACGCAGAGTGAGAGTGAGGTGACCGTCATTTGTTAGAGAGTCAAAGACAGTGTCGATCAGCAGGTAGGCCAGTCAAGTTGGCAACAGCCAGAGAGGTGTCTTCCCGCTCTGGAGGGTTGTCTTTTGAAGTTGCGGAATGGTTAGTGGTTGGCACACTTTTGGTCAGTGGTCGGGGCAGAACTAGAGGACGGAAGAAGCCTATGCAGTATCGCACAAAGATAGGTAACATTTTGAAAAAATATTGGTGCATTTGTGTTTTGTTGGAAATAAATCTATCAGTACCACAATGCACCACGACCAAAGGTATAAAGTGTAAATTTAAATTCTTGAGTAATAAGAAATGACAGAAAACTTCAGTGATGATAGCGTGTGCGGGTACAAAGGAAATGTTCGATTACGAATTTTAGGCTCACTATTTGGGGTCATGCTTTTGAAAAGTACTTGTATTTTCGTTTCTGAATACTCTGATGTAAATTATATGGGGTTCAGTTCAATAATTTCGATCGTTTCTTTGTCGGTTCGGCGCGAAAATACTATCGTGTGGAAAAGTGTGGTCACCAATGAAGGCTCACTATGTGTGCATGTGTTTTCAGAAGCAATCGAAGTGCGTCAACAAATCTGTAAGGGTGTTCAGTAAGATTTTCTTGCATTTTTGGTAAAAGAACTTATGATAAATTGAAGATTAGAACACGTGGCGGAGGCCTCACTTTCGTTCGCGATATTTTTGCCAGATTCTGTCCTACTACAGAGAAATCCAAGATAGACATCTCAGATATAATTCGGGACAAAATGTACTATAAGCTGTGCGAATAATTTTTTCTGTATTTTTTGGGGCTTTCGTTTGTGATGAACTTGGCCGTATTCTTCAGTGCCGGACACAGACAAACATTAACGTAGTATTGGGGGGGGGGGGGGCAGTATTCAGTTTATTTCTATTCAAATCCGTTCCATTTCCTACTCCTTTGGTAATGAACAAGTGATTGAAACTAAATTTGTGTGCTGGTAAGACCACAACGAAATATCCTGTATGGCAAAAAAAGTCAAACTATCATACACTCCTGGAAATGGAAAAAAGAACACATTGACACCGGTGTGTCAGACCCACCATACTTGCTCCGGACACTGCGAGAGGGCTGTACAAGCAATGATCACACGCACGGCACAGCGGACACACCAGGAACCGCGGTGTTGGCCGTAGAATGGCGCTAGCTGCGCAGCATTTGTGCACCGCCGCCGTCAGTGTCAGCCAGTTTGCCGTGGCATACGGAGCTCCATCGCAGTCTTTAACACTGGTAGCATGCCGCGACAGCGTGGACCTGAACCGTATGTGCAGTTGACGGACTTGCAGCGAGGACGTATAGTGGGCATGCGGGAGGCCGGGTGGACGTACCGCCGAATTGCTCAACACGTGGGGCGTGGGGTCTCCACAGTACATCGATGTTGTCGCCAGTGGTCGGCGGAAGGTGTACGTGCCCGTCGACCTGGGACCGGACCGCAGCGACGCACGGATGCACGCGAAGACCGTAGGATCCTACGCAGTGCCGTAGGGGACCGCACCGCCACTTCCCAGCAAATTAGGGACACTGTTGCTCCTGGGGTATCGGCGAGGACCATTCGTAACCGTCTCCATGAAGCTGGGCTACGGTCCCGCACACCGTTAGGCCGTCTTCCGCTCACGCCCCAACATCGTGCAGCCCGCCTCCAGTGGTGTCGCGACAGGCGTGAATGGAGGGACGAATGGAGACGTGTCGTCTTCAGCGATGAGAGTCGCTTCTGCCTTGGTGCCAATGAAGGTCGTATGCGTGTTTGTCGCTGTGCAGGTGAGCGCCATAATCAGGACTGCAACGACCGAGGCACACAGGGCCAACACCCGGCATCATGGTGTGGGGAGCGATCTCCTACACTGGCCGTACACCTCTGGTGATCGTCGAGGGGACACTGAATAGTGCACGGTTCATCCAAACCGTCATCGAACCCATAGTTCTACCATTCCTAGACCGGCAAGGAAACTTGCTGTTCCAACAGGACAATGCACGTCCGCATGTATCCCGTGCCACCCAACGTGCTCTAGAAGGTGTAAGTCAACTACCCTGGCCATCAAGGTCTCCGGATCTGTCCCCCATTGAGCATGTTTGGGACTGGATGAAGCGTCGTCTCACGCGGTCTGCACGTCCAGCACGAACGCTGGTCCAACTGAGGTGCCAAGTGGAAATGGCATGGCAAGCCGTTCCACAGGACTACATCCAGCATCTTTACGATCGTCTCCATGGGAGAATAGCAGCCTGCATTGCTGCGAAAGGTGGATATACACTGTACTAGTGCCGACATTGTGCATGCTCTGTTGCCTGTGTCTATGTGCCTGTGGTTCTGTCAGTGTGATCATGTGATGTATCTGACCCCAGGAATGTGTCAATAAAGTTTCCCCTTCCTGGGCCTATGAATTCACGGTGTTCTTATTTCAATTTCCAGGAGTGTATTATTTGAAATTTCATTTGGATCTGAATAAGGATGTATTTTCCTTCCAAATGGAGCTGTACAGCACTCAGCAATACGAAAATTATTTTTATAATTTTCTTGGGTGTTTTGAAACAAAATATTTTAGTACCCAAATGTTTGTCCCCCCACTCCTTTGATTGATCCTCACTATTTAGGTCAAGATCTCAACTGTATTTTAGCCAATTTAATCAAATAGTGCTCTTAATTTCATTTAGGGATATAAAGTCTGATTAATAAGTAGGTTGCTACAACGTGATGAAGTTGTGGCGTGCTATAACGAATGATCAAGTCAGGGCGATGTAAAAAAATATAATCCGTTGCACATAAATAAATAAATAAATCAAACCTATATTAATTTTACAAAATATAACTTCAGTATCTTTCTTCTGCGTCACTGTTTTCGGAGGAAACAGTCGGAGCTGCCCTCTTACCCTCTTTTCAGATGATGCTGTAGTTTACCATGTAGTACATTTACCAGAAGGTCGTAACGATTTGAGAAATGATTTAGACAAGAGACTTGTGATGCAATTAGTCCTAAACAGCATAAAATTTAAAACCTTCCACTTGAGTAATAAAGATATTCATTTAAATTTCGGTTACACGATGTTAAAGACAATTTGTTAGTTCAACTAAAAACGTCAGGATTGTACGAGATCACGGACAACTTGAACTAGAACCTCCAAAGAGAAAATTTTGATTTGAGATGAATCAGAGATTTATTAGCAGAATATTTAGGTCTTTTTCGGGAGTATTACTTTGCGGCATAGAATACCAGATACACTGACGGACTAGATCGAAAAAAGGGTGGCTTGTTCTGTGTTATCGCGAAATAGCGAATATGATACGCGACTTGAGCTACCAATTATTACAAAAAGGTTTTTTTAGTTGAGACGAGATTTTTTGATGAAATTTCAATCACCATCGTTTCCTCTGAGAGCCAAAATATTTTGTGGACTGCTATCTACACGGGGAGAAATGATCGTCATAATAAAATAAGAGGAATCAGGGCTCGGAAAGCATTTTAGACACGTTCTACTTGCGAGATGAACGGTCGTGAAAAGGCCCTATGAGCCACTTGTAAAATGCTAAAGTGTGAATTGCTGCGTAGTAAAGGCATCAAAGAGGCAGTTTTCACGTTGCGTTTGATGGTGGGACTAGGTCTGAAGAAAAATCAAAACACATGGGTAGGATTTGTCAACTTGGAAAAAGCGTTCGGCATTGTAAAAGGGTGTAAGACGTACTAAATTCAGAGAAAAATAGGGGTAAACTTAGGGGAAAGACGGGGTAATACACAATGTGTACAAGTACCGGGAAGGAACTATAAGGGTTGGAAACCAAAAACGAAGTGCTAAGCTTAAAAAGGTTGTAAGAGAGGGTTGTAGTCTTTCGTCTCTACTGTTCAATTTACACATCGAAGAAGCAATGACTGAACTAAAAGAAAGGCTCAAGATTGGGATTATAATTCAAGCTTAAATGGTATCATTGCTTAGATTCGCTGTTGGGAAGAAGAATTACAGGACCTTTTGAACGGAATGAACGGTACAATGAATACGGGGTATGGATCGACAGTAAACTGGAGAAAGACGAAAATAATGAGAAGATGCAGACAAGTGAAAAAAACAGAAACCTGTCAGAATTAGATAACATGATGTAGGCGAAATTACGGAATTCTGCTACGCAGGCAACAAAATAACCCCTGATGGATGAAGCAACGACGATATAAATTTGCAGGTTTTTTCTGGTAAATAGGACAATCCTGGCCAAGAGAAGTCTACTACTATCAAACATAAGCCTTAATTTAATGAAAAGAAATTTCTGGAAATCTACGTTTGAAGCACAGCACGAAATGGAAGTGAAAAATGGACAGTAGGTGTGGTGTCACCGCCAGACACCACACTTGCTAGGTGGTAGCCTTTAAATCGGCCGCGTTCCGTTAGTATACGTCGGACCCGCGTGTCGCCCCTATCAGTGATTGCAGACCGAGCGCCGCCACGCGGCAGGTCTAGTCTAGAGAGAGTCCCTAGCACTCGCCTCAGTTGTACAGCCGACTTTGCTAGCGATGGTTCACTGTCTACATACGGTCTCATTTGCAGAGACGACAGTTTAGCATAGCCTTCAGCTACGTCATTTGCTACGACCTAGCAAGGCGACATATTCTTCAAGAATGTATTCTGAACAGATACTACTGTGAATTATGGACCGTCAAGAGCGACGTTCATCATTAATGGATTCAAGTTAAGTATCAAACTAATTACGTACACTTTCTGAATTCTAATTGCTTGTCATGTTCCAGACCTCACGTCAGTATAGTTCTTCCCTTCTCACGCCAGCCTGCGTGAGCTAAAACGCGTGCATTTCGGTCTACACTTCTAACACGGTGTTGGCTCTTCTGCCATCACCACAGAATTACAGGACCTGTTGAATGGAATGGACGGTATAATGAATACGGAAAATGTTTTGACAGTAAATTTAAGAAAGACGAAAATAATGAGAAGCAGCAGAGAAGCGAAAAAACGAGAAACTTGTCAGAATTAGAAAACAGGATGCCGACTAAATTAAGGAATTCTGCTACGCAGGCAGCAAAATAACCCTTGATGGACGAAGCAACGAGGATATAAAAATCAGGTTAGTTCCGGCAAAGAGGACGTTCCTGGCCAAAAGAAGTCTACTAGTATCAAAAAAGCCTTAATTTAAGGAAGAAATTTCTGGAAATCAATTTTTTGAAAACAGCATAGAATGGAAGTGAAAAATGAAGAATACCAGAACAGGAGAGAATGGAAGCAGCTGAGGTGTGGTGGTGTTGAAGAACGTTGAAAATTAGATGGAATGACAACGTAAGGAATGAAGAGGTTGTCAGCAAAATCAACGAGGAAAGGCATATGTGGAATACACCGACAAGACGAAAAGACAGGATGACAGGTCACCTATTAAGACACCAGGGAACAACTCTCATGGTACTAGAGGGACATGTAGAAGGTAAAAACAGCAGAGGAAGACAGAGATTGTAATACATCGAGGAAATAATTGAAGATGTAGTCTGCAAGTGGTACTCTGTGGTGAAAACCTTGGCATGGGAAAGGAATAGAGGAAATTGTGGCAGGCCGCATTAGACCATTGAGAACAATGATGACTCAATAAATAAATAAATAGAATAAATAAAAATTAGTCGTAAATACAAATGCGCCTCCTTCTCGAATTTGGCATTGCTCTTTCTTGTAGTATGTGCGCCAATATGGTTGAGGAATATGAAAACACAGCTATTTCGGTTTATAGAACTTCTTTGTGTTTATCCTCGATTTGCTGATGTGAGACTGTTCAAGCTACTAGGGGCGACTGGCGTGCTCTCACAGTGCGTTGAATGACAAGCCGGAAAAGATGCAAGAGAAAAAAGTGGCCACCCGGGGAGGTTTTGTACTTTGGAGCGGAGCGCGGGAGAAAGTGAAGGTGAAGGTGGCGCAGTGGACGCGGGCAGGCGGGGACCAGGAGCGGCCGCCCTTGCCCTTGGCAGCTCTCGCCCAGCTTTCTCCGACTAGTGTTTCACTCTCCAGCGCCCAGGCCGCTGTAAAATAATCGCCGCCCGCTGGAGCCGTCTAGGTCCTGGCCGCTGCCACTTCCCCTTCCATCGCACCCGCCAGCCGGCGATTCCTTTCTCCGGGAGAAGCAAGAACCGGACTGGTGACTCCACTCTGCTCCTCTCGTCTAGTCTCGCCGTAGAAAGCGAGGCTCTGCGCCTGCCCTTGACCGTCTAGAAGAGATGGATAAGTCTCGTCCAGTTGTAGCTGGCGGATGCTCCCAACCCGTCACCTCCCACATCTAATGTACTGTAAACGCGACAATCCCACCATCATACATCTGCATCTACATGATTACTCTGCAATTCACATTTAAGTGCTTGGCAGAGGGTTCATTGAACCACAATCATACTATCTCTCTATCATTCCATTCCCGAACAGCGCGCGGGAGAAACGAACACTTAAACCTTTCAGGTCGAGCTCTGATTTCTCTTATTTTATTTTGATGATTATTCCTACCTATGTAGGACGGGCTCAACAAAATATTTTCGCATTCGGAAGAGGAAGTTGGTGACTGAAATTTCGTAAATAAATCTCGCCGCGAAGAAAAACGGCCTCACTTTAATGACTTCCATCCCAACTCGCGTATCATATCTGCCACACTCTCTCCCCTATTACGTGATAATACAAAACGAGCTGCCCTTTTCTGCAGCCTTTCGATGTCCTCCGTCAATCCCACCTGGTAAGGATCCCAGACCGCGCAGCAATATTCTAGCAGATTACGAACGAGTGTAGTATAAGCTGTCTCTTTAGTGGACTTGTTGCATCTTCTAAGTGTCCTGCCAATGAAACGCAATCTTTGGCTCGCCTTCCCAACAATATTATCTATGTGGTCTTTCCAACTGAAGTTGTTCGTAGTTTTAACACCCAGGTACTTAGTTAAATTGACAACCTTGGGAATTGTACTATTTATCGAGTAATCGAATTCCAACGGATTTCTTTTGGAACTCATGTGGATCACCTCACACATTTCGTTATTTAGCGTCAACTGTCACCTGCCACACCATACAGCAATCGTTTCTAAATCGCTTTGCAACTGATACTGGTCTTCCGATGACCTTACTAGAAGGTAAAATACAGCATCATCTGCGAACAACCTAAGAGAACTGCTCAGAATGTCACCCAGGTCGTTTATATAGATCAGGAACAGCAGAGGTCCCAGGACGCTTTCCTGGGGAACACCTGATATCACTTCAGTTTTACTCGATGATTTGCCGTCTATTACTACGAACTGCGGACTTCTGACAGGAAATCACGAATCCTGTCGCACAACTGAGACGATACCACGTGAGGCCTCAGCTTGATTAGAAGTCGCTTGTGAGGAACGGTGTCAAAAGCTTTCCGGAAATCTAGAAATACGGACTCAACTTGAGATCCCCTGTCGATAGCGGCCATTACTTCGTGCGAATAAAGAGCTAGCTGCGTTGCACAAGAACGATGTTTTCTGAAACCATGCTGATTACGTATCAATAGATCGTTCCCTTCGTGGTTCAAATGGCTCTGAGCACTATGGGACTTAACATCTTAGGTCATCAGTCCCCTATAACTTAGAACTACTTAAACCTAACTAACCTAAGGACATCACACAACACCCAGCTATCACGAAGCAGAGAAAATCCCTGACCCCGCCGGGAATCGAACCCGGAAACCCGGGCGTGGGAAGCGAGAACGTTACCGCACGACCACGAGATGCGGGCCCCTTCATGGTGATTCATAATGTTAGAATACAGTATAAGATCCAAAACCCTACTGGAAACCGACGTCAATGATATAGGTCTGTAGTTCGATGGATTACTCCTACTGCCCTTCTTAAACACCAGCGCGACCTGCGCAATTTTCCAATCTGTAGGTACAGATCTATCGGTGAGCGAGCGGTTGTATATGATTGCTAAGTAGGAAGCTATTCTATCAGCGTAATCTGAAAGGAACCTAATCGGTTTACAATCTGGACCTGAAGACTAGGCCGTATCAAGCGATTTGAGTTGCTTCGCAACCCCTAAGGTATCTCCTTCTAAGAAACTCATGCTAGCAGTTATTCGTGTTTCAAATTCTGGAATATTCCATTCGCCTTCCCTGGTGAAGGAATTTCGGAAAACTGCCTTCGATAACTCCGCTTTAGCGGCACAGTCGTCGGTAACAGTACCATCGGCACTGCGCAGCGAAGGCATTGACTGCGCCTTACCACTTGTGTACTTTACGTACGAGGGTGAGTCAAATGAAACCCTTAAATTTGTAATAACAAATCCAAATGTCGGGCCGTTATTCTGTAAGTTGGTAAGCGAGCTATATTGTGCAGAATGGCTTGTAGGTGGCAGCATAGTGCAGATACACACATACCGTCGCAGTATCAGTATAAAGATGGCCGCCCCACTTGCGACTTGCACCATGGAAGAACAGCGTACTGTTATTCGGTTTTTGCGTAGTGAAGGTGTGAAACCTATTGAAATTAATCGACGAACAAAAGTTTCAATACGGTGATGCAAGTTTGTCACAGCAGCAAGTCTACGAATGGAGTAGGAAGTTCGCAAATGGTGTGACTTCAGTGGAATATGCTTCTCGTCCAGGTCAGGCAGAACGAGTTGTGACTACACAGAACATTGCAGCAGTTGAAGCCATAGTGATGGAAAACCGCCGAGTGACACTGAATGACATTGAAGAATGTTTACAGATTAGTCGTGGGTCAGCACACCACATTGTGCATGATGTGCTCCAGTTTCATAAAGTGTCTGCAAGATTGGTGCCACGGCAGCTGACTGCTGAAATAAGAGAACGACGTGTTGATGCTTGTGAAGAACTTCTTCGTCACTTGGAACGAGAAGGTGATGGCTTCCTTGCAAGAATCGTTACTGGGGACGAAACCTGGGTCCACTTCCACCAACTGGAAACGAAGAGAGCGAGCAAGGAATGGAGCCATTCCTCATCACCAAAACCAAAGAAGTTTCGAACAGAACCATCAGCAGAGAAAGTTATGCTGACTCTCTTTTGGGACGAAAAAGGCGTCATTTTGGAGCATGACATGCCTAGAGGGACCACTTTCACCAATGCATCATACAGAGATCTCCTAAAAAATCATCTGCAGCCTGCAATCAGATTGAAGCGATGTGGATTTCTGTCAGCAGGTGTCCTTTTGCAACATGACAATGCAAGTCCCCAAACTCCCCTACAACATTTGCAACAATCACAGACCTGCATTTTGAGTGTCTTGCTCATCCACCATACTCACTAGACCTTGCCCAAGTGATTTCCATATGTTTGGACCACTAAACGACGCAATCGGATGAAAGAAGTTCCGTTCTGATGAGAAGGTACGCCACGCGGTGCATGAGTGGTTGCGCGGACTACCAAAAGAACTAAAGGAATTTATGCAATATGTAAGCGCCGGGGGACTTGCATTAAGCGTGGGGGAGACTATGTTGAAAATTAATACAGCTATGTACCACTTCGGCACGATATATAATATTTTAAAAAAATATTTAAAATATGTAAGGTTTCCATTTGACTCACTCTGATACTTCCTAAAATTGAGAAGAAGCGTTATACCCAGTCGTATGTCGTCAAATATCTTTGCCGTATCATCACTTTCCCTTTCTCCTCACTCACATTAAACTTGGCCGTAAGCCTTAACAACCTCATACTCTAACCATCTAATTAATTCCCTTCTGATTCCCAATCTTGGAATGGAATACATCCCACCAGTTCTACAACCTCATACTCTGCACATCTTCGGTCTTTGCAGTTTTAAGAGATTCTGCCTTCCAGAAAATATAATCCGCTAGGGTATTTACCCTGCCCACAACATCTAGCTATCTTCTACCACACAAGGACCCAGCCAATAACATAAAGCTATCCTTTACCACATAAGGATCCCCCTGCCCTCCCCTCTTTCCCCTTTTTTCTTCATAACCGAGGAAAAGTCTCAAAAACTGTTATTACTATCCCAAAACGCACGTACCAGGACGATCTAATGTCCCAAGTTACACCCAATCTCAAGGCCTTTGCTGAACAGATTATCCAAGCCATTTAGTGACAGCAGTATTTAACCTCTTCTCTCCAAAACCAACTCTTCACGACAAGGTTGTTTCACCGTTTGGTGCAATCAAGCATTTCATCTGTTTTACCAGTATAAAAGATCTTCAGCGTAAAAGCATAATTTAATGGTAACAAACACACTCAATATATGCAAGATGGAGAAACATTGTTTCACGAAATTTTAACCCTAGATAGCGGATGCCAGTAGGAACCAAAGTTGTGTAGGACGAAAACGCACCATTTTTAAAATACAGAAACTTGGCGCCACGTGCTCAATTGGCGGAGACAAACAGCAAGACCTATTCGACTATATATGTATATGGCGTATCATAATTAATGGCGTAAACTCGTACAGTTGAAAGTACACGATAACAGAAGCCAAAACTCTCAGTAATCATAGGGTCGCAAATGCATACCTTAAGAGCTACGAGCAATTTTTCGTCTTCGACACTGTGAAACAAATCTCTTTTACTGCTAATTCTTTCCTTTCCATATTTTGGGAAGTGGTAGTATGGACCAAACCAAGAACATAAAGTCCAGTAAACATGTGCCCTGAAATGTATTCCTTAAAAGCTATGAGCACTTGTTCGTCTTTGCTACTAATGATCAAGTGCTCGTAACTTTCAAGGTGTACGTTTTAGAGCACATGTTTAGTGGACATCTTTTTCTTATTTTGGTCCATACTACCACTTCCCAAAATATGGAAAGGAATGAACTTGCTATAGAAGAGATTTGTTTCACAGTATCATTGGGATCTGGTCACTATAGCTGGAAGAGTAGCTTTCACTGTTCTGCATCGTGCTAATAAAATTAGTCCTTCACGATGCGAACTATGTGAAGAGGGCCCTAGTTGTCTTGGATCACGGCATCACCATTGCCGAACTAACGTTGCAAACATCGTGCAATGGGCTGGACCTGCTAAACTGTTCACGAAATACTTGGCAGTAATGAGATCTTCCATGGGGCTCATGGAATAGCACGAGATGGCTGCCCAAATCGTAAACGAATTCCTCCGTGTTTCACTCTTGGTACGTAATCCTGGCCGGAAGTTGAAAACAGCGTGAAACGACACCCCTTCGACTGACTGACTTTCTTCCATAGCCGTACTTTCCAGGTTTTTAATGCTTCGGCACCTTGTTTTCCTGTTACAAAATTTGCACCACTAATTTATAGCTTTGGAATTCCAGTTATTCTCGTTTTCCCCAGCTTATGGAACTCCCTTCGTGCTTTTTTTTTCTGACAATGTCGCGAATGTGACATTCAGTTCTGCTGTGACATTAGCAGTTGTCATCACAGTCCTCTTCAATGACCATCTTTCACGATCACTCAGCACATGTTTTCGTTTGCACTATCTCTTAGAGGATGATGTTTTCCCGCTTTCACTGGGTGCGGTATAAATATTGGATACGGAGCCTCCTGACACACCAAATACTTCGGCTACCTTGCTTCCGGAAGCACCTACCAGACGATCACTAAAAATTTGCCCACTTTCGAATTAACTTAGCTCCAAAATAATCCGCTCACAATAACACGTCACGCTGTTCTGATCACGACTGACACCTCAAACGTTTTGAAGACTTTGCACAGGTGCCTATCGTGGTCATATAAAAGGGCGCAAACTACAGGTTTACCTAACATCTGCATTTACGTTCAAGCATGCAAATCTCTAGGTGTTTCAAAAGTTTTGCAAACCGCTGCATGTATATAATGTTTCAGAGTCTTTCCGACACTTACCTAAGGGTGACAGATCACTTCTTGGGGAACAACTTTTCTATGAAACAAAATTTTTGCTGACGCTTCCCAGGGAAGCCAGGCTTCCTAAAAGTATGGCCCGAACTAGCAGGGTCTACTAACCAGATGTGCAGCATACTACCTACCAGAGTAAACTGGTAGAGTGATTTTCAAAAAGGAAACCATCAGCTTGTGAGTGTAAGTTGAGGAAGATATTTTTGAAGCGAATGTGGAACTTTTAGTTTTGCTCGACTGCTGCCTTCATGCAGGACAGGTTACCTGGATGATAGGCAACACATATTACATGCGAATGTCACCAAATTCCTACACTCAGCCGCCTCTCAGGTGCATGATCAGTCTTAATGACGCATAGCACAAAGTTGAAGAGTCAGCGAACTGTCAATAACAAAAGCTTTTTCCTATGGTGTGACTTATCCACCACCCCCTCCCTTCCCACCATAGTACTTGGTCACAAGAAAAAGAGGCATCCCGCGCTCATGATCGGAGGTCCTTGTAACTTGGTTTAGATATTCACCGTTTTCTGGTATGTAAATAATCAGAGTTGTAAGTCTCTGTGACGGTCAGAACAGCCTCTAGTGTATATTAATGTTGTTCATGGTTAGCGTTGTACCAAGGCTGTTGGCATATAATAACAGCGTGCTGTTGACTGATAGATGTGAAGCACGTGGAGATGCCTCCAACTCCTATGAGACAGCGTTATTAGTATCTGACAGAATTCTAAAGGAACCTCATTATGAGTGTTCATTCGGCCGACTGGTCGAAACATGCATATACAGATTTTTTTGAATATTAGGGCGTGACAGTGACCTAATATTGGTCGTATGGGAACGGGATGGCGAGCATATTCGTTGTCAAGGATCAGGTCGACAAAATCTGATCACCAAAATGGATCTTGGGTTGCTGAACCCTAAGAACATCGTAACCATTTCAAATCAGCGACTGCTATTCAAAAACAAGTAAAAGACTTTCAGATGACCACCGTTGTCGCCTATGGCTGCTTAACCCGGGGAGAGGTCCAATCCTCCCAATGTTCTGAACAGACACAGCGTTGTGTAAGTATACAGAGCCGTCGGCCAGGACTTCCGGTCACTATTTATGGTGATAGAGGGAAATATGGTGAAAGTAGAGTACTTCACAGACTTCCTGCGTCCACAAGTGCTGCCTCTCGTCTGATAGCATTCAGGTGCCAGTTTACAAGAGGATAATGCTCGCCGACTAATGACGTGTGTCTCTGTGAACTGTCTGCACGATGAGGTACTCCCGTAGCCAGCAAGGGCCACTAATCCCTCTCCAGTAGATCAAGTGTGGGACGAACTCCGACTCCGACGTCAAATCCCCTTAGACCCACTCTCCAGGATATCAAGGATCAGTTACAGGAGTCATGAGCCAGCTTGCCTCAGAAGAGGGCGGATTTACGATGCCCTTCCCAACAGAACAAGCATTTATCCAGCCAGAGGGGTGCAAAGACGTACTAGTAAGTGGACTCATACTGCCAAGTCCTTTGTATTTTTGACGCGATTTTGTTATTACTCTCTTTTGTTTCCCTTTTCGCAGTTGGAATATATACATTAGGTGTATTAAATGTTTAAGGCTACGGAACCGCATACCACTTACAGCAGTCAGGGTTGACGAAATGAGAAAAAAAAGCAAAGGAAAAAAGAAACACGTAGTGCAAATTATGAGATCGAGATGAAAATATTTAAAACTAAAATAATATGTTTTTCGTGCAGGTATAATGCACACATGTAAGCTTTGCCTCAGGTTTTCTGGAATGATGCCGATATGGCCTCTTCATTCGACACAAAAGTTTTCCAATACAGATTGTAACATTTCATTTCGACAAAGCAGAGTCAGGTGTTTTGTTGAATTACGACGATTTTAATTTGAAATGGGATAGGGATTTAATTTGAGGCAGGCTGATCAGATGGACACTCCTTGGTACAAGACCAAAGCTGTCAGTGAGATGAGAGCAAGCGTCGCATGGAGTCTTACCCGTTCTGACGGGCCAAGTGCTCATTAATTACTGCAGTCGGGAGTAGACTGCTGTAACAGTAGTGCGACGTCGGGGTCATTCTCAATGTATTTTGATTGTTGTAGTTTGAGTCTTGTGCTCGCATAAGTATTAGATACTTCCTAGTGACAATATTTTGTTCCAGTAACAATGAGTGACAAGTAGTAATGCGAGACATTCTTTCAGCAAATACATCGTATGGAGGGACTGCCTCTGGTTATGAGACGGTATGTCAATTGTAAATGTCTATTGTTGTCTCTAAGTGAACCGGTCTGTTCCTCACAGAAAGTAGCTTAATCATTTGATAGTCAGGCCTGAAGAAGTAGACGCAAAGCGCGTGCCTGGAAACTGAGACGTCGCAGGATCGAATCTCGGATGGACCAAAAAAAGTGGTCTGCCTTAATCCTAGCCTTTACCTGTCAGAAACGACAAATGGTTCTGATTCCATGTTAAACACCACTACCGAGATTTTCCACTGGGGTAAATCGTATAAAGGCAAGTCACCGAAGTTGTTGTCCAAATTGTGTTATCAGTTCAGAGCCCTCTTGGGTGATGGTGTTAGTTCTGTGTATTCCAGGGCGCAGATGCTACTCGCTAGCGCTACGTTTTTTGTCTTGAGACGCTAGTGGTGTACAGTAACTGCAAGATTTGTTCCTCCAGCACAGGATGTTTACAAGAGTTGTGATGGATTCGATTGTGGCCGATCGTGAAGCACTGATCAATTTTCTCTATATTTTTTACCTGAGTGTTTGCGATATTGAATATGTCCATGCAATCGGGAATCTTGAAGTGCTGGAGGCATGGTGAAATTTAAATAAAGCAAGTAAACTGTATTCGTCGCTGTGGAAATTATGAGTGGTTTGGATGCTTTCAACTGTTACTATGCTGTGTCTTTTTGAAAAATTCCGTGAATGCTCTGAGAAATTGGAGGCAGGTGAGACGTTGACTATTATCGGTATACATTTCCTACTCCGCTGGTCAGATCTTGGAATTTTTCTGAGTGGGAATACTTTCCTGCAGGGCTTTCATCAGTGGTTTAAATGTAGTGACAATTTTAATCCTGTCTCACGGGATAAGGCGAGACTGGCGACACTTATCAAGAATGTATTAAAAATGTGACACTGCCTATAATATGTGACCAAAAGTATCGAGACACCTATTAGTGGACATAATTACAAGGTGTGTTCATCCTTCGCCTTTACGGCGGCTTCAACTCTGGGGTCACTTTTAATGAGCTGCCTGCTGTCTGTGAAGAAATGGTAGCCAATTTCTCCGTAACAGGCGCTAGGGCATCTAGAATCATCGCAGAGATGTTTCACTGTGTTCAGGTAGGGACTCTGGGAGATCAGTCAATTCCAGAAATGTTATTGTCCACAAACCACTGCGGCATTTGCTGATTTACGAAAGGTTGCATTGTCATGCTGGTACAAAAAAATCAGCATCTTCAAAATGTTCCTCTACCGTAAATAACAGAAATGCTGTAAAATACGTTCCTATCCTTCCATGTTTAGCATTTTCCTCAGCGCAATAAGCGGACCCACACATAAACCTCACTCGTACCGTAACACTACCTCCTCGGAATTACATATGACAGCTGGTAAAGTTTTACAGACATTCGCCAATCCAAAATAATTCTATCGGATTGCCACAGATGAGAGCGTGGTTCAGCAATCGTGCACTGTTCAGTGGGTTTGCTATTTACGCTGTCAGACAACTGAAGGTCACTTGTCATTTACTACAGAAATGTATGGTTTATACAAAGCTGATGGACTATTGTACCTGATTCTTTTTAGCTACCTGGGCACATCATTGAAGTAGTTTAGCTGGTTGTAGCAATTTGAAACTCATGTGTGATTCCTTCCACTGATTTAAAGCGATTTCCTACAACCATCGTCTGCAATGATAGATAGTCCCTGCCGGTCATTACATGACGCCTGCCTGGACTTGTGTTTACCTGTGGTTGTTCCCTGGCGTTTCCACTTCACAATTACAGCACCAACAAAAGATTTGGGCAGCTTTATAAGGGCTAAAACGTCCCTTAGTGACATCCAATGAGCTCTCCTGAACTATTCATTCTGCTGTTAGGGCTGCTTCTCAACTGAAAGTACTTTTCACCTTCATTTATATTGAACGACCCGCTTTTTTTTTAAGTTCCGCATTATATAGGGTTGTCCGGACATTTCTGAATAGCCACTCACCGCCTGCTTTCACTAGCTCGTCGCTCGTCAGTAGGATCACCTACATTCCGGCAGCGAGTGTCCGTGAGATGACGCAACGTTGCAACTTCTCAGACGACAATTTTTCTTAATATCTTCAGATTTCACAATCGTTCCAAGTCTGGTTAACAGAGTAAATGTTTCAATAATTTATAGTGTAGATCCCATTGTAAAACCACTCTTGTGAGCAACTACATTTTCCGGCTAGGACACCTCTCTTTAGGAATCCATACTTGTCTCACATATTTTACGTCCATTAGGTCTACCCTCAAAAGCTGCTTAAAATTGAAAAAAATCAGTACACGCAAAATTAAACAGCATTCACTTCTATTATCACACAAACGTCGCTGTAAATGAGCGATTTTGCAATAAGATTTCTCATACAGTATGCACGAACATTTACGTAATATTTAAGTAAGGCTAATTTAGCTTCGAAATTATGTCCTTCCAAAAATGTTACTTTACCCTGATTCCAGTAGAGCATTCCATTTGGCTCTATGATTAATGTGTCACCAGGTGGGTTGCTAATGAGAATATGGATCCCCATTCATATATTGGAGTAATGGATAAAAATGTTAGCAAGTTTAAATCAGTTTGAAAGCAAGATTGAAACATTGAAATGAAAGAAGGATGAAAATTAACGGATGATTAAGTGCACAATATCCGAAATAAATCATAATAAACTGAATGTCAGGTAGATTGGGCTGATTAATTACAGCGGAAAGATACACTGTGGAAATGTCACTAACAAACGTTGCTAGATCGCGTGACAAACGAAAATTATATAGCTCCACTGACACGTGACTGCAAAGTTTTCTTCATTTATTAAGGGCTATTTTATATATGGCCTTCATCCTAGACGGTTTGAAGTACGTGCTCCACAGTTCTTCTGCAATGCAATTCCAAAATATTTAAATATCGCATCCAGTTTTTGAGATAATACTGACAGAGGTCGTTAGATCACAGGGACGTGAAAAGTTCTAGAGAAATTGGGACATCCCGACCTATGGCGTAAGCTGTTTCCAGCAGTTCGAGTCCTGCTTAGAGACATCACTGTCAACAGTGCGTGAAATCACTTCGGAACAGCAGTCATAAAAAGCGCGGTTATAGAATTATTTTGCTATCATAAGAAGAGTGCAAGCTTGTCAGTTATAACTTTGTCTTTGCTTTATAGGCTTTGAAAAACTTTGGATTTAGTTAAACCAGATCTGTTTACTAGGCCTTGAGGAGACATTGAATCAGCTTATATCGGTAAACTGAAAAATATTTATACTGATGCTGCACAATTAGACTAAAGGTAGAGGCTCTGTCGGAAATGGAGCAAGGACATTTCATATCACCAAAAATATCCTCCCCAGTCGTAAATGAATTATTCAGATGTTTAAAGTGGGTACACCAGAAAAATTACCGGTTAGTCGAAAATATTGGAACTATATTCGTTTTAATGATGACACTATCCTGCTAACCACTAATGCAAATTAATTTCAATAAATGAAAGTACATGTTTAGTCCAGTTAATGCAGGAATGTTAAGCGAAAAACTCGTGTAGTCGGTAATTTTTACTCGGTGGTAATAGTGCTGTGAACAACATAATAAAAATCTCTATATGCCGGGAGTCACTTTTTCAAGGTTTCCTTGAACAACATTGGAGCCGCACTTAATCTCAAAAATATTTTCCAATACCAAATTAAACTACTTTAAATTTCCTACCAAAAATTTCTAACTCATTTTTATCTGTAAGATTAATAACTTCGGCTTTGAAGATGTGGAAAATCGGAAGAATACGAAAAGTGATGGTATAAAATTAATGTTCATTGTTAAATGAAATGGCTTCTTTTTTTAATTCTACATAGTCGACTTCATTGATCATCTGACGCATAGTCTTTGGAATATGTTAAACGACTTCGTGATATGAACAGTGACTAATTTCACCGTGCAGTTCAATTAACGTGATTACCGTCCGTGCTAGACGTTTACGTGCAATAACAACTCACAGACGGCAGGTAATAGCAGCAGCGGTGGAATGTATATGAAGCTAGTAGTGAGGACTCGGAAAATAGAAAAGTCATTGTCGTAATGAAGAAACGGAGCAAGGGGGGAAGCATTTCCGAAACGGCTACGTTTGTAAGCTGTTCACATGACAGTGTGGTTAAAATACACCGTGGATCGAAAAAGATGGCGCTGTCCAAAACCGGAGACGAGGCAACTGTGGTGCACGGCAGGCCAAAGATGATTGGAGTGAACGACGGCTGCGGAGATATGCACGCACCCATGCTGCCCGCTCTTCATCGGCGACGAAGGCTGAAATTCACACGCCGATACGGCAACTGGACGTCCACTGAGAGGCGGTATGTAGCCTTTTCGGCTGGACGTTGGTGTGTACAGCGTGAAGCGCTGCAAACGTCCTGCAACAATCGTCAGAACGGTCCAGGCCGGAGGGCGTTCCCTAGGTGATATCGTCATCCTGAAAAGCACAGTGCACTATTATAACTATGCGTCTATCCTTGAGAATTATGTCCTCCCCTACATGAAGTGGTCGTGCGTGGCTCGAAGACCAACAGGATGAATTTACCAAACTCCCTGGCCACCAGTCTCCCCGAATTTAAACGCAACCTAGAAACTATGGGACCACCTAGATCGGCCCGTCACGCCATGGATCCTGAGGCGAGAAACGTAGCACTGCTGGCCACTGCGGTGTAGTTGTCAGGGCTCCTCATCCTTGTTGCTATCTTCCAGAACTTCACTGACGTTCTTCCTGCATGTCTCGCAGCTGTTCGCTCTGCAAAAGTCCGCTCCGATAGCTGAGTGGTCCGCGTGAGTGTGTGTTGTGTGGACTTCATCATCATTTCATTCTCATCCGGCACTCAGGTCGCCCAATATGGCGTCGAATGTAACAAGACCTGCACCAAATGCTCATATCCGTTTTCTCTGCAAAAGATGGTTACTCCGGACGTTGACAGGTGGTCACCTTATTGTGACCCGACAGCGTACATTTATGGATGCATGGTGAACAAGAGCTCCATCTACAAACTTTCGCAATTTGTTCAGGGTTACCCTCTGAGTATTTTGTTATAAGCGACCTATACTCTCCGCCCGTTCTTACCAAAGTAATAATTTAATTACTTTTTTGTATGTTTGTTACTGCAGTCCGTTTTACTTGTGTGAAAATAGCTTCACATAAGTGAAGTGTAATATGCAACAACAAAACATGAGACACAAACCACAGAGTGATACAACCACCCCCGTCGGCAGAAACTCTGTGCTGTTGTTGCCAACGGTGCGGGGCGCCTTACCATGCGTAGTTGCACCGATCTTCCATTGAACAAACATAAACGAGGTGCATAACGGCGAACTCTTCTTCAGTAGTCTGATCGCTGGTACTTCTGTGTATCATTGTTCACGTACAACTAACACTGCCGGGAAACGAAACGCTTGATGGAGTCCATGAGTACCGAGGCAAAATTGAAGACAACGAATGTAAGAGGGCATTAGTGTTGTCAACAGATGTACACTCAGCGAATGGAAATAAGACACACAGCGCATACCGTCGAATCAGCACTGCGTGTTCTGTATTCAGACAAAAGTTTACTGGGCCAAAAAACCGAAGAAAATACAATAACTTTGCAAGGAGTCGCCGGAGACCTCGCGTTTCTTGTACCAAAATATTCAAAAAATATCTGAGAACAGCCGTTGAAAGTAAGTGGATGGAGTTCAGGTTTACACTGTAATCTCTACGAAGCCCTTCAGTGGATTAAACAAACGTAAAGATCACATCTGTTTGCCGAAACCGGGAAAGTGAGGACTTTTTAAACATGTAAATCATCTTGACGTAATAAAGTACACACTCTGTTGTTGCTTCTTTTAGCGGATTAAGGTAGATAAAACGGGAATCATCTGACCCCGCTTTAGTTCGCAGAACTATGAAGTATCTAAGTGCATGGCCACAATCTGGCGGCCTATCGTCGCTCGTGTCTCTACCCTCCACCCACCCTGTTACACCTCTCTTAATACGGCTCAGCTGCATATAAACATGGTACACATGTGGAGTACATGCTAACCAGCTTCATTTCAAAATAAACGTTGATTTTATACCATTAAGCACTCCGTTTAATTATCTGCGATTTTCTCGTCCCCTGTAACGCGAAAACTATTGGAATGATAGCAAAAGAGGGTAAAAGTGCCCCGAAGTGTTCTCTTGGCAAACCAGATAAGTTCAAAATATAGAGTCCTATTTCTGTTCACTCTGTAATGTGTACAATAAAACCGAACGCTTGAGTGTACCTCAGATTCTGTTAGGGCGACTGTAGCCCACCCCTCAGTAATCGACGGTCGCAGCTTGAAGGGCAGTGGCACGGGTGTGGAGACGTTCAGCGGCGAGTCAACGTAGAGGGCACGCTTTTTGCAGACGTGTGACGGCACGCGCTCCGTTTCTCAGCGTCCCAGGTGCACTCTGCAAATAGGCAATGCGGCCGAGGCAATCATTTGGACAGTGTCTTAACATGAAAATGGCATACATACATGTATATTTATGTATTGCTCACCAAAAAATGTCTTTATAAACAGTTGATCTTTGTGCATCACATTTGGCTTTATTCAGTGGCGCGATCTTTCTGTATGTGGCTGACGTTCCATGAACATGTAGACGTTCCTAAAATAAGAAAACTGCTCCAAATTCTTTCATGTGTGAATACAGCAGATTGCAGGAACATAAGCCAGTTAAAAATTATACGTAAATGTATTATAGAAATAATTGTTTCTGTGTATAGAAACATATTCTGCGAAAAACCGTTGGATGTAGTTATTCAGCCTCGTGTTCCTTTTCATATACCTACACTGAAACCCATGTGCTGGGATCTTCCTCAGGAATCATCAAGAGTCGGCGACATGAACGTGACATATCGGTATGCGATATCGTTACATTTTCTGGCAGTACTTCACGGTTATTTTATGGGGAGTGAAGGGCATGATTAATTGGGAGGAATGTACGAAGTCTTCACGGGTTGTCATCCGAGTAGCGTCGTCGTCTCGTAGCAGCGTTTCGACGGGAAGCGTCTCCATCATCTTCAGGCGAAGTGTCGGGATATCGTCGGTCGCGGGCTGATATCTCTGCTGGACGTTCTCCGCTTCCCGTCGCCGGCCAATCACGCGCCCGGGGAATCGCCGATGCGCCTGGAAGCAGAGAGCGGCCAGCAGAAATATCAGCCCACGACCGACGATACCCCGACACTTCGTCTGAAGATGATGGAGACACATTCAGTCGAAACGTTGCTACGAGACGACGAAGCTACTCGGCTGACAACCCGTGAAGTCTTCATATTTGAAATTTTCAGAGAAAGCCTACACTCACATATAATTGGGAGGAAAGCTTAGCGAATTTTGTCATTGAGAAGGTGCACTATTGTGATGGTCTCAAGTTCCACATTGTCACCAGAAAGCGACCAGTGAATCTCAATAGGAGGGGTGAGTGTCCCCGGGGAGTTGAGCAGTTTGCGCGCAACTGGAACTGCGGCGTGTTCTGTATTTTTGTGAGCCAGAGATGGCGCCTAACCTAGCTAGAGGCACGGACCGCCAAGGCACCACTGTGTTGTTGCATAGCCGTTTTTCCGGAGACAGTAATGAATGCAGATTCATACTGAAAAACCCATTGATCAGAATACTAAAGTGATGCTGAGAGATATGATGAACGGTAGTACTAGGTAACTAACTAATGCTGCCTTACTTTTATTTTACTCTCGATTCGCATTTGCATGCCTTGCAGAAATGAGAGATCGTTGAATGCATTTTTAATGGTGAAAAAACACAAAGATCGCCAGGGACAGTCTAGTCGGCCACCACCCCTACAGTCAGTTCGCAGAAGGCCTGTCGACGCAGAAGCGAGGGTCAATATCCCACCGACCATGCTTCTGTAGCTCTGTGCCGGAGTTCCCAGCGTTGCTCTGAACGACAAAGATAGGATCTCCCATTACCCAAACTTGTTGCGAAAACATTATACAACTTAGGAGTGGAGTGAGAGGGTTCACTTTTTAGGAGAACGCACTATTGTGTTCAAATGTAGAAAGTTAAGTGTTCCTGCGAAAAAAAAAAACCTGATGCCAGAGATAAATATCTCGAAGACATATATGTGACCCACAGTTTAGGAACTTTGAACCCTGAGACACTGTTGAATGTACTGATTCCACAAAAAGTAAATATTTGGGCAATGTACAAACCCCCTGCGCTGGCTAACATAAATAAATTTCAAGTTACAGAAAGAAACGGGATGGTCATGACGAAGACTGTACGGAACGACGTGCTGGTTAGCACACTGGAGTCGCATTTGGGAGGACGACGGTTCAAACAGGTTTGGTTTTTCGTGGTTTCCTTAAATCGCTTCAGGCAAATTCCACGATGGTTTCTTTGAAAGGGCACGGCCGATTTCGATCCCCATTCTCCCCTAATCAGATAGAACTGATGACTTCGCTGTTTGGTCCCCTTCCCCCAAACCAATCAACCAAACCAGCCAACGAAGACTGCCTCATTCGTCTCAGACCGATAGATTGATAGGTAGATAGTTAAAGAGGGAGAGGAGCAGTGAAGTCGGCCGGGTCACAAAACTTTCCAGCTGATCCACACTTAGTTACTGACGAGTGCCGTTGGATCCGAAATTACTCATTGTGCAGCGAGTTTAGTCTCCTACTGCAATACTATGGTGAGTTCGAGCCGCATCTGCGAGACGATGTGTAGGGACATTAAAGTTATTTTACGTAATGCGGTTACTTCAAGCTTCACTCAAAAGACTTGTATTTTAATGCCATGAGCAGTGGGCTTCCACCTCCGAACACAAGCGTGACGTATTCACTTCTCTAGTACTATCTGTTATTACAATTAATTCACTTGCGTGCGGTTATTAGCATGTTTTCCCCCGACCCTATGTCAGGTATGTCAAGGCTTTATCATGTTAATGTTGCCACTATTCTTCAATTATTTCATCAGTATTTTATTGGAATGCATCAAAGTAATAATGATTTGTGTTTCACTTAGTAGCCATAAGTTTTTCCATTCATTATTTTTTAGGGCACCCGAAAATAATTTCAGCACTTCCTAGGCTTACCTTATAGTTGGAAAACCTAGTCACCCTTGGAAAACTAAGTCGCTTTGCATTGTCCCCAGAGAGTAACTAACTAAGAAATTTTTGCATTTTTTGTATGAACATAAAAGGACAGATGTTCGTTCGCCTCCCGAGCACCCTGAAAAAGTCGTCTGCTTTTACACGAAGTATTTGGTGTATCCAACAGAGTGAGGCCCCTCCACCACCGTGCTTGTTTCGAAGAGAAAGCGAAACAGCGCTCCACGTCAGTACCAACCATTTCTCCGTTTAAGTGCAGATTACATGCCCAGAGCGGGAAGTTTCTGCTGCGTTCCCCTGTTTTTACGTGCAATTTTCGTTCGTCACATTGGGAGAAACAGTCACTCCCTCCACGTGGAATTATTTTGAAAGTAGGCAATGGAGAGTTGTAACTAAGATTCTGGACATTCGTCTTCCAACCACTGTCTGGTGTTGATAGGGGCATTCTAGCTGATTTCGGTCAAGTGTAAGTGTCGCAACTGTGGTAGCGTAATCAATATTCTGAACAACTCGCAAGTTACTTGCTCTGCCACACAACTTGCGTTATATAACTAATTATAATTTTTTAGCTTTTCGTCTCGTTAACTTAGAATTCGCAAGCTGTCAAGATGAGGAAGTACTGTTGCCTTTTCTCCACGGAGTATTCCATATAATTTGGTAACTCGCTGTGTGTTAGCGACAATTTTGTAATTTGTGGTAAGGTATTATGGGACCAAACTGCTGAGGTAATCGGTCCCTAAGCCTAAACACTACTTAATGTAAATTAAAACTAACTAACGCTAACACACCCACTTCCATGCCCATGGGACGACTCAAATCTCCGACAGGGGGCGCCGCACGGACATTTACAAGGCGCCCGAGACCACTCGGCTGTTAGCGTCAATTCTTGTAATTTCAATGTACTTGTAGAAAAATCTACTCTCTGTTAATTTTTATGTTGGTGAGGCAAACAAAAATTTGTTATACTCAAGAGTGAGATTTTGAAATCTCTCAATGATACTTCAATTTTCTCTTGGTTAGGTGACACACAAATAACAAATATAACGTGCTGAATACGGAAGTTGTTCTCTTTGCGATGGTGTTATCGTTGTGGAAAATGGCGCCGGTCGTGGTGGCCGAGCGGTTCTAGGCGCTTCAGTCCGGAACCGCGCGACTGCTACGGTCGCAGGTTCGAATCCTGCCTCGGGCATTGATGTGTGTGATGTCCTTACGTTTGTTAGGTTTAAGTACTTCTAGGTTCTAGGGAACAGATGACCTCAGATGTCAAGTCCCATAGTGCTCAGAGCCATTTGAACGATTTTTTTGGAAAATGGCCAAACATCACGATCAGTTACTTTGTTTACAGAAGATAATGAGGACTGAATTCGTTCATCTAGTATCATAATACGAGGGTTGTAAGTTAAATAGTGGCAACTATTTATTCTCAACCGATACAAAAGAGTTATATGTTTGCACCTATAACTGTCTTTCAAAGTAGTCACCAAAGTTGTGTAGAACCCGTTTCCAAAGATGTGGAACCCGTAGTATACCGTTCGCAGAGTCTGTTCTGTTGATGGTCCGAATGGAGTCCGGGGAGTATGATGGATGGTACACCACTTCCCAGTCACATCGACCTAACAGAGCAACCACAGCTTCCCCTGCATGCGCCCGCGCATTGTCGCGCAAAAATTATGGGTGGGTTGCGCAGAAAGTGTTGCTGCTTCTTTCGCAAAGCTGGGTGCAGGTGATGCTCCAAAAACGAACAATTACGGTCTGCCGTGGAGGAACGTAATGCGTTAGGATAACACCATCACAGTCGTGGCACCGTTACGTTAGACCGCTCGCTCGCAGATGACTGTTTCCCTCGATTGTGAGCACGCCGGTGATGTGGGAAGGGGGAATTTATTTGCTCGAAAGTACGGTAGGTATGTCAACAACGTGTGGCAAAAGTAGATTCCATTGCATAGTACCTCCACAGCCGTGTTACGAGCAGTGTTGCCACTATTGAAGCTCCAATCTTCGTAAATTCACTTATTATGCAGTGATAGATGTTTCCCATTTCCCTTTTCTCCGAATCTATCTTTTGTGCCTTTGGTGATCATTTTTATAGCCAATTTGCATTGTTCAGTTTCAGCAGATAGCAATATTTTACACCAAGCTTTTATGACAATTCAGGTGAAGGGCATAGTCCGCTCCTAATTCACATTTATGAGTACAGGAAATAAAATATTCCAAATTCTTTGTTAGCAGAATACTATCGATGATCAGTGTCCACTTACGAAAAGGAGTATTCCTCACTCTTTTAGTGAAGTAGTTATTTGTAACTTTTTAAATTTGCTGTTGGTAGGCCGTCGCCATTGGAAGGTAGTGATAAAAGGCAATGATACAGGGCGGGAGATTGTTTATCAAAACTATTATCGTCGTCGTGCAGAGATGAAATTTCCTTGGCGGAAGGAAGCCTTGAGGCTGGGAACCTGTAGCCGTCATATCTTTGAAACTACTTTCGTTCCTAGATAACCGCTTTTGGGGCATTCCGTGTACAATTAACAATCTTTGGCTTTCATTTGTACGTTTCTGGAAGCGGTTGAAATTTCTAAGAAGAATAAAACTCCGTCCGAAAATGCCTTAGAAGGCCCAACGGTACCGACCGGCCACCGTGTCATCCGCAGCCCACAAGCGTCACTGGATGCGAATATGAAGGGGCATGTGGTCAACACACAGCTCTCGCGGCCATATGTCAGTTTATGAGGCCGGTGCCGCTGCTTCTCAGTCAAGTAGTTTCTCAGTTTGCCTCACAAGGACTGAGAGCACCCCTCTTGCCAACAGCGCTTGGCAGACTGGATGGTCACCCATGCAAACGCTGGCCCAGCCAGACAGCGCTTAACTTCGTTGATCAGATGGGAACCAGTGTTACCACTGTGGTAAGGTCGTTGGCCCCTCTAAGAAGAACAGTAGTTTAAATAAAGATGACAGCTTTATGCTCCAGCTTCGTGGCATACCGTAAACACTCAGCCACGGTGTGGGAGTAGTTACGAACATTTGCACTTGGCGTTCAGCGTCCTTTATAGGATACACGCGGTGAGATTACCGTAAGCAAGAAAAGTGGCGACAATTCTGTCAGTACAGTTTCGCGTTTAGTGTCAAGGGATTCACCGAGTCCACGTCGAATATCAAGACAAAAACTCTTGATAAGCCGACTGAAGCGTCCTCACACCCAGGTATTGTGGCCAACTACTATCTAGGTGACACAACGGTAATGTTTGGGCAAACATCCCCTCTCTCTGTCTTGTAGTCCATTTTATATCAATGGTCACACAAACATCAGGACATGTAGAAAAATATTGGTTGGGCAGAAAGAACGAAAATTCTACATGCATGGGATACTTTAAGATTAGGCGATTGCCTAGCTTTGGTAATACATGCATGAAAATTAACTGTATTACGTTGGTTTACTTTCTGGCATAGCACTGTATTCATTGTCGCATGTAATAGTTTATTAATTTTATTGTTTGATACCACAGTTTGATTCGTTTAAATAATAAATACTTTCATAATGTATGAAAATACCAGTTGGCGTCGTTCTTTGTTTAATGTGACATCTGTTCATATTATATAGGCCATAACACTTTTTTCGCACATAAATGACGAATGCATGTTATATGGGAATGATCCACGAACCGATATGTGTTCCAGATTGAACAGTTGCTCGAAGTACATCAGTCATAGGCAGGAACAGAGTTCACCAGGATAGAGATCATGAATCTCTTTCTGAATGTTCAAATTGCGCCTTACGTTACGGCTGTATTTTTGTTGCAGATGTAATTCTTGCGTTAGGCAATCAGTTCTGATGGATGCTGTGGACTTATTACCTAGCCCCCGTGTTCTGTGGATCTAAACCAAAAGGACTTTGATTTATGGGTACATTTGAAGGATTTTGTGTGTAGTATAGTAGTAAACTACGCACTAAGCTTTCGTACCCGTATCGTCGAAGGCTGCTGAGGCACACACAGAACTTCAGACACAAATCAGGTCATCCGGAACTGAACTCAACGGTGGGGTAATGAATCTATAAGAGCTAGCGAGGGACATTTCGAACATTTCACTCAAATATGTTTTTCATTTGGTACAATGGAGTACTCTATTCTTCTTTGTTTCGTATAGTGAATATTCGTTACACAGTTGTAAAAAAGGAGTTTTAATACGGAAGTATATCTTTTCCTGATCAATGCCCGTATAAAATATGTTCTTCTTCTATATATCAGTATTATACTGTAAGTGGGCTGCTTCTGTCTTGGCAGCGCTTTGCATTGGATTTCTGACTGCGCTTTCTTTGTAAAAGACTCTGTGGCTGGTTGGACTCGTTGTTGGAAGTTAAACGCCAGTTGTTGTTGTTGTTGTTGTCTTCAGTCCTCAGACTGGTTTGATACAATTCTCTATGCTACTCTATCCTGTGCAAGCTTCTTCATCACCTCGTACTTACTGCATCCTACATCCTTCTGAATCTGCTTAGTGTACTCATCCAACCGGTCCCTTCTTCTTGTCAAGTTGTGCCACAAACTTCTCCTCAATTCTATTCAATACCTCCTCATTAGTTATGTGATCTACCCATCTAATCATCAGCATTCTTCTGTAGCACCACATTTCGAAAACTTCTATTCTCTTCTTGTTCACACTATTTATCGTCCATGTTTCACTTCCATACATGGCTACACTCGATACAAGCACTTTCAGAAATCACTTCCTGACACTTAAATCTATACTCGATGTTAACAAATTTCTCTTCTTCAGAAACGCTTTCCTTTCCATTGCAAGTCTACATTTTATATCCTCTCTACTTCGACCATCATCAGTTATTTTGCTCCCCAAATAGCAAAACTCCTTTACTACTTTAAGTGTCTCATTTCCTAATCTAATTCCCTCAGCATCACCCGACTTAATTCGACTACATTACATTATCCTCGTTTTGCTTTTGTTGATGTTCATCTTACATCCTCCTTTCAAGACACTGTCCATTCCGTTCAAAAGCTCTTCCAAGTCCTTTGCTGTCTCTGACATCATTACAATGTCATCGGTATTTATTTCTTCTCCGTGGACTTTAATACCTACTCCGAATTTTACTTTCGTTTCATTTCCTGTTTGCTCAATATACAGACTGAATAACATCGGGACATGCTACAACCCTGTCTCATTCCTTTCCCAACCGCTGCTTCCCTTTCATGCCTGTCGACTCTTATAACTGCCATCTGGTTTCTATACGAATTGTAAATAGGCTTTCGCTCCCTGTATTTTACCCCTGTCACCTTTAGAATTAGAAAGAAAGTATTCCAGTCAACATTGTCAAAAGCTTTCTCTAAGTCTAGAAATGCTAGAAATGTAGGTTTGCCTTTCCTTAATCTATTTCCTAAGATAAGTCGTAGAGTCAGTATTGCCTCACGTTTTCCAACATTTCTGCGGAATCTAAACTGATCTTCCCTGAGGTCAGCTTCTACTAGTTTTTCCATTCGTCTGTAAAGATTTAGCGTTAGTATTTTGCAACTGTGGCTAATTAAACTGATTGTTCGGTAATTTTCACATCTGTGAACACCTGCTTTCTTTGGGATTGGAATTATATTGTTTTTGAAGTCTGTGGGTAGTGCTGGACAATTGGAAGTTAGTTGCCAGCAGTGATGCAAGTACTGTTGGGCAGTTGGAGGTGAACAGCCAGCAGTAAAGGATGTTAATTGTGAGAAGTTAACATTTATGGAGGTCAGAGGTCTGAAGTGTTAGCGTAGGCTAACGATAAGGAAGTATCCAACTTGGAGGTTGAAAATTATTCATGATTACATATCTTTGTACTGGATGTCAATGACGATTTATATTCATGTTTGAACTGGATGTCACAGTATTAAAGTGAAAAACACATTATCTGGTTTGCAACAAAATATTTCCTTTGCTAACAACATGCCTATTGGTAGTTCGTGGCTACAGTAGTTAGAATCATTTATTTAGCTGGCAGTATTGACACTCTCTGTATTGCAGTAGTTCCCGTAATGAAGATTTTTGTGAGGTAAGTGTGTAATGAATTGTTTAGGTTATTGTTAAGATTTCTTTTTGGTTAGGGCCATTCTTTTGAATTAATTATTTGAAGTCAGGCTTTAATTTTTTTGAGTAGTCAGATTGCGTTGCGCTAGAATATTGTGGGTCAGTGTTGACACGATAAGAAAAAGTAAAGAGAAAGTAGGCTCAGTACGTTAAGTTTACCACAGTTGTTTCAGAATTCAATAACGTAGAAGCTTCATCTTCTCAGTCATTCAGCAATTTAAGTAGAGACACACACATTTCAATAAAGAAGTTTCAATACTATGGAAATTTAGACTGTTCAGTACTGGACAAAGTGTATAAAAAGTGTTTCTTCATTCTACTGACTAACTTTCACAGCTAGAACTACTTCGGTTTTTTAAATAATACGAGGAATCTTTGATCATCAGGTTCTTCTTGATAAGGGAGAAGCCTTGCTTTTTTTTTTTATACAATTACGTTTGTGGCCATCGACACTGTGAATACCTACACAGCAACGCCAACGCTTGTGAAACGTAAAACATATCATATATGTAATGAAACCATTGCCATTGCCACAAAGACATTGACTACAGGTAACACAAATAAATCTGTTATGGCATTACGCGCATTTGTCATGTCGAGCAAACATTCTCAGTACAGCACAGAAAAAAAGTCAGATAAAAAATTTATCGTATTTCTGAATAACCAACAACATGTGTAACTTCCTGCCAGATCAAAATTGTGTGTCAGACTGGGACTCGGGCTTGGAGTGAACAGTCCGACCGGGCTGCCAAGGAGGCCTGCAGAGAGCAGGACGTGGTCCAGTGTCCTATCCCCCTGCAGGCGGCCATCGCTGGACTCCACAGGAAGTGCATGGAGTTGTGGGAGGACGAATGGCTGGCGGTGGTGGCCAATAAACTTCGTTTCATAAAGTCAACCACTCGGCCGTGGCGTTCCTCCTGCCGGTTGCTCAGGCGGGAGGAGGTGGCCCTCACACGTCTTCGGATCGGGCACTATCCTCTCACACATACCTTTTTATTACGGCGGGAGGATCCTCCGTTTTGTGATGCTTGTGGTGTGCATATCTCTGTCCGGTACATTTTAACAGACTGCATTTTATACCGTGATGCACAGGCAGAAGCACAAGTTGATAGGGATCTGCCTTGTGTTTTAGCTAATGATGAGACGTGTGTGTCTAGGGTTTTAAAGTTTTGTGATGTGTCTGGACTCTGGCCTAAACTTTTAGACTGGAGGTTTTAGTGTATTGCAGAGTGGCTGACGTCTTCCCCTTTTTTCGTTGCGGTCAGCCAGCCAATTCCATCTGCTACCTTGTTTTAGCTCCCTCTAACATTTTCTTCCTGTGTTGTCCATGTTTTACTGCTGACGCTCTGCTTCATCCCACGCTTTGGTGTGGGTGAGCACATGTTTTACAACGATTGTCACCCATGTTTTCTATTCCGTTTTATATTCCTGTCCTGGGATTTTTCTTGACACCCGTCTCACTATGCTACTGAACGGGCGCTGAAGACCTTGCTGTCGTGCGCCCAAAACCCCTCTACAACTACTACTGCTACTACTTGGAGTGTTTGAGGAGATCGCAGGTTCGAGTTCCAGTCCGGCACACGGTTCTGACATGCCAGAAAGTTTCAAATCAGTACACACTTCGATGGAGATTTAAAGTTCACTTTGTAGGTAAATACAAATTTTATTAACTTTCATCATTCAAAACTTGCAAAGTGAAACAAGCAGTAATGACATTTAATCTTTGGTGTCACAAACGATTAATTGCTTTTCCGAATATGTGACGGTTTTCATGAGTTGTGCTTACGTGCAACCAAATTACACACTTTAAACTGTTGCCAGTAGCACAAAATAACGTTTCACTTCACTTGATAAGCAAAAAAAAAAAAAAAAAATTTTATAGAGAACGCTAATCTCCTTGACTATACTCTGCTACAGAGTTAATGTTCATTCCGTGAGAAAATGCACATTTTATTGCCTTTCTATCGTGCCTTTTTCTCCGCGACGAAATCTTGTCCTGCACCAACCTCTTGATCTCAGAGTACCACTTGGGAACTAAGTCTTCAGTTATTTTTTGGATGTATTTAAATCTGTGTCTTCTGTAGTTTTTACCCTCTGCAGTTCTCTATATTACCAAGGAAATTATTCTCTGATGTCTTCACACATCTCCCATGATCCTGTACCTTTCTCCTGCCAGCGTTTCTCATATGCTACTTTCTACACCCATTCTGCACGGACTCTACTTATTCTTTATCTCCTCAATCCGCCAAATTTTCAACATGTTTCTACGCCGCCGCATCTCAAATTCTTTCATTCTCTTCTTTTTCTGGTCCGCCAATGTCCTTGAATCACTACTGTGCTGTGCTACAAATGTACGTTCTCAGAAATTTCTTAATCAAAAGAAGGCGTACGTTTGATAATAGTAGGCATTTGATCGGCAGTAATGCCCTCTTTCCTGTGATAATCCACTTTTTATGTTGTCCTTGGTAAGTCTGTCATGTGTTATTCTACTTCCAATGGAGGAGAATACCTAAAATTCTTTACTTTGTAATGGTATTTGTAACCACAGGAGAATAATTTTTAATGTAAAGTCTTTCGGAACAACAACGTTTGTTTAAATATCGCTGTGGTTTCACTTGTTTTGCTATTTGCAGTGTGTTGTGCAGTCTTGAGCCAAAGTTAAGCTGTTGTAGTGGAATACGGCTCATTTGCCTCCACGGTGCTTGTAACGGAGGATATTTCTGATACAGCTGTCATTCCCAGCATTTTCTTTTCCGTTCATGAATGGTGGGTGAGTCGACCGACTGTCTACAAACTTCCGAATGATCGTCGCAGTCATTTGCCGGTTATATACACTCATGGAAACTGAAATAAGAACACCGTGAATTCATTGTCCCAGGAAGGGGAAACTTTATTGACGCATTCCTGGGGTCAGATACATCACATGATCACACTGACAGAACCACAGGCACATAGACACAGGCAACAGAGCATCCACAATGTCGGCACTAGTACAGTGTATTTCCACCTTTCGCAGCAATGCACGCTGCTATTCTCCCATGGAGACAAACGTAGAGATGCTGGATGTAGTCCTGTGGAACGGCTTGCCATGCCATTTCCACCTGGCGCCTCAGTTGGACCAGCGTTCGTGCTGGACGTGCAGACCGCGTGAGACGACGCTTCATCCAGTCCCAAACATGCTCAATGGGGGACAGATCCGGAGATCTTGCTGGCTAGGGTAGTTGACTTACACTTTCTAGAGCACGTTGGGTGGCACGGGATACATGCGGACGTGCATTGTCCTGTTGGAACAGCTAGTTCCCTTGCCGGTCTAGGAATGGTAGAACGATGGGTTCAATGTCGGTTTGGATGTACCATGCACTATTCAGTGTCCCCTCGACGATCACCAGAGGTGTACGGCCAGTGTAGGAGATCGCTGCCCACACCATGATGCCGGGTGTTGGCCCTGTGTGCCTCGGTTGTATGCAGTCCTTATTGTGGCGCTCACCTGCACGGCGCCAAACACGCATACGACCATCATTGGCACCAAGGCAGAAGCGACTCTCATCGCTGAAGACGACACGTCTCCATTCGTCCCTCCATTCACGCCTGTCGCGACACCACTGGAGGCGGGCTGCACGATGTTGGGGCGTGAGCCCTAGAGGGCCTAACGGTGTGCGGGACCGTAGCCAAGCTTCATAAAGACGGTTGCGAATGGTCCTCGCCGATACCCCAGGAGCAACAGTGTACCTAATTTGCTGGGAAGTGGCGGTGCGGTCCCCTACGGCACTGCGTAGGATCCTACGGTCTTGGCGTGCATCCGTGCGTCGTTGCGGTCCGGTCCCAGGTCGAGGGGCACGTGCACCTTCCGCCGTCCACTGGCGACAACATCTATGTACTGTGGAAACCTCACGCCCCACGTGTTGAGCAATTCGGCGGTACGTCCACCCGGCGTCCCGCATGCCCACTATACACCCTCGCTCAAAGTCCGTCAACTGCACATACGGTTCACGTCCACGCTGTCGCGGCATGCTACAAGTGTTAAAGACTGCGATGAAGCTCCGTATGCCATGGCAAACTGGCTGACACTGACGGCGGCGGTGCACAAATGCTGCGCAGCTAGCGCCATTCGACGGCCAACACCGCGGTTCCTGGTGTGTCTGCTGTGCCGTGCGTGTGATCATTGCTTGTACAGCCCTCTCGCAGTGTCCGGAGCAGGTATAGTGGGTCTGACACACCGGTGTCAATGTGTTCTTTTTTCCATTTCCAGGAGTGTACGTCAGAAAGTAATGTGTTTCCTGAGTCGTCTTGGAGCACACTCTCTCGAAATTTTAAATGGAATTCGTTATGTGATGCAGATGATTCCAGCGCCTGGCGCTGGATTTTGATGGGCGTCTCCGCAAAGCCCTGACTCATAGCTAAGAAATCGTTGACGATATGCGCTGCTACTCTCTGCACCTTTGTTACTGACAGGTAATAATGAGGAATCGGTGCAACGACATGTTCCAAAGCCTCTTCATTCGTAAATGACCTATATTTCTGTAGGATGTTCCTAGTTTGGCAGCTGTTACTACTACGACCAGTTTCCTGTAACTGCTCCGCTTTACTTCGCTTCAGATGATTACGCACAGATATTTTACGGTTATTGCTGATTCCTGAGATTCATTACCAATAGTATAATCGAGCGCTAATGCATCTTGCCGCTTATCTACGGGCGTCATGTTGCATTTACAGGCGTTGAGAATCAGTGGTCGTTACCGGCACCGAATGTCAATTTCTGTATAGCTTCCTGCATGATACTAGACCCGTGAACATGTGATGGTAAACCATAATTACAAAAAACCCAAGTGTCTCACTAAATGTTCTTATAAGCTCGAAACAGGATTCGAACAACCTATAGAGTTTGACAGGACCTCCTGTACAAATGGGAAACACACAGGTCCTCAGTGTGACTGGTGACCCATGTTAGACAATGTATCATTTTCTGAGGTCAGCAACATCGGACCAAAACCATAGCTGTATCGGTTCTACAATTACCTGGCTAGATAATTTAGACTAAATTTAAGGATTCCGCTTACTATCTATCTTCGTTAACCAACGGTCAGCATTTTTGTGTGAATCATTGTTCACTTTGCTGTTCTTTTCATTCCTTAATTTGGGTTGATTTTAATGTTCTCCTAGTGTTGATTTTAGAATTCACTTAACTGCTCATTTTACTGTTGATTTTATTCTTCCTTTTTTATTGGATCTTGTTACAGCTTATTCTTACCGGTCATTTCATATTCATTGAATTTCACATTGTGCTATTCATTTTACTGTATATTTTATATCTGTTTTATAGATATAACGTATAAAACTTTATACACTTAATTTGTCAGCTATTTAGCTGGAGTCATTTAAATGTTCTTTCTACCGCAGGTATCCAAGCTTTTATGCCATAAAGTAAAGAAATATATACTGGAAGCGAAAGACGCGCCAACGGAAGAATTATCCAAATCGGACGAAAATCGGTGGATGTGATGTACGTGTGCAGACGTACAAATATTTACTGTTTCAGGACTAGATGTTTTATTCCAGAGACAGAGCTTCACAGAATTTCTGTGTGGAGACGTCCCAGACAGTTGTGGCATACCGTTCTGATTGTCACTCGCCATTCCGCCTGACAACCAGGAGTGGTGGTCTGGAGTGTCATTTTTTCATAGCAGGAGCCCTTTGGTTGATACCCCAACTTCGTTACCGCTCAGTGGTAAGTCGACGGTATTCTACGTCTATGGCAAGGCATCCGAGGCTTACATTTCAGACACACAACGCCCGAACACACACGCGAAGGGTTTGAACTGTTTGTATTCCTATTACCAAAGTTTGGAGCATTATGGTTCGAGAAAATGGCTCTGAGCACAATGTGACGTAACATCCGAGGTCATAGGTCCCCTAGAACTTAGAACTACTTAAACCTAACTAACCTAAGGACATCACACACATCCAGCGGTCGCGCGGTTCCAGACTGAAGCGCCTAGAACCACTCGGCCACAGCGGCCGGCGGAGCATTATGAGAAAGGCCTTCCAACCGTCTCTGGATTATGAAAAAATAACGCGCCAATCGTACAGCACTTGGCACGATACCCTGTCAGAACAGCCACCAAATCTATCAATGAATGTCAAGTGGAATAATTGTTTTCATAAGAGCCAGAGGAGGACCAGGGCGTTTGCTGACTTGAGCATTTCTGTATCTCTTTCTCTCGAATAAATCATCCCATTTTCCTATACCTACACTTATTTGCTAGTCTGTACATGGAAACCGTAGCTACAGATTTGCGTCCCATTCGGGTAATTCCTGCGTGGTGTGTCTTTATTTATTTATTGTTTCTTTCTCTTAGATTGTAAATTCTATTAAGTTCGGAATACACCTGAAGCGAAGGTTGCACTTGGTGAGCAGAGAAGCTGTGGCACTCCTCAAGGAGAAAGGTATGACCAGCGGTCTAAATGGACGGCCTGCAGGAGAAATGCGTGCTCGGGCGCCGCGCCGATGATGAGGTGTTTTGAGAGTGCCGACCGCGCTCTCCTCGATCTGGAATGACGACCCAAGGAGGAAGTGGATTTCCCCCGGCGTGCCGCAGAGCACGTTGTTCTGCAGCTCGCGTTCTGCGTGGTCATACTCCAAGTTCAAGTGCAGCCGGCGAGTGGCGCCTTTCACCGCCGCCAATTGAAGCCGTGCAGTTGTGAGTGCGCCCTGCGGTTGCTGGTCAGTGGAGCGTTGCAGAAATTTAAACGAAACAATTGTATAATTAGCTGCAGTATGTCCAATTTACAAAAACTTCATTACACCCAACTTCTCAATGTAACGTGAAAAGTGAAGTTAAGTTGTTACGTAATGCTAGAAATGCATTGATGCATTGTGTGGAACGCAATGCAGAATCAATTCAGGACGCATTACGGATTGGGAGTAAGGTAAACAAAGATAAAATGATTGAGCAACGTCAGAAAAGACGATAGCGAAAAACTAGAATTCAATGTTGAGGACAATGTAGTGGACGAAATGGAGGTATTCCGATTGTTCCGACGCAACATAATGCATGAGAGAGAGAGGAAAGACGACGTGCAAAACGCACTAGAGCAGACGATCACTGAATTCCTCGCCGACAGGGACGGACCAGCATCAACCACAATCTTCAGTAAGCGATTTCTAAGAACATATGCCCGGAACACTACAGTGTACGGACGTGAGATACCGACTGTGAGACAGAGTAGTGATTTCAGCGTTGTAAGATATGATGCCAACGTCCTCAATTACTCGTTGGATGTATTCCAAACTCGGTTTTCCTTTACAGTTTTTACCCTCTACAGCTCCCTTTAGTAGCATAGAACCTATTCCCTCCTACCATTTTGTCCCTTTTTCTTGCCAGTATGTTCATTTCCTTATCTTATCAGCCCACTCAACATTCGGCTTTCGCCTATAGCACCAAATCTCAAATACTTGGATTTTCTTCGTTTCTGGTTTTCCCGTGCAAGGCTGGTCTCCAGACGTACAACCTCGGAAATTTGGTCCTCAGATTAAAGGCCTGTGTTTGACACCAGTAAACTTCTGTTGGTCATAAACGCGTTGTGTTCTTGTGCTATAGTGCTTTCTATGTCCTCCTTGTTTCGTCCCTCGTGGGTTATTTTGCTTTCAAGGTAAATTCTTTAACATCGTCTACTTCGTGATCATCAGTTTTTATGTTAAGTATCTCGCTGTTCTCATTTCTGCTAAATCTTTTTATTTTAGTCTTTCTTCAGTTTACTCTCAGTATTCTGCACTCATTAGAATGTACAGTCGATTGAACATATCCTATAAATTTTCTTTAGTTTCACTAATGGTAGCAATACCAGTATCAAATAATACCATTGATACCCTTTCGCCCTGAAATCTAGTCTCTTAAACTTTTATTTTATTTCCGTGACTGCTTCTTCGATGTACAGGCTAAACAGTACTGCCGGAACCCTGCGTTTCTGTCTCACGCGGTCTAGAACTCGAGCACTTTGTTCTTGGTGTTCTGGACTTATTGTCTCCTCGTGGTTCCTATGCATCTAGTACAGTGCTCGTCATTCCCTATAGCTTACTCCTATTTTTCTGAGAATTTCGAAGTCTTGGACGATTTTACATTGTCAACTGCTTTTTCCAAATCGATAAATCCTACGCAAGTGCTAAGATTTATTTTCATTCCATCTCCCACTATAAAGTCCAAGATGACTGCATCTTTGATGTCTTTATCCTTCCTAAACCCAAACTGCCCATCTACCAAAAGACTATCAGTTTCCTTCTCCATTGCTCTTTTATATTATGGTACAAAATTTGTCAAAACGTTGGTTGGTTGGTTGGTTTCTGGAGTAAAGCGGCTAAACTGCATGGCAATCAGTCGCTTTTTCCGTTGCCAAACAGTTCTCGCATTAAAACAATATCCCAGAAGAATCCTACCACCTGAAATCCTGGGAAAGGAAAAACTGCGTAAAACTGTGTAACCACACTGAAGGAAACAGGAAAGTAGAAATCCAAAATAGAAAAAATTAACTAAAAGGAAAAGAAAAGCGGTAGAAGGTTTTAAAACAACTACCAGACGGCCTAGACTACTTGATCGCAAGAATAAAAATAGATGGGCCAATCGCTCTGTAACACTAAAACCTCCAGCCACAAGGGAAGAGTAACACAGATGGTGAAGAAACGAACACCAAGTCGAACAGACAGTAACAGAGGAAGCGAGGAAGAGATAAAATGCAGGTAGGTTGAAGGCATGAGAGTAAAGGCCGGCCGCCCACCCTTAGACAAACAAATCTCCCTCTCGAATAAAACCTGAAACGAGATCAGTCGTTGAGACATTGTTACTGGGTAGTGCGTTAGGAGGGTTAGAAGTCCGCCTCAGGCTGGCTAAATTTTGATAGTCCTACAAGATGTGGGCCACAGTCAAGCGTGAACCATAGCAACACATGCGTGTCCTCGCCACGTAGGAGGTGACAGTGAGCGACTAGACTCCCTGGGTAGCATTTCGGCAATTCATTTCCCGGGATTCAAACGTGTCTCGGGATCCATACGAAGGCCACCGACCGTCCACGTTGTGCGAAGACGGTAATGGACTCTTGGATGGCCATTTTCAAACGATAGAGAGGATAGTACCGGTCGAGAGTGCATTAGGCGATTCAGGGGTCGCCACAAATGGGGTTGGACTCCCCGGCACAGGAAGGGATACGCTCAAGAGCGCGAGAGGTGGCTACCAGGTCTCCAGTGAAAACACTGCAGCTATCAGGGAAGGAGCGCTGATCAGCAAGTCCTTCATGAGCATAAGCGAACCCAACGTGACCATCAACCATCGAGCCATCAGTGTAAACCACCTATGAACCCTGGGACACGTCAAGTATAGAGAGCAATAGGCGTCGAAAGGCTCCAGAGTGAACTGAGTCTTTTGGGTCTTGAGGGAGGTCCATACGAAACTGTGGTCTCGATGTACATGATGGAGGTGTTCGTTAGAAAGTCCAGAAATAACCTACATGATACCAGAGGCAGACGCAAAATTCAAAACGTGTAGGAATGGAATACGTGTACCACATTAACGAGGACTGAGGAAGTCCTATTCTAATGAGAAAGGATTTGGGAGGAAATCATGACTGCACGTATGACACCAATAAGAAGGATGATGGTATTATAAGAATTATAGTAAGAAAATTACGCCAAGGCCAAGAAGGTAAAAAATTACGGAAGTGTTTTTCATACGCTGACCGAGAACATCGAACAGAGATCGTAAGAAAGGGATAAATCTGAGAAAATCTTAATCTAATCGGTGTTCATGATATTAACCTCTCGGACCGAAACTAACGGGTTCTGAGTCGTGCCTGGATCGCCGTCCCGATACAAGTTCAGTCCTTGGAAGACGGTGGACCGCATTCGATTGCCAGTCCTGAAGTTGCCACAACGGCGCTCAGTTAATCCATAGAGTGACTGATACACTCTGGAAACTATATTTACAGAATCGTACCGTGTGATGTGCATGGTAAGAGTCGATGAACACACACATTGTGATAAATCCTTGGAGTATCATCGTTAGATACAGGTAATCTCTTAGTAACGCTTTACAAAGTTTAGAAGTGATTCATTCAGAAACATGATTCCGCTGTGAATGTAGCAGCGTAGAACAGTTAATGATGGGACGGACCTACCATTGTATACAGGCATTGTGTAGAATGTTTAACTGCCTAACAGATGTAAAACAATTCACTGCACTGTAGAAAATGAAGTATTGAATGGAACGCGTTTTGCTGGTAATAGGGCATTGCGTGAAGCCTTCAGTGTAGGTCATAGCACAATCTTTTCGAAAGCGACCCAAGTAAATATTATCGTCATATGTAGAAGTTGTGAGTGGGATTAAAGTATCCTGATACTTGTGGATGATAAAGGAAAAGAAACTGAGCGGAAGAAAGCAAAAGCAGACGTGCTGAACTCCGTTCAAAAATTTTCCTTTACTGCCCCAAGTTTACACCATGCACCACCGCAATGACGAGTGCAAAAGATATCAGTGCCGGTGGTTTCAGGAACATATACAATAGTTAAAATTAAAATACGTTCTAGGGCCCGATAAAATCAGTGAGATTACACGCAGAAATTGCAGCTGTTTTAGCTCTTATTTCGTACATAATACTCCGTAGATCCCTTCAACAAGAAACTGTCTCCAGTGATCGGAAGAAAGTACAGGTCTCTAACAACTACAGGAAGGTTAACAAAAGTAATTCACAAGAGTACCGTCTAATCTCATTCACGCCTATCTGTTGTATGATACTAGAAACTGATATATCTCGAGCAGAATGACCTCCTCCGTGCCGACCAGCATGGATTCCACAAACATCAAAAAAATGTCCAAATGTGTGTGAAATCTAATGGGACTTAACTGCTAAGGTCATCAGTCCCTAAGCTTACACACTACTTAACCTAAATTATCCTAAGGACAAACACACACACCCATGCCCGAGGGAGGACTCGAACTTCCGCCGGGACCAGCCGCACAGTCCATGACTGCAGCGCCTGAGACCGCTCGGTTAATCCCGCGCGGCCCGTAAACATCGATCAAGCAAAACCGAACAAGAAGTTTTCTCATATGATATTTAGAAAGCCACGCATCAAGACAATAAAGTTGGCATAGGATTTTTTAACTTCAGAAAAGCATTTTATTCGGTAATGTCATCTTTTAGTTTTTGTTTCACGCATATATGTTTCAGCACTTGTTTTGCTGTCTCTATTATTATTTCTGAAATTTTTTAAGCAAAATCATTCAAGCAGTGTCTCTGATAAAGTAGAGTTCTCTCCGATGTTTCCTGCGTGCAAGCAAAGTGTGAAGAAACACAATTCCAAAAGATGATTAAAAGTACGGTAGTGTGGCACATCAAAGAGAATTTGTGACTGATGATTTCCAGGTATGTATGAAGCAGTCTGTTATCTTGATTAGAGAGAAAAGAATATTAGTAGGTGTACCAAAGGGAAGTGTGTTGACGCACTTATTGTTCGTGATATACGTTAATGAACTGATACATAATAACCTCTGACTTCTTTACCGCTGAATTGCTTAAGGGCCAAAGAAATTGGTACACCAGCCTAAAACTGAAGACCGCTGCGAGCATGCAGAAGTGGCCCAACACGATGTGACATGGACTCGATTAATGTCTAAAGTAATGTTGGAGGGAACTGACACCATGACTCCTGCAGGGCTGTTCATAAATCCTTAACGCTACGAGCGGGTGGAGATGTCTTCTGAACAGCACGTTGCAAGGCATCCCGAATATGCTCAGTAATGTTCATGCTTGGAGAGGTCGGTGTTTAAACATATTAATGTAGGTGATCAGACAGGACGCTGACATACGTGTCACCTTTCAGAGTCGTATCTGACGTAACAGGAGTCCAATGTCACTTAAACTGCACGCGCCCTACACCATTACAGAACCTCCATCATCTTGAACAATCCCCTGCTGAATGGCAGGATCCGTGGATTCATGAGGACACGTCCATCCGCTCGATCCAATTTGAAAGGAGACTCGTCCGACGATACAACACGTTTCCACTCATCTACAACCCAATGTCGGTATTGATAGGCGCAGGAGAGGCGTAAAGCTTTGTGTCGTGCAGTCATCAAGGGTACACGAGTGGGCATTCGGCTACGAAAGTCCCTATGGTTGATGTTTCGTTGAATGGTTCGCACCCTGACACGTGTTGATGGCCTAGCACAGAAATATGCAGCCGTTTTCGGAAAGGTGGCACTTCTTCAGTCATCGTTAGTCCCGTTCTTGCAGGATCTTTTTCCGGCCGCAGTGATGTCGATATTTGACATTTTACCGGGTTTCTGATATTCATGGTACACTCGTGAAATGGTCATACGGATAGTCCACACATCATCGCCACCACGGAGATGCTGTGTCCCATTGTTCGTGCACCGACTACAACATCATGTTCAAACTGACGTAACTGCTGATAACCCTGTAACCTCCTTCATCCTAATAGGCCAACTGGTTTGCGATATAACTGACCGTGATCGCGTATGCCTAATGAATTTTTACAGTATGGAAGGTCATCGTCACCGAAGAAAAATTGCACTGTTTGGTAGGAGGAAAGTGTACAACAGACTCTTATGAAGGAAGAATCTATCCTTAATTTAAGCTATATACTGATGATAATTTTGAAAAGGGTGGAATATTGTGCACTCTGTCAGGAACCGCACAGCAGGGGAATAGGGTACCACGTAATATTTGCTACAAAATCACTGATAAGACAAAGAAACCTCTGATTAACTGGAATGTACGGATAATCAAATGGTCGTCAGCCCACTAGGGCAATGAATCTCTGGAATATTGAGAAAGGTAATGGCAAAGAAATTCGAGCAGATAATACTGGCTTGGCAACAGAAGATTGTCACGCTTTTACACAGCACTACAGTTGGCGAGAAAATGAATGAATTAATGAATCAGAAAGCACAGGGTTTGCAATTACTTATTCTGAAATACTAAACTTTGAAAGTAAAATTGAATGGAGCTACTGGTTAAGTGAATGCCTGGTTGCACTTAAACAATATTACGTAAGAAAAAAAATCTGTAACCCCAGTATAACGTAATACAAAATTTAGAAAAAGGCAAGTAATTTACTTTTGACTACTAGAAGACAGAATTGAATTTACCTTAAGCAAATGAGCTATTGATTCTACTTTTAAATTAACAACAATAAAATACATACCTAGCCAGAAAAGTCACTCACTAAGCTAAAAACAGAATAAATGAATCTGCGCACTCTTAATTTGTGCTACATCTTTAGTTAATAGTTTTGCTAGTGAAATTTTACTTTAAGTAACCTCTGCCCGGCAATACAAAAATGAACAGTTACTGTGGCATAAAATTTAGACTAAAACTGGGAGTTAATAGTTAATCACTTTTGATATTCTTAAAAACACTCAGCGACTGCGTGGGAAGGAAAGGGAGCCTACTTGTTAAAAAATTCTGATGTCAGTGACAACACAGGTGTCCTACAAGTGTTAACTGTTGCAAGTTTTTATTCAAGTTATTCATACTTTGACAAAGAAGTGTTGCTGGGAAAAGCCCCTACGTTACTATATCTGTCAGTGAACAGTCTTGTGACGTAGCTGTGCAGACAACGAAGAATGTAGCCGACGACAATGGTGAGCTGCCGTCGTCGGTGCTGCTGTTCGATGAGAGCCCCGAGTCGTCTCCAGAGCGACGGATACTTATGGGACAGGCAACAGTTGGAATTGCAGCTTCCTCCACCTGTCCACTCCTACCACGCTCTCAGTATTCCCGTGTTAACAAATCAGGCGCTTCTACACGGGCTCGGTCATAGCGTACACTGGACTGCTTCGGCGGGAGCACCCAGCAAACAATTTCGCACTCTCTCATGACTCAAGCTGCTCTATTTGCTCTCTGTTCGCAAGCAAAGATAAACCATGGCACAGCTACTACCATGTTTTCGTTGCTATTGATACATTCCAATAAAGTTCCCTTGGCTACTACCCAGCAATTTACCATATTTTCATTATAATTATAATCCGTTATGTACAGTCAGAGTTAAATACCCTACTACATCGTTTAGTTTCCGTAACACAGCTTACAGCTTCAGAATCAAAAGTACATCGCAAATTATCAACCGATACTAAACGGGAAAAGTGTGGTTGGTGCAGAAGGTATTTCATCTACATTTGCGGTGTTACAAACGACCATTGCAGCAGTAGCAAACGATCTAACAACTGCGACAGACTCTTGTTGGCTCATATACACGTTGCCGAATACAGAGTTGTATTCTGAATCAACTGGAATCAGTGAACTCACACAAATACCTGGATGAGGCAGTTTGTGCGGTTATCAAATTGAATATTACCACACAGGCTTAGTCGTACGAAAGGCTGGAACCAGTATTAAATCCATTGGCTAGTGACTGGGAAAATGAAGTCGATCTACAAATGAATATGCTTACACACCACTTTAAAATATTGCTCAAGTATATGGGACCCGTTACAGATCCGACTAATAGGGGACATTCAACGTATAGAGAGAGCAGCACGAATGGTCATTGATTTGTTTGACACACGGCAGACATAGAAGGTATGACACACAGTCACACAACTGGTAAGCGCTGACTTTATAAATTGAAATGGAGAAACAGTGCTTATATTGACGCTAAATACAAATTTTGGTAAGTCACTGGATGCGAGGCGGCTAGTTTATTAAGGCGTTTCGATTACAATCATCATCAGACGATCTGAAACCACAAGAGTACCACAGTGAAGAGATAAACAAGTAAGTACATTAACAGAGTGCGTGAAATACATCTACCAATGGAGGGAGAACAACTTCGTACAGATGTATGTATCCTTTTCGGATTTTATTATGATGATTTTAACCGAAATGTGTCAATAAAGCAGTCTCCTCATTTCAAGTTAATTATTAAAAAAAATGTATTCATTTCCCATATCAGCAATGTTTCTCCGTTTTGATACGTTGGGTACAGTCGCGAAAATTTTGAAAAACCTAAATAGGTAGTAACTTGAAGGTGGACTCCAGTTATCCTGTGAAAGCCTACTTAGAAAGTTTCAAGAACCTGTATTGAATCAAGGATATAAAATAATTCTTCTACGTATCGCTCCCGCAACGACCGTGAAGACGAGGTTAGACTAAGCCTACTTAGAAAGTTTCAAGAACCTGTATTGAATCAAGGATATAAAATAATTCTTCTACGTATCGCTCCCGCAACGACCGTGAAGACGAGGTTAGACTATTTATAGCAACCACAGAACAATTTCAACAGTTGTTGTTTCCACGTTCCACAGCGACTGGACAGGAAAGACATCTTAACAAGTGGTGTCAAGATACTTACCTTTTGCTGTGCGCTTTACAACCATTTGCGGAGTATATATTCTTCAACCAGTATATAAGTCAACTTAGCAGGAATGCTTAAGTTTACACAAAAATGAGCTTCGTCTGAAGCATTCTTTTTGAATACTTCATATAGTAACTAGCACAGCGTACAAGGAATTAGAAGTATCTTTTTCAAATCGTATCTCCTACAGGAGTGTATCTAATTTAGGAACTGAATCGCTGTGCACTCTTATTGATAATTCCGAAATAGTAACCGAAGCGCTTACGAACGCTAGCGCTGGGACACTTCATTTATAGGAATTGAGCTGGAATCCTGTTCCAGCAAGAGGCTTCTATCGTCGGCACATGGTTAATACGTCCGTGTGGGAGGGTGACACTCGTAACATTCGTAATCAGTGTCTTGTATTCGATCCTAAAACTTCTCCTAATACACTCCTGGAAATTGAAATAAGAACACCGTGAATTCATTGTCCCAGGAAGGGGAAACTTTATTGACACATTCCTGGGGTCAGATACATCACATGATCACACTGACAGAACCACAGGCACATAGACACAGGCAACAGAGCACGCACAATGTCGGCACTAGTAGAGTGTATATCCACCTTTCGCAGCAATGCAGGCTGCTATTCTCCCATGGAGACGATCGTAGAGATACTGGATGTAGTCCTGTGGAACGGCTTGCCATGCCAATTCCACCTGGCGCCTCAGTTGGACCAGCGTTTGTGCTGGACGTGCAATCCGAGGGAGACGACGCTTCATCCAGACCCAAACATGCTCAATGGGGGACAGATCCGGAGATCTTGCTGGCCAGGGTAGTTGACTTACACCTTCTAGAGCACGTTGGGTGGCACGGGATACATGCGGACGTGCATTGTCCTGTTGGAACAGCAAGTTCCCTTGCCGGTCTAGGAATGGTAGAACGATGGGTTCGATGACGGTTTGGATGTACTGTGCACTATTCAGTGTCCCCTCGACGATCCTCAGAGTTGTACGGCCAGTGTAGGAGATCGCTCCCCACACCATGATGCCGGGTGTTGGCCCTGTGTGACTCGGTCTTATGCAGTCCTGATTGTGGCGCTCACCTGCACGGCGCCAAACACGCATACGACCATCATTGGCACCAAGGCAGAAGCGACTCTCATCGCTGAAGACGACACGTCTCCATTCGTCCCTCCATTCACGCCTGTCGCGACACCACTGGAGGCGAGCTGCACGATGTTGGGGCGTGAGCGGATGACGGCCTAACGGTGTGCGGGACCGTAGCCCAGCTTCATGGAGACGGTTGCGAATGGTCCTCGCCGATACCCCAGGAGCAACAGTGTCCCTAATTTGCTGGGAAGTGGCGGTGCGGTCTCCTACGGCACTGCATAGGATCCTACGGTCTTGGCGTGCATCCGTGCGTCGCTGCGGTCCGGTCCCAGGTCGACGGGCACGTGCACCTTCCGCCGACCACTGGCGACAACATCGATGTACTGTGGAGACCTCACGCCCCACGTGTTGAGCAATTCGGCGGTACGTCCACCCGGCCTCCCGCATGCCCACTATACGCCCTCGCTCAAAGTCCGTCAACTGCACATACGGTTCACGTCCACGCTGTCGCGGCATGCTACCAGTGTTAAAGACTGCGATGGAGCTCCGTATGCCACGGCAAACTGGCTGACACTGACGGCGGCGGTGCACAAATGCTGCGCAGCTAGCGCCATTCGACGGCCAACACCGCGGTTCCTGGTGTGTCCGCTGTGCCGTGCGTGTGATCATTGCTTGTACAGCCCTCTGGCAGTGTCCGGAGCAAGTATGGTGGGTCTGAGACACCGGTGTCAATGTGTTCTTTTTTCCATTTCCCGGAGTGTAGTTTAGAAAAAGAGAATGAGGTTCACATGATGAGGATGCTTTCTTGCAACCAATAGCTGTAATTCTTGAGTGGCAAGTCTTGTGCAGCTCCGTATTACATCTTCTCCCTTTCTTTCTTTACACACTCATCCATTGTTTTCTTTCATTATTCTGAATGGCTTAATGCACCCCGCCATGACTTCCTTTCCTGTTCCAAACTCTTCGTCTAAGAGCAGCACCCCAAGGTCTTCGATTATTTGGTGAATATATTCCAGCCTCTGTCTTTCCCTGCAGATTTTGCACTCTAGGCCGGTGAAAAGTGTGGCCATGATGTCTTAACACATATTCAATCATCCGATCTGTTATTATATTCAGTGTTTTCGTCTTCACTTACTATCGTATCTGTCAACTTAATTTTCAGTACCACACCACAAACGCTTCGTTTTTCTTCTGTCCCGGTTTACACACAGGCAGGGTTCTACTTACATACAATTCTGTTTTCTGCACATAAATTTTCAGAACTTTTAGCCGAATTCAATCCAATATTTAAAATTTTTAACATGGCACAATGCGGAAAGTATTGAATGGAATCATAGGGAGCATAAAGTGAAATATAGCCATCAGGTGTAGAAATGAAAGGTTTATTCAAACCTCCTAACGTAAGTTGAGTTCACTAGTTACATTTATGAAGTAGTGTCTAACGACTATCAGCATAGCTTTTATGGTTTTGTTCTTAAGGAATTGAACATTATCTTTCATTGGGACCTCCACAGTATTACGTAATCAGAGCAACCACTGAGCCTTCTGAAGAAGACATTTTTAAAGATGTCGAAAATTAGGTCAAGGGGTTTAAATAAACCTTTCATTTCTGCAACTGACTGGCTGTATTTCACATTATCTCCTCAAAAATTCCTACGTTTGATACTAGCAGAAATCGTTGACTTCGCTGATCTTCTTCCTATATCCTTCTTGTTTTGACAGTAATGCGTCATTTTACTTCCAACGTAGCACAGTTTCTTCACTATGGTGCCTAATTTTGAGGTTATGTTTACCGATACTTTCATTTTCTTCTACATTACTTTTCTGTTGCTTTGATTTTTCTTTCAGTTCACATCCAATAGTCTCTGCAGAGTTTACTCCATTCTGTAGGTCCTGTAATTCTTCCTCACGTCTATTCATATCATTAAGGGAACCCGGAACCTAAAAATGATGAAATTTTGAGTTTTCAGGTTACAGTGAAATAAAATACTACAGATCTTCCTCTTTAAAATGACATACTCATCTTACCTGTAGCTCAACTCCAAGTATTGAAAATATTATTTTCAATAATGTGCAGTAGAGGGCATATCGCGACATCGAATTTCTATGGATACATGCTCATTGAAAACATCGTTTTTCAAAACTTCCGGTCTTTCCAATGACTTTATATTACACTCCTGGAAATTGAAATAAGAACACCGTGAATTCATTGTCCCAGGAAGGGGAAACTTTATTGACACATTCCTGGGGTCAGATACATCACATGAACACACTGACAGAACCACAGGCACATAGACACAGGCAACAGAGCATGCACAATGTCGGCACTAGTACAGTGTATATCCACCTTTCGCAGCAATGCAGGCTGCTATTCTCCCATGGAGACGATCGTTGAGATGTTGGATGTAGTCCTGTGGAACGGTTTGCCATGCCATTTCCACCTGGCGCCTCAGTTGGACCAGTGTTCGTGCTGGACGTGCAGACCGCGTGAGACGACGCTTCATCCAGTCCCAAACATGCTCAATGGGGGACAGATCCGGAGATCTTGCTGGCCAGGGTAGTTGACTTACACCTTCTAGAGCACGTTGGGTGGCACGGGATACATGCGGACGTGCATTGTCCTGTTGGAACAGCAAGGTCCCTTGCCGGTCTAGGAATGGTAGAAAGATGCGTTCGATGACGGTTTGGATGTACCGTGCACTATTCAGTGTCCCCTCGACGATCACCAGAGGTGTACGGCCAGTGTAGGAGATCGCTCCCCACACCATGATGCCGGGTGTTGGCCCTGTGTGCCTCGGTCGTATGCAGTCCTGATTGTGGCGCTCACCTGCACGGCGCCAAACACGCATACGACCATCATTGGCACCAATGCAGAAGCGACTCTCATCGCTGAAGACGAAACGTCTCCATTCGTCCCTCCATTCACGCCTGTCGCGACACCACTGGAGGCGGGCTGCACGATGTTGGGGCGTGAGCCCTAGAGGGCCTAACGGTGTGTGGGACCGTAGCCCAGCTTCATGGAGACGGTTGCGAATGGTCCTCGCCGATACCCCAGGAGCAACAGTGTCCCTAATTTGCTGGGAAGTGGCGGTGCGGTCCCCTACGGCACTGCGTAGGATCGTACGGTCTTGGCGTGCATCCGTGCGTCGCTGCGGTCCGGTCCCAGGTCGACGGGCACGTGCACCTTCCACCGACCACTGGCGACAACATCGATGTACTGTGGAGACCTCACGCCCCACGTGTTGAGCAATTCGGCGGTACGTCCACCAGGCCTCCCGCATGCCCACTATACGCCCTCGTTCAAAGTCCGTCAACTGCACATACGGTTCACGTCCACGCTGTCGCGGCATGCTACCAGTGTTAAAGACTGCGATGGAGCTCCGTATGCCACGGCAAACTGGCTGACACTGACGGCGGCGGTGCACAAATGCTGCGCAGCTAGCGCCATTCGACGGCCAACACCGCTGTTCCTAGTGTGTCCACTGTGCCCTGCGTGTGATCATTGCTTGTACAGCCCTCTCGCAGTGTCCGGAGCAAGTATGGTGGGTCTGACACACCGGTGTCAATGTGTTCTTTTTTCCATTTCCAGGAGTGTATATTGGCAACACGATTTGATAGTCAATTGTTTTGTCTGCGTATTGTGGTCTTTGGATACTTTTATTTACATTGAGCATTTGGTGGTCATTGTACTATTTGTGTTGCATTTCTATTGCGTAACTGGAACTTATCAAATATGCCTCGATTTTTTTTCCAAGAGAAAGAAGCCTCCTCCGAGGTACACTAGTTAAACTGTGACAATTTCTCCGACCTTGGGAAATGATTCTGAAAATAGTGAGGTTATTCGTGAAATGAAATCTACCCCTATCTCTAGCACAAGCAAGAAGTTGCATGGATCAACTGAAAAATACTGCAGTTTATTGGAGAAGTGTAGTGAGGATAATGTGAACGAAATAATTAACGTTTCATTGCTCTCAAAGGTGATTGAGAGTTCAGTACTGTGTAAGGATTGTTGCAAATTGAGTATGTCAGTAAATCTCAAGCGACATATAGGACTTGCAGCAGAAATCTGTCTCCATTGTACTAGTTGTCATTACAGTGTTCCATTTTGGAACTCAGAATATGTCGAAATAGGCCAAGGTGAAACTGATAGTGAGAAAAGCAAGTACTGTGGTGTAAATATCAGATGTGTTTATGCTCTAAGGGATACTCTGCTGGTCAAATGTTTTGTGGTGTAATGAATATACCACCACCACCAACGAAATTCTCAAAATATAACTCAGTTGTTGGATCCTGTGTTGAAGATATTGCCCAAGAATCCATGAAAGAAGCAGTGGAGGAGGCTGTGGTGGTGAATGAAGAAATTTCAGATGTTCAGAATCCTCGGGACCAGACTGTCGCACTAGATGGTACGTGGCAGAAACGCAGGCACGCTTCACATAATGGGGTAATAACGGCAACAAGTGCTAATACTACAAAAGTTATAGATGTTCTAATTAAATCCAAGCACTGTAGGTGTCATAAAAAAGTGAAGGATGAGCATGCAGAAAACTGTCGAAGGAATTACAGTAGGTCTAGGGGGGTCATGGAAGTTTCCGGTCTGAAAGACATTTTCACTCGCTCTCTTCTATGGTACAAGGTCAGATACCTACAGTTCCTAAGTGATTCTGATTTGAAGTCTTTTGCTGCTGTATCTGTGCTGAAACCTTATGGAAATGACGTTACCGTTACTAAAGAGGAGTGCATACGTCACGTTCAGAAACGTATTGGAACAAGGCTGCGTCGACTGAAGACTACAATGAAAGGCCAAGTACTCAGTGATGGAAAACCATTGGGTGGAGCTAAAAGATTAAGAGACGAGGTAATCAACTGATTGCAGAGAGACTATGGACTGGCAATAAGACAAAATACTCACAGTGTTGATGCAATGGTAAAGGCTGTAATGGCACTTTACTACCACACCTTATCGACTGACGAGGAACCACCGCATCGACTATGCCCACAGGGACCCAATTCCTGGTCAAGTACAACAAATATCAGGGATCTGAACGTGTATAAAGCATCATCTCAGTCTACCAGAAACTATCATGAAGGCTATAAAATTAATTTTCAGAGATCTTTCTGCAACTGAACTTTTGAAGAAATGTCTCCATGGACGTACACAAAATCAATATGAGAGTGTGAATAATGTAATTTGGACCAGAATCCCAAAAAATGTGTTTGTGGAAATTTATACTCTTCATTTTGGAGTATATGATGCCATTGCTACGTACAACAAAGGTAACATTATAAAGTGCAATGTGCTGCAGAAGTTGGATGTGATGCCCTGAGAGTACATGGTGAGTGCAATGATGTCGATAGACAACGAGAGGAAACGAGATGCTGAAAGAAAAGAAAAGGAGTGTGATAGGCAAGCCAGACAGTGAATGAAAGGTGTGAAAAGAAGGCTAGATGGGGAGAAGTCTAGTGACAGTGAAAACCCCTCTTATGGTGCTGGACTCCACAAAAATGTTAGTGATACTTCGAAACTCGTTTCCCACAAGTTCACTTTTTTGCCATATAAGGAACATTTTCTGCTAAACTATTAGAGATAAAGACCTAAAATTTTTGTGATACATAATTGATAACAGATTTTATTTCAAAGATACTATGCCAAAATATGTGTCAAATATTTTCAGCAAGAAAATAATTAATATCTTCCCAAAAAACACCAATAAATTAAAATCCATATGGTACGTGGTATTAAATATATGTATTATTATACTGTAAAAGTTTCATCATACTGATATTAATAGATCATAAGAAAAAGTTCCTTACATTTAACAATGGAGGTATAGGACGTTCCGGGTCCCCTTAATGTCACCGGCAGTTCTTACTATTGATATCCTTTCACCTCTGAAACTACATTTCATTTCCCTATTGCTTCTTCGATGTATAGGTTGAACGCTAAACTCAAAACTCCGACCAAACGATCGACCGCCATGTCATCCTAAGGCACTAGGCGTCACTGGATGCGGATGTGGAGGGGCATGTTGTCAGTTCAATATTCTCCCGGCCATTGTCAGCTTTCGTGACCCCTACAATAGGAGAAAAAGACTGTACCCTCGCCTTAACGCCTTTTTAATTAGAACATTTCGGTCTTACGTCGCAATTCTGGTACCTTCCTCTGTTTTGTGTATTGTATATTATCTCTCTTTTCCTTCAGTTTATCCCGATTTTCCCATAATTTCAAACATCCATAGCAACAGACACATTTTGCAACACAAGAACATGTCATAGCGATTCCCATATACGTATAAACACCCAGCATCTAATCACTGTCTGGCGGAAATCAACGGAAAATCATATCGACTAAGTACCTCTCTCGGGACAGTACTAAGCCCCTAGTACCTCGCTCGGGACCGTAATACTGGATTTTCACATTCGGTCTTCTGACTTTTGATCTATTAATCATATGGAGACAACGTGATAAGAATTAAAGCAGGATAGCGCTTAAAGACTTTTACCAAATTCTGCAGGTCGTAAGAGAGAGAAGACATTTTTACGCTGCTATAAAAGCTGAAGTATGTAGTATTCGGTAGATGAATATCCCATATACATTATATATGCCAAAATTTGCGTGAGATTATTTTTGTCATCCTTCCACCCCGACAAATCTGGGTGGATTTAGAAGAAATTTGGAATGGTGTTATCTAATACCATGAATTAAGAGATAGACTACTTTTAAAATTTTGTAGTACAAAATATTTATTGAATTGAAGAATATCAAGAGAACTTTGGAATAATAATTGCTGTTAGGGGAAGCTATTTACTCTTTGAATTTAGAACTGTATCTCATTTGTGAAAATGCTTTTATTGTTCAATGTATCCTACATAATACGAACCAACGTATTGAATCCAATCCTTATGCAATCCTCAAAGTGTTTAATCCATACCTCCACACAAGCCTACTGCATTTTATATCTTACGTACTCTCAGACGCTCGAAGACTCACAACAGCGATGTCATTTAAATGTTGTACGGCAAAGAGACGTCATGCCTTTACAAGTAGAACGTGGTGGCTTTCAGTGGCGCTGGATGTGATGACGATGTACGAGCACATCTACTGGCGACAGGCGCACACGCGAAGGCAGATGACGTTGTTGCAAGTACAAATATTACAAAATTAGCGGTGGACTGAACCAGAGATTCAAATTACTATGTTTGTTTCATTCACACTGAATGGGCAGGATGGGTAAGGAATAATTTTGAAATGGATATAGCCTATACCCTGAATTAATACGTAGACTACCTTCTCAAAAAAGTCATTGTTCCCGTCGGATGACCAATGTGACTATTGTTCCCGTAGGATCGGTAACATGACTAAGAAGTCAACTGTCAAATGCAAGCATCAAGTTTAGCTAAAGATTAAGTTTTAACTGTTTTGACAACTGAAATGAATACGTACATGCATGGAGGACAGCAGAAACATTTCTGTAGGATAAAATCATCAGTAGACCCTTTAACAAAGTGACTTATGCACATGAAAATTTTTCGCAGCTCATAGAATATTTTGGAAGTGTACTGGATTGTGATATTAACGGGATTGTTAATAACTGATCTGGATTTCCTCTTTTTAATTTGGATTACGTATAATTTGTTTTTGGAAATTTCGTCTGCTGCTAGGGTCTCAGCAGTTTGGCAAAACTACTGTTAGAAAATGACATGGTGAAAGTTGAGTTGTGAGCGAGAATTATTCTGTCAGTTCCTCTCAATGTCTGAAAACTTCGTGTTTTCTTCCGAATTCGTGCGATTTGCTGGGTCGCAAATGGCTCGCGGTTTAATACCACCAAGAGATAACTTTCACGACGGTGCACGCGCGTGGATAGTGGGTTTTGGTATCAACACTTCTATATGAACACTATTTAACCACGTATCGTGGGGTGCAGCTGTTTCACTAATAAAGCCTAAAATAGGGCGATTTACCATAAGACAAATGTGGTTATGTGCATTCGTGTCTTACTTCATAGCTATCTTTATAGCTATTCTGGGGAACCACCTACAACATAGTGGTTCAAAACGTTCGACTGTTTCTACGAACAAGATCAGTAATAGCGATTCAGTATCGCCGGTAAATGATAATAAAGTGCAGTGACACGAAAGGTTTACATACTTCTGTCCACGCAAAATATGAGGCACGCTTTTGTAGAGTGTGCTGGCGGGGCAGTGTAGCAAGTGTTTCTGACAAATTATGCCGCCAAGAGCGAGCGCTAATGGCTGGAGTTCTTTCTTCCCTGGTGTGGAGAGTGGGAAAGCGAAAGTGTCCCCTAGCGAGCACATTAAGGAGGACGAGACCCGTCCGGGTGGGCGTGGCCCGCGAGCCGTGGCAGCTAATTAGCCACTCCTTAGCGGTGCCGACCAAATTACCTGCGGCTCGCCGGTCTCGCCGTCCTTATTCCGCCACGCCCCGCTGCTCCGCGATTAAATACTTTTCCAAGCCGGCAGACGTCCCCAACTCCTGATAAACGTAGCGGAAGAAAAAGATAAATCCTCAGATTCACTGACGGTTTAATGCACTTCGTCCGGCTTTGTTACACCTACAATTAACGGCTCCTCCTCTATTTCCCGGGTAGCGCTGCTCACTTACATATTCCCTCTGTTATTTTTAGGTAGGAGAAAAATCATACGTCCTCCACAGACTGTGGTGTCACTGTACTGTCATTACTGAGTCAGATTTTAAAAACATACCGTATACAACACGAGACAGAAAACCCTACTAGAAAAAGTGATATCGGCTGCAACGTTCATCATTGTTACAATTAATTGATGCTAGTATTTCCGTAGTTTCGAGGTATCCACTTGGTCAAACACTGTACAATATCATATTATGCCTGTTACAAAGCTATGTTCAAAAATTAATTTTTCTGGGGCTGAGCTGTAACTTTTTCCTTTACTATCCGTAATTCAAACATAACTCTTTCGTTCTAGCGCCTTTGTAGCTGACCGTATCTATTATTGAGGACACTGATACACAGTTCTCTTCGTCGATTAGTTCGAAGTAATAGGCATATTTTTTTAACTTAGGTACAAGCGATGTACAAGGTAACTCCATTATTTTTAAGCATTTCCGACTACTTCTCATATGGGGCAAAATTATTAAATTCCAATTGAGGAATCCTGTTCATTGAAAAGAAAAGGGAATGTACATGTTCTGACAAATATCATTTGTTACGTTGCAGATTCCTTTAATTCTAGAAGATCAGAATTCAGTGATGTACTCGTCCTGTGACTGTCTGAAAAGTAATAATCACTGCTCTGAGTTTTCTCTGAGTCTGGCCGTATGAATCTCTCACAGCTTTCTCCGTGTTTGTACTGTTGTCCCTTTGAACTGCAAAACTGATGAAACCGAATATATTTTCTTCAATAACCCGTATGTTGTAACATTTACAACCTGATAATGTGGTAGTTATCAGGAGAAAGAAAACTGGCGTTCTACGGATCGGAGCGTGGAATGTCAGATCCCTTAATCGGGCAGGTAGGTTAGAAAATTTAAAAAGGGAAATGGATAGGTTAAAGTTAGATATAGTGGGAATTAGTGAAGTTCGGTGGCAGGAGGAGCAAGACTTCTGGTCAGGTGATTACAGGGTTATAAACACAAAATCAAATAGGGGTAATGCAGGAGTAGGTTTAATAATGAATAGGAAAATAGGAATGCGGGTAAGCTACTACAAACAGCATAGTGAACGCATTATTGTGGCCAAGATAGATACGAAGCCCACACCTACTACAATAGTACAAATTTATATGCCAACTAGCTCTGCAGATGACGAAGAAATTGAAGAAATGTACGATGAAATAAAAGAAATTATTCAGATAGTGAAGGGAGACGAAAATTTAATAGTAATGGGTGACTGGAATTCGAGTGTAGGAAAAGGGAGAGAAGGAAACATAGTAGGTGAATATGGATTGGGGCTAAGAAATGAACGAGGAAGCCGCCTAGTAGACTTTTGTACAGAGCACAACTTAGTCATAGGTAACACTTGGTTTAAGAATCATGAAAGAAGGTTGTTTACGTGGAAGAACCCTGGAGATACTAAAAGGTATCAGATAGATTATATAATGGTAAGACAGAGATTTAGGAACCAGGTTTTAAGTTGTAAGGCATTTCCAGGGGCAGATGTGGACTCTGACCACAATCTATTGGTTATGAACTGTAAATTAAAACTGAAGAAACTGCAAAAAGGTGGGAATTTAAGGAGATGGGACCTGGATAAACTAAAAAACCAGAGGTTGTACAGAGTTTCAGGGAGAGCATTAGGGAACAATTGACAGGAATAGGGGAAAGAAATACAGTAGAAGAAGAATGGGTAGCTCTGAGGGATGAAGTAGTGAAGGCAGCAGAGGATAAAGTAGGTAAAAAGACGAGGGCTGCTAGAAATCCGTGGGTAACAGAAGAAATATTGAATTTAATTGATGAAAGGAGAAAATATAAAAATGCAGTAAATGAAGCAGGCAAAAAGGAATACAAACGTCTCAAAAATGAGATCCACAGGAAGTGCAAAATGGCTAAACAGGGATGGCTAGAGGACAAATGTAAGGATGTAGAAGCTTATCTTACTAGGGGTAAGATAGATACTGCCTACAGGAAAATTAAAGAGACCTTTGGAGAGAAGAGAACCACGTGTATGAATATCAAGAGCTCAGATGGCAACCCAGTTCTAAGCAAAGAAGGGAAGGCAGAAAGGTGGAAGGACTATATAGAAGGTTTATACAAGGGTGATGTACTTGAGGACAATATTATGGAAATGGAAGAGGATGTAGATGAAGACGAAATGGGTGATACGATACTGCGTGAAGAGTTTGACAGAGCACTGAAAGACCTGAGACGAAACAAGGCCCCCGGAGTAGACAACATTCCATTAAAACTACTGACGGCTTTGGGAGAGCCAGTCATGACAAAACTCTACCAGCTGGTGAGCAAGATGTATGAGACAGGCGAAAGACCCTCAGACTTCAAGAAGAATATAATAATTCCAATCCCAAAGAAAGCAGGTGCTGACAGATGTGAAAGTTACCGAACTATCAGTTTAATAAGTCACAGCTGCAAAATACTAACGCGAATTCTTTACAGACGAATGGAAAAGCTGGTAGATGCGGACCTCGGGGAGGATCAGTTTGGATTCCGTCGAAATGTTGGAACACGTGAGGCAATACTGACCTTACGACTTATCTTAGAAGAAAGATTAAGAAAAGGCAAACCTACGTTTCTAGCATTTGTAGACTTAGAGAAAGCTTTTGACAATGTTGACTGGAATACTCTTTTTCAAATTCTAAAGGTGGCAGGTGTAAAATAGAGGGAGCGAAAGGCTATTTACAATTTGTACAGAAACCAGATGGCAGTCATAAGAGTCGAGGGGCATGAATGGGAAGCAGTGGTTGGGAAAGAAGTGAGACAGGGTTGTAGCCTCTCCCCGATGTTATTCAATCTGTATATTGAGCAAGCAGTAAAGGAAACAAAAGAAAAATTCGGAGTAGGTATTAAAATTCATGGAGACGAAGTAAAAACTTTGAGGTTCGCTGATGACATTGTAATTCTGTCAGAGACGGCAAAGGACTTGGAAGAGCAGTTGAACGGAATGGACAGTGTCTTGAAAGGAGGATATAAGATGAACATCAACAAAAGCAAAACGAGGATAATGGAATGTAGTCCAATTAAATCGGGTGATGCTGTGGGAATTAGATTAGGAAATGAGACACTTAAAGTAGTAAAGGAGTTTTGCTATTTAGGAAGTAAAATAACTGATGATGGTCGAAGTAGAGAGGATATAAAATGTAGACTGGCAATGGCAAGGAAAGCGTTTCTGAAGAAGAGAAATTTGTTAACATCGAATATAGATTTAATTGTCAGGAAGTCATTTCTGAAAATATTTGTTTGGAGTGTAGCCATGTATGGAAGTGAAACATGGACGATAACTAGTTTGGACAAGAAGAGAATAGAAGCTTTCGAAATGTGGTGCTACAGAAGAATACTGAAGATAAGGTGGATAGATCACGTAACTAATGAGGAGGTATTGAATAGGATTGGGGAGAGGAGAAGTTTGTGGCACAACTTGACTAGAAGAAGGGATCGGTTGGTAGGACATGTTTTGAGGCATCAAGGGATCACAAATTTAGCATTGGAGGGCAGTGTGGAGGGTAAAAATCGTAGAGGGAGACCGAGAGATGAGTACACTAAGCAGATTCAGAAGGATGTAGGTTGCAGTAGGTACTGGGAGATGAAGAAGCTTGCACAGGATAGAGTAGCATGGAGAGCTGCATCAAACCAGTCTCAGGACTGAAGACCACAACAACAACAACAATGTGGTAGTATTCGGATGTCAGTAATACGCTGTTTTCTTGACATAGTGTTTTTACCCAGTAGCAAAATAAGATTACAGCCGCAAATTTTTCTCTCTCTCTCTCTCTCTCTCTCTCTCACACACACACACACACACACAGACACACACACACACACAAACACACACACATGCACATACACGTGTAAACACTCTGAGACACAAGATACATAAACACAAACACTTTCTGTGGCTATGCAGCAAACATGAGAAAACAAGTATACACCACGTTTTCGTTATTTTACCCCTTCCCTTACCTACACAATTGACGTACCCGTGAAGTACCTCCAAAGGTGATGGAAAATTCCAGAGAGCAGCCGTTCAAATCCCCGTGAGGCCATACAGATTTAGTTTCTGCCATTCACTAATAACCCCGTCGCCAGTGGGACCCAAGTCCCCCGTCTTTCTTCCAAATAAAATGTTTGCTCTGAAAAAGGTAGTGTAGTTAATGTACTGGAACTTCTTCAGAGATATTTTAGCGTTTTAATACCCGTCAGTGACACTCCCAATAGAGGCGGAGCATAATCTCGGAGTTGACAAGGATAAGGGAGAAATCTGATATCTTCGGAGGAAACTTCCCGACGTATACTCATTGGATTAGGAAACACATTTAGGGGCTCACTATGTAGCCAGTAAAAGTTGCATATAGTAGCTTTTAACAGTTTCAATACATAGCCGTCAATAATTACAAATGAGCTGAATATTTTTTCAAGTTAGAAGTGAACACATAACTTTAAAGTACAACAGCTAGTATTTTATTAGGGTCCAACCAGTCGTGGAATAGAAACCACAGTGAAAACCCAATAAAGCTTCCACAAATGTGTTTGGTTGTGAAACTAATAAGTCCATCTTTCATGGTTACATCGCTGTTTTCCGTCCTGAGTGCACAGTGAACACTCAAACATTCATAGAAAATGGTGTCTCCTGCCATTTATGAGTACCTGCTTGGAAATTTGCTTGATTTCATGCAGCCCACATAACGTAAATGTCATGCATTTCGTTCCTTACGGCAATTTTTTGCTGCACGCTGCAGGAGATATGAAGACGCCCTAGCACTGTTTTCGATGGGAAGTGTTTCATCATATACCAAACCGTACAGACATTGCTCCCTCTAATTTTCATCTCTATTCACGTGAACCGCAGGCTATGAAGACAAAATTTTGCACAGACAACAAGCTGCAGACCAGCATAGGGAATACTCAGAAAGCACAGGCAGCTGTCTTTTATAATGATGGGAAAGTTGGTACAACGACAAATACCTATCTCGGAGTGACAATGCATAGACAAATAGCTGGGAGGAGCACCTAACTGTTACAAAGAAACATTTTTTATTTTCACTGTAGTTTCCGCTTCGCGCCCGATTAGATCTTAATAAATGAATAGCTTTCATAAGTCAACAATATTTCTTCACTGTTACCAAAGTAGGAAAAAGTTCTCAACTTCTGAATACGGAAGCAAATTTGTCTTTCAATATAAAGGCTGCCAATAGATTTGTAAAATCAAATTTCCTTGAGATATGTAGCGGCACCACCGTTTAGGATAGCGAAATTTAGTTTTGTGCGATATTCAGAGCACGAGTTACAGCCAGGTGCGGGCCGGATTCCAGTAAGTTACGCATACCAGCAGTTTCAAAGCCAATACTGGTCACAGGGGCTAGAACTGCCGGAGACAACACACACAGCAGTTTCCATGGTGCAAGTGACAGGCAGATGACGGCCTCGGGGAAAATCTGTAACGCATACGAGACGCGAAGTGGCGCGCTTGGCAAAATAGAGGCGCACAGCCGAGTATAAATAGGTGCTGTTTCTAACGAGATTCATTCTAGTGTGGCAGCTCTCCTGAATGGCGGGGCATATCACACCATTGGGATACACGCAGCAACAGATGCGGCGTCAGCATCTCAGCCCGCGGCGGGTCGTTGGTTCGACCTTTGAGGCCTACGCAGGGTCCGCAGCCAGCCAGGACAGGCCGCTCTTCAGCTCGCTACCGTGGGCAGTCGTCTTGGCTCCCGACACACGCCGGAGACTTTCCGAGACGAGGGCCACAGATTCAGACGCCGGATCACGGGCGATCGTTGCAACTGCATTCTCAGCTGTGCCAGCGAGGAAGAAGCAGCAGCGGGGTCAGTCTACGGCTCCTGGTAAAGCAGTGAGGAGTCAACGAGGATGGTGATCACTGAGTCGGCTGCTGGCGCAGCCATCCTGACATCATCAGAAGTCAGAGGGCCATCCGAAGCCGGCACAACACAGCGTTGCATTGCACAGGTCGCTGCCGTGCTTCTTCAGCATTGTGGGGCCCTGTGGCGCAGAATGAGGTTAACAGAGCACTGTAGTGGAAACAAACAAATCATTTGGAAAGTTCTTGCCGAGTTTTAATACGGCACCTCCTGGCTCCCACCCTTTAAATTTGGTGTCTTTCCGCTACATTTGTTCATCATGATACGTTCGGTGTGAGACGTCGCCACAACATTTGGTGTCAGTATAGCGGACGTTTTTTGTCCAGTATGACGTTTGAGCCCACCGCCGGCAGTAGTCACAAGATGTGGTGAGTGCTGTCAAAATTGTTCTTTTGAGTCTTGGACGTTTTCTTTCTTTTTTGTTTGTGTTTTGAGTATGAAGTGTCAAATCCACACTGTAGCTGTATTGCGTGTGAATAGTATTTATTTGTTGTCAGGGTAAGTGTTAGTGAATCTGGGGCAGTAAGATTTATTTTCTTTCCTGGCATTCGATTACTGGGTTTATGATGATACTGAGTGTGATGATTCAGGGCTGTAGAAAGCCACGTTGTTCTTGTACATAAACATTTTGTTTCGGGACTAACTGGGAACGAAAGCAACACAATGGCAGAGACATTGAGGCAAGGTATGACGGAACCAGAAGCGGTGCGGATTTTGGTGGAAGAGGTAGCACAACTGATAGCGGACAGTATGCAGTTGAGAAGTGAGGCAGCATGTAGAAGTGAGCAGAAAACCGCAAATGATCAGTCATCGTTGCCTAGGGTGCAGGAAATCGATTCAGCAACTGTTAGTTTGATTATTCCGTTTTCTGGCATGGCATCTGAGGATGTGCGTTGTTTTGTGGAAATTTCAGCTGTTCTGAATGGCTGGTCTGATAAACAGTTGCTACATGTAACCCAGGTTAGGTTAACGGGTGAAGCGAAAACATATGTAAGGTGTTCTGAGGCCTTAAGGAAGGCCGGACAGTTTAAGCAGTTAAAGGAAGGGATTTTACAAAGATACAAGAAACAGAATAGCGCTCGGTACTTTAGAGAGAGGTTAAGTACAATGACAAAGAGACAGGGGGAGACGGTGTAAAAATTTGTGGACAGTATAAGGGAAATTAATGAGTATACTTACGAGTTGGGTCAGAGCGATGAAGCCAATAGTATTCAGTTTCAGGAGGCCGAGCACAGGGCACTTGATGTATTTTTGAGAGGGTTACTGGCGCATATTTCACGGAAAGTGCTTGAAGGTAATCCGAAAGATTTGTATTCGGCTATTCAGCTGGCGCCGGCCGCTGTGGCTAAGTGGTTCAAGACGTTACAGTCAGGAACCGCGCAACAGCTACGGTGGCAGGTTCGAATCTTGCGTTGGGCATGGGTGTGTGTGATGTCCTTAGGTTAGTTAGATTTAAGTAGCTCTAAGTTCTACGGACTGATGACCTGACAAGTTAAGTCCCACAGTGCTCAGAGTCATTTGAACCATTCCGCTGGCGATTCAGTTTGAGGAAATAGACGTGGCAACAGGGGCATGTGAGAGGCAAGCAGTGTTTACGGCGGGTGTGAAACGTTTTGAGTGTGGTCGTATGGGACATGTGCAGAGGCAATGTACCCAGTCACGAAGGAATAGAGTAAGGGGTGGAAATCAGCAACGTGGAGGATGGAGAAGTGGATATAAGAGACGTGGACAAGCATTAAACGTCAGAGGGGGCACAAGACTCACCTAAGGGAACCCCCGTTTAATTTCAGTGCTACGAATATCTATGCAGAGGTGGAATATTCAGTGGTAGGATCCATAGGAACTAAAAAGTTTAAGATTTTGTTGGACACAGGGGCTCAAGTGTCTGTGGCTACTAAGAGGTGTGTGTGTGTGTTTGAGGTTTACGGGCGCTAAACAGCGTGGTCATCAGAGCCCAAACGCATAGAAACAGGAACACAAGCGGTGAAGGGACGAAGACGGACGCCGAACAAGGAGAACGGCTGAAAGACACAGGCCTGACGCAGTTCCAAATGCGCACATACAGAGGCAAAACAAGAGGAGAAGAAACACACTAAAAAAGGAAAGGAAACACAAGGAAAAGAGAACAGATACCGAAGGGAAACAAGGAGGTAATCGTGACTGGCGGACCTCTTACCTAAAACCTGGGTGAGCCAGTCACCCAGCAGCACATTAAAACCTTCTCCCTAAAATCCGAGGCAACAGATTGGACAGGACACAAAACCGTAAGACCTTAACCACAGTCGCTGCGTCGTCTTGCAAAATAGAGGGCAAATCCGGTGGCAAGGAAACCACCGCCCTCTGGTCAGAGAATAAAAGACAGTCAAGTAAAATGTGGCGGACAGTAATCTGAACGCCACAAGCACTGCAGATTGGGGGGTCCTCCCGCCGGAGTAAAAAACCATGCGTGAAGGGACTGTGTCCAATGCGGAGGCGAGTGAGGAGAACCTCATCCCGCCTTTATGACTGGTAGGACGTACGCCATGGTCGCGTAGTGGCCTTTACCAGACGCAGCTTATTGTCAGAAACTGCCAACCACTCCTCTTCCCATTGATGCATAACACGAAAACGCAAAAGGGAGGTTACAGCATGGAGGGGGACGGCACAGTCAACAACGTGAGGGAGGGAACATGCATCTTTGGCAGCCACATCCGCCAGTTCGTTTACCCTAATACCCACGTGCCCCGGCACCCAGCAGAAAGAAACCTCCTTCCCCTGCCGTTGCAGGTGGAGTAGGGCATCATGGATGTTCTGGACGACCGTATCCGCCGGGTACAAGTGTTGCATGGTCTGAAGGGCACTCAGGGAGTCAGAAAAGATGAGGAACTTAAGACTGGTAACACATCTCATCTGCTCCAATGCCCGCAAGATTGCAAACAATTCGGCATCGAGGATGGTAAACGCCGCAGGAAGCCGTAACTTGACGACTCGATCAGGGAAAACAACAGCACAACCAACAGAGTCCCCCTGTTTAGAGCCATCTGTGAATACAGGTACATGGTCCGGATGCTGGTTTAAAATATCGTAAAATAAGGAGGTAAAAACAAACGCCGGAGTGCAATTCCTCTAAGAATATAATGGGACGAAGGAAGTTAGACACACCACGCTATAGGACGCGTGGAATGGGAGATAAGGACGCCACGCCTTTGGGGTCGGTGACAGTTGACTTTCAAAGAGAGAAAGTCCGATTTGATACATATATGGAGGTAGTACCATGGGTAAGTGAGGGCTACGACATGATCCTAGGAGTAGATTTATTGCATCAACATCATGCCGAAATTGACCTAGGACAACGAACTGTGGAACTTGGTGGAAAGTTATTTCCGCTAGGGGAAACTGTTGTTCGCCCAGAGCTGCAGCGAGTGGCGTTCAGCGTAATGATCAAACTAATTGAACCACGTACATTAGTATTATGGCTTAATTCCCATGTGTGTGTGTCTAGTGGCACCGGGAAGTCTCTTTGGGTAAGTATGGAGTCAAATCTACCTGTGGGTACAGTATGTGGTATTGAACGTTTGGAGGATAATGAAGTTTTGGGCTCACTGGGTTGTTTTGTGTGACGTAGTGTTGTACGCGTACAGGAGGGTAACGATGGGCCAGTAGTTCCCGTGAACGTGGATAATTGTAGTTCTGTAGACGCGAATTTGAGGAAAGGAGTTTTACTAGCAAATTTGGATGTGCCAGATAACGAAGACTGTTGTTCGAGAGGTAAGCGAAGCGATCAACCACTAACTGCCGATAGAACTGCATTACGTGACAAAATTAAGCATTTGAAAGGAGGAGAAAGAGAGCATGTGGAGGAATTATTGTTGGAATTTAAGAATTTGTTTTTTCCACAAGGGCCGTTACCAGCAAATCCATTAGTTGAACACAGGATACCAACAAGGAATGAAGCACCTGTTTACCGTAAACCATACAGAATACCGAGGTACTTGGAGCCGATTTTGGAGCATTTCGCTGATCAGCAGCTTTCAGAAGGTATTATAGAGCATAGTAATAGTTTCTGGGGAGCGGGCATTGTCGTTGTGCCTAAAAAGTTGAGGATGGAACTAAGAAATACAGGTTCTGTTGTGACTACTGATACCTCAATAATAAGACAGTAACGGACGCATATCCCATTCCAAACATATCGAAGACTCTGTATCACTTAGGAAAGTGGCGGTACTTTTCTACGATGGATTTGATAAGTGGTTATCATCAGTTAGTGGTGGCTCCAGAGTAGCGTCCAAAAACTGCTTTCTCTACACCTGGAGGCCATTACCAGTACGTTAGAATGCCATTCGGTTTGAAAAACGCTCCGGCAACGTTTCAGAGGTTGCTAGACAGTGTCTGGAGGGGTTTGAAACCACGACAGTGTCCTGTCTATTTGGATGACGTTATAGTGTAGCCGGCCGTAGTGGCCGTGTGGTTGTAGGCGCTACAGTCTGGAGCCGCCGCGACCGCTACGGTCGCAAGTTCGAATCCTGCCTCGGACATGGATGTGTGTGATGCCCTTAGGTTAGTTATCTTGTCATGGAGGGGGTAGTGCAGCGAATAGGAGAGTGGTGGAAAGGTATTGGTGGAGAGGTAGGAAAGGAGATGTGGATCAGTATGTCAATAATTGTATATCACGTGCGCAGAGCAGATTTGAGTTGGAAACAGCTGAAACTACAACGTTTACCGGCATTTTCTTTACTCAGGCGTTTTAGGCGAACGCCATCACGGAACAGATTCGTTCTGACAATAACAGACCATTTTTCAAGGTATATGGAGATGGTGGCTATACCAAATCAACAAACAGCAATGCGGAAAGGAAGTTTACCGCCGTATAGAGTGGGGCCAATGGGTAATGCTGTCCAGCCCCTATACGCAAAAAGGGAAAACTAAGAAGCTCCACACGAAGGGCCGTACCAAGTTGTTGAAACCATATCTCCCGTTAATGTTAAGCTTCAGCTGCCAACGAGAACAAAGATACTACACATTGGACAATTACAGCCATTTAAGGGTTGCCCGGAAGTGATTGCAGGCGTGTCACAGGAAGGAAAATAGTTCAAATGGCTCTGAGCACTATGGGACTTAACATCTGAGGTCATCAGTCCCCTAAAACTTAGAACTGCTTAAACCTAACTAACCTAATGACATCACACACATCCATGCCCAAGGCAGGATTCGAACCTGCGAACGTAGCAGACCCGCGGTTCCGCTCTGAAGCGCATAGAACCGCTCGGCCACCGCGGCCGGCTACAGGAAAGAAAGAGAGAGTGAAGAGTCGTGCCAAGCTCAGAGAAAACCAGGAAGATAGAGTACAGCATGAAGTATCGTATGTTTTGCGACCTAGAAAGTAGTAGAGTAGTTGTAGTTTTTCTTTTGCTTTCGTGCCATGTATAATTGGGTTTGGCTGGATTAATTAGGCATTCTATTTTATATGTGTTTTCGAGCTCTGTAAGCCTGCTAGGGGCAGCAGTCCTTTTAAAGAGGGAGGAAGGGTGATGGTGGTCCCTACCCTCACGTTACTGAAAAGGGAATTGTAGCGTCTGACGTATGTGGAGCGTTGCTGGAGGAGAAATCAAACGCAGTTCTGGAGAAATAAATGGGTCGGAGTAAATTTTGTAGCAAAGCCGTAGTTGATGTGTGTTGAACGATGTCAGAGTCGTACGATTTCCTGTTGAAATTTTTAGTTATCGAAAGTGCTGGGTGAAGAAACTCGTGTTTATTGCACCAGTTTACGTATTGTAAATTAAAGGATGAAAGTAGTCACACAGTCGGTGTTGAGTTTGGATCAAGAATAGTGAATGTTGGAGGAAAATCTGTGAAGCTACAGATATGGGACACATTCACGGTGCAGTTACTTTTTGCCAGTAGGAATAGACTGTCCAAGTGATATCGTGGAGCCAAAATTGAGCTTGCATTGGCTCTTCTCCATCTACGATAATTAAGTAGTAGTAGCAAGTTGTTTTGTGCAAGGAGTACTTACGGAAGCGAAACATGTAGAGCTCGAAGGAAGCGGAGTTTTAATCAATGGCACTAAGTGTAACATAATAGGTCCAACCTTCCATCTGCCTGCGTCAATTTCAGAAGTCACGGAATTCAATGTTATGCCGCCACTGCTGTACTGGCCAGAAACCACTTTAGAGTTTTTGCCAAGGCAGAATCAGGCCTTGTTTAATCACACTCGGGAGCCAGGTGTGTTGAGATCCGCAAACCAGTTCATATTAGGGCAAGAGGGGTGCATATCAGCCGAACAGCTAGTTTAACATTTCTCTCAGCATAGGGAAAGCCAACAACAAATAACGATCATATTGAGAACCTCTGTGCCAAGTGTTATAGCAGTCTTAACTTTGTTATGTGTTGTTTCCTTTCTGATCAGGCGGAGAGCCAATTCCCAGAGGGATCTGGGAGTACTCCCAGTAGATTGGATACCGAGGGCATAGGTAAGGGGTTGAACAAGCGTTCAGCAGAGTGGTCTTCCATTAAGGATATTTTTATGTTTTTGCCCTCATGTCATGTGCTTAGGATCACTAGACCACATCTAAGTTTTTTAATTGAAAGTAAGTATGTCATAAGTGCCAATCCAAAAAAGTTTTAGATTTAGTTGAGAGTCTTCCTGAAGAGGGCACCACCGTTTAGGATAGGGAAGTTAGTTTTGTGCGATATTCAGAGCACGAGTTGCAGCCAGGTGCGGGCCGGATTGAAGAAAGTTACGCATACCAGCAGTTTCAAAGGCAAATACAGGCCACAGAGGCTAGAACTGCTGGAGAGAACACACACAGCAGTTTCCATGGTGCAAGTCACAGGCAGAAGAGGTCCTCTGGGAAAACCTGTTACGCATACGTGTCGCGAAGTGGCGCGCTTGGCAAAATAGAGGCCCACAGCCGAGTATAAATAGGTGCTGTTTCTAACGAGATTCATTCTAGTGTGGCAGCTCTCCTGGATGGCGGGGGCATATCACACCATTGGGATACACGCAGCAACAGATGCGGCGTCAGCATCTCAGTCCACGGCGGGTCGTTGGTTCGACCTCTGAGGCCGATGCAGGTCCGCAGCCAGCCAGGACAGGCCGCTACTGTGGGCAGTAGTCTTGGCTCCCGACACACGCCGGAGACCTTCCGTCTCGGACGAGGGCCAAAGATTCGGACGCCGGATCACGGGCGATCGTTGCCACTGCATTCTCAGCTATGCCAGCGAGGAGGAAGCAGCAGCGGGACCAGTATACGGCTCCTGGCAAAGCAGTGAGGAGTCAACGAGGATGGTGATCACTGACTCAGCTGCTGGTGAAGCTCCATTTGGTTCCATCCCGCTACATTTGGTCATCTTGATACATTCGGTGGCAGAAGTCGCCACAACAGATACAAAGATTATTTCAAAAAATCACCAAATTAGCGATTTAACATTATATATAGGTTCGTATCTGTTTTTAAAGTTGCTGGCTAAAATACACTACTGGCCATTAAAATTGCTACACAAAGAATAAATTTAGATGATAAACGGGTATTCATTGGACAAATATATTATAGTAGAACTGACATGTGACTACATTTTCATGCAATTTGGGTGCGTAGATCCTGAGAAATTAGTACCCAGAAAAAACACCTCTGGCCGTAATAACGGCCTTGATACGCCTGGTTATTGAGTTAGAGCTTGGATGGCGTGTACAGGTACAGCTGCCCTTGCAACTTCAACACGATACCACAGTTCATCAAGAGTAGTGACTGGCGTATTGTGACGAGCCAATTGCTCGGCCACCATTGACCAGATGTTTTCAATTGGTGAGAGATCTGGAGAATGTGCTGGCCATGGCAGCAGTCGAACATTTTCTGTATCCAGAAAGGCCCGTGCAGGACCTGCAACATGCGGTCGTGCATTATCCTGCTGAAATGTAGGGTTTCGCAGGTATCGAATGAAGGGTAGAGCCACGGGTCGTAACACATTTGAAATGTAACGTCCAGTGTTTAAAGTGCCGTCAAAGCGAACAACAGGTGACCGAGACGTTTAACCAATGGCACCCCATACCATCACACCTGGTGATACGCCAGATGGCGAACACGCGCTTCCAATGTGCGTACACCGCGATGTTGCCAAACACGGATGTGAACATCACGATGCTGTGAATAGAAAAAAATTACGATTTGCCATTCGTGCACCCAGGTTCGTCGTTGAGTACACCACCGCAGGCGCTCCTGTGTGTGACGCAGCGTCAAGGGTAACTGCAGCCATGGTATCCGAGCTGATAGTCCATGCTGCTGCAAACGTCGTCGAACTGTTCGGGCAGATGGTTGTCGTCTTGCAAACGTCCCCGTCTGTTGACTCAGGGATCGAGACGTGGCTGCACGATCCGTTACAGCCATTCGGATAAGATGCCTGTCATCACTACTGCAAATGATACGAGGCCCTTGGGATCGAGCACGGCGTTCCGTAGTACACTCCTGAACCCATCGATTCCATATTCTGCTAACAGTCATTGGATCTCGACCAACGCTAGCAGCAATGTCGCGATATGATAAACCGCAATCGCGTCACAACAACGTTTCACCAGGCAACGCCGATCAGTTGGTGTTTGTGTATGAGAACTCGACTGGAAACTTTCCTCATGTCAGCACGTTGTAGTTGTCGCCACCGGTGCCAGCCTTGTGTGAATGCTCTGAAAAGCTAATCATTTGCATATCACAGCATCTTCTTACTGTCGGTTAAATTTCTCGTCTGTAGCAAGTCATCTTCGCGGAGTAGCTATTTTAATGACCAGTAGTGTAAATCTCATCATACATCAGAAGCCTTTCTTTATTAGAACTGCAATAGCACTTGTAGGGTATGGTAAAGTTATGTTTCCCATCTCTGAGAGAAATTGTTTTCTATATTGCTGGAACTTAAAATAAGAGTATATTAAATTATTGTTATCTCCAGCATCCTGACTATTGCAATGAAAACAGTGTCTGAATTATTTAGCCTTAAGTACTGGAAACTAGCTGGCTAGCTGACAAGCTGCTGTGACTGTGTGACTGTAGAGACAGTTCTGCAGAGTATTTATGTCTTGTAAAACCAAGATATGCGAGGTATGCATCTGAAAGACTCGCCTATATTTACGATTGATGTATCCTCACCTTCTTTCCACTGTGACCTGATTTCCATTGTTACTTCATGCAATAAATCTCGTGAATAACAAATGATCGTCAAGGTAACCGCCGGATACAGCAGCTTCCTTGTTCTACGGTTCTACTGCTTCCTTGTACATAATGCTTGCCCTAACTTTCAACCTAAGCAAATACATTTACTTCATCGAGAGCAATATATTACGCCGTGGGGTACGACCATAGCAAGATTAGTACTTACGTTTCCTGCACAATGGAACGGAATGCTTTTTGACTCACATATTGAGAACAAATAAAATGTGTTCGTCGTTCTCAGATAGCGAAATGTAACTTCTGTCTTCTCTGTCTTATTATTATAACCAAAATCTAAACTATTTGCAATTGCATACACTACGTTTCCTGAAGGGCACATGTAAAGTTACATCCATTATTTACTTAGCGATACGGTTGACCATCGAAAGCGCAACGGAAATCAGACTCTCGAGTATTAGAAGGAAATAATTGAAAATCAGAATGGTTGATCATGTATAGAAAAAAATTTAAAGTAGGGAGAACACAGATTACTAACTATTATTGCAGTAGAGGCCTCGTTATAGGAAACTGGGGAAAATTCCAAATATTTGTGAGTGATGATGTGACTTAAGCTTGTCATTGCGGAAGGACAATGGTAGTTCCAGAAAAAAATACGTACTAGGTATGCTAGTAACTTATTGACATACACTTGTTTGTTCAGTTCGTATCGTCTTTAACAACTATGAACACTACTGAACTACAGCCAATAGCCCCCAAAGAAGAAACGAACTTTTATATGAGAATGTGGTGGATGCTGACAGGTAGCGAATGCTTGCGTGTTAACTGTGAAGCTCTTGCATGATAATGTACCTAAAAGTCTACAGTAATACTCATAGCATTGGGGCATATGCTAAATATTGTGAGTCATGGTCTGAAATAAGCATGTTATTGCGGGAAAGACAATGCTAGTTCCAGAAAACTCACATACAAACTAAGTTTGCTAGTAACTTACTCTATTAGAGAAACCACTCCTTTACACAATAAGTAGATACATACTGAAGGTAACTGATCAATACTGAAATTAAAACTAATAAGCAAACGTTACCAACTTCACCTCATATTTTAAGGAGAAAAGCAAGGTAGCCATAAAGGAGCCCCAGCAAACAATGCCTTGTGAACTTTCTGTCGATACACAGTTAATACCTTCTGAATGTACGGCTTTTAAACATTTGCGCACCAGCTGTTTGTCACTTCGTCCACCCCTGTCAGTCACCTAATTCCCGAGCTTGAAGTTCTGTACAGGGGAGTCCCAACCAGCATCCTTCCTTCTGAAGGATGTTGAAGGAGAGGCCGGACGTCTGGCGATTCGACCTGTTGTGCAGGAACTCATAAACAGCATTCCATGCTTTCTTGCAACTCAGAAGGTGTCGACGTGTAGCCTTGGCGTGCTCGGTCACCAGATCTGTCTCCAGATCATGAGGGGTATCATTGGAAGAGACGTCCAGCGTCATCCACAACCAGCATTTCGTTAATGAACTTATCATTTTCATAATAGGTAGACAAGCGTTAATAGGGAACCTGATGCGAGGAAAAAAGACTTGACCTCTTGAAAGAGTAACGCAGGACTTTCAAGAAGAGATTTCAAGGTCGTCTGCGTGCGACCGATCTACGAAGAGCTGAGATGTGTCTCGCCGAGCAACACGTTCTAACCCAATACGTTCCAGACGCGAGTCCGGTAACGTAACCACCGTGCCTGCCAGTTAGGTATCTGTTTTCTTGATAGACAAATTGGATAACTTTTTAGATGTCTCTGGGATCCATTCAGGTACGTTTCTTTCTATCACGGAAATGGATGGTACCTGTCTTCTGATGCCCACGAAATCGACAAGACGATTAGCTTATCGTTTTCCTTTTCTTGATAACTCTACGTTAAACGTAACTGCGTTTTACACTGCTTCCTAAATGTTATATACCAAAACGTTTGCCGACCCAACGAGACAGGAAGAATTACTTTCTTGATGCACTCTTTCTTCTGTCTGTAGAAACTTGCTACTCAGAAACATATAAAACACTTTCAACCTTTTTACTCTCATGTCATGTTAAAGAGTCCATTATTTTCCGTGCGAAGCAAAATTGGGAGCCTTGCTTTCACTCTTCATTATAGAGTACTGCAGTCATACAAGCACACACCTACTTTCACTCTCGTGGGCCCAGTTCTTAAACGATCAATTCAGTCGGTTTTTAGCGTTGAGAGCCCACAAGGTGAATGCCAACTTTCACGCGACTTCTCATGACTCTTTTGTGCCGGTTACTTCCACTTCCGCAGGACTCCTAAGATTCCGCGCTGCAATTACGCTAAATTTCCAACAAGTACCTCTCACCGATTTCTTCGGTTGCTGCGTGGCTTTGCGTGACGTTATTATTCGCTGTGTTTAGAGAGATCACACCTCCACGAAGACCTGCGTCTCACCTAAAGTCTTCCACAAAGGTCAACTCAGAACTTGAATCATCTTTGTATAGACAGTGTCGTTTGGCTAGTATCGTAAAAGCAGTGGGTGCTATTGTTGGCAACGCCAAATCGATGAAACTGTAATTTTCTACGAATGGTGCAATTAGTACAGCTGAAATCTTTAGCTTCCTGCGAGTCGACAACAGCGTTGCAAGTTCGGAATATGTTAACACTGTGTCTACATACGGCATTAAATTTCAACTGACCAATATTTTCTTTGGAGCTGTACTTCTGCTAGTTTTCGTGGCAGCAAACCTTGCAGGGTAGCGCGATGGTTAGCGCACTGAACTCGCAGTAGGGAGGACGACAGTTCAAACCCGCGTCCGGCCATCCTGATCAAGGTTTCTTGTGATTTCCCTTAATCACTTAAGGCAAATGTCGGGATGGTTCCTTCGAAACGGCACGGCCGCTTTCCTTCTCCATCCTTCCCTAATCCGAGCTCGTGGTCCGTCTATAATAGGCTGGTTATCGATGGGACGTTGAACACTAATCTCTTCCTCCTCCTCTCCCTCGTGGCAGCAACCCGTTATTACCAGTACTCTACAATCCATGTGTTCATATTACTTGGGTCTGAGCTGATCAAAAGAATCTCTTTGTGATTTCATGCATAGTTTCTTGTCAATTTCGTGAAACCAAATCATTTTAATTGGTCCTGCACAACAAGAAACTCTCGTTAAATAATGATTGCAGAAACAGTAGCCACCTACATTTCTTGACGTATTCTGATTTGCTGTTCGTGTACATGTATATGTACATGTATTTGCCGTGTATGCAAAGAAATGGTTCAAATGGCTCTGAGCACTATGGGAGCTAGAACTTAGAACTACTTAAACCTAACTAACCTAAGGACATCACACACATCCATGCCCGAGGCAGGAATCGAACCTGCAACCGTAGCGGTCTCACCGTTCGAGATTGTATCGCCTTGGACCGCTCGGCCACCACAGCCGGCTGCGGTGTCAGCAGTTAAAATTATTGGATATAAGGTCCGTATCTTATGCAAAACAATATATTTTTACATGTAACCCAAAAATGTTGCAGCACATCTGTGCCATCATCACTGGGTTTCATTTGTCATCATCACCTGCATTACAAGGATTGGCCTGTTGTCTGTTCCTAACTCACAAAGAACATCATTCCCATCTTTTTCCAGGCCTTCCAAAATATCTTTTCCCATTGGTCTTGTAGTTCAGGATCTTCTGAGGATTTCTCTGACCTGCCATTCTCATGAAGTGTTGTTTGCTATCTTAACGATATTTTTGAATGTTTTCATTCATGCTGAATATATTTAATTCCATCCTAATATGTTTGTTTCTAATCACATCTCTTCTTGAACAGTCTTTCGTCTTTCTTAGGAACCTCATCTGTGCTGTTTGACTTTTATGTTTTTATTTTTTATTTATTTATTTATTTTTTTTTGTGGTAACCAAGCTTCCGCTTCCGTAGAATAACACCGGAATCGCCATTACTTTATAGAATTTCATGATTGTTTCTGTTTTCCTTTATGGCCCAATGTTCCGCTAATGGCACCACTGACAGCTTGATAATTGATTTATATTTTCAATATCAGGGTCCAAATCAAAACTTATAGCGCAGCATAAATAGGAGATTTAGGCCACTTGTTCTAAACTTGAATGATCCAAAACCATTTTTAATGTGACTGGATATTTTCCTCGGAATGCCATTATTTTTGTTTTCTTATTAGAAACATTAAAGTTGTACTTCTTGCAAATTTTGTTTAGGTGGTATACTGATCTTGGGAAGCCATCTTCATTCTTTTCAATAATAACGATATCATCAGCAAACAAAAGTACATTCAGGTTTTCTCATTCGTTATCTTTATTCATTTGTCTACTTTACATTTACTTCTGCTAATAATAATGTCAGTGTAAATATTAAAAAGGATGGGTGATAGGGCAGATCCTTGTCGAACCCCTTTGTTAATAATTGTTTCTTCTAATCGATTCCTTACTTTGTTTATTGAAACGCGTGTAGTTTTGTAATAACTTTTCAATTACATCTGTGATAGGGGTACCCACGTTCCAACCTAATCTTCCATAGGCTATCACGACTCATTCGGTCATAAGCCTCAACATCGATGTAATAACTTTTCAATGACATCTGTTATGTGATACGGGTGCCCACGTTCCGACCTAATCTTCCATATGCTATCACGACTCATTCAGACATAAACCTCAACATCGATGTAGGCCATATGGGTCTCTGTATTAAATTCTCTGTGATTTTGTGTGATGTTTTCAAATACAATAGTCTGAGCATGAATGACCCGATTTTGTTCTTCACAATAATACCTTCTATAACATTCTTCAAGCGGTTATTGTTGATATTTGAGTATACTTTGTACCCAGTGTTAGGAGACTTATCCCACGATAATTTATACAGTTACTACGTTTCCCTTTTTCGAAAAGAAAGATTACTTCTGTTGTATACCAAGGTTCTGGGGGCTTGCAGTTCGACCAACTAATTGTAAATGTCTTTTATTTTGTGGTAATCCTCCATATTTAAATAGCTCTGAATTTAGTCATCTATTTCAGTAGCGCTTTTCTGCTTTTCATGTTTTTCAAAGCCTATTGTAGTTCGTCCATAGTAACTGGAGCTACTGTGTCATTGTACATACTTTCTCGAGTATCATCTTCGGCCTTCTGTGTACACGACAAAACTTTACAATGATTTATCCGTTGTTCATTGGGTACAATGTTCAGTAAGGCAGTGTGTTTTTCCTCCTTTCTGAGGGCTTTCATGACCTTGTGTCCACATTGCTGTCTGCCAAGTTCGCTCTGTTCTAAGGCGCTCATGAGTGAGTCGCATGACCCTTGGTGTGGTTTGCGCACTATTTGTTTCGCAGCATTCCTTTTTATTTTGTTTGTTTCCCGACTTTCTGATGTTTTTGTCTGTAGAAAGTAGCCCCACCACGCGACTTAATCTGCGCAGCGCTCCTACCTCAGCCAGGAGATGTAAAATTACTGGCAAACTCCGAAACAACGTCGGATACATGACTGTATCAACTAGTGACAACCGAAAATCTTAAATTATTTTATTTATTAAAATCTTAATTTTGCATTATAGTAATCTGCGGGACCAGTCGGTCATTGTCGTGCACTGGGAGATCCGTTGTCTTTTGCTCATAGCTTCAATAATTCGCGGGAATGTATATGAACGTACTGAAAAATTCATCTCCTAGTTAGCTGCAGAAAGGTGTCTACAAAATGCGCTTACAACATAGATTTTAAGGCTCTGAGCACTATGCGATTTAACATCTGTTGCCATCGGTCCCCTAGACTTAGAACTACTTAAACCTAGCTAACCTAAGGACATCACACACACCCATGCCCAAGGCAGGATTCGAACCTGCGACCGTAGCGGTCGCGCGGTTCCAGACTGAAGCGTCTAGAACTGCTAGACCACACCGGCCGGCATAAATTTTAAAAGCGGGATCTGTGAATATTCAGTAGCTGTATGTACTTCGCCAACACAGTAACAGTGAATGGACCGGAAAAATGATATGTGTCCTGTGCCACACTTACGTAAATGTAACGATGAAACACGTAAGTGAAGTTCTCAAAAATGCTAAGTGAAAAGCGAGAAGTGGATGAACGAAGTGTGTTCTTGTAGCTGAGTAAAAGGATACACAATATAAAAGAAAGAACCATGTATCTCTGTCAACACTAATTGTTACGTTGAAAGTTTCGAGGGTCCACATCGCCGTCGTCTGCAGAGTGCCCTTAAGTGGTTCAAAATACCAGGTAACGCTCATCATGACAGAGCAATACAGGCCTTCCCCAGGGTATGCGCTACTGTTGTGCCGCGAATACACGTAGAGTGACACCGTTGGAACACACAGATTCTAAACAGTTCTGGAAGTTTACAGTTAAAACCTTTGGCTCCACCGTACGGGACATCTACGTCGTTTTTTGATTCCTGGAACAGTTTGCAACTTGGGAGTCCCATTTCCGTGAGATGACTGTAAGCCGAACTGAAACTCAGTTGGCTTCCCAAGCAGAATGCTGCTGCTTTAATTTTTTGCACCAACACGTATAAAGTGTATTACCCGCGTCTCATTTCTCAGCGTTTCTTCGTGTACATTAAATGTTTAATTCAGAAGCAATACGTATCAAAACCACCACATTTAGGAATTATTCTGTTGCAGAAAAAAAGAACACAGTCATATCGTTATCGAACTGCAGTGTATTTAGTATGGAATCATTTTAAGAAACATACTTTCGTTTTGTTTTTGAAAACAGATACCGAATGTAAACGAAACGTGGTGTAATAGTTTCAAAGCATTTATTATATCTAGTTGGCATTACCTTAAGCCTGTGACCATTCGCTTTTTACTTCATTAGGCGTGAATTCTCCTCACTGTGTGTAGGAAATAGTCGGCGGACAGTCACTGGTGTTCAACACGGAGGCGTCAGACGGAACAGAGTTTATTTTCAGTATTGTTACGCCTAAGAGTTTCGATCTTCGGTACAGGTTTCACAATAAATTCTGAGACTCTGCAGGTGCAATTTATTATTATTATTATTCCTGAGAAAGAACGAGTAAGCACTGCTGGGTTTTTGAGTGATTTCATTAGGTTCTCTACCGACTTTGTCGCGCATTCGAAAGATGTTCCATTGGGTTGCAGTGGTTTTCTCCGAACTACGACGCTTCAGAATTTGGTTTATGCACAGGATTATTATCGTGCTGATACAGAAGAAGTCGGACTATAAAGTGTTTTAACGATTAGTCACAAGATTCGTAAGCACAGTGCGTCTGCTGACTTTGCACTTGCTTTGTTCTACTTTCAGACACTTGAAGATATATCTACACCTCAGGCTCTTGTTAATGTGCATTTATTAGCCCATCTGTCAAAATTAATAAACAAACTTCCTCTACTAAATTTCTGTAATGCCATACTCAACTTTATACAGCCCTGTCGTACCATACTCAATAAAACTAGAAGCTCCACAGAGCATTGCTGCTGATAATTATTTCTCTTTCAGTGGCGTCTGTGGCTATTTTTGTGATAATGTCTTCCTTTTCCAACACGATACTCATGACCGAGTTCCGCGCGTTTCGTCGGATCATTCTGTACCTGCCATTCAAATGGCAATTCGATAGTTGTATCTGACGATTTGTTCTGATAAACCCTATCAGTACTCTCCTGAGACAGTATTTAGTGGCCCCTGACGTCTCGACTTTTCAGTAACATTGTTAAGAGTGGACCTTCTGTGAAATTCTTCTGATGGAGTAATCTACCTTTTTGGCCTACGAAACCACGAAACCAGACCCAATTCCAGTTCTATTAGTCCTCTCATTAAATTCATCCTAGCAAACACTCCCATCATATACAGACGTCGGATGCATGGCTTGGCGTCAGAGAAAGCTTGTCCAATGGGACGCCCGACTCTTTGGGCTCTATGTAACAGGGTTGGCAGTAGAAATGGGAAACCAGTTAGGTCATATAATGCCCTTGAAACCATGAGACAACGAAAGCCTGGTATGGAATAGTGTTAAATTACTTGTAACATTCTTTAACAATCAAATGTCTATTTCGGATTCGGTATCTAATAGGAGAGCTACATCAACAATTATCACTTTATTTACAAAGACGGTATCTGTTTTTTCGGACATATCCGAAAGAACAGATACCACCGGTTACCAAGCAGCTCGTTAGAATGAAATTACAATGAAATGAACACCCTTAGCTGCTTACAGGCGTTGACATACGTCAACGGCGACAGATGAAAATGTGTGCCCTGACCGGGACTCGAACCCGGGATCTCCTGCTTACATGGCAGACGCTCTATCCATGTGAGCCACCGGAGACTGCAGGGATTTATCTCTGGCACGCCTCCCGTGAAACCCGCATTCTCAAAGTATTGTCCCTCACTACATTCGTAGTGGCCCCGCTCATTATACTCATTACTCGCGGCGCGTGGCCGAATCCGGTAAGAGCGTCTGCCATGTAAGCAGGAGATCCCGGGTTCGTGTCCCAGTCGGTGCACACATTACCATCTGTCCCCGTTGACGTGCACTTTAAGTAGCAGGTTACTCTGATGAGAAATCATTTACTTTCCCGTGTGTTTTATATTTCCGTTTATATGCACTTAACATTTCCAGTCTCCTTCAGAAAACTACAGATGATATGGATTTTTTACAGAGGAACGTGTGATCTAGGGTACTAAACGTGAATAGTCTTAAATTGCCAATATGTTCCTTTATTCGCGAATTACCTTTCCTCCTGCGCGACTCTGGTCTTGTCAGTAATATTTCTATTTTAATTTGTTTCAGGAAGCCACAACGTTTAATTATAGCTCCCAATTCATCATCTTATCCTCAAAGATAATACAGAAACAGGAAGAGAAACCCTCTTTACTACTTTTCTATTAAATATTTAACTGCGGATGAAATAGATGATCAGAGTGGGAGCTGCTAAGAGCAGAAGCAGTGTACTACGTCTTAGTGTATCGCAGTCCTTAATACGACACTCCAAAAGTGAAAAATACAATTGTATTGTTGCGGTACCTGCCTTACAAGATTGCATCCCACTATGTGGTTATGCTATACGTGATTTTGCAATTTAATATTGATGTTTGTCTCTTGCGTGTACTGCACGGATACTATTGCCTATTTCCGGAAGAGGAAAGCAGTGTTTCGAAGTTGATATTGCTGTAAACATAAATTACCTAACTAATTTCGACCACCGCGTAGTGATTTCTATTCCATATTTACGTGTTTGTGTGTTGCACGGCAGGGAAGTCTTCATTTTCCATCTGTGATAGGGCGTTACTTTTCTTTGTGATCTATCCATTACAAAGTTACTTATTTTTAAATAATTCCTCTACACTTAAGCATATTGCGTGAGAACGTGTCTCACTCACGACTACAACAGTAGGAACTATGAACAGGTTCAAATGGCTCTAAGCACTATGGGACTTAAATTTGAGGTCATCAGTCTCCTAAACTTAGAACTATTTAAACCTAACTAACCTAAGGACATCACATACATCCTTTCCCGAGGCAGGATTCGAACCTGCGACAGTAGCAGCAACATCGCTCTAGACTGAATCGCCTAGAACCGCTCGGCCACAGTGGCCGGCTATGAACAGGCTGTTACTAACAGAGATTTCGTTCCTGGCCCAGAAAACATACATTCTGCTTTTGTCTGTTCAAATTAGGGAATATTAATCCGCATTCGCAAAACTTTTAACTGTGAGTCCTCCTCCCTTCCCCTCTTGGGATCACTGAGCCAAGAGCGGGATTTGATTGTACGTACGCGCAGCCAGAGATTACGCAACAACATATTAAAAATTCATAATAATTAAAACAATGGCAACTGAGTTTAAATTGTTCCGAATTATAAAGAAGTACCATATCCAGAATTTGACACTAATCAATACGATAGATTTCATAATCTTTAAAGCAAACGAGTATTAAATCTAGAGACTTGAAATATGACTAATAAAGTTAATAGATCCTAGAATAGTCACTCTAAGGTTATTGTCGTTACACTGCTTCTATTCTTTTTCGAATTATTAGTGAAAATTTAAATTTTGGCCCAAAATGAATAAAACTGATATGCATCATCTAAAATGTCGACAAAAGTTAGAAAATACACTCCTGGAAATGGAAAAAAGAACACATTGACACCGGTGTGTCAGACCCACCATACTTGCTCCGGACACTGCGAGAGGGCTGTACAAGCAATGATCACACGCACGGCACAGCGGATACACCAGGAACCGCGGTGTTGGCCGTCGAATGGCGCTGGCTGCGCAGCATTTGTGCACCGCCGCCGTCAGTGTCAGCCAGTTTGCCGTGGCATACGGAGCTCCATCGCAGTCTTTAACACTGGTAGCATGCCGCGACAGCGTGGACGTGAACCGTATGTGCAGTTGACGGACTTTGAGCGAAGGCGTATAGTGGACATGCGGGAGGCCGGGTGGACGTACCGCCGAATTGCTCAACACGTGGGGCGTGAGGTCTCCACAGTACATCGATGTTGTCGCCAGTGGTCGGCGGAAGGGGCAAATGCCCGTCGACCTGGCACCGGACCGCAGCGACGCACGGATGCACGCCAAGACCGTAGGATCCTACGCAGTGCCGTAGGGGACCGCACCGCCAATTCCTAACAAATTAGGGACACTGTTGCTCCTGGGGTATCGGCGAGGACCATTCGCAACCGTCTCCATGAAGCTGGGCTACGGTCCCGCACACCGTTAGGCCGTCTTCCGCTCACGCCCCAACATTGTGCAGCCCGCCTCCAGTGGTGTCGCGACAGGCGTGAATGGAGGGACGAATGGAGACGTGTCGTCTTCAGCGATGAGAGTCGCTTCTGCCTTGGTGCCAATGATGGTCGTATGCGTATTTGGCGCCGTGCAGGTGAGCGCCACAATCAGGAATGCATACGACCGAGGGACACAGGGCCAACACCCGGCATCATGGTTTGGGGAGCGATCTCCTACACTGGCCGTACACCTCGGGTGATCGTCGAGGGGACACTGAATAGTGCACGGTACATCCAAACCGTCATCGAACCCATCGTTCTACCATTCCTAGACCGGCAAGGGAACTTGCTGTTCCAACAGGACAATGCACGTCCGCATGTATCCCGTGCCACCCAACGTGCTCTAGAAGGTGTAAGTCAACTACCCTGGCCAGCTAGATCTCCAGATCTGTCCCCCATTGAGCATGTTTGGGACTGGATGAAGCGTGGTCTCACGCGGTCTGCACGTCCATCAAGAACGCTGGTCCAACTGAGGCGCCAGGTGGAAATGGCATGGCAAGCCGTTCCACAGGACTACATCCAGCATCTCTACGATCGTCTCCATGGGAGAATAGCAGCCTGCATTGCTGCGAAAGGTGGATAAACACTGTACTAGTGCCGACATTGTGCATGCTCTGTTGCCTGTGTCTATGTGCCTGTGGTTCTGTCAGTGTGATCATGTGATGTATCTGACCCCAGGAATGTGTCAATAAAGTTTCCCCTTCCTGGGACAATGAATTCACGGTGTTCTTATTTCAATTTCCAGGAGTGTAGAAATTCCAGTATCATGTTCCTGTTACAAATTACTGAAGACGTACCAGTTTTTAGAGAAATAAGGGAACTGTTGTTTGCCACAAAGCCGAGGAAGTGGCCACTTCAGAGGCAAAGGCCTACTCACAGTTCTGTTTAATGTTTTGCACCCTCAGTATTCATTTGTGTTCAGACTCCACTCTTCGACATAATATTCTTTTATATACCCTGATCTAATCTAATAGAGACCCCCAGTTCGAGAGGTATCCGACTTATGTGTTGGGTAATGACGCATTCTGATCTCGCAGTTGTGTGCGATAGTGGTAAGAAATCGAGTGATCCCTTTGCCGTCCGCACCGAAGAACAACAGCAACAGCGTTAGACGTTGAGAAATCGACCTGGAGGAGTCACTAGATGTGCTCACTTCGTGACAGAAGCTACGACTGCTTGGCCGCATTGTTTGTTATAGCACCTAGGCAGAGCGTCGGATTGCTGCATACGCGAAAATATTTACGCACTAGCGAGTGATACTATGTTCGTATTCGATTTTCATTCCATAAATATGAACTTTCGTGTGGATATTATGAAAATCTAAAAGATTTAATGGCGTTATTACCTCATCCATTTCAGGATTATCGAGTTTTTGTGTACCACGTGTGACATAAATCTGTGTAGCGAGTGGTGCATTAGACTTCCTACTTCATGGGCTAGCAAAACTATCGCTGATTAAACCACGCATTTTAAAAGAATGAATGCTATAATGGAAATTTGGGAGAGTATCGAATCTGAACTATGCCACGTACTGAATAGAGATTATTATCTGTATTGGGCTTTATTGTATTTGTTTCTTTAATCTAAACGAAGTTAAGACACAAAGACAGTTCCATTCATATAACTGCGTAGGCTTCTGCAGCCAGACTCAGTCGACATAAAAGTTTTATGGGTATGGTACCGCTTCATATTGTATACGTCTACTGCCGGAGGAAACCAACGCTTTAGCCTCTGTGGCAGCGACCTTACTATGGGTCTACTGGTGAGCTCTAGCTGCATAGTGTCCCTTATATTTTGTTATTAATGTTCACCGCGCATGCCATTACGTCATAATTTTAAAAAGATAGTTCATTCCGTTGATCACTTAAGGAAGAAGAAGAGGTTACTTTACTTTAATAGACTACTGCGGGAGGGAGAGCGTAACCTCTATTGTCTATTGGCTCTTGCGTTACGTGCCATGATTGGTGGTTACCGGCGAATGAGAAATTGGCTCCTGTTTACCAGGCGCCGGTGGCGGCAGTTACTCGCCGGTAGTGCTCGCGCCTCGTGTTGTCAGAGCTGTCTGTTGAGCTCTGATTGCTGGCAGCGAAGATGGGGCAAGTCTGAGTTCATCTTTTCATGTTCTTAAAATGTTTAAATATTGGTGCTTGACCAACACACAGGCTTCGCTAAATTTTATTTCCTTTCCGCAATCTTGCTGATGTTCTGGCAATAATACAAGGGCCAATAGACTAGAGGTTACGCTCTCACTTCACCACAGTAACCTACAAAAATAAAATTCCTTCTTCTTCTTCCTTAAGTGACCAATAAAACGAACATCTTTTCAAAATTATGAGGTAATGGCATGCGCAGTGAACAGTAATAACAATATATAAGGGACACTGTATAGCTAGGACGCACCATTAAACCCAGAAGAAGGCCGCCGGAACCGTGGAAGAAACGTTGGTTTTCTCTAGCAGTAGTTTTATACAATATGACGCGGTACCATACCCAGAAAACATTTAAGTCAAATTTTATTCATACTTACTTTACCCAACTTCAATTACAGAATTGATCATTACCTCCCAGCAGCATAAAGTAGGAGTTTTCAGCTAGGGAAAGTTGAAAAATCTGCAAGCCGAACGAAGATCGCAAGTACCTTTTCACGTCTATTTCCAGGTTACCCCTCCCAGTACCTTACAGGGCCTTGTTGTGTGGACAAACTGCAAGACTTGTAATCATTGTTGGCATTGATTCTGATTTGGCCTCTCTTTTAGACAACTGAAGTATACAAGTGATGCAAAGTGATCAGCGTATAGCAGTGACAGTGGCATAAACAAACCACATTTAATAAACCACAGCTCTACAACATGGTAGCAGTGATCTATGGTTGGTCTTTCTGTAACATCGAGACTGCAATAACGAAATAAAATTTTCTGCAGTCATAAGCGTAACGTCCTTTTACAAGTTTTGTCTCTGTAGGCACCCTAGATTTGAAAGAGTCCATCCCTTTGTATTCTATGCAGAAGTCTTATGGTCCGCACATTCTTCAGTTTTATGTTTCATAATATTTTCCTTTCTTTTCAAAGAGGATTTTACTGACGGTTCCTTAAGTCATAACATTAACACTGAAGAGCCAACGTAACTGGTACACCTGCCTAATAACGTAAAGAGCCCCAGCGAGCACGCAAAACTGTCGCAACACGACTTGGCATGGACTCGACTAATGTTTGAAGCAGTGCTGGAGGGAACTGACACCATGAATCCTGCACTGCTGTCCATAAATCCGTGAGAGTACGATGAGTTGGAAACCTCTTCTTAACAGCACGTTGCAAAGCATCCCAGATATGCCCAATAATGTTCTTATCTGGGGAGTCTGGTGGCCAGCGAAAGGGTTTAAACTCAGAAGAGTGGTCCTGGAGCCCCTCTGCAGCAATTCTGGACGTGTGGGGTGTCGCATTGTCCAGCTGGAATTCCCTGAGTCTGTCGGAATGCGCAATGGAGATGAATGTGTGCAGATGGTCAGACAGGATGTTTACGTACGTGTCATCTGTCACAGCCGTATCTAAACGTATAAGGGGTTCCATATCACTCCATCGGCACACATAGCGGTTCTAGGCGCTACAGTATGGAACTGCGCAACCGCTACTGTCGCAGATTCGAATCCTGTCTCGGGCATGGATGTGTGTGATGTCCTTAGGTTAGTTAGGTTTAAGTAGTTCTATGTTCTAGTGCTCAGAGCCATTTGAACCATTTTTGCACACATCCCCCGCCTTTACTGAGCCTCGACCAACTTGAATCCCCTTTTGAGATACAGAGTCAATGGATTCATGAGATTGTCTCCATACCCGTACACGTCCATCCGCTCTACATAATTTGAAACGAGACTCGTCCGACCAGGCAACATGTTTCCAGTCATCAACGGCCCATTGTCGGTGCTAATGGGCCCAGGCGAGGCGTAAAGCTTTTTGTCGTGCGGTCATGAAGGGTACACGAGTGGGCCTTCGGCTCCAAAAGCCCACATCTATGATGCTTCGTTGAATGGATGCACGCTGACACTTGTAGATGGCCCAGCATTGAAATCTGTAGCAATTTTCAGAAGGGTTGCACTTCTGTCACGTTGAAAGATTCTCTTCAGTTCTCATTGGTCCCATTCTTGCAGGATCTTTCACGGCCGCAGCGATGTCGATATTTGACGTTTTACCGGATTCTTGATACTCAGAGTACACTAGTGAAATGGTCGTACGGGACGATCTCTAATTCTTTGCTACCACGCAGATGCTGTGTCCCAGCATTCGTCCTCCGACTACAACATCCTGTTCAAATTCAGTTTTGATAACCTGTCTTTGCAGCAGCAGTAACCACTCTAACAACTGCAACAGACAGTTGTTGTCTTATATAGGCTATGCCGACCGAAGCGCCGTATTCAGCCTGTTTACATATTTGTGTATTTGAATACACATGCATATACGAGTGTTTTTGGCGCATCAGTGTACGTGTTGCAAATAGACATTTTACAACAACGCTATTTGTAATGAAATTTTTTGAATTTTTTCTACTATTTTAAATGTTGCAACACCATTTCCATGCAATTATACCTATCATTATCCAGAACGTAAGGCTGGGATCACCAGGACTCGTATCACAGCCTAGCGGCTTAGCTGACAGGAGGAGTGGGTGCTTGAAAATGGATCTACTTGTACGAAACTATTCGGAAAAAAATAAGAGATAGTAGAGTAAAACAAAAACATTGTACGAAGGGACTTCGAAAAATAAATTACGCGTTATAACGGCAACCCAAGTAACTTTTATTCTAGGCTGCACTATACTTTTTGAGTGGCACAGATATATCACAGCCTTTTTCAATACAGTCACCAAGTCACTTTGACAATGGTTGGAGCGTTTTATCAATCGTTCACTAGCTCTGCAATGGAAATCCGCTCCCTTGTCCATGAGCCATTCGCGAACTGCTGTACGAATGTCCATATCATACGACAATTACTTGGATTCGAAACATCATTTCAAGTTTTCCTGAAAGATAGGAGTCACATGGTGCAAGATCTGACTTCCGAATCAGCATCATCCACGTCTGAGTGACTTTGGCAAATTGTTGACACTATTGGTCATAAGAATCTCCCGCGTACTTCAGATATGGGAAACCTTCTCTATGACCGTTCATATCAGTCGCTACCTGTGATGCTTCTGTTACCGGTTTCTACCTCTTTTTTTATTTTTTATTCATCAGTTTTCTGACTGGTTTGATGCGACCCGCCACGATTTCCTCTCCAGTGCCAACACCTTCATGCCAGAGTAGCACTTCCAAACCACACCCTTAGTTCCTTGCTAGATGATTCTAATCTCCCCATAGTTTTCACCATCTACAGTTCTCTCTAGTTCCAACGAAGTTATTCCCAAGTCTCAATACACGTCCTATCATTCTGTTCCTTCTTCTTGTCAGTGTTTTCCATATATTCCTTTCCTCATCCCGTCTGCAGAGACTCTCCTCACATTATATGTCCGCCTAATTTTCAACATTCTTCTGTACCACACCTCAAATACTTCGGTTCCCTTCCGTTCCGGTTTTCCCACAGTTCATGTCTCACTACCGTACAATGATGTGCTTGAAACGTACATTCTCAGAAATTTCATCCTCAGATTAAGGTCTATGTGTGATACTAGCACACTTCTCTGGGCGATGAATGCCATCTTTGCCTATTATAATCTGCATTTTATGTCGTCTTTGCTTCGTCCGTTATGGGTTACTTGCTGCCTAATTAGCAGAATTCCTCAACTTCAGCTGCTTCGTGATCACCAATCCTGCTGTTTAGTTTCTTACTATTCTCATTCCTGGTGCTTCTCATTACTCTTGCTTTTCTGTTCTTCACCCTCAATCCATACTCTGTACTCACTAGACTGTTCATTCAATTTCGTAGATCCTGTAATCCCCCTTTATATTCACTGAAAAGAGCAGTGTCATCAGCGAATCTTGTCATTGATATCCTTTCACCAATAATTTCAGTTTCAGTCTTGAACCCTTCTTTGGTTTCCGTTATCGATTTTTTGATATGTAGATTGAACAGTATGGTCAAATAGCTGCATAACTGTCTTACCCTCTTTTTAGTCCGAGCTCTCCGTTCTAGGTCTTCCACTCCCTCTTCATTCTAATGCATATTGAAAGTTACTCGTTTTCCCCAACAGCTTGCCCCTATTTTTCTCAGAACTTCGGACATCTTCCAGCATTTGACGTTGTCAAACGCTTTTTGCAGGTTGACAAATCCTATGAACCAGTCTAGATTTTTTTTTTAGTTTTGAGTTTTGCTTCCATTATTATCGGCACTGTGAGAACCGCGTCTCTGATGCCTTCACCTTTCCTAAAGCCAAACTGGCTGTCCTCTGACACATCTTCAATTGTTTTTCATTCTTCTGTATGTTATTTTCGTCAGCAACTTGGGCGCATAGACTGTTAAGCTGATGTGATAGTTTCGCACTTTCCGACTCTTTTAATATTCAGATTTTCGTGGATGATGTTTTTCCGAAGGTCAGGTCATATGCCGCCAGACTCATAAAATCTACACAGTAACGTAAATAGACATTTTGTGGCCACTTCCTCGAAAGATTTTTGAAATTCTGATTGAATGTTATCTATCCTTTCTGCATTATTCAAATTCGGATTCTACGAGTGTAATCTCAAAACTAAGGTCTCCTATTTTTTTTTATAAGTACATAGACCTCTTTATTTCTACAATGGTTTACATCAGTTTACATCTTGAACATTTAGCTTTTTTTTGGACATTATCACCATTTCTGTCGATGGATTTTTGTAGACGCTGTTGCAGTTTTTGTAAGCCCATGTCATACCATCTCGCCGCCATACTGTTCAGAAAGTTATGAACCTCTTCTTTCACCTCGTCGTCGGAGCTGAATCGCTTTCCGGTCAAATGTTCTTTTAATCTAGGGAACAGATGATAGTCACTGGGCCCCAAGTCAGGACTATAGGGTGGGTGGGTGATTATGTTCCACTAAAACTATTGCAGGAGTGCAACGGTTTGCCGAGCGATTTGTAGGCGAGCATTATCGTGGAGAATGTGTACGTCCTTGCTCAATATTCCTCTTCTCCGGTTCTGAATTGTCCGTTTGAGTTTTTTCAGAGTCTCACAGTACCTGTCAGCGTTAATTGTGGTCCCAGCCATTTAGCTCCGACGACGAGGTGAAAGAAGAGGTACATAACTTTATGAACAGCATGGCGGCGAGCTGGTATGACATGGGTATACAAAAACTGCCACAGCGTCTACAAAAATGCATCGACAGAAATGGTGATTATGTCGAAAAATAGCTAAATGTTCAAGCTGTAAGCTAGCGTAAACTATTGTAGAGATAAACATGTCTATGTACTTATAAAAACAGGAGACTTTTCTTTTGGGATTACCCTCGTAATACTCGAGCCTCTAGCTCTTCTATATCGACTGCTGTTTCTCAGTTTTCCCCTTCATAGGTGCCTTCATTGTACTCTTTCCACTTATCCGCTCTCCTCTCTGCATTTTTCAGAGGAATTCACATTGAACACTGAATGTTACCACCATTGATTTTAATTGCATCGAATGTTGTTTTGACTTTCATATGTGCTGAATCAGTCCTTCTGACAATAAGTACTTTTTTATCCATGGTTTCTTCACAGCATCTTTGTAGCTATGACTTTCTTTCTAGTTTCTGTTGCTGGCCTCTTAAACTGACCTGCCTACTGAGATATTCCTTATAGCACTATTTGTAGCCTTAGAGCACTTCGAGGGTATCTCTTTATTCTTTATCACTTCCGTATCACACTTATTTGCGTATTGGTTCTTACTGATTATGCTCTTAAACTTCAGTCTTCATCACTACGAAGTTGTGACCTATGTCAATATCTGTTCCTGGATTCGCCCTGACAATCCATTATCTGATTTCGCTGTCACTAGTTGAAATGTGTAGCAGATCTCAATTAGTCTTTCCTATTTCTCATTTGTAGTAAAGAGCCATATTCTCGTATAATCTTTTATTCTGCTCCTTGCCCTACAATAAAATTACATTCGGCCATAACTGTTAGATCCCAGTCGCACTTTATACCCTGAGTTACCCGTTCCATACCGTCATTATATCTCTACATATTCAGCTTGTGACGTCAGCAGGTATATGTGAACTGTCGTTGCCGGTGTTGGTTTGCTGTCGATTCTGACGAGAACAACCCTATCATTGAACAGTTCACAGTAGCAAACTGCCTATCCTAACTTCCTCCTCATAATGAGTCCTACTCCCGTTGTATAATTTTCTGTTGGTTTTGATCTTGCCCTAAACTAATCCGACCAGAAATCCTTGCTTTACTTCCCTGTCACATCTCTGTCCCCCACTATATCTAGATTGAGCGTTAGCGTTATCCTTTTCAGGTTTTCTAGCTTCCCTACCACGTTCAAACTTCTGACATTCCACAACTCGACTCGTCGAACGTTATACTTTCGTTGGTTATTCCATCTTTTTCTCACGGTCACCTCCCCGAAATCCGAATGGGGGATTAGTCGGCAATCATTTGTGAATTGATAGATCATCGTGACACTTCTGCTGCATTCCTCTTGTCCTGTGGATACACATTATGCTCCTCTAAAGCAATAGTTTCCACTGTCTTCTGCAAACCTCATATCATTGATCATTGCCTATTATTCCGCCTTTCGGGGCAGTTTTCACCACCAGGAAAGAGACTGTCCTGAACCTCTGCCCTCTCCTCCTCTCTCTTTGACAGGGCCGTAGGCAGAATGAGAGTGACTTTTTATGATAGATGTCTTCGGTTGCTAATGCTTCATGATTTTTGTTCAAGGTTTTAGTCGTTGGAATCTGGTACCGAGAACGTTTTGATTACGAATCAACGGCGTTACCCCTACACCACGAGTATGTTGTCCTTACCGCTAGAACTGTGTCTGTAGGAAACTAGCAACATGCAGTTTCCTGTGACAATACGCCACTCTTGGTGTGAAATAGCGTGGGACGTAATTTGTGACCTATTTCTTGAACTCCACCTGTAGCTGCGGAGCGGCTGTTTCCTAAAGAGTGAATGTCATGTGACTGGGCAGTGCCTGTGGTTAAAGCTACACGGTAAGGTGCCTGAAGCGTAGGGTGTGGAATCCCCTCATCTCTCCCACCCACCCCACATCCCCGAAACCCAGCCACTGCCGTCACTACCCCAAAGCTCTTCTCCTCTTTCGCACCCACGCCCCTCTGCTCTTTCCAGCAGACACTGCCGTCCCGCCTACTCCCTTACCGCAGCCGTGAAGAAACAGACGATGCTATTCTTCTCTCTGTACTCAGTTTAGTTTGCGAACTTGCTCCTCACGAACAGCAGTTAAGTGTTCTTAGTAGCGCTATCGCTACAACAGACTGCAGTGTACGAGTGAAGTTCGCCGCTGTGAATTAATACGGCTGATGAAACTTTTATCAGGAAGTCCGTAAGTAGCGTTTTGTTGTTCAGCGAATCATCTGTACGTCTTCTGCGGCTCTCTTTCTCGGATGTAGACACCTTTCGTATCGTATTGAGGTCATTCATGTTTGCTGGGCAGAACATCTTACATAGGTTCTCACCAGTCTAACTGAAACGCTTTCTTCTTTGACGACAGTAGTGTAGTGTTAATTACACTGTATTCGTCTGACGTAGGTGACTTCGGTGACAGAATGAATCTCTCACCGATCCAATTGAATTAAGCCTTTTCATCCTTAATAAACCTGTAATTGATCGAGATTTACTTCAAATCTCGTATAGTGGTATCTAATGTGATTAAATAAATGAAGGTTACGTTTCGTCATCTCTGTTTTGAGAAATAATGCGTACAGCTTATACATAATATACGTGATGTTTAACACTAAGCTTTGTTCTTCAGAGGTCGACTTACTTTGGTAGATCTACAAGTTTTTAAGGACAGTAATTCGGATAATATTTCTACTTGTAACTTGTAGTATGATATAATAAAACGGAACTTGGTTTTGTTAACAGTTATTTACCAGTGACTACGTTTTAGAAACTTAGAAAGTAGCGAAATGTTTAACGTAGGTTCAGGTTGTGCTGTGTTATATGAAAAATTATTGACTGGCCATACATTCCCATATTTGTCGTAAATAGTAAGGAACTTGAATCAGATTAGAGGTGACGAAGTCTTGTTGTAGAGTCCAAGAGGATTACGGCGGAATTACTGCTATAATTTCAGTAAATTATAAGAGGTCTTGGAAATACTGAACAAACAATACAATGAGTGGCATTGGACATGAATAATAATAATTGTAAGAATTTAAATCAGAGTGTGGATTATATAGGCAAAGAAATTCTGAAAACAAGTGTGATTTATTATTGATCTTTGTGTATTAATAAACTCGGTGCTGCCGGCTGCGGTTGCCTAGCGGTTCTAGGCGCTTCAGTCTGGAACCGCTCGACTGCTACGGTCGCAGGTTCGAATCCTGCCTCGGGCATGGATGTGTGTGTTGTCCTTAGGTTAGTTAGGTTTAAGTAGTTCTAAGTTCCAGGGGACTGATGACCTCAGATGTTAAGTCCCATAATGCTCAGAGCCATTTGAACCATTTTTGAAACTCGGTGCTGTTCTGCGATGAGGGTGCTTTGCGCTTTAACAAAGCTTCTGGAAACGAATGTCTCCACTGTGATCTGCCCTCAGCAGGTACAATAACAGTTAACATAACACTGCTCCTACACAGTGTTTATTCGCTGGATCTACTTCTCTCCTACTTTTGACCTCTAGTCAACGCTGCTGTCGGCTAAGACTTAAAATGGTCTTTTGAGAATGATGTGTTGAAACTGGTTTGACCAATAAACAACCTATGTTTACAAGCTGCGTTTTACAAGCTGCGTCACTTCGAATAAAACACTCATACTCTCTGGAGCTGTTCCTGCCACGGCACTAAGGAGTTAAAAATCACTGACTGCATGTACACTCACGTATAGGCCAAACAGGACCACGCGAGGTACGATCAGACATTGTAGCTTTGGATGGTTGGCCTCCCTTTGTCTCCAAATGCTAAACCCACAAAGCAAGAACCAACTTATTTCGCCATTTATTTATTATGGAAACTACAATAAACCACTAACAGTAACACAATCTTCAAAACAAACAAAACAATAAGAACCTCTTCTGCGGATCAACCAAATAACTACTAATTCCCACAATCAGAGTACCCTTCTACTCTGTACCCCTACAACTGTTTCACGTCAAAGTCGGCTGTTAGCAGATGATAGCATCCCACGACGGAAGCGACGTAGCACAATCGCTGTGGAAGAGAGGATGGTTGAGGTGGCCCACCGCTACACCGGCCGATTTTCTCCGCATTCGGCGAGTCGTGGACTGAAAGCTGAACGGGGGAAGGATATTTACGAGACTATTTGCACACTTGTGATCACCAGGAAATAGTGCATTCATCGTCGCGCCCCCTTTCTCTGCTACAGTTTGATGCCCTCTGTTGGACGTTTGCCGCACCTACGTGTTTGTTGTAAACCATGGTACTTGCTTGTAAACACTCTTGCTTCGGCAGCCCGCATCACTGGTTGTCTGCTGTGTTGCCGCTACAGTAGGCGTCTGTAGTGACTGCAGCATCAAATAATAATTTCAGAATGTAGTTTTTTTCTTCCATTAGACCACGGGGCTTCAGTCTGTTTTGTAATTTCCCTCTGAGAAACTTTCCAATCAAATATCTATTCTCTGGATATTTTGCTATCTGTAACGTCTGCCTCAGTTGTACTGAATACCTTAACATCCTTTTTAATTGCAGCAATCCATTTAATTGGTTCTGTTTTGGACTTTCTTGTGTTTTCGTAGAATTCTACTACTTGTTTTGTGAACCTAGTGGGTGCCATAATGTACCCATAAAATTGAAGTCATCGTTTTCTCATGTCACCAAATATGTCAGTATTCATCCATTTCCTTATTCCCTCTGAGCCTGTAAGTGTCTCGTTGTTGGGTTGTTTTGGGAAGGAGACAAGACAGCGACCTCATCGGTCTCGTTGGATTAGGGAAGGACGGGGAAGGAAGTCGGCCGTGCCTTTTGAAAGGAACCATCCCGGCATTGGCCTGGAGTGATTTATGGAAATCACGGAAAACCTAAATCAGGATGGCCGGACGCGGGATTGAACCGTCGTCCTCCCGAATGCGAGTCCAGTATCTAACCACAGCGTCACCTCGCTCGGTGTAAGTGTCTTCATCAATGATTTCGGTGCCTAATATTTTCCTCGTGAACTTTCATTTGAATTTCTTCAATATCCCTGTTTCTACTTAAAATTCTAGTTTCTGCTCCATAAAGACTTTCAGGTTTGATTACAGTGTTGTAATGCCCGAGTTTACTGAATTTAGAAAGTGATTCTTTTTGTTATGAATATTTTGTGTTAATCTGGATGCAGTTGTCATTTTTTGACAGCGAAGTTAATTTTTGTCAATCTCTTGTTTCAGTTCTACATCTGCATCTAAGCAAGCCACCTTACGGTGAGCGGCGGAAGATACGTTGTGTACCACAACTTTACAATTCCAGTCGCCAACGGTTCGCGGGGAGAACGATTACCCATGAGAATCTCTCTGATTCGATCTCCAGGTCTTTTCACAAGATATACGTAGGAGGAAGCAATGTACATGTTGATTCATCTAGGAATATACAATCTTGCATCGTGGTGCAAAACGTCTCTCTTGTAGCGTTTTGTGGTGTAGACTAGTGGTAATGAAACTGCGGCCCACGGTTCTCAGTCACAGTTTGCAATATACATCTAGCGACTTCAGCCGATTCCAAAAAGACTACTAACTTTAAGAGCTTCTTCAGTAGTATGTAGTTTTCCTGGTGTGTAAAAAACAAAAGTATTTGCAGAGACAGTAACGTTTTAAGATGTGGTGAATTCTGCCCTGAACGAAATTAAGCTGGCCGCTTACCTCAGGGGCAGAAAGATACGTAACTTGGCCACTGATGTGTTAGAGGATGTGATTGGGGGGATGTATTCATCTTTGTCTTCCAATACTTTCTGCTCATGGGCGTGTGTGCCTCGTACCGATCAAAGACTATGGTATAAATTTCAAACGGAAGTAACTTGGTTTCGTGAAATGTATATTACTAAGAGAGTCGTCTTCAAATGCAGTGTAAGGTGGTCATATCATTTGGTTTTTGTATGTCATCGATGTGCATATCAGAGAAACAGTAAGTTACGTTACTGTTAAACAATGTTTGGTCTTCTCGTGGCACAGTCTTTTCCTCTTCTCTTGTCTTACAGTAGCAGACTGTAGCTTCTAATACGTCTCTGTATCTGTACATATTTCGTGGTGCAGAACCCGCTTTCTATTCTTTAACTAACTACAATACAGTTCCTTGATATCTACCCATACCTACTTCCATTTCAAGGGTATTTGTTCTTCTCTTCCCAATTTTTAAAATGTGTCTCTCATAATCCGATATATTGTAAAACTGCAGAGACCTTTCTCAAACTTCCTTGCTTTTCCCTAGCCTACTTTTCTCTGTTACTGTGAATTTCCCTTCTAAAACTAATTGCTTTCCGTTTGATTGTTGATTATATTCTCTTCTCCCATAAATTTTTTAAACTGGACCTTCGTTTCCCTTCGTTTGCATGTTTTGATCATGGGCCTAAAATTAGTACAGTGTTAGCTTCGTTTTAATGAGACACTGTATACTGTTAGTGGTCTGCTCAATTGAGCTTATTCATCCATAGCATCTTATAATTATTTATTAGTTTACCCTCATCTGATTACACTCATCGGCCCCTCTCTTACATTGTACCGAAGTTTCACTTATAAAGTACCCTTTTACATCACAGTCCTGTAATATATGTTAGTGACATAAACTCAGTCACTTGAAACGGGATAAATACCTTGCTATAATTCAGTGATGGGTATCGGATTTAATATATAAGATTTGGCGTGACATTGTAACAGCGATCAAAAATTTGACAACGTGTAAAAGCGTCAACAGTATTTGTTCTAGGCAATTTACTGAATAAAACAAATGCTAGCGACAACAGACCGTTGTGGCTACTGCGCATTGTTGACATTAAAACAGATCGACGAACGAAAAATTATTACCTTCACTCACCGCGACACTGAGTGCCGCTTGATGGCAATGCAGGCACTTGGCGTGGAAAGGAAAGAGTATAAGCGTCAGAGAGATGAATGGGTTATCATTCTCATGAGAACTAATGGCCATACGTGCCGCAAATGGGATAAGCCATGACAGAAGCGACTTTGACAAACAGCACAGATCTCGGAAACAGCAATGCTGGTCCGCTGTTCACGTGCTAATGCCGTGAGCTTCTATGGCTGAGGGACGGTAACACCAAGGGCAGGCGAAAAAGTGTTGGACGTCGACTTTTTCCCGCTGAAAGCGGAGTCGGAGGCTTAACCGATCTGTAAAGCCGATTAGGCGGCGATCTGTGGATGATCTGACGATGGAATAAAAAATCTGGTGTAGCCTGAAGTGTTTCAGAGTAAATTGTTCAGTGCATATTGTTGAACATCGAACATCGCAGCATAATTACGCCCCTATTGTCCCAATGAAATCGTCAGTTAGGGATGAAATGGGTAGGGATCATCGAGATTCGACAATGGATTAATGGAAACGTGTCGTCTGGTCGGATGTGTCTCGTATCTCGTGGCACCATGTCGTGTCTCCGTAACTGCCGCCTTACGAACGCAGGCCAGTGGATTCAGTGCTATATTATGGGGAACATCGGACCTATGTAATACTCGGAGGCACCATGACCACCCCAACGTGACACTTCTTACACGCTATCTAATGTCTGCTTCTCCACTATAAACCACCGGCGAGTAGTTAACGATGACTGCGTAGCCATCTTGGCCATCAGGTGTCACATACCTCCGAAAACCTGCTACGGACTTATCGAATTCATTTGATGCTGATCGCTGCTATATAGCGTTGCAACACGCTGTTAAGCATGTGGTCATAATGTAATAGAGATCTCGGCTGTCCGTCCGGGTTATGTATAATTTCTCCAATACTCCATTTCTACTAACAGACTCGTTGCCATATTTCGCTGATTCTTGAAGATTGCTGCTCTGACCACGTCGGTGCCCTACCTCAGGATGCTGAAACATATTAGGTATGTCCATTAATCGGTTAGCTCAAGCAGTATCGCAGAGAGACTCCTAACACATCCCTGATAGATACGATCTTTCAGACATCAACACAACCAGAATTTGCAAGAATTTACATCGAGGGATCTGGAACGCCACCCTTCTTAAACTGCATAGAGATGGTGCGGTGTCAACGAAGAATTCTCCAAACTAATCTTTCACCTGGTAAGCGACATCTAGGGTCACCCCCTCTTTCATGAAAATAATGGTGTGAATACAGTAACGTTCGTACAGAGTTGCAATCACGTCTTGTACAAGGAGGAATGTTGCTGTACATCTAACAGGCCCGCGGGTTGTCACCTTCTCGAAGAAAAACGGATCTAGAACGAGGGTTTCTGAAAGTACACCACAAGCTGAGTATAGTGGATGTTCCTGTGCAACATGTGGCGGAATAGAAAGCCAAATGCGACCGTTTTGTGCAATCACGGCTCCGTATAGAGTGAAATGAGTGTCGTCCGTCCAGAGAATATTTCACGGCTACATGTCATCAATTTATATGTGCGCCAGAAAACGAAGGGCAAAATCGCGGCCTTGTAGCTTCTATTTAGGCTTCATTTGGTGCGCATTCTTGACCTTGTAGCGACGCTAGTGTAAAATGCGCCACAAAATCTACTCACCAGGGGAGATAAAAATCTTTTATGTCAGCTCGAACACTGGCTGCAGAATTTGAAAAATGTGTTGCACGGTCGGCAACTTCAACAACTGACATGGAAATGGGTTTCCTCCCTCTCTCTGCTGCACCACCTAAGTCACCTCTTCTTTCAAGTTTCTTGATCGTATTCTTTAGCCTATTCATAGACATAGGGCTTCTAAGTAGCTGTTCTTGTCGGCGACAAACCTACAGTGCTGAGCTGCTACTGCTACCGTTTTGATGCAACAGTTTTACTAGCAGTGCACAGTATTTTTACTCAATAGCCATTTTGTTTCGTTCGGAAAACTTCAACCTTCTTAACCTTTCACAGCAACAGTCACTTCACAAGAGATATCAACGCGCGTCTCCAAGTGAAAAACCGCATACTGAACTCAAAAGAGAAAAATTTCACATCCTGACTGCTTGCAGCGACATACTTTCACCTGATGGCAGAATGTATAGTCCAAGAGCGCATCGATTTATGAAGATACCTTCGACGTTTCAGCGTCCTGTATGTATACAGCCCGCACTGCAGCACTCGTAACACCAACAGTTTAATAATAACGGCCCCGTACGTTGGCCACTAGCCCGCCCGCTCCTGTTGCTGTGAGTGGAGTCGCCTTAGTGGTTGGAGGTAGGACTGTTGATATTTTTTAAAATATCTGGACCTCACTATATCGATATTTAAAAAATTATCGCTATCGGCTCCCAACATATCCAAAAACTATCGCCGGTCGTTGTGGCCGAGCGGTTCTATGCGCTTCAGTCCGGAACCGCGCTGCTGCTACGGTCGCAGGTTCGAATCCTGCCTCGGGCTTGAATGTGTATGATGTCCATAGGTTAGTTAGGTTTAAGTAGTTCTAAGTCTAGGGGACTGATGACCTCAGATGTTAAGTCCCATAGTGCTCAGAGCCATTTGAGCCAAAAACTATCGATGGGAAAGTTTCATCGTGCCTGCCTATAATAATATCGGCTACACATTGTACATACACTGCCTCTTTTAGAGCTGTATATTTGAGTACTGAATCATTATTAGATATTCTGTAAATAAAAAAGCGAGCAGCCTACTCGTGCACTGTAGAGCAAGAATTTAAAGGAAAACGATACACGTTCGTGATTGGCGGCAACTAGTTTGTTAAAAACGGCAACTGCATGTAAATGGCACAACAAAAGGTGTCTGATGAGTCCATTATTCGGTTTCGTCACATATCGGATTTGTCTGAAACACCTCATGTCGACTTCCCTGTTTCCCTTTTTTTTCCCTTTTCATTTCTGCTAACACCAAAGACCTAGCAGCTGTAGTGTCAGAATTGCGTGGTGAAGTTAAACATTGCTGTTTCCGTTGTTAGCACCGAGCGCCGACTATGTCAGCATTTCCCCTCACACATCTTCGCCCACTGCAACGACCACTCGTGTCATTTAGATTTTTGTCCATCATTTTCAGTAACTGTTTATGAGATATGTTGATGTGGGAAACAGCGGGCTGGTTGTTTTTCAACGCAACTTGTGTACTGTTACTTCTCATAGGAAATCTTGTTATTCCATCAGCATCGTCAACACCCATCCCCAGAGTCACCAGTGTTCTTTTTTTGTGATACATATGCTTACTTCGCACAGACAAAGGGATAGATTGAAAGCGATGAAAGCTCAGATAGTTGTAAGACTCCGAAGGAAAATTATGTCCTCAAACAATTCCGAGAATTGTGAAAAAATGTAAAATAAAAATATCGGCACTCGATATTGCCGTTTTGATATCAAAATATCTGGGATATAATATCGATGGTTTTTAAAAAATTTACCGATATATCGATGTCTTATCGACAGCCCTAGTTGGTGAAAGTTCTGTAGGTAACAGGGCTCGGATGTGAACTGTGATCTACAGTGACCGAGGTTGGTCGTGGTGTGGGGCCATTATTGTAAGGAAACGCTTTGCTTTTTTCGACTTGGAAGCCGCGTGTTGTCCTTAGTGTAAGTGAGTTTCAGTTAGATTAAGGAGTGCGTAAGCTTAGGGACCTATGACCTCAGCAGTTTGGTTCCGTAAGACCTTACCACAAATATCCAAATATATATCGATTTTGAACAACACACCTCTCCTGGCCCAATAAAAGGCAGTTGTTTTAGTTAATTAAATCGTCTTGGAGGCTAATTTCCATTGCCTCTTCGATCACGCAGTCCCTGAAGGAGTAAGATTGCCTAAAAATCTTAATTTTGTTGAAGGTAGTATGGCTAGTTTTTGTACTAAGGTGAGCCACGGTTGATCTGTTAGTGTTTCGTAATTCCACGAGCCGCTTATGTTCACGGTGCCGCTCTTCTACTGTGCGAACATTTTCCCGAATGAATGTCGTGCCAAATTCGCAGGGGGTTTGATAGACCATCGGTTTTCTGAAGCCTAGATCATTCTCTACTGAAGGTAGTAAACGTTTTAGGAGATTGTCGAAATGCACATTGACATTCTGTCGCTCCAATTTCCTGCAGGTATTGCCAACAAATGAGATGCTCGCTAGTGATTTGTGCTCCTCTTTTTAAGTTCCTACTGTTGTCTAAGTACAACCTGCCTGACCGCACGGCATCTTCTTGTTGCTGAAACTATGCCCTCGGAATGTTGTCTCAAGCTGCTTCAGCTCCATTGAAAGGGTGGTTACGACGCAGATGGGTGTACCTACCCTACGCACACAAAAGCGCGAAGAAAAAGAGGCACACAGGTCACTAGAGTGCAGCCTTTTGTGGACAATACCCACGGATAAATAACCAGACTCTTGGAGGGACACAGTGTCGAATGTGTATTTCGCCACCACCTCAGACTTCAACACTACTACTTTCATTGAAGGATGGTCTACGCTACCAAATGTCCTGGCAATGCGGAAAGGTATGCTTCGGGGACTGAGTGCTAATGCTCACACCTGCTAACGTGAGAAAAGTTAAGCCGTCTTTCAGATGCAGCAGTGTCCAGCCCTTCATTTCACTGACATCTCATTTACTGTGGCTATATGAACGCGTAACTTTACGTAGTATATATCTGCCTGACGACAGATGCGACAGGAAGTACAATGTCAGTGTCGTAGGACGAATAAGTGTCATTCGCTTCTCATGGTTCCTTTATGCTGTTGAGTCATTAACATAAATTAACTAATAAAATATAAACAGGGGCATCCTCTGTTAAAACAGGCCAATCGCGATCTCTGTGAAAACATTTCAACCAAATCATCAAGTATGCATACAAACTAAAAGATACACACTTTCACAGGAACACAGGAAAAGTAGACCTTATTTCGCGGTTGGACCAAAGTCTTCGTAAAAGTATCCTTGTTGTAGACAAAAGCAAGGACTGGATGTAATCGCCTCTCAAATATCTTCTGTAGCCATTCCCATTAATCTGAAAAGACTACGGTGGACTAAACGTCAAACGAGCTGCCTGATCCTAACGTTAGAGGAAAACAAATAAAGAGCCATGCTTCAAACAAGGAAGTAATAAACGACCAAATCGATATAAATAACAACTCACTCAACGTGTTAGCCAGCAAAGAAATAGCAAACACTGATGTGTAAAATAACCGGATTCAAAAAGAAGAACACGCCACATACACATACACACGCGCACACACAAACTACACTCACACACACACACACTAACACACATAAACCTCAGATGTTATGTCCCATAGTGCTCAGAGCCATTTGAGCAACAAATCCACATATACACAGGCACATGCACACATATAAAAAGAGAAGATAATTAAACAACATACAATACAGAGAAAAATGGAACGAAAAACACAAAGCGACAGCTAGCAACTCTACATACAGTAAAAAAACCAAACAAAAGCACAATCTTCAGAGGAAGGGAGGTAAAAATAGGATATCCTGGTAATGCAAACCATTTAAGTACAACTCCAGTATACCACATAAGCTGTAATAGGATCACAAATTGTGAGGATAAACAAATATTAATTTAAAATCACGAATTTCATGCTAAATATTGATTCTCACCTTACAACAAAAGAATAACAACAACCTGTAATGTAGTGACAAATCAGTAGTTATTACATATGGCAAATATTATATACGAAATAAACTATATTGCAATCCACTGAAGACGCTTCGCAAATAAAAAGAAACGAAACGTGTTTGGAACAAAAGAAGCAGACTTTTGTTTAGTTGCAGTAGACGAACGATGTCATAGGGATATAGAAGCAACTCTTGAACGACGGAAAACATAAAAACCTAGATTATGCGGAATCATTCATAATGCCTTGATACTGACTTCGCAGAAAGAGCAAGGTATCTCATCAACAGTGTAAATATTTGTCGTATTGGAGTAATGACCATATGAACACCACAAACATTCTGTATTTCGAACCACAACAACATTCCTCGACAGACTTCTGGAGTCAGATGTAAACGTCTACCCTTATTTGGGTGGTGGTATGGTTAAACATTCAGCGAGGGAATATCGGGAACAAGGAGCTAGGTAGTTTCCATTCCCCTGCTCAGCCCACTTGTGAATCTACGTCTACTTGCTCATCTACATACTGCATGTGGGGAACGGGGTTCTTTAAGCACCACTGTGCTTTCCCACCTTCCTCGGGAATGGCACGTGGCAAGAGTGACAGACCGTAAACGTCTGTACCATCTCTAATTGCTCTGCCTATTACGTTGCGGTCATTGCCGGCGAGACGTATATGGGATGAGTTAATAACCATGTTGTCTGCTCTTTCCGGAACGTATGCTTTCGTGCTCTCATAATTTCAACAGTAAACCTCACAGTGATGCACAAAGACTCGCCTGTAGCGTCTGCCCCCTGAAGTTTGTCAGTATGTCCGTAACGCTCTCGTGGCGACTGCAAGATCCGTGATGAAACGATACGTTCTTTGTTGAATCTTCACACTCTCTAACCCAATCGGTTAAGCACTCAGACTGACCAGTACTTAATAATCGTTCTAACAAGTGCTTCATAAGCCAGTACTTTCGTGACTTTCTATACTCTATGTTCTGCCAATGACTCTGATTTTATAGTAATTTCCTTAATGTTGCCATTCCACTTTCCGGATCCTTCCACCAAGACATTTTATTCTAGTTACTATGTAAATGATTCTTCGCAGATAGTGTAACCGAGCTGTCGTGGATGTCATGGACAGCGACGAAAAGAAAACACTGACAACGATAAGAATCACGATGACAGGACATGTGTAAAGATACGAAGGAATTACTTCGACGGTACTAGAGCCAGCTGTAGAGAGTAAAAGCTGCAGGGGAAGACAGAGATTGGAGTACAACCAACAAAAAACTGAGGGAGTATGGCCCAAGTTCTGTTCAGAGATGATGTCGTTAGCGCAGGAGAGGAATCCGTAGCGGACTGCAGCAAAACAATCAGAAGACTCATGATACCCATAACATTATAATAATTAAGCACAAAACATGTTACATAATTGACAATCAGATGAGAAGTTGACATAAGTGATATAGTGCCGTAATTATTTGCATGTGTCCTACGACCCTTCATCAAAACGAAATGACCTGCGGTTTTTTGCCTGTCGCTGGGTACCTTTCGTCGCTCCAGCAGCCTAAGAGGAACAACTGCTAGGTAGGGAGAAAGTTATTTCGCATACGATCTGTATAATCTTGCAGCTATCATGTCCGGTACAGACGCCTTTTCACTATTGCGTGGTTTTTCTGTTACTTGATTGCTTATCTCAATAGATACCACAGTGGAAGTCCTGCGATGACTGAAAAGGGGAAATGTATAACTATCTTTCACTTTGAAATGCTTTCAGAAGCTCCAATTCTGTTGTCTTTTGTGTCGATGCCTTATGATCACTGAAGGTTGGATAGATGAAACTGATCTATTATTGATGTTACAGAACACATTTCTTAGAAATTTTGGCTAGCTTGGATGGAAAAAATGCTTTGCTTACATATCTTTCCTTCCTTTCGTTTTGGGTATCTGATTATATGAAATAGTCTTTTACTTCGCATAAATATACGACGAATCTCTCTCTTTGGTTTCGTCCTCTTCTTCTTTTCCTCTTAAGATATAAGCCCTTGCTGCCAGTTACGGTACCCATCGCTGTCGAGTGCTCTCTCTCTCTCTTCTTCCTGGGAACTTAAAATTTCTAGCCTTTAAGGGAAATGTGTCATTCTCCATTCATTCTAGTTATTCGTTCCATTTTCTTTCATAATATTTAATTTTATCAATTTCGTCAGGTTACCTTCCATTCGGAAAACGGTTGCTCTCAGCGATTTTTATATTGACTTGTAAATTATAGATTGCAGCAATGTCATCCGTTTTTTAAATTTTATTGTGCAGATCTTCATATCGGCTAGAATCTAGCCATTCTCAAAACACTATTATTTCCGCTCAAAGCATGTAAGTCCCTGTTGATCGGGCTTCGTCCACGGTTCATTGAATACTACTCAATGAACTGTGGGTGAAGCCCGATCCACAGGGATTTACATGCTTTGAGCGAAAATAATAGTGCACTGAGAATTGCTAGCTTGTAGCCAAAATCATATCTGCACAATAAAATTTTGAAAAGGGACGGCTGATTGGTACACTCTATAATTTACAAATTTTATCGTTTGGATTAAAAAACAAATTTTTCTGCGATATCTTGATTCATTAGTCTGTCTTCTATTGTGCAACCTTTACCTCGTCTTCTTGACCCTGAATACTGCATTCCTGCTTTTTGCTAATCACCCAGGTGTCGTTACAATAGAGCAGTGTTAGGATTCCACCTGTTTTGTGGAATTTGATGTATCTTTCCTAGTTTTGTGTTTAAGTTTTCTGTTAATTGTCCCAAATACCCGGATGAACTTACAAATCTTCATTTGTATATCTTTGCTGTGACCATATGTCACTTCACATCCTAGTACCTGTAGTCGTTTACGTGTCATAAGACCTTCTGATCTACCGCTGTTCTGGTTCCAATGTGTTCTTTCCTCGAGAAGACGGTTGTCTTAGTTTATCTGTCGAGATTCCGTGTAAAATTCGCACTTATTTGTTTCAGTAAATAAATTCCCTTCTGAATGTAATCTCCTTTATCTACTAGGATCATTGCATAGTCAGCACTTAAATGAGTTCTCCTGTGTAGGTGCATAATATTTCGAAATTCTCTTTCCCACATACGTATTATTTAATATCTGTAAAATGCTGAGTAAAGTTGCCTTGCCGTACTCCTTTGTTAGTTGGCATCTCATTAGTTATTTTTCCATGGAGATCTAGACTGATACCCGTGTGCTGATACCTTTTATCCCATTTATTATTTGTTTCGGATATCTGCGATTCGTTATTATCTTCAAGAGTATCTTTATAAATTATAGAGCGCAGCAATCAGTCGTCCTTTTTATGTAGGTCTGATTTGGCAAATACAGACTTCCGCTAGTGCCTATAATTTATAATTCGTATCACCGTCGCTGATTGATCCACATTTCCTAATGGAAGGTAACCTGACGTTACGGAGTTTCTCTTTAATGACATTTTCAAAATCGATGGAATCTATGTGTGTTTCTTCATTATATTCTTTCGTACCATCTAAAATTTAATAGATGGTTGTGTTTCTTGATTATGGTGATACTTGTATGATATAGAGTATTGCTACGGTTATTAAAGGAAATTATCACATAAAACTAGTTACACCTTAACCTAGTACTGTGTAACAGCACCAGCGGAACACCGAAATCTTCCGTAACATCGTTCCATGACCTAGCGCTACGAGTTTCGGATTTACGCCCTTTCGCTAGCCCCTTAGCTCTGCGCTAGCATCTATCCTCGCCGATCAAATTAACTATTCCACCAGAATTCGTCCCAACTGGCTCCAGTTTAAGGTATTTCACACTAGCGTAAATCAGCAAGGTGACTTAATCGGGGGCTTTACACTTTTCTTTCGGTAATGGTGAAACAAAATAGCCTCATGAAATGGTCGACTGATCATCTTGTATATTATAAACGCGCTGTCTGACAGAAAAGAATAAATCACCCAGAAGGTATCACCGGATTTCTGTTACTTTGTACAGGGACACATCATCAGCAGGTTCGTAAATGGCTAGAGTTCCATTATCTATGGCAGGTAGACCAGCCACCTAGGAGCATTAATGTTTTCGCGTTAAGTGTTTTCGCTAGGTTTGCAAGGGTATATGCACACACTCAAGCGCCAGGGAAACTAGCATAGGCAAGCGTATTCAAATACAGAGGTACGTAAAGAGGCAGAATATGGCACTGTGGTCGGCAACGTCTATATAAGACAAAAAATGTCTGGCGCAGTTGTTAGATCGGTTATGTCACTACAATGGTAGGTTATCAAGATTTATGTGAGTTTCAACGTGGTGTTACAGATGGCGCACGAGCGATGGGGCACAACATCTCTGAGGTAGCGGCAAAGTGTACAGTCAGTATCAGGAATCCGGTAAAACATCAAATCTCCGACATAGCTGCGGCCGGAAGAAGATCCTGCAAGAACGGAAAACGACGACTGAAGAGAATGGTTCAACGTGACAGAAATGCAACCCTACTGCCAACTGCTGCAGATTTCAATACTGGACGAGCGTGCGAACCATTATAAGAAATATCATCCATATGGATGTCGAGGGACATCAAAGGGAAGCAGTGTTTGGGAAGGGACTGAGACAGGGTTGTAGCCTCTCCCCAATGTTATTCAATCTGTATATTGAGCGAGCAGTAAAGGAAACAAAAGAAAAATCGGAGTAGATATTAAAATCTATGAAAAAGAAATAAAAAATTGAGGTTCTCCGATGACATTGTAATTGTGTCAGAGACAGCAAAGGACTTGGAAGACCAGTTGAACGGAATGGATAGTGTCTTGAAAGGAGGATATAAGATGAACATCAACAAAAGCAAAATGAGGATAATGGAATGTAGTCGAATTAAGTCGGGTGATGCTGAGGGAATTAGATTAGAAAATGAGACACTTAAAGTAGTAAAGGAGTTTTGCTATTTGGGGAGCAAAATAACTGACGATGGTCGAAGCAGAGAGGATATAAAATGTAGTTTGGCAATGGCAAGGAAAGCGTTTCTGACGCAGAGGAATTTGTTAACATCTAGTATAGATTTAAGTGTCAGGAAGTCGTTTCAGAAAGTATTTTTATGGGGTGTAGCCATGTATGCAAGTGAAACATGGACGATAAATAGTTACGACAAGAAGCGAATAGAAGCTTACGAAATGTAGTGCTACAGAAGAATACTGTAGATGAGATGTGTAGATCACATAACTAATGAGGAAGTATTGAATAGGATTGGTGAGAAGAGAAGTTTGTGACACAACTTGACTACCGAGTGCTAGCATCGTCGACTAATACGACGGAGACTTGGGCAGTCGCCTCAGTCTTACCGTATTTTGGGGAGGCGCAGTGCCGCTACTGCTGGTGTCATGGTATGTGAAGCCACTAAGTACGACTTCCGGTCACAGCTTGTAGTGGGTGAGCGAAGCCTCATGGCATAACGGCACGTCGCGAACTTCCAGCATCCTCTTGTGTTACCTGCCACTCCTGCGATGGTGTCGTGATGCCATTTTCCATCCAGCTCCGACTTTCACTCCGTCCTAGTGCCAATGATCCAGGATACGAAGGAACAATTACGACGGTAAGACACTGCAGTGCATGCAAGTCCGAAGGGAGCTCCAATGTTAGGCGCGTAATGGGGCCCCTTAGGGATATGGCGGCTAAGGAGGGGAAGAAATCCAGTGTGCACTCCGTGTGCATTCCGGGAGGAGTCATTCCTGATGTGGAAAGGGTCCTTCCGGATGCCATGAAGAGCACAGGGTGCAGCCAGCTGCAGGTGGTGGCACATGTCGGCACTAATGACGTGTGTCGCTTTCGATCTGAGGAAATTCTCTCTGGATTCCAGCGGCTATCTGATTTGGTGAAGGCTGCCGGTCTTGCTTATGAGATGAAGGCAGAGCTCACCATCTGCAGCATCGTTGACAGAACCGACTGCGGACCTTTGGTGCAGAGCCGGGTGGAGGGTCTGAATCAGAGGCTCAGACGGTTTTGCGACCGTATTGGCTGCAGATTCCTTGACATGCGCCATAGGGTGGTGGGGTTTCGGGTTCCGCTGAATAGGTCAGGAGTTCACTACACTCAGCTGGCGGCTACACGGGTAGCGGAGGCTGTGTGGCGTGGACTGGGCGGTTTTTTAGGTTAGAAGGCCTCGGGAAAGTGCGGGATGGGCTGCAATGTCAAAGGGTGCTTGGCAATTACAGGACGTGCTTGGATCAAGGAACAGTCGGAATTATAGTTGTAAACTGTTGTAGTTGCGCTGGAAAAGTCCCTGAGCTTCAAGCGCTAATAGAAAGCACAGAAGCGGATATCGTTATAGGTACAGAAAGCTGGCTAAAGCCTGAAATAAGTTCTGCAGAAATTTTTACGAAGTCTCAGACGGTGTTCAGGAAAGATAGATTCGGCAGAATTGGTGGTGGAGTGTTGGTGTCTGTCAGTAGTGGTTTATCTTGTAGTGAAGTCGAAGTAGATACTCTGTGCGAATTGGTGTGGGTGGAGGTTATACTTAACAGCCGAATTAAGTTAATAATTGGCTCCTTCTACCGACCCCCAGACTCCGATGATACAGTTGCGGAACAGTTCAGAGAAAGTTTGAGTCTCGTAACAAATAAATACCCCACTCATACGGTTATAGTTGGTGGGGACTTCAACCTACCCTCGGTATGTTGGCAAAAATACTTGTTCAAAACCGGTGGTAGGCACAAAACGTCTTCCGAGATTGTCCTAAATGCATTCTCCGAAAATTATTTAGAGCAGTTAGTCCACGAACCCACGCGAATTGTAAATGGTTGCGAAAACACACTTGACCTCTTGGCCACAAACAATCCAGAGCTGATAGAGAGCATCATGACTGATACAGGGATTAGTGATCACAAGGTCATTGTAGCTAGGCTCAATACCATATCTTCCAAATCCATCAGAAACAAACGCAAAATAATTTTATTTAAAAAAGCGGATAAAGTACCACTAGAAGCCTTCCTAAAAGACAATTTCCATTCCTTCCGAACTGACTATGCGAATGTAGACGAGATGTGGCTCAAATTCAAAGATATAGTAGCAACAGCAATTGAGATATTCATACCTCATAAATTGGTAAGAGATGGAACGGATCCCCCGTGGTACACAAAAAAGGTCCGAACGCTGTTGCAGAGGCAACGGAAAAAGCATGCGAAGTTCAGAAGAACGCGAAATCCTGAAGATGGGCTAAAATTTACAGACGCGCGAAATTTGGCACGTACTTCGATGCGAGATGCCTTTAATAGGTTCCACAACGAAACATTGTCTCGAAATTTGGTAGAAAATCCGAAGAAATTCTGGTCGTATGTAAAGTACACAAGCGGCAAGACGCAGTCAATACCTTCGCTGCGCAGTGCCGATGGTACTGTTATCGACGACTGCGCCGCTAAAGCGGAGTTATTGAACGCAGTTTTCCGAAATTCCTTCACCAGGGAAGACGAATGGAATATTCCAGAATTTGAAACACGAACATCTGCTAGCATGAGTTTCTTAGAAGTAGATACCTTAGGGGTTGCGAAGCAACTCAAATCGCTTGATACGGGCAAGTCTTCAGGTCCAGATTGTATACCGATTAGGTTCCTTTCAGATTACGCTGATACTATAGCTCCCTACTTAGCACTCATATACAACCGCTCGCTCACCGATAGATCTGTACCTACAGATTGGAAAATTGCGCAGGTCGCACCAGTGTTCAAGAAGGGTAGTAGGAGTAATCCATTTAACTACAGACCTATATCATTGACGTCGGTTTGCAGTAGGGTTTTGGAGCATATACTGTATTCAAACATTATGAATCACCTCGAAGGGAACGATCTATTGACACGTAATCAGCATGGCTTCAGAAAACATCGCTCTTGTGCAACGCAGCTAGCTCTTTATTCGCACGAAGTAATTGCCGCTATCGACAGGGGATCTCAAGTTGAGTCCGTATTTCTAGATTTCCGGAAAGCTTTTGACACCGTTCCTCACAAGCGACTTCTAATCAAGCTGCGGAGCTATGGGGTATCGTCTCAGTTGTGCGACTGGATTCGTGATTTCCTGTCAGGAAGGTCGCAGTTCGTAGTAATAGACGGCAAATCATCGAGTAAAACTGAAGTGATATCAGGTGTTCCCCAGGGAAGCGTCCTGGGACCTCTACTGTTCCTGATCTATATAAATGACCTGGGTGACAATCTCAGCAGTTCTCTTAGGTTGTTCGCAGATGATGCTGTAATTTACCGTCTAGTAAGGTCATCCGAAGACCAGTATCAGCTGCAAAGCGATTTAGAAAAGATTGCTGTATGGTGTGTCAGGTGGCAGTTGACGCTAAATAACGAAAAGTGTGAGATGATCCACATGAGTTCCAAAAGAAATCCGTTGGAATTCGATTACTCGATAAATAGTACAATTCTCAAGGCTGTCAATTCAACTAAGTACCTGGGTGTTAAAATTACAAACAACTTCAGTTGGAAGGACCACATAGATAATATTGTCGGGAAGGCGAGCCAAAGGTTGCGTTTCATTGGCAGGACACTTAGAAGATGCAACAAGTCCACTAAAGAGACAGCTTACACTACACTCGTTCGTCCTCTGTTAGAATATTGCTGCGCGGTGTGGGATCCTTACCAGGTGGGATTGACGGAGGACATCGAGAGGGTGCAAAGAAGGGCAGCTCGTTTTGTATTATCGCGTTATAGGGGAGAGAGTGTGGCAGATATGATACACGAGTTGGGATGGAAGTCATTACAGCATAGACGTTTTTCGTCGCGGCGAGACCTTTTTACGAAATTTCAGTCACCAACTTTCTCTTCCGAATGCGAAAATATTTTGTTGAGCCCAACCTACATAGGTAGGAATGATCATCAAAATAAAATAAGAGAAATCAGAGCTCGAACAGAAAGGTTTAGGTGTTCGTTTTTCCCGCTCGCTGTTCGGGAGTGGAATAGTAGAGAGATAGTATGATTGTGGTTCGATGAACCCTCTGCCAAGCACTTAAATGTGAATTGCAGAGTAGTCATGTAGATGTAGATGTAGATGACTGGCACTGCGGAGACTCCAGCCGCTATGAAAATATTAAATATACTCAGAGCTGGGGACAACCTTCAGATGGATAATGGAATGGCGCCACCGAAATTTTGTGCCACACTTGGACTCCGACCCGTATTTCCCGCCTGTATTGAGCTGTCGCCTCAATCACTTCAGCTATCTGAGCACGCTTCACAACCAGATTCAAACTTCCATATTCCGTCGTCCATGTGCCTATAAACTGCACTCTATGTACAGGGTGATAACTATTGAACTATATTAAAATATGTTGACTAGATACGAACTACGGCGTGCACACACTTCAATCAGCGTGTAAACGTCGCTGTAGATATTCGGATTGAGGTTATGACATGTTCGATGGGCATGCCATCATTGCCCATGATGTGGCGCAGACAGATAGCGAAATTGTGCATGACCCGCTGAAGCGTCGGAACATCGATGCTGTCGTTGACCTCCTGAATGGCTGTTTTCAGCTCAGCAATATTTTTGGGGTTATTTCTCTCCACTTCTCTTTAATGTTGCCCCACGGAAAGGGGTTGATGTCTTCAGATCCGAAGAATATGGCGGCCAATCGATGTCCATGCAAGTGGCCTCTGGGAACCCCGGAGCCAGAACATGGTCCCCAAAGTGCTCCTTTAGAACATCAAACACTTTACTGCTTCGTTGGGGGTAGTGACCCGTCTTTCATGAACCACATCTTGCTCAAATCAGGGTCACTTTTGGTAATGGAGGTGAAATCAGCTTCTGGAACCTTCACGTACTTTCTGTAGTCACCGTGTCATCGAGGAATATCGCACTGATTATTCCGTGATATGACACTGGATACCACACAGTCACCTGTTTAGTATGAAGAGGATTCTCGATGTTCAAACGCGGATTCTCAGTCCCCAAATGCGTTAATTTTGTTTATTGACGATCCCATCCAAAAGAAAGGGGACTTCGCCGCTAAACCAAACCATGCATGCGCATACTAATTCCCATCATGTCCCGAAGCTAACCGTGCGGTTTTAACGTCCTAATGCAAACAGTTCAGAAGTTACGATGATTTTATTTCGTGTAGTTCAATAACTGTCTCCCTTAATATTGCTTTGCAGGAGAGACATTTTAATTTAAAGACACTTAAACAGTATCGGTGGATAAATTCAATATTACAATGCACGCACGTTCGGAATAACACGCACTGAGGCAACTACAACTATTACGGAATAAATGAAATTTATTCGCAGTTGCGAATACGGACAGCCTTAAGCTCTATGATGGAGTCACTACATTGAAACTTTCTGCCAGACTGGGTCTCGATCCCAGATTTCACCTTTGTCGGCTTATTCACTTTGACTATCGGAGCATGCTTCATGTCCAGACCCAGACACTGGGCAAGAGACTTCCAGTTAAAATGTCTTCCCTATACTGGATTACATATAGAGGACGTACAAGTGCAGGTTGTACACACATAGACGCCGACAAATGGAAGTTTAGGCGACTGCTAGTGACAAGTGGAAAATCCGAGTTATAGTCCCAGTTCGGCACAAATTTACAGTGTTCCCAGTGGAGGCTGATCATATTCGCAACTGGGAACACATCTGATGTAGTTACAACAGAGGTGGTCGCCACCCGCCAGGGTTGCCGAGAGCACTAATGCGCTGCTTCCTGGACTCAGGTAGGCACGCCATCCCCGGATCGAATCCGCCCGGCAGATTTAACGACGAGGGCCGGTGTGCTGGCCAACCTGGATGTGGCATTTAGGCGCTTCTCCACATCCCGTTTTGAGAATATTGGTCTGATCCCCATGTTCTGCCTCACTTACATGGCTAGCAGACATGTGAATACATTCGTACTATTCCATGGCTTACACTGGATGCAGACAGTTGGGGCACACTAATTCCATCCTGGGGGCATCCGGGCACCCCTTAACCATTAACATTCCAAATTCGGTTAACGATGGCTGACCCTGCGTATCTCTGGGAAAAGGCTCAAGCGATAGATAGCGATAGAACCACAGTGGTGGCCCATTCTGCCTGAGAAGATGATATAACGGCTTTATGTAACCCTTCCCAGTAGAGTACGCATTTAAAATGGAATGATCATATAAAGTTGGTCGTCGGTGAAGCAGGTGCCAGACTGAGAAGATTCATTGGAAGAATCCTAAAGAAATGCAATCCAAAAACAAAGGAAGTAGGTTACAGTACGCTTGTTTGCACACTGCTTGAATACTGCTGAGCAGTGTGGGATCTATACCTGATAGGGGTGATAGAACAGATATTGAAGATCCAACGGAGAGCAGCGCGCTTCGTTACAGGATCATTTAGCAATCGCGAAAGTGTTATGGAGATGATAGATAAACTGCAGTGGGAGACTCTGCAGGAGCTCAGTACGGGCTTCTGTTAAAGTTTCGAGAACATACCTTCACCGAAGAGTCAAGCAGTATATTGGTCCCTCCTACGTATATCTCGCGAAGAGACCATGAGGATAAAATCAGAGAGATTAGAGCCCACACAGAATCATACCGACTATTCTTGTTTCCACGAACAATACGAGACTGGAATAGAAGGGAGAACCGATACAGGTACTCAGGGTACCCTCCGCCACACACCGTCAGGTGGCTTGCGGAGTATGGATGTAGATGTAGATGTAGATGTAGAGTCAGTCTATGAATCCAAGCTAGAGGTGATACAACGCCAAAGTGATAAACGGGCTCAAATTTCTAAGATATTTGGGAATGTGACTCGACTTCGTAATCAGTGAAATAACATCACTTACCAACTCGACCCGTAATGTTCGTTTCCTCGTCTCCTTTCGGAAATTTCCATTTTTTCTCAGACTGTATGGATACTAGGAACTGTTACACTCAATTACACGATGATAGTAGAATCGTACGTTTGCAGTGGTCTTGCTTGTGGTTAAACGTTGATCGCTAAATCCGAGGGTACGAACAGATGACCTCGTCGTCTGGATCAGTACCGCTGCCGACTGCGACGCCCGCACAGGGCGGTCGATCAGCGGCAGCGATGTGGAGGCAGCAATCAACCTGTATGGAGTGCCGACGCGGCGCGGGCAATTTCTTAACGCGGGGTCGCGGTGGACCGGGCGCCGGCCGTGCGTATGTGCCCGAGGCAGCGTGCGGTCGGCGGCGGCGGTCGGCGGCGGCACTCCGGCTGATTGCCGCCTGCCTGCGTGAGGCGCCGCGCCGAGGCACGCCGGAGCACGGCACGCCCACTGGGCCGTGGCCCGCTCTCGGCTGCCGCCACAGCAAGTCCCTCCGCAATGGCTCACTGATCTTTCCCAGGAGGGGCGACGTTTTCGCTAACCGTATACGACCGGTTTCACAACGCATGTAGGAGACTGGTGCCATACACAGCTACTCTAATAAAATTTATCCGCATTGCCACAGCTTCCATCATCCGTCTCAGAAGTGAGCTATGCTGAATACCTTAGTACACAGAGCCAGGACTATTTCCTACCAGGACCACCTCGGTCCCGAGATTAACCATTTGACCACTGTTTTCAAGACGACTGTTTTCAACTGCCGGTGAAATTAAATCAGTATTGGCCAAGAAAGTAAGATACTATGCAGTCCATAAACGAGAAGAAGACCAACACATACCGCGACTTCCATTTTGCGGTGCCACAACAAGCAAGATAGGCAGAGTCCTAAAGAGGCAAGGAATAAAACCAGTTCTCCGACCACCTAGGAAAATTAAGCAAATGTTGGGACCAGTCAAAGATAGTCTCGGCTTCAGAGTGCCGGGAATTTGTATTATTCCTTGCGACTGCGGCAAGAACTACGTTGGCCAGTCTCTAAGAATTGTTTCATCGAGCACCAGCGCCACCTGTAATGCAGGTATTTGGAAAAATCAGCGGTGGCTGAACACAGCCTGCTTAACAGGCATAGGATTTTATTTGAAGAAACCAGAGTAATAGCCCACGCATCGAATTACTGGGACTCTGTGATAAGTCGAAATTAGACTTAGCAATAGTAACTATAACTGAGACAACGGCTATACACTTTGCAACACCTGGAAGAGTGCACTGCCTAAAAAAAAAAAGAATCGCAGAGAAAACTTCCCGCACTTTACCTCCTGATTCAAGGGATGGCGCTGTAAGCGGGATAGAAACTACATCTATGGAAGTACAGGGCACCACTTCACTACGCGCCATATTCTTGTTGCTATGACGTATTCCAGCCAACCAGAAGCCGTCCTTTGTGTATAAAAGTGGGGGCCTCGCTAGTTTACAACACTCCCCCCCTTCCCCCGCCCCCCCCCCCCCACCCCATCTGCCCTTGGCTCGGGAGCCTCATCTTTGTGCGGCCATTTCCGTGCAGTGTTTTACAGTGAGTTTTCTACAGTGAGTGTTCCGTGTTGTGTGTCTTTTGGAAAGTGTTGCGAACAGGCATCACACTGTCGCTGGGTGTGATTTTTTTAACTCTTGCGAACAGAAACCAGACTGTCGTCATGTTTTTTGAATTGTGTGTCTGCTATGTTAATTGTCTGATTCCTGTGTACTTTATTAACATTGCCAACCCCTTTGCTTTCTGTTTTCACTTTCCGCATTTTTCCTCCATTTTACACTTTTAGTCAGCGTTTCATCGCCTGTTTTTCTTGTTGCTTTTCTTCTTCCGTTTTTAAAAAAGTCAGTACGCTTTAGAGCAGCGTACTAAGCTGCTGCCATCCCGACCCCTTCGGGGGGAATTCAAAATCAATAAAGGAAAAAAAAATGTTTACGACAGTTAGTTTTAGCCCTGAAGACAACCATGGAGTTAGTGGTCGAAAGCTTGGAGTTTTATTCTGAATTGACGCGGCATGAACACCGAGAGATTTTTATTCAAGAAATACGTCGCGAAAGACTTCGTAGCTATGCTAGTAAAATTTCCTTCGTGGGGGGACCACAGTCTTATGAAATGTTATGAAGGAGTTTTCGACATATGGCTATCAGTTGTTCCTTTGTTTTACGCAGTCACGATTTCGGCTTCTTAGCCATTTTCCACTTCATGTTCAACTGAAAATTAATAAGGTAGACATACCATACAATGGAGTGCATAGAAAGGAGCGGTTATTTCGTATTTTAAAACAACACAAAATATGTCGGACCGGTCTGTGGCATGTGATCGTAAAAACACTTTTCTCTTTCTTTTTTATTACTAAAAAACTCTGACCAGAACTAATGACCATAACGAACAACTCACACGTATTCGAAAGTAAAAACTATCAGGCCTGCAACCTGACTGACTCCTCCGTCGTCAAAAAAACTTGTTTCTAGTCTAATAGACCAGTTGTCGTATTACAGGATACCAATATAAATCGAAGATACGTAATATGGGTGTCAGTGTACAATACACAGAGAAACATCATTACCACACAGTATTGCGTATTTACCAGCTAATATATTCCAGTGTCCTGTATTCGCCACTTCTGTTTATCAACTGACGTTAACACCTGCCAAAACAGTGGCAGAGATCGTAACAAAGAGGTGCCACTATATGAGCCACATGATCTCTGATTCTTTTTCCTTTAATGTGATTTCATACATATAAAATGCGATAAAAAGGGCGACATAATAAAATAATAGGTGAAGAACATATGACACGAAGATGTTCATTTGTGGGGCAGTAAAAAAAAGTTCGACATAAAGTTAAAAAACACAGTTGGCAATTCGTGGAGCACATGAAATACACTAACGTCACATGCACAATATAAAAGTTTGCCACATTATTAAAACACTCCAGAACAAACACACTGTAAAAGACAGAGCACACACAATGAAGGAATAGGGGGCTGGGGGTGCACCAAGAGCCAGGAGACCAGCGGGGTGGGAGATAGAAGGCATTTCAGGAGGGAGTGCAGAGACAGAGAAGGGGTGCACTGGAAAGGGAGGAGGGGCGGAGGAAAACCGCTCAGGGAAGGGAATAGGAGGGGAGAGAGAGGCTTGAGGAGTGGAAGGGGGGAAGGTAGTGTAAGAGTTGGTAGCATGGGTAGATATCAGGGCATCAGGGAGAAGTTCAGTATCTGGGATGGGTATGTGCTCGAAGTTGCATTAGGAATGAAAGTGGAGGATGTGGAGATGGAGAGAGGGCAGGATACTATGGTAAGGGTGTGGCAGTGGGTTGGAGATAGAGAGGACAGAAGACACCAGGGTATGGGGGAAAATGGTTCAAATGGATCTGAGCACTATGGGACTTAACTTCTGAGGTCATGAGTCCCCTAAAGCTTAGAACTACATATACCTAACTAACCTAAGGACATCACCCACATCCATGCTCGAGCCAAGATTCGAACCTGCGACCGTAGCGGTTGCGCCGTTCCAGACTGTAGCGCCTAGAACCGCTCGGCTACCCCGACAGGCGCGGGATGGGGGAGATCAAGTCTGCAGACGATGTACAAGGTGCTGGTGTGTTCGAGGAAAAGGAAGGGGATGAGGTCGTAGATGATATGTGTAGGGGACTTGAGGCAGATACAGAAGACGAGGCGGAGAACATGGCGTTCAAGGATTTAGAGGACCTTGCAGAATCTGGGAGGAGCAGAAATCCAGGGGATGCTGGCATAACAAAGGATGGGATGCATCAAGAATTTGTACGTATGAAGGCTGGTGGAAGGATGCAGCCCCCATGTCTGTTCAGAAAGTAATTTCAGAACTTCGTGTTGGATTGTAAGGAGATTAGGAGTCCAGGTGAGATGACGGTCGAGGATGAGACCAAGTTATTTCAGGGTAAGTGTGAGGTGGACAGAACAACCATAAATGATGAGGTAAAAACCGTGGAGCCGGAAGAAGCAGGTGGTAGGACCTATGATGATTGACTGCGTCTTTAAGGGTTGAGCCATTGGTTGAACCATGGTGTGAAATGTTCAGTGTGGGTTTGAAGAGTATATTGGGACTGTTGAAGGGTAGAATAGAGGGCCAGGAAGGCGGTGTCATCAGCAAATTGGAGGAGATGAGTAAGTGGGGGAGGTTTGGGCATATTTGCAGTATACAGGAAACAAAGGGGAGGGGAAAGGATGGTGCCTGGTGGCCCGTTAGTAGCGGGATAGAATGTACGGGGGTTTGTGCTGTGGCTAGTGACACAGGGGGGACGATGGGAGACGAAGATAGCAACGAGACAGACGAAATAGATGGGAAGAGCGTAGGTCTGATGTTTAAAGAGGGACCCATAATGCCAGACACGTACGTAAGTGATCTGGAGGTCGAGATCCTAGCGTATACCTGAAACTGTTGTCACTTAACTAGTCTTGTCTTACTGGAAAATGTGCTAAATCATTATCTGTGTGTTTTTGGGTTTAAAATTATCGTGCCTAGATATTGGTGCTAAATTGTTTTCATTGTTTAAGTATTGTTTTCGGTCTTTTTTAACAGCCAAATTTAAATCATGTTTTATTGTCGCAATTTGGTAATTAAGACCGTTCTGATTTGTTCTGGTACTGTTGTTTTGATTTACGTGTGTCCTTTTACGGCTTTACCCTTATTACATTCTGTGTCTCATATGGGGCATGTCTTGCCTTAAAGAATAATTAGTTATCTTGGGTTAAAGTTTTCTTTAAATTTTCTGTAAATTATTTAAATTGGCATTGAATTTTAAATGAGAGTCTCATTCCTTGGCCTTTAATTAATGAAGAAGGTAAAAACTTAACTCGCTGTTATGTGAATGAAACTGTGAAATAAATATGTGTTCTACCAGTGAATGACATGAGCCGGTCGCTGTGGCCGAGCTGTTCTAGGTGCTTCAGTACGGAACCACGCGCCTGCTACCGTTGCAGTTTCGAATACTGCTTCGGGCATGAATGTATGTGATGTCCTTAGGTTAGTTAGGTTTAAGTAGTTTCTAAGTCTGCGTGACTGATGACCTCAAATGTTAAATCCCATAGTGCTTAGAGCCATTTGAACCATTTGATGTGAATGACATGTGTAAAATTCCCACTGGTCAAGTCCTTCCCTGTTATCCTTCCATGCTGAATTAAGAAGCCATAATTATCACCATTCCGTTCGGAATTTGCGACTACTCTACAATTTTAATTCCCAACGTTTGCTGTTCCCCCAGAAGACTTGTATTTGTTTTGGGATTAGATTCTCGTAGAATATTTTAAAATGACATCGTGTTCGACATCGATTGTACTATTTATTACCAATTCGACGACTGCAATATTGACCGTAAGGTATTTCATGTAGCTAAACCGTAAAACTACGTAGACTTAAGTTAAATTTCCTTACATAGAGACTCAACTGACAACCCCTCAGCAAGCGTCTGCCGAAGACTTCTCTGTACACAACAGCGGCATCCGCAAACACCGTTATGGAGCTTCCGTCATTATCAACTAGCTTATTCGTGCGTATAGTAAATAGTAATGGATCTTTCACATCTGAAGTTTTCTCTCCATGAAGAGTGACTTGATGTTTTTTATTTGATAGCAGTTCATAACTCCGTCACACAGTTGGTCTGGTATTTACTTCTCTCGTATATTGTACATAATGTGACAGTGTAGAACTACTTTGAACGCCTTACGTAAGCCGCACATCACCAGATTGGGCGTCAACATCTACTACTATTTCACCCATATTGAGAGAGCGATGTTTGCGGAATCTTTGTTGATTCATAAAGAGGAGTTTGGTTCCGGAAGGGACATAATACAATTGCGTAAAAAGTGTTCTAAAATTCTGCGAGAGACTGAAGTCAGCGATATAGTCCTACAGCTTTTTGTGACTGTATGAAGATCCTTCTTGAAAACGATAATGACTAGCACACTCTTTTCAATCCCTAGGAACACTTCGTTCCTCCTGCTGCAAGTAGAGAAGGAAGTAGTATCGTATTCTGTCAGGGAATCGCACTGGTATCCCAACAGATACCGCCGCCTTTCTACTGTTGTGCAATTTTAGTTGATTTTCTTTGCCGCGGTCACTTACTTCGGTATTTACCAATTTCAGATAAGTGCAATATTGATATTTGAAAGTGCAGTTTGTCTGCAGTTGTGTAAACTGAACTATAATAGTGTTCAAATCTGTTGGACACATATCAGTGGAACCTATCAGGTGCTAACTCGTTAACAAAACATACTCTACGTTGTGGAAAGAATAGTTACCTCTTGCGAGTTAGAAGTTCCAGTTTTCCCTCCAGTAAGGATGGGCATTTTGAATCTACAATCAGTGTGAAGCTGTGTATGTCCATAGAGGAATAGATTTTTGTGTTTTGGGTGAAATGTCGATTTGTTCGTAGGAGAGTTCTGAGAAGGAATGTGCTGTAAACAGGTATGTTGGAATAAATGTCAGCTAAAATAATAAAAGTCTTAGCATATAATCTGTGTACCTGAACTGAAAACACAACGCCGTTAATGGAAAGATAGCCGCGCCTTGTTTGAGGGTCGCTAATTCCTCGTCGAGAGAATGTGGATACTTACTCAGCTTCGCAAAGCTTTCTGTTGAAAACTTCTACCTGATAGATCAATATTTTGATCATGACTGCTGATAAGAGAGCTGTCACAAATTACTAGTATACCTAGTGCAGGACTTCGGAAGTCCGTTCTAGATCTTCCAATATGATATGCACCAGACAGTGGCCGATGTCAGTGAAAATGCAATCAGAAGAAGATTTACTGTGGAAACGTCCCTCGTTATAAGAGAATGTCGAAGTGGTTAGTCAGAGATGTATTATACTCTGAATGACGTTGTTGTTGTTGTGGTCTTCAGTCCTGAGACTGGTTTGATGCAGCTCTCCATTCTACTCTATCCTGTGCAAGCTTCTTCATCTCTCAGAACCTACAGCAACCTACATCCTTCTGAATCTGCTTGGTGTATTCATCTCTTGGTCTCCCTCTACAATTTTTACCCTCCACGCTGCACTCCAATACTAAATTGGTGATCCCTTGATGCCTCAGAACATGTCCTACCAACCGATTCCTTCTTCTGGTCAAGTTGTGCCACAAACTTCTCTTCTCCCCAATCCTATTCAATACCTCCTCATTAGTTATGCGATCTACCCATCTAATCTTCAGTATTCTTCTGTAGCACCACATTTCGAAATCTTCTATTCTCCTCTTGTCCAAACTGTTTATCGTCCAAATTTCACTTCCATACATGGCTACACTCCATACTAATACTTTCAGAAAAGACTTTCTGACACTTAAATCTATACTCGATGTTAACAAATTTCTCTTCTTCAGAAACGCTTTCCTTGCCATTGCCAGTCACATTTTATATCCTCTCTACTTCGAGCATCATCAGTTATTTTGCTCCCCAAATAGCAAAACTCCTTTATTACTTTAAGTGTTTAGTTTCCTAATCGAATTCCCTCAGCATCACCCGGCTTCATTCGATTGCATTCCATTATCCTCGTTTTGCTTTTGTTGATGTTCATCTTATACCCTCCTCTCAAGACACTGTCCATTCCATTCAACTGCTCTTCCAAGTCCTTTGCTGTCTCTGACAGAATTACATTGTCATCGGCGAACCTCAAAGTTTTTATTTCTTCTCCATGAATTTTAATACCTACTCCGAATTTTTCTTTTGTTTCCTTTACTGCTTGCTCAATATACAGATTGAATAACATTGGTGAGAGGCTACAATCCTGTCTCACTCCCTTCCCAACCACTGCTTCCCTTTCATGTCCCTCGACTCTTATAACTGCCATCTGGTTTCTGTACAAATTGTTAATAGAATTTCGCTCTCTGTATTTTACCCCTGCCACCTTTAGAATTTGAAAGAGAGTATTCCAATCAACATTGTCAAAAGCTTTCTGTAAGTCTACAAATGCTATAAACGTAGGTTAGCCTTTCCTTAATTTTTCTTCTAAGATAAGTCGTAAGGTCAGTATTGCCTCACGTGTCAGTATTTCTACGGAATCCAAACTGACATTCCCCGAGATCGGATTCTACTAGTTTTTCCATTCGTCTGTAAAGAATTCGTGTTAGTATTTTGCTGCTGTGGTTTATTAAACTGATAGTTCGGTAATTTTCACATCTGTCAACACCTGCTTTCTTTGGGATTGGAATTATTATATTTTTCTTGAAGTCTGAGGGTATTTCGCCTGTTTCGTACATCTTGCTCACCAGATGGTAGAGTTCTGTCAGGGCTGGCTCTCCCAAGGCCGTCAGTAGTTTCAATGGAATGTTGTCTACTCCGGGGGCCTTGTTTCGACTCAGGTCTTTCAGTGCTCTATCAAACTCTTCACGCAGTATCGTATCTCCCATTTCATCTTCATCTACATCCTCTTCCATTTCCATAATATTGTCCTCAAGTACATCGCCCATGTATAGACCCTCTATATACTCCTTTCACCTTTCTGCCTTCCCTTCTTTGCTTAGAACTGGGTTTCCATCTGAGCTCTTGATGTTCATACAAGTGGTTCTCTTGTCTCCAAAGGTCTCTTTAATTTTCCTGTAGGCAATATCTATCTTACCCCTAGTGAGATAAGCCTCTACATCCTTACATTTGTCCTCTAGCCATCCCTGCTTAGCCTTTTTGCACTTCATTTATTGCATGTTTATATTTTCTCCTTACATCAATTAAATTCAATATTTCTTCTGTTACCCAAGGATTTCTACTAGCCCTCGTCTTTTTACCTACTTGATGCTCTGCTGCCTTCATTACTTCATCCCTCCAAGCTACCCATTCTTCTTCTACTGTATTTCTTTCCCCCATTACTGTCAATTGTTCCCTTATGCTCTCCCTGAAACTCTGTACAACCTCTGGTTCGTTCAGTTTATCCAGGTCCCATCTCCTTAAATTCCCACCTTTTTGCGGTTTCTTCAGTTTTAATTTACAGTTCATAACCAATAGATTGTGGTCAGAGTCCACATATGCCCCTGGAAATGTCTTACAATTTAAAACCTGGTTATTAAATCTCTGTCTTACCATTATATAACCAATCGGATACCTTTTAGTATCTCCAGGGTTCTTCCATGTATACAACCTTCTTTCATGATTCTTAAACCAAGTGTTAGCTATGATTAAGTTGTGCTCTGTGCAAAATTCTACCAAGCGGCTTCTTCTTTCATTTTTTAGCCCCGATCCATATCCACCAACTTCTTTCTCTCCCTTTTCCTACACTCAAATTACAGTCACCCATGACTATTAGATGCCTATTAAATGTTCATCTCCCTTCACTATCTGAATAATTTCTTTTATTTCATCATACATTTCTTCAATTTCTTCGTCATCTACAGAGCTAGTTGGCATATAAACTTGTACTACTGTAGTAGGTGTGGGCTTCGTATCTATCTTGGCAACAACAATGCATTCATTATGCTGTTTGTAGTAGCTTACCCGCATTCCTATTTTCCTATTCATTATTAAACCTACTCCTGCATTACCCTTATTGGATTTAGTGTTTATAACGCTGTAGTCACCTGACCAAAAGTCTTGTTCCTCCTGCCACCGAACGTCACTAATTCCCACTATATATAACTCTTACCTACCCACTTCCCCTTTTAAATTTTCTAACCGACATGCCCGACTAAGGGATCTGACATTCCAGGCTCCGATGCGTAGAACACCAGTGTTCTTTCTCCTAATAACGACATTCTACTGTTTTACCTCCGGAATATTTTACCCAAGAGGACACCATCATCATTTAATCATGAATGACGTAATCCCAATAAATTTCAACTTGACCTATAGTGAGTGGTTCCTGACAAATAACAATAATAGCAATGAATATGTATCCTACTGACGCACCTGTCATAAATAATCCTATTGTATACCTATGGGCTATTACCAGCCTAGATAATTAGATATCAACGAAATAACTCTTGGACTGAACGATTAATCTTCATGCGCGTTACCATGATTCGACCAAGGCTCAATAAGCTTCCAAAAACGAAGAACTGTCTAAGTAGTTTCTGTACATCAGGCTATCAGATCTATTTATCTTTGCAATATGGAGCTTGATGTCAGTGGCGGTAGCTACTGTTTTAACGTTATGCAGACTCACTTCCGTATTACTGTTTGTTGAGGGTCGGTTTCAGAATACCTACATAAAGTAGCTAGTAATACTTTTTGCAGCCATAACAGTAAATAATGTTCTACTTTGATGCCAGTGATAAAGAAATATGTAAAGCACATGAAAGATAAAAGTATTGGTAAAGTTTCTGTCTTACCGTCAAATGAAAACACTGATTTCATGCTGAAATCGAGGCAAAACTAGTCTGTTGTTGGCGACATGAGGAGTGTGCCACTCTATGACTCACACTATACAAAATGTCTGTAGTTAATGCTGAAACACGGACACTACACCGCTGAAGAATTGTGTAGGAGTGGCATTTCACTTTTTCATTACGCGCAAGTTAAACTTTCTAAGTGGCCACAAATATGTTTTCATTTGGTTCCCAAATGTGAATGAAGATAATATCTTCGCCGGCCAGAGTGGCCTAGCGGTTCTAAGCGCTACAGTCTGAATGCTCGCGACCGCTACTGTCGCAGTTTCGAATCCTGCCTCGGGCATGGATCTGCGTGATGTCCTTCGGTTAGTTAGGTTTAAGTAGTTCTACGTCTTAGGGGACTGATGACCTCAGAAGTTAAGTCCCATACTGCTCAGAGACATTTGAACCGTTTTGAACCATAATATCTTCACACTCGTCTGTTTATATGTACTGAAAACCATCCTCCTCCTACTACCCCCCTCTCTACCCCCTCCGGCCTCTTCTACTCGTCTACCAGCTAACTAAATGATTCCTTCCGGCAGCGTGACATTATCTTTATTTTTGTTGGTGTGCTTCTTTCCTCTTATCCAATCGTTTAGGAAGCTCAGTTGACTTTTAATTTCAGTTGCCGGACACTCTTCCAAATGCCAACCTTAAAGGAAGATAAATATCGAGTAGATGGCGTACTGTGGAACTGTAGGGAACGGATTACATAATTAAAATACATGGGCATCTCTCTGAAGGCAGGTATTGCACAAATAACGATTTGTGAAAGTACTTACGATTGATGCAATTGTTATGGTCTATGGATAACGTCTTTGACTGACCAAGCTCCTCCTAGCACTTTGAATAATGATATTCAAGTAAAAGTGGTGGAAGACCTCCGGTACAAAAAGTCCCATTTCTTTCTGCCAGAGGCCTTGTCAAAGATAGTGGAGGGGCGGACAGTTTCTTGACTACTTTTTGTCCTTGGGCTGGGAATCTGTCCCCAAGAGGCGGAGGAATCTGGAAGTCTTAACGGCATGAGACTGCAGAAGGCAATGGAAACAACTGCATTAATGACACAATGCGGATCCATAAGAAACCTGGCCTGTAATTGAGTAAAACTTCAAGATAATCTCCCTGTTCAGGAGGAATCAGGATTAGTTCCTGATTCGAATCTCCGGGTGTGGACCGCCAAGAGGAAGGAAACACTGGCAAAAATATTGTGTAACCAAAAATGTACTCAAATATGGTGAAAGCAAGGGATGCAACCTATACTCCAAAGAGGTAATGAAGGTAATAAACGAAAGGTTTAAGAGTACGATCAAAATTCATGGTGAAGTGATATTGTAATACCGCAACTACTTTCGGTAAGTCACCGTGGAGGAGGAAGGGGCCGGACTCCCTGGGGTGAGCCCCCATGTGCAGTCATTCTGCAAGCACACAGCAGGAAACCGGGCCGACGTCCTCGCCTCACTCAAGAAGGGACACGATTCGAAGGGCCCGTCTAAGAATGAGAAGCGTGCCGAGAGCTGACAGACACCAGCAGCCATTAGACGGAATGCCAAGAATGTACGCGCAAAAGCATCTGAGTTCTGGCCATGAGGCAGTCTTTTTACCCGCCTTAAAAACAGGAATGTGCCGACAATTCCAGCACCCCATGGCCACCAGGAGGAGCATGCAAAAAGCGCGGAGGATCGGCGCAGGGGTTGCGTGAAAGAAGCCAACATTCTTAAGAAGATGTTTTCCTCGACAGTGAGGACATTCCTTGTAAATGACGGACGCTGGAAGATTATGAGATAGAGCACAAACATGAGTCTCTTCAGGGCTCAAGCAGAGAGAGTGGTTATAAAGAAGTGTTGAGTAGCTGCTCTCCCAGCCGACTCGGAATGTAGGAAAATTTCTTAAGAATGTGGAATCGTGACAAATATGCCCATTCACGAGCCACACGCCAGCCCACGCCAGACAGAAAATTTCCACCTTGGACAGAGAGGAGCGGCGATGAAACGGCGATCGGTCATTACGCTACATTTAAAATTTCTCCCGTCAATGACAACGCCGAAAGGATGAATATTTCGAAGAGGAGTTGAGCTGGGCAGTGGATGAGAGGCAAGAAAGGGAGAATCATGGAAACACCACGAACGCGGGAGAACATCGGCGCTCTTCCACCCACCCCCAACCGCCGCCTTCCGATGCCTTGATAGCACAACTGCGGCCACGCAACCGACGACGGGCAGACAACGTGAAGACCGTACCTGGGACCCGCCGCAAAGCAGCGATTGCTAACGAGGGCAGCCAACCCGCGCAGCACAGCTCCGATGCGACAAGCAGCACCGACGCACGCGCCTTCCGCCGACAGCAGTATACGATAACAAGAATGGCGAGACGATTCGTTCCCTCCTCCTTCCCCTTAATAACTGAGTCGTGTCTACAACCAGTCAAATCGGCCCTGAGATGTGTAATTTTGTTTCGTTTTTTGTGTAAACAACACGAAAATAAATACATTTCTTTCATGTTTTGGAACATACAAGCAGTCTTTTATATTCGTACAGGAACCGCTTAACTTTGTACCCTTTGTGTTTGACGTTATTTAATTTCACGAATTCACTACAGCTTTGGCGCCCAACATGAGGCGACCGGTATCTGATGTCACAAAATAACTTCACGAGTTCACTAGAATATCAGTCATCAGATTCGCTTTCGGCATTCCTCTTTCGAGTGATATCAAAGAAGCATTACAGCATCTGTTGAACAGAGTAAAGAGTGTAGTGAGTAGGTACTAAATATGGAGTGAGGGTAAACCGGAGGAAGGTGGAAGTAGCGAGGGGTACCTTAAGCGCGATTAGCGATGAATTTAACATCCAGATTGGTCACCAAGAAGAAGATGAGCTGCAGCAACACTACTAACTTGGCCATTACTGGTCTGACGTCCAACATCAAACATCGGCTTTAATTTCAAGAGGAAATCTCTGATAATGTATATTTGAAGAACAGCAGTGTTTGATAGAGAATCATGAAGTATGGGGAAATCAGAAAAGAAGAGATTCGAAGTGTTTAAAATGTGGTGCTACAGACGCATGTTGACAATTGGGTGGACTGATTGGAAATGAGATTTTCCACATATTGGGCGATAAAAGGGTCATATTAAAAGCAATGACAAGAAAAGGGACAGTGTTATAAGACATATGGTTATGACATCACGGAGTAACACATACACACATGTTGAGTTTAAAATATAATCTTACAATGGGTGGCAGTATGCATATTGATGGACTCACTGGCCCACATGGTTTTCCAAGTGAAACAATTCCAGTCCATGTATATATTGATAACACTTGTTAACAGATTTGAACTATTTTCTGCATCTGGTTTGTAAATGGTTGCAATTACCTAATTTTGGGATGCTGTACACACTGGTAAAATCAGAATAAAAAATGCTAAAAGGAAAATGGACACAATTAAATAAAAAAATACACATTCACAAAGTTTGATATCAATAATATTTTTTTTTGTGTATACACGGGCATGATGACAATAGAAGTTCCAAATTCGTTCAGAAAATATTTGCACCTTTAATTGTCTTGGGCTTTTGAAAAATGCTTCGATGGAGCTCTTCTTTTATTTGTCGTTTCATTACTCTCCCTAACAAGACCCCCAGCAGTAGTCACCCATTATCAAAGGGTTCCAATAGCCTTCATAACGGTGTTCCATGGTAAAAATGTCTTAGTGAAAACGTTCACCATGCTCATCGCTTACGGCTCCCAAATTTTCTGGGAATAAATCATGGTGAGAATGTAAAATGCGAATTTTAAGCGGCATTCTACACCTCCTGTTCTTGTAGTTGTTTAACAGATCATTCACAATGGTAACATATATTTTGTCTTTTCTGTTACCCAAAAAAAACCTCCACAATTCCTTTAAAACAAGGCCAATGAGCTATTTGGAAGTCTTTGAGTTTGGAATCAAATGTTGGATCTTTGAGCAATTTTCTTATTTGTGGTCCAACAAATATACCCTCTTTCATCTTTGGCTCACTTAATTTGGGAAACTTTTCTCTTAAGTGACTGAAGACCTCACATTCTTTATCCATATCTTTTACGAAGTTCTTGCGAAGTCCCAAATTGATATGAAGGGGAGACAAAATGGTATTATCGGGTTCAACCAATGGGGTATTATACACATTTACGTTTCCAGGACCATATGACTTCCTGATAAGCAATTGCTTCACTACATAGTGGTTGTTGGTGTCTCGGCTGTTCCAAAGGCACGAAAAGCAGTATTTCTTGAATGCAGCCTGTAAACCTGTAACGAGTGCAATAAATTTTAAATCACAACAAAGCGGCCATTCATGATCCTTATATTTGACTGGCTCTAGCAGCTAAGCCATGGTTTCGTAAGTTTCTTTCATGTCTACTGCGTAAGCCAAAGGTACCGATGGTAATGCATCGCCATTATACAGTAGTACTGGTTTGAAGCTGGTTTTACTGGTGTCAATAAATAGTCGCCACTCGTGTGGCTTATGTTGTACACTGTATATCTCTTCATATTTGATGAATTATTCTGATACAATTCTACCCTTCAATGACGTTTACTAATTTTCTATCTTCATACTCGCAGAATCCATTCGCAAAGTAGTTTCATACAATAGCCATGCCATGAGCGCATAATTATTCTTTGTAGTACTCTCTCTGGTGGTTCTTAGAAAAAAGCTTCCGAGATTGTCTTTTTGCCGATTAGCCTGAGCATTGTTCGAAGAATTGTAATCTGAATATTGAGATTTATGACAAAAGATAACTGATACGAAATTGTACGATTGAAAGGTATATATATTCCTCCTACATACAAAAGGTGTGTAACAATTTACATTATTTGACAATTGAGAATTAATGATATTCACCGATATACTGCGTAGTTGTTAATCATAAGGGAACTTCCGAAAGACTGGATACGAACCTGCATTTAATAATCCAAGAGCTCCATTACTTCTTCGGAAGGTTAAACTTCATGAAAGCCAAATATCCGCTTGATCTGAGGTTTCCCGACTGACTATACAACGCTCCCAAAAATACCAGGCATTTTATTTGTACAGATTAGCAGACTGCCGCAAAGCACGAGCCTGCAGAGAAGAAGAATCATGGCCTGATTTCATTCTAACAATTAAAATTTCTGTATAATTTTGAGTGACTGAGTTATGACTGTGTTTCCTATTATGAATGATTGATTGCTCGAACGAATTGAGAACTACATAATTACATAGATAGGAGGAAGATTTACAACACCTAGCGGCATCATCAGACCATTGACATCTCTACATACACACACTGAATGCTACATATGGAAATAGTGAGTGAAGGAAGCACCTCGTGATCTGAAAAAGGATATTTTGTCCGTGGAGCTAGAAGGTTCCGTTGTTGCAATTTCGACCTCAAGAGTTCGCTTGCTGTTTCGAAAGTCTTAGATCGCGAAGCAAATCATTCAATTCCTTATGATTACAGAATCATGATACTTAGGGTAGTACTCTTCGATACGTTCAATATTTTCTGAGTCACTCGGCATGGTTTCTGGTTTCGTGGCTTTCAAGTTACAGGCAGCAACAGGCAAACCGTCATAATGGGGCACAGGGAATACACTGAAGATACATTTAGATAATTTATTTTATGTCTAGTTTTCCTTGAATGTCCCGAAATATTTGTAAGACAGAAACAACAGTCTGAATAACGGTCATCAGGCTCACACCCCACAAAAGGAACAGCGAATGGCATGGCTCGACGTTTTCCTTTCAACGACTCGGTTAAGGTTGTAGTACAGGTTATGCAGGCAATGTGAGGTGCAAAAGTTTTATCTTGATCACCAACAGGACAATCGAAATACAATTTATTCGCCTTATTAACCAAATCAGTGATCGCTTTTTTCTGGGCTTTTGGAGTGAATTTCCCAAACACATAACAAAAGTTGTCGAGGTGGTTTAGACAGCAACGAGATTTACTGGCTGCCATTTTTCTTAGTTTAAGTTTTAAACAAAAAAGGTTTTTTGTTTTTGTCACGGGAAACACTCACTGAGGATCTATTTCACACCACTGGACTACCATGATAACCATTTACTGACGATTTGTAGATCTTCTAGTTCTCCTCTGCAAATCAAAAGCGAACAATTAAACATCAAAACAGGAGAACAGCAAAAAGGGGAAATACTGAAAAAGAAAAAGAAAAAACCCGTGAAAAGTTAAAAAAATGGTAAGTGCTAGAACATTTTGAAAGATATATTCGGATTCTACACACGAAAATACACACTAGTAGATGTATCACTTCCCAGATGCAAAATGGCTGTTGACTAATATAATATTTATGATGCATTACGTCCGTGAAATATGCGATCGTCACATATTATATTATCCACAAAAAATAAAATTGAGAGGGACGAGAGTTTGATTCGTCTCCCTATCAGAAGAGATAGTTTGTTATTCATTTAAGAGGAATGTTGCCGCTTACAATATTCCCAATCGGATACTTAACGGCGATGACGCGTTCTTCTTCTTTTGTTTTTCCACATTTAGGCAATGATAAGCCTGTTACATCGTCTTATTTCTTGCCTCTCCGCCGATCACCTGCCCAGAGTTTTATTTACTTTCGGGTTCTGAGTCCGACATACATACAAAATGTTGCTTCCTTTCACTTTAGTTCCGAGCAATTTTCTTTCCTATAAAATTCCCACATTCTTTTGTTTGTGCGTTAATGTAAATGTTTCTGATTTTATCTTCTCCTATCCAAACCTTGTACAGACCTCAGAAGGTTTGTTTATGATATGCCTACTGCCTAATATGTCTCTTTTTCGGAACCTAATACTCTTCTCCTTACAAAAGGATGAGAGCTGATATTATTGTTATTAAAATTTACTTCATTCCTCACTTTCTGTTGGAAAATGCTTCTTCTCTGAGTGGTGATTCTTTTGTTTTTTTAGTGCTTATCACCTTCACAGATTATATTACACGCAGGATGTTGGAAGCGAATTACTCACTTTTAGTATCGATGTTCATGTTATACCTGGGTGGATCCTGTCCTAAGGAAGCCAATGCCTTAGATTAACTTAGTGAAATCCTCGAATTGTACACAGAGCTAAAGAGAACGTAGCTTGTACAGTGCCCTCTGCTGTTTTTGACCATCTCCTGTAGATATTACAGGTACCATTACTATCAGCGTCATGTATTGCTGTATGCCTTCTGCAGTACTGTCCACAATAATTACATTCCGCAGTAAAGTTACTCATGCTAAATAAAACTGACACATGCATTTCATATAACCAAAACACAATCTCAGTTCGGAAATTAAAAGAAAAGTTGTCTGAAACTAGATTATTTATGGAATGTCATTAGGTCTTTTGATCCACTTACTATTTCTGGATTACTTGTATTATTTCTTATACTTCTTGGACACAATGATGGGTAGAAATTGTGTTTCATGAAACTCGTTAGACACCATAAAAACTAAAACTTCAGCGTGTTTATGTCTGCTGATGGAGAAGTACTAGAGGATTTGGTACTGTAACGCCTTTGGACATCAATTCTACTACACAAAACTTAAAAGTCGTTTGAAACGTTCACTAGAGAGTTTATTTCAATATCTCGAAATTGTGTAACTCTGTAGAAAGAGAAGCAACAAGTTTGTTCTCAGTATTTCATACTGGCGAGGAGCCGTTTCTTTGAAATATGCTGCTGAGAAATGAACTGTAGAGTCTGTGTGATGGAGGTAATAGAGATAAAATGTTGTGGATAGACAGAATAAATGTTGGGGGTGAAATAACCAGTAACTAACCAGACTTATGTTACTTCCTGGCAGATTAAAACTGTGTGCCGAACCGAAAAGACGAGAACAGGAAGTTTCATATCAGCACACACTCCGCTGCAGAGCGAAAATCTCATTCTAGAAACATCGCCCAGGCTGTGGCTGAGCCGTGTCTCCGCAATACCATTTCTTCAAGGAGTGATAGTTCTGCAAGGTCGGCAGGACAGCTTCTGTGAAGTTTGGAAGGTAGGATCCGAGATACTGGCAGAACTGAAGCTGTGAGGACGGGGCGTGAGTCGTGATTGGCTAGCTCAGTTGGTACAGCATTTGTCCGCGAAAGGCAAAGGTCCCGAGTTCGAGTCTCAGTCCAGCACACAGTTTTCATCTGCCAGGAAGTTTCATATCAGCGCACACTCCGCTGCAGATTTATGGTTCCAGCCACAACATTATGACCTTCGACTTACTATCTCTATAAACCCGTCAAGGCAACAACGGCTTCACCTGGCGAGGAACGACTATAAGTGAGATAATCGCACGGTGCAAATTGTATCAAAGTACTGTTCGTGTACACAACGCAGAAGGCGCGTGGTCTATCTGAATCTGACCGAGGGCAGAGTGTGATGTCTTGGAGGCTCGGGACGATCATATCGGAAACTGCACGATTTGTCGCGTGTTCGAGGAGTGCTATAGCGAGACTATTCAACACGTAGCGAAACCAAGGTGGAACCACGTCCAGACGACGTAGGGTTTGGCGGTCACCCGTCATTACACATGTCGGACGTTGCTAGCTGGGCAGACTGCTAAAACAGGAGAGGTAGCGAACTGTGGAGGAACTAAGGTCAGACGTTAATGTTGGGCAGAGTACAAGTGTGTGTCAACACACAATGCACAGAACAGAAACGATACCTGCATATTCCAATGTTAACACAACTTCGGTAACTACGACTGAAATGGGCACGTTACCATCGGACTGGACGTTGACGCAGTGACAGAGCGTTGCACGATATGATGAATCCCGATACCCTCTTCACCATGCCGATGTGAGGGCCCGAATCCGTCGCCATCCAGGGGAAAAGCTCCTTGACATCTGTACTGCGTGACAGAGACAAGCTGGCGGCGGCTCCTTTGTGCTCTGGCAAACATTTACTTGGGCATCCATGGGGCCGGTGGAGTTTTTTCGAGGCACAATGATGGCCAAGGAGTATCGTACACTGGTTGCAGACCACGTACACCACTTCATGACGATAACGGATCCCGACGGCATTGTCATTTTTCAACAATATAATGCGCCATGTCACAAGGCCAGGATGTGGTTCGAGGAACACAGCAGTGAGTTACAATGAAGGTGCTTGCTCCCCGAACTCGTCAGATCTGATCACGATCTAACGCCTCTCGGACTTGGTTAGGGGTGACGTCAGAGCTTTTCCGCCCCATCGCTCAATTTACTGCAATTAGGTGACTTTTGTGTACCGATGTGGTGCTAAGTCCCTCGAGCGACCTACCGGGGCCTTCTTGCTTCCATGCCACATCGCGTCGCCGCTGTTTTCCGTGCCAAAGGTGAGTATACCGGCTATTAGGTAGGCGATGATAATGTCCTGATTGATCAGTGTAGTGTGAAGTCATTAATCATTCTACACCTAATTTTATAACCCATTTCACGCATTTTGGAATATATTACGTAAAGATAGGCAGCTGTATGCCCCGTTCCTTCAAGTAATTTAATCAACAGTCGCGGAACTAGACCACCTCTGACATGTACAAATTAATATTGCGGTAGGGTTTCTCTACTTTTCTCAGTTCTTCTGTCAGTCGTGTTATATATGTAGTGTAAATCATTCTGATGCAGTGGGACGTAACACAGGTTTTGTTGTATCGCCATGGTGACCTTTGCTTTAAATTAAGTCTCAGGACATTGACACATATGCTTATCACCAAGAACTGCACGCTGTCACCAACGCTTCCTATACACGGCCAAATAATCCTAAGAAACGGTTTGTCTTTCTTTTTTAGCATGACCATTAGAACACATTCCTTTTCCAGAAACATCTTTATCGTGTCCACCACAATATTGTGAATCAAGCAAATTGCTCCCCTGCTACCCTCCAACCCAAAAGGCCAATACCGTTTTTCTTCGAGGAACCATGAAGAAGATGTAAAGCTTAGAGTGCAGATGAAATGAGAATGCTAAAAGGAAAATTGTTCGTTGAGGACGCTGTCTACGTCTGCATAACACGGTGTACGAGGAAGTTATTCACAAGGAATTACGTGGAAGTCCTTCCAACTACTTTAGCCGATTCGTAATTTTGGACATAGTAACTCCTAAAAATTTGCCACTCCGGCAAAAACTTGACAGAGAAGTATATAATAATAGCTGTGAGAAAGTCCTGTTTGAAAACTGGAGATGAGCACAACAATCTGGAGATCATACATGAGAGTTAAATAGCTTTTAGCACGAATTTCTGTTCTATTGGAAGGGACGGGAAGGTACTAGTGACGACGTAGCGGAACAGAGTAAAAGAAGGGCCGGGATGAGTATACAACAGATAATCAACAATAACATGAAGAAGCTATCCAGTATTCTTTTGAAATGTTTACGCTTAATCGTGGAAAACAAATCTAGGTAACCACATCTAAATATGAAACTTGTTCCCGTAGAACGAGTAACCCGTTTACCTTCGAATGGGTGTCTGAAAATATTAGTAGCCAATTACATTGTATGTTTTCATGACTCTCGTTTCACAACGGTAATACCGAATTAGTGTCGTATATCAAAGTACTTTCCTGTGAGTCCTCTAAAGGCTAGAAAGATCTTTAAATATTTGGGTATTTTTGTACGAACTCTCAAGTCGGAATCTTATCACGATGTTGTAACCTCTTCGTACAAAATCTACGAGAAGAATCAAGGGAAGAAATAGAATGAAAGCATTTTCCTGTGTGAGCTAAAGGATGAGATAGTCGGTTGGCAATGTTAGAGAATTCCCTAGCTTCCTAATCGTTGTTCCACCAATTTATACACCACTTTCAGTGGCGTGAAACGGAGTGACACTCTCACTCCTTCCCACAAACAACTGTTCCTCTCTGCTAAAATTTCCGTACTGTTTTGGTAGCTGATGAAGTCAAATGAATGAACGCATATCCTTTCACGTGCAATAAGAGGCGCTGAATCCTTTCGTCTTTCACGTTACGGTATTAAGACAGGTAAGCGAGATGTAGAAAGTATCAGAGCGTGATTAACACTCGCGGGCAGCCACTTTGTGGCAGCGGAGAAAGTCTCCCTTCGCGAGGCGAATCGTAAAAGGTAAGTGACCTTCGTTGCTCTTCAAAGTTAAGGTTACGAGCAACGGGTATCGGTAGAGAGTTACAGGAAGTCCGGAAAACATTCGCGTAATTGGCGAAAGGTAAATACAGGACAAAAGAGCTGCCCACGTTTCTTGTTCAAGGAGGAGAAATCTTTTGACGTACCGCAGGAAATGCAAGTCATTAACAGAGTTCCCGCCTTAACGTCGCTTTTTTATCGTAGTTTGCGTTGCTAATCTCACGTTTCATCACTTGTAATGATAATTACTGCACAAATAGCTTTGTCCATGTCCATGGATCAAGATGTAGACTGAACTCGTATTTATCAAGAAACAATAAATGTAAAGGAGCACTATCAAGCGATAAAACGGTATTAAAATTCGAAGAAGAATGAAGAGAACAGTAAAACGAACTTACTTAAATAGGCAGTTAAAGAATACCTGTTAACCAGTCCATCCTATACAGTGAAGAACTACACAGTGTGGCCATTTGGTAAAAATGGAACAAACGTAGATAACAATAAAAATAATAGGGAATTTTTGGTAAGGTCTTATGGGACCAAATCGGTGAGGTCATCGGTCCCTAGGCTTACGCACTAGTTAATTTAACTTAAACTAACTTACGCTAAGGACTACAAGCACACCCATGTGCGGAAGAGCACTCGAACCTCCGACGGGGGAAGCCGCGCGAGATAACAATAAAGGTAATAATATTACTACTAATAAAACATCCATCATTTCATGTAACACATTCACATTAGGTTTCTTATTTCATTTTGTTTTCTGGGAAGCCATTGTCCCAAAGCTACGCAATGTACAGTAAGAACACCTTATCCTCTTTTTGAGCTCAACATTTCATTCATTTTAGAGCGATGCTGACCCAGTTTTTCAGGCCATCAAATGTGATACACAAAACCGAAACCGAATATAGTCACTATGATTTTGACGTTGACTGAATGTACCTGTTGTTGTGCTTCATCAGGAAACATAATGTTTGTAGTTTGTCCAGTAGCGCGAAATGACTGGTGAAACGCTTGCCTTTTACATTGTTAAATATCTCCTATCTGAAAAGTATTGTGTAACTGAACCCATTGAGGTAGCGCATTTTTAAACAGAGAGACCTTATTTTCGGTAGGATGGGGACTACAATCTGTATCCGACCATTTTTCCGTTGTTTCTATACATTACATCCAGAAAACGGGGGGAACGTTCCTACAATAAAGCCACAGCCGAGCATCTGTCCCATCATGTTCAATCTAGACGTGTATCTATGAATTATTTTACTTAGTTGTTCTTAAATTGTTATACTTAATCATGACCAATATACTTCTAAAACAGACCCACGGCTGTACAAAACTATACCTCCCTCTCCTCCTCCTCCTCCTCCTCCTCCTCCTACTAATATTACCGCTATTAGTACCACATTACTTAGAAAGTTTTTTGATGCACCTTTGTAAAGCTTGCTGGTACACGGACATATATCTTCGGAGAAAACAATGCCTCTATAATTTTATGGCCGTGTTATTCACGAGACTAGCCATATGCGACTAATACAAATGCTGCCTTGAGTCTTACTCTGCTCTTCTGTTATGTGTCAGCAACACATTGATTAAAACTTGTCAAAGAAGGACTTACGTTTCACACTGGCAATCGAAGTTTGCGTTGTTAGTTATTTCCTTAAATAGATAACGTAAATCACGGAAAGGTTCTAATCAAACGAAGTGCATGTAAACTTGATTTCTTACTTAACTCCTTTGGTACGCTTGTAGCTTATTATGTCACATAAGCTAATCGGACAAAAATTGATCACCGCTCGGGAAATCATTACAGGTATTATTTAATATCATGTATTTCCACCACTGGACTTGATAACTGCCTGGATTCGGCTATGAAGTTGGTCCACATGGTTGTGTAACAACATCACATGCTGTTTAGGCCACTCGCTGAAGATCTTATCGCGCAGTTCCACCATATTGTGGGTAAGATGGTGGTATTTTAGCCGCTTTTCCATTATGTCCCTCAGACTTTCTAGAGGGTCTAAGTCACGTGATTTTTGCAGGCCAGTCGAGATATAAACGGGTAGTACAGTGTTCAGAAAAGTAGTTACACATTTTTCCAGCGTGACGAACTTCTCTGTTGTCTTTATGTGCCTGTGTGAGCAGTGGCTTCTTTCGAGGCTACCGACTCCAAATGTTCATTACAAGGTGTGTCTATCGCAATACTCTCTTGCTAACAGGTTGGGACGGGCCTTCATTCAATGTCTGCAGTGATTCCTGTCGTCTTGATTTACAAGGCCTAAACGTATTTAAGTAAAAGCGTTTATTTTCTGAAATATATGAATTTCAAAATTTTTCCACTAACTTTCCGAGAGTGAAGTATTACAGAAACTAAAATTTCAGGAAAAGACAAGCAGTTCTAAAAATTACAAGATAGACTTACGCTTAACACAGCTGCTTGCTGAGTGTGTCCCCACGTCAGTGGCCTTGCGCAGCGAACACTCCAGCCAGGGAGAAGAGCATAGTGACAGGCTGACCGTTGATGCGGTAATTAACAGGTTCGACAAAATTCGAGAGTTCACATCAACAGGGCGTTGTTAAATCCCCACTGTCGTTCAAAAAAAAAAAATCGTAACCTGGAAAATATTGTAGATCGAAAATCATGATGTGTTGGAAAACGCTTAGGAGCTCTCAAAAGGGCTATATAAAGTATTGGAACAAAGAAACATCAATACCGCAACGATCACAGAAATGAATAAAAAGATGAGATTTACAAGGATTCCTTGTCATATACAGCGGTGTAGGTACTGACAAAGTAGCAAGTAGTGCAGTAGCTACTTTAATGGATAATAAATAGGAATCGAAAATCGAAGATTATACTTACATAACTGATAAAAGCATAACATGTAGATTCAGAACACATCACATGCATTTAACAGTGACTGGAGTGTATGCTCCTGAAGATTGGAAAAGAGAAGAGACGTAGACCTTTTATGAAATCCTACAAAGAGTAGCATATCTACAAATAAAAAGGATCATCTATTAATTTACAAAGTTTTAAATGCCAGGATTGGAAACAATTCATGCCTCTAACAGTGGGAGCATTTGACGGAATATGCAAATGATGACAGATATTCTCTTACGCAGGGTGTCCCATTTTTCCCACCCAAAGTACCTTCTTCTGAAGTAGATCCATCTGATAGGTTCTAGTTCAATTTTCATTTTATAGCTCACTCATTCGCTTCACTCGTTCCTTCACTAGACAATGAAAAATTACCTAGAGCCTCCTGAATGGATCTACGAGTCCTGTAACCCACTTTTCAGGTCTTACTCACTTAATTTCATTTAAGTTACTTAGAAAAATGAATGAAACCGAATATTTTTTGTATCACATTCACCAGTATTCTAAATAATTATTTTTTCATACAAAAGGTGAATGTAAGAAAATAAAATTTAAAATTTTTTATAAAATGTGACGGTAAGAAAATATAATTTAATATCTTTTATAAAAGGAGGTTGTAAGAAACTAAATAATACACATTATGGTAAATGAAAAAAATTCACTATCAAAATGTCCAAAGTTTTCACAAAATGAATTCAATATTATGAAATTCTTTAATTCTATTTTTAAATTTTTCATCGATTTTTATTTTAGTTTCTTCAGTTCATTCTCAATTAATTGAAAATCCCAATCAGTAATTAATTTAGAATATCTATCTGGTAAAATAATCTTGAATTCATTATTAATCTCCATGCAAATTTTTTCTCCATATCCAGTATATAAATATTCACATCCAGAAACACTACATAATACATTTATCGCTAATGCACCTAATTTTACAATCTCTTTCACGATACTTGCATCTTTCAGATTCTGGTTTAGAGTCTCCATTTATACAGAAAAAATTTTATTAATCTCTTTTTGTAATTTGTAATACCAATATGATAATCTACCTATTTTATTTTCCAAAACGTATCTTTCTCATCATGGGTATTCACTGCTTTCTTGTTTATTTCAACAGTGTATACTTGGTGTTTTATACATTGTATCATATTAATTCTTCTCTACTGTTCTCTGTTGCTATGCAAACAATCTGTATAGTCTTTTAAGGTTATTCTATTTTTGTCAATACATTTGTTAAACCCTTAAGATTTTTTCTCTGTTTTACCAGTAAATTTATAAGGATACATTTTTGCTCTCAGAGCACAAAATTCTTCCACTATTTTTCCATTGTATTTATCTTTCATTTTTCCTAAAATTTTCATGATAATCACCAGTATCAATCATCGATTTCATATCTTCATTAATATCTTCAGTTTGTATATTATGCATATAATTGTCCATATTTTTATTACACAATTCAGTACTAGCTCCATATTTTGATTTCGTTATTCTATTGCAAAAATCATACATAAGTTCTTTAGATAAATCAAGTATACTCATACCAACATAGATGAACTTATGAAATGAAATTTTGGTCTTATTCATGTGAACGGCAGCAAGATTTTCAATATGTAAGGTTTTTGCTTTAATGTTTGGATTTGTATTAACTTATCACTTTTCTCTCCATTTGACACTAATATTATATCCAATCTAATTCTGTTTTAACCAATCCCATTTGCTTAAATTTTGAAATTCCACATTGAAACAGCTACTCTTTAAGATTTTTATAGTGAACAACATAATTTACTTTTGGTTTCTGAAGTAGTTTCAATTCTCTTTATTTAGTTCCAGTCACAGTTTTATCTTCAGGAGTGAATGGTAAATCTTTATGTAAATCATGTAGTTCTTTTGGATGCTATAAATCTGTTTCAACAATGTATCCAATTTTATCAGTATCACTTATTTTGCTCCTATCAAAAGAAACTTGATATTATCCCATTCAAATTCACAATATGGTAATTACTGGCTCATAGCATACATTGTTTGCATTTAAATACATTAGATAATTTGATATAATTTAATATAAAATCCTTCATATAATTATTGTTTGTTTTGACACATATTTTACAACATTGTGCTTTTATCCCTCCAATTATGTTTTCAACCATTAAAATCGTATCATTACCACACATTAAACTAAGTGGGTGTATAGTCATTTTCAACCTTGTATCCCAAGATAATGCAGTAAAACAACAAGATGACTCTAAGTTGTATGCTTTTATACAAGTTTTCTATAATTTTCATATACATAAGGTAATAACAATAAATCAGTTTTAAGTTATAGAAAGACATATTCACTTAGATTTTTAATGTTAATTTTTTTGAAACCCTTTATTCATGTTCATAATCATCATCACTTATTTCATTGTCATCCCATTTATTGTAAATATTTTCCATTGCTGGTAATTGTGTCTCGCCAAATTTTTGCAAGAAGACATGTAATCATATGGATATACACCTTTTCTGATCAGTAAATCGAATAACTGATCTAGTAAAAAAATTCTGATATTTTACATTGGATCTCTTTTCAAATCTGATGTAAGTTTTTCAAGTGAAGTCAATAAATCTCTTTTTTGAACTTTCAGTTCTCTTACTAAAACTAATATAACTGTCTTTGTTTTTTGGTATTAAATCTGTTACTTTCCTATCATCAGCAAGTTCTTTCACAAACAGATGCAAATCATATTCTGATAAATTAGATATATTATTCATAAAAAGCTCAGATGTTTTAACTGTAAATTACATTTATTACATAATAGATTTATATATTTTTCACTCAAATAATAATGAAGATGAACTTTTCTATTTTTAATGAATAATGACAGTTACACAATGTATAATTTTATGATCTTGCATACCTTGCTTGTTCTTCAGAAATTTATAGTTTCATTTCTTCAACTTCAGAATAAATTATTCCTGTTTGTTCAACTTGATATTTATACATTAAATAAATTTTTCTAACCATTTGATCATCTATAAACAACTGGATCTTTATATTTACATATTTAATAGAATAATAGAATCCACTAGGTTCATGTTTTTAATATTTCATTGTATAAGAATTTTCTGGATTTCGTTGACAGTTGTCCATCTTCAATAAAAACTTTCAAAATCGGCTTAAATCAGTAACGGAAATTTCTGCAAATGTTTATAATTTTTTAAACTTATGTAGGAACCTTTCTCTGGCATTTCTACTTTTAATTGTTTGTTAACTAAACAGCTTGATGTGTGATTCCCTAATTTTTCTTTGTTAGTGAAATGGAGTAGACAAATATCACAAATAAGTTTCACTTCTTCATGTTTATTAATTTGAATCAAAACAGAACTAGATATACTTTTTTAAACAACAATAGTGTGAACCACAGTAGATCAGTTTCATAAAATTGTATTTATGTGTCTGTCTTTATGTTAGTATGTTGTACACAGTTCCTTTCATGTTACCTGATAAAACAAATTTTGCTTATAGTTTTATGTGACAAAACAGTTAGGAATCTGAAAAAATAAGTAATCAGTTATTTAAAATGACTTTTTCATAGATATATTTAATTCTGAATCGGATTAGCACTGGTTTTTGGCATACAATAAACATGTTCCTTATATGCAGCTATCAGGAGGCTCACTGCACTCTTTTTTACAGTACTACGGTATTATCTGCCTAAAGTAAAATGTTACAAACTTTATCGTTTGCACACAGCACTTTTTTCAATAGTGTTAGTTTTGCAGAAATTACAGTAACTAGCGATCTAAGAGACCACTGTCGCATTTTCTATTCATCCTGATTTCAACGTTTATGATTCTGAACGTGTCTACGACATTTTGGAATTTGTTTGCAGAGAGACTGTAAACTGCTCAAACACGGATTTGTACCTCCAACCAGACTCATATTTTTTGGGTTACATTTATCTTCGACACCACTCTTCTAACCACATGAAATCGCTGCACTTGTTTACAGGATTAAAAATAACCTTAATTCAAGAAGTGCTCGCTTCTATAGTGGTTAGGGGTACAATCTGCCATCGACAGTGCTCACACCTGCCTTGGCTGTCTGCTCACACCTGCTAAGCTTCTTGCGAGCGAGCGTGCGTTTGTTTACTTTCGCGTAGCGAATTGTCTTTGGGACTGAATTCATCGACCATAACGGCGCTTTCCTATCGCCGAGCCACGATTACATAAGTATTCGATCAGATCATGAACGACCAAATGGGTACGAAGAGAACAGTTTATACTGCACGAAATGAGTCTTCGCAGCCAGATGTTCTCGGAATTCATTTTTCTATTCTTAATACCACTGTGTTCATAAAACTGATGAACGCTGAATGTTTTTGAACTCCCGTTCGAGGTGCGGTCGGACTTTGTGGTGGCCGCCTTTGAACTGTAAGGGAACGACGTCATTCAGGTTGCTGATACGTGGAAGACGTTCGAAACCTGACGTGTCGTCAATGGTGTCCGTCTGATAAAAATTTAACTAATGAAACACTTTCGAACTTTTTCGTAGCATTTTTGGGAAAAGCGATGTTGTAATCTGTATAAAATCTGTGGAAAAGCAGTCTAGATTGCTATGGGTATTTTATTAAAATTACCGGTTTTGACCTAGGCTTAGGCCATCTTCAGACAGCACCGTCAGCTGAAGTTGACGATGCGTGTAACAGTCACTTGACTTCAGTCGCTGAAAATGCTGGCTGCCAAAGCCGGTTCATTTAATGAAATTCCATCGAACTATATCGGTGTTTCACTCATTTTATACTTTCCATCTTACTCGGTTACTGCTGGCTCCAGGTCTGTCACCGTGTAAGGATAGCCAGCCGCACTCTTTTTTTGCCTAGAAGGCTATGTCCGTACTTTACCAAATGCTGTATGCTGCGGACTTTGACGTTGCTCTCCTTCAGTAGGTGCATTCTGCATTCTCCTCGTGGCTGTTCAGCACACGTTTCCTATGATTTCCCTGCTGGAGATGTGGCGGGTATCCTCTTCCGTTACGGTTTTCTCACTAAAATAGATGGGTATCTTCCTGATGCCAGACGTAGGGCCCTCACATTTGATGGCTTCAGGATCATCGACGTCTAAGCGCCGTCTGGTTGTGGTCGCCACCGTGGACGTTCCACTTTCCTGCCCGAGGTCGTCACGCCTCGCTTCCTAGGTCGGCAAGATACCTAAATCACAGCAGGAAACCTGTAGTTCATTCAGATGGCCAAAGAACAACTGCTGCGTTACTTTCAGTGCGAGGCACTAGCGGAAATTTTTCAGTACCTCAACCTCGTCGACTGTTGGGAGCTTGTTCATGTTGATCGCCTGCTGTTTCTTCATTTCACTAGCCATTCTTCCAGCCACCCCCGCGATATAGTCGGTGGGGAGCAAGCTGCTGAAGTTTATCACGTTGCGTTCCCTGACCATAACGCAAAAATCTGTGCTGTCAGTTTCTACCGCCAAAGTGTGGGGCGAGGCTGAGGGCCATGGAAGCTGTACACGATCTACCTTATTTCACCCGAATACTGGCATCTCATCGAGCCCACATGGACAGTTTGCTGTCGACGCCGTGATGCATATCAGACTGTTCTGTCATTGTGGGTTCTTCTCTGTACAAATCCTTAACTGGTTAAGGAACAGAGGCAGCGGAATTGCGGCGGCTGAACCCAGGATTTATACTTCACCATTCTCCAGGAATGTATTTGGCAAGGCGTCAGGCCATGGTGAATGATGCCGAGGCACAGCTCCCTGCCTTCTCTCCTTGAAGGAGCTATTGTCAGGGAGCACATAGATAACATGTTAGCGTAGGAGCTTCCGTCCAAGTACCGAGTGATAGCGGAATGGTGCCACCGACGGAAGACTTTGATGTTCTCACGGTTGATAACGGGCGGTATTTAGCTACCCGATCCACATTATGTTAGGTTATGTTATGTTGTACTCTGCACAACGTCACCACCATTACAACATTATATCGGTCTCCTGATTCCCCTGTAGCTCGGTTCCTGGGGATGCAACGATGGATCTGCTTGCCGACGTCACGGTGAACAAATTCCATGATCCTATTAAAGTGGGTTCTACGAACAAATAGTCCAGTCCTGACGGACTTCCATCTGAGTTTTATCGAACATTTAGTCTCCCGCTAGCGCCGGTGTGGACCGAAATTTGACGGTATCTTATGCCGCCCATCGTACATACCTTAGATAGTTTCCTTAATGGTCACCTCATTCCCATCTGAAAGCATTGGGATACATCACAAATACACTATGTGACCAAAAGATCCCGGACACCTGGCTGAAAATGACTTAGTTCGTGGCGTCTTCCAACTGTAATGCTGGACTTCAATATGGTGTTGGCCCAACCTTAGCCTTGATGACAGCTTCCACTCTCAGAGGCATACGTTCAATCAGCTGCTGGAAAGTATCTTGGGGAATGGCAGCCCAATCGTCACGGAGTGCTGAGTTAAGGAGAGGTATCGATGTCGGTCGGTGAGCCCTGGCACGAAGTCAGCGTTCCAAAACATCCCAAAGGTGTTCTATAGGCTTCAGGTCGGGACTCTGTGCTGGCCAGTACATTAAAGGTATGTTATCGTCGTGAAACCACTCTTCCACAGGCCGTGCATTATGAACAGGTGCTCGATCGTGTTGAAAGTTGCAATCGCCATCCTTGAATTGCTCTTCAACAGTGGGAAGCAAGAAGGTGCTTCAAACATCAGAGTAGGCCTGTGATGTGACAGTGACATAGTGACACACAAAACAACAAGGGTTGCAAGCACCCTCCATGAAAAACGCGACCACACCATAACACCACCGTCTCCGAATTTCACTGTTGGCACTACACACACTGGCAGATGACGTTCACCGGGAATTTTCCATACCCACACCCTGTCATCAGATCGCCACATTGTGTACCGTGATTTGTCACTCTCCACAACGTTTTTCCATTGTTCAATTGTGCTACGTTTACGCTCCTTACACCAAGCAAGGCTTTGTTTGCCATTTACCAGCGAGATGTGTGGTGTATGAGCAGCCACTCGACAATGATATGCAATTTTTCTGACCTCCCACCTGACTGTCATAGTACGTGCAGTGGATCGTAATGCATTTTTGAATTCATGTGTGATGGGCTGCATAGATGTCTGCTTATTACACATCACGACCCTCTTCAACTGTCGGTGGCCTCTCTCAGTCAACAGACGAGATTGCCTGTACGCTTTTGAGCTGTACCTGTCCCATAACGTTTCCACTTCACTATAACAGCGGAAACAGTGGGTCTAGGGACGTTTAGGAATGTGGAAATCCCGTGTACAGACGTATGACATAAATGACACCTAATTATTTGACCACGATCGAATTGCACGACCTCCGCGGAGTGCCCCAATCTGCTCTGTCTAACGACTACTGAGGTCGTGACATGGAGTACCTGGCAGTACGTGCCAGCAAAATACACCTGTTATGAAAAACGTGTGTTTTTGGGGGTTACCGGATACTTTGATCACAAAGTGTATAGGCCTGCTTCCCCTTCACGTTTTTCACGATGATCTTTCGCCAGCTGTTGGCTGCACAGGTTAAATGGACGGCCCGGTAGGTGGTTGCCTTGATCAAACTTCTTTAGGAGTTGCCAATAACATCCACACTGAACTCTGTCGCCCTAGGTCGCTATTGAGACATAATCGCTCTTACTCACTCCCGTCGTGTGCCACTTTTGCTTCGATCTGAACTGACTGCGATACTGGCAACGATCTTGATGACCACGAAGGCGATCTATGGCTTTCTTCTCCAGAGAAAGTTACCGAATGCGACTGAGGGGAAGCATCCAAAGTTGACTGGCGGATTGTCTAGTTATCGGTGTGCTGTCGTTACCTTGGCACTGATGTTCAGTCTCTATGTTATCTTACAGTCAATCTGAAGCAAGTATGCCGGTGGCGTCTCCACAAGATTCTCATTCCACACATCCTCTTGTGTGTCGCCTGTGATGCTCTGGACGCGTACGAACGTCGCCTGGTATTCGGTTCGGTGGTGTTAATTATCCATATGACTTCTCATCAGATACCGCCTGAGCGGCTCCTCTTTCTGGATACTTCCCAGAAACGAAGACAAATGAAGTGGATTTGTGTACACGCAATTAACAACTTGTTTGCTGACGGCGAGAAAGATGTCCTTGGTTTCGGCTCTCACTTAATAAACGACATTGCTCAGTTGCCCGCAATCCCAGATACAGACAATTTTTCTCCAATTTTCGATGTACTGGATTTTTAACCCATTCCGCAAATCGGGTGTTGATTCTATTAGGCGTAGAACCACTCTTTTTCCACTCTTAGTAACGGTTCTTCTCTGACCATTGGAATGATCTACTTCGAGAAACTAAATATCGACAAAATTCCTCGTCGCGACATAGGCTCTATGATGAACGAGAAAATGTAAATGATAAACAGCTTGTATTTAAATAAAAACCCAGATTTGTACTGGAAAGCTTTGTTGTGACATTCTCCCACTATTCTCTATTTTATTTATCTATTTTTTCACTTATTCGCTTGTTTACACTAATCACATTAGTCGTCAGATCCTTTCACTGTCCCGGACTTCTTATGGTCTATATTATAGATGTTCTCATTTTTAACTGAAAAATTCGCTACATGATTGAGAGAAGAGGCTCATATTATAAAATCTTAATTGTCTAATAAGAGCATATAATTACCTAAACCCCCAAACAGAGGAAGATAAACAATGGGAGGAGGGAAATAACGAATAAGACTTACGACAAAATTATTGAAATTACGGTAAATCATCACAGTCGATTAAACCTTTTAGCGATGTGGCGTACCTTACGTTCTTCTTTCATTGCTGATTTGTTTTCGCGTTTTATTTTTTTTTTTTTTTGCATATTTTTTTAAAGTTCTGTGAATTATGTCGGTACTTACTTTGTCAATCTTAATTGGTCTCCTACTGGTTTTATACGCTGTGGGGTTCCGAAGATCCCTTAGAAACTGACAAGCTACGCTTAGTAACGATGACGATGTGGTTGACGCTGTGCAAAAGGGCCAAATATAGTACAGGCATCATTCGAGTATGGTCGATGGTCAACCGAAACTGATTATCATCTAAATATTATTGCATTACGAAGTGTTTGCTATAAAATTACAGAACTGATGCTGTCACAGATTACGCACGCATGCACCTGAAATGAACGATTAAAGGCTGTGACGTGTGAAGTCTTTTCATTCGAATGCGCGATCTCTGGTGTCTGGAGACAAATGGTGTGCCGTTTGTGTGAGAGCTGTTACTTTGTTTCGCCGGAAAAAGTATGAATGTAGTAGAAGAGCAACGAATTGTCGTGAAGTTTCACAAGAAACTTGAAAACACTGATACTGAAAACTAAAATAACTGTATGGCAAAAAGTGTTTATCAGGATCTCGAGTTTTTGAGTGGTTCAAGCGTTTCCAAGATGTCCCTGGAGATGAGTCACGCCCGGGTCGCCCTTCATCATCAGAAACGGGTGAAAATATCGTAAAATTAGGTAGTCTGATTCGACCTAAGCATCGGTTTAGTATTCGACCGATTTCTGAAACTGCAGGAATTAACAAAGAATGCGTAAAGCAATTTTACACAAGCAATTTAACATCTCACACACACACGCACACACACACACACACACACACACACACACACACACACACACACAAACACAAACACACAAAAACGCAAACGCAACTCACTTACATATGACAACAGACACTCAAATTATCCATATTTCCTAGAAAGAATGACAACATACGACGCTATTTGGTCTTTTGCTTTTGATAGAGAAATTAAGCGCAATTCCACGCACTAGGTCGGCACAATTTCACCAAGGGCGAAAAAACCAAGATTTAAGACGAAGTTGATTTATTTATATTTATGAAATTATGTTTATTCACTGGTTTCCTGCAGGTCAAACTATTAATAAGCATTACTAAGGGTCCTTGCTGAACTCTGTGGGGAAAAAAAAACATGAACTGTAGAAGAACAAATCATGGGCTCTGCATCAAGAAAACTCACCGGCTCATACCGCATTGTCTGTTACGATGTCTCTAGCGAACCATCTCACTGTTAGACCATCCACCTTGTTCACCTGAACTGGCATCAAGTGATTTTTATCTGTTCCCCAAGGTCGAATCTGCATTAAAAGCAACAAGATTTCAGTTTGCTGAAGCAGTGGAAGAGAAAGCGGAACGCGTCTTTGTGGAGCTCACAGAGGAAGACATCCAACATTATTTCCATTAGTGGAAAATCATGAAGCGTTGTAAGGATACAGGACGAGAGTATACAGAGTATGAAAACACCAAAATATTTTTTTGTTCCCTTGTTTTATAGCCACATATCGTATATGTTGACTAGAATACTCCCTTTAAATTTCTGAAGGTAGCAGGGGTAAAATACAGGGAGCGAAAGGTTATTTACAATTTGTACAGAAACCAGATGGCAGTTATGAGAGTCAAGGGGTATGAAAGGAAAGCAGTGGCGTGGAAGGGAGTGAGACAGGGTTGTAGCCTCTCACCGATGTTATTCAATCTGCATATTGAGCAAGGAGTAAAGGAAACAAAAGAAAAATTCGGAGTAGTTATTAAAATTCATGGAGAAGAAATAAAAACTTTGAAGTTCGCCGATGAGATTGTGTTTCTGTCAGAGACAGCAAAGGACTTGGAAGAGCAGTTGAACGGAATGGACAGTGTCTTGAAAGGAGGGTATAAGATGAACATCAACAAAAGCAAAACGAGAATAATGGAATGTAGTCAAATTAAGAATGGTGATGCTGAGGGAATTACATTAGGAAATGAAACACTTAAAGTAGTGAAGGAGTTTTGCTATTTGAGGAGCAAAATAACTGACGAAGGTCGAAGTAGAGAGGATATAAAATGTAGACTGGCAATGGTAAAGAAAACGTTTCTAAAGAAGAGAAATTTGTTAACATCGAGTGTAGATTTAAGTGTCAGGAAGTCGTTTCTGAAAGTATTTGTATGGAGTGTAGCCATGTATGGAAGTGAAACATGGACAATAAATCGTTTGGACAAGAAGAGAATAGATGCTTTCAAAATGTGGTGCTACAGAGGAATGCTGAAGATTAGATGGGTAGATCACATAACTAATGAGGAGGTATTGAAAAGAATTGGGGAGAAAAGGAGTTTGTGGCACAACTTGACCAGAAGAAGGGATCGGTTGGTAGGACATGTTCTGAGGCATCAAGGGATCACCAATTTGGTACTGGAGGGCAGCGTGGAGGGTAAAAATCATAGAGGGAGACCAAGAGATGGATACACTAAGCATATTCAGAAGGATGTAGGCTGCAGTAGGTACTGGAAGATGAAGAAGCTTGCACAGGATAGAGTAGCAAGGAGAGCTGCATCACAACAGTCTCAGGACTGAAGACCACAACAACAACATCGTATATTGACGTCGAGACCAGTAGCGTTACTATCATATTAGCTTAGAGCGTATCTGTGAGGCTGCACGTAATATAGATCTAGTTAAGAGAACCGTAGTTTTAGGCACAGACTTTTACCTCATAGTAACTAAAATCTATTGCTGCACCGCACTAGGACTTGCAACGGCTTTCCTGAGGTGTCTGCAGACAGACTCCTAGATAACAGCACGGCATCGTGGCCGACCTGCTCCGCCCACGATCCATCACCGGCTCTGAGTGACTGACGAATTCCACGTGAGGCTGCGAGCTCTAGGCTAATGGCTGCAAGGTTGCCGGGTGCCAGAGCGCCCCTCACAGAATACAAAGTAGACACCGCGGCGCCAGCACCCCGCACTCCGCTGATGAAAGTGCTCACGTACATCCAGCAGACTGAAGCTCGCAACTGCACTGTGGAGAGCGCGATGAGGGTCCGGCGCGAATGCGAATGAGCAACTGAACTGCACCGAGTATGCCCAAGAAAATCTCTCCCCGCTCTCAGTTGTCGTATGAATAATTTCCTATTGCTCTTCCTGCAACCACAACGGCTCCAGACGTAGATTCGTGAAGCTTTATGTTCTATCATTTTTTGTCATTATTCTCCTGATATGTCTGATGCGGCCCTCTAAGAATTCTTCTCGTGTGCCAACTTTTCATCTCAAATTATAACTTGCAACCTACTTCCTAAGTTATGCAACCTGCAGTTTTTACCGTCAGAAGCTCCGTCAAGTAGCATATAATATATTCCCTGGTGTGTTAACACATTTCGTCTCATTTTCTACCTTCTTCTTGTCACCGTTTTCCGAAGCTCCTCGTACCTTACTTTAAGAGTCAATCTAATTTTCAATTTTACTACAGTCCTTGTTTCACTACCATACAATGCTGCGCTCTAGACATATATTCTCAGAAATTTATTTCTCAAATTAAGACTAACATTTGATACTAGCAGACTGCTCTTGGCCATGCATGCCTTCTTTGCCTGTGCTAGTCTGCTTTTGATGCCCTCCTTGCTCCGTCCGTCAATTTTTATTTTGTTGCCTAGATAACAGAATTTCTTAGCTTCATCTGCTTCGTGATCACCTTTCCTTATGTTAAGCTTCTAGCTGTTTTAATTTCTGATACCTCTCATTATTTTAGTTTTTCATCGATTTACTCTCACATATTTTATACTCATTAGGCTGTTCATACCATTCAACAGATACTGTAATTCATCTTCACTTTCCCCGAGGATAGCAATGTTATCAGCGAATATTATTATTCATACCTCCTCACTCTCAATTTCAGTTCTCCTCTTAAACATCCATTTTATTTCGCTTCTTCGTTCTGTAGATTGAACAGTAAGGGTGAACGACTACATCTCTGTCTTGACCCCTTTTTAATCCGAGCACTTCTTTCCCGGTCTTCCACTCTTATTGTTCCGTCTTTATTCTTATACATATTGAACCTTACCCGTCTTTCTGTAATGGTGACCCAATTTTCCTTAGAATTTCGAATATATTGCCCCATTTGGCACTGCTGAACGTATTTTCAAGTCGACAAATCCCATTAACATGTCTGGATTTTTCGTCGCTATGCTTCCATTATCAGCCACAACGTCAGAATTAACACTCTGGTGCCTTTACCTTTCCTAAAGCCAAACTCATCGTCATGTAACGCCACCTCAATTTTCTTTTCTATTCTTCTGTATATTATTCTTGCCAGCAACTTGGATGCAAGAGCTAGTTTGCTGATTTTGCGGTAATTATCGCATTTGTCGGCTCTTAAAACCCTCGGAATTGTTTGAATGATGTTTTCCGAAAGTCAGATCGCATATTGGAAATCTTATACGTTGTACACTCCAACATGAACAGTCGTTTCGTAGTTACTTTCTCCAAGTATTTATAAAATTGTGATGGAATGTTTTCTGTCCCTTCTGCCTTATTTAATCTCAAGTTTTCCAGTTCTATTTTAAATTTTGATTCTATACTGGATCCCCTACGTCTTTTACATCAACTCCAGTTTGTTCTCCCACCATGCTATGAGACAAATCTCCCTGCTCATAGACGGCTTCAGTGTACTCTTTCCATCTATCTACTCCTTCCTCTGCAATTAACAGAAGAATTCTCATTGCATTCGTAGTGTTAGCATCTTTGCTTTCAATTTCACAGAAGGTTATTTTGATTTTTCTATATGCTGATTAAGTCCTTGGGACAATCATTTCCTTTTTCAATTTCTTCTCATTTTTTTCTGCAGCCATGTAGCCTCATCTTACACGCACTTCCTATTTATTTCATTCCTAAGTGACTTGTATTTCACTATTACTGAGTTCCCTGGAACATTTTTGTAATTCTTTCTTTCATCAATCAACTGAAGTATTGCTTCCGTTACCCAGGATTACTTCGCAACGAGCTTCTATGTTTTCTTGTTTCTATGTTTTTCTTTCCAACCTCTGTGACTGCCCTTTTTAGAGATGTTCATTCCTTTTCAACTGAACTGCCTACTGATCTGTTTCTTATCGCAATATCTGTAGCCTCAGAGAACTTAAAGCTTATCTCTTCATTCCTTAGTGTTTTCGCGTCCCACTTCTTTGCGCATTCACTCATCCTGAATAGAAATTCAGCCTACTCTTCACCACTTCTAAATTTTAATCTGAGTCCTACCTGCTCCTGGGCATGCCTCTAAATCCAGTATCTGATTTCGGAAGCTCTGCCTAACTTTCATATAATCTAACTGAAATCTTCGTGTATCTCCCGGCCGTTTCCTAGTATACCTCTTCCTCTTGCGATTCTTGAAGAGAGTATTCGCTATTACCAACCGAAATTTATGCAGTACTCAGATAGTCCTACTGCTCTCTAATTTATAGCACTAATCCTATATTCTGCCGTAACCCTTTCTCCTACTCCATCCCCTACAACCGCATTGCAATTTCCCATAACTGTTAGATTTTCATCTCTCTTTACGAACTGAATTACCCGTTCAGTATTCTCATACACTTTCTCTGCCTCTTCATCTTCGACTTGCGACGTCAGCATGTATACCTGAGCTATCGTTGTCGGTATTCGTTTGCTGTCGAGTTTGATGTGAAGAACCCTATCACAGGAAAGTTCACAGCAAGTCACTCTTTGCTCTACCATTCTTTTCATAACGAATCTACTCCTGTTATATCATTTTTGCTGCTTTTGATATTACCCTATACTCATCTGGTCAGAAATCCTCGTCTTCTTTCCATTTCACTTCACTGACATCTATTACATCTAGATTGTGCCTTAGAAAATTCCGTTTTCAGATTCTCTTAATTCTGTACTACATTCAGTTTCTGACTTGCACGCCCCGACTAGAAGAAGTTATCCTTTCGTTGGTTATCTTTTTCTCATGATCACCTCCCTCTTGTAAGTCAAGTCCCAGAGATCCGAATGGATGACTATTCTAGAATCTTCTTCCAACAGAAAGATCATCATGATACTTTTTCAATTACATACCACATGTCCTGTTCATACAAGTTATATGTCTCTAATGTAGTGGTTTCCATTGCTTTCTGCATCCTCATATAGATAATTATTGCTGATTCTCCCATCTTTAGGTGCTTACCCCAGTTTACTGCTATTAGCGCCATGACAGTTTAACGCAACTGCGCGTAGCGCGCAAATATTGCACCACAATTGAGTATGCAATTAAAAATCAAAATATATGTTTAAAACTTTGTTAAGCCATAGTTTAGGGTTAAAATGTTTCATATATCAAGTCTTAATGATATAGACTTGAACAGTTTACGTAAGAATTCCGTTTGAAGAGAAAAATAAGTGGCGCTAAATAATGAACATAGAAGGCCAGATTTTGGTCAGAAGGTGTCTTTAGAAATGATAAGAAGATGGTGCATGTTTCCAAAACCATCATCATCATCATCATCATCATTTAAGACTGATTATGCCTTTCAGCGTTCCGTCTGGAGCATAGCCATTATAAAATTCCTCCATGATCCCCTATTCAGTGCTAACATCGGTGCCTCTTCTGATGTGAAGCCTATTACTTCAAAATCATTCTTAACCGAATCCAGGTACCTTCTCCTTGGTCTGCCCAGACTCCTCCTACCCTCTACTGATGAACTCATGAATCTCTTGGGTAACCTTGCTTCTCCCATGAGTGTAACATGACCCCACCATCTAAGCCTGTTCGCCCTGGCTGCTACATCCATAGAGTTCATTCCCAGTTTTTCTTTGATTTCCTCATTGTGGACACCCTCCTGCCATTGTTCCCATCTACTAGTACCTGCAATCATCCTAGCAACTTTCACATCTGTACCCTCAACCTTGTTTATAAGGTAACCTGAATCCACCCAGCTTTGGCTCCCATACTACAAAGTTGGTCGAAAGATTGAACGGTGCACAGATAACTTAGTCTTGGTACAGACTTCCTTCTTGCAGAAGAGAGTAGATCGTAGCTGAGCGCTCACTGCATTAGCTTTGCTACACCTCGCTTCCAGTTCTTTCACTATGTTGCCATCCTCTGAGAATATGCATCCTAAGTACTTGAAACCGTCCACCTGTTCTAACTTTGTTCCTCCTATTTGGCACTCAATCCGTTTATATATCTTTACCACTGACATTAATTTCGTTTTGAAGATGCTAATTTTCATACCATAGTCCTTACATTTCTGATCTTCCTCTGAAATATTACTTTGCAAACTTTCAATCGAATCTGAAATCACAATTAAGTCATCCGCATATGCGAGACTACTTATTTTTGTGTTCACATATCTTAATCTTACCCAGCCAGTCTATTGTTATCAACATATGATCCATAAATAATATGAACAACAGTGGAGACAGGTTGCAACCTTGTCTTACCCCTGAAACTACTCTGAACCATGAACTCAATTTAGTGTCAACTCTAACAGCTGCCTGACTATCTATGTAAAGACCTTTAACTGCTTGCAAAAGTTTGCCTCCTATTCCATAATCCCGTAGAAAAGACAATAACTTCCTCCTAGGAACCCGGTCATATGCCTTTTCTAGATCTACAGTCCTGGAAATGGAAAAAAGAACACATTGACACCGGTGTGTCAGACCCACCATACTTGCTCCGGACACTGCGAGAGGGCTGTACAAGCAATGACCACACGCACGGCACAGCGGACACACCAGGAACCGCGGTGTTGGCCGTCGAATGGCGCTAGCTGCGCAGCATTTGTCTCCGCCGCCGTCAGTGTCAGCCAGTTTGCCGTGGCATACGGAGCTTTAACATTGGTAGCATGCCGCGACAGCGTGGACGTGAACCGTATATGCAGTTGACGGACTTTGAGCGAGGCCGTATAGTGGGCATGCGGGAGGCCGGGTGGACGTACCGCCGAATTGCTCAACACGTGGGGCGTGAGGTCTCCACAGTACATCGATGTTGTCGCCAGTGGTCGGCGGAAGGTGCACGTGCCCGTCGACCTGGGACCGGACCGCAGCGACGCACGGATGCACGCCAAGACCGTAGGATCCTATGCAGTGCCGTAGGGGACCGCACCGCCACTTCCCAGCAAATTAGGGACACTGTTGCTCCTGGGGTATCGGCGAGGACCATTCGCAACCGTCTCCATGAAGCTGGGCTACGGTCCCACACTCCGTTAGGCCGTCTTCCGCTCACGCCCCAACATCGTGCAGCCCGCCTCCAGTGGTGTCGCGACAGGCGTGAATGGAGGGACGAATGGAGACGTGTCGTCTTCAGCGATGAGAGTCGCTTCTGCCTTGGTGCCAATGATGGTCATATGCGTGTTTGGCGCCGTGCAGGTGAGCGCCACAATCAGGACTGCTTACGACCGAGGCACACAGGGCCAACACCCGGCATCATGGTGTGGGGAGCGATCTCCTACACTGGCCGTACACCTCTGGTGATCGTCGAGGGGACACTGAATAGTGCACAGTACATCCCATCGTTCTACCATTCCTAGACCGGCAAGGGAACTTGCTGTTCCAACAGGACAATGCACGTCCGCATGTATACCGTGCCACACAACGTGCTATAGAAGGTGTAAGTCAACTAGCCTGGCCAGCAAGATCTCCGGATCTGTCCCCCATTGAGCATGTTTGGGACTGGATGAAGCGTCGTCTCACGCGGTCTGCAAGTCCAGCACGAACGCTGGTCCAACTGAGGCGCCAGGTGGAAATGGCATGGCAAGCCGTTCCACAGGACTACATCCAGCATCTCTACGATCGTCTCCATGGGAGAATAGCAGCGTGCATTGCTGCGAAAGGTGGATATACACTGTACTAGTGCCGACATTGTGCATGCTCTGTTGCCTGTGTCTATGTGCCTGTGGTTCTGTCAGTGTGTTCATGTGATGTATCTGACCCCAGGAATGTGTCAATAAAGTTTCCCCTTCCTGGGACAATGAATTCACGGTGTTCTTATTTCAATTTCCAGGAGTGTATAAAGCATAGATACAATTCCCTGTTCCACTCATAACACTTCTCCATTATATGCTGTAAGCTAAAGATCAGGTCCTGACAACCTCTAAGAGGCCTAAACTCACACTGATTTTCTTCCAATTGGTCCTCAACTAATACTCGCACTTTCCTTTCAACAATACCTGAGAAGATCTTACCGACAACGCTGATTAAAGAGATACCTCTGTAGTTGTTACAGTCTTTTCGGTTTCCATGTTTAAAGATTGGTCTGATTCCTGCTTTAGTCCAGTCTGATGGAACCTATGACGACTCCCAGGCCATTTCAATTATCCCGTGTAGCCATTTAAGACCTAACATTCCACTGTATTTGATGAGTTGCGACTTAATTTCATCCACCCCAGCTGCTCGATTGCACTGCAATCTATTGACCATTTTCTCCACTATCTAAAATGTGACCCTATTTCCATCATCATTCCTATCCCATTCTACCTCGAAATCTGAAACATTACTGATCGTATTTTCACCTACATTGAGCAACTCTTCAAAATATTCTCTCCATCTGCCCAAGGCATCCACAGGATTCACCAGCAGTTTTCCTGACTTGTCCAAAATACTTGCCATTTCCTTCTTACCTCCCTTTCTAACACTGCTAATTACACTCCAGAATGGTTTTCCAGCAGCTTGACCCATAGTCTCCAACCTGTTTCCAAAGTCTTCCCAAGATTTCTTCTTGGATACTGCAATTATCTGTTTGGCTTTGTTTCTTTCTTCAACATAACTTTCTCTGTCTACCCGAGTTATAGTATGTAGCCATTTTTCATGCGCCTTCTTTTTCCTTTTACAGGCTGCCTTGACTGTGTCATTCCACCAAGCTGTTTGCTTCATCCTACTTTTACACACTACTGTTCCAAGATATTCTTTAGACACTTCTAGTGCTGTGTTCCTGTACCTTGTCCAATGACTGTAATTGACTACATTCAACTAACTGGTACCTTTCTGAGATCTCTGTTATGTACTTGTGCCTGATTTCCTTATCCTGAAGTTTCTCCACTCTTATCCTCCTACATATGGACCGGACCTCCTGCACTTTCGGCCTCACAATCCCCATTTCACTGCAGATTAAATAATGATCAATGTCGTCAAAGAATCCCCTGAATACACGTGTGTCCCTCACAGCCTTCCTGAATTCCTGATCTGTTATATAGTCAATGACAGAACTGGTTCCCCTGCCCTCCCAAGTATACCGGTGAAGGTTATTATGTTTAAAAAAGGAGTTTGTGATTACTAAGCCCATACTGGCACAGAAATCCAAGAGTTGTTTACCGTTCCTGTTGGCCTCAATATCTTCTCCAAATTTACCCATAACCTTTTCGTACCCTTCTGTTCGATTTCCAATTCTGGCGTTAAAATCGCCCATGAGCAGAACACTGTCATTGTCCTTTACTCTAACAACTACATCACTGAGTGCCTCATAAAAACTATCCATCTTATCTTGATCTGTCCCTTCACAATGAGAATATACTGACACAATCCTAAGTTTCTTGCTAGACACTGTCAAATCTATCCACTTCAGTCGTTCGTTTACATACCTTATTGCAACTAGGCTGGGTTCCATTTCTTTCCTGATGTAAAGCCCTACACCCCATTGTGCTATTCCTGCTTTGACTCCTGACAGGTAGACCTTGTATTCTCCCACTTCCTCTTCTTTCTCACCCCTTAACCGAATGTCACTAACAGCTAAACCGTCCTGCCCCATCTTACTTGCAGCCTCTGCCAGCTCTACCTTCTTCCCAGAGTAGCCCTCATTGATATTAATAGCTCCCCATCTCATTACCATTTGTTTGCGAAGTCGCGTCTTAGGAGTCCCTGGTTTCTCAGAGGTGGGACTCCGTCACCTCCAAAGGTCCGAGGCATTTTGCTCTGATTGTTGCCAGCATCATATTTAAAGTACCAGGGAAGCAGGTTGCTAGCCTTACTTGCCCCGAGTCCCATTGGGTTTTACCCATAACGCTTGAAGGACTAACCGGTGGATTTGGTAGTCTTTGCCGAAGGAGCACAAAGGTGACCACGACTCGGAATATGTCCGAGATGCCCAGCCTTATTCCAAAGTTACTGGTATCCAGACTGTTGGGACCACTTACTTGGCAATTCATACGTTGCCCGTGGTTCATGAACTAGGACATGGCTACAGGAACCAACACCATGAACACCCCACACCATAAACCAAAACCATAAAACAAAAATTAACACTGGAATCCACACCATGAACCACCCCACACCATGAACCAAAACCATAAAACAAAAATTAACACTCGAATCCACGTTTTGGGGAATAATGAAAAGCGCTAAATAATGGACTTAGAAACATGAAAATTGTGCTGCAGTTCACCCCAAAATTAATAACTGAAAGACCACGTTAAGCTACTTCTTATAGTGTCTGAGTACCTAAGTAAAAGCCAATTTTGTAACTAAAATGTACCCAAAAAAATTTGTGGTAAAGTCTTATGGGACCGAACTACTAAAGTCATCGTTCCCTAAGCTTACGAAGTATTTAATCTTACTTAGACTAACTTACACTAAGGACGACACACACACATCCAGGCCCGAGGGAGGACTCGAACCTCCGACGGGGGCAGCCGCCCGGACCGTGACAAGACGCCTCAGACCGTAAAATGTACACAATTGTTGTGGATGAAGTACCTGTGATTTTAATGATAGAGAATTTTGGTTAAAATGGATGATAAAACATACCAATTAATAGAGCTATACCAAATTTGAGAGCTGTAGTATAACTAGCAACCGATGTAAGTTCTAACGATCTACCGTTATTTCCACTATAAAAATACTAGAAGGCAAAGTTTTCATTCTAGCCAAATGAAACTTTTTCTGCGAGTTTCACGACTGTATAAAGTTTTTGAATTAATTTGTAACCATGTTATTAAAGTTTATGAGCCCGAGAAAGCGTCGTTCGGAGGCTGCTGCAGTAGGCAGATGTTCCCTAGACCGTCCGCTCCGGCACCTATGTAAATACAGCTTGAGAGGCAGTAGAGCACATTGCATTCAGCTACTGTAGGCTCCTCGCCTGTTAAACGTCGAATCGCCCTCTGCCCCGGATGACGACAGAGCCGAAGTGTGACAAAGCGCATATTTTGCGTTAAAAACGGATGTTGAAATCACGAGGACTGCACACCGTCCTGGATCGCTTATAATTCGCCAAAGCAATTGAAAGTGTGCCGTCCGTGTGAATTACAATTCCGAGTGGCAAGTAGTGACTTTATTTCAATTTTTATGGCGAGCATTAACTTTGAACATTATTGTAAATTTTCAGTTGAGTAATTTTAGCCAGGGCGATTGACAATTTGGTAGGAACGTACCGTAGAGGTCGCCTCTGAACTGCTGAACGTGCTGTTAGAATAGAAGGACTTGTTTTCGATTGAACATAGTGATTTTCCTAGTGTTGTTCGTGAGAAACTTTACGTAAAGTAATTTTTAACTGAAACTATATACTTTTATTTAAATCATAGTCCTGATCCCGCAAAGAAATAGGAGACTATAAATTTTTCTTTTAGTGGACTGGACCAGAATGTGGCCGTTCAGACTGGAAACTAAGGTCAGTATGTTTCCCTTTGCTTTCTGGCTGACCACTAAATTAGTTGCCAGGTTCTCGTATAAAACGTATACACACCAATATAAAACAAAATTATTTCAACCCGCCGCCGCATAAGCGGTTTGTCAGGAGTTCCAATTTTCTTTTCCGCTGCTATAGTGAAAGGAGGCAAAGGACTAGGAACCTGCTTCCAGAAGACTTAAGCCGAAAAAAGGAAATTCTGGTAACAGGTTCGTCGTTGAGATGTCTAGTACAATTTTATGGCACCATTGGTCGTTGTCTGAGGACGATCGGAAGGTTTAGGGGCTCTGAGTAGTTATAAGCAACAAAACAGAGTATGAAAACCATTCAAAAGGGTCTTCCTGGCTACTAAGCAGTAGTTTTAGTTTGTATGACAATAATTCTGGAAGTATAATACTTTGTGAACTCCTTTACTAACATTATCGTACCAAGATGTCCTATGTTTGTAGACAGTCACTATTCCAATGCGGTTGTCTCACATTGTGTCTAAAATAATACTGAAGTATGTGCCATTAGAGATTAATTATGAAACGTTTCTTGAAGTGTCTAAGTCTCGAGCCTTGTACAGTACTTTCGGATCGAAATGTACGATAATAATAGGAAAATATTTGGTAACACTCTGCATATCATATTCAAGGAATCATCGCATGTGCTCTCCATCTCACCAGTTCACAAATTATTGAAAAGTAGAAAGTATAGAAGAGTCTCTTAAACTGCTGTAGATGTTTCATGTAAGTGACCAGCAGCTGATTAATTATAATATTAATAATCGAGTACTAACCATCAATGAAAGTCAATACAAAAGCGGGCAAATTTTCAAATGGCAACTAGTGTCATAGCTTAATACTACTGTCTATAGTTCAAATGGCTCTGAGCACTATGAGACTTAACTGCTGAGGTCATCACCTAACTAACCTAAGGACATCATACACATCCATGCCCGAGGCAGGATTCGAACCTACGACCGTCGCGATTGCGCGGTTCCAGACTGTAGCGTCTATAACCACTCGGCTACACCGGCCGGCTACTGTCTATGTTTATGATCAAAGAGCTGCGCGAATAAAACTCTGAGGGTCGTGTACCAACCAGGAAATAATAAGGAATGCCGATATAATAGCGAGAAAAATTTTTAAACGACGTACAGTGTCTTAGTACAATACTAAGCTCTATATTTACGACCAAAGAGCCAACAGAGTAAAACTATGAGGCTCGGGTACAAACCAGAAAATAATAAGGAGGGAAGGTGGACAGCGACACCAATCACCCCGAGGATTACAGAATGTTACTCCCCTTTATCAACAACCAGCTCCAAGGATGTACGGTGCTTCGCAGCGGTTACTGAGTGTGTCGTTGGCATCCAGGTAGATGAGGGCAGCCAGGCCACGAGCGGTCGTCCGACACGAATGTTGCCAACCCACAGATGAGATGTCGGCCTGCTGCTTGTAGTCGGCGATGACCCCGGTGAAGTACTCCGGTATTTTCACTGTGCGCAGGCCCTCCTTGTGCAGCTCGTGGCTTCAGCCGCTCAGATCTCGTGATCAGCTCTTGTCGCGATGCTACCGCCAATCCCCAAACTTGGAGCCTCCTCTCAGGCCGGCGAAGCCAGTATAAATATCGTCAAGCAAAGACCATCTAAGGACACAACCCACACAACTCTTCCTCATAGATGTTGGCTATGGGACCACAAGAGGGATAGTCGATACTACATCTGAGCCAGTAGCGCCAGACAGAACAGTCTACAAATTCAATGGCCCTTCGGTTCACCCCCTTGATATTTACTATACATGTATTCATATATATATTAAAAATATGTAGCCTGCGTCCATCTGAATGTTTACTGGAGGGCGGAAGTCAAAAACCTTTCGAGATTTTTGCTAGCAATGTTCCCCATTTATATATTATAAAATTATATAGCACATGTCCGTATGAACGTTTATTAGAGTCTCATGTAAGATAGAGTGTAGAAAAATTTCCGGCACCAGTCACAATAAAATATTACTTATTCGTCGCACGACTGGTTTCGGACTTGTGCCCATCCTCAGGTGTTTATTCATACATGTACATGTTTATATTGCTGGGAATCAATGTGTAAATATAAATAAAATTATACATAATGTTCCACTAGTGATGGTCAATAATTGACACAACGAAAGTACAGGCGAAAAGCAGCTAAAAGGCTCCAGTAAACATCGTTTGCAACCATCTGGAAACGTCTGTGCATACCGTGGTATTTACTTTGGTATCTGAAGGTTTAGGATCGACTATCTATTTGCTTACGTATTGGCAACTACTTCTCTTTCCTCCTACGTGTACTGTGCCGTACCGGCCTCACAATCAGTTATGAACGTGAAGGCATCGTGGACTGAGGTTACACCAAAGAAGTGTACGCTGACATGCACCTCGTGTATGGCAAAGGGAAAGGCAGTGCCCTTTGAGCTTCCACGACTGCAGAGGAAGCTTTTCCTCTCCGCAAACGGCCCGACAGGCATGCATTTCCCCCTACATCATCGCCTTAGAGAAACCGGGAGTTTCGCACACCAAGGACGAGAAGGTCGACCTACATCCGTAACATCCGACATTGAGGAAAGGAGTTACGCGTTCTACATGGACGTCCGAATACTTCAACTAGGAGGAGCGTGTCCTGAGTCATAGCAGTGTAGGGTGGATTTTTCATCGGCAAGTACGCATTTCCATCAAGCGCGAGCGAGCCCTCAACTATGCAGACTTCCCTCCTAGAGAGAACTTCTGCCAATGGGAGCAACAACAGTGTACTCTGAATCTCCTGATTGCAAGCAGTATTCTGTTCACATGTGAGGCTGGATTTACCTGTGACGGTATTTTTAACCACCATAACTGTCACATTTGAGCCAATGTCGGTCCTAATGCAACAAATGTTTCACGACATCAGCAGCATTATTCGTTGAACGAGTGGGCAAGACTGCCCGGGGGCCGCGTAATTGGACCACACTGCCTACCACAGAGACTAACCGGACAGCAGTAAATGCGCTTTCTGAGGACTGTGCTTCCAGACGGACATGATGATGTACCACTGAACGAACGCCTGAACGTATGGTTCATGAATGACCGTGCTCCAGCACATTTTCATTTACGAGTGCGCCGGCATCTAATGCGGACATATGGTCGACATTGGACAGGTAGAGGAGGACCTGTGCCATGGATCTAAATCACATGGATTTCTGCGACTGGGATCATGTCAAAAGCTTGATCTACGTTATCAAGGTCAACTGCCTGATCAATAACGCTTGCGGATTGAAGTATCCTTCCAGAATTTACAGAATTTCTCAGGACTACCTTACAGCATTAGCATCTCATCTCAGATACGAGGTCAATGTTGCATTCAGACGCATGGAAAACATTTCGAATACCTACTTCATCATCTCGATATGCCGTGTGTTCCTAGACACTGATGAACCGAAACAGAAAATCTGTTGTATCTCGACAAAGGTTGATTTTTGGACCCATGTTTATGGAGCCTTCTAGCAGTTTTTGGTATTTTCCATATGTGAATTATTGACCATCACTTATGTCGATGCTGTTCCTGCTTTCTTAACAGCTTCGTTCTCTTGCTTAAATACATTTCTGTCCAAAATACATGAACAGTTTATCTGAACATTTTGTAGGTCCTTTGTGATCTCTTGTATTCAGTGTATAGTTTTAAGTCCTTCTATGTATTTAAGAATTTTGGTTGTAAGTCTTGTTTCGGGTGGTCTAGAGAAGTGCCCATTAAATTTTAATCACCTTTTCCTAATGTCTGGTGCAAGGTTGGACAATTTATAAGTTTATTCGACGAGATTGTAATCTAGAGCCCTCTCCCGTTTTCTGTGGCCCTAGTATCTTTCTGATGATTTTACAATCTTCCTTTAATAAGTTTTATAGGTCACCTCTTACGTGAAATGTCAGGGTTTCACTGGCATACAGGACTTCAGATTTTACTACTATATTATGGTGTCTAATTTTAGTGTTTTTGGACAAGTATTTTTTATTGTACATCTTGTAGGTTCTTCCACAGGCTCTCTTTAATCTTTGTAGGCGAATGTATCGTGCTATTTTCTCTCGCACCATAGGTCCAAGGATGTAGTCAAGTTTTGGATGACAGTTTTTGTGGCGATGAGCTCAGACTTTAGAAAAGGTATTTTGTAGGCCAACATTCTCTGCCCATTCTTTAAGGTTTTCAACCTCTTCGATTGCTATTATCTCATCATCCCCTAGTAAATCTAAGTCGTTAGCAAAAGCTAATATGAAATAATAATGTCATTCTGGACTCACCCCATAGCTATAGGTTTCCAGCACTTGTTATTCTTCAATTTTTTTTTTCCCATTAGCGGATGACCTTGTCCAGCACAAGGCTGAATAGAAGAGGAGGCAGGCCATCACTTTGTCCGACGCCAGTTTTGATCAGGAAGGGCTCGGATGTTTCACCCATGAATTTCACCTGGGAGGTAGTGATGGTCAATGTTTCTTTGATGAGGGTAAGGGTTTTTGGACTAGCCCCTGTTATTCAAGGATGTAAAAATGTGCTTGTCGGTCAACTGTGTCGTATGCTTTTTTAAAGTCAATAAACTTGCAAATTATTGGGCTATTTGTGACTGCTTTGTATCTTACCACAGTCTTTAGATAGAAGATTTGTTCTGTGCAGGATGTACTGGGGAGAAAGCCACTTTGTATTAGCCAATTTTGTTTTCCAGTTGTTCTTGTGCTTCTTGAAGAACACAGGCTGGCAGAACTTTGTCGACCTGAGGTAGGGGTATGCCTCGATGACTATTTGCATCAGATCTGTCCTCTGTTTTGTGTAATGGATAAATAAGCGCACATTTCCATTCCTGGGGTAATTTTTCTGTCTCCCAAATATATGCAACAATTTTGGCAAAATCTCTGAGAGAATTTGGTCCTAGAGTTTTCAGTAGCTCAGCAATAAGCCCATGTTCAACAGATGTTCTATTGTTTTTTTTTTTAATTTAATGACGTGTTTGTGAATTTCTTCTTGTGTTAGTAGGGATGATGGAGGATGTGTGTAAGTAGTTCTTTCTTCAAGGGATCTCAAAGATGGCTCCGGATAATTAAGGAGTGTTGAAAAATAATGTGCTAACTCCTTACAGTTTTACTGGTTATTGTGTGCAAGTTTTCCGTTAGATTCTTGAAACATAATTTTTGTGGGCTGTTAGCCACGAATATTTTCTGCAAAAGTTCTGCAATAATCTTATGTATTGTAGTTGCGGATGTTTTCCTCGATTAAGTTCAGTTGGTTTATCAGTTATTTTCTTTTGGTCTGCCTAATGATTTTCGCCAGTTGTTTCCAAGTTTCATAAAAGTATTGAAGATTTTCCGCTCTCTTATTTTTGTTGTAGTTAAGTAAGCCTTTTTTTCATTTTTCCAAAGCATTATCACGCTTTGTATACCACCATGGATTTTCCGTGTTTTTCTTCGGGGGGACTAAATCTTTAGCTTTCTGGATTTCTTTACTGTGAAATTTGTCCAAGTATCTCTCCGGACTTTTTCCAGTTCTTCTCCAAGCTTAGTTGCTTTTATTATTCTGGTGTCAAATTTCTGTTGGTGTACTTTCTTGCGGTGTACTCTCTTTAGGGTTAATTTCATTTTTATCCTTGTTAGATAGTGGTCTGAATCTATGTCTGCACTACGTGTATGTCATGAACATCCTTCTGTAGAGGATACTCGTTGGCAACACGATCTATCCGATATTCACCGAGCTCTTTTTTTAGGGATCTCCTAGTTCCGACTAATGTATGTAATTATTTTACCTTCTGATGAAGTCACCCTTAGAGGTGACGAAACCTGGTCAAGATACATAGAAAACCTATGCAGCCCGTTGGCAGATTTTTACATATTTTTCAGATCTCCTAGTCTTTTGTTTTCAGGGTTCTTCTTCAACGGTGGTAACATGATTTTAAGGTTGCTTTGTTGGCATAGTTCGATAAGCATTTTCCGTTTTTGTTGGTAAATTTATGCGCGGGATATTTTCCTACAGTTTTCCAGTATTGTTTTTCTTCGCCTATCTGAGCATTTAATTCACCCAAATACGATTTTCATTTCCTGCCTTGGAATTTTGGCCTTTACTTTCTCAAGATCCGTCCACAGTTTCTCCAAAATCTGCGGATTCTTTCTGTTAGCAATGTTGGTGGGGGCGTGAACGTTAATGAAGGCATATTTCTTATTAACGCACTGCATGCGCATTGTCATAAGGCGTTTGGACATTGGGCGTATATCTCTTATGGAGTCTGCTATATTTTTATGTATGACAATAGCAATTCCCAGAAGCGGAGCACCTTTAGCAATACGTTTTTCTGTTTTACACATACAGACGCGATAATTTCCATAGTACACTGTGGCTTCATCTGTGACTCTTGAAAGGCTAAAATCTGAATTTTTGTCGATCTAACTCCTGTAGTAAGGTGTGTATTTTTTCCGGTTGAATTAGAATGTTGATATTATATTTCCTTATGTAAGTGATAGTTTTGGATGGAAGTCTTCCAGAGAACTCTGACTTTCTCTGTGTTTGTGACTGCCGACTTTCCCCAGACTCCGAAGACCCGGTTGACGCCTGTTGGCGGGTGGTTAGAATACAACACGCGATAATATTGATATTGCTTTCACGAATCATGATAGCTTATAATTGTTTGTCCAATGTTTGCACTGGATTATTAGACCCAGGGATTGTTTGTTTCTGGAGCAATTACTGGAATGGCCCCTAACATGGAGAATAGCCACTGACCAGAAAGCCGCCCATTATGCGTTCAGACGTATCTGAGTTTGCTATCTTTAGCTTCTATATTAACCCTAAAAGCAGGGTCGCCTCTTCCGCCAGTTCCGCTGTACTGATGATCTTTACCTCCGTCTTGAGTGCTGTTGAGGTCTTCACTGTCACCATGGAAAGAGACCCTCACAAAGTACTATCACCCGGGTCAAGTGAACCAAAATGTTACTCTTCCCATCCTGCTTTCTCAACCAGGCTTGTGTCCGGCTATACCAAAGTGAAAATTGCTTTCTTTTAACTGGAAGAAATAACTTTTATTGCTGCAGATACAGTTAGTTTCCTCCGTACTGTCTAGAAAAAGGCCAATTTTCTTTTTTGGTTTGAAGAAATACATTTCATTCAACCAAGAACAACAAACGGCTACATTTGGTTAGTCATTTTTCTTTACTAAAGGAATTTTGTAACTTATTGAAGTCGGAAGAGCGATAACATTATAGTTATTTCGGATTTTAATGTTATTTGATTATTATGAGGATGTGCTCGTATACAAAGAGAGCCACTGAGGTCTTGTCCATGAAGGTATATTGATGAAAGGCAGACAGCGCTATAAGCGGACATGGAAGACGAAAAAGAATATGGTGGAGTAGCGGTAAAACACGTGTCTGGGAGCAGAGAGATCCTTGGATCGTATTTCACTCGGGTCACTGAGTTTTCAGTCTTCGTTCTAACCAAGCCTTCTTCTCCTCACGATGTGCGAAATCGCCATAAACGACACGTGGTTCGGATTCCACATAAAACTGTAGGTTCCCTTCTCCAGTTGTAACTGGGGTGGGTTAAGGATACGTATGTGGCCGAAGTGGAGTTCATTTCAAGGACTTGTACCAGATCATTGAGCCCACGCAATTATTATTACCCTAGGTGAACCGTGGCGCCGTAATGCAGTTCTCACCTAACCAACTACTGTGCTCCAACGAAACACCTTGTATTAAAACTGTAATAAGCCTTTTATCCACATGAACCTTAGGAGAAAAATTGGTATATGGAATAGCTCTCAAGAACAAACATACTGACTTCTGTTTTACTTGTGCTACCTACTCGTCGAGTAGTTTATATTATAAGGCAGGAGATAAAACGTAATCTTGCAGAATAAATTACCACTTTTCTTGAATCCTTTACGTTAATCACGAGGAACAAAAGTACTTTGATCTAGTATCGTTAATATGGAAGTTATTACTGTTTCTCAACTATGATGAATCGGAAAAATTTCTTTAGAAGATGTGTATTGTGCATAATATTAGAAATGTATAATTATTTAAATGAGTGTCTATAAGGTTTTCGCGGCTGAGCACACAATAATGTTCTTATGTTTATTTAAATAATAATTTTCTATGGAGGTGATGGTTAAAGACTTATTGTCTTATTGTGTTTTCTCTTTTGAATCATTGAATGTTTTAAAACTTTGGGTTCATTTCTGGTCCAGTTTAAGTAATGAAATGACAGAAATGATTTGATGTACGTAGACCGAAGTAGCGAGGAGAATTTGTACCAAGGCCGGAAATCGAACACGGATCTCCTGCTTACTTGGCAGGTAGTTAGCTACTATGCAACATTGGCACAGCGGTTCACACAGCTGCATGGATTACACTGACACGCCTCCCTCATCGTTCGAAATTCTCACTGCCACCCCAGTCAACTTTAAATTCCTCTTGCACACGAACAGATTGTCCATACTGATTGGTCATACTGATAATAGCCTAACAGTACATATTTCCTCTTGTTACATTTGTTGTGAATAAAAATCATAGTTCGTCAACAAGATAAATTTAATATTAGCCATTACGGGGAAAATGAGTTGCAGAACATATTTCAGAATATTTTTAAGCTCATTCCCCATGGTCAAGTAGTGTATAAAAGATGCAGCTTCATAACTGGAATAGAGATTCAGATCCTCCAGTAACTGTCTTTTTTATAGTTTTCTTTCCACTTCTCTTTTCAGTACAGTGAAGGGACTGCACAGGAGGGAGCCTATGAGCTGGCTAGCAAAATATAAGAGTCTTTTAGAAAGGAGCTGGCCGCCATACAGATCTTCAGATCCAAGGCAAATTTGCAGCGTCAGGTAGACAGACCGGTATTCACATCCACTCACATTCATTCAGCCCACTCTCTCCAAGTGGGACATAAAACTTCTCTTTCTGCTAAAAAAGCACAACATTTTCTACAGACGCCCTTTAGCAACATAAGGAATTTCTATCCAAGTTTCAGTTCCAAGATGGTAGTATGTGAATCTAGTTTGTGAATCCTCATTACCTCGGGACCAACGCTACATAATAACGATTGGTTTAAGTTTTCAGCATCCAGTGTCCTCGTTTGTTTCTACAGTAATTTCCCATACATGCAGTTTCCTGTTTATGTCTACATGCCACCATCTTGTAGATCTGTCCCAAAAAACTGTAACATAAACGGGGAGAGATTTTTTACCTTTCTCCCCACCCCAAAGCACTGTTGGTTAGATGTAGTAAATATTCGGAAAGGTATGAGACTGTTTAATTCTTTACTTAAATTTTGGTGGTAGGAACTCGCAAGTGCTGCCATTATGGGCCGGCGTGTTCTTGCTCTGGCGAGAAACTGCATTTTTATGGATATCCATAAAAAAGAACGCTGACGGATAAATGACAGAAGAGTCAGTACGACTAAGAGATTAGTCCGATTAGTGTGTAGGATGATGTCTCCACTTGAACACTGAGATAAGAGACCTCAGTTCAGAATACCTAGCCGCTACGGTTGTTCCCTTCCACATTATACTATAAGAATAATAGAGTGCATCATCGTTGCGGGCACCAAATCTGTAGGGATGCGATATATAGTTCTCACCCTTCAGGAGCCTCTTATTCCATTTCATCGCATCCAGGTAGTTTAATTTCAAGCGGGGCCTTGGTGATCTCACTGGTGCTTGATCCTATTTTATCATGTTCATCCTTTACTTTACTAACCATGTTTACTGTCACTGTTTGTCTTTGCATGTTATTCGTATAACTTGGCTTTTATCGTCTCCACCCACCCGTGCCAAAGTTAGAGTTTATTACTGGAATTCCATTGTACAAATATTTAACGTTCAGTTGTTTATTGTAGTGGGTGGCTCATATGTTTTGTTTTCCGTTAATAAAGCTAATGATTACAGTGATCACATTTTTCTGCTATAGATTAGATGACCCTTCTTGTCATACTTCCATGAGTCACTGTCACGATAATAAACCAGAGGGTATCACAAAAAGTAACTGTCATCTGAAACAGTACCTCTTCGAACATCATCTAGGCTAGAACGAACCGTGCTCAAAAACTCGGACTGATAAAACCCCGATCCGTCTCCCCTAATGTTGGAAAATTATAACATTACGAGTGATCAGTTACTAGCTCAAATCAAAAAGATTACAACTGATAATCCTAAAGAAACTGAACGGCTCGCTTCGTGCTACTGCCAGCTAAAGTAATGACGCTTAATTCACAGCGCACGAACTTCATCGGCACAGCACAACGTTTCCCATAGACGACATTGCAAAACAATTAAACACGCAAATGCAGACGGACATTGCGAACTATATAAATAAACAGATATTGGCAATTTAAAAAGCGAATGAATAAAAAGCTGTTTAACTGTTATTTCATGAGCATTAATAGCAATTGTCTGCCATAGTAACAACTGTGTTCTGAGTTAATGAGTCTGAAAAATTATTATGATTATGCAAAAAAATAACTCAATGAATGAAGCGAAGTTTTTAACTTTTGTTCTGAATATTATTAAAAATAAATTAGAACGACATTATGAAATGAAAAATTACATTTACGTAAAATGAATAACCAATAAAAATTACTAGTGTTTGTGTATAAACCATTTTTGCATCACTGATTAGAAAATGCAGTCCTTGGTGTCTCTTAGCCAATGTCCCTTCAAAACAATTTCCATTGAGCTGATGCTGCCGGTACGTCGTCGATGTCCGCGTCGTTAGTCCCTGATCCTCGAGCATGCATCCCAGTATTTGGTGTCGCCTTGCCGATTCCCTCGATCGTGGGTGCCTGCTGCGAATGTAAGAGAAACGTCCGATTTTCACAGAATTATTTCCAATTTGCATACCTGCATAAAATACGCTTCTCTCCGTTAACGAGTGACGTAATCTGACGTTACTAGGTTTTTTAGGCAGTTTAGACACAGTTTTCAGATTTATGCTCTACTATTAGATCACGGTGCGACACTTTTCTCAGAATATCCGTCCGCACTACGAAATTATATGAAGTTTATCGCGCAGTGTGTCATTAGTCCTTGATTTACACTGAATAATACGTGCCGTACATAATTGTCTATACAATCACGTCAATCATGCAACGTTCAGCATACTGTACATTCAAATTTAAGAGCTCTTTGTATCATTATATGGCAAGAAAACGCGTTACCATATTATCTCGTAGATTACACAATCCGTGGTACGCACTAAACAGTTTGTGCTGTCTGCAATCGAAAATGTTATTTTTACGGCGTGTACATAGCTTACAGATCAGCTCTTCGAAGTTTTAAGTTTAAAGAACCAAAACGCAGTTTCGGCTATTGAGCAACGCAACACGTTAAGTCACCAGTTCTTCAATCATAGTGCACTGTGAAATCATAAATGTAGCACCGTTCAGACAATGATACTTTTCTCTGGCCACGAACACAATGCGTAGCAATAAACACGCCGCCCGACTATCCCGCCCAAATTGTCTTCGCTTGAGTCTGTGCGTTGATGAGTCCTCTGTAGAACTATCGATATGTTTCTAGACCGCTTATACGTCTCGTTTCACATAACCAAATTCTGATTACACCGAATTACAATTTCGCATTATTCTGTTAGTAGAGAATTAATTCAAACAAGTTAATAAACAATGAAACATACATAATCAGAACGAAATGAAAATAACCGTCAGATTCATAACAGCTACATTACGTAAACATGAACATAATTCTAAGAAAAAATACATTTACAAAATTTATACTGAAATAACCCTTTTAATGTATCACGAAAATAAGTAAAATAAAATACAGGAAAAATTAAAAAAAACTAGATATTTTTGTAGTGTTATCATAACATTACTCCAATTACAGAAAAACTGTGGAGAAACAGATTATTTTAGCACTTGATCAAAGCCTTCTATTTGCAGAAAGGATAAGAGCAGAACAACTGATCCCTGGTACGTTCTACCCGTGGGAGAGCGTCACGAAGATGGTGGGAAACCTTGAGATGGCAGAGGATGAAGACTCAGACTAACTATCCAATGAAGGCCCATTCACTTTTGTTCGACTACAGTGCTATGCATATCATTCCCTTAGGGACTGCGAAGACTAGGTAGTATGATTCACTGCTCGCACAGGTCCTTCATCTTGCAGTCCTTGCGTGAGTGGAATGGTTGGTACGATTTTATGCCCCCTCTGGCGGGTACTTGACGTTGGTTTACAGAGCACAGGTGTGGAAGTATGTGTAGTAAGTAATTTTATATCTCCATGTTGTCGTAATTTTCACTGAATAAATTTATTACATTTCTTAAATAATGGTCATTTTCCACATCATAGGGAGAAGTAGACATCATTGTTCATGGAAGTTGCAAATCTACATTACTCAACTGGAGCATGGTTTGAGATGCAGGCTGCCTTTGTATCGGCTTCCATTAGCAGCACATATTTGAATTTCGATATTTCGTGTAATTACTGGCCGAATTCAAAAAATTTAAATGGTGTCATAATCTACTCACCCTGCGACGTAATCTTACGTTATAGGTAACACAGTAAGGCAATAATTACCCGTAAAAGCTGTGTATATGTTATGAGGCAAATTAGCTCATCGAGTCCAAATTACCTAGACTGTTCGTCCAGTATTTCAGATGGAAAACTTTTAGTGACTTTCGAAAAACTAAATAATTTCAAACTTTTATGAAGCCTTTTCTTGTTGACAATCTTGCACACAATGATGAAAGGAAAAATGTTAGTCTCTTACTGTATTCTGCTATTCATGCAGTACAGCTTCAGTATCAGGCATGACGTTTCAATTTAGTTTCCATTCACTAAGTTACTGAGAACACATTTCGCAGGTAGAATCCACATGTACCTCCAAAATTATATTACTGTTTGTAATATAGTTCAGGAGATATGAAGTGATAAACATTGAGGTACATTAAAATCTAACTGTTGCTTCACACGGAGAGCAAATAACCCAAACTGTACTTATCCAGTCTTTGTTAATGAGAGCACTTAGCGATTTCCAGAAAATCTTAAACAGGATTTCAAACTTTTTTTCCAGTTTTTCGTGTTTACATGCTCAAACTCCATACTTAGTACATTAACTCATTTGTAATCAGATATGTGGAGCTGTTTTGTACGTGAGAGTCTGGTTCTTTAAAGAATCGGTGCGTAAGCCTTACTGGAAAATATAATGATCAAACTAACAGCATTAGGATGGCGTTAAATCTCTGTACGGTCGCTTACAACCAATTAGTTATTCTGATCCCAAAAGATCATTTATAGCATTCGTCTTATTCTTTCACGTGGAAACGTTCGTCGTAGATATGGTATATAGGAATTACAACAAAATTCTGAATAAAATCTTTCGGCTATTGGTTCGAGGCAAGCAGTTTTATATTTTTACGAATATGAAACTTCACAAATTGGTCAACAACATAGTCTACCAAAGAAATAATGAAAAGAAACGCGTTTTTCGTAGATAGTCGGACACTTTTGAAAAGCCTTCGGAGTAGGCTTCTGGCATTATCTAATAGCTCATTATGCAGCTGACTCTGGATAATGAAGTGACAATTTTTACAATATTTTCCTAAGTTATGGCTCTGATATTAGCGCCTATTTGCGATATTCCTTGTGCTTTTATTCTGACGTGATGTGAGACTCAATAACCTCTCCACTGAGAGGTACTTTGTGGTTGTGACATTTGGATAAGAGGTATCCAGAAACGATAACACAATAAACAGCCTTTTCGTATGTTCGGGAGGAAATATTCATAGTAAATGGGAAGATGAAATGCAGTAGGTAAATACATTGGACATATAGGAATAGTTGCTAATAAGATGCTAACTATCATTACATCCCAAACTGGACAACAAAACTGGACGGCTGGTCGTGGCTGTTCTATTTGAATGGTGTGACGATATGGATCAGATCAGATAAGAAGCATGTTTAGTAGAGCATCCGCCGGCGTTATATTTACTTAGGGCAGTCACACTGTTTACTTGCTACATCGTCCTGTGAAGGAAAACAGATCGACATACGGCGCAAAAGCTGCCAACACACGACGACCCAGATACTTTGCTTTCTGCTAATTAATGCTCTCTCCGCCATACAGTGTTATCAGTTATCTAGAGCTCTGTCTGTAGACACAAACAACACTGAGAAGTTAAGTCAAAGCGATAACACCACAAAGCTAATGTCCAGTGACACATCATTGGGTAAGGCATGACGGTACTAGTGTCTTGTGTAGCTGGAGTGTAGAAGCTTATATCTTATTGTACTTCCACTCACTGCGTAGTTTATGAGAATTTTCATGTAAAAATTAAGCGAATTTACAGTTGAAAAGTGAATACAGGTGTAATTAGCTGAAATATATTCATGGACGAAATTATTCTATTCCTAGATGGTATGCACCTTCTGCAAACCGAAGTATGATATTACATTGTATCGCACTGGTTTTTATTATGGTGCAATGTTTCACAAAAACTAATCTTTCTTAAAATTATATCAACGTTCAAAGACAAATAAGTCATAGCTTTATTTCATCCTCAGGATGCATAGTTTGGTTTCTTACTTCCGTGCCGCAAGTGGCTATTTGTTTTTAAATACTGTCCTCATTAATATGCTCACTGCATTCGTCATAAAAGCAATAAAGTACAGCATGACCTCCACATGTCTACAAATAAGGGACATGATCAACTAGGAGATTTGCTGCATAATTTTTAGTGGTATAACCGAATATTATTCTGCGTTTTTCGGAGATAGGGAACTCTTTGTTTTAATTGGATAATGATTTTTGATGTGTCCTCAGTCAGCAAAGTGGAATATTACAATGCAGTTCATATTAATCAACAATTCACTGAGAAATAAATGTCGAACCGGAAAGTGGACTCTCACCAACATTGTACCTAATCAGATAACACAAGAAAGAATAGAGCTCCAAAATAATGGATTCAGTCACGAGGTATCAGACTCTCCACTCTGCCATTTAGTGTTGAATGATCTAAGTGAACACATGAAATTAGAAAATTATTTCTGAATCCTTTAAGTTCTGATATGAAAAAAAAATGCAGATTCCGTTTATTCATGTTTCTTTCCACAGACGAAACTCAGACTTAATTGAAATTTTTCTCTTACATTTCTGTTTGTCTCCTATAGAGATCAACAGCAATTATAATTTATTCCCTTCATATTGTGATATAGAATTTAATCAATTTCTTCAGTACAGTAAAGGAAAACATTTAATTACAAATCACCATAGCTCTAGAACGTGCGTATTTTTGTTGTAGCTGTGAAAAACACTTCACCTATGATGGGAAGTATTTTTTTAACAGGTCTGGTTCTAACCAGAGCTAGAATTAAGGCATGTGAAAGACGCATGGCTGTTCTAATTGAATGGTGTGACGATATGGACCAGATCAGATAAGAAGCATGTTCAGTAGAGCATCTACCGGCGTTATATTTACTTAGGGCAGTCACACTGTTTACTTGCTACAGCGTCCTGTGAAGGAAAACAGATCGACATACGGCGCAAAAGCTACCAACACACGACGACCCATATTCCTCTCATATTGTGATATAGAATTTAATCAGTGTCTTCAGTTCAGTAAAGGAAAACATTTAATTAAAAATCACCATAGCTCTAGAACGTGCGTATTTTTATTGTAGCTCTGAAAAACACTTCAACTATGATAGGAAGTATTTTTTGAACAGGTCTGGTTCTAACCAGAGCTGGAATTAAGGCATGTGAAAGACGCATGGCTGATTGTAAACAGTAAACAGTTCATATAATGCACGTGACAACAGAGGCATTTAAGTAAAGCTACAGCTGTGTGTCTGGATCTGTCAGTGTGTAGTATTGCAGCTGTCTGCTCACAGTATGGGGTAACTCGACCACATATTAGCAGCACACCTCATAAATGACCGTAGGAGTGACGACGCACCACCAGTTTTGAGTAACTTTCAACGCATACAACAATTTTGTGTCTGAAATCGATGACTAGGCTGGAAGGAATTATCTTCTGATATCACTGTACGAATTTATTGGCGCGAAAGATATTCGAAGAGATAATTAACGTGCATTTCTCTGTAGTAATAGTGTTTCATGAAAATTTCGCAAAGTTTTCTAGTGAATTTTTGTAAAGAGTTTATTTAAAGTCTCTGAATTATTTCTTATTTAGCGATTCTTTAGTAGCAAAAGTGGGCTTTACTCGTTACTCAAGAGCTATCCGGATATCCGATAACCAATGCAATGTGAAGATAATCTACGCAAGATAAGAGCTTTCCGGACGCTCTTATTGTGAGACAACTTTTGGGTCTGATACGAGACACTTTGAGTTTTGTTGGATGAGCGCTCAAGGCTCTTTGTTAGGAACGTAAGAGATGACTATCAGTGTCCCTTCTGTGATGTCCAACTTACTTCCAGTCAGTGTGTGAGTAAAAACTGCCGACAAGAAACTCGGCCGCTCTCACACGAGCTTCGTTAAATCCATAACACACCCGATTTCAGTCACCGCCTGTTAATGATGTGAACTAAAACAGTACAGCAAATTATGTTCTTCAAGGATTTTAATAACGTCCATAATATAACGATGGATTCATTATAAATACACTCTTGGAAATTGAAATAAGAACACCGTTAATTCATTGTCCCAGGAAGGGGAAACTTTATTGACACATTCCTGGGGTCAGATACATCACATGATCACACTGACAGAACCACAGGCACATAGACACAGGCAACAGAGCATGCACAATGTCGGCACTAATACAGTGTATATCCACCTTTCGCAGCAATGTAGGTTGCTATTCTCCCATGGTGACGATGGTAGAGATGCTGGATGTAGTCCTGTGGAACGGCTTGCCATGCCATTTCCACCTGGCGCCTCAGTTGGACCAGCGTTCGTGCTGGACGTGCAGACCGCGTGAGAAGACGCTTCATCCAGTCCCAAACATGGCCAATGGGGGACAGATACGGAGATCTTGCTGGCCAGGGTAGTTGACTTACACCTTCTAGAGCACGTTGGGTGGCACGGGATACGTGCGGACGTTCACTGTCCTGTTGGAACAGCAAGTTCCCTTGCCGGTCTAGGAATGATAGAACGATGGGTTCGATGACGGTTTCGATGTACCGTGCACTATTCAGTGTCCCCTCGACGATCACCAGAGGTGTACGGCCAGTGTAGGAGATCGCTCCCCACACCATGATGCCGGGTGTTGGCCCTGTGTGCCTCGGTCGTATGCAGTCCTGATTGTGGCGCTCACCTGCACGGCGCCAAACACGCATACGACCATCATTGGCACCAAGGCAGAAGCGACTCTCATCGCTGAAGACGACACGTCTCCATTCGTCCCTCCATTCACGCCTGTCGCGACACCACTGGAGGCGGGCTGCACGATGTTGGGGCGTGAGCGGAAGACGGCCTAACGGTGTGCGGGACCGTAGCCCAGCTTCATGGAGACGGTTGCGAATGGTCCTCGCCGATACCCCAGGAGCAACAGTGTCCCTAATTTGCTGGGAAGTGGCGGTGCGGTGCCCTACGGCACTGCGTAGGATCCTACGGTCTTGGCGTGCATCCTTGAGTCGCTGCGGTCCGTTCCCAGGTCGATGGGCACGTGCACCTTCCGCCGACCATTGGCGACAACATCGATGTACTGTGGAGACCTCACGCCCCACGTGTTGAGCAATTCGGCGGCACAAATGCTGCGCAGCTAGCGCCATTCGACGGCGAACACCGCGGTTCCTGGTGTGTCCGCTGTGCCGTGCGTGTGATCATTGCTTGTACAGCCCTCTCGCAGTGTCCGGAGCAAGTATGGTGGGTCTGACACACCGGTGTCAATGTGTTCTTTTTTTCATTTCCAGGAGTGTATAATAAGAAGATGATTATTCTGAGTCCATTTTACAGTGGGAAAATTTTGAATAATTTGATTTAATTACAGAGTAAGGTATTTAGCAATAAAATAAACAGTTGTTCAATTCAAAATGAATTATTTCTGAGGAAGTAAAAGCAATTATGATGTACCTTTAATTACGTTCTTGCAAGTGGTGCACCTCACTCCGTAGCTTTATCGGCAACAAACGGTACACTGAAGTGCCTTACTGTGCTTCTCTAGTCTGTAGTTTGTTTAATTTAAGAGTACAATTGCTAAATAAATGTGTTATTAACATTAATTAACTCTCCAATCGGAATGTTATAAAAAAATCAAGGCCATATTGCTCAGAATCACCTGAAAAATCACCACCAGCTCGAACTTCAACTTTTTCAAACGAATTAATGAAGTTAACAGTCATTACGCAAGGTAGATACACGAACTCTTCAAATTACCTCATGTTCCTTCACATAGTTAATGGATGCTATGACTTGTTCTGTGAACTACAGCAGGTCGGTAGGATAATCGCATAATTTATACCATATTTTTTAATATACCTAACCAGATTTATATGTATTTGTTATCGTTTCTCATGTTTCTCATATAAAGGTGATGTGTGGAGGTTGGTATACTTCCTCCTTCGCTGTGAGGTAGCGCTGACTATAAACCAACTGAACGTTCGTATGGGACTCATTAACCTAAAGAGACATTATCTGTATTCTCATTTCCTCTTCGAAAATGAAACGAGCGTACCGACTTCTATTATTCGACTCGACGTCCAATTTGGGCACAATAAAACGTCCAAGCAAGTCCTGAAAAGTCGACATATGCTTAACCGAGAGAAATGATTTCCGATAACTGAAACTTTTAAGATACTATCACTTGATAACCAAGACAGAATTCTTCTCTGGGACAGCCTGCACTATTGCCTCGGATAGTTTTAAAATGACTGCGCCAGTATGTTGCAGTGGAAGACTAATATTCAAGAGAAACTATAGTCAGGTGTGCCCTCACACCCAAAACACCTAATACGACGGCTAGCTTTCCCAATGTACAAACACGATTTGTCGGATAAAGAAACAAGTCACTCGGATTGTATAGCGACGATTCCATTGTCTACAGAACAATAGCTAGGTGGATACTTGTCTGAAATGGCCGTAGCCAGTATCTTTCCCAGTTCCAGTGTAAGTACTTGTTTCATTTAGATAAAAACTGGACAGTATGCACAAGGGAAAAATTACTCAATGGTATTCTGGAACTTTTAAATATGTAAGGAATAATACTAAGAAATGGATTAAAACTAAACTACCGCTTTAACGCAATACTAAGGATGGAAATGCACTTTTGACTGCTGACATCAATCTCGGATAGTATTGTGCATCTGCTACAGTAACCACTATTCTAGAGCATTTCTCCCGGGGAGGCGTGGCCTGAGAGAAGACTCTAAAGAATTTCAGAGTTTCTCTGCTAAGTACTAAGAGGTTGGAACAGTACATAAGGAAGTCTGAGGGACCTACCAGGTGTTTAAGCAGTTATAATAGAGGGAAAGGTGGCAATGTCTCATGGATCTCTATGTAAATTTAGAAAGGCTGTGAAAAACAACTATTTTTTCCTATGCAGACACAAGAATACCAATACACGTAATTGTTGCGGCACCACCTCTAACTTAGGCATTAGATAAACTCATATCACTTTTATTTTTTCTTATGACTTACATATTACACATCGTGTGACAATATTGCATTAATTATTAATACAGGTTTCTCTTTATGGGAGACCAGGTGGAGCTTGTAATGGTTCTTGAATTACGAAACCATTACGGCACCTCAACTCAACCTCTCGATACCAGCAATATTCTACTGTATTTCTGTAAAGTAGTTAACATATTTCTGAGACAACATTCAGATTTGATTTCATCAATGTAGAGGTACTTTGATACGTCTATATGTTTATGTTGAAGTGATTTATTCTTTCTTTTGTCACTTTGATCTTTGACGTACTTGTAACTGATTTTTGGGCGCGTAAGTGATTAGTTGTTAGAGAGTCGGACCTTGAAAAAGTCAAGTCTTGCACGTAATGTTGGAAAGACGCATATTGTAGTCAGCTTACAAAATGTGAACTTTAACAGTGAGGAAGATGTTTTCAAGTTTAATCTTCAAGTATGGTTTGTGAAACACATCTATAAAACTTCTGAATATAGCAGAATAAAACCCAGGCTTCTTTTCATCCGAGCTTGGAATCATCACCACCTAGATTTTCAACAATTGAGCCATGATTTTACAACGAGACCAGGGTGGAAAACACGAAAATTTGAGTGCCTAGTTTATTTATTATTACATGAAATGACTTTATTAACTGTGCTCTAATGACACCTGCCACGTGATAACTTTGTAGTTGCCCGAAAATGCAGTATTTAGCAGCGTGAGCAACACCAAAATCATTATTAAATTTTGACCTTTGTTATGGTATGGTTGTTAGAAGCTGTATCCTTACGTATTGGAGGAAAAGGAAGATGGGGAAAGGAAGCAGATAAAAGATGTTCGTGGTTCACATTCCGCTCCAACACGTGGTTCGTTAGTGAAATGAAATAAAAGTGGGAGCCTGACACATATATCCAGTTATTACTAAGTTTAGTAAAGTAGATAGTGAATAAAGTAACAAAATTTATTTCTATCACTAGACGAAAACTGTAGGAATCCGCAGACAGATTAACGAAACCAAACTAATAGAGCAGACAGTGAAATGTTTAAAGATTGAAACAGAATTAAGACATTTAGCGAATGAACATACAATTTACGGGTGAACCAAAAATCCGGGTCCGAATCTAGTAGCACAAATAAAATAATTTAAGGAGAGCGTGGTGAAATAAATGCTTCTTTAAGAAACCCAAGCTATTCGACGTGATGAATGTGTCCAGTGTAACGTTCATTAAACCGATCAAGTAACTTTTGTACTACCTGCATATCTGCAAAACTATGTGGACTAAGATTCAGTGCAAGCTGCGATTAAAATAATTAGCCCCATGACAAAAACATCACCGTTTATTAACAATAAATCAATAAGCAAAATATGAGCATTTGTTCAGAAGTGTACGTGGTTGCACATCTGTGAATTCAAAATGTACATTGCAGTAATATTCAGTGTCATGTTCATCCTCTCTGTACATTGTAAGATGCTTGGATTCGATTGGCATGCTGTTCACAAGGTGGTCGATACATTTCTGTTCAACACTGTCCCATTCTTTGACGGCGGTCCTGCGATTACGCTTGTTTAGGTTCAACAGATCCACAATAGACTAAATGAGACTCATGTCAGCAGTTAGCGCAGGCCATTCCCTTCGGTTGATGCCTGCCACTTGGAGAGACGTGTTCATGAGCTGAGCACTATATACATCTGCGTAATATCTTGAAAAGGCGGACGCTTCTTCAAAACGTTGACTGTACAGTTGGGCAGTAAGTTGGAGTGTCATGTCCCGAAACTGCATTAACCTCAAAATACTTTCGACAGCGATTGTGGGCGTCCCGGAAAACGACATCACTTACCCACGTCCATCATGAACCCGTGGGACAGCATGCCGTAAGTGGGACAGCATGCCTTAAGCCCAGCTACACAGAGTAGGGTTCGTCATAAGTATCCTAGGTCACTCGATTCACTGTTACTTACAGGGATGAGTGTTGGCTAGCTCCGATAACCAAGCTCTCACATGGTGTAAGAATGAATCCGCTTGTTCGACTGCGTAAACACCAAGGTGCGCAAGCCGACCGATCTGCAACCTTCCTCAAACGATTTTAAAAGAATTATCTACCACAAAAATTTTTATCTCACGCATCATATCTTCATTTGTCAGCTTTATGATGAACTTACTATCATTTCGTCAATGGTTACAGTTGCGATGGTTCGAAATTAAGTAAACTGCTGCAAGAAATAGGACAAGATTGTATTGGACGACAGGGATTGCTATAAATTTGCGTTTGTGCATGTTAGATTACGTATTGCTGTGTCAGTAAGGTATTTAATATACTGAATTCTTCTTTGAACTTGGAAGGATATCACCCTGTGTCTCTAGTCTCGAGAAAATGGACTGTATGAGAAGCACACCGTTCCCACCAAGTGTGCCATTGAAAATGCCAGAATGAAGAATTCACAACATCCATCATAAAGCTCACAAACGGTTGGAGGCAGCGAAACAAGACTGTGGAAAATACTACGCTATATGTTTACTAAGACCTTTGTAAACATTTAGCGTCATAAGAGTTCAACTGTCAAACCATAATTAACACATTATTTTCAATATATTTATGGAAATTACCATCTAATAAAAACAATGAAGTTATAAGACGGTTCACTAACTTCGTGATATGCACGTCACATCAGCCTTGACATTCTTGACAATGCCGATAAATGCCGAAACAGTCTCGCAGAAACACATTAGTTATTATAAGCAGCTATTCTAGCTCATCTTCTTAATATTCATTTAATTATCTGACTATATTATACTTCTGGCCCTAAAGAAGATAAATTTTTCTTCCTTGTTCAGAGCTTTCATGACATTGTATGCGGATTGCAGTCTACCCGGTATGTTGTGTTCTAAGACAATAATCATCGTGTCCTCTGACTCTAGGCGTACATTCAGCACTATTTCTTTCACAACGTTCCATTTACGTTTGCATATTTCCCGATCCTCTGATGCTCGTGTCTGTAGAAAATACTCACTTTAATTTCTGTCTTCCAAAGTTTGAGTCGCCTTTCCTCGTCAGTTTTCTGAATTTTTCTTCTGAGGCTGCTCCGATGAAGCAGGTTTTAGTGACCTGCAGTGAGTGCTGTTAAGGTTTGTAGTACTGTTTTTATACTTTGAACAATTCATGCTGTGGTTTCTTTTAAAGTTTCTTTGTCTTCTTCCGTTTTGATAGTAGCCCTGCCTCACTGCATAAGAGGATATTATCACTGCATATGTCAATTGTGTGTTGTGTTGTGTATTAAACAGGGGATCTAGAAACGACGGAGAGGCTTCATCCCTGCCGTAGCCCTCAGTGGTTCACAACTCCACAACAGGCCACAACAGTCCACTCACCCGACCGCGGCCCCACACAGAACCCAGGGTAATTCGTATGTCACTTACTCTATAGAAACACATATATTTTATAAGATTAGTAACATCGTATATATTGTGTATTTTATTCGCTTCTTTATGAAGGTCAGTTTCAGAAACCCCTTCCTTCCCTCCTTCAGGCCTTGGGATTTTAAATCTTACTGTCATTATTCTTTCATTTATGAAATTATATCCATTAATCTTTTCTCTCCAGTTATCATCGTCAGCAGGTGGTCGTTCTGTTGTTTTTTCATTATTTTGTTATGATCGACACATTATTCCCCGGAATGGCGTAAAATAAAAAGGCTTCAACGAGGGGGCCGAAGCGGACTTTCTGCCAAAAATTCCATACGCACCTTCATTCGATATTCATTGACTAAAATCGATACTAGAGCGCTAGCTCGTTTACTTGCAGGGTCGCCAGTATAAGCCATTCACTAGTTTGTCAAATCTTTGGCACCTTTTAGTTTTTTCTTGGTTTCTGCTATTATTGCAGAGTCTACTTTCGTCACTTTGTGTACCTGAACCAACTTGTTCTCTTTATTGGTAAGACATTGAATGTTCCAAGTGCCAAATAATCTCTAATGCCAGATAGTTTTTCCCTCACATTTTCCGGTTGTTACCAGCGGATGCAGTCCTGTATCCGAGGCTGCTTGTGTGTTCGCCAGTGATTTTACAATCTCACAGCTACGTCACGAGTGCTGCTCACGTTATGTTGCGTGATAGGGCTGCCACGTCTAGCTGTGGCGTCCTGCATCACCGCGCCTGTTTTTCCTGTTTTGTGGGACCAGTTTGTCTGGGGATCACTTCAGCCCATGTGACCCTGCTGGTACCCAATGCTACCACAGAGCCCTCGACTTCATCAAGTTATTCATACTCTCCCGCCTGCAACTGCAGCTGTCTTCCACAAGGTGGTGTCCCCTAGGAGGGTCTTCTGAATCGCTTCGGTCATTACTCCACTAGGGCTGAAAGCAACGTTTCACTTGGCCTATATAACTCCAGAAATTCACGGTGATTTTGTGTGAAATTTTAGTATCCGCTTCCAGTTGGCACGCCATTTAGCTCATACTGCCGAAAAAAGGGAAATCTCATGATGCAGGACCTAGACTTACCGATTAGAATTGCCCTAGTCTGAACGCCTCGGTCACATTCTGGGAACCATTTCACTACGGCTGTATGTGACACTGCTTTTGATCCTTGTTCTGACATAATTTCACGTTGAGTCTGCGCTGTTTTGAATTACTGCCCTCAAGTATCGCTCTGCCCCATATGCTTCATCTTTGCAGCACGTATCCAGTGGCGGCGCCACTTCATTCGTGAACTGTGATGCACTTGTTATCGTCAACGCATCATAAAGTCGTCAGGAGAAAATTCAGAATATTTACCCTCTCTTGACAATGCGGCACTCGTGTTGCGTAACTGTCTTAGCGTGGGACATACGTAACTTACCTTCTTTACAGATTCTTCTAAAATTACATTCTTTTCAAATGCAGGTAAGTAACTAAGCAAAGAAACCAGCGTGTTTTAAAATATTACTCTTCCAAGTACTTTTTTTATTTCGCTCTGATTGCAATGACCTGCTATATATTCTAAAGACGCAGCTTGGTAACTAGAGATGCGGTTCGGATCCAGATCGACTCACTCGGTGGATTAACGCCAGTTGATATGGTATGCTGGCCAGCCTGGTTGTGATTTTTAGACGTTAAGCCATGCTCGTTCATGCAAATGCTGTTTCGTCCCCAGTTGCAGCCTTGGAAGAACGACATGGAACAGTTATAAATCGATAACGCACAGAACACAATCCACTGGCAGACACCGCACAGCAGTTCTCACTCTTACGTTAAATGATAACTGTACAACATGAAATGCACAAAAGTAAAATAAGACAAATTTGCAAAAATTGTGAAACCAGGCTACTCCGTACTACAGGGTGAACGACAGGAAAAAGAGAGCTTAGTAGCGAACTGACAAGGATCGGAAATAACTAGTATTGATAAAAAATACCCTTCGCCACTCGCTACATGGCTTGCGGAGTATACAAAGTAAGTCAGGGATTAAGTAACATAGTTTTTCTTTTGCGAATTTACCATGCTATCAGAACAAGGATTTCGGGGAATAATATACTGAAATGCCAAAGAAACTGGTATAGGCATGCGTATTCAAATACAGAGATATGTAAGCAGGGAGAATACGGCGTAGCGATCGGCAGCGTCTACATAAGACAAGTGTCTGGCACAGTTGTTAGATCGGTTACTGCTGCCACAATTGTAGCATATCAAGGTTTAAGAGAGTTTGAACGTGGTGTTATAGTCGGCGCACGACTGATGGGACACAGCATCACCGAGGTAGAGATAAGTGGGGATTATCCCGTACCATCATTTCACGAGTGTACCGTGATTATCCGGAATCCGGTAAAGCACCCATCCCCGACGCCGCTGTTGCCGGAAAAAGATCCTGCAAGAGCGACTGAAGAGAATCATTTAACGTGACAGAAATGCAACCCTTCCGCAGATTGCTGCAGATTTCAATGTTCGACCATCAACAAGTGTCACCGTGCGAATCATTCAACGAAACATCATTGGTATAAGCTATCCGGGTAGAAGGCTCACTCGTGTACCATTGATGACTGCACGACACAAAGCTCTACGCCTTGGCTGGGTCCACCAACACTGTCATCGGACTGGTGATGACTGGAAACATGTTTCCTGGTCGGACGAGTCTCGTTTCAAGTTGTATCGAGCGGATGGACGGACGTGCACGAGTACGGAGAAAACGTCATGTCACCAGGGGACTGTTTAAGTAGGTAGAGGCTCCATAATGGAGTGGGGCGTATGCAGTTGGACTCGTGTGGGACCCCGGATATGTCTAGAACCTATTCTGACAAGTGGCACGTATGTAAGCATCCTGTCTCTTGAACTGGATCCAGTCATGTCCATTGTGTATCCCGACGGACGTAGGCAATTCCCGCAGAACAATGTGACACCCCACTTGTCCAGAATTGCCACAGAGTGGTTCCAGGAACACTCTTCTGATTTTAAGCAATTCCACTTGCCACCAAACTCCCCAGTCGCGAACATTATTGAGTACATCTGGGATTCCTTGCAACGTGCTCTTCAGAAGCGATCTCCACTTTCTACTCTTACGGATTTATGGATAGCTCTGATGGCTTCATGGTGTCAGTTCCGTCCAGCACTACTTTAGACATTAGTTGAGTCCATGCCACGTCGTGTTACGGCACTTTGCCTGCTCGTGGGGGACCCACACGGTATTGGCAAGTGTACCAGTTTCGTCGGCTCTTCAGTTTAGTTTTCAGAGGAGAACGTAATTTTGTTGTACAGTTGATGTTCCAAACTCTTGTACTGAATCATCGAAAAATCTTGCTGAAAGACACTGAAAAGTCTCGAGAACGCGGTAGAGTGATATGCCGCTCAAAAGAATTAAAGGAGAAAGTGTTTCGGCGTCTGCCATACTCCACTGAGCAATAGTTGAGGGCTACGTATGTTACCAAATTATACCTGTACCTTTTAAAAATTAAGTAAACAACAAAACATCATTACATCCCCGATCGTGTCCAACAAAGTGGAAACAATCATTCATGCCGTCATCATGGGAGCATTTCATTGCACTTTAAGAGCTTCAGTTTGGTGTATATCTTCCGTCAGCATTTATCACATGTCACCTGTGGTATCCGTCCCTATTTTTCCACGAGCGCCCATTACCAAAGCGTCTGTCAAGCGTGTCCCACATATGCACGATGATGTTACGTCGGAACTTACTTGATTTCCTGGAAAACCTTCTGATGGTACCCATCACTGCGAGTCTCCATAAACGAACACGACGGTCACCTGGTGTCAGAGAATCTCTAGACTCGATTGCGAATAACAGCCCAATAACAAAGTTGCCAGTTAACTTGGGAACAATAGAACCGAAGGAAATTTGGAAGATGTTATCGTGTCAAGGGTATTGTGGGATTGAACGGCTCGGTCACGCTGTCCTTTCACGTAACCTGTTGTGTGATCGGCCACAGCGGCTCCAGTGGCTCTTTAGAGATCGTCTTGTAGTGCTCTGGCTGTATTCGTGCGACTCTGCTGTTCAGAGATGACGAGTACTGGTCTGCACCTTGGGCTGTAATGCGTGTGGGACCTTGTCAAACACGCTTTGGTTAACGACCTGTCTCCCTGTAGCTGTCCACAACTTATAAATGACAGATGGAGAGACATGGGTATCTGCAGCAACATGACGGAAATTCCATCCTCTTTGTAGTAAGCCGGCCTGAGAGGCCGAGCGGTTCTAGGCGCTACAGTCTGGCACCGTGCGACCGCTACGGTCGCAGTTTCGAATCCTGCCTCGGGCATGGATGAGTGTGATGTCCTTAGGTTGGTTAGCTTTAATTAGTTCTAAGTTCTAGGGGACTTATGACCTCAGCAGTTGAGTACCATAGTGCTCAGAGCCATTTGAATCATTTCGAACCTTCGAATAAAGTGACTACCCTAGCCCCTTGCACTGCATTAAGGCGTCACATTGCATGTGGGTCGAATGACAACCAACAAATGACCACTGCCATCTATGTACCTCCCTAGAGTACACTGATACACCGGTACTCGCTTCTTTCTGGGAATTACACAGTAATGCATAACACAGCTAAACATGGTGAACGATTTTATTTATTGTATACAGTGAATGCGAATATCTCAAGTCAAGCAAAAATAATATAATTACCGTCTATACGAAAGCAGAGTTAATGATTTTGAACAGTGTTTAAGTCCCAATCAAAGAGTTTACTTTGCAGGCCGTACAATTCAGAGTACGAATGCCAATTGGGAAAGATCATTGACTTCATTGAGGCAAGCATCCCACAGACGCAACAGGTCGAAGATACACGTTTGGAAGCACACCGTGTCGTGCTGTGATAAGATGTTGGTAACTGTCTGTTGCAAATCCTCGACCGACAGGGTTTTTTAAGGGACCGAAGGTGTCGTAACCGCATGGGGAGAGATTAGGGATGTAGTGGGGGTGCTTTAGTGATTCCCATTAGAGTTGGCGTAACCTCTGTGTTGCAGAATTTGGGATATGTGAACGTGCATTATTACGAAGCACTAGCACCTTTTGTCACGTTTGTCTCTGACATTGCCCTTAACTGCACGCCGTGATTTCTCCAGCGTTACGCCACTAATGGAGGCATCAGGTTCCTTACAGATAATAAGCAATGGGCTTCGTTAATCAAAGAACGGAGTGAGCACCATCTTTGTTGCAAATTCCTGTCGCTCAAACATTATTAGGACGAGGTTACAATGGATAACACCACTATATCATCGACACTTTAGACTGTGGTTCCCTGTGCTGGCACCAGCTTTTAATGGGTGCATCAACCTGCTCAAGGTATTTGTAGACCAACTTTGTAACACGTCAAGTGCTCCAGGTAAACTGCCATCCGGTTTGCTTATTCGTTGAGCATTCAACACCCGGGGTATCCACTGGCTGCAGTCCTTACGGTAGGCTAACTCCTGCCGTATAACGTGTCGCATGCTACGAAACCCGTTGTCGAAATGCTTCGCTAGCGCACGAATAGTTAAGCGTCGGTACTCCATAACGGCATCATCAAACGCCTCCTTGCTGTTGTCCGTAATGGACGAGGCCGGCCTCCCAGACAGATGGCCTCTTGTGTCGAATCACGACCGGCATGTAACTCGGCGCATTATTTCACGACAGTCGATTTCGACAGACATGCTGTCCCATACACGTTCTTGTCTATCGGCCGCCATTAAAAGAGTAACGGCGCCTTGGGGCTGTTGGGACGCAATTGGTAACAACACCGTCGTAGCATTCATTTCTTCACCACACGCACGTCAGAGAGACAAGAATGCCGTACTAATCCCTTCCCTAAATATCAGTGCTTGTGTACCCATTTTAAAGTCTCACTGGGTTGTACATACGCTGCAGCAACACCTTGTAAGTAGGCTGTTATTTTTTTTATTGGTAACGCCACATAGCGCTCTGTATGAAAAATCACTGGCTGTGCTGTGTGCAGTCAGTGGCTGGTTGGCATTGTTGTAATACTCGCCATTGTAGTGTTGGGCGGCTGGATGTTAACAGCGCGTAGCTTTGCACAGTTGGAGGTGAGCCGCCAGCAGTGGTGGACGTGGGGAGAGAGATGGCGGAGTTTTGAAATTTGTAAGAATTGGTGTCATGAACTGATATATATATATATATTATGACTATAAAGGTAAATACATTGTTTATTCTCTATTAAAATCTTTCATTTGCTAACTGTGCCTATCAGTAGTTAGTGACTTCCGTAGTTTGGCGCTCGCTGTATTGCAGTAGTTCGAGCAACTAAGATTTTTGTGAGGTAAGTGATTTGTGAAACATATAGGTTAATGTTAGTCAGGGCCATTCTCTTGTAGGGATTATTGAAAGTCAGATTGCGTTCCGCTAAAAACTATTGTGTGCCAGTTTAAGCACAGTCGTGTATAATTTTTCTAAGGGGACGTTTCAACCTTTAAACCGGAACATGTTGATTGCCCCTTTTATGTATCAGCCCCATGTTCCTGCTCCGACGGCAATCCAGAGCTAAGTGGCTACAGCTTCATTCTCTATTGTTTTTTGGTGGTGTGGAGGAGTATTGCATCACTGCCAGCGTTGGTTCAAACGTCACTCAAGTAGCTCCTCAACAAGTCATACGAATCTGTGTGAATCTCGTTCCAGCCATTCCATCAGGGACCACCTACACTGTTGAAAGAGATTTCACTGATATAAGGTACTCTGTAAGGCATTAACGACTGTAAGACTCCGTCTGGGGTTGTCCTGCCATCTGTTGCAAGTCCTTGTATGGACTCACTTCGGCAACTTGGACCACTTTATGAGGTATATAAGATGAAATGATTAGTACAGCCCGAGCACTCAGTCCCCAAAAGAAAAATATCTCTGATGAGTACACAGAAGAGCTAGCCTCCACATGATCGTGCAAGTTAACTAAAGGAAATAATAATGTCGCACAAAGGGATCGTCTTACAGAATTATAATCTTACTGAATGATAATTAATAGGCGTGATCCAATCAAACATGTCAATATGGACACCATACCACGCGCAGAGATGTAGTGATCATTAAATCTATAACAGAAACAAGTTGTCATTATAACAATCATATTTATCATCGCAAATAAAACACACAAGTTCCCACCGATGTACACAACTGAACCTTAAATACTTGGGTGAGTGCTTCTAATGGTGAACTGTAATCCTGGCACGGGTGGGTAAACAAGAACAATGCAATGTTATGAATATAATACACAAGCAGAAACAGTGGCTGTAAGTATGGTTGGTAAATTACAGGTAGAATGCCGAAAAATGGGATCGAGCCACAGTGAGATCATCAAAGTGCAAACCAATGACAAACTGGTTAGTTGCGAAGTATTAGAACGGAATAACTGGCTCCTGAAGAGAACGAGCTAATATTGTATCCGTATTGAATGACTGATCGCAACGACGGCGCATTTTAATATACTCTACTAGACTGAACTGGTCTTCCGGTTTGATTTGAAAGACTGCAGCCGACTGTAAGTTTACACCCGGACAGCAATCACTTTGACTTGTAAGCCTTCCATTTGTCTACCAGCCATGTGTCTGCTAAATTTATTCTGCCCTTTGACAGTGGTTGTTCTTGCTAACTTGCATCAGAGATTATCACTTTTACCAGAATCTTAAATAGAGTTTGATTTTATTGAATTGGTGGACATGTCATTACTGCAGTCAATTATTGATGGCTGATTAATGTATTAACACAGGATTAATCTATTAGAAGAAATGGCAAAATTTTATTGATCTTAAAATAGGACAAACAATACAAGTCAACCGAAATGACAAACATGTCATGAACTATTGGCAACACCAATAGAAGCAACAATTAATTAGCACTTCACTGGGTGGCGTCTGGCTGGGAGAGACTGAGGTTTATTTGTTCAGTGTATCTACTCTAGCTAAAAATCAACACAGTCTGTAATTATTTACTCTGAATAGACTTTGATGGCTTTATTCTACACAGAAGTTACACTACAATGCTGCAGCTGAGAACAAGTGGCAGGATTTTGATACTGGTTTCCCAAAAAGGCCAGAGCAGCAATACAATACCCATTTCTCAATGCATAGCGCTGTCTAAGGTGACGGTTGTCATGCAAGCATGTGCAGAGTAGCGATGTGAGGCGCCTGTGATTCGTTATCGCGGACACGAAATAGGCAATCTGATAGGCGGATCGCATTTACTCTCTGATGAAGCCCTTAACTCTCGGCAGATTCCAGCCTTTGACTCTCCAGTTTTCTGGTCATACCATGGACAAATTTGACTCACTGCGCACAAGTAGATCAAATGCCAAGGTGGCAGACCTGATACAAAACGATTGTCCTTGTCACAGCGGGATGTCTGACACGACTGATGTCTAATTGTCGTTACAGCTAAGACATCCTCACAGGCTCTTCAGTCAAGACCAGTGCCAGTGCAAAGTCACACTCAGGAAGAGTGTCCCAAGTGCATTCCACGCATAACAAAGGTCAAGACAAGAATCTCCTCTACAGACCAGAATCTGGGTCAGAATTTCTCGTTTCTCCACTCCTCCATTTAAACCTTGGTGAACTCGAAATGACCACTCAAGTAATCAGCCCCACAAGAATTTTGTGCCTATTAGAAGACTCCACGAGTGTCATGTCTTCCCTCTCGCTCGTCTGCTCTACCCTCTGGCCAAACTTAGCCAAGGATAATTGTATCCCTTTCCCTGCTGAAGGAGCAGCCAACACGTGACTCGAGTATTGCCACAGAGGGAGGAGGAGAAGTTATGCTCCCGAATTGTTTTTCCCACGGGCACCATAGGCAGCGTGTTTTGACTTTCCATTTAGACCTAAAGGAAACAAGACATTTATAGCAAATATCATTATATGGACTGTCCGAGCATTACAGCATGTCCGGCCAGGAACCTCAGCTCAACTAAGAGAAATACTTTTGCGTCCCAACATAGACCCTTTCAGTGCCGACATAAATGTTGTGTTCCATCCTAAAATTCTTCCGAAAGCCTGAGGCTTCCTAGAAAACTCTGCAGACAGAGGGGCGACACCACCTGACGGCTTCATAAATAGTGTGCTGTCTACAACTACATCTACATCTACATTTATACTTAGCAAGCCACCCAACAGTGCGTGGCGGAGGGCACTTTACGTGCCTTTCCTGTTCCAGTCACGTATGGTTCGCGGGATAAACGACTGCCGGATAGCCTCCGTGCGCGCTCAAATGTCTCTAATTTTACATTCGTGATCTCCTCGGGAGGTGTAAGTATATTCGATACCTCATCCAGAAACGCACCCTCTCGAAACCTGGACAGCAAGCTACACCGCGATGCAGAGCGCCTCTCTTGCAGAGTCTGCTAAACATCCCCGTAACGCTATCACGCTTACCAAATAACCCTGTGACGAAAACGTGCCGCCCTTCTTTCGAACTTCTCTATCTCCTCTGTCAACCCGACCTGGTACGGATCCCACACTGATGAGCAATACTCAAGTACAGGCCATGTCAAAGAGGGCGGAGGAGCGGATAGAGGTTCTCTCTTGTCCTAGGGGTGGGAAATTGCCCCTAAAGGCGGAAGAATCAGCAAAGATCGACGACATGAGGATGCAGAAGGCAATGGAAACCACTGCATTAAAGACAAATTACGTGTATCCACAGGACATGTGGCGTGTAGTTGAAGAAGTGTCATGATGATCTCCCCATTGGCAAAAGATTCCGGAATAGTCCCCCATTAAAATCTCCGGAAGGGGACTGCCAAGAGGGAGGTTACCATGAGAAAAAGTTTCAATAATCAACGAAAGGATAACGTTCTACGAGTCGGGGCGTGGAATGTCAGAAGTTTTAACGTGGTAGAGAAACTAGAAAATCTGAAAAGGGAAATGCAAAGGCTCAATCTAGATATAGTTGGGGTCAGTGAAGTGAACTGAAGTGGAAGGAAGACAAGGATTTCTGGTCAGATGAGTATCGGGTAATATCAACAGCACCAGAAAATGGTATAACAGGTGTAGGATTCGTTATGAATAGGAAGGTATGGCAGAGGGTCTATTACTGTGAACACTTTAGTGACCGGGTTGTTCTAATCAGAATCGACAGCAGACCAACACCGACAACGATAGTTCAGGTATACATGCCGACGTCGCAAGCTGAAGATGAACAGATAGAGAAAGTGAATGAGGATATTGAAAGGGTAATGCAATATGTAAAGGAGGACGAAAATCTAATAGTCATGGGCGACTGGAATGCAGTTGTAGGGAAAGGGGTAGAGGAAAAGGTTACAGGAGAATATGGGCTTGGGACAAGGAATGAAAGAGGAGAAATACTAATTGTGTTCTGTAACAAGTTTCAGCTAGTAATAGCGAATACCCTGTTCAAGAATCACAAGAGGAGGAGGTATACTTGGAAAAGGCCGGGAGATGCGGGAAGATTTAAATTAGATTACATCATGGTCAGACAGAGATTCCGAAATCAGATACTGGATTGTAAGGCGTACCCAGGAGCAGATATAGACTCAGATCACAATATAGTAGTGATGAAGAGTAGGCCAGTTCAAGACATTAGTCAGGAAGAATCAACACGCAAAGAAGTGGGATACGGAAGTTCTAAAGAATGACGTGATACGTTTGAAGTTCTCTAACTCTATATATATAGCAATAAGGAATAGCGCAGTAGGCAGTACAGATGGAGAGGTATGGACATCTCTAAAAAGGGCTATCACAGAAGTTGGGAATGAAACCATAGGGACAAAGAAGGTAGCTGCGAAGAAACAATGGGTAACAGAAGAAATACTTCAGTTGATTGATGAAAGGAGGAAGTACAAACATGTTCCGGGAAAATCAGGAATACAGAAATACAAGTCGCTGAGGAATGAAAGAAATAGGAAGTGCAGGGAAGCTAAGACGAAATGGCTGCAGGATAAATGTGAAGACATCGAGAAAAATGATTGTCGGAAGGACAGACTCAGCATACAGGAAAGTCAAAACAACTTTTGGTGACATTAAAAACAACGGTGGTAACATTAAGAGTGCAACGGGAATTCCACTGTTAAATGCAGAGGAGAGAGCAGATAGGTGGAAAGAATACATTGAAAGCCTCTATGAGGATGAAGATTTGTTTGATGTGATAGAAGAAGAAACAGGAGTCGATTTAGAAAAGATAGGGGATCCAGTATTAGAATCGGAATTTAAAAGAACTTTGGAGGACTTACGGTAAAATAAGGCAGAAGGGGTAGATAACATTCCATCAGAATTTCTAAAATCATTAGGGGAAGTGGCAACAAAACGACTATTCACGTTGGTGTGTAGAATATATGAGTCTGACGACATACCATCTGACTTTCGGAAAAGCATCATCAAAAAATTCCGAAGACGGCAAGAGCTGACAAGTGCGAGAATTATCGCACAATCAGCTTAACAGCTCATGCATCGAAGCTGCTTACGAGAATAATATACAGAAGAATGGAAAAGAAAATTGAGAATGCGCTAGGTGACGATCAGTTTGGCTTTAGGAAAAGTAAAGGCACGAGAGAGGCAATTCTGACGTTACGGCTAATAATGGAAGCAAGGCTAAAGAAAAATCGACACTTTCATAGGATTTGTCGACCTGGAAAAAGCGTTCGACAATATAAAATGGTGCAAGCTGTTCGAGATACTGAAAAACGTAGGGGTAAGCTATAGGGAGAGACGGGTCATATACAATATGTACAACAACCAAGAGGGAATAATAAGAGTGGACGATCAAGAACGAAGTGCTCGTATTAAGAAGGGAGTTAGTCAAGGCTGTAGCCTTTCGCCCCTACTCTTCAATCTGTACATCGAGGAAGCAATGATGGAAATAAAAGAAAGGTTCAGGAGTGGAATTAAAATACAAGGTGAAAGGATATCAATGATACGATTCGCTGATGACATTGCTATCCTGAGTGAAAGTGAAGAAGAATTAAATGATCTGCTGAACGGAATGAACAGTCTAATGAGTACACAGTAAGGTTTGAGAGTAAATCGGAGAAAGACGAAGGTAATGAGAAGTAGTAGAAAAGAGAACAGCGAGAAACCTAGCATCAGGATTGAAGGTGACGAAGTCAATGAAGTTAACGAATTCTGCCACCTAGGCAGTAAAATAACCAATGACGGACGGAGCAAGGAAGACATCCAAAGCAGACTTCTGGTCAAGAGAAGTCGACTAATATCAAATACCGGCCTTAATTTGAGGAAGAAATTTCTGAGGATGTACGTCTGGAGTACAGCATTGTATCGTAGTGAAACATGGACCGTGGGAAACCGGAACAGAAGAGAATCGAAGCATTTGACATGTGGTGCTATAGACGAATGTTGAAAATTAGGTGGACTCATAAGGTAAGGAATGAGGAGGTTCTACGCAGAATCGGAGAGGAAAGGAATATGTGGAAAACACTAATAAGGAGAAGGGACAGGATGATAGGACATCTGCTAAGACATGAGGGAATGACTTCCATGGTACTAGAGGGAACTGTAGAGGGCAAAAACTGTAGAGGAAAACAGGGATTGGAATACGTCAAGCAAATTATTGAGGACGTAGGTTGCAAGTGCTACTCTGAGATTAAGATGTTAGCACAGGAAAGGAATTCGTGGCGGACCGCATCAAGGCAGTCAATAGACAGATGACCCAAAAAAAAATTAAATAAAATAAAATAAAGGTCGAATGAGTCTTTAGTAAGCCACCTTCTTTGTCGGTAGACTACATTTTCTAAGGACTCTCCCAATGAATCTCAACCTGGCATCCGCCTTACCAACAATTAATTTTATATGAACATTCCACTTCAAATAGTTCCGCACGCATACTCCCAGATATTTTACAGAAGTAACTGCTACCAGGTTTGTTCCGCTATCATATAATCATTCAGTAAAGGATCCGAGGATTTTTATGAACACCATCCCTTTACTCAATGCCCTGGCCGGATGAACCACTTCTCTCCTGTGGCTATGTCCTTGCCATTGCCAGAAACACCTAACAGGTAGATCCAGGTAGGTAGTTGTTCGACTCTTCGTCCAAAAGCACTGTGTAGAAATTTTTGGGATCAGTCTTATGTCCCTGGTAGGTGCTTCGAGATATTCCTCTCCCTAATATTAGCGTGGTGGCTTCCAAGCCCCCAAATGTCCCCTGCAAGTAAACAAACTGCCTGCTTGTTCTGAGCTCCAGAAAATGCTATTCAAAGGAGAGAAATATCCCGCGTGCATTAACAGTGTACGTCCTTCGATCAATGTCTGCTCATTTTGATAATTTCCTGTCGTCCCACAAAAATGGTGTCCCAGGTGTAATAACGACATTAAAGAGTAGCCTTGAATATGAAAATAATCGAGTAAGTAATTTGTCCTCCCTTAACTTTTAGTGCAAAGTGGAAGGCAACGGCGGTAGCGACAGGTCTCTTCCTATGCTCAGAACTTGACTGGAAACATGGTTCTTTGTGACCACACCGCTTGCATCAATCAGTCATCCAGCAGCAAGTCTTTACTCAACGATATCCCAGTGGCAAGTGATACCTCTGCAAAAGCCTAACATGAAGTCATTACTATCTAACAGCATAAAGTGAAGTCATCAATGTTTCATCTCCTGAAGTGAAGCGTTCTCTTTGTCAAAGTTCTGTAACTTGGCTTTTCTTCGCCAGAGCATAAAATCGCAACTAAGTGTTGGCCAGATGTAGCGAGTTCCGTCCAGTAAAACTGCAATAGGGGTGCTAAACAATGTCAGTCTCGTGGATTTTTTATCTTTCCAATTAATAGTGCTCTGAGGTTGAACGCGGGAAATCTCTCCCCCCTATGTGACACAGTTTGGCTAAAAAACGATAAGAACTAACCCGGACGGCAGATCTTGAAAATTTAATCTGCACTTTATTTCTTGGTGTTTCTTCTGAGGGAAGCCTGTAGGAAGTGTCACCTTGCTAGAGATCTGGTATACTGCTAAATGGCTACGACTATGTGAACTATTCCCGATATTCTACGTTCTTTGGTCTCTGTTGATAGAGCTAATATGCACAAGCATGGTCGGATATTTCGTTAACACTATTAATTTGAATGTGTCCTTGAGGTTAATGAAAGAAAAACGACTTTGTTTAACGTTAGGCTAAAACCAATCAGATGCACAATCCGATCCCAAGTTAATCTTACATGTATAGCAGTTTCGTAGTCAGAAGACCTGACGCATAGATTGACGTAATTATTTTATGCTCTTAAAACTCACAAAATTGGTAGGTAAAAGTTATCACAGACGCCAGTTTTGCTATTTTTAAGTGCTCTACTAAGCCGATCGCCTAATAACGCCAGACAGCAAAGACCAAGAAAGATCGAGTGTGGAAAATAATTCTAACATTATGAAATTTTGGTGCCATGACCGTAGTAATGTAATTCCTGATCGGTGTGGACTGTGTATGGCACTGTGGCCGAATTTGAAGATCAATTTTTTGCATTTTCCTCGAATAATTCGAAAATTATGGGCTCTAGCTTATCCCAGCACAAACTAAATTTGATTTCCTAGAAAAATATCCTGTTCAGTTTTTCTGTAGACAGTTTACGCGTAGCGAGAGTAGGAAAACGAATATTTCGAACTTGGTTTCTGAGGGTCAGATGTAGCATTGTGGACTGTCTAAAAAGGCATCGGGAGGGGCAGCTCATTTACGCTGTTTGTAGGTGTAGTAGTGAGCATGGGATGACTCTACCAGAAATATTTCTGGCAAACCGTTTCTTTCGATCACACGAAAGCTGAGTGTAACTTTAGCCCCTCTCCATACCGGGACGAACCTCACGCATGAAAAGAGTACGGCAGCGCCTTCACCGGCTGTGCAGCTTCAGCGGTGGTGTCATTAATTCGCAACCGCCAGACGAGGTGTGCCGCCCTCGTTACAATTGTTGCCGTGGGACGGCGTGCAGAACCAGCACGTCGTAATTACGCATGTATTAAACGGCGCTCCGCCGCTCCATTACGGTACCATCAACAGATTCATTAATTCCCCGGGTACGACTTGGGCGGCGCTAATGAGTTTCCAAACAAGTGGAAGCGCCGGGGCCGACGGCTGCTGAGGTTGGCTGCCTGCTGCTGCTCCCACACCTCGCCTCGCCGCAGGCACAGCTGTGTTCGGGCCCCGCCGTAAGCAGAGGTAATTAATGAGCCACTTCGCCCTCACCCTTGAAAATACCTGTTACCTGAGATCAAAGCCGTGCAGATTTGTTACAGTGTGAATTACTGTCGCTGAAACATCGCGGCAGCCGCTGAGGTATGCTCCTTGTTCTTCACTGGAGACTTCCACCAGCGGACTGCTTGGCTTGCTCTGCAGCCACTTTATCACTCCCTGAAATGAGCGAAGAGTCCTTGCAATATGGCCGTTTCAACATATTAACTGAAGGAAACATATTATACCACCCCGATAAAAAAGCTTTTACCAGAACGGGAAGGGCACTTTATATTAACCATCTCTGCCGTACCATTTTTAGATCTTCTCTTGCAGAGTGGGATCTTTGCGGTCCGAAACTTTGAATTTATAGCTAGACTGCTCAACGCCAGGCACTTGGAAGTGGCGGTAATTTTTGAACTGGAATACACTGGGTGATCAAAAAGTCAGTATAAATTTGAAAACTTAATAAACCACTGAATAATGTAGACAGAGAGGTCAAAACTGACACCCATTCTTGGGATGACATGGGGTTTTATTGGAACCAAAGAAAAACAACAAAGTTCACAAAATTTCCGACAGATGGTACTGGACAGCAATAAGTGCTACCGTGACGAGTGAGATGTACGCCGAAATGTTACAGAATCGCATCATCCCCAGCCTGTCTGATAAACACCTCCTGGAACTTACGATGTTTATGCAGGATCGCGCTCCACCCCATATTGCTAGAAGCATGAAAGATCTCCAGCGCGTCGTTTGGTGATGATCGTGTGGTCAGCCGCCACTTTCGTCATGCTTGGCATCCCAGGTCCCCAGACCTCAGTCCGTGCGATTATTGGCTTTGGGGTTACCTGAAGTCGCAAGTGTATCGTGATCGACCGACATCTCTAGGGATGCTGAAAGACATCCGACGCCAGTGCCTCACCATAACTCCGGAGATGCTTTACAGTGGTGTTCACAACATTATTCCTCGACTACGTCTATTGTTGAGGAATGATGGTGGACATTTTGAGCATTTCGTGTAAAGAATGTCATCTTTGGTTTGTCTTACTTTGTTATGCTAATCATTGCTATTCTGATCCGATGAAGCGCCATCTGTCGGGACATTTTTTGAACTTTTGTATTTTTTGGTTATAATAAAACCCATTCATTCCAATCATGTGTGCCAATTTATACCTCTCTATGTACATTATTCCATGATTTATTCAGTTTTCAAATTTATACTGACTTTTTGATCTCCTGGTATATGCTATTATGTACGACTTGACCCAGCTGGATGACGCAAAGATTCTTGATTACTATTCGTTTTTTTCCATACTGCTCTCATTTTCACTGCATAGGCTCTCTTCCTTTCCTCTGTCCATTTTATTCCTACTTTGTTCGTAGCTTCGTTCTCTGACTTAACTTCCCATGTGTCAACTCTCTGCTTAAACACCTTTCTGTCCAACATATCTGAATAATTTATCTGAGCTTTTTGTAGGTCGTTTCTGACCTTTTGTGTCCAGGATATAGTTTTAAGTCCTTCTATGTATTTAAGGATTTTGTGCATAAGTCTTGTCTTGGGAAGTCTTGAAACGTGGCCATAAAATTTTAAACGCCTTTTTCTAATGTCTGCTGCAAGATTGGACCATTTCTAAGCTGGTTTGATGAGATTTTAGTCTATAGCCCTCGTCGGTTTTCTTTTGCCCTAGTACCTTTCTGATGATTTTACGTTCTTCCTTTAATAAGTTTTTTAGGTCTCCTTTTATGTGGACTGTCAGGGTTTCACTGGCATACAGGACTTCAAGTTTAAATGCTGTATTACAATTCCTAATTTTAGTGTGTTTGGACAAGCATTTATTTGTAGACCTTGTAGGTTCTTCCATAGGCACTGTTTAGTTTTTGGAGGCGAATGTTTTGTGGTAATTTCGCACTCCCCATTGGTTCAAGGACTTCACCTGTGTATTTAAAACATGGGACTCTATCGATATGACCGTATTTTCTAGTCAAGTTTTGGGTGACAGTTTTTGTGGCGATGAACTCAGACCTTAGGAAAGATATTTGCCGAGCAACTTTCCTTGCACATTCTTTGCGTGTTTCAACCTGTTCTCAACACCCGGTGGTAAAGCTACGTCGTCAGCAATAGCTAAACATGAAATTCTTATCTCATCCTTGACTCGTCCCGACTGTAGAAATTTCCAGCAGTTAATTCTTCAATTCCTCTCCCCATTCACGGATGACCTTGTTGAGCACAAGACTGAATAGGGGAGGAGACAGAACATTACATTGTAGGTCGCCAGTTTTGATCAGGATGGGCTTGGATATTTCGCCCGTGAATTTCACCTTGGAGGTAGTATCGCTAAATGTTTCCTTGTTGAGGTGAAGGTTTTTTTCATCTATCATTTGTTCTTCAAGGATATAAAAAAGTACTTGCCGGTCAACTGTGTCGTATGCCTTTTTAAAGTCAGCAAACGTGAAAATTATTGGGCTATTTCTGGTTGCTTTGTATCTTAGTACATTTTTTCTGTGCAGGATCTACTGTGGCGAAAGCCACTCAGTATTCACCAATTTTGTTTTCCAGTTCCTCCTGTATACTTTGGTGTACTTTGAAGAAGACAGGCTGACAGATATATATATAAATTATTACAAAACAGGCTCTTTCCCAATCGTAAATCTTTAAAACAAAAACAGTAAAAAGTTTGACCTCCTGATGACGACTATGTCTTTGGTAATGAGTATGTCCTCCACACACTGGATGAGGTCTTCCATTCTGCGAGGCTTGCTCCGGTTGAGAGCATCATGTTTGTCTTGGGGCATGAAGTCCCACTCCTCAGTTATGGGTTCGTTTGGAGAAGCAAGCCAATGCACGAGGTGTTGACCACCAAGTTATTCTTCAGCTGATTTACCCTTTGGTGAAGGGGTGATTGAGCATAATTATTTGTGAAGTATTGAGAGTTAAGGGTAGTCTTTCCTATTTGCGGCGGAAGATCATTGAACGCAAATTCATTACATGCATTAAGCATGATTTTGGTTCAAATGGCTCTGAGCACTATGCGCCTTAATTTCTGAGGGCATCAGTCACCTAGAACTTACAACTAGCTAAACCTAGTTAACCTAAGGACATCACACACATCCATGCCCGAGGAAGGATTCGAACCTACGACCGTAGTGGTCGCTCGGCTGCAGAGTGTAGCGCCTAGAACCGCACGGCCAGTCCGGCCGGCTAAGTATGATTTGACAGGCCAATATTTTTATAATGTCCAGCGTGAAAACGAGACCCACGAACAGTATATTGATGAAATTCGTGTTGTCATTAGAGCGCTGGACTTAAATATAACTGAAGGGGAGGCTGTAGAGAGTTTCTTGCAGGGCATCAGACCGGAGGACAGGTCGCGGATTATGTTTGCCCCTATGTCAACTACCTTCAGTGAACTTGAAACGTTGGTTTATCAGATCGAGGGGCTCCATTTTGCAGATAGCCAGGGTGCGAGTAACTACCTAGGTGCAACCTAACCGTGTTGAAGAAAAGATAAATGTTGTTAGGAATAGGAGCTGTTTTCGTTGTGGGAGTTTCGAACATTTGGCGCGTGCTTGTCTGGGGAGACGGAAACCGTGCCCGAGTAGCTGACGGTTAAGGAACAGGGACACCTTTAGTCAGGAGCGTCCGATGAAGCGAAGTAATCGCATAAGAACAGTTGGTAGCCAGTCGCTGCGTTCGTGTGGGGCACCTTGAACCTTGAACCAATCTGTGTGATAGTAGATTCTGGCAGTAGTGTGTCCTTGTTAGACCATCAGTGGTATCAGAAGTATGATCCAGTATGTAAGCTACCTCCCTTGCAACCGACCTCAGAGAGATGTCGTGCGGATAACCGGCAAGGGTATCCTCTCTTTGGCTGTTGCCGGGGAAATGTATCGATACAGGGGTTTTCGTGCCCGATTCATTTGTTAGTGGTGGAAAACTTGTCCGTAAATTTGTTATTGGTCTGCGATTCGATACTATGGATGGGTTTGGTGTTAAATTACGCCAGTACGACGTTTCAGTTTCGGTTCGCACCTGTGTTCATGCCAGGGACAGACCGAGGTAAACAATATATCTGTTCAGGATTCTGAATTTGGGCTCAGTAATTTGTCAGGCAGAGGAATTATTGGCGCTTCTTAGTCGTTTTCCTGATGCGCTGACTAATAAGCTCCATGTGACGGATAAAATCCGTTACCATACCCGCTTGACCGATGATGTGCCTGTTCTACAACAACCGTACGGACTGTCACCGCCGAAGATGGAGGCGTTGCGCCAGTTACTTGATAAGATGTTGGAGGAAGGAGTGATGAGGAAGTCGACCTCTCCTTATGCTTCTCCGATGTTTTTGGTGCCTAAGGCAGAAGATGGGCATATAGACGATTAAACCAGAAGGTTTGTTTGGATTCGGTGGCATACCCGACTTCCACCATTGTTTTACCACCTGGTTTGCGGGGGCAAACGTCTTTACCATCTAGGACATCAACCAGGCTTACTACCAAGAGTCTAAACCAGTCACTGCGTTTAGCACAGACTGGAACCTTTAAGAGTTTAATTCGGTGCCATTCCGGTTATCCACGAGCGTGACAGTCCTGTCTCGGCTGCTAGATAACATCTTCGGGGATGTCAGGTACAAGTTTGTTTATAGTTACCTAACGATGTGGTAGTATATAGTCCTACATTTGAGGAGCACCTTCAGCGTTTGGAGCAAGTCTTACTCCGCTTGCGGGAAGCTCTCTAAGATAAGTTTGGCATGCAAGGAGATTTCGTTTTTGGGTCATTTGGTCTCGGCATGGGGCTTGAGGATTGACCAGGGGAGAAGGAGGGATCTACATAAGTTTCCGCCTCCTAAGAGTTGCCCGTTTTATAGGGATGGCTAATTTCTTCCGTAGATTTGTGCCCCATTTTGCACAATTACCTGCTCCACTAAATCAACTTCGGAAGAATAATGTGGATTTTCACTGGGGGGGGGGGGGGGGGGGGAATCTCAGCAATCTGCAATTGTTGCTATTAAGGAGGCCTAAGCTAATCTACCCGTGTTGGATGTACTAGAGTTTGGTAAGCGTTTTATTGTTCAGACGGACGCATCTAATTCTGGGGAGGCAGCTGTGCTCCTCCAGGAGGATGAAGGTGAACGTCGTCCGATAGCATACGCATCCAGGACACTCTCGCCTGCAGAGTTAAAATATTCTGTGTACGAATGGGAAGCCTTGACAGTACTCTTCGTTTAAGAAAGGTTTCTTTTCTATCTAGCACATAGACATTTCGACTCGGAGACCGACAACCAGACATTAAGCTAGGTACTATCCCACCCCAGGAAAAGCGGACGTATCCCCCGGTGGGCAGTCAGCATATCAGCCTTCAGATTCAGATAAGCTCACAAGGGGAACGGAAGATTCTATAGCGGACGCTCTGAGTAGGACTTTTGAGGAGGGACAGGAAGGAGACCAGGATACTACTGGCGCAGGGAATGTAAGTTTGGTTATGGGTGCTCTAACTGCAGTTCCGGAGTTGTTTGGCAGTTTGAGAGAAAAGCAGGGCATGGATCATACCTTGAGTCCCATAAAGCAGCACTCCTAGAAGGGAAGCACATGAGGGGCTACAGTATAAAAAAAGGGCATCATATCCTACCAAACTAAGAGCGAAAGATGGGTTAAAATTTGTCTGCCAAGTGAACTAGTCCGTACGATTTTCCATTATTTCCATAATTCTGTGATGCGAGGCCACTTAGGAGAAGCCAAGACTATTGCTAAGATTTGGGAGCATCTAACCTGGGCGACATTGTATAAGGACATTCGTAGACTAATAGAGCAATGCCACGTTTGTAAGGTGTCCAGGCCCAACTTCCTGCGAGGAGAGTGTTGCTGCAATTTAACATGGAGAATGCACCAGTGGATAAGGTGCTTATTGCTTATATCGGACCAATGGCAATAGACTGGTAGTGGTGGATGCGTTCACTCGCTTTGTGTGGCCCATCCATCCCTAATAGTAGAATAACAGCTGGTTTAGCCGTTCACCATCTGACTAAACAACGTTAGTGATAACGCCCCTGCTTTCGTGTCGCGGCAGTTTAAGAGATTTTGTTTCGAAAGTGTTATACGTCATGTCACTACTATTCCCTATTAGCCGCAGTCTTCATTTGCGAAGAGAGTGAGTCGCAGTCTTAAGGCCGCTCTCATATCCTTCCACCAGAAGTCGCAGCGAACATGGGACGATGCCTTGGTTGAACGTAGCTTTCAACTCCGCCCGCCTGCCCCTCTCTCTCTGGTGCTTAGTTACCCTGTGAACCCCCCACTCGCCAATTTGTGGTCCATCAATGACTTACTGCCCGAGCAGGTGACCAGCTAGATCATTCAGCAGAATTGGAAACGTGCCAGGAAAAATATTGAGCTTGCACACCGGAAACTAGCGCAGCGCTACAATGACGGGTGCCGTCCATTTAAGGTCCAGCCAGTTTTCATCCGTAATTTTGCGTTAGGGAGGCAAGGGAAAGACAAAATCTCGAGCAAGTTATCACCACGTTTCGTGGGACCCTGCGAGGTGTTACGGGTCTTGAACCCAGTCAGTTTGCTGGTTCGGAGTAGTCGGACGAGGCAGACCTCATGGATCCACATGTCTCATGTCAAGGTAGGGAGCTAGGTCTTTTCTTGGACGAATGAGGGATGGTTTCCGATTTTCTGAGGGGGAGGATCAGCTGTGTGGCTCGATCAGCGATATTCTCGCCGCCGGTATGGGTCATCTTTCCGGTAGTGTAGGCAGAGAGCGCGGTGGCGCCACCTGCTGGGTCGATCGAGGAGCGAGGGGTGAGCTCTAGCAAGTAGGGAGGATTTTGCTTTGGGACGCCTAGCAGTAACGTCGTTTGGGAAGGTTGGCGGACAGTACAGGCCCCGTGCGAGGCAGCAGGAAGAGCACATCTATAAGGGGCTGTTCACCCGGGTGACGGCGCCGTAGCAAATATCGCCGGCGGGGAAGCAATCACGTTACTGGGAAGCCGTTGGTGTATTTCGCTTCCTCCATGCCTCCTGGAACCGAGATCTGCGGCGGCTGGCTTCGTCGAACAACCAAGAGGGCAAGGGCCTTGCTTGTGCCGTAAATTGTGGCCGGAATCGACTGCTCAGTTCAGTACCGTTGTAATTTTCTTTGCCTGCATTTGCTGCTCCTACTGAGTCCACATTTAATTTCAACTTGCTTTGTACGCAAGGTTCTAGGGAGAGCTGTGTGTGATGTGGTGATTAACATTTACTAGTGCCTGGAATGCTGATACATCCTGTTTGTAGATTGCCACTGTCAGTGTCAACCGCCACTGAAAACAGTTTGGCTGGACCTTGTCTAAGTGCCGCCTAGTTATTGTATTTATATCACACAACGGAGTTAAGCTGGCCAATTGCTATAGATATAAAGGGATAAAATTTTCCCTGGATATATTTTGCTGTGAATTGCTAAAACATTTCTGTTACCTCTGCATCGGAAGTGATAGTGTGTCTGAAAGACACGTGTTACTGAGAGGCCAGCTGTTATTGTGTGTTTAAATAGTTTGAAACTGATTCTATCAATGAAAGTACAAGAATTCCTTCACTGACAGTATGTGGATATGGTAATTAATTCTGACTTAGTCACAAGTGTAGCTATTTACTGTAAGTCTTGTGTTTTGCGTCGGGAGATGGCGAAGGGGAGGGGCGGTCTCGATACACCGTTAGCTTGCACGCTAGTTACTTGCTTTTGATTTCATTTTATCGGGACTTCTACTATTTGTCTTCGTAGCGGGTGCGGGGTCCTGGATTGCGTCCTATTTGTGCTGTTGTGTACTTTCCGCCACCTTCGCCAGTGCGTGTCGGCTGGCTGTGTATCTAGTTCGCTTGCGTCTTAATCTACCGGGTGATCAAAAAGTCAGTATAAATTTTAAAACTTAATAAACCACGGAATAATGTAGATAGAGAGGTAAAAGTTGACACATGCTTGGAATGACATGGGGTTTTATTGGAACAAAAAAAAAAACAAAGTTCACAAAATGTCCGACAGATGGCGCTGGACAGCAAAACGTCAGTGACTACGCATGACAATCGTGTATAAAAGGAGCTGTAATGAGAGAGAGAATCAGATGCGCCAGAAGTCGCAGCATGTTGACGTTACAAGAAAAGGCGTTTTAGTGAAGCTGTATTACCAGAATGGGAAATGTGCTAGTTCAGCGTTACGATCCTATCGCCGTAGGAAGGGGATTCGAACGGGTAAACGTCCGTTGACAAATACAGCTGTGGCGAGAATGATTCCGAAGTTCGAAGCCACGGGTTGTTTGGATGATACACCCCGTAGTGGCCAACTGAGCACAAGGCTTAATGCTGCTGAGACAGTTCAGGAAGAAATGGAGAGTGTAGCGGGTTCGTCTGTGCACGGGGTGGTCAGCTCTCGTGCAGTCGCACGTCGCACCGGCATTCCATACACTACTGTTCGATTGGCACTTAGGCATACCCTCCGATGCTGTCCGTACAAAATCCATCGGCATCATGAACTGTTACCTGACGATTTAGTGAAGCGGAGGGCATTTGCGGTGTTGGCGTTTTCAAAAGATGGCGGAAGATGACGATTGGTTGAGTAACGTGTTGTGGACTGACGAAGCTTCTTTCACGCTCGTCATCGACCACAGCTGCAGAATTTGGGCTACATAAAATCCTAGAACTGTCATGTAAAATCCATGGCACGACGAGACAGTCACGGTATGAGTTGAATTTACCACATCTACCGCTATCGGGCCTTTTTTCTTCGAGAAAATGCGTGATTCTCGTTTTCTAACTGCTACCGTGACGGGTGAGAGGTACGCCGATATGTTACAGAATCGCATCATCCCCAGCCTGATAAACACCTGCTGGAACGTAGGATGTTTATGCAGGATGGCGCTCCACCCCATATTGCTAGACGCGTGAAAGATCTCTTGCGCAGGTCGTTTGGTGATGATCGTGTGCTCAGCCGCCACTTTCGTCATGCTTGGCCTCCCAGGTCCCCAGACCTCTGTCCGTGCGATTATTGGCTTTGGGGTTACCTGAAGTCGCAAATGTATTGTGATCGACTGACATCTCCAGGGATGCTGAAAGACAACATCCGACGCCAATGCATCACCATAACTCCGGACATGCTTTACAGTGCTGTTCACAATATTATTCCTCGACTACGTCTATTGTTGAGGAATGATGGTGGACAAATTGAGCATTTACTGTAAAGAGCATCATCTTTGATTTGTCTTACTTTGTTATGCTAATCATTGCCATTTCCGTTCTTCTTTGGCCTACTATTAGTTTTCTGACAGTGAACTTGTTTAACGGCTATGTCTTACAGCCACATGCTATTACTGGCAGTATGCACTGGTCAAAAATAGTTTTCTTCAAGTCAGCCGATAACATAGACTTCAAAACTGAGCATAATCTTCCATAAAGTTGTCAGCATAATTTCTTAAATCGAAATATTTCTGCTTCTAGGTTTCCTTTAGCAGCCGACCAAGACAGACAGATTCTGTGACCAGTTGAAACTCATACTTGCAACAGATATACATTTTTATTTCTCACCGGTGTCCATTCATTGATCACCACCATTGTTTTGTTATAGTTTATTTTTAGGCAGAGCAGACTGGTGCAAGTTCTTCAACAAGTATTTCCAGACATTATCTTATCCATCAAATTCGTCGTTTGGTCAGTTTCTTGGAACTGAGATCCACGCAGGCCACTCACCTCTTTAGCTGTTATTATTAGAATCCTGGTCACAGCTTCTGCTTCACATTGTTTTAATTTTCTCTCAGTTCTTTCTTGAAAAATCCTCTTTGATTGTCCAAGCTTTTGGAAATAAATAATTTTTCCTTTTCCTTTAATTCGGTTCAGTCTTTCATCTTTTTTATTAAATCCAAATCTTGATCGTAGTAATCGATTGTCACTGTTTGTATTGAATGTGTTCAGAACAGAGGCATATTTAACGTTTTGTTGCCTGTTGGTAGGAGTCTATTTCACTTTAAAGTTAGGATTCCTCCATTTGCGACAAGGCAGCTTCTTGAAGAATTTACTCATTACAAGTGTTTTCATGGATACTGTAAATTGAACCAGTCCCTCACCTATGTCAATTCATTAATTTATTTCATGTTTGGCAGTAACTGAATCATGTTCCTTGTACATTTCAACTCTGCCATTATGGTCGCGAATTATAAATTTACTAAAGCAACCTCACTCTCTTTCACAGGTTTCTTTCAGGCGTTCCTAGAGGATTCTGTCTCCTCATCCGACGGACGAGAAGCAGGTGCATATGCTTGAACTATTTGGAATTTATTCCTGTCTGATAATGTGAAGACCAAACGCGTAACGCTGCTTGAAGTTCCTACTAATACTGCTATCTAGTCTGCTATGGTTTTTTTCTCTTTTTTTGCTAAAACCCCAACTGCATTTAGTTTTTCACTTGGTTCATCAGATTTCTTACAATTCAGTCGAAGGCAGTTTTCACGATTACGACATACTTCACGTAAGCCAACAATGCCCCATTTCTTTTTTTTTTCTAATTCCTGTTCTATTTCTATCAGTCTGTTGTCTACCACCAGCGAACGACAATTACATGTTCATATTTGAAAACACTGCGTCTTTCGTTTAGCAGACTTGGGATTTTGCGACACTAAAGCAGCTTCCACTGTGAGATCTGAATCTGGAGCTAATTTAACTTGACCTTACTATCACACACCATGACTCAAAGATGAGAGGCATAATCGCCACTCTTGCTTCAGAACAGATTGGCGATTTGATTTTCAAGGCGGCCCCTAACGGGGAGCACAGACTCCTTCGGCTGGGCTCTTCGATGGAGTACAGACGCCACCGATGCTGTTAATTTTGGTTCAGCCCTCGTGTTTCCTTTCCCCATATCTGTGGAGGCTTTCCCTGATCCGCCACTGGGGGAGGCTCCCGATGGAGGACTATCAACCCCGCACATCTGAATTTGCCACTGAACCCAGTGCCCCTTTGATGAAGCTGATTATAAAAGTTCCTTCAATATAATTATTTAGGGGAATAATGCACTCCTCCGACAGTCACGTTAAGAGATCATGTTTTGTAACTGTCACATTAATCGTAGTATCTGTACAAACGGTCGTTACGTGAGAGTGAATTGCGTAGCAGCTGTTATGCTACAGTCTTATGTGGATTTCGTGTGAACGCAGACAAAGTACTGATAAAATTAAAATCTGGGTTACGCTTCCCTGGGTGTGGAAAATACTGGGCTGGACTCCGAAGTCCACCTCAGAGAATTACGACAGACAAAGAGTTAAAATACGTTAATACAAAGAGGGGAGGCGCACTGAGTATCCCTTACGTAGTAATAATAGTAGCATGAGTAGTAGTTGTAGTATGGTAGTAGTTTTATTTACCTGTAGATCTATTTCAAGGATATTGAAGATGGCTTCGTCTTAAAATTGAAAAACAATGTAAATTAAGTAATTCACATATGCAGAAATTTACAGTTTAGCAGGTACACAATGAGAGAAATGGGACAATTAATCGGTGATAGTAGGAAGCATCCCGGCTTATGAGTTATATAATTTAGGGAAAGCATGGAAAACCTATACCGGGATGGCTGGATAAGACTGGAGCCTCTACCCTCCCGAATACAAGGCCACTCTGTTTAAAGCAGTTTATTCCAGGTGCACAATATTGTTGTACAAATAAGTTCTTTTTTAATATTGACAACAGCCTAATGCTATACTATTCATTCGTCCCTCCCTCCCAGTCACTTGTACACACTACACACATATTGTTTTATACCACTTCGCACGCAGTCGTATGACGTCAGGGCCATTTTGTGCACCTTAACTTCCTATTTACTAACCTGAGAAACTGAGCATCTCTTTATATCGTGTGAGATACTGAGCTTCCTTGACGATTGTGGCATCAGGAAGGTCATCTGGCCACGATGTTACACTATAATAAAAAGAAATTTGCCAAGAAAGCTTCTTGTCGCACATTATCGCAGTTGATCGATTTGAACGAAATGCCCATTACCCGGCGTATTCGAAAAGTCGAGTAAAGAATAACGTCGGGCAAACAGTCGACTTGTGGTGATGTGCAACATGTACATATACAACAAAATCTTGATATAATAGATACTGGAAGAAGTCTAATATTTATCTACTTTAATAACACATGTTTACAGTCTATACCCATTTAAGCTGATGGGTTGCCTCCTAACTAAGCTACATACTAAATATTTCATTGATCACTCGAGTAGAAGAAATTCTTTGAAGCGAGCGTGGAGCTAGCAATTTTTGGCACTCTGATTTCGGCCGATGCTGAATGAGAACGTCAGTTTCATTTCACTTCCTCGATAGCTTGGTGCTGGCTTCGCGGAGCATCCCATGCAATTTGGAGTGGGCGAGCATACAGTCGTCGTCACACGGACAATGATCTCGAACATCAATGGACTACGTAATGAGTTTCTGACGTCAAAGCTTGTGAAATGACACGTTGTGGAGTCTTCACGAACGACCAGAGCAATATCAGACATGTGAAATAGTCTGAATGCGCGTTCTAATGTGAACCAATGAAATGTAAGAACGCCACCTATCTCACATACAGGCCGCCTTGCATTTCAACACAAAAAGAGCTGCTTCTACACGGAACAGTTAGGTGTATCGATGGGGTCACATTAAAGATCAATTATGCCTATACAACTTCAAAAGTAAAAATTACCAAAATAAACGTTCCCATGCGGAGATTACGTCGTGTGTTTGACACAGTGACAACCTAGGTACGCTTGTCTATTACGAGAATTTGTTCGTGGTTAGCCGGCTTCATCTATGGCCGCCATCTGCAACGGTAGCGGGTTGCTGTCGCATCTGATCGTGTCACAGTACACGTATCGTATAAAAGAGCCATCTCGATTGTAGCATTCAGAAGTGTAGTGGAATCTCGTCATCGCGTTGCACGTTGAATGTTGCGTCCCATGGTGGCTTAAAGAAGTTACAACTGTGGCATACGAGACCTCTTTACAGCGTTCATTTTCCTGTTTCACTGAACTTCCGCTGTAATTAAGTTTTCGTTCAGCGGCGTTTTTCATACCGTATATCTTGTTCACATGAACAAGGCGTAGCCTGCATGTCTAGATTGGAAAAGTTCATGACCACCTACGTTGAAGGAGGGATCCAAGTTCATCTAATTGCTCTGGGGTTAAAGATTTGTCTATTTAGATCAAATTATTTTGACTAAATCAATGCGGGCGCCTCACTACTCTTTTGAAAACAATGTGACGTTTTTCTTCTTTTCCGTAATTAGCTATTTTTTCAGATTAATCAAGCTTATAGTCTATCAGCTTTTTCTGCCGATATTCGTATCGTTTCTTTGGCAAGGACTAAAACAAGTTCGTACAGTCTCTGCAATATAGTGAAACAGGTCTATGCTATATTTGTTTCTTACCTTGTCATTCATTCACTGGAGTCACATGAAGTTCTGAAATAATATAAAAAACCCTGCATTTAGTGTTTTGCCAATGAAATTATGCACGTTCTGTTCTCTAAATATCCATTGTACTCGTACATTCGCTTTTACCAGTGGCTCCACTCACATACACTCCTATGAAATATAAATATTAAACGTACACTTAACATATTTCACTCAAACAGTAACGTATATGAAGACCTGGGGGAAATAGCGATGACTGTCATATTTCAATATTGGTGAAACGTTTTAATTTTAAAGTTTGAAACGTTTTATTACCTGATTGACATAATAGAAAGGCTATATAAGCAATATGCAAACCTCAGGGCCCTAACAATGCAGTGAAACAGTTTCAGGAATGTCTGAACAACAACAAACGAGCAAATGCAACATAAAGATGTCGATGATTACATAAAAGTATTAAGAACGATGAATGTACTGAAAATCGTTTTAATGTGACATTCATTTTATGGTAGCCAACACCACTGAACTCGCAAGTCTTCAAAACGTAAGTACCGTAATTTATCACTGACGCACAACGTCACAGTTTGTATCACGTTCACCCTTAGTGCTGAATTTTCTTGTGAATGCCTTTTGATTCCTCTGTTTTTAGAAGCGAGGACGGATATTGAAAACCAATACCAAGAATATTTGTAGAGTTCACTGGTACATTACTTGTAGTATTAGTAACAGTAATAGTGGTTACAACAAGACTATAAATTATTCAGTAGACTTACCTGCAAATCTCTCCATTTTTGAAGTGGAATCGGCAAGTCAGTCCAGTAAGCTGGTTCCAGTAGCGAAAACTCCTGTTCTGGGAGACAGGATGAACTCGTATGCACCTCTATGATTACCACGTGTGCCACAAACTGTACAGCTTCCAGACCCCAGTCATGTAATGTGCGGCAGATTATTCTCTAGCTGTGCTTCCTTGAGCTGTCATTCCTTTAGTACAATCCGTTAGGTGAAAAGAATGATGTCCACTGTAAAACCATTGACTGATCGTTTTCCACAACTTCAAATGGACAGGGTCTGAGGTGACTATGACGTGTGACGTCATACGAGTCTTTCGGTACCTGTGTGTGAGCAGTGATGATGTTTACACCTAATTCCAGTCACATTCAAAACATGAGTACCCTCTTTGTGGAAATGTCTTCGAAACCCTTTCAAGGCGCTGGCAAACAGTCACAATATAATGAATGTATCTAAAACCAGTGAAGTTCTTATTCAATCAACCGCATGAATCGCAGAATACGTATAGCTGTTTTACATCAGTAGAAATAATGTGGAATATAAAATGGTGGAATATCGATACAACTTCAAGAGCACCTTTTCTGCAGCAGTCTCATCACAACAATAATACACTGGTGTCTAAAATTAAACCAACAAACCGCTGTTTCCACGTCCTGTGTCTAATCCACGAGATAATCATGTAAACTTTCACTCAGATGTCCACAGGATCGTGTTCTGCACGGAAGATTCCATTCCGGTCAATGGACGACCGTGCAAATGATAACGTTAGGGCACTTATAAAAAAGGAGGTAGTGTCTGCCGGGTAGCTCTACATCTACAAATGCTGTGTACACAGTCACAGACGATGCAGTGTGGTACAGAGATGGTTCCTACTAGATACTCGGAGGAGGAGGGCCCCAGAAATAAAATAAACAGGCTAGTCACAAACTAATTTGGCCCCATGGCTTAACGGGAATGGTTCTGTTGTTTCTCGGATGTGGCGATAGTTCATACACCCAGAAACTGTACCCCAAAGACCAGGGCAGGGCCGAGCACGTCAGACTTCGAGAGGCCCCTTATTTGACTGTAAGGGTATTACGGTACCGCCTTAATACTGCATGGGAACTGGCTTCTGACCTTGCATTATGCACTGGACATGTTGTATCGAGGAAACGGTGTGGAGAAGCCTTCGGCAGCGTGGCCTTCATTGTCGGAGACATGCTGAGTGTCTACCTCTGACGCGTCTTCACAGAAAGAAACGTCTAGAGTGGAATCATCAACATCCCACCTGGACATTCGAAGAGTGAGCCAGTGTTTTCGCATATGAGGCCCTATTCCCTCTGGAGAGTGATTCTCGATGGATTCGCATCTGGTGGAAACGTGGAACACGATTTCTCGCCCCAAACATTGAGGAAAGAGAGCGATATTGCAGATGATCCCAAGCCGTGTGGGCAGGGATTTTGTTTGCCGCTTGAACATATCTCCGTGAAATTGTACAGGTGTATCGGCAGGGTTTAGCTGCCGTCGTGTGTCGTGAAGAGATCTTGGGACCTCATTTGCCGTTGTTGTGAGGTGCAGAATTCGTAGTGATGGACGATAGTACTCGACCTCATAGGGCATGAGTGGATGACGTTTTCTTCGAAAAAGAAGGTATTGGACCCACGGCGTAGTCTGCTCGCTCTCCCGATTTCAATCCAGTAGAGCATGTCTCGGATACACTAGGAAGACGGCCCCCACCGCGTCGGCATCCACCAATCAGTTTCAAAGACTGCGAGCAGCTCTACAGGAGGAATGGGCATCATTGTCTCAACATGAGACTCATGTCATTGTTCACAGCATGCCCCGTCGCTGTCAGTCCTATACTGCTGCCAGAGGTGTTTACACACCGTACTGAGCATTAACGAATTGTCGGAATGTGCGTACAAATCCGTTAAGTTGGAAAAAAAGGAAGTGCCTTTTTGTCTACCTTTATGCATGTTGCAGTTGCTTACGTTCTGTATTCTTTACATCGTTTCAACATACATATCATTTATTTATACTGTTTCGTGCCAAAATAAAAGCAACCTTGCGAAATGTCCGTTTACTGATTTAATGTTTAGCACCATTTTATATGACTGCCACGATGCTAAAACATGGATGTTAAACAAATGTGGCGTCAGCTGAAGTTTGTAGTACACCATGTTACTTTCTATATTTTGCAGTGGCACATTCCTTTGAAAATCTGTGACACTAGCGTCTTGTTCTTTGCAGAGACGATTCTTAGCATAAAATGTTTGGACTGTCCTTAAATGAAGTCCCTTGTCTGCTTTCATGCTTTTCATTTTCTTAGTCAGATATTGTATTATCGCGTTATAGGGGAGAGAGTGTGGCAGATATGATACACGAACTGGGATGGAAGTCATTACAGCATAGACGTTTTTCGTCGCGGCGAGACCTTTTTACGAAATTTCAGTCACCAACTTTCTCTTCCGAAGGCGAAAATATTTTGTTGAGCCCAACCTACATAGGTACGAATGATCATCAAAATAAAATAAGAGAAATCAGAGCTCGAACAGATAGGTTTAGGTGTTCGTTTTTCCCGCTCGCTGTTCGGGAGTGGAATAGTAGAGAGATAGTATGATTGTGGTTCGATGAACCCTCTGCCAAGCACTTAAATGTGAATTGCAGAGTAGTCATGTAGATGTAGATGTAGATGCTTACGTCCAGAATCATTCATATCTTTTCTTCAAACAAGCCAGGTCTTCTTTTATTTGAACCTCTTTATCTGACTGAGGATACCCAAATGAAATATTTGCATCCGCATTAGACAGTCGCAAATACTTCCCATAAGACATCAGACTGTTGGGGTATTTATCCACGAACATCCGATCCAGATTCTTTCCACTGAGATCCTCTGGAAGGTAAGTTTTACATGTTTTGTTCAAGGAGTAGTGCGAATAATGGCCTTGGAGTGACAGATATGTTCATGATTAATCACATCAAAAAAAGGTTTGCATCACTCGGTTCCCAGAACTCCTGAAGATAGTCGTTGACTATGGATGTTGTATCACAGACACAGTCCTTTTGACTGTTCAGAGATATCACTGGCCGGCCGCGGTGGTCTAGCCGTTCTAGGCGCTCAGTCCGGAACCGCGCGACTGCTACGGTCGCAGGTTCGGATCCTGCCTCGGGCACGGTTGTGTGTGATGTCCTTAGGTTAGTTACATTTAAGTAGTTCTAAGTTCTAGGGGACTGATGACCACAGATGTTAAGTCCCATAGTGCTCAGAGCTATTTGAACCATTTGAGATATCACTGAACCTGCCAAAAGATGTAAACAAGCATGAATGAGCAGCGCCTACTAGACGGAGGGTGTCCGACAGCCGATCAGTTCCAGTCATTCCACCAGGAAGGAGGTACATGGCTCGTGTTGTCTGTAGTTCAACCTTGCCTAGACTGTTATTACCGCAGTTCGATCGCGTCTGCATTGTTACTTTGTGCCAGGAAGGACAGTCAACAAGGGAAGCGTCCAGTCGTCTCTAAGTGAATCTAAGCGATGTTGTTCGGACATGGAGGTGATGCAGAGGAACTGTCGATGACATGCCGCGCTCAGGCTTCCCAAGGGCTACTACTGCAGTATATCATCGCTACTTACGGATTATGGCTCGGAGGAACCCTGACAGCAACGCCGCCAAGTTGAATAATGCTTTTCGTGCAGTCACAGGACATCGTGTTACGACTCAAACTGTGCGTAATAGACAGAATGATGCGCAACTTCACTCCCGACGTCCATGGCGAGGTCCACCTTTCAACCACGACAAATGGTTCAAATGGCTCTGAGCACTATGGGACTCAACTTCTGAGGTCATCAGTCCCCTAGACTTAGAAACTATTTTAACCTAACTAACCTAAGAACATCACGCACATCCATGCCCGAAGCAGGATTCGAACCTGCGGCCGTAGCGGCCTCACGGTTCCAGACTGTAGCGTCTAGAACAGCACGGCCACTCTGGCCGGCTCAACCACGACACCAGGCAGCGTGGTACAGATGGACCGAAACAACATGCCGAATTGGACCGCTCAGGACTGGCATCTCGTTCTCTTCACCGATGAGTGTCACACATGCCTTCAAACAGACAATCATCTCATACATGTTTGGAGGCTGAAGCCTTAGACACACTGCCCAGTGAGAGCAGCAAGGCGGAGGTTCCCTGATGTTTTGGGGTGGCATTATGTGGGGCCGACGTACCACGCTGGTGGTCATGTAACGCTCCGTAATGGCTGTACGGTACGTGAATGCCATCCTCCGACCGATAGTGCAACCATATGGGGAGCATATTGCGAAGACATTCGTCTACACGGACAATTCGCGACCTCATCGTGCACAGCATGTGAACGACCTCCTTCAAGGTAACGATTTCGCTAGGCTAAGTGGTCAGCATGTTTTCCAGACATGAACCCCATCTAACATGCCTGGGATGGATTGAAAATGGCTGTTTATGGACGAAGCGATCCCTAACCGCTCTGAGGGATCTATGCCGAATCGCCGTTGAGGAGTGAGGCAATCTGGTGCAACCGTGCTTTGATGAACTTGTGGATAGTACGCCATGAGGAATACAGGCATGCATCAATGCAGGAGGACGTGCTACTGGGTATAGAGCTACCAATGTTTACAGGAATCAGGACCACCACCTCTGAAGGTCTCGGTGTATGGTGGTACAACCTGCAATGTGTGGTTTTCATGAGCAATAAAAAGGGCGGAAATGATATTTATGTTAATCCCTATTCAAATATACTGTACAGGTTCCGTGAACTCTCGGAACCGAGGTGATGCAATAATTTTTTTTATATGTGTATTACTTGTGTCATCACTCAAAGCACGAGGCCTATTTTTGTGCTTGCCTCTACCGTCTGATACATATCTGCTACATTCTTTTAACTGTTGCTGAATAGTCTGCAAAGTTCTAAGAGATATCCCATAAAGTGCTTGGATAGCTGTATAACAAACAGGAAAATCTCCCTCACAGGATTATCTTTATTCACTCTTAGTTTGTATGTATTGTATGATCGTGAAGAAGAGCTTCGCAAGCTTTTTTTTTTTTTTTTTTTTTTGTTTTGAGGACGTTTTCCTACACAAGTTGCACGTCAACTAAACCACTTAAATACATCCTCTGTGTATCGCAATCAGGTAAGACATTAAACTGAGTTGTGATAATACATCTATCTATCGGATTCACACTTTCAAAACATTTGAATCTGGCACACGTAAAGTCCTCACCTGTTTCATGCGTTCGTATCATAATTCTTTTCTTTACTTCCGACAATCTACCATGCTTTCGCCTCTTCTGATTTAGTTTTGGAATTACGTCTTCTTAAATTTTTACAGCAATCTCCACTCGCTCTGACTACAGACAACGCTAACACAGCTGCACTAACAATGATCAAATCAACAAACCTTTCCTTGAATTCAATAATGAAACTAGTCACACCAACCCATAGGCTAAAAGTACATTCGAAGCAGAGAAAGCAGACTGGAGCAACATAATTTTTTCATGAAACCCGAGGACTCTCGTCGGTTTTCTATAATCTGAGGAATTCTAATTTGCGATTAACACAGAACCCTTAGCATTTTAGCACCGATTAATACCTCAACAGAAACTACATACAGACATGGCACCATAACCTCGACATCACAAAAAGTAGATATTCATCATTATTACCCACAGGTATTTATATTTCAACTGTATTTGTAGCTCATTTCATCCTGTAATTTCATAAAAAATTTTAATCTGCGTAGGTAATAAATGTGGAAAAAGCTGTTGACCGTTTTTTAACTTTTTACTTCTGGAAGTGAAAGGAACACTTTTTACATTTATAACAGGAAAAGCGCATCACGTCAATTCCTCACATACACTCAAATTATTTTTGTTTATTTTTGATGTTATTTGTCACATCGAACCTTCTTTTTTGGGGGGTCTTCACTCTTCTGACTGGTTTGATGCGGCCCGCCACGAATTCCTCTCCTGTGACAACCTCTTCATCTCAGAGTAGCACTTGCCATCTACGTCCTCAGTTATTTGCTGGACGTATTCCACTCTTCCTCTACAGCTCCCTCTAGTACAATGGAAGTCATTTCCAGATGTATTTTACGTTATATCATCCCGTCCACTCTCCTTGTCAACGTTTGCATAAATTCCTTTCCTCTCAGATTCTATGCAGAACGTCCTCGTTCCTTACCTTATCAGTCCACCTAATTTGCAACATTCGCCGTAGCACCAAATCTCAAATGTTTCGATTCTCGTCTTTTTCGGTTTTCCTCAAATTGGGGCCTGTGTATGATACTAGTAGACTTCTCTTGGACAGGAATGCCCGTTTTGGCAGTGATAGTCTACTTTTGATGTCCTTTTTCTGTCCGTCTTTGGTTATTTTCGTGCCTAGGTTGCACAATTCCTTACCATCATCTACTTCGTAACCATCAATCCTGATCTAAGGTTTCTCGCTGCTCTCATTTCTGCTACTTTCGTCTTTCTTCAATTTACTCTGCATCCATATTCTGCACTTATTAGACTATTCATTCCATTCAGCAAATCATATAATCATTTTCACTCAGGATAGCAATGTCATCAGCGGATTGTATCATTGATATCCTTTCACTTTGAATTTTAATTCCACTCCTGGATTTTTCTTATATTTCCATCATTGCTTGTTCGATGAACAGACTGAACAGTAGGGGGGGGGGGGGGGGAGAGACTACATACGTGTCTTGCACCCTTTTTAATCCGAGCGCTTCGTTCTTGGTCGTCTACTCTTATTATTCTCTCTTATCTCTTTTTCATATTGTGTATTAGCCGTCTCTCATTACTGTTTACCCCTATTTTTCTCGGAACTTCGAACATCTTGCAATATTTCACATTGTTGAACGCTTTTTCCAGGTGGTCATATCTTGTGAACGTGTATTGATTTTTCTTAAGTCTTGCTCCCATTATCAATCTAAACGTCAGTATAGACGCTCTGGTGTCTTTATCTTTTCAAAAGCCAAACTGATCGTCAACTAGCACGTCCTCAATTTTCTTTTACATTCTCCTGCACATTATTCTTGTCAGAAATTTGATGTATGAACTGTTAAGCTGATTGTGCGATAATTGTCGCACTTGCTCCCTCTTCCAGTTTTCTGAAACTGTGGATGATGTTTTTTCGAAAGTCAGATGGTATGCCCCAGACTCATACATTCTACAAACCAACGTGAACGGTCGTTTCGTTGCGATTTCTCCCAATGATTTTAGAATTTGTGATTGAGTGTTATCTATCCCTTCTGCCTAAGTGATCAAAAGCTGTCTTAAATTCTGATTCTAAGACCAGACTCCCTATCTCGTTTAAATCGACCACTACCGCGCGGTTTTAGCCGAGCGGTCTAGGGTACTGTGCGGCTGGTCCCGGCATAGGTTCGAGTCCTCCCTCGGGAATGGGTGTGCGTGTGTGTTTCTCCTTAGGATAATTTAGGTTAAGTAGTGTGTAAGCTTAGGGACTGATGACCTGAGCATTTAAGTCCCATAAGATTTCACACACATTTGAATCGACCACTGTTTCTTCTTCTATCAGATGAATGTTCCGCCTAGTAGAGCCTTTCAATGTACTCTTTCCACTTATTCGCTCCCTTCTCTCCATTTAACAGTGAAATTCCCGTTGCACTCTGATGTTGCCACCCTTGCTTTTTTCCACCAAAGGTTGTTTTGACTTTCCTGTAAGCTGAGTCAGTCCTTCCGAAAAATCGCTTCATTTTCCATTTCTTCACAGTTTTCACGCAGGCATTTCGTCTTAGCTTCCCTGTACTTGATATTTATTTCATTCCTCAACGATCTGTATTTGTGTGTTCCCGAATCTCCCTGAACATTTTATTATTTCTTTCTTTGATCGATGAATTGAATTATATCTTCTGTTACCCATGTTTTCTTCGCAGCTACTCTCTTTGTACCTATGTTTTTCTTTCCAACTTCTGTGATTGCCTTTTCAGAGAAGTCCACTCCTCTTCAACATACTGGCTACTGAACTATTCCTTATTGCTGTATCTATAGCCTTAGAGAATTTGAAGCATGTCTCGTCATTCCTTAGTATTTCCGTATTCCACTTCTTTGCGTATTAGTTCTTCCTGACTAATCTCTTGAATTTCAGCCTACGCTTTGAAACGTCCCCTTAGAACATTTATACATGACTGTGCTTAAACTGACACACAATATTTTTTGCGCAACGCAATCTGACTTTCAAAAATCCCTACAAAAGAATAGCCCTGACTAACATTAACCTATACGTTTCACATATCACTTACCTCACAAAAATCTTGGTTACTCGAACTACTGCAATACAGCGAGCACCACTACTGCCACCTAAATAAAGATTAAAACTACGGAAGGCACTAACTACTGACAGACATAGTTAGCAAATGAAAGATTTTAATAGAGAACAAACAATGTATTTACCTTAATATCATCAAAAGTCTTAATATATATAGCAGTTCATGACATCCAGTCTTACAAATTTCAAAACCCCGCCATCTCTCTCCCCACACCCATTACTGCTTGCGGCTCAACTCCAACTGCCCATTACTACGCGCTGTAAACATCCAGCTGCCCAACGCTACAATGGCGAGTATTACAACAATGTGAACCAGCCACTGACTGCACACATCACAGCCAGTGATTTTTGATACAGAGCGTTATGTGGCGTTGCCAATAAAAAAACCTAAACAGCCTACTTACAGCTTCATCACTACTACATTGTGATCTGAGCATGTATGTTCTCCTGGGTGCGCGTTAGAATCCAGTATCTGATTTCGGAAGCTGTCTTATCATGATGTAATCTAATTGAAATCCTCTCATATCACCCCACTTTTCCAAATATACCTCCTCCTCTTGTGATTCTTGAATAGAGTAATCACTATTAGAAGCTGAAATTTATCACAGAACTCAAATAGTCTTTCTCCTCTCCCATTCGTCGTCCCAAGCCCATATTTTCCTCTAACCTTTCATTTAATCATTTTGCTACAGTTGTATTTCACTCCCGCAAGTGTATTACATTTTCAAATGGTTCACATGGCTTTAAGCACTATGGGACAACATCTGAGGTCATCAGTCCTCGAGACTTAGAACTGTATAGTCTCCCTATCTTTTCATTATCAGTTTGCGACGTCGGCGTGCATAGCTGAACTATCATTGTTCTGACAGGAACAATCCTATCACTGAACTGTTCATTGTAACACGCGCTTTCCTATTCATAACGAATCCTACTCCAGTTATACCATTTTCTGCTTCTGTGGATACTACTGTATACTCATATGACCAGATGTCCTCATCTTCTTTCCATTTCACTTCACTTGCACTTACTACGTCTAGATTGAGCCTTCGTCTTTCCCTTTCAGATTTTCTAGCTTCCCTACAACATTCGAGCTTCTCACACTCCATGCTCCGTCTCTTAGAACGTTATCCTTTCGTTGATTAGTCAATCTTTTTCTTATCTTAACCTTCTCGTTGGCAGTCCCGTCCTGGAGATCCAAATGGCGGACTACTCTGGAATCTTTTGCCAATGGAGACATCATCAAGACACTTTTTTAATTACATGAAATATGTTCTGTGGATACACGTTATGTATCCCTAAAGCACTGGTAACAATGCCTTCTGCATCCTGAAGACGTTGATCACTGATGATACTTCTACCCTCAGTGGCGGTTTCCCATCCTAGGGCCAAGAGAGTGCCCTGAACCTCGGTGCGCTTTGACAAGGCCTTTGGCAGCATAAAGGCGACTTTTTATGCCGGAAGTCTTCGGCCGCCAATGCTGATTATTAATAAAAATTTAAGCAGTGGGGGATTTCGAAACTGGGACCGAGAAATTACTGATCAAAGACGCTAGACCACACTTGCTTGCGGTAGTAAGGGTTTTCTACTCTCACAGAATTTTACATAACGAATTATACCTGTATACATGAAATTTCGTTGTCAAAGTGATCCTCCGTCACTCTACTGTGTAACCCCATTCCACCCTTCTGTAGTCATAGGGATGGGGCGGATATCTTACTACCATAGTATTTCTTTGCTGATTGCTTGTGGTCTGTGGGCCAAGGTAGGTAGACTGCATCTGGCGTTATGGACATATATTGGTATGTCACTGTATCTACAATTCTATTCCCATCCTTTTCCTAGAATGCCTTCTTGACTTAGAAGTCTGTAGTAGTGTGATTTCCTTACTAATGCAGCACATTATCGAAGAATTCTAAATGTCACAGATTCTGATGCACACTCACACCCCTAGGGCTTGAAAGGGGATTTTACCCTCACCAGTATTTTTATAGAAGCAGTTATACAAATAATGAATCATGATTTTTACAAAATTTGGTTGAAATCCCTCCAAACGTTCCTCGGTCATCCCCTTTTCACCGCAACTCTTTCTAGCTGGATCTTAATCCCCATAGTGCTTCTTACAACACAGTAAATAATATTTGTACGAAGTGTTATTGAAGTAGATCCAGTGATTTTGAATAAGATGTGGAACGCACAAACGTAAACGATTTTTATAAATACGGTAGTATGTTACCCACCGCTTTACCTGCGCGTACACATATATTGCACACATCTCCTCTTTCCACATTTCTCTGTCCATTTCCACTCGCCTCCCTCTGTCCATATTCATCTCCCCCTCTATCTTCTCCACCCGCTCTCTTGTATCTCTTCCTCGCTATCTTTCTGTTCATCTGATCCGCATTCATGTATCTGTCCGCCTCGTCCTTCCCACTCCTCTCAGTTCAATGTGAACTAATTACAAAATCTGAACCTCCCATATTCTCGGTCACTGCATCGACTCATTTCAAGTATATACTGTTTAGCGGCAGGTTTGATAAATCTGCCTTCTCCACGAAAGATATCCACATCAAGACCTTGACTCAATGTACACAGTTTGAAAGGGGATTTTTCGATTTGCTGTCTCGATTCTCAAGAAGTTTTCACCATATGTGTGAAAGAAGCTGTGAATTTGATAAATATACTCAAAGTCTGTAGTACCAATATAATCATATTCTTTTTTAAGTCTTTTCCTGAGACCACAATTGTTGTTCAGTGAGGTTACTTCTTTTGGAGATAGTGGCAAGTAGTGAGTGATAAAGAGTCTGGCAATACACTGGGTTTGAACAGGATGGAAGGTGGTCTGCCGCGTAGTGGAGGCAGCACTATTTAAAAAGGATTTGGCAACTATATGTTTTTGAGGGAAATTGAAGATACTGAGCCAGAGTTAAAGGAGGAATTACAGACTAAAGTGTTAAGGTAATCCAGTTTTTCATATTTGTAACTGCGTAGTTTCGTATTGTTATGACATTGCGTAATACTAAAGTCTGCGGTAGTAATTTTATGATTTTGTCTTGTAGTTGAAACAAGTGTTAATGGAGGTAATTGTACAAGTACACAGGAGAGTTATTAAGAAATATTTTGCTAGCTTGTCTAGGCGTGTGAACTTCGTGAAAATGTGTATTGTTCTGGGACAACGAAGCACAGTTTAACTTCGAGACTTTGTTCTCCTTTACTTATCGTTACGTTTTAGTTCCCCATTTTTTATTCTTTGCCTTTACGAATTTGTTTTGTATACTCGCACTGCACATCGCTAGTTGTGTGCCGCAAAAGCATTTTTGTGAGAATTGGTGAGATACCGTCTTGCATTGCACATCGCAAGTAAGGTAAATGAAATTTGGTTTTTGGCAGTCAGATCAATATTCCTAATAGTAAGAGGTTACAGGATAGACGACGGTTTCGTGTGCACAGACATGCCAACAAATTTAATTCATATGCACTGTAAGGTACAGTGATTCTCAGAGCTAATTTGTGAAAAGAATATCGTATCAGTTAAGGAAAGTGGTTTCACGTGAGTATTCAAGCTGTTGTATGAGAAAGTCAGATGCGTTAAATTTAATATTGATTTGCTCTGTGACTACAGTGATTGTTTACTAGACTAGATAAAGATCAACAGAACACAGGGCCAACATTTGAATCGGTATAGTCCGTTATACAGTCAAACAGCACTAGTTAATTTCACTGAAAAAGGATTGCTTTCTCGCAGACGAATTGTTTGTTTTACTGGCTAGTAGTGATTTCCCATCGCGTAGCCTAGATTCCACATACTTCTGTTCAAATTTAACACAGTTCTGTTGCCCCGCATTGATGTTTACGTATTTCAATGTCATAGTAAGTTTCATACCTTTTTTTGTACCAACCTGAGACTTACCAACACGAGGTTATAAGTTTAATGTTAAACTTCCAAAATCTGTCTCGAATGATATATTTCACTTTTTGTAATTTACTTTCTGAGTTCTTAATATTTTGCTGGATCTTGTGATCAGATATATCGGCAAATGCTGTATGTTCCTAATGAGCATGTGCCAGATAGTATTCTCGACATTTCTTGCAAATCACATTGTCTCCATTGCGCTGACTAACCGTTCGCTAACATTAGTAAACTAATGTGTTACATTACCTTCAATAATCAAATATTTCAAATGGCTCTGAGCACTATGGGACCTAACTTCTTAGGTCATCAGTCCCCTAGAACTTAGAACTCCTTAAACCTAACTAACCTAAGGATATCACACACATCCATGCCCAAGGCAGGATTCGAACCTGCGACCGTAGCTGTCGCGCGGTTCCAGACTGTGGCGACTAGAACCGCTCGGCCACACCGGCCGGCATACAATAATCTTCAGAGGTTCTCCTAATGAAGAAATTTTTTCCTTATATATGGTACACTATACTACCAGATTCTGAACTTGACTCTGTTCTACTCAGGTTTTGGCTTTGATGAATTAATTCTTTAATAAAATGCTCAATTACACTTTGCAGTTGAGTAATGACAGTTAAAGTGTTCACTGTGTGTCGCCTTGTTTTCTAGAAACTTCTATTGTTTTCCTGTTGTTTTGCCTTGTTTTTGGGTTGTTTGTAAAACAGTTGGTATCAGTAGGACGCAGATTCTCTCCTTGCCGCGTTATGCGGCTAGTGTGTCGATATGGAAGCTCCCGTGGCGCGGTCTGCAGCCGTCGGAGTGGAGCTGCCTTGCTGTGCGACAGCGACAGCCGGGATGTCAGAGGAAGAAGTTCTGCCAAGGTCTCTCGCCTGCGCAGCTGGGTGTAAGTCCGCAGTGGTGGTGTTTCCGAAAGCGGACTCTGACATCATCTCACCTGCATCAACGCTCGCTTGCTGCTCGTTGCATGAGTCCCGCGTCTTCGTTCCCACCACCAGAGAGTCACTTGCATCTGCTTAATTAGAGAAGTGATACCTTCTGAGGCTATACACTAATGTGACTGTATCTTTAGTATTCCACGAATCTGTTTTTGTTCAACTCTATCAGAGTCTGTGTTCTTGTGATCATGTGATTGACTCTGTCACGTAACTCGACCTAATACTTCTCTAATTATCAAGGCATTCCCAAGTGCCGTAAGGTCGCTTCAATCGAGTGTGCTCAACCTATCAGAAACAAGTTATGCACAGTTATGCTACAGCTGCACAAAATGTACATCATGAACGTTTAGAAGAAAAATTTGTTTGAAAATGAAAGAAAAATATTTTCAAAAATTCTACATGTCTGTCATCCCTCACGAAGGACAGATCAAGAAAAGAAAATAGTTGACGTCACTTCCAAAGCAGCAGCATTGCCCAAAAACACCACCAGTGCCGATAAAATGTAAGAATATGACTAGTTTTCATATAGAAGTTGCCAGTCAATACTAGTCTATTACAGATATTAGTCGTAACATAGTTCGAAAGTTTACATGTATAGTTTAATAGTACAACCCTAACTTCTCCCGGCATAGGCAGCTATGTACAACTGATATTCTGAAATACGAAATTTTTATTACCTCTCGGGTACAATTAATTACGTCTTTCACTTTTGCAGTAGGTACCGGGAGATGAAGAAGCTTGCACAGGATAGAGTAGCATTGAGAGCTGCATCAAACCAGTCGCAGGACTGAAGACCACAACAACAATCTCTTTTGCATTTTTATTGTGTAGTTAAGAACTGCCTGCTAAGACCCTGAAAGTTTCATTTTTTATTAATGCAACAGTTTTACCTTTTTTGTATGACCTAACCTGACTGCAAAGGGAAACTTTCTTGAAAGATTTTGCGACGTGCAGAATCTATTCTTGTGCACTGAATCCCATACTCTTTATGTTAAACTGTCTCTTCATCCGTCTTTTAACTTTGTCGTTTTCCGAAGCATTCCAATTATGTGCTCTGTTTTACTTTCATAATAGCGGCAAACTGTGGTTCTGTGCGTCACACCTCTCAAAGAGACCTCACTGTAATTTTTCTTTGCGATAATTGTTCTGACAGGTTAATGAGAGTAAAGAAGCAACCTACAATCAGTCTCATTTTTAGTTGTAAATTATTATTGTTCGCTTTACATCTCAGCATCACCTGTTAACGTACAAAACCAGTACTGTTTTCACTACCATTATCAATCATGCTCCACATTTTATCAAACAATGAAATACCTTCTGCTGCTATATCATTATATTGCTTTAGTAATATTATCTTTCTTCTACCTTCGACATACTATTCGATTAATTTGATCAATTCTTTTGAGTATTTTCACATCAGTATCCATTTATCTTCTCGCATTGGTATTAATCGACTTACACCAAATTCCATTCCTCTAACGGCGTCCCACGCTTTGCTCTTGTGAATAGCATGCGGGGGTTGACAGCAACAAAACATACGCCTTTAATGAGATCATCGGAGGAGTCCAGTACTCTCCTGAACAGTTCCTTTCCTTTGTGGAACTTTTGTAATCAAAGGGACTGAGTTCAGGGAAACTGGGATAGGCACTCAGAAAAATGGACTTTTAATCATCTGTGTATTAATAAAATGTGAGGTGACATTTGAGGTGTCTGTGGTTATGGGCAACTTACAAAAGAGAATCAGTAAAATATTACACATACTTATGCACTTAAATAGAGGAGAATATGACATGCGTCCAACAAGAATTGCTATGGCCCCACAAGAATTAACATAAAGATTAAACTACTATGTTAAAAATGGAACAGAAGACTCTGGAAAAGGCTGGTTAAATACTACGAGTGGAGTTTGGTTTTAAATGGAGCAGTAACATGGACACCAAGGAAAATGTAAAAGAGATTGGAGGTGTTTAAGAAGCAATATAAATGAGGATGGAAAAGATAAATTCGACATAAAGAGTAAATACTTAACGTTTATTAAGAATGTTTTGCGAAAAGGAACAAATATTACAGGAGATCTTAAAGAGCAGTAGTTATGAGATTAAGAAGAAAATTTTCTTTGCGCTTGGTTACTGAAAGGAAAAAGAAGATGGAGGAAAAGATACTGTTGGTAGACAACATAGAAGTGCGGTATAGTAACGTAAAAAGAAAAAGATTGAAAGACAGAGAAATATTGGGGCTCAGTGTCACGTGAAGACCTTCCAAACTTGCAAAACACCAGAAGAAAACATTTTAAGAAAGAATTCTGATAGTTTAGAATCCCGATCTGTTACTGTGGACGAAATGTGGGACGAGCATTTCATGTAACAAACGAAATAACTATTAAAGCAGCTGGTGAAATCCGGTGGCCGTATAGCAAAAATACAGAAATCAAATTTATCTGTCAGGAAGGTTTCAGACAGTGCGAGTCTGTATTAACTGTTACCTAGAAAAAGTTACCGCAATAATTGATACATACTCAGTAAAACTTCTCTAAGAGCTGGATTATGAAAAACCGTACCGTGATAGAGATCATTTTCCTCCGTATTTTTAACGTTCTCACAAGGTTGCTTTCGAATGGCAAAACTGTGGGAACAGCTATTCTGCCCATCAGATATAGAACCCTCTGGCTTTAATGTGTTTCCACAACTAAAATAATACGTGGCTAGAACATGTTCTATGTTGCATGAAGAGGCTGATGGATATTTTACATACCCTCCAGAATCTTGGGCAGTCGGTAAGACAAACACAAGTGATTTAAAATGAAATGCTTGTACAATATTACTTTTCAATATAATAACACTATCACTATAAGATCGAAAACCTTGCTCCTTGCTGTTGTATCAGCTTCAGCACCAACACCTTTGAACTGCTAAAGTTTCGTGTGTAAGTTTCGTTATGTGGTGTTTTCGTGCGGTTTTGTGGCAATCAAAGTGATATCTGATTACATTATGAACGCTGTGCGTGATGACTATATTTGTGGGAGCTGGAAAGATATTTAAACTTTGCACATCAGCTTTTACTTTCTTCGATGTGTTACCTCTTGCCATCACTCCTATTTCTTTCTTTCTTTCTCAACAGTTCACAGCGAAGAACTCTTTCTTTCCCCTATAACATAATACCTTCGAGAGGTACTACCTACTTGAAGGTGTTACGTCTCACTGCTACGTGTTAAATATCAGGGTAGTGAATGGGTCATCATTATTTTAACCTCTATTTCTTAATGAAACATATAATTAAGTTTTTATGGTTTGGTTCACGAGGTCGTCTCTCTCAACCATGTTTCATTCACTAATTCCACCGATATCAGATTAAATACTAAGTAATGGTTGATGTAAATAATGCCAGTGGGAATGAGACTCTCATACCATCAAACACTGTTACTACAAATACCAAGATTGAGAAGAGAATAATTTCAGATGGCTGTCTGAACTACAGTAATAAATAAAAATTACTATGTGTTAATATTTGTAGTAAGCAATAAGAGAGGTAAACTGGAACTGTAAGTTCTGGGCTAGTTCACATGGAGAAGTCGGTAACGCATGACACAGCGTTTGGAAATCAGAACGGAAAATGTGAAAAAGTGTAGCAAATGTACAATAATAATGAGAAAATAAATTTTTTTTTGCATATTTTTCGGCCGACTGTACCTTTCTAGACGTTGTTCACAAAAGGAGCGATTGTGATTCTAATTTCTGTTCTACACAAATGTTTCAACTGCCAGTCGACGAGTTTGTTCTATGTACGCAGAATTTACGCCTCTCATTCATCCACGAACACGACGTGGGAATGAGTGCATTACAGTTGGTTATATTCAAATTTAGCTTATACGTACCAAATAAAACCGACAGGCGTCTAAGTGTTATCCCGACAAACCTGTGATGCCTGCAGTGTAACGCAAGAGAGACGGAAATGTTATATTAACATAAACACACACAGAAAGGAATGGAGAGATAGAGACAGAGAGAGAGAGAGAGAGAGAGAGAGAGATAATTGTTTAAAATTGGCTTCCGTCAATAATCTAATAATCGTAGACATAAAATACATCCAATAAAGTAACAGCAATTTGATGTACAGCTCCTGCTAGAAGCATATGCTCCGTTGTCCGTATATTTTGTTTTAGTATTCATTGATGGTACAAACATAACATGACTGGTACTTCAAAACTAAATCAATCAGTAACCTTTGTTTATAAGAGCTATTGCTCGATAATTTTATTTTGCAAGTAGTTTGAGAGAATTTTCTTACTATTATTTCATCACAACTTATTAACTAAATTTACAGTACGAACTAACCTAGCAACTTAGCAAAGCATCTGAGATTTCTTTTGCATGCATCCTATGTTAGCCCCTCCCCACACCCCACCAAGATACTTTAAATAATCGATTTCTCGTGTACAGAAGATTCAAAGGTATGTAAAGTGGGTTACGATTATAGTTAGTCGTAAAAAAAGTAATAAACTAAAACTGAAATTTTACTGCATGAACAAGGAAAATGTGAAAAAGTCAAACCTGATTCCTTTCTCTGCGTTTTGGGGGTGTCAGTGAGAAGAGGTTTCGAAACTATTGGAAATGTTGTGTAAAATTTGTTTAAAGTCGGCAAGTGCTTTCGTTCTCCAACACTGAGCGAATATATTCTGTGCAATTTTCGCGCGGTGAGTTATGCAACCTTAAGGTACACTCCTGGAAATTGAAATAAGAACACCGTGAATTCGTTGTCTCAGGAAGGGGAAACTTTATTGACACATTCCTGGGGTCAGATACATCACATGATCACACTGACAGAACCACAGCCACATAGACACAGGCAACAGAGCATGCACAATGTCGGCACTAGTACAGTGTATATCCACCTTTCGCAGCAATGCAGGCTGCTATTCTCCCATGGAGACGATCGTAGAGATGCTGCATGTAGTCCTGTGGAACGGCTTGCCATGCCATTTCCACCTGGCGCATCAGTTGGACCAGCGTTCGTGCTGGACGTGCAGACCGCTTGAGACGACGCTTCATCCAGTCCCAAACATGCTCAATGGGGGACAGATCCGGAGATCTTGCTGGCCAGGGTAGTTGACTTACACCTGGCAGAGGCGACTGTCATCGCTGAAGACGACACGTCTCCATTCGTCCCTCCATTCACGCCTGTCGCGACACCACTGGCGGCGGGCTGCACGATGTTGGGGCGTGAGCGGAAGACGGCCTAACGGTGTGCGGGACCGTAGCCCAGCTTCGGTTGCAAATGATCCTCGCCGATACCTCAGGAGCAACAGTGTCCTTAATTTGCTGGGAAGTGGCGGTGCGGTCCCCTACGGCACTGCGTAGGATCCTACGGTCTTGGCGTGCATCCGTGCGTCGCTGCGGTCCGGTCCCAGGTCGACGGGCACGTGCACCTTCCGCCGACCACTGGCGACAACATCGATGTACTGTGGAGACCTCACGCCCCACGTGTTGAGCAATTCGGCGGTACGTCCACCCGGCCTCCAGCATGCCCACTATACGCCCTCGCTCAAAGTCCGTCAACTGCACATACGGTTCACGTCCACGCTGTCGCGGCATGCTACCAGTGTTAAAGACTGCGATGGAGCTCCGTATGCCACGGCAAACTGGCTGACACTGACGGCGGCGGTGCACAAATGGTGCGCAGCTAGCGCCATTCGACGGCCAACACCGCGGTTCCTGGTGTGTCCGCTGTGCCGTGCGTTTGATCATTGCTTGTACAGCCCTCTCGCAGTGTCCGGAGCAAGTATGGTGGGTCTGACGCACCGGTGTCAATGTGTTCTTTTTTCCATTTCCAGGCGTGTATATACTATGTGATAAAAAGTATCTGAACACCCCCAAAAACATATGTTATTCATAATAGGTGCATTGTGCTGCGACCTTCAGCCAGGTACTTCATATCAGCAACTTCAATAGTCATTAGAAGTATTGAGATACAAAACAGAGCGCTCTGCAGAACTCACGGTCTTCGAACGTGGTCAGGTGATTGGCAGCCATTTGTGTCGTACGTCTCTAAGCGAGATTTTCACACTCTTAAACATCCCTAGGTCCACTGTTCCCGATGTGTAAATGAATTGGAAAAGTGAAGGGACACGTACAGCACAAAAGCGGACAGGTCGACTGACAGGTTGACTGACAGTGACCACCGACCGCTGAAGAAGGTCGTAATGTGTAATTGCCAAACGACGCCTTCCTTGGTGTAAGGAGCGTAAATATTGGACGACTGAACAGTGGAAAAACGCCGTGTGGAGTGACGAATCGTGGTGCATAATGTGGTGATCCGATAGCATGGTATGTGTATGGCGAATGCAAGGTGAGCGTCATCTGCCAGCGTGTGTAGTGCCAACAGTAAAATTCGGAGGTGATGGTGTTATGGTGTGGTCGTGTATTTCATGGAAGGGGCTCGCACCACTTGTTTTGCGCGGCACTTACACAGCCTAGGCCTACATTGATACTTTTAAGCACCTTCTTGCTTAAAACGCGACACAAGATATACGTGACTCTAATTTAAGCCATCTCAGTAACGTAGTCAGAACCATTGCTACAGCATGCTGTGGGAAACTTGTCACGTACACTGTCGTCTGAGGGCCACCGTATTTACAATAAATACACCCTTCTTGTGGAGTGTCTTGTTTCTTCCGGTGTGTTCTGAAATCTTCTAAAGCCTTTTCGCAGGATTCTGAACTGTTTAGTATGGCCCAGATTTCTTTGTAAACATGGCTCATGCGCGTTCCGTCTGGGTGGGGAATTAACGCCTCTATACGTCAACGTCGTTTACTCCTGACAACTGCTCTGTTTTATGCGGTTTCAGTCTTTCTCGGCGTATTCCACTGATGCATTACTCTCGTGTTATCAGCCGAAGCAAGACGACGACAAGACGACGCCACCACTCGGCTGATAACCCGAGAAGAATTCATCACTCTACGTTTTCTTTTGAAGTGCATAAAATTATTCCTGGCCCTAAGCCGAGATATGGAAATACCATTTTGGAGCCAGTATCCTCTTCTCGTTTGCAGCTAACTCATCAAACCTGACGTGGAACTGAGACGGCAAGAGGAAGGGGTGTGTTCACTGGAGGTTGTCTTCAACATTCTGTGACCAATCTGAAAATTTCCGTTATGATGTTGATATATTTCATTAGAACCAAAGTTTTTGATGGATGTGCGTGTGCTACTTTGTTCCATTGACTTTTTACTCGCTGTTCCCATTCTTGTTAGTACTGTTGAGAGGTAATTTCTTTGTTGCAACATAATTTCGCACGGAGATGTTTAGGTTCACAGTAGGAATTCAGAAATTACGTACACTATTGTTTTTATCGATGAGACTCACCACGGTTACAATAGTATCGTCTGATACAGAGGTCCAGGCATACATAGCATTTCCCAACACTCCGTTTTCAGCATTCTGCTCCGTTTCGCAGAAAGACGTATCAGTTCGGTATTAGTTTGAAGATATGCATAGGATATTGACGATTCCAGTAATTCCGAGAGGATGCTGCCTACTGAAGGGCGTTGTTTCAAATTACAAGTTTCTGTCCTTTGTCAAATTCTTATCACTGTGTCATATCTCCATAACTCTAACAAGTTCATTTCCCTTGTTGAATCCTTCCATACATTGAACTCCTCTACATATTCTTTTCACCTCTCGTTTATCCCTCCTTTGTTTAATATTGGCTAGCCATACAAGCTATTGATATTTATACAGTTGCTCCTCACTTTTCCAAGGTTTCCTTTCATCTTCTTATAGCCGGTATCCATCTTTAGACTAGTTATACATGCTTCTACAACACTTTATTTGTCTTCTATCCATCCTTACTTATCCATTTTGCGCCTCCCGGAAAGAGGACACATGACTATAAAATCTCAAGTCAGTTCAGTATGTTGCTAAACAGTCTACAGGATGAAGCAAAACTCTGGGTACATCCCTGCAAAAGTCTAACAGCGTGAAGATTCACAATGGCCTTTGAATCAGGCGTTTGTAGATGGGGACGCATAGGACCTATGGCGATGGAGGCGGCCACCTTCATATCCGACATCTTGGATTGTATTACGTGTTTCAAATGGGAAGGGGGTCATGTGGCATTAGTTTGAACTGCCTCTTTCTCAGGAATACAAAAGTGAAATCAATTTTAAGGCACCATTATGAATGTGAAGTAAATAATCCCATAAAATCAACGCAGCAGTTACTAGGTACTCGCAAGGCTTACATACGCATATAAGCAGTTCCACTTTTGCACTGCTCGTCTAGATTACTGGAATTTCTCAAAATTAGCGTATTTTCACCAACAGATCATTTCCTCCAGTAGATAACGCTGTTTCAGTTAAATCTTCTTCCTGAATTTAAGGCCAATTTTTTAAAGAGTAAATCCATAGTTGACTCAGTGCACTGGACGAACAGAAACTGACGGTGTTATAACCGTGGTTAATTTACAATTTCATTGAAATCATTTGATGATGAAAAACTGCGCTCCTTCTAAGTCTTTGTTGCACTTATGAAATTAGGCCTGTCTAAACAGAAGCGCATTAAGGTATTATCGGCGCTAGAATCGTGACGACATGATCACTTTACTGGGACGTTAAGACCGACGAACTCTCTGTCACTGCTGTTTGAGCTCGGGACACTTCGTAACTCCGTTGAGCAAGACAACTGCGGCACTCAAACTACTTCAGTGAGTGGTCGAGTGTGGCGTACCATACACCTAATGACGAATGGAATTACCTCTGCAATCTGTTAGAAGTTAACAGTTCGTTAACACGTAGGTCCGGCATTTGGGTTAAGCTCAGATTCTTATCAGTGTAATGAAATTTGTATGAAACGAAGATTAGTTAGACTAATGCATAAGGCAATCAACTGCTCTAGAAATGTAACCATTTTGAGCACTATTCTCTGTTTGGGACAGTTATTCGTAATATTGATTTCACCTCTACTCAGGAGGAACTAGCGAATTTTTTAATCTGAAAGAAGTCTGCCAGTAAATATGCTCACACAAAGCCTTTCTGGAACTAGGGTCGGAGGCTCCCGTAAATAATACTCGTTCTACATTTCATCAGATGTACCATTACAGATAGTACTAACAAATACATGATCGAAGCACTGTTCAGTTACCTAAGTATAAGATTATGACACGGTACGAATAGCAACCATGCTCTCTGCATTGCTGCTAATGTGGTAGGGAGCGCTGCACTATACTTCGGCCCACGTGACGGGAAGCGTATTTCGCGGTTGCTTCTTTGGTGGCAGCACCGACGTCGAGGTCGAGAGAAAGTGAGACACTGAGAAAGCGCCGACCTCGTCTGGAGTCGAACGTTTAACCTCTGGTGAACTGAAGTCGCTCTGTCTATTCCCACTGATTTGTGGGTCGAAACAGACCTAGTACGAGTCCAGTGTTTACGTATGCATATATTAGAACCCAAGACGTAACTGTTATACCATGATAATCGTATACTTGCTTTCCTCCTTCCCACTACTGCTCTGCGGTTTTGATGAGTGACGGAATGGTGTTTCTGCGAGCGCTCTCTACACAACTCGTTCCCCATTACTATACCGTGCGGGGGCGTAAAACCATGACGTATCACGATCTTGTGTTGTAATCTAGCATAGACGGGGAAAGCGATGATTCTGGGGATCAGATGGCCCCTAAAGAAGCTGTGTTTTCTGAGACTGTGGAGGGTACAAGACGAAAACTAAGTAATGCAGTGTATACAAGTGGTCATCCGTCCGGTAAGAGGAGGAGGAGTGGTAACGTGAAAAAATTAGATTCTTTTGCTCACACTTTAGACGAAACATGTACAAAATTCGTCCAATTAAACAAAATGAATGTTTCTTGTTTAATTAATTCGCGGCAGTCTTCGAAATAATGTACATTTACGTACATATATCGGTATGTAAATACATGCACTCTTATACATACGTCAATAAGCAGAGAGACTTGACGAAATATCCATGAAACTACGCATCGGATTAAAAAACGGAAAAATACCACTGTTGTCTTTGAAACTTTTAATGGGAACATCCCATTGTATTATAGAACAGGATTTTACAGGAAAAAAATACACTATGTGATCAAAAGTATCCGGATAGTACCAAAAACTTACGTTTATCATATTTGGTCCATTGTGCTGTCACCTGCTGCCATGTACTCGATCTCAGCGACCTCAGTAGTCGTTAGACATAGTGAGAGAGCAGAATGGTGCGCTCCGCAGAACTCACGGACTTCGAACGTGGTCACGTGATTGGCTGTCACTTGTGTAATTCGTGTGTAAGCAGGAGTTCCGCACTTTTAAACATTCCTAGGTCCATTGTTTCCGACGTGATAGTGAAATAGAGACGTGAAGGGACACGTAGACCACAAAAGTGTACAGGCCGACCTCGTCTGTTCACTGAGAGAGAGACCGCCGACAGTTGAAAAGGTATCATCACATAGGAATTCCAAACTGCATCAGGATCCACTGCAATTACTATGATAGTCAAGTGGGAGGTGAGAAAACTTCGATTTCATGGTCGAGCGGCTGCTCGTAAGCCACACATCACGCCGGTAAACCCCAAACGACGCCTCGCATGGTGTAAGGAGCGTAAACATTGGAAGACTGAACAGTGGAAAAACGTTGTGTGGAGTGACGAACCGCGGTACACAATGTGGCGATCAGATGTTATGGTGTGGGTACGGCGAATTCCCGGTGAACGTCATCTGCCAGCGTGTGTTGTGCCAACAGTAAAATTCGTATGCGGTGGTATTATGGTGAGGTTGTGTATTTCATGGAGAGGGCTTGCACCTCATGTTGTTTTACGTGTCACTATCAAAGCACAGGCCTACATTGACGTTTTAAGCACATTCTTGCTTCCCACTGTTGAAGGGCAGTTTGGGGATGGCGATTTCACCTTTAAACACGATCGAGCACCTGTTCGTAATTCACGGCATGTGCCAGAGCGATTCAAAGATAATATCGTCCCTGTAATGGGCTGGCGTGCACAGAGTCCTGACTTGAATCCTATAGAACGCCTTTTGGTTGTTTTGGAAGGCCGTCTTCGCGCCAGGCCTCACCGACCGACATCGATAACGCACATCAGTGCAGCACTCCGTAAAGAATGGGTTGCCATTCCCAAAGAAACCTTCCAGCACCTGATTGAACATATTCCTGCAAGAGTTGTTGCTATCATCAAGGCTAAGAGTGGGGCAACACCATACTGAATTCCAGCATTACCGATGGAGAGCGCCACGACCTTGTAAGTCATTTTCAGCCAGGTGTCCGGATACTTTTGATCACATAGTGTACGTAACTTTAGCATGTACCTCTTTTGACTTTGCGTGATAGATGGCACTGAGTTCGAGAACGGAATTCTCTAGAAAAATGCAATCAATGAAAACGTTAAAAACAAAGGATTATGGCAACCGACTCAGAGTTTCGCAGTTTTATCCGGTTAGCTGTTTAGTTTTCATTCATTACTTCACCTGATCTTACTGGCTACCCTGTCGTACCTCGTTTCTTCAACACGTTCCTTCATAACATGACTGCTTGATTAGAATGTAGACGATTTCTATAAGGGAAAACTTAAATGGTTCACATTTATGCAGAAAATGGCATTGATGTGGATAATACTGTAAAACCTTATGCTCAACGTTTTCCAGGCAGGGAGCGAACACGTGCTGTTCTTGCTGGGTTTCTCGACAGTGTTCCATGGCAGGAACAGCGCAATTACGAAAAAGGAACCGTCGAGGAGCCGTTTCTGGAGATGATAACGAAAGTGGGATACTAGGTGCAGTGAATCAGAGCCCCCACAATAAATTTACCAAGATTCTGGCTCCAGTCAAAATAAAAAATATCAGACTACATTTGGCTGCAATTTGAAACGTAGAAAATATCATCCGTTTCATATTTCCCTCCATCAAGAATTTTATGGCAACTATTTTCAGAACCAGATGACATTTCACCACTAGTACCCTGGGTAAATATCGACAGATCCCAATTTCTCGCCGGCCGCGGTGGTCTCGCGGTTCTAGGCGCGCGGTCCGGAACCGTGTGACTCCTACGGTCGCACGTTCGAATCCTGCCTCGTGCGTGGATGTGTGTGATGTCCTTATGTTAGTTAGGTTTAAGTAGTTCTAAGTTCTAGGGGACTGATGACCACAGCAGTTGAGTCCCATAGTGCTCAGAGCCATTTGTACCATTTGAACCCAATTTCTATGAGTATTTTTCTCTGTGGAGTCACCTTCAGGAATCACAGTGCTATTGATCGACATGACATGAATTATTGGAATGTGTAAAACCCTCACTGATTACGCCAAGTTCAACATCAGCGTCCGTGGAAGGTGAATTTTTGGTGTGGATTAAATTCATTGGCCCATTTTTTATAGACGGAACCTTAAATGATGATAAACATTGAACATTTTTTTGAGAACAAATGGTTCAAATGGCTCTGAGCACTATGGGACATAACTTCTGAAGTCATTAGTCCCCTAGAACTTAGAACTACTTGAACGTGACTAACCTAACGACATCACACACATCCATGCCCCAGGCAGGATTCGAACCTGCGACTGTAGCGGTCGCGCGGTTCCAGACTGTAGCGCCTAGAACCACTCGGTCATCCCGGCCGGCTTTTGGAGAACGAACTTCAGTACTGCTTACAGACCTTCCCTTGGACGTGCGGCGAATAATTTGGTATCAACGTGGTGACTGTCCAGAACATTATGCTTGTAGCATCACTCACGTATCATATTACGTGTACATGCGTTAAAGCCTGCAATATCACTCGATCTTACTTCACCTGACTTCAGTTTGTGGGGATAGAAAGATAGAAGTTTAGAAAGAAACGACAACAACGACGATGACATGTTTCAACGTATCTCCAATGCAAGGCAGCAGACAACATCGGAAACATTTCTCAGTTTTATCGAATCATTCCATGTGGGGATAAATAAGTGCAACGAAGTCAGCAGCGACTTTTTTGAACATTTCCTGTGAGTTCTTACAAACAATTTCCCCGTTGGTGACATGTGAGAGGACACACCTCAAACAAACTTTTTTTCAGAATTACCAATCACGTCGTTTTTTTTTTTCGTTTGATACAATGTATTTTTCTCGAGATAATACCGTTTTAGAGCTCATTTATTTGTCGAGAACAATGCAATCTATTGCGCTAAGACAAAAGCGCTAGATAAAAATGTTATATATTTTTTCCCGTAGAATCCGATTTTACAATAAAAATACGATGTTCCTATCTAAGCTTTCAAATTTTTAATCTGATGCTTGCTTTTTGAGATATTTCTGGCCTCAAAATAAACAATTCAGCCGGTACACAGGGTTTGTCCTAAGAGCCTGGTGTTTCAGTAGATATTTGCAATTTCGTTTTTGCAACGTGTAGATGGAGTCGGCCGAAACATATACTGCTCATTACGTCTTTCAATCTACACCCTGTCTCACGGAAGAGCGTCGGTTTGTTTCCCGTTGAAAGCAGAAGTTTAATTTTACACGTTCATTCAGTGAAACGGTCCCAAATTAGTATCGTGCGATATTAGTTTCATCGATATGTATTAACAAACAATCCTGTCGGAGTAACGTCCGCAACTGAGCATTATACCAGAGGTTAAAATACCGCTACAGTTGTAAGGTTCTTTTATTATCACGCGACCGGTTTCGGGCTCTTATATGCCTGTCTTTAGGTGCCGCCATTTGGAGCTGTGACTCCGAGCGCCACCGTGGACGTATACAACGCGCAGCGTGTAACCAACGAGTGCAGGGAATGTACTCACACATATGTACTTTTGTGTGTGTGTGTGGGTGGGTGGCTGGGTGGGTGGAAACAGAATAACATTCGATTTTTTAGTGCATAAAAATCGTGATTCCCAGTGGTTGTGCCGGCAATCGGAACATTGCTAGCCCTTTCGTTTATACTTTCGTACTATTGTAATGAATATTCAGTAACTCAAGCTGACGGAATGGACAGCGGGCACACTAATAAAGATATATTTCTGAAATTTGGCTGAACTGCTCCTCATGGATGTCCGCAAGTGGTATTAGGCTAACTTCTTATTTTAATTAATTCATTGGGAATTACAAAGAAACTTTACCAATGGCATACGACTAAACTAAATCTTTGTTTCAAACCTCCAGCACTCTATTATTTTTTTTTTTCAAAATTCCAAAACCTGTATTATTACTCCATTCGCCGTATTCTATAGATTAAGAACACTATTTCTTGAAACTTCCTGGCAGATTGTGTGCCCGACTGAGACTCGAATTCGGGACCTTTGCCTTTCGCGGGCAAGTGCTGTACCATCTGAGCTACCGAAGCACGATTCACGCCCGGTACTCAAAGCTTTACTTCTGCCAGTATCTCGTCTCCTACTTTCCAAACTTTACAGTAGCTCTCCTGCGAACCTTGCAGGACTAGCACTCCTGAAAGGAAGGCAAAGACAAAGGTCCCGAGTTCGAGTCTCGGTCGAGCACACAGTTTTAATCTGCCAGGAAGTTTCATATCAGCGCACACTTCGCTGCAGAGTGAAAATCTCTTTTTGGACACTATTTCTTATTTCATTTAAGGTAAGGTAGGCGGACTGTAGGAGTTCCGTCATGGATAAACTCGTTTTTTACGGAGCTGCTTTAACTCCACGGATCGGGTGTATTAATGCTGACAGAATTTCTTAACAAATCAGACAATATTGAAAAACAACCTGACAATTTTGCTCAGGAATAGATAAAAAAGATTTAAAAGATTTACTTCGATCATATAATTGGTTTTTACAAAAGAATGGCAGAAATTTCGTATCTTTTCGGATGACTGAGGAGACTGAACCCTTAACGTCCACTAACAGGTATCTACGTATGGTAAGGTAGAGGAGATGTATAATACATTATAAGTTGTTGTTGTTGTTGTTGTGGTTTTCAGTCCTGAGACTGGTTTGATGCAGCTCTCCATGGTACTCTATCCTGTGCAAGCTTCTTCATCTCCCAGTACCTACTGCAACCTACGTCCTTCTGAATCTGCTTACTGTATTCATCTCTTGGTCTCCCTCTACGATTTTTACCCTCCACGGTGCCCTCCAATACTAAATTGGTGATCCCTTGATGCCTCAGAACCTGTCCTACCAACCGATCCCTCCTTCTGGTCAAGTTGTGCCACAAACTTCTCTTCTCCCCAATCCTATTCAGTACTTCCTCATTAGTTATGTGATCTACCCATCTAATCTTCAGCATTCTTCTGTAGCACCACATTTCGAAAGGTTCTATTCTCTTCTTGTCCAAACTATTTATCGTCCATGTTTCACTTCCATACATGGCTACACTCCATACAAATACTTTCAGAAATGACTTCCTGACACTTAAATCTATACTCGATGTTAACAAATTTCTCTTCTTGACAAACGCTTTCCTCGCCATTGCCAGTCTACATTTTATATCCTCTCTACTTCGACCATCATCAGTTATTTTGCTCCCCAAATAGCAAAACTCCTTTCCTAATCTAATTCCCTCAGCATCACCCGCCTTAATTCGACTACATTCCATTATTCACGTTTTGTTTTTGTTGATGTTCATCTTATATCCTCCTTTCAAGACACTGTCCATTCCATTCAACTGCTCTTCCAAGTCCTTGGCTGTCTCTGACAGAATTACGATGTCATCGGCGAACCTCAAAGTTTTTATTTCTTCTCCATGGATTTTAATACCTACTCCAAATTTTTCTTTTGTTTCCTTTACTGCTTGCTCAATATACAGATTGAATAACATCGGGGAGAGACAACAACCCTGTCTCACTCCCTTCCCAACCACTGCTTAAGTTATGGACATATTTATACACCATTTTGAAATTATAGGAAATGATGAAATGTTGTAGAAACTTGTTGTAGAACAACAAATATTTTAAAACTTCTTTGTGCTTATATAAAAAAAAAGTCTTTTGTAAAAGCTGTGGCTTACCACATACAGGAAATTTACTGCTGTTGTCAGGGATACATCAGCCTAGGCAGTCACTGAAGATTCGTCATCGCTGAGAGTCTGAGCTGTCAGACCTAGTGGTAGATCAGCACCAAAGTACGAATAGACATAGGCCTTTTTTTTTCATCGATCTGCTGACTGGTTTGATGCGGCACGCTAAGAATTCCTCTCCTGTACTAACCTCTTCATCTCAGAGTACCACTTGCAACCTACGTCCTCAATTATTTACTTGAAGTACTCCAGTCTCTGTCTTCCTCTACAGTTTTTGCCCTCTACAGCTCTCTCTAGTACCATGGAAGTCATTCCCTCATGCCGGCTGCTGTGACAGAGTAGTTCTAGGAGCTTCAGTCCGCAACCGCGCTGCTGCTACGGTATCAGGTTCCAATCCTGCCTCAGGCATGGAAGTGTGTGATGTCTTTAGGCTAGTTAGGTTTAGGTAGTTATAAGACTATGGGACTGATGACCTCAGATGTTAAGTCTCATAGTGCTTAAAGCAGTTTAAGGCACTCCCTTTTATCTTAACAAATATCCTATCATCCTGTCCCTTCTCCTTATCAGTGTTTTGCACATATTCCTTTCATCTACGAGTATGCGTAGAACCACCTCATTCCTTACTTTATCAGTCCACCTAATTTTCAACAGTCATCTAAAGCACCACATCTCAAATGCTTCGATTCTCTTCTGGTAACTTTAAATGCTTCCAGAGATGTCGTAGGGCAGGGAGAAAACGAGCGATATTGACGGGTAGTTACAGATAAATCAGTAAATGTTATCTGAAATACAGGTATTTATAACGTTCTATTAATGGTATTTCGTGCTGGCCATTCACTAAACACCAGACAGTGATTGCACAGAGAAAACCTAAAGCTCTAGCACCGGATAGCTGGATCAGTGCTTGCGGCGGTGAAAGTTGTCAGTCTCGGCGAACAGTGATGATCTGTGTTAAGGGCATCCGCAGCGCCTTTATCAGCCATAGTGCCCGTAGTTTCGCTGCCCACAGAAAGCCCCGAGGGCGCTGAAGAGTGCACCGCCCGGCTTTCACTTCTCTCCCGGCAGATGGCGCGTCCACTCCGGCCCGGGGCGCGGAAGGCCGCATTCCTGTCTCGGCAAGGCCATTGTCCCGGGCAGCCAAAGTCATTACAAGAAGTAGATCAGGAGTAAGAGGCCGGACCGACCCAGCCTGGCCGGCGAGACGAAAGTAATTGCACGTGCGCGGCGCCGGCGGCGCAAGAAACGCGAAAGTGGGAAAGAGGCGATCCGCTTCGAGGCGAGGCGAGACGCGCACAGCGTGGCCAATCAGCGGCCGTTCTGGCCCTCTCACCCGCCAGGCGGGTTCAGTGCCCGACTCAGTCACTATCGCATTTTGATCACACAACTAATACCTTCTTATTTTTCTCCTTCTTCTTCTTCTTCACTTCACGTACTATGCAAGTTACCTGTTACGATACTCCACCTCTTGTTTAATCTTCCTACATTTCTTCATACAGTGCATTTATAATTAAAATCCTTCACCGGATTATTTCTCCACCCATAGTATCTACATGTTCCATTTTGGACCATTTTCCTCTATTTAGTCAATTACTTTATACAGGGTGAGTCAAAAGTCATTGGACACCTTCGTAAGTTGGAAGATTGAAGGGAAAATTGAAATGTGATGATGGGAACATAGGTTTGACGTGGGGCCACAACTTTTGGAGTAAATGTCATTCATGGTCGCCATCTTGAAATCCACCATTTTGGATTCAAGTCATTATTTTTTAAATAGGAAGGTGGGTGTGTGACACATCAAATAACACTCGCTTGAGCTCTGTAATTGAGTGCTGTAATTCTTTTTGTCTATCCTGTACAGCTTAGATGATATTAATGTGGGTGCGGCGACTACAGTTGTGTATTGCACGGGATGGACAATACGTGGAACATGTGTTGTTGGAGTTGGTGTGAAGGTCATTTCCCAAACTTGTACATTAATAACCTCTATAGTGTACAAGATACACAGAAACAAATTACACCACTAAATTCCATAGCTCAAACGAGTGTTATTTGATGTGTCACCCCCCCCCCCCTTTACATTAAAAAAATGACATGAATCCAAAATGGCGGCTTTCAAGAAGGCGGCCATGAATGACATCCACTCAAAGAGTTGCGGCCCCACATCAAACCTATGTTCCCTTCATCACATTTCTATTTTCCCTTTAATCTTCGAACTTATGAAGCTGTCCAAGGATTTTTGACCCACCCTGTATATTTTTAAGTCTCTCCTTTATATATTAATTTCTTTTTCGCTCTTCCCTTGTACATACCCTCACGCTTCGCTTCTTAGAAAGCACTTCCTTGAGCCCGTGCACTACTTTCTTGGTGTATTCCTGTTGCCCATTCTTTATTTCCGTAATTAAGAATTGGTACTGTTTTTTCCCCTTTTTTTCTTTTTGAGTATACATTCTTCTGACTGGTTTGATGCTGCCAACCACCAATTCCTCCGCTGTGCCATCTTCCTCAGCTCAGAAAAGTTCTTAGAAATTCAAATGGTTCAAATGGCTCTGAGCACTATGGGACTTAACTTCTAAGGCCATCACTTCCCTAGAATTTAGAACTACTTAAACCTAACTAACCTAAGGATATCACACACATCCATGTCCGAGGCAGGATTCGAACCTGCGACTGTAGCGTTAGCGCGGTTCCAGACTGTTGCGCCTAGAACCGCTCAGCCACTCCGGCCGGCTAGCTCTTGCAACCTAAGTCCACAAGTACACGCTGAATGTATTCCAATCTCAGTTTTGCTCAATAGATTTTACCCTCTACAGTTTGATCTAGTGCTATGAAACCTATTCCGAGTTGTCTTAACAGGTGTCCTATTATCCTACCCCTTTCCGCTTATCGGCGTTTTCCACATATCCTTTACCTCGCCGATTCTCCCAACAGGCACCACATTCCTTACCTTAACAGTCCACATCATTTCAACGTCCTTCTGTAGCACCACATTTCAGACGCTTTGGGTCTCTTCATTTCCGGCTTTCTCGCAGTCCGCACTTCGCTACCATACAATGCTGTGCTTCAGACGTACATACTAAGTAATTTCTTCTAAAAATAAAGCTGGACCTTTCATACTAGCAGGCCTCTCTTGGCCAAGAACGCTCTTTTGGCCACTGTCAGTCTTATTTTTATGTCCTCCTTGCTCCGTTACGGGCTATTTTGCTGCTTAGGTAGCAGAGTTCCGTAAATTCATCTACTTCGCGTACGCAAATCCCGAAGTAAAACTTTTCGCAGTTCTCATTTCTCCTACTTTTCATTACTTTCGTTTTTCTTCGATTTACTCTCAATCCATATTCTGTCCTTATCAGACCCTTCATTCGATTCAGCAGACCCTGCAGTTCTTCTTAACTTTCGTGAAGGCAGCAATGATACGAGCGAATCGTAACACTGATATCCTTTCACTCTGAATTTTAATTCCACTCTTGAAGCTTTCTATATTTTCCGTCATTGCCTGTTTGTTGTATAGACTGAACAGTAAGGGCGAAAAAATCTGTCTTACATACTTTTTAACAGTAGCACTTCGTTCCTGGTCTTACAGTCTTATTTCTCTATCTTGGCTCTTGCGCATACTGTACAATACCCGTCTTTCCGTATAGCTTATCCTGTTTTTCTCAGAATTTCTAAACATCTTACACAATTTGATATTCTCGAACACTTTTTTTAAGTCGAGAAATTCTATGAATGTGTCTTACCTTTTTCTTTTGTCTTGTTTCCATTATCAACCGCAGCGACAGACTTATCTCTGCTGTTTCTTGTATATAACTTCAGCTGAGTTTCTTTCACGGTTTTATTGTGCAAAGTTTTTATATGGAAGTAAATTTATAACGTCACGGTTATATTCGTATGTTAGGTCTCAACGTATATATTTAAATTGTTTTGCTTGCTCTAAGATTTTATTATTCACGACAGTTATATATCTCACTGGTTACCTGCCCTGAAATGCCATCATTTTAGTTACATCTATTGACAATGTTGCTACAGAAGAATGCTGAAGAGTAGATGGTAGATCACATAAATAATGATGATGTATTGAATAGAATTGGGGAGAAGAGGAGTATGTGGCACAACTTGACAAAAAGAAGAGACAGGTTAGTAGGACATGTTCTGAGGCATCAAGGGATCAAAAAAATTGTATTGGAGGGCAGCGTGGAGGATAAAAATCGTAGAGGTAGACCAAGAGATGAATATACTAAGCAGATGCAGAAGGATGTGGGTTGCAGTAAGTACTGGGAGATGAAGAAGCTTGCACAGGATAGGTTAGCATGGAGAGCTGCATCAAACCAGTCTCAGGACTGAAGATCACAACAACAAGATTGACAGTGTTAGGATGCAATCTGAGGCTGTTTGCTGGAACAGACTCCCACTAGGTCATCTTCATTCTCTGTAATCAGAGTTACGTCATCTGAATACAAAATTACATTTAGTCTAGTGTTTCGATCTAGAAGAACTCTATTGATGTTCATCATTTTCCATTTGTTGTTGGCTTCATATATACTATTGCTGGAGAAATACAGTATCCTTGTCGTATCCCGTTCTTTGCGTTTATTGACTTTGTTGTTACATTTCATACATCTATAACAATTTCAGTGTTCGTGTGTATACTCTTAACAGCGTTTAAATGAGATAGATAACTTTGATCAGCCAGGATATTCCATAACATTTCTATTTTCGCATTATTGAATGCTTTCTCAGAATCCACAAAAGCAAGATGAATTTCCCTATTGAACTCTCGTCTCTTGTATAGCTTATTACAGTGTAAAAAGATTGCCAATAGTTGATCATTTGCTCTTCTGATGTTAGTATTTCCACGATATATTTAAGTTTCCCATTCACGAGCTGGCATATACTTTGTGTCCTGCATCCATGAGGCTTATGTCTAGGTAACTGCTACGTTTACTTTTATCATCCTTTGTGAAGACTGATATTACTTTGGCTTTCAGGCAGTCTTTTTATATAGTCTTATTTTTTCAACATTGATTGAAAATGTGAAGAATCCCTAGATGTAGGAATGCATCTCTGTATTTCTACTATTCCATGTTAATACATCTAAACCACTGGCTTTCCTATTCTTTGTATCTTTCAGATCTTCCAGAAGTTCTCTCATATCAGTACCATTCATTCCTTTTGTCTCATTTAGCTGAGGTTATGCCTGATTTAAAGTATCCTCATACCACATGTTCTATGAGTTTTTCATTCATCCTCTCGTATACTATTAACAAGTATACGATAATTTTATTGTCTGTTGATTTCATCGTTTTATGAGGTATAGTTTTTCTGTCATGTAAATCATTCTTTATAGTGTTAACAGAGCATTCCTATGATTCTGCTTGCGTTTTCCTAGTTCTGTATTTAGAATTACTTCTCTTTTAATTAGATATGCTTTTCATTCGTGGCCTTGTTTGAAAATTTCGTGTTTTTCTTTAATTGCTGATTACATCCGGCGTAGAAATCCTTACTCCTCTACGTTTCCTGTATTTCCTTTTCTTCTCTAAAACCTCATTATCTCTGTTCGATACGGCTGTTATTAAGTTTTTGCATTATTTTCCAAGTCTTCTACCGTTTATGAATTTCATAATGTCTTTGTCATCTACTTTTGGCGGCGATCTCCTATACTGCTTTCTTCTAAAAGATAATCTTTAAGAACTAGATCTTTCTTTTGATCCTCAGTTGGATGTACGATTGATCACAAAATTGAAACCGTTGTGAAAATCAAAAATGTTTTATTTGTACCATTTAACTACACATTTCAGCTGCTACTCAATAAATTGCCGTTCCATTAGTCATACCGTTGCACCAACTTTCCAATACCCTTGTCCTAGAAGGCAGCCATCTGTGCTTTCCCAAAATACTCTACGCTGATCTGCAGCTCGTGGTCTATGCCAAAAAGTTATCCTCATAGCCAGCGGTTCATGTGAACAATAAGATGAAAACCAGAGACAGTAACGTCTGCGCTGTACGGTGCGTGTTTAAACACTTCCCATTGAATACGCTATGGGAGCGTGTTTGTTTGTAGTTGCAGTGGGCGGCCAAGCATTGTCATGAAGAAGAACTATACCTGATGACAACATTCCACTTCGCTTGTTCTTAACTGCATTTCGTAGACTTTTTTTTTTCACATGATGCAATCGCTAACCTAGATCGTCGGTTTATACTCGCTTTCTTCCTTGACCGCCTGCATCATTGACGTCTCTACGTTCTGCTTCACAGTTCCTGCATCATTGCTGCTCTTTGCTGTCACACATGACCGTTACGTTCTGTGGGCTGCGTGAAATCAAACGGAATCCCTCAGTGTGAAGAATGACAGTATGCACATTACATTTGTTGAGAGATTCTTATGTTCTATGCACCTTTGCGTGCTTACTGCGCCCCCCAAGATAAAAAGTGGAACATGACGCGATTTTTTTTTCTTTAGAAAAGGCGCCCTCGTAACTCGAGCTCAGTTTCTGATTTGAATTCTCTCATTTTGACTAATGTAAAAAGTATTGTATAGTAAGAATTTATAAAATGTTATAAGTAGTAAAATGGTCATGGTAGCATTACTGTTGTAGACGTGAAACAGCGACTGGTAGGCAGATTAAACTAATGATCATAAACACAGACCACAAAAAAGTGGATGCAGATTAGAGGCAGTTTCAGTTTTGGTAAAGAATCATAAAACTGTAATTATGAGATTAGAGAGAAGCACATTTACCACAGAAGGGTGTGCTAGTAAAGAGGGGAAATCGAATGACAGAATGCTTTGACACCACCTAAGGCTTTAAGGGATTTGGCAATATGTACCATTTTTTTAAGTATACGTACACCAAGCACTGGTGGCACGCTACAAAATAGAAATGGATACATCTGCTGGACAACACGAAATTCAATGACTCATTTTTGCAGACGGCCCAATAATTTCTGTACACAGCGTCATGGCGTTCTTATTGCAGCATAGAAACGAGCATTTGAGTTTTAGAGAAGATATGATATTCGCGAATCTATCAGAAACTGTCTGGAATATTTTAAGTTTGTTTATAAATAAATCTTCTGCTATCAGTCACGATTTTTATTTATTTTGCTTTTCGCACGACGCCTTTCGGGAAATGATGTCCATTTTGAAGTGCGTTTTTTGTGTGTATTAAGCCATTTCTACTGATGTTGTCAATGTGTAAGAGTCTGCTTCATTTAGTTGACTTTTACTGTAATACATAAGAAACACGCGATTATTTAGTTGGGTATCGATGCTGTTGGTGAACTTCACCAAAAGCATCGACACCCAACTGAAAAATCGCGTGTTTCATATATATTACAGTAAAAATCAACGAAATGAAGCAGACTCTCACAGATTGACATCGTTTACTAGATTCCGATATTTAGTAGGTTTCTTTTAGTACTCATGTGAAATACTTTACACATTTTTTCACTATTTAGAGTCAATTACAACTTTTTATATCTTACAAATATCTTGCATAAATCTTTTTCACAACTGGTTTTAATCATCTGATGACTTTACACGACAGTAAATGACAGCGTCATCGGTAAACAGTCGAAAAGGGCTTTATCATATCTACTAAATCGTTTATGTAAATCAGGAACTGCAGAGAGCGCATAACACTTCCTTGTGGAACGCCATATATTATTCCTGTTTTACACGATGACTTTCCGTCAGTTACTACGAACTGTGACTCTTCTGACAGGAAGTCATTAACTTAGTCACACAACTGAGACGACACTCTTTACGCATGTAGTTTGATTAGAAATCGCTTGTGAGGAACGGTGTCAAAAGAATCTGAATCTCGTATGTGGCAACCATTTTGAAATCCCACCAACGAATCGATAGCACTCATTACCTCATGAGAATAGAGAACTTGTTACATGTCTCACATCAACGGTAGATTCAAAATCTGTGTTGGCCGTTGTCAATACATCATTCTTTTCGATGCGGCCCATTATGTTCGAACACACTATATATTCCAAAATCCTACTACAGATCGAAGTTGGCGGTACGGGTCTGTAATTCAGCGGATTGCTCCCGTTTCCTTTCTTGGTTATAGGTCTGACCTGTGGAACTTCCCAGTCTTTATGAACGGATCTTTCGACGAGCGAGTGGTTTAATAAGATTGATGAGTGTGGAGCTATTGTACTCTGAATGGAGCGTGACTGGAATACAATCAATTGTTTTAAGATGCTTCTTTGCACCTACTGTCTACTTTTACGTTACTCATGTTGGCAGTTGATTCGAAGTCTGGAATTTTAATCTGCCAGGCCCTTAAATGTGATTTTCGGGGTATCCATTTGAACTAGATATTTCGTCTTCTTTGGTGAACGACTTTCGGGAAACCGTGTATAGTAACTCTGTTCTAGTGTTGCTGTCATCAGTAACATTACCATTGCTATCTCGCAGTGATCTGTTGACAGCGTCTCGCCCCTGGTGTATTTCACAGACGGTCTGAAAGTCTTTTGGTCTTCTGACAGATTTCGAAATAGTAGAGTACCTATTTTGACATCACGAATCACCAAAAATTGTTTCTGCTTCAAGGGTTCCGTACATCAATAGCTAAAAACTAAAACCTTAAAGTAACACTTTTTTCTGCCTGTCTGTCTGTATGTACGACAGTTGAGACCCATTTTTCTGATAAAGGTATCAAGTTGATATTTATGTCGCATACTAAAGTCTACAGTCACTCGAAGGTTTAAGACATTGAAGCTTCTAAGACAAAGAAATCAAAAGGTGAAGCCATTTATGTCAAATATTTTCATACTCACAAATAACTCGTTAAAAGGGTATTTCCTGTTGACTAGGATCACAAAATTTGGCAAACAGGAAGGTTACACAGTACAAGTGAAGGACTTCAAATAATATTTTTTACGATTTGTTTTCCGTCTGTCTCGTTGTCTATAACATCCCTTTTTCTCAAGAACATGTAGGGCTATCAAGTTAAAATTTATGTCATATACTCTCTACAGGACCTCACTGGGATAAAAGTGTAGGCTTCGAAGTCAAAGCAATGAAAAGATACGGCCATACCTCTCACGTACTTTGGTACTTTTAAACTTGATAATAAAAACCAATAGATGAACTATTTACACACGTGTCGGGCGTGGCTATGTAAAGGTAAATCGTGTAGCTGGAAACATAGTTCGCGGGATCGAATCTTTGTCAGACCACGGATTTTCCCGTTTTTCGTTTTAACTCAGCCTTCATTTCTCAACAAATGAGAAGTCGCCAGTCGGATTCCACATCACACTGCGGCCCCCTTTCCCTGGTTGGAGAATTGGTGTAGGTTATTAGGGAAATGCATCTCGCCGAAATGGCGTTCAGTAGAGATATCTGCATCAAATCACTGAGCAACACAAAATTATTATTACATATTTTACACTTGTTGTTGGGGCTATCTAAATTTGCGATGTATAGTAGTAGAAGGCAAGCGCTGTTGGCTTCTAGTATAACACAGTTGACACTTATTATTATTATTATTATTACTATTATTATTATCATTATTGTTATTCCCTATATGCATAAGTAAGTTTGTATGAAACCCTCAGAGCGCGAGTCTTATTAGCACTTGTCCGTTTTTTTTTTTCATTATTTTCGCTTATTAGTGAGTGATTAACCTACACCAGGGACAACTCTATCGATAAACTGGTATAAGCTGGCTCCAGTTAATGTAAAGCTACTCACAGAGGTACAGTGTGGGTTGTAATTATCTTATGGCAGCGAAACTTGGTTAATATTCTAATGCGATAATGCAGAACAGACTTATACTGAAGACAAATTAGTTCTAATTTTGGCCACCAGGTGCAAATGTGGCGACCTGAATTCAAGAAAGACGTACAGAAACGGGGTATTTGTCATCTTGCATTGTACACAGAAAATGTTGTTAGTGTTTTAAGAACATTGTAATCGATAGTAGCGTGAAAGTCGAAATCTAGAATGTACATAAGAAATATACAGTCAAATGGAGGATTATTCTTTCGAAGAATGTTGTGTGACAGCGAGTCAGCACCGTCGAACACCCTTTTTACTTATACAAATGTTTCCATATATAGTGGATTAGAAATGGAACGTGGCAGAAAATGTCAAACAAGTGAGAAAGGCACAATGTTTATTTTATTATTAACCGCCTTCTGCACAGTTTGTACAATACAGGCATCGGAGCCATCGACGATGTTCTTTACAGCGCGAGATTTGTGCAGGGTGGTGTGACGGTACGTCACATAAATATTGACATTTTTATCGTTTGTAAAACACAGTTAAAGTATTTTATGAATATAATTAGTGTAAAAGATATAGTTAATGTTCTTGTAACAACCGATAGGCAGCGATAATTTGAGAGTAGCATCTTTATTTAATGTCTATGAAAATGAAAAAGGATCGAAAGAGACGCGATTGCACGACCGCGGAGGAAGGACGTATTTTATGGGACACAGACTGTTTTGTTTCGCTATACGGAAGACAGCCATTGAGCGTCTACACATATTTTATGTAAGTTACTCGTATTTATGATAAACTAAATTGTTATTATCATCACGAAATAAATTTCTTTGTAATAGTTGTCACCACAAATGCTCGCAGTCGCTAATTATTTTCAATAAGCATTTTTTTCAGTAATTGCGCTGCCAGAAGCTCATCTTCCGATGCAGCCTCTGTCCAGCCATTACGCGCCGAACTATTAATTTATTTTTCAAAGTGTTAACGTTAAATGTAAATGCGAGAGATTTCGTTATAAGAACTTTTTTAAATTGCAACAGACAATTAATTTACGTTTAAGTTCATGTTTTTAAATTATACAGATTCCATGAGTTCAGTAGGTTTTATCTTGGCCGCTCCACGGCAACAATCGAAATTCTCTCCAGCCTTACTTTGCAATCAGTAAACAAAAATTAAGAAAAACACATTCAATTCAGTTCACGACAACTATATTTTAGTCGCCACGTTCAAAATCTAAAGGTGGTACATGAATAACAGTGGCCCTTCAAGAACCCGTTTCATATTTACTTGAGCACGTAAGTAAAAGTAATAAGAAAATATAATATCCCTGAAAGAAAGAGTCATGCTCAAATCAAAGAAAAATTCATCTGATAATATAATATATATATATTTACGCTCGCGACCATGACGATTTGATTGGCCAACTTCAATGCTAAATAACTCGGAAACGGCTCAACGTATCGCATTTTTTTCTTAACATTTATGTCTCAGTACAACCTGCCCTACAAAATCACGACAAGCGATTCAGACATTTTCTGACCACCCTAATATATATATATATATATATATATATATATATATATATATAAGCATGAATTTTTTATCTTTTCTTATCACTTTTACTTACGTTATATATATATATATATATATATATATATATATATATATATATATATATATATATAGTTCAAATGGCTCTTAGCACTATGGGTCTTAACATCTGAGGTCATCAGTCCATGCCCGAAGCAGGAACCTGCGTCCGCAGCGGTCGAGCGGTTCCAGACTGAAGCGGATAGAACCGCTCGGCCACACCGGACGTAACAAGTGCCACGGACGTCACAGTGGGCAGAACTGGAACTAATTTATGTTTCTTTCTTCCAGAATAAATCGATTCCGCATTAGCGTATGATCGATGCTTCGCTGTAATACGATAATTGCATCCTACACTGTACCTCAGTGAGTACCTGCACATTAATTAAAACCACACTGTACCTCCATTCATGTACGAGATGTAGTTTTGTAAATCAGGTTAAGCTGTGTGGAAGACCTTGTATATTATCTTGCACCGGTGGCAGCAGCGCTAGTCGTGTTTTTACTTTCTCTGGTGCTTTTCAGAATTCCTTCGTGGCACAGTTCCCGTAAGACAGACTGCCGGCGACGCAGAGAGGTTCCCAAACGTTGGTGGGATGGCCCCGGCCGTCTGGTGCAGCAGCGTCCAGCAGTAGGCGTGTGTGGAGTGCTGCGTGCGCGCGTGGTGGCGGCCCGGCGCTGCGGCCGTGTCTGCGGCGGGCCGCCGTGTGTCCGCCGGCACAGTGCTGCCCTGCTGAAGACGCGCCGGCGGTAACCGAGTTACGGCGGCCCTGTGTGCGGCCGGCCTACATATTCATGAGCCTAATGAGATTTGGCCACCTTATCCACGGCGGCCCGCGCCACGGCCCAGGTGAGATCTCCCAGGCCGGAGCCTGCCCGTCCTCTGCAGTTGCCGCACCGCCGTGGCTTTTTCTGCTGTTTAGCGGGTTACCGCGGCAGCGTTGTGCTGGAAAACAAAGCCTTACCCTCCACGAAATACTTTTTTCTGTTTACCTTACCCTCCCCGAGCGCCACAACCAAGTCTCTCCAACAGACAATTGCTGCGTGTTTAGCCGACCACCTCCCATCATATAAATCACAAACCACGAAGTGTCAGTGAAAATACACTACTGCCCATTAAAATTGCTACACCAAGAAGAAATGCAGATGATAAACGGGTATTCAATGGACAAATATATTATACTAAAACTGACATGTGAGTACATTATCACGCAATTTCGGTGCATAGATCCTGAGAAATCAGCACCCAGAACAACCACCTCTGGCCGTAATAACGGCCTTGACACGCCCCGGCATTGACTCAAACAGAGCTTGGATGGCGTGTACAGGTACAGCCGCCCATGTAGCTTCAACACGATACCACAGTTTATCAAGAGTAGTGACGGGCGTATTGTGACGAGCCAGTTGCTCGGTCACCATTGACCACTCGGTTTCAGTTGGTGAGAGAATGTGATGGCCAGGGCAGCAATCGAACATTTTCTGTATTCAGAAAGGCCCGTACAGGACCTGCAACATGCGGTCGTGCGTTATATGCTGAAATGTAGAGTTTCGCAGGGATCGAATGAAGGGTAGAGCCACGGGTCGTAACACGTCTGAAATGTAACTGTTCTAAGTGCCACCAGTGCGAACAAGAGGTGACCGAGACGTGTAATCAGTGGCACCCCATACCATCACGCCGGGAGGTACACCAGTATTGCGATGACGAATACACACTTCCAATGTGCGTTCACCGCGATGTCGCCAAACACGGATGCGACCATCATGATGCTGTAAACAGAACCTGGATTATAGCGTGTAGAAGCTGGATTCATCAGAAAAAATGAAGTTTTGCCATTCGAGCACCCAGTTTCGTTGTTCAGTACACCATCGCAGGCACTCTTGTCTGTCATGCAGCGTCAAGGGTAAGCGCAGCCATGGTCTCCGAGCTGACAGTCCATGTTGCTGCAAACGTCGTCGAACTGTTCGTGTAGATGGTTGTTGTCTTGAAAACGTCCCCATCTATTTACTCAAGGAACGAGACGTGGCCTGTCATCTCGACTTCTAGTGATACGAAACCATTGGGATCGAGCACGGCGTTCCCTATTACCCTCCCGGAACCACAGATTCCATATGCTGCTAACAGTCATTCTATCTCGACCAATGCGAGCAGCAATGTCGCGATACGATAAACCGCAATCGCGATAGCCTACAATCCAACCTTTATCAAAGTCGGAAAAGTGATGGTACGCATTTCTCCTCCTTACACAAGGCATCAGAACGACGTTTCACCAGACATAGCTGGTCAACTGCTGTTTGTGTATGAGAAATCGGTTGGAAACTTTCCTCATGGCAGCACGTTGTAGGTGTCGCCACCAGTGCCAAACATGTGGGAATGCTCTGAAAAGCTAATCATTTGCATATCACAGCATCTTCTTCTTCTTGGTTAATTTTCGCGTCTGTAGCACGTCATCTTCGTGGTGTAGCAATTTTAATGGCCAGTAGTGTATAAAACATCAAGGTTATAATATTTGCAGATGACGTGTGTGAAATCTTATTGGACTTAACTTCTAAGGTCATCAGTCCCTAAGCTTACACACTACTTAACCTAAAGTATCCTAAGGACAAACACACCCATAACCATGGCCGAGGGTGGACTCGAACCTCCGCCGGGACCCGCCTAAAATATCTACAGGAATGCCACAGAGAAAAAATCGCATCTCAATATTTATCTTGAACTGATAAAATTTTTCAACAGTACTTTGCTCTATCTTCGGATCTGCAATTTGAGACAGACACACACTGGATTTGTAAACATATTTTGAAAGTCAGTAGTGGTGATCTACGTAATATTTGACATGTCGGTAATTTACGTCATCCTTTTCAAAACAATGTCATATGTTTTTATGTGGGTGACAACTAATCACCATGACATTTTTTTGTGTAATATTGTTGGAGAACAGCGATCTTATTGAGATAAAATTATTTAAAAGCCGTCTTCATAGCAGCCAATTTTAACTCCCGATCGGTTTCGGCCTTTTAATTACGGAACCTCATCAGAGTTTGCATCGTAATATCAAAAGTAACAGTTTTATCGTACATAGAGAAGCCACTGTTGTAAAAGTATACTCTAAAACGGTGTATAATTACCCATCTGGATGACAGCGGTGGCGCCTGAACCGCTGTGGATGCCTCAGTCGTTGTAATTCATGCTGATGGCTAAGGAGCCACAAGTTATGCAGGGTAGAGATAGGGCGCTCCAGAGACTAAGGCAATGCCGTCAGCCAATGGGGATCGACTTACATATCGTTAGAATCTTCATTCTTAAATATTTACATTTTAAATTTCACAAATCAAGAAATGAGTTATATTGATTTTTTTCATAATCTACGTTACAGCCAGCCTCATAACATCATGACAGTCTGCTATAGTTCGTTAACAGAGGTCCATAGCGTCGTCTGGATAAAATAATAGCTACTTCTTTTTATTTGTAATGAAACCAAATCTATGACGTATTAATATGAAAATTATACATATAGACTTTTTTTGTATTAGTCACAGTTATTTTAAGTCTTAACACACCCTATTAAACAGAAAATGCATCGTTGTATATGTGTGCCAACTCTTAGTACCTGTAACAATGTATCAGGGCGCCACTTCTGTAAACAATGCCCCTTTTGTCTTTGTTGAGTGATATCACCTCCAGGGTTGTACAGGCGCCAAATACATCTTTGACAGCTGACAGACATATTAACATGGATGTCTCCATGAAAACGGCGTCCCAATAATTAGTGAGGAAGCAATTAGCAGCCTGCCTCCAGTAATGCTCGGTTCTCCGTTACTGATGGATAGTTCGCCGAAATGCAACTCGTGCATGGCTTAACTGAAGACCGTGGGAGAGCGGTACTACGACGCTATGCTGAGACGTTCTCCCGTCGACGACAAATCCCACCTCATCACTTTTTCAGCTGTTCGATGGTTTTCGCATTACTCCGTGTTTTGCGTTGTGGCGTTGCAGACACTTCCAATGTTTTGAAGATATTCTTCCACATACGAAAGTAGCTGTACTGACAAATTCGACAACTATAGGTCTGTAACTAGCGACGGGAGGCCACGGGTACCTTTCGTCAAAATAATCAGAATATATCTCTGAATAGCGTCTGAAAATTTGTCGGTGGAGTTATGGTTCTCCGTATTTATGCCCACTAGCTTCGCAGATAATGGAACGATTGAAAAGTGAATAATAAGATAAAAGAAGTTATTAACCGTGTTAATAGATACGTGAACTGCATAGTGATGAAAGTCACTATCAAGTGAAAGGTAAGGATAAATAGCAGAATATGCACTAGGGTAGAGGAATGAAAAGGGAAGTCGCTAGTAGAAGTCACCTAGTAGAATTTTACCCTGTGCATAGTTTAAATATCATGAAATAAGGTCGTATACTTGGTAGAAACCTGAAAATATCGAAAGTTTCCAATTAAATTATATAATTGTAGGACACAGATTTCCAAACCAAAGTTTAAATTTTAGAACGTCTTACTTTTCAGATGTGGACTCTGACAATAGTTTATTGGGTTTTAGAGACAGATTAAGACTCAAGATATTACGGAGCTATGGGAAACTAGGGAGATGGGATGTGGAAGAACTGAAAGACCTAATGGTCACTAAGTGTCAAAAGGAGAGGTGGCAACTTTTGGCTGGGTCACTGAAGGGGAATATAAGTGAATGCATAGCTTTGAGAGATGAATTTGTTGTCTCAGAGAAATAACTAGGCAAAATACAGGGATTAGTAGAAAGCCTTGGATAACATATGAAATATTAACTTTTACTCATAATAGGAGAAAAACAGCAAGTGAAGCAGCTAACTTCAATATGATCGTTATAAAATGAAATTAGCAGAATATAAAAATGCCGAAAAAGGAACAGCTAGAAGAGAAATGCAGAGCAGTAGCAACACATATTGCTGTTGCAAAAGTGCACAGTGTGTGAAAATGAAAGAAACCTTCTAGAGAAAAAGAACTGTAGGTGTATGAACATCAAGGTCTCAGCTGGGAAGCCAGTACTGAACAAGGAAGGTAAGTCTTAATGCGGAAAGTAATGTGTGAAGGCATAAAAAAGAGGTAAGTGATCGACAAGAGATTGGTGTTACGGCACTGCGAAAAGAATCAGGCAGCGCACTGAAAGATAGCTAAGTAGACGACATTTCTAAAGTATCATTAGGATCCTTGAGAGAAGCACTGAGGACAGACCTGGCCCTTATAGTGTGTAGGATAAACGAGACGGGAGAGAGACTTCATGTATCAAGATGAATGTAATAACGCCAAATCCTGAGGCAAAGATTGCTAAAAGTTCGGGCTACAGCTTCACTGTGTTATGGTTGCAAAATAATGTAACGAACTATCCAAAGAAGAATTGAATGACTGGTAGAAACAGACCTGGGTGAGATCACTTTGGATTATAAAGAAATGTAGTGAGAAACGAGACACTACTGAATCTACGACATTTATTAGAGGACAGTCTGAAGGAAGACATAGCCAAATTTATAGAGCATGTAGACTTAGAAAGAGTTTGAAGAACTTGACTGGATTACACTCATTAAAATTCAGAAATCATGTATAACATACAAAAATCGAAAAAAACATAGTTCTAAATGAACTAGTGCAGTAACAATAATGTAGTCACTGGACAGTGATGGTGGATATTACCGAAAATGTAAACGTTTCTTTAAATAAAAACTCGTTAGAGCCATAGTTAATAACGTAGAGATTCGTAATTTCGCTTTTGTGAAGGAAACGGGTTGTATTTTAAGGAAAAGGGCAGTAAGAAACTCAGGATTAATATGTCCCCACAAATATTAATTTTTGGATTTTTTTATCGCCCTTTTATAAAAAGTCTTCATTGAAATTCCAAACATGCGATCACCCAGAAAATTTTGTTTTAGGGCCCTGGGAGGATTACACGATCACTAAAGTACAGTCTTTAATTTATGTTTACCATTTTGTTATTAATGAAAAATGAACACTGCGCCATCAAAACAAAAGTTTTGCTAACATGCAATCATACAAATCCGATGTAAATTGCAGGATATTATATACTTTTCCTAGTTCCAGGTAGTCAACTACATGTTCTGAACGCCTTCTGAAAATTTCATAGCATTAGCTCATCTTCTTCTTCAAAAAAGATTTCTAACAACGTACAAACTATAAAACCGAGAATATGCGGTTTAAATATTAAGTTCAAATACTTCAAAAGTAGTAGGCTTGACTGTATTTAAAAATCCCCCGTGCTGATGCATCTAATACTAGAAGCATTTCTTCTGGCCCCTTCTGATCTGTTTGACCTCTATTTGTAGATCTGCTTCGTTGATCCCGCTCTGGTTAATGTTGTAAATACGATTTGTCAGTAAACATCTCTTGATCTAAAACAATTCTCTTGAGCACTTCAATTCTTACAGTATTTCCCGCAGTGAAATATAAAACTGCATCATAGTCACCAATTTATAGTAAACTGAGTCCTTAGAATGTACTCTCTGAGCGTCTGATCCAAATTACATTACCAAGGGTTTCACTCGCAGTTTGTGTTTTCCTATATAGACGCTTCCTCAGTAAATCAGAATTTGCAAAACGCATGAATATCGACTCAACGGCACTAATAACAGTTTCTGGTGTGTGAGGGCTACTGTGAACACATTTCATTTCTTGTGTTGTACTGACGTCAGTAACTTGGGCACAGATTATGTGTCGAGATTTGGTCAGAGGACAGTTAGTGAAAATAAACTGTACACCCAGCCTACCCCATATTCTTTCTAATAGACCTTACATAAAATAACCGAAGAGAATCAGTTTCTTTATAAGTAAGCCTGTCGTTCTCTCCTAGTTGTTTTGCGTCCTCAAGCACTTATCCTTTCTTGTTCATTAGTAAGCTATGAAAACTACCATCAAGCTTCTCCAAACACATTCTGGCCTCTATGTTGAAGTTTTGTATTCTTTATTATTTGCAGTAACCATTTCCAAAGTTTCTGAGGACGTAGTAATGGCTGCGAGTGCAGAGTTACACGTGTTAATATTTTAAATGCTATTAAAATAAGATTTTAACACAAGATAGATTAAACTTTGTAGATTAAGCAAAAATATTTTGAAACTTCAGTTTTTCGAACCTAAATCAGTGACATCCCCTCCTTAAAAAGAGGCAGCTGTTTAGTGTTGTGACAATTCTTTAGTGTACTCGCGTGTACCCCTTGCATGTTAAGCTGTAAAAGAAACCAAGGAGAGAGAAATTTGAGCTTTGTCTATGACACTGTAATTCCGTCAGAGAATGCAAAAACTTTGAAAGATCAGTTTAGTGGAATGAATAGTGCCTCGAAGAGAGGTTATAACATGAACATAAATAGAAATACAACAAATAAAATAAAAGGTAGTTTAACTGAATAATGCGATGTTGAGGGAAAGAGATAATGCAAAGAGACACTCAAGACGACTTTCGCAACGTAAGGGCCAGTTTGTATCAGCCTACAATTACAAGACCTTCAACGTTATTTTACTCAAGATTTTCCAGCGATAAATATGGTGTCTTGATGTCAGCTAGTGATACCTTCGTTCACAGACCAATCATTACTCATAGATCGTGTCCTTTTACTGTACACCGATGACTGTGACCAAATAAGCTGTTTCGTCCTTCTCATTGCTTGGTTGTGATGGTTTTGTGAAGCTGTTGATCTATGTTCGGTTTACTATTGTTAATTTCACCCTTACAGTACTACACGTGAGTATAGTAGCAAGGTACATAATACATAGTTCTGTGATATCAGTTCTTCTTCCAGCCTCACACTGGTGAAGTTTCTTGAATTTGTTACGGCATTTCTCGCAATAGTATGCATGAGTCAGTTTATTACTTTGTACCAAATATCAACTTCTGCTGACAGTAACAGAAATGTTACGCCACATTGCCTACCATCAACGCATTGTTTACCTCTCGCTTTTCTGCAGTCTTCCACAGAGTCGTATATCTTCCTTGCTCTCCTGTGTGGTTTATTTAAGTGAACAAATGTCAGCTTGATAAGGTTTGGCTGCTAACTGAGAAAAAGCACAGCTGTAGGGTTGTTCGAATAATCTTCTGTGGTTTAAACTGTTCTGTGAATTATAAGCATAGAACATTAGTTGATTAGTCGGAATCCTCCCGCATCCGAATCCATTGCGCAATAATCTTTCTTCGTCGTAGACACTGGCTTAAATATCATATCGTTGCCACACAGGAATGAGGAATCCGTTTTCAAGTGTTCCTGCACGTGGCACTACGGATCGGAAACATAACTTTGGGCAGGAAATACACATCCCTATAGCAGCTCTGTAGCGTATTTTACGTGAATCCTAGTTGCGGAGACATAATTCACCACCATTTTCTGTTGACGACCCATCACATTAGCCTGAATATATTTAAGAGAAAACAGTTTGTTGAAGTGCCACTTAATGTGTCCAGTTTGCGCTACCGAAACACGACGATAGCTCTGTCACAAGCTGGCGCTGGTAACACCAGAATCCACTTTGCTTGATGCTACCACGAGCTTCCTAAAGGCCAGAGCACCAACCGCTCTTTATGGTAACACATACTGATGGCCTGTTCTTGAATATGTTCATTCGCAAATAAAGATAAGTTCATGAAAACTTTTTTCCACTGTGATTCAACGTGAAGTTCGACAAGCGTAGAAGTATACGGAATATGCTAGAACAAGAGTGTTACTATACATTTACAAAGTAAGCTTTAGCTACAATGATTGCTGCAGTGACTGGAAACTTGTTCGGAAGTCTGTTTGTGTGTGTTTGTGTGTGTGTGTGTGTGGGTGTGTGGGTGTGTGTGAGTGTGTGTATGTGTGTGTATGTGTGTCTGTGCCAGCAAACCCGCGTGCTTGTGTGTGTGTTGGTGTGTACGTGTTCTTTTTCCGAGAGGTAGTAGGCAATTGAATGTTTTTGAAATACGTATCAAGAGTTGCGAAGATGTAACAGAAATGCTCTCTTTGCTACACTGTATGTGTATAAACCAGGTCTTGAATCTTCGTGAAACTATTGGAAGGTTTTACTTCACAAGAGAAAAAAAACTGGAAAGATATCAACTACGGGAGCACCAATTTGTCATCATGAGTTCGTACCAGAGACCACATTTTGAAATGAAGCCATAAATTGAGTAGTATGTCCTCAATCCAATGTTGACGTCCTGGGAATTTATTCAGACAGGCTGCCCCTAGGTTTGCTTTCTGAAGGAATTTGCAATAGAAGAAAGGCAACTTCTAAAGTTGTCTTCTCTCCCCCACAGTCTCCCTCTTCTATCGTATCATACACCATATCAATAATATGATCCCCTTCCCATTCCCCTTCCCCCTCCCCTCTCCCTCCCCTCTCCCTCTCCCTTAGCCCAACGGTACAATGTACAAGTACTCACCACAGTATTCCACATTGCACAGGTACACGTTTGACACTCATTCTAGGTCCTGGGAAGACAAACGTTCAACCACCTCCACTAGGACTTTCTGTCGAACGGCCATGCAGAATTCTTGCACGTACTCCCCTAAGCTCGTTGCCTAGCTTTGACTTTCATAAGAATAAAAATATCTTTTGTGAATATTTTCTAAATTTATCTACGCATTAAAGGAATACACTACATTGAATCATATGAGGATATAATTTCAAATTGTTAAATCAAAGAAACTGAATCCGTCAACCATTTGACATACAATAGGTTTCGTGTACTTCCTGTCAACTTTATATGTGGCGTTTGTCACGTTCTGAAACTCAACACATCAGTGACATGAAGAATGGAAATGAATCTTGCACCTCCTATATAAAATTCTGTTAACGCTCATTGTGGGCATACAGAGATGGGGATACGTGCTCCGGGCATATAGCATTACCAAAACATTTACCAGTGTTTAACAAGTCAAGTAGTAAGGGAGAGAGGCCAGGTACTGGGTTCACTTGCTTCAAAGTGCGTTTGGTGACCCATCAGCCAACACAGTTTACAAGACCCTGCTGACAAAGAAATCCTTAACAATTTAGAAATACGATTAATGAAAAATATAACTTCACTGCATACAAAAGCAAGTAATGTAAAATAAAACTATAACAGTTTAGAACTATAAAGAATTTAAAATCTGCTACATAAAGACTAATACATCAAACACTGACTGTCATGTAGTAGATTGTCTTCAATAGTGACTGCCAAATTTTAAAATTAGCAACACTTGACTTAGAGATAAAATTAACTGGTGCCAAGAAGGATTAAAAGAACACCGCAGTTCAAAACATTAAAAACGGTCATTTCACTTACAGCAGTACTGTGCGAATGACGAATGACAATCAGTTACTCTACACAACCAACACAGCAGTTCGGCATCGAATGCTGATGTTCTTGGCTCTGAAAGATGTCTTACAGGAGAAAAACATTAGGGCACACGTACAATAGGAGTTTAAAAAGTGGGTTACTCATAACGTGCCACACCAACTCCATTTCGCAACAGGAGTGCCGGATTGTCACTAGAGAGTACGGGTTTTAGGTCTCTACAGGCACAGTTTTGCTGCATTTTGGGCATCACGGGCGTCATAGTGTGGGAGTACAGTGGCACGGCAACTTGAACAGTACTACAAAGCTGAAGTACGCGCGACAATACGATTCTTGTTAGCAAAAATATGAATTGCACACATATCCACTATTAAATTCTGGAGGTGTCTTGACTAGATGCAATGTCCCGAGCAGCCGTAGTGAAATGGCGCCCGAAAACTCACAAACGCCACAAAGAATCGTGTGGTGCTGATAAAGAAGGAAAGCCACATACAGCGACCACACACAACAATGTCAAGGCATTCTGGGAACCGATTCGCAGCAGTGACAGATTTTTCGACTGTGAAGACATCCGAACGGCCCCGTGATCATATTCCTATCGACGGGAAACTGAATGAATGGTAGGACATCCATATCATTGTTTAAAGAGATCTGGTGACTACGTTGAAAAATGGTATCATCTGTCTGTGCCACTTTGAAATGTACTGCAACATTCAATAAAAATTATTTACTTTCCATATAAAAGCGGAATTTACTTCATGAAGAATAGAGTAGGTCAAACTGTAATTTATTACTGAGATTTAACTCTAATAGGTGTAGCTGTAAGAGCTAAAGCGAAATATGAAAATCTGAATCGAACTGCGACTCGAACCCGGGATTCCCTCATACTCTAGCGGTCGCCTTGACACTATTTCCCTACCACTACTTCTTTTACGAACGTATGTAGACCATTATTACGTTTATTCAGCAGTTCCGACAATGAGATTTGAAGAAAAATCCTTTTCTGGCTGATGCAGTGCATAGTGAGTACTTCATATAAATTGGTGAATTAAGGAAGGCCGGCCGCGGTGGCCGTGCGGTTCTGGCGCTGCAGTCCGGAACCGCGGGGCTGCTACGGTCGCAGGTTAGAATCCTGCCTCGGGCATGGGTGCGTGTGATGTCCTTCGGTTAGTGAGGTTTAAGTAGTTCTAAGTTCTAGGGGACTTAAGATCTAAGATGTTGAGTCCCATAGTGCTCAGAGCCATTTGAACCAATTAACGAAGTCTACCACAACTGAAGCAAATTTCATTCTTAGTCAGGTGAGATTGAAAATAAAACGTCAATGATGAACCTCACTTCTCATTCGACCAAGAGCAAAGAAAATTGGTCTTTTGGGAAATTATAGTCCTCTTACGTAAAATACTGTAATAGTGACTAAACAATTCAACTGATGAACGTAACACTTACAACATTACGCATAGCTGATCCACAAAAAATCACTGGAAAGTAAGGTACTTGTTATATGTCTGGTCCGTGCTGTGTCTCACGTTGGTGCCGCTTGTAGGTTTCTGTCCTCTGTTGGAGGCCAAACTGCATTGGTTAGGTGACATGGTTGCGGTTATTTGTCGACTGGCGCCACTTGTTTTCGTGAGCGTTGAATTTCCGCTAGTGGCAGCAGCGGCAGCTATCGATATTCAGTAACTGTGGCCCTATCTTTGGGGTGACGGCGTTGTTCTTCTTGGTCGTGTCGATGGGCAGTTAAGTTGGGGACTCAGGAGGAGCCAGGTCCGTGCAGTGCGGGAACACGCCGGGACGAGCACGGCGAGCATGGACTGCCGGATCGAAGGCCAGTGGTCACGAGGGTGCACAACCGCATCGTAAACCGGATCCTGCAAGCTTTAAGTTGAGTGCATTTCGATTGAAGTAGCGAAACGTGCAACACTGCGAGATCTTGCGATTCTCCAGTGACTTGGGGTAGTGTTGCTGCACGTAGTGTTGTTGACGCGAAGAGATGGGAGTGGAGTGCTTCAAGAAGGAGAATCTGATTAGCTTTCCTGGACTTCTAATCACTACTTATTGCGTTCAGTTTGTTATTATTTGCTAAGTTCAACAAACGGTATTTTTCGTGCCTCATGGCCGCCGAAACCCCAGTTACCTTCCCTGTGGGTTAGTGTATGTAACGGCAGTCTACGTTTCCTAGCCTTGCGGCTGCTGTCCGGTGAGTCGTGTAGTTTACAGCTTTCTTGATTGTAAGTTGCTAGGGGATTCTTCTAGTTTGGTGGTAGTGATTCCTTCCTGGTTCAAGGAGCTCTCAGCACCGTATTCTTCAGTTGGAGTCTAGACCGCGGGTTCCGGCTATTGCGTATTTTTACATATTTGCATTTGGTTTATTGGACGTCTGGCAGCCGCAGCAAGATTATTATTACTGCCACTAGTCTGAGTTACCATCTTGTGAAGTAAATGTAAGTCTTGGCTGTCTGTCTCATCGCTCGCGAAAGTGTGTTTTGTCGGACCTACTCACGGGTCGATTCTTGGTGCACCGTCTGTGACTGGCCTTTGTTGTTTTATTATTGCATTTGCTGCAGTATGTTTCTAAACTTTTTCTATAATTGCCATTCTTGGCGTTACAGCAGGTTTGAATGGTTGTGCTACCAAGTTTCTAAGGTGTCAGGCAAATCCAACACCTTCCATGAAAACCCTGACATGATAAGCAAATCCAGTAGTATGTCACATAGCTCCGAATAAATCGTGACATTAAATTAACCAAAGTAATACGAGTAACGAGTGAGCAAATGGAGTACCACAACCTAACACAAGAATGCCTAAATGCATGTCATACCTTCCCACCGTGAGACAGACGCAGTTCCGAGGGGAGAAACGCGAACAGAAGCCGAGAGCAGAACCGTGATAAGCTGAAGGCCCTACAATAAGGGACGGACACCCACTTTGCCAGCTAACCACTAGGACAACACCAGCGGCAAGTTTTTGCGGCGCGACATTTTCGCGTCTCTGTTACGTCAGGACAACCCCCCATCCCGTGTTAAAAGCTAGAGCCCTCCAGAAGAACAGTATAGATATTACGATAACACTAAAGGACCACTCAAGCTGCAAGTTTTAGCGTGAGACTTTTTCGTGTCTCTGTTACATTGCAAAACTTAAAAACATTTCCCCACCACGAAAGAGGTAGGGAGACACGATATAGAACTAACAGACACCATGCAGAATGTTAGAAGTTTATTATCCTTTTGTTTTATCTGATTGGTGACCAATTGCTTGTCTTTTTAAATTAACCTTTGCTATTGCATTCCTGTTTTACAGTACGTTTGTTAAATTTTTTTATAATTGCCGTTCTTGGCGTTAAAGACATTCAGCCGTGACTGTGGTTTCTTGCCTAGAAAATTCTAATTGTGATCACTTAGGGTTATTTTTAAGAAATTATTTAGTGTGTCTGTATTTTATGTTCATTTTGTAAATTGTAACCTAATGATAGTTCTATTAACTACACAGTTGTTTACTCCATCATTAATAACGTGTGATATCTTGATTTATCGCTGAGTCTGGAATTACCGTGTGAAAATAAATGTGCGTAATTACAAAAGGGAACCAATAGTAATTTATTACGGCCCCATTCACAATCATAAACTTATCCTGCCTTCCTTGACTACTACAGTTAATTGCTTTTTGTAACGACATAAACAGATGACTTATCTGTCTCAGTTCTTGTTGGAGGTTTTATAATAATAAAACGAAAAATAATTTTCTCTGGAAGTGGCGTCAGACAATCTACACTCCTGGAAATGGAAAAAAGAACACATTGACACCGGTGTGTCAGACCCACCATACTTGCTCCGAACACTGCGAGAGGGTTGCACAAGCAATGATCACACGCACGGCACAGCGGACACACCAGGAACCACGGTGTAAGCCGTCGAATGGCGCTAGCTGCGCAGCATTTGTGCACCGCCGCCGTCAGTGTCAGCCAGTTTGCCGTGGCATACGGAGCTCCATCGCAGTCTTTAACACTGGTAGCATGCCGCGACAGCGTGGACGTGAACCGTATGTGCAGTTGACGGACTTTGAGCGAGGGCGTATAGTGGGCATGCGGGAGGCCGGGTGGACGTACCGCCGAATTGGTCAACACGTGGGGCGTGAGGTCTCTGCAGTACATCGATGTTGTCGCCAGTGGCCGGCGGAAGGTGCACGTGCCCATCGACCTGGGACCGGACCGCAGCGACGCACGGATGCACGCCAAGACCGTAGGATCCTACGCAGTGCCGTAGGGGACCGCACCGCCACTTCCCAGCAAATTAGGGACACTGTTGCTCCTGGGGTATCGGCGAGGACCAGACCATTCGCAACCGTCTCCATGAAGCTAGGCTACGGTCCCGCACACCGTTAGGCCGTCTTCCGCTCACGCCCCAACATCGTGCAGACCGCCTCCAGTGGTGTCGCGACAGGCGTGAATGGAGGGACGAATGGAGACGTGTCGTCTTCAGCGATGAGAGTCGCTTCTGCCTTGGTGCCAATGATGGTCGTATGCGTGTTTGGCGCCGTGCAGGTGAGCGCCACAATCAGGACTGCATACGACCGAGGCACACAGGGCCAACACCCGGCATCATGGTGTGGGGAGCGATCTCCTACACTGGCCGTACACCTCTGGTGATCGTCGAGGGGACACTGAATAGTGCACGGTACATCCAAACCGACATCGAACCCATCGTTCTAACATTCCTAGACCGGTGAGGGAACTTGCTGTTCCAACAGGACAATGCACGTCCGCATGTATCCCGTGCCACCGAACGTGCTCTAGAAGGTGTAAGTCAACTACCCTGGCCAGCAAGATGTCCGGATCTGTCTCCCATTGAGCATGTTTGGGACTGGATGAAGCGTCGTCTCACATGGTCTGCACGTCCAGCACGAACGCTGGTCCAACTGAGGCGCCAGGTGGAAATGGCATGGCAAGCCGTTCCACAGGACTACATCCAGCATCTCTACGATCGTCTCCATGGGAGAATAGCAGCCTGCATTGCTGCGAAGGGTGGATATACACTGTACTAGTGCCGACATTGTGCATGCTCTGTTGCCTGTGTCTATGTGCCTGTGGTTCTGTCAGTGTGATCATGTGATGTATCTGACCCCAGGAATGCGTCAATAAAGTTTCCCCTTCTTGGGACGATGAATTCACGGTGTTCTTATTTCAGTTTCCAGGAGTATATAAGGATCCGTCCACTATGCATACATCAAAAACTAAAGTGAAAACTATTCTTGCATAAAATGAAGCACCAAACACGCAGCATAACAAATAATTTGATTTCTAATCCCCTCGTTGCTCTTTCTGTCGGATACCTGTTCATTGCTGCATCGTAATGATAACTTAACTTCTGCAACACCGTACATTCGAGCAACGCTGGGGTTCTGAAACACCCTCCATAACAACTTAAAGAAATACTGCCTTTATTTGGTTGTGCACAAAATCTTCAAATGTCGTTTCTCTAAAAAGATCTAAAAGCTCAGCACGTTCTTTCGGCCATCTATGACCAAATAGAGCTCCGTTTAGCTGCGAGGCCACGTCACTTCATTCGTTTTGATACGTGGACAGTGTGTCTACGTGTACAGTGTGTCCCACCGGGGCAGAATACAATCCCTCGTCCAGTGTCTTGCTGTCCCACTCGAAGAGAGAAATCGATCATCTGTGTCATCAAACGCCACGCTTCTGCAGAGGGACCACACGTAAGGCGGCTTTCATCGTCGCCCAGAGTTTGGTAATGAGTGTATAATGGTGAAATCATCAAATTAAACGCACGGAGTGCGGATCGGATCAAATGTTCAACGTTGACTCTAAGGTACCATACTCCACATGTCTCTGAACATGGGTATGGATCGCCATACCACCTGCCAATTGACATGTGGTTGCCTCCTCTTAATACAATTTCTAGACCGTCTGGTCGTTAGTGTGTGATAGACGTTGCTCGCTGTCGCTGCTTTGGTTTTCGGTAGAGCCATCTGGTTCCATATTAGAAACTGCAGCTGGTTCCCCTATTAAGTGTCCCGTCAGGTATAGAAGATGTTGTAACACCGTGCTAATACGTAACGCTACCGTTCGACCTGAACATTCGGAAGAGTCAAGGGTTCCGTATCTGGTTTTAAAACAGTAGGCCTCCACACAGCAAGGAATCGATAGCCACCGGCATCGGTAGTACTTGGGCAAAGTGCGCAATTCCCTTTACCATATTGGAGTTCATATTTGTAACCCACGGCTTCGACTATCCGAGCACGCTCTCCATACCGACCCAGATTACCATAAGTCACACGTTTATTTCTTCCCCTAGATTATTAATTCATTTGCTGCCAGTCGCATATCGCGTGTTTCCGGTGTAGGTCTTTTTAAGAATGAAGAAAACGAGAAGTCACAGACTATTATTGTCATTGTCACAGGCCCATCTTCGCCTGATACGTTTGTTTATTTCATGATGAACTACAGTTTCACATACTGAATTTTATTCCTGATATTCACTCTAACTGTAGAGGTATAGATGCACTACCTAAAGCGGCATGTGAAAATTAGTGTCAGACCGGGACTCGAACCCGAATATCGCTCTTATCGCGAGTCATCACAGAACCACTTAGACTATCCGAGTACACTCCCCGCACCGACGCAAACTTCCCTATGTCACACATCTATACATTTATTTTCATACACTACTGTCCATTATAATTGCTACACCACGAAGATGACGTGCTACAGACGTGATATTTAACCGACAGGAAGAAGATGCTGTGATATGCTAATGATTAGCTTTTCAGAGCATTCACACAATGTTGGCGCCGGTGGCGACACCTAAAACGTGCCAAGATGTGGAAAGTTTCCAACCGATTTCTCATACACAAACAGCAGTTGACCGGCATTGGCCGGCGAAACGTTGTTGTGATGCCTCGTGTAAGGAGGAGCAATGGGTACCATCACGTTTCCGACTTTAATAAAGGTCGGATTGTAGTCTATCGCGATTGCGGTTTATCGTATCGCGACATTGCTGCTCTCGTTGGTCGCCATCCAATGACTGTTAGCAGAATATGGAATCGGTGGGTTCAGGAGGGTAATGCTGAACGCCGTGCTGTATCCCAACGGCCTCGTATCACTAGCAGTCAATACGACAGGAATCTTATCCTCATGGCTGTAACGGATCGTGCAGCCACGTCTCGATCCCTGAGTTAACAGACGGGGACGTTTGCAAGACAACAGCCATCTGCACGAACAGTGATGGTATGGGGTGCTATTGGTTACACGTCTCGGTCACCTCTTGATGGCATTGACGGCACTTTGAACAATGGACGTTACATTTCAGATGTGTTACGACCAGTGGCTCTGCGAAACCTTAGATTTCAGTAGGATAATACACGACCACATGTTGCAGGTCCTGGACGGACCTTTCTGGATTCAGAAAATGTTCGACTGCTGCCATGGCCAGCACATTCTCCAGATCTCTCACCAATTGAAAACGTCTGGTCAATGGTGGCCTAGCAACTGTCTCGTCACACTACGCCAGTCACTACTCTTGATGACCGAGCGAGGTGGCGCAGTGGTTAGTACACTGGACTCGCATTCGGGAGGACGACGGTTCAACCCCGTCTCCGGCCACCCTGATTTAGGTTTTCCGTGATTTCCCTAAATCGCTTCAGGCAAATGCTGGGATGGTTCCTTTGAAAGAGCACGGCCGATTTCCTTCCCCATCATTCCCTCACCCGAGCTTGCGCTCCGTCTCTAATGACCTCGTAGTCGACGGGACGTTAAACACTAATCTCCTCCTCGTCCACTACTCTTGATGAACTGTGGTATCGTGTTGAAGCTGCATGGGCAGCTGTAGCTGTACACGCCATCGAAGCTCTGTTTGACTCCATGCCCAGGCGTATCAAGGCCGTTATTACGGCCAGTGGTGGTTGTTCTGGGTACGGATCCCTCTGGATCTATGCACGCAAATTGCGAGAAAATGTAATCACATATCAGTTCCAGTATAATATATTTGTCCAATGGGTACCCGTTTATCATCTGCACTTCTTCTTGGTGTAGCAATTTTAATGGCCAGTAGTGTATTATAATTTCATGTGGTCAGTCTCGCACATCTCGTGATTCACGGGAAGGTTGTTTTAGAAACAACACAACGAGAAGTCATAGACTTTCGTTTTTATTTTCATCACAGGACGTTCTTCGTCTTTACGTCTGACTGCTCACGATTAGCGGGAAATCTGGGGTCATACCCCAGTCCGGCACAAATTTCCATGTGTCGCATTAGGTAGTACACCTGTACCTATTACAGTTAAGTTGAATTTCAGTAATAAATTTCAGGGGCAGACGAAATAAATGCGTGACTTGTCGGATAAGAAGAGAATGCAAGGTTCTTCGGGGAAAACATGGACGGTCAAAATATTCGCAACGCCACTCCGAGTAACCACGGAAGCGAACTACACTGGATTTTATTGTGAAAATTATAATATGACTGTAGTACCTCATTTTCGGGTGGAATGTTGCAATATTTTTATTTTCCACGCTCGGTGCTTGTTTATTGGCCGTATATGATTATTCGGGTCGTAATTCGCCGCGGTGGGAAAGCCGACCCACCCACGGCCGCTTCGGTCGGCGCGGTCTCTGCACTGGAGTCCAATTTGCGGCCGGTCGATTTTCAATCGACAGCTGACGGTTGTGGACAGCGCGCAGCCGCTCGCGACGGACACGAGTTATGTCGTCGGCTGTTGGTGCGTGTACGCATCAATTACCCCGCGAGGACACGCGGGCGCGGGCGCTCAACTCGGCCAGTTGCCCGATAAACGTCAGCCCGATGCACGTGACACCTCCCGCAATTGGGCGTTTGCGGTAAATTCGAACTCTCTCTTCCACAGGCGCCGCGCTATCGTTCGATGCAACTCACATGTTAACAACAAACAACTGCTTTGTAGAGGAAAGTCGTGAAACTAATAACTTTGTGGGTTTAGAATGTTTGGTGGTCGGGTTTTTATACTCCGCACCATGTTTTCGTTCCCCTCGGGCTACTTCCAAGGGAGACAGAAGTGTAACTATCGTATATTGCCGCTGGTGGAGCAATAGTGCGGTTTCTATAGTGCAGTGTTCATTAGCTTTCTTTTTGGTTTGGTCCTGTTTCCGAAACTATTTCTTTTTGCTAGCGCTCGCAGCAATCCTGATGGCTAATTTCACAGTATACCTTCTGTTTATGTGTGGTTCAAAAAATTGTTCAAATAGCTCAGAGCACTATGGGATTTAACTTCTGAGGCCATCAGTCCCCTACAACCTAGAACTACTTAAAACTGACTAACCCAAGGACATCACACACATCCATGCCCGAGGCAGGATTCGAACCTGCGACCGTAGCGGTCGCGCGGTTCCAGACTGTAGCGCCTAGAACCGCTCGGCTACCCCGGCCGCCTTATGTGTGGTGTTTCTTAACTTAACATATAGCAGCATCGTATTTTGTGCTACAGTAACGAGCCGGAAATGCTCTTCAGTCTTACAGCTTGATGACGATGATGGGTGTGTGGTGCTATACTCGCTAGCTGGTAAAATATGACACCAACCATAACACTCTCTTCCGTTAAATTGTCACCATTCAAATTACAGTTCAAATGGCTCTGAGCACTATGGGCCTTAACATATGAGGTCATCAGTCCCCTAGAACGTAGAACTTTATCTACATCTTCATCCACATCCATACTCCGCAAGCCACCTGACGGTGTGTGGCGGTGGGTACCTTGAGTACCTCTTACGGTTCTCCCTTCTATTCCAGACTCATGTTGTTCGTGCAACGAAGGAGTGTCGGCATTCCTCATGGTCTCTTCGCGAGATATACGTAGGCGGGAGCAATATACTGCTTGACTCCTCGGTGAAGGTATGCTCTCGAAACTTCAACAAAAGCCCGTACCGATCTACTGAGCGTCTCTCCAGTCTTCCACTGGAGTTTATCTATCATCTCCGTAACGCTTTCGCGATTACTAAATGATCCTGCAACGAAGCCCGCTGCTCTCCGTTGGATCTTATCTACACTCCTGGAAATTGAAATAAGAACGCCGTGAGTTCATTGTCCCAGGAAGGGGAAACTTTATTGACACATTCTTGGGGTCAGATACATCACATGATCACACTGACAGAACCACAGGCACATAGATACAGGCAACAGAGCATGCACAATGTCGGCACTAGTACAGTGTATATCCACCTTTCCCAGCAATGCAGGCTACTATTCTCCCATGGAGACGATCGTAGAGATGCCGGATGTAGTCCTGTGGAACGGCTTGCCATGCCATTTCCACCTGGCGCCTCAGTTGGACCAGCGTTCGTGCTGGACGTGCAGACCATGTGAGACGACGCTTCATCCAGTCCCAAACATGCTCAATGGGAGACAGATCCAGAGATCTTGCTGGCCAGGGCAGTTGACTTACAACTTCTAGAGCACGTTCGGTGGCACGGGATACATGCGGACGTGCATTGTCCTGTTGGAACAGCAAGTACCCTTACCGGTCTAGGAATGGTAGAACGATGGGTTCGATGACGGTTTGGATGTACCGTGCACTATTCAGTGTCCCCTCGACGATCACCAGAGGTGTACGGCCAGTGTAGGAGATCGCTCCCCACACCATGATGCCGGGTGTTGGCCCTGTGTGCCTCGGTCGTATGCAGTCCTGATTGTGGCTCTCACCTGCACGGCGCCAAACACGCATACGACCATCATTGGCACCAAGGCAAAAGCGACTCTCATCGCTGAAGACGACACGTCTCTATTCGTCCCTCCATTCACGCCTGTCGCGACACCACTTGAGGCGGTCTGCACGATGTTGGGGCGTGAGCGGAAGACGGCCTAACGGTGTGCGGGACCGTAGCCCAGCTTCATGGAGACGGTTGCGAATGGTCTGGTCCTCGCCGATACCCCAGGAGCAACAGTGTCCCTAATTTGCTGGGAAGTGGCGGTGCGGTCCCCTACGGCACTGCATAGGATCCTACGGTCTTGGAGTGCATCCGTGCGTCGCTGCGGTCCGGTCCCAGGTCGACGGGCACGTGCACCTTCCGCCGACCACTGGCGACAACATCGATGTACTGCAGAGACCTCACGCTCCACGTGTTGACCAATTCGGCGGTACGTCCACCCGGCCTCCCGCATGCCCACTATACGCCCTCGCTCAAAGTCCGTCAACTGCACATACGGTTCACGTCCACGCTGTCGCGGCATGCTACCAGTGTTAAAGACTGCGATGGAGCTCCGTATGCCACGGCAAACTGGCTGACACTGACGGCGGAGGTGCACAAATGCTGCGCAGCTAGCGCCATTCGACGGCTTACACCGTGGTTCCTGGTGTGTCCGCTGTGCCGTGCGTGTAATCATTGCTTGTACAGCCCTCTCGCAGTTCCGGAGCAAGTATGGTGGGTCTGACACACCGGTGTCAATGTGTTCTTTTTTCCATTTCCAGGAGTGTATCTCTTCTATCAACCCTATCTGGTACCTATCCCAACTTCTTAAACCTAACTAACCTAAGGACATCACACACATCCATGCCTGTGGCAGGATTCGAACCTGCGACAATAGCAGTCGCGCGGTTCCGGACGGAAGCGCCTAGAACTCTCGGCCACCGCGGCCCGCCAAATTAAAGTATCCATGATGTTATGCAGCTTTGTTTCCATAATCTATATGCTATATTTTTTTTGTTTACCATAATTAAATAGGAATACAACTTTTTTTGCTCAACAGGCAAAACTGACGTGTTGTGAAACCTCCGGACGCATGGAGACCGATCTTCTTATTAATTTGTAGCTTATATAAATTAGTATGTTATGAGATCCCACTACCCTACCTACAGTAAAGGCGCAGTAAATTGGCCGCCGGCCCCAAAGAACTGATCGTTAAAAGTCTAGATCATTCGCAGTACTTCGTGTCGACTGTTGTCTGTTTCACATTTCTGCCACCGTCAGCGACCCCAGATTCGTGACATTGTATGTGCTTCACGAATTGTTGTCGTGTTGTCTGTGTGAGCGGATCACTACACGTTTGATAACAGTAAATTCTTTCAAATTGCCTATATCACGTACATTATAGAACATTAAAATCTGATAACGAAATTCAGCTGACTAAGTAGTCGTCCTCAGATCACTCACGGTAAAATAAAAGTTTGTATACAGCGTACTGAAAACTCTGCGTTGTCTAATGAGGGATGTCTATATACGTAACACTTTTAATGCAGAACTGAATAACCAGCTGTGTAAAACCAAATATTTCAAAACTACACTTAATGTGATTGCATTCAGTTATAGAACTTACATATAAAAAAGTTATATATTTTAATGCTGCAGCCAGTCTGAATCAAGACACAACGTAATTGAAATGAAATCATCGTGTGCCACCGATGGCACGGAAGCCGCATCCGGGGAAGTTCAACCGCAGAGTTGCAATTCTTGTTTCAGGTGACGCCACATTGGGCGACTTGCGTGTCGGTGATGATGAGATGATGATGAGGACAACACGACACCCAGTCCACGAGCGGAGAAAATATACAACTCGCCTGGGAATCGAACCCGGGGCCGCTGCATTGTAGGCAAACGCGGTACCACTTTTTTCCGAAACAGTGGTCCATTTCTTTACATACGTATAAGGAAAACATACGTCCCTTTCGTTTCTTCTATTTTTTTCAAATATATTCTTTGTATTATTTTTCTGTGTTCGGTTTGTTAGGCCTACAGTGAGCTACAGATAGGAGAAGACAAGGAGGTCAGGGCTCGAATCCCGAAGCCTGGCCATGATGCCTCCCTCTTCTTGCCGCCGTGCTGCACTTTCACACAGCTTATATTAATTATATATTTATTTTATTTCTTTTGTGCACGTATATACAGAGGGAAAAACACAATAAATTATAACTAACCCATTCATCTGGACTTCGGAAAATCCGCAAGGTGATGCACGATGGCATGTGGGTCGAAACCAAGATGTAGGTGCGTCGTGTTTCGTTCAGAAACACCTGCCAAGCCGGGAACACGCCAACTTAGTGGAGGCGCTGTAAAACGCTGTTAAGATAATTGGCAATGTGAGCGAGAATACGGGAACTGCGTGATGCTTCTACATGTGCCGTTTGCAGATACTGCTAAACATCAAGGCGCGAGTGATCGACTGAGCTAAGGAGGCCGACAAGACGCTTGGAATTAAAAACATCGGTTGCAGTGAACATTGATTTGTATCATTAGGGAAAGTTAAACATTTTTGCCTTTCTGGTGCAAACTTTCAGCTTGCCCCATTGATATAAATAAATGCCCACCGCAACCGATGTTTTTAATTCCTTTCTGTCTTAATTTCTTTTGTTACCTAAGATATCCGCATTTGCCCAGTTTCTCATTCTCCGACAACGTCAGGTGTAACTAACGATCACAAAAGTTTACTAAATGTTTTGAATGTCATTTTTATTCTACCCATTATGTTTTAATACAATAGCCTTCGTTAGATTTCGTATGCCTTACAACAAATATGTATCGCATTTGAAGATGGAGGTATCTATGATGCACGTTGACGAATCCATGTTACTTCCACGTGAAAATTTGTACCGAAGCAGTTAAGGACTACAAGTCAAGCATGCTCGTTGGTTGTCGGTACTGAACACAAACAATAAAACATTCCCCCTTTAACATCCTGACAATTAAAATCAAGCGTTAACGTGTTACTGACTTGGCAACAATTCCTTTATTTTTTCTTTTTTCTTTTCGTTTCTTTAGGAAAACCATTCTTTAGCTCTCAACGTCAGTTGACGTCTTTGGATTCGTCTATTAGACTTAGATGATATGTAAAGTAAGTATCGAGGCATAAGTTAGGTGGCAAAACTAATCTAAACTATTGTCTAGTCACTTCTGCGTCAATACGCAATCACCGGCGCTTTCTACAGTCGCGATAAATAATCTTCTAAGTCGACTGCAGCAAGGGAGTTCAGGCAACCCGTCGAAGGATCTCATCATCCCGAACGATGACCTTACAGAATTCATGTAAGCCTCGTCTATTACATCAAAAGTGTCCGTAGCGATGTGTTTAACTTGTTGTTGTTGTGATCTTTAGTCCTGAGACTGGTTTGATACAGCTCCCCATGCTGCTTAATCCTGTGCAAGGTTCTTCGTCTTCCTGTATCTACTACAGCCTACATCCTTCTGAATCTACTTAGTGTACTCATCTCTTGGTCTCCTCTTCGATTTTTACACTCCACGCTACCCTCCAATACTAAATTGGTGATCCCTCGATGTCTTAGAACATGCCCTACCAACCGATCCCTTCTAGTCGTGCCACAAGCTCCTCTTCTCCCCAGTTCTATTCAATACCTACTCATTAGTTATGTGGTCTACCCTTCTAATCTTCAGCATTCTTCTGTAGCGCCTCATTTCGAAAGCTTCTATTCTCTTCTTGTGTAAACGATTTATTGTCTATGTTTCACTTCCATACATGGCTACACTCCATACAAATACTTTCAGAAACGACTTCCTGACATTTAAATATATGCTCGATGACAACAAATTTCTCGTCTTCAGAAACGCTTTCCTTGCCATTGCAAGTCTACATTTTATATCCTCTCTACTTCGACCATCATCAGTTCTTTGGCTCCCAAAATAGCAAAATTCCTTTACTACTCTAAGTGTACCATTTCCTAATCTACTTCCCACAGCATCACCCGATTTAATTCGACTACATTCCACAATCCTCGTTTTGCATTTGTTGATGTTCGTCTTATACCCTCCTTTCAAGACACTGTTCATTCTGTTCAACTGGTCTTCCAAGTCCTTTGCTGTCTCTGACAGAATTACAATGTCCCCGGCGAACCGCAAAGTTTTTATTTCTTCTCCATGGATTTTAATACCTACTCCGATCTTTTCTTTTGTTTCCTTTAGTGATTGCTCAATATACAGATTGAATAACATCGGGGATAGGCTACAACCCTGTCTCACTCCCTTCCCAACCACTGCTTTCCTTTCATACCCCTCGACTCATAACGGCAATCTGGTTTCTGTATAAATTGTAAATGGTCTTTCGCTCCCTGTATTTTACACCTGTCACGTTCAGAATTTGAAAGAGAGTATTGCAATCAACATTGTCAAAAGCCTTCTATAAATCTACAAATGCTAGAAACGTAGGTTTGCCTTTCCTTAATCTTTCTTCTATGATAAGTCGTAAGGTCAGTATTGCCTCACGTGTTCCAACATTTATACAGAATCCAAATTGATCTTCCCCGAAGTCGGCTTCTATCAGTTTTTCCATTTGTCTGTAAAGAATTCCAGTCAGTATTTTACAGCTGTGACTTATTAAACTGACAGTTCGTTGATTTACACATCTGTCAACACCTTCTTTCTTTAGGATTGGAATTATTATATTCTTCTTGAAGTCTGAGGGTATTTCGCCTGTCTCATACATCTTGCTCAGCTGATGGTAGAGTTTTGTTAGGCCTGGCCCTCCCATTCTAATATGAATGTAGACCACTCCGGAGGCCTTGTTCGACTCAGGTCCTTCAGTCCTCTGTCTAACTCTTCACTCAGTATCATATCTCACATTTCATCTTCATCTACACCCTCTTGCATTTCCATAATATTGTCTTCAAGTACATCGCCCTTGTATTAATCCTCCATATAGTCCTTCCAACTTTCTGCTTTCCCTTCTTTGCTTAGAACTGGATTTCCATCAAAGCTCTTGATATTCATGCAAGTGGTTATCCTGTCTCCAAATGTCTCTTTAATTTTTCTGTAGTCAGTATCCATCTTACACCTAGTGAGATAAGCCTCTACATCCTTACATTTGTTCTCTAGCCATCCCAGCTTAGCCATTTTGCACCTCCTGTCGATCTCATTTTGAGACGTTTGTATTACCTTTTGCCTGCTTCATTTGCTGCATTTTTATACTTTCTCCTGTCATCAATTAAATTCAATATTTCTTCTGTTGCCCAAGGGTATCTATTAGCCTTCTTCTTTTTACCTACTTGATTCTCTGCTGCCTTCACCATTTCATCCCTCAAAGGTACCCATTGGTCTTCTACTGTATTTCATTCCCCCATTCCTGTCAGTTGTTCCCTTATGCTCTCCCTGAAACCTTGTACAGCCTTTGGTTCTTTCAGTTCATCCAGGTTCCATCTCCTTAAATTCCCACATTTTTGCAGTTTCTTCAGTTTTAATCTACAGTTCATAACCAATAGATTGTGCTCAGTGTCCACATCTGCCCCTGGAAATGTCTCACAATTTAAAGCCTGGTTCCTAAATCTCTGTGTTACCATTATATAATCTATCTGATATCTTCTAGTGTCTCCAGGGTTCTTCCACGTATACAACCTTCTTTCATGATTCTTGAACCATGTGTTAGTTATTATTAAGTTATGCTCTACGCAAAATTCTACCAGGCGGCTTCCTCTTACATTTCTTAGTCCCAATCCATATTCACATACTATGTTTCCTTCTCTCCCTTTCCCTACTCTCGAATTCCAGTCATCCATGAATATTAAATTTTCGTCTCCCTTCACTACCTGAATAATTTATTTTATCTCATCATACATTTCATCAATTTCTTCGTCATCTGCAGAGCTAGTTGGCATATAAACTTCTACTACTGTAGTCGTCGTGGGCCTTGTGTCTATCATAACGCGTTAACTATGCTGTTTGTAATAGCTTATCCGTACTCCTGTTTTTTTATTCATTATTAAACCTACTAATGCATTACCCCTATTTGATTTTGTATTTACAACCCTGTGTTCACCTGACCAATGGTCTGGTTCCTCCTGCCACCGAACTTCACTAATTCCCACTATATCTAACTTTAACCTATCCATTTTCCTTTTTAAATTTCTAACCTACCTGACCGATTAAGGGATCTGACATTCTACGCTCCGATCCGTAGAACGACAGTTCTTTCTCCTGATACGACGTCCTCTTGAGTAGTCCCCGCCCGGAGATATTTTACCCAAGAGGATCATACAGTAAAGCTGCACGCCCTCGGGAAAAATTACGCCTGTAGTTTCCCCCTGCTTTCAGCCGTTCGCAGTACCAGAACACCAAGGCCATTTTGGTTAGTGTTACAAAGTCAGATCAGTCAATCATCCAGACTGTTGCCCCTGCAACCACTGAAAAGGCTGGTGCCCCTCTTCAGGAACCACACGTTTGTCTGGCCTCTCAACAGATACCCCTCCGTTGTGGTTGCACCTATGGTACTGTTATCTGCATCGTTGAGGCACGCAAGCCTCCCCACCAACGGGAAGGTCCTTGGTTCATGCGGGGTGTTTAACTTAACGGAACAAAAAATGGCGCAATACTGTTCGGTTAGTGCATGCACTACACACTGTGGCAATTCAGATGGGATGATTACACTCCATCGGCTAGGTAGCAAGTGGGTCAGTGTCCCAGCTCACGTGACATTACCGATCACAAATCCGCCGATTGAACCTCACCGAATCCGTCTATACCGACCAGAAATTCAGACACGATACTTAATGGACATATCGTGTGTTGTCCTCGGAGTCTTTGGCGACGGCATACATGAATAAAACGTTCTCGGTTTTCCAGTCGCGTCAAATCGAATAAAATTTTATTCGAATTGACGCTGGGAAACCGAGAACGTTTATTCATATGCCGTGTTAAATGGTATGATCAATTGTAGAACGCACGTGCATAAAAGCTTTCGTATCGCCCACGAAGCGTGAAACCCATACTTCATTCATCCAGTATTGGAGACTGAGAACACTTAGAGACTTACACCTAATTTAAAACTTTTAAGAAATTTGATCTCTCTCGAAAGGAAAAACGATTATCGCTTACTAAATTTTCCACTTTCGTGGCAGTAAGACTGCCACATGAAGCATGGCGTTTTAATTTATTACCTCTTCAATATTAATTGTATTCGTGATACTTTTGCAGACCCTATTCATATATACCACTGAAGGTACTAGAAAACTTACATCACTGTGCAACACTTACTTTGAAAGGTACAACCTCACAAATTCTGAGATACATGAAAACTAGCATGTATCACGTTTTTATTTATTACGTCTTTATTACTAACTCTACTCGCAGCACATTTCGCAGACAGTATCGACAAATGCTGCTGAATGAACCTAAAATTTATCACTGTTCACCAGATAGTTCAGGATATATGACATCATTAACACTTAGATGGTTGATAAACTGCAGCATCATGCATGATATTTTAATTTATTATTTCTTTACTACTAATGTTATTCACAACATATTCCAATGAGGGTAGCCACATATAACATTGGATGTATCAAAAAAATCATGTCATTTCACAGCTCGTAGTTCAAGAGACACGATGTGATAAGCATTAAGGTGTCCAAAAATGAAATTGCTGAGATAAATTTGCTGTACGCAAAGGTGAAATCTGTAGTCAAATAAGAATGAATTTTGGTAAATATACTGTTATATTAAATACACTTGACATGTGTCAGGGGTACTAATCTCACCCTTAACCTCTGGAACGATTACAAATGAATTCGGTATGCATATTAGTTACAACCAGGAAAAAAATACTGCAGGGGTAAGAAACGCCTCCTACTGTGGTGAGAGTGATAACGTGTAGATAGATGTGAGAAAGAAGGGACGGAGAATCAGCAAGTGGGAATTAGCACTTAGACGGAGATAAGAGGGGAAGATGGAGATAGAGGTTGGGGAAATGGATGGGGAGAACAGAACGAGATGGTAGGGAGTGACGGATGGAGACGATGAATGGAAAGAGGTGGTGGAGGAGGTGGACAGAGAGGATGTGAAGGAGGAGATAAATAGAGGGTGGAGAAAGAGGAGATGGACTAGTAGAAGATTGGAATAAATACGTCCGAGCAATGCTGGCTAGTCAGATAGTTTAATAAGGTTGCTCACAACCGAGGTATTCCTCGAAGACAGTGATGATTTTTCAATCAGTAGGATCACTACACAGCTCGATTTTCCCAGTTAATCGAAGTGACTATGTACAGCAGCATACCACTAACGATACATTGAAAAGTTATCTTTTTTATCAAATGGTTCAAATGGCTCTGAGTACTATGGGACTTAACGTCTGAGGTCATCAGTTCCCTAGAACTTAGAACTACTTAAACCTAACTAACCTAAGGACATCACACACATCCATGCCCGAGGCAGGGTTCGAACCCGCAACAGTAGTGGTCGCGCGGTTCCAGACTGAAGGGCCTAGAACCGCTCGGGCACTCCGCCGGCTATCTTTTGTATCTTAATCGTGTGGATTATCTTGCATCCCATTCACTTGAGATGATTTACCTCTCATAAACAAGGAATACCTTAACTGCAGGAAATACTGAAATAAGACACAAGCTTTTATTTTTTTATTTTGTTGTACCATTGCTACGTTTAGGCCTCAGTCCATCGTCAGATGGTAGGACTAACTTCGTTTTAGGTTTGTGTGTCCTAAAATACAACAAAATTTTTGGTTTTACACTTACGTATGGTCTGCATGTAGTACCTACTTCCCGAGAAAATCCTTCTTTTCGTTGTAAGACAGAGGGCGTTTCTTTCTTTTTTTTCTTCAATCAGTACTGATTAGTAAACTGAACTAAATTCCAGATGGTGTAGACATTTGTTTACATTGGTTGTTGGTATGGTCTTCCAGGGAATGTCACAGCTGTACTGATTTGGAAAACTTCTGGAGTTACTCCAAAGTTACTTGTTCATAGAACAAATAACTTTATACTATTACACATTTAATTATTTTACTTTGAAATATGCTGTTAATGGCCAATGAAGATCTTTCTTGCTGTTAATTATTATTTGTGGCGTTTAAAATTTTACGAATTTTACGTAATTATGGAGGGGCATTTGGCTTTTTAATTCAAGTTGATCGTTCAATATGCAGTCAGGGTTATTGTGAATGTTGTTGCATATCTCAAATTCCTCCAACAAACTCGTCTGTACTGCTTTTCGGGCAAAATGTGATATCTCTAAGTTTTCTTTGACGCTTATCTCTGTTTTTCCATGTTGGGACAAGTGAGTAGCGAAAGTTGACTGATTTAGGTTTTTGAGCCTAATAGCATTCATCTGTTCACAGTATCTTATCTTGAAATTTCTATCAGTGTGGCCACTGTAAAATTTCGGTCAGTCAGAAAAATTTAGTTTATAAATGCCAAATTCGTTGTGTATGTCAGTTTTCGAATTACAAAACACGGATCTGAAGATAGTCATTATAGAACGAAACCCGTAATCTGTGAACAAAACGTTTGTGACCATAGACGTAAATTAAAGGAAATTTATTTGAAATTTGAGCTGTGAATAACTTTTTCTTTCAATTTAATGTTTCTGGAAAAACTACTTTTGTTATTTTTGGCACGAAGTAACTTTGCAGTCTGATATGTTTACCCACGATTAGTGTACAGACATATTTCGCAGAGTTTTGAGGAACTATTTGTGCTGGTGAGTCGTTTGATATGGACTTGGAGGTATTTTTGTTACTGCATTTATTTTTCATTCTATTTTGAAGTTTCATGATTGTCTCAGAGGTGTAACAATTATTGTGGTTATTCGTTTTATTGTTTTTAGGTCTTGTAGTCTATCTTCAGCATTCAAAGAAATTCTTTTCATTTTGTTAATCATAGTCCTATTATATGCCGTTTTGTTTGGTCTTCCTGACGCCATGAGCTACGGATTGTGATATCTGTTGTAGTGAGCTTTCTGTATATCTTAAATCTATGTTTACAACTGCATTTACTCATCTTCTGAAAAAAGAAATTTACAGCACTTTAAGTTTCATGTTGTTGTTGTTGTTGTTGTTGTCTTCAGTCCTGAAACTAGTTGATGCAGCTCTCCACGCTACTCTATCCTGTGCAAGCTTCTTAATCTTCCAGTACTTACTGCAACCTACATCCTTCTGAATCTGCTTAGTGTATTCATCTCTTGGTCTCCCTCTACGATTTTTACCCTCCACGCTGCCCTCCAATGCTAAATTGGAGATCCCTTGATGCCTCAGGACATGTCCTACCAACCGGTCCCTTCTTCTTGTCAAGTTGTGCCACAAACTCCTTTTCCCCTTAATTCTGTTCAATACCTCCTCATTAGTTATGTGATCTACCCATCTAATCTTCAGCATTATTCTCTAGCACCACATTTCGAAAGCTTATATTCTCTTCTTGTCAAAACTATTTATCACCCATGTTTCACTTTCATACATGGATACACTCCATACACATACTTTCAGAAACGACTTCCAGGCACATAAATCAATACTCGATGTTAACAAATTTCTCTTCTTCAAAAACGCTTTCCTTGCCAATACCCGTCTACATTGTCTATCCTCTCCGGCCATCATCTGTTATTTTGCTCCCCAAATAGCAAAACTCCTTTACTACTTTAAGTGTCTCATTTCAAAATCTAATTCCCTCAGCATCACCCAGCTTAAATCGACTACATTCCATTATACTCGTTTTGCTTTTGTTGATGTTCATCTTATATCCTCCTTTCAAGAAACTGTCAATTCCGTTCCACTGCTTTTCAAGTCCTTTGCTGTCTCTGACAGAATTACAATGTCATCGGCGAACCTCAAATATCTTATTTCTTCGAAAATGAGATTTACAGGAAGTGCTAAATGGCTAAGCACGGATGGCTAGAGGACAAATGTAAGGAGGTACCGGCTTATCTCACTAAGGGTAAGATAGATACTGCCTACAGGAAAATTAAAGAGACCTTTGAAGAAAAGAGGACCACTTGTATGAATATCAAGAGCTCAGATGGAAACCCAGCTCTAAGCAAAGATGGGAAAGCAGAAAGGTGGAAGGAGTATATAGAGGGTCTATACAAGGGCGATGTACTTGAGGACAATATTATGGAAATGGAAGATGATGTAGATAAAGATGAAATGGGAGATACGATACTGCGTCAAGAGTTTGACAGAGCACTGGAAGACCCGAGTCGAAACAAGGCCCCGGGAGTAGACAACATTCCATTAGAACTACTGACGGCCTTGGGAGAGCCAGTCCTGACAAAACTCTATCATCTGGTGAGCAAGATGTATGGGACAGGCGAAATACCCTCAGACTTCAAGAAGAATATAATAGTTCCAATCCCAAAGAAAGAGGTTTGACAGATAAGAAAATTAGCGAACTATCAGTTTAATAAGTCACAGCTGCAAAATACTAACGCGAATTCTTTACAGACGAATGGAAAAACTGGTAGAAGCCGACCTCGGGGAAGGTCAGTTTGGATTCCGTAGAAATGTTGGAACACGTGAGGCAATACTGACCTTACGACTTATCTTAGAAAGATTAAGGAAAGGCAAACCTACGTTTCTAGCATTTGAAAATTTATAGAAAGCTTTGGACAATGTTGAGTGGAATACTCTCTTTCAAATTCTGAAGGTGGCAGGGGTAAAATACAGGGAGCGAAAGGCTATTTACAATTTGTACAGAAACCAGTTAGCAGTTGCAAGTGTCGAGGGTCATGAAAGGGAAGCAGTGGTTGGGAAGGGAGTGAGACAGGGTTGTAGCCTATCCCCGATGTTATTCAACCTGTATATTGAGCAAGCAGTAAAGGAAACAAAAGAAAAATTAGGAGTAGGTATTAAAATCCATGGAGAAGAAATAAAAACATTGAAGTTCTCCGATGACATTGTAATTCTATCAGATAAAGCAAAGGACTTGGAAAAGCAGTTAAACGGAATGGATAGTGTCTTGAAAGGAGGATATAAGATGAACATCAACAAATCCAAAACGAGGATAGTGGAATGTAGTCGAATTAGGTCGGGTGATGCTGAGGTAAGTAGATTAGGAAATGGTGCACTTGAAGTAGTAAAAGAGTTTTTCTATTTTGGGAGCAAAATAACTGATGATGGTCGAAGTAGAGAGGACATAAAATGTAGACTGGCAATGGCAAGGAAAGCGTTTCTGAAGGAGAGAAATTTATTAACATCGAGTATAGATTTAAATGCCTGGAAGTCGTTTCTGAAAGTATTTGTATGGAGTGTAGCCATATATGGAAGTGAAACATGAACGACAAATAGTTTGGCCAAGAAGAGAATAGAAGCTTTCGAAATGTGGTGCTACAGAAGAATGCTGAAGATTAGATGGGTAGATCATATAACTAATGATGAAGTACTGAATAGAATTGGGGAGGAGTATGTGGCACAACTTGACAAAAAGAAGGGACCTGTTAGTAGGACATGTTCTGAGGCATCAAGGGATCACAAATTTAGCATTGGAGGGCAGCGTGGAGGGTAAAAACCGTAGAGGGAGACCAAGAGATGAATACACTAAGCAGATTCAGAAGAATGTGGGTTGCAGTAAGTACTGGGAGACGAAGAAGCTTGCACACGATGGGGTAGCATGGAGAGCTGCTTCAAGCCAGTCTCAGGACTGAAGAGCACAACAACAACAACCATGGATTTTAATACCTACTCCAATTTTGTTTTGTTTTGTTTACTGCTTGTTCAATATACAGATAAGTTTCATACTCAACAGTAAATTTCGTGTTTTGGTTGTGTTTGTTAAGCTCTTCTGGAAACTGGTCAATTTCTTCTGCTGTTCCACTAAGTAAGATAAGTGTGTGATCCACATATTTTCGTAAAATATTATTTTTTCCTTATTGTCAAATTAGCATGTTAAGTAAATGTTGGCCTGCGAGGTAGCTAGGCAACTGCAAAGTAATCTTTCTGTTCGTTAGGTCTGTTATTAATTCTGATGTATTTATGCGATAACACTAAGATTAGATGTTCAACAAAGTCACAAATTACACAAAGGCTGACCTTTTTCCGTTATGCCAAATTATTTTTAATTATTGAGATTATTTCTTTCACCGGTGTATTTGTGTACAAGACATCTTCATCAGAAGATGTGAATCTGACTGAGTTTGGTATGGGAGTGTCTTTGTTTTCTGAAAGCTCAGAGCTATTGTTTGCACGAAAATTATTTTAAAATATAACGTCTTTTGTTTTTCGTAATGGTTTTAGCGTTTTTCTGTGTAAACTACTGTTGCAATCATGGCGAGTGAGAAGGGTAACAGTAGGCTGAAAAGTGAATTGCGAAGTGACGGTGGCAGTGAGACGAGCGTAGCTTGGTAGCACCACATAGTAAAAGGAACTGACAAACGTTCAAGACAATAATTTGGTAATAGTGAATAGGGATATGGACCAGACAGTAAATCATGGGTAGAAATTGAAACAACCAGTGAAGAACAAAGGACTGTTGACGATCGATCGGCTTGTAACAGTTCGCCTCAGGAATGCGAAATGACAGAACAAATTCTTGCAAATACCGTAGATTCAGGTTTTGCATCAATACACATTTCTCAGTTAAGTTTGGATACAATTTCTGCTTCTGGAAATACGAATATTGCTGGTGCAAACGCACTGATGAAAAACACAAAGGAACATGTTTCAGTCACGAATGAAATGTTAGTGGTATTAATTCGAAAATTTGAACAAAATCGGAAACAAACGCAACACACAATTGAACAAAATCAGAAGCAACAACCTCAAAAGTTACACCACTGACGAAGTTAAACAACACGTGAATATTTAACCGCTGAGCTAAACAAAATCTAACCGAAATATCACAAAATTTCTGAAGAAGTAAGAACACAAATTTGTGAGCATTGTCAGCCTAATTTTTCACCATATGAAGACACATTATAGAACAATGAAGCAGCAACAATAGACTGTAGACCATTCTACACGAAAATCATGACATCTTGCTAAAAATGACTCTGTTGCATCTATCGATACGGTTGCGCTACTTGTAAAAAAATCAAGAAAACTTAAAGGAAACAGTAGATACGATTACGACACAAGTGGACACTCTGAAACTTGTCTCAAAAATACACACATTGTCGGAAAAAGTGGCCGAACATTTGGACCAGTTAACAAATATACCTACGAAGGTAGATGAAGATTTGAATGATACAAGGCCGGTAGCATTTACTGACAAAGAGGAGTACGAGGAAATTAGGAGAACAAATTAATACGCAACTCAAAAGAGAAATACGGGAAGTACAAGATCAGATGCCACAGGTGGTACTAGAATTACGCATTTCAGAGGACACTCGCGCTCCGACATGGGAAGAGGGATATAGAAACATGGAAATGTCACACGGCAATAATACATGGTGTTTCAGAAATTTTGACAGGAGTCAGCACGGTGCACCGAGCGTAGGGATGGAACCGCCGACTCGACGTAATAACGACCGATTTGCGACTCGCCGACACGACGTCTTTGAACTTTTAACCATTCTGGATTTGGAACACTGCGACTGTCTTGTTAAAGGTTTCAGGAATTACTGCAACCAATCGCCGTTTTTTCTCAAGTTTTTATTTATTCATGCCCGGTTTCGATTCTTCCCACATACAGTGCTCACTTTTTCGTCTCTATATTTGCCACAGATACACGACCCCCACAATACTCCAAACTAAATTGTATCATCTGATAATGGATTGCCAGGCGATTCTAAATCGGCAATTAATAAATAAAAATTGAAGAAGAAACGACGATTGGTTACAGTAATTCCAGAAACGATGACTTTGACAATAAGCTCTTCATCACAACCCATAAAATTAGAACATTCAAGAATTCTAGTAATCACATACATACACAAGCTTCATCAATTTTCTCATAGCTTTTCTCCTAGAGCATAGTTTAGAATTTATGTGTGGCTATTGAGAAACATGAACCAGCTGTAAGAATGCGATCACTTATTTGCAACTGTCACAGTGCAGGAGATTTTTATCATGCCTTCGTTTCTGCATATTGGTCTCAGGCTACAAAAGCTTGAGGAATCAGTATCTGTCAAACCCGTACAGCCTCTCAGAACTTAATGGCAATCCCTTAATTAAATTGCCTGAACAGTTAAGACATATTATTTTGGCTGGACGTTGGAAAGGTGATATCGAAGCTTTTCAGGGACTATTGCTAGAACTGGAAATCAACACAGACAGAACAGGGAAACAGCAACAATTATAGATTATATCTATCACAGTTTCATGACGACAGAAACAATAATAGTACAAGACAAGTCTACCGTTATAATGCAAATCATCACCAAAACACACACCACCCGTATGACAGTCATTGACTGAATAACAATAACTACAGAGACAGATCACATTTCCGTGCTAATGGCTATAACAGAACCAACTGTAGAAATAGATAGTATGGGAAGCAGAACAGTAATTACTAAGGCAGACAAAATGATTTCAGACGCAACCGTCCACCCCGTAATTATGATTCCAGAAGATTTTCTCCACCCCCTAATCGACAAGAAAGGAACTACAGAAATTACCTCAAGACGACAGACGCTATAGTCAGGACAACAGACCTGAAGTTAATCAGAACTATCGTGATTAAGATCCCTACAGGGGTCTCTCGATAAGTTGAAATTGTAGATATTAGACCTCAAATCCCCATAGTGAGGCGCGACAAGAAAGAGATAATAGACAATGTTTCACACCACAGGTAGCTACAAAATCTACTTATGAGGCGGACGACATACCTGCCATGACTATCAACTATTTGAAAATGGAAGACATTAGGGACATTTTACGACACGACACGAAATAGAACAATATTGCAAATCTCGCAATTCACATCACAATGAATGACATAAAATTTACGGCAGTACTTGACTCTGGCAGTCCTATTTTGATAATTAGTGAAACTGATCCCAGTAAATGCAACAAATCGAATGATTGCCCCACACTTCCTTTATGTAAAATTAAATTACAAGGTGCTATTTTTGGCAAAATTGCAGATGTACGCCAACAGACAAACTTAGAATTCTTTGGTCAAAGCCATAGATTTATTATGAATTTTCTTATTGTTCCATTACTGTCGACAGAGATTATATTAGGCGTAGATTTTTTGAATGAGTATAAAGCAAATTTTAACCTTTCACGAAGCTGAAGTAAGTTTAGAGAAAGATGGTAAGACAATAGCTTTGAAATTTGAAGATTGGCTTTCAAACAACGACGAGGAAATCAATTGGCTTTACGTTTTGTCAGACAACAGTTTGGAACTTTCGACGGAATCTGACACTAATGTTCACTTTGCAAGTACTGAAAGGGATGACATTCATGACGTATTGGATACTAACGTTTTAATTAAGGAAAAAGTCCAAACAATTGAAAACTGTAAAGACACTGATAGGCAAGGTCTTTTCGACATCTTACAATCCCATTCCACAGTTTTTACTCGCAAAACAGGAACAAATAAAGGATTTCACTACAAATTTCGTGTTTGTGAGCATACAAAATTTCGCGTCATACCGCAATACGTTACAGCAGAGTACTTTCAAGTTCATGGCAATGAACTTAATAACTACGACATTTACACGCGTAGCACTTTACTTTTGTATATGACAGGGTAAGTACATTAGTTTTGGGAGAATTTTGCTTATGGAAGACGATATCTACGACACTTGGCACATTTTTACCATTAGGTGATGACAGAAATTTTCTTACAGCAAGAAGTACAGTTTAGCGCTACACGACACGCATTTGAGTGATTACTTTTGTAATTGGAACTTTTTTGTGAGATAAGTGACTTATGAAAAATAATGGGGTTTCCACTGTTAGGATCAGTGATTCAAATGAATTTAGGCAATTAACAGAGTTGTAAGTAGTTTCATATTTCTTTAATTTCATATTTTTTGGATTTGTATTATTATTATAATTTCTTGCAATTCAGGGACATTCTTTTGTGTTAATTATCGGAAGTCATGTTTTCAAATTATAGCAGTAAGATTGCGTTGGACTTGTATATTGTGGCCGGCCGGGGTGGCCGAGCGGTTCTAGGCGCTGCAGTCTGGAACCGCGTGACCGCTACGGAAGCAGGTTCAAATCCTGCCTCGGGCATGGATGTGTGTGTTGTCCTTAGAGCAGTTAGGTTTAAGTAGGTCTAAGTTCTAGGGAACTGATGACCTTAGAAGTGAAGTCCGATAGTGTTCAGAGCCATTTGAGCCATTTTGTATATTGTGTAATAAATGAATAGGTTAAGTTTGAGTTGTCTTTTCCAGGGAAAATTCGGTAAAAAAAATAATCAAAGAGCAAGACTCAAGATTTCCACCCCCTCGTACGGATTTATGGAGACCCTGCAGGATTAATGGTGTCATTTGCCACCACCACTACTTCAGACATTAGTCGAGTGCATGCCACGTCGTGTTGCGGCACTTCTGCGTGCTCATGAGGGCCCTACACGAAATTAGGCAGGTATACCAGTTTCACTGGTTCTTCAGTGTATAAGTAGGGTGCAGAATCTGAAAATATTTTCGTTTTGTTTATACTAAGTAAATGGGTACTATACAATCACAATAAAAATGTATAAGAATACTAATTTCGTTAACTGTCGTTGATTTTCGTTCATAACATACTTTCTAAAGGTAAGAAAGGCCTTGAATCCGAAAGGCTGATTATGACATTTGTAGCTAAAAGGCACATTCACTCCTTGGACTTAAAAATTTACTGAGAAGTTTAAGATAGTTACATAATCAGATATTAAAAATCTGTAAAATAATAAATACTTTGTTCCAGTGGCAGACTATGTTACGATATTTTCAAAAGTCGAGTACAACGTACTCCCCCTTCCACCCCCGCTTTGTTACTGTAAGGGTTAAGTGCAGCAGCTCATAAAACAGGCAGCCCTGTGTGCTTGACAACGTAGTGCGTGCAGAGTGCACCTCTCCGCCGAGTAAGGTAGCCGCGTGAATCCAGTTACTCCGCGAAGGAGCAGAGGAGCTGTAGCGCGCTCCAGCTCTGCCCCACACGAGATGCAATGAGAGCTTGCCTGCCTCACACGCCCCACCACAGGAGACGTCTGCGGCGCCCGCGCCCTCGCCCGCGCTCCACCCCACACAGTACCACAGCACTACCAACACCACTACCACCTCCGCCGCCACACACCACACCACCGCCGCCTACAATTAGCCGCCAGCTGCATCCCCGCCGCTTCGGGCTCCCCGAATTCTCGGAGCTCCGCCGCCAGCCTTCACACTTAAACGCCGAAGGAATTTTGTTAATATTCTTCGGTTAATTACTTAATTAGGCAGCCACCTTGCGAGGAACAGCCAAGTCAAATAAGGAGGCGGTCCTCGGAGTCTCTGGTGCGCCGCGGACGCTGTGCCAAGTAGGCCACACCCAGCTGTAACTGCGGCTTACATTCCTGCCGACACGCGGTTCTGTCGAAACACCCTACACTTTAAGCGTCTGAGAAGATTAAAGGGATATTACTCAACGCTCTGCCGCACTTCTACTTGGCTTTGGCAGTAGTAGGGTGGGAAAGAACCGAGAGGTTTAAGTTACCTCAACTGTCGCCGCTGTTTGACTGTTTTAACGCGATACCCTGGTAACCCCTTTCCGTGTACCCCTTGTAAGTTCGTCTTCTGAACGGCAAATCTGCTCATTAAATCTTAATCAGTGTAACCTGATTGAATTAATCCTCAGTACTAGTTACTCGACATATCTAAGACTGTCATCAGTGTACCTTCAAATTTAAAGACCGGGGCCTACTTTCATGCTTATACTGTTAACGCCATAAGCAGGAAGGAAGGAATTCAGAATCACGAAAACGATTTGAGTGCCAGTTACGCACGTGGTTTCCCCGTTACGCTTGTGGTTAGCCGGTTTCTTATACAGGGTCCTGAAGATCGTGAATTGTAGGGCCCAAATCGATTACGGATTATGCAATAATCTTAAGAACAATTGAATCGGTTATTCATACCCGGATAAAAACCTAACAGTCGTTGATCACTCAACAACAGTAAAACTACAATGTACCGTAAATCGGGTGTACTTTGACCGATTTTCAGATTCAAATTTGCTTTAAATTCAATGACATTTAAGGTAGTTAACACAGGGGCTTGTATGGAATGATTATAAAACACAGCGAAAATAATGGGAAAATTTGTAGATGCTCAAACATAGTATGGATTTTGGGATACATTAACCGACCTGTACTGCTATCAAAACTGTTAACTACCCTTCAACTTGTGGTCAATATTACAAAACCACATGAAAATTTCACCACCCAGGAATAAATACACGGATATAAAGTTTTCATGAGCACTTTATTAAGCTTCATAAAACAAAAAAAAAATACCTAATCAGATACATAAATCCAACAGTGTGAGCCATCATCAAAATTATAAATATAATGAAAGGTACGGTTATAGGATGGAGTACCACTACAAATGTAGCTGAGTGTAGTAAATTCAATTTCTTTCATGTTAACCTTAATTCTCGTTTCAAAACAGATAGTGGAGTTGTAACTGGTTATACATTCTTCATTTATTGAGTGAAAATCTGGCGCTTATGCCTAAACAAAGTTCATTTCTCGTTTCAGGAGATATTTGACAATGTATGATACACCTGTATCACTGCCTGAACCACAATGAATCGCAATTTGAGCAATATGTGATTGTCATTTGCTTTTCTTAGTTGTAGGCACCCTAACTACTACAAATGAGCATTTTCCTATATATCGATGGTTAATGTTTGTATTCCGTAGTTCCACAGTGTCGTTGGCATCAACATCATTTAGTGAGATGTGTAATTGTATCCTGGGGGACCCATGATTAGTAGCCAAGCCCCGAAACAGATAAATTATGCACATGACCAAGGAAATCTTAATCTACTGTCACATATAAGCAGGTGAACAAAAAACTAATCCGCGATCTGTCTTAAGAATTAATCGAGTAACGTACATGGTACAGCTGAAAACACCGATGGCTTTTCAGTTAAATGATGTCGGTGGATTCGCAAAACCAGATATTAACACACTTCGTCGTATACATTTGTAATTCGCAATTCGTTTACCAGTTGCTGCATGAGAAAACCGGCACTTCATGGCGCCATCAAGCATATATTGATGCAATCTTACCTCCAAACACTATAATACTAAACACCCAACTGAGAGCCAGTAGAAAGCTGAAAAGATTTTGGTGTATGAGTGTTCAATGTGACCACTGCAGTCAAAGTAAACCCAGTTTACGGTACTCATTCTAGAAGAAACCATATTCACCTTGTGAGCTATCAATATCCAATGGATCCTAGCCGATTGTACTTCTGCCTCTAATTCTATGAGGTGACGGCAAGTGAAGTCACTTGTGACACAGGAGCCTCGGTTTTCATAAACTTTTACATTTTTCCAGTAAATTTTTTACTATGTCTGTCCAAAATTTTCGAGACTGGTTTGATAGAAAACAGAGCAATAGTTAAACTTATGTTTTCAGTACCTCTTAAGCTCTACGCAATGTCCTACTAAATGAGTGCAACGCACAGGAAGTTCATTCACCCACACGAAACTGTCAAAAGAGTGCTTTTCTGGGTCATTGTCCTACTCGCGCACCATATTTGCTTTGAATGTTAGTTACAGGGTGTTTCAAAAATGACCGGTATATTTGAAACGGCAATAAAAACTAAACGAGCAGCGATAGAAATACACCATTTGTTGCAATATGCTTGGGACAACAGTACATTTTCAGGCAGACAAACTTTTGAAATTACAGTAGTTACAATTGTCAACAACAGATGGCGCTGCGGTCTGGGAAACTCTATAGTACGATATTTTCCACATATCCACCATGCGTAGCAATAATATGGCGTAGTCTCTGAATGAAATTACCCGAAACCTTTGACAACGTGTCTGGCGGAATGGCTTCACATGCAGATGAGATGTTCTGCTTCAGCTGTTCAAATGTTTCTGGATTCTGGCGGTACACCTCGTCTTTCAAGTGTCCCCACAGAAAGAAGTCACAGGGCTTCATGTCTGGCGAATAGGGAGGCCAATCCACGCCGCCTCCTGTATGTTTTGGATGGCCCAAAGCAATCACACGATCATCGAAATATTCATTCAGGAAATTAAAGACGTCGGCCGTGCGATGTGGCCGGGCACCATCTTGCATAAACCACGAGGTGTTCCCAGTGTCGTCTAAGGCAGTTTGTACCGCCACAAATTCACGAAGAATGTCCAGATAGCGTGATGCAGTAATCGTTTCGGATCTGAAAAATGGGCCAATGATTCCTTTGGAAGAAATGGCGGCCCAGACCAGTACTTTTTGAGGATGCAGGGACGATGGGACAGCAACATGGGGCTTTTCGGTTCCCCATATGCGCCAGTTCTGTTTATTGACGAAGCTGTCCAGGTAAAAATAAGCTTCGTCAGTAAACCAAATGCTGCCCACATGCATATCGCTGTCATCAATCCTGTGCACTATATCGTTAGCGAATGTCTCTCGTGCAGCAATGGTAGCGGCGCTGAGGGGTTGCCGCATTTGAATTTTGTATGGATAGAGGTGTAAACTCTAGCGCATGAGACGATACGTGGAGGTTGGCGTCATTTGGACCGCATCTGCAACACGGCGAACGGAAACCCGAGGCCGCTGTTGGATCACCTGCTGCACTAGCTGCGCGTTGCCCTCTGTGGTTGCCGTACGCGGTCGCCCTACCTTTCCAGCACGTTCTTCCGTCACGTTCCCAGTCCGTTGAAATTTTTCAAACAGATCCTTTATTGTATCGCTTTTCGGTCCTTTGGTTACATTAAACCTCCGTTGAAAACTTCATCTTGTTGCAACAACACTGTGTTCTCGGCGGTGGAATTCCAACACCAGAAAAATCCTCTGTTCTAATGAAAAAACCATGTTGTCCACAGCACACTTGCACGTTGTGAACAGCACACGCTTACAGCAGAAAGACGACGTACAGATTGGCGCACCTACAGACTGCGTTGTCTTCTATATCTTTCACATCACTTGCAGCGCCATCTGTTGTTGAAAATTGTAACTACTGTAATTTCGAAAGTTTGTCCGCCTGAATATGTACTGTTGTCCCAAGCATATTGCAACAAACGGTGCATTTCTATCGCTGCTCGTTTAGTTTTTATTGCCGTTTCAAATATACCGGTCATTTTTGAAACACCCTGTATTTTCTCAATAGTGTTCCTCGGGAAGAACGTAGCCTTCCCCACAAGGATTCCCACCAGAGCTCCAGAAGCATCTCTGTAACACTCGTGTGTTGTTCGAACCAAACAGAAACATATTTAAAGAGGCCCACCTCTGGCCTCTTCGATGTCTTCCCTTAATCCGACCTGGTGCGGACCCCAAACGCTCGAGCAGTACTCAAGAATGGGTCGCACTAGCGTCCTAAATGCGGTCTCCTTTACGGATGAACCGGACTTTCCTAGGATTCTCCCAATAAATCGAAGTCGACCATTCGCCTTTCCCACCACAGTCCTCTCATGCTTGTTCCATTTTATATCGCTTGGCACCGTTGACCCATGTATTTAAACGACGTGACTGTGTCAGACAGGACACCTTCGACAACTTATCGTACACCACAGCGACATCAATAAACAGTCATAGGTGGCTGCCCATTTCTTCCACAGAATCATTTATGTATACAAGGGATAACAGCGGTCTTATCACTCTTCCCTGTGGCACTCCTAACGGTAACGTATCTAATGAACACTCGCCTTCGAGGGCAGTATCTTAGGGTCTGTAGTTTAAGAAGTCTTCGGCCCCCTCTCATATCTTTGAACTAGTTCCATATGCTCTTACTTTCTTTTAGAGCCTGCAGTGGGTCACCGTGTCAAACGTTTTCCGGAAATCTAGAAATATTTGTTTCGATTCTTTCAGCTGTTTCTCTGCGCCAGGGATGGTTATTACCATATCGTCAACAAGGTAATCTGTTAGATGGTACGTTTTACGATTCACTAGCGTCAAAGATTTCTTAAATGTAAAATTATGAACTCTGGCTTTAATTTTGTTATCTTCAACTGTCACACCAGGCTGATCAGAAAGTGACTTTGCTTTTATATGACTGCGGTAGTTGTTGTAAGCTTCGCGCATAGATCTTTTCACGGACCCACTAATAACCTTTGGCTATCGTCATCTGAGCTTTCTCTTTTGAACTTAGAGTGCAGTAGCGTGTGCCTCCTGAGCGCTTTCCGAATCTCGTTATTAAGCCATTGTGGGTCTTTACCGTTCTTAATCCACTTTGTGGGCTAATAATTCTCCACACAATGATTTACAATCTGCATAACCTTTGCCCATAATTCCTGTATGTCCATCTTACTGGAAGTGAGTGATGTCAATTCACGGTCTAAATGAGATGTTCACAACTGTTTATCTGCTCTTTCTAGCACAAAAACTCTCCTAGACGTCTTAACTGATTCATTAACTTTCGTAACCGTTTTTGATATTGTGACATCGTGATCGCTAATCATTTTCTATACTAATTTTGTCTACAAGGTACGGCATATCTGTAGCTAGAAGGCTACGATCTTTCCATTGCGTGTGGGTTGCCGATCTAGCTGCTCAAGACAGTTTTCTGAAAACATTTTCAAAAGTACATCGCTTTACTGTCTGCCTCTACCCCCTGCAATGAATCCACAGATAATCAAATCTATACTAGGTGGGCTATAGATACCTCCAATTAGCATTGCATGATCTGGATGTTTACGAGCTACTATTCGCGGACTTGAATAGAATTGGGGAGAAGAGGAGTTTGTGGCACAACTTGACAAAAAGAAGGGACCGGTTGGTAGGACATGTTTTGAGGCATCAAGGGATCACAAATTTAGCATTGGAGGGCAGCGTGGAGGGTAAAAATCGTAGAAGGAGACCAAGAGATGAATACACTAAGCAGATTCAGAAGGATGTAGGTTGCAGCTAGTACTGGGAGATGAAGAAGCTTGCACAGGATAGAGTAGCATGGATAGCTGCATCAAACCAGTCTCAGGACTGAAGACCACAACAACAATTCGTGGACTTTCTTTGAATGACTCTAGAACAGTCATAAGAGAATTGGATGACAGGTAAAAACACCCCACAATTAACTTGGTTTCACGTAGTCCTGTTACAAGCGACCAGATAACTTCACTGTCACGCTCAACTGAGACCTAAATAGAGACTACGTCTTTGTCATCCACAGCGAACACTCCCCCTCCTATGGCGTCTAATCTGTCTTTCCGAAATACGTACCGCGAATCGCTAAGACTCTCAGAGCTTCCCATTTTGGGTTTCAGCCAGCTGTCGCTTCCGAGAATATTTTGCGAGAACATTCCTGGAGAGCAGCAAATTCGGCAACTTTCTTAGGAAGTTGGAAATTTACAAATAAAATTTCGGCAATCGAAGTGTCAGACGCTGAATTCGGTCTAACTTCCATACTGTGTATCGAATGCCAAGTGTTCACCAGAGCACCTTAAACTACCTCCTAGCTTAAGAAATCTTCATAGGTACTCCTCAAGTACTCTGCTACCCGAGTGCACCCCTGACATATGAAGGGGAGTCCTATAAATCTCCATACGATAACACAGGTCTAGAAGAAACCTGCAACCTAACCTATCACAGCGTCGATGAAGCCTTTGGTTCAAACCCTCCCCTTGGCTCCAAACCAAAGGCCCTGATCAACTCTGAGAAAGACACTGAAAATAAATTGCACCCTAGCGTGAAGCCAGCAGTCTTCACCACTTCCGCCACTCGCCTGTATGAACTGAGGATGGCCTCAGAACGCGTGCGACAAGCGCCGTTGCTGCCACCGTAAGCTACAACCTGCTAACGACTGCACTCGGCACGCTGGATAGCTGCAGGCAAGGCCTTCCCTACATCTTGGATCAGGCCCCCTGGAAGACATAACGAGTGCACATTGGCTTTCTTTCCAGACCTGAACGCTGTGTGTCGAAGGATCTCCACAACGCGCCTAACGTTGGTTCCTGATAACTAATCAACCTCCCAACCCTCCCTGCCCCCACCAAGATGTACCAGTCGGACGTTGCTGAAGGGCGTTGGTAGCACCCAGTTGAAAATCGACGTTTGGTGCCTTCTCACCTTTTAGAGCATATTTCAATACATGTCGCATGTTGAACGTTAGGAATGTGGCGCTTTGGTTGAAAACCTCGATTCGCGTTCTCAAGGGTGAGGTGCAAATCTCCGTGCTACAATTCTAAGGTAGATTCCTTGGCTTTCCCGTACTGCTTTCGATTAAATCCGATTTATCTCCTTCCATTTTCTCTCCAGTCCTTTTACGATAAAGTCAATGCACAATCACCAAAACCAGAAAGGTGCCTTGTAGTAATGGAGGGACAGAAGCTGAACAGTTTCAAAGAGTTGATCTCGGTGTCCGTATAAGACATTAACAGCCACGGCTGTGAGCTTTTAACTAGCTACTACTGTGACCTTGGAAGAAGAAGCAGTCGATTGGCAGGGCAATGTCTAATAAAACAGTGGTGCCTCGTCATGTAACTTTTTGTCAGAGTACAAGCAAATGGAGAAGTTTAAATGTTTATTTGACGTTACAATAGTGCAGCAATACTCACAGTACATAAAATGTTTCCTTCAAAAAGAAAGGGTTACATTGCTGTTTTCAACGAACTACGTAGTCATTTTTAAATGTAAAACATAAGTAGAAGAATATATAAGGGGAATTAGGACCATACATCCGATAAAATTACCAGAAATAATGAAACCAGGCAATTTTTATCGGACGTATGGTCATAGTTCCCATTATATATTCTCCAACTGATGTTTTACATTTGAAAATGTCGACGTTGTTCGTTGAATCCGATAATATAACCCTTTCTTTTTAAAGAAAATTTTTTATATACTGTGACTATGGCTTCACTACTGTAGTGTCAAATTAAAATTTAAGTTATATTAACCACACTCCTTACGACAATAATGTCATAATTTAAAAATGGAGAAGCCATATATCCTATTCCTCTCTTCTCAAGACATTAGCTACGTAAGTTGGGGCTTGTTATGGGCTCGTATACATGTGTCAGAGATCTCCAGCATAGTGTATCATTTTCGCCAGTCACCTTTAGTCAAGCAGGAGCAGGTAAGATGTGAATAGGGTCTAACGGCCAATGCACTAAGTGATTATAGAGTTCTTTCGAAGTAATACACCAGAGCGCTACTTATTTCCATAGCTTCTTAAGAAATTTATGCTTCTGATGACACTGTGTTTCAACCCATGCATATCGTCTACTGGATCATCTCCATACTGTCTTGAAACCATGCAACCAGTTCACTGCGTATTCGTTCAAAGTCATCTGATACCTCCGAATACAAAATCATGTTTATATTACGCAAGTGGAGTCAAAGTTGCACTTGTTCATCAACTGACATATATTTTTCTCTTCGTGTGTTGCTCTTTTTTTCGTCTGTTACTTAACCCTGCAAGCCGTCTAACTTTCAGGCCGCGTGTTTATGCCACCAATGAGCACCCGACCGTCTCGAAGATCTGTAATTGATTGTCCGTTTGCTACTGTAGCACATCTCTGGGTGGAAAACTGTTATGTTTTAGCAAGTCGTCCGAGATTGACGGTAGGGTAGTCACCCAACAGGAAAACGTGACTGCAAAATGAATTCGTGGAGCTTTTCGCATGTTGTGATGTCAACTTTCTGATTATGGATCGTTATACAGACGCTTCTTTTGTGATGGTGAATTAGGCATATTCAGCCGACGTCGTTCCAGGTTGTTGTGAAGTGGTTTGCAGCTCGAAAGTTGCTGTAATATTTCTGTGATTGGGCATTACGTGGTTTTCACATTTTGCAATATTAGAGTCCTGTCCGCGATACATTTCGCAGTCGAGTTTAACGTGGGAAATGTAAGGCAGTTGTTCGCACATGTTATTTTGGGTGTTCATGGTAAAATGTGCGCAATCTTTTGTCGTGGTATTTCGATGGTAATGCACAGACATGCGGAACGATTAATTTTAGTTTTATATGAAATATGACGTCTTATATTCCATTATTGAATATTATACTGAATGTGAACATAGTCTAGTGTTATTAGGAGCTCATTTTCATTCCTCGTCGTCTTTGTTCGTGTTAAACTTCCACTTACTCCATTCTTCCAAATGTGTTCACTTAAGAACTATATTCTCGAATGTTCTATACTCACTTCAATTGCATTTTAAGCTGAGCGGTAACAAGTTGACTTATGCAGAGCTGAAGATTTTATTAAATAAGGTTTTGAGCTACACAGATAAGTCTGTGAGGTGGTTGAACTTCGAAACAGGAGCCACTGAACACCTGAACACAGGTACCAACCCTGGAGAGCAGCAGAGATCCTATTAATCTCCCCGATCCAGTCGTGTGCAAGATAGTGCTATTTCTCGTTTATTCTAGGTATGACGATTAAATAAGATGTCGAAAACGTTATTTACTCCAAACAAAGTTAGAACTAACACACATCCTCTTCAACATATGTCCTTTCCCTATCTGCACACTGCTGCATATGTGTCTTCCATTGTTGAAAGGAATGCTATAGGTGATCCATTGTCACCATCTTCAACTACCGTTTTTGCTTTTACTTCTTCAACAGCTGAAAAAATGTGTTCCCTTCAATGAGCTTTTCACTTTTTTAAACAGAAAATTCACAGAGAGCCAAAGTTTGTAAATATGGAGTAGTGCCCCTGTTCTCTAAAAGCTGTGTCACAGATACGACATTGTGGGCTGGTGCATTGCCTTCATGCAGAATGCATTGGTAGTTCTTCCACATATCCGGTCTTTTCTTCCTTACTCCCCCCTCCCCCCCAACCCATGAATCATGGACATTGCCGTTGGTGGTGACGCTTCCGTACCTCAACGATACAGATAGCTGTACCGTAGTTGCAACCACAATGGAGGCGTATCTGTTGAGAGGCCAGACAAACGTGTGGTTCCTGAAGAGGGGCAGCAGCCTTTTCAGTAGTTGCAGGGGCAATAGTCTGGATGATTGAATGACCTGGCCTTGCAACATTAACCAAAACGGCCTTGCTGTTTTAGTACTGCGAATGGCTGAAACCAAGGGGAAACTACAGCCGTAATTCTTCCCGAGGGCATGCAGCTTTACTGTATGATTAAGTGATGATGGCGTCCTCTAGGTTAAAATATTCCGGAGGTAAAATAGTCCCCCATTCGGATCTCCGGGCGGGGACTACTCAAGAGGACATCGTTATCAGTAGAAAGAAAACTGGCATTCTACGGATCGGAGCGTGGAATGTCAGATCCCTTAATCGGGCAGGTAGGTTAGAAAATTTAAAAAGGGAAATGGATAGATTAAAGTTAGTTGTAGTGGGAATTAGTGGTGTTCGGTGGCAGGAGGAACAAGACTTCTGGTCAGGTGAATACAGGGTTATAAATACAAAATCAAATAGGGGCAATGCATGAGTAGGTATAATAATGAATACAAAAATAGGAGAGGGGGTAATCTACTACAAACATCATATTGAACGCATTATTATGGCCAAGATAGACACGAAGCCCACGCCTACTACAGTATTACAAGTTTATATTTCAACTAGGTCTGCAGATGATGAAGAAGTTGATGAAATGTATGATGATATAAAAGAAATTATTCAGGTAGTGAAGGGAGATGAAAATTTAATAGTCATGGGTGACTGGAATTCGACAGTAGGAAAAGGAAGAGAAGGAAAGGTAGTAGGTGAATATGGATTGGTGCTAAGAAACGAAAGAGGAGGCCATCTGGTAGAATTTTGCACAGAGCATAACTTATTCGTAGCTAACACTTGGTTCAAGAATCATGAAAGAAGGTTGTATACATGGACGATCCGTGGAGATACTAAAAGGTTTCAGATAGATTATATAATGGTAAGACAGATATTTAGGAACCAGAGTTTAAATTGTAAGACATTTCCAGGGGGAGATGTCGACTCTGACCACAATCTATTGGTTATGAACTGTAGATTAAAACTGAAGAACCTGCAAAAATGTGGGAATTTAAGGAGATGGGTCATGGATAAACTGAAAGAAACAGAGGTTGTAGAGAGTTTCAGGGAGAGCATAAGGGAACGATTGACAGGAATGGGGGAAACAAATACAGTAAAAGAAGAATGGGTAGCTTTGAGGAATTAAATAGTAAAGGCACCAGAGGACCAAGTAGGTAAAAAGACGAGTGCTAGCAGAATTCGTTGGGTAACAGAAGAGATACTGAATTTAATTGATGAAAAGAGAAAACACAAAAATGCAGCAAGTGAAGCAGGCAGAAATGAATACAAACGTTTCTAAGATGAGATCGACAAGAAGTGCAAAATGGCTAACCAGGGATGGCTAGGCGACAAATGTAAGGATGTAGAGGCTTATCTCAAGAGAGGTGAGACAGATTTACTGCCTACAGGAAAATTAACGATACCTTTGGAGAAAAGAGAACCACATGCATGAATATCAAGAGCTCAGATGGAATCCCAGTACTAAGCAAAGAAGCGAAAGCAGAAAGTAGTATATAGAGGGTCTATACAGGGGCGATGTTCTTGAGGAGAATATCATGGAAATGGAAGAGGAGGTAGATGAAGATGAAATGACAGATATGATACTGAGTAAAGAGTTTGACAGCGCACTGGAAGACCTGAGTCGAAACAAGGCCCCGGGAGTAGACAACATTCCATTAGAACTAATGACGGGCTTGGGAGAGTTAGTCCTCATAAAACTCTACCATCTGGTGAGCAAGATGTATGAGACAGGCGAAATTCCCTCATACATCAAGAAGAATATAATACACTCCTGTACATTGAAATAAGAACACCGTGAATTCATTGTCCCAGGAAGGGGAAACTTTATTGACACATTCCTGGGGTCAGATACATTACATGATCACACTGACAGAACCACAGGCACATAGACAAAGGCAACAGAGCAAGCACAATGTCGGCACTAGTACAGTGTATATCCACCTTTCACAGCAATGCAGGCTGCTATTCTCCCATGGAGACGATCGTAGAGATGCTGGATGTAGTCCTGTGGAACGGCTTGCCATGCCATTTCCACCTGGCGCCTCAGTTGGACCAGCGTTCGTGCTGGACGTGCAGACCGCGTGAGACGACGCTTCATCCAGTCCCAAACATGCTCAATGGGGGACACATCCGGAGATCTTGCTGGCCAGGATAGTTGACTTACACCTTCTAGAGCACGTTGGGTGGCAGGGGATACATGCGGACGTGCATTGTCCTGTTGGAACAGCAAGTTCCCTTGCCGGTCTAGGAATGGTAGAACGATGGGTTCGATGACTGTTTGGATGTACCGTGCACTATTCAGTGTCCCCTCGACGATCACCAGAGGTGTACGGCCAGTGTAGGAGATCGCTCCCCACACCATGATGCGGGGTGTTGGCCCTGTGTGCCTCGGTCGTATGCAGTCCTGATTGAAGCGCTCACCTGCACGGCGCCAAACACGCATACGACCATCATTGGCACCAAGGCAGAAGAGACTCTCATCGCTGAAGACGACACGTCTCCATTCGTCCCTCCATTCACGCCTGTCGCGACACCACTGGAGGCGGTCTGCACGATGTTGGGGCGTGAGCGGAAGACGGCCTAACGGTGTGCGGGACCGTAGCCCAGCTTCATGGAGTCGGTTGCGAATGGTCCTCGCCGATACCCCAGGAGCAACAGTGTCCCTAATTTGCTGGGAAGTGGCGGTGCGGTCCCCTAAGGCACTGCGTAGGATCCTACGGTCTTGGCGTGCATCCGTGCGTCGCTGCGGTCCGGTCCCAGGTCGACGGGCATGTGCACCTTCCGCCGGCCACTGGCGACAACAGCGATGTACTGTGGGGACCTCACGCCCCACGTGTTGAGCAATTCGGCGGTACGTCCACCCGGCCTCCCGCATGCCCACTATACGCCCTCGCTCAAAGTCCGTCAACTGCACATACGGTTCACGTCCACGCTGTCGCGGCATGCTACCAGTGTTAAAGACTGCGATGGAGCTCCGTATGCCACGGCAAACTGGCTGCCACTGACGGCGGCGGTGCACAAATGCTGCGCAGCTAGCGCCATTCGACGGCCAACACCGCGGTTCCTAGTGTGTCCGCTGTGCCGTGAGTGTGATCATTGCTTGTACAGCCCTCTCGCAGTGTCCGTAGCAAGTATGGTGGGTCTGACACACCGGTATCAATGTGTTCTTTTTTCCATTTCCAGGAGGGTAATTCCAATCCCGAAGAAAGTAGGTGTTGACAGATGTGAAAATTAGCGAACTACCAGTTTAATTATTCACAGCTGCAAAATACTAACGCGAATTCTTTACAGGCGGATGGAAAGACTGGTAGAAGCCGACCTCGGGGAAGATCAGTATGGATTCCGTAGAAATGTTGGAACAGGTGAGGCAATACTGTCCCTACGACTTATCTTAGAAGAAAGATTAAGGAAAGGCAAACCAACGTTTCTAGCATTTGTGGACTTACAGATAGCTTTTGACAATGATGACTGCAATACTCTCGTTCAAATTCTAAAGGTGGCAGGGTAAAGTACAGTGAGCGAAAGGCTATTTTCAATTTGTACAGAAACCAGATGGCAGTTATAATAGTCGACGGACATGAAAGGGGAGCAGTGGTTAGGAACTGAGTGAGACAGGGTTGTAGAATCTTCCAGATGGTATTCAATCTGTATATTGAGCAAGCAGTAATGGAAAAGAAAGAGAAATTCGGAGTAGGTATTAAAATCCATGGAGAAATAAGAAATTTGAGGTTCGCAGATGACATTGTAATTCTGTCAAAGACAGCAAAGGACTTGGAAGAGCAGTTGAACGGAATGGTCAGAGTCTTGTATGGAGTGAAACCATGTATGGAAGTGAAACACGGACGATATATAGTTTGGACAAGAAGAGAATAGAAGCTTTCGAAATGTGGTGCTATAGAAGAATGCTGAAGATTGGATGGGTAGATCATATAAGGAATGAAGAGGTATTGAATAGAATTGGGGAGAAAAGAAGTTTGTGGCACAACTAGACTAGAAGAAGTGATTGGTTTGTAGGAGATATTCTGAGGCATCAAGGGATCACCAATTTAGTACTGGAGGGCAGCTTGGAGGGTAAAAATCGTAGAGGGAGACCAAGAGATGAATACACTAAGCAGATTCAGAAGGATGTAGGCTGCAGTAGGTACTGGGAGATGAAGAGCTGCATCAAACCAGTCTCAGGACTGAAGACCAGAACAACAACAACAACAACAACTTCCTTACTCTTTCCCTCAGCTTGATTAGAACTTCTTTGTTGTATTCCCGATTCACGATTTGACCCTCATGTACCTACCTATTCAGTCATGACAATACCCCTTATATCTGAACTGGCCGGAGTGGCCGTGCAATTCTAGGCGCTTCAGTTTGAAGCCGCGCGACCGCTACGGTCGCTGGTTCGAATACTGCCTCAGGAATGGACGTGCGTGGTGTCCTTAGGTTAGTAAGGTAAGTAGTTCTAAGTCCTAGAGGACTGATGACCTCAGATGTTAAGTCCCATAGGGCTCAGAGCCTTTTGAAACTGATATCGGAAAAAAGCAGATCATCATTGCCTTCCGTTTTGACTTGCTCGCTTCTATTTTCTTCATTATTGGTCATGTGGGAATCTTCGAGTGCATCGATTGACGCTTTATTTCTGGGACGTGCCGAAATAACCACCTTTCAATACATGTGAAGACACGTATGAGCAAGACGCGTTCTACGTCGAGTCGTTCCATGACATCAGAGCAAAAGTTCTTTCGATGGTCGTTTTGTTCCTCAGGGAGGTTTTCCGGGACCAGTTTGCCACAAACTTATGTTTTATTTATTATGAAAAATGTGTCTTCTTGTTATTTGTTCAATTTTACCATGTCTGCGATCATCGGAGTGCTCAGACTTTGGTAGTTCCGCAGGATTTCATTAATCGTCTCAACGTTTGCTTCAGTTTTTTAACTCACGTTCACCATGATCAATCTTTTCTGTTGGCGACTCTTACTTATTTTGTGAAGAATTTGTGGTTTCTGGTTAATCGGCTGCTCGATATTAAGTTCACCATGGTCGTGCGGTTCTAGGCGCTTCAGTCTGGAACCTCGTGGCCGCTACGGTCGCTGGTTCGAATCCTACCTCGGGCATGGATGTGTGTGGTGTCCTTAGGTCAGTTAGTTTTAAGTAGTTCTAAGTTCTAGGGGACTGATGACCACAGATGTTAAGTCCCACAGTGCTCAGAGCCATTTGAACCATTTCTTGGTCGTGGTACTACCAGTATTGCCGAACAACATCATCCATATCCAAGGTTCCAAGGCAAACTAAAGCAGTCAGAAGACGGAACGAACATAAAATTCATGGTAAACTGTATATCAGCACCACCCTGCCCTACGCGGCTGTTAAATACGATGTGCGCGGTCTCGTTATTTAATTGCTACACATCGTAGTTAGAGGGAAACCTGTTGTCATGACAGCCAAAATTGTGCTTTGATGTTTCCTACTGGTTAGTAGTGACTGCCATAGTAATTACAATTTTTTTCAGTATTTTCCTTTTTATCAGGGCAATGCTGTACCCGATGGAACGTTTTTATTCTTCAGAAAATGACGAAGAATACACAACGAAAACAACACTCCTAGAACTGCCCATCTTCATCATGCCTTCCCAGACACGCGCAGAAGCGAACCCATCATGTTGGGCGGACGCATCTACCGGCTAAATCAACATGTTTTCCTAGCGACGGCTAACGACGTCCACTTTGTGCACAGCCACAGCAGGGCCTCGAGGTGGCCTTCACCCCCAAATTGAGCAACAGCGGCGCGCGTATCTGCGGACACGCTCGGCCGCCCGCGCAAAATGAGGTTTTCTGCGCCAGCACGCCACAGACGTGATTATCGATTCCGCGCGCCCTGCGCCGCACCGCTCCACTGACCGCCACAGGTCGGCGTGCTCCCGGCGCCGCTCCACAGCTGATCCCTGCGAGGCGCGTCTCGAAGGGCTCGGCACTGTTCAGCGACATAGCAAGTACTAGCGAATTTTACAGCATACGAGCTCTTTTAATTAACCCTGAGTTTGATTTCTTTTTTCCATCGTCACAGACAAACGGAACGCTTTCAGATGACCAGGTGCATTGCAAAATCTATTATTACATACCCGACAGATTTTAAAATTTTACAACCGATCTCTTGATACCAGAATGAATTTTCTCTCTGCAGTGGAGTGTGCAGCGATAAGAGATTTCTTGTCAGATCAAAACTGTGTGCAAACTGGGTCTCGAACTTGGGAATTTTTAATTTCGCAGCCCGGCAAAGGAAAAAGTAGATCGTTCTAGTTCTGGGGCCCAAGATTCTGCAGAATGAAAAATTGTTCTGGAACATATTCTCGATGGTACAGCTAAGTCAGTGGCAACGCATTTCCTTTCCTCAAGGAGGGCTTGTCCGGTAAAGTATGCTGGAGAACGTCTGTGAAGTTTGTAGGATAGAAGGGGAGGTGTTAGCTGTGATAAAGCTATCAGCAGCGCATGTGCCGCCAGCACACCGTTCGACAGAGATATATTGCGAAAATCGATAGTAGGCGCTGGATCAAGCGAGCCTATCATGAGAGGGGCCAGAGACACACCAGCAAGCTACAGGCCACCTTTCGACAAAATTTGTTTAGACCGCCGCCACTGACCTGAGGGACTCAGTCATTGACTCGTTAACTCACAACCAAGTTTGGCGTCTGTCTGTTTAACCGCATCATGGTGTGACTAAAGTTCGTACTAGCAAGATTGCCGATATCGTTTGCAAGAAGACTATTACTGACGAGCTTAGCCAGCCGCGGCGGTCTAGCGGTTCTAGGCGCTCAGTCCGGAACCGCGCGACTTCTACGGTCGCAGGTTCGAATCCTGCTTCAGGTATGGGTGCGAGTGATGTCCTTAGGTTAGTTAGGTTTAAGTAATTCTAAGTTCTAAGGGACTGATGACCACAGACGTTAAGTCCCATAGTGCTCAGAGCCATTTGAACCATTTGAACTGATGAGCTTGTACCACGAACATGGACTCCATTCAGGTTAAGTAGCAGCATCTTGTAAATAAAGAACCATATTAATGCATATGTACACTTGTGTTGTAGAAGGAGGATAACAGCCAACCACAACAACATCGTCTCCCTTGTTGCCTTACGGTACAAGACTCTATGAGTCGTACTTGGATAGCTCAGTCGGTAGAGCAGTTGCTCCTAAAAGTCGGAGGTCTCAGGTTCCGATCCGTCACACAGTATTATTCTGACAAGGTTTCTACTTGGCGCACACCACACTGAGGAGCGAATTTCCATTCTGGATACTATCCGACGGGATGTGACTAAGGAATGTGTCTGCAATTACTTTTTTCCTGGAATTACAGTCCCGCAAAACATGCTGGAGACTTTCTGTGAAGTTTGTCAGGGCAGGGGGTGAGTCTTTTTCGGATACCTTAGTCAGTTCAGCAGTTTTTAACGTTATGCGTACCTACGAGAGCAAATCGGTCACCCAGGTTTACACGTCTAAGGTTCAACGCTAGCGGGCTCGAAACTCAGGACAGACCGCCGTGGGCGCTCCAGACTAGCCAGGTGTGTCAGTAAATGACTGCCTGTGGGTTAATCCCAATACGGGTAATTTTAGGGGGTTGGAAGACTTACACGGAGTGGCATTTGCACGTAGTGACACTTGCACGCAGCGAGGGCCTCTTGCCGGCTAACCGGCTTTTCGTAGGTATAGGTCTACGAAGTGTAGATGTATGAAACCGGAATTTCCCTATAGATGCTGCTAGCCGTCAGTGTAGGGGCTGTGAGACCGCATGTGCAGCTACTTCCTGTAACGTCTGACGACGAATGTTTTACATACATCGCTACCTGTTTCAAACCCGTACACATGTCGACTTTCGTGCCTACGGACTACAATCTTCGGACAGTATTGGTTTTCTGTTATCATATGAAGAAAACTGCTGCGGGATGGCATCGATTGCTTGTCGAAGCTTTTGACGAACATGCCCTTGAAAAGGGAAACACCTTGTTTCGAAAGGTTAAAAAAATTCGAATGTGGTGATTTTGACGTGAGAAACGACGAGTGCGAAGAATCACCGAAAAAGTTCGAAGACAACGAATTGCAGGCCTTGCTGGATGAAGATGATAGACACAACAGGAACTTGGGTAACAATTGAATGTCCGTTTCTCTTAGGTTGAAAGCTATGGGAAAGGTGCAGAAATTGGGAAAATGGATTCCGCATGAAATCAATGAAAGACAGGAACCAAATCGAATGACAACTTGTGAAATGCTGCTAGCCAGTTACCAAATAAACTCATTTCTCCATCGAACAGTGTGAGGTGATGAAAAATGGATATATTTTGAAACCCAATCGTCGTAAATCATGGGTGAATCCAGGCAAACCATCGGCATGCATTGCAAGACCAAATCACTGTGGAAAGACGACAGTGCTCTGTGTTTGGTGGGATCAGAAGGGTGTCATCTGTTATGAGCTGCTTAAAACTGATGTAATCGTTAACACTGATCGCTATCAACAGCAAATGATCGATTTCAATCCAGCATTACATGAAAAACGTCCGGAATGTGGACAAGAAATGTTCGATTTAAATCGAGCGTTACATGAAAAACGTCCAGAATATGGAAAAAGGGAACACAAAGTCATATTGCTCTATGATAACGCCCCAACACATACAGCAAAAATGATCAGGAAAACGACCGAGACGTCGCTGGGGGAACTAGTAGGGCATGCGGCTTATTCTCCGGACTTGGTTCCGTCCGATTCCTACTTGTTTGCATCACTGGGACACGCTCTCGCTGAACAATACTTCATTTCGAATGAAAATGCACGAAAATGGCTCACGGAATGGTTCACTTGTTTTGGCTTGGCATTCATAGCCTGCCGGAGTTGGGAGAAATGTATTTTGAATAAAATATTATTTGTCAGTTTCAAACAACAGACGTGTAATTATTGCAACCAAATTCCTCTTTCATGCTTCTACACCCGATAGCACTTCAGCGAGCTGGCTCGCGCTCACACCACAGCAGTGAGCAACCTTGTATAGTTTCAGGCTGGCTGATTATCGTGTTTCGTGGCAAATTTATATTTAAGACTGTTGTCCTAATGAGAACTGACAATGAAATTCAACCTAACGATGACCGACAATGACATTCAAAGTGTATTTTAATATTTTGATGATGCAAAGAATAGGGGACACCTAAGTTAGAAACATAGTATTCCTTACGACTGTTGCAGCCGTATTATGACTTCTTGTTAAGGACGAAATTTAAAGTCATAAATTTATATTTCGTTATAATTTTATTTAAATGTTAAACATAAAAACACAGAATGTCGATGAATACTATTTATTATGATTTAACTATTTAACTAAAGACTCCATGTCTAACACAACTTTTCGAGTAAGAGTAATTCGAATACAAGTTGTTAAGTTGAAGTCTGCCAATGAGCTACTCTGGGTGTTATTCTTTCTCTTCATTTCGTAAAATAGCAACATGTACATATAAGTTTAAACATTGACATAATCGTAGACTTGTCAAGTAGTGAAAATTTACGTTGAGGAAGTCTAAGAGACTAATTTTGCTGTAATACTAATCACGCGAACGTCACAGGATGGGTATGTAATTTCTAACTGTAGCCGAGTTTGCACACTATTAAAAAAATTCGTAAACCAGGGAAATTGCACAGCCCTTTGGAAGCTGAAAAGTAGTACGGTAACTTGATCTAACTGCAGATTAACTCCTTGAATTTCGTTGATTGTTCCTCCTGGAAATAAAAATTTATTCACGTCGGCTCATCGCTGTTCACTTTCCAAGCGTCCATAATCTTTCGCATGGATTCTAATGTTGTTACTAACTAATTTTTTTTGTTGTGTTCAAATTTTTGAAGCACATTAATAGAACGCTAATCGTATCAAGACCCCATCATGTACAATAAGATATAGATTAGGCATCCTGTTGTTAGATATGTTGATGTTGATGCGTCGGAACGCTTTGAAGCTCCTAACCTGACCACCATGCTACTTTTCATCCGTTTTAAAACAGCTACTCTCCATTTTAAGGGGAAACACCAGCATAAAACTTCAATTTCTTTTTAAAAAATTGATGGCTGTTGCAAATTTTTGGAGTGTTTACTCTTAGATCCCAACACGATTTGGCTGTGTTCGAAATGCAAGTACGTCTAAGAAATGTTTGAATTACAGACTGCGTAAGAGGCCGTGGCACACCAAAAAATTCCGAAGAGAATTTCTGATTTCTATCATCATCAATCGGAATCATCTTTACTCGGAACTTGGCAGAAACTCAAACTCGGAAAAACAAGTAGCAAGATTTGCGGGAAAAGTAAAGCGAAACAACTGGCAGCCAGTCGTTGCGAATCAATTACTTTGCCTGTTGGCTTAGGGAATGCACTGAAGTCCTGTTCAGCACTATCAACAAGCTCATGGGAAATGTGTATGGACTTGAAATATTCCTACAACTGCACCTTCTAAAGAAGACAATGAGACCTTTTTTATTCACAAAACTCAAGAAAAGGGCTACCCCGATCTTGAAATTACAGGAAGCCTCACTTAAGTAGGAATGGAAAACGTTATGGTGTCAATGAATTTTAATGGTTATGTGTCTTGTACTAATAATCATTTTTAATAAAATGTAAAAATCCATTTATAGCATACGTTTGTGTTTCTAAGCTCAGTGCCAATTTTTTAATCGTAAATATTAAGAAACGTGAACGAAATTTTCTCGAGCAGTATTCCTGATGTGATTATCGAACATGTAGGGTTAATATATAATGATACGAGATAGTTTAAGTCATCCACAGTAGATATACTTTCGATGACGATCTTGCTCCAGAATTTCTTCCTCAACTAGTTTGGTTCACATGTATATAACACCGTTTTGTAGTTAACGATACTTGCAGATGTATGAACTCCGTATAATTGTAGGCGTTTGATATTGTAAATGAAGTTTTCATCGCATTCACGTAACAAAAAGATAACATAGTATTACTAGCTTATTTAGCTATAACTTGACACCCATTGTTGCAGTTCGGATCTTGAAAATTCATGTGTTTCTATCTCTTTTTCCGGAATTTCCCTTCCTCAGATGAATGCACGATATTCTATACCTTTAAGACTGACATGCTTCTAACAGTGCATTCAGTTATAGATGTTACTCTTATAATTGTTCTTCGCTGGTAATTCAAATGACATTTGTGTATGCATTTATTTCCTCATTACTTATAAGAAACAGCTAACCTTTTTATTACAGTATTAGGACTTTGTAACCAATGTTACGGGTATTGTAACTTGTGACATGCAGCTACGGTAATATCCACTCCAACCTTATTGTAATGTCATACTTACATATATTCATGTGAATTCGTAATTTATAACAATGACGTGCTCTCATTTACCAGTTTTTGTACACATGTCCTTCATGCAACTGCACAATATCATTGTTGCTAACAGGATTTATACGATTATTATAGTCTTCTCACTTTTTATCAATATTGATTACATTCCTGTCACTAGTTTTAGATTACTTCTGCTATGTAACTAACGTTACGAATATAACACTTAGAAATATAATATTCAGCTGTCACCTTTTTGTATGCCAGTGATATATGTATCGCCCATGGACATACAGTATCAATAGACTTGTTAATATCTCTGACTGTATCTTTGGCACAAGTTAGCTGATTATACTTCAGTTTGTAGTCTTATGTAACGAGCGTACAAGTTGAGGTTCACATATGGTAATATCTGATTCTTAAATGAGTGGCTGTCACTTGCTCTTTAATTTGTACTCTACTTTTTTCTCCCACATGATTTGCAAACTGTTTGTATTCGATTGACACATACGCGAGAAACTGATCTGCGTGTCACATCTCGTGTGGCATACTGCCTCTTTATACTATGGATTTAAGTATTAGACGGTATTTTATGTTGAATCTACGACTCAGTCATTTTTCATGTACTTAAGATTTTTGGACTGTTATGCAGGATATGTGTTTTACTCTTCCTTGATTGGTATGTTATTTTACGTTCTTTGTAATGAGTTCGCAGTCGAAACTAGCCGATAACAGCTAATAAACGATAAGTTTTGCAGGCCACAAAGGGCAATGTTTTGTCTTAGGAAATATATAGAGGTTGTGAACCCGCTGACAAAGAAGATTCTTAACGGAGGCATTCATAAAATGAGTGTCGCTCAGTAGTACACAGATGCGTATTGAGAAGTATTGGGAAAGACAGCAAAATAAAGAAATAGGGTAGGGAACAGAGTGGTGCGGAAGATCTGTTGGGCAGAAGGTCGCATTATAACGAAAACAGAAGACGTTGAAGGATATATTTCTGGAGGTATACAGCATCGATTACCACCTAAAGAGCTGAAAATGAAGCTCCAGATCTTCGAAATCTCTCAAAATTAAACATGTCCGAAAGATCAGGCACTTGTTTTTTTTTTCTTTTATCCTACAGCCGTATCTATACAAGACGAAAATGAAATTCCGACAGCAGCCTCAATTCGGCATTGAAATAAATTTAAAAGTGACAAGCAAAAATTTGTGCCGGACCGAGTCTCGAACCTGGATTTCCAGTTTTACACGAGCAATCGCCTTAACCGCTTCGGCTATCTGTGTAAGCTTCACGTACAAACCACAGTCCCAACTAGTTTCACACTACATACGTAGCGTCCCCTGTCCATTGCCATCGTTGCTTGCAGCCTCACGCTGATTCCCGCAAGGGCTCAGACGGTGAGTGCATCTGCACTGAATGATTGTTAGTTGCCGTCGAGATTTCATATTTGCGGTGTCTTTACTTTCTGACATGTCTATTGTTTCCGGACTTAGACACCAGACATACGAAATATTACGGCAATTTATGATCATTGAGATGCAGATGCGCTGCTGACATCAAGTTGCAAGCTATGAAGGTAACGACAGGGGACGCTACGTATATACTGTGCAACAACTTGGGAATTCGGTGTTTCACGTGAGGCGGTTGAGTGGACTGCTAGGGTAAAGCAGGAAGTCCGGCTTCTCGTCCCGATATGGTACAGATTTTCAGTTGTCACGATTCAATTTATTTCGTTGCTAGGAATTATTCAGCGTAGCTCCTTTTCAAATGCAGAAAACGCTGCGCCTAATATTCCACTTTATCAAAAGGCAGCGCCCTTGATCGAATCCATCCGACAGATTATCAACGAGGGCCTATGAGCCAGCCAGCCTGAAAGTGATTTTCTGACTAAGTGAATGCTGAATTGGAACCCACGTCTCGTCTCGCCTCGGTTACAAAATACACAAACATTTCTCACACTTTCACATAGGATTACACGAAACATTGGGGAACACAAATTCCTTCTCGTGGAGAATGGAGGAGGGGTGGGAGGGAGAGTGGGGGCGGGAAAGATGGCGATACGAAGAGCATCTAGGCACCAGCTACCTCTAATATCGCCAAATCCATATGTTCCCATCGCGGGAAAATAAGAGATAAAGGCCAGGAAAATTGTAATGAATGACCGCGGCCTTTTGTTTTACTTCGCTAGCGACGTGGAACGGTGCATTGCCGAAGATACTCCAATGTGTTTCAGGACTGCAGATGTGCATCTGCAAATAAACAAAAAGTTAATACGAAATATGAACCTGTAGTAGAAGGGGCAGTCAAACCAAAAAAGTGACAGACGAGAAAAGTAAATAAACAATTTTTGTTAGGAGAGAAATCGTCATAACTGTTAACAGATTTATCGTGCTGTGAGAAAAGACGATCACTGTCTTCATGGTAAAATGCTTGTGGTTGAAACATGACTGCACCGCCGCGTGCAAATCGGTGCCCACAGATGTCTCTCTTCGGGGCTTCAAAAATGTGTAAAGGTTTCCCAGCGAAACATCTGTAGCTTAGTTGAAACAACATTGGCAACACGTGGGCGAACGTTATCCTGCAACACAATGAAAACGTCTGTCAATATTCCTGGGCGTTTGTACCTGATGACACGCTTCCTGATGACACGCTTCAATTTTTGCAAAGTGTCCACGTACAAATGTCCGTTAATTGTGACGCCGTGTTACAGAAAGCGAGTAACCGGAAGGCATCATTCTGTTATAGGATAATGCCCGCCCACATGTTGCCAATGTTGTTTCAACTACGCTACAGATGTTTCGCTGGGAAGCCCTTACCCACCCTCCATATAATTAAGATTTTCCCGCTGGCGATTTCCATATTTTTGGAGCCCTGAATAAAATTTGTGGTCGTCAGTTTCTTCGGACGAGAAGGTGATTGCCTGGGTACAACCACTGATCCGTAAGCTACAGCGAACAGTTTTTCAGCAAGATATTGACCGCGTTTTCTCAGAGTGGGATAAACGTATAACTACGTGGTATCACGTAATATTCCGCCAGTGCAGACGGCACTTGCTTCGTGATGCGTTACCCGTGTTAAAATGGACCGTTTTCCAATTGCGGAAAAGGTCGATATCGTGTTGATGGACGGTCGTTGTGATCAAAATACCCAACAGGCGTGTGCTATGTATGCTGCTTTGTCTCCTGGACGTCATCATCCAAGTGTCCGGACCGTTCGCCGGATGGTTACGTTATTTAAGGAAACAGGAAATGTTCAGCCACATGTGAAACGTCAACCGCGAACTGCAACCAATGATGATGCCCAAGTTGTTGTTTTAGCTGCTGTCGCGGCTAATCCGCACATCAGTAGCAGACAAATTGCGCGAGAATCTGGAATCTCAAAAACATCGGTGTTGAGAATGCTACATCAACATCTATTGCACCCGTACCATATTTCTATGCAACAGGAATTGCATGGCGACGACGTTGAACGTCATATACAGTTCTGCCACTGGGCAAAAGAGAAATTACGAGACAATGACAAATTTTTTGCACACGTTCTATTTAGCGACGAAGCGACATTCACCAACATTGGTAACGTAAACCGGCATAATATGCACTATTGGGCAACGGAAAATCGATGATGGCTGCGACAAGTGTAACATCAGCGACCCTGCCGGGTTAATGTATGGTGCGGCATTATAAGCGGAAGGATAAAATGTTCAGATGTGTGTGAAATCTTATGGGACTTAACTGCTAAGGTCATCAGTCCCTAAGCTTACACAGTACCTAACCTAAATTATCCTAGGGACAAACACACACACCCATACCCGAGGAAGGACTCGAACCTCCGCCGGGACCAGCCGCTAAGTCCATGACTGCAGCGCCCTAGACCGCTCGGCTAATCCCGCGCAGCGCAGTAGGATAAGTGGCCTTCATTTTATCGATGGCAATCTAAATGGTGCAGTGTATGCTGATTTCCTACGTGTTGTTCTACAGATGTTACTACAAGATGTTTCATTGCATGACAGAATGGCGATGTACTTCCAACATGATGGATGTCCGGCACATAGCTCGGTTGCGATTGAAGCGGTATTGAATAGCATATTTCATGACAGGAGGAATGTTTCGTCGAAGCACCATACCGTGGCCCACACTTTAACCGGACCTGACGTCCCCGGAATTCTGTCTGTGGCTAAAAATGAAGGATATTGGCTATCGTAATCCACCCACAACGCCTGACAACATGCGTCAGCGCATTGTCAATGCATGTGCGAACATTACGGAAGGCGAACTACTCGCTGTTGAGAGGAGTGCCAAATGCACTGAGGTTGATGGACATCATTTTGAGCATTTATTGCATTAATGTGGCATTTACAGGGAATCAGGCTGTAACCTCATGCGTTCTCAGAAACTATAACTTCACAAAGGTTCATCTATCGCATTGGAACAACCTAAATGAAATGTTAAACGTGCCTACGTTCTGTATCTGAGAAACCTACCTGCTACCAACTGTTCGTTAAAAATTGTGAGCCATATGTTTGTGACCATTACAGTGGCATCTATCACAAAGCGAAAAAAGTGGTCCAACTAAAACATTCATATTTCTTTACAACTACACGAATATGTAATAAAAACAACGGGGTTTCCTATTTTAAAAAACCACTGTTGAAATCCGTTTGTCCTATGGCAGCGCCATCTACCGGGCCAACCATAGCGCCATCTGGTTTCCCCTTAAAGCTAGACAAGTTTCGTTCTTTGTAGTTTTTCCGTTTGACGCTTATTTCGTGAGATATTTGGCCCGGTCTCGATCAATGGATCGCCCTGTATATTGAATATATGTGATTTAGAAAGTGACAGAATTGTTTTCCTAGTTCAACGCCGCGTACCACTTAACAAGGACTTTATTGAGTTACTTGCTTGTCGTGTATGTCACAAGTATGGCACGCTAATTTCTTTCCTTCCGGCTCTGACGGCCTGAGAGAGAGAGAGAAAGAGAGAGAGAGAGAGATAAAGTGACAGAGAGGGAGAGAGAGGGACAGACGGAAGGACCCTGCGGCCCGCACTTTGGCCGTGGACCGGAAGCGGTCAGATGTACGGCGATTGGTGGGCGAAGCGACGCCAGCTTCCATCTGGTCCTGTGGCGGCGGCAGCGGCGAGGGCCGGACGCGCACCCCGATAAAGCAGAGCGCTGCCCCCCCCTGCCCCCCCTCCAATTACACTAATGGAGCCTTTATGTCTCCCGGTGACACTCTGAATAGCTTCTTCCAGCCACCCAGCTTTCACGGCTTGTAATGCTATCTTAACGCCGACACTTCACGTTTACGAGCTGAAAAAAGCCGAACAGATTTACGCTAACAGCGGCTGGTCAGTCGCTGGCGGAATACAAATGCGCTATTGTCCGCTGTCGGGTTACGATTATTCTTCGTGGCGGAATGATGCTACTGCCGGTCATTGTCGAAATCGAGGCGATAAGAGAAGACGAATATCTCGCAGAATCCGGGGAAGTGTTGGAGCCTACTGACAGACCACAGCACCTGATTATGTTCAGAACTAAACAGTACTTATTTCAAAGTATGCAAACGTGTCAAATCATTACAAATAATTATTCTCCCCCAAAAAAGTGTAAACGTTTACAAAGTTCAGAACTATTCGTGTTCCCGACAAACTCAAATAGTTTCCACAGTGCACTGCATGTATAAGCGTAGAAATGTCTCGAGATGGAAACATCTCGTTTAGTTATGTCTTTAATTGCATACTTATACAGGGTGAGTCACCTAACGTTACCGCTGGATATATTTCGTAAACCACATCAAATACTGACGAATCGATTCCACAGACCAAACGTGAGGAGAGGGGCTAGTGTAATTGGTTAATACAAACCATACAAAAATGCACGGCAGTATGTTTTTTAACACAACTCTACGTTTTTTTAATGGAACCACGTTAGTTTTGTTAGCACATCTGAACATATAAACAAATACGTTATCAGTGCCGTTTGTTGCATTGTAAAATGCTAATTACATCCGGAGATATTGTAACCTAAAGTTGACGCTTGAAACATCCGACGTTCAGTTGCTTGTTGTAACAAACACGGGCCACGGTCGGTGAGCAGCATCTGAAGGGACATGTTTACGATGACGACCATGTTTACGAGTGTGGCTGTAGTGCACTGTTGTGGTTTGGTCTAGCTGTCGCAGTGTCCGCATGTAGCGCTTGCTGCTATTGTTATTCTGCATTCGTCTCCGCACGCAGACCAAATGTAGTACACCGTGTTACCAGACGTCTGTGATAGTGTAGCGTTGTAGGAACTGTGACCATGGTGTATTCGAACTCTGAAAAAGCGGAGATGATACTCATTTATGGCGACTGTCGACGAAATGTAGCTGAAGGCTGCAGGGTGTATGCAGAATGGTACCCGGACAGAGAGCACCCAACGTGCCGCGCATTGCAAAACATCTACCGCCAACTGTATGCAACAGGTATGGCCGTAGCACGCAAAAGGGTCCGTAACAGGCCCGTCACAGGAGAAGCGGGGTGTTAGCTGCTGTTGCCATGACCCACACATGAGTACACGGGACATTGCGAGAGCCGGTGGACTGAGTCAAAGTAGTATCATGCGCATACTGCATCGTCACTGCTTTCACCCGTTTCATGTGTCGTTACATCAGCAATTAAATTATGATGACTTTAATCATAGAGTGCAATTCTGTCAATGGGCATTAACAGAGAATGCGTTGCAGCTCTACCTGTTTACCGATGAAGCGACTTTCACAAACCACGGGGCAGTGAATCTACGGAACATGCATTACTGGTCCGTGGACAATCCTCGCTGGCTCAGACAGGTAGAGCGACAGCGACCGTGGACTGTAAATGTATGGTGCGGAATCATTGGCGACCACCTCATTGGTCCTCACTACATTGCAGGGGCCCAAACAGCTGCAACATACATCGCGTTTCTACAGAATGATCTGCCAACGTTACTCGAAAATGTCCCACTGGAAACGCGTCGACATATGGGGTGTCAGCATGATGGTGCACCTGCACATTCCGCAATTAACACTAGGCTGACCCTTGACAGGATGTTCGACGGGAATTTCATAGGACGTGGAGGACGAATAAATTGGCCAGCCCGTTCTCCTGATCTTACACCTCTGGACTCCTTTCTGTGTGGCACGTTAAAAGAGAAAGTGTACCGTTATGTGCCTACAACCCCAGAGGATATGAAACAACGTATTGTGGCAGCCTGCGGCGACATTACACCAGATCTACTGCGGCTTGTACGACATTCATTACGCCAGAGATTGCAATTGTGTGTAGCAAATGATGACACCACATTGAACATCTATTGGCCTGACATGTCGGGACACACTCTATTCCACTCCGTAATTGAAAACGGAAACCACGAGTGTACGTGTACCTCAACCCTCATGATAATGTACATGTGCGTCAGTGAAAAAGACCAATAAAAATGTGTTAGCATGTGGACGTTATGTGCTGTTCCAGCCTCTTCTGTACCTGAGGTCCATCACCGTTCCCTTGGATCCGTATGTAATTCGGTGCTCTCCGATACACACGATCGAACATCGGAGGAGTGGTACTCAAGCGTCAAATTTAGGTTACAATATCTCCGGATGTAATTAACATTTTACAATACAACGAACGCCACCGATTACGTATTTGTTTATATGTTCAGATGTGCTAGCAAAACTAACGGGGTTCAATTAAAAAAAACTAGGTTTGGGTTAAAAAAATACTTCCGTGCATTTTTTATGGTTTGTATTAACCAGTTACACTAGCCCCTCTCCTCACGTTCGGTCTGTGGAATCGATTCGTCAGTATTTGATGTGGTTTACGAAATATATCCAGCGGTAACGTTAGGTGAATCACCCTGTATATTTCACCAGGTTGACCTATTTAGTGCGTACCACGCTGAACTTGCCAAAATTATTAACAAGTGTCAGTGATTGCACTATTTGATTCACGTTGAAACACTGAATTATCAATTGACAGTGCCTGCTGCTGCGCATATTCCTTTGTTGACTAAATATTTTTCCGGTGCAAGGATCCAGCGATTTAAGCTTTGCTAAATTAACGGCTAGAAATTATTGTAACTGTTAAGGTTTTTATTTATTTGCTGTAGGTTACAGAAGGAAAGGCATAAGAAAACACGATGAGGGCAAAAGCCCCAAACAATCCCAGAGGAAGAAAATGTTTCAATGGTTCAAAATGGTTCAAATGGCTCTGAGCGCTGTGGGACTTGACATCTGAGGTCATCAGTCCCCTATAACTTAGAACTACCTAAACATAACTAAGCTAAGGACACATCAATGCCCTAGGCAGGATTCGAACCTGCGACCGTAGCGGTCGCGTGGTTCCAGACTGTAGCGCCTAGAACCGCTCGGCCAGTTTCAATGGTGAGAATTTGGTTTATCGTCGATAAACAATGTCACTGAAATCCTGAAACCAGCGGAGAAGGTTACGAAGAACTTATAAGAATAAGGAGTCTATTTTTATGTTGGGGGAACATATGTAGCCACTACGTGGTTAGAATTGCTTTTTTGTACAGCGTGTCGGATGCATTGGTAATCTTTGGTGATTCAGCAACCGTATATAAATTTCAAGACGAGCGACATCAGAGGGTTAGTGGACTCAGTAGGTCTATAGTTTTTGAAACACATTGGGTGAGATTTGTTTTCCAGTAGACAGTACGCTGTCGCTCACATAAGCGCGTCAAGATTGCAGAGATGTATAAACGAGTTGCATTGGAGCGCACGGGATCTCATGTAAATGTATTTACGAGCAAAGTATCCTACGTCAATTGGCATATTGCAAGTGCAGTTGTGGTCTCTACTGTGGAACGAAGTTAATTCCCTTTTTGGGGAAGGTCTGAAAGAGTTGCACAAGCGAGAATTTTGAGTAATAAAAAAGCAGAAATAACGCGTAGAGCAGTAACCAAGATTTTTTTCTCCACTAGTAGTAATAGAACTATTTTCTTCTCCGGACGTCTGTCCTCTACGAAGATCACATGCATTGAGAACGACATGTTAATTTGGCCGTTGACAGTAATTTGTGTCCAGTAAGTGAAAACAGCTGTGAGTGCTTCAGAGTGAAAACTTAGGTAACAGCTCAGTGCAGTTTATCTGTCAGTTTCTAGCGACTCAGAATATTATCTTAATGATACTGAGGTTGTAGATGTGTGCAGTTGAACACAGGTAATTTATATTTTGCTATACGTGTTTAGCCTAAATTCCCTGAAGTCTCTTTAATGGTTTGAAATAAATGGATATTTTCACTTAGATGCAGCACAGGCTGTACCTCAACAAGACATAACATATTGCTTCCGCATGTCGGATACAACTGTGTACTACTGGGGATTTTCCTCGCTTCGTCCGTCATTTTAATGCGATACTGAACTCGTCTCTGAAGTACATTACACTGACGAGCCAAAAATTATCGTCACTGCCCACCGTGACGTTGAATGCTGCATGGTTTCGTTGAGGGCACGAGAGGCGGTAGCAAAAGCGTGTAAGTGGAGCACACACGGACGAGGTATCACCATAGCTATGGGTTGCAAATGAAGAAATCCATTGAGAAAAGCTACTGCGACTAAGGGTAGATTATCATTATGCAGAGCCTGTGAACGAGTATCTCTAAAACGGAGAAACTTGTCGCATGTTCGTGTGCTACAGTCGTGAGCATATGCGGAAAGAGGTACAAGGACAGTGAAACTACCACTAGACGGTAAATGATTGAACGTCCACGACTTTTAACAGAACTTGGGGTTCGAAGGCTTTTCTGGTCTGTAAAGTAGGATAGATAATGATCTGTGGCAACTCGGGAGAAAGAGCACTAAGCTTGTGCAGTGACAAGTGTTTCAGAACACATCGTACACAGTACATTGTTGAACATCGACTTCCGCTGCAGACCACCTGTACGCGTTCACATGCTGACCCAATGCCATCGCCAGTTACGATTGCAATGGGCACAGGATCATGGGGACACAATCGCCGATCAATGGAAATGTGTCGGCTCTTCGGGTGAAAGCATTTTTGCTACATTACGTCGAAGTTTGTCTCCATAAATGCCGTCATCGAGGTAATTAGCGGCTTTAAATGTGCAGCGAGTCACAGACGCAGGCTGATGGAAGCAACATTATGGCATGGGAGACATTCTCCTGCGCTAGCATGGGACCAGTGGTAGTAATTGAAGAGACACTGGCAGCTGCGAACAACCTGCTTTCCTTCATGCTTGCCGGGTCTAGGGCGCCATGTCACGGACTACGCAGCCTCTCCCGCCGGAGGTTCGAATTCTCCCTCGGGCATGAGTGTGTGTGTTGTTCCTAGCATAAGATAGCTTAAGTAGGGACCGATGACTTCAGCAGTTTGGTCCCTTAGAAATTCACACACATGTGAACATTTGAACCTTCATGCTTGAGGTCTTATCCGATGGCGATGTCACCTTCGAGCCGTATAATTCTCCCTATCTCGGAGACATAACCATGCTACAGTGCTTTGAGGAGCGTCGTGGTGAGCTCACGTTGATGTCTCGGCAACCAAAATCACCTGACGTGAATCCTATGGACTCATCCGGATCACTATGGGGTGCCATCATGGTGTAAGCCAATCAGCGGCCCGTTATTTAAGCGAAGTACATGACCTGTGCATAGAGATCAAATGCCACACACACCCACAAACGTCCAACAAACTGTCAGATCCCTCATACGCAGAATCGGTCATGTGTTTCGTTCCAAAGACGGACAAACAAGCTCTTAAGCAGGTGGTCGTAATGTTTTGCCTCATGAGTGTATATCTCGTAAGTATTTCATTCAAAATATGGCCAAACAAGTTCTTAGGCAGGTGGTCATAATGCTTTGGTTCATGGGTGTAGATCTCGTAAATCACGACAAGCCTAAAATTTGCTGTCCAGTTCATGAACCTTAGAATGTCAACCCAACAAATTGGAAAATGACTTTATACCTCGCATATGGGCGACGTCAATTAAGTAACTTTGGTGTCTACTTGAACAGCCTTAAGTAGCATATGAGAACTCGACTAGTCAGTTGCGAGCAGCCATAGCCAGCAATGATGTGTCAACGTCGGTGTCACACATCACAAGAGAGCAACATCTGTTAATTAAGTTGTCAAGACATCTCATGAATGTTATGTAGAAGAGAAAAGTCCGTGAAAAGTTAGTCCCTCACACGCTGGGTCCCAAACAAACACAACGAGCCGTTGGAAAATTACTGCCACTTGATTGAAATGCACAGTGCGTACAGTTCTGGAGGAACTTATCGCGGATGACGATACTCGATGTTGTCAGTACTAACCTCAAAACGACGAAGTGGAGCAATTCATACGAAGGGTCAAGGCCCTGAACACGACAATCAAGACAATGTGAGGAGCGAATTGGACAACATGCCAAGGAAGAACTTTTCTGATAGTTTAACATGGTGCTATAAACGTTATGTGCATTGTACACAAGTGATGGGAAATTGTGTAGAACTCAATTGAAGTATTAAGACTACCATCTTAACTTTGATCCTTTTATTATTAATGTAGTGTCGAGCTTTTTGGGTAGACAAAGTATCATTGGCGTGCTATATTAATTTTTTTTTTTTTTTTAGTCATCAGACTTGCTTTATGTATCATGCCACTTGCCACTAATTCCTCTCCTGTGCCAACCTCTTCATCTTAGAGTAGCACTTGCAACCAACATCATCAATTAATTGCTAGATGTAAACCAATCTTTGTCTTCCTTTACAGTTTTTGTCCTCTACAGCTCCCTCTAGTACCGTGGAAGTCATTCCCTGCTGTCTTAACTGATGTCCTATCATCCTGTCCCTCCCCCTTGTCAGTGTTTTCCACATATTCATTTCCTCTCAGATTCTGCACAGAACATCCTTATTCCTTATCTTACCAGGCCACCTGATTTCGTCTATAGCACCAGATCTCATATGCTTCAATTCTCTCTTCCGGTTTTCTCACAATCCATGTTTCACTGCCTAACACATGAGCTCCAAACGACAAATCTCATAAATTTCTTCCTCTAATTAAGGCCTATGTTTGATACTAGTAGACTTCTCTCGGCCAGGAATGCCATTTTCGCCAGTACTAGTCTGCTTTTGATGTCCTCCTTGCTCCACCGGTCATTGGTTATTTGCTTTCTTGGCTCTTGCCCATATTGTACATTAGCCATCTCCTCCTATTGCTTCCCCAATTTTTCTCCTAACTTAATAAATCCTGCACCATTTTACATTGTCAAACGTTTTTCTGGGTCGACAAATTCTATGAACATGTCTTCATTTTTCTCTAGTCTTGCCTCCATTTTCAATCGCAACGTTACAATTGCCTCTCTGGCCCCTCTACCTTCCCTAAAGCCAAGCTGCTCGTCATCTAACACATCCTTAATTCTCTTTTCTATTCTTCTGCATATATATATTCTTGTCAACAACTTGGATGCATGAACTGCTAAACTGATTCTGCGATAATTCTCTCACTTTTCTACTCTTGCTGTTTTCGGAACTGTGTAGATGATATTTTCCCGAAAGGCAGATGGTGTGTCGCCAGATTCATACATCCTATACACCAACGTAAATAGTTGTTTTCTTGCGACTTACTCTAATTACTTTAGGAATCCGGATGGAATCCTATCTATCCCTTCCGCCTAACTCGGCCTTTGCCAAAGCTTTTTTAAATTCTGATCACAATACTGGATCCACTCTCTCTTCTATATCGATTCCTGCTTCTTCCTCTTATACATTATCAGACAAGTCTCCCCCCTCATAGAAGCCTTCATCGTACTCTTTCCACCTATCCACCCTCTCATCTGAATTTAAAAATGGAATTTCCGTTGCATTCTTAACGTTACCACACTTGCTTTTAATTTCAGCGAAGGTTGTTTTGACTTTCCTATTTGCTGAATCAGTTCCTCTGAAAATAATTTCTGTTTCGATTTCTTCACAGATTTCATGCAGGAATTTCGTCTTATCTTCCATACATTTCCAATTTATTTCACTTATCAGCGAAAGGAAAATGTCCCGAGATCGAGTCACAGTTTTAATATGCCAGGAGGTCTCATATCACCAGAAACTCCGCTGCAGAGTGAAAATTTCATTCCGGAAACATCCCCCGGCCTGTGGGTAATCCGTCTCTACCGCAGTATTCCTTCTTCTATGAGTGCTAGTTCTGCAAAGTCTTCATGAGAGCTTCTGTGAAGTTTGGAAGGTAGGAGACGAGCTACTGGCGGAATTAAAGCTATGAGGACGTGCCGTGAGACGTGTTTGGGTACCTGAGATGACGAGTCTGCCTTTGGCAGGGTAAAAGAGCGGACGCGTCCGTGTTTTCCGTGTACGGAGCGCGAGCTCGCTTTCTTTACATTCTGATAGCCCTTGCTTAGGTGATGGCTTACCGTCTATGACACATGACGAACTGTTGCCGTAAATCTACACTCCGATTTACTTACTGCAAAGATTATGCCTGACTCGAAGCACTCGAGGTATAGAGAGTTCTGCAAGAGGAAGTGAAGATCCAGGCGACCGATATTATCGGAATACATTTGTTGAACTTGGGCAGCACGGTCTATGTTAAAATCATTAACGACGCGACGCGCGAACGTATCCTACGTGAGACCAAATAGGGGCTCCACTTCTGTCATTCTCATGGCAATGTGGGGGGCGGTAACAGTCGACCATTCGGGATTAGGCACGCGTACGATACACATTTTCCAATTGCCATTCAAACTTCCTACAGAGGAATTCATCGCGGCACTCCGACGATACGGCACAGTCCACGGCCATACTGCTGAGAAGTGGACACGATTTCGGACATATCCTGTGCTAAGCAGACAGGTTACCATTGGTCTCCGGAGCCACGTTCCGTCCTAGTTACAGATCAGCGGATGCGGTGTGATAATCATATATGTCGCCCGGACGTACCCCGACAGAGAGCGCCTCTGACGGCCCACCAACTCGGCCGGCCATCGACACCGCCCCGACGGTATCTAAGCGACCGGCCGCTGACCCAACCCTTGGCAGCATGATAGAGATCGACTCACTCGTCGTCCTTACGACGGCCTTCCTGCCAGAGCCACGCGATCCGCGGAGCGGCCACTCAGTTAGATGCGCCGTGTCACATGTCAGAGACAGGGTGGCCTCTCCCGCCGGAGGTTCGAGTCCACTCTAGGGCATGTGTGTGTGTGTGTGTGTGTGTGTTGTTCTTACCATAAGTTAGCATAAGTTAGTTGTTTACGTAGTGTGTAAGGCTAGGGACCCGTGACCTCCGCAGTTGAACATTTGAACAGCCACGCGACTCTCTTCCGTCGTCGGACACGGAGGGTCGCAGAAGGAAACAACGTTCTGTGAAACGTCGGAAGAGAAGGCACCGCACCGTTTCCAGCCAAGTGGAGACGTTGCAGGTCGAGGACGACGCCGCTGTCGACCCGCACGACGCCCCCGAATCCGCTACTGCCTACAAAGACGTTATGAGCGCGGAGACATCCACCGGGGTGGCTGCGCCCGTCTCCCAAACGCCCGATGCGGAAGCTGAACCATTTCATGGACATAGCACAGCCGAAACTACGCCACGGACCATTACATCATCTTCAGAAGACAAAATGGACGAGACACCGGTGCCCGCCTCCATGGCGTGGCACGAAGACGAGGTCGAGGAGCAGGTCCCGTTACGGGACCCTGCGCCGTCGGGGCCGATCCGGTAACCATGCTCTCCCCAGAGTCTCCCGCGGGCGAGCGGGATAACGATTCTGGGACGCCCACGCGCTTGCGGTCCAGCGGTCCACCACCAGGTGTACCGCATAGCAATCATCAACACCAACAACATCTCTTCCAGAGTGAAAATCCGCCATAATTAGGAGAAGTTTTGGGCTCCTGGTATTGATTCCACCCTTCTGCAGGACGTTCACTAGGCCGGTCTCTCGGATGTCAGTGACTATACCGCCCACGCACCAACGAATGATTCTATGGGCCGTGGAGTGACCATCTACGTCCGCCACGGGATTTTCGTCGTCGACGTGGCCTTCCTTCCAATAGCTCGAGGCATGGCAATTACTGCCATGGGGATACGCATAATTAACGTCTGCTCTCCTTCAGGCACTGACCTGTGATATGAGCTAGCTCAGTTTTATTTAGAGGAACTCGCCCACTTTTTTAGAGCGATGCGTCCACTGTCTACTACGGTGAGATTTTAATTGCGTTCTCAACCCCAAATATCAGATTACACAATATACAGCACGCCAGGAGCAATGTATATTGGTGCGGGACCTCCTGTTCACGATACCTGGGAAGTCCAACATGGTGACCATTCTGACCATACCTTTCTTACCAGTCATTCCACATACCGTATAGACAGGATACGTGCCTCACAGACTCTGAGATCTGCGATACGGGGCGCCGAACGCTGACCTATGACCTTCTCTGACCATTTTGCTTACATCTGCACGGTCCTCATTCCGCCGCAATCTGTACTGCGCAGCTGTGCACCATTGAAACTTAATACTTCTAATGTGCATGACGTGAGTTGTCGCCAGCAAGTTACTGAGACAGCCTGCGAACGGAGCCTTTCCCGCTACCGCTCGACACTGCCATGGTGGATGGACTGTGCCAAACCAGCAATCAGGAGTACACTGACGAGATACGGGAGGGACTTGGCCGACTGGCATCGCAACACGATACTCCTAGATCTGAACCCTCAGCCCCCAACCCCAACAACCAGTTGGAACGGCAAAGAACTAAGGCTAAAGTAATTGCACTGGCACACCGGAAATTGGAAGGGGTACCGATACGAACGTGGCGCCACAATCATGCTGGTTTGTAAATTCCATCAGTGCCTCATACAGTGTCAACGGACGACAGCTTCTTCGGCAAATCATCTACACTCTGACCACGCCTCCTAGGCTATAGGTGACCAATCAGAATGACATTGTTCACGTATTCGTCGAACACTACCGTCGTACTTATAGGGAAGAAGATGCTGTTACTGAAGCAGACGACTCCAATTGTGCATTACGTCAAGCGCACCCTCTCCAACACGGATGCAGATGGTGACGATCTAACATGGCGAAGTCGACAACGCAATCGACAAGGGTGCATTCAACAGATCACCCGGCATTGTAGTAAATATTCTTCAACTCCAATCAAGAACAACTGATGACAAACAGAAAAATAGACATCTTCGGTGTCGCAAAGCAGCTTAAATCACTTAATAAAAGTAAGGCTTCCGGTCCTGATTGTATACCAGTCAGGTTCCTCTCAGAGTATGCTGATACAGTAGCTCCATATTTAGCAGTTGTATACAAACGCTCACTCACACAAAGATCCGTACGGAGAGACTGGGTAATCGCTCAAGTCAAACCAATACCAAAAAGGGAAGCAGGGGTAATCCGTTAAATTACAGGCCCATATCACTAACGTCGATCTGCAGTAGGGTTTATGAACATATACTGTATTCGAACATTATGAAGTGCCTCGAAGAAAACGATTTATTGACACGTAGTCAGCACGGATTCAGAAAATATCTTTCTTACGAAAAATAGCTTGCTCTTTGTACTCACGACGTAATGAGTGCTATCGACAGGGGATGTCAAATTCATTACATATTTTTAGACTTCCATAAGGCTTTCGACACCGTTCCTCACAATCGTCTTCTAACTAAATTGCGTACCTATGGAATATCACCACAGTTGTGCGACTGGAATCGTGATTTCCTGTCAAAAAGGTCACCGTTCGTAGTAATAGACAAAGTCATCGAGTGAAACAGAAATAATATCCGGCGTTCCCCAAGGAAGTGTTATATGCCTTCTATTGTTCCTGATCTATATAAAGGACATAGAGGACAATCTCAGTACCCGTCTTAGATTGTTTGCAGATGATTCTGTCCTTTAGCGTCTTGTAAAGTCATCAGTTGCCCAAAAGGAATTGCAAAATGATGTAGATAAGATATCAGTATAGTGCGAAAAGTGGCAATTCTCCCCGAATAAAGAAATGTGTGAAGTTATTCACATGAGTACTAAAAGAAATCAGCCAAATTTAGATTACGCGATAAGTCACACAAATCTAAAGGCTGTAAAATCAACCAAATACTTATTGATTACAATTAAAAATATCATAAATTGGAACAATCACATGGATAATGTTGTGGGTAGAGCCAACCAAAGACTGCCATTCATTGGCAGAACACTTACACGGTGCAACAGGTCTACTAAAGAGACTGCCTACACCAAGCTTGTCCGCCCTATTCTGGAGTATTGCTGTGCGGTGTGGGATATTCATCAGATGGGACTGACAAATGACATCGAGAAAGTACAAAGAAGGGCAGCTCATTTTTTACTATCGCGAAGTACGGGAGATAGTGCCCCAGAAAAGATAACCCGGCGATTTGTGAGTTTAAGCCGCCTATGATCGATTCTACCTCCGACCTCCGCGGATGGCAGAGCGCGACGTAGATTGCGCAGATTTTTTTCTTGCTTGTTCTTTTCTTTGTCTGTACCTGGCATTTATATTTTTTTCTCTGTCACTGATGTATGTTCCACATAATAATAGTGATTATTATTTAAACAAAATACAAATAAACAACAACGCCTTTCACTTCTGTCGGTTCCTCAGTCTCCCACCACCCAGTGCCCCACAGGGGATCAATGTGGCCAGGCGTAAGGTTTCCGTCCCTGCCCACTTTGCCACCTGAGCCTTCACCGGTCCACTATCCGTTAAACAAAATGGTGGAGCACTGGCCCGCGAAAGGCAAAGGTTCCGAGTTTGAGTCTCACTGCGGCACACAGTTTCAATGTACCAGGAAGTTACGGATCAGTAAAGTGTTTGGTCCTTCGGTGCAAAAATATTTGCTTGAGATGAATCAGCCACTCCATGCCCTGCTTGTTATGGACAACGCCTCTGCCCATTCTCCAGTCTTACAAGACCACCTCCTTGTAGAATTTCAATTCATCAAGTTCCAGTTCCTGCCTCCCGACACCATTCCGTTACTCCAGCAGATTACTTCTAACTTAAAGAAGCTCCACACTGAAGCATTCTTCCAGCATTGTTTTGAGTTGACTTAAGCTACCTATTTCACTCTCAGTAAGTCTTGGAAATATCACTTCAACATCGTAGCCTGTGTCAAGATGATCGAAAAGTTGTGGGAAGGAGTTACCAAGAGAACTCTCACTTTTGCTTGGAAGAAGCTTTGGCTGGGGTGCATTGTCGAATGTGAATATGAGGCATTTGAGTCAGTACCTGCGGAGCCTGTAGTCAGCGAGATTGTGTCTCTTACCAAGAGCATGAGATTAGAAGTGAATAATAACGATATCGAAAAGCTCGTGGACCATCACAGCCACGAAATAATCGTCGAAGAGCTTATGGAGTTGCGGTGTGTTTCACAGCGAGGTGTTCTTCAGAGGAGAAGGAGCAGGCGGTAACAGCGAAGCAGCAATCTTCTAGCGCCATAACAGATATGCTGAAAGCCCAGGAATCGGTTGCATCGTGCATTGATAATCATCATCCAAAGAAAGGAATATCTGTGAGCACTACAAATTTACGCAGAAGAGGCAAAGAAACTAGTACACTTGCCTGTGTAGGGCCTCGCGAGCACGCGGAAGTGGAGTAACACGACGTGGCATGGACTTGACTAATGTCTGAAGAAATGTTCTGCAGGGCTGTCCACAAATCCTTAAGAATACGAGGGGGTGGAGATATTTTGTAAACAGCTCATTGCAAGGCATCCCAGATGTGCTCAATAATGTTCTTGTCCGCGGAGTTTGGTGGCCAGCAGAAGAGCTTAAAATCAGAAGAGTGTTCCTGGAGCAAATCTGTAGTAATTCTGGACGTGTGGGTTGTCGCATTGTCCTGCTGGAACTGCCCAAGTCCGCCGGAATGCACAATTGACATGAGTGGGTAGAGGTAATTAGACAGGATGCTTACGTACATGTAACCTGTGGGAGTCGTATCTAGACGTACCAGGGGTCCCAAAACTGCATAAGCACCACGCCATTATAAAGCCACCACCAGCTTCGACAATCTCCTTCTTAGATGCAGGGTTCCATGGATTCATGAGGTTATCTCCATACCTGTACACGTCCATCCGCTCGACAACATTTGAAACGAGACTCATCCGACCAGGCAACATGTTTCCAGCCATCAACAGTCTCATGCCGGTGTTGACGGGCCTACACGAGGCGGAAAGCTTTGTATTATGATGTCATCAAGGGTAAACGAGTGGGACTCAGAAAGACCGTTTCTCTGAAATTTCTTCGAATGGTTACCACACTGACACTTGTTGATGGCCCAGCATTGAAATCTGCAGAAATTTGCTGAAGAGTTGCACTTCTGTCATGTTGAACGGTTCTCTTCAGTCCTCGTTGGTCCCGTTCTTGCAGGATCTTTCCCGGTCGCAGCGATGTCAGAGAGTTGACGTTTTACCAGATTCCTGATATTCATGGCACACTCTTGAAATGGTCGTACTCGAATATCCCCACTTCATCGCTACCTTGGAGATGCTGTGTCCATCGCTCTTGTCCGGCCATAAAATCAGGTTCCAACTCACTTACATCTTGAGAACCTGCCACTGTAGCAGCAGTAACCGATGTAACAGCACTTGTTGTCTTATATAAGCGTTTCCGGCCGCAGCCTGTTTAAGTATCTGTTTATTTGAATACGCATGCCTATACCAGTTTCTTTGGCGCTTCACCGCACACGTATTTGACGAGAATGCTGTGTTGCGTTTTCTCAAAGTGTTGATGCGTCGGCAGAAACAAATGACTAACGGTTGTTTCCTAGTAAAAAAGAATTAGCTACGTGTCGTGAATAGTAAAGTACATAATACTGTATGTATAATTTTCTTTGAATAAGGTGGCTTTGAGCACTATGGGATTTAACATCTGAGGTCATCAGTCCCCTAGAACTTCGAACTACTTAACCCTAACTAAGCTAAGGACATCACACACATCCATGCTCGAGGCAGGATTCGAACCTGCGACTCTAGCGGTCTAGCGGTTCAAGACTGTAGCGCCTAGAACCGCTCGGCCACCCCGGCCAGCCTTTAAATAAGGTAAAATACTTGGTACTTTTTCTGCACCGAATGCGTTATCGTATTTTACATTAATTTATATGGGATAAGTTGTTCGCTTAATGTGTATTTCGCACTACGAGTAAGACTCTGGAACGAATTACGCTCGCTGTGCGAGGTACCACAGTATTTAAGATACAATGTGTAGATTACATGTTTCACATATCTATATTTAAGTCCAAGAAAGAATCAGTTTTAGTCTCCATTGGTCAGACTAAATGTTACTTTTAACAGTAAATAAACAAACAATATTTTGGCATAAAGCCCTGTAGGCTGTAGTTTCACTAACTGAAACGTGTGTCAACACTGGCAGAAGTTGAACCCGCCCTAACTGCTGTGTTTTCGCAGTTTACTAACGGCCGTCGTCTTGCAGAGATGAAGAGAGCGCTTCTGGACGTGGAGCACGCGCAGGCCGTCGGCAGCCCGCGGTCCCGGGTCATGACGGGACTAAGATGGAGCAGCGGCGCTCGGAGGGGTCGGCCGTCGCCGCGGGCCGCGGGATCAATCACGCAGCGCAGGTGCGCCGCCGATCGCTCTTCCGTCCGCCGCCTGCGGCGCGCCGGCCCGCACCACGGCGCGCCCGCTGTCGCAGCTTTTTACTCCGGCCGTCGTCGCGAAGGGGGCCATTCCTCACAAGTCCGGAACACGTGCTGCCTACCGCCGTGTGTCTCACATCCGTTTGCTGTCGACGCCACGCCGGAATGCATAGAGTCGTCTGCAGACAATCTCTGTGTGCGCCAGTGGTCTGCGTTCTTCCCCTGACAGTGTCCAGTGTGAGCGCAAAAGAACTGTACTATTTCTGAAGTTCATATATACCAAAGGATACAAAGTATTCGCGTCAAACTTTAACCTCGTAACAGAATATCTCTGGAACTCTTTTTTTTATAAATGGGTACAATTATTTTGTTGCAGGCTGCTGTCATCAGAGAGTACCACTGTAGAAAATGGCAACTATACCGCAACAGAGCAGTTTGTGTGCCCTTCAGTTACCAAAAAGAGGGTGGGTGACTGCTGCTCATTGAGCATTTCTCATACATTTCCACCAGGAATCATCCAGTAGTGACACTTTTATAACTGGTACAAACAGTTTAAGAAGGAAGGCTACCTTTGCGAAGGCGAAAGCTCTGGTCGACCTCCTGTGTCGGGGCAGAATGTTGGTCGTGTTCGAGTAGCATTCAAATGAAGCCCAAAGGAATCAACACGTTGATCAAGTCTTGAGCTTCGGATCTTGCTAACAACAGTTTCCACAGACCTGCTTACGCGCTTGCATATTAAATCGTACGACTTGCAGTTGGTCCAGGTACTCACTTCATGAGATTATAGTGAATGATATTACTTCTGCACCAATAGGGAGGCAAGAATGCGAAAGACACGTCATAGAGATGAACATCTAGTGCCGAAACAATGTTGCTCGTTAACGATAAAATTATCTCCCCATTATTCGTTCCTGGGGAACAGAAAATCTCAACTTTCCTTGCAACATGTAAGAAGGTCGCCAGAGGTTAGTGAGTTAACGAGACCTACTCACTAGTGGGGAAGAATATGTGCAGCTCCTCCTCTCTCATGAAGAAAACCGTCACAGGAATTTTCTGCCTTGACATGCCTTATTTTTATCGTCTGCCTCAAGTGCCAGATGAGTCCGGCAAGATCCTGCATTTGCCCACTTACAACTCATTGTGCGAGAACACCTAAGCACACTTCTGCCTAGATGATTGCTCGGCTGTGCATGTCCTGATAATGACGAGTGATGCTGAAGGCCATCGCCATTACCAGGGTTAACCCTTGTCATTTCTATAAGGTTACGTAAAAAAAGAAAACAATGGCTCTGACCGCTATGGGACTTAACTGCTAAGGTCATCAGTCCCCTAGAACTTAGAACTACTTAAACCTAACTAACCTAAGGACAACACAAACATCCATGCCCGAGGCAGGATGCGAAGCTGCGACCGTAGCGGTCGCGCGGTTCCAGACTGTAGAGCCTAGAACCGCACGGCCACACTGGCCGGCGGTTATGTAAAAGACAAAGGATTTATCTCAGCAATGTTTTACCACAACCGCGGCAGCGAATCGCTCCGACGTGTTCCACAAGCATTCAGAAGGGTCTGATTATCGTCTCGACGTTTTCCCTGGTATCCGAGGAGCACATATCCAGTACCTGTAACCTGTGAAAGAAACTTGCAGCTGTACTGTACTGACAGGATCAGTTTTGAAGCGAATAAGTTTCAACGTTCCGTTTGTATGAATTTTTGAACCTCTGCCCGTCCTGTATAATGGCGAATTCGTGTTCTGTATATGCCGTGATAAATGCCACAATAAGAGGCCCGAGTTTGATTCGTGGCTGGGGCAGGAGATTTACTCCGCTCAGGGACTGGGTGTTGTGTTGTCCTCATCACCATTCATCCCAATCTCCGATGCGTAAGTCGCCCAATGTGGCGTCGAATGCAGTAAGTACTCATTTTCATTTTTTTCTAGAAGGTTTTCTGTGATGATCGTGTACCTTTAGTGAACTTATGAGACGCATTTAGAAACGTTGATGTCAGAATGGATCAATATTAATGAAGCTATTTACTTCCGTTTTATCAACCACAAACATCTTTGGCGATATGGTCTACCTCTCAAAGGAAAAAAATAAAAGTTTATAAAAAATATCACTAAAATTATGTAAACAGATGTGACGATAGTATTTGTAATCACATATAAATATAGCATTTCTGGCCTCTGCAAGCATGATTCATTGATTATTGATCCAATCGGGCTATGTGTTGAAGTATGCAACTGATGGATTTAGAAAATGATGATTGGTATGTATGTGTGACCAAGACACGCACCTCGCATCGTTTGCACACGGCAACTTTATTTAACTTATGTGGCAACAGTGGAGCATTCGTACGCTTTGATTGGCTGCTGAGGTGCTGCGTACTTACCGAAACCAATAATTTCATTACTTACTGTTTGTTAAATAAAATGTCAAATAGGAATTTGTATGACTATAAGTAGTATCTCATAATTGAACTCATTAGGAAGTACTAATGAAAATATTATGACACTGATATTCGAAACGTAAAGAAAGCTTTCACAGTGTGGATCACATTGTGCGTTGATGTGTTACGAAAGCTGCCCTAGCGGAGTGTTCTGTGTTGGCAGTGAGTAGAGTCAAGTGTAGCCGTTAGCCTGTTCAGTTAAATTTCTGATTTGCTTGTCAGTCGGTAATGGTGTACACGCTAAGACAGTAAAAAGGAGACGAATGACGAAGGAATAATCCAAATGTGACGGAAAGTGTTGCATGTGATGTAAACGTACCGACAACCAACATTTCAGAAAAATTGGCTTATTTTTTCAAGAGAAAGAGCTTCACAAACTGAGCAAGTCAGAAACGAGTTTGTTCACCTATCCTCTTGTGTCTTTATGCAAGCAGTTTTTCGGTTTGGCATTGATTAATAGAGTAGTTGGATGTGCTTGTAACACCATAGCTCTAATACTCTAATGATTTATTTTGGCTTTTGTTTCATTTAATATTACATCGTTGAGCTTCTGTAAATGTGTTTGTTTGAATCGATAACATAAAATTGTATACTCATTTATCTGTAAGAACTTCGATGTCATGATATGATTCTATGCAATGTAGTGTATCTGTCATTTAAATTCTTTGTCCCATTTGGAGGGAACAAAACTTACTGTATATAACTGTAATTTCTGTGTGAATAATTTTTTGTAGAAATGTCAATATGTGCAAATATTCTGTTTTGTTGAATGAATTTGGTTACTGTTATGTAAACTGCTGATCCTCACTTAGGGTTCTTACTTAGTTTGTATATAAAAGGTGTTGTGGTACCCCTCGGGAACGGAACTGTGTAGCGCGCGCAAATTGTGATTGGCCTAGGTAGAAAAGGTAGAACAATAGTCAGTCGGGGACGAGCACTGTCATGTAATAGTTGCACATTGTCCTGGTTCCGAGAGAGGCTTTTTCTGCTACTTTCCAATGCCTCGGATGGACGGATAAATAGCTGGAACGACTCTGGAATTGGTATTCATCATCGCCACCAAGAAAGGCCAGAGCCCAGCAATTCTGTCTTCAAATCCGCCTACCGACTTGCAGTTGCCACCACATTGCGCAATCACTGTAAAGGAGTACTATAATAATGTACAGTGAAGGATCAGCTAAATGGATGTGTTAGTGTACTCAAATATAAGGTAATTTATAACTGAATTTATGTACCTACCTTGATTTTTCTCTTTATCATAACACCTCTCAGGTTCCTCTCCGTTTCAACTTAAGTGATTTTCGAGTGTCCTTACTGAAAGAACATTAAAGCCCAGTGTTTTGCTAATTGATGCCTCTTGAACATAGTTAAATGAAAGTTAAAGTTAATGATGCTTGCCGAAAATAATTTCCCTAGTAAAACTGCTTATTAATGTATTGTTGCCAACTTCAAATTAAAAGTTCTTAAGACTGAGGCTTATAAAGTTTTGTTTCGTAAATGATCTCATTACTGCCTGTTATAAATCACAGAAGGTGAGTCAGTATCATACATATATGTTAATTTTGTCTTTCAATGTAGTAAGAGTGGAAAACTGCAGTATGAAACGTTATATACTCATATTTGCTAAGTGTTTGTCTCTCTTGTGTATTAGAAGTGCATATGAATAGTATACCAGGATCCACAGTTTGTCTATTGTGTTAATACTCGGTAACAAGTAATGGGAAGACCACTAATTATGAAAAACTATTTCTTTATTCAAATGATAGTGAGAAGTAACCTGTTAGTGGATGCCAATTAACTTTCATTTTAAATAGTAAAGTATTTAACTGAGAGAGACTTAACCTATATCCAATTAATGATTCTGCAGTGAATAGTAATAATAACGTTATAAAGACCACTCAGTTTGTGGGAGCACTGAAAGTAATAGCGTGTTTCGGTACCTGTTATAATTTTGCAAATAGTTTATGCTGCTCTAAATGTTAGTTTCAGTCTTACCGTAAACACATGTGTCAGAGTTCACTGCACTCGCGTGTGACAAAGTATAGGTTGTGTTTATCCATTAAAGTTACTAATAACTATATTCTTGAACGAGAATGTTTATCATTTTCTTGCCTAGTTAGTCTGGCGACCGTTTTCTTTATCCGTTAAACAGTGCAGATACGCAAAAATTTTGTTTGTTACTGCTCAAATTTTTACTTAATTCTGACTTTCATTTCCGATAAGCCACTTCCGTTAGGTACAACGCGGTCAACGTAACAAAATTCCTCCCAGAGGGTAACACTGCTGTGTTGCGTTGTAATACACTCCTGGAAATTGATATAAGAACACCGTGAATTCATTGTCCCAGGAAGGGGAAACTTTATTGACACATTCCTGGGGTCAGATACATCACATGATCTCACTGACAGAACCACAGGCACATAGACACAGGCAACAGAGCATGCACAATGTCGGCACTAGTACAGTGTATATCCACCTTTCGCAGCAATGCAGGCTGCTATTCTCCCATGGAGACGATCGTAGAGATGCTGGATGTAGTCCTGTGGAACGGCTTGCCATGCCATTTCCACCTGGCGCCTCAGTTGGACCAGCGTTCGTGCTGGACGTGCACACCATGTGAGACGACGCTTCATCCAGTCCCAAACATGCTTAATGGGAGACGGATCCAGAGATCTTGCTGGCCAGGGTAGTTGACTTACACCTTCTAGAGCACGTTCGGTGGCACGGGATACATGCGGACGTGCATTGTCCTGTTGGAACAGCAAGTTCCCTTACCGGTCTAGGAATGGTAGAACGATGGGTTCGATGACGGTTTGGATGTACCGTGCACTATTCAGTGTCCCCTCGACGATCACCAGAGGTGTACGGCCAGTGTAGGAGATCGCTCCCCACACCATGATGCCGGGTGTTGGCCATGTGTGCCTCGGTCGTATGCAGTCCTGATTGTGGCGCTCACCTGCACGGCCCCAAACACGCATACGACCATCATTGGCACCAAGGCAGAAGCGACTCTCATCGCTGAAGACGACACGTCTCCATTCGTCCCTCCGTTCACGCTTGTCGCGACACCACTGGAGGCGGGCTGCACGGTGTTGGGGCGTGAGCGGAAGACGGCCTAACGGTGTGCGGGACCGTAGCCCAGCTTCATGGAGACGGTTGCGAATGGTCCTCGGCGGTACCCCAGGAGCAACAGTGTCCCTAATTTGCTGGGAAGTGGCGGTGCGGTCCCCTACGGCACTGCGTACGATCCTACTGTCTTGGCGTGCATCCGTACGTCGCTGCGGTCCGGTCCCAGGTCGACGGGCATGTGCAGCTTCCGCCGACCACTGGCGACAACATCGATGTACTGTGGAGACCTCACGCCCCACGTGTTGAGCAATTCGGTGGTACGTCCACCCGGCCTCCCGCATGCCCACTATACGCCCTCGCTCAAAGTCCGTCAACTGCACATACGGCAAACTGGCTGACACTGACGGCGGCGGTGCAAAAATGCTGCGCAGCTAGCGCCATTCGACGGCCAACACCGCGGTTCCTGGTGTGTCCGCTGTGCCGTGCGTGTGATCGTTGCTTGTATAGCCCTCTCGCAGTGATCGGAGCAAGTATGGTGGGTCTGATAGACCGGTGTCAATGTGTTCTTTTTTCCATTTCCAGTAGTGTATAATTCTTTTAATAAAATAGTTTTATCACACAACCTGCTTCCAGCTTTAAGGTTATGGTAGCAGATGGTAGTGTTATATGTTCCTGAAGGAAATCATGCCAAATGCTGTCCTATTGGATCGTCAAAATCCCAGAATGAATGGAGAGGCCTACCCATCTTGCTCCAAGCGTTCTCTACTGTGGAGAGATCAGATAAAATTGCTGGCCAGAATAGGGTTTGGTAAGCAACAAGGTAAGCAGTAAAGTAGTAGAAACACCCAACATGTGCGGGTGACATTATCTTGCTAAAATGTAAGCCCAGGATAGCTTGCTATGAAAGGAGAAGAAAGCGGTGGCATTGTAGTTGTCGATATAACACATCTCTTCTGGCAGATTTTCCAGGGAAAACCATGGGAGGTAAAACGCATGTACAAGTCAAACAATAAACAGGTAGCCAAGACCGCAGGAATTCTTTTTATTCCATGATTACCGGTTTCAGCGAAACTACAACCGCCATCATCTGATGTTAGAGCGCATACAGGCGACACCGTCAAGGCAAACAATGGTGATATTAATAGTTGCCTATAACACGCAGGCCTTACATAACTGTCGTAAGTAGCACATAGGTGTGTACAGGTGGCGAGGTTGGAATTTCTCTCTTTTCCATGGTATCTGAATTCATGGCTTTTATCCAAGATTTCCTTCGTTACTTCCCTGGCTTTGTTCCGTCTCCCGTCGATGACAGTTTTGTATGAGTGCATCTCTGGAAGCTCTAATCATCCTCTAATATCTTGTGTGAAGAAAGATTCCTGCGCTATTTCGTAGGTGTAGCTACTTCTTGTGAACTTTGATATTGACAGACCTCTTTTTAGGAATCTGACAAACATTTCACCGCCAAATAGGCCCATATTAACTGAATTCCGAATGTGGCAGTTGGCATAATTTTGAACTTGAACTGCGTTATTGCAGTTATCAGGAATAAATTTTGTAGCTCAGTCGTGTCGTAAATTGGTTTTGTTGCGGCTGCCTCCCGCTCTGGTATATACTGAGAGAAAATAGTCCCATTAATTTTTTGCATTACTCTCACATGTTTAAAGCTGTATGCGAATTCTGATGTTGACCCACCACACGAGTGATGTCTGTCCTTTATATTCTCCCTCCTTGTCCGAATTTCATTGCTTTCGTCTATGAGCTGTTTATTTCCACTGAATTCTTTCTGATGTTCTCCATGGCTGCCTATAGGTCATCTGGGTTCCTGGAAAGGAAGGCAATGTAATTTCTATACATTCGCATTTTTACGTTTCTTGTGCCTATGGCCTGTTCGATACCTTCAGTCATTACATTAAACAATATCGCACCCAACCGGTCTTCTTGTAGGACCTATCCTAGTTAACACAAGGTAGCCCGAGTGTACAACGGTAGCTTGGCCATAAACAGGGAATTAAGCCTAATTTTGACTACGTTACTGACCAAAGGCTAAGAAGCACACGCCGATCCCGGCGGTGAACACCGTGATGACCATGCGTAACTCTCCAAATTGAGCTTCAACACGTAATAGCGTTCTCTATGCTTTGCCAGAACACACAACAACAACAATGAAAACAATGCTCTAAACCTTTGTGTTTTACTCTCGTTTACGGCTGAGGATAAAGGGAGCAATATATGCTCTAAATGCAACTAAGGCAACAAATGCAATCTCCTCAGTATTTACAAAGAAACAACAGAGCCAACGCAGCTCAGGTAAGTCAAAGAACTTAAACCAGGTACGCCGAATTCGCGTATATTCAATCACAATAAAGGAAAACAAGGCCAAGCAGCAAAACAGTAAAGTTTCGCAGTGCAATTCATAGTTCACTCGTATTCTACTCCGGCACAACTGCAAACCGGTTGGCCTTGAGACGATGTAACACTAAGCGGCAAAACAGACCTTCACTCAGCTAGCCACTCACAACAGCGGTAATCAGCGATTAAACAATAAAACGCACCAGACATACGAATCATGTCCGTATCATGTCTTTTTGATAGCGCATTAGCTTCGCTCAACTCGTCGAGAATTTGCAGGCATAGTGCACTCGTCTTGTAACGAAGCCAGTACGCGCATTGCCTCAATTCCACGACACTAAACTCTGAAACTGAACAGGGTATTAAACCAGCAACTACAGCTCGTCAACTTCACAACAGTTTCTCGCTAACGTTCCCAGTTAACAATAACAAATAAATGTGGTAATACTCATGCAGTAGCAAATGCAATTTCCAAACCCTTGAAGTCAACTGCTGAGAAATGCACGCCAAACCACATGCAAAACCATTAAATGTAGGTTTTCCGGTCAATAACAGTAGACATTGTGTCTAAATATCATCATCAGACCTCTGAAACAAAATACCATAAGTATATCATCCGATAAGGAAAGTACGAGGTGTTATGAGATCATCCTACTGCAATTAACGGCGGCATCAAAAGGCTGCGATGATGATATTTAACTAGATAACCGAAACAGAAGATGAAGAGAAGGAGAAAGTATATGAGGATATTAGGTGCGTAATTTACTACCTAAACAGAAAAGAAAATCTAGTAGTCATGGGGGTTTGCAACGGGATTGTAGGGGAATGAATAGAAGACCGAGTTGCGGGAGAAAATGAACGTCGCAGTAGGAATGAGAGAGAAGAACGACTGAGTTCTGCAATAGATTTCAGCTAGTAATAGCGAATATTGTGCACAACATTTCCTGAAGGAAATCACGACAAATGCTGTCCTATTGGATCGTCAATATCCCGAAATGACTGGAGGGGCCTACCCGTCGTGCTCCAAGCGTTGTCAACCGTGGAGAGATCAGATGACCTTGCTGGCCAAAATAGGGTTTGGTAAGCACCAAGATAAGCAGTAAAGCAGTAGAAACTCCCCACACGTGCGGGTGGGCATTATCTTGCTGAAATGTAAGGCCTGGATAGCTTGCTATGAAGGAGAACAAAGCGAGGCGTAGAATATCGTCGATGTATCGCTTTGCTGTAAGGGTGCCGCATGTGGCAGCCAATTGGGTGTAGTCAATCGCTCACGATTGTAAGGCCGACGGAGGGTAACAATCAGGTCGTTAACCCACCACTGTTCGGGACATCTGCATCGACTGAAATCTCATTGACTAGAATAGAACTGTCTTCAGTGATGATTCCAGCTTCGAATTAAGCCAGAGCGAAAAATTAAAACGGTTGTGATCCAAAAATTGCAATGGGCCCATGTTCCTGTCATGGTTTAGCCATGTGGTACGCCTTGTGAGGTTTCCTATCATTTTCCCTGCCAAACCTACCTTAACAAATAGTTCAATAAAACATGTTAAGATTATTGTACAGCCTTTGAATACGGTTTCTTCCTAGTTTTTAAAGTGTTTTGCGTTTTACGTGTCTGGCCAACTAAGCCTGATACACGGGTAAGAAAACCAAATGTTTAACACTTTTAAAAAAATTTTTGTTAGTTTGAAATATGGTCCACCTTCGTGAATGAAGCCTTATTTTTATGTACATATAAAGCAATAAATGAAAATCTCCATGGTATAGGGTTTGAAATTCGCATCTGAAAAAGAAATCAAGGCTCTCTTTCCTTGTTTTACCCTATGTTTTGATACTATTATAGTTGCGTTGTAAACTGAGATGTTGTTCTGGTGGACATCTCTGACAATTGTGTTACAGTGCTACTGAATACTAAAAGTTGAACACCAGCCTTTTGTAGTACCCTGAGGTTGCTGAGGAAATACGTCGATAGCGAACGCAAATACATTCGTTCATGGCAACATAGTATTTTATTGTCAACATACATCAGTAATTTAGAAATATGTCAAATGAATACAGTTCTTGATAATGCAGGACTCGCCAAAATAAAGTTGTTTAAACCAAAAATTACTACGTTTCGGAGGAAGCAACAGAATGGCATCCTAGAGCAGCCCGAACGGAAAAATGTGGCCTCTGGCAAACTTGCAACACTCCTCAATTTTTTTTTATGACATTATCGGTAGAATAGCAATGTAGACGAATTTTTCTGATGCAGTGGACAGGACAATCCAATTACTGTCATTAATTCTCAAACACGTTCATGACTACTTTAGAGCACTATATGACCCGCACAGAACCACAGCAACAACCTACATCCCGACGTTCTGGAGGACGAATGGCACTATATCGAAACATCGTGCAGTGAAGAAGTGCAGCTTTCAAACTAGCGAAAGGAAAACTTTCATGGCGTGATGGAATTAGTGCTGAGTTTTATCGAACTTATTGGCCTATTTTGAAAATCACTGTGCAGAGGATAGTGAATGAAATGCGGAACGGAGCTACTGTGCCACCCTAATTAAAAGAGTGAGTAATGGTCCTTATCCCGAAGAGAAGAGGGCACTGAACGCTTAAGATTGGCATGAAGCCTGCGCTACAGAAATTACTGCAGACCTAACAACACTACGCCGCTGCGTCGCAGCATGATGTTTGCCGCGTGTAACCTGAGGGGCTTATACAATTTTTTTTAAAGGCTTCGACAGGATATATCACGAATTGCTGCTGTAAACACTATGCCAGATGTCCTCTGGGGAATGTTTCATCAATCATCAATATTTGAACAACACTACATTGGGGCTTCATCAAGGATCTTATTAAAAGATTACTTGAAGGAAGCGCTTGCTTGGCTGATCAGTACGACTGGCTTGCCCATTATCAGTCACGCTATACGTGATTGCCCTTGAACCATTTCTGTTTAAAATTAAGTAATTACTTTACCAAATATGATGTGTACATGAGGTTACATTTGAGTTATTGTATTTGGTCCATGATTTGTTGCCTAGCTTACAGATTCAATTATCCATGGGGTCGAGATATGATCCTTTTGTATCCCGTCTGGAAGGCGCTGTAAACTGAAAGGTGTCCGAATGTAGGAAGTTAGGAGGAGCAGGTGAGGTACAACACTCGGTTCTGCAGTGTGAATTTTAAATCACCTTTACTTTAGCAAGAATATGAATTCATAACTTTGCACTGAGGATCTGTACATCAAGTTACAAAGTTACAAGTAGTGGCTCGCCCACTATGAAATACAAACAATGTTGCTTGGTCGTCTCCTCGGAATCAACTGTACAGAATCTCCAGCGGCGCTCGTAGAGATGCACAGCGTCAGCTAGAAGGCGCTGTCGTCTGTCGGTATCGTTGTGCCAACCTGCGAACTTGCACCTACGGAATGGCATCGTAGCAGATCCCTTCAGGCAGATTTTCCAGGGAAAACCATGGGAGGTAAAACGCGTGTACAAGTAAAACAATAAAATGGTAGCCAAGATCGCAGGAATTCCTTTTATTCCATGATTACCGGTTTCAGCGAAACTAAAGCCGCCATCAGCTGAGGTTAGAACACATACAGGCTACACCAACAAGGCAACCAATGGTGATAGTAATAGTTGCCTATAACACGCAGGCCTTACATAATTGTCGTAAGTAGCACATAGGCGTGTACAAGGGGCAATGTTGGAATTTCTCTCTTTTCCAGATATCTGAATTCATGGCTTTTGTCCAAGATTTCCTTCGTTACCTCCCTGGCTTTGTTCCGTCTCCCGACGATGACGGTTTTCTATGAGTGCGTCTCTGGAAGCTCGAATCATTCTCTAATATCTTGTATGAAGAAAGATTCCTGCGCTATTTCGTAGGTGTAGCTACTTCTTGTGAACTTCGATATTGACAGACCTCTTTTTAGGAATCTGACTTAAACATTTCACAGCCAAATAGGCACATTTTAGCTGAATTCCGAATGTGGCAGTTGGCATAATTTTCAACTTGAAGTGCGTTATTGCAGTTATCAGGGATAAATTTTGTAGCTCAGTCGTGTCGGAAATGGGTTTTGTTGCGGCTGCCTCCCGGTCTTGTATATACAGAGAGAAAGTGGTCCCATTAATTTTTTGCATTACTCTCAAATCTTTAAAGCTGTATACGAATTCTGATGTTGACCCACCACACGAGTAATGTCTGTCCTTGATATTCTCCCTCCTCGTCTGAATTTCATTGCTTTCGTCTATGAGCTGTTCCACTGGATACTTTCTGATATTCTCCATGGCTGCCTATAGGTCATCTGGGATCCTGGAAAGGAAGACAATGTCATTTCTATACCATAGCATTTTTACGTTTCTTGTGCCTATAGAACGTTCGATGCCAGCAGTCATTGCATTAAACAATATCGCACACATCCGATCTTCTTTTACGACCCCTCTTGTTTGGATGACCTCCTATGACATTGATATGCCGTCGTATATTGCTATATGGTTTGCGACTAGAAGCGACTTGATTGTTTCTAGGTTGTGGCGTGATGTACCTGGTATAATCTCTAATTTTTGGGTTAGTATCCCGTCGAATACTTTAGAGTGGTCTATAAAGATTGCGTACAGTGGGGTAATGAATTGCGCTAGAGCCGTTACTATTTCTTGAGTGACTTCGTAACCACCGAATTCACTTGCCTGGAGTGATGCCATATTGATTCGCTAGGAAACCAGTACATAGTCTTAGTTCAGTTCCCCCTTAACAGGAGTTTAGAGAAGAATTTAAATGTAATTCTCTCCAGAGCGATTCCTCTACAGGCGTTTGCATCGTCTTTCCTGTCTTTGCCTATATAGTGTACATTTATAAGTGTCTTCATTGTTATGCGATTGAGTTGTTCTTCAGGCATTCGTTGCACAGGGACACGAGAGGACCTGCCAGATCTTGGAGTGTATTCTTTAGGTGCTCCATGTACGTCACATCTACCCTGCTGCCTTGGAGTTCTTTCTGTTCCTTAAGATAGGTGGCTTCTTTGGCTATATTTAGGTCCATGACATTTGCGTTTGACGTGTACTGTGTGAAGCAGTATTTTTTCCTCCTCTCTAAGGAAGTTACTGAAGTGTAGTTCCATTGCTCGGTGTTTAAAAGCAGCTTTGATCTCAACTTCTTTGAAGACCTAACGATTTTGTAAGATTTCGTTTGGTACCAGCAATTAACTTCTGTTCATTGACAAGATCATATGTTATCTCCTTTTCCCTCAGTAGCGCTTTGTACTTCCGACGTTCTTCGGCGTGCTCAGCTAGGGCGTCATTTCCTGTTCGCTGGCAGCATGGAGAAGCTTTTGTGTCCTTTATCTCATGAGGTAACGGTCTTTGTCGAACCATGACTTCATAGTGCATTGAATCTGAATATTTTGTTTTAGCATGTCGTGTGTACTTTAGTGTGACATGTGTGTATGTCGGCTAAGCTGCTGTGGTGTTGTCTTTCCGCGCCTCATCATCTGTATATTTTTGGTAGTTTTGCTATACTCGTTATCCAACTCTCTTCACACATGTGCCATTGAACATGTAGTTTAAGGTTTTTACCTGCGTGCTCCTGTGCTTAATTTGACAGTAGTAACTGTTGGAAGGTATTTCTTATTGCGACTTTTTCTAGTTTCAGCTGAGCGTGACGTCGGCCGTTCGAGCGTCCGTGAAGAGCAGGTGGATTGTGCTCTTCCCATTTGGTGCCATATAGTGTATTACTCCTCGCGATTGTGAGAAAATCTGTGACCATTTGTGTTTCTGAATTCGATTTATCTATGCAGCAATTTAGATCCCCTACCAGGGTGGCTGGCTTACCACCTTTTATGTTCTCCATTGCCTTTCATAGCTCGTCGATGACGTTCCCAGGTGCACTATTAAGCGTGAAGTGCGTCCCTACTACAATATATTTATTTTATTCGTGACCATATTACTTATATTATCGCTTTAGCTGACGGGTTGCAAGTGCTGCTTGATGAAAGAATTTGCCTGAGTGGCGTCCTCCGTCCCCTCTCCTGGCTGTGAGATGAATTCCGTAATTCCTGATGCTTATGTCTTCTGCGCTGAATGTTTCGTTGAAGAATAATACGTCGTTCATTTGGAAGATATGCTGATGGCTCATGGCGGTTATGGATTTCAGCCCTTCTACATTCCTAGCAATTATTCTGACGCGGTCTTTGTTATTACTGTTACTATGGGAATTGTGTCCTTGTTGGCTCTTGGTGGCGAAAAGCATACCTTCTGACTATTACACCCTACGGTCAGAGGTTGGGAGATATTGTCTTCTCTTTGTATTGGTTTGGTAAGCCTATTCTCAGTACTTTGTTTCTGCCTTTATTTTCCAGTTAGTGACAGCACATGTTCGTAGTTTACTCACATAGAGCCACTCCTACTTAACAAGTAAAGACAAAAAGTCTGTATATGAGTCCACGACCATTTTATTTATATTACATTTATTTTCACAAGTCCGTCTTGATCACATAGATTTCTTTACACTTAATGAACGGTGTCGTCTTATCACCATCTTCAGATCTGTCGTAAATATAAATATTGTATATGCACAATCTTAGTTGGGAGACATACAATAATGTGTAAGTACAATATTTATATTTACAATAGATCTGAAGATGGTGATAAGCCGAAACTGCTAATAACGTGTACAGAAATCTATGTGATCAAGACGGACTTGCGAAAATAAAAGTACTTCTACTTAAAACTGAATAATCGATGACAGATAAATCGTTGGCTAGTATCAGGCTATATTACATACTATGTGACTACATTCGCATTGCTATTTCGAACTCTTAGTACATCAAGAAATTAGGAAGCGGACTAGTGAAATATACCACTGCTGTGGGTATGCAAACTAACAAGAAGAAAACATTACATTGGACGAGGTATACAAGACACATCCAGTGTTAAATGGCGACAGACAGGACAGTTCCTTCACAATCTTGATCTACAATGGGTGGCCTCTATCAGCGTAGCTACCTCTAGCTGGCTGACAGGGCCTATACAAACGCAACCTATAAAACAATAAATTGACCAAGCTTATAAATTACATAAATATTATAAAATTCTTGTAAATTTCGTTGAGGGAAGGAAAACGCCCACGTGACATTTAACTGAACTCTTTAACGGGTGAACTCTAGGTATCAGTCTTAACTGGGAGACACACAGCACCTATTGCAAAGTTAGCTAAAAGCGCAACATGTACCACCAAATCTCAAGTTAGCAACGATAATTTCTAGAACTGACAGGCTAACGGACACTCGTCAACCATACTCAAATTAATGTCCATATAGAGCGCTCTTCGAAACTAACTCGTCCTAATGGCCACAATGTAACTTAATCTAATCCACTAGCCCCTATCAGATCTTATGAATTGCAAATAACATATTCTAACCTCGTATAAAATGGCATGCAGTCAAGGAGTATGTAAGGAAACGGGTTCAAAAAAGCTTCATTCCAAAGGCTCCAGTCACATCTTTGTAGGCTTTCTCCCAGGTTTCCTTCGCCTGTGTCTACTTGATCCAATTTGCCTATCCTTCGGAACCGAGGCAGTTCTGTCTAGTTAAAGCTGCTGACAGGAGAGGCCTTCAGCCCTCCGATGAAGTTGCTAGAGAATTCTTGGCATTGGCAGAGCAGAGCTCTATTTCTTGTGGTCAAGACCTCGAGTAGAGCAGATGTCTTTCTTGGGAGGCGAAGCCCCTGGCTCTGAGCTATACTGCCGGGCACCAACAGAACTTAACCGTGAACCAAGTCCCCTCCCGTTGCCCACGTTATTTACTTTGTTCGACCTCTTAGACCGGCGTACACCTGGTAACTTCCTACTATTGGCACGCCCTGTGTACCCTATGGACTGAAATACATTATCTTTATTTCACTTAATTTGCTGTTGTACCATTTAACATCAGACCTGGACTGCTACAAGTCGTGATCACTCGACCACCTGTACACTGTTTTCTTCTACCACCACTAGCCAGGCTTAATTTCGAGTTTACTTCCAATCGGACGTTAGCCCCTTATTACTAGGCAGGCCCTATCCCATTTAACACAAGGTAGCCCGAGTGTACAGCGGTAGCTTGACCATAGACAGGGAAGTGAGCCTAATTTTGACTACGTTACTGATCAAAGGCTAAGAAGCACACGCCGATCCCGGCGGTGAACACAGTGATGACCATGCGTAACTCTCCAAATTGAGCTCCAACACCTAATAGCGTTCTCTATGCTTTGCCAGAACACACAACAACAACAATGAAAACAATGCTGTAAACCTTTGTGTTTTACTCTCGTTTACAGCTGAGCATAAAGGGACCAATATATTCTCTAAATGCAACTATGGCAACAAATGCAATCTCCTCAGTCATTTACAACGAAACAACAGAGCCAACGCAGTGCAGGTAAGTCAAAGAACTTAAACCAGGTACGCCAAATTTGCTTATATTCAATCCCAATCAAGGAACACAAGGCCGAGCAGCAAACAGTAAAGTTTCGCAGTGCAATTCAAAGTTCACTCGTATTCTACTCCGGCACAACTGCAAACCGGTTGGCCTTGAGACGATGTAACACTGAGCGGCAAAACGGACCTTAACTCAGCTAGCCACTCACAACAGCAGTAATCAGCGATTAAACAATAAAACGCACCAGACATGCGAATCATGTGCGTATCATGTCCGTATCATTTGCTTTCGATAGCGCACTAGCTTCGCTCGACTCGTCGAGAATTTGCAGGCATAGTGCACTCGTCTTGTAACGAAGCCTCAATTCCACGACACTAAACTCTGAAACTGAACAGGGTATTAAACCATCAACTACAGCTCGTCAACTACTCAACAGTTTCTCGGTAACGTTCCCAGTTAACAATAACATATAAATATGGTAATACTCATGCAGTAGCAAATGCAATTTCCAAACCCTTGAAGTCAACTGCTGACAAACGCACGCCAAACCACACGCATAATCATTAAACGTTGGCTTTCCTGTCAATAACACTAGACATTGTGTCTAAATATCATCATCAGATCTCTGAAACAAAATACCGTAAGTATATCATCCTATAAGGAAAGTACGAGGTGTTATCAGATTATCCTACTGCAATTAGCGGTGCCATCAAAAGCCTGCGACGATAATATCTAACTAGATAACCGATACAGAAGATGAACAGGAGGAGAAAGTATGTGAGCATATTAGGTGCGTAATTTACTACCTAAACAGAAAAGAAAATCTAGTAGTCATAGGGGTTTGCAACGGGATTGTAGGAGAATGAATAGAGGAGTTGCGGGAGAAAATGAACGTCGTAGTAGGAATGAGAGAGTAGAAAGACTAACTCAGTTCTGCAATATATTTAAGCTAGTAATAGCGAATACTCTGTTCAAAAATCACAAGAAGAGAAGGTATACTGGAAAAAGGCCTTGAGATACTGGAGCAATTTCAACTAGATGACAACGTGGTCCGGCAGAGATTCCGAAATCAGATACTGGACTGTAAGGTTTACCTAGGAACAGATACAGACTCAAACCGCAATTTAGTAATGATGAAGAGCAAACCGAAGTTTAAGAGAGTAGTCACGAAGTACGGAAGCCCAAAGAAAAGGCAAACGGAAATTCTATGGACTGAAGACATACCCTTGAAGTACTCTGAGGCCTTAGATAGAGCGATGGAGAAGAGCTCAGTAGGCAACACTAAAAAAGGCAGTCACAGAAGTTGGAAGGAAAAACGTAGGTACAAAGTTGGTAGCTGCGAAGTACCCACGGGTGAAAGAAGACATGCTTCAGCTGATCGACGAAAGAAAGAAGTACAAAAATGTTCAGAGAAATTCAAGAATACAGAAGTACACGTCACTTAGGAATGAAATAAATAGGAAGTGCAGTGCAGCGAAGGCACTGAAAAAGGAATGCTTGACAGAAGGACTGACTGAACATATAGTGAAGTCGGTGTAACTGAAATCCAGAGTGGTAACGTTCCACTCTTAAACGTAGATGATAGCGCGGATAAGTGGAGAGAGCACGTTGAAAGCCTTTATAACGGAGAGGTCTTCTCTGATGAGGTGATACAAGAAGAAACAGGAGTCGGTAGAGAACATATAGAGGATCCATTATAAGAATGAGAATTTAAAAGAGCTCTGGAAGACTTAAAGTCAAATAAGGCAAAAGGGATGGATAACATTTCATTGGAAATTCGTTGGGGGAAGAGGCAAACAAACCAACTGACTATTCACTTTGGTGTATGTAATGTATGAGACTGGCGATATGCCGTCAGATTTTCGGAAAGCGTGATTCTCCGAATTCCAAACATTGCAAGAACCAATATGTTCTTTAATTTTGCACAACCTGCTTAAGCGCTTATGCATCCAAGTTGCTTACAAGAGTAGTATATGGAACAAAAGAGTGGAAGACAAAATAAAGGATCTGTTAAAAGACGATCATTTTGGGTTTAGGAGAGATAAAGTATCCCGAGACGCAGTGGTGACGTTGCAGTCGATAAAAGAAGCTAAATAATAATAATAATAAAACAGACACTTTCATTGGACCTGTCGAATTGGTAACAGCGTTCAACGATGCAAAGAGCAACTGGATGTTCGAAATTATAATAAAATAAGGGGTAAGCTAAAGGGAGAGACGGATAATCTGCATTATGTACAAGAACTGAGGAAACAATAAGAATGGAAGACTAAGGAAGCAGTGCTCAGACCAAAAAAAGGCGTAAAGCAGGGACGTTGTCTTTCGCATCTATTCTTCACTCTACACATCAAAGGAGCGTGACGGAAATAAAAGAAATGTGCGAGGGTGCTCTTGAAGGTGAGAGAGTATCAATGAGAAGATGAGAAGTCTATTTGTGTGAAACACACACATTTAACTCAGAAATAAATTTCTGAGAATGTACATTTGAACCACAGAATTTTATACTAGTGAGATACGTACTGTGGAAAAACCCATAGACGTTTACTGGTATCAAACGTAGACCTAAATTTTTGGGATAAATTTCTTTGAATGTGCGTCTTGAGCACAGCATTCTATGGTAGTGAAAAAAGGACTGTGGGAAAACCGGAAAAGAAGAGACGCGAATCGTTTGAAATGAAGTGCAACAGAATAACGTTGAAAATTATGTGTACTGATAAGATAAGAAATGAGAAGGTTCTCTACAGAATTGGCGAGGAAAGGAATATGTGGAAAACACTGTCAAGAAGAAAGACATCTCTTAAGACATCAGGGAATAAATTCCACGTTACTAGCGGCAGCTGTAGAGAAGAGGAAGACAGAGATTGGGATTCATTCAGCAAATAATTAAGTACGTGAGAAGCAAGTGCTAATGTGGGATGAAAAGTTGGGCGCAAGAGAGGAATTCGTAGCTGGTCACATAGAAATAAGTAGAGGACTGCTGCCTGAAAATGAAGCTCGCAAAAAATGGCTACTTGGCAAAAGGTTTAATTTCACTGAGAAAGCTTGAAAGATCAAGTAACCACAGAAAATAGTATTTTCACATTCTATTTACAGAATTGGTTACGAAATACAGCGTGCAAAAACAGGCAGCTGTTACCAACAGCGCTAGCAAGACATCGCGGCTCGCGCCGTGAGGCGCTCTAGACCTTGACGGTTATATTGGATTATCAGAGAAAGAAAGAGAGAACAACGCCTCCTGCCGTGTAAAACAGATGAAAAAAAAAGAACCTTGAGTGACGCCACTGAGAGCGAGGGGATCAGATTATTGGTCGGACTGAGAGTGGTACAGTAGTTCGGTTGGTGGCTGACCAGGAGCGAGACGGCCAATATCTGCGAGGTACTGCAGATAAAAACTCCATCTTATTATTTGTACTACGTTCTAAATCATAAATTGTCAATCGTACGCATTTGTATTTGGTTAACGGTAGGCAGTATACAAGCTGGCAGGACTGGTTTTTCGTAGGTACGCGATTACTTTTTAATTATTCCTGCTGTTGCCAAAGATTTACTCGTTTGGTTCACATCGTGAGAGATATTGAATGACATTCGTCGTGTTCATATGTTCAATTTGTTTTTTTAAATTATGTTGCTTTATAATGAGCAACACATTTGTTTTTGTTGAACTTGTGTGAGACAAGGCGATAACGTCACAGATTTAGTGCAGGATGCATTTGATAAAAAATTCCTGGAAACAGCCGTACCCCATCTTAAAACGATTCGTCTTCTTACTGAGAAATTTCCAGAGACACCAGCTCTGTGGTGGAGGCCGAACAAACTGGGAAACCATCTAAACTAAACTAACACGAGTTGTTGGTTACTTCTGGCCCAGTACAGCAGAGCCCAGCACAGTCATAGCACAAGTTGGCAGAGAAAGATATCGGGCTTAAAACTGCGCATAAAATGGTCAGAAAACACGGAAAATTTTTCGCGTATTATGTGACTGTAGTGTAGGGATTAAAGGATGCGGTTCATGAAAATCGAATCCGTTACTACTAATGCTTCAAAGCTTTCATTTAGAGGAATAACACTGATATTGTCGATGTCACCTTCCATATACACACGCGGCTCCGTTCCACCTGTCCCGTCATATTAACACACAGAGCACAAGGTAATGGTCAACGGAGAATCCTCGTGTTGTGCCTTAAACACGACTGCATGATCAAGAAATTCGAGTGTAGGTACAAGTATTCAGGCGACGAATTACTGGAACTTATTTTTATATGAAAGCGTGAACAGTGGATGTTATTCTCTAATGCTCCACGATTTCGTTGGCCAGCAGAAGGAAGTATAAATCCAACACTCTTGAGATAACGCTACTGCGCACGCAGCTAACAACATTATGCTTCTTCTGGAAGAGCTATTTGGGGAAACCGTCATCTCGAAAAACCTGTGGCCCCTCGCTTACTGACCATTACAAACACACATATTTTTCTCTGAGAAACAACAAAATCTGCTCTGTATCGAAATAGTCACAGTGCGCTTTGTGACTTAAAAAGTGGAAAAGTTCTGTAGGTACGTTAGAATCATAAAACAATCTGATCTGAAGAAAGTTTTGCAATAGTATTAACCTGATTCACACTTGTATAACCGCCTCTTGTCGACATTTCCTACATTCCGTTGCAACAGCAAAGTTCTAAGTAACCTGTATAAAGCAGCAACTTCGATGCAACATTAAGAAACCAAAAAAGCATTGTTTTATGTACTTGTGAAATTAAATTATGTTAAAATATGACCTATTTTAAGAATTTTCAGTATGCTGGAGTAATTGCAGCAAAGCAACCTCTGTTAATCAATGCAACGGAAGAAAAGAGAAAGTTGCAATTTTCGCTTTTGTTTCCTTGATGAGCAGTTTCGAGTCGGGAATCATTTCAAAATCATCCAGAGTGTTAAAATGCTATTTCCCAAAATATAATAAGTATATCAATATAACAAACATACACGTATAACAAAGTGCATATGATCAATTACAGATCTTACAGATATATTGTGGGAAATACCGTTTAGACTATATGGATGTTTGGAAAACGGGTACCGACTCAAAAATAGTCATCAAGTAAATAAAAGTGATATTTGAAACATTGGTTGTTTTCAGTTGTAACGCCCTGATTTTGTTGCAGGTTCAAATTTAAATGGTAAAAAATAAAATAAAGTAACCTCTAAGGCTTTTGAGATAAAAACTGTGTTAGGAGAAGCAGATGGACTGTCCTCACTGATGTTCGACTGAATTTCAGAAAAGGTAATCAGAGATCGGCGGGAGAGAATAGAAGAGGAAGAAACTTATTTTAAGAGAAAATAGTATAATCTGATTTGTGATTGTTTAGTTTTTGCAGATGATCTTGCCACCTTATTTCAATGTATAGAACATGCAAAAATGCATACAGTCTTATACAAGAAATAGCTTCAGAAGCAGACCTATGTATATCTTTTGAAAGCAAAAAAAGAAAATAAAAGAAACAGGTTACACGACGGGAAGTAGGCACATAAATACATGGGAGCTATTATGGAGGAATAAAAAGAAGACAACAAAATTTAAATAGTTAGGTGAAATAATACGATTAGATGCTTTGGAGTTAGAAGTTAACTTACCAAGTACGAGAAAAAATAGAGGTGGCTTTCCAACTACTACGGGATTCTTGTAACAGGAAACAAGTATTTCCATTCACGTAAAACTCAGGCACTACAATACTCTCATTACAGCAGAGCGCCTTTACGCTTCAGACTGTCTTTCGTTAAATACAGCTTAGCACTTATGTGAAATGGAAAAGAAGGGAAAAGTACAATTATAAGACCAAAATATGAGAGAGGGATATGAAAATTAAGAAGTAGTAAAGAAATCTAGCAAAAATTAGAATCATAAACTGTAACCAGTTTCAGACATAATGAGGAAGAGAAAAGTTTTAGACTGAGGAAACCTAAAATGTTTATATGAAAAGAGTGTAACAACAAGAATTCTCAATCTTTTTTTATCATTAACTGGAAACACTAAGACATGGATCAAAGGAATCAAAGCAGACCTGAGATAAGTGGAAATGATGGAGCACGAAATGAGAGGAAGTGTAAGCTTCATAGCACAAGTAAATAATTTCAACGGCTACCAAGAGAAAACTAAGAAATAGACAGGCGCTGTAGGTAAGAAGGGAGAGGAGGAAAACAGGGAAAGAGTGGACAACCACTGGAAAGAAAGAAAGGAGGGAAGAAAGCAGACATACGGCCCACATCGTCTGTTTTAAGCAACTTCGTTTCGTCTAGGAACATCGTGACTCTGCCTGACTGTGGAATTGCTCTGCTCTGGACTTGGGCTGTAGTGGACTACTATTTTGAAACTATGTCATTTACGTATGACGACCTGTTTGTAGATTTCAGGATATTTCATTACAACGATTTCTACTGTTTAGCTTCTATTGGACAGCGACTCTGCACAAAGAGATGACAGTACTATTGTGCTGTGTTTTGGTCGTGAATCAACGAGAGTAACCGCCAAGTAGTGTCGAATGTTTCAGGCTATTCATTTCACAAGTCCCACATACTATCAGGATTGATATTGTAAAATACAGTCTTATCGTCTAGAACAATACTATTTCCCTAGAAATGACCGCCTGGCCAGAGAAGCACAAATAATTCTACAAAAACTAACTCATTCTCGAATAACAGTATTTGTAATTAACAACCACACTACAATGAAGGAAAAAAATTGATGTAGAGTAATAAAACTTTGGGAATACATTTGTCTATGTGACGTATTTAAGCGATTAACATAGCAAGGTCACTGGTTAATGTAAGCGCGGGGTAATCCTTTGCAAATGTGAACTCTGTTTCATTAATAACCATTGTAATGTTGATACAAGCATGCAACCATGCATGAACTGGGTTGCACAGGTGCCGGATGTCAATTTGTTGCCGCCCGTGTGGCCGAGCGGTTCTAGGCCCTACAGTCTGGAACCGCGCGACCGCTACGACCGCAGGTTCGAATCCTGCCTCGGGCATGGATGTGTGTACTGTCCTTAGGTTAGTTTGGTTTAAGTGGTTGAAAGTTCTAGGGGACTGATGACCTCAGGAGTTAAGTCCCATAGTGCTCAGAGCCATTTGAACCATTTTGTCAGTTTGTTGGATGCAGTTCTGTGCCTGTTGCACTTGCTTCATCGATACAGGGACGGTTAATTCTGCTTGAGGATGACGCTGGAAATGTTACCCGATGATGTACCATATGTGCTCGATTCGACACAGATCTGGTGATCGAGCAGGCCAAGGCAACATGTAGACACTCTCAAGAACATGTTCGTTTACAAGAGCAGTATGTGGGAGAGCATTATCTTCTCAGAAAGCATCGCCTGGCATGCCACCATCGGATGGAGGCACAACAGGTCGAGTCACAATACTGACGTTCAGATTTGCAGTCAGGTTTAATCGGATAATCACGAGAGCGCTCCTACAGTCCTACGACACCTCGCGGCAGACTGTAACGCCAGGTATAAGTCCCGTGTGCCTAGGTTGGCTGTAGGCCCTCAACTAGTCTCCTTCCAACCAACAGACAACCATCAATAACACTGCGATTGAACTAGCTTTCACCACAAAATGCAGCAGACCTCCACTGACAATGTGCTCTCGCTTGACACCAATGAAGCCGCAAATGGCTACAGGGCGTCTGGCTCGGAGGTGTCCTTTCTCCGGTCGGAGTTTCGAGTCCTCCCTCGTGCATGTGTGTGTGTGTGTGTGTGTGTGTGTGTGTGTGTGTGTGTGTGTGTGTGTGTGTACGTGTGGGTTTTCCTTAGCATAAGTTAGTTTAAGTTCGATTAAGTAGTGTGTAAGCCTAGGGAGCAATGATCTTAGCAGTTTGGTCCCACCAGCAGCTTACCACAAGTCTTTCTGGAGTATCGTAGAACAAACATCCAGCTCTCGGAGCCCTATTAGAAGATTTCGTTGAAACTCGGTGGCTGATAATGGCGTTTTTGTCTCTTTAGAAGCATTCTTGACGAACTCCAGCTCATTTCATCGGACACGATCGTTCCAGCGTGTGTTTAAAGCAAAACTGATTAGCAGTTTCATAGTGACTAAATTGAACAGACATCACGTCTCAGATGTACAAAGTAACCTACCAGCTTTATTTTATGTCTCACAACTCCTACTTGGTTTTTCGTCAGTTTATAGTTGTGGCCCAGAATAGTTTCTCAAGAGGGGAAGGTTCACAGCCAGCGCCCAGGTGTACTTGCCTAATTTCCGGCGAACACGGAGCTGACTCTAAACAAGAGACTCCAAGTGCGGATGGCCGGCATTTGGATGCAGCAGCAGGTAGGGCACCTTCCTGTGTTATCAAAAGAACGGCACAAATTGTATTCACGGCACGGAGCAGGGTGCGCTAGCATCTCCTCGCCACCAAGAGAGAGGCTGCAGCGCGCTATCGCTGCGCGACAAAGTGTTGTTGCGTTTTTATCCCGGGCGTGGGTGCGCCGGGGCAGCAGGTGCGTCGGTTCCAGACGACAGCAGAGGGAGCCCGTCCGGCGAGCACACAGCGCAAGTTTATTGGAAAAAAAGAAAATACGCCGCCTCCGAGCAGGCGTCGCGTGCGGATATTGGGATAAACGCATGCAAATTGTCTGGAATTCAGTACTCCGGCGCTGGGGAGGCGGTAAATATCCGATACATGACGACAACCGGAAATACTTACTGCGCCAGTTTATGAGGGAGGTCCGGGTGTGCGCCGGCGCTCAGCAGCTGGGGTGTTACTCCGGCCGGTTGCCTGGCAACCGGAGCGCAGCCAGGAGAGTTCCCACAGGACGGGCCCGTCTGATGCGATCCCGCGGATGATAAGAGATGATGCGGCCGCACCGGGAGGCCCAAGTATTACCTCTCCCTGACGACGCACAATAGCTTCTCTTTCAATCTCGTCCTCCTCGCAGTGTTTCTTATCCTTGCCCGAAAGCAGTGCCTCTCCGCAAGACGAAAAGTACGAGGACAGAATGAGAGGTACAGACGTGGCAGTTTAAAGCGGAAGGTGCCACAGCAGCTACACCTGCAAAGAGATTGTTTGTATATTACATCTTATTATGGAAATCATATTCTTTCTCAAAACATTACTTCATTTCTGACTGATGCAGAAACAGTCATTCAGTGTCCCAAAAATTGAAAACAGTCTCTGTTTTAAGTGTTTCATTAATATTTATAAAAATTTTGCAACTGCTTCTTTTTATATTGCAAAGGAAATAATCTTCCGAGTATTGAAAAGTCAGTAACATAAGTTTCTCGTGTCTGAAATAAAATTTTAGAAATTTAACTTATGAAACAATCAATGATGCTCTGAATTACTCTGTAATGGGAAACGTTAGTTTTAGAAAATCGTGTAACGTGTGGAAAAAACTAATCAACGCAGGGCAAGGTGCGTAACAAAATACTCTTCAGCTCTCCTCTAAACGCCACTGTACTACCCTACAGTTATTCAATATCTGTAGCAGGTTGCAGCATATCTTCTTAGCCCCGTTGCTGACTATTTTTTGAACTGATGTCAGTATTTTCATGTTTTATTAGAGATTGTAAGTATTCACAGTATTATGTTCTCTTTCGCGCCAATGGTAAAACTTCATTTCTTAATGACATTAAACCTCGTCATAGTATTATAATCAATGTTTGTTAATTTCTGAGTAGAGAGGAGTATTGGTAACGTCGAAGGGCCACATTGTTTGTAATCGGGAGTCTTACTAGTGTCTGCTTTCCAAATAGTTAAAAGAAACAGGTGTCAGACATTTGCTAGGAAATAGTAGTAATTCCTCCCGTTCCCATTCAAGCCGGTAAAATTGGAGTTTATGAAACGTGGGTACAAAATGAAAAATAGACGGAAATCGCTTTTTTTTATACTTGACTACATGAACAGTCTTTTCCTTTCCTTTCTAATAGAATATTGAAAATATGAATACCCGTTCAGTGCTGGGTTTGTCAGCTAGTATATATATAAGGGTGTTACAAAAAGGTAAGGCCAAACTTTCAGGAAACATTCCTCACACACAAAGAAAGAGAATATGTTATGTGGACATGTGGACATGTGTCTGGAAACGCTTACTTTCCATGTTAGAGATCATTTTATTACTTCTCTTCAAATCACATTAATCATGGAATGGAAACACACAGCAACAGATCGAACCAGCGTGACTTCAATCACTCTCTTACAGGAAATGTTCAAAATGTCCTCCGTTAGCGAGGATACATGCATCCACCCTCTGTCGCATGGACTCCCTGATGCGCTGATGCAGCCCTGGAGAATGGGGTATTGTATCACAGCATCACAGCCGTCCACAACACGAGCACGAAGAGTCTCTACATTTGGTACCGCGGTTGCGTAAACGAGAGCTTTCAAATGCCCCCATAAATGAAAGTCAAGAGGGTTGAGGTCAGGAGAGCATGGAGGCCATGGAATTAGTCCGCCTCTACCAATTCATCGGTCACCGAATCTGTTGCTGAGAAGCGTACGAACACTTCGACTGATATGTGCAGGAGCTCTATCGTCCATGAACCAGGTGTTGTGTCGTATTTGTAAAGGCACATGTTCTAGCAGCACAGGTAGAGTATCCCGTATGAAATCATGATAACGTGCTCCATTGAGCGTAGGTGGAAGAACATGGGGCCCAATCAAGACATCAACAAGAATGTCTGCCCAAACGGTCACAGAAAATCTGTGTTGATGACGTGATCGCACAGTTGCCTGCGGATTCTCGTCAGCCCACACATGTTGATTGTGAAAATTTACAATCTGATCACGTTGGAATGAATCCTCATCCGTAAAGAGAACATTTGCACTGAAATGAGGATTGACACATTGTTGGATGAACGATTCGCAGTAGTGTACCAGTGGAGGCCAATCAGCTGCTTATAGAGCCTGCACACGCTGTACATGGTACGGATACAACTGGTTCTCCCGTAGCACTCTCCATACAGTCACGCGGTCAACGTTACCTTGTACAGCAGCAACTTCTCTGACGCTGACATTAGGTTTGTCGTCAACTGCACGAAGAATTGCCTAGTCCATTGCCGGTGTCTTCGTCGCTCTAGGTCTTCCCCAGTCGCGAGTCATAGGCTGGAATTTTCCGTGCTCCCTAAGACGCCGATCAATTGCTTCGAACGTCTTCCTGTCGGGACACCTTCGTTCTGGAAATCTGTCTCGATACAATCTTACCGCGCCACGGCTATTGCCCCGTGCTAATCCATACATCATATGGGCATCTGCCAATTCCGCATTTGTATACATTGCACTGACTGCAAAACCACGTTCGTGATGAACACTAACCTGTTGATGGTTCGTACTGATGTGCTTGATCCTAGTACTATAGGGCAATGACTAGCGTGTCAACACAACACCGAAGTCAACATTACCTTCCTTCAATTGGGCCAATTGGCGGTGAATCGAGGAAGTACAGTACTTACTGACGAAACTAAAATGAGCTGTAACATGGAAATTAAGCGTTTCCAGACACAAGTCCACATAACATCTTTTCTTTATTTTTGTGTGAGGAATGTTTCCTGAAAGTTTGGCCGTACCTTTTTGTAACACCCTGTATATATATCGCAGTAGATAGAACTGTCTTCGCGAATGCAATTTCCAGTCTTATTGTTTGTACGTTTACACTAACCTTTCTTAATTCATGTACTGACATCGGAAACAGCAGTGTTCCTTCTTCTGTGGCGTATCCACTTCTAGAATCAGGTGTTTGGGAGTTGTATACGTAGGTTTTTAGTCAGTCTAGCTTAATGTACTCCAATCATTCTTCAAAGTGAGTAAAATGAATTGCTTCTTTATGACGATTAATAAAAAAAGGAAGGCCGCAGAAGCAGAAATCGTCGAATCCACTGATGATCGAGACAAGAAAATTTCTTATTATGAATGGTCTAATGATGGACATTAGTTTAGAAAAGTGGCTTACGAGAGGAATGAGTAGCTTTAAGTGACGAATAAAATCTTTGACTGTAAATTGTTCCGTGATGTTAGAAGTCTGAAAGTCGACAAAAGGATGAGAATGAAGACTTCATTGGCATGGGCCACATCTACATCTTTGTTATTACTCTGCTATTCACAATAAAGTACCTGGCAGAGGGTTTAATGAACCACGTTCATTCTGTCTCTCTACCGTTCCATTCTCGAGCATTAAATGCTTCCGTGCGAGCCTTTATTTCTCTTATTTTATCATAATGATCATTTCTCCCTATGTAGGTGGTTTCCAATAGAATTTTTTCGCAATCGGAAGAGAAAACTGGTGACTGACATTTCATGACAAGATCCCGTCGCAACGAAAAAGAGGCCTTTGTTTTAATGACTGCCACTTCAATTCACGTACGATGTCTATGGCACCATCTCCCCTACTTCGCGATAATACAAAATGAGCTGCCCTTCTTTGTACTTTGTCGATATCATCCGTCAGTCTCATCTGACGTGGGTCCCACAGCGCACAGAAATACTCCAGAATAGGGCGGACAAGGTCGTGTAAGCACTCTCATTAGTAGACCGGTTGCACCTTCTTTCTCCCAATGAATAGCAGTCTTTGGTTGGCTCTACTCAGAACATTATCTACGTGATCGTTCCAGTTTATGGTACTTGTAATTGTAAACCCTAAGCATTTAGTTGAATTTAGAGCCTTCAGAGTTTTAATTGAAATTTCTGTTAGTATTCATGTGAATAACTTCACACTTTTCTATGTTCAGGGTCAATTGCCACTTTTCACACCATACAGATATCTAAATCATTCTGCATGTCGTTTTGGTCATCTGATGACTTTACAAGAAGGTAAACGACAGCATCATCTGAAAAAAATCTATGACGTCTAGTGAGAATATCTCCTATGTCGTTAGTACATGTAGGTCGGAAACAATAGAGGGCCTATAACACTATGTCGGGGTACTCCGGATATTATTTCTGTTTTACTCGATGATTTTCCGTCTGTTTCTACGAACTATGAACTTTCTGACAGGAAATCACGAATCCAGTCTCACAAATGAAGCGATATTCCATAGGCACGCAGTTCGGTTAGAAAACGCTTGTGCGGAACGGTGTCGAAAGCCTTCTGGAAATCTAGAAATATGGAACCAATTTGACATTCACTGTCGATAGCACTCATTACTTCATGAGTATAAAGGGCTAGTTAGATTTCGCAAGGACGATGTTTTCTGAATCCGTGCTGACTATGTGTCTATAAATCGTTTTCTTCGAGGTACTTCATAATGTTCAAATGCAGTATATGTTCCTAATCCCTACTGCAAAACGACGTTGGTGATACGGGCCTGTAATTCAATGTATTACTTGTACGTCCCTTTTTGGGTATTGGTGTAACTTGGAGCAATTTTCCAGCCTTTAGGTGAGGATCTCTCTGAGGGCGAGCGGTTGTATATAATTGCTAAATATGGAGCCATTATATCTGCGTTCTCTGATAGGACCCTGACTGGTATACAATCTGGACTGGAAACCATGCTTTTATTAAGTGATTCAAGCTGCTTTGCGACACCGAGGATATCTACTTCTATGTTTCTGATCTTGGCAGTTGTTACTGATTGGAATTCAGGAATATTTACTCCGTCTCCTTTATTGAAGGCCAATGGTAAAAAGGGTCACTTTGGGGAATCCCGGAAACAACGATTAATGTCACGGAGAAGAAATATACACTTCACAAGAAGAGTCCGGGGCACAAACATGCCAAAAGAAAAGCAACCTCTGACAGCCTCTAAAGGGAAAAATAAAACACTGAAGAAAGTTTTCTTAAACATAAATTTTCTTAAACAGTTTGTGTCATGAAAAAAGATTTAACATAAAAAAATTTCGAAATGCTTATAAAATTGCGAAGAAAACTAATCAGTTAACAACTATGAAGATAAAATCAATCTGCAGCTACTTAAAGGTGTAGACGTGGGACAGCCCTCTCCTTCACTTTCTTGAAGCAATTGAAGACAGAAAAAGAAGTGAAACATATCGTAGTCTTTATGGAGGCGTTTAGAGAAAAAAATGCCTTGCTAGTTTGTTCTTGGTCTGGGCCTTATGTGTGATGTTTTCTAACAACCTAGGTCTAGAAGACAGGAATAACGACTTGTACAAAGCACATTTCATGGCAATGAATACAGTCCAGATTTTTGATGAAGGAATTGTAAATCCGAGTTCACATTGCAGTATATCTCTTCAGACATACTACTTCCACTGAAGGACACTTTGGACATAATTTCAATATCTTGCAGTATCTGTGAAAGTCGTTTCTCTTAAATGAATCTTATAGTTACTTCAATAAAGCCATCTACACTTACACGGACAACTTTTGCATTGCCGTTCATGAGGATGTTGGAGCATCCTACCACTTATTTCTAATCCTACCACTTATTTCTAACCTAACAAGTACGTATGTGCATGGCTACTTGAAGGTCATCATTCTCCAGTTAATAGCGAAAGCTAGACTCGATCTATAAACGATGAGTGTGTGTCGGAGGAGATTTCAAAATTGTTGAAGTTGCTGGGATGACATCCTCTTTGTGAGTATCGGCAGCATCTCTGCAGACAGAAGCAATGGATCATTTTATAGGCACACCACCTTAATTCACTATTAAATTACGGAACACAAATTTTTTGAAACTTGCTCATAACTATACATCGTCAACACCTTATAATACACAAAAACATCATAAGGTATTCTGAAATCCTCAGTGTAAATATGTCAGTTTTCCAGAATAGCAATAAATTTAACCTATCTAATAAAATATCCTTAGCATACCTAATTTGAACTGAAAATTTAATTAAAATTATGCAATAAGTTGTCCTACATATGAATAATTAATCACCCAACAAAAGAATAAGCTAATTAGTTACTAAAAACACTTACGTCTACTAAATCTTTCAAAACTTTTTTGAGTAAATATTTTGTGCACGTATTCTCGGTTTATGGGAACAACGCAAAATTACAATAGAACATTCAGAGCGAAACTATATATAGGAGAATGCTATCTGCAAAAATCGATAAACAGAATGTAATACATAAATTTTTTCTCTCAGATATCCTTTGATAATTCTTTTTCATTTTCCAAACAAAAATCTTTGCTTTCATTTTCGTTAATCGCCGTTGCACTGTACATCCACTGTCACTTTACACGGCGCAGGAGGAAAACTTTCGTTGTTAAAGTCATAGATGGTTTTCTGTGTCGTCTAAGTTGTGGATTGGTTCGTAGCATCAGGATAAAGTTCGTTTTGAACAATGGTGGCGTCTAGCGTTGTGATGACTGAGGCTCTCTAGAGATCATTGGCACTGTGGCCGTAGCATGACGTAAAGCTCTGCTGATGGTGCTGTTAATGGCGAATTGATGGGTTTCATTGAGAAGACAATTTGCGATACATTGCAAAAGATACTCGGTACTTCTCTCCCAGGGAGAAAAATTGGCATAGTTCACCATGCTGTACAGTAGCACGTAGTATCTATAAGTGAAAAGGTTTCTCTTCATTCTGGGAGAAAAAATTTACTGCTGCTCTTCTGTCTTTAACAAACTTGCATGTGACACGTCATCGTCATTCTCACAAGGCGAAAAATCTTCATATCATTTCAGCATGAACAACTGGCTTGTTGACGTATCCAGTAGGTGCCGAAATGATTGTAAAAGATTTGGTGTCATTTACGTGACTTGCCACAAGTTCCGCATGGAAGCAGTACATTGTTCGTGTCATATACACCACCGTTAGAAACGCCGTACTCTTAACTGTGCCCATCGCTAGTCCCCAACTCACTTGCTACCCCACTCCAATATGTTTTTTGGAGGCTCACTCGAAACTGGGTCAGCCACCTACGACTCTGCATCTACTTGTGCTGAAGGCCGACGGATAGCCCCGTCTTCCCCATTTTGTCATCTCACCTAGAAACGTCCCTGCCGTGTGCTGCTCCTCACGGAGGTCACATGATGGGTCTTGGCCAGACTGCAGCATATTTTAGCGTTCAGTGAAGCCGCGATCTGATGCCACCCCTGTCGCTGTGTTCCAACCTCTTTCCTCCACCTATTATGTCTGCTTCATGCACTTCTACTCTGACAAATCAGCTCCTTCTTGTGTCAGCGTCCCCATGTAACCATTCCCTCAAAATCCCTGCACATATTTTCACAAGCAGAGTTGGTAATTATGCCAGTTAATACCGTAAGCTTTCTATAAATAAAAAAAATTACTGAATAATTTTCATTTTCTCCCCGCTTAACGGGTGCTTTAGATATCATATTCCATTGCTGAACAACGCTGGCGGTCGTTTGGGACTGTGTTGTGCATCTGAAGAGTGTCGTGAAACAAAGCTTCAAACATAGTGAGATACTGATACTGAATATGGCATAGCGAAAACTAGTATAACTAAATGCAAAAAGGAACTAATGGTGGACTCAGCGAAACCTGTTTAACTGAAACTCAATACTTAAACACACTATGAAAAGTGAGTGACATGAAGTGAAATTTCTGACTTGAAATACCCACAAAAATAAAATATTGTTCTACTCAGAACAAAAATAACTGTTTGAGATTACCTACACTGATCACTGTAAATTAATCTGCTTGCTTAGCACAACGATTGATAATTGTGACTACGAACTGTTTCGTTATAAGAAATAAAAGTAACTTACCTTATGCTCAGCATGTTTTTTTTTGTGTCTGATGCTCTGACATTCTCGAAAGCAAATAGAAATCAGCACATAATGAAAAAAATAGACTACTGTACAGAAATTTATTTTGGTTGCCGGAAACAATCTGCAGCGTCGTGTGGGGTAAGATGCCATGCATACATTACAAAATATTCAAAATTTTACAAAGAATGATGGAGGAGGTTATACTTGAAAAAAAATCGTAGTTGAAAATTGTTGTTATTGTTAAAAAAGGCTGTACAACATAAGAGGAATCTAACAATTAGGAAATTCTCTCAATATAAAAATTACAGACATTCTAGCCAATTGCATTATTTATGACATAATGAAAACAGAGAGATCAAATGAACACCAATTATTAATGTTACTAGTCATCTTTTCTTTCAATTTAAAACTTTAATTAACATTCCGATCAGACAGAGAATTACTTAGGGATGTCGTAAATGCCTTGCCTTATAGTAGTACATGACAAACAAGATAGCTATTTGGATATTTAAAGAAGACAACCTCACGTTAAACTGGGTGCGACTCGTCATTTAGGCAACCAGCCAGCGCTAAGACACTAGAGGAGGCACCAAGCCACTCAGAGGACAAGATAAAAAAATACACAGTAAATATTCACTGACACACAATGTACTGACACACAATGTACGACAATAGACTTAATCTAACATGGAGGCAGTCACATATAGACGGAATTCTCCGAAAGGGCAGTGTAGAATCAATGCATGTGATGCAGAACTTCGTAGTGGACAGTACAGAGGTCGTACGGAAGGCTATGTGTAACCTAATCAGTTGTGACAGATATAAAAGGCGCTGTTATCCGCAGAGAAGGAGTTCTCTAATCAGGTGCAGTACCGGGCAGTCAACGTAAGGAGCGGTGATGTCGCGATAGTAGCCGATAAGGACTTCGCTTCTTGAGCCTTAAGAAGGCTGTGGAAAAACTCTGGGGACACATACCGGCTGAAAGATAAGTACATATTGTACATTTCTTGTAACAGTATTGAAATGATAATGCTTGTCTCTGTCTAAACGAGTAATACTCCTGTATGAAACTTCCGGACAGATTAAAACTGTGTGCCGAACCGAGAGTCGAACTCGGGACCTATACCTTTCGCGGGAAAGTGCTCTCCCATCTGAGCTGCCCAAGCAAGACTCACTTCCCGTCCTCACGGCTTTACTTCTGCCTTCCAAACTTTCTGAAGCTCGCCTGCGAGCCTTGCAATACTAGGACTCCTGAAAGAAACCACCTTGCGGAAATATGGCTTAGCCACATCCTGGGGGATGCAGAATGAGATTTTCACTCTGCAGCGGAGTGTGTGCTGATGTCAAACTTCCTGGCAGATTAAAATTGTGTGCCTGACCGGGACTAGAACTCGGGAGGGTTTCCTTTCGCCGGCAAGTGTTATACCACTTGCCCGGGAAAGGCAAAGATCCCGAGTTCGAGTGTCGGTCCGGCACATAGTTTTAATCTGCCAGGAAGTTTCATATCAGCGCACACTCTGCTGCAGAGTGAGAATCTGGATTACTCCAGTATTTCAGTAAATGACAAGAGGAAGTTATAACACAGGACTTGTCTCCAGCACTGCAAAGCCAAGTGTCCATATAGTAGCAATGCTGAAACAGGCTCAGGGGGCTAGTAGTAAGAGGAATATGTGTGACTAAGAGCACTCGTCTCTGATTCATTCCGTTACTTGACTGACGGTATAGTAAAAGGTACTATATAATCTCACTTGTATCTAAAACCTCAATAGAAGAGTTGCATCAAATTAATAACTTACAACATCTGCGGTATCTGTCTGCTAAACTATTCCTTTATAGTCCACAATATTGACACTATCGAGCTTCTTATTAACCATGGAAGTTCTTTCTCTCTCTCTCTCTCATCTCCGCTATGAATAGTGTTAAGTGTGAATCCTACTTCAGCAAAGCATCCCAGTGTCACCAACTTTCTGACTGCGCCACCCAGGTAACACCGAGTCAGGACTGATTAGACGTACCACCCCTGCTGGAACGCAAGAGAAGAAATTTGTTGCCAAGAGTGGGGACAGGAGCTGAGAAAAAAAAAGTTAGAGCATAGACAGGGGGTCCGTGGAGAAGCAGTTGTATCACAGAGTCTTACCGCAAGATGGAGAACTAATCACCAGTACCAACTGTCACGATTACGAGTAGCGCGCACAAGATCGGGAGAGCCCAGCAGATGCCACGGGCAGTCAGTAGCTGCGCAGCAATCCGGCAGCGCAATCATAGGTCACCAGTTCCAGACGACAACATCAGCATGACAATACACACTTTCAACTCTAAGTAGTTTTGAAGTAATGAACAAACGTAAACATGATGTCCTCCAGTAGCGATATAACATAGGGATAGGTGCTAATGACTCATTAGTATTACTCCCGAAAACTTTGAAGGGCAAAAAAGTATGTTTCCGCTTTTGATGCAATGAAAACCGAAGAGATTAACCAATTATTTCAGAATGGAAGGTCAATGATGGTAGATCAAAGTTGTTGGTACAAGAGTATACAAATAGGCTCAGGAAATGAGAAATGTCTTAGAGGAAAATTATGCGGACAAAATAACTATTGATTTCTATAGACTTCGATATTTTCAAGCCAGACAGTTTTCTGGGGAATCAATAGCTTCATGGGAAAATAGGACATAGGAGCTATACAAATCTTTCAAAATTGCTGTAAGAAGAGCAGCTCCCTGAGAGCCATTAAAAGGTGTGATCGAATTTGTGAACGTCTTCATTCGAGGGATGCTAGACGAGAGAACTCAGACGATAGCACGTAGTAGAGGCGAAGAAATTAGTTTAAAGGTGGCCGTGGAAATTGCACAACAGAAAGAGAGTGCGGTCCTGGTTCAAATGGCTCTGAGCACTATGGGACTTAACATCTGAGGTCATTAGTCCCCTAGAACTTAGCACTACTTAAACCTATCTAACCTAAGGACATCACACATATCCATGCCAGAGGCAAGATTCGAACCTGTGACCGCAGCGGCCTCGCGGTTCCAGACTGTAGCTCCTAGAACCGCTCGGCCACACCGGCTGGCGGTTCGGTCCTGTCCATGAGGGAAAAGAATTAGGCTGCAAGGGGAATAGTGGGGCCAACTAAGATTAAAAAGCAAATGAAAGGTATAAAGTGTTATAAACGTTGGAAAATCGGACATACAGTAACACACTCCCGAATGAATCCCAAAGTAAGTTTGGTGCAGACGCCCAACAGGGCACCCGAAGCTTTGGTAGGCAGGGATTCCTACTAAAACTAGGATCCATTATTGATTATCACAACAGACGATTAAATGCGAATGGATATGGTGCTCCGTTATTGATAGACCCGAAGGGAAGGGACCACAGCAGCTGATACTAACATAGGCAAGTGAGTAAGAAGATAAGGATCCGACAATGAGCAGAAATTAGGGCACAGAAATTTAAGAGGCGAAAAAACTGTGTGTAGAATAAAGGAAGAAAACAATCGTTCAGTGAGGGAGGGGCACCTGGAAGAACATACGTCAAAAATGTGAAAGTCACGATCACAGACAAACGAAAGAACACAAGGAAGAAAAAATAGTGATACTCAGATTAGAAGAACTTAACAGTATTCTGAAAGACGAAGTAATACCGCTGAAATAGCAAGTAATGAAGGGTTTATACATACTGGAACCATCCGTGTGAAATACACATCTGAAGTTGATTATCAGTATGATACATTCGGATGAAGTCGAGTGCGCTATCAGTTCTGTGTAGATAATCAATAAGAACTTTTGCAGAGAAACAACCATAAAGAGATTGAGAGACACACCAGAACAGACAAAAAGTCAGAAAACTCACATAGTGCTGTCCAGAGACGCGTTGAGAACGGAAGGTTTAAACGAGGAGGAGAAATATGAGTTAGAGAAATTACGATGTGTTTCACTTAAAGGGTGACAAGTTGTCGTATACGGAGACAGAGAAATACATACTCCCGAAATTACCCGAACACGGAGGCAAATTAATAAACGTCGAGCTCTATAGCATACAAGAATCAGTGTCTTAAGAGAGCAAGTAGGAAAAAATGGTTGCTGATGGTATTATAATCAAAGCCAAAGTCCATGATAAGCACGTACATTGTTAATTCCCAAGAAAGTAAATGCCAATGAAAAACCGAAGTATAGGATGGAAACTGAATGTCGTAAGGTAAAAGAGATTGCAGTAGGGTAGGCATTCCCAAACCGAAAAGTAGGGGAAAATCTGGACCACCTAGGAAAAGCCTAGTATTTTCCCGCATTAGGCTTAGCAAGTGGATGGCATCAGATATTAATGGATCAATAAGGCAGGGAGGAAACAGTGTTTAGTACTAACTACCAGAACTATGGGTACACGTGCAGGCCTATGAGATTAAATGGGGCACGTACTACATCTAGAGATTAATGAACGACGCTCTGACAGGATTGCTTCGAACAAAATGCTCGAAATATCTCGAAGACATCTTCCTGTTATGGAAGTTCGTTGTGTGAACACATTGATAAACTAAGAGAGAACGTTGACCGCGTGAGGGGACACACATTGAAGTTTCTGCCAGAAAAATGCGAATTTTTAAGTAAGGAAATGACATTTTTGGACTACAAAACAACAGACACGTAGTACAGACAGTCGAGCGAAACATAGAGAAGGCAAAGAAATTCCCAGTGCGAAAGCCAAAGAAAAAATTAAAAAGCTATCTCAGGCTGATAGGATATTATCACAAGTTTATCAAAGACTTTAGTATAATTGCAACTCATTTGTCTGAATTGCTAAAGAACAATGAAAAATTTTAATTGGGAAGGCAGCAACAAGAAGCGTTTGAAGGATTAACAATAAAATTAATCAGTTCTCCCATCCTGTACTACCCCGACTTCAAGAAGTCTATTATAAACTAAGAGAGACGCTGATGCTAGTAGAATTGCGATAGGCGCAATGTTATCACAGGGTACGTTTGGAAGCGACCTATCAATAACATACGCTTACAGATTATTGAATAAGGCAGAGAGAAATTATTCAGCCACAGAAGTAGAGCGTTTAGCTTAGTGTGGGCAACAAAAAATCCCCGTTCATATGTTTGGAAATGAAACTTCACAATAGTGGCAGATCACAAACTTTTAATGAAGATTTTTAGCGTTAAGGTCCATCATCGCATTTATTAAAATGGAGAATGATATTAAAAAAGTATTGTTGTGCCATCATATACAATCGTAGATGATTAAATGCAAATGCCGATGTATTAAATAGAATACAACAATTTAATGAAGAGGCACATGTGACAGAAAACACAGAGCCAATAAGAACTACAGCCGAGAATGAAGAGGTAAGCAAAGATGTCGCATAGTTAAGTGAGGAATGGAAGGCCGAAATAGGGAATAAAGAGGTAAGCAAAGATATCGCAGAGTTAAGTGAGAAATTGAAGACTGAAATACTGAAGGAGGTCCATGACAATCCATTAGGTGGACATGTGGACATATAGAAAGATATGATACGTGAAAAGGGATGGAAAGAGATGTGGAGATGTACATCCGAACATGTGATAAATGTCAGCAGAATAAATTTGCGACCTGTAGGACCAAAATTCCCTAAGTGATTGCAGGTACAGCAGAAAAAGTGTTTGTCACATGGTATTTAGACATTATAGGTCTACTAAATTTAATAACAAAAGGTAACCGATATATGCTAACTTTCCAAAATGAATTGAGTAAGTTTACAGTGGCCTTTCCGTTGGAAAGACAAGACAAAGATACAGTGTCTGAAATGTCCAGAGAGAAATTATGTCGAGATATGGTACTCCCTCAGAAGTACTGACAGACCAAGGGACAAACTTCCTAATTCAAGTACTTAAAAGAGTCTGTACACTCTTAAGGCTAAAGAAACCACATACCTAACGTGCTGGCGCAGTGGTTAGCACACTGGACTCGCATTCGGAAGGACGACGGTTCAATCCCGTCTCCAGCCATCCTGATATTTGGTTTTCCGTGATTTCCCTAAATCGTTTCAGGCAAATGCCGGGATGGTTCCTATGAAATGGCACGGCCGATTTCCTTCCCAATCCTTCCATAACCCGAGCTTGCGCTCCGTCTCTAATGACCTCGTTGTCGACGGGACGTTAAACACTAACCACAACCACTACAGCACATAGTAACACAGCGTATACCCCATATGAGTTACTGTTCAGCAGAACAGCAAGTGCACAAGAAATATTACAGCACGAGACAGCTAACTACACTACAGTTACAAAGATAATATAAATGTCAGTTCAAAGCTATGATTCAAGAGGCGTATCGCTTAGCGAGAGAAAAAATAAAAGAAACCAAAGAAGCAAACAAGGATTATTACAACCGAAGATGAATGAAAATTTCAATTAGGAGAGAGAGGGAGTTCCTACACGGCGAAAAAGATCAGAGAAGTCAGATTCCCAGTTTAGGGGCCCATATAAAGTAATGGAAGTAAAACTGCTGAATGTAGTAATCAGAACAAAGACAGCGCTGGAGTTGAAAGTGCATGCGAACAGACTGAAACCTTTTTATTAATATATTTAAAATCAGAATGTGGATTCTGATTATCACCAGCGGGTGGTCGACTTTCCAGTGTCAAGTGCGAGGCGAGATGGATAATATCGTGGACAGTCACGCCTCAATAACCTCACCCAGTCTACATTACCATGATCAAGGAGATTTAGAACTAACCAGTACCACGTGGTGCTTGGTAAACTACGTCAGAGGACACTCGACGAAAGATTTCACCTAAAAAGTACGTAGGACGAAAGGCTGTGCAACAGTGTAAGGATAAACTGTAAAATCTGGACATTGGCAATGAGGAATGTCGTACACGAATGGACGGGTTAAAAAATAATTTAGAACGACTACAACAAACCAAGTCACTAATAAATCAGTTAACAAGACTGGCGAGGAGATAAAAGAGAGGAGTTCTCTTTTATGGGGGAAGTCAGTAAGATGCTGTTCGGAACCTCAGAGGAGCCCAATGCCGCCTAATATGTCTCACATATACAGCATGGAGATCAGAACCGTTGCTGAAATTAACCAAAGAAAAAGTGGCAGTAGAGTCACATTGTCTGGTCCATGTCATGGGCATTCTAGCACTACACGTGGTAAATCCAGTTTATATTGTCCATAACCTATAACAAATTCAGACAGGGTTAACAGAAGAACGATTTCAAATACCGCTACTAGAGGAAAATGGCTCCATATTACTAAATATCATGAAATTTAATGTCTTTGCAAGCAACGATGCATTAGACTGTGCCATTAGTATGCCTCTAATTGAAAATAAGGAATGCAAATTGTATAAAATGTTACCATTACCAATTAAATTAAGCTCTGGTACAGACCATTAGCCTCGCGGGATTAGCCAAGCGGTCAAAGGCACTGCAGTCATGAACTATGCGGCTGGTCCCGGCGGAGGTTCGAGTCCACCCTCGGGCATGGATGTGTGTGTTTGTCCTTAGGATAATTTAAGTTAAGTAGTGTGTAAGCTTAGGGACTGATGACCTTAGCAGTTAAGTCCCATAAGATTTGAAACACATAACACACACAGACCATTATGTACATATACAACCAGAGAAGGATATTCATTAATAGATAGTTCTAAGAAAATGTATGCTAAACTCTCAGTGATCAACTGAAATGTAAAGAAATGGACAAGCAAATGAGTACCTGCAAAGAAATTTTTTGGTTAAGGTCAGTATACAACCAACAAGACTGTGAAGTAAAATTGTTACAGGATAATATTATCCCTAAAACCACGCAAAGAAAATGATTTCCTTAGACAGAAGTACATGGACTATTTTAACTACTAACGAGCGAATTTCATTTACTTTACGTCTATGGTCACAAACGATTTGTCAACAGATTACCAGTTTCGGTATACAACGACCATCTTCAGATTTGTTTTATAAAAACAATGTCCTAATGTACTGCAGTCACAGTGGCATCGTCGAATGTTAAACGCAAAATCAAAACTCTCGGGAAGTGAGAACGCTACCGCAAGACCACGAGTCGCAGACAGAACTAAACTAATATTAATGCAGACACGTGTAGCTGGAATTCTTCTAAAGAGAGAGTCCACCCAGAATTCCTAGCACCAGTCCATGTGATGAAAAATTACTTATTGAACACTACCGAGGGCACAAATGAAGGCCGTGTGCAGCGAGTCCAGTAATGATGGAATAAACGAGGCCGTTATCAACAGAGAGGGGAACTCTAATCAGTTCCTGTACAGAGCAGTCACAATATGGAGCGTTGAGGCCGCGGTAGAAGGAGATGAAGACTTAGACTCTTGCAGGAAGCGAGAAAGCAGAAAGAAATAAACAAATATTAAGGCAGTCACCTGTAGCTGGAATTCTTCTAAAGATTCAGTCCACCCAAACTTTCTAGCACCAGTGTATGTGATGTAAAAATACTTATTGAACACTACTGAGGTCACACATGAATGTCGTGTGCAACGAGTTCAGTAATGATGGAATAAACGAGGTCGTTATAAGCAGAGAGGATGAGATCTAATCAGTTGCTGTACAGAGCAGTCACCATATGGAGCGTTAAGACCGCGGTAGAAGAAGATGAACACTTAGACTCTTGCAGGAAGCGATAACGCTACTGCTAAACGAGCCGCAGAAAGAAATAAACTAATATTAAGGCAGTCACACGTAGCTGGAATTCTTCTAAAGAGAGAGTCATCCCAGAATTTCTATCACCAGTGCATGTGAAAGAAAATATTGTATTGGTCAGTCCTGATGTCACACGGGAAGGCCGTGTGCCACTAGTTCAGTAATGATGGAAAAACGACGCTGTTATCAGCTGAGAGGGGGAGACCTAATCCGTTCCTGTACAGAGCAGTCACCATATGGAGCGTTGAGGTCGAGGTAGAAGCAGATGAAGACTTATATTCTTGCGGGAAGTGAGAACGCCACTGCAAGACCACGAGTCGCATACAGAATTAAACTAATATTAAGGCAGACACGTGTAGCTGGAATTCTTCTAAAAAGAGTGTCCCCCCAGAATTTCTAGCACCAGTGCATGTGATGGAAAATAACTTATTAAAAAGTACTGTGGTCAAACGGGAAGGCCGTGCTCAACGATTTTAGTAATGATGGAGCAATCGAGGCCATTATCAGCAGAGAGGGGGAGCTCTAATCAGTTGCTGTACGGAGCAGTCACCATACGGAGCATTGAGAACGCGGTAGAAGAAGATGAAGACTTAGATTCTTCAGCTAGAAGTAGCTGGTGGAAGGATACTGAGAACACAAAACAGCTGCCAAATACGTAATTAATGTCATTTCTAGGTATAGTATTCAACACAGATGGCTTGCCTGTGTGAACCAGTAATTCTTGAGCATTTCAGTAAATAGCACGACCAAATTACATCTGATGACTTGTCTCCTATACTGTTAAGTCAAATGGCCATATAATAATACAGAAACGGACTCTGTGACCATTAGTTAACAGGACCTATGTGACTTAAGAGCACTCCTCTCTGATTCATTTCGACGGTTGACTTACAGTATAGTAAAGGACAGTACCCTGACACCTCACCTACTCTAATTCTCCATAATCTCACTTGCATTTAACAGCACAATAGAAGTGTTACATTAAAGTAAAAACTTACGGCTTCTGCAGAATCTATCTGCAAGACTAGCCCTTTATAGTGAGAAATATTGACGTTACTATACTCCCCATCATCCAAGAAATTTCTTTGTTTTTCTCATCTCAGTTACAAAGGCTGTTAAGGGTGAATCCTATTTCGGAAAAGCATCCCAATGTAGCCAAAGTCCTGGTTGCACCATGCAATTAATACCGTCTCAAGATTGTTGGAAGACACCGTCTGTGCTGGGACACGACATAATAGTTCTGCAAACAACATTTGTTCTCGCGCTTACATTGTTTACCTTGGAAATCGCCTCCTAAAAATTTACATCAACGTGATCAATAACATTTGCTGACAAATAAGTTTGATCTCCAAACTAAAGTATCCCAGACACTTGCTTCCATACGAATATCAAATCTCCTTTCTGAAAAGTCAATTGCTCACTATTACGCCTCAAATAAGAATGCCCCAGCCGATGCACTACCAATCGGTGAGCAAGCGAACCACAGATAAACATAAACAAAGAGTTTACGATACCTTTCGCTGCTGTGCAGCACGATCATAGTAAACTAAAGCTGAATTATTTAAAATGGTAGAAGATTTACAAAAAACCTTAAAATACTGCATAGCTTATAGACATATTGAACAAAACTATTTAACGAATATTTAACATTTATCGATAACTGCGACTATTTTGTTACGTCTTCGGCGAATTGCCTGGTAACTGTGGTTCGGGAGAACTGCTAGGAGGCAGTGGCATAGTGCTTCAGGATGCTAAAGGATAGCCGATGAGCTATTGCAAGGAAGTTATTTTAGCGTCCACTGGAATACTACGAATTATGGATGATATTTTGCTGATGGCTCCATGTAACGCACAAGTGACTAGCTTTGGCAGTTGAATCTTTAAGGAATGTTGACGCAGGGAAATCTGCAGGGTAACGACTTTGGCGGTTATTGTTAACAAAACAAATACAATTAGCTCTCTCATGGCTCAAATGACTCAACGACACATATTCCCTAGCATTTAACTATTAAGGCGAGTGATTACTAGAATGAAACTATTCAACGAGAAAATGTCAGAGGGTCATTGACTCATGCCTAAGCTCTGTGGTCCACACAAACACATGTTACCGTCAATCTAATCCTCGTATTGCTGAACTTGAAATCTGTCCATCCTCTCTCACGCTGTATGTATGATATTCTGCCTTACGGCAGGTCTTGTCATTGGTTAAGCCTCTTCCACTTTTGTCTGTCCAAGTCTTGTCATGAGCTAAGCCTCTTCCACTTTTGTCTGTCCATAGTCAGCCTTGTCGTTTCTGAGTATTTGCCTTCTTTGACATTGTCCAGCATTTGATATCTTCTTTTTCCTCTTTCCCATTTTCCCTGCACCATTCCTTCTGTTCCTTCATTCAATAAACAGTCACTCCCCAAACAATGTCCAATCCAGTTCCGTTTTCTCTTTCTCATGACTTTCAGCATGGTTCTTTCTTCTCTAACTCCTCTTAATACTTATTCATTCCTTACTCGGGCTTCTCATGTCACTTTTTCCATTCTTTTCCATATCCACATCTCTAGTGCATCTAATCTTCTTTCATCTTCCTTTCTCAGTGTCCACAAAGTAATTTCTGTTTCCTCTTGAATCCTTCTTTTGCCATTGCAATTCTTTTCCTAATTTCCGTTTAGCAATACATACCAATCATTATTACACTTCCAAGTAATTGAAGTTATTCACTTGCTCTATTTCCTCTCCCCCTATATTCATACGGCATTTTCTCCCCTTTCCTCCAATTACCATGCTTTTCGTTTCTTTCTTCTTAATCTTCATTACATATTCTTCTAATTTTGTGTTTAGATCATCTAACATTAGTTCCATCTCCGTTGCTCTCTCCGCCATCACAACCATGTCGTCTGCAAATCTTATACATTCCACGCTCCGACCCCCTATACAAACTCCTCTCCTTCCAACAAAAGTTTCACTAATAATTTCCTCCACATATGAATTGAACAGTGTTGGTAATAAACAACAACCTTGTCTTACACCTCTTCCCAGTTCAATTTCTTCACTGATTACACCTCCTATTCTTTCTCGCTACTGACTCGAAATTTGCATTACACGCTATATCATCACAGCAGGTTCGATTATTATTACTGAAGTTGATACGATGCTGCAGCAAGGTACACCCTTGTTTCGTCTGCGAGTAACGTATTACGTAGATTGATGCTATTCCAGATGCCTCTGCAAGCCATGGATGCTGATGGTCAAAGTCTGTTACACCACCCAGTGCAGGATGGAAAACTTCTATCTGCGATAAAGGCAAGCTACTGCTCAACGAAAACTTCCTGACTTTGAATGTAAGCAGATGGTTTCTAGAAACCAGACTGTAAGACTTCTCATTGCAAAATAAGTCTCATTCGCCCTCCACAGCTCGCCACTTCAGCTCAGAGCAGTGTGCCCTTGCTGCCCCCACGATGAATCACGAAGCAGATGAGAGTCCCGGCTCCCAGCCAACTGAACTGACAATAACATTTAACTCCCACCAGCAGATCCATGCCCAAACTTACCCCTAAAGCGTCTCTAGTTCCTCCCGCACAAAAACGCAAGTGAAAAGGAAAAATAATGTAACTTTAAGTGTTCCATGCTTTTATGAGACTAGATAAGTTTTTACATTACTGACGATTGACAACTATATTAAATAATCAAATGCGTTCATAAACTATGAATACGAATGTACAGCAGCAGTATGATTTACTAGTAACGTAGGAAAATTTCTGTCAGACTGTCAGTCGCCAGTAGGTATGTTCCTTCGGACATCCATAATTTTTTTTTCTTTTTTTTTCGACATTTTGATGCATCTCAATCTACTTTATGGGAAAGTTAGAAATGCCCCATAGAACAGAACAGAAAGCCACCTCCACTTGCGGCTGTCTTTTTCCCTTATTCATTATTATTTCATCCATAACATCAAACTATTTATGATGATATGAACCAGGACGTAAAGTCTTCCACTTTGAAAATCTACAGCAAATCGGAACTGGAATCACCAATGTTCCGGTCCAAATGATGTGAGCTGTGGTCAATAACTTGCCGATTCTACTGCAATGCGAGTTAATAAACAATCACAGCTACGAATGAAGCAGGACGTCATTAACAAAATTTTAAGGGCTCAGCATCTTTCTTTTGGACTCCTATAGCTCTTCTACGTTTAGTAGTTTTCCTGTTCCACCGTCCACGTCTTGCACGAATTGTGTCAATGACGTGCAAGTAGGAAAACGACGGATGGAGTCACGAAGGTAATGCTAATTCGCAAACACCTCGTGACCTAGTTTATCGCGTAATATACGCCGTCTTTTCTCAGTAGTATGTTACTGAAAACTACTGAGGAATCTTACTGCGTAATAACAGCGATTCGAAGGGCTTGCGACAAATCTCCCGATACCGCGCCCGTCTCCACCCCAGTGACCTGGCGTTAGGAGGCCTGCGAGAAATAGTGGAACTACTGCAGCTGTCTTGCCAGCCGAAGGAGTAGCACTCGGGCGGCAAAGAACGAGGAACAATCGCGGCGAGTAGCCGCAGTAGACGTGGACGTTACAGGAGTCGGCCCGACGCCGCCTGCGGCGAAATATCTGGGTGTATTTCGCGTGACGCCACGTTTTTTATTGCCAATCGTTCCGGCGCTGCACGGCGCCCGCCATATCGCGTGGCCGCCTCTGCCCGCCAATATCGGCGGCCTCACGTTCCGCCCGCATTGCGCCGATCCCTCATGCCCTCGCCGGCGCGCCTCCTCTTGCACTGGCCTGCCGGGCTGCCACTGGCGCCAGCGGACACTGTGCGAGAGGCGGCGCCGCGCCTCGCTGACAAAAAAGGAGACTCACGGCGGCGACGCTGTTGGCGAACGTGTAGCGTCCATCGAGCTTCGGCTGCGCGGTGCTGTCACCCTGCAGAACAGAAGACACTTTTTCAGAGACACTATCAATTCAAATATCTTCACACAACCACGTGGTGTACGTGGCAAACTAGAGGTATACAGACGTAGATACTTTCAACTTTAATACGTACACCCTCAACCTCGGATGGCTTATGGGACAATATCTGACGAATATTCTTTAAGGAGAAAAAAATGAAAGTATGAACCACGAAGAAATTATCCGACTTGGACTCAGATTGGTTGATGTGATGTACACATACAGTCTCAGTCGCCCTCCGTAACTCGCCACCTGAGCTCAGAGCATTGTGCCGTTGCTGCCCCCACAATGAATCACGAAGCAGAGTAGAGTCCCGGATCCCTGTCAAATGAAATGACAATAAGATTAAAACTCCCACCAGCATAGTCAGGAAAGAAGAATCAGCCAAAGCCCCCCCCCCCCCCCCTTGTAGCAGATCCATGCCTAAACACACCCCTACAGATTCACATGCAGTTGTTGAGTTACTCCCCCACAAAAACGCCAGTGAAACGCAAAAAAAATGTAACTTTAAGTGTTCCATGCTTTTATGAGACACTAGATAAGTTCTCATATTTTCAAAAAAATATTCCATCATTTATTCAAGAGAAATAGCTTTACAGACTTTGGTGGCAACTGATGCCACTGAATCTTCATCTACATCTACATCCATACTCCGCAAGCCACCTTACGGTGTGTGCCGGAGGGTACCCTGAGTACCTCTATCGGTTCTCCCTTCTATTCCAGTCTCATATTGTTCGTGGAAAGAAGGATTGTCGGTATGCTTCTGTGTGGGCTCTAATCTCTTTGATTTTATCCTTATGGTCTCTTCGCGAGATGTATTTAGGCGGGAGCAATATACTGCTTGACTCTTCGGTGAAGGTATGTTCTCGAAACTTTAACAAAAGGCCGTACCGAGCTACTGAGTGTCTCTCCCGCAGAGTCTTCCACTGGAGTTTATCTATCATCTCCGTAACGCTTTCGCGATTACTAAATGATCCTGTAACGAAGCGCACTGTTCTCCGTTGGATCTTCTCTATGTCTCCTATCAACCCTATCTGGTACGGATCCCACACTGCTGAGCAGTATTCAAGCAGTGGGCGAACAAGCGTATGAATGTATCAGAATGACCAAAAGTAGCAGGAAGAGATAGAAGGCACCCTATTAAGACTTGCCCGAGCTTTCCTTCCTATTTATTGTTTCCGGTTACAATTCCGTGTTCCCATCAATTTGTGTCACTGGGTCCTGCATTGCTGAGGAAGTATCCCAGAGAATCGTACAATGCAACGCTGTGTGAAGCCGGCCTTGTATGACCGTGGATTTGTGGAGTCGTCAGAATGCCGGCAGTCGACTCAGCGGTCGGCGTCCCTGCCGACTCAAAGCTGCTCTGTGTAAGCTGCAGACGGCCAGCTGCGTCCTTCTCGCCAGCGTGGCTGAGATCTCAGCGACAATGAGCCCCTGCGATTCGGCATCCAAATCTGCGGCCCTCCCCTCGGGATGCCTCCAGCGTGTTTTGGAAGCCAGCGGTAGCGAGCCGTGGTGTGGCCCGTTGCTGGCTGGCTATGGACACCGCGTCGATCTCAGAGGGTCGAACCAGTGACCCACTTTAGATTGGAACGCTGGCGCCCCATCTGCTGCTGCATGTAACTGGTGGTGTGACACGCCCCGCCGTCCAGGAGAGCTGCCACACTTGAACGAATCTCGTTAGTAACCCGCACCTATTTATATGCAGCTATGTGCCCCTGTTTTACAAAATGCGCCGCTTCGCGTCATGTAGTCATAACACGCTAGCTTGGCCAGTAGACGTCTTCTGCCTATGATTTGTGACATGCCAAAACCGTTACATATACTCTTACAGCAATTTTAAGGCCCTGTGCCCTCCATTCTACTTCGCAACTATTGGTATGCATAACTCACTGCAATTCGGTCCGCACCTGGCTGTAACTTGTGTTCAGAATATTGCACAAAACTAACCTTCCGTATCCTGAACGGTTGTGCCACTACAAAACTGAGAAAGTCATAAAGGGTTAAGTCACCTCTCGCTCTTATGCGAGCAGTTATTCAGCTTTGGATCGATGAGTTGTTGATTGTCCTCTGTTGTGTTATGTCCGCACCATAACAACAAATAATTCGTGACAACCAAATTTATTTGACCTTCTGTCACTCAAAACAAAACTTAAGTTCGACTACGCAACACTTCGCTGGCTGTAGCGCCAAGGAGAATTCAGAGTCACTAGTAGAGAACACAAGTCCAAACCACTGCCAAACAGTCGATACCGACGCGTCGCAAGTTTCCAGCCAGGGAGGCCACAGTACGGTTCGGTCGTCGTGAATCCAGCAGCCGGGTAGTAACACAGTCATTGGCGAAGATGGAACTGGTTAAACGGGGTCAGGGAGCTCGCTTAAATCCGCCAATCAGAGTGTTGGTAGATGGCGCCCTTGTACGGTTGCTCACCCTGGTGGCAAGGGCAGCGCCACCAGGGTAATCCGTATCGATAGTGGTGTGTACGCAGCCGCTAACCCCGCGACGACGCGTTCACTTGCGCCAGTTGTTGACATGGTGTGCGGCGCCAGCGGTACTCGCTGTGTGCCGCGTGTGTTGTAGCACGCCGCGCCGTGTTGACGGCTGCTGTGCGGAGGCCGATACGACATCCTCCTGAGGAATATAGTGACAAATTGGAACAATTGGCGTGTCAGGCCGTCAAAACTCCGTGGTAGTTGGAGGGCCGTGCCCATGTTGATCCAAACATTCTCAACTGTCAAGAGACCTGGTGACCCTGCTGCCCCAAGGAGGATCTGACAAGCACGAATTCGAGCAGCAAAAATTCTAGCCGTCTGTAGAAGGGCATTATCTTGCTGAAACGAAAGCCCTGGATGACTTGTCATGAGAGGCTACAAAACAGGGCCTACAGTATTACCGACATACCACTTTACTGCTCGTGTGTCGAAATGTCAACCAAAGAAGTACTGTTACGGAAAGAAATGAAATCCCAGACCATCACTCCTGGTTTTTGGACCATATGGTGCTAGACAATCAGAGTTTGGCATCCCACCTCTGTTTGGAGCGTCTTCAGATACGTCTATGGTGCTCACCATGGCTCAATTCGAAGTGAGTCTCATCACTGATGACAGCTCAGCTGCAGCCAGTTATATACCAGCAGTCGAAAACGTCTCTGAAGACATCCAGGACAGCAGTGGTATACCAACCCGACTGTCGCCCTCCAACGAGTTCGGAATTTTGATGATCTAAAGTGCTAATTGGACGGAATTAGGCACGTTGTTCCTTTAGAGGACGTTCGAAAGCTCTACCAATGCCATGCGGAATAATTGCTTGGAGACTGACCCGAGGTGGACTAACGCATTATTGACTTGCTAAGTTTGTAAACCTATTCCTCTTGAATAAATCATCCAATTTTTCTGAAACTGTAACCATATGTTTTTTTTGTACATGTATAGCACATCTACGGGTTTACGTTGCAACCGGAGAATTTCTTCGTGGTAGGTTGTTTTTTACTTTCTGTTCCAGTGTATATAAGAAACAATAACAAAACCCTTAGACTTGTGCTTGTAAAATTTTCATTCATAATACTCACTGTAATTTCACTACTTCTCATAAATACTTGCAGTTTGAAGCATCATTTAATGGAACTCAAAAATTTTTGTACATACAATTAATATGCTTCTACATGGGCTACGTTCGTAGCCTCTAAAATGTCTAGACGGTATTCTGTCACAACCCGTGTGCCCACAAGCATAATTGGCTTGATGGATGTTATTACACCTTCCACTCTGTCAGGCTTAATGGCCTAGAGGTACGAGTTGTGCCCGGTAAGCATTACTAAATACCAGTGTGACAACGGAAATGTTGTCTGTTTTTAACCTAGCCTTTACCTATCAACGATGTGAGAAACAGCCAGGAACAATTAGTAGTGCGTGTTTCATCTTAGGTTCCATTTTCCTTATTGGATAACTGTGGTAGATTAGGGCGTCCAACTGAAAGACTCGTACTCAGTCATTTAGCAACACGAATTCTTTTGGGGAGGTCGCCAAAGTCATTTATAGACGAGGCACACGTAACGTGTTCCAGATAACCACACAGTAAAAAATCCAGAAGGGCTATGACCGCATATCGCAGTGACCAGTGGGTTGGTCCATCGCTGTGAAACTTTTGTGTCCAGAAAATAATAAACATGTAACCCCAATGTGGTGGTGCACCATCCTGCTGGAATGCCACGTTTAGGGAAGAAGGTGAGAGACAGCAAGTTGCTCAAACATATCATGACAAATGGTTGCTGTTTGCTCGATGAAGACAAATTATTCAAATATATCTTTTGCAATAGCACAAACGCGACACATTCACCATTTGGCAGTGTCTAAGGTGTTCCTGAAAACTGTTAGGGTTTTCTGAAGCTGAGGCGAATGCTGTACGAATTCAGCTTCCCACCTGTGTGGAAGGTTGCATGGTCAGAAAAAAATGATATTTTTTTGATAGTGGTGTGGCTGCAAGTCGTTTCGTTTCAGCACTTGCTCACTCTGAACTTTGTAAGCGTTCAAGCAAAGTCGTTTACGCAGTGAATTGTGAGCTATTGAGGGATGAATATTGGCTTGGATTTTTTGATGCTTGACGAACTGACTTCGGTTCTTTGAACATCTCTCTCTGATCACGCCTGATATTTCACCAGATATGTGTTTTCTACGAGAACCTGACTTAACCGTCCGCTTCTGAAGAATCCCTTTGAAATTCAAGTTGGAAATTTCTTTCGAGAGCAATAGATGATTTCATTTCCCCATTCCTCTTCATATATTGGGCCGTCACTTGATGTGCAGTTTTGTCAATTATTTTGCACCTGAAACAAAAAAGGAATCGTTTTGAAAAGCATTACAAAAGTACGAGTTGCTTCCCATGATGCCTTAAACCGTAAGTATGTATGTCTCACAGATTTTCTTCATTACATTTTCTGATGAGATTCCATGTGGACACCTTCTGTATAGCTGATATCATCATTCTACAGATGCAGTTTTAAAAATTAGTCACACAGAAGTGATTGGTAACGCCGTGAGACACCATCTGTGGCGTTGATGATGGTTACAGATAGGCGACGAAAAACTCCGGAATTTTCTTCCGGTATGCCATATGAAATTAAAGCTATTCACGGTTGATTAGATCGTGTAGAGAAACTAGGCTGCGGAGATATCGATTATTACCTGCACCTGCTAGCCTCAGACATTTTATATGGTACGAAGGTCGGAAGTCGAGGCCAGTCGAGAACTGATCGAATGTGTGGTTGTTTGGCAAACCTGGAGCAAATACGTGCAGCTCTGTGAACAGGGCTGCTGCAATTTCGGAAGACGGGAATGTCCACAGCACACTCATAATGATGATGCAGAAGACACGACAATACTTGGTCACCGATAACGATGAAAAGTATTTCCAACAACGTGTTCAAGGTATCCTAAATCATTGGGCGCAAGTAATCGTACGGAAAGCGTAACAGAATCTCCTGTGCTGTCAGCTACACTGTGAACGGATAAAACATTTGGTTGGGCCATCGGTTGCCTCGATGGCTTGCATCATATGATAAGAGGCGAGATCGCGACTCTTCGGTCCACTCTACAGGTCTCCAATCAGCTAATGTCCAGTTGATTTTTGTTCGCCTACTGAAGTGGTGCAGCTGTAATTTGCACTGTGAATAACGGCCACTTAAGAGTTACTCAATCCAATGTCCTAAAACGGAAGTTGACTTCACAGTGTTTGCTCCATAACTAGTTCAAATGGACATGCATTAACTAACAGTAGCAACTGAGATCGTATTTGAAACCCGTTGTTAGTGATCAGCTGTGACACTCATTGCTGGGGACTATCAGACAAGAACTTTTACGAGCACTGTTCATCACAACTCTGAGAGAATATTATTCTGAGAGACAGCACGCCACTCACTCACTTTATCAACATTCTCAGTCAGATTAACGTTCATGTTTCAGGTCATGATCTTGGTGTTTGCCAGCACTACATTTGGTATGTGTGTGTTGCCACTGTTTGAATGAGGAAATTGTCGGTAAACCGTTCTTATAACTGCACATGTAAGCTGTAGAGGACATGTATGTAAGGTGCCATAGTGGACTCGACGGAGAAGTGGGAGAGAGGTGGATTGGTGTGCAGCGACCAGGTTGAGTGAGTGATTCTGGGCAACAGCAGTCAGTGGATCGTACCTGCAGAGGGACTTTTGGCCGCAGAACTCTCCTCCTCCTGCTTGTGGTCAGGCAGGAGGGTGCCGGTTCGCAAAATATTTTACCTGATCCAGGCAACAGCACGTCACGAGGGCAGCCAGTTGGCAGAAAGTGGTGTAAGAAACCATTTAAGAAAGTGATGTAAACTGCGACCATGTGCAAACGGTGGGAAAGTCAGAAGACTCCGCGCTTTCTCAAGTTAGAAGCTGGGAAGATACGGGCAGAGCAGCTGGTGCATGTGTTTAGTGAAGGCAAGACGGTAACTCGTGGATACACCGGTTCCCGTGAGATCACAGAAGTTAAGCGCTGTCAGGCGTGGTCAGCACTTGGATGGGTGACCATCCAGGCTGCCATGCGCTGTTGCCATTTTTCGGGGTGCACTCAGCTTCGTAATTCCAATTGAGGAGCTACTCGACCGAATAGTAGGGGCTTCGGTCAAGAATACCATCATAACGACCGGGAGAGCAATGTACTAACCCCACACTCCTCCTATCCGCATCCTCTACTGAGGATGACACGGCGGTCGGATGGTCCCGGTAGGCCACTCGTGGCCTGATGACGGAATGTTAAGACAGTAACTCACCTGCAGCCAGGAAGTCGCCAGGTTTCTTCAGCGAGTGGCAAAATAGATTTCATGGGTAAAACTATCTGGGGAGCTTAAAAGCCTTCTTTCAGAAACTGGATATGGTCGGCCTGGAAAGATTACATCTCGCTGCAAATGATGGACTGTGGTCCAGTCTGGGCAGATTTTTTTAAAATTTTGCCCAAACACGGACATGGTTACTCTGAGAACGACGGCTTCTCTCAGGATAATCACGGGAAACCTGGTGCTGTGTATGGATTAGCTACATTCAAGAGGGGAGATTCAGTTCATTGAGAATAGTTCGACTGGTTCGTGCAATGTGGGGGCAGTTTCGTTCCGCTCCCGTGAAGACAGTTGGTGGAATGTGGTGGTGATTCTTTGTTTTATTTGTCTTCTGTCGTCCCCAGGTGGAGAACTTCAGGCCTTTCCTGGTTAGAGAGACTGTCGCCTGTATCTCGTGATGGGCTAAGAGCCAGTGGTAGTTTCCAATTCTACTGACAGCAGAACTGAACATTATCTCGGACATATCGTGTGTGACGAGGATGAACTTATTCGTCCCGAGTCAGCTGTCTGACGTTTGACAATTTCAGAAAGCACCATCGTGCATGTGAGTTAAATTTGTTTAGCCAGACCATCGAACGGGTGCACTTCACACTGAAATCTGACGGGATTTAAGGCCCTCATAGAGAAGTTTCCCTAGCTTTGATAATCAGAATGCCAGATCGCATAGTTAGCAAATTTTCGGGGATGCATCAGAATTACAGCTGCCAAAGCGCGTGGCTCCTCGCAGACAGTGCGCCGTTTTCAGCTGCCACATTAATCAACGTGAAAGAATAAAATACTGCTGCACTGGCGTAGAGTTGTTAAATGATATCCAGAGCTTCCCGTTCTCAGGTAAACCATAGTTTGTGGTATATTTGGTCTTAGTTGATTCTATTTGAATAGAGTTGGGGCTCACAGGGGATTCAGGTAAACAAAGACAGATTGGGCTGTAAAGGAATTAATTCAGGAGAGAGTTTGTATAGCTTCTAACACAACGTATGCTTTGCCAGCCGAAAGCCATCCTTTTTCTGATTTGTGTTTGTCATTTTTGTGTAAGATTTATCAGCTCATTGTAGTTAGAAAGGATTTATAAAACTTGTCACTATTTTGTAAACTTAAATAAACAACTGCTCTCGTTCATACTTCCTCAACTATTTAAGATGATTATTTTAATGAGGTGGTACATATGGAACACAGCAGTTTAAGGTTCAGTCTTATTCAGTTAATTAATTTGATAGTTGATTTGAGTTTCAAAAGTGACGGCAGACATAGGCAACGAAAGTGCGATGAGTAAATACACTAATTTCATATATTAAAAATTAAAGGTGTAGCTCACAATTTGAAGGTTATTCACAAGATAACACTTTTCTTTATGTAAAGATAATAACATTTAGCATCATTCAGACATATATTTATGATTAAAGCAAGCGACAGTTTGCAATATCTTGTAGACACATTGGAAATTCTGCGTTGATACAGTTACAAAAGAGACATTTTCGTTTCAGACGTGATCATTGGCTCATCCAAACTTGACAACTGCTTTTTATCCTTCTGTCATGTTCCCTTGTCCACACAGTTTGCTGTGTTGATTCCATACAAATAACTGGCATATACACACTACTTAACTGCTAAAACATACATCAGTGGTTGAATGTCACAGATGACCAAAAGAGCCGGACGATGTGACCGAACGGCTCTAGGCACTTCTGTCCGGAACCACGCACCTTCTATGGTCGCAGGTTCGAATCCTACCTCGGGCATGGATGTGTGTGGTGTCCTTAGGTTGTTGTTGTTGTTGTCCTCAGTCCAGAGACTGGTTTGATGCAGCTCTCCATGCTACTCTATCCTGTGCAAGCTTCTTCATCTCTCCGTACCTACTGCAATCAACATCCTTCTGAATCTGTTTAGTTTATCCATCTCTTGGTCTCCCTCCACGATTTTTAGCCTCCGCGCTGCCCTCAAATACTAAATTGGTGATCCCTTGATGCCTCAGAATATGTCCTACCAACCGATCCCTTCTTCAAGTTGTGCCACAAACTCCTCTCCAATTCTATTCAATATCTCCTCATTAGTTATGTGATCTACCCATCTAATCTTCTGCATTCTTTTGTAACACCACATTTCAAAAGCTTTTATTCTCTTCTTGTCCAAACTATTTGTCGTCCACGTTTCACTTCCATACAAGGCTAAATTCCGTACAAATACTTTCAGAAACGACTTCCTGACACTTAAATCTATATTCAATGTTAACAATTTTCTCTTCTTCAGAAAAGCTTTTCTTGCCATTGCCAGTCTACATTTTATATCCTTCTACTTCGACCATCATCAGGTATTTTTCTCCCCAAATAGAGAAACTCATTTACTACTTTAAGCGCCTCATTTCCTAATATAATACCCTCAGAATCACCCGATTTAATTTGACTTCATTCCATTATTCTCGTTTAGCATTTGTTGATGTTCATCTTATATCCTTTCAAGACACTATCCATTCCGTTCAGCTGCTCTTCCAGGTCCTTTGCTGTCTCTGACAAAATTAAAATGTCATCGGCGAACCTCAAAGTTATTTATTTCTTTTCCATGGGTTTTAATCCGTACTCCGAATTTTTATATTTTTCCCTTTTTTCTGCTTGCTCAATATACAGATTGAATAACATCGGGGGCAGGCTACAACCCTGTCTTACTGCCTTCCCAACCACGATTTCCCTTTCATGCTCATCGACACGTATAACTGCCATCTGGTTTCTGTACAAATTGTAAATATCCTTTCGCTCCCTGTATTTTACCCCTGCCACCTTCAGAATTTGAAAGAGAGTATTCCGGACCACATTATCAAACTCTTTCTCTAAGTCTACAAATTCTAGAAACGTAGGTATGCCTTTCCTTAATCTTTTTTCTAAGATAAGTCGTAGGGTCAGTATTGTCTCACGTGTTCCTACATTTCAACAGAATCCAAACTGATCTGCTCCGATGTGGGCTTCTATAAGTTTTTCCATTCGTCTGTAAAGAATTCGTGTTTTTATATTGCAGCCGTGGCTTATTAAAGTGATAGTTCGTTAATTTTCACCTCTGTCAACACCTACTTTCCTTGGGATTGGATTTATTATATTCTTCTTGAAGTTTGAGGCTATTTCGCGTGTCTCATACATATTACTCACCAGATGGTAAGCCTGGCTCCCCAAGGCAGTCAGTAGTTTTTGGAATGTTGTCTACTCCCAGGATCTTGTTTCGACTTAGGTCTTTCAGTGCTCTGTCAAACTCTTCACGCAGTATCATATCTCCCATTTCATCATCACCTACATTCTCTTCCATTTCCATATTATTGTCCTCAGGAACATCGCCCTCTATGTACTCCTTCCACCTTTCTGCTTCCCCTTCTTTGCTTACAACTGGGTTTCTATCTGAGCTCTTGATACTCATGCAAGTGGTTCTGTTTTCTCCAAAGGTCTCTTTAATGTTCCTGTAGGCAGTATCTATCTTACCCCTAGTGACATATGCCCCTACATCTTTAACTTGTCCTCTAGCCATCCCTGCTTAGCCATTATGCACTTCATGTCGATATCATTTTTCAGACGTTTGTATTCCTTTTTGCCTGCTTCATTTAATGCATTTTTGTATTTTCTCCTTTCATCAAATTCAGTATCTTGTGGTACCCAAGGATTTCTATTAGCCCTCGTCGTTTTACCTACTTGTTCCTCTGCTCCCTTCACTATACCCATTCTTATTCTGCTGTATTTCTTTCCCCTACTCTTGTCACTCGTTCCCTAATGCTCTCTCTGAAACTCTGTGCATCCTCTGGCTCTGACAGCTTATCCACGTCCCATCTCCTTAAATTCCCACCTCTTTGCATTTTTTCAATTTTTAATCTACAGTTCGTAACTAATAGATTGTGGTCAAAGTCCACATCTGCCCCTGGAAATGTCTTACAATTTAAAACCTGGTTCCCAAATCTCTGTCTTACCACAATATATCTTCTAGTATCTCCTGGGTCCTTCCATGTATACAACCTTCTTTCATGATTCTTGAACCAAGTGTTAGCTAAGATTAAGTTATACTCTGTGCAAAATTCTACCATGTGGCTTTCTATTTCATTCATTATCCCTATTCAATATTCACCTACTACGTTTCCTTCTCTTCGTTTTCCTACTGTCGAATTCCAGTCACACATGACTATTAAATTTTCATCTCCCTTCAGTATCCGAATAATTTCTTTTATCTCATCATACATTTCATCAATCTCTTCGTCTTCTGCGGAGCTAATTGGCATATAAACATGTACTACTGTGGTAGGCGTGGGCTTCGTGTCTGTCTTGTCCACAATAAGGCGTTCACTATGCTGTTTTGTAGTAGCTCACACGCATCCCTATATTTTTATTCATTATTAAACCTACTCCTGCACTACCCCTATTTGATTTTGTATTTACAATCCTGTATTCAACTGACCAGAAGTCTTGTTCCTCCTGCCACCGAACTTCACTAATTCCCACTATATCTGACTTTAACCTATCCCTTCCCTTTTCAAATTTTCTAACCTACCTGCCCGTTTAAGTGATCTGACATTCCACGCTTCGACCCGTCGAACGCCAGTTTTCTTTCTCCTGATAGCAATGTCCTCCAGAGTAGTCGCCGCCCAGAGATCCGAATGTGAGACTATTTACCTTTGTAATATTTTACCCATGAGGACGCCATCATCCTTTAATCAGACAGTAAAGCTGCATGCCCTCGGGAAAAATTACGGGTGTAGTTTCCCCTTGCTTTCAGCCGTTCGCAGTACCAGCACATCAAGGCTGTTTTGATTAATTTTACTAGGCCAGATCAGCCAATCATCGAGACTGTTGCTCCTGTAACTACTGGAAAGGCTGCTGCCCCTCTTCAGGAACCATACGTTTGTCCGGCCTCTCAACAGATACCCCTCCATTGTGGTTGCACCTACGGTACAACTATCTGTATCGCTGAGGCACGCAAGGTCCATGGTTCATAGGGAGGGGGGGGGGTCCTTAGGTTAGTTAGGTGTAAGTAGTTCTAAGTCTAGGTGACTGATGACGTTAGATGTTAAGTCTCATAGTGCTTACAGCCATTTGAACCATTTTTTGACCCAAAGTGGTGAATGGTTCTCTTTTCAAGTAGTGAAAAATAATTACTCCATGAGCTCTCATAAATCTGTTGAAAATCTCAATTTACACATATTTTTTTATTCATCCATAAAATAATGAACTGGTATCCTGAATGAAATCTCACGGATATTAAACAGTTGTTGAGTAATGGGAGAAGGGCAACAAATCGTGAAAAAAGATTTAATTGATCCATGTGTAAAAAACGTTTGTATCTTGCACTTGCAACGAATGTCCAAGCCACCACCCATCTTCCCGATCTGTAGAGCGAGCCAAGAATGAAAAGACTGTAGCTAGGTAACTCAGCTATAGTATTATTGTCACTCTGTATATACATACATAATGTTGCACCAGGTCAGAAATATTGCAATTATCACTGATTGTAATTCAAGCTTCCAAAAGCCCAATGCAAGTGAAACCGTTGAAAGAATTTATTATGTTTTATCTCCAGTGAGCAGCGGCTTCATTTGAAGTATAAGCTGATATGAGTTCGTGCTCGGCTTGTTTTCAGTAATTTCTGTCAATGTGCTGTTTTTAAATTGTTCAATAACCCACCACGAACATTTATGACGTAAAATCAGGTGGACATGCTTCTTAATAAGTTTGAAGATCAGTAGGGATGGCAGTGCACGTTCTGCAATATGCATCACTGCTGGTCACTAGTTTAGTAAGGAGTTCTTGTGGTAGGGCATCCCATTCCTCCATAGTGCAGTGGGCAACTGATGCATGGTCATCGATGTATGTGGATGTTCTGTAGTACACCTTCCCAACACATGCCACATCTGTTCATTGGGGTTTTGTGTTGGGGAATGTGCAGGCCAGTCAATTTTCCAAATATCTTCTCATTGAAAGATGTCCTCCACCTGTGATCCTTGATGCATTTTTTTTTTTGCAAAAACAGACATAATGTGTTATGGGATAACAGCAATCAGTAATTTTATAATGTTATTGAAGAAACGTCTTGATTGCAATTTTTTTTATTCATATGACCGGTTTCGGTTCATTGAGAACCATGTTCAGATCTGATATTTCAGTTACAGGAGTAACCCGTCCTAATCCAGCAATTTTTACATGCTACGTCACATGACGTGACGTAGCATGTGAAAATTGCTGGATTTGGACGGGTTACTCCTGTAACTGAAATATCAGATCTGAACATGGTTCTGAATGAACCGAAACCGGTCATATGAATAAAAAAAAAAAATTGCAATCAAGACGTTTTTTAAGTAACATTATAACTTCTTGATGCAGTCGCTCATTAGCTTCCATAACAAGGAAATTAGGGCTTAATGCATCCCTGGAGACTCACACGGGGAAGGGGTGCAGCGTCGCAATAAAGTTGACTGGTGAATGTACTGCATTAAATGTTTTGGAGATCAGTGCACCCATGAAAATTTATGCCTCCCCTAACCACAGAATTTCGACTACCAAATTGATTTTGTTCATTAATGTTTCTGGTTGCATTACATAGTCCCACATTTCGCCCTGTCAGGGCATGTCCAGCTGTCAGTCTACATGTGATCCAATCATGATGTTGGTGCCACAGTACTCTCAGACTTTATGGTGCTTGCAGAATGGGTCCTCTCCATGTCTATTCCGTCTCAAATAAACTCATGAACATCTCCATTATATCTCTTCAGTGGTGGTAGCAGCACAGATGGGATGGCAACTGTATGGTTAGCACAAGTGGACTTACGAAAGTGAGTTCCAAACTTAGGTCACAGTAGTTTAAACAGTACAACTGGGTGGGTAAATTGTTTAAACTGCAGGCAGTACTGTTCTTAATCTTTCGGAGCAGGGGGTGAACTATGATGTAATAGGAATGGGGGAAGCCAACGAGTTTTTAATTTACAGTATTTTAAAACTGTAAATCAGTTGTCTATGAAGTGAGGGGAATGAAATCTGACAATCATGCAGCATGTGCTCATAGACATCAAGTCTGCCATCTTGGATTCTATAATTACAGAGAGCTACAAGCATATACTCTTGGTCCATATTCCTGTGTATGCCATCTAGAATTCTATACTCAGACAAGTAACATATCTGTATTTTCAACCAACAGGGGAACTGCCTGTCATGAAATTAAAATTTTTACACTTGTACAACAGGACTATTTTGAATTTCCTGAAAACTTCTGAATGTACCACCATTTGTAAAAAAGGAATTGGGCTACGTTGCAGTAGTAGGGGGAGTGAAGATAAACCCAGAACCAATGCATGATGACACCATTGATATCATTAGAAATCTGGCAGTGATGCAGAGCAGTTTCGAACTCGTACAGCCAGTGTTGCTGGGAAATAATGAAAGACTGTACGCCATTTCTGTGGCTAGAGTTAAAGAAACTTTTGGAAGGATGAGAATAACTTACTACTTGCAAGGGTACAGTGCACATAAAATAATTTTTTCTATGCTGTATCAGTTACAACCAACAATGCGCACGACACTGCACATAACAGTAACACTAGAGAATATGTTCACAGAACACTGTTGGCGTATTACGAAAACGGTTGTATGCTGGCGTCGACAGAGATATTAGTTATGGTACAGTTGTGAGAATTTGCCTTGAGCTTGTGAATGCGCGTTTATTGAAACTGTACTCAGTGAATAAAATTGGTATGTAAAATTCGTGAAGTTGCTCACAGACTAACTACACTCCAGGAAATTGAAATAAGAACACCGTGAATTCATTGTCCCAGGAAGGGGAAACTTTATTGACACATTCCTGGGGTCAGATACATCACATGATCACACTGATAGAACCACAGGCACATAGACACAGGCAACAGAGCATGCGCAATGTCGGCACTAGTACAGTGTATATCCACCTTTCGCAGCAATGCAGGCTGCTATTCTCCCATGGAGACGATCGTAGAGATGCTGGATGTAGTCCTGTGGAACGGCTTGCCATGCCATTTCCACCTGCCGCCTCAGTTGGACCAGCGTTCCTGCTGGACGTGCAGACCGCGTGAGACGACGCTTCATCCAGTCCCAAACATGCTCAATGGGGGACAGATCCGGAGATCTTGCTGGCCAGGGTAGTTGACTTACACCTTCTAGAGCACGTTGGGTGGCACGGGATACATGCGGACGTGCATTGTCCTGTTGGAACAGCAAGTTCCCTTGCCGGTCTAGGAATGGTAGAACGATGGGTTCGATGACGGTTTGGAAGTACCGTGCACTATTAAGTGTCCCCTCGACGATCACCAGAGGTGTACGGCCAGTGTAGGAGATCGCTCCCCACACCATGATGCCGGGTGTTGGCCCTGAGTGCCTCGGTCGTATGCAGTCCTGATTGTGGCGCTCATCTGCACGGCGCCAAACACGCATACGACCATCATTGGCACAAAAGGCAGAAGCGACTCTCATCGCTGAAGACGACACGTCTCCATTCGTCCCTCCATTCACGCCTGTCGCGACACCACTGGAGGCGGGCTGCACGATGTTGGGGCGTGAGCGGAAGACGGCCTAACGGTGTGCGGGACCGTAGCCCAGCTTCATGGAGACGGTTGCGAATGGTCCTCGCCGATACCCCAGGAGCAACAGTGTCCCTAATTTGCTGGGAAGTGGCGGTGCGGTCCCCTACGGCACTGCGTAGGATCCTACGGTCTTGGCGTGCATCCGTGCGTCGCTGCGGTCCGGTCCCAGGTCGACGGGCACGTGCACCTTCCGCCGACCACTGGCGACAACATCGATGTACTGTGGAGACCTCACGCCCCACGTGTTGAGCAATTCGGCGGTACGTACACCCGGCCTCCCGCATGCCCACTATACGCCCTCGCTCAAAGTCCGTCAACTCACATACGGTTCACGTCCACGCTGTCGCGGCATGCTACCAGTGTTAAAGATTGCGATGGAGCTCCGTATGCCACGGCAAACTGGCTGACACTGACGGCGGCGGTGCACAAATGCTGCGCAGCTAGCGCCATTCGACGGTCAACACCGCGGCTCCTGGTGTGTCCGCTGTGCCATGCGTGTGATCATTGCTTGTACAGCCCTCTCGCAGTGTCCGGAGCAAGTATGGTGGGTCTGACACACAGGTGTCAATGTGTTCTTTTTTCCATTTCCAGGAGTGTAGTTCTACTTAGTCATCTACAATAATAGCCATACCAGCAACGAGAACTACATTAATGTAATGTTATTTCTACCATGATCAGTTAAATGAAATACCACCAGTGACGTACGTGAGTGAATATCAGTGCGAATGTACTTGGGGGGGAGGGGTGGGGCGAGGGGGTGCTTTATATGGTATTGTCATGAAGTGGAAGCACGCTGTTAGTCAAAGGCAGACATCTTTGTAGCGATAAGCAATGGGATCACTGGAATTTCGTCTACTTAGTTGTCTATGATCAGTGCGGCTGTGTTTTGTCTGTATTTAATAACCGTAAATGTCCATTACCCTTAAGCAGCCTATTTACCGACAGGATTTCATACTTGAGGAAGTGACGAACTGTAATGCGTACTTGAAAAATATATCTTTCAGGATGTGGAGCAGATTAAACGACTTGTATGCTGACTGCTTTGGTGACGAAAAGAAAACATTAGAGTTGGAACTGTACAAATTCAACCACATAACATAAAGATAAGACTCGCCATTTACTCTGTAGTTTCTAATTGACGTTTATAAAATGACTGCCTCATATGTGAAGGTAAGTTTCAAGTAATTTAACTAATCCGCGATCATGTATGTGCGAAATTGAGAGAAAGTTGTGGGCAGTACAGAAAAACAACAAATTAACCGCTCAGAAGGGATCTTAATCAGTCAGTCCACCAATTTACGGCAAGATTGAACTTAAGTTTAAAAGGTAAATTAATGATATCATCGACATAAGGTTTCAAGAAATTCGTTGTGAAAAATTTGCAGGCTGCTGTGGTCGAGCGGTTCTAGGCGCTTCAGTCTGGAACCGCGCGACCGCTACGGTCGCAGGTTTGAATCCTGCCTCGGGCATGGATGTGGCTGATGTTGAACTAGTTCTACGTCTAGGGGACTGATGACCACAGATGTTGAGTCCCATAGCGCATAGAGCCATTTGAATAATTTGAAAATTTTTTCGAGCAGAAGGCATAACTTTTCTGCCCATTAAATGCCTTCCAGAATGCAAGAAGGAGTAATATTACCTTGCCCATATTGTGCTCTAGGGATGGGGATTTAAAAAATTCCGGAGATGTATTCGAAAACAATAATGGCACATTACTTCAAGAAGAAACAAAATATGTAAAGAACTCAGCTGACAATACCGAATTCTAACTGTGGCGTTTCATGAAAAGATATTCAGCAAGTTAACTGCACATCTGAAACAGAGATAATGCAGACACAACAGCTGTAATTAGCATACACAGGAAGGGAGAGCGTAACACCACAATGTTCTCCCATAATATCAAGTACCACGTATATGTTGCCTAATTGCAGTACCATCGTGGCTGCGTCTGACAATGCAACTAATACCAGAAAATTATAATTGAAATGTACAGGGTAGTACCATGAATTGAAGACAGATAGCAAGAAAAATATCTACAGCAACTGAATTTCACTACAGCGTCAGCCTGTGGATTGAAATATATAATATATCAGCGATAAGTAAAGAACACAGTTACCTATTTTGTCAGAAAAAAGATTGATCCCATCATTGTAAATACGATCAACAATAATGATCAGAACTACTCGTCTTAACTAATCTCCATTCTTAATATTCAACATAAGAAATATCATTGTTCTCACGATTCAGATTTTTTCTCGCACATATAGTTAAGCAACACCTCCTCAAATGTCTCTTGAGGTACAAAAAACTAATTTGTAAACGAAAACTTGCAAAATGGTGCACTGCTAGGACAAAATAACTTCATTAGCAAGGACATTTTATGACAAGTGAGGTGACAGATACTTCATTATTGTAGGAGTGTTTGATAACCACCTCAGACCATATGAAACACACATGTGACACAGTTGCATCCGGTGATGGATTAGCCCAAGCATCTTCCACCTTGTATTGCAATTTGGCAATGACTTTTGCAGGCCCTGTCGAACGAATTTATTCCTTTTTCAGAATGTCTCAAATGTTTTCTATTGGCGAGAGGTCTAGTGATTTTGCTGGCCAGGACAGTTGTACACCACGACGGGCATGTTGCATCACAGCAACCGTATGTGGATATGCATTGTTCAGCTGAAAAAGTAAAATGTTACACCTCCTGGTTACTTTACCCAGCAGAAATACCAAATGTGATCGCGAATTTTAACTAACGGTCCGCCACACTTTGAGGCCTGGGATGGAAATTGTGTGGAAAGGTAACTCACGAGATCTACGCTGCAGACGTGTACGTTTACCACTCGCATACAGGCAGAACATTCTGTCATCACTGAAGAAAACAGAGCGCCATTCCGTTCTCCAAACTCTTTCACACCAGAGTAGCCATGCTTGGCGGTGTCACGTCAATCGTAGCTCGGTCATAGGCACACATTATCTCAATTCTGCTGTAAGTATAAGATCGCCAGTGGCTCTGATGACACAGTTGGTGCAACATAAATCAGAATCTCCACCCTGAATAATGTTTAATTGACCACCGCTGTCCGTACAGCTCATCGATCATAACGTTTGACTGTACTTTGTAGGCCGGCCACTGTCGTCGAGCGGTTCTAGGAGCTCCAGTCCGGAGCCCCCCGGCTGCTACCGTCGCAGGTTACAATCCTGCTTCGGGCTGGATGTCTGGGGTGTCCTAAGGTTAGTTACGTTTAAGTAGTTCTACGTCTAGGGGACTGCGACCTCAGATGTTAAGTCCTATAGTGCTTACAGCCATTTGAACCGTCTACTATGTGGACGTCCAGTGCTTGGTCTACAAATGGTTCAAATGCCTAGGGGACTTAACATCTGTGGTCATCAGTCCCCTAGACCTTAGAACAACTTAAGCCTAACTAACCTAAGGACATCACACACATCCATGCCCGAGGCAGGCTTCGAACCTGCGACCGTAGCTGCTGCGCGGTTCCAGGTTGAAGCGCCAAGAACCGCTCGGCCACAACTGCTGGCACTTTGTCTACGGCTGTCAGAATATTCCACAGACCAATGCTAAAAGCAACGAGACACCGCCGTGGTGCTGAGACGGTGGGTACAGGGGGCTGGCAGACCTGGGGCTACGAAGTATTTTTAATAATAACGTGTGTAATACCGACTTTAAAATCGTTCTCTTTACAGCAAGATACCTGACCTCAATATATTTATTCCTTTTCCTGAGAGCCAAGGGGAGGGGGGAGGATACCCCCGATCCTAGCCCCATGTTAATGGCGCCCTTGTGCTATAACGTGTTAAAAAGTTCGTGAAAACGTCCATCCTGCTATCTGCAGGTCCGCAATGCAACCCCGCTCGAACGACTACAGCAATTCAGCACGATTAAGTATTTCTCGGTAGCACATTTTTGTTCCTTAGAATGTAGCAAACAGTGTTCACCGCTAAACTCAGCACAGCTATTACCTGCAGGGACAAAACAGATGGGCTTTGGACAGGCGTCCTGAGTGCCAACTGATGGTCAATGACCGTGAAAAATGAATAACTACGCTATAAGTACTGAGAATTGACATATTATAACCGGTGTGCCACTGAATACAACCCTTGAGGGTGTTGCATTTTCTTTTCCAACAAATAGATACTATCGTCAGCGTGCAGTTAACACATTGAAGCTCCAAAGACACAGGTAGAGGCGTGCCTATTCAAATACAGAGATATGAAAATATACAGAATACGGAGCTGTGGTAGGATACGCCTACATAAGACAAGTACCCGCCGCAGTTGTTAGATCGGCTACTGCTGCTACAATGGCAGTTTACCAAGAATTAAGTGAGTCTGAACGTGATGATATAGTCGGCGCACGAGCTATGGGACACAGCATCCCTGAGTTAGCGAAGAAGGAAGTCGGGATTTTCCCGCACGATCATTTCACGAGTGTGCCTTGAATATCAGGAATCCGGTAAAACATCATCTCCGATATCTCTGAGGTCGGAAAAATAGCCTGCAAGAAGGGGCTCAATGGCGACTGAAGAGGATTGTTCAACGTGACAGAACTGCAACCCTTCCGCAAAAATATGCCGATTTCAATGCTGGACCATCTACAAGTGTCAGCAAGCGAACCGTTCAATGAAATATCATCGAAATGGTCTTTCGAAGCCGAAGGCCCACTCGTGTACCGTTGATGAATGGGCGACACAATCCTTTCCGCCTCGCCTGGACCCGCCAACACCGGCATTGGCCTGTTGATGCCTGGAAACATGTAACCTGGTCGGACGAGTTTCGTTTCAGATTTTATCGAGTGGATGGATGTAAACGGGTATGGAGACAACCACATCAATCCATGGATCCTGCATGTTAGCAAGGGAGTGTTGTACCTGGTGGAGGCTCTGTAATGGCATGGGGCGTGTGCAGTTGAAGTAAAATGGGACGTTTGATACGTGTAAATATGTCTCTGACAGGTGTCACGTACGTAAGCATCCTGTATGACCACCAGCATACATTCGCGTCCGACGGACTCGGGCTATTCCGGCTGGTCAGAGCGACACTCCAAACGCCCAGAATTGCTACAGAGTGTCTCCAGGAACACACTTCTAAGTTTAAACGCTTCCACTGGCCACCAGACTCCCCAGAAATGAACATTATTGAGCATATCTGGGATGCCTTGCAACGTGCTGTTAAGACGAGGTCTCCAATCCACCGTATTGTTACGGATTTATGGTTAGCCCTGCGGGATTCATGGTGTCATTTCCCTCCAGCACTACTTCAAACATTAGTCGAGTCCCTGCTATGTTGTGTTGCGGCACTCCTGCGTGCTCGCTGGGGCCCTAAACTGGTACCAGTTTCCTTGGCTCTTCAGTGTACTTCTTAGCATTTACAAACAGGATTTGCTACACGGTGTTCCGTTACTTTTGGGCGATGCGAGTTAATTTAATTATAGCTTAGATGTAACGGATTATGCTGTTAAAGAAAAGCTTCGAATGGGTATTTGACCAAATTCTGGAGATTTGTGGTAAGCCTTCTGAATGATGAATAAATGACAAAAAGAAATTTTGGCTGTGGTCTCCTTAAAAGAGGCGCCCTGTCATTTGAAGTGCGATCTGGGAAAAGAACACAAATACACACAGATCAGGCAAATCGTTAATTGCATGCAAGGTGGACTCCTTTGCACATACAACAGTTCCGGCAAATTATGGACCGATAGCTTATGGGAGAGGAGCTGGTGTCAGATGGTGTCCAGATGTGCTCCATCATGTTCACATCAGGCGATTTGGTGGCCTAGACATCAGTATGAGTTCACTACCCGACTCCTCAAATCAGCGTACAATGATACACGCCATTGGCTAGTTGACACAGATAGTTATCATGCTGGATGATATAGTCGCAGGAGAGGGTATCAAGCATGATGGAATGCAGGTGATCCACAACAACGTCAGCTTCCTCCTTTCCCAATAACTCTTTCCTAGCAACTGGGCCATTACAAAGCCACTTATTTTACTGGCTCCCCATCTGCGACCCTTGAGTGGCTATAATGATTCCCAGTCGTCTCTTCCCCATTTATATTCGTTCTTTAATCGGTCTTGTGCTATCATCGCCACCAGGCGACGTTCAATACCGTAGTGGACTAATGTTCTGGTTCCTCAGCTGATATCTGGAGATATTACGTCCATCCCAAGTGTCGCGCAGAGTTGAATCTGTTATACTAAGAAGCAATACTAATGATACGAAAAGGGAATCGAGGTTGGGCACTCCGACGGCAATTTCTGATTACTGCTGAGCCTGTTTGTTGCCCAATTGAAGATTGTGCTCCGAACGTCATCGATGGACTGTTCGACTATGACCTTATGTCCATTCTTTTCACACAGTCTTTGACGAAAATCATCGTTGTGCAACAAAACAATTTGGTAGCTTCCCAAAATCCGTATATCTTACACAACAAGCTACAATAAGGAAAAGGTCTTCATTGAAATTAAATCTTAGGTTTGTGGTAGCGAAAGGTGGCTCACTGATTTGTTGTGGTGTAAATTGGTTAAATTACTTTTTATGCAGTTCCATTAGTAATCATTGTTCATTGGAGGACTACAAACTTTTATTTTAAGGGTTTTTACTACCCAAATATGCCTAGGTACTACTGTATGTGCAACATCTGATGAAAAGGTCCTGGACAGCTGTTAGTAGACATTAAAATGAAGTGTGTGCCCCACTTCGGCTATAAGAAGGCTTGAAATCTGCTAGCGCTACTTTCTATGAGTGAGTGAATGTCTTCTTCAAGAACTGAAATCGAGAAGATAGTAATGTTGGACGCTGGAATCAGGAACAAAGTCTGAACCATGCTGTGGCTTGCATTGTTGCTGTTCGTAGGTTCCCGTCCTCTGTTGGAGGCCATACCATATTGTTTAGTTGACGGGGCTGCAGTTGTTCGTCTTCTTCTCGTGCTGTCTGGCGCCATTTGGTTTCGCAAGCGTTGCCTGTCCGCTAGTGACAGCATTGACGGTTATCGATATGTAGTAACTGTGGCACTGTCCTTGGGGCGACGTCGATGTTCTTCTGGGGCCATGTTAGTGTACAGTTTGGTTGGGCACTCATGAGGAGATAGGTCCGCGCAGTGCGGAACCATGCCTGGACTGTCGGTGGCGCGCATGGACTGTGGGTCAAAGGTCTGTCTTCACAAGGATGCACAACCTCGTCTTAAACCGGATCCAGCAAGCTTAAGTTGAGTGCATTTGGATTCAAGTAGAGAAACCTACACCATTGTGAGATCTTGCGATAGTCCGGTGACTTAGGTTCGTGTTGGTGCTTCGTTCCTCGCCTTGCCGCTGCTGTCCGGTGAGGCGTGTAGTTTTGACCGCTTTCTTAATTGTAGGTTGGACGGCGATTCTTCTACTGTGGTGGTAGTGATTGCTTTCTCGTTCTGGGCGCTCTAAGCACAGTATTGTGTGGGCAGATTCCAGATTGCCAGTTCTGGCTTTGGAGTATTTACACATCTTTGGTTTATTGGGCGTCAGGTAGCCTCAGCAAGATTATCAAATGGCTCTGAGCACTATGCGACTTAACTTCTGATGTCATCAGTCACCTAGAATTTAGAACTAATAAAACCTAACTAACCTAAGGACATCACACACATCCATGCCCGAGGTAGGATTCGAATCTGCGACCATAGCGGTCGCTCGTTTCCAGACTGTAGCGCCTAGAACCGCACGGTCACAACGACCGACGGAAGATTATCATCAGTCTTTCGTTAGACTGCCGCTAGTCTGACTTACCATCTTGTGAAGTGAATGCAACGCTTGGCTGCCTATCTCATCGCTCTCGAAAGTGTTTCTGCCAGAGGTCGATTCCTGGTGGATTGTCTGTGACTGGCCCTTGTCTTTCATTATTGCATTTGCTTTTATATTGTATGTTTCTAAATTTTTTTATATAATTGCCATTCTTGGCGTTGCAGCAGGTTTAAATGATTGTGCTACCAAGTTGACCATCAATTGGTCTCACCTGTTTGGTGATCGGTTGTTTGCCCTTTTAAATTAACCTTTGCTGTTGTATTTGCTATTTTGGTGTACGTTTTTGTTAATTTTTTATATAATTGCTGTTCATGGCGTTAAAGGCCTTCAGCCGTGACTGTGGTTGCTTGCCTTAAATTTCTAATTGGCATCACATTGGTTTCTTATTAAAACTATAATAGCGGTGTCTGTATTTTATGCTCATTTGGTAAACTGTAACGCACTGAAATAATGATTAATTACACAGATATTGAATCCTTCATTAATGATGTGTGATATCTTTATTTAATGCTGAGTCTGGAATTACCGTTGTAGAATAAAAGTGTGTAATTGCAAAAGGGAACCAATAGTATCAAATTACGCCCCCATCCACAATCGTAACAGAATCCGGCCTTGCTTGAATACCATGTTTGAAAGTCGACGTTCTAACTCATGATAAAGGTCAACTATCGGAACCGTTGGCCGACCGATCAATTTCTCGGAGCGATTCTGTACACACACTATCGCATCACAGGTGCTGCGTTATGAAAGTGTGCTGTATGCTGCTGATACAAACAATCAGTGCCTCTACAATTATCTCCAACTGTATGCAGTACACACTACCTGCAAATTTTGTTCATATCCTTCGCATTTAGTGTTTTCGTAAGTATATCACGGGGATCACAGTCTAACAACGCATAGTACCGACTCCTCCGTATTTATCTTTTGGCTGTTATCAACCTAGGCAATCGCTATACCCAAATCCCTCCATCGGCTTGAGACGTGGCATAGTTAGATCTGTCACCGCAAATTACCAGTTTCCATTCATTTAATATCCATTGGTATCGCTCTGTACACCACATCAGGAGTCACGTAGTAAAGAAATGTGTAGCTAATGCGACGCGCAGTCATCATACTGGCAGAATTGCTGGTACCACTTTGGAACTCAGGAGTGGTTCTTTCGGATGACTTCATACGACTTTTACAGCTCTTTACAAAGCACGAGGGTCCTTGTTATTACGTGAGGGGTGCCGAGTCGTGTCTTAGCTGTAGTTGTTACTTCGCGATTCCAGCTCACGATGGCATAAACAACAATCGATTTGTCTCTCTCTATATATATTTCTTTCTCTCTCTCTCTCTCTCTCTCTCTCTCTCTCTCCCTCTCTCTCTCTCTCTCCTTCTTTTTAGTCAACAGTCTTCTAGATGTATTTCAATCTCTTTCTTCCTCTACAGTTTTTACCCTCCACAGCTCCCTCTAGTATCGTGAAATTCCCTGTTGTCCTAAACAGATGTCCTATCATACTGCCCCTTTTCCTTATCGGTGGTTCCCATATATTCTCTCCTCATTCCATACATTATCAGTTCACCTAATTTTCAACATTCGTGTGCCTCACCACAGCGCAAGTGCTTCGATTCTCTTCTGTTCCGGTTTTTCTAAAGTCTATGTCTCACTACCGTAGAATGCTGTGCTCCAAAGGTACATCCTCAGAAATGTCTTCCTCAAACTAAGGCTTATCTGTCATACTGGTAGACTTTTGAAATGCAATTGCGGGCATTGCTAGTCCGCACTTTGTGTCCTCATTGCACTGTCCGTTATGAGTTATTTTGCTGCCTAGGTAGTACAATTCCTGAATTTCATCTACTTCGTGACCACAAAACCTGATTTGAAGTGTCTCATCGTTCTCATTTCTGCTGCTTCTTATTACTTTCTTCGATTTATTCTCAATCCATATTCTGTACTCATCAGACTGTTAATACCATTCAGCAGCTCATGATATTTCCCTTTACTTTCATTGAGGATAGTAATGTCATCAGCGTATCTTATCATTGATATCATTCACCCGGAATTTTAATTCCACTCTTTAACCTTTCTTTTACTTCCGTCATTGCCTCTTCGATATGTACATTTAACAGTAAAGGCGAAAGACTACACCCGTCTCCTACACCGTTTTTTATTCGAGCACTTTGTTCATCGTCTTTCACTCTCAATGTTCCCTCTTGGCTATTGCACATTTTACATATTGCCTGTCCTTCAGTGTAGCTTACCCCTATTTTTCTCAAAATTTCGAAAGTCTTGCGCTATTAGACATTGTCAAACTCGTTTTGCTGGTCGACAGATCCTGCGAACATGTCTTGATTTTTTCTTCAGTCTTGTTTCCATTATCATCAGCAAGGTTAGGACTGCCTCTCTGGTATCTTTCCTTTTCCTGAAGCCATAGTGATCGTCATCTAACACACACTCAATTTTCTTTTCCATCCTTCTATGTTATTATTCTTGTCAGCAATTTGAATACATGACTATTTAGCTGATTCTGTGATAATTCTCGCACGTGTCGGCTCTTTCAGTCTTCGGTATTGCGGTTTCCAGATGTCAGACTCATACATTCTATAAACCAACGTCAATATATATATATATATATATATATATATATATATATATATATATATATATATATATATTATACGAAACATTTCAGTAATTGTGGTGGAATCCCTACTGTCTTATTCCATCTTATGTCTTCCTAAGCTCTTTTAAATTCTGATTGTAATACTGGATCCCTATTCTCTAGTATATTGATTCCTGTTTCTTCTTCTTACACGATAACAGATAAGTCTCCGCCCTTGTAGAGGCGTTCAGTGCTGCTCGAGCATGGGCTGCTGGCCTATCATTATCTGCTAGGCAATACCTGCATTCTGCACATCCTGTGACTGGTCCCAACAACAACAGGAAACAACGATAACTTCGTGAACACCGTAACATGGTTGGATGAAGCAGCATTCACTCGTGAGGGTGTCTTCAATATGCCCAATGCCCACCATTGGTGTGAGGTTAACCCGCACGTCACCCGCGGTCGTAGATATTAAGTTCGCTTTGGTACCAACGTCTGTGCCAGAATACAGGGCGACGGGTGCTTGGGCTCCTACATGTTGCCTGACCTGTTGACTGCACGAAGGTATCATGCACTCCTCTCACTATCTGCCTGATGCGCTGGAAGATGTCCTACTACCTGTTCGCCAGTGGATATGGTTCCAACATGGTGGTGCACCTCGACACTCTGCAACAGTATTTGGACAGCACATTTCCAGGGAAATGGCTCATGCGTGGAGGCTCAGTTCTTTGGCCACCGCGTTCACCTGACCTAAATCCTTTGGATTTCTTCCTGTGGGGACACCTGAAGGAACCTGAGAATGTTGAAGAATTGGTAGCGCGTGTTCATGTTGCTCTTGTTACTGCAGCTTTGCTGCGAAGGGTCCATGGCTGTATGATATGGTGGGTTGCGCAATGTTTGGACGTGCAGGGAGGTCACTTTGAGAATCTGTTATTCTGAGGACAACCTATCCTGTTGTGAAGGTCATGCGTACAGTGATATGGACATTGATAATGTCACTGGTTGCTACTGCGCGACATCCGAGCGCTCTTATTACGTGCAGTATAAATGACAAGAAGATGTTGTGTTGTTGTATTGTGCTGTCTTCTTTGGCATCTCGAAATTCATTTTGTTTTCGCATTTTTTCTGTCCTATGACAGGTCATTTGTTTCAACTGTGTAATTGTTGTTTGCCTAACAACGCATTTGTTATGTACAGCGTTACAACATGTTGTAAATTTAGGATACATATGACGTAAGAAACGATGTAAATTACAGTATGAAATGTCAGAATGGTATAGCAAATTAAAAAAAAAAAATGTGCACCAACCTAGGATCGAACACTCGACCACCTGCATGTGAATCTAAAACTCTAGCCACTGCACCAACCTTACTACCCTACTACCGTACATAGGTAGTTCCCTCACATGTGGTTGCAGTGTTGCATGATTGTAATCCTTTCAAATGGTTCATATGGCTCTGAGCACTATGTGACTTAAGATCTGAGGTCATCAGTCAACTAGAACGTAGAACTACTTAAACATAACTAACCTAAGGACATCACACGCATCCATGCTCGAGGCAGGATTCGAAACAGCGACCGTAGCAGTCGCGCGTTTCCGGAATGGAGCGCCTAGAACCGCCAGGCCACCGCGGCCGGATGTCACTCTTTAACGTCCTTTTTCTGCCGGATGTACTCGCCGGACGAAATTTTGTACAAGATTTTTTTTTATCGCTGGCATGTGAGTGCGCCAATTTCGCTTCACCATGTATAAATTGTGTAATCCGTCATTTATTGCACCCCACAAAAGTTCTTAACCTGAAATATGTTTTAGCGATTAACAAAACTTGGCAGTATGGGATAGAGTTCTATTCTGCCTGGCCTTTTTTTTATGCAAGTAGATTTCAAGCTTTAAACTTAATTTTCCCTACTTTTCCAGACGATGTAACTTAAACACTCATGCTCATAAATAAAGTATAATGCTGATACATGGTGAAAGAACTTTCTGGTGGACGGTTTGCGGGTTTAAATCACCTCGGGGTATGGCCTCGGGGTATGGCCTGCGGTCATCGCACGATGGCGCCGGCAGCAGTCCACATACGCAGAGGTGTGTCGGTGCATGTCAGAGTACCGTGCAGCGAGTGAGTGTGCATACGGTTTCAGACGTGCTAATGGTGAGTGTGTGTTGAAAATGGGTCAAACAACACATATTGGTGACGTTATAAGGGGCAGAATACTAGGGCGACTGGAGGCTGATCAAACACAGCATTTCGTAGCACGGGCCCTCCGTCTGCCACACAGTGTGATCTCAGGCTTATGGCAACGATTCCAGCAGACAGTAAATGAGTCCAGGTGCTACAGTACGGGACGTCCACAGTGTACAACACCACAAGAAGACCGATATCTCACCATCAGTGCTCGCAGACGGCCACGGAGTACTGCAGGTATCCTCGCTCGGGACCTTACCGCAGCCAACCTCCAGACACACCGTCTACAGACCTGATTTATTCACCCTCAGCCCTCTAAGGTGCACTGACCCCTGGTCACAGGAGGACCTGTAAAGCCTGGTGTCAAGAACACAGGACATGGTCATTGGAACAGTGGTCCCAGGTTATGTTCACGGACGAGTCCAGGTATAGTCTGAACAGTGATTCTCGTCGGGTTTTTATTTGGACCTGGAACCAGATAGCAACCCATTAATGTACTTGGAAGGGACCTGTATGGAGGTCGTGGTTTGATTGTGTGAGGTGGGATTATGAATGGTGCACATACACATACTGTAACAGGTCAGGCGTATCGGGACGTCATTGTGCACCAGTATGTCCGCCTTTTGAGGGGTGCAGTCGGTCCCACTTTCCTCCTGATGGATGACAACGCACGGCCCCACCGAGCTGCCATCGTGGAGGAGTACCTTGAAACAGAAGATATCAGGCGAACGGAGTGGCCTGCCTGTTCTCCAGACCTAAACCCCATCGAGCACGTCTGGAATGCTCTCGGTCGACGTATCGCTGCACGTCTTCTAACCCCTACGATACTTCAGGAGCTCCGACAGGCACCTGATCCAGAATATGCAAACCCGTTGTGAGGCCTGTGTACGTCTGCATGTTGATCATATCCCATACTGATGTCGGGATACATGCGCAGGATACATTAGAGTTTTATAGCACATGTGTTTCGGCACGGTTTTCTCAACGTATCACCAATACCGTGGACGTACATATCTGTGTTGTGTGTTCCCTTTGTGCCAGTTTTATGTAGTGCCTCGATGTGTTCACTGAAGAGCAAGAAGATGAGCTGGTAGCAGACTTGAAGTCAGTGGAGAGCAGACTCTTGCTCCAAAGATGAAACATCTCATCGCAGCTGGCCGGACTGTCCTGCATCTTTCATGACTCGGCATCCTATGTTATCTGTTCTTACGCCAGAAAATACATATCATCAATGAGCGATGGGTTTCAATAAAGCAAAATTAATAGTAACTTTCTATTAATCATTAAATATAATTGTTCATTAACGAAGTTAATGTTTGAGTCCTATGATGACATTTCTAATAATTTCAACATTTATGTAATAATTTCACAAAAACTGACTCTCCCATTTTTCCCCATGCTTTGGGCAGAGCGGGAAACATACCGGTACTTCTTAAAAGAAAAACAGAATTGAATAGTTCATAACACGCCGTTTTAAATGATTTTCAGGTACGGTTCGTCAGATTAAACTACAAGGTACCTTGTTATAGTTTTAGGAAGTGGAATACTGTGTTTCTGTATTTTGCAGAAATTGTTACACTTTAAGTACCTGTTATGGCCAGAGTTCTAGGATTCCTAACGTTCAGTGATTATACAGCACTTCTCCTTTAAAACAAAAAAAAATTAACCTCAGTTTCTTTATGTGTGCGTTGGTGGGGGCAGGTTCTTTAAGAAATGCTATTCTTATATTTAAAACAAAAGGTCGCCAATTATTTGTTTTTTAACAGCAATCGAAACAATTTAGTAAACTTAGGAACAAACGTCTTACATAGCTCTTTAAATTGTGTTCCATCACTTTCATTTACTTTAAAAAAGCGCCAAACAAGCTTTGCCCCCCCCCCCTTCACCCTAGCCTACATGCGACGTGGGCGACGAATCAACTAAACGTCTGACGTTTCACTTCTTGTCGACCAGATATGTAGCTAGGTGGCTGCAACATGTGCATGTCCCCTAACGCTGTAGTCGACAGCTACAGCATGCTTCCCTCATGTGAAATTGGTTTCCTATTGAACCGACGCTCATCTGTCGTGAACAGCAGTTCTGCATGTAGGCTGTGGGAGGTGTTTCTCAGTCTTAGCTGACCGTTGCCAGCCGAGTTGTTGTAGACGTCCCACGTCACGAAACAGCACGAACACGCGAGTCCAGTCGCCCGCTTTCTCGGCGCGCTACCCGTGTCTCGCATGAGGCAGACGTCCCGGCTCTTGGTATTCCCCGTCGCGTCCCTGCCAACAAACTTCCCCGCGTCGCAGCTTAGAGTAGTTCCACCCCCGCGGAACTTCCTCACGGTAAAACCTGCCAAGTTAAGAAAAGAGCCAAGTTGACCATGCATCTCCGTCGCGGCGCCCTGAGCACGCGGCCCGGCAGCGGGGGTGGCGGGGGCGGCGGGACGGCACCTGCCTTATGCAGGCCACGCGTTCCCCTAGTTTGGTCCCACGGCGTCGGGTCGCGTCGCCACCTCCCACCCATTCTGTTTTATTTTGCATTCAGGGCGTTTCCAAACAACTATCGGACGCCTGTGTCTCGCCACGGCGGAAACTCTGTTTGGGGAGTTACTTCTTTCCATAGTCGTCATTTTGTCTGCCAGGTCCCCGTAAAGCCGTTTCACAAGTAGCTGTCCTTGTTCCACAGCGCTAGCGTAGATGCGAATTTCATAGTCTGGCACACATACACAATGAAGTTTTGGAACGTGTGAGTACACAAGCATTACGAAACAGAGATTATTGTGACTCAGTGGGACTCTGTTAAAATTCAAAGAAGAAATACGTTGTTACTACCTCCATTCAAATACCTGGGAACTTCAGTTGCATTTTCAGTGCCTCACTTCTATTACATTCAGCCACCTGGCGACATTCGTTTCCTATTAATTTTTTGTTGCATAAGCTGTCTTTATTAAATTTTAGAAACGGAAATATCTCACTGTGAAATCAAAGCTGGCCGCCAACGGAGCGTCAGATTACGAATCTGAAGTGAGATATGTGTGTTACCATTAGTGCACTGTGTTAAAGCCCCAAGATTTCTTTAGATCTACAGTAACTGCCGTGTCAGTTCTTTGCAAAGGGCATTTCTGTGATAATTCTGACTGTGCAACTAGAAAAGAAAAATTTTCAAGAAACGAAGCAGAATGACTGAACACTGTATAGTGGTGTTTAGATTCCCGTCTGAACATCCAGACTTGTTTCCCATGGTTTACCTAAATCACGTCAGGCGAATGCAAGGGGATTTCGTTCACCTAATATCATCGTATTAATCTTTTGAACTAACTGAAGAATCACTTACGTGTCTAACAATGTCCGTTTTCTCGTGACGTTGTACTTTGTCCACCAGTGCTGGACTGGTCTCTTGTAGTCTAATCAGGCAGCGGCGTTTGAAGCCCAAACGTGATGTGTTTCTGTATAAGATGTGGTGAAAATGTTATTTGTCTTTCATCAAATCGACCGTCATCTTCAGAAAATAAGACTAAATGAACATATTTTTATAAATTTCTAATATTTATCTGCACAACTAATGCTATGAAATCAATTCAAAATTTAAAACATATACTAAATGCGCATCCAATAATAAGGAATACAAAGTTGACCGTTTTCCGGCGATTTTTTCACAATGCTGTAATTTAGTGTAGGGTGGGGCGGGGCTATTTGAGGACAGGGGTAAGCTGGGCAATCGAAATACCTCGCAAACAATTCACCGCACGCTAATGCATCAAATTGCGGAAAAAAGCGGTCGTGGGAGGGGAACTAATCGCGTGACCGCCAGTGGTGACTTGTCCATCGAGTTAAGTAGACGCGAGCATTTTTATATTGTGATCAAGAAAGTAAAATAATCGTAAACTGAAATATTTCTTCTGTACTAGTCAAATGTCATCCGTTTTCAATCAGGTAAGTGTTAAACTTACATAAATTTAGTATATTTTTGATACGTATAAATGTTCTGGATATAATTCTGACCGTTGTTTCATAACTTCACTTTTGTTGTAAATGTTTTGGTTGCTCAACTAGCCCCATGACTTAGAACGAAAGTAATCTGGTATCTCGGTCCGACGATTTGGATATAGTGGTAATTATACAAATATCCAAGTCTGATTTTGAATAGACAGACTGATATAATCCAAAATTTAATCTTAAATTAATGTCTTGATGATTCTATTTCTTGTTTATTAATAAAAGAAAATAGTTTTAGTTTTACTGTTACGTCATTAAAATACCTTAAATAAAAAGTTAATTGTCAAACAGAAATTTTATTTAATGTATAGCTAACATGGAAACCATGGTTCGGCTAAACTTCTAATTGCTCAATTTACCTCATACCCCGACTTGCTAGAAGTAAATTACTAGGGACACTTTTGTAAAGGGATAAATTACTTACCCACCATTATGCATAACAAGCCATTAAGATTTATCGGTGAGGAGCTACGACCAACCAAGTGTAAAATGGACCAACTAGCCTCGCCTTACCCTACACAACTACGAACTCGCAGCAGCTGCGAAACTTGACAGAAATGTCAGGAACAATGAAAATAGGTCGTGGATTATGAGTTCAGCAGCAGCTCAACTCACCTGGTTACTGCAAAACCAACCATACGAACATCAACTATTTGCCCCCAAGTTCGAATTCACTTAGCTCCGACACTATGCACTCACAAATACAAAGGACGCTATTCTGACCTCGACTGACACTTGCGACGTATGAAGGACATTGCACTGGTGCCATTCGTTGTCAAAACTCGCAGCGCAACTTGCTGGCTAGAGTAGTATATGCGTTCATGTTCAAGCGTGCATCTCTCGCGATGGTGTTTCCATATTTTCCCTGATTTCTGTCACGGAATGAGGGGTGGGGGGGGGGGGGTAGTGTGGATGTGAGGGGGGAGGGAGGCAGCCTCATGAAGACATTCGGCCACAAACAGTCAGAGACGTAGCCGAAACCGTATCACAATGTCGACCAGGTAGTGGACTGAAAAAGGGCAAGGAAAAGATGGAGGTCTCCTGATATATAATTTTTCAAGTAGATTCAGTGGTATATATGGAAACTGACCGCAAAATGTGTCGCGCTACGGTAGCTAAGAAGTAATAAATTAAAACCCAAGTTTGGGGTTGAAGTTTTACTTCATCAACAGCGAAAATTTAGTAAGCGATTAGCAGTTTCCTTTTATTATTTGTAGGTGGGGATCAGCGATAAAAGTTTAAAAATATTGGAAATCAGGTGAAAAATTGGTTAGGAGTCGTTAAGTGCTCTCTACATCTACATCTACAATAATACTCCGCAAGCCACCTGACGGTGTGTGGCAGCGGGTACCCTGAGTACCTCTATCGGTTATCCCTTCTATTCCAGTCGCGTATTGTTCGTGGAAAGAAAGATTGTCGGTATGCTTCTGTGTGGGCTCTAATCTCTCTGATTTTATCCTCATGGTCTCTTCGTGAGATATACGTAGGTGGGAGCAATATACTGCTTGACTCTTCGGTGAAGGTATGTTCTCGAAACTTTAACAAAAGCCCGTACCGAACTACTGAGCGTCTCTCCTGCAGAGTCTTCCACTGGAGTTTATCTATCATCTCCGTAACGCTTTCGCGATTACTAAATGATCCTGTAACGAAGTGCGCTGCTCTCCGTTGGATCTTCTCTATCTCTTTTATCAAACGTATCTGGTACGGATCCCACACTGCTCAGCAATAATCAAGCAGTGGTCGAACAAGCGCACTGTAACCAACTTCCTTTGTTTTCGGATTGCATTTCCTTAGGATTCTATCAATGAATCTCAGTCTGGCATCTGCTTTACCGAAGATCAACTTCATATGATCATTCCATTTTAAATCACTCCTAATGCGTACTCCCAGATAATTTATGGAATTAACTGCTCCCAGTTGCTGACCTGCTATTTTGTAGCTAAATGATAATGGATCTATCTTTCTATGTATTGGCAGCACATTACACTTGTCTACATTGTGATTAAATTGCCATTCCCTGCGCCATGCGTCAATTCGCCGCAGATCCTCCTGCATTTCAGTACAATTTTCCATTGTTACAACCTCTCGATACACCACAGCATCATCTGCAACAAGCCTCAGTGAGCTTCCGATGTCATCCACAAGGTCATTTATGTATATTGTGAATAGCAACGGTCCTATGACACTCTCGTGCGGCACACCTGAAATCACTCTTACTTCGGAAGACTTCTCTCCATTGAGAATAACATGCTGCGTTCTGTTATCTAGGAGCTCTTCAATCCAATCACACAATTGGTCTAATAGTCCATATGCTCATACTTTGTTCAATAAACGACTGTGGGGAACTGCAAACTTGATGGTTATAGTCTCGGTTATTTGTGCGCCGTAGTTACGTTACCTGAAGATATGTTATACACGATTTCTGACTTTAGTACTTATCTTTTTGTGTTAAATCTTTCAAATGGCTCTGAGCACTATGGGACTTAATATCTAAGGTCATGAGTCCCCTAAAACTTAGACCTTCCTTAAACCAAGCTAACCTAAGGACATCACAGACATCCATGCCCGAGTCCGGATTCGAGACTGTTAAATCTTTCATGAAAGATTATATCTCCTAGCGAGTAGATTATGACAGCGTTTCTAATTTTTAAATTCGATTAGTAATTATATGAAGTACTGAAATCTGTTTTTTGTTGCCTCTGGAAGGTGTTAGATAGGCAACATGCAATTAGGATTGGATGACAGTTTTAGCCATTTATTAATATACATCGTATCAAATGGAAGGGCCATGTGGCTAGGGACTCTCGTCGGGTAGATCGTTCGCCTGGTGCAAGTCTTTCGAGTTGGTGGCACTTAGGTGACTTGCATGTTGATGGGGATGAAATAACGATGATGAGGGCAACACAATACCCAGTCCCTGAGCGGAGAAAATCTCCGACCCGCCCGGGCATCGAACCCGGGCCTTTAGGTATGACATTCCGTCACGCTGACCACTCAGCTACCAGGGGCGGACATCGTATCGAATGACCACCAGCAACTATGTTACACATACGTAAGTACACATACCAAACGAAGAAGAACAATTTCTAGAATTATACTGCATCTTACGACTGGATCCATTCAGTAAGTACTCTTAGCGTTAAGCATATGCTTAGAAAAGTTTGAGTATTACAAGAGCTTGGAAGTTGTTACATCCGCAAAGAAATGTTAGGCTCTAGTGGCCTTACTCTGGGACACATGGAAACATTCGTCATCAAAAAGATGATGTGATTGCCTTTGGAACATGAAAAGATGTAGCGCGTCCCTACAAAACTTTCCCTGCGTTGTGTTTCCTTTCGTTGTATTTTCTGGCAACGGGTCTATTAAGACTAGTCTCGGTTTATAATTAAGACTGCATATTAAGCTGGTTAAGGCAACAACTGAAAATCATAGGCTGACTCTTAAACGCTGCCAAATGCAGTACCTTTAGTTACATAATTTTAATTCTTTCCACTGTTAAAGACTGTGGCACACACCGGAATATCACCAGACTTCTGAGGCGAAGGAAACGTGGTTACAGTACGAGGGAGGCACATGTTAACCACCTCCTGCACAATGCAGCTTTCCCTCTTTACTGCCGCGCGGGATTAGCCGAGCTGTCTCAGGCGCTGCAGTCATTGACTGTGCGTCTGATCCCGGTGGAGGTTCGAGTCCTCCCTCGGGCCTGGGTGTATTTGTACTTAGGATAATTTAGAATAAGTATTGTGTAAGCTTAGGGACTGATGACCTTAGCAGTTAAGTCCCATAAAATTTCACACACATTTGAACATTGTTTTTCTTTGCTGTCAGAGTATTACCGTCACTCGTCAACAGATATGTACTGAAACTTGTTAAGCCTGAAAACTTTTCGTCATTGGTGTCATACGGGCTAATTTTTGGGGAGGGGAGAAAGCTGTTATACTGCCATCGTACCATATCTGCAGCCACACCTTATTTGTGGTTGTCAATGAGATCTTGTTAGAAGGAACAGAAGCGACAACAAAATAACTTGACACGGAACAGATTATTAACGAATGACTAAAAGGCTTTATATTTTAAATGGACTACAATCACGTTAACGTTTGTAAGTGATTCAATTATAGTTTTCAGAGCCATGCTTAAAGCTTTCCTTGTGGCAATTACTTTCTGTCCCTGGAGTAAACTTTTGGCCCCTTGCATTGTGTTATTGGTATTTCTATTGTTTTTACATTCCGCAAGGTACCATTACATTGAAGTAATTTCGTGTTTAGACATCCTCAGTTATACATCTTTGGAAGGAATGTGAAATTCAGCCGTCAGGAGTGACCGAGCGGTTCTACGCGCTACAGTCGGGAACTGCGCGACCGATACGGTCGCAGGTTCGAATCCTGCCTCGGTCATGGATGTATGTGTTGTCCTTAGGTTAGTTAGGCTTAAATAGTTCTATGTTCCAGGGGACTGATGACCTCAGAAGTTAAGTCCCATAGTGCTCAGAGCCATTTGAACTATTTTTTGTTAAATTCAGACAGACGATAATGTTGCCAGGGAGATCATAGACTTATTGTAAATGCTCATTTAACAGAAAGCTCGCAACAGTAGTTTTATTTTCTTTATAAGACAAATATATTTTGCCGCTGCTTTTTTTTCATTGCACATTTTTCTTTGCTCTGATAATGGAAAAGATATACTGTGTAACAGTTTATGATTTTAGCTCTTGTACGACAGCAAAATTATTGGAAAACGTGAAAAGTAAAATGCAAGCAAAAAATGACGCACATACATACACTGCCTAATCAAAAGTATACGGACACCTCTATGTAATTGGGAATTAACACATCACAAGAGCTGGATCCACCAGTGTAAAAGGAGACTGGCTAACGGTCGAGCAGCTCCTTACAAGCCAACGGTTTCAGTAGTGAAGGTAAGCGATAGTTGAGGTGGTGTAAAGAGCGATGCAGCTGGACGATGGATGACTGAAAACGAATGATTTGGAGCGATGAATAACGCTGTACCCTGTGGCAGTCGGATAGAAGGATTTATGTTGGCGATTGTATGCAGAAGATTAACTGTCTGTAATAGTATTTCCTGTACTAAGGTAAGAAAGACTGGGCTTCAGAAAACTCTAAATGCAAAACGGTATGCTTTTACAGCGTTGTGTAATGTGTACAGGGACGATGATCGGATGTGACAGCAGGACAATGTTTTTAAAATGCAATGGGAAGAAAAGAAAGAAAAGGTAGAGTATCACTGCTATCAGCTGCACGGGGCCATTGCGCGGAATCAGTAGCGACGGATGAAAATGTGTGTCGACCGGGATTGGAACCCGGGATCGCCTGCTTACCAGACAGATGTGTTAACCACTGCGGCATCCGGCACACAGCGCTATTGCAACTGCGCAGCCTATCTCGGCTGATTCACATCCCCACCGAGCACCATCTATACGCAGTCCTTGTCTATTTCCTCCATGTTCACTGCCTGAGATTCCCACAGGAGGTGGGACATATTTGTGCATCCGCACTGAAGCTAGGAGAATAAAATTATATGACTACTTAGTTTCTATTCCTTCGGGTCTCGAGACCAACTCAGTGGAACAACTATGGGATGAACTAGACCGAAGCCTGCTCTACAGAACCAAGCATCCTTCTTCCGTGGCTTTCGCTCTTTAGGGTGAATGATGTGTCATTTCTCCACAGTAATTTACACACCTCGTCTGAAGTGTCCCCAGCAGAGTTCAAGCCCTCATAAAGGCGAAAGGTGGACGGACTCTGTATTAATAAGTGTCTGGGTACTTTCGATCAGTTAGTGCATCACTCTCAGGTGCAGCTATTTTGTACTGATATAGGTAATCAGTATCCGTCAGTGAGAGTAAAATTGAACACTGAAGTGCAATTATACTAGCAACATGTCTTAAAAATTGTACCGAAACACAATTATTCCGCAGCTACCGCTGAAATTTGATGTATAGTACTGCGCAACATGTAAACACTCACGAAAGGAAATCAACATTTCGTTGCTACCACCGCCATCTCTATGCATGTACGATAAATTCTGCTTTGGCCCCACAGCTTTTTTATTTTCTTCTAGATACTTCAGTACCTGCACAGAGACGTATACGTATGACGAGAAAGGTCGGATGAGTTGCACGGGAAAAATAAATAGGAAAGAAAGTTGAGAAAGCGAACAGGTGTCAGAAGAGGCGTGGGGCTGCACGCGATGAGCCTTGGACGGACGGGCCGCGACCGGGGCTCAGCGCTGGCAAAGCCGGATCAGCCGCGATCCGCCCCAGCGAGAGGGCGCAGACGTCGCCCCCTCCTGATTTGCTCGACCTGTGCTCAGAAAGCGTCCGGCGACCGCCACCACCACCGCAACCTCCATCTCTTACGAGAGCTACAGCTGTGATGAGGGCCGCTGCCTGCCTCGTTGGCAATTCAGGCAAAAATAACATCTCCGAATGTTTTAATGGGCCTGGTTATATAAATTATTTGCTTTCCATTAATATTAACAGCCTCTTAATTACCGCTGCTTTCCCAGCGGAGCTGTAATTACTTGGTGCCGTGGCGCCACGCAGCGGTGGCCTCGGACGGAACTAAATACCTTGCTCTGCGCTCTACATTTCCTTGGAGCAGTTCACCTCTGTAGATTCGCATCCTTCAAGGATCAAGTAAAGTTGTAGCACGTAGTACCTACTACGTCAAATAAGCAATGGAAGCAGTGACAAAAAATTTCGTAAGAGGAATGAAAGATCGACGTGAACAGATTCCAGCGCTAAAGTACACACATATCATGACTTCTGTGGACAGCGGTATTTTAGTTTTTATTTTACTTTATTTGCATCCATTTACAAATCACCTACCATCTAGATACTTAATGTTTTCGCAGTATAGTACTATACATATACAGCATATGAAGCTTATTCTGTTTCTTGTCGTTCTGGCGATGTTAAGTAATGTTGCAGGCTCAAATACTTGTAAACTCAAAACAAGCAAACGGAAACGCTTAAAATTAACAATGTATATAGTAACAAGATAAAAGAATAAAAACATTTAAAAGAGTTTAGGTGTATATATTGAGACCAAAAAATTAAGACGCAATACGAAGGAATTGTGTGAATCAGGAAATTGACGGAAATCAGTAGATCTGCTATACATGTACAAAAGAGTAAATGATTACAGTTTCAGAAAAACTGCATTATTTAGTCAACAGATAAGACTTCACAAGTTGAACAAGTCAATAACGCGCTGTTCCAACTCCGGGTCTTATGCAGGCAGTTATTCGGATAGGCATTCACTGTTAGAGCTTTTGGATATCCTCCTGAGAGATATCGTGGAAATTGTGCCATATTTGGTCCACTTGGCGTGTTGGATCGTAAGAGTCTGAGATGGTTGGCAGTCTCTGCCCATAACGCTCCAAATGTTATGTATTAGGGACAGGTCCAGGTATTTTGCTGGCCGAGGTAGGGTTTGGTATGCATGAAGATAAGCAGTGCGAAACTCTCACTGTATGTAGGAGAGCATTAGCTTACTCAAGTGAGAGACCAGTATGTCTTGCCAAGAAGAGCGACAAAAGAAGCGTAGAATATTTTGGCCGTACCGCTGTGCTGCAAAGGTGCGGCGGATGACAGTCAGAGGTATCCTACTATTAAATGAAATGGCGCCCCAGACCATCACTCATGGCTGTCGCGTGGCATGGGAAGAGAAAGTCAGGCTGGTATCCCACCGAGGTCCGGGGCGTCTCCAGACACGTCTTCGCTGGTCATCACCGCTCAGTTCAAGCGGAACTCATCATAAAGACAACTCTATTCCAGAACATGAGATTTCGGGCTACATGTACACGAGTCATCTGCAAACGTGCTAATTAGTGTACAGAGGTAAATGGCAGTTGGCGCAAGGGCCGCCAAGAGCTCATCACCCTTTCTGTGAGCCTCCATGTAATGGTCCTTATAGTCACTCAAGCAGCAGTTGCACGTGGGATGGACGATAATGATTAATACGTGGTTCTGAGTGCATTTCTGGCACTCTACAGTCCTCACGTTCTGTCGTCTCTCTGCGGCGATTGCTTCCTACTTGATGCTATGTTTAACCATGGTTCATCCATTCCTGCCCACATCGTGGCATAGTAGCATCACTCCTATTCAAATGTCGAACGATTCGTCTATTACTGCAACCGGCTTCTCTGAGCCGAGCTACACATCCTCTCTTATCGTCAATCGCTCCCTGATGTTGGAGAAGAATGCATACGACCTGTGGGTTTTTTCGTAGTTGTCCCTCTCCCTATGCAACAAATTCACTTTTGAACACTCTGGAAAAAGTAAGTGCCCTGATTGAAGTGGGTGTAAGTAATGGGATGCAATCCTTTACATCTACTGTTCAATCTGTACATCGCAGAAACAACGACGATGATAAATAAAGGTTCAAGAGTGGGATTGTAATTCGGGGTGAAATCCTCTTAATAACAAGATTCACTGATGACCTCGTTTTCCTCAGTGAAAGTGAGGAAGAGTTTCAGGACCTGTTGAGTGGAATGGTCTAACGGACATACAGTGTTGACTGAGTGTAAAACGGAAAAAAACGAAAGTAATTGGGAAGAAATCAGATTCGTAAGAAACTCCACCTAAAAATCGCTGACTGCGAAGCAGATAAAGAATTCTGCTTCTTTGGATGCAAACTAGCACAAGACGGATGAATAAAGGAGGACATAAAAAGCAGGCTAGCTCAGGAAAAGAGAGCATTACTGGAAAAAAGAAGTCTATTGGAGTCAAAGATTCGCATTAATTTGAGGAAGAACTTTATAACAGTGCAAGTTTAAAGCACAGCGTTGTATGGCTGTAATTCAGGACTGTGAGACGACCAGAAAAGAAGCCATTCGAAGCATCTGAGATGAACAGGAAGGGGGTTGAAAATTAGCACTGGAAAATCACGACTTAGCTCTCCACAGAGTAGATAAAGGAAGAGATATATGGTAAACACTCACAAGAAGAATGGACAAGATTATATGATATGTATTGTGACACTTCACCTGATATTAACTTCCATAGTACTGCAGGAAGCTCTAAACTGTAGGGGAGAACAGAGACTGGAATATATTGAGCAAATAACTTAGGATGTATCACACAAACGCTACTCTACGACTCATAAAACCAATCAGAACACGGGTAAATTAAAAAAACAAAACAGCTAGGGACATTTTTATCCATGTGTTTTACCTTTTATATTAGCTCGCAGGCAATTGGGTTGGTTTCAGCTAACGACGAAAATATTTAAACCGAGTGACCGCAGATTTAGAGTAAACAATATGAATACGTTTTCCTCCTAAACCTTTCGACTACTTGGCCGTGGTCAACGTGTCTTGCAAACTTCAAAGGCTCTAAATGAGTTGCGATTCTGACTGCACTTTATTGGGGAGGTAGATTTTCTTATAATAGCTATCATGCAACTGAATTACAGATTGGATCGCAACTCATCTCTGACGTCGTTCGTGTTTAAACTCCAACACAACCGCCATGTGCAACTGTTCCAATGGAATCCAATGTGTTGTGTGTGATGACCGCCACTGGTGTAAAGTTGTCCGGGAGAGGACTGGGCCAAATAAGGGTTGAACATTGTTCATATGAAGACTTTTATTAAAACTTTTCCACAAAATGATTTTATCAATTAGGCCAACAGGACCTTGACATACTAAGAAAAAAATGATGAATTTTATACAAATATTTGAAAACAATTACTGATAATTCCCCAACAACGTTATTAAATCTTTCAGTGAGATCAACTAAGAAAAGGCCATAGTTTTAATTCTCGACTCTCCAAAAATCATTCATGGGTCTTGAAGCATGAATACTTAGATTTATAACTAATGTTACTCTCTTTCCAAAAATATACAAATGTTGTATGTCACTGGTTACTGTTATTGAAGCATTTACAGCAAATTTTAATAAGAGAAGTAAGATAATATTTAATCTATTGAAGATACATACCATCTCTTCAAAGATTCTAAGAAAACAGTCCTTTAGAATGTGTTTGACTAAAGTACCTAAAAGGTAGTTCATTAAAAGGAAACCCGAACAGTTAAAGCTGCTTTATATGAAACCACCACACGTCGGTCAATGTGGTCCGGGCGAACGGTCTTGAAATTACGTAGGGCAGGTCTGATACGATGGTCACCACTCTCCGTCATTTCTAAGCAACCAGTGCGTACACGCACCAAGGCACAAACATACAATGACAACCTGATGAACAAAGAAGTCATCTTTAAACAAAACGACTAAATATTAAGTCATAAGATTACACGCTGGCATCATAGACAAAACATTTATGAAAAGTCGCTAAAAGATATTAAGGTAACTGGTCAAGGAAACCATATCCATTTACACCTGTTTGTAAAGAAGTTTAGCCGCTAACCGAGATTCAGCTTCAAATAACGAGACGAGACGGAACGGTTAATACTTAACCGTCGTACGGGACAAAAAACATAGGTGGAAGAAAGACGCGATCGTTTTGCTGATGAACCTCACCCACGTAACACAACCTTGGCTTGGAAATATAACCCACCAAAATACAAGAAACGCTGGCCGGGTTGGCCGAGCGGTTCTACGCGCTAACAGCCTGTAACTGCCCGACCACTACGGTCGCAAGTTCTAATCCTGCCTCGGGAATGGATGTGTGTGTGTGATGTTCTTAGGTTCGTTAGGTTTAAGTAGTTCTAAAGTTCTAGGGAACGGGTGAACTCAGAAGTTAAGTCCCATACTGCGCAGAGCCATTTGAACCATTTGAATACAAGCAACAAAATTTACTCCTGTGAGCCGCAGAAGCTAGCGGAAGCGACCTGGCGATTTAGTACTGAAGGTACTAGGAAACAGAAATGTTTCTGTACGTCATAATTTATGGCATTAAACATAAAGGAATTTACAATGCACAATCAAATTATTACTCTATGGCAGTTACCAAATGGAAGCCATTATGTTTCGATACGAACAACAAGAGCCTCAAATAGCCTGGCGAGACACTAATAGGGAACAATAACAACAGGAAGCTGAACAGAGTCCAACATAGAAGCAACAGCACACAAACATGTGCAGGAAGCAAACCAGTCACAATGATCACACTCTCAGCGAGGAGGAAGATCAGTGTTTATGAATATCGCAAGGTCCCGGCACCGAAGCAACGAATTAAAAATACTTCACCGCGCATACAGCGCCACTGTGGGATGACAAAACTAGGAGCCACCAGATCATAATGACCCACCACTCGGCTCCATATCAGGTCAGCCAAAGGAATAGTGCCAGTCCGGCAGGAGATAATTAACCACGCCATGGCAATAAAACCCGTCGCATTATTACACTTCAGGAGGCAGTAATGAGAGAAACAGAATTTAAGTGGAGGCATAAGCCGTGGAACAGTGAAGTGCACAGGGAAGAGAACATTCCGTACCAGATAATACGTGCAAAACCTTATCGATCCCAAACAGATGTCACACAATTGCAGTGCGAAACAACCCATACCCACAGCATTTCTAAAGACATAAGGAGAGCTAGTTATTCATAACGGCTGAATCGAAGTAATTTAAAATAAAGAATTAACGTTGTAAGACAGATAATGAGTAGCACAACTGCAGGACCATACAGCAGTAGAACTCATCGAAGAAACTCTTGAGTCTGGGACTAAAGAATGGCGACGTAGGTTACGAATGTAGCGATATGGAACCCACTTTTCATTAAAAGTAACAAACACTGCCTCGTAGATATGTTGGGCCAACCAGGTATATAAGTATTTGCGACGTCTGGAACGTGGTTGCTGCTGTATCAACCATTTCTTTTTCGTCGGTTTAATGTAATTCAAGGCGACAGAGAGGATGGATACGAAAGAAGTGCAATTATCAAAAGAAAAGGAATCCGGCATAAAATTCAAGAAAACTGAAGGCACGAGATATCACTTCAAGTTGCTATAGCCACGTTATAAAAACGGGAATAAAATAAAAGTAAAGCCCGTTTAAATACGCTAAGAATATAACGGAAAAACAGCTACGTTAACTAGAACTATTCTATGTGACCGCACTGTAAATGTGTAAAACTTTATTGACAGTGACAACGGCGACGGAAGCCTACGCCTTCAACTGATTACGTTGTTTCATTCGATAGTGCATTTGATGATATTATTAGGTGATTTTCATTACAACTGGATTGAGACTCAGAGCAAGAAAACAGCGTTGGCAAAATGATACCGTAGATTGTTGACGAAGATAATCGTTTTAAAAGACGGTTCACCGATTAGGGCAGCTGCACAGAATGAAGTACTAGGTGCTATAGATGTACGAATGTTTCGTGTCACCAAGTTTAACATTAGGCTTCTCTTGGCTGGCAGTCGCAGACCCCCTGGGATCTGATCACATACCATCCAATGTCAGATGCCAGTGGCAGGGTGCATACGTGGTGTCATGTGGCCAGCCTACGAGTGGAGCTTCCCGAAATCAAACTGAAAAAATTACACAACCACGCTTCCACGCAAGAGACTTTTGATTTCAGAATTTTGAGGAACAGGTAAAGACTAATGGAAATTCGCTGTTTTTAATTGAACAAGCTACAGAGTTTTCTACTCCATAAAATAACCCCTTTGTTCCGAAAACTAAAACATTGCCAGAGTGCTGGGATGAGGAATGCACTAACGTATTGCTGGATATAAGTGAAACACTGAAATAAAACAGAAGCACGCCAAGGAAGAAAATTACATGTACTTGAATAGGCTACAGGCGAAGTAAAGGTAAATTTTGTTTTTAAAAATAAGAAAAACCTGCATGAATTGAGTTGTGCAACACACTTAACAGAGACGTACGCAGCTGAAACACCTGGCAACGAATGAACCATGTCTGTAGAGCCTGGAACAACACCAGTGCGTCTCCTGAATGATTAGTTTGCTGCTACGGAGCTCAAACAGTGCCTTGTTATTTAGGAGAACAGTTTCCACAAGAACTGACAGTACAAAGTGCCAGAAGTTCTCTTATCACTGAAACGGAGGAACCATCTTTGTAGTACTTTTAATGATATTTGGAAGAAACGATTTGATAATCCCGAATAGCAGACATCACGAATAGTACTGAAAGACAGGGCAAAACGTCTTATGAAGCATCCGCTTATAGGCTTATTACGCTCCTAAGCTGCATATAAAAAGCACTGCAAGGATGTTGAAACGTGGACTTGAGTGGTAGTATGAGCACCAAAATCTGTTCCCCGAAATAAATTTTGGTTTTCGGACACGGCACGAGCAAAACACTAATGAAACTGGCAACCGATTTCCAGTATGCCTCAGCCGTAACAAATATGACTGTTGCTTTTATTGAAAGAAGCAACGCGAATGATAATGGTCTTTCCTTCGTAGGGGATCACAATTAAATAGTTTTTTTAAAGATATTTCCGTCATTTGGCTGTTAATTGTCCATTTATCTTACACATTTATGATTTCGGCTTTGTAGCCAATGTCAAGTGCATGTTGACATGTTAAAGTATGTCTGATCTGTCCGTGACATGTCATCGTCGAAAAAACGTATTTTTTCTGTAATACGACGACTGGTCTATAAGACCAGAAATATGTTTTTCGACGACGATATGTTACAGACAGGTCAGACTTATTTTAGCTTTCCAAGCGTTTCAACATACAGTTTAGAATGTGAATGTGTAAAATAAATTAACAATGAAATAAAAGAACGGCTCGAGGACAGGATTAAAATTGAAGGTGAAAGGATATCAATAATAAGATCCGCTGACAACATTTCTGCCCTCAGTGACAGTGAAGAATAATTACGGGATCTGCTTAATTGAATGAATGTTATAATGAGCACATAATACGTAATAAGGGCAAATCGAAGAAAGACGAAAGTAATGGGAAGCAGTAGAAATGAGAACAGTGAAAACTTAATATCAGGTTTGGTGAGTACAAAGTAGAGGAATTAAGGAATTCTGTTACCCAGGCATCAAAATAACTCATCACTGGCTGAGCAAGGACGACATAAAGACAGACTAGCGCTTGAAAAAGGGCATTCCTGGCCAAAAGAAGTATACTAGTATCAAACATAAGCAACACCAGCTTCAAATTGAGGAAGAAATTTCCGTAAATGTGGATTTGGAGCACGGCATCGTATGGCAAGAGAATCGAAGCATTTCTATGTCTACATCTGCTTGATTACTCTGTTATTCACAATAAAGTGCCTGGCAGTTGGTTCAGTGAACCACCTTCAAGCTGTCTCTCTACCGTTCCACTCTCGAAACAGCGCGCGGGAAGAACTGGCACTTATGATCATTTCTCCCTACGTAGGTGGGTGCCAACAGAATGTTTTCACAATCGGAGGAGAAAACTGGTGATTGAAATTTCATGAGAAGATCCCGTCGCAAAGAAAAGTGCCTTTATTTTAATGACTGTCATTTTAATTCATGTATGATGTCTGTGGCACTGTCTTCACTATTCCGCGATAATACAAAGCGAGCTGTCCTTATTTGTACTTTTTCGGTGTCATCCGTCAGTCCCAACTGATACGGATCTCGCACCGCTCAGCACAATAGGGCGGACAAGGGTGGTATAAGCAGTGTCTTAATAGACATACTGCATCTCCTAAGAACTCTGCCAATGAATCGCAGTCTTTGGTTTACTCCACCCTCAACATTATCTATGTGATCTTTGCAATTTAGGGTATTTGTAATATTAATCCCTAAGTATTGTTTAATTTATAGCCTTCAGATCTGTGTGGCTTACAGCGTAATCGAAATTTAGCTGATTTCTTTTACTACTCATGTGAATGATTTCACACTTTTCTTTATTCACGGTCAACCGCCACTTTTCTACTCATACAGATATCTTATCTAAATCATTTTGCAATCCTTCATGGTCATCTGATGACTTTACAAGACGGTAAATGACGGCATCACCTGCAAATAACCTAAGAGGGCTACTCAGATTGTCTGCTATGTCATTAATATAGATCAGGAACTATAGAGGGTCTATAACACTTCCTTGGGCAACACCGGATATTACTTCTGTTTTACTAGATGACTTTGCGCCTATTATTCTGTACTACGAGCTGTAATCTTTCTGACGGGAAATCACGAATCCAGTTGCACTACTGAGGCGATATTCCGTAGGCTCGCAGTTTGGTTACACGCTCATGAGGAACGGTGTCGAAAGCCTCCTGGAAGTCTAAAAAGATGAAATCAATTTTATATCTCCTGTCGATAGCACTCATTACTTCCTGAGTATAAAGAGCCTGTGGGGTTTCACAAGAAAGATGTTTTCTGAATCCTACTTGTCAATAAGTTGTTTTCACCTATGTATCTCATAATGTTCAAACACAGTATATGTTCCTAAACCCAACTGCAAAAGCCGGCCGCTGTGGCCGATCAGTTCTAGGCGCCTCTGTCTGGAACCGCGCTGCTGCTACGGTCGCAGGTTCGAATCCTCCCTGACATGGATGTGTATTATGTTCTTAGGGAAGTTAGGTTTAAGTAGTTCTACGTTCTAGGTGACAAATGACCTCAGATGTTCCATAGTGCTTAGAGCCATTTGAACCATTTCAACCTAGTGGAAATCGACGCTAGAGATATGGGCCTGTAATTCAACGGATTACTCCTATTTCCCTTTTTCAGTATGAGTGTGACTTTTCCAGTCTTTAGGTAAGGAGCTCTCTGTGAGAGAGAGCGGTAAATATGGAGCTATTGTATCAGCATACTCTGAAAGGTACCTGATTAGTGTACAGTTTGAACCGGACGACTTGCCTTTATTAAGTGATTTAAGCTGCTTTGTAACACCGAGGATATCTTCTCGTATTTTTTGCGTCTTGCCAGTTGTTCTTGATTGGAATTCAGGAATATCTACTTCATTCGTGAAGGAGATTCGGAAAACCGTGTTTAATAACTCTGCTTTAGTGGCACTGTCACCAGTGACTCCATCGTTGTTATCGAGCAGTGAAGGTATTGATTGCGTCTTGCCTCTGGTGTGCTTTATGTATGACCAATGTATGACTAAAAGAATCTCTTTCAGATTACGAGACAGAGTTTTATTGTGAATATTACACTACTGGCCATTAAAATTGCTACACCAACAAGAAATGCAGATGATAAACGGGTATTCATTGGACAAATATATTATACTAGAACTCACATGAGATTACTTTTTCACGCAATTTCGGTGTATAGATCCTGAGAAATCAGTACCCAGAACAACCACTTCTGGCCGTAATAACGACCTTGATACGCCTGGGCATTGAGTCAAACAGAGCTTGGATGGCGTGTACAGGTACAGCTGCCCATGCAGCTTCAACACGATACAAAGTTCATCAAGAGTAGTGACTGGCCTATTGTGACGAGCCAGTTGCTTGGCGAATATTGTCCAGACGTTTTCAATTGGTGAGTGATTCGGAGAATGTGCTGGCGAGGTGAGCAGTCGAACATTTTCTGTATCCAGAAAGGCCCGTACAGGACCTGCAACCTGCGATCGTACATTATCCTGCTGAAATGTTCAAAGTGCCGTCAATGCGAAAAAGAGATGACCGAGACGTGTAACCAATGGCACCCCATACCATCGCGCCGGGTGATACGCCAGTATGTACGGCGATGACGAATACACACTTCCAATGTGCGTTCACCGCGATGTCACCAAACACGGATGTGACCATCATGATGCTGTAAACACAACCTGGATTCATCCGAAAATATGACTTTTGCCATTCGTGCACCCAGGTTCGTTGTTGACTACACCATCGCAGGCGCTCCTGTCTGTGATGCAGCGTCAAGGGTAACCGCAGCCGTGGTCTCCGAGCTGATAGCCCATGCTGCGGCAAACGTCGTCAAACTGTTCGTGCAGAAGGTTGTTGTCTTGGAAACGTCCCATATGTTGAGTCAGGGATCGATACGAGGCTGCACGATCCGTTACAGCCATGCGGATAAGATGCCTGTCATCTCGACTGCTAGTGATACGAGGCCGTTGGGATCCAGCACGGCGTTCCGTATTACCCTCCTGAACCCACCGATTCCATATTCTGCTAACAGTCATTGGATCTTGACCAACGCGAGCAGCAATGTCGCGATAAGATAAACCGCAATCGCGATAGGCTACAATCCGACCTTTATCAAAGTCGGAAACGTGATGGTACGCATTTCTCCTCCTAACGGGAGGCATCACAACAACGTTTCACCACGCAACGCCGGTCAACTGCTGTTGGTGTATGAGACATCGGTTGGAAACTTTGCTCATGTCAGCACGTTGTAGGTGTTGTAGGTTGTAGGTATTTCCTTGTATGAATGCTCTGAAATGCTAATCTTTCGCATAGCACAGAATCTTCTTTCTGTCGTTTAAATTTCGCGTCTGTAGCACGTCATCTTCGTGGTGTAGCAGTTTTAATGTCCGGAAGCGTATTAAAATGATCTCGCAATCTCGCATTGCAGTACGCGCTATATTTCAAACTCTGCAAAACTTTGCCAATTTTGGGGATTTTGCATTCTTTTAAATTTGGCATACTTTTCTTTTTCATCAGCTATCTCACACGTTTTGTGTACCATGGGGGATCAGTATCATCACTTTTTAATTTATGCGGTAAATATTGTCGTATGTCCGACCTTTGTATCTGCACAGCGAGTGTACTAATGTGTGCAAACTCAGCTTACCACTTAGCGCACGGATGGACAAAACATGAAAACTTTCTACTCAAGTCCAGGGTGTCAAACAGACATTCTAAATCAATATGAACCTGGCCCTGTAAGGCAGCTAATATCAGATGCGGATCGTAACAGAAATCATTATAAATTCTGCTATCACGTTCCTAGAATGCATGAATTAATAAAAATGAAAGTGTGGGGTTTGTTCTACAAAGACAAAACAGCTATTCCCTTTTTTTAATCTACATATAATTTATCAACTATTGCTTTCATGGGTCAAGTGATAAACAACAATCATGTTCAATTACTTTTGACAATCAGTAACAATATATTTAATTCTTGGACATACTGAAATTACAGTTATTAAAATCGTTATCTCTACACATTAAAATTTTGTATCACAGAAAGAATAATTATTAAAATCCTCATCAGCTCATTTAAAACTACGTTGTCGTAGCCGGTCAATGCACTGAGTTGGTGGAGAATAAATTTACTTTTTGAACCAATGAAAAAACTCTCATGTACTTAATGTGAGGGTATCCTACCTTTTGATATTCAATGGTCAAAGTGTATGTAAGTTGGAGAGAACAAAACTAGACTTATTTCCTGTGGAATAATGCGTGATAGTCCTTTACCAAGCGAAATCTGCAATTGTGTTGTCCCCGTGCTGGAACTAAAACACCAATTCCCTACTCTGGCTTTGACTGAATTTACTCAGTTGCAACTTTACTGCGTTCGGTAGAACGTTAAAGTCGAAATAATGGCTATTGCACACTCGCTATGTGTTGGAGTGACGTCAGAATTTCTTTGCCCGCAAAATTCCCGCAGGAATAATTAACTACCGGTTTGCTACCTCTCTCCACGACACATGAACCGTACCGTCCTCACTTCGCAGAAAGCAAAGTGTTTAACGCCCTTACTTATTTCCACACACTTGTGCGATCCACTGCGAGACACGAAAGAGACTGATAGATCCGTAAGGTTTCAAATTGCTTTTATATAATCGGGAGCTCCCCAGCTTGTCCCGAGCGGTTCTAGGCGCTATAGTGTGAAACGCGAAACCGCTACGCTCGCAGGTTCGAATCCTGCCTCGGGCAGGATGTGTGTGATCTCCTTAGGTTAGTGAGGTTTAATTAGTTCTAAGTTCTAGGGGACTGATGACCTCAGACGTTAAGCCCCATAGTGCTCAGAGCCATTTGAACGATTTTTGGATGCCAACATGTCGCATCTGCGTAGCCAAGTATGGCTTCAGGAAAACACATTCTTAGTTTTCTTGCTGAGTCGCAGCCTAACTGTCTTAATGACTTGCTGCCACTTACCCTCTGCCCTGGCCTTAATTACATTAAAAGGAATGAAGTATTGCTGTAGCTTTATCCCTTTCTTCGCTGTAGCTTGCCGTTCTGTTGCCAAATGGGAGTGTTACGATATCATTAACCACCTGTTCGGTTCGTCTCCAAAATGCGTTTCACTTTAACATGTTTGCTCATGCCAGTACTTATATTAGTAGATATAGTTTTGTTAGTTTTTGGTACATGAGAGTAATTGCAATTGCCTTTTGTTGATATAATATAATTATTATTTTCTGAGGATGTCATACTGTATCGTCCTATCGTTATGAATCAAGCTTATGTAAGTATCCGGACACTTGCAATATCACTCAATTGTCCTCTTTATTATCTCTTTGAAATCTTTCCTCATCTTTTCTACACTCATGTCATCAGATCGGAAGGAGTGAAGACAGTCTCTTAAAAAGGCGTTAAGAGCATTTTTATCAACTTTTTAAAATAGATGTACTTCGCACTTCTTTTTTATGGTTGTAGGTGTTACGGTAAGGCTATCAGCGACTGCATTGTGGTCATTAATGCCTGTAACTGTCACGATATTCGCTATTTGTATATGATTACTAGTTGCTAAGAACCATGAACCATTGACCATAGGCCGGCCGAAGTGGCTGTGCGGTTATAGGCGCTACAGTCTGGAACCGCGAGACCGCTACGGTCGCAGGTTCGAATCCTACCTTGGACATGGATGTGTGTGATGTCCGTAGGTTAGTAAGGTTTAAGTAGTTCTAAGTTCTAGGGTACTGATGACCTCAGAAGTTGAGTCCCATAGTGGTCAGAGCCATTTGAACCATTGACCATGGACCATGGACCTTGCCGTTGGTGGGGAGGCTTGCGTGCCTCAACGATACAGATAACCGCACCGCAGGTGCAACCACAACAGAGGGGTATCTCTTGAGAGGCCAGACAAACGTGTGGTTCCTCAACAGGGGCAGCAGCCTTTTCAGTAGTTGCAGGGGCAACAGTTTGGATGATAGATTGATTTCGCCTCGCGAAACTAACCAAAATGGCCTTGCTGTTCTGGTACTGCGAACGGCTGAAAACAAGAGGAAACTACTGCCGTCACTTCTGCCAAGGGCACGCAGCTTTACTGTATGGTTAATGATGATGGCGTCCTCTTGGGTAAAATATTCCGGAGGTGAAATAGTCCCCCATTCGGATCTCTGGGCGGGGACCACTCAGGAGGACGTCGTTATCAGGAGAATGAAAACTAGCGTTTTACGGATCGGAGCGTGGAACGTCAGATCCCTTAGTCGGGCAGGTAGGTTAGAAAATTTAAAAAGGGAAATGGATAGGTTAAAGTTAGATATAGTGGGAATTAGTGACGTTCGGTGGCAGGAGGAACAAGACTTTTGGTCAGGTGAATGCAGGGTTATAAATACAATATCAAAAATGGGTAATGCAGGAGGGGGTTTAATAATGAATAAAAATATAGGAGGACGGGTAAACTTCTACAAACAGCATAGTGAACGCATTATTGTGGCCAAGATACATACGAAGTCCTCGCCTACTACAGTAGTACAAGTTCATATGCCAACTAGCTCTGCAGATGGCGAAGAAATTGAAGAAATAGAAACGTCCCCTTGGAAAAATTGCGCAAGCCTGTACTTAAACTGACACACAATATTTTTAGCGCAACGCAATCTGACTTTCAAAAATCCCTACAAAAGAATGGCCCTGACTAACATTAACCTATACGTTTCACAAATCACTCACCTCACCAAAAATCTTCGTTACTCGAACGACTGCAATACAGCGAGCGCCACTACTGCCAACTAAATAAAAGATTCACACTACTGAAGGCACTAACTTCTGATAGGCATAGTTTGCAAATGAAAGATTTTGATAGAGAACAAACAATGTATTTACCTTAAAAGTCATATATAGCAGTTCATGACATCCCGTCTTACAAATTTCAAAACTCCGCCATCTCTCTCCCCACGTTCACCACTGCTGGCGGCTCACCTCCAACTGCGCAACGCTACGCGCTGTTAACATCCAGCTGCCCAACACTACATTGGCGAGTAATACAACAATGCCGACCAGCCACTGACTGCACACAGCACAGCCAGTGATTTTTCATACAGAGCGTTATGTGGCGTTACCAATAAAAAAAAAACCTAAACAGCCTAATTACAAAATGTATGGTGAAATAAAAGAAATTATTGAGATAGGGAAGGGAGACGAAAATTTAATAGCCATGGGTGACTAGAATTCGACAGTAGGAAATGGAAGAGAAGGAACCGTAGTAGGTGAATATAGATTGGGGCTAAGAAATGAAACAGGAAGCCGCCTGGTAGAATTTTGCACAGAGCTAATAGTGCTGGTGGTTAGTGTTTAACGTCCCGTCGACAACGAGGTCATTAGAGACGGAGCACAAGCTGGGGTTAGGGAAGAATTGGGAAGGAAATCGGCCGTGCCCTTTTAAAGGAACCATCCCGGCATTTGCCTGAAACGATTTAGGGAAATCATAGAAAACCAAAATCAGGATGGCTGGAGACGGATTTGAACCGTCGTCCTCCCGCATAGCTAATACTTGGTTCAAGAATCATGAAAGAAGGTTGTATTCGTGAAAGAACCCTGGAGATACTAAAAGGTTTCAGATAGATTATACACTCCGGGAAATGGAAAAAAGAACACATTAACACCGGTGTGTCAGACCCACCATACTTGCTCCAGACACTGCGAGAGGGCTGTACAAGCAATGATCACACGCACGGCACAGCGGACACACCAGGAACCGCGGTGTTGGCCGTCGAATGGCGCTAGCTGCGCAGCATTTGTGCACCGCCGCCGTCAGTGTCAGCCAGTTTGCCGTGGCATACGGAGCTCCGTCGCAGTCTTTAACACTGGTAGCATGCCGCGACAGCGTGGACGTGAACCGTATGTGCAGTTGACGGACTTTGAGCGAGGGCATATAGTGGGCATGCGGGAGGCCGGGTGGACGTACCGCCGAATTGCTCAACACGTGGGGTGTGAGGTCTCCACAGTACATCGATGTTGTCGCCAGTGGTCTGCGGAAGGTGCACGTGCCCGTCGACCTGGGACCGTTTCGCAGCGACGCACGGATGCACGCCAAGACCGTAGGATCCTACGAAGTGCCGTAGGGGACCGCACCGCCACTTCCCAGCAAATTAGGGACACTGTTGCTCCTGGGGTATCGGCGAGGACCATTCGCAACTGTCTCCATGAAGCTGGGCTACGGTCCCGCACACCGTTAGGCCGTCTTCCGCTCACGCCCCAACATCGTGCAGCCCGCCTCCAGTGGTGTCGCGACAGGCGTGAATGGAGAGACAAATGGAGACGTGTCGTCTTCAGCGATGAGAGTCGCTTCTGCCTTGGTGCCAATGATGGTCGTATGCGTGCTTGGCGCCGTGCAGGTGAGCGCCACAATCAGGACTGCATACGACCGAGGCACACAGGGCCAATACCCGGCATCATGGTGTGGGGAGCGATCTCCTACACTGGCCGTACACCTCTGGTGATCGTCGAGGGGACACTGAATAGTGCACGGTACATCCAAACCGTCATCGAACCCATCGTTCTACCATTCCTAGACCGGCAAGGGAACTTGCTGTTCCAACAGGACAATGCACGTCCGCATGTATCCCGTGCCACCCAACGTGCTCTAGAAGGTGTAAGTCAACTACCCTGGCCAGCAAGATCTCCGGATCTGTCCCCCATTGAGCATGTTTGGGACTGGATGAAGCGTCGTCTCACGCGGTCTGCACGTCCAGCACGAACGCTGGTCCAACTGAGGCGCCAGGTGGAAATGGCATGGCAAGCCGTTCCACAGGACTACATCCAGCATCTCTACGATCGTCCCCATGGGAGAATAGTAGCCTGCATTGCTGCGAAAGGTGGATATACACTGTACTAGTGCCGACATTGTGCATGCTCTTTTGCCTGTGTCTATGTGTCTGTGGTTCTGTCAGTGTGATCATGTGATGAATCTGACCCAAGCAATGTGTCAATAAAGTTTCCCCTTCCTGGGACAATGAATTCACGGTGTTCTTATTTCAATTTCCAGGAGTGTATAATGCTAAGACAGAGATTTACGAACCAGGTTTGAAATTGTAAGACATTTCCAAGGGCAGATGTGGACTCTGACCACAATCTATTAGTTATGAACTGTAGATTAAAAATGACGAAACTGCAAAAAGGTGGGAATTTAAAGAGATGGGACCTGGATAAACTGAAAGAACCAGAGGTTGTACAGCGTTTCAGGGAGAGCATAAGGGATCAATTGGAAGGAATGGGAGAAAGAAATAAAGTAGAAGAAGAAAGGGTAGCTTTGAGGGATGAAATAGTCAAACCAGCAGAGGATCAAATAGGTAAAAAGACGAGGGCTAGTAGAAATCCTTCGGTAACAGAAGAGATATTGAATTTAATTTATGAAAGGAGATATTATAAAATTGCAGTAAATGAAGCAGGCAAAAAGGAATACAAACGTCTCGAAAATGGGCTAAGCAGGGATGGCTAGAGGACAAATGTAAGGATGTAGAGGCTTATCTCACTAAGGGTAAGATAGATACTGCCTATAGGAAATTTAAAGAGACCTTTGGAGAAAGCGGAACCACTTGCATCAATATCAAGAGCTTTGATGGAAACCCACTTCTAAGCAAAGAAGGGAAAGCAGAAAGATGGAAGGAGTATATAGAAGGTCTCAACAAGGGCGACGTACTTGAATACAATATTATGGAAATGGAAGAGGATGTAGATGAAGATAAAATGGGAGATATGGTATTGCGTGAAGAGTTTGACAGAGCAATCCTAAAGAAAGAAGGTGTTGACAGATGTGTAAATCAACGAACTGTCAGTTTAATAAGTCACAGCTGCAAAATACTGACTGGAATTCTTTACAGACGAATGGAAAAACTGACAGAAGCCAACCTCGGGGAAGATCAGTTTGGATTCCTTAGAAATGCTGGAACACGTGGGGCAATACTGACCCTACGACTTATCTTAGATAATAGATTAAGGAAAGGCAAACCTACGTTTCTAGCATTCGTAGACTTAGAAAAAGCTTTTCACAATGTTGATTGGGATACTCTGTTTTAAATTCTGAAGGTGGCAGAAGTATAATACAGGGAGCGAAAGGTTATTTACAATTTGTACAGAAAGCAGATGGCAGTTATAAGAGGCGAAAGGTATGAAAGGGAAGCAGTGGTTGGGAAGGGAGTGAGACAGGGTTGTAGCCTGTCCCCAATGTTATTCAATCTATATATTAAGCAAGCAATAAAGGAAACAAAAGAAAAGTTCGAAGTAGGTATTAAAATCCATGCAGTAGAAATAAGAACTTTGATGTTCGCCGATGACGTTGTAATTCTGTCAGAGACAGCAAAGGACTTGGAAGAGCAGTTGAACGGAATGGAGCATATAAGATGAATATCAACAAAAGCAAAATGAGGATAATGTAATGCAGTCGAATTAAATCGGGTGATGCTGAGAGAATTAGATTAGTAAATGAAACACTTAAAGTAGTGAAGGCGCTTTGGTATTTGGGGAGCAAAATAACTGATGAATGCCGAAGTAGAGACGATATAAAATGTAGACTGGCAATGGCAAGGAAAGCGTTTCTGAAGAAGAATAATTTGTTAACATCGGGTATAGATCTAAATGTAAGGAAGTCGTTTCTGAAAGTATTTGTATGGAGTGTGGTGCTACAGACGAATGTTTAAGAGTAGATGGGTAGATTACATAATTAATGATGAGGTATTGAATAGAATTGGGGAGAAGAGGAGCTTGTGACACAACTTGACTAGAAGAAGGGATCGGTTGGTAGGACATGTTCTGAGACAGAGGGATTACCAATTTAGTATCTGAGGGCAGCGTAAAGGGTACAAGTAGCAGACGGAGACCAAGAAACGACTACACTAAGCAGATTCAGAAGAATGTAGGCTGTAGTAGGTACTGGGAGATGAAGAAGCTTGCACAGGATAGAGTAGCATCGAGAGCTGGATCATACCAGTCTCAGGACTGAAGACGACAAAACAACAAGAGGTCAAGTGTGCTTTCGCAACCATTTACGCTTCGAGTGGGCTCATGAACTAATTGTTCAAAATAATTTTCTAAGAAAGCATTCAGTAGAATTTCTTATGATGTTTTATTTCCTGCTGTCGGATTTTAACGTATAATTTTTCTAGCATATCGAGGGTAGAGTGGAGTAATTGTGTGAGTGGGGGACCTATTTGAAATGAGACTCGAGTTTTTTTTAATTGTTCAGAAATTGTATCTTCTGAGCTGGAGAGTGGGTGAAACGATCAAATTAATAGTTTAGTCCGATTGTCATGTATAACCTCTACCCATACTATTGCGCAGGAACTGACTACTTCAATTTCACTACAAAATTAACTACTTCTGACACCAATAAAATGGAGATGTGAAGCCACAGAAGAATGCTGAAAATCAGGTTGACTGACAAGGTAAGGAATGAGAAGGTTCTCCACAGAATCGGAAAGGGAAGATACACGTTGAAAACAATGACAAGAAGGAGGGACAGAGTGGCAGTACATCTGTTAAGACATCACGAGATAAGTTCTGTGGTACTAGAGGGAGCTGTATAGAATAAAAACTGTAGAGAAAAACAGAGATCGGAATACTGGACGCAAATAATTGAGGATGTAGGGTGCAAGTGCTATTCTGAGATGAGGAGGCTAGAGCTGGAGAGGAATTCGTGGCGGGCCGCATCAGACCAGTCAGAAAACGGAGGACTCAATAAGAAAAAAGAGAGGCCTGTAGTATATACTGACCATACTAGTTCACGATACATGTTAATGCTTGTGTTCAAGTCCCTCGCCCCCAAGTCTCACCTCCAATGCTCTTAACAAGTTATAACTGAGTTGTATATGCTGTTCATCGATTGTAGCTGTTCATCGACTTTACAGTCGATACATAGGCCAAGTTAGTTCACCAATGGATTTGTCGGGAGACTGTATGCTCACAGAGACATAAATGGGATGTGTTGCTTTAGGTATCTGGAGTAGATGCTCGCAGCAGACTTTTTTTGTGATACGGTTAGTCCGTTGTTCTCCAGACAGTAACCAAAAGCTGCAATCGCTGTATCCATTTTACGCTATCTTCCGTCCAGGCTGTCAAGTCTTGTGTATATGCATAGATCACCACCGTGTCGTAATTGTCGCTATCGAAAATGGTGTGCTTATCTGCGTATAGAAACTGAACACTACTGCCGAGAATCTTGGGGGGATTCGCCGACACGTCTTTCCTAGTCCTCCGCTGTTATTACCAACAAGCACGCAAAGTTCTCTGTCTTTAAGTAGAGAAGTGAAGGTAAAGAAGATATTCCGCCACTCTCTTCTTGGCTAGTAACCAGGGGTCAACTGCATTATACATCTCCTGTACATCCCATAAAAAGCTATCAGTAAATTGTTGCTGTTGGCGAAAACTGAATATCAGTAATAGTTTATGGATCATGAGTTCTGTTTCATTTAGGGAACCCATTAGTTCAGTCTGTAAAGAACGTCACGTTCGTCTTACAAACCAGTCAGTGATACGTCCTATAATTCTTTATAATACATTCGAGGAGCGTGACTTGAGTGTGTAGGCCTATATTACGACAAATCATCTAGGTGTTTTCCCTGCTTCAAAACTGGAACAATTTGCGCTGTCTTCCGTTAAAGAGCGTAATTCCTATTGCACCAAATATTACTTAATACATGACCCAGGTAAATTTCTTCTGGTCCTGTCCAGTGATGCCGCGTGGGCTAAGCGATGTTGTCAGAACCCGGTGCCAAATAATAGCGATCGATTTAGTTCGCTTATTGTTTGGGCTAGTCTAAAAAATGTTGTGCTCCTGCATCAGTTTTAATAAAAGAGAGGTTCACAGAGCCAGCTGTAGAGGCATTGTACAAACAGCTCCAATATAGTTATTTTCAAGGTCATAGGGCTGGACGTCTGTGTCTAGAACCTCCCGGAATGATTTTTTTTTTCCCCATCCTAACGAAGTGGGCGGTTCATTTAAATTCACGCAAAATTACTTCCAGATTTTTTTGTTTTCTTTTCCATAAATCTTCAGACTTTTACCTGCGCTCTACTGAAATTAAGTAATTTGCTACTGTCACTTGTTGTGTATATAGTTTTAGTCATGTCTTACGCTCTTTCACCGAGTTTTTACATGCGTGCCACCAATGCGGTGGTTTCTTATCCCTTCGAGCTTACTGTGTATTCTGTAGGGTTGACATCCCCGCTGCTTCTTCAGTTGTTTTTTTTCTGTAATGATGTGATACGCTAGTGGCGTCCACTATAACTCTGTTGATTATTATCATTTATTATTACCATTTCTGTTTGCTCTAGTCTGCCCTACACATGTTACAACGTTGACTGTTGCATGTAATCGATGTACCAGCTTATTAGTCGCATAAATTTAAGGGTGACTAGTGAATTGTTCGATACTTGTAAATTTTCCACCGCCTGCTACGAAAATATTGTAGCCGTGGATGAAGGACATAATTACAGATCAGCTGCACTATTCATTTGTCTTTTGTCTTTAAGTGTCACTAAGTTACTTTCGACAAATATTTCCGGAACTAATCTCACAAAACTATTCTCTGCTATCCTTATGCTATCCTATCTCATGCTCGACGATGTGATCTGATGTTAGTCACTATTATTAATGACTTTTTACAACTGAAATTTTCGAGAGTAAGGAGATGATTACGTGTTATATCTTTATTTGCCACTCTGTGTACTAGTGGTGGCAAAAACGGACCGATTAAGACAGATACCGGTATTTTAGTTCTGAATAACCGGTATTTGTCAGTATTTATTCCGTCTCGATTACAACATGTGTTTTTTTCCTTTTTTAGTAATAACCGAGTAAAAAACCTAAACACCAGTTATCTATAGTTTCTTCTTTAAATAAAGTTTTTTTTTAAAAAAGATTTAATTGTAAAATTGGGATTACTTTAAAATTTATCGTTATGACAGATGATGGGAAAAACGGTCAGTGCTATTTTAATAACAATGCCGAAGAAACGAGCCTCAAATACATGGCATAAGAACTAGTACAGCATTGCCGGGACAACAATGTCCCTTTTGCGTCCTTTCTGGGCGTGCACGTGGAAGACTAGCCATCGGTCTGGTCTGCACAGTACATTCTTGCTGTCACCGCCAAACATTCGTTTTATTGCAGAATGGCACCAGCCATAGACTGTAAATAGTCTTACGAAGTGATGTAGCAGTTACGTGAAGTGCTTCTCTGTTTTAAAAGAAAAATTAAAGGAAAAATCTTTATTCTGCCTGGTCAATGAAATAATAGAAATGGAAGGAAATTATAGTAAGAGTAATAACTAAACAACAATTCATTCGCAGCCAACAACAAAAATAGAAATTTCCTGATCAGCTACCTGTGTCTACATACAATGCCTTTACCTGCTTGTAGCCTTTGAAAGCAGACATATTAATACAAAAATTAGAACTGCTCAATCTCAGTTTTCACTATTTAGCAATTACTATCGGCAATGCCCAAATTCTCGTATGATCACCGATTGCAACACGATTTTTGAGCAGAGTCGTACAAAATTAGAGTTAGTAGAAGAACACTGGTGACTCTTTAGTAGTATTCGTTCACTTATCAGTTTTCGAGGAAAGCAGCGAATTGTGGACGGTTTAAGTGTTCTTTCATTTTCCTACTTGATTTAATGTGTCTTGAAACTGGGAGAGTCAAAATTTTTCAGTTCTGGCTCGATTTGCGCGTTTATTACAGGAAATGTTAGGAATAAAGAATCGGAAGTCGGTTATTTCAGAAACCGGCTATTTTGAGCCGTTGTAACCGTGGAAAAAAAACCGGGTGCCTTAGCGGTAGCCGTCACCCCTACGAAGTTTATGTCAACGTTTTCATTATCTGCGAGAATGGAGACAAATGTGTACCGATATTCTGCATGAGTTGACTCTAAATCTTATATGACATCACTTGTTTAATCAAAAGCACTGATCCACCATACCCATATTCACTGACATTATCGTTCTTTGACAATGAGCATATTACTATAGTCCGGCAAATGCGAATAAGGAGACAGGAAACGGTGGAACTGATCTGATGTTTGCGTGATTTTGTTGGGAGCATCTGCGTGACTGAAAGATGTTGAAACCACAAACAGTCGACAGAGTATTGCATCTCCATGCCTCATCAGAGGACGTGGGGGTCTAGTATTGCCCGCTCTATACAGCATGATAGGCGATGGCGTGTGAAAAATCTGGCGGCAGAGCACAGTAGCTGTGCAGGAATCAGTATCTGAGCACGCCATCCATTGTAAATTATTGAACATATGCCACCACAGCATAATAACCTTACGTGTTCCTATATTGACCGAATGAAGTCGGCAGTATGACTGCCATGGGCACGCCATCGTGAGGAATGGAACGTAGATCGATGCAAATGCGTTGTCTGGTCGGATGCATCTTGTTTCTAGTTATACCAGGTCGATGGCCGAATGAACAGTCCCAATGAACAGTCGTAGAGGCAAACGGCTGTTCGGAGTATTCATGGCGGTGCTGACGCTGACCAGTAGGGAGGGGGAACACTACCAAGATATTGGGATCATTCACCAGGGCTTCCAACGGCTCTTCCGTTGTGATACACGACATCACGCAAACTGTAGAGACCATACCAGACGGAAATGGCATCTTCCACTAGGATAACCATGTACGAAGGCCAGAACCGGCTACAGTGGTTTTGAGGAGGATGATAGTGACCTGAGGTCGAAGTTCTGCCCACCAGATGAACCTGAAGTGCGGTCGGTGGAAAACGCCTGGGATAATCTCGAGCACCAGCTCCGCGCCCATAAACCGAAGGCAACCTTTGCGTTGGCATTTGGTGCTACGTACCTCCAGATCTGTTGATCTGTTGAACAAATGTCACGTAGAGTTGTTGCTGTATTGCGTTCCAGAAGTTGATCTGCACTCGCTATTCAGGTGTTGGTCACAGTATTGTGGCTAACGACTGCAGTCACAGTGATACCTTTTAATGAGGTCTTTAGGTAATCATTCGTAACATTCTCTAACGTAAGTCACAGCATGTTTATGAACAACGGAGTCGAATACTAATGAACACGGATTAGCCACATGGATCATCAGAAAATAAAACGTATAGAATTACGTGGACTTAGAACCAGTGTAATCATCTTGTATAAAGTAAAACTTCAACTGGTGTATACGCAATCCATTTGAATGCAATACAATTACTGCGCACCGTTCATATACATCGCTTCGAAAACTGTGGAAGACCTTCATTTCGCTGTTGTAGTTCACTTGTGGCAGAAATCTAAGATATTGTATAGCGGCTTGTCAATTGTCACGATAGATGTCGTTGAGGGCAATAATATTAAAGGACGTGGCGTAATGTATTTATACAGAGGGACATGGAAGATACACTCACGTAATATATGTCATGTCATAGCAACATGCAAACATATAGATTGTAGTATCACGTACAAAAGGTGATTCCTGTGAAAAGGCTTCCGACGGCATTATGCCCTCATGACGGGAATTAACAGACTATGAACGCGGATTGGTAGTTGGGAGCTAGAAGCATGGTACATTGCATTTCAAAAATATTTAGCGAATTCAAATCCACTGTGTCAAGAGTGTACCGAGAATACCAAATTTCAGCCATCTCATCACGCACAACACAGTGGCCAACGACCTCCACGTAACGAATAAGAGCAGTTTCGTTTGCGTGGAGAAAGTTGCTAGTGATAACTAGAAATAGTGTTTGAACTAATTGCGGACATCAATATGGAGCGTGCGACCAACGCGTCTGCTAGGAGAGTGCGGCGAAATTTGGCATTGATTGCCTTAGGCAGCAGACGACAGACGCCAAGTGCCTTTGCTAACAGTACGGCATCGCCTGCAGCGCGTCTCCTAGTCCTGTGACCATATCGGTTGCATACTACCCTGCTGGAAACTCCAATTTCTGGACATAATGTTGATGAAAAGTCGTGGTGTATGGTAGCGCTTTCGTTAATTATTAATCAAAAAGTTCTCCGTCCCAGGTTCGATCCCCCCCCCCCCTCCCGCCGCCGTTTAAATACTGATTAATAATGAGCATCATTAGAAGTCATTACCATCCTGCCAACGTCAAAGAGAGTGGAGGAGCGAATAGCGGCTCTGGGTACTCTCTTGCCCTTGCGGTGGGAAAATGCCATTGAAGGCGGAAGAATTGGCAATGATCAATAACATGAGGATGCAGAAGACAATGGAAAGCACTGCATTAAAGACACATAATGTGTATCCACAGGACATGTGGCATGTTACGAGTGTCATGATGACCTCTCATTTGGCTAAAGATTCCGAAATAGTATCCAAATCGGATCTCCGGGAGGGGACGGCCAAGTGAGAACTGAACATGAGAAATAGACTTTATAATCAATGAAAGGATAATGTTCTACGAGTCGGGGCGTGGAATGTTACAAGCTTGATCGTGGTATGGAAGCCATAAAATCTGCAAAGCGAAATGCAAAGGCTCAATCAAGTAGCAGGGACCAGAAGTGAAATGGAAAGAAGACAAGGATTTCTGGTCAGATGAGCATAGGTTAATAAGAACAGCAGCAGAAAATTGTATAACGGGAGTAGTATTCGTTATGAATAGGAAGGTAGGGCAGAGATTCTGTTACTGTGAACAGTTCAGTGATGTGGTTGTTCTGTTGACAACACTGTCAACCAATGTGAAGCCGAATAGTGGATTGCTTAAGCCACAGAACTGTACTAACGCGTTATTGATTTACTCATTTCGAAACTCTTACCCTCGAATACGTTATCCAGTTTTTAGGAAACTGTAGTAATTTGTTCGTTTGTAGATGTACATCATATCTATTGATATCTGTTCTATTCAGCCATTCAGATAACTCCTTCGTGGTTCAATTGGAGTGTATCTCCTGAGTAAATTTTTATTTTGCGCAACCTGTAGTAAACAGTGGTTAGATGTGTGCATGACCTCTTCATACCTAATGGAAGTTGTTTTCCAAATTGGCATTTTACATACCGCCTTGTTGTTGTTGTTATTCTTCTTCTTCACCTTTTTCCAGGCTGGCCAGCAGACCAGCTCCCCTCGTTAATCCGCCGCGTGGATTAGATCCAAGGCCAGCGCACCTCCCCTTACCGGAAACAGTGCTTTAACGTGCACGGCTTTCCGAGTGGCGCATTCCATCTTCTATCCACTGAGAAGTGACGGTTATTGCCTCTGAAACACTTAAATGCGGGAAGTATTTGAAAACTCGATAGCGAGTTCTCAGTTCTGTGCAACACTATTCCCAGCTCAGGCTGCGGGTTGTTTGCGTAACAGCTGGCGGCTGTCGGCGTGACGGCCGGGGTGTCCGCTTCGGCTGACGGATGAGCACACCTTTTCTGCGCTGATCCGGATTTAAAGCGCGGAGCCTCGCTCTAAATCAGCCGGACTGTGCGGCGCTGCCCGCGAGCCGACGCCTCCGGCCTAAACTCCTCGCCTCTGCCGGAACACGCGGCTCGTTAACGTCCGTCTATATCACCTCTACACCGCGCTCTTTCCTAAAGCACGGCCGCAAATAAAATAAACCGAAGCGCCCGTGGATCACAACCTGGCACGTTGTTACCAGTACGAAGCCTATACTACGTCACTTACTTCGTACTGGGGCAGATATAACAGGCTCCCAGTGCTTGGAATAGGAATGGACAGGGCAGGAGAGTGCATCCTGGGTATGCTATGTGAGCGCCACTTACCGATTCGAATTTTGAAAATAAAAAGTGATAAAGAGATTTTACTATTAATCATTCCCCTATTTGCTGGAAACACAGAAGTTCGTTCCTCAATTCGCGTTTCTACAATGAAAAAGCTGCAATTCTGTCCGCTGTTCTGACAGCTGCCTGTTGTGCCATTTGTGTGGTGGGGCGGATGCGGTGCGGGTATGATATTCAGTTAGATGAGAAATTAGCGAGTCTTCCCCTCCCAGGTGGTTACCTTACGCATGGCGAATGATTTTTTTCAAGTGAAGGTATTAACATTTCTGGATTTAGAGCCATCGTATTCAGCTACAAGAAGCTGTTCTTAGAGCATTTGAAAAGACGGTAGTAGCAGGATGATATCATACGGTGTGTGGCGCCGGTAACAAATGGTTTACTCGATCGAGAGAAGACCCTTCTCCGCGATTTGCTGCTGTGTTCGGAAGAAATGCGCCAAAATGATAAACTTCTGTTATTAATATTATAAAAACCAAACAGTGACTTTAGCCGGCCGGAGTGGCCGAGCGGTTCTAGGCTCTTCAGTCTGGAACTGCGCGACCGCTACGGTCGCAGGTTCGAATCCTGCCTCGGGCATGGGTGTGTGTGATGTCCTTAGGTTAGTTAGGTTTAAGTAGTTCTAAGTTCTAGGGGACTGATGACGTCAGATGTTAAGTCTCATAGTGCTCATAGCCCTTTGAACCAAACGGTGACTTTAATTTCATGTCATATAAAAGCATCTCTCAATAGCAGGCTATCATTTATTTCAAAAATATTAGTTACCAGCAGAATAATACCAATTGCTAAGCGAAAAAGAAGACGAAGCACTTCCTAGACCTGCGGGTCGCACTTACCTTGAACGGCGGACGAGGTGTTTCAGCTGTTAGATCAGACCTCGATCTGCAGTCTTGAAGTACAGACACGTCTGCCGCGGTCGGTGTCCGTTAAGAACTCAATTAGCAATCTCTGGTTTGTAAATACAATAGCTCGATCGATAGTTCATCAGGATATACATGTGTTCTGCCGCGATTGACATTGATTAAGAACCTAATTAGCAATCTCTGATTTTTTGGACATGTACTTGAGAACTAACTTGATCGTAATTACACCACTTTTAATTACTTTGTTTATTCTCTGTGAACGTCTGAAGAATGGAAATAATTTTCGATTCGTGAAGTGAAATACTGCTGTGCAGTTTCTCGTATATTGATAGTAAAAAGCAAATGGTAACCCGTACAAATAAACCAGTTCCCAGATTTAAATATTTATACAAAACCAGTTCCTCGCTAAATGTTTATTACAGCCTCAAGATATCGGATTCACGACCTATGTGCTGTTTTCTGCGCAGCGGACAACAACTAAGGAAGACAGCAGGTCGGTGAACGTTGTTCAGACGATAATGATGGAGGCATTCGATTAAGGGCAGTGGAGGGAACTAGGCACTTTGCGTCTACTGCAATATTAGATCAGTGGCACGTCATCTATGTTAACACGTAGGAAGGATGAAAGAAGGAAATTTTCGAGAATTTTGGAGGGAAGGGACTTATCATATAATATCTCTCCCACCCCTTCCCCCAAATATCTCTCTCTTTTTCACTTACCGTAAGTGGAACGAAGTTTGAATTTGAATTTAGTTTTCGTACATTACAAATTCAGAATATGATACTCTTATAATATGAATAAAGTATTTATTTATTTATTTTTCGTTTCATTGTGTTGATTTATCTATTGCAATACGATCAATGTTTACATTCTTCTATAGTTTCTGTTTCCAGTATAGCGGAATAGCAGTGTCTTATAGAGCAGTTGTTGCAATGAGCATTTCGTCTACAGTGCTTACAGAGAAAATACGAAATTGGTAGACGCTATCCGGAATTTCTTAATCTCAAGGCAGCTCCTCAAGTCTTAGTCAACAATACGTTCGACATTTCCACGCGTCTCAGTATATCAGGACAGAATGGATCGCAGGGAGATCGAAACACTTCTGGTGGACATGCTTATTGTTCGTAAAAGATTAAAGTGGATGGCCAAACAATGGATCTAAGAATTTGAACAATTCACACAATGCCATATGGAAACACGAGAAATCGCGGTCTCATATTTTGTCTTAGCTGCAGGAGGAAAGTTTCGGCACTACATGTATATTCCGTCAACTTGATATAATTAGCCACTGATATTGCACCTCGTAATCAGTTTGCTAGAAATGAAAAATGGAGAGGTGCTGGAGAGGTTACCTAAAGTTGTGCGTGTCAGTACTGTTCTCGAGATTCCCTGTCGCGGACATGATGAGCGAAAAAGCTCCCTCATCAAAGGTGTTTACTTGATTCTTACTGAGTTATTGTCAAAAAATGGTTCAAATGGCTCTGAAAACTGTGGGAGTTAAAATATTTGGTCATGAGTTCCCTAGAACTTAGAACTACTTAAACCTGACTAACTTGAGGATATCACACACATCCGTGCCCGAGGCAGGATTCGAGCCTGCGACCGTAGACTGAAGCGACTAGAACCGCTCGACCGCACTGGAGTTATTATCCCAGTATGATGTAACAATAAGTAATCACCTTGAAACGCCCAGCAGATTTCACAGATCTTTGAATACAGTTCAAAATGATTTAATATATGTTGTCAGTGAGGTAGTACTAAAAAACGTAAAGAAAAGTCACACAATCAACTTTTGTTGCTTTGTTAATAGACGAAACATCATACATAATGCATTATTCTCAACTTTCAATTACTCTAAGTCATGCAATCCTGAAACTGGGAAACTTCACGAAAAGTTCATCTCATTTACTGATGTGAGTGCATATAAAACTGCCAGTGTGCTACTTAAGCAGGTGGTCAACACTGTTTACGAATTTGATATAAGTTTTAATTTGGTACCACAAACATTTAACTGTGCAGCTGCGATGGCAGATCTTTCTGATGGACCAACAGCTACAGTTCAAGAAATATATTCCAAGACTGAATTTTTTCGTTGTTTTAGCTACAGCTTAAATCTAATTCTCTCTTAGTCCTTTTCTTGAGTAAAAGAATACAGAATGCTTTTTCAAACGTTAATAAGTTTGTGTTCATGTTGCCACAAATCCTCGAAACGAACTAATGCACCAGATGAATTTAAACTCAAAAAGCTGCTGAGACATGCTCCATCGAGGTGGAACATTTCTTCCCGCTTCGTCCACAACGTAAAAGATCATCGAACTTTCTTTGTTGACTTCTTTCAACATGTACCTGGGTAAAGATTCAAACTGGGTTAATGAAACAGCATTTTATGCTCAAGGATTTTTGAATTTTCTGACTAGTCCTGAAACAGCTTTTCTGTTACTGACATTCAACAGTATTTTTTTCTTCACAGATGAACTTTTCAATATCCTTCACACCAAACATATAATATTATTTATTGTTCACAAGAGATTCAAGGTACCAAAACTGAAAGGTTTAATCTCAGAAAACAGAATGTTTTGATCTGGAGTGACACTCAGGCACGACATGCTGATGCTGGAGATGAACCTCCTGTTAAACAGGAACGGTGTAATATAGGTCCTTCCAGTTTAAGGACTCTACTGAGATATTGTCAAAAAACAGTTATGCTAATAAAAGAAAGGTTTGAAAAATTGCGTCAAGTTGAATTAATATTTTTCTGGATCCAGAAATGTATGAAATATAGTGAACGAGGTTTTACATGTCTTCAGTTGAAACACTGAAACAATCGCATAAGGATGTCATTGATTTCATTCAATTGAGAAATGAACTAACCGTGTTGTATGCATAATAAAATTTATTAATGAACTCCTACATGATCTCATGCAGACAATGTGGTACAGGTCTGCCTGAACTGTATAAGTCACGTTTATTTATTGCTACTGCCCCAGACACAGCTACATCTGCACTAAGATCTTTGTCTGCACTAAAATGAATAAAATCGTCCCTTCGATGTACTCAGAGTCAACAGCGTCTTTAGGGCTCGGTAGTTCTCTCCACAGAAGCAGACGTCCTTCACAACCTAAGAAGTGGCCATAGTTTCTATGACGATGTAATCACTGAGTTCAGCGGGCAAGAAAGAAAACTGGGGTTTACGTAGAAATACTAGTTAACATTAATTTAGTTACATGCATTATGTGTAAAATCTGATATATTACATCCAGTTCGCCAACTGTATGTTTCAATAAATAGAACGTTATCTGTGAGTAAAATGATCTTTATTGTGATCCCTTCCGAATACTGTCACAAACCGTAAAATATGTTTTCAACATACCCAGAATTACATGTCTCCGCACCCGCTTGGAATGGGGATTTTAATAGTTCCTGATAGTCGGCAGTAGTCATCCGTAATTATAATTACTACTAGGTACTGCCTTACCTAATAAGACATTAATATTGTGACCAGCTTTCATGAAAATGAGGTGACATAATTTTACGCGTGGGACATGCCTGATGATTTCCTTATGATGAGTCAGAACTGTGCGCCACAGTGAGACTTGAATCCGGATATCAGTGTTATGCAGCCAGAACTGTATCGGTTTCGCTCTCCGAGTACATTTCCAGGATCTATTGAAGGCTTCCGCTTCTGTTCATCCATATTCGAAGATACCAGGAATTCTACGACGACGCTTAGGTCCAACAGCCCCTTTCCCCCACATTTTCATCTCCTACCAGAATACAGTCTAAAACAGTAATAGACTTCGTACTAATCTGTGATGAAGCAGATAAATTCTATGCGGGAAATACAAGGAACTCTCCACCATACATAGCTATCGAATCACTACTACAGTGACAGAAAAAATCTCAGTAGCAAAAAATAACTCATGTACGGTAATGAATGTTCGAGAACAGGATAAATCTGTGTAGGTACATATTTAAGTGATGCACGATTACAGGTTAATGTGTGCGCGAGATAAGCCATTGCAATAACATTAACAACCAGTGTAAGCGCCAGAATGCTGAATGCATGCATGCAAACGTGTATGCATTGTGCTGTACAGGTATCGGATGTCAGTTTGTGGCATGGAGTTCCATGCCTATTACACTTGGTCTGTCAATACAGGGATGGTAAATGCTGTTTGCGAATCACTCTGAAGTTGTCGACCGATGATGTTCCATATGTTCTCGTTGGGAGACAGGCCTGATGAGCAACCAGTTTAGGTCACAACTACGATATAAGGGCAAGCGTTATGTTGTTGGAAAACAATTCGTAGAATGCTGTCCAAGAATGGAAGCACAAGTCGAATCACCAGACTGGCGTACAAATTGGCAGTCAGCATGCGTGGGATAACCACGATAGCGCTTCTCCTATCAAATTAAATCGCATCCCAGACCATTATTCCAGATTTAGTTCCAGTGCGTCTAGCAAGCAGACAAGTTGGTTGCAGGACCTCAGCTCGTCTCCTAACCAACACATGGTCGTCACTGGCACCTAGGCAGAACCAATTTCCATCAGAAAACACAGCAGATGTCCACTCTGTCCTCAAATGGGCTCTTGCATGACACCACTGAAGTCACATGTGGTCATGATTTTGGGTCAGCTGAACGTGAACTCACGCTACAGGGCCTCTGGCTCGGAGCTGTCCTTGGACTAATCGATTCATTACAGTTCGTCGTTTCACTATGGTGAACATTACAGGCGAGAATATATAGCCGTAAACCCTAATGGATATAAAGGTAGGACAGATTAATGCCGTGAGGGGTGTCAGCGTATTGCATGAGCCCAGTAGAGTGGCAAAAGAGTTGCAGTCAGATGTGTTGTGCCTCCAAGAACCGCATTCGAAGACAGGCAAGATGGGCAATATGCCAATAACTGCCCAATAGGCACACAAGGGCAACGTTCTGTGGCACAAAAAAAGTATTTAAAAAGAGCACAAAAATATCGAAGTTCTGTTCAGAACACATACAAATGTCAACCCGAATGGAGAGCTGCATCCTGGTTTCCATTTATTTTCAGTTTAATGATGAGAGTATTTTAGCTTATCCGCTTTACTGACGACCGTAGAAAGCAACAGAAAGAAGCTGCTATGAAACTCAATACACAGTTATTGAATGCACCTAGGAATTCGCTGGGCTACGAAGGGACGCGCTATGTGAAAGGCTGGTAGGTCGAGAATGGAAAGATATCGACTGACCATAATATTGTACACTATACCATAACTGGATTGGACTTCCAAGACGCCACAGGAAACTTGTGCATAATGCCCCAAAAACAGCATCATGGATGTTCACAGGCAGAATTAAGAAGGGTATGTCAGTGCCCGGGAGGTTCATCGCTGAGAGATAATACAGATGTTGAAGCAGTGGCTATGCATAGTGCATCTGGACCGAGGCGCTACAGAAATTAAGATGTGAAACGAGAAGAGCCAGGACGCTATACCAGAGCAACAAGATCCAAGAAGAAAGAGTCCGAAGGTATGTTAAACAACGTTCTAAGGAAGATTTATGGAAAACAAAACTGGAACGATGGAAGCAATTCGTGGAAGCTAACTTAGAAACCGATCGCTCGGGTGTACCATATATAAAAGTCTACTTGAAAATACAATCACCAATAGTCTCAGTCAGGCTCAAACGGAAGGATAGGAACGCAACAGAAAGTTGCAAACAGTGAGCCGCCCTGCTAATGGGAACACCGCATCCTGACGATGGAGAAGAAGGCAAGACAGATGATCAGTGTAAGTTACGAAAAAATCTTGTGAAGAGACTACACTCCTGGAAATTGAAATAAGAACACCGTGAATTCATTGTCCCAGGAAGGGGAAACTTTATTGACACATTCATGGGGTCAGATACATCACACGATCACACTGACAGAACCACAGGCACATAGACACAGGCAACAGAGCATGCACAATGTCGGCACTAGTACAGTGTATATCCACCTTTCGCAGCAATGCACGTTGCTATTCTCCCATGGAGACGATCGTAGAGATGCTGAATGTAGTCCTGTGGAACGGCTTGCCACGCCATTTCCACCTGGCGCCTCAGTTGGACCAGCGTTCGTGCTGGACGTGCAGACCGCGTGAGACGACGCTTCATCCAGTCCCAAACATGCTCAATGGGGGACAGATCCGGAGATCTTGCTGGCCGGGTAGTTGACTTACACCTTTCAGAACACGTTGGGTGGCACGGGATACATGCGGACGTGCATTGTCCTGTTGGAACAGCAAGATCCCTTGCCGGTCTAGGATTGGTAGAACGATGGGTTCGATGACGGTTTGGATGTACCGTGCACTATTCAGTGTCCCCTCGACGATCACCACAGGTGTACGGCCAGTGTAGGAGATCGCTCCCCACACCATGATGCCGGGTGTTGGCCCTGTGTGCCTCGGTCGTATGCAGTCCTGATTGTGGCGCTCACCTGCACGGCGCCAAACACGCATACGACCATCATTGGCACCAAGGCAGAAGCGACTCTCATCGCTGAAGACGACACGTCTCCATTCGTCCCTCCATTCACGCCTGTCGCGACACCACTGGAGGCGGGCTGCACGATGTTGGGGCGTGAGCGGAAGACGGCCTAACGGTGTGCGGGACCGTAGCCCAGCTTCATGGAGAAGGTTGCGAATGGTCCTCGCCGATACCCCAGGAGCAACAGTGTCCCTAATTTGCTGGGAAGTGGCGGTGCGGTCCCCTACGGCACTGCGTAGGATCCTACGGTCTTGGCGTGCATCCGTGCGTCGCTGCGGTCCAGTCCCAGGTCGACGGGCACGTGCACCTTCCGCCGACCACTGGCAACAACATCGATGTTCTGTGGAGACCTCACACCCCACGTGTTGAGCAATTCGGCGGTACGTCACCCGGCCTCCCACATGCCCACTATACGCCCTCGCTCAAAATCCGTCAACTGCACATACGGTTCACGTCCACGCTGTCGCGGCATGCTACCAGTGTTAAAGACTGCGATGGAGCTCCGTATGCCACGGAAAACTGGCTGACACTGACGGCGGCGGTGCACAAATGCTGCGCAGCTAGCGCCATTCGACGGCCAACACCGCGGTTCCTGGTGTGTCCGCTGTGCCGTGCGTGTGATCATTGCTTGTACAGCTCTCTCGCAGTGTCCGGAGCAATTATGGTGGGTCTGACACACCGGTGTCAATGTGTTCTTTTTTCCATTTCCAGGAGAGTATATTAACAATAAACTTGGCACTGCTTCGCACAGGAAGAAATTAGGCAAATAATTTTTAGACTCAAAATGAAAAACATCTCCAGGACCGGACAGGATCCCTGCCGAAGTAATACAATTTCTACGTGAGCAGTTAGATAGTTATTTGCGCTAACTGTACAACGAGTGTCTCTAACAATGAAGAGTTACTTAACCGTGGAGGAACAATGAAGTGGCAATAATTAGTAAACGGCAAGATAAGAATCCACTGATAACAAAATGCTACGGACCAATTTGTGTTTTGAACGTTCTCGGAAAGACATTTGAAAAACTATTATGCAAAAGATTACAAGAAGACAGACCGCTACACGGGACGTGTACGGGTTTAGAAGTGGCAAATCAGCTGAAGATGCAATTAATAAGGCCATTTTGCTAGCGACAGATACTCATTGTATGTATGCTCTAGCAGTGATGATCGATATTGTTGGCGCTTTCAATAACCTACGGTGGTCGTGTTTATTTTGTCACGTTAGGGATCTGGGGTGTCCAGAAGCGCTGCACAACTGGCTGAGATACTATTAACACGGGCAGTATTCTTCTTCGACATGCCCAGGAATGAAAATAACGAAAACAATACCAAAATGCTGTCCAGAGGGTTCATTGTGTGGTCCAGAATCTTGAGGTGTAGCACTGGAGCCCGCACTACGTAAGTTACATAACAGTAGTAATGCAAGCGAACTCCTAGTATTCGCAGATGACCTTCTATGCGGTGTAAGTGGTGACTCCACGAGAATTATAGAAGACAAATGTAATGTGGCGTTCCATGAACTTGAGGGCTGGTGTCGAAGTGTTAAACTGTCACAAAACAACGTATCTCCTGCTGAAAGGGAACCTAGTAAGAAACGCCAAAACAAAATTAAATTATGTAACGTTTACGAGAAGCGCAGTAACGAGATAACTAGGGGTATGTCTGGAGAAACGTGGCAACTTTTCACATAACATAGAGGAAGCTGGCAGAAAAGGTACAAACTTGGTGAATAAAATTACAAACATTTCAAACAGGCGATTTCTGCTTAGCTTGAAAACAATAAGAGAGTACCCCCAATCTATATTCGCATCAGTCGTAGGATACGGTGCTTGCGTTTGGGTTCATAGATTGCAGCTAACGAAGCCAGCCTCGTTAGAGAGAAGAGTTCAAGGAGGAGAGCTACTAATAATAACGGGCGCCTGCTGAATTACCACGAATGAAGCTTTGTTAGCAACTCTAGGAATACGCCCCCTGGACTTATAAGGTAGGAAAAGAGGAGTCTTCTACTGGTTAAGGAAAGGCAATCAAATGAAAGTACGAATGGTGTTTGGAAATGAGGCCAGTTCGAAGAAGTTAATAAAATGTCGAGTATTAAAAATGTGGCAGAATGAAGGGGACACATCAGGCACAAAAGCATGAAGTAGAGATTTCTCCCTTACATCAAGGAGAGACTACAAGTGTGATGCCTTAACGCGTCGAATGGATTGAAACATTAACTGACTGGCCATGGTCCGTATGCTACGTATCTATACAGTCAAAAGACAGATGAATGGTAGCAATGCCTGCCACAGTGTGGGCACATCTACATCTACATGGCAGAGAGTTCATCAAACCACTTTCATACTACTTCTCTACAATTCCACTCTCGAATGGTGCGTGGGAAAAAGGAACACCAAATCTTTCCGTTCGAGCTCTGATATCTCTTATTTCATTACGATGATCATTTCTCCCTACGTATGTGGGTGTCAACAAAATATTTTTGAATTCGGAAGAGAAAATTGGTGATTGAAATTTCGTAAATAGATCTCGCCGCACCGTGACTGACGCCTCAACTCACGTATCACATCCGTGACACTCTCACCCTTATTATGCGATAACGCGAAACGGGTAATGACCGTCAAGGCTTAAAGAAGTTGGATCCCAAAGCAGCATGAAGGGGCGAGTCGACCTGGAGCGTCTTGGACGATACTACAACCGCTTGATACAGGAATGCCAAGGCATTCCACCATATCTCAGCTTAGTATCTTCCAGAATAGAAAACGTTTTCTGCAGATGGAGAGAAGATAATTGAGGTGGGCGACCACTAAATGAAATAATTTCCTAAAAGTCTACATTGGGTTAGTGCAAGTGATGATAGAAGTGTGGACTTGAAGACGTAACAGTGATGTGTAGAATTGCTTGCAGAAGTGGAAACGCTGCTGACGTGCTGCCCAATCCCAAGGAATGCAGCAGACAATGGCTGTCGACCTGGGTAGTGTGAGGGCGTATCCAGTGACGGGAATAATGTGATTCTTGAGTTTCTCCCGGCGTATTTGATAATCAAAATATCCACGGGTGTACTGCCGGTCTATAGTGTCCAACGGGCACAATATTTCGGCGATCAAACATGTCGCCGTCATCAGGTGAAATGACGGACTGAGCTCCTGTGAACGCACCGGCACAGAGATCCGTACGCTATGGCTGTTCAGGGGGAACTGGGTTCGGTCGCGGCGGCGGCCGATTTAAACACCCTCCGCCCGCGGCGCGCTCCCTCCGCCGTCGGCGCCCCGCGCCACGGTAGCGTGGTGGAACAGATTGCGACGGCGTCTGAGATGACGTCGGTGTGATGGCTCTGTCCGCCGTGGTCGTCACAACTATGCGTTTGCTCTATTTACTCTTTATTAACCCTATCGCTGTTTCCCAAGCCTTGCTAAGAATTACATGGGGAGCTTGAATTCCAAAACCACGTATCAGTGATGCAAATGCCCGTGACACGAAATCATTATGCCAAAGCCAAAACACCTTGACGATGGAGCTATGTAATGCCGTTTGGTCGGATGGATCTTGCTTCAGACTGTTTCCAACTTCTGACCGAGCTTACATCCCAAGAAATGACGGGTGTTCGTTGATGTTTTGGCAGTTATATCGCGGTTTTCCGTTGGCCACTTGGTTACTCTGCAAGGTCACATAATTGTCAAATATTATGTGACTATTTTGACTAATCAGGTCCGCCTCATGGTACGATGTTCGTTCCCCAATATTTATGCTGTGTAGCAATGCGACAGGGCCTCTGTTCACATCATCCAGCACAAATTTTCCGTGCATGAGAATGAATTATTTCTCAATAGCTGTTTCTCGCAATACGTCTGCTCTCTCATCAGACACTACGCTCTCATGTAACGCACTACCCTAATAACCCATGGCTCCCAAACTGCAGCAAAGTGTACAATATGAAGTTAGTATTATCTTACTCACTTACTAGTTACTACCAGTATGAAGAGTACATCGATGTTATGGCTTGCAGTTTTTTTTCCGTCGTCTACATACATGCGGAACGAAGTACATAGTTGACTGCGTCTCGTTATAAACTTCGCTGCACGCAACAGAAAACAGAGAATACCTTGTTACCGTCGGAATGTTCCAAATGTATTCCTTTGTTACAGCAATAAATCACTGTATCTGGCAGGTTAGCACACTGCCATTTCTTCTCTTCCTTATCTAAGTTTATTTTTAATTTTTTCTTCAAATCCTTTTTATAATTTTATCTCACTCTCTCAGAAGAGTTAGCTTCTTCTACAGGTACTTTCTGTACTACTGTCGTGCTTTTGTGTTAGTAATCCATTACTTCCATTCTATAGGAACTTAATGTTTAGAGGACGACTAAGGTTACTGCGAGAAAAATGTTCGTTAGTATATCTATTAATACAGTAATAATAATTATTATTATTAAATTTAAGTGGGCCACAGGCCTACAGTGGAAGGTCGTGATGTTGCCAAGTATTTAATATTGAATAGCAAAATAAACAACAAAATAAGAAAAGAGGTAGCTCAATTATCCGTATGTGCTTGACAGAACATGATAATTATATTAAAATAAAAACCAACCGTGAAATCACGTAAAAGCACTGCATGTCTCACCATCAGACACACTACTGACGATTAAAATTGCTGCACCAAGAAGAAATGCAGATGATAAACAGGTATTCATTGGACAAACATATTGTACTAGAACTGACATGTGATTACATTTTCACGCAATTTGGGTGCATAGATCCTGAGTAATCAGTACTCAGAACCACCACCTCTGGCTTAATGACCACCTTGTTACGCCTGAGCATTGAGTCAATCAGAGCTTGGAAGGCGTGTAGAGGTGCAGCTGCGCGTCCAGCTTCAACACGTTACCACACTTCATCAAGAGTAGTGACTGGCGTATTGTGACGAGTCAGTAGTTCGGACAACATTGACCAGAAGTTTTCAATTGGTGAGAGATCTGGAGAATGTGCTGGCCAGGGTAGCAGTCTAACATTTTCTGTATCCAGAAAGGCCCGTACACGACCTGCAACATGCGGTCGTGCATTATCCTGCTGAAATGTAGGGTTTCGCAGGGATCGAATGACAGGTAGAGCCACGGGTCGTAACACATCTAAAATGTACCGTCCACTGTTCAAAGTGCCGTCAATGCGAACATGAGGAGAACGAGACCCCCATACCATCACGCCTGGTGATACGCCAGAATGGCGATGACGAATACACGGTTCCAAATTTTTTTCCCGTGATGTCGCCACACAGGGATGCGACCATCATGATACTGTAAACAGAGCCTGGATTCATCAGAAAAATGTTTTGCCATTCGTGTACCCAGGTTTGTCCCGGAGTACACCATCATAGGCGCTCCTGTCTGTGATATGGCGTCAAAGGTAACCGCAGCCATGGTCTCCGAGCTGATAGTCCATGTTGCTGCAAACGCCGTCGAACTGTTAGTGCACAGATGGTTGTTGTTTTGCAAACTTCCCCATCTGTTGACTCAGGGATCGAGACGTGGCTGCAGGATCCGTTACAGCCATGCGGATAAGATTCCTGTCATCTCGACTGCTAGTTATACAAGGCCTTTGGGATCCAGCACGGCGTTCCCTATTACCCTTCTGAACCCAGCGATTCCATATTCTGCTAACACTCATTGGATCTCGAACTACGCGAGCATCAATGTCGCGATATGATAAACCTCAGTCGCGATAGGCTAGAATCCGACCCTTATCAAAGTCGGAAACGAGATGGTACGCATTTCTCCTCCTTACACTAAGTATTACAATAATCTTTGAGCAGGCAACGCCGGTCAACTGCTGTTTGAGTATGAAAAATCAGTTGGAAACTTTCCTCATGTCAGCACGTTGTAGGTGTCGCAGCCGGCGCCAACCCTGTGTGAATGCTCTGAAAAACTAATCATTTGCATATCACAGCATATTCTTCCTGTCGGTTAAATTTCGCGTCTGTAGCACGTCATGTTCGTGGTGTAGCAGTTTTATTGGCCAGTAGTGTACTAATTAATATGAATCATGTAGCTCGTACATTATGTGGCTTACCTAAATTACATAAAGTTGGGTTCCAATACTTCCATTCTTTTCTGCTGTTTGTTTCCTATATTATATCATTACAAAGAAAACCAATTTCAAACCTTTATCTGGTATAAAAATTTAGAACTTTTATAAAGATATCAATAACTATGCTGTACCGCTAGCTAACACGGTCTATTCACATTTCTCCTATATGGGAGTAACTATCTTGTACGACATTTTCCAGGCATACATTAACATTCTTCATGATTAAAATAGTTATTATTACTCAATGGTTGCCTTCAGTCAGTAAGATAGATAATAGACCTTATCATCCGATTCCATGGGTTCAGGCACGTCATGAGGAGAGAAATGGGAGGTAATCAAAAAACTCTCAACCCAAAAAGAATATTTTAGATGGTAACACTCTACTCGAACAAACTGACAGACGCGATGAATACATTCAACACAAAACGATTCTTAGATCAGAACCACTCTGACACCGAAAACTGCCGAATACACAAGGGGAAACCAGCCATAATCATTCCAGGCCGTACAGAAATAAATACTGCACTCTGTAATAGGTTTCACTTCAGAATCAGTAAAAATATTTGCAATCACCATACGATATGAAACAAAGCCTACGTGTTAAACAATGCATATGCCAACACAAGTAAGTACAAAAGAAAATGTCGAAGAATTGTGCGATGATCTGGAAGGTAATCAACAAAATCCCCACGAAGCACGTAAAATTCTTACTTAGAGATACTAACACCCAGTTAAGCGGGGAACAAAAATTCAGAGACGCAACAGAGAGACACACTGTCCGCAGATGGCCAAACAAGAATGGAGAGAACATGATAAACTTCTGCATGAATTTCGACCTCAAAGTTATGTCAACACCATTCCATAAACCATGCAAGAAACTACGAACTTGGAAATCCCCCAACAACGCACTAAGAAAATTTTAGGTAGACCACACAGAGATATTCATGGAAAACGACAGAAAAATTTTGAGTTTAATAACAATAAAATGAATTTTCGAATCTGAGCATCATATACTCCAAATCAAAGTGAAATTAATACTCAATAGGCAAATCAGGTGAATCAACAGAACTTACAGAAGAGGACCAGCGTACCTACTATTAAACAAGGAAGCAATAACAAAAAAAATGAGGAAAAATCAACAGTATCGACTGGACAGAACTGCCAGAAGAAATGAAAAAAATTATGTAATTGGGGCAACCACCGAGGAAAACGAAATACAAATGATGGAACATGATACGGGGCAGACCCACAGAAGACAGAATACAATCCTGGAAAAAAATTTACCGTCACAGAATATTTTAAAAATATGATCAACTCATCAGGATACAGAATACCACTTAGAAAATGGCGCGGAGAGAAAACAATGAGTTACGAAAACAACAGGCTGAAAGAGATAGAAGAGGACCTCAACAACACGCGAAATTTTTACAAAACAGTCACAGAAAGTATGACAAGATATGAGCATCCAAAATTATGCTTCAAAGGACTAGACGGAAAACTAGAGACAAATCAGATAGAGAACTGTGAAATACTAGCGCAGTTATTCGACACACTAATAAAATGTAATAAACAAGTTCGAGAAGCCAGAATCTAACCTGGATCGAAACCTTCAGTAAACGAGTAAATCGTAAAACTTATAAACTCATTGAAACATTAGGGAACACCTGGAGAAGAAGGATTTATTTCGAAAATCTGGAAATTGAATCACGAAAATAATACACCCACAATACACAGAATCATCGAAAAAGTCGAAATAAAACCGGGAATGCACTTAATTTAATTCAGTTTTGGAGGAAATGATCAGGACAAGGATCAAAGGAGACAGTGAGGAAAACATTGGTAGACACAGGGATAGAACTGTCAACGTCTGACCAAAAAGATTTTTTAATATAGTGAAGAGTAATACATTGAAAACCACCTGGGTAAAGAAACCAAGAACTGATCATCTCCACAAAAGACATGACAGACTGGCGAAAATACAGAGAAAAAAAATGAGATAACGGAAATATCAAAAATGATCCAAAGAGAAGAAAACAGGAAAGTAGTGGTTAGAAGGGAAGAAGAAGATAAGGAATCCAAGAACTGATCATCTCCACAGAAGACATGACAGACTGGCAAATATACAGAGAAAGAAATGAGATAACAGAAATTTCAACAAACGTCCAAAGAGAAGAAAGCAGGAAAGTAGTGGTTAGAAGGGAGGAAGAAGAAACACAGTGGATATATGGGAGGATTTTGGGAAGAAAGAGAAGAGAAGGCAGAAAAAATTCCATGTACATTGACTGTGTTTTAGCTCTCCTCTTAATGAGGAATTAACTATGGTAACAGAAATAATAGTATACTGATTGTAATTCTAATTAGACTACAATGCAAAAGGATTTTTACATATAAAATCTTTGTCTTTTTAAAATAAGGTCAGATTAACAAGGAAACCAACACATGCAAATTTGAATGGTATCACGTATCACATCAGTAATGACGATCTCTCTACACGATCTATTTTATAAGGAAATACTGATTTATTCACAAGAACGTTCATATTTTCTTTCATTTGTGCATCAGCTTCAGGCAAGTGAAATTGCATAGTTCAGAAAATCAACTCAGCATAACATACATTCAGAACTACTGTCGACTTTCCCCCCATTTATAATAAAAGCAGTTTTATAATAAAGATAAAGATAAAATCAATCCACGATGTCTTACACATGTAGACGAACACACACGCGGACACATGTGCTGAACACACACACACACACACACACACACACACACACACACACACACACACACAGATGTGAAGCATTTATGTACAAGGGTGGACGTTGACAAAACAGAGGCACTAATTTTATCCAGTGCTGACGTTTGACAAATATACTGACCACAGGCTGACGCTCTGTAAACAGCATGTCGGACAGATGAACATTTGTATTGTTTCGGCCTTCTTGTCAGTGCACAGGGAACACGTGTTACGCAACTGTTACCGCAGGGGATATAAAGCACACCCTGAACAGCAGTTAATCATGGAAAAGTACATGAGAAATCATATTTACGGAAGTCATTTATAAATATCTTCATATTCATTAAGACCAGGTCAAATAGTAAATGAAAATAATTAGTCATCTGCCTTCCAGATAATTTGTTTACCCCTCTCTTCTCATTTGTGTCAATTTTCTCATTTCTACGCTCCTACCATAGAACACCTCCAATAAACTGTATTACATAGTCTAGTCGCTGTCAATCATGGTAGGTCTTCCCTTTTTCGGCTCTGACAGTAGAATCTTGTGTGTGAGAACACACGTAATTAGGTGGTTTACATATAAGAGTGAAGTAATGGTATTTGGGAGAGAGAAAGGGATCAATGGAAATATTACCTTGAATGGAGAACTCCTCGAAGTGGTAGAAAGTTTCACTTATTTAGGGTGTCAAATATCTAGTGATGGGAGAATAACTAATGAAATTAATAACAGTTTACAGAATTGAGGCAATTTCTACCAAACAATAAAACATCTGATTTGTAATAAGGAAGTTTCAGAAAAAGCAAAACTCCTAATGTGTAAGAATTATTACTTCCCTGTTGTCACCTATGATGGAGAAACATGGACAATGACAGAAAGGGACTGGAGCAGACTGCAAGCAGGGGAAATGAAATTTCGTAGGAGCTAACGTGCGGATCAACTGCAGCAACACCAAGAACATTAATGTTCCCTTTTTCTGCCGTCGCTTGTTTCCTTCGTTACGTTGTCCAGGTGTTCCGCTACCACTTTAACGTAACTGCTTGAAGCACGTTGGCTTTATCAGGCGGAACGTCACAGACCATAGAATGTCACCGTGTGGTATGGGATAGTTTATCATCAGGTCATAGGCTCGTGTTTCATAGAAGGAAAACTGAACGCGCACAAATATTTCAGACCAGTATTCACGAATGCTAGAAGACGTTCTCCTGCAGACTAGGAGGAACCTGTGGTACCAACATTTTGCCCATCCAGTCCACAGTGCATGAAATATTACAGTTCGTCTTCATGAACCGCTTCCAAATCATAGGATAACACATAGGCGACCTGTACCTGGCCCGGCTCGATCCCATGATTTGAAGTCTGTAGATTTTTTTCTGTGCGGAAATCCAAAACACGCTGTCTGCAAGGACATACTGACCACATTCTATGATATCAAACAACATATTATTATACCCTGCTCGGACATCTCCCAGAAATGCTTCCAAGTGCGCAGCAGTCGTTCCATATTTGAGTGGAAGCTTGTGTTGCTGCTACCGGTGGCAATTTTGAACACAACCTACGATCGTCAGTTGTCTGTGGGGGAGATCTCTTCTGAACAGCATATTGCAAGGCATCCAAAATATGCTCAACAGTTTTCGTGTATAGGGAGTCTGGTGGCCAGCGGAAGTGTTTAATCTCAGAAGAGCGTTCCTAGAGTCACTCTGTAGCAATTCGGGACCTGTAGAGTGTCCCATTGTCATGCTGGAATTGTCCAAGTCCGTTTGAATGGACAATTGACATGAATTGATGCAGACGATGAGACAGGATGCTTACGCAGTGTCATCTTTCAGAGTCGTATCTAGAAGTATCAGGGGGACTCATATCTCTCTAACTGCACTCTCCCCACACCATTACAGAGCCTCCACAGGTGTGAACAATAACTGACAACATGAAGGGTTCGTGGATTCATGAGGTTGACTCTGGTTTGAACAATAACCTGATAACATGAAGGGTTCGTGGATTCATGTGGTTGACTCCGAAAGCTCATATCGAAGACGTTTCGTTAAATGGTTCGCAAGCTGACACTTGTTAATAGCCCATCATTGAAATCTGAAGCAATTGGCTTCCTCTTCTGTCACTTTGAACGATTCTCTTCAGCCGTCGTTGACAGCGTTCTTGCGGAATCTTTTTCCGGTCGCAGTGATGTCGGAGATTTGATGTTTTACCGGATACCTGATATTCACGTTACACTTGTGGAATGGTCGTACGCTAAAGTCCCCACTTCAACGCTGTGTCTCATACGCCAACTGTAACACCACGTTCAAGCTCACTTCAATCTTGACAATGTCCATTGTAGCAGCAGTAAGGGATGTAACGGCTGCGCCGGACACTTGTTGTTTTGTGTAATGTGCTTGCCTATACCAGTTTCTTTGGCGCTTCAGTGTATATGGTTTCAGTTTATCGTTCAAGTTTAAGGTGGAATGCCTATTGGGCTGAGACGCGAATGGGAATTTGCATCGCATTGAGAGGTGTACTATGGTGCTCTGTTCAGTTGGACAAAGCGACTGCTCCAGGGTGGCGTAGTGGTTAACACATCTTGTTAGTGAGCAGGAGTCCTGGCCTTTTTGTCACTTCGGTTTTCTATTTTTAAGCTTCCAGTTTCAGAAGGAGGTTGTGGAAACAACAGCGAGAATATTGCGAGACTTCCTTAGAAGAGCACGACAGTAATTTCTGAAAGTCTGAAATATAATTTCTAGTGACTCTGCAAGGAACAAAATTATACGAAAGAATACAATACTTATTTCACGTGTGTTATAATAATGGAAATTAACTCTCCCCACAAATGTCTGCTCCAGTTTCAATCGTTGGTGCTTATTATTCAGTCCTGTTGCTACATTTAACTTTGGATTAGATTTACTTGAAGCCTATTACAGCGAGAGGTTCAAGAGAGTATTTCACCTTGCATACTATTACTATAATGGAAGAACTCAAATAATTCCTTCCAAATCTAAAGATGGGCACGAGTCTCAACAAATTTCAAAGTCTCTCTATTTGATTCTGAGAAAACAGACGTTTGAGTTTTTATCTAGGCCAGGGTTTTTCGAGGGCTATAAGAAATGGTTCAAATGGCTCTGAGCACTATGGGACTTAACATCTGAGGTTATCAGTCCCCTAGAACTTAGAACTACATAAACCTAACTAACCTAAGGACATCACATACATCCATGCCCGAGGCAGAATTCGAACCTGCGACCGTAGCAGTCCCGCGGTTCCGGACTGCAGCGCCTAGAATCGCACGACCACCGCGGCCGGCGGGATATAAAATATATTCAAAAGTTGGAGAACGCTGGTTGCTCGGGCAGCTTTCTTAACAATCACCAAATCATAAATTAAAAGTTTGTAAAATGTCACACGTGACATAGAGCCACATAATTTTGCGCCACTAATATGACGGCTACTATACAAATATTTTAGAATATGGTCCATGACAGGTAATAGATAAGTTATATTCACCTAACACATGGTACTGTTACATTGTTTTCATTACTTTCATGTTACTGCCATGCCACCATTAAAATGAAATCATTCAGTACGCTACAATGGAAAAAAAAGGCCAGTCAAGAAAATTAAGTAATGAAGGCCGGGGAATGACAGAAACCAAAAATATTCTTGATGGTCGGGAGACTTCTGCAGCTTCACATCCCATTATATAATTTGATAAATATCGTCAAGAAGAAATTAATACCTCAAGTTGCTGAAATACAAAACAGGTATCCCCAAGTACCTAAAAAGATTCTAAAGAAATAGTGGAAAAAGGAATTACGGGAGTTTCTCTGACGATTATTTGACATAAACATCATGAACTCTCTACACTTAAGATGATGGAGTGAAAGAAGAAGCCCTGTGGGGAATTAGCAGATAACCTTCGAAAGAAAAAAAATGAAGACCAATCAAAGTCCGAAGAAGGGCAGGAAGTGATTCAATAATTGCTTAGAACATTATCCCTGAAGCTATTTCCTTTAAAGTTAATTGTCTACTAATGGAGAGTTTTTTCATGAAAGTGAAAAGATTATAAGAAAATATTAGCCATTGAGCTTGTTCATAGAGAGGACAATTCCAGTATTCTCGCAATCGCTAGGATACTGGAAACTAGAAATCTAGTCTGTAGGAATCAGCATGGGTTTCGAAAAAGACGATCGTGTGAACCTAAGCTCGCGCTATTCGTCCACGAGACTCAGACGGCCATATACACGGGTTCCCAGGTAGATGCCGTCTTTATTGACTTCCGCAAGGCGTTCGATACAGGTCCCCAAAGCCTTTTAATGAACAAAGTAAGAGCATATGGACTATCAGACCAATTGCGTGAATGGATTGAAGAGTTCCTAGATAACAGAACGCAGCATGTCATTCTCAATGGAGAGAAGTCTTCCGAAGTAAGTGCGATTTTAGGTGTGCAGCAGGGAAGTGTCGTAGGACCGTTGCTATTCAGAAAATACATAAATGATCTTGTGGATGACATCAGAAGTTCACTGAGGCTTTTTGCGGATGATGCTGTGGTATATCGAAAGGTTATAACAATGAAAAATTGTACTGAAAAGCAGGAGGATCTACAGCGAATTGACGCATGGTGCAGGGAATGGCAACAACTGAATCTCGATTTAGACAAGTTTAATGTGCTGCGAATACATAGAAAGAAAGATCCCATATCCTTTTGCTACAATGTAGCAGGTCAGCAACTGGAAGCAGTTAATTCCATCTTGGAGTACGCATTAGGAGTGATTTAAAATGGAATGATCATATAAAGTTGATCGTCGGTAAAGCAGATGCCAGACTGAGATTCATTGGAAGAATCCTATGGAAATGCAATCCAAAAACAAAGGAAGTGGGTTACAGTACGCTTGTTCGACCACTGCTTGATTATTGCTCAGCAGTGTGGGATCCGTACCAGATAGGTTTGATAGAAGAGATAGAGAAGATCCAACGGAGAGCAGCGCACTTCGTTAGAGTATCATTTAGTTAACGCGAAAGCGTTACGGAGGTGATAGATAAACTCCAGTTGAAGACTCTGCAGGAGAGACGCTCAGTAGCTCGGTACTGGCTTTTGTTAAAGTTTCGAGAACATACCTTCACCGAAGAGTCAAGCAGTATATTGCTCCCACCTACGTATAACTCGCGAAGAGACCATGAAGATAAAATCTGAGAGATTGGAGCCCACACAGAGGCATACCGACAATCCTTATTTCCACGAATAATACGAGACTGGAATAGAAGGGAGAACCGATAGAGGTACTCAAGGTACCCTCCGCCACGGAGGCTTGCGGAGTATGGATATAGATGTAGAAGTGGATACGTTTCTATTACCGACAGGTAGTCTATGGATAAAACTGCTGTTTCCTTTTATTATAGATCTTCTATCACCGATAAAGCTGATGATCGAGCAGGTATCACCTCTACGAGAGGTCGGTGAAGGAGGGGAAAAATGTCGGAGACGATGGGTCCGTTATTACGGTGCGTAGCCCAAGACATATTTGTCGATCAGCGCGAGAGTAATGCGGGCTAAATGAGATGACACGGGGAGAGGAGTGGGAGCCAGTACGTGTGCTGGGCAGCCTACGGTGCGCTCGCCGACAGGTGCCATCCGTCAGGCGTCGGAACGACGGCCAGAAGGGTTAGGGCGGCACGGTGGCAGGGGCGGAGGGGGGGGGGGGGGGATTAGTGGGCCGCAGCGCGGTCGCCGCATCCGGCGCGCAATTTTTCAGCTGCCAGCCGCAGACTCGTCCTTTTTGCCGGTCCCGCTTCCAGACAGATGAGCCGCTGTCTCGCAGGTGACATACCGCCGTCATTCGCAAGCCAGCCACCGGTTGCGGGACCCGTCACGCCCCCCCCCCCCCTCCTCATCACACCACGTCATAGAGTTCTGGAGCTGCAACGAGAACATGCACTCCCTGTCACCTCATCTGTGAAGAAATCAACTTATGACTCTTTCAGGGCGTAGGCAGGTGGTCGAAGGGGAAAACATTCAATGTGTTCATCATTCGACGAACACATTTGTATTTCGAAAGGGACGTCACGGTGTTGGTGAGTGTGAGAGGTGGCATTTCTATCTTACTCTGAGTAATTCGATTTGGAGAGGTATAGCCGAGTATGGTCATTTCAAGGCTAGTACTGATAACTCAGAAGCTATGAATATTTTCCTCTCTGATTGCATGCGGACTTCCCACACAGCGTCTCTCGTCACCCTGGTGGTCTGGTGACAGGCGAGTTCTGCTGATCTTGAAAGGGTTATGCCGACGGTTGTGAGGGAATCGAGTGGATGCTGTCCAGACACCGACATTGTCATAAGGGCAGGTGCGACACGCCCACAGGGGCCTGAAGGAGCGGCTGGGGCTAGAACATCCGTTACTTTGCAGAAACTTAGTGAAAACACTGTCTGACGGGCTACCAGTGAGGCGTGGGAATGTCTTGTATTCCCAGGCAGTCTTGGCGGGCAAATTCTCGCGTTTTCTACAAAATCATAACTGTGATTGGCTTGCTCAGGGATAGCTCTGTGACGTAGCAATGTCGGTTAATTGGCTCAAAGTATCTCCACTGGTGGAATAGTAGTGCTTCGGCAACAGAGTGGAATTTTCCGCCGGTTTTCGAGTTGTCGATTGGCACGTTTAACCACGGCCACTGTCATGGGGGCGGGAATGTTCAGTGTTCGGCTTGTACGGGTGCTCTTGAGGGAGTTGAATCTCACCTTTTGGTCGGAGTTGGTTACAAGACTGAGCTCTCGTTGGTCTGGACAGCTGCCTTCCGTTGGCTGTCTAATATACTTTCATTTAATTGTAACCGTTTGAAGAGGTTGCTGAAGTTTCGACTTCATAATAACTTTCCGAATACAGTTGGCAATTGAGCGTTCTGCGTACAAGCGGTCTGTGTTGTCCGTCTTGAGCAGTTTTGGCTAAAGTTGACTGTATCGGAGTTACTGTGTGACTTCGCTTGTTAAAATCAATCGCTGTACGGTCAGCCATTGTGTGGCGAGCCTTCTACGTTCCCTCAGAGTCGCATTTGTATTGATAGGAAGTCTTTAGTCTGGAACAAGCACACCAGGATAATTAGTTTCGGACTATAGTCGTGACATTATCATCACCACGACTGGACGTCGAAGCAGCCAGCCATCGCTTGCAGTTCAGAAGACAGCTTGGTAATGTATGTCCGCAGATCCGGCAGATAAGGGAATTTTGCTGTGTGATGATCAGAGCTCAGCAGCGGGCGCCTGTTCCCGTCTTTTCTTACGTGTTTCTGTCTAGGATGTTCATTGTCAGAGTTCTCACTACTGTAACAGCAATTAATGTTGGGTTGGCTGGGTGTTTCTCTTAAGATTGGAGTTGCAAGGAATTGGCTCCACATACCACTTGGTCATAAACGTCGCATGGTAGTTTACGGACAACTTCACTTTCACAGCATTTATTTGAGTATCCAATTTCATGTATTGTAAATGTTTCATGTGTTGTGTTTATTACTTTGAGTTTAGTCATAATAAATCAAATTGTTATTTTGGACAGAACTTTCATTCTGTAGATCGGTAGAACAACGATTTCATGTACCACCACGTTAATGAAACTTATTTATCAAACTAATTTCTATCAAATTAGATAATTGCAGGTGCCAAACTCTTTTCTACTCCACTTGCAGGTTCGATTAGGGTCAGTTCGCGTTTCTTCTTAATCAATGTGCAACAGCAAAAGTGGGGATTAGAAAAGGGGGAGCTTAGAGCATAATTTCCATATGAAGATTATAGAAGAATTTAGTGTTAAATACACTGCTAACCCCGGCACCTCGTAAGTGAATGCAAACAAAGAATAAAAACACATTGTCACCATGTGTCCTTTTCTCCATTCTGTCACATTTTAATTTTTTATTTAAACGTCAAGTTTCGTAGGACCCAATTGAGGAGCAAATCTCCAAGGTCATGGAACGCGTCGGTACATGAAATTACAAAATAAAATTAATAACAGATAAAAATAAAATTTTTATGATCCCGAAAAAAGCCAACCATAAGTTTAAGTAAACTCAATCAACAATACAACAAGAATGACTTTCAATTTTTAAGGATCTCCACGACAGAATATGTGGAGTGACCCATGAGGAAATTCTTCAGATCCTATTTGAAAGCACGTGGATTACTGCTAAGATTTTTGAATTCTTGTGATAGCTTATTGAAAATGGATGCAGCTGTATACCGCACACCATTCTGCACAAGAGTGAAGGAAGTCCGATCCAAATGCAGTTTTGATTACTACCGAGCATTAACTGAGTGAATGCTGCGTATTTTTTGGGAATAAGCTAACATTGTTAAAAAGAAATGACAGTAAGGAGGGCAATGCCAAAATACCCAGATTCCTGAACAGGAGTTTGCAAGAGGTTCGTGAACTTACACCACCTATTGACCAAACTGCCAGTATCTGAGCCAGTAATATACTTTTAGAATGGGAAGAGTTACCCCAAAACATAAAACCATACGAAATAAGTGAATGAAAATAAGCTAAGTACACTAATTTTCGCGTCAAATGATCACTTACTTCAGAGACCGTTCGAATAGTAAAAGTGGCAGGCAGCATTAAGTCTTTGAAGAAGACCCTGAACGAGGGCTCTCCACAACAGTTTACTAGCTCGGACCCCACATTACAGCCATTCTCAACATTGTGAATAGTGACTTTTAGCTGTCTGTTGCTAAAGTAAGAGGTGAACCAATTGTGAGCTACTCCCCGTATTCCGTAATGGACCAGCTCCTGTAAAAATATTTTGTGATCAACACAATCAAACGTCTTAGTTAAGTCAAAAAAATATGCCAAGCGTCCGAAACCTTTGGTTTAACCCATCCAGTAGCTGACAGAGAAAAGAGAATATAGCATTTTCAGCTGTTAAACGACTTCTAAAGCGGAACTGTACATTTCATAGCAAACCGTGTGATATAAAATGATCAATTATCCTTACATACAAAGTCTTCTAAACAACTTTAGCAAACACTGTTGGCACAGAAATAGGTCTAAACTGGAATACGTTATCCCTTTCTCCCTTTTTATAAAACGGCTTTACTACTGTATAATTTAATCTTTCGGGAAACTGACAAATCCTAAAGGAAAAGTTACAAATATGGATAAATACAGTTCTATGTGCAGCACAATACTTCAATATTCTGCTATGCACTCCATTATATCCATGAGAGGCCTTAGTCTTTTTCAGACATCAATCTCGGAAAGGCATTTCCCAAGATAGTTATATGATACCTTATATAAATTAATTTTTTTATTTACTTCACCAGCAGTGGTCAGAAAATGGATGTTAAATGCTGTGTATGTATCTGATTTATCAGTAACAGAAATACTTTTACTATGAACTGACTTTATATCGCCTACCTTGTGCTGCTGACCACAGTCTTCCATCACAACTGACATATGGTTTTAATTTTGTCGTGAGAATTAGCTATCCTATTGCGTACCATACTCTTTACCTTCCTTATAACATTTTTAAGCACCTTAGAATACTGTTTGTAATGGGCCACTGTAGCTTGATGGTGACTATTTCCAACATTTTGATGTAATTACCCGTTTGTTGTACATTATATCGTTATTCCACTAGTCAGCCACCCAGGCCGCCTTCTACTGCCAGTATCCCGTTTAGAACGTTGTATTGGAAAGCAACTCTCAAAGAGCATGAGAAATATGTTAAGGAAGGCATTATATTTATTATCTATGTTATCGGCGCTATAAACATCCTGCCGCTATTGTTCCTTGACGAAGTTAAAAAACTGTCTGTTACTGTTGGATTAACTGTCCTACAAAGTCTGTAATTATACGTGACATTTGCTTGAGTACAAAATCCTTTTATTGTTAAAACTTGTGCATCATGACCTGAAAGGCCATTCACCCTTTTACTAACAGAATGCCCATCTACTAATGAAGAACGAATAAAAAGATTGTCTATGTCTGTGCTTTCCCTAGCACCCTAGCTGGAAGAAACACAGTCTGAATAAGATTGTATGAATTTAGGAGATCCACCAACATATACTAAGTAATTATATAAGTCACCACATACAACTACCTTCTGGTACTTCCTATAAAGTGAATCAGGAACCCTCTCTAGCTTGAGCAGAAATGCTCTAATGTTAGAGTTAGGGGATCTACAAAGAACAACAATTAGACGTTAAGTTTCACTAAATTCAGCTGCCCCTGCGCAACATCTAAATGTCTGTTCAGTGCAGCCCCGTGACACATCTATGGAATCCAATGGAATACTCTTACGTTTGAGTGTAAGGCCACTCCCCCACATGTGCTTTTTTTGTGGCCATCACTCTTCTGGCTGGTTTGATACGACCCGCCAGTTATTCCTCTCCAGTGCTGCAACCTACGACCTCAATTATTTACTGGATGTATTCCAGTCTCTGTCTTTCTCTACTGTTTTTGCCCTTTGCGGCTCCCTCTAGTACCATGGAAGTCATTCCCTCATGTCTTACCAGATGTCCTATCATCCTGTCCCTTCTCCTTATCAGTGTTTTCCACAGCTTCCTTTCCTCTCCGATTCTGCGGAAAACTTTCTCATTCCTTAACTTATCAGTCCACCTCATTTTCAACATTCGTCTATAGCACCACATCTCAAATGCATCGATTCTGTTCTATTCCGGTTTTCCACAATCCATGTTTCACTACCATACAATTCTCTACTCCAGACGTACATTATCAGAAATTTCTTCCTTAAATTAAGGCCGTTTTTTTTTGCCATAGGTACTCTCCTTTTGATGTCCTCCTTGCTCCGTCCGTCATTGATTATTTTACTGCCTAGGTAGCAGAATTCCTTAACTTCATCTACTTCGTGACCATCAACCCTGATAAGTTTCTCGCTGTTCTCATTTCTACTACTTCTCATTACCTTCATCTTTCGTCGATTAACTCTCAGTCCAAACTGTGTACTCATTAGACTGTCCATTACGTTCAGCAGATGATGTAATTCTTCTCCACTTTCACTCAGGATACGAATGTCATCAGCGAATCGTATCATTGATCCCAGAATGAGATTTTCACTCTGCAGCGCAGTGTGCGCTGATATGAAACTTCCTGGCAGATTAAAACTGTGTGCCCGACCGAGACTCGAACTCGGGACCTTTGCCTTTCGCGGGCAAGTGCTCCACCAACTGAGCTACCGAAGCACGACTCACGTCCGGTACTCACAGCTTTACTTCTGCCAGTATCCGTCTCCTACCTTCCAAACTTTACAGAAGCTCTTCTGCGAACCTTGCAGAACTAGCACTCCTGAAAGAAAGGATATTGCGGAGACATGGCTTAGCCACAGCCTGGGGGATGTTTCCAGAATGATATTTTCACTCTGCAGCTAACTTTTCTTTTATTTCCATCGTTGCTTTGTTGAACAGCAGGGGAGAAAGGCTACATCCTCGTCTTACACCCTTTTTAATATGAGCATTTCGTTCTTGGTCGACCACTGTTACTATTCACTCATGGTTGTTGTACATATTGTATATGACCCGTCTCTCCCTATAGCTTACCCACACTGTTTCAGAATTTCTAACACCTTGCACCATTTTACATCGTGGAACACTTTTTCCATCACAACAGATCCTACGAACGTGTCTTTATTTTTCTTTAGTCTTGCTTCCAATATTAATCGTAACGTCAGAATTGCCTCTCTCGTGCCTTTACTTTTCCTGAAGCTAAATGGATCGTCATCTAGCCCATCCTCAATTTTATTTTCCATTCTTCAATATATTATACTTTTATGCAACTCGGGTGCATGAGCTGTTATGCTGATTGTGCTATAATTCTCGCCCTTGTCAGCTCTTGCCGTCTTCGAAATTGTATGGATGATTCATTTCCGAAAATCAGATGGGGGTATGTCGCCAGATTGCTACATTCTACACACCATCGCGAATAGTCGTTAGAAATTGTGATGGAATGTTACCTGTCTCTCTGCCTCCAAAGGTCTTAAATTCTGATTCTAATACCGGCTCCCCTATCTCTTCTAAATCAACTCCTGTTTCTTCTTCTATAACATCAGACCAATCGTCCCCTTCATAGAAACTTTCAATGTATTCTTTGTACCTCTATCCTCTGCATTTAACAGTGGAATTCCCGTTGCACTCTTAATGTTATCACCCTTGCTTTTAATGTCACCGAAGGTTGTTTTGACTTTCTTGTATGCTGAGTCTATCCTTCCGACAATCATTCCTTTTTCGATGTCTTCACATTTTCCTGCAGTCATTTCTTCTTAGCTTCCCAGCACTTCTTATTTATTTAATTCCTGAGCGACTTTGATTCCTGTGTTCCTGAGTTTTTGAAGTATTTCCTCTCTTACCCATGGTTTCATCGCAGTTACCTTCTTTAGACCTATGTTTTCCTTCCACTTCAACTGTACTGCCTACTCAGCTATTCCTTATTACAGTATCTATAGCCTTAGAGAACTAACAATAGTGCTCTTGACATTCTCTCTCTACAAAGAAAGTAACTATTGTTGTTAATACTAGTAAACCACAACTAATGGCAATACCAAAAAAAAGTTCACAAAATTATTTGCTAAACCCAAAAATTCACCTGGCCACTAGAACACACAAAGAAGGTAAAACAGTGAATGAAAGTTTTACTGAAATACAACCTAACACACAAATGTGCAAAACTTTCGGGGGAAAGTAACTGCCACAAGTTGTGTCACTGCCAACTCACATACTCGTAGTTCCATGAAACTTGGATCATACACAGAAAGAACTGCTGTAATATAGTACAGTACAGTACAAAAGATAATTACAAAAAAATACGCAATGAGACGAACTGAAGTGACAGTGTTCTTAAAAAGATGACTACACTGAAGTCACCATGGTTTATGAAGACTGGTAACGGGGTGTGTGGTCACCATGGGCTTCCGTGAATGTTCTGTAACGTGCTCCCATGGTGGCTGCTAGATTGGTAAGCATTTCTTACTGTGGGATAATGTTCTATTCTTGCCCTACTGCGGTTGACAACTGCCTGATGGTAGTCGATTCGCTGAATATCCTCTCGAAGAGCTCATGCACCTGCTCTGTTCGACGCGGTCTAGTCATCCGTAAATATCAAGTCAGGGCCGAATGCACCCCTGAAATGACGCACAGGTGGAATGAGTACAGTATCACAGCAGGTGAGCGTACTGTGTTCAAAGATCTGGAGGTCACTACGCCCACGCAGCGTTAAGCCTCCCAAATCCACAACACTCGGACCACCAAAGAAATTATTTTCTCCAATGCTCATATCACGAGGAGTGGGAGCACAAAATATACCCAGAAACATTGTCTAGCTTGATCGCTTTAGTGGTTCAGGTGCTACGATGACAGGAATCTTAACGTTGTATGGGTTCACTGACCTCCAGATGTTTGAACATGGCACACTCAACAGTCAACGTTATTTTGACACTGTACTCCTTCCCCATGTTCATTGTTTCAGGGGTACGTTCTCGTGGATGTCAATGAAAATTATGGAGCTGCACACGTGCAGGACCTCTTGGAAGGCGAGGACGTTCGATGAATGGACAGGCCCTACGTTCCCCCATGTTATGTCCCAGCGAGCAAGTTTGGAATGTGTTGGAGAGAAGTACTGCAGAGAGTCCACATGCACCAACGTCCATCTAACAATCAGCCTCGTTGGTGGGGCAGTAGAAAGCGTACCTCAGGTCCTTATCATAAACATATATAAAGATGGTATCTGTTCTTTCGGACATCTCCGAAAGAACAGATACCATCTTCATATATATATATATATATATATATATATATATATATATATATTAAGGCTCAGCGGCCATTTGACCATTTTCTTCTGTGCGGATGCACAAACAGTGCCCGAACTCTCGCGGGAACAGTCGCGTTATCCTCTGTGTATTCGGCGGTTCAGATGGATCGCTGGCACGGTAGCTCAGTGTGTTCGGTCAGAGGGGCGACTGTCCTCTTTAATTAAAAAAAAAACTGAGTGGAGGAGCTTGAACAGATGTCATGTGACGTCCGCCCAGACTAAACGAAATGAACAATGCAGAACACAAAAAAAGTGGGTAGAGCGACTGCCATGTAAGCAGGAGATCCCGGGTTCAAGTCCGGTCGGGGCACACCTTTTCAGTTGTCCCTGTTGACTTATATGAACGCCTGTACGCATCTTCAGATTCTAAAACAATAAAAAATATATTAAAACCTAAAAATAAGTGCAATATTTAACCAGGCTTATTAGTATTGTAACTGGATTTATGCGAAATTGCCGGCCGTGGTGGCCGAGTGGTTCTAGGCGCTACAGTTGGGAGCCGCGCGACCTCTACGGTCGCAGGTTCGATTCCTGCCTCGGACATGGATGTGTGTGATGTCCTTAGGTTAGTTAGGTTTAAGTAGTTCTAAGTTTTAGGGGACTGATGACCTCAGAAGTTAAGTCCCATAGTGGTCAGCGCCATTTGAACCATTTTTATGCGAAATACATATAGTTCACACTTACAGGCGGCATACACTGAACACAGGTTCATGCGTTGTCAAACTAGCTATAAAATGTAAAACACCGGTTTTATACAGATATAAAAATATTTAGATATTGTTCACCCTCTTTACACTAGATGCTCGCGTCCTCTATGAGATAGTCTTTATTTTTCAAACGTCTAAAATATGCCAAATTTACTGTTAATATTTAAGTCAAACGTATATAAATTTAAAATTACTGAACAGATCGTTAAATTAGTGAAATAACATTTCAGAACGAGGAGAAAACATTGCTATAGATGAAAATAGTAGTAGCACTTGTCGAGTGTATTTTTGACGCCCGATGGCGCTGTATTTCCGGCCGTTGCCTGTCCATGCCGTTGTCCATTAGTAAGGCAGGGACGACACGGGCATGACGAGTGTGGTGCTCTGCTGCACGTGGATGGCACGCTCCTCCGCCTTAGAGGTTGTTGGCTTCTGCTGCGGCCCGCACTAGACTGTGCAATTCTCGACCGCCGGAAGGCTCCATCCTCAGCTGAAGCACATACGTGGTAAAAACGATTCGCTCAGGTGAACAGATCGTCGTAAATGTTGAAGTATGCGTCTGTCGCAAATTCATTTTGGTCATAGAGTTTTCATGTTCTCTGCGTATCGTAACATAAATCTCCAGTTGGTCAAAAATGTCTAATCGTTTACTTTTTGTAACTTCTTGTTGAAATTGAAGCTCTTCGTTGAGGTTACCAATATTATGAGCCTCCTCTTGTGCATGTAAGTCTAGCGCTGTCTTATTACTGAGATACGTGTGTTGTTTAAACCTTACATCGAAGATCCTGTCTGTCCGATATAGCCTCTTTCGCATTTATGACGTGATATTTTGTATACCACAGATTTACTAAATTTATTACTTTTCCGTGGCAAGTTATGACGCACTGGTCTTTTTAAATTGTCTGATATTCTAAATGCTATTTTAACCCCGTGTCTTCGGAATGTATGTTCGATTTTATCTAATGTTTTGCCTATATACTTCATATTGGCGTAATTATCCTTTTCGGATGTCGGTTTTACCTGCCGTTTCTCGCTTTTTTTATCTTCTTAATTTTGCTATGTACGGAGTTAACTATTTCTGGGTCATAATCATTTGCAAGGACGAGCTGTCTTAATATGTCCAGTTCCTTTTTCACTTCAATGTAAGTTTTATTGGGATCACCATGAAACTTCAAGAAAGATGGCAGTTTAAGACACTGTGGTTTCTTTCTCTAAATTACTACAGAATTAGTTTTCATAAATGCATCACCTTATGACCCATCTTAGGTAGGCCATATTTCATAATGCTACGCCCTTCCTGGCACAAAAAGCTCCCCCGGGGTTACCCTAAGACGTAGGTTCTCGTCTGTATCACTCGCACACTACAGCGCTTAGGGCTGATAACCCTGACCTCATTCAGCACAATAGACGCCTGTGAGTTTCCCCAGCTCGTGGTGTATCTGCACTCATTGTGGCACACGGCCCTGGACGACAGGATTCGTTTCACAATTGCTGGAAGGTTGTCACTTTTTGCCACATACTTAATGAGAGTGAAATGCTCGCCAACTCACAAACCTGCGCTTCATGATACGTTGGCGTGCCATATATGTTATGAAGTGGCACCCAAATTTACGAAACACAAATTCATAATACAGTAACATAAATATTCAATAGCGTAATTATTTGTAGTGGTGTTGATGAAGCATGATTTAAATTTCCAGAAACTTATATCTAACGTAAATTATAAAATGATACATATTAATTAAATGACAAATAAAACTATAGATTTATCAAAGTCAACTGTCTACTGAAATTCCGCTGATATATCAGCGCCATTGAGTTCCATTTCAGAAAACTTTCTCGTCACAATCAAGTCTCCAGCGGCGCTCCGCATATTCGGAGCCGAGTACCGCGCCGAAATTCTGTATGCCTCTGCATTCCATCACCATCGTTTTGTGGGAACAAATCTGTGGAAATTCGAATCGGGTGTACATACCAGAAAACAAACACTTCCGAAACCACGTAGGATCTGCACTGAACACTTCCCCTAGAGGAATCGGTACAAGATGCATGATGCTCGTAAATTCTTCAGTGATTTTTACAAGTCCCAATAGAGACATGCATCTCGTGATAGATTCCCAGTCGACTTCATCGACCAACTAATATTTTCTTTTAAATTAAATAACTCCATCAGACTCAAATCTACCAACAAATATGAACAAATCGTTACTCCATACAACAACAAATTGTTCCCCCAAAATATTCGCAGATAAGTAGATAAACATACATCTTTCTTTCTAGGTAAGAATTAGTAATTTTCATTTTCCAAATTTCTTCGACCTCCATGCACCCAAATTGGTGTGACCGTAACATATAATTTGGAAATTAGAACAAACATAAAACCATCCAAAAACTTAAGTCTAACAAATACGTACACATAAATAAATCCCTCATATATCCCAAAAAAACCTAATTTATACGCATACTGTGCACTGATTTTTGACTTGATACCGTTCATCAAATAATCGAGTTCTCCGACGTTCTGGCACCCAAATGTGCGTCTAAACTATATGTTTATAACTTCACAGACGTTGTGGCAAAAAAAAGAAAGAAAGAAGAAAAACAAAAAACCTTATGCAAAGAAACAAGCTACAATAAATTTTGTAATAAAACACTGCAAATTACCCCTCCAAATAATCTTATCATCTAAACACATATACACTTATTTCTTAACCTACGTACCCTTCTCAATATACAGTCTCAATTCTCTCAAATTTCTGAATGCTAGTAATTTTGCAGGAGCAGGGTATTTGAGTCGGTAGGCATTACGTTGTGGACGTTCTGCTTCTACAAATGGCCCATAGTACAGCCCAAACAACTTTCTTATTTATCCATGTACTTCGTTGGACTTTTGTTTCATACGTACTGGTACTTCGTCTCCTATTTTGTATTTAATTGGTTAGTACCACCCATCACCTCCTTTGTTCCTTTCCGCTGCCAATTTCTCCACACGGGGTTTTACCGCCTTCTCATTCTCAGCGACCGACTCAGCTTGGTACTGCGGAAACTCCACAGTTGCCGTTGATAGAAATTCACCTTCAAGGGCGAATATGCAGATGCGTTACTTTTCACGCTGCTTAGAACATCCTTAAATGAATCTACGTATTCCACCAAATTTTGAGTCTATCACTCGCGTAAGTCGGACAAAGTCACCCACGTTCTCACGTATACCGCTCGCAAGGGTTATTCTCCGGGTGATACACGGATATTTTAATGTATTTTATACCCTGGCCGCTCATAAATTTGTTCCAAACTTTTGATGTAAACGGAGACCCGTTATCAGATACCAGCCTTTCTGGTTTGATTACGTTTTTTAAAGAAATCTTTCTCTAATTTGGCTACCAGCGTCTTGCTGCTACCTTTCGGTATCGGATAAAGTTTAATATATTTTGAAAGCAGTGTAACAAGAACGATTATGTACTCCATGCCGCCACGTCCTGTGGGCAGTGGGCCAAGATTGTGAACCACCAGTAGCTCTCCTGCCTTGGTCATCGTTGTACTGCATTTCCCATTTTTGAGTCGTGCAAATATCTTACTCGCTGACGTCTATCAAGGCAGGCATTTGTGCGCATACTCGTCTGGTAACGTCATTAACCCTCCCGTTACCAAGCTTTTCACACCTCTATTTTACCAAGCGGGGTATTAGGACTACCCCAAGAGTGTTTAGTGTGTTATTGTAATATCTGTTCTCCGATTTCGTCATTTCCATTGAATGGGTTTATTTAGTATTGCAAAACAGCTCTTCAGATTATTAGAAGTTTTTAACCAGATCACAGATACAAAACAGAATTTTTTTTTATCTCTTTCACTAAATTCAGAAGTCAACGAACGAAAAATTAATAACAATAATAACACGAGACTTTTTTCAACTTTTCAGTCAAGTACATTTTTACACTGCATGCACTTCACAGTAACAGTTACTTCTCTGTGTATATAACAAACAGGTTTCTTGCACGTTACACAACAGAAACTTGTTTTCCGATCTTCGTTTCTCTTGCAGTCTTGACATCGTTGTGGCGTTGGTAACTTGTCTTTCATTACGCTGAGTAGAGAGTAGCGTTACTGCCTTTCCCTGCTTTTGAACACAGGAAACTAGGGCCCAGTCATTTGTGAAACCAAACATTGAAGAGTGAACTTCTCTCTTTCTGTTTGACAAGAATTCATTCGGAATCTCTTCCTTATTGGAACGCAAGGTACCAACCAATGCCGTGTTTCGTTTTAGTAGATCAGCAGCCAATGGAAAACTGGTGAAAAAATTATCAGTTGTTACACCATGACCTTTATTCAGAAATTGTTGCATCAGATCCAAAACAACTCTCTGTCCTTGATTCACTTCCCGAGTATTGTCTACCATTCCTGTGTAAATTTGGATCCGTAATAAGTAAGATGTCTTCACATCAGCACAAACCCAAATTGTGATGCCATACATGCCAGGCTCGCCCTTCATATAAACCCTAAAAGGGCAGTTTCCTCGGTACGTTGCTAATCGTTAATCAGTACTCACATATTCATAAGGATATAAGTTCTTTCACGAGTTAGATTGAAATTGATCGAACACTACCCTGGTGTCTTGTAGCTTGTCCTTGGTTTCTTCAATTCTCTGTGCTCTTGTGTCTCTGTTGTCAAATCGCAAGAATTTCAGTGTAGACAAAAATCGGTTTCTTGACATAGCAGCAGAAAAGAAGGGTTGCCCAAAGGCAACATTACTTCCCCACAGATCGGAAGCACTTGTGCGATGTCCATGAGTTCGACCAGCTGCTAATACAGCGAACACTTAAGTTGCATTTATATCCCTCCATGTCGTTTTTTCGAAGAATGAGCTACATTCCACAAAGAATTTACTCGTTTGGCTTCCCTGTTCGTTTCTTCTACAATGATGCTCACGATTTCCGGTGAGATAAATAATAAACATGACTATGTTATTGTTTTGATTGTTTTTCCATCATTAACTGGGCCAGGTGTTACACTCAAAATGTTGCGACGCCACCCACCTTTTAGTGGTTCACTAGAAAATTGTAGTCCCCTTCTAGAAACAAACAAACCTCCAGTGTCTTCGCCTTCTTCTTCTTCTTCTTCTTCTTCTTCTTCTTCTTCTTCATCCTCTTCTTCTTATAATTGTTCTCATGAATGTGTAGTGTCTTCTGATATTTCGTCATCAGTTTCATCTGATGCTATGATATGGTCTGTGTCAAGAGGTTCCATACATTCATTCAGTTTATTATCAATGTCCCATTCAGAATGAGATTTTCACTCTGCAGCGGAGTGTGCGCTGATATGAATGTGCCATTCATTTTCATCGTCACTGACATCACAATTGTATAGAATTTCCATGAGCACTTCGCTAGAAAGTCCTTTGGATTTCCTTACTTGCAGATGAAATACTGACTCGTGTAATGTCAGCTCAACAGTGAACGTCAAATTCAACCCAACAATAGTAACCAACAACAATAACAAACATTGGATCTATAGCAAAACTCAACAAAGAAGATGAATGACAGATATATTTCCCAAAATCTTCTTTTTCTACAAATAAGAAAATGAGACGTTTCACAATTCCACCAATAAATAACTTGAATAACAATGATAAAGCCAGAAAGTTAGACAGTCGTGAGTGTGAATTCAACGTCAATCATTTTAGTACAGAGTCATGAAACCACAGGGAAATGGCCCTTCAGATAACATTGATGTAGGGAGAAAAAAATTCCCAATCATGTCGCCGCCTTAGATAGCGAAATGTGTGATATATTTCGAATGTTTGTTAAAACTGCAATCTATCGGTAATGCATTGAGATGCCAAACAATGCAGCTTGATCTGCAATATTGGTTGGTTAAGAAAATCAACCTGGGGTAGTCAGAATACCCCGGTTGGTAATGCGAGGGTTAATGTGGATGTATTCCTCTACAAGTACCGTGACCTTCTGGGATTGGGGTTGGGTTGTTTGAGGGAAGAAACCAAACTGCGAGGTCATCGGTCTCATCGGATTATGGAAGGACAGGGAAGGAAGTTGGCCGTGCCCTTTCAAAGGAACCATCCCGGCATTTGCCTGGGACGATTTAGGAAAATCACGGAAATCCTAAATCAGGATGGCCGGATGCGGTATTTAACTGTCGTCCTCCCGAATGCGAGTCCAGTGTGCTAATCACTGCGCCAGCTCGCTCTGCAATTCTGGGCCTCGTAATGACCGTGCCTTACATGGATCTGATCTATCAGCTGCTCCACATATTTGTCTGGGAAGAACAGTCTCCAGTGATCCGTGCTCTCGTCTTTTCTGCGAAACAGCACACCCTTGTAGACCCTGAAATAGCGGGGTATTTTTTTGCAGCCCTTGCTGCCAAAGTTGATTTTGATGTTCTTCAGTTCAGCGTCTTCATTTTGCACTCTCCACATAATCCTGCAGAACGCACGAGTTTCCTTTTCCCCCCAGACTCCTTTCATGTACAGAGACTGAATTTCGTTCCTTGTCTCCTCCCCGTCATTGCCTTTCTCTCCCGGTGTAGCCGCGACAGAGCATAGGTAATACAATTCTCGGTCCCTTTAATGTAGCGTATCTGGTAACTAAATTGCTGCAGGAACATTGCCCAGTGAACCAAACAGCCTTTTAGTATTCTACAGTCTTGCAGAAAGCTAAGGGCCTTATGGTCGGATAGCACTGTTACCTCTCTACCTTTCAAACACATACGGACCTTTTTGAATTCCTACACGATTGCAAGCAGCTGCTTCCCTGATCTATGTTCCTGTCGATTGGTTTTTCTTGGAAGATTTCTCAGCCTATCCCATAATCTGAACTCTCCGACGACAAACGGAACGGAAGTGTCACTTCGGATTCCTCTGTCCATTTCCGGGATGCGTTTTTCTTTAATAAGTACATAAATTTAGGCTAATCATTCCTCTATACCCGAAGAATTTTTGATAAAATCCACATAATCCTAGGTACGATCTTAATTGCTTTCTGTTTGTCGGCCTTTTGCAATCCGTGATTGATTTTAGTTTCTCGGCACTCGGTAAAATTCTCTTAGATGTAAGAGAGTGTCCTATAAACTGAATTTCTGCTCGGACAAATTCGCATTTGGCAATCTTAAACGTCATCCCACCTCGTCTTTAGGCCACAAGCACTTCCTCCAGCAACTCAGTTTTCGTTTTATGATTCCGTCGCAATTGAAATGTCCACATATGTGACCAACTTACTCATCAAGCGTTCTCCTAAGACATTTCTTAGCACCCTCGCAAATACTGCCACTGAAAGCTTGAGGCCGAACGGTTGAAATGAAACTTCTACTCATAAAAGAAAAATTAATTAATTAATTAACTTGCTTGTTCTTTGACTTTTTGTCTTGATGCAGATAACACAGGTACTGGCTTCAAACTCGCTTTTGATTCTTTTTCCTAGATGCATACATTCTAAATATTTTTCCCGTCGAAGATAAAAAATATGTGGAAGAAAAAAAACCTGACTATAGATGAATATGTTTTCTTTGTGTAAAGAGAGAACGGGTTAGGTACAGGACGAATTGGCGGTCGGAGTTTTCCGTTTCTCCAGTTCTCAGAGAACGCCAGGCAACATTGGAGGAAACTTACAATTCGTGATGGAGACTCCGTCTCTCTCTTATCCACGAAAGTACTCACAGTAGCCGTAACATTTTCTAGAAAACACTTTCAAAATGAGAAAGTTGAACCAACAGTGTCAGTATGATATCTTCTGACTAATAAACTGGTTTCTTAAGGAACGTCTTGAACACACAAGATGATGGCGAAATAATGTGCGTCGTTCGGACCGTGATAGTAGCAGATACTCCCAGTATTGTTAATTCACGAAGAAATCACTATGCACTATATTGCGAAACACACCAGCAGTTTTTATGAAGGTCTGGGGATCGAACATCGAATAAAAGTTCGTAAACGATACTTACCTTTTTCACAAATTAAGTTTTTTTTATTTTTGGTACTTGCGATTACAAGACCTCTGCACTTCAAATTACTTCTTTTTGCAAACTTATCTGACCTCAAAAGGCACAATGTCCAATCCACATTTCTTATCTCCAACAATTACATGAAAACATAGGTACTCCTCTGTTTTTTTCCAGTAAAGAACGTTGTCGTCTGAGCAAGGAGCGTTGACATATCAAATTCCGATAGCGCATCGTCACTGGTACTCGCAGCCAGAGCATTGCAATCATATTACCCTTAGAGTTTCAAAGTTGGCTGATAACCTTTCCCTCTCATCTGCCAATGGTTGTTGCAAGGATCCTTAGGTTAAGTCAACTCTAAACAAAAGATTGGGTTACCGAAGTTTTTGCAGCAGTACTACATTACCAAGCTGTTTGGGCTTTCTCACAATTACCTTACTCATCTTACGTGCGTCTAACACGATTAGAACCGATTTGTTTACTTACCTTATTTATCTTACGTGCGTCTAACACCATACGAACCGATTTGTTTTACTTTACATTTACAATGGGATTACAATAATTCGCTCATAGACTGCTCTATAATATCCCATTCTAGCATTTGCCCTAACCTGGTTCTGACCGCTTCCCGATCAGCTATAGGAATAATATAAGGCTTCCATTAATCGGCTCAAGCAGTATCACTTTAATGGAGTATTCGAAGTCTGTTACTTTACCGGGGCAATCGGAAACTAAAGAGTGTACATAACGTTCGGGAACACTTTCAATTATTCATTGCACGAGAACCAAAGACTGGACATATATCATACATATGTCATTTTGAAGCGAAACCCTGAGAGGTTTTTTTTTTTTTTTTTTTTTTTCATGTAGGCAGCCACAGCATAGTTTGGTAATTTGACGATAGCCAACGCTAGTCGAAAACATGGTGAATTCAGGTCCGGAGTGAGCTTCCTGTGTGTTGAGAGTTCGACAGAAAAAAGTGTGCTGCAGCTGTTCAAAGGATGTTTAGAACCAAGTAGAAGCCTCAAAGAAGGAAGGCCATTTATCAGTGGCACAACAAATTCGTTACGACGGGTCGCTTGTACTCGGCAAAGAGAAGCGTACGTCCCAGCGTCAGTGAAGTGAATGGGGAGCGCGTACGAGAGACATTCATAAGGATTCCAAAAAAATCGGTGCGCCTTGCATCCTGTGAACTCTAAATGGCTCCAATGACAGCGTGGAAAGTCCTGCAACAGAAGCTGTCTATGAAACCATTCAAGTCTGAGCTAATTCAGAAGCTCAACGACGACAAGGGCAAGCTTTTTGAGTTTTGTTCGAAGTTGCAACAATTGAATGGGGATGGCATTGTTGACTTCTTAATTTTTAGCGACGAAGCCACTTTTCACCCCAGTCGGAAAGTGAAAGGCATAATTGGCAAATCTTGGGTACAAAGCATCCATATACTTAAATGCTTGTTAACTCACAAGATGGATACATCACGTAACTAATGAGCAGGTAGTGAACAGAACTGGAGAGAAAAGGAATTTGTGGGACAACTTGACTGGACAAGGGCATCAGTTGATAGGGCATGTTCTGCGGCATCAAGGGATCACCAATTTATCAGCTTAGGGAAGCGTGGAGGGTAAATATCACGAAGGGAGACCAAGAGATGAATACACTAAGTAAATTCAGAAGGATGTACGTTGCAGTAGTTACTAGGGGACGAAGAATCTTGCACAGGATAAAGTAGCATGGAGAGCTGTATCTGCGTCTACAAAAAATAAGTCCCTTGCAGTCAATACCATCGAGGGTTCCGAATCGTTTGAAATTGACGCGGTCTGGAAACCAGGACAATTTTATTCATAAAAACTAGTCTGAAGAACACGTTAGTAACAGAGCAAGTAGGTTCTTAACCAACCAATATTGCAGATCAAGCGGCATTGTTTGGCATCTCAATGCATTACCGATAGATTGCAGTTTTAACAAACATTCGAAATATATCTCACATTTCGCGATCTAAGGCGGCGACAGAATTGGGAATTTTTTTCTCCCTACATCAAAAGGAAGCACAGAAACGCTTGTGAATTTTTACTAATCAAACCGTTGACTAGTTGGGACTTACGACTGCAGTCATCTGTACGGTTTTAAGGCTTTTGGTATCAGTATTGCATTAGAAGGGGGATGAAGTCTGACAAGTACTTCCTTCTTTTTCTTTTTCAAGAACGAACAAATGCGGTCGTTCAGTGCGGAGCCGGTGTCTTAATAGCTGCCACCATACTGGACAGATTATACTTTATTTATAATACTACACTCATACATCCTGAACGTTTATGGTTTCATCACGTATTGTTTGTAATGGTGCATGTGAGTTGACTTAGGTTTGGCAGCAGTTGATGCAGCCCGTCTGCCATATTGAAAACTCAAAACACGATTAAGTCAATAAGCAGTTCTACATCTTGTAAGTTTACAAAACAACGTAATGACATTGGAAATGATAAGCAATCACAATGCTCACTGTGAATGCAGGTGAAATTTAATTACCAAAAATAAATTGAAAAAGTTCATAAAACAGGAATGAACTTCCCTGATCAATCGAAATGTTCTTTGTAAGGCACCTGTTTTACACAATACTTTCAGCATTTCGCGGCCCTGTTAGCAACTGTATAAATATTAAATTCAAAATTAACAGCCTCAGTTGCGGAGTTAGCTAGATTTACCTAGGTTTCAATTGGGATAACCCAGCCTTCTTCAGAATTACACTTACTAATATTTGTCCATAATGGACATTGTCAACCTAGAAATGCAAATACACCATGTGTCGTTATATTTTAAAAACTAACTGAAGCTGCCTCAGCCCCACTTCCCGACCGCGATGCGACAGCCACGAGTGTTGTACTTTAGTTAAGTTTTTAAAATATAACGACACATGGTGTATTTGTATTTTTAGTTTGACAATGTCCATTATGGACAAACATTAGTAAGTGTAATTCTGAAGAAGGTTGGGTTATCTCAATTGAAACCTAGGTAAATCTAGGTAACTCCGCAACTGAGGCTGTTAATTTTGAATTTAACCTGTACTACACCTTGACATCGACTAAGCGATACCACAATTGTCATACAGAACAGTCTGAGGATATTTCTTAAGGTTAAAGGGTTGCCGCATCAGACTGCTGTAGCCTTTGTGGTGTGATCTGGACCTCGTTTTTATCTTTTCCCCTTCTTCATCCTTTGTTCCAGCTTCATCAAAGGCGTGGTAGAAGAATCGGGAACTCTATTCCAGATCATCACATTTTCTGCCTTTGCTGCAAATAGCTCTGTCTCTTCGGATCGTTGAGAATAGTGACTCCAACTCAGTATGTTCTGCCATGTATGCAGAGTCAGCTGCGTTCGGTGCCCAGCTAATAATTAATTTGTTTGTTACTGGCATTAGAATATTTTGTACTTCAGTTTCCTCACAATCATTTAAATTTTCTCGTGATCGTAAAGGTATTTGTCTATCTGATGCTATCTTTCCATTTAGTGTTTTTTCCAGCTCCAGGAAATTGTTATTAAGATAATTACAAATTCTGCAATCGTAATCTAAGCCGGCCGGAGTGGCCGTGGAGTTCTAGGCACTACAGTCCCGAACCGAGCGACCGCTGCGATCGCAGGTTCGAATCCTGCCTTGGGCATGGATGTGTGTGACGTCCTTAGGTTAGTTAGGTTTAATTACTTCTAAGTTCTAGGCTACTGATGACCTCAGAAGTTAAGTCGCATAGTGCTCAGAGCCGCTTGAACCATTCGTAATCTAAAAACATATCAGCTGATATCTGTAACATAGTCTGAGCTGTGGCGCCGTTTTAGTTAGTATGTAAAGTGTCCTTATTTTACGCTTACATGAGCTTGATCCATAATGACAGGACGATGCAGAATGAGATCTTCAGAAAATAATAATTATATTACATCAACAAAAGGCAGTTGCAGTTCAGTTAATCTCATGTACCAAGAACTAACAAAACAATCTCTACCAATATGGAATGGCACGAACGGACAAGTTAAAGTGAAACACATTTTGGAGACGAACAAAGCAGGTGATTAATGATATCTTAAAACTGCCATTTAGAAACAGAACGGCGAGCTTTTGTGCAGAAGGGATAAGGCCAGAATAATACATTATTCCTTTTAACATAAATAAGGCTGGGGTTGAGGGTAAGAGGCTGCATGTCATTAACAGGGCTGGGCTGTGACACAGCAATAAAAATAAAAATGTACTCACCTCTAGTGCGACAGTGATAGGCTGAAGCCATACTTAGCGATAAAGCCGCGACACAGTGGGGAGATCCCAAGTATAACAAAGCATTTTATCCCTCTGTCTTGTCTGACGGTAGACCACACAAGTGTGAGGAAATAAGCAAGGGCATCGAGAGCTTTGCTTTCTGAGAAATGCGGACGATACGCTTCACATATCGTGGAAACAGATAGCAAAGCAGTAGTTAATTATTCCTGTGGGAATTTTTGTGTGCAAATAAATTGCGCACGTCGCTACAACCTACAGCGAGTGTACAATAGCTATCATTTCAACTAGGGAAGATTACTGTTCTGTGGAACGCAGGGAAGTTGCGTCTGAGTGAACTGAGTCAAGGCCATAGTAGGAAATTTGCGTTTGAGATCCAGCATGGAGACAACGCCGTTGCAGATGCCACTTGGTAAAGTACCCTTGCGCAGCAGGCCACAGTAAAAGTTGAGTCTAGATTTTGCTCACTCAACTTGCATATACTTTGACCAGAATTTCAAAAGTTAGGATACTAACCTACCCTCGCGCTGTTTACATGAGTTTTTCCATTGGTTCTAAAGGGAAATTTACTCTCCACCAACTCACTGCATTGACCAGCTATGACAATGTAGACTTTAATGAACTCATGAGGACTTTTAATAATAATTCTTTCTTGTGACAAAAAAAATTCATATGTAGAGATTACGATTTTAATAATCGTCATTTCAATGTGTTCAAGAATTAAATATTTTGTTATTGAGTGTCAAAAGTAATTGAACATGATTTTTGTTTATCACTTGACCAATGAAAGCAATAGTTGATCAATTATATGTAGAGTAAAAAAAAGGGGAATACCTGTGTTGTCTTTCTATAATAGACCCCAAACTTACACGTTTATTAATTCATGCATTCTAGGTACATGACAGCAGCATTTCTAATGATTTTTGTTATGATTCACACCTGATATTAGCTGCCTTAAAGGCCCAGGGACATATTTAATTAGAATGTCTGCTTGACACACTGGGCTTGATGTTTTGTCAATTTGCACTCTAAGTGGTAAGCTAAGTTGGCACACATTAGTACACTCACTGTGCAAGTCTGGCACCACTAGCTCAAGGGTAGTATCGACCATACCTCTTGCAGCACCATTGCCAATATCTATGAGTAAGAGTTCGTATCTGTGGGTTGAGTCCTTAGAAGGTCTTTGCTTGCTGATATACACTCCTGGAAATTGAAATAAGAACACCGTGAATTCATTGACCCAGGAAGGGGAAACTTTATTGACACATTCCTGGGGTCAGATACATCACAAGATCACATTGACAGAACCACAGGCACATAGACACAGGCAACAGAGCATGCACAATGTCGGCACTAGTACAGTGTATATCCACCTTTCGCAGCAATGCGGGCTGCTATTCTCCCATGGAGACGATCGTAGAGATGCTGGATGTAGTCCTGTGGAACGGCTTGCCACGCCATTTCCATCTGGCGCCTCAGTTAGACCAGCGTTCGTGCTGGACGTGCAGACCGCGTGAGACGACGCTTCATCCACTCCCAAACATGCTCAATGGGGGACGGATCCGGAGAACTTGCTGGCCAGGGTAGTTGACTTACACCTTCTAGAGCACGTTGGGTGGCACGGGATTCATGCGGACGTGCATTGTCCTGTTGGAACACCAAGTTCCCTTGCCGGTCTAGGAATGGTAGAACGATGGGTTCGATGACGGTTTGGATGTACCGTGCACTATTCAGTGTCCCCTCGACGATCACCAGAGGTGTACGGCCAGTGTAGGAGATCGCTCCCCACACCATGATGCCGGGTGTTGGCCCTGTGTGCCTCGGTCGTATGCAGTCCTGATTGTGGCGCTCACCTGCACGGCGCCAAACACGCATACGACCATCATTGGCACCAAGGCAGAAGCGACTCTCATCGCTGAAGACGACACGTCTCCATTCGTCCCTCCATTCACGCCTGTCGCGACACCACTGGAGGCGGACTGCACGATGTTGGGGAGTGAGCGGAAGACGGCCTAACGGTGTGCGGGACCGTAGCCCAGCTTCATGGAGACGGTTGCGAATGGTCCTCGCCGATAACCCAGGAGCAACAGTGTCCCTAATTTGCTGGGAAGTGGCGGTGCGGTCCCCTACGGCACTGCGTAGGATCCTACGGTCTTGACGTGCATCCGTGCGTTGCTGCAGTCCTATCCCAGGTCGACGGGCACGTGCACCTTCCGCCGACCACTGGCGACACCATCGATGTACTGTGGAGACCTCATGCCCCACGTGTTGAGCAATTCGGCGGTACGTCCACCCGGCCTCCCGCATGCCCACTGTACGCCCTCGCTCAAAGTCCGTCAACTGCACATACGGTTCACGTCCACGCTGTCGCGGCATGCTACCAGTGTTAAAGACTGCGATGGAGCTCCGTATGCCACGGCAAACTGGCTGACACTGACGGCGGCGGTGCACAAATGCTGCGCAGCCAGCGCCATTCGACGGCCAACACCGCGGTTCCTGGTGTGTCCGCTGTGCCGTGCGTGTGATCATTGCTTGTACAGCCCTCTCGCAGTGTCCGGAGCAAGTATGGTGGGTCTGACACACCGGGGTCAATGTGTTCTTTTTTCCATTTCCAGGAGTGTATATGGGTTCACTGGCCCGAGAGGAGAGGCACGAAGTTTGAAGATTGGCAGTAGCATCGCGACAAGATGTGGTCACGAGGTTCTAGCGGCCAAAACCACAAACTACACATGGAGAGCCTGTGCAGGTTGAAGATACCGGAGTACTTCACAGGGGGTCTTTTTTTTAAATCTCATTTTGTTCACTCGTTCTGCTCGGGGCGCACGTCGTAAGACACCCGTTTAAGTTCGTTGTTGATCCATTAACTCAGTTTTTCTTTTATTACAGAGGGCTGCTAACCCTCTGACCGAACACGCTGAGCTAGCGTGCGGCGCGGGACAGTGTCGACTACCAGAAGCAGGCCGACCTCCCGTCGGTTGGTTGGCAACATTCGTGTCGGACGACCTCTCGTGGCCTGGCTGCCCTCTTCTACCTGGCTTTCATCGGCACCACTCAGTAACTGCTACAATGCATCGTGGATCCAAGGAACTGCTTGCTGATAAAGGAGAGTAACATTCTGTAATCATCATGATGATTTGTATCATTGTCTACCTGCCATCCAAATTACTTTCTGGTTTGTACCTAGCCATCAGAGCTTTACTCGATCGGCTCTTTGGTTGTAAATATGTCATAGTATTTTAGTAAGGCACTAGTTGTCGTTTAAAAATTTGTCCCACTACTGCATTGCCTTTCCTTATTATTTTCAGGTTTGTACCCGATGCTCAGAGTTTTACTTGTCAGCTCTTTGGTCGTAAATGTAAGCTGTAGTATTGTACTAAGACACTAGTTGTCGTTTGAAAATTTACTCCGTTAATATATTGTCTTTCCTTTCTGGTTTATACCCGATCGTTAATGTTCTCATGAATCAGCTCTGTGGTCGTAAATACAGCAAGAACAATTGTACTAAGGCACAGATTCCCATTAAACAAAACAGGGTTTCGTTACATTTAGATGTCAACCGGTTCAATTCTTTCATTCTAATTGCATTATTTTTAATCTGAACAATCTGTTGTACTAAGTACGCTGTGCGTTGCTGTCTTTGAACGACCAGGTCATTATTGGTGTATTTTTAACTGGATCTGGTTCTGCCGAGTGAGTACTCTTGTAATAAGTGTCCACAAGTAATGTTTTAAGACGTTCCTTCAGAGCAATCTTAATAACTGACAATCAGTTTAACTTGGAAAATATTAACAGCTAACTGTCATCAAGGCCATAGTCAAAATAAGATTGTCAAAAGGGATGGACTGGGATCGAGTCGCACTTTGGTTGCCAATTGTAATTAAGAAGTTGCTTGCTTTGAAGTAACCCTCATCATTGTCACATTCCTTCCTAATCTGTTTAACCTTTACGCACAAGTGCGCATATTCACCCCGAATCTCTCGACATACAGCTTTAAATTTAAAAGTTATGGTTCAAATGGCTCTGAGCACTATGAGACTTAACTGCTGTGGTCATCAGTCCCCTAGAACGTCGAACTACTTATACCTAACTATCCTTAGGACATCACATACATCCATGCCCGAGACAGGATTCGAACGTGCGACCGTAGCGGTCACGCGGTTTCAGACTGTAGTGCCTAGAACCGCTCGGCCACTCCGACCTGCTAAATGTTACGTTATCTCTTTTGAGTAATTGAATCACTCTTGTTATCAATGGTTTTCATATGTTGCAAAGGTCATTTAATAAGAGAAATTGGGTCCAGCGCGGCAATAAACACCGCTGTTTCACTCGATAATTGGTAGCTGATTTGATTTCTCTTGCAAGAGCTTATTCATTATACAAATTTGTTCATTTTGTAAAAAAAAGCAAACTTTATAGTCATATATTGTTAATTAAACAGGTTGTTGAAAAGAAAGTTATATTGGTGGGTCCTCTCCTCCACGTCTTCCTTGATTCCAGTGAGTATCGCGTCTGACAGTCTGTCATTGGAATACCCTGACAAGTCGGGCTCAGAAAGATGACTACGGTTTTGCCAAATTTATTGTAAACAAATCTACAATGCATAACAATTTCTTACGTGAAAGTACTATAGAAAGGGCAAGATGGCTGAACATCAACGACCTTTACCTCATTGTAGATATTGCTGCTCAGATCAAAGCAATCAATGAATTTCCTCACTAATCAATCAGTCCCCAACTGAGAGTAAATTCAGCATCTGGAATAGAAAATAATTTTTGATTTGTCACATACATGAAGTCCAGTTATTAACACTTAAATAATGTTCAATAGAGTCCGCAGTATTATTAAACTGCAAGAATTACCGTATCTTCTCTTTTGTTGACCTTGGCTCACGTTGGATAGTGCCGTTTTTTAGCGTTTCCCGTCTCTCGTCTTTCTTTTTTTTCCGTCGTGGTGCACATGGCTCGTTGCAGCAATATCCTTGCAGTTTCTTGTCTAATTGCATCTCAGAGACATGACTGCTACGCAGATATTTTTTTCATGGAAGGCGTCACAAGCTTAACCCAGTTAAGAGACTTGATACGTGGTTCTCACTTAACATTTGTAAAGTCGTAACCCCGTGAGTGATGGATACTCACATATATTAAGAGAAGCCACGTTGTTATTTTTGTATCTTTGGCTTAAATGTTCATTATTAGCTACCTTGTGAACATAGCTATCATTTGTAAAAGCTTTTTTACGCAAGGTATTCTACAGAACAATCCAACCCAGAGATAGTAACCTGATTTGACTGTAATTGATATTACACAGACAATTTACTGTAGCTCTGCGGAGCATCAAATGACAGCACATTAGTTCTTTGTAGGAAAATCTCAGTTTAATAAAGTCACAGCTTATCTTATTGGAAAATAACCTGCCTCTCACTATTCTTCATGAAATCTATGCATATTACTTGAGTATTTGATTGAGTTTAGTCTCTTTCATTTACACAAGGACACAAGCCACACAATTTGTAAATGTAATGCTGAAATTTTTTCAGTATACTGTTATTTATGACTACGCAAAATCAATTCTCACACGAACCAACATGAACACCTCGAAACAAAGCGAACGAAAGACAGAGACTGAAATAAAAGATGGCAGGCCATTTATATTAGGGTCGCCTCACCACACAGTTGTAGCGTTGTAGGACAAAAATGATGATACTGAAGTTGTTACATTAATGCATAGATCTTCAAAAATGGTTTTGAGATCTAGGTAAACTACAGTTACGATTCTCTTCATCAAGTATAAAAATTTGTGAGGGTAGAATTACAAAAGAAGAATTACATTAATCAATACTGAGACAAAATTCCAATTAATTCTGAAAACAGTGCGTAAATTCCGAAAGCCCCTAAATGCTATGTGGCAGACTATTACTCAAAGAACAAATGATGTTTCAAAGTCTGAGCAGCTCTAAAATGCAAGAATAATGGATAAGATCGAGGCTCACGATCCCAGTACAAAACATTTGCTACAAAAAGCAAACTCAGGTTGCGAAATAAAGTAGCAAATTTTGAGCTGCACCAAGGAAAAGCAGCGCAATGCCTAAATATGAGACTTACACAAAAAACAAAGAACTACTAGGCTGGGACCAACGTCTCTCGAGATCTCTGCGGAGAAACGTTGCCCCGTGGTTGCAAACGCCAAGTGAAGTGTTCTGTTCACATTTCACCCCGCTCCTGAACGCCGCCGGTTGGAGGAGGGATTAGCAAGTTATGCCACCGTGACAACAGAAAAATTCTCGACTACTTCCAAAATGTAGGGTAAGTCCGAGGAATTTCCTCAACAAGCGTTTGTTGTATGTACGCAAACTGACGAAACGCTAGCACTGGACAAGCTCTCATGTTGATTGGCCTAAAATTACTATAACCACGAGATGCATCTCGTTTCCCACGCTGTGTACGGTAAAATGGCGGTGGCTCATTACATGCGTATTCCTCTAGGGAAGTTCGTTGACACTTCTGGCTACCCGCCAGGGACCTCTTATAGTTCGCACAGCTCTGAAAAGGTGCTTTGCGGTACCCCGGCCTGGGGTCACCGTTACTTGCAGCGGCCTTCTCACACGGCTGCACCGTCTTTGGGATAATTTGTGGAAACGTACCGATGATCCACTACTCGACCACCCAGTGCCTAAAGCTTGCACAGTACACCTCTACACCTCTCCCCGCGTTCAAGAAACGGGAAAATTTGCAGAACCAAACTCCCGACTTCACAAGCCCTATTCCTCGACCCACAAAATTTAGGATAATACTACAGCAAAGAATTTATGTTTCGTCTCTTAGTTACTTGTTACTAACCAGTTCTGTGACATCTAATTAACTGAGGAGCCAAAACATAAACACCATTACCAACTGCGTGGTAGTGTCTCGGACAAGTAATGCGATTGGATAAAAATTAAGAAAAGGTGAATAGAGAATTATTCTAGTGCTAGAAGCGCCGCAGATGAGGAGACCCACTGACACAGAAACGGCGTAAACAAAGGTCCGGGGCCTGGAATTAGCAGCTCTGAAACCGTGAATCTAGTCGGTTGTTCGAGTACTGTTGTCATGATCTTCTGTGAAAAGTGCCTGGGTGACGATGAAACCGCCAGCGCGCTACAGTGTGTCGGGCTTCCACGTCTTATAGCAGAACGTCGACATCGGAGTTTTACCAGCGCTATAACCAGGACAGACGGCGATCTGACACGATGATCTAACGATATCTTCAGTTGCAACGCACCCGTGATCGACCTTATTGGAATGCCGAGCCCTGGAAACGTGTCGCCTGTTCGAATAATCACGCTTCTCGTTGCACAGGGTCAATGATCTTGTCTGCATGCACAAAAATCTGTAAACTCCAAAAACACAACACGTCACCATGCCTAACAATGTGTAGGAAAAACGTTGGCATTGAAAGCATAGTCAGCACAGGTCCTGTATGGTTTTCAGGGGAATCCAACACACTTCTCTCGGAAGTACACCAGAAAGGGTCAATAATACTGAGATTTAGTGACTGTGGTAGTCTGGACAGATGCTGTACTTCATTGTCGAGCTTATAGAACCAACCCTGAACGATGCCAGTTATGTGAACAGGGACGCAATCCTCTTGGAGCATAGCATCGCCATCAGTTAAGGAACATTATATAACTGGATGGACCTGATACCCGATCAGCTGAAACGCTCACGTAATTCTTTGCAGTAAAGTGACCATGGAGAACACCCGTGGCACCGATGGAATGCCGTGGTATGGCTGGCCAAGTCATCACCAAATACCCGCAATGTCTGGCTCTTAGGAGGGCCAGATGACGGAAAGACTCATCCTACAAAACGACTTTCTTCTGATGCTCCATAGTCCCGGTTTAGGGCTCCGGCAGCACGTTGCTTGTTGCGGGCATTTGCGTCAGTGATGTGTGGTCTAGAATTCCAACTTGTCCTACAGTTCGCAGCTTATGGCAGCTTATGGAGCTCTCTTCGTGCTGCTTTTCTGCTGACTGTTCTGTAGTGACTTTTGCAGCTATCGTCCTCTTAATTCGTGTCACAATCCTCTTCAATGTGTCTGGAGGACGAAATGATCCGGCTGCAAACCCGTGAAGAATATCAGCTCTTCAATGACAGTCTGTCAAGATTACTCAACACACAGTTTCTCCCACGTTGTGACTTCACTAATGAAGTATTTTCACTTTCTCTAGATCTTCGATACGGTGCATCTTGAAACACCAAACACATCAGCTAACCTAGTAATTTAAGCACCTATCGTATGAGCACAAACAATTTACCGAAGTTGAATTCACGTAGCTGGCCACGACTAACTCATGCAATGTATTAAGGAATTTTGCACAGTTGCAGTTCATGGGGAAATGCACAGCGCAACCTACAGACTTGAATACACTCTACGTTTATGTTGAACCAAGCATTTCCCGTGGTGTTCCCGTATTTTTGTCAGAGAGAGACATTTACCTTGGTTTCTATGGACTCTTTGGAGTGATTCGTGGCTCCATATGAGCTGTGGACTATATGAACGTTACTGGGAATCACCTTAATTCCTTCGTGCTTCTTGTCTGTCCCAATAGCGATTGCATCTTTCAGAGGGACGAGTGTTGCATCGAAAGACCAGAATCGTGTTGCAGATGTGTGAAGAGCACTATAGTGAATTCCGTCGATGAGTCGATCACCAATTTCAGCCAGATGGAATACATCTTGGAAAACATCTTGGACGTTATCTTTCATCGAGAGGAGGCATGGCTGGCACCGTGATCGGCTATTAAAACTAAGTTTTTGAAAACAGCCAGAAGTAGAACTTTGTAGTTCTTATTTAGCAGTTCGGTCTTCAGGTGAACACGAGCATCTTCAGAACTTATGTTGTAATAGATAGAAACCGACATAATACGAAAAACTTACAAAGACGTCAAGTAAAGTATATTTTCTATTACCTGTATTTTGACTTACGTTTACGTTTCCTGACAGTATTAAGGATTGGATTTAAAGTTGGTTGACAGCTCTAGGGATTAAAGTGGCTGTGCAAAACTTGCATTTTAAGTACGTTTGAAGTACAGTGGTAAATAATGAAACTGACAACGCCGAAGATGAAATTGACTGTGAAAGAGTACTTGTAACGTCTATGTTGTAATGTATCCAAAGATACTTCGCAACTACATTTTACTTGCCTCCTTTATGGGTGTATGTATAGACGTCTGACATCTGTCCATACCTGCTTATCTTTCAAAACATTCAAGTACATCTATAAAAATTAAAATATCTTAGAAAACACATTACGAAAACAAATATTTAATACTGCCTTTACATAAATGCATTCAAAACTACCGTTTTCCAAAATAATTCTGATATGATAATACGGCAGGTACTATAGTTTGGTTGCTTGTCAATAGCATTTCATCATATAATTGGAAGAACTCAAGTAAATTAAATTCGTTTTGTTCCTTTAATAAAGTCTGGAAGTTTTTTTTCTAGTTTTCTAGTTCTTTCAGAAAGTGGAATAGAGGACCTTTACCTACAGCGTGGATAACAGGAAAGTGATGTAGTACTACACTATACAGAAAAGTAGTAAACGAATGAAATTCAATTGTACAGGAAAGGAATGGTATATTAAACTTACATAAAAATGTGTTGTAATACACCGGACAGCGAGATGTCTCCCAGGGTAGAAAGTGGAAGTAGTGTTTTGAACTAGCAATTCCATTAGACACGTTGCAATACACAAATAGAATGTACATGAGGACAAAAACAGGAATTCAAGAGTATGTGAACTGATTGCTAAAATTGTCAGAGCACGTTCATTGGAGAAACCAGAAGAGCTTTTAATATACGCTATAAGGAACACCACAGTTTAAACTCAAATCATAGAGCAATGGATTAACTTTTGAGAACAACTAAACGTACATTAGGTGAAATTTATGACAGTATGAAAATTATCCACACCGCAGAAAAAGATCTTTTGTTAAATGTTTTGGAAAGATTGGGAATTTTCGCAGAAAAGGAGAAAAACCCGAAAATTTATTAAAAGTACGATATGTTAGAGGACATTTGTTTTATTCGTTTAATAATTCACATGGGTTCTTCTAGTTATTCGAAGGAGTGTGGTAGATAAGCAACGAAAATACACTCCTGGAAATGGAAAAAAGAACACATTGACACCGGTGTGTCAGACCCACCATACTTGCTCCGGACACTGCGAGAGGGCTGTACAAGCAATGATCACACGCACGGCACAGCGGACACACCAGGAACCGCGGTGTTGGCCGTCGAATGACGCTAGCTGCGCAGCATTTGTGCACCGCCGCCGTCAGTGTCAGCCAGTTTGCCGTGGCATACGGAGCTCCATCGCAGTCTTTAACACTGGTAGCGTGGACGTGAACCGTATGTGCAGTTGACGGACTTTGAGCGAGGGCGTATAGTGGGCATGCGGGAGGCCGGGTGGACGTACCGCCGAATTGCTCAACACGTGGGGCGTGAGGTCTCCACAGTACATCGATGTTGTCGCCAGTGATCGGCGGAAGGTGCACGTGCCCGTCGACCTGGGACCGGACCTCAGCGACGCATGGATGCACGCCAAGATCGTAGGATCCTACGCAGTGCCATAGGGGACCGCACCGCCACTTCCCAGCAAATTAGGGACACTGTTGCTCCTGGGGTATCGGCGAGGACCATTCGCAACCGTCTCCATGAAGCTGGGCTACGGTCCCGCACACCGTTAGGCCGTCTTCTGCTCACGCCCCAACAACGTGCAGCCCGCCTCCAGTGGTATCGTGACAGGCGTGAATGGAGGGACGAATGGAGACGTGTCGTCTTCAGCGATGAGAGTCGCTTCTGCCTTGGTGCCAATGATGGTCGTATGCGTGTTTGGCGCCGTGCAGGTGAGCGCCACAATCAGGACTGCATACGACCGAGGCACACAGGGCCAACACCCGGCATCATGGTGTGGGGAGCGATCTCCTACACTGGCCGTACACCTCTGGTGATCGTCGAGGGGACACTGAATAGTGCATGGTACATCCAAACCGTCATCGAATCCATCGTTCTACCATTCCTAGACCGGCAAGGGAACTTGCTGTTCCAACAGGACAATGCACGTCCGCATGTATCCCGTGCCACCCAACGTGCTCTAGAAGGTGTAAGTCAACTACCCTGGCCAACAAGATATCCGGATCTGTCCCCCATTGAGCATGTTTGGGACTGGATGAAGCGTCGTCTCACGCGGTCTGCAGGTCCAGCACGAACGCTGGTCCAACTGAGGCGCCATGTGGAAATGGCATGGCAAGCCGTTCCACAGGACTACATCCAGCATCTCTACGATCGTCTCCATGGGAGAATAGCAGCCTGCATTGCTGCGAAAGGTGGATATACACTGTACTAGTGCCGACATTGTGCATGCTCTGTTGCCTGTGTCTATGTGCCTGTGGTTCTGTCAGTGTGATCATGTGATGTATCTGACCCCAGGAATGTGTCAATAAAGTTTCCCCTTCCTGGGACAATGAATTCACGGTGTTCTTATTTCAATTTCCAGGAGTGTATGATACCTGCCACATTATCCTAGTAGAAATATTTTTAAAAACGGTACTTTAGAACGTATTTATGTAAAGATTTATTTTTGAAAGACGTTTTAATCTTTACTCATATTTTTTTAAAAGATAAACAGGTATTTACAGATAAGAGACGTCTATGAGCACACCCACAAAAGGGAATTAAAATGTCAATTTCGGTTTTTTGTAGTTGTAAATCATCTTTGGAAACACTGTGTCATACATGTTACAAGCACTGCTGTACAGTCAATTTCATCTTCCGCGCTGTCAATTTCATCATCTACCACTGCACTCTAAACGTACTTTAAGTTTAAATTGGTGTACAAGCAGTTTAATTTTTAGAAATGTCAGCTAACTTTAACCGCAATCTTTAATGGTGTCGGGGAACTGACAACGTAAGACACCGTACTGGAAACAAAATGTATACTTTATGTAATGTCCACATAAGTTTTTCGTATTATCTCTTCTTTTAAGGTGCATATTCTGATGATGCTCTCGTTTATTTGGAGAGCAAAACTCGTAAATGATAAATACGAGTGTGCGACTTGTGGATGTTTACGAAACTTATTTTATATTTTGGCAGCTACGTATCCAGAAACAACAACCTCGTAATTTGAGAACTGCGTGACTTGAGGAGATATCTAGTGCCATATACTTTTGGCAACTTACCGAGGGCTTGTGGAATACATGCTACGCAGTGTTTCGCTTCAAAGCTGGACCAATGCGTTACTAAGCAGATGGTCATATCGGTTTTGAACCATCAATGCATGACTTATTAAGGAACAGCTCGTGACACTTGCGATTACCATTAAATTATATTTACACCAAAAAAACTGACACTCTTACATGTGACGGTGCACAAAACATCCGTCCAGTGGTTAGCAGATCTTGGGTCAGTTGCAACTCGGTCACATGATGGACGGCTGGGTGGGATGGCTATTCACTTCACGCTGTTGTAGCGCCCAACATGGTGTGTGTTTAGGCCAGGAAGGTCTTTTCACTTCATGAATTGCTTTTTTTTTCGACATGTAGGGTCATTTTGTCAAACGAACTGGCAGTTAACTCTTAATGACTGGAGAACTATTATTGAGAAAAGCACTTAACCCAGATAGTCCTATATTATTTGATTTTCAAAATTTATTTGTATCTTCTCTACATTCATTCACAAAGTTGTAAGGAAGGAAGTAAAACCAATATTGAGTATTTATATTTATTTAGTATTTCCAAAAATGGGCGTCCTTCCAGAAGGACGTCAGGACAATAGCGGAACATGTTTTTAAAGTATATGACATTGCTCAATTAACTTCTTTCGGTTTTCATACTTACAAATAAACATAAATAAATTTGAATTATGGGCTAAAACAGCTACTAAATACAAAAAAAACAAAGAAAATAACCTATAAACATATTTATGCACTTGTATGATAAGACAAAAAGCAACAAACATGAAGTGGTTCGCCACATTTTATGCACATAGTAGTTTTCTTGTGGCAACTTCGACATTTCAGCTGCTTCTTCTTTTTTGTAACCTCGCTCGTTAGTAATTCAGCAACATAATGTTCTCTTCCATCAAATCTAGAATCTAGTTTTGCCCTCTTGCTAGGACGTCCTATGCTGGTAGTGACTCTTTGGTGACTTTCAAGAATTGCAGTGACAATTCGACGACGTAATGTCAGGTGATCTATGGGTTCTTCATTTTGGTCTGCAATGTCTATAAAATGTGCAATGATCGGGAAATACCACTTCTTCCCTCTTATAGAGCATCTATATAGGGATACATTTTGGTCAGCTCGATCTGTGCCTTCCATATGAGTATTGTAGGAGTGTAATAAGTTAGGTTGAGGCACGCTAATCCTTTTCTTTTGTTACCTGTAAAAGCTTGCTTTAGAGCATAGTGGTTGCACTCTGTCAAAGTTGGTGGCTACAGTAACAACATTGTTGTCATTCCAACGTACAATGGAAATCCCGGCTGCTGAGTCAGAAGAAACTTCATATGATCCTCTATTTTCTTTTATCATTTTATCTACGGATGATAGAGTACAATTCCTAAATCTGTTTCCTCTTATTGTTCCTGTTGCTTCCGCGCCCCTATCTTTTAGGTCATGTAGTAGTTCAACGCTGGTGAAGAGGTTATAAAGTATATTTGATATGGAACACTTGAAGTAACTGGTCAACATAAGTCGTTACCACACCGTACCCCATACCTTTCGTTTAATAGTCCTTACTACACGTGCCAACTCCTTGGTAGGGTTCGAGCCAAATAATATATGCATCACTTGTGCCTCCACAACAAAATTTGAATCCGTATCGGATTGGTTTCCGTTTTATGAATTGTTTGTACTCGTGAATTCCGAAGTATGGGACCATCGATTCATCGACAGAATGAAGCCGCACGTGAGGTGCAAATTGTTTGAGTCTATCATTCAGCATACAAAGTAATGGGCGGATTTTCCCAAAACGGTCTGATTTATCTAAATTGTCATTGTTGCATACATGCAAATTGGAAAGGATGAAGTCAAATCGATCTCTGGACATGGCATTTGTTACGAGGTCGTTGTAACTGTCTTTATCTGATTGCCAGTACATCTTTCTGCGTGACACTGTTACATATCCACTTAGCAGAAGTACTGCAATAAACACCAACATCACATCTTCTGAACAATCACCTAGACTATTTCTCTTGGCTGCGTACTGATTTGTGTAAGTGACCATCATTAGAAGCACTTCGTTATCAAAAAACTGTTGGAAATGTTAAAGCGCTGTTCGCCCTTTCTTCATTCCAAATGTGAACATTAGAGGCCATATAGGTGTTGGATTAACTATTTCATCACTTTTCCACTCATATTTCTTGAGGTTTAGAACTTAAGTCTTCGATAGCCTTGCTGGTTTGTTTGTGGTTGTTGTTATTATTGTTGCTGTTTTCAGCACCCGAAACGTCATCAGTAGAGTTTAGAGGAGGGTGTAACGTTACATTCACACCAGTATTAGGTATTTCCTCATCTTTTGATTCTAACATGTCCAAACGTTCCATCAGTGTACATCTTTCCTGTGAATACAAAATGACAACATATTACCCTGACGTCCTTCGGGAAGGACGGTTGAAAACATTATTTAATTATAACTGACGAAACCTTCAATCGTAATGTGAACCCATAAATAATATAGACTAATTTTTTAACAAATTATATGACAAGTATCAGAATTATTGACGCAATATGAAAGAAAATATACATACCCATCGATGACAAGGTCAGTCAGTTCGTCCATGGTAAAATCGGCCCTATTTTCAAGACACAGTTTCTCACTCACTATGAACGACACCGTCAAACTGACTGTCGCCGCGCGCAACTGACTCTGCCTACATCATATAACAATGAGTCACAGTCCGTTGCAAACATGCGTTATTCGCAAAAATAAATAATTTAAACAGCCAGTTGCGCCGTTCTTCCAGAAGGACGTCAGAGTTATCTGGGTTTAGATAAATAGCAGGTATAAGACCAGATGAGTAGTGTCACACCTGCTACAGCTGGAGTGAGCTCACTACTGATCAACGTGGTAAAGCGACTGAGTCTGTAGGTAGCACTCCCTGGTAGTGCATCATTCATCACTACAATACTCGCAACTTCATGGATATCTTGATAACTGAATATTCATCTTGATGTCGAAGCTCGATATCCTGTCTGTGTTTGCTTCCAAATAATTGGTTTTTGAATAATTTGCACCTTCAGAAAGCGAAATTTTATCTAGACACGTTTCGCTATAGTTGCAACATCATTAGTACCTTTTCCTTATTTTCTATCTTGTTAACACATGATGTGGTTTCATTATTGCTAGTTTTCTTTTACTGTTCGTTATTTTTACATTTTTCCTCACTATCTTTATTGTGAAACTATGCTTTAAACTTGTCCGGTCTCACTGAGGCGAAGATCGAAGATAACTTTCGGTACCTTCTCAACTTAACCATGTCTAGTTTTCAAGATCGCATTGCACCTAATTCTTAGGAAGTAACACTCCTGGGTCCGTGAGTTTTGATGTGGATTACGCTCATCATGTCAGGCATCTTTGATATTTAAGACGATTATGTAATCAATATGAAAAAATTACCAGGTGTAAAAACTATATGAAACGTTCAAGTGAATATAAAGTCCCTAATGGTGCTTCAGAGACAATCTCAAGTGAGAGGAAGTGATTTAGTGTCAAAAACTTCGAGAATCGCGTTTCGGCAAAATCAAACTAGATATTACCTGCTATTCTTTTAAGCCGCGGAAAAGTGTATAGGGCTCCACATTTTTGTTTGTAACCGTCTGTTTTAACGTCTAGATGTAGATGATACTCTTTAGTTTAATACTATATTTTATTATCTGATAGGGTGTAAGTTATATGGGATGATTTATAGTTTTCTGTGGATCTTAATATTTCTTGAATGTATAACGCATTTTTAGACATTATTATGTATTACAAGACGTACATCTGCAAGCGATGAACGCTAAAAATTTATGTAATGTGCTTGTCTTTTATGTGCAATATAGCAGAACGATACTGTGAATCTTTCTTATATTATGATATACGATGAATTGAAGATGCTGTCAGGCTTGGAGGGAATCATGTTGTTTCGTCGCCCTATGTAGTTAATTCGGTTACACATGATCACAGACCAGAAGGAGTATTAGCTCAATGAATATTTCTAGGATTACAGTAGACACATTTTGTCACTGATTTATGACACAGTTGAGTTACATAAAATTCTCTGAACGTTTATTGCATTATTTCTACTGTAGATTTAGTAAGAGTTTTCTAGGACAACTGAAACCAGTCAGAATAAATAAAAAGAACGACGATGAAATTTACTTTATTTCTTTCTGCTGCAAACGTCTCAAGGAGTGACTGTGACGCTAAAATCACTGAAATTCGATCTTACGTAGTAGCCCTTGTAACACAGCATTCGTGAACGGAACAGTAAAAGTACGACTGGTAGTCATATTTAAAATACAATGGTGCATATGCAGTGTGATTCAACTGCTCCTACCGGTTGTATTTATGCAGCCCACACTACATCCGTATCAGGCGTAGTATCCAGACAGGCGACAGCCACGTAATCAATTTAATTTCGCTCTCAGAGCATCAGGTGGCTGATATCAAATGGAATCATAATGTAAAACATACAAGTTAGGATTGGTCATGTGTTACACTGTATTCTTGACACAAGATGACTTATTTCTGCCACACTCATTCAAGTGTCTCCAAACATTCCTTGTGTAATTGGTGATGTAATAATACGGATTTTCGACGTCTCTGTAAGTTTATTCCGTTTATAGTACTTAATCTTTCCTGAATGGTTCAGAAACGTGTGTTTCACCATCTGAAACTTCGAAATTAACAGGACATATCGAAATGGGAATTGTGTAAAAAAACTGCCTGGCATATAACCCAGTGAAGAAATCAACGTATGACGTACTGTGTTAATGTGCTAAAGTAGTTTCATAAACAATAGTAGTCAAACAGATCTATGATATCTTTGTATATATTGCAAAAAATGGCTCTGAGCACTATGGGACTTAACTTCTGAGGTCATCAGTCCCCTAGAACTTAGAACTATTTAAACCTAACTAACCTAAGGACACCACACACATCCATGCCCGAGGCAGGATTCGAACCTGCGACCGTAGCGGTCGCGCGGTTCCAGACTGTAGTGCCTAGAACCGCTCGGCCACACCGGCCGGCTTTATTCTGCAACATTTTGACAACAAGCATTTCGACAAATCACCAGGGTGAACTAGCCATCCACGTTCTTCAGTCATGTGGGGTCGCATAAAACGATATTGGTAGGGGCAGCTGAATCACCCTTTACGCTATACGGTGGATATCTGTAAAAATGACTAGGTGACTACAAAATGGGCTCGTCATTACGGCGGCCATCACGCGATCACCGAAATACGTGGCTTCAACAGTATAGCCATCGGTGCTGTAGAGCAGGTGGGCAAGGACTACCAGAGGGAAGGAAGGCACAATGGAAGGAGCGCAGCCCGCTTAGCGGCAAACAGCCGCAGCCACCGCCGCTGATGAAGTTCCCACGCGGAGAACATGACGCCGTTGAGGAGGCGGTGGCTCGTAGTTGGTGCGAGTTAAGTGTGTCGCTGCGCCCTAAAGGCCGGCGTCGGCGACGCGGTGGGGATGAGGTCCTGTACTGGCGCGCTCGTTTAGGCCGCCGTATTGCATTACCGGCGCCCGGCACGCCCGCTATCGGATTATGCGGCCGAATGGCGCGATATTCCAGCCCCCGGCTGGCCCGGTAATGATCAAAGAGGCCATCCCGGCCAGCTCCGCTCCCTGCCACCCCTGCCTACGCCATTCGCCGGCCCTGTGCTGGCCGACACCCTACGTTCTTTCACCGGCGCACGGACAGGCGCCCCACCAAAGGCGCGAATTACTAACTGCTCAGGCGAGGGTCGTAGTATGGAGGGCGATGTAAGTGATGCGATTCAGACGCTATTAACGTCCTTGTGTAAGAGCATACTTTGGCTGTTCTTAATGGTGCTTTTAAAATAGGCACGGCTAATTACTGGCGTATCATGGCTGTTGCTCACTACTATGACAACCTCCTGGGTGTGAAATTCACAGCGCACACGTCTGACATAGGTCTCGCGGTGTAAACTGTCATCGCGGGCATATTGTAATACCACATAAACAAGTGTGTATTCCAGGCCAGAGCAGAAAATATCCACGTTTAGGTGACCATACGCACCAGAACACTCTGACCACCACCTTCCTTGAGACTGAACTCAATGTGGTGGCATTGCGGGCACATGATGTGCTAAGAAAAGTATATAACCAAAGCAGAGACGAATGGGAATGATTCTATCTACGACAGGAGATGCAAATAGAGAAATTCTTTCACATAAGAATTTCTGACAAAGGTCAGATTACTAAAGCCCAGCCCCTGGGAACAAGCATCTCGGAAATGGTAGAGTTGGGTGACAGTTCACATGCTACATTCGTGACATCTACATCTATATGGATACTCTGCAAATCACATTTAAGTGTCTGGCAGAGAGTTCATCGAACCACCTTCACAATTCTCTACTATTCCAATCTCGTGGAACCTATATCTTTCCGTACGAGCTCTTATTTCCCTTATTTGATCGTGGTGATCGTTCCTTCCTATGTAGGTCGGTGTCAACAAAATATTTTCGCATTCTGAAGAGAAAGTTGGTGATTGGAATTTCGTGAGAAGATTCTGTCGCAACGAAAAACGCCTTTCTTTTATCGATTTCCAGCCCAAATCCTGCATCATTTCTGTGACACTTTCACCCATATTTCGCAACAGTAAAAAACGGGCTGCCTTTCTTTGAACTTTTTCATCCATCTGGCCTGTAAGAAGCGCTGTGACACAATTTAATACGTACTGAATGGTTGCCTGTGATGCAATACTACTGGCTGGGTGGATGGCGTGGTGGCCGAGGAACGGAATCGCTAGTGCCATGTGACTGTCAAATCTATTACCAGGATGTGACGTCATAAAGTTACAACAGTGTGCTATACGCCGGGAGAAAAGGAATATGTTATGAAAATAATGCTATGGAAATAATGTGTGGAAGGAGTCACAGCGTGAAGAAAATTCTTTTAACAACAATTTTGTAAGTAAATAATAACGTTCATAAATTTTAGTTTACAAAACGTATTTACCGACGACATTGCTGTGCTCGCCAATACAATTTGACTGAGTCACTTACATAGTGTATTATTTAATTAATTACACCTTGCTGGCAGTGTAATATACACTCCTGAAAATTGAAATAAGAACACCGTGAATTCATTGTCCCAGGAAGGGGAAACTTTATTGACACATTCCTGGGGTCAGATACATCACATGATCACACTGACAGAACCACAGGCACATACAGACAGGCAACAGAGCATGCACAATGTCGGCACTAGTACAGTGTATATCCACCTTTCGCAGCAATGCAGGCTGCTATTCTCCCATGGAGACGATCGTAGAGATGCTGGATGTAGTCCTGTGGAACGGCTTGCCATGCTATTTCCACCTGGCGCCTCAGTTGGACCAGCGTTCGTGCTGGACGTGCAGATCGCGTGAGACGACGCTTCATCCAGTCCCAAACATGCTCAATGGGGGACAGATCCGGAGATCTTGCTGGCCAGGGTAATTGACTTACACCTTCTAGAGCACGTTGGGGGGCACGGGATACATGCGGACGTGCATTGTCCTGTTGGAACAGCAAGTTCCCTTGCCGGTCTAGGAATGGTAGACCGATGGGTTCGATGACGGTTTGGATGTACCGTGCACGATTCAGTGTCCCCTCGACGATCACCAGAGGTGTACGGCCAGTGTGGGAGATCGATCCCCACACCATGATGCCGGTATTGGCCCTGTGTGCCTCGGTCGTATGCAGTCCTGATTGTGGCTCTCACCTGCATGGCGCCAAACACGCATACGACCATCATTGGCACCAAGGCAGAAGCGACTCTCATCGCTGAAGACGACACGTCTCCATTCGTCCCTTCATTCACGCCTGTCGCGACACCACTGGAGGCGGGGTGCTCGATGTTGGGGGATGAGCGGAATACGGCCTAACGGTGTGCGGGACTGTAGCACAGCTTCATGGAGACGGTTGCGAATGGTCATCGCCGATACCCCAGGAGCAACAGTGTCCCTAATTTGCTGGTAAGTGGCGGTGCGGTTCCCTACGGCACTGCGTAGGATCCTACGGTCTTGGCGTGCATCCGTGCGTCGCTGCGGTCCGGTCCCAGGTCGACGGGCATGTGCACCTTCCGCCGACCACTGGCGACAACATCGATGTACTGTGGAGACCTCACGCCCCACGTGTTGAGCAATTCGGCGGTACGTCCACCCGGCCTCCCGCATGCCCACTATACGCCCTCGCTCAAAGTCCGTCAACTGCACATACGGTTCACGTCCACGCTGTCGCGGCATGCTACCAGTGTTAAAGACTGCGATGGAGCTCCGTATGCCACGGCAAACTGGCTGACACTGACGGCGGCGGTGCACAAATGCTGCGCAGCTAGCGCCATTCGACGGCCAACACCGCGGTTCATGGTGTGTCCGCTGTGCTGTGCGTGTGATCATTGCTTGTACAGCCCTCTCGCAGTGTCCGCAGCAAGTATGGTGGGTCTGACACACCGGTGTCAATGTGTTCTTTTATCCTTTTCCAGGAAACCACATTTATTTCGTAAGCTAATTTGTTTAATTGATATTCAAAAATTGTTTGAGCTTAAAAAGTCTGCCTGTAAAAATCAAATGAATAGGTTAGTTCCTTTAAGAACGAGATCCCTTATATTTATACACGGTACAATAGTTATTGAAGACACAGAATGCATAAACTCAATTTGACAACTGCAGTAAAAATATGCATTTCCTTAAGTTTAATTTGTGGACAATCTGCTTCGTTCAGACTCGAGTACGATAAGCCATTTTATTCTAATTTCAGTGGGCATCTAATGGCACAGCCAGATTTAAAATTGCATTATTGCATAAACAATTGTAAAATAAAGCTCGCGGTTGCTCTAAGTGGTTAAGTGGCGTAGATGCTTGGAATTGATCGAGAAAGGGTGCCATCTTGCCTCTTTCGCACTATTCCAGGCGTAATTGTACAACCAACACCTATGTCGGTTTGGGCGGTGGTATAGTTGCTGGCGTTTTGGACTTAAAAAGTATTACCTAAACGGCAGTCTCGATTTTTATAGATAGTACGCAGTAGTTTAGTGGGACTTGTAAAAATCTGAGTAGTACAGTGGAACTTATATTTATCGCGACTTAAGCCAGACTGGACAGGAATTATTTGCACTGAGTCTATTACTCATTTAGCTAGTGAGACTCTGTTGATTAGAATGCTAGTCAAGGCTTAGGCTCTTTACATCGCTTGTTTATCAGTGTTGCATTTTACTGCGATACTGCTGATTTATTTCGAACAATTTAAGCAGTAAACATTAACCGTTTCTTTTTGTTATTTTAATTATATTTTGTATTAGGCAACCACTACATTCGCTGCTCGAACTAACTTCTGTTCGCTAACCACTTGATCGATTCGAATTACAAGTCTTCATTCACTAAGTGTGATAAAGTGCTACAAACATTATATTGAACTTTAACAATCTGTAGATGTGGAGAAATTTATTTAGATCGCAACACCGACGTTCGACCCAGTGGTATTCAAGTATGATTACTATACCAGGAACAAATTCATTGTTTTTGTTATCTAAAGCAACATAAACCTAAGTTAACTCATCATGCCCTAGGCAAAGAGATCAACATCATCGTCGTGGCAATAAAAGGTTTATATTGTATGGTTGAAGGCAGTGAAGTTAAGAGTTGGCGAAAATGCATTGGACGTACTCGTATATGCTGATCAAAGACAGTGGATGTCGGCGGCTTGCTCATTCTGTAAATAAGGATATGTTGCAATCTCTGGCAGATCTGAGGGCAGGTTGCAGTGCACAGGCTGGAAGTTTCGGAGCACAATGTTCAACGCACATTGCTGAACACGGGCCTCCACAATGGACGACAAGTACATGTTCGCATGTTAACACAACGCCGACGAAAGGTGCGATTTTAGTGGGCGCAGGGCCATTGAGACTGGACCGCGAATCATTGTGCTGTCTAGTCGGATCACTCGCGTCTCTAGCCACGCCATTTCAATAATCCTGTTGGAAACTCCAAGTGAATGCCTGCATAAAACATATACTGCAACGCGGACGCCTTGACCTGGCCATGGTGCCTTTAAAACTAATATGGTCAATGTGATCATTGCTGCCGCCTTTTTCTGCCTGTCTCTTAGACAGGCACAGAAAGACAAGTGTCATTACAGTTGCGAAAAGGAAAAGCATGATTTAGGTAAAACTGTCCAGTTTCTTGGTATTTACAGAAGACAAAAATAAGAAGGTAAGCTTACAGTCTTTACTTTTATTTGAATATGTTATTAAAATATTTAATTTAGTGTATCATTGTACTAATCTGATTACTAAATATAACAGTTTAGCTGGCTGGAGTGGCCGAGGGGTTCTAGGCGCTACAGTCTGCAACCACGCGTCCGCTACGGTCGCAGGTTCGAATCGTGCCTCGTGCATGGACGTGTCTGATGTCCTTAGGTTAGTTATGTATAAGTAGTTCTAAGTACCAGGGGACTGATTACCCCAGAAGTTACTTTCCATTGTGCTCAAAGTCATTTGAACGATAACTGTTTAACATACGGAATCAGATCGCATTAATACAGTATGTAAGGGCAGATTGGTGTAATGATTCGCTGAAAGAGAACAGAAGTGCACCCACAGCAATATGAAAGAAATGAAGAAGAAAGTAAGGAAAGAGGGAAAACAATAGTACGGACTGAAGTGAAAGAATGTGGAAGTTGCACGTAGATGCGTTACCAAACAGCCACAGAAGAATTAAAGGAAAATCTGAAATGAAAAATCTGAGCCACCGGAAGTATCGGATGGTTCAAACATTTTTGATGAAATCAGTGGCGATGATTACGATGATGGAGCAATGGAATCACTAACTGGACATAGTAAAGAACATGGACGTTGTAAAAACTGTGTACAAAAAAATGGCTCTGAGCTCTATGGGACTTAACTGCTGTGTTCATCAGTCCATAGAACTACTGACTGGCTGACTGGTTTGATGCGGCCCGCCACAAATTTCTTTCCTGTGCTAACCTCTTCATCTCAGAGTAGCACATGCAACCTACGTCCTCAATTATTTGCTTGACGTATTCCAATCTCTGTCTTCCTCTACAGTTTTTGCCCTCTGCAGCTACCTCTAATATCATGGAAGTCATTCCCTTAGCAGATGTCCTATCATCCTGTCCCTTCTCCTTATCAGTGTTTTCCACATATTCCTTTTCTCTCCGATTCTGCGCAGAAACTCCTCATTCCTTACCTTATCAGTCCACCTAATTTTCAACATTCGTCTATAGCACCACATCTCAAATGCTTAGATTCTCTTCTGTTCCGGTTTTCCCACAGTCCATGTTTCACTACCATACAATGCTGTACTCCAGACGTACATCCTCAGAAATTTCTTCCTCAAATTAAGGCCGGTATTTGATATTAGTAGAGTTCTCTTGGCCAGAAATGCCTTTTTTGCCATAGCGAGTCTGCTTTTGATGTCCTCCTTGCTCCATCCGTCATTGGTTATTTTACTGCCTAGGTAGCAGCATTCCTTAAATTCATTGACTTCGTGACCATCAATCCTGATGTTAAGTTTCTCGCTGTTCTCATTTCTACTACTTCTCATTACCTTCGTCTTTCTCCGATTTACTCTCAAACCATACTGTGTACTCATTAGACTGTTCTTTCCGTTCAGCAGATGATTTAATTCCTCTTCACTTTCACTCAGGGTAGCAATGTCATCAGCGAATCTTATCATTGATATCCTTTCACCTTGTATTTTAATTCCACTCCTGAACCTTTCTTTCATTTCCATCATTGCTTCCTCGATGTACAAATTGAAGAGTAGGGGCGAAAGGCTGCAGCCTTGTCTTACTCCCTTCTTAATACGAGCACTTCGTTCTTGATCGTCCACTCTTATTATTCCCTCTTGGTTGTTGTAAATATTGTATATGACCCGTCTCTCTCTATAGCTTACCCCCACTTTTTTCAGAATCTTGAACAGCTTGCACCATTTTATATTGTCGAACGCTTTTTCCAGGTCGACAAATCTTATGAACGTGTCTTGATTTTTCTTTAGCCTTGCTTCCATTATTAGCCGTAACGTCAGAATTGCCTCTCTCGTGCCTTTACTTTTCCTAAAGCCAAACTGATCGTAACCTAGCGCATTCTCAATTTTCTTTTCCATTCTTCTGTATGTTATTCTTGTAAGCAGCTTCGATGCATGAGCTGTTAAGCTAATTGTGCGATAATTCTCGCAATTGTCAGCTCTTGCCGCCTTCGGAATTGTGTGGATGATCCTTTTCCGAAAGTCAGATGGTATGTCGCCAGACTCATATATTTTACACACCAACATGAATACTCGTTTTGTTGCCATTTCCCCTAATGATTTTAGAAATTCTGAAGGAATGTTATCTATCCCTTCTGCCTTATTTGACCGTAAGTCCTCCAAAGCTATCTTAAATTCCGATTCTAATACTGGATCCCCAATGTCTTCTAAATCGATTCCTGTTTCTTCTTCTATCACATCAGACAAATCTTCACCCTCATAGAGGCTTTCAATGTATTCTTTCCACCTATCTGCTCTCTCCTCTGCATTTAACATTGGAATTCCCGTTGCACACTTAATGTTACCACCGTTACTTTTAATGTTACCAAAGGTTGTTGTCAAAACAACCTTCCTGTAAGCTGAGTCTGTCCTTCCGACAATCATTCTTTTTCGATGTCTTCACATTTATCCTGCAGCCATTTCGTCTTAGATTCCCTGCACTTCCTATTTATTTCATTCCTCAGCTACTTGTATTTCTGTATTCCTGATTTTCCCGGAACATGTTTGTACTTCCTCCTTTCATCAATCAACTGAAGTATTTCTTCTATTACCCATGGTTTCTTCGCAGCTACCTTCTTTGTACCTCTGTTTTCCTGTGCTGCCTACTGCGCTATTCCTTATTGCTGTATCTATAACGTTAGAGAACTTCAAACGAATCTCGTCATTCGTTAGAACTTCCGTATCCCACTTCTTAGCGTATTGATTCTTCCTGACTAATGTCTTGAACTTCAGCCTACTCTTCATCACTACTATATTGTGATCTGAGTCTATATCTGCTCCTGGGTACGCCTTACAATCCAGTATCTGATTTCGGAATCTCTGTCTGACCATGATGTAATCTAATTGAAATCTTCCCGTATCTCCCGGACTTTTCCAAGTATACCTCCTCCTCTTGTGATTCTTGAACAGGGTATTCGCTATTACTAGCTGAAACTTGTTACAGAACTCAATTAGTCTTTCTCCTCTCTCATTCCTTGTCCCAAGCCCATATTCTCCTGTAACCTTTTCTTCTACTCCTTCCCCTACAACTGCATTCCAGTCGCCCATGACTATTAGATTTTCGTCCCCCTTTACAAACTGCATTACCCTTTCAATATCATCATACACTTTCTCTATCTGTTCATCTTCAGGTTGCGACGTCGGCATGTATACCTGAACTACCGTTGTCGGTGTTGGTCTGCTGTCGATTCTGATTAGAACAACCCGGTCACTGAACTGTTCACAGTAACAGACCCTCTGCCCTACCTTCCTATTCATAACGAATGCTACACCTGTCATACCATTTTCTGCTGCTGTTGATATTACCCGATACTCATCTGACCAGAAATCCTTGTCTTCCTTCCACTTCACTTCACTGACCACTACTATATGTATATCGAGCCTTTGCATTTCCCGTTTCAGATTTCCTAGTTTCCCTACCACGTTCAAGCTTCTGACATTCCACGCCCCGACTCGTTGAACACTATCCTTTCGTTGATTATTCAATCTTTTTCTCATGGTAACCTCTCCCTTGTCAGTCCCCTCCCGGAGATCCGAATGGGGGACTATTCCGGAATCTTTTACCAATGGAGAGATCATCATGACACTTCTTCAACTACAGGCCACATGTCCTGTGGATACACGTTACGTGTCTTTAATGCAGTGGTTTCCATTGCCTTCTGCGTCCTCATGTCGTTGATCATTGCTGATTCTTTCGCCTTTAGGGGCAATGTCCCACCCCTAGGACAAGAGAATGCCCTGAACCTCTATCCGCTCCTCCGTCCTTTTCCACAAGGCCGTTGGCAGAATGAAGCTGACTTCTTATGCCGGAAGTCTTCGGCCGCCAGTGCTGATTGTTTATCAAAATTTAGGCACTGGCGCGGATCTAACCCGGGACCGAAGACGTTTTGATTATGAATCAGAGATGCTACCCCTAGACCACGTTCACCCTCCCTAAAACTGAGAACTACTTAAACCTAACTATCCTAAGGACATCACACACATCCATGCCCGAGGAAGGATTCGAACCTGCGACCGTAGCAATCGCGCGGTTCCAGACTGTAGCGCCTAGAACCGCTCGGACACAACGGCTCCCCAACTGTGTACACGTACGTTGGGTGCTCTGCTTCCAATCATGCTTCATGCGCTGAAGAAAAGACACACAAAGAGTATGTCTGTGATGACTACTGTCCTAAGAAGAGATTATTTTAAAAGTTGTTGAAATTTGAAATTGAAGTAAATACACACTCAATTATTCCATAAAACAGATTTCCATATCCTGATTTTCTAACATAAACTGGCACGTAATTCAAGTGGCAGCTATTTTCACACACATGTATTTGATACAACCTTCCCTTCACAAACGCAGAAATTGGCAACAACTGCGGGTAACTAGCCCATCAGGAGGAGATCGTGAGCAATTCTGTCTTCGATATATTTGTTGTTAAGTCATTTATACTGTTTCTTTTTATTTTGATTTATGTAGTACAGTAAAAGTTGAGAAACTACAGTTACGTTACATGCACTTCCGTTTAGGTTAGTTACTTGCCCTATTATGAATTTGTCAAAACAGTAATCTGAGCGCACTCTGTTCCCCCAGTTTCCTTTAAGAATGCTTGTAACTGGTACATCCAATTTTCCTAATTATCACGTCTGATAGGCTTCTCAATACTATTTGCGATTCGGCGAAATTTTAAATCGTCTTTTGTTAAATACAAGGGAAACAATGGGTTGCATTACAAGTACACGATCCTTGGACCTATATTTTGACTGCCATCTCAAAACACAATGTGCTGAAACCTTTTCATTGAGCCCTCGACCTCTCTTGCTATCGGTAACCGCAATCAAGTTCTAGTGTAGCAAAGCAGATTAATGCGTAAACTACAATTACATAGAAAAGTCAAACACAACTACAACATTAGTTAACATTTTGTCTCTGTGAAATGTAGGCAATAAACGAGGGAAGAAGGAAAGAAGATTCAGTTCGAATGTTCCGTTGACGACTAGGTCTTCACGAACGCCTCTACATGCAGTTCTATATTTCGTATAGCGATGTAACACTAGCAATGACGAGGAATCTGAAATGATGCTCTATAAACGGTCGATGTAAGTGACCTCTTGAGTGCCTGAATAAGACTTCATTAGAATTCTTCATATAACTGTCTAGCACCTGTATGCGCCATGGCTGGATTTATGTGGTATTTCTACCGTAAATCACACCAGACAGATATTCCTGGATTGTCTGTTTCCAGTGGCCAATATCCGATTACGCAGCGAAACAAATGAGACCTTTTAATCTATTTACAAGCGCTACATTACATTTATCTGTCCAAAAAACTAAGCATGACAAACTAAGGGAAGTGAGATACAGTTTTGTTGAATCTCCGCCATTTTTATGAAAGTTTGATTTGTATAACTGAATTTTGCAGATGTCTTGCTTGTCGTTCATCATGGCCTAAATTTTCCAATAATAAAAAAAATTAGTTTTGTTATAATACGATAGACACTTACGGTTTCAAACTAAAAGTACATGATATCATCCACCTACTTTCATGGCAGTTGTTTTACTAAAATTTTCTGTGCCACCTGTCATTGTGAGGTAAAGTCTTTAGTCCCTGTCTCACTTATACAAATTTTGCCCTATAATATTAATATTTATTGAGGCAGAACCACATCCTATTCGCACTTATATAATATATTTTGAAGGGATAACACCACCAAGTCAGATGAGAGAACACAGCAAGTTTTATCTTCTGAGACATTGTAAAATAGACTTATAAAGAAATTTGGAGGTCTGAGTCGAAGCAAGAACTATAGCATCTAGTTTCACATAACTATTTTCACCAAAAACACTTCGTTGTAATCACTACTACACTGCTGGCCATTAAAATTGCTACACCAAGAAAAAATGCAGATGATAAACGGGTATTCATTGGACAAATATATGATACTAGAACTGACATATGATTACATTTTCACGCAATTTGGCTGTATAGATCCTGAGAAATCAGTACACAGAACAACCATTTCTGGCGGTAATAACGACCTTGATATGCCTAGGCATTGAGTCAAACAGAGCTTGGATGGCGTGCACAGGTACAGCTGCCCATGAAGCTTAAATACGATACTATAGTTCATCAAGAGGAGTGACTGGCGTATTGCCACGAGCCAGTTGCGCGGCCACCAGATGTTTTCAATTGGTGAGAGATTTGGAGAAAGTGCTGGCCAGAGCAGCAATCGAACATTTTCTGTATCCAGAAAGGCGCGTACATGACCTGCAACATGGGATCGATGAAGGGTAGAAAAATGGTTCAAATGGCTCTGAGCACTATGGGACTTAACTGCTGTGTGCATCAGTCCTCTAGAACTTAGAACTACTTAAATCTAACTAACCTAATGACAACGCACATCCATGCCCGATGCAGGATTCGAACCTGCTAGCGTAGCGGTCGCGCGGCTCCTGACTGTAGCGCCTAGAGCCGCTCGGCCACTTCGGCCGGCTGAGGGGTAGAGCCATGGGTCGTAGGAAAATGGTTCAAATGGCTCTGAGCACTATGGGACTTAACATCTATGGTCATCAGTCACGTAGAACTTAGAACTACTTAAACCTAACTAACCAAAGGACATCACACAACACCCAGCCATCACAAAGCACAGAAACCTGACCCCGTCGGGAATCGAACCCGGGAACCCGGGCTTGGGAAGCGAGAACGCTCCCGCATGACCACGAGATGCGGGCGGGGCGTAGCATATCTGAAATGTAACGTCCACTTTTCAAAGTGCCGTCAATGCGAACAAGAGGTGACAGACGTGTAACCAATGGCTACCCATACCTTCACGCCGGGTGATACGCCAGTATGGCGATAGCGAACGCACGCTTTGAATATGCGTTCACCGCGATGTTGCCAGACAGGAATGCGACCATCATGATGCTGTAAACAAAACCTAGATTCATCCGAAAAAAAAATGACGTTTTGCCATCGTGCATCCAGATCCGTCGTTGATTACAGCATCGCAGGCTCTCCTGCGTGCGAAGTAGCGTCAAGGGTAACCGCAGCCAGGGTCTCCGAGCCGATAATCCGTGCTGGTCCAAACGTCGTCGAACTGTACTTGCAGATGGTTGTTGTCTTGCAAACGTCTCCATCAGCTGACTCAGGGATCAAGACGTGGCTGCACGATACGTTACAGCCATGCGGATAAGATGCCTGTCATCTCGACTGCTAGTGATACGAGGCCGTTGGGATCCAGCACGGCGTTCCGTATTACCCTCCTGAACCCACTGATTCCATATTTTGCTAACAGTCATTGGATCAAGACCAACGCGAGCAGAAATGTCGCGATAAGATAAACCGCAATCGCGATAGGTTACAATACGACCTTTATCAAAGTCGGAAACGTGATGGTACGCATTTCTCCTCCTTACACGAGGCATCACAACAACGTTTCACCAGGCAACACCGGTCAACTGCTGTTGTTGTATGAGAAATCGGTTGGTTCATAAATGGCTCAAATGGCTCTGAGCACTATGGGACTTAACTTCTGAGGTCATCAGTCCTCTAGAACTTAGAACTACTTATACCTAACTAACCTTTCATGCCCGAGGCAGGATTCGAACCTGTGACCGTAAGGGTCGCGCGGTTCCAGACTGTAGCGTCCAGAACCGCTCGGCCACCCCTGCCGGCGAAATCGGTTGGAAACTTTCCTGATATCAGCACGTTGTAGGTGTCGCCATCGGATCTAACCTTGTTTGAATGCGCCGAAAAGCTAATCATTTGCATATCACAGCATCTTCTTCCTGACGGTTAAATTCCGCGTCTGTAGCACGTCATCTTCGTGGTGTAGCAATTCTAATGGCCAGTAGCGTAATTAATTACGACCATAGATCAAAGTGCGTCGAGAACATACAAAACCCATTGCCTCAGTAAAAACTAATTTCAGATCTGCCGTTCGTGCAAGACATGTAGCTTAATCACCATAATTGTACGAGGAACATTCTGAAAACCGTTAAGTTTTATTCAGGATTCCAAACACCATATAATTCCCCATTTTTCTGGCTACAAAAGAATGTTTTTCGGCATTACCTCCGTTCAATGCTACGGCCTTATTCCACATTAATGGTAAGTCCTGTATGCTCGCATGGCACCACTTTAATGGTGACGTCGAACCCAACGTCTTGCTCCATCTCTAATAGGTGTTCAACAAAATATTATCACGATCAGCCTCGTAATGCGCAATCAATTCCACACAAATGGTGTTTCGTCCCCAACTGGTGGACGAGTGTGTCGGCACTACCAACAGTGACGTCCAGGTGCGCAGCGAGATGTTTGATTGTGATCCGGCGGTCACTTCGAATAAGAATGTCCGCTCGCTCCAGCACTGCAGGAGTCACGGATACGTGCGGCCGGTTGGCACGCGAGAGATCGGACAGGTTTGCGAGACCTTGCTGCGATAATGACAGACACCTCGCCTAGCGAGTCACCGTGCTTTTTGATCACTGTGAGGTCACCGGAGACGTTTTGCGAGCATCTATGATTATCTAGATTATCTGGTTTTCCGGAAAAAGTCATTCAGTGACAGCTGTCTGCTTGAAAGACCTTCCGTTACAAGCGTAATTTTGAAGTCTGCATATAGTACCGCAACATATCAGAACTTTATAGACTATAGAGCCTCAAGTGGGAGTATATCGCATTTGTCAAACGAAACTGGGCGAGAAAAATGTAAATGTGTTTAATTACTTATTCAACATATTGTAACACAGTAAACAATGTAGAATGTAAATTACTGTGTCAAAATACTGTAGTACAAAGCTTGCCAGATCAAATTGACAAAAGAACAGAATATTTACCAGCGAAAATATTTGCTAAGATGAGGGCTGAGGATGAACAGAAACAGTAAACATAACTATCATATTTATTAGAGCTCAAGAAATTTTTGTTACCTTCAATTATTTAACAGAAGTCATTGGATGTTTCAAACTTCAAATTGCAATGAATGCATAATTATCCATTTCTTTCTATCCTCAGACCGTGTGAGTAAACGTTCTTTCCATCTGGTCATTGCTGAATGGAACCGCCTTTACTCTTTTGATAATTTTTCTTATGTTGCGCGCTTCTTCTCCGTTTAAAGCGTTTGACAGGAAATGAGTTGGTGGACGTACAAGCTTGACTTTCCATAGTTTCTTTTCCAGCACACATACTAGCGTATCACACTCCTTTGAGCAATTTCTCTTTCTTATTAGTCTCTTAAACTTCAGCCTACTCTTCATCACTACTAAATTGAGATCTGAGAATATAGCTGCTTCGAACAGTTTGGTAAAAACCGAACAGCTGCATGCCCAGGTGCAAACTACACGCTGGAGGCACTTCTATTCGAGGTCTCTTGAATGAGCTTTCGCTTACGGTTACTTGGACAGGCCCACTCTGGGTTTTATATTAATCAATTTCTGTATCGCGCTCCTTGTTAATATTCGTAGGAAGATTGCTTTCCTCTTAAGCAGGTGTTCAGTGGTGCTACATATAGAATTGTGTGATGAAACCGTAGATGTATATCAGTCTCTTTATTGATAATCAACCGTTAAGTTCTCAAACTTCAAGTGATAAGTACCAAAAATCATCCTGCTTTGGCAACTAGAAAACAATGACTACTTATTTTGGGAGAGAAGATGATAGTACATCCAGAAATTAGAGTAAATCATTTGATACACGTAAGAACAACAATACTTCTTTGTAATTAAAAAACGTCCTTTTCTTACTGCAATGTATTTTATTTGTTCCAGACGCGTATAGTGTTTAACTTCAGAGCATCTTTAGTGGAATCTCGATTTATTCTAGTTTTTCCTGGTATCTGCATTCCTCTCATATGGTCACATGCTGGAGGTCGCACTATAAATTCATTTAGGAAAAGTAAGCAAATTTTCACGTTACAGACATCCTTCCTTACAATTTCCACGCTCTTTGTGCTAACTGCTGTGGAACACTATTACTCATCTGTAGATAAACCTAAAGATGTAAGCCAAAAACTAAAGTCTGTTGATATCTGCTCTCTCTCTCTCTCTCTCTCTCTCTCTCTCACTCTCTCTCTCTCTCTCTCTCTCTCTCTCTCTCTCGTGTGTGTGTGTGTGTGTGTGTGTGTGTGTGTGTGTGTGTGTGTGTGTGTGTGTGTGTGAGAGAGAGAGAGAGAGAGGGAGGGAGAGAGAGAGAGAGAGACAGAGAGAGAGAAAGAGAGAGCGAGGTCAGTCAGGGCGAGCTGTAGAAAGTTGAATGTGAGTGTAACAATTGTCAGAGAATGTTGGAAAGTTAGGGGTTCAGCTGACTTGAGACATGTTTTCTGGAGCGATTCATGGGAAAGTGTGGGGAAAGCAGTTGCGTGGTATTATTATTACAATAATCATATGTTGTGGTGCTATTCTAATATTTTATCTATTAATGTAAAGATTGAGTTCTCTGTTAAGTATACATGACCATTCAACACTGTTTTCTCTTCAGCATTGTTTTTGTTTTGTATGTAGGTAATAGGCTGGTAACTTGTACAAAAATAAAACAACTGGGAAATGACTTAATGTGAAAAGTGACTGAAGAATAATGGTGCGCCACAGCAATTAGCGCAAAGAACATGAAACCTGTCAATCAGAAAGTTCGAAACGTCAAAATATGTTTATGATTCGGAAGTGAAATTATAGTACAACCTCCAGCTTGTGACCACGTGAGGGGTAACGCAGATGCCAGCCAAAAACTGGAATGTCTGTAAGTAGTCACTTACTTACGTAACAAATAATAAGTGAACTGTTTTATAATCTACAATCTCATATCAAAACAAAACGGTGCCATTCTAGATTCCACTGAAGATATTTTAAAATAAAAGCGAAAAGCGTCTGGAAGAATTAAAATACTCTGCATCAAAAATGAAGGTGCTTTCTGTTTATACAAAACAATTATTTCTATACTTAGTGAGGATGATGACCACGCAAACGAACTTATTATACACTCCTGGAAATTGAAATAAGAACACCGTGAATTCATTGTCTCAGGAAGGGGAAACTTTATTGATACATTCCTGGGGTCAGATACATCACATGATCACACTGACAGAACCACAGGCACATACACACAGGCAACAGAGCATGCACTAGTACAGTGTATATCCATCTTTCGCAGCAACGCCGGCAGCTATTCTCCCATGGAGACGATCGTAGAGATGCTGGATGTAGTCCTGTTGAACGGCTTGCCATGCCATTTCCACCTGGCGCCTCAGTTGGACCAGCGTTCGTGCTGGGCGTGCAGACCGCGTGAGACGACGCTTCATCCAGTCCCAAACATGCTCAATGGGGGACAGATCCCGAGATCTTGCTGGCCAGGGTAGGTGACTTACACCTTCTAGAGCACGTTGGGTGGCACGGGATACATGTGGACGTGCATTGTCCTGTTGGAACAGGAAGTTCCCTTGCCGGTCTAGGAATGGTAGAACGATGGGTTCGATGACGGTTTGGATGTACCGTGCACTATTCAGTGTCCCCTCGACGATCACCAGTGTAGGAGATCGCTCCCCACACCGTGATGCCGGGTGTTGGCTCTGTGTGACTCGGTCGTATGCAGTCTTGATTGTGGCGCTCACCTGCACGGCGCCAAACACGCATAGGAACATCATTGGCACCAAGGCAGAAGCGACTCTCATCGCTGAAGACGACACGCCTCCATTCGTCCCTCCATTCACCCCAGGAGCAACAGTGTCCCTAATTTGCTGGGAAGTGGCGGTGCGGTCCCTTACGGCACTGCGTAGGATCCTACGGTCTTGGCGTGCATCCGTGCGTCGCTGCGGTCCGGTCCCAGGTCGACGGGCACGTGCACCTTCCGCCGACCACTGGCGACAACATCGATGTACTGTGGAGACCTCACGCCCCACGTGTTGAGCAATTCGGCGGTACGTCCACCCTGCCTACCGCATGCCCACTATACGCCCTCGCTCAAAGTCCGTCAACTGCACATACGGTTCACGTCCACGCTACCAGTGTTAAAGACTGCGATGGAGCTCCGTATGCCACGGCAAACTGGCTGACACTGACGGCGGCGGTGCACAAATGCTGCGCAGCTAGCGCCATTCGGCCTCCAACACCGCGGTTCCTGGTGTGTCTGCTGTGCTGTGCGTGTGATAATTGCTTGTACAGCCCTCTCGCAGTGTCCGGAGCAAGTATGGTGGGTCTGACACACCGGTGTGAATGTGTTCTTTTTTTCCATTTCCAAGAGTGTAAGAACAACATTATGTTAAATTTTTGTTACTTGTTGTTTTACCTTTTTCAGTCTTCTATCGTCCTGTCACCTTGGTTCAGTCTACAGATTTTCAACATGATTGGCACATAAATGACACGAGCAGTGTCAGATTTGAGTTTCTCGTGAAGCATATAATGTTCAAAAAAATTACGAGAATGCAGCCGGGTAACACTTTCTATAGCCGCTGATATATCAGAATTTTTAATCCACAAACGCTACCAGAGGGCACTGTGCTAGAAAACGTAAGCCCTCGGTAGAGTGCGCTACGCCAACCAGGAACCATAATACACTGTATGTACACAGACAACACACAAATCGTAAACAACTAGCACCACTACACAGTCAATGATGACCAACATTAGAAGCTATCAGTGGTGATTATGATTTACCAAAGGGTGAGAATGTAATATTAACAGTGTCCCTCTGTTATTTGACAAGGGGGAGAGTGGAAGTCCAGGCAGATTTTAAAGAAAACCCTTGGTCTCCGTTTATAAGCTCACTTGCTAATTTAATCTCAACTGCTTCCCTTAACTCTGTCCCCAGTAGCTGGAAAGTTATCCCAGAAACTCTGTGTTGTTTTACAGCTTAGGATCAACTGCAAGAAGCGAAATTCTGCAATAGCAGATTCACTCTGCTGTTGTAAGGGTGTGTGGCGCTTATGCTCTGTACATAGATTCTCCATACGTAGATCCCCCACAGTACGTATGGTTCGACCAATACGTTGCATGACGCGACTGAATGACATACGGACGAGCTTGATTTTTGTAAGGTGTCTGTCTACCTGTTGGTACTTATTGTTCACTATCGATGAATTCTGACGTTGGTTATCCTTGTTTGTATGGTGGTGGTATTTGTTAACGGTGGATGTGTTGTTTTTCAGCAGATGCCGGATTACGGTTCCTGATCGACGTAGCTGCCTCAGATGAAACGTGGTAATAGGCAACAAGGTAAATGTGTGTCACTCGAGATGGAACTGTATTTTCATTTTAAATCAGTATGCGATGACAACACTTCTGAGAGCGTCATTGTTGCCGTTCAGGCATATGTGTTCATCTGTGCTGGAAGCTATCAGAATCAGCAATTATTCGTTACGTTTATCTTTCTTATTCAAAACCATTAACACTTGAGACGCGGAATTGATTCTATATCTGGAACCGTGGAAAATATGACATTAAAAAGGATGAGGTTATTTGTGGAAATTTTAGTTTTGAAATGCTCCTAATGTGAGTTCATGGGATCTTCATTATTTGCCGGAAATAAATTTAGGTAACTGTCAAATGGAACAAGAATACTCCATCATCGTTGTAAGCTAGCCTGTTGCCACTAGCAGTCATTTTACTTTCGTTTTTGATTCATTTCAGACACTTGTTGTTATAATATTATTTATATAACACAACAGAATACCCTCCTATCCATTGGTTCAACTTGCTACACTGGCTACTGAAATTGCTTACCATAGTGGACGTCTAAAAGTTTCACGTTTCTTCATTTTGCTTATAGTCTCACTATTGTACGGCACTCATACACTACCTAGAGATTGATACACGGCATCTGTTGTCTTTTTTTTTTTTTTTTTTTTTTTTTTGAGTCATCAGTCTTCTGAGAAAGTATTATATTTCAGTTTAATCTAGTTAAATCTGATTGCTTGAAAAGTTATACCCATAAGTGGTATTCATGACAAACAGCAAAACATTGCTGATATCTTGCTGATGCTATTGATAACAAACAATACTTCCGAAATTCTATGTCAGGGTTCCTGTAACAAATGGGAGTTTTTTATTTTTTATTTTATTTTGTTAAAACCACTTAAATAGATTATCCCGTATTATGTCCTAACACGAATTGAGGATCTACAGCAACTGAAGACCATAGCACTGTTGCATAGTAGGTTTCACGAATTCCTCTCCTGTGCCAGACTCTTCATCTCAGAGCAGCACTTGCAGTCGACGTCCTCAATTATTTGCCGAATGTATTCCAATCTCTGTCTTCCTCTACAGTTTTACCATCTACAGTTCCCTCTAACCTACGGAGGTTATTCCGTGATTTCTTAACAGATGTCTCACCATCGTGTTTCCGATGTACTCATTTCCTCCCCGATTGTCCAGACGATCTCCTTATCCCTTACGTTATCAGTCTGCCTACTTTTCAACATTCCTCTGTAGCACCACATCACAAATGCTTCGATTAACGTTTGTCCCGGCTTTCCCACAGTCCGTGTTTCACTACCATACATTCTCAGAAATTTCTTCCTCAAATTAAGGGCTATGTTTGATACTAGTAGACTTCTCTTTGCCAGGAAAGCGCTTTTCGTCAGTACTAGTCCGCTTTCTATGTCGTTCTTGCTCCGTCTATCATGGATTACTTTCCTGAGTAGGTAGCAGAATTTCTTAACTGGTTCTTTTCGTGAAACTTCCTGGCAGATTAAAACTGTGTGCCCGACAGAGACTCGAACTCGGGACCTTTGGCTTTCGAGGGCAAGTGCTCTACACTTTTAATCTTCCAGGAAGTTTCATATCAGCGCACACTCCGCTGCAGAGTGAAAATCTCATTCTGGTTCTTTTCGTGATTACCAGTCCGGATGTCGAGTTTCCCGCTTTCTCATTTCTGCTACTTCTCATTACTTTCGTCTTTCTTATATTTACTCTGAGTCCATATTCTAAATCATTAGACTATTCATTCCATTCAGCAAATCCTGTAATTCTTCTTCATCACACAGGACAGAAATGTCATTGGAGAATCTTGTCACTGATATCCTTCAACCTTAAATTTTATTTCCACTTTTGAATCTTTATTTCCGTTAATGCTTCTTAGATGTATAGATTGAACAGTAGCGGTGAAGGCCTACATCCCTGCCTTATTGTCCTTGGCTTTCCACTCTTACTATTGACTCTTGGATGTTGTGGGCATTGTATATTACATGTACATCTGCCTGGATAATCTGTAAATCACAATTATGTGGCTGGGAGAGACACTGTTATTCCTCTATTATTTCAATCTCGGACAGCACCTGGAAAAAAGGAGCACCTGTATCTTTATGTGTGAGCTCGGATATCCCTTATTTTATTTTGATGATCGTTTCTCCCTATCTAGGTCGGCATCAACAAAATATATTCGCATTCGCAGGACAAAGTTGTTGACTGAAATTTCGTGAGAAGTTTCGCTGCAACGAGAAACGTCTGTGTTTTAATGATGTTCACCCTAGGTCCTGTATTGTGTCCGGGTCACTCTCTCCACTATTTCTCGACAGTACAAAAGGTGCTACTCTTCTCTGAATTTTTTCGATGTACTCAGTGAACCCTATCTTGTAAGGATCCCAGACAGTGCACCAGTACTACAAAAGAGGGAAGACAAGTGTAGTGTAAGCAGTCTCTTTAGTAGATTTGTAACAGTTTCCAGGTTATCTACCAATAAAATTCAGTCTTTCGTTCGCATTCCCCACAAAATTTTAATTCCTTAATTGAATTTACAACCCTCAGATTTGACTGATATGTTGTATAACTGAAGTCTGATAGATTCTTCTTAGCATTCATGTGGGAGAATTCACACTATTGATAATCTGGGGTCAAATGCCAATTTTCGCACCATACTGCTACCTTTTCTGAATCATTGTGAATTTGTTTTGATATTCTGATGTCTTTAATAGACGAGAAACGACAGCATCATCCGCAACAACCTAACACGGCTGCTCAGATTATCTCCTAAATCTTTTACATAAATAAAGAACAGCGGAGGGCCTTTAACACCACCCGCTGGATTGCCAGGAAGCACTTCTTTTTACCTCGATCACTTACCATAAATTACTAGGAACTGTGACCTCTCTGACAGGAAATCGTGAATCTAGTCGCATAACTGAGACGATATTCCGTACGCACGCAATTTGATTACACGGCGCTTGTGAGGTACAGAGTCAAAAGCCGTCTGGAAATCTGGAAATACGGAATCAAATTGAAATTCCTTGTCGATACCACTCAAAACGTCGTGTGAGTAAAGAGATAGCTTATTTTCACAAGAATGTTTACTAAATCGGTGTTGACTATGTATCAATAGACCGTTCTCTTAGAGGTAATTCATAATGTTTGAACACAATATTTGTTCCAAAATCCTGCTGCACTTCGATGTCTGTGATATGGGCCTGTAATTTGATGGCTTGCTCCAACTACGTTTCCTGAATGTTGGTATGACCTGTGGGACTCCAGTCCTTGGGTACGGATCTTTCGTCGAGCGAGCGGATGTAAGTGTTAGTTAAGTATGGTGCTACTGCATTATCGTACACTGATAGGTATCTAGTTGGTACACAGAGTGGACCGGAAGACTAGTTTTCATTAAATGATTTAAGATATTTTACTATTGTGATGATATCTATTGCCGAGTTACTCAAGTTGGCAGCTGTTCTTTATTCTAATTCTGGAATATTTACTTCTTCCGTGGTGAAGGAATTTTTGAAGCCTGTGTTTAGTAATACTCCTTTAGCAGTGCTTTCATCGATAGTATTTCCATTGCTATCATGCACAGACAACACTGATCGTGTCTTGCAGCTAGCATGCTTTACATACGACAAGAATCTCTAAAGATTTCGATGTGGACACTATTATCAGCACCTCGCAGTGAAGTCCGTGCTAAATTTCGACCTTCTGTAGAAGATAGCCGATCTTTGAGATTTTGCATTCGTTTGAATTTTATGTGCCTTTTTAGATGTTTCAGAAACGCTGTTCTTACCCTTTTTGTGTGACAAGGAAGATCAGCTCCGTCGTTTATTAACCTATTTGGGATAAATCTCTCAAGTGCTCTTGAAACTATTTCTTTCATCACAAGCCGCATCTGGTGTACACCTGTCGATACATTATTTATTTGGAAGGAGTGGAGACTGTCACTCGGGAAGGCTTTAAGTGAATGTTATCTGCTTTTTCCCTATAGTTTACCACTATTCTTCTCAGAATTTCGAACACCTTGCACCATCTGACATCGTCAAACGCTTTCACCAGGTCTACCTGCCCAATGAACGCGTCTTCATTTTTCTTTGGTCTTGCTTCCATCATCAACCACAATGTCACATCTGCCTCTCTGGTGTCTTTACCATCCCTAAGACCAAACTGATAGTCACTCAACACATTTCCGACTTTCTTCTCCATTCTTCTGTGTACTGTTTTTGTCAACAACTTGGACACATGAGCACTTAAGCTAGTTGTGCGATAATTCTCTCACTTTTCACTTCTAGCAGTCTTCGAAATTGTGTGAATGATGTCAGATAGTATGGCACCAGGTTCATACATTCTGCACACCAACGTGATTGGTCGTTTTGTTGCCATTTCCCGCAATGATTTCAGGAATTCTGGTGGATTTTTCTATCCCACCTGCCTTAATTGATCTCAAGTCTTTTAAAGCTTTTTAACATTCTGTTATTTATACTGGATCGCTTACTCTTTCTACACTATGTGATCAAATGAATCCGGACACACGGATGAAAGTGACTTACAAGTTCATGGTGGCCTCTAGCGGTAATACTGTAATTCAGTATGGTGTTGGCCTACCCTTAGCCTTGCTGAGAGCTTTCACTCTCACAGGCACACGTTCAGTCAGGTGTTGGAAGGTTTCTTAGGGAGTGGCAGACCATTCTTCACAGAAAGCTGCACTGAGGAGAGGTATCGATGTATGTCGGTGGGGTCGGGCACAAAGTCGGTGTTCCAGAACATCCCAAAGGTGTTCTTTAGGATTCAGGTCAGGACTCTGAGCAGGCCAGACCATTAAAGTGATATCATTGCCATGAAACAACTACGCCACAGGCCCTGCATTGTGGACGGGCGCTCGATAGTGTTGAAAAATTTAATCGCCATCCCCAAATTGCTGTTCAATAGTGGGAAGCAAGAAGGTGGGTAAAACATGAATTTACGCTTGTGCTGTGATAGTGCCACGCAAAATAACAATGGGTGCGAGTACCCTCCATGAAAAACACGACCATAACCATAACACCACCGCCTCGGAATTTTACTGTGGCACTACACACGCTGGCAGATGACGTTTACCGGGCATTCGCCATGCCCACAACCTGCCATTGGAATGCCACAATGTGTACCGTTATTCGTCACTCTACACAACGTTTTTCCACTGTTCAATCGTCCAATGTTTACGCTCCTTCACGAAGCGAGGCGTCGTTTGGCATTTAACGGCGTCATGTGTGACTTATGAACAGCCGCTCGACCATGCGATCAAAGTTTTCTCACCTACCATCTAATTGTCATAGTACATGCAGTGGATCCTGAAACAGTTGGGAATTCCTGTGTGATGGTCTGGACAGATGTCTGCCTATTAAACATTACGGCCCTCTCCAACTGTTGGAGATCTCTGTCAGTAAACAGACAAGGTCCGTCTGTACGCTCTACGGGTTCCTTCACGTTTCCACTTCACAATCACGGAAACAATGGATCTAGGGACGTTTAGGAGTCTGGAAATCTCACGTATAACACAAGTGACACCCAGTCAACTGACCACGTTCGAAGCACACTGAGGTCCGCGGAGAGCCCCATTCTGCTCTCTCACGATGTCTAATGACTACTGAGATCACTGATGAGGAGAACCTGGCAATAGGTGAGTGGACAATGCACCTAATATGAGAAACGTATGTTTTTGGGGGTGTCTGGATGCCTTTGATCATATAGTGCATCTCGACTCGACTCCTGTTTCTTCTTCTATCACATCAGACAAATCTTCGACCTCATAGAGACCTTCAGTGTACTCCTTCCACCTATTCGTTCTCTAGTCTGCATTTAACACGAAAATTCGCATTGCACTCTAAACGTTACCACCGTTCCATTTAATTGCACAGTTGGTTGTTTTGACTTTTCTACATGCGTTTTTTGAGACAATCATCTCTTTTCGATTTTTTCACAATTTTGATCCAGCCATCTCGCCTTAGCTTCCCTGCACTTCCAATTTATTTATTTCATTAGTGATTTGTATTTCGGAATTCATGAGTTTCCCGGAACATTTTTGCACTGCCGTGTTTTATCGATCGACTGGAATATTCCTTCAGTTACCAACGGTTTCTTCGCAGTCATCTTCTTTTTCTTTCCGACTTGTTGATTATCCATTTTACCGATGCCCATCCCCCTTCAACTTAACCTCCTACCGAGCTATTCCTTATTGATTATCTATAGCCTTAGAGAACTTCAAAAGTATTTGTTCTTTCCTTAGTACTAGCGTATCACACTCCTTTGAGCAATTTTTCTTTCTTATTAGCCTGTTAAACTTCAGCCTACTATTCATCACTACTAAATTGTGAGCTGAACATATAGCTGCTCCTGGGCACGCCTTACCACACAGTATCTGATTTCGTAATCTCTGCCCGCCATGACTTCCTGGGGCTTTCCAAGTATACTTTCTCCTATTGTGATCTTTGAACAGAGCATTCGCTACTGCTATGTGAAACTTATTGCAGAACTCAGTCTTTCTCTCCTATCATTCCGAGTACCAAGCTCATATTCTATTGTAACTATTACTTCTTACCTACTTGAATGACTTTTCCTTGTTTTCTTATCCGAAACTAAGGAATATTGTGATGACACTAGAGAAACGTTCGACTGTCAGTCTCTCCCTCTTCCCGCCCCCCCCCTCTCTCTCTCTCTCTCCCTTTCTTTACCACTCCACACCACTTTCAAAAATACAGCCGCATCGACGGCGCGTAAGAATTTTAGCGTACGAACAGTTTTTAGACGAAGCGCGATTTTCACATTACTACACTTAACAATGGACATATTATTTTATGTTTTACTGTAAAATACGGCCATAACTTGCTTACCACAGTTTGCTTGACTGAGATACGTAACAATTAAAGGTTACTCAGAAACATAACCCACCTTCTTAATTTCCGGAGGAAACCAAGCAGTGGGCCAAGGACCTCGGGAGACAGTGATTACCACTAAAAGTTCCTGCTTTTGCCGACGCAGTGATTTACCATGGCTGTTGTTTGGCTACGATTACTGTGGCAAACATGCAATTTATGACGTCATCGCATGTAGCCAGAGGCGAAGAAAAAAACAACGTGCGGAATCTCATCTGTGATGGAAGGCGATGAACGATCGCCTGAGGCCTGCGCGTCACTATCACTTTCAGATCGCCAGATTGCAGCCGCCTTCGGAAAATTCGAGGAGACGCAGCCGGCGTGAAACAGCGCCTCACTGCTGCGGGCTGACATTAAATGTGAAACCCGGCGCCGCCGCGTTCATTCCGGCCAGGCACTCTGATCGTATAATGGGCATTGTTCGCGCCGCGGAAAGACGGCGGGCGCCGCGATGCTGCCGGGGCGGTATCGGCCGACGGCGGAGTACACACACACACACACACACACACACACACACACACACACACACACACAAACACACACTTACAGACCGAGTACAGGCGGCGCCCTCCCTAAATTCAGTTTCTTTCTAGATTACGCGCACTACGTGCCTCTGCTCGAGGCGCCCACGGCTGCGCTGCCGCGAATTCATGATAACGCTTAAAAAGGAGCACCGCCAAGCTTCGTCTGCAGCTAAAAAGGGGGTTGCGGGGGTGGAAGAGAGCGCTCTGTACTCGCTCGCTACGAGCGCCAGATGCTGTGCCGTGGGTGTGGCGCGGAAGAACAGGAGCGAGTTGAGGAAATTGTAGACGCGATGAGAAATACAGGGTGCTTCAGAAAGATTTTTCTCCGGTTTCATAGTCTACATCAGCGAAGACTGAAACTTACCATAAATTTTAAACTACTCACAGGACTACGAAATTGTTATTCCTTAAAGACCCATTCGATTTCACACACATTTCACGTACATGCAGTTACGAGCTTAAGATACTTTTTAAAATAACGTTTCGTGTCGAAGTGCTCTTTAACGTTTCACAAAGGTAGACAATGCTTGATGCACCCTCAATGTATACAAGTGTAACACATTGCGTACACACTGTGGTAACAAAAGTCATGCGATAGCGATATATGGCGGCAGTATCATGTACAAAAAGTATAAAATGGCAGTGCAATGATGAAGCTGTCATTTGTATTCTGGTGATTCACGTGAAAAGGTTTCTGGCGTGATTGTGGCTGCACGACGAGAATTAAGAGATTCTGAACGAGGAATAGTAGTTGACGCTGGACGCATGGGACGTTCCATTTCGTAAATCGCTAGGGAATGCAGCATTCCGTGATCCACAACGTCAAGAATGTGCCGAAAATACCACGTTTCAAGAATTACCTCTCACAATGGTGAACGCTATAGCCGACGGCATTTACTTAACGACGCAGAGCAATTGCGTTTGCATAAGGCTGTCAGCGCTAACAGAAAACAACACTGCCTGAAGGAACCGAACACACAAATGTGGGATGTAGGACGAACGAACCCATCTGACAGTGCGACGAATTTTGGCTTTAGTGGGCTATGGCAGAAGACGACCGATCCTAGTACCTTTGCTAGAAAAACATTGCCTGCAGCGCTTCTTCTGACCTCGTGACACTATCAGTTGGAAACCATACGGTTGAAAAACCGTGACGTGGTCCGATGAGTCCCGATTTCAGTTGGTAAAAGCTGATAGCAGAGTGCGTCGTAGACCCTATGAAGCCATGAACCCAAGTTGTCAACAAGACACTGCAAAAGATGGTGGTGGCCCCATAATGGTGTAGGCTGTGTTTACATGGAATGGACTGGGTCCTCTGGTCCCACTGAACAGATCGGTGACGGGAAATGATTTATGTTCGGCTACTTGGAGACTATTTGCAGCCTTTCATGGACTTCATGTTTGGTTTAATAATCATTTTGGAGGATTCGAGTGAACGGTTTGCTCACCTAGGTCGCCCGACATGAATTCCAACGTACATTTGTGGGACAGAATCCAGAGGTCATTATGTGCACAAAATCCTGCAGTGACAGCACCACCTAGGGCACCCGACATGAATTATGTCGAATATTTATGGGAAAGAATCGAGAGATCAGTTCATGTAGAAATTAATGCTCCTTAGGCAGCATGCCTCAGTATTTCCACATGGTACTTCAACGACTTGATGAGTCCATGCCACCTAAATTTGCTGCACTACGCAGGACAAAAGGAGGTCCGACACGACGTTAGGAAGTATCCCATGGCTTGGTCATCTCAGAGTACAACCGGAAGATACTTTTTACAATTACATTGATCCAAAGTTCTCACTTACCATATTCAATTGTCCAAAACACCTACCACTAGACGCACGTAAACATCCACACGGTAGTCAAGTCATGGCAAACTTTGGTAAGCATATATGACGTTACTGCAGTCACTGCCCTTGCTAAACACCATCGCAGTTTACCCAGCACTGATGGAAACAGAGGCGCATGTATGCAGTTTCTCAAAAGTGCACGCAAGATAGATGAAGCAGACTTCATGGACGCAAGTTCCGTGTGAGTTCTGTATGCATCTTATGGCCTATCAATCGTTGAGTAAGCTAATTATTAAGAAATGATCTTACATTCAAGTACCAGCTGCATGTCACTGTGTCGTACTAGAAAATAAACTTCTCGGTATATTTTGTTGCTATGTTGTTGCCGTCTCGCCTCTACGCACACAATTTATGAACGAGCGAATTAGCTGGAATGCATGTAATCCGGCAGCTTACAACAGAAATGTTTCGATACGTAACTTAATTTTTATTCCATGTTTCTACCTTCAATAAGTTCAAACATCCTGCAAATGAATCAAGCAGCCTGTAACATGTAAATCTTAAGTCGAGGTTTTTTCCATCTTAATATCTGGGAGTCGGGTGAGGGAATTAACTAAAATTCGATATTCTTCAATATACGAGAAAGGTCTCCTTGCACAGTATACTGGAAAGACTACAGGCCAGTATATACATAGACGCCAGTACTTTCACTGCGTGATAGCGACGGCGGAGTTTGCAATGGCAGTGCCACTAAAGCGGAATTACTAATTACGGTATTACGAAATGACGAAGTACGTATTCCTGAACTCGAATCAAAAACAGCCGCCAATATCAGTTACCTCAGATATCCTCGGCGGACAAAAGCAATTTAAATCAATAAAGTCCATTTCACCGATACATGGTGTATAGAGTTAGGTTCCTTTCAGAATATACTGACACCTTAACTACGTAGTCAACGATCATATACAACCGCTCACTCGACGAAAGATCCATACCTAAAGGCTGGGAAGTTTCACAATTTACACCGACATTCAGGGAAGGAAAATAGGAGTTATACGGTGATTTCCAGACCCATATCACTGACGTCGATTTGTAGTAGGATTCTGGAAAATAAACTGCCTCCACCAATAGGAGATACAACGAAGAAAATCAGCTATCTGGCTCAAATAACGGTTCAAATGGCTCTGAGCTCTATGGTGGTGGTGGTGGTGGTGGTGGTGGTTAGTGTTTAACGTCCCGTCGACAACGAGGTCATTAGAGACGGAGCGCAAGCTCGGGTTAGGGAAGGATTTGGAAAGAAATCGGCCGTGCCCTTTCAAAGGAACCATCCCGGCATTTGCCTGAAACGATTTAGGGAAATCACGGAAAACCTAAATCAGGATGGCCGGAGACGGGATTGAACCGTCGTCCTCCCGAATGCGAGTCCAGTGTGCTAACCACTGCGCCACCTCGCTCGGTCTGAGCTCTATGGGACTTAACTTCTGAGGTCATCTGTCGCCTAGAACTTAGAACTACTTAAACCTAACTAACCTAAGGACATGCCACACATCCATGCCCGACGCAAGATTCGAACCTGCGACCGTAGTGGTCTTGCGGTTCCAGACTAAAACACCTAGAACAGCTCAGCCACTGCGGCCGGCAGCTGTCTGAGCCATGGGCGAATTTCTATAGCAAGCGCCCGGCCCGTTAGAGGTTCTGTGGTTCACTCACTCTGGTGGAAGAGAGGCAGTGCTGTATGCAGAAAGAGAGTGGGCGTTCGGAACTGGACGGTTGTGGTGGAACGTAGCGCCTTCCTGGAGAGCAGTTGTTCGTCATTGTCGACGCACCGCTTTTCTTGTGTTAGCGGTCAGTGTTTTGTGTGCAGGGCGGTGCAGTTGTTGACGTGCCCTGCTGGGCCAGCCTGGTCCTAAACCGTGCTCTCCTTGTTACCTCAGTACCCGCGTTCCTCCGGTAGCATTTGCCGCGATTCAGCGAAGGTCACCGTTCGTGTCCCCTTCTACACTAGACGACCATAACGCCTTCACCACGTTGATACACTGGTTGCCAAACATCCTCCATCTGTTGGTAGCGTTAGCTTTGCGTCTGTTCGTTAACAGGACCGAAAAGATGATAGTCGGAGGGTGCCAAGTCGGACCTGTAGGGAGGATGTAGAAGTGTTTCCAAACCAAAGTCGAAATGGATTGCTGGCATTCCGGCGCCTAGATACTAAACCACGTTTCAATTTCGTCGAAGGTATTTGAACAGTCGCTAGTGCTTCCTTAGAGTAGGATTGACCGACAGGTGTATCAACAGCGTCAAGAGCGTGTTCTTGTTGCTCACTGCACTGCCATTTTCGTCCGCAAATCAATGTCCCAAAGGACACCCTTCGAGCCACCCCTTTAGGTCTATTCGATACCAAGTGGCGGTGTGTCTGAAATGTTTTCCTCGTCCACTCATATGAAAACCGATTTCAACACCAGGTTTCCCAGTTCTGGTCTCCATCGGAAAGGCGTCGAAAAAAGGGCTGAAGTGAAGAGGACGTAACGATCTTCCCATCCTGTCACATTTCCTCGATGGCATTGGGCTGAATTTTAGTGAAATATCGTGACAAATGAATGACATCATCAACCCACCTTACAACTTCACACGACCTTTTGAGCTCTGCTCTTTCTATCACACGTGTCCGCACTTTTCTGTTTGAAGCATCGCCAAGAACGAGGGCAAACGTCGCAGGGTGCCACGCTTTTAAAACGTTACAGAGAAAAGCAGTAGAAACATTTGAGCCAAATTTCTGACTTCAGCGTCGCAGTGAAGACAATTACGGTGTTTCGAGAAACCGACCAGAGATTGATGATGCGCAGACCATATACAAGGTGCATCTGAAGAAGGGGCTAGTAGATTCCAAATCGATCGAGACAAGGTAAAAAGAAAATTAAACATTTTTTCAGTCAGAGGCAAGTTTATTCCTAATATCAGTATTTTGTTTGTTTTCAGCTACATTTCAGCAATGCTATCACACAATGAAATTTCGTCAGTGCTGTTCAGTAGCACTCCGTTAGAGTGACCAAACTGAAATCTGCAGGCCATTTCGAATTTATGAATGGGCTGAGCCAATCGGGTTTTGGCTGCCCCTGTGGCGTTCTAAGGTTCTGTCGCGCGGGAATTTCAAAGTATACGAGGATTGCGAACATGTACCGGCAAACAGAAAAGTTAATGCTGTAAAAAAGTTCTGCTGATGACAATAATTAAAACGACATTAAAAGAGTGAAGGTATACTAACTAGGCAAATACTCGAATGAAAATCTGAGGATTTCAGCTCACTGTTTTGATACTTTGGCCATAATACATATGATGTATATATAATTCGTTGAAACGCACTATATTCCAACAATGCCACCTTGCTGAAAACCTGGTGGCTTTCCATCACACTGTCACATATGCTACAATGTCCATACTGATGGCAGGTCTGGGTTTACAAGTAACTGTGAGACCTGAGTTTCTGCCGGCTTTCCCTAAGTTATTTGTACAAGTAAATGCTTTACTCAAAATGCAGGCATGACCACTATAGTACGTCCTCGAATAAATCGTTAAGTGTGTGTGTGTGTGTGTGTGTGTGTGTGTGTGTGTACAGGAGTTAGATGGAAGCAAGGTTGTAAGAGAAATACGGAGTAAGGAACAACACCTTCTCCAAACCGCCGCCCAAACAGGAGACATTCTCGAATTTCTTGGCATGCATCGTTTGTCACAAATTAAGATTTCGTCCCTGGAATATAGTCGTAGGTGTGAGGCTGGAATCATGACTTTTCGTGATTTCAACATTCGTGGTAATTGAGGGGAAGTCTTCGAGTGAAACAGATATCTGGCATTTCACGAGTAAGTTTTAAATGCCCTTTGCTGTCCCAAATCTACACCCTAAAACGACGGAACGGAGTATCACGAAGAAATTTCCGGAATGGAATGCATATCAGTAGATGCCGTGCACATCTACGGACAATCAAATGATTAAAATTTCAGAAAAATTGGATGATATATTCAAGAGAAAGAGCTTCACAACTTGAGTATGTAAGTCACGTGTTTGTCTAGCTCATACCCTTTATGCAAGTATATATTCGGTTTGACATTGATTGATGAAGTTACTGGGTGTCCTCCAAATGGTATATTGTGCCAAATTCTGTCCAATTTGCGAATCAGACGTCAAACTCTAGAGGTAGTTAAAGGACCATGCGTATAATGCTCCAAATACTCGTAATTCATGAGAGATCTGGCCACTTTGTTGGCGAAGGTAGGTTCTCCCAACCATGTAGACTAGCAGTAGAAACTCTCGCTGCTTGCCAGCCGTCATTATCTTGTGGAAATATAAGCCGAAGGTGGACTGACTTGCAGGACAACTAAACTGGTCGTAGAATATCGGCAATGTTCCTCTGTGCTATAAAAGTGCAGAGGATGACAACCAACAGGGTCCAACTATGGAAAGAAATGGCACCCCAAACAAGCACTTCATGTTCTCGGGCGTATCGTTGTCGGCACTCAGGCTGGTACTCCACCGCTGCCTTGGGCGCCTATAGGCACATTTTCAGCCTGGAGAAGAATCGTCTTCAGTTGTGACTCTCCGATGACTATCGAAGACTTTTCCAGATTCTCTGGATGATAGTGGGATACCAACCTGATTGCCATCCGCTGCACGGCCCAATAGCCAGGAGTGGTTCGTCTGGGGTGCCATTTCATTTCAAAGGAGGACCCCTTTGGATGTTGTCCACGACAACCTTACAGCACAGCAGTACGTCGACGATATTCTAGGCACCGATTTGTTGCCCATTTGGGTAAGTCATCCTTGCCTTACAACTTAGCAAAATAATGCCTGCCCGCACTTGACGATAGTTCCTACAGCCTGCCTCCGTGCTTGCCCAACCGTATCTTGGACGTCAACGTCGCCGGATTTCTGCGAAACTGAGAACGTTTGGGGCATTATGGGCAGGCTTTCAACCAGCTGAGGTCTTTGGCGCTCTAAGATGCCAAGTGGGCAGAAATTGGCACGGTATCCCTCAGGATGACACGAAGAAGGGGACACGAACGGTGACCTTCGCTGAATCGCGGCAAATGCTACCGGAGGAACGCGGGTACTGAGGTAACAAGGAGAGCACGGTTTAGGACCAGGCTGGCCCAGCAGGGCACGTCAACAACTGCACCGCCCTGCACACAAAACACTGACCGCTAACACAAGAAAAGCGGTGCGTCGACAATGACGAACAACTGCTCTCCAGGAAGGCGCTACGTTCCACCACAACCGTCCAGTTCCGAACGCCCACTCTCTTTCTGCATACAGCACTGCCTCTCTTCCACCAGAGTGAGTGAACCACAGAACCTCTAACGGGCCGGGCGCTTGCTATAGAAATTCGCCCATGGCTCAGACAGCTGCCGGCCGCAGTGGCTGAGCGGTTCTAGGTGTTTTAGTCTGGAACCGCAAGACCACTACGGACGCAGGTTCGAATCTTGCGTCGGGCATGGATGTGTGGCATGTCCTTAGGTTGGTTAGGTTTAAGTAGTTCTAAGTTCTAGGGGACTGATGACCACGTATGTTAAGTCCCATAGTGCTCGGAGCCATTTCAACCATTTTTGAACCAGATACGACTAAGGACGACAGAAAAAAATTTAAAAGAGAGCCAATTCAGTTTGGGCAATCGAGAAAAAGATGGGAGAGAGGTCACGGATATAATACGCAAATTGGGAAAGCAATCATTGAAACAAAGGTGCTTTTCGTCGCTTCGAGGCCTTTTCACGAAATATGTCTCCTCCGAAGTTACAAATACACTCCTGGAAATTGAAATAAGAACACCGTGAATTCATCGTCCCAGGAAGGGGAAACTTTATTGACACATTCCTGGGGTCAGACACATCACATGATCACACTGACAGAACCACAGGCACATAGACACAGGCAACAGAGCATGCACAATGTCGGCACTAGTACAGTGTAAATCCACCTTTCGCAGCAATGCAGGCTGCTGTTCTCCCATGGAGACGATCGTAGAGATGCTGGATGTAGTCCTGTGGAACGGCTTGCCATGCCATTTCCACCTGGCGCCTCAGTTGGACCAGCGTTCGTGCTGGACGTGCAGACCAAGTGAGACGATGCTTCATCCAGTCCCAAACATGCTCAATGGGGGACACATGCGGAGATCTTGCTGGCCAGGGTAGTTGACTTACACCTTCTAGAGCACGTTGGGTGGCACGGGATACACGCGGACGTACATTGTCCTGTTGGAACAGCAAGTTCCATTGCCGGTCTAGGAATGGTAGAACGATGGGTTCGATGACGGTTTGGAAGTACCGTGCACTATTCAGTGTCCCCTCAACGATCACCAGAGGTGTACGGCCAGTGTAGGAGATCGCTCCCCGCACCTTGATGCCGGGTGTTGGCCCTGTGTACCTCAGTCGTATGCAGTCCTGATTGTGGCGCTCACCTGCACGGCGCCAAACACGCATACGACCATCATTGGTACCAAGGCAGAAGCGACTCTCATCGCTGAAGACGACACGTCTCCATTCGTCCCTCCATTCACGCCTGTCGCGACACCACTGGAGGCGGGCTGCACGATTTTGGGGCGTGAGCGGAAGACGGCCTAACGGTGTGCGGGACCGTAGCCCAGCTTCATGGAGACGGTTGCGAATGGTCCTCGCCGATACCCCAGGAGCAACAGTGTCCCTAATTTGCTGGGAAGTGGCGGTGCGGTCCCCTACGGCACTGCGTAGGATCCTATGGTCTTGGCGTGCATCCGTGCGTCGCTGCGGTCCGGTCCCAGGTCGACGGGCACGTGCACCTTCCACCGACCACTGGCGACAACATCGATGTACTGTGGAGACCTCACGCCCCACGTGTTGAGCAATTCGGCGGTACGTCCACCCGGCCTCCCGCATGCTCACTATACGCCCTCGCTCAAATCCGTCAGCTGCACATACGGTTCACGTCCACGCTGTCGCGGCATGCTACCAGTGTTAAAGACTGCGATGGAGCTCCGTATGCCACGGCAAACTGGCTGACACTGACGGCGGCGGTGCACAAATGCTGCGCAGCTAGCGCCATTCGACGGCCAACACCGCGGTTCCTGGTGTGTCCGCTGTGCCGTGCGTGTGATCATTGCTTGTACAGCCCTCTCGCAGTGTCCGGAGCAAGTATGGTGGGTCTGACACACCGGTGTCAATGTGTTCTTTTTTCCATTTCCAGGAGTGTATATTATTGCCTTCCGTCTATATAGAGAAAAATGAGCATAATATTAAATAACAGACGCCATAGTTCCTATGAATGGATAGAGATGTTGATTTTTCTCGCATGCTATTCGATATTTTAACGGTAGAGAAACTATCTGGGAGTTGTTCGATGAACACTGTGCCAAACACTTAACTATGAAATGCAGAGCAGTCACGTAGCTGTAGATGCACAAGATCGACGTAGGTCGTAAAAAGCTACGGCGGCTGAATGTCCTCTGGCGGGCCGAGGTCGAAGGGACGCAGGCTGCGCGCGGCAACGAGCCAATCGCAGGGCGCCGCTAACTGAAATACTAACTGGCTAAGTAGTTCCGCCTAATAGCACGGCCGCTCTAATTGGAAGTTCTTGCAGGAGGCGGGCCCTCCATTATGGCGCGGACCGGCTGCTCACGGGTCCCCCGGGGGCCGCCACCGCCGAAGCACCGCGCGTCGCCATCCGGGGAAGGCGCGCCGCTCCGCCTTCACGGTTATGACCCTCCTGTCGCTTACTGTCGCACAAATTTGCCAACTGGGGGGAGCACTTCCCTTCACTGACACAGTAAGAGCCACTGGAGAAGTTCAGGCGAAGCTTACCGAATCTGCAATTATTTTCCTATCGCCATGGACGTGAATGTACAGGTGCCCAGTTTTGGAGTAACGATCATTATAACTGCATCGTCCGAAGAGAACGGCCTCACGAGGACTGTGACTATTATTCAATATAAATGAAACAGTTTTTTTGCGTCAGTAAATACGTAATTATCCACATAAAAACAGTAGTGTGAACCACAGGAGATCGCAGTGTTACGATAAACAAGAGAATGAAACAGAAATCTACCACCCCATTATTACTGTCATAAAGTTTAATGTACTCTATAATACAAATTAAAAGACAGTCATTGGTCCGATGGGGACATGTTATAGTTTTCAATAGCCAATAAGAATTACATTAAATTAGAAAAAAGTGTTCTGTATCTTGTCATAAATAAAAGTTGCGACTAGTAAGCATTCATTCTGTTTTGAGATAAGTGTAGTTTTTCAGAGCATGTTTATAAAAATCTAATAAACTTTTTTTTTAAATTATGTAGTTTGTGTTGTCGATGGTGCTGAGAGCAGTCGTTTTCTTATAAGGGCGATGAATATCTCACGATGCTCGCTTCTCATGACTGAAACTGGTAATAAATCTAACAGAATGTTACCTGTGGCAGTTAATGTGTATATTTAATAACTGCTTTCATGGTACACAATAGCTGAAAACGATAGAGGGATCCTTATGGATACGTCCACAATTGTTAAGTAGATTCTCTGCTCTACTCCCACGACCATGTCTCCTGAAATAGAATTTAATATTGTAATTGTCGTTGTTGTGGTCAGCAGTCATATAACTGGTATGATGCAGCTCACGACGCTCAACTTTCGCAAGCCTCTTCATCTCCGATTAACTTCCTCAGTCCACTCTCATTTGAGCTTGCTTATTATATTCATCTACTGGTCTCCGTCTATATTTTTTCCTGCTCGCCATATTCCACCGGCACCAAATCGACATTTCCCTGTATCATCCTATCAAGTTGTGCCATACAATTCTTTTTATCCCCGGTTAGACTCACTACCCCCCCTCCCCCTCCATGAACCATGGACCTTACCGTTGGTGGAGAGGAGAGGCTTGCGTGCCTCAGCGATACAGATAGCCGTACCGTAGGTGCAACCACAACGGAGGGGTATCTGTTGAGAGGCCAGACAAACGTGTGGTTCCTGAAGAGGGGCAGCAGCCTTTTCAGTAGTTGAAGGGGCAACAGTCTGGATGATTGATTGATCTGGCCTTGTACCAACAACCAAAACGGCCTTGCTGTGCTGGTACTGCAAACGGCTGAAAGCTAGGAGAAACTAAATCCGCAATTTTTCCCGAGGGCATGCAGCTTTACTGTATGATTAAATGATGATGGCACCCTCTTGGGTAAAATATTCCGAAGATAAAATAGTCCCTCATTCGGATCTCCGGGCGGGGACTACTCAAGAGGATGTCGTTATCAGGAGAAAGAAAACGCGTTCTACGGATCGGAGCGTGGAATGTCAGATCACTTAATCGGGCAGGTAGGTTAGAAAATTTAAAAAGGGAAATGGAAAGGTTAAAGTTAGATATCGTGGGAATCAGTGAAGTTCGGTGGTAGGAAGAACAAGACTTTCGGTCAGGGGAATACAGGGTTATAAACACAAAATCAAATAGGGGTAATGCGCGGAGTAGGTTTAATAATGAATAGGAAAATTGGAATGCGGGTAAGATACTACAAACAGCATAGTGAACGCATTATTGTGGCCAAGATAGACACAAAGCCCATGCCTACTACAGTAGTACAAGTTTATATGCCACCTAGCTCTGCAGATGACGAAGAAATTGAAGAAATGTATGATGAAATAAAAGAAATTATTCAGATAGTGAAGGGTGATGAAAATTTAATAGTCGTGGGTGACTGGAATTCGGTAGTAGGTAAAGGGAGAGAAGGAAACGTAGTAGGTGAATATGGACTACAGCAAAGAAATGAAAGAGGAAGCCGCCTGGTAGAATTTTGCACAGAGCACAACTTAACCATAGCTAACACTTGGTTCAAGAATCATAAAAGGAGGCTGTATACATGGAAGAAGCCTGGAGATACTGACAGGTTTCAGGTAGATTATATAATGGTAAGACAGGGATTTAGGAACCAGGTTTTAAATTGTAAGACATTTCCAGGGGCAGATGTGGACTCTGACCACAATCTATTGGTAGATTAAAACTGAAGAAACTGCAAAAGGTGGGAATTTAAGGAGATGGGACCTGGATAAACTGAAAGAACCAGATGTTGTACAGAGTTTCAGGGAGAGCATAAGGGAACAATTCACAGGAATGAGGGAAAGAAATACAGTAGAAGAAGAATGGGTAGCTTTGAGGGATGAAATAGTGAAGGCAGCAGAGGATCAAGTAGGTAAAAAGACAAGGGCTAGTAGAAATCCTTGGGTAACGGAAGAAATATTGAATTTAATTGATGAAAGGAAAAAATATAAAAATGCAGTAAATGAAGCAGGCAAAAAGGAATACAAACGTCTCAAAAAGAGATCGACAGTAAGTGCAAAATGGCTAAGCAGGGATGGCTAGAGGACAAATGTAAGGATGTAGAGGCTTATCTCACTAAGGGTAAGATAGATACTGCCTACACGAAAATTAAAGAGACCTTTGGAGAAAAGAGAACAACTTGTATGAATATCAAGAACTCAGATGGAAGACCAGTTCTAAGCAAAGAAGGGAAAGCAGAAAGGTTGAAGGAGTATATAGAGGGTCTATACAAGGGCGATGTACTAGAGGGAAATATTATGGAAATGGAAGACGATGTAGAAGAAGATTAAATGGGAGATATGATACTGCGTGAAGAGCTTGACAGAGCACTGAAAGACCTGAGTCGCAACAAAGCTCCGGGAGTAAACAACATTCCATTGGAACTACTGACAGCCTTGGGAGAGCCAGTCCTGACAAAACTCTACCATCTGGTGAGCAAGATGTATGAGGCAGGCGAAATTCCCTCAGACTTCAAGAAGAACATAATAAGCCCAATCCCACAGAAAACAGGTGTTGACAGATGTGAAAATTACCGAACTATCAGTTTAATAAGTCACAGCTGCAAAATACTAACGCGAATTCTTTACAGACGAATGGAAAACTAGTAGAAGCCGACCTCGGGGAAGATCAGTTTTGATTCCGTAGAAATGTTGGAACACGTGAGGCAATACTGACCCTACGACTTATCTTAGAAGCTAGATTAAGGAAGGGCAACCCTACGTTTCTAGCATTTGTAGACTTAGAGAAAGCTTTCGACAACGTTGACTGGAATACTCTCTTTCAAATTCTAAAGGTGGCAGGGTAAAATACAGGGAGCGAAAGGCTATTTACAGTTTGTACAGAAACCTGATGGCAGTTATAACAGTCGAGGGACATGAAAGGGAAGCCGTGGTGGGTAAGGGAGTGAGACAGGGTTGTAGTCTCTCCCCAATGTTATTCAATCTGTATATTGAGCAAGCGGTGAAGGAAACAAAAGAAAAATTCGGAGTAGGTATTAAAATCCATGGAGAAGAAATAAAAACTTTGAGGTTTACCGATGACTTCGTAATTCTGTCAGAGACAGCAAAGGACGTGGAAGAGCAGTTGAACGGCAGGGACAGTGTCTTGAAACGAGGGTATAAGTTGAACATCAACAAAAGCAAAACGAGGATAATGGAATGTAGTGGAATTAAGTCTGGTGATGCTGAGGGGATTAGATTAGGAAATGAGACACTTAAAGTAGTAAAGGAGTTTTGCTATTTGGAGAGCAAAATAACTGATGATGGTCGAAGTAGAGAGGATATAAAATGTAGACTGGCAATGGCGAGGAAAGCGTTTATGAAGAAGAGAGATTTGTTAACGTCGAGCATAGATTTAAGTGTCAGGAATTCGTTTCTGGAAGTATTTGTATGGAGTGTAGCCATGTATGGAAGTGAAACATGGACGATAAATAGTTTGGACAAGAAGAGAATAGAACCTTTCGAAATGTGGTGCTACAGAAGAATGCTGAAGATTTGATGGGTGGATCACATAACTAATTAGGAAGTATTGAATAGGATTGGGGATAAGAGAAGTTAGTGGCACAACTTGAGCAGAAGAAAGGATCGGTTGGTAGGACATGTTCTGAGGGATCAAGGGATCACCAATTTTGCATTGGAGTACAGCGTGGAGGGTAAAAATCGTAGAGGGAGACCAAGAGATGAATACACTAAGCAGATTCAGAGGGATGTAGGTTGCAGTAGGTACTGGGAGATGAAGAAGCTTGCACAGGATAGAGTAGCATGGAGAGCTGCATGAAACCAGTCTCAGGACTGAAGACTACAACAACAACAGAGTCATTAGATGTGATACAGCATTGAAATACATTCCGTAGAAAAGCCAAAGTGATGACACTATTTCTCGAACACACATACCAGCTGTAACGAACTTTAAATATTTATAGCATTTTTCTAAACCATTTTAAATCATATCATTTATATTTTATTAGATTGTATTCCAGACCTCCTTACGGGAAAACGTTGAAAAATATTTCACGGTGAATGTCTAAAATTATATGGAATATTTCAAAAGTGCAAAGATCTACTAAAGGTAGGTGGCACCGTCTGTACAGTATGGTTTCTTCGTAAAAAACTCTGCAATTTTCATAAAAGTCACTCCCTAGCGACAATAGAATTTTACTGGAACTCATTTCAGCAGCGATTCTAGGTGGCATTGATTCGACAGATCCCTGGTTCCACATGACTGTGCACAGGTCTCAAAATTTCTGTCGTTTATTTGCCAAGTAGGAGTTGTGAGGCATAAACGAAAGTTGGTAGGCGTTTTTCCACATCTAATAGGTGACATCAACTCAGGTTTCAAGCCAGTCGCATAGGAGGGGCGCTAGTAACGCCGCTCTAAGGAAGCAGTTCAGGTTTCCTTTAAATACGCGCTATAACGGCCGTGAGTATTAGTTACCGTTCAGTTTGGACGTAGTACGCTGATGTTAGTCAAGAATGCATTTAAGACGACTAAGACGCCATTATCGACATCTCAGTGAGTTTAAATGTGGTCGTGTATTAGGGCTACGAAAAACTGGATGTTCCTTCTGCGATATTGCACAGAAACTTACCAGGAATGTAGTCACTGTACATGGCTGGTGGCAGCAGTGGTCATGATAACGTACGATGGATGGTCTCCGATCGGCCACGTGCACTGCCGAAAAGGAGGACCATAGTACTCGGCTTTTGTCTATGACGCATCTTACTGCTTCTGCAGATGCAATCCTGTGAGTGTGCACCATAGCCATTCTTTCGGAACACGTACTTTTGATGGTTAATTTCGGATTTCAAGTGGCCCTAGTCACAAACAGTTTTTGCTCTATATACCAACGTGTTCAAAACGTCTCTTTTCTGAACAGGATGATAGAAGGTCTGCGCATTAAAGTATAATACAGTGAGCGTCGGCTTATGGTACACAGAGTGGCCTAGACTCTCGTCCGTTTGTCATTGTACTAAAAGTGAAGACAGTCAGTTGCTCCTGACGATGACGATGGAGGCTATCGTCGAAAGCTTGAGATTGTATTCCGCAATGACGCCGCAACAAAACCGAGAATGTTTTATATATCAGTGCCGTCGCAAATGACTTCGTTTATATGTATGTTTGTATGCTTGCCTTCAACATTCTGGCGGTTACAGCTGTTATTAATGTATCGGTACGTCCATTTAAGATTTCCTGTGGCTTCTCTCGGACTTACGTTAATCTGTGGTCTTGCAGTTTTCATTATTTATGTATGTTACGTAGACAAGTGTATACTCGGAATTTCATTACTCTGTGTTAATTATTTCTTGGTGTGGCCCTGTTCTTCCGTCATAGTGTTTGTGATGGATACAACATTTAGTTCTTGACTAATATAGCTGTTCTTTTTATTGTCCAGTTATGAATATCCCACTGCAAGTCAAACGAACTTGAACAATGGTGCCCCCAGGGGCTCAGCATTCACTTGTTGAGTACGGGCTTGGCGACCCCGGGGTCCTGAGCTGGGGACTGGTCTGCGCCGCCAGTGTCCTGTCACCGTAACCCCCGGACATGCTTCAGCGACCACCGTACGGCGCGGCGGTGAAACGTTGTGTGCTGCGGGGAATGGTAATCTTGGCTTGACCGCCTGGATTGCGAGGAAGGCCAACCTCTATAAAAACCCCTCAATCTTTCGGTGTGCTCCGCGCCTAGAAGATGCATGGCTGTTGGGGTGGAACAGTCGCAAGCGGGCAACCTCTGGGGCACCTGCCGCACCCCAGTTGTATAAGGCTTACTCAGGCACGCGGGGCTCTGTCTGAGCGGACTTTTAGTTCCCTAGCTGCTCGTGGGACCACAATGGACCCTTCGACCTCTACTTTTCCCCCTACCAGTGGCTTGGGTGGGCCACTGGTAGGAAAACACACCCAATCGAAAAAGCGGCTACGCGCTGTGAGTCCTCCAGCGCCTGGCGTTGCTAGAGATTTAACAGAATGTAGTAACGGAGCACATGCTGATAATCAGAATGTGTTTTTGATTATTAAAAGGAAGGAGGGTAGCTTTGAGAGGGTTTCTCCCTTTTACATCCACAAGGGTCTTGAGGGAATTGCAGGAACACTGAAATCTGTAAAGCGACTGCGCAATGGGACTCTGTTAGTTGAAACTTCTAGTTCCCGTCAAGTCGCTGCCCTTCGGAAAGCAAATTGTCTAGGAGAGTACGCTGTCGAGACCGAGCTCCACTCCACTTTGAACTATAGTAAGGGTGTTGTGACGTGTAGGGACTTGGTGGATATCCCCATAGACGTGCTAAAATCTGAGTGGGCTGACGAAGGAATTGTTGACGTGCAGCACATTATGAAACGAGTCAATGGGGACCTCGTCAAATCTGACTCGTTTATTCTCACATTCAGTTGCCCGAGACTGCCGGAGCATGTTAAAGCGGGTTTCTTACGTTTGTCCGTACGGCCATATTTCCCCAACCCAATGCGCTGTTTTAAATGTCAGCGCTTTGGGCATACTACGTTGGGGTGCAATGGAATAGCCACGTGTGGTAAATGTGGTCAGCCTGCCCATGACGGAGCCGATTGTTCATCGCCTGTGAAGTGCGTGAATTGCTCTGGGAGTCACCCTGTCTGGAGCCGGATCTGCCCCATCTATCTCGAAGAGCGGAAGGTACAGGAGATTAAAACATCTAAGCGCATCCCCTATGGTGAGGCCAAGAAGATCTTTAAGGCCATGCAACCTCCTGTGTTTTCCACATCTTTCGCTTCCGCTCTCAAAAAACCGGCACAACTGGCCACTGTTGCTACGCAAACGGAGGTTGCTAGTGTTAGCACTAAAACCTGCGCTTGCCAGTGCACTTGTGCTGCTGCGGTTGTTTTGCAATCTGCGGCTCTCCCCGCTACATCGGACAAGGCCGTGGTTGCTGACATTGAGGTACTTCCAGCCTCCCCCCATATGGCGCCTTCTGCCCAGGCGAGTCAACCTCCAACTGTTGACAAGGCTCTGCATTCCAAGCCCCCCAAGACAAAGCCTCAGAAGATGAAGGTTCTGCCACCTGAGGAGACTAGTCAGCGTCGGTCCGATGATGATGCCATCGTGCTGTCTGACATCTCCCGTGGGTCGTCATCGGATCTTATGGACATTGCTGTCGACCGGGGGCGATCTTCTCGCCCCAGGAATAAATCTCCGGCCAGTACGGTCTCTCCTCCAAAGCACAGAGGCAGGGTGAAAGTTCAACCACCCTGCTCACTGGCTCCCATATTACAGTGGAACCTGAATGGTTTCAGGACGCATGTGGCCGAATTACAACTCCTCATACGAGAGTGCCCCTTGTGCTTATGTCTCCAAGAGACACATTTTCGGGCCACTGATTCTCCTTCCTTACGCGGCTATACCGCATATCGAAAAGATGATCTGACGGGGCAAAGGGCAAAGGGTGGTGTTGCAGTTTTTGTCCGTGATGTGCACCCCTCATCTGCGCTCCCTCTCGTCACCGACTTGCAAGCAGTTGCAGTTGACATTCTTGTGGGTCGGAGGCTCACAGTCTGTTCTGTTTATTTACCACCTCCGGATGCGATAGACACTGAGGCTCTCATGGACCTTATTAGCCAACTCCCTCGCCCGTTTCTTCTTCTGGGGGACTTCAACGCTCATAATGTCTTATGGGGCTCTCGGACTACTTGCCCCAGGGGTCGCATTCTGGAAAGCGTCATGATGTCTGAAGAACTGTGCCTCCTCAACTCTGGTGCTCCCACTCATTTCTGTACTGCTACCGGATCGTCATCGGCTATTGACCTTTCCTTTTGCTCTCCAGCACTCGCGGATTCTGCTCTGTGGGAGGCTGCAGCTGACCTCCATTCTAGTGACCACTTCCCCCTCTGGATTCGCCTCCTGGATGAGGCTGTGGCATTACCAGTGCCGCCCCGGTGGCACCTTTGCAGAGCTGACTGGACACTTTTCAGCCAACTGGCTGTTTTGGAACACCGTGCCAGCGTCCACGAATGGGTAGACCATGTTGCAGCCGTGATCTCTCATGCTGCTGAATTGTCCATCCCACGGTCATCCGGTCATCCCAAGAGGCGTCCTGTCCCTTGGTGGACCACTGAGTGCCACTCAGCCATCCGCGCCCGCCGTGCAGCACTGCGCCGCTTCAAGTGCCGTCCCTCAGCTGACAATCTTGCGGCCTTTCGAGTGGCAAGGGCCAGAGCGCGGCGGGTGATTAAAGAGAGCAAACGACGGTCATGGCAATCGTTCTTGAATTCCATCTCTCGCTCCACTAGTTCTACGAAAGTATGGGAAGCCATCAGGACGATTTCCGGGAAACTCAGCCAGCTACCTGTCACGGCATTGCTGCATCAGGGATGTCTCCTCACGGCGCCGAGAGACATTGCCCAGACACTGGCCATGCATTTTGCGGAATCTACCGCCACTATTAACTGTGATCCAGATTTCTGCCGCTACCGCACTGCCGTCGAAAGGGGTCATTTGGACTTCCGGTCTCTAAATTCTGAACCCTATAACTGCCCCTTCACAATGTGGGAACTGGATTCTGCGCTGTCTGTGGCTCATGATACTGCGCCTGGTCATGATCAAATCCGGTACAGCATGCTGCGGCACCTGTCGCTGCCATCCAAGGAAGTTCTCCTGAACTGTTTCAATATGATATGGTTATCTGGCACGTACCCTGACTCGTGGAGGGAGGCAATTTTGATTCCCCTCCTCAAACCAGGGAAGGACCGAACGCATCCCAGTAGTTATCGGAGTATTGCCTTGACGAGCTGTGTTGGGAAGACGTTGGAACGCATGGTCAACCGCCGCCTGGTTTGGCTGCTCGAGACCAGGCAGCTCCTTAGCCCCTCTCAGTGTGGCTTTCGGAGATGTCGTTCCACTATAGACAACTTGACCCTGCTTGAGGCCGCCATCCAGCAGGCCTTTCTACGTAACCAGCATTGTCTAGGGGTCTTCTTTGACATTAATAAGGCGTATGACACTACTTGGCGCCGCCTTATCCTCAATCGACTCCATGAGTGGGGCTTTCGTGGCCGTCTCCCCATCTTCATTCGGTCCTTTCTTTCTCACCGCCTCTTTCGGTATCAGGTTGGTAATGTGCTATCGGATTTGTACGTGCAGGAGAATGGTGTTCCTCAGGGCAGCGTTTTAAGTGTCACCCTCTTTGCCGTAGCTATTAACAGTATCACGTCCACTATCCGGAGTCCTGCCCAATGCTCCTTGTTTGTGGACGATTTTGCTGTTTTCTGTTCTTCCTCCAGTCTTGTCAGTGCTAGTCGGCAGTTACAGCTTACGATAAAGCGCTTAGAGGCATGGACTGCAAAGACGGGTTTTACCTTTTCTGCAGACAAATCTGTGTGTGTTCATTTTAATCGTTCTCGGCGTCTTTTTACCTCCCCTGAATTGCGTCTGAGGGACACCGTTCTTCCTTTTAGAGACACTGTGAGGTTCCTGGGCCTCACTTTTGATTCCAAGTTGTCGTGGTTGCCTCACCTTAAAGACCTCAAGGTGCGGGCCCTGAAGGCACTGAATATTTTGAAGTGTCTGAGCCATCGGTCCTGGGGAGCAGATCGGGCGCGTCTGCTGCAGTTTTATAGGGCTTTCGTCCGATCGCGTCTTGACTATGCTTGCACCGTGTATGGGTCAGCAAGGCCTTCGTATCTGAAGATCCTTGACGCAGTACACCATGAGGGTATCAGGCTGGCCACTGGTGCCTTCCGTACCAGTCCCATCCCCAGCCTGTGTGCTGAGGCAGGGGAACCGCCGCTCGCCATCCGGCGGAAACTCCTCATGGTGCGACGGGTGTGTCATTTCCTTGCCTGTCCTACCTCCCCTGCGTACCCTACCGTTGCCCGACCGCCTATGGAACGTCTCTTTTCCAGTCGTCCCAGGGCAACAAAACCATTTGGAATTCGTGCCAAGCATTTGCTTGAGTCCCTTGGTGTGGAGCGTGTGGCCCCCCAACGACAAGGTTTTACTCGCCTGCCTCCCTGGTTGCTCCAGAGGCCCAGCGTCCTCTTAGACTTGTCGGAGAACCGGAGGAACTGCACTCCGGCGTTTGTTTTTACCTCCTTATTTTACGATATTTTAAACCAGCATCCGGACCATGTACCTGTATTCACAGATGGCTCTAAACAGGGGGACACTGTTGGTTGTGCTGTTGTTTTCCCTGATCGAGTCGTCAAGTTACGGCTTCCTGCGGTCTTTACCATCCTCGATGCCGAATTGTTTGCAATACTGCGGGCATTGGAGCAGATGAGATGTGTTCCCAGTCTTAAGTTCCTCATCTGTTCTGACTCCCTGAGTGCCCTTCAGACCATTCAACACTTGTACCCAGCGGATACGGTCGTCCAGAACATCCATGATGCCCTACTCCACCTGCAACGGCAGGGGAAGGAGGTTTCTTTCTGCTGGGTGCCGGGGCACGTGGGTATTAGGGGAAACGAACTGGCGGATGTGGCTGCCAAAGATGCATGTTCCCTCCCTCACGTTGTTGAATGTGCCGTCCCCCTCCATGCTGTAACCTCCCTTTTGCGTTTTCGTGTTATGCATCAATGGGAAGAGGAGTGGTTGGCAGTTTCTGACAATAAGCTGCGTCTGGTAAAGGCCACTACGCGACCATGGCGTACGTCCTACCAGTCATACAGGCGGGATGAGGTTCTCCTCACTCGCCTCCGCATTGGACACAGTCCCTTCACGCATGGTTTTTTACTCCGGCGGGAGGACCCCCCAATCTGCAGTGCTTGTGGCGTCCAGATTACTGTCCGCCACATTTTACTTGACTGTCTTTTATTCTCTGACCAGAGGGCGGTGGTTTCCTTGCCACCGGATTTGCCCTCTATTTTGCAAGACGACGCAGCTACTGTCTTTAAGGTTTTACGGTTTTGTGTCCTGTCCAATCTGTTGCCTCGGATTTTAGGGAGCAGGTTTTAATGTGCTGCTGGGTGACTGGCTCACCCAGTTTTTAGGTAAGAGGTCCGCCAGTCACGATTACCTCCTTGTTTCACTTCGGTATCTGTTCTCTTTTCCTTGTGTTTCCTTTCCTTTTTTAGTGTTTCTTCTCCTCTTGTTTTGCCTCTGTATGTGCGCATTTGGAACTGCGTCAGGCCTGTGTCTTTTAGCCGTTCTCCTTGTTCGGCGTCCGTCTTCGTCCCTTCACCGCCTGTGTTCCTGTTTCTATGCGCTTGGGCGCTGATGACCACGCTGTTTAGCGCCCGTAAACCTCAAACACACACACTTGAACAATGGTGACTCGATTAGTCGTAATTGATCAGATGTTACGGTCAATCATTCGCTGCCACAGAGCGCGAAGGTTGCGATCTTTCTTTTTAATCCTTAATTAATGTTTATTTCTGTATTTTATGTTTTAATGCATACAGTGTGGCACCACAGAAATATATGATTCTGGCTAACTGTAGGTCTGCATCATCTAGCTTGCGAAGTTTAAAATGGCACCTTAAATATTTGACATAACGATTATGGTTCATCTTGGTTCCAATCAATAAAATGCTATTACTTTTGTTTTTATTTGTCGATATTTTCATCTAGTATTTAGCGGCATTTTGACTCAACTTACGCGCTCTAATTTGAACCTTTTCTTCAGTTTCTCATATTACAAGCTGATTATCAGCGAAAATAGTCATGAAATTAAAATTTTCTTCTTAATGCGTCATTTCACAACCATTTACGGAACAGTATGAACATTGAAAAGGTTGGGGGACAGTGCACAGCCATGTCTAATGATTTAATTATTATCGACTGATTCCCTTTCCTTACAGTATGGATCCTTATTTTATATTTTTGAATTATGACTCAATTGCCGTAATCAGATGTGCTGGGACTCCCCTTTGCTGTAGTCATTCCTATAGCACTTTCCGCTTTACCCTGACAAACGCCTTTTTATAATAGGTAAGAACATATGAATTGGAAGATCTATTATTTTCTCAGTTATTTGTACCAAAGTGAAAAGGCTGTCACAACATGCTCTACCTTTTCTAAAACCATATTGCACCTCTAACTCTTAACATACATGGTTCCACTATTGGTATTAATGTCTTGTTTCTAATTTTGGCATACAGTTTGTAACAGGAGTCAAGCAGACTTCTTCCCCTGTAATTACAGCATTGTGTACCTCTTGTCTTGAAAATAAGCTGTAACAAAGATGGATTCCATTTATCTGCCGAATTTCTGCTCACCCAGAGAAGTTTCATAACATATGAAAGTCAATGCTTTAGATGATGTGATAAATATTTAATCCGCTTCATGACTACACTATCGGTGACCGACGACATATTGTGATTTGTTTCGTGGTTCACATTTCTCAGTACATCCATTTTTGTCAGATTACAGAACTGCTGTCACTCGCGTTCTAATTTTTTTAAATCATTATCTGTCGATAAACATTTAAAGTGCCTTAATCGTTCCATTCGTCTATTATATTTAGCTATAAGGTGTCTCGATCTTGTATATTAGGCTACAAAGACCATGTCCTACGTATATCTAATAATGGGATAATAAAGCTGCAATAGAATAAAATCCACGAGGAAAGAGAAACGTTGGACGTCCTTTAAAATGATGGCAGCAGCAATTCTGAGGCGGAATAGACCAAAAGGCGTTATCCTTGAAGATGATGATGATTATTATTATTGGCCGGTGGTTTGTATGGGTGGAGCTGGCACCTAATAGCGTGGCCAAGGCAATTATGTGAATTCATTATAATGCTCCTCAAATCTCTGTAGACAATGGGTTTGTAACAAGGACATATATCCTTACGGAAGATGAAACTGTGGGTACAGATCTGTCATGAAGGGATGCAGATGGTTCACAATATTATTCACATACTCCACAGCTGTCATGCTGTTATAGATTACTATCACAGGTTCCATGTCCTGGTGTGAATCTCCCAACGGCCTGTGTCCGTGGCGCAGTGCATGTTCCGAGTACATGTTCGCCTGGATGACGGCCCTTATCGCAATTTGAATCATTGACCATTTATCTCTACTAGACAATTATTTTCCTTAACCTGTAACATGGTCGAAACGCATATCAGAAGGTATTCAGTCCCGCGGTGTGCAGTGATCAATGTTTCTGTTAAGCAGGGTATGTATGTCAGCTAACCAGTAGTTCCTGTCCAGAAGAGAATCTTTGACTAATTTGGTACACTGTCGTCCATCAATCAACCAAGTGTAGCACAGCTGATCTAATATCGGATTGCACATGCGTGTTCTCAAAATTATAACTTGACGCAAAAGTGGGAGGAAGTATGCCACAATTGGAATGTAGGGCAGGCTGATTGCACCCAGTACGTCATTTTGGACGCCACGCAATACTGAGTAATAACGTCTAACATTAGAGCTCAGCCGAAGGCAGGAAGAACTGATAATAACTGAGGTACAACGGTGGGTTCAGGGCCATTAACACCTCCTGTTACTGAGATCAAATGCCAGGTGCAATTACCTTTTCTCTAAGTCATCAGTCTTCGAAATAGTTTGATAAGGCGCTCCAGGAATTCCTTTCCCCTGGAAACCTCTTCACATAGAGTACCACTTGGAGCCTCATCATTTCTTTACTGGATATACTCCAGTCACTGTCTTCCCCTACAATTCTCACCCTCTACAGCTCCATCTGGTACTATGAAAGTTATTCCTTGATGTCTTCACGGATGTGCTACCATCCTGTCACTACTCCTTATTAGTGTTTTCTATATCTTCCTGTCTTCGATGATTCTGCTGACGATCTCCTCATTCCTTGTTTCGTCAGTCCACCTAATTATCAACATTCTTCTGTAGCACCACACTTCAAATGCTTCGACTTTCTCCTGTTTCGCCTTTCCCACAGTTCATATTTCGCTACCATACAATGCTGCATCAGGATGTCATTCTCTTCCTCAAAATAAAGCCTCTGTTTAATTCTGCTAGCAGACTTCTCTTCGGCAGGAATGCCCTCTTTGTGGTTACTAGTGTAATTTTTATGTCCTGCTTGCTCCTCCATCATGGATTATTTTGCCGCATAGCAAGAAATATTCCCTAACTTGGTCTTCATCGTGAAGACGTTAGTTTTCTCGCTGGTCTCATTTCTCCTTCTCCTCATTACATTAGTCTCTCTTTACTTTACAGTCAGTCCACATTCTATTCTCATTATTCTCATTAGAAAATTGATTCAATTGAACACATCTTTTAATTCTTCTTCACTTTCGCTGCGGATACCAAAGTCGTCAGCGAATCTTACCACTGATATAGTTTCACCCTTACTTTTAATCCCATTTTATTTCTGTCATTACGTCTTCGAACTTTACACTCAACAATAGGGGCGAAATACTACTTCCCAGTCCTACACCTTTTTTAATCCGTACACTTTGTTCTTAGTCTTCTGCTTTTATTGTTCCCTTTAGCTTTTTGTACATATTGTATATTAAATTTTTTAACTTTACCTTAACACTATTTTTCTCAGAATTTCGAATATCTTACACGAGTTTAAATTGTCAAACGCCTTTTCCAGGTGTACAAATCCTATGAACGTGTGTTGATTTCTCTTCAGTCTTTCTTTCAATACCGGCCCCAAAGTAAGGGCTGCGTCTCTGGTACATTTACATTTCCTAACGCCAAATTGATCAACATCTGACTGATCTTCAATTTTCTTTTCCATTATTCCGTACATTTTTCTTGTCAGGAACTTGAATGCAAGAGCTGTTAAGCCTATGGTGCGACAATTCTCGTACGTGTTGGCTCTTGCTATCTTCGCGATTCAGTGGATGACGTTGTCCGAAAATCTGGTGGTGCATATACACGAAAGCGTAAATATTCGTATTGTTTAGAAATTCCTATGGAATTTTATGTATCATGCAAAGCTCTTTTAAAATCCGATTCTAATGACGTATCCCATGTCTCTTCCATGTTGATTCTTATTTCTATTTCCATCACGTCAGGCCATCAATGTACTCTTTGCACCTATCTGCTCTCTCCTCTGCATTAAACAATGGAATTCCCAAAGCATTCTTAATGTCACCACTCTTGCTTTTAATGTCACCGAAGGCTGTTTTGAATTTTTTTATGCTGAGTCAGTCCAGTCCTCTTCCAATTTGTTCACATTTTTTTATGCAAGCTTAGCTTCCCTGCACTTCCTACTTATTATATTCCTAAGTGACTTGTATTCCTGTATTTCTGAATTTTCCTGTACATTTTCGTGCCTTGTTCTTTTTCCATTAGGTAAAGCGTATCTTCATTTCCTCAGAGTATTTTCGCAATTACCTTGCTTCTACCAGTGACTTTCTTCCAACTTCGATGAACGCTAGTTCTATAGGTGTTCATTCCTCTTAAACTGAACTTCATACCGATATATTGATATATTCATTGTTGCATTATCTATAACCTCAGAGAACGTCAAGTACAACTCTTGAATTTTTATTATTTCTGCATCCTTGCTCTTTGGGAATTGATTGTTCCTGACTAATGTCTAAAACTTCAGGGTACCCATCATCACTGATCTGAGTGCATATCTCCTCCTGGGAATGCCTTACAATCCAGTAGCTCATTTAGAAATCTCTGTCTGACCATGATGTACGATTATATAATTGGAATCTGCCCGTGTTTCCCGCCGTTTTCCTCAAATACTTCTTGTTTTGATTTTTGGACAGAGTATTCGCTATAGAGTGTTGCAGAAGTCAATTACCCTTTCTTCTCTCTCATTTCTAGTACCAAGCCGATAGGCATTTATCCCCTAACCCTTTATTCTGCTAGTGCCCCTACGAGAACTTTCAAATAAAACGTCACTGTTAGAATTTCATCTCCCTTTACGTATTGAATTACCCTTTCAGTATGTTCGTATACTTTCTCTATCCCCTCATCTTTTGTTTGCGATGACAGCATGTGGCCCTGAACTATTATTGTCGGTGTCGTTTTAATGTCGATTCTGATGAGAATAACCCTACCAAAGAACTGTTCACAGTTGCCATCCGTTCCTATTCATATTGAATGTCAGTCCCTTATGCAATTTTCTGCTGCTGTTGATGTTATTACCTACTGGCCTGACTAGAAATCGCACTCTTACGTCCATATCACATCTCTGACCCGCAGTAAATCTAGATTGAGCGTTACCATTTTCATTTTCAGATTTTATAGCTTTCCTACCACGTTCCAGACTTGATAGTCCTCACCGCGACTCGTAGAACGTGATCTTTCCCTTGGTTCTATATTCTTATCCTTATGTTCATCTCCCTCTTGGCATTCCAAAGTCAGAGATTCAAATGGCATTCTAGTGAGAAATATTTTTTTTCATTTACAGGCAACGTTTCCTGTGGATACAAGTGTAAGTAGGCTGTTTAGGTTTTTTTATTGGTAACGCCGCCGCCACGTAGCGATCTGTATGAAAATCACTGGCTGTGCCGTGTGCAGTCTGTTGCTGGTTTGAATTGTTGTCTGCCATTGTAGTGTTGGGCAGCGGCAGCTGGATGCTAACAGCGCGTAGTGTTGCGCAGTTGGAGGTGAGCCGCCAGCAGTGGTGGACGTGGGGAGAGAGATGGCGGAGATTTGAAATTTGTAAGAATTGGTGTCATGAACTGATATATATATATATATTATGACTATTAAGGTAAATACATTGTTTGTTCTCCATTAAAATCTTTCATTTGCTAACTGTTCCTCAGTAGTTAGTGACTTCCGTAGTTTGAACCTTTTAGTTAGCTGGCGGTAGTGGCGCTCGCTGTATTGCAGTAGTTCGAGTAACGAAGATTTTTGTGAGGTAAGTGATTTGTGAAACATATAGGTTAATGTTAGTCAGGGCCATTCTTTCGTAGGGATTTTTGCAAGGCAGATTGCGTTGCGCTAAAAATATTGTGTCAGTTTAAGCACATTCGTGTATAATTGTTCAAAGAGGACGTTTCACATAGACCAGTCTTGTATAATTTTTCTAAGGGGACGTTTCATATGTCGACCCTTAGCCAAGGATACCTCACTGGAATCTTGTGATTTTTTCTTGTAGTTTGTGTAGTTAGCCTTTGTTTGTTGCTAGCGCGTAATCATAGTGAGAATTTCCTTTGTAGTTGCAGTCTTTCATTGTTGTACAGTAAAACAGTTGTGGCATGCATGTAGATTTGCACCAAGTATTTCGCTTGCAATTAACTAGATATTATTATCAGTGCTATGTTAATGTGTTCCCTTATTTTTGCTCTTCAAATTGTGCTTTTATGTGTTATCGTATGAAATATTGTGACAATGATGGCGTGTGAAAACGTAACACTAGGCTCCAAAGTAAACTGAGAAATAATAGTGACGACAAGCGTCGCTTATCAGCACCACTGTGTAGTGAATTAACAGACATTCGAAGTAGTAATTTGGTAATTGTGCATGGGGAAATGGAGCGGGCGGCAAATAATGGTGTAGGCAATGAAACAAGTAGTGAACAGGGAACAATTATCGATCGATCAGTCGGCAACAGCTCGCCTCAGGAATCCGAAATGACAGAACACAATATTGCAAATACTGTAGACATAGGTTATGGGTCCTCACCGTTTTCTCAAATGAGTCAAGACACATTTTCTGCCTGACGAAATGTAAATGTTGCCGGTGAAAATGCACTGCCAAAAAGCATAGAAAAACAGATTCCAGACACTAATACACTATTATTGCAATTAATGCAACAAATGGAACAAAATCAGAGACAAAAACAGCAAAAGCTTCAAAAGTTAGACACAATGGAACAAAATCATAGACAAACACAGCAAAAGCTTCAAAAGTTAGACACAATGGAACGAAATCAGAGACAAACACAGCAAAAGCTTCAAAAGTTAGACACAATGGAACAACATCAGAGACAAACATAGCAAAAGCTTCAAAAGTTAGACTCAGTGGAACATACGCTTGAACAAACACCTGAAGATTTAACTACTGAATTACATAAAATCGAATCGAAATGTCAAAAAGTCTGTAATGACGTAAAAACACAAATTTGTGAGCATTTCCAACCTATTTTTTCGCGGCGTGAAAATGCCTTACAGAATCACGAAGCAGCCATAAAAGAACTGCAAACCACTGTTCATGAAAATCATGAGACCTTGCAAGCTAAAATTGACTCAGTTGCATCTACCGATTCGGTTACGCAACTTGCAAAAACTCAAGAAAACTTAAAGGACACAGTAGATACTCTGAAAATTGGTTCAGAAAGACACATGGAGGACATTAGTTCATTATCAGAGAAAGTAGTTGAACTTTCGGATCAGCTAAATAATTTATCTACGAAGGTAGATGGTAATCTGAATGACACAAAACCGGTAGTCTTTAATGACACAGAAGAGTTCGAACAAATTAGGAAATTCAAACAAAATCAAAATCAAATTAATACGCAACACCAAAGAGAAATCCGGGAAGTACAAGACCAGCTGACACAGGTAATACAAGAATTACGTATTTCACAGGACTCTCGCACACCAATACGGGAAGAGGGACATAAAAATACGGAACTGACACAAAATAATAACACAGGGCACTTTGGAGATTATGAAAGAAATTGGCAAAGTACACCGAATTTTGAGATGGAACCGCCGAAACGACGTAACAATGACCGACATGCGACCCGCCGACACGATGATTTTGACTATAAGCTGTTCATTACTACACGTAAATTCAAAACATTTAAGAATTCTGGCAACGACATTCATCCACAAGCGTGGCTTCATCAATTCTCTCATTAATCAAAATATCCACGGGTGTATTGCCGGTCTATAGTGTCCAACGGGCACAATATTTCGGCGATCAAACATGTCGCCATCATCAGGTGAACTGACGGACTGAGCTCCTGTGAACGCGCTGGCACGGAGATCCGTACGCTATGGCTGCTCAGGGGGAACTGGGTTCGGTCGCGGCGGCGGCCGATTTAAATACCCTCCGCCCGCGGCGCGCTCCCTCCGCCGTCCGCGCCCCGCGCCACGGTAGCGCGGTGGAACAGATTGCGACGGCGTCTGAGATGACGTCGGTGTGATGGCTCTGTCCGCCGTGGTCGTCACAACTATGCGTTTGCTCGATTTACTGTTGATTAACCCAATCGCTGGTTCCCAAGCCTTGCTAAGATTATAGCCACAGTCACGGTTTATGAGGTCGTCATTGGTACGAATTTCGATGGCCTCTCTAACAACGCTGTCCCAGTATCTCGACGTCTGTACCAGAATCCTCGTGCGGTCATACTCCATAGCGTGATTTTCCGACAAACAATGTTCAGCGACTTGCTCGGATACATCAGTCGAGTGTGCCTCTGGTGTTCACGGCATCGACCCTCGACGGTACGCATCGTCTGACCAATATACGACTTGCCACATTCACACGGAATCTGGTACACGCGGGCCTTCCTCAAACCGAGGTCATCTTTGGCGCTCCCCACCAGTGCACGAGTTTTATTCGGAGGACAAAACACAGTTCCGACCCGGTGTTTCTTCAGAATGCGGGCGATTTTCCCCGAGAGTGCGCCTGTGTATGGAATAAGTGCAGTGCCTACCTCCTCCCTCGTGACTTCATCCATCTCAACAGGTTGTGCTGCAGTGGTTGGTCGGAGAGCACGTTGGATCTGCCACTCTGAGTACCCATTTTTTCGAAATACAGTTCTCAGGTGTTCCAATTCTCTGTGAAGGGTGGTGGCAGCTGTGTGCGTGCAAATACAGATCAGTGTGTACGGATCTCCGTGCCAGCGCGTTCACAGGAGCTCAGTCCGTCAGTTCACCTGATGATGGCGACATGTTTGATCACCGAAATATTGTGCCTGTTGGACACTATAGACCGGCAGTACACCCGTGGATATTTTGATTATCAAATACGCCGGGAGAAACTCAAGAATCACAATTCTCTCATTGTTTCCCCCCCAAATGGTCATTAGAGCACAGATTAGAATCGATGTGTGGCTATTTAGAGAATGAACCAGCTGTAAGAATGCGATCGGTCATTCACGATTGCCACAGTGAAAGATAATTTTACCATGTCTTCCTCTCAGCATGTTGGTCTCAAGCCACACAAGACCGAGTAAAACATGGCATCATAATGATGAAAAATTTCGAACAATCTGAATTTTCAAGTCATGTGAAATATTTTGAAGACATGTTACATACGAATCAGTATCTTTCAAACCCATACAGCCCGTCAGAACTCATCCGCATTTGCTTAATCAAATTGCCTGAACATTTACGGCATATTATTTTGGCAGGCCGTTGCAAAGACGACATTGAAGCTTTTCAGGGACTGTTACAAGAACTGGAAATTGACACTGACAATCGCGGAACGCGAAAACAGGAACACAACAATTACAGGTCACATCCGCCGCAATTCCGCGATGAAAGAAATAATAACTGGACACGACAAGGCTATTCTCACAACACAAATCATGACCAAAACAGACACCACCCCTATGACAACCGTTGGCAGAGTAGTAATAATTACAGGGAAAGATCACCTCTCCGCAGTAGTGACTATCACAGAGACAATCAGAGAAACAGACAATATGGGAAACAAAATAATTATTATCAAGGGAGACAGAATAACTTAAGACGCAACGGTGTAGCGCGCAGTTACGATTCAGAGAGAAATTCTCCACCACGTGACCGACAAGAAAGAAACTATGGAATCTAATGACATGACGACAGACGATATGATCGTAACGACAGACCTGAATTGCAGCAGAACTGGCGGGATTCAAACAGAGCAGGGCCCTCTCGACAAGGTGTATTTGTAGAAGTTAGGTCCCCAAATCCCAACAACGACGCGCGCCAACAAAGACACAATAGGCAATGACTCATACCGCTGGCAGCCACAAAACGTACTTACGAAACTGACGACGCAGCTGCCGTAGCTAGTAATTACGGTAAAATGGAAGACATTAGGGACATATTACTCCAGGAACACGACGTACAACATAACAACATTGCATATCCTGTGATTCACATTACTGTAAATGACGTAAAATTTACGGCAGTACTTGACTCAGGCACTCCCATTTCAGTAATTAGTGAAACAGCTTTTAGCAAATGCAACAAATCGAACGATTGCCCCACACTTCCGTTACGCAAGATTAAATTACAAGGTGCAGTCATTGGAAAAAGTGTAGATGTACGCCAACAAACCAACTTAGAATTCTTTTGTCAAAGCCACAGCTTCTCTATGAACTTTCTTACTGTGCCATTATTGTCGACGGACGTTATACTGGGAGTAGACTTTTTGAATGAATACAAAGCAATCTTAAACTTTCACGATGCTGAAATACACTCCTGGAAATGGAAAAAAGAACACATTGACACCGGTGTGTTAGACCCACCATACTTTCTCCGGACACTGCGAGAGGGCTGTACAAGCAATGATCACACGCACGGCACAGCGGACACACCAGGAACCGCTGTGTTGGCCGTCGAATGGCGCTAGTTGCGCAGCATTTGTGCACCGCCGCCGTCAGTGTCAGCCAGTTTGCCGTGACATACGGAGTTCCATCGCAGTCTTTAACACTGGTAGCATGCCGCGACAGCGTGGACGTGAACCTTATGTGCAGTTGACGTACTTTGAGCGAGGGCGTATAGTGGGCATGCGGGAGGCCGGGTGGACGTACCGCCGAATTGCTCAACACGTGGGGCTTGAGGTCTCCACAGTACATCGATGTTGTCACCAGTGGTCGGCGGAAGGTGCACGTGCCCGTCGACCTGGGACCGGACCGCAGCGACGCACGGATGCACGCCTAGACCGTAGGATCCTACGCAGTGCCGTAGGGGACCGAACCGCCACATCCCAGCAAATTAGGGACACTGTTGCTCCTGGGGTATCGGCGAGGACCATTCGCAACCGTCTCCATGAAGCTGGGCTACGGTCCCGCACACCGTTAAGCCTTGGTGGCAGTGATGGTGGTATGCGTGTTTGGCGCCGTGCAGGTGAGCGCCACAATCAGGACTGCATACGACCGAGGCACACAGGCCCAACACCCGGCATCATGATGTGGGGAGCGATCTCCTACACCGGCCGTACACCTCTGGTGATCGTCGAGGGGACACTGAATAGTGCACGGTACACCCAAACCGTCATCGAACCCATCGTTCTATCATTCGTAGACCGGCAAGGGAACTTCCTGTTCCAACAGGACAATGTACGTCCGCGTGTATCCCGTGCCACCCAACGTGCTCTAGAAGGTGTAAGTCAACTACCCTGGCCAGCAAGATCTCCGCATGTGTCCCCCATTGAGCATGTTTGGGACTGGATGAAGCATCGTCTCACTTGGTCTGCACGTCCAGCACGAACGCTGGTCCAACTGAGGCGCCAGGTGGAAATGGCATGGCAAGCCGTTCCACAGGACTACATCCAGCATCTCTACGATCGTCTCCATGGGAGAATAGCAGCCTGCATTGCTGGGAAAGGTGGATATACACTGTACTAGTGCCGACATTGTGCATGCTCTGTTGCCTGTGTCTATGTGCCTGTGGTTCTGTCAGTGTGATCATGTGATGTATCTGACCCCAGGAATGTGTCAATAAAGTTTCCCCTTCGTGGGACAATGAATTCACGGTGTTCTTATTTCAATTTCCAGGAGTGTATGTTTAGAGAAAGAAGGTAAGTCAATAGCTTTGAAATTTGAAGATTGGCTCTCAAACCATGACGAGGAAATTAATCGGCTTTACCTTCCGTTAGACAACAGTTCGTAATTTTCTACGGAACTAGGCACTAACAGTCGCTCTGCAAGTACTGACAGGGATGATATCGACGGCACAATTGAAACTCATGAGTTAATTCAGAATAAAATTCAAACAATTTAGAATTGTTATGACACTGATAGGCAGGACCTTTTTGAGATTTTACAAGCACATTCCACAGTTTTTACTCATAAAACAGGAACAATCAAGGGATTTCAATACCAATATCGTGTTCGTGAGCATACTAAATTTTGTGTTAGACCATACGTAATTCCAGAACATTATAGGGACCGTGTGAGAACAGAAATACAATCTATGCTTGACGAGGGCATTATTGAGCCTGCAGTAAGCTCATACAACAATCCATTACATGTTGTTGAGAAGAGAAATGGATTGATCAGGCTTGTCTTAGATTCGAGACAAATCAATACTATCATTATTCCTGAAACAGACAGGCCGCAAGCGTTGGAAGAACTTCTTCAAAATTTTAATGGTGTAAAAGTGTTGTCTTCTATTCATCTTAGATCCAGCTTTTATCAGATCGAACTTCATCCAGAATGTAGAAAATACACAGATTTCCTTTGTTTCGGCATTTGTTATCAGTTTCGGAAACTTCCTTTTGGTTTGAACATTTCCTCGGCAGCATTCATTCACGGGCTGAATTCCATATTACCTGAGCTCTTAAAACATCACATCACCTTATATGTGGACGATATTCTGATAGCAGAAGCCTCATGGGAACAATATAATCCCATCCTCAATAGCGTGTTACGTATTTTTGCAGAATCTGGAATTACAGTTAACTTGGAAAAGTCTGAATTCGATAGGACAAAAGTGAAGTTTTTGGGACATATTATTTCTTCTGAAGGCATTCAGCCGGATCCTGAAAAGTTAGAAGCAATCAGAGCCATTCCAGTTCCATCCACAACAAAAGAAGTCCTTAGTTTTCTAGGCCTCGTAAATTTTTTCGTCGTTTTCTGAATATGCAAATTCTAGCTACACCAAAACTTTGTTCTCTCACTGGAAAAAATACTATTTGGAACTGGGACGAACAAGCACAGTTGGAATTCAATTCTTTGAAAGACTCGCTACTTAACGCGCCAATACCAGCTCACCCCGATCTGTCACAAGATTTCTGCCTTAGCACGGATTCTTCTAAAGTCGGTCTTGGTGCCCATTTATTTCAAGAAGCCATAGAAAATGACACTATCGTTCAGAAAACCATTGCTCTTGCTATCCGAGTGCTAACAAAATCTGAAAAAAATATTCCGTTACTGAATTAGAAGCTTTAGCTATCGTTTGGGCATTTAACAAATTCTGTTTCTTTCTTTATGGTAAGCACGTAAAAGTGTACAGTGATCATCGTGCATAACAATTTCTTATGTCTTCAAAATTAAATCATGACAGGTTAAAACGTTGGGCATAGTTTCTGCAAGAATTCCACTTCACAATAGTCTATATTCCCGGCAAGGAGAACATTGTTGCGGACGCACTGTCACGCGCACCGGCTGGGCTTGAGAAAAGTAACACAGAAAGCAACCTCGAGAAAAATTTCAGTATTCTTTACATTCAGAAAGTCGCCTTTGAAAACTTCATCAGCACATCTTTAAAGGACATTGCTCATGAACAAGATAAAGATTTGATTTGGAAAGACATAAAAAGTAAATGGCATGAAAAGGCACACACACAGATTCGGCATTATTATCTGGTTAAAAACAACATACTGTTCAAACGATGCTCTGTTGATGACAACCTATGGGTACTTTGCATTCCAGACGATTTTGTTAATAAGCTCATTTGATACATTCATTTCAGCTATGCACATTTTGGTCCACGAAAATGTTATCATATTCTTCGAACGACTTGTTATTTTAACAATATGGAAAAGAGAATTCGAAGAGTCTTGTCTATTTGTAAACTTTGTCAAAAGGCGAAACCATCTACTGTCTCGCATAGTGCTCCATTGTTTCCTATCATTCCTACTAAATTAAAAGAATTTGCTGCTGTTGATCTCTTGGGACCGCTTGTTAGAACATCTAATGGATTTTCGTACGTTCTAGTCGCTGTTGAACTTACTTCAAAATTTGTTTCTTTCACTCCGTTACGTAAAGCCACTGGACGGTCTGTATCCATCGCCTTTGTTAAAAATTTCTTACGTGAAGTTGGACACGTAAGTAAAGTCATTTCAGATAACGGACCGCAATTCAGATCTGCTGTTTGGTCACGCATGCTTCGTAACCATAAAATCAAATCTGTTTTTATTTCATTGTACTCACCACATTGTAACTCGTCTGAACGGATTATGAAAGAAATCGATAAGCTTTGCAGACTTTATTGTCACAGAAAGCATCAGCATTGGGACAGATATTTCCACTTATTTCAAAACGTGCTGAATGAAATGCCTCATGACTCCACCGCTTTACCACCTGTTCTTGTACTGAAGAATAAAGAACCACCGAACAGAATCAGAGAGCTTGTACCTTTTCCGAATACGCGTAAACTTCGACACAAAGGCATTATTGACTTGGCTATTAAAATATAAATTCTGCTGCAGACAAAAGGAGAAAATTACACAGTATAGCAAATGCCAAGAAATTATATATTGGTCAGAAAGTTCTCATTAAAGCTCATTCATGTCACATAAGAAGAAACACTTGAGTCACAAATTCTTTCTACCTTACAGAATCCGACGTATACCACACGATAATTGCGTTGAAGTTGAAACTCTGCGTACTAGGAAGACTAAAGGTTTACACCACATTTCACATGTAAAACCGTTTATTGAAATATAATCTGCTTTTTAACTTTGTCTTTGCCATAAAACTTTTCACTTCACATTTCTAGTATGCTTTGTCACACTGAGAAACTGTTAACATGCAACAATGTTTTGAAGTTAACTATACAGTCTAGAACCTAGGGAACATTTTTAAACAGAAATTACGAATGCATTGTTATAGTGAGCAGACGACACAGTGTTGTTATTTATACATTCTTGTTTGTTAGTTGCACGATTACGTAACGACTATAAGGCTTACAGACTTAGAACATATACTGTTAATTAGGTTTTAATGCAACATTTTGGTTCAGTTGAAAAGACATTCTTTATTGGAAGTTCTTTCTGTGAGATTAAAGATAGCGTTTGGTTTCTTTGATAGCTACACGATTATATCACGACGCTACTAATTTGTGACACAATTTACAATGTGCTTTTGCGGTGTATCTGTTTTATATCTGCACAGTTTTTCTGAATTATTCTGGAAAGTAAAACATGTTTTAGTGGTAACTTTTGTGGTATAGCTACAATTAGACAGCCTTTTCCATAGCAGAGCAATACGTTACAGCACAGTACTTTTTTCATTACGGCAATAAGCGTAATAACTAAGATATTTATACGCAAAGCAATTCACTTCGTTTATTACGAGGTAAGTACATCGACTTCAGCAGAACTTTGCTTACAGAGGACGATAACTACGACACTTCCACATAATTATCTTACAACAAGACGCACAGTTTATCGCTACAGTACACCTACTTGAGTGATTAATTTTGTACTTAAAAACTTTATTTTTAAAGATATTTGAAGTACAATGATACAAAGGTTTTCCGTGATACATTTCATTCCATTGCTGTAATCTGTAACACCTGAGGATATAATTACATTAATCCTCAGGGGGGTACACGCTTACTTTATGTACCATGTGTATGGCAAGTACAAGGAGCCCTAGCTAATATGGTATTTGCTTATACAACTTTACACATCGGTACCATATTTCTCTAACACATAAATTACACAGCTATCTGATCATTTAACTGAGAGACAAACATTTTTTTATTACGTCAGTGACACATGTTTACGCAATTACACAGTTGGATAATTTCACACTTATGAAATTTCAATTTTGTCTGTACTTTGTGAAATGTTCATATCTTTTCGGAATCATTGTGATAGTAGAGAGCTTTGAATGATGTATTTGGTATGGGATCATGATTTTTAAAGTACGGTTGAGGTATATGACACTTTTGAAATGAGCAGAGAATTTTTTTAGGTTTTGAAATTATTGGAAGAAGCTACGTCGATTTTGAGATTTGGCTGAGGTTTTATGAGGTTATGATGACGATGTGTATTACGCTGTTGCGGTATGTTTATGATCAATAAGCTGATGCTATATGAGTTATTTGATTATGCTACTTATCTGTTATGATGGAATATTGAAGAAGTGTCGACGAATAAGGTAAGAAATAATGAGTAGAGGTTAGGGACTCTGGTTTGTGAAAAAGGTTGTTGGAAACCAAGAATAGTACTTTAAGAGTTATGAAATGTATGTAAATGCGAGAATGTATTACAATGCCGACGAAAATTTTTGGACACTGTTATATCAATAGGATTTTGTTTCTACTGATGTGTAACGCAAATTCTTAAACTGTGATTTTTTTTATATGAGACTGCCACTGTAGCGGAAACTGGTGTCGTAAATATTTCGATAAGACAGTTAAGTGACCACCTGCACGTAATGCTTCGTGAGCACCCAGCTGCGCGACAACCACCTGACAAAAAGGAAGCCATTAGTGTGTGCCTTTCAGAGACACAGCTAAAAAAAAAAGAGGCCATTATCCTCGCTATTGACATTCATTCCTTTGTAGAAAGCATCGCAAATACGACACGCTCAAACTTGAGAACTTATGATTATACTGTGGAGCTCTTAATTTATGATATTTATTAAAATGCCTACTGAAACGATGAGAAACATTACACGGCTATTGTCTTGCTAGTTGAGAGAAATGCCATATGGATTGCTTTATATATTTATTTACTCATTTTGTTTAATATCTAGTTTCTATCTGCACTGCAGCATTGGTTAAAATACAATTTAATAGATGTACTAATATAGTTATTTTATGCCTACAGATGCAGTAAATAATAACTTTACCATGTACTTAAACAAACGAAGGAGCACCAAAAAGACTTCCCTTCACAGGAACTGCATACATAATTTTCTTTTCAAGTACTTGGTAATTTTTATGGTAGGATAACTTCTTGTGGTGCACCACTTTAATCCCCTAGATATTAATATGTGAATAGACATTTCCCTTTTCTACATTGTTGTGTTTACTGTAATATTTTTTCTGCTTGAGCTTTGTCATGTTTAGTTATAAGCTATTGCATTTGCTGCTGCTGTGTGCCAGGCGTAATGTTACTGAATTTGACTTTGTATTACTCTGTTAAGCCAGTTTTACTAGGGATTTGTTTTTCTTGTTTGCTGCACAGTGCCTTATATTAGTTGTAATATTGCAATTGCTTTACCAATTTCCATTTTTTTTGGACATTGCCGTTTGTATTAATTTGTTTTGTGCTGCTGCTTTGCCTCGTCCCTTATTTTAGCATCTGAGCTCAGTAGATTTAAGTTAGCTTAAGAGGGGGTAGACTATATAAGAATCTAACTATGATGAATTGGAATAAAAGCATTGAGAAGCTATAAGAAAATTGTTTGGCCAAAAAAGTAGTGTACAGTGGAGAAAAACTATTTTTGAAAGAGGATGTGAACAGAATACAGAAAGCATGCTTGGATAGGATTTTTTTGGAGGAAACAAATGTTGAGATACGACGAAAGATCTACAGAATGAAGTTTTGGGTTGAACTGCAGTACCAAATGTTACCCTGAAAACGAACCCTGTCCTTTAATTTTGTGTTATCCCACTATGTGTTTGTGTACCCTTGTGTATTTATTTTCTTCCTGTCTCTGTGTACTGTTTCATAGAATTTTTTCTGTTCTAATACTAAGCTACATTCACTATGATGAGGAATCCTGTTATCCTCAAATATAATTTGCATCAACAATATGTTATTTACTTTGTAAAGATGTTTAGACGTTATTTATTCTATTTTGTTTTAACGCTCATGTGTGAAGTTGATGTTTCGAAATTTATTCTGATTTTTTATGTATGTGCTCCTGTCATAATTCCTGTAACAATGATGTATATGTTATTTCGATTCTTTTGTAAAGCCTGTATTACCGCAAATGTTATCTGTACTGTTCTGTTCTTTAATGATATGTTTTGTACCTTTGTTATTGTATTCTCATGTTATAAAATTGTAATTGACACCTGTTCATCAAATTAAGTAACTTGTAAGTTACATTTCACTGCACACATCTCTGTTGGTCATAGTATATGGACAATATGTGAGAAGTAGGGACTGATAGTGTTTGCACGTGTTAATAATTCAGTAAGGGACTGGATAACAGCATTGCTGGTTCTAAGGACATTTCAAAAACAATTTTTGTGAGTGGACAAGTGGTGGTTCATGGACTTGCTGTATTCTCTGCAAGCCTCTTCAATTGTGATTGTGCACCTGCAAAGTTGCAACAGATGGCTGCTGGCCGTCTCTACAAGGACAACAGTGGGTCTGCACCTTTGATGGCCCACCAATACCATTATTTCTACAAGGACTGCAGTGGGTCAGCACGTTTGATGACCCACCAATACCATTATTTCTACAAGGTCTACAGTGGGTCTGCATCTCTGGTGGCCCACCAATAACGTAATCTCTACCAGGACTACAAGGGGTCTACTCTGTGATGACCTACCTACCAATATTCTTCAAAACTTCGACTGACTCTGCTGTGGGTTTGCTCTGTTGTGGCCCACTACCTGTCTGCATGTCAAGAGTCAGCACTGTCTTTCCGTTGGAAGGACAACACTACTTCTTCAAGACTGCATGGAAATCCACTACTTCTGTGTGCATTTTCTTTTACTACTCAAACTTTGAGAAAAACACTGCAATTTTACTTTGATGAATGATCACGACTGTCTTTATGGACTGTGAGAAAATTTTAGCTTTTGACCAACATTGTGTCGATAAGTGTGTGCATTTCATTTCTTTGTCATTGTAATTACGAAAAAAATTTTCAAATCTGTATTGGCCACCGCCCAAAACAATTTGTAAATTTTTTGTGGGGAGCATGGGGGCTATGTAAGTAGGCTGTTTAGGTTTTTTTATTGGTAACGCCGCCGCCACGTAGCGATCTGTATGAAAATCACTGGCTGTGCCGTGTGCAGTCTGTGGCTGGTTTGCATTGTTGTCTGCCATTGTAGTGTTGGGCAGTGGCATCTGGATGCTAACAGCGCGTAGCGTTGCGCAGTTGGAGGTGAGCCGCCAGCGGTGGTGGACGTGGGGAGAGAGATGGCGGAGTTTTGAAATTTGTAAGAATTGGTGTCATGAACTGATATATATATTATGACTATTAAGGTAAATACATTGTTTGTTCTCTATTAAAATCTTTCATTTGCTAACTGTGCCTCAGTAGTTAGTGACTTCCGTAGCTTGAATCTTTTAGTTAGCTTGCGGTAGTGGCGCTCGCTGTATTGCAGTAGTTAGAGTAACGAAGATTTTTGTGAGGTAAGTGATTTGTGAAACATATAGGTTAATATTAGTCAGGGTCATTCTTTCGTAGGGATTTTTGGAAGGCAGATAGCGTTGCGCTAAGAATATTGTGTGTCAGTTTAAGCACATTCGTGTATAATTGTTCAAAGAGGACGTTTCACATAGACCAGTCTTGTATAATTTTTCTAAGGCGACGTTTCACAAATTACTCATCTTTAGTACAGTGGTTTCCATCGTCTTCTGCATTTTCATGCCGTTCATCATTGGTGATTCTTCCGCTTTTACGTTCAGTTTCCCACCCCAAGAGCAAGAGAGAGTCCTGAGCCTATGTCCGCTTCTCCGCCCTCTTTGACAAGGGCGTTGGCAGATCGAGCGTGCCTTCTAATGCTGGAAATCCTCGACCACCATTGCTGATGATTTTTATTCAGAATTTGAGAAGTTACGAGGTTCTAACCCAGGACACACGACGTTTTGTGATTATTGTCAAAGACATTACCCCTACATCACTGGTGTCTAAAGGCATTTTGTGCTTAAATAGCCAAACTTGTGAACCCTCGATCTCAGTGTCTGCAGTCCTTCCTGCATCTCTAATTCTGACGGGAAGACATTCTCGTTGGTCAGAGCGTAACTCGGCTGGCGAATCGTGATGTGCTGCCTGTGTGAAGGCATCGCATCACAGACGGCAGCCAGCCAGCTGTGGCGGGTCTTGTACAGGATGTGGGCCTTCCTCTGGTGGCTGCAAGCCGCCGCCTTCAACCTGTTGGGGGAGGTAGCTGCGTGCCATCTCCCTGGCTGGATGTGGTACCGCCTCCTTGGCTGTACGCTGTGTAGCCTTCTGGATACCCGTCGTCCATGATATGCAGTTGGCACACGCCCAAGAATGCGTCGAGTGGCTCAGGCATATCGCACCAGTTAGTGGCGAGCTGTTGTAGGCTGGTGCCTGCAGACTCCCAGTTAGGCTGCCTGAGTGGCATCACTGTTGGACCCTGACCTGCACAACAGTCTCAGCCTCCAGAGTGTTTCATCCAACTTCTTTGCCACGCACAGTTGTCCGATTCAGCTCGCCTTCAACCTGTGTTGTTAAGTCACAGATAGTATACAGTGTGAACGTTAGTAAAACCGACAAACTGCAGGGACGAATGCCTGACGAAATGGAGGAAAAAAGGTCGTATGAACATGTGTCCGGAAACGCATTGTTGTCTCAGTAGATGCCACTGACGAATGAGAGGTCTTCTCGTCACATGCCGAGTGTTCGTTGTACGTTGTTGTCTGTGTGACTGACGCAGCGTACTGTAAATAACACGTCGGCCGGTATTCATATCGGGAACAAGCCGAGGTGGTGGTTGTGTACGGCCAGGCAGATGGAAACGGCCGAGAGGTAGTACGGCTGTACCAAAACAAGTACCCTCACAGTCACTAACAACACCACACAACATTTAAAGCCCTTTTTAGGGGTTTGTGTGAGTATGAGTACTTCGAGACGGACGAACGTGCTGGGAGGGGCGAACTGTGCGTACAGCAGATTTGGAGGACCTGATTCCACAGGATATTGAGACGAACATTAATACAAGCTCCAGAGAAGTGGCCATCCAACACAATGTGAGCAGAAGTATGATTACGTGTATTCAGCACTATAACCACTACTACCCCTATCACCTGTAACGAGTGCAAGGATTATCAACAATGGATTTTCGTTTTACGGGAAGGATTGTGCCGGTGGTTTTTTGCACCAGACCGTTACAATTACTGGATTTCTGTTATCAGTCCTCTTTACCGACGAAGCAACCTATACCAGAACTGGTATCATCAATTAGCGTAATGTCATGTGTGGGCTACAGGCACAGCCCGCCAGTGTGGCCGAGCGATTCTAAGCGCAGTCAGGAACCGCGTGGCCGATGCCATTAAGGCCATTAGCCGTGAAACTATTCTTAAATTATTGCCATTACTAGCCCGCCGCGGTGGTCTCGCGGTTCTAGGCGCTCAGTCCGGAACCGCGAGACTGCTACGGTCGCAGTTTCGAATCCTGCCTGTGGCATGGATGTGTGTGACGTCCTTAGGTTAGTTAGCTTTAAGTTGTTCTAAGTTGTAGGGGACTGGTGACCTGAGATGTTAAGTCCCATAGTGCTCAGAGCCATTTGCTACAGACACGTCATGTGTCAACGCCAACTACCGCGGCAACGATGCATTTCCACAAACATGTTCATAAGGCCTTTTTTCCTCGATTTATAGTCAGCAATCTGCCCCAACAATTTGTTGATTTTTATTAATGTTCATCCTGTATGGAACTCCAACAAATAGTGTTTCACTGCCGCCTTTGGAGGTACGACTGCCACATTCGCCAATTCCCTAAGTTCGACATCCTGCACCTGTAGCGCCACAACCGCACTTGGTTAGCCTCCACGCTCACTAAAATCCAGAACCTGAGAGGTGACGACTGCAAAATTTTTGCTTCAACCACTTCGTCTCTTGTATGAAGATTCTCATGGTATTATCTTAATGTGCCACACGATACATTAAGCTTAATCTGAATACGTAACGCACATGACATTTAATTTTACACTTCAAGAGTCATGTGCAACTGAGTTTCTAGTTATATTAAACTCAGTTAAAATATGGAGTGAATGAGTATCTACTGTAAATTTTCTGTCTCAATATGTTTGTAATTGCAGATTCGGTGTTCTTTCACAGTTATGTCAAAACAGGAAATTTGACTCTCGTTTCTCTGCGACTTAAATTGTTGGTAATTTTATGTTGCTGGTATTCTGACATGATTTCACGAGCATTGTGTTCTGCTTAAAAGAGCTAATTATCTGTAACTTTATATTTTAAAACATTTTACAAAGAAACAATATTTTTATACTTCTTATTTTGGTTGGCGCTCGATTGATAAGACCTTACAGTATCTTATTTGCTCGTTGACCGTTGCACATTACAATTTTCGTTCTTGTATTTAAACTTTTAAATTCAAGACCTTTCAGTACATAATTCTTCATTGAACCCGCTACACAGAGCAACAGGTGTGACTTCACGTTAAAAAACAGCTAATATGAAAATCACCTTAAAAAAGAATAGGATACCTCCACAAATGAAATATCTCAGCGCCGAATTTTACTGACATTTTACAGATTAGTTGTCCGTCTAGCAATAGTAATATAACTACAGCTAAGTTATATACATAAGACAGTAGTTAGTTTCCAAAGTTCAATAAGCAAGCAACTTAAAAGGGCAGTCAAGTGAAAATGAGAATAATTGAAGAAAAGTACGTAAAATATTTATTAATTTAAGAGGGATCGCTGTAGGTATTGATACATTTATCCCTCTGTGAGGCAAAACGGTCAATGCAGTCATGGAAAAATGTTCGCCATTGCCTACGGAATCATTATTGTTTCAGGCGTGCATATATTCGCCCGAAGCAAATCGAGGACCACGAATGTCTTTCTTCAGGACATCCCGCCCGGATGTTGCCCTGCGTCAAAAGGGAGAGTTGCGACCCAACCCGATGCGAAATCGAAGGCTGCGTGGCACAGGGGGAGCTGTGTCCAGGCACTGAATTTCTGTCTCTCTGGTGGTGGGGGCGAGGGGGGCGGGGTTGAGCGGAGTGTTGCTCTCTCTGTGAGCGACCTGTCTGCGCTGGGCGGTTGCTGCTCCCCTCCCTCTCTCTGCGCAGAGCACAGACCAGCAGGTGCTCTGCATGCCGGTGACATCGTTTGCCGGCGTGGGATCTCAGCGCGAGTTGGCAAGGGCGCTTCGCTGCGCCCGTGGGTAAGACGGGGTGTGTTCCGGTAAACCCAGGAGGTGTGATATTTCCTGGGCCAGGCTAGCTGGGTCCTGACCGCTGAACGACTGGGTGACCGGCCCACCACCTGAGTAAGAGTGCATCCTTGACCGAGACGTGGCAGGACGAGAGGAACATCCGCCTCTCCGGAATGCGGAGTGTACTTGCCGAGGAGCGTCGGTTGAAATCATCGATGACGTGGCCACCGAGGGCGACCAGTATGTTGGAGACGGCGTGCTCAACCCAGCTCGGCGTGCCCATGGCCTAGGGCCGAGGCTGGTGGATGAGCTACATTCTTAATTTATTGCCACTAAGGCCCTCAGTCGTAAAACAATCCTTAATTTATTGCCATTAAGGCCTTCAGCCGTGACACTATTCTTAAATTATTGCCATTACTGCCGTGGTGGTCTCGCGGTTCTAGGCGCTTAGTCCGGAACCGCGAGACTGCTACGGTCGCAGGTTCGAATCCTGCCTCAGGCATGGATGTGTGTAATGTCCTTAGGTTAGTTGGGTTTAATTAGTTCTAAGTTCTAGGCGACTGATGACCACAGATGTTAAGTCGCATAGTGCTCAGGGCCATTTGAACCATATTGCCATTAATGTGCGGCTGATCCCGGCGGAGGTTCGAGTCCTGCCTCGGGCATTGGTGTGTGTGTGTGTGTGTGTGTGTGTGTGTGTGTGTGTGTGTTTGTCCTTAGGGTAAATTAGGTTAAGTAGTGTGTAAGCTTAGGGACTGATGACCTTAGCAGTGAAGTCCCGCAGGATTTCGCACATTTTTATTATTCCCATTATTTTAATTTGTTGTTCATTTTAAATAAATTGTGGGTGATTAAAGGAAAAGCCAGCCAATAGTAACCGATTACGGCCCCGTCCACAATGGTAACCGAATCCTGCCTTCCTTGGCCACCAGGTCTCAGTTATTAAACGTGAACCGCCAAAAAAAAAAGGAACCCTCTTGCAATTTTATATGACGTACCACTGCCATAAATGGAAACGACATATATGAAACCATCAATCAACAAAATGTTGATAATATGAGTTTAGACACTTTTAAAAATGCATTCAAATTGCGCTTCGAATCTCGACCCCGGGAACGCGATGTCGTGCACCAAGTTGCCGAGATCTCGGGGAATATGTGGCGCAAGCTTACCACTATGGGCAGAGTATACATGGGTTTCCATGCAGTTAACGTAAGGGACTATTTAATAGTTCCCCAGTGCGCTGGCCGCGGTGGTCTAGCGGTTCAGGCGCTCAGTCGGGAAGCATGGGACTGCTACAGTCGCAGGTTCGAATCCTGCCTCGGGCATGGATGTGTGTGATGTCCTTAGTTTAGTTAGGTTTAAGTAGTTCTAAGTTCTAGGGGACTGATGACCACAGATGTTAAGTCCATAGTGCTCAGAGCCAATAGTTCCCCAGTGCCATAATTGTGGCGACTTCGATCATGTTCATAAACACTGCGAGTGAAGCCGGCTTGCTCCAGGTATGGGGCCGACGATCACATAAGAAAAACCTGCGGCAGAACTGGGATATGTATCCCATGTACGCGGAGAGGTAAGAAAAGTTGTAACACCACAAGCAGAAGCTGCCCTACCTACAGGATGTAAGAGCAGAGTCTCATTGCAAGAACTGATTATGGCTGAGGCCATACCTGCATGCAGGAAGCCTAACAGAAAGTCCCCGAGCAAAAGGTTGAGGGATACACTAAGGGCCAGCAGGTTCAGGGAATTTTTCAAAGATTCACCAAGACACAAACTGAAAGAGTGAAAATGAAAGTTGTATGTGAGCAAACGGACCCTTGTGGTCAAACAGCTGCTCCCTCTCCATCAAACCGTGCACTAAGGTCGCTTGAAGATCTAGAACGACAGAAAAGGCATCCTGTGGTAGGAAGTTTCCCGATAATAAAAAATAAGATACCATCAGTAAAGAGAAAGTGAAGTTTAACACTGTGGGAACTACGAATTCATCTATAATTCCCTCTACTCAGAGAGCTTTGGGTGTAAACTCTAAAAGGGTATACGCAAACTTAGAACGTGCAATTAAATTAGCTTGCCTGGAGGAGCCGTCTGTCCCCACTACAGCTCTGAGACATGTGGTGCGTGTTGGTCATGAGTACGGTAGGGACGTCACCTTCTCGGTAATGGAGGCTGTGCACAGAATACAGCTAAAGGCGATGAATCTCCCCACCAACTTAGGAGCCCTGTGAGACTTATTTAAAAAAAACCTTTCCAAAGATGAAAAATTTGATTTAGATGAATTGTATAATCAATCTGTCATCACAAATGGGACACTAGCGCACAACTGGAGCAAAAACTGGCCATAATCATACATTAGAACATAATTTGCACGTGAGTCATTTAGACATAGGCAGATTAACTCCAATAATAGTAAGCTAGTCACGCAGGAACTACGAAGAGTGGGGGACGAGAGGAGACTGGATGCGCTCTGTTTGCAGGAGCCACACTCCCAAGCTGGGCGAATCCCCTTTGCAGCAGCCAACTGGCAGGTAATCCACAGTGAAGTGGAACCAAGAGCTACAGTTATGATTACCAATAGAGCGCTGAGAGCTACGGTCCTTGCACAGTTCTCTGGCGACCACTGCAGTCACCTAACAGTCACCTGTTAGTGTTGTACATTATAAACATGTATGAGAGTGCGGTAGGGGAATTGATCAATTCCTACACTAATTAACACAAGTGAGGACGGCGTTGCGAGGGCGCAGGTGTATTGTCATGACTGATATAAATGAGAAGACCCCCTGTGGTTCAATGGCACCCGCAACGATCTAGCAGAAAAAGCCGAAGACTATCATGGCATTAAAACTAGTCATGACTAATAAGCGTGGGCACCCCCATACGTATACAAGAGGTGGAGGTGGAGGTGAAGGAATGAATATTGATGTTACCTTGGTGACGCCTAATCTCGTAACCAAGGTAACAGATTGGATGGTCTGGAGTCAAATTACATCAAGTGACTACAATCTCAGTACGTTTACATTAGGTGTACCCGTGGTCTAGGGGTAGCGTCTTTGATTCATAATCAAAACGTTTTCTGTCCCGGGTACGATCCCCGCCACTGCCTAAATTTTGATAAATAAGCAGCATTGGCGGCCGAAGACTTCCGGCATAAGAAGTCAACCTCAATCTGCCAACGGCCTTGTCAAAGAGGCCGGAGGAGCGGATAGAGGTTCAGGGCACTCTCTCGTCGTAGGGGTGGGGAATTGCCCCTAAATGCGGAAGAATCAGCAATGATCAACGACATGAGGATGCAGAAGGCAATGGAAACCACTGCTTTACAGACACGTAACGTGTATCCACAGGACATGTGGCCTGTTGTTGAAGAAGTGTCATGATGATCTCTCCATTGATAAAAGATTCCGGAATAGTCCCCCATTCGGATCTCCGGGAGGGGACAGCCAAGGGGGAGGTTACCATGTGAAAAAAATTGAATAATAAACGAAAGGATAATGTTCTACGAGTCGGGGCGTCGAATGTCAGAAGCTTGAACGTGGTAGGGAAACAAGAAAATCTGAAAAGGGAGATGCAAAGGCTCAATCTAGATATAGTAGGTGTCATTGAAGTGAAGTGGAAGGAAGTTAAGGATTTCTGGTCAGATGAGTATCAGGTAATATCAACAGCAGCAGAAAATGGTGTAACAGGTGTAGGATTCATTATGAATAGGAAGGTAGGGCATAGGGTGTGTTACTGTGAACAGTTCAGTGACCGGGTTGTTCTAATCAGAATCGACAGCAGACCAACACAGACAACGATAGTTCAGGTATACATGCCGACGTCGCAAGCTGAAGATGAACAAACAGAGAAAGTGTATGCGGATACGCAGTATGTAAAGGGGGACGAAAATCTAATAGTCATGGGCGAGTGGAATGCAGTTGTAGGGGAACTAGTAGAAGAAAACGTTACAGGAGAATATGGGCTTGGGACAAGGAATGAAAGAGGAGAAAGACTAATTGAGATATGTAGCAAGTTTCAGCTAGTAATAGCGAATACCCTGTTCCATAATCACAAGAGGAGAAGGTATACTTGGAAAAGGCCTGGAGATACGGGAAGATTTCAATTAGATTACATCATGGTGAGACAGAGATTAAGAAATCAGATACTGGATTGTAAGGCGAAGCCAGAAGTAGTTAGAGACTCAGATCACAATATAGTAGTGATGAAGAGTAGGCTGCAGTTCAAGACATTAGTCAGGAAGAATCAATACGCAAAGAAGTGGGATATGGAAGTTCTAAGGAATGACGAAGTTCTCTAACTCCATAGATACAGCAATAAGGAATAGCGCAGTAGGCAGCACAGTTGAAGAGGAATGGACATCTCTAAAAAGGACCATCACAGAAGTTGGGAAGGAAAACATAGGTACAAAAAAGGTAGCTGCGAAAAAAACCATAGGTAACTGAAGAAATACTTTAGTTGATTGATGAAAGGAGGAAGTACAAACATGTTCCGGGAAAATCAGAAATACAGAAATACAAGTCACTGAGGAATGAAATAAATAGGAAATGCAGGGAAGCTAAGACGAAATGGCTGCAGGAAAAATGTGAAGACATCTGAAAAGATATGATTGTCGGAAGGACAGACTCAGCATACAGGAAAATCAAAACAACCTTTGGTGGCGTTAAAAGCAACGGTGGTAACATTAAGAGTGTAACGGGAATTTCACTGTCAAATGCAGAGGAGAGAGCATATAGGTGGAAAGAATACCTTGAAAGCCTCTATGAGGGTGAAGATTTGTCTGAGGTGATAGAAGAAGAAACAAGAGTCGATTTAGAAGAGATAGGGCATCCAGTATTAGAATCGGAATTTAAAAGACCTTTGGAGGACTAAGGGTCAAATAAGGCAGAAGGGATAGATAACATTACATCAGAATTTCTAAATTTATTAGGGGAAGTGGCAACAAAACGACTATCCATGTTGGTGTGTAGAATATATGAGTCTGGAGACATACCTTCTGACTTTCGGAAAAGCATCATCCACATAATTCCGAAGACGGTAAGAGCTGACAAATGCGCGAATTATCGCACAATCAGCTTAACAGCTCATGCATCGAACCTGCTTACAAGAATAATATACAGAAGAATGGAAAAGAAAATTGAGAATGCGCTAGGTGACGATCAGTTTGGCTTTAGGAAAAGTAAAGGCACGAGAGAGGCAATTCTGACGTTACGGCTAATAATGAAAGCAAGGCTATAGAAAAATCAAGACACGTTCATAGGATTGGTCGACCTGGAAAAAGCGTTCGACAATATAAAATGGTGCAAGCTGTTCGAGATTCTGAAAAATGTTAGGGGTAAGCTATAGGGAGAGACGGGTCATATACAATATGTACAACAACCAAGAGGGAATAATAAGAGTGGACGATCAAGAACGAAGTGCTCGTATTAAGAAGGGTGTAAGACAAGGCTGTAGCTTTTCGCCCCTACTCTTCAATCTGTACATCGAGGAAGCGATGATGGAAATAAAAGAAAGGTTCAGGAGTGGAATTAAAATACATGGTTAATGGATATCAATGAGACGATTCGCTGATGACATTGCTATCCTCAGTGAAAGTGAAGAAGAATTAAATGATCTGCTGAACGGAATGAATAGTGCAATGAGTACACAGTATGGTTTGAGAGTAAATCGGAGAAAGACGAAGGTAATGAGAAGTAGTAGAAATGAGAACAACGAGAAACTTAACATCAGGATTGATGGACACGAAGTCAATCAAGTTGGGAATTCTGCTACCAAAGCAGTAACATAACCAATGACGGATGGAGCAGGGAGGACATGAAAAGCAGACTCGCTATGGCAAAAACGGCATTTCTGGCCAAGAGAAGACTACTAATATCAAATACCGGCTTTAATTTGAGGAAGAAATTTCTGAGGATGTACGTCTGGAGTCCAGCATTGTATGGTAGTGAAACATGGACTGTGGGAAAACCGGAAGAGAAGAGAATCGAAGCATTTGAGATGTGGTGCTATAGACGAATGTTGAAAATTAGGTGGACTGATAAGGTAAGGAATGAGGAGGTTCTACGCAGAATCGGAGAGGAAAGGAATATGTGGGAAACACTGATAAGGAGAAGGGACAGGATGATAGGACATCTGCTAAGACATGAGGGAATGACTTCCATGGTACTAGAGGGAGCTGTAGAGGGCAAAAACTGTAGAAGAAGACAGAATTGGAATACGTAAAGCAAATAATTGAGGACGTAGGTTGCAAGTGCTACTCTGAGATGAAGAGGTTAGCACAGTAAAGGAATTCGTGGCGCGCCGCATCAAACCAGTCAGTAGACTGATGACAACAAAAAGAAAAGTGGATAGGGAGTGCCTCTGGGACATGGGGTGGGAGACACAGCTCGACTATTACAGGACTGATTGGGACCTCTTTGCGAGGGAGTATGACATACCGACATTGCCGGAAGGTGATGAGAATGTGGAGGAATACGCTGAGGAGCTGGCGAAAGCAGTCACCAGGGCGAAGAAAGCAGCCATACCAACCAGTAGGAGAGCGGTTGTGGCTTCCCCATCACCATGGTGAACCGAATTAGGACAGATGCGAAGTGTCATCTGGAAGAAAAGCAATGTTGACTGCAAATATACAGGGAGGCAAAAGAGCAGTTCCAACAGGCGCTGTGGGCAATCAGGCTAGAGAGGTGGAAGAATATATTCAAAGCCAATTGGCTACAGACCCATGCGGCATCCCATATAAGTTAGTACAGGAAAAGATAAAATCACCCGTGGTGTTGCCTACCAGCAAGAACAGGGAGCGGATGATGCAAACTTGGCTGGAGGCTGCCGAGGTCCTCGTCTGGGTCCTGTTGACTGACAGTAGGGAGGAAGATGACTCTGAATTGCAACAGCGAATTAAAAGCAAGGAGCGAGAGGACTATAGGAATGGTATGGTATATCCCTTCTCTGAAGAGGAGGTGGCTGCCCAGATAAAGGCCCTTAAGGAGGGCTAGGCTCCTAGCCCAGATGGCATCACAGTGGAGGTGGAGCAATTTCTGGCCCCCAAGGTGCTGGCACCTTTATTATACAATGAGCGCTTGAGGCTCAAGAAATTCACTGAGTTATACAATGAGTGCTTGAGGCTCAGAACCTCCCCCGTCGGCATCATGATGGATATCAGCGACGCTTTTGATAACGTGTAGTGGCTTTCGCTCTTCTCTCGCCTGCGGGAGAAGGAGTGTCCAGGGCCTCAATAAGGCTGTCTTAGGAGCTATTGTGAGGATATCGTCACCTAGAGGAAGAATCAGTCAAAAAAAGAGTATATAGGGCTGTCCACAGGGCTCTGTCCTGGGACTACTCTTTTGGGACATTAACATGGGACCTGTCTTGGATAACTTGCAGTACAGAGACGATGCGCTACAGGGCTCAGCCTATGCAGACGACCTCCTCCTGCTGGTTGGTGATCGTACCTGCAAAGACGTGGAACCAAACATCGCAAGGGCCAAATCTATCCTGACTACATGGTGCCATACTACCAAAATGAAAACTTCACGAAGCAAGTAAACGTACTTGCTACTAAATTGACAACTTGTCAGGAAATCGACAGTAAGAATAGATGGCTCACCAGTTCTTCGTCACCATGTGGTCCGATACTTAGGTGTAGTCGCCGATGAGAGGTGAAACTATACATCACATATTGACACTGTGACGCAAAGATCTCTAGAAACGCTCAATCTTTTGATTGAGATTGGTCATAAATGATTCCATCTGCCACCAGAATTAATAAAATTTACCACAATAGTATTCTGACAACAATTGTAAGATACGTGTCAGGCTTACGATGGTCATACCTGCCATGGCCGTAAGAAGAGTGCAGAGAAATATGCTCCTACGTTCAGTAGGGGCATATAGGACAACTCCAGGGGGAGCTTTATCAGTACTGATGGTACTTTGTCCTCTTTATAAAGACATTAGGGAACAGGCGGCGTGGAATTCGGTAAAAAAGAAGAGGGACAACATAATGGAACTAATGGGGATTCACGTGGGGAACAAATCAGAAATTAAGCGTAGTGGGTAGGAGCTATAGCAGGAACAGTGGGACAACGATGAGACGGGTCGTAGAACATACGGATTGCTGCCCAACACTATGGAGCGATTACATCTACAATAAGCCATATAGAGGACTGCTACACTTCCTTACTAGACATGGACGCTACTCGACATACCTATGCCGGTTTGGGAAGTGGGCTACACCAAAATGTAACTGCGGGGCCACACCAGGCACTCTGGGCCATGTGGTTTAGGAGTGCTACCTCTTCGACGATGTAGCGTCACAATTAAGACAACAGCTGCCATATTACGACACGTACCACCTGCTCAGGCAAGAGGACGATTTCAAATCTCGAATAAACTTATCAATGATATATCAAGCAACGTCATAAAACAATTCCTGAGGAACAACCATTATCATACCTGATTTAGACTATGTACACCTGTCCTGTTCCACTGAAGCGTGGACTTGGCCAGCCACCTCAGAGCTGGGATCCACCACGTCTAGGATTAGGGGGGGGTACACACTTTAACTTACTCAGACACTCACCGGACGTTACTGTAGGATTTAGTATTAGGTTAGACGTAGGATAAGATAGGATAATTAATTTAGCATAGTACTGCAGCGACTCACTATTCTGGGACAACTCGGTGCCTGAGGCATGCCCTCTGGGATTAGCTCTGTGGGCACGACCAACAATGCAGGTTTATAAACGCTGACACACATGTAATGCTGCAGGTCGAGTAGACAGTAACAAGTAGTAGATAAGTAAAACACCGGTAACCAAAAGACACACAAGTAATGCTCATAGCGGAAACAGGGACAACACTACATTCCTAGAACTTAGAAAAAACTGCAGTAATTGTAACAAGTATAAATTAGGACCCACTAATGTATTAGGTGGTAGGTTACTTGTATCATGTATTTGAAACATAGAGAATTAAAAAAAAAACAGTTTACTTAACAGCATAATTTATTAGAATTGAACTGCAGCGATTACAACATCTTGGGCCAGCCCAGTGCCAGGAGCTTCCCTACTGGGATTACCCTGGTGGTCACGGCCGACATTGTAGGTTTGCATCATGCTGCCACACCTGTAACGCTGCAGTTAGTGTAGATTAGTTTAAGTACTGTACAAAGTAGTATATGAATATAAATAGTCGTAGTGGACTAACTCAGGTAACTTAGTAATCAAAGAAACATGTAGCATAGAACAGCAGCAAAACTTAGAAATGCCTGTAGTGGAACAATAGTAGAAGTATTAACTCATCTGTAGTAAATAACTAGCTAAGCTTCAGTATTTGTACTGCAAATGTACATTTAGGACCCACTAATGTAGTTAGGTAGTGGGTTAAACGGGTATCGTTGTAGTTTGTTGAATAAAGAATAAAAAAAGTACTTACTGTTTTCCTTCGTCAAGTTTTCATTTGTAGATTTTGCATTTGTTTCTACCAGTGTTTACTATTGATCAGCTACAGCCTGTTATAGTTTACACCATAATTCATAATGCGTGTGTGCGTGTGAATATATGAGAGACACAGAGGGGGAGAGAGAGAGAGAGAGAGAGAGAGAGAGAGAGAGAGAGAGAGAGAAGAGGGGGAGGGGAGGGAGAAGGAGAGACAGAGTAGCCAATCACCTACGGTGACGCAAAATGCAACGGAACAATATCCCGTGTAACGTCATATTTACAGAAAAGCAGATGTGTAACTAAGATACCAACTAAAATGTACCTTTATCTGAAGCAGAACTCATGAAACACGAAGTCCCATTATCCTCAAAATAAGTTCAAGAACCTCAGGTAGCAGATGTATTAAATAGTACTTCTTGAAAAGTCTAATGACAAATTTGTGACTAAACTAAACCCTTTCTCAACCATCCTATGTTTGTTGTTTCACCATTACGAAGCAAGCATTCCTTTTTTTCCACTTTCATGGCCTTTGTCCACTAGCCTCCCGATCTGTTTTATGTAGAAATAAAATTACTAGTTATAATTGTGAACATAAACTATTTCATAACGCTGAAGTGTAATTGAATTTCAAAGGCCGAATATGTGCCAGTGGGTACAAACAAGTGCTCATCACCGTCTGCTGCAGCGCGTAACGCTTTATTTAATTTAGATGAGAAATGGCAACACGATAGTGCCGTGGGCATCTGTGAAAAAGACTTCATCACGGTTCCCCAGAGAATTATATTTTCCGGTGACATAAAATTTTTATAATTAAAACGGGGGCTCCGAAATTAGCGCGTGAAACGTTGTCTACCTAGTAATATCCATTACTAAGAAAATTAATTATTTTCGAGTGTTTTAAATATTGTAACCGCACATACAGTGGGCCCTCCTAACCCAGCATTTCACTCTGACAGAGTTCCAAGTATCTAAACATGGCTGGTCACTGTTCGCACCATTTCGTAATAGTTCTGCTGCTGCTAATCCTCTTAGTGATCCTCAATCTGCTGAATAATAAGCATCCCGTACTATGTCATTTGGAGGGATACTCATAATCCATGTATGTGAGAGAGGTTTCTAAAACATCAACAGCAAATCCACCCTTCCAACCATTGTACATGTATGGGTGTACAATTCATGATGCTTGAGATCACGTTATCACCATTACACATTTTAGTACACGATAAAGCAAGCCTAAGACCCAAATGCAGCGGAAATTAACTTGTTCATGTTGATAGCATTTCCAAGTTTAAAATACTGCACCTCATTACCTCTCAGTTCAAGAATCAAATAATTATTTTAATAAAAATGAGCCGCGCTGGATTAGCCGAGCGGTCTGAGGCGCTGCAGTCCTGGTCTGTGCAGCTGGTCCAGGAGGAGATTCGATTGCTCTCTCGGGCATGGGTGTGTGTGTTTGTCCTTAGGATAATTTAGGTCAAGTAGTGTGTAAGCTTAGGGACTAATGACCTTAGCAGTTAAGTCCCATTAGATTTCACACACATTTTTGAAGAAAAATGAATTTTTTGTATATGACGTTTTTAAATTAGAGTATAAAATAAATTCTCATTGCCTCATAAAGATTACTGACCACATACGGATAGTCCTGAAATTTGTGATCGTGAATTTCTAATATCCATGAAAAAAAACCTAAGATTTAAAACGAATAACTTCGGGTAGACGCAATATATAACAATGAACAGAAACTTCCTGGCAGATTAAAACTGTGGGCCGGAACAAGACTCGTAATCTTTGCCTTTCGCGGCAAATGCCCCATCATCTGAGATACCCAAGCACGACTGACGAACCCTCCTCACACCTTTCACTCTGCCAGTACCTCGTCGTCTACTTCCCAAACTTCACAGAAGCTCTCATTTGAACCTTGCAGAACTAGCACTCCTGGAAGTAACGATATTGCGGAGACAAGGCTTAGCCACACGCTCGGGGATGTCTGGGTAACTCAGATGGTAGAGCACTTACTCGCGAAAGGCAAAGGTCCCGTGTTGGAGTCAGCACACACTCCGCTGTAGACTGAAAATCTCATTCATGAAACGTGCCTCAGGCTGTGCTAAGCCAGTCTCCGCAATATCCTTTCTTCCAGGAGTGCTAGTTCTGTAAGGTTCGCAGAAGAGCTTTTGTAAAGTTTGGAAGGTAGGAGACGAGCTACTGGCGGAAGTGAAGCTGTGAGGACGGGTTTTGAGTCGTATTTGGTGAGCTCAGATGGTAGAACACTTCCCCTCGAAAGGCAAAGGCCCCGAGTTCGAGTCTGGATCCGGTATAGTTTTAATCTGCCAGGAAATTTCATATCAGCGCCCACTCCACTATAGAGTGAAAATCTCATTCTCGAAAGAAGTGAACTATTTATGCATCAGTTAGAAAGTAGCGTAATAGTAAGGTGGGGAACAATTCATGCATCGATTACGTACGGCACATGTCCCTATCTTGTCCGTTTAAATCTTACAAGCATTACAACTATTAAAAATTCATGGGGACAAATTTTCAAGAGTTTTTCTAAGGGGTTATGGATATGTATAGAGCTAGGAGGCGTTTTTATTTTCTAGTCCAATTTAAAATCGTGGAATAATAAAAGTCAATTTTATTTAATAAATAGTTTTTCTTTTTCCTTTTAGTCTTATGTGTCCAATCCGTTTCAAATATTTTGTTGAGACTACCACAAAAACTTGGTGGTATATTTCAGCCTAATTATCAGTTTCTCTTCATCTGACTCATCCAAAATATTACTTCCACCTATACAGTTTGTTTCTTGCGAAAAGATGGTGCAGGTAAAGATTAGAGATTCGAGCTCGCATGGACGCTTCCCGTGAACCATTCACGACAGGAGCAGAAAAAGAGCTAAATGGCAGCGGTAAAAAAAGTACTCTCCGCCACACAACCGACCAGAAACAGAGTTAAAAACGCATTTTCAGACAGTTCTGAACTATGTTTAAAATTTCCTCTACGTCTATGGGAAGTTAGTCGAAATTCAATCGCAACATTTGCTCCGAACAGACAGAGAGAAAAGGAAGCGAGCTAATACAACTAACAACGTGGTAGAGTTATCATGGTATACATCCCCGTATTAGGGGCGACAGATTTCTGCTGACGGCATTGTGCTTATTGACAGTGGAAAGGGGAGACGTTTGTCAGTGCTGACGGCGAAGGTGACCAACCATACGGTGCTAAAATTGTGTATGCAGATGCGAAAATTTCTGGAGAAGAGTCTTGATATCGAGCGGGTAGCGAGTGGAGAGTCTACCAAGGAGATGAAGGAGAAGAAGTACATATAATAAACATTCGATTAACGATATGTATTAACGTTTTACTTCATAAAAATTACTGCGATATTATGAACATAACAGAAGAATACTCACTTTACTAACACTTCATAGGTTTCGTCACATGAAACTAGATATTACGGGAATGTTGCTACTTTTATGAACTTTGGTTTCAAAAGTTGACACAATAAATGGGACATCACGAATGAAAGAGAGGATACAGCAGCATTAGATTTTTACAAAAAATTGAGGCAGCATAATTAAGTCTATTTACACGAGAAGTGTATTCATAGATTATTACTCCGTAATGACTCTGACTGTATTCACAGAAATTTCTGAAACCACATAGCTGGTCACCGTTTAATTGATGAGTATACATATGGAGACATTGGTTTTGAGCGGGTCTACTTTTCCCATATAGCTGAAAAAGCCTAACATCATTTGGAAATGGAGAGAAAAAATTAATATGACAATAAGAAGAGAGACCAAGATTATACTGTTATTAATACCCCGAGACAGGGCTGCTGTTGATAGTGCTCATCTCATGTCCACCTCTACAGCTGAGTGCTCAGGATGTTTGCCAGAGAATCTGGAACAGGATGCATTTAGCCCCGCGAGGCCGCCAACTTAGGAGCCACTCGAATAAGAATGAGCGGTTGAAATGCTGGATAGCTGACAATGGCCGGCAGAATGGTGTACTTTACCAGTGCCCTCCAATGGCGCATCCAAATGACGGTATAGTATAGTATGGCAAAAGATGACAAGACAGCCTGTCTCTATTCTCTCCAGATGACACATTATAACACAGGATTATACGGTGACTGGTCAGCACCCCTTGGTATTCATGCCCTGATCACGGAATTACATATTATCATGGTATTGAAAAATTTCAGGGAGACAGTAGTTTTCGTATGATATGACTGTGCTAAGCAACATAGCTCGAAGAAACATAGACAATATGTAGAAAGAACTGGTGCAGTATAGTACAGGAACGTACTGAAAGAAACAAGATGAACGAACGAAAATTAGATATTTATTCAAACACAATAATTACACTGGAGTCATCACGACATGTAATGGCTTCCTGGACTTTACAAAAGGTGAGACCTGCTTCAGAATAGGATGCGAGATGACCACGGATGGAAATTTATGCTCGGCAACGTGTTCCCATCGTGACCACAAGATTAGTAAGGTGGTTTTGTGACAGGACGTTCATTTTCTCCAACGTAGCTGTTGACTATTCTGGATTGTAAGTCGTTGATACGTACTGCAATGCTGCAATACGTTCCCCACGCATCCCACACATCCTCAATGGAATTTAGGACGGGGCAACGTGCAGGCCAGTACGTTCGCTGAATATCCTCTTGGTCCAATAGATCCTCCTATTGCCCTGCTCAATGCGGTCGCGCATTGTCTCAGCCATAAAAATGAAGTCAGGACCAAACTCATACCTGAAAAGACGTACATGGGAAAGGAATACTGTGCCAAAATAGCGACGACCGGTGCCTCTGCCCACGCAATATTTTGTCGTCTCACATCGTAACACCTGGACCATTAAAACAATAAGGTCTGAGAATGCTCCTGGGTCCATTAAATATTCCCAACTCGCGCTACAAGAGGGTATTGGGACATCTCTTCAGACTGTAACTATACTTGTACACGACAACGATCGTCATCGGGATAGGGCAGAAAAGTGAACCGTATACGACAATGTTACTTAGCAGTCTCTGCTTTCCAGTCACGCAACTACTTCAAATGCAGCAATTTGTGTTACTGAGTTAACGGCAGCTCTATGTTTGTGATGGTGATTTCCAATTCCAGGTGTTTTTATTCTCGACCAGTGGTGGGGATGACACAGAACGCTGTGGATGTGAAGAGGGTATGATGTGCTTGGTTCACAATACGGCCATCCTCCCTTCTGGTTGTCAGATATGGCCGAACGGCATCTCAACGAGGAGTACACTTCCTGCAGGTTCCTATGCAGCCCAAATTGGGACACTGTCACCTCCAAATGCCCCAAAGTTGTGGATATTAAACGATTTGACCAGCTGGCCTAATGGAGACATGTAGTGGGCCCTCATTCAAACTCCCTCAGATGTTGATAACTCTGTGAGTATGGTGCATCTCCGAGTCCTTCACAATGGTCACACAACATCTATTGCTCATGCCTCTTATATACCTTACAGTCCTGGTAACCACAACAAACACGAACAACAATGATGCTCTGTAACTGCAGTTTTATGTACCAGAGAGAGTTACAACTCTAGTCATTTTCATACCCATTGATGCTTATTGCGTGTACGTAATTACATTGACATCTGATAGCGTTCTTCCCTTTCCTTGTCAGCCAGTGTATTTTCATGAAAATGAGACTAGTCGTTTATTGGTAATTTTTAATGTTTTGGTAAAGTTTGTGATTGAATCACTAAAATGAAATATTTCGATATTATTATTTATAATTTATAGGCATAAAAGAAAATAATCACTTAAGATGCTAACACTGAGCAAAAATAAGTGTTTGTAGACATTGTAATAAGTACTTAATAAAACCATGATATAGATCCCCTTCAGTAAGAAGCCATTTGTTGTAGTGTGAGATAGTAATTACATAAATCAGGGTGTACATGCGGACAAGGAAAAAAATTCCTGGATTTCACCCGGGTATCCCGGTTAAAAATACACTTTCTCACGGGTGAAAACACACTTTTACCCCGTTAACTGACGGTCTCTTTCCTCTCGGAACTGTATAACTTATCAATCCTTGAATGGTTACAGTTTTATACCTTGGCGTAGAATTTCCCGGCGCTTTAAAAACGAAACTCAGAGAAAAAACACGATTTGGAAAGATCTTTGGTCTGCAGTAACATGTACGCTGTATGTTTTAGTATTAGAAAAGTATAAAATCGAATTCCACCAAACACTGCATGTAACTTTCCGAAGCATTGAAATTGAAGTTGCGATGCGCTTTTGTAAGCCAGTCATAGGTCGTCTCACGTGATCTCTGTAGCCAATGAGAGCGGATATTCAAAGCTTATGATACATGATGTAGTCAGCCAACAGTCACATGGTGCAAGTGAAGTTAAGCTTTCACTATAATGTTGGCCTCTTATGCGCGTATACACTTAAATATACACTCCTGGAAATTGAAATAAGAACACCGTGAATTCATTGTCGCAGGAAGGGGGAACTTTATTGACACATTCCTGGGGTCAGATACATCACATGATCACACTGACAGAACCACAGGCACATAGACACAGGCAACAGAACATGCACAATGTCGGCACTAGTACAGTGTGTATCCACCTTTCGCAGCAATGCAGGCTGCTATTCTCCCATGGAGACGATCGTAGAGATGCTGGATGTAGTCCTGTGGAACGGCTTGCCATGCGATTTCCACCTGGCGCCTCAATTGGACCAGCGTTCGTGCTGGACGTGCAGACCGCGTGAGACGACGCTTCATCCAGTCCCAAACATGCTCAATGGGGGACAGATCCGGAGATCTTGCTGGCCAGGGTGGTTGACTTACACCTTCTAGAGCATGTTGGATGGCACGGGATACATGCGGACGTGCATTGTCCTGTTGGAACAGCAAGTTCCCTTGCCGGTCTAGGAATGGTAGAACGATGGGTTCGATGACGGTTTGGATGTACCGTGCACTATTCAGTGTCCCCTCGACGATCACCAGAGGTGTACGGCCAGTGTAGGAGATCGCTCCCCACACCATGATGCCAGGTGTTGGCCCCGTGTGCCTCGGTCGTATGCAGTCCTGATTGTTACGCTCACCTGCACGGCACCAAACACGCATACGACCATCATTGGCACCAAGGCAGAAGCGACTCTCATCGCTGAAGACGACACGTCTCCATTCGTCCCTCCATTCACGCCTGTCGCGACACCACTGGAGGCGGGCTGCACGATGTTGGGGCGTGAGTGGAAGACGGCCTAACGGTGTGCGGGACCGTAGCCCAGCTTCATGGCGACGGTTGCGAATGGTCCTCGCCGATACCCCAGGAGCCACAGTGTCCCTAATTTGCTGGGAAGTGGCGGTGCGGTCTCCTACGGCACTGCGTAGGATCCTACGGTCTTGGCGTGCATCCGTGCGTCGCTGCGGTCCGGTCCCAGGTCGACGGGCACGTGCACCTTCCGCCGACCACTGGCGACAACATCCATGTACTGTGGAGACCTCACGCCCCACGTGTTGAGCAATTCGGCGGTACGTCCACCCGGCCTCCCGCATGCCCACTATACGCCCTCGCTCAAAGTCCGTCAACTGCACATACGGTTCACGTCCATGCTGTCGCGGCATGCTACCAGTGTTAAAGACTGCGATGGAGCTCCGTATGTCACGGCAAACTGGCTGACACTGACGGCGGCGGTGCACAAATGCTGCGCAGCTAGCGCCATTCGACGGCCAACACCGCGGTTCCTGGTTTGTCCGCTGTGCCGTGCGTGTGATCATTGCTTGTACAGCCCTCTCGCAGTGTCCGGAGCAAGTATGGTGGGTCTGACACACCGGTGTCAATGTGTTCTTTTTTCCGTTTCCAGGAGTGTATATCACAGAAATAAGCCAGTAAAATTTTTAATAACTACATAAATGTCTGATATTCTGCGTTCGAAATTTTTCTAAATGGCGCGTCGTCAAAGAGTTGATTTTTAAATGAGAGTCAAACGCTCTGTGATTTAAGAAATTCATCGTACATTATCGCACATCAACTTGCATAAAAGGAAATTTAGTTTGAAAGTAACGCTTTTGAAGAGACCTTTCGCAGTATTTTCCTGCTACCTGTTAGCAATAGGTAAGTTTCATCAGTTGCCAGAGAGCGACAGATATCAGGCGCCACAGCACTTGAGTAGCTACGATGACTTAAGAGGCTCGTATGTTCGTATGGGTAAAACATTAGACGATCTTACATTATGTCATAAAAGAAACAAGACGTTAGACTCCAACAGCATCGGAATTTCGTGACCCATACTAAAATATGCACATGTAAAGTGCACATTCGTATGTCAAAATTCCCAATAAAGTAATCCCTGACATGATATTAAGCTTTTCAGTGTGGTTTTTGGGGATGTAAATTTGCTTGGAGAACCAGTATTGTGTTATCTCATGTTTGGATCTTTATTATACGTGTTAGAAGATGAAAACGTTCACTTGGAATGCGGCAAACAGTTGAAACTAGCCAATAGCATGGATTTAAACAGTTTGTTTCAAATATATGGACTACCTAAGTGGAAAATTTTAATAAAAGGAATTTTCTTTAGCAAAGCGACAAAAATAACTTCCGTGTTCTGCAAGGTGATTAGTGCTTGACGGACAGAAAAGTGGAAACAAAATAAAATCTGAAACTAATAACATATTTTTGCCTTTAGCAATTATGTGAATATATTTTAATCCACTTGATAGCTCCCGGCCACAGAAATACGTTTAGTTTTAATTCGACGTGAGAGTACTAAACGAAAAAGAAACATAAAATCACTAAATGTGAACACAGGTCAGGTGGAGACTACCAACTTGCCCGCTATAGCTCAGAGTGCTCTGCGTGTGAGCCCCAGACCTACGAAATTCCCTAGCCCGGGCAACGCTAGATAATGGCACCCGCTAATGAAACAGTTGTGACGTCACGCTCGTCGGAGGCAATTTATTGTTACCAAGCATTGCTTAGTCTTCCTTCGACACATTTTGCTGTTGGCAGACGCTTATGTGAGCACTGTGTTTTGTTGTTGTATATGCCGCATTTCCTTTCCAATTTAAGTTTTATTTTGTTTTTCTCACTCGTTCCTGTTTTACGGTTGTAGTATTGTTCTGCAGTAGTGGGATTCAGTAACACTCTTTGTTAGAGTATCGGTTCTTACCAGTTAAAATTACAAAAATGTAACTGAAAACAAAAGCAATGAAAAATTCCTGGAATACTAAAACATTCCCGGGGTTATTCCCTATTTTCTCCCGGACGAAAGAATTCCTTGGCTTTGTCCCGCACCTCCCGGTTGCTCCAGGTCGTATACACCCTGATAAAAGCTATTTTGCCACCAACTTCGCCTATTCTCAGACAGCGTCAGTTTTTGTTAGGCTGCAGGTCTATGTTCGTTATTGTTGTTGTTTCAGTTTATGAATAAACATACACATGGCGGTTAGAGGAATCAGGTGTTATGCCGGATATCAGCAGCGTTGATGCACAGTATTCCGACATTGAGTCTTTCATCTTCAACAGGCTCTACCGGATGCTGTTCGTCGAGTGGAATTGCTCCCGTATTTATACAGAAGGCTTCTTTTCCTGTGTGGTGGTTCCCAGGCATTCCGTCTGCAAACCGCTCCTGCTAGATGCGTGCTGAAGCGTTCGCTGTTCAGCACGGAGCACCAGGTCGTGCGCTGGTGTTCTGTCTTCAACCCGATGCACCTGTGAAGGCGCTGGCTATCCATTTTCGGTACGTTGAAGTTCTGGGTGTTGGCTCTACGGTCTACTTCCGCAAAAAGCTTTCTTCGGCGTTCCATTTTTGTTCTGCTGCATCAGGCCGACCGCTGGTGTCTCATGCTCGAGCCAATGCACGTGATCATGTGGTCGCATTTCATTTCCGGCCCAGTGCAGTTCCAGATTTTCCCTCTGCTAGCAGCGTCCTGCGACGTTCTCTCTTCAGACCAATGTCAACTGGTACCCCTTCTGGTGTTCTTTCTCCGTGTGCACATTCTTAGTTCTTCTCTCTGTGTTCTGCCGCTGCCCTGTTACGTTTTCAATACTTCCAGTTTCGAATCCGAGACTCTTATGAATTCGTGCCAAGGCCTCACCCGAATTTCTGATAAATGCCGTTAATTTAAAGCTCTTACAGAATGATACTGTGTGTTAAAATGTGATTTTATGGAAAGGTGAAAGAGAAGTTACACCGTCTGGGAAACCATTTGTATGTGGTGATGGAGAATGTGTAGGCACGAAGTAACAAACTATCAGCGGTACGTATTGTTATTCACAACTGTCACTTGTTTAAAAATAATGTTTTACCTGTATTTGTTCCATATTTCGCTGATCATGCAACCCCCCCACATTGCATAACTGTCATGCAGTCCATTCTTGTCCGTCCCCGGTAGCTGAATGGTCAGCGTGACAGACTGTGAATCCAGAGGGCCCGGGTTCGATTCCCGGCTGGGTCGGAGATGTTCTCCGCTCAGGGACTGGGTGCTGTGTTGTCCTAATCGTCACCATTTCATCCCCATCGACGCGCAAGTCGCCGAAGTGGTGTCAAGTCGAAAGACTTGCACCTGGCGAACGGTCTACCCGACGGGAGGCCCTCGTCACACGACATTTCATTTCATTTTCAGTCCCTTCTTCATGAAAGTGCTCATCGGCCGCACACCACTGCCGGGGCAATGAGGGCGCCACTGCAGCGTTTAGACACAGGGCGAAATTGGCTCTCAGGAACCACTCGCAAAGAAGAAAACATTTTCGCAATCAGGCTGCAGGCTAGCGTAGAAAATTGTCGGAAAGCGCAGGAGGCTGCCTTCTGTGACGAGGGTATTGGAAAGTTGGTACAATGCCATGACAGATGTCTAAGGAAGAGCGGCGATTATGAAGTGGAGTAGCTGAAAAGTGTAGCTACCTGCAGAAATAAAAAAGTTTTGATCTTCACTGTGATTCCTGTGTCTTCACCGATCGTTCCATTCTTTTAAAATAGCCCTTCTGAAATAAATATGTAAATAAAGTATACCTGATGATAACGGCAGACACTGTCTTATTGGAAACCACCCATTAATAAGTGGATTTTATTTTCTTGTTAATTAATATCACGCAGTATTAATTTTCAGTTCAATGAACTAGTTTTCTGAGTGAAGTGTTAATGAAGAAATTTAATATGATTATTGAAATTTTGAGTTATGAATGGTAACTGCTTCATTTACTGAAACATATGCCTGACTACGCCTGGCGAACGTCCTGTTAGCGTGAAACAACTACTTGCGACTGTTTTGTGTGTCCTAAAAAAAGTTTCAAAATTTTCACTTCTCTGTATAACCTACTGATTACGGTATGTTTCGGAAATGAGGAAATCACTTCTCAGCCAATTGCCTAAATTTAAAAATAATTTAAATAATAACTCTTTTGAGACTATGTCTTTCGAGTACTTAACGTCATTGGTTTGGCCGACAGACTGATTGGAGTTTGATGGTTCGGTTGGACATGAGTCCCCGAACAGCAGAATTCGGACATCCATCTAGGGTTCGATTTTTTGCGGTCTCACTAAATCGCTTGAACTGTACGCCGGCATGGTTCCTCTGAAACTGAGATGTCCCAATCTCCCTCCACCTTTGCTCTGCCCAACATTACGCTTCGTCCATAATGACGTAAGTTTAATGTCTTACCCATGGAGATTCATACTTACGGGCACCTCAGTTTTGAGTACGTTTCCTTGTGTGTTTTGCTTGCTTGCCTGTGTCACTGGAACTATTACATTTAATTTTGCTTAATTTACAAGACATTATTTGAGCTGATCAATAAAGCGATGCGTTGATCATAGCGATGGATTTTGGTCGGGCTGTAATGTCGGTTGTTCTTTACCGCAAGATATCGTAATCCCTGAAACTGTTGGCGCATTACAGTACCCTATTCCGCTCTATTGATTTCGGTTCGTATTCCAAATACAATAAATGGCAAGACTGGTCATAATTAAAGGTAGGACATACATTATTGTTGTGCTAGGTGAGTGTAAATGACGTTGTGTAAGACATATTTTTCGATGAACTTGTGTGGGAAGGGAACATTTAAAGAAAAATAAATTCGTACGCTACTTTTTGCAGGCCTGATGGGTGAATTCAACTTCTCAGTTTGGAAGTTTTCATTATCCACACGTAATTCAAAAATATGTTCACATGTGTCTGAAATCTTATGGGACTCAACTGCTAAGGTCATCAGTCCCTAAGCTTACACATTACTTTACCTAAATAATCCTAAGGTCAAACACACACACCCATGCCGGAGGGTGGAGTCGAACCTCTGCTGGGATCAGCCGCACAGCACACGCAACTGCTCCTCTCCAAGCATGATTTGAGAGTCGTGTCATAAGTATACCCCTTGAATGTAGGTGACTGTAGTATGTGTGTGTAGTGACGCTTGTGCTCAAGATGATGTGCGAGGGTGAAAGCCGGTGCCGACGTATAGCCCAATATCAAATACCACGCGGGGGACCACGGAGGGCACAGACCGCATCCGACAAATACACCACTTCCAGGAGACATCACTTACCTTTTGGAATTTTCTCTGGAGGATAGCTACAAAGGTCATTTTTTTATGGACTTAACGCCACAACGTCTCCTCTGCTTACCGAAAAATATTGACGCTGAAATTTTTTTCCCTCACAAGGATTCGAAAAAACTATCTCCGAATCGAATGCTCTCAAGTATTCGTACGTTTGCTACCTCGGCTACGCAAGTGAGCTGAAAAGCACTAAACATACATTAGAAGAATGAAACAGATTTGCATCTGCTTATACCTAATTATACACTGAAGAGCCAAAGAAACTGGCATACCTGCGTAATATCGTGTACGTCCCCCTTGCGCATGCAGAAGTGCCCCAACATGGACTCGACAATCTCTCAAGTAGTGCTGGAGCGAACTGACATCATGAATCCTGCGGGGCTGTCCGTAAATCCGTAAGATTACGAGGGTGTGTAGATCTCTTCTGAACAGCACTTTGTAAGGCACCCCAATACGCTCAATAATGTTCATGTCTTTGGAGTTCGGTGGCCAGCGGAAGCGTTTAAAGTCGAAGAGTGATCCCGGAGCCACTCTACAGCATTGGCCTGCTGCAGTTGCCCTACACACTCGGAATGCAGAATGGACATGAATGGTTGCAGGTGCATAAGTACGTGTTACTTGTCAGAATCGTATCTAGTTGTATCAGGGGTCCCACATCACTCCAACTGCACACGTCCCACACCATTGCACAACCTCCACCAGTTTGAACAGTCCCCTGCTGATGTGAAGTTGACCCTATACCTGAACATGTCCATCCACTCGATACAATTTTAAATGAGATTCGTTACACCATATAAAATGTTTGGAGTCATCAACAGTCCAATGCCGGTGTTGAGGTGCCCAGATGAGGCATAAAGCTTTGTGTCGTGCAGACAAGGGTATACGAGAGGGCCCTCGGCTCTGAATGCCCATGTCGGTAACTTTCCGTTAAATTATTCGCACGCTCACACTTATTGATGGTCCAGTGATGAAATCTGCAGCAATTTGCGGAAAGGTTGCACTTCTATCACGTTGAACATTTCTCTTCATTCGTCGTTGGACTCATTGTTGCAGATCTTTTTTTCGTCAGCAGCGATATCGGGGATTTATGTTTTACCATATTCCTGATATTCACGGTAAACTCGTGACATAGTCCTATGGGTAAACACCACTTCACCGCTATCGCAGAGATGCTGTGTTCCATCGCTTGTGCACCGACTATGACACCACGTTAACACTCATTTCAGTCTTAATAAGCTGCCATTGTAGCAGCAGTAACCGATATAACAACTGTGCCAGACACTTGTTGTCTTATATTAGCGTTGCCGCCCGCAACGTGTGTTATCCATTTATAATGGATAAAATCAGAAGTCTTTAACTTTTTTCAACTACAGTACTAGGAATTCTCCCCTATTTCAGATACGCTGATGATTTTTTAGTCACCTACAAAGGACCTTCTGATGGCATCTTCAATGAACTTCATGAGAAATAGCTTTCACCATCAAACTTGAAAACGAGGACAGCAAAATTTCTTGACTTGATGCTTACAATAGAAAAAAATAACATCTCATTCAACATTTTTCGCAAAGAAACGTATACTGGCCATATCTTACTTGCATCCTCCATTGATCCACAGCCTCATAAAAACGCCTTCTTTCATTCTGCTATTCACCGAGCTACTTCCATTCCACTTTCGAAAGAAAATTTCAACGACGAAATCAATTTCCTCAAAACGATAGAAGTTAATGACGAGTATAAAGCTGTAGTAGATGACATCCTTAAAATGAAAACTACTAAAAGGGTTACTACACTCCGCACCATTATCACTGAATCCAACACAAAAAACATTTTTCTCTACTCCTTTCGTGGGGTCCATCTCCTATCAGATCCAACGCTTTCTTCGTAATAAATGCAACTGCAGTGTTGCCTCTTCAACCAATAATAATTTGAAAAAAACTTCTTTCATAATTTAAAATCGATTCGTTCTCCTTTAGAAAGTTCTGGCGTCTATAACATTTTCTGCAATACCTGCTCTTCTTACTGCATTGGAAAAACAAGACCTGCCTCTACAACCAGATATAAAGAACACCTTTTAAGAAAAAATGGCACTAGCCCCCAAAATTCGTCTTTTGCCGATCATCTTCTGATTACAGATCACACACCTAAATCTATTTTGCTCACTGAGAAGAAAGGGCGTAGATTGGATATTCTTGACGAATTAGAGATTTTTAATCATCTTTCTCGAAATTACAGCCTCATTCTCGATGAGCAGCTGCAGTTGCGTAATAAAAATTTCTTCATCGGTGTAAAGCCGTTCATTGACATTTAATATCGGGTCTCCTCGTGCACTTTACTAAAATTTTCTTTTCCATCTAAGTCAACTCATAGTTTTTCATTTATTAAATGGTTTATTGGCTGTATTTCATGTTATATCGTTATCTACAGCCTGTGTCAGTCAGCCCTTTTTGCATTTTCTATAATGACGGTTTTATGCTTCAAACTGTACTTGTAAGCTCTGATGCAGACAAAATGTTACTTTATCTGTCGCCGTGAAACAAAAATTCCCTGTTGCATTATGTACTGAATAATATTCACTATAATTTTCGTCTGTCTGCACTTGAATGTTAAGTAGCCAAGTTGTTCTTGCGGCTACTGGATGGCACTCTCGATGCATTGTCATGTTCACTTGCCGCACTTATCAACGCTGGCGCCTCAGTCCTTTGCAACCTGGGGCAGTACAGATATGAGCAGCTCATAGTGGCTCGCCTTCCTGCATTCTTTTTTAAAAAAAATTCTGACTAAAGTCCTCCTGGTCTGTTATTTATTTTATACGTGACATGTAAGTACTGTCTCTGTCTTAATTGTTAGTCAGTACTTACACTTTTATACAAAAATTACTTTTCCCATAAATTTGTAATTATGTTATAGGCCAATTTAAACGTTTAAATTCTGATGAAGGCAATCTTAGAAGTGTTGAAAACGGCTTAATAAGACTAAAATTGTGACCGAGGGATCATTTGTTTCAATTTTAATTTGTAAACAATCACTGAACCAAGCAGCCATATTCAAAACTTTGCAAAAATATAATAGTTCTTTAGGGAGCTCTTTTTTGTAATGGGATACTAAGATAGCAGCAGATAGGAGGGATGATATGTGATCCTCCATCTGCTGTCAAAAAATCGGCAGCTGCTCGTAGCTGACCGACTGTATGTAGTTCACACCGAGGGCTCACGCCTTTGAGACTCATAAGACCAATTTTATCATCACCGAAAATTAAAGGCTTTAATTACCCACACTTATTTTACACGACTGTTTTAAAAGTTGTGTCTAAGTTGACAATGTAAATGAGGAACCACGACGGTTGAATTTTTATTACTTAAGATGCTTTATACCGTTTTCTAAAATACTAAATTACTTAATAAACGGCGTCTTGGAAATCGTTTTTATTTAATTATGAGAATTGGTACAGAGACACAGATCACGAGTAAAGCGGGAACGACGTAAATTGGTTCGTCTGAGGGAACTGAGTAAAATACTTTACAACGCTACTAGCCGGATCTACGCACCTGTAATTTCCAAGACCTGAATCAGTTTGTTGTTCCGTGTGTAAAGTAATTAACAGCCTTGTTGCCACTTTCGCGTTAATCCATCAGTTGTCACTCCCAGCCATTCGAGGTTAGATGCGCAGCGTAGCCTTAAGCGCTGTCAGATACTAGCGCAGCTGCAACAGATGCGGTGTGGGCACTGATCTTCCCCCTGTAGGCTCGCCAACACTGCGGAGCCTGGCTTTGGCAGGTCTTACAGGCGTTTTGTGCGTGCGCTGCGGGGATTTCCGGTGCAAGTGGTTAGATTACCTTTTAAAAAGTTTATCGGCCGAAGGAAGGGGAACACGACAAAGTTTGGCCCCTCTGTGAAGCAGACGCCGAAATTAAACGGAAAGGGGAGAGGATTTACAAACTTTTATATTAGACCGATTATTTTCCTTTTTCATTGTAACTGCGGAACGCTGAACGCTCTGAAGGGACCTCGGAGGTTACGCTCAAACGGGAATAAAAGGAAAAGGTATTGGCCACTGATTACACTTTAGCTTTGTGTGGAAAAATCTGCAAAACATTGTCTGCAAAACCCACGCAATGTGAAATGTAGACAAATGATTACGCTTGCACTAGAGTGAAAAAAAAAATTCTGGATTGTTTTTGTGAGCAATATCAAAGGAAGTGGCAGCTTTAACAACAGTCGGACATACATCCGAAACAGACTTTCATTTCGCCGGTTCTTTGAAGTTGCCCTAGGTGTGCTACAGACCGCTAAAAATGAGAACAATGTTATTTTGCTCCTTATACTTTCAGCGATGCTCTACTGACTATTAATGTCCGTTTTTCAAAATAATCCTGCATGTGTCTGACAAGAACACGAAGAAATGGAGTTGACTATTCAAATGGTCGTTTCGAATGTGCAAAATTTAAAGAAACATAATGATCATTAGACCATATGTAATTTGTCCCAAACTTCTAAATTACTTGGACAATTACTTCTGAACGTGAGAGAAAGCGATCGAAATTGTTCTCGCAGATCATACCAAAAATATAACGCAGGATAGCAGAATATTCTAAACACCAAAATTATCACAGGAATGTATTTATAGTAGATTGGATGGTCTAGGTTACTTTTGTTGACATATATAATGTATCTCGTAGGTGGAATTTAATGGTAAGCAGCCCACGACATAGAGTTTTAGAGCAAAAGTTTATATTCAGCATTTATTAATTATTATTTAAGTGCATTTCTTCTACTTACTTATGGTTTAATAAAGTGATACTTAAAATTTGGCCGAGCTCGAGTAGCACTCGCGCTTTGAGGGATTCATGTAAACTTGGTTATGTGTGAAGACAGTTCAGCCACACCAACAATTAAGAATTACCAGGACTGTTGTCTGTTATCGACACTGTTACTGGCGAGATATTCGTGGCAGGAATTTCAATACTTTCGAGGATGTTTTAATTTCAATTTTGAAGTCCGATTTCACATAACAACTGAAATACATTTTGTGTGTCACGTAATTACATATTAATAATTTCCAGATTTTTTTCCTCCAATAGCACTATGAAAACTTACTGCTTGTAAAATTTCAGTATCTACGTCAACAGAAACTAGCCTCTAGGTACTGTTGATACTGGGATAAATGATCTTATATTTTGAATTGTAAAGCTCCTACATAGGCAATGTCACATACACCTTAGTGTCTCATATACATTTCAACTTGATAAGTCCACCCATTCCTAAGAAAAGGGATCTTAACAGACGGACTAACAGACCAGTCCTATAACAAATTATCAAAAGGATTTTTTTCATGTGATATAATTATGAATTAACAACTTTCGGATTTCCCCTTTATTTGTACTGTAAAATCCTCCGTCCTCTGCAAAACTCGTATTTCTAGGTCAACGGGAAGTACCATATAGATTCTGACGAGTGAATTTGCGAGTATGAAATTACGTGACATAAATGACCGTATCTTTTGATTGTCCTGACTTAGAAGCCTAACTTTTTAATGCCGCGAAGGGTCTATAGACCTTAATATGCGACATCAGTTTCAACTTCGTACCTCCGTTAATGAGAAAAATGGTTCTTAACAGATGGACGGACAGGCAAACAGTCAGTTACCTAATTACACAAAAATTACTTCGAGTAAAATTTAAAGTCGTATAACAAATGATAAGAGAAATAATTTTCGTGCGATATAATTACAAATTAAATTTTTCCTGATTTTTTTCCCTTTATTTGTTCTGTTAAACCTTGCTCTTGCTAAATGTCAGTGTTCTACGTTCTGATGAGTTAGTTTGCGTGTATCAAATTATATGGTAGAAAAGTCTGTGTCGTTTAACTGGATTGTCTTAGAAGAGTCAATTTCTTACACCGCTAAGGGACTGCTGACTTTATAATCTAACATAAATTTCAACATCATACGTCTACCGTTACTGAGAAGAAGGATTTTAAAAGTGGGACAAACAGGCAGACAGGTGTACAAAAAAGGGATCCTATAAACGTTCAGTTTTTACCGACTGAAAGAAAAGAAATTAAATTATTATGTAATTCAATGTGATTGATTATAATCACAGTTCTGTATATACCTAGTGACTGTTTTCCAGCGCGTACAAACTTTGGGGACTAATTAATGAGAGGATACGGAACAAAAAAGGTCTTAAGAGCTTATGTCCGGAAATGCATGGTTTCCGTGCTAGATACCATTTGTTCAATCATACTTTGTTAGAGAGACTACGGTCTAATGTGCGCTGTACCCTGCAGCCACTGGTAGAGTATGAATGGTCTCCTCCTATAGGACGGCACTGTTCCTCGTATGTCATGGCTCAGCACCCTCTGCTGCTATAGTAATTGGTAATGTTATGTTCTATTCACTTCTCTTGTTGACTCACCTTGTAGTGGATGCGATACCGTGTTGTATACAACGGATCCGTATTCGAATTGCGAGCTTCCTGGCATAATGTTTACTTACGTAAAGGCAAATGGCAACGAGCGACGGCCTGCGAGGTTGTATCAGACCTATCCCACGGGCTACAACCAAAACATTCAATGTTACAACAGTGTTTCTCCGTTTGTCTTAGACGGGATCGTTTCAGGAAGCAGAAAATCAAGAACGACGTACCCGAAGTGTCCGGGCACCAGACTTGGAGGAAATTGTGCTTATCACCGTTGAAGGCAACCTCCGTGTCAGTACCGGACAACTGGCCCGACAGTACAGGGTAAGCCAGGCGACGGTGTGGAACATTCTCCATGACAACTGTTACCACCCTTACCACTTACAGCGTGTGCAGGTCTTACCAGCAACAGACTTTCCACATCGGGATCTGTTTTGTCACCGGTCTCTTCACCAGGCAACCACAATTCCAGGATTTGTGTCATCCAGTCGATTCAGGGATGAGGCCACCTCTACGCGGAGTGATATCTTCAGCCTTCATAACAGTCATCTGTGGGATGGTACGCAGAACCCCCATTGCATGGTGACAGCGAATCATCAGCATCAGCGCAGTCGGAATGAATGGGCCGGGATATTTGCCAGCCCTTTTTTGGGACCAGTCTTCCTTCCACATCGCCTAACAGGCCGGAACTATCGGCGTTTCTTGAGGGTGACTTGATCATCCCTGGTGAAAGAAATGCCACTTAGCCGTTAACGTCCGGACGCATCTCAATCGTGTGTTCCCCAGTCGAGGGAATGGGCGAAGGGGTCCAGTTGCATGGCCTACTCGTTCACAGGATATCAATCTTTGCGATTTGTGGCTATGAGGCTCTCTCAAAACCATTGTGTATGCAGAGCCCATTCCAGATGTGGGGACACAGGAGTAGCGTATTCAAGCTGCCTTTGACAGTGTTCGCATGCAGCTTGCCCGATGTGAACGTATGAGACAGAACATGCTACGGCACGAATACGCATGCTTCGAGGCACATGGAAACTCTTTTCAACACATTCTGTAATTGTGGCTGCATTGTGCAACGTGTATTAGACTGCAGTTTCTCTAACAACGTATGATTGAATAAACGGTCTCTAGCAAGGAAACCATGCATTTCCAGACATAAGTTCATTAGACCTTTTCTGTTCTGTGTCGCTCATGTATAAATCAATAGAGTTTGCACACGGTGGAAAAAACATATATTAACCAAAACTTGACATTCACGTCCATGTAAAAATCTGCATTTCAGTTTTGAAGCGGCATATAGTATTTATAAACACACGTCTGTAATCAAAATGCAAGGTAGCAAAAAGAATGTTTCAATCAAGCAAATTTAACAACATTAAGCTCAAATATAATACTTCCTCAAAGAATCAGTCTCAAGGGATTGCACGAACACTTCACACCCATGAAACTACTTATTATAATTTCGTTACTTAGTTGTAAGATATCGCTTTCAGTACTGAGCGAAGCAAAATGTTGATCCTGTGTTTTTATATGGAGATTCTGAAAGAAAGGTAATGATAAATGAAAACCACCTCAGCTGTGTCATTACATATTATGTTACGACTGTTTCACTCGTTCAACATCTCCAGGCTGCCTGCAGTTAAACAAAACGAGACATTAGGCTAAGGCTACAGCATCTTAACGAATATAATGGGCAACCCGCACTGGTAACACCCTTACACTAAATCCTCACTGAGTTGTGCTGAAGTCATGACATACAAGGCTGTTATCACGGTGACTTGCCAATATTATTCTTTAAGATGCTGTAACTTTAGCCTAATGTCCAAGTTTGCTTATCTGGAGGCAACAGGCAGATATTCAACGATCGATATCGGTAGCAACACGATAGATCTGTAATGTGGCTTTTATTAATCATTAAGGTTAGCGTCAGCTGTGGTACTGAACGAGACTGTGGCTCAAAACTATTTTTTTATAATCTGTATTGAAAATGTCCGTCTTTCCAAAGTTATTTGTAGTTGCCATTTGGCAACTTAGGTGTTTCGTGCTTTACAAGGCGCTGCTGGCAGATTGAAGTAATGGAGCGCAGCGTTTCTAAGGTGAACGGTGTCTTATATCACCTGCATACTGACAAAGTCGTCCAAATAAATCCATCCAAAGTGATCATGCCTATATCTTTGCTCTTATAAGTGATCTGCAACACAACGTTGAAACAAAGAAGTTTCTATTTGAAATTATTGTGTGCACATACCTTTGTTGTTCACACTAATAGAGTGTAGTCTACATATCCTGCACATATATTTCTCCTGATTTTACTATAACTCTACCGCTTAAATACTGTTTCCTGCATTATATATTTTCCGTATTATGTCTATAGATCTGGAAATTTTAATAAATCGTCTTAACGCATTACAGTGGATCTGTATAGACTACAAGTAATTAAACATCTATACTTGCTGTGATATCTTTACTATCTGTACTATAAATTACCTCTCCCTTTAACCAAATATTTTGGTAGCACGTTATTTGAGACCTTTTAAATATCGATTATTTACATGCTTTGGTATCGCTGGAAACTTTATAGGAAAGCTACTCTAAAACATTGTCATGGATTTGTAATAATATGTACTGTATTTCACATTATTATCTGTTTCCATGTTTATTTCATCCTATTCCTAAAATGATGTTTTACATATACTGACGGAAAAGAAGTCGCAACACCAAGAAGGAGCCGGCCGTGCGGTTCTAGGCGCTTCAGTCCGGAACCGCGCGATTACAACGGTCGCAGATTCGAATCCTGCCTCGGCCATGGATGTGTGTGATATCCTTAGGTTAGTTAAGTTTAAGTAGTTCTAAGTTCTCGGGGACTGATGACATCAGATGATAAGTCCCATAGTTCTCAGAGCCATTTGAACCAAACAAGAAGGAGTTGTGCGACATAAAAAAAAGTTAGTGGGCGCTTGTCTATGGCTGAAACAGGATGTCGATTCTGATTTCACGCCAGCCAACGTAAGTGGCGTCACTATCAGGATGAAAACAGGTTTGCTTTGAATGCACACTGTAACTGTCGTGACAGTTAGTTTACCTTTGAGACTGAATGTGATCAAGAATTTCTTTAAGGCTACGAAGACACCATTATCAACACCTCTCTGAGTTTGAGGGCTACGAGAAGCTGGATGTTCCTCCCGTGATTCTGCAGAAAGACTTAGCAGAAATGCGACCACTGTACATGTTTGTTCGCCATTCTGGACATAATCGTTTCTTACCCAAATGTATACAATAATTATTAACATGTTTGTTTAATATGTATGCAAAAATCAGTAATATATTTGCTTCACTAAAGTTCTTGACAAGGAAAACGACTAAAAAATTTTGGTCTTAACCTGGTTATTACTACCGAATTCAATTACTTTTGAGCATTGCTCCAATCAAAAATATGTGACGCTAACTAGTGTATGTATTTGATATTGTTCATATGTGGCACTGTGAGAAGGGTGTAACGTGCTAGAAGTGTACTGACATCGATCGATGTCCTTGCCTTTTTTTTTGTATACCTCTCTCTCGGTTATTTTGGTAGATAGCGGTAAGATATTTGAGCACAGGAGCTACCCTTTTACACCCGATCATTTTTCTCAAAACTTTTAGCGTTGGCACAAGTCGCCTTCAGCGCAAACAAACGACCAAGCGTGCCATTTAAAAGTCGCTTGTAGGACGAGTTGCCGCTTGGCAGCAGCTGCTGTAGGGATACGTATTTTGCTTGGGAAAGTACATTGAGAAATGCACAATCTGGTCATATAGGTGCAGCGGTTTCTGAACAAGCAAACGCATTAAACAAGTTGAGTAAAAGCAGTTCTCAGTTAAGGAATCAAAACTCTCAACTATGATAAGATATCTCAGACCTGTGGATGAAATTAACAAATGCAATTTTTCAACAAGTACGATGCGACTTATACGCTCACGAAAGTTTACGAAGATTAACGAAGGACAAAGTTTTAACAGTACTAATCCTAGGGGCCGTCCAGTTGGGACCCCCGTACGTCTCAGAGGAGTGGCAGTAGAGTCGAATTCTGGTATTTCTCAGAATGGGATGGAATATTTGAAATTTTCAACTTTGGACGCTTAGGGTTAGTAAAAATAAGTATTGTTCCACCCCTTCAGTATAACATGCTACAAATCCAATTTGTGGATTTCATCTATGTGATGTGGTGCATTTAATGGCTGAAGACGAGTCCAGCTCTCTGGTCTCTAAGTTCGCTTCTGCTATGTTGATTGCTAACTGTTAGCAATGTAAGCACTGACAAATCATAACTTGCCTTCATAGTTCAGTATTTATTTCGTAAAAAACTCATCAAATATGCTCATAACTGACATCGAACGTAATTGTCGGCTGTTGTCAAACTATGTTTGGTTGCCACTCACAAAAATTAAAAGTACTCAGTCTCAAACGGGGATTAGCGCATCTTTAAAATGTATTCAAGGGAATCCGTCTCCACTCATTTTAAGACGCGCTCAGTGTAAAGATACTTCAGCTATCAAGATATTAGCAGTAAATTTTCAGAGTGTTCGGAATAAAGTTCCTGAATTTACTGCACTCCAGGAAGCGTGTGGCGCGCAAATTATTCTCGGGACTGAGACCTGGCTGAATCCTGAGATAGGAAGTTCTGAAATATTTAGTGAGGGTTGGAACGTGTATCAGAAAGACAGATTAGACACCGTCGGAGGGGGTGTCTTCATTACTGTTGACAAATATATTGTATCTACTGAGGTCGAAGTAGAGTGTGAGTGAGAAGTTATGTGGACACGTTTAACAGGGCTAGGAGAAATAAAGTTAATTGTTGGCTGTTATAACCGCCACCCGGTTCCACAGTGACAGTTCTAGAATCATTCAAAGGCAGTCTACAATCTGTATTGCAGAAGTACCCGGATCATGCTATATTAGTCGGAGGCGACTTCAACCTACCTAGCACAGTCTGGGATGTCTATGGATTCATTACAGGTTGTACAGACAAGCCGTCGTGTAAATTACTTTTGAACACATTATCCGAAAACTGTCTTGTGCAGCTAAATCGACAGCCAACGCGTAATGAAAATATTTTAAATCTGGTATCCACAAGCAGACCAGACCTCATCGACGGTGTCAGTGTTGAGACAGGGATTAGTGATCATGATGTTAAAAAGTCGGTCACGAAGGCTAGGAGACTATTCTTACTAGAAATAGTAGATAAGCAGTTGTCCCACTTAGTAAATGAATCGACTTGATTTACTTCCGGTACGATGGACGTGGAAGAATTCTGGGCAAATTTTAAACACTTTGTAAATCACGCATTGGAGAAGTATGTGCCGAAAAAGTGGGTTACGGACGGAAAAGACCCACCGTGGTTTAACAGCGCAATTCGTAGAATGCTCGGGAAGCAAAGACAGTTGCACCCGCGATACAAGAAAGATCGGAAGAATGAGAACAGGCAAAAGTTAGTAGGGATTCGTGCTGCGTCGTACCTTAGCAAAAGATCTTGCTGAAACCCCAAGGAAATTCTGGCCTTACGTAAAATCGGTAAGCGGGTCGAAGGCTTCCGTCCAGTCCTCACTGATCAGTCTAGCCTGGCAACGGAAGACAGCAAAAGGAAAGCTGAAATTTTAAATTTAGTGTTTCAGAAACCTTTCCCGCAGGAGGATCGTCAAACATACCGCCGTTTGAGTCTCGTACAGATTCCTGTATGGAGGACATAGTGATTGACATCCCTGGGATTTTGAAGCAGCAGAATCGGTTGAAAATAATTAAATCGCCAGGTCCTGATGGGATTCCATAATCGGTTTTACAGGGAGTACTCTACTGCATTGGCTCCTTACTTAGCATGCATTTATAGCGAATCCCTTGCCCAACGTAAAGTCCCGAGCGACTGAAAAAAAGCGCAGGTGACGCCTGTATATAAGAAGGATAGGAGTAAGGATCCCCAAAATTACAGACCAATATCCTTAACATCGGTTTGTTGCAGGATTCTCAAACATATTCTCAGTTCGAATATAACGAATTTCCTTGAGACAGAGAAGTTGCTGTCTATTCATCAGTACGGCTTTAGAAAGCATCGCTCCTGCGAATCGCAACGCGCCCTTTTTTCACATGATATCTTGCGAAACATGGATGAATGGTATCAGACGGATGCCATATTCCTCGACTTCCGGAAAGCGTTTGACTCGGCGCCCCACTGCTGACTCCTAAGGTACGAGCATATAGTTCAAAATGGTTCAAATGGCTCTGAGCATTATGGGACTTAACATCTGAGGTCATCAGTCCCCTAGAACTACTTAAACCTGAGGACATCACACACATCCATGCCCGAGGCATGATTGGAACCTGCGACTGTAGCAGTCGCGTGGCTCCTACGAGCATATGTGATTGGTTGCCAAATATGTGAGTAGCTGGAAGACTTCTTAAGTAATACAACCCAGTACGTTGTCCTCGATGGTGAGTGTTCATCGGAGGAGAGGGTATCATCTGGAGTGCGCCAGGGAGGTGTGGTAGGTCCGCTGTTGTTTCCTATCTACATAAATGAGCTTTTGGATAGGGTGGATAGCAATGTGCAGCTGTTTGCTGATGGTGTACGGGAAGGTGTCATCGTTGAGTGACTGAGGAGGATACAAGATGACTTGGAGAGGATTTGTGACTGGTGTAAAGAATGGTAGCTAACTCTAAATATAGATAAATGTAAATTAATGCAGCTGAATAGGAAAAAGAATCACGTAGATGTGAAGTGAGACAAGCATGTAGTGGCAGTTGTGGGGGAAGGCAGATAGTCGTCTTCGGTTCATTGGTAGAATTTTGGGAAGTTGTGGTTCATCTGTAAAGGAGACCGCTTATAAAACACTAATGCGACCTATTCTTGAGTACTGCTAGAGCGTTTGGGATCCCTATCAGGTGAGATTGAGGGAGGACATAGAAGCAATTCAGAGGCGGGGTGCTAGATTTGTTACTGGTAGGTTTGACCAACAAGTGAGTATTTCGGAAATGCTTCAGGAACTCGGGTGGGAGTCTCTGGAGGAAAGGAGGCGTCCTTTTCGTGAATCACTACTGAGGAAATTTAGAGAACCAGCATTTGAGGTTAACTGCAGTACAATTGTACTGCCGCCAACTTACATTTCGCGGAATGACCACAAAGATAAGATAAGAGAGATTAGGGCTCGTACAGAGGTATATAGGCAGTCATTTTTCCCTCGTTCTGTTTGGGAGTGGAACAGGGAGAGATGATGCTAGTAGTGGTACGTGGTTCCCTCCGCCACGCACCGTATAGTGGATTGCGGAGTATGTATGTAGATGCAGATATAGAAGAGATAAGATGTATAAAATGTATTTTATATGAGAACTTTATCGTTTGAAGGCTAGCGTTTCATAATGTATACTCGTATTAACTCAAATGAGTTTTGCTGTTGCATATAAAATTTGTTTGAATGTATATTAAGATAATGATAACCAAACTTTAGCCTATTAATGTTTCCGCAAACTTTTCTGCCATCTTTGCAAATGAATAACTGATAATTTTACGAAATTTAAGACGAGTAAAAATTTATTTGTTATGTGTCTCGCATTAAAGAAATGTTCCCTGTCATTACAAAATTTTTCTTAGATATTACGGTCTGTAATATTTAAAAAGTTAGGGAAACTTTATATTTGACTAATAATAAAGTTGATGCATCTGGGTATCTGTGGTATGTGTAAAATATAAAGTTTTGCCTCAGGGCATCTACTGTATTCATATTACATGTCACAACAGGCTTCAGTTGAATTTGTATATTACCCAACGGTTTCCATCGTCTGGATGTGATACGGATCTGGAATTAATCAAATGAGTAGGTCCACCATGAAACCTACTATTGTGTTATAGTCTTTATCTCCTGTAGATCCTCAGTACATAGTAGAAAATATGGGATGCCTACTACAGTGATTTCAACATAAATATTACAGATTTCTTACAGAAATCTTAATATAAATCTCACTAACATGCTATCTGTATAAGAAAATATGGAATTGACTTTATATACATTTTAATTAGGGTCAGAGTGTTCATTGTTGGTTACGCGATTGATTTTGCATCGATAATCGGTACTGAAACTGTATCACAATGTTTGCAAGTAAAGTCAGCAAAAGGAAACTATTTGTGGTTTCTGTGGTGTGGCGATGATTCTGTATGCTTTTGTAATTTACAGTTGACATTGAAGTGCTAACAGTAGAGGAGACAATACAGGATAAAAGCGTTACCTACAAACATTGTCATATATTACACTAGCATCACATTAGTCCATCATGTATGTCATTTTAACACAAGAACAGGTCATGAGACAATGAAACGGATGTGCAACACAACAGCCGCAGCAGGTAGCGTCGAAGCGTACGAGCTTTTCGTGAAAATATAAACTAGTCTATTGTGCATTCTAGTATCCGGGGAGGAACAAGTATGTTAGCGTCATTCACGGACAGCAGCTTCAGAAATAATAGATGCACCGTGTAGCCGCAGTAGGAATGAAGGACATTAGATATGGCTCTCAGTAAAGGGAACTGGTATAGGCCCTGAGGACTGAGTAGACTCTGGCAGTTTTATTACAAGCGCGGGCTATTCGGAATATCGCCATGCTGCAGATATCAGCACCGTTTCAGTGAGACCGCTGTGACTGGGCAGTTCAGAATTGATTACGTAAGAGGGACTATAACAAGTGGAAGACCGGAACGAAGTACTCCGACTAAAAAGGGTGTAAGATGAGGATGCAGCCTTTCTCCACTTATGATAAATATGTACAATGGAGAAGCAGTAAAAGAAACATAATATTTGTTCAAGAATAGATTTAAAATTCAGAATAAAAGAATACCAAACATCAAATCCGCTGTCGATATGACTTCCCTCTGTGGAAGTGAGAAAGAACTATAGGACACACACTGAAGGAAATGAGCAGTCTCCTGAGCTCAGAATATGGACTGAGAGTAAACAGAAAGCAAGGGAAGGTTACTTTTTTTTTATTCCTAAAACAGTGTGACGCTGCGAAAATATGGAACTATGGTGTGTATCTCTTTGGGTATGTACGACAGAATGATCGATTAATTTTCGGCAATGAGTGGGGAACTGAAACGTAGAAATTTTGTCATGCGCAAAACTTGTCTGCAACTGAGAAGTAAAATAAAACAAATGTTTTCAACTCTAAGTTCTTCAAAAAATAGCTTGTAAGATGAATTTTTCCTCATTTTTTAAATGAGACGCAGCCAGTAGCTTTATTAATTCATTTCTGAGACAGTCTAAAAATACTCCTGATGTCAGGTCATTAAATAACCAAGTATTGATGATGAATCCAATCCGGTCCAGCGACCAGAACCGAAGGTCTCTATCTTTAACACTACAGTCTCTTCACATTAGAGGATCGATACAGAAACAACGTCCCGTTAATGGAACTCAGTTTCAGCACAAGGATGCCTTTGAATTTATCATAAAACTGATGGCTGCGTAAATCGTTCATTAGAGCTGTCGGTAACTATCGCTTATGCTCAAAATATAATTAATCGTTGGCTCTCGCCTGAGAAAAATGACATCATCAGCGAAATACAATCAAAGTATGTACCGTTGTTCATATATTGACTTCATGTTTATTCATGCCTGAACTGCTTAATTGTTCTTAGAAGTTCACTGGTGTGTCGAAAAACAGTTACAATAGCGGTACATTATATTTGATAACACTTCGCACACAACAAAAACCATATTTATATCCAGTTTTCAAGCAGATACAGAGTATGCAGCTTCTTGTCATTTAAAACCTGTAGGTGGTTGGCTTGTACGTCGGCAGATTTTAATCGATAGCTGAAGGAAGTGCAGAATTAAAAAAAAAAAAATAGAAAATTTCTGCCCTCTTCGTTATTGCCTTTCCCTTTATAAAAGGAGTGTGACAGTACTCAAAATCTTTGACAGTTCTCAGACTTTCTCAGTTTGTTTAGAAGGCTCTAATTCTAACTTGTGAAACGGATAATAACCTTTAATTGTACCAACTGCGTCACAGAAGTTATACGTTGGCCATCAAATACGAACTCTGAAGAGATGGTTGGACGATGTAATACAAGTACTCGATTTCTGTGGCTTACTGCCATTTTTGGATTTAAAACAACCTGAAGTTCCGTTGATTGACAATCGGACTTCACATCATTCTTGTCATAAACAGTTCCACTGTATTATTTTCATTAGTATGCAGGAGGGGGGGGGCAACAAAACTCTGTCCAAAACAGGTCACAACGACTAAAAACATTGAAAGTCAGAGCCTGTGTCGTATAGTGAAGTTTAATATTGATCTTGTAGCCATAAAACCTCTCATGGACATTTCCTATTATATCGATACAGGCATTGTGATCTTCAACGGGAAGATTCTACTCCGCTGAACAAGGTGTCCGTTATTAAGTAAGTCTCTCAGACTTCGATGGTTTCATATATATTGTAACCCATATTTTTCTATATCGTCTCCTAAATTCCCACTTAATATCGTAGTGTATCATATTATAATATTCTGTCTCTATCAGTAATTTTCATAGTCTAGTGCTGGTGCTAGTTCGAGCGATAGTGAGCTTTAGTCGACGATTTTTTTCGTACGTAGGAATCTGAGGAGATGCTCTGTATCGTTGATTTCTGACAGTGGCTTAAGCCGAAACGTATTAGCTTGTATCTATTCCACTATATAAAAACAAATTGTCTACCGTTGTTATCAAAATTTACTTAAGACTTTTACACGGTATTGTAATAAACATTCTGACGGACATGAGTGCCATATTTTTTTACATAAATACCATATTTTTACATATATATGGTATATAAACACATATATACTACACAATCAGGAAAAGTTTTTTGGAAAAATCTCCAAAACTTGTTGACCGTTTTTCTTCAACGTTCTACTCGACTCTATAATAAACGTGTGGACGATCATAGTCTAGTAAATCGGGGAGGAGCGTTTCAAGAGTTTTGGTGAAAACGTTTCCCTTTATTGAAAAGTTCTTCCCTGATTTACTGTAAATATTTACACGATGCTGATGAGCCAAAGAAATTGGTATAGGCATGCGTGTTCAAATACAGATATATGTAAAAAGGCTAAAGACGGCGCGGCGGTCTGCAACCCCTATATGGCAACAAGCGTTTGGCGCAGCAATTAGATCGGTATCTGCTACTACAACGGCAGGTTATCAAGATTTAAGTGAGTTTCAGCGTGGTGCACCAGCGATGGGACACAGCATCTCCGAGGTAGCGATGAAGTACGGACTTTCCCGTACGGCCATTTCGCGAGTTCACCGTCAATATTAGGAATCCAGTAAAACATCAGATCTTTGACATCGCTGCGCCCGCAACAAATCCTACAAGATGGGGCCAGCGACGACTGAAGAGCATCGTTCAAAGTGATAGAAGTGCAACCCTTCCGCTATTTACTGCACATTTCAATGATGGGCCTACAGCATGTGTTAGCGTGCGACTTGTTCAGCGAAACATCATCGATATGGGCTTTCAGAGCCGTGGCCCACTCGTGTACCCTTGATGACTGCACGACACAAAGCTTTAAACCTCACCTGGGCAAGTCAACAACGACATTTGACCATGACTGGAAACGTGTTACCTGGTCCGACGAGTCTCGTTTCTAATTGTATCGAGTGATGGACGTGTACGGGTATGGAGACAACCTTATGGATCTATGGACCCTGAATGTCACCAGGGGACTGTTCAAGCTGGTGGAGGCTCAATAATGGTCCGGGTCGTGTGCAGGTGTAGCGATATGGGACACCTGATTCGTCTAGATACGACTCTGCCAGGTGACCTATACGTAACTATCCTGTCAGATCACCTGCATTCATTCACGTCCATTGTGTTTTTAGACGGACTTGGTTAATTCCAGCAGGTCAATGCAACATCCCACACACCCAGAATTGCTACAGAGTGACTCCAGGGACCGTCTCCTCAGCATTAACACTTTCGCTGGCAATCAAACTCCCCGGACACGAACATTATGTAAAATATTTGAGATGCTTTGCAAATTGCTCTTCAGAAGAGATCTCCACCCCTTCGTACTCTTACGGATGCATGGTGTCAGTTCCCTCCCGTGCTACTCGAGACATTTGTCGAGTCCATGCCACGTCGTGTTGTGGCGCTTCTGCGTGATCGCGGGGGCTCTACACGATATCTGGCCTGTGTACCAGTTTCTTTGGCTCTTCAGTGTTTGTAACAAATCAGACTTACGTTTTCGAGGCATTGCTAATAGTGAGGGGATAAGCAAAATAATGTAAACACCTATTTATACTTGGAAAGCGTTTATTAATAATGTGTTGTACCCCATTTTCCATTAATACAGCTGTGATTCTTCTTGGAATACTGACATACAATGATTGTAGAGTCTGCAGTAGAATTGTATGCCACTCTTAGATCCGAACCTCTTCTAACACCCGTAGTGACGAGGGTGGCGGGAATCTTCTCCGAAATCTGAGTTCCAAATACCGCCCACAAGGGTCGTAATGTTCAAGTCGGCTGTGCTGACCAGGGAAGACGCTGCAGCTCAGTTGCATGCTCCTCATACCACGGTTGTACTGTCAGCGCTCTGTTAATGGGTCCTGAAATACGGCATCATTGTTGTGGAACCACATCTGAATTATGGGGGTGAACCTGATCACCTAAAATGGCGTTTGAGAGTAATGATGTGACCAGCAGAATACCATGATATGGTTGCCCACACCATCACACTTCCATCTCCATGCTTAACCTTTGGAATTAAGCAATCAGAATTGTAGGCTTCCTTTGGCATTCTCCAGACGTAAACCCGACCCGATGTTAGAATAACGAATACGTTGACTCGTTGGACCGTATGATGTGTTTCCACTGACCAGCCGTCCAGGACTTATGCTTCTGAAGCTGTGTTATATGTCCCTTTGCCTTGGCTGTCTTTACTAACAACTTCGGTATACCAGTTCGTCCACTAATATTGGTTTTATGGAGTTCTCTGCGGACACTGTCCACAGATACGGAGTTTCGAACATGGTTATTGAGCTCCGCAGTCACTTTAGCCGCCGTAGTTTTGTGTTGTATTGACACAATTCGTGTTAGCGAGAGACGGTCTCTGTCATTTAGTTTTGATTTTATCCCAGTATTACGTTTACACGATGATGTCTTTTCATGTTTTGTGTGGGCTGTCAAGTCTGTTGAAACAGATGCTCTTGAAACATTCAATAAGTTGGCTGTGTTTGTTACTGATGCTCCAGCTAACCCGGCCCCCTGAATCTACCCTCTTTGAAGCTCTGTTAGGTGTTTCATTGTACGTCGACCTCGGCCTTTGAATATGAGTACAAAGTGTGTACTATTCGTAAACAACCTGCACTGATGCCTAGTCCTTACTTAACAGGCACAGTGCAGTGCGACACATACCTTGCCTGCTTTGCTGACCGTCAGACACAACCATCCCATTACTGCCACTGTTCACATTATTTTGCGTAAACGTCTTGGTCGATTTACTTCAAAATTTTACACAATACTCTAAATAACATTTGGAGGACATCGGCATTATATTACTTCGATAGTTGTTGTAGATAAGGATACACTGGTAAGGTGTGGTCTGTAAGTATATACGTGTACACAGAATACAAAAAGGGGAAATGTTGTTAGCAGAAATCTCCAAATGTTGCTGACCTATATACTTGAAATCTTCTATACGACGGTCTACCAAACATTTAAAGGGTATCGAAAAGCACGAAAAATTCTTGAATAGCTTTCTTTAAATTTTTACACAATACTGTAATAAACATTCTGTACAATGGCCATATATTTTCCTAAACAACAACGTATAGATTTTCTATTAAAACTCTGAGAGATATAAAATGCTGTGCTATGCTGTGTTGGGAAAATATGCTGTTCATTATCTTTCTTTCATTCAGTTTTAACTGCAATTTGAACATTACAAATATTGTTTCTTCCACTTGTATTCTATCTCTTACACATAATTTTAAACAAAACTAGAATGTGCAACCATGTACTGTTTTGGTTTCTTCTTTTATGTTGGTTTTGACAGAAAACAAAAAAACTGTACTTGTGGCTAATCGCCCTATGACTTTAATACTACTAAGGAATCCGCATCGTTTGAAACTGTATGATGTTTTCCGTTTGCGGATTACAGCTATGCGAAATGCTGTCACTGTTGCAGCAGCAGTAGAGGTCTCTCACATCCTGTGTACGATTGATACCACCGATATACCCATCCATCTTAAGCGATTTCAGTTCTCAATCAAGGTTTCGTTGGCAGTAGCAATAAACAAGGCTCAATGCCAGAGAGCGCGGGGAAGAGAAGATTGACAAAGAGGGTTGGGTTGGGGGGAGGTGAGGAGGGAATGAAGGAAATGGACATAGGGGAAAAGGAGGAAATAGAGGCAGGAGGGACGAGATTAGGACATATGTCCAATTCACACACACATGTAGCAGTTGCGAAGCATTGGCGGTTTCGTTAGTTATGCACAAAAACATGATCAGAATCGGAATACTGTAATAACTGTAATCTCAATGCAGACTATTACTATAATTTTATCTGATGTATGGAAAAATTTCACTACAAATTTTTGCAAAACATCACAGTGTTTTCAATACACGACCATCAAATTTGCAGTTTAGCCACTCTTCTTTGTAGATAGTCACGTAGTTTACAGTTTCTTGGCTATAGTACCTCTACCATAAATGTCTTATTTATCCAGCAACGTTTAGACAGTGTTCGCCTCAATAGCTCAGTCGTCAGCGTGGCAGAATGGCACGTGAGTGGTTAGGTTTGATTCCAGCTGGTTGGGAAATTCTCTCCACTCGAGAACTGAATGTTTGTCTTCATTATCATTTCATCATCAACAAGTAAAAAAGGATTACTACCTTCCAGATGGTTTTCATGGTACATAAGAACTTCCTTAACACTTAAGCTCCCACTATCTCTGACATTTGTTTAGTTTTTCTGCCATTATTGTGTTTAAATAGGAAGGAAGTTTAGGGATTAACGCCCCGTCGTCCGAGAGGTCTTCAGAGACGGAACACACGCTCTGAATGTTTCATGGATGGGGAGGGGAGGGAAATCAGCGGTGCCCTTGAAGTGGAACCATTCCACCATTTGCCTGGAGTTATTTAGAGAAATCACGGAAGACCTGAGTCAGAGTATCCGGAAGTGGATTTGAGACGTCATCCTCCGAAATGGGAGTACAGTTTGCTAGCCACTGCGCCACCTCACTCGGTATTTTTGAGTTTACAAATGAATAAATATCCTTCGTAGATTGACTGCTGAATGCTCTAACTAAGCTGAGACCCATTATTTGCCATGGGTATGATGCCTGTAAGGTCCGATATGGCGATAAATCGAGACTACATTCTAATGATGTTCAGAGTATGTCTATTCACATTACATCCACTAATGTTATATCATACCGGAAGAAAATATAATAAAGTCATTCCGTTACTGTCTAATAACAGTGCGTTAGTATCATGTGGTCGAAAATATCTTTATATGGTCTCCACGATGTTATCATATATTCCAGAAACTTCAGTAACACTAAATGAATATTTCCTTCCGAATCCAAAAATAGCAACACGAGATTGTGGTAAAACTCGTGTTTACGTTATGAAGATGTCAAAATTGTCATAAATTGCGTAGAAAGCTACGGCCGCAAGTGACGTGAGGCCAAGTCAGTAGCGACGTCCAAAATCACAGTGATCTTACGCAGCAGCAGACGAGTCACGAATCGAAGGCAAAATACGAAAAAGCGAAATAACAATGGCTTACGCCTCTTGAACGGATGATAAACAGATAATTCAGGTAATTTACGTGATTTTCCAATTAAAATGAAAGGTAATTCTAAATCTGGTTTTATGATTCTATTCCTTACACTATTGTCTTCAAGAAATCACAGCTACTGCTTTGGTGGGAAGACCACTTGCTGCTGGATTATTGGTCATTGCTGGGAATTCCCGAAGCCCTACTATTGCACCTGTAACAAAATGATTATGTCTAAGTCAAATTCAGTACATTTTGCTTCAGCGAACATAGAACAACTGAAAAATGTCAAGAAATAAGATAAAAGTTACGTGCTTAAAGAAATGCCATTCTCTTCGCTACAAAATACAGACAAAGGTGTGCACCGGAAACAGACTTTTGCGGATACCGCAAAACGGCTACGTACGCTGTTAGGGAATCAATTTAAAATACCGGCATTAAATTCCGACCAAAATTGTATGTACCGTCAAATAATGTTTACTACCGATTTTTTTAAAAAATACTGTTTCTGGAAAAAGGCGTTTGAAATTCTGGACTATGTTTTTATAGTTAAGATAAACATACCTCCAGTCAGTGATCCCTAGGACGTTTAAGAATCCTTCCATATCCACAAGGACGTCCTACGCAACCTCCTCCATCTTCTTTGTGGCCTTTGTGGATCTGAGGGTCTGTTTGGCAAATTATGTCAACCAGTGTTTTGCTCTCTCGATATGTGTTTCGCCGCCTTTTTACTGATCCGATCTCAAGTTCGAACACGTTCATAATTTTCATAATGCCTGTTAGGCCAACGCTGAAACTACGTGTTGCTACATTGCCCTCGTTGTCTAGTATTTCTTTAACACAAAAAAACCTTAAAACTCCGTACCCGAGTTTCTAGCGAACTTGGGATGAACACTGAGGTGAAGTAGACATCCCAGAGTGCATTTTAGGCCAAAAAATTGAAGTTTGGAAATTTTCTATGAGGTCTACGCTCGCAAGGAAGACGTGATTGACATACGAACTGCTGATGCGCCAGTCGGTCAGGTTTTTTATTTCTTATAGCAGATGGCTTGTTTGCCACGACCTCTTAAGTTGCGGCTAGGGCTGCCAGATGTTCGTTTTAGCCGGGCATGTCCAACGTTTTACGGTCGTGTCCAGCAAAACACGTACAAGTCCGGATTGTATGGCTTTTATTAGAGTTTTTAGCGATGAAGTAAAGAATGCACAACTAAGGCCTTATTCATACAAACGAAGCAAACGTGACGCATAAGTACAGTTATAAGGAGGCTTAAGGAGATATATAGTAATGATATAAAAGATGTACCCTGTATATGTGCAGACATTTTTATATGGGCTACCTCACTACATACACGCACCAATATGATGGTTCTTTTTTCTCTGTATTGAACAGAAATGCCATAAACACGTCACGAACTTTACGACCTGTATGGTCGTAAATGCACCACTAAGTTCACTACGCGTGTCAGTACAGACTAACCTTTTTGCGTCAACAAGTCCGCAATTCAAAATTTGACCTGCTGCCCAGGGGAAAATAATCATTAGTGGCTTGCTTATGCCGCACGAACCCATAAACTTGCGACTTCTAACAGCTATAGCTATTAGTCTGCAAACGATGTAAATATTGAATGTTGTTCAGAGCACTGACATCAGTCAATGTTAGAAATACAGGCACTTATACCTGAAACACTTTCTTTAGACATACCAGCCATTGCTATTCTCATATCTGTGACCTAAGATTTTCTTCGTAGCCCGACCGAGCATGAAGTACAATGTTGAAACCACATTATGTGTGAAAGCGAACGAAGCAAAATAGAATGTGCCGATCAATAATAACAACCCCCGCTTACACCAACCTCTCCCCTCATCTCCGCCGCGCCATGCTCACACGTCAGTCCTACGTGTGTCGAATGCGAACGAGAAGTTGTATGCACCGCTCCATCGCAAGTTCCATGTTCTTTTTTTATAAGCCTAAGTGAAGTGACCAAAGTTCTTGAATATATTTTCGTTTTCCATCCCTGATGAATACATCATTTTATATTTGGCTGGTGAAGACTTTCTAGTTTCTTTTGACTTGATATTGTCTTAGAAAGATCGAGCAATTTTGAAAACTGAGCACTTAGTTCCTGTCATAATTGCCAACTTTAGGGCTGTTTAGGCACGTTCCATGTTGATCTCACAAAAACTTCTCTGTAATTGATTAATAATAAGAAGCGATTGAAAACACCAAACTGATTCTATTTCTATTTAACATAAGTAGTGTGGCTTTTAGAGCAAAATGCGTCATATCCACCTTTGGTGTTTTCGGTCCTGGCAACTATATTTGTGGCTGCGGAAAGGGAGACAACGTGTTGTACAAATTAAATGGCCGCCATTCTGGGAGCGTATCTCCACATCGTTTGGGTAGTGGGTAGGAGAGAAAGTGCAAAAAGAAATATTTTATTCACAACAGAAGTGAGTACGAATTTTCTGTATGTATGTTATGCTTCAAAATATTCAATGAACTGTGGATGAAGACCGACCAACAGACATTACATGCATTGATCAAAAATGATAGTGCATTGAGAATGGCTAGTTTGTATCGGAAATCTAGGTCTGCCAATAAAATTTAAAAAGGATGACTGATAGCTGAAATCTGCTACTTACAAGTCAATACAATAGTCGCTGCGTGCAACAGCCTTCTGAATGGACGGTAACAAGGTTATGATTTAATCTGCCCAGCATACGAAGAGATCTTCTCCACCTAAAGTTTTCACTTTTGTTCCCTGTCATAGCCAAAAACAATTAATTAAAAGAAAGCATAACTCCACTGAGGTGGCATGTCAGTTTACTGAAATGGTCTACATACCACTATTCACCAGCCTTTAGGTTGCTGTTGGCCAATAGAGATGCATATAGCATTTTACTCAAATAACAGAATCGAGAAAGTATGCCGGTATGAGAACGGCTTTATACAGTTCCATTTGGTACCAATTTTTTATAAGTAGTTTTGAGGTGGCTTTTATTTCCCACAGATTTGAGCCGATCCAGTGCACTGGAAGGTCGAACATCTAATTTTTCCTCAATAGTTTGCTTCAAGCGTATTTTCTCGTAAAACTCAAATGTACACCTCCGTAAGAAATGTACTCGTTTTAGACGTTAATATTGTTCCCATTTTCTTCAGAAGGTCGCTCTACCGTTATGATAGTCTTATGTTTTGTTCGAGTAGAAAGTTTTTGCGTATAATCACTTCCAAATTTTAACTACCATACTGCTTGCTTCGTGTCGATCTGCTGTTCCGCGTTTGCTAGCTACCTTACGCCAAGGCATAAAGCGGTGGCCTTTCAGCCACAGAGATGAGCTTTCATAGAACGAGACGCGCTTCTGTGAAGGCGGCGCTTGCAGATTCCGTGGAGCCGGGGTGTCTGCAGGAAGGAGACGGGAAATGAGGGCGCGTCCTAAACCATTTTCCGGCGTCTGTTTACGGAATTACCGCGCTACTGCTTGTGAGCAATCAGAGCGGCTCCTCGACGTGAGGGCCTTTTTGCCATTCTGGCCAAGCGTGCTCGCTGGGAAACGTGGCCGGAAACCTAATAACCGCTCAGCGGCTGACGGCGTCAGAGGTCAGTGCTACCGGTCTTCCTCCGTACAGCACTGCTGCTAGCCATTCACACACATGAACGCACGCACTCACACATGCATACACTCTAGCTCTCTCATTCTCTCTTCCTCTCTCTCTCTCCCTCCCTCTCTCTCTCCCTCCCTCTCTCTCCCCCTCCCTCTCTCTCCCCCTCCCTCTCTCTCTCCGTCCCTCTCTCTCTCTCCGTCCCTCTCTTTCTCACACTCACTCACTCACTCTCTCTCTCTCTCTCTCTCTCTCTCTCTCTCTCTCTCTCTCTGTCTTCCAATCTCCTTCACTCTATCTCCCCCTCACTCTTCTTCACCCTCTCCCCTTCTCTCTCCCTCTCCTTGACGCTCTCTTCCTCTCCTTCTTTCTCATTCCCTGTCTTACTCGTTTATCTATTTTCCACACTCCCAGTCTCTGTTTGTGCCTGTGGTGTGTTTGTGTGTGTGTGTGTGTGTGTGTGTGTGTGTGTGTGTGTGTGTGTGTTTGTGTTTGTGTGTGACACTGATATTGTCCTTATGGAAGATACTACTGTTTTTTGAACTACCTGAACAAATTTTTATTAATAGGTATTGAATACGAGTTTGACTATGATAGAAACAGTCATTCTAAAAATGGTGGTAAACACCTAAGAGGCGTTTTTCAAGGATTCGCCTGCATAAGCAAGGTAATCACGTGGTTTTTGGCCTTGGGCGTCTTGTTTGGATGCACCAAGCGGCAATTGCGAAAAGCAGTCACGGGGCACAGGGAGACCGGGTATGTGTGTAGAAGTGCTGTCGACGTTCGGAGATGTGAATTTGAAACTGTGCGTAATTGTGCGTCGAATCATTTATAAAGTGGGTTTGGATGTTGCTTACACAGTGAAATGAAAGGAAATGAAATGACTTTTCAGTTTAAGCCACAGAGGCTGTCTTGCGTGTCGATGCTGATGCATTGATGAAGAAGACCACACAACACCCAGTCCCCGACCGAACAAGATCTCCGACCCGGCAGGGAATCGAACTCGGACCCGCTGCATGGCTGTCAGACGCAGCAACTACTCAACTGAGGGGACGGGCGCTTACATATTCATAGCCGTCGAAATTAACTGGTTAAGGATGTAAGAATATCCGGGCATATAAAGCATGAAAGTTTTGAGCCACTGCTGCAGTTGGAACAAGTGCTCTTGGAAGACGTCATGGTGAACCATAATAATGCCACTACTAATTACGACAGCACATCAACAACAAGTCAAGAATTTCTTACACTATTTGCGTTAAACATGGTCGTATAGTGTCAGCCACCTCAGTGCAAGTGTTGAGCAAGCATTGCTTCTTGTAGCAGTATAAATTTGAGATCCACAGTAGTTTTACATTTCACTTTGCCTAATGAAATATCGTGTTCCTGTTACCTTTGTTAAGTTTCTTAGTTAATTTTTTCTTAAAAATTACTATTTCATAAATCATACTTAAATAACAAAACGATGTCTCTAAGTCGTATAAATAACTAAGTGCTTACAGTCTATTTAAGCCAAAACAGTGTTTTTCTCTGACTTTAATTTCCTTTAAAATAACTCTCAAGTTGAGATAAATAATTTTTAGAAATTGTAATGCTAAAGGAAGTACGGTTTCTAAAGTTTTTCGGTAAATTTCAGTAGCACTGAGCAAAATTAGCTCTTTCGTGTTCAGTATTTATTTAAAAGGGATTGTCATAATGTGACTTATTTCGATGCATATAACCAAGTTATCAAAATAATAACGTTATTAGAAAGTGCTAGAATACCGTGTTCGTATGTTTCCTATGCGATAGAACCTCGTATCCATCCAACAGTTTCAGTACAATACTCGAGAGCCTTCAAAAAGTAGTTTCAGTTTATGTTACACACAGTTAATATCAGTCAAAACTGCTACTAGTAACGTTCTTGCACAGTGTATTATCAGCAACTGTACTCAAATGTGTGGTAAAATAAGTTTAATTTCAGCTAACGTTTTATGGCAAGACTAGGATTTACGATTGCCTCGCAGGTGAGGCCACGCGCCCTCTGCCAGGCACTTAAAGTGTGATTTGCAGTGTATCCATGTAGATGTAAATGTAGGTCGCGCACACGGACGCTTCAGCGGCCGTTTTCGAGCGAAACAGTTGAAAAATGGAGAACTGTGTCTCACCTAACTCTTTACAGAAGCTTTGGTTACTCGTGGTGTTTACCTAGGACATAAAAACACTCCTGGAAATTGAAACAAGAACACCGTGAATTCATTGTCCCAGGAAGGGGAAACTTTATTGACACATTCCTGGGGTCAGATACATCACATGATCACACTGACAGAACCACAGGCACATAGACACAGGCAACAGAGCATGCACAATGTCGGCACTAGTACAGTGTATATCCACCTCTCGCAGCAATGCAGGCTGCTATTCTCCGATGGAGACGATCGTAGAGATGCTGGATGTAGTCCTGTGGAACGGCTTGCCATGCCATTTCCACCTGGCGCCTCAGTTGGACCAGCGTTCGTGCTGGACGTGCAGACCACGTGAGACGACTCTTCATCCAGTCCCAAACATGCTCAATGGGGGACAGATCCGGAGATCTTGCTGGCCAGGGTAGTTGACTTACACCTTCTAGAGCACGTTGGGTGGCACGGGATACATGCGGACGTGCATTGTCCTGTTGGAACAGCAAGTTCCCTTGCCGGTCTAGGAATGGTAGAACGATGGGTTCGATGACGGTTTGGATGTACCATGCACTATTCAGTGTCCCCTCGACGATCACCAGAGGTGTACGGCCATTGTAGGAGATCGCTCCCCACACCATGATGCCGGGTGTTGGCCCTGTGTGCCTCGGTCGTATGCCGTCCTGATTGTGGCGCTCACCTGCACAGTGCCAAACACGCATACGACCATCATTGGCACCAAGGCAGAAGCAACTCTCATCGCTGAAGACGACTAGTCTCCATTCGTCCCTCCTTCACGCCTGTCGCGACACCACTGGAGGCGGGCTGCACGATGTTGGGGCGTGAGCGGAAGACGGCCTAACGGTGTGCGGGACCGTAGCCCAGCTTCATGGAGACGGTTGCGAATGGTCCTCGCCGATACCCCAGGAGCAACAGTGTCCCTAATTTGCTGGGAGGTGGTGGTGCGGTCCCCTACGCCACTGCGTAGGATCCTACGGTCTTGGCGTGCATCCGTGCGTCGCTGCGGTCCGGTCCCAGGTCGACGAGCACGTGCAGCTTCCGCCGACCACTGGCGACAACATCGATGTACTGTGGAGACCTCACGCCCCACGTGTTGAGCAATTCGGCGGTACGTCCACCCGGCCTCCCGCATGCCCACTATACACCATCGCTCAAAGTCCGTCAACTGCACATACGGTTCACGTCCACGCTGTCGCGGCATGCTACCAGTGTTAAAGACTGCGATGGAGCTCCGTATGCCACGGCAAACTGGCTGACACTGACGGCGGCGGTGCACAAATGCTGCGCAGCTAGCGCCATTCGACGGCCAACACCGCGGTTCCTGGTGTGTCCGCTGTGCCGTGCGTGTGTCATTGCTTGTACAGCCCTCTCGCAGTGTCCGGAGCAAGTATGGTGGGTCTGACACACCGGTGTCAATGTGTTCTTTTTTCCATTTCCAGGAGTGTAGTGTAAACAAAGATTATACAAGATTACCGAGTGTAGCGTAGCAGTAGTTCAGTAACTGTTGCTTTCGAGAGGTTCGGTTACATGCGATTTGTTGCAAAAGAAAGTGACAAACTGGCAATACAGTACGTGTAGCTGCGCGAGTTCAACTACAGAAAGCCATACTCCGGTATTGAATTTGATGTGGCTCAATAACCCGGTGCATATCTTTCAAGTAGACACCACGACTGCAGCTTGCGTGTGCGTACTCCACCACAGCCATCCAGTTGGGGAAAGTGGACTTACCGTTGAAAGCAGAATCGGAACCACGTGATTCCTCACCTGGTGACTCCTCACATCGTTGATAGATGAAGGCTGGATTAAAACCAACTTGAAAATTCCCGTGGTGCGACCAGCGATCATTCCCATTGCCTCTCGGTTTGCCGGCATGTGCTTTACCTCTAGACAACCGGGCACGACTAACTCCCTGTAACGCTAATTTTTTTCCTCGTCGAGAGAAATCGATTGGGGCTCACACAGCTAGATGAGGGCAGTTGAGTAAGTATTTGAATAAGATATAGCGGCTCCAATGTCTGAAACACAGGCCATAGTGGCTTGCCCACCTAATTTCACATCCCATCCAAATGACGCCGTGTGGCAGATGACACAGCAGCGCGTGGTCTTCTGGGCCGGATAGCGGAGAAACATTTCAGAACGACTCGTATAATTCAAGATATAACGTTCTCCATCTTGACATACGTATGGCAAACCACTGTAGCGCGTTGTAGCCTTATGAGAGTAAAAGAAGGAAGTTAGTTGACTGTTTCACGTTCTTCGTGGTTGAGTTCATTAAAGATGGAGCGCTAGCCTCGTTAGACAAGGGGTACAACTGTGACCTTTTCACAGAGATAATCGGTGTTTCCACATACAGTTTTGATTCATCACGAAAAACTCAAAACAGGTTGGTCGAATGAAGATTTACACTAATTGATCATTGCTCAGAATGCAATGCCAGTCTCGAACAACACCTCACTCAGGACGAGGCTAAATGTCTCAGGGGTCTCAAGATCAATCTAACGAATCCACGAACTTCAGAGGAAGATACCGTTAACTTGCAGGAAACGCCCGGATTGTTAAGAAGACTGTTGATCCTGTATATATATAGTTATTAGGTAGTCTTAACTGCGGCGATTATTTCCATTCATATTTAGGATTCGAAGTTCATCATGAAATGAAAATTATTATTGCAGTCTGTAATGTTCAGAAAATATGATACACGAAACAGATTACTAATTATTTGCTGATGATGCAGCATATGTAACTTTATCTTTCATAGCTACTGCTGCATTCAGGAAAATAATTAAAACGAGTAGGCGCTTGTCCTGGAGCCTATTTACACTGCAGTTCACACAATTCTGGAAGGAAGCTTTAAAATGACGCTGGTTGCACAGAAATCGCAATTAATAACAGAGTAACAGATGAAACATCAGTTTTCAAGGGGAAGCTAATAGCGAATACTTTAGGAACGTCCAACACTGTGCACTAAAATGTGTTGTTACTGACAAACCTTATTACTATGACTTCCCAATGAAGTCGCAAAACAGGTTATAGATGTCTGAGCATTAGAGCGCCTTTTTTTGATTTGCGTAAATACGGTGAATAAGTGGACTGTCTTACACGAAGCTAATAAACGGTACGTGGGATAAAATCAGCCTGAAAGGACAGCCTCAGACAGGAAATATCGAAATCCAAATGTGAATATAATTATTTAGTCTCAACAGATATTTCGTCTGGTTTATATAGCAGAAAAATTCTATAAATACACTATTTCGTGCAAATAGTTACCTTCTGCTTGAATTCGTTGATACATGTAGGCCTAACCAGCTACCGAAAAATTAAATAAACAGCCTGGTTTTATAAAACTAACAAAAGCATTGACTGTAGCGGTAGCTGTTTCATCAGCACCAGAATGGCAATACTGAATCCTTCTGGGTTATCAGCTGAGTCGTGGCATAGAGTTTGTGCACCGTTTCGATTAATTTACTACTCCTTACCTTAAGCTGAACTGTCGGGTTCATGTCCATTCCCTGACGTCCCATGGACCCCAGACTCCTCCGCCGAGGGCCCAACGGGTGGGCCAACCGCCGAACACCTGACGAAATTTCGCGGCCGACGGTGATGGGAGGCCTCCGGCGGGACGTCGAATCCTGGCCCCTCCACTCTATTCCACCTGCCGCCTTCACATCGAAACGTTCCTGACGCATTTTTGCCAACACCATTGCCCATGCAATATGCTCATTTCCGTTTCCTCCTGTATGACCGGATTCCAGAACCTGTTGGCGTAGCGCAGCACCTTCATTTGTTGAAAAACAATTATGTGCCCTCCTTTGGTACTGTGCTCTACCACTGCAGGCTTGTCTGTTTGGGTGAGACGAACCCTACTCACATGATCTGAACAGCGCTACCAGATGCTTCGCTCCATTGGACCGATGTACGATACGTGAATGTCGTCCTCCGACCGATACTGCAACCATATTGGCAGCATATTGGTGAGGCACTCGTCTTCATGGACGACAATTCGCGCCCCCATCGTGCACATCCTGTGAATGAATTCCTTCAGGACAACGACATCGCTCTACTAGAGTGGCCAGGTATGTTACCCATATATGAACCCTATCGAATATGCCTGGGATGGATTGAAATGGGCTGTTTATGGACGACCTGACACACTAACCACTCTGAGGAAACTACGACGAATCGCCATTGACGAGTGGGACAATCTGGACCTTGATGAACTTGACGATAGCACGCCACGACAAATAAAGGCATGCATTAACGCAAGAGGACGTGCTACTCGGTATCACAGGCTCGGGTGTGTAGAGCAATCTGGACCACCACCACTGAAGGTTTCGCTGTATGGTGGTACAACATGCAATGTATGGTTTTCATGAGCAACAAAAAGGGCGGAAATGATGTTTATGTTAATGTGCAATTCAATTTCCTGTACAGGTTCTGAAACTCGCTGAACGGAGGTTATGCAAAACGTTTTCTGATGTGTTTATTAATAAAATTATCTTGACGACTACACAAGGAACAGACATTCGAACGTACATAAATAAATTACGTTATTAATAATAATGGACCATATTTTTTACGTAAAATTTCGGGACGATAGTGATTCGCCTATCTTAAGATGCTCTGTATATCGGTTCGCTAAGGCACTCACACAGTCTGTACTATTGAAATTTCGACCTTCCGGTGTCTTATATTTTCTTGTGTGGTTTATTATACTGCCCCTTCTTTCACAATTAGTTAGCAATAAGGAAGAGGACTCGGACATCAACACTGTTAAGCCTTCAAGTCTTCTTGGCTTATAACTGACTTTTAGTAGTATTAGGTGACAAATAAATGGACAAACGCTTGTGTAAATATATTAACATTGCATGTGAATTAAACATAATGGTGCTTCCTTTTCTCCTACAAATCAATAGGATTGTACAGCTCATACTTCTCAGAACAAAGCGAGAGACCATCTTCAAGAAGAGAATAACAAAGCAAGATCGTAAAACTTCATAGTTTTCTTTTACATCAACGATTTTCTGGCAGCTTCAATGATTATACTATTTCAGTTAAGTTTCTATAGTGAATACATACTTAATTTTGCCAGATTTTCCTTCTATAAAATTTTTCAGACCTGCTAAGTAATATCACCTGTATGTATATACGCATGTTGGTCATCGAAAAGAAAATACACTGTTGAGTCGAAGTATTATGACACATGCCCAAAAGCGTGTTGTTCCAATTTTGGCTATAAGATAGCACCGATATTGAGAGGCATGGATTCTACAAGTCATTGGTAGATTTCTGGAGGTACGTGACTCCCCATTTCTACGCACAAGTTACGCAGTTCCCGTAAATTACAGAATAGTGGTTTGTATGCTCGGGGCTGACACCGTATTACGTCTCAGACGCCTTCCATCGTATTCATATCATGTGAAAGGTTTGTCAGATTTTTACACGAGTTCACTGTCATGGTCACCAAAACACTATGACAATATTCTAGGTTTTTTACCAAAGAAAAATCGACGAACAGTCGTATGTATTAAGAAGTTATTTTATTTATACGACCAGTTTTTGCGTCGCATTAATGCCATCCTCAGGCCCCAACGCACTCCATGTATTGGGTATCAGATACATCGATACTTGTATAACTGGAGCCATCAATACCTAGATTCCATGAATTCGTTTTCTGAGTGTTTCCTTCGAAGAATTGATAAATGAGCTGCTGTCAAGTCATCGAAGTCAACACCCCAAAGAACGAATTCACGCAATCCAAATACTGATGGCTCCAGTTATGCAAGTACATATATGTGAGTGCATAGAGCCTGAAGATAGTATTAATGAGATGCCGAAACTGGTTAAATAACTTCTGAAAATAGACGGCTATTTTGCGATTTTTCTTCTGCATACATTTGACCTTGCGCTGTTACGTTTCCCTGATATCTCAACGGAGATTCTGGTTTTGTGGCGCGGACAGTTACTTTGCTAGGATACGAAATTTGTGACAGCAGGACTTCATGGATGAAGGGCTACATCTTTTCTACAATGAGTATTGGTTAAAAACAGTCTTGGTTTGCAGTTTCACTTTTTTTATTTTTCAACGACGCGTTCCGCCTTATTTAGGCATCTTCAGGTTATCTTTTCTAGATAGACGCGAGAGGCACCAAGATCTGCATAAAGCGTTCCGCTTCACAGGAGCAAGTAGGAAAAATAAAAATAAAAGCAAAAAAAAAACTAAATTGCAACCAAGACTGTTTTAACCAATACTACTAAGCACTGGTGTGCTGTTATGCCACTTATGGACTGGAAGCTTTTCCACAACTATCACTGTACCTTCTGTTACTACGCCGGCCGGAGTGGCCGAGCGGTTCTAGGCGCTTCAGTCTGGAACCGCGCGACGAGTTACGTTCGCAGGTTCGAATCCTGCCTCGGGCATGGATGTATGTGATGTCCTTAGGTTAGTTAGGCTTAAGTAGTTCTAAGTTCTAGGCGACTGATGACCTCAGATGATAAGTCCCATAGTGCTCAGAGCCATTTGAACCATTTTTTTCTGTTACTACCATAGGTCGAATGAAAGCCCAGGTGAATGACACCATCAATATAATACTATCCACACCAGCTAGTGTTCATGGACTGTGCAGGTTTCGAGCAACCTTTCGACTGGAGGGCGGCATATCCAGACACATTAACGAGGTGTAATAGGAAATGTGTTTTACCTGAAAAGGTGACACGTTGCCGTTGTCCCTGAATCGGAAATGTGCATCTCGTAAGTGTGAATTGATATCTAATTCTCATTTCGTGTTGGGTATTTTTAATTAGTTTACGTGTTTCGATCACTTAGGATCATCTTGAGATCAAATTAGTTGCGCGAGTGGTTCTAACCACAACCGCATATCACTCTGATATGTCGTTCTGAATAGAACTTTGCTTAGCTGACCCAACTACGTAAAACTCAGTATGATCCTAAGTATTCGAAACGTGTATGTATTCCAATTACAAATGTGCAACTGAGGCTGTACAGTAAATGTCTGTACAACAAACAGCCACTGGCGACTCAGCAGACGCCGTTTACACCTCTATGTTGAGGTGTAGGCTACGAAAAGCTGCATGCAGGTAATCTCACCCACGAGTGACTGTTTAAAGACGGTATTTGTGGACTACGGCAGCTGCCACTAGTGTGGCTCTTGCTCAGCCATTTCTGTCTGGTGTGAGCTGTCTTTACGTCACACAGTGAGGTATTAGGGACATAAACTTAGACTCTCCACAACGTTTAGCTCCGCGCTCGCGTTAATGCGGAGACAGTGGATCAAGTAACTTGGTCTAAGGTGGCGGAAACAGCTGCAAATAGTTGCGGCGCGGGCCTATCTCCGGGTATGAGCATAACACACACGCCAGACGGCCGGAGCAACACACCGACCGGAGCGAACAGTCTCGAGCGGGGAGGCTATGCCGCAACAATGAAACATGCAGAGGAAAAGGGTATCCTCAACAATCACAGCTACTGTCACTTTCCCTTGGTCAGGCTGAACGCGCAGGTAACAACAAGAAATTAAGAGTGGAGAACAGTAGACTAAGAAAGGAACTTACGGTCACCAATGCGCCGGATGCATCATTCAGAATTGCCGAACTAAAAGCGGAAATCAAGGCACTCAAGGAAAATAATTACAAACACCGAATAGAAATGTCAAATGTCCCAATGTCTGCTCCTAGTGTCAAGACACCGAAAAACGAAATGGTTAGTAAAATGGGTAAAGGCAAACAAAAAAATGTTGCCTTTTGTAAGGTAACCAGCAATTACGACGCAAGGGCGGTACTAGATACATTGAACAAAATGATTAATCCACATCGGGGCAGTCTCGAAACTGAGAAGGTCGGGTCAACAACCAACACAGTGATTATCGAAACTGAGACGAAGATAGATGCCCTGAAAATCGCAGAGAAAACATCGCAGATAAAGGGCATCAAATGCGAAGAAGCCCGAGAAAATAGACCACTAATGGCCCTATACAACGTCCCCACGTCCATTTCAGGCAAGAATTTCAAGAAGGAACAGTGGGAGATTAACCGCAGTGAGGACATCACCAGAGAAATGTTTGGCGAAGAAGTGAAGCTTAAGTTTAAAATAGGAGCGAAAAACAAGCTATGGTGAACGACATTGTTGAGGATAGCCCTCGAATATAGTATGTCCTCATGTGAAGGGAAAGGGTATACATCGATTTCGAAGCACTTAGAATAGAAAACCTCATAATAGTGCAGAATTGCTACACTCTCCATGACTTAGGACACTGCGATAAGTACTGTAGGCGAGACACAGCAGATTGCTACAAATGCGCCAAACCGGGACACATCCAAACCGTTTGTACTGAAAAGGTGGTCAGTTGCGTCCATGTATAAACAGAAACCGTACTTGTAGCAAAGCAGACTGTCCAGAATGCCCCACATACGTACAAACAGTTACTTGAAAAACTGATTGCTACCACAGAGTAGAGTTATGAAAACTGCGTCTACTAAGACGACGACATGTCAAGAGAACATTCAGTCCACATATCTCGAAAATACATACGAAGACATTCATCGCCGGGAACTCGAGTCTCCAGCTACCAGGGCGAGGTCATGGCGCCGCGAAGTTGCATGGCGGCAACATATAGGCTTCCTACGTGAGACGTTCGATGGCACTGAGCTCCTCCCGTCATAGGTTGCCAGGAACGCGGTTCAAAGTCATTACTTACAGACAACGAAACACACCAACCTACAGTGCATGCAAGGTACCATAGACTATGAGGTAGTCAGGCACCTAAAACGTGAAATGTACCAATGCTCTACCGCGCAGACAAGCTTATTGTTAAGGATAAAAGAACTAGAAATACATTTAGTTAGTAATGGTTGCGGAAAGCGTAGACGTCACAAACAAGAACAACACGAAGTTAATGATGACGCGTGCAACAACAGCTACACAGCTCACGAAACTTGCGCTGACACCCGGGGATACACCTAAAATACAGACATAGGAGAAAGCACCGTGACGGAACACAAACATGAAACACTGAAATACAACAGAATACACAACACCAAAAAGTGCAAAACCTACATCAAACCATTGACGTTCGTCTCATGGGGGTTCACAAACACAGATGACAAAGCACACAATATCAACACACGATGATGAACAGCATCGAAGGAAGAAAAGTGAACTTGAGAACTCCAAAAGAGTACAAACAAATAGAGAGCCGAGTGCAATTTCAACCACATAAGCTTGAGCGTAATCAAGAATACGACACAAAACAGGAAATACAGTCACCTACAACACACTCTTAGCCCGAGCATACAGCGAGAGAACGATCTGACCCAGACAAAGAACACAGAACTTGGAGAACAGACAACATTTTAAAGGTAGAAGAAACTGTACGCCTTTCGAGGCTAGAAAACAGACGCTCCTACCAAACAGCATAGCGACTTGTGACAAGAACTGGCGACTCAAAAAGGTGCCACAATCTGCTGTCCCACTACCGCGCAGACACATGGACTTATACTTAAATTAGCTATGTACCGACAGACATTAAAGAACTGCGCTGTTACACAAAGCCTGCACCAGAAGAGGCGAAAAAAGTATTCTAAAAATGTGTACAAAGACCTTGCGAGGGCCCATGGACGAGTATACTTCGATTACCGTGAACAGGGATATAAATGTTTTGTATAAACAAGACATCCATGAAACCATGAAACACTTATAACTGAGTGCAAAGGAGCAGATACTAGTTAGTATGGAGCTACCTAAATTAGTGGATGAAGTGCAAGCGGACGTGGTCTGCTTGCAGGAACCACGCACCAAGAACGGCAAATGTTTAGGTTTTGACCACAAACAAACCGCCCTATCAGTTAGATGCAATGCGATCGTTCTCACAAATCGAAACTTTACAATTACACAGATAACTGATGTATGTACCTCGCTACAGTGAAAACAGTGCACGATGGCAAGAAGTGGATTGTCGCGTCGTTATACACGAAGTACTCGCACGGCATTGAACCGTGTCTCAGTTTCTTCAGAGAGATTGTAGAATATGCCAATAACAGAAACTTACTAATAGCTGTAAAATAAATGATAGTTTGATATACGGCACTCTGAAACAACGGACGACCGGGGGCACCAAGTCCATGAGGTGCTAAATGAATATCTTCAACGGTCTGAATCAGCCACTCCGCTACACAGTGCCATCGGGAGCCAGCAGCAGGACTGACATAACAACTGAAATTGCGAATGCAAATGCACTGCCATCTGTAACGGTGTGGGAGGTCAGGGATGGCGCTACTCACAGCGACCACAATGTTATCATCATGAACACAGACACACAGGTATAAACACCTACAAAGGACAGGCATCGGCGATTGATATTTCATATGGTCGACTCGGTGGAAGTAAGACCGATGATTAAGGCCTTCCCACGACATGCACTTGAGGGGTCGGTGGATTATAAAGCACATAGTTTCACTTTATTACTACAAAAAGCACAAAGGGCTGCAATTCCGACAGCTGACATAGGGCGAAAGCTGAACATACCGTGGGCTAGAAAATTAGCAAAGTTGCGCCTGTGCCCTTCTCGAAAAATATATTTAGCAAGTCATATACCAGCAACTCCGCGGGCAGCATTAAATAACAAATTACAAGCAGCAGATATTTTCTGTGATTTGTCAAAGGCATTTGATTGTGTGAACCACAACATCCTTTTAAATAAATTAGAGTTCTATGGTGTCACAGGCAGTGCTTCAAAATGGTTCGACTCATTCCTCGCTAACAGGAAATAAACCGTGTCAGCGCAAGGGATTAGTGATTTAAGTCATCAGTCATCATCAGAATGGGAAGAAATTACATGTGGTGTCCCACAAGGACCCATCTTAGGGCCATCGCTTTTTCCTATGTACATTAATGATTTCTCATCGGCTGCACTGCCAGAAGCAGAGTTCGTTTTGTTTGCAGATGAGACAAGTACTGCAATAAATAGTATGTCAAGTTTTTTTCTAGAAAGATCTGCTAATATATTTTCATGGATATTAATAAATGGTTTAAAGCCAACTCACAGACAATAAACTTCGAAAAGACTCGCTATATGCAATTCCGAACCTGTAAGAGGTTTCCAACCAGCATATACATAAAGTATGAAGAACAGCAGATGGAAGAGGTTGAAAGTCTTAAATTCCTGGGATTGCCACTTGATAATAAATTCAGTTGGGAGGAGCACACTACAGAACTGCAGAAACGCCCTAACAAATCTGTATTTGCAATTCGAGTGTTAGCTGACATAGGCGACATAAAAATGAAAAAGCTTGTATACATTGCCTACTTTCATTCCATAATGTCATATGGTATAATATTTTGGGGTAACTCTTCAAGTCAAACAAAAGTTTTCAGAGCCCAAAAGGGTGTGTAATACATATTATTTGTGGAGTAAATTCATGGACGTACTGTAGAAACCTCTTCAAAGAACTGGGTATTCTAACTACTTCCTTTCAGTATATTTACTCCTTAATGATATTTGTCCTAAACAATATATCTCTTTTTCCAACAAATAGCTCAGTTCATATATATAATACCAGGAACAAAAATGATCTGCACAAGGACTTAAAAGCACTTACTTTAGTTCAAAAAGGGGTCCACTACCCAGGAACACTCATCATTAATAATTTGCCAGCAAACATGAAAAATTTAGTTACGAATAAAGATCAGTTTAAAAGGATCCTGAAAGACTTACTAGTGGCAAACTCCTTCTACTCAATTGACGAATTTTTTAATGGAAACTGTTGATGTATTGTACATATTCATACTATTAGTACTGTTATTTCAGTTTAAAAAGATTACATGTTCCAGATCTACGAGGATCTCCTCAGCACGGATCCAGGGAACGAAAAACTAATCTAATCTAATCTAGGGAGGCAGGGCTGCACATCAATGCATGTCCCCAGAGGAAAGCATTACCAGGAAAGAATAGAGCGTGACACATTATGTTCCGAGTAAAATTAAAATGTATGTATGGGCTCCTAGTGTGACCCATCGATATTTTTTGTGAATGTAAAATTAGGACCCCCCCCCTCATGAATAACTTCCATTAAAAATCTAGGAATTTCTCAGAAATTAATTATAGGCACAACTAGAGATGCACTCCTGGAAATTGAAATAAGAACACCGTGAATTCATTGTCCCAGGAAGGGGAAACTTAATTGACACATTCCTGGGGTCAGATACATCACATGATCACACTTACAGAACCACAGGCACATAGACACAGGCAACAGAGCATGCACAATGTCGGCACTAGTACAGTGTATATCCACCTTTCGCAGCAATGCACGCTGCTATTCGCCCATCGAGACCATCGTAGAGATGCTGGATGTAGTCCTGTGGAATGGCTTGCCATGCCATTTCCACCTGGCGCCTCAGTTGGAACAGCGTTCGTGCTGGACGTGCAGACCGCGTGAGACGACTCTTCATCCAGTCCCAAAAATGCTCAATGGGGGACAGATCCGGAGATCTTGCTGGCCAGGGTAGTTGACTTACACCTTCTAGAGCACGTTGGGTGGCACGGGATACATGCGGACGTGCATTGTCCTGTTGAAACAGCAAGTTCCCTTGCCGGTCTAGGAATGGTAGAACGAAGGGGTTCGATGACGGTTTGGATGTACCGTGCACTATTCAGTGTACCCTCGACGATCACTAGAGGTGTACGGCCAGTGTAGGAGATCGCTCCCCACACCATGATGCCGGGTGTTGGCCCTGTGTGCCTCGGTCGTATGCAGTCCTGATTGTGGCGCTCACATGCAAGGCGCCAAACACGCATACGACGATCATTGGCACCAAGGCAGAAGCGACTCTCATCGCTGAAGACGACACGTCTCCATTCGTCTCTCCATTCACGCCTGTCGCGACACCACTGGAGACGGGCTGCACGATGTTGGGGCGTGAGCGGAAGACGGCCTAACGGTGTGCGGGACCGTAGCCCAGCTTCAAGGAGACGGTTGCGAATTGTCCTCGCCGATACCCCGGGAGCAACAGTGCCCCTAATTTGCTGGGAAGTGGCGGTTCGGTCCCCTATGGCACTGCGTAGGATCCTACGGTCTTGGCGTGCATCCGTGCGTTGCTGCGGTCCGGTCCCAGGTCGACGGGCACGTGCACCTTCCGCCGACCACTGGCAACAACATCGATGTACTGTGGAGACCTCACGCCCCACGTGTTGAGCAATTCGGCGGTACGTCCACCCGGCCTCCCACATGCCCACTATACGCCCTCGCTCAAAGTACGTCAACTGCACATACGGTTCACGTCCACGCTGTCGCGGCATGCTACCAGTGTTAAAGACTGCGATGGAACTCCGTATGTCACGGCAAACTGGCTGACACTGACGGCGGCGGTGCACAAATGCTGCGCAGCTAGCGCCATTCGACTGCCAACACCGCTGTTCCTGGTGTGTCCGCTGTGCCGTGCGTGTGATCATTGCTTGTACAGCCCTCTCGCAGTGTCCGGAGCAAGTATGGTGGGTCTGACACACCGGTGTCAATGTGTTCTTTTTTCCATTTCCAGGAGTGTATATTCCTGGCCACTTCACTGCTGCCGACCAACTACTCAGTACAAGGCATTAGCAAGCTCTCGAAAGATGCTGCAGAACAACGACGCTCATTCCAGTCGATGTGCCTCCCGCAGCATCGTGCGGCACCTTAGCCCCAGCTAATGCAGCTGCCGCGCGAAATGTCCGCTTCATGTTTGCTATTACCATTTTGTTAGTACATTTACAAGCTTTTGTAAAGCGGTCCCTGTTACTGACAGTTACGTAGTCACCCAAGGCTAGTGTGAAGGCAGCCTGGCAGTCGGGATGTCCTGTTTGAGTGACTTCAGGGAGTGAGTAATACCAGGTCCTTCGTGATCGCGACGCCAGAGGATTCTCTCAGACGATTAACGTTTTATTGACAGCTTATTCTATGAAGCAAAGCCGGCCAGTGGTCATTTGTATTTGTTGTGGTGGCAGAGTGTGTTGAAGGTAGTGTTGGCGACAGGTAGCTAGAGAGGCCTTGCAGAGTCTGCAGTGTCAGCTTACAATCGAAAAGCGTCACTTTACATTACGTGGGGTGTTGTCGAAATCTGACTGACTGGTTTTTGTTTATCTAATCCTCACTATATAGAGTAGAGTATTAAAAAACCACTATAAAATATAGTTGGATTAGCAATTGTGTGTTTACTTTACTGTTCTGTAATTACGAATATAGAACAAACCAATTTTTAAGGTCTGAGAACTTCCTTGGGATATTATAAAGCACAAAATTCTAACACAGAGACGAATTCGTTATATATGAGGACTGCCAAGCGTTTTTCCTTATCGTTCCATTTTGTGAACGCCTTTTCTACGAAGGAAAATGCGTCGTTGGCAGACCCAGTGAACAACGTCGAGATAGTGTTGGCAGGTGGGGACTTTCTCGTTTCTTGAACAGCTTTTATGTGGAACGAAGTTTACCGGAGATATACACAACAGTGGAGGTAGCCAGCCACAAATAGTTAATGTTTTTCTTTGTGCAAGACATTAATTATTTATGCTAACGTTGGCACAAATTATGGAAGAAAACTACAGTTAACATTGCTGCGTTAATAAGTAGTCTTTAGCGAATTGTAGCCGGGTTTAAAGACCTTTTTCACGTTACAATGTGAGATTGCAAGGATCACACCATCCAACTTGAAGGAAACGTATTAAAGGTAGACACAATGACGCTTATCATCTGCCTGTTTAGAAAGAGATGTGAAGAATTTGTAGATGTATTTTTGCACCACATTCTCAACCTACTGCTTCAGATAAAGAAATCTACAGTCAGTTAATTTTGTTAGTTATGCACAGAAAAGACAGGTTGAGTTAACACATACGTTCTATGTATTGGCAGTTACTGCTATCCAGTTCATCATTTTGTTTCAAGTACTTATTAGTATTGTGATTAAGTACTTTCATGAAACAAATATTTACTATGTGAAGAATGAACAATAGCGATTGCCAATGACTGTGAGGTTTGTTAAAGTAACTAAGTACAATATACAGCTTTGATGAGTCACTTTGTTACACTACTTGCTAAAATTTCATTAGTTTAAATGTAGTTACTTAAAGTATATAGATTAAATTAACTTCGGTCTAATGACAATTGCTAACTTCATTTTGTCTTTGCGAAGTTCGTTAAGTAATGTTTGAGAAAGAAGTCGTTTAAGATGTTGTTAATTTCATTCTGGTACTAAAAGCTGTAATTGCATTTATGGAAGTATAAAGTTCTACGTTGAATGAACACTACTTTCAAAATTCGTCCCTCTAGGACGTGGTGACCGCTCTTAGCAAGTAGGATTATTGTCTTTCAAGAAGAAAAGTTTCAAGGTGAATAACTTACTATCGTTGTGCCTTAGAACGAAACATTCATTATCAGAACGATAATTGCAGGAAAGCACTTGCAAAAGAAATAGTCTGTCCACTGAATGCTCCGGAAGAAGTACGACAGCTTAATTAATATTCAGATAGATAAAAACGGGATTAACTCTAGTCAGAGAGTTCAGTGCACTTAAGTCCAGTGCTCAAAATGCATTTTTTTTTTTTTTTTTTTTTTTTTTTTTTTTGCTAATCCGAAGGTGAACGCTCCGAAAGACAGACGAAGGTGTACCAACGTCATACATTTTAACAGGAGACGACAGTCACTCGTAATTAAAGACGATAAGAGAACCCTATAATTAGAAGGAGAAAAGAAGCTCAGCCGGAGGCGAAAAGGCTGGCACCCGCTTTCTCTGTTAGTCGTGTACAGGTGGCAAGACACAGCTTGTGTGACCCGGCACGAGCGCAAAACCTCCGGAGACGGCGAAGTGCTACAGACTGAGGGTCACGGATCGGCACCAACGGATTATATCCCGCTCAGTGCCAGAGAGTACCAGGCCAAATGGAGCTGGTAGACCCATGATGCATTTATTAGCCGGTGCGGTCAGAGGTGGTGCTGATACGGCATCAGAGCAACGGCTGGGTTCGAAGTCAGCGTCGAAGTGGAGGCGCAGCACAGCAGCGTCGGTGAATATGTCAGAAGTCCGCAGTGAAATCAGGACACGTCAGGTTTCGCGTCGGCTGTTGAGGAAAACGTCCCCACTCCACGTACCAGTGCAAACGACCTTCGGATGGTTTGGAGGCCTATATCCACTGAGTGTTATGCTGACAGGAAACCGCATTTTGAAAAGTGCTGTGCCGCTCGTTGCACATGGATCAGCCTAGTGTGCCGTATATTACATTGTATAATATTGGACGCTGAGATAGATCTACAGCACTGACTACCATTGTATTTTCATAACTGGCGGCACCCTTGAAGCTGGCTCGAGACGATGCCGCTACACTTCTTAGCCCTGCATTTACATGACTTCTTTCACTTTCTTCTAGAATGAGCATTCTTTCTACACTGAGCTGACAAAAGTCATGGGAAAGCGATATACACATACACAGATGGCGGTAGTATCGTGTACGTATGTGGGCAGAGAATTGACGATAACGTCATTTGTAGTCAGCTGTTTCATCCGAAACTATTTTCCTACGTGATTATTGCCGCAGGACACGAACTAACAGACACTGAACGCGGAATGGTAGTTGCAGCTAGACACGTGGGACATTCCATTTCGGAAATAGTCAGTGAATTCAACATTCCGAGATTCACAGTGTCAAGAATGTGCCGATAATAGCGTAATGGTCGACGGTCTACAGTGAACTATCGAAAGCAACGGCGTCTGCGTAGGTGTTTCAGTTCTAACACACAAGCAACACAGCGTGAAAACCGCAGAAATCAATGTGGGGCGTAGAACGAACGTAGTCCGTTAGGACGGTGCCGTGAAATTTGCTGTTAATGGGTTATGATGGCAGATGATCGTCGCGATTGTCTTTGTTACCAGTACGACATTTCCTACTACGCCTCTCCTGGGCTCGTAATCATATCGACTGGATCATAGACGACCGAAAAACCGTGACCTGCTATATGAGCCCCGATTTCATTTAGTAAGAGCTGGTGGTAAGATTGTCAAAGAGGCACTTCGCAAACTGATGCTAGCTCCACATTAGTGTGGGCTTTCTTTATATGGAATGGATGGGGTCATATGGATGTTCGGCTACTTGGAGAACATTCGTAGCCCTTCATGGTCGTCAAGTTCCCAAACAACGATGATATTTTTATGGGTGATAATGCACCATGTCACCGCGTCACAGCTGTCCTACAATGGTTTGAAGAACATCCTGCACAGTACAAGCGAATAGCTTGCCCACCCAGATCGCCCGACAGGAATTCTATCGAACATTTATGGGACATGCACAAAATCGTGTAATGGCAACACTTTCGCAGTTACGGACGGCTATAGACACAGGAATGAGGAGGTTCTGCGTAGAAGATGAGGGGAAAGGAATATGTGGAAAACACTGAAAGAAGAAGGGACAGGATGATAGCACATAGAGGACAAAAACTGTAGAGGAAGACAGAGGTTGGTACACATGCAGCAAATAATTGAGAAAGTAGGTTTCATGTACTACACTGAGATGAAGAGGTTGGTATAGGAGGGAAAATCGCGGTGGGTCGCATCAAAGCAGCCAGAAGGCCGACGTCTCAAAAAAATAAAAAATAAAAAAAATAAAAATTGTCACAGCATGGCTCAATATTTCTGCAGCGAACTTCCATCGACTGGCTGAGTTCAAGCCACGTCGAGTTCCTGCACTACACCGGGAAAAAGGAAGACCGGCACGATATTAAGAAGTGTCCCGTGAACTTGTTACCCCAATGTGATTTTACTGGGAGATGTTACAAGTAGTTTACACTGTGAATGAATGACCCAGGACAGAAAACGAAAAAAAGGAAAGAAATTTAAGACATCATATGCATGCCTTGTTGGGCTGACAGCCTTAGAAGGATATCGCGGAGAAATGTCTTAGCCACAGATTCTTCCCAGGTTCAATTTTTCACAATACAGTGGAGTGACTGCTGTAATAGAGTTTCCTTGTCTCCGACAAACGCTCCACTGCAACATCTTCGTTTTGCCAATATGCATACAAGGTCATTTTAAGTGTAATGACCACATATTCCTAAAATTAATCGTGTGTAAGGCAGGGTGCCGGCACATTCATTGGAAGAACCCTCAGGAACTGTAGTCCATAGACAGAGGTAGCATCTCGCTGAACACTTGCGACCAATAATTTACTACTGTTTGTCAGTTTCGGATCCACACCACATATGACAAGCAGAGGAAATAAAGAAGGTCCCGGAGGAGAAAAGTACGTTCCGTGGCCGGTTCATTTAACAAGCACGAAAGCGTCACAGAGATGCTCAGTCATCTTCTCACGGCAGAAAATTGCTATCGATGATTTAGGTGAGTGGAAGCTACTTCACTATAAATTCAGTAAACTTCACAAGTAATAGCGAAGAAACACAAGTTGAGCCAACTTGACCGAGCTCTTTTGAGAACTAGAAACCAATGAGGTTGCCAGGAAAGACCTTAATTTGGTTCTTGTATAATATTCAAACTAGCAATGTAAACGACATTCACCGTAACGGTTCGGAAGCCAGTTCCGTCTTCACCTCCTCTTTAACGCACAAAAATACAATTCGATAACACAACGGAAACATACAAAAGATTACACTGTAAAACAGTCACGATGTAACTTACTGATGCAAGTAGACATGGAGCAAAACAATTCTCACATTACGTCAATCAAATGGGAACAGAGTAAGTACCTAAGCAGAAAAGTGATTTCATTTTAATGTATTCCTCGAAACAGCATGCGACTAACCATAAGTCTTTAAACCAATAGCTCAGAATATTAAAGTATTAAATTCTATTCTAGATCTGTGACAAAGATGTTACAAAAATTTATTGTAGAAACAGTAAAGCTAACCAACAGCTCAGCCTACATAACTGTTTGACAGATCTTTTCTTCCTTCTACTAGCACAACAGGGTGAGTGACCTGTAGCGTGTAAACTGTTGACAGTGGAATGCATTATAATGAATCATAATCGCTTACAAGAGAAATCATCATAATATGATTGATGCTTTTTCTTTAAAAAGCAACATAACCATCAGGAAACATTAAAACAATCGTATCTTACAGAATATCGCTCGGCGAAAGCATTAATCTTTACTTATACTATTAACTAGCCGATGAACCCACAATTGCGATCCCCAGCTTAAGAATGTAGCCAAATAACTACCCGAACGTGCTAAGATTACTTCCACGCCCAGTGCCAATCATCAACGGAGAACATGCTGCAGATCGTAGATGCCATCAGGTCCCTGCACACAGAGCGAGCAAGTGGAACTCGCTTCGCTCAGGTAGCTTTCAGTCGCACCACATAAATCATCCAACTAGGCCAGATACGCGTATCTATACCGTAGATTAATGCTCCGCTAGCTGCCAGCATTTGTGACCGAGCGGTTCTAGGCGCTTCAGTCCGGAACCGTGCTGCTGCTACGGTCGCAGGTTCGAATCCTGCCACGTGCATGGATGTGTGTGATGTCATTAGGTTAGGTTTAAGTAGTTCTAAGTCTATGGGACTGATGACCTCAGACGTTAAGTCCCATAGTGCTTAGAGCCATGTTTTTCTCCCTGCGAGCTACTCCAATAAGAATTGTAGCTACACGACTTCAAGACATGTGTTCTTTCCGCTAAACACACGCCATCGCTTGGAATATCAGTCTTAAGTCACTGGGGCTTAGGCTTCTAAGTAACTACCGACCGAGACTGCAAGAGACAGGTAGGTCACCGTTGACACGGAATCATCATATCTCCTTAGCTTTACCGCCACGCCACCTACGTGGTTGCTGCAGCAAATGTCGGCCGGCGACAACGTCCAGAGTTGATGACAACTGATCTGTTCCACTATAGACGTTACCAAACTGTCTCAACGGTATGGTCTGCTATTAAGATACCGAGAGATTACGATTCTAGAAGAGTCAATCAATATATTACTTCCTCCGAGGCTTAGCTTGTGAAAAGTTCATGAAGACAAAAATAGAGAGATTTGAGTCGACACGGAAGCTTCCCTGGTAACGTTCTTACCGCAATTCGTACTTAGCGAACCATGGTCTACATTCCAACAGGCACGAGAAGTTGCCTCGGTTAACAGTAGGATATACTGCAAGCTTCATTGCTTTAGTTACTGATGTTAGGGCAGCAGCACTTGCTGGCTGTCAGTATTAAAACGATTAAATGTAACTGGAAAGTTTGATCCTAACACATGTGGAAAATTGGAGGTTAAAGTTAACTAATCTATTTAGCGAATAAAAATTTAATCTAGTTTATTTCTGATGTTTTTAGGAGTACTGTCACCTGTAAATCATGTAGATGTATCATTTGTTTCTGAACATAATTGCTACATACGGATGGACGTAACTTAGAATCTAGTCACTACAGGCTAAATATTGAAACAGGAGGAGTCACCGCGTTAAGAATGTATACAGTAAAATATTAATACCTATAAAGTTTGGGGTGTTCTGTATTTTTAAACTTGTGGTGAATAAGTGGAATATAGGTAAAAATGACAGACATTGGGAAATTTGAAGTAATTCATCAAATAGCTTTCAATCAGTGTGGGGGATAATACTAAGTGGGTGTTTAAGTTTTTCAGTTTATAAATCTGTAATGTCTCTCCAGAAACAGTGTACTAAAGAATTATGGGATCGAGTAGCACTGCAATAGAGAAAATTTTTACAAATGTATCGAATTGCAAAGTCATAGGATATTTCCTACAGTTAATGGTTTCTCGGATCATGAGGGTCAACTGCTAACGTTTAATATTAAGGTACATGACATAAATAAATATAAACGTGAAACTACAAAGGTAATAAATGAAAACAAGAATTGAGGATAATGCAGATTCTTCCGGCTGTAATACTGAGTGAAACGTTCTGGGGCTCCCAGCTTTGTCAAGTGGTTAAAAAGCCACGAATTACGACCAGCCACTCCTTGGTCATCGTCAAGTGGTATGACTGTTAGTGGGCTGTTGGTACGCTCTGAAGTTCAGAAACTGCCTGCTATAATGAAACATGTCTTGGCTGTAATGAATGTAATGGTTTTTACAAACGTGGCTATGTAGAGAATTGTAATCTAAATAAATTATTCGCGTAATTAGATTAAATGTTCCTAAGCCTAGGGATAAGAATGAAATGAGAATAACACGCAAAACTACGGCAAAGGTCTACTGCATTAAGGGACAACAGTAATGACAGGATTAGGTCACACTGAAAACGGTACTTTGAAATTCTATATTGTCGCCAGACCACTAAAATGTATTTATTTTCACGGGAATAGTTTCCTCCAGGAACAAGATAATTATTTATAACATTTTAGGTAGATATGAGAAAGTTAAAACGAACAACGAAACTTACAAAAAAATTTTAAAAATATTGAAGGAACCGATCAAAGATAGAACGTTAATTGCTGACAATTTTAATAAAGATTTATTCTGACAGAATATCTTAAGAAATAGTTTACAGTTATTAAGAAAAGCGTTCTGAAAGTCATCTGACGAAATTCAACATCACCTTGTATTTGCAAAATAAATGTTAAGTTTCCCATAAGATAAATTTTGGACCCGTTAATTTAGTTCTTTACCGTACGCATTCACAGGATATTTTCCCAGACAGATTTAAATATGCTCTTGTTAGGCCACCTAAAAGAAAGGAGATTAAAAAATAACGAGTTACTCTTCCATCGCATTATAGAGAAAAATTGCGAGAACATTGACAACAGACGTTATAAGCAATATAAAAAAACATGCTGGATGTAAAACATATTCCAACGGAAACAGAATATAAAAAGGAGTCTCAACTGAAAAGGCTACATTTGCTGTGTCACATGATGTACTACAACCAGTGAATCACAAACTGCTAAAGAACACGCTGTGACTTGGCTAAGAGTTTAGAAGGTGTGAACCTTAACATTCTTAAATGAGAATTAGTACATTATGGAACAGTACACAGAGCTCAATAATGATTTTTGTTTCATTAGCATTACAGAAACCAGAGAGTATCAGTTTCTTGCAGATTGCATAACAATAGGCAGTCAATATTGGAAGGAATCGAATATGCTGTCCTGGGAATTCTTCCACTCTCATTGTTGGAGACGTAGATTTTGTCTTTTTAGCAAATTTTAGAAATATAGGCCTACAAATTAACACCAGTTCCCTTACAAAGACGGCAGATGAAGAATTGTTTGTAACCAGCAACACATGGTTCATGGCCGGTGGATTTACATTTATCAAGGTTCAGCACATAAAATTCAATATTTCTCAACGAACTCTGCAAGCTTAAAAGAATAGTCATCCCAGGCAGAGAAATACAAGAGCATGCAGATGGTACTTTTGTGAGACAATCTTGATTGCAATTCTGACTGCCTGTATCTAGAATTAAAGAAGTGCCTTAATTCAGTTACATATGCAGTACTCAAAATTGCTGCAATAGATGATCCAAACACGAATAAACTAGTTTTCTCTGCATATTTCAATTCAGTATGGAGTTAAATAATCTTCTCTACTTGTAACAATATTATTTCCAGACTTTAGAAACTTGTTGTGACGATCAGAGTCAAGTAGAACATCCTGCATATATTATTACAAATGAATGTAGCCCGTCACCTTTTGTAACGGTAGTCAGCCCCATTGTGCCATTACCAGTTTGAAGTCACCTACCGACTCAACATAAGATGGTGTATAGTTCCTAATGTTTCTTTCCTGTAAAAGTAATGTTCCATGTTACTGTATTCTATAACATTAACATGGCTCTGAGCACTATGCGACTCAACTTCTGAGGTCATCAGTCGCCTAGAACTTAGAACTAATTAAACCTAACTAACTAAGGACACTAAACACATCCATGCCCGAGGCAGGATTCGAACCTGCGACCCTAGCGGTCACGCGGTTGCAGACTAAAGCGCTTAGAACTGCTCGGCCACACCGGCCGGCAGTTAATTTCATGGTTGGGCAGTTCAGTAAAATGTACAAATTTCACTTATTTAAACATCCCAAAATCTCTGTCGACGTGATCCAAGGAGCATGACTTAAAGTAAGTAATGCCAGCAGTTGCTGTTGATCTTTTAAGAACCAACCGAAACTGCAGGTCCGGTTGTCCTCTTCATGCAGCTATGCGAGCCCAGGAAGGCAATGAGAAACGACATGGCAGCAACACGATATCTCAGTTTCGAATACAATTCTTTTACCGAGAAAATAATTTCGCCACTAACTAATAAGACGACGGAAAATTACGGGAACTCTCGGCATGCGGTAGGTGAGTCATATAGTTCCACGCCACGCCGCGCATTCCGTCTGACATAATTTCCAGCTCCACAAGAATAGATGTAATTTAAACTTTCGCCTGTCTGAGGCTTCCTAGGGCCGTATTTCTAAACATAAAGTCCCGTTCGCGGAATTGTAACTCAGGGAAGTTCTGAAGTGCCGCACAACGGAGCAAATCACGCGAGAGAATAAAGCGTTAATGGCTCTTTTCAACAGCTGAGTAACAAAGTCTTTCCCCGGAAACCATTAAAGTTGGCAAGAAAAGGCTTTTCGGATTTCTTCGTCTGAAAATTATTTCATCCATCGGATTAGACGACCACGGACAGAGATTAATAACAGTATGTCATAATACTTCTGATCTCAGACAACTCTAACGCGAACTGTTATTCCTATAGACACGGAGACAGTTTTTAACACGCCATAACAGAACACGGGATATGTACGAGTACCTCATATAATGATCGTACCTGCTAACTTATTACGGAAAATTATCATAAATTTTATTTTAAATGTAACATGTTATGCTGTAAAGTTGTTGGAGGGAGGGGATCGGGTTGGAAGTCGATGCCAGAAAATGCTTGTGCCGACTTAAGATATCAGTTTGGACTGCTAAAACATTGGCACTAAATCGATAAATAATCAATTTTCTTGGATAACACTTTGTTTTAGCCATAAAAATCATGATTTTTCTGTGTTTTTCCCTTTGTAATGAAAAGTAATTGATAACTGAGCGCCTGACAATAGATCGGATGACTATACAGAAATAGTGTGACTATCAATAGTAGGTAAATATATTATATTTTCAAAATTTTAGCAATCTTCCTAAAGCTTGAGTCAGTGTCGTGGAGTATGAGGATGCCCCTCTTTACATTCCATTGCGCACAACGCCCTGATTTTCCGAACTGCTTCTCAGTAGCTTACGTACAGTGCGTTACGAAAGTTTGTAGCGAATAGTCATTGTTGCGAGATTATATTCATTCGACGTATTAAATAGAATAAGTTGCCGGGATAAGACGCGGTCCCACCTCAAAATTTACGTGACGATCTCAGTAATTTGAAACTCCTTATATTTTGCATTACTTACAGAAATATCACTCAGCATGTCTTTCAAGGACAGGGTGGGTGTTCCAGGTCCAAATTTTGAGGCAAATGTCACCCAGTGATTATATGAGGTGGAAAATGCAAAAGACAGTGATGAAACGGCCAACGAAAGTGATCCTGAACACAACAGTGAATACGATATTCAGTATGAATTTGATACACATTAGATAGTGATGAGTATGAACAAGGTAGTCAAGGAACAATGCAGTACGCTTTCTATGCGTGTAAATGATGTATCTCAATCTGCTTTGAGAGTGTGGATGAATGAACTTTCTCAAGTTCAGGAGTAGTGAAACTATCTAAAATTGAAGCCTACCTGATTCATGTTTCTTTTGTTTCGTATTTTGGACATTAAAGCACAAAACTAAAGTACTCTTAATTACCAAAGCTATGATTTAAAGCTTTTTTCAGTAATTAACAGATACATTGCAATCTGAATCTCATTAGATAACTAGATATTAATTTTAAAACAGGCCATAGTTGTTTTTTGATTCTGTGAAGCTGTTTTGATATCAATAAACACTAGACAACACTAAGAATAGCCTGTATTCATTACTTTATATTTCTGTCAAATGACTGTCAAAAATATTCAGTTAGAAGCTGTGGTACATAAATACATCATGACACAGTTAATTTCATAAAAGATCTACGACACCGACTGAGGATCAAGCAAGTACCATATATAACGTTGAATGTAATTACTGTAGGGATTATTTTTTGACACCTTGTAATAAAAGCACTGCTGGCTAAAACTGAAATTTATCCTCAGACGCTAACAAAAGAAATGAGTCCATTCAGCAACGCAAATACTCGTTTCGTTGCATTCGGACGTAAGACTAAAAAAGAAAGAAAAATGCTTTCTCAATATCGGAACCAGACATGTCAACCAGACTTTATGTAAAGGAGCGAAGACACGAAATCGTCTGCGTTTAATCCACCTGAATACAATCCCTATGATACTATTCGTAAAATAATAAAATTTGTGCACCGAAATTTCACCGCTAATGTGATCCACGGACAGTACTACTATTTCTGTCTGCAGATAAAATGAGATTTAACTTAAAATAAATCTACGTCTCATGTATTGTTTCATACAAACTTAAATGTTTCTAGCTGCAATGGTTTGTTCAGCAAATAAATTACTTCGAGAAAAGTAATTTAATGCGCCAAAATACTTATTGAATGGAAAAGAATTCGTTTGACAATTTCTACGTTGACAATATCTTTAGAAAAACACAACACAGGACTTTGGAACCTATAGCTGCAGCACAATGAATTTTGTAAACTGAGAAGTCACTGAAATCTTAGAATAGACTTAGAGTCAGTTAATCAAAGTAACAGAAGTCTATCAAGAAATTTTCTTATACAAGACTATTAAAGATCATTTATATGCTCCAAACTGGTTAGAATAAAGTGCCTCAGAAAATCTTGCGAAATCGTAAGTGCAGTAGGCTCCATGAAAGTTGTAACACTACATCACAATATTGTGGTTCTCTCTCGATGAACTTTCTGCACATATTTAATTCAGTAGCGATGTAACCAAACAATAGTTCATTGCAAGCAGTTAAATATGTCTCAGACGAGAACGTTGCACAGTAGATTTGAGCACGATTTATTTATCGGATGAATCATCGGCAGTCCTACTCACTTCCTTTTCCAAAACTTAGGGCAGTATGTTTCATACAAACACAGTATCATGCAATTCATCTTCATACCGGATAATGTCCTCCTCTAGGCTTGTTCATGTTTTTTTTCACCTATCCACCTATCACGAGATTTTTTTCTCGTTCACCTAATCTAAATTATAATCCAGCACAGAACTTAGTTAGTCCATCTGTCATCCATACATGTAGCTGCATGTGTCACCCTTAAACATGTTTCCCTGTCTCTACTAGTAATTCTCAACATCTTCCTCAGCATCAGTGACCGAACAGAAGACAGTTAATGAATAGTTATCGCAATAAGGGTCCATATCTCACAGTTATAAGTCAGTACCGGCAGTAACTAATGATTAGATGTATCTCTGTATTAAACGAAAACATAAAATGAAGAACTCCAAAATACATAAGACAGTCCAATAATCATCCTTTCGTTCTGCTAGAACACCCTTCGTTTTCCGAAGGACAGTATACCACCTACATTACTCTAGAACTTTATTTACAATTATTAGAGAAACACGAAAAACTGCTAGTCCGACTTTGCCACCCACTTGACATCAATCCTGTTGAGAACATCTGAGATGTTAGGTTTGCATGCCCTAGACACACCCTCTTTCAGTAAGCAGGAGTTAAAATCTGTGATTCATCTTCGCGACGTATACTTCCAACGACTGTGAGCTATGCGATGTGAATTGGGGATTGTTTATTAGGACGAGTTGCTGAAGCTTTTAGTGTCATACAACGTAAATGACAGAAGGCATAGCTGCCGTCTTCCAAATAATACAATGAGTTACAAGCTACTCGTCAGTTCCTCTGGTTCAACCACAAGAGCCTCAGAAAAATTATATTTTGATTACTTATTAGTGTCTAATACCTTGATCCCGCGGTTTTTGGGCACTGTATCCCAGGTGACATTATTTCTTTATCCCGCACATTTTTATTAAAATATGATTTCGTTATGAGGTAGAAAACTGGGAAACACAAGCAGTTCTAATCAAAAGTAATTTAATATTTTTAAGCAAACAAAGGTTTTTTTGAAGTATGAACATTATAGAACGCGGTAAATAAGTGCCTATTGCTTATAATTAATTCTTCTCTTCTCCTTAAAACATCTATTCTATCGTTTGTTTACGATAAATCCCGTTGTGAGCCTCGGTGACTTACATTATACTGTTATTCCAGCATTTCATATTACTCACCAGCACCACACAAATGTTCAAGTAGAAAATCTAGGAAACTCTTAAGTAAATGAAACTTTGTCTTCATCAAACAGTCTATCTCTCTATATCCGAAAATATCACTTTTGTACACATGTAAATACATTTTTTGTATGCCACTTTCACTAAGTACCTTGTTTTCATGTTTATTATTACTATTATTATAATTAGCATTATTATAAGTGGCAACAGGAGCAGCAACAGCAGTAGTGGTGCTAGTAATATTAACTGCATTAGTTTTTTCTCAGAACTATTTGCTCATATTTTCTTTACATAAATTCAGATCATTTGTAATTATATTAATACTGTTTTATGAGTATTTGTCGTTTTAAAATTATTGTTACGTTTTAAGTACCTTTATATTAAACCATACTCTAATGTAAGAGATTGCATGAAACAATAATCTGATGAGGTTAAATAAATAAATTAAATGTGTACTTTCAATGTCTCGTGGCGTAATGAACAGATCATTAAATTTCGGGCATTGAATCGTATTTGATCATGTGCTTTTGTCATCTTGTTTTCAGTTTAATGATGAATTTTATGGTCAGATTGATGGAGTTGCTATGGCAAGCCCCCTCTCCTTCTGATAGCTAATTTATTCATGGAAGACTTCAAGGACAAAGCACTGGACTCAGCAAGATTTAAACCAACGGTCTTTCGGAAGTATGTGGAAGACACATTTGTAGTATGACCGCACGGGATGGATGAGTTACATTGATTTCTTGAGCATTTGAATTCTATCCATGCTAGTATGAAATTTACTATGGAAATAGAAAAAGAATGCTGCCTCCCGTTTTTGAATGTTGTCGTTCACCGTAAAGTTGATGGCACACTAGGAAAAGTCGTATTTCATAAATCAACATACACAAATCTATATCTACATGCCAGTAGCTGCCATTACCCTTCACAGAGCGTAGTTGTCCTTAAGACCTTTGTGTAATGTGCGCACTGTATATCCAATAAAGATAATTTGCAACAAGAGCTCACAAACTCCATGAGCAATTTTAAAGCGAATGGATTTTCTCCGCTACATATTCACAGAACATTCTATTTAAATCCTAGAAGGAAGGCATGTGATGGGGAAAAAGATAGTAATTCCATCAGATCAAGTAGGTTTTTGTCCTATGTGGGTGCTCTTTTGTTGAAGATAGGCAGTATTCTCAAAAAACACTGTGTTAAGGTGACCTTCCGGGCTCCCACGAAGATTGCGGCGTCACTAGGCTCAGTACGGGATGATTTATTGCTTCATAAGGCGAGCGTATATCGGATTCCTTGTGGAAAATGTGAGAAGTCATACATAGGTCAAACAATACGCACTCACCGTTCATGAGAGATGAGTGGAACATCGACGACACAAACGCTCATCACATCCCCACAAGTCAGCTGTGGCCGAGCATTGTTTTGATACAGGGAACTCCATGAACTTCAGTTATTTGTATATCTTAACATCCACCTCTTCCTTTTGGGTCTCTGTCTCCAAGGGAGCTATAGTGATTAGATTAGCTAAGAACTTAGTAAACATAGGTAATTGTTTTAACTTGGTCAAATCACGGAACCCGGTGCGTGGAGTAATTAAACAACAGAGAAGTCGTCATGGTGTGACCATTGCCGATCATACATCGACAAGCGAATCGAATGTCTGAACGCCTTCGCCACAGGCGGCACGTGTGTAAGCGTATCTCTTTGCCACGGACCAGCATCTGTGACCCGCACGCGCAGTACCTCCGCGGTGGAGTATATAAGGCCGTGTTTGGCACCTTGTCGTCCGTCAGTCTTGCGATTCACTCTGAAAATATCAATGGAAGAAATTTCATTTGCATGGCTGCACGCCCAAAATTTAATGGACTAATAAACAACATCATTAGTTTCTGCCGCATGTTAATGACAACTGAAAAAATAATGTAGGTATTTCACTCAGTCATTCTTTTAATCACACGCTGAACTGAACGTCTTGCTCCTACTGTCTGATTGTGAGTCTCACAACCAAATCTCAGTAACAAATTAATCCTCTTTTCTTCTCTAATTTCACACAAACGTATTATTTCCTTTACTGTGGGTCATAATTACATTACGTGAAAATATGTTGTGATTAATTGATGACGCGTTCATTCATCTTTGAATTGTAATAAAGGTCACCTGAATATATTTTGTTTGATATTACTGTAGTTAAGGAAACCTTTTTTCGTAGAATTATATATTGTTGAGCAACTAGTATACTGTGTTTTAATATATTTGCGCTACATTGACTTCTGCAGAACTTAGCTTTCGGAGGACAACAACTACGACACTTCCACAGAGATTGTCTTACAGCAAGACGCACATTTAGCGCTACAGAACACGCATTAAACTATTTATTTTTCAACATATTTGAATTACAAAGAAAGTTTTCCGTGATACATTTCATTCCATTGCTGTAATCTGTAACACCTGAGGATATAATTACATTATCCTCAGGGGGGTACACGTCTACTTTGTGTACCATGTGTTTGGCAAGCACAAGGAGCCCTAGCTAATATGGTATTTGCTTATACAACTTTACACATCGGTACCATATTTCTCTAACATATAAATTACACAGCTATCTGGTTATTTAACTGAGATAGACAAAGATTTATTTTACTACATCAGTGACAGATGTTTACGTAATTGCACCGTTGGATAACTTCACACTTATGAAATTGTATTTTGTCTGTACTTTGTGAACAGTTCATATTTTTTTGGAACCATTGTGATATTATGAGAGCTTTGAATGATGTATTTGGTATGGGATCATGATTTTTAAAGTACGTTTGAGGTAGATGACACTTTTGACATGACCAGAGAATTTTTTTTAGGTTTTGAAATTATTGGAGGAAGCTACGACGATTTTTAGAGTTGACTGAGGTGTTATGATGTTATTATTACGATGACTATGTGTATTATGCTGCTGAGGTATGTTTATGATCAATAAGCCGATGCAATATGAGGAATTTGATTATGCTACGTATCTGTTATGATGACATATTGAAGAAGTGTCGACCAGTATACGTATGTGTAATAAGGTAAGGAATAATGAGTAGTGGTTAGGGACTCTGGTTTGTAAAAAGGATGTTGGAAACCGAGAATCGTACTTTAAGAGGTATGAAAGGTGTGTACATGCGTGAATGTATCACTATGCTGTCAAAAATTTTTTAACAGTATTATTTTTAAATGATTTTATTTCTACAGATTTGTAACGCAAATTCTTGACCTGTGAATTTTTTTACATGAGACTGCCACTGTAGCGGAAACTGGTGTCGTAAATATTTCGGTAAGAAAGTTAAGTTACCACCTGCACGTAATGCGTCGTGGGCGCCCAGCTGGGCGACAGCCACCAGGAAACAAGCCATTAGTGTGTGCCTTTCAGAGGCACAAGAAAAAAAAAGGAGGCCATTATCCTCGCTATTGACATTCCTTTGTTGAAAGCACCGCAAATACGACACGCTCATTACTTGGAAAAATTCTTACATCTGCACACCTGATAATGACAAGCGTCTTTCTACGAGAGTTGAGAGAAATTGTACTAACTTATGAAATGTCACATGACTATTGAATGATATTTCTATGCTTTGCCTTTCATAGTTGCTTATTTCATTTGATATCAGGTTTCCAGCTGTGTTGCAGCATTGGTTTTATAAAATGAAATTAAATGAATTTGCTAATGTGAACACTTTCTGTCGACAGATCTATTAAATAATTATTTTATGATCCACATTCTGCGAAAAAGGAGCTCTTGGAATGGAAAGAGCAATAAGAAGCGACTAATAACAGTAACTGTATATATAATTTTCTTTTCAAGTACTTGGTAATTTGTTGTAGCATTAGTTTTTGTGGTGCACCACTTTAATTGCATAGACATTAAGATGTGAATAGACATTGTCCTTATCTGCATTGTTGTCTTTAGTGTGCTATTTTTTCTGCTTGTGGGTTTGTCATGTTTAGGTATAAGTTATAGCATTTGCTGCGGCTGTTTGCCATTCATAGTGCTACTGAATGTCACTTTGTATTACTAGGTTAAGCCAATTTTATTACTGATTTATTTTTCTTGTTTGCTGTGCATTGCCTTATATTAGTTTTAATATTGCTGCTTCTTTGACAACTTCCATTTTATTTCACTGTTGTTTGTATAAATTGTTTTGCGCTGCTGCATTGCCTCGTCCCTTGGTTTAGCATCTGAGCTCAGTAGCATTAAGTTAGCTTAAGAGGGGGTAGACTATATAAGAAACTAACTACGATGAATTGGAAGAAAAGCATTGAGAAGCCATAAGAAAATGGTTTGGCCAAAAAAGTAGTGTACAGTGGAGAAAAACTATTTTTGAAAGAGGATGTGTACAGAAGACAGAAAGCAGGTTTAGATAGGACTTTCTGGGAATACTGATGAACTAAGACAGATCTCTATGCAAAATACTGCAGTAAAACAAACCCTGTCCTTTCCTTTCGTATTATCCCTCTATGTGTTTATGTACCCTTGTGTATTTATCTTTTTCCTGTCTTTATGTGTTTAGCTAATAAGATTTATGTCGTAGAATTTTTCAAATACTATGTTATTTTCTTTGTAAATATGTTCAGACATTATTTATTGTGTTTTGTTTTAATGCTCATGTGTGAAGTTAATGTTTCAAAAGTTATTCTGATCTTTTATGTATGTACTTATGTTGTAATTTTTGTAACACTGACGTATTTGCCATTTCGATTCTTTTGTAAAGCCTGCACTACTCCAGATGATATCTGTATTGTTATGTTCTTTCATGATATGTTTTGTACCTTTGTTATTGTATACTTATGTTATAAAATTGTAATTGACACCAGTTCATCAAATTAAGTAACTTGTAAATTACATATCTCTGCACACGTTTCTGTTGGTCGTAGTATATGGACAATATGTGAGAAGTAGGGACTGATAGTGTTTGCACGTGTGTTAATAATTCAGTAAGGGACTGGATAACAGCATTGCTGGTTGAAAGGACATTTCAAAAAATTTGTGAGTGCACAAGTGGTGGTTTATGGACTTGCTATATTCTGCGCAAGACTCTTCGATGGTGATTGTGCAGCTGCACAGTCGCAACAGATGGCTGCTAGCCATCTCTACAAGGACTGCAGTGGGTCTGCACCTCTGGTGGCCCACCAATACCATAATCTCTACAAGGACTGAAGTAGGTCTACACCTTTGATGACTCACCAATACCATTATTTCTACAAGGGCTACAGTGGGTCTACACCATTGATGACTCACCAATACCATTATTTCTACAAGGTCTACAGTGGGTCTGCATCTCTGGTGACCCACCATTACCGTAATCTCTACCAGGACTACAAGGGGGCTACTCTGTGATGACCTACCCACCAATAGTCTTCAAAACTTCAACTGACTGTGCTGTGGGTTTGCTCTCTTGTGGCCCATTACCTGTCTTCATGTCAAGAGTCAGCACTGTCTTTCCGTTGGAAGGACAACATTACTTCTTCAAGACTGCATGGAAATCCACTACTTCCGTGTGCATTTTCTTTTACTACTCAGACTTTGAGAAAAACACTGCAATTTTACTTTGATGAATGATCAGGACTGTCTTTATGGACTGTGAGAAAATTTTAGCTTTTGACCAACATTGTATCGATAAGTGTGTGCATTTCATTTCTTTGTCATTGTAATTATGAAAAAATTTTTCAAATCTGTATTGGCCACTGCCCAAAACAATTTGTAAACTTTTTTGTGGGGAGCATGGGGGCTATTTAAGTTGGCTGTTTAGGTTTCTTTATTGGTAACGCCACGTAGCGCTCTGTATAAAAATTACTGGCTGTGCCTTGTGCAGTCTGTGGCTGGTTTGCATTGTTGTCTGCCATTGTAGTGTTGGGCAGCGGCAGCTGGATGCTAACAGCCCGTAGCGTTGTGCAGTTGGAGGTGAGCCGCCAGCAGTGGTGGACGTAGGGAGAGAGATGGAGGAGTTTTGAAATTTGTAAGAATTGGTGTCATGAACTGATATATATATTATGACTATTAAGGTAAATACATTGTTTTTTCTCTATTAAAACCTTTCATTTGCTAACTGTGCCTCAGTAGTTAGTGACTTCCATAGCTTGAATCTTTTATTTAGTTGGCAGTAGTGGCGCTCGCTGTACTGCAGTAGGTTGAGTAACGAAGATTTTTGTGAGGGAAGTGATTTGTGAAACGTATAGGTTAATGTTAGTCAGGGCCATTCTTTCGTAGGGATTTTTGGAAGTCAGATTGCGTTGCGCAAAAAATATTGTGTGTCAGTTTAAGCACAGTCTTGCATAATTGTTCAACGGGGACGTTTCATATGTGTTACAATAGTAAACACAGGAGAAGCGGGTGTCTCGTAACACATTTATGCTCATCATCGTTAGGGAGCTTCCAGCAACCGGTTTCCGTCTATTCTTTCCCTCTGAGGTTGATAACCATGTTTTGCACATTTTATGTACCATAAAGCCTCTAAGTCGAGGTTGTATACTATTTTGCTTCCTCCTGATTTTTACCATTATTTAAGTATATAACAATAATATCAGTGTTACCATGAATACAATTTCTGTTATTGTTTCAGTGAATACTGTCCTTAAAACATTGTGACTTGATGGCTCAGCGCATCATTTCAACTAACGTTCGTCTGATAAGTTTCTGTTTGGCCTTCACATTATAGTCTCATGTCTCCGGTGCCCCATCCATTGATGATTATTGGGTTAAACAAAGCAATTGTTTCGATAAGTCGTAGGGTTCCGAAAATGACTATCGAGGTTATGTCTCCAGGATTTTATGATGCTGCGATTCACAATGAGAAGCATTTGCAAGAAAAGATGCCTAAGAGTTAATTGTTGTTTGCCTTCGATACAAAACAGATGTTCAACAAGACTTAAGTTTTATCGAGCAGTTGACTTCTGTTAGTTGAGGGAAAAATTGTTCCTTTTTCCCTTTATCCATTACAATGAAGTGATTGTGCTTTTTCAATCACACTAAAAATGTAATAAAAGATATTTGTCGTGATTTTTAATTCATGATAAATAATCCCAATACAATGAAACAGTTATTTCATGTGTTCTGTGGTCTTTAAAATGTCAATTAGATAGCTCCAACAAATGTGCCTCACATGTGGAAACATACCATTTATAACTGAAACTGAACTTTGATTGGTAACTGGATTCCACTCCGGTTATAACAGACGATTACAAAACTCTGTACATAAAGTGGGTAAATTAGAATATAAACCCAGAGTTTCCAGATTTAATCTTCAGGTTTGTTCTGTCTGCTCTGTATAAATGGTTTATTGATGAGAAATACCCACACTAAACTGTGATTCGGAGTCGACGTTATACAGTAGTAGTTCCCCCAGTAACCGAAGGGAGAAGTTAGTTTGAAGTTCAGAGGAAGTTGGGACATTCGACGTCCAGCAGAGTCATACATGGTAAAGCACTGCTATGTTGAAACAGAGATTAGGGTCGTGGACAGCTTTACTGAGTCTTTGCTTAGCATTATTAGGTAATACATTAGTTTTAAATTTGTTTTAATAATTCTCGCACATGATTTCATTTTCCACTATCAAATGGAGCACACCATAGGTCGCTCTCTAACAAATTCGAAACTCCGTATGGCGAAAGAAGTGTGAAAATAGCAAGACATATATTTCACCTATGGTGTTGACACTCAATATTTTCCAAGGAAATGACGACCAATGTTTCGATGCCACTTAATCAGTCCGCAGTGTACAGTTAGGTATAATTATAACTGGTCAGGGAGATACCTAACCAGTCTACGTTGGTTTTGCCTCCTGCACATTATGAGTACGGAAATATCTTCATTCTGTCAGAAGCCATTAATGGAAATAGACGTTCAGTGGATAAGGATAATATGTAATCCGTATGCAATAAAAAATTAGCTACTTTCTGAATGGAGATTTAAAAATATTTACCCAAGGACAATTACGTTTTAGGTCTTGGAATTCAGCTACCAGTGAATAAAAACAAGAAGGATTTCCCCTCTGCCTATAAAGACTCTAGTTATCATTATTATACTTTGTGGAAATTTTTTTGACAACATGAAGAAATTTCTTGTAGATGGATAGAAAATCATACTTCATCAGGCAGGTTTGTGGAAACTAGAGATACATGTGCTCTTATAGTTCGCTTAACAAGACTTTGTACCGTTTCAAATATCTTCAGGTGCCAAATGTACATTCAGTCCAACAACAAATATCACCTTTGCGTTAAAATATTAGTAGATTTTTTTCTGCATTTTGAGGTTAACTCTTGATAATAATTATACGTAACTATTATGCCATTTCTGACTTCCTATTTTCTGTTTCGATATATTCACAATGTACGATTAAGAACATAACTTATTTTTGTATTGATAGACCGTTTTAAGTCTTTTCATACCAATCAGCATCACATTTGAAGTTAAAAACCTGGCTCAGTTATCAATTTAGTCAGTATCAGAATTTTGTATATTGTTCTAGTAAATGCTTACAACAGAAATCATTAGTCATTTGTTATAAACTCTGCCACGTAATCCTTTATCTCATTTCTGACAAGTTAACTTATTTCATTGAAAATCATTTCAGTATCATAAACACAATTTTATTTCAGTTTCTTCTTTCCCCGTTTTCACACTGACTATGTCAGTTCCAAACAATTTCATACTCAAAATGTATGGTTTCAGATTCTCCTTCGATAATTTAAGAATGATCAGAAATTTCAGCAGTTATCCTGTCCAGTGTGAAACTTTATGCTCTTTGCTTTCATTGCATCAATGGAATATCTCTTATCCCACGATACTAAATTCCTCCTAATGTTTATAGTCAAAGAGTATAGAAATAAAATATGAAATGATTGTTAGTGTAGATAGTCATTGTTGTTTGCGACAGGAGTTAAATGTGACAATTTAATGCAGATAACAATTTAATTCACTACAATAAAACACTTCTGTATTCAAACTCTTTGAAAAGAAATACTGATGGAATATCTTCGTTCCATGTCATGATTTCACTCACAGGAAGCAGGGAGAAATAGCTAGCATATCTGTGAAATTCTGTGTAATGCAAGAGGTACAGCAGTAATAAGTATACACTACTTTATAACATTAGCATATAAGATTTGCAAGACTTACGTCTGAAATTACTGTAAAATCACAAAAAGACGAGTTGAGACAGTAAAAATGCAGAAATAACATGCCGTACTATTGTAACTACTTACAGCATGTAAACACGACAATAAGTTTATGGAATGTGTCGTATCCACTATGAAAGACGTAACCAATACAGTGTTACATTATTGAAGTCATTATTAGCACATATGCTGACCTTCCAAGAACGCCGTTTGTGATAAATGAGTTATATTCTTCTATCAGTATCTGTCTTCAGGAGTTCTGGGAAGCGGGGCGATCGAAAACTTTTTGATGTGTGTATTATTAATTTTTTTGTTTCTCTTGTAAAATTCGGAAGTTGATGGCTTCTGTGGAGTTTTTGAGACCGTTTGCAGTACCCCATATTTGACCCTATCCTGTAATCCAAGGATTTGAATATTGGACCAGCTTCACAAAAGTATCTGCATTTGTCTACTCTCTAAATTAAAATTACATTTTGTATGGTTATAATCCACGTGTTTTTGCTGTTTCACGACAATTACTTGTTTCATTTAATGGTTCTTTGCACAAAGAAATTAACACACTTCGTACTACCACACACTATTTTTCCTCTTACGTAAAATTTTCGGCCCCTCAGTAAGTAAATGTTGCATTTTGTCGCTGAATGTAATTGAGCTGGTAGCAAAGGATTCATTCACATGCGTAATTGCATTGATAATTTTTAGGGTTCATAATTCCATTTATTGGATACTTAGCTTCAGGTCGTACAACAGGCAAAGGTATTTGCATAGTACGGGACTACGTATATAGGACCTATTAGCGTTCATTAGTTTTACGGAATTCCATGCTAACATTATGTAAACTGTTTCCTTCAGAAAAACATCAGTGAAATTTACGTTGATAGTTAAGCTTAAAGGTTTGGCGTTGAATTTTTCAAGCCAGATATCATTATCGCCGAGTTTAAAATATACAACGCAACAAAAAATCGCTAACCGTAACATATTTGCATAAATTTCTTGATCCAAATAGAGTGCCATGTTGGAAAAAAACTGGCCTGCCGATGATGTATTAGAGCACACGCTGATGGGTTTTCTCAGTTACTGGCTGAGATTAGTGTTCAACGTCCCGTCGACAGAGAGGTTATTAGAGACGGAGCACAAGCTCAGATTCAGGAAGGATGGAGAAGTGTAGCGACTGTGCCCTTCAGTAGGAAGCGATTTTAAGTAGATCACGGAAAACGTGTATCAGGTTGACCGGACGCGGATTTGAACCGTCGTCCTCGTGAATGCGAGTTCACTGTGCTAACCACTGCGTTACATCGCTCGGTTTATCATTTACACATCAGGAACACACACAGAACACGAACATACAAAATGAGTCATAGAAAGAACCCTAAACGCTTATCACGCGGTTATCAAACATGCTACAGTCTGTTACTAAAGCTAAGTTCACTAACATTTTTGTGTAGCTGATATTTTATTCAATCACAATAAACTATAAGTTAGGTATTTATTTGAATGGAATGTCTCGTACATACAGAGCAAACTTTAACCAATTAAACTTCAGGCACAATTGGATTTCCAAGGGGGAGTAAGAAACACGGAGTTAAAGGAAGTGTTGGGCAAGTATTGGAAGTAGATAAGTTGCTTCGTGTATAACTTAAAGTTTCCTTGTGGCGTTTAAAGGAAGTAGAGATTCAATTACAGATTGTGTAAAACCAATAATCCATATTTCCTGCTGGTTTCAAGTCCGGCACCTAGTTTGTTAAAAGCTCGTACCACGTACTTTTCCTTCAGATTTTCGAGTCTCACGAAACCACTGAAGTATTAGTTGTAGGTCTGCGGAAAATTTCTACAATCTTAACAAAAATGAAACACAGATTTTGTTCTCAGTTTCTCTCATTGATTTCCTACCCAGTAACCTTTCTTTTTCAATCTAGTGATGACTGTTGCTGTATCAATCTTAACAACAGGAACTACAGTCCTATTATGTACAATTTTTAAGCGGTAAATTTCTTGATAAAAATATTTTTAAAACATGTAAGGCCAGGTACAACCAGATGTAGGTGTTACTTCCACCTATAGTTTATGATATTCCTACATGAACGTACTTCCTCTCCCAATCGGATTATTCACAACTTTGTATTTACTGTTTATGCGAAGAAAATAGACAAATCCAAATAACCATTGCCGAAGGGTAGAAAGGAATTCAAATATATACATACCGTACCTCCAAAGAGCAATATCCTGCGTATGTCATAAAGCAGTGACCATACATCACGTCAGTCACACAATCAACGCTGATATTGCTACATTCAGTGACGAATGAATGAGGGAAAAAAACCAAAATCATTGACGATATCTTTTCCACTCCTTTATGAAGTATTTCTTACTGACGTTAAATGGAGTAAAGCTGTTCTAGGTCCCTTAGAAATATAGTGTTAGTTCCCATTGTTCATAGTTTCTGGGATTTGCCTCAAGATTCAATATATAAGGTTCATACAAATGAAACCTGGTCAGTGCGTCTACCTTTGCCTTACACGTAAGGTGGCACCACGTTACTCCGGGTATGATGGCGCCATCTATTGGTAGAGAGACTGAAGCGTGCGCACTGTTTGATGTTTCATCAAGAAGAGAAGGTGGTCACGCAAGTTATCGTCCACTACCAAGCACGCAGGCGAGTAGGCAGCAACAACGAGGTGTCATTCGATTTTTGGCGGTAGAGGAAGTTGGACGCCGTGAAATGTATCGACGGACGAAGGCTGTGTACGGTGAGTACAATCTGAGTCGTTTAAAAGTTATGGAATGGCACAAACGCTTCCTTGAGGGGCGCGAGTCACTGGACAGGCTGATCGTGTTATCACAGAGGAAATGGTTGCGGAAGTGAATGTTTTAGTCTTGGAAAACCGCAGAATCACCGTGGACGAGACCTCTAAAACAAGCTACTCGCGGCCATCGACTCGCAACGGACGACGAAGTGTGTGACTGGGTCCAGGCCTGGATCCACCATCGGCCTTCTAGCTTCTTCAAAGATGGCTAGTGTATGGGTACTGTGTATAGCTACATTTTTGAGTTAATAAAGTCGTAGCCGTTACTTTCTTTACACTAGTGACCGGGTTGCATTTGAATGCTCCTCGTATTTATCATTTTTATTTTCGATTACGAAGACAAATTGGGATTAAAGAACGACAAGGCAACTGATTCTGGGAACATCTCTAACAAATAATTTTTCAGTACTTCCAACAATCGTCCAGAGTGTTTTTGTAAGTTCCAACATTTTTTTATAAATGTTGTGTTTTTGTCATGGTCTGTCTCAACTTTGGCGTCGAAATTTATGCGTTTTCGCTATAAATCATCATTCCCTACAAAAGTAGTATATCCCTTCGACCGGTAGTTAATTCGCACATTCGAAAGGAGTAAAGCAGTATACAACTTTTTAAAATATGATTAGCACCTCGTGTACATGCGAGTAATATACAAATTAAATTTGCATTCGTAATCCAACTGAAGATGAGTTCAATGTGCTTGATACAAAATTAAATTTCTTTCAACGGAAACATGATTTGGGTGCTCCACACTGGGTGTGAAACGGCACAGTTCGCTTTGTTCTGGCCTTCTCCTATAAGGCTTTAGGTCGCTGTGCCTTACTGTACCCTAGCAATTACTGGCAGAATTGCGTGAGAATGCATCAAGTTAAGGAGAGTGAGACAATCTCTCTACATTAGCTAATGAATGAATTCATCTTACAGAAGCAATATTTTGCGAAGGTAGCTAATATTTCCGTTCTGGAATGTCCTAAAGCAACTGTTCCCCTTATCGTAGTGAGTTGAAAATTCACTCAGATAATATTCGCATGGGATGAAACCAAACTGCCGGTAGCCAAAGTTAAAGAAAATGCATCATCGAAACCAGTCAAATGCTTCAATAAAATAACATACTCTTCATAAAAAAGATGTCAATCGTTCGGTTTAATTAATTTCTTGCTCTCTCTATGTCATTTTCCTAGTTTCAACCTATCCTCTCCGTCACGAGTATTAGCGATGAATACAATACTTTTTGGCGTTTATATTTATAACTGATCGAGCACAGAAGCTGAAATAGTGATAGGTACAGAAAGCTGGCTAAAGCCTGAAATACGTTCAGCAGATTTTTACGTTGTCTCAGACGGTGTTCAGGAAAGATAGATTAGGCAGAATTGGTGGTGAAGTGTTTGTGTCTGTCAGTAGTGGTTTATCTTGTACTGAAGTCGAAGTAGATACTCCGTGCGAATTGGTATGGGTGAAGGTTATACTTAACAGCCGAACTAAGTTAATAATTGGCTCCTTCTACCGACACCCAGACTCCAATGATATAGTTAAAGAACAGTTCAGAGAAAATTTGAGCTTCGTATCAAATAAATACCCCACTCATACGGTTATAGTTGGTGGGGACTTCAACCTTCCCTCGATATGTTGGCAAAAATACGTGTTCAAAACCGGTGGTAGACAGAAAACATCTTCCGAGATTGTCCTAAATGCATTCTCCGAAAATTATTTCCGACAGTTAGTCCACGAACCAACGCGAATTGTAAATGATTGCAAAAACACACTTGACCTCTTAGCCACAAACAATCCAGAGCTGATAGAGAGCATCATGACTGATACAGGGATTAGCGGTCACAGGGTCGTTGTAGCTAGGCTCAATACCGTTTCTTCCAAATCCCCCAGAAACAAACGCAAAATAATTTTATTTAAAAAAGCGGATAAAGTATCACTAGAAGCCTTCCTAAGAGACAATTTCCATTCCTTTCGAACTGACTATGCAAATGTTGACGAGATATGTCTCAAATTCAAAGATATAGTAGCAAACAGCAACTGAGAGATTCATACCTCATAAATTGGTAAGAGATGGAACTGATACCCCGTGGTACACAAAACAGGCCCGAAAACTGTTGCAGAGGCAACGGAGAAAGCATGCGAAGTTCAGAAGAACGCGAAATCCCAAAGATTGGCTAAAATTTACAGACGCGCGAAATTTAGCACGGACTTCAATGCGAGATGCCTTTAATAGGTTCCACAACGAAACATTGTCTCGAAATTTGGTAGAAAATCCGAAGAAATTCTGGTCGTATGTAAGGTATACAAGCGACAAGACGCAGTCAATATCTTCGGTGCGCGGTGCCGATGGTACTGTTACCAACGACTGTGCCGCTAAAGCGGAGTTATTGAGCGCAGTTTTCTGAAATTCCTTCACCAGGGAAGACGAATGGAATATTCCAGAATTTGAAACACGAACAGCTGCTAGCATGAGTTTCTTAGAAGTAGATACCTTAGGGGTTGCGAAGCAACTCAAATCGCTTGATACGGGCAAGTCTTCAGATCCAGATTGTATACCGATTTGGTTCCTTTCAGATTACGCTGTGACAACAGCTCCCTACTTAGCAATCATATACAACCGCTCGCTCATCGATTGAGATATGTGACCTTTTATAACTTCACAAATTTATCCGTGTGCATTATGCACATGTCAACTACTTCCACGATGGTACATGACAGCAGGAAGGTTCCTAAGTAGCAGGTGGCCTTACACTGCAACGGGATTTTGGAACGTACAATCGTGGGAAACGAAAAGCGGACACCATGAATTCGTTTCGGCAGCAGGGGGAAATTTTATTGACACATTCTTGAGGACGTATACAACACACAGTCACCTCTAAGCGTGCCGAATTTCAGCGCTAATACCGTGTATATCCTCCTTTCGAAGCAATGCAGGTAGAAGTTCTCCCATGGACTGCTGAATGCAGTCTTGCGGAATGGCCTGCCATGCAATTTTCACCTGGTGCCTCAGCTGGGCAAGAGTTCGAGCCGGAATTGAAGACCGCACATGACGACGTTTCAACTGTTCCCAAACACGCTCAATGGGGACAGTTCCGGGGATAGTACTGGGCGGGATAGTTGACTTACACCTTCAAGAATGCGTTAGGTGGCATAGGATACATGGGGACGTGCGTTGTCCTGTTGGAAAAGCACATTCCCTTGCCAGTCCATTAACGGCAGCATGATGGGTTTGATATGATTTGAATGTACCGTGCACTGTACAATGTTTCCTCGACTATCATCAGAGGAGTATTGCTAGTGTAGGATATTGGTCCCGACACCATGATGCCTGGTGTTGCCCTTTGTGGCTTTGGCGTATACACTCCTGATTTTGGCGCTCACCTGCACGACGCCACACATGTGTACCACTGTCGTTGGTACCAAGGCAGAAGCGACTCTCAGCAGTGAAGACGACACAGCTCCATTCGTACTTCCAAAAACGCCTATAGCGACACCAGTGGAGTCGGCCTGAACGCTTCTGGAGCATGAGCGGAAGACGCCCTAACGGTACGCGGGACTGTAGCTCCGCTTCATGGAGACGGTTGTCGCTGATGCCTCTGGAGCAAGTGAACGGTGCGGTCCAGTACGGCACTTCTGAACCGATACTTACTTGCAAGGAATATTCTTAAAAATTTATTTTATTTACTAGCGATTCATCAAGAACATTAACACATTTAATCGCACTATGTGAGCGTGGAAGTAGTTGCCAGGGAGTAACGGATGAAATAATAAGAAAATTCCTTTTTAACAAATGGTAATTTATTCACTTTAATGGTGCCTAAGGCATTTTTTAAAAGAAAACGGTTTAAAATTATAAAAAGAAAGCACTCTCTAAATATCAAGTTACAATTTATTCAGAGGCAGAAAGAAACAAATTTTTTACTGTGTGAGCTTTTGGGCCGAGAACATTGCCGCTCTCTTTTGACACGGCTGTAGTTACGACCGCTCACAACAACCTCTGAAGGACTACACTGGTGCAAATCTGCAACGCACCAGATTACTTTAAACTAAAAGTTTTAAGAACTCACACTAGCACACAAATTATGCACCCTGTAGGATGGCTGGAAATGGTATAAAACACTAAAATTAAAAAATTAACTTTGCCACCGAAAGTGCAACTTGATTTTAACTTCTAAGAAAAGTCTTACGGTGGATGGGTGGCTACTTTATATACTAAAGTGACCATTTAAATAAACCCACGAAATGCAATCTTATATAACATTACACAAGCTTGGCCAAACAAGTTAACATGCTCCACAGTACACAGATACCGCCTCTCGAGATGATAGGCAATATCAAAACATATTTCAGGAATTAGGCCGTTACACTCCAAGCAATAAATTCGTTAACACGCCATATCCGACAAACATGACAGAGGCAGCTCCGAACGACAGGCAGACACTAACTGCCTAACAAATGCGGACGAGAGACAGACTAGCAAGCTGGGAACAAGAGACTGACCCACACTGACTCCTGGCGAGCTCATAGCGCCTCTGAAATGCACGTGAAGAGGTTTTCCCCTTTCCCACCAGAGGGTGACACCAAAGCTGCGACTGCCACAGCGGCGCCACCGCCAGAAACGGAGGGCGACTGCTTCACACTACGCGTTGCGGCGCGCTCTTCAAAACAGCAATTTTTAACATGGCTCAGTGTCATCTGTGCGCCACCGCTGTCCCGACCGTGGTCGCCGGGCATGTGCACCTTCTGCTGACTACTGGTGACAACACTGACGCCCTGTGGAGACCTCATGCCCCATGCATTGCCCAATGCTGCGGTACATCCAACCAGCCTCCCCAGGGTCACTACACTTCCTCGCTCAAACTCCGTCGATTGCACAGACAGTTCACGTACACGCTGTCGCCGTATGCTAACAATTTTGCAGACATAGAGGGTGCTCCGTATGTTACGGCTAACTGGCTGCCACTTGCTCTGGTCGTGACCAACCGCTGCGCAGCCAGCAATGATCCAATGGCTATAACGCGGTTTCTGGTATATCCGTATCGCTGGCGAATTTGATTATCACATGCACCGCCCTCTCGTAGTGTAGAGTGCAAGTATGGCTGGTCTTATTGACTTGCGTCAATGTGTTCGTTTCTCATTTTCCAGGAGTGCATATTGTGTTCGAACATTATGGATTACCTCGAAGAAAACTGTCTATTGACACACAGACAACATGGGTTTAGAAATCATCGTTCTTATGAAAAACAACTAGTTCTTTACTCGCATGAAATTTTGAGTGCTATTGACAAGGCATTTCAGATTGATTCCTATTTCCGTAAGCCTTTTGACACTGTACGGCATAAGCGGCTCGTAGTGAAATTGCGTGCTTATGGAATATCGTCTCAGTTATGTGACTGGATTCGTGATTTCCGGCCAGGGAGGTCAAGGATCGTATTCATTAACGAAAAGTCATCGAGTAAAACAGAAGTGATTTCTGGCGTTCCCCAAGATAGTGTTATAGGCCTTTTGCTGTTTCTTATCAACATATACGATATGGGAGACAATCTGAGCAGACGTCGTAGGTCGTTTGCAGATGACGCTGTTGTTCATCAACTAATAAAGTCATCAGAAGATCAAACGATTTAGAAAAGATATCAGTGTAGTGCGAAAGTTGACAATTGACCCTAAATAACGAAAAGTGTGAGGTCATCCACATGAGTCCTAAGAGGAATCCGTAAAACTTCAGTTACACTATAAATGTCAAATCTGAAGGCCGTAAATTCAACTGAATACCTAAGAATTTCAAATGGAGGGAACACGCCGAAAATGTGTGGGAAAGGCTAACCAAAAACTGAGTTTTATTGGCAGAACACTTAGAAAATGTAACAGATCTACTAAGGAGTCTGCCTGCACTACGCTTGTCCGTCCTCTAATATAGAGTAGTGCGGCGCGATGTGAGATCCTTACCATATAGGATTGACGTAGTACACCGAAAAAGTTCAAAGAAGGGTAGCACGTTTTTTATTATCGCTAAATAGGGGAAAGAGTGTCACTTAACTGATACAGGCTTTCGGGTGGACATCACTAAAACAAAGGTGTTCTACATTGTAGCAAAAGCTTTTCACGAAATTCCAATCACAAATATTCTCCTCCGAATGCGAAAATATGTTTTTGACACCGACCTACATAGGGAGAAACTCTATCCGTATTAAAATAAGGGAAATCAGAGCTGATACGGAAAGATACAGGTATTGGTTTTTTCCCGCATGCTGTACGACATTGGAATAATAGATTATTGTGAAGGTAATTCGGTGAACGCCCTGCCAGGCTCTTAAATGTGATTTGCAGAGTATCCGCGTAGATATAGCTGTAGATGGATGCGACAGTTTATTATTTTGAGGAATTTATTATAATATGGGTGATGTCTCAGAGGATAACGAGGAAAGGTTTCATAAAGTCATCGCTGAAGTAGAAAGAAAGATTACATTTGGAGACTGACTCGAGGCAGTCTAATCGGAAGAAAAGACGAAACATGCCACAGCTACATTTCATTTACTTTTAGAGTATCAGCAGTATTTAAAATAAGGTAAATGACATTTCTCTCTCTGCAATTTCATCTCTTTTTCATGGATTTTAAGTATATACGTTCTCAGAAGAAAATAGCCTTATTTCATTAAAAGCTGTAAAGGTTAATTACTTGTACACAATAGATTTTAAAAATAAAAAGTAAATATATATTGTCATTATGTAACATTTCAATATGCGAATGAACCCTACTTAGAAAGATTTTTGTGATTCAGTATTATAATAACAGTAATTTTGTAGAGTGAAACGTTATTACGAAATCCAGGCGTTACGAGAGTGTAACTTTTTGGACCAGTAGCAGTAATGTAATTAAAGTATATGTACATCGACGTACATACTCTGCAAACAACTGCAAACGGCATGGCAGAGATTACCTACCTTGGTAGCAGATATTGGCGTCTGTTTCCGTTCCAGTTGTTTGTGGAGTGTGGGAGGAATGACTGCTCAAGTGCCAGGGCATGCCGCAGTTAGTGTCATCTTGTCTTTCTGGTCCTAACGGGAGAGATACATACGGAGTTGATCCCTACATTCTTCACTTAACGCTGGATCTTCAAATTTTGTAAGTAGGCAATCGCGGATTAATGTACACCTCACTTTAAGACTCTGCCAATTCAGGTTTTTGTCTTTTAAGAACGATCTTACATTAGTCAAACAGACTGTAACGATTCAGGGTGCCCTTCTTTGTGTACGCTCAGTATCCTCTGTCACTTCTTGTTGGTCTTGGTCACAGGGAATGTTGTCAGGTTCCCTCTCTGACCCATATACTGCGCATTATCGTCGATTTCCAGCTGAACTTGTTGATGGTTGCTTGATATGAATCCGGGATCTGATACGTTCCAGCCTATACAATCGCTCATATGTAGAATCATATGAAGCTCACTGCCAGGTGAAGCTCTCTTTAGCCTGAGTCTACGGGCTATGCTCCCTTTGCACACACACTAAGCATAGGCGAGTCAGGGTCGGGCAGCTGCAGTATACGAGCGGATCTGATCGTGGAGGTGCACTAAGGCAAGAAAACGCCGCCCCACACAGGAGTTATCCGAATGGGACGGATATCCTCAGAAGTGATTTCCATGTACAGAGGAACAAATTATCACAAATTCAGAAACATTGAGGAGAAAACCATCATGTGTTGATCAAATCAAAAACTTCAACCCTGGCACTTGTATCTCATTGAGTAGCATTGTTTTCAGTGGTGAGTACCGTTGACCCGATGACCTGATAACCACGGCAGACATGTCTGGAGACGCCCAGTCGGGGCTGGAATACCAACCTAAATGTCGGCCACCATACCGAACAGGATTGAGGGAATGGAGAGAGATTTATTTTCAGAGACAGACCCCTTTGATTCTCTTCCGTGGAACCCATAAAGCACAGCAGTATGTCAACGGTAATGTGCGCCCTGTTTAGCTGACCCTCAAGGCAAGTCATCCTGGGTTTATAATTCAGCGAGCTTGTGTCAACGTTTACAGAGCGAGAATTTCTAAAGCCAAATCCTATCTTGGCCAGCAAGGTCGCCGGATCTCTCCCCAGCTTAGAACGTTTGGAGCATTATGGGCAGAGCCCTTCAAACTTCTCGCGATTTTGACGACCTAATATGTCAGTCTGACAGAATTTGGCAAGGTACCCCCCATTAGAACATCCAGCAACTCTGCCAATCAGAGCCAAGCCGAATAACTGCTTACGTAAGGGCCAGAGGTGGATCTGAGCGTTATTGACTTGCTCAATTTGTAAAGCTGTTTCGTGGGGTGTCGTTTCTTTTCCATTAGCTTGATATGGGAGGAGACACTTCTGGCCACACGCATTCTTCAAGAATGTGTGACGTCGGAAACAAATTTCAATACTTATTTCTAGATTCTTCCGTCCGTTCTTGGTAGAAGAATTCCATATTTAAGGTTGAATAACAAGTGAACAGTTTTTGCTCAAAAAGTTTTTGTTTATTACTGTCTCTTTTCGACTTATTGGGCCATCTTCAGGGTGATAAAGAAAAGTAGAACAAATCCAATTTACTTGTTATTCAACATCAAAATTTAGATACGTTGTTCTTCTGAGCTAGCCACTACAAACATCTTTTTTCACAGAAGTTTCTGCCAGATCAAAATTGTGTGGTGGACTGGGGCTCGACCCTGAACCTTGCCTTAGAGTTCCACTTACACCAGCACCTGTACCTCTCTCCAGCTTCCAAGTTTTGCTTAAGTTTTCCTGCCTGTCTGTCTGTCTGTTTAAAACAGCGCGACCGCAAGTGGTAGCTACTTTCTGCACTTACAGCATCCTCATCTATAGTCTGATTTAAAGTAGTTGTCACTTGACGTTTGCGCTGCGAAGTTGCGGCGTTGTCACGTCAAGCACTGGCTGGGGGCAGCTGCCTCAACGCATCGCTACCCCCGGCGATACAAAATCGTTTTAAAGCCTGTATCTTCTACAAAAGTAAGTAAAAAATTTCAAACCCACATATGATGTATATTCATACAATGTCTCTCAATCTGTCAATTATCTATTCTTAATTTCAATTAGGACAGGAGTTACGTTATTTTGTTTGAAACCATTTAAATTGTCGATTTCGCAAACAGCTTCTAACTTATCAGTCATTACTGAAAAACTATTGGTGTCACAGCAAAATATTTTTTTCCATTCATTACCAAAATAATGCACTCTGCAAAGAAACCTTAAAATTTTCCGTAGTGCATTGCGTTTTCTGTATTTAAATTTCTGAAAACAGCGTTCTTAAGCAACCCTATCAGTACTGAACTCGAAACAAGAATGACGTTTAAAATCTGTATCTCCTATAAATATTATGAAACGTACGTATTGTATCGGTCTCGGTCTTTTCTTAATTTTAATTAGGACCGTTGTTACATTAACTATTGAAGTGTGAAAAATTTTCGCTTCCGTAAAAGTTTTCTTCTTTAGATTATAAATTTCGAAAACTTACACACATTGAATGACATCTTGGCGTATATACAAAATGAAATAGACTTAAAATTCAGTCTAACTTAGAGTAAAGAGATGACGAGAGCTGGACAAACAGTATTTCTTAGTCTCACAACAAGAATAAGAATATGTAATGGCAGTAAGTACAGTACACACTAATCAGACTATGCGAAAACACCGCTTAATTCAGAGTCAGTCAGAGTCAGTGGAACTATCCGTGTCGCTGCTCGTATTGACAGATATAATCAAGTCTTCGACATTTTGTTGTAAGATACCTTCATTGTTCCATGCGTCCTGTATCACTCCTTCTTCCAGTCTTCCGATGTCACAATTTCAACTGCCTCTTTCAAAAGGCTTTCCACTTCGGTTAATGTGAATTTCTTATTTTCTGCAGCAATATGCCGTTTAACCTGAGTCCACATCAGCTCTATTGCATTGAAATGGCAATGGTAAGGAGGAAATCTGAGCACTTTATGCCCGTATTTTTTTGCTACTTCATCCACAAAGTAAATCTGGTTCTTTGTCTTGTGTTGCGATACAAGTTCTAACAATTCTGCCCTTGTCAAATTACTGTAGAACTGTACCTTATGTTTCTGTAACCAGCTAACAATATCGTTTTTCCTCGTTGCCTTTGTGGGTGGTTTGTCTTGTATTACTGAATGATAAGGACCGGTATCCATAACAATGATAGAGTTTTTTTGTTAAGTTCTGGAGCACACAGTCTTCAAACTATTTCACAAAAGTATTGTGGTTCATCTCTTCGTGGTAGTCGGAGGTCTGAATAGCAGCAGACAATTTGGAATGAAACCTTTTGAATTTCCGGCATGTACTACAATTATAATTTGTTCTCTGCCGATAGGAGCTGCCATATTACCACAGATGGAATCGTCTGTTTAGCCTTTGTTTAAACTGTGTCCTGCATTCACCCACGTTTCGTCAAGCCAAACGATATCATCAAAATTTGTACCCACCAATTCTCTAAGAAAGCGGCATCGCCAGGCTGCAATATCTTAGCGTTCTATTAGTAACTTTCTGTCAGAGATGGATTTATAGCGGAATCCTAACATTTTCACGAGTCGTAACAAAGACGATTTACTACTCTGGAAAAGTCAGCCGCTGTGAGGGTAGCATATAACTTTTTGAGTGTTGGATACTACTACCATGACTTACTCCACCACCCTTCTGTCAAATCCTCCAGCCAGATCATGCCACACCTCGACGAGGTGGGAAGTTTGATGAAGTGAATAAGCAAATTTTTTCAATATTCGTAGATTTAAAAGTCTCCCATGCTATCGTGGAAGTGCACAAAACTGGCAGGGACACGGCTGACCGTACTGTTGGTTGATAAAACTGTGTATACAGCAGGCCAACCGATAAGTCCGCAGACAGTCTACACACTGAGCGAGTTGGAGCAGTGGTTAGCACACTAGACGCATTAGGGAGGATATTTCAAACCCGCGTCCTACCATGCTGATTTAGGTTTTCCGTGATTTCCCTAAGTCGCTTCAGGCAAATGCAGCGATGATCCCTTTGAAAGAGCACCGCCGAATTCCTTCCCCAACCTTCGCTAATCCAACGGTACCGACGAGCCAGATGTTTGGTTCCCTCCTGCAAATCAACCAATCAACCAACAGACAGGCTACCTGCAGTATATAATATCTAAAACGTTTAGATAACGGTTTATCGCATCTTTCAGACGTTCAGCTGTTTCTGCTCGACGCATTGTCGGATATTCCGGACTAATTTGCTCCAAAATATTTAGAATGAGTACGAACAGGACATTTCGTGCAAACACTAACGTTCTGCAGTTAGCTTACCTTCTACACAAAGTGAACACCTTTGTTTCATGTCACAACTGCCTTAAAAATGATGATGAAGATTTACTGTGTGGAAATAAGAATATGTATTCCCTTAAATTTATTTACCTGTGCGATTACGCTGTGAGGACGGGTTGTGAGTCGTGCTTGGCTAACTCAGTTGGTAGAGCACTTGCCCGCGAAAGGCAAAGGTCCTGAATCCGAGTCTCGGTCCGGCTCACAGTTTTAATCCGCCAGAAAGTTTCATATCAGATCACACTCCGCTGCAGAGTGAAAATCTAATTGTGAACATTAATCTTTAATTATATCACTTGGCAAAAAAATTTGTTTTGTCAATTTCAAACTGGCTGTCGCTCTGCCTGTCCCTTTGTTTTCTAAGGATTGAGTAGGCGCGTCAGGTTGAAATTTGTATCACGTACTAAGGTATATGTTCCCTTGGCATTGAAAAAATTTTACGTTTCGAAATAAGTCCATTGAAATGATATCGTCAATTACATCACATGCTTTTATGCTCGCGAACTCATTAATGAAAACCTATAGGCTATATGAGAATGCAGGCTTTCTCGGCGAATCTTGAAGATAAATTCTTCTCGGGTTGACAGCTGAGTCAATGCGTTGTTCTCCAGCAACGTTTCAGCAAGTTTCTTACTTGCCATCTTCAGGCGAAGATGGCAAGTAAGAAACTTGCTGAAACGTTGCTGGAGAACAACGTATTGACTCGGCTGTCAACCCGAGAAGAATTTATCTTCAACCTATAGGCTACTTCCCGTTGACCTAGACTGAGGAGATTCGACAAGAAAGAAGGTTTCACATTACTTGTAGAGGAAAAATGTTTGCGGGTGTGGGTGGCGTCTAGCTGGGTATCGTTCCTCATACAACCGTCGAGCTTCATGCGCCTTACCGTCGGCTGTCCGCCCCGACAGCTGAATGGACAGCGTGACGGACTGCCGTCCTAAGGGGCTCGGGTTCAATTCGTGGTTGGCTCGGGGATTTTCTCCTCTCAGAGACTGGGTGTTGTCTTCATCATCGTTTCATCCCCATCCGGCGCGCAGGTCGCCCAATGTGGCGTCGAATGTAATAAGACCTGCACCGAGGTGACGGACCTGCCCCGTAAGGAGCCTCCCGTCCAATGACGCCAAACGTTCATTTCCATGTTTTACCGTCGGCTAGGCCACAAACAGAAACCATATCTCGTTGTTCTTCAAACGAATACTGTGCCGCGATGCTTACTGTACGACTAAATTGCAGGTGACGTGTACGTGCTCCGAAGCTAAGATTGCGTGTGAATGTCTCTGACGTGGAGACATACGGCAAGACCTCTTCGACAAGTGCGCATCGCGTTGGGGCAGTAAACAGAGCGAAAGGCGTTTGCATGTGTGAATCGACCACTACTGTATAGCGCTGCCCGTCAACCGACGAAAGGCAACAGGGCAATCCCACAGCCAATCGGAGCGCGTGTCGCCAAGTTTCCGTAGTTTAAAAATGGTGCGTTGTAGACCAGAATTAGTAATTTTGGTTCCTACTGGCATCAGCTATCCAGGTTTAAAATTTCATCACACAATTTTTCTCCACCCCGTATTTTGCCAGTATCGATATCGATAACAGGCTAAAATCGTCAAGATTCTCGTTTCTCGGGATGCATGAACTGTCTATACAAATAATTAAGTTTGCACAGTACTCACAGCAACTGGCAATGTATTTAAACTAAAATCAGTTTCTGATATGAGACAAGATGTGCATGCGAACTACCGACAACTTTTAATTCTTCCAGCTGCAATGAGACCTTTGGTTTATGTTATAGCTGTATTTAATAACACCTGCTTGAAACTAATCTTACAAGCACCAATACTGAAATACTCTATATAGGTGCGACGTGTAGCCTCTTTTCAGCTTAATTTTTTACTGAAAGGTCGGACATTTCTGACTGCACCTCGGCTCCAAGTATTAAATATAATATCTTTTACATTACCTCCAATATCCACAAGCTCTGGAGGACAATAGTACATAGTGCATGTTAGATGAGTGTTCCCACTGATCACAGTTTCCCAGGTCCCTATGACGTTAAATTTCTCGTGTGGCTGTGTGTTTGCGGTTTCACGGGAGACATCTACATATAGCTTTCAGCTGATATTATGTTGCTGTTTTCCGTGAGCAGAATTTCAGGTGTCACACCAAAGCAAATACTGCACGACTCAGTTAATTTGTATGACAGCTACATCTTATTACCAGTTTGTACAACAGCACTTTCTAGCGGCTAGAGACTGACGTTGCTACAGAGTTGTAACACATAGTACAGCTGTAGGAGAAGGGGAGTTCTAATACATTACCACTGCCAAGCTGAGTGGGTTGCTGACGTATACTGCTCCCATCTCCTCCAGAATATCCAAAACATCTACTTCTGGGAAAAACCGTTTTATTTGTGAATGTGAAGATGGTTACAAATATGTGGTGTCGTTTCCACGTCCCCAAAAATTCTGCCTCTTTCTCTCATATTTGCATGAACGTATCTAATAGCTAGTGGGTATGTCATCGCTAAAGTGCAGAGATCATTCTGCGGAAGATCTGAGTAATGTTCTGATTAAATGGCGTGATCCGTTGAAGTGCCAAAACTGTACCGAACGAGGTGGCACTGTGTTAGCACAGTGAACTCGCATTCTGCAGGACGATGGTTTATTCACGCATCCGGCCACCCAGATTCAGGTTTTCCGTGATTTCCCCAAATCGCTCCGCATAATTTCAGGGTGATTTCTTTGAAAGGGCACAGCCAATTTCCTTCCCCATCCTTGTCAAAATCGGAGCTTGTGCTTCGTCTTTAATGAGCTCGATGTCGATGAGCCGTTACATCCACTCTTCCTTCCCGCTTCCTTCAGTTATTCATTTATTAAATTACTTAGGTAATCTGTTAATTACATAAGTAATTCATACATTACCTACAAGGCACTCATTAAACTGAAAATAAGATCTTTGATGGAACAATAGCAACGTTCCTGTATGCTCAACATTATGTTATTGATTTATTTTTAGATAGCTAGGGAATCAGGTTGATATAATCAAATAATCAAGAAATAGTTGACAGAGACCATCACCTATCAATTAAAAACCTATAATACAAAAAAACCTAAGGTTTTAAATATTATTACGAACAAGGAAATGAAGTTGCAAACCATTTCATATTGTGAATTAACGCTAATTTATTAGTGCAATCCAAAGTTTTCTGATACTCCGAATTACATAGCACTTGTTTTTGCAACAAGTATACCAATATGTGGTCAATTTAGTTTGGCAGTCACATTTTCTGAAACTCTGCCCAGTACCAAGAGACGGTTTTACTGCTGTATGACGCGTAAACGTATTTCTACACCAGGGATAACTTCTTTCGTTGAAAATCTCTCTTTGCAAACACTGAATTCAGGGTTTGCATGCAATTCTTTTAAAATGCCAGTTTTAGTACCAATTTTATAAAATCCTTTCTCTCTTTTACTAGGAACCACAGTAAAATCAAGCAGGCATCAATTTTTGCTATTTCAGATACTTTAACTCTCGCAGTAATACTTTCATCAATATTTGCGTGCCATGTATTATAAACTGCCAACATGCTCTGTGCCTGCTTTTCTAAACCTTTCTTGGCTACATCGTGTTTTTTTTTCACAGGTGTTGCACTATACTTTCTTACCACATCCGTCATCTTCAGGAACTATTTCACCATTTCGTGAACAGACATATTGCGCGACTTACTCTTTCGAACATCTGATGCTGTCTTTGAGCAAACAATAGAGACCCTGTCTTGTATAGTCGTTTCTTCAGTTTCTGTGGCGATTCTGCATAAATTGTAGGTAACTTAGTGATGACTTCTTCAGCATGCAAAGGTGATTCCATAGAGATTAAGGGTAAATGAATATTCTTCGTAACCGTATCCTTGATCAACGACGCAGAAGGAACTTTAAATTTACTACTGATAAATTATTGTATATCTATAGGTAAATCTGCAGAAGCAGAGGATAACGAAATGTCATTTCAAGTAAGATTTTACTGTAATCCCATAATTCTAATCTCTTGTGAATCCTCCAGTTTTCGACATCTTCTTCAGTATTTATGAAATGTAATACTCTTTACGGTGTATTAGAGAAAGATAATCCCACATTTTCGGGGCAACCAAACATGGCTTCGTGTGGATTCCTTTTAATTGCAGAATGATAAGGAGGATTCTTCATGTACTCACAAATCGTACGGCCTGACTCCGCTTCTTGGTTTGGTTATCAGCATGTCTTCAGTGCCTTGATTCGCTCATTCCACACTTCCTACACTTTGGCTTTGTCTAGGATTTTCAATAACCATTTTGATTTCTAGCCACAGCCGTGATACACAATCTAAGATTATATTACAAAACTCGCATCCGTTATCAGAATGCAAAATACGAGTACTCGAAGCACCAAAAAGAATAACAATATTGAACAAGTTATAAGCTGCTTCATCTGCCCATCTATTTGACGTTGGTAATTGATGAGATAGATCTGACATCTGCTACAGAAATTAGACGAAATAATCGACTGTACAACAATCCTTTTTTCACACATATTTGTTTTTGTTGACAAGGTTCGCATAGATAGAATAACATCTTTATTTGGTCTCGGGCTATTTTCCTAAATGGTTCAAATGGCTCTGATCACTATGGGACTTAGCTTTTGAGGTTATAAATCCCCTATAACTTAACTACTTAAACCTAACTAACCTAAGGATATCACACACACCCATGGCCGAGGCACAATTCGAACCTGTGAGCGTAACGGTCGCGCGGTTCCGGACTGAAGCGCCTAGAAGCAATCGGCCACCCCGGCCGACTGATATTTACACAACGTATATTCAATTGCTTCATGATTCTGTCTCCTGCACTGCGGGCAATTGAAAAATGAGTAAAATGCAGTATATATCTAACAATTTTACGACAGACTTTTTGATACTTTCACACTTTTTCACACTTTTATTTTATGCATGACAATGACTCAGCGAATTTTCCACAGCTTTGTACGATCAGCACATCATACCTTAGAATTATTAGACAATATCGAGGTGATTCTTCCTTCTTGGAAACTTTCATTCGCTTTACATCTTAAAGTAATTAATCATATTTTCAATTTGTCATTAAAACACCATTGTGTTTCGAATCTTTGCTAAAGAGAGGTGTAAAGAATGCTTCTTCTTTTTACTCACCAACTCGGCGATTGCTTGCTCACTGGTAGATAAATCTATGTGCTTAAACAGTCACTAAACAAATGCGCGAACTCCCAACAGATGTAAATTATCAGAGACGAAAAAAAAAAAACTGCCGACGACAAGGCTCTGGCGAAACGAAACTAAAAGTGCACGAAGAGGAGAGAGGACTACGGTAAGGAAATGACAGAAACAATCTTCTAAACTCAAACAATGCAGGCGCTGTTAATGTAAATATTATTTAGGTAAACTACGGAGAACTCTTGTTTCCTCACATTAACTGAGGCAATGAGTTAATCTGCAGATTAGCTAGGTAATGTGTACATTAACGGCTTTCGAGCCTTAGCGGTAACGTTTACATCATTTATTCCATCCATGCAGTCGAAATTTAGTGCATTACTTGCTCTGAACAGCATAGTTTGTCTGCCCTCTTAAAGTTTTCTACAAGCTGTCGCAAGTTCGTACGAAGTTAAAAGTTTGTCTATGACACCCTTGGGTGAGTGCCCTGCGATTGTCCAAAAATGTGGATCACTTTTGTATGTTGCAGTACACTTCGACTTTCTGAGCGAGGTAACCATGATTTATTAAACGTAGCACTCGGGATGTATGTAACAGGCATGCTGTGTTGGTATGTTGGTCTTGCAGCTACTGCAGATTCTAATTGTTCTGTGTGTGAGTAGCTATAATCCTGAAGTTTTGTTGCCAAAATTGTCACCAAAGTGGTGCAGCCCATGTTCGCGTGATTTGATGAGACTCTCTAGGGCTTGTAGTGGCCACGGGGGCTCAGTTCGAAGTGGCTCTCGTCACTACAGGAAATTCTACACCCGTCAATAAGATTCCAGACCAGATGTGTCTGGAGACGGTCCATAAAGGGGCGGAATAGCAACCTGACAGCAATGAGTGAGGGTCTGTTTCATAGAAGGACCCCTCTGGATGTTATTCGCGGCGCCCTTACAGCACAGCGGTACGTTGAAGACATTCTACGGCCGTTTGTTGCCCGTCTCGGAAAGCCATTCTTAAGTTATGTACTCGTTACGATACAACGGAGTAGCTGAGTTTTCTACTATTACATTCCAAATGGAAAACTTTTCACTTGATATTGAGCAGATTTCTTCCGTTTGATTACTTGCGCTCTGCTGGGAAGCTATCGTAGTCTTGGTATTGCAACTGCCGCAAGGCGTTGTTATGGGAAATTTGAAAGTTCACGAATAATAGAGAGTTATATATCGACAATTGTAGTCTAACACCTCTTTTTCAGCAAAGTAATTGAGATTTCTGAAGATCACAGGAACATTATTTCATTCTAGCACTCTGATACAAAACTTCAGTATCGTCAAACCATGTTTGGTACATGGTTCAATACCTCAGATTTTCTTAAATTATAAAATCATAAAACAAAATAGAATCTCTTGAAGTAACTGCTCCAATCCTGTAGAGGAACAAATCATGCGTTTAGAATAATTCTCGTAAGGACGTAATTTAATTGTAATTTAATTGTGAAATGCGAATCACTATTGACATGATAGTCATATACAGATTTCATGTTACCCAATTTTTGTTTGAAGGTTCACATTACCAGGAATTAATTGTTATGGAATGCATCCTACCTTTGAAATAGTTAGAATGCATGGATGTTACTACGTTTCCAGAAACACTGAGAGTGTGGAACAATCTGTGTTTCATTGGAAGACTGTTTTCGAGAATGTACTCGTATATACATTTCTTTCCTCACAGCGTACATCTTCTGAATTAGTAATCAGTAACGATACAAGTTTTGTCTCTACACACTCTCATCGACCAACGATTGACGGTTTAACAGAATCAGGGGGTAAATCTCAACTACGTTTCTTCTTCTCGGAATCTTTAGGGCACAACTAATCCTCCGCAATTTCGTTGTGATTATCCCCAGTGCACGTAAAACTGGCAGATATTAAATATAATCAAAGAACTGCACTTGTTATTATAACTACACTCCTGGAAATGGAAAAAAGAACACATTGACACTGGTGTGTCAGACCCACCATACTTGCTCCGGACACTGCGAGAGGGCTGTACAAGCAATGATCACACGCACGGCACAGCGGACACACCAGGAACCGCGGTGTTGGCCGTCGAATGGCGCTAGCTGCGCAGAATTTGTGCACCGCCGCCGTCAGTGTCAGCCAGTTTGCCGTGGCATACGGAGCTCCAGCGCAGTCTTTAAGGAGCTCCAGCGCAGTCTTTAACACTGGTAGCATGCCGCGACAGCGTGGACGTGAACCGTATGTGCAGTTGAAGGACATTGAGCGAGGGCGTATAGTGGGCATGCGGGAGGCCGGGTGGACGTACCGCCGAATTGCTCAACACGTGGGGCGTGAGGTCTCCACAGTACATCGATGTTGTCGCCAGTGGTCGGCGGAAGGTGCACGTGCCCGTCGACCTGGGACCGGACCGCAGCGACGTACGGATGCACGCCAAGACCGTAGGATCCTACGCAGTGCCGTAGGGGACCGCACCGCCACTTCCCAGCAAATTAGGGACACTGTTGCTCCTGGGGTATCGGCGAGGACCATTCGCAACCGTTTCCATGAAGCTGGGCTACGGTCCCGCACACCGTTAGGCCGTCTTCCGCTCACGCCCCAACATCGTGAAGCCCGCCTCCAGTGGTGTCGCGACAGGCGTGAATGGAGGGACGAATGGAGACGTGTCGTCTTCAGCGATGAGAGTCGCTTCTGCCTTGGTGCCAATGATGGTCGTATGCGTGTTTGGCGCCTTGCAGGTGAGCGCCACAATCAGGACTGCATATGACCGAGGCACACAGGGCCAACACCCGGCATCATGGTGTGGGGAGCGATCTCCTACACTGGCCGTACTCCTCTGGTGATCGTCGAGGGGACACTGAATAGTGCACGGTTCATCCAAACCGTCATCGAACCCATCGTTCTACCATTCCTAGACCGGCAAGGGAACTTGCTGTTCCAACAGGACAATCCACGTCCGCATGTATCCCGTGCCACCCAACGTGCTCTAGAAGGTGTAAGTCAACTACCCTGGCCAGCAAGATCTCCGGATCTGTCCCCCATTGAGCATGTTTGGGACTGGATGAAGCGTCGTCTCACGCGGTCTGCACGTCCAGCACGAACGCTGGTCCAACTGAGGCGCCAGGTGGAAATGGCATGGCAAGCCGTTCCACAGGACTACATCCAGCATCTCTACGATCGTCTCCATGGGAGAATAGCAGCCTGCATTGCTGCGAAAGGTGGATATACATTGTACGAGTGCTGACATTGTGCATGCTCTGTTGCCTGTGTCTATGTGCCTGTGGTTCTGTCAGTGTGATCATGTGATGTATCTTACCCCAGGAATGTGTCAATAAAGTTTCCCCTTCCTAGGACAATGAATTCATGGTGTTCTTATTTCAATTTCCAGGAGTGTATAAAACATATTCAGTTTCACACATTTTTTTATTTGGAAGAAGAATAATGAGAAGGATAATAATTTTCAGTTAAAGTACACGCTATGCAGCAGGAAATACAAATAACTTCCCATGTACCGCAGTTCTCAGGCAATGTCCACCGTCCTGCTTGGAGCTTAAATATCTGATTCAGTTGCACAGAAATTGTTTACGTTATTCACCACGGAAGGCATTAACGTGTCTGGAAAATTTTCACAGTAACGTTTAGAACACTATATTCGTCATATAATACTTATATTCATTTTGGTCATTTAAATCACGTTGAAGCCCAACGCGTGTGAACATCAAGCTTATAAATAACTCTTCCTGGAAATGGATGTACTGTGTACTATCCAAATTGCTAGTATTTGTACTGTCAGTAATCTGTGTCCCCCCCCCCCCCTTCCGCCAGCCATCCACATAAACCATACATCTTGTCAAGGTGAGTAGACTTGCTTGCCTCACCATTTCAGACTACCACACTGTAGGCACAACCACCACTACGGTGGGTGTAAAATACTCTACAGGTAAAATAGTCCCCCATTCGGATCTCTAGTCGGCGACCATTCAGGAAATTGTACTCATTAGGAAAATCAAAAGTGGCTTTCTACTGATCGCATTGTGGGATGGTCGAGCCCTTGATGGCATAGGTAGATTATATAATTTATGAGAGGGAAACTTACAGTTCTAAGTTAAATACAGTGGGAATTAGTGACGTGAAGTAGCAGTAAGACACGGACGCGAGACTAGTAGAAAGTCAGCAACTCAAAATGAAATAGGGGTAATCCAGGGGAAGGCGTAGTAATTACTATTAGCAGCATAATGAACAAATTATAGTAGCCAAAAGAGACACGAAGACCAAATCAGCCACCACAGTACAAGTTTAGACGTCAAGAATAACTGCAGATGATGATGAAACTGAAATAATTTATGGAGCGGTAAAGGAATGTATTCAGCCATTTAAGTGATATGAAAATTCAACTGTGATTAGGACTAGAATTCGGTAGTGAGACGAGGAAGAGAATGGAAAATATTATGAGAACTTGACGTCGCGAAAAGAAATGAAAGGAGAACCTGTGTAATGTTAAGAGAGATATTTCACAACCAAATTTTTAAATTGTAAGACATTTACAGGAGCATATGTGAGCTCCGACCATAATATATTGGTTATGAATGCAGAAAATAAAGCAGGTGAAAGGGAATAGATATGTCAAAAAAATGAGACTGACAAAGTACAAAATGGCTGTACAGGGAAGGCTAGAGGAAAAATGCTCTGCCGTAGAAGCATGCATAGCTATGGGGGAAATAGATGCCGCCCAAAGGAAAATTAGAGATGTTTGAAGCTAACAGAGGCAGCTGTGTGCATATGAAGAAGTTATGTGGCAAGCAAGTTCTAAGAAGAGACAGTTGAAAGGTGGCAGTAGAATGTAGAGGGTATATATCGGGAACAAACTTGAGGATTGTTGTGGTTGGCAGGAGAGCCAACACAGGGTTACTAAAGGAGGCCGAAATGCACGCGTTTTAGCTCACGCAGGCTGGCGTGAGGTCTGGAACATGACAAGGAAATTAGAATTGAGAAAATCGGACGTAGCTGGTGGAATACTTAACTTTAATCCACTAATGGCGAACGTCGCTCTTGACGGTACATGATTTACAATATCAATAGAAACTGATCATGGCGCCTTGCTGGGTCGTAGCAAATAACGTAGCTGAAGGCTACGCTAACTATCGTCTCGGCAAATGAGAGCGTAATTTGTCAGTGAACCATCGCTAGCAAAGTCGGCTGTACAACTGGGGCGAGTGCTAGGAAGTCTCTCTAGACCTGCCGTGTGGCGGCGCTCGGTCTGCAATCACTGATAGTGGCGACACGCGGGTCCGACGTACACTACCGGATCGCGGCCGATTTAAAGGCTACCACCTAGCAAGTGTGGTGTCTGGCGGTGACACCACAAGGATAATGTTAGAAAAGAGGAAGTAGGTGAAGATGAAACGGGGGATGTAACACTGCGAGAATAATTTGACAGAGCACTGGAAGACTTAAGTGGAAACAAGGCTCCTGGAATAGACGACATTCCATAACAGTTATTGAGATCGTAGAGAAAGCCAACCACGACAAAACTATACCATCAGGTGTGCACCATATATAAGATAGGTAAAATTTTTCAGACCTCAAGACGAATGTAATCGTGAAGGAATTTGATGACAGGTGTGAATACTACCGAACTATCAGTTTATTAACTCATGGTTGCAAATCATTGGCACGTATTATTTACAGAAGAAGGGGAAAAACTGCTAGAAGAAGACCTCACGGAAAATCAGTTTCGATTCAAGAGAAATGTAGGAACATGCGAGGCAATACTGACTCTACGACTTATCTTAGAAGATGTGTGAAGCTACGTGTACAGCTTTCGTAGACTTAGAAAAATCTCTAGACAGCCTTGACTGGACTATAATCTTTGAACTTCCGAAGGTATCAGGGATAAAATGCAGGGAACGAAAGGTTATTTACCTGTAGACAAACCATGCTCAAGCTATAGGAGTCAAAGAACAGGAAAAGTTGCCATAGTTGAGAAAGAAGTGAGAGAAGTTTGTAGCCTACCCCTGACATTGAGTAAGCAGTAACGTTAACCAAGGAGACGTCTTGAAAGGGGGCTGTACTTCATGAATAATAACTACAAATTTTTGGTTTTGCCAATGACATTTCTATCTGTGAAAGAGAGCAAACTATTTGGAGGAAGAGTTGAATGAAATGAATAGTGTTTTGAAAAGAGATTCTAAAGCACATATCAACGAAAGTAAAACAAAGATGTTAGAGGTCAATCAAATTCAACAAGGTGGTGCATAGGGAATTAAATTAGGAAACGAGAAATTTAAAGTAACAGTTACGTTTGGCTGCTTGAGCAGTAAAATCACTAATGATGGTCGAAGTGGAAACGATATAAAATATGCACTGCCATTAGCAAGAAAATGATTCCTGAAAAAGAAGAATTAGTTAACAGCTATATCAATTTAAGTGTTAGAAAGCCTTTTCTAAAGATATTTGTCAGGAGGGTAGCTTTTTTTTTTTTCGAGGAGAGATAGTGAGTGACCTCCACGGTGGTGGAGCCGTACTTATAGTGAACAGCGTGGCATTCCGCGTTCCACGTCTGGGTGTGGTTGCAACAGGGACCAAGTGTATATCTTCTTATAAATCAAAGGCTTAAGAGTGGCTTCAAGTTTATTCACGAAAGTATGACAATAATAAAGTCACAGCCGCCATCCTTGGTGAATGTCAAGGATGCTGTTGCTTCGGAGGTATAGACAGCCCCTGTCGTAACTAGACTAGACTTTAGTGGCAATATCCTGAATCAATAGGTTAGCGGAGAGGAAGTGCTAAGTCATGGCTCCGGCCCTGGCATTGTAGAATTGTGGCAGCTTCTGAGAGGACGCTCACGTCTACCAACTAGTAGTCGATGGTTACAGACAGATCATTGCTTTTACGGTAATCTGCGGAAGCTATTTCATCTATGGAGGCTACTAATGGGATCGTGAATGAGACTGGAATTCAACCACTGAAACATTGAAACCGGTTGTAATATAGTAAAATAACATCAGAACGACGACTGGAGATGTTTTATTTCATTAGACAACATTCAATGTTTAACCAATATCACATGTGAAGAAATCTCTTCCGTTCTAAAACTTTGACACAATATGTAACGAATTTCGTAATACTTAGTTTCACAATATTTCCACTCGTTTCTGGTCATCCACACATGACACCCTCGGCACTCAGTAATAGATCTTTTCGGCCATGTATAAGCTACTGCCCCTTTGCTGGGATACTGGAAGATGCCAGCCCGTTAGACAGCGTGCAAGCAGCGGTGAATGGCGTTACGAGGGCGTATTTGGCAAGGAAAGGGATAGTGACCTGTTGGTGTTCACAGATTGAGTTCCGGGTTTACCGATGACGTGTGCGCGCTCTGTTCGGCAGATTATAGCTGGAAGGCGGCGATCTGGCCTGTGCCGTGTTACTGCCACCATCACGCCGGTTGCAGTATATCTGTCAGTTACAAAACCGTTGAAGGAAGCTTACATGCTCGGGTAACCGTTGTGTCCACATATTGTGGACTACTTGGTGACGCCTGTTGTAACGGGCGGTTATTTTGTTGTGAACTGGTGAGTGAGTCACTACATCCAGGTTCTTTTCGGGTGTAGCTGGTACTTGCGGTCGTTTCTCAAAAAAATGTCTCTGAGCACTATGGGACTTAACATCTGAGGTTATCAGTCCGCAAGAACTTAGAACTACTTAAGCCTAACTAACTTAAGGACATCACACAGATTCAGGTCCGACGCAGGATTTGGGTCTGCGACCGTAGCGGTCGCGCGGTACCATACAGAAGCGCCTGGAACCGCTCGGCCGCTCTGGCCGGTGGTCGTTCCCCAGATTTTCTTTCGTGAGTAAAGGTGCTCGTTTGTATTTTTCTACCAGACTGCGTTAGCCGACTTTCTGGATATCTGTTCTCACTTGTGGCAGGTTTTTATTTTCGCCTACTCGCAGTGTTCCTAGGGAGTGTGGCTTGGTTTCTTGTGCACATAAGCCTTCAGTTTCTGTCAGATTTTTCTGTACAATTAGCGGTAAACAACTTGTCTAGCACGTTACCTATTCTGTGATAACCGGGCTTGTTTTATTAATTGGTGTTTTGTATTTTATTACAATAATGACTAATTATCCCCATGTGTGTGTGTGTGTGTGTGTGTGTGTGTGTGTGTGTGTGTTTTACGGGACATTAGCCATTTTCTAATGCCTTATTTACTGAGTTCAGTAGAAAACCGAGAAAGGGACCTCGCTGTAGGCTGTGATTGTTTTGTGGCATTCACCAAATCATTTTGGAACTTTAATTCCCAAATATTTGTGGAAAAGGTAAATAGCTGGTCAGATGATTCTAGTAAATCCGCATTACTTGTTATTACCTTACTTCTGAACTACCTCCGAGCGAGGTGGCTCTGTGGTTAGGACACTAGACTCGTAATCGGCAGGACGATGATTCAAACCCGCGACCGGTCATCCTGATTTAAGTTTTCCGTGATATCCCTAGATCTCTTTAGGCAAGTGCCGGGATGGTTCCTTTGAAAGGGCACGGCCGGCTTCCTTCCCCATTCTTCCCTAATCCGATAGCACCGATGACCTCACTGCCTAGTCCTCTCCCCCCAAATTAACGAACCAACCTGGAATACCATCTTGTTTATTAAATATCTTAAGATTAGTTTTTCCGTTTCTGCCTGCCGGACATAGCTGATTTCTTCTAGATACTCATATCTGGACAGCTATTGCCGTCGTTAGCTTACTTATAGCCCCTCAGGTTAAACGTTTGCCTATCTTTGGTGTTTTATAATGCCGATAAGGGAACGTTTAAATTTATAATTAACTTTTCTTATGATTCACTGCAACTGATTTCTACTAAATCCTTCGCTTTCAACAACTACAGACCTTGTATGCATGGGCGCTGGTCGTTCATTCACTTATCCTGTATGTATCTCACATGCTTATTTGACGTTCATCACGTGTAATAACCTATCAACGAGCAACGACGTATGGCAGTTAATGAGCTTACTGCAACCGCCGTATTTGGATTATCTCAGTTTAGCCGGGCAGGGTGGGGAAATCTTTGTTACGTTTATAAATTATCATCTTACATCCAAGCATTTGAAGGGTTGAATTTATTTTTGCGCCCAGCCTTGGCCTTACCTGCCTGTTTATTTAGTTATCGTGCTCCCACTGTTAGAATGCCCGTTTTATCGTTGCAAAGAGTTTAGTTATTCCTGGCAGTAAACTTCTGTGCATGTATGCTTTACCGTGTGATACCTGTACTCGACCACTCCTCAACTAACGCTTCAGTTTCATTCATTTAAACCACGTTAAATCGAAGCATCGGTGAACATCAGACGGCTAAATGTTCCTCCCTGGTAATGTGTGTACTCTGTACTGTCCAAATTGATAAATATTTAATCTGTTGGAATTTTACTCACTGGTAATTTAATGCAGTATATTTTATGGTTGTCCACTATAATGAATGGAGGTTCTCTTTTCTCCTGAAACAATGAAGCAGTATGTAACGAAGTGGCGCGTAGCTGAGACTGTTCGATATCCCAGAAGACCACTTTTCCGCTACATCAAGATTTCCCTTTTGTTGCAACAGGCTAGTACTGACATCCCGAAGCCACGCTGTTGAGAACACCAATCGCATCACCAACATTAAACTACAATGACGTAGTAAATAGTAGAGCATCTAGAGTAATTAATATCCCCAATCTGAATGAACTGAATGTGCTTACTAATATACTAGTGCGTAGACATAAAGGATGTTTGTTGTAGCTGGTGACGCAGAGCACCATACTTGTAGCACTGGCCTTCATCCGGGACTGAGAAGCCCGTTTACGTCGGTAGGCCAGTTAAGACGCAATCGAAAAATTGTCCTTTACCCCATCTGAGACCCATTCTACTCACAAAGCGTGAAGGTAGTCACTTCCCCCTCGTGGTGATAGGAATTAGGGCAGTCTCCACGGGTGCTGTCGGTAGCTCTACCCTGTGATCCAGTGGTTGGGTTGCATAGTCCAGGCTTCACGTTGACATCTTTTGAAGGTACGTGCACTTAGCAAAGTGATGCTGCGTGCTCCAGAGCAACTGTTTATAAATAAATAATAAAACGACAATTCCACAACCTATTCACATCATATAGAATTTTTTGCACCATCATTTCAACTTAGGAAAACTGTGCTACATCGCCAACAAATAGACGATTCTTGTGAGTCGTTAATCTTGTCAATCCTCCTTCAGGGGCTACACTGAGTGGAGTGGAAAAACGCTTCGTATTTGAGCTTCGTATCAGAACATTTTGTGTTGGAGACATCGTGGTGTGTAATTCCTGTGCAGCTTTCAGTCTTTTACACCTTGTACTAACTCTCGTTATGTCTACGCTACTTTCATTTCAGTTTCATGCTCATTTTCACGGACGTTCGACTTTATTTTCGTTTCCGGTGCCAGGCTTCTGATTCCGACAATGACGCTGCTTTTGCAGTCTGATTCCAGTATCGATTCAGATTTTGATTCTGCTGCTAGCGATATATTCTCATAATTGCATAATTACTCGCATTGTAATCTGTTCGAACTCACTTGGAGCCACTTGTGCATAACTCCTCTCCATTCCCAGCTGAACGGTGAGGAGGACCTGCTGAGTGTCCTTGCACCAGTGGAAAACGCACTTAATCCGCTTTACTCGCACGGAAGGATCGAAGCACTCAGCTCCAGTCAGTTGCCAACTACGCATTACGCGCCGACCGCTCCACCAAGTGCATCTAGACAGCAGCACATCACACACCGCCGATCAAATGGCTCTGTGCACTATCGGATAAACATCTGATGTTATCAGTCCCCTAGAACCTTGAACTACTTAAACCTAACTAACCTAAGAACATCACACTACACCCAATCACCACGAGGCAGAGAAAACCCCTGAACCCGCCCGGAATCGAACCCGGGAACCCGGGCACGGGAAGCGAGAACGCTACCGCACGACCACGAGCTGCGGACCACAGCCGATCACGTATTATTTGCCTTCGACAGCCTCGATACAAGACGTGGGTGAGATCAGATCGATAATAGCTCTTCAGAATTCAAACGGTTTCCTAGTGAAATACCCTGAGATCCGAGAATCTTTATGTATCATTCTTACATTAATAAACTAAGCTTAACAAAAGACGTAACTAGCTTGCTGATGAGACCACTTCCACGACAGCAGGAGAAACATGTAAAAGCCATCACTCTGATAAACTGGGGAGGCGACCGTGCCCCAAACTGAATTTGCCTCACATTTTACGACGGGGCCGCCGTGCCGGCTAGCCTGTATGTCAGTTATAGGCGATTTTTCACATCCACCTACGTAAATACCGGGCTAGTTTCCACATTCCACCTCATCCCAAGGCGGGGGGGGGGAGGAGGGGGGGGGGGGCTGTCGGGGGAGTGGGAGGGAGAAGGGGACTCAATTGCGGTACCTATCTAAAGCCTCTGAAAGTGGCGACTCCATCATAATAAGAAAGTGTGTGAGTTTAGGGATGGTTTTATGTGAAACTGGAATACCGTACCAGTCCCGACCTGACACAAGCTGGATAAAGGGAGTAGCACAGGAAGGAGCTAAACATCTTCCTGTTTTCTATTATAAACCTAATGCATGTGCAATCAGCATATCAAGCTATTGAATTCTTATTGTTGCGGTATTTCAGTAAACTTGGTTATTTGCAGGATAGGCTACAGTCGAGTGACGATTTCACTGTAAATAGTTTATGTGAAACAAATGTTGTGCTTCTGGATTAAAGGAGACCACTCACAGACTGGTCTTCCAGCTGGCACCATGTAGGGACATACGTGTGCGTGCGCGCCTGTGTGTGTGTGTGTGTGTGTGTGTGTGTGTGTGTGTGTGTGTCTGTGTGTGTGTGTGCGTGCGCGTGCTACTCTAGCTCGAAACCGACCTACTCTGAAAGCTAGCTAGTTCTCTTCCTTTTGTGTATGTCTAGCGACGACTCAACGCTTCTGCCTTTCGTTGAGCGGCCTCATGTAGAAACAAAGTATTCAAAGAAGTGTTCACAATTTAGCAGATCTGTAAACCTTGCATGTCTTCTGCGCGCTTCACATTTTATGTCAGGTAGTGTACATAAATAGAAATAAATAAACGTTTTAACAACAGTAATACAGTTTCCAAATCTCCTATACAATGTTTTCTTGTACGAGTACTTCATATTATTCGACCTTACCTTCACTATCTCCCTCAGTTTACTTATCTTAACTTAACGCCGGCAGGGGTGGCAGAGCGGTTCTAGGCGCTACAGTCTGGAACCGAGCGACCGCTATTGTCGCAAGTTCGAATCCTGTCTTGGGCATGGATGGGTGTGATGTCCTTAGGTTAGGTTTAAGTAGTTCTACGTTATAGGGGAGTAATGACCTCAGAAGTTAAGTCCCATGGTGCTCATAGCCATTTGAACCATTTTTCTTAAGTAATGGCAATGTAGCTGTATTGTTCACCAAAATCATTTTCTCATCTTATACTTCGGGAAAAACTAGGGACAGATCTGTTAATAAAGTATATTGTCGCTTCTTCCACCAATCCATAACATCTTGAGTGCCAAAGTCGTCTTCAAAAATACACCGGCTGCCCTTAATGGCCAGGTGCCTGTGTTGGGTGCTTGCGTTTGCCTCCAGCACAAGAGCAGGTATGCGAGCAAGTGATCACCTTTTTCGCAACACGTGTGCATTTATGTTTCTATTCACAGTCAAATAACACGAAACACGCTGTTCCAGTGACCAGAATGTCCACACTGCTAGCAGCAAGTATCGTCATTGCTGGTAAATTGCCACAGACATACGAACTCTTAGAAAGAAGGGAGGGTACTGCGATATTACGTAACAAATGTGTGAGCGTGTTGGAAGAGAGAAATATCTCAATGAGTGGTTTGTTTTATAGCCTTACTTGTGATTTTGGAGTATAGTGTCATTCTTTTGGCCCCCTCATGGCTCTGACTCCCTGCCACAGGGGACACCTTATGCCGGTGGAAGCTCCAGTTGAATTAAATCTACAGCATCGAAAACTTAGGTCATCGTGGCTGATACTTAGGCAACTTTAAATCTCTAGGAAACTACATTAGCCAATGTTTAACGGTTCTTACTCGTATTCCATGTTTAAGGTTTACGGTGAATACTTCAATAACAGCGAATATACGTTTATTTCTGAACATGCAACATCACATAAGAATACGGAAAGGAAGCTCTGAGAGTGTAACGCTTTTCTGATTACGTGTATGTCTGGGGATTTTGGATAGCAAACGTATGGTTCTGCAATACCCAAAGAACAATGGAAGCAGTTACTTTAATTATATTGGAGTTTATCATATTGAGATAGTGGAAAAAACTTTTTTATAACCAAGTTTGCATTAACGCATATTTATTACTGACGACCGGTTTCGACAGTTGAAATTATCATCTTCAGATCTTAATTTTTTGTTGTTGTAAATTGTGTTCCATTATGAATTCGTCACTCGCGCCTTGTCATTATGAGTGACAAACACATTATAGCCAACAATTTTCTTTCTGATCATCAGAAGATGACATTTTCAACAAAATAAATTAGTCGTCACTAATAATTAATATTAATTAATGAAATCTTAGCTGTTTCAAGCTCAGTTACATTTATAAGCACGCTTTAAGAGTAACTTTATGTGCTCTCGTCGATGAAAATCCGTACCTATTATAAAATGAGTGATGAAAACAACATCCTTGTCAAAGGCATGAGGTCGAGGTGAAATGGTAGTGTAGCACACGGCGCTCGAATTCGCAAGCTTTATTAAGTTATTATTTGAGAATTACACACATAAAGTCACACATAATATCAAATCTTTATGAATTTTTTTCTTGCTGAACACCCACAAACGACGAGAGGAAAAAGTTTGTCCTTACTACATTTTCACTGTTCATGCAGTAAAATTGCCCCAACTTGCGTGACATTTAAATTTATTACCTTACTGCTAGTAATTCAATTCACATCAAATTTCGTAGATCCTGACTAACTGCTGTTGGCTTCTGTCTCGGGTTCCTCGGCCGACATTCGTCTGATGACTGGGGCTTCTACAGACACGTCTTTGTCCTAGAATCTGATTGAAATGAGTAGGACTGCCTTCAGGGGTGAGGGCCACCTCAAACTGAATCATCACACGAACGTCGGCTGAGACAGAAGCCAACAGGCAGTTGGTCAACAATTGGCTATGAAAGCTTTAACAATTCTGTATTCGTAGACACTATCTACATATGTCTCACAATGTACCTACATAATTATATCATCGTACAACACGTAAGGCGCTATGATGCCATAAACAATGAGACGCGTGGAAAACAATCTCAACATGCATGGCGTTTAAATTTATTACTTCTTTACCACTAAAGCTATTTACAATACATTTCACAGAAAACAGCGACGTGTACCACTGTCTGTAACTGAAAAAAATCATAATTGTACGAAACAGTTCCAAAGATATGCCGTCATAAACACTGAGATGCGTGAGAATCAAGTGGTAGAGAAATTTTCTAGCAATACAGATGAAATATGTGTACAAATAAGAGTGAAATAAGTTAAATAGATGTGAAAGATGTTTGAATACGCGTACGGGGTCAAAACCACGCGTAAAGGTTCAAAGTAAATGCCTGGAAAAATTTCAACCACAACATTTGCTTATAATATGGAATGAAATATTATGGGAAATACTACTGAAACTGGTACGCCAGACAAAGGTCAGACTCGCAGTTTCAGCACGCCAAGGCTGCAGCATTCATAGAAGGATATGTTTGTTACATCTGTTGTGTGTGTGTGTGTGCGGGTGCTGAAAGATTGCACAAAATGGAAAGTGATAAATATTTTGTAAATACGAGCAAAGGGGAAGGACTCTCATTCAGTGTAAGTGCTTCACAAACTAGCACGCCTGAACAGAGAGATGGAGTAGATGTTAAAGTAAAAGAGGAGATTTTTGACGATATGTCTTTGTTATTTACGCACAATGGAGTAGAATCTGCTTCAAGGGTGTCAGTTAATATCAACTAATTATGTGATGACAGTGTTGGTAGTGTTTCTGAAACAAGTGTGTCCAATGTGGATACCAGATTTGGTATAGTACGGTGGAACAAGATAAACAGGAAGTATGCAAGAAATGTTTACAGCATTAATGGGTTCTATAAAACAAGGACATACTAATTTGGCTGAATCAATTGCTCAGAAATTAGTAAATTTGATGAAAAATTCTAAAAGCAAACTAATGATCTTAATGAAAAACTTGAAAAGCAGACTAGGATTTTAAAAGAAATGTGGGAAAATGATTTGAAGTCGTTAGAATGTTAAGTGGATGGCAAAATTTCTCAAGTTGAGAATAACTGTCAACAATCCATTAAAACTGTAAAAACTAAATTAACAGATGCCTTGAAAAAAGTTGCTATTGAAAGCAAACAAAGGGTAGATTTGATAAAAGGAAATGTGCAGAAGGTAGATTCAAAATAGAACTGGTAGAGTCTATATTTGTAAATTTTCACAAATTGTTAGAGAGTAAAATCAGTTCTGGATACAGAAAATGTATGAATGGAGTAAAAAGTGTGCCTGACAGAGTGGGTGTGTCTGAAGAAAATGTTCTTCAGCTAACTAACCAGGTAAAAGAGGTTGAAAATAAGTTGTATGAGTATAAAAGTAAGTTATACCAAGTTAAAACTAACCTCAGACGAGGAACTAACACTAGTTGGTATAATTTTGTAACAGAATCGTATGAAATATCAGATGTCGCTAACAGGCAGTTTTTACGTTTTTATCCAACAAAAAATTTACATTCAAAAGAATTTTGGTATGGCTTTGAAGGTATTCTACCTAGTTTGTGGTCCGACAGACAAAAAAAATGGCGTTTATAACGTCTAAATTCTTGGGAGAAGCTAGAACTTGGGCGTTTATCGCTATTGAACAGTACGATACTCAAGATCAATTGAAAGAGGAAAAACAAATGCATTTGCTAAATACCTTTCGGCCTGGGGAAAAGTTAAATCCCAGAAAGGAAAGTGTAAGAAAGCCTGCGGTAAAATGGGTGACACATTTGTCATATTTAAACAATAAAGTCGAGCCAGAACAAATTGTTATGGGCCTGGAAGGTAAGTTGCCCAACAACCGGCGAAGCAAAATAATTGCAGCTCCGAGGGATGACGTTCATAAATTGATTAGTTATCTGAAGAGAGTTGAGAAGTTGTTGCATGAGAAGGAGTACGCACATCGTAATGTCAGACCACCAAATGATGTATAACCGCCGAGAATGTAAATGTTCACAGAAATGGCGTGTACCATGGAAACAGCAGGATCAGAGCTGCCGGGATGTAGTGCTATCTAGCAAATGATAGACGAAATAACGGGAAGGAGCTGCAAAATTATCCATCGCATTCTCCGGTGCGAGAAGATGATGCGTCAAGGCGACAGCAAATGGGAGTAAACGTAAGAAATGGTACAGAATCCCAGAACCCGTTAACCCAAATGCCGTCTTTGAAAGGGCCAGAGCTCAGAAGACGGGAAATAGTAAATTTAACCCACTAGCAAAACCCTTTGTACGTGTTAGAACTAAACAGACAGAGACTCTAAGTGAGGAGCAGAAGAAGGTACAAACAACAGACGAAACGAGCTACATAACCATCTGTAAATTTTTTTTTTTTTTTGGACAGACGTAAACAAAATAACCACTGTATTGCAGACTTAATGGGTGATGTGTTAGCGGAAAATATGACGGAACCTGGTTGGCAGAAAGTTTTTAGCAACCAACTTGAAGTCGAATCATGTTCTGGGGAAGGAGAAAGTAGAGAAGCTGCAGAATTACGGTAATTTAGTGATGTCAATGTAGAAGAAATACTTGCGTCCATAAATGACATTTGTGAGACTATAAGGGAGAGGCAGGAAAATATTGACCAAAATAGGGGTCAGCCAATGAACTGTGGAAAAAAGAAAGAGAGATAGGAAAGGGAGAATGGCGAAACGCCGGAAACAAAATTTGAGCTGACATTAGTGGACAGAGTAGCTGGTATGGGGAAAAGAAGTGATGAGGATAACTCTGCAAAAATTTGCGTAATTTGTGAAAACAGCGAAGGTTTCAATAGCAAGGAGGTTTTGAACAATTTGTTGGAGGAGGGTTCTGACACTAGCAATGAAAGGAAGGTGTTGAGTCAGCCAGTACTTAGTCTGCAAGTGTGTATCGAAAAAGTGCAGTATTTGGCACTTAGTGGCAGTGATTTATGTGCTGTGAGTAAAAGTTGGTTAGAATCGTTGCTAAATAGAAATGAACTTGTAATAATGCCAGTAATTGGGATGCAGATAATTGTAGCTACAGGAAAAGCTAAAATACCTGTTAAACACGAAGTTCTGTTGCCAGTAAGAATAAATGGTGTGTAAGAATTCCATAACTTCCTTATAATCTATCATCTATGTATAAAAACCCTGATTGGCGTACATTTCTTTAACCAGTAAAAATGGAGATTAAATTTTAATGACAATTTTGTAATTTTAGAAATAAATTTGAAGGACGTGGTTGTACCATTTTTTCGAAAAAATAATTTCATCAAAGGAGAAGTAGCCAATATACGAATCAGGTATTGTAGAAGGATAGAAGATTTAGAGGGCTACTATGAGTATGTTGATAATGTGGCGGTGGAACCTGAGGAAATGAAGGCGGCACAAGAAAAAATAGGGAGGCCTCAGAGGGCTTGCAACCTATGCAGTGGTAGGTGTTTCATGAACACCAGGTTCTCTAGTTATTGGCAGTGCTATTTCAGTTTCTTTTCGCATTGTCAATCTTCCTCTTCTGTCATTCTGAGCTGAATCTATGATCTTTAATTTTCTTCTCTATCAGTGAAGGTAAAGTATTTGAGAGCCTCAGAGGGGATTGTGGGGTCTTATAGCAAAATAAGTTTTATGGTGATAGAAATGGGGTCAAATAGTAATGGAGTGAAATGACGACACAAGTATGTTCACGCAGGAAAATAATGAAGGTTCAAATGGTTCAAATGTCTCTGAGCACTATGGGAGTTAATTCTGAAGTCATCAGTCCCCTAGAGCTTAGAACTACTTAAATCTTACTAACCTAAGGACATTACACATATCCAATACCGAAGCAGGATTCGAACCTGCGATCGTAGCGGTCGCGCGGTTCCAGACTGGAGTGCCTAGAACCGCTCGGTCACTCTGGCCAGTTTAAAATAATGGCAGATAGGATGAAATATCCTGTGGGAATATGTAAAAATAAATTCGACGCTGAGTGATGTGTAGTGAAATGAAAGCTACTAGATGTGACATGTGAGGTTAATAAAGGAGATTTTGATGTTGGACACTAAAGTGTAGTGGTCAGGAAAAGGCATCTTGTAATGATGAAAAGGGATATACAGTGGCCACATAGTTAAATGAAGTTTAACACATGTGACGAAAAATTTACCTGGATAAAGCTGAAGAACATTTATGATGAAAGGCAAATCATGAATGTGCAGATTACTGTATAAAACTGTGTAATTATGTGGAAAGGACAGACGAAAATACAACACGTTTTGATTGCATATACATCAAATTCCGTTTAGTGTAGGTGTGTGTGTGTGTGTGTGTGTGTGTGTGTTGTGTGTGTGTGTGTGTGTGTGTGTGTGTGTGTGTGTGTGTGTGTGTGTGTCTGTGTGTGTGTTTTGAGGGTGTAGTCTGGGTGGAGGTGGATGATGTCCCATTTTGTCAAAAGCGATTAACAGGACTTTTCTGTAGTTTCTTTTTTGCCTACCTTCATCCTTCAGACTCTATACACGAGTGGTAGGATGTAGTGTGAGATTCCGAAATGAAGTATGGGGACCTTGGACGGGAGGCGTGTAGTTCTTCTGTAACCATGGAACATTGTAAGTAGTTATTTAAATTATAAGGACGATTTCGTTGTTCTTTTATTTGGTCTGGTCGATGTGAACTACTGTATTAATGAATCAAAACAGCTCTTAAGAAACGAGTTCGGATTGGCTTCGGCACATCGAGAATCCCACAATTACGTATTTGTGGGATATACGCATGGAGGCTTTTCATTATGTTCTGGTGTGCCTTTCTTGTTTCTAGGTGTTCTTACTTGCGATCAGCTTTAAATGGTCTTTCCGCTTCACTCTGTCTATGCAATACGAGAAATTAACCAGCCACAAACAAGGAAATGCACGACAATTAACTTGATTATGCCGGTGCGATAGCGCAAATGGAGATCTGAAATTACGCGAAAAACTGAAACTTTCAACAGTGACACGTAGTAAAATACTTTCAACTGTGGGACGTAATAAAACAAAGCACTTAACGAACAAATCGACAGGTGCCCAACACTGTTGAACTTGTCTTCCAGTCTGAGATGCGGGACTCATCGCCTGGCCACGGTGCCCCATGTGCACACGTCACATGCATGAGTGACGTCACACAGTTGGACACGCCCCCTTGCCTCTTCCTGCGACGGCAGCATGCACCTAGTGCGCACTGAAAGATATTTTTATTGCACGAAAAGTGGCAACTGACACTAAACAATAGGAAGTGTGAGACGGTTTACTTGAATACTAAAACTGATGTGTCAACTTTAGGTTACACGATAAATCACACATGGTTAAAGGTTGTCGATGAATTAAATACTTAGAGACTATTGCTACGAACAACTTGGTTTGAAAGTATCATATAGAAAATGTTATGCGGAAGGTGAATCGAAGGCAGATCTCTCAGGAGATGCAACAAATCAACTAGAAAAGACAGCCTACATTATCATTGCCCATACTGGTCTGCAGTATTGCTGAGCAGTATGACATTCTTTCGAGATACAATTGACAGAGGGCATCGAAAAAGTTGAAAAAAGTGCGGTTCGTTTTGTATTATCGCGAAATAGGGGACAGACGGTCAGATACGGTAAGCGAGCTGGAGTGGCAATGGTTAAAACAAAGGAGTTTTACGTTGCGGCGTGACCTTCTCAACAAATGGCACGACATGGAATCAACGAGTCGTCGGAAGCTGCTTTCAGAAATAATGAGCCATGGAGCCTCTATAGCCTCTCCATTATGTCTCATGAATCTTCGATGGGACACATGTTCGGCGATGTGAATGGCCAAACCAATCAATCGAATGGTCGAGGATGTACATCAAACCAACTGTGGCCCGGCAACATCTTTGGGCACATGAAGTCCATGAATGGCTGCAAATGGTCTACAAGTTCCCGAACATAGCCATTTACATTCAGTGATAGCTTTAGTTGGACTAGAGGACGGGTCCACCTTTTTGTAAACACAGCCAACGCCACTATGTAGCCACCACCAGCCTGCACAGTGCATTGTTGACAAAATGGGTCTGTGGCATCTTGGGGTCTGCACCACAGTCTAACCCTAACTTCAGCTTTTACCAACTGGAACCGGGATTCTTCTGACCAGACTACGGTCTTACAGTCTTGTAGGGTCCGACTGATATGATCACAAGACCAGGAGAGGCGCTACAAACGATGTTGTGCTGTTAGCAAAGGCACTTGCGTCAGTCGCCTGCTGCTATAGCCCATTAAGGCCAAACTTCACCGCACTATCCTAACGAATACGTTCGTCGTGCGTCCCAAATTGACTCCTACGGTTACTTCACGGTGTTGTTCGACTGTTGGCACTGAAAACTCTACGCAAGCGACACTGGGCTTTGCCCTTAAGAGAAGGTCATCGGCCAGTGCGTTGTTCGTTGTAAGAGCTAGTGCTTGAAATTCGGTATTCTCGTCATGGACTGGTCGGCTGGTCCCGGCCGAGGTTCGAGTCCTCCCTCGGGCATTAGTGTGTGTGTGTGTTTGTCCTTAGGATAATTTAGGTTAAATAGTGTGTAAGCTTAGGGACTGATGACCTTAGCAGTTAAGTCCCATTAGATATGACACACATGTGAACATTTGGCGTTCTCGGCACTTTCTTGACACTGTGGATCTCATTCTGTGGAATTCCTTAAGGATTTCCAAAATAGAATGTCAGATGCGTCTAGCTCCAACTATCACTCGGCATTCAAACTCTGATAAATCCGTTGTGCGAACATATATTTTTGTTGTGGTCTTCAGTCCTGAGACTGGTTTGATGCAGCTCTCCATACTACTATATCCTGTGCAAGCTTCTTCATCCCCCCAGTACCTACTGCAACCTACATCCTTCTGAATCTGCTTATTGTATTCATCTCTTGGTCTCCTTCTACGGTTTTTACCCTCCACGCTGCCCTCCAATACAACATTGGTGACCCCTTGATGCCTCAGAACGTGTCCTACCAACCGATCCCTTCTTCTAGTCAAGTTGTGCCACAAACTCCTTTTCTCGCCAACTCTATTCAATACCTCCTCATTAGTTATGTGACCTACCCATCTAATTTTCAGCATTCTTCTGTAGCAGCACATATCGAAAACTTCTATTCTCTTCTTGCCCAAACTATTTATCGTCCATGTTTCACTTCCATCTGATGCTGCGGAATTCGTTAAAGATTTCCAAAATAGAATGTCACATGCATCTAGCTCCAACTATCACTCGGCATTCAAACTCTGATACTTCTGTTGTGCGACCATATGATGTTGTTTTCCACACAAATACTTTCAGAAACGACTTCCTGACACTTAAATCTATACTCGATGTTAACAAATTTCTCTTCTTCAGAAACGCTTACCCTGTCATTGTCAGCCTACATTTTTTATCCTCTCTACTTCGACCATCATGAGATATTTTGCTCCCCAAATAGCAGAACTCCTTTACTACTTTAAGGGTCTCATTTCCTAACCTAATTCCCTCAGCATCACCCGGCTTAATTCGACTACATTCCATTATCCTCGTTTTGCTTTTGTTTATGTTCATCTTATATCCTCCTTTCAAGACACTATCCCCTCCATTCAACTGGTCTTCCAAGTCCTTTGCTATCTCTGACAGAATTATAATGTCATGGGGGAACCTCAAAGTTTTTATTTCTTCTCCATGGAATTTAATACCTACTCCGAATTTTTATTTTCTATCCTTCACTGCTTGCTCAATATACAGATTGAATAACATCGGGGACAGGCTAAAAACCTGTCTCACTCCCTTCCCAACCACTGCTCCCCTTTCTTGTCCCTCGACTCTTAAAACTGCGCTCTGGTTTCTGTACAACTTGTAAATAGCCTTTCGCTCCTGTATTTTATCCCTGCCATCTTCAGAATTTGAAAGAGAGTATTCCAGTCAACATTGTCAAAAGCTTTCTCTAAGTCTACAAATGCTAGAAACGTAGGTTTGCCCTTCCTTAATGTAGCTTCTAAGATAAGTCGTAGGGTCAGTATTGCCTCACGTGTTCCAACATTTCTACGAAATCGAAATTGATCTTCCACGAGGTCCGCATCTACTAGATTTTCCATTCGTCTGTAAAGAATTCGCGTTAGTATTTTGCAGCCGTGACTTATTAAACTGATAGTTCGGTAATTTTCACATCTGTCAACACCTGCTTTCTTTGGAATTGGAATTATTATATTCTTCTTGAACTCTGAGGGAATTTCGCCTGTCTCATACATCTTGCTCACCAGATGGTAGAGGTTTGTCAGGACTGGCTCTCCCAAGGCTGTCACTAGTTCTAATGGAATGTTGCATACTCCAGGGGCCTTGTTTCGATTCGTCTTTCACTGCTCTGTCAAATTCTGCACGCAGTATCATATCTCCCATTTCATCTTCATCAACATCCTCTTCCATTTCCATAATATTGTCATAAAGTACATCGCCCTTGTATAGACCCTCTATATACTCCTTCCACCTTTCTGCTTTCCCTTCTATGGTTAGAACTGGGTTCCCATCTGAGCTCTTCATATTCATCCAATGATTTTCTCACATGAGTGTAGGCTGAAAGTCTACCTCAGCGAAGCACTGAAGCGCGCAGAGAAGAGTAGTCAAGTAGATGTAAATATCAGGTGTTTTTCACGATCAGCGAAGAACTAATCGTGAAATGCTTTCTACATACACTCCTGGAAATTGAAATAAGAACACCGTGAATTCATTGTCCCAGGAAGGGGAAACTTTATTGACACATTCCTGGGGTCAGATACATCACATGATCACACTGACAGAACCACAGGCACATAGACACAGGCAACAGAGCATGCACAATGTCGGCACTAGTACAGTGTATATCCACCTTTCGCAGCAATGCAGGCTGCTATTCTCCCATGGAGACGATCGTAGAGATGCTGGATGTAGTCCTGGGAACGGCTTGCCATGCCATTTCCAGCTGGCGCCTCAGTTGGACCAGCGTTCGTACTGGACGTGCCGACCGCGTGAGACGACGCTTCCTCCAGTCCCAAACATCCTCAATGGGGGACAGATCCGGAGATCTTGCTGGCCAGGGTAGTTGACTTACACCTTCTAGAGCACGTTGGGTGGCACGGTATACATGCGGACGTACATTGTCCTGTTGGATCAGCAAGTTCCCTTTCCGGTCTAGGAATGGTAGAACGATGGGTTCGATGACGGTTTGGATGTACCGTGCACTATTCAGTGTCCCCTCGACATTCACCAGAGGTGTACGGCCAGTCTAGGAGATCGCTCCCCACACCATGATGCCGGGTGTTGGCCCTGTGTGCCTCGGTCGTATGCAGTCCTGATTGTGGCGCTTACCTGCACGGCGCCAAACACGCATACCACAATCATTGGCACCAAGGCAGAAGCGACTCTTATCGCTGAAGACGACACGTCTCCATTCGTCCCTCCATTCACGCCTGTCGCAACACCACTGAAGGCGGGCTGCACGATGTTGGGGCGTGAGCGGAAGACGGCCTAACGGTGTGCGGGACCGTAGCCCAGCTTCATGGAGACAGTTGCGAATGGTCCTCGCCGATACCCCAGGAGCAACAGTGTCCCTAATTTGCTGGGAAGTGGTGGTGCGGTCCCCTATGGCACTGCGTAGAATCCTACGGTCTTGGCGTGCATCCGTGCGTCGCTGCGGTCCGGTCCCAGGTCGACGGGCACGTGCACCTTCCGCCGACCACTGGCGACAACATCGATGTACTGTGGAGACCTCACGCCCCACGTGTTGAGCAATTCGGCGGTACGTCCACCCGGCCTCCCGCATGCCCACTATACGCCCTCGCTCAAAGTCCGTCAACTGCACATACGGTTCACGTCCACGCTGTCGCGGCATGCTACCAGTGTTAAAGACTGCGATGGAGCTCCGTATGCCACGACAAACTGGCTGACACTGACGGCGGCGGTGCACAAATGATTCACAGCTATCGCCATTCGACGGCCAACATCGCAGTTCCTGGTGTGTCCGCTGTGCCGTGCGTGTGATCATTGCTTGTACAGCCCTCTCGCAGTGTCCGGAGCAAGTATGGTGGGTCTGACACACCGGTGTCAATGTGTTCTTTTTTCCATTTCCAGGAGTGTAACATACTTCGCTTAACGTAAGATCCTAAGTGGTGCTAAAAGGTACTTCTGTTCTAGTACTGAGCTCATTCGAAGAACAGCAGTCGAAACGGACGATGCTGTTCCTGAAAGTAGGTGCGGACGCCGCCAGCACAACAGTCCGCTACGAGTCGTAGAGCGCCCCGAGCGCCATGTCGGACTGCTGCGTCCGGCTGTCACGCAGCCCGACGACCGCCGTGGCCAGCAGCCGCTGCCGAGGGGGATTTAATTTGGACGGGGCAGCGCGCCGCCACTGTGCGGTCTGCTGCGGCTGGACAGAATGGCCGCGACGTGGCCGTTGGTCGCACCTGGCGTCGCCGTCCCGGCCCCGACACGGCGATCAGCGCTCACGCCGCAGCACGGCTCGCTGTCCCACTGTGTGCCGGCTGCATCTCTCTGCGCAACAGTCTCATCGTGATAGCGAGCAAGCGAAACGGGGACACTGCCAGAAAAGTGCTGTAAGAGTAGGACAAGTAGCAGCCTAAATGCTAGAAGCAATGAATGACACTGGGTGGTTAAAATTAACTATCTAATGCCAACTAAATATGACAGATATGCAAATGCGTTAATGCGGAACCGACTGACGCTGAAAAAAGTAGTTCGTATAATTGCCACCAGGAGTGAAAATGGCGCTGTGAATGCTAGAAAGATGTTTAGAAATTTTCCCATATGTAATACATTAGGAACGGACGTTGGCAGAAAGGGTCAAACAAGACAGAAAAGGCATTATGTTAATGGTTCAAAGGGCTCTGAGCATTATAGGACTTAACATCTGTGGTCATCAGTCCCCTAGAACTTAGAACTACTCAAACCTAACTAACCTATGGATATTACACACATGCATGCCTGAGGCAGGATTCGAACCTGCGACCGCAGCGGTAGCGCGGTTCCACATTGCAGCGGCTAGAACCTCTCGGCCACACCGGGCGTCCATTATGTTGACTTTGTTAGTAACTGCCGATTACACAATTTGTTCATCATAAGCACCAGAGAAGTCGACAGGATACGTGATCAACATTTCCTCACAGCAGTTCCTGTTGAATCTGAACGTCGTGTTATTGTACACTTCTTTTAGATCAGCTGGAGACTGAACGGGTCCTTTGTAAAGGAGTTCTCATAGCTATCCCCAAAGGTAAAAGTCACATGGACTCAGATCAGCTGATTTTGTAAGCCGTGCTGCTGGAGATAATACGTTCATGGAAGATGGCACTGAGCAAATTTTTCACTGCGTGAGCAACATTAGATGTTGCTCCATCTTGCATGAAGGCAGTGGTTTACTCACAGTAGCGCCCTTCCAAAACAGGAACCACATGCTGCATAGGTCTCGGTAGTATTCGGACGTCAAGCTGTATCTGACTGGTACTCTAGGTATGTTTTCTTCAAAGAAGAACGACACCGTACAGTCACATACGCAAGCGCAATGGCTTCTCGTGTACAACACGCAGCTGAACAGTACGATCAATATGACAATTCTGTGTATTCTTTGCGCCATGTAACTCCATAGAATGCTGCCTGGCCACAACAAATTAACTTCAATCCGTGCCAGAAACTGAAGAGCAAATTCAGAACGTTGCTTCAGATCATTAGGTTTTAGTTATTGCATTGTCTGGATTTTTTTATGGGTACCATTATAACATAGCACGGTTTTCCGCATTGTTCACTATGGGATAGACAATTCTCGTGACACTACACGAGCAGTAGCATTACCTGGGACAATCTCTGCGTGGACAGTAACAGTAACAGAAAACTCACCAATAGCTTCCAGCAGCGTTGGACACCTTCCTCTTCCAGGAGCCACGCCTATCTTATCGGTGTTTTAGAGTTTCATTGTCATCTTCTTTAAACCATTTAATGACTAGAATGAAGTCTTTTAACACGGAATAGTAGTTGGAGCTGGACGCGAGCGATATTCCATTTCAAAAATCATTAGCAAATTTAATATTCTGAGATCCACGGTGCCAACAGTGTGGCGAGAATACTAACTTTCAAGCATTACTTTTCACGCGGACAGCACATTGGTCGAGGCATTTCACTTAAAGACCGAGAAAAGTGGTCTTTGCGTACAGTTGTTAGTGCTAACAGACATGAAAAACTGTGTGAAATAACGGCTGAAATAGTTGTGGGAAGTTCGACGAGTGTATCCGTTAGGACAGTGCGGCAAAAATTGGTGCTAAAGGGCAATGGCAGCAGACGACCGACGCGACTGTCTTTCCTAACAGCACTAAATCTCCTTCAGCGCTTCTCCTGGGTTCCTCAACATATCGATAGGAGTCTACACGACTGGAAAACTGTGGCCTGGTCATGTGAGTCCCGTTTTCAGTTGGTAAGATCCGATGGTAGGGTAAGAGTGTGGCACAGACCCCGTAAATCCATGGACCCAAGTTAACAAGGCACTTAACGGATCATTGCCTGGAAATGGTTTAGTTCGGCTACTTGGAGACCATTAGCAGCAGTTCCGAAACATGTCACCGGGCCACAGTTGATCGTGACTGGTTTGAAGAACATTCTGGATAATTCGGTTTCGGCCAACCAGATTACCTGACAGGAATCTCATAATCTCATCGAACATTTTTGTTTTTGTTTTTTTATTTTTTTGTCATCAGTCTACTCACTGGTTTGATGCGGCCCGCCACGAATTCCTTTCCTGTGCTAACCTCTTCGTCTCAGAGTAGCACTTGCAACCTACGTCCTCAATTATTTGCTTGCCGTATTCCAATCTCTCTCTTCCTCTACAGTTTTTGCCCTCTACAGCTCCCTCTAGTACCATGGAAGTCATTCCCTCATGTCTCACCAGATGTCCTATCATCCTGTCCCTTCTCCTTATCAGTGTTTTCCACATATTCCTTTCCTCTCCGATTCTGCGTAGAACCTCCTCATTCCTTACCTTATCAGTTCACCTAATTTTCAACATTCTTCTATAGCACCACATCCCAAATGCTTCGATTCTCTGCTGTTTCGGTTTTCCCACAGTCCATGTTTCACTGCTGTACTCCAGACGTACATCCTCAGAAATTTCTTCCTCAAATTAAGGCCGGTATTTGATATCAGTAAACTTCTCCTGGCCAGAAATGCCTTTTTTGCCATAGCGAGTCTGCTTTTGATGTCTTCCTTGCTCCGTCCGTCATTGGTTATTTTACTGCCTAGGTAGCAGAATCCCTTAACTTCATTGCCTTCGTGACCATCAATCCTGAAGTTAAGTTTCTCGCTGTTCTCATTTCTACTACTTCTCATTACCTTCGTCTTTCTCCGATTTACTCTCAAACCATACTGTGTACTCATTAGACTGTTCATTCCGTTAACCAGATCATTTAATTCTTCTTCACTTTCACTCAGGATAGCAATGTCATCAGCGAATCGTATCATTGATATCCTTCCACCTTGTATTTTAATTCCACTCCTGAACCTTTCTTTTATTTCCATCATTGCTTCCTCGACGTACAGATTTAAGAGTAGGGGCGAAAGGCTACAACCTTGTCTTGCTCCCTTCTTAATACGAGCACTTCGTTCTTGATCGCCCACTCTTATTATTCCCTCTTGGTTCTTGTACATATTGTATATGCCCCGTCTCTCCCTATAGCTTACCCCTACTTTTTTCAGAATCTTGAGCAGCTTGCACCATTTTATATTATCAAACGCTTTTTCCAAGTCGACAGATTCTATGAACGTGTCTTGATTTTTCTTTAGCCTTGCTTCCATTGTTAGCCGTAACGTCAGAATTGCCTCTCTCGTGCCTTTACTTTTCCTAAAGCCAAACTGATCGTCACCTAGCGCATTCTCAATTTTCTTTTCCATTCTTCTGTATATTATTCTTGTAAGCAGCCTCGATGCATGAGCTGTTAAGATGATTGTGCGATAATTCTCGCACGTGTCAGCTCTTACCGTCTCCGGAATTGTGTGGATGATGCTTTTCCGAAAGTCAGGTGGAATGTCGCCAGACTCATATATTCTACACACCAACGTGAGTAGTCGTTTTGTTGCCACTTCCCCTAATGCTTTTAGAAATTCTGATGGAATGTTATCTATTCTTTCTGCCTTATTTGACCGTAAGTCCTCCAAAGCTCTTTTAAATTCCGATTCTAATACTGGATCACCTATCTCATCTAAATCGAATCCTGTTTCTTCTTCTATCACATCAGACAAATCTTCACTCTCATAGAGGCTTTCAATGTATTCTTTCCACCTACCTGCTCTCTCCTCTGCATTTAACAGTGGAATTCCCGTTGCACTCTTAATGTTACCACCGTTGCTTTTAATGTCACCAAAGGTTGTTTTGACTTTCCTGTATGCTGAGTCTGTCCTTCCGACAATCATATCTTTTCAGATGTCTTCACATGTTCCTGCAGCCATTTCGTCTTAGCTTCTCTGCACTTCCTATTTATTTCATTCCTCAGCGACTTGTATTTCTGTATTCCTGATTTTCCCGGAACATGTTTGTACTTCCTCCTTTCATCAATCAACTGAAGTATTTCTTCTGTTACCCATGGTTTCTTCGCAGCTACCTTCTTTGTACCTATGTTTTCCTTCCCAACTTCTGTGATGGCCCTTTTTAGAGATGTCCATTCCTCTTCAACTGTACTGCCTACTGCGCTATTCCTTATTGCTGTATCTATAGAGTTAGGGAACTTCAAACGTATCTCGTCATTCCTTAGATCTGCCGTATCCCACTTCTTTGCGTATTGATTCTTCCTGAATAATGTCTTGAACTTCAGCCTACTCTTCATCACTACTATATTGTGATCTGAGTCTATATTTGCTCCTGGGTACGCCTTACAATCCAGTATCTAATTTCGGAGTCTCTGTCTGACCATGATGTAATCTAGTTGAAATCTTCCCGTATCTCCCGGCCTTTTCCAAGTATACCTGCTCCTCTTGTGATTCTTGAACAGGGTATTCGCTATTACTAGCTGAAACTTGTTACAGGACTCAATTAGCCTTTCTCCTCTTTCATTCCTTGTCCCAAGCCCATATTCTCCTGTCTTCCTTCCACTTCACTTCACTGACCCCTACTATATCTAGATTGAGCCTTTGCATTTCCCTTTTCATATTTTCTAGTTTCCCTACCGCGTTCAAGCTTCTGACATTTCAAGCCCCGACTCGTGGAACGTTATCCTTTGTTGATTATTAAATCTTTTTCTCCCCCTTGGCAGTCCCTTCCCGGAGATCCGAATGGGGGACTATTCCGGGATGTTTGGCCAATGGAGAGATCATCATGACACTTCTTCAACTACAGGCCACATGTCCCGTGGATACGCGTTACGTGTCTTTAATGCAGTGGTTTCCATTGGCTTCTGCATCCTCATGTCGTTGATCATTGCTGATTCTTCCGCTTTTAGGGGCAATTTCCCACCCCTAGGACAAGAGAGTGCCCTGAACCTCTATCCGCTCCTCCGCCCTCTTTGACAAGGCCGTTGGCAGAATGAGGCTGACTTCTTATGCCGGAAGTCTTCGGCCGCCAATGATGATTATTTATCAAAATTTAGGCAGTGTCGAAAATCGAACCCGGGACCGAAGACATTTTGATTATGAATCAAAGACGCTACCCCCTTTTTTTTTTTTTAATCTCATTTTGTTCGCATGTGTTCGTTGCATCTGCGCGGGGCGGACGTCGTAAGACATCCATTTATGTTCGTTGTTGATCGATTGACTCAGTTTTTTTATTACAGAGGGCACGTAACCCTCTGACCGAACACGCTGAGCTACCGTGCCGGCTGTCCCCTAGACCACGGGTAGACCTATCGAACCTTTATGGGACGTAATGAAATGGTCAGCTCGTGCACAAATTAATTTTTTTCCAACGGGAACGTTTTGGCAGTTTATTTATTTATTTAATCGTGTGGCTAGAGCCTCCCGTCAGGCAGGCCATTCGCCCTGTGCCGGTCTTTCAATTTGACGCCACTTCGGCGACCTGCAGTCGATGAAGTTGATAGTATGAGGATGAGGACAGCACAACACCCAGTCCCTGGGAGGAGAAAATTCCCCAAACCACGCGCGAAATCGACCCGGGCCCAGAGTATTGACAATTCGTCTCGCTGACCATACATCTTCCGGGGGCGGACATTTCGGCAGTTATGGACGGCTATAAAGGCTGCATGGCTTAGTATTTCTGCAGGGGATCTCCACTGTATCGTTGAGTCCGTGTCACGTCGAGCTGCTGCAGTATGCGAGCAAAAGGAAGTCCGACACAGTATTTGGAGGTATTTTTTGACTTTGGTCACCTCAGTATAAGCCTTAACAGCTTGCTCTTGCTACACGTTCTTCTTAAAAATACTCCTCCTCCTCAAATGAAGTAAATACTGATGAAATGTTGTTCAGTACACACGTGGTCTAAGGGTCAGTCTGCTTTCCGCAGCGCTGCCGCGAGGACGTCTTGTTTACGTCCCGTCCGCGCGGTCGCGAGTGCCCGTAGTTCTTTACTACTGCGTTGTCGCCAGTTTAGAGTCCATCACTAACGACGCAACATGGCACATTCATACAGACAAACAACCATCAAGATCAGTTTTCAACCCGATCATGCACGACCGTGAGTTTTTGAAGTGAAAAGTTTCCTACGTGACGACGTTAAAATTGACCCGCGAGACATAATTGGAATCGATCTCTCTATCACGAGCAGTGTTGTCTACGTCAAGCTAGTAAGTGACGAAGTGTGCAACAGAATCGTGAGCGCACATGCGAACGGTCTTAAATTCAAACATTCTGATGGACATATTGGGGCGGTCTCTATCGATCACGCGGGGCTTGGCCTACGTACGATACGCGTCTTTGAACTCCCTTTTAAAGTACCACCGGACGTAGTCACCGCGGCTTTCCAGCCCTACGGCAGAGTTATCAGCCATATGGCCGAAAAATGGACCACCTTTACAACGTACCCCCTGCAGTTTACAGATTAAAATTGAATTGACCAAACATGTTCCGTCATATCTTGTCATCGGCGGATGTAGGGCAATCATTATGTATGACGGTCAGCCACGCACTTGCTCTGGTTGTGGCCAAGTAGGGAACGTCCGTTCGGATTGTCTCCGACAATCGCTTACTCAAATCCCGACAGGTGAATCTATGACTCCTTCTACGGTGACGACCCTTCCTCTCAATTACACCGAAGTTACACGGGCAGCAACCTTTACCGATGCTGACGACATTAGTCCGATAGCCGCCCCCGATGGCGAGGACATAATGGCTTCTGCAGTACAGGATACGGCCTCTACAACGGCACCCCCACCTGAAGATAATGACCGACCGGCCTTGCAAGAAGGCGTGGATGCCAGGATGGACATTGACCCACGGGTTGTGCCAACAGCGCCTTTTCTTCCAGACATCTAGGAACTGAAGAAATCCACCCGCATTCAGATACTGAAGCACACGTCCGTAAACAGCGTTCCCCGCGGGAACACAAGAGACGGCGGCGTGCTCCATCGGACGAGTGTTTGCAGCGATCGTCTGACATGGACTGTGGAAATTCCGACGACGGTACCGGCGGTACAGAGGCCGCTGTAACTTCAAACTCAACAGATCGCCGTGGTGACGGCTTCAGCCCCACCGACCCCACAGAACAGCAGGATCACAAGCAGACAGCCGCTGCCGATTCCCAGCCAGAAGAGCCGATGGTGTCAGCGCCGAGTGCCGGAGCAGCCACTAACAGCCACCAACAGCCGATGGTATTTTATGGCGACTGGGCGGACGACTGTGAGGCACACTCCTTGCCCATCGTGTCGGACGACACGGGGGGAAATTTACCCCACCAGTGTTGACCCTTTACCGCCATCAGTTAGAGTGACGAGACAGCCTTACAGGTGTACTGATGGCCAACACGGATGCTGTGGATAGACCTCAAACTTATCGCATTGCAACCATAAACATCAACACTATACGGACGCGCGCTAAGTTAACCTTGCTTCAGGATATGTTGAACTCTGCTTCCATCGACATAGCCCTTCTCCAGGAAATGTACGTCGACGACTTCCCAAGCATGTACGGTTACGATGCTTGCGTCTCTCCAGCTTCCCCAACAGGCAGCGGTGTCGCTGTACTTCTTCGGGAAGGGATAGTGGCGGACGATATCCTGTTTCTGTCTGGGGCAAGAGGAATGGCACTCACAGTACTGGGTGTCCGCCTTATCAATATCTACGCACCTTCCGGGACGGAAAAACGTCGCGAACGTTCACGATTCTTTGCGGAAGACGTCGCCCCGCTCTTCCATGGCCCTCACGACCATCTGTTGTTTGGAGGTGACTACAATTGCGTACTGGCGCCCAGAGACCAACACGCACGAAATATTCCGTGCCCGGAGCTCGAGACGCTAATTCGAGACCTGCAGATGGTGGACACTTGGGAACATCTTCACGGCCACTGACCGGGATTCACGCACTTCACGAGTCACTCTTCCAGTCGTATCGATCGGATTTATGTCTCACGCTCTCTCGCCGCTGGAACACAGAATGCGGAACTGTGGCCTGCAGCATTCTCGGACTACTCAGCTTACATTTGTGCAGTCACCCTGGGGCGGCAACAAGAGTGGAGAAGCGGCAGCCCGTGGCTCATATGCGACGCCACCGAGAGGGGGTAGTCATCCGCTCGAGGACGCAGGATCGGATACCGAGCGAACGCCCGTCAATGTTCCACGTCCTTCGTGAACGTAAACGACGCCAACGAACGCTGATACGCTTCATACATAAACACAGCTTTCTACACATCTATTGCGCTCAGACCCCTGATCCGACAGCACTGGAGGACGTCTCTCAGACGATTATGGCACCGACACCCCGGTAATAGAAGCGGCCTTGATGGAAGAAATTACAGAAGAAGTGATCAACGCCATTAGAAAAGGAGCTGTCAACAAGTATCCGGGTCCTGATGGCCTTCCCTTGGAATTTTAAAGGAATTTTCAATATTTATTAGCCTCCTGATGGACGGACATCTGTCGCGAACTACTATCCCCGGACGTGCCGCTCCCTGCGGCCCTTGTGGAAGGGATGATTATTCCTAAACACAAACCGTCCGGTGGCTCACGACTGCCGGACTACCGCCCGTTGACGCTACAGAGCTGCGACTTTAAGATCTTTTCTCGACTGTTGGCGGCGCGGATACGCCAGACCATACGCAATGTTATCTCACCCGATCAGACGTCATTAGGAGGCGACAATAATATTCAAACAGCACTCAGCGAATATCGTGACTTGATCTCACTGGCGAGGGCATGTCGTCTGAAGGGTGCACTGGCGGCCATCGATTTTAGTCAAGCTTTCGACCGAGTGGACCACAACTATTTGGAAGCGGTCCTCCAACATATACGGTACCCACAGCCATTCATCACTGTCGTCATGCGACTACTCCGTGGTGATCGTCAACGGCCGACCTTTGCAGCCCCTCACCATTTCTCGATCGATACGCCAAGGCTGCCCTCTGTCCACTTTACTTTACGCTGTGGCCATGGAACCTCTCCTCTGCGGCCTGCGCCAACGACTAACGGGTATGACGTTACGTGGCCACACTTTCAGATGTAAAGCGTACGCTGACGACCTGGTGATTGTCATCCGCAACGGTGACGACACCGCTAGCGCACTAACATGGATAGCGAAATATGGCATGGCCACTGGTAGTCGTATCAACGTCGCAAAATCGGTGGCGATGAACATCGGGGTCGGATTGTCTGAGAACAGTGTCACCCCCTTACAGCTCAGTGATAGTTTGAAATGTCTCGGCATTGATTTTACAGACGATATACGACGGACCGCTGCTCACAACTTTCGACGGCTTTTACGAAATGTCCGGACTGAAATTGCCACCAACTGCCCTGGACATCGTCCAACGGACCCAGTATGTCAACACACATTTAGCGTCACGCATTCCGCACATCGCCTAGATATTACCTATACCGGTGATGTTAGCTCGCCGTATAATTGCGGCTTTTGGGTCCTTCGTGAGTTCTGGAATGCTTTTCAAGATCAAATATGAGACTCTCACCCTTCCCCCGGATTGGGGAGGGCTTGGCCTTTGCCGCGTTTATGACAGAGCGGTCGCCCTATTTGTGAGCACATTAGTCAAACTATGGCACCGCCGTCCGGACAGTCTGACCACTTTGTTAATAGAAGAACCAGCACCGCCCTCCCTGTTGCCGCCTGTACCGATACACCACGTCCCCTCTTCGCTCTTCTACATCGGTGTCTTTTACCTCGAACTCAGTTACGTTCGACTTAACCTTACCAGCAACTCAACTGGCGACGGCAAAGACGGTTTCTAGGGTCCTGCAACGTGGACGACCCGATAACGTAGTGGAGAGGAAGCACCCGAACGTCAACTGGCGAGTAGTGTGGAGGACAATTCACCACGTAACACTGGACACTGACGTCACGGCCATGTGGTATATCACTGTCAACGGTAAGCAGGTGACCAGATCAAGGCTACATGCGATCCACATGGTAGACTCACCCACGTGCACGAGCTGTGGCGTTCAAGACAACGATGAACGTCTTAGCTGTGGCGAGTCTACAGCAGTGCGGCACTTAGTGAGGCAAATGTCAGCATACTTCCTTCGGGTAAGGCCGAATCATATCGACCCCAAGTCTATCTTATTCCCGAATGAAACGTATTACCCACGCACTAAAACTAATGCAATGACGTGGCTTCGTGGACATGACGTGCATTGTTTGTTTAAAGACGGCACTAAGGACACTTTAGACTTTTGTAACTATTTGCAGGAACGACACTGCAAGATCCTCCGTAACCCAAAGTATCGACAATATTTTTTCAATTTTTTGTGGAGTGCGTTCCACGACCGTCCACGTAGCTGGAACATCACGGGTAAGAGAAGCTAAAATCACAATACGATAATAGAACACTACACGGTACAACGTGGGATCTACTTTCATCATTACGAGAAGTCATACCTGGATGATACAGCAGATGGACAGTTTCGTTGTGAACCCTCACACTGTGTAGCAGTATTTGTCCCCTTTCCTCTTTTTGTCCCCGGTGCCAAAAAGGTCTTCGCAGTTTTAGTTTACACATCCGGTGCAAGATGAAGCACTGGTTAATGGTGGTATGGGTTCCACCATTCAGTTTTGTTTCATGGTTTCCTTCGCCCCTCACTTTGCTCTCTTTCTTTATGCCTTTTTCTACAACTATTAGCATGGTTTTAGTTACGTGCGTCCCCAATTCGACGCAACGAGTGCACTTACTAGTTTTCAGTTCCTTACTGTTAAAGAAAAAAAATAAAAAAAATTAAAAATAAATAAATGAATAAATAAAAAATCACAATAATACACCAACTGTATCCTTTTTACCACATCAATCCCCAGGATGGGAGGGAAGACACATCGTGGACAGGCCTCGGGTCGCGACCCCTGCCCACCTTCATCCGCCAGACTCCTACATGATCCATTTCAAAAAAAAAAAAAAAAAGGGTAGCGTCTTTGATTCATAATCAGACCCTTTCGGTCTCGGGTTCGATCCCCGCCACTGCCTAAATTTTGATAAATAATCAGCGTTGGCGGCCGAAGACTACCGGCATAAGAAGTCAGCCTCATTCTGCCAACGGCCTTGTCAAAGAGGGCGGAGGAGCGGATAGAGGTTCAGGGCACTCTCTTGTCCTAGGGGTGGGAAATTGCCCCTAAAGGCGGAAGAATCAGCAATGATAAACGACATGAGGATGCAGAAGGCAATGGAAACCACTGCATACGTGTATCCACAGGACATGTTGGCTGTAGTTGAAGAAGTGTCATGATGATCTCTCCATTGGCCAAAGATCCCGGAATAGTCCCCCATTCGGATCTCCGGGAGGGGACTGCCAAAGGGAAGGTTACCATGCGAAAAAGATTGAATAATCAAGGAAAGGATAATGTTCTACGGGTCGGGGCGTGGAATGTCAGAAGCTTGAACGTTGTAGGAAAACTAGAAAATCTGAAAAGGGAAATGCAAAGGCTCAGTCTAGATATAGTAGGGGTCAGTGAAGTGAAGTGGAAGGAAGACAAGGATTTCAGGTCAGATGAGTATCGGGTAATATCAACAGCAGCAGAAAATGGTATAACAGGTGTAGGATTCGTTATGAATAGGAATGTAGGGCAGAGGGTCTGTTACTGTGAACATTTCAGTGACCGGGTTGTTCTAATCAGAATCGACAGCAGACCAACACCGACAACGATAGTTCAGGTATACATGCCGACGTCGCAAGCTGAAGATCAACAGATAGAGAAAGTGTATGAGGATATTGAAAGGGTAATGCAGTATGTAAAGGGGGTCGAAAATCTAATAGTCATAGGCGACTGGAATGCAGTTGTAGGGGAAGGAGTAGAAAAAAAGGTTACAGGAGAATATGGGCTTGGGACAAGGAATGAAAGAGGAGAAAAACTAATTAAGTTCTGTAACAAGTTTCAGCTAGTAATAGCGAATACCCTGTTCAAGTATCACAAGAGGAGGAGGTATACTTGGAAAAGGCCGGGAGATACCGGAAATTTCAATTAGATTACATCATGGTCACACAGAGATTTCGAAATCAGATATTGGATTGTAAGGCGTACCCAGGAGCAGATATAGACTCAGATCACAATACAGTAGTGATGAAGAGTAGGCTGAAGTACAAGACATTAGTCAGGAAGAATCAATACGCAAAGAAGTGGGATACGGAAGATCTAAGGAATGACGAGATACGTTTGAAGTTCTCTAACACTATAGATAGGACAGACTCAGCATACAGGAAAGTCAAAACAACCTTTGGTGACATTAAAAGTAACGGTGGTAACATTAAGAGTGCAACGGGAATTCCACTGTTAAATGCAGAGGAGAGAGCAGATAGGTGGAAAGAATACATTGAAAGCCTCTATGAGGGTGAAGATTCGTCTGATGTGATAGAAGAAGAAACAGGAGTCGATTTAGAAGAGATAGGGGATCCAATTTTAGAATCGGAATTTAAAAGAGCTTTGGAGGACTTACGGTCAAATAAGGCAGAAAGAATAGATAACATTCCATCAGAATTTCTAAAATCATTAGGGGAAGTGGCAACAAAACGACTATTCACGTTGGTGTGTGGAATATATGAGTCTGGCGACATACCATCTGACTTTCGGAAAAGCATCATCCACACAATTCCGAAGACGGCAAGAGCTGACAAGTGCGAGAATTATCGCACAATCAGCTTAACAGCTCATGCATCGAAGCTGCTTACAAGAATAATATACAGAAGAATGGAAAAGAAAATTGAGAATGCGCTAGGTGACGATCAGTTCGGCTTTAGGAAAAGTAAAGGCACGAGAGAGGCAATTCTGACGTTACGGCTAATAATGGAAGCAAGGCTAAAGAAAAATCAAGACACGTTCATAGTATTTGTCGACCTGGAAAAAGCTTTCGACAATATAAAATGGTGTAAGCTGTTCAAGATTTTGAAAAAAGTAGGGGTAAGCTATAGGGAGAGACGGGTCATATACAATATGTACAAGAACCAAGAGGGAATAATAAGAGTGGACGATCAAGAATGAAGTGGTCGTATTAAGATGGAGTAAGACAAGGCTGTAGCCTGTCGCCCCTACTCTTCAATCTGTACCTCGAGGAAGCAATGATGAAAATAAAAGGTTCAGGAGTGGAATTAAAATACAAGGTGAAAGGATATCAATGATACGATTCGCTGATGATATTGCTATCCTGAGTGAAGGTGAAGAAGAATTAAATGATCTGGTTAACGGAATGAACAGTCTAATGAGTACACAGTATGGTTCGAGAGTAAATCGGAGAAAGACGAAAGTAATGAGAAGTAGTAGAAACGAGAACAGCGAGAAACTTAACATCACGATTGATGGTCACGAAGTCAATGAAGTTAAGGAATTCTGCTACCTTGGCAGTAAAATAACCAATGTCGGACGGAGCAAGGAGGACATCAAAAGCAGACTCGCTATGGCAAACAAGGCATTTCTGGGCAAGAGAAGTCTACTGATATCAAATACCGGCCTTAATTTGAGGAAGAAATTTCTGAGGATGTACGTCTGTAGTACAGCATTCTATGGTAGTGAAACATGGACTGTGGGAAAACCGGAACAGCAGAGAATCGAAGCATTTGAGACGTGGTGCTATAGATGAATATTGTAAATTAGGTGGACTGATAAGGTAAGGAATGAGGAGGTTCTACGCAGAATCGGAGAGGAAAAGAATATGTGGAAAACACTGATGAGGAGAAGGGACAGGATGATAGGACATCTGCTAAGACAAGAGGGAACAACTTCCATGGTACTAGAGGGAGCTGTAGAGGGCAAAAACTGTGGAGGAAGACAGAGATTAGAATACGTCAAGCAAATAATTGAGGACGTAAGTTGCAAGTGCTACTCTGAGATGAAGAGGTTAGCACAGGAAAGGAATTCGTGGCGGGCCGCATCAAACCAGTCAGTAGACTGATGACAAAAAAAAAACACTATCTTAAATGAGCAATAAACCACACCAAGTATAATTTAGTTAGTAGGATACTTTTATATAAGTAGAGATGTTCTCTGCCTTCACGTTCTCGATGTGTCATCTTGCCTGATCTATTCCACTGTGACTATAAAAATCGATTACATAATAATTAGAAGATGAACTAGATGCTTTAGAGAGGCACTGTTGGGGTAGGAAGTGGGGTAATGTGCGCTTTTTTCCACCTGGGAATATAGTTTCACTTTTTCACGTCCTTTAGTTTCTCAGGAGTGCCTTATTCTGCTGAAGCCATCCATTTTAGGTACTAAATTGTAGGATGTTCATTGATCCGTTTCATCTGTTGCTGCAAATAGTCTCATACATTCTCCACGGGTCTAAGATCAGTTGAAGTAGAGGGACCAGCCGAGTTTGATTTGGGCACCTGAATGTTCGTCAAACCAGGAACGCATGCCGCACTGAGAATATGGTTGCTCTTGAAAGACAGTGGTGTCTAGAAGATAATTGTAATGTTATCGAAGAAGGGGCAGCTCTTCATCACTTATATGAATGAAATAAAGACGCTGGTTCACGTTCACACTAATCTGAAGAGTGGATGAAACATCTCAGAACCAGCCCTGGCCTGAACTACTCTCTCTACTCACGGCTGTGTGCAACCACATTTGACGGTCACTTACAAGTAATAGATTCTGCCAGTTACTAATTTTGATTGTACTTCTATTTCATTCAAATTCGCATTCGGTACCAACTGATTCTAGCTAGCAACACGTGCCCCTACATGAGTACTAAATAGATGGACCAAAGTGCAGTACAGATCGTGTGCTAAGACATAGCATAGACTGTCCTTCTTCAAGCAACGAATCATGAGGCATGGGGGAGATGTCATGTACTACCCCCAATTCAACATTCAGTGAGACATTTCTGAATCACGCTGTTTTCTGTATCAGTCCTGCTCCAGAGCAGGTGGCTTTGATCTAAATGAACCTCATTGGAAGCTATGCAGAGCGTCACTAAATAAATTATTTACGAGAGCAGTCAACCGATTGTTGTTCAAGATCAGTACTTTCTGTCCCGGCATCTTTTGCGTTTTTCAGTTGCCTCTGTCTCTCTTGAAATAAGAGTCCTACTGTCTACCAAGTTATATTTAAGCCTTGTAATATCACTGTCCCTTTCGAAAACCTTTTAACTTTTGCCCATCCGCCTTTTTCGTCTACGAGACTGGCATGTGGAATAACTACATCCATTATGGATTGTTCGTTTGTAGCTCGAAACTGCAATGACGACGGTCATTTTCATTTAAAACACGGTTTTCTGTCATCCTTGAGGACAATGTAATCCATTACCTCCACATCCCACGTCTTGTACAAACAGGTGACAGGATTACAAGTGTAACGAAGCTGGATGCAACAGATCGCTGCAGAAACGGCGCCAGTAGTTCTTACGGGTCGATTTTTAAGCGCTGTCACAAAAAATTCAAATGGCTGTGAGCACTATGAGACTTAACATCTGAGGTCATCAGTCCCCTAGACTTAGAACTACTTAAACCTAACCAACGTAAGGACATCACACACATCCATGCCCAAGACAAGATTCGAACCTGCGACCGTAGCAACACCGCCGACCAGTGTGGCCCTGCGGTTCTAAGCGCTTCAGTTTAGAACCGCGTGACCGCTACGGTCGCAGGTTCGAATCCTGCCTCGGGCATGGATGTGTGTGATGTCCTTAGGTTACTTAGGTTTAAGTAGTTCTACGTTCTACGGGATTGATGATCACAGCAGTTATGCCCCATAGTGCTCAGAGCCATTTGAACCATTTGAAAAGTAATGACTATGAATTGTTTATCTGAAAACTGCTAAAGATTTAAAAATAAAACCATCATTATTAACACTTCTTCATGTGTCTACATATTTGCAGATCTCTGCCGCTACAGGGTTCCGAATTGTAACGTGTAGCGTGGCGGCGTATAACGGCTACGGTTATGTCGGTGCATAGGAAACAGCGTGCTGTAGTTATGTTTCGGATACGAAGAGTTGGTCCACATACGGAGCAGTCTCTCCCTCAGCATAACAGTGGCAAACCTCACAGAAACACTACGACCTCTAAAAAATTCCGAAGCCCCGGGTTCACTGTCATCGATCATCCTCCACACACTCCCTACTTGTACCTATCCGATTTTCATCTGTTTCCAAAATTTAAACAACACCTTCCACAGCTTCATTTTGATAGTGATGAAGCTGTGTAAGCAGAGGCAACGTTTTGGACCTGTCAACGAAGTCAAACATTCTACAGTAACGGTATCAACAAACTGGCCTCTCGTTGGGAGAAACATGTACGTACGCAGGGTGACTATGTTTGAGAAGACAGTATATAGGCATAATGAATAAGTACGTAAAAACTTAATAGTGTTTGCTTTATGTAAAATGCATGCATGCATGTCCGAAGAAGCTATGCATTGTAATTCTGAATAACACAGGCACTACAATATCATAATTTGAAAAACCGTACAACCACTTGTCATACAGTCTCAGACCTACAGCATCATATTAATATTAGTGCTTCAGTATTTAAAACAATTGCGTAACACTTAGTTCCGGAGGCATAATAAATACTCTGTAAGAATTTATTTTCCGTTCCTGGTTGTAAAGTGTTTGTCTCAATGTGTTGTATGCTAATTTCTATTCACGCATCACGTTTTAGCAGTTATATTCTAATGCATTAATGTAATTGTAATACCGTACTTCAGACTGCATATAAATTACGTGAATTAGCTACGATGATACTTTAATAGTGTAATACCAACTTCAGGGAGCTCATAGTCCTTGTATAAGTATGTGATTAGCAACCACGAGGTTTTCAAGTAACTGCAGCAGTATTTCCGTTTCAGAGTTGCAGTTCTCTCCTCTGACTATCTATTACACTATCTGTTTTAAAGGTAAGGAACTGAGAACAGATTATCTTTCTCGCTGAAATTTTCGGTTTAGTTGAAATTTTAATAAGTATGTGGCAGATAAATGCATTGTATTGTCAGCGATCAAATGAATGTTAGAATTTGAGTCGCTAGCCAGCTGACGAGCTACTTGATTGACAAGTAGAGGCTCCGGTCACGAAAAACGGCAACAGCCGGGAGAACGGTGTTCTGACCCCATGTCCCCCAAATCCGCATCGAGTGATGCCTATGTGCTGAGGATGACAGGGAACTCGGTGGGTACTGTCGGTCCTTCCGGGCAGTGTTCGGATGCAGTTTACTTTAGTTTCTTAGTAACACGAAACGGCATTAATACAAATTCAAGGTTAAATAGATCTGATGTTGTTGAATTTTATGTGTTTTATGTTTGTGGGAATAAATAAGTTGATGCGAGGAATATCATATTTGACGTCACCCAACTTGTTTATACGTGTGTGTATGGTTTCCCACTTAAACATTTAAGCATAAATATTTGTGGAACAACTACAGATCTTGGAAAACGACTTTGATGGGTATGAATCCAATACAGAGGTCATCAAACCAAATACTGTGGCAAAAACTATGACATATTCTAAAACGCAAGTAATTATTATTTTGAACATAAACCCTATGTTGTTGTTTTATTTTCAATGGACACCCCGTATTATATCTAATACAGTCAGATACGTAAAATACAATAAGAAATAATGGCGTTGGTTGCTTCGAAATTTGTCGATTACATCCTAAGAAACTGCAAAGAGAAGTGCAATACACCTGAAATAAACGATACGCGCCGCTATTGCACGTCCTGAGATGCAAGCGTGAAACCCATGTTGTTCATAATCGCGATGTGGTTGACATACTACGACGCAAAAAATGTTGTATATGTTGGTATTTATGTTATTAAGTGGGTTGGAAACAATACGGATGTCCAGTTACGCAGCTACGTACAACTAACACTTACGTCTCTATTAGATCCTTGGTCAGCCATTAATTACGCTTACCCTGCCCGGTGATACATGGTTTTCCAACACCGTTATGTCCGTACTAGGGCTGTAGTAATGTTCAATAAAGCACGAAAGAGTAAATACTTTAGTTATTTTTCATTATGTGAGACTGGACATCTGTATTGTCTCCAGTCCACTTTACAATAGTGTAAGCAGGACTAAGTACAGCGTTTATTGCAATTTCGTACGTCAACATCACAATTACGAGCAACGTGGGCTTCCTGCCTGCATCTCGGGATGTGCAACAGAGGCGCGGTTCGTAAATTTCAAGCGTCAGCTTTGTTTTGCTATTTTTCGGGATGTAACTGACGTATTGCGACACAACCAACACATTTATTTGTAATTTTTCATGTTATTGATTGCGTAAGAAATAATACGAGTTGTCAATATAAAAAATGTAAATTAATGTTGAAAATGTATGCTTAAGTTTTAGAATGTGTCATAGTATAGCCTTTCATTAGCCCCTGCCTTTCAACGTCGTTTTTCAATATCTATAGTTGTTCTGGAGCAGCTGATGTGGACCACTCTGTATGTACAGTGCGATTATAATTAAAAATTCAAACCGCTGTTGAAATAACACCACTGATCAGAAAGACGTCAAATTGCTATGAAATATTATCGGAAAAGGGGCAAAACATATGGCAGAAGAAAAATAAATAGTAACAAAATGTTGCAATAGGTGGCACTGTAAGCATCATAAAGAAATGGCTCTGAGCACTATGGGACTCAACATCTTAGGTAATAAGTCCCCTAGAACTTAGAACTACTTAAACCTAATTAACCTAAGGATATCACACACAGCCATACCCCAGGCAGGATTCGAACCTGCGACCGTACCAGCCCCGCGGTTCCGGACTGCAACGCCTGAACCGCACGGCCACCGCTGCCGGCGTAAGCATCATAATTTAACAGTGGTCGACTACAAATGACAAATGAATGATACAACAAGGCCCAAGGTGTACATTTGACGTTAAACAAATTGTAGAACTCAGTGTGCAGGTTGTATAGGTTTGATACTGTTACTTACGTAAGCCCATCAACCACAGCAAGGTCATATCACTGAGGCCAATCCAGAATGTGTAGCGCAATGTGTGCCTTCAATGTAGCATGGTTGCAATTGAAGCACTGAACACAAGTTCTTTTAGATAGCCCCACAGCGAGACGTCACACGGAATAAGATCATGTGATCGGGACAGCGAGGCTCTAAGAAAATGGCGGATGATAATTCTGTAATTTCCGACATGGCACTTCAGCATCTGCTTAACTGGATTTTCAATGTGTAGAGGTGCGCCATCTTGCGTAAAAGTGATCCGATCCACACATCCACGCTGTTGGAGAGCTGGAATGACGTGGTTGAGCAAAAGACACTCATAGCTGTACCCAGTGATCGTATATGTAACAGGACCGGAAGCACGTGTCTGTTCGAAAAAATATGGCCCTATGTAAATGATGCCATAAAACCGCATTACACAGTGACCTTTTCAGGATGAAGTGTGGATTTTCCGTTGCCCAAATTCGAGAATTTTGTGTGTTGACATATCCTGTAAGATGGAAGTGGGCTTCTTCTGTCCACAAAATCTTCCGCGTCCAATCATTGTCCCCTTCCATGTTAGCGAGAAATTCTAAAGCAAAGTCTCTCTTACTGACAGGTGAACAGGAAGCAACTTGTGCACATGGGTAATTTTGAATGGATAGCAATGAAGGATGCATCGCAGGATTTTACGCATCGTGCTCACGGGTATATCCAGTGTTCGGGCAATTCTCCGTGCACTACACGTTTGCACACCACCACTTGTCTCCTCTGCATTGCTGTGGCCACTGATTCCACTGACGTCGAATCGATTCGTTTCCTTCCTCTGTCAGGTTGCACACCAAACGCACCCGTCTTTTCGAATTTCCGAAACATTTTCTCGAGACCCACGGCAGCCACAGAACCAACGACTTTTATTCAAACTCTTCAGTGTCTGCAGAGCGACGTGTGCACAGTCATCATTCTTGTAATGCAGTTTTACAAGCAGAGCGCAATCCTTCGATTGAGAAAGTCATGGCGAACGTCGCAGACGTGAAAGGAGGAAAATCCTTGTATCCGGCGTGTTTACACCAACTTCAGTGGGTCTTGCACATGACAGATGTTTTCGTTCACTTATTCTGACACATACAGCGCCATCTATTGATCAATTTTAACATTATTTTTTTTCTTCTGACATACGTTTTCCCCCTTCTGTGATGATATTCCGTTACAATTTGACGTCATTCTGACCAATGGTTATTTCTACACCGTTTTGAAACTTTAACTTAAATCATAATCACTATGTGTATAACGTGATTATCGCGTCACATATGAGATCTCACCCGTGTCAGGAGGTGGCGGCAAAGCTCCTGGCAGTGTTCTCGGAGTGGGCGAGGGGGTGGGGGCTGGAATTATCATGACAGCTAGCACCGCTGGTGTCCGAAAGCGAGCGATCGTGACAAGTGGCGGTACGAGAGCTCACCTAGGCAGTACTGGCTGTGAGAGGAAAGCTGAGTTCGCATTGGGCTGCTGCTTGGCAAAGTGGCGTGGTTGCCGTGGAAATGCCCTCAGCGATGCGGCACAGCCAGCTCTGCCCAACGGTTTGCCCATCTCGAACAGCGACCACTGCAGTGTGTCACGCCACAGATCGGTGCCGTCAGTCACAGAACTTGCTCATCGTGAACTCAGGTACGGAACTCCCAGCCACACGAACTTGCGCCAAAGCGCTGGCGCGGACGTGGCGCTAGCTGCGAAATACTTACCATCCGATTTCAAGGAAACTATTTAGTGAAAAAACTTGATTTTCGTGAATCGTACAGCCTGATATTTTCGATCGATAAAGGACTGTCTTCCATTTCGTTATTCATCGTGGTACTTGTATCACCTTTAAGTAAACCACTGCACGAAATTGTATTGTGTGAGCAGGGGTAAAATCGATTTTGGTAGACTTCGCGTGTAGTTCATGTTAGGTAATACACTGTTGTGCATGAAATTTAGCCAATGTGTCAAAATTGTTTATATAGTTGAGAACAGAACTAGCTATATCCGTTCTCTAGATATTTGATGATACGAGTATATTAGTGTTCGTGCCGCGCGGAGCTCGCTCGTGGGTTGCGTGCCATGCGACTTACACTCCACCATGCTCTTCATAAATCACGTGGTTCTTAACAGGCCCAAATTTCGTAAACTGTGCAGGATACCAAAACATTGTTTTCTGCAAATTATAGACCCTAGATTGTCACATATTTTGTCGCAAGATAAATACGCTAAACCTCTTTATCCTCCCAAATATTCAAGTGACTATAGTTCTTTTTTTACAATGAATTGATGTACATTTTAAACAGCACTTAATACCAAATGAAATGAAAAGTACAGTGACATAGAACACATTAATATTTATAACATTATATGTAGACATACAGACCTAAAACCGAAACTAATTTGCTGACATGTCATATGGTGTAGTCGCTAATACCTACAAGTATGGATTTTATTTGTTCCAGCCGCGTTTCACCTTTTACTTTAAGGCATCTTCAGTGGAATTTAGCATGATTAAGTTTTGCTTTTGATATGCGGTTGAAGAAATTATGAAAGAGTACATGTCCTATTTTTTTTACGTAAACAGATGATTACTTACAGTTAATGGAGATATTACCTGTCCTCTGCGACTCCTTTCATCTGATCATATGCCGGAAGTCTCACTAAAACTTTACTTACGAAATATCAGCACGTTTTCACGTTCAAACTTTTTTCTTCACAATTTTCATGTTCTTTCCTAGTTACCTGTAGATACTTTAACAAAAAGTTTGTGACGTGTAAATGTCCGTATGTCTCGTAAGTGAAGTTATAGTGCGGGCCCCAACACGTGACCAGATGAGAGGGACCGAGCGAGGTGGCGCAGTGGTTAGCACACTGGACTCGCATTCGGGAGGATGATGGTTCAATCCCGTCTCCGGCCATCCTGATTTAGGTTTTCCGTGATTTCCCTAAATCGTTTCAGGCAAATGCCGGGATGGTTCCTTTGAAAGGGCACGGCCGATTTCTTTCCCAATCCTTCCCTAACTCGAGCTTGAGCTCCGTCTCTAATGACCTCGTTGTCGATGGGACGTTAAACACTAACTACCACCACCACCAGATGAGAGGAAACGCAGATGTCAGCCAAAAACTCGATTAACTTTAAGTAATCACTTACTCACATAAAAAATAACAGTTGAACTGTTTCATGATCTACACAAACTATATATCAAAACAAGGAAAAGTCATAATCATTAGCTTCTTAGTTACCACTTCAGCTGTTATGATCGAAATTGTCTATTCGATAATTGGTTGCCAAAATGCCTTATTTATTTTCTGATTAACCTGCCTCCCCGACGTTAATCAAAAATTGTTTCATACGGTGATAGTGGATTCCTTAATAGTCCTAAGGATGGCTATAAAGTATTTGAAATGACATCGCTGAGGCCGGAAAAAGATCCTCCAAGAACGGGACCAATGACGACTAAACAGAATCGTTCAGCGTGACAGAAGTGCAACCCTTCCGCTAATTGCTGCAGATTTCAACGCTGGGAAATCAACAAGTGTCAGCGTGCGAATCATTCAACGAAATATCATCGATATGGGCTTTCGGAGCCCAAGGCCCACTCGTGTACCCTTGATGACTGCACGACACAAAGCTTTACACCTCACCTGGACCCATCAACATCGACAATGGTCTGTTGATGACTGGAAACATGGTGCCTGGTCTGACAAGTCTCGTTTCATATTTTATCGAGTGGATGGACGTGTACGGGTACGGACACAACCTCATGAATCCATGAATCCTGCGTGTCAGCAGGGGACTGTTCAAGCTGGTGATGGCTCTGTACTGGCGTGGGGCGTGTGCAGTTGGAGCGATACGTCTAGATACGACTCTAGTAAGACGTCGGTAAGTGTCCTGTCTGATCACCTGCCTCCATTCATGTCCATTGTGCCTTTCGACGGACTTGGGCAATTCCAGCAGGACAATGAGACACCCCACAGAATTCCAAACTCCTTTGTCATGAATATTATTGAGAATAATATCTGGGATGCCTTGGAACGTGCTGTTCAGTAAAGACCTCCACGCTCTCGTACTCTTACGGATTTATGGACAGCAATGGAGGATGCATGGTGTCAGTTCCCTCTAGTGCTACTTTAGACTTTAGTCGAGTCCATACCAAGTCGTGTTGCGGCATTTCTGCGTGTTCGCGGGGCCCTACACTGTATTAAGCCGGTGTACCAGTTTCTTTGGCTCTTCAGTGCTTTTGCAACAATGACTTCTACATTGTTTAAGAACAGCCGGTGCATTCGAAAGTCGTCGATAATACGTTATCAGTCATTTGTTGTTGCTTCATGAAGAAATACACGTCCTACGTTCGCCTTAGGAAGACTGCATTCACGCTGTAACTTTTCCGTAACACACGGCCATTTGCAGTGAATAATATAGATGCATATACAAATACATCACAAGTGGTATGTTCTGGAGGCAATATTAAGCAAATATGCTGGCAATAAATGCGCAACTGAATTAGCTAATTAAAGGTGTTGTTAGTTGCTGCCGGGCTGTATTAGCAAGAAATATAATATGTCTCACTATTTGTTTGTTGTGGTCTTTAGCTTAAAGACTTAGTCTCCCTTTACAATTTTGCCTTCAGTACTGAACTGACGATTTCTTGATGCCTCAGAATATGTCCGGTCAACCTACCCCTTATTTTAAATACGTTGTGCCACAATTTGCCTCTTTTCCTCACTTTGATTCAGCACCTCTTCATGAGTTACATGATCTTCATACCTGGTCAACGGAATTCCGAAAGTATCGATTGTTTTCTTGACAGAACATTCTTCTTAACATTTAAATTTATATTTGATCTCAATAAATTTTCTTTTTTAGAAGAGCTTTTCTGGCTATTGCCAATCAGCATTTTATATCCTCTGTACTTCTACCTTCTCAACTAGTGCTTCCTTTTTAGGTCTTACAACTGCAGTTTGGTTTCTGTGCAAGTTTTGTTCTATTCCTGATACCTCCAAAGTTTCTTGTATTTCAGTAAAGACTGTCAAAAGCTTTATTTACTTCTTGAAATGTTATGAACACAGGTTTGCCTTCCTATGTTATCTGTCGACAAAGATAAGAATTGGATCATTATTCCTTTGCATTTCGGAGAAATCTAACATTGTGCTCATGTTCTCATGTTAGTTTGTGTAGCCCCTCTCCACGCTCATCTACATATTCCTTCCACTTTCCAGCAATGTCATTTTTAGACATCTGTATTCCTTGGCCTCCTCCGTTTGCTGGATTTTTGCATTTTCCTCTATTGTCAATTAAATTCGATATATCATGGACTTTTCCAATTTACATCCTCTGTTGCCTTCACTTCTTCGTCTCTCAAAGATACCAATTAGTCTCGTAGCGGATTCCGTTTCCTGCTTCAGTGAGACGGTGCCTAATGGTCCCTTTTAAGATTATCGAGAAATTCTGGGTCTTAATTTATTCATTTTCTATTTCCTTAATTTGTTACCTTTTGCTATCTCTTTAGTTGTAAACAACAGTTAGTGAGCAATAAATTATCGTCAGTCTGCATGTCCATCTGGAAATGTCTTACAATCAAAACCTGGTTTCAATAACTCTACTTCAAACATCATCTTTCTTTCATCATTGTTGAGCGGAGTGTTGGCGATGATTAAATTATACTCCGTGCAAAATTCTTTCAGGCGGCCTTCCCTTTCATTCCTTCACTTAAGCCCATGTTCTCCTCCTATATTCTCTTCCTATACCTGCTACCGACCTCCAGCCTCACATGACATTTTAAATTTTTGTAACAATAAAGTGTCTGTATTATACTTTTATCTTATCGTACAGTCTTTCAATTTGTTGATTACTTGTGGTGGTTTTAGGCATATTAACTTGTACCTCCTTGGTGGGTGGGTATTGGCTTTATGCGCGTCTTGACAATGATGATGTTAACGGCAGTTAAGAAATTGAGTTGAGTACTGTAGTACTGATTGATTCCTTCAATAATTAACAATCATATAGTTGTTAAGAAATATGATCATAATGTAGCAAATACTGAGGATAAACTGGCTCTGAGCACAGTCCGCTAGAACTTAGAACTACGTAAACCTAACTAACCTAAGGACATCACACACATCCATGCCCGAGGCAGGATTCGAACCTGCGACCGTAGCGGTCACGCGGTTCCAGACTGTAGCGCCTAGAGCCGCTCCAGCCGTTTTCAATTGTAAGTAAATGCCTTCCGCATGAAAGTTAGTGTACCATCATTATAGTAAACTGCGTTTTAAGTATTGCGGACTACATTAATAAATGCTGTTACCTGAGTCACAGCAAGTATTTGTTTCGGGGCGGTCGGTTTTCTAATTTTAGCGTCGATTATATAATGAGGTTGGGAACTGTTGTGAACGATATTTCTTTCGTATCGATTCATGGTACAGTTAATCAAACGCACCGCTCGTTTCAGTGGGTCCCAGCCCTTATCTCAGTGGCGCTCCGTCGTTGGCATGGCTAGTGTTTGCCGCTTCCACGTGTTAAAGGCAATCCCGCGAGCTGCGCGTCACCGCGGGAGATGTTTGCCGCTGGCGTTGCAGCTTGCCGCGCTGCCGCTCGCTGGTGGGAATCGGCTTGAAGTTACTTGGCGGTTGGTGGCTGGCGGTTTCATAAAAGGACGAGGCGTGAGCAACAGGGCAATGCACCGCAGTGGCCGCCTTTCTGGGAGCGCACCACTGGTACACCGCCGCCGACTGCATACAGCAATGCCGATGGAAGCATTCCCACTGGTTTGGTTTTTGGTGCTACAGCGTCCTGTTTCAGTGCAAGGGCAATATTAAGGAAGAAAACAAGGTGCAAACAGGCCGCAATATCTTTACTGTCAGTGCCTGAGCCTTGTACTGTGCGTCCAGCACATGAGACCTCTAATGGAATGCGTCTCTGATTTATTGAAGTTACACTGAATTTGTATGTGTGGCGTCATATAAATATAAGCAGCTCGATAGTAGCAGACGATACTTCAGTACCTGTTTAAGGATTAAGGTGAGGCTGCGAGTGGTGATGATAACGGATAGGGCACACGACGTATGTGATAAGAGGGAATCCGGGTTGGAATCCCTGTCCGGCACGTAATTTTCCTTGTTGCCATTGGATTTATTTCAATACCATATTGCAGTTGATGTCGGAATTTCTCGTTCGTCATTGTAGTGAATTATCTGAATATGGTATCGCACAGTGCATGTGGGATGTTTACTTACTTTAATTCACTTACTGCAGTGAATTTTTGGAACAGTGCTCATTGCTCTTTCAAGTTACTGATCCCATTGAGTGCAGTTGTTTCTTTCATTTCATTGCCCGAATTTCAGTTTTCGAGTAGTTTTTTATTCTTGTTTTATTAATTTTGTCTATAAAACCACGAGTATTTCTTGTGTGTATGCCATTAAAATATATATTCTTTTTAATCTGTTATCGAAGTTTCTTAATATCAGGAACATTTCTTACGCATAAGTAAACGCTGATTGTTTTGTTCTGCTGCTGTAATACGGCTGTTACGCCTACGCACATCCGGCCTCTTCATTTCACAGACTGTGCTGGGACTAAATCCTTACCGTGTCATTACAATAATTGATAATTACTTCGTCATTGACGAAACGTACTTATATATTTTCGAAATGAGACGATTGGCTGATGCTAAAATGGCGCCATTCTCCCAAACCTTCCCGCTCTTCCCAGTACGCTGTAGCGGCTAGACCATCGCCCTTTCAACCACCAGACAAGCCGTTTAGCACACAGGCAGAATGAAATCGTTATCTCACTCAGGTACAATACTAGCACCGTAGAGCTTCTCGTGACATTTCATCCAGGTTGTCGTATCAGACACTTTACCATACCTTCTAGCGTTCCCATCTCAGACTCCCCTGTCTCTGTCTTTGGGATTTTGGCTGCTACATTGGCCATGGTAGTACTCTAATCTTTCAGCTAGTATGTATGACTCGATGGCCCAAGTTGGCAAACTGACGCCGTCCATGATATTACATATGTTGTTGTTGTTGTTGTTGTTGTGGTCTTCAGTCCTGAGACTGGTTTGATGCAGCTCTCCATGCTACTCTATCCTGTGCAAGCTTCTTCATCTCCCAGTACCTACTGCAACCTACATTCTTCTGAATTTGCTTCGTGTAGTGATCTCTAGGTCTCCCTCTACGATCTTTACCCTCCACGCTGCCCTCCAATACGAAATTGGTGATCCCTTGATGCCTCAGAACACGTCCTACCAACCGATCCCTTCTTCTGGTCAAGTTGTGCCGCAAACTTCTCTTCTCCCCAATCCGATTCAATACTTCCTCATTAGTTATGTGATCTACCCATCTAATCTTCAGCATTCTTCTGTAGCACCACATTTCGAAAGCTTCTATTCTCTTCTTGTCCAAACTATTTATCGTCCATGATTCACTTCCATACATGGCTACACTCCATACAAATACTTTCAGAAATGACTTCCTGACACTTAAATCTATACTCGATGTTAACAAATTTCTCTTCTTCAGAAACGCTTTCCTTCCCATTGCCAGGACACATTTTATATCCTCTATACTTCTACCATCATCAGTTATTTTGCTCCCCAAATAGCAAAACTCCCTTACTACTTTAAGTGCCTCACTTCCTAATCTAATTCCCTCAGCATCACTCGACTTAATTCGGATAACCTCGTTTTGCTTTTGTTGATGATCGTCTTATATCTTCCTTTCAAGACACTATCCATTCCGTCCAACAGCTCTTCCAAGTCCTTTGCTGTCTCTGACAGAATTACGATGTCATCGGCGAACCTCAAAGTTTTATTTCTTCTCCATGGATTGAATAACATCGCGGAGAGACTACAGCCCTGTCTCACTCCCTTCCCAACCACTGCTTCCCTTTCATGTCCGTCGACTTTAATAACTGCCATCTGGTTTCTGTACAAATTGTAAATAGCCTTTCGCTCCCTGTATTTTACCCCTGCCACCTTCAGAAATTGAAAGAGAGTGGCCCAGTCAACATTGTCAAAAGCGTTCTCTAAGTCTACAAATGCTAGAAACATAGGTTTGCCAATCCTTAATCTAGCTTCTAAGATAAGTCGTAGGGTCAGTATTGCCTCACGTGTTCCAACATTTCTACGGAATCCAAACTGATCTTCCCCGAGGTCGGCTTCTAGTAGTTTTTCCATTCGTCTGTAAAGAATTCGCGTTAGTATTTTGCATCTGTGACTTGTTAAAGTGATAGTTCGGTAATTTTCACATCTGTCAACACCTGCTTTCTTTGGGATTGGAATTATTATATTGTTCTTGAAGTCTGCGGGTATTTCTCCTGTCTCTACCATCTTGCTCACCAGGTGGTAGAGTTTTTTCTGGACTGGCTCTCCCAAGGATGTTAGTAGTTCCAATGGAAAGTTGTCTACTCCGGTGGCCTTATTTCGACTCAGGTCTTTCAGTGCTCTGTCAAACTCTTCACGCAGTATCGTATCTACCATTTCATCTTCATCTACATCCTCTTCCATTTCCATAATATTGTCCTCAAGTACATCGCCCTCTATATACTTCTTCCACCTTTCTGCTTTCCCTTCTTTGCTTAGGACTGGGTTTCCATCTGAGCACTTGATATTCATACAAGTGGTCCTCTTTTCTCCAAAGGTCTCTTTAATTTTCCTGTAGGCAGTATCTATCTTACCCCTAGTGAGATAAGGCTCTAAATCCTTACATTTGTCCTCTAGCCATCCCTGCTTAGTCATTTTGCACTAGCTGTCGATCTCATTTTTGAGACGTTTGTATTCCTTTTTGCCTGCTTCATTTACTGCATTTTTATATTTTCTCCTTTCATCAATTAAATTCAATATTTCTTCTGTTACCCAAGGATTTCTACTAGCCCTCGTCTTTTTACCTACCTGATCCTCTGCTGCCTTCACTACTTCATCCCTCAAAGCTACCCATTCTTCTTCTACTGTATTTCTTTCCCCAAATCCTGTCAATTGCTCCCTTATGCTCTCCTTGAAACTCCGTACAACCTCTGGTTCTTTTAGTTTAGCCAGGTCCCATCTCCTTTAATTCCCACCTTTTTGCAGCTTCTTCAGTTTTAATCTACAGGTCATAACCAATAGATTGTGGTCAGAGTCCACTTCTGCCCCTGGAAATGTCTTACAATTTAAAACCTGGTTCCTAAATCTCTGACGTACCATTATATAATCTATCTGAAACTTGTCAGTATCTCTAGGCTTCTTCCATGTATACAGCCTCCTTTTATGATTCTTGAACCAAGTGTTAGCTATGATTAAGTTGCGCTCTGTGCAAAATTCTACCAGGCGGCTTCCTCTTTCATTTCTTTGCCCTAGTCCATATTCACCTACTACGTTTCCTTCTCTCCCTTTTCCTTCTACCGAATTCCAGTCACCCATGACTATTAAATTTTCGTCACCCTTCACTATCTGAATAATTTCTATTATTTGATCATACATTTCTTCAATTTCTTCATCATCTACAGAGCTAGTTGGCATATAAACTTGTACTACTGTAGTAGGTGTGGGCTTCGTATCTATCTTGGCCACAATAATGCTTTCACTATGTTGTTTGTAATAGCTCATCCGCATTCATATTTTCCTATTCATTATTAAACCTACTCCTGCATTACCCCTATTTGATTTTGTGTTTATAACCCTGTAGTCACGTGACCAGAAGTCTTGTTCCTCCTGCCACCGAACTTCGCTAATTCCCACTATATCTAACTTTAACCTATCCATTTCCCTTTTTAAATTTTCTAACCTACCTGCCCGATTAAGGGATCTGACATTCCACCCTCCAATCCGTAGAATGCCAGTTTTCTTTCTCCTGATAATGACATCCTCTTGAGTAGTCCCCGCCCGGAGATCCGAAAGGGGGACTATTTTACCTCCGGAATATTTTACCCAAGAGGACGCCATCATGATATTACGGATATCCATTAGAAAATACCGTTCTCACCAGTCTTGTATGGGATGAGTAATTGCTTCCAATATTTATGCTGGAGTGAGCAATGAATGGAAAGGATGATGTGGTTATTTTTGTAGACAATACCTGATCAAAATATCAGCAGAGAATGTATATTGAGGTGGACTCATCAAAGGTTTTACCCTTACGTGTGCATGCCGACCGTGTATCACTTCGTGCTAGAATTCACGATACAGAGAATACGTCTGTCCTTAGAAGGTATTACCGATCAGTGCGACAAACGTTTATCTAGAAAGTATCTTGGTCAGTGGATTCCTCCATTATCTCTTGTTTGCTACAGACAGTCAGCGCTACGCTTCATCGTTACCTTCATAAAACAATGAAGAGTTCGATCCAGTTCGCAGAACATGGCTACCAAAAGAGAATCCGGACTTAGCTGCACTGATCCTCAAAATAGAGACCAGGCAAAGAGGCGCAGTGATTAAAATTGGATAGATTTATAGGAAGAGCAAGACGCAAATTGTCCACTGATCGTCTACATGTATTTCCGTGGCTGCTCTAAATTATTTGAGGGTGAATGGCAGGAAGATTCCCAAAAACAGTTCTCAAATGAGCAAGCCGACTTTGACGAGTCAGTAGCATTCACAATCTGCTCGTATTTTCGCAAGTAACAAAATACGTGTTGCTCCAAAAGCTTAGTTCACAATTTAAAGAAGGTATTTGTATACAGTAGTTTAGAGATAACGTTAAGATGTGATTTCATCACGTATTGGTAAATTTTTTTGTCTTCGTTGGTGTTCGATCTTCTTCATTGAATAACTAAAATATTATGGAAGATAACAGTTACACATAATATTAAACAGGACACATTTCGTGGTGTTGTATTTAATATTATTTATACTATGAGGAGCCAACTTTCGGCCTGTCAAGCTATAGTCAGGTGTCACGTAATAGTCGAAAGCTGGTTCGAGATAAAATGTATAACATTTCACAGAACATCAGTAAAGTGTTTCCTGCTTAATATTTTTTTCGTATTCTGTCTGCACCTGGCAAAAAATACAGTTAAAGTTTATAGTTACTGGTTTACAAGCTGAGGTTCTTGAGTAAATAAATAGGAAGAAAATCTCCTCGATCAACGTCCATAGCGAATTTTGCCCATGACTGTTTGCAATACCATCGGTAACAAATATGCTGCTTATAGATTCAAACGGGGTAAAAGAGAAATCGAATTCTCCTGTATTTGCTTCGGTTCCGAGAAAAGTAAACGAGTCCACATGTGGTTCCACTCAAAGTAACATTCCACACTAACTGAAGACGAAGAAAGCTAAGCTAATACTCTGGAAAGGAGACTGTCTGCAAGCTGCGTGAAACATCTTATGAAGTTTTACAACATCATACGTATATCACAGTAAATAATGCGTTACAGGCTGCGGTTTTTGCTGGAACACTCTAGACGGTATCTTGCACGAAATGTGAAAGCGTAAACGTCGTGAGCCATGATGAGGGCTAAACGGTACGGTGCTTTCCCTTGTAGCGAGCTGTCAAGAAACCTAGAACTTCTGTCTGACGAGTGTTTGCGAAGAGCTGAAAACGTAACATTTCCTTCAACATTGGGGACGATAACAACGGATCTTTTACTCAGCTAGAAAAGATTACCCGAAGAAAAAATCGCTGAATTTACTTTCAGTAAAGTAAGGAAATCGCTGGAGACCATAGAAAGCGCATTCGAAGGAGAATTTGAACGTGGCTTCATCCGAATGCGGGTTTGGTATTCTAATCTTTGCAACAAACACTCGGGCTTCGCTTCAGGACAGTGCAGCTCGTCCTTGAAGCTTGTGTGTGCTTCGACGTGTCTCTTCGATACTGCCCTCTGGTACGAGCATATGAAGAGGTGAGGTGACAATCAGTAGGCATTCAAATTTCTACAGCACGGTAGAACAGAAAGCTTAATTTCCTTTAGTCTTACGCAGCAGTGCTCGCTAAGTAAAACTAAGAGTATGGACACAACCAAATAAAGAAAAATTTTGGAGGTGAAAGTGCTGCCCAAGGATATCAGATAACAGTATATACGAAATGTAATGATTGAAAACTTGATAATAGGTTGTGATCCAAAAATTAACAGCATATAGACAGAAGTGATGACACTTTCTGGAGGACCAGACCATCATTTTGCAGGACAATGCTCAAGTACATACAGTGGAGGCTGTTACTGATTTGGTTGACTGATGGGGCTGCTAAGTGCTATACCACGTACTGCACTCACCTGAGTTAAGCCCTAGTGAGTTTAACTCGAGTTCCAACCTGAAGGAAACCGTTCACTGCATTCGCTTCAGAACTGCAACAAATTCGTCGGGCAATAATCGCGCCGCTCGACCTCTCAACACAACTGGCACTGCTAAGAGCATCCTACGACTTCTACACCGCTTGCAACGGGTTATACTCAACAGTGGTGACTACTTTGAATGTCAGTAACAATTTGAAAAAGGTATCTATTTCGTGCGAACTGTAAATAAATAATTGCCACTATTAAAATTCCAACCCTCGTATATAGAGTTCATGCAGCTAGAGTAGTCGGCTGACAAAATTAAAACTAATTTAATTAGTTATCCAGAGTTTTTCTAGTAAGGGCCAAATATTTTTTGCTTAGAATCGTGTGATGGAAAACCTTCTATACACTTTAATGAGGATGCGGCTGCTTCGCTAATTGTCACTATCAGAAATCAAAACGTTTCAAAATCATGAATAAATTTTGTCGATACACATCATAACAGTAGAAACTGGTTCACTGTCTCAGGTTTAGTGTCAGCAAACCGTCACTTATGAGGACGTGCTGCAAAGTAATGGTGACCGGCGTGGCCGAGCGGTTCTGGGCACTACAGTCTGGAACCGCGCGAGCGCTACTGTCGCAGGTTCGAATCCTGCCTCGGGCATGGATGTGTGTGATGTCCTTAGGTTAGTTAGGTTTAAGTAGTTCTACGTTCTACGGGATTGATGATCACAGCAGTTATGCCCCATAGTGCTCAGAGCCATTTGAACCATTTGAAAAGTAATGACTATGAATTGTTTATCTGAAAACTGCTAAAGATTTAAAAATAAAACCATCATTATTAACACTTCTTCATGTGTCTACATATTTGCAGATCTCTGCCGCTACAGGGTTCCGAATTGTAACGTGTAGCGTGGCGGCGTATAACGGCTACGGTTATGTCGGTGCATAGGAAACAGCGTGCTGTAGTTATGTTTCGGATACGAAGAGTTGGTCCACATACGGAGCAGTCTCTCCCTCAGCATAACAGTGGCAAACCTCACAGAAACACTACGACCTCTAAAAAATTCCGAAGCCCCGGGTTCACTGTCATCGATCATCCTCCACACACTCCCTACTTGTACCTATCCGATTTTCATCTGTTTCCAAAATTTAAACAACACCTTCCACAGCTTCATTTTGATAGTGATGAAGCTGTGTAAGCAGAGGCAACGTTTTGGACCTGTCAACGAAGTCAAACATTCTACAGTAACGGTATCAACAAACTGGCCTCTCGTTGGGAGAAACATGTACGTACGCAGGGTGACTATGTTTGAGAAGACAGTATATAGGCATAATGAATAAGTACGTAAAAACTTAATAGTGTTTGCTTTATGTAAAATGCATGCATGCATGTCCGAAGAAGCTATGCATTGTAATTCTGAATAACACAGGCACTACAATATCATAATTTGAAAAACCGTACAACCACTTGTCATACAGTCTCAGACCTACAGCATCATATTAATATTAGTGCTTCAGTATTTAAAACAATTGCGTAACACTTAGTTCCGGAGGCATAATAAATACTCTGTAAGAATTTATTTTCCGTTCCTGGTTGTAAAGTGTTTGTCTCAATGTGTTGTATGCTAATTTCTATTCACGCATCACGTTTTAGCAGTTATATTCTAATGCATTAATGTAATTGTAATACCGTACTTCAGACTGCATATAAATTACGTGAATCATTCAAACGCCTGAAACCACCTCCTACTATGACAGGTAATATAGCCGTACTACAATTAGGCAAGTAAACAATGAAGAAAGTTGCTGCTGTTTGGCTGATGTAGAGAAGTAAGTCCGTAGGTGCACGTCAAACAGGTATCTTTCAGTAGTGATGAAGAATGCCTTCGCTCTTTACACTACTTCGGTTCGAGGACAACATGCACGGTACCAATATGATCCAAAAAGTCGAAGCAGGAAAATGCGATATTTCTGTGGATCATATCTCTAGTTCTGTTGACCATAGAGATAACGGGTCAGGTGTTTTGGACAGCCCTTCACGTATTGACTATTTGTGTACCCATCGGGAGAACAAACTTACTGCACCTATCCAACTCTTGAGTCATCACTCTTCTGATTGGTTTGATGCCCCCAGCCACGAATTCCTCTCCTATGCCAACCTCTACGTTCTCAATTACTTGCTGGATGTATTCCAGTCTTTGTCTTTCTCTACAGCTTTTGCCCTCTACAGTTCCCTCTGGTATCAAGGAAGTCATTCGCTCATTTATTACCAAATGTGCTATCATCCTGACCCTTCTTCTTGTCAGTGTTTTCCATATATTCCTCTTCTCACCGACTCTGCGTGAGCCTACTCACTCCTTTAGTTATCAGACGAACTAATTTTCAGTATTCGTCTTCAGCGCGCCATCTAAAACACTTCATTTATCTTCTGTTTCGGTTTTCCACAGACCACGTTTCACTACAATACACTGCTGTGATTCAAACGCACATTCTCAGAAATTTCTTCCTCAAGTTAAGAGATACGTTTAATACTAGACGATTTTTCTTGCCAGAAATGCCCTTTCTGCCTGTGAATTCTGCTTTTTATATTCTCCTTGTTTCGGCCATCATGGGTTATTTTGCTTCCTAGGTATCAGAATTCCTTAACTTCATCTACTTCTTAATCACCAATACTGACTTTAAATTTCTCTTTGTTCTCATTTCTGCTACTTCTCATTACTTCGATTTACTATCAGTCCATATTCTGTACTCAATAGACAGTTCATTTCATTCAGCGACTCTTGTGATACTTCTTCACTTCCACAGAGAATGGGAATGTCATGAGCGAATCGTATCATCGATATTGTTTCACCTTTAACGTTAATTCCATTCATGAACCGTACCTTTATTTCGTGATTGAGTTTCGATGGACAGATTGAACAGCATGGGCGGTTGACTACATAACTGTCTTACAGCCTTTATAATCCGAGCACTTCGTTCATGGCCTTACACTCTTGCTGTACCCTCTTGGGTCTTGTACATTTTCTCTATTGCCCGTCTTTCCTTATAGCTTACTTCTATTTTTTCAGTATTTAGAACACGTTGTACCATTTGGCATTCTCGAACACTTTCTTCCCAGGTAGACAAATCCTATGAACGTGTCTTAATTTTCCTTACGCTTTACCTCCACTATGAACCGTGACGTAAGAACTATCTCTCTGGTGTTTCCCTTTCCTAAAACGAAACTGTTCACCATCTAAGACACCCTCAATTTATTCGACAGTAGCTTGGATGTATGACATGTTGAGCGAATTGTGCGATGTTTTTCAAACTTGTCGGCTCTTGCACTTTTTCAGATTGTGTGGATGGTTGTTGCCAGACTCATACATGCCACACACCAACATGAATAATCTTTCTGTAGCAACTGCCCCGATGACTTTAGAAATTGTGATGCAGTGTTACCTATCCCTGCTGCCTTATATATTTTTATGTCATCCAAAAGTTTTTAAAAATTGGTTTTAATACTGGATCCCCTACCTCTTCTGTACCGATTCCGGTTCCTCCTTCTGCCCGATCAACAGACAAGTATTCGCTCTCATAGAGCTCTTCATTTCACTCTTTCCCCCCTCCGCTGTTCCGCATTTAACAGTGGTAGTCCCATTGCGTATTTAATGTCACCCCCTCGACTTAGTCCGCAGCTCGTGGTGGTGCGGTAGCGTTCTCGCTTCCCGCGCCCGGGTTCCCGGGTTGGATTTCCGGCGGGGTCAGGGTTTTCTCTGCCTCGTGATGACTGGGTGTTGTGTGATGTCCTTAGGTTAGTTAGGTTTAAGTAGTTCTAAGTTCTAGGGGACTGATGACCACAGATGTTAAGCCCCATAGTGCTCAGAGCCATTTGAACCATTTGAACCTTGCTTTCAGTTTCATCGAAGGCTGTTTTGACTTTACTGTACGCTGAGTCAGTCCTTCCGACAAGAATTTCTTTTCCGATTTGTTCACATTTGTCATTCAACCACTTCGCCTTTGCTTCCCTGGGCTAACGATTCTTTTCATTCCTAAGTGACTTGTATTTGGATAGCGCCATTTTGCCCTTCACGGTACACTTAAACATGGCCGTATGCAAACAATTTACATACTTGGCCGTTTCGTAAATGCTTCCACCCTTGTCCCGACAGCCAGTGGTCATACCCGTATGGAAGTCAGATAAATCACTCCGTTTCCGCACTGCGATAACAACTGCACTGTTTTCTGTGTCTCCCCGACACGCTTTATGTGCCCTTCATTGCCAGTGTTTCCACCAACCGTCTGTCATTGGTTTTTGCACATTGACGACGATCATAGGCGGAGGACACGTTAATGTGACTGGACCGTGGATATATGTAAACAAATTTTGTAGGTAGTATAGTTAGACTTTCCGGCTAAGGTCTGACAATTTGGCCTTGCACCGTAAAATAGGTGGCTCTGAGCGCTATGTAGTACTGGGAAACAGGCTTCCGGAACTACGCAGCTGCTTGCGCCGTGCCCTTAGAACGCAGAAGGCACGTCCAGCCTTATCGGAAGCTAACGAGCGAATGCCGTGCCGAGCGGCTGGCGGTCTGGCGTCAAAACTCACACAGCTCCCGCAGGGCTGTACCACGACACGTGACACGGCAGCAGAGGTAGCCTTCACTGTACGGCCAGGTGGTCGCTGGCCATACTTTATACAGCGTGTTAGGAAATTCCCGTTACAAACGTCTACAACTTGTAAACGGGAGTGAGTACATATTTTGAATAGAGATCCACCTTCAAAAACGTACCCTTTCCTTTATACGACGGTTGCAGTTCAGATGTATTTCGCGCCCACGTCTTCTGCACTAGAAATTGAGGAGATAGCACATCTGATTCAGACTCTAGATACAGTGTCTGCAACAACGCTGGTGCTCTTCATATCGAGCCGCAGTTGTAAAGCATCAAAACTATTCTGCACGTAGAGTAAGTTGTATTCCTTTTTGTTTTGGAATAATTTAAGCAGTAATGTTTAAGTGTTAATACAAACAAATGTACTTAACTGATAAAGGGATGTATTGTTATATTTCCTTCCGAACTGTCATCTGATAATTGAACTGCGTCACGCCTAATTTAATTCCACAAGCAGAAGTGGATTACTTAGACGTCTGAATTGAAACTGTCGTTCCTATTCAAAATATTACGTATTCACTCTCCTGTAGTCGTAAAAGTTTGTAACGTTTATTTCCGAACAATCTGTACTGTACATGTGCTGGGCTAAAATTGGATTCCAACTTCGTTCTTGCCACTTCCATTAAAATCTAGTAGTTTCTCTTCAAAACATCTTCACTCGAATACTGAAATAGATTCCTCCATATGTTCGTAAACATGAGAATGTCGTCTGCAAGGTGTCCGACTTCCACGTAATGCTGCGGAGTTTGACGCCAATGTCAATAGCAGTAGATTAAAAAGGAAGAGGAAACTAGAATTAGAAACCTAAAGAGGAAGTGGAGACCATCAACTGCGGTCACGGAATCTAATCATCAGTGACCTGAAACACTGTCATGCACAGACCAATTTGTAACAATCTGCGGACCGCTCTGCATAAAGTTGGATCCATGAGGTATAGCAAACTGGGTGCCTCGATCCGTAATATCCGAGGGAATCAAGGATGCATGTTTCGTCTCATCTGCTTGAAGTGTATGCGTATTTGTTTTACAGTCTCATGACAAGAGAAAATGTTGTCAAACGTTGAAGATACACAAACACTGCAGTCGCCGGAACAGTATGGCCTTTCATGTAGCTCCCAAGGTGCCTAACAGCTAGCGAGAGACTCGTTATTTATTTACACTGGCTTCTGGACTTACACTACGAAGAAGAAAATGTACTTCGAAACCCTTCAGGAGCTTAGACAAGGCATTAGGGAAAATTCAGAACAGGAACAAAAAAAATTTTGAAGTTTTCCACTTTAGCCATGACACTATGCGAACTCCCAACTTTTTGGCAAGAAATAATTGACTGTTAAGGTGGGATGGTTTGAGGCGACTGTTATTCTTATAGCCAACATCTGGTGACCGGAGAGTCTTATCGGTGCGCTCCAATGAAGACACTCTTTGCTGACAACGATTGAGCACAGAAATCAGTTAATCTGTGATGAAAAGTAGAAGGCAGGGTATACATATAGTATATTTACAGGGAGTAATAGTTATAGGTCATTATATGTGTTACTTTAATAAGTACGCACATCAATGTGTTGGTTTCTTTTCTCTGCGTCGGAAAGTCTTCCCATAAAACACGTCAAAAGACTTTAGGATGCGGTGTTTTCAACATGGCTGTACCTGGGCCGTGAAGTAAACTAAGCATGGCAGTATGGACTAAATGTCTTGCGTTACAGTTTTCACAGTGTAATGCCGAAGGTAAAAGACCATTTTAACAGCTTTCTCGTTCCACATGTACTTGGAGATACTAAGCAACCTAAAAGCACTCTGCTCGTAATAGCTACAATCATTAGTATGCAAATGACGTTAATGCTGATGTAATGTTGTTCAGTATACCACCCGCAGTCCCAGTCACTAATAGAAACATAGTCTCCAATATGTATATGCAATGGAAAGATGCCTAAATGAGCCAATTTAAATATCTAATCCTAATCACAATTACGAAGAAGTTTCCTCTTTGATATTTGTAGTCTCAGAATATCAGGAAACATTGTATCATCAGATGATTCATGTTCATCCTCTAGAGGTTCTCATGTTTTGCATTGTCTATCAACAGTCGCATAATTGTCACTGAACTAAATGACAACCACCATATATCTGTAAGTTCCCATGTGGACTGTCTGTAGGTGAAAGCACCAAAAAATCCCATTGTGGAGAAGGCGGATGTACACTGGAATTAACTTTAAGAAGTGTAAGCAGGTACAAATCATCGACATTACTCGATTCCAATTGATTCCTGAATATTCCGGCTCATTGTGCAACTTCTGTCAGACTGGGTTATCGGAGTTGTCAGATCATTCAGAGATATACAGTTTCTCATTGGCTCCAATTAACAATGAAATTAGCGTCATAGCAATTCTCAATAATTGCTTATGCCAGGTGCAACAGGAAAGAACCAATTCGTAATATAATGATCTATTGGTAAGATTTTGACATCGTGCGGTTTACGAGAGGGGGAAAAATATGTTACAACGTCCCACTTATATCTGGTGTAATGATCACAGACCTACTATTGCATAATTTCAGTAATAAATGCAGGCATGTTGTTCATTGGTTTTTCTTATGCTTTACATGAGAGAATTGATAACAAGGTAATCAGATGTTTTGGTAAACAGTGCTACCTACATCACATTTCCGCGTTAGTTTCATTTAACCGTTCTGTTATGGTTCCGTATCTGAGTTGGTAAAAACGGAACCGTTCTAAGACCACTTTGTTGTCAGTGTGGCTGTCTGCTTGTCCGACCGTTAAGATAGCCTTTTTCCAGGTCAGGGTAGGAGTATCAAGTTGAAATGTATGTCACATACTAAGGTCTATGGTGCCTCGGCCGTGGAAAAATTTAAGCTTGTAAGTCAATGCAGTCAAAAGCTGCGGCTATTTATGCCACATATTTCGATACAAACTCATTTCTCTAAACCTATAGAGCACTTCCCATTGACCTAGAATCATGATCTTTGACAAGAAACAAGATTTCGCTGTATAAGTAAAAGAATAATTCGATATTTAAACTCAGAACAAATATGAGAATTCAGCTTCCCAGTGATAAAGAAGCGAATCATTTTGTCGAAAAGCTCTTACAAATTAATGAAACCCAGACAATTGTGCAACTGTCAAAACAGAGCTCAAAAATGATTTAATACAGCTTTGTAATTTCTGTACTTAAACTTTGTTTCATATATATATATAGCCAATCACTGGCTTTTGTGTCAGGTGCAACATTATCAGGGCATCTCTATCTACTTGTACATGATTACTCTGCAATTGACAGTTAAATCCCTGGCAGAGGGTTCATCAAACCACGTTCAAGCTGCTTGTCTACCGTTTCAAAGTTGAACAGTGCGCAGGAAAAATGAACACTCAAATCTTTCCGTGTGAGCTCTGATTTCTCTTATTTTATGATGATGATTATTTCTCTTGTTCATCTGGGCGCCAACAAAATATTTTTCAATCTGAGGAGAAGTTTGGTGATGGACGTTTCACGAGAAGATTCTGCCGCAACAAATGACGCCTTTGTTTTAATGACTGCCATCCTAATTCGTGTATCAGATCCGTGGCACTCCCTCCCCTATTTCGCTATAATACAAAATGAGCTGCCCGTCTTAACTTTTTCTTTATCTTCCGTCAATCCTACCTGATGCGTTTACTCACACCGCACAGTAATACTCTAGAAAAGGACGGATAAGCGTAGTACAGGTTGCCCCTTTAGCAAACCTGTTACATTTTCCAGTTGTTCTACCAATAAATCACAGTCCTTGGTTTACTTTTCCCCACAACAGTATGTATGCGATCGTTCGAATTTGAGTTATTCGTAATGGTAATCTGTACTTATTTACACTGGTGAGTCAAAACATTATGACTACCTGCTTAATCTCTTGTTGTCCGTCTTTGAAACGTAATACATCGCTGATTCTGAATATCTGGCCTCTGGCAATTTGTTTGTAAATTTGTGGAGGTATGTGGCATTAGATGTCTACGTACAGGTAAAGTAAATCACGTAAATAACGGGAAGCTGATTAGCGCCAGATAGCGATCCAAATGGGTTCCATAGTATTTATATCAGGCGAATCTGACCACCCAGACATTAACGTGAGTTCACTATATTGCTTCTCAAACCACTGTAGCACAGTTCTGTCTGCCAAATATGGACAGTACACTGCTGAAAGATGACATCGTCTTCAGCCAGTTAACAAATAAAAACGTGGTATCATTTTCATTCAGAGTTCATCCTTTTCCATTACGTCTCCTTCTTATATTCATTCGCCCTCATTCATACGATTCTTGTGTCTTGTAATTACTGACTTTTAATGTCTATGTGGCTCTGGGCATCTCATCTTGATTTCCTTGCCTTATCTTGTGTACCCGGCGTAACCCGGAATCTCAGAGAATTCGTTATTCCTCTACAGTGCTCAAGAAGTTTATGAAGATTTATTCCATGAAGGCAGACTATAGCGAAGCCACTTCTTACAAATTACTTTCTATGATTTCTTTTCAGTTCAGTATGTGCTCACTGATTCTTTCTCATAGAAATGAGTCACTCTTTCCTAATCTATTGTAACAACCATATTTTTTGGTTTTATTGTCACTGTTTGAATTTTCGTGCTATATTTTAATGAAACTGAGGTGTCAAAAATTATGTTTCACATGAAACAGTATCATTTGTGACAAAACTGTGCATACTTTTTTGTGGGATCTTTCTTTTGCAAAATGAGCTACTCAAGTTTTTTAATAACTAATTCGAATAAAGTATCGAATATAAGATCGTATTTACCTGATCTGTCACCAGGAGTAGAAACTGCCTATCATGAACGTAGAAAGAAGACCCGATGTGCACTTTTCATGTGTCAGCTTATTTCAGGGTCCGCTGTGCGGGCCGCATGATAGCTAACTCTCAGCGTGTCTCGACTTCGCCTGGTACAACACGGCATTTCATTCAGTTCTGCGATGTGGTATTTGTTGATCGGCTCAGTTCTCTTCGGTTGGGTCGAATCGTCGTGACAGCACTGTTTATCCGTCGCTGTTTGTTCACGTTATGAAGGACGTTAACACAGCCAGTGGCTGTGTACGAAAAGCGGCAGACCAGGTATTTATCGTCACTGGCTGGCTCTGAGCACTATAGGACTTAACATCTGAGGTCATCAGGCCCCTAGAACTTAGAACTAATTACACCGAACTAACATAAGGAGAGCACACACATCCATGCCCCAGGCAGGATTCGAACCTCCGACCGTGGCAGTCGCGCGGTTCCGGAGTGTAGCCCCTAGAACCGCTCGGCCATAGCATCACTAGCTGTGAGTGGCACAAGATACGTATAAGAATTCTCAAAATCTCTTATGTAGTCATATGATCGGAATTTATTGGAAATTTGCTATTCAACGTTACAATACCATGGAGAAAGAATTTAAAGATTTAGCTGCGAATGAAAGAGCAAAAGTTTACAACAATCGCTAGAAGAGATTCCCTTACAAGAAGCTCTTTGTGCTAAAATTGCAGGCATAAACGACATGGGGAAATTCGTGGTACGAATAGTAAAATATCTGAAGTGACACGCATTACTCCACTGTCAGTTGCAGGAATTTTCGATGGGACTGATTTAAGACTATAAAGATTTCATATATTATTGCAAAGTATTTTGGCTGAGTCAAGTGTCATGTCTGGAACGACGTTTCGATAGAAAACCCGCTGTTGTTGAATGAAGCAACGAAAATTTGTACATTCTAAATGGCCTACAGACCTTGCATTTTAAGTCGCCTTGACGGTACACTACCCACACTAAGACACTGCAAGATATGAAACAACGTACTTCTGATTTGATGGGGATGCATTTGAAAAGAAAATCGCCTTGTAGAAGGAACAAATACTGACAAACGAAGTCCGGTCCTCTAACTCCACTGATGTTAAAGATAAGGATAGGTTTGAAGATTTCATTGCGGTCTTGAAAGAATTCAAGGGTAGTTTTCTAAACATACTGAGGGCACAGCCAATCTTAGATCTGTTTTCGCGCTCTTTTCCAGATTGTTTGTAGTTTCAGTTGGAAGCGATCCTGAGCATTGTTTTCCTTATGCACAGCGTCCACATTTCCACCAACAGGTTGCCAAAGTGTTACAATATTTCAATCAACATATGTGTGTGAAAGACCATTTTTCGATTATGAGACTAACAAGACACGATTACAATGCAACAATCTGTGAAACAGTCCTTATCAGTCTGCACATCGACAGAGTTGTACTAGATAAAAATTATGTCTTCAGCGCGCCAAAAGTAATTGAATGATACCCTAAACATGTTTTGTTTGTGATGTATGCTGTTGAGAGATGTAAAATGCAACACCAAGACGCATGGAGTGCGACAGCGCTGCTATTTAAACGCGGTGCACTCGTGCTTTCACCCTTCTCACGCTCAGACAGTGTGCCGTTATAGTGGGGGAAGTGTGCGGCTTGGCCGAGTGGTATGCACTCGTGTCAGGGCATGGCTGGCGAGCTACTTGCTTGGCTCCCCTTAGTTTATATCATCAGGACATCACGTGGGTGGTAGGAATCCTTGTGTTGTCACTTTAATATTCATTCACCTCTCAGGACTGATGACCTCGCCGTTTAGTTACATAACCCCCCTCAACTAATCAATCAGTCATTCTTCTTCTTCTTTTTCCTCTTCACAGATAGATCACTTAGGACCACGCGTAATCAACATTTGTTGGCGTTCCTTTTCAGCCAGTATTCCTTCATAAGCAACGAATGGGCTAGCTTTCGTTGTGTAGACCACGTATGTCGGTTAGTTTTTCTCTCTTCTTCCTCAAAACTCCGTGTGTTTGATTTTTCTGATTTCATTTCTGTCATGTGGATTTGGAGACCCTAATTCCCTCACGTCTTTTTCCGTCTGTTTGTACCATTTCGGTCTTGTACTTTTGTTCTTTAAAAATGGATGGATTTTGTGCGTTAACCTGTTTGAGTCCATTCTTTCTAAATGCCCCATGAATTGAATTCTCCTCATGCGCTTTGTGTCTGTTATTTTGGAGACATTTTTATATATTTATGCATTGGGTTTTGGATAATGCACACCATCTTTAGTTCTTTGACCTAGGATGTTCCTCATTATTTTACATTCTCTCACTTCTAATTACCCTTTTAGTGTCTCTGTGTTGAAGGTTTAGTGTCTCAGATGCGTAGAGTGCTTCGGGTTTAATTACTGTTGTGTAGTGTCACATTTTGCAGTTCCACGAGATACTCGTTTTGCTGTAAACGTAATCACTCAATTATTCATCTCTATAGAATTTCCACTGTGGGCCTAATACTGTAGCGCAGTGGTTAGCACACTGGACTCACATTAGGGAGGACGACGGTTCAATCCACCGTCTGGCCATCCTTATTTAGGTTTTCCGTGATTTCCCTAAATCGCTTCAGGCAAATGCCGGGATGGTTCCTTTGAAAGGGCACGGCCGACTTCCTTTCCCATCCTTCCCTAATCCAATGAGACCGATGACCTCGCAGTTTGGTCTCTTCCCCCCAAATCAACCCAAACCCTAATACTTTAAGCCAAATGAACTTATGGGGTTTCTGTGGTCGCACTTGCCGCGCGGGGTAGCAGAGAGGTCTTAGGCGCCTTGCAACGGTTTTCGCAGCTTTCCCCGTCGGAGGTTCGAGTCCTCCCTCGGGCGTGGGTGTGTGTTATGTTCTTAGCGTAAGTTAGTTTAAGTTAGATTAAGTAGTGTGTAAGCTTAGAGACGTATGGCCTCAGCAGTTTGGTCCAATAGAAATTACTACAAATTTCCGGAATTATCCAGATCTGACGCAGCAAGTAAACCAAAATATATTTATAGAAAGCGACATCCACTAAGGTCTCCGCATTCACTGCCGATTAAGTTTTCTGTCGTTTTCTTGGCGCTCAGCAAGTCAGCAATGAAGCCTTTGAAGTGCCCACGCATAACAAGTAGACCAGGAAGCACGCTACGTGGCACGGTGAAGCATCGCACTGCCCGGCAAGCATTACAGTGTTACCGGGGCAGGGCGGCTGCAGAAGGGCGCCCGAGCTGCGTTGGCCCGGATTCTTTTGAAGCGCTGCTATCGCAGACAGAGCAGGAAATCCTGCTGCGATAACAAAGAGATATCGAGGCACGACAGCCGCGCCGGCACCACAAAAGGCCGCCCCGTCTACGTCAGCGGCGGCGTCGTCGGCGACGTCAATGGCGCACCGCTAGCCCTGCACCCCCTGCTGCTGGCGCCCTGCCCTGACCCTCTTCCAGAATAAAACATCCCCTTGAGGCGGTATTAAAAGAGGCGGGACAGGTCTCTACCGGAAAGGCATTCCTTCGCGCCGTCCTAAACTCCGATTATCTACAACGTACGTAATCTGGAGCATGTCACTGAGTGTGCGTTACAGCTTCGCATTTTTCCTGCAATAATTACAGACTCAGGACAGTTAATTTCAACGAAAGAGAGAAAAAAGTGTCGTTACCTACCTTTATCAAATGTAAGCCACCTGCTAAGGTGGCCTAGTGTTTAAGACTTTAGATTCGAATTGAAATGGAAGAGTCATTATTTTCACTATAGTAGACACATTTCTCTCGTGCGAGACAGGAACCGCTTTGATATTTGAGGTAATTGTCATTTATTGTTCCGTTTCAGCGACGTATTTCTTTTTAAATATGCAACTAATGTTGAACAATAAATGAGTATTATCTCGAGTCATTATTCCACTCATCTCATTCATATATACGAGGGCTATTCGGGAAGTAACGAACTACCACAGTGAAAATCAAAGCTGTTTTTCTCCAACAGTTAGCTACCAACTTCCAACTGCTTCTCTACATAAGACATTTGTCTTTAGTATCGTACCTACTTTGCAATATCCTCGTCGTAGAAGGCAGCCGTCTGTGCTTCCTTACAATTTTCTAAGATGGACTGCACGTCATTGTCTGAGCCAAAATGTATCCACCCGCAGAGGTTCATTTCAGCAGTGATAAACATCACAGGGAGCCAAGTCCGGGCTGTGACGTATTTGATCAACCACTTCCCACCGGGAATGATCCAGGAGCGTCCTCATTTCTTCTCCAGTGTGCTGCCGAGAACTGCCATGAAGGAGGAAACCCATTACTGTTACTTTACATGGAACAGTGAGAAATCAGGAGACATACATCAGCAGGTACGTTGTCGCATGGTATTGCTGTTACTCTCTTTGTCTGTGTTGTAACCTGTTGTAACTGCTACCGGAACGGTCGCGAGGTGGCTGAGAAAGGGCGGCGGGAGCAAATGGAGACCGGCCCGCGAACAAACAAACGAACGGAACGGACGGTCACGAAGCAAGGACGGACGATGGAGAGAGATCTTACGACGACAACACGCAAGAAGCGATGGAGTGACAGAGACAACCAAACGAATCCAAAACGCCCACTAGTAATTAAAGCAAAGAACAGTATACAAGCTGTCTGTTGTCGAGGCAATATGTCAAGACTCACGCAACGATTAGACTCGCTGGCTGACAGAGAGGCAGACGCTTAAATTCTCTATTGAGGGCACCGGTATTGGACACTGGAACTACGTGTTCCAGTGTGGCGCCCTCACACTAAATGCAGGCCAGAAGGCGCGCGCCACCACAGCTTACGGCGCAGAGACCTCTAGGTGTCTTCGACTTCCATGACGTCTGGAGGGGATTCAAATTTCACAGCGCGTGGTACCAGAGTCTGACTTGAGGCTGATACTATGCGCATTGCTGTATGTGCCCCACAGTTGACATATTATACTCTTGTGGCGGTACGTGATTATGGATTTATGCTTGTGTGTTCATCGTGTATATCCGCATCCATGACGCCTAAGGGCCGAGGATGACACGGCGGCCGATCGGTCCCGCGGGGGATCTTCAAGGCTTTTTCATACGGTGTTTGTTTGTTTTTTGTTGATCATGCAACTGGATTTCCGATTCTAGCTCAGAATTTCTTGTACGGCGCCACACCTGAGGTAAAAGAGGCACATGCATTATGAGCAAAGAACTGATTATTTGGTAATTTGTCATAAGGCACAATCGGCATGGCCTTTTTATAGTGGTCAGCAGTGTGCGTGTTTAATTAAAAGTCCGAGTTTAAGTAATTTTCTTGCGCCCAATAGGGCTGCCTCTAAATTGTAAGTTAGACATGGTGCAGCCCGCTCCCTGAGGCGAGTTCACTGGTTATCTATCTAACACACATGGTATCTATGCTAATCAGCGCTGTTAAGCTGACGTATTGCAAAATGCATCTGTCTTAAGATCCGCTAAGCTATTAGGATTCTACCGCGCGACGAATAAATGGTAGGGCAGATGCTTTTGCATGTAGAAAGCATAGTACATAATGTCGCACCTGTGAAGTGGTGCACCGCTTGCTCCTAGTTGTGTCTTGTGTTCTCTTATGATGACTGGTAAACGGAGGTTCTTTTGTTGTTGAACGTGGTGTAAATTGTCGAGGTCTATTATAAAATTTGGTGTAATTTTTATTGTGTGGTAGCTCTCGTTGACGAGAGTATATTGAATCAAAAGCGAATAGCCTGTTTTTGAGATGTGTACGGTGTAAACATGTTAAAGGAAAGGGTTGACCATAAGGGTCATTTAAGAGTTAACTTCCCAAGTCTTTGCAGAACTTTTAACAAGGGCTTTTTTTTTAGCAAGACGGTATAAATTCGTTACTTCTGCCTTTGTGGAATTTCAAAAATTAATTCTTTTCGACATATCTTTGATACAAAGTCTCTACTTTTATTGTGTTGTATGTTGTAATGGAAGGGCAGTAACGTTGTAAGCGGGCCCTAAATGGTTCAAATGGCCCTTAGCACTATGGGACTTAAAATCTGAGGTCATCAGTCCCCTAGAACTTAGAACTACTAAAACCTAACTAACCTAAGGACATCACACACATCCATGTCCGAGACAGGATTCTAACCTGCGACCGTAGCGGTCGCGCGGTTCCAGACTGTAGCGCCTAGAACCGCTGGGCCACTTCGGCTGGCTAAGCGGGCCCTAGGTCTTATACTAGTCTCAGTTACCGTAATGCGTATGTGGCTAATTTCTGGGGGTCAGTGGTGCCTGATGGCGCCTCTCTAGCTGGTTTGGACCCGCAAACATGGAAAATCACCAACGCAGCGTCCCGCATTACTGTCGCAAATGAATTCTCCAATAACTTCTATTCAGCTCTATCTCGTTCGTTGCCAAAAACCTAGCCCTCTATTTCAGCCCACTAAAAGCTCGGTTCATGCCTGCACGTCCGAGTGTTCGAATTCATCAGTTGATATTGTTAATGTTCATGAATGGGTGGTTGAGTTCTAAGATGTTTTCTGTTTTTTTTTTTCTTTGTTTGCCTATGAGCGTCACGAACTCATTAGCCGCATATAATGTCTAAATATTGTCGCCAAATTTAAAAAAATGAATACCCTGGTATGAATATGCAGTGAAAAATAATGTTTACAACTCAAAGTAGTTAACAAAAACCTCAGTTTATTCACTGTTTCTTTAACACCGACCGCTTAACAGTTGTTTACTGCTAAATTAAAATACGATTGTGGGCGAGGTTAGAGCAAACCATGGTCAGTCACTTGTACTGTTTACAGTGTGACTCTATTTGCTAATAGTCGCCAAAAGCTCTGAGCGGTAACTTACATCGATTACGTGGTTGTCACCTGTCTGGATACCGTTCCTAATACAGGCGTATAGCGTAAAACTTATCAGTAGTTCCAGTTGAATCTCCCTGCATAGTTTTCGCTATCCATTTTGATAATCGTTAATGCACGAACTGTCTCATGGAGCTTCAAATGGTTCAAATGGCTCTGAGCAGTATGGGACCTAACTTCTGAGGTCATCAGTCCCTTAGAACTTAGAACTACTTAAACCTACCTAACCTAATGACGTCACACACATCCATACCCGAGGCAGGATTCGAACCTGCGACCGTAGCGGTCGCATGGTTCCAGACTGTAGCTCCTAGAACCGCTCGGCCACTCCGGCCGGCATGGAGCTTCCTACATTACACTTTAGGCAATTTATTCTAATATATTGAGAGGGTAATAGCTCTGTTCACTCTGTTAGGGTAAGCACAAAGCTACTTTTGCTGTTTATCTGAAGAGTTATGTCTGTTAAGGACTATATACTGTGTTGTATCGAACAAAGCCTTCAGTACGCTCATAAAGCTGGGCTGATATTCCGTGCCCTCGTATTTTGTTCTTTATGTGACAGACATTACGACTGTACGATTGGCCCATCATTGATGCAGTATATTGCACAATGCAGCGGTATCTCCCTACCTGGAGTGAGCGCTGCTGGAGCTGCACCATGAGATATTGTTCCACAGCCACCTTTATGCCCTTACGTAGAACACTTGTATCACTGCACATGGTGCCACTCTACTGGTCGAGGCCGGAGCCAACGTATTGCACCATCAGTAGCCTCCCAATCTTACACGTCTAGTGCATCCTGTTGCGAATGCCTAGGCTATCTTTAGTCAGAAATATTCCCAACAATTGTTAATAAATTGGTATTTATTAAATATGAATAAATACTCAACTTAAGTGATACTTCATCTTGGACAATGTCCAGCACAATTAGACGATTGAAATTGTTACAGGTCTAGAATATTAAAGCCCTGCAATTGTGCCTCTTAGGAATGCCTACGTAAGAGTCCAGTCTGCACTGCCTATGGAGGCCAGACCTCAGATACTACATGACTGGGTGCACCGGAAAGATCTGTCCTCCATAGCTCAGTGCTCTGATATTTAATGAGGCATCAACCAATAGCTATCCACAGACGTTATGCCCATGGGTTGAGAGCTGCGGCCCGTGGCAGACATCTGTATAGTGCGTGCTGCCAACCCGCACTGCTGCTGTGCTTCGAATGTTTGGAGCGTGGCCTATCCACTGTGGTGTGGTACTCTCTGGAGTCGTGAGTACGGTCACTATACACCTTTCATGGGAAAACGGAAGTCGGAAGGCGCGAGATCCGGGCTGTGGGATCGACCAGGAAGAACAGTCCAATGCAGTTTTGTGAACTCCTCTGGGGTGCGCAGATTTTTGTGAGGCCTTACGTTGTCATTTGCACTTTCGAGACTACGCACACGCTGAGGTCGTTTCTTCGGTCTCCTGAAGGGAACACAATACACTTCAGAGCTGTTGCACGAAGAGGGAGGACATCAGTCAGAATAACCCCTTCGCAGTTGCAGAGGTCCATCGAAATGAATTTACCGGGTGAAGGTGGGGCTTCGAACTATTTCCTGGGAGGAGAGGTGGTGTCGCGTCACTCCAAGGAGTGCCATTTTGATTACGGTTCGAAATGAACAACCCACGTTTCATTACCTGTGACGATGTTTGACAAAAATGGTCACGATCAACCTTTTCACGCGTAAGCAGGTCCACACAGATGCTACTTCGTTGCTCATTATGGCCTCCTGTAAGGCGTACCCCTTTGATTACCCAATTGGTGGTCTAGTGTATCAACACTACCAGCAGAGGCGTCCAGCTATGCACCAAAGTGTTTTTTTCACGACCCGCCCATTACCTCGAAAGACAGTGTCCGGCCGTTCCAGCACAGCGGGAGTCACAAATGTGTTCAGGTGGCCAGCACGCGGGGGATGGGACAGGTTTGCGCGACCTTGTTACTATGATCTCAGACTCCTCGCCGAACGACTCACCGTGCTTTTGTTCACTGCCAGTTCTTTGTCACATTCTGAAAGCACCTATCGATATCCGTGATGCTCTGGTTTTCCGCCAAAAGAAACTCAGTTACAGGTATTTGCTTGGAACGCACCTCCGTTAAACACGCCACTATGAAGTCTACGTGTAGCACAAGCCATCTTTCGCATCTTTCATATCGTCTTCAAACTATAAGGTCTGAAGCACGAATATTATACTGTGGCCAGCAACAAACCCCGCATTTTTTCAAACCAAACTGGCCGAGACCAAAAGAGACTTAAATTACTTATTTTACTCGTATTTTGTTCATTTGGTGGCAATACTGACCTTGTGGACAGTTACTAGATGGGTCAGTCATCAGAACAGCACATCGCGCACCGCAGCTACGCGGTTTGCGTGATGCTGCAGCTGCGCTATCAGATTTGGTCCCACGGCCGGGAGGATCCCCGGGGGCGGGCGATGAGGAGCCGCGGGGGGCCGCCAGAGGAGGGATGTGCTGCACGGCACGCCAAGCCCAGCGCGGGAAGCGATCCCGGGACTTATGGCCACATAAAGCGGGCGCGCGGCCGACAACTCAGCCAGTTACGGCCGCGCGCGACAGCAGCGCCGCCGCGCGTCGCCCGCGCCACGCCGCATTACGGCCACGGCGGACCGCTCTGCCGCCCTCTGCCGCCCTCTGCCCGCCTGCGTGCGCAATCCCATCCAATCAACGCGATCGCCGAGGATTACTGAATCAGCAACTCTCTCAAAGATTTAGGGGGACTTTCACAGATGACCAGAGGTCATGATGCACTAGGGACAAGATTTGGAAGATAGATGGAGAAGTTATTAAGGAATAGTAATACGAGAGGGGAAAAGAAGATCTAAGGCACAAAAAAAGAAACCGCCATAATTAAACGCAGACAGTAATCGACAGGAACGTATGGTAAAAGAGAAACTAAAAATGTACTTGAAGCAAGATGAGACGGAGGTATACCGTAGGTTATTTAGTAAATGAGAGTCATGCCCATAAAGCAATCAATCATCTAAACAGACGTGAAAAAGATATATTAAACGTTAAGACAGTCAATGAAAAAAGTGGAAAATAAACTTACAGTAAGTTTTGGTACGACTAGAACTTAATGCAACATCCAGTAATGTATGAAGTTGGCAAAGGGTTGAATGTACTAACATCAAAATTGTAACAAGCCTAGATAACGGCCGGCCGCGGTGGCCGAGCGGTTCTACGCGCTACAGTCTGGAACCGCGCGACCGCTACGGTCGCTGGTTCGAATCCTGCCTCGGGCATGGATGTGTGTGATGTCCTTAGGTTAGTTAGGTTTAAGTAGTTCTAAGTTCTAGGGTACTGATGACCTCAGCAGTTATGTCCCATAGTGCTCAGAGCCATTTGAACCATTTGAACCTTGATAACGATGAAAAACTGAAAGGCAGCTGGCGGAGATGCCATTTACAGCGAATTATTAAAATACGGTTTAATTCTACCATGAACGAAGGCGTTTATATTTCCCAAATTTATGCTCGGAAGAAGTGACAGTGGCCGGAAATATCGTCAACGCCTGCTGTGTACCCAATTTTTAAGAAATGAGATCGCAGGAACTGTAATAATTGCAGTGGACTAACACTTTTAACAGTTGTCTGTGAATTATATATAAAACATTTTAACTCTAAGGTTAAGATCAATAGCTGAAACATTTTCAGCTGAAGACCAGACTGTATAAACATATCGACGAAGGAAAACATGATTGTATAATCTCTTTCAAGATACTAATAAATAAAACAAGGTAATTCAATAACGAGATACATGTAGCTTTTGTTAACTACATCAAGGCGTTTGACAAATTAAACAGGAAAAATACTGGTCAGTGTTGCAAGAAAACGGATTTCCACCACATTTGATGTGGGGAAATAAAAGGATAATACAAAGAAACTAAATTGCCAATAAAAATACGCTGTCATAACTACCTACAGAGCTGAACAATGTTACAGTCTTTCTCCAGTTTCATTCATTTTATGTAGAAATGACATGACCGACAAGTGCAATGAGGCACAAAAACCAACAAAGGAAAAGAACTAGTTTCATTATGTAAGAACATTGTTGTATCCTGATGACCAGATTTGACTAGACACTTCAGAAGAAGTATTATAAAAAATAGTTTTAGATTAAACCAAACTGGTGAAAATTTATAATCTCATATTATCTATAGAAAAGACAAAAGTAATGGCATTTCGAGGGAAATAACATATCGGACCAAAAATAGTGAAAGTAAACTAAATAATCAAGCAGTTACTTGAGCTGCGAATTTCTTTACTGGTTGCGATAAAGATGTACATAATACGAGAAAGATATTTCAGGGTGTCTGTTAAACCATAAAAGAAACATTAAAATAAAATACAACAAAAGAAAACCAGCTGAAGTTCTACAAAACGCTAGCTCTTCCGTTGGTACTTTGCGGATCCGATGTTTGGAAGACGTATACCGAACACAGACGTCAGAAATGAAATTTCTCAGAGCAGATGAAGAACGTAAACCGGAAGATAGATTAAGAAACGAAGATGAGCTCAAATGTTTGCAATAACACAAAAATTTCGCCCATGTAATCAGAAAAGGAAGGAGCGTGTAAACAGATGCAACATATTCGCTGTCGTGCCAATGAAAATATACATCGATTATAATTTAGCGGTTAAAGCTGCAATCCGAAATGACTAATTAATACTAAAATACGATCAGTAACTGTTACAGTGAAAATGTAAAAAAATACGGAGAGTGAAGAAAGCATAATAATCTACACTCCTTCTTTTGCTTCTAATTTCATTATCGAAGCAAGATTTTAGGTAATGTCTGGCGCTTGTAAATGAGGCAACTGTTTATGGAAGAAAACAGCAACAGCGCGAAATGCCCTTATAAACATTGGAAAAAAATAATATCACAATACTGCGTTCTGTAACTATACTAAGCCTACCTCACGTTCTCACCTGTTTGTGTAGTAAATTTACGTGCCATTTCTTATCGTTTAGGTGTGGTCTTCGGCCCATGGAGGAAGTGTAGTCCTCTGTACACCACAATTACTGAACTCATACGGAATCACGAACTCCTCGTATCTCGTAGCATCATTACATAAACTATTATCAGTTCAGGAACTAGACCAAATTCGCTTTCCCTTACTGTAGCAAACACTTCACGCCTTGGACTTTCTGGCATCACTTGTTTTCGTCTCTGAAGTTTCAGTAATCTTCAGCATCTCGTTAAACAAAGCAGCTTATCATAGATTATGTCTCGAGAAATAAAGGTGATATCTGATTGTTTTAGTTATTTTGAACTATGATGTGTTTATAACATACTATAATACGCTAACAGACCGTACATTATCGAATAAGTTACTGTTCATTTCATTAAATCAGTACAATAATAAGTTTTTATGGATTTAGCACTGGGCCTGCATATGGTAACAACTTATATCTTTACATTCCAGTGGCACCGTTTCCATACTTGTTCGATATATAATGTTGACATTTATAAGTGTAGGACATATTTCAGTTATTTTCTGAGACAACTAAAATTCACTTTGAACAAGCTCTAAAGTTATGGCGTATTACACCAATTTTTTAAATTTCGTATTTTACCCTTGTTTTGTCAGAGAACAATACATTGATCAAGAACATACACTTTTCATTCCAAACGTCTAAGCTCAGTACTAAGGAGGCTGTACAACATCCATCATTTCCCTGGAAGCAGCCACGCATCCATTACAACTCACCTGGTCCTCGTTTGAGCGTTGGCATTTCCGACACCTCACTTTAACTACGGAACTTCAGACTTACCTTTGACGGGAGCCCTAACACTACGATATTTCTTCCCGACAATTCCGTTACTGCGTTTAATGAGACACTTAAGACTTTTTGTCAATATCACACAAAGATACTCTTTTCTGTCCGTGGTGAAGAACTAACGCTAAGCGCTGCACCCACAAGGTACACGCATAAGGCTCCTAAATATGTTATGATACAATTTTAGACACTTATATTTCTTTCCAACTGATTCATTTTCTACATTTGTTACATTTTTTCCCTTCATCAATTAAATTATGTACAGTGATAGCCAAGGATTTGAACTAAGCCTTACCTTCTCAGGTATTTGATCCGCTGTTGCTTTCACTACCTCCCATTCGTCTTGTGCTGAACACCTTTCCCCCGCTGTAGTCAATCATTGCCTAATGCTCCCTCCGAATCTCTTAATAACGTCTGGGGTTTTCAATTTATCTTCGTCCCATTATCTTAATTTCCTAGCTTTTTGCAAATTCTTCAATTTTAATCTCCAGTTCATGACCAATAAATTGTGGGCTAAGCCCACATCTTTATATAATCGATGTAAAATCTTCCTTTGTCTCCAGGTCTCTTCAGCGTACACAACCTTCTTTCATGATTCTGAAACCAAGTGTTAAAAAAAAAAGCACTCCGTCGTCAGGCCACGAGTGGCCTACTGAGACCATCCGACCTCCGTGTCATCCTTAGTGGAGGATGCGGATAGGAGGGGCCGAGGGCCACCACACCGTTCTCCCGCTCGTTATGATGGTATCCTTGTACGAAGCCGATACTATTCGGTCGAGGAGCTCCTCAATTGGCATCACGAGGCTGAGTGTACCCCGAAAAATGGCAACAACGCATGGCGGCCTGGATAATCACCCATCCATGTTCCGGCCACGCCCGACAGCGCTTAACTTCGGTGATCTCACGGGAACCGTTGTAGCCACTGCGGTAAGGCCGTTGCGAAACCAAGTGCTATTCAATTATGCTTTGTACAAAATTCTTCTAGGCAGATACCTGTTTCTTTCCTAGTCTACGCTCCAACATCTAGAATGCCCTTTTGTTTCTCCTGATGACGACATAATCCTGAATAGCCCCCACTCGAACATCCAAACAACGTAAAGCTAGCCAACGTGACCGAAATGTTGAACGTGTAAAATTCTCTCGGAAATTTATATTATGTTTAGAAATAAAAAATTGAAGTATTTTTTGAAGATTGAAAATGGATACAGAAAGATGGCATGTTTAGTTTCCTTGAGAAATTAAGTTTCTTTCAAAATTCATAACATTCAGCAGTTTAGATGCAAATGTCAATTCCTGGGATGTAGTATGCTGCTTTCGCATTTCTTGTGCTTTTCCTCGCTTAGGCTGTTTACTACTTGAATGGAAGTCCGATACAGGGTGATATGATTAGCACATGAGGAATTATTCAAAACGGTGGAGTAGGCGAGGAACTATTCATTTCGATAAAAAATATCTCACAGGTGTAGTGAATCCGCTTCCCACATTTCCTCTACCGTTGAAGAAATTTTTGAAAATGGGTTTTCTCTGTGTTAAGTTGCCTCAATGCAGCACTCGTCGCTTTTGGACGATGATGCCAATAAAAATGACAATATCTCTGAACGACTTTCATCTTGTGGTACTTTTTACATCAGCATACATACTTTTTCTCGCTCAAAAAGGTCGTCTTTATTTGACTCAGAAAATATATAAACAGAAATCAATAAAATCTATTTTCTTTAATAGTAAGTAACTCTGATAACGACTGTTATTATTCAGACGTATTATAAACTTATAACAATTTGTTTACATCTCTTACATTTTAGACTTTTGTTACATGTTATCATGTTATGACAAAAAAATAAATTGCAGACATCCACAACTAACAAAAATAATCTGTTCATTCTAAAATTTAATGCTGACGAACGTAGGGAAAGCATGTGTGACTTCAAACTTTTGCACCATTTTACGATTGGTATTTATTGAATAAAACATTAATTCATTTCTACACGTCCTCATCCAGTAAAAATACGTAACCTACACTTGTTCAAATATTTTAGAAGAAGTTACATAATATCCTAGGAACGAAGTCTGTTTTCGTTCTTATCAATAGCTTTAACGACATACAAACCGAACGTGTTACTACGCGGCTGGATTGCATACACTTTGGTAAAATCGATCCAACACAGACACTACTTTCCGGTCCGCAAATTTATTTATTAACTTATTTACTGTTTTTGCTTTTGGCCACGTTCTCTAGTGTTCTGTATCAAACGTTATTCTTCATCCACTGTTAGGAACGTTCATAAAATAGGATGAGGGCTTATTCCTAAACGAATATGCTGTTGGATCGCTTTTATGTAAATTTTATAACTGAAGGCGTTTTGCCACGTTTACGGGTATTCAGTCAAAAGTACGTTAGTAAGTGACACTAATCACGAGCAAGTGAAAGAGTGGGAGCTGTCACAATTATTATAAGGAACTGGAATCAACATCGAGATTTTTCGATTTCTGTGATTTCCTGGCACTGTTTAAAGTGTAAAGGAATCCCGTTCGATAGGAGCTTGTGGTTTTGGCTCTGACGACCTCACCAAGAGAAACGGTGCAGTGGTTTCCTTAGGGATATCCCGTTTGGTATTAATACGTAGGTTTCCAACGTCTGTGTCGGTCTCAGTTAAATTATTCTGGGTCTGTTGTCGCGACATCGCATAAAACAATTAAAGCATTAAAATACCTAAGGACAGCAACGTTTATCAGGTTAAGAGCTTTACGATGTGAAGTGACAGCATACTTAGAAAGATTTTAATAGGATTCAGTTTTGGTTTTTACTCGTGAGCCGTAAATCAGCAAATGAGTGTTTGTTTAAAAATGTCAAGACCTCTTTTTTCGCATCGTTCCCCATACCAGCCTTCTGTTCTGTCTCCAGTGAGCTCGTCGTCGACTGGACGTTAAACACTATCTTCGTTCGTCCGTACTTCTCCAGTTTTTGAAACTTGTAGTTCAGTTTCTTCTGATTTGCAAAGGACATGCCACAGTGGAATTCCAGCGTTCTCAGATATAATACTGTCCATTTTCAGGCTTCCTCGGCAGGAAACATGGAAAGCACAGTGCTGCTGTTAAAGTGTGCTTGATTACGTCATCACTATACACACGTCAGTTTTCTAAGAGGTCGCGGCCATTTACAGGTTCCCTAGTCAGCCACTAAGGTTTACCAACTCAAGGTGACTTACCTCTACAGCATCGTCGACGTCATCTGCTAAATCTGAAGAAGCACCTATTCGTTATGCGGCATTTTGTTTTACCTCTTCAATGTAGAAATGTGCTATCGAAGTAAGTCGCTGTCTCGACACAGCAACATCAGAATCTTTTGTCAACAATAACCAGTGATCAAATTTTAGAGAGCTGTAGAACATGTAATTACTGGCTCTTGTTTTAATTTTTCAGAGACGCAGTTACGTAATATTTCACATAAAGACAAAATGTACACTTATTGCCTCAAGTGGCGCCAAGACTTCATCGTATGATACTGCCTGTTTCCCATTTCACTAGCAATAAGGCCGGAGCACTCAGATGCGGCGCACTATGTATACCTTTGATTACCCTGACTACTTTTATTCCGTTACGTATCGTTTAAGTGCTTCGTCGTCATTACCCAACAAAGATACAGGGAATATGACTCACCATCTCTCATAAACTAATCGACTCTCAAGGAAGTAGAATGAGCTAGGTTTATTGTTGATTGACCACGGGGCGTCATTTCCATATTAGTATCAGATTCCTTTCAGTTCAACAATATGTATAAGCGTTGTGTCGAGCATACTTCGCAGTTATCACAAGACAGAGCAAATACTTCTTCCCACATAGAAAAGTACTTCTCATGAATCAATCGAATGAGGGTTTATGACTTACCTGCATTCTAAAAGGGTTACATTTTCTTATGGTTCTTAGACTCAAGCTCTGTCACAAATGTGCCTTCTCTACAGCTTGTTGTGTACTATAGTTCCACCCTAAATCTTTGGACACACACACACAGATATATATATATATTGAAACGTCCCCTTAGAACAATTTATTCACGACTGTGCTTAAGCTGACACACAATATTTTTTAGCGCAACGCAATCTGACTTCCAAAAATCCCTACGAAAGAATGGCCCTGACTAACATTAACCTATACGTTTCACAAATCACTTACCTCACAAAAAAAATCTTCGTTACTCGAACTACTGCAATACAGCGAGCACCACTACTGCCAGCTAAATAAAAGATTCTAACTACGGAAGGCACTAACTGCTGATAGGCATAGTTAGCAAATGGAAGATTTTAATAGAGAACAAACAATGTATTTACCTCACTAGTCATAATATATACAGCAGTTCATGACACCAATTCTTACAAATTTCAAAACTCCGCCATCTCTCTCCCCACATCCACCACTGCTGGCGGCTCATCTCCAACTGCGCAACGCTACGTGCTGTTAGCATCCAGCTGCCGCTGCTCAACACTACAATGGCAGACAACAATGCAAACTAAACACAGACTGCGCACGGCACAGCCAGTGATTTTTATACAGAGCGCTACGTGGCGGTGGCGTTACCAATAAAAAAACCTAAACAGCTTACTTACTATATATATATATATATATATATATATATATATATATATATATATATATATATATATATATAGTGTCCGATGGACATTTTTAAAAACGGGTTTGGGGTTTGGGTTTGACCTATGTCTATTTCTAGGAACGCTTCGCTGATGAATCGCTGGAAACGGCGGCTATTGGAAAGTTTCGCATAATGTATGTGCAACTTAATAGATATCCCATGAGTAATTTGAGTTGATTTTTTTCATAGTCTGCTGTCTCTACACCTATTATTTCAGCCATCGTGTCGGTCGGGAGGAAGAGTCATAGTACGATGAGCATCAGTGAAAGATTTCCGGATAAGAGAGTTTAGTGTTTAGGTTACCTCACTGACACCCTCTGTACCTTAGCTAAGAACAGCTGATTTGAATCCTTTGATAAGATTCAACTGAAATACTGAATTTTATTTGTGAGCTCGGTCGATCAAATGTAGCTTTCAAAGTTAATGAACGTTTCTCGGAATGTTCTCATTGCGCTCACTTTGATGTGACATAAATTCAGACAAGGAAGACTGTGACTTGTGATCGATGGACATGTACTTTATACAACTCGTGGCCGTGCTGGATCATAATCATTAACTTAGCAAGGAACTATGGCAGCATATGACCAAGAAGACTACATCCACATTCTTTTTTGGTGAAAGTTAAGTCGATCATCAGAAAAAAACAATTACGTAGCGATAAATCTGGTGGAACGAATTGCATTACTCTCATCGTTATATATTGGTGGATTCTCAGTAAATGTTATAGTAGGGAGATAACTCCTCAGAGAGAGGTGGCGCAGTGTATAGCACACTGAGCATGTCTGTTTCAATTTGCTGAATGGCGTGGCACACCTTTTTAAAATTAATTTCGCTCTCTTGTGTACAATTCCTGTTCCTGCATTATAATATTTGAAACTCAAAAACAAAGTAACTCGTACATTCGTCTTCCTTCTGTAATCTTCGTTAAACAAAAAAGCTGCTATTGAGTAGTTAATATGGTTGCCCCTCCTTCGAATGAAATAAACACACGACAGTGCAAAGATACGATCGCTCCTTAATGCACTACCACAGACACATTCATAATCATAAATGTTTACGTAAAGTATATTTAACACGACCAGAGAGAACATAGCTGTTAAAATGACTTATAAAGGTTTCTAAAAAATTTCCGTATAACTCTTCATTGCAGATAGTAGCTGATATAAAACTTTACCTAAAATATTCTCAAGTTTGTCGCGGTTATTGATCACCTTGGACACTCTTGTTTCTCCTTCATTTTAATCTAATTTCTCAATAATACCTTACGCTGAAAATTCATTTGGCTTGATGCACATATCAGTTACAGGATTTATTCGTGTACATATTAAAATATATGGAATTCTCTTCTTTCATCCTGCAAATTCGTTCACCCTGCGAACAACAGACCATAAACATTTTTCGCTGCTATAATATAATTTAACCGTTAGCCAATACAAGGTATGCTGTAGAGTTTAAAAGTTATGCGCAAGCGAAGATTTAACACGGTTACTAACAGTAAGGAATGTTTGCGCCACATTATACACTTTTTAGTCTCTCTGTGTTTCCATTTCGCTATATTCACATAGTTGTTCAAATGTAATTTAAGTAACTGAGATGGAGATATTATACTAAACCGAATTTAAAAAAGGAGTTCATTAGAATAAAGTTTAATTATGTATTCCGCTAACAAATTCCAGGTAGAAAAAATACCAAGATAAATTCCAAACCACGAATATTCAAAGTTAAGAGAGCAATTCAAGAAAACGTGAACATCACGGACACCGAGTTCTGTGAGCAGGTACAAAATGTAAAGGTGTGTATTACGTGGAAAAAATTATCTTTGCTAGTATCAACAATAATAAAACCTCTGTCAAAAGTAATGATTTCCATGATATCTACGCAGATACGACGTTCACTTGTCAGATCAAAGAAACCAGGTATCTTCACCACTGCCCTCCTGTTAAATCAGTAACAGAAAACGAGCATGATGATGAATAAGAATTAGTCTTCTTTTTTCTGTTTTATTCTTAAATGGCATATGCAGTAAAGGCACTGCGCAACAACCAAGGAATGAAGAATTTAGTTAATAATGATAATAATATATCGTTAGAAGTCTGTTTCTGCTTTATATGTAGATATATCTGCGTTTGGTACAGATAATTATTGTAAAAGGAAACGTCTTTCTATTGATAAATATGGACCTAACGTTAATCACTTTAAAAGAATGTTAAAACGTCCAATGGAAGAAAATATGAGACGTGACTGGAATGACTGTGAAAGCTACTGCTAGAAGTAATATTAGGGGCTGCTTGAGTTCGTTGCTTTCCGTACAGGATCGTTGCAAAACCCAGGCAAATGAGATAAATGACGCCTAACAAATTTGTGGGGAAAATCTTCGTGGTATTAGTTGCTAGTACATCCATTGATTTATGATGTTAGGAAAGTGTAAATTCCATAAAATTATTAAACAAAATATTGTCCGAGATTTTGCTATAAGAAAAACTTTCGAAAAATTATTTGCTTTACAGTCTGAGGTGGGTGGGTGGCCACAAGTATTGTTGCTCCACCGGTGAACGTCGTAGAAAAATAGACTGGCCAGCATGTGCCGAAGTCCCACTAAATTACTGATGAAGTATGGTATGTCTTAGAGTGTTGCCACGTATTCAACAAAACTAAATTTAGGACGAATATATGAGTGTCACGTTTTCATGTTAAAGACTGGTAGAAAAATTTTACGATTATCCAAGGTCGGATACGCTATGTTTATCCTTAATTAGTTTTTGAGTTCCAAAATAAATTCATTTCTTTTTGTGTACCAGAACTGATTTTGCGAGTTGTTGTTGACTTCTTAATTTTTTCCTCTTGGGTGGAGATCCCAGAAAGATGATAAATAATATAGGTCGCGTCGAATCAATACACTCACACTTCTTTTGCGACAAACTCCTTCTTAGAAGTGGACTAATTATCAGAAACATCATTCCGTACCCTCAGTCGCGGTTTAATCTTTAAAGTCGGCCAAAATAACGCAAACTGGACACTCCGGGGTAAGAAAATAGCCATTGTTTCTAAGTTCAGTCAGATTCTGAGTGGCAAAAAATATATCCTATCGTAAGTAATGAATGACACTTAGACAATACGTTGAGTCAACAATTTTTTATTCGTCCATCCTGTTGTGGTTGGCAGGAGAGCCAACACCGTTACTACAGGGGGCCGAAATGCACGCGTTTTAGCTCACGCAGGCTGGCGTGAGGTCTAGAACATGACAAAGGAATTAGAATTGAGAAAAACGGACGTAGCTGGTGGAATACTTAACTTTAATCCATTAATGACGAACGTCGCTCTTGACGATACATGGTTTACAATATCAATAGTACTGATAATGGCGCCTTGCTAGGTCGAAGCAAATGACGCAGCTGAAGGCTATGCTAACTATCGTCTCGGCAAATGAGAGCGTAGAAGTCAGTGAATCATCGCTAGCAAAGTCGGCTGTACAACTGGGGCGAGTGCTAGGAAGTCTCTCTAGACCTGCGGTGTGGCGGCGCTCGATCTGCAATCACTGATAGTGGCGACAAGCGGGTCCGATGTATACTACCGGACCGCGGTCGATTTAAAGGCTACCGCCTAGCAAGTGTGGTGTCTGGCGGTGACACCACACATCCATTACAAGGGAATATACCATCGGCGACTACGTTGGTTTTATTTGAAACAGTTAATCAGTAAAACTTGGAAGGAAGATTGCTTGTTAATTAGTTGCACTACGTGTATATGTTTACTTCGCACTAACGGGTTTGTATTTATGTGACTACACTGATATTTATATAAGAATAGTAGTTACAAATCAGTATATGAAGTACTCTTAACTCTCCTTTGAAAAGAAAGACGCAGATGGCGGGAAAGTGCAGCTGAATGAAACTTTATATCGTTAGTCGACAGAGAAGTTGAAGTGCACTGATTTGCCTTTGTAGATACGTGTAGTGATTTTACCAAAAGATAAAAAACTATGTTTGGAGATACTAATCCAAATTGTGTTCGAGGGATGTATCCAACGCAGGAAGTGATGGGTCATGTGAGTCGTAACTTTCCACTAAAAACAACTGTTGTTGAAGAATACAGACTCAAGAAGCGTTAGGAAAGGGATGATAAGCTATTGAAGGCAATATGAGGGATACTGAAAAAAAAAGTTCTCGACAACTCAAATCATCTTGTCGTCTCCTTTGCAGAAATTAACTAGCAGACACAGTAGCGTTTTGAGACGAAAGTATATGTTCAGTCTGACTCACAGAGAGTTCTCAACACGGCGAGCGAATGAAGTCAACAGTAATGATGTCACGTAGCAACACTACGTTTATCAATTATCTCACATTCCATGCCTTCACCATACAATTTGTGAAACCTCTTGTTAACTGTTGCCACTTACGTAACATGGTTAATAATTTGTTTCATCAAAACCGCGTAATGAAATTGATTTAAGTTCAGTAGTTAAAAGACAACAGTTACCTTAGAGGAGAATCTCGCAATATCACAGGACAGTTACAACTTTAACAGACTGCCAAACTCAAGACAATTATTAATTAGTGTGACTGACTACAATTTTCTATAACAATAATTAATTATTAAGAGCTGTGTTTGTAAATAACGAGTGTAAATTACACGTTAGTTTGGATGGTACATACGGATAGAATCATCAATACATAAATGGTTCGCCCAAATTGGACACAACTGAACGTTCACTGAATCGGATTTCTGTCATGTATATATCTTTTCATCTTCGCATCTTAAAGTCCGCACTGCAGTATGATTGACCACGTTTATGTCTGCACTTACATAAGAATGACAGAAGTGTGTATCGAGCTCCAGCTTTGCCAGAAACGGTCCTTCTGAAGAGTTTCCAGTATGGAGTGAAATTATATACCGCTCACCTTCGCTCAAAATAGTATCTACCTGTTTATATGCGAAAGACTTCTGTCATTATATCAAGAGTTACTCCGAACATATGCTTAAAGAAACAACATGGAGGTGCCAGCAACGTACTAGTTCTACAGTGCTCGTACGGCATTGTTGAAATTCACTTAAACTAATCAATCGTCTTCAGAGCTGGTGAAAAGTGTGCCTGCCGTTTTTCTACTTAGTTCATATTCCTGAAAGATTCCAAGATTTTGTTTTTTATAAATATGTTCTCGTAGTAGTCGACACTTTACTGTAGCCATTTATAAGAAATTTCTTACACATACTGCTTAAAACAGATGTTAATTTGGAATCACACGAGTCTCAACTGTTTCAAATCTGGAACAAAAGTGATGCTATACACTAAACTGGAAGGACTATTCCGTGTCGCCTGCTTGCAACACATTATGTCACTGCCTCTGTGGGACATCGAAGCATGCTGTTTTGAGAGAAAAGAGCTATTACTGTCACGTGATTGTGCCTGGTTCTAGTCTGGAGTTCACTGTTAATATTGTTTCATAGGACTCTGCCAGATGATCTATCTCTGCATTGTGAACTTCACTGCTGCTGATGTCCATTTAGAGGAAATGCAGTCATAGAAAGGAATACCTTAGTGATACAATAATCGTAGGCGAGTATGGTAGAGGCATTTGTGATTGTGTAATCGCTTTCTATTGTTTTACACATTTCTGAATGACGCGACACGCACCCTATCTGGTCCAAAGTAGCCGGACACCTATTAATGGACAATAATATGGGTTATGTCGACCCTTTGTCTTTAGGACAGCTTGATCCCTGCTGGGACATTTCCAGTGAGATGACAGACATGCGGAGGGATGGCAGCCCATTCTACCCCAAGAACGAAATAGAGAGAAGGTACTGGTGGTCTGAAGTAGATGTTCTAACAAATCACAGAGGTGTTTGATTGGGTTCAATTCGAACTTCACTGGAGGACAATCTACTTCAGGAATGTTATTGTCCACGAATCATTGCGTTTAAGTTGCTGTTACAAGACAGGGTGCACTGATAGACTAGTACTAACAGTCATGACCTCTGAATTACTCCTCTGTTGTACGCAGTGCACAATGCTTTAAAACGTGTACCGACGCTTTCGCATTTAGAGTTGTTCTAAAAGCAGTGAGGGGACCGCAAAGTAACCACGAAAAATTCCTGCATACTGTAACTCCACATCGTCTGGACATCACAATTCGCAGTACTCATGATGGAAAATAACTTTGTGCATGCATTCGCCAGTCCAGTACCCTTCCATCGGATTGAGAAAGGATACAGCGTGATTCATCACTTGAAATCGCTCATTTCCTGTCATCCACTGCTCACTGCCGTAGCTCTTTACTCCTCCTAAAGCATGGCTTAGAAGTGAGTATTGAAACGTTTGGCTTATTGGGAGATGCTCGTTTTAAGCGAAGTAAGCTAGCTGGACACCTGGTAGCACTTTGGAACTCACAGGTGCTTCCTTGAGCTCATTTCATGCGACATTTTACAACCACTTTCCATAAGTAGCAATCAATCAGTAAATTGGACATCTATGTGATCTCGGTTTAGCTGCGGTTGTTCCTTCGCGTTTCCATTTCACAATCACATCACCAAGAGTGGTGCAGGTTTAGAAGGACTAAAAGGTATGCGATGGATTTTTTTTTCTCAGGTGATCTCTATCGATTTATTCACTTTCGAAGTCACTGAGCTCTCGTGACCGATCCATTTTGCTGTAATTGCTTCTTCTACTTTCATATGGACCGTTCCAACTTACTTGAATCTAGCGATCAGTTTCGCATTATTCACGTGTATCCGGATAATATTGATCAAGTAGTGTATATGGGGACACGAATACGTCAGGCTGAAGTCTCAAGAAAACTTCCTCTTGTTTGGGAATAACGTCAGATGTATAATTTAAAAAGCAAGTACTAAATTACATACTGCATAAGGATCAGTCAGTTATTGTAGATTGTCACTGTCAAACAGAATATTTACTTCAAGAACTATGCAATATTGTTACTTTCGTTGTTCTCAACCGATGTTCTCTCTTACTTCGACTAGCGATCAGATTAACAGCGTTCCAGATTACTGTGACTGATTAGGCGAGTAGTTTCATTAAACCTCTATTTCAGAAAGAATGATGGACTCCAGATTCGTAAAATACTCTACAACGCACTGTTTCTGCAAACACTGCGTGTGTCGCTGCTGATATACAAAATATGGAACCTAGTCACACATTGTTTAACGTAATGAACTTCAAGCTGTAAGCTAGATACTAGCGCATCCACCAACACTGCCGCAGCAAATGGTTTACACTTGTTGGTAGACTATTTACCAAAAGCGGCATTGAAAAAGAAATTTTCCGTGGTCTATTATACCACGGAGACGCCAGAGAAAAATTAGTTTGATCAATGAGATTATCAGTCCCCAATGAACAATAGTGAAGTCTACATAAACAGTTGCAAACTTGCTCATACTACATAGGAAAACAAGTAGGTTAGCGTACACAGGGCTTAAAGAACAAAAGAAATGTCGGAAGCTGCGGAAAACAAACTGAACCTACGTAACATAGTAAGTAAACCGTATATAATAAAGTAATAGGTATAGAAATATTGCACTCTGGGTACTACAAAGTGAAACTGTGTCTTCTAGATACATTGGAACTAAAAAGGCACAAAGTTTACTATCCTGTAGAATTACTCAAAGAACAATCAAATTTTGGTTGATATTGCCAGCATATGGGAAAAACTGTCTGACTGTCCAGGCCATATGTACGTTGTGGCCTATTACAAATAAAATAACCAATAACGTATTTCTCTACCGTATCATCATGAACGTGTACTTTGAATCCGTAGTAACAGAAGTCAGTTTCTTTGAACATGGAAAACTATCAGCTTTGTAGTATGCATATCAGCATCTTTGACAGTAACGCTAGACAATGGGCTAATAAACCCAAACCTAAGTCGCGTATGCAAAAATTATAAATCTTGTAATCATTATAATGATTATATAGCTTATACTACTGTCTTATGGAGCTTATAGATCTTACAAAAAATTCAAATGGTTCTAAGTACTATGGGACTTAACATCTGAGGTCATCAGTCTCCTAGAATTTAGAACTACTTAAACCTAACTAACCTAAGGACATCACACACATCCATGCCCGAGGCAGGATTCGAACTTGCGACCGTAGCAGTCACGCGGTTCCGGACTGAAACGCCTAGAACCGCTCGGTCACCGCGGCTGGCAGATCTTACGAACCTGTTATCTAGCGCTTTAATGCAAACCAGATTTCTAACATTTTGCTTAGATATCCAGGAGAAAGGAAAACTCAACGTCGAAAGCACAAGTAGCGTAAGTGTTTCAAATATCTTTACGGAATATGGCGATTGTAACTCAGATAATGATGATTAACCTGATTGAGATGTTTTCGAGTAGTGTATCCCTACTGAAAAAAAAAAAAGCTTTACGAGAGTCCAATTCACCAAGTGTCAGATAACGTAACATAAAATTCCACATAATCTAACAAATTTAGCAGTTTTGTTTTCAATCCACCTGTACATTATTAATGTACGACGATGTAGCCTTCTCTTGACTATTAGAGGGTTTCATTCGTCCATAGGATTGCTAGGAAATGTACCCTAATTCCTCTCGCCACGTGAGGCTTCTATATTTTTCCGGAGTTTGCTGGCGGCGTGTTTGCTACCACTGCAGTTGGTAGGGAGGGTCGAGTTTTGTAATCCATGATTTATGTGCTGCACAACGCTAGCTCTGTACACAGAATGCAATATTTACGCTTCATGGATCGCGTTGACCAACACAAGAAGCACTGCTAACAAAATTAGAATTTCTATGAGGCAGTCTTATTGCTTGCGTCACAACTACGTCATAATACGTTTATGATGCTGCTACTGTACAGTCTGGGCACGAACACCTACTGCTGCATGGGTCCTTTTCAGTACTGATTCCCGCATGTTCTCACAGTCTTCCCAAATTATTCTGCGTTCATCAACTTGAATATTCCACAGGTTCTTTCTCAGTAAACTCATAGACTGTTGTAAGAAAGTTTCCTTTGGTTTACTTCGAACTTGCATTCTTACATCCTACACGTTTCACGATGATTCTATCACAGTACGTGTTTCCTTCTTTTACGTTCAAGAGGATGGTAACTGACAGAAATTGGTAATATACCTTTTTTTTTAACTTTGTGGAGGCTAATGTTATACGTACTTTCGTTTAAAAACATTACTATGTTTGTAAATATTTATTATGACTGGCTTATTATATCATTCCATGGTACAAAAATGTAAAGTACGTGTTTAGCGGGATGGATAACAAAGGGTAATGATAGCCTGTGGGAACCGATTAAAGAAGCAATACCGCCTAAAGGGAAAAAGTACTGGAGAGTCTATGCTTTTGAACAGTTTGTACGATCTGAGTAACACCAACATTTAGAAAAGAAAGAGTTGTAATATCCATACAATCATACTTTTAGTACCAATTGTAAGGTATTTTATTGAAATCTACTTCGTGTAGGTATGTGCTGAAGGTTAACGTGAAATATTAAAAATGAAAATAAAATAAGGAAGTGCTGTTTCAATGTGCCTACACTTACGTCTATAAGAGTGTTCCTTATGAAGACGTACATATACGTGAACCAAGAAAGGTGAATTACTAGCTATGAACGTTAATGCAGAGAAGGGCAGGGCAAAAGCGGCCCGAGCAAATGACAGAGAGAGCCTGTCGTTCGCGTGGGTCGCTTTTGCCTTGCCCTCGACTGAGCTACCCTGTTGTCGTACTGATACAGGCAAATTTTAAAGAATGGGGCACTTTTTCTTTACCTTTCTCTGAATAGGAACTTTTGACTAAGAGCGATGGATATGCCTATGATCTTTTAACACTGGTTACCTGATGATGGACTTAAAGCCACGAAACCGGTCGTGTTTTAATAAAGAACAATTTTACCAGCTGTGAGCACAATTCTTCCTAACTTCATGCCTTTCAACAGCTGCGGTTGTCCGGAATACAAAATAATTTGCAAATGTAAGACTACCTTCACATATAAAATAGACAAAATGGGAGTTACATCACTGCAACAAAAGAAAAACAATAGAGATCGATGTGATTGGAACGACATAAACAAGCCTTTTCGGAAAGAATGAAAGCCTTCGGGAACAAGATGAAGAACCTAAGGAAAAGTGACTGAGTTATTGCTTAATGTCCCCCATTTACTGGGAGAATTCGCTAATAATAATTATAATAAAGTAGCAACATTACCTGTTACTGGTAATAATATAGACTTAGTACTGAAAACATTTTGCCGTGTCATCGTTTTAACATGCGGCTGCACGTAGCCTAATGGACGGACCGAGGATATGACCCCAGCAAAGTGTGTTGTGAACCGTTCGCTCTGTAATTACCACACACGGACCGCTACTTACCCGCTCTTCCGGCTCGTCAAAACGGAACTCATCCCAGCAGCCGTCCGGCGTGTTGATGCTCTCGTGCACTGTGCGCTTCGAATCAGCTTGTCGAATCTCTGCGTGTATGATTTGTGTTATTAATTTTAGGAATTTTCAGTAATTCACTTATAAGAAAGTATTTTGCTTAAAACATATTCCAAATAATGATCGCAAACAGAAGAGAGTGAACCCCTCAGGAGGGCAAAAAAAATGGTTGAAATGGATTTGAACATTATGGGACTGAGATCATCAGTCCCCTACAACTTAGAACTACTTAAACCTAAGGACATCACACACATCCATACCATAGGCGGGATTCGAACCTGCGACCGTAGCAGTGGGGCGGTTCCGGACTGAAGCACCTAGAGCCGCTCGGCCACCACGGCCGGCTCAGGAGAGCACAAAAGCGCCTTTCCAACGCTGTGGATGGTGTAGCATTAGCGATCTCATAACAATAAATGTGATGTATTGGTCTCAAGTGCTAGTCGGTTGTATGGTGTCTACGCTGTTAGATGGATCGACGTGGCAACGTGACAGAATGGCTATCCTGTTTGGGCGCACCCATGACTACACCGTGGCAGAAAAATACGATCTTTTGGGATAGTACCGCGGACTGACAAACGGGTCTGAATCGGATGCTGAATTACTTGCAGCCATGTAACGCGATGTAAGGCAATGGTCGTAAAAATACCCCAACCGGCAGGTAAGAGTGTCACGCCTTGTCCATGACAATCGATTTCTCACCCGACAGAAATTGTTGCTGTCAGCGAACGCAGGTTAGTCTCGACCAGTTTATGAGCGAATAGTGGGAAGGGAACTGCAAGTGATGGACGTTTGGAGTGGGGCACCTCCTAAAGGACCATTACTATTAGCACCAAATAAATCTGAAAGTTTCGCGTCTTCCAAAGATTAGACAACAAGCTCTGGACAGTAGCTGACTGGTGCCGTGTAGTATGGTCTGACGATGCCAGTTTTTGCCTCTTTTAAAACAATACAACGCGTCGAGTACACCGATGGTTCAATGACGCACTTAACTGACAACGTGTGAAGGGATTAGTTCTGCTCCATGACGATTCTTTGAGTCTTGCAAGGAATTAAGGTTACCGTGAACAGCATTATCGGTAATCAAGAGTTGTTCTTTCCTTAACCTGCGTAACAGACTTATCGAAGTCACCTTCAGTGCTCGGTGGGAGCCTTTGCGTGCGTGCTCTGTCGATATCGAGGGCTATCCTGGCGGAAGCATAGCTGCTGGTAGGGTTGTCCAAGCGCGACAGGCCTCGAAAGATGAGCCAGACGAATCGAGCCTCACGGTGGACAGGGGGGAGGGGGGACGCGGAGGGTTTTAAGGGGAAAGGAGCCAGCCTCCCTAGGAGAGTAAATTATAAGGGAAATTCTGGTCCTTCAGATTGGGCCTGAGCGTTGGTGTAGGGCTAACAGCCACACCTCATAAAATGGTACCTTTGAGGGTAACACACATCAGTCCAAATGTGAATGGGTTAAAGGACGATGACACGGTGAAGGAAAAGATTAACGGTAAGGAAAATGGGTATAGTGATAGTAGTGTGTGATACAGAGCTTTGGTAAACTGTAATAAATTAATACCGAGGAAAAGATTGCCACACGATGTGGAGGAGGATCTCAAATCAATGGCAGCAGGATTTGGGGAAAGAAAGCGATGAAAAGTCGAATTAAAACTGTATCCACCGAACGAGAAAATATTTTGTTGAAGTAGAGGGAGAAACGATCATCATAATAAACTACGGGAAACCAGTGCTCGCACGGAAGGAATAAGGTGTTCGTTTTTTCCCGCACGCTGTTCGTGGATGGAATAACAGAAAATTATCCTGGACGAGGTTCGATGAAACTTCTGCACCTAAGTGCAATTTGCAGAGTACCCCTGTAGAGGTAGATGTAGATGCAGAAGTTTGTCGGCAGGTGAAAAAGGAATTCAAGGTTCCACAAGGACTGTAGCATCGATCAGTAGGTAGGTGTTGCTCTTTATTATACATTTTCATGAAGAATACCTCAGTATTGGTGGTCTATCAGTGCCAGCGTAGTAACTCAGCATGTTCGGGGAGAGGGCAACTTCGTCTTCGGATTCCTCAGTCTGCGTTTTCACCTAATCGTCACCTCTCTACGATGTGAGGAGCCAGAAAACACACGTGGCTCGGAATCCACGTTAAAATGTAGGGTTCCATTCCCGGTTCGTTAACTGGTGTAGGGTAACGACAAGCAAGAGGACGAAGGGGCGTCCAATTGAAAGGTTTGCATCAAACCAGTGCGCCACACGAAATAATTATATCGTTATAAGATGACTGTGCTACGGGCACCGCAGTTTTCCAAGGTGACCACAATTCAGTTTGCAGGTGAAGTGTGTTGCGGCTCGATTTGACTCTGGCGCCGTTCAGATGTAGTGCATACATTTAGAATTTTTCTTATTTAGGGGACCACAACCTCAACGTGTTTTGCACGTATATTATGATCGGTCAGCTTGTGGACGTCGAGGGCGTGGCAGTAAGTACGTACTTAGCGCCGGCTGGAAACTCTGTCACTTTCCGTATAAGACACCGAAGCGACAGTGGACGGAAATACACCTGGACAGCAAAGTGCGGCTAACAGCGCCACTTTCCCGATTTGGGACGAGTTATTGCTAGGACGATTACGTTGTGGGCTCAAGTCGCTCCTGAGTGCACTTTACGTTACGTGACTGTTTATCCACGGTCACTGCTAAGAGGGTTTTATGCTCTATGGCTAGCTGCTAGCGTTTTCGTGGCCTTGGAAGAACCCTATCAGGGGTGCGTATTGCCGTGTTTTGCTCGTGGAGGAATTGATATGCCAGAGAAAAACTGATGAAAACAAAACTAAGAGTGACTCGGGGGTGTGTGTTGGCACTGCAAATACGTAAAGTTAAATTTATCCACACGTACCACAAAAAAATGTGATAGTTTAAACTTATTTTGTCTTAAAAATTGTAATTCATAAAAGTTCAAAAGCTAATTTCTTAGAAACACTTTGGCCGATTATTATGAACAAAGTCTTTACGGATGCGGCTAGTAAGGCTTCATCGAGCAATCATAGCCGATTTAGCTGAACGTGTACCGTTCTTCAATGAGAGGTAAGAATATGCGGTTCGACTGAGAGAAATTGTGTTTTTGGTATTAAATAAATTTAAAGAGACGAAAGTAGCTGCAGCATTCTAAAGTTTCAAGAGGTAGATTAGTAATTATGTATGTACTTTGACTTTTTTATTTATATGTAGTAACAATAACCCGAGAAAAGCAGTATCACACCACAAGAACATTATTTGCTCAAAAACTGTGGCAGATACAGAAAATCGGACTAAAAATTGTTATTGCACAGAAAGTTTGCGTATTTTTCAATGTATGATATGTGTTTTTGTGTTTAGTTTTAGAATATTCGTAATACTTTGGTCAAACATTATTTTGAGTTAGGCAGTCGTTTAGAAGATGCATAGGGCGGCCATCTTTGATGACATGGGAGTTGAGTCTGAGGGAGGCCGCCCGTCTGGTGTTAGTAAAGGGTCGGTAGCCACATTCAGAGGCAGGTATGTATGTAGCGACGCTCGAAAACGATGTAGTTGAGAACAATATTATCGTCCAGGACAGTAGACTGCAGTATATTTTGTGAATTGTGAACAGACTGCGAGTGCCATGATAGTGACACATGAATTTTACAGTGAAGTGTTGTAGCATCAGTTATTAATAGCTGTCCTTATGTAAGTACCCCTCAGACTGTATTTGAAGTGTTTAGTGAATATAATGAAGAAAAATAAACTACATGTTCAAATAATAAATCAACGCGAGTAACTCGATATCTCAAATTTTTCTGCAATACCTGACTGCATTGTTTTATTATGTTTTATTTCAGCTTAAACATCGAGTTTACAACAGTTGTGAGCTGGCAACCTATGACGAAAAATGTACCCAAATGTTGAGACCAGTCACATCTATAGGCCACTAAATTAAGCTGAGTGTGATTAATATATAAATTTTTATGCTACAGCACGTGGGGGTTCGAGCCAAACTATTCAACTACAGCAGGTAGTGCTTAGGACAGTTGTATGGAGCACTGGGCACTTGATTTGTTCTCTGTGTCCAAATAAGGTGAGTATTGCATGATTTCCTAACTGTATTAAGCTCACTCCAATTAATGGTAAGGTTCAAGTAACATGGCGCCATTTCTCTTCACTTTACAGAAGCAAGTTCATTAAGCAATTTTGTTCGTGTGTTTCGTATTATTAAATTTTCTCACTGTGCAACACATATATGTCATAATAAGTATATCAGGCGATTCTGCTGTTTTAAGTCAGTTGGGATAATGTTTTCAGATACTTAAAATTATCTCATTAATTTTTATATTGATTAACACTAAATATTGAAAGACTAACTAAATTCTGTTTGCATTAAAACAGGCTAGATTATCTCCATTCTAGATTTGGTTTTAGCTGAAACCATTTATTTCAAATCAACGCCAGTACAGAGCCAACTTACCTAGAAACTACTGAATTGGAGTAATAGAGTCCACTTTCGTAAGTCCAATTCATTTAATTTCATTAAATAAACTTGTATTTTATAATATAGATTTTCGTGCAAGTGGAGGTTACAAATGTCTGCTTTTGTGGTAAAAAATAAAAATAAGCATCCATATGTCAGCGTTTTTGGCGAAAATAACGGTAAAAAAAGTGTATATTATGTTAAAGGCCCTAAAATTTTTTATATACATATAAGTAATGGCAGAGAAGATTTCACAAAAGGAGTGATTTATTTGTATTAGACATAATTAATATATAATTAGATATTAAAATTTATGTTAATTGTATTTCTGCTAATGTTTGTGGTTAGTTTAATGTTAAATGTTCGCTTATCATTTGGCTGCTTGATTTATTGTATTATCACCATTTCGAATGTAATAGATCACGTTAATGTGAAACTTATATTTTTAATTTTATGTTCATTTGTAATTTAATTAATTTATCATTTTTTAGAGTTTAATTAATTTACATCCATTTTTAAGTCTGATTAATTTCACCTCTATTCCAATAAGAGAAAATCACCATTTACTATTTTATCTTCATTTTGAGTTTACTTTTAGAGTTCAGTTCTTCTGGCTGTGGCACACAAAATTCTATAGAATTAGAAATTAGCAATAAAGGGACCTGAAATTCTTCTTCATAATATTTATTCCTCTCTCTTTCACTTTCTTCAGTAGAAACCGAGTTTTTTCTTCCAAAAATATGTATTAATTGCTTAACTGCTCTTTCTTGTATATTTATTTTTGTTACATTTACTTACTTTTTAATTCTACAAAAACAACCTTTTTTATCATTTACTGTTAATTATATACAAATGTTTGAAGTAAACTTAAATCCAAATGTTAAACTTAGCATTCTTTGTCTAATAAACTATTGAATTTTGCTGTTGTATTTTCGTAATACACTTTATTTCTATAAAATAAATATAAGATTTTAACGTTTCTGTCCTACTCCATGTATTCCTACAAAGTTTTAATGTACATATATGTAATTGAAATAAATTCAAAAACTTATTCTGCCAAATCGTATTTGAATTATGGAAACAGAGATATTTGTTTATGTAAGTATGGAAATTATAGAAATGGTATGGTGTCTGCTATTATTTAAATGCTTAGGTTATAATGTTTACCATATTTATTCCACAGATGAAGAATTTAATCCATCAATATCATACCTCTGGAAATTATTATATTTGTAAGTGTATACCAAGTTTAATAATTATGAATACCCACTATTAATGTTAGTTTTTTAAAAAGATTAAAATAGTTATTACACATAATTACAGAAAAAATTAAAATGGATATGGATATTTAGTCAATAAACACAAGCCTTTCCATATTCTTATTATTTTAATGTTATTGGCTTTAACTTTAATTTTGTAATTTAGATCCATATGTCAATTCTCATTTCCTTGTTAATTTTAAATAGCAGTATTAAAAATAATTAGATCCAATCCTTCTTGTTGATATTATAATGGTGTCTACTTTTTTATGTTTATATACCCTCATAATCCCCCCTAATTTTATACTTTTGATCACTTCTTTATCTTAGGACCATCTGTTAATATTTCCAAAAGGCTTTTCTCTAAGATAACAAAAAATTTCTTATTCTTGTCGAAAATTACTATATGAAACACAAACAAATCTGTCCTTTTGAAAATCTTATTTTTCTTTCCTTATGTCTATAAAATTATTTTTATTATGACCTTTTACATAATAAACAGGTTTCTTTACCTTTATTTTCGACCAAAACATCAACACGGAAACTCATTTTTATCTTTTACTACAAAAGCAGAAATTTTATCAGCTCCACTTGTAGGAAAATGTATCTATTGTTATTTAAAGTAATGTTTTAAATGTATTTCTGTTTCTGTATTTTTTTATTTCTCCAAAATATTGTTTTCTTCTTCCTTTAAAGACTCTTTTATCCAAATATTCTAATTTTCTTTCTTATATGCTTAATATTTGTAATTCCTGTTATCATTTTTTAGTGGGTTCCAAATATGTCTTATTAATTGGTTCAATTCCTTTAACTATATACAAGTGGAGTTCGCAGGTAATATTTATTCTTTTGTGGGTATGAATGGAATAATATTAGTTATTGTTATTAGACCTAACTCTTTCAGACTTATTTCTTTGGTTGAAGAATATTAGCTATTATGTTCAGAAAAATTTGTCCCTCCAGATCTTATAAAGCGTGTTTTTTTTATATAAATTTCATTCTCTCTCTCTTCGAAAATTTCTGTGCAGTTAATAGGTAACAAGTTGAAACTAAAAGCAGTTGAAACAAATTTAAGTAACTTTTGTCTTTCTTCTTTATTACCTCTTTCAATTTTTATTTGTACTCCAGTTAATTTGTGGTTTTATTACTCTAATAACCATATTGCAATAGATTTTGTAAATAAGAAAATAAATGTTTCATAACGACTCTGTCAGTTTTTCCTACTTTTTGGCAAGTGGAACGGAATAAAAAGGAGCTTTCTCGAAATATTTGCTATTGGTTTTAAGCAGACTGTTAAAGGATCAAGTTCTGTTCTTTTGGAAATCTGTATTAATATAATTATAAATTGTTGTTTCTAGTCTTACAATTAATTTTCTTTAGCTAATTTAGAAACAAAAGGTTTCTTTAATCATTTTTGGGACAATTTAAAAAGTCTTAAATACAGTTGCCAAGTTGCTTATTAGCTCATGGAGCTGATAATTGGCAAATAAATTCATTGTATACTTTTACTCTGTAATGAGAGTTAATAACAGACTTCTACAGAATTGTTGACTTTATCTATTACATTACACTCTTCTTCATATACATCTTGTTTTTCAAAATTAAGGTTATTTGTTAAGTATTCTTCTTTTTTAACAACAACTACAAAATCTTGCATTATGTCTAAATCCAATAAAATGTACTGTTCCTTTTTAAGTTCTTCCGAAATTACTGGCAATTCTCTTGGAAGAGTGTGTAATGTAACAGCTGTTATATCTGTCTAATATGGAATAGCAATAGTATTTTCACATTTTCATATGACAATTTTTATATCCTTATTAATAATTTCTTTAATATCTTTAAATGTTTTAGTATTGAAATGTAATAAAAAAATAAATTGTTGCTTTAACTTCATGATACTTAGAAAATCTAGATCTTAAAAAATGTTTCTAAAGATTTGTTTTTCATAAGACATTTTCCATTGCTCATCACTCCTTTATCTATAAAATCTGTCATGTATATGACCATAACACTATCGCAATAACGTTGTGCAACTGGTTTAAATTCTGGTAATTTTTGTTCTCCATTTGTGCAAATAATATCTTCAGTATTTATAATGAGTTTATTATTATCTAAATTTTCTGCTAGTGAGCATAGCCTGGATCTATTATTGGTTGGTTTTACTTATTTCAGAAAATTTCTCTTACAGAATTTTTGTTTTTATCGGTTACAGACTTTTTGTTTTCATCCTCCATTTAGGAAGTTACAAATTTATTACGTTTGTGTGAATATACTAAGAATAAAACATTCACAATTATTATTAAAAAGTACAAAATTTAATTGATTTCTAAAATTATTTGTAACTGCGTAGCTGAAAGCATTGTACTGTGATCATCTTACCCATATCAATGTGGTAAATTTGTAAATAAGTCTTAGTTCAAAAAGTTAAACAATCTTTCTTAAAAATCTTATGGTTGCTCAGAAAGAAAGTATTACAAAAATTTTGTAACTTTATGGGATCCCATCATGAGTGGGTTCTGTTGCATATGCCACACCTGAACAAACCAATGGATTTCGTCCCACACTGAGGCCATCGAAATGCACAAAAGTGACGCCACATGGTATTAGCATTCTGTTTTCGGTTCTGACTTACCTATTAGGTGCTGTGCTTAGCTGTTTCCAAACGTAATTTACAGAATTGTCACTTAAAAATTTATTTCACCAAATTAACCTTTTGCACAAATTGGTGGCTAATGAAAAATGAAATGAATAACATAGATACCGAAAACGACAGAGTAGCTAATACATCTATTAAGTCATCATGTCAAATTAGCATGAGAGCAACTGAGAAGAATTGTGAAGTATGTAACCTTAAAATTTTTGAATCAGACTCAGTAATCATGGTGTTTTCACAACCGTTTACTATTCGCGTGGGCTCATGAACTAACTGGTCGTTATAATTTTCAGAGAATGCGTTTAGCACAATTTCGGATTATATTTTATGTGTACCCTCGAAATTATACATTTATTTTAGCCAACATATCGAGGATATATTAAAGTCACCACCAACTATTATCGTATGAGTCGGGTACATGCTTGAAATCAAACTAAAGTTTTATTTGAACCTTTCAGCAAACTGTATCATCTGAATTGGGAGGTCGGTTAAAGGATCCTTTCATTATCTTATGCCGGTTGCCAACAATGACCTCTGCCCATCCTAACTCACAGGAAGCATCTACCTCAATTTCGTAACAAGTTAAACTACTTCTAACAGCAACAAACACGCCACCGCCAACCGCGTTTAGCCTGTCCTTTCGGAACACCGTTAGGTTGTTCGCCATAATTTCGGCTAAGCTTTTATCCGGCTTTAGCCAGCTTTCAGTGCCTATGACGATTTGAGCATCAGTGCTTATTTTAGTTCTTGGAACTCCGGTTTTTCCCAGCACAGCTACGACAATTTACAAATGTTATACCAATGGTTCCTGTATCTACGTTCTTCCTTTGTCCGGCCTGCATCCTTTGTCACTGAAGCTCTTCTTGTGTTTCCCCGAGATCCTCTAACCTAAAAAGCAGACCAGTCGACGCCACACAGCCCCTGCTACCCGTGTAGCCCCCTCCAGTGTATAGTGGACATCTGACCTATTCAGCTGAACCAGAAACCCAACCACCCTCCGGCGCACGTCGAGGAATCTGCAGCCTAACGGTTGCAGAACCGTCTGAGCCTCTGATTCAGACCCTCCACTCGGCTCTGTACCAGAGGTCCGCATTCGGTCCTGTCGACTATGCTGCAAATGGTTAGATCTGCTTTCATCTTGCAAGGAGGACCATTACCACTTGTGTTAGCTGCTCGAAACCAGAGAGAATCTTTTATGGTCCAAACTGACATACATCATTGGTATCGAAGTGAGCAACCACCTGCAGTAGGCTGCATCCTGTGCTCTTTATGGAATCCAGGAGGATCCTTTCCACATCTGGAATGATTCCACCCAGTATGCACATGCAGTGCACATTGTCACCCTTCTTGTCAGCCAAGTCAGTAAATGGGCCCTATAACGCGCATAACACTGGAGCTCCCAACTACAAAAAATCTCAACCTCTGTGATTACCCAGATCTTGTAGGTTGATTGGTTTCCTGTTAAACTGTACAGGCCACAGTATCTGGCTCAGCGACAGTGTCAGTCACAGGCAGCACATAGAACCTGTTTGTCAGACAAACCTGGGAGGCCTTTCGTGCGGCAGCGTGGGAAGTCTTTTGAGGCCTGCTTCTCCCCGCGATGGCCCCCCTCACTCGACCACAGGTGAAGGGTCAGCCTCAGAGCGAGCAGTAACTCGGTTGGCCTTTGTATTCCTATGCCTGGCCCACAACTGTAGTGCTCATCCACTGCAGCCTCAACCTGTGTACCCGAAGCCATCACAGCCTGAAGTTGAGAGCGAAGTGTCAGAAACTCGGCTGATATCCGCACAAAACAATCACAATCCCTGTCCATACTAAAGGCAGTGGAAAACTAAACTACGCAGATAAGCGGACTATCGGCACGTGCTGTGCAACTCTAATGTAGACCCTGATGAAAACGCAGGAACTGTGTCTAATAATACTCAGATATTCAAAAACCTATCTACCGAAGGTGAAACTAAATAATTTGCCCCTGATTAGGAGCTTGTAATATGCCACAAAATTGGTTTACTTCAGACGCAAGCGAGAACGCGATAACTGCGGCTATTAGATATTAAATTTACACGCAGAAACTCAAGAAACTAAACTATTAAAGCCCACAGGTTGCTCGTTAGGAACTCGTAAATGTCACAAAAGCGTGTAAGGTGTCGGGCAAATCCGAAACCTTACATGAAAACCCTGACATGATAAGCAAATCCAGTAGTATGTCTCATAGCTCCGAATAAATCGTGACATTAAATTAACCAAAGTAATACAAGTAACGAGTGAGCAAATGGAATGCCACAGACTAACACAAGAATGCCTAAATGCATGTCGTACCTTCCCACCGTTAGGCAGACGCAGTTCTGAGGGGAGAAACGAGGACAGAAGCCGAGAGCAGAACCGTGCTAAGCCAGAAGGCCCTACGATAAGGGACGGACGTGCCAGCCTACATGTACGACTACACAACCTGCACGTTTTAGCGTGAGGCTTTTTCGCGTGTCTGTTACATTAGGACAATCCTCCAGCCCATGTTAAAAGATAGAGCCCTCCAGAAGAACAGTATAGATCTCACGATAACGCTAAAAGGACCACACCAGCTGCAGGTTTTAGCGTGAGACTTTTTAGCGTCTCTGTTACGTTGCAAACTTTAAAAAAACATTGCCCCACCATGAAAAGTATAACGTTTCTCATTGGATAGACAGAATTTTTGTAGGCGGAGCTTAAGGTTAACATTGAGACCCTGATTGGTCAGATGAAAACATAGTCAGATAGTTTTTTTAAACTAACTTCGGTAAATTGTAGTAAGGAGAAGTTAGAGGAGAGTTGGTTCCGAGACGGCGAGCTGGATGGCTGCTGCGCCGGCCGCTGTCGCCCTGACGCTGCTTAAACACCGACAAGGTAATGAACGCACGCGATGCCGCATTTTTGAGCGCATAAGGCTTCACTCAGAACTCTTCTGAATTCTACATGTCATGTGTAGTCTGGCGTCTCCTTACCAGCAACAAGTCCCAGGTTCAAACTAGTTAATTCCCTAAAAAACACGCTCAGAGCGTCGTTGCGCGAAAGAGGTAGGGAGACACGATATAGTACAAACAGACACCACCATAAATGTTTAGAAGCGCTTACTTTCCTTTTGCTGCGTCAGTCTCGGTCGGCTACTACAGCCTAACTGCTGTAACACATGCAACTAGTTGGTTCACAAATAATTATATACCCTACAACTGAAGCGATCTTCTTCATCATATTACAATAAGAAAGTTAACACATTTTTTTCTCTGCCAGTTCCGGTCGAAACATCGTGGAATTTGTTGTGGGCTATTCCCACTTGAGTCCTTATAATTTCATCACGTTCCAGATGTTGTCTAGAGCTTCATACATAATGTTGAGGACAGCTGGGCACAGAGTAGTGTGGCAACTGTCGTTGTAGGAAAGCTGGACAAGAGCATAAAACTGTAGCGAACAAGTGAACGTAGCAAACAGAAGATTTACTTGTACTTTTCCAAGCAAACGAAGACTCAGTACAAATAATGCAGCTCATCAGTGTCAACAAGGAAGAGTCTCGCTGTGCTAAACATGGACTATGGTGTTGGAGGGCGTTTTCATCGCGTCACTTGGCTTCAAACACGAACGGACTGGACGGCTGCCACTGGCCGTCCTATGTCACACCGCAGAGGGCGCCATAACGCAAGAGCCACAGGGACGTGGTTCAGCAGGCGTACTCCTTGGGTTCCGAAAGTTGCTGCTCGAGTATTGCCGCTGTCGGACGGAAACTTGCTGCTCCATTGCCAGCTGCGATACGGCGGTAGGGTTGTATCGAAGCATGCTACCATACCGACAGGTGGTGGTGCTGTACACAACCTGAAAAATGTCGTCTGTAATAAAGTTGTGTCCAGGCAGAGAGCTGTCACTGAGTACGATATTGGAGTGCCTGTGTTATTCCGAATTACGATGCAATGTTCTTTTGAATATGCATGCAAGTCCAAAGGAACAGGCGCTGCGGCAGCTACAGCCGTAATGAAATACATGAAATGTATTCGCAGTTGCTAATATTGAAAACCATCAGATGTATAATGGAATGACAACTATCACAAATCTTTGAAGATTGTCGCGAGCGGTCGTCTTACCTTGTTTTTCAGTTTGTCAATTAGTGTTCGTTGTATTTGATCGGAGCGGACGCCACATACAATCCGTTGAAGTTTATGGTTGATCCTTTCACGCAGTTTTCTCATTACAGACAGCACCCAGCTCTCAACCAAACACGCTGAGTTACCGTGCCCCCACTACAGGCTATCCGAGCACGGCTCATGGCGGAACCTTACGTCGTCAACCTTCTGTCTACAACCTGTACACGTACGTCCATCACGTACAGGCTATATATTTTACTTGAAAGTCACTTGCCCGGTGTTGGCGGATGAATACGGTATTACAGTGCCTGCGTTATTTAGAATTACGATGCATTGTTCCTTTGGACATGTCTGTATGGCCTCTGTATGGTAATTCGCAATAACACAGGGGCTGCAATATCGCGTTTATCCGCCAACACCGGGCAAGTGACTTCCAAGTAAAAGTCTTGCTTGTAAGAGAATATACATAATGAATGTATGTGTAAAGGCTGCAGACAGATGGTTGACGACATATGAAAGTTTGGATCTGGGTGATAGTCGTTCACGGATCTAATCTTAAGGTGACCGCTCGTGATAAGCGGGAAAACTGGGTTCTAATCAAGGTCCGTCATTAGTTTTCATTGTCGTCGTTCCATTACACAGCGGATCCATATTCGCAATTGTGAATACATTTGATACTGTCATCTTTTTTCGGAAAACCAGAACACCGCAGATATTTATAGGTGCTAGCAGAACGTCTACTGACACTTAGCAGTGAACAAATGCATTGTGAGCCACTGGGCGAGGCTTCCAGATCATCGCAGTAAGGTCGTGCAGACCGGTTTGATCTCCTTCATGTGGCCACACGAACACAGCTGGGATTGCAACAATGCTAAAACGTGTGGACACTCTCATTCGAGGCGATCGACTTCTGCTTCTTAATGACAATACTAGGCATCACCCATCTATGCACACGGGAGAACCTCACAAAACCTCACTGGGCTGTTCCTCTTGGTCCTGCCTACATTCTGGATGTCATACCTTCCGGTTGCCACCTGTTTGACCGAATGAAGGATGCGCTTCGCGAGATGCAGGTAAGAGGATGATGGGGAAGTTATTGGTGCAGCAAGACTTTGTCTCTAACACCGACCAGTATAGTAGTATCATACAGACTTACAGGCCCTCCCATTGTGAGACGTAGGGCCGTCACGGTGATCGGACATTAAGTTGAGATACAGGATTTTCTAGCCAAAAGAGTGGTTAATAATATGATGTAATGGAATCCTGAATGTAGGCAACCTGCTTCGTGAAAAATAAAGTGCTGCATTCGTTATTGAACGCCCCTCTTACAGTTCTAGACCTTTAAATGCAGACAATACAAAATTTTCTCCAAAGTCAGGCAATTATATTTAAGGGATCATGACTTGCACTAGATGACGTATTACTTTCGTGACAGAATAGTGGTACTAATGATGCTTCACGTAATTCGGATCTCGTAAAATGTTACAATTGCACCAAAGGTTATCAGTACAGTAACAAAGAGAAAAGTATGTCCTACTTGATAATATAATGTATTTGTTCTCAAAATTATAGCGTCATGTGAAAGCGCTATATGTAGCAGGCACCATGTATACAGACGATCAGCACTCACTTTCACTGGCCAGGTACTCCCTATTCCAGTTCCGAGTGTTCATCACACGGAGCGCATGTGTGAACGTGGGTCGACGCCTGTACCATCCTGCGTCCTCATTCAGACCCCACCAACAGGATATTTGTATTGGACAAAGCTAAAGGCCGCCACTGCCGGCGCATGCTTCGCCGCTGACAGCGCCTCTGCCGGCGGAAATTGCGCGCGGCCGGAGGCGGTCTGGCCGCTAATCAGGCGGCGGCGGCTTCCGGCGGCACAATTAACATACGCCGCCCCCAGATTAACGCGCCGACGGGCCAGCCAGCACCACACCCACGCGTACGTCTGACGGCACGCCTGCCGCCCCCAACAGAACGCTCCATGCAAAGGGCCTTATTCCAAAACAATGGTGTGAGTTTCGCTACCTCCCCACATCAAAGCAGGTGAGGCAGACGTGTGCCTGTTACTGATTTTAACATCTGATGACGGCAGTATTGAATAGCATATTTCATGACAGGTGGACTGGTCGTCGATGCACCGCACATTCACCGGATCTGACATCCTCGGAATTCTTTCTGCGAGGAAAGTTGAAGGATATTTGCTATCGTGATTCACCGACAACGCCTGAAAACATATGTCAGCGCATTGTCAATGAATGTGGGAACATTACGGAAGGCGAACTATTTGCTGTTGAGAGGAATGTCGTTGCACGTATTGCTAAATGCATTGAGGTAGACGGACATCATTTTGAGCATTTATGACTTTAATGTGGTATTTAACGTAATCAGGCTGTAATAGGATGCGTTCTCAGAAATGATAGGTTCATAAAGGTACATGTATCACTTGGAACTACGGAAATAAAACGTTCAAACGTACCTAAGTTCTGTATTGTAATTTGAAAAACCCACCTGTTACCAGCTGTTCGTCTAAGCCATATGTTGATGACTATTGCAGCGCCATCTATCACAATGCGAAGAAAGTGGTGCAACTAAAACATTCATGTTTCTTAACGTACTTCACGAATATGTAATAAAAATTGGGGTTCCTATTTTAAAAAAAACGCAGTTGATATCCGTTTGGCCTATGGCAGCGCCATCTAGCGGGCAAACCATAGCGCCATCTGGTTTCCCCCTTCAAGCCAGACAAGTTTCGTTCTTTGTAATTTTTCATTTGACGCTTATTTCGTGAGATATTTGGCCCGGTCACGAACAATGGACCACCCTGTATAAAAACTGTACTAAAAATAATTATCCGATTTGTCACGTCTATATTTCTGAATTTAATGAACTTATACAATGAATTTTATCAATTGAAGACATGAAGTCTGTAAATGTGTCCGTGATCATATTTCTGGCGGTTTATTTTACAGATCCGTCTTGATAACACAAACTTTTACGCTTCACTATTACCGGTTTCGGCTACTTCCATCTTCAGATCTGTTACAAACAAAAACAGAGTGTAACCAACTACGTTTAGTTTCCTAATGCTAAGTGAATAAAAGGATAAAAAGTGTTAACATGATTAACAGCCATGTGTACCAGACACACATACCATAAAATATTCTGATATAATATCAACGTCAAACTTAACATGTAGAAACATAGTAAGTGCTGGTGATGATCAGAATGCGTCTGGTATATATACAAAGAAACTAAGGCCGGCAGAGGACACTATAGCTACAGTACATGATTAACCAGTACTGAAAATATAATGGTTAAAATGCGGTATGCGTAGTCAATTAAAATTACTTCACGTGACAAAACGAGCGTCTGACAATGAAACATGAACTGACATTAGAAATGATCTCAGATCCACAGTTAAAATCCATATAGAAAGTTCAAATGCTAATAATTGTCAACACATTGTCCAGATATCTGCGAATGGACCTTTTCATTTGACTAAACCTTACATACTAAAATTTAAAGCCAAAGATGGTTGCGGATCTCCTGCTAGAATTTTTCTATAAAGTGACAGAAGAAGTCTACTTCAATGAAATTAGGCCTTGAGGATAAATTCCTGAGAACGTACGTGTACCGTTCTCACATGTTTTCTGCCACTGCAAATAGTTCACCTTTACTGTTCACCTGTACTGGGTACACCTAGTTCACCTGTACTGGGACGGAGATGAATGAGCACACTGCACGAGTAGTGAATAAGATCCTTGAGTCTGTGTTTAAGTTTATCTGTAGTTCACTTGGTCGTCAGTATGTTGTGCAGTGCTGGAGTATTTTTATTTGAGACATAGTAACAAGCAGCTGATTTTTCAGAGAAGGAGATTTGATATGTGTGAATGTGAGGGAAATTATTTGGAATATTTTATTATGGAGACAAACACTTGTCTGTAGACATATGTTATCGATTCTTCTGATTGACAAGAATTTTTAATGGAATTTTTCAAGGTAACCAATGCGTGCGCAAGAATGAAATGTTTGTCAGAACTATCAACTGAAGGCGGCCTTTATCTTTGTCCTTCAGATAACTAATATCATTCATGACCAGTATTAACTGGATCTCTTTGTTTTCAGTATGTCACAACTAAGGCAATTGTTTGATATGTCAGTAATTTTTGTATTGAGAGAAATTCGCCTTTGTTAAGGTCTTCATACGTTGTCCATTCTTTATTGTCAATGTTCAAGAACAACTTTCTTCGAAGTAAAACCCTCTTCCACCATTCTCAGTAAAGTTTCGATTATTTTTTCTTGTGCGCATTGCACCTCATGCCACACGAAGCCGCAGACTGTTTCTCACAAAAAAAAAAAAAACAAAAAAACAATTGTTTTGAGTAGTTTACTTTTTCTTTAGCTGCTGCGTCTTCTGACTTCTATTTGCTTTCGAGAACATCAGAAAACCAGACACAAACTAGCATGCTGAGCATGAGGTAAGTTGCTTTTATTTCAGGGCAGATCCTGCTTTGCATTCTTATGGGGAAGCAGTACGTAGCCACAATTTTCAGGTGTTGTGATGAATAAGCAGATTAATTTACTGTGAACTGTGTAGGCAGTCTCAAACACTTATTTTATTCTGAGTAAAGTAGTATTTTATTTTCGTAGCTATCCTAGATCGGGCACTACACTTTATATTACGCAACTTTCGTAATGTACTTCAGTAATGAGTGTTAGTTAAATAGTTTTCACTGAGTACACAATTAGTTTGTTATGGCATTCAGTTAGTTTCATTTTCATTATTTCAAATTCAGTTCTCATTTAAGTTTTGTTTCACGACACTTTTCACATGAACACACAGGGCAAGTCAACAGTCAGTATCGTTCAGTACTTCAATACGACATCTAAACTGCTCGTTAAAGGAAGAGAAATTTTTTGAAAAATGGATATTCAGTATTTTCATTTATAGATACCTTTTTACAGGAAGCTTACAACGTTTCTTGCATAGCGTTGCGTGGATTGAAATAAGGAAACTAGGATTACCAAATAAGGCTTCAATCAAAGCTTGTGGTTCTATGGAAAACGAAGTGGAGTGGAAGGAGGACGTTTTCTGCAGGAACAGCGATGAAAGTATTGTGTGGAAGGCGCTGTCGTGTGACAGGACATGTGCTAAGATGTTTGAATATGGTGCTAGTGAAACTGTGGCAGGTAAAATGCCAGAGATGGGAAAAACATTTGTTAAATGTTCGCTTCGAGGACGCAGGGTAGAAGTGCTACTGTGGTATGATGAATTATTAGAATGCAGGAATTCAGGGCAGGAATCATCGCACCAGTCGAGAACTGAAGATAGAAAATTTAAAGTAAAAAATAAAAAAAACTCTTGATTTTAGTTAGCTTATTAGCAGTTTACCCAGATAAAATCATACTTTCTCTCATAAGATTTCTGGAATATAATGCAGGGTGACGATTCAATGAAGTAAATAGTAGTACGTTCATTTCTACTTTGCTTCACCCACTGTAAGTCCATGCGACGTCGCTTACGTTTTCTAAAACTGCAGTTTATGCTCTCTGCACATGCACATGCGTACGGAAATATTACAGTTGTGCGGTACCAGTTGCTGTTGCACAGTACTGCATGGTAGTGAAATAAGGACTGTGGGAGCGAGAATAGCTGTCTCCAAATTTTAGATACATCTGTTACATTGAACTATATTTCGCTGATTAGGTAGAAGAATGCATGTTTCCACTTTTGCATGACGTGGCTTTCCTACATCCTCATTGCTTTCTTTTACTGTAATTTCGATATAAATTACTGAACAGGACTATACTTGAATGCTTTGCTTATTAACTAAGTGCGAGAAAACAGGATTCGAAAAACAGGTTCCTGTCTTTCGCGGCCTCTACACTACCAATTAAGGTATCCGAGAAAGTCCGACGGCATTATTCAATGTTTGTACTCTCATTTCCTTCTAATTTCTGTACAGTGTTAAAGATTCCTCCTTTCCCGTTCGCACAGGGAACTGATGAATGTCTGCAGTCGATATGAGTTAATAGGGTTACCAATTCGCATTTACTTTAAGATGGTATTGACTGACTTAATCAACAACCAAATAAATGGAAAACGTTTATAGCATTCACAAGTACACGACGATTAATAAACTGTCACGATTCACTGTGCAGTCTATATAGTACCTTCGCAAGAAGAGAATTGTAGGGATTTAGACGTGCAGCGAGTTAAATAGGTCGCACCCGGTGAGTTGAACACCGTCTTTGCTGGTTAAAGGGTCTTTGGTTCTGTCTATCTGGTGGAAGAGAAGAAGTAGGTTGAGCGTTAGGGTCTAAACATTCATGGTGGTGTCTGTTTGTTCTATATCGTGTATGCCTACCACTTTCGCGCAACGACGCTCTGAGAGTGTTTTTTAGGGAATTAATTAGTTTGAACCTAGGACCTGTTGCTGGTAAGGAGACGACAGACCACACATGACATGTAGAATTCAGAAGAGTTCAGTGAGACTAGCGATGATATAAATAAATACTTAATGATCTCAGCGTCAGCTCCACTGCACTCCCTGTAAAAGAATCTTAATACAAACTAAATTTAGTGGAAAGGGTTCAAGGCTTTCCTATTTTTAGTTAGCTGGCAAAATAACATCGAAAAATCTGTTAAGTTTACCATTGGAAATTTTATTCTACACACAAAACATCGTTTATAAATTGCACTATTGATAAAAGGAAATGTTGTAATACAGGATGGTGAAAACCAACTGCGTTCAACAAAAATGTGAAAGAATATTCCCTGAATGGGTTTCCAAGTTCTACAATGGATTGAAGGATGACCTATGCCATATCACATCTATAATCTAGGTTTAAATTAAGTTTCACAAAAGAGAAAACTATCAAAATGGTCTACAGTGACCACCAATAATCTTTAATTACTTATCTAACCTGTCGTAAATTACAGTAGCTGATGTGGCTTCTCAATAACTACACTCCTGGAAATGGAAAAAAGAACACATTGACACCGGTGTGTCAGACCCACCATACTTGCTCCGGACACTGCGAGAGGGCTGTACAAGCAATGATCACACGCACGGCACAGCGGACACATCAGAAACCGCGGTGTTGGCCGTCGAATGGCGCTCGCTGCGCAGCATTTGTGCACCGCCGCCGTCAGTGTCAGCCAGTTTGCCGTGGCATACGGAGCTCCATCGCAGTCTTTAACACTGGTAGCATGCCGCGACAGCGTGGACGTGAACCGTATGTGCAGTTGACGGACTTAGCGAGGGCGCATAGTGGGCATGCGGGAGGCCGGGTGGACGTACCGCCGAATTGCTCAACACGTGGGGCGTGAGGTCTCCACAGTACATCGATGTTGTCGCCGGTGGTCGGCGGAAGGTACACGTGCCCGTCGACCTGGGACCGGACCGCAGCGACGCACAAATGCACGGCAAGACCGTAGGATCCTACACACGGCCGTAGGGGACCGCACCGCCACTTCCCAGCAAATTAGGGACACTGTTGCTCCTGGGGTATCGGCGAGGACCATTCGCAACCGTCTCCATGAAGCTGGGCTACGGTCCCGCACACCATTAGGCCGTCTTCCGCTCACGCCCCAACATCGTGCAGCCCGCCTCCAGTGGTGTCGCGACAGGCGTGAATGGAGGGACGAATGGAGAGGTGTCGTCTTCAGCGATGAGAGTCGCTTCTGCCTTGGTGCCAATGATGGTCGTATGCGTGTTTGGCGCCGTGCAGGTGAGCGCCACAATCAGGACTGCATACGACCGAGGCACACATGGCCAACACCCGGCATCATGGTGTGGGGAACGATCTCCTACACTGGCCGTACACCTCTGGTGATCGTCGAGGGGACACTGAATAGTGCACGGTACATCCAAACCGTCATCGAACCCATCGTTCTACCATTCCTAGACCGGCAAGGGAACTTGCTGTTCCAGCAGGACAATGCACGTCCGCATGTATCCCGTGCCATCCAACGTGCTCTAGAAGGTGTAAGTCAACTACCCTGGCCAGCAAGATCTCCGGATCTGTCACCCATTGAGCATGTTTGTGACTGGATGAAGCGCCGTCTCACGCGGTCTGCACGTCCAGTACGAACGCGGGTCCAACTGAGGCGCCAGGTGGAAATGGCATGGCAAGCCGTTCCACAGGACTACATCCAGCATCTCTACGATCGTCTTAATGGGAGAATAGCAGCCTGCATTGCTGCGAAAGGTGTATATACACTGTACTAGTGCCGACATTGTGCATGCTCTGTTTCCTGTGTCTATGTGCCTGTGGTTCTGTCAGTGTGATCATGTGATGTATCTGACCCCAGGAATGTGTCAATAAAGTTCCCCCTTCCTGGGACAATGAATTCACGGTGTTCTTATTTCAATTTCCAGGAGTGTATAAAATAGAAAAATCATCGCGTTTCAGATCTTTACTTCAAGTGGCAAATGTGAACACCATGAGTTTTAATTAACGATCGACACTAGTATTACGCAAAAAAGGGGTGTAACAGATGAGTCTTCTGCAGTTCTGAGTGAAGCCTTATGCGCTCAAAAATGCGGCATCGCGTGCGTTCATTACCTTGTCGGTGTTTAGGCAGCGTCAGGGCGACAGCGGCCGGCGCAGCAGCCATCCAGCTCGCCGTCTCGGAACCAACTCTCTTAACTTCTCCTTACTGCAATTTACCGAAGTTAGTTTAAAAAAACTTTCTGGCTTTGTTTTCATCAGACCAATCAGGGTCTCAATGTTAACCTTAAGCTCCGCCTACAAAAATTCTGTCTATCCAGTGAGAAACGTTACACTTTTCGTGGTGGGGCAATGGTTTTAAAGTTTGAAACGTAAGTGAGACGCTAAAAAGTCTCACGCTAAAACGTGCGGGTGGTGTGGTCCTTTTAGCGTTATCGTAAGATCTATACTGTTCTTCTGGCGGGCTCTATCTTTTAACATGGGACCTGAGACACGAAAAAGTCTCACACTAAAACTTGCGGGTGGTAGTGGCCCTTTTTGTGTTATCGTAAGATCTATACTGTTTTTCTGGAGGGCTCTAGCTTTTAGGCTTTTAATATGGGCTAGGGGGTGGTCCTTTACGTAACAGAGACGCGAAAAATCCTCACGCTAAAACTAGCGGGTTGTGTAGTCGTACAGGTAGGCTGGCGGCGTGGGTGTCAAGCCCCTGCCTTATCGTAGGGCCTTCTAGCTTAACACGGTTCTGCTCTCGGCTTCTGTTCTCGTTTCTCCCCTCGGAACTGCGTCTGCCTCACGGTGGGAAGGTACGACATGCATTTAGGCATTCTTGTGTTAGTCTGTGGCATTCCATTTGCTCACTCGTTACTTGTATTACTTTGGATAATTTAATGTCACGATTTATTCGGAGCTATGCAACATACTATTAGATTTGCTTATTATGTCAGGGTTTTCATGGAAGGTGTTGGATTTGCCTGACAACTTACAAGGGGAATGGACGTTCGGAACCGGGCGGTTATTGTGGATGGTGTGTCCGGTGGAGTGTAGGGGCTTGCTGGAGAGCAATTGGTCAGCATCACCAGCGTACCAATGTTATGGTGTGAGGGTTGACGGTCGGTAGGCTGGCTACAGGGCGGTGCGACTGTTGAAGTGCCGAGCTGGGTCACCCTAGTCCTGCCCTGTCTGTACTGTCCGCACGGTACCTAGGTTTCTGCCGCATTATCTCTGTCGATTCGGAAATCCCCACCACCCGTGTCTCCTTCTGCACCGGGTGACAGGAACGACTTCACCACAGGACTTAATTGGGGACCGATTCAACTCCTCCTTTGGTTTCCCAGGTCGAGGAAAGAGACTGTGTACGATGAGGATCATTTTGTATGTTCTCCAGAGACTTGTCTCCATTTGACGCTATTGGTTGTGTTTAAATGAGCTTGGCGCTGGCCATCCGCATTGTTCATTAATTGTTGTCGGGCTGCGCTCCCCGATTTTCTCATAACGTGAGTTTGAAAGGGTTTGCTGCACATGCTCAGCTCTCTCCCGCGAGAAAATTGACTTAAGATTGTTCAAAAACTTTTTGAGCTCAATTTCAAATAAAGTGCTGGCTGTTTTTTTTTTTGTGATCCGGGGTGGCCAGCGGTTCTAGGCACTACAGTCTGGAACCGCACGACCACTATCGTCGCCGGATCGATTCCTGCCTCGGGCATGGTTGTGTTTGATGTCCTTAGGTCAGTTAGGTTCAAGTAGTTCTAAGTTCTATGGGACTGCTGACGTCAGACGTTAACTCCAATAGTGGTCAGAGCCATCGTTTGAACCATTTTTTAAAATCAGTATTAAGGGTTAGTGGAGCCACCTGTTCCACCTGAGTGAGTTAGCCTTATTCATACCATCTCTTGATCCTTCTAAGGCGTATCTTTTCGTGTTGTATATGTTTAATGGTTTGTTGTTGTAATTACCAGTCTGGAATTATTTCTACATACTCATATGGTATAATGTAAATGATCAACACAGGTTTCTATGAAAATCATTTTATTACAAAATTGTGGTGATGCAGTATAAAAAAACTAGAACTAGTTAACAAAGATGAGAGAAAACAATGAGGAACTGGTCAAAGCAGGATGATGAGTGCAGGGAGGGGGGGGGGGGCTGGGGCCTACCACTTGTGCTTGACGTAGTGGTGTATGGTCTTGACGATGGGCACCTTGACGGGGTAGGGCTTGGGCACGGGCACGGGCACCTGCTTCTCGATGTGCACGGGCACCGGCCGCTCCACGGGGAACGGCACGATCTTCTCGACCGGCACCGGCACCGGCTTCTCCACCGTCACCTGCTCGTTGTGCACGTCGGGCACCTCGATGAACTGTGGCACCTTGATGTGCAGCGGGTACGACTGCGGCACCGCCACGGGCACCGGGTGCGGCACCTCGACCGGCACCGGGTGCGGCACCGTCACCTTCACTATCTTGACGTGGCCGCCGCCGTGGTCGTAGCCGCCGTGGTCGTAGCCGCCGTAGCCGCCGCCGTCGTCGTGCTCTTCTTCGATGCCGGGCGCCGCGACGCACGCCGCCACCGCCACCCAGGCCAGCACTGCTGCTCTAGACCACGCCTGCAACACGAGTCACCCTGTCACTACCACAGTTCGGGAACAACGCCGCCGCAGTCTACATACAAGGAACAACTGGAAGAACTTTGGGGGAGGAAAACAATCACTAACGAAATTGTATAACACTATGGCAGTATCTTCTCTTGTAGCGGGTGGCTATAATTAAACTTTCCATGTTTAACACGTTCCAACACGGGAAGTAATTACCGCACGGGTACCAAACTTGGTAGCATGAATGCCCTGACCGTGGAATGCATAATTTTCACGCAACACCGTCCACCGTCCAGTTACAACTATGGCTATCTGATGCCATGATCAGTCATCGTGAGTCAAATTCTCACACACCTGAGCAGTCGCAGAGCACTTGTTGACGTGTGTCAGCATTAGCTTCGATCAAAGGAGCCGGGCATCATTCGTGAAGCTCTGTTATGAAAACAAGAGTAATGCGGCAGCCGCACTTCGAGGATATCACCGGCTGTAAGGAGTACGGAACGGTCCTCCTTCTCCATTCTGCGAAGCATGACAAACAAGTTCGAATCAACTGCATAACTGGGTGTCACTCCAGGAAGAGGCTGACGACAGGTTGCAACTATATGTGGTTGATGAAATCGTTGTGGCAGAAAATGCTGCGCGCAATTCCCGATCGTCAGAAAGTGCGAATGCTGTGTCACGAAAGGTGAACGTCCAGTGGGCTACTGTACGGAAGGTGCTTCGAACCATTCTTAAATGATATGCGTACAAAATGGATATTGTACAGTAGCTTACACCACAGGACGTACAACGAAGTGTTGACTTCGATCTTCACTTTCTCGCAAGGATTGAAGTTGACGAGGGGTGGGCCTGGACCACCTTATGGGCAGACGAAGCTCATTTTTCTCTGACGGGAGAGGTGAACACATATAATTTACGACTGTGTGGATCTACATCTCGAGTCACTGTGCTTGCATGTTCTCTATATGGTGAAGGTGTCACCATATGGTGTGGCTTCACAGCTACTTTCATGATCGGCCCATTCTATTTTCAACACGTTGGCGTTCAAGGATCAGTGTAACTGTCCAGCGTCATCATGTTATACCCTTTCTACAGCAGAGAGGTGCATTTAACTCAGTTTTCAAGTGAGATGAGGTCCCCTCACACATCACTCGTAAAGTTCACGTGCTTCTCTGAAACACATTCCGAAACGATCGAATTATCAGCCTATCGTTTCTGAATGCTTGGCCTGCACGCTCACCCGATCTCACTCTCTGTGATTTCCGGTCACGGGGCTAGCTGAAGGAGAGAGTTTACCAGGGCACCATTCACCCACGTGGTGAGCTGAAGCGCATCGTGTCAAGAGTGGAAGCCAGCAAACCTACAGACATGCTTTGTTCTGCTGTGCAGAATGCAATCCTGTACTTTGAGGCTCTTCTGGACACTGGTGCGAGCCCTATAGAGCCCCTTTTGCAACAGTAATGGTACGGGCATGCAATGGAATGACGTACCGTAACATCACATTAAAAATGTTTCAATCTAACTGAATCTGCATTATTTCTCTTCCACATGTTCTTTACATTAGTTCTACCAAAATTGGTACTCGTACGGTAATTAGTTTCCATGTTATAACATGTTGAATAGGGAAAGTTTAATTATAACCTCCCGGTTTATTGTTCTGACTCATGGAGAATAACAATAAAAAGGAAAATCTTGCAAACAGGCAACAGAGATGAAGTTCATGAGATAAGTTAGCGGCGGTAATAAGATAAGAAATGAAACAATAAGACCAGATTTGTAAAACTTTTCGGTGATTAACACGAAACAAGAGAACAGAACGGAAGGAAATGATCAAGTTCATAGAATGATAGAAAGTAGTTTGCCAAAAAATGGAAAGGTTTATCATCCAAAGATCAGATTTACTTTCCGAGAAAGGCTACAGTCGTAATATCTTTCATATTAGAACTTGGTAGAAAAAAGATAGTGACATGTGTTGCATATTTAAATATGTAGTGAGTAAAAAACTTATCAGGTAATTGAGATCCTCTCAAATGAAGTTGGCTGGCTTCCCATCTGTGATAACTGACGTAGTGTGAAGCTGAGAATGCATCGTGTTGCGGGACTGACCTTCTGGTGCATGCTGCTGGTGTTGGAACTGCTGTTGCTGTTGCTGCGGATGGAGCTGGTGCACCTCTGGATGCCTCTGCTCGGCGGCGCCGGCTCTTATAGCCAGCCACGGAGCGGCGGGCGGCGCGACTTTCACCGCTCCTCGGCAGTTCGCCCCACCTTCACTCGGTCGGCGCTCCGTCATTGTTGCGGCGGGGGAGGTGGGCTCGCTCTCCGCGCAGCGCCACTTTCCTCGCGCAGTGCGTCCTGAGACCGGCGCCCGCAAGAAAAGCGACTTCCCGGCTCGGCGCGGTGCGTCGTGGCAGGGCACCCAGGGCCAGAAGGGCCTCTTCACCTGTCTCCCTCTATTATCGACTTCCGGCGGTAATATTGCGCACTGGAGGGCCGTGCGACAGCGGCAGCGGCCGCCGGCGAACGGGAGCGAGCGGTGAAAGGGCGGGAGAAACGCGAAGCACTTCTCTCGATGCTCTCGGGAAAGAACGACGGGCGTCTTTCTCTCCCGCCTTCGCAGCTAATGTCGGCAATTAAATCTCTTTTCCGTCGGGATAAATAAAAATATCTTACTTCAAAATAACTTCGAGTCGTTTAGTTGGCTTCATTCGTCCTGATCTGAAAGGAATTGTCCCATTACGCACGACAAGATCTTAGTCGTTTTCTCGATGGTTGATGAATTTATGTCGCTTCATCTTCGTCTTCTTTTGAGCGGAAAGAAACAGTCTAGGCTGCAACAACAGCAGTATCTTTATTGACGCATTTCGCCTGTTTGAGGCACCTTCAGAATTTCCAGTCAATAAATTTTTTCTGGCTTTATGACCGCATTGAGCATATGTAAAACTACCAACGTTTCGGTTTCACCGAAGGTATACACCAAAAACTGGCTAATTATGACTAATGCGATGCCCGAAGTTATTAAACAAATTCGGAAAATCACTCAAAAAGGCGAAACGCCTCAATACGTTTCTGCTGTCATTGCAACCTAGACTGTTCATCCCGTTGAAAATACACTACTGGCCATTAACATTGCTACACCACGATGATGACGTGCTACAGTCGCGAAATTTAACCGACAAGAAGAAGATGCTGTGGTATGCAGATGATTTGCTTTTCAGAGAATTCACACAAGTTTCGCACTGTGGCGACATCTACAACGTGCTGACATGAGGAAAGTTTACAACCCATTCCTCATACACAAACAGCATATGACCGGAGTTGCCCGGTCAAACGTTCTTCTGATGACTCGTGTAAGGGGGAGAAATGCGTACCATCACGTTTGACTTTCATAAAGATCGGATTGTAGCCTATTGCGATTGCTGTTTATCGTATCGCGACATTGCTGCTCGTATTGGTCGAGATCCAATGACTGTTAGAAGAATATGGAATCGGCGGGTTCAGGAGGGTAATACGGAACGCCGTGCTGGATCCCAACGGCATCGTATCGCTAACAGTCGAGATGACAGGCATCTTATCCGCATGGCTGTAACGGATCGTGCAGCCACGTCTCGATCCCTGAGTCAACAGATGGGGAGATTTTCAAGACAACAACCATCTGAACGAACAGTTCGACGACGTTTGGAGCAGCATGGACTATCAGCTCGGAGACCGTGGCTGCGGTTACACTTGACGCTGCATCACAGACAGGAGCACTTGCGATTGTGTACTCAACGACGAACCTGGGTGCACGAATGGCAAAAGGGAATTTTTTGGGTGAATCAAGGTTCTGTTTACAGCATCATGATGGTGTTTTGCGACATCGCGGTGAACGCACATTGGCAGCGTGTATTCTTCATCGCCATACTTGCGTATCATCCGGTGTGATGGTATGGGGTGCCAATGATTACACCTCTCGGTCACCTCTTGTTCGCATTGACGGGACTTTGAACAGTGGACATTACATTTCAGATGTGTTACGACCCGTGGCTCTACCCTTCGTCCGATCCCTGCAAAACCCTACATTTCAGCAGGATAACGCACGACCACGTGTTGCAAGTCCTGTATGGGCCTTTCTGGAGACAGAAAATGTTCGACTGCTGCCCTGACGAACACGTTCTCCAGATCTCTGACCAATTGAAAAAGTCTAGTCAATGGTGGCCGAGCAAGTGGCTCGTCATTATAAGCCAGTCACTACTCTTGATGAACTGTGGTATGGTGTTGAAGCTGAATGGGCAGCTGTACCTGTACACGCCATCCAAGCTCTGTTTGACTCAATACTCTGGCGTATCAAGGCCATAATTACGACCAGAGGTGGTGGTTCTGGGTACTGATTTATCAGGATCTATGCAGCCAAATTGCGTGAAAATGTAATCATATGTCAGTTCTAGTATAATATATTTGTCCAATGAATACCAGTTTATCATCTGCATTTCTTCTTATTTTAGCAATTTTAATGGCCAGTAGTGCATATCACCGATCCTGCACTGTGGCCATAGAGTGGGAGGATTTATTTCTAAATGACAAAGCTTCGACTATTTTACCTATGTTTTATTTCCTTGCGGAAAAACTGTGCACTTTCGTCATTGGAGCCATTTTCAGGTTATTCCGTACTGTAGTTTTGATCCTTTCCTCGCAGAATCTTAGTTTCAGTTGCGGTGTACACGGTGTGAACAAAAATATTAACCAAACGAAAACTAAATAAACTCTGATCGAACAAGTGTCTGAAGACCCTAAGGTTAATGACCGACCGCCGTGTCATCCTCTCGGCCTACAGTTGTCACTGGATGTGGATTGGAAGGGTGAGTGATCTGCACATCGCTCTCCCGATCGTTGCCAGTTTTCGTGACTAGCAACAAGAATATTAAAACGCCAAAAATACAAGACCTGAGCCTACTATGGATTAGGAAACACGTTAGCATTCAAAATTGCTTCTAGCTATCTCGTAATGGATAAATGAAGGTTCTGTCTTGTTTTCACGGGATTCGTAAAACATTGTTCCAGTAAAATAGTGGCACGTTCAGGTAACGATGATGGAGTTGGACAGGGATCACGCACACTTCTCTCCACAGCAACCACGAAGTCTCGTTAATACTGAGACATGTAAACTGTGCCCAGGGGAGATGCGGTTTTTCATCCTCGTTCTCAGGGAACTAGTCCTAGACGATGCAAGCCTTGCGAACAGGGATACTTTCGTGCTGGAATACAGTGTTTCCACTGGGGAATAAATTTGATACCAAACATTTATTTCCAACCGGTTGGCTGTATAACTGCTAAGTTTGAACAAATTTTGTACAATGAGATGGATCTGATCATTCAAAATATTCACGTAATTCTCGGCAGTAACGCCAACTTGCAGAATAACGATGAGGCTCATGGTATACCATAATATGGATGTCCAAATCATCACAGAACCTTCTCAATGTTTCGATGTTGAGACGTAAATTCTGCCAAAGGTTGGAAGCAGTGTAGAACAAGACCCATGCTACCAAATGCCTTTTTACCTTTGTCCGTAATCTAGGTTTTATGGCTTCGGTGCCACGTTTTAGCGTTTCAGGCATTTGCATCACTGTGTTTGAGCTCCAGTTCGCTTTGCAAATCCTTTATAAAACTCCGTTAGTTTCTCGAGTGCGACATTCACTTGTGCAGCAATCTTTCCAATCTCCATCCTGTTATTTTTGTCACATTCATCAGTAACCGCCTATCACAATCGCAACACACTTAAGTCCGCGTTGTCACTTAGCAGATGATGCGGTGTATATCTTCGATAAGATGCCGCTTGAAACACCAAACACCGGCTACCTTGGTCAGGGAATTACCCACCGTACGAGCACATAGCTCCGAAATACAGCACTCCAACTACACAGAAAGCTGTTCTCACCAGGGCTAACACTTTCAGCGTACTGAGGATATTGCACTCGTGCCGTTCCTGAAGAAATACAACAACGCAACCTGCAAGTTTGGCTGGAATGCGTATTTTTGTTGAATCATGCATCATGTGTTTCTGACACTCACTTACTCTCATACCTGTGTATATATACATATAGCAATTTTTTGTCTAGAAAGGGTCAACCCTGTACTATAAATAAATGATAATAGTGCGATTCCCCAGTACCAAGCAGGTTTTTCGAGAGATCTTCTTTATTTACCAGGCAGTATTGACGTTCCGTCGCCTGCTGTGATATTTGCTTGGAAAGAACAAATTTCTACAACAGGCCTTCGTGGTTGGCGAGTTGGGAATGAAAGATTTAAATACAGCAGCAGTTTTCTTTGCGTGGTCCTGAAAGAAACTATAACGTTACTTACGTATGTCACTCATACTATGCACGATTAAAAGAAGCTCCTTAACAAGAAATATTGAATGTATTTTATAGTAATATGTGCATTTACTGCTCTTTTTGTCATTCGTATGGGACCAAACAATAACAGAAAACTGAAGCGGCGGAAATGAGACTCCTAAGGCCTTTAACTGGATACGAATTCGATCGTAGGAGAAACAAGGAGATACGAGAGCATTTCCATGATGTAGGACTAGTAGAAAATGACCAACAGTATAGAAAGGAATAACATGATCATTTGCTACTGTGACGGGTTGTCTAGAACGACTGTCATTGCTTCACTTGATCCTGAAGTGAATCCTAAGCATAGATTCTGTCAGTCTTTACCACTGAGCGACCAGACGAGCTGCAAGGCAGTGGAAAAGTCATGTTTGTGAAAAATGTTGTCTGAGTTATCTATTGTAAAGAGCCAAAGAATGTCCTAGGGGCCTTGGGAAAGACCCACCCGGCACGTAGCTGTGTGGGCTACGACAACAGGGCGATAACACCGACCTTCAAGCGACGTCGGAGCGCCGAGATGGCTGAATGGAAAACCATGAAGAAAACTTCATTAATTCTATTGTGTTCGGTGTAGATGTGTTATTATCTGCTACCTAAAATCAGTCTCTTGTATTTTGTTGAAATTGTTCCTTCCCGTTCCTTTCCTTTCCTTTCTCCACCCTCCACCGTGAGTTTACATAAAATTGAAGACTTAACGTTAGCTAGAGATAATAATGTGCAAGAGTGCAGTATATAGTTGAAATAATACATCTAAACTGCAATACAGAAAATATCCTTTGACTTCTGATTTGTAGCTGGTGCTATGTGGAAGCTAAGGTCTTTCAGTATGATTGCTGAAGATAATCTACAGAAAAACTTTTCAATTGAATCCAAAATAATTTCTTTATTTAGGGGTCAACGTTCATTCCTTGGGAATTCTCCGAGAGAACTGAACCGTTTTAAATCGTGCCCTGTGAGCCACGTCAATCAACGATACACAAGTTTTGGTATTAATCAGTTTCTGAACGTAACAGAACAGTCCACTTTTACTGGGAATGTATTTTAGTCTCATTTTCCTGGTGATTGTAGCTGGATCTACATCTACATGTCTACATCTACATCTACATGACTACTCTGCAATTCACATTTAACTGCTTGGCAGAGGGTTCATCGAACCACAATCATACTATCTCTCTACTATTCCACTCCCGAACAGCGAGCGGGAAAAACGAACACATAAACCTTTCTGTTCGAGCTCTGATTTCTCTTATTTTATTTTGATGATCGTTCCTACCTATGTAGGTTGGGCTCAACAAAATATTTTCGCATTCGGAAGAGAAAGTCGGTGACTGAAATTTCGTAAAAAGGTCTCGCCGCGACGAAAAACGTCTATGCTGTAATGACTTCCATCCCAACTCGTGTATCACATCTGCCACACTCTCTCCCCTATAACGTGATAATACAAAAGGAGCTGCCCTTTTTTGCACCCTTTCGATGTCCTCCGTCAATCCCACCTGGTAAGGATCCCACACCGCGCAGCAATATTCTAACAGAGGACGAACGAGTGTAGTGTAAACTGTCTCTTTAGTGGACCTGTTGCATCTTCTAAGTGTCCTGCCAATGAAACGCAACCTTTGGCTCGCCTTACCGACAGTATTATCTATGTGGTCCTTCCAACTGAAGTTGTTCGTAATTTTAACACCCAGGTACTTAGTTGAATTGACAGCCTTGAGAATTATACTATTTATCGAGTAATCGAATTCCAACGGATTTCTTTTGGAACTCATGTGGATCATCTCACACTTTTCGTTATTTAGCGTCAACTGCCACCTGACACACCATACAGCAATCTTTTCTAAATCGCTTTGCAACTGATACTGGTCTTCAGATGACCTTACTAGACGGTAAAATACAGCATCATCTGCGAACAATCTAAGAGAACTGCTCAGATTGTCACCCAGGTCATTTATATAGATCAGGAACAGCAGAGGTCCCAGGACGCTTCCCTGGGGAACACCTGATATCACTTCAGTTTTACTCGATGATTTGCCGTCTATTACTACGAACTGCGACCTTCCTGACAGGAAATCACGAATCCAGTCGCACAACTGAGACGATACCCCATAGCTCCGCAGCTTGATTAGAAGTCGCTTGTGAGAAACCGTGTCAAAAGCTTTCCGGAAATCTAGAAATACGGAATCAACTTGAGATCCCCTGTCGATAGCGGCCATTACTTCGTGCGAATAAAGAGCTAGCTGCGTTGCACAAGAGCGATGTTTTCTGAAGCCATGCTGATTACGTGTGAACAGATCGTTCCCTTCGAGGTGATTCATAATGTTTGAATACAGTATATGCTCCAAAACCCTACTGCAAACCGACGTCAATGATATAGGTCTGTAGTTAAATGGATTACTCCTACTACCCTTCTTGAACACTGGTGCGACCTGCGCAATTTTCCAATCTGTAGGTACAGATCTATCGGTGAGCGAGCTGTTGTATATGAGTGCTAAGTAGGGAGCTATAGTATCAGCGTAATCTGAAAGGAACCTAATCGGTATACAATCTGGACCTGAAGACTTGCCCGTATCAAGCGATTTGAGTTGCTTCGCAACCCCTAAGGTATCTACTTCTAAGAAACTCATGCTAGCAGATGTTCGTGTTTCAAATTCTGGAATATTCCATTCGTCTTCCCTGGTGAAGGAATTTCGGAAAACTGCGTTCAATAACTCCGCTTTAGCGGCACAGTCGTCGATAACAGTACCATCGGCACTGCGCAGCGAAGGTATTGACTGCGTCTTGCCGCTTGTGTACTTTACATACGACCAGAATTTCTTCGGATTTTCTACCAAATTTCGAGACAATGTTTCGTTGTGGAACCTATTAAAGGCATCTCGCATCGAAGTACGTGCCAAATTTTGCGCGTCTGTAAATTTTAGCCCATCTTCGGGATTTCGCGTTTTTCTGAACTTTGCATGCTTTTTCCGTTGCCTCTGCAACAGCGTTCGGACCTTTTTTGTGTACCACCGGGGATCCGTTCCATCTCTTACCAATTTATGAGGTATGAATATCTCAATTGCTGTTGCTACTATATCTTTGAATTTGAGCCACATCTCGTCTACATTCGCATCGTCAGTTCGGAAGGAATGGAAATTGTCTTTTAGGAAGGCTTCTAGTGGCACTTTATCCGCTTTTTTAAATACAATTATTTTGCGTTTGTTTCTGATGGATTTGGAAGAAATGGTATTGAGCCTAGCTACAATTACCTTGTGATCACTAATCCCTGTATCAGTCATGATGCTCTCTATCAGCTCTGGATTGTTTGTGGCTAAGAGGTCAAGTGTGTTTTCGCAACCATTTACAATTCGCGTGGGTTCGTGGACTAACTGCTCGAAATAATTTTCGGAGAAAGCATTTAGGACAATCTCGGAAGACGTTTTCTGCCTATCACCGGTTTTGAACAAGTATTTTTGCCAACATACCGAGGGTAGGTTGAAGTCCCCACCAACTATAACCGTATGAGTGGGGTATTTATTTGTTACGAGACTCAAACTTTCTCTGAACTGTTCCGCAAATGTATCATCGGAGTCTGGGGGTCAGTAGAAGGAGCCAATTATTGACTTATTTCGGCTGTTAAGTATAAACTCCACCCATACCAATTCGCACGGGGTATCTACATCGACTTCACTACAAGATAAACCACTACTGACAGACACAAACACTCCACCACCAATTCTTCCTAATCTATCTTTCCTGAACACCGTCTGAGACAACGTAAAAATTTCTGCAGAACTTATTTCAGGCTTTAGCCAGCTTTCTGTACCTATAACGATATCAGCTTCTGTGCTTTCTATTAGCGCTTGAAGCTCAGGGACTTTTCCAGCGCAACTACAACTATTTACAACTATAATTCCGACTGTTCCTTGATCCAAGCACGTCCTGTAATTGCCAAGCACCCTTTGACATTGCAGCCCATCCCGCACTTTCCCGAGGCCTTCTAACCTGAAAAACCGCCCAGTCCACGCCACACAGCCTCCGCTACCCGTGTAGCCGCCAGCTGAGTGTAGTGAACTCCTGACCTATTCAGCGGAACCCGAAACCCCACCACCCTATGACGCAAGTCAAGGAATCTGCAGCCAATACGGTCGCAAAACCGTCTGAGCCTCTGATTCAGACCCTCCACCCGGCTCTGCACCAAAGGTCCGCAGTCGGTTCTGTCAACGATGCTGCAGATGGTGAGCTCTGCCTTCAGCTCGTAAGCAAGACCGGCAGCCTTCACCAAATCAGATAGCCGCTGGAATCCAGAAAGAATTTACTCAGATCCAAAGCGACACACGTCATTAGTGCCGACATGTGCCACCACCTGCAGCTGGCTGCACCCTGTGCTCTTCATATATTTCTTGACCGTCCAAGATCGGGAAGGTGCGAAGTTGGGCAATCAGAAAATTTTACCAATCACCTCGTGCAGGGTAGACCGTCACACTATGACTCTACTGAAGTGAAGTCGGATAGCAACGAAAACTTATGACTACATATCCTCGGAGAGGAGAAGGATAGGACAATTAGGAAAACGATGGAGCTATCAGCTTTAAATTGCTTGGTTCCGATCAGATGCAGATGTCTAACCTGAAAATGTAAATGATGATGATATTTTCGTTGCGATCTTCTGAAGCATGAAAAGAAAGCTGCTTGTGGGGCAAAGATATCGATATCGAATGGCCACATCCACGAATTACTCACTGCCTAATGTTAGGTTACATTTCCGTAACCTCGCGGATGATTGTATCCTAGTAACTTGAAGCATGGGCGGGTTTTTAAGATATTGAGCTTATTGGTAAGGCTATGCTTGACAGACGCAAAATTTTAGTAGATTTTTTTGCCGCTGGTGTTGCTTTCCTACAGAAGAAATTGGTGCTTATTGTCCCAAGCGGGTATTTTCACAGAGGTGGTTTCGAGAAGGGAAAAAAGGGCAACGCACTACGAAGGAATTATCCAAAAATGACGAAGATCGGTTGATGGGATGATATACTTGTACAAATAATCAAATGATTACAGTATCAGATTAACTGGATAATTTATTCAAGAGAAAGGACAGCACACACTGGGCAAGTCAACAACGTGTTAGTCGACCTCTGGACCTTATTATTCGCCTTTACATTCTATGACAGAGATATTGAATGTATTTTATAGTAATATGTGCATTTACTGCTCTTTTTGTCATACGTATGGGACCAAACAATTACAGAAAACTGAAGCGGCGGAAATGAGACTCCTAAGGCCTTTAACTGGATACGAATTCGATCATAGGAGAAACAAGGAGATACGAGAACAGTTCCATGATGTAGGACTAGTAGAAAATGATGGGTGATCTCCTAATGATTATCGTGCCAAATTGTGTCTAATTGCTAAATCTGGTGCTGGTTGAGGGCCTTGCCTATAATGCTCGAAACGTTCCCAATTGTTAAGAGATACGGCGAACTTGCTGGCAAAGTAAGTGTTTAGAAAACACGACGACAAGGAAAACTCGGCGTTTGCGAGCGTGTATTATCTTGCTGAAATGGAAGCTCAGGGGGAAAAAACTGGACGCAGAATATCGTTGACGTACCACTGTGCCATGGATGATAATCAAAACAGTCCTGGGATAAAAAAGGAGTGATACCCCAGACCATCACTCCCGGTTGATAAGGCCGTATGGGGGGTAACAGTCAGGTTGCTACCGCAATACTGTCGAGGGCGTGGCCATATTTGTCTTCGGCCTGGAATCTCACTGACTAGAGTAGAACGACTTCAGTGATGATTTTCACTTCGAACTGAGTCCCGATGACCAGCGAAGACGTGTCTGGAGGAATCCCCCCCACCGGAAAGCCAGCAGCAGGATACCAACCTGACTGTCACCCGCCAAATGGCGCCGACAATTAGGATTCACTGCCTTACGGCCCCGACAATTAGGAGTAATTGTCTTCTGAAGTACCACTTCTTTTCATAGAATGAACCCTCCAGTTGTCAGCCCTACAGCACAGTGGTACGTCCGAGGGATTTGTTGTCCTTCATGTTAAGAATCCTGGGCTTAAATTTTAACAATAATAGTGCCTGTCAGCATACCGCGGGAACTTCTGTTGCTTGTCTTCGTGCTTGCGAACACCTGCTTTTGCCAGGAAGGTCGCCGAATATCCCCCGAGTTGAGAACGTTTAGACCATTATGGCCAGGTCCATCCAACCAGCTCGGGATTTTGACGATCTAAAACGCCAATTGGACACAACATTTCACGATATCCCTTAAGAAGACATCCAACATCAATCAGTGCCAAGCCGTATAAACTACTTGCATAAGGGCCAGAGGTAGACCAGCACGTTATTGATGTGCTCAGTTTGTGAGGCTTTTTCATTTGAATAAACCGTCCAATTTTTATAAAATTGTAATCATTTGTTTGTATATGTACACTATATCTACCTATTTCCGCCCTATTCGGATAATTCCTTATCGTCGAGTGTAAGCCTCGAGAGTATCCATATCAGTTCTATAAGGATAAACGTATAAAACAACGTATGTTAGAGTCCAGTTGTACTAGTTGAAGAAATGAAACTTATTGGTTGGGGCTCTGGACATTGCTACACTAATAACTAAGCAATGCAACACCCTCACTAAGTAAAGAATTTGGATGTTACAGTACATACTCGACGACATTTCTTCCAGTGATTTCCCGCATTCTGTCTACAACTAACACATTATGCGTGCAAGTACGTAAAAAGATTATAGTTCCAGAAAGACAGAGAGAGAGAGAGAGAGAGAGAGAGAGATAGAATGTCAGTACCGACGGCCGAAGATATTCAGTCTGCTTGAAGTGCGTTAATGGCCTTGTAGTGGTCGACTGTCCGGCTGATGCTGGTTGGATGGGGAAATTGGATGGCCGACCTGCAAAACGAAAGGCAGATCCTCGACGAGAACGGCGGATGGAGCTCAGGTGTCGCAGGATTCCGGCGCGGACACCCGATATTACTCCCCGCTGTGTCAGCTAGCCTGATTGGGTTTGTTCACCTAGCACAGTGTGAGCACTCGCGTACACCGGAGAACCGCAGGCGTTCTACGCACACGGATGAAAACCTGACTCCGAATTATTTGTGGCAGAACTGGACAACTTCCTACGCAGTTGTTTCATTTACCTGCATTGTTCAGCTCTCATCACACTGTGTAGAGACACTGGATTGTTCTACGACATTCATTTGATGCCTTTTCAGCTTATGAAGTTATCTCTACGGCCATTCGTGCGATCCACAGTATATTCACCGCACAATAAAGTTCGTGGTCGGCGGTTCGGCAGAACACCACGGTGCGAGCTGCAACATGGCTGGCTGGTATACCCTTAGCCGTCTGTAAGCATTCACCTTCCATCAAGTCACTTGATCTACGCAGATATGGCTTATGGCATTTGCTATTCTTCGAAGCAAAACAAAAAATTATATTGCCGTATACTGATAATTTTTACTTTGGGATCGTTTTAACACAATAGAACGAAGCACAATTTTTGTGCCATACGCGTTTCGCCTTTATTGTTTGCAAAGAATCTTCATTTGCCAGAAATACGCACATATTTTTATTTGTACTACTTAGTTTACATTTAGGATGGTGTATATAAACGTTATTAATAGTTCCAACACGTCTTGCTTTTCTGTGATTTATAATAATATAGAGTTCTACTTACTGATTTCATAGATGTTGATCTACATGTTGTGGTTTTCATCCTGTGTTACCTCCGTTCCTCTTCTTCTTTATCGAGTCATCAGTTTTCAACAGGTTTAATGCGCCCCATCGTGAATTCCTCTCCTGTGCCTAACTTTTCATCTCAGAGTAGTACCTGCAGCCTGCGTCCTCAATTATTCGCTGGATGTACCACATTCTCCTTCTCTCTCTACATATTTTGCCCTCTCCAACTCCATGTAATACTACGTAAGTTATTCCCTGATGTTTTGACAGATGCCCTACCATCCTGTCACACCTCCTTGTCAGTGATTTCCATATATTCGTTTCCTCGCTGATTCTCCGCAGAACCTCCTCATTCTATACCTTATCAGTCCACATAATTTTCAACAATCTTATGTAGCAACATATTGCAAATGTCTGACAAAATGAAACACTTGAAACATCGCTTTTACAGCATTCCACGGAAGCCACTTCATGTATGTAGGCTACTCGGAGGGTCGCGTATACGACTGGAGTTCACCCCCACGGCGTCAACTAAGATCTGAAGCTAGTACGAACTGAACACTCGGTTCATGTTCTTCTTTTGCTACTGTTTTCAACTGTCATCATCGTGATATCTACGATCTATTTTTGTGTGTCATACACAAAAAAAGGTCATAGATGACACAAGAAATATACGCGCAAATATAGTAGTGATGAGGAGTAGGCTGAAGTTCAAGACATTAGTCAGGAAGAATCAATACGCTAAGAAGTGGGATGCTGAAGTTCTAAGGAGTGACGAGATACGTTTGAAGTTCTCTAACTCTATAGATACAGCAATAAGGAATAGCGCAGTAGGCAGTACAGTTGAAGAGGAATGGACATCTCTAAAAAGGGCCATCACAGAAGTTGGGAAGGAAAACATAGGTACAAAGAAGGTAGCTGCGAAGAAACCATGGGTAACAGAAGAAATACTTCAGTTGATTGATGAAAGGAGGAAGTACAAACATGTTCCGGGAAAATCAGGAATACAGAAATACAAGTCGCTGAGGAATGAAATAAATAGGAAGTGCAGGGAAGCTAAGACGAAATGGCTGCAGGAACATGTGAAGACATCGGAAAAGATATGATTGTCGGAAGGACAGACTCAGCATACAGGAAAGTCAAAACAACCTTTGGTGACATTAAAAGCAACGGTGGTGACATTAAGAGTGCAACGGGAATTCCACTGTTAAATGCAGAGGAGAGAGTAGATAGGTGGAAAGAATACATTGAAAGCCTCTATGAGGGTGAAGATTCGTCTGATGTGATAGTAGAAGAAACAGGAGTCGATTTAGAAGAGATAGGGGATCCAGTATTAGAAGAGCTTTGGAGGACTTACGGTCAAATAAGGCAGAAAGAATAGATAACATTCCATCAGAATTTCTAAATTCATTAGGGGAAGTGGCAACAAAACGACTATTCACGTTGGTGTGTAGCATATATGAGTCTGGCGACATACCATCTGACTTTCGGAAAAGCATCATCCACACAATTCCGGAGACGGCAAGAGCTGACACGTGCGAGAATTATCGCCCAATCAGCTTAATAGCTGATGCATCGAAGCTGCTTACAAGAATAAAATACAGAAGAATGGCAAATAAAACTGAGAATGCACTCGGTGACGACCAGTTTGGCTTTAGGAAAAGTAAAGGCACGAGAGAGGCAATTCTGACGTTACGCCTAATAATGGAAGCAAGGCTAAAGAAAAATCAAGACACGTTCATAGGATTTGTCGACCTGGAAAAAGCGTTCGACAATATAAAATGGTGCAAGCTGTTCAAGATTCTGAAAAAAGTAGGGGTAAGCTATAGGGAGAGACGGGTCATATACAATACGTACAAAAACCAAGAGGGAATAATAAGAGTGGACGATCAAGAACGAAGTGCTCGTATTAAGAAGGGAGTAAGACAAGGCTGTAGCTTTTCGCCCCTACTCTTCAATCTGTACAATGAGGAAGCAATGATGGAAATAAAAGAAAGGTTCAGGAGTGGAATTAAAATACAAGGTGAAAGGATATCAATGATACGATTCGCTGATGACATTGCTATCCTGAGTGAAGGTGAAGAAGAATTAAATGATCTGGTTAACGGAATGAACAGTCTAATGAGTACACAGTATGGTTTGAGAGTAAATCGGAGAAAGACGAAGGTAATGAGAAGTAGTAGAAATGAGAACAGCGAGAAACTTAACATCAGGATTGATGGTCACGAAGTCAGTGAAGTTAAGGAATTCTGCTACCTAGGCAGTAAAGTAACCACTGACGGACGGAGCAAGGAGGACATCAAAAGCAGACTCGCTATGGCAAAAAGGCATTTCTGGCCAAGAGAAGTCTACTGATATCAAATACCGGCCTTAATTTGAGGAAGAAATTTCTGAGGATGAATGTCTGGAGTACAGCATTGTATGGTAGTGAAACATGGACTGTGGGAAAACCGGAACAGAAGAGAATCGAAGCTTTTGAGGTGTGGTGCTATAGACGAATGTTGAAAATTAGGTGGACTGATAAGGTAAGGAATGAGGAGGTTCTACGCAGAATCGGAGAGGAAAGGAATATGCGGAAAACACTGAAAAAGAGAAGGGACAGGATGATAGGACATCTGCTAAGACGTGAGGGAATGACTTCCATGGTACTAGATGGAGCCGTAGAGGGCAAAAACTGTAGAGGAAGACAGATATTGGAATACGTCAAGCAAATAATTGAGGACGTAGGTTGCAAGTGCTACTCTGGGATGAAGAGGTTAGCACAGGAAAGGAATTCGTGGTGGGCCGCATCAAACCCGTCAGTAGACTGATTAGAAAAAAAATATTTAAAAAAAGAGGCTTATACGCTGAAAGATATCCTCAACGTACTCACCCTACACATCGTACATTTAAATATGTGTGTGATAAATTGAGAACAACTGTATTTTCAACACATCGGAAACATATCCGGCCAAGGAAAGTTACTAACGAGGAAATGGGAATTGGTACGCTTGGAATTGTGGTTCGAGATACTTTTGTTGGTTCGCGTCAAATCCAAAGGGAATCTGGTGCGAGCCAGAGTAGTGTAGTTCGTGTTCAGCATCACCATGATTATCATCCTTACAATATTAGTCTCCACCAAGAATTAACTGGTACGGATCATATGCGTCCCACTGAATTCTGCTGATGGGCTCAACTTCAGATTCAGAGGGATGACACATTTATTAACCCGATTACTGACGACGCTACATTCACGAACCATGGAAATGTTAATTTGCATAACATGCATTATTGGCCAACTCAGAATCCATGTTGGTTGCGGCAAGCAGCGCGAAAAACCGTGTTCGATGAATGTATTGTGTGGGATTCTGGAGGACAGAATTAGAGGCCCCTATTTCATAGAAGGAAAACTTAATGGTAGGAAGTACGCCACATCCCTGCAAGAATCATTAGGTCTGTTGTTGGAAAATATACGTTTAGCAACAAGGAACAGAATGTGGTATCAACACGATGGGTGTCCGGCACAATTTTCGCTAATGGGTATAAATGAGTTGCACAGACAATTCCCATATTTTTGGATTGGAGGCGGAGATGTGTCGTGGCCGGCTGGTTCGCCAGACTTGACGCCTCTGGATTTTCTAGTGAGGATTCGTAAGAGACGTTGTTTATAAAGAAGTTCCAAATACACCTGAAGATAAGCGAGAGAGAATTGTCGGAGCATGTGCTTCGATGAATACCGATGTGATAAGGAATACCACTCTTTCCATGACAAGAAGACTGCAGCAGTGCATTGATACCAATGTTCAACACTTCGAACACCATCTGTAAGTGGACGTTGACCTTCGTAGAACTTACTGTTGGATATCATTCGATTCGTCTCGATAACCACTATCAGAAAATAACTACCAAACTATAGTCCCCCATTTAAAAAAGAAGTCATATTATGGCCCCCGTTGTCCCATGAAACTTTTGTTACACAAACTTTTCAGCTCCTATCGTACTTTCTTAGTTATTCTTGGTGGCAATACTCACCCTGTTCGTACTTCATTACAATTTTGACGTTCAAGTTGGTATGTTTCTGATTTTCACCGGTGATATACGTAGCCTTCAAAATGGCATCTGCGAAGATGTGTTCCAAGCAAAGCGCTATCATTCAGTTTCCTTTGGCGGAAAACCAGAGCAGCGCAGAATTTCGTAGGCTGCAGCAGAAAGTGAAACAAAGCATGGTGAGTAGTTGGACGAGGCGTCCGCCACCATCGCATCAAGGTCGCGCAAAGCTGTCCGATCTCCCGCATGCCGGCAGGCCGCACGCAATTGTGACTCAATGCAATGGTGGAACGTGAGGGCACCCTCATTCGCGGTGATCAACTGATCACAATCAAACTCCCAGAGCTGCAGAACTGGACGTATCTGTTGGTAGTACTGACACAGTGGTACACCAGCTGGAGTAGTCAAAGGTGTGTGCCCGCTGGTTTACCTCGCCGCCTGATACAAGGCCAAAAACAGCAACGAAGGACCATCTTTGCGGAAATGTTTGCTCGTTACGAGACCTATCGTGACAGTGTCTTGTCGAACGTCGTGACAGGCGATGAAAATGGGTTCATCTATTCGAAGCAGATCCATGGAGTGACGACACACCAACCCTCCTTGGAATAAAAACTAAAGTCCCACCGTCAGCCGGTGAAGCCATGGTGCAGTGTTCTGGGATTATAAAGGGGCTGTTCTATTTTATTTCTTCCGTCATGGCACATCCTCTCCACCCCATCCCCTCTCCAATCCTGAAGTGTATTGTGCTACCCCCCAGGGACTTGAAGAAACGTCTTCAGCGCGATCACTGCCGCAAAAATACACATTTCTCCATGACGACGCCAGGTCTCTCAGAAGTCATCGCACCCGAGAGACTCGCACTTCCAAACTTTCATCTGTTTCGCCCAATGAAGAATGCACTCAGCGGGAGGCAGTAAGTGGATGGTGAGGAGTTTACCGATGCAGCATTAGGTTGACTCCAACGTCGACCAGTGTACCTGGTATACAGGTGCCCCAGCAAGGTGACGGCCTAAGGCCGTCACATTGAACGGAGATAATGTTGAAAAATAAGGTTTTGTAACCAAAAGAGTGCGGGATAGTGCGGGGTATTTAAATCAGGAATCATGAATAAAACCAACCTGTGATTCTGTGAGTAGAGAATATTACAAGAGGTTTCGGGACTGCACCCGGATCATGTTGAATCCTTTAATATTTTGGCTGGCAACTGAATGCGTTTCTGCGCCAATTTTTGCTATAAATCCGACTTTCAGTCTCCAGTGGCTGACACTTACCTGAAAATGGCTGGACAGTCGCCAGCCGAAACATTGTGGCAAGGAGTCTACAAGATCCGGCTGCAGTTCGAAATCTCATAGAATAAAACGAATCTACTTTTAGGAAGGAAAGGTGTTGCATTACTTATTAAACACACCCTGTATTTTCCTCACCGGTGGTGGTGTTACCCAGCAGTGTAATTGTGAGTAACACAAGGACACACTTTTCCTACACTGGTTTGAGGAGCATGACGTTGTACTCCTGCGATGCCTTGGCCGCCAAATTCACGTGAACTTGATGAAGGACATTTGAGAAACCATTGGAAGGTGACTCAACGCTCACAAACAAATGGACAATGATTTTTGGGAATGTTGTGACCCCTGCGTAGACACCTAGTGCCACATGAGTGCTGAAACATACCAAACACCGGTCGAATCTATACTACGCAGATTCGCTGCTCTAGTGCGTTCCAAAGGTGGACCGTCACCTCGTTAAGAAGGTGTTCGTAATGTTTTGTATCTAAATTGTTGTCACCACGAGGGTGTTGTGTAACAGCTCAAAAAAGTTCCAGATAAGAAAAATATTTGTTACAACTGGAGCTACAACTTAAAAAAAGAAAATTAAAAAAGTGAGAGAGTGAGACAGTGACAGAAACCTAGGGAGAGATTGCAGGTTGTTGCAAGGTTCTCAAGTCATTTAGGTAAGGAAACTATAAATCTGTACAGCAAATTTTTATAACAGAAAACCCTCCACTGTGGGGTGCCAATCGGAAGCCTGTAAGGAGCTCACGGTTATTTAGTGTGGTAGGGAGCAGACGCTGCAGCGGCTGCCCGGGAAACAAACACCGCCGAGTGCAGCAAGTAGGGCTCATCGAACTGAGTGCCGGCGCTGCGCTCGCTACGTGATAGCCGCCAGGAGGCAAGAGGCAGTGCTCAGCCCTCTGTTATTGCTATTGCGGCTCCTGCTACTCTTTACCCCATATCTGGTGTGCATACACGAGGACCATCCATGTAGCAGACACAATGGACGGTTTGCGTGTACGATTGTTTAATAGAGCATCAAAGCAATAGCGCGCACCTCTCACGCTAAAGGACCACTTATTTCGTGGCTGTGCGGAGTTCACGTGGAATTACCAGCTGTAATACCGCACTCCTTGCTGGAGTGAGACGTAATTTCGTCAGGAGAAGTATGAATCCAAAACAGTTGTTTCACACCGAAAAAGATGAAAAAGTCATTGTAGCAGTACGAGATGAATACTGAAACAACTCTACTTTGCACTATGGTATACTTCTATATTTTTGGGAGAAACACAAGTCGAGAGCTAAACAGTATACTAATGGAAATGTTATTTTGTGTAGGGAATATTGTTGCCTTTGTCGAGAATGATTGTCAAAGCAATCTGTTGATAAAGATTGTAGCTACGTTGTGTTATCTACTACTGGTACTGTGACTGTGTAAAAATTCGTTCTTTTCGTAGCCGTGACATTAAAACTAGATTCTAGGGTAAAATTTCCTTTCAGTCAATTTTCTGCATATACTGCTGGTAAAAAATGCAACACCCACAAGGACATTTTTATTTTATTAACGAGTGAAGGTACAGGTAGTTCATCATTGTAGGAGTGTATAACTACAAATTCCGACCAAATGAAACACAAGTCCTAGTAAAGGGTGCCCAGACAGTAGCATCACTGTAGTGTGTACCTTCATATGGCGGGAACTAAGGCGTGTATTTTCACATGCAAACGATCGTAATGGTACCGAGTGCCGTCCTGTGACAGATTTTCCCAAGCACCTTTCGTCTTTCGTTGCAATTTGGTAGTGGATCATGCAAGCTCCGGCGGAAGAGTATGCTCCCACTTCCCCATGGCCCGTTCATGTTCATGTAGCGAGATACCTGGTGCTCTTGCTGGATGGAGCGTTGTCGTACACCAAAAGCGCTGTACATAACAGCATCCATATACGGACGCACATTTTCCTGATTAAAAAGCACATCGCCTTCCTGCCAAAGAAACGACAATAGCACAGTGATAACAACCTCTGCAGCGTAGTGAGCACAGGTTACTTCACCCTGCAGAAACACCAGTTGTATTGATGGTTCCACACACCATGAAGCCGGGGGTGGCTCGTGTGTGTCGTGGGCGAATGCACTCCGGAATAGGCATCACACTACGTCTACTCGTTAGCCGTGTATATCTATCACTCTTGTACAGACAGAGGCTACTCCCTCACTGAAAACGACAGAGCGCCATTCTAAACTCCAGTCGACTCTTTCTCGACTTCAGAGGAACCATGGTTACCGGCTTCGATATATCAATGGTAGGCTACCCAGTAGCACACGTGATCTTCTTGTTGGAGCGGATGGTTCACAATGTTCCTAGGTGACATTGCAGGCGCACAAGTGCTCGAGTTTCTTCCCTGGGTGATGTTCGATCCGCCACCACTGCTCGAACAAATCTTCGATCTTGACGTGCGTCTGCACTACGCATGCGCCCAGAAACTGTACTATCAGGTGTGGCAATTTTCCACAGACCACTACTGAAAGCAGCAACAACACCATCGATACACTGCGCCCGACATGTGCAACAGTCCATTTTTCTACAGACCACTACTGAAACCAGCAACAACACCATCTATACACTGCGCCCGACATGTGCAACACTCCATCGATGCGTATGTCCAGCCTCCAACAGGTCTACGATGAGACTTGGTCAAATGGCCGCAGCTGTTGAAAATGAGCATCTACTTTTCGTTGGTGGATTGTTGTATCGTAGAATGAATATTTTAATCACAGTTAACCCTTAAATTGAGCAGTTACTATCTGCAGAGAAAAGACGGTGGGCGCACAGACCAGCCTTATGAACAGCATCTGCTCGCCGACGACAGTGACAAATGAATCACTAGCAGGAGAACCTCTCAGTATCGCAACATTATACCCTGGTGCCACTGAACACAGTCCTTGAAGGTGCAGCATCATGAAACAGTGTGTCTCGTGCGGTTAATCCGAATTGATTTTTAAGAATGAAGTAGAAAATTTTTGCTTACGCATGAACACGTACTATTTGTTTTCTATATAATCCTAGGAAATCAGGAAGCTTTATCTTTTACAGGCATGCCTATGAATGCTAAGGATTCTCTTTACAATTACGTCTAGGTTCAACAAATGGTTCAAATGGCTCTAAGCACTATGGGACTTAACTTCGGAGGTCATCTGCCCCCTAGACTCAGAACCAGCGACCGCAGCAGCACTGTGGTTCTGGACTGAAGCATCTAGAACCGCTCGGCCACAGCGGCCGACTTGGATCAACATTTCACTTTATCTTTCTACATCTACATTTATACTCCGCAAGCCACACAACGGTGTGTGGCGGAGGGCACTTTACGTGCCACTGTCATTACCTCCCTTTTCTGTTCCAGTCGCGTATGGTTCGCGGGAAGAACAACTGTCTGAAAGCCTCCGTGCGCACTCGAATCTCTCTAATTTTACATTCGTGATCTCCTCGCGATTTATAAATAGGGGGAAGCAATACATTCGATACCTCATCCAGAAACGCACCCTCTAGAAACCTGGACAGCAAGTTATACCTTGATGCAGAACGCCTCTCTTGCAGAGTCTGCCACTTGAGTTTGCTAAACATCTCCGTAACGCTATCACGGTTACCAAATAACCCTGTGACGAAACGCACCGCTCTTCTTTGGATCTTCTCTATCTCCTCCGTCAACCCGATCTGCTACGGGTCCCACACTGATGAGCAACACTCAAGTATAGGTCGAACGAGTGTTTTTTAAGCCACCTCCTTTGTTGATGGACTACATTTTCTAAGGACTCTCCCAAAGAATCTCAACCTGGGACCCGCCGTACCGACAATTAATTTTATATGATCATTCCACTTCAAATCGTTCCGCACGCATACTACCAGATATTTTACAGAAGTAACTGCTACCAGTGTTTGTTCCGCTATCATACAATCATACAATAAAGGATCCTTCTTTCTATGTATTTGCAGTACATTACATTTGTCTATGTTAAGGGTCAGTTGCCACTCCCTGCACCAAGTGCCTATCCGCTGCAGATCTCCCTGCATTTCACTACAATTTTATAATGCTGAAACTTCTCTGTATACTACAGCATCATCCGCGAAAAGCCGCATGGAACTTCCGATACTATCTACTAGGTCATTTATCTATATTGTGAAAAGCAAAGGTCCCATAACACTCCCCTGTGGCACGCCAGAGGTTACTTTAACGTCTGTAGACGTCTGTCCATTGAGAACAAAATGCTGTATTCTGTTTGCTAAAAACTCTTCAATCCAACCACACAGCTGGTCTGATATTCCGTAGGCTCTTACTTTGTTTATCAGGCGACAGTGCGGAACTGTATCGAACGCCTTCCGGAAGTCTAGGAAAATACCATCTACCTGGGAGCCTGTATCTAATATTTTCTGGGTCTCATGAACAAATAAAGCGAGTTGGGTCTCACACGATCGCTGTTTCCGGAATCCATGTTGAGTCCTACAGAGTAGATTCTGGGTTTCCAAAAACGACATGATACTCAAGCGAAAAACATGTTCTAAAATCCTACAACAGATCGACGTCAGAAATATAGGTCTATAGTTTTGCGCATCTTCTCAACGACCCTTCTTGAAGACTGGGACTACCTGTGCTCTTTTCCAATTATTTGTAACCTTCCGTTCCTCTAGATAGTTGCAGTACACGGCTGTTAGAAGGGGGGCTAGTTCTTTCGCGTACTCTGTGTAGAATGGAATTGGTATCCCGTCAGGTCCAGTGGACTTCCCTCTGTTGAGTGGTTACAGTTGCTTTTCCATTCCTTGGACACTTATTTCGATGTCAGCCATTTTTTCGTTTGTGCGAGGATTTAGAGAAGGAACTGCAGTGCGGTCTTCCTCTGTGAAACAGCTTTGGAAAAAGGTGTTTCGTATTTCAGTTTTAAGCGTGTCATCCTCTGTTTCAATGCCATCATCATCCCGGAGTGTCTGGATATGCTGTTTCGAGCCACTTACCGATTTAACGTAAGACCAGAAGTTCCTAGGATTTTCTATCAAATCGGTACATAGAATGTTACTTTCGAATTCACTGAACGCTTCACGCATAGCCCTTCTTACGCTAACTTTGACATCGTTCAGCTTCTGTTTGTCTGCGAGGATTTGGTTGCGTTTAAGCTTGGAGTGAAGCTCTCTTTGCTTTCGCAGTAGTTTCCTAACTTTGGTGTTGAACCACGGTGGGTTTTTCCCGTCCCTCACAGTTTTACTCGGCACGTACCTGTGTAAAACGCATTTTATGATTGCCTTGAACTTTTTCCATAAACACTCAACATTGTCAGTGTCGGAACAGAAATTTTCATTTTGATCTGTTAGGTAGTCTGAAATCTGCCTTCTATTACTCTTGCTAAATAGATAAACCTTACTTCCTTTTCTTATATTCCTATTAACTTCCTTATTCACAGATGCTGCAACGGCCTTATAATCACTGATTCCCTGTTCTGCACTTACAGATTCGAAAAGCTCGGGTCTGTTTGTTATCAGTAGGTCCAAGATGTTATCTCCACGAGTCGGGTCTCTGTTTAATTGTTCGAGGTAATTTTCGGATAGTGCACTCAGTATAATGTCACTCGATGCTCTGTCCCTACCACCTGTCCTAAACATCTAAGTGTCCCAGTCTATATCTGGTAAATTGAAATCTCCACCTATGACTATAACATGCTCAGAAAATTTATGTGAAATGTATTCCAAATTTTCTCTCAGTTGTTCTGCCACTAATGCTGCTGAGTCGGGGGGTCGGTAAAAGGAGCCAATTATTAACCTAGCTCGGTTGTTGAGTGTAACCCATAATAATACACAGGAACTATCCACTTCTACTTCACTACAGGATAAACTACTACTAACAGCGGCCGGCCGCGGTGGTCTAGCGGTGCAGGCGCTCAGTCGGGAACCGCGGGACTGCTACGGTCGCAGGTTAGAATCCTGCCTCGGGCATGGATGTGTGTGATGTCCTTAGGTTGGCTAGGTTTAAGTAGTTCTAAGTTCTAGAGGACTGATGACCACAGATTTTAAGTCCCATAGTGCTCAGAGCCATTTGAACCATTTTTTACTAACAGCGACACACACGCCACCACCGGTTGCATGCAATCTATCCTTTCTAAACACCGTCTGCGCCTTTGCAAAAATTTCGGCAGAATTTATCTCTGGCTTCAGCCAACTTTCTGTACCTATAACGATTTCAGCTTCGGTGCTTTCTATTAGCGCTTGAAGTTCCGGTACTTTACCAATGCAGTTTCGACAGTTTACAATTACAATACCGATTGCTGACTTTGTTCCGCACCCTTTGAGGCCGTTGCCCTTTCTTTACTTGCCCGATACCATCTAACCTAAAAACCACCCAGTCCACGCCACACAACCCCTGCCACCCGTGTAGCCGCTTGCTGCGTGTAGTTGACTCCTGACCCATCCAGAGGAACCCGAAACCCCACCACACTATGGCGCAAGTCGACGAATCTGCAGCCCTCACGGTCGCAGAACCGTCTCAGCCTCTGATTCAGACCCTCCACTCGGCTCTGTACCAAAGGTCCGCAGTCAGTCCTGTCGACGATGCTGCAGATGGTGAGCTCTGCTTCATCCCGCTAGTGAAACTGGCAGTCTTCACCAAATCAGATAGCCGCCGAAGCTAGAGAGGATTTCCTCCATCCATAGCGACAAACATCATTGGTGCCGACATGAGCGACCATGCAGATGGGTGCACCCTGTACCCTTCATGGCACCTGGAAGGACCCTTCCACATCTGGAATGACTCCCCCCGGTATGCACACGGAGTGCACATTGGTTTTCTTCCCCTCTTGCTGCCATATCCCCAAGGGGCTCCATTACGAGCCTGACGTTGGAGCTCCCAACTACCAGTAAGCCCTCCCTCAGCAACCGCCCGGATCTTGCAGACTGAGGGGCAACCTCTGCAACCGGACAAGCAACCATGTCCGGCCGAAGATCAGTATCAGCCGGAGACAGAGCCTGAAAACGGTTCGTCAGACAAACTAGAGAGGCCTTCCGTTCAGCCCTCCGGAATGTCTTTCGCCCCCTGCCACACCTTGAGACGACCTCCCACTCTACCACAGGTGAGGGATCAGCCTCAATTTGGGCAGTATCCCGGGCAGCCACAGTCGTAGTCCGATCGGGGGATGCGTGGGACGAGCTGGCCGTCCCCGACAAACCCCCATCCGGACCCCCACAATGATGCCCATTGGCAACAGCCTCAGGCTGTGTGACCGAAGCCAACACTGCCTGAAGCTGGGAGCGAAGGGATGCCAACTACGCCTGCATCCGAACACAGCAGTTGCAGTCCCTATCCATGTTAAAAAGTGTTGCGCAAAGAACGTCTGAACTAATCTACAGAGAGCACAAACAATTCGACACAAATTTAAACGGTTATTAAAATACTAGATTGCCTAGCAAATGCAGTAATGCTGCTACTTGCGCACACATGAGACACTGCTCGGCTGCGGAAGGAGACTACGTGATTTTACACTATTCAGGTACTAAAACGCGATGCTACAACTCTCAAATACTATAATTTATGAATTAAAAAATGCAAGCACCAGAAACACGCAAAGAAATTAAGAATTAAGGTAAGTAACAAATAAGTGAGCTAAGAGTATACGGCTTGCTGCTGGCAGCTGCTTATCCAACGGCGGCAGGGTGCACGAATGTTTAATACGTTCTCCATTGAAACTTCCAGTCAATGTCGTTCGATAACTTCACAACCATGACTAAATACACCCAATTCAGTGCTGCTGCTATGCGGTGTTGCATTTTAGCTACAGTGTTGGATGGGGAAACACATACACCAGATGCCGTGAGATGAGGCGATAGAGAAGGCTAATGAAGCAGTGAAAGATTGGTACACCCTTACCACTGATCGTTGGTTGAAGCGCACATAGTAGCCGCTTTACTAAGCACTAAACGTGGAAGGAAATTGTTAACGTCATCTCAACACCAGGAATGAATCCAAAAACGCAACTTTTTGTTGGTTATCACTATCGTGAAGGGCTTGTTCCTTTGTCCTGGAGTAAGTGCCCTACCGTATAGTTGGGACTGAGCTTCAATTGTTGACACAGGTAACGCCAATCCTCTTTTCTTTCTGTGATATGACAACCTCTATTCCGTGTAGACAGAGTAATAACGAGTGAGCGAGCGAATGAGACTGTCAGGTTGGACAGGAAGTACATAATGACAATTTTAGATTGTATTTGTAACTTAAAATTTTGGCCAGTTTTCTCATATATGTCCCATAGTTAAACGTACTCGTGTCAGATGTTACAACTGATAATAGATGTATGCTTGAATCGAATAAATTTTCCTTTAACCTGATGTAATGGTATTCATTACCGATACTCTTTGATGATAAATAAACACACACTACAAGAGCTTTTGGTAGTTTCATGAAGCTGCTCCTTAATCCACTGAAACTGCGCAGCAGCAAAAGGTTTTCCATTCCATGCGATGGTGATACAACAACCACTATGTAGCTTGAGAAGAAGAAGTCTCGGTTGCGATAGTGAAATTTCTCTTTATTTATTCATCTTTGATTAGGTTTCGTCAAGTTCAAGGCATCTTCAAATTGGCAGATAAATAATGGTAAGAAAGTTATGGACATAAGTGATAAAAAGCTCCACAAAAATAAATTGCTCTCGTCATTTGCATTTGCCTTGTTTACTAATATTGAACATGAATGGCTCTGAGCACTATGGGACTTAACATCGCTGGTCATCAGTCCCCTAAAACTTAGAACTACTTAAACCTTACTAACCTAAGGATATCACACACATCCATGCTCGAGGGAGGATTCGAACCTGCGACAGAAGCAGTCGCGCGGTTCCGGACTGAGCGCCTAGAACCGCTAGACCACAGCGGCCGGCTTGTACATGAAGAGAGCAGATTATTTTTGCGGATGTTTTATCATCGATATCCATAGCTTGCTTATCAACATTTACCGTCCAATCTGAAGGATTGAATCAGGCGATACGCTCGTCATTGGTGATTAAATAAACAGTAATTTCAACCTCGCAACCAAGACCGTGTTGTTCTTCTCGTGTTTACTGAAAATGTTACAGAACTAATACACAAACACAGGCTCACTTACGGCTCACCGACAGTATCCGAGTTTTAGTTCTAAAGCCTCTAAGTGGTAAAAAACAGTAGCAGTATTTACAATTTCCAGAAATGTGTTTACATTTATTGTTTGCCTAATTCAGATCAGAATGTTTCATATTTGAAAATCACCGTCGAAGCCGGAGAAAAGAAATATCATCCACTGGCGTTCGTGAAAATAGCACACCAAGACGGGCGGGTCTGACTGAAATTATAGAACTTTAAGTTTCGTTTTTCCGGGATGATTCACATATTGTATCAACATTCTCTAAACGTACTGATAAAGAACCAAAGAAAATCCAGATAAGTTCCTAAGATATCTCCATTCACTAGCCTGAATGTGACTTCACAGACTGTCAACAGCTGTTGCTCGATGACCAATCTCCCAAGCGTGCTGTGTGTGGTCTTGTACAGCCAGTTACGGTCATTGTCTTTTCCTTGGTGCATCAAAATCTTTTTTTCCCTTTCTCTCGGTGTTATATTTGTACACTTAGGAGTCTTCCTTTCTTTACGCTACATTTCTGAACATCCTCCCATTCATACCTCTTGAAACTTTCATTTCTGCTCTCTGAATTGCCTTTCTTTTTATTCAGACCCGTTACTCGCTTCTACAAAAGAATGTAGAGAAAGTAACCATCTTATAAAGTTTGGTGTGGTGTTCAGTTTTCGTGGTAACTTGGTTCATTTCATTTTCTGTATTGATATCATACTCAGAAGACAAGCCATAATAAAGTTCTGTGAAACAGTGGAACTGACCTTATATGCTATTATTAATAAAAGTTTTAGGTTGGGTAGTTTTCTTGTGCAGGAATTTAATGTTCAAATCTACGTTCTCAATTTTGAAGTGATGCTCGTTGTAGTGCTATCAGCATAAAAAGTGCATGGACCAGTGACACCATATGCAGCTGAACCTCTTTCTTAATTCTAATATACGACGTGCTTGTAGAATTAAAAATATGAACATTGTATAATGCAGTGGAAAATTATTTTCTGGACTCATATCTATACCCACTTGTACCAGATCTGTAACAGTTTATGTTTTCATAAATATTATTAAACACTAAAGTAATTCATAATTGGTTTCTATGTTCGATTTTTAGTAATACGTGAAACGCTATGTCAATGTCAACCAAAACTAAAGGAGATTCTTGGTTATTAAATGCTTTGCTGTTTTACTTACTCTGCTATTAAGACTTCTAGCATGTAACTTGTATTAGCGTCTTATACATCTACTGACCAACAAACTTGTTTTATCACCTGTATCTAATTGCATTATTACATTGGCCAATTTGCCGATTCACATCGATTCGATGGGCAACACGTTACGTAAATGGGCGGAGAAGGAAGTATGATATTCCTGCTTAAATATGATGTGTAATTCACTGAAGGAATAGCAGTCCTTGATCTAGCGTTGCTGATTTGATTATCCTCTGTACGTAAGAGTCGAAACGGCAGTGATATCTCTAATGGTTGTAAATATTCTTAATGCGAGCTGCCACACTGCTGTCAGCTCACCGGCTCTGCAAGAAACGATGATGAATGATTCGCATGAAAGTCTTACATAATTAACCATACAATTTGTATTTTCTGGTAAGTGACAACAGCTTAATGACATGTTTTCTACTCTAAACCGCTAAATGCCCGGTCGGACTCTTTATTAAGGCTACCCAGACTATGCACATTTGCTCCATAACCGAGTCAGTACTGTAAATGAATCTTTGCGCTACGTTACAACCAGTCGAATAAGATGGCACTCATTCAGTAGAACCATTTTACAATGCGTGGTCACTAATGACTAGTGTTGAGTACAGTCAAATTTTATCATCTGCACCGAGGCATATTTACGTCGCAGCTGCATACACTATATCAACCTACTGTCATCACAATATGTATCTTACGGCATTACCAATCCTTTGGTGAAGACCAATCGTTCATGTCGCACAATTTCCTGTTTTTCGGCTGTAGACGGTACTGTTTGGTATAGGCATACGCCACATGTGTGTAGTATTATTTGTTGTGGCCACACTGAAACAGACTTCCTAAAATATTCAGTTCGACCTTGATATTCATGTTTCATAACTAATATATCATTAAGTCATAATTTGGATTAGTCTACTCACACAAACGCCTGGGCGTGGTAGTTTGAAGCACAGTATTCTATGTTTGTGTATCATGAACACTGGGAAAACCAGAAGAGAAAGAAATAAAAGTATTTGCACAGAACACTGTTGAAATGAAAAGCAGGTGGACTGAAAAGATAGGGAAATAAGGTGTTCTCCGCAGAATCGACGAAGCAAGGAACACATGGAAAACACTGGCAAGAAGTGGGGGCTGGGAGACCGGACATGTGTTAAGATATCAGGGGATACCTTCTGTAGTGCTAGAGGGAACAGTAGAGAGTAAAAACTGTAGGTGGCGGCAGAGTTTTGAATACATCCAACAAGTAAGTAGCAAAGGGTACAGCAATCAGCCGCAATTGACGTTTGTTGGCTATCTATATTCCGTCACTGTGTGACCAACTTCAGTGCTAAAATAAATATGAAGAATGAGTTACAATAAGGTAATACGCTTGCCTTATTAAGAGTAAAATTGCATAAGCTTTAAATGAAAGTCATTCATAAAATACGTATCAGTAAATGTAAGTTACAACATTAAAAGTACTTGTATACACATGCCGTTACAACTGATTTATTCACGTCAGAGGTTGAGTTCATAATGAGGTCGCCGTTGAGGTACTGCATAGCAATCCATAGCGTCATCGATACATGTATCATGCGTTGACAACATTTAATAATTCTACTGCACAGTTCGTGTGTTTTGTCATTGTATTTATTTCATACTTTTAAATATGTAGAAAGCTTTAAGCTTTTAAAAGTTTAGTAATATAAAATGATAAATCATACGAAATGTACAATAAAATTAATACATGTTATCTATGCATCATATATCTAAGGGTGGTTCTGTGGATTCGTATGACGTACACTAAAACCAGCTACGTTCTAATGGTGTCAGCAGCGTTCTTGTGGACTCAGCCTCTGAGATGAAGTTCGTATGTGCACATACAAGACTCTGAAATGTTTTAACTTACATTTACTGATATATATTTTCCGCCTGACTTACATTGAAACTCTGCAGTTACTAAGACATGCTTGTTACCTTATTGTAACTGGCTCTGTAGATGATTTTTAGCTCTGAAGATGGCCACAGATTGACAGAAATCTAGTTATGCGAGGAACATCATTTGCGGCTGATTTCTGCACCGTTTACTACTTGAAATGAATACAGCTTCTGGGCACAAATGTTTCTCTATGGCATCAAACCTGACATCCAACAAATATTTGAGAACACAGGACCAAGTGCTACCCTTGGAAAGAAAGATTGGCGCAATATCGGAATTCATGTCGGAGCCGCATGAAACCAGTCGGAAAAGTGATGACCTAATTACAGAAAAAATTCGGTTTTTTAGGCTATTAAATGGATTGATCACATTGACTCAGTCGGAGATTAACCATATGGTAGACTTCGGTTTATTGCTGGGATCCTGGGAAAATACAGTCGGTCTCCGCATGAGGTTGCATACCTAACGCAATATTGCTCGAGGGTGTGGGGCTCATATGAAGTAGGCCTAAGAGTTAGTAGTAATACACTAAGAAGGGAATCAAAGGTGATTACAAGTTCATGTGGTGGGTGGGGGAGTGTCATGTTTATGGTGAAAGATCTGAAGACAAAAAACATATTATCCCACAAGACATTATTTTCAAAGGTTCATGAACCAGAATCAGACGAGGAATATAGGAATACACGAGTACGCCGTACGTATTATTTCCGTGATGTTTATTAAAAGAAGAGTACGTTAATTACAGCGTGCACAAAGCCGTTTAAGCAATGAGTCCTCCCACGATCGATACTCGAATTGAACCGGAAGTAGCACTTTTGAATGACAGATGTAGAAGTACCCTCAGCAATGGTTTCCAGTGTATAAATTCAGATGTTTTGAGTTTTTCAGGGCACTTTCACTGACTTAGCAATCTTACCATTACTTGATGGAGTAATAGATTCATGGTAGATGGACGCAACCATTCAGATTCGGCACAACTTTAAAATAAGCGTAACACGTCTCAAACTTTCATCACCTGACGGGTCGGATTAACTACCATTACCAACAAATTATTTTAGTTACATATGATTCTGCATTTCCATACTGTTATATCCGTTCGCATTATACTATGTATAACATCATGAATAAAGCGAATCCACTGCTTCTGAAACAGTTTGACCACTATTTAAGTCCTGCACACGTCAACATGATAAGTAGTGATCCTGACTCTGCATCCTCAACTACGATATTCGTGGATGTTTTTTGATCTCCTCACGCGTCTTTTTCAAGCTAGACCTTTATACAGTCTAGTAATATACCATTATACTTTTTAATAAAAAGATTTAAAATATTTTTAATTGTAATATTAGCTTCTATTTTAATTCAAATTTTTGCCACTCATCTAAGCTTACCTAAATGGTTCTATTTTATATATCTTATATATTTATTTTATACGTTCGATTATTGTAATACTCCTGTAACATTTTAGCTTGTGATGGCTATACATTCATATCAGCTTGACTGTTGTTACGGACCAATATTATACCAACGTTTAGAAATTAAAATTAAACAATTTTAACTGTAATATTAGATTCTGCTTTAGTTCAAGCTGTTGCCACTCATCTGCGTTAACCCAAAATGTTGTGTTCTATTTCGGCTATTATACTTTCGATTATTGTAATATAAATTAATGTAATATAACAACGGTTAGTCACATTTATGCAACATTTTATCTTTATGAACTTATAACAACTAGGCTTTTGTTACGCTTCAACATCATACCAAATTTTAAAAATTAAATATCACCCTTTAAACTGTTATATTAGTTTGTGTTTTACTTCACGTTGTTACTACTACTTTAGCTATACGTAGAGGGTTCTGTGGCATGTTAGTTATTATATTAGTCAAATGAACATTTTACCTTGTGATGGCAGTAAACTTATTCCTCCACAAGTTATATGTTATTATATTTTGTGATCTAATTAGGTTTCATGTTTATATACATTGTACTGCAGCAGTTAATGGTGATGAATATGTCATCTGTTTCGATTATTCACTAACGAGTAAGTTTGTTACGTCATTCATTTCGTCACCTTACAACGAACATTTCATGATATGTAAATTTTGTCTTACGTCAACATGAGTTTCTCTTCCAAACAAGTAGCATAAATGTATGTTTGTCAAGTTGTTCACGATGTTGTGACATGTAGCACGTCACTACGTATGGTTTCTCTGTAAAGTAACTCTTTGGTTTCATTTGTATGGTCACTTACCGGCCTCCGTTTACTTCTTTCATAGCTTAATCGTCACAGTGGGCTTTGCACTGATTATCATCAGACAATGTAACTCTCGAATATCTCTATATCTTATAGGCCTTTAGTAAATTTAGTCTATGTGCTGATTTTCATGAGCCTTTTACTAAAGTTCGATTTAAATGTGAGTATTTATATTAACAGTTAATTCTGTATATCATCAACCCGCATAGTTAAGTTAGTACGTATATATATGTTATTGTTAATGCCTTCCTATACTTATCCCACAACTTCTGTCTGATAATGAAGTCCTGAAATGCGAAACGCACAACAGTGAATTGTGCGACCAAAATTGTGCCTCAGCACTGTAGAGCATTTAGTTGATGTTGAAAGCTGAATGCTTGGGGGAAAAAGTCGGTGAAGAACAGGTGTCTCCTGGCTAGGCCCTCGCCCTTTTCTGCGGCCGCTGGACACAGACAGATGTCTGCCATGTGCCCGGACACGGCGCGTAACGGTCTGCCGGTCACTGGCCTTGCGGGGGCCGTGGCCGCTTCGCTGCACTGCGCCGCGCCGCGCCGCACAGGTACCCACTGTGCCAATTACTGCAGCCAGCCCGCCCTACTCTGCTCTGCCACCCGCATCCTGCCGCTCGCCGCCTCCCTGCCTGGGAGGTAGCTTCAGCTGACGCTCGCGTTCCCATAGTAACTGATTTGGAGCACCCGGTCTCTCGCGGAATTGGATTCTTCAGACACTGTATGTTAAACAGCCGTCCGCTTCTTCACGTTCCCAAAGTCACCTTCCTGGCCAATGTTTTCCGCATTGAAAGGAAATGTTTTAAGGGGCAATCCAATAAGTTAAAGCAATTTGATTGTGCCCCTATAAGTTGACACAACTCACTAACATCATGCCTTAAATCTATTACATTCGTAGTGATTTTATTGTATGTGTCCACTGTCCAAGGATGAAATGAGAAAAATTTTCATTTTCTCTTTATTTTTTTGACGAACTAAAGCGGCAGAGATTATTCAACGGAAACACCTGCAGCTTCGTGCTGTGGCAAGTGGGGTCTAACACCACAATTTTTTTTTCAATATTATGATCAATGAGGGTTAGATGTTTCCGTGATTTCAGATTGAAGTAACAAACTGGGTTCTTACCTTCAAGCCATCAAGATTCCAGCTCTGATTATTGATTCCAGAGAAATTTAGAGCTTACCTAAAATAACAACTGCTGGGTTCTTAGACTACAACATGGCGTAAAGCCCTGCAGTGCGGGTCTTTGCAGCCTTTGTGATAAACGTGGATAAAAAATGGTGACTGCATAACAAAACCACTTCGAATTGTCTTGTAACGTTGTAGTACTGAACCAAGTTACCCAAAGTAATACTGAACTAAAATGTCCCGTAACTCTAAACATAACGCTTAAAAATAATTGTACAAAAATTAAAATTTATTCTCCATGAAAGGAGGATTAGTAGGCTGAACAGCAAGAGTTTAATTAATGAGACTAAGCTAGCTTGTTACCTTGTAAATAGCGACTTTGTTAGGTTCTCTGACTGTTCCTTGAAATACTCGGCTCTTGTTCTTCTTAGGGTACATCTTCATCAAACAGTAACTGCATATCAATATCTGACGTACTGCGGCGGTGTGAGACTCTGAAGAATAATCCTTTTTTTTTTTTGACATTAATGTAATGAAATCTGGCTCACATTGTTTTGTTTCTATTGGACGCTCTTTTCTTCGTGAGGCACGCCCTTCCTTCTCAGTAGCAAGCTTTTCGTCTTCCATTCGTTTTCTATTGGGTGTCGACTTCAGAAGTTTTTTCAGAAAGTTTCAGAAATGGTTCAAATGGCTTTGAGCACAATGGGACTTAACTACTGAGGTCATCAGTCCCCTAGAACTTAGAACTACTTAAACCTAACTAACCTAAGGACATCACACACATCCATGCCCGAGGCAGGATTCGAACCTGCGACCGTACCGGTCACGCGGTTCCAGACTGTAGTGCCTTGAACCGCGCGGCCACTACGGCCGGACTCAGAAAGTTTCCTCTAAATCTTTATTTCAGACAGAGGAATTATATCTTTATGTGAGATAATCTCACGCAGTGTGTGTTGAATCTAATCTTTTTCGGGGTTATTGTCGGAGCTCTGAGAATTTATCCCAATACACCTGCGATGACTAGCCCCATTTTGTTATTTACTGGCAAATCCGACATTTTTTATTTTGGGCGTAAACTGCAACATTTATTTCCTTGTCAAAATTAAGCTTAAATATAGTATTATCAAAAAAATAATTCTTTTATTGTTCTTTTCATATCTTATATTTTACACAATGTTAAAGTGAAACATCAGAAAAGTTATATTTAAGCAGTAGAAAATAGACTTACCTCACTTTCTAACCTCTGGAGCGACCTGCAAGGACGAGCTTTCATTGAACAATAAGAATAAGAAAAACCTTCCTCCTGGTAGTCGACTTCTGAATTGATGGCACTCATATCAGAAACTTGGTGCGGATACTTATCATACACAGGGCATAACCACCTATCATGTATGTTTCAAAGAACCAAAAATTATGAGTGGATACATCGATTTAAATGTGGATGTGAATTTGTCTGCTATCTAGACCAAAGTCGGCCAGGCGTATCGAGACTGCTGAGGGAATGGTATGTGACGACCGTCGTGCAAGAATTTGTGATTTTGTACATGAGTTGAATGTTACAAAAGTTTCAGTATTAGCAGTAGTCCACAAAATTGTACATTATCGGAGACTTTATGATCGCTGGGTACCACGCAAACTGACCGACTAACGCAGTTATGAATGTTTGAAAATGTGTCATTATTTTACGGGTTAGGAAGTGGAACGCGAGGGCGTAACGGGAACATCACTTACCTCGAATAGTGAGCCGTTGACAAGATGTGGGTGTATCGAGTGCCCACTGTGCTCTATGTGAGCATAAGGCAGCAGCGACCAGTGAGACACCTAGGTTTCAAGGGGACATAATTCTTAAACATAGTTACATGTAAGGACTTGACACAGTGGCAAAAAGGGGCAATCGTGTTTCGTCGTGCTATTCTCCATACAGAATTTGAAGGAACTGGGTTCGTTGGTTTTTCGCTGCGGACTGTTCAACGTTTCTACAAGCAGTGGTGTAACTCACGTGAGCATTAAATACTATCTCAGAAACGTGGTAGGGAGAAGATTCTAACTCAGAGTGACAGGAGACACGTTTCACGGCTTGTGAACAAAAATCGTTTCCAAACCCGAAACGAACTGCTGCAAGCAACGAACAGAGGTCAGTCTCAACCTGTTACCGTCACACCATTGCGACGGGAACTGAATGCTATGAACATTTCGAGTCAGTCACCTCGCAAGAAGAAAGTGCTCACCCAGGCGCATAAAAACAACCACAATATGTGACAGTATTCATGAACTCTACTCCACCCTGTTAAGTCTTAATTGGCCTGCAGAATCACGTGACCTGAACCCTACAGAAAATCTGTGGGATTTGTTGTAACAGAGGGCAAAACGGCGACTTCAGCATTCCCGCAATTTGGTGGTATTTAGCAATAGAATCTTTAGAGAGTGGCTTAACGTGGATGTGACGTACATAAACGATACTGTGGACTCACTTCCTAAACGAGTCCAGGTGTTTATCAAGTCCAGAGGTAGAATTATACGGTATTAATGATGCCTGTAGAGATTTCCCTAGGGATGACTGATTTTGTGCCCTGTGAGATTATCTATCTTCGCCTAAGGTCAGTTTTCAACAAGATAATTGCGAATGACACCGTAATAAGATATGAAAAACCCTGTGCTGATTTCCTAAACTCCAGTTGGTCGCCAGTGATAGCAATGGTGAGGTAGCGTGACGTCTGAAACTCAAAATCTAGACTAAGAGTTCAGGAAAGCTCTCAAAACATGCGATTTTGCTTCTGGATAATGGCTGCCCTCACCCAATTGCTGGAATACCTAGTCCTGGCTCCATGAGATTTTCTGTCTTTGCACCCATCGAAGGAGCACCTGCAAGGATCTAAATTTTCGTCACATGACGAGGCTCACGGGGCGGAGATGGTTCAAAATGCACTTTGCCACGTAGCTCCTTCCGGAGCGGAATTTGTAAGTTTGTCAAGAGGCGGACCAAGTGTTTGTAGATTGAGGGAATTCTGTAGAGAAATGATGCTACTTGTTATGAGGCTTTCCCAAATAATGTTCGTTATTCTAAAAAATGCCTTTACTTTTTGATTTGCCCTCATATATAGGTCACATATGCTGCTGTTGATCACCGTTGTCTCCCTTTAGGACTTTCTCTTGCTCCAGTGATTTTCGAGCGAGTTAACACAAATCGGATAATACGACCACTCCTTTTCAGTAGATCGACTTCTCCTTTTATTGTGCATGGAACTGTCTTCCATCCACTACTTTCTTTTCTAACTAGCAGGAACACTGTAAGTAAGAAATCAATGCACAAAAATACTTATATTGTATTTCAAACGAGCCGTATAGTGCTGAGACACTAACTATTGCATTTTTGTACGGTCAGAATTAGAGAAATGTGCAACCCATCATACAGAACTCTTCCTCATAGCAAATTTTTCATATACAGTATACTGCTCCCTTCCTTGCGGTATGCCTGTGGTGTCACCTCTACCTTACACTTCTGTTCACTGGTTTTCCTATAGTAATATTCATAGTAATATTCATCATTTGGACTTACAGCTCTTTGTGTTTACTGTGCTTACAGTTAAAATTATGGGATGTAAGGTCCACCAGTTATGCAAAACACTTCTTTTTTCAAATTCCCAAACATGTTTCAGCACCGCTCTGCCATCATCAGTGGGTTTCCGTTTTTTTTTTTTTTTTTTTTTTTTAAAAAAAATCTGTAATGTGAACATTTTACTAAATGATTACAAAATTATATGGATATTTAGTTCAAAGAGTAAATTCGTTTCCGTTTGTTAAGACTTTTACACTTGGTGTGCATGATTTTTAAGGATCACTTGTGTGTTTTATATTACAGGTAGCTTGTCATCTGCAAACCAGACGATGTTGAGGAGAAATTTTGTTGGGAGTTAGCCTATCATCTATAAGTAATTTAATTTCTCGCGATATTTCGCTCCTATAATCGTTTTTACTCACGTTATTGTGTGGGAAGCCCTTTTATTCTCAGCGCCATGGTGAGGTGTCGTCATATACAAGTAAATATAACACGTATTTTCACAAATAAGGTCGTAAAATCACTTTGCACTTCACCAAAACACAGTGTAATTGTGGTTGTTGTGAGTCATAGGCCAGTGTTCATTTGTTCACCAGTCAGTTCAGCGCCAAATTTGAATCTTGTTTACAATTTATCTTTGTGTGTGTGTGTGTGTTTGTGTTTTCTGTACGCTTCTTAGCTGTTTGTGTTTTCTTTTACATGGTGTTCCTTTTGTTGGTAAAATGATGAGACCTTGCAGAGTGTAGCGTTCCCATCTTTCGTGTGAGTGTGTGTGTGTGTGTGTGTGTGTGTGTGTGTGTGTGTGTGTGTGTGTGGACTTTATGTGTTTGTGTTTTCTTGTAAACTTCCTTTAATGTTAGAAACAGTGTGCCCATGCAGAGTGTAGTGTACTCATCTAGGACCTGTTTTCCTTCTGCTATTGTCTGGGCTGTGGCTGGGTTTTAGTATTCTTAAGTCTGTTTCTATTGTAGTTGGGTCGTGATTGTGGATTATAAGGTTGTCAGCAAATGTGCTACGGGAGCCGTTGCTTTTTAAAGCTCTGAGACGTTCTGAATATCTGGTTCTGAAGTTTCTGCATGTTTGTCCTATAAACACTGACTGGCAAGTGTTGCATTTGAGTTCATATATTTCTGATCTGTTAAATTTATCCGTGGGTGTTTCTTATGATCTTATCTTTTTCTGTGTTGTGTTGTCTGTCCTGTATACTATTTGGAGTCCTAGGTTAGTATTTCCATTTCGTTTTGTGTGTGTGTTGTTGCTCTGTTGTGTCTTGTGTGTGGTCATTGTTTGTATTTTGTGTTGCTCTGTGTTGAGTGAGGATTTGTGTGTGTCGTATGTTCATTTCTTAATGTTTACATTTTTTATTTATCTTGTCTACCATTTGGGTATCATAACCATTTCTACTGCTATTTGTTCTATTGCGTTTAATTCTTGTGTTTAGTTGTGCTTGTTCATCGGTGTTCTGTTTAAGCTAAGGAGCACGAATCTGAAGTTTGCTTGCTTATACGTCAATGGGTGGTTCGATAGGTTGTGAATGGTTCTTCTTGCGGTTGCTGGTTTCCTGAATGTTGTGAAGTTGTGTGTGTTGTTTGCTTTATGTATGGTGAGATCTAGAAAATGTAGTGTGTTGTTAGTTTCTGTTTCTAATGTGAAGTTAATTTTTGGGTGTAAGTTGTTTATTTCATTGTTTAGCTGTTCTATGTGTGTATGTGTTTTGGCAATCAGGCACATTATGTCATCGACATAACGGTACCAGTACATGACTTTGTAGTTTTTTGGTTTTTATTATGTGTATGAAGATCGTATTCTCCAGGTTGTTCATAAATATGTTACCTACGAGGCCACTAATTGGTTATCAATCCTTCCTTCTTTTTGAGAATAAAATTCTTTGTTCAAAATAGTTCTGTGATGTTATGGTCTTGAGTATGATTCTTATTTCATTGGTGTGTGTGTCTGATTTGTTTCCTTGTTGTTTAAATCTTCACGTGATGATATTGATTGTTTCATCAAATTTAATACAAGTGTATACTGATGTGACGTCCTATGATATGAGGTTTGTTGTGTCTGGTGTGTGTATGTTCTTGATTCTGTCGATTAATTCCTTTGAGTTTTCCAGGTTGCAATTGTTATCAAAAGTGTACAATTTTTTTTAGTAATGTGTGTGTCTGTTGAGCTAGGTGGTAGGATGGAGCAGTTCGAAAGTTGATGACTGGCCTTAATGGGATATTATCCCTGTGGACCTTTGGTAGGGATTTGAGGGTGGGTGGTTTTTGAATTTTTCTGTGTCATTCTTTTTACCTGGCCTTTTGTGACTGTATTTTTGATGTTATTCAGTGTCTGTTGAATGTTTTCTCGTACCTTGCAGTCAGTTTTGTGATGTTGTTGACTTTGAGAAAATCTTATCTTTTTCTTTGTGTTCTTTTTCATCCATAATTACAGTAATATTACCTTTGTCTGCTCTTGTTACTATGGCATGTGCGCATATTCTATTTTTCACAGTGGTTGCAGTTCTGAAGCATTATCTGCATTGATGATAGAGATGTAGAACTGCGAGTACTTCCACCTTTGAATTTAGATGTACATTTTCAACTGTCGAAAATAAACGGACAAACCACCAAAAAAACCGTAACAACACATTCCCAATTTCCTTTGGCGGTAAACCAAGTTTACGTTCCAGTCAATGTATTTCAGCAAGTCATACAACCGAAAGATTGAAGAAGCCGTAAATCAAAAAAAGGAAGAGCTGCCTATAACACGATATCATTGATTTCAAATCCATTTGCAAATGCGAACGAGAATATCTCTGCCTAACTTTCTAAGTGTTGTGATACTCAGTCCTCGCATACTGGACCGTCGTAAAACAATGTTTTATGAAAATTCGCTTGCGTTTGGATTCGAATACGGCGAACAAGTCTCTCTTCCACCACATAGCGAGAGTGTAGAAGCAAAACATTAATTCTCATCGTTAAATATTGATTTTTCCTCTACATAGATACATTATGACCTGCATGAATTAGTACCGAAATATTTGTTTCCATAGATTTAAAAATATTTTGGGTTATTATGTCCCAATTATCACGTTGTTTTAATTGGAGCTTAGTGAGATGACAAAGTACGTAGGACGTAGCGCGTATACTTTCTTCCAAAGTGTACGTTATATGAAGTGTGTATAACACTTCACGCCAGGATAGTTATTCTTGGCAGTGATCGCTTCTCAGTTGGTTGTTATGGATCTGAAACGAGACTTACGCAAGTGATTTCGTAGTATGCACAACGTACAATCATACACCGTCTAAGGAATGGTACATTTTCGGAGGAGAATGGTCGGACTGTAACTTATTTGTTGTAACTGCTACGATTATATTATGTAGGTAAGCATTATGCTGTTTCATATTTCATCGTGTTACGATGTCTTCTTTCACGTACTGAAAAGCATTATAGTACAAACGTAAAAGCATAGTTCATATTGTACGACGTTTTCCATTCATAATCTGTAACAATCTTAACTCATCAAATAGGCGAGCTGAAAAGTAATTCCTCCGATTTTTTATGTGGAATATATTGAAGCCCTTAAAATGAAACACATCTTTTAACATTCTACGTCTTTCATGTTTGCATATTAATTCCTCAACATAGTGCCCTGGCGACGAACACGTTTCATCCAACGAGAGACCAGTTTCTCGATCCCATCGCTGTAGAATGTTCGACTTTGTTGACGGAGGCACAACCTGACCTAGACCTGCACCACTTCATCACTATCAAAGTGTAGTCCTCAAAGATGTTCTTCAAATTTTGGAAATGAAACTAAACTGGATGTGGCCAAGTTGGGATTGTGTGGAGAATGATCGATGTCAGTGAATCCAAGCCGTCGAACTGCTGCTAATCTCGCAGCACTCCTGTGTGTTCTGGCATTGTCATGCTGAAGGAAAGAGTGCTCCGTGAGTTTGCAGTTCACCCAGAATTTTCCAGGACCATATTAAATCACATACTTTCAGTTATCCGAAGTTCAGTTTGTCATGTTAGTATCATGCAAGCTAACTTTTTAACCCCAGTGTCAACAGTGACTCTAGAAGTTGGAAATAACGGTTTAAATGTAAGAATTTTTAAATTAATTTTCATACCAGTACTTAAATCGTTAAAAGAATATTACCCTTTTGTGTCATTACTTATGAGTACTGATGTCCCCATAGATGCTTGCTTGATACGTCAATTGCATAATAATGCTTTTCGCCGAATTTCAGCTTTTACCATAAATCTACAACTTGTTAACCGAATTACATGGTATATTTAACATGAGTTGCTTGTAAATTCTATGCGGAGCTGAATTACCGTCAATAATCTGTAATTGTTGTCTGCCTACCACCCATAGAACTAAGCAGGCAGGAATACGATATTTGCATCTATACACAAATAACCAGATAACCAGTTATTTACAGTCAGAGTATGAATACAGTTTTGTCCTACGCACATCCATAAACTCATAGAAATCAGTATAGGCTTTGTTAGAACTTCTTCCTCATGCGAATAACTCCCCGTTACAATAGTTATAAATACTCAATAACAGTTTATTTAATCACACACCTCAGGTATTTTTGGGTGCCTCTTTCTCAGAACTGGGCACATGTGAACGCGTATAAGGTAGCAACAATACCTTAGATGTTATTTAAAGTTAATTCCACTGTAAAACGGAAAAATGGGAAGTGATGGAGTGATGGCAAAATGTGGGGTGGGGGGCGGGGGTTCTCAGAAAAAATAAATGCCTTCTCCATACAAAAAGGTTGACCTGGTGACTATGATCGAGTGCCCTCGTGATTAGGAACAAGTCTATAATTTTTGAAGCAAACGAACAGGAGGAACGTGTAACTGGATGCTGCAATGAAATAATATCCCCTTCAGTATTGCAACTACCAGAAATGACCGTGTTCACGTAAAGCTTTCGTAAAAAAAATACTTTCACATGAAACAAAAATCGGACAAAAAATTGTTAAAGCGGACAGGGAACCTCAACAATTACATTAGGATGAGGATAACATCCCTTTTTGTTCGAATGAATAACTTAAAGAGTATAAAATAAAACCTTGTTTAATTAATCAATGCTTACATCTACTGGAACTATTTCTGGGGTTTAACAAAAACGCTAAAACAAGTTCCTACATTTGTTTTGAAATAATGCAGCATACCTAATTTCGAGCTGTCCCATCAATATGTGTCTGAAAGTTATAGTGCCGTTTCGGTCTGAACACTTACCCAATGAAAGTCCATTTCATTTTTTCTGAGTTGATGAAGTCGGCTGGCTTAATTGAGATACCATATGACACTGATAGTTTACAGACACACTGCACTTGGTAACAGAAGCAGCGATTTTAAATTACTATATATGCACAAAGAAAAAAAATTCTAATGTTTCTAAGCACTCTGGGACTTAACATCAGGAGTCATCAGTCCCCCCAGACTTAGAACTACTTAAACCTAACTAATCTAAGGACATCACACATATCCATCCTCGAGGCAGGATTCGAACCTGCAAACGTAGCAGCAGCGCGGTTCCGGACTGAAGCGCGTAGAACTGCTCGGTCACAGCGGCTGCAGACGCACTAAGACATTCAGTAACACTGTACATATAAAAAAGTATGGAAGACTAGGAAAACATGAAGTAAATCACATATCACGCTGAAGGTTTTAAGAATGTGTGACAAACTATATTCCGCAACTACTTTGAGTACCCATAAACCTTTGAAATGACTAAAAATGATTTACAAAATCTGGGAACATAAATTACATAAGGTAGGTGACCATAATAATTCCTACATTTATAATTACACATTTATTACTAAAGTATTTTTATGTTTCAAACAATTTACAAGACCATAGCTTGCTAACGGTAGGAATGTGCGTTGGACAACACTTATTCTTTGGAAAAGTTCTGTCGTCATCCCTCGTTTGTACCTCTGAAAACAGTATTTCGTATTAGACACTGCAAGCGTGTTTGTTCTCTTGTAAAAGTCAAATGGGCTTCTTTGCAGTGGACTTTAGTTTTGGAGTCTTTGTGTTGGCTGAAGTAACTGCTGTCGACTGTGGAGAAGAAACTTATTTCACACAGAGAACGTGGAGTTCGCAATTCCTCTCCACTGTTAGAACTCCGTAGCTTACGTATTATTCACTGACAAACTGTTATTTGCAGAGAAACATTTTAATACATTCATACTGGCAGTTCACAGCCCAACCTGTGCTTCGAGAACTCTACATAGCTGCTACTATGCGCACCCCGTTTCCTACTTGACAGCAAACAAGCCAACGGCCTTGCCTTTTTGGTAGCACCCGTTTCTGTGCGATTAACGGAGCAAAGAAAATTTTCGACCCGGCTAGCACTTGGCCGGGTATAATCGGGTGTCGTTAGTTTTAATGATACGCAAGTCGCCGAAAGGGAGTCCAATTCAAGGATTTACACTTACTATTGGCTGCATTTGTTGCTACAGGTACACTTTTCTTCATAAGTAAGAGAGATTCTTCGATGAATTTTGCGCAGCTTACAAACCATACTTACAGGTGTACGAAACTATAGAATTTTCCAAATTTATTAAAAAATGTGGTACAAACTGAGATAATTAACTATAAAATTTGTGTTTTTTTAACATGAAGTGTAAAATGTAACACCTCATTAATTTTTCATAAGTTAAATAAATTCTACAATTTCACACATCTGCAAGTACGGTTTGTAAGCTGTGAAAAATTCATAGAGGAATCTCTCTTACTTATGAAGAAACGTTTGCCTATAGAAAGAAATGTAGGCAAAATTAAGTGAGAAAATTATGAAATTTTACACGTAAAAGAAATTATTTGAGTGAATCCTGAATCCTTCCTGGTAATGCTGACAAAGCTTTAGGAATTTATTTACAAAATGTAGAAAGTGGAAGCTAAAATGGGCTGTGGTGCCTCTCTTGCTCCAAGTCGGTCTGTTTCACATCCTACCCCCTTAACACAAATTCGACTTTTAGAATTTTTAGTACTAATATGTGGTTTAGAGAATTATAAACTGTTTTTAAACAAAAAGGAAACGTATTTCTAAAGCAGGGCACTCACAACAGAACACATAAAGCATTATCATAGATAACACTCGTACGCAGAGGTGACACAAAGCCTGACGTATAATGTTGCAAAAACAAACATTACTATAGAAAGAAGAAAAATATTTATTTACAGTTGTATATTCACAATGACAGTGTTATTATGCCTAAAGTAGTCTCACATAAATATATTTCATAGAAGATCAAAAGCTCTAGTTTATTTTATCGAAGTCTCATTTGAAAATCCTTAAACTATTAGAAAATCATTTCAGTGTGCTACATCTTCCGATCTACGAGATCAATATTGCGGTCTAAATTGCTGCATTAGAATATATACTTGCAATCGTGACTTCCATAATAACCATTTTGCCTTTCATTGAGGTCAACGTTCTTCTTAATTTCAGTCAGTTACTAACAAGATTAGAGCGTGAACGTATACCCTGGCTGTTTCTGTTTAACATTATTCAGTAAATGGCAGGCCTTCAGTACTTTCAAGTAGGTGGTTAGACGTGTTACAACTTTTTGTGGATTTAATGCTGTTGCTACAGAGCGATAAGACAGCCAGTTGTGAAGTGTTGTCGAACAAAAGGGAACTGTTTGGCACTAGAGTTGTAGAACTACCGTAGGCTACCATAGTAAGCGAAGACTGCGGTGGTTTTCCTAGTAGCTGTGATCAGTTACGGTGGTACCCACACTTGCCATCCATTAGGTGTGTTGCATATCTACTACACCTACTTTGTGACGGCACTTTCTTTCTCAGTGATTTCCTAGACTCCCCTAAAAACCGGAAACATTGAATGGTCTAGAAAGAGAGTGAGGATGTATACAGGTAAACTGCGCATCGTTTTTGTTCTAATGTGAAGTAAAAATCTACACTAAAATTAAAACTGGCAATGTCTAATTCAGTCTTAATTCGAAAATTGTTCATTTGTAACTTTAAACAGAGGGATATTGTAGTAAACGTAAAGAAAACTGAAACGCCTGGTTAAATCCGCAGGACAGAACAGATAGTTGGAATTGTGGAAAGGGGCCAAAAATGAGCGGCTGTCAGTTACACTCGAACACATATAACTTTATTTAGTTGCCCAAACATTACAGCGCAAATTTCCGAGCTTAACTATCGACTGAATATGTCAAAGAATCTTATAGCTTAAGGGCTTTAATTTTTAAAACGGTTGAAGGCCCATGTTTTAAAACACAACTACAATAAGTTTTCAAAAGGCAGAAAGCGTAAGGTTTTATCCTTAAATAATATTTCAAATGAGGCTGAAGGCCCAAACAATCTTAAGACTGGACAAATAAGGAATTTTAATTTTAAAGAGGCTGAAGGCCCATTATTTAAAACCCAACTAAAAGCATACGCATTCAAACCATCGGTTATGAGCCATCAAAACACAAACACCAATAAGAAAAGGCAGTACAGCCAGCGTCGCTCTGAAGTTTTCGGGGGTCGGTCTGCACTTGAAATATTAACGTTCGCTACATCCGTTCCACAGGCAACCCAACCAAGAGACAGTCAACGGACCCACCGACAAGACGACTGGCTTTCCACGAGACCAGTGCACAAGGAACCCCAAAGCCAAAACGTACAAGACGTAGCCGCCCTCAAGCAAGAGTGCATAAGCTGTCAAAACTACACACAGGTGTTGGACAGCGACAACACGGTGAGGAAAGGACACTGCCTGAATTTAACGTCAGCCGCCATGGCAGGTAACCGGAACGCTAACGGCCACAAGGCAGAGAATTCCACTGGTGCACTTGGACTTCAAGTAACCAAAATACTCCACCGGATGGTGGCCAAACTTTCGCCAACTCGAACACTCGCTGTTGCTCATAGGAATACCCCCAACAGCCAACCATGTAAACCACTGGCACAATGTGAACAGATTGGCTTCGGTAATTAAATCAACACTCAACCTTGGTATCCTGGATCGGTGAGCCACGAACCTCGTAGCAATCGGAACAGCTCCCACACACTCCGACACTGAGTGGAGACCGCCAGCGGGCTGGTCCATTGCGCCGCACGGAAATTTCCTGGCTGATCCACACCAACCGACCGACACCGACACACCGGCTAGCCTGATACTATAAGCACCAGACCAAAGATAGTACAATGTGCGAATATCGATACACAACGCTTCTGCCACACATAGAAACAGGAAGAGCCACGGCATAACCGCGATAACCGCGGGAAACCAAACGCGGAGTAACAGTCAAGGTTTAAACCTAGGCATAAGCCGGGGCCATCAGGGCTCAAAAACAATACAGGTTTATCACACGTCGCCAGAAAACACTGTGTCCTCAACAACAAGATAAAAAAAAGGAACGCAAAACAAAAATGTGTGACATAGTTCCAATACTTTGTCGAGCTTATGTAAAACATATAAGTGTTATTCATAAACAGCTGTCATATTTATCAATAATAGCAAACACTTGCATTTGATCATGATGAAGTACATTCTATTGAATACAAAATAACAACAATAATTATGTATATTTTTTTGTTTGTAAATTGTACTTGTGCCAAAAGTAAGTGATTGGGTTAGATAAAAGAGCAGAAGTTAAGCCACCGACTAATTTTTATTATAAAATTGTGTTTATGTACAGTAAGGATGAAGAATACTTAATAGTCTAACATTGAATGATGTGTGGCTTCAATTATGTGCAAAACAAATAAACTACCAGTGCTGCCAGTATTACCGATAATCCTATCATAAAGTAAGTCATTTCTGAAGAATACCAAAATTACCAAACACTAGTTTGACACGCTTAAAAAGAGGGCACTGAGATTGTGATATAAAGTAGTACTATTTTTTTCCTTAGTGTAATTTAAAGTCACAGAATAAATTTAAGTGCTATAGTAGGACAAATAATAACGTAACCTTTGTCGTATAGATATTGCGCAGGCTCGCTCTCTCCTATGAATTTATCACTTGTCTCATTATGTTATGAACGCATGACCACGTTCGCTGCTGTCCTAAGGTTAGGAGTGGATTTGGGTGGTTTGCTAACATTGTTTGTAAGATTCCATCTGTGCACCGGCACAGGATACTGTTCAGTGGAGATACGAGATCGTGGCACCCAGTCACGCTGCAGGAAATCTTAAGGGAGAAGTCATACTGCGCGGTACTGCTGCATCTAATTAAAGAGTTCAGCTGCTGGCGCTGCGCGTATAATTAAAGGGACACGCTCCCGTAAGGAAGAAAATCGCCAGGGAAGTAAGACGCAGACTTAACCAGCATTACTGGGAATAACTCTGAGCGGAAGTTAGTTGGACTAATCCAGTTCCTTTGGTTGCTAGTAATAATTTGAAAGTGGTCTCATGCAGCCTGAATAGCAATCTCACCGAAATGGCCGAGAGCGGCAAACTGTAAGCGTTCCCTGTAGTTTCGTCAAACACTGCTGTTAGATCTTGTACGTACCTAGTGGCGTTTCACAGACCTCTCAAATACACCAATGGTTTAACTAAGTCTACTACACCCTTCATAGCTATCAGATGTTTATAGATTGCGGAGACCAAAGTTCTTGCATGAAATCCACTGGTTTATGGCATGTTTTCCTAGTGGCTATTGCTAAATAACGGTAGCGATTAAGCCCTGTTTCGTTACTGAAATGTGTATTCTAAAAATCAAGAAGAAAGGAACGTTATAGTCGTGGTATATAGCACAGAATGAGTATAGAATCTTAATTTCTTCACTGATACTTTTTTTTCACACCTTCCTTTCGATACATTATTAAGATCGGAATACTTAGGACCATCGCTTCGTTATACCAAATACTGCACGTAACTGTCCTTAAGGACGGACATTACGGTAGTTTTAGTATTGATGTCAGTCGTACTGCCACATACACTGAGCTTACAAGAAACGTGAGATATCTCTTAATATCATGTAGAGCCTTGTTTTGCCTGGCTAGTGCAGAAACACTATATGGCATGGACTCAAAAGTCGTTGGATATCCCCAGCAGAAGCATTAAGTCATGCTTCCGCTATAGCCATTCATAACTGCGAAATTGTTTCTGGTGCAGGATTTTGAACACGAACGGACCTCTGGGTGGCCAGATCAGTCTCTCGAACTGTCCAGATTGTTGCATGAAAAGTTCTCGGTTTACCTGCCGCGTCGAATTTGGATAAAATTCCGAGTTTCGATGACTACCTCCGTCATCTTCGTCAGTTTTACCCCTGACGAAGATGACGGAGTTAGTCATCGAAAGCGGAGGTAGTCGTCGCGAAAGACTCCGTAGTCATGTCTAGAATATTCTTCAAACGAAACGCTAACAGTTATGGCAGTTTAACAAGTTCAACTGTTATCCAAAAAATTTTATCGTTGTTTAGGTGAAAATGGTCTCCCAGTAGCAAAAACATAACCATTTACAGTCAATCATCGGTTCAGATGAACTAGAGGACTCAGTCCGTTCCATGTAAGCACGCCCCATACAGTTATGGAGCCGCCACCCGCTTGCACAGTGCCTCGTTGGCAACTTTGGGTCCATGGCTTCGTGTGGTCAGCGCAACACTCGAAATCTACCATCAGCTTTTACCAACTTAATTTGGGACACATCTGGCCAGGACACAGGATTCCAGTCGTCTGCCTCCCGCATGATATGGTCACGAGCCAAGGAGAAGTGCTGCAGGGGATGTCGTGCTGTTAGAGAGCGAACTCTCGTCGGTCGTCTGCTGCCACAGACCTTTAACGCCAAATCTCGCAACACTGTGCGAACGCATGCGATCGTCGTTCGTCCCATCTACATCTACATCTACATCTACATCCGTACTCCGCAAGCCACCTGACGGTGTGTGGCGGAGGGTACCTTGAGTACCTCTATCGGTTCTCCCTTCTATTCCAGTCTCGTATTGTACGTGGAAAGAAGGATTGTCGGTATGCTTCTGTGTGGGCTCTAATCTCTCTGATTTTATCCTCATGGTCTCTTCGCGAGATATACGTAGGAGGGAGCAATACACTGCTTGACTCTTCGGTGAAGGTATGTTCTCGAAACTTTAACAAAAGCCCGTACCGAGCTACTGAGCGTCTCTCCTGCATAGTCTTCCACTGGAGTTTATCTATCATCTCCGTAACGCTTTCGCAATTACTAAATGATCCTGTAACGAAGCGCGCTGCTCTCCGTTGGATCTTCTCTATCTCTTCTATCAACCCTACCTGGTGCGGATCCCACACTGCTGAGCAGTATTCAAGCATTGGGCGAACAAGCGTACTGTAACCTACTTCCTTTGTTGTCGGATTGCATTTCCTTAGGATTCTTCCAATGAATCTCAGTCTGGCATCTGCTTTACCGACGATCAACTTCATATGATCATTCCATTTTAAATCACTCCTAATGCGTACTCCCAGATAATTTATGGAATTAACTGCTTCCAGTTGCTGACCTGCTATTTTGTAGCTAAATGATAAGGGACCTATCTTTCTATGTATTCGCATCACATTACACTTCGCTACATTGAGATTCAATTGCCATTCCGTGTACCATGCGTCAATTCGCTGCAGATCCTCCTGCATTTCAGTAAAATTTTCCATTGTTGCAACCTCTCGATACACCACAGCATCATCTGCAAAAAGCCTCAGTGAACTTCCGATGTCATCCACCAGGTCATTTATGTATATTGTGAATAGCAACGGTCCTATGACACTCCCCTGTGGCACACCTGAAATCACTCTTACTTCGGAAGACTTCTCTCCATTGAGAATGACGTGCTGCGTTCTGTTATCTAGGAACTCCTCAATCCAATCATACAATTGATCTGATAGTCCGTATGCTCTTACTTTGTTCATTAAACGACTGTGGGGAACTGTGTCAAACGCCTTGCGGAAGTCAAGAAACACGGCATCTACCTGTGAACCCGTGTCTAAGGCCCTCTGAGTCTCGTGGACGAATAGCGCGAGCTGGGTTTCACACGATCGTCTTTTTCGAAACCCATGCTGATTCCTACAGAGTAGATTTCTAGTCTCCAGAAAAGACATTATACTCGAACATAATACGTGTTCCAAAATTCTACAACTGATCGACGTTAGAGATATAGGTCTATAGTTCTGCACATCTGTTCGACGTCCCTTCTTGAGAACGGGGATGACCTGTGCCCTTTTCCAATCCTTTGGAACGCTTCGCTCTTCTAGAGACCTACGGTACACCGCTGCAAGAAGGGGGGCAAGTTCCTTCGCGTACTCTGTGTAAAATCGAACTGGTATCCCATCAGGACCAGCGGCCTTTCCTCTTTTGAGCGATTTTAATTGTTTCTCTATCCCTCTGTCGTCTACTTCGATATCTACCATTTTGTCAACTGTGCGACAATCTAGAGAAGGAAGCACATTGATTTCTGCGATTATTTCATGCACAGTTGATTGTCTCATAGCACCAACAACTCTGAGCAAACTCTGCTGCTCTCGGACGTTAAGTGGAGGCCGTCGGCCACTGTTTTGTCCGTGTTAATAGTTAGGACTTAAAGCATGAAATTTGGTATCCGTGGCCCACTCCTGACAATGTAGATCTCTGAATATTGAATTCCCCAACGTTTTCCGACATGTTATGTCTCACACGTCTTAGTATAACTACCCTTCTGCGTTCAAAGCCTGTTAAATCCCATTGTGTTGCCATAATCACGCAGGAATCATTTTCACATGAATCATCTGGGTACAAATAACAGCTCCGCCAATGAACTGCCCTTTTATCCCCTTTGTACGAGACACTGTTGTCATTTGTAAATCTGCAAGTCACTATCTCAAGACTTCTCACCTCAGTTTGTAACGAGTCCTTAATAGTTTCACGTGGTCCATAGAAACATGGAAAAATCTCTATTTCATTAGAAGTCCATTAAATGCCTGTAGTTAGCTTTTCTTTCAAATAACTCACAAACAATAAACTGCCTCGACCTCAAGGTTGGTGTTAGAGATAACAGGCATTGCTTTGATATAAACAGAAAACATATCACCACACAGCCTCCTACAAGTAACGCAACATGCAACCCCATTCTCTCATACTCGCTGCTTTCTGCTCCATGACACAGCAGTGAGCACACTACAGTTATCTCGAGCAAAATTTACATATAGAAACAGATAGCCCAAAGTAGTGCATACAGCTCATTCAAATTAGATTCTCTTCATGAGAATTTAGTAAAAAATAATAACAAAACTGTTAAATCATACGTCACTGAGTGTACCAGCAAGAATACCACATCATGGAATATATTGAAAATTAAATAACATAGACAAACTGGTAGATTCTCTGTTAAAACAGAGATGTAAGTGGCCAGAATCTTAGTTAAAGTTAAATAAAAATCTGTTTCGTCTTGGATAATTAAAAGAACCATCAATAATTGTTCATTTGTTTGACATACTGGACACACTGTCGGTGATATCTGCAGTGAGCTAGAAATCTCACATACAGAAAACAAAACATCTTAGAACACACAGAAACTTTCAGGCATGAAATTTAGCAACAACGTCATGTAATTAATGTACGGACAAACAGTGTGTAGACTGGAGGCCTCAGAATTTAAGACGCACTTAAGCTTTAATTATTCATTCCTTTGTAAGCTCTTATTTCATCTTTAAGACTATTAATGTATCCCTTCAAAAATCAGCTTTTCACCACAAAAACAAGCATTAGAAAAATTTCAGTATCTATTTTCACAATGATTTACACTATTTTTCAGTGAAGAAAGAAAATTATCCTAGTCGCCAGCAATTGTGTTTCTTCACTGAACCACTCAAATATAAGATATTTTGTGACACATGATGAACCTCAATTTTTTTCATACGTTTTTGGCGATGTATGTGCTACGGAAAATTTTGCCATGGCTTCCCAGTGAAACGGTTTCTCTCAGTATGCAAGTAACTGCTTGCTGTATCTTGCCTTTGCTAGTGCCCGTGTGTTATTAACGTTTCTATAAGCACGTAACATTCCTCAGAGGCGACTGCTTCACCACGTCATGAAAAGCGTAACGTAAATCTTGGGAAGTCGGACGATGAAGCATCCGATTCGGAATACATATCGAAAATAAAAACAGAATTACAAACACACGACGAACTGTAAGCCATAAATTATAACAGTGGTGCTGGCTAGACAAACAACCAATGGTGGCCTGCATGTTTCTAGGACAGCAAAATGTATCAGTAATTGAACTAATAAGTAATTAGTGTGTCAGTTAGCGTCACATAAGATGACAGACACCCCCCACAGAACCTTTATCTGTTAGTCAGACAGAGGATTAAAAGTGAAACTGAAAGTGACAAGTACCATTATATGACACTGTCTGATACTCATTCTTTTATGACACTATCTGACACTCATTGTTTTATATATATATATATATATATATATATATATATATATATACTCCTGGAAATTGAAATAAGAACACCGTGAATTCATTGTCCCAGGAAGGGGAAACTTTATTGACACATTCCTGGGGTCAGATACATCACTTGATCACACTGACAGAACCACAGGCACATAGACACAGGCAACAGAGCATGCACAATGTCGGCACTAGTACAGTGTATATCCACCTTTCGCAGCAATGCAGGCTGCTATTCTCCCATGGAGACGATCGTAGAGATGCTGGATGTAGTCCTGTGGAACGGCTTGCCATGCCATTTCCACCTGGCGGCTCAGTTGGACCAGCGTTCGTGCTGGACGTGCAGACCGCGTGAGACGACGCTTCATCCAGTCCCAAACATGCTCAATGGGTGACAGATCTGGCCATCTTGCTGGCCAGGGTAGTTGACTTACACCTCCTAGAGCACGTTGGGTGGCACGGGATACATGCGGACGTGCATTGTCCTGTTGGAACAGCAAGTTCCCTTGCCGGTCTAAGAATGGTAGAACGATGGGTTCGATGACGGTTTGGATGTGCCGTGCACTATTCAGTGTCCCCTCGACGATCAGCAGAGGTGTACGGCCAGTGTAGGAGATCGCTCCCCACACCATGATGCCGGGTGTTGGCCCTGTGTGCCTCGGTCGTATGCAGTCCTGATTGTGGCGCTCACCTGGACGGCGCCAAACACGCATACGACCATCATTGGTACCAAGGCAGAAGCGACTCTCATCGCTGTAGACGACACGTCTCCATTCGGGCCCTCCATTGACGCCTGTCGCGACACCACTGGAGGCGGGCTGCACGATGTTGGGGTGTGAGCGGAAGACGGCCTAACGGTGAGCGGGATCGTAGCCCAGATTCATGGAGACGGTTGCGAATGGTCCTCGCTGATACCCCAGGAGCAACAGTGTCCCTAATTTGCTGGGAAGTGGCGGTGCGGTCCCCTACGGCACTGCGTAGAATCCTACGGTCTTGGCGTGCATCCGTGCGTCGCTGCGGTCCGGTCCCAGGTCGACGGGCACGTGCACCTTCCGCCGATATATATATATATATATATATATATATATATATATATATATATATATACTCCTGGAAATGGAAAAAAGAACACATTGACACCGGTGTGTCATACCCACCATACTTGCTCCGCACACTGCGAGAGGGCTGTACAAGCAATGATCACACGCACGGCACAGCGGACACACCAGGAACCGCGGTGTTGGCCGTCGAATGGCGCTAGCTGCGCAGCATTTGTGCACCTCCGCCGTCAGTGTCAGCCAGTTTGCCGTGGCATACGGAGCTCCATCGCAGGCTTTAACACTGGTAGCATGCCGCGACAGCGTGGACGTGAACCGTATGTACAGTTGACGGACTTTGAGCGAGGGCGTATAGTGGACATGCGGGAGGCCGGGTGGACGTACCGCCGAATTGCTCAACACGTGGGGCATGAGGTCTCCACAGTACATCGATGTTGTCGCCAGTGGTCGACGGCAGGTGCACGTGCCCGTCGACCTGGGACCGGACCGCAGCGACGCACGGATGCACGCCAAGACCGTAGGATCCTACGCAGTGCCGTAGGGGACCGCACCGCCACTTCCCAGCAAATTAGGGACACTGTTGATCCTGGGGTATCGGCCAGGACCATTCGCAACCGTCTCCATGAAGCTGGGCTACGGTCCCCCACACCGTTAGGCCGTCTTCCGCTCACGCCCCAACATCGTGCAGCCCGCCTCCAGTGGTGTCGCGACAGGCGTGAATGGAGGGACGAATGGAGACGTGTCGTCTTCAGCGATGAGAGTCGCTTCAGCCTTGGTGCCAATGATGGTCGTATGCGTGTTTGGCGCCGTGCAGGTGAGCGCCACAATCAGGACTGCATACGACCGAGGCACACAGGGCCAACATCCGGCATCATGGTGTGGGGAGCGATCTCCTACACTGGCCGTACACCTCTGGTGATCGTCGAGGGGACACTGAATAGTGCACGGTACATCCAAACCGTCATCGAACCCATCGTTCTACCATTCCTAGACCGGCAAGGGAACTTGCTGTTCCAACAGGACAATGCACGTCCGCATGTATCCCGTGCCACCCAACGTGCTCTAGAAGGTGTAAGCCAACTACCCTGGCCAGCAAGATCTCCGGATCTGTCCCCCATTGAGCATGTTTGGGATTGGATGAAGCGTCGTCTCACGCTGTCTGCACGTCCAGCAAGAACGCTGGTCCAACTGAGGCGCCAGGTGGAAATGGCATGGCAAGCCGTTCCACAGGACTACATCCAGCATCTCTACGATCGTATCCATGGGAGAATAGCAGCCTGCATTGCTGCGAAAGGTGGATATACACTGTACTAGTGCCGACATTGTGCATGCTCTGTTGCCTGTGTCTATGTGCCTGTGGTTCTGTCAGTGTGATCATGTGATGTATCTGACCCCAGGAATGTGTCAATAAAGTTTCCCCTTCCTGGGACAATGAATTCACGGTGTTCTTATTTCAATTTCCAGGAGTGTATATATATTCTGTGAACTACCGTATTTGGCTCTTCAAATTCAAGTTACTGTCATTACTGTATGCAATTCACTAGTGGTGGAAGTTTCCACATCTCTCTTCAGTTGCAATTTACCAACTAGCGGATTTTTTATATTTGGTCTCAGTTCCAAAACATAGTTCGTAATGGTTATCAGCCTATTCCATGGAACAGAGAAGATTATAAAATATATTATTTATACCACGATATTCTGTGAATGAGATTTTGGCTACATTGAACTCTTCCGATTAGCGAAAAACGTGAAAAACCAAACTAGTATTTAAGTTACCTTGTCCTGTTTCATTCATGTTTAAGCATAGCAAAGGTTTCTCTGAGTATGCACTCTTTTTGCATTGCTTCATGATTACATTATAAATACCTACACCGCATTATTTTCGTACTAAATATGCCGCACGTAATGACGGATGGGAGCTAATATTGGAACTAATTAGAAGAAACGTCTTTCTATTTTTACTAATAAACGAAAATTGGGAGCTCTCTCTTCACAAAACGGAAGGTCATGGTTAAACTTATGGCTATAAAGAGACAGACCATTCTCCGTGCGATAGTGAAGAAAATAGAAAGGTTGACGGACTAGTATGACGAAAACATTTTAAGTAAAAAAATTCTTTGCGTCTTATTCTACTCGCGAGTCTTGTGCAAGTCTTTCAAATGGACGCCACTTCGGCGACTAGCCTTAGTAATCAATCATTATGGAAGATGCTTCTTAGGCGAGGTTTCATTTTCTTTTGGTTACGTTGTAAAATGCATACAGAATGTGCAGTAATATACTTTTTTGTCGGTGAAATTTGCCAGAATAAAATACGCCAGAATTTTGGGCAGGTACGTCCACCAACCAAAATTATGTAATTAAATAGATATCGTTGTTCCTTTCAGTGCTAGCTATTCCCAAAACCTTAGATTTTTGCGATTCCATCTTTCCTTTAGCCTTACATTACGGTGATCATGGAGTGCTATGGTGCTTTAATCCCACTAGCTAGATCTTGGCCCTTATGACTTCACCGAGCGAGGTGGCGCAGTGGTTAGACACTGGTCTCGCATTCCGGAGGACGACGGTTCAATCCCATGTCCCGCCATCGTGATTTAGGTTTTCCGTGATTTCCCTAAATCACTCCAGGCATTTGCTGGGATGGTTCCTCTGAAAGGGCACGGCCGACTTGATTCCCCATCCTTCCATAATCCGATGAAACTGATGACCACGCTGTCTGGTCTCCTTCCCCAAAAGAACCTTATGACTTCGTGGAGGAGTCAATGTGGCCCGCGAACTAAAAAGTTTGGAGGCACCTGTTCTAAACACTTTGATATTATCCTAAACTGCGTACTCATTTACTACGTTCATTTGTTTCAGCTGCAGAATTGTACAAAGAAAATGCTAAGAGAAAAAAGTTACTTGTTACGAAGTGTGTGCTGGTTTACAGTTTAAACATACAAACTCTGGCGCTGACTGCACAGAGGTAGGTGTGTGCGAAATCCCGCTGTTCAAAAGGCATAGAAACTTTCTTGGTAATAAGCATTGTTCATTACATTGATTTTAGATTTAAGTACTCTGTCTCACTGATGTCATTTCCTGTTGACATCGCCCTGTTAGCCTGTAACTTCTCATACTCTTGAAAACAAAGGGAAATAAAAACGCTGAAGTATAGGGCAGGTACATGGTATACTCAGCTTTGGTCCTGTAACCATACTTCAATTTTATTTTGTGCACACCAGCTATAAATAGGGGTTTTATTGTTGAAGAACGTCACTTAACCTCTAGTATGTTAGGGCAGTCGTCTCCTCTTCCTTTCCTTCTTTCTCCTCTTCCCCCTCCATGTCCCTCTCCCTTTTGCCCCTGCGAGTTAAAGGAAGTTTCTAGTGTTTCTTATAATTAATTTGGCAAAAAACGGCAATACGCTTAAGGGTACGGTGATTTATTTCTTACAAATTTTTCTCTTTTAGCGACACAGTCACCTTTTTATGACACAGTCATAACTGATTCCGGCCTACAATCTCCCCCTCTCATTAATGCCAATGTTTGATGCTAATAAACTGCTTTCGTTTACAAATGTACTGTCTTCTTGCTAGTGTTGATGATACTTTTCCGAGAGTCTGGTGATACGTTGCAAGTCTCTTAGTTATATACAATCAGGAACCACTTTAACAAAAGAAATTTGATAAACTTTCTGGAGGTGGGTGAAGTACTAATTTCGTAGTTCCTACAAACAATCCTTAATAGTTTTTTCGCTGCCACTTCCCAAAGTGGTTTTATAAATCAAGATGGATTGCTACCTGTGCATTCCGTTTTAGTTGATCGCAATTCATACGAAGCTGTGTTAAGCTCTCACTCTGATACTGGATCTCCTGTTGTTCCACATTGACTCCCACTTCTTCTCTTCTCACTTCATCAGTCTGCTCCTCATAGATGTAGAGCCCTTCAGTACAGCCATTCCACCTACCAGCTCCCTCCTCTGTGCTTAACAGTGGAACTACTCTTGTATACTTATTGTTGATGCCTTTTCGTTTAATATAACTGAAGATGTATTTTACTTTTCTGTAGGCTAAACAAGTCCTTCCAATGAACACTTCTTACTCGTCTTTTGCAATCATTCCGACTTATTTTCTCTTCTGTCCTACTTATTCTATTCCTAAGTGAAATATATTTCTCCACTCCTGTCTTCTCATGAACAGTTTTGTGTGTTCTCCTTTCAGCGATAAGTGAAGTACTTCTGCCGTTGGCCAAACTTTCTTTGCAACTGTATTCTTTGTACCTTTATTTGTGTGTCCAGCTACAATGATTGCCGTTTTTAGGGAGTGGTCTAAGGCCATTATATCCGGATTGCCTAGTGCTTAAGGCATCTCCCTATTGAGCAGGAGACCTGTGTTCGAATCCTCACCTTGTTACAAATTTTTATTCATCCCTTCAGTTTGCATATTTACATCATAAATGTTTGACGTTTAAAAAGTCATTGGAAGCACATACACTGACAGAAAAGAATATCGCAACACTAAAAGTAATTAAAAGAGAGGAATGAAATTTTGGGACTACATTCGTCTAGGTAACATATTTAAGTGATTAACATTGCAGCATCACAAGTTAATGTACGTGCGAGATAAGCCATGTTGCAGCATCACAAGTTAATGTACGTGCGAGATAAGCCATGTTCATAGTTCAATAACTGGTGTAATCACCAAAATGTTGAATGCAAGCTTGCGAACATGCTTGCATTTTGTTATACAGGTGCCCGATGTCAGTTTGTGGAATGAAGAACCATGCCTGTTACACTTGGTCGGTCAATAATGGGAAGGTTAATGCTTTCTGTGGATGACACTTGAGCTGTGGTTTGATGAGGTCCCATATGTGCTCGACTGGAAAGATATATGGTGATCAAAAAGAGGTCGGCAACATGTCAGAACTCTGTAGAGAGACTTGGTTTGCAACATCAGTATGTGGGGCTGCTCATGATTGGAGGCAGAACAGCTGAAATCAGAAAACTGACACAAATTTTCTATCAGGGTGTGTCGGATAACCTAAATAGCCTACTTACAAATGGAATGCACACTACAGGGTGTCTGGCTCTGACCTGTCCTTGAGGTAGTCGCTGTGTCGCAGTGATGTCAACTGCTGCTCTTAATGTTGCTGCAAATGCAGTGTGACTCCCCAGAGCCATAGCCGAACACAATGGTCTTCCCTCTCTGTTGTTCTATGTGGCCTTCTGGAGCTCAGTCTTCCTGTTACTGTACGTTATTGTGAACACCACTACCAGAAATCACGTAGTGGCTACATTACTGCCAAGTCGGCCTACAGTATCGCAGAAGGAACATCAACCTTCTCGTAGGTCTATTACACATCCACCATCAAACTTAGTGAGGTGTTGATAACGACGTTTTTGGCGCCTTAAAGGTATTCTTGACTCACACCAACTCACCACGTGCGATCTCAAAGGTAACAAACGCACATGACCATTACAGCGCGTATTTAAAGCAAACTTGATCTGCATTATGTGAGGTAACTGGCGCCCTGAAAGTATCCCAAGTTCTGAGTTGGCGTGGCCGTACAGGGTTCTCGGCAAGCCAGGGCCCGGCAGCAGATATGTGGTGCCTGCCGAACGTTAGCCGGGTTATTAGTGTGAACCTAAATTGGTATGAATTACAAGCATGTAACTTGAATATTACATGAATTATTGAAGGGGAAAGTGGCCGATTGCTCCTAATCGCGTCAGGCCGTAAGTACTCCACAGAGACACAAGAAACGGTAGCAGCATGCTTATAAATACATTTATTCGTCTATGTCTTTATTTATATCCGATATATACTATTCGTGAAGAAATTGGTTAAATACGTACTGTGTTTTCGAAAGCACAGAGACATTAGGCTACTGGCCTACCTTTTGTTCTGTTCCTTTGATGTATGTTTATTTAATTTGTTTATTTGTCTAATAAAAAGAACATCGCCACAGCACCCTCTGACTACCACCCCATCAGCCTTCTTCCTGCACTATGAAAGGCCTTAGACTATATAGTCCACGACCAACTCACCAACTACCTAACTACTAACAACCTACTAGACGAATACCAATCAGGTTTCCGTAAACATCGAAGCACAACATCCGCACTGATAAAGGTGACAGATGACCTGAAACTTGCTATGGAGAGACAAGAAGCGACTATCATTTGCTTCTTGGACTTCATCAAAGCATTTGATACTGTCGACTTCGACATCTTACTAGTCAAACTTATCAGTCTAAATTTCTCACCAAGAGCAGTGCAATGGTTTCGCTCATACATGACGTCTCGTCAGCAACGCGTCCTGTCTGGGAATATAAAATCATAATGGCGACAGTTAATGTCAGGCGTTCCCTAAGGCTCAGTACTATGTTCCATACTCTTCTCTCTGTATGTCAATGATGTGTCGTCGGTTCTAACCTACTGCAAATATCATATGTATGCTGATGACCTTCAGTTGTATCTAATTGCGAAACCAAGCAATCTTAATAAAGCTATTGAAAATTTCAATACTGATCTCAATGCACTATCAAAATGGGCACAGGAAATAGGACTAAAACTAAACCCATCTAAAGCGCAAGCGGTATTTGTTGGTCACTCTAAGCTCATTAGCCCAAAACATCGGGAATCCGTACCATCTCTTATCCTAAATGGAACAAATATTAACTTCTCTCCCTCAGCAAAGAGTTTGGGAGTAATAATAGATGAAAATCTAAATTGGACAGAGCACGTAACTGCAATGTGCATAAAAGCATCAGCATCCCTTCACGTCCTACAAAAATATAAAAAACTCTTCCCTTTCGATCGGAAAAAGAAACTAGTACAAACGCTTATACTCCCAATTATTGACTACAGCGATATTATACTACAAGGTCTCTCTAAGGAAAATTCGTGACGTCTGAAACTGGTCATGAATGCCGGCATCCGATATATCTGTGACGTTCGACTTTCTGATCACATTTCACCAGCATATGCAAAATTGTCCTGGCTGCGTGCAGACAAACGCAGGGATTTCCATACACTCTGTCTCATCTGCTGCCTTATAGATGTACACTGTCCCTCATATCTCTCCTCGTCCTTAACGCTTATGTTGGAACAACATGACAGAAACACACGTTCCCATCCTAATAAAATCCTCTCTGTTCCACTGCATCGCGCAGTCACCTTCTCGAAGTCCTTTACAGTAGCGGGAACCCGACTCTGGAATAACCTCCTTCGTTATATTAGAGAACTTAAAAACATGTCCGGCTTCAAAAAACAGTTAATGACGTATCTAGTTAAGCAATAGTAATGCCTTCCTCTGTACATGAATGCACTTCACCTCATTACTTCCCTCTTTCCCCCTCCTTAAATCTCCCTTCCCCAAAACTCGCGGAACCGCGTGACTGCTACGGTCGCAGGTTCGAATCCTGCCTCGGGCATGGATGTGTGTGATGTCCTTAGGTTAGTTAGGTTTCAGTAGTTCTAAGTTCTAGGGGACTGATGAGCACAGATGTTAAGTCCCACAGTGCTCAGAGCCCAAAACTCGCTATACTAATAAACATCTACTTTACGCACCAAGATATTAATGTACATCTGCACAAATCTTCATTACTATTGACAAATTTTCTCATGATTATCATTATTATTTGATTTGTTTACTGTTACTATCATTGATTTTATCATATTTTGTATGTGTAGCACTTGTTGTAAAAACACTGCCGCATTTACTTTATTAGGTCTCAGTCACTATTCTTTATTCATATTGTCACTAGAGTAAGCTAATATTCTCATTTAAACTATGGTCATGATGTAACTCTGATGTGTGAAATGCTGCATGTGTGGAACACTGGTCCGATGTAAGAGAGGGCCCGATGGCCCTAATCTGATCAGGTTAAATAAATAAATAAATAAATAAAATAAATAAATAAGTATGAGTTTGAGCGTGTTTATGGTCCAGCCGTAGGAATATTAATTTAATTTCAAGTTATTTAAATGTAAATCCAATATTTCAAATTTCATTATGTTTGCGCGGATGCTTTGCTTGAAGACTTGGTGCGAGCGCTCTAGCCGATCACAGCGCTCGTGAATGGGGAGACTGGAGGGAAGCGGGAGTAGAGTTCTGGGCAGCACGGCACAGGACACGGCGAGTGCTGGATGTGATGGCGCGACGGATGCACGGTCGCGGCAGAGACTTGGGAGAGTGTGGAGCGGTTTGCGCGTGGTCGTGGTACATAGAAATACTTCGGACTGCCGAGTTGTGCCCTTGTGAGATTTCCGTGGCTTCTACAATGAAGACGTACTGTGCGTTTGGAAGTGAATATCCCGCCAGCTATGTTGTTGTTCATTATTAATTACATATAGTAGGAATCTATTGTTTCCCTTATATCCAACTGATATTTTATTTAATTGCTGGATCACGGACACCAATAAGTGTTTTTCAGGAATATACCACATTCTCAAATGTACTTCTACTATCGTACTAATCATTTAAAGTCGTTAAGATAGTACCTGAAGATTTTATTTAATTGCAATCTTTCATTTATAAATTTCTACGTTACATTCACAATTGCCGAGTGATAGGAAACTTCGGCCATTCGATTCATGTGTAAATTCATATTGTATACTGTAGACTGAGCAGTATTTGGCTTGTAACGAGGCAACCAGATATCCCAGCCCCTGGTCAACGAAACCAGCTAATACTTTTAATATTTCAACTGGACCGAGCGAGATGGCGCAGTGGTTAGACACTAGACTCGCATTCGGGAGGACGACGGTTCAATCCTGCGTCTGGCCATCCGTCATTTTCCTAAATCGCTCCATGCAAATACCGGGATGGTTCCTTTCAAAGGGCACGGCCGACTTCCTTCCCCGTCCTTCCCTAATCTGATGAGACCAATGACCTCGCTGTCTGGTCTCCTTCCCCAAAAGAACTAACCAACCAATATTTCATCTCTGAATCAGAGAGTACGTAGATAGGCGCCACATAACACCACCTCATTTCATTCATTTGAAAGCCCGCAATTCTCATAGCGGCAATACTAGCGCTACTTTTATAAGACTGGCGCAAAATTTGAATACACGTTATCTTTCAGATATAGAAAAACGCCTTATATTTTATGTTTATACTTAATTTTTTCCCGTCAGTGTAGTTTAGTATGATCTCTAAAATGGTTCATATGGCTCTGAGCACTATGGGAGGTCATGAGTCCCCTAGAACTTAGAACTGCTTAAACCTAACTAACCTAAGGACATCACACACATCCGTGTCCGAGGCAGGATTCGAACCTGCGACCGTAGCGGTCGCACGGTTCCAGACTGTACCGCCTAGAACCGCTAGGCCATTCCGGGCGGCAATATGATCTCTAAATTAGTAGGTAAATGTAGGCTTACGTATTCCTAAATTATTCCCTTAAAACAAACTAGTCGCGATTTTTAACGCTTCTATTGTGCACTATCCGGTTTCCGGCGCCACGTTGGTGGGTCACAGCGTGTGGAAAGCGACGACGCGGGATGTGCGGACGTAGCCGCTCTTTCGCTGCAGCCTCTACTGCCTGCGTGCGTGGCGGGGGCGCGCGATCGAAAGGCAATAGCTCGGATGCGTATGGTCGGCTGTAATTGGGGGTCTGGCACAAAGTGGGCCTGTGCCCGGCCTGGCCGCGCAGTTACAGCGCCTGCTCTTTGTGCGGGCGCAGCCTGCACTGCGCGTCCACCACTGCCGTTTCATTTGCGATACGCGGCAGTTTGCCGGCGATTCCCGGCCCATGTTTATTTCCGCCCGAGCCGACCGCTGTAGGGCATTGAAGGCGGCAACGCCGCAAAGCCGCCGGCATCGCATTCACATCCGCGACGCGTCCGCCGACCCCTAAATCAACGAGCATTAGGCGCGCGAAACGCGGCGATTATTTGCTCGCGCCTCACCGCAGCCGCAGGTGGCCGGCGCCGTGGGATTAAAGACGCGACATTACGCCGCGTTCGGTTCTGTTTATAGGTTCATAAGTCAGCCGGTTTTGAACCATTAGCGGCCCGTTAAGCGCCGCTACCTGTGTCGCCGTAATGGGCCGTGCGACTCTGGGCTATTGTGTCCTCAGTATCGACGGTACTCTTCTTCGGACTGTGATTGCAGTATGCAACGACACAAACGTTACCGTAACGCGGTCACTGTTAATTCAATGCCGCTGGAATTAGCGTAATTATTGTGACGTGGTGCGGCCGCTAATGCGGGAAGAAATACGCGGAAGCTCGTGCTAATCTCTGGGCACACGCGAGCCCACACTGGATTTAGTGCCGCGATACGGGAACGGCGCTACAAACCAGCCCCAGGGGGCACTGATGGTGGCGGGGGCGTTATCGCAGTTCGTTTCTCTAGACGCGATTGGCTATGGGGCTAACAGAGCTCGCTCAGTTGTGAAACATAAACACATGGTCAAATGGAAAAACTAATTACAAAGTTTTATTTACTTTTGAAACCATCACTTTTTTATGATCCAAGCATAACAGGTTTCAGACTGCAACAGTCATCTTCAGATGCTACTAGAGGCATTCCGTGATAAAAGGTTTATGCATTGTCAACACATCAGAATCTATGCAAAGATGAGTATGTACGTCTGAGCCAAGAGGAGGTTCTGTGCAGAATCGTCGAGGGAAGGACTATTTGGTAAATTTTGAGAAAGAGATCCGTCATCTCTTAAGACATCAAGTAATAACGTACATCATACTTGAGTGAGCAGTGCGGAGTACAACATCTAACAGAAGACAGAGATCGGCAAATACGTAAAAATTAACTGAGGTCGTTTTTTGCCAGCGCTACTCCATATGAAGACTTCAGCATAAACATGGAATTCGCGGCTGGCCGTATCAGACCAGTCATAAGACTGTAGACCCCCAATTTCTCCTCCCCACCCCTTCCAAGAAAAGAAAAATTTTACTACAGTTACCCGGCAATAGTGAGGTACTGGCTTTAGCTGTTTTTGACATGGTCAAGTTGGAGATACAAGATTTCTAATTGTTTACAATTAGAGGATTTAGAAAAAAATGCTCTTTGGGTCAAGATCGTATGTATATTATTTTTATTGATTACTAGTTTTGGTTAAAGTTGTTGCCTATCTACTGATCACAGGTTAAGAAAAAGAAATTCTGTGTCAATCGTATCGATTGGTGATTGTGCATAACAAAAACGTTTTACTTGTTCTATGTTCTGAAGGTGGCTAACAAAATCAGTCAAATATAATAGTCAATAAATATAATAAACTTATCTTGACCAGTAAATGATGTTTCTGTCAGTAGTATGGATTTTTTTCAGCGTGTTCTGATTTTAAATTAAAATCAAAGTAAGTGCCCGCTAATTAGACGTGTTGGTTGTTTTGGTTAGAAATGGGAAAAATGAGGGGGGGGCGGGGGTGTGGCATTGAACTGGCGAATGAGAGTTAGAAAAAGGGTTGGTACACGTCCAGACGTTTTTGGGTCCGTGAGCTCTTGGGGGGAGGGGGGGGGACGCAAGTTTAAAAGCGCTTTCTAGATCTCTATTTCGGTCATCCGCTCCTCTGCACCCGAAGTGCGTATCGTACGTTGGCTGCGTAGTAATTTCGTGCAAAATTAAGTGTGCAAAGAAAACCACGATTGCATGTGCAAGGCCACTACTGTTTCTTCACTCATACGAACGATCATCAATGACATGAACACGTAGCAGGGTGTAATGGGAACCTCGGCGCCCCAAAATCACCATTAAGAATTTTAGAGGAAGCACACAAAATGATACATTCATAAAAGATTTCAGAACTAAAACAAGTAAAAACTTTATCTGAAAATATAAATATTCTTTAAAGTCAAACAAAGTTTATGACTTTAGAACAATTCAACAATATAAAGGTTACAGATAGAGAAAACAATAATTTAATTTATAGGAACTACATAGTTTTTTTGGCTCACCTTGCAACAGTGGCTTAGAACGCAATAAATCAGTATGCAACACTTCATTTACTTACGCGAACTGTTTAATGAAAATTTGGCAGTTAACAAACGGTCTAAGGAATAACGATAATTTTTTAACATCGAGTACATATTTAAGTGTCAAGAAGTCTTTTCTGAAAGTATTTGTATGGAGTTTAGCCATGTATGGAAGTGAAATATGGCCGATAAACAGTTTAGACAAGAAAAGAATAGAAGCTTTTGAAATATGGTGATACAGAAGTTAGATGGGTGAATCACGTAACTAATGAGGAAGTACTCAATACAAGTGGGAAGAAGAGGAATTTATGGCACAAATTGACTAGAAGAAGGGATCGGTTGGTAGGACATTTTCTGAGGCATCAAGTGAGGGCAGCGTGGAGGGTAAAAATCCTGGAGGGAGACTAAGAGAGGAATACACTAAGCAGTTTCAGAAGGATGTAGTGTTTTAGTAGATACTGGGAGGTGAAACAGCTAGCGCAGGATACAGTAACGTGGGGAGCTGCATCAAACCAGTCTCTGGATTGAAGACCACAACAACAAGCTGTAAGGGACACAATCACGCTAATAATAATTCACAACTCACAAAATCCAATTTGCCACAGGGATCACCCTCGTTCAGAACATGGGTAAGCGATGGTAGGTAAACCTTTAACCTTAGAGACAGCAAAATTTATGAAGTATTGGTTTTGCTAAACCTAGTCTCTCGAGAGTATTGCCTCACAGGATAGTATTGGGTTTACATGTATGGATGATCCACTGCACCAATAACATTGCCTGTCGGCCAACTGTTGTGCTGTTCAGAGTACATGGAGCAGAACAAGAGTGAATTGCGTGGTTATTTCACAAATTAAGACATACATAGAACACACAAAAACACGAAGGCAAATTTTCACAACCTAATAGAAAATTAAAATTTTAATGAGTATTAGACTTACGATGTTGGATGTACTGCTTAATGTGGTACCAAGACAAGTATTTTGCTTATGAATAAACCGTTGTAATTCGCATAGTGAAAAAAAAATTAACTCATCCAGTTGAGGATGGCGGGTCAGGTCCGTTATTAGGTTCTCCGTAATTCCGTGAATCTCTTAATGAAAATGGCGGCTCGATTTCTTTCAACGACCACGACCGATTTCTTACCCAGTACACGCTTGTGATACCCACTTAATGACCTCTTACCGTCATGATGCTCACCCTACTCTCCCTTGCGTCCTTCTGCTTATGAATCAGATGACCATGTATCGTCCTATTATACTTGTGGTACACTGTCGTCGGTGTCATGTTGCCGTTTCTAACGAATTAAAGAAACTGTAAGAATGTCATTAGAATGCTTACCATTTGAGATCTCTCTATGACATCAATAGACAGGAAGCAGCAGCTGCAGCGCCATTCCGTTTCGGAACCATAGGAAAGTCGCTGTGTCATCGAGGATCAGCGACGGATAGACTGTGACGAGCTATGGCGCTCGAGCTTAGACTTGTTCTGAGCACCTACGTCACGCATTATCCGAAAGCCACTGAACGTTCAGTAGCAGTGTGAGCGCTCTGCTGTTAACGCTAATGAGAGCATTAAACGTGATCTTATTGAGTTTTTTACTAAATTACTATTCCATCCGTTCCGAGTTGTCATCGCTGATGGTGGGTGGTAAGTGATACATTCTGGAGAAGCAAGCAAGAGACATTATTTGCAGGACACACGTTTTCTTCAGGCGGAAAGGACGCGCATGCACGTGCCGCAACTACTGTTCAGAATCATCAACAATGAAATCTTCGTCTGTGCCTCGACATGCACGAATCGCCATCGTTCGTGGATCAGTGACCTTTCATCTGCTGTGCCACAGCACAGCAGTTTTAAATGTGAACTGGTCAGCTGTGATAACAGTTTCTTCACTAAGTTACTAGACATACACTGACGGAAGAAAAGTCGCAGTCCCAAGAGCGAGTTATGAGAGATAATGGGAGGCATGTTTCTACATCTGAAGAATGATCTCTAGTCATTTTTCGCAGCAGTCACGCAAGAGCGCTGCTAGTAGCTTTGAGAATGCACGTGGTGAGTTTCTATTACTCAAGAATTCTTTTAAGGCGAGAAAGACACCATTACAAGCAACGCAATGAGTTAAAACGAGGACATGTAGTAATGCTACGGAAAACTAGATAGTCATCCTGTAGAATTGCATAAAGACTTAGTAGAAATGTAGCCATAGTAAATGACTTCTGCCAGCGACCGTCGTGAGAATATACAGTGACAAAAAGACCTGCCTGTGGACGGCGACTTGGCCAAACCAAGAGGGAAGATGACCGTGTTCGGTGTATCGTTGGCGCATCGCACTACATCTGCAGCAGCAATTTGAGCAGCAGTTGGCATCACAGTGACACGAGATGTTACAAATCGGTTATTTCAAGGACAGGTCCGAATCAGACATCCTGTAGCATGCATTTCACTTACGCCATTCCACAGCCATTTGTGATTTCAGTGGAGTGCAGGTTGGAGATCTATTCTATCTTCTGATGAAGGCTGGTTCTGCCTCGGCGCCAGTGATGGCTGTATGTTGGTTAGAAGAAGGCAGACCGAGTGCCTGCAACCAACCTGTCTGCGTGCTAGACACACTGGATCTACACCTCCAGTTATGATCCCCGGTTCGATTTTGTACGACAGCAGGAGCACTCTCGTGATTATCCCACCCTTCACTGTCGTGGTTATCCCACGCAGAACTGTACATCTTTCTGGTGATTGGACCTGTTGTGCTGTCAGTCATGAACAGCATTGGTTCAAATGGCTCTGATCGCTATGGGACTTAACTTCCGAGGACATCAGTCCCTTAAAACTACTTAAACCTAACTAACCTAAGGACATCACACACATCCAAGCCCGACGCAGGATTCGAACCTGCGACCGTAGCATCAGCGCGGTTCCAGACTGTAGCGCATAGAAGCGCTCGGCTACTCCGGCCGGCATGAACAGTATTCCTGGGGTTGTTTTTCTACAGGATAACGCTCACCGCCATACCGCTGTTGTAACTCAACATGCTGCACAGAGTATCGATATTTAGCCTTGGCCTGATAGATCACCAGGTATCCAGTCGAGGATACATGGGACATGATCGGACGACGACCCCAGCGTCAGTCACAAACAGCATTAACTGTCCCTGTATCGACCGACTAAGTGCAACAGGCATAGATCTCCATCCTACAAAATCCGGCAGCTTTACAACACAATGCATGCACGTTTGCACGCATGCATTCAGTTTTCTGTCGATTACACTACCATTTTGCGTTTGCAATCTCCCGCTGGCATGAGCCTGTGTCCTTGTAATAATAATCACTTTAATACGAGGGCTGGAAATTAAACAGTGGCAATTATTTATTCACAACCGATACAAAAGAGTTAGATGTTTTCACCTGTTATAGTCCTTCAAAGTGGTAACCAGCGTTGTGTAGAGCCCTTTGCCAGCGATGTGGAAAGCGTAGTATACCGTTAGCAGAACCTGTTATGTTGATGGTGCGATTGTAGCGGTCTATTGACTGTCGAATATATGAAGTTCTCAAGCGAATGCGACGAAGTGGTTCCTTCACCTTCGAAATGAAATCAAAGTCACAAGGATATAAGTCCGGGGAATATGATGGCTGGTACAGTACTTCCCAGTCCCGTCGACCGAGCAGAGCAGGCACAGCTCGTGCTGTATGTGTCCGCGCATTGTCGTACAAAATAGTGGGTGGGTTGCGCAGAAAATGTCGCCGCTTCTTTCGCAAAGCTGGTCTCAGGAAATGCTCCAAAAACGAACAATAATACTGTGCACTGACGGTCTGCCGCGGATGAACATAATGCGTTAGGATAACACCATCACAGTCGTACACGAGAACTACCATAACTTTAGACCGCTCCATTCGCACAATCAAAGGAACAGGCTCTACTAACGGTATACTATGCCTTCCACATCGCTAGCAACCAGTTCTACACAACGTTGGTGACTACTTTGAAGGACAGTAACAGGTGCAAACATGTAACTCCTTTGAATCGGTTGTGAATAAATAGTTGCCACTATTTAAGTTTCAACCCTCGTATTTACCTAGAAAAATGAATACCCGAAATTTCAGAACATTAGTTATTTTTTGGTGTTGATATGTTTTTTTCGATCAGTGTATGAAGCAGACAGTTCACAATTCCGACATTCAGGTATTCCAGTCTGTAATCTCTAAGAAACGTTGGTAATATAGTGAAAGAAACGTGTCTGTAATATGAAGACACCGTGAAATTTATTTTTTACTACGTAGCTGACAAATTCACGATAAACATCGTTCGTAGGTTATTATGTCATACAGTACGATACTGGAAACAAACTTTGTAATTGCATTTACATTAATGCCCAAAACTATTTTTGTTATTGATTTTGATGATATTAAGTTGATGTAGTTCCTTTACCCGTGGTCTAGGGGTAGCGTCTTTAATTCATAATCAAAAACCCCTTCGGTTCCGGGTTAGATCCCCGCCACTGCCTAAATTTTGATAAATAATCAGCATTGGCAGCCGAAGGCTTCCGGCATAAGAAGTCAGCCGCATTCTGCCAACGGCCTTGTCAAAGAGGGCGGAGGAGCGGATAGAGGTTCACGGCACTCTCTTGTCCTAGGGGTGGGAAATTGCCCTTAAAGGATGTAGAATCAGCAATGATCAACGACATGAGGATGCAGAAGGCAATGGAGACCACTGCATTAAAGACACGTAACGTGTATCCACAGGACAAGTGGCCTGTAGTTGAAGAAGTGTCATGATGATCTCTCCATTGGCAAAAGATTCCGAAATAGTCCCCCATTCGGATCTCCGGGAGAGGACTGCCAAGGGGAGGTTACCATGGGAAAAAGATTGAATAATTAACGAAAGGATAATGTTCTACGAGTCGGGGCGTGGAATGTCAGAAGCTTGAACGTGGTAGGGAAACCAAAAAATCTGAAAACGGAAATGCAAAGGCTCAATCTAGATATAGTAGGGGTCAGTGAAGTGAAGTGGAAGGAAGAGAAGGATTTCTGGTCAGATGAGTATCGGGTAATATCAACAGCATCAGAAAATGGTATAACAGGTGTAGGATTCGTTATGAATAGGAAGGTAGGGCAGAGGGTGTGTTACTGTGAACAGTTCAGTGACCGGGTTGTTGTAATCAGAATCGACAGCATACCAACACCGACAACGATAGTTCAGGTATACATGCCGACGTCGCAAGCTGAAGATGAACAGATAGAGAAAGTGTATGAGAATATTGAAAAGGTAATGCAGTATGTAAAGGGAGACGAAAATCTAATAGCCATGGGTGACTGGAATGCAGTAGTAGGGGAAGGAGTAGAAGAAAAGGTTACAGGAGAATATGGGCTTGGGACAAGGAATGAAAGAGGAGAAAGACAAATTGACTTCTGTAACAAGTTTCAGCTAGTAATAGCGAATACCCTGTTCAAGAATCACAAGAGGAGGAGGTATACTTGGAAAAGGCCGGGAGATACGGGAAGATTTCAATTAGATTACATCATGGTCAGACAGAGATTCCGAAATCAGATACTGGATTGTAAGGGGTACCCAGGAGCAGATATAGACTCAGATCACAATATAGTAGTGATGAAGAGTAGGCCAAAGTTCAAGACATTAGTCAGGAAGAATCAATACGCAAAGAAGTGGGATACGGGAAGTTGTAAGGAATGACGAGATACGTTTGAAGTTCTCTAACTCTATAGATACAGCAATAAGGAATAGCGCAGTAGGCAGTACAGTAGAAGAGGAATGGACATCTCTAAAAAGGGCCATCACAGAAGTTGGGAAGGAAAACATAGGTACAAAGAAGGTAGTTGTGAAGAAACCATGGGTTACAGAAGAAATACTTCGGTTGATTGATGAAAGGAGGAAGTACAAACATGTTCCGGGAAAATCAGGTATACAGAAATACAAGTCTCTGACGAATGAAATAAATAGGAATTGCAGAGAAGCTAAGACGAAATGGCTGCAGAAAAAATGTGAAGACATCGAAAAAGATATGACTGTCGGAAGGACAGACTCAGCATACAGGAAAGTCAAAACAACCTTTGGTGACATTAAAAGCAACGGTGGTAACATTAAGAGTGCAACGGGAATTACACTGTTAAATGCAGAGGAGAGAGCAGATAGTTGGAAAGAATACGTTGAAAGCCTGTACGAGGGTGAAGATTTGTCTGATGTGATAGAAGTAGAAACAGGAGTGGATTTAGAAGAGATAGGGGATCCAGTATTAGAATCGGAATTTAAAAGAGCTTTGGAGGAGTTACGGTCAAATAAGGTAGAAGGGATAGATAATATTCCATCAGCATTTCTAAAATCATTAGGGAAAGTGGCAACAAAACGACTATTCACGTTGGCGTATAGTATATATGAGTCTGGCGACATACCATCTGACTTTCGGAAAAGCATCATCCACACAATTCCGAAGACGGCAAGAGCTGACAAGTGCGAGAATTATCGCACAATCAGCTAACAGCTCATGCATCGAAGCTGCTTACAAGAATAATATACAGAAGAATGGAAAAGAAAATTGAGAATGCGCTAGGTGACATCTGTCTTTAGGAAAAGTAAAGTCACGAGAGACGCAATTCTGACGTTACGGCTAATAATGGAGGCAATCCTAAAGAAAAATGAAGACATGTTCATAGGATTTATCGACCTGGAAAAAGCGTTCGACAATATAATGGTGCAAGCTGTTCGAGGTACTGAAAAAAGCAGGGGTATGCTATAGGGAGAGACGGGTCATATACATTTTGTACAAGAACCAAGAGGGAATAATAAGAGTGGACGATCAAGAACGAAGTGCTCGTATTAAGAAGGGTGTAAGACAAGGCTGTAGCCTTTCGCCCCTACTCTTCAATCTGTATATCGAGGAAGCAATGAGGGAAATAAAAGAATGGTTCAGGAGTGGAATTAAAATACAAGGTGAAAGGATATCAATGATACGATTCGCTGATGACATTGCTATCCTGAGTGAAAGTGAAGAAGAATTAAATGATCTGCTGAACGGAATGAACAGTCTAATGAGTACACAGTATGGTTTGAGAGTAAATCGTAGAAAGACGAAGGTAATGAGAAGTAGTAGAAATGAGAGCAGCGAGAAACTTAACATCAGGATTGATGGTCACGAAGTCAATGAAGTTAAGGAATTCTGCTACCTAGACAGTAAAATAACCAATGACGGACGGAGGAAGGAGGACATCAAAAGCAGACTCGCTATGGCAAAAAAGGCATTTCTGGCCAAGAGAAGTCTACTAATATCAAATACCGGACTTAATTTGAGAAAGAAATTTCTGAGGATGTACGTCTGTAGTACGGCATTGTATGGTAGTGAAACATGGACTGTGGGAAAACCGGAACAGAGGAGAATATGTGGAAAACACTGATAAGGAGAAGGGACATGATGATAGGACATCTGGTAAGACATGAGGGAATTACTTCCATGGTACTAGAGGGGACAGTAGAGGGCAAAAACTGTAGAGGTTAACAGAGATTGGAATACGTCAAGCAAATAATTGAGGACGTAGGTTGCAAGTGCTACTCTGAGATGAAGAGGTTAGCTCAGGAATGGAATTCGTGGCGGGCCGCATCAAACCAGTTAGTAGACTGATGAGGGGAAAAAAAAAGTTCTTTTAAGAGTATCAGCATGTATCAATGAGTAAAATGTTATTTTTTTTATTTTTGCACAGTTTTGTTTCACACATGATAAAATGGCACATGTGTCAGTTCAACAGCTCAGAGTAATTTTTTACACAGCAAGAAAACAATTTTAAATGTAATTTGATTCATAAAACCTTACATATTACTACTTTTCCAAATTACAGTTCAGTTATTAATAGTATTGAGAAAACAAAAACAAAATGGATGAAGTCGACTATCACGTTATATCAGCGATATCTTCTGTACCTTGTACGATGTTTAGCCGTAATATTTCCAAAAACAAGAATCTTTGTGAAGATGAAAATTACATTTTATGCAACGAAATTTTGTGCATTTTCCAAACTTTTTACATCCCCTCTGAGTTAGCGTGTAATATTGTTCGTGGGCATATCATATGGCACAACTTTCCTGGATTTTGGCATACAATCTCGAGCTTTATCTATTAATGGCGATGTCAGATGAGATAGTACTCTACTTCGTTGGAACACCAACACACATATGTTAACTTAAAATGCGAACATGTTAGGTTATGCTTTATCATGTCTATTACTGACATCAAATGAAACGACAAGTTTACTGTTACCAGCCACTGTTTATTTATCTCCACGACGCGTTTCAAAGGTTTAAACCCCCATGATCAGTTGGATTTGCATTTGTTTGTATGACATTTGTGTGTGTTTTGTGTTGCGATATTTTGGAGGAACTTGTGGCAGTGTCTCTAGTGGTCACGGGTTCCTTTCGCTGCCGTAACACTTCACGTCTGTCATACTTCGTAAAAAAATATGGCGTCACAGTACACACACAAATGTCATACTAACAAATGTAAATCCGCCTGATGATAGAGGTTTGAACCTTTGAAACGCGTCGTTGAGGTAAATAAACAGTGACTGGTAACAGTAAACTTGTTGTTTCATGTAACACTTACGTTATTCACCTTTCTATACAGCATCCACATACTGACGAGGCTACTGTCAACGTAGAATATAACAATAGGTCAGTACCATGGTGGTTTAATAGGGACCTCTCAGTTTGTCGAAAACATCGATCCTTCCTATACCTTTGCTGTAGATGGGCACTAATGTCTCTTGTGGCACGGTTACATACTCTCGTTCTGCTCTACGACTCTTCATACAGGTGCACGTCGTAGTGCTGTCGGCGGCAGGCACTGCGTCGGTATGACTGGTGGCCTTGGAGCAGTCGGCTGTCATCGTCAGCAGTCGAGACTTCGCGATCTCCGGGTTGTCTCCCCGTTGTCGGTTGCGTGTTCGAAGCACTTCCATCACTCTGCCGGAAGTCGGATGTTAGCTGTGGATGGAAGAGACTTCATGTCGTTTCGTTTCCGCGCTGTCTCACCAACTCCCTACATTGCTCCTCATCCATCTACCAGCCCATCTCAATCCTCTTCGAAATATTTTTCCTTTCGACGTTGTCGTTGGCGGACAAAATTTTCAATGCATCCAATGACAGATCGTCATTTCATAACCACCCTTCTCCGTGCAGGGTGGAAATTTCCTATCTGGCGTGGGCTGGTGTGTCGCTCTTGAATTGGCATCTTTCTACGATTTCACTTTCTTACGATGTTTTCCTGCATTCTGAGGTGTTGTGAGAGCAGCTACACAAAACCTCTGTTTGACCGCTTTCTGCGTCAGGCTAGGACAGACTCATATTTGGGCTCCATCTCAGTGTCCGTAATTAACAAGGAACGTCCTTAATGTCGAGAAAAACAGCTTCTTAACAACGCTGGCTTCTTTCACACGCCTCCCTGCGTGAATTCTCCGCGCTTTGTGTACGGTTCTCCACGTACCCGTGGGGTGTTGGGTGCTGGGATTTTCGGCACAATCCTGCTTTCTGAGGCAGGGAAAATGCTGCCAGGTCAGAAGAACTCACATCATTTCTCGCGTATATTTTGGACGTTCCGTCGTAATGGCTACTGATGTCCATCAGTTCTCACCACACTTCTAGGTGTGCCAGGCCCTTCGTAATGTGCTCCTTCTTGAGCGAGGCGAGAGCATCTGCCCAGTTCCCGCTGTGTGCTTGCAGAATGGCTACAGTGTCCTCTCCTCAGGCACTTGTCGCAGGCATCTGGCTCCCTACTCCTCCTTGGCTGCTGGCGCTGCGATTTGGCGAAAGTGGCCACGGCCTGAGGTATCACAACTTGGCTTGACAATCACTGATTTGCTGATTTGTTTCTAATGTCACATGGCTGTTGTTATGTCATCTTAGCGGCATAAAGTGTTAATCTTGAAGAACATGGTAATATCCACGTGATTTATTTTTTAAGTTTTATTTTTTACGTCTTTCAGAGGTGTTTTCTCAATCCGGTCTCTCCAGATAGTGCGAATGCAATTTAATTCATGTTTCATGTTTGATTAGTGATTACAAGAGTGGGAGTGAGTTGAAATTGTTGCCAACAAAGACAACATAGTTAGGAGGAACAGAACCTACCCAAAACTTTTCTATAATCAACGTTCACACTGCTTTTCCATCTTCTTCGTCACCAGCACCAGAGTTAGAACTGAAATTCACAACATAGCCCTCAGATATTGCATGACACCTGAACTTGTAACCACAGCGAGTAGGCTTTCCCCTTATCAACTATTTCATCCTGTTATGTTGATAGTACTGTTCACGCCTTCATGTAAAGAGAACAAACTTCCCAGTGGCTGAACAAGTTGCAGATACACTATGTTCAGGTGTTCCAAAAGCGGATCAGTTTTGTAAGTTTTATTACTTGGATGGATATTTTGTGTTACCATTGAAATCTAGAAAGCGATGGATTTGTTCCGACCTGTTTCTACTGAGTGAATTACTTACAAGATATTTCTAAGTATCTACCCTCGTCCCCCAATACATTGTTGTAAAGGGACTGAGTTGTAACCAGGAAGTGTAAGTGGCAGTTGACGCTAAATAACGAAAAGTGTGAGGTGATCCACATGAGTTCCAAAAGAAATCCGTTGGAATTCGATTACTTGATAAATAGTACAATTCTCAAGGCTGTGAATTCAACTAAGTACCTGGGTGTTAAAATTACGAACAACTTCAGTTGGAAAGACCACATAGATAATATTGTGGGGAAGGCGAGCCAATGGTTGCGTTTCATTGGCAGGACACTTAGCAGATGCAACAAGTCCACTAAAGAGACAGCTTACACTACACTCGTTCGTCCTGTGTTAGAATGTTGCTGCTCGGTGTGGGATTCTTACCAGGTGGGATTGACGGAGGACATCGAAAGGGTGCAAAAAAGTGCAGCTCGTTTTGTATTATCACGTAATAGGGGAGAGAGTGTGGCAGATATGATACGCGAGTTGGGATGGAAGTCTTTAAAGCAAAGAAGTTTTTCTTCGCGGCGAGATCTATTTACAAAATTTCAGTCACCAACTTTCTCTTCCGAATGCGAAAATATTTTGTTGAGCCCAACCTACATAGGTAGGAATGACCATCAAAATAAAATAAGAGAAATAAGAGCTCGAACAGAAATGTTCAGGTGTTCGTTTATCCCGCGCGCTGTTCGGGAGTGGAATGGTAGAGAGATAGTATGATTGTGGTTCGATGAACCCTCTGCCAAGCACTTAAATGTGAGTTGCAGAGGAGTCTTGTAGATGTAAACGTACTCCAAAATTCGCATAACTCATCAACTGAAAGTTGAAATTCTAGATATCCTTTCGGAGCAGCATATTTCACTGTCTTTGCAAATGTGCGCTATAAATTTTTCATTGAAAACTTCCTTGAATATATCTGCAGGTTTCTTAATAGACTGCTCCCTTTTAGTAACAAGAAAAGGTTCTGGTATTTTGCGTGTGAAACCTACTTGACTGCCAACACTCAGTTCCTTCATTATCCAATTCCGCGCTATTGTTTTATATTTCCTTGACAGTTATGGTGTGTTCTTATGTCCGTTGGTGCTTTCTGTCACAGGCTGCACAATAGCATTGTTTCTGTTTCCTTCCGAAGTGGCTTGCACTTCCATCGGCCGCGGAAGAACCCCTTCACCAGTATCACTGAAACTAACGAGCCTTTCATCGTCGCTAGGAGGATCATCACAATTGGAAGCATTTCGACCACGTCATGGAACAAGGACTAAATGTAACTCATCAGCTCAGTCAGTTCCACTGCAGATACAACTTCACCCGAGATTTACAAGTGCTTTTAGGTTACAGGTTGATCACAGCATTTATTTGATTTGCCAACAAACTACACTACATAAGACTCTAGAAAAATGACCTAAGGAAACAATTCCATCTGTTTTTTTACTATAAAAGTAAAAAAAAAACAATGTTTCCGGAATTACCTTAAGTGACGCCTTCCCAATATGAAGCATTACTCTATTACTGAAGCCTACATAAAGATTTCACAAATGGATGGTGAATCATACTTAATCGTCTTTCTGATCTAATTCTAAAACCATACGCCAAACATTTATATCAATACAAGCAGTTTCAGTTAGAATAAAATTGTTACCTGCTGGTTCAGAGTAGCACTAAGAGGAAACGTCTAACTGCGCAATAATCGTATTTTATGTCACTGAAAACTACCGTTGCTGTGGAGAGGCACACACTGACTGTACGGGCAAACAATTGTAAGAAGACTACACTATTCCGTTTAGTGGTAACAACACAAAATAAAAACACGTGTGCTCATTAATGCGTTAAGCTGTATCAAAAATATTACGGTCGAGGTGGGTTATGGTACAAACTAATGTCGGTGAGGAAACTGTTCAATATACGATATCTAGTAAACGACTTGCACTAGACTCCTGCAACATACATCACGGACATTTTAATTTCCCCTACTTTAATTTTGTTAATGTCAACAGGCTCTGTTCCACTTAAAAAGTATATGTTTGCGCAAAAATAGACTTTCTAAGTGTTAATACAATCTTTCTATTGGCTGAAAATAAGAGCCCCTGACTACCAACCCATTGTGTGAAAACCGTACATCAATAGCACCTTCCATTTCAGCAAAATTTGTGTTGCAAATTTAGGTGATACACTCTGTACATAATCAAGAACGTTAAGAGCATAATTGGAGAGTGTTATTGAGGCTTAAACTTTGTTCATTGATCCCATCTTCTGTGGACAGTAAATGCGTCTAGATTTTTTTAACCACATTAACTGTATTACCGTTTTTGTGCTTAATTAGTCAGGTGGTTAAATTTTACTGTCTTTTTCATTTTAAAGTTGTTTCTGGGGCAAGGTGTAAAATTGTAGATCGAGTTGATTTTAATACCTATTTTTTATTCATTACTTCTGTGTGCCAACACCAGCACGTTCCACATCCCTCCCTATGCTCACTACTGCTTCACGTTTAGCGACTCATATTTAAATATCGTTTACAGTGCATATTTTTGACGAAGTAACGCTATTACAAAGTTAAATCATTCGTAAAAAGCATGGAATTTTTAAAGATGTGCAAGTGGTCGCTGAGCAAACTCTATAAAATAAAAAAAACTGAAGAAGCTGTCCTCAGTAAAGAGGAAAGTGGTGGCAGCTGGTGCATTGTTCAGAAATACCTGTCTGAAATGCAGCCATAGTAATATCCCATAAACAGTGGAAAGAATAATGAAGGAGTGAAGAAAGAAAAAGCACTTTCCTGTCTAACGATGCACGTGTTGGTAGGGACGCAATGATTATACCGCGACTCTTTTGTTTTCTAAGCTTATGACCGCTCAATGCTAAACATACTCCAACCTTGTGCAGCTTTAAATGTACGGCATTTCACTTCATGGTGGAGGTGAAAGTAAAGTGCAAGAACAGTAGAAGGTAATGATGCAGTCTGGACAAGGAGAATCTCAGTATGTCGACGAGAAATTGAAATGAAGGAAAAGGAAATGGAAAGAGAAAGTAAAAAAACTTGGCATTCAGGATATTATAGCGCGAGTCGGCACTGGGAGGAAACGAAGAGGAATCTAGAAACTCGTACATCAAGAAAAAGAACACAGTGATGTTCAGTCAACTTTTGATATTGTTGGTCATTTTGCTGTGATAGATAGAAATTATTATCAATGGTTATTGCATTTCTTGACATTTGGCCACTAGGAGCTAACACTGATTCATGAACAAATAGTTTGTGTAGATAATTGGTAAACAATGTCCTTTTATTAGTTAGCAGTTTATCTTTTCCGTTAAGAATTTCATCTGTCAATTCATTCCTTATACGTTATACATTATTTATAAAAGCCATGGTATATACCTATGTACATTCCACCTCTCCTCCTCATCCTCTGCATAAAAAAATGGTTCAAATGGCTCTAAGCACTATGCGACTTAACATCTTAGGACATCAGTCCCCTAGACTTTGAACTACTTATACCTAATTAACCTATGGACAACACTCACATTCCCAACTGATGGTCATGTGTGAAAAAAGTGTATTTGAAAAACATGTGACACATGTGTACATGAGTGAAGATACAGGCAAAAGGCTAACCTACTATAGAGAGACCTCTGTGATTTTCTGTAGAATATTTAGGAGATAAATATGAGGAATGGATAAGTTAGAAGTATAAAATTTCTTTGTTATCCTATTTATGTTAAAGTGGCCTATAAGAATAAGTTTTAAAAGTGGCTAACTGTTCTTGCGTGCGTTGTTAGGGAGTCTTATAAGTAATCGATCTTAAGCAGTATTCATAAAATAAAACCTTTTTGTTCCTTCTGTCAAGTTCTACAGCACATTTATGTTACTTCTGACACGTAAGGATAAACAGTTTGCTGCAGAGATTCCAACACAATATCATGCTGTTCATCCATTTCCCGTACTAGGCATTTGAGTGCAATAAAAAGGAAGTTAAATATTTTTCAGTTTACGTTATTATGCAAGTAAGCATTCCTTCTTTAAAAATGTAAAGAAAGAATACCTTCAGAATGAATTAATATCGTTCTTATATTATCCCATTACGGGTCAAACTGTCTTAAGAATTTCATGGACAGTGAAAAATATGTATAACGGATAGCGCATTTCTGCATACTACAGCCGGCCTTGGTGGTCTAGCGGTTCTAGGCGCTCAGTCCGGAACCGCCGGACTGCTACGGCACCAGGTTCGAATCCTGCATGGAGCATGGATGTGTGTGATGTCCTTAGCTTATTTAGGTTTAAGTAGTTCTAAGTTCTAGGGGACTGTTGACCACAGATGTTCAGTCCCATAGTGCTCAGTGCCATTTGAACGATTTTGCGTACTACAAGTAAACATAAAAGAACAGGACGGGGGGGGGGAGGGGGCGGGGAGGAGCGGGGGGCGGGTATGTCGCTGTTGTGGTGTTCAGTCCAATGTCTGGATTGCTGCACTTCTCCATATTACTCTATCCTGGGAAAGTCTCGAAAAACTACTGCAACTTACTTCCCCTTGAATCTACTTAACTTATTCATATCTTGGCGTCGCTCTACACTTTTTACGCGCCACAATTTCGTGTAATACTAAACTAGCGATCCATGGGTGCCTCAGAATATGTCTTATCAATAAATCCCTTCTTCTAATCAGACTGTCAAGAATTTCCTTTCTCCCGAATTCTGTTTAGCACCTCCTCACCTTTCGTGATCTACCAGCCTAATCTCCACCATTTTTTGTAGCATCACATTTTAAAGGCTTCCATTCTCCTCTTGTCTAAACTGTTCACCATACATGTTTCATTTCAGTACACTGCTTCACTACACACAAACGCTTTCAGAAAATACTTTCTAACACTTCAATCTACATTCAAACACCATAGAAACCCCTATATGCTTGCGTATTCGAATACAGAGATATATAAACATTCAGAATGCGGCGCTGCCGTCAGCAACGTCTATAGAAGACAACAAGGTTTAAGTGAGTTTGAACTTGAAGTTATAGTCAGCGATGGTACACAGCATCTCCGAGGTAGCGATGATGTGGGGATTTTCCCGAACGACCATCAAATCAGGGATCCGGTAAAATATTAAATCTCCGACATCGCTACATCCGGAAAAAGATCTTGCGAGAACGGGCCCAGCGATGGCTGTAGAGAATTGCTTAACGTGACAGAAGTGCAATCCTTCACCAAATTGCTGCAGATTTCAGTGCTGAGCCATCAACAAATGTTAGCGAGCGAACCATTAAGCGAAACATGATTTATATGGGCTTTCGAAGCCGAAGGCCCACTCGTGTACCCTTGATGACTGCACGACACAAAGCTTAGCGCCTCGCCGGCCGCGGTGGCCGTGCGGTTCTAGGCGCTGCAGTGCGGAACCGCGGGACTGCTACGGTCGCACGTTGGAATCCTGCCTTGGACATGGATGTGTGTGATGTCCTTAGGTTAGTTAGGTTTAAGTAGTTCGAAGTTCTAGGAGACTGATGTCAAAGATGTTAAGTCCCATAGTGCTCACAGTCATTAGAACCATTTCTTTTACGTCTCGCCTGGGTTTATCAACACCGACACTGGACTGGTGATCACTGGATACATGTTGCCTGACGGGACGAGTCTCGTTTCAAATTCTATTGAGCGGATTGTCGTGTACGGGTATGGAGACAGTCTCATGAATCCATGGACCTGCATGTCAACAGGGTACTGTTCAAGCTTGTGGAGGCTCTGTAATGGTGTGGAGAGTGCAATTGGAGTGATACGGGACCTGTGATATGTCTAGTACGTCTCTGACAGGTGACACCTACGTAAACATCCTGTCTGACCACCTGCATCCATTCATATCGACTGTGCATTTCGAAAGACTTGTGCAATTCCAGCACGACAATTCGACACCCCACACATCCAGAATTAATACAGAGTGGCTCCAGGAAAACTCTCATGGTTTAAACATTTTCGCTGCCTACCATACTACCTAGACAAGAACATTATTGAGTATATCTGGAAAGCCTTGCAACGTGCTGTTCAGAAGAGAACCCCATCCCGTCACTGTTAATGATTTATGGATTAATACTGTCAGTTCCCACCAGCACTACTTGAGACGTTAGTCGAGTCCACGCCACGTAATGTTGTAGCACTTCTGCGTGCTCGCTGGTGTCCGACACGATGTCAGTTAGGTGTACTAGTTTCTTTGGGTCTTCAGTGTACGACATTCGATGTAAACTTTTTTTTTTCTTCGCGAATACGTTGCCTCCCGTTGGCAGTCTAAGTTTTATATCCTCTCCATTTTGGCCATCATCAGTTATTTTGCTGTCCAAATAACAAAACTGATGTGCTGCTTTGTCTCGTTTCCGAATCTATTTCCATCGACATCATCTGATTTAATTCAACCACATTCCATTATCCTTGTTTTTATTTCGTTAATGTTTGTCTTTTACCGTCCTTTCGAGACATTGTACATTCTGTTCAACTGCTCCTGCAAGATTTAGTTATGAGAATGGTAAAAATAATCAAGCTCAAGTCAAATGTTCAAATTTGTGTGAAATCTTTTGGGACTTAACTGCTAAGGCTATCAGTCCGTAAGCTTACACACTACTTAACCTAAATTATCCTAAGGTCAAACACACACCCATGCCCGAAGGAGGACTCGAACCTCCGCCGGGACCAGCCGCACAGTCCACGACTGCAGCACCAAAGACCGCTAGGCTAATCCTGCGCGGCTACTCAAGCTCTACGAGCATAAAAATTTGTGTTAGTCCTTCTCTTAACATTCACCTTTCAGTGCGATACATATTTCCCAATGAAGGATGTCTTGGCGAGGACCATGTCTGACTGTTCAGGAAGAATCCACTTTGAGATGGACCTCTTTTTCAGCCTGGAGTTCCTGCCACGAGAGGAAACAGGAATAAGCTGCTGCGTGCCAGCTCAAGGGAAATATGAGGTACGACAATGACAGCCGAAATAAGCAGTTTGTGTTCCGTGCAGGATGAACTAAGGCATTTCAGTTGTGTAAGAACATCCAGTTCAACAGTGTACTGCGACGCTTCGGTTGACATCCTACTATGAGCACACAGTGGGTTTCGGTAGTGCGCTCCTGTGACGTTTTGCCCATTCCGAATATAATTTGTTGGTACCACACCATAGGAGCACTAGAAAAAACACACAGCTTCACCTTCACCCAACTTTCGCATTTCTGGCTGTTGCGAGCAATTTGTTTTCGATGTTTAATTTCCTCTACCTTGGAGTTATAATAATACATCTAGAACTCGCCCACAGCGATTTGACGACTAAAGAGGTCATCTGAACCGGTCTGACGCAGCTGCAACATATTCGCTCCTGCCTCGATCCGGCTTGCCTTTTGATTGAGTGTGAGCAGTCCCGGAAAACAGCGTTTGCCAACGTCTGTCTTGAACACAATTTCTTTCAAGCTGTTCAGACCTGATCCACGACTAGTTTTTGCTTTTTCCACTATCGCCTCGATTGTGTGACGAAACTCTGCGAGCATCAGGGGCTTTCCACGGACAATTGCTTTGCTCTGCTTTATCATTCACAGTTTTGAGCGTCTATGGCAGATACCTACTGTCATATTTTGGTGCATTGTTTTAGTACTCTTCCGCCTGCACGTTATGGATAATTGTAGCTATGGTCCCCTTCAAAAACATTAAACGAGGGGTCGTCAAAAATTTCTGACACGTGGAGCACCTTTTAACTGTGGAATTGCAGGTGAATCTGGAGTTTCACCAGCGCCATGGGCGACGCTGAGGGTAAAGACCGAGAACTATCTGCCAGTAACCAGACGGCAACGGACAGAAGCCTACTCGTAAGACAGAAGAGCAGCTGTCGCCTCCTTGGTTATAGGTTCACTGAGACGGGGAACGTCGTCTAGTGAACTCTTAAAATTAAAAAGACAGTTGATGTAAACTGCATTTGCTATGTGCTGTGTTAGTTTAACTTTGATTATTTGCACTTAACCATTAAGGGCCTTTTTTGTGTTATCTTACATGCGGTGTTGCAGACATCATCATTCAACAAGTCCCAAAGATAAGTAAACCTATTTAGATCATTTGTGTGACTTTGTTAATAATTTGTTCTAGTGCTGTAGAACCTTCGTTCTCCTATCCTGTCACCTGACCCTGTGGCACAGCTGTGTAATAGTGGCAGGGAGAAATTGCCTTGGGAGTGTACTGCACCTGAAGTCGTTTCGCGAACCCACAAGCTCGGGCTACCGTAAATACCTTGGCAACTCGGCCTCCACAGCAGGAGCGACGAGGCCTTTACAAAACTGCTGTCGAAGCAAAGGTATTTTTGCAATTTAAGCATACAAGACATTAATTTGAATCACTGTCATTTTTTTTACTTAACTGCTAAGGTCATCAGTCCCTAAGCTTACACACTACTTAACCTAAATTATCCTAAGGACAAACACACACACCCATGCCCGAGGGAGGACTCGAACCTCCGCCGGGATCATACGCAGAATACATGACCGCAGGGAACTTCAAACACAAAAAAATCGTGACAAGAGTGTAGTAAAATAAAATATTTGAGTATGAATTCAGTATAACAAATACTGCAGATCAACTACTTTCATACACCGATAAATAGAAATATGAAGACGTCATTACAAGCTATTACCTAGTTTTGTAAAAAAGAACAAGGATTTAAATGGGAAGGATGAGATTCTTTTCATTTGCACGCTGTGACTATATCTGATAGAATTTAGGACTGTTACAACCGAATACTTTCCTCTACATTGAGACGCAATCTGTATTTTGTTTTAGTGGAAATGTATCAGAGGACACTGATTCACATAAGTAATTCTTTGAGAAAGGAAGAAGAAAAAGTTCAGCTTCATTTGATAAGATTTTAAACTCACCTTTTAAAATACGCAAAAAATCCGAGCCCGATTGCTTAGTGTCAAACTTTGTGGCCGCAATCTGACGCCAAAACAAGCAAGCATTCATAGTATTATGAACTTAGAGGGCCTGACTTTTTCGATGCAGGGTATGGATTTACAACCCAAACACTTTCTTTCATGTTTTCTTACAGTCTTTGTGGAAAATTAGAGTGCAAAAAATCAAGAAAACACTACACGTGAACTTCAAACCCATTTTGGATATACGCAGGAATGTCTCATTAGAATTCTCCTTTACTTTTTTCATTGAAAAACTATCCAGGGTCCAATTTTTGATTGGCCCTGCGCAAAACTTAAGCTTTTTCAAAAAGGCTTCTACATTATTTTTAGCATAAAAACAGTAACTGCTTTTCCTTGAACTGGTTGATATAAATCATTAGCTTTTCTAAAAATATCGGCGAAATACGCAAAGTTCATTAGCCAACGATTGCCAGCCAACCTCTCTTTATAAGCGTAATCAGTTTCAGTCAAGAACATTTCCCCAATTGAAAAAGGCGCATAAAAACTTTGATCACGGCGGGGCCATCTTATTTCTATGTGAAGAAGTAGAGGTGTAAGCAGACCTTCCATATGATGATATAAGGTTTTGCAGAGCCTGCTATTTTTAGGTCGCGATTTTATACAATTTACTATTGTAACTGTTTTACCCAGTACTGTTTTTTTATAGAAGGTGACTTCTTCTTTATTGCAAGGACCTGATGGTCGTAGTGACTACAGCTGTACCACTTGGCTCTATTTATAGTTTTGTGATTGCAACAGACGTCTTACCACTCATCACTTTCGGTCCATCTGTGCACAATTTGACGCAATTTCCCATGGGATACTATGTTAAAGTAGATCCTCTTGAAAAAAACTTCTTGTATGAGTCGAGCAAATACGATTAATATTGCCAAACCAGCTACAGCTGTTGATTCATCCATCTCAAGTGGAAATTCAGTGGATTTCATGTTTTATACGTGAAATTAAAGTAAGTTACTCATCCTCTAGTAAGTCCACTATCCGGCATGGGAATGTATCATGTGTCAAAGGAACTGCTTCTATCACTTTAGCGTCTTTTACACAAGGCTTCAAAAGCTTAACAGCGCTAGTGTGGATCTCACCGTCTTGAGTAACTCTGCAACTTACAAAATAAGATCCCATCGATGCCTTTTCTTTGACAATTTTTAAAAGGTGTGACATGTTTTTCTGTTCTTGCCTACTTCCTTCTAAGAATATCCTTCGGTTTCTCCTTTCATTCTGGACGCAACCCCTTGAAATGACGACGCATTTTTGCTGGAAGCATTGGACTATTTGGCAAGAGCTAGCCTCAGATTAGACACTGAGATTTATTATCAGCGGTTCAAGTGAATTCAATATCCTCGTACCACTCGTGATACCTTTGTTCTGACGTTTTGGTAACAGTGGAACAGGTCTCCGCGAAATTAGAGCTGTATTCTCATTGGCGAACACTGGAAGTTGTGTTGCATCCGCTGTCACTGATTCGTCGAGAAAACAGTTCTGCTCAGCCGCAGCAGTACGTCCACCTTCCCCTGCGTTGAAATTAGAAAGTAATATGTACATCATCTCGGTGCAGTAATGACATAAATATGATGAAATAATAATACATGAGACAGAAATCAAAATGTTACCTTAAGCTACGTACTTACAAAAATACATATTTAAGAAACGTGCAAATGAACTAACAAGTTAGTTTGTGTGGCCATGAAATGCTTCACAAAGTATTTAAATTATAAAAAGTACATCGATCAAAATTCAAATTAAAGGCGTCACGATTTTGGTCTTTCGTCGTTTCATCTTTTTCTTTCTACCTGACGTGTCCAAGCTGTGAGTTTTCCTGTGGCTTATTTCAGTACGTCAAAAAAATTCTTTTTTTTTCTTTTTAGGTTGAAACACTGCAAAACTTCCTTTTTTAGTTTCGAAAAACTAGCAATTCTGCTGGGAACTGTGTCCCATTAAACAACGAATGAAATGTTTTTAATTGGCCCCTTTTTTTTAGCGAGCGATGTATTGAAAGCTTTCAAGACGTAAAAGCTTATAAATTAGAAGCGCACGTGCCTACCTTCAAAAACCTGTGTGAGGCGAGTTACTGAGTAGACGAATAACCGCAGATTACGCTCGCCTACTAATGGGCTGCGCCATTTTGCAGCTCTTCTAGCGCTCTGCCACCATACAGTGGCACAGGAATTTCCTTGTGTGATTGCACCAGATACGTGTATCGGCAAATATAAAAATTGATTAAGTACGAAATTTCATTTTTTCGAGGTTATAACTAAAACCTTATGACTAAATGTACGTAATCGTTTAATGTGCAAGGGAGCTTTGGTTGTAAATTACACTGAGGTGTCAAATGTCATGGGAAACCTCCTAATATTGTGTCGAACCTCGTTTTCCAGGCTTAGAGCAGCAACTCGTCGTGGTATGGACTCAAAAAGTCGTCGGAAACCTCATGCTGAAATAATGAGCCATGCTGCTATAGCCGTCCATAATTGCGAAAGGTTGCCGGTGCAGGACTTTTTGCACGAACTGACCTCTCGGTTATGTCCCACAAATGTTCGATGGGATTGATGATGGGCGATCTGGGTGGCAGATCATTCGCTCGAAATTGCCAGGAATATTCTTCAAACCAACAGTAAACAACTGGATCCCAGTGACATGGCACATTGTCATCCATAAAAACTTCCATTGTTGTTTGGAAATATGAGGTCCACGAATGACTGCAGATGGTCTCCAGGTAACCGTGAACAATCATTTGCAGTCGTTGATCTGTTCATTTGTACCAGAGGACACAGTCAATTCCATGTAAATACAGCCCACAGCATTGTACAGCCACTACAGTTCACGTAGTGCTTTGCTGATAACTTAATTCCTTGGCTTCGTGGGATCTGCGCTACACTCGAACCTTACCATCAAATCTTACCAACTGAATTCGGAATTCATCTGATCAGGTTACGGCTTTCTAATCGTCTAGGACCCAAGCGATTTGGTGGCGAGCCCAGGAGAGGCGCTGCAGGGGACGTCGTGCTGTTAGCGAAGACACTCCCGTCAGTCGTCTGCTACCATAGTTCACTAACGCCAGATTTCGCCGTACGGTCCTAACGGATGCGTTCATCGTATGTCGCACATTCATTTCTGCGGTTATTTCACCCAGTGTTACTTGTTCGTCAAGGTTACGCAAATGTCGGACGTTAAGTGAATGTTGTCACCCTCCACGTTGTCCGTGGTGAGAGGTAATGCCTGAAGTTTGGTGTCCTCGGAAAATTGTTGACACTGGGGATCTCGGAATATTGAATTTGTTAACGATTTCGGAAAGTGGATGGCCCATATACCTAGCTCCATCTACTATTCCTGTTGAGTCATGTCGTGCAACCATAATGATGTCGGAAACTATTTCATATGAATCAACTGGATACAAATAACAGCTCCACTGACCTTTAATACCTTTTATACACGATACTACTAACATCTGTATAGGTGCATATCGCTGTCCCACGGTTTGTATCACTTCAGTGTCTGCGAATTTGGGATCGCCCACGGTGGGTAGTACATTACTGTCTGATTTGCATTTATTCCATTTTTGCTCCAAATCTGGTTTTAAATGTATTTACAACAATAGACAGTAAGTTTCATAACTTCATGAAACGTTCTTTTACTATGGATTACAAACTCGGAAAGAGAATAACATTCATTTTGCAGAATTTAGGTTTGGTGTCGGGGGATATATGTAACCTCTTTCATATTAACGAAATTTCTGTACTTGATTTAATTTATGTATTGGACTTTCCCGGTAAAGTCAAACACAAAACCATCTGGAGAACTCGTAACAGTGGCTAGTGCCAAGTTGGCAATGTTTGAATCTAAGATGCATTTTCTCGTTGTTCGCAGTAGAAATTTATTAATTTTCGAAGACTGAGTGCACCACTTAGCCAGTTATAACCAGCCTATGAAGACTAAATATGGAAAGAAGATTGGTGACGTTTGCGTTACTGAAGTATCCTCGTCACCAAGAGTAGCCCATTTGAAGTTTTCCAAACTATTTTATCACGAACTACCAAGAAAAAGTTAACGGCATGGGATATAAGGCATATTGCGTAGTACACGGTGCGAGACCATGTCAAGAAACATGTAGGATGACCACTATGACTATCGTGCAGCAAAAACTCTCGTAGACTCTACTGGACTGAAGTATTCCACGTAGTTCGGAAACAGGCCGCCACATACGCAACAGTGTGCTGAATTTCAACGTATGAAATAGGTAGCGATTACACCTCAGTCACACAGTCCACACGTTAGCTTCGAGATGGAGAACACAGACATATAATGCGGCAGTTTTAGAGCAGTGACGACAGCAACCACAACCATTTGAAGATGTGGAACAGTTCTCGATGAAATATTGTCGACTTCCAAAAGTCATCCGGCAGTGAACCTCAGGAATGTATTTGCAAATAGGTCCGTCGTTAATGGCTGAAAAGTCAAGTCAACATAAATTATTTTCAGCGGAACTTTCTGTGGCGTCCAATTGCGCTTAATTTCGTGTAATTCCCGCGGATTTGTAATCGCTCTGGCCGCAAGAGCGCTAGGAACGTTTAGAGGGTAGGTCGGAGAAGGTACTTAAGGGCTGCGAAAGTCGAGGCACAAGGAGAGGGTGACACGGGCGGCGAGGGGCGCAAGTGGAGTGGCGTGTGGGTGTGGCCAATCGTCTGCTGTGTCCGTTGGCAAAAGTGGTGCCTTTGCTGATTGCGGGTTTGTTGGGGACGAGTGTTGGTCGCAGCCGTGAACATGGCTCGTTAAAAGCTACTTCGGCAGGACTTAACAGTATATGGCGTGTCCTCTGCTATTGAAGTTGCAAGCAGTTTGTGTCCATTGTGGTGACGCGTTGGAGTCCGGTGTGACCTTTGCAAGTACTGGACACGGTGGCGTCTGCTGGATGATATCCGTGAGCTTCCGACTACGAGGAATATTCGTTACATCCTTCTCTCTGCGCTCTCTAAGCAAGCGTTTGCGAATGGGCGCTGGATTTTACTAGAAATCACGGTGAGCTTCCGATTAATATGCACGTCACTTGGTATCGTGTGGTGGCTATTGTGACTCCGTATGCTGGTTGCCCGTTGTTGTTTATGAAGGTTCTGCCTGGTACTACTTGAGTTCAGTTCTGTCAATGTGTGTGGACTTGTGGCTGTCACTATTCCAAACTGATTCTAGGATCTAAGGGTATAGAATGCAGATGTAATACTTCTGATTTACGAATTGTACCTTATAGTCTCACGAGCTCGAGCTGTTTATTAAACTGTTTCCATCTACCAAAAAACTAAAGAACAATTTCTGCTTTTGTAGTATGTTAATTTTTACTAAATAATTAACGAGTTGTCTCTGTGTTACAGGACTGGTGATTGTATCTCTTGTTAACCTTGATCTTGTTAAAAATGACCAAAATTTTTAATGAAGGTTCCTAGTACTGTGGCAGCGGCAACCGCCGTCCTATTTTAGTAGACAAAGAGGATTTATTGCTACTGGCGTCGCCTCTGCCACCACCTGTATTATCATGAATTTGAACCACCTTGGACAATCATTTTTGCCACTTCAAGGCGATAGCCGATGGTTGATATTTGTGGCCTAATTATTTCATCATATGTTTTGCTGTTCGTAATGTAAATGTATCTTTAATTACATCAATTAATATTCTTTACCAAAAGTGAGTGTTTTTATACTATTGACCTTTTGCGGTGTTTTCCTCCAGTTGGTTATTGAAATTTTGTATTTTTCGATGCTTCGAAAATAAACTCATTATTGTTTTCAGAACCGCTATTAAATTCATTGTGGCTAAGTACCTTTCCACTCAACGCCAGCTCCCTACCACTTCTCGCTTTTCATCTAATCGGTTTGACAGTGAAGGGTAGCTTAATTGAAGTGAGTCCTTTATCCGATGATAGATCTTCCCCTGATATACACATAAATCGTATGCTGACACAAACGTTACTCGACAAAAGGGAACGTGTGATGGGCGGTTAATTTCGCTCATATAATAGGGTTGTGTAATATTTATGGCTATGCCTTTCCTCGTCTCTGAAATAGAGGATGGGAACATAAAGTTCCTAATCACCAAACCTTGCGAAAATCTCATGGGTTAAATTACAAACCTCTCCAGTGGGTCTCATGAAAGAAGGGCATGTGACACACTGGATAGTGGTGTGTCCTCGGATGGTTAATTTCGGCTATATGGTGTCCCAGGCTTTCAACCTATACACCCCGTCGTCATCAGACAACATGGCATTCTAAGCACACTCTCAATTAGGCACACCCGTTCATCAGGCACACTAACGACAGAGCTGCCACACACCATTTGAAAAAGGGCCACTGTGCGTATTTAGTGTTAATGACTTGGAAACGATACTGTAAATATAACTGTCTATTCGTTTTGTAAATGCACCCCTACTCTAGGGGTTCCCCTACAGGCGGAATAACGGGAAACCGCTACGAACAGACGAGAAGACAAATGGGTCGCTCCCCACGGCAGTAGTAGAAATTTTGGTTAATAAGATAAAGAAATAAATACATAAACTTCTTTAATCTTCCCCCCCCCTCCCCACACACACACACACACACACACACACACACACACACAGCCTAGAGCACGTTGCATGTGCGTGGCGACGGGACCGGCAGACTACGGGTGTCAAAACCTGCCCTGCCCGTCATCTGCCCGTCATCCTCTCCCGCAGTGGTTGCTCGGATAAAAAAATGAAAAAATAGGAGGAGCGTTTTTGATTAGCAATCAAAACATCCCGGTTCCAGATTTGAATCCCACCATTGCTTAAATTTTCAATAACTATCAACATTGGCGGTCGAAAACATCCAGCATAAGAAGTTAGCCTCACTGCCAAAGAGGATGGAGCAGCAGACAGAGGCTCAGGACAGCCTCTTTCCCATGGAGTGGGAGACCACTCCTAAAAGGGGAAGAGCAGCGATCAACGGCGTGAGGATGCAGAAGGTAATGGAAACCACTGCAGTAAATACACATAATGTGTATCCACATAACATGTCGCCTGCAACTGAAAAAGCGTGATGATGATCTCTCCATTGGAAAAAAAATCCAGGGTAGTTCTTCGGGTAGGGACTGCCTAGGGGGAGGTTGCCATGAGAAAAACATACATTAACCAATGGAAGGATAACGTTCTTCGAGTAGGGGTGTGGAATGTCAGAGTCTTGAACGTGGTAGGAAAGCTAGAAAATCCGAAAATGGAATTTGAAGGGCTTAGTTTCGATACAGCGGGGTCAGTGAAGTGAAGCGTAAAGAAGGCAAGCATTTCTGGTCAGCATAAAATGGTATAAAGGGATCAGGATTCATTATGAATTTGAAGGTAGGTAAGAGAGTGTGTTCCAGTGAACAATTAACTGATAGGATTGTTCTCATCAGAATCGAAAACAAACCTGCACCGACAACCGTAGTTCAAGTATACATGCCGACGTCACAAGATGCAGATTAAGTGATAAAGTATACGAGGACGTTGGACAAGTAATTCAGTAATCGTTGGGACTGGAATTTGGTTGTAGGGGAAGAAAGAGAAGAAAGGGTTATGGTACTTACCGTGTCGTCCGAACAAGACACAGCCAGGGCAAAAGCAAGGCGTTTGTTACAGTTCCCCGCAGTTGTTTAAAGGACAATGTAAGACATATGGACTAGCAGGCCAAATGTGTGATTGGATTGAAGTGTTCCAAGATAACAGAAAGCAGCATTTCACTCTCATTGGAGAGAATTCCTCCGAAGTAAGAGTGATTTCAGGTGTGATCCAAGAGAGTGTCGTAGGACCGTTGCTATTCACAATATATATAAATTACTTTCTGGATAACATCGGAAGTTCACTGAGGCTTTTTTTCGGATGGTGCTGTTGTACATCGAGAGGTTGTAACAATGGAAAATTGTACTGAAATCCAGGAGGATCTGTAACGAATTGACGCATGGTGCACGGAATGGCAACTGAATCTCAATGTAGACAAGTGTAATGCGCAGCGAATACATAGAAAGAAAGATCCTTTAACATTTTGCTACAATATAGCAGGTCAGCAACAGGAAGCAGTTAATTCCGTAAATTATCAGGGAGTAGGCTACGGAGTGATTTAAAATGGAGTGACCATATAAAATTAATTGTCGGTAAAGCAGATCCCAGACTGAGATTAATTGGAAGAATCCTAAAGAAATGCAGTCCGAAAACAAAGGAAGTAGGTTACACTACACTTGTTCCCCCACTGCTTGAATACTGCTCACCGAGAAGAGATAGAGAAGGTCCAACGGAGAGCAGCGCACTTCATTACAGAATCATTTAGTAATCGCGAAAGAGTTACCGCGATGATAGATGAACTCCAGTGGAAGACTCTGCAAGAGAGACAGTCAGTAGGTCGGTACGGGCTTTTGTAGAAGTTTGGATAACATACCTTCACCGAGGAGTCAAGCAGTATACTGCTCCCTCCTACGTATATCTGGCGAAGAGACCATGAGGATAAAATCAGAGAGACTAGAGCCCACACAGAGGCATACCGACAATCTTTCTTTCCGCTAACAATACGAGACTGGAATAGAAGGATCCTTTCGCCACACACCGTCAGGTGGCTTGCGGAGTATGGATGTAGATGTAGAGAGCACCACATGCCCAAATATGCGAGCTGGTGCCAGTGCCACAGAGACTCACCGCTTGCGGGAAGTTCGACAAGTGCCATGGGCGGTGTTGAGAATGAAGATATTGATTTCGCCTCGGCCAATTGCCGGCCGAGAACAATCAGCCAATGACCGGACGCCAACAGACAGAAGCCAGCCCGGAAGATAGAAGAGCAGCTCTCACCTACTTGGTTATAGATCATAGTTCAGGGTTGACTTAAATAGGGAACGTGGTTTAGTGAACTCTTTGAAGTGAACAGACATTTGTAAATTGCATTGCTTGTATTGTGAAGTTGACCTACGATTATATTACATGCAGTGTTCCAGACTTAATCATTCACCGTCATAAGGATTCCTAAACCTGTTTAACTCATTTGTGTGACTTTGTTACTAATCTGTTGGAGTGTTGTAGAAGCTTCGTTTTCCTGTGTTGTTACCTGACCCTGGGGCCCAGCTGCGTAATACTAGCATGGGGTAACTGTCTTATCAGTGTACTGCACCTGAAGCCAATTCACGGTCTCACCAACTCGGCCTCGACAGCAGTAGCGACGAGCCCTTTACAAAACTGACGACAAGGATTTACGAAACAACTAGCTATGAGAGAGGAGGAAGTCTAATTGAGGTCTGTAATACATTATGCTAGTACCAGCGACTACTATGTTCAACAATCACAAGAAGAGGTAGACTAGGAAAGTGTGCTGGCGTAAGCTGTCGCCAGCACACCACATGGCAAAGAGATTGCGAGAAGGTCGGTAGAGGCCAAAGACACCCTCGCAACGAACGCGTCGACAAAATCCTCTCGGCCGCTTGTATTTAGATCGCCGCCGCGGGCTAGAGGGCCCAATCAGTTCCAGTGTGTCATTGAGAGAGACACCGAGACGTGAGTCGCATACCAGTCACTTGCAGTTGCAGACAGTCGCCGGCACATAGCTAAAAGGGTAGTGTACATAGCGCACTTGTACTTCACTAGTAGTGGGTCTAAACTGGACTATCTTAAGTAACTTTCTGTTCTGATCAATAAAAAAATAAATGAAATGTTCGTATGGCATTTATTGGCCGGGATATCCCCTTCGGGGTTCCGCCACCGTATTACAAGTCTTCTTAGTTGACGCCTCTTCGGTGACTTGCGTGCCAATGATGATGAAAATGATGATGAAAGACACACAACACTCAGTCCCCTGCTGGGAATTGAACCACGCCCCCTTGCATGGTTAGTGGACTGGTTGCGCTATGGAGGCGGACTGATTAACAAAAAACCCAGTTGATACATGTGTGCAGTTATGTTACAGGAAGAGGATACCAGCCACCAAACTACATACTTTGCTTGCTTACCATGGCACAGATCTACAGTGACAACGAGATGACACAAGTGAAAAAGCTGGGAAATACAAGAGGAGTTCGTCAGAATACATCATGGTCAGAGAAAGATTTCGAATTAGATACTCGATTGTAAGGCATACTGAGTTGGATACATAGACTTAGATTACAATCTAATATTTTACGAGATCTGTTAGAAATAATCAATACGCAAAGAAGCGGGATACAGAAGTACTAATAAATGAAGAGAAATCCTTGAAATTCTCATAGGTTATAGACATAGCAATAAGGAATACCGCAGTAGGCAGTGCAGTTCAAGCGGAATGGACATTTCTAAAAAGGGCAGTCACAGGAGTTAGACAGAAAAACCTTGCTACAAAGAAGAGAACTGAGAAGAAAACATGAGTAACTGAAGAAATATTTAAGATTGATGAAAGAAGGAAGCGCAGATACGTTCAGAAAAATTCTGGAATACAGTTACAAAAGTCCTGAGGATTGAAATAAATAAGAAGAGCGGGGAAGACAAGACGAAATGGCCACTTGAGAAATGTGAAGGAATCGGAAAAGAAATGATTGTCGGAAGGACTGACTCAGCATATAGAAAAGTCAAAACAATCTTCAGTGAAGTTAAAAGCAATAGTGGTAACACGAAGAGTGTGACGAGAATTATACATTAAATGGAGAGCAGAGGGCAGATATGGGGAAAGAGTACACTGAAGACCTCTATCAGGGATAAAATTTGTCTGACGTGGTAAAGAAGAAACAGGAGTCGATATAGAACACAGAGGCGATCCAGTACTATTATCAGAATTTAAAAGAGCTGTTCAGGTAGTGAAGGGATATGAAAATTCAGTGGTCATAGGGGACTGAAATTAATGGTCGTAAATGAAGAGAAGAAAAAGTAGTAAGTGAATATGGAATGGCAGTAAGGAATGGGAGGCCACCTGGTAGAATTTTTCACAGAGCGTAACAATATTAGCAAACACCTGGTTTAAGAATAATGAAAGAAGGTTGTATATGTGGACGAAGCCAAGAGACACTGTAAGGTTTCACATAGATTATTTAATAGTAAGGCAGTGATTTAGGAACCTGGTTTTAAATTGTAAGACATTTCCAGGGGCAGATTTGTACTCTGGCCACAATCTATTGCTTATGAACTGTAGATTAAAACTGAAAAAACTTGAAAAAGGTGGGAATTTTAAGAGATGGGAAGTGGATAAATTGAAAGAACCAGAGGTTGCAGAGAGCTTCAGAGAGAGCATTATGGAACAATTGACGAGAGCTGGAGAAAGAAACACAGTGGAAGAAGAGACAGGAAATAGTGAAGGCAGCAGAGGAAGAAGTAGGTAAAAAGACGAAGTCTAGTAGAAATACTTGGGTAACAAAACAGATATTGAATTTAATTGATGAGAGGAGAAAATATAAAAATGGAATAAATAAAGAAGGCAAAAAGGAATACAAAGTCTCAAAAATGAGACCGACAGGAAGTGCAAAATGACTAAGCACGTATGGCTAGAGGACAAAAGTAAGGATGGAGAGGCGTATATCACTAGGGGTAAGGAAGGTACTGCCTACAGAAAATTAAAGAGACCTTTGGAGAAAAGAGATGCACTTGTATGAATATCAAGAGCTCACTCTGAAAAGCAGTTCATAGCAAAGATGTGAAATCAGAATGGTGGAAGGAGTATATAGAGGGTCTATACAAGGGCGACGTACTTGAGGACAATATAGAAGGGAATGTAGATGAATATGAAATGGGAGATATGATACTGCATGAGGGGCTTGTCAGAGCACTGGAAAACCTAACTCGAAACAAGGCCCCAGGAGTAGGCATCATTCCATTAGAACTCCTGATAGCCTTGGGAGAGCCAGCCCTGGCAAAACTCCACCATCTGGTGACCAACATATATGAGACAGGCGAAATACCCTCAGACATCAAGAAGAGTACAATAATTCCAATCCCAATTAAAGCTGGTGTTGACAGTTGTGAAAATTACCGAACTATCAGTTTAATAAGTCACGACTGCTATATACTAACACGAATTGCTTACAGATGAATGGAAAAACTGGAAGATGCTGACCTCGGGGAAGATCAGTCCGTAGAAAACTTATCTTAGATTAAGGAAATGCAGCCGGCCGGGGTGGCCGAGTGGTTCTAAGAGCTTCCGTCAGGAACCACACGTCCGATACGGTCGCAAGTTCGAACCCTGCCTCGGGCACAGATGTGTGTGATGTCCTTAGGCTGACTGATGACCTCAGATGTTAAGTCCCTTAGTGCTCAGAGCCATTTGCACTATTTTTTGAAGGAAATGCAAACCTTCGTTTCTACCACTTGTAGACTTAGGAAAAGGTTTTGACTGGAATACTCTCTTTCAAATTCTGAAGGTTGCAGGTTAAGGGAGCCAAAGGCTATTTACAATGTGTACAGAAACCAGACGGTATTTATAAGAGCCGAGAGGCTTGAAGGGGAAGCACTGGTTGGGAAGGGAGTAAGACTGCGTTGTAGCCTATCCCCAATGTTATTCAGTTTGTATATTGAGTAAGAAGTAAAGGAAATGAAACAAAAATTTGGAATATGAATCAAAATTCATGGAGAAGCAATAAAAACTTTGATGTTTAACGATAACAGTGTAATTCTGTCAGAGACAGCGGAGGACCTGGAAGAGCAGTTGAACGGAACGGACAGTGTCTTGACAGGAGGATATAATATGAACGTTCGCAAAAGCAAAGCGAAGATAATGGAATGTAGTTTATTTAAATCACTTGATGCTGAGGCAATTAGATTGGAAAATGAGACACTTGAAATAGTAGAAGCGTTTTTTTCATTAGGGGAGCAATATAACTGATGATGGTCTAAGTAGAGAGAATATAGAATGTAGAATAGCAATGGCAAGGAAAGCGTTTCTGAAAAAGAGAAATGTGCTAACATCCAGTATAGATTTAAGTGCCAGGAAGTCTTTTCTGAAAGTATTTGTATGGAGTGTAGCCATGTGTGGAAGTGAAGCATAGTCGATAAATCGTTTAGAGAAGAAGAGAATAGAAGCTTTTGTAATGTGGTACTACAGAAGAATGCTGAAGATTAGATGGTAAGATCATGTAACTAGCGAGGAATTACTGAACAGAAATGGGGAGAAGTGGAATTTGTGGCATGACTTGACTAGAAGCAGGGATCGGCTGGTAAGACACGTTCTGAATCATGAAGGGATCACCAGTTAGGTATTGTAGGACAGCGAGGAGGGTAAAAATCGTAGAGGAAGACCAAGATATGAATACACTAAGCTGATTCAGAAAGATTTAGGTTGAAGTAGTTACTTGGAGATTTAGGGACTAGCACAGGATAGAATAGCATGGAGAGCTACATCAAAGCAGTCTTCGGACTGAAGGCCTCAACAACAATATAGATATCTTAAGATCGAATAAGGCAGATGGAGTAGAAAACATTCCATCAATATTTCTAGTACCAATGGGGGAACAGGCAACGGCCGGCCGAGGTGGCCGAGCGGATCTAGGCGCTTCCGTCCGCAACCGCCCGACTGCTGCGGTCGCATGTTCGAATCCTACCTCGTGCATGGATGTGTGGGTGTCCTTAGGTTGGATAGGTTTTAGTAGTTCTAAGTTATAGATGACTGAAAACCTCAGATGTTAAGTCACACAGTGCTCATAGCCATTTGGACAATATTTGAAGAGGCAACAAAATGACTGTTCACACTGGTAGGTATAGTCCGCCGATATACTATCTAACTATCGTGAAAACGTCGTCTAGACAAATCCGAAGACTGGCAAGTGCGAGAATTATCGCACAATCGACTTGACAGACCATGCATCCAAGCCGCTGAGAAGAAAAATATACAGACGAACGCTAGAGGAAATTGAGGATGTGTTACATGACTATCATTTTGGTCTTAGGAATGGTAAAGCCCACAGAAAGGCAGTGGAAAACAGAAGCAAGACTGAAACAAAATCAAAAGATTTTCTTACGATTTTTCAACCTGGAAAATGCGTTCAACAATGTCAAAGAGTGCAAGATGTTCGAAATTCTAAAGGAAATACGGACAAGCTATAGGAAGATACGGGTATTATAAAACATGTTCAAGAGCCGAGACGGAGTAATATAAATGGAAGACGAAGGACGAAGTGCTCGAATGAAAAAGGATGTAAGATGGAATTGTAGTCTCTCGACCCTAATGCTCAATCTATACATCGAAGAAGCAATAATGAAAATAAAACAATGGTTCAGGAGTCGGATTAAATTTCAAGGAGAAAGAATATCAACGATAAGATTCGATGATGACTTTGAAATCCTGAGTGAAAGTGAAGACGAATTACACGATGTACAAGTGTTGGAACTTTAACTGTGGCAACTATTTGTTTCAGCTCATACAAAATAGATACGTGTTTCAAAGTTTTGCTGACCTTCCGAGTAGTCTCCAGCATTGTGTAGAATCCGTTGCCAGCGATGTGGAAGTCGTAGGATACACTTAGCGGTGCCTGTTGTGTTGTCAGTTAAAGCGTCGCGGTCTATTGCTCGACGAATTTGTAGCAGTTCTGAATCGAATGCCGTGAAGTGTTTTATTTAGGTTAGAAATCGAGTTGAACTCACGAGGGCTTACGTCAGGGGAGTGCAGTAGGTGGTATAGCATTTATCAGTCCCATCAGTCAAATCAGTAACAGCTTGCGCTGTACGTGCTTGAGCACTGTCCTGCAAAATGATGGTCAGGTCCTGCAGAAAGTATCATCACTTCGGTCTCTATGCTGTTCATTTTTTGAACACAACCTACGACCAGCTAAGAGACAGTAGTGAAGACGCTTTCCGGAGGACCTGACCATCATTTTGCAGGATAATGTTCAACCACGTACAGTGCAAACTGTTACTGATTTGGCCATGCAGGGTAGCCAAGCGGTCTAAGGCGACTTCTCGCGGTTCGCGCGGCTCCCCCCGTCGGAGGTTCGAATCCTCCTTCGGGCTTGGGTGTGTGTGTCGTCCTTAGCGAAAGATAGTTTAAGTTAGATTAAGTAGTGAGTAAGCCTAGGGACCAATGGCCGCAGCAGTTTGGTCTCATAGTCCTTACCACAAATTTCCAATTTTTGTTACTGATTTGTTTGATTGATGGGGCTGCTAAGTGCTATACCACCTACTGCACTCCCCTGACTTAAGCCCTCGCAAGTTATACTCGATTTCTAAACTGAAGGAAACACTGAACCGCATTTACTTCAGAACTGCTACAAATTCGTCGGGCAGTAGACCGCGACGCTCGAACTGTCAACACACCTGGCACTGCTCAGTATATCCAGGTCAGTAAAACTTTGAAAGACGTATCTCATTTGTATGAGCTAAAGTTAACAGTTGCCACTATTAAAGCTCCATCGTTCGTACTTAATGGAATGAACAGCTTAATCGGAATCATATAGAGCTTGGTAGTAAAGCGGAGAAACGAAAGTAATAAGAAGTAGCAGAGTTTAGTATAGCGGGAAAATTAATATCAGAACTGATGGTCTCGAAGTAGCTGAATTTAAAGGATTCTGCTACATAAGCGACAAAATAACGAACGACGAACGGAGCAGGAAGACATCAAACGCAGACTACTGCTGGCAATGATGGCGTTCTAGTCGAAGAGAAATCTGTTAGTATGAAACTAGGTCTTAATATAACTAAGAACTTTCTGAGAATCTACGTCTGAAGCAAAGCATTGTATGGTAGTGAAACAAGGACTGTGGGAAAATCAGGACAGGAGAGAATCGAAGCGTATAAAATGTTGTACAACATAATAATTCTGAAAATTAGGTTGACTGAGAAGGTAAGGAATGAGGAGGTTCTGCGCAGAATCGGAGAGGAAGGGAATGTGTGGGAAACACTGACAAGAAGAAGATATGGGATGATATAACGTTTGCTAAGACATTAGCGAATAACTTCCATGTCACTAGAGCATAAAAGTTGTAGTGGAAGTCACAGAGTGGAGTATATCCATCAAATAATTGACGACATATTTTGCAAGTGGTTCTGTGACGTGAACAGGTAGGCACAGGAACGGAAGTCGTGGCGTGCCACATTAACGAAGTCGGAAGACCGATGACTCAAAAATATAAAAGTACATAGACAAATAAAAATAAAAGCCACCTACTTCCTGCTGCAATACGTTCTATTTGCTCCACTTAGATTTCGCTTTTTACTTTAACTCACCTTCAATGGCATCTATAATGATAATGTTTTCTTGTCCGATATTTTTGGAGTATAAGACTGTTCACGTCTTGTTGTTTACGTAATTAAAATGTTACTTACAACTATCCGATTTTTTTCCTGCCAACTGTGTTTTCTCTCATCTAGTCACAAACTCACAAACTGGGAATCGCAGTATAAATTCACTAATGAAATAGAAGCAAATGTTTTTCATCGCCATTTTCATGTTATTTGTGCTAATTGTTATAGAGCACTGTTAGTCTTCTGTCAGTAGTTTTAGATATTTTACCGAAAACTGTGATTTAAAGTCGTAACTACTGTGTGTTCACTTTGAGTCTTGCTCTTTGGTTTCTTTACGTGCATGTTGTCAACCTAACAGGTATATGCTGAAAACTAACTTCTCTTCATTTCCTTTCTTTTTATATCTCTGTGATGTGTATTCATGTTTGTGTTTATGTGTGTTTTTTTGTGTGTTTGGGGGGGGGGGGGGGGGGAAGGGAGGGGGAGAGGGGGTGCGTGTGTCTGAGTGTAAGAGAGAGATTGTATATGTATTTTTTGTGGGTGTGAGCGGTTTTATCTACAAAATGGATGTTTCTTCAGTTCAATATTGTTGTGTTCGTAGGGGGCGAAATGTAGTGATTAGTTAGGAGAAGAAGAACTTCGTCACCGACATCGTTATAAAAACTTTATTGTAGATAATCAATTTCTGTAGATCTCCATAAAGGTTATTACACACACCTTATGCCATATAAATATAAAATGTTTCTATTGAATTTCCAAGTACATAAAGCAGGAAACTAGCGTTGGATTGCCACATCAAAATTTAAATTACTATGTATATCACAATTCACTAAACATCGTTCCCGTAACATAACAAGTCATGCCTACCAGGGCGCCACAAGGCTAACTACAATAGCTAATGCATGAAGCAAACTATGAGTGTTATGTTTTTGGGAATGCTGTTTTCGCGAACTGTGATGTACATAGTCATTTTTTGACGTGACAACGCATTGCTCATTTTATGTTTTATGAAACTGGAAATTCAGTGGAAAGATTTTCTGCGTAAATGGCACAAGATGATGATATGAATATAGTAATTTAGTTGTATCAAAACCGGTTATCTACATATGCAGCAAGCACAGAAAGTTTAATTGGCAAAACTTATCCAAGATCGCTATAAAGCTTCTATAGCAATCTTGGATAAGTAGTTATTCTCCTAATGATGCGTATGATAGACCCGTAAAAAACTTGTTTGACGGTAAATTGTTCCAAATCTTTCGTTGTAAAACTACTAGACATCTTCGACAGCTGTTCTTTCTAAGACACGTGTCAGCATTGTAACGTGTCACAGTGACTCTCATAGGATCTACAAACGGGCAGTTGGAGTATGCCGTGGCTGCGCCTGCCGCGTGTAAAGTAGGCAGGCCCGCGACGCAGGCTCCGCCCGGGGCAGGCTTGCTGCCTCGCCTGGCTTCCCGTCGCTTCCCATCGCTCCGCAGCCCGCTATGAATGTTAAATACCAGGCCAGAGGCATGCGCCGCGCCGCGCCGGTATGGGCTGCTGCGAGTAATATGCATGCTAATCGTTCCGCGTAGCTCGCGCTCCGGAACCACAATCAATACTTTAATCTGCACTAAAATATTGTTTTTATGATAGGCAACGTACGGGCGTCAAAATTTGAATTAACGCCCATTAGTCTAGGGAGCGACATGTTCTGCGAAGCACGATATTTTACGAAAATAACATTTTCCACATCGCTGCTACCGTTTCTGGAATATTCCAAAATTGTGAACCGAGTTAGTGATTTGAATCAAATTATGAACTCGTCCCCTCTACCCTCCCTTTTCTTCCTTAGCATGATGTTCACCTGCCTCTGAAAACGAAGGGAATCAAATACACTTACGGGATTAAAACCATAGCTAGCACACGTGCAGAAACACAACAGATAATTTTAACCAAAAGCAGACATAATGAATCCAAATGATTTATATTGCTGTGCAGTAGAATCATTGTTTCGTACGTTGCACCTCATTGAGAGCTCCTCATATACAAAGAAGTGAATCAATACCTCCACACATTACAAATGAAATTCTCACACCATGCTTCTTTGTCTGTGTGTGAGGTCTAATGCCATGAACTACAGTAAGCATTGTAGTATTGATTTAGCTCATAGCTAGACTGATACACCAGGAAAGTTTGAGAACGCACACTTTAACTGTACTAACGATGAATGTGTAATATATTGATTACTGTTCCACATACAATCTGGCGCAGTCAGAATTAGCCCATCCTTCCCACCCCTCCCCCACCCTCCACCACTTTGATTGTGAATGTCATTATTCTACTTCTAAGATAGAGCAAACAGCTACAACAGAGGACTGTTTTATGCAACGATTGATTGTTAGCAATCTGTCATTATTTGAATTTACTTCATCAGTAAGGTTGCAGTAATGTTAGACATTTATCTTTGCAGTCTGCAAAATGACTTTCTCGACAGAAGAAAGAACTGAAATTGTGGAAGTATATGTGAAAACAGGTTCCATTAAGGAAATTTACTATCTGGACAGAGGACTACCTGCGAAGAGAGCAATACAGAGTCTTTATAAAACTGGTGCACCTTCTGGTCTTTGCAAAATGTAAAACGACAAATAATTCCTTCAGTTCCCACTGCAGAAGTTATGCAGATACTCGCCGAAGGATTATTAAGAGCCCAAACGAGACATCGCGTAAATTGGCCCAACAGAGGCATATATGTTTGAAGAGTTGGCAGAAGATATTAAAAAGTCTTAATCCGAAGCCATATCTTGGCATAGTTGTGCAGCTATTACGTGCGGATAACAGTCAGAAACATGTAGATTACTGCTCGTGGCGTCTGAATAACATTAACGATCGATGGTTTGTTAGATCCTTCCCATTACATCATGAGTGGTAAGACATGGTCAATTGCCACTTTTCGCACCATACGGATATCTAAATCATTTTTCAATTCGGTCATCTGATGACTTGATAAGATGGTAAATGACAGCATCATATGCAAACAATCTAAGACAGCTATTCAGATTTTCTCCTATGTCGTTAATATAGATCAGGAGCAATAGAGGGCCTATAACACTTCCTTGGGGAACGCCGGATATTACTTGTGTTTTACTCGATGACTTTCCGTCTATTAGTACTAACTGTGATCTTTCTGACAGGAAATCAAGAATCCAATCGTACAACTTAAGCGATATTCCGTAGGCACGCAGCTTGGTTATAAGACGCTTGTGACGAACGGTGTCGAAAGCCTTCTGGATATCTAAAAACATGAAATCAATTTCACATCCCCTGTCGATAGCACTCATTACTTCATGAGTATAAAGAGCTAGTTGTGTTTCGCAAGAACGATATTTTCTGAATCCGTGCTGGCTATGTTTCAATAAATCGTTTGCTTCGATGTACTTCATAATGTTCAAATGCAGTATGCGTTCCATATCCCTACTGCAAATCGACGATAGTGACATGGGCCTATAATTCAGCGCTTTACTCCTATTTCCCTTTTTGCGTATTGGTGTGACTTGAGCAACTTTCCAGTCTTTAGGTGCGGAACTTCCTGTGAGCGAGCGGTTGTATTTAATGGCCTGAAAGTAGTCAAAGCAGTTTATGATGTAACATTACAGATGACTTTACAGTGTCGATCATGGGAGGGGAAGTCGAAGACGCAGTCAATAAGTGTGTAGTCAACTGATCGGCCGGCATCGGTGGCTTACCGACTGAATTTTACAAAGCCTGGGGGGCTCATGATGATGCAGGGGACGGCTATGTTCCAAGAAACTATGTTCCAAGAACTGACCAGGTCTGACGAAGCAGTCCCACCAGCCGTTAGTGGAGATATTATTATTCTGGTCCACAGCCAGACGGTTACGCATTATAGACAACTCTCCCTAATGAACGCGAATTACAAGATCTTTGCCCTCTTAGTAGCGATGCGTCTCCAAACGATACTCTTCCATGTCCTCTCCCTGGAGCAAACGACGCATGGCGGCGACGCCTTGCAACGGTCGTCCCTATAGCTTTCGATAGCACCTTCAATAAAGTACACAACCGTTTCCAGTTTTTTGTGGCAACCTGCATAGGACCACCTCCCTCAATCGACGTCCACTAACGTCTTTTCAAGAGTTTCGCTGGGCCGATACCTATCCACTGCTCAAATCGGCAAGGGCGCCTCATCTCCCCCTCCATTATGCCATTGCCTAGAGCCCCTCATTGGGGACTTGGCGCCCGAGATCTCTGGATTCACCCTTCGATCTCACACTTTTCGCTGAGAGATTCGCGCAATCCTCGAACTGATAACAAGTCATGAGTCTACCGTAGGCAGTGCGATGAACATCTCCAAATCTTTTGTGATGTACATCAGATGAGGCCTCCAGGAAGGTGGTGGCAACACCTATCGCTAGTGTGGACATTCTGGCACATGGGTATTATCTCTACCCTCATCGTCAGCCAGGACCTCGTGCGCCTCCAGAACACATTTCCATGGGTTCAATTTCTTAATCATTACGTGGCATCAAAATTGGTCCACGTCGTGCAAGTTCTCCCTTTGCCGAGGGTGACTGGGCGCAGCCTTCAAGCTACCCTAGACTACTATCATTTGGTTGCTTCCTTTCTTAAGGTACGTTATCATACACCTACTCTGCTCCCAGAGGTTGGTGGCCTCAGACTCATCAACGCCCTAACGCGAGCTGTGGCCTTGTATTTGAGTGCTATGGGAAGACGATGGACTGGACAGGGCACATCCCTAACTCACAACTTGCTTGAGGTCCTCCTGCCTGCGTCTCTCTACCACTGGTGTCTGTCGGCCAAATCGAACCTCGTTTGTCTCACTTTCCTGCCTTTTTCATCGACACGCATCCGCCCAGGACCAAGGACTCTCACAGCCTACTGTAATTCCGTGTTCCACGTAAATTGCTGAAGATCAAATATTCCTCCGTCCAGTGGCTCATATTCTGAAATACCCTGCACCAAGTTGTCCTACTTATGGACGTCCGGGCAGTGTGGTATCACACAGCCAACGCAAAATTTCCCGCAAAACGTCGGTTTGTCAGAATCCCCTCTTTGTCCCCTTGGCCGGCAACGCGACATGGATGATCACTGCCTGGCGTGTGCCTCTTTGCATGAAATCTGGCGATTGGTGCTGGAAATAACTGCCTGCTGCATTCGACTGTCACCAGATGCGACCGAATAGCGAATGTCTTATATGCAATAATTTACCAACAGCCTTATGATGTGTAGAAGTTTATTTTATTTTATGAACTTCTATGTGCTACCAGTTTCGGCATTGCATTGATGCCATCTTGGGGCATCACTCGTCATGCCGAAACTGGCAGCACATATAAGCTCATAGAATAAAATAAACTTCTATAAATCATACGACTGGTGGTATATTATTGCATCAAGAAGTTCATGCCAGCCGTCGTCCCACGATCCATAATGGATCAACGAAGATTGGATAGTGAATGTCTCTATACCTAGAGGACAAATGTCGTCCCGCTGCCAAATATCACGCCATTACAATGGATAAGTGGTCGTTTGCCTATTCTGTAAGGGGCCAAAATCCCAACTCCTGAATCTATTTACAAACAGATAATGCAACTTCCGAACACACACCATGTTACCGACTTTTATTTGCCAACAATCTTCTAGGGGTCTTTATTCGACCTCAATTTAGTTGGGAAGGGCCGGAAGCTGAGGGCACCTACCCCGCTTCTGACATTGCCTATGAGCGATACTAGTATTCTACCCCCGACCTCCACGGACGTGAGAGCGCACTTTAAATGCGTGTATTTCATTTATTTTTTCCTAGTCGGATTACATTTGTTCCACATAGTTTCATAATAATCTTAAAAATTACAGAAAACGAATAAAAAATTTAAAAAAGGCTTCCGCTTCTGTTGATTCTACGTGTCCCATTTTCCAATGCCCCACTGACTCAGTGGCGGTGAGACTGACGCTGTGACCAGACCTACGGATTCGATCCCAGTCCACACAGCCCCCTAAGCCCCCACCGGTCCCTTCTTTCTTAGGTTCCTATCCCGTCACAGATTAATGTTTTACCTCTCTTATGATGGAATACAACCTTTCGACTTCCTGAATATGGCAAATAATTCACGAGACGAGAAACCTACGATCTATCCTCATTTATTCGAGTGATAGATTACATACGTTCTACTCTCCACGTCATACGCTGCAAGTATACTAATAACAGAGCTGTTGTTACTGCATGGTTTGCACAAAGTTTTGCAGAAAATATTCCGCTCGATAATTCAAACTACAATACCAAATAGCCTTATGCTCCCCAACGTGAGTGTAAAATCGACCGATGTAGATCAAAGTCTGTAGGCTGAGTCCGTCACGATCTCACGATCACCTTGCCTGAGCCCGGCTAGCGGCACGCGGCCATAGGCCTGTGGAGGAGATATTGTTATGATCAGTACAGACAGTCACGAGCTCTTCTCGGAAACGGATTCCCGAAGTTTGCAGTTACTGACGGATTAAAAAATAAAGTAAATTAAATTTCCTTTGCCTTATTCCTACCGTCACAAATTTTTTGTCGTCAGAGTACTGGTTTCGGTCTGTAATGATCATCTTCAGATCTTTTTTAGTAAAATATGTCCGAATTTACTGCAGCCTTAGTGGCATCGTCAGACGTTAAACACAAAATCAGCACCAGCATTGTGTTAAACATTTGACGATGCCACTAGGGCTGCAGTACATTAGGACATGTTTTGTAAAACCGATCTGAATACGGTCATTATAGACCGATACTGGTAGTCCGATGACAAAAAGTTTATGACCATAGGAGTAAAGTAAAGGAACATTATTCTCTATATATTCGGCTCACTGTATATACGATTCAACCGTCGTTCCATATTCACATTAAATGTGATGTTTCTTCGCTACCGACTATAGGTTGGTCTATGGCAAATGCGGAAATGGAAGCTTGTCTGACCTCTGTCACCTGTAACCTTTGTTACTCTAGTATTTTAATTTTAGTTAAACAAACGAACACCAAGTAAGGTCACGTGCACTTAACCTATTTCAGCTTGAGATGTTGAATATATTGTTCATTGATTAGGATTTTGACTTAGATCTTCCCTGTCGTAGGATCTGATCCCTTCGTGACGACGTACGATTAGTTCTATAAAGTCGTTGTTTGCCAAGATCCAAGCTTATTAAGATCTGCACGTAAGGCACGTGTCAGGGTACTTTACCTGAATCGATACAAAACATTTCAAGATACGCTTTCAAGCTTTACCATGAGCACCCCTAATTGATGGTGGAAAGTTATTTTGACGTCAGTAACAATATGCGACTGTTTAAACTTCAAAAGAATCACATATCCTTTCGGCGTATCATTGCAACTTCAGACATGCGAGTCTTAGCTACTGATGAAAAATATTTCGATAACTATACTGCCCACGTGTGTAGTCAACGACAATATGTGCAGTATTCGATTCCCAGTAATCACTGTAGTCTTTGAAACGTCGTTCCTAGTTCAAATGTGTGCACATCTCGCTAGAAAAAAACGGCGATAGGTGTCGAGTTCGAATGCCGGGGACTCATAACTTATTCGTTTGTCTCGTCTATGCTGTTTCAAACATCTCTTTATTGCTGACAGAATTCCATATCCGACACTTCATTGTGCTTATATAAGACCTGGACAGGGTGCTGTGTTTGAATCGAGGACCAACGCATACATCGTTTCCAGCTCGTTACTAGGTAGTGAAATCATATTTACATCTTTCGGTGTTAGTTAACAAGGGAAATAGTTGATGGATAAGAGTCCCAGTCCAGTGCAAAAAATTTTCATCGTGTAATTTCAAGTTCATATTTGCCAACTGACAGGGGCAAAAATGTGATACATCACGCATCTTCAAGCTACTCAGTAATGACGATCAGCGCTGAGGTCGGTTCTCGGACAGACAGGAATACTTCGTTTAGTATTTCGGGTTTCAATTCGTATTCGAATGCGTTAATATGTGGATAGAACATGTTTTAGAGAGCAAGAATACTTCTTGTAGCTTCCTGTCAGATTCAGACTGCGCGCCGGGCCGAGACTCGAACTCGAAACCGAGTTCGAATGTCAATCCGGCACACAGATTTAGTCTGACAGGAAGTTTCAAGTCAGTGCACACTCCTCTGCACAGTCAAAATTTCATTCTGGAAGAATATTTCTGGTTACCATAGATATTTGAGAGTCCAAATTTTCTTGGAAAAACTCATATCCGAATTTTTTTTTTATTCTGGGTAAGGATTACTGAACAGTTTGTGTGATAAAGTTACGGGCGTTACCTGTCTCAGATACTAATGAGCCCGTTAACACTTTAGAAATCAATTACTATAATAAATTTGATTTTGTACGTTAAGGAGTGTCTCAGGTGTACGTTGTTATTTGTAATATCGTTTTATTAATTTGAATCTTGAGTTATTGCCATACAAAGCAATACTTTCTAGCGGTCATTTGTGGTAACTATTTCATATCGTCTGGCAACTGTATCGTAATGAGTTTAGAGGGTTGCCAGATAGTTACGTCATGTGGGTTGCATGCATTTCAGGCGGAACGCAAACGAGTTCCCTAGGATACTTTTGAGCATGATAGTACGTATTTTGTATGTATTTTGTGCAGACTGGTTGAACTATGATGAACTAAGAACCTGTGTCGCCGTTCTTTTCCGTATGTATGTGAACCAATTACTGTAGGCACTGCCAGTAATAGACAGAGTAGTCCGATTCACGAGAAAGGTTCCACAACGCTCCTGGGTGCATTATGTATTCCCACCTCTCGGTATATGAGGGTACATCTAGCAATGGCGAACATGGTCGTTTTGGTGATTTGTCTGTCATGGTTCGGGACTGCATTATGTAGTATTGGCGTATTGACCTCCCAGTCAATGAACGCAAGAAACTTAAGCACAATACACTCGCCGGTCAGCATTATTGTGAAATTGTATTCCCTATTCAAGTCCTTCTTTTCAGGGATGCTTACGATACCTGCTTAGTTTTTATGGATAAAAATGAGTGACGGCATGAAACAGTTCAAGAGGAGCAGCTCTTGAAACAGGATGATAATCGACGAATGGACTAGCTTACCCTTTCGCGTACTTAAATCACATCAACTACGTGTGGGATGAGTTTGGAAGACGTATTGCCGCACGTCACAAAGACTGTTGACCAACCACCAGTTGTCAACCGCGCTGGTGGAGTAATGGAAGTCTCTACCGCAATAGCCCCTTACTAACGATGCGGCCAGCATGGAGGCCTGTCGCAGAGCCTGCATTGCCGTCAGTGGAGATCACACACCCTATTAAGAAGCAGTTCGGTCCTTTTGTAGTATCAAGGTGACCAACATGAAGCGGAGACTTCCGTATCATTATTGTCTTTGAATAAATGTTTCACTTCTGTTCGTCACATTGTTTATATCTTTCGCCTACCTTCTGTAGAAGTTCCTTCTATGTATGGTCCACTTATCGTCGAACTATGTTACTTAGCAGCGACTCTTCTCACAAAAGTTACTGTCACCCCTATCTTTTGTACAGTTGCTAATTTTACATCCGACCCGATAAATCCGCAAACATAGGTACGTGACGACTGTTTCTTCCAAGAAGTCCCCTAGACGGATACTAGAAGAAATGTGAAACATCCGTTATATGTATAATGATGTTGACCCACCCATGGCTTCTCGTCTCTACCCATCTGTTACAGCTCTCACACTCTACAAGCTGTTTGATATTTTCTAATCTTGAGCCGCCTGACTTTTTTCCTGTTCTTCTTTTCCAGCTAACCTTTAACCATTCCTGGATGCCATAACGTATGTCCTAATTACAAATGTTTTCCATGGCCTTCTACCTACTATACTCAGTAAACCTTCTTCTTCTCTAGTGTTTCTTTATCGACTAGGCGATTTCACATGTTCCGGTCAACAAGGTCTAGCCATCTTTTCCGTGGTCTGCCGCCATGTCGGGTGGGTTGCTTTTTTGTAGTCAAGAATTAGGACTTCTAATCACGCGTTTCTCTTGTTATCAATTTCACTGTCGAAATCTAGTCTCATGTCACAGCCTAGATATAATTTTCGGTCTGGTAGGCGATTTTCCCTTTAACACCATAACTTTTGTTTTATTAGTGGGTATTTTCATGTAATATTTAAAGTTCAACAAATTAACACGCTAAATTATGAACATTACGAAAATTATCTTAATTTTCTTAGCTTATTGTTTGGTCATCTACATCTGCATCTACATGGACACACCGCAGATCTCATTTAAAATCCTGGTATAGGATTTATCCACCTTCACAATAATTCTCTATTATTCCAATCTCCTACAGTGAGCGAAAGAAACGAACACCTATGTCACTCTGTGTGAGCTCTGACTTCCCTTATTCTATTATGGTGATCGTTTCTACCCATGTGGGTCGGCGTCAACAAAATATTTTCGCCTTTCAAGCAGAATGTTGGTGATTGTAATTTCGCGAGAAGTTTCCGTCGCAATGAAAAACGCCTTTGTTTTAATGACGTCCACTCCAAATTGTGTATCATTTCAGTGACACTCTCTCCCCTCTTTCATTATAATACAAAACGTGCTGCCCTTCTTTGAAATTCCTTTATGTACTTCGTCAAACGTACCTGGTAAAAATTCCACACCGCGCTGAAATATTCTGAAAGTGGACAGACAAGCGAAGGGTAGGCAGTCTCTTTAGTAGATCTGTTACATTTTTTAAGTGTCCTGCGAATAAAAATCAGTCTTTGGTTAGCCTTCCCCACAACATTTTGTTGTGTGTTCCTTCTAATTTAAGTTCGTAATTGTAATTGCTTGGTATTCAGTTGAATTTACGAACTTTAGATTTGGCTGATTTATCGTGTAACCAAAGTTTTACATATTTGTTTTAGCACTCTTGTGAGTATAGTAGGGCATTCAAACAGCTCTCTCTGTTAATCTTTATGCCAGAGTCGGTACTTTGTTTCGAAGCTCTGATTGATCAAGTACGTATATGTTAAAAAGAACTGGAGACAGGTCACATCCTTGTCTAACTCCTTGTTTTGTTGCTAAATGTTTAGATTTATTATGTTTATCTTGAGTTATAATGTTAGTTTCTCTGTAAAGAGTTCTAACAGAGTAAATTAAATAGGCTTGGAAGCTTTTTTTGACCTAATCTGCAACTGTATCTGTTACTGACTTTCTCAAAAGCTTTTTCACAATCCACAAATGCTGTGTGCGTCTCTCTGTTAAAGTCATTTCTTTTGTCTACATGTTAAAGTTATGAACATGACTGCGTGGTCAGCGAGCGTTTACAAAGAAAAGTTAAAGCAATAACAGCCTTCGGTGTCAAGGAAGAAGTCTTTTGACCTACGTTGTGGCACTGCTATGAGTGCCTTCATCAGAAGTAAAACACTCAAACTGGTAAGTCACGTATAATACTAAACATCAAGCGATAAAGCTTTAGTCACAATTTTTTTTTACATAGAATACATAGAAGGCAAGCCACTATCGGCTGCTCACACGTGTCGCGCTAGGGCAGCTCATGCATTTGTTTTTCTAATAAAATTGTGTCAAGAGATAGGGCGCAGACTATTATTTATGATAGTGGTGTAGATTTTATAGCTCGCGTTAAGGAGGCTAGTTCCTCTGTGTTTTTCTGGGTAGGTTGTGTTGGCTTTGTTGAATATAGAGAAAATTTTGGCCTTATTCCAGCCCTCATATACCTTACCCGTAGTCCAACATACGAGGGCTATTCGGAAAGTAAAATGGAAACCTCTGTGACAGTCAAAAACGTTTTATTTCCATCATTAGCTACATCTTCCGGCTACTTCTCTACATAGTCGCAGCTCCGACTTAGACATTTGTCGTGGAGTTGTACCAGTTTTCCAATACCCACCTGTGCTTTCCGTCACCACTAAGACAGCGGTTCATGTGATCACAGATGAAACTCAGGAGGAGCCAATTACGAGATGTATTGTGGGTTATCAAACACTGCCACGAAAAAAGCTGCAGATACCTCTTTATTGCTCTTGCAGAGTTTAGCCAAGAATTGTTATGCAGAAGGAGATGCATGAGAGTTATATTATGTGAGCTACATGACCTCAGGCGAAATCTCTCACCAGGCGCTCATACATTGCGGGAGACACTATCTTCTGGGCATTTTTACGTTCTCACAATGTTCTTAGAATGGAAAAGAGCGACGTGATGCGATCGACGGGCATACTAGAGACACTGCTCAAAACACCTGTGCCAATATTCAACGGTTTTTCAACGTGGTTTCCATTTCACGCCGGATCGGACCTTAATTTCCGAATAGCCCTCATACATTAACGAAATGTAGCACGACTTCCTTCAGTGAAAGACATCCATATTTCAACAGTTCGGCATTTATTCCTTCTGTTTCCGTCGCTTTCCTGCTGCTCACTTCTTGGACTGATACATCTAACTCATTTAAATTAGGCTTGTGTTTCTGTTGATCTTTACCATATTATTCGGCGGCTGAATCATAAACCTGCAGATTTCTCTAATGTCATTCCCATCGTTACAAAGCTGTTACATTTGCTTTGGTTGTATTCATTTTGTGTTTGAGTGCTAGTTACTGGGATAGGAAAGAGTTTAAAAATATCAAAAAAAGGCAAGCTGCTGGATGCGCTTTCAACACAAATACGAGTGGCGTTCAATAAATATTGCAACATTTTTTTTCTGAAAGTAGGTGGGTTTTATTCAGGATTCCAATACATATTATCACTCACACTTTTGGCCACAAGACTCTATTTTTCAACATAATCTCAGTACAATGCGACAGCTTTAAGTTGACTTGCTCGGAGGGTCCGTAAGTCCGCATGGTATCTCTCTAGTGCTCGAAGTCAGAGCCAACATCTTACTCCAGCGACAACGATTCAATCACTGACGTACTGCTTCCCACGAAGTGCATTTTTCATTACGTCAAACGAGTCGAAAGTTGCGAGATTCTGTCTGTAGGGCACAGGGTGTGTGAGGCCTTGCGATATCTTCAGTCTGGAACCGCGTTGATGCTACGGTCGCAGGTTCGAATCCTGCCTCGGGCATGGACATGTGTGATGTCCTTAGGTTGGTTAGGTTTAAGTAGTTCTAAATCGTAGGGCACTAATGACCTCAAATGTTAAGTCCCATAGTGCTTAGAGCCATTTGGACCATTTTTTAACCTTGCGATATCATGAAGAAGAAGAAGATTAAGGTGAAGATCTTTTAAGGCTTTGTGGCGATGAACATGCTAAAGTCGTTTCTACAATAACCTGAGTATAGGACAATACACTCAAGAGTTGATTGTTCCACCATGAGGGAGGAAATCAAGCAGAACAACACTTTCTGAGTCCCAGGAGGTCGTCGTCATGATTTTCCTGGCTGAAAGCGCAGTACACTCCAGAGTTAATCAGTGTGCCATGAGGGTGGACATCAAACATACGAGCCCCTCCAGACTCTCAGAACACCTCCCCCATTGCTTTACCGGCTGAGGGTGTGGCTTTCAAGTTTTCCTTCGAAGTCGAGGTGGTGTGGCGACAGCCTTTGGATTGCCGTTTTGCTTCCGGTTCGAAGTGTGTTCATAAACTGTGACGATGTTCGACAAAAAATGTCCACGATCAGCCTAGCAAAGAGCACGCACTTCCACACAGTTGGTCCTTCCTAGCTTTTTATTGTCTTCTGTTGGGCGGTGTGGAACCCAGTGGCCACACAACTTTGAGTGCCCCAACTGGTGGACGTGTGTGTCACCACTACCCAGAGAGACGTGACGTTGAGCAGCGAGCTGTTTCATTGTGATCAGTCGAACAACTGCAGTGAGAGTGTCCACACGTTCCAATATTGTAGGAATATCAGCTGTGAGCGGTCGGCCAGACAGGTTTACGCGACCTTGCTGAGATGATGAAAGACCCCTCACCCAGCGAGTCACCGTGCTTTTGTTCATTGCCAGCTCTCCATAGACATTCTGGAAGCTGCTATGAACATCTGCCATGCTCTGGTTTTCCGCCAAAGCACACTAAATACAGCTCTCTACTTGGAAGCTCCGTTGTAGGCGCCATTTCGAAGGTCACGTACTGCGCCGCCTCTGCATGAAACTATAGGGGCTCAAGAGGGAATATTCCACGATGTCTCATAGCAAATTTCAATTTTTTGCAGCCGAACTGACCAAAAAAGTATTGCATTATTCACTGAACACTGCTTGTAATATGGTGAAATATCCTGTTTGTCAACCATGGCGAGAAATTTCCAACTCAGAGCAGTAGAGCAACAGAAGACAGACAGCCTCCTAATCACTACGCATATCAACACGAGTGCAGATAATGTATGTCAGCGTTAGGCGTGCACGGCGGAGGCGCTCACGACAGAGGCGAAATGCGGCCCAGTGGCTGCAGAGACGAGCCGCCGACGGCCGCAGTGTCCATCATCAAGAGGGGCGATCGTCGCCCGCGACAAGTAATTTCCTGGCCGCCTCGTCTCGGCCCTTGTTAATTACGGAGCAGCGGCGGGGTGGCGTAATTGTGTCCCGGCCCGGCCAGACGCGGTCTGCGAAGCGGGCCCTAACAAATGTAGTGGGCCGGAAGGACTCGTTTAGCCGGATAGCTGCCCTGCCAGGGCGCCACCGCCGTAATGTACAAGCTACTCCAGCGGCTGCGCGGTGGCGTCGCTGTAGCACAGGCGAGAATGAAGAGAATTGTCCGCTGCCAGGCCCTTTTAATACTGCGTTAGACAAGCTCTTCTACACTGGGCTGTGAGATTGCGCTGTCTGGTAGCTGTGAGGGCAACGACGTGGTCATGAGAATACTATTGTGTATTCTGCTCGTTACCATAAGTAGCTGCACAGCAAGTTGTGGGAATAGGACAACACTGTCTTAGAAATGTAACATTTATTTTCCCTATAATGCTGCAGCTGAAATATCAAGAAAGGTGATGAGGGAGATGTCAACAACTACTGGCCTGCACCACTGCAGACAACATTTTCCAAAATTTTTTCAGAAGGTCATTTATTCCAGAATAATATCTTATCTTAGCAAGAATAATATCTCAGCAAATCACAGCTCAAGTTTCAGAAGGGTTGCTCTATTGAGAATGTCATTTACACGTTCACTCCCAATATTTTAGAAGTATTAAATAATAAAGCATCTCCTGCGACCTATCTAAGTCATTTGATTGGTAAACCACAGATAAATTGCCGATAAATTGAAGTTTTGTGGGACTTATTGTATAACCAAACAATGGATAATGCCATACTTAACCAAAATATGTACTTAGTAACTGAACCAATATAGCCTGGGGACATAATTCGACTAGAGAGGAAGTATGTGGTTCGCCAGTGCTCAGTCGTAGGTCTACTGTTGTTTCTCAAATATGTAGTGCTACAAAGGAATGTTGAAGATTAGATTTGTAAAACACCTAACTAATGAGGAGATACAGAACAGGACTGGAAAGACAAAAAAATTTCCATATAACTAATGACAATTTCCAGAACAGAATTGGAGGGACAAGAAATTTGTGGCACAACTTTACCAAAAGAAGGAATCAGTTGATAGGAAGCATCAAGAGATCGCGTCTGATATTGGAGGTAAGTGTGTGTGTGTGTGTGTGTGTGTGTGTGTGTGTGTGTGTGTGTGTGTGTGTGTGTGTGTATGTGTGTGAGAGGAGGGGGGGGGAGTGGGGAGGAATAAAAACCGTAGAGGGAGACCAAGAGATAGGGAAGTGTTGAGAGATACATCATACGTGTCTTCGGACTGAAGACCTCAGTAACAGCATTCGTAAACGATCTTCGGGTCTAATGTACAAGCAGAACTAGTTCTTCCAACACGTGACACTAGTGTTGTAATCGATCCAAGCATTCATACTGAAACAAGAGCGACAGTACACAAAGCTAAGAGTATTATTGATTGGTTTTCTGGGAATGATCTCGCCCGCGATTTTAAAAAGACACAACAGATTCAGTTTTGCACTTCTAGGGCTACTGCATCAATGATAGGGTGAAAACTTCAAAATTGTTTGGTGCCCATATGGATGAGAATTTAAGTTGGAAAAGCCACACACCGAAACTCCTAAGACAACTTAGTTCAGCCACATTTTCACACAGAGAGCAGTCAGTAAGTTGAAATACTTTGCCTATTTTCATTCAATATTGCCAAATGGAATAATATTCTGGAGTAACTCATCTTTAAGAAACACTTTATTGGTAAAAAAAATGCTGAAAGAATAACATGTTGTGCTAATCCACGATCACCTTGTACAAATCTGTTAAAGAAGTTGGGCATTCTGACTACTGCTTCGCAGTACATTTATTCCTTCTTGAGGTTTGTTGTAAATAATCCACTACAGTCGAAAAGTAACAATGATGCGCAAAATTAGAACACATTACAGTAACATTCGTTACTTCATATTAAAGGTGTTTTCCGTACAAAGAGGGATGTACAATGTTGCAATAAAATTTTTCATCACCTACCAGTCGTATAAATGTCTGACAGAGAGCAAAGTAAAATTTGAAAACAAAACGAGAAAGTTCCTCCTTGACATCTCCTATTCCGTAGAAGAATTTCTATTATTCTAATGTGTAAGAGGTAATGGGTAGGACTTGCTAATTCACAACATCTGTATATCTTTTCTCTCTTTGAAAAAACAAAAAAACTTAGAAAAGTTCAAAATATAGCCATATTACAAATTTTTGCCATATAAATGTAAAATGTCTCGTTCCACGTTATTAGGATATATAGTGCAAAATGATCTATAGAACACGAAAGTGACTAACAAACCAACTAACTAGTTAACTAAGTTCACTACTACTGTAACTTCCAGCATTAAGTTATTATTGTAGTAACATTTTTCATAGTTCACATTGAAACATCAGTGTGATGGTTATCTTGTTTTGAATAGGTAAAAATGTTGGTGACGGAAAGGACCTGCGCCAGGAGCTGGAGATTTCGGGATAATGCTGAGTGGTGATAAATGGTGGCCACTATAAAGTGTAGAGCAGCCTAAAATTCGTCAGTGGTGATCGCAGGGGCATTACGCAATGAATTCATAAGGTGGAGCTATCGCAATCTAGGTTAATGAAATGGGAAGAAAAGGGCTGGTACTTAAACTGGTGATAGAACACATTCCTATTCGTAGTGATAGGACAGGTAGATACTGGAGTGGATATCATGGTGCTGTAACGGTGGTTGCATAATGTGCAGACGACGTGCACGTTTAAGTTTCGGGAGACGTTGTATGCGACCGATGGCTATGTTTGCAGATGAACAAGGAGAGATTTTGATTATATTCTGTGTATTTCAACTTCAAAATTTTGTAAAGTGCTCGATATGAAGAGAGTAGCGAGAAAAATATTATGATTTCAAATTAAAGACTTAGTAATAGAAATGAGGTAAACCACGAATATGAACTTATAGGTAGACGAAGGGAATTACTTGCAAGCGCTTGGGACGCATGTAATTGCAAGGACGTACAAGGAAGGAGAAATTTATTTTTGCAGCCGATAAGAAACATCTGAGAATTTAGGTTTATTGGAAGTAGATACTAGCAGTCTACGTAATTATAAGGCAAGTAGTACGGTTAATGTTAATTTTTGTTACAACAAACCAGACTAGTATTTAATCCTATTTAGGTTTATCGTGCATTAGCTCAAGTGTTAGTGCCTACTTTCTAGTGCGGTTTCATTTGACCATTGGCGCTACTGTTGCGTGATTCACTTTGAATTTCACGACATTTGCGAATAGTACTTGAGTAGCGATTAGAGCTCCAGCCAACAGGCTGTAGCAGTTGCCTGCTGCAGCAGTACTTGCTGTAAGTACACACAGTTTAGTTCAGTGTCTTTTCCATGTGCTTCGGTGAAGAAGTGAGTAGCACCTATGTGTTTATCTGAGCTGACTACTGTTTAATTACATCTCGTCAGTGCTTGCTTACGTTTCTTGCGTAGTAGGTTTTACATGACCTAACCTCGTACTGAGCAGTAACTGTTTACGTGTATGCTTTCTGTGTTGTTTTTGCTGTAACAGTTTGCGGACTTTATGATCTTAGTATAGAGTGAGAATCCTGAAGAGCTGTGCTAGGTTTTATTGTACTCTTTTATTTTTTATGTGTGTCACACCTTCAGTAGCGCCAGTCTTTTAATTTTCATTTCTTACTTGTCCTCTCTTAATTAGTGCCGACTTCGTATTTTCGGTTTCTTGCAATTTTTTGCAATAACTACACAGTACGAAATAGATAGTCACTGTGTTCGGTGTGTGTGGACTCAAGGGAACAGGTAGAAGCATTACAAACATCACTTGCGACCACTGCAAGAGCGACGTTGTGCATCATTGGGAGGTTTGCTACCGGAGCTACGAGAAGAGATTTGCTATTGAAAGCACGAGAAAGCATTTCGCGAAAACCCGGGAGACATATTGCTTCCTCTACCATAAGTCTCGCGAAATGACCACAAGCCGAAAATCCGAGAAATTAGAGCAAATTTGGAGATCTACCGTTAACCATTCTTCCCACATGCGATTCTCGAGTGGAACAGGGAATAGAGAATAGACAGTAGTATCTTAGGTGCCCTTCGCCAAACCCGTAAGGTGGCTTATGGAGTACAGATGTAGATATAGATCACTGTCAGGTATTGTATTCTATTGTAGTTACTGCCGTCTCTATTAACACCAGTAGTGGTTTACGTAGAATCTGGAATCAGACTGTGATTGTTCTTCAGAATGAACAGATAGCACAATGCAGAAATATTTTTAGATGGCAAATTGATTCATCTGACAAAATCAGACTCATTGCGTGGTATTACCATTTTCGGCAGTCACTGCTATAATTTCGAGATCATTTCACAGCTTTACCAGTAATTGTGATTTATGTTATTGCTAATCAGGTGGACTGATAAGGAATGATAAGGTTCTCTGCATAATCGGTGATGAAAGGAACATATCGGAAACACTAACAATAAGAAGGGCACCAGGGAATTATTTTCATGATACTAGAGGAAACTGTAGCGGATAAAACATTCAAGGGAATACGTACACTGGAGTGCGTACAGCAGATAACTGAAATGTACTGTACAAGTGCTACTCTGAGATGGAGAGATTGGTGTAGGAAAGAATTTCGTGTCCACAAGCATCCAGTCAGAAGACTTATGACTGAAAAAAATTAACAAAAGGAACCGAATTACTGTAACTTACTAATATTTGCACTTTTTCGTTCTTTACAATGAAGTTTTGGTTCACAGACGCCTAAAGACGTTCATCGACTAATCTCACCGAGAAAAATAGGAGAGATACATCTAGATCGAGTGGTTTTTAAATAATTGAGGAAGTGTTACTATAAATTAAAAGAATGTGACTTGTGATATAGGACGTCATCGTTTTATGATATCTGGGTTTTGAAATGTAAGACAATATTTGAAACCTTACCCTAATAACTTCAACAGTTGAAGAAAATAATGAGTTAGTGTCCAAAGAAGAAGACAGACGTCCTCTATAACTTTTAACTAATAAGTGACAGGTTGATATAGAACTTAACACGAGTACAGGGAACTTTGTCTTACGCTCGGATTCATAGAAGTAATTCTAAAGTAGATGATAACATGTTTCGCTCTTAAAGGCGTTGGACTATGGAGACAGTTGAAGAAAATGAAATATCTAGTGAAAAAATTCTACACCAAAATAGAGAAAGGGCACTTTGCAAACAGAATCAAATAAATTACAGAATTATTACTTTGTGAATATAATTACTTACAATCTCACTGTGGGGCAGTGTTTGTCCCTTTGTATCTACCGTTTGTCCCTTTCTATCTGCTGCAACATGTGTTGAAACTTTCACTGCTACGTTGCAAGTAAAACTATGCTGGGAACATTTTACTCGAATCAAAACCGCATTACATTAACTGCGAAAACATTTTCCGCTAATGTCATCGTCATTAACCGAAACAACCACGGGACACGATAACAATGTTGCCGGCAATGAAATGTCATTACAGTAATTACATAATGAGTAATAATTATGCAGTTTGCGTACTTAACTGTAATGAACACATAGTCAGCCCAGAGATTAAACCACGCAGAAAGCTAGTACCATGTCAGGCATGTTATGCCACAAAATAAAAAATAAAAATATCAGCCTTCGGGCTCAATAACAGATATGTTGTGGTTGTTCACTTTTGTAATACGAGGTGACCTGGCGACGCGTCGAGAGAAATTCTGCATAGGATTAGGATTACTGAATCGTTACTTGGCCTCACGAAACAGATGCAAAGGCACTGGAAGATTAGATCACGCCATAAGATGGAGAAGAGAGGAATTCCTTGTAGTTCCCCATAGGACCGGAAGACTAGCTAACAGGATGGCGCCAGCTTTGTCCGGGTGTAGGAGCTTTCTTTTGTCTATCCGTCGTCTCCGTTTGCAGTTGTTTTCCGTACTTGCTGTCCGACTGTCTTTACAATGGAGAGCTACTGTGAGACTGCGAATCCAAAATGGACGAAAGCTTTGATGGATTTAGAAGCTCTGCAGTTGCGTTTTACCGTGCTTACGATGTCGAAATAGGTAGCCGTTTCTTCTCCTCTCACTTCAATGTGTATGGCTACACAAATTACTTATTGTTCCACATTTATACACAGAAACTAGTGGAATATGTTAGTGATGTATGGTAGGGAGAAGGTGTGTACCGAATAATCAGTTATTAGTTTCTTTATATTTGAAAAGTTCTGATACTCCACAAGTGTGTGCTGAATTGACGGATAACAGCTCCAGTTGGTAAAAATAAGTTTACTTTACTCCAGGGCTGTTTTAGCCTTTTGTATTGAAGTCACTGTATTACCGAATTTGCAGAGGACATTGTAAAAGCAACCATACTTTGTAAATAACGATATGATTAATGTTTAAATAATTTATGTAGTGCCATTAATGTAAGCTGTCAAATAGGCAGGTACACTCCGTAAATTCAAAAAGTTAAGAAAGCTGATTAATATAAAATAGAGAAAGGTAGTATGGTGAGTTTAATGCTGCAGGTGTTCTATATAATCCCTCCCTCTCTCCCCACACGTCCGGCATGAATAAAATGTAAAGTACGTTCATAGACACGCGAGAAAATAACATGAATGTCATGGTTTGGGATGTTGTTAAACTCGTGCGTCACAGTCGTTAGAATGTCGGTTACGCCGTCAAAATATTAACACCTCACGTGAATTTTTGATGTTTGCCGTTTTATCGTAGGCTGGTAGTCATATAGCTTGCTCTTGTTACTCTTGATGATTTTTTTCCTGAAAATAACTGTCCGCGTTTGTTATTTCGATCAAGTTGTGGTAGGTTTTCCACTGGTTATTGCTTTTGTTCCAGTCAAGGAGCGCAGGACAAATCTTGCACACCTCTCTCTTCTTCAAAACGTTCTAGAGAATATCTTGAAACTTAGTTAAGAAATTTTTTCTCATTTTTTTCTTTACGTAAGCAGCGCAGAGGATTTTCACTTTTCAGCAACATGTGTCACCTCCTGAAAAATGAAGTTTAGGCTGTATTACATTTTTCAGTCTTTACTGCAAAACCTTCACCCAAATCGCTGGGAAAAAAACCGAAGTGTGATAGTGAAATCTGTTGATACGGCCTTCATTTCTATGAAACGTAACCTAACTTCTCTGAAACACGGGGTGCATTGGCTCCAGCAGTCAGCACAGATTCCTTTTCTGCCGTAAGTTTCACTGTCAGCATTCAAATATCATTATCATATTCCGCAATCAATATTCATTAATATTCCTTATTTTTATTTTTCATACTTCTTTTTCTGGACATTAGTGTAAGTATTCTCATAGTCCAGGACGTAAAGTACCTTCGAGTGTCGTCCGTATGGAGAAATATTCGTTCCTTTCTAAACTGTTTGGGGAAGCCTGGAGTGGATAAACGCTACAGTGATACGACTGAGTTGAGATGGTGGGCTATTACCAGGATGATGACCAATGGCTTCTCATAGAAATATTTATAATAGTCATACATTTTACTTGAGAACAAACTACAACACTCACAGCGTCTCTCTGTGGCCACAGCCTCTGGATGCATAGTGAAAGCAGTGAGTGGGAAGGCGCTGATGGCAGTGGTCTGCTATGTCAGTAGTGGATGGACAGGAATGCTGACATGTGGAGCATGTACCCGAGCACACCTCTGCAACACAAGGCGGGGCTTTCCGGAAGGAACGGAGACCTTGTAATGTCACAATGGGTTTCGTTATATACACTCCTGGAAATTGAAATAAGAACACCGTGAATTCATTGTCCCAGGAAGGGGAAACTTTATTGACACATTCCTGGGGTCAGATACATCACATGATCACACTGACAGAACCACAGGCACATAGACACAGGCAACAGAGCATGCACAATGTCGGCACTAGTACAGTGTATATCCACCTTTCGTAGCAATGCAGGCTGCTATTCTCCCGTGGAGACGATCGTAGAGATGCTGGATGTAGTCCTGTGGAACGGCTTGTCATGCCATTTCCACCTGGCGCCTCAGTTGGACCAGCGTTCGTGTTGGACGTGCAGACCGCGTGAGACGACGCTTCATCCAGTCCCAAACATGCTCAATGGGGGACAGATCCGGAGATCTTGCTGGCCAGGGTAGTTGACTTACACCTTCTAGAGCACGTTGGGTGGCACGGGATACATGCGTACGTGCATTGTCCTGTTGGAACAACAAGTTCCCTTGCCGGTCTAGGAATGGTAGAACGATGGGTTCGATGACGGTTTGGATGTACCGTGCACTATTCAGAGTCCCCTCGACGATCACCAGAGGTGTACGGCCAGTGTAGGAGATCGCTCCCCACACCATGATGCCGGGTGTTGGCCCTGTGTGCCTCGGTCGTATGCAGTCCTGGTTGTGGCGCTCACCTGCACGGCGCCAAATACGCATACGACCATCATTGGCACCAAGGCAGAAGCGACTCTCATCGCTGAAGACGACACGTCTCCATTCGTCCCTTCATTCACGCCTGTCGCGACACCACTGGAGGCGGGCTGCACGATGTTGGGGCGTGAGCGGAAGACAGCCACCGGTGTGCGGGACCGTAGCCCAGCTTTTCATGGAGACGGTTGCGAATGGTCCTCGCCGATACCCCAGGAGCAACAGTGTCCCTAATTTGCTGGGAAGTGGCGGTGGGGTCCCCTACGGCACTTCGTAGGATCCTACGGTTTTGGCGTGCATCCGTGCGTCGCTGCGGTCCGGTCCCAGGTCGACGGGCACGTGCACCTTCCGCCGACAACTGGCGACAACATCGATGTACTGTGGAGACCTCACGCCCCACGTGTTGAGCAATTCGGCGGTACGTTCACGCGGCCTCCCGCATGCCCACTATACGCCCTCGCTCAAAGTCCGTCAACTGCACATACGGTTCACGTCCATGCTGTCGCGGCATGCTACCAGTGTTAAAGACTGCGATGGAGCTCCGTATGCCACGGCAAACTGGCTGACACTGACGGCGGCGGTGCACAAATGCTGCGCAGCTAGCGCCATTCGACGGCCAACACCGCGGTTCCTGGTGTGTCCGCTATGCCGTGCGTGTGATCATTGCTTGTACAGCCCTCTCGCAGTGTCCGGAGCAAGTATGGTGGGTCTGATACACCGGTGTCAATGTGTTCTTTTTTCTGTTTCCAGGAGTGTAGTTAAAATCAGTGTTATGTTGCTAGCAGCTGATAGACATTATCAGCGTAAATTCAATTACTTTAGGTAAATAATGAACAGTGAAATAATTTCAGCCCCAAATTACATGCATGAAGAAACAATTACGGATCAAAGTCTTTATTCTCATTACAATGTGCACGTCCTGTGTCCCTATTTACATTTCCGTACCTCTCCTTAAAGCACGCGGTGAGGTCTGAATGTTTTGAGTGTGGTAGCTGACAAACCAGAGATGTAGTGGGTCTCAGAATCTTCTACCAACTTTGACACAGTCAGTTGAAAGCAAAGAGTAGGAACAGGGTCATGGGCCTCCCCCACCACCACGCGCTGCTCGGGAGAAAGAGCCGCGCAACGGTTACGGGGAGTTTTTTGGAAGACAGGTAGGCGACAAGACGTTCTTTGAGAACGCTGCGTCGAAATCAGGACAAAGGTATTTGAATGTTTAAATATGTTTAATGTTAACACTTTATTTATCAGAGGCTTTTTCGCGATTGATTAATCAAGAAACGTTTATTGAGTTTTGTTCAATTTATCCGATATAAGAATAATATTCTCCGTTCGAGATTTCCGTTACGATCCGCCACGTGGTGCAAAGTTTCAAACTGCAACTTCCGAGTAAGCTAATAGAGGGAGTTGTAGCCAGTTTTTAGATTGCTGAACATTTATGCTAGCGTGTGTCGATGGTTAACAACTTATTGAAAATTTAGTGAAGAGGGGAGCTTTTCTAAGAGGAATCGTTTCGTATTCAAGCACTTCGCGCTGGAGATACCAGCCATGGGTCCTGCTCGATGCCAGCCACTGTACGTAGAAAATCTGCATAGAGAAATAGTTACGATATTTGCATTTCAGTGATAACTTAGTGCATGTGCATGTATCAGCATAGTAGTAGTGGCCACGTGCTCTCCAAGATTTTCCTTCCCCCCACAGGACGATGCAAATCAAAGGCAACACGGTTTGTAATTCAAAGGAGAAGTAATATATGTGCATAGTTAAAAAAATCTTTGTCCTTAGTTAATGTGTATTCAAAAGATAGTTAAGAAGTAACTTCGTAAATTTGTCTAATGTCGGTTAAAATAAGATTAACATTGTTTTTCGAAGTAATTTCCGTTCTCGGCGTGCCGAATTAAACCATACCTAAGAAAAGAGAATCATATCAATCACGCAGCCCCTTTACTATAATTATTGGCACAAGACTACTTCCGTGCAGGATGATGTTTTCTCTGACCGTCCCTAAAATTACAATTGCATTATCCGTTGCGACTTCAGATTCAATCGATAAGATTGTATTCTGAACTTTGATGGGCCTAAACATCAATTCTAAAGCGGGCAGAATGGTCAGGGAAGGTTAAGCTGCCGAGAGAGAAAAAGTGTGCATAACATCCTTCTCCACAGCAGGCTTATATAAAAATCAATAAAAGTTATCCCTGCTGATAAAATTAAGCAAACTCCCGTCTCAGCCTGCCACAGACAGAGAGAACTAACGACATTTACGGTCTAAATACCAGTCGCTGGGAGCTTGCAACCTACCATGTTTGTTGTAGAGGCAGGCAGCCCTTAGCAGTGCTGTCAACACTTGTCAGTGGAGGCGCACAGCGATAGCATACACACGCATGCATAGAAAGTTGGGCATCAAGACTCCTCTAGTCCTAAACGGCTGCCCTCTAGGACAGAAGGCAGGCTGCAGTTCAGGTAAGCCCGGAGGAGGCCTCCGCAGGATCTAGGTCCACAGCACGGGACATACAGCCAGCAATAGGCCCCCCAGTTAGTCGAAGCCAATTCTCGTGGCGGCTGCTTTGAGAACCGCGTCGTCCAATAGGTTGGCGCGGATCTCTCCATGTGGACGATGACTGCCATAGGGAGTTGACTAAAAATGATTGGTGTTTATGCCGGATCGGTGCGTCCTTGTTTTTCCTAAAGCATTTATTTTAACCATGTACCTAGTAACAAGTTCGTGGCTTGGAGATGCTGCGTTGGTTCTAGCTTTCTGCCGTGTTGTTGCTTAGGCAGTGCTCGCCTTCTGCCTGGCCTGCAATGTGGAAATCGGCCTGTGACGTTGCTGCTTCTGACATAATGGTGTTTACTCAGCTCTGAGCTCACTCATTCACCACCTTTTGCTACCGCCATGGTATTGTATCTATATGACTCAGTAGCACCGAAAACGGTGGCGACGCAACACATCATTAGACGATAATATCGTTTGTTTCCACTGCCCCTCAAATACGTCTAGAGAGCTATAGCTGATGATGATCCATTTGCCAATACTGGCTCCTAGGAAACAGAAACAAGTGAAAAGTTAGGTAAATCACACCTGGTCTCACCTTTGTGATCCCTTCACATGAATGGAATGTGAGCCTCCAACGTGATATCTTACGATCTGTGCAGACAGTGAGTTTTCGAATGTATTAGTCCCTGCAATTAATATCACAGGCCCACCAGAGAGACTGGTTCGTATTTGTCTAATAGAGCACTGTATGATTTACTAAAACGAACAAAAGTAATATCATGTGTGCCCCAAGGAGGAATAATGTTCTCCACATAATTAAACGATCTATCAAATAATGTCAACAGTATGGCCCTCAAAGTTTGGAAACTTATTCAACAGGCATTACAATAAACTTAAAATTCATAGGATACCAAGTTGGTATTGTCCTTGTTTTTATATCCTCAAAGTTGCTGATTCTGTCCACATATTCCTGTCATGGTAATCTTTTCATCCCTACCAACGTATTCTATGACGAGTTTTGAACAGGTTAACAAAACAGGGTCGTCGATATTATGTCTCAGTAATCTGGGCGTCTTCTGGCTAGCGTCAGCTATAGTTTCCCTTATAGTACCTCTTCATTCCGTACGTTATCCTTCCCCTTAATTTTTAACATTTTTCATTTTCGGTTCAATTCAAATGATACAATGTTCTTGTTATTCGAATTTCACCCATAATAATAGTAAGAGAGGTCCGAGGAACTTAAATGGGATCCTTTGGAAGAAAGATGGCGTTATACAGCATATATTTAGTGTAACGTCACCTTTTATATTTAGGGAACCTGTACTCGGAAACAACTGTAGAAACTCTGCCTGCCTCCGTCGTACACTTAGAGCAGTGGTCATGAGAGTAGAATAAGATGGGGGCGTATACACATAGTTATTTTTCCCTTATCCAGAAGTAAACGCAGTAGGATGGATAATCGCTGATGATGATATGAATTATCGTCATTCATGCGCTGTACAGTAATTTTGCAGCGGAAAAGTTGCGATTTCCAGCACATTGTTCTCTTACCTCAGTAAATTCGACATGTCCGATGCCTGATCTTGAATGAAAAGCTTTGTACTTCATCTAAGAGAAGCTGCTAAGGCTGGTAGCATCATATATGCCTCTCTTCTGTAAGTCGGCTTTGTTCACCCACTGGACGTTCATTTTTAACATCAATTTTAGATTCACTTCGTAAGTAATTTAAGAGATTTGATATATTATCAAGTAGTACTACCACAAAATAACTGTCTCTTGGTACGTACTAAAACAAGAAGTACACAATTCAACGTTTCAGGCAGTTATGAAACTTATTGTTCACGTTCCTCTTAATTTTGCTTATACGAAACACTCTGCCATTCGGTATCTATACAGAACCCTCAATCTTCCACTAATGAATCTTCGCAACGTCTGATCACTCACAAATCTTCACACGGTATTCAATTATTAGTTATGTTCGTCAAAATATTGCACAATTCCTCACTTCTTATCCAACTACAGTATTGAGTACAGTCTCCTTAACACACCATGCGGTAAGAAAGACAATTTTCACTTCACCTAATAAATTTGTCAGACAAATTATCCGTATTAGGTTTTAACGCTTACGTTCCTTTACACACACCGCTGCTCATGCTCATGAAAACGCATTATTTCAACATGTTTCAGAGCAACTGCAGATGCATATTCACTCTGTCGTTTCCATTTAGATGATTATATAGATAGGGTCACTTTTGATTATGGGCAACGGAGAGGCTACCAGCAGTACATCAGAGATCTTCGTACAGCAGAGGTTACAGCTAAGATTTACGTTTAGATACTGAGAAACGATCAACTTTACTAGTCCGATCACAAAGCTAGGTCTGTAGCAACAATGAATACTGAGTGGTATGCTGGAATCAATCTTTTATTGCTTTTCTTATTTCATTGTAGACTCTAATTTCTAAGTATTTAGTGACTTCATTTGATCTGCACACTGTGAATCTATTTCAGTGTTACTTGGTCCGGCGTGGTGACATGAATGACCAGTTTTATTCGAAAGGATGGTGGTGTGGCAGATTTAAAAAGTTCCACCCCCAAGGAAATAATTATTTCCAACTGCAACAAGTGCAAGGGAGAGAAATTCAAAATATTATTACATAATACCCAGAACACGATCTGCCGTAATTAAACTGTAAGCTCATTTCTTACAGACCAATATAATCAGAGATAATTATTTGCTCTAAAGTATCTCTTATTTTCTCAAGAGGCTCCTGATTTCGGTACTATGTACGATCATCTGGCCACCATAAGATGAAAACTACCACAATGCATAACTGAAATAGTTTTGATGCGTCTGTTTGAAACTGAAATATTACACACGTCTGCAACATGTATGTTATTTTTGTACCCGTCTGTATGTGCAGCTGCAAGGCTGTTGTTGTTGTTGCTGGCACCAAGGCCTGCCGCCCTCGGAAGGGAGGCACAGCCCCTCCCCCCGCTTCTCATTACGGCCAATGTCTACTAATGACGCCTCCACGCACAGTGGGCCACACGTCTAATTGACGGAAAGGGGCCCTTTGAAGTCTTTTGCTGGGGGTGCGGGTTGCGAGTCATTAAACACTAATGTAACGCCCTTGCAAAAAGTGAGCGGCCATCCCTTCACAACTCTTGCTCAGGGCGGAAACTACTTTCCGCCGCAAGTAATGAACCGGAGGCGCTTTTCAGCAGTCGTTCCCCAGACTGGATACCGCCAAGATTGGTATTAAAAACCAGGGGCCAGTTTCGCAGCATAGCTGTGATGGAAATCAACGAAATCCGGTGCTCATATTCGGGAGCTGGAAGGAACTTATGTTTGCTTCGTTTTATAGATTTCCGATTATGTAGCAACATGAAAAATTCCCATATAAAGCAATTAACGCTGAGCTAAGCGATTTCTATCTAATTACGCTCTCTCAGTCCTACTTTTTGTTGTATTGTTTAGTGTAAGCACTTGTTCATGTGTGGCACAACAGGCACTTAAGTCACAACAGCTGAGGAGCTGAGGAACAAAGTATATAAAGTAACCGTATTAGATACAAAATCTTCTATAAAAACCCGACCATTTTACCCTATTGCTACCCAGAACATATAAATGTGGCTTCTTCTTAAGGTGTAAAAGCATGGCACCCTGTGACGCCAGCCTCGGGTTCCAAAAGATAGCGGCGCATGAGAGGGAAAAGCCACTGCTCAGAAGCTGAAGTCAGCAGTAAGGTGGGCACCAAATTTCACTACACTTCTGCCCAGCGCCGTCATGGATATGTCACACGATGGGACATATATCACCTCGCTGTTTGGTCTCTTCCCCCAAACAACCCAACTCTTATGCTGATGACTTTGCGGTGGAGGTTATAACAGCGATGCTCAGAGTTAAAATCTCGTCGTTTTCTCATAGTTGACCAAGGAAAACTTTTGAAGCACACTGACGCTGACAATCGATACAAAAAGGCCTCAGGGGTTGGCATAAAAGTCGTCAACGAAACCACTCCTTTCCTTAAGGCACTGGTACACACATTTCACAGTCATAAAAAGCGGCTGGCAGTGCGATGTGCAGCAGAAAGACGTTCTTGACGTCCTTCGACACTACTGACACACGCTGGACGATTCGGCTGTTCTTAAAAGGCACTGGATGGCTGCAATCCCATTGAACATGACGTGACCGCTTTGGAGGACAGTACGATCGCCATTTTTGCTCTGGTATTCAGGATGGAACGACTAGGACCGCTGAAAATCACTTGACAGAATATGAAAATGATTCAAAGCAACACCCTCGAGAATGTTTCGCGCCCTCCTGTGGCGTGAATGTGAGAGGGGTATGACAAGGTGAGATGCATAAATAAAATGCCAGAGGGTCCCTCTATGATCCCCTTGTCGGTTACACCCTATGTGTCACTCACGCACCTTTACTGGGAACTTCAAAAATGATCTGTACAGAGACAACCCTCGACCGGTTCCTAGGCACCCATAGGCCTCTTTGATATCCTTCTGCTAAGTGGCACTGTTGTGCTGGTCTAGCAGCTGCTAGCAGGTGTGCTAATCGGAGAGGTGTCGAACGGGCTGCCTGCCTTAAGCTGCCTAGGAAAATGAACATTAAAGTCAACAATTATAGAGCACTAAAATGAACAGCAACCCTGGGCCGTAAAGTACATTAAAATAAACAATAAATTAGTACTTAAAAGGACAAAAAGTGAACTGTAAATTTACTCTAAAATATAAATTAAGGAAGATGAACAGTAAGCAGAATCCTTAAATAAATATTCAAACAGGAAACCGCACTAGCGTTCAGGTCATAAAGATAGGTTTGTTCTTGGATACCCTCCGATGTCGAAGCCAATCACTGTACTGTCCGTTGTCTGCTATCGAGCAACACAGTAGCCTTCGAGGATTTCCCCATTTATGCAAAAGGTGCTGCAAACTCCATGTGATATTTACAAAATGTTCGGAGTCTTCTATTGTTGGCGGGGAAGTTTGAAACCATGTAGGTCTTCGTGTGAGGACCGAGGTGGGCCAGTGAAATAACCAGGGATCCAGTATGCCCAGCACTGCACATCGGTCTGAGTCTGTTGCTAGTCTAGGGCTACTCGGTATTCCCTGGACCGGAACCTCTCAATGATATCTGAGAAATCTACTGATGTATTGACAATGCTAGGTCGCTTTGATTTCTGTTCAATTGACGGACCAAGAAGCCCTTTCTTTGGAGCTGAGGTAACCATTGCAGTGTTAAACTTTTGATATTTCCGTTAGCGACATCGTGTTGTATAATCTAGCGTCTTATTTCGTAACATGGTTTCTATTGAACCAATCGAAGGAGCAGTATCCCTCTACAGAGCAGACAAGTCCTAGACCATATTCTGTCACTGTGGAAGTAATAGTCGCCCACTGCAAGCACACAGGATGTAGTTTCATGTGTTTTGGGAAAACAACCATCTTGTAATTGTATAAAATCAGTAACAAGAAACAGTCTTGACCGCGATGGTTATTCTATTAAAATGACCGGTTTCGGCCTAGGCTGAAGCCATCTTGAGACAGCACCATTAGATGAACTGACTGGACAGTTTCAGCGATTGAGGTCAACCTCAGCTGATGGCGCTGTCTGAAGATAGCCAAACACTAGGCAGAAACCGCTCGTTTTAATAATATAACAATCACTATCAAGACAGTTTTTTAACTAATTTTTTATTGGACCTAGGCTGCCGTTCCTTCTAAGTGTTTTTTAAGTACGATCCAGTATGACGCCCAGGCACTTAGGAGGCTGGTTACGGGGAAGCACTGAGCTATCCAGTATGATGACAAAGCACGTAGTAAAGTGATTAATGGGAAATAATTTATTGTTGAAAAATACGTTGGGAAGTTTTTTGGCTTCCAAATTATACAAGATTAAACACCTTATAACCGATTTGTTTCTGTTGACAGTCTGTTGCCGTAGTAGAATTTTCAAAATGTGGGCAATGTCTGTTCGCGTCTACAGTATTCATTAAGCAGTGAGTGCCCCTTGGGTGACGCTAAAGGACAGTCACTTCAAGGTACTTACCTAGAGACAGACGTCACGGCGGCTAGATGACTTGTGACAACTTGTGGATTTTCCTGCCTTTCTGGTACTTGGGCTGAGTAACACTAGTATGAAGAAGAAACAACAGACCTCTAAGTCTGCACTGATAATAGAGACGGGTAACGTTACCATGATATGCCAAGTGAATGTTGAGCGGCTTCGTAATTGTAAGAATCGGTTTCTTTCATATTTCTAATGGGAAACTTGACGTATCCATTCTTCAGAAAATATAATCGTACCGGGCGGATATAATAAAGAAGGAGCTACTCACAAAGGTCCAATATGGGATGCTATTACAGTATGGCAGTGAAACTTGCTAGGTATTCTAAAGTGCGGAGTTGATTCAATTGGGAAAACTAATCAATTCCAATTTACGCCACTAGGCGCTAATCTGGCGCTATGAATGCAGGAAAGACTTAGCGAAATGTTTCCAATGTGCAGTCGTAGGAAGAAGTCCTGCCAGATCAGGGACAGAAGGTGTAACAAGCGAGAAATACATAATGTTGGTTTTATCATTAACCGCTGCTTACACACTTTGGAGCGCGGAAGACTTGGCTCGATGTTGCATCCGTAAGACGACGTTCAGCAGTTATCGCAGGATTTCCGATGGAACCTGAGCAACGTGGTCCTGCATACTGGCTTTCAGGTAAAGACCTAATGTGTTCCTGGTAAACGCGTTCTTTTAGATATCCCCATAGCTAAGAGATACCTGGATTCAGATTAGGTGATCTTGCAGGTCATGCAGCTGGAAAAACTCTGGAAATAACACGTTCGTGGGAAGTTGCGTTGAGAAAATCTTTCACGGGGCGAGCGACGTGAGGCGTTGCTTCATCTTGCGCGATAACACTGGTTTCCCTACAATTGCGCTCTTCCAAAGCAGGAATCACATGCTGTAAGATAGGTCTTGATAACGTTCAGAAGCGTTGTACATCTGCCAGACCCACTTATTGTATGATATCCAAAGAGTTGCTAACGGAGAATAGTGGTGCTCGTGATTCTACACCATGCTGTCACTTATGGCGAGAGCAATAGCTCTCCGTACACAGCACCAGTTTTAACAGTGCCACAAATTCGGCAGGTCTGTTTATTCACTGCACATTGTAGTGTAAAAGTTGCCTTGTCAATCCATAGAATATTGCCCAGTCACATGTCATCAACTTTGATCAGTGCCACAAACAGAGGACCAAATTTAGGACATTGCTGAGGATCATGAGGTTTCAGTTGCTGCATCGTCCGGATCTAGTGTGGGTCCATTGTAAAATAGGCAGCAAAACTTGCCGTACTATTGACCATTGCATGGACAAATCTGGTGACACAGCTCCAGCGATATAAGTACCTGGGGATTGTACTGCATGGTCAGTTACAGCAGCAGCAACCTCGTCAGTAACCTCCAACGTGATATGACAGTTTCCTCTTCTAAGTGCCACACCTAGCTCACCTAGTTTTCCAATTTCATTATCGTCTACCAAGTCCAGGTTCTCAATAAATATGGTCTAAAACTCGATTTATTTATTATCACATTTTTTGAAAGGTATTTGTGCGTAGGATGTTAAGACGAAAAGTACGAGGGTCGGTCAAAAAGTAATGCCTCCCATTTTTTTTCTACTTAAAAAAATTAAGTTAAGTAAAAAATTTGAATTTGGCCCCATTCCTCAAACCTTCTTCTGCAATCCACTGCAGTAGTAACTTTCTGTGTCAACAGGTGGCAGCATAGCAGAAGTTTGTAAGATGGCCGACATCGATGTTCGTTTGAGACAGCGTTGTGTGATTGAATTCTTGAATGCAGAAGGTGAAACGCCCATACGCATTCATGAAAGACTGAAGAAGGTGTATGGTGTTGTGACAGTGGATGTCAGCACTGTTAGACGATGGGTTCGTCGTTGTAAGGAAGCTGAAGCGCAAACACCGTTGACTGACGAAAAGCGGAGCGGCAGGCCGGTGAGTGCAGTGACTCCACACAACATTCAGCAAGTTGATGACATCATTCGTGGTGACCGTCGGGCCACTAAAAGAAGCTCATCGTGGGATTCATTTTGAAGATGAGGAGGCCGTCAAAACATCCGTGCGTCAATGGCTTAAGAAGCAGAGCTGTGATTTTTACCGTGCTGGGATACATGCCCTTGTTCAAAGATGGACCAAAACTGTAGAGATGGGCGGAGATTACATTGAAAAATGACAAAATGATCTTCAATGTTGTGGTTTTCAACCTATGTAATTGCATTTAAATTTCATGACAATTAAACGTAGAAAAAAAATAGGAGGCATTACTTTTTGACTGACCCTCGTATTTTTAACCTGTGCGTTACAAAAGTTCCTACAGCCGATTATTCGAAGCAGTGTCACGACCACCGTGGGACTCGCCGAAAAAACTGACGGACAACGTGTGCAAGCTGCCGAACGTAGCACGTCCATCTCAGGCAGATAGGCTTTTCTCGCTAAGAAAAACGAGGAAATTGCCCTCGAGGAACAATTCGGATTAGAGGAAGGGTTTATATGCGGTCCTGAAGTTCCAGACAAAATGTAAGTAATGAAAACACTCTGTCTTTGTTAAACTTTGTTTGAAATTGTTCAAACCATTATTTTTGGTCCTCCATATTAGATTAGCCTTTTTGAATTTTGAAAATCTCACTTCATATTTGTGTTTAGCGATAACAAAATAAATAAGAACGTATAGTTTTCCCTAAACTTTAAACAGGTTTTTCTCGACAAGGGATTTTTGAAACTTGCTTGCACCATTAAATAAAAATTGTTCAGCGGATTAACTTGACCTCAAAAGAAAACTAGTAAAGAGGTTGAACTTACAATATACGAAATGAGTAAATTTTTTTTAAAGCCGTAAAAGTGAAAAAAACCAAAAGCTGAACTTAAGGTTGGAGTTAGCGCCATATTTTTAAATTGAAGGTTATCCCACACTGGTTCAATATAAGCTCCCATACACATAATGTAGTGTAGACTGAATTTATCCATTTTTGATTTCAGATAACCACTGGGGCACTATACTGCATGCAGTCAACTTACTTCAGAGTCTCAGGGCCTTGATCATACTATAACTAAGGGCACCATATTCTGTTCCATTTTTTTATTAAGAATCTAAAATATAGTTCAAAGTATGATCAGTTATAATCGGCATACAAATCCTTTGTTTGTCTTTTTATTGTCTCTACGAAATATCCAAACTTTGCTTAGTTTTTGCTCACTTGATTGGATACTGACCTAAAGCTAATTAAAGAGATCGGGTTTCTCCTTAGATGTTTCAGTAGGCGCTACTCTACCAATGCGGTACAGTAATTGCTGCCATTCACACAAAACAGTTTCACTAACAGAGCACAGTCTCTCCCCTCGATAACGATACTCTTCACTCACGTTGTGGCTTATTGTACTACCATACAAACAGTGTAGAGCACCGGATTTGCACCTGGTGTCCATAATTCCAACTAATTTGTTTTCCAGCGTAAATCGGTTCCCCATTAACGCATTACCATATCTACTAAGCTTCGCTGCCATACCATAAATTATTACAGCTCTCACTGGAGCTCCGTGAACAGCTGCACTTTATTTGGAACAATCCAGAATTTGGAAGAATTTAGGTTATAAACCACTTGTGGTCGTCTAGATTCAGTTCAGGCGAAGGCAGGGATCACTCAATTTTATAAACACATGGAGTCCCTAAAGTCGAAATAAGTGTGAGCTCGTCTCTGATTGCTATACAGTATACATGATGTTACGCTACAACATTCTTTTCTATTTCTTAATTTATTTTCGACTGTCTAATTGACCTCTGCCTCACAAGAGTATTTTAATAAAAGCGGTAATGGCTCCACAAAATTTCAGGCGAACTGCCGAATGTTTGCAAACATCCTGCAGTTAGCCAGAAATTTTGCGGATCAATATGTACGCAGGTAAAATTTTAAATCTCACAAAAGTGGTAATATTTCTCAGAGATATGTACTCACTATTTATTAATACTGAGACTGATCTCATTAGAAGTAAAAGTATGAATGTATACTAGCCAAAATGGCAAGCCGTCTTAATTAATTAAATGACAGCTGTGTGTGACTAGAGCAGTAATCCTTAACGCAATGTATCTTTACGACGAAGTCAAAACATGGCTCATACGAACAGCTCTATAAGCTACACGTCCCAAATTTTCAATTAGTAACTTGTAAAGCAGCATAGTACAGTTCAAAATTCCGTGCATTGTCACTTCCATCGCTAGACAAGTGAGATTTTGTCTATTCATGAAAGTTTAGCAGCTGTTCAGAATTATTTTCCACTTGTACCTGCCAGTAAATTTCAGAAACAACACCAGCTGGTTGTCACTAGACAACTACATTGCCTTCTATGGATGAAAACTCTAACTACAACGAAAATAAATATTGTATTGTATTGTACGTTAACTGGGGACCTAGAAACGACGGAGAGGATCAATCCCCGCCGCAGCCGCAGTGGTCCACAACCCCACGACGACTACCGCAGTCCACTTCACCTCTCCGCCGCCCCACACCGAACCCAGCGTTATTGTGCGTTACTGGCCGGTTCCCTTGATGACCCTGCCAGATATATGAGAACTGTTACCTTTATCATTCGGTGTCATGTTCATTTCATTTCAGTTGCTGCGTCAGTCGAAAAGCACATTTAATTAAAATGAAAACCAGTTCTCAATTAAACTTTTTTGAATCGCTTACATATTGTAAATAGACTCCTTTGCTTCTTCTTGCCGGACACGACGGTTCCACATGATTACAAACATTTCCGCAAAATGCAGCTATTGGTTTGGTGATCAAATATTAAGAACTATATATTCTGTAGAAGGTTCTTACTCCAAACCGTTCATCACACTTACGTCCGATAGCGTTTAAAATATCGTAATTCCATATCCAGCTAGACGAACTGTGAGGATGTCCAGTGTATACGAATACAGCCTCTTTTCAAAGCTATGCTATATACAGAGACGTCGGTATCAACTTTGCTTTTTCTGGTGGATCTATACTAATTTATTGTGATACAACAGCAGTTGTAAAACGCCGAATAAAGTGGAAACGGAGGGTTGCACTCCTCGACAGCAGGGTACAAAGAGTACAGACGTAACGCTGCTTTCACTCTGTCAGTGTCGTTCACTTGCGTCAAGTGCTGGTTGATTTGAAAAAAATAAAAGTTTTTCACAATCCGAGAAGAACCATATTCGCTACTTCTTTACAAAGACTGTAGAAGAAGCACGAAGAGATCGGCTGAATTATACGCACGACGAACAAAAATGACAGTTCAGCGAATGTGCAAAATACTGTTAGTAGCAGGGCACTGGAATACTCCTTAAGGGTAAGGAGAAGTCCTGTAACGAGCGCAGCGTACGAAATGGATGTTGTGGCAGCTGTTACTGACATCCACATGTTAGCTCCAGAGGAACTGCGATCTGCATTAGGTCAGCCCGATGTTGCTCGCATTTTCCGCTTAAACAGATTCCGTGCCTATTACTTCAACAGCAGATGAACCAGCACTACTGCAGAATACGCACGGAAATCTGTCACTCAAATCTAATGGGAAGTCATACAGTTAGTTCTTTCCTCGAAGACTTATCCCGATGAAGCTACCTTCGCAAATAATGAAAAGCTCAAAGTAAGAAAAATACTTTATGGGTTCGCTTAGAATCAGCAGTGACTGAAGCAATTTGAACGTCGGAGGCAGTCGTGTGTGAACGTATGAAGCGGAATTACTGGATCCGACAGTATTTGTGTTTACTTCACTGAAAAAGAATTTAACGGGTGAAAGATACGCACCATTTCTTACCGAAGTACAAACAGCTCTTCAAGAGGAAGTACCACATGATATTTGGAAACGTAAGTGTGGTACCAGCACTGTGGCTGCAAGACGCTCTACTCCCTTGTGGCTGGAAAAGTGTTCACCCAGGTCTTTCCTGGTCACTGGATGAGGAGTGAAGATGTTATCAGTTGGCCGGCACGTAATCCCGAATTGGTGCATCGAACATTTCCTCTGTGGTAAACTCGGAGTTAGGGTCTATATGCAAGTCTGACAACCCAAGAGGTTTTCAAATATCTCATTTTCTGAGTATATGATTTTTAAGGAGAAATCCTTGTGCCAGCCACTGAAAATTTATATCAAAGTAGACCGACTCTGACAGATACCTGGTGAATTGTCCTGGTATGCCATACCTTTGCCTTCCCACTTTGTGTGTCAGCCCACACAATTATAGCCAAGTGTTATTAGTATCAGTTTAAATCAAACTTATCCACATTTTTCTGTTTTTGTAAGCAGTCTCTCCTACCCACCCCAAACTGTAGACTGATGTGACAGTTCTAAAGGACAACACAAACGTCATCGTAAGACAGCTATCGGTTTCATGTTTTTCAGACATCTCCGAAATAACAGACAACCTTAATGATTCTGGAGCTGTATATATACATGAGGAAAAAGAAATTTTCCCTTCAGCTACAATCTCGCACTGAATTAAATCCCATGGCACCAAGTGAAATATGTGCCGGACCGGAAATCTTAACCACTTCGGATGTTCGAAAGGACGGACACCACTCATATCAAGGCTCTATCAGCGGATACAAGCAATATCTAACTAACTTTGCTTTCTCTTGGCACTCGGTGATATACAACTAATAATAACGTTGCGTTCACTCTTAATAGTTCAGTTATTCTGTAAATTGAGACCGATATGTCGGACGGTAGTCTTCAGAATTTTATAGTTACCTCACTGCAGACGTTGAGCTAAACTAACTGCTGGAGGCGCATTTTGGTGCCTGTAGGCGGAAGGATTACCCATATACACCTGTACAAGGAGAATACAATGTAGTGCCCAGTTGAAAACGCTCCATATGGGAGCTGTCCACACTATCGACGGATGTTCAAGACGCATTGAAGGAACTGGCGCAGAAGCGAGAGGAAGTCCGCGTTTGTGAGCGAGATCTGGAGACTGCTGCATGGTACTGAGAGACGCCAGGTGAGTGGTTGTGACTATGTGGTGTCTGTCCACCGTAGTCTCTACGTACCTGTTGGTTGGTACAAAACATCTCTCCCCTGGGAGAAGATCATTTCGAGAGCCTGCTCGATGTGACTAATTTCTTTGTCCCACCATCAGAGACTTCGAATCGCAATTGGCATTTCAACACCACGATTCGCATGCAACAAAATAGTTCCTATACCGTAGTCCGAATTGTCTGTAGCAGTTGTGAGCATTTGGCCCAGATCATATGAGGTAAGACATTTGGTGTCAAACAAACGTTAATTAAATAAATGCATGCGTGATCTAGCGTCTTTGATTAGTAGTCACAGCATCATTGGACCCAAGTTCTGACACTACCACTGCTTAAATTATGAATAAAAATCATTCGCAATAATGACCGAAGACATCCGGCATAAGAAGTCAGCCTCACTCATCTAAACGTCTAGTGAAAGAGGCCTGAAGGATCAGCATAATCAACATAATGAGGATGAGAAGGCATTGGAAAACACTTAATTAAAACTACACAATGTTTATTCGCATGATATGAGGCCTGTAATTGAGTTGCTTTCTCCACTGGTAAAACATTCTGGACTAGGCCCACTTTCGGATCTCCGGGAAGAGAAAATTGTATAATGCGACGGAATACGTTATGAATAGGAAAGTACGTCAGAGGGTGAATTACTGTGAACCATTCAGTCGTAGGGTTCTTCTCATCAGAGTCGACAGCAAACCAACACCGACAACTATAGTTCAGGTATAAATGCCAATGTCGCAAGGAGAATAAGAACAAATAAATTACATAAAGATATTGAACGGATGCTTCAGTGCATAAAGGGAAACGAAAGTCTTATAATGATGAGGGACTGGAACACGATTGTAGAGGAAGGAAAAGAAGAAAGTGTTTCGCGAGAATATAGGCTTGGTACGAGGAAAAGGAGAGTTCTGCAATAAATTTCAGCTGAAATAGAGAACACTCTTATATTTTATTTATTTATTTTACTTATTTTACCTGGAAATCACAAGAGGAGGAGGTGTACTTGGAAAAGACCAGGAGATACGGGAAGATTTCAGTTAGGTTACATCATCACCCGGCAGAGATGCAGACATAGACTCAGATAATTTAGTAGTGATGAAGAGGAGGCTGAAGTTTAGGAAAAAAGTAAGGAAGAATCAGTTGACAAAGAAGTGGGATACGGAATTGCTGAGAAATGAAGAGATACGTTTGAAGTTTTCTGAAGCTGCATGCGCTCCAATAATTAATAAATCAGTGATCAAAGCGGTTGAAGAGGTATGGTCATCTTTAAAAAGGGCAGTCACTGAATTTGAAGGGAAAAAACATAGATCCAAAACTGGTAACTGCGAAGAAGCCATGGCTAACAGAAGAAATACTTCCATTGATTGATGAAAAAGGAAGTACAGAAGTTTTCACGGAAAGTAAGGAAATCAGATACACAAGTCTCTGCTGAATGAAATAAATATAAAATGCATTGAAGCTAAGACGAATTGGCTGCGTGAAAAAGTGAAGAAATCGAAAAAGAAATGATAGTCGGAAGAACTGAGTCAGCATTCGAAAAAATTTAATCAACCTTTGTTGACACTAAAAGGAAGTGTGGTAACATAAGAAAGCAATGGGAACTCCGCTTTAAACAGAGGAGAGAACGTACAGCTAGGAAGAGTGAATTGAAAGCGTGTCTGAGGGGGAAGACTTGCCTGACATGGTAGAAGAAGAAAAAGGAGCCGATTTAGAAGGGATAGATCCCGTTTTAGAATCAGAATCTAAAATAGCTTTTGAAGACTTAAGATCGACTAAGGTAGAAGGGACAGATCCTATGCCATCACAATTTCTAAGATCATTGAAGTCAACAAAACGACTAATCGTATTGGTCTGTAGGATGTGTGAGACTAGCGGTAGGTCATCAGACTTTAGGAAGAACATCATTCCCACAGGTACGGATAGTGCAATAGCTGTCACTTACGGGAATTATTGCACATTCATCTTAACAGCCCATACATCCAAGCTGCTGATAAGGAAACTGAAAACGTGTTACAAGGCGAGTAGTTTGGCTTTAGGAAAGTTAAAGACACCAGAGAGCCAAATCCGGGACGCCGTTGATAATGGAAGCACATTCAAATTATTTGTCGACGTTATAAAAGCATTAGAAAGTGTAAAATTATACACGTTATTCGAAATTCTGAGAAATATCAGTGTAAACTGCATGGAAAGACCGCTAATATACAATATGTGCAACAGCCAGTTGGGTAAAACAGGAGTGGAGGACAAAGAAAGAATTGTTCGGATTAGAAAGAGTGAAATACAGGATAGTAGTCTTTCCCCCTACTATTGAATCTATACATCGAAGAAGCAAAGGTTCAAACGGGAAAGATGAGAGGCTATTACGATATGTTTCGCCTGCGAAATTGCTATCCACAGTCAAACTAAAGCATACATACAGGACCTGCTGCATGTCATTAACATTGTAATGCGTACAGAATATGGGCTGAGAGTAAATCGAAGAAAAACGGAGGTAATCAGAAGTAGCAGAGATGAGAACAGCGAGAATCTTAACATCAGGATAGGTTATCACGAAATAGATTAAATTAAGGAATTCTACTACCTAGACAGCAAAATACCCCACGAGTGATGGAGCAAGGAGGTCATCTAAAGCAGATTTTTGCTGCCAAAGGTCCGTTCCTAGTCAAGGGAAGTCTGCTAACGTCATAGGTCTTATTTTTAGGAAGACATTTCTGATGGTGTACATCGGGAACACAGCATTGCACGATAATGAAACATGGAGCGTGGAAAAACCGGAACAGAAGAGAATCGAAGCCTTTTAGATGTGTTGCTACGGAAGAATGTAGAATATTACGTAGACTGACAAGGTAAGGAATGAGGTCTTTCTACAGAAAATAGACGAGGAAAGAAATATATAGGAAATTTTTAGAAGATGGACAGAATGGTAGGACATTTGTTAAGATACTAAGGAGTAATTTCCATGTTACTGTATTGGGATCTAGAGAGTAAAAGTGCGAAATAGGACAGAGATTGGAATACATCCAGCGAATAAATGTGGGCTTAGGATGTAAGTGCTACTATTATGAGATGAAGAAGCTGACACAGAAGAGGAATTAGTGGTGCAGAATGAAACCAGACAGAAGACAAATGACTCAAAAAATGCACATTAGTATACACTGTTCTAGTTCTATTTGATGCTTTCACGTAAAAACATGTGCAGTGATTCACTGAGGGCAGCTCATGTGGTAGAAATTTCCAATACTAATTTATTTGTCGTAATATGGAACGTGATCAGTTGACGTCCTTTGGAGGCAGGAGCTTGTGAATGGGATCACTGTTGCGGCGTTAGCTTGATGCTGTGTACAGCCAGCATGTGTCCTAAGTATTGCTCAACACGTTGAGAAATGCACTATGTTGCATTTCAAATTTGTCATTTGCAGAAATTTGAAAACAGATTCCAAGTTCTGTAATAGATCATGTGGGGTTTTGCCTGAAACAATGGTGTTCTCCAGTTGGTTCACAACATTCACAGCCTTCCTAATTAATTGTACTATCTGGCGCTGGAAAAATCTTGGTGCACTTGCTGTTCCAGAAGATAGTTTTTGTGCTGGTTTAATGGTGTATTTATCACCATAAGCCCATGTGCGTCTTAGTGTAAAAGGAACTGTAAATTTGCTTCTTTAAGATCCACCTTGACAATGTATACGACAACAGCTAATTTCAGTATCTGTTGCTTCGGCTTTGGTAACAGATTTGAGTCAACAATAGACTGAGAATTAACCGTTACTTTGAAATCTCCGCTGATGTGAAGTGAGTTATTCGGTTTCTGTACGACTTCGATCGGCATCGTCCACTGCCTACTGGTCATGATTTTCATAACGCCTGTCTGTTGGAGGTGGTCAAGCCTTGCTTTACCTTATCTTTTAACACCAAATGATGCGTACTTTGCGGAAGTTAGGCGCTGTTATGGCCTGCGCAAATAGCACTCACTTGACGAGACACCTGCGGAAGCTTTTGAGTTTGCGCATGTTCGTAATGAGTCCCTTGTGCTTGCCTATGTGCTTATTTTGACGGTTGCGACAAGTTTTACACATCTCGAACCTATGTCTGCTGCTTTTACAGTAATTACAACATTCGTTGCGGCACAAACTAGCGTATTTTTGTGATTTACGCCATAGGGCGGGTGACAGAGTATATAACACAGAATTCCTGAACCTCTTTTCTGACAGCTTCGGTCGAGTAACTGTCGCGCCCGTGGTTACTGGGACCATTCCTGCTGATTGCGTGACCCAGCCGATTGTTTGCGCGTAATGAAGACGCCACTCTCTTTGCGCTGCATTCTTTATACAGATACATGCGTCTGATCGTAAACGCAAATCAGTGTCAAACAATCTTTTGAACACGGGTTTGCTAGACCAGGTAGAGCCTTCTGTAACTTACTGCCAAGAGACTGCATGCCTATCATTACGACGTTACGTAACGGTTTTCTGTTATTGAGTAGTTTGTCTCTGTACAGCACACCATTCAAACAAATCAGTGGCAGCTTTACCTCATATAGCTCTCATCGTAGGTAACTGGGAAATGCACGGCTCTGTTTAACAGGAACAGGAACATTCGTCAGGTTGCAGCCATCATCAGTGCTGAAGGGTGACAACAGTCGAAATACGACGCTGAGGTAGTTACCAACGCGCCGTAACACGCAAATTCTGCGTAGAACAGGCATTGAATACCCTCCCCAATGGGATCAATATCTTCGCAAACAGGATAACAAAGCAAAACAGGGATTAATAGTAGTGGCAAAATGTACTTGGTTCAGCTCGACAGTTGAAACACTCTGTCCATGTTCCCCCTAAAAATAGTGTCTTCAGCGCCATGAAATGTATTCGACACCATAGTCCATTAACATTCATAATTTCTTCAATTTTGTCACATCTAACCAGGAACTTAAAAAAAAGAATAAAAAATCTAACTCTGCTTTAACTATAACTTGAACTCAGTGGATAGCTGCATCGTAAATCAGCAAATGTGCACTCATCTTTGGATTAAGTAGCATTTATCTCCAGGTTTGTGTTCTCATAAACATATTATGAATTCATCTCCAAATTTTACATATATAAATCTCTTCAAAATACATCCAAAATTACGTAAATTGTAAAATTAACCCAAGTAATACGCCCCCAAAAACTTAGATTATACTTTTCACATACCTCAAGTTCTACTACCACAAGCAATTAAAATTTTCAAGCAGTTTGATGATTTCAGCACACTACTATTCGTCTGAACAATAATTACAGGTAAACTACATGCATTTTATGAGACAATACTACATGTAATAGGTTTAAAAAACCATGTGAAATTTCCCCCATAATCTTGTATACAGTTTGGCTTATATTTCTCACTTACACACCAGTTACTGTCTGCCGACTAGGCGCACCAAGATTTGTGCTGCCATTATTTACTCCCTTCTTTCGTTTAAGTGCAATTCTGTACCTTATCATTCATATCTTAAGTTCACGAAATTATCTCCCCCTCCCCGCACAACAAAACTACTAAAAGTATCCTAAACTCCGTCGGAAAAGTCTCGGAATGCCCAACGCTACTGGCTGGCCGCTATATCGTTCTCAGCCGATAGGTCTCACTTGTTGTGGAAATGTAGGGGCAAGTGGTCAGCACACCGCTCTCCCGGCGTTGTCAGATTTCGTGACCGAAGCTGCTGCTTCTCAGTCAAGCTGCTGCTCAATTGGCCTCGCAAGAGCTGAGTGCACCCAGCTTGCCAACAGCGCTCAGCATGCTCGAATTATTTCTCATTCAACACAGAAATAAATCCCAAAATTTTTAAACCTTCACGTGGGAATTGCACTTATTTATACAATGATAGTTTCACACACCATTCTTATTTTTCAAGGCCCTACCCTGCCACCGTTATCTCTTATATAATTTATCTCGCCAGTTTAGCTTCTGAATATCACGTTTTACCTTTTTTTAACTGACAAACTGCCTATTGGCTTCTGTCTAGGGTTCTTCGGCCGACGTTTATCTAATGATTTTTCAGACGTTTCGCGAGCACGAGTGGCTGGCATTGTCAAAGCTTCACCCTCCATTGCCGGTGGTGAACTGGAGCCGAGCTGGCGGGCGCAGACTATATTTACCTGGCGCGCCAACGTCCGAGGGCTTCTCGGCGGTCATTTCTGGTGCGGTTCTCCTCTTGCTACCTGCGACGGTCGTTCGCTGCAGTACGGGAAGCCAGGATCCGTTTACCTTAAGGCTTTCCTCTTTCTTGTTCAAACTGTTCACCTGTTTTTGTATTTCTACAGCTTCCCTGAACAAGCGCGTGTGATAGTGCTTCTCTACAGCCAGAATTTCCGTGTCGGAGAATTTTATTACGTAGTCGGTCTCATTCAGTACGTGCTCTGCCACGGCCGATTTCTCCACCTGCCCCAACCTCCAATGTCGCTTATGCTCTTTGATCCTGGTGTTAATGGATCGTCCAGTCATTCCGACATAAACTTTTCCGCATGTGCATTGTATACGGTATATTCCCGACATTGTAAGCGCGTCTCTTTTCTCCTTCGCCGATATAAGACACTCTTTGATCTTCTTTGTCGGTTTGAAAATCGTCTTTACGCCATGTTTGCGCAATATACGGCCGATTCTGTCTGTCACTCTGGGAATGTATGGCAGAAAGGCCGTACCCGACATTTCTTTTTCTAGTTCCTTACTTCGCCAAGTGTTTGCCTCTGTTACACTTCTCCACAAATTATATTAGAAGTGTTTTTTTTTTTTAACTGCTCAGCTTCGAGGCCTCTTTACTCATTCGGTGACAAATTCTTATGTTTACTGACAAAACTTGTAACGACTGCTGGAACACCATTTCTACACTCCTGGAAATTGAAATAAGAACACCGTAAATTCATTGTCCCAGGAAGGGGAAACTTTATTCACACATTCCTGGGGTCAGATACATCACGTGATCACACTGACAGAACCACAGGCACATAGACACAGGCAACAGAGCATGCACAATGTCGGCACTAGTACAGTGTATATCCACCTTTCGCAGCAATGCAGGCTGCTATTCTCCCATGGAGACGATCGTAGAGATGCTGGATGTAGTCCTGTGGAACGGCTTGCCATGCCATTTCCACCTGGCGCCTCAATTGGACCAGCGTTCGAGCTGGACGTGCAGACCGCGAGAGACGACGCTTCATCCAGTCCCAAACATGCTCAATGGGGGACAGATCCGGAGATCTTGCTGGCCAGGGTAGTTGACTTACACCTTCTAGAGCACGTTGGGTGGCACGGGATACATGCGGACGTGCATTGTCCTGTTGGAACAGCAAGTTCCCTTGCCGGTCTAGGAATGGTAGAACGATGGGTTCGATGACGGTTTGGATGTACCGTGCACTATTCAGTGTCCCCTCGACGATCACCAGAGGTGTACGGCCAGTCTAGGAGATCGCTCCCCACACCATGATGCCGGGTGTTGGCCCTGTGTGCCTCGGTCGTATGCAGTCCTGATTGTGGCGCTCACCTGCACGGCGCCAAACACGCATACGACCATCATTGGCACCAAGGCAGAAGCGACTCTCATCGCTGAAGACGACACGTCTTCATTCGTCCCTCCATTCACGCCTGTCGCGACACCACTGGAGGCGGGCTGAACGATGTTGGGGCGTGAGCGGAAGACGGCCTAACGGTGTGCGGGACCGTAGTCCAGCTTCATGAAGACGGTTGCGAATGGTCCTCGCCGATACCCCAGGAACAACAGTGTCCCTAATTTGCTGGGAAGTGGCGGTGGGGTCCCCTACGGCACTGCGTAGGATCCTACGGTCTTGGCGTGCATCCGTGCGTCGCTGCGGTCCGGTCCCAGGTCGACGGGCACATGCACCTTCCGCCGACCACTGGCGACAACATCGATGTACTGTGGAGATCTCACGCCCCACGTGTTGAGCAATTCGGCGGTACGTCCACCCGGCCTCCCGCATGCCCACTATACGCCCTCGCTCAAAGTCCGTCAACTGCACATACGGTTCACGTCCACGCTGTCGCGGCATGCTACCAGTGTTAAAGACTGCGATGGAGCTCCGTATGTCACGGCAAACTGTCTGACACTGACTGGCTGACACTGACGGCGGCGGTGCACAAATGCTGCGCAGCTAGCGCCATTCGACGGCCAACACCGCGGTTCCTGGTGTGTCCGCTGTGCCGTGCGTGTGATCATTGCTTGTACAGCCCTCTCGCAGTTTCCGGAGCAAGTATGGTGGGTCTGACACACCGGCGTCAATGTGTTGTTTTTTCCATTTCCAGGAGTGTAGTTTAGAGCGACACACTCTTTCTTTCTTCTTCCACATCGACCACTTCAGTTATAGCCTGCACATTTCTTATTTCACCCCTCTCTAAACATTCCTCCCTCAAAATATCGTTTTGAGTCTCCGTATCCATCCGATCCATAGTTATGGTACACATTACATCATCAGACCAGCTGACATTCACTGTCAACTTCAAATAATACATTATACGCTACTCTGGTCCTAATTTTATCTTTCTTCCTTTCGAGACCTCTCGTAACTTTATATTTATCCCTTGACCACCAGTGAGGTAGTAACTACTTCAATATATACCGTACCGTCTCCAATCATTAACTGATCAGTCACTTTTTTCCTTGGCGTACCATTCAGTACTAACAACATCTCCTAAACCAATATTTTCCCATTGTAAACTTCTATACTCTCCCAGTCCATCTATAAGTTATGTGCAACATTTAAATGTGTCTCAAAATACGTCTTTTCGTCTTCTTCTTCAGAATCAAGTGTATTGTCTCCTAACGATATCAGTAGCTGTTGCATATGTCTCCCCTGCATTTTCTCTACTCTCAGATCTCTCTGACACTTTGCATTCTGACCTACCGTCTAACACATTTCTTTTACTGTCATCCTTCCTCATCTACTCATGATTCATGCTATCATCAAGAGCCATCAGCTGAGTTCCATCAACAGAAATAAATTCACGCATTCCTTCCTCCAAGATATCTTAATCCGTAGCTTCAACGTTCATAACATTAGCACTTAAAACATCACTTTTAATTCCCTTTGACAAAAAATCGCCCGCTTCCGCTGGTATATAATAAAATTCATAACGAGCGACAGAGACTACTGCAAAGTCAGCTTCACAACTATCTCCACACACACCCACCGATTCATTACAAAATTGATCTCCAGCTTGCGAGACTAAAGCTTCACGACCTTTACAGATAGCTTCATCAACATTCTCCAATACAAAATCATCTTCATTACCTTCATTACTGTTATCAATACTACCGTAATTTATACCACTGATTAATGCCTCATCAGAATTCGCCATACAGCCCGCCTTCATCAGATTCAGATACAGCTCAGCCTCTCGTATGATCACAGAATTTTCCATAAAATATATATTCATTCCATTATTCACTTCCTTTTTACAGAATACATTATTCAAACCCATATCTTCATTATCAACTTAAAATATTTCTTGCGCTCTATCTATGTTTGCGCTAATTAAAATTATTCCCCATTTTATCCTTCCAACATTTGGGCTTTGCTGAGTTTTCAACAACCAATGAATTAGTAAATCAGATTGCCGCTTTCAGTGCCGATTTATTTCGCCACCTCCGGATCTTAGGTGCGTTGCTTTTCATGAGGCACCTGTGCCTCACACCTTCGCTCGCGGTTTTGATTTCCTTTATGATGGGTTCCCATTTCCTCTTTGAAAATTATTGTTACCATTGTGGTGATAATTAGTTTGGTGATTATTATGATTCCCATTCTGATAACCATTTCCCTGACAACTGTTCACATTGTGTGACTTCAGTTTTAGTGAATTTTCAAGTTTGACGATGAAATCTAAGAACTTGTAAATTGAACTTGTCGGATTATGGACAAGATCCCACCGTAAAATTTCCGTTACTCGGCTCTTGAGCGTCGACAGCTGTTAACGTTCCCAGCTCACAAACACAAGCATCCCGCATCGACCCATTTCTATATTTGAAATTTGGTGAGCTTAGGAACTCATTTGCAAATCACATCTGTTTCATTTCACTCTAGAATTAGTTCAGGAAGCAACTCTCACACATTTCATAAGTAGTAAATGAAGCCCTCCTAAAATTTGCCCATGACTGAGCGTTGCCCTCGAGATGTCTTTTAGCGAATTAAATTTTTGCCTCTTCCGACATTCCTTTCACAAAGCCGTTTCTGCATGCAGTGACAAAATAAAATGGATGGTATTTTCCATTATCTGCCAAGCACTTCTCTGCTCTTGAATTACCCCAAGCGACATCTATCACAGTTGTAGCCTTATTTCATGCTAAAGAATTCAGTTCTGCCCTTACGTCCTTAAACTGCTGTTAACATTGCACAATTTCTTTTTAATACTGATTGAAAATGTCCCCTGTTCTTAAGCACTTACTTTTCACATTCTACTAATCTACCTGCCAAACGCTTAATAGCTTTATAGGTCACATCGTCAAGAGCATTTTGCATCGCTTCCTAGTTTGTACTGTACCTTCTCCTACTTTTACCTGAATTTTTTTCAAATCTGTCAATTCTGTTGTTAACCAGGCCAACCTCTTCAGAAATTCGGCCTACATCAGCCCTTAAAGCCCGTAATTTTGTATCTGACATCCCACCCATATCGAATTTAATTTTCCCACGTCACCTTTTATACTTTCTGCTACACTGGCCTCTACATTCTCAATTTTTCTTTCTATAATCTTAGTATCGAACCCAGCTATGTTTTCAATCAACCACACTACAGTTCAAATTAGTCAGAACTTCCCTTAACTTCACCACTGGAACCATAGCCCTTCTCTGGTTTCGGCCCCTTTAACACCTTCCCTACCAACAGTACCAGGTTCAGATTCTGGACTAAATGACCAACTCACATTATCTGAGGCATGCACACTGGGTAGCTGCTTGGTCGTTGGAAGCTGCCTCATTGCCAATGATTATGCAGACCCACTCGCATAAACACTATGGAACATGTGCTTAGCTTGTTGGTCATGCTGGCTGCTCGTGCTGTACTGCCGAAGGTATAGATGCTGCAGATGGCGATGCAGTTGCTGATGCTGATCAACTCGGAGGTGCCGCTGGAGGCCCATGCAGTACACAGAATATAATCTATTGAGGTGCAACAAAGTTGCATTGAGAGCGTTACGAGAATGGTAGCAGAATCGCCAATCTCAATTGTGATCCGAGATGTATCAAATCCATTTCGTGACCACAGCGTATGAAATATTCACCAGCTCCAAAGAGTCCAGAATCCAAATTGGTGATTTACAATTAATATATGTCAGATAATATGTACTGCTCACACTCATTCCGTAATGCAACTTGTAACGCCCCAAGGAGAGAAAATCCCAATTAACAAACTTCGTGGACACTTAAAGTAGGGAAGTTAGTTATCTTGACAGTGACGACAATTAATGATGATAAAATCTACACTGGTATTATCTTGGTTAACGCCTATATCATTCAAGTACTGAGAATAGCATACAAAAATTCATCCTGCTTTGTCATTTTTCTCTTTTTTCCCTCCATCTTGGCCCACTGTTGACAAGAATGATGTGGGAGTGCTCTGATCAACAATTTCCACTTTTTCTTGTCCTCAAATGTCGAGAACTAGTATAACGTTGTCAACAGTCTTCAAAGCTTTTCCACGTTGCCAAAATGTTGATTTGTTAAAGTTGCTATTTGCAATATGTAATATTAGTCCTCGTCACCAAAATTTTTAATATAGTAACCGAGTGACACTATTAATTAAGCCCAAACACCTACGGCAGCAGAATAATGTGGTAACTTTCAATTGGACCGAACTGCTGAGGTCATCGGTACAGTTGCTTAAAGCAGTCAAGAAACGATTGCTAATAACGCACTTGTGTGATGGAAAGGCACTAAAACAGAATCACAAATAATAAATAACACTAATGGAGACTACTTCACAATTGGTGCAAAACTTTGGAACAGTTTGATGCATGGTGCTTGATATCCTAAATCCACAGAATGATAACTAAATAACATTACTTTCTCTTCTACACAATTAGGAAATACACCTTTCATATGTGTTTTCCTTATTTCCATTCGTAAGTCCATACAAATATTTCCACAACGTGCCATTCTCTTACGTTCAGTCGATTTTCATGGGGACTCTCTCAAGTAGTAAAAGTTTTATTATATCCACGCTGTATATAATGAACTTTTGTTACTTGAGAGGATCCCCAAACAATGAGAGATCGTAAGAGAGTGTAACTTCGGGGAAACATTTTTAAAGACACGGTGAAGAGAATTTAAAGTTATACCATAATAATTTCGACACTAGTGTAACTTCGGTTAATCGTGTACAAATTTTACGTTCAAGGTTACAAGGATCGATCAATGTGACAAGCACCCACCTCTACAACAGCCCGAAACAGCACTAGAGATCGCTCTGTGTTGTCCGAGGTATCTTTTCGATTGGTGAGCCATGGAACGTTCACCTGTTATGACACAGCTCGTGCACCACTTGAAGTTCGAAAATTGATGCCATCATTGTCAGCCGTGGTAACAATAACTGCTTCATAAAGTTGCGGCGCAATGGGCAGTCGGTCTCTCACAGGAGCAGTTCTCAAAACAGCAGTCTGTAATATTCAGTATCTTTTAGTTACATACTGTTCTTATGTACACTCAGTTGTTAGCGATGGCATTCTGTTTTGGGGAACAAATGCACAAAATATGAAAACAGTTTTCAAACTCCAGAAAAGAACTATAAGAATAGCAACCAAAAATAGTAGTCGAGCTATTTGTAAATATCTGTTCAAAACACAGGGAGTTTAACTGCTCCGTGTGAATACATTTACTAGCCAGTTATACACATCAAAAACAACATTGGTAATTATTGCACAAACAGCTCTATCTATGATCATGGAACATGAGATAGATTCAACTTATATTTACCAAGAGAAAGTAAACATAAATCTCAGAGTACAATTTCTACCAACGGATAAAATTGCTCAATAAATTACCAAGAGAGATTAAAGAAACTGCAAAAATAAACTCATTTAAAAAGGCAGCTAAAACGTAGCTCTTATGCAATATATTTTATACATTGAAGGATAACTTAGATATAACAGAGTAGGGGTTTGGTAAAAAAAAAAGTTGTTGTTGTTGTCGTGGTCTTCAGTCCTGAGACTGGTTTGATGCAGCTCTCCATGCTACTCTAACCTGTGCAAGCTTCTTCATCTCCCAGTACTTGCTGGAACCTACATCCTTCTGAATCTGCTTAGTGTACTCATCTCTTGATCTCCATCTACGATTTTTACCCTCCTCGCTGCCCTCCAATGCTAAATATGTGATCCCTTGATGCCTCAAAACATGTCCTACCAACCGGTCCCTTCTTTTTGTCAAGTTGTGCCACAAACTCCTCTTCTCCCCAATTCTATTCAATACCTCCTCATTCGTTATGTGATCTACCCATCTAATCTTCAGCATTCTTCTCTAGCACCACATTCCGAAAGTTTCTATTCTCTTCTTGTCCAAACTAGTTATTGTCCATGTTTCACTTCCATACATGGCTACACTCCATACAAATACTTTCAGATACGCCTTCCTGACACTTAAATCTATACTCGATGATAACAATTTTCACTTCTTCAGAATTTTTTTCCTTGCCGTTGCCAGTCTACATTTTATATCCTCTCTACTTCGACCATCATCAGTTATTTTACTCCCTAAATAGCAAAACTCCTTTACTACTTTAAGTGTCTCATTTCGTAATCTAATTCCCTCAGCATCACCCGATTTAATTTGACTACATTCCATTATCCTCGTTTTGCTCTTGTTGATGTTCATCTTACATCCTCCTTTTAAGACACTGTCCATTCCGTTCAACTGCTCTTCCAAGTCCTTTGTTGTCTCTGACAGAATTACAGTGTCATCGGCGAACCTCAAAGTTTTTATTTCTTCTCCGTGAATTTTAATACCTACTCCAAATTTTTCTTTTCTTTCCTTTACTGCTTGCTCAATATACAGATTGAATAACATCGGGGAGAGTCTACAACCCTGTCTCACTCCCTTCCCAACCGTTGCTTCCCTTTCATGTCCCTCGACTCTTATAAATGCCATCTGATTTCTGTACAAATTGTAAATAGCTTTACGCTCGCTGTATTTTACCCCTTCCACCTTTAGAATTTGAAAGAGAGTATTCCAGTCAACATTGTCAAAAGCTTTCTCTAAGTCTACAAATGCTAGAAACGTAGGTTTGTCTTTTCTTAATCTTTCTTCTAAGATAAGTCGTAAGGTTAGTATTGCCTCACGTGTTCCAACATTTCTGCGGAATCCAAACTGATCTTCCGCAAGGTCAGCTTCTACCAGTTTTTCCATTCGTCTGTAAAGAATTCGTGTTAGTATTTTGCAGCTGTGACTTATTAAACTGATAGTTCGGTAATTTTCACATCTGTCAGCACCTGCTTTCTTTGGGATTGGAATTATTATATTCTTCTTGAAGTCTGAGGGTATTTCGCCTGTCTCATAAATCTTGCTCACCAGATGGTAGACTTTTGTCATGACTGGCTCTCCCAAGGCCGTCAGTAGTTCTAATGGAATGTTGTCTACTCCCGGGGCCTTGTTTCGACTCAGGTCTTTCAGTGCTCTGTCAAACTCTTCACGCAGTATTGTATCTCCCATTTCATCTTCATCTGCATCTGCATCCTCTTCCATTTCCAGTACATCGCCCTTGTATAAACCTTCTATATACTCCTTCCACCTTTCCGCCTTCCCTTTTTTGCTTGCAACTGGGTTTCCATCTGAGCTCCTGATATTCATACAAGTGGCTCCCTTTTCGCCAAAGGTCTCTTTAATTTTCCTGTAGGCAGTATCTATCTTACGCCTACTGAGATAAGCCTCTACATCCTTACATTTGTCCTCTAGCCATCCCTGCTTAGCCATTTTGCACTTCCTGTCGATCTCATTTTTGAGACGTTTGTATTCCTGTTTGCCTGCTTCATTTACTGCATTTTTATATTTTCTCCTTTCATCAATTAAATTCAATATTTCTTCTGTTACCCACGGATTTCAAATTAGCCCTCGTCTTTTTACCTACTTTATCTTCTGCTGCCTTCACTACTTCATCCCGCAGAGCTACCCATTCTTCTTCTACTGTATTTCTTTCCTCCATTCCTGTCAATTGTTCCGTTATGCTCTCCCTGAAACTCTCTGCAACCTCTGGTTCTTTCAGTTTATCCAGGTACCATCTCCTTAAATTAGCACCTTTTTGTAGTTTCTTCAGTTTTAATCTACAGTTCATAACCAATAGATTGTGGTCAGAATCCACATCTGCCCCTGGAAATGTCTTACAATTTAAAACCTGATTCCTAAATCCCTGTCTTACCATTGTATAATCTAACTGATACCTTTTAGTATCTCCAGGATTCTTCCATGTATACAACCTTCTTTTATGATTCTTGAACCAAGTATTAGCTATGATTAAGTTATGCTCTGTGCAAAATTCTACCAGACGGCTTCCTCTTTCATTTCTTCCCCCCAATCCATATTCACCTACTATGTTTCCTTCTCTCCCTTTTCCTACTGACGAATTCCAGTCACCCATGACTATTAAATTTTCGTCTCCCTTCACTACCTGAATAATTTCTTTTATCTCATCATAGATTTCCTCAATTTCTTCATCATCTGCAGAGCTAGTTGGCATATAAACTTGTACTACAGTAGTAGGCGTGGGATTTGTGTCTATCGTGTCCACAATAATGCGTTCACTATGCTGTTTGTAGTAGCTTACCCGCACTCCTATTTTTTTATTCATTATTATACCTACTCCTGCATTACCCCTATTTGATTTTGTATTTATAACCCTGTATTCACCTGACCAAAAGCCATGTTCCTCCTGCCACTGAACTTCACTAATTCCCACTATTGTGATTAAAAACACGTTCATCTTTTCCAGACTGTCTTCAATTGTAATGTTTATGTTTCAGTACCAAGTCACTATACCAGTATTGACGCCTAACGGCAAGTCGTAAAACTAACATTACTGTAAACGCAAACCCTGCAGCGAACAGTCTGTACATCATTGCTGTAAAGTTGAATGCCCTTATGGTAAATAGTTTTATGCCTGTACTGGCTCAAGCAGTGAAAGGTTAATTTCAACCATCCCATATAAGTTCAAAAAATTGCTATGAGCACTAAGGGACTTAACATCTGATATCATCAGTCCCCTAAAACGTAGAGCTACTTAAACCGAACTAATCTAAGGACATCACACACATCCATGCCCGAGGCAAGATTCGAACCTGCGACCGTAGTGGTCACGCGGTCCAGACTGAAGTGGCTAGACCCGCTCGGAATCATCGGCCTGCCCGTATAAGTGATATTACAGTTACAGACACTACTGATGCTCCAATTACTCCGTCAATGTTGTTGTTGTGGTCTTCAGTCCTGAGACTGGCCCGATGCATCTCTCCAAGCCACTCTATCCTGTGCAAGCTTCTACATCTCCCAGTACTTCCTGCAACCTATATCCTTCTGAGTCTGCTTAGTGTATTCATCTCTTGGTCTCCCTCTACGATTTTTACCCTCCACGCTGCCCTCCAATACAAAATTGGTGATCCCTTGATGCCTCAGAACCTGTCCTACCGACCGGTCCCTTCTTCTTGTCAAGTTGTGTCACAAACTCCTCTTCTCCCCAATTCTGTTCAATACCCACTCATTAGTTATGTGATCTACCCATCTAATCTTCAGCATTCTTCTTTAGCACCACATTTCGGAAGCTTCTACTGTCTTCTTGTCGAAACTATTTATCGTCCAAGTTTCACTTCCATATATGGCTACACTCCATACAAAAACTTTCAGAAACGACTTCCTGATACTTAAATCTATACTCGATGTTAACAAATTTCTCTTCTTCAGAAATGCTTTCCTTGCCATTGCCAGTCTACATTTTATATCCTCTCTACTTAGACCATCATCAGTTATTTTGCTCCTCAAATAGCAAAACTCCTTTACTACTTTAAGTGTCTCATTCCCTTACCTAATTCCCTCAGCATCACCCGACTTAATTCGACTACATTCCATTAGCCTCGTTTTTCGTTTGTTTATGTTCATCTTATATCTTCCTTTCAAGACACTGTCCATTCCGTTCAATTGCTCTTCTAAGTCCTTTGTTGTCTCTGACAGAATTACAATGTCATAGGCGAACCTCAAAGTTTTTATTTCTTCTCCATGGATTTTAATACCTATTCCGAATTTATCTTTTGTTTCCTTCACTGCTTATACAGATTTAATAACATCAGGGAGAGGCTACAACGCTACCTCACACCCGTCCCTACCACTGCTTCCCTTTGGTGCCCCTCGACTCTTATAACTGCCATCTGGTTTCTGTACAAATTGTAAATAGCCTTTCGCTCTCTGTATTTTACCCCTGCCACCTTTGGAATTTGAAAGAGAGTATTCCAGTCAACATTGTCAAAAGCTTTCTCTAAGTCTACAAATGCTAGAAACTTAGGTTTGTCTTTCCTTAATCTATTTTCTAAGGTACGTCGTAGGGTCAGTACTGCCTCACGTGTTCCAACTTTTCTACGGAATCCAAACAGACCTTCCCCGAGGTCGGCTTCTACCAATTTTTCCTTTCGTCTGTAAAGAATTAGCGTTAGTATTTTGCAGGTGTGACTTATTAAACTGATAGTTCGGTAATTTTCACATCTGTCAACACCTGCTTTCTTTGGGATTGGAGTTATTATATTCTTCTTGAAGTCTGAGGGTATTTCGCCTGTCTCATACATCTTGCTCACCAGATGGTAGAGTTTTGTCAGGACTGACTCTCCCAAGGTCGTCAGTAGTTCCAATGGAATGTTGTCTACTCCCGGAGCCTTGTTTCAACTCAGGTCTATCAGTACTCTGTCAAACTCTTCACGCAGTATCTTATCTCCTATTTCATCTTCATCTACATCCTATTCCACTTCCATAAAATTGTCCTCAAGTACACCACCCTTGTATGATCCCTCTATATACTCCTTCCACCTATCTCCTTTCCCTTCTTTGCTTAGCGTCTTCATTGCTCCTCAATAGCATTTGCTAAAGTCGAGAGGGAATGAGGAGGTTCTGTGGAGATTCGGAGAGGAAATGAATGTATGGATAACACTTACAAGACAAAAGGACATCTGTTAAGACATCAGATATTGACTTCCATGATACTAAATTGAGCTGTAGAGTGCAGAAACTGTAGAGGAAGACAAGGATTGGAATGCATCCAGCAAATATTTGATGCCCTATGATTGAAATGCTACTCTGAGATGAAGAGGTTGGCACAGAAGAGGAATTCGTGGCGCGCCGCATCAAACCAGTCAGAAGATTGTTTAAAAAAAAAAATAAAAAAAAATAAATCGGGATGTAGTTCAGAGTACTGTACTGATCTGACTGCAGGTCATCTTGACAGTTATCCCTATGATGGTTGTTCACAATATCGGTGGATGTAGACGATGCGCTGAAGGACGTGGCACGGAACAGGAAGAGGTTTGGGTTTATGAGCCATCTGTAGGCTGCTACAGGGAACTCAGGAGCGGCACGTGTAGTTGTGTGTGTGTGGTGGTGAGATCCCACTGTATTTCTTGTGTACTTCTTGCTTAGATACAACAGTTATAACAATTCTAACTCCGAAAATATTAATCGGATTTTGTAGAGTCAAATATAGTTGCTTTTGTGTTTATTAGAACTAGGATATTACTAGCAGAAAATACAAGAGCTTCGTTTGAAAAAGCAGTTATCTACACCTCTGTAAATAACATTCTCTCTAAGACAAAACAAAGGAAGGAGTTATCCAAATGGCACAGAAATCGGTAGATGAGGTGTACATTTACAGGCAAACAAATGGACAATTGTAAAACATTGGATGATTTATTCAAAAGGAAGAGCTTCACACGTAGAGCAAGTACGAGTAAGTAAAGCATTGGTTCGTCTCTGGCCCCTATGCAAGCTGTTTCTTGGCTTGGCGTTATCGGCTGGTGAGAGTTCCGGCGATCGTTCTGGCCAAGGTGGAATTGGCCAACACGAAGATAAGTAGTAGAAACTCTCGCCGTTTGGGATGGTCATTATGTTGCTGACGTGTAAGCCCAGGATGGTTTCCCATGAAGGGCAACAAAACATGGCGTAGAATATCGTCGACGTTACACTGCAATGTAAAGGTGCCGCTGATGATAACCAAAGGGGTCCTGATAAGAGATTAAATGGCAACTCCTTGTTGTCGGGCCACTTGACGGGTGACAATCACTTTGGTATTCGAGCATTCTTGCCTCGAAACACGTCTTCACTGGCCATTGGAGTTCAATTCGACGCTAGAGTCATCACAAAAGACAATACTAACAAAGTCAGTGAGATTCCGGGCCGAAGACGTGTCTGAAGACGCCCCTGACACTAGTGAGATACCAACCTCAGCGTTGCCCGCCATATGGTCGGACACCAAGGAGTGATGGTCTTGAGTGTCATTTTATTTCGCAGCAAGGCCCCTTTGGTGGTCATTCGCAGCTTAAGTTCCCTTTTGTTGCCCTGTAAGGCAAACCGTCCTGGGCTTTAGTTCAACCAGATAATTCTTGCCTGTACACAGTGAGAGTATCTACTGCATGCCTTTATGCTCGCTCAGCCCTTCTTTGGCACCTAGGTCTCCGGATCTCTCCCGAGTTGATAACGCTAAGAGCACTATGGGTTCGTCCTGCAACGAGCTCGAGAATTTGACGGTGTAATACACCAGCTGGATAGAGTTTTGCGTGATAACCCTCTAGGACATTCCTCAATGATATAAATAAGTGCTAGGCTGAATAATTCTCTCAAAAACGGCCAGATGTGTACTGACACATTACTGAGTTGGTAAATTTATGAAGCTTTTCCTCAAATTTTTTCTGAAATTGAAATCGCCTATTTGTCTGTGTGTCTGCATCACAACTACCGATTTCCGTTCCGCTCGGATAATTCCTTTGTGTTGCGTCTTCTTTTTTTTTTTTTTTTGTCTTAGAGTGTCTTTACTGAAAGGACTATAAATGTTGTTGTGAGGACTTTTCGCCGGCCGAAGTGGCCGAGCGGTTCTAGGCGCTACAGTCTGGAACCGCGCTACCTCAACGGTCGCAGGTTCGAGTCCTGCCTCGTGCATGGATGTGTGTGATGTCCTTAGGTTAGTTAGTTTTAAGTAGTTCTAAGTTCTAGGGGACTGATGACCTCAGAAGTTGAGTCCCATAGTACTCAGAGCCATTTGAACTATTTTGAGGAGTTTTGCACCTTTCATTTGGTTTGTAAGTGAATTACGATTTCTGAAAGGGTTCAAGAAATATCTCCTATGAACAGTTCAGCTGAATAACCCTTTGCATAGTAAACAGTTGTTTATTAATCGAATTTAGGTAGTGAAATGTGGACGGTCTCTGTGAGATCTACGTGAACAGCAGTAATAATGTCCACAGCAACCTTTTGAAATCTTCGTTTTTATAAATCTGTAGCTAATATAGCTACGAAAAGAGTCATTGTTTTGCGAGAAACTTATTTCAGTTCTTCTCAGTGAAAGAGGATTCTTCAATGGTTCTTAAAAAAAAGTTGTTCAAATTGCTCTAAGCACTCTGGGACTTAACATCTGAGGTCATCAGTCCCCTAGACTTAAAACTACTTAAACCTAACTAACCTAAGGACACCGCAAATATCCATGCCCGAGGTAGAATTCGAACTTGCGACCGTAGCAGCAGCCCGGACCCGGACTGAAGCGCCTAGAACCGCTCGGCCACGGGGGCTGGCGGTTCTGAAAATATTTTCTGTTAACAGCATAGCTAAATCAGTCTGTACATCTTGTGTTATTAAGCGTTCTCCTAAAGTAAAGTGTTGCGAGGTGCCGGGGCTAGCAGTGTATTTAACACTAAATTCTTCTGGAATCTACATATGTAAATGATGCTCTAAGCCCCCCCTATTCTAACTCCGACTTTTGCTGTTGCATATGGATTAAAAACCTACACGAACTGACTGTAATCGACCCTGCAAGTGGAGTAGAAAAGAGTTTGCCACCTGCAATAATTTAATTTGATGAATAAGTTAAATAAAGGAAGGTTTCATTAACGTAGTGAGAAATGATAGGGTTGCTCTACCGATTAACAGAATGAAAGTTCTGTCCAAAATAACAATATGATTTATTAAGACTAAACACAAAATAATAAATAAAAGCACATGACTCATTTACAATACATCAAATTGGCTTAAATTATATATTCAAATAAATGCTGTGAAAGTGAAGTTGTCCCTAAACTAGATTGTGACGTTTATGACGAAGTGGTATGTGGAGCCACTTCCTTGAAACTCAAATGTTAAGAGAGACACACAGCTAACCCAACATTAATTGCTGCTACATTAGTGAGAACTCAGACAATGAAAACCCAAGTCAGAGCAAAGTTAGAAAAGACAAACAGGCGCGCCCTGCTGAGCCCTGATTATCACCTAGCAAAATTGCCTGCTTTGCCGGTGCTGCGGACGTACATTACCAAGCTGTCTTCTTAACTGCACGGACACGATCTGGCGTACTGGAGGCGATGGCTGGTTGCTTCGACGTCCCGTCGTGGTGATGATAATGTCGCGAGTATAGTCCGAAATAAATTATCTTGGTCTGGTTGTTCTAGACTAAAGACTTCCTAGCAATACAAATGCGCCTCTGAGGGAGACGAAGAAGGCTCGCCACACTATCACTGACGGTACAGTGATTGATTTTAACAAGCGAAGTCACACAGTAACTCCGATACAGTCAACTTTAGCCAAAACTGTTCAAGACAGACAACATAGGACGCTTGTACGCAGAAAGCTCAATTGCCAACTGTACTCGGAAAGTTACGTTGAAGTCGAAACTTCAGGAACTTCGTTAAACAGTTACAATCAAAACAGTTAAAATCAAAAAAAAGGGAGGCTGTCCAGAGCAGCGAGAGCTCAAACCTACTCCGACCGAAAGGCGAGAGACGACTACCACAAGAGCACCCGTACCAACCGAACACAGGACATTCCCGCCTACACGACAGTGGCCGTGGTTAAACATTCCAATCAGCAACTCGAAAACCGGCGGAAAATTCCACTCTATTGCCGAAGCACTACCATTCCACCAATGGAGATTCTTGGCGCCAATTTCTATGGCGATTTTGCTACGTCACGGAGCTATGCCCTGAGCACGCCAATCACAGTTACGATTTGGCAGAAAACGAGGGAATTTGCCCGCCAAGGCTGCTTGGGAACACAAGTCATTCCCACGCCTCGCTGGTAGCCAGCCAGAAAGTGTTTTCCCTAAGTTTCTGCGAAGTAACGGAACCTCTAGCCCAGCCGCTCCTTCAGGTCCTTGCGGGCGTGTCTCTGCCGCTATTATATGTCGGCGTCTGGAAAGCATTCACTCGACTCCCTCACACCCGTCGGCTTATCCTTTCAAGATAACAGAGCCCGCCTGTCACCAGACCACCCGGGTGACGAGAGACGCTGCGTGGGAAGTCCGCGTGTGAAGGTATAGCAACTTTTCGCCACATGAGTTAGAGAGGAAGATCGAATTACTCAGACTAAGATAGAAATATGAGAGGGGGGCTCATGCCACCTCACAGTGTTTCTGGTTTTTCGTATGTTTTCCCTAAGTTACTTTGGCCTACCAACGTCTGGCCATCCTCATTTAGGTTCTCCGTGATTTCTCTAACTCGTTCGAGGCAAATGCCGTGATGGTTTCTGTGAAAGAGCACGGGCGACTTCCTTTCCCATCCCTTCCTAATTTGATGAGACCGATAACCTCGCTGTTTGATCCGCTACCCCAAATAAATCAACAGAAACTGACTTTGACCTTTTACTTCATCTCTTGTTTGGCAGTAGCATTCTGTAAATGATTTATTAAATTATAACTGTACTACATCTTTTAAAGACTAATCACTGCTTAACCTCTCCTATTCGTCATTTTGTTATCACGACGAACGCTACAAAGCACGTGTATGACTACCTGCCCGTCACAGACTGTCAGATTGATCTGAATCCCACTCATTGTCAATACACTTCAGATTACCTTACGGAAAACGTATGAGTAACTATTTTAGCTTCTAAAATCCGTAGACTTACCGTCGTTGGGATACTCCTGTTGTCGTGGTTTGGTGTTTAGCGTCACTATATCTAGGTCATTGGGGTTCAGTTTCGATTCCCCGCGCGGTCAGTGATTTTCTTCTCTCGAAGACGACTGTGTATTCATGTTGCCTTAATCATTTCATCTCATGCTGATCGATGTGCAAGACAAGTCGCCGAAATAGCGTCAAGTAGAAAAACTGGCACCAGGCGAACAGAGCCCAGGCGGCACACCACGGCCAATAATACCACTTGTGTTAAAATACTTACCGTCACATGTATGACTGAAGAAACTTTTGGTCAGAGCATTAGATAACTCTTTTGCTCTGTGCCACATCGGCGATTACTAACGAAAGTGTGATAGCATATAACGTAAAAACAAATTTGTGGGTGGATTAACGATTCCTTGACAAGGAAGGTGGAGAATTCATCGACAAATTCAAGAGTAGATACAGGCGTTTAGCAAGGATATTTGTTGGGAGTTTCTCTGTTAGTGTGGTACATTAATGACCTGACGGACGATACTGACGACAGCCTCAGACTGCTTTGAAGACGATGCGTTTTTCTGTCATGAAGAACTGACCGTAAAATACTGCACAAACATTCCCAATAACATTTCAGTATGAGGCAAAGACGAACAACGGAAGCGCTGTCGACATTGAGAGGATAGGGAAGGGAATTGGCTGAGACATTTCAAAGAAACTATCACGGCATTTACCTTAAAGGATTCTCGGAAATCACGAAAAACATAGTTATGCAAATCCGGAAGAGGATTTGAACCGTCGTCATCCCGAATGCGTGTCGGTTGAGATAACGACTGAGTAACCTCTGCCGGTACAAAGATTGTTGCTTTAAATGTTCAGTAATGAATAAGAAAATAGACTTCACAAAAGGAAATAATCCCTTCTTCTATGAATAATGTTAAGGGTAAGAAATCAGATCATTAGAACTGGATATAAGAATTTGTAGAGGTACAAAATGGATCAGGTAAGATTATTATTAGCAGGCTTTGGTTCACTTGTTGGATACAAAGGAGATAGGGTATGAGACTCTCGTTCTTCGCATACTAGAATATTGTTCAGATTGTTCCGATACCAATTAGTGCTGAAGGGGATACTGAGAATATAAGGAAGGCGGTACTGATGTTTAGTATCGCTTCAAACACGACAGAAAAGCAAGAACTGGCTGGCGACTGAAGATTGATCCCATTTATCCCGTGAAATCCTGTTTCCTAAGTTTCGGTGACTAATATTAATCAGAAGAATCTAGGAATGTAGTACTGCCTTAACGGCCTGATAGGAACTGTGAAAAGGATATTAGACCAATTATGGTTACCTGGCATGATCATTGAGTGTAGGTGGCGATCTATAACTCTGTGTTGTCGTCTTCTTTTGAAACCCAGTTTATCTGGTAGGATCACTATATTACTGGATTACTAATTTCGTATATGGGCATCCTCATATCCATAAAAGTGGTCAGTGGTAGCTACATCATACACTGCATTTTGTACAGTCCTGATGTGTCACACTGGTGTATTCACTCTATATTGTAGCTAGCAATGCAAATTTTATGGATCTGAGCATGGAAATATATCGATATATAGCACAAACTAGAAATCCAGTAGTTTTGTGACATATTGATCTTGGCAATACAAATATGTTTTCAAAAGAAAACTATAATTCACTTATGTTGAGAAAAACGGAACACCTTGGACGACCAGAGATTCACTGGACATGTACGAGGGTATGCCAATTATTACCAGCAAAGGAGTTACAACGTTTTATTGTTATCAAATAGGAAACTTACAAGAACAACATTTTTCGACATAGTCTCCTTGCGTTTCAACGCACTGGTTCCATCGTTGTACTAGCTTCCTGATGCCCTCATAAAAGGTTCTCCGTTAAGCTACGAGCCAGGAATGCACCGCTTCTTTCACTGGTTTGTCCGAGGCAAATCGACGGCCCCTTAATGCCTGTTTTAGCGGACCAAACAAGTGATAGTCAGAAGGGGCAGGATCAGGACTCTATGGAGGACGATCCAGTACACCAAATTTCAGTTTATGGAGCGTTTCAGCAGTGTGGGCAGCAGTATGCGGACTGGCGTTGTCGTGCAACAACACTACACCTTTTGACAGCAATCCTCGGCGTGTGCTTCGAATTGCAGGCTTTAGCCTGGCAGTAAGCATCTCACTGTAGTACACACTGTTTATTACTGTGCCACTTTCCCCATAATGTTCCAGTACAGGACCCTGTGAGTCCCAAAAACCGTAAGCATCGGTTTTCCTGCGGACGATTGGGTCTTGAACTTTTCCTTGCACAGTGTATTGAGATGTTTCCATGCTGAAATCAGCCGTTTACTCTACGACTCGTAATGATGGATCCATGTTTCGTCACCAGTAATTATCCTGTCTACGAAGTTGTTACCTTCCTTACCACAGCGATTCAAATGTTTTTAGCAGATGTCCAAGGGCGTTTCTTTATTCAACTGTGTGAGTTGTTTTGGGACCCATCTTGCACAAAATTTATGAAACCCAGGTTTGTTGTGGATGATTTCGTAGCTCGAACCGTGACTAATTTGCAGACTACTTGCCACTTCCTCAATAGTTAAAAGTCTGTCTAAGAGAATCTTTTCACGTGAACGCTCAGAGGTTTCTTCATTTATGGCGGTAAACCGTCGTCCGGCTCCTTCATGGTGTTTAACGCTTGTGCGACCATTTGGGAATTTTTCAATCTATTCGTAGACATTCCGTTGTGGGAAAGCACTGTTCCCGTACTGTAGCGAAAGTTGTCGATGAATTCCGGCCCCTGATACGCCTTCAGATCACAAAAAACGGATCACTGAAGGGTTCTACCGTACCAACTGCGGTGAGTTGTGGTGTACTATCACGTATCATGTCCAAGTTCCGAAATAAGGTTCATGCCTTCTCCTTGACCTTGTCTGAGAGGTAAGATTCGCTTATGGCTCGATGATTGACAGCACTGCAGCGATATCAAAATTAACCTAGCCGCTTGAAAATTGCAAAGATTTAATAATAAATAAACAAAGGATCCGTTATCAAAGTAAGACGACAGTACTACCAAAATAAACAAAAATATAACTAAATTACGGATAATAATTGACTTACCCTCCTACATTCATATATTCTGCAGAACTGATTAGCATTTGAAATATGTTGGTCGCCGGGTTAAAGCTCAACACCGATATAATGGTGCAACACCACCTATCTGTAAAAAGTGCCTTCAGCTCTCGTTGTCGCTATAAGCGAAGGTAATGGAACAGTGGGTCTTGAGTAGACGTGTAGAATGCTTCGCAGACGTATGCGCGAACTGTGTCGTCAAGTCAGGTATTGGAAAGACAGAGCTTTGTTGGCATGAATGAATGTAATGCACCCATCAGCGAAATTGCTGCTCGTGTAGGACAAAGTCTTCCGGCAGTTCAGCGGGTGTGTACAGAATGGTTCACGGAAGACCGTAGAATACTATGAGATGGGTCACATCGCACCACTCAGACCGTTCCCCGAGAAGATCGGCACCTCATCTGAATGCCATTGAAGGACAGATCTGTGTCCTCTCCGGATACGACGCAGCATATACTATCAAGGGTGACAGACCGTCATCGTTTATTACGGCATGAATTCTTCATCCAGTTCACCCCGGACTTTTGATGAACTTGCACAAAATAACACGACGGCAACGGTGTATGGAACGACGTCACTGGGGACCGAAATGGCATGACATTAGTACTTTAGGACGAATACAAATTCTGTTTGTTTGAGAATGATGGCCACATTTGTTTCGCCACAGGCAGGAGGAGTGGCATTCGCACAAGACATACAGTGCCAACTCAACGGCTTATGGTATGGGGTGCGGGATATAACCACAAATAACAGTTGGTGCGTGTCCAGGGCACCTTCATCAGTGTGGTGTGCGTACTGTGAGACCTTCGGTACTCACACCATCAGATTATTTGACTTGTCACTCCAGCGAAGTAGGCGAGTGTCAGCAATATGTCAGTGGTCTTATCGTGGCGTGTTTATCTTCTGCCGATAGGTCAGACGATAGAAATGCCACTTGCACGCTTACAGTAGCAGATTGACGGTGACCAACTTTAAACAGATCTTGGTTAATTTTCACACACATTTATTAAAATAATAAAAAGCATAGAAATTACTTAACTTGATTCTGGATGATGTTTACAATTGATAATCTGAAGTTCCTTTGGTCTTGGTACGTTAATCTTATTCTCACATATCTCTGATACTTAACAAAGTGACTATACATTTCTCTTCATGGCTATGTACAGTAATATGGCGCAGGCTGAAACTTGACTATAGACTGGTACAGACAAATGCAGACTGGTAAAGACTAATGCAGACTGATGCAGACTGACTGATCGGAGGTCTGCACACTCGTTATAATACCTCGTGCTTTCATGTATCACTGCGCGAGTGTGATCCGCGAGGACAAAAGGTTCTACGTTAGCAGCATCTCATTGGCTGCGTTACATATTAATACGCGGATCGGCGGAAGCAGAATTTTGTCCGTTTCTATGACAGCGCCATCTCGTAGTGCGGAGACGGACGAGCGCCTGCGCTGTTGAGCTTAGCGGGGCGCGCTCTAGTGGAAAAGTGGTGTACGCTTTTTTTTGTGGTGCTGAAGTCTGATCAACTTCGTTGATTTTTACTTCTGTAGAAAATGGATGGGGTAAAAAATTTTCTCTTTATTTATTTATTCTTCTTTCAGTTTTAGTTTGGACACACAGAAGGGTCCTTTAACTCGCTGCTTTTGGTGTGTGTTTGAAAACGTGTGTAGAGGTGCTAAAGGACTATATGTCCTTAAATTATGGAGAATTACATAATGATATCATTTACGGAGGCTCAAATACTATCGCCTTCGGTACTTTACATTTGTGGTTGCGTAAGGGTTCTACCGTACCTACTGTGGTGAGTTGTGGTGTACTGTCACGTATCATGTCCAACTTCCGAAATAAGGTTCATGCCTTCTCCTTGACCTTGTCTGAGAGGTAAGATTCGCTTAAGGCTCGATGACTATCATGATTTCGGATCCACCATTGGGCTCCAGTGATCCATCGTAGGCATCTCCTTTGTACAACCTCTAACTTCTTGTAGTTAGTGGCACACGTAGTTCCCCAAGAGGTCGATCCATACAAAATAGATGGTTCGACTGTGGCATGGTACAACTGGAGTTTCGTGCGTTGGCTGAGGTATGAACTATTCAGAAATGGGAGGAGAGCTCCCAGCATTTTGAGGCCAGACGTCTTCTTCATCATAATGTGATGACTATACAACAGTTTGGCGTCCAGATGCACTCCCAGGTATTTTACAGTTGTTGCCCAGGGGATTGGCTGGTCTGATATCCGTAGGCGTTCATTGACGATGGGTCTACAACGTATGAAGGCAATAACTTTGGTTTTGTCTGCATTGACCTTTATTTTGTTCATGTGGGTCCAGTGGTCCACTCAATCTAGTTGGCGCTGCATCCGTGTGACGAGGTGGTCCATTTTGGTGCCTGCAGTCAGGAGCGCTGTGTCGTCTGAATAGAAACTGGCAGTAACATGTGGCACCGTCTGGAGGTCGTTAATATATAAATTAAACAGCAGTGTAGATATGACCGATCCTTGTGAAAGTCCTTCAAGGACAGGCCGTGTTGTTGAATTCTTGTCATCAATGCGAACATATAATCTGCGATCCTGAAGAAAATTGTCGAGAAATTTTAAACAGCAGTCTGGTAGGGGAGTGGTACGTCTGAGCTTGACGATCAAGTTGCGTCGGCATACTTTATTGTAAGCCTTCTTTATATCGAGAAAGACTCCAATAGTATGTCGTTTCTTGTTGAAATTGTCTTGGATAGATTCCGTGATGCACAGTAGTTGTAACTCAGCCGATAGCTTCGCCTGGGAGCCAAACTGCTCCGGTCGGATGATTTTGTGTGCCACAAGGACGTCCAGTACGACACGTTCCAGTACCTCTCCCAGTGTCGGCAGTAAACTTATGGGTCTGTAGCTGTCAGGGTGTGAGAGATCGTTGCCCGGTTTTGATATTGGCACTATATTTGGCAATCTTCCATGCCTCTAGGAAGTATCCAGTCCTGAGGCAGCTGTTCACAATCCAGGTGAGAAGCACAACAGGGTTTCTCGGTAGGTGTTTCAATTCCGTATTGCTGGTTCTATCTGTTCCAGGTGATGTGTGTTTGCTATACTTGATAATCGTCTGAAATTCCTCCGGCGTTGTCAGCCGGGGCATAGTGGTAGTCGGGGCGTCCCGAATAGCTTCCCATTCCGCCGCTGTGTCCTCCTCTGCACGGTGGAGTGCATCATCTCCATCCTCCTTTGGGGCCTAGTAATCTGTTGTTCGTATATATCCTCATACAGCGCCAGTGAGTCGTACAAGAGGCCACGGGGTCCTCGAATTGCCCTTTTGGGGAGCTGTTGCTCTCTGAGACTTTTAACTATTCGCCATTCATCTTTTGTGCGTAATAGAAAGTTATCCATTTTGAGTTCCCACGTGTGTTGCTTCCAGTCCTGAACCTTCCGCCGGAGTTCTCGGGTTAGTATGTGAGTCTCCCGTCTATCGTCCGGATGGCGGTAACGGACCCATCGTTTCCGAAATCGATTGCACCTTAAGTTCCTGCAGTGGTGGTGGAAACTCGTCAACTTCTGGTTGCAGGCACTCCGTGAGTGCTCGTTGTTTCGCGCTGTTAATCTTCTTCGTAAGTACTGCGACTGCCACATCAATCGCTTCTCTGGTAGTAACAACCTGGGTTGGTGACACATTGTTGTTGAGGTACGTTTGGAACTGCTGCCAGTCGTAAGTTCATGTCGTCGGCAGTGGGAGTTGCAAAGTAGCCCTCTCTATGAGTCCTAACACCGGTCTGTGGTCCGACGAAAGATCATCCAGCGTCCGCAGATAGATATTCGGGTTGATGTTCTTGATTATGGCGATGTATAGAACATCAGGGTCTTGTGTCTGGACGTAAGGTATCCTCGTCGGTTCCCGTCGTCCATGGACGGAAACAAGTAAATTCTCAGCCAGTGAAAACAACATATGTCCTTTTGGGCTAGTCTTACGGGAATTCCAGGCCACATGTTTACTATTAAGGGCCCCTCCAAGGAGGATCTTGTCGTAACCCTCTGTAACGGCGTAAAGATCTTCTGGGTGGAGAGGCTTCTTTGGGTTAAGGTAAGCCGCAATACAGGTAATGTTTCCGAGCGTCGTGTGGATTGTTACTGCCGTGGCCTCTAAAGTCTGGAGTTGGGGTAAACGTTTTTGGTGGTGACGAATACATTTTTTGATCAGAACTGCGGTCCCTCCACCCCGTTGGTCCCGTCTGTCCGTCCGGTAGATGTGCATGTTCCTCAAGCGGAGGTCGGTTGACTCGCGGAGATGCGTTTCGGAGACAAATGCAAAAGTCCATGAATTCTATTTTCTTCAGTTTCAGGTCGTTGGCATTCCAAATGCAGAAGTTAAGATTCCTCGTGTGATGCCGTCTACCCATTTAGGGTGTTTGAAAAGCTGTCAGTACGCTTTCTACAAGCGAGAGGATAAACGTCAGCTTCTGCTGGAGGGCGGTGAGTAGTTGAAGAATATCTGTTAACGCTGGTGTAAAGGTGGTCGACCAGGCAGATGATGTCTCCGCTGGTGTTGGCGTCGGTGGATGGGCGTGTAGTGCTTCGGAGTAAGAGCGCTGTTGTCTTGTCTGTCGTAGAGTCCCTCTGGGTGCCGGTTGTGGTCGAGAGGCGATTGTTTCCACAGGGAGAGGTGCCGCTTGCTGTTGGGTGGCCGGAATCGCTGCATGGCCGAGTTCTTAACAATTATAGGCTGTTGTGGGGTCGACTTCTTTGGTGTCCTTCTAGTATATTTCCGTAGGAGTTCTTGAAATTTGGGCAGCCACGGAAGGTTGCTGGATGTTCTTGTTCACAATTGGCGCACTTTGGGGGCGCCGTCCTAGGATGGGTACAATTCGATGATTTATGGGATCCACCGCAGCGGACGCAGCGTGCTGGCATGCTGCAGTAGTTCGCTGTATGCTCGAAACGTTGGCAATGTCGGCACTGGACTGGTCCGTCTTTACTATTGTAGGTTTCTATTATCACTCGTGTGTAGAGCAGGTATTTGACATCATATGTCTCGTCACTGTCTCTTCCGGATGGGAGGCTGACTCGGTATACAGGTTGCGGTATCAATTGTTTCGTCTTCTCGTCGCGTTCCTTAAATTGGTAGACTTGTAGCACTTTGAGGCTTTTTTCCTCGAGGGTATAGTAAACTTGTTCTTCGGTAACTTCCGCCGGAAGGCGTTTGACAACTACTTTCAGTTCCCTGTCGTCTGGTGCGTGATGCGTAAAATAGGAGAAGCTGTGTTTCGTGAAGAATTTTATTGCACGTCTTTGGTCTTCGAAGGACTCAAAGTGGTATTTGACGCGGTCCTTTTGGTATATAGCTTTAAGGTTGCCCTCTAGAAGTCCGTTGAGCGTTTCATTGAGGTGAACGTAATCCTTTGTGTAATAAATTGTGACTGGGGGCACTTTGAGAAGCACATTCTTGTCTCTGTCCAAGGCATCTGCGGCATTAGCAGTTTGTGCCTGTGGCTTGTTGGTGGTTGATGGAGGCGCAGCTTGAGGTGTCAGTGGGGCGAATCGGTTCGTCGTTGGGATGGTCTCCGTTCGTCTCTTAGCCGGGTTGGCGAAGTCCTTGGGTAATGCGTTGCTTCTGCGCCGTTTGTTGTGTACGAGCGTAAAGTCCCCCTCTGCGTGTGGGGAGTCGCTGTCGTTTTCTGCTGGAAAGGCCGCTGCTTTGTTATCTCTAGTCCCACTCCTACACTTGAACACATTTTGCACAGAACACTTTCTTTCCAATATGCAGTACTTCGTTAATATCATCACTGTCACTACCATCTTCACGAAATCTTTCACTTCCGCCAGTCAGCTTCCTGCTAGAAGATGTCAAAGGGCTGTGGCCGGCCATGTGTTGCTCAGCAGAAGAACGCACTGTTTCAGTAATTGAAGTATCGCAACTTGGTATTAGTGTTAATTTTCTTTTCCCTACGTTCTTCCTGTTCTTATATACACGGTTACTAAAACGTGGCATCGCAACCAGAACAACGCTTTACACAAGAAGTATAATACTACCAACAACAGGCGCAACACTGAATTAATTCGAAACGGTAAACAGCAAAGAGACAATGTTCCGCGCTCTTAGCGCTTCATTTGTCACAGTAAACAATGTATCCAAAACTTGCACACTCGCTGTATGCATAACATAAGGTGCTGTATGCGTAACAGGCCGAGAAAATCCCAAGCAGTTCGCCAGGAAGTCACGAGAGGGTGTTAGATGCATTCAGCGCCCGCTCATTTCCTCTGCAGGCATGGGGTAAAATGGTAATAACTTCACTTCTAGGGCGAGTAGAACAATATTTCAAAGTTTACATTAAAGAGGAATGTTCCAATTAATTTTAGGTAGCAAAAAAAAATCGTAAATAGACACTCTTCCTCATTTTTCTGCGCTATTGGAACGGAAAGCAACACAAGTAGGTGGTACAATATTGGTAGAACCTATCTCATTCCTTTAAAGTGATTTATTGAGTATAGATATAATTACGGCGAGGAAGTACCTTGTAGCCAGCGTTTCAATATGTTTTGTGTGACAGTATTTAGAAACAAGCTCTCTACTTCGATTTTTGTGCTGTGCTGCATCGGATACAGCTCTAAAGATCCTTTTAAATGATGTGGAGGAAAAAACCTGTAACGACAACGCGCTAATCCGACACTCGCCGTAAGCGCTAGTTTTTGCTCCGTCGCAGCTTGTTCAGTCCCTGCAGAGAGGGAATTTAACGTAGAAGTAAGTGCTCGGGGCTAAATAACTTGCTCTCCAACGCCTGTGAATCGTCCGAGGCGAAAATAAGACCGGCCATTAAAAATTTCCGAGGTTCTGAATTTCAAGCATCCGATTACCGGCCCTGAGATTCCGTGGCCAGCCGTTTGCAGTAGTGAAATATAAGCAGCGGAGTGCTTTTCGCTGTGCAGCCCGGTAGCAAAGGAAAGCTACACCGAAGCAGACTTCTGTCTTTCCAGCCGAAGCGCATTTAATACGAGAAGCATATTTGCGGCAGTTTATAAAGCTCCTGATGGTGACGAAACATGGCCTTGCATTTTAAGTTTCGCCTTCCGGCTGACCCGATGTGAAGGTCTCGCGTGAAAGGTTTCCCTAATAAATTCTCTGCGACACACTCCGCAGTGCGTGCTCACGCTGCTGCCACTATCACGAACTGCCGTGAAAAGCAAATGCAGGTGAACTTTTCATGGCTCTGAACACACTGCCACAACTCCTGTTGTTCCAGTGGGCTCGATATCACTTCATCAAGAAAAGTTTCTTTGCTGAACTGAATATTTGACCTTAAATTATTGTTTTAGCTTTCCTTATACGTCACGCATCTCTGAGATGTATGTCTTTCAGAATAAGTAAGTCTCGGCTACATTCTTCATCGGATAATACGTACAATTTGTAAAACAACGTTCAGTGTCACTTTCAACAGAATTTACGTCCAAGCGGGGCTTCAAATGTCAATTTACAAGTTTTAACTACTGATGTAATTATGGCAGTAGCCAAAACGTCGTCAAAATAGAAATATATACTGTGATGAATCAAAACATTGTAGATTCAACCCTCCACGACACTGAATATCACCTGCCGGTGCTCAGACGTCTTTCCGAGGCATGAAAAATACCGGGTGGTTGTAACTGAAGTGCAGCTACTCGTGAACGTCAAATGCGAAGGGTAACTATCGTATGGCAGCCAAAGTTGATAGATATGGTAATATGGAACTTATTTACGCTGGAAAATCTCATCCTGGAAACGTCCCCCAGGCTGTGGCAAGCCATGTCTCCGCAATATCCTTTCTTTCAGGAGTGCTAGCTCTGCAAGATTCGCAGGAGAGCTTATGTAAAGTTTGGAAGGTAGGAGACGAGGTACTGGCAGGAGTAAAGCTGTGAGTACCGGGCGTGAGTCGTGCTTCGGTGGCTCATATCGTAGAGCACTTGTCCGCGAAAGGCAAAGGTCCAGAGTTCGAGTCTCGGTCGGGCACACAGTTTTAATCTGCCAGGAAGTTTCATATCAGCGCACACTCCGCTGCAGAGTGAAAATCTCATTCCAGTAGTGGTATAGTCTCCACGAGCGTCTATGCAGATGGATCCAGTCGATCGTGTAGGTGGCGAATACTGTCCTGGGATACGTTATGCAGCGTCTGCTCGACCTGTTCATGCAGTTCCATAAGGGTTACTGGCTTACGAGTCGCACGAGTCACTACTTGTCCCATCATACACCACATGCACTCGATTGAAGAAAAGTCCGGAGATCGTGTTGGTCAGTTCTGTGTTCTGCAGAGAGCTCAGTGAATTCCAAGGGCATTGTGTGGGCGAGCATTGTCCTGTTGGAAAAACAAGGCACGTTCCTGTTGCAATAACCGCAAAAGAAAGGGTCTAACGTTTTTCACGTACCAAGCGCTGGTTAGCGTCTCCTCCGAAACACAAAGGTGAACGAGAGGTGTACCTTATCTCACCCCAGACCATAAGCCTTAGCTGGGGTCATTATGTCTTGGACAAATGCACTCTACGAAACAGCGCTCATCAAGTGCGCATCATACCTGAAAATGACCATCGACTGCGTGCAAGCAGAATCTGCTGTCATCGCTGAAGACCACGGCGAGCCATTCCATCATGAAATTTGTCCTTTGAAGACACAAGTCGAGCAGTGCAGGTCGATGCTGTGGCGTAGTTGGAAGGTGTGCTAGACGTATGCATGCCCGTAATCCCACTGCTAATAACCCTTTCGTATCAGTTCGTGTTGACACGTCTGGGCTCACAAGCCCTCTTACATGTTCAGTGGTGGCTGTACGATCTGCCTCTGCTCCCCTTACAAAACGGCGATCCTGGCGGGCGTCTGTGCTGCGTGGACGTCCGAAACTTCGTCTACGGGTCTGAGAATGTGAACACTGATGCCAGCTCTCCACGTTGTGTGGCGATTCTCCGACAGGAACCTCCCGTCGTTGGGGATGCCACAGCTTGACGCCTTTCAAACTCTCTCAGTTGGCTGTACAAAGCACGGTGGCGTCTCCGTGACTTGGTTGTCTGCCTGATTCACACGTTTGCCTTCTGGCTGTGAGCACTTAGTCGCAGCTGGTGCTTTGATGGCTACGCCACTACGCCATCTTTTGGTGGACGACACCGAAACCATTACCAGTACATGTACAATCCCCCAGGTGACATAGGCTGTCATGGGATCAAAGTCGACATCGTCTTACCAACTGCACTAATTTTTTCAGCAGTGTATTTCTGTAACAAGCAGCATGTCCACCTCCGTAGTTGAGTGGTGGCTGACTGCCATGTGGCACACCAAGGTTCGATTTCCAGAATCGCCAGGCATTTTTCCTCGTTGAGAGGTCTGGAAAGGGTGATTACCTTGTAATGCCAGTTGCGAAGCTACATAAACGAGTGGTAGTGGCTCCGTACCTGCTAAACCTAAAACAGGCTTATCCCTTCAAATCTCATCAAAATGACGGCACTGGTAGAGGACAACACATTGGTCGGTCTATTCTGATTGACCAGCACGACGGTGTTTAGCGCTTAATATACAATACCTACGGGGAGTCATTTAGAAGTGATGAAACATAGTTCTCAGGAAGGCTGACGCAAGACTCAGAATTCATGGTAACGATCTACTCAGAAACTCGTTGAAAGAAGCGACTGATCCTTTACCGTTGTGAGTGGGGTAGTCTTTCCAAGTTGTAATACCGACAGAAATCGAGTATATTGACAGAAAAACGTTATACAATTCGTCTTGGGTTTGTAAAGTGACTTCGAGATCAGGAAAGAAATTTTGTGTATTGAGATACTACGCGGATTCTTTTTTTTATATTAAAATGTTTTACTTGTAAAGATCAGTGAGGCAAAACTGAAGAAATTCTGGCTTGCATATACGGTCGTGAGCAGTATGGCTAAGGTCATCCTATCACATAGTTCAAGTGTCTGCTGCTAGTCAACATTGCAGGCACCAAAAAATCGGAGGTTGAGGTGAGGGGAAATTCACATATTCAAAATGGCGGTGGTGTGAAATTTACAAATGCACTATATCGGCGAGAGGAAAATTAGCAAAGCATGAATGTGGTGGTGGGACATTTAAAACTGCAAGGTGACGGTGTGGTGAGACTTACAAGTCCAAGTTGTTGGATCTAGCCCAGATGGGCTTTACGTCCCTTCCCCTACCACGCTGGCGGCACGCTCTCATCCCTTCCCGGCCAAACAGAATTTGGTATTTTACCGCCCAGTCAAGTGAGTCGGACAATTGAAACGTAGCCACAGAGCTTTCGTTTTGTCCATGGTCAAAAATCACACACAGGCGCTCCCGCGCTTTCGAGAGAAGAAAGAGTTACATAAAATACACTCTTGATGAATCGCTAGTAAATAAAACAAATTTTTAATAATAGCCGGCCGGGGTGGCCGAACAGTTGTAGGCGCTACAGTCTGGAACCGAGCGACGTCTACGGTCGCAGGTTCGAGTCCTGCCTCGGGCATGGATGTGTGTGATGTCCTTAGGTGGGCTAGGTTTAAGTAGTTGTAAGTTCTAGGGGACTGATGACCTCAGAAGTTAAGTCCCATAGTCCTCAGAGCCATTTTTTAACAACATTCTTTGAAAATAAATAAATCCACGGTTCACTGTGTATATCCATTCTGAGACGACTGGAACATGGTGTGAATGCCGACGATTTTCCTACACCTTATTGGTGAGGGGATGTGTTTGTGGTTTCCACATTTTTGTCCGTCACTTTGTATGTTTCTCTTATGTAAACTTCATTTACTTCTGCTTTATCCATAGCATTGTCTTCAGTTTCACATCCCCGCAGTCTGAAATGAAAAGTGTCACTGATGTGCGGCTTTGACAGAAAGGATTGGTAATGAGAGACTCGTACTCTTAGCCAACCATCAGGTCGTAATAATACTCAAAAAGTGAGTTTTTGTGCAGATATGCACTTCTTAACTTGTTCCCACGCCGAGACTTGTACAGTACCTACGGAAGTACACGCTAAAGTGTATACTGACAAGTGCATACACTATCTATGTGGAATCTCACAAGTAACTATACAACTGATCATCACAGGTCGTGTTCAAAATGACCACTGGCAGCGGCAGTAACTGCTTCCAGTCTGATATGGAGGGACTGCTGTACCCGTGTTAGCATTTCAGCGGAGATGTCCGAGCAGGCTGGATTGGTTCAGTTTAAATGCTGCCCAAGCAACTTTTCATACTTTTCTGCCCTCCTCACTACCACCTTACAACGTTTGCAATTAAACTCAACATAGCATTTTGCAGATGATTAACAACTTTGAAATAAAAAATATGGTGTAACATAATATTTTCTGAAATATTGCACAAATAATAATAATAATGCACTAATCGAAAAAATTTCTTTCTTAACTATGCAATTCAGTCACAGCATTTATCCAGCGTATGCAAGGTGACCAGAAACACTCCGAAAGCCTTGTGAGGGTGTTGCAGGTGAGGTTATAAAAAAAAACTTATTGTTTGAGAAAAAATTTGATTTGTGGCGCTTTTTCCGAGTTATCGAGCATTGCAGTTAGCCGGTCAGGTCGTCGCGAGCGCACATTTAAGCCGTGTGCCACAGACAATGTCGCAAAAATTGTTCTTCATTTGGTTTCCTCAAACCGACCAAACGTAGCTTTTGCCTCCCTGGCTTAATTTACTGTTATCGAAAAGACACATTTTAACTAGTAATGAGAATTTGATCCAGTTGTAAGTCACAGATCCAATGTTGTCTGTGTGTTACTGTGTTTTAGCGAGTTCAAGTCCTTGAATTTGGCTCGAACGGAGTAAGCTGGTAACCCCAGTGCTAAATACTCGGAAATGGTGCCACGTATCGAATTTATCTGAGTAATTATTTCACAGCACAACCTCTCTTGCAACAACCTGACAAGTTTTTCAGACTGTTTCTAACCACCTTGTATAAGTTCAGTCAATAGATGGTGTCATCCGTCAATGTGAGGTTAACGTTTATTCCATGACTGACACATCTATAATTATGCAACTGTGTCGTGGAGGGTATAGTTTCCTGCACCAGACGGTAGTGTGGAAACCTGTAGCATGCCGAACAAAACCTTTCGCTCTTTCCTTTTTTACGGTCGCACTGGTTTTCACAGTAGCAGTAAGATTCTATGTCCCTGTAGACTATGTGGGTGGTTTTCCTTTCGAGCTAGTTTTGCATACAGAATTTCATTCAGGACATTCAATGTAGAATTGGTGTCTAGGCCAATATGACATATCGCATAACTGGATGGTGATACTTGCTCCAGAAACGAACACCGACTGTGACTCATGTTTGTCCTATAATGCTGACTTTGTAGCCCTACCTTCTGGTTTGCACTCTGTGTATCATTAACTTCTTGCAGTATTAATAGTTCCCTCATGTGAAGCTAATATTACTAAAATACTACCTTTTGATACATTTTTGCATACGTTAACTTTCATTCTGGGTGAAGTATTCAAGACAAATAATATAAAGAGAAGGCTATGAACCAGCTTTATTACAAGCTTCATTCACGACACTTTCATCTGTTGCGGGTTTATGTGTTCCTTTAAAAGCTTCTGGACGCGTCTAATATGTTGCATTATTGTCAAAGCGTTATTTATGTTTATATAAGTGAATGTTTTTACAATGTCAGAAAGAGCTGTGTTTACATGATGCGGAATTCGCGTTCTTCGTTATCTCTTGTGGAACAAAAACAGTATATTATTCTTTCATTTCAAAACATAATTTGTTTTTATCAGAAAAACGGTGAAAAATTTTGTTGTACTAAATGACTATGCAACGCCTCCTTCTTCGAAGTAAAAGAAAATTTTATTTTAAGCCATCGCTGATACATTACACTGAAATGTCAAGTTTTGAGGTAGCAATATGCACATATTAAGATGGGTGAAGTATCGCGTACATTTAAGTATAAAAGGGCAGTGCATTGGTGGAACTGTCATTTATAGTCAGGTCATTGATGTGATAAGGTTTCATACGTGATTATGGTAGCACGACGGGGCTTATTAGATTTTGAACACGGAATGGTAACTTGGGGTGTAAACTAGCTCGCGTCCGCTGTAGAATACTGCACTTACGACCTGGCTAATGAGCTAGAGCGATTTTCGGCACCAGACTATATCATTGATTTCCTGGCTAACATACATGGATCCAAAAATACCAGTAAGTCAAGCTCCTTATCAGGCCCAAATAACAAAGAACCCCGGAAAAATAATCCGTATCTGCAACCAAATGCTGAGGGACTTAGCAGCGCCAAGAGTGAATACATCTCGAAGTTCCTGCTGGATGAAAATATCTACATGGCCTTGATCCAGGAAACTCGTACAGAAAACGACAACCAGCGACACTATAGGGGTAAAACCCATCAGTATGAACAACTCGGCGCAACCTGCCATCGATCATATGGTGACGCGACCTATGTCTGGGGCAACATAGAAAACCCCCAACCAGTACAGTTGGGCACAGATGACGATATCCACCAATTAACTGTCAAAACAGCCGATGTAACTGTTGTTAACATAAATAAGCCACCGCAAATACAATCGCCCCAAAGGATGTTATATGTTCATCCACGCTCAGCTATCTATGCGGGCGACTTTAATAGTCAACATGCAACTTCGAAATTAGAACAACAGGTCAAAATGGTGAACAACTTTTACGGTGATCAGATTCTCATAATCTCAGCTTAATTTTCAGTGGAAAAGATAGGGGAACTTTTAGATCGGTGGCATTGAACATGGAAACGAACCCACACTTACGCTTTGTTAACATGACACCCAAAACCGTCCAGTCACAATTTCAAGGAGGGTACTGAAAGACTTCCCACATACACATCGCCCTATTATACTTGAGGTTGGCATACAAATTCCAATTATTCATTCCACTCCCACACTCAGATGGAACCTGAAGAAAGCAGATTAGGACAAATTTGCAACACAGTTAGATGGGCTTCTCAGGTGGATTTCTCACAAAACTTCTAACTACACCCGGTTTACAAGAGCTGTCATCGCCCGAGCAAAGAGATTTGTACTACGTTGCCTCTATAAGGAATATATTCCTGGCTGGAACAGCGAACTGAGGAGTTGTATCAGGAGTTCCAGAACGGTGGAGACCCAGAGATAACAGACGAGCTTCACAACCAACTCGACATGGAACGACGTAAGAAATGGGAAGAAACCAACAGCAATACTGATTTTAAAAGATCGAGCAGGGAAGCTTGGAGTCTCTTGCGGAGACTATCTAACGCTAATACCCCCACCCAGGAATTACCAGAGGCAACAGGCGACGAAATGGTAGCACGAATTTTAAAGTTCTCCAGGGCTCCCAGCATGAGACAGCACACGAAAAGTATAAAAAAAGAACAAAAAAACGAAAAACTCTTGGTCGGTCAACAGGAGCTCATCCAGAATACTCGAGACCTTTCACCGTAACAGAAATAAACAAAGTATTAGATGACACCAAATCTGGCAAGGCCCCTGGGTCTAATGGGATACACCCAGAATTTCTCAAAAACTGTGGCAAACATAAAAAGATGTGGGGCTCAAGTTTCTCAAACATCTTATCAACAATATACCTCCCGCAAAATCTAAAAATAGCCAAAGTTGTTTCAGTATTGAAAGCAAATAAACCGAAGAAACTGCCAGGGAGCTACCGACCTATTGCACTTCTTAGAGCATGCTACAAATTACTAGAAAGGATGCAGCTAAACAGATTAGGCCCTGTTATATTGTAAATTGTCCCAGTGGACCAGGCAGGTTTTACACCACAGCCCAGTTGTGCTGATCAAGTATTAAGGTACACAACGCACATGGAAGCTGGATTTGAACGTCAACTAAAGACCACTGCTGTTTTTGTCGACTTAACTGCTGCCCATGATAGAGTTTGGCGCGAGGGACTATTTTACAAATTCTAAGAAACATACCAGGCATACAAAGAGTATCCTTAATAAATCACGTGCTTTCAGACCTTTGAGACAGGCCTTTTCAAATACTCATGGGAGAAAGCAAGATCAAAATAAGGAAACTGAATATTGGCCTACCCCAAGGATCGGTACTCGCACCTACTCTTTTCAATCTACACTACTGGCCAATAAAATTGCTACACCGAGAAGAAATGCAGATGATAACCGGGTATTCATTGGACAAATATAATATATTAGATCTGACATGTAATTACATTTTCAAGCAATTTAGGTGCATAGATCCTGAGAAATCAGTACCCAGAACAACCACCTCTGGCCGTAATAACGGCCTTGATACGACTGGGCATTGAGTCAAACAGAGCTTGGATGTTGTGTACAGGTAGAGCTGCTTGTGCAGCGTCAACAAGATACCACAGTTCATCAAGAGTAGTGACTGGCGTATTGTGACGAGCCAGAAGCTCGGCCACCATTGACCAGACGTTGGCGAGAGGTCTGAAGAATGTGCTGGTCAGGGCAGTAGTCGAACATTTTCTGTATCCATAAAAGGCTCGTACAGGACCTACAACACGCTGTCGTGACTTGTCCTGTTGAAATGTAGGGTTTCGCAGGGATCGAATGAAGGGTAGAGCCACGAGTCGTAACACAGCTGAAATGTAACGTCCACTGCTCAAAGTGCCGTCAGTGCGAGCAAGAGGTGACCGAGACGTGTAACCAATGGCACACCATACCATCAGGCCGGGTGATACGCCAGTACGGAGATGACGAATACACGCTTCCAATGTGCGTTCACCGCGATGTCACCAAACACGGATGCGACCGTAATGATGCTGTAAATAGAACTTCTATTCACCCGAATAAATGACGTTTTGCCATTCGTGCACCCAGGTTCGTCGTTGAGTACACTATCGCAGGCGCTCATGTCTGTGATGCAGTGTCAAGGGTAACCGCACCCACGGTCTCCGAGCTGATAGTCCACTCTGCTGCAAACGTCGTCTAATTGTACGTGCAGGTGGTTGTTGTCTTGCAAACATCCCCATCTGTTGACTCGGAGATCGAGACCTGGCTGCAAGATCCGGTACAGCCATGCGGATGAGATGCCTGTCACCTCGACTGCTAGTGATACGAGGCCGTTGAGATCCAGCACGGCGTTCAGTATTATCCTCCTGCATCCACCGATTCCATATTCGCTAACAGTCCTTGGATCTTGACCAACGCGAGCAGCAATGTCGCGATATGATAAACTGCAATCGCGATGTGCTTCCGGCCTGTATCAAAGTCGGTAACGTGATGGTAGGCATTTCTCCTCCTTACACGAAGCATCACAAGAAAGTTTCACCAGGTAACGCTGGTAAACTGCTGTTTGTGTATGAGAAATCGGTTGGAAACTTTCGTTATGTCAACAAATTGTAGGTGTCGCCACCGGTGTTAACCTTGTGTGAATGCTCTGAAAAGCTAATCATTTGCATATCACAGCATCTTCTTCCTGTCTGTTAAATTTAGCGTCTGTAGGACGTCATTTTCGTGGTGTAGCTATTTTAATGGCTAGTAGTGTGTATATCTCTGACCTGCCTGAAACATGATCCAAAATTACTGTCTTGCTGACGACCTATCACTAGCTGCCTTCAGTAAAACCATAGAAAAGGCCAGCAGAATACTCACAGAGGACCTCTCCGTTGTGGGCAAATATTTCGCTGACTGGAGACTTTCTCCTAACATAAGAAAAGCTGATGTGTCCAGTTTCCACCTGAACAATGGACAAGCAAATAATAAGCCCGTAGCATATTTTAACAACCACCTCCTACGCTGCAATCCATATCCGAAATACTGGGCATTACACCGAATAGAACGCTGTCGTATAAAAAGCACTCGGAGAATACCGCACCAAACTTAACACTAGTAACAACATAATCCACAAATTATGCGGCACATCCTGCGATGCAAAAGCATCCACAAAATTTCAGCTCTCAGCCTGTTGTATTTCGTTGCTGAATACAGCTCCCAGGATTAGCTAAATATTTGCCACACAAAGGTAGTCGATATAAAGCCGAATGAAACTGTGAGAATATTCAGTGGTAGCTTAGAAAGTACTCTAGTTGCCTCGCTTCCTTTCCTGTGTCATATTTCTCCCCACCCCCCCTCCGCCCCCCACGCCATCAACAGGAACACATCCTTGGAGCATAAAAAAAAGTATTAGCAAACCACAGTCTACATTTCCACGAACACCTCCCTCGTATAGTTCTAAGATGACTTAAATCTAGGTCTTCCACACTCCTTACTGCAGAACAACTACTAGCAGAAAATTTCAATACAAATGAAAAATGGTGGGACTACTGGGAGTCCATTATCTAAGTCCTCGCCCCCCACACCATCCACCCTACTGAGATCATGCCAGGAATGGAACTGCCTCGCCACGTATGGACAACAATAGAATGAGAACTTCACATGGTGTTTGTCAGGATGCACTTTACAAATGGGGATTTGCAGAATCATCGTCCTGTGACTGTTGTGAACTTCTCCAGGCCATCCGACACATTAAAACCACCTGCGCACTTAGATCATATCCTGGAGACCAAGCCGATTTCTTCCAAGCTGCAGACACGCCACTGTACTGGATCAATATACTGGATCAATAGCCTCGATATTACAATATAGTTCTGATTGTCAGATATCTTTTTTTTCATCAGTCTACTGCCTGGTTTGATGCGGCCCGCCACGAATTCCTTTCCTGTGCTAACCTCATCATCTCAGAGTAGCACTTGCAACCTACGTCCTCAATTATTTGCTTGACGTATTCCAATCTCTTTCTTCCTCTGCAGTTTTTGCCCTCTACAGTTCCCTCTAGTACCACGGAAGTCATTCCCCCATGTCTTAGCAGATGTCCTTTCATCCTGTCCCTTCTCCTTATCAGAGTTTTCCACATATTCCTTTCCTCTCCGATTCTGCGTAGAACCTCCTAATTCCTTACATTATCAGTCCATCTAATTTTCAACATTCGTCTATAGCACCACATCTCAAATGCTTCGATTCCCTTCTGTTCCGGTATTCCCACAGTCCATGTTTCACTATCATACAATGCAGTACTCCAGACGTACATCCTCAGAAATTTCTTCCTCAAATTAAGGCCGGTATTTGATATTAGTAGACTTCTCTTGGCCAGAAATGCCTTTTTTGCCATAGCGAGTCTACTTTTGATGTCCTCCTTGCTCCGTCCGTCATTGGTTATTTTACTGCCTAGGTAGCAGAATTCCTTAACTTCAATGACTTCGTTACCATCAATCCTGATGTTAAGTTTCTCGCTGTTCTCATTTCTACTACTTCTCATTACCTTCGTCTTTCTCCGATTTACTCTCAAACCATACTGTGTACTCATTAGACTGTTCATTCAGTTCAGCAGATCATTTAAAGCCGGCCGCGGTGGTCTCGCGGTTCTAGGCGCGCAGTCCGGAACCGTGCGACTGCTACGGTCGCAGGTTCGAATCCTGCCTCGGGCATGGATGTGTGTGATGTCCTTAGGTTAGTTAGGTTTAAGTAGTTCGAAGTTCTAGGGGACTAATGACCACAGCAGTTGAGTCCCATAGTGCTCAGAGCCATTTGAACCATTTTTTAGATCATTTAATTCTTCTTCACTTTCACTCAGGATAGCAATGTCATCAGCGAATAGTATCATTGATATCCTTTCACCTTGTATTTTAATTCCACTCCTGAACCTTTCTTTTATTTCCTTCATTGCTTCCTCGATGTACAGATTGAAGAGAAGCGGCGAAAGGCTACAGCCTTGTCTTACTCCCTTCTTATTACGAGCACTTCGTTCTTGATCGTCCACTCTTATTATTCCCTCTTGGTTGTTGTACATATTTTATATGACCCGTTTCTCCCTATAGCTTACCCCTACTTTTTTCAGTATCTCGAAGAGCTTGCACCATTTTATATCGTCGAACGCTTTTTCCAGGTCGACAAATCCTATGAACGTGACTTGATTTTTCTTCTGCCATGCTTCCATTATTAGCCGTAACGTCAGAATTGCCTCTCTCGTGCCTTTACTTTTCCTAATGCCAAACTGATCGTCACCTAGCGCATTCTCAATTTTCGTTTCCATTCTTCTGTATATTATTCTTGCAAGCAGCTTCGATGCATGAGCTGTTAAGCTGATTGTGCGATGATTCTCGCACTTGTCAGCTCTTGCCGTCTTCGGAATTGTGTGGATGATGCTTTTCCGAAAGTCAGATGGTATGTCTCCAGACTCATATATTCTACACACTAACGTGAATAGTCGTTTTGTTGCCACTTCCCCTAACGATTTTAGAAATTTTGATGGAATGTTATCTATCCCTTCTGCCTTATTTGACCGTAAGTCCTCCAAACCTCTTTTAAATTCCGATTTTAATACTGGATTCCCTATCTCTTCTAAATCGACTCCTGTTTTTTCTTCTATCACATCAGACAAATCTTCACCCTCACAGAGGCTTTCAGTGTATTCTTTCCACCTATCTGCTCTCCCCTCTGCATTTAACAGTGGAATTCCCGTTGCACTCTTAATGTTACCACCGTTGCTTTTAATGTCACCAAAGGTTGTTTTGACTTTCCTGTATGCTGAGTCTGTCTTTCCGACAATCATATCTTTTTCAATGTCTTCACATTTTTCCTGAAGCCATTTCGTCTTAGCTTCCCTACACTTCCTATTTATTTCATTCCGCAGCGTCTTGTATTTCTGTATTCCTGATTTTCCCGGAACATGTTTGTACTTCCTCCTTTCATCAATCAACTGAAGTATTTCTTCTGTTACCCATGGTTTCTTCGCAGCTACCTTCTTTGTACCTATGTTTTCCTTCCCAACTTCTGTGATGGCCCTTTTTAGAGATGTCCATTCCTCTTCAACTGTGCTGCCTACTGCGCTATGCCTTATTGCTGTATCTATAGCGTTAGAGAACTTCAAACGTATCTCGTCATTCCTTAGAACTTCCGTATCCCACTTCTTTGCGTATTGATTCTTCCTGACTAATGTCTTGAACTTCAGGCTATTCTTCATCACTACTATAATGTGATCTGAGTCTATATCTGCTCCTGGGTATGTCTTACAATCCAATATCTGATTTCGGAATCTCTGTCTGACCATGATGTAATCTAATTGAAATCTTCCCATATCTCCCGGCCTTTTCCAAGTATACGTCCTCCTCTTGTGATTCTTGAACAGAGTATTCGCTATTACTAGCTGAAACTTGTTACAGGACTCAATTGGTCTTTCTCCTCTTTCATTCCTTGTCCCAAGCCCATATTCTCCTGTAACCTTTTCTTCTACTCCTCCCCCTTCAACTGCATTCCAGTCGCCCATGACTATTAGATTTTCGTCCCCCTATACATACTGCATTACCTTTTCAATATCCTCATACACTTTCTCTATCTGTTCATCTTCAGCTTGCGATGTCAGCGTGTATACCTGAACTATCGTTGTCGGTGTTGGTCTGCTGTCGATTCTGATTAGAACAACCCGGTCACTGAACTGTTCACAGTAACACACCCTCTGCCCTACCTTCCTATTCATAACGAATCCTACACCTGTTATACCATTTTCTGATGCTGTTGATATTACCCGATACTCATCTGACCAGAAATCCCTATCTTCCTTCCAGTTCACTTCACTGACCCCTACTATATATAGATTGTGCCTTTGCATTTCCCTTTTCAGATTTTCTAGTTTCCCTACCACGTTCAAGCTTCTGACATTCCACGCCCCGACTCGTAGAACGTTATCCTTTCGTTGATTATTCAATCTTTTTCTCATGGTAACCTCCCCTTGGCAGTCCTCTACCGGAGATCCGAATGGAGGACTATTCCGGAATCTTTTGCCAATGGAGAGATCATCATGACACTTCTTTAACTACAGGCCACATGTCCTGTGGATACACGTTACGTGTCTTTATTGCAGTGGTTTCCATTGCCTTCTGCATCCTCATGTCGTTGATCATTGCTGATTCTTCCGCCTTTAGGGGAATTCAAAATATGTATATAGTAGTTTATATTTGAACTGTAATATTATATGTATATAGTAGTTAGTTTTGTAACTGTTCATCATAATCATAATGCTGACTTAGATATTTGTACTTGATTTTACGTTATTATTTGATCCCTGTAAGCCATACACAAAAAAAAATGGAGCTAGACGCATACTGCGTTGCATTCTGGATATCGTTGGGTATACCAGTATTCAGAGACCCACACGGTCAAGAGTGTGCTGAGAGTACCACATTTTGGACATTACCTTTCACTTACGGACAACACCTTCAATTGACGTCCGAGAGCATCTGCGTTTGTGTAGCGTTGTCAGTGCTAACAGACAAGCAACACAGCAATCCGTGTAGGATGTACGACAAACGTATCCGTTACGACAGGGCGTCGAAATCTGGCGTTAATAGGCTATGGCAGCAGACGACCGACGGGAGTGCTTTTGCTAGTAGCACGACATCGCCTGCAGTACCTCCCTGGACTAGTGACCATATCTGTTGGACCCTTGACAATCTGGAAATCGTGGCCTTGTCAGATGAGTTCCGATTTTAGCTGGTAACAGCTGATGGGAGGGTTCGAGTATGGTGCAGACCCCATGAAGGTATGGATCCAAGTAGTCAACAAGACACTGTGCGAGCTGGTGATGTCTGTATGACAGTGTGGGCTGTACTTACATGGGAGACTGGGCCCCTTGGAAAATTGGCTACTAAGAGACCATTTGCAGCCTTCATCGACTTCATGTTCCCAAACAAGAATATGAAGTCAATGAAGGCTGCAAATGGTCTCTTAGTAGCCAAGTGTGGATGACAATGTGTCATGTCACCGGGGCACAGTTGTTCACGATTCTGGACAGTCCGAGCGAGTGATATGGCCACCCAGCTCTCTCGACATCAGTATCTTGTGGTACATAATCATGAGGACAGTTCGTTCATTTTCGCTGCTACTGATGTCTATAGCTGCAGGATGGCTCCATGTTTCTGCAGGGTGCTTCCAAGGATCTGCTGAGCCCATCCCGAGACGAACTGCTTCACTAATCCGGGCAAAAGGAGGTCCGACCGTAGGTTTTCCGTGAATTTTGTCACCTCACTGTATTTACACTAGCCTCCTCTCTAGCATCACTCGTGCTAACATAAAAGTCTACGCATATTAAAATAAAAGCAATAACAGCCCTCGGTATCACAAAAAAATCTTTTGACCCAGAATTCGGCATTACTATGAGTGCCTTCATCAGAAGTTAAATAGTCAAACAGGCATATCAGGTATAAAATAAATATGAAGCGGTAAAGTGTTAGTTGCAAAATTTTTGAAATAGAAAACATAAAAGGCAAAAAGGCAAGCCAGTATGGACTGTTCATGTGACAGTGGAAAACCCCACATTTTCCGCACGACTGACATGGAGAATCCTGTGCTATGTCCGGTGGGAGCAACCCTTGCGATTTGTGTGCAACGATTAGCAGCCATGGAAGTCGTGTCTCACTTTCTTTCCCGTGCACAAGGGGGTGGGGAAGTTCATCAACAACGGCTGTACCCATATCACCTCTAGGGCGTTCAGGCTCTAAAGCCTCGGGATCATGATGGCAGACGGCGGTTCTGTAAATACATACTGCAAAAGTGTGCCGCAGATCCACTGCTCCCATCCAAGGTTTTATTTACCGATGAGGCGGGGTTCACTGTAAATGATATGAATTTCCTTAACCAGCATGTATAGGCAGATGTAAATCCCGAAACAATTCAGGAAAGTGCACATTAACGGCGGTTCGCAATCAACGTGTGATCCGGGGTACTTTGCGATACATCAATAGTGCCATCTGTGCTCCCAAAATCAACTGGGTCGCATTACCTAGACTTTCTCATTAATGTATTTCCCACCGAGGTGGAGGCTGCGCTATTGCAGCAACGAATACAAATGTGGTCCATGCATGATTACCCACCAGCACGCTGTCGTCAGAATGTGCTCGAACATCTGAGGCAGGTATTTCGTGACCACTGGGTTATTTAGGAGGCCCCAAACCTTATCCTCCTCGTTTCCTTCACCTCAATCTCACAGACCTTTGGTTGTGGGAACATTTAATTGAATTTGCCTACTCCATGCCAATGAACGACGTGCGGACACTACTGGGGTGCGTCTTCAGTGCCTGTTAGCAGGTACAACTGCAACTTTGTATACTTCAAAGAATGAGTCATTCATTACGGCGGAGAGCAAGAGGTGCTTTATCATGAAGTGACACGACGTTGAACTACTCCTGTAAATGCGTGGTTATAGCAGGAAATAGGCATTTCAGGAACCTCCTGTTTGAAACTCGTAAATATAATTCGCGGACGAATGGTGTCCTCCCCATTATCTGCAGGGGGAACGCAGGACCTCCCTCGCTGACGAAATAAATGTCAACGAATTCGTTCCAACAAAAGCAACATTTCTGAATGTTCGTTAACAAAATACGTGATGTAAGGTGAAAGTTTATGCATTAGAATACGGAAAGCAGAAGGGAGAACAGCTGCAACAAGAATTCACCAGAGAGTGAACGAACGTTGTTAATTAATTCCTGAAAAAATTATGATCTCATCATTATCCGTAATGGCATGTGCTTCAGGAATTCTCTCTTTAGCAGCTGTTTTCGTTTCGAATCTGAAACAAACCCTCGTTATAAACTACGTTGGTTATGGAATACTAAAGCAGACTTCGCATGTTTATAAATTCTCTACCTAACTAGAACGTTCCTCAAGAAAATTCTGCTTAACTTTATGCTTCATGCAGTTTGAATTTCATAGCACGTCTGCCTATAAAATTTCCCTCAGCCAACGCTTTCGATGCACATTAAGGATATCCTACCGGAAACCTTAAGCGCGGGTACAAGGAAACATTTGCGGCCGAAGAGTGAATTTATTATCGTGGCAACGGGCCGAGTATCGGGGCCAGGCGCGGACTCGAAGGAAATCGATAGTCGTCGGCGTGTGTAATGAAGTGCAACCGAGCGATAACTCCTGGTGAACCACCTCGCCAACATCCTCAACGCCCGTTCTCATGGAGGTTCCACGAATAATAACACCTGAACCTAAGGTATTCGGCAAGGAATCACGCTTAAAGAGACAGAAAGTAAAAGCTTTCATGATTACCGAATAACCAAGTTGGGCTTTTGAGTGACATGAATGGAATTACATGAAAAACGCTAGAGATGAAACATGTAAACAAAACACACCGTAACAGAGGAAAGAGAGATAGATAAGAGCGTTTTCATTGGACGACAGAACGATAATAAGAATATTTCTGTGCTGATATGGCGAAGTGAGTCGTCTGTCGTTTGTAGCTGATTGTATTGTTAATCTAAATCTAATTATGTCCATTTCTTATCGTGTACAAACCCGAGGCACTTGGACATCTTATTTAAAATGATTGTTTCTTGCTTTACAATTCCTTATCGGGAAGTGTCATTATATCAGTGTTCTCTTTATGTTGTTTCGCACTGCTTGCCTCCTGTACCACATCTATACGGTTTTCCTTTTTTCTCAGAGTCAAAACACTAGATCATTATACACTAATAATCTAAAATTATTGTCACCGTAACGTGCAAGATACATATGACCAAACCTTTCGATCCAAAGCTGAAAGTTATATAACTACTGTCGTTTGACATCCACTGCTTGATCAAAGCTTCCTTTCGAGGTATGGATTAAACAACGCCTTCAGTGACAACTTTTTCCTGTTTTATTGACTACACGGTGCATTTAGGACCATGTGGGTCCATCGTCAGGTGTTATTAGTCTTAATACATGTTTTATTTCTTCTCCTGAATGAGGTAAAACGCATTTTCCTATCATGGAAAGGTTTGTGTGTGACTGCAGTTTGCACCAAAAGAAATTAGAAGCCATGCAACTAAAACTGCATCAGCAACAGAACAACCAACCATGCAAAAAAAAAAGAAACACAGTTTTATGAAAGAGTCATTAACCAAACTGACATCACCTTCAGCGAAAAGGAACAACATCTACACAGGAAAGGCCTAAAACACAATGTAACACCTATATTAAGTAACAATAACCTCAAGAATACCATCATACACAGTGGAAAAACAGCTGATTTAGCTGACGTACATAACACTGAACAACTGTCGTAGCACAGTATATAAATAAAATCATTCATAAAAACATAAGTAACCCTAATGAAACCACCAAAGCAGTTCATCAAGAGAGAAAGCTAGTAAAGAGCATAAACAAGAAACTAAATAATAATGCCATGATTCTGAAAGTTGACAAAGCAATTCTGTACTAATTATGAACAAAGATTAATACATCACTAAAATACTGTTTTTCTTTTCTGAAAACAACATTACAGAGCTCCAGCAATAAAATTCCGAAATAAAATCAGAAAAATGGTCAATAAGTGCAATTTTCTCTTCACAGAAGAAAAAGCAAAAACATGCATTTTAATGAGCCCACAGCCCCAAGACTAAGAGCTTAACCTAAGACCCATAAACCCCCATGTTCCATTAAGACCCAGTGTTAATTCTCAAACCACACCTGTCCCCAAAGTCTCACAATTACTGAACGAAATTCTGAAACAGTACCATACATTTGATAAATCATAATAAGTAAGTACACAAACGAAGCAGCTAACTAAAATTAAGGACATAAATATTTATACAGGTACCATGTTTGCCTCTTTTGATGATACCAACCTATTTACAAATGAACCAGCTGAAGGAACAATAGACATAATCTTTGAAAACTTAATAAAGCATAAAAAATCATCAGTTGCAGAAGTATCAGAAGTCAAGGACCCGTTGAAGCTAATATTGTCTCACAATTACTTTCCATTTAATGGGAAAGTTTACCAACAGAATGAGGGTCTTGCCATGGGCCATAGCATTATGTAAATGCTTTCAGGCTGAAGAATTTCGAAAAATTAGTCATTGCACAACATATGTTGGAAACGAAACATGTCATCAACTTTCTAGAAAACTAATTGGTAATACTACATAACGGTGCCAATGGTAAGACCTTAAGTCTGTTAGAGCAACTGGAGACATGCCTCCACAAAATCAAAAAACCAGAATATATATTAAGTGAACAAATATATTTCGCAAGCCATAGAGATTTCAGTAATTTTAAAGACCTATTCTTAAGTTTTTTGTTGCATATATCAATTGTTTAGTAGTTATATCCTTAGCACTACGAAAAAATTCATCTTTGGCAACACCATGTACAAGAACATGTGTGTGCAAATGTACATCTTAAATAAAGTGACATGTACTAAAACGACGGAAAAAAGAATGTTTCCCATTACTAAAACGTTAAACATACTTTCCTTGGATGATGTGATGAGTTTACACTGTTCATGTACCACTATTTTGCACGTATTTTCCGCGTTCGACTTACGCAATTCATAACCTAACATTAAACCTTTTCCTGACAGGAATATGCATTTCACCTCATTCAGGAGAAGAAGTAAAACATGTATTAACACAAATTACACCTGACTATGGGCCCAAAAGTTCCGAAATACATCGTGTAGTTAATAAAACACGAAAAAGTTGTGACTGAAGGCGTTATTTAATTCATACCTCCAATGTTTTGAATACAGTCACGTTTTTAGCTGCAAAATATTAATAAAATGAAAAAAAAGCTTCCTTTACTTATGTATGTTTTTATTTAATGTGCAAAGGTTAGGGCCCTATAACCTTTCTTCCATCTAAGAATATATCCTTAACGAGTGCAATTACAATCTGTATAACACATGAGACACATATGGTGATAATAAATGTTTCTCTGCAAAATTTGCAATATCAGTTTGCTGTGTTACTATATATTCAAATGTAGTAAAAGACATCCTTGCATAATCTACTGGTCCTTTACTAGGCATCATGCACCAGACATCAACTTTTCTCAGGTTCCACTAGAATTTCCACTCTTCTGAAATAAATACATTTCTGTATTGTGCAAACATTTCTTCTCAGACGATGTTTTGGGAATAAGCTCACCGATTAGCATCAGCTTTCTTTGGAAAAGATATTATTATACTAATGTCCGAGGACGTTTTGTTTGTCTCATATACCTCGTATTCCAGGAGGAATATTTCAACAATAAATCCTAAGAGTCTCAATCTTTGCATATATATATATATATATATATATATATATATATATATATATATATGAAACAGTACTATACATTTGATAAATCATTTGCCTCTTTTGATGATACTAACCTATTTACAAATGTAATATATATATATATATATATATATATATATATATATATATATATATATATATATATATATATATATGATATGAAGATAATGGGAAACACGGACGGCAATGGTAAGTCAGTTCTAAAAAGTGGTTATTGGGCTTGTGATTCAGAAATTGTAGCTGCCGATGTTACTTTCAAGGGATAGTCTGATTAATAGTGAAATTAATTTAAATTTCTTTTTTAAAACCCTTTCAAGTGTTGTAATTGGCGATTTGATCATAAAGTTTTAAGACAATAGTTCCTGTACTTATTCTAAAGCCAAATTCCTTAATTGAGAAATCTCACCTTTGTAGTTATTACTGATTTCTTCCTTGTGGCTTGGGGCCTTTGATTCGTGGTTTAACCCAATTATTTGTAAAAAAAGTCATATTGCTCATTCTTTAACATGGTTATTATTGTATTCTGATTTTTGGAGTGACGTGTTCTGTAAGTAAATATGAACTGTCAGAGGAAAAATTATATAATTATCGTTGGTCTGCCTTTGCATGTGTCCTTTTCCTTTCTCATCTGACGTAAGGAGATTCCACTAGCCTCCACAGTTGAATTTTGGAACAAGGTGGATGAAGCATTCACGGCTATACCATAGGACGTCATTCGCACTTTATACAGAACATTCTATCAAGCATGCAACAAGTTATCAGGGCCCATGGCAGACCCTGTGGCTGAGCAACAGGACACATGCTGTACTGAGCTGACTAAAATGCTAATCGTTTCTGCAAAGCAGAAAGAAACGTCCTACATCTGGTCATTCAAGGTGTTCTGGTTTATCTGAACATGAATGTTCAATAACCGGGAAAAATCGATGTAAGCTGCAGTAGTTACGTAGAAATGAAAAGGCTCCCACAAGACAGACTAACGTGGATGGCTGTATCAATTTTGACTTCGAACTAAAGCCAAAACTATAAATGAATGTGATTTTGGCAAACCAATCACGCTGAAACCTATTGTGGTATCTCTGTCTAGAGGTCGAAAGCTCTGCAAGCCGTTTTTACATTCCCCTCATTTCTTTTGTTAATCGTCCAGTTGTTTAGCTCTCCTAGATAAAATAACAGGCTAACTGGTAATATGACTGAATTGTTTATTTCTTCTTCTTTTTCGCTAAGAAATGCAGTAGTGAACTATTCCGTTAGTAAGACAATAAAGGTTTCATTAATATGTTTTGCATTTTGACAGTATGAATGCTTCATGACATTTATTTGGGGTTAATCAGATTATTTTTGATGTTATGGTAACTGCTTTCCTCGTCCATCTTTTAGTTTTGAATTTCCCTCTATTGTGATAACGCCTGATAGAATAAAAAACGGCGGGACTGTTATTGCATATTTCTTTGAAATTCAGCCTGAAGCTTTGTACAGTTTATTTACCTTATTTATTTTATTTTCTTTGTTGTTTAGAATGTTACAACTATAAGGCGAGAAAAATCCACACAGATCATAAACATACTCATATACAGGTAAGTTCGAGTGATATCTGAACAAGAAGACGAAAAATATAGAACACCAATGAGAAAATTACGGAATAAGCCGTATCCATTCCAAAAAAATAATAACCTTCCTCCACCCATCTATGTTCACCCATTCCACATGCCATTATTATCTGTAAATTTGGCGTGACATTCTTCTCACGTTCTACATACATACACTGAGTATTAGATAATTTGATGGCTGTTTTCTAGTCACATAATAAAATATAAAACATATACTAAATGATAATTACTACAGATTCAATGAATGTGCGGCGCTGTTCGTTTGTTTTCAGAGGAAGTAGGATGTCATTGCTTGAAACAGCCGAGAAGAACGCATATAGTAATCTGTCGTAAACGTCTAATAGTATATTACGCATTTCTAAGGAGGAGCCGACTGTTATGTTGCCCGGTAAAGCGATTCCATGGCTCACTAAAAAGTTTCCTAAACTATTACTCCACACGAACGGTAAAAGAATCAAGTCCGAATCAGACTGTGTGTCACAATCACAGTCTAGATCACGTGAAGAGAGACAATATTGCAAAAGTAAGGCACCGCTCGTAACTCATTCCCACATAGCGACCAGAATTATAGCAAGGAGCGCAAATGGTGCAGTGTGACAACGCCAATAAAGTCGTTCTGCAAACTCTACAGTACGGAGTAATAACATGCAACATTCTAGCTACGCCACTTTAAGGCGTTCTAATAAAGACAAGAAATGCAGAGGCAGAAAAACGTCCGAAAGTGAAACATCACACTGCGTACACGACCGCCGACCTCTCTGTCAAACGGGTGCCAAGTGCAACATGCTACAAAGATGTGATTTCTGGCTTATAATGCCAGTGATTCAGGCATCTCGCCCTCAGTGTCTGGTCATTCCGTCTGCAACACTGCTACAGACGGAATGAGACTGCCAGACTTCACTAGGCTTATGCTATGTCTTGGAAAGCAACAGGCGACTATGAGTTGCTGCCCTGACAGCTATGGCTAGTAAAGCTCCCACCTGATTACCTGCCCCATGCGTCTGCTAAATTGATTTTGCCTTGTAACTTTGTTGTTGTTGTTTGCCTGCATTAGAGGTTATTACATTTTTTAGAATCTACCTGTAAATGAACATGAATGTTGAAATAATATTAATGAAATGTTGGGCCAGTCATTACCCTAGTCATCTGTTGATGGGTGATTAATGTATCAACATGGAATTGATCTTTTATAAAAGTTATGGCACAAGTTTATCGATAGGACGGCAACGGCCTTGCCGCAGTGGATACACCGGTTCCAGTGAGATCACCGAAGTTAAGCGCTTTCGGGTGTGGCCGGCACTTGGATGGGTGACCATCCAGGCCGCCATGCGCTGTTGCCATTTTTCGGGGTGCAGTCAGCCTCGCGATGCCAATTGAGGAGCTACTCGACCGAATAGTAGCGGCTCCGGTCAAAGAAAACCTTCGTCACGACCGGGAGAGCGGTGTGCTGATCACATTCCCCTCCTATCCGCATCCTTATCTGAGGATGACACGGCGGTCGGATGGTCCCAATGGGCCACTTGTGGCCTGAAGACGGAGTGCTTTATCGATAGGACAGAACATGAAATGATAGCAGCACAGATATGCAGCAAACAGTTATCACTCCCCTGTGTGGCAGCTAGTTGGTAAATACTTTGTCTGAACTATTTTCTCTGGTTCAAAATAAGGATAACGCAATCTGAAATTATCTAACACTGACTAGCCTTTGATGAATTTATTTTACACAGAAGTTATACTACGCTAGTGCAGCTGAGTGCAGGTGGCGAGAAGGTGATTTTTTTTCCCCCAGCGAGCAGGAGCAGCAGTACATTACCCCTATTCTTGACGTGGTGCGCTGTCTCAGGTTACGGTCGTGATTCAAGCATCTGAGCACCAGCGATGTGTGGCGTCTGTAATTACCTTTCATGGGCAAAAAATATGCAAAGTCTCATCAAGCTATCTGTTAGAAGGATCGCAATTACTTTCAAACGGAACCCTGAAACATCGGCAGATTCTAATGTCTGACACTCCTGTTCCCCAGTCATACCATGGAATAATTTGGCTCACTTATACTGTAGTGTGCACCACGAGATTAAACGTAAAGGTGGTTGACTGGTCACGAATAAGGATTCCCTTGGAACAGCGAGTTCTCTTAGATGAGTGAGGTCTAAACTGTCAGTACAGGTAAGTCCTCACCAAAGGCTCCACAGTCAACACCAGTGCCAGTGTGAATTTGTGCTCAGGACAAGTGCCGCAAGAGAAATCCACTCATAACCAAGTCAAGAACACAGTACACTACAGACAGGAGTCGGAATCAGAAGATCCACTCCAGACTAGAGCCTGAATCGGAAGACCATGTCTCTCTCCTCCTCCCTTTCCACCAAATCTCGGTAAATTCCACAAAAGCAATAATGCAACCGCCAGCAGGGGTTTTCTGCTAATCACAAGATTCCATAAGCTCCATCTCTCCCCTCTAATTCACATGCTCTACTTACTGGCCAGTCCTAAACAAAAATAAAAATATTCCTCACTTTCCAGGAGAAGCAGCCAATCCCTGTCTTTTCGAAGGGGAAGAGAAACCGTGCTCCCCACTTGTTTTTACAAAGGCTACTTTAGGCTGCACGTTTCGTGTTTCCACACAGTCTCAGAGTGAACAACACATTTAACTTCGTTATCATTGTCTGGAGATGTTAGTGCATGTCTGAACAGGGCCCCGGCTAAGTTCTTTTGTGTTCCAACGCCATAAATGTTGCGTTCTTTCTAAAATTGTTTTGATGGCGTAAGACTTCGGAAAAAACAGAGAGATGACACCACCTGATGACTCCCTGAATAGCGCCCAGTCAACAGTGAACAAGGAAATTGTCATTTTGTTATGGACAGCATCTCTGTTCACGTAGGGCATTTTTGACACTGTCCGCCTCCAGTAGCTGAATGGTCAACGTGACAGATTTTCAGTCTTCTGGGCCCGGATTCGATTTTAGGCTGGATCGGGGAATTTTCTCCGTCCAGTGACTGGTTGTTGTGCTGTCCTCATCATCATCCTATCATCCTCATCGACTGCAGGTCCACGAAGTGGCATCAGATTGAGAGACTGGCACCCGGCGTACGGTGTACCCGACGGGAACCCCTAGCCATAAGTTTAAATAAATAAATAAATTTATGACTCTGTCCTATGTATTGGCTGGGCCACGTAGATTTCTCTCATTCCCTCTGCCCCTATTGTAGCAAGATGTGGCTAGCAACTAGGTCCAGGCAAGTCGTTTTTTCTCCTCTTCAATCAAATGCCTTGTCTACAAACCAGTGCAAGAAATTCTTGGGACAAACTTCCTTTCCACGAAGAATACGGGACTGGAATTGAAGATAGATCCAATAGAGGTACTCAAGGTGCCCTCCGCCATACTCCGTCACGTGACTTTCGGAGTATGGATGTAGATGTAGAAAGGCCCTACATATATTAACAATGCCCCCATCAACGCAAGCTCATGGTAATAATTTCCTGTAATCTCACAAAAACAAGATCTTAGGTGTAAAATAAATATTGTACCCTTGAACATGGAGAATAATTAAAGTGTGACTCGCCCTCTCTCAAGAGTCTCGCTAATTACTCTACTGGGGAACTATGTTGAGCTACTTGCTGCTTGTTTGAAGATCTCAACTAAGAGACTGAAGTCCACAGGCTGTAGTTGGACTTCACTGCCGCACGCTGCCGCTACCTACTGGTCACAACCGCGAATGATAAGATGATGCAGACCTTCAGGGCCTTCCTTCGCTGAAGCGCCAAACTGACTGACTACAAGATACCATCATCTGCTTGCTGGGTAGTCGTCTGAGTGCCCTCTGCCTGGCTGTATCTACAGTGCCTTCCTGACTGTACGCCACTGAGGGAGCCCTGGATGTCCCCATTCACTATGACCACCATCACGAAGATGCTGTGGGTAAAGGTTACTGAGACCACGTCCAGTTTTGAAAATTCTGAGAGCCATCGTATCCATAGAGGCGCGTCCGTGTGTCATCTCGCTGGCTCCCACTGCAGCGGCCCGCCCCATCACGCTGTCAGGCAGTGTGCCTGAACTGTTGCAAGCTATACGAGCTGTCAGAGTGCTGTGTCTAGCGTTTCTCGCTGAATCCTTAACCAGAAGCCTAGCCCGTTTCCTGTGAATCAGAGGAGATTACATTCATTGTTGCAATCACGTAAATCAGATTTTAGTACAGATTACGCTCTTTCACTGACGCCTTTTTGCTTAAAATTGAGAAACTCACCAACCCTCAGAGTTCAGCCCCCGACACTTTTTTTAATGTCACTGCCTCACCAGCCAATATCAACAACCAATGATCTGCTGACTGAGATGTGACCGATAGGACAATTTTCGTTGTAGTGCACTTACGCACTTACCTGCAATGTACTCATAAGATAGAAAAGCATCATCAGGGCCAAGGAACTCATAGTAGTGCTGTCAGTGTGAAAATCGTCTAAAGGAATCTTCTCAAGAACGTTTAACTTTCATAATATGATTCATGACGAAAAAAATTGTCTGCTCCTTAATAAATAATTCAATTTTCCTTTGCCAGGGACATTCCAACCCACACTTCTACAAAAGTCTGTATTATTGTTCTCAGCCGATCAATTAAAGAATATCGAAATAACTTATCCACAAAAGTAAATTTAAAATTTTCACCACACGCCAACAGAATATCGTGGCTTCTCCAAAATTTTTGTAAGGGTAAGTCAAAGCAATAAACTTTTAATATTTCACTGTTGTAATAAACTGTCCATATAGTGGGATATCTGGAAATGAAGAAAAAGAAACTAACACCATGTAGGCAAAGATTCTTAATTGAGTGCATCATAAACAAAAAGTTAGGGGAGCACATCAGTGTACATAAATGGCCAACAGCTGACGTAGAGAGCGCCGAATATTGTGCAAATACGAGTTATGGTGGGAGTACCACAGGGGCAGAAGTGGATGATAGGTAAGTAAGGAAGACGAGGACTATCTGCCTACATAAACTACTGGCCATCAAAATTGCTACACCACGAAGATGACGTGCTACAGACGCGAAATTTAACCGACAGGAAGAAGATGCTGTGATATGCAAACGATTAGCTTTTCAGAGCATTCACACAAGGTTAGCACCGGTGGCGACATCTGCAACGTGCTGACATGAGGAAAGTTTCCAACCGATTTCTCATCCATAAACAGCAGTTGACCGGCGTTGCCTGGTGAGGCGTTGTTGTGATGCCCCGTGAAAGGCGGAGAAATGGTTCCATCACGTTTCCCACTTTGATAAAGGTCAGATTGTAGCCTATCGCGATTGCGGTTTATCGTATCGTGACATTGCTGCTCGCGTTGGTCAAGATCCAAGGACTGTTAGCAGAATATGGAATCGGTGGGTTCAGGAGGATAATACGGAACGCCGTGCTGGATCCCAACTGATTCGTATCACTAGCAGTCGACAGGTATCTTATCAGCATGGCTGAACGGGTCATGCAGCCACGTCTCGATCCCTGAGACAACAGATGGGGACGTTTTCAAGACAACAACCATCTGGATGACGTTTGCAGCAACATGGACTATCAGCTCGGATACCATGACTGCGGTTACCCTTGACGCGGCATCACAGATAGCAGCGCCTGCGATGGTGTACTCAACGACGAACTTGAGTGCACGAATGGCAAAAAGTATTATTTCGTATGAATCCCGGTTCTGTTTACAGCATCGTGATTGTCGCATCCGTGTTTGGCGACATCGCGGTGAATGTACATTGGACGCGTGTATTCGTCATCGCCATACTTTCGTATCACCCGGCGTGATGGTATGGGGTGCCATTGGATACACGTCTCGGTCACCTCTTGTTAACATTGACGGCAGTTTGAAGAGTGGTCGTTACATTTCAGACGTGTTACGACCCGTAGCTCTACCCTTCATTCGATCCCTGCGAAACCCTACATTTCAGCACGATAATGCACGACCGCATGTTGCAGGTCCTGTACGGGCCTTTCTTGATACAGAAAATGTTCGACCGCTGCCCTGGCCAGCACTTTCTCCAGATCTCTCACCAATGGAAAACGTCTGGTCAATAGTGGCCGAGCAACTGGCTAGTCACAATACGCCAGTCACTACTCTTGATGAACTGCGGTACCGTGTTGAAGCTGCATGGGCAGCTGTAGCTGTACACGCAATGAAAGCTCTGTTTGACTCAATGCCCAGGCGTATCAAGGCCGTTATTACGGCCAGAGGTGGTTGCTCTGGGTACTGATTTCTCAGGATCTGTGCATTGAAATTGCGTGAAAGTGTAATCACATGTCAGTTCTAGTATAATATATTTGTCCAATGAATACCCGTATATCATCTGCATTTATTCTTGGTGTAGCAATTTTAATGGCCAGTAGTGTATCTTATACTCTGGCCAGTGCTATGCGTGATTCAGTAATTTCTGAGAGATCATCTGAAGCATGAGAACTCAATAAAGAGAAACTTGAATACCCAAATGCATTGCTGTGATATAAGAACTTAAGTTGCCGCGGCCGTTGCGATGACGTTTAGTGACGCGCCATCTACATCCAAATCCTCTTCCAAACTTCAAAAATCACTGGGAAGTGCGTGGCAGAAAGTACATCCCATGGAGCACTGGGTGAATGTGTATACGGCTCTGCATACGCTCTGATTATTTTTATTTTAATGAGGTGTACCTAGAGGAATTACTTGAAGCTGGCAGTTAAAACTGTGGGAACTGCCTTCTCGGGACATTTTGTCAGTACCTTCATATGCCTGCCACTACAATTTCCTCAGAATCTCTTTAACAACTTCCCATAGGTCAAATGAATCTTTGACCATTCGTACTGCCCTCTCCTGTGTACGTTAATTATCCCCTGTCAGTCTTATTTGGTAGAGGTCCCACACAGGCGAGCAGTTTTTTAGAATGGGCCACACAAGTGATCTATAGACAATCTCTTTTGTTGTACCAATAAACCGAAGACTGGCACCTTCGAGCCTACGTGATCGTGCCATTTCATAGCTTTACGAATTGTTACATCGTCGTATTTGTGTGAGGTAATGGATGACAACTGTGCCCCTTTCATACTATGGTCATAGGGTACAACTGTCTGTTGTTGCCATACAGCACCGTTTGCTCTCCTTGCTATGGCTCTGCTCGCTGTGGGGCAATAAGTTATATTTTTGTAATCTTATCGATATCTGACTGAACTGTATTGCTGCTTCTTCCAAACAATAATTCATTATGGATAACTGCATTACCTGCGAGAAGTATGGCGTTACCACCAACATTGTCTGGAAGGTCGCTAATAAATAACACGATTAGCGTTGGTACCCAGACACTTCCCTGGGATACATATGAATGTATTTCTTCAGCGGTCAATGGCTCCCCATCGAAGATAATTTGCTGCGTCCATCGTACCAAAAAAGTCCTCGTTTTAGTCACGAATCTCGCTTGATACCCACCACCAGCATATTTTTGATAATATGTGAAGATGTGATACCGAGTCAAAAGCTTTTCGAAAATCGATGAATACTGCATCAACAACGACAGTAAGACTTCTCAAGACTATCTCGCATCCAGTTTCAATTACTATCTGGGTGGTTTTAAAATTCTTTTGTACTGCGACAGATACACCAACTCCATACACAGGAGTAAATCATGCTCTATCTCCTACAGATGCTCATAAAATTCCTTTACTGAATAATCACTTTCGGTCCACGGGCTATCATCAGGTTTATTTATACCAATTGAAAGAACATGCAAAGAGCATTACAAAATCAAACTGCCACAGTCCTGCGAAACAGTGTACATGTTAACGAAAACAAACACGTAAGAAAATGTCACACACTCACATACAAGCTTTTAAAACATCACATAGGTGATATTAATTCAAAGATGTTGTATAGCAATATCCATTAATAAAAGTGCGGCACACAGATTAATGTAGCCAGTTCTGAGCAGCAGACATAGGTACGTTGCATTTATAAATAGTTACCTATTGTCGCATAGTAATATAAATTGAACAGTCAGTCATAAACTATGCCAGACGGTGGACTTCTTCATGCTATATCAACGGTCGACATTAACGCTGCGAACTGAGGCCTTGTACACACTGCCGGCTGCACAGGTGACCTTTGTTTACCAGTTGCATGAAAGAGGATCTAGACGTTTGCAGACATCGATAGTTCCAGTACGATGCTAGGGACTAGCATCTTACGGTTATCTATGTTGTATGTCATATTTCCCTGGTAAACCACGACGTTCTTCAAATATTAAGTGCTGTGGGACACTGCGTTCTGAAAGTATACCTCAATTTACCAATTGCCTATCCTTTGGAAAACACTTAAATTTTCCGCAAATATCAGAGTTCTATCAATTTACTTTCACAGATCAATCGACTTTCAGAACATTTGGATCAGGTGTTTCGTCCTTTATGCAAAGGCTCCCTTCAGGAATGCTACTTCACAGTGTCAAACTTAAGAAAAATTGAGTAGAGTATCTGCCAAATCTTTTCGGCAGCCATCAAATGAAAATATATGTAATAATCAACCAGACGTGCTGCTGATCGATGGCGTATATTAAGTTAGGTGCAGGTGTAACGTACCTAGGAGGGCCCTGGGTACAGCTAACGAACGTCTGAAAGAGTACGAATGACACGTACGCCTCAAGCAACCTAGCAGGTCAGCAATAGTTGAAGATGGTGTACCATGCTGTCAGCATATAGACTTTGTAGGGTACTATTCTCGTTTTAGTGAAAGTTCCTTATCAATGCAAATGAGGAGTTAGAGACAGTCGAGACTTGCCTAACGTCCGGACAGCACAGTAGCAACCTCTTCAACTTGCCACGTGTTGCTTGTCAGATAGTGTTATGAAGTAAACATAGATACAAAAGCATATCAAGGCTCCACTATGAAGCGAATAATGGCAACGTCACTGAATTACCAGTTGAGAACATTTACCGTCCAAAAGGCAGGAAGTATTATGCCAATAACTCTAAAATTTTTACAATGTAACACAGTTTTCTAACAATTTTCAGAAGAATTCTTCAGCAAGAGGGCCAAAACTTCAAATTCAAAGAATCTGAAAGAATGACGCTGTACATCATTGCTGCTAATTAGTTCGATTGTTACAAATTTTCAAGGCTGTGACAGTATTTCTTAATGAAAAGGACAGCATCTGCCTAGTCACTACGTCATCATCAACCTCGAAATGAGCCCGGTTACCCGCGAGAAAGCTGTACAGGCCGCAACGCCTGTATATTCATTATTAGTTCCGCACCACGATTTTGATGTAGAGATCTAAGCCGGACGCCGAAAGCGTTCAGTGTCTGTTGGTGCTCACTCGGGAACTTCGACCCCTTTATTCTAACACTCATGTGAGCAGCGCCTCCAACCCACTGACAGGACCACAGTATCTCTCCTCTCGGAAGAACACAGAAGGGGCGTGCATATTTATAGCGATTCCTCCTCTGGAGTCCACAGTTCATGAGGAATCTTCTCTCAGGATCATCAGCGATTTCGAAGGTGGCGAAAAGCATACAAGGAGCGTAAAACACAATTTCTGACAGTTGTCGTTTGCAAGCACGGAGTATGCACATTGGCGTCAGTAAAGAATTTAATTGACTTCGTTAGGAGCTACAGCTGTTTAAGGCTCAGACGCAAATATTCAAGTTAGGTACACAGTTAGTAACACTTGATACAAGAATCACCAGTCAATTCACTGACTAATTTACAGCAATCCATTATTGTATATTAGTAAATACCAACCGATTTCAGATGTATTTATACAAGTGAGTGAAGACACACTTAGATAAACATGTGGAGCATGATTCTTACGGAAGGGCTAGTTCAAAGTGATTTGTTAACATATGTGAGCGTTATTTTTGATGTAACATTGTTTATGGTATTTATTTGCTACCGTCAGCTCGTAGAAATTACTTGCAATATTTGCCTAAGAAGATGTGGACTCTGATTAAAACTGTTTGATTACGATCTGCATACTGGATCTGAAGCAACATACTGCATCTGAAGAAGTTGCAGAAAGCTTGTGTATGCAGATGAGAACTGAATAAGCTGGAACTAGCAGACTGAAAAATTCAAAAGACAGCGCTGGGGAAAGTCTGACTAAAAATGGTAAAAGATGAATGGGTTTTGAGACTAGGTGAAATCGAAGATAAAACGCAACTTTTTGGGTAGCACAAAACATGTTTAATATAGTTCAAAGTAAAAACCACTACACGCATAGTGCCAGGCAAAATGGGAATCCTTATGCGTAATAAGAAATTATAGAAATTGCGGAATGACAAGCTAAATGGCTGGATGAGAAATAACAGAATGTGAAAGAGTATGAAATACCTATGTCTAACTGAGCGAGATGGCGCAGTGGTAAGCATACTGGACTCGGATTCGGGAGAACGACTGTTCAAACTCGCGTCCCGACATAATGATTTAGGTTTTCCGTAATTTCCCTAAATCGCTTCACACAAATTCCCGGATGGTTCCTATGAAAGGACATGACCTGTTTATATGACTCGCTGCACTACACTTGCATCAAATTTTCTGTCATATGACTAAAAAGAGGTACGTGAGGAATAAGTGAAACTACTAAATAAAACCAGTTCTTCCTTAAAGTACCAGTGATGTGTTATATATTTAATGACAGAACTCCCGTTTGTAGGTTCGCTCTAACATATAATTCATGACGTAAAAACACATATTTGCTCCAAGCCTGCACTATTGTTTCAGTTCAAACATAGACGTTACAGTCTGTTGTCTAAACAACCACAAGTTCTAAGAGTCAGTAAGGGGTGAGAAATTTCACACAATTTCAATTTAGTGTGCTCGCTCACTAGTAGACAATCCCCAGTAATCAGTGGTCAGAAGTTTCCGAATTACGACTGCCTAGCATGCCACGTGGGATTCTTCAGCCAAAACAGAAGAAAAGTTACAATTATCTCAGAGAATTCTAAAACTTTTGGTAATTACGTTTACGACGAACCTCATCTTGATATGAAGTTCTTATTAAGTTACTGAGCAACAGATCCTTTTGCTGCTACAGCTGAATCATGACACTCGAGGCGAGTGCACGCAAATTCTCTCGTTTCCACAACGCGCAACCGTTGTCCTCTCTAACGGGCTGGAACATACTGTAGCAAAACAGCTTCATAGCTTTTCGTAGAGAGCTGGTAATTTACTATCTTGACGAATCAGCAATTGATTAAGTTGTATTAATCGTTTGCCAAATTTTTTATATTTCTAAATGCCAATAAATTTAAACTAACCGCATCTATGTGTGCCTTAAGGACAGAAGTAAACTTTTGTCTGTAGTACCCCTAAGAATACTGTACCACTTAAAATACTTATAGCAAGATTTCAGCCTGCAGCTGTGACCGAGCGGTTCTAGGCGCCTCAGTCCGGAACCAATCTGCTGCTACAGTCGCAGGTTCGAATTCCGCCTCGGTCATGGATGTGTGTGATGTCCTTAGGTTAGTCAGGTTTAAGTAGTTCCATGTCTAGGGGATGATGATCTCAGATGTTAAGTCCCATAGTGCATAGAACCACTTTTTTTTGCAAGATTTCACAATATCATTCACACGCTCATTCATAATTAATTATTTCGATTTTCGTCCTGCACATAGATGCTGCATCAGTCCCACAATCATTCTGACAATGTAAATGAAAGTTATAATGTCAAACCGCATAAAATTAATTATTATTTGAACTATAGCTCTAGATAAATACACTTTTGTGAGCAAAAGACGAAGCTATCAATTTAAGAAAATATGTTTAGAGTGTCAGGATGCTGCTTTTCACGGACAGTTGCTTTATTTTATGAATGTCCATGTTTTTGCATAGGGGAATGACTTCACCTGATGATTTATATGAGAAAAAGTACCACCACAGCTGTATCTTGATAATGTTATTATTTAACCACTAGTTTCCTCAGCACATTACCGCCACCCTCAGGTCCCACCATTGCTATTTGATTTCCTCGGAGCATTTACTGTGGGATCGTTATTACTAGCACACGTGGGCTAGATTTCATCAGGAGCCTATACTCGACGCCGCGTTGTCTCCAATGCCATTTCATGGCACATGACATACCTGTGAAGTACATGAGATGGCATTGGAGACAACACGTGTCGAATACAGACGCCTGATGAAAGCTAGCCCACATCTGCTAGTAATAAAGATCCCACAGTAAATGCTCCGAGGAAATAAAATACTTTTTGGCACTGGTGGGGCCTGAGGATGGCGATAATGTAATGCCGAAACTAGTCGTGTGCTAGAATAATGACAGTCTCAAGATACAGTTGTGGTGGTACTTTTTATAAAATTTAATTCTTACTTAATTTTGAACAGTGCAGCAATTATTTCATGCACAAGACCGAAACTTACAGAACAGTTAAGTTTCGCCGTTCTGAAAAGCTGCAGAAAACTTTGTAGTATCTGGTCCATTAGTTCATTAATTTACAAGTAGATATGTGATTTAAACAGTCAACGAAGCACACACGTGCATGGCTTGGCCTCCAACCAGGGAGCACAGGGACGACAGATGACAACTTCCCATCATGGAAACGCGTTCTGTAAGTACTAGTCCACTAAGACGAGTCATTACAGATTTTTAATCGTCAATGCATGCCTGCACCATGTGTGTCCACTGAAAATCATTATAAAACCTAGTCGAACGAAAAGTTTCCTAGTTGTTAATCAATTATCTCATATTTATACACTGTTACGCTACTAATACTGATGTTGTCTTTGGTGCCTTGCAACCTCATCTCCAAATTTGTAGTATTTGTCATCACCACTTTCGCATCTATCGCGCCGGCCAGATCATTAGAATGCTATCAAACGAAAACAAAGGACGCGGAATGAGACACCGAATCAGTACCTCGTCTGATACCCCAAGGGTTAATCAAATAGGACACACACCCTTTCTTCTTTTCATACATGTTAGTTAACAGTAAGAACATGAACATAGCACATATGTTACATTTTAAGGCGCTCTGGTGAGAAAAGTGGTTCCAGGCGAAAGCGAGATTTTAATACTAAATCATGAGATAGTCAGGAATAAGTCTGACGCATCAGCATTCAGTTCACACAAACAATCAATTTAACTTGGGCAGATACAACGCAAATGCCAAAGAGCTGTGTTGTTTACAACTGATGAAAATACCAATTATGGTGTTCCTTCAAAGGGCTCCTGCTAGCGTGTGTAGTCACTTCACAAGTCGGCTTCAGCCAGATAATTAAGGCTGTATTATGGATAAGTCACAAAGTGAAAGGATTCTACCTAGTTGACCATTAACATAACGACGGTAGGAAAGCTCAGTCATCAAATTATCATGAAGTGTTGTCCATTCTTGGATACATAAACGACAAGTATTGTAGCGCAATCGCACATTTTATATAATGAAAGATTACGAAGTAGACTTCTCATTCCGAAATCGCATGTAAGATTCTTGTTTCTTGTGAGCATCCTGTTACAGATGTGAGAGGCGGTTGATGTAGGAATGCGATGGAGCCGGCCAGTGTGGCCGAGCGGTTCTAGGCGCTTCAGTCTGCAACGGCGCGACCGCTACGGTCGCAGTTTCGAACCCTGCCTCGGGGCCGGCCAGGATGGCCGAGCGGTTCTAGGCGCTGCAGTCTGGAACCGAGCGACCGCTACGGTCGCAGGTTCGAATCCTGCCTGGGGCATGGATGTGTGTGATGTCCTTAGGTTAGTTAGATTTAAGTAGTTCAAAGTTCTAGGGGACTGATGACCTCAGAAGTTAAGTCCCATAGTACTCAGAGCCATTTGCACCATTTGAACCAATTCTATGGGGGCAACATCGCCTATCGAGATTACAATTGATCGTCCCCCAAAATTCCTCCTCCTGACCGTCGGAATGCAATGGCAGGAATCGATTAGTTCAGGAACGATCTACTAGCATGCGAATCTCAATGGTCCAACGCAAACTCGTACCGTCACGTAACGTGCATGGAGTCAGAAAACGAGCTGCTTCGCAACAAGTGTTGACACGGACAAGCTGCTTTTGTTTTCATGCTGCATCGAAACTGTCAGAGCGGTGATGTCTGGTGCACCTAATACCTTCAGCAAGGCGACCACTTCTTCTGCTTCCCTCAACGCGGAGAGCCAAAAACAACAAGCTCAATGGAAATATTGGATACAGGAGTAGCACTTTCAGACTAGTAGTGGTCCTGTGTACAGCATGACGCATTCGTCTGTTGAGGGTACGAGAATGAAACGTGTCTGTTAAAGTGAAATGATAGTAAATAAAGTGAACAGGGAATAAATAATAAGTTGATTCAGTTAATACACCTACTTTCTTAGCACACTGGACTCGCATTCGGGAGGACGACGGTTCAATTCCGCGTTCGGCCATCCTGATTTAGGTTTTCCGTGATTTCCCTAGATCACTTCAGGCTAAAGCCGGGATGGTTCCTTCGAAAGGGCACGGCCGATTTCCTTCCCCATCCTTCCCTAATCCGAGCTTGTGCTCCGTCTCTAATGACTTCGTTGTCGACGGGAGGTTAAACACTAATCTCCTCCTCCAATACACCTACTTTCGTTTTAGAACCAAACTACTGGTCCACTCACTGCTTGCATCTGATTATCGATTGAGAAGAAAGCGCATCTGATAAGAAGTCTTTTACAACTAAAATGTTGGTGCAGCAGTCAAAATAGGACGTCTAAAATCATTAATGACATTTTCAAAAATGGTTGAAATGGCTCTGAGCACTATGGGACATAACATTTAAGATCATCAGCCCCCTAGAACTCAGAACTACTTAAACCTAACTAACCTAAGGACATCACACACATCCATGCCCGAGGCAGGATCCGAACCTGTGACCGTAGCGGTCGCGCGGTTCCAGACTGAAGCGCCTAGAACCGCCGGTCACAGCAACCGCCAATGACATTTTCAACTCACATTTCCACAAATGGGATTGCAATATTTGAATCGGGAGTTACTTTTCTACATGGTCCGAATGGTTTATTTAACAACTTGAACACGGACAAAGTACATAGGAAACAATAGGCTTCACCAGGATTTCATTGGAGCACCGAATAGGATCGACGATTTGGGATGGATAGGATCACCCAGACAATCGAGAATTAGGAAAACGAATCTGGTACACGTACACTGCCTCATACCTCGAGAGCCAAGAACCCACTGCCAAACTATCACAAAAGGCTATAGCTGCTCAGGAGGGAGTATCTGGGCTAAAGAGGTACGTGGTATGATCAACATGTGGGCTCATGCGGCAGTGTACACAAAAGTAACATTTCCAGTTATAGGTCAGACCAAATTTACAGGAAAACAGTAAAGCGGACAAACGACCCACGAAAGCGTTAGTATAGAGCCGTGGCGGATCGTTTCACTATCGACAACTATTAGCTGACGTCTCACCAAGGGACACGCCTAAGCTCCAAAAACGGCCGCTAGATTCGCGACTGTGGAGAGGGTTTACGAAGAGCGCGGCGCCGGCAGTTGAATGGAGTTTCCCCACAGCGTGGAGCCGGAGGGAAGCAGCAGTGCTCGGAGCGACGCACACAGGCTGTGGATCGTCAAGACGTCTTTTCCGGGTCGTCGTTCGCTCTTCTTCGCCAGGACTGAAAAGAGATCGAAGTCAGGTTCACAGTTATGCACCGATTTCTCTCTCCGCGAGATGTTTGAACAGATGCTCGTGTTTATGTCGCCATGCAAGTCTTGTCTGTTACTTGTCTCTGTGATTTTGTGGATAGTTTATTGCCCTGCCTACTCTGTGCGATTTTGAAATAACTTGCCTTAATCTGCTGGCCAGCATGCTCTTTTCAAAAAATTGCTGTGTTAATGTTGTTACGGTTAAGTAATGTGACCATTTGTCACGCATTGCTATATCAGCGGCCTACATTTTATCTACACTCATGTTCGTAAATTAAGGATAATTGCAGAATCAGCACTAATAGCATAGCGCATAGGGAACACACACGACACAGATTTGTAAGTCCACGGTATTGGTGATAAGTTGAGAAAACCGACCCGAAACACATGTGCTACAAAATGCCACTATTTCCTGCGCATGTACCCCGACCTCTCTATGAGATATGATCACCATGCACACGTACACAGGCCGCGCAATGGGTTGGCATACTCTGGATCAGGTGGTCGAGCAGCTACTGGGACATAGCCTCTCATTCTTGCACCAGCGCCTGAACTGTCGTAGGGGTTTGAAGACGTGCAGTGATAAGTCGACCAAGAGCACCCCAGACGTGCTCGATGGGGTTTAGGTCTGAAGAACAGGAAGGCCACCCCATTCGCCTGATAGCTTCTGTTTCAAGGTACTCCTCCACGATGGCAACTCGGTGGGGCCGTGCGTCATCATCCATCAGGAGGAAAATGGGACGCACTGCACCCCTGGAAAGGCGGACACACAGGTGCAAAATGATGTCCCGATATACCTGACCTGTTACAGTTCCTCTGTCAAAGACATACAGGGGTGTACGTGCACCAATCATAAACCCACCCCACATCATCAAACCACGACGTCCATACAGGTCCCTTTCAAGGACATCAAGCTGTTGGTATCGGGTTCCTGGTTCGCACCTGATGAAAACCCGGTGAGAATCACTGTTCAGACTGCGCCTGGACTCGTCCGTGAACATAACCTGGGACCACTGTTCCAATGACCATGTACTGTGTTCTTGGCACCGGGATTTACGGCCTCTCCTGTGACCTGCAGTCAGTGGAATGCACCTTGCAGGTCTCCGGGCGAATACAACATGTCCGCTCAGTCATCTGTAGACTGTGTGTCTGAAGACAACTGTTCCAGTGGTACCAACTAAGGCTACCTGCAGTAATCCGTGGCCGTCTGCGGGCACTGATGGTACGATACAGGTCAGTACGGATGTAGATGTAGATGTTCTTGTGGTGTTGTACACTGTGGACGTCCCGTACTGTAGCGCCTGGACACGTTTCCTGTCTGTTGGCATCGTTGCCATAATCTTGAGATCACAGTTTGTGGCACATGGAGGGCCCGTGCTAAGGCCTGCTGTGTTTGACCAGCCTCCAGTCGCCCTAGTATTCTGCCCCTCATTACGTTCCCAATATATGTTCTTTGAGCCATTTTCAACACACAGTCACCATTAGCACGTCTGAAAATTTTGCACACATACTCGCTGCACCGTACTCTGACATGAACCAACACGGCCGGCCGGTGTGGCCGTGCGGTTCTAGGCGCTTCAGTCTGGAACCGCGTGACCGCTTCGGTCGCAGGTTCGAATCCTGCCTCGGGCACGGATGTGTGTGTTGTCCTTAGGTTAGTTAGGTTTAAGTAGTTCTAAGTTCTAGGGGACTGATGACCACAGATGTTAAGTCCCATAGTGCTCATACCCATTTGAACCATTTTGAACCAACACACCTCTCCCAGCGCCACCGTGCGAGGACCGCAGGTCAAATGAACCGCATGGTCATACCCCGAGATGATTTAAACCCTCAAACCACCGAGCAGAGCGTTGTTACACCATGTATCAGGATTATGCTTCACTTATGATCATGAGTGTAGTTTAAAAAAAATATGATTTTACAATTCTTATGCAAGAGAACCAGTTGCTCTAAGTTTTTATGTTTGTTTTCACGATGTTTTAGAAGCTCATGGGTTCTCGGGTATTAATATTATCCAGCCCTTCTTTAAGAATGTTGCGAGCTCCGGCTAATGGTAAGACCGTAGAGGATTGTTTATTATATTTCTTCCTGGAAGAAATTAAATCTTTCTTTCTTTAGTTTTATGTTACCTACGATTATTTCCTAGGGCGTATCAACTTACTGGAAACGCTCTTTAAGTGCAGTCATGGTTAAACCATAACTTTACTTATAGTATAATCAAGTCAGAAACTCATTTTTCTTGTTTGTTTGCAGCAGTTACTGGGTTGCAGGGAAGGTGTTTCATGCTAGCGGCTTCTTGCCGCTTGGGCGTGGCTTACCTGCGGCCGTGCGCGCGGCTCTCGAGCATTTCCTAGTGCTGCTTGCTATGTATTTTCAGTCACGCGTGCTGGCTGCAGGGGCTTAAGTTGAGTACCTTATATTACCTGACTTCCACTGTAAACGAAATTTTGCTGTCGGCCAAGAAGCCTTTGATTAACTGACTTCGCACAGGAAATTTTCTCTTTAATGTTTAACAGATACTGTATTCTCGTTCTAAGTTTTATTGCAAATTTTTGTGTACACCTTTGGATAGCCCCTTTGTTATCTTTGTTAATATTTATCTTTTGGTGCTCCGCCTTATGTTTTGGAGTTGTATTCCCTTGAAGAAATTTATCTAGAACTGTTTTGATTATTTTAATTAGCTGGTATAATTTAAACTGTTTTAATTTATTCATTTTAAAAGAGGCCAATATTGTTAATGTCATTTCTTGAGCTTGTTTGAAGTTATTATTATTGTAATTTAACAGCCGTCTTACTCACCATTTTGAACGGTAGTACGACGATCAAACTTGTTTTTCTACCTGTTTTTCATAGGGGACATGTTACCAAAGGAAATATATAAAAATAAATTTTGTTGTTTTACTAGTATAAATGATGTTACTTAAAGGGACCTAGTACTTCCATGTCATTTCCCTGATCCTGGTAACTCACGGTTTGAAGCATACGTCGAAAAAGTCATGAACGGAAGAACTAAACGTGAAAAAATTCCATAAAACGTGAAAATCCTCTAACTACCCAGTTCTTGATTCATAGAAATAATTGGTCTTCGTAAATCCTTATTGCACCGTGCAGACTTAAATCAACCCACTGACTGAGTGAAAAATGAAAAACGTTTTACTCTGCTGACGCGTGGTGGAGAATCTCAGGTTCCCAAACTGAAGTGGATCGATTTACAAATCAACAGAAATTCAGTATCTCTTTCGTATAACGATCATGCACTGAAGGTGCACACGTTTACTGCAGATTAACAGAGAATATGCTCGCCTCTACCACTGACAACGCCACCGACAACCATATTCTCTAAAAATTGATGCGATCTAAAACTTAATGTCACGTCTCTCATAACATCGTTAAATAAATTTACCCCATATATTGAGAATAAATTGATTACATTACTGCTCTGGGAAGACAAAGTATTTTTGTTCTAGCCTCCCACACAAAATATTCTTATTAAACTCAAGAATGTGACCAAATCTTACCACGAAATTTTTTCCACGATAATTAGCATGATTACCCCTGACTACCAGAAAAAACTGAAATAAAAATGAATGAAATTCACACACTTAGTAATCCTGCGAGCAGGAGAGCTTCTGTAAAGTTTGGAAGGTAGGTACCGGCAGAAGTAAAGCTGTGAGGACAGGGCGTGAATGTTGCTTGGATAGCTCAGTTGGTAGAGCACTTGCCCGCAAAAGGCAAAGGTCCCGAGTTCGAGTCTCGGTCCGGCACACAGTTTTAATCTGCCAGGAAGTTTCATATCGTCTAAGGTAATTTGCGGAACATTGAACATTCTTGCAGATTTCACGCAGCCAGTTCTGCCCGATAACACTTCTTCTCTTGCCTGTTTCATGTTTTCTTTTGTGCTGTGATTGTCTATTTGTGTTCAGGATAAGCTCTCGACGTGTTTGACAGTTGACACTCTTTATAAAAAATTGCTTGAAGTGCAATATTGTAAGGCGGAGCAAGATTCGGCTAGTACCCGGTCTTATCCTGTGTGCACAGATTATCAGGTTATATAAAGAAACAAGCTGAGATCGACTTCATGATTCTTTTTGTTTTGTTTTCTTTCTTGAGACATCAGTCTTCTGGCTGGTTTGATGCGACCCGCCAAGAATTCCTATCCGATGGCTACAGCAGTCAACGGTAGTTGAGGAGACAATGTTGGTAGCTCCTTGATTCACCTGGACAGTCAGTTACTCAACGGTTGGTTGTCTATTGCCCCGTACACATCTCTGCAGCCGTTGCTAAACCTCCTCATCGATGGTACCACAGTTGCCTCCGCGCCGAATGTAGACAGCGCCATTTTGGCAGCATGGAGTACTTTAACCATGGCAGCACGCGAACGATTTAGAAAGTTAGGTGTTACGGAAATGCTTCTACCCTTGCCCCGAAATCAAATGATATATCTGTTTGGACTTCAGATAAATCGCTCCGTTTCCGCATTACGACAATGACAAAAGCGTTTTCCACGTCCCTCCGACACGCTTTGTGTACACTTTAGTGGTTGTGCTGCCACCTGCCTTCAGTGGGTGGTTATCGCACTTTGACGTCCGCAATTACTACGCCAACTGTATAGTTTAGCGGAAGCCTTCAACTTTATGTCTCAACCGGTTTCACTCTCGCGCTAAAACGAAAAAACAAAAAAAAATTACAACATGAAGGAATTGTCCGAATGGTATGGCATTCAGAAGAAGTAATGTATTTCAGAAAAAATGGATGTTTCATTGTTGAGAAAGTATTTTACGAATTGAGCAAGTCCTTATCGCTTTGGCACACCTCTGGATCCTATGCAAATAGTTATTCAGCTTGGCATTGATTTACAGAGTTGTTGGATACCCTCATCAAGGATGTCGTGCGAAGTTATGTCCAATTGGCGCCTTAGATCGTCAAAACTCCGAGCTGGTCAGAGGGTCCTGCTCATAATGCTCCAAACGTTCCCATCTGGCGAGAGACCCGGAGATCTTGCTGAATACGGTAGGGTTTTGCAAGCACGAAGACAGGCAGTAGAAATACATGCCGTGTGCGAGCGGGCATTATCTTGCTGAAATACAAGCCCATGTTGGCTTTTGTGAGGAGCAACAAAACTGGGGGTAAAATAACATCTATGTACACGTATTTGGGAGAGAACCGGGGATTTTGCTGAATATGGTGGAGTTTTGCAAGCACGAAGACAGGCAGTAGAAATACATGCCGTGTGCGGACGGTCATTATCTTGCTGAAATATAAGCCCATATTGGCTTCCCGCGAAGAGCCCCGTCGATATACCACAGTTCTGTGAGACTGCGGATGACGTACGAAGGGGTTCTGCCACGAAAAGGAATGTCACCGCTGATCATCACTGCATGTTGCCTGGCCGTGTGATGGACGACAGTCAGGTTGCTGTCTCACCACTGTTCGGGGCGTCTGCAGAAACATTTTCGACCTAGAATATTGAAGAGACCCGCTTTGGATGGGGTCCCGACAACCAGCGAAGACCTGTCTGTAGATGTTCAGAGATTTTGCTTGTAATATGTGAAACCACTTGAAATGAAGTTGGACAACTACACGTGGAGGTTCCAATGCTTTACTTCAATTATCGGATGGCAGTTACCTTAATTATTATGCGGCCCATAAGGGGTGACAACTATTTAAACCAACAAAGAAACTCAGAGCACACTTTTCGCAGTTGAACCTAGAACAGCGTCAAATGCATCCCACCTTTCAGTCCTCTGTGCTGTCTATAGATGACGGGCGTTTGGGGGTCTTCAACAACCACAATTGGCGTATTTTGATGTCACATATATTCGCGGTCATCAATTGCGGTTCTGTGTGACGTGTGGGCAGATGTTGTTGGTGAATGTTTAATTGGCCATATCTCCTACACAGGCGATTAAATGACCAGAATTATTACAATTTTCTCTCCACAGTATTGCCAGAGCTACTGGATGACGTGCCACTCGCTGCAAAGACAGTGCATGCCGTTCTAGCATGACGGGCGTCGGCGCACTGCTGTCGTCCTGTACGTCGATTTTTGAGATGGCACTTCGGAGGAAAGTTGGTTGGCGGTTAGGGTCGTGTACCATGGTCTACTCCATTCCGTGATTTAACTTTTTTCATGTGATGAGAGAAGTGCAAACTTGTTTACAGAAACCCTGCTGAATCAGAAGAGCGTCCGGTTATCCAGATAGTAGCAGCAGCATTAAATATGTAGGACACTCCTGTAGTATTTTACTGTGTTAGACAGAACATGACTGGCAGGTGTAATCTCTGTTTATAAGCCAATTGAGACATTTTTCAACTTCTGCTACTATAAAAGTAATTGTGTTGTGTTAATAATAAATAAATAAAGCTGGTTTCTGATACTCTTTGTTCTCACAGGAAAACAAATCAGAAAAATGGTTTTCATTGTGATATGCAACTTCCGAGAGTTTGTTTATTTACTTAATTTTTATCCAGGAAAACGCGACCAGTTTAAAAAGTCAGGAAAATATGACATTAGAGAAAATTATTTGAATCGGTGTCACGAGGAACCTTCCAGAGTTTGTCGATTTAAATACTGCATTGGCAATTTTTGACCACCGGGGGTTGGCAGCACTGCAGTCCGGTGTCCATCTGGCCGCCATCACACCGGCTCCGACGGCAGCCCCGGTTCCTCGGGAGTCCACCCGTGGCCGGGTGACCGGGCCAGCCAGCCAGCCCGGCGCCGCGCCGGGCCGATGTGATTGTGACGTAGCTGCGCAATTCCATTATTTTCTCATCGCAGACGGGCGCCCCTTGTCCCCGCGGTGGCGCCTCCCCCGCCGCAATTTAATTCCGGGGTGATTGCGCGGAAGTAGCGGCCCTGCCCGGACGGCCCCGCCCGGTAAGAGATTTTGGGATTTCTGGCCATAATCAAATTCTGCCGCCGTCATTCGCCACCGGACGCCCTCGGCTTCACTCGGACGGGCTCGGCTCGATAAGGGGGCGCCCCCACGCCGACGCGATGAGATGGCTCGGCTGAGGAAACACCCGACGCCAGAGGCGCGATGTGTGCCAGTACAAAGGGCAAAAGCCGCACCAACACCTTACTCGTATTTCTTCTTCTCTTAAGTCACTCTCTTAAAGATAACGCCTTTCTGTAATTCTTCAGGCTTTTGTGGCCGTTAAAATCTTCTGGGTTATTAGGCCGCGTCATATTTCTACTTACATGATCGACGTTTCGACCCCTTTGCTAGGATCCTCCTCAGGATCTTCTGGTGTCCACTACTGCTAGAACACTGTAAGGGACGAGTGTCGCGTCCTCTTATGAAGCGGAGGTTTCTCGCGTTCGTGCTGTAGAAGTGACAGTATTGGTTAAAATTCATATGGTTACCATTGGTGGGGCCATAGTCATAGTCTAAAATTCCAGCTCTGATGCAGAAGAAGGGGCGTTGTTACCTAATCTCCTGTGGATGCCATTGGCGGCCCGTCAGCATTGGATAGAAAGGCACTATTGCACACTTACACTGGAGAAGGGTTATTGGTGGAAATTCCTGCCATTGGTTGGTAGTCATCATTGGCTAGATTCGAAGAGAGGAGGAATGTCTACCCAAAATATTATCATCCGCCGAGGTGACTTGCAGCACGTTGGCTATGTCACTTGCACACCGCGGCCACGTATTCACTCCCTTGATGGCGGGGAGCCACGATGCCGGAAGCCGACAGCCGTCCTCTCTATTGAAATTTCAACCCTGCTCGGACCTCCCTTCTATAAATGTTTGTTTTCTTAGCAAGTACAAGTACGTTATTAAAATCGATGTCAGAGCCACAGTTCTAATGATGTTCCGCTACTGCCGATTTTACGCTTTCCTTTAGTCGTATGTTCCGTTCGTGTTCCTTAATGTGTTCCTTAACAGTTCTTCCCGTTTCGCCTATATACATTTTGCCGCAGCCACATGTCACTTGATAGACGCCTGCATTGTGAAGGCAATCAGGTGCATCCGTTTTCCGTCGGAAAAAATCTTTTATTTTGTTTTCACTAAAGCAAAATACCATTTTTGTTTCGAATTCTGCTTATGCGGTCAGTGACCCCACAAACGAACGGTAACCTAAGGGAGTGAGAAGGCTGTTCCTTGTCATTCTTATTAACATAATAAATATTCCGCCTAAAATGGTATTGCCTTCAATGTCCTCTATAAAAATTCAACTCCGACTCCAAGTTGTCGTCATCGATTATATGGAAGGCACATGAAGACAGACTGTTGACTACTGCTTGCTTCTGGGCTGGGTGGTGGTGCAAAGTGGCATCTAAATACCTGTTTGTGTCAGTCGGCTTTCTGTACACTGTGACCTAGAGTGTTAGCAGATCTTCTGTATACCAACACATCTATGAACGGGAGGCCGACCTCATTCTCAACATCGAAGGTAAATTAGATCTACAACTACATGACTAATCTGCAATTCACATTTAAGTGCTTGGCAGAGGGTTCATCGAACCACAATCATACTATCTCTACTATTCCACTCCCGAACAGCGCGCGGGAAAAACGAACACCTAAACCTTTCTGTTCGAGCTCTGATTTCTCTTATTTTATTTTGTTGATCATTCCTACCTACGTAGGTTGGGCTCAACAAAATATTTTCGCATTCGGAAGAGAAAGTTGGTGACTGAAATTTCGTAAAAAGGTCTCGCCGCGACGAAAAACGTCTTTGCTGTAATTACTTCCATCCCAACTCGTGTATCATATCTGCCACACTCTCTCCCCTATTACGTGATAATACAAAACGAGCTGCCCTTTTTTGCACCCTTTCGATTTTGGGGTGTATTCGATTTAAGATATTGTGGAACGCATGAAGTTCTTCTTCACTGTGTGGGCATATTACAATGTATCTTCCACATAGCGGAGCCAGCAAGAATCCTTCAAAGAAGCACTACTTAATGCCTATTGCTCAAAATGTTCCATAAAAACGTCAGCTGCAACTGGCCTGTCCTTTTTGGAAAATACACTTAATTCCGTATGTCGATCTCCGTTTTGTATACCTGAAATTGACTGGTTTCAGGCAGTATTGTCCGTCTTCAGGCCATTACTCGTAGCTACAGAGTAATGAGTCTTAAAGCAACACTGTTTTATTGGCGTGTGCTTGTCACGGACAGACGACACAGAAACATCAATAGTAAAAACAAACGACTGCTCAAAAATTAGCTGAGGTACATTGCCCTTCTTGTTTTGTATCGAAAACATTGCTAAACGCAATTCAAAATTTTTTAGTTTTGCGAAGAGACGAGATATGCTACTAAAACTAATAGTTTTCCTTCAACGCTGGTTACTCAGTAACTAAGAGAAATAATTTGATGACAGGAGAGGCTCGCGATTAACTCCCTGTCAATAAACACAGAGGTGGACAAAAATTTGGAAACACCCAAAAAGCAACACATTATCACGTCTAATATGCTACAGCGAATCCGTTTGCGTTCAAAATAGGACGGTTTCTAAGCGGGTTCTTTTACTATTCTTCCCGAAAAAGACGGGCACGCTCATGTAACGATGTCAGGGATCGAAAACGATCACGTACCCTTGTTTCCAAATAAGACTACAAAGTCTCAGCAATATGGAGGTCTGGTGGCCATGGGAGTTGTGTCATTTCACAGTTCCTCTCCTGAACTACAGGAGCTGTGTGAACAGGAGCCTTGTCGTCTTGGAACGTGTCTTCGCCACTGGGGAAGAAAATATTGTACCATCGGATGGACTTGATCAGTAAAAGCTCTCAAGTAGCCTTGGTAGTAATGTGACCATTCGCAGTGAGCATGGGACGTTAAGTCGAAAGGAGGTTGGAAGCAGTGTGATACAAGACTCGTCCGACTAAATGACTTTCTTCCATTTCTCCATAGCCAAGATTTTATACCTTCGGAATCTCGTTTTCATCGTTGGTGAGCAGTTCTGGAACTCCACCTCACCCTGCAATCCCCTACTTCCGGGCCTCCGTCTTGTTTTGGTGTTGACAGTTTTCGCGAGAGCGACATTCCGGTCTACAGTGACAAATGCAGTTTCCGTCCTCTTATTTTCCATCACAATCCTCTTCAATAACCGTATGTCACGATTACTCATCACACAATTTCGTCTGTGTTCTGACTTACCGCATGATGTTTCCCGCTTTGCCTGTATCGGGTATAATTTTTTGGTATGGTACCTCTGGGAAAACCATACCCTTCGCCTTCTTTGGCTACGGAAACATTCACAATACGAGCACCAACAGTCTGTCCGCATTCGAATTCACTTAGCTCGGACATACTGCACCCACAACTACATACATCACTGTTCTGACCATATTGGATGCTTGCAACGTATTGTGGACAATGCACAAGTGTAGCTCATGGTCAAATACGACAGTTTAGCCTGCAGATTGGCTAGAATCATCATTTATGTCAAAGTATGCAATTCTCGTGGTTTGTCCCCACATTTTTATCCGAGAACTATATCTTTACAAGGAAGTACAGTTTTCATAAACTTTACATTTTTGGCATGAAAGCTCAAGACTGCTTGTGCATTTTGCGTTATGAAGTATCTAAAGTGCTATTTGTATAAATTTCATTTTATTTATTCCAACTTTTTGCCAGACTAGTTTTGGACACAACTATTCAAAATATGCTGGAGTTCGTCAATGTGTATTAAAATGCACCAGCTGTATAGTCTCTCATTAGAACCTCATAGTTACAACTTCTATGTTATTTTACCATACAAGTACTCTACGCTTTCGTGTATTAGCACATTCTCGTCTTTGGTTATGCACCATCATCGACTGCAAACAAAACTTTTAACGCAAAGGCTCGTTAACCAATCAAATTACAGGTCGATTAAGTTCGGATTCTCTTACCCTCACCTACTTACTCTTTCTTCCTTCCTCGCTGGAGACGCTGTTTGTATCGCCCTGCACGCAGATGACTTAGTAGACGTTAAGACGTATTGTCTTGTGAATGATATGAGATACCATTACCCAACTGTAGCTTTAAAGAATTTTGGTGAAAATATTGCATGCTTCATTGAATTGCCGTGATTGCATTTTATATGACTGTCAGATGCAGATGTGCATTCATTTTACTACTGTTAGGTTGCCCGCCCGGTTGGCCGTGCGGTCTAACGCACGGCTTTCCGGCGGATTTGTGTCGAGCTCCGGTGAGACGGCCAGTCTGGGGATGGCTTTTAGGCGGTTTTCCATCTGCTTCTGCAAATGCGGGCTGGTTCCCCTTATTCCGCCTCAGCTAGACTATGTCTGCGACTGCTGCGCAAACAAGTTCTCCATATACGCGTACACCACAATTACTCTACCATGCAAACATAGGGGTTACACTCGTCTGGTGTGAGATGTTGCCTGGGGCATCCACCGGGCGCCGAACCGCACAATAACCCTGGGTTCCGTGTGAGGCGGTGGAGGGGTGAAGTGGACTGCGGTAGTCGTCGTGGGGTTGTGGACCGCTGCTGCTTCGGCGAGGACGGAGCCTCTCCGCCGTTTCTAGGTCCCCGGTTAACATAACATAACATAAAATAACATGGTTAGGTTTCTTTAACATGGTGGAATGTCAGTCTGAATGTACAGGGATCATTAAGTCATCGGTGGCTGTAGATCGAACTTTATGACACTTTCCCAAACACTTAATAGCAGTACGGGGACATAAAACTATTAGTTCTTTTCTGCTTTTTTTGAATGTGTGGTGTTTGTATAACCACATGGTCCGACTGTGAACATTAGTATCGATGCCTGATGAATTTTCATGATTACTTTGAATAATAACTGAAATTAGATCAATATCTCTCATGTATTGTTTTATCCTGAAATAGTACTTAAAGATCACGCGCTACCAGAGTCAGTGGCATAAGCGCTCGTTCAAACTTTGTTCTGAGTAGTAGCAGCTGCGAGCACAACTTACTATAAGCGATCTGGTTTCAGCCAAATCCGTGACTCTATAAATTACTTTCAGCAAATGAAATACTTACTGCTAGCTTTCTAGACGATTTTCAGTCGAATTAAGGTAAGTCGCGGGTTACAGAGAACTTCGACGTGCGTGCTGCAGCCATAAACATTTCAGGCCTCTACACTTCAGTAATACATTCTTTTCGTCGTCAGACATTAGGCCATACAAAAGGCTGTTCTGTTTGCATTCCACACGTATTTTCTATAACAAAACACTCATAGGTTGCATTAGGACTGCTGAAGAACTTAAATGTAGTTTCGTCTTACTTTAACTCGTATTAAAGGCCCTTGTATGTATTCAGTTGCAGTATGAAAGTTCGATCATTACCACATATTTCATTTAGAGGAGTGGGGTTCTGCTGTTATTCATCCTTTGGTCAAATGTTATAAAGAAGCGAATATTTTCAGAGCGAGCGGAGTCATAATTTATAGCACTCTTAAGCAGCTAAAAACCGGTAATAGCGAAGGTTCTCTGCTTGCTCAGTACGATCACTTTATAGCTGATTAGTTCCTATGCCAACATATAAGCTGTTTATTATAAAGTACTATGTTGGCGTAGCTATAAGACAGTATATATAATGTGTTTTAATACCAATTGACTGTATAAATCCAGCTGAATATGGTGAGCGGTATGGTCTGAAACTGGTGCGGCAAAAGGCTTTAATTATAGAAACAGATTACTTACCAGTACATTTTTTCCGACAGTCAGATTTCAAAAATAAACCTACCAAATTTACTCTAATATTGTGCTTTAATTATAGAAACAGATTACTTACCAGTACATTTTTTCCGACAGTCAGATTTCAAAAATAAACCTACCAAATTTACTCTAATATTGTGCACACTTTACTATAAGGTCAATGGATATCTTTAACCTGTCCGCAGTAGGCTCTCTCACTCTCGACCCAGATCGCTATTTAAGCTAACACAAAACTAAAACGAAAGACAGTTGTATTATAACTGACAGAACGAAGATGGGTCGTATGGTAACGTATGACGCACATAAACTGACACAGCGAATGCTTTTAGTGCGAGAGATTGGGACTGGAAGGCATTGCTTACAAAAATGATCACTGCTCCTTTAACTCTCTCCCCATTAAGATTGCCCTTTTTGTGCTGGCTGTGTTCACGCAGCTGAGAGGTGCAAGATTGTTTAAAATATGTCTCCTACAGACTGAAACACACTTTGGTCTCCCCTGAGCTAGGCTGTAACTCTTTCACATCTGTCTTGAACCACGGATGATTCAATGCAGCATGAGAGCTATTTCAGCGATGAGATTTTTCTCTTCACCTTTTAAACTGAATTGATGAGTGACTTCAAGGAGTTTCTGATTCTTCAGGTTCCCAGATCCATATCATCGTAAAAATGATCGTCTGATCCATCAGACCATCAGACAGGACCATAGTCACCTAATCCTATATTTCTTTAACATGCATTTTCGGGTATTTTGTTTTCGTCCCATGCTCGAATTCTAGAGACGTTGGTTAGAATGGTTCATCAGGATGTTTTGTATTCTTATTTTCCGCTTGCCGTGAGGATGTATGTGGTGTTAATAAAACACCTTTACAACTTAAGACATTAACAAGATATTAACAAATGGTTTCCAACATTTGATAAGTTAACGCCTAAAATTTTGTTTCCTCATTCACATACATCAATGTGTGCACCCTTACTAGCACGGAAAATGTGTCGAAATTCCATTTCTCTCCGAGTGCGATTCAAGATCTTCACGGTGACAAGTTCAAATGCATTGCAATGCGTGCCTTCAAATACTACATGACTCTAACATTGGTTCAGTGCACCACATCGCTTACAAAACCCCACAGGACGAAGCCTAATGGTGTGAGGCAACGTAATCATGGCGGCCATCGAACTGGACCACCTCGTCCAACGCTCCAACCAGGGAACTTTTCATCCAGAAATTTACGGAAATTTAGAGACCAATGACGTGCTAGATTGTAACATCCGGTTGCAGGTCTTCCACTTGTGACACGGAAAACTCTTGTAACATGTCCAGCTTAGCACCACCGCTAACGCCAGAGTAGATGAAAAAAATAAAAATTAAAATAAAATAAAATAAATAAAAAAAATAAATGATGCAATTATGCATTATTCAGCACCAAAAATTGACCTTGGGACTCTCTCTTCCCATTTCACGTGTAACATGGACGCTGTGAACCTCTCCCTCATCCCCCCATACAAGAATGTTATGACTATCCAGTTTGCGGCGTACAGAAAGTCGTTGTTTTTCGTCAACCTTGCTTACCATATCCACTGAAAACGGATTCCCTGTGGTTTTTCCGTAAATTTTAAGCCGGAAGCAGCTGCACCTTGTAGGGTTGTAGCATAAAATTTTTTATGAGATATTGTTCCTTGTTGAGCGTTTCATTTGCAACTCTCTGGCCACCGTACCCAATGATTTTCTCTGACTCCTTGAAAACGTCTATCGTTCCTTGCCCACATTTACTTCTGAAACAGATGAATGGCCCGCTCACTTTTTACGGAGAACGCTACCTGTTTCCATAAATGACGTATGCCAAACCCGATTAGTCGATCAGGACAATGGTTGTCGTCCACATAGTGTTTGAAACTTGCATTGCACTTGCGTATCGGAAGCAGACTATATGAACTAGACCACACTCTGAGCTGTGAGCTTTCTCTTGGGACGTCCATGTTTTTTCAGGTTTTCAAGCTCAATTTTACGTCAAAATTGCTTCATCTGGAAGGTAAAATAAGTTTGTGAGCTATCCTAACAAATGCTGAGAATGATTTGTTAATATCTAGTATAGTTGTAAAGTTATTAAAGTCTTTTAGTTTTAAAGATATTTTCTGGACGCCCTGTATTCTTCATGTCGACAGTGTATTGCACTGTCTCAACTTCTTTTGCAGAACAGATGCCTGTTGCCTTAGATGTTGGGGCATGCACAGGCGCAAGTTGTTATGCTACCATCATCTGAGAATGTCGGGGCGCAAACACTGGTGTTGGAACGGACTGTTTCAATGTTGAAGCGAATAATTTCATTAAAGTAAGAGTTTGTGTGGTATCACATTCGCCTCAGATTTTGAAATACACTCCTGGAAATTGAAATAAGAACACCGTGAATTCATTGTCCCAGGAAGGGGAAACTTTATTGACACATTCCTGGGGTCAGATACATCACATGATCACACTGACAGACCCACAGGCACATAGACACAGGCAACAGAGCATGCACTAGTACAGTGTATATCCACCTTTCGCAGCAATGCAGGCTGCTATTCTCCCATGGAGACGATCGTAGAGATGCTGGATGTAGTCCTGTGGAACGGCTTGCCATGCCATTTCCACCTGGCGCCTCAGTTGGACCAGCGTTCGTGCTGGACGTGCAGACCGCGTGAGACGACGCTTCATCCAGTCCCAAACATGCTCAATGGGGGACAGATCCGGAGATCTTGCTGGCCAGGGTAGTTGACTTACACCTTCTAGAGCACGTTGGGTGGCACGGGATACATGCGGACGTGCATTGTCCTGTTGGAACAGCAAGTTCCGTTTCCGGTCTAGGTATGGTAGAACGATGGGTTCGATGAAGGTTTGGATGTACCGTGCACTATTCAGTGTCCCCTCGACGATCACCAGAAGTGTACGGCCAGTGTAGGAGATCGCTCCCCACACCATGATGCCGGGTGTTGGCCCTGTGTGCCTCGGTAGTATGCAGTCCTGATTGTGGCGCTCACCTGCACGGCGCCAAACACGCATACGACCATCATTGGCACAAAGGCAGAAGCGACTCTCATCGCTGAAGACGACACGTCTCCATTCGTCCCTCCATTCACGCCTGTCGCGACACCACTGGAGGCGGGCTGCACGATGTTGGGGCGTGAGCGGAAGACGGCCTAACGGTGTGCGGGACTGTAGCCCAGCTTCATGGAGACGGTTGCGAATGGTCCTCGCCGATACCCCAGGAGCAACAGTGTCCCTAATTTGCTGGGAAGTGGCGGTGCGGTCCCCTACGGCACTGCGTAGGATCCTACGGTCTTGGCGTGCATCCGTGCGTCGCTGCGGTCCGGTCCCAGGTCGACGGGCACGTGCACCTTCCGCCGACCACTGGCGACAACATCGATGTACTGTGGAGACCTCACGCCCCACGTGTTGAGCAATTCGGCGGTACGTCCACCCGGCCTCCCGCATGCCCACTATACGCCCTCGCTCAAAGTCCGTCAACTGCACATACGGTTCACGTCCACGCTGTCGCGGCACGCTACCAGTGTTAAAGACTGCGATGGAGCCCCGTATGCCACGGCAAACTGGCTCACACTGACGGCGGCGGTGCACAAGTGCTGCGCAGCTAGCGCCATTCGACGGCCAACACCGCGGTTCCTGGTGTGTCCGCTGTTGCCGTGCGTGTGATCATTGCTTGTACAGCCCTCTCGCAGTGTCCGGAGCAAGTATGGTGGGTCTGACACACCGGTGTCAATGTGTTCTTTTTTCCATTTCCAGGAGTGTATTTTGCGTATCTTTTGTCTCCTGCGTTTCCTCCCGTCGTGCGAATACCGGGCTTTTATGCTCAAAACTATATTGTTCTGAATTAACACATATTGGTGGAGCAGAGCATTAATCACCTTATTCGAAAGCAGTTGAAACACTTTCTCCACAAGGTCTTTGCTTTGAAAATAATGGGGTTGTGTGCTATTTTTCACACGTAAAGCAACGCAAAAAGCGGCGCGTAGAGTTAGACTCGTAGGGCCTAACTTTAAGGCTGACAAAACTGCTGGCATGCAGGCAAAGTTGGTATGTTGAATGTCAGAACAAAATCTGCTGTCTTCTTGTGCTCACGATCTACCTTTTTTCTTTATCCTTCACTTCGGTGACTAACTTTCTCATCCCTTACACAGTTCTTTAACATCACTGTTCCTCATATGCCGGCAACTTAGCACACCCTTATATTGCAATTTAAGCTGTCGTGCGACGTATAGTTTACATTCTTCTAACAAATTCCGTGGTTTGCAAAAATAGACATAATGTCTTATGGGATAACAGCAATCAGTGATTTTATAATGTTACTTAAACACCGTCTTGACTGCAATTTTTTTTTTTATTCATATGACCGGTTTCGGTTCATTCAGAACCATCTTCAGATCTGTAAAAATAATGAGACTAATTTACTATTTCACGGAAACAAATCTTTTTCATCCTATCTAATCAACATCAAATATACCAGAGCGTACCTGATATTTCAGTTACAGGAGTAACCCGTCCAAATCCATCAATTTTCACATGCTACGTCACATAAAATTGGTTGGCAGAGTGCACGTCATTTATATTAGTTATCACACTATTACCGACAGGTGGCGTCTAATACATTTGTTACATTCCATTTGCACATACTGTATTCAGTAGATCTTTTCTTTTTTTTAATTAAAAATACTTAATTAAAATATGTAGATGCCAAGATTAAAATCTGTACTTGTCAGCATTAAAAAACAGTAAAATTATCATTTTTATACGATCTAAAAAAACATAGGGCGATTTCTATATCAACGGTGATGGTGTGAACTTGTTTTCCTCTACGGTCTGCTTCCCTATTTCCCGCCATTTCGGTGTTGTGCCGCGATCCGCTCAGTCGTCTGATGTCCATCGCCGCGGGCAAGAGGGCCGCACAGGAGGGCCCCGACAACGACGCCAGGCACTGCACGCGTCTTTCCGCTTCTCCACCGCGCACCATCTCTCATCCCTTGGGCTGGATCTCCACACGCAACAGTTGTCATCTTAGGAGGTCGTCATAAATGCTAAAATAGGCGTTATGATTGAATTCGCTTTGCTCGTTGAGGATTAAATCAGGATCTTTATTTTTGTGGGTGTATATTTCAATTTCTTCCAAAATGTTAAGAAACCGTCCCTTATGAGCTCTATGCAGGATGTCTAAATTGTGTTCCATGTTGGTGGCTGAGTGCTTTGTCGCGGCCATATGCGCCCCAAAAGCTGTTTTGTTTTGAGAGAAGGTGTGCTCCCTGAATCTGGTTTCAAAGTTCCTACCAGTCTGCCCTATATATTGTTTACAGCAGTCAATACATTTGATCTTATATACACCTGAATCCTTAAATTTATTCCTACTGTTACATATTCTATGCCGGAGCTTCAATTTTAACGTATTATTTGCTCAGAACCCTATTTTAACGTCGGATTTACGAAAGCATCTTTCAATTTTATCTGTAATTCTTCCATTGTAAGTGAGAGCTACATATTTTTTCTTGTTGTTACTCTTAACTGCTACTTGACTTCCTTTTATTTGTTCCATTTGTCTCTTCTTTATCTTCCTATAAATATTGATCACCTGGAAGAAATTGAAATATACACCTACAAAAATAAAGATCCGTATTTAATCCTCAACGAGCAAAGCGAATTCAGTCATAACGCCTATTTCAGCATTTATGACGACCTACTAAGATGACAACTGTTGCGTGTGAAGATCCAGCCCAAGGGATGAGAGATGGTGCGCGGTGGAGAAGCGGGAAGACGCGTGCAGTGCCTGGCGTCGTTGTCGGGGCCCTCCTGTGCGGCCCTCTTTCCCGCGGCGATGGACATCAGACGACTGAACGGACCGCGGCACAACACCGAAATGGCGGGAAATAGGGAAGCAGACCGTAGAGGAAAACAAGTTCACACCATCACCATTGATATAGAAATCGCCCTATGTTTTTTTAGATCGTATAAAAATGGTAATTTTACTGTTTTTTAATGCTGACAAGTACAGATTTTAACCTTGGCATCTACAAATTTTAATTAAGTATTTTTAAATAAAAAACGAAAAGATCTACTGAATACAGTATGCGCAAATGGAATGTAACAAATGTATTAGACGCCACCTGTCGGTAATAGTGTGATAACTAATATAAATGACGTGCACTCTGCCAACCAATTTTATGTGACGTAGCATGTGAAAATTGATGGATTTGGACGGGTTACTCCTGTAACTGAAATATCAGGTACGCTCTGGTATATTTGATGTTGATTAGATAGGATGAAAAAGATTTGCTTCCGTGAAATAGTAAATTAGTCTCATTATTTTTACAGATCTGAAGATGGTTCTGAATGAACCGAAACCGGTCATATGAATAAAAAAAAATTGCAGTCAAGACGGTTTTTAAGTAACATTATAAAATCACTGATTGCTATTATCCCATAAGACATTATGTCTATTTTTGCAAACCAAGGAATTTGTTAGAAGAATGTAAACTATACGTCGCACGTCAGCTTAATTTGCAATATAAGGGTGTGCTAAGTTGCCGGCATATGAGGAACAGTGATGTTAAAGAACTGTGTAAGGGATGAGAAAGTTAGTCACCGAAGTGAAGGATAAAGAAAAAAGGTAGATCGTGTGCACAAGAAGACAGCAGATTTTGTTCTGACATTCAACATACCAACTTTGCCTGCATGCCAGCAGTTTTGTCAGCCTTAAAGTTAGGCCCTACGAGTCTAACTCTACGCGCCGCTTTTTGCGTTGCTTTACGTGTGAAAAATAGCACACAACCCCATTATTTTCAAAGCAAAGACCTTGTGGAGAAAGTGTTTCAACTGCTTTCGAATAAGGTGATTAATGCTCTGCTCCACCAATATGTGTTAATTCAGAACAATATAGTTTTGAGCATAAAAGCCCGGTATTCGCACGACGGGAGGAAACGCAGGAGACAAAAGATACGCAAAATACACTCCTGGAAATGGAAAAAAGAACACATTGACACCGGTGTGTCAGACCCACCATACTTGCTCCGGACACTGCGAGAGGGCTGTACAAGCAATGATCACACGCACGGCACAGCGGACACACCAGGAACCGCGGTGTTGGCCGTCGAATGGCGCTAGCTGCGCAGCACTTGTGCACCGCCGCCGTCAGTGTGAGCCAGTTTGCCGTGGCATACGGGGCTCCATCGCAGTCTTTAACACTGGTAGCGTGCCGCGACAGCGTGGACGTGAACCGTATGTGCAGTTGACGGACTTTGAGCGAGGGCGTATAGTGGGCATGCGGGAGGCCGGGTGGACGTACCGCCGAATTGCTCAACACGTGGGGCGTGAGGTCTCCACAGTACATCGATGTTGTCGCCAGTGGTCGGCGGAAGGTGCACGTGCCCGTCGACCTGGGACCGGACCGCAGCGACGCACGGATGCACGCCAAGACCGTAGGATCCTACGCAGTGCCGTAGGGGACCGCACCGCCACTTCCCAGAAAATTAGAAACACTGTTGCTCCTGGGGTATCGGCGAGGACCATTCGCAACCGTCTCCATGAAGCTGGGCTACAGTCCCGCACACCGTTAGGCCGTCTTCCGCTCACGCCCCAACATCGTGCAGCCCGCCTCCAGTGGTGTCGCGACAGGCGTGAATGGAGGGACGAATGGAGACGTGTCGTCTTCAGCGATGAGAGTCGCTTCTGCCTTTGTGCCAATGATGGTCGTATGCGTGTTTGGCGCCGTGCAGGTGAGCGCCACAATCAGGACTGCATACTACCGAGGCACACAGGGCCAACACCCGGCATCATGGTGTGGGGAGCGATCTCCTACACTGGCCGTACACTTCTGGTGATCGTCGAGGGGACACTGAATAGTGCACGGTACATCCAAACCGTCATCGAACCCATCGTTCTACCAATCCTAGACCGGCAAGGGAACTTGCTGTTCCAACAGGACAATGCACGTCCGCATGTATCCCGTGCCACCCAACGTGCTCTAGAAGGTGTAAGTCAACTACCCTGGCCAGCAAGATCTCCGGATCTGTCCCCCATTGAGCATGTTTGGGACTGGATGAAGCGTCGTCTCACGCGGTCTGCACGTCCAGCACGAACGCTGGTCCAACTGAGGCGCCAGGTGGAAATGGCATGGCAAGCCGTTCCACAGGACTACATCCAGCATCTCTACGATCGTCTCCATGGGAGAATAGCAGCCTGCATTGCTGCGAAAGGTGGATATACACTGTACTAGTGCATGCTCTGTTGCCTGTGTCTATGTGCCTGTGGGTCTGTCAGTGTGATCATGTGATGTATCTGACCCCAGGAATGTGTCAATAAAGTTTCCCCTTCCTGGGGCAATGAATTCACGGTGTTCTTATTTCAATTTCCAGGAGTGTATTTCAAAATCTGAGGCGAATGTGATACCACACAAACTCTTACTTTTATGAAATTATTCGCTTCAACATTGAAACAGTCCGTTCCAACACTAGTGTTTGCGCCCAGACATTCTCAGATGATGGTAGCATAACAACTTGCGCCTGTGCATGCCCCAACATCTAAGGCAACAGGCATCTGTTCTGCAAAAGAAGTTGAGACAGTGCAATACACTGTCGACATGAAGAATACAGGGCGTCCAGATAATATCTTTAAAACTAAAAGACTTTAATAACTTTACAACTATACCAGATATTAACAAATCATTCTCAGCATTTGTTAGGATAGCTCACAAACTTATTTTACCTTCCAGATGAAGCAATTTTGGCCGCCGCCGTCAGTGTGAGCCAGTTTGCCGTGGCATACGGGGCTCCATCGCAGTCTTTAACACTGGTAGCGTGCCGCGACAGCGTGGACGTGAACCGTATGTGCAGTTGACGGACTTTGAGCGAGGGCGTATAGTGGGCATGCGGGAGGCCGGGTGGACGTACCGCCGAATTGCTCAACACGTGGGGCGTGAGGTCTCCACAGTACATCGATGTTGTCGCCAGTGGTCGGCGGAAGGTGCACGTGCCCGTCGACCTGGGACCGGACCGCAGCGACGCACGGATGCACGCCAAGACCGTAGGATCCTACGCAGTGCCGTAGGGGACCGCACCGCCACTTCCCAGAAAATTAGAAACACTGTTGCTCCTGGGGTATCGGCGAGGACCATTCGCAACCGTCTCCATGAAGCTGGGCTACAGTCCCGCACACCGTTAGGCCGTCTTCCGCTCACGCCCCAACATCGTGCAGCCCGCCTCCAGTGGTGTCGCGACAGGCGTGAATGGAGGGACGAATGGAGACGTGTCGTCTTCAGCGATGAGAGTCGCTTCTGCCTTTGTGCCAATGATGGTCGTATGCGTGTTTGGCGCCGTGCAGGTGAGCGCCACAATCAGGACTGCATACTACCGAGGCACACAGGGCCAACACCCGGCATCATGGTGTGGGGAGCGATCTCCTACACTGGCCGTACACTTCTGGTGATCGTCGAGGGGACACTGAATAGTGCACGGTACATCCAAACCGTCATCGAACCCATCGTTCTACCAATCCTAGACCGGCAAGGGAACTTGCTGTTCCAACAGGACAATGCACGTCCGCATGTATCCCGTGCCACCCAACGTGCTCTAGAAGGTGTAAGTCAACTACCCTGGCCAGCAAGATCTCCGGATCTGTCCCCCATTGAGCATGTTTGGGACTGGATGAAGCGTCGTCTCACGCGGTCTGCACGTCCAGCACGAACGCTGGTCCAACTGAGGCGCCAGGTGGAAATGGCATGGCAAGCCGTTCCACAGGACTACATCCAGCATCTCTACGATCGTCTCCATGGGAGAATAGCAGCCTGCATTGCTGCGAAAGGTGGATATACACTGTACTAGTGCATGCTCTGTTGCCTGTGTCTATGTGCCTGTGGGTCTGTCAGTGTGATCATGTGATGTATCTGACCCCAGGAATGTGTCAATAAAGTTTCCCCTTCCTGGGGCAATGAATTCACGGTGTTCTTATTTCAATTTCCAGGAGTGTATTTCAAAATCTGAGGCGAATGTGATACCACACAAACTCTTACTTTTATGAAATTATTCGCTTCAACATTGAAACAGTCCGTTCCAACACTAGTGTTTGCGCCCAGACATTCTCAGATGATGGTAGCATAACAACTTGCGCCTGTGCATGCCCCAACATCTAAGGCAACAGGCATCTGTTCTGCAAAAGAAGTTGAGACAGTGCAATACACTGTCGACATGAAGAATACAGGGCGTCCAGATAATATCTTTAAAACTAAAAGACTTTAATAACTTTACAACTATACCAGATATTAACAAATCATTCTCAGCATTTGTTAGGATAGCTCACAAACTTATTTTACCTTCCAGATGAAGCAATTTTGGCGTAAAATTGAGCTTGAAAACCTGAAAAAACATGGACGTCGCAGGAGAAAGCTCACAGCTCAGAGTGTGGTCTAGTTCATATAGTCTGCTTCCGATACGCAAGTGCAATGCAAGTTTCGAACACTATGTGGACGACAACCGTTGTCCCGATCGACTAATCGGGTTTGGCATACGTCATTTATGGAAACAGGTAGCGTTCTCCGTAAAAAGTGAGCGGGCCACTCATCTGTTTCAGAAGTAAATGTGGGCAAGGAACGATAGACGTTTTCAAGGAGTCAGACAAAATCATTGCGTACGGTGGCCAGAGAGTTGCAAATGAAACGCTCAACAAGGAACAATATCTCATAAAAAAATTTTATGCTACAACCCTACAAGGTGCAGCTGCTTCCGGCATTAAAATTTACGGGAAAACCACAGAGATTCCGTTTTCAGTGGATATGGTAAGCAAGGTTGACGAAAAACAACGACTTTCTGTACGCCGCAAACTGGATATTCATAACATTCTTGTATGGGGGGATGAGGGAGAGGTTCACAGCGTCCATGTTACACGTGAAATGGAAAGAGAGAGTCCCAAGGTCAATTTTTGGTGCTGAATAATGCATAATTGCATCATTAATTTTTTTTATTTATTTTATTTTATTTTAATTTTTAGTTTTTTCACCTACTCTGGCGTTAGCGGTGGTGCTAAGCTGGACATGTTACAAGAGTTTTCCGTGTCACAAGTGGAAGACCTGCAACCGGATGTTACAATCTAGCACGTCATTGGTCTCTAAATGTCCGTAAATTTCTGGATGAAAAGTTCCCTGGTTGGAGCGTTGGACGAGGTGGTCCAGTTCGATGGCCGCCATGATTACGTTGCCTCACACCATTAGGCTTCGTCCTGTGGGGTTTTGTAAGCGATGTGGTGCACTGAACCAATGTTAGAGTCATGTAGTATTTGAAGGCACGCATTGCAATGCATTTGAACTTGTCACCGTGAAGATCTTGAATCGCACTCGGAGAGAAATGGAATTTCGACACATTTTCCGTGCTAGTAAGGGTGCACACATTGATGTATGTGAATGAGGAAACAAAATTTTAGGCGTTAACTTATCAAATGTTGGAAACCATTTGTTAATATCTTGTTAATGTCTTAAGTTGTAAAGGTGTTTTATGAACACCACATACATCCTCACGGCAAGCGGAAAATAAGAATACAAATCATCCTGATGAAACATTCTAACCAACGTCTCTAGAATTCGAGCATGGGACGAAAACAAAATACCCGAAAATGCATGTTAGAGAAATATAGGATTAGGTGACTATGGTCCTGTCTGATGGTCTGATGGATCAGACGATCATTTTTACGATGATATGGATCTGGGAACCTGAAGAATCAGAAACTCCTTGAAGTCACTCATCAATTCAGTTTAAACTCCCTGCCACGGGAGAACGATAAGGTGAAGAGAAAAATCTCATCACTGAAATAGCTCTCATGCTGCATTGAATCATCCGTGGTTCAAGACAGATGTGAAAGAGTTACAGCCTAGCTCAGGGGAGACCAAAGTGTGTTTCAGTCTGTAGGAGACATATTTTAAACAATCTTGCACCTCTCAGCTGCGTGAACACAGCCAGCACAAAAAGGGCAATCTTAATGGGGAGAGAGTTAAAGGAGCAGTGATCATTTTTGTAAGCAATGCCTTCCAGTCCCAATCTCTCGCACTAAAAGCATTCGCTGTGTCAGTTTATGTGCGTCATACGTTACCATACGACCCATCTTCGTTCTGTCAGTTACAATACAATTGTCTTTCGTTTTAGTTTTGTGTTAGCTTAAATAGCGATCTGGGTCGAGAGTGAGAGAGCCTACTGCGGACAGGTTAAAGATATCCATTGACCTTATAGTAAAGTGTGCACAATATTAGAGTAAATTTGGTAGGTTTATTTTTGAAATCTGACTGTCGGAAAAAATGTACTGGTAAGTAATCTGTTTCTATAATTAAAGCCTTTTGCCGCACCAGTTTCAGACCATACCGCTCACCATATTCAGCTGGATTTATACAGTCAATTGGTATTAAAACACATTGTATATACAGTCTTATAGCTACGCCAACATAGTACTTTATAATAAACAGCTTATATGTTGGCATAGGAACTAATCAGCTATAAAGTGATCGTACTGAGCAAGCAGAGAACCTTCGCTATTACCGGTTTTTAGCTGCTTAAGAGTGCTATAAATTATGACTCCGCTCGCTCTGAAAATATTCGCTTCTTTATAACATTTGACCAAAGGATGAATAACAGCAGAACCCCACTCCTCTAAATGAAATATGTGGTAATGATCGAACTTTCATACTGCAACTGAATACATACAAGGGCCTTTAATACGAGTTAAAGTAAGACGAAACTACATTTAAGTTCTTCAGCAGTCCTAATGCAACCTATGAGTGTTTTGTTATAGAAAATACGTGTGGAATGCAAACAGAACAGCCTTTTGTATGGCCTAATGTCTGACGACGAAAAGAATGTATTACTGAAGTGTAGAGGCCTGAAATGTTTATGGCTGCAGCACGCACGTCGAAGTTCTCTGTAACCCGCGACTTACCTTAATTCGACTGAAAATCGTCTAGAAAGCTAGCAGTAAGTATTTCATTTGCTGAAAGTAATTTATAGAGTCACGGATTTGGCTGAAACCAGATCGCTTATAGTAAGTTGTGCTCGCAGCTGCTACTACTCAGAACAAAGTTTGAACGAGCGCTTATGCCACTGACTCTGGTAGCGCGTGATCTTTAAGTACTATTTCAGGATAAAACAATACATGAGAGATATTGATCTAATTTCAGTTATTATTCAAAGTAATCATGAAAATTCATCAGGCATCGATACTAATGTTCACAGTCGGACCATGTGGTTATACAAACACCACACATTCAAAAAAAGCAGAAAAGAACTAATAGTTTTATGTCCCCGTACTGCTATTAAGTGTATGGGAAAGTTTCATAAAGTTCTAATCAACATCAAATGTACCAGAGCGTACCTGATATTTCAGTTACAGGAGTAACCCGTCCAAATCCAATAATTTTCACATGCTACGTCACATAAAATTGGTTGGCAGAGTGCACATCATTTATATTAATTATCACACTATTACCGACAGGTGGCGTCTAGTACATTTGTTACATTCCATTTGCACATACTGTATTCAGTAGATCTTTTCTTTTTTTTAATTAAAAATACTTAATTAAAATATGTAGATGCCAAGGTTAAAATCTGTACTTGTCAGCATTAAAAAACAGTAAAATTATCATTTTTATACGATCTAAAAAAACATAGGGCGATTTCTATATCAATGGTGATGGTGTGAACTTGTTCTCCTCTACGGTCTGCTTCCCTATTTCCCGCCATTTCGGTGTTGTGCCGCTGTCCGCTCAGTCGTCTGATGTCCATCGCCGCGGGCAAGAGGGCCGCACAGGAGGGCCCCGTCAACGACGCCAGGCACTGCACGCGTCTTCCCGCTTCTCCACCGCGCACCATCTCTCATCCCTCGACCTGGATCTTCACACGCAACAGTTGTCATCTTAGGAGTCGTCATAAATGCTAAAATAGGCGTTATGATTGAATTCGCTTTGCTCGTTGAGGATTAAATCCGGATCTTTATTTTTGTGGGTGTATATTTCAATTTCTTCCAAAATGTTGAGAAACCGTCCCTTATGAGCTCTATGCAGGATGTCTAAATTGTGTTCCATGTTGGTGGCTGAGTGCTTTGTCGCGGCCATATGCGCCCCAAAAGCTGTTTTGTTTTGAGAGAAGGTGTGCTCCCTGAATCTGGTTTCAAAGTTCCTACCAGTCTGCCCTATATATTGTTTACAGCAGTCAATACATTTGATCTTATATACACCTGAATCCTTAAATTTATTCCTACTGTTACATATTCTATGCCGGAGCTTCAATTTTAACGTATTATTTGCTCAGTACCCTATTTTAACGTCGGATTTACGAAAGCATCTTTCAATTTTATCTGTAATTCTTCCATTGTAAGTGAGAGCTACATATTTTTTCTTGTTGTTACTCTTAACTGCTACTTGACTTCCTTTTATTTGTTCCATTTGTCTCTTCTTTATCTTCCTATAAATATTGATCACCTGGAAGAAATTGAAATATACACCTACAAAAATAAAGATCCGGATTTAATCCTCAACGAGCAAAGCGAATTCAGTCATAACGCCTATTTCAGCATTTATGACGACCTCCTAAGATGACAACTGTTGCGTGTGGAGATCCAGCCCAAGGGATGAGAGATGGTGCGCGGTGGAGAAGCGGGAAGACGCGTGCAGTGCCTGGCGTCGTTGACGGGGCCCTCCTGTGCGGCCCTCTTGCCCGCGGCGATGGACATCAGACGACTGAGCGGACAGCGGCACAACACCGAAATGGCGGGAAATAGGGAAGCAGACCGTAGAGGAAAACAAGTTCACACCATCACCATTGATATAGAAATCGCCCTATGTTTTTTTAGATCGTATAAAAATGATAATTTTACTGTTTTTTAATGCTGACAAGTACAGATTTTAACCTTGGCATCTACATATTTTAATTAAGTATTTTTAATTAAAAAAAAGAAAAGATCTACTGAATACAGTATGTGCAAATGGAATGTAACAAATGTACTAGACGCCACCTGTCGGTAATAGTGTGATAATTAATATAAATGATGTGCACTCTGCCAACCAATTTTATGTGACGTAGCATGTGAAAATTATTGGATTTGGACGGGTTACTCCTGTAACTGAAATATCAGGTACGCACTGGTACATTTGATGTTGATTAGATAGGATGAAAAAGATTTGCTTCCGTGAAATAGTAAATTAGTATCATTATTTTTACAGATCTGAAGATGGTTCTGAATGAACCGAAACCGGTCATATGAATTAAAAAAATGCAGTCAAGACGGTTTTTAAGTAACATTCCGTGGTACTGAATGAACTGTTTACCCCCCCCCCCCCCCTCCCCATGCCCCCTCCCCCGTCAAACACACACATACACTACATACACACACCCTGTCGGGATCTATCCCATCTTATTCTCCCTGCAACTTACCGCTTAACATCTTGTTTACTTGAGTAATTTTCAGTCCTTAGTCCGCAGCGCGTGGTCGTGCGGTAGCGTTCTGGCTTCCCCACGCCCAGTTTCCCGGGTTTGATTCCCGGCGGGGTGAGGGATTTTCTCTGCCTCGTGATGACTGGGTGTTGTGTGATGTCCTTAGGTTAGCTAGGTTTAAGTAGTTCTAAGTTCTAGGGGACTGATGGCCATAGATGTTAAGTCCCACAGTGCTCAGAGCCATTTGAACCATTTTTTTCATTCCTCAGGTTATAAGCACGCCACAGCGTCACAGGTTTATACGACACCTTTATTACATAGGAAGGCCACATATTCTCAGATATATCGTCCACACATGTAGTAGCAATGAAAACTTCTTTCATGTGATCTGCTGGTGTCAGCGCCTCTTCTGATAGCGACATCTCAGATGCACTAACCACACGTGGTCTCTTTAGTGTCATAGAATTAATACTATCCAATCGAGAACCCGAATACGAATTGAGTGATTGAATTTGTTTTTACTTGATGGACGTCAGACACACAGCTACGGAAACAAGGGTCCATCCAGAGTTACCCCCATTTTTCTCAGTAAGCCTTATAGAACATGTAACAAAATGGAAAACCTACAGCCGTCCTTATGATGTCATTTCTTATATGGCTACCCGTTTCGGTGCTGCAGTGCTCCATTCACAGGCCTTAGCCGACGGTGAGGGGCTCAACAGCAACCGTATACATGATTCATCAGTGGTCAACATCTGTAGCCGGTTTTCGCAGTTGTACCTGTAACGTCGATGTTGTCTCTCGAAGCGTCAACTACCCAACTGTAATGTAATCTCTCAGGGTGTCCGGTTACAGAGGACTGGCACAAACACTAGAGTGTGACCAGGGATAATGGAAATTTTGTGAGAATAGTAAGAGGTTTCCTACCATTTCGTTTCAAACTGATAATCCATTACTTTTCTGTAAATCTGGTACGACATACTATGAGTTTCTTATAAATAAGCTAATGTAAGCAATATTCCCTTGGAAACAATAGTGTATAAATATTTTTAAGACATTTGAATGAATAGGAAATTTAAAGCTTATATAAACTGCTCTCTGAAATGTTTTATATAACATCCTGTAGTTTTTTTTATAAATATTATAATCATATTACAAGAATAATTGGCAGTGGAACATATATCAGAACCACTGGAAAATCTATTTGACATGTCAACGTATAAAATACTGACAAGAACAGCAGACAGGAGATGCGAATAGAAAATTGAAGTGGTGCAAAATAACGATAACTTTCAGTCAAGGATTTATAGAAGTAATTGTGAACTTTTGCTTCAAAATTGAAGGATGATAGATGAAACAAGATTAACGATAATGTTTTTTTTTAAAAAACACATGCACAGTTAACACAGCTATACATGTACCACACGATCGTAACACTGACAGCAATAGGGATACCACACAGACAAAAATGCATTGAAGTTTGCTTAGAAAATTGAGCGAGTATGAAAAAAGTGAAAATGCAAGGAAAAGGTGTTATTGTTAACAAGTATTCATGGGAAAGCTACGACTATTGCCATTGCGGTTTAACATGCATGTCGCAGAGGTTATAAAAAGAGAAAAAGTAAATTTCATAATAGGGCTGAAAGAATGTAGAACGCTTAGAACTCTTCTTCGAGAAGGCTTAACATACTTCCATCAAAAAGTAAATAATGTTCACATTATATATTATGGAAATTACTGGATCGTTTTACGTGCGTTTTTCTCTTTGTTCCGAGAAAAACAGAACATTGAGAAGCAAACTGTCACGGACTCGCTCTAGAGCAAGGCTCTTTCCAGGCAGGCGTAGTGTAACTCTCGTGACGCTATGCGATGGTCGGAAGCATTCCTAGGCGATGGTTCTTGTTTGTTTTCAGTCCGGGACAAGAGGTCCGGAGCTAATAGCTGTCACCCTTACAGTTGCTGCTTATGTACAAAAGCAAGGCGTGAACCCTCAAGAGTCCATGAAGTGCTTCAAATGAGGCGCAGCAACAAATTTCTAATTAGATAGGTCTGGTTTTTCGTCCTGCCAACTGCATTATTTACAAAAAAACACTTTGTTTTATCAGACTAATTTCTCAGCAGTAGAGGTGATAAAAGTAGCTACCAAACACTAACATAAGGACGTTTTTGCTTAACACATTTTATTGTATCTTGTCGTAATCGGTTTCGAACTTTCGTTGATCATCAGATCGCTACATTATAGGACGAACTATTAATCAGATTTAGGCTCTTTTTTCCCTAAGCTAAGGCTACATACCAGCCTTTTGATGCACTTAGACTATCAGACTATGAGGTTTGTACATTAAGGCATTAGCAGATAATTTGACCTTATAAATTAATAATTCAAATAAGGCATTACGCGAGGAACTAACAAGAAAATTAGATGAACAGACATGCGCAATTAATACCCGTTTTGATGAACAAGAACGCAATCTGGGGCACCAACAGGAACGCCTAGAAGCGTTAGAACTCCGAGTCGAAACAGCCACTGTTGGAAACCAGGCACTGGCTGACTCCATGTTAAAAGAGATACAGTCTGTGCAAGCTGAAGTCAGCGAGGCCACAAGCAGACTCGAAAATCGGGTCACAGTGCTTGAAAGTGATCTGTCCCTGCGAGAAATAGTGCTTCCTTCCGAGTCACAAGTTAGAGAAGTATTAGAGAGCATCTGCACGGAACAGAGAGAAGTGGTTGCTCGTATGAGCGAACAGGTGGCCGCTCAGGGTTAGCAGCTAACGGCGCAAGCAGACGAGATTGATAAGGTCCTCAATCAGGTAGGCGTCCTGACGAGTGCGGTAGAGAAAATCGCTCTGAATAATGGAACGGACTCGGATAGGACACAAACGGTTCCTGTTGCGGAATCCGCAGAAATTCAGTCACTTCTGCAGTTTAAAAGGTTGCAGGCGGATATTAAATCACGCAATCGGGACATGATGACCTGCATAATAAGCTGCAGGAAAATGAAAGTGCCAGCCGCAGCAATTCTGTTAGTAATGCGGCACTTAGACAATCTGACTATAAGGTTTCTACATTACAAAAAGTTACATTATTTGTTACGTTTGCAACACAGAGCGTCTTAGGGCGCCTGTAAGTAAGAGGCGTGTGAGAAAAATAAAGAGATTGATATTTTATCTACCAAATGTTTTATTTAATTAATTTATTTTTACAAAGAACAATGCTGTTGTGAGTTTCCAGGCTTTCCCGATGCATCTGTTGCAATTACTCTTCTCGTGTCTGCAGCTGGATGACATTGTGTGGATGCAATTGTTCGACATCTTGAGGTGGTGGTAGCTGCTGTTGTCACTGCTACAAGGCGCGGATGATGATACACTCTCGGCGGCGTCGAAAATTATCAGGCCAGCAGCAGGGAATACGCGTTCTCTGGGGAGATATACGGAGGAAAGCGGGGCTCATAGTGCACCCTGCCAGGAGCCGCATAAAGCTTTTCCCGCGCGCGCTGTGGGAAATGACTGTGCAGCCCAACGCTCCTGTGGTTAAAAGCTGAATTAATACTCTGCAGTGCGATGCATCGTTCCACACGTCACGAAGCGGACGTTCTTGTTTCATATGTTTTTATTTAATGTCAGCCAGTGCTAGATTCTCAGCGCGGTTTAATTTACCGCCTACATCCCCACTTATAAGATTGTCTCCAGTACGGATATGTATGGCCTCCTTCAAAAAAAGCAGTCTCAGAACGATAACGCTGAGGATAAAACTTCAGTCTAATTGCCAAACAGGCGACCACCCATGTCCATCAAATGTTCCGCAACCGCGACTTTATCAGGTTGGCCCAGGCGGTTATGACGACGGTGTTCAACTCACCCTTCTTGCACGGTGTGGCGTCTGTTCAACATAAGATTTCCCACATTGCACCGGGTCGTATATACGACACATTTCCTAAGGCCCAGATCGTCCTTGGGTGAACAAAACTAATTCCTCAATTTTGCTCGTGTCTCTTGAGGTTTCGTTCTATTTTTGAAGACAAGTTGCAAAAATACGGCAAGAATACCTTTGCGATGGATGCCTCCCCATCTTCATGCTTTGAACTTGCTTCGAATGGAATGCGTAGAGTATTTCTCGATCAGAATATCCGTTCCGCCTGAACACCGTTCTCTGGTGTTGTAGCTCACCGGGTAGACTGTCAGTGTCTGAGTCCATATGTGCTCCACGTCTGGTGCTGAGCGCCGCGGGTTTCAAATCCGCGCCAGACGGCATGGAACTCGATGACGATTGGAGGTCTCTGCAACAGTCACGCCGTAAGCCGTAGCTGCGCACGCTCCAGGCCCCGAGTCTAACACGAGGGCGCCACGGTGGAGCACGTGATCCCAGCAGACAATAGTTACATACTCTGTCGCGTATCAATGAGGCTGACTCTCACTCAGGGAGGCAGTCTGGTATTCGCGTTGAGTCGGTTGATAACTTGCTTACAGACACCTTGATATTGTTGCGTGTGCTTACTTCCCGTTTATGAGTGGACGTTGTTTTGATTTCGTGAGGTTATCTCTTGTGACGCCGTTGCTTAATACTTTGCTGTTGATCTTGGTGTCTTGCTCGGTTGTCTGTCGTCGTGCTTGTTCATCCATTCCCATCCTCTCATATTGTTTGTTCGCGGGCCGCTCCCATTCGGTCCCGCCTCGTTTTCGTTAGCGGTAACCCTGCGACCATTCCTGTCGGGGTTACAACACCATGTATCAAACATTTGTGTTGTGCAGGGCGATGACATTCTGTGGGCAGAAAATACAGCTCTGTGTCAGTTAGTTTGCGGAAGACACTACGTCTCAGTGTACTGTTGACTTTTCTTCAAACATTGACATCCAAGTATGTCAGGCTGCCATATTTTTCGCTTCCATGGTCAATTGTATAATCGGATGCTCGAGAAACATGGGTAATGTGTCTCTGCCGTGGGACTGCACGACAAATGCAGTAGCTACTTACCCAAGTACCGTCAAAAAAGTTTTATATCAGTTCAGCAGAGAGAAAGTCCCTTATACACGAGAACACACAAATACTTCGTCATTTTACCTGCCGACAGGGGGAATGCCACCGCCCTTCTCTCACAAGCTGACTACAACAGCAAGATAGAGGCGCTGCTCGACGATCCTACTTGTAGAAAGCTAAGGAAGAAGCTAAAGAGAGATTCAGAGAAAAATGTTAGATCTTCTCGAAATGAGTTTTATTCAAAGTCGTGAAGTGCCTGCGTCAACAGACTGCTTTTCGCATAAGACTGTATGGCCTACCGAAGATACACAAGGTAGGACCCCTCTTCACCAAGTAGTATGCAGTATTGGAGCTCTAGCATACATCCTCGCTTAATATCTTACTTCGCTGTTAGAACCTCTCGTAGGCAAATGTGACCCTCATAACCGCAATGCAGAGGTTTTAATAAGAACGCCTGAAGACGCATAAGCTACAATGGTAGGATCTTTTAGTTAATTTCAAAGATGTATTTTGACTCGCGAAAGTAAGTCTACAGGCTCATTAGAGTTTATCAGCAGCAAGTTAGAGAAAGAAATTGTGGCATTGTTAAAACATGTGCTTACCTCAACTTATTTCTCATTCTTTAACAATTATGTTGAACATGTAGTCGACGTCGCCTTGTGAAGTCCTGTGTCTCCTATGGTGGCCAACTATTTTATAGAAGACCGTGAAAAAAAGCACTGCAGTCGGAGAGTCTCTAAGCTTTCTGCTAGAAGCTATATACATTTTATACATTTGTGGTGTGGCCCAATAGAATTGACACATTATCAATATTCTTCCATCATTGGAAGTCGCTATGTGTGAATATACAGTTTTCATCTTGGAAGTGGAAAGGATGGCATCTTACTTCGCGGATATCATGGTTAGAAGAAAAGTCGATGCTACACGAGGACATTGTATCAGTAGTGGGATAACGTTAGTTCCGGTCCAGTCTGAAAAGTTGCCAAATTTATAAGAGATTTTAGCAGTCCTTGGGTGGTCCTCCACCCCCTCTCCAAGGAGGGTACGTGTTGCAATATCGCATTATTAATGTTACCACCCCACTCCTCCTTCGCTCACTTCCCTTGCATATCCCACTGTACCCCTCTCTTCCCCACTTCCCTAGCATCACTCTCACATGTGAAATGATTGGAAAAAGGGTCAGTCTGTGCTGAGCTACTGGAGAGGAAGGACGTAAAATACTGACTTGGGAATAATATTTATTTGTGTATATGTGCATTACCCTGCTGAAATAATTTCCTAAATTTTTATGGAGAAACCAAATTGACAATTACCATACAGTCTTGGTGCTTGAAATTCAAATAAATACGACTGTTTGAAATTCTTAGGAGAAAGACTCAGTCTGTGCTGAGTAGATGCAGAGGAGAGACGTAAGGTATTCATTTATTTTTGGTGGGAAATGTGTTCAACTGACAAGATGTTTCTGTTGGACAGAAAGCCATTTACCTGTAGCACAGAGCCTCCTACATGAGGAACGGAAGGAGATGAGACGAGCGCAGGGGGAACACTTTTCAGCAAATAATTGTGATGCAGCAGTATCGACTAAGGATAAATTTCGTAACTCATAGAGACTACTGCTTGTGCTGAAGCTGTTTGTTTTTATTGAAATGGCAAGTCTATCTAGAGCGCAGAAGACAATTTCGCTCTATTCCACTATCACAGACTGAAGGAACCAGATGTGCTTGCCTTCGTGTATAGGACTGAACTGAGGACGCTTGAGCCGGCCGGAGTGGCCGAGCGGTTCTAGGCGCTACAGTCTGGAACCGCGCGACCGCTACGTTCGCAGGTTCGAATCCTACCTCGGGCGTGGAAGTGTGTGATGTCCTTAGGTTAGTTTGGTTTAAGTAGTTCTAAGTTCTAGGGGACTGATGGCCTCAGAAGTTAAGTCCCATAGTGCTCACAGCCATTTTTATGACGCTTGAAACGTGTTTTGTTTCCCTTTTGGATTGCGTGTGTGTTTATGTTCAACTTCGTGTTCCCTAATCCACAATATCAATCTCGCGAATTTTGTGGGGAGCCCTCCTACAGCCACTGTTAAAAGAATTAATTTAAGTCGATCTTCAAGTGTATAGCTGCTGAGGAACTTGTACACAAATACATAGTAAGAAGGGATGGGGCAGCGAAGTATCACTGAGTGCAGCAAGGTCAATAAACACTACCACAACCGACGAAAAATGCTTCACTGCTCTAATTTCAAATCGAAATTGTCGTGAATAGAGCACCACACATAAACGACAAATCACAGTGCAATACACACACACTGGGAAATGTGAATAATTGTTGTAATAGCACAACTACTGTAAAAATATAACCCAACAGATATCGCCAGGAGAGGCGTGTGGCACATATTTTCATCTTGATGTGTGGATACAATCTAAGCATCTTAGAATTAGTCTTACCTCTTATCCCCCACTCGCTTCACTCCTCCACACTTACCCACAAACAACTGTAGGTACGAATAAGAATTATCCAGCTTGCTTCTAAACTGTCGCTGATGGTACACAAAGACTGCATCTGCAGGTAGTAACATAGTGCCTCTGGTCTGCAGAAATTAGTCACAGATATACAAAAGATTGAAGAATGAGACACTTCCTGTAAGGTGTTAAATGTATTTATTGGAAATAGTGACCTCCATAGAACAATAGCGAAATACCTGAGCATCTACCACAGATGAAGAACTAAACTGTCTACATCAGTGCGGTTTCAAATGTTCTGGAAATGCCAGCAGTGTCTGAAAGTGGTCCTCGACTGCGGAAAATCAGTCTCATATAGGATAAACATTGACATTATACGTCAATTGTCTGAAGGTTGTCTGGTAGAGATTTCAGACGCTCCACGGCTCCAAATAAAAGCTACGTGCGTGTGTGTGTGTGTGTCTCTGTGTGTGTGTGTGTGTGTGTGTGTGTGTGTGTGTGTGTGTGTGTGTGTGTACTCGTATACTGTGGAAGGACGAGATTCCTACTGTACAGATGGTGTAGAAATAGACAATGGAGGAATTTTACACAGGTCACTCATTCCTCATGGAGTGATACGGTGTGCGTCTGCCTAAACTGTTGCCGTTCTTAACAGCTCAAGTGCTGTAATTTCAGCTCATTTATTTTAAGACAGTAACTGAATAAACACTAACACCACTGAATAAACACAAACACCCATTTGCTGAATGATGTACTGCCATCAAGTATTCTCCAGGTGTGATTCTTATCTTTCTACAACTAATATTGCACCAACAGAACCCACGTGATATCGTATAAAGAATGTAGTCTTACGCTTACGAAACTAATACTGTAACTCCAATAGAGCAAATAGAGAAAATAGTACTAAAATAAATGAAATCTAGAGCCAGATTAATTCGAACTCACTCATGTGCTATGAATATGTGATTGCTACCATGAATATGGAACCGAGAATATTGAATTATGAGTTGAATATACTACGAACTATTTTCTTAACACCATCCAACAGTCCTTAATCATGCATTCAGCTAGAAAGTTCGACTCACTATTGTGAGTAGAAGACTCACTCATAACAAAATGCTGGTAGGACCAGACAACAATATAACCAATATTGAGCAAACATTCCATGATGGGTAGTCGTATCGTAAGAGGAGAGAGACATAATCCTCTTATAAGTGAGCAACTATTAAGAAAAAAAGAAACAAAATAGTAATGACCATACAGATTCTAATACCTCTATTGCTTAAATTTTGATTAACAATCAGCGCTGATGGCCAAAGATGTCCGGCGTAATAAGTCAGCCTCATTCTGCCAACGGCCTTGTCAAAGAGGGCGGAGGAGCGGACAGAGGTTCAGGGCACTCTCTTGTCCTAGGGGTGGGAAACTGCCCAAAAAGGCGGAAGAAGCAGTAATGATCAACGGCATGAGGATGCAAAAGGCAATGGAAACCACTGCATTAAAGACACGTAACGTATATCCAGAGGAAATGTGGCCTGTGACTGAAAAAGTGTCGTGGCGATCTCTCCATTGGCAAAAGATTCCGGAATAATGTCCCATTAGGATCTCCGGGAGGGGACTACTAAGGGGAAGGTGACCATTTGAAAATATTGAATAATCAACGAAAGGATAACGTTCTACGAGGCGGGGCGTGGAATGTCAGAAGCTTCAGTGTGGTAGGGAAACTATGAAATTTGAAAAGTCAAATCAAAGGCTCAATCCCTGTGTAGTAGGAGTCAGTCAAGTGAAATGGAAAGAGCACAAGAACTTCTGGTCAGATGAGTGTAGAGTAATATCGACAACAGCAGAAAATCGTGTAAATGGAGTAGGATTCGTTACGAATAGGAAGGTAGGGCAGAGAGTGCGTTACTTTGGTTGGTTGGTTGGTGGGATTGAAGGGACCGGACGCATTACTGCGAACAGTTCAGTAATAGGGTTGTTGCTATCAGAAGCGACAGCAAACCAACACCGACAACGATAGTTCAGTATACATGCCGACGTCGAAAGCTGAAAAAAATGAGATAGACAATTTATATCAGGATACTGAAAGTGTAATACAGTACGTAAGGGGAGATGAAAGCTTAATAGTCGTGGGGAATTGGAACGCCGTTGCAGGGGAAGGAGTAGAAGAAGATGTTACAGGCGAATATGGGCTCAGAACAAGCAATGAGAGAGGCAAATGACTAAGTGTATTCTGTAATAATTTCTGCTAGTAACATCGAATAGTCTGTTCAAGAATCACAAGAGGAGGAGTAGGTATACTTGGAAAAGGCCAGGTAATACGGAAAGGTGTCAGTTAGATTACATTATTGTCAGACAGAGATTCCGAAATCATACATTGTATGACGTACCGATGAGCAGATAGAGACTCAGATCACAATACAGTTATGGTGAAGAGTAGGCTCACGTTTAAGACATTAGTCAAGAAAAATAGATACGCAAGGAACTGGGATACTGAACTACTATGGGATGACGAGATACGCTTGAAGTTCTTTAACGCTATACATAGAGCAATAAGGAACAGCTCAGTAGACAGTACAGTTGAAGAGGAATGTACGACTCTAAAAAGAGCCCTTTAAAAAGTGCCATCTAAAAAGTTGGAAAGGAAAACTTAGGTACAAAGAAGGTAACTGCGATGGAGCCATGTGTAAGAGAAGAAATACTTCAGTTGATCGATGAAAGAAGAAAGCACAAAAGTCTTCCGGGAAACTTAGGAATTCAGAAATACCTGTCGCTGAGGAATGAAACAAATAGGAAGTGCAGGGAAGGTAAGACGAAATGGCTGCAGGAAAAATGTGAAGAAATCGGAAAAGAAATGATTGTCAGAAAGACAGACTCAGCATACAGGAGAGTCAAAACAATCTTCGCTGAAATTAAAAGCAAGAGTGGTAACATTAAGAGTGCAACGGGGATTCCATCATTAAATGCAGAGGAGAGAGCAGATTTGTGGGAAGAATGCACTGAAAGCCTCTATGATGGGAAAGATTTGTCTGGTGTGATAGAACAAGAAACAGGAATCGATTTAGAAGAGCTATGGGGTCCTGTATAGGAATCAAAATTTAAGAGAACTTAGATCAAATAAGGCAGAACGCATGGATAACATTCCATCAGAGTTTCTAAAATCGTTGCTGGGGGGGGGGGGGGGGGGGGCAAAAAAGCAACTATTCACGTTGGAGTGTAGAATGTATGAGTTTGGGACATACCATCTGAGTTTCGGAAAAATATCATCCAGACAAATCCGAAGACTACGAGAGCTGACAAGTGCGAGAATTATCTCACAATCAGCTTAACAGCCCATAACCCTAGTTGCTGACAACAATAATATACAGAAAAATGGAAATGAGAATTGTAGATGTGCTAGGAGAGATAATTTTGGCTTTAGAAAAGGTAAAGGCACCAGAGGGGCAATTCACACGATGCGGTTGATAATGGAAGCGAGGCTAAAGAAATATCAAGACACATTCATAGGATTTGTCGATCTGCAAAAAGCATTCAGCAATGTAAAATGTTGCAAGGTGTTAGAAATACTGTGAAAAATAGGGGTTACCTATAGTGAGAGATGGATAAGAGCCAAGAGAGAATAGTAAGAGTGGACGACAAAGAACGAAGTGCTCGAATTAAAAAGGTTGTAAGACAGGATGTAGCCTTTCGCCCCTGTTATTCAATCTGTACATCGAAGAAGCAATGATAGAAATAAAAGGAAGGTTCAGGAGTGGAAATAAAATTCAGGATGAACGGATATGGACGCTACGATTCGCTGATGACATTGCTTTCCTGAGTGAAAGGGAAGATGAATTAGATGATCTGCTAAACAGAATGGACAACCTCATGAGTATAGAATATATATTGAGAATAAATCAAAGAAAACACAACCAATGTGAAGTAGCAGAAGTGAGAACAGCGAAACCTTAAGATTAGGGTTGATGGTCACGAAGTAGATGAAGTTAAGGAAATCTGCTACCTAGTTTGTAATACAAACAGTGATGGACCGGGCAAGGAGGACATCAAAAACAGACTAGAATTGACAAAAACGGCATTCCTGGCAAAGAGAAGTCTACCTGTATCAAATAAAGATCTTCATCTAAGGAAGAAATTTCTGATAATGTACGTCTGGAGCACAGCATTGTATGGTAGTGAAACATGGACTGTGGGAAAACCGGAACAGTGGAGAATCGTAGCATTTGAGATGTGGTGCTACAGACGAATGCTCAAAATTAGATGGAGAGGTAAGGTAAATAATGAGAGTCTGCGCAGAAGCGCAGGGAAAAGAATGTGTGGAAAATACTGATAAGGAGAAGGGATGCTAGGACATCCGTTAAGGTATGAGGAAATGACTTCCCTGGCACTAGACGGTGCTATAGAGGACAAAACTGTATATGGAGCCAGAGATTGGAATACATCCATCAAATAACTGACAACGTAGGCTGTAAGTGCTTCTCTGAGAAGAAGAGGTTGGCACAGGAGAGAAATTCGTGGCGGGCCACATCAAACCAGTGAGAAGACAGATGACACAAGAAGAAGTTACAGTATATCACAAACTTAGTGCTACAGGAAGACGAAACCCTGTAATAACATCAGACAACAACCAGAAAAGGAAAAAACCCTTGCATCAGAATACTACATTTATCTTGAAATTAATATTTGGTTACAGACTAAGTAGCTTAGAATCATTCTTATCTACCATCCTCTGTTCCTCTCCACATGCCTTTTCTAATCTGTTCCTGATGGTATACAAAGAGGTCCATAACTGTACACGCTCTGCTTTGGTCGGTGTTGCTTCCAGTCTGCAGCAGGATTTTCCTGTTGGTAGTGTTTCTGCTTTCCCCGGCCTGTTCTAATCCCTCACTGTGGTGCAGAAATATGTTCATGTGCTGTGCTTTGGCCAGTGTAGGGTTGACAATGATGTAGTGTTGCAGACGTTCAGGAACATGTTTCTAGAGAATACCGATCCCTGGAACAATGAAGAATTATTTGGAACTCTCTCCAGAAGGAGAAGAAAAAGAAGAATAAGACGAGCAGCCTACGTTTCTCGCCAATGTCTTGCGGTGGGAAGAGGCACCTGCAGGGGCTGCATTCGCCCAAGGGTTGGGTACCTTGATCAGCGCCCTTTGAGGTCGCTGCAGACATTCGCTATTCAACACGCTGTGGGCTACCACCCAGTTGTTCGCGGCCACTAGCATCAGCCTGTTGTAGCCCACATGCCTTCCTAGCCTCCTTGGACTCAGAATTACTGTCTGTGAAAGCCTTATAAATGAAATGTCAGCCTGTGGGTATTACATACGTTTCAGACGCAGAAATATCAACACAGTGCAGCATTTTTCATGCCATCTACCCCATTGTTGGAAAAGGAAACAGTTATTTTTGCACCCAGCAGTGTCAATCGCACATTTAGAGGAACGGAATTATTTTCATACACCTAGACGAGCATGTAAGTACCCTTATTCATCAGTTAGGCGTTTTATCCATCAATTTAAGCAATTTAACCGGTTTTTCTGTAGTTTCAAAGGATCTTATCCAATTACTCGATTTCCAGCCAAGTGCTGGCGACCACGTTTCACGTCAACAAAATGACTGATCACGTCCATCTCGTGACGCTCTCAGCCAATTACATTTCAGCATGGTTCTCAATTTCTGTTTTATTTTTAAACCACCCTTTACATTACTTTGCAATTCTTATACATATGTGGACATTTCGGAAACCCTGTTAGACCGCCTTCATCACACACACCTCTCCAGTTTCTTAGTGTGTTTAGTGCGGGAAATAGCCAATTGTAGAGAGGAGGTGCAAAAGTTACGTTTCTTAGCCGAAAAAAATTCTAAATTCGGTAAATCTTTTACGATTGGCCTTCTCTCCATCGTGGATGGGAGTATCAAAGTATTCTAGCATTCTTAGAATAAAGTCGAATATTGAAACATCTCACTAGTACCTTTGATTATTACCACCTCAACGAACGAATCATATCCATAGAAGCACTCTGCCCTCTATTTCGAAACGAGCCGGCCATTTGTTAAACCCGTCAGCTAAGGATTCTGAGCAGAACTCAAAATGGTCTCTCTACATACTCTTTAACTGTTCCCCATTGACCTAATAAATCCCAGATAAAGTTCAGAATGGATTCAAGCCAGTTCATGTCCCTAGGCAGCGTCTAAAAGGTGGGTCCACCTCCAATAAGTGTGAGAAGATTGTTGAGGATGGATCCAGAATGCTGTGATTCTAGGAACATTGCTGTACTGGATCCAGCAAATGTTAATATGATTTTGGGCACATATTCACTTATGCAAAGGCCAGGGTAGTAGTCAACGTTTCATATAGATCCAGTCAAATGCATAGTCTGTTAGACCCTCCTACTTCACTTTCGACGCTACCGCCAAAGGCGACACAGTCGATGCCGGTGGAGTGATGGAGAGAGGGTTTGGGGCCCCACCTGGGGATCCAGCACATGAAACAGTATAATTTCGTTCTGTTTACATCAGAATAACGTCATCCCTATAACCCCTAACAGCAATCTACGTACATGCGTATTATCACTGGATTGTAGATACCCTGGCTGGTTTTGGCACATGCACCAGAGTTAAATGGTATAAACAGAAATAGCAGACCCCATAATAAGTATATACTTATGGAAAATCGAGGCAGCAGCAGCAGCAAGAGAATTCTGCCATGTACACAGGTCAAATCCCTCTTGCAACGCCCTACATGTTGGAGTGTGAATCAAGTTACCATACAGAACTGTTTCTATACTTTGTGTTTGCGTCAGCTGCACCACGCTCTCTGATGCACCGGCGTAGGATGTTAAATTATTTCAAGACTTTGAGTTTCCACTCTAACCTTCATATACAGCACTCTTCGTGCCTCATATAACTACCAAACAAGGGTTACTATGCTTTCGTTCTATCTAGTTCGATTACATTAATGTTTGTTCCATATGAAATGCACTGTATTGTATTGTGTTGTATGTTAACTGTGTGGGGGGGGGGGGGGGGGGTAGAAACGACGGAGAGTCCCCGTCCCCGCCACAGCCGCAGCGATCCACAACCCCACAACGGCTACCGTAGTCAACTTCACCCCTCCGCCGTCCCACACTGAACCCAGGGTTATTGTGCGGTTCGGTCCCCGGTGGACCCCCAAGGGAACGTCTCACACCAGACGAGTGTACCCCCAATGTTTGTTTGTGTAGTAGAGTAATGGTGGTGTACACGTACGTAGAGAACTAGTTTGCACAGCAATCGCGGACATTGTGTAGCTGAGGTGGAACAAGGGGAACCAGCCCACATTCGCTGTGGCAGATGGAAAACCGCCTAAAACCATCCACAGACTGGCCGGTTCACCGGACCTCAACGCAAGTCCACCGGGCGGATGCGTGCCGGGGACCAGGTGCTGCTTCCCACCCAGAAAGCCGTGTGTTAGACCGCACGGCATCTGAAATGCATAGATGAAGATTACCAGAAAGAGGGAAGTTCTTAGAATTTTTCAGTAGGTTGACGAACATTGTCTGCATCAAATTAAGCCACACCTGATTATGTTAGCCGTGTGAGCATGTTATACCGAAAAAAACGACCGAAAGAAACCACGTAAACTCGGAAAATGTGGGAAAATTCAGGGAGAATGAGGAGTTACTTACAAGTCTGCTTGGCACAGGAAAATTCTTTTACGTGAGAGCGTGTGCACGACAACAAGAGGAATACGAGACAAAGTCAACCTGGAGGCACTGGCAACCAGAAACATAGTAACTTATCATGGACAGCTATAAGACAGATGGAATAGACTGTTACATATGGATTATCACCAGATGTAGTGTAATAAATTTATATGTTATCAGCAACCGCCTTATAGGTTCTTATAAAATGTTCAAATATGTGAGTTTACAATTTCCTGAGCTACAGAGCATTGCATTACCATTTTGGGGACTACAATATACAACTATAGAATGGGTCGAGTGTTTAACCCTGTGACAGACTGTATAAGAGTTTCAAACTCTAAATACTACTTACAGTCTCAAGACATATGACTAATATAAGCTTTACATCCTTTAGCTAAGGAGCTTTGTATTAACAGCTTGGGGAATGCAGTATATCCTAAAACTACCGAATAGATCGTGTGTTTGACCTTGCACAGGACTGTTTAATTGTTTACAACTCTAACAAACAGTATTTACAATGTGCTTATCTATAGTCTCTACCAATTAAAATTATGTGGTGTTAACTAACAAATACCTTATACAATAATTGCTGCAAGGTTTTTAACAACATTATGCAGAACGTCTACTGAGATAATAGGCGTACATGCCAGTTGACTGCTGCCTTGGATGCTTTTCTACAAATCAAAACCATCTGTCTCTGACATGGATCTGCGTTATAGGACGATAGAAAGTAGAGTATCGGTTGATAGAAGTTGAATTGAGCTAGATTGATGATGCTATCTAGAAAGACGGAGATGTTGTGGCAGGTCATTTACCACACATTTAACCACGTTTTCCAATTGTTCACTCAGGCTGTATCAGTTGTGTGGTATAACCTGCGTTCGACGTGTATACAACAGTATGTTCTGGGTGTGATTTAGAGTACTATCTACCTACAATCGTTAACAGCAAACCTCTCCACACCACAGTAAACAAAGAACTTCCAGCGCATGTGTGATGTCACATGTCTACTAAACCGATTTAAAACCTATTTTGCACCATCCTTTAGATGAATAAAGATGCATGTGAAGTACGCCATCAACTTTTTAGCTTCATAACTGCAGTGATTGTAAGTCAGTGGCGGCGGTTTGTGGGGTAGCGAAAACGCTGTGTGTACATTTGATTGACAGACGGCGTGTGTGGGAGATACTGTGTTCTGCTCATAAGTTTAGTGCAGCAAGGAATGTAATTTTACATGTCAGAACCTCTCCTACGCATTTGTCTGTTGCCTGACAACACAGGAGGTGGGGGAATGACTCGAATAAATTTGGCAAGAACGCAGACTGCATCAGAATGAACATTATCCCACTACAGACACATTGCAGTGCAGAATCTACTTTTCCTTTCATCATGATATCAACGAAGTAAGATGACACATTTTTCAACTTGTGATGGACTGTATATTCAGTATATTCGGATGGAGCGACTCAAAATGCTGGAGAAACATGGATAATGGGTCTCTTCTGTAGGGCCGCACCTTAAATATATAATCTACGTACAGTCTGAGTCATAAATATTAGAGGGTTTCGGACTGCAGTGTTTTTTTTTTTCTCACAATCTTCGATAAAAGTTGGCCGCTGTGAGAAACAGAGGACTTCCAATGGCGACACCGTCCACGTGTTGAAAATAGCGGATAATAAGAAATAAGTTGTGGCACGCACATGTTTTAACAATGGCTCAAATGGCTCTGAGCACTATGCGACTTAAGTTAGAACAAATTAAACCTAACTAACCTAGGGTACCCGTGGTCTAGGGGTCTGCCGGCATGGTAGCTCAGCGTGTTCGGTCAGAGACTCAGTTGCTCTCTGTAATAAAAAAACTGAGTGGAAGGAACAACCACTGAACTTGAACAGGATGTCTTGCGACGTCCGCAATGACCAAACACATCGATCAGGACATGTGGCCTGTAGTTGAAGAAGTGTCATGATGATCTCTCCATTGGCAAAAGATTCCGGAATAGTCCCCCATTCGGATCTCCGGGAGGGGACTGCCAAGGGGGAGGTTACCATGAGAAAAAGATTGAATAATCAACGAAAGGATAATGTTCTACGAGTCGGGGCGTGGAAAGTCAGCAGCTTGAACGTGGTAGGGAAACTATAAAATCTGAAAAGGGAAATGCAAAGGCTCAATCTAGATATAGTAGGGGTCAGTGAAGTGAACTGTCAGGAAGACAAGGATTTCTGGTCAGATGAGTATCGGGTAATATCAACAGCAGCAGAAAATTGTATAACAGGTGTAGGATTCGTTATGAATAGGAAGGTAGGGCAGAGGGTGTGTTACTGTGAACAGTTCAGTGACCGGGGTGTTCCAATCAGAATCAACAGCAGACCAACACCGACAACGATAGTTCAGGTATACACGCCGACGTCGCAAGCTGAAGATGAACAGATAGAGGAAGTGTATGAAGATATTGAAAGGGTAATGCAGTATGTAAAGGGGGACGAAAATCTAATAGTCATGGGCGACTGGAATGCAGTTGTAGGGGAAGGAGTAGAAAAAAAGGTTACAGGAGAATATGGGCTTGGGACAAGGAATGAAAGAGGAGAAAGACTAATTGAGTTCTGTAACAAGTTTCGGCTAGTAATAGCGAATACCCTGTTCAAGAATCACAAGAGGATGAGGTATACTTGGGAAAGGCGTAAAGATACGGGAAGATTTCAATTAGATTACATCATGGTCAGACATAGATTCCGAAATCAGATACTGGATTGTAAGGCGCACCCAGAAGCATACATAGACTCAGATCACCATATAGTAGTGATGAAGAGTAGGCTGAAGTTCAAGACACTAGTCAGAAAGAATCAATACGCTAAGAATTGGGATACGGAAGTTCTAAGGAATGACGAGAAACGTTTGAAGTTCTCTAACGCTATAGATACAGCAATAAGGAATAGCACAGAAGACAATACAGTTGAAGAGGAATGGACGTCTCTAAAAAGGGCCACCTCAGAAGTTGGGAAGTAAAACATAGATACAAAGAAGGTAGCTGCGAAGAAACCATGGGTAACAGAGGAAATACTTCAGTTGATTGATGAAAGGAGGAAGTACAAACATGTTCCGGGAAAATCAGGAACACATAAATACAAGTCTCTGAGGAATGAAATAAATAGGAAGCGCAGGGAAGCTAAGACGACATGGCTGCAGGAAAAATGTGAAGACATTGAAAAAGATATGATTGTCGGAAAGACAGACTCATAATACAGGAAAGTCAAAACAACATTTGGTGACATTAAAAGCAACGGTGGAAACACTAAAAGTGCAACGGGAATTCCACTGTTAAATGCAGGGGAGAGAGCAGATAGGTGGAAAGAATACATTGAAAGCCTCTATGAGGGTGAAGATTTTTGTCTGATGTGATAGAAGAAGAAACAGGAGTCGATTTAGAAGAGACAGGGGATCCAGTATTAGAATCGGAATTTAAAAGAGCTTTGGAGGACTTACGGTCAAATAAGGCAGAACGGATAGATAACATTCCTTCAGAATTTCTAAAACCATTAGGGGAAAGGGGAACAAAACGACTATTCACGTTGGTGTGTAGAATATATGAGTCTGGCGACATACCATCCGACTTTCGGAAAAGCATCATCCACACATTTCCGAAGACGGCAAGAGCTGTCAAGTGCGAGAATTATCGCACAATCAGCTTAGCAGCTCATGCGTCGAAGTTGCTTACAAGAATAATATACAGAAGAATGGAAAAGAAAATTAAGAATGCGCTAGCAGAGGAGAGAGCAGATATGTGGAAAGAATACACTGAAAGCCCCTATGAGGGTGAAGATTTGTCTGATGTGATAGAAGAAGAAACAGGAGTCGATTTAGAAGAGACAGTGGATCCAGTATTAGAATCGGAATTTAAAAGAGCTTTGGAGGACTTACGGTCAAATAAGGCAGAAGGGACAGATAACATTCCATCAGAATTTCTAAAATCATTGGGGGAAGTGGCAACAAAACGACTATTCACGTTGGTGTGTAGAATATATGAGTCTGGCAACATACCAACCGACTTTCGGAAAAGCATCATCCACACAATTCCGAAGACGGCAAGAGCTGACAAGTTGGAGAATTATCGCACAGTCAGCTTAACAGCTCATCCATCGAAGCTGCTAACAAGAATAATATACAGAAGAATGGAAAAGAAAATTAAGAATGCGCTAGGTGACGATCAGTTTGGCTTTAGGAAAAGTAAATGCACGAGAGAGGCAAATCTGACGTTACGGCTAATAATGGAAGCAAGGCTGAAGAAAAATCAAGACACGTTCATAGGATTTGTCGACCTGAAAAAAGCGTTCGACAATATAAAATGGTGCAAGCTGTTGGAGATTCTCAAAAAAGTAGGGGTAAGCTACAGGGAGAGACGTGTCATATACAATATGTACAACAACCAAGAAGGAATAATAAGAGGGGACGATCAAGAACGAAGTGCTCGTATTAAGTAGGGTGTAAGACAAGGCTGTAGCCTTTCGCACCTACTCTTCAATCTGTACATCGAGGAAGCAATGATGGAAATAAAAGGAAGGTTCAGGAGTGGAATTAAAATACAAGGTGAAAGGATATCAATGATACGATTCGCTAATGACATCGCTATCCTGAGTGAAAGTGAAGAAGAATTAAATGATCTCCTGAACGGAATGAACAGTCTAATGAGTACACAGTATGGTTTGAGAGTAAATCGGAGAAAGTCGAAGGTAATGAGAAGTAGTAGAAATGAGAACAGCGAGAAACTTAACATCAGGATTGATGGTCACGAAGTCAATGACGTTAAGGACTTCTGCTACCTAGGCAGTAAAATAACCAATGACGGACGGAGCAAGGAGGACATCAAAAGTAGACTCGCTCTGGCAAAAAAGGCATTTCTGGCCAAGAGAAGTCTACTAATATCAAATACCGGCCTTAATTTGAGGAAGAAATTTTTGAGAATGTACGTCTGGAGTACAGCATTGTATGGTTGTGAAACATGGACTGTGGGAAAACCGGAACAGAAGGGAATCGAAGCATTTGAGATGTGGTGCTATAGACGAATGTTGAAAATTAGTTGGACTGATAAGGTAAGGAACGAGGAAGGTCTACGCAGAATCGGAGAGGAAAGGAATATGTGGAAAACACTGATAAGGAGAAGGGACAGGATGATAGGACATCTGCTAAGACACGAGGGAATGACTTCCATGGTACTAGAGGGAGCTGTAGAGGGCAGAAACTGTAGAGGAAGACAGAGATTGGAATACGTCAAGCAAATACACTCCTGGAAATTGAAATAAGAACACCGTGAATTCATTGTCCCAGGAAGGGGAAACTTTATTGACACATTCCTGGGGTCAGATACATCACATGATCACACTGACAGAACCACAGGCACATAGACACAGGCAACAGAGCATGCACAACGTCGGCACTAGTACAGTGTATATCCACCTTTCGCAGCAATGCAGGCTGCTATTCTCCCATGGAGACGATCGTAGAGATGCTGGATGTAGTCCTGTGGAACGGCTTGCCAAGCCATTTCCACCTGGCGCCTTAGTTGGACCAGCGTTCGTGCTGGACGTGCAGACCGCGTGAGACGACGCTTCATCTAGTCCCAAACGTGCTCAATGGGGGACAGATCCGGAGATCTTGCTGGCCAGGGTAGTTGACTTACACCTTCTAGAGCACGTTGGGTGGCACGGGATACATGCGGACGTGCATTGTCCTGTTGGAACAGCAAGTTCCCTTGCCGGTCTAGGAATGGTAGAACGATGGGTTAGATGACGGTTTAGATGTACCGTGCACTATTCAGTGTCCCCTCGACGATCACCAGAGGTGTACGGCCAGTGTAGGAGATCGCTCCCCACACCATGATGCCGGGTGTTGGCCCTGTGTGCCTCGGTCGTATGCAGTCCTGATTGTGGCGCTCACCTGCACGGCGCCAAACACGCATACGGCCATCATTGGCACCAAGGCAGAAGCGACTCTCATCGCTGAAGACGACACGTCTCCATTCGTCCCTCCATTCACGCCTGTCGCGACACCACTGGAGGCGGGCTGCACGATGTTGGGGTGTGAGCGGAAGACGTCCAAACGGTGTGCGGGACCGTAGCCCAGCTTCATGGAGACGGTTGAGAATGGTCCTCGCCGATACCCCAGGAGCAACAGTGTCCCTAATTTGCTGGGAAGTGGCGGTGCGGTCCCCTACGGCACTGCGTAGGATCCTACGGTCTTGGCGTGCATCCGTGCGTCGCTGCGGTCCGGTCCCAGGTCGACGGGCACGTGCACCTTTCGCCGACCACTGGCGACAACATCGATGTACTGTGGAGACCTCACGGCCCACTTGTTGAGCAATTCGGTGGTACGTCCACCCGGCCTCCCGCATGCCAACTATACGCCCTCGCTCAAAGTCCGTCAACTGCACATACGGTTCACGTCCACGCTGTCGTGGCATGCTACCAGTGTTAAAGACTGCGATCGAGCTCCGTATGCCACGGCAAACTGGCTGACACTGACGGCGGCGGTGCACAAATGCTGCGCAGGTAGCGCCATTCGACGGCCAACACCGCGGTTCCTCGTGTGTCCGCTATGCCGTGCGTGTGATCATTGCTTGTACAGCCCTCTCGCAGTGTCCGGAACAAGTATGGTGGGTCTGACACACCGGTGTCAATGTGTTCTTTTTTCCATTTCCAGGAGTGTAATTGAGGACGTAGGTTGCAAGTGCTACTCTGAGATGAAGAGGTTAGCACAGGAAAGGATTTAGTGGCGGGCTGCATCAAACCAGTCAGTAGACTGATGATAAAAAAAAACCCTAGGGACATCACACACATCCGTGCCCGAGGCAGGATTGGAACCTGCGACCGGAGCGGTCGCTCGGCTCCAGACTGTAGCGCCTAGATCCGCACGGCCACTCCGGCACTCTTTTAACAATTCCATATTTTTCTCAAATGTGCTCCTCATAATCTCTAATGAGTCATGCGGAGGTACTTTCGTGATTAAAGATACAATGTCAAAGCTAACCAAAAGATTCCACGGCTGTGGCTTAAACGTCTTCAGGCGTCGTATTAATTCCTCTGAATTTGGGATATGAGGGCCACATTTATCTACAAGAGGTCACAGCAGCAATGATGTTTACCGATGAAATAGGCAGGGGCTCCAATACTGCTCACTCTTAGGTAAAGAGGGGAACTGTCCTTGTGTATCTTTTGTAGGCCATACAATCTTAGATGAAATGTAGCCCGTTGGAGCAGGCCCTTGATGGTTTTAGCCGGATTACAACTCTTCCTGGGAAGATCTAAACTTTCTCTGAATGTTGGCAGTCGGTTTGTCCTTAGCGTCCGATAAGGAGGATCGTCGATCAGCACCTCTATCTTGCTACTGTTTTCAGCTCGTGAGAGAAAGACAGTGGCATTCCCCTTGTCGGCAGGTAAAATAACGTCTTTGGCGTCGCAGAGACTTCCTTTCTGCTGAACTGATATAAATCATTTTTGGTGGGGCTCGAATGTGAAGCTTCTGTGTTTGTCGTGCAGTTCCATGGCATAGACACATTACCCATGTTTCTCGAGCATTTGTTCTCGTTCCATCCGGATATACAGTTCAGCAGTTCAGCATGGAATCGAAAAGCATAGCAGCTTACAATATCTGAATATCATGGGTAGAAGAAAAGTCGACGGTACACTGAGACGTAGTGTCAAATCAAATCATACAGAGTTATGTTTGCTGGCCATAAGGTGTCAGCGTGCTGCAAACGCAGTTACGTCTTAGGCTGTTTAACACATAGAACACAAATAGTCTCAGATACGGGCAGTGTGCTTGGTGAGCTTAAGCACTAGAGAACGGTCTTCAGACGGAACGGATATTCTGATCGAGAAATAGAAATACTCCATGCATTCCATTCGAAGCAAGTTCAAATAAGGGACGTAAATGAACATGCGGAGTCACCCACTGCAATGACATTCTTGCCATATTTCGGCGGCAAGTCTTCAAGAACCAAATAACCCCAAGAGACATGACATGTGTGTTTTTTGGCCACCAGCAAAATTATTCTCTATCAAAGACTATCTAGGCCTTAGGAAACGCGTATATACAACCCAATGGCAATGTGGGAAATCTTATTTTGGGCAGACATGATGTACAGTGCAAGAAGCTTGAGTTGAGCACCATCGTCATACACGCCTGGGCCAATCTGATAAACAAACCGTCACGGAGCATTGGGTGGACATGGGGAATCGTATGTTTAACGACGAGACTGTAGTTTTACCCTCAGCGCCATCGTTCTGGGACTGCTATTTTTAAGGAGGCCATACATATCCGTATGGCGGACAATCTCTTCAGCGGGGATGCAGACTGTAAATTAAGCGCTGTCGGGAATGCAGCACTTGCTGCCATTAATTCAAAACAGATGAAACAAGAACTTTCGCTTAAAGACGCGGCGCAGCACACTTCAGAGAATAAATTCTGCTCTTAACCATAGGAGCGTCTGCGAGCAAAGTTATTGCCCACAGCGCATGCACGAAAAGCCTTTGTACGGATCGCGACAGGGGGTACTATGAGCGTCGCTTCCTCCACCTTCGAGCATTTCTCAGAGCACGCATATTGCGTGATCCTGTCATCAGTCGCGCCTTGCAGCAGTTACTACAGCAGCTACCACCACTCGACGTCAGGCAGCTGTAACGACGAAATATTGTGGTATTTGCACAATATGATCCAACTGCAAATCCGAGAATTGTTGCAGCAATGATGTCTTCTTTAAAACAGTTGCTTTTGGCAGCTATAAACGGTGGCGTTGTTGTTCCTAATCTTGGTAGCAGCGCTGAAAGGCCTCATCTCGTAGGGCCTTTAACATGTAGGTCACATTCTTTTGAACGTTCTACAGTTCCAAAAATGCATTTTTGAAATTCGAATATGATTCACAATGACTCAGATCACATGCATATGGGGCTAGGTACAAAAGAAAAACCTTGTGAAAAATGCCGTGATGAATGTGTCAGTGTAAAATGAGGCGTTTTCATGTCGCAGCATCTAATGTCAGCAGTGTTCGGTCCCACTCGATTCATCTTTTTTCTGAACCTTTGAAGGAAATCTTTGTAACATACTTGATTGATAGTTTATCCATAAGGAACAAATTTCTCTTGCTCGATACCCTACTGTAAAAAAAGCAAATCAGCATTGTTTTGATCAGTGATTTGATCATTAGAGCTTTTTTCTGTCGAGTGTCACTCCTCACATTGCAGCATGTCTCCGGATCGTAGTCAGAATCCCAGGATTCATCACCTTTGATCACAGGACTGAACAATTCTTGGCCATTGCCAATTCTCTGAAAAACATCGACGCACACGTTTCTTAGATTGTCCTTCTGCTCCGTTGTAAGGTTTCTCTGCACCATTTTTTCAGAACTCTCACTTGTCCAAAACTTCGATCAAAATTTGATGTACGATGAAAGTGTTTAATAGGTCGCCAATCACCCTTATTGCTAAAAATCGGTCAGCTCTCACAACAGCATATACATTTACGTCAGTTTTGGAAGTTAAAGATCTCCCTGAGCGACTTTCACCTTCTACGTGTGTTCGGTCTTCCAAAAATGATTTAGCCAGCGAAAAACTTAGGCTCTCGGTAAAGAATGCTCCCCATAGGTCTTTTTTAAACTTTTCAAATGTCACACTCGCGGATTCTCAGGTTTAACACGAAACTTGAGGTATAACGTTGCTCTAAATTTCGCTGTTCCATGTTCATAACATATAACATATAACATATAACAAAAACATAATTTCCCTGATGGCGCTTTCAAAAATTAGGTGATGGGTCCACTGAGCTACACAAGTAGAAAAACACGATGTTGCTGGACCGTTCGGTGTTTTAAGGCTGATTACTTTTTACACACACTTTGTTTGGGGGATACGTAGCTCTGTGGTCAATAGAAGTTGTGTCAAGAGCTGAAAGACGACACTGTCGTTCTGAGGTAAGTGTGAGTGAGTTGTGTTTGGAGAAGAGAGAGAGCAATGCGAGTGGCGAACACACCTTATAGATCCGGAATTTTGACATGTTTCCCGTTGAGACTCTGCATCTGAATTAGGTAATGTGGACAGAGGTGTTATTTATTGTGAGCGCAAATTGTAATACTAATGCAAGCTGCTTTCATTTAGACTTCGACAAAAAACTATAAAGTAAAAACGAAGTTCAGACCAACAACACAGGTATTTGCTATTTTGTCAAAAACTGACATTGAGCCCATGGCTGTGTACAAAATATAGCTTGAATCTTACACGGAAGATTATAGCAACCAGCCACTTTTTATAATAATTATTATTATTTTCGATTAATCCCATTTAAGAGAGGGTTTGAACTTGATTTCCTTTATGATGATTGTTTATGTTTTTCCTGAGCCCAAATTTTCTTCATGTGTTCACTGTGTTGTATCTTTCTCTCCGCTGTCCATTTGCATCCTGGTCCCTTCTGTGTTGTGGTGTCAAATTTGTTTCTTGATGATGTTCCTGAATTCAGCTCTCTTTTCTGCATCGTTTACTGTTATGTGTGCTTGTCTTTTTATAATGTTATTTATTTATTTAAACAGTGCCGTTACCGGTTTCCAACCGATAAGTTCACCTTCAGACGGCTAGTTCACGTTTTACATTACATTTTTTTTTTCAGAACCTGACGAAACTTCTTTGTGGTGGTGATGCCCTACAATCAAAACAAGATGTCAGACGTCTTTTTAATTGTATTTGTGCCTCACGACGATTTTAAGTGATGTAAACTAACTGTTGTTATTAAATTGAACATGTTTCAGTTACTTACAATGAAGAATCCGCTCCATTACGTTCCAGCGCAGGTTGCTTATGATCCTGCAGCATCGATAACTGTATAATGCACTTTTTTGCGTATATATATGCACATAATGTACCGCACCACTTACACAATTAGAAGTTTCATCACATGGACGTAAGTACACAGAGATGGAGATGTTACAGCCGTAACAAAGCCAAAGACTTCCATTCTCAGAGATATTTCACTATGTACATGTATGTGACAGTAGAAATTTACAGAATGCTGATGTTACGCAACTGAAGGAGAACTAACTGACTGCTTTGTTTTTCTTTATCTTATTTGAATCAGTTATCTTTCAATGTAAATAATAAGTAACGTAATAATCGCAGTTTGTAAATTTCTGCTGTCACATACATGTACATAAGTGGAAGTCTTTGGCCATCTTGTATACATAGCTCCATGTGACGAAACTTCTAAGTGTGTGAGTGGTGCGTAATATTATGTGCATATATATACACAAAAAAGTGCATTATACAGTTTTCGATGCTGCAAGATCATAAGCAACCTGCGCTGGAACGCAATGACACGGATTCTTCATAGAAAGTAACCGACACGTCTTCAAATGGTTCAAATAGCTCTGAGCAATATGGGACTTAACATCTGAGGTCATCAGTCCCCTAGAACTCAGAACTACTTAAACCTAACTAACCTAAGGACATCACACACATCCATGCCCGAGGCACGATTCGAACCTGCGACCGTAGCACTCGCGCGGTTCCGGACTGAAGCGCCTAGAACCGCTCGGCCACCGCCGCCGGCCGAAACATCTTCAGTTTAATAATAACAATTTGTTTACATCACTTCAAATCGTCATGAGACACAATTAGAATTAAAAAGACGTTGTCTCAGATCTTGATTTGGTTGTAGTGCATCACCACCCCAAGGAAGTTTCGTCAGATGGGGAAGCAGGACACGAAATGCAATGTAAAACCTGAACTAGCCGTTTGAAGATGAACCTATCGGCTCGAAACTGGTAACGGCGCTGTTAAAATAAATAAATAGCATGGTAAAAAGTGTCTGATTGCTGTAATATTCTGTGTAAGAGTCATCCTATATAATACAGGACTTTGGTAACAGTTCTAAAACTTCTCCTGTCTCACTTTCAAATGTATTTCAAAGCAAAAGTAGAGGGAAAACATTTATGGACAGAATGTTCTTTAGCTTCTATGTGAATTACTTCCATTGTTTGTGGCAGTGCCAAGGGAAGAGTGAAGTTCTCATGCTAATGTAATCCATATTTTGTATGGTTATAATTTCCAACATGATTTCATTTTAAAACAACTTTTCCGTTTATTTGCCGTCAGTTCTTTAAGCCCTACTCCTACTGTCCAAAAGTAAAACATGTCATAACATTGCTGAACCCTTCGTGTTCAGCTAGCAGCATCATCAGCAACGTATCAATCGTTATTGACATGTAGTTACGAGAAATTTTAAGGCTATTAGCTGCGTAGTGATTTCTTTCAAGAACTTGCAGCTCAGCGTTTTAATTTAGTCATTAAAGCAGGGAGGAGCAGAGAAATGTTGTATATTCGGCACGGAAGATTAAATCGCAGGTCCGAGATGAATTGTAGAGGAGAAGAGTTAGGAATAGTAATTATGAATAATTTTCTTTTATTACGTGTTGTAAGTTGCATTTTTACGACAGCAGACAGATTTAACGCGTGGCAGGAGTTAACAGTTTCAATTCTTGGTTGTTGATGTGACAGTTATTCAGAATATTGCAAATAGATATTTTTTGTATTTAGTTATTTATGATTTGTCAAGCTAAGTAAATAAATTACATGTCATGTAGTTTAAGAAATTTACTCAGTTAATGTTTACATTTAGAAAATCACAGCATAAAAGCGTCACTGTAACTAAGTCCGCGGCACGTAGGATGGCACTTCCACGCATAGAGGCTAAGGGTCAGGAAACTGTAGAGGAGGGGGGGGGGGGGGGGGGGGGGGAGGATGAGGTTTGTGAATGCGTGGTGCAAGAGAGCGGGCAAACAAAGTCTCTGTTGCCGAATTGTGTTGCTTCGGACAACAATCAGGTTCATTTGTGTTTAGTACTTCGTATTATTCGCTCAAATCCATGGAGGGAATAATACACTTTGAAACTGATTTCGATCAGCCGTCTACATAAGAAAAATCTTACTTTACGTGTTGAGGTTGTGCCCACTGCTCCACAGCAATTGTATGTGTGACCTCGGAAGGCGAGAACAGCTGACGCAGCTTTGTGAAAACTTTTAACTAGCATTATTCTCAAAACTACTATTGTCTAACGACAGGATCATCGAAAATGGTGGCAAAAAATGCCGTTTATTGCGAGTAGGACTATATTATAAGTAAAAATGTGATACAAAACAAAATATACCTCAAATCCAAAGCGAAGTCATTATATTTGTTTGGCAACTGCATCTGCTCTATATAACTTATTTAAATGTGTGTAGTGCGCGTATGTGGGTGTGGTTCACTCCAATCCAATGTAAGTCACTGCGTATAAAACAGAATTACTGGTAGCAAAAACTAGTGGAAAAGACTATTCTAAAAATTGTCATGATATTTTTCGGTGTCAACAGGCGTTATGAGTTTAAATTAATTCGTTCGACATAACAGAGGTAGAATGTGTTTGTGATCTATTCAACAAGCTAACAATTAACTATCTTCTGTGAATAACTCGACGAAATGTTGACTGATAGCTTCGAAAACTACCGATATCTCGACAGGTAACCCTCCCTTTCATTTTAAGCCGTTTTCCAATTCGTGCCTTGAAAATGACAGGGGTTGATGTTTCGAAATATTTGAGTTTTTGAAGAATTCATCCGGCCGCATTCTCGGGAGTAATAAGAGCATACAATACGCTCGAAAGAGCTTAATTTCTCCTTGGACAATGTGTTGAAAGTTGTAGTTTGAATACTTCATAGGTTACATATTCCTAATCAATGAACGCTAGTAATTTCTCATGTACTATGTATGCAATTAATATGTTGACGGTCGAGCAGCTCTAGGAGCTTCAGCTGAACTGCGCGACCGCAACTGTCGCAGGTTCGAATCCTGCCTCGGGCAAGGATGTGTGTGATGTCTTTAGGTTAGTTAGGTTTAAGTAGATCTAAGTTCTAGGGGACTGATGACCTCAGATGTTAAGTCCCATAGTGCTCGGAGCCATTTTTGATATGTTGACAAAAACGTTTTTAAACCACGAGTCTTCAAAACTCTGAAAGATAATTACTTTACTTTCTTTCAAAATCTACATCGTAACACCGATTGCTACCCGAGTCAATGTTCGAGATATCTGATTGTAAATTTAGGGTGATAGGTTCAAGGCTTTTATCCATTTTCAACTCCCTCTCGAAGTCTTATTTCTGAAACATTTCGCCGTGCCGTACACAGTGTGCCCATGATCAAGGGGGATGATATCTACTGCTTCATGCACAAGCGTTTCAGTGTCTCTTATCTTGAATGTTTTGTTTTTTTTCCCTTACTTAACTTGCAACCTGTGTGCAAATTGACTCCATCGGATTATACTGACAGTGATATGTGGGTAAACGTAAAACTGTGTGACCACATTCACGTGCAAGAAATACAAATTTTTACATTCTGTTGCGTGACTTTTGTAGGTTAGTGAGCTGCAGGTGTTCAGCACGTGTCTGGCTTTTATTGCCCGGGATATTTTTATTTTTCCCTCCAGAGCGCAACGTCCCCTTTCCTGGTGTTCGTTGTTCACACTCAGTTATTTCGCTGTAACAACTGAATTATAACTCTCATGGTAATTCCAGTGACCAACTTCGAATAAGTTATGGCATGTATTATTCAGTGAACCACGTATTCAAAATGGTGGCGTACATTTCAGAGTGATAGTCACTACTGTTTCTCTTCCACCTAAACACCAGTTTACTATCAGGAACCAAATCAAAGGAAGAGTTAGCATGCAGAGTAAGCATCCGAGAACCTTTTCCTCTGAAAACTTTAAAACCGCCGTTACCATCACTCATTTTCCAGCGTTTATTTGTGGTATGATTCTGATTCGCCTATGTTTCATCAAGGTAACTACCTCCTTCTCTTGTATCGTGCATCTGTATAAGCGACGTGGTCCGTGCAGTTTCTATGTCACTTCTTTCAATCGAAAATTCTCTTCTTAACATATCTGAAACCTATCTCATAAAATTCTTTGCATTGACGAAGCCCTAGCCTGGAAGCCAATTGGATCAGTCATAATTGTAGCAAGTTTTTATGGTGTTGAGTATTCCCGTCTTACATACATTTCAAAGACGGAGTGCTGTAAAATATCGTTCTCAAAATCACATATTTGTATTACAGGTTTCTTGGGATTTCGATGCTTTCCAGGCGACACGAGAACAAATCTTCCTGAGGTTTCAACAGCTCTGACACTGTTTTTTACTATTGTCTTAGAGTTCTGCAGTTCGTTCTTGAGTGCTCAAAATGTCAGAAATAGAAATATCGCTTCCATATCCAAATTTGAAAAAGTTAAAAATGCGGGACATAAACCTCCTCGACTGCATGTGAAGCAGCTACATGTACATCTACGTCTACATCTACGTAATTAACCTGAAATTCTCAATTAAGTGCCTGGAAGAGCATTCATCGAACCACCTTCAAGCTACTTCCCTACCATTCCATTTTGGAGCAGCGCGCGAGACACAAACACATTGATCTTTCCCTGCGAGTTTTAATTTCTCTTATTTTATCATAATGATCATTCTTTCCTTTGTATGTGAGAGCGAACAAAGTATTTTCGGACTCTGAGGAGAAAGTTGGCGATTCAGATTTCATGAGAAGATCCTGTCACAACGAAAAACGGCTTTGTTTTGATGATTACCACACCAATTCACATATCATATCTGTGGCAGTCTCTCCCCTAATTCACGATAGTACAAAACGGGCTGCACTTATTTGACCTTTTTCGATCAGCCCTGTATGCTGTGGATCCCACACCGAACAGCAATACTCAAGAAGAGGGCGGAAAAGCATGGTATAAATATTACCTTTCGTATATCTATTGCGTTTCCTAAGTGTTCTACCAATAAATTGCGGGCTTTGATTTGTTTTCCACACAACGTTATCCATGTGATCTTTGCAGTTTAAGTTATTCCTAATTGTAATCCCTAAGTATTTAATTGAATTTACAGCGTTTAGGTTTTTGTGTTTTATCCTGTAAACCGAAAATCTGCGGATTCCTCTTAGTACTCATGTGATGATTCATACTTTTCATTATTAAGGGTCAAATGCCACTTTTCTCACCATACAGATCTCTTGTCTAAGACATTTTGTAATTTATTTAAACCATCTGGTGACTTTATCACAGTATCATCTGCTACAAAGACCTTCAGTGACTTTGTCATAAAGCTGCTACTGCTGGAAGTATTGTGTTGTGAAGCTCCAGAACACTTTCATACATTTACTTCTTCCTTTTACACAGGTTATGTCACTTGGAATGTACATCACATGGAATATGAATGTATTCGAGTTTCCATGAGAGAGGAAGAGAAGACATTGCCGTGATTTTTACCCGACAGGCTGACTTCTCGAGTACATGCACACATATAAAAGTTGTAACTATCAGCAACGATAGTATTTATTGAAACTATTTTGTCCTAATCGCGGATTAACTGTCGTGTAAACAACATTTCATGTCTCGTTACCTGATCCATTATTTTAGGAGAATTTTATATGTGGATCCGTAGATGATAAAGTATCTTCCAATGAATAACGTTTCACGGAAACAATTCTCTTTCTTTTATACTCTTTGTTTTACTCCAGCTTTGCAGGTTGCAGTATCATTCCCATGTGCTCATTGATATTCAAATCAACCAAGTTGCCAGACTGCAACATTGCAGTATTACTGCCTACAATTTGGCTACAATTGCTTACGAGTGTACATCAACCAAAGAGCATACACATTGACAATTTTTAACATTGACTATCACAGATAATTAATTATGCCAGCCAATACTCTCATTTACACTGCAACACCCTTTGAAGGCTTGAAATTATGTGATATAGCAACAAGTTCTCAGGCTTGACATTATGTGAGACAGCATAATAATTCTAACAATGAAACAAAGTGAACCATCAGATTAAACATATAAACATAATAATCACTCCACGTTGATTTGTAGAATCTATTGCACTGCAGATATATCATCAGCCTATATAAAAATTGTCTTCCAGACAGTCCTGATAGCCTTATAGCTAGGGCATATAAATATCGAAGAATCAGCTTAACACCTCATGCAACATCATAATTGCTGAGACAAAAATAATCTACAAAAGAAGAATGGAAATGAAAATTGAGGATATGTTATATGACGAAAAGTCTGGCTTTAGGAAAAGGTAAAGGCACCAGAGAGACACTACTTGGAAAACAGGCGTTAGAAAAAGTAAGGCACTTTCATAGAATTCGTTGACCTAGAGAAAGCGTTCGACGACCTAAATAAGAGTAAGATGTTCGAAAGCCTAAAAAAAATATGTGTAGACTGTGAGGAAAGTCGGATGATATATTAAATGTACAAGAACCAAGAGGGAACAACAAGAATTAAAGATCAACAACTAAATGTTCGGATTAAAAAGACGTGTTGTATCTGATGAATTCTGGATATATACCTACTCGCTAGCAGCGGTAATGAATCTTTTTTTCATTTGCAAGATACTAATATGTTTGCTAATTGTAAAAGGAATCTCAAAAGAAGTTGGAAACAGATTAGGTAATGAAAGTTGTTTTTAACTAATGCAGTGCCCATATTCATAAATGATGATTGACACAATGTATAGCACACATATCCAGTGACTTTGTAAAGCTAATTGTTAATGTCTAATCAGTTTATCGAGTGTGTTATTAATTTTCAAAGAGTCAAAATATAACTTTTAATGTTAGTGGCATACTGTCACTTTCCCCAAGTCAATACCAGTTCCCAAGTCCATGTCATTTTTGATTAACTATTTTCCTCAGTAATATTCGATTTAATTAAAATGTATGCTAAGCAACAGCCTTGCACAATAGCTGTTTGCTAATTATACAATTTGAGATAATAAGAGAGAGCCGTGCGTAGAGCATTACTATCACGAAAATAGACTATTTCAGGGTCAGCCATTCATTAAGCACAGGGACCGTCATTTTCAAATTGTGCAAATTTTGTTTTTTTACTAAGGCCAATTTCAAATCCATAATGTTGCATGAGATATAGTTTTTGTGTTAGGTAAGTTCATGCAGTTTTGGTTTTGTTTAAAGTTATAGAGAGTTTATATTCTTGCAGCTAAATTAAATTTACATTCTCGTAGTACAGGGCAAAGCGCATAAGAGACGAGACAAAATACACGTTCACATGCCACTCCTATTTAACAGTTGTGTTTCCGACTACAATGAGTTACGTAATTTCAATCGCATTTCAAACGTACATGTTTCAGCTCTATCTTTTGTCAGCTTCTTCATCCCCGGATAACTACTGCAACCTAAATCCCTGTGAATCTGTTAAGATATGCACCGTTTTGTCACCCTCTGCGATTTTTACTCTCAAACGGTTCCCGCCAGTACTAAATTGGTGACTTCTGAGAAAGTGTCCTACAACCTATCTCTTCTTTTAGTCAGGTTGTAGAACAAATTTCTCTTCTCCTCAGTTCCATTTGGTATCCCCCCATTAGTTACATGACATACCCATATAACCTTCAGCATTCTTGTGTAGCACCAGTTTTCAGAAACTTCTATTCTCTTCTTATCCAAATTGTTCATCCGCCATGTTTCGCTTCCATACGTGGCTACACTCCATACATTTACTTTCAGAAAGGATTTCCTGACACTGAAATCTATACTCGATGTTAACAAACTTCACTTATTCAAAAACGCTTCTCTTGCCATTGCCCGTCAACATTTTATATCCTCCCTACTTCTACCATCCATTATTTTGCTTCCCAAACAGCGGAATTCATTTACTACTTTAAGTGTCTTATTTCCTAAGCTAATTCTCTCAGCATCAACTGATTTAATTCGAATACATTCCTTTTTTTTTTTGTCTTTCAAGACACTGCACATTTTGTTCAACTGCTCTTCCAAGTCCTTAGCTGTCTCTGACAGAATTACAATGTCACCAGCAAACCTCGAAGTTATTATTTCTTCTCTCTGGTCTTTAATTCCAGCTCGAAATTTTTGTTTTGTTTCCTTACGTCCTTGCTCAGTATACAGACGGAATAACATCGGGGATAGGCTACGACCTTGCCTCACTCCATTCTCCACCACTGCATTCGTTTCGTGCTCCTCGACTCTTGTAACTGCGATCTGGTTTCTGTACTAATTGTAAGTAGCTTCTCGCTCCCTATATTTTACCCCTGCCACCTTTAGAATTTGAATAAGAATGTTCCAATCTACATGGTCAAAAGCTTTCTTTAAGTCTACAAATGCTATAAACGCAGGTTTCTATTTCCTTAAATGTCTTCTATGAGAAGTCGTAGGGTCAGTATTGCCTCTTGTATTCCTACATTTCTCCAGAATCCAAACTGATCTTCTCCGAGGTCGACTTCTACCAGTTTTTCCATTCTTCTGTACAGGATTCCTGTTAGTACTTTGCAGCCATGACTTATTCAATCAACAGTTATGTATACGGAGCGTATGTCGAAGGAAAACAAAAATAAATGGGAGAAGAAGAAACCAGATCAGTGACAAACTTAACATTAGAATTTGTGATCATGTATCAGATGAAGTGATCGAGTTCCATTCCCTTGGATCCAAACTAGTACACGACGGATGAAGCAAGAAGGATTTTAAAAGAAAGAAAAAACAGATTATTACAGCCAAAAAGGATATTCCCGGATAAGAAAGGTTTCGGATGAAACTTCCGAGAGTGTATGTTTGGAGCATTATCGTATGGAAGTGAAGCATGCACAATGTAAAAACCGGAATAGAAGATGATCGAAGCGCTTGAAATTCGTTGCTACAGAATTATATTGAAAATTATATAGATTGATAATGCGAGGGATGTCCAAAAGTAAGTTTCGGTGGCTCGTGAAATACAAACTGCAGTGAGAAGCCGATGAAGCTTTCCACAGATATGCTGGGCAGTGTCTCTGGTATGCCCGTGGGTCCCGCTGCGCCACTCTTTGCAGTCCTGAGCTAACAATGAGCTTGTAAAGGTGCCTAGACAATGATGTCTCCCATCAAGCATAGGTACCGGCCGAGTGAGAGATCTCGCTTGATTTCAAGCAATCCCATACAGCCTTGCTGCCATGGATTTCCTTCTTCATGACAATTCTCGGCCGCACACTGAGAACGCTTATGCAACGCTTTCGATGGGAAGTATTAGATAACTCAGAGCGGACGCTGGAAGTTGTGGATAACTGTCAGGTAACTGTCGCAAATGAAACATTTCTGATTTTCACTGATATTTTCATTTCACGACCAATCGGTACATACTTTTTAGACAACCCTCGTATAAGGAGCAATGCAGTTCTATGCATGAACTGTCAGGAATGAAACATATTGATGACACTGCCAAGATGAAGCGAAAAGATTTGTGTAATGAAATTACAGAATAAGTTCCATGATACTGGAGGGACTTGTGGAGGGTAAAAACTGTAGGGGTAGACACAGACTGAATATATCCAATAAACTAACGAAGACACTGGATTAATGTGCTTCTCTGAGAGGAAGAGATTGGCAGAGAAGAGAAATCGATGGAGGCCGCGTCAAAGTAAAGTAAAATATTAATGCCTTCTTTAAAAGTGAAATACCTGCGTTTGTTAAAATAATCAATGTAACAATTGACGACGTATCTACCGTTACTCTTCAATCAGTTGATACCACATTCGTATACCTCTTTTGTCAAGCTAAGGTCAGTAATGATATACAGTTTGACAAGCTGATTGATTTGAAGAAGAATAGGGGCTTCAGAATGGGGCTGCGATTGATGAACTAGTACCGAAGGAGGGAATACAAACGCGAGAAATAAAAACTAGCGCCGAACGACTTTTTCCAGAAGAAAAATTCGTGTCTACCGATGCTGACACATTCTAAAAAATAACCATGTTAATAATTTCAGAACCCGTTCCCTCAGAAATGTTCTATAGGAATGGACATCGACAAAACACGAATGCTGGAATCATAATGAATGGTTATAGAGTGATAAAAATGGTTCAAATGGCTCTGAGCACTATGGGACTTACTGCTGTAGTCATCACTCCCCTAGAACTTAGAACTACTTAAACCTAACTAAGCTAAGGACATCACACCCATCCATGACCGAGGCAGGATTTGAACCTGCGACCATAGCGGTCGCGCGGTTCCAGACTGTAGTGCCTATAACCGCTCGGCCACTCCGGCCGGCTGTAGAGTGATATTTTTCAACACAATACAACAGCCACCGTCGACCATGACGTATATTACACTTTCATGTCTTATAACGAACACCATTATGAAACAAATGGTGTCATTACGGCTAAAATACGATACGAACGATTGTTTATGATGTACTCACTGACAGAATTTCACGACTGTGCGTACAAATGGCATTCTCAAGCACTATAGGTGTTCGATAATAGACCTCTTATGTGTCACACACTGAATTCATCAAGAACCTCATCAGAGTTTTTCTGTTAGTTGCTGCATTTTACGAGCAACACTACGATGAAAATTTGTAGCAGATTTTGATTAACGGCTCTGTATATCCTAAACAGCTGACGACTTAGAAAAATCTGTTTACGGTAGGATAAGATACCCGAGGTAAAAAATTTGTCCCTGTCAGTAAGTTGAACGTAAAACAGAAGGAAAACATGTATGCTTGAAACCACAAACTCAACATGTTCTCACTGGACTCTGCAATCTTAAAGACGATCTAGGTAAAATAAAATATTAACTGCCCTATAGGAAATAATGAAAGCGCGGGGGCATGTTACCAGAGGTCTCCTAGTCGTAAACACGAAGTTGGACGTCACATGGTGTGAGTTCAGGCTGACTATACCGCCAATAAGGCTGTCCTCACGACACGAGGCAGTGTAAGGAACGAGAAAAAGAGTGACTATCAGGCGAGAAGTTTCGTAGAACTGTAGTGGTGTTCTACATTACAACATGGCACGGAAATACAGGTCAGAATCATCGAGAAACTGGGGAAAGGGCGAAGTGTGACGAGGAGTTTCGTAGTCGTCACAGTACTGTTCGACGTGGATAGGATGGGTGCCGAACCACATGCATCGCTGCCACAAGTATAAGAGTTTGTCGACCTCTGTCAACTGAAGCAAAAGAGGACCGACACAGTGTGCAACAGGCAAGAAAGGGACCGACGTCTGACAACAGATGCAGTTGCAGCCACATTTAACCATACAGCAAGACACTCAATCTCACAGTGGCAAGGCGACTGCAAAGGGCAGTTCCACTACGATACCCACATATATGCGGCACCGTTTGGTGTCAAGAGCCACGTCACCAACAAGGACTGGGGTCCCGTGCTCCTGAGTCGCGACTGTTGACGTACTGTCATGCAGCGATAGGGGGATACTCGTAATGCGCCCAGAAACACTGTCGATCATGATCATTTTGGCGGTCCTGGCTAACACCTAGTGTGAGGAACCTTGATGTGGAACACGGTAGATTCACTGGTCAACATTACAGGGAGGGACACGTTAGTCAGCCATATGTGTGCTTTTGTGGATGACAATGTGCAAAGTGTAGAAAAGCGCAAGTGGTAGAGCTGTTGGGATGAGAGGAAATTCGGTAAATGAATTGACTTGCCCGTCCCCCTGACTTAAATACCATCGGGCGCGTGCGCGATGCGTTGGGGACCGGTGCTGCAGCATATTCACATGCACGAACGACCGTTCGGCAGGTGTTAATCGTGCTAGTGGAGGAATGTAACACCCTATCACAAGATCTCAGTACCAACCTAAGCACGGGAGCACGTTGTAGACCACACTGCTGTCTATGGTGATCACATACCATGTTAAGATCATCATAAATCGTGGCGACGTCAGTGTAATTATTGTCGTTGGATAAGAGCATAATTTCTGTTCGTCTCATTACGTATTCTTTTACAATTACTTGCCAGTGACACATCCTGCGTGAGCTGTGAGATTCCTGCTGTCAGTGTTAACCACCAATGAAAACAGTTTGGCTGGTCCTTGTCTAAGTGCACCTGGTTATTATATTTATGTCACACGACGGAGTTAAGCTGGCCAGTTGCTATAGATATACATGGATAAAAAGTTTTCCCTGGATGTATTTTGCTGCGAACTGCAATAACCTTGCTGTTACGTTTCTATCTGAAGTGATAGTTTGTCTGAAAGACACGTGTCTAATTCTAAATGAGTAGTTTCATAAATTATTACAAGTTACTGAGAGGGCAGTTGTTCTTGTGTGTTTAAATAGTTTTAAACTGATTCGATTAATGAAAGTACAAGAATTCCTTCAGTGACACTGTGTGGATATGGTAATTAATTCTGATTCAACCACAAGTTTAAGTATGGCTATAATTGGCCTTACACACATAAGATAATAGATTTTTACTGCTTAGCTGATGTTCATTAATAGGTGATTAATTCTACAGATGATGTGCTGTAAAGAATTATTGTGTTTCTGGTTACTTAAGTCTGATATCAGTCCATTGTAGCTGATTTGTTGTTGCCTGTACTCTGAATTGCTTTGGTAATACCAATCACCGCAGTAACGAAAGACTACATTTCCTCGTTAAATTTTACTAAATTGTTCTTCAGATTGATTATAGTTTTTCAGTAAATAATTTTTAACTCATTTCACCAAACGTGCCACAAGTGCCGTGGTTTATCAGTGTTTAAATTTTGAAGTAACTTGTTCTCACCTAAGTGGTAATTTTGAAAACGCGTTAATGGTTTTATTTGTTATTTGACTTGCTTAAATGTGCCAAATAAATGTACAGTGTAACTGTCGCTGTTGATTGCCTGATGTGTCACTTGGTACACCACTTGCAAAGTAGGTTAGAAATCAGATTAATAATGTTACCCACGTAGCATATGTTCGCTCTACCTGTCAACAACAACGTTATTGACTGTGGACGATATCATCAGAATGTAAATAATTAAGTCACTGTAAAAAAGTCATTAATTTTGACACTTATCTTGAATGTAATCCCACTTAGATTTCCTCGAAGTTGTTGTGGCTTATCTTGTTGATTCTAGGGTGATTCCACTTTGACTGTTAGAAGGTCCAGATTAGTATTTTAGTAATACGTGAAGACCTAACAAATGCGTTTTTCAGGAAATTTTTAATGATCAAACAATCCCAGATCAGAATAATGGTACGGCAGAAATAATTTTTGACTTCGTGTTCACGATCCACATTTATAATAAACTTCTTGTAAATTCACATATACTTCTTCTTAATTGCCACATAATCAAGAAAACAATTTTGTATCAATCTTCATATATTTAATTTCCACTTTAAGCAAACACAAGATTTGACTGTTCTTTTACAAAGGGAAATAACAACTTAACTTCATCAAAGTGAATGAAAGACTGCTCTGTGCGCATTCACCCCAAAACGGTTACAAGTATGTCAAAGATTATGACAGTCTCACAGAAATGAATACACACAAAAACCATATCACTGTAATATATCGGTACATGGGAGTACATATACATTAATAAAACCAAATGTGAATATTGTCACAAAAATATGTCTGTTACTTCGCAGAAAAGTAGTAAGATATTGCTGGTGTTGAGAACTGGGGTTGGAGTGTCGTAATGGTCACGTAAATGAAAAACCATTACACACCACTCAGCCTATTGTGCTGAGCTGTGTCGCTGTCTAAATGTTGAATTCCATGCTGTGCTGACACATCAGTGCGAACGTTACTTTCGTCCTAAGGTTTTACAAATCACTCTATTCGAATTTAATTTGATCATTTCCGTGAAGATCAGAACAAAATTACATCTTCTTCATGTAACTATATACTACTAAGCAAGACGTAATTGCGCGATACTTTCATAGAGAAAGCAGTCACCAGGAATGAGCGTGTATTCCTCCTCAGATAACAAGTTTGCCGCGGAAGCGATGCGTTTCATACTATATGTCCATCCTCAGGAGAGGCGGCGCGCGATATTGGCGGCTGCAGCACAGCAGGTGTCGGCTGTTTGATGTGGCAGGCTCTGCGATGGGCCGCCTGGGACTGCGAGGCGGGGGTCAGGAGTTGCTGGCTGCTGATTGCGCCGGCAATCGAGCCAACTGCGCCCCTGGCAGTCCGTCTGAAATATTGGTCACGTGGGAACACGCCGCCTGCGAACTCGAGCGTGAAACAACCTGCAAATTAAAAGCACTTTCCGAAAATTAGAGGCCGTAAAATAAATACTGAAAACCGCCAAACTGTAAATTAAAACGCCTATACTCGGCAATTAGCTCTTCTTTCATTTGAAAGACTTTCAAATTTTATCCACTTCGCTCGTCCGTGGTCATAAAAAAAACTGTATGCCTTAGCTGAAGATAGCAGTGCCGCTAATGAAGTTATGGAACACTTCATACTTTAAAAATTATTACAATAAAATGTAATTATATTTCGAATTTCCGGAGACTAGTTTATTTTCCCTGCAGTTTAACGTGACTTTGTATTGAGAGTATTGAGTATCAAAAATCATATATTCAAGTTTCATATACTTTGACCTCAATGTCGTATCAATACTTGAAAGCAAAAGCCCTGTTCCTCGTAAACCGATCTTCCTTCAGTTGTGCCAGCGAGCTGCCGTAGTCTCCGTCGCTCTAGCCTAAAAGCAGCCTCTGTACTATTTATCGCTTTCATGGTTGATTATTACTCGCTATTTTCTGGCCGGTTAGAAAATTTGGCACAAGTCATAGATAAATAGCCAGTTATAGAGAGCAAACTTACTGCCAAACTACATGAGCTGATAAGAAAATTCTCACCATTAGCTTACGACACATGCTGCATGTATTCTCCCACAGTTGTAAGATTCTGTCGCTTCCAAAATATCCTATTAATAATGAAGAGGTAGTAATAAACTAAAACCTTTCCCAGCCATAGTTATTGTATTCCACTTTACATCCATATAGCACATCTCTACTTGATCTGATGTTCGTCCCCGGTAGCTGAGTGGTCAGAGCGACAGGGCCCCTGTTTGATTCCCGGCTGCGTCGGAGATTTTCTCCGCTCAGGGAATGGGTGTTGTATTGTCCTAATCATCCTCTCATCCTCATCGACACGCAAGTCGCCGATGTGTTGTCAACTCAAAAGAGTTGCACCAGGCGACCGGTTTACCCGACGGAAGGCCGTAGCCATACATTCCACTTCGTTTTCAGTTGTTCTGATTGCACTCGTTCTACAATTGGCATTACTCGTTTATCGCGAGCTTGTATGAGTTTTCCATTGCCGATTCGTTACTGTGCGATCACCTTTTTATTACGTAACAATTCCCCATGTATGAAATTTTCATGTAAGCATCGTAATTCTCACTTTCCTCACACACATGCACACACGAGTGCGCGCTCACGCGCACATGACCTATTCGCGTTTCACTCGATTCAAAATTGGACCGACAGAGATATTCGCGTTTTAGCTCTGGTACGACTTTAAAAATTCTTTCCACAAAATGTTTGACGTTTATACACTCGGGATGTGCTCTGCAAGCATGCTTCGGTTCTATTGACAATGTTCCGCAATATCACAACACTAATTCACATTTGAAAGCACGGCGCGCGTAGTACGAACTCCCGGGACCTGCCCTGCAGGTTTGCTCACGCCCGAGTGACTCACTCCGTTGCGACAAAGGATCTCTCTTTCTAGAGCTATTGGGCATCCCCACCAGCGATGCTGCTGTGGTATAGCGAATAAGAGTGAGGGTAAAATCGATCCTTTGGATACAGAAGTCCGTCAACTGCACATACGGTTCACGTCCACGCTGTCGCGGCATGCTACCAGTGTTAAAGACTGCGATGGAGCTCCGTATGCCACGGCAAACTGGCTGACACTGACGGCGGCGGTGCACAAATGCTGCGCAGCTAGCGCCATTCGCCGGCCAACACCGCGGATCCTGATGTGTCCGCTGTGCCGTGCGTGTGATCATTGCTTGTACAGCCCTCTCGCAGTGTCCGGAGCAAGTATAGTGGGTCTGACACACCGGTGTCAATGTGTTCTTTTTTCCATTTCCAGGAGTGTATTTAAGAAGCGCACTATAACTGAAAGGCAAGACGACCGGCCGTACACAAAGCCGAGAGGCGTTACACGCTTGCCTTCGCAGTTGCATCAAGCATATCGACTGTTCCACTGACGCGCAAACACGTACATGTGTAGCTTTAGCATATGTGAGTTTCCCTGTGGCACATAGGGATAGAGCCTTTAGCGAGTGCCTGACTTCCCGTAGGGTACACCGAAGCAGTCGATTCTGGCCACCTTTCCAGTCAACGTTAGTGATATGTTTCAATGACATCATCAACGAGCGTCGTATTTTAAAAAGTTTTCAATGCCTCTAAAAGTATAGCGTTCCGTTAAAGAAAACTGTACTTGCTTCAATATATTGGTAGTATGAGAGACCTGGGTTAATTGGCATAGATTTTGACAGATTTTGGTTTTTGATTTTTCTATTTCTTTTTGCAACACTTGAACTCTTGACTACAAAATCATATATGATCCATTAAATCAAAACGTATTTGGATCACCTCAAAATCACTTCTACAGAGAGATTGTAACTATTTCGACTAGCCCTGGGTGCTGGGTTTGCTGGCATACGCCTAGAGGTGAGATTTTCAAAAAAATAAATTTATTGTTAAAAATAGAGCTTGACATAGAAATTAAATCTCTTACATGTATAAACAACATTATGAACTTAAAAATATGAGTCAGCAGTGAATACTCCAAAGAAAAATAAATTCTGCTTACTATTATATACCTACAGTTACTGAAATAGAATTAATACATGTTTTAAATAAACCACGAATGTAGAAGTTGGGCGAATGTTTATTTGAAGAAGTGAGCTCAAATTCACCGCAGTTTCAGTTTGGCCGTGTCAGACTGAATCACCCTTGTCTAGATATCCCCACTTTTCCCTCTTTTGACAATGTTGGACATGTGAATCTCGTTGTCATTTGTTTCGACAATCTTCCCAGGCGCGAAGTTCAAAACGAAGTCCTTTACATGGCATTGAAAGTGATCAAGAGGGCCATGGTATTTTGGGGGATTCGTTTTCCATCTTCTTCAATGTGGCTTTTTGGCATCTGTTTGAGGTTCTCCAGTGTTGTTGGGAACTCTCGAATGGCAATCGTCAACATCCTCTTGGCAGGACCCTGATAGAGAAAGCTTCTTCGCCGTGGAGAAGTTCTTCAACCTGTAAACTATTATTGAGGATGACTGACGGGTCTTTACTGAAGGGAAAGCTAACATCTGACGTGCCTTCATCAGAATCCGTAGAAGATTTTCTAGGAAGTTTTTTTCTGGTATAAATTACAAACAGCCCTCTCGCCCTTCTTGACCATGGCTTTTTCTTCTTATGGGCCCCTTCAGCCGCTATTGTGTCTTTAATGGCACTACCTTTTAGAATAGCAATAAACATTCTTTTTCGGACACATCAGGATTGCTGTCGTGGCTTGGCACTGGGCAGAGGGCGGAGTTATCCTGAGGTGAAGGATATGTATTCACTGTTTATTTCTTAATGAACGGTAATGGAGGGGTTAGTTGATACAGGTGTATGGTAAATGATCCCTTAACTTACTCTGACAACTAGTCACATTTGGATATCAAAAACGAAATGGATATCACGCAGCCACAAAACAAAGATTATGACAGAAGCATGCAAGCACAGTTAATCAATCTTTCCTAAATGGTGAAGCAGGGTTCATTCCAACGATGACGTAACCAAGCGGACTGAAGTTTCGATGGATGATGCAATTTTGTGTACACTCCCAACAATCAACTTCCAAGCACCACGGCGACAGGAAATAGAGCCTGTGTGCGAACTTGCTCCTTATGCCAACTAACCCTTGTCTCCTCTATTACACTTACAACAAAGTTACGTGTCCTCTGGCTACGTCCAAAACCTCGTTGCGATCTATGAATTCTTCACGAGATAAAACTGGTGCAACTTGTAGGTGATTCGCCCTACAAATTTTTTCCTTGTTGTGGTTTATAATCTCAGACGTATTCTGGAGACAAGCTGGCAGTTAATACCCCTCGAAACTTTCAATGATGGGCCAGGCAAGAGACTGATTGGCCAGATAATAAGTTGTCAATGCATATAGAAAAAGAAATTATGTTGTTGAACACCTGTGTACTCAGATTACTTTGATGTACGTCAGTATTATGTTCCAATCTGAGGAGCTTTCACAGAAGCCACTAATTTCGAATAATCGTCTTCCCAGGTGGGAGACAATTTAACAGGCGAGCATTTCACAGATCTCCCATCACGTTGTACACAGTAGCGGACGTCTCTGTAAGTATCATATCTTGCAGGTTACAACTGCCTCCTTGATCAGCACTTAATTTAATGCGTTTTGCCATTTTCTGTTTCATACTGGCGCACGCGACTGCTCAGTGCATATAATTTCAAACAGCCAACGAAACATAACTTTCTCGTACACAAGGGCTCATAGCAGCTGGTGGTAATGGAAGGCACCGTAACGGCTGTACGATACGTGAATGCCATCCTCCGACCGGCAGCATGTTTGCATTGGTCTTCATGGACAACAATTCGCGCCCCCTTCGTTCACATCTTTTGCATGACTTCCTTCAGGATAACGACATCGATCGACTAGAGTGACCAGCAGGTCCTCCAGACATGAACCCTATCGTTCACGCCCGGGATAAATTCAAAAGGGCTCTGTTATGGACGATGTGACCCACCAACCACTCTGAGGGATCTACGCCGAATCGCCGTTGAGGAGTGAGACAATGTGGAATAGCAGTGCCTTGATGAACTTGTGGATAGTATGCCTCGACGAATACATGCATCAATGCAAGAGGACGTGCTGTTTGGTATTAGAGGTACCGGTGTTTATAGCAATCTGGACCACCACTTCTGAAGGTCTCGCTAATGGTGGAACAACATGTGCTGTTTTAATGAACAATAAAAAGGGCGAGAATGATGTTAAGTTGATCTCTATTCCGATTTTCTTTACGCTTTTCGGAACTCTCTAAACCGAGGTAATGCAAAAACTTTTGATGTGTGCATTTTCATCGTCGGCAATTCAGTCATCAAAGCCCATGAATGAACTATTTCCACGCATGTGTGATCTGGTGCCCATGGTCGAAACGGTTGCGTGGAAACCGATAGTTGGCAGCACTGACTCTCGGTCAGTTTATAGATTTCTCCGTGTTCGTTTTACTCTAGCCGTCACTTCTCAAGGACGTTAGGAGTCGCGAGAAACAAGATGTGGGTCAGACTGATATCACGTCAAACTGTAGGCCCGTTTCCCCAGTTGGATGACTGGGGTAGATTGCTTGTGGAAGTGTCATCCAGTAGAAAGACTTGCTCCAGCGGACTGGGCACAAGAAACCGTTACCCTACCTAGGCACATAATTAAGCCAGTTACGTTCGTTTGTACAGAACCCCGTTAAAGCGAGTCCTACTTGCACTTGACTGTTTTACTGTTATTATTATTATTACCATTATTTTTTGGTCCATCAATCTTCTGACTGGTTTCATACGGCCTATTGGGCTGTAAATCTAGGCATAATACAGCTTATGGCAGGAACGTCGGTGTTAGCGAATTAATTTCGACGTTACCTCGCGTCATCACTCTCAGTGTTTAGTACATGGATTCAACAATCAGAGATTGTCCAATATGCTGATATTATTCATTTTGTGGCAGCAAGAAAATCTTTCTATTTTGTTTAGATATTTGTCTCCTTCTGACTACCCAAATTTAAGCTAGGGCAACCAGATGCTTGACACGATGTATGCATTTAATTTCATTTTTTATTCCTACAGCCGTTATTGGTGACACACGTGGTTAGACAATAATTTCCGATTTTACCTACTGCAATCTTTTACTGATCGGGAGATTTGAATTTCATATTTTTGTATCTACTCAAGGCCTTTTCTTCTTGGAACCAGTATCCACATTCAGAGCTATCGTGGGAACTAGTATAAGAATTCAAGGAAAATGGCACATGCCTAGGTCCTAGTATCCATTGCCGTCTGAATCTCGTTGGCGAACAGGTTCAATCTGCTTTCAACATGGTTCCTGTTTGCAGAATCCTTATTAATCTAACTGAAGCAATTTGTGGTTTTCACACAACCACGGTACGCCAACATGAAACGTCTTCCGAAATTGCGTATCAGAAACTAATATCTATGCTCCTGTCACATAACTACGTTCTTTTATTCATTTTCACCGAGTTCTACATGCCACCATATTTACATACTGATGATACATCGACTATTCTGCAAGAGATACACATTTACACTCTTATGTTCCATCCATTAGTGTGCAAGAGATACAACATATGCACCATCAAACACAGAGAATGTCATTAATACAGTAGGAATATATTACGATATTGCACATTATAAACTGCGAGAGATAGTTCAATTTAGGTTACATATTTCGTACACTGTTTAGTTTTTTCTTGAGAAAATGTTAACAGCACTGCCCTGTCTTTGTTTACTTTAATTTAATAGTTTGTCGAAAATCAGTTTTTCACACTTTATCACAAGAAAGATGGTGAATGAATGATAATCGCTGAATCTTAAATACTTCTCACAGGGAAATGTGCTACACTTCAGGAAGTTCTTTGTTGCTCTCACGAATCACGATGCGGCGGTTTCTCGAAGATTGTTGTATCTTAGAAAAATACTCTTAGCTAGCTTACCGATTAGAAGAGTTCAAACACGACTGTTGCGGCTGCAGCGGTACGTAATTGTCGAACATACACTATGAACTTTAAACTGTTTAGGTAAAGGATGCACTACTGGATTATGCGGGCTATAATTCATAAACGAAGGTTTGCGTTTCTAACAATGACGACAGTATGACTGAGTATTCAAATGAAGGTTCGTTGGTTTACTAATTTCACATTAAAATGACTGGAACCCGTCGAACTGTTTTATATAATGGTTGAAGACAAGCCACAGCTCACTCCACAGAACTAGGTCGGTCTATCGCCACTCGTAATAAAGTCCCTGACAGTAATCTTCACAGTCCCTTACCTGTCTTACCAAATAGAAAATGTGTGCTGCTCGAAGAAATCACGGTATAAGTTCATTATATTAATGCGAGTCCTTCTGGTTCTAGATTGTTCACTGTATCTTCTGCTTCTTCTACCTCCTGGTACTTTCTGTGATGATCTATAAATATAGCTAATCGCTTGTAATTGTGGTTTTCGTCTTTGGTCTTCTCTACTTGCTGTTTTCTCTTCTGCACCAATCTTTCGTGTAAATCTTCTTACCGGAACAACAGCAAATTATTGGAACAATAGGGGAGCCATCGCTTTTCAGAAAGTTCTCATTTCCACTCGTCTCTCCTTGTAAATTATAGCCTTCGTCTTAATACAACGTCCCTTAGTTCTTACAATCTTATGCACCTTCCAACGCTACTAAATATGTTCATAAATTAATTAATTTTTCACATGTTTACTCCTGTACTGTCAATCCTGGAGTCGCCACCTTTCATGTTTCCTATTGGGCCACAGCTCCCAAAATAGACACAGTTTACATATAACTACGATGAAACACACTATTACGACTCAAGAAACATATTCTTTATGTGCCAGAGACACATACTCGTGCTATAAATGAAAGACGAAAAAAGAATTACGGAGCCTTACAATATATTTCAAATACATATTAAATTTGATGGGAGACCGTAGCACTATCAGTGAAGAGGCTGTAATACGCTCGTTAGCCAGCTACACCGGGAGCTGAGTGACCAATGTGAGCTCTATGGTTGTTTATGAGACAACCAGTCAAAGGAGGGAAGATGACAAGAGTGTGTATTGGAACGGAGTCGGTGAGTGTGGCGTTGGTGTTGGCCACCCAAACGTAAGGATACCGCGAATCTGGAGTGTGATAAGACATATTAATGTAGGAGAGGGTACGCTACTCGAAGGAAGAAGCTGGATTTCTACGTGGAGAGACAGGAAACAGGAAGACAACATCTCTGTGAAATGGTATAGTGCTTAAATGAGCTTGTTTATGCGTGGGAGATAGGAACAGTTTTCGGCAAAGGACTGGAGTGTTTGTAGCTTTCTGCTGAAGCCACTAATTCCCAAAGAGAACCTATAATAATAATAATAATAATAATAATTTCGTGTGGCTTAGTGGTGTGGCGCAAGTCTTTCAACTGGACTGCACTTGGCTACTTGCGTGTCTCTAATCTGCCCCTGTTTTAAGACAGAAGATAGGGGACCTACAGTATAGTACATAATCCGAACCACGTGCCGTTTCCGGTGACTCTTAATGGTTGAGAGGTGGCGAGAGTGAGTCTATGAGTTAGTTAGGGAGTTACTGAGACTTAGGAAAGTTTAGAAACTGAGTTGCAATACGAATCCTAGTAGTGCTGGAGATTACTTTAATAACGTAGATCCTGATATACATTAAGTAAAATAGGCTCACTCTCAATTAATATTGATGTGTCCTAATAAGTACTTAATCTTTCCTACATATAAAGTATTTTCAGGAATTTTGTGTTGCTGCTGCATTCGAATATGTCCATTCATAATTGTGTTGTAACCGAGCGAGAGGCTCGTTGTTTTACTTCGATATTTTATTGTTAGTTTTCCGCCGTTAATATCGCTTAAGTTGGTCAATACTCTAAACGGAAGCTTAGTCTTCGAGAAAAGATCAGGCAGAAGTGCCTGATGTGTCACAGTTAACGAATTACCTTTGTCTCACGAAGTCAGTATTTTTATAGCGAGGCTGGCGACCCAATTAATACCAGTTATCGGTTGTGGGACAGTTGGTATTAAAGGCAGCTGACAATAACTAACTTTGATTAGTCAGATCAGTAAAGGCGTGGTAGTCACATACCTATGTTCTTTTCATTTGCCTTCCTATATTTCTGTCTTGTAACCAGCAGCTTACAACTTCTACAGTTAAATAATTTGAAAAAGAAGTTGTTTGACTCTGTGTCTGCATTGTTTTAGGATGTACTGCCAACGGCACCAAAGTGCTTTTCTCATGTATTATAAAAATAGTTATTGAGATATGAATCAAACAGCGCAATGTGAACGTAGGTGCAGTAATGCTAATGATGTCCTCTACTACAATTTCTAAAGTTCAATGATAAGAGTATATTCTGCTTTGACGCACCCTGAATACTGAGTGGGTTAATCTCGTCATTGGAGTTAAGTCGGTCTTAATAGCTCAGATATAGTGGGTAGTAAACTCACTATCTAGTTAAAGTAACGGGTAACTAAACTAAAAACTATACTAAACTCCGTCCGAATAAATCTCGGAAGACCCTAACGATATTTCCCAACCGCCGTGTCATCATCAGCCTACAGACGACACTGGATGCGGATATGGAAGGTGGGGGGGGGGGGGGGGGGGGGCGGGGGCGGGTGCAGTCAGCACATCGCTCTCTCGACGGCTGTCAGTTTCCGTGACTTCTCAGTCAAGTAGCTCCCAGTTGACTTCACAAGGACTGAGAGCACCCCGCTTGCTAACAGGGCTCTACAGACCAAACGCTCAACCATCCAAGTGCCACCCAATCCCCGCAGTATTTATTACATTTCAAAATTATTCTCAGTTAGCTTCGATACTAAATTTTAAAAAAGAATTACAAGTCCGATATTCACTCGATGAACGATTTTGTCGTTCAGCACTGAAATGTTATGCAGTCCTCTAAACGAACGGAGTTAGACTCGGTACACGAAAAATGCAGAGTCTACCCAACTCCTGTCAGAATAAATGTGAGTGCTGACAACAGCGGATTTTCGAAGTCCTCACTAAGTTACCGTTTACTGAAGTCTGTGGTATGTATAACTGATTTGTTTATTAGACTTGTGGAAAACTCTATAAACCAAAAAGATGTAGGGTCTACTTTTACAAGGACCTGACAGCTCTCACAGGCAGCATCGCAATATTGCAGGACAAGAATAGGAACAACGGGGCAGCTGGAACGACAGACCGTTAGCGCGGCGCCTGGGGACGCAGGCTGGCGGCTGCATTGCGCCGCTGGACGGGTTGCGGACCCACACGGGGCGTAACTCGGCGGCGGCTGCTCCGCGACCGCAGCCCGAAGGCGCACAGGCGGACAGCCGCCCCAATGAGACCATTCCAGCCGGTGGCGCCAGCGGCCGTCGGTTAGGCGCGAGGCGGCAGCGGCAGCCGAGCCAGAGGCGCAGCCGGAGCCAGATAACCGCCTCTGCGGCCGACCCAATTCCGGCGCGCAGATTGCCGTCTTCGGTCGGCAGCGTCTGCGGCGGCTCCGTCCTCCTCCGAGGTGGCCACGTAATAAGGACGCCGGCAGCAGCGCCGATGCTGACGCCGCCCTGCGGACATCGATCGCGCTTCGGGCAGGCCTGCCGCAGTCTGCGCTAATTACTGGCGCGCGGCCCGAGCTGCCAGTCGTGGCGTGACACCTCTCAGTCCGACGCAGTCTCTGGTGACGGTACCAGAGGAATCGCACGGTTGCCGTGAATTTAGTGTTCGTCCACACTGCGATTTTTCCGTACTGCGTGATCGGTTTCAAATGTAAACATTCATCTTCACTAAATAAGTACGGCGTATCACTTTGCAACAGCTATTTCAGGTAACACAAAGAATCGATTCTACAATTTGGTCGAGAAGTCCTGTCATCCACCTCTCTTATCGTCCTGGTGTATAAATGTTCTCCATTTGTCTTTCTCTTTCTTCAAATAAAGACAGAAGTCATGAGAAATAGTAAAAGTGAGAGCACCGAGAGACTTAACATTATAATTGCTGATCACGAAGCAGATGAAGTTATCTGTTACCTAGACTGCAAAATAATTCATGAGGAATGGAGCAAGGAGGACATAAAAACCAAACTAGCAGGGGAGAAAAGGGCATTCCTGGGCAAGAGAAATCTGCTGTATCGTAATTCGAGGGAGCAATTTCTGACAATGTGCGTTTCTACCAGAGCATTGAATGACAGTGGGACATGGACTCTGGGGAAACCGAAAGAGAAGAGAATCGATGCATTTGAGATGTGGTGCTGCAGAAGAATGTTGAAAATTAGGTGGACTGATAAGCTACGGAATGAGAGTTTTCTCCGTTGAATCGGTAAGGAAAGGAATACATGGAAAAAACTTACAAGAAGAAGGGACAGGATGTAAAAGACGTGTGTGAAATCTTATGGGCTTAACTGCTAAGGTCATCAGTCCCTAAGCTTGCACAGTACTTAACCTAAATTACCCTAAGAACACACACACACCCATGCCAGAGGGAGGACTCGAACCTCCACCGGGAACAGCCGTGCAGTCTATGACTGCAGCGCCTCAGACCGCTCGGCTAATCCCGCGTGGCTGGACAGGATCTGTTAAGACATCATGGAATAACTTCAATGGTACTAGAAGGAGCTTCAAAGGGTAAAAACTGCAGAGGAAGACAGAGATGTGAATTATCCAGCAAATAACTGAAGACTTAGCTTATAAGTGTGTTACATGAAAAGGTCGGCACAGGAAAGGAATTCGTGTCACACATCAGGCCAGTCGTAAGAATAATAACAGAAAAAAAATTCTTTTGTTTATTTTCAGATGGTGGACACATCTACCTACGATACGGAAGAACGTATTCTGGCGTATTCGTAGGCTCATGAACGTGCACACACCGGGAAAACCTTTTCTTCAAAAGGGGTTTATGACTCAGAAGTAGCAACAATTGCAGAATCAGTTTCTTCTGTGTAGCGAAACAGTTTTATTATTTCTGACGTTTTATTATCACGTTTGTGCCAATTTCTCTTCATCTACAGTCGTGCTGGCTTATTTGGTCCGTTACGTAATGCATCCAGAATCATAATGAAATTATAGCATTGTACACATGGTTCGCACGTTCCAATCTCACTGATTTGGCTGAAAGTGTAATGAACGAAACTTCACGTTTGTGGGTAGATATGCGACGCCTTTCCGCAAAAGTCAGGTCTTCTACTGTTTACTAGCCATTTTGGTTTTTAAAGGTAAAAGGCTTTCTTCATTACTTACATGTACGTTACAAGATAATGCTAAATAAACTGTCCCTTTCTTTACGATTTCATATCTACCAGGGTCCACTGAAACTACAGAAATACAAAAGTTGTGCCATTTTTATGTTATTACCACTTTCTACGGAGCTGCCTGTGCTCCTTATCATAGAAAACTATTTTGTAAACGAATATAAATGATACTATTCACACTCATCCGACATCGTAAACAGGAATGTAGTTTTCATCACTTAACACTTCCGGGCTGAGATGCCGTGGTCCATACATAGAAGTCTCCCCTGACGTTTCGCCTTCGACTGCGGAAGGCATCCTCCGAGGACAATCGGCGAACTCGAATGACGGTGCGAGTGAGCGCCGCATATATAAGCCATCCAGAGGGCGCCGCTGGCAACTCTCTCAATTGAAATTAATTGATTCTCACGCTTTTGCTGCAATGTTAACATACAGCTCAATGCCTTCATCTTTCTATTAAAATTATTGCAGTGTTTGACAATCTCAATGTCCTCTCTGTACTTTCGCGCATAATAATGCGACGTCTTTGCTATGACGGTCGTCTCATTGCACTTTATTACATGATCACCTTCCTGAAACATATGTTCCACTAAAGCCGATTTATCAATATGTACTAGGCGGCAGTTCCTTTTATGTTCACCCAGACAGGTGTTGACGCTTCTTTTTTTGTGGCTATATAGACCTTTCCCCAACTGCATGGAATTTTATAGACATCTGGTGTAGCTAGAGGATGTCGTTTATCTTTTGCGGATCTGAAACATTATTTTGTTTTCGTGGCGAGTCTGAAAACAGTTTCCACATCGTACTTGCTTAAAAATTTTCCAATGCGATCAGTTACATTACTGATAAATGTTAAGAACACTTCCCCCTTGGGATGGTGTCGACCTTCGTCCGTCCTGGTTATCAGTCTAGGGCGTGGTGCACGAGCTATCTCTCTGTTGGAATACCCATTCTTCTTGAAGGTCTCTCTAAGGTATTCAGTCTCATCATCTAACTGAGTTGGTTCACATATTTTGTGCGCCATGTCAATAAATGTTTAAATCACCCCTCTTTTATGTCTTGGGTGGTGGTTAGCATCTTTCTACAGATAATGACCAATGTGGGTGTCTTCCCTGAAAACCTTATGACCCAACGAACCGTCCTCTCGTTTGATTACAGTCACATCTAAGAAGTTCAGGTGACCATCGATTTCCTTTTTCATAGTGAATGGAAATCTTGGTTTAATACTATTAACATGTGGCAGGAAGACATCCAGTTCCTCTTCCCCATGGGTCCATATAACAAATGTATCGTCTATATAACGATACCATATGGCTGGTCTTTTTCTAGCTGTTTGCAGCGCCCGTTGTTCAAAGTTCTCCATGAACAAGTTAGCCACAGCTGGACTAGGAGGACTTCCCAAGCCACCCCATCAATCTGTTCATAAAAAATATGGTTATACTGAAAATGGGAAGTCTTCTTAGTCAAGCTGTAGCAAAAACGGCATTCCTAGCTAAGAGAAGCCTACTAGGTTCAAACATAGGCCTTTATTTGAGGATTAAATTTCTGAAATTGTGTGTCTCGAGTACAACGCTGTATGGTAGTGAAACATGGACTGTGGGAAAACCGGAACAGGAGAGAATCGAAGCATTTGTGCTACAGAAGAATGTTGAAAATTAGGTGAATTGACAAAGTAAGGAATGGGGTGGTTCTGTGCAAAATCTAAGAGGAAAGGAATGTGTGGAAAACACTGACAAGGAGAAGGGACGGAATGATAGAACATCTGTTAAGATATCAGGGAATGTCTTCCATGGTACTAGAGGGAACTGTAGAGGGTGAAAACTGCAAAGGAAGACAGAGATTGGAGTACATTCAGAAAATCATCGAGAACATAGGGTGGAAGTGCTACTCTGTGATGAAGTAGTCGACACAGAAGAGTAATTCGTGGCGATCCCCATCAAACCCAAGGGAAAAAAATTGGGCCAGCCAGCCACAGACATCTTCGTACGGGCTCATCTATCACTAATTATAGATACACACAACTGTGTCATGACACAGTCGGAATACCCATGCTACGTTACTGTAGCACGCTGTTACACTCATTTATAAACTGGAGTATCGTGCCGCAATTCGTTTATTGTATTTGAAGTGAAACTACACTGCAGCAGTTCATGTTCAGTTGGGAAAGGAGTACGGCAACAACGGAGAGTCATATGACACAGAGATCAATTGGAGCAAAAGCTTTCAGCGTCTCAAGTAAATATGAATGACCATGTCAATGTGAAGTACTGGGCATCGCAAGACGAGTGGAGGCCTCAGTACCTCGAAAGAGCGGCGTATCATAATGGAGGAGGTAGAAAAGGAAGTGAAAATCAGTCCTGAATCTGTTTGTAAGACCTTTCACATTTGAACATGACAAAGATCGCCGCCTGCCAGGCTCCACCACTACTTATACTAAAAAACTCTCCATACCGAGGGCTGCGGAAACGTGGCAGCTCTGTTAGGCAAATACAGATGACTTCATTAACAGCCTTATCTCCACAGACGAGTATATGGGTGTATCACCATGAGACTTGCAGAGAAGCAATCCAACCGGTGTAAAAAATGTCCATTCATTGCCATCGAAAAAGATGAAGACGAAACTATCATCAGGCAAGATGCTGTTGATTGGTTCTGAGGCTCTACGATGTGGTATTGATAGACTATGCTCGGAAGAAGCAAACCGCCATAGAAGTGTACTATTTAAATCTCTTCATAAAGTTGCGCGGAAAGCTGTCAAGACGGAGCGATGCACGAAAACGAGGAGATGCTAATACCTCACGAGAGTGCTGCAGCTACTTCTGCACAGAGTAGTCACACATGTTTCTGCTATGGACTATCAAATTTTACTTTACCTCATATTCTCCTGAAACTGCTCCGAGTGACCTCTTCTTTTTTCCTCGCATGAGGAAACCCTTGCGTGGCAATCATTTCCAGAATGACGACGAGAATATTGTTGAAGTGTAACGTTCCCTGCATGTCCTAAATGCAGATTAATCGATGTGTGACCCCCATGTCGTGTCCAACCGCTCGAGTATATGCCGCATGTGCTTCCTCGAAACGCTCGAGAATAGCAGGAGTTGGTGGCGTCTTGCCGGGTAGCATCCTCCGTCGAGCTTCATGCGCATTAGCGTCAGCCAGTCCATAAACATAAACCATAAATCGTTGTTCTTTAAACGAATACTGGGCCACCATGGTAATATTGTATTTGTTTATGTTAACTGGGGACCTATAAACGACGGAGAGGCTCCGTCCCCGCCGCAGTGGTCCACAACCCCACCACGATTGCCGCAGCCCACTTCACCCCTCCGCCACCCCACACCGAACCCAGAGTTATTGTGCGGTTCAGACCTTCAGACCCCGGTGGACAACCCCACCTCCCCCCCCCCCCCCACCCCCGCATTCGCCAAGGCAAATGGGAAACTGCCTAAAAGCGATTCACAGACTGGCAGGCTCACCAGATCTCGACACAAGTCCGCCAGGCGGATTCGTGCCGGGGACCAGGCGCTCCTTCCTGCTACAGAAAGTCGTGTGTTACACCGCTTGGCTAACCGGGCCACCATGCTTACTGTGTTCCTAAATCGCAAGTGGCTTGTGTAGCTCTGAAGCGAAGTTTATTGAGGTGGAGACAAACAGCAAGATCTATTCGACACATGTTGCCCATCATGTTGGGGCAGTGACGGGGCGAGGGACGTTTGTATGTGTGAACCGACAACCAAAGCGCCGCCCATCAACCGACGAACGGCAACAGGGCAATCCAACAGCCAATCGGAGAGTGCAGTGCCAAGATTTCCGCAATTTAAAAATGGTTCCTACTCGCATCAGCTATCCAAGGTTAAAATTTCGTGACATACTTTCCCCTTATATACATAAGTCTTTGCACAACAAGTATGTTGCATATAGACTTCCCTGCACGATGGGTGTTGGAAGTGGGAACAGTGTCAGCCTGCGAAATCAACCTGCTTTACAAGGCAGGGTCAAGGCACAGTTTTCCTGGCCCCGACATGTTGATTGCCCTGTATGTCAAGTGTGATGTGCTGGAGTTGGGAACATGAGGTGGTCCAGCACCCCCTATAGAGGAAAGCCTGAGCGCCCGCTCAGTGACGTCACGAACGTAGTCCGGTGCCGGTGCTGGCAGTCCATTTGGCGACAGCAATAGACTGTTAAGGGAACCACGCGAGAAAAATTCGTACAGAAATCTGACATACCTGTCTCACGAATTACAAGATTTCCTTTCCTAAATGACCCAGTTTTTTTGTCTGTAACTTATTTCTGCATACCTTCTGGCCCAGACGTAATAGGTGGATGTAATAACTTTCAGTATCTGATGCATCAAAAGTCCCAAATGAATGGACCCATTTCATTGTAGTTTATTTTAAAGTTGCTTTAATGGGGATTGTCAAGACTTGTTTGATGACAGTCTGGTTAACCGTTCAAAGATCGTCAGCTACACAAAGTGAAAGTGTTTGCCACCAGTGTGCTCTTTTCCAATACCACTCCTAAACGTGTTTTAGCATAAAGTGTAAATCTCGAAAAGGCCAATCTAAAAGTCTGCAACGGTATACATTTATCTTTTATGGCTGATCACCATTCACCCTTCTTCCGTTTTGCAGTTCCTGTGTAAGACGATTTTTAATGACAAAATTTTTTATTGAAAGCCACCCCGAAAGATTCTCGTATGCTCTCGCGGACTTTCTATTAGGATTTTTGTTTTGTTTTTTTAAGTTAAATATTGCATCACTTTGACGCAGGTCTAATAATGTGGACGGAATTTTGCAAAGTAGCACACTGGCAGCTAACATTTAACGGACACTGTTATTGCCGCTGTTTTTTCCTTATGTAGCAAAATCCATTTTAAAACCTGATTGGATGTTATACCTGTGAATTAAAAAAAGAAACACGAAAATTGGGCAAATAGTGTTGGAATTGTAACACCCTCTATAGAGAGGCACAGGTAATAAGCAATTGTATGAGTCGTTTCAAAAACTAACACTGCACTGAAAGACATGTTCCACATATGTTTTAGTCCACCATTTCAGCAACCTTGTATTCATGATTTTTTTGATTTAAAGACATTTCTCCTGTTAATAGTTTTTAAGTGAAATGTAGTTCTAATGAATGATATGATGTGTCTTCTAAGTTTGTGCAACTTTCCCTAAGAAACTTTCTTTCCACTAAGAAAATCTCACTGACAGAAGATGAGTATATAATGGTATTGACATAAAGTTTTGGTATGCCAATACAAATTTCAATGAACTCTCTTTTCTCGGTAAGTTAACTAAATTTCCATTATGTATTGAAATTACATGAGGTTTCAAAATACAGATTACCAGGTTAGAATTTCGGTGCTCTAAACTGAATACCTTAGAAGAAAGAATGTTTCTGTAGTAAGAAATATATATTTTGAAACGAACTGTTTCCATGAATTGCACATAAATATTTTTCAACTACGAAGTAAACTTTCATTTCATCTGTTGATAAGTTTTATGACGTGATGTGAGCTGTGATAAAATAATTGTGAAAAGTGAACACTTACCTTCATTTGGCATCACATTTGGGCTGCACTCACCAGTGGCTTAGATACTTCATCCTTCCATAAGTTGGGGGAAAGGGGTGGGGGTGATGGTTCAGCTCTATTTAGTTGCAGTACGTTAACAGATCATCATTCCAAAATATATCTACTGGTAATAGTTTAGAAGTGGAACACAAGTTTCATCTACTGACCATGCTGATATGAATGAACGCAAATGAAGTAAAAAAATTATGTGTATGAATGAATTTATTTATTTCTTTTATTCATCTTCCATACACTCTTGTCAATAATCACTAACACATGGAATGAGAAAAATTTTAGATTACAGTGGTTCACAATAGAAAATTATAGATGTACAGTACGAATACTATGTAGGGACAAAATAATTCAGACTTATGGGCACCAAGTCCAAACATTAACAATAAGCACATTCTTGAGACTTAAGTTTCATAATTTTAGGAACAATAATGATAAATTTTTAACAACATTAATTATTAAATTGCTATTTCATAATCTCCAGGGTAGTAATGGAAGGTCTTTGAGTAAGTGGGACACTAAAAGAATGCAAATAAAACACTGCACCATAAAGTTTTGTGTAGGAAGAATGCATATGAAAGCACTGTAGTAGAAAAATGGCGATGCATGCAGACATTATATTAGGCCACCCTGTAAATTGCAAGTAATTACCATCTGTAAGTGTATGTTATATGGCAAAAATGTGTCAAGTGGTGTTGGAATATGATCTGGTTACATTAATTAGATTAGATGAGTGAAAAGCAATTGTGACAGGCTTAAGCTTTTTGAATATTCTTTTATAACAAATATATTCAAAAAGCCAACAGAAGGGTGTACCTGAGAGTCCACCTCAGATATTTTCCTTCTCAGCAAAGATGAGCTAACAAGAAGGCACTTTACGGCACAGAGTAAGAATCTATTTAAAGAGCTCAGTAATTAGTCAACCTGAGGGTTAGTGGCACTCAATAGTGATTGTAACAGAAGTGAGAGCTGTTCCACAATTACATCACTTTTAGATGAGGAGACCTGTCAATCATTATACACAAAGGAGGCCATGAAAGTACTGCAAAGCCCTCCCCTACCAGCTTCTCCATGTGTAATGGTAGTAAAATATATATACAAACATGATCTACATAAGAAAATGTTGAGAGAACAACAGTTATAACAGCTGCAGAGAAAGTAGTAAACTCAGAAAAAGAGAGGCAATTGTGACAGCATGCACATCTGCACTCATAACAGTGACAGTAGTAGAAGACAGAGGAACACTACAAACACTATGTGAAATCGAAGTTTGTCTACCTAAAGTATGTGTAAATACTATTGTGGCATTTTCAATAGTAACAATTAATGTATCATTACAAATTGGCAGATTTCTCACATGTATCACAAGCTAAAGTAATAACTTCAGCATACAAAGAATTGTGTTGCAGAGAATGTAGAGAACTATAGAGCAATTTTGCGCTGTCTTCCATTTATCACCAAAACAAACTAACCTTGTTTTCAAAAAAAGTGGAGTCTGCCATAGCACAGTTTGTGTAAGTTTTTCTCAAAATAATAAAGTGATCAAAATGGCAATGTCTTGTCTTTGTCAAAGGCATGTGCCATGTTGGGATACATAACTTTATTAGACAAATTAGAAATACTATGAATAAGGCGTACAGCAAAGAAGTGGTTTAAGTCATACTTGGAAAACCAAGTGAATTGATTTATAGTTTTCACATACTATTAAAAGATTACTATTGGTCCTCTCTGCCTACCACACCCCCTCCCCTCCCTCCTGTATGTATCATTCACCACCCAACTGAGAAAGAATTAGTGGAAGATTCTTTATATTAAAGATTAATTTCTTTGACAAAATTTTCAAGTTAGGCCATTAGTGTTGATAGCTGTTAGCAGCTGTATATTAAAATATTTATATAAACTCTCAGCCATAATTTGCAATTTGGTAAGATTGACTAGTTTCAGATTAACATACTTAGTTCAGCTTAAGAGGCATTTGTTGATGTGGCAATATTACTGATGACAGGTTTTGTATTAATGATTTAAAAAGAATCTAAGATAAAGATTTCAAAATTATGTTGTAAGAGTTTGCATTGTTCACCTCGTGATTTTTGAAATTTTTTTCCATTAACGTTTTTACAGTAGTTGTTAAAAATATATTGACACCAACCCAAACAACACTTTTCATTATTGCCTCAGAGGAATGTCCATTGCAGCATACCCCACCAAATAATAAAAAGTCATTTTCTTGAAGATTAGCAAGTGCTACTGCACAGGCAATAGCACATTGATTCGTACAGGCAAGAAAATCTCTTTCACGTTCTTTGATAAGTGTAGACAATCATATTTAAAATAGTGTCCAATGGGTATTTTAGTCCTCCATGATCAAGTCTCTGTATCAAACTAAAATGTTTGTTTATTGGCAACTGCTTTTCAATCACAATTTCATTAAGGCAACTGTCACATTTCAGCTTTTTAATCACTGCATGAGCACAGTTGCCTTCAATGAGAGTTAAAGACGTTGCAATATCTTTTACTGAAAGAACATCGTCTACAGTTACACTGACTTGTATGTCTAATGTGTCTGTTTCTTCAACTTCAGAAAAAAAATAATTATGGCCCCTACTGTGATATTGCCATAGGAAGGAGAATATAAAACTAAAGGCATTACACTTTGAATTCGAAGCTTCTTTTCTGTTTCATAGACTTGTGTCACTGAAACATTGGATTGGGAACCTGCAAGCTGTCTATAATTTCCCAAACGCCGCTCAAGCAAATCTGTTTGTAGCTTGGATGTCAGTAAATAGCTCATACCTAGCTCTGCAGTACAGCATCGAGCAATCTCTACAACGGCATATGTTGTATGCTGAATAGCAAAAAATGTTTCTTTTGTGAGAAACCCACTTGACAAACCCTTTGCTTTCCACACATCAAGCCAGTCTAGAAAATCTACCAAAAATTGCATAGAAACGGATCCATATACGGATTCTGTTTGTGTTTCCCTTTAAACACTGATTTCACATTCATGACATCTAACCATTTTATTATTATTATTATTATTATTAGTCGTAAAGCTCCCATGTGAAAGACGCTAAGTAAAGCTGGTCACTTTCCGTTCTTCTGGTTCTTTTTATTTGCCCACCAGTTTTTCATTGTTTGCGAAAATTTAGTTCTTCTTTCTTCGCTCCATTTTGTTCCGGTTCTCGGTGCTTTTGTCTCTGGTTTAACCTCCCACTTTTCAACATTTATTCTAAAATTGTTCCTTGCAGCTATTTCTTCTTTAGTAATTTTTGCTAATTCCAAATCTTTTTTTACTTTTTGGATCCATTCTCCTCCATTAACAAGAAAATCTACGTATTTTACAATTCTTTTTGTTAATCTGTGTTCAGGAAGTCTCATAATGTGGCCATAGAATTTAAGGCGTCTTTTCCTCATGTCTATCTCTATGTTAGAATATTCTTCAATTTTTGATGTTTTCTGTAATCTATATCCATTCTCGGTCCATCTTGGTCCCAAAATTTTTCTAATTATTTTTCTTTCTTCTTTCTTTAGATTTTCTAGATCAGTTTTCCTGTTTAGTGCCAAGGTTTCGCTGGCATATAACATTGATGGTTTAATGACTGTATTGTAATGCCTAATTTTTGCATTTAAAGATAAACATTTTTTATTATAGAGGTTTTGCACTAATCCTAAACCTTTACAAGCTTTTTGTATTCTTTCTTGTTGTGCAAATTTTTCCGAGATAATTTCTCCAAGATATTTGAAGTATGGTACTCTGTTGATTTCTCCGTATTTTGTTTGTAATTTGGAAATTTCTAAATTTGTTGTTGTAAACACTGTCTTTTCAAATGATATCTGTAGGCCGACTTTTTCTGCACATTCTTTTAGAATTTCTACCTGTTTTATAGCCATCTCACTATAATCTGCCATTATTGCGAGATCGTCTGCAAAGGCTAAGTAGGGGATTCTTAGGTTATGTTTCTTGGTTCCTAATGAAATTGGTTTCCAGCACTTTTCTTCTTCAAGTTTCTTCTCCCATTCTTCCATGACTCTATCCAGAACTACATTGAACAACAAAGGCGACAACCCATCACCCTGTCTAACCCCAGTTTTTATTTCAAATGGTCTTGAAAGTTTTCCCATAAATTTCACTTTGGATTTTGTATTTGTTAATGTCTGTTGAATGATTTTCTGTATTTTCCGATCCAATCCTTTTTCCTCAAGAATCCTAAATAGTGTGGGTCTGTGGATTGAGTCATATGCCTTCTTGAAGTCGACAAAGACATACACTGTAGGCTTGCCTCGCATCTTCCTTATCCTTGTGATTAATTTTAGGTTTAAAATTTGCTCTGGGCATGATCTGTTTGGCCTGAACCCAGCTTGGAAATCTGAGATTTTGGGTTCTAGCATTTCTTGTGCTCTTTCAAGAATACAAGCCGATAAAATGTTATATGTGACAGGAAGTAGAGAAATTCCTCTGTATTTATTTAAATCATGTTTATCCCCTTTTTTGTGTAATGGATGTATTAAGGCACACTTCCAATCTTCTGGGATTTCTTCAGTGACCCATATATTTTGAATAATTCCTACTAGCTCCTTTCTTGAATTAGGCCCTAGATTTTTGAGAAATTCAGCTACAATTCCATCGTCCCCGTTTTTAGTTTCTTTATGTGTTAGATAATTTCTTATTCTGTTGGCGGTGAGGAATCTTTTTGCTGCGGGGCTTTGGTGTTGGATATTGGGAGGGTTTCTGTTGGTTCTGGACAGTTTAGCAGTTTTTCAAAATATTCGTCCAATACTTCACAGTTTTCTTCATCGCTTAGTGCTAAATTCCCATCTGGTTTTCGGAAGCAAACATTTTGAGGGTTATAACCTTTAATTTGGTTTGCGAAAGTTTTGTAGAATCCATGTGTATTATAGTTTTTAAAATCTGTGTCTATTGACTCTAATTGTTGGATTACATATTTTCTCTTCTCTTGTCTGATGATTTTATTCGAAAGCTTTCGTGTTTCTAGAAAAGTTCTGGTGATTCCCCTCATTCTTATTTGAGCTATATTTCTCGAAGGCTTTTTTGCGTAATTCAACGGCATTTTCACATTTTATATTCCACCACGGATGTTTGGGTTTCTTCTGTAACGGTATTTTTTCTTTGGCTATTTCTGTAATTTTTGTCTTGAATTTTTCCCAGTTGTTTGCAGGAGAATTTTCCCATGTTTCTATTGTTTCTGATTCTGTTAGTTTCTGTAGATTAAATTTTGGTACTACCGGTGGTGTTTGCGGTGTTTTTCGTCTTGGAGTGAATTGTACTCGAACCCTGGTGAGGTAGTGATCAGAATCGATATTTGTGCCTTTCTTAACTTGGATATCTCTGATCTCTTTTTGGAAGTCATAAGAGATGGCTACATGGTCGATCTGAAATTCTCCAAGTTGGTTTATAGGGGATCTCCAGGTTTTTTGTTTGCTAGGTTTCTTGTTGAAGGAGGTTGAGCTGATTTTCATGTTGAACTGTTGGCAGAGTTGGATTAGTCTCATACCGTTTTTGTTGGTCAATCTGTGTGCTGGATATAAGCCAACTGTCTTCCAAAATTTTTTTTCTTTGCCAATCTGTGCATTTTATTATTATTCGAATTTATTCTGCTGTTGATGGTGCACGTCTCAAATCAAATTTATCACTAGCTACCTCAAGGCCCTCTGATACATGTCGGTTGAATATCTGCAGCACTAGTTTCATGCTCTGTTTTTCTAACGATGTAGGGCAAAGTAATTTGAGAGATAATATGTGACAATATTTTACTAAATAACTGGAATCTATGACATAAATCTGTTTCACTGTTTTAAAAGAAGCTACAGACAACTTATTTTCTTCCACTTCTTTTCTAACTGGAAACTGAGGATAAGACATATCTTTACCATAATTTTCTTGGTTCAGCCACACATTTCTTATGCATTTAACAATGTGCATGGCATCAATTAAAAAGAAAAGCGGGCGATTAGGATCAGATGGATGTTTGAAAACTATATGAACAGCTTTATCCAGAGAAAACATGGACAAGGTTTTGCTATTGATTTTGTTGTTTTCAGTTACCACACAAAAAACCCTATTGCCTATAATTTCAAGGCCATTTATTATGGCCAATAGCACATCGTATAATGCATTAGATGAAATGGTTTTCACCGGTAAAATGTGAACAACATCCCTGTACAAAGACTTGACACTCTGCAACATAAATACAAACGCTGAGTTATATGACTTGCCCAAAACACTACCTCCTTTATATTCCAAATAAGAATTTAAATGAATTTCATCTACACTCAAAACAACATTGACATTATCGCTGTTGAAGTATTGAAATTTCTGTCTCGCGTAGGACAGGAAATTACTTCCCCCAAGCCTTTCGTGAGATGGATTCACATTAAATTTACTGCAGATCCTACGCAAAGTGCTTGGATGTGGCAATTTCATTAATGAGCTGCTACGTAAAAATTTGTAAGCATGAGATGAAATTGAAAATAGCAAACAACACAGTATCATAAATGTAGAACTAAACCTATGATTAAATTTCTTGACATTTATGAGACTAACTTGTTCATATATAAAGTCTACCATCTCCTTTTCACTCTCGTGTAAACTGTCTTTCAGCTTTCCTAGGCTGTCTTTCACTATCTCTACAATAATATCTATAGAAGTTCTGAGTGCCCACAATATGTGTCTGAAAACTCATGCAGTACACTGACAATTTCATGGATATTGGTTACAACTACAGGAAAAGATCTTTTTCCGAATGTCTTAATTTGTACATCTTTCTTAAAGAATGAAACATTTAAATTACTATCTATAACGACGGAATGTGTGATTAATGGTGCTGGTTTTCTTATTATCTTTAAAAAACAAACAAAATCACTGTGTTTATCTATCACACTCCACTCGTTGGGCAAATCCACTTCCTTCATACGCAACATCAACTCTTCTAAAGAACTGAAGCTGAAAGTTTTTTCATAGTCCTTCTGTGATGCTAAACTATATTGTAACGCTGCAGCTAACTACTCATTTTGAAGGCTTTGCTTTTTCTCCTCTGGCCCTACACATCTACTTTCTTCCTTTGAAAGGTAGGAAGGACAGTTTGGGAGTAGTGGTGGAACTGCATCTGGTCTCAAACGTGGTTTGAGAAGGGGGGCTCTTAGTAACTGACCAGTCCTTTCATCCACAATTTGTGTTTCCCAAATAACATCATCCTTGTGGAAGTGAACGTGACATACCTGTAATTAAAAGTGAATAAAAAATGAAAAAGGTGCTTACAATTGAATGTGATGACAATATTAATAGTGTGAAAACATTTTATGAATATAAAGTTAGTTTCTAGTTCTAAAATACAAATAGACTCCAACTAAAATGCAGAAGAATACTCAAGTGATAAATGTGGCCATGGCACAGTAAGTCTATAAAACAGTTACAGTACAATATCAAAACACATGCAGTTACATGTCATGGCAACAAGCTCTTAAAGAGATGGTGAAATGAAGGAAGTACTTGCCCCATAAATAATTACAAACATTGACTAATGTTTGTGGCATAATTCAATAACAGTGATTTTTTTTAATAATTTAGCCTTGAAGCTCATATATTCACTGGAAAGTTGTTATTTTTGCTTCATGTCTTGCTCTATTGCCCCCCGCCCCACACACACACACACACCTCGGACACAAGAAAGCATGATGACACCAAACTTACACAGGTGTAATCCATAGAAGCAACTGTGAAACAGTAACAGAATAATACAAAGTAATTGTCACACTGTGTAACCTTTAGAACTATAAAATACTTAAAGGTAGTGCTTTTTATCGAATAGACACTATTTTGCTTTTGTATTTCAGCTGCTATTTCCTAATCAATATATCAGTTCATAACGTACATAAAAACTGACAATATGGTGAACTAATATGTTGCCGCTTATGTGCTACCTATTAGGCTAAACAGGAGCACACAGTTGCTTTCAAGTACTTTAGTTGTGTATCTATAAGACAGGTTTGTAGGCCACTGACATGTATCTGAAATTCCAGACCCAGAAAGTAAGAATTTGTAAAATCCACAAGTATTTTTTACTTTTTACATGTTTTCTCAGTTTCTCCCTTTGCATTTTGTGATGGCCTGTTAATCCATTCATGTACTCATCATTTTTCCTGTCTATGGTTCACTGTAAAGTCTAAAACCTACTATATTCCCTAATAGTAACATTCTTTGCATTGACTTCAAATTCCCACCAGTAATTTATTAAAAACAAGCATCTGAGACACTGTTTTTACTTCATTTTCAATTTCTGGGTACACCACATTCCTTGTTTTTGAACAGGCAACTTCCTAAAGACTTTCACAGCAAAACGAAACACTAAATACAGAAGCAAAATACATCGAAAGTCGTCTTTATCTTAAGTGCATGTACTTAATTATAAAACCTACTTTTATTTCTAACAACAGACAGCATAAACAGTAAGTATAAGGATATACTGAGATATTTAATTACGTAAGGATGACTGTGCTTAGGCTATACTGGTTGACCTTGCAGAATACAGAATTCATATAACCTATACCAGCTAAACTGTAGAATTGCCAGGGCAAGAAAACGAAACACTATTTTCTTCGGTACTTACGCAGTTAAGATCTGACATATTAATCGAAATGCCGCTGACCTTCCTTACTGCGTAAGTGCCTATTCTTTGTTGGCACACTTAACCTCTTTTAAGAAATAAACAAAACAAATACACACTCTTGAACTTGAAGAAGGAGTGAAGTTATCTCTGCGAATACGTGACAACCATTTCTTCCTCTTTGCTTCATCCTCCTGAAATTTAAAAACCGTTACTTTTGGTCCACCGTCGTAATTTACTCTACAATTCGGCACACAACAACGATATGGCATTTTGCAGGCAACGAAATTTTCACAGACAAGAAAAACAGATCACCAGTTTAGTGCACAGAAACTAAACAACCAAATCACGTACACTTACGCCGGAACACCATACACTATAACAGTAAACTGACGCGAAACTCGCCGAACGACTATTCATAAGCACTGTTCCATGAAACTGTTGAACAAGGGACCATATGTGTAGCCATCTTGTGACGTCACGCACTACGTAGACAGGCTTTCTTTTACAGGGGGTGCTGGGTGGACAGACCGATGAAGTATATAAAACAAAAGATATATACACTCACCATATTTAAAAAACTCTCTTTGTGGTTTGCATTCACTCTAGATAACAGGCCTTTGATGGCACTGCACAAGATTGATCCAGCATGAGGGATTTGCCATCTGCCAGGAAAGATAAATCGGCACAGTATGACAGTGTGGGTTTCTGAACTTCAGCATGCCCACGTTGAGTTTGAAAACGGTTGACCAAAATGAATGTTTTCTGTGGCATGTGACAAGAAAGGTGTTCAGCCCCATTTTCTTAAACGAGAAGGGCATATACGCCATTAGAACATTTGTTTCATCCACACGTATGTTTCGTAATTATATGAAAAAAATTGTACACACACCAATATGCTGGTTTGTCTTTTTCCCCACTGTCGGTTATTACAGAAATGAAGAAAACTTTATTTATTGTTAATCGACTAATGCTTACGATACTACTATGAAATTTCAAATTCCAATAAGAAACAAGGCTTCCAGTGAGAGAGAGAAAGGCGTGGGTGGGTGGAAGAGACGGAGTTATGGACGTATTTCCAATTTCCACAAATATTCAGCAGCTCCGAAGCATTGACGGATTTCCTTGTTTACAAATAAAAAGCGGGATGAAATCCTGGACAGCAGAGATGGTACACAAGCTTCTTAGAAATTGAATTACATAAATAGTTGCCAAAAGAAATCATAATTCAAACTTCTTTATGAAGCAATGTTATATGTTGCAGACTGATTCTACGTCGTTTATAAGCAGAACAGTTCAAATAGGTTAATTAATATGGCGCTTTCGAAGTCGAGCCTAACAGACGTAGTGATCAACAAAAATTTTCAGCAATTTAGTAAGAATTACAACGTTAAAAATAGTCATGGCATTTATTATCCAGGACGCTAACTACCCATATCTCTTCAATGGAAACAAGAAACCAGAATTATTGAAATATAGTTTACAATGGATACTTTCATAATAAGGGTTGTGTTTTCGTTTATTACATTTTCTTTTTTACATTTTTTTAAGAAAACACAACAGTTTGCAACAACACACTCTTTACCGCTCTGAGAGTACTGGCCAAGGACACAGAACAAAAAGCACGCACACGCAAAAGATCCACTTGCCTATCACACACAGAGACATAAATAATAACCAGAAGTCGTGGTAATTCGCGCTACAGTTTTCCATAGCCTTTCCCGTCACATGCATAAACCTCTCGCGACACACAAGAACAGCAAGATGGCGTAATATTCTGGATCAGAAACAAAGAAAGTTTTGTTTTTCTGCTTATAAAAGCAGCTACATACCATCCAACGAACGTGAGTACACACCAAATAAGTGGCTTCCACAACACTACCACAACATATTGCTGACATACGAAGTTCACCTTTTAGTATATTGTTTACTAACAGTCGCTCACATTGTTGCAGATGCCATGATGTTCGCTAAGTACAAAACGGCAACAGAACAAAAGCGCACAGAAAATATGTCGCAAACAGCGACAATAATTGCTTAAAACTTGCTGTAACATACAATAAATAAGGTAGTATGAAAGCATCCATAGTAAACTATATTTAAAAAAATGAATAGTAAAAATGTAATAATGTGCTACTGTGTTTGTATGACCGTGCTATTTTCTGCATGCTTTAGATTTTAAAAAAATAAAAAAACACTGGTGATGGTGATATTTGTCGCAGTTTGGGAGAATAAAGAAATAAACAAATAAGAAGGTGTTTGGATCAAGGCGGACTCAGTTTTTGATATTACTGTTTGACTAGCCAAGATAGACCTTTGATGAGTTCGAATTCAAAGTTATTTCCGATCTTGGCATAATTCCTCAGGTTGCACATCAAATCATTGATCAGTTAACTGCTTCATTTTTACTAGGAGGGGACATTCTTTATGTAGTATTAGGGAAGAAGAAAGGCACAATACGGAAATAATTATTCAACACGAGTAGCTTCCAACGATATCCAAAGAAACGTGGTTCATTACGCAGATATCCCAAAATCTATCATTAATGTAGGAATGCACATCAAAATGACAAAAAAATTGTCCTTGCAGCATTTTAAGAGGAAAGGGAATTTACTTCGTAATAGAAAGCAAAAGAATCTCTAGCTTTTAGAAAGAGAAATGGAGACACTATGGAAGCACATCAAAATGACACATTACAAAGCACATGAAGAAGGTGCCACCAAACTGAACAATAAATGAGCATTCTGTATCATTAACAATAAACTTCTATAGGGTTATACAGAGAAAAGCAAACACTATAAAAGCGCCAAATCGACCTCTGAACTGACCAATGACCTATGTAGCTCAGTACACAAGAACATATCACAAAATTGAACAATTAAATTTGTGTTCTATATCGAAAAAGCCGGATAAACGTTCTATAGCATTTAGTAAGATAGAAGAAATACTGTGGAAGCACTTGTTCCATCTATGGTACATCTGACTCTCAATCTACGTGGCTCATCGCACAAAGAATGTACTACAAAGCTGGGTTATTGAGTGACAGGCAGCGAAGCACATTGTACCTCATATGATATAAAAGGAAATGCATTAAGAATTTAGACAACTCTATGAAATACTTCCCAGTATCGAACAACCGGAAGGGTGTTCCCGTAAACCAGCGGGTATTTTCTGCTGAAGGACTTTCCGGCTGTCTAGGCTAGCGTTGTCCTTCAGTCAGTGCGCACTCACTCATTAGGCAGCCCTAGTAGCTAGCTTAACGATTGTGTTTTATTGCTCGAAGCAGACTTGTTGAGGTTTACCAGAAACCAAATCGTATTTTTTTCGACGAAGTTTGAGAGTACTGTTTCTCAGAGACTTTTCCCTGTTTTGGCACTGATATGTCTGCCTTTTTTTCAATACTTTGTTAACACAGAAACGTCAACATTTTTAACTTTTCCTAGAGAATTTATTAACAATTTGTCACAGTACGTATCTTTCACAACTACTTTAGGACCAAGTGGTTCATTCTCGGCTCTGGTGCACCGAGAGTGACCCAGCGCGACGCCACGGACGCTGCGAGATATAGATGTTAGGAGCGCTTCAGTCTTAATTAGTGTTTCCATTTACTGCCCGCCTAGCCAATAAGATCTGGTATGTACCGGGAAAAAGTATAATTTTATCATTTCATGAGAAGTAGTAATTAATGATGCACCTCTTTCTTTCAATGTAAATGGTTTTCTGTTTTCCGTTTTCCTTCCTGCAAGCTATTCCCTGTGTAGCGGTGCTGGTCAGTGCAAGTCTTTTTTTCGTCGGTAATGAAGACTTCAACTAGTTCACAACATTATCCAATGAGGTTGTTATAACAATTCTACATGTTTATATTATACATCTATATCGCCCCCCCCCCCCCCCCCCCCCCCCCGGCCCCCACAAATTAACCATGGACCTTGTCGTCGGTGGGGAGGCTTGCGTGCCTCAACGATACAGATAGCCGTACCGTAGGTGCAACCGCAACGGAGGGGTAATTGTTGAGAGGCCAGACAAACGTGTAGATCCTGAAGAGGGGCAGCAGCCTTTTCAGTGGTTGCAGGGGCAACAGTCTGGATGATAGACTCATATGGCCTTGTAACACTAACCAAAATCGCCTTGCTGTTTTGGTACTGCGAACGGCTGAAAGCAAGGGGAAACTACAGCCGCAATTTTTCCCGAGGGCATGCAGCTTTACTGTATGATTAAATGATGATGGCGTCCTCTTGGGTAAAATATTCCGGAGGTAAAATAGTCCCCCACCCGGATCTCCGGGCGGGGACTACTCAAGAGGACATCGTTATCAGGAGAAAGAAAACTGGCATTCTACGGATCGGAGCGTGGAATGTCAGAACCCCTAAATCGGGCAGGTAGGTTAGAAAATTTAAAAAGGAAATGGATAGGTTAAAGTTAGATATAGTAGGAATCAGTGAAGTTCGGTGGCAGGAGGAACAAGAATTTTTGTCAGGTGAAGACAGGGTTATAAATACAAAATCAAATAGGGGTAATGCAGGAGTAGGTTTAATAATGAATAAAAAAATAGGAGTGCGGGTAAGCTACTACAAGCAGCATAGTGAACGCATAATTGTGGCCAAGACAGGCACGAAGCCCACACCTACTACAGTAGTACAAGTTTATATGACAACTAGCTCTATAGATGATGAAGAAGTTGACGAAATGTATGATAAGATAGTAGGTAAAAGACGAGGGCTTGTAGAAATCCTTGGGTAACAGAAGAGATACTGATTTAATTGGTGAAAGGAGAAAATGGAAAAATGCAGCGAGGGAAGGAACACAAACGCCTCAAAAATGAGATCGACAGGAAGTGGAAAACGACTAAGCAGGGATGGCTAGAGGACAAATGTAAGGATCTTAGTAGAAAGATTAAGGAAAGGCAAAACTACGTTTCTAGCATTTGTAGACTTAGAGAAAGCTTTTGATAAGAGGGGTAAGATAAATACTGCCTACAGGAAAATTACAGAGACCTTTGGAGAAATTGCATTAATATCAAGAGCTCTGATGGAAACCCATTTCTAAGGAAAGACGAAAAGCAGAAAGGTGGAAGGAGTATATAGAAGGTCTATACAGAGGCGATGTTCTTGAGGACAATATTATGGAAATGGAAGAAGCGGTAGATGAAGATGAAACGGGAGATATGATACTGCTTGAAGAGTTTGACAGAGCACTGAAAGACCTAATTCAAAACAAGGCCCCGGGAGTAGACAACATTCCATTAGAACTACTGACAGCCTTGGGAGAGCCAGTCCTGACAAAACTCAACCATCTGGTGAGAAAGATGTATGAGTCAGGCGAAATACCCTTAGACGTCAAGAAGAATATAATAATTCCAGTCCCAAAGAGAGCAGGTGTTGACAGATGTGAAAATTACGGAACTATCAATTTCATAAGACACAGCTGAAAAATACTAACGCGAAATCTTTACAGACGAATGGAAAAACTGTTAGAAGCCGACCTCGGGGAAGGTCAGTTTGGATTCCGTAGAAATGTTGGAACACGTGAGGCAATACTGACCCTACGACGTATCTTAGTAGAAAGAGTAAGGAAAGGCAAAACTACGTTTCTAGCATTTGTAGACTTAGAGAAAGCTTTTGATAATATTGGCTGGAATTCTCTCTTTCAAATTCTGAAGGTGGCAGGGGTACAGGGGTACAGGAAGCGAAAGGCTATTTACAATTTGTACAGAAAGCAGATGGCAGTTATAAGAGTAGAGGGACATGAAAGGGAAGCATTGGTTGGGGAGGGAGTGAGACAGGATTGTAGCCTCTCCCCGATGTTATTCAATCTGTATATTGAGCAAGCAGTAAACGAAAGAAAATTCAGAGAGAGTATTAAAATCCATGGAGAAGAGATAAAAACATTGAGGTTTGCCGATGACACTGTAATTCTCTCAGAGACTGCAAAGGACTTAGAAGAGCAGTTGAACGGAATGGACAGTGTCTTGTAAGGAGGATATAAGATGAACATCAACAAAAGCAAAACGAGTATAATGGAATGTAGTCGAATTAAGTCGGGTGGTGCTGAGGGAATTAGATTAGAAAATTAGACACTTAAAGTAGTAAAGGAGTTTTGCTATTTGGGGAGAAAAATATTTGATCATAGTCGAAGTAGAGAGGATATAACATGTAGACTGGCAACGGCAAGGAAAGCGTTTCTGAAGAATAGAAATTTGTTGACATCGGGTATTGATTTAAGTGTCAGGAAGTCGTTTCTGAAAGTATTTGTATGGAGTGTAGCCATGTATGGAAGTGAAACATGGACGATAAATAGTTTAGACAAGAAGAGAATAGAAGCTTTCGAAATGTGGTGCTACAGAAGAATGCTGAAAATTAGATAGGTAGATCAAATAACTAATGAGGAGATTTTGAATAGAATTGGGGAGAAAAGAAGTTTGTGGCACAGCTTGACTAGAAGAAGGGATCGGTTGGTAGGACATGTTCTGAGACAACAAGGGATCACCAATTTAGTACTGGAGGGAAGCGTGGAGGGTAAAACTCGTAAAGGGAGACCAAGAGATGAATACACTAAGCAGATTCAGAAGGATGTAGGCTGCAGTAGGTACTGGGAGATGAAGAGTCTAGCACTGGATAGGGTAGCATGGACAGTTGCATAAAACCAGTCTCAGTATTGAAGACCATATTAACAAAAAACATCTATATTATAGATCTACTGCAATCATATTCATGTTAGAAGTAATAAATATTAAAGGTAGAAATATGATTATAATATTATTCTTTCTATAATTTTACGAGAGGTGAATTAACAAATATCTGTATTTCTCTCGAAATATTAAGAAAATGTAACTGTTTGGTCACTTCGATTCTATCGGTTGTATGTACATGTCTTTGTGGTAAAACTGATAAATCTCTGTTCTTGTCAGTACGCTCCGTGCGTTACGTTCTTGTACGTGTCAGTTGTAGCGGAGTTGCTCTCGTAGGTCGTCGGTCGTCAGCTGTAGTAGCGAGTTGAAAGGACTGTGTTATATTGAAAGTCCATTATGGTAGTAAACGCGATTTGAAGGAAATACGCTACTCCGCATCGCCTGTAGTGTCCCTATCGATGTCAGCAACAACTGCCATTATAATAATACGTCGTGATAAGCCAGCAACTTTTTTTAGAAGTCAGCGTGTGGAAACATTGCCTTTGAAGTAACCCAACAGGTAAGAATCACATGGTGTCAGGTCCGGATAACGGGGAGGGAAGCCAGCCAGCAACAGGAGCTTGCCAGCTGATTCACAACTCATGCAACGTCATCGTAGCTCAGTATCCAAGAACTCACGAATATCACTACTGAAGTGATGCTGAGCACCATCCTGTTAATAAATAAAACTACCATTGTTCTCCTGCAGTTGCGGCATGAACTAGACAAAATATCATCCCCGTTAGCCTGACAGTTAAGTTGGTACAGATCATTGAAACAAGACAAACTTCTTGAGTTACAGTTTCCGCTAGAAATAATCATGTAATATCTTACCTCATTAGAAACTTACTTCACTGTCTCTTGAAAGTATCTACATAATTTTTAATAACACTATATATATATATATATATGGAAATCTCGATACTTTATACTGAAAAAAAGTAAATAAATAGTTGCCACTACGATGTCCAACCCTAGTATCTGGAACACGAGAGAAATGTGTAAATTTTACAAGGTCTGTATAATGTGTCTATCTGTGAATAACTGAGAAATAAACGACTACGTACAGCACTCTACACCTCTTCTATCGCACAACCTAGTTTGCAATCACTAATCACATAGACCGCAAACTCCACGTACTCTAGATACGTTACCACCTAGGATTCTGGCAGTGTATTACTTAGACCTCAGATATCACAATGTACAGATGTCAGACTGCACAGTGCTACGACTTAGTTACTGAGAAACTAAATTTAATTTCTACGGCTCGTGGTAACACGTAGTTCTTCAAATTCCTGACAGCTGTCTCTAGCCTTCTCTCTGAACTGTTAGTTTTCAATTAATGTATTAAAATTTAACTTTTAAATAGCGCTAACGATTCTGTACTCACCAAAAAGACATCACCTAAGCCTTCCAAAATAATAGAAAAGATTCCTTATTGAATCATTATGTGTGTTCTTTGTCATACAAGTACTGGGGCTACTGCTTTTTGGAATATTTAGGCAAAGTTTTAGCCTTGTTCATTGGTGCTGTTCCCAGCAATTTAAACAAGATCTGATACATAGTATCAAAAAGAAGTTGTGAAATATATGTCAGCATGCAGTGAGATCCTGTAAATGCAGTGATACCGTTGGATTAAGTATACTGGGAAAGTTATGGGAATTACAGAGCATGAGCACAAAACGAGATGCATAGGTCATAGTTGCACTTAAAAAATTATTGTTTTTCCTTGAACACCAATATTTTATTACTTTCTCTTTACGTCTCGGATACTGGTAATATTCAAATGGAAAGTGAATACAATGGTACTTCGTATCTTGTCAAAGTTATCGGCACAACTGATTGCAGATGTAGCAGTTCAGAAAGCGTGCACTTCTTGTCATGTGCGGTGCTCGGCGCGTTTGGCACACGTAAATGGCTGCCAACAAGGAAACGGAATGTTCCATGCCAGACTGGCTACAGTGACACAAAATTTAGGCGAATGTGTGAAATAGTGGTTTTGTAAGGATTGCAACAATTGCAGCAATCTAGTGAGACGGCCAGATGCAAAACGCATAAAAAAGCTATGGAATTTCTGGTAAAGTAATGAATTACAGAGAGCCCTGAAAGACAGGAAGAAATTACAGCTACAATAGTACAAGAGAATCACGACATTAATAGTTACCAAGAGTAGAGATTCCTAAAGCATATTAATTATACTTTCCTATTTCACATGTAGAATTTAATATTTCTGGACAGTAAAACATGCTAACTGCACACATTTCAGGCAAAATTTGAGTTGTGTAAGTCAGTTTGCAGTCAACAGCTTCTCTAAAAGGAACTTATACTAATCATACAACGGCCTTTATATAAACCGTGTATTCCCACCTGAGCCGTTTACCTCAGTAGTCTACACCGTGGCCATCCAAACTGGAAGTCACGTGGTCATTACCCGTGATCGTGTGATGACGTGGATAAAATTAATTTTCGTTCTTCTTGATTTTAACTTCGCTTTGTTTAAAGGTGTTTACTGTTTTCGTTGAGGAGAAAAACATGAACCGTAAACTGGCTACTACCACTGGTTGCAATGTTTTATATTTTACTGCACACTTTCACAGTTGTGATAAACGATAAGTGTTTGGCTTCTCTGTTTCCTCTACTCCGTTAGTGTAACAATCCGTAATTTTAATCATAGTTCTTTAACGATATAGTCATCCAGATCAAGTCTTTTTGAGAAATATCGTTCGCGCCTAAGAATTTCGTTGTGACAATGTCCCTGCAGAAAAACACTCATGGAAACCTGATAATACTGATTATAATTATAACAGAAAATTGGGTCAAGAAAAAATGTACCAGCACCAGGCTACTGACGAAACAATTTCAGCAGCACTTGTAGGTATCTGTAATTAAACATTGTTCACTAATACAACTGAAACGTAAGTAACAAATATTGAATGCTATCTAACGGATATGAACATTGAGAGGTGAAGCATGTAACTGTCGATTTTTCTGGTCTATTTCAGTATTTCAACGAATACTCCATTCAACAATGGGCAGCGCAAATTCATTTCGGTCATTCAAGCGGCATGGAGGCATTGTGCCGCGGGGACTTCAGTGAGAATAAAGAGTACAGACATTTAGCGGCAAGCAAACAACACATCAGTTAGGTAATTTTATTTTTTCGTTGTCGTAATTCAGACTTTGTAACTACAGCTCCTATATTACGCTGATAGTAGATATATCACGTTGCTGTGAATGCTATTTAGATTTAACAAACTAAGCTGAGGATTCAGTGAAATGCTAACGAAATAATGCGTTAACATCGAATGGTTCACTACACATCCCTTGAGTTGTAGTAACATGAGACGCTTCTAGATCTACACCGACATCAGCATGGATGCATTGAAATTCACGCTTGAGTGCCTAGCAAAACCTTCGTCGAACCACTATCGCGCTGTTTTTCTACTGTTCCACTCTCGGAAAGTGCCTGGGAAAATCGATCACTCCAATGTTTCTGCGTGGTCTCTGATTTCTCTGACTGTAGTACAACCATCGGTTTTCCCTTTGTCAGCGGGCGTCAGAATGTGAAAAAATGTCACTGCAACGGAAAACGCCTTTGTTTTAATGATTGCTACCCCAACTCGCGGTTTGCGTCAATACAAAACGAACTCTTCTAGTTTGAACGTTTTGCTATGTCCTTCGTCAGTCGCATGTGGTAACGCACAGCAGTAATCCAGTAGAAGAAGGACAGCGTAGTGCACGCTGTCTCTTTAGTAGACCTGTTGCATCTTCTAAGTGTTCTGCCAAAAAACGCTTTCCATCGTTTCCCTTCCCCACATCATTATATTTAAGATCATTCCACTTAAAGCTGTCTGTAATCGTAAATCATACGCATTTAGCTGAATTGACAGTCTTTAAATTTACTTAACGGATTCCTGTCAGTACATGTGGATGACCTCGCACTTTTCATTATTTGAGGTTAACTGCCACTTCTCGCAGCGTAAAAATGTCTTGCCTAAATCATTATGCAGCTGTTTTCCATCTTACAATGACTTTACTAAATGGCAGCATCACCTGTAAACAATCAAAGATGTCTGCTCTACTTGTCTGCTAAATCGTTTACATAGAATAGGAGAAGCAGGGTGCTTATAACACTTCTTTGGAGAACGTCACATATCACTTCTGTTCTGCTCAAAGACTTTCCGTCAGTTACTGCGAACTGTAACTTTTCTGTCAGGATATCACAAATTTAGTCGCACCGCTGAGACTATACGCCATAGGCAAGCAACTTTATTAGAAGCCGCTTGCATGGGGAACGGTGTCAGAAGCCTTTCCGAAATCTAGAAACATGCAATAAATTTGAATTACGGTGGCCATTGTATTCATTACTTCATGATAGTAGAGAGCTAGTAGTATTTCACAAGAACGATGTTATCTGAATCCGTGCCGACTGTGTGTCAACACTCAACAAATGCAGATAGAAAAGAAATTGATATGTCACACACATAACCCATTTAGTATGGAGTCAAAGATGTCAACCTATACCGTAAGGAGGTCTCAGTGAATTTAAAAGAAATGTGATGAATCAGAAAGATTCCACATAGAAATTGCAGTATGTATTGCTGAAGTGTGTGTGACACACTTAAGAATAATGACATTTTATGAAGCATTATAAACTTTATTGAAGCTGAGTATGACTAGACAAGTCTATGTTAAGGGATAAACACACGAATAATGTCCTTTGTCACACACAGGGCGTCCTCTGTAACTTGAAAAGCCATAATATTTAAACACCTTCTGGGGCAGAAATGGCTTTCTCGAATTCAGATAGCACGCGTAATATCACATATATTGATTCGTGGTTAATGCTCGTACATTATTGTACCTATATCAACGATAGTAGGCCTTTGAAAAGTTGATTGTAATAATAGGAAACGTACTATGTTCTATAGCGAAACTTTGAACAAATGTAGAAAGGGAATGCCCGTAAACTAAGGCGTAAAGTAGAATGCAGTCACTTCTTTGCCACGTAAACATGCAGTAAATCTTCGGAACAAGCACTGCGACTGCAGACTACCACTGTATTATCGCCTCGAATTATAACCAACGTTATGCCACCACAATTATTGCTCTATTTCTCTCACGTTTTATTAAAATGGAAATACGTGTGTTCCAAGTAAATGCTATACATGCTTAAATTTCCCCGGTGGATAGAGAAAGAACGAACACTAACTACACAACAATACACCCATCCTTTGGACGATGCTCTTTTTTTTCAGAATTTTGAACTGATTATTAACCAACAGATATGCTCAAGCTACGCGCAGCACACTTTATAATTTAAAAACGATTAATTAATTTATTGCCAAAATAACAGCGCTCACTTGGTCACAAGTTCTGCATAATAGGCTCACATGCACCACTAGTATATGAGGAGCATTGTTTCAACCATTGGCATTACTCCAGTACGCAGAGTACCCAATGTGTCTGCACTTACTTTCGATGAACATAGTTCACCGGTTACTTTGGTTACAGGGATAACGTAACGTTAACATAAGATGGGAAGGAGAGTTTTACACGCTGTGTGTTTGCAAACAGTATAAATATAGTTTTTCTTCTTTTCGTATTTAGCTGCTTCTTTTCCGTAGTGGCAAAAACTTCACAGCATTCGCTCAAAGGTGTTTACAAGACGCCTGAAACTCTTTCAGCCAATGTAAAAAAAACCATTGTTAAACAAGGGCGAAGATTGTACGTAACTCTCGAGTACTTGTCTGATTATTAAACTTTCCAGTTTTCACTATACATTCATCATGCTCAGTTTCGCTACTGGACCAGGACAGAAAATCGATAATATTCGTACGAAGTACCATCTGCCGTACATTGTACAATGGCATGCGGTGTATATACACGGTGATTCAGCTGCCCTACTGATTCGTTTTGTGTAACTTACTCTATGTATCTGTCAGGGACGGTATCGAAACATGCGACAACCACGTAATCAAAATAAGTTTGCTCTCAGAGCTTTGGGAGACTGCTAGAATAACGGAATGACATTGTTAAAAATACAATACCGTATTTTTGAACCAAGTTACACCGTACTTCTGCCATTCATATCCTGTGTCTCCGGTTTTTCTTTGTGTAACTGGCTGCGTAATCATACAGGTTTTGGATGTGACTAATTTTATTCCGTTTATAGTAGTTAATCTTTCGTAAATAGTTCAGTAACGTTGCCTTATAAAGTGTGTTTCAGATCGGATGCAACGAAGTTAACAGGCGACACGAAAATAGGAAGCAATAACTTTCTAGTATATAAGCAAAAGGAAATATTAATAGTGGTATGTAGACGTCTAAACATTCATGGTGATGTCTGTTTGTTTTATATCGTGTCTCCCTACCACTTTCGCGCTACGACGCTCTGAGCGTGTTTTTTAGGGAATTAACTAGTTTGAACCTGGGACCTGTTGCTGGTAAGGAGACGCCAGACCACACATAACATGTAGAATTCAGAAGAGTTCAGTGAGACTAGCGATGATATAACCAAATACTAAATGATCTCAGCGTCAGCTCCACTGCACTCCCTGTAAAAGAATCTTAATACTAGCTAAATTTAGTGGAAAGGGTTCAAGGCTTTCCTGTTTTTAGTTAGCTGGTAAAATAACGTCGAAAAAGCAGTTAAGTTTACCATTGGAAATTTTATTCTACTCACAAAACATTGTTTATAAATTGCACTATTGATAAAAGGAAATGTTTTAATACAGGATGGTAAAATCCAACAACGTCCAACAAAAATGTGAACGAATATTCCCTGAATGGGTTTCCAAGTTCTACAATGGATCGAAGGATGACCTATGCCATATCACATCTATAATCTAGGTTTAATTTAAGTTTCACAAAAGAGAAAACTATCAAAATGGTCTACAGTGACCCTCAATTATCTTTAATAACTTATCTAACTTGTTGTAAATTACAGTGGCTGATGTGGCTTCTCAATAACTATATAAAAGAAAAATCATCGCGTTTCAGATCTGTTCTTCAAGTGGCAAATATGAACACCATGAGTTTTAATTAACGATCGACACTAGTATTACGCAAAAAGGGGTGTAACAGATGAGTCTTCTGCAGTTCTGAGTGAAGCCTTATGCGCTCAAAAATGCGGCATCGCGTGCGTTCATTACCTTGTCGGTGTTTAGGCAGCGTCAGGGCGACAGCGGCGGCCGGCGCAGCAGCCATCCAGCTCGCCATCTCGGAACTCTCTTAACTTCTCCTTACTACAATTTACCGAAGTTAGTTTAAAAAAAACTATCTGGCTATGTTTTCATGTGACCAATCAGGGTCGCAATGTTAACCTTAAGCTCCGCCTACAAAAATTCTGTCTATCCAATGAGGAACGTTATACTTTTTGTGGTGGGGCAATGTTTTTTAAAGTTTGCAACGTAACAGAGACGCTAAAAAGTCTCACGCTAAAACCTGCAGCTGGTGAGGTCCTTTTAGCGTTATCGTAAGATCTATACTGCTCTTCTGGAGGGCTCTATCTTTTAACATGGGCTGGGGAGTGATCCTAATGTAACAGACACGCGAAAAGGCTCACGCTAAAACTTGCGGGTGGTAGTGGCCCTTTTTGTGTTATCGTAAGATCTATACGGTTTTTCTGGAGGGCTCTAGCTTTTAACATGGGCTGGGGGTTGTCCCTGACGTACCTGAGACGCGAAAAAGTCTCACGCTAAAACGTGCGAGTGGTGAACCTAGTGGTTAGCTGGAGACGTGGGTGTCCGTCCCTCCGTCCGTTATCGTAGGGCCTTCTAGCTTAACACGGTTCTGCTCTCGGCTTCTGTCCTCGTTTCTCCCCTCGGAACTGCGTCTGCCTCATGGTGGGAAGGTACGACATGCATTTAGGCAGTACTTGTGTTAGTCTGTGGTATTCCATTTGCTCACTCGTTACTATTATTACTTTGGTTAATTTAATGTCACGATTTATTCGGAGCTATGTGACATACTAGTAGATTTGCTTATTATGTCAGGGTTTTCATGGAAGGTGTTGGATTTGCCTGACACCTTACAGACGTAGATGAAAAGACATGAACATAACTCTGGGGTATACAAGACACATTTTCATACCCACCTACAGAACACGATAATTCGGGAAGCAGATATTCAGTTTCACCGTAGTCATTTATTTTGTCTGGTCATTCTCACACGCTACTAATCGATTTCTATTATCAATGGCTTCAAGAGAACAATAAACCTTTATAGCCGTCAGCTATTTGTCATCTTCAGTTTCCTTTCCTACGTAATGAGACTCCTAATTTTTGATACAAACGTGTAAAGTTCTCCCCTTTTAATGGACCAATACAACATACCTCTCTCAGTATATTCAGTAGCTTCATACTGTATTTGCATGAACCTGTTTGCAGACAGTGCTATAGGATGCACGTAGATTGAATAGTAGAACACCGCAGCAAGATGCACACCGACTTGCGAAGATTAATAGTCGACACTATTTATTGCAACACAACTACTTTATGGACGGCAAAAAGATGAATAAATTAACATCCGATCAATCCAAGGCATAACCCACAAATATATCTGTGTAATGACGAGACTAAATTAATAGAAAAGATAGAGACAATCCAACTGCGAGTGACGTGTTTCGTTTAATAAGTGCGAGAGAGTTAGACACTTCAGTGGCAGAGCCTACGATAGATGCAGTGCATATCACAGGTGAGTTTATTGTTTATCAAGAGCGTAAGCTCTAGGAGGAGTTGTGCGACACAGGGTTTGGACAAAAATGTGGAAAAACCGTGAGAAATGCATGCTTGAACGGAAATACTGACCAAGCTTGCGTATTTAGGCTGTTGTATTTCACTACTAACGGTGTATGAGCAATGTCCTAAATACGTTGCAAGCGTTGGATGCCATCAGAACAGCGTTCTGTGTAGTTATAAGCGCATTATGTCGGAGCTAAGTTATTTCTAACGTGTGAAAATTGTAGTTGTTTGTGTGGTGGGTGCTTCTGTAACCTAGGTAGTCGAAGTGTTTTGTTTTTCCATAGGAGACGTAGCGAAGGTTTAAACTGCATGCAGGGAAACCGGCAAAACTTCATTAGCTAAGTCACAAAGCGGACGAAAGTGTGTGTTGAGGGATCTTGCAGACGGTAACTGAAGAGGTCTGTGACCTGAAAGTAGAGGACGACAGGTGTGAAAGTAACTGAAGAAAATGTCACACTCGAGAGCGATGTCAGCACCAAAACAAACCGATGGGGACTCCATAAGCACAGAATTGCAGGGCGAGCTGGTTTTCCAAACGTCCGTTGTAACATTACGAGTCAAGATAGCTGTAACAGAACTTGAATAGCGTAAAGTTATCATTAAAAACGCACGCCGCGCGATTTGTTACGATGTGGTCGGCCATAATAATCTTACAATGCTTTTGAATACCATTAAAATATAACGACGATACCTGTTTAGTGTCATTGGAAATAATAAGTAGTAAATTAATGAGTAAGGTAGCCGATCATATAAGAAGAGGTAAAATTGGGCATATTAAGGTGTTTTGCGTTATATCGACTAAGCCGATGGTCTTTTTTCCGTTTACTCTTAGAAAAAAAAGTAAAGAAGTGCTAATTGTGCGTTGTGAAAAATATAGGGGCGAATTTTCAATAGCTGCAGTGTGCAATCAGACTAACAAATGGACATTCAGTTACGAGAAATAGCGGATAATGAAATGTTGTCATTAAACTGAGTACACCTACAGGGCAGTCAATTCCGGGATAAGTCTATTCGCATCTCACGAGGGACTCAGTATTGAGACAGTTTTTTTTAATATTATTATTATATCGCGGAGAGCGTCTTGAGTTTATAAAAAAAGAGAAAAGCTGTATCATTATCATTGACTGCTGGTGTCAAGCAACCAAAATTGTTAGTCAAAGGGTTTCAGTGAATGAGTGGTGAAAGCGAAATGAAATCGTTAACAAAGTTATGTTAAATAAAACAGAAGAGCAAGACAGTTTGGTCGTATCTGTTATTATTCCATAAACTGTAACATTTCTTCTCGTTGTACGAAGCCTTTATAGACGATCGTTATGACAATTTGTTTTGAAGGGATCTCGTTTCGAGTTAAGTTTTGGGGACCTGGTCAAGAAGGGACAGTTCGTAGATCCTAACTACTGAAGCTATTCTGGAATCAGGTGCTACCGTGACCGTTGTGTGTTGTCAATGGCTTAAAGACATCATATGTCATGCTCTAAGATCGACGCGCCTTTCCTCTTGGTATAACGGTGCCTCACGGTAACAACGACAACGCCGACGACGAATGAAGAAACGGTAGACCGTAATAGGAAAACATTCTATCTACTCCATAAAACGTGGAGTGTGGACCAATGGAAGAAATTAGTTTGGTCAGGTGACTGTGACTGCTCACGATTTCCAACTTCCAGCGGAGTTAACGTCTAAAGAGCGAAACATGGACGGAATTCGATGATGATCTTGGCAGCCATACGTGGTGTTCCAAGGCCCCCGAGGAACTGTGTAATGTCATCTTACAGTCAAGGATTATAAGACCATTTTGAGTTGTCAGGTACAACGCCTGTTCACCAATGGTGCTACCGTATTCCAAGACTACAAGGGCCCCGTCCATATAGCTCGATTCGTGCTGGACTGAGTCGCGAGAACGAGCACGTATTGTAACTCTTCCGACCATCACAATTATCAGACCTCAGTAGCATAGAGGTTATGTAGTGCGGATCGCTATCCACTTCCATCATCGTTACCTCAACTTAACACTATTTTGCAGGAAGAATGCCATAAAATTCCCTCAAAACCATGCAGGAACTGTATTTATCCATTCCGCGCCGCATGGAAACTGTTTTGAATGTCAACATTTCTCTTATAGCGTATTAGGCATGCTAATGTGTTGTGTTTTTTGCCGTTTCCATGTTTTTCTCCATTCCCTGTACGTTTCTGAGAAATAAAATGGTTCAAATGGCTATGACCACTATGGGACTTAACTTCTGAGGTCATCAGTCCACTAAAAAGTTTTTTTTTTTTTTTGTCATCAGTCTACTGACTGGTTTGATGCGGCCCGCCACGAGTTTCTTTCCTGTTCTAACCTCTTCATCTCAGAGTAGCACTTGCAACCTACGTCCTAAATTATTTGCTTTACGTATTCCAATCTCTGTGTTCCTCTACAGTTTTTGCCCTCTACAGCTCCCTCTAGTACCATGGAAGTCATTCCCTCATGTCTTAGCAGATGTCCTATCATCCTGTCCCTTCTCCTTATCAGTGTTTTCAACATATTCCTTTCCTCTCCGATTCTGCGTAGAACCTCCTCGTTCCTTACCTTATCAGTCCACCTCATTTTCAACATTCGTCTATAGCACCACATCTCTAATGCTTCGATTCTCTTCTGTTCCGGTTTTCCCACAGTCCATGTTTCACTACCATACAATGCTGTACTCCAGACGTACATCCTCAGAAATTTCTTCCTCAAATTAAGGCCGGTATTTGATATTAGTAGACTTCTCTTGGCCAGAAATGCCTTTTTTGCCATAGCGAGCCTGCTTTTGATGTCCTCCTTGCTCCTTCCGTCATTGGTTATTTTACTGCCTAGGTAGCAGAATTTCTTAACTTCATTGACTTCGTGACCATCAATCCTGATGTTAAGTTTCTCGCTGTTCTCATTTCTACTACTTCTCATTACCTTCGTCTTTCTCCGATTTACTCCCAAACCATACTGTGTACTCATTAGACTGTTCATTCCGTTCAGAAGATCACTTAATTCTTCCTCACTTTCACTTAGGATAGCAATGTCATTAGCGAATCGTATCACTGACATCCTTTCACCTTGTATTTTAATTCTACTATTGAACCTTTATTTTATTTCCATCATTGCTTCCTCGATGTACAGATTGAAGAGTGGGGACGAAAGGCTACAGCCTTATCTTACTCTCTTCTTAATACGAGCACTTCGTTCTTGATCGTCCACTCTTATTATTCCCTCTTGGTTGTTGTACATATTGTATATGACCCGTCTCTCCCTATAGTTTGCTCCTACTCTTTTCAGAATCTTGAACAGCTTGCACCATTTTATATTGTCGAACGCTTTTTGCAGGACGACAAACCCTATGAACGTGTCTTGATTTTTCTTTAGCCTTGATTCCATTATTAGCCGTAACGTCAGAATTGCCTCTCTCGTGCCTTTACTTTTCCTAAAGCCAAATTGATCGTCACCTAGCGCATTCTCAATTTTCTTTTCCATTCTTCTGTATATTGTTCTTGTAAGCAGCTTCGATGCATGAGCTGTTAAGCTGATTGTGCGATAATTCTCGCACTTGCCAGCTCTTGCCGTCTTCGGAATTGTGTGGATGATGCTTTTCCGAAAGTCAGATGGTATGTCGCCAGACTCTTATATTCTACACACCAACGTGAATAGTCGTTTTGTTGCCACTTCCCATAATGATTTTAGAAATTCTGATGGAATGTTATCTATCCCTTCTACCTTATTTGACCGTACGTCCTCCAAAGCTCTTTTAAATTCCGATTCTAATACTGGATCCCCTATCTCTTCTAAATCGACTCCTGTTTCTTCTTCTATCACATCACACAAATCTTCACCCTCGTAGAGGCTTTCAATGTATTCTTTCCACCTATCTGCTCTCTCCTCTGCATTTAACAGTGGAATTCCCGTTGCACTCTTAATGTTACCAACGTTGCTTTTAATGTCACCAAAGGTTGTTTTGACTTTCCTGTATGCTGAGCCTGTCCTTCCGACATTCATATATTCTTCGATGTCTTCACATTTTCCCTGAAGCCATTTCGTCTTAGCTTACCTGCACTTCCTATTTATTTCATTCCTCAGCGACTTGTATTTCTGTATTCCTGATTTTCCCGGAACGTGTTTGTAGTTCCTCCTTTCATCAATCAACTGAAGTATGTCTTCTGTTACCCATGGTTTCTTCGCAGCTACCTTCTTTGTACATATGTTTTCCTTCCCAACTTCTGTGATAGCCCTTTTTAGAGACGTCCATTCCTCTTCACCTGTGTTGCTTACTGCACTATTCCTTATTACTGTATCTATAGCGTTAGAGAACTTCAAACGTATCTCTTTATTCCTTAGAACTTCCGTACCCCACTTCTTAGCGTATTGATTATTCCTGACTAATGTCTTGAACTTCAGCCGACTCTTCATCACTACTATATTGTGATCTGAGTCTATGTCTGTTCCTGGGTACGCCTTACAATCCAGTATCTGATTTCGGAATCTCTGTCTGACCATGATGTAATATAATTGAAATCTTCCCGTATCTCCCGGCCTTTTCCAAGTATACCTCCTCCTCTTGTGATTCTTGAACAAGGTATTCGCTATTACTAGCTGAAACTTGTTACAGAACTAAATTAGTCTTTATCCTCTTTCATTCCTTGTCCCAAGCACATATTCTCCCGTTACCTTTTCTTCTACTCCTTCCTCTACAACTGCATTCCAGTCGCCTATGACTATTAGATTTTGGTCCCCCTTTACATACTGCATTACCCTTTCAATATCCTCATACACTTTCTCTATCTGTTCATCTTCAGCTTGCGACGTCGGCATGTATACCTGAACTATCATTGTCGGTGTTGGTCTGCTGTCGATTCTGATTAGAACAACTCGGTCACTGAACAGTTCACAGTGACACACCCTCTGCCCTACACCTGTTATACCATTTTCTGCTGCTGTTGATATTACCTGATACTCATCTGACCAGAAATCCTTGTCTTCCTTCCACTTCACTTCCATGACGTCTATTATATCTAGATTGAGCCTTTGCATTTCCCTTTTCAGATTTTCTAGTTTCCCTACCACGTTCAAGCTTCTGACATTCCACGCCCCGACTCGTAGAACATTATCCTTTCGTTGATTATTCAATCTTTTTCCCATGGTAACCTGCCCTTGGTAGTCCTCTCCCGGAGATCCGAATGGGGGACTATTCCGGAATCTTTTGCTAATGGAGAGATCATCATGACACTTCTTCAACTACAGGCCACATGTCCTGTGGATACACGTTACGTGTCTTTAATGCAGTGGTTTCCATTGCCCTCTGCATCCTCATGTCGTTGATGATTGCTGATTCTTCCGCCTTTAGGGGCAATTTCCCACTCCTAGGACAAGAGAGTGCCCTGAACCTCTATCCACTCCTCCGCCCTCTTTGACAAGGCCGTTGGCAGAATGAGGCTGACTTCTTATGCCGGAAGTCTTCGGCCGCCAATGCTAATTATTTATCAATATTTAGGCAGTGGCGGGGATCGAACCCGGAACCGAAGACTTTTTGATTATGAATCAAAGACGCTACCCCTAGACCACGGGGTATCTGATTAGAGCTTAGAACTACTTAAACCTAACTACCTTAAGGATACTCACATAGATCCATGCCCGAGGCAGGATTCGAACCTGCGATCGTAGCGGTCCCGCGGTTCCAGACTGAAGGGCCTAGAACCTCTCGGCAACACTGGCCGGCCTCTGAGAAAAGGCCACTGCGAGAAAATCAGAGGAATTACAACCCGTAAGAAGATCTACCGACACTCCTTCTCCCCACACAATTTTCGAATAGGACAGGCTAGGCGAGAAATAACAGTATTTCTAAGTACACTCGCCACATGTCGTGAGGAGTCTTGTGGAATGTAGAGGCATAACTCAATGAAGACTTTTATGGTTTCCTGATGCAATAATTTACCAACAGCTGTATGTACTGTAGAAATTTATTTTATGAACTTCTTATGTTCTACGTTTTTCGGCATTACATTTATGCCATCTTCAGGCCCCACACGTCATAGTCGTAAAATCGGTATACGCCAAAGGAGACATATAACTGGATCCGTGAATCAAATTGTTATGTAACAGCTCTTTTGCACACTGTGTCGTCTGGCCACCAAGAGCTGTTGCATAACAATTTGATTCACGGATCCAGGTATATGGCTCCTTCTGCGTATAGCGATTTTACGACTATGACGTGTGGGGCCTGAAGATGGCATGAATGTAATGCCGAAACTGGTAGCACATAAGAAGTCCATAAAATAAATATGTACAATACATACGGCTGTTGGTAAATTATTGAACCAAGAGAAATATGCCAGCCGTTGTCCCATGGTCCATAAAGGATCAAAGAAGATTTTTATGCTTTCCTCTCTGAACATTCCAGCAGGGGAAGATACAACTGTGCTTGTATGATTTTAGAGTGGAAATATCCACTTTTCTCGAAAAACATGAGAGGTAGTACCAAAGTTTTACAGATTCTTTTTTATTTCCTCAAAATGAGTGGCGTTCATGTGAAGTGGTGACTGTTTACCATACAGCCTTCGAGTTGCGTTTTATCTCTGAAAAAGCCACGCCAGAACATTTCCTGCCATGGATTAGTAGCGGGAGAACTGAAGCTGCTTAGCGCAAGAGAGGCCCGCTGTTGGCGACAGAGCGAGTGGAACGCGCAGTCCGTTTGGCACCGGCGGCGGTCCGCGCTCTCCGCGCCATTGCCTCTGTCCTGTCCGTTTGAATTCACGCTCACGCCCCACTGCGCGCTGCTTGTGCGTCACAACGAGGCCGTACACTCGACTGAACGGGCAATACATTTCATTCGCCGACACTTTAATCGCTCACGACAATCGTGTAACAGGTCGCGGAGCTTCTACAATGGCCCTATTTCATGCTCGCCGAAGGGCCGAATTGCTGTATTGAACTTGCGGTTCCAATCAAGCGGCACAGGATACGGAAAACGCCCGGCGAATCGGTCGACGGTATTTGCATGCTCCGCGGCAAGTGGCAATTTTTTCTGCTATTCCTTTTTTCAGCTCTTCCATTCCCTGGTCGTCGTAGTGCAGATCGCACCCCGTGCTTCCTTTTTTAAATTCTAACTATACTGCTATACGAAAGCGAATTTTCATATACCACAAGCAACGTAATTTCGTCTTTATATTTTTGGCGACCACAATTTGTCATTTACATCAAGAGCAATAGACTTTTGTACTACACTTCTTCGTATTCACATTAAAGCTTTGTACCAAATCTAACGAGGAGAATAACTGAGCGTAGTGCAAATCTTCGTAATCGAGGTTGCTAACGCACCCCTATGCGGTAGCCTTCGACTCAAAGATAGCTGACTGCTACGGTCACAGATTCGAATCCTGCCTCGCGCATGGATGTGTCTGATGTCCTTAGGTTAGTTAGGTTTAAGTAATTCTACGTTCTAGGGGACTGATGACCTCAGATTTTAAGTCCCATAGTGCTCAGAGCCATTTGAACCATTTGTACCCAAAGGTAGCTGGTGCGAATTTTTATCACTATTATTTGGCCGGTAATGGGAGAGCAGTTACTGTTTCTGATCACCAATCGATGAGCCAATGTACACGGAAGAAAATATTGTTTTACATTTCTGCATCCGCATTTATGATGTGTGACCGAGGGTACTTGGTTCAAAAATGGCTCTGAGCGCTATGGGACTTAATTTCTGAGTTCATCAGTCCCCTAGAACTTAGAACTACTTAAACCTAACCAACCTAAGGACATCACACACATCCATGCCCGAGGCAGGATTCGAACCTGCGACCGTAGCGGTCGCGCTGTTCCACACTGTAGTGCCTAGAACCGCTCGGCAACTCAGGCCGGCGAGGGTACTTGTGTATGTCACTCACCGTTTCCTGCTCCAGTCGCGAGTGGAGCTTCGGAAGCGTGGTTAATGGTAAACATTGTTGTGAGTTTGGATTTCTCTAATAATACCTTCGTTACCTTTCCAGGAGATACACGTAGCAGCGAGCAAGGAATGAACGCTTATTGAGTTTTAACACCAAACAATGTGATGTGCAACTGATGTACAGACCGTCTCTTGTAACTTCCATCACTGTAATTGAATGAACGTCTCAATGGCGCTTATGTGATTCTAAGCGAAGCTGGGACAAATGCCTCTACGCATCTTTGGATCTTCTCTATTTCCAGTACTGATCCTTTCAGGTGCAGATCTGAGTCTGACAATCACTATTCAAGTACTGGTCAAGGAGAGTTTTGGATGCAACTTCCTTTTGCATCCCATAGATTCTCCCAACGTATCTTAGTCTGGCATCTGCCTTTCATGCTATTTCTTTAATGAGGTCGCTTCGCTTTAACCCGGTCTGTCCGCCTCTTCAGAAAATCTGTTCTCAGACGGATATCAACGGGACGTCCTGCATATCTCTTCCAGAGCATTGCTTATAACGTATCCTCTCTTCACATCTGCTAGCATTCCATTCTTTCTTCCTTTCTGTCTTTTTCCTTCTGATTCTCCGCAGAAGCAAATCTTATGTACTATTTGCCCAAACAAGATATTTTCCTCTCCTGTATCGTCCTCAATAAATTATTCTTCTTTTCTCCAAAGTTCTCACCCCGTCGATCCACTTCACTCTGTCAACTCTACTTCATAAACAGATTTCTAAACATTCTAAAGATCTATGTCCTTTCTGTCTCGCTCTTCACGTTTCGGACCCATGAGACACAACATTCCACACAAAAAAATTCGTGAACCTCTTCCTAAGTGTAATAGCGATGCTTCTGCCGCCAGCAAACCGTTAACTCTCCCGCAGCGCTCTTTCCATTGGAGATTCTGAGTCTCACTTCACCTGTACATCTTTCGCTGGAGGTTGTCAGTCTTCCCAGATACTAGAATAATTTGTCCTCTTCTAATACCCTTCCATCTAGAGATGTATTAATCGTGTCGTCTTTTTTGTGACCTCACTTTCGCTTTGCCAGAGTTCCATTCCAATCTCTTTACCCACACTTACCCCATCATTACCTGGAGCTATTCCTGCGGTTTTGCTAGCACAGACATATTATCGTCATACTTGGTGGTTTGTCTTCTTTTTCCTCCCATTACAAGTGCTTTTTCTATGGCCTTATTAATAAGCTTTTCGGCATATACATTACAAAGTAAAGGTGACATGCAGCAGCCCTGCCTCACACATATTCCAGTACCTGCCTTTTCAGTTTCATCTTCTTCTTCTCGAAACAGAGCTCTCTGCCTCATATATAGTTGTTCATGAACCCTCCAGCCTTCCAGTCTATACAATATCTTTCAGAATCTTCAATAGCATACTCAGTTCAGCCAGATTCTCTCCCCCAGTCGATTGAACAAACATACGTTTCTCTTTCCACTTCTAAAAATCTTTCTGCCGTCATCCTCACACACAAAATTACATCCCTGGTTCCTCTGACAAATCCGATGTGTTGCTCTTCTAAATTCCTATTTTTTAGGTTTTTCTCAGCGCTGTTCTGGTGACAGCTTTTGTAACACGGCTTGTACTACTAATTGTCACATAATGTTTACATTGATTAACATTCGATTTCTTTGGTAAGGGAACCAATAGGGTCCCAAGTACATCTTCAGGTAGGTACCCGTGTCATATGTTCTATTTGTTGTTTCGGCTACTGTGGGAATCAGCGCAGACACAAACCAGGAAGGAAAGAAGATGTGATGACCGATAGCAGGAATCCAAACTATTTTTACATTAAATTGTAAGGTGAACTGGACTCTTTATTTCTATTAAGGGAAGTGACGTGCCCCCTACATGCAGGTACTTTTCACTGTTACTATTCGCAGAGCGCTGGCTAAGTTTCGGCTTCAAATTACTCACTACTGATGCTCTCTAAGTCTGTGACCGAACTGGCCGACCAGCAATTGGGCTGGTTAAGTAACTGTTGACAGGGATCGCTGAACTCTGTCTTTCTAGATGTGTTGCGCTGCCCGCTCTTACTACCGGGGGGAGGGGGGGGGGGCGTCAGCGCCTTCTTCATGCCGTTTCACGACGCCACGTTCGTCGGTGTGCAGTCGGTGCTTTAGGACTGCATACTAATGATTGAACAGATTTTTAAATCTAAGTCATTCAGTGCCTCAGATAGTATTTGACACAACCCATCGCTTTCTTTTTTCAAGACCATGGATCCCTTTTTCCTCATCGCATTTTCCTGTTACCCCCAAAAATTACTGTAACGTTCTTGTTCATCCTGTGATCTTTCATGGTCAGTCTTATAATCATATACGTCTTCTATGTATGCATCCCGTACACCTTTGTCTTTCAGAATTCGTTGTCATCTTTCCCTACTTTTTAACACGCCATGCTTGCTAATTTTTCGCGGTTCTTTCATTGTTATACACTTTCGCTTCCTGACTTCCTGGCATTTGGGAGGATAACGGTTCAAACCTGTCTTCGGCCATCCAGATTTAGGTTTTCTGTGATGTCCGTAAATCGTTTCAGGCAAATACCGGGATGGTTCCTGTGAAAGGGCATGGCCGATTTTCTTCCCCATGCTTCCCTACTCCGACCTTGAGCTCAGTCTCTAATGACCTCGTTGTCGACGGGACGTTAAACACTAATGTCCTCCTCCTCCTCCTTTCCATTTCCTCCTACCATCCATTTTATCTGATACACTCTGTGTCATGTACTTCTTTTATTCTTCCTCATTTCCATTTTTTCCCTACTTCTTTGGCCGAAGATTCCAGCATTGCCCCTTTGATGGTAACCCATTATTCTGACATCACCTTTCCCTAGTGTTCTTCCATAGTATTTGTTTAGGGCTCGACAGATTCTCCCGTCTCCGGACATCCTGATTTAGGTTTTCCGTGATTTCCCTAAATCGTTTCAGGCAAATGCCGGGATGGTTCCTTTGAAAGGGCACGGCCGATTTCCTTCCCAATCCTTCCCTAACCCGAGCTTCTGCTCCGTCTCTAATGACCTCGTTGTCGACGGGACGTTAAACACTAATCACCACCACCACCACCACGACAGATTCACTTTTGGTTTTAGCAGATTCGAACTCTTTACAAGTTTTTTTTTTCCTTTCAATATGTTTCAGCATATTTCGTATGTCTGTTAGAAACAAGTTCTGATTGGTATTGACATCTGCTCCAGGGAAAGTTTTAGACGTCTTGATGTTGTTCTTAAATATCTGATTGATTCAAACGTAATCTGTCCGACAACTGGCGGTAACACCAAGACTTTTCCATTCGTGCAGTCTACGTCTATGATTCCTGAACCAGGTGTCGGAAAACCAAAAGTTAAGACTCTCACAAAACTATATCAGTTTACGTGTACTTCCAACTACTTAAAGGATGCCATTGTTTCCACATCTTATTCAGCAATAGGGAATCATTTTCGCTCATTTATGTGCAAGACATTAAATTTGATGAGTGGTGATACGATAACCTTGAATACTGCTGCGTTCCATTGTTTAAGAAGTCACTGAAACTAAAATATTCTTTGATCACAAATTCCTTTATTTACTTTAGTTGTCGATTCTGATCCACATTATCAGTTTTCTTTAAGAAAGGATATGGATATTTATGACCAAAACATTAGGATAAGTATAAATACAGGCGTTGATTCACATGATTTGAGAAACGTCTCATGAATAACATGTGTGTCACTACACTTAATAAAAGAAGCAAATGGAAATTTTAGCTAAGATTGACATCGTCACAAGAAATGGACACATGATAATGTTCGTTCTATTCTGCGACGTCTTCACCTCAGTCATGAAATATTTCTCTAAAAAGAAGGCGTTGTAATGGAGAGTTGCTTAGTGACAAAATGGCTGAAATTTTTATTAATGAGTTAGAAAAAAAATTTAATAAATGCAGACCTTTGAAGATCAGGTCATTTACTATAAAGCGCTACGTATGCGTCTTCTCAGTAATACAAAAATGTAACGCAACCGTATCGGTGTCTTTGCGCAACGACTCTGTTCAATGCACAACAACATTAACTTTACCAAAGGAGTAGAGAGATGAACGCTGTTAACTATATGGACCTGACGATCACTGGAACTAACAATAAACATGCGTTCAGCATTTAAAGAGAACCTGTGGGAACAGATCACATAACTCACGCCAAATCGTTTCACCCGTTGTGGTATAAAGGAGCCTTCTTTATGATATACGACCATATTCACATGAAATTAGACAGCCTAGAATATGTAAGAAATTGTATTAAAACAAAAATCTACAGAAAACAGTTCAAAAGGGGCTTTCTGATGTAACCATACAATAATACAAATAAAGAAGAACATATACGTTTAGAAGTAGAAGAGGTAGCAAAGAGTAAGAAAAATTTTGTCTGGATGATATAGTTTGAAAAAGTTACTCTACAGCAGGAGAAACAGTTTAAGAACCGTTAGAAGTGGATTTCAAATAATACTCTGACATATTGGATGAGGCACAAGATGGATAAAAAACATAACAAATTTTCAAATTTTGGTTTAGATAAAGTAGAGTGCAATGACCTGATCAATTTTACATTGCCCAAACGCGTAGATATTTTAATATTAAATTCATCGGACACATATATCAGCAGAAGAAAATTGCAATTGGCCTACACGTTGCTGGACACACGCATAACATAACCAACATGCATATCGGACTTGCTGAGTCAAATGGCCGCCTTTTGACCTTCTGGGGGAAATGAGGATGTGCGGGTAAAGAAACACCATCTCACTAAAATTCACAATGAACAAAACGGAATCAGTCTGAATGCCTGTTTTTCAATGTATGACGAATTTTTGTAAGTCTTGTGTATCTAGGTTTCCTGAACCCGTCTGTTTGATTCCTGGCGCTGTCGCCATGCTGCCCACCGCTTGGGCGTGTGCGCGTCCTTTTCTCGTTTAGAGTTTTCACGTCTACTTGGCGCTATTTTTGTGAGCTGATTTCGGGTAAGTTCATAAGGAACCACGTCCGTCGTAAATACCTGGTTGAGAGCTGTTATTTTCAATTGTAACTAATATCTTACTGTGAACCCCATTTTATGCTCCATCTTTATATTAATGATTTAGCATCGCATACATTCTGTCTCTGGCTCTGTAGCATGCCTTTTTAAACCGTGCTTACGGTCAGCGACACATAGCCGTGAAACGCCGTCAGCTTTTTGTATGCAAACTGTAGGCCAAGTGTACCAACGGCAGTCATACATCACGGGCCATGTGTTCATCTCACTATTATTGAGTTTTTATAACTTGTCATTCCATTTACTCCTTTAATTAAGTCTATAGAGACAGTTATGTTGTCTGTCAGATTTCACTCAAGTCATGTAAATCAACGTTATACCGCAGTAACTGTCTCATAAATAGGCACATCCTTTCTTTTTTAGACGTTTCAACTTCTCCTCTGATGATGAGCTCCTGTACCACACACATCCATCCTGCCAGCTCAACGATCGTAAATGGTCTATTTTGGTCTGCCTCGACCTAGAGAAAAGCTGTGATCCTGTATGGCAATACGGCTCTTTTTCAAACTTCATTCTTATGCACTTGCAGACGAGGAAGCTTCCGTTGGTTCTGTTTGAAAGGAACAAACGTGGTGATATAGTTGTAGAAATTAAAATGGGTTTGTATCTTCCGATTCGCTAATCTTCTGTTGTTTCTTCCGTGGTTAGCATCGAACCTCATCTCTTCTAGCATGGATTTCTGATTATTAATGTAAGGATTGTAGGAGGCAACAAAGGAAATCTATACACAACATTGGATGTCGGACATATCTGTCAAAATATTTCATATATTTCCACATATACGTAAAGGGATATGCGAGGTAGCCTATTGCAACTAAAATACCGAATACCACATACGCGGGAACGCCAAAAACCTCATGCCGCAAGATAAAGGGAAAAATTTGGAATATAACCGAGCGTTCTATTACCTCGTCCAGCCGAACTGTTAGGATTGTTATCCACGAGAAAGAATAAACTGAAGTCCAGGAAGGGCCAGTACACAGTGTTATCGAGTAAGCTTTTTTAGGGTTGTGTCACTAGCCTATCGAAATGCCAGCCGTGGCATTTGTGGTGGTTCGCGACCGACATATTTGCAGTTGAACAGCTGGAACTGGCTTTGCAAAGTCCATGGAAACTGCTGGGAACAGTAGACATGCATGAAGACATACAAATGGCAGCAACTTCTGTGCTACTGAACTCCACGGACGTGCTGCAACTAACAGCTGCAAGCAACTGAGGACGAGAATGCCTCTCCCACTAGTTTTGTTACAGAATGGCAACCCGGTAGGAAGAGGAGATTAGTGTTTAACGTACCGTTTACAACGAGGTCATTAGAGACCGACTCAAGCTTGGATTAAGGAAGAATGGGGAAGAAGGGATCGATTGGTAGGACATGTTCTGAGGCATCAAGGGATCACCCATTTAGTATTGGAGGGCAGCGTGGAAGGTAAAAATCGTAGAGGGAGACCAAGAGATGAATACAAGAAGCAGGTTCAGAAGGATGTAGGTTGCAGTAGGTACAGGGATATGAAGAAGCTTGCACAGGATAGAGTAGCATGGAGAGCTGCATCAAACCAGTCTCAGGACTGAAGACCACAACAACAACTGGGAAGGAAATCGGCCGCGCCCTTTCAAAGGAACCGTCGTAGCACTTGCCTGAATCGATTTAGGGAAATCAAGCGGATTTGAACCGTTGTCCGCTCTAATGCGAGTCCAGAGTGCTAACCACCGTGCCACCTCCCTCGGTGACCTGGAAGGCCTGGTCTCCCGATTCCGACGTTAGATTCCTGGAATGGTGGCAACTCATCGAAAGGGGAGAGGAAGCCGTGGTCTGGAATTAAAAATAATGGTTCGAACAGCCTTTGTGGCTGTTCGCCATACTGCGAATTATTAGGAGTATTTACACCGAGGCTAGGAAAATTAATCCGCCCTTAAAAGACAGCATTCCTTTGATTTAGCAAGCCTGCGGTGATATTGTTTAATTGACGATTAAATCGTCGTATATCTGAATACGAATAGGGGCCGATCTTTGTGATGTATCAACTAATTCGTAAAACTGAGTATAGCTTGAATTACTGTCAGGGTAAAATGTGTTTTGTTATTACACCATCTCCATGTGGTACTGGAGGGAACGGGTGTCAGTCGTTTCTAATGCACACCTTGTGGTAGTCTAGAAAAAATTATCTGCTCTACAGACTTCCAACTATGTCCGCCTTATTACCTCCTTCGTATCGATTCGTCCATCCTGTGTCACTATGAACAGTAAAATTTCCCACAAATTCCATCCCACTACAGGTGTGCCCCAAAGCTCTGTCCTATCACCTCTTCTACACTGTCGATATACCGAAACCGCCTGTGGTTGGCTACCCCCTTCAGTATGCCGAAGGCCACGCTCTCATTGCCCTTTGCACAACAGAACAGAAATCCCAACAATGCTACTCCGCCTGAAGCAGTTTACCTCCTGATGTAGTCACTGGCTACTCAAGATTAACCCCCCCCCCCCCCAAAAAAAAAAATAACCAAGCAATAATAATTGAACAAACCACTAGCACCTTCCGAGCCCACGACTTCTACCTTACATAGTTCTCACGTGCCGTCGGTGGAAAAACAACCAATTCAACCGCTTGCCAGGGATGACCCGAGAATGATATTGCGTACCGAAAAAGGTAGCCGTAGGCTACAAATAAATTACCACTGTAGACTAACAGCTGTATATTTTGATTTCTATCAGACAATTTATCACCGTCCTATCCAGTTAAATAATGTACTAAAATATACTGGATTAGCGATCAACCAACATGGAAACCTCACCTAAGAGTCATCTAAAACTATAACTGGCAAACTTGAGGACTGTTCTCCTAATCTGCCCTCGACACTTACAAAACCTTGATCCGTAGGCGTATATTATATTGTTATCCACCCCATTTATGTTGTGTTATTTCCTTCAGATCATCCGCCCCCTGTGGCCGAGCGCTTCTAAGTGCTTCAGTCTGAAACCAAGCGACCGCTACAGTCGCAGGTTTGAATCCTACCTCGGGCATGGATGTGTGTGATGTCCTTAGCTTAGTTAGGTTTAAGTTCACTACTGGCCATAAAAATTGCTACACCAAGAAGAAATGCAGATGGTAAACGGGTATTCATTGGACAAATGTATTATACTAGAACTGTCATGTGATTATATTTTCACGCAAATTGGGTGCATACATCATGGGAAATCAGTACCAAGAGCAACCACCTCTTGCCGTTATAACGGCCTTGATACGGCTGGGCATTGAGTCAAACAGAGCTTGGATGGCGTGTACAGGTACAGCTGCCCATGCAACTTCAACACGATACCACAATTCATCAAGAGTAGTAACTGGCGTATTGTGACGAGCCAGTTGTTCGGTCACCATTGACCAGACGTTCTCAGCTGGTGAAAGATCTGGAGAATGTGTTGACCATGGCAGCAGTCGAACATTTTCTGTATCCAGAAAGGCCCGTACAGGACCGGCAACATGCCGTCGTGCATTATCCTGCTGCAATGTAGGGTTTCGCAGGGATCGAATGAAGGGTAGAGACACGGGTCGTAACACATCTGGAATGTAACGTCCACTGTTCAAAGTGCGGTCAGTGCGAACAATTGGTGACCGAATACAAGCTTCCAATGTGCGTTCACTGCGATGTCGCCAAATACGGATGTGACCATCACGATGCTGTAAACAGAACCTGGATTCATCCGAAAAAATGACGTTTTGCCATTCGCGCATCCAGGTTCGTCGTTGAGTACACCATCACAGGCGCTTCTGTTTGTGATATAGCGTCAAGGGTAACCGCGATCATGGTCTCCGAGCTGACAGTCCATGCTGGTGCAAACGTCGTCGTACTATTCGTGCAGATGGTTGTTGTTTTCAAAATGTCCCCATCTGTTGACTCAGGGATCGAGGCGTGGCTGCACGATCCGTTACAGTCATGCGGATAGGATGCCTGTCATCTTGACTGCTAGTGATACAAGGCCGTTGGGATCCAGCACGACGTAACGTATTACCCTCCTGAACCCACCGATTCCATTTTCTGATAACAGTCATTGGATCTCGACCAACGTGAGCAGCAATGTAGCGATACGGTAAACCGCAATCACGATAGGCTACATTACGACCTTTATCAAAGCCGGAAACGTGATGGTACGCATTTCTTCTCGTTACACGAGGCATCATAACAGCGTTTCAGCATGCAACGCCGGTCAACTGCTGTTTGTGTATGAGAAATCGGGTGGAAACTTTCCCCATGTCAGCACGTTGTAGGTGTCGCCACCGGCGCCAAGCTTGTGTGAATGCTCTGAAAAGCTAATCAATGGCACATCACAGCATCGTCTTCCTGTCGGTTAAATTTCGCGTCTGTAGCACGTCATCTTCGTGGTGTAGCAATTGTAATGACCAGTAGTGTAATTCTAAGTTCTAGGGGACTGATGACATCAGAGGCTAAGTCCCACAGTGCTCAGAGCCGTTTGAACCATCTGAACATAGAGATCGTTAGAAGTTATGCACTCTGTCTTATTTTCCACATCCGTTTACCGTACCGCACGTTGTTCCTTTACCGTATCATCAAATTCGCGCCTCTCCTTACTCACACTGAACACCTTCGAGAACCTACAGAATCCCAATTCGACTCCAATAATCATATTTTTGACCCTGTGTTTTCCAATCCTAGTACCCTGCGCACCTCTACCGACACATCCTACTTAACGCACCCCTCCACAGCCTCACCGTTCTCTTCCGACGAAATTTCAAACCTCTGCCACTCCCAAATCATGAACTGCGCCCCCGCGATTACCCATCCTACGAACGTATAAATCCAATGCGCCTCATCACGGCTTTTACTTCCATATTTCCCTACCCATTTTCTCCTACCACCCTCTTTTACCTTCTCCCCTCTTTCCCTTCCAATTTAGGTCTTCAGACATCCCCAACCACTCCTCCCTTTCTATGTCCCAACATCGATTCCATTGATACCATTCTTTGTCCTCCATTCTTATATCCCTCCTTCCCATCCTCAGCAGCCACCTTTTCTCTTCAACAGCAGATGACCTTACCCAGGACAGGTCCTTCCAGTTTTAATGACAGTGAAGTGCTTCTTTCTACGATGATTTTTACATTATGTTTTAAGCACTTCAAGTGTGTTCTGTTTGATTACATTTTGCCTTTTAATTATTTCTGTTTGAATAAAAACAAATAAACACAATATTTTTGTGTACAAAACCTTAAATTTATTTAACATTTGAAAAGCTTTAAATTCGCTTACTTCACCTATTAAATTAGCATTTTCCCGTGGCAGTGTTACTTGTCCCTTGGCTCATAAGCCAATGAACTGCCTGATGGAGCGGGGACGGTGAAAAAAATTAAAAAGTGATCAATTTGATGATAATCGTAATTATCTAAACCGGTAATTGAATTAAATTAATATTTTTGCGATGGAAAGTTTATGGTGATGTGAATACTAATACGTAGCATCTGTTTGTGATTGGGTTCAATTCCCTACATCAAGCGTCGACCCTACACTACGCAGCAGTTTCCTAGCGTAATTACTTCTCTCCATACAGTTGCATCATCCGACATCACTGGGTTGCTGGTCACTTTCTGGGACTCTCCCAGTCAACAGTACCGCAATTCTCTTTCCTAGTGTTACCAAAATGAAGAAATCGTCCACTTCTGAAGGCGAGAAATTTGTTTACCCATCACACAGTATTTTACATCCACAGCGTCATTGTTTAAATAAAAGCTTATATAGGCGGTGATGGTGTTTCTCGAATAATATATTAATTATTATTTTCACTTTACTGCGGAACTGGTACTTAGTGAGCTAAGAAGTGTTCGTAGATTCCATTTCCTGGAATTTTTAAATAGCTTACTTATGAGTTTGGAGGAGCATTTTCTAATTTGTATTGTAAACACTTGACAGGGTCTCACTAAAACAAGTCAATCAACTTCCGTTGCTCTTCACCGTATACTTCCGATGTCGCCTGTTGTAGTAGCATCCTGACGTGGCTGAGCCACAGTTATAGAATATCCTAGTTTATCTTCAACTCACAAAAGACTTTAATAACAAGAAGTCTAGTCTGACATGTGTGCGCAGGGTTTCATGTTTAAAGTACAGCATCTCGACGACCTAACAGCAAGCGTTTTTCAGGAATTGCGGAAGATGAGGTACAAAACTAAGTAACTCAACCCAGCTGCGCAGTCGTGAGGGAAACATAAAACTGAAACATTATGAACAGAATGAAAACAGCTACCATTTAGGGAAGGAAGTAGTCAAAAGCTCTTGTCCTAGGTTCCAATCCATATAGGTGGTCCTTCTTCAGAAGTCTTTTTACCTGCCTTCAGAATTTTAAAAGATACGTCCATGTATTTGGTAGCAGCCTTGGATACCTGGGCTGACACAAACTTTAAAATCTTACGAACGTCTGCAGCAGCAAATGTGGAACGCTTAACGTTCTAAATTTTGTAGCTACCCAGCTTTTAAAATTCTGAAGGCAGGTAATAAGATTTCTGAAGAATGGGTTGGAAACTAGCACAAGAGCATTTGATACCTACGTTCCGCAACTGCCGGCTGTGTTTGTATTCGATATACAACATTTGCACAGTTATTGCTGCAGCCAAGCTTAAGATCCTAAATTATGAAACAGTAGTTTTCAATTATCTATCAAATAAACGCGTTATGGCTATTGCCCCGTCAAGGAGAAAAGTCAGCTGTTTGTGCCCCTTAGATCGTCGCCCACGCTCATTCATGTGTAATTGTAACGTCTCATTGAAGACTTACACTACCTGAACTAGAAAAAAAAAACGTGAGACGCACATTGGTAGGAGAATGGTCTCACATTCTAGAGAACGGTGTTTCAGATCCCCCTCTGCCTGTCTGGATTTACATTTTTTGTCTTCAGCTAAATAGCTTAAACTAAACACCGTGGATGTTTCCTTCTAGAAGGGTACGGCCGCTTTTCATCCTCACGTACCTTTATACGAGCCTGTGCTCCAATGATCTAGTCATCTCTTCGTCTTCTCTGTCTTAAATTAGGATATTGTTGAACGTATGTACTGATTTTCAAGCCGGCTTGGCGGACATCGCGAGTGCGTAAATGAATGCCGTTGTGGATACTCAAAGGCCTGTTTGACCAGCACGAGAGTGCATCTGACGCGCATAAGTATCTTAGTTGGTAGTTTGCCGAAGAATGATGCGGAACATCGTATGAAAACTTGCTCACAAAATTTCAAGAACAATTTTTCGGGGCGGGAACTACGGATGTTCTTTATGTTCCTACACACCAGCAGCGCAGACACAAGCATTGACGCACTCATTGTTTCTGCATTTCATGCGGTCGAACGAGGACCCCCAGCCACGTTATTTATAGTAATTCATAAAGTGTAGACGAAAATGTTGATGTAGCTACGGATTAAACCAGACTTTAAGCTTTCTCTAGCTCCTTCTTTTAAAGTTTGAGATGTACAACCTAGTTAAGCTGGTTATCGCACTCCAGATGCGGACCAACAAGTTACAGACTTGCCCAATTTGTGAAGCTCTTTCCCTTGAATGTATCATCCAAATTTTCTGAAATTGTAGTTAGTTCTTTGTGTTTACATATGCGTCACAACCACCGTAATCCGTCCCATTGGGATAATTCGTAGTGTCTCCTTGTTTTTGCCTTAGAGTGTAACCCATGGTTTAGTAGTGTAATTCTTACACATGGCTGCTTCTATATGATCTTGGCTGACTCGTTTATCTAAAGAAGCATGCAGTAATAAAGAAAAATGTAAATGGAGCCCTTTGATCATGTATTTGTGGGCCGTGCGCGGCGTAGTTCCATCAGTTGCTGTACTTCAGGAACCTCTCTGTCGAGCGTTGCTGTGCTGCGGCATTCTTGGCGTCCTTAATGGTGGCACATGGGGCGGCCCCACAAGGTATTTACGCACGCGCGACTCTCAGACTTGGTCGGCTGGGGTTTGGCAGTTTTGATTGAACCTCGCGTGCTACAGCAACTTCTACTCCTGAGCTGTGGTACTTCCTCTTCGTGTGCGGGTGGCTGATGTTTACTTCGTCGCTCGAACCTTTGCTATTGGGGAGTTGCAATTTCAACTTGCTTGAGCACTGACGGGCCGTATTCTGGAGCTGTACTTCGGGCGAGTTTCTGCTACCTTGGCTGGTGGCATTGGCCACACGTATGGTACGGCCTGATACGGGAACGACGGGGAGTAACGTTTTTGTGGGCTTAAAGAGTTGATCAGGATTCACGAGACAAGACCTCCTCCATATGCAGTCACATCTGTCGTTTGTTATTTCGACATTTCAATGTTTTGGATCGTTCTACTGGCAGTGTTTGTCCGAAGACGTTGAATGGATCAGCATACTGGCAGTACGAGCACATACTATGTAAATTAAACTTTGAGAGTCTGTTGTCTGTCGTATTTAAGGGCCTTCCAAAAATATTTATTTTCTCATCCGATATTAACGGTCCACATGACTTCATGTTTCTGTTGTGACTGGGATCGTCGCACTGACTGTCACTCTCCTGCTGTGTAAATTTAATATGTAAACCGTGTGTGTATTCTAGAATTCGTCGAGCAGCTACCTAGCAAGTCGGTTAAAATCGAGCCGTTACTGGACTCGCCTAATTTGTATGTTTGAGGCTCTTAGCTTGCCTGATACTTCGTTGCTCATATAAGTGCTTCGTAAATCCCTGAGCCTGTTTCACAGATGTCTAGATGCTACATTTTCTCCTTTTAAAATTACGCATATGAATCAGAGGAGACTTCCTTTTGGCTATGTCGTCTATGTATAGTACCGAATGTTTTTCTTTCTTGTATTTTTATGTGACTGCAATTAGTTCATCCAAAAGCTTCAGTCACTGATCTGGAATAAAAAAAAAGTGTAACTGATGTTTATTTACGCCAAAGTCTGCTTCACAGACATATAAATTGTTCTAAATTTTATGCTTTTTGGGAATATGCATTTTAGTGATACAGTAATTCCTTTTCGGTGCTTCACAGACGTGAACATATACCTATAAAACTTAAATACTAATTTTCTCATCTTCTGATTCTTATCTATTGGTTCAAAAGCCTACTTCACAGATGGGTACATTATGCATTCCCTGATTTTACAAATCATTGAAATAAATATTTTTCCTGCTTGATATATTCTGATGTTGCCGAATAGTCCGTATTCTGTCTGCTTCACAGATGTATACAGGGTGGTCCATTGATCGTGGCCGGGCCAAATATTTCACGAAATCAGCGCCAAACGAAAAAACTACGAAGAACGAAACTTGTCTAGCTTGAAGGGGGAAACAAGATGGCGCTGTGGTTGGCCCGCTAGATGGCGCTGCCCTAGGTAGAACGGATATCAACTGCGTTTTTTTAAATAGTAATTCCCATTTTATTACATATTCGTTTAGTACGTAAAGAAATATGAATGTTTTAGTTGGTTTTTAAATTAAAATACAGAACGCAGGTACGTTTGACTATTATATTTCGGTTGTTCCAGTGTGGTACATGTACCATTGGGAACTTATCATTTCTGAGAAAGAACGCTGTTACAACGAGTTTACCTGTAAATACCACATTGATGCAATAAATGCTCAAATTGTTGTCCGCCAACCTCAGTTCATTTGGCAATACGTGTACGACGTTCCTCTCAACAGCGAGTAGTTCGTCTTCCGTAATGTTCGCACATGCATTGACAATGCGCTGACGCATGTTGTCAGGCGCTGTCGGTGGATCACGATAGCAAATATCCTTCAACTTTCTCCACAGAAAGAAATCGGGAGACGCCAGATCCGGTGAACGTGCGGGCCATGGTATGGTGCTTCGACGACCAATCCACCTGTCATGAAATATGCTATTCAATACCGCTTCAACCGCACGCGAGCTATGTGCCGGACATCCATCATGTAGGAAGTACATCGCCATTCTGTCATGTAGTCAAACATCTTGTAGTAATACCGGTAGAACATTAGGTAGGAAATCAGCATACATTGCACCATTTAGATTGCCATCGATAAAATGGGTGCCAATTATCCTTCCTTCCATAATGCCGCACCAAACATTAACCAGCCAAGGTCGCTGATGTTCCACTTGTTGCAGCCATCGCGGATTTTCTGTTGCTAAATATAACGCGTACAAGAAATCTGTCATCGCCCCGTAATTTCTCTTGTGCGCAATGGCAGAACTGTACACGACGTTCAAAGTCGTCGCCATGCAATTGTTGCTGCACAGAAATATGGTACGGGTACAATCGAAGTTGATATAGCATTCTCAACACCGACGTTTTTGAGATTCCTAATTCTCGCGCAATTTGTCTGCTACTGATGTGCGGATTAGCCGCGACAGCAACTAAAACACCTACTTGGGCATAATCATTTGTTGCAGGTCGTGGTTGACGTTTCACATGTGTCTGAACACTTTCTGTTTCCTTAAATAACGTAACTTTCCGGCGAATAATCCGAGCACTTGGATGATGTCGTCCAGGACACCGAGCAGCATACATAGCACACGCCCGTTGGGCATTTTGATTACAATAGCCATACATCAACGTGAGAGGTAAACGGTCCATTTTAACACGGGTAATGTATCACGAAGAAAATACCATCCGCGCAGGCGGAATGTTACGTGACACCACGTATTATGCGTTTGTGACTATTACAGCGCAATCTACCACAAAGCGAAATAAGTGGTCCAACAAAAATATTCATATTTCTTTACGTACTACACGAATATGTAATAAAAATGGGGTCACAATTTAAAAAAAAAAACATAGTTGATATCCGTTTGACCCATGGCAGCGTCATCTAGCGGGCCAACCATAGTGCCATCTGGTTTCCCCCTTCAAGCTAGACGGGTCTCGTTCTTTCTAGTTTTTTCGTTTGATGCTTATTTCGTGAGACATCTGGCCCGGTCACTATCAATGAACGACCCTGTGTATATTATTTCCTGTGACAGCTCTTTGGGGATGTGTAATTTATAACATGTCTGAGCCAATTTTGAACATTTTAGCGAATTTTTAGAGCCCAACGATTTGCTTTTGAACTTGGCACCTCTGGCAATCAAATATTTTTCGCTAAGCACCTTACCACTCCCAGATCCAAGTCCTTTATCGTTTCAGTTTGCTTTTATAGACTCACAGTAAACGTGATAGTGAGGTAAATTTTTGTTTCATGTCACTTTATGCGTCCACACTTCCCGTTCACTATTTAAAAACCGATTTGTATGAATAAGCGCCATCGCACTGCACAGCAACGCGACTTATTTCAGATGCAAATGTAGACGATTATATCTTTTGGGTTTTTTTAGGATGGCAGAATGTTTATTCAGCTCATCATAAGTTCCAACATAGAATTACTAACTGTTAAAAGGCAAGAATTGCCATCCACCAGGTTTCTGCTACTGCAAAATACGCTCTAGCGAACATACACAGCGGCCTGAAATGTCATGACCACATCTAAAAATAATTTTAAGATGTAGATGCCAGTTAAAATTCATTAAGAGAATCTTAAGGAACTGTGATTCATCAGCGAGAGAACGGGGCACAAAACGCTCTTTTTACCGAATCTTGAACATAGGTTGTCAGTGTGGGACACTGAACAGATAATATGAATAAAAAGGTAGAGAAGACCCAACGAAAGGAGGATCATTTATTTGGTTAGAGAGCGTTATTGAGTTTCAAATGATACAAGAAAGGTGTTGAGATTCACGAGAGATTTACTAATATAACATCAAAAGAGTACGTTTCGGGAAGAATCAGGCGACATATTACTCCTCCACGCACCTCTTGCGAAATTGTACAATTCTCCCGCACCTCTTGCGAAACTGTTATGATGGGAAAGGGCCGACGTGTGATTCGTGAATGGAACAGCAAAGGAGCCCTCCACCACATACCGTAAGGCAGCTTGAGGAATATGTGTACAGGCTGATTTTTTCGTGTAGGGAGAGTCGACTTTTGGGCATACCGATAAATTTCAGTGAGGGTGACCATTTTTAATATCCACATCCACAGATGTGGAGCATTGTCTTTCCTCAAATAATGGATGAATGTGGCCAAGTTCAAGAAATTTACGAAAGACCACCGAAACTATAACCCACGAAACTATGATCCTACATCATTAGCATCTGAAACACAAGTTCCAAAAATCAGCTAACCAGAAGTGAAAAGAATTTAGAACAGAGTTTCACTTGGACCGACGGCTATAATATCCTGACACTCCTCGATACAGCAAAGCAATTGAGTTTGACGCTAGTGAGAACTTGATAACTTTGAATTTCGTTTAGCAGGTTTGCTGTTTAAGAAAATACATTCGCATGAAAAGTGTCACCAAATTGGAACAGATGTCACGAAGTGTCGACTGATAAAGAGGAGCCCGAGTCATTTTTCACGGGGAGCCAACATCCCATGTAAGTAGATGCCGTTAACTTAGCGGAAAATTTGGTCAACATCTTAACCACTGCAGAAGATGGACAGGAAATACAATCGAAGAAAAATGAGAATGGACCTGAAATCGCTAGATGTGATGTACGTGTACACACAATTAAATGACTAAAATTTCACAAATCTTGTATCATTTATTCAGAAACTGAACACGTCAGTCCTGAGCTGCTCCATCTCGGGCCCTTATGGAAGCAGGTATTAAGTTTAGCTTTGATTGACTGGGTTGTTGCATATCCTTCTGAAGGATATCGTGCCAAATTCTCTCCAATTGGTGCGTTAGATCGTCAGAATCCCGAGTTCACTGCAAGTCCTAGCCCGTATTACTACAAACATTCTCATCTTAGCAGGAATCCAGAGACTTTTCTAGTCAAGGTATGGTTTGGCAAGCAGGAAGACAAGCAATAGAAATTATTGCCGCGTCCTTGAGGGTGTTAACTTGCTGAGATGTAAAGCCAGGGTGGCTTCCTACGAGGGTAACAAAACGGGGCGTAGAGTATCGTCACGTGCTGCTGCGGTGTAAGGATTTCGTGGATGATAGAGTGCTTTGTTATGAAGTAAAGCGGCACCCCACACCATCACTCCCAGCTGTCAGACAGTATGATGGACGACAGGTTGATACCCCACCGCTCTCTTGGGCCTACAGACACGTCTAGGTTCAAATGGTTCAAATGGCTCTGCGCACTATGGGACTTCTGAGGTCATCAGTCCCCTAGAACTTAGAACTACTTAAAACTAACTAACCTAAGGAAATCACACACATCCATGCCCGAGGCAGGATTCGAACCTCCGACAGCAGCAGCAGCGCGGTTCCGGACTGAAGCGTCCAGAATCGCTCGGCCACAGAGATCGGCTGACCGCCCGCATACGGCGAGGGTTTCCTCTACTTGTCTTCGTGCTCCCCAAACTCTACCTAGGCCAGCATCGTCACCGATCTCTCCCCTGTTGAGAACATTTGGATCACTGTGCGCAGGGTCTTTCAGCCAGCTCAGGATTTCGACGATCTTCCTCGACAGCCGGATGGAATATGGCATGATAATCCTCAGGAGGATAACCATCAGCTCTACCAATCAAAGCCAAGCTGAAAAACACTTGTAAAAGTGCCAGAAGTGAACCAACGCTTTAAGGATCTGGGCAGGTTGTGGAGCTATTGCTCCAAAATAAATCATACTATTTTTCTGAAATTATAACCATTGGTTTGCTGTACATGCACCTTTCACCTGACGACTTCCGTCCCATTTGGTTAACTCTTTGTGTTGCGTCTGCGTCGTTTTTATTCCTTAGTGTCTATATTCGTCGAATCGTTTCTATATTAAATACGTTTACTTTCTCAGAAGGAAGGAGGATGTAACTTCCTGAACACAGGAGAAGCGAGAGATAACCAGTCTTTCGATAACTTAGAGGCAAAGCAAGTGGGCTCTGAACACATCACAGATTGCTTAGAATAAACACTCCACGTAATAATTATCATGAGAAGCTCTAGTTTAACATGAGATACAGGTCGAAACAGAAATAACGAACCTAAAGCTTAGGTCCACGTGGTAGACGTGAAGCAGCTACAATAGCAGTGATTTTATAATCATGACTCTGATATCAAATCTAGTAATTCGCGATTCTATTATTCTGCTCCATGACACAAAATATTGGAGTGTTGACGCACACAAAAGCGTCCATACTGTTTATTACATTCAACACTCAGACGGTAGCTGGCACAACGGCAGCAGTAAGTATCACTCCAGGCTGTGTCCCAGAAGCAAGCAAGGCCGTGTGCCTACCAAGTTCTTTCTGCCCATTAACTTCGCCGAAAAACACGGGAACCAAGACTGATACAGAGCACTTTGATTGAGGTAGCAGACGATAGTTAATGTCATAGTAGCCTGTATGTTTTCACAAATACAACTGCTACCACTTCTAATCGTTACTGTTTCCATTTTGAGGATTCGTAAATTAAACGTAATTTCGCGGCATCAGTTAATGCCTCAGAGGCTGTACTAAACAGAACTACTAGCTGATCTAGGACAGAAATTATGTACTCATGCTCGTAGCAAACATGTTCCACGACTCTGGCTCAATGGCTGGACAATCATATGGCGATAAAGCTACATACACAGCTAACTGAGACCAAATAGACAATGTTAACGTAACACAGTCATTAAAAGAAGTTCATTGAACTGAAGCAAATAAGGTACTAATCCTGGACAAGCATACAGCAACAACTGTGAATATATAACAGTTATCCTGTTCCTGTGAAAGGAGCAACGCTGCAACGTGTATTCTCATGCATCCGAAATATTCTGGCATCCGGGTGCTTCATATCGTTGTGCAGTTAAATATTCTCTTGATACTGATATGTGTTGCTGTGCTATAACCACGTTTATTTTCCAAAACGAGAGGATGAGACACTCTAAAAGAATTTTAGTGCCGAAATTTTATACATGTTTTCGTCTCTATTTCGGAAGATGTCCCTTTCTTCCTTGAAATATTCAAATGTTATAGATATACTTTTTTCCACCGACAAAGACATTTCTTTCTTTTCTAAATAGGCACCAAAAACCAGCCATTACCCTTGAGGCAGTTGCAGCTGCTTCAATTTAACCACTCCTGGCAATGGTAAATGAAGCAAACTGAGATTTCTAGAAATGCTAGTGATGGTCGTCACTGATTCACAGGCATTGTCTTATAATCATGCGTCAGTCATCGTGTATTTCTAACAGCTATTTTAAACTGGTTAAGTCTTTCATGGAAATGTGTGATCGGTGTTTCAGTAGGTAAGTGCCACATTAAAACTGTAGAGTTTTGTGATTGTAACCTTCGTTGCTCCGTAGTTATTCTTGAGCCATATCGCTTACTAAGTTCTGTTAATGATTGTTTAAAGTTAAGGATGCCAAGTTTCACCATTGTTTTCGGGCTCCACATTAAGCTGGAGTACCCTCCTATGATTGAATCAGTAACGCAGTGTCATACAAATTAGACCACACCTAGTAAAGAACTGACGTGGTGAAAACATTTTCCAGGTTCATGACAAGTTTTCTTTCTTTACCTATAAAATATGTGCTGACCAATTTCTTCCTATAGAGCTATAGCACTATAAAATGAAATCTATGTTGATATTGCAATAAGTAATGAATAAACGCTGATTGTGAGTCAATAAAAAACTGGATTGAAGTTCTATTTGTACTTTACTATTACAAAGTTTCAAATCTAAAAGAATGTCTTCCTTGTATCAGTAATTTATTCCAATAATTCATGAGAATCATTGCTATGATACTGAACTCTGCTTGGTCTAGCGATCACTGTTTCTTTTTTTTGTAAATTACGTCTTTGATTATATTCCATGTTCTTAAAATACTACTGCTACTATGATTACTATCATTACTATCACCTGGTCTTCTGTTCCCCCTTCCTTTCCATAGTTATTACACCAGTAAACCATCTGCATTTTCCAACATCATCTTTTGCGAGAATCCAAAATTGACTGCATAAATTCACATCACTACACTTTAATCTTTGAAAATATTTGTAATGTAGTACCGGTGTTAGTGACGGTACCAAATGCTTGATGGCGATATGGTTTGGTATGGTTACATGGCATGGTTACCTCAATGAAACTAAAGCATCAGCCTCCTAAAAGTCTTACACATACCTCCAAATTATCAAAACATGAAATAACTCACTATTTATTTCAAAATTAGGGGAAAGTATTTGCCAAATTTACATTGTTTGGATAAGAAAGCATAATCCAAACACTTACAAACTACATTAAATTTGTGTATCGAAATTTGGAGTTATTCTTTAGGTAGTTAATTGTGTCCATGTTCTAGCCAAGTTCGTTTCATAACTTAAAAGAGTGTTGTCTGGAGCAATGCAAAAAGAGCTCTCAATTACAACTGAGACAATCGTTAGGGTTTCTCTGTTACTTTAGTACTGCAAAGATACTCTATAGCAATCATACTTACAGACTAGGTAAATTCACTTTTAGCGTGGACAGAGGCATGTACACTATTAAGTTTTCATATTTTAATGTAGCATACTACTTTATTACCTGCAGCAGTCTGACATAAAAGCTTTGAATGTTACTTTCAGCAGAATTGTGAACATTCTGAAACTACATCTGACAACGAGTGGTAATGTATTTATGTACTTTACGATTTTTCCATCAAAATATACAAAAAGCATTCCATAAAAACATCAAAATATTGAAGTTTAAAGGATTAAAATGAAACAAATAGTAATGAAGATTTATAAATACCAAACCAGTTAATCAGAAAAATTTTATCCTACAAAACAATACAATTAATACGAATAATGGTTCTTAATTTCTGTACCACATTATCCATAGATAAAGGCGAAACTATTAACAGAAACCATCTCAAAATTTGAGTAATTTGGAAAACTATCCATAGTCCAAATCAAAATGTGTGAATCAGAAGACTCTATCCCCTTTACAAAGGCAATTTATTTTGTAAATATATTATCTAGAGTAATTAAAAACTAGTATCACAGGAGAAAAACAAACAGAAATTCACTTTCTTCCTTTCCTTTTCTTGTATCTTCAAAAAGTTTATACTGAATTGTATACACACATTTACATACAATTTTTTTTTACATTTAAATCCTCAATTTCTCCTTGTCATGTTATATCTAGATATTTACCGCTTACTGTGACGTCTGTCTCCCCACGAGAGTGCAATGATGATGGAGCATAGAGTTAAATGATATCCCTTAAATCTCTTTCGACAATTATTCAAACCGTTTTTGTTGTTCACTGAGGTGGATACTAAATGTTTATAAACACTTCTAATGTCTAATGTATACAATAAAATTTATAGATTACTTATATTATTATTGTTACTGCTATCTTATATGTGATTTACTCCATCCTTAAATCGTTAATTTGAAGACATTTGATATGGGAGGGTTCTGTTATACTGACTAGGTAATATTCTCCAATTACACTAATTACATTCGTGGGTCTAACATTGTGTATGAAAGGGCTTTTTCAGTCCAGGGCATGGGGCGAACTTTTAGTAAAATCCTACAGCCACTGTGGATCAAGACATAGAGGAATTATCCACACAACACTGCTGTAGTACGACTGGCATTTAACCAATTCCTGTAAGAATTCATGTTGGTGTGCATCTGCACTGAAGTGATCATTCGCTGATGGGAGGTATGCCAGGGCAGTCTGTGCAGTTGTGTTCACCATTGTAGCTGGATAGCTTAGTGGTCAGCACATCTGCTTAGTAAACAGGACACTTGAGTTCGAATACTGGTCCCGCACACATTTTCAATTTTCCTCATTCATTAAATTAATCCCCACTGGCAGCTCGTGTCTTTAATTCCTCCAAGACTTCATTGACAGTGGCTGCAGGATCAAAATAATGTCTGCAGGTGGACTTACGGGGATCAGATAAACGCCGCGAATAATGTGGATCATGAGCAATGGACACTACATCGGTAGTTTGTGGATGAGCTGAAAATTTGGATCTCATGGGAGACGTGCTAGGGTAGTCCGTGCACTAGGGACAGCTGTTTTCACTGAAAGAACCCGTTTTCGGTTGTACCAGTTTTTTCCATCTCCAGTTTAACCTGTCAGTTACAACCGCCCAAAGGAACTGGTTTCTGAAATAAGTGACTTACTGTTTTTTATTGCAGTTATGTTAAGTAATATACGTGGACACCTAATAAAGACTAAAATATTTTAAGACTCCCTCACATAATTGCATTATACATTTCACGATAAGCAGAATCAAATTATCAAATAAAAAAGGTAAATAAAAGGAAACTTAGTCCGTCCACCGTTTGCTGCTTTCTCGAAAAGTAATGAGGTATTAAACATCACAGAAAATCGCCAGTATTCGACTATTATTTGAAAATCTCCTCAAAAATTCATATTATACTCGCAATCGACGATTATAACACCATTTGATCATTACGAACAGTCAGTGATGAAAAGTGAAAACCGAGATTGCAGAATTATTTATTTCGTGTTAGCTTTTCCTTTTAAGAAGGCTACAAGAATCGTCTAATAAGCTACGTCCTGCTACAACATGTACTTTATTCTCTGAGAAATGCTGTTCCGATTCTAACGTGTTTCTTGTTCGTTTCTATCAGCGTTGTTACTGAAATACCATTGCTAGATTTCCCCATTTTCTATGATAACCCAATATTTCCAAGCAATGGGAACTTTAGTAATAAACATGAAGCGTATTAAAAACAAGTTTACTCTAAAATAATTTTTCGCCTGACTGTTATGGCAAATGGATAAAACGGTTTTTTCGCAGTTATAAGCAAAAATTATAAAAAAAACTTTATAACCAACATCTTTAAATATCGAAAAATATCGGTTACTTAGAGCTAAAATACCGGTATCGGTTTTCATCGGTAAGTTTTCCCATCGGTACAGTGCAGTTGCAATTACCACTGTGTCCCGATCGCGCAATGTTCGACGCATCTGCCTAGAAAGCAGGAGACCCGCGTTCGAATTCCGGTCTGCGGAAATTTTTCAACTTTTTTGATTGATTAAAACCAGTACCCACCAGCAGCTAATGTCTTTAATTACTTTGTGTCTTTCTCGTGCCGGCCGATGTGGCCGAGCGGTTCTACGCGCTACAGTCTGGAGCCGCGCGGCCACTATGGTCGCAGGTTCGAATCCTGCCTCGGGAATGGATGTGTGTGATGTCCTTAGGTTAGTTAGGTTTAAGTAGTTCTAAGTTCTAGGGGACTGATGACCTCAGAATTTAAGTCCTATACTGCTCAGAGCCATTTGAACCATTTTTCTCTTTTCCGTATAATCTTACCATTCTAGTTGCCACATAGTTTTCCACATTTCGCTTCTTCCACCAAATAAAAAAGGCTACAGACGTTCCGTGAGGACAGTGGAGATGATCCGATGCCCCCCGCTACTACAGGGACTTGCCTGCCAGAGTCCAGATGCCACGCGGTCCCCGACTCCTGTATTGACTCGCGCCGGTCCCCGGGCATATCGCGAACCGCCGGTCCGTCGCGCCTAACGAGCCGCGGCTGCAATACACTTAATTCCAAAAGCCAACACCGGCTCCTCGCAAATTAATCCGATCGTGAGCAAATCTGCCGGCAGCTTCCGCCGCTTTGGTCGGAATATAACAGAGCCGCTCCGCAGCACACCGCGCTCAGCGCTGCTCCAGCCGTATTTCTCTCCGAGCCGAAAGGCAAACTAGGTTCGCGCCGGAATTTGCTAGAACATTCGCGGTTATTCGGTCACGAAACTTGTTACGGATTATGGACAGTCCTCCTTAAATAAAACAGAGAATGCTTCTTATGTATTAGTGGGATTATGTTAATGTAGGACTGTGTTTCCTCGAAAAGTTTCCAGAACTCAAAAAATACAGGTGTGTGGAGCTATCGTGCAATGGCTTACGTCATCTTGAACACAGGAAAACGAAACGATTATCCTGAGTGTTTGAGGATATGCTACACGTCCTAACATTGAATACAAATCAGTCACTGCAATGAATTGGGAGTAACTTTAATCTCGATCCTACTTAGAGAGTTCCTTTTATTCAATCTCTTTCTCCTGTCAGAATATGAGATTTTTTGGTACATGGCTTTATAGATGTGTGTCACTTGTATTTTCCGTACTCGTTGCATTTGGAATTCTTCACAGTCAATCATGAACTACCCAGTCCCGTCAATATGGCCACCTGTCAGAAGCGTGAATAACCACCCATTTTGGTAGGTAGGCATACCGACTCCAGGGCCGTGGTCAACTGCGCTACGTTCCTCGGTTGAGGATCCATGACGTGAACAGCCCAATGGAGGTGGTCCCACATGGGTACGACTGGGTTTAAATTTGTAGAGTCTGGTGGCCAGGGCAGTACAGTAACCTCATCCACGCTCTCTTCGAACGATACACGCTCACTGCCGTTTGTGTGACACGTTGCACTGTCCTGCTGGTAGATGACATCTTTCTGAGGAAAACATACTGCATGTAGGGTGGAAATGTTCCCAGAGGATGGATGCATACTTGTGTTGATCGATTGCGCCTTCCAGAAAGAGGAGATCACCCAGGTAATGCCACGAAAACATTCACCCAGTCTGACAAATGTTGCAGTACCTTTGCTTTCAGACATTTCACACCTACACACAGCCGTCTGTCGCATAAAGCATAAAACATGATTCACATTAAACGCTCTCTGTCACTACTCAGCGTACGTGCAGTTGCGATACTGGCTTGCAAGTTCCAGTCTTTGTCGTCGATGAGCAACACTGAGCAATGGTGCCTGAACCAAGTGCCTGGGCTGTTGAGGTCCATACCCAGCAATGTTTGCTGGGCGGTCGTTGAGGAGATTGTTCGTAGCCCCATGGTTCAAACGGGCACTCAGTTGCTACACAGTTGCACGACTGTTTACCTGTACACATCTCTCAACAGTCGTCGTACACCTGTGCCATCAATGGCCCGTGATGCATCTCAGTTGTCTTAGCGCAGGTTTTGGATAGCGCTGTTTTGCCATCCACGGTATACTTTAACCATAGCAGCACACGAACGGTTTACAAACTCAGCCGTTTCGAGAAAGCTTGTACGCTTTGCCCGAAAGCCAATGAGCCGTGCGCGGCTCGTGCTCAGGCCGTTTCCTGCTTGACAGCTTGTCTTTACGGAACTGTTGCCTTGTTTCTTATTCGATTTTGTGGCGTCACTAAGTTGCTGGACTGCCTGCCCGTGAGTGGCGGCAGCATCGCATATCTATAAGAGCACTGTCGTATTATCTTTGAAGCGACCGGCTCATCGTGTGTCGGGAGTGCAGCCGGGACGCAGTGCCAGTGAGGTCCGGATAGCCAGTACTTGCCGACTGCTTGCGACACACATGTACTGTCTGGTGGAAGGAGACTGGAGCGGGAAGGACCGTTGGTTGGTCGTTCGGTCGGTCGTCTCATCGTGTGACGTGTATTTGGTCTTTTGACTCGTTAGTTGGTCATCTCGCCGGACATGGGTCGGTTCCTTCCTTGTGCAGAGATGTCGGGTGGACAATGGGCAAGTGTTACCCGTACATGGTTGAGTCCGAGCCAGTGTGTCCTGGTCGCCATGTCATCCAGCACCGGACTAGGAGTTGAGTCTGGATGGAGCTGCAGTGAGGTCCGGACAGCCAAGACTCGCCCAACCGTTGCTGACACACATGACTTGAGTGGGGACAACGTTGGTTGGTCGTTCGGTCTGTCGTCTCATCGGACGACGTATATTTGGTCGCCGACCGCTTCGGCTTCTCTCTGTGTGTCGACTTGTCATTCGTCCTCGTTGTTTCACAGTGATTGCTTTTAGGATTGTTTGAGTTCTTGTGGAAGTGTTTTCATGGAACTGTGTCTAGCTCGTGTGATTTCAAGTGAGCAGTTATTTTTAATGCTGTCTTCGTACTGGTATAGGCAGTCGGTCGGTTGGGATAGAGCAGCGAGGAAGTCTCCAGGGTGAGGTCATTAGCGTACTGTTCCGCAGCGTGCTTTTCCTCGCCGTGTGATGCTGTCCGGCACAGCGTGTAGTTAGACAGCCCTAGGGGTTTGTTCATATTTTTCAGTGGTTATTGTGCCTTGGCTGTATTTAGACGCCAATATTTGAAAACATAGTGCTGCTGGTATCTTCGTCCTCGGCTGATATTTCCCGGTGTCGTGCCGTCGGTCGGCGGAAGGGAATTGATCAGGTTGTTGGTCCGTCCATCAGCCGTCCCTAGGTCGGGTTGCCATCTGGTTATTTAGTATTACGCTTGGCTGTTTGTCTCACCTAAACTTGTGTTACAGTTACCTCTTCAGGCCGACCCTTGGAACACTTTGAACACTACTGTTCTCTTGGTTTTAGATTGTGATTTTCTTTTAGTCTGAAGTACTAGGCGAGGCCTTCAGCTGTTTGTTTTAATTTTGAAATAAGGCCTTCAGCCTACTTAAACTAAGCTTTCAAGATTGGTTTAAAACTATCTTAAAAAGGGAGATTTGGCTCCATTTGAAATCTTTGTTAGCCAGGTCTTAAGCCTCAGTTCTTCTGTGTGTGGCCTTCAGCCGCATGTAATACTTAAGGCAAGTTTAATAAGTTACGTTCAGGCCTTCCTTTTAAAGACATGTGTGATAAGTGTTTTTAGGAAAATGAAGTTTCGGTGTTTTGTGCAACTAACAGTAACTGATCTTGGTCCATTTCCACAACCATAAGCTGATCCGCTCTGTCCTGCGAAACCAGATTTCAGCCAACGACCATGCTCTTTTGGATGTCTGATAAATCGCTGTGTTTCCACGTTACGACAAGGACTCCACAGTTTCCCGCGTCCCTCCCTCCCCCGCCTTCCCCGTCCACGCACACACACACACACACACACACGCTTTGTAAACCCTTCATTGTCAGTGCTTCTACATCGCACCTACGAGTGGTTAATGCACGTTGACATAGAACTTAGGCAGGCAGTGGTCATGGTAATGTGTCCGTTCACTGACTGTCTCTGTTGACTACCTTTATTTTAATTCACTCCATGGGATGAAAAATTGACATAGTAATGACGCGCGTAAAACTCCCAAACGTTTCATTATTGAGATTAGAGCCCATGATATTCGCTTTAGGAGCCAGTAATGCTACCTCGAGAACACGAAACCTATTTGATCGTAGTTCCTCAGATGCACAAAAACGTTTGGCATCAGCTGTACCTACAACGCACATGACTACACAGTTTGTTACATCTGAGAAAGATGCTTTTAGTAATAAATGAAATTATGGAATTTTGTAAGCAAACTCGTCTAGATGACTTATTATTTAATTTATTTAGAACTGCATTACGGTACTGGCATTTTCAAATCTACAATTAAAATTAAAGAAAGATAACTTGCGTAACTTCAGCGTACTGTTAGCCGTGGGTCATCAAATCAGTTTTAGATTTTGATGAAAGAAGAGACAGCCAGAACTTCAATCGAAATGGATGTTTATTAAGTCGGTGGACCGTTTCGGGCTACGTCCACCCGAAAACCAACCAATGTTTGCCAAGTAAAACGTCCGTCACAGTAGCAGTAAACAAAAAGCATACATATGCGAATGGTCCCAACTAATGTTTGCATCGCGAAGAAACAAGAATAAGAGATGTTACCTCTGATCGTACGTTATCAGACGAAAGATGAGGAATAAAACGTAAAATAGTAAAGAAATTCACTCATACGATAAAAAGTTCGTTGTCACTTCCATAAAACGCATGCCTAAGAGGGGCATCAGCTACCAAATCGCCTCAAAGGTTTAAAATCACACGACAGGTAGAGATGTGAAAAAAGACATGAAGCTTTCAAAAATCTAAGTTAACATATGGAACACATTACTTCCGTAGCACTGCACAATTGTAGAATTAGCTTTCCTATGACAGCAACATGTCTCTGCGAAGTTAACAATCAGTATGCGTTACATCACTTTACAATCATATGTATACGTCAGTTCCGTAAAATATGATGCTGTGTTCAGTGTCAACTACACGCGTCTGACATATTTCAGAAACTTCAAACAGCAAAAAGTGGCCAAATAATTTATAAAATTTTCTGCATTAGGAAAACGGTTTACAAAAGAGAAACAGTTTTATTTTCTAATAAATGATTTTGTGAAGCAACCCCATCTTGGGGATTAACTTACTCCCAAAGGCAGAATGGATGCCGCGCACCCAGCGGCTGTTCCCCTCAGCCCATCAGATGCGGGGTGAAGTAATGTAGACCAGCGAACAGCAGAACTCGCCATAGTGAGCACGCGTCTCACAAGTAATTCTAGACAAATTTCAAATACCAGTTACACCTAGATTCACTCTGTTCTGCTGGAAGATCTTTAAATTTATGGATAAAGGTTTCTAGGTTTCGAGGTCTTCCAGTAAGTTTAGTGTTCCGGCGTTAACGACAACCTCTGGCAGGACGATGAAAAACGGAAGAGAAGAGAGGGCTCTGAGACGACGACAGCCAATAGTAAGCTGACTACGGCGACTCCCCGACAGCACCGGCCCCTACACGAAGAGAATGTAAGCGCTGCGCCACCTAACCGCTCCCGGAGTGGAAGAAGAGCCGTCATACAAAGGCTACAGCAGTGATTTATGAGCTGTATTGTTCTGCTTGCATTGACATCGTATATATCGATGGATATTGATTATTTGCATGTCGCCAATTGTTTGCGACCCATTTTTGCTGATACGCTAAGTTAAGTGTTTGTTAATTTAATTTACTGTAATAAACTCCATTAATATGCCAGAATGAGATTTTCACTCTGCAGCGGAGTGTGCGCTGATATGAAACTTTCTGGCAGATTAAAACTGTGTGCCCGACCGAGACTCGAACTCGGGACCTTCGCCTTTCGCGGGCACACAGTTTTAATCTGCCAGAAAGTTTCATATCAGCGCACACTCCGCTGCAGAGTGAAAATCTCATTCTGGAAACATCCCCCAGGCTGTGGCTAAGCCATGTCTCTGCAATATCCTTTCTTTCAGGAGTGCTAGTTCTGCAAGGTTCGCAGGAGAGCTTCTGTAAAGTTTGGAAGGTAGGAGACGGATACTGGCAGAAGTAAAGCTGTGAGTACCGGGCGTGAGTCGTGCTTCGGTCGCTCAGATGGTAGAGCACTTGCCCGCCAAAGGCAAAGGTCCCGAGTTCGAGTCTCGGTCGGGCACACAGTTTTAATCTGCCAGAAAGTTCCATTAATATGATTTGTTTGAATTGTTATCCAGCGATCCGAGCAAACAGCTTCCTAGGTGCCCTGTATTAGACGAGTGGTTCAAATGGCTTTCAGCACTATGGGACTTGACACCTGAGGTCATCAGTCCCATAGACTTAGAACTACTTAAACCTAACTATCCTAAGGACAACACACACATCCATGCCCGAGGTAGGATTCGAACCTGCGACCGTAGCAGCCGCGCGGTTCCGGACTGAAGCGCCTAGAACCGCTCGGGCACAGCGGCCGACTTTACACGAGTGGGCAGGATACTGAAATGGCGACGTGTTACGAGGGTCGGTCAAAAAGTAATGCCTCCCATTTTTTTTCTACTTAAAAAAATTAAGTTAAGTGAAAAATTTGAATTTGGCGCCATTCCTCAAACCTTCTTCTGCAATCCACTGCAGTAGTAACTTTCTGTGTCAACAGGTGGCAGCACAGCAGAAGTTTGTAAGATGGCCGACATCGGTGTTCGTTTGAGACAGCGTTGTGTGATTGAATTCTTGAATGCAGAAGGTGAAACGCCCATACGCATTCATGAAAGACTGAAGAAGGTGTATAGTGTTGTGACAGTGGATGTCAGCACTGTTAGACGATGGGTTCGTCGTTGTAAGGAAGCTGAAGGGCAAACACCGTTGACTGACGAAAAGCGGAGCGGCAGGCCGGTGAGTGCAGTGACTCCACACAACATTCAGCAAGTTGATGACATCATTCGTGGTGACCGTCGGGTGACTGCAGATGAAGTGTGTCGCATTATTTCTCTTAGTAAAGGCAGTGTGATCACGATTATTAAACAATTGGGGTACTCAAAAGTTTGTGCACGGTGGGTTCCAAGAATGTTAACCGATCAGAATAAAGAGGCAAGGAAAACAATAGCCTCCCAACACTTGCAGCGCTTCCGTTTGGAGGGAGATGAGTTTCTGAAAAAAATTGTGACCGGGGACGAAACATGGGTGCATTTTTTTGAACCCGAATCAAAGAGGCAGTCAATGGAATGGCGTCACACAAGCTCTCCGAGGAAGAAAAAATTCAAAACTGTGCGATCGGCAGGGAAAGTTATGGCAACAGTTTTCTGGGATACAGAGGGTGTGATTCTGGTTGATTTTTTGGAGCAGGGATGCACAATAAATTCTGTTCAATACGTCACAACCCTCAAAAAACTTAAAGCACGTCTTCAGCGAGTTCACCCAACAAAATCAATGGCAGATGTTCTTCTTTTGCATGACAATGCAAGACCACACACCAGTCGTCACACCTCTGACGAGATTGTCAAAATTGGATGGGAAGTTTTGCCTCATCCCCCATACAGCCCTGACCAGGCACCATCAGACTTCCATCTGTTCGGGCCACTAAAAGAAGCTCATCGTGGGATTCATTTTGAAGATGAGGAGGCCGTCAAAACATCCGTGCGTCAATGGCTTAGGAAGCAGAGCTGTGATTTTTACCGTGCTGGGATACATGACCTTGTTCAAAGATGGACCAAAACTGTAGAGATGGGCGGAGATTACAAATGACAAAATGATCCTCAATGTTGTGGTTTTCAACCTATGTAATTGCATTTAAATTTCCTGACAATTAAACGTAGAAAAAAAATAGGAGGCATTACTTTTTGACTGACCCTTGTACAACAATAACACACATATGAAATGTTAGGCTCCCCACGCCTGTCTAAAACGAGCATGCACCTGACGAGTTATAACGGACAAGACATTCCCATTCCCGGAAAATGTATTTTACTTGCCATGTATCGCTCGCATACGAAAGTAGTGACTTTCACGGTGTTACAATCACGTGAGAACACACTTTCTCTTGATTCATTTGTTTTGTTATGTGTTGTCAGTGACTGCATTCCATACAAAAGACAGTGTAGCTAGCTTTCTGACAGAATTGCTGGAGCTCTTTTCTGAAGATTTAGGCTAGGCTAACGATTTTGTGGCACATATTACTCAGAATGGCCCTGCTCAGCTGCATTTTTGCCGGGTCAGAACTGTTCCCGTTGCATTATAGGACAACTCGCTGCTGAACTTAAAGAATTGCAAGATAGCGGAGCTATTGCGCCTGTACTAGTTAATTAACGGCCAAGTCCACTGTTTTTGCTCCCCAAACCTTCAGGTCGCATTCACCTCTGTGTTGACTTTGAAGTCTACGATCAACCTACAAACTGTGACTGATACTTACCCCTTGCCGCGCCTAGAGGATCTCATGGACAGATTAAGCGCTGTTCGCTACTTTTAAGAAACTGATTTGCGCGATGTGTATCTTCAAATCCTGCTCTGTGAAGACTCTAAAAAAGTGTATGTAGTGAATACTCATTTGAGCTCGTTTAAATATTGGCGTTTGCCTTTTGGCAGTGCTTCCGCACACGCCATTTTCCAATGGTATTTGGAACTGCTGACTGCTCAAGTACCAAACTGTTCAAACTATTTGGACGGTATTGTCGTAGCAGGTCGTACATCTGAAGATCATATTACAAATTTAAGTGGTTTGTTTCGTGAGTTATAAGATGTAGGACTACAGTGTAGAGCGGGTAAGTGTGATCTTTTAAACCTGTTGCAGTAAGTTGGTCATGTCATGTACATCCTCTTCAGTCGCATTTGTTAGGCATGGAGATTTCCCATTTCGTTGCAATGTCACAGAACTGCAGTCAGTTTCAGGGAAAATGAACTCTTATGTTCGGTTCATACCGAACGCAGCAAAAATCGCAGCTCCATTGCATCGCTTGCGTCCCCCGAGTGTCCCCTTTGTTTGGAGAGATGAGTGCCAAGTGGCTTTTCAAAAACGTAAAGATGCATTGCTGAGTGATCGATGCTTTGTTCAATTTGATCCTGAAAAACCAGTTGTATTGCAAACTGGACGCTTCCTCTTACGTAATCGGTGGGGTTATTTTGCACTGAATTAGTGATAAAGTCAGGCCTATCGTTTTCGCATCAAAAGTGTTGTCCAAAGGTCAATGTAGTTTTTCACAAACTGAAAAAGAGGCTTTGACTATTTTGTATGGTGTCACCAAATTTCACCACTATTTGTATGGCAGAAAATTCAACTTCGTAGCGGATCCCAAGCTTTTCCACGCCTCTTTTCATCCGACGAAACCGGTTCCTGTACGAGCTGACCAAAATTGCAGAGATCGGCTTTTTTGTTGTCTCAATACCAGTACGAGATTGTGTATCATAAAAACAGCTCAACATAATAATGCGGACGCACTTTCACGTCTTCCGATTGGCCCTGATACAGACTTTGCTGCATCTTGTTGTCACATCGATGCTCAGGATACTGAATTGCCTCAGTCTATTCCGCTGAGCTATAGGCAAATTGCACAGGTCAGGGACGCTGAATCAGGTTTCAACATTTTTCTAACACGCATTCGCACATCTTGGCCTCCTTTCTTGCGTAGCATAAAGAACTCTCCAGCGTGCCGTTACTTTGCACATTAGCGTAGCCTCACTAGACAGAAAGATTGGATTCTTGTACAAAACTACAGTGGACAGTGAGCCGGTACGGATCGCTATTTCAATTTTGTTTTTGCTTTTGAAGTCACCTGCCTTCTCAATGCTCGCCGCGATGTCAGTATCGAGATCGGATTGGAGTCTCTGGTCACCGCATACCTTTGGCGAGTTGGCTTCTAGCTCACTGCGAGGCGACAGAATGAGGAGGAAGGGAATTTTGGTGAGTTTCGACTGTGCGTGAGAAGCGACGTCGGTGTCGGAGGGCAAGGCCGCTTGGTAAGTGGGCCCCGCGGAAGCGGTAGGTTGGGAACGGAACGCCGTGGGGTCAAAGAACCTAGTGTGGAGGGCCGGTGTTTTCCGGATGGCGGTCATCGCTTGGTTATTCAAGGGCAGAGAACCGATATTTTTTGGTTCTGCCCTTGGATTCCGACGAAGAATTACGAAAAGTTTGGCGGATGAAGTGAACATAAGAATTCTAAACAGGTGCACGTTGGTAGCGCGTATATCAGGCTTTTGAGTGGTGGATGCTTTGCTTCGGTATTGCAGTCTCCAGTCAGAGCGCTGCTTGGGAGGAGAGCATTGATATCGGCATCGTCATGTATTTAGCTGCTTTAAAGTAAATGACTGTTTTGGATCAAAGGTGTTTCCAAGTGAGGGACTGAATCATTGCTTGTCTTATTAAGAAATCTAAGTCAGCCCCCAGCGTGCTAAACTCTGTTATCTGCAGTTATAACGAGTAATTTTACACTCTGATAGTGTCCACGAGTGAAATTTGGAGGTATTGTTAAGTGTTTGTAGTAATGGAAAGATTGACTCTGGAGTTTTTCTGTCTGACGCTTATGAATCGGGTTAACTGCAGTTCACTCCTTATGGTATTTTACGATTCTTCTTGTCGTGAGGAAATGGCCAATAGTATTTTCATAATTTAGCTTGGGACGTCATTCTGTGGTTTGGTGGTTTGGTGTGGCCCCCAAATATTTTCTCACTTCCTTGATTGAAGTTGCCTCTTAACTGTTGTTGAGTTGTGTCTTGTCCAACCCACCGTAATGCTGTTTGGTGCGGTGCGGTATAGTCGAAGTGCTCAGTAGAACCGAATCTACTTCCTCGCCCGTTTTAAGATTTGCGAGCAGCATCCACATCAACGTATAGTCCCAGTATGCAATTTGTGTAAGTTTGTTGGGCCCTGTTAACGTTTAGTACATCCTACAAGGAATTTCCCGTGCCGCATGTGATCCTGAAGCACACGACGGTGAACAACAGCGCATGACCACGACGAAATCAAAATATATGTATTGTATATTATTTTCTTTAACAGATGTAGCCACTGAGCTTAACAGTTGATTGGTGTGTTGTCTTTTATTTATTTTCAGAGGATGAGATTTACTTAGGTCGTTAATTACAACATCTACGCTTAATTATTTGTGATAATTCGTTCGGTGTCGTTTGCACCAGATGTTGGGAGGTCTGTGGTGTATTGACCTATTATTATTCAAGAGACTGTTCGTCAAATAATTCTTCAGGAACTTTCATTAAGAAACTACATTGAGGACCTTGCTGTTCATGATAACGAATGTTCACTTATTGTTTTAAAATCAAGTTAATGAAGTTGTAAAATTTTAAAGGTAAAGAAAAAAAACTTTTATTAGAGAAAAGGTGGCTCCCTCTATTCCCCACAACTTCCACGTATTCAAGGTATTCTGACATTGTCTGATTTTTTCCCGGTATCTATCCTAGCTAACGCCGGCAGGGCCATGTCGGATTCACAAAGCTTTGCAAGAATAAGCGTTGCAATTACTTCACTGAGGATACTGGGAGAACTGTTCGTACGAAACAGTTAGCGCGTCGTCATTATATTTGGCAGGGTATGGAAACACAAATAGAACTGATGACGTCACAGTGTTGCGAATGTGTGGAAAATCAGTCCGCTCATCCATAAAAATTCTCTCCTTGGACTAAGTCGTAATCGCCATGGCAACGTTTGCAAATAGCCTCTGCGGGACCTTTTTGGAACACTCGTTGGCTGATTGAGGTTGACTCGTATAACAAATTTCCTTTTGCTGGGCCAGTGAGCTCAACAACGTCACGTAGCACAATACAGGTGTTGTCTTCCATTTTTGCCTCAAAGGTTTACCTGACATCATAGTGTCAGAGAACGGCCCTCAGTTCACGTCAAATGAATTTTAAACAGTCTATGAACGCAATGCTATACAGCATCTTACTAGTGCACCGTTCCATCCACAGTCAAATGCCGAAGCGGAACGTTTTGTCAGAACCTTCAAGCAACAGATGGCCAAACTTCGCTCCGCCCGCACCAGGGATCAAGCATTGCAACTGTTTCTCTCCTCCTATCGTTCACACCCACGAGATGGACCATAGCCTGCAGAATTGCTTCCTGGCCGCCGCCATCGGACACTGCTCCAGGTGCTCCGCCCTCCTCAGCATCCGACGCTGAAGGAATGCCGCAAGTATCGCTTCGCGCCGCATGATATTGTTTTTTAGCGGCAGGAGACCGTGGTCGCGAGGCGTGAGCATCCGTCGACTTGGCGCTTCCATGTATCTCATTTCAGGTCCAGACTGACTGCAGCGCCGACATCACAATCACCTTCGCCAGTTTCATGTGCACGGCGATCCTACTGTATCTTTTCCCACAGATTCACAGATACAGAGGACAGAGCGGCAGCATCAGCCGCCAGAGGGTGTCATCACAACACCATGGGACGACCCCATGGAGACGGAGCCTTCGCCTCCTTCGCCTCCTCTCGTCCTACCGATGGAGTTGGGCCCGACAACACCGCAGCTGCCGATGCCTTCTATACCTCGTTCTTGGCATCAAGGAGGTGTATGCGTACTCTTCTGCTCGATTTCCATGGGACGTTCCCCCCAGATCGAAGGCCGGGAACTTGACGTCCGCTGCAGCCACAGCTTCCAATCCAACGAAGCGTCCATACTCCTGCCTTCCACGCCATTGTTGCACTCCGTACACGACGGCGGTCTGTTGCTTTGGGGGGGGGGGGGGGGCGGAGGAATATTCCGGCGTTAACGACAAGCGCCGGCAGTCGATGAAGAACGGAAGAGCAGAGAGGGCTGTGAGACGACGTCAACCAATAATACGCTGACTAGGACGACACCACGACAGCACCGGCCCCTACACGAAGAGAATGTAAGCGCAGCGCCGCCTAGCCACGGCCGCAGTGGAAAAAGAACCACCATATAAACGCTACAGCGATGACTTATGAACTGTATTGTTTAGCTTGCATTGGAATTGTATGTAATAAAGGACATTGACTATTTGCATGTCTCCTTTTGCTTGTGACCCACCTATGTGAGGAAGCATAGCTATGTATTGTGAGTTTAATTTACAGTAATAAACTCCATTAATATAATTTGCTTGAATTGTTGCCTAGCGATCCGAAAAAACAGGTACCTAGGCACCCTATGTTAGATGAGTGTGGAGGATACTATATTTAGCGCTGGTCTCCTGTCAAACACTTCCATGATATCACTTATTTGACCTAACGGGTCGCTCTATGTTATTGAATGTGACGTCAATGCGGTACTACCTCCATCGCAGGAAATCTCTAAAACTTATCACCAATTTCTGCTTGGTTTCTTCTATATAAAATTTGTCATAATCCCAACTTTTTTTTTTTTTGGCATCAGTCTACTGACTGGTTTGATGCGGCCCGCCACGAATTCCTTTCCTGTGCTAACCTCTTCATCTCAGTGTAGCACTTGCAACCTACGTCCTCAATTATTTGCTTGTCGTATTCCAATCTCTGTCATCCTCTACAGTTTTTGCCCTCTACCGCTCCCTCTAGTACCATAAAAGTCATTCCCTCATGTCTTAGCAGATGTCCTATCATCCTGTCCCTTCTCCTTATCAGTGTTTTCCACATATTCCTTTCCACTCCGATTCTGCGTAGACCCTCCTCGTTCCTTACCTTATCAGTCCAACTAATTTTCAACATTCGTCTATAGCACCACATCTCAAATGCTTCGATTCCCTTCTGTTCCGGTTTTCCCACAGTCCATGTTTCACTACCATACAATGCTGTACTCCAGACGTACATTCTCAGAAATTTCTTCCTCAAATTAAGGCCAGTATTTGATATTAGTAGACTTCTCTTGGCCAGAAATGCCTTTTTTGCCATAGCGAGTCTGCTTTTGATGTCCTCCTTGCTCCGTCCGTCATTGGTTATTTTACTGCCTAGGTAGCAGAATTTCTTAACTTCATTGACTTCGTGACCATCAATCCTGATGTTAAGTTTCTCGCTGTTCTCATTTCTACTACTTCTCATTACCTTCGTCTTTCTCCGATTTACTCTCAAACCCTACTGTGTACTCATTAGACTGTTCATTCCGTTCAACAGATCATTTAATTCTTCTTCACTTTCACTCAGGATAGCAATGTCATCAGCGAATCGTGTCATTGATATCCTTTCACCTTGTATTTTAATTCCACTCCTGAACCCTACTTTTATTTCCATCATTGCTTCCTCGATGTACAGATTGAAGAGTAGGGGCGAAAGGCTACAGCCTTGTCTTACTCCCTTCTTAATACGAGCACTTCGTTCTTGATCGTCCACTCTTATTATTCCCTCTTGGTTGTTGTACATATTGTATATGACCCGTCTCTCCCTATACCTTACCCCTACTTTTTTCAGAATCTTTAACAGCTTGCACTATTTTATATTGTCGAACGCTTTTTCCAGGTCGACAAATCCTATGAACGTGTCTTGATTTTTCATTAGCCTTGCTTCCATTATTAGCCGTAACGTCATAATTGCCCCTCTCGTGCCTTTACTTTTCCTAAAGCCAAACTGATCGTCACCTAGCGAATTCTCAATTTTCTTTTCCATTCTTCTGTATACTGTTCTTGTAAGCAGCTTCGATGCATGAGCTGTTAAGCTGATTGTGCGATAATTCTCGCACTTGTCAGCTCTTGCCGTCTTCGGAATTGTGTGGATGATGTTTTACGAAAGTCAGATGGTATGTCGCCAGACTCATATATTCTACACACCAACGTGAATAGTCGTTTTGTTGCCACTTCCCCTAATGATTTTATAGATTCCGAGGAAATGTTACCCATCCCTTCTGCCTTATTTGACCGTAAGTCCTCCAAAGCTCTTTTAAATTCCGATTCTAATACTGGATCCCCTATCTCTTCTAAATCGACTCCTGTTTCTTCTTCTATCACATCAGACACATCTTCACCCTCGTAGAGGCTTTCAATGTATTCTTTCCACCTATCTGCTTTCTCCTCTGCATTTAACGGTGGAATTCCCGTTGCACTCTTAATGTTACCACCGTTGCTTTTAATGTCACCAAAGGTTGTTTTGACTTTCCTGTATGCTGAGTCTGTCCTTCCGACATTCATATCTTTTTCGATGTCTTCACATTTTCCCTGAAGCCATTTCGTCTTAGCTTCCCTGCATTTCCTATTTATTTCATTCCTCAGCGACTTGTATTTCTGTATTCCTGATTTTCCCGGAACGTGTTTGTACTTCCTCCATTCATCAATCAACTGAAGTATTTCTTCTGTTACCCATGGTTTCTTCGCAGCTACCTTCTTTGTACATATGTTTTCCTTCCCAACTTCTGTGATGTCCCTTTTTAGAGACGTCCATTCCTCGTCAACTGTGTTGCCTACTGCGCTATTCCTTATTGCTGTATCTATAGCGTTAGAGAACTTCAAACGTATCTCGTCATTCCTTAGAACTTCCGTATCCCACTTCTTAGCGTATTGATTCTTCCTGACTAATGTCTTGAACTTCAACCTACTCTTCATCACTACTATATTGTGACCTGAGTCTATATCTGCTCCTGGGTATGCCTTACAATCCAGTATCTGATTTCGGAATCTCTGTCTGACCATGATGTAATCTAATTGAAATCTTTCCGTATCTCCCGGCCTTTTCCAAGTATATCTCCTCCTCTTGTGATTCTTGAACAGGGTATTCGCTATTACTAGCTGAAACTTGTTACAGAACTAAATTAGTCTTTATCCACATTCATTCCTTGTCCCAAGCCCATATTCTCCTGTAACCTTTTCTTCTACTCCTTCCTCTACAACTGCATTCCAGTCGCCTATGACTATTACATTTTCGTCCCCCTTTACATACTGCATTACCCTTTCAATATCCTCATACACTTTCTCTATCTGTTCATCTTCAGCTTGCGTCGCCGGCATGTATACCTGAACTAACGTTGTCGGTGTTGGTCTGCTGTCGATCCTGATTATAACAACCCGGTCACTGAACTGTTCACAGTAACAGACCCTCTGCCCTACCTTCCTATACATAACATCCCTGCTATATATCTTGTAAACTCTTGTCATTTCTTCCCAATTTCATATGGATGGTCGACAAAGTGAAGGCAACCTACAACCCACCAGTGCCACCTCTAGGGTAGCGTTTATCCATACGTTTTATTGAAAATGACACTAAACATTGCTTTATATTATTCCTTATTGTTGAATATTTCTAATTGCTTAACTTGTTTTACTTTTCGTCGCCTGATAATAATTCACAAACAACACGTCTCATTCTTATGTTCCTTTAATCTTTCATTGCAGATCTGATGATGGCACGCCAAAATGTGTAATTGATGAAAAATAATAAGCGATACAAAGTGCTTTACTTAGAAAAAATACAGGGTGTTTCAAAAAGAGTACACGTATTACGAAGTATTATTTTGTCAGAACTATCGATCTCTGGGCTAAGGCTCGGTTATCGGCGGATCGAATACATCATTTAGTTTATTTACATTGCCGCTAGCTGTCGGGTGTCTTCTGGTTCCTTGGTTTCAATCACATGTTGCTAAATGGCTACTCCACACCGGAAATCAGCTTTCGTTCTCGAGTTTGCGAAGTGTTTGCACATTATAGCGCTTATACGTTTCATGTCGAGGTATCAAACTGATCCGTCGAATGGATGGAAGATTCGCAGGTGGTATCGTCAGTCTCTAGACAGAGGATATGTATTTAAAGGAAAGAGTCCTTGCTGTCTACGTGTTTCTGACGAAAATGTCCCATGAATTCAAACTGCTTTCCAATGTAATCCTACAAAATCAACTCGTGCCAGTCAGGAGTTACAGCTGTCCACAACATTTTGCAGTCTTTCGAGGGGTTGGTTAGTTATACACCCGTACAAGTTTCAGTCATGATGACAAACGCAAACATGTGTTTTCTCATGAGATTCTCACTGCTATGACAATGATAACACTTTCGCACAACGCTTTATGTTCAGTGATGAGGCGACTTTCTGCCTTAATGGGGAAGTAACCAGACACAGTGTTCGAATATGGGCGTACAGAATCCACATGTAGAAACTGAACATGTACGAGATACAATGTCAGTGTCTTCCATGAGAGATTCCACTCATCTGTTTACCGCCCATTCTTCTTTGATGGAACAGTTGTATTTTGCTGCGTTACAAAAGTGGTAGTTTCCAAGGCTGAATGAGATGGTACACGCCCTCACACCAGTCGCCAAGTACGTGAATATCCAATGAAACTCTACTGAGCCATTGGAACGGTCATCAAACGGCTGGCGATTCAGCAATTCGCAGCTGGCGTTCACAGTCACCGGAAATGACTCCTTGTGACTTCTTGCTGTGGGATTTCATTAAGGACAACGTTTAGGCACCAGCATTACCACAGAACCTATCAGTGTTGGAGAACAGGATCCGTACTGTCGTGACATCAGTGACGATGGGCATGTTTACCCGAATATCGGAGGCATTCGAGTATCGATTTGTTACTTATTGTGTCGCTGGTGGAGGACATACAGAATTTCTATAACCCTTCTTCTTCTGTTGTGGTCAATCCAAGGATTGGTTTGCAACAGCTACAATGGCAGGTTGTCTCCATTCTGTGCGTCTTCCAGCTTTTCTCTTCATTTCCTTATAGATGTTACATCCCACATCTTTCACGATTTGATCCATGTAACTCAGCCGTGGTCTTCCTCTTGGTCCTTTTCCCTCGACATATCCCTCTATGATTGTGTTCAGGAGTCTTTATGTCCTGTAAATTGCACTCTTCTTTTAACAATGAAACTCGAGAAGCTTCTCTTCTCACATGCACTTTCCACAACCACTTCGTTTGTGACCTTGTCGATACATTTTATTTTGAGCATGCGTCTATAGCACCACATTTCAAAAGAATTTATCTTCTGGTCTTCCTCTCGCCCGCGAGTGTCCATGTTTCACACCCATAGCATGTCACACTACACACATATGATTTCAAAAATCTTTTCTTGATTTCAAGGCTGATGCTGTTAGATGTTAAGATGTTTTTCTTCCTGTTAAAAGCAGCCTTTGCTTGGGCAATTCTACTTCTCACTTCATCCTTGCTCCTTCCATCACTGGTAATATTACTGCCCAGATAAGTTAATGTATCGATTTATTCAAGCAATTCATTGCCTAAATGAACTTGGACTTTCACTTCATCTTTTTGGTCACATTCCATTACTTTTGTTTTTGCTTTGTTAATTCTCATATTATATTCTTCCCCCATAACTTTATCCCTTCAGTAGGACTACAAGATCTTCTTCACTTTGAGCTAGGACAGCTATGTCATCGGCATATTTTATCATATTCGTTGACCATGAATTACTACACCTGTCTGTAAATTTTCTCTTGTTTTTTTCAGCGCCTCTTCAATGTATAGGTCAAAGACAACAGGTGATTGTGCCCAACCTTGTCGGACAACTTTTCCGTATCTGCACCTCTTCTTGTTTTGTCCGTCCACGGATAACTGCTGTTTCGCTTTGGTACAGGTTACATATCATTTTTCTATCTTTATAGTCTATTCCTACTTTTTCGAGTACCTTAAACAGCTTATCCCATTTAACATTATCAAAGGCTTTCTCTACATCTACGAAAGCTATGTATGTTGTCAGGCTCTTATCTAGTCGTTTCTCTATTATTAGTTTTAGTTCAAATATTGGTTCTCTGGCTCCTCTATGTTTCCGGAATCCAAACTGGTCTTCGGAGAGTGTAGCTTCGACTTTTTGTTCTATGCGTTTTAGGATAATTGAGGTTACTATTTTAGAGGCGTGAGTAACTAGGCTGAGCGTCCTATTATTTGCACATCTTGTAGCATTTGCCTTCTTTGGAATGGAGATCATAATGTTTTTCTCAAACTCTGTAGGAATTTTACCCTGCTCGTACATGTTGAAAACAATATTATACAACTCTTGATTCAGTTTTGCTCCTCCGGATTTTGGAAGTTTAGCTGGGATATTGTCTGTACCAGGCGATTTGTTGTTTTTCAATTTTTTCAGAGCTAGCTTTAATGTAGGTCCGCCTATGTTGTGTGCATCTACTTCTATTTCTTCTTCCATGATGTTTTTAGACAGTTCTGGTCAGCTGTACAGTTTTCCTACATATTGTTTCCATCTTCTTGCAACTTCATCATCGTCATCAAACATATTGCCATTTTCATCCATCACAGCACTACACTTGTTTCTTCTGTCTTCAAAGAAATGTCTCACACATTTATGTAAATATTTCCCTTTCTCATGTTGTCCTCAACTGAGATTCAGAGATCGTCAAGGTATTTTCTCTTGCTAGTTTTGCCTCTCTGTTTATTCTGTTTTTCAGACTCTTATATTTCTCTTGGTCTTCCTCCTCCACAGAATTTTTTTGATTTCCTTCTTCCTTCCATCATATTTAGTAGGTCATGAGTGATCCATTCCCTCCTCTTCTCTGTCCATTCTTTTCCTGTTACTTCTTCTACTGCTTCTAAAATACCAGTTTTTATTTTTTTCCCAGCTGCTTTGGATGTCATTGCTGCCCTCTTTATTTGTTTCTTGTCTGTTTCTAGTTGATAGTGCTTCAGCGTATTTTCATTTTTCAGGTTTGTGAAATCCCATTTACATGTACTTCTTTTTTAATGTTCCTGAATTTTAGTTCAGTCGTCATCATAATGAGTATGTGGTCACTTTCCACATCACAGCCTGGATATGATCTTCTGTCCTTAACTTGGTTTTTAAGTCTTTGCTTCACTAATATGAAGTCAATTTGATATCTGTTAATGTCACCAGGTATTTTTCAAGTATATCTTCTTCTTGGATGATGACTAAAGAAGGTAATTGTAATGCATGGTTTATTTCTTTGGCAGAATTGTACAAGTTTAGCCCCTTTAATTCTGCCAATTACTTCTTCAAGGTGGTCATACATCATGTCGATTTCATCATCCTCGTGCCCTGTAGTTGGCATGTATACTTTGATCGTGATTGTGTCTCTTGGTTTAGTTTCCAATCTGACATAAATTGTCCTCTCACTATGCTGAACAAATCCTTTTACTCTTAACTCCATCTCTTTATTGAGGATAATTCCCACTCCCGTAATCCCGGGATTGTCTTGTGCTTTTCCAGTGTGTATGATTCTGCAGTCCCCTGACCAAAAGTCACCAACGTTGGGCCATCTCATTTCTGAGACTCCCAGTACATCAATATCCATTGGTTTCATTTCCATTTTCAAGTTTTCCAGTTTACCACATTTATGAAGTGAGTTGACGTTCCATGTTGCTATCCTTCTTTCAATAATGCTTTTTGATTTCGGTATCTCTTTAGTTGTCCCCGCGCGGAGATCCGAATGGGAGACTATATCACCTCCGGAGAATTTAACCATGAGCTTTCCATCATAAGCTGTTGATACTTGGGAAAACCGCCCGCGTCTCTAATGGAGTGGTTTCCCATTGCCTTCTCCATTCTATGCCGTTGTCCACCTTGTGGCTCCTCCTCCTTTAGGAGCAGTTTCCCATCCCAAGGGCGAGAGAGTGCCTTTCCTTCTAGCCGCCCTCCTAGAAAGCCGTAGGCACTTGATAGAAGATAATCTCCTTATCCCGGGAGATATTCGGCTCAGTAGAAATATAGGTTGGAAATGGAAGACCCCTAGCCCTCGAAACCTAATAGCGTCAGGGTTGGAGAAAAACAAGAGTTGGCCAAGGGTGGCTAAATAGGAAAGATAAAAGTGAGGAACCTGGCATAAGTAAGTGGAAGCAATGCCAGGACGCAGTTCGGGACCCTGTGGTCGCCAGCCACATACTCACTAGGTGAGACATTCGTAAATATGTGTCCCAAGTTTCATACTTGTATTTCTTATATTTTAATAAATATATGCGTTCGAAATATGCGTTTCCCTTTTGAAACACCCTGTTTACAGGCAATTACTAGACCAGGCGTTGAAATATTATATGCAAATCTTCGACTCGCCTGGTAATCCGAAAGAACACCTTGAACTACACATGCGTCGTGATACACAATAATTTCCCATATTATTTTGCATCTGCGGTGACGACGTACAGCGGCTACAAACACAGTTCAGTAAACACAGTCCAGAGTAAGAAAGAGCGTTATTCATTTCAACAGTTTTCAGATTTTCAATTCTGTAATACACTAAAGAGCCAAAGATACTATTCCATCTAATATAGTGTAAGCCCCCCGCGAGCTTGCATAACTGCCCAAAACGACTTGACATGTACTCAACCAATGTCTGAAGTATTGCTGGAGGGAACTGACACCATGAATCATCCAGGGCTATCCATAAATGCGTAAGACTACGGGGGATGAAGGTCTCTTGTGAACACAACGCTGCAAGGCATCCCAGATATGCTCACTAATGTTCATGTCAGTTGTTTGGTGACCCGTGGAAGTATTTAAACTCAGAAGAGTGTTTCTGAAGCCACTGTGAAGCAATTCTGGACGTGTGGGGTATCGCATTGTCCTGCTGTAGATGCCCAAGTCCATCAGAATGCACAATGGATATGAATAGACGCAGGTGATCAGGCAAGATGCGTACGTGGTTGTCACCTGTCACAGTCGTATCTAGACGTATCAGGGGTCCCATACCACTCCAGCTGCACATGCTCCACATCATTACAGAGCTTCCAACAGCTTGAACAGTCCTCTTGCGACATGAAAATGGTTCAAATGGCTCTGAGCACTATGGGACTTAACATCTATGGTCATCAGTCCCCTAGAACTTAGAACTACTTAAATCTAACTAACTTAAGGACATCACACAACACCCAGTCATCACGAGGCAGAGAAAAACCCTGACCCCGCTGGGAATCGAGCCCGGGAACCCGGGTGTGGTGTGACATGCAGGCTGCATGAATTCGTGTGGTTGTCTCCATACCCTTACACGTCCATTCGCTCGATACAATTTGAAACGAGACTCGTTCGACCAGGCAGCAAGTTTCCAGTCATCAACAGTCGAATGTCGATGTTGACGGACCCAGGCGAGGCGTAAAGCTTTGTGTCGTGCAGTCAGGAAGGGTACACGAGTGGGCTATCGGCTCAGAAAGCACTTATCCATGTTTCGTTGAATGGTTCGCACGCTTACAGTTGTTGATGGCCTGCATTGAAATCTGCAGCAGTTTGGGGAAGGGTTACACTGCCATCACGTTGAACGGTTCTCTTCAATCGTTGACGGTCCCCTTCTTGCAGTGTCTTTTTCCGGCCACAGCGATGTCCGAGATTTGATGTTTTATCCGATTCCTAATATTCAAGGTACACTAGTCAAATGGTCGTATGGGAAAGTCCCCACTTCATCGTTACCTCGGAGATGTTGTGTCTCATCGCTCGTGCGCAAATTATAACATCATGTTCAAACTCACTTAAATCTTGATAACCTGCACCAGGCACTTCTATTATATGGGCGTTGCCGACGGCAGTGCCGTGTTCTGCCTGTTTACATTTCTCTGTATTTCAATACGCGTGCCTATACCAGTTTCTTTGGCGCTTCAGCGTATAAATATTACTGATGGCATTCACTTTTTGTAAGCTGCAACACTTTCGCGAAACTAAAAAGTTTAGCCCAGAAAATTAAAAATTTTCCAATTGTGAAAACATATTACAGTGTACAACATGCTCGTGTAACTAGGAATAAATGTTCTACTGAAACATAAAAGCCTTGCAGTCGAGAAAATCTTGTCAGTATTGCATTTAGTTGACTATCAGTTCTGTTATTACTTTACCACACACCAATAATCAGCAACTGAAATCAAATTAAGCAGAAGTATTATCAAACACCAGTTACAAGTTAAATGCATTTAGTGACAGAAGCCCACTAATACAAATTTCCATTTTCAAGACAGGCGAAAATGCTGAGAAATTAACGAAACCTCGTTAAGTTGCAAAAATCACATGTTCCATGGCGAAAGACACTCTTGTTTGAAGGTACAAGATAGCTTGGAATTCCACACGTTATATAAATAGTTTCTAAACTGTACAGAATTTTACTTGTAATAAAATTCAGTGACTGGAGGATTAACAATATAATCTAAATAACTTTAATACGTTGTACAGCTCTTGAGTTCGAAATATTTAAAACTGAATAGAATGGCGGGAATTGCAGATGGCGGTTTCTGCTGTGCATCCATTTATGTGATTCTAAAATCAGTCACTAGAGTAGACCGTGTATTGCTACGGACAATAACCTCCATGTACAATTCCCTCCCCTACATTATATTACATAACGTCACATAGTGCTTAACTGGAGTCCTCGAACATGGCCAACGTTATTCGAAACGAAGTAACGGCGCATAGACAGTTAGTTTGCAGGGTCGTCATTTGGGAGTGAAAAACTACGAGCTGAGGTGCAAAAACGTACTCTTTATTCTGTGAGTGTAGTGTAGTTTATGGTGACTGAACGGAATCTTAAAGTACAAGGTCTAATTCAAGAGTGAATCCGAATAGTGTGCGTGTTCACGTCTTTAGTGTGGACTTCACATCGACTTTGTGACCTTTCCATCAACTCAGATATGATAAAAAGGGTGATAATTCATTAATTTAAAAATCGTCTTTCACATAGTGTGTGCACTTAGCTAGCTAAGAATAGTGAGAGTAGCAGATTCAGAGGACACTTCGGCACACTGTTTCGGAAGTTATTACAGTGAGGCGTGTACTTCCGGAGTAAGATGTCCAGTAGTAAGGCCTGAAGGGTCCTTGCGAAACCTAAGAGACAACAGACAAGAAGTCGAAAGTCTCACAGAACCAAAGAACGGTTATGAAATCGATTAATGACAGTCGACTTACATAATGAATTTCAGCTTCCTTCTGATTTCTAAAATAATCCAATGTAATCAGCTGCTGGCTGGCTACTCACTTATGCATCCTCCCTAATTATAACACTTTCATCAAACACAATTCGCCCCCCTCAGAAGTAAGAAACTTCACATACAGAACATCCCTCAGACCAACTCAAAATTAGACGTTGTTGGATCAAGATGGATGTTACCTCAGTAGTAAGAGAATTTCATCTTAGAAAAATTTATGCAAATAACTCTCCATTAAGCCGTCATTCTACTCGTGCTAGTTCCAGGGGACCATTGGGGGGCTCTTTAAGGCGTTTTCAAACGCTCTTGGCAGCGCACTTACCCACGAGGTTCAGGCTTATGTGTTTGACTCTACACACCGTTTCAGTACAGCGCATTCTTAACGTGAGCTTGGTGAATTCAGGCTTTGTGTAAGTTTTTGCTACTCAGTAGGGCCTATATTCAAATGAAAACTGACACTTTGCCATTTTGTAAAACAAAACCTGAAATATTTTAATACTTAGTAAGTAATGGTAACAGGTAGATCACTGAGATCTGCCAGTAGCTTTTTCTTGAGAACTTTCGTACTCTTAGCGCCATTTATTTCAAATCTACGAAATTTGGTGTTTTGCTAAAGAGAGGCATTATATTAAAAACGGATGTTAAATCGGCAGTTAAAGGAATTTTATACGCACAAAACAATTTAATACAAAATATTCACTAAAAGTCTAAAAATTAAAAGAAAACAACACACTGCGAAGAAATATGCGAGTGGGACGCAAATTGGTGGATGTGATGTACACCTTCAAACAAAATTTACAATTATAAAAAAATTGGGCAATTTATTCAAGAGAAAGAGCTTCACAAACTGAGCATGTCAATCATTTGCTGGTCCACCTCTAGCAGTTATTCGGCTTGACACTGAGAGAGTTTTTGGATGTTCTCCTGAGAGATATCGTGCACAATTGGCGCGTCAGAAAGTAGACTGGAGTAGAACTGTCTTGAGTGATGAGCCCAGATGGCCAGCGAAGACGTCTCTGGAAGCGCCTGCAAACGCCCAGAGTTTCAACTGCTTGTCTTCGTGCAAGTCAAACCCGACCTTGGCCAGTAGCGTCAACGGATCTCTCCCCAACTGAGAACGTTTGAAACATTACACGCAGGGCCCTCCATCGAAATCCGGATTTTATCTAACGCACCATTTGGACAGAAATTGGTGCGATATCCCCCCAGAAATACGTCTTACAGGTCTATGAATGTGCCAAGCCAAATAACTGCTTGCGTAACGGCCAGAGGTAGACCAACGCATTATTGGCTTGCACTGTTCGTGAAATTCTTTGTCTTGAATAAACAATATAATTTTTCTGAACTTGTATCAATTTGTTTTCTGTAGATGTACATCACAGCTACCGATCTGCGTCACATTCGGATGATTTCGTCGTGGTGTGCTTTTTGTTTCACAGAGTATTTGATACATGAATTGCGTAGGAATTATAGACCCAACATGATGCAACACGCTTGTCATTTTCTATAGTAGTTCTTGCTCTAGGTTATCATTTGCCACGATTAATACGTCAGTTGGTAACATCCATAAGTGGACTGGTAGTTCTCTGCATAGTTTCCGAGTCTCATGCCAGGCACCCAGCTCAGCTACACACTATGGGGTAAAATTGAGTAAATTTCAAGAAACCTAGAGAATTGAGTAGATTTCATGAGACAGACGCATATTCAGTTGATAAATCGGTGTAATACAATTATACAAAACTGGCTCATACGTATGTGAGCGGAATCCACGGCCACCGTGACAATGATTCCCTTGGGACGTGCAGTCCTCGGCAACAGGAGATTGGGCTGCAGTCCCCAGAGGACCCGTGCTACGCGTTACTATTATCAGGACGGAAGCGCCAGACACCATTGTCTGGCTGTCCACGGCCGATGAACGAGACTGATCTTGTTGCCAGTGTTTCTGTGAGTATTATCGCAAGTAGTCAGGTGATCAACAGGTTGTGCAATACTAAACGTACAAAATTCTCTGCGCAACTGAATAAATTTTATGGTCACAAAACCTCTGATTCTTAGACTACCGCTTCCATCAGCAGCGACCATTTTCAGATCTGCAGCCACATAGGGGAAATTAGATATAGCTAGTACCCAGATTATATCTAAAAATATAAAATATCCCATAATAAAATTAGTCGAATGTTGAAACGTCCCCTTAGGTAAAAATCTTGTGAGAGATCTGGATGAGCTAGTATTGGCGCGTTAAGTAGCGATTCTTTCAAAGAATTGAATTCCAACTCTGCTTGTTCGTCCCAGTTCAAAATAGTATTATTTCCAGTGAGAGAACAAAGTTTTGGTGTAACTAGAATTTACATATTTAGAAAACGACGGTAAAAATTGACGAGACCTAGAAAACTGCGGACTTATCTTTTTGTGGATGGAACTGGAATGGCTGTGATTGCTTCAAACTTTTCAGGATCCGGTTGAATGCCTTCGGAAGAAATAATATGTCCCAAAAACCTCACCTTTCACCTACCGAATTCAGACTTTTCTAAGTTAACTGTAATTCCAGATTCTGCAAAAATACGTAACAAACTGTCTAGGATGCGATTATGTTGATCCCATGAGGCTTCTGCTATTAGAATATCATCCACATATTAGGTGATGTGACGTTTTAAGAAATCAGGTAATATGGAATTTAGCACGCGAATGAATGCTGGCGAAGAAATGTTCAAACCAAAAGGAAGTTTCCGAAATTGATAACAAACGCCGAAACAAAGAAAAGCTGTGTATTTTCTACATTCTGGATGAAGTTCGATCTCATGAAAGCTGGATCTGAGATCAATGAAGACAACACTTTTAAACCATTAAAACTTTGAAGAAGTTATTCCAATGTTTGCGGCCTGTCTGTTTCAGGAATAATGATAGTATTGATTTGTCTCGAATCTAAGACTAGCCTGATCGATCCATTTCTCTTCTCCACAACACGTAATGGATTGTTGTATGAGCTTACTACAGGCTCAATAATGCCCTCGTCAAGCATAGATTGTATTTCTGTTCTAACACGGACCCTATAATGTGCTGCAATTACGTATGGTCACGAACACGAAATTTGTATTGAAATCCCTTGATTGTTCATGTTTTGTAAGTAAAAACTGTGGAATGTGCTTGTAAAATCTCAAAAAGATCCTGCCTATCAGTGTCATTACAATTCTCAATTGTTTGAATTCTATTCTGAATTAACTCATTAGTTTCAAATATGCCATCGATATCATCCCTGTCAGTACTTGCAGAGTGATTGTTAGTGTCTAGTTCCGTAGAAAATTCCGAACTGTTGTCTAACAGAAGGTAAAGCCGATTAATTTCCTCGTCATGGTTTGAGAGCCAATCTTCAAATTTCAAAGCTATTGACTTACCTTCGTTCTCTAAACTTATTTCAGCATCGTGAAAGTTTAAGATTGCTTTGTATTCATTCAAAAAGTCTACTCCCAGTATAATTTCCGTCGACAGTAATGGAACAATAAAGAAGTTCATAGAGAAGCTGTGGCTCTGACAAAAGAATTCTAAGTTGGTTTGTTGGCGTACATCTACACTTTTTCCAATGACTGCACCTTGTAATTTAATCTTGCGTAACGGAAGTGTGGGGCAATCGTTCGATTTGTTGCATTTGCTAAAAGCTGTTTCACTAATTACTGAAATGGGACTGCGAGAGTCAAGTACTGCCGTAAATTTTACGTCATTTACAGTAATGTGAATTACAGGATATGCAATGTTGTTATGTTTTACGTCGTGTTCCTGGAGTAAGATGTCCCTAATGTCTTCCATTTTTACGTAATTACTAGCTACGGCAGCTGCGTCGTCGGTTTCATAAGTACGTTTTGTGGCTGCCAGCGGTATGAATCATTGCCTATTGTGTCTTTGTTGGCGCGCGTCGTTATTGGGATTTGGAGACCTTGTAAGAGGTCCATGATTAAAGAGTTTGTTGCTAGCGCACTCGAGCTGATGTAATTTCGATGTATTGCTCACGCGCTGCCTGCGATATGTAAGCTAGAAGAGAATCTGAGACCAAAGAGCAGTATTAACTGCAGTAAGAACTGTGTAGCAGTAGGAGTAAGTTGTTGCTAGCGAGCAGTCGTGTCTGGTGTAACGTGTTGGGTGGGCCGGTCGTGTGCAGCGATGGCGGAGCCTGAGCGTTGTAGGATAAGGTAAAAGCAGCCTCGCACATATATAGTATTGTTACATCAAGTCCCATGTAAATGTTTTTAAAAACAATCTGTTAATAATAATCTTTCTCATAAAAAGTAACTTTTGACATTTATCTGAATTTAAAGAATTCACTAATTTCTTCAATCCTTGGCAATCCCGATTATTGAAAAGAAAAGTCAGTTCCTTCCTTTTTTATAAGACCAATCTATCGGCCATCATTGCACTTAGCAGAGCCAGGAAAATTTCTTATAGGAGCAGAGATATACGCGTTATCCGGCGATCTAATTAAGGTAAGATTTCTCAGTTTATTCAGAATGACGTATCAGGGCCATGACGCAGCATTGCTGACGTCCAAAATTTACCAGGGTAAATTGACTGTCAGTTATTGAAAGGTTATAGGTTTGTCACATTGTATTATATTTTCACTGTTGGACAGTTACGCTAAATGAGAGTATTATTCATATTATTTTATTTTGTGGGGAGGTTACACTTGTCGACAACTGGCCAGGATCGTATTTTTGTGAATTTCTGAGAAGTGGTCAGCTATATATCTGCTCTTACTTACTTAATATTAAAAGTAGTTTGCATCTGGCGCAACGCATTTACTAATATGTCACTTTTTCTTTCACATATCATCGGCAATTTATTGCTCTTTGTTGTAACTGTATTTGTTCCATTATTGCTTTGTCTTTGTTTGATTTTGTGCTTAACTTTGAGTTGTGAAAATGCCGCGAAAAACTGCTAACAGTACATCGCGAGTCCTAATGAGTGAAAAAGCCGACTTTAATAATTTGACTGATAATACTAGCTACACTCAGTGTCTTGATAATAATCCTCCAGTTATAGGCAATCAGTGCGTACCGACCACCAGTAATGATTATAATCTAAATGATGAACAAACAAATTCAATTGTGTCCACTGTAAATTTAACGACAATTGATGACGCGGCACTTTCCGTTACAATGGACGCTGTCCAGTTTGACACGCCCGATTTGCAAAATTTACGTAGCGAACAGATAATTGTTTCTAACGAAGGTTACCAATATACACAAAATAAGTCAGATTTATTTGATTCCGAGGTAGTGACCCACAGTGAACGTCCAATTAGCAAACCTTTTCGTGAATCAGACAATGACCAAATGGTTTCACAAAACGTGACAAATGCAGACACACCATCACACAGTACAGAGAATAGAGTCGGTAATTTTGGCTTGGATCAAGTTGTAGCATTACTGCTACAATTCAATGAAAAACAAGACAACAATTACAAACAACTTAATGAAAAACTAGACAACAATTACAAACAGTCGAAGAGAGAACAAGACCACAATCTCAAACGACTTAATGAATCGAACAATCAACTTAATGAAAGTTTCAAGCAGTCGAATGAAAAACACGACAGGTCGATCAAACAAATTAATGACAACTTTAAACAGATTAATGAACAGATTGCAGCCGTTGCCGTGCAATGTCATGATACTAAAGAACAATTACGTGAGGAAATTAAGGTTTGTGCTAGGAATAGTAGTGAAGAAATTAGATCCGTTGCACAAGAATTAAGTAATACACGTGCAGCCACAACTAAATTACTTAGAGATGAAATTAGTGCAGTCGCTAAACTATGTTCTGCAAACGTAACACAGTTACGCGACGAGTTTAAATTAACGTCAGCAGAACTTTCACGCACACTGGATGCGAAAGTAGACAAGAAATTCGAACAACAGAACAGCCTAAATGAAGAACGTTTTAATCACCACCTACAAAACAGTGAAACGCGTTACAGTAAATTCATACAGGAACAGAACAAAGTAAAGAAACAAGTCATGGAAACAATTACTGCACAGAGACAGGTAGATAAGCGTAAATTATTTACGAAAGCAAAAACATAGTTAGACAATAACATTGCTACAGTATCAGACGAAAGCAATACTATTAAACAGTTGAACACCGAAATGCATGATGAAATCTCCGATCTTAAAACAAAAACAGACACACACACAGTAGACTTTCAGACAGTAACCAACAGACTTGAACAATTAGAATTAATACACGATCCCGTTGCCATTAAAGCAGACATTAAGAAATTGAACAAAACTACCCGTAAAATCCAAAAACAAATTAATGCTTGTGGCACTAAAAATGACGATCAGGTTAAAGCATTGACTGAAAAATTTCATGAATTGGCCAGTCGTATTGACGTTATCGAAAATAACAATCACACCAAATCAGACCATACGTCACCAGTTTCGTTCAATCAAACACCTGAATTCCAAAACATACAGCCTACAATCAGCGAGATAGATTCGTCCAATAATATATTACGAAGCAAATTTTCATGTTTACAGCAAGAAGTGACAGAGATGAAAAATGTCTCAGCCTGTAACACGACACAGCATACGCCACTTTCCGAACATTTCTCACACTCACACAGCCAGTATAATTTAGGTAATTTACAGAGAGTACGTGACTTAGATTCCGGACAGTCACAGACAAACAGATTATCATACAATCCTGAACCTGTTCAGACATTCAGAGATGATAACGTTGATTATAAGCTATTTTTATCCGTGAAAAAATCGAAGGTATTTAAAAATGAAAGAATACAAATACATCTTTTGGACTGGATACGACTATTTGCTTTTGTAATTTCATCAGCTTGGCGTGTAATGCAGAAACTAGAATTGGCCTGTATACAACAATTTGCATTTGAATTCTCACCGAGATTGCCTGTAATGCAGAAACTAAAATTTATTTGCAGCGCGTAAGAGACCTCAGGGGATTCATTACACTTCGATGAATATGTGCCGTAGCGTGCACAGGGCCCCGAGCCGTAGTAGTGCTATTTCATCTTTAGTTTTCTGCACTGCTGCCTTCTCTTCTACTATCCTTTATATCTATCAAAACAGCTCTTCAACTATCGACCTATCTAGGGTTATGAATGAGTAAAGCGATATGGCAAGTTTTACCGAAAGTGACAGTTTCCTTTAGACACTCATGAAGCGACAAGAAATACCAGCAAAATTTTAATAACAGTCAGAATTTTAATCATCAGTATATGCAAAATTATCAGCAATGGCAAACACGTTTTGGGAACAATAGAGGATTTTCACCGCAACAGCATCAAAAGCAGCCGGTTAGCATACCAAACCAACAATGTAGTCTGCAAGGTCAAGCAAGCTTTAATGTTTCGCCGCCTACACGTATATCGTCGGCTCCACCAAATAGTAACGCACAGCAACAAGGAAATCACTACGTACAGAGAACACACCATTTCAACTCATATCGCAATGCTCCGTATAGCAACGATTATTATGACAGACGTAAAAGTAATGAGCACAGTTTTCAGCGTAACAGTCGGCCTTACCAGCAGCAGAATCATCGGCAACAACAGATTATCATGAATGAACCAGACAGTAGATATCATCCCCAACGTAATACGTCAGGGAGAAGTAACAGAACAGTAGAAATAGTGGAAATGCCACAGCATCTCCCGCAAATAACAGCACGTCAGATGGAATTTGACTAGATACAGCACAGATTGAACCTTCTAGCGATGTAAACAATACTTTTGATACACAGACTCTTGTTCACGAAAATGTTATTACTTTTGACGACATCCGAGACACACTTTTGCATGAAAAGCCAGTTATTCAAAAAACCATTTCTCACCCTGTCATTGAAGTAAAGATTGGATCATCCACATTTTCGGCAGTAATCGACTCTGGATCACCTATGTCAGTTATAAATGAGGAAACTTTCAACGCTTGTAACAAAGAGAATACTTATCCTACATTACCATTGGGCAAAACTAAAGTAAAAGGAGCAGTATCTGGTAAAGGAGTAGATGTAAAATTACAGACACACTTATCATTTTGTATTGCAGGTCTTACGTTCCACTCAAATTTTTGGCTTGTTCCCTTATTGACAACAGACGTTATTTTAGGTACGAATTTTTTGGTACAACACGACGCAGTTATTGACTTTCAAAATTCCTATTTAATGTTAAAGGATGAAAATGTACAACTGGCATTATAATTTCAGCACGCTTTATCTGCAGAAGAACAAACAATTAATAGGACAGAGGTCATTTCTGCATCACGTAACATAGACTGTCATTCCACATTGTTCACAGATACGTTCGTACACAACTATAATACACCAGACGAAGCCGAATATGACGTTATACAAATGATTTCGGATAAGGTTAAACAGAGCAGTGCACATACAAGTGACGAACGTACGCAACTACGCAAAATTCTTTTACAGCAAGCTACAGTTTTTGACAACATCCAGCAAGCTCCAGTTTTTGACAACATCCCTGGTACTATGTCCGGTTTCATTTGTGAATTTCAAGTTAAACAGCACGACACGTTTAAAGCCAAACGTTATCCCATTCCGTATATTCACAGAGAACAAGTTAAGAAAGAAGTGCAAACTATGCTTCACCAAGGTATTATTGAACCAGCCGTTAGTCCGTACATAAACCCGCTCCATATTGTTAAGAAAAAGGATGGCTCACTTCGCCTCGAACTTGATTCGCGTCACATCAATGACATTATTATTAATGAAACAGATCGCCCTCAAACACTAGAAGAACTTCTACAGAAATTTCATGGTACCGCTGTTTATTCCACATTCGATTTGAAATCGGGATTTTGGCAAATTCAGCTCCATCCGAACTGCGGAAAGTACACAGCATTTCTCTGTTTTGGTGACTGTTATCAATTTTGTAAATTACCGTTCGGTTTTACAATTTCTTCAGCAGCATTTATTCGCGGTTTGAATACTATACTTCCGACAGAACTTAAAGACAGAATCACAACGTATGTAGACGACATTCTTATTGCAGAAGCTAACTGGTCTGAACACAAATTGATTCTGGAACAACTGTTGCAAACTTTTCGTGCACAAGGACTCACAGTTGATCTTATCAAATCGCACTTTGGCAGAACTTCCATAAAATTTCTTGGACATGTAATTTCAGCAGAAGGCATTGCGCCTGACCCGGAAAAACTTCAAGCTTTACGTGACATTACTGTTCGAACGACAAAGAAACTACTACGCAGCTTTCTGGGATTAATTAACTTTTTCCGTAAATTTATTCATTACTCTGCTTTAGACACCCCTAGATTATGCCAACTGACGGGTAAAAACACTATTTGGTCATGGGATAGCCAAGCACTATCTGAATTTGTCAATCTGAAACAAGCTTTGTTGAACGCATCACTTTTATCACACCCAGATCTCACTAGAAATTTTTCCATTGCCACCGACAGTTCTAACACAGCTTTAGGCGTACACATTTTTCAGGAAATTGAAGAAGACGGTAATACAGTAATTAAAAACATCGCTTTTGCAAGTCGCGTTCTGTCACCTGCTGAACGCAATTATTCTGTTACAGAGCTTGAAACATTATGTGTTGTATGGGCATTTATCCGATTTAGGCATTTTCTTTATGGAAGACATACTACCGTTTACACAGACCATAGAGCTATCCAGTTTTTACTTTCCGCTAAATTTACACATGACAGATTAAGCAGATGGAAACTGTATTTACAGGAATCTAATTTTACAATTGTTCACATTCCCGGTACACAAAATATTGTAGCAGACGCACTATCCCGTTCTCTCAGCAACAATCAGCAAGACATCGCAACCAACTTCTACCAAGAAAATTCTAGCGTCATGTATATTCAACATGTCGCATTTGAAAATTTCATTTCATCGTCATTACGAGATATAGCACAAGAGCAGAGTAAAGACAACGTATGGAAGGAAATTAAACACCTTTGGCAAGATAAGAATAACGTTACCATTAGAAACCATTACACGGTACGCAATAACATTCTGTTTCGCCGCTCTCACCCTGACGGCAACATCTGGTTATTATGCATTCCTGACGAACTTGTTAACAAATTAATTTGGTATACTCATTTAAGTTACGCACATTATGGAGCCAGAAAATGTTTTCTTATACTGAGACAGAACTGTTATTTTGCCAACATGGAGAAACGTATTCGACGAGTTTTAGCGTCATGTAAAATCTGCCAGAAAGCTAAATCAGACACGACTTCACATATTCCTCCGTTACATCCCATTATACCTGTTAAATTGAGACACAGGGCCGCTGTAGACATTTTTGGACCGATTCACAGAACTAATAGAGGTTTTTGTTACATCTTTTTCGCTGTTGAACTCACTTCGAAATTTGTTACCTTCACTCCGTTATGCAAAGCTACTGCTAAATCTATTTCGAATGCATTTGTAAAACATTTTTTTATTTCATGTAGGGCATGTATTGAAAGTAATTTCCGACAATGGACCACAATTTCGATCTGCGATATGGACACGTATGTTACGAGCTAGAAACATTTCTCCGATCTATATATGCAAGTATCACGCTTCTTCGAACCCTTGTGAACCACTGATCAAAGAAATTGGTAAATTGTGTAGAATGTACTGCCATAAAAGGCATATTGATTGGGATACACACATACTCTCATTCCAGGATGTAATTAACTGCATACCAAATGAATCTACTATGCTATCTCCGACTGTTATATTGAATAATGTTGAAGCACCTAACAAAATTAAAGAATTAGTATCCTTTCCTACATCTCGTCGACTAAGCCACCATGAAGTAATTGAGATTGCGCTCAACAACATCAAACGTGCCGCAGAGCGCCGGAAAAGACAGCAAAAACAGGTTTGTACACGCCGCGACTTTCACATTGGACAGAAGATATTAGTACGCACACACTATTTATCCAACAGAGGAAAGAGTAGATGCAGTAAATTTGAACTTCTATACGCAGGTCCATACAGAATTCGCAGCATTCCTCATCCCAATGTGGTACATGTTGAAACTTTGAGAACCAGAAAAAGCAAGGGCAATCACCATGTCTCCAATATTAAACCCTTTATTGAATGAACATACTGTATGATTTATTTTCCGGTTATTGAGATGAACACTTACTGATAATTATCATATTTTTTCCTGGCAAGTGCCTGGCAAGGTAACGTTAGCAGGTCGCTTTTCTTGTCGTTATATATCAGACCGTGCACATTTTCGATTTTTTGTGTATGTATGATTGTTTTCCTGTGGAAAGTAGAATTTTTGTCTGTATACACTATGAAATGTTTAAGATGTAACAAACACCAGTTGACATTGACATATTGCATTATGTTATCTCAACATCTTGACTATTTTACATTTTTTTGCTACTACATTATGATACTGTGTATACATTTTATGCACTTAAAAACTGTCTATGTTTTTGACCTAATACGTTTCATGTCATGCTATGCTGTATGCTTAATTATATTACTAGAAACAAGTTTTTATTTAATGGCTATATGAATTAAATGCAAGATATTAATCCATATTCATCATTTTTCAGAAAGCAATACCATGTAAAGGAAATAAATAATACAACCACAGTGGTTTACTATGAAATGGAAATTTTACCATCAGAATGAATGAAAGAAAATGCAATATATTGTCATGAAGAGTAAATGGATCAGAATTAACAAGCATTAACCAGAATATACTGTACACATCGTATGATAGCAGTCTTGACTAATTGTTTTTCTTTCAGAATACGAGGCGATTATTGCAGGCTGTCAGACAGAACTACACGTTAATTTTAGTGATGAAATATGCTAGAAGTAAGAAACTCTATACTATATGAAGTAATGAATGATAATGAATAGTTGTATTAAGTAAATGGTAATATGAATATGCATAATGAAGTGTCTATTTTTTGCAGATGATGATGAATAGTTATATGAAGAATATGCTAATATGAATAATGAAGTCTTTCTTTGCAGATGATGATAATGATGAAGTTTATATATTTACTGTTAGTTAAGAAATGCTATGTAGTTATTTAAGTATTTGTTGCAGTTCCTTTTGACAGTATGTTATATGTCGCATAGTATAATGATTGAATGTTTTGGAAAAGACAGCTACAGTACATACATATTAAGTACACGTTTCATTACCTTTTAATTCGAAGTTCACTATTTTTCGGCATAATATGCATTTCTTCTTTCCGCTCAATAATCCACTTTGTATTTTTTCCAGGAGAAGCTTTCCATAATACTTACTAAACCTGTTACTTATTAAACCTGTTCTAGTACTTGCATTGTTTTACGCAGTTGTGTCTATCATTTATGAATGTGATCATATATACTGTACTTGTTTCATAACCTTGCTACAGCTGACTCATGACGAATGACGTTAATAATCGTTATTTCCAGCAATAAGTCAGAAGCAAATATTTTCATGCCCCAGCAATTAATTACTGATCCCAGTGCAATGCATTGCCAAAAAAGAAAAAAAAAATATTACCAGTATACAACTAAATAATGCTATCAGTTTAAGATATATTTTTAGTCCTAAAGATAATGAAAATTTTCTGTATATTGATTCCATTATGTCTATGTATTATTGGAATACCGACCTTGAGTAATAGTTCCAATGTCTTACATTTTAAATATGTCTTATGTCACTTACTTGATATCATATATAAACACCAGCAGCTTGATGCTACACTCAATAGCTCCTGTTTTCAATGATGACTTGTGAATAACACTGAATAGTGTTTTGTAACACTATATGAATACTTTGTAACTGGCCAATGAATGCCACTGATTCAGTCAGATGAGTTGTGAATAGTGTTTCGTAATACTCAATATTGTTCATATCGGTTGATACACTAGTGTAATTCTATGATGACTAGCATAAGACTTAATGTGTCCTTCACCTTCTGACCTAATTACTGCAATATCCGTTTATCCTGTCCATCCTCATGATCATGGAGCACTATATCGGTTTTTTCACTAATTCTACGTTGCTGTAAGAGTATGGATTCTACAAGAATATGGTGTTGACATATCAAGCTGTCCACAACCTTGAACGATGGAGATGTTATTATGGTCCCACTGTTTGGTGTACCTAATGTACTACCAAAATGATAACACTCAATATTAATACAACATTTCAGTGTCTTGGCTACACTGATAAATACTTCAGGGAAGAGAACTTCAGATTGTCTAACTTGGTGTTGTGCTTCTGCAGAAAGATATGGACTTTCAGTGCAGCTACGTGCAACCTACTGTGCTACAACCATGATGCAATCCTTCCCATTCCTTTCCTAGTTCCTGTAAAATAGTAAAGGCTTATACAGTACATTTAAATTCTTGTAAAATAATAAAAACTTTTATCATGCGTGTGCACTCTATTTTGTTAATATATTTTGTACTCATTGTGTATATACTTTGTCATTTCTGAATATGTTTTGTACTCAGTGCGTGTGCACTTTATTTAATTTCTTAATATGTTCTGCACTTATCAATGATGTATATACTGTGTGACTGTAGCTTTAGTAAACTAAATAGATTATAGAAAAATTTGTTGCTCATGGCAAGTCCAATTGACTCACCATCGCTGCCAAATTTTTGCCCCCCAGTGGAGGGTTATGTAAGAGGTCCATGATTAAAGAGTTTGTTGCTAGCGCACTCGAGCTGATGTAAGTTCGATGTATTGCTCACGCGCTGCCTGTGATATGTAACCTAGAAGAGAATCTGAGACCAAAGAGCAGTATTAACTGCAGTAAGAACTGTGTAGCAGTAGGAGTAAGTTGTTGCTAGCGAGCAGTCGTCTCTGGTGTATCGTGTTGGGTGGGCCGGTCGTGTGCAGCGATGGCGGAGCCTGAGGCGTTGTAGGATAAGGTAAAAGCAGCCTCGCATATATAGTATTGTTACATCAAGTCCCATGTAAATGTTTTTAAAAACAATCGGTTAATAATAATCTTTCTCATAAAAAGTAACTTTTGACATTTATCTGAATTTAAAGAATTCACTAATTTCTTCAATCCTTGGCAATCCCGATTATTGAAAAGAAAAGTCAGTTCCTTCCTTTTTTATAAGACAAATCTATCGGCCAGCATTGCACTTAGCTGCGCCAGGAAAATTTCTTATAGGAGCAGATATATATACGCGTTATCCGGCGATCTAATTAAGGTTAGATTTTTCAGTTTATTCAGAATGATGTATCAGGGCCATGACGCAGCATTGCTGACGTCCAAAATTTACCAGGGTAAATTGACTGTCAGTTATTGAAAGGTTATAGGTTTGTTACATTGTATTATATTTTCGCAGTTGGGCAGTTACGCTAAATGAGAGTATTATTCATATTAATTTATTTTTCTGTTGGGAGGTTACAACATAACTTCTACAAATTCACCTTGCCGAGAGGGCCCTGCCCTGTTTGAATCCCGCCAGTTCTGCTGCAATTCAGGTCTGTCGTTACGATCATACCGTCTGTCGTCATGTCGGTAGATTCCATAGTTTCTTTGTTGTTGGTCACGTGGTGGAGAATTTCTCCCTGGATCGTAACTGCGCGCTGGACCGTTGCGTCTTAAGTTATTCTGTCTCCCTTGATAATAATTATTTTGGTTTCCATATTGTCTGTTTCTCTGATTGTCTCTGTGATAGTCATTACCGTGGAGAGGTGATCTTTCCCTGTAATTATTACTACTCTGCCAACGGTTGTCATACGGTTAGTGTCTGTTTTGGTCACAATTTACGTTGTACGAATAGCCTTGTGTATTATTTCTGTCATCGCGGAATTGTGGCAGGTGTGACCTGTAGTTGTTGTGCTTCTGTTTTCGCGTTCCATGATTGTAAGTGTCAATTTCCAATTCTTGTAACAGTCCCTGAAAAGCTTGAATGTCGTCTTTGCATCGTCCTGCTAAAATAATTTGTCGTAAATGTTCAGGTAATTTGATTAAGCAAATGCGGATGAGTTCTGAGGGGCTGTATGGGTTTGAAAGATACTGATTCTTATGTAACATGTCTTCGAAATATTTGACAAGACCGGAAAATTCAGATTGTTCGAAATGTTTTATCATTATGATACTATGTTTTACTCAGCCTTGTGTAGCTTGAGACCAATATGCTGAGAGGAAGGCACGATAAAATTCTCCTTCACTGTGACAATCGTGAATAACCGATCGCATTCTTACAGCTGGTTCATTCTCTAAGTAGCCACACATAAATTCTAATCTGTGCTCTAATGACCAGTTGGGAGGAAAACAATGAGAGAATTGACGGAGCCACGCTTGTGGATGAATGTCGTTGTCAGAATTCTTAAATGTTTTCAATTTGCGTGTAGTAATGAACAGCTTATAGTCAAAATCATCGTATCGGCGAGTACATTGGTCATTGTTACGTCGTGTCGGCGGTTCCATCTCAAAATTCGGTGGACCTTGCCAATTTCTTTCATGATTTCCGAAATGCCCTGTGTTATTATTTTGAGGCTTTTCCGTATTTCTAAGTTCCTCTTCCTGTGATGGAGCGCGAGTGTCCTCTGAAATATGTAATTTTTGTATTACCTGCGTTAACTGATCTTGTACTTCCCTGATTTCTCTTTTGTATTGCGTATTAATTTGATTCTGATGTTGTTTGAATTTCTTAATTTGTTCATACTCTTCTGTGTCAGTGATGGCTACAGGTCTTGTGTCATTCAGATCATCATCTACCTTTGCAGACAAATTAGTGAACTGATCCGAGAGTTCGGCTACTTTCTCCGATAGTGAACACATTTCCTCAGTGTGTTTTTCTGAACCAAGTTTCAGAGTGTCCATTTGTGTTGAAATCGAATCTACTGTGTTCTCCAAGTTTCCCTGAGTTCTTGCAAGTTGCGTAACCGAATCGGTGGATGCAACTGAGTCCATTTTAGCTTGCAAGGTGTCGTGATTTTCACGAACAATAGTTTGCAGTTCTTTTATGGCTGCTTCGTGATTCCGTAATGCATTTTCATGCTGCGAAAAAATAGGTTGAAAATGCTCACAAATTTGTGTTTCTACGTCATTACAGATTTTTTGACATTTCGATTCAATGTTATGTAACTCAGTAGTTAAATCTTCACGTGTTTGTTCAATTGTGATGTCGAACTTCCGAAGATTTTGTTCCATTGTGTCTAACTGTTGCTGTGTTTGTCTCTGGTGTTGTTCCATTGTGTCTAACTTTTGAAGCTTTTGCTGTGTTTGTCTCTGATTTTGTTCCATTGCGTCTAACGTTGGAAGCTTTTGCTCTGTTTGTCTCTGATTTTGTTCCATTGTGTCTTAACTTTTGAAGCTTTAGTTCCATTGTTGCATTAATTGTAATAACAATGAACTGGTGTCTGTAACATGTTCCTCAGTGCTTTTCGGCAGTGAATTTGCACCGGCAACATTCACATTTTGAAAAGCGGAAAATGTGTCTTGACTCATTTGAGAAAACGGTGAGAACCCAAAACCTGAGTCTACAGTATTTGCAATATTGTGTTCTGTCATTCCCGATTCCTGGGGCGAGATGTTTCCGACCGATAGATCGATAATGCTTCCCTGTTCACTACCTGTTTCACTGTCTACACCATTATTTGACGCCAGCTCCATTTCCCCATGCACAGTTATGACATTACTACTTTGAATGTCTGTTAATTCATTACACAGTGTAGCTGGTAAGCTACGCTCGTCGTCACTATTATTTCTCAGTTTACTTTGGCGCCTAGTATTACGTTTTTCACACGCCATTATTTCACACGATAACACAGAAGAGCACATTTTGAAGAGCAAAATTAAGGAAACACATTACCATAGCACTGAAAATAATATCTAGTTAATTGCAAGCGCAGCTGCGAAATACTTGGTGCAAACTTACATGCATGCCACAACTGTTTTACTGTACAACAATGAAAGACTGCAACTGCAAAGGAGATTCTCGCTTCAATTACGCGCTAGCAATAAACAAAATCTACACTAATTACACAAACTACAAGAAAAAATCAGAATATTCCAGTGAGGTATCCTCGGCTAAGGGTCGACATATGAAACGTCCCCTTAGAAAAATTGTACAAGATTGTGTTTAAACTGATACACAATATTTTTAGCGCAACGCAATCTGACTTTCAATAATACCTACAAAAGAATGGCCCTGACTAACATTAACCTATACGTTTCACAAATCACTTACCTCACAAAAATCTTCGTTACTCAAGCTACTGCAATACAGCGAGAGCCACTACTGCCAGCTAAATAAAAGATTCGAACTACTGAAGGCACTAATTACTGACAGGAATAGTTAGCAAATGAAAGATTTTGATAGAGAACAAACAATGTATTTACCTTAATAGTCATTGTGTATATAGCAGTTCATGACATCCATTCTTACAAATTTCAAAACTCCGCCATCTCTCTCCCCACATCCACCACTGCTGGCGGCTCACCTACAACTGCCCAACGCTACGCGCTGTTAACATCCAGCTGCCCAACACTACAATGGCGAGTATTACAACAATGCCAACCAGCCACTGACTGCACACAGCACAGCCAGTAATTTTTCATACAGAGCGCTATGAGGTATACACTGTACTCGAACAATATGAATAACCAACACAGATTCAGAAAATATCGTTCTCGTGCAACACAGATAACTCTTTATTCCCGGCCGGCCGCGGTGGTCTCGCGGTTCTAGGCGCGCAGTCCGGAACCGCGAGACCGCTACGGTCGCACGTTCGAATGCTGCCTCGGGCATGGATGTGTGTGATGTCCTTAGGTTAGTTAGGTTTAAGTAGTTCTAAGTTCTATGGGACTGATGACCACAGCAGTTGAGTCCCATAGTGCTCAGAACCATTTTGAACTCTTTATTCCCTTGAAGTATGAGTGCTGTCGACAAGGGATTTAGATCGATTCCATATTTCTAGATTTCCAGAAGGCTTTTGGTACCGTTCCTCACATGTAACTATTACTCAAATTACTTGCATATGGAGTATCGTCTCAGTTGTGTGACTGGATTCGTGATTTCCTCTCAGAGAGGTCATAGTTCATAGTGATAGTCGGTAAATCATCGACTAGAAAAGAAGTGATATCTGGCGTTGAGCAAAGCAGTGGAATAAGCCCCCTGCTGTTCCTGATTTATATAAATGATCTAGGTGATAATCTGAGCAGTCCCCTTAGATTGTTTGCAGGTGACGCAGTAATTCACTGTCTAGTAAAATCATCAGACGATCAATTCAAATTATAAAATGATCTAGAGAGAATTTCTGCATGGTGCGAAAAGTGGCAATTGGTACTAAACAAAGAAAAGTGAGAGGTCATCCACATGGGTACTAAAATGAATCCAATAAATTTTGGGTATACGATAAATCGCACAAATCTAAGGGGTGTCAATTCGACTAAATACGTAGGAATTACAATTACGAGCAACTTAAATTGGAAAGTCCACATAGATAATATTGTGGAGAAGTCGAAATAAATACTGAGCTTTGTTGGCAGAACACTTAGAAGATGCGACAAACCCACTAAAGAGACCGCCTACATTACACTTGTCCGTCCTCTGCTGGAGTATTTCTGGGTGGTGTGGGATCCTTATCAGGTAGGATTGATGGAGTACATCGAAAGAGTGCGAAGAAGGGCAGCTCGTTTCATGTTATAGCGCAATAGGGGTGAGAGTGTCACTGATATGATACGCGAGTTGGGGTGGCAGTCATTGAAACTAAGGCGGTTTTCTTTGCGGCGAGATCTATTTACGGAATTTCAATCACCAAATTTCTCTTCCAAATGCGGAAATATTTTGATCACACCTACTCACGTAGGGAGAAATGGTCATCATAATAAAATAAGAGAAATCAGAGCTCTAACGGAAAGATGTAGGTGTTTTTCAAACTCTCCATTCTAGAGTAGAACGGTACAGAAATAGTATGAAACTGGTTCGATGAACCCTCTGCCAGGCACTTAAGTGCGAATTGAAGAGTAACCATGTAAATGTTTCTTGCTACTCTTGCTGTGCATAGACTGGTAGGGGCCATTCCCCACTGCTTTGCGTCCGCGTCTGTTGATCTAGGTAGTGTGCTTGTGCCGGCGGGACTTCCTTCCGTGTGTGTACGTCGTCTCCTTTCGTTTCATCGTTTCCTTGTCGCCGTCGCCGTCGTATTCAGCTCTCTCCCCATCGTCGCTGCAGCCACCGTCGCCCCCGCCTCAGTAGTCGTCTCTCCGCCTCTTACGTTACCGCCACTGCCGTCGTCATCCTCATCGGTTGTCATCACATCACACTTGACGTTGCTGCCGTCATGCCCCACCATCCCAGTGACACTCCGCCTCCGTTACTTATCATCGACCTTCTGTCACCTGCTTCCTTTCACCCACAATGTGACTTTCATACCTACAAATCATTCATTTATCCCATTCTTCGTTAAGCAAATGTTCCATGGATTTCTGTCCCACCCAAGCCCCATCAGACCCTCCAGGCCCTGTATCGCCATGCACTCTGCCTCCCTTTCCACATCCGTTTATCTTCCTCCACAAGGACTATTTGCCAAATCATCAAATTCCTACTCACTTTGAACATCCCTGAACAATACAGGTGAGTCAGCTAACATTACCGCTGGATGTATTTAGTAAACCACATCAAATACTGACGAATCGATTCCACAGACGGAACGTGATGAAAGGGGCTAGTGTAATTTGTGTGAAGGTTCTAGGTCCCTAGGTTTACACACTAATCAAACTAACTTACGCTAAGGACAACACACACCTGTGCCCGACTGAGGACTCGAACCTTCGACGGGGGGAGCCACGCGAGCCGTGACAAGCCGCCTGAGACCCCGACGTCAGAATTGCCTCTTTGGTGCCTTTACCTTTCCTAAAGCCGAACTGATCGTCATTTAACATATCATCAATTCTCCTTTGCATTCTTCTTTATATTATTCTAGGAGGCAATTTGGATGCCTGACCTGTTAAGCTGACTCCACTTGTCAACCCTTGCAGTTTTCGGAATTATGTGGTTGATATTTTTCCGAAAGTCAGCTGGTATGTCGCCACTCATAAATTCTACACACCAACTTGAATAGTCGTTTTGTTGCCACTTTCCCCACGGTTTCAGAAATTCTGATGGAATGCTATCCATCTCTTCTACCTTATTTGATCTTTCGTTCTCCAAAGCTATCTTAAAGTTTGCTTATAATACTGGGTCTCGTATCTTTCTAAATGGGTTTCTGTTTCTTATTCTGTCACATCAAACATATCTTACCCCTCACAGAAACCTTCAATGAAGTCTTTCCACGTATCCGCTCTCAGATCCACACTACACAGTGCAATTCCCATTGCACTCTTAATGTTACCACGCTTGCTTTAAATTTCATTATTTCACAGAAGGGTGCTTTGACTATCCTATATGCTCAGTCAGTCATTCCGACAATTTTTTTTCATACTGCCATTTTGTCTTGCCTTCCCTGCACATCCTATTTATTTCCTTCATGATAAACTTGTATTTCTATATTCGTGAATTTCTCTAAACAGTTTTGTACTTTCTTCGTTAATTGATTAACTGACGTATTTCATTTGTTGCCCATGTTTTCTTCGCTTTACCTTTTCTGTATCTATGTTTTTCTGTCCAACTTCTGTGATTGCCAATTTTAGAGATATCTGTTCCTCGTAAACTTGACCTAATGGGCTAATCCTTATTCCTGTATCCCTAGCCTTAGAGAGCTCCAAGCGCATCTCGTCATTTCTTAGTACATCTGTATCTCACTTCACTGCGTATTGATTCTTCCTGATTAATCTCTTAAATTTCAGCGCACACTTCATCACTAATACAGTGTGAGCTGAGTATAACTCCAACTGGGTACGCCTTACAATCCAGTATCTGATTTCGGAATCTCTTACTGTGACGTAACCTAACTGAAATCTTCCCATATCACCCTGCCTTTTCCAAGTCTACATACACCTCTTGTGATTCTTGAACAGGTTATTTGTTATTACTAGCCGAAATTTAAATCAAGATTCTATTAGTCTTTCTCCTTTGTCACTCCTTGTGCCTAGCCCATATTCTCCTGTAACCTTTTCATCTACTATTTCCCTACAACTGTACTCCAGTCCTCCATGATAATTTGATTTTCATCTCCCTTTACCTACTGTATTACTCTTTCAATATCCTCATATACTTTCTCTGTCTCTACATCTTCTGCTGAACAGTCGTTGAAAAACCCTACCACTGAACTGTTTATAGTAGCACGCTCTCTGCTCTATTTTCTTATTCATAATGAATCCTACGTCAATTATAGTATTTTATGCTGCTGTTGGTATTACCCTATACTCATCTGACGAGATATGATGGTCTTCTTTCGATTTCATTTGATTGACCCCCATTATATCTAGACTGAGACTTTGCATTTCCATCTTCAGATTTTATAGTTCTCCTACCACATTCAAGCTTCTGGCACTCCACGTCCCGATTCGTAGAACATTGTCCTTTCGTTGGTTATTCTCATGCTGACCTCAACCTTGGCAGTTTGCTCCAACACAACTGAATGAGGATCTATTTCGGAATATTTTCCTCATGTAGAGGCCATCATGACACTTTATCAATTACAAGCCACATGTTCTGTGGATACACGTTATGTGTCTTTAATACAGTGGTTCCCATTGCCTTCTGCATCCTCATTCCGTTGATCATATTTGATCCTTTCCACATTAGGGGCAGTTTCCCACCCCAAGAAAAAGTGAGTGTCCTTAATCTCTGTCCACTCCTCCACCCTCTCTGACAATGTTATTTTCAGAATAAGAGTGACTTCTTATGCCGGAAGTCTTCAGCCGCCAGTGCTGATAATTAATCATAACTTAAAGGGTGGCCGCTTTCGAAACCGGAACGGAGGACGTTTTATTTGCTGAGTAAAGGCGCTACCGCTAGACCAGATTACATTTTCTTCGGAGGATATTTTTTTCTATCTGATATGAGTCTGACATCCGAGCAGCGTTCAGATCGCACGAGTGCCTTTTTTTAAGTCATACGAGCTCTTCATCCAGGCTTCAATGTTCAAGAGCTGTCGGCCTGCCACCGTGTCATCGTCTGTCTTGGGGCGTCATGCATTTGGTTTAAGGCAAGGCATGTGGTCAGCATATCGATCGTCTTGCCGCTTTGCCGACTTCCCGTACCATGGACCTGCTACTACTCGGTCAAGTAGCTGCTCAGTTGGCATTACGAGGCTGAGTGTACCCCACACATTTTTCCATCTTAGGAATAATCCTTGGAGTAGAGCACGGGATCTCCGCATGGCAACTACGTTCGCTGAATACTTAGCTACTGATGCCGATTTTTCTAGTTACACAGAAGCCTGAACTCGAACTAGTACATTAAGAACCTGTAAGTAAAATATAGCTTTGACCTTAGATATTATTTTCAAATGTAAGCAAAGTCGTCTCTCAGCAACATGAGTGATATTGCACTCTTTTGTGCAACATAGAAGTGAACAAGTGTTTGTGCCTCTATTATAACTGCCAAAATCAAAAAAACCAAAAATCAGAGTAGACAGAGAGTACATCCAATGACATAATTTATCGTAAATACATATCTCGTGATGTATAGTAGCTCAACAAAATTGACATTTTGGACAGGCCAGCTGTAGCATCGGAATTACTGTCAATGGTTTAACCGCGTAATAACTGAAAACTGAAATACGTATTAAGTCAGATGAAACTGTGTGGAAAGCCGAAACGCGCGTTGGTATAGGTAAAAATACGTAAAGCAGTAACTATTTGTTGTACTTCTTTGTTCAATAACGGCAATGTCTCAGCATTTTATCACGAAACTGAAGCCCATCACATGCTCTGCCCACGACTGTAGCCACGTGATCATTTCATTTTAAATTCTATAATATCCACTTACACCAGCTGACTGAGTCCAGTGCCGGCTCTTAATAGTGTAGACACAAGACATTTTAGTTCATTGGGCAAGTTTTACATTTATAAACACTATAAACAAGCTTACAGGCCTTGCAACCCTTTGAAGTCCGCCCGCGTAACTAAGTGGTGCCGGTACGGCAGTTCAATGGTAGCCCAGTGTGTTCGGTCAGAGCGCTGGTTGGCGTCTGTAATAAAAAACTGAGTCGAAGGATCAACAAACGAACTTTAATGTATGTCATGTGCGTACGCAACAACCAAACCCAAAGATAAAAAAGTAGTGGTCAGCGCGACAGAATGTCAAACCTAATGGCTCTGAGCACTATGGGACTCAACTGCTGTGGTCATTAGTCCCCTAGAACTTAGAACTACTTAAACCTAACTAACCTAACGACATCACACACATCCATGCCCGAGGCAGGATTCCAACCTGCGACCGAAGCAGTCGCACGGTTCCGGACTGCGCGTCTAGAACCGCGAGGTCAAACCTAAGGGACCGGTTTCGATTTCCGGGTGGGTCGAAGATTTTCTCCGCTAAGGGGCTATGTGTTGTGTTGTCCTAATCGTCATTATTTCACCCCCATCGACGCGCAAGTCGCCGAAGTGGCGTTAAATCGAAACACTTGCACCAAGCGAACGGTCTACCCGACGGGACGCCCTAGCCACACGACATTTACATTTACCCCTTTGAAATGGTATCACGATCTGTTTGAGTAGTTGAGCATAATTTTGAAGGATGTATTTCATTACAGATAACACCATCATCTGAAAATTGTCTGAAATTGTTGTTACTATCGTCTGTCATGTCACTGATGTACAACATGAACAGCAAGGGTGCGAACACATTTCTCTGCTATGCACCTGATTTTATTTCTCCATCTGTCGATGAGACTATGTCCAATATCACATGCTGCATGCTCTCTACTGAGAAATTCTCAATTCAGTCGTAAATTTCGGTTGATACCTCATACGATCATATCCTCATTAATAAGTAATGGAGTATTATGAGTCACATGAGTTTATCAGCGTATGTAATGTGATAACATAAGTCATTGATGTCATTTCATTCATCCACAATCTTCAGTTTCTATTTTCTGTATGTCTATACATTCCACAATTTCCCAATGTCGAAGAGTCAACTTTCAATTCAGGCCGAAAGAATGACAGGGACGGATATTTTTATCATCATTGACTGCAAACTGCTTTTTTTATCCACGAGCTGTATCCACTCATTGAGGCTTTGGAAATAACAACCAGCCGCAGACTGCATCCTACGTAAATTCCGCCTCCCTCCTTTCTTACATCATTACTGCACTGAAACGGAAATATAATTCGCGTTCGTCGCCGAACAGACTAACGATCTGTAAGTAAAGCTGAAGCTCGCGTTTGTGAATAGGGTTTGCCGTCGGTTGAGGGGACCAGTCTCGAATGAAAGCCGGCCGCGAGAGTGGCAGATCTCTCGACGAGGCAGAGGTCGTCCACCGCGGCGCCTCCAGATACAAGGCACGTCCGCCGGCGGCCGTCATTATCGGGCCCTCAGCCGGCTGACGAGACGGAATGCGATCGCGGACCGTGAAAACTGCGCTGCGGCGCGGCCGGCTCCGAGTCGCCTCCTCGCCAGCCCCTTATTATATTTGCATAAATAGTGTCGCAAAATGGCGCCGGCTGAATTATGAGGGCGCCGTTACTCTTGCGAAATTAACAAGGCGGGGCGCGGCGCAGAACGGCCGTGCCCGCCCACTGGGGCCGCATTAATCCGGGGATTCCCGCCGCCGGCGACACTCTCCCTACGTAACTGCTAATAAGACGCCGCTGCGCCGCGCGCGGCCCAGCCGTACAGTGTCGCCCTAATGCCCGCCGTAAATAATTAAATGCGATTTCCTAATGCCGTACCTCCTGCCCAACGATCCTGGCGAGGGTCCCGCTGGCGAATTTGCAGTTTCTTTTTTCGCCAATGCGGCGCGTCATAGAAAAGCGAGAGTGTAGTAACATTCGCTCACCTATTCTTTCTGCAATAACTGCGATCGTTAAATACAGTGAATATAGTGAAATTAAAGGCGATCTCGTTGCATTCGTCAGCGCGCTGACTACTGGTATAAAACAATTGAGTTTCCAGCTGGCTCAGTTCGTCAATATGGCGCGTCACTCCCATCACTTCGCCAATAAATGATGGGACCGACAGTCATCGACATTTAACGCCATTTCAACACATTTGGCTGGAACCTCGATAGCCTTACTTTACTTACGCTAACCGTAATTGTGACAAGTCACCAATGGAACAGGTCGTAGGTTGTGTTCCAAAAATGAACAGCTTGGAGACAGTAGTGATCACACTTTCGGGAGGACCTGACCATCATTTTGCAGGACAATACTCAAGCACTTACAGTGCAGGCTGTTACTGATTTGTTTGACTGATGGAGCTGCTAAGCGCTATACCACCTACTCCACTCCCCTGACTTAAGCCCTCGTCAGTTCAACTCGATTTCTAAACTGAAGGAAACACTTCAAGGCATTCGCTTCAGAACTGCTACAAATTGGTCGGGCAATATACCGTGCTGCTCGAATTGTCAACGCAACTGGCACTGCTAACCGTATCCTACGACCTCCAGAAAGCTGGCAACGGGTGGTACACAATGCTGGTGACTGAAGGTCAGTAAAACTTTGAAACACCTATCTATTTTTTACGAGCTGTAAATAAATAGTTGCCACCATTAAAGTTCCAACCCTCGTACCAAGCGACAGAGATACCGATTTCATTCACAGAGCGTAAAAACTGTTCATATTGATTGGAGCAAGTTTACCATCTTTTCAGTTGATAATTTTTCATATCTTAGTAAGTTTTAACATTTAACTGACATACGCTGTTTTATCAGAGATGAGTTTCTTGTCCGTTCTCTTCCGGGATATTACTACACACACAAACACACACACACACACACACACACACACACACACACACACACACACACACACATTTTAAGACTGATTATGCCTTCTAGCGTTCAGTCTGGAGCATAGACCCCTTATCAAATTCCTCCATGATCCCCTATTCAGTGGTAACATTGGTGCCTCTTCTGATGTTAAACCTATTACTTCAAAATCATCCTTAACCTAATCCAGGTACCTTCTCCTTGGTCTGCCCCGACTCCTCCTACCCTCTACTGCTGAATCCACGAGTCTCTTGGGTAACCTTGCTTCTCCCATGCGTGTAACATGACCCCACCATCTAAGCCTGTTCGCCCTGACTGCTACATTTATAGAGTTCATTCCCAGTTTTTCTTTGGTATCCTCATTGTGGACACCCTCCTGCCATTGGTCCCATCTACTAGTACCTGCAATCATCCTAGCTACTTTCATATCCGTAACCTCAACCTTGTTGATAAGGTAACCTGAATCCACCCAGCTTTCGCTCCCATACAACAAAGTCGATCGAAAGATTGAGCCGTCCACAGATAACTTAGTCTAGGTACTGACTTCCTTCTTGCAGAAGAGAGTGGATCGTAGCTGAGCGCTCACTGCATTAGCTTTGCTACACCTCGCTTCCAGTTCTTTCACTATGTTGCCATCCTGTGAGAATATGCATCCTGAGTACTTGAAACCGTCCACCTGTTCTAACTTTGTTCCTCCTATTTGGCACTCGGTCCGTTTATATTTCTTTCCCACTGACATTACTTTCGTTTTGGAGATGCTAATCATCATACCATAGTCCTTACATTTCTGATCTAGCTCTGAAATATTACTCTGCAAACTTTCAACCGAATCTGCCATCACAACTAAGTCATCCGCATATGCAAGACTGCTTATTTTGTGTTCACATATCTTGATCTCACCCAGCCAGTTTATTGCTTTGAACATATGATCCATAAATAATATGAACAACAGTGGAGACAGGTTGCAGCCTTGTCTCTCCCCTGAAACTACTCTGAACCGTGAACTCAATTTACTGTCAAGTCTAACTGCTGCCTGACTATCCATGTAAAGACCTTTAATTGCTTGCAAAAGTTTGCCTCCTATTCCATAATCTCGTAGAACAGACAATAACTTCCTCCTATAAACCCGGTCATATGCCTCTTCTAGATCTATAAATCTTAGATACAATTCCCTGTTCCACTTATAAAACCTCTCCATAATTTGCCGTAAGCTAAAGATCTGGTCCTGACAACCTCTAAGAGGCCTAAACCCACACTGAATTTCATCCAATTGGTCCTCAACTAATACTCGCACTTTCCTTTTAACAATACCTGAGAAGATTTTACCCACAATGCTTATTAAACAGATACCTCTGTAGTTGTTAAAATCTTTTCTGTTTCCATGTTTAAAGATTGGTGTGATTACTGCTTTTCTCCAGTCTGATGGAACCTGTCCCAACTCCCAGGCCATTTCAATTATCCTGTGTAGCCATTTAAGACCTTACATTCCACTGTATTTGATGAGTTCCGACTTAATTTCATCCACCCCAGCTGCTTTATTGCACTGCAATCGGCTGACCCTTTTCTCCACTTCCTCAAATGTGATCCTATTTCCATCATCATTCCTATCCCATTCTACCTCGAAATCTGAAACATTGCTGATCGTATTTTCACCTAATTCAGCAACTCTTCAAAATATTCCCTCCATCTGCCCAAGGCATCCACAGGATTCATCAGCAGTTTTCCTGACCTGTCCAAAATACGTGTCATTTCCTTCGTACCTCCCTTTCGAAGACTGCTAATCACACTCCAGAATGGTTTTCCAACACCTTGACCCATAGTCTCCAACCTGTTTCCAAAGTCTTCCCAAGATTTCTTCTTGGATGCTGCAATTATCTGTTTGGCTCTGTTTCTTTCATCAACATAACTTTCTCTGTCTACCTGAGTTCTAGTATGTAGCTATTTTTGATACGCCCTCTTCTTCCTTTTACAGGCTGCCTTGACTGTGTCATTCCACCAAGCTGTTTGCTTCATCCTACTTTTACACACTGCTGTTCCAAGACATTCTTTAGCCACTTCTAGTACTGTGTCCCTGTACCTTGTCCATTCCTTTTCCAATGACTGTAATTGACTACATTCAACTAACTGGTACCTTTCTGAGATCGCTGTTATGTACTTGTGCCTGATTTCCTTATCCTGAAGTGTCTCCACTCTTATCCTCCTACATATGGAACTGACCTCCTGCACTTTCGGTCTCACAATCCCAATTTCACTGCAGATTAAATACTGATCAGTGTCATCAAAGAATCCCCTGAATACACGTGTTTCCCTCACAGCCTTTCTGAATTCCTGATATGTTATTATACAGTTAATGACTGATCTGGTTCCCCTGCCTTCCCAAGTATACCGGTGGATGTTCTTATGTTTAAGAAAGAGTTTGTGATTACTAAGCCCATACTGGCACAGAAATCCAAGAGTTGGTTCCCGTTCCTGTTGGCCTCCATATCCTCTCAAAATTTACCCATAACCTTTTCATACCTTTCTGTTCGATTTCCAATCCTGGCATTAAAATCACCCATGAGCAGAACACTGTCCTTGTCCTTTACTCTAACAACTACATCACTGAGTGCCTCATAAAAACTATCCATCTTATCTTGATCTGTCCCTTCACAATGCGAATATACTGACACAATCCTAATTTTCTTGCTAGACACTGTCAAATCAATCCACATCAGTCGTTCGTTTACATACCTTACTGCAAATACGCTGGGTTCCATTTCTTTCCTGATGTAAAGCCCTACACCCCACTGTGCTTTTCCTGCTTTGACTCCTCACAGGTAGACCTTGTATTCTCCCACTTCCTCTTCTTTCTCACCCCTTACCCGAATGTCACTAACAGCTAAAACATCCAGCCCCATCTTACTTGCAGCCTCTGCCAGCTCTACCTTCTTCCCAGAGTAGCCCCCATTGATATTAATAGCTCCCCATCTCATTACCATTTGTTTGCCAAGTCGTATCTTAGGAGACCCTGGTCTTCATTTAGAGGTGGGACTCCGTCACCTCCAAAGGTCCGAGGCATTTTGCTCTGTTTGTTGCCAGCATTATATTTAAAGTACCAGGGAAGTAGGTTGTTAGCCTTACTTGCCCCGAGTCCCATTGAGTTTTACCCCTAACGGTTGAGGGACTAGTGGATTTGGTAGTCTTTGCCGTATGAGCACAAAGGTGACCACGGCTCAGAATACACTCCTGGAAATGGAAAAAAGAACACATTTACACCCGTGTGTCAGACCCACCATACTTGCTCCGGACACTGCGAGAGGGCTGTACAAGCAATGATCACACGCACGGCACAACAGACACACCAGGAACCACGGTGTTGGCCGTCGAATGGCGCTAGCTGCACAGGATTTGTGCACCGCCGCCGTCAGTGTCAGCCAGTTTGCCGTGGCATACGGAGCTCCATCGCAGTTTTTAACACTGGTAGCATGCCGCGACAGCGTGGACATGAACCATATGTGCAGTTGACGGAATTTGAGCGAGGGCGTATAGTGGGTATGCGGGAGGCCGGGTGGACGTACCGCCGAATTGCTCAACACGTGGGGCGTGAGGTCTCCACAGTACATCGATGTTGTCGCCAGTGGTCGGCGGAAGGTGCACGTGCCCGTCGACCTGGGACCGGACCGCAGCGACGCACGGATGCACGCCAAGACCGTAGGATCCTACGCAGTGCCGTAGGGGACCGCACCGCCACTTCCCAGCAAATTAGGGACACTGTTGCTCCTGGGGTATCGGCGAGGACCATTCGCAACCGTCTCCATGAAGCTGGGCTACGGTCCCGCACACCGTTAGGCCGTCTTCCGCTCACGCCCCAACATCGTGCAGCCCACCTTCAGTGGTGTCGCGACAGGCGTGAAAGGAGGGACGAATGGAGACGTGTCGTCTTCAGCGATGAGAGTCACTTCTGCCTTGGTGCAAATGATGGTCGTATGCGTGTTTGGCACCGTGCAGGTGAGCGCCACAATCAGGACTGCATACGACCGAGGCACACAGGGCCATCACCCGGCATCATGGTGTGGGGAGCGATCTCCTACACTGGCCGTACACCTCTGGTGATCGTCGAGGGGACAGTGAATAGTGCACAGTACATCCAAACCGTCATAGAACCCGTCGTTCTACCATTCCTAGACCGGCAAGGGAACTTGCTGTTCCAGCAGGACAATGTACGTCCGCATGTATCCCGTGCCACCCAACGTGCTCTAGAAGGTGTAAGTCAACTACCCTGGCCAGCAAGATCTCCGGATCTGTCCCCCATTGAGCATGTTTGGGACTGGATGAAGCGTCATCTCACGCGGTCTGCACGTCCAGCACGAACGCTGGTCCAACTGAGGCGCCAGGTGGAAATGGCATGGCAAGCCGTTCCACAGGACTACATCCACCATCTCTACGATCGTCTCCATGGGAGAATAGCAGCCTGCATTGCTGCGAAAGGTGGATATACACTGTACTAGTGCCGACATTGTGCATGCTCTGTTGCCTGTGTCTATGTGCCTGTGGTTCTGTCAGTGTGATCATGTGATGTATCTGACCCCAGGAATGTGTCAATAAAGTTTCCCCTTCCTGGGACAATGAATTCACAGTGTTCTTATTTCAATTTCCAGTAGTGTATGTCCGAGATGCCCAGCCTTATTCCAGAGTAACTGGTATCCCGACTGTCGGGACCACTTACTTGGCCACTCATACGTTGCCCATGGTTCATGAACTAGGACATGGCTACAGGAACACACACCATGAACCCTATATAACGGTTACTTGAATCAAAATAATGGAACCCATTACCGTAGGAGCACAGGCCATATCTATCCACAAAATCGATTACTGGCAGGCACATCATGCTGTATGTTCCTATTTTGTGGATAGGTATGGCCTGTGCTCCTATGGTTCTGGGTTCCATTATTTGGATTCAAGTAACCGTTATTATTATCAGAATGAGATTCTCACTCTGCAGCGGATTGTGCGCTGATATGAAACTTCCTGGCGGATTAAAACTGTGTGCCTGACTCTAAATCGGGACCTTTGCCTTTCGCGGGCAAGGGCTCTATCATCTTTTTTTTCTTAAATCTCATTTTGTTCGCTTTTGTTCGTTGTATCTGCTCGGGGTGGACGTCGTAAGACATCCGATTAAGTTCATTGATGATCGATTAACTCAGTTTTTTTTTATTACAGAGGGTACATAACCCTCTGATCGAACACGCTGAGCTACCGTGCCGGCGCTACTTAAACCTAACTAACCCAAGGACAACACACAACACCCAGCCATCACGGGGCAGAGAAAATCCCTGACACCGCCGGGAATCGAACCCGGGAACTCGGGCGCGGGAAGCGAGAACGCTACCGCACGACCACGAGATGCGGGCGACCATCTGAGTTGCCGAAGCACGTCTCACGCCCGGTACTCACAGCTTTACTTCTGTCAGTAACCGTCTCCTACCTTCCAAACTTTACAGAAGCTCTCCTGCGAACCTTGCAGAGCTAGCACTCCTGAAAGAAAGGATACAGCGGAGACATGGCTTAGCCACAGCCTGGGGGATGTTTCCAGAATGAGATTTTCACTCTGCAGCGGAGTGTGCGCTGATATGAAACTTCCTGGCAGATTGAAACTGCTTCGGTAGCTAAGATGGTAGAGCGCTTGCCTGCGAAATGCAAAGGTCCTGAGTTCGAGTCTCGGTCGGGCACACAATTTTAATCTGCCAGGAAGTTTCGTTATTATTATTTTTGTAATTCTGGCTGCCCCCATTTCTCTGATGCCCAGGGTGATACCAGTTATTAATAAACCTTGTTCTGTTAATGTTATCCGAGTTCCAAGCACGTGCGTCTGCGCGACGTACATCATAGACTGATGATCTAGGAGGTGACGTGACAGTAGCGGCACTATGAGTGCCGGTTTTACGATCCTGCGCGCTGCCAATGTCATTGCAGCGCACTGTTGTGTCCGTTATCGCTATGGTTATTGACTTTTATGCTCTCATGAGAAAGATCAATAGAAATTAGAACAGACATAAACTGTGAAACGTCCCCTTAGAAAAATTATACAAGACTGTGCTTAAACTGACAAACAATATTTTTAGCGCAACGCAATCTGACTTCCAAAAATCCCTACGAAAAAATGGCCCTGACTAGCATTAACATATACGTTTCACAAATCACTTACCTCACAAAAATCTTCGTTACTCAAGCTACTGCAATACAGCGAGCGCCACTACTGCCAGCTAAATAAAAGATTCAAACTACTGAAGGCACTAACTACTGATAGGCATAGTTAGCAAATGAAAGATTTTAATACTGAACAAACAATGTATTTACCTCACTAGTCATAATATATATAGCATTCATGACACCAATTCTTACAAATTTCAAAACTCCGCCATCTCTCTCCCCACGTCCACCACTGCTGGCGGCTCACCTCCAACTGCGCAACGCTACGCGCTGTTAGCATCCAGCTGCCGCTGCTCAACACTACAACGGCAGACAACAATGCAAACTAAACACAGACTGCGCACAGCACAGCCAGTGATTTTTCATACCGAGTGCTAAGTGGCGTTAACAATAAGAAAACCTAAACAGCCTACTTACAACTGTTCCAGATCCTTTTCTGGAATGTGTTCAAGGTACTCGCAAACGTCGAAGAGCCTTCAGAATTCTTAATACGTGTTTCTGAGAAACGGACTTGTCCCAGAAACGAGTTTTGCTCAGAAATTGCTCAAAGTGCTTGCGGAGACCACCCTATTTCGTATGTAAAGGCTCCAGGTTGAAAATGTGTTACTGCAATCTCTCCTCATCACCTCTTGACCAGTACTTAAATAGAAAAGCTCTTTCAGTCTCTTCGTAAGTTTGACATAGTTCCGCTATGTCTGTGGCCCAAGGGGCTCCATCATCTTGTATGTACCCTGTGATGAAACAGATATTTCGCTGCTCAGTGCAGTACTGTGGTAACACACTTTTGAATACTCGTACAAGCATAATACGCTATGGAGTATTTTGTGTAAGAACTTGGAACTGTCGGTGCTTGAGCAGACTTTTCTCAGAGAAAACAGTAGAGAGTGATAATGTATTTGGTACTTCATATGGCATACGAGTTGGCGATAGTTCATCAGAATTTGTGTCATTGTCCTACGCTGTATGACTTGTTGCAGTAGGACTGGGGTGATAATCGCATACTTTATTGACAGTCGGTGGGGTACTTTGAACCTTACCATTGAGTGTACGATTCTTGTTGAACGTTTGAAAATTGCGCGTTTATTTCGACACGCCATTTGCGGTAAATCTTCGCTTAATGTGACCTTCATTGGACTTAATTCTGATTTTATACATTCGTCGGACTTGTATCACTCGGACACAGTGTCAGTAACTGCTTCGTCTATGCCATTCTGTAATTCGGAATTCAGTTTGTCATTTACCTCAATATGCTTTTGCCAAAGCCACTATGAGATATTAGCAGTCAGTATTTCTATGTTACTGGACTGTTTCTTCAAATTACTAGGCTGCTGTTGTACTTCGTCGGATAGACTTTGTAATTCTTTGGAGTGCTTCCCTTATCGTATGGATTGGTTTCGCAAATTGCATGGATTGGTTTCCAAATTGCGCAGTTATGTCGTCCCTGATTGCCTTAAAATTTTGTAACAATAGAGCAATGAGATGAGGTGGTTGACAACCAATTTGTATGTTCAATTCACATGAGAAATCGTCCATTATTTGAAGTACGTGTAATCCGCAAAGCGTAATTTTAATCTGTCATGCTGCGTACAACGTGTAGTATTGAAACTTTCGCCCAAGTAATTAAAAAAACGTTTACTTTGCTACATTTGGGCACTTTGACTGTATGTCCCAAGATAAACTTTACAACGCTTTACCAGTAATGGCGAGTGCTGCGTTACATTGTTTTACCAGCATTAGTAAGTGCGATACTTTTATATAGTAGAAGTTTTCAGATGGTAGTTATTCAATACTCTTGAAAAAATACATGTTAATTAATATTAATGACAGGGTGAAAACAGGATGAGTGCAAATGCTAACCTTTACATTAATTTGTAACATAGTTTTGTTGTTTTTGCGACAGCAAAGTTCGTATAGAGTTGATGAATTTATTTTTATTATTATTTTGCCAAGTGTCAAGTTGTTTTGATATGTATAGGATAAAGAAAGAGAACGCACATAATGACCAAACAAGCTGCTTATCATTTTGCATCGTTGCGTTGTGTGTAATCGTTTTTGCGTTTTCTTCTTGCATTTTATGAAACTGTCAGTGGTCGAGCCATGTCGCTTTCGATTCCAGAGGGTGATACCCTGGAGAAAAAGTTGAGAATTTTCTCAGTTGAAGTACTTTATTTACAGAACAGTAGTGTAGAGCAACAAGACTGTGCTTGATAAAGCAAAAGCTAAAGGTGCGGTTTGCGCAGATTTATAGGCGGAAAATAAATGGAAGAAGGGGTGGAGTTTTAAATGGACTCACGATCAGAAAAAACAGAACATCTTGAACTACTAGAGACAGGACGTTCATATTCACTGGATATGCATATTCATGTGGTCTGCAGATCTGATTTGCATTTGAACCGTGTCGGCCCACGTATTCAAGGTCAACATCGATATCTCTGCGAAACACCACCTACCGATAAAATGTGCCTGCAGCTGTCGTTGTCTCTATAAAACGAAAGTAATGTATCAGTGTAACTTGAGCAACGTGCAGGATGCCTCGCAGACGTATGCGCGAACTGTACCGTCGAATCCCTGAGTTTCTAAGAATACGCCTTATTGGCTTGAAAGGAAGTGATTATTCTACCGGGGAAATTGCTGCTTGTGTGGGACGAAGTGTTTCCGCAGTGCAACGGGTGTGTGGGAAGTGGTTGACGGAAGGCAGTAGAATACGAAGCAATGAGTCAGGTCGCATCACCCAGACACCCTCCCCACAAGAGCGACACCTCATTCTAATCGTACTGCAGCACCGATCTCCTTCCTCCTCCACTCTGGCGCAACGGTGGAACTGTGTTACACATCATACACCATCAAAGGTGACATCCGTCGCCGTTTATTACGGCATATGATACGTACTCCTCGTCCACTTCTCAGCCTACCTTCGACGAATGTGAAGATATATATACTAGACGGCAAAGTGCGTGGTACGACGTCACTGGGGACAGGTATGGCATCAGATAGTGTTTGCGGACGAATCCAGATACTTTTGATTGAAAATGGTTTGCCGCAGAAAGAGGGGGGAGGGGCGGCGGCGGCATCACACTGACTACACTCGCACTAGACATACAGCGCTAACTCACAGCCGTATGATGTGGGGATGCTACCCCGTACAACCACAAAACACGGCTGGTGCGCATTCAGGGCTCTGTGACCAGAGTGTCCAGCGTGAACGACATAGGACGACCCGTAGTAGCCGTAACTGTTTCTGCACAACACTCCAGACGCCAGTTTTAAGAATGAAAATGCACGATCAGATGTTTACTGCACGAGCACCTGCCTTCTTGGTACAACACGATGTCAGTCTTTGCAAGTTACCAGACTTTTCGCATTGTGGGATGATAAGGTGAAACGGAGGCAGCGCTGTGACCCAATGCCAACCACCACAAATGAACTATGGAACCAGGTGCATGCAGCATGGATAGCTATACCACAGGACGCTATGCGTACCTTATACGCGTCGATGCCACCACGCATGGAACAAGTTATCTATAGTGATTCAAGGTGTTCCGCTATTTTCTGAACATGAGTGTAGCTTATCTCTAGACTCTGGAGTACGCAGAGGAGGTGCAGAGAAGTTGTGGCGACTGTTTGATTGAAAACGAGGTTCGGCATGTGAGAGATGGGAAGATTGCAGTAAGGATGGAAAGAGGGTGTAGAGAGTAAGCAGAGAGGAGGAAACAGGAGGATTTACTGTTGAAATGTGCTCGGGTGGGATTCCGCAAAGGGAATAGGTATCAGCAATCAAAAGTTGTGGAAGTTCATGTAAGTCTGCTTGTGACAATATGTAGTCGCGTTGTGCAAGTAGCGGAGATCAAACGTATCATCTCCAATATTTTGAGAAATTGAGGACACTGAAGTGTTTAACGAAGCAAGTGTGTGTTATAAGAAAATAATAGGTGTCGAGTAACATCTTGAGTGATACTGGTTTAGGTACTACACCATTCAGTAATAATGTATGTTGTTTTGAAGCCTTGGATCCTGGGTCATATGTACAGGCATGTCCATGTGCCACTAATTTTTGCGTCGTGCAGAGTGGAACTGCAGACGATTTTAAGGTAGATACTATGGGGAAAGCACAGAGAGCTGTTGATGATGTTAGTTGTGTTGCAAATGTTGTGGATAATGGAGAAGTACAGATACCTTTATTTCTGGAGGACGCAGATTCATCGCCGTTTGGGATGGGGCCTCCTCCTTCTAAGGGGATGGGGGACAGGAATAGGAAAAGGAGAGGGCATACTTGTAAGGCTTGTAAGGAACCGACGATCCCGTAACGTTCCTGGAATGTAGGTTTGAGGATCATGGTAAATTTGACGATACTTGAAATATTATAGGATAAGTGTGCAGCAGTAAACTTCGTGGAACTATTCTTAACACTTTAAAATTAAGGGAGGTATTTTTGCAACTGAAGAAGACAGGTGCGAGTGGTATAACGTCGCAACGGTCTGTTGTCATGAAAATAGAAACACGTAGACTGTGTACAGCATCACTGAGTTTCAGTGCACAAGGTAAAGTACCGGAGAGCACAAGGAAGTAGGTTTTGAAAGAGTGTAACAAAGCAGGGAATTCCAGGGTGTCAATCTGTTATGAGCTGTGAAATAACAGAGGTATCTGGAGCTACCGACCATTGTGTTGTATGTGATATTACTGCAAATAGTTGTTTTGTAAATACAGTTTTAAGGAAGCGTTCTTTTGAGGTAACATAGGGAAAATTTTTGTGTCTAAAGCCAAATTCCAGATCATATATCATAAAACGGGCTTAATAACTACCTGATAGACTAAGAAAAATTGGAAAGAGGAACAATACAGAGTAACTCTGAAAACGGTATAGTAAACCAGAACTTAATATAATACTATGGAACTGGGAAATAAATAGGAAATACGTGTGCGACAGCTTCCACGAACAAAAAAATTGGTGCAATTGGTACAATGCACAATTATATATAGACACATCACATTGTTGGGTAAGATAATCAGAAAAAAATTTGGCAGCAGAGTAGTTTTGTTGTCAATGCCTAATTTTTTTTAAATTCAGCGCAGGAAGTTCAGAGCTGAGGAGTATCAACTAGCTGTACCATCAACATAGGGGAAGGCAGGACACTAGACGAGCACTGCCACACAACCCTTGAGTGAGAGGAGCACACGTATGAACGCCGAAGTCCGACATAACAGAGAAGCGTGAAGTAATAATCAGGACCTTCAGCATCAGAGCGCCAGACTAATAGTCATTCGTTGCAGAAAGCTCTGAGCCCGAAGATCCAAAATAATTACTAATTATGGCGGTGACAAAACTGGGGAAATTCGATTACGCACCCAGAAACACTGCGAAGGACATTTAGCCTCTGCTCTTTACATAACAAGGCTTTCATATGTCAACGATATATCCAGCTGCGCCACCATTCTGTCCATGTTGTTAGAACGAGAGGAAATGACGGTCTACTGAGTTTCAATGACACCACTACAGGCTTACTGTGACAGTCTGCCCGTTCCCCGTTTGATGGCTTCACCACTGAGACGCATCCAGCCTGAATAAAACCACAGTCGTGGTCTGCTGTTACTGGTTACTGGGACATCACGGACGAGAAAAAGACATGTGGGGCCAGCCTTCCTCCAATGAGTGTCAGTTGTGGATGATATGTAAGCTGTCATCACCTTACCATCCAAGCTTGTGAACACCTGCTGCTCTCTTGATCTATCCATGGTGATGACCACGGCCTAGCATTCATGAACCGATGTCCTGGACCACATTGTCACCTGTCCTAATCTAAGCGGGTTGACTACGAGAGGACTGAGATGTGAGTCGTACTGTACCACAAAACGTCTTGACAGGCTACACGTATCATCTCCACGCTGTCGCCGGCACAAACGCACTGCCGCAGCTCACTGACCTTTGGCTCTGATGTCCGGTTCATTGATGGATTGTGTCAGTACTTCTCCGTGGCTTGGACTTACACAATCCCCCCGTGGGACGCAGTCAAATACTCTATAACTCTATAAAAGCCTAATGGAAAATTGTTATTACAGATAGCGCTGTTCTATTAACGCTGCAACCATAAACTGGACGATTCCTTCACAGTCTGCACCCAGCCTCCTGAACGCAATGAGACTCCAGCTTACCACATCGCAACAATACTGATAAATTATTCAGAGTGCATCAGGCAGTGTGGGTGACCCTTTTCCACAACTAGGCACCAGATAATAAGTCAGTACATCTACAGTCGCCCCCTCCCCCTTCCCGTCCTGGCGCAGTTTCACGGTGCAAGTAACACAATGCCCATTACTTGAAAAATTCGTACAGACAGAAACGTTCCATCTGAGCAGCAGTCACGGAAGTCCTTAAGCCCATTCACAGTGGACAGACACATCCTAGCTGGTTGGGAAAATGTCTATATGGGCAGCCACAGAATCCAAATGACTTCTACGCTCTCATTTGCCGAGACGATAGTTAGCATAACCTTCAGCTACGTCATTTTCAACGACCTAGCAAGGCGCCATTATCAGTTATTATTGATATTGAATCATGTACCATCAAGACCGACGTTCGTCATTAATGGATTAAAGTTAAGTATTCCACCAGCTACGTCCGTTGTTTCTAAATTCTAATTTCCTTGTCCTGTTCCAGACCTCACGCCAGCCTGAGTAAGCTAAATCGCGTGCCTTTCGGCCTCTTCTAGTAACACGGTGTTGGCTCTCCTGCCAACCACAACATTAAGTATCTTACAACTATAGGAACACGGTCAAGGGTTTCTAAATCACCGACAATTGTATATCATTTTCTACTACTTCTAATATTCCCACGAAATAAATTTTATATCAGTCAAAGTACACCTGCAGGAATTACAAAGAAATACTCTTGTGGAAAAATCTGCTTCACATTCTAGAAGACGGTACCCTAGTCCCGAGGGTCCTTCCAAATTATGGTTTCCCTTGAGTTCCCTAAATCATCAAAGTCTGACGCCGGGATTGTTTCTTTGAAACTACTGCGTATCTTCCCCTTATCGGAGCGCCTCCAGTGATATCGCCGTCAATGAGACGTTAACATCTAATTTTCCGACCTTACTTCTTATGAAAGCGAAATGAAACTGCACTGCAGACTTATAGAACGCTATTTTTGAATATTTTTCCTCTCGGGCATTGCTTTCTTTCTATCTCATGTCCACTAACCTTTAAACTATTTGACCTAGTATACTCGTAGGTGGTGGTGGGCACACTGTGACGTCAATGAAATAACGCGCCAGCATCTAAAATAGAGGACTGAACGAGCTTCGGAATTTCACACGTAGTATGCACGGTAGGCCTGCATACTGGCGTTAAACACGTCCTTCACTAGAGTTACTCCTAAATATTACTCCCAATAAGGAAGAGAGTACGTGAGGTAAACAAATTTCTCGAAACTCGACACCATTTATTAGATGAAACTTCGGAGATAATTGTGTGTAAGAAGATGGATGATCGTATGTCGATTTCTCATTCACGCACAAATTGTCGCTGTTGGTACCCATGTAAGTGTTCCATTGTTACGAGACAGTAGCAGGATCTCGCTCGTATATCACGCTCAATAAGTAGCCGTAGCTTATTCACGACGTAATTATTCAGTGAGTAGAAGTACTGTGAAAATTTAGAACAAAGCTTACATGTTTAAATAGCGCAGTTATTTTCTGTGTTACACATAAACTGCTGTGAAACGACCTTCTGATTATCACGTGAAGCACTCTAGTAAATGCTTGAAGGATTTATATCAGGAAATTTGGGTTAACGACTTAGAACAGCTTTCGCGAGTACAGGTACAGCGTCCTGGCAAAGGGCCAGGCAGCGCCCTTGCGATTATGGCGGACACGCGATGCGCGCTGTACTTCCTCTCTTGTCGCATCCCATTTTGAGTGCTGTTCTGGCGGTTGTACCAGACCGCCCCTACCAGTACCAATATGCTTCACTCAGCTCCCTCGTCTCTCACCCACAGGCCTATCTACAAACACGCAGACGCACACACACACACACACACACACACACACGCACACACACACACACACACACACACAGAACGTATCAGCTGCCCCAACATATGAAGGACTTGGTTGGATAAACTGCGATAGCAAATCCTAACAGTAGGCACTCAGTGGTTCGCTAATTATGAGAAAAGAAGCCTCCCAACATCATCTATTCCATGTTTGTTTGATGATCGCCAAACAAAAGTCTTTATATACAACGTTGTTCAAACATGTGTCATCATCAAACGACTTTGAACTTCCGAAATAAGCTGTTTAGTACTCACACTGAACCATTTGCCGCAAATTCAAAGTCTTTTGATGTCTGATAGTGGCAGATGGCGAAACTCATTACAGATAGTTGTATTCATGTCGGGCCTCCAGCGGGAACATACCCTCACCTGGACATTACGACGCAGTGTTCATCGTAAGCCCACTCATTGGGACCGATATCTTAATGCATCAAATTGTCATACATCGTGCCAACGCGACGGGGTCGTACGTACTATGGTAAAAATAGCTTACTCCTTCTCACATGCAGATAGTCTGACGCAAGAACTGGATCATCTAAAAGCTGTGTTCAAGCAGAATTGTTATACTGACAGTCACATCCGTCGTGTTCTGCAGATTGGACATCCGTGGAAACCAACAGAAGATACAAGCAAATCGGTAGCACTCCTATAGTTTGCAGAAAGAATTTTAAAGAAATTTGATATTAAAAGTGTGTTCCGTCCGCCAGCTAAGACCAGACCTCTGATGGGCTCAGTGAAGGATGATTTGGGTTTGAGAAAGGCCGGGGTTCTACAAGATTTCTACAATTGCGGGAAAGTGTATATTCGGCAAACGATTCGTACAGTCCTAGATCGCTGCATGGAGCATCGTCGCCACACACGTTTATTTCAGGCGGAAAGATCTGCAGCGATGGAACATAAAATCTTGTACTATAACACACAAGTATGTAAGGTGTCAGGCAAATCCAACACCTGCCATGAAAACCCTGACATGATAAAGCAAATCCCGTAATATGTCACATAGTTCCGAATAAATCGTGACATTAAATCAATCAAAGTAATACGAGTAACGAGTGAGCAAATGGAATACCACAGACTAACACAAGAATGCCTAAATGCATGTCATACCTTCCCACCGTGAGACAGACGCAGTTCCGAGGGGAGAAACGAGAACAGAAGCCGAGAGCAGAACCGTGTTAAGCTAGAAGGCCCTACGATAAGGGACGGACTGGACACCTACGTCGCCAGCCTACCTCTAAGACTACCACCCGCACGTTTTAGCATGAGACTTTTTCGCATCTCTGTTACGTAAAGGACCAACCCCCCAGCCCATGTTAAAAGCTAGAGCCCTCCCGAAAAACAGTATAGATCTTACGATAACACAAAAAGGGCCGCTACCACCAGCAAGTTTTATCGTGAGACTTTTTCGCGTGTCTGTTACAATAGGACCACCCCCCAGACCATGTTAAAAGATAGACCCCTCCAGAAGAACAGTATAGATCTTACGATAACGCTAAAAGGCCCACACCAGCTGCAGGTTTTAGCGTGAGACATTTTAGCGTCTCTGTTACATTGCAAACTTTAAAAACATTGCCCCACCACGAAAAGTATAATGTTTCTAATTGGATAGACAGAACTTTTGTAGGCGGTGCTTAAGGTTAACATTGAGACCCTGATTGGTCAGATGGAAACACAGCCAGATAGTTTTTTTAAACCAACTTCGGTAAATTGTAGTGAGGAAAATTTAGGGAAGAGTTCCTTCCGAGATGGAGAGGTGAGAGGAGCTGTGCTGCCCGTCGCTGCCCTGACGCTGCCTAAACACTGATAAGGTAATGAACGCACGCGATGCCGCATTTTTGAGCGCATAAGGCTTCACTCAGAACTGCAGAAGTCTCATCTGTTACACATCCTTTTTTGCGTAATAGTAGTGTCGATCGTAAATTAAAGCTCATGGTGTTCACATTTGCCACTTGAAGTAAAAATCTGAAACTCGATGAATTCTCTGTTTTATAATTATTGAAAAGCCACATCAGCCATTGTAATTTACGACAAGTTAGATAAGTAATTAAAGATAATTGAGGTGTCTTTGTAGACCATTTTGATCGTTTTCTCTTTTTTGAAACTTAATTTAAACCTAGATTATAGATGTGATATGGCATAGGTCATCCTTCGATCCATTGTAGAACTTGGAAACCCACTCAGGGAATATTCGTTCACATTTTTGTTGAACGCAGTTGCTATTTACCATCCTGTATTAAAACATTTCCTTTTATCAATAGTGCAATTTCTAAACGATGTTTTGTGAGCAGAATAAAATTTCCAATGGTAAACTTAACTGCTTTTTCGACGTGTTTTTACCAGCTAACTAAACAAACATTTTCTAAGCTCTTGCAATAATTATACAAATTTTGACTACAGAATATAACTTGTTCTTTCATTAACGAGTTAAGTGTTAATGCCACCAGATAGCGAACTAGACTGTGTAATGTCAACAGCCAAGTGTTTCTCTCTTACCCGCTGAGCCGTGGGCGAATCGCAGGCGCCATTGCTTCTCTTTCTAGTCGGGGCAGCAATCATGGTTGTTCTGGCATGCGTGTTTCCTCTTTGGTTTTCCTCATCTGGCCGCTATTTAAGCACGGCTCTTCCAGCGATGTGAGTCTTGATTTTCCACTCCGGGGCACTAGAGGTCGTACTTGCCCGTGGTATGGGCGATGGTTGTGTTGTGGAGTCTCGCATGACCGTTACGAGGAGCGTTGGCTGCTCGCGGCGCCGTGTTAAGATTTAAGAAGTGTGTCGGCGTCGGACTGGTGATGATGGATTCTAATATACTAGCAAGAGTGTATAAGTACGACTTGAAGATGGATGCCTATGTACTCTATGTGGAGTCTCGCCACTTGCTGCTGATAACGAAGGGGACCTGCTGTTTTCTTTGAAGTGGCATTGGTGATCAATCTCATAGTAAAATGTGTTAACAGGCGGAAACAGTGTCTGATCGTTATTATCCCCGCTGAGGCAGAAATGAGGCACTCACTCTTCGTTCCGGTAGGTACGTATTGAATAATGGTGTTCAGATTGTAAAACACTGCCCAGCATTAGGAATGAGTAGTGTGAAACCTGCGTGACTCTATCTAGCAGCACAGTGCGCAGGCCATGTTTTGTATTATGACCGTAGGTTCCTAATGTACTTAAGTATCCTGTGATTTATACTGTGGTCTCCGTTTGAAGGGGTCGTGACCTTCGTGTCTTGTATTATAGTTTGAATATACCTGCCCTATTCTGTGTGCAAACGTTTCTCCGTAGAAATACACAGCAAGTATTTCGTATTCAGAGGATGCACACTGGTCATAAACATCAAAAAATGCTATTGAAATGTTCAGTGTCACAACAAGGGGCATCTCGTCACATCATGAGCTTTGTGGATGGTAGAAACTGTAATACTGGCCTGTGGAACTGATTTCTGTGGGCTCTTAGGAAACGTTATGCATTTCGTAATGTAGTTGTGTTTAAAACTGGAATCCCACTTCATCCTTTCCTACTTAACAAATGCAACTTCTATGGTGAAATCGTATGTAAAAAATTTGAAACGCAATGCAGAGGTAACGCTTGTAAGTTGACTGCTCTTTTAGTGGCTCAACTGCTAGGGTAAGTAAAAATACCAAATCCAGAATTAGCGATACTGTACACAGTTATAAACAAATTCAAGACCAAAATAATCCGTTAATAAAAGCTATCTTATTTAGATAATCAAAGGAACGTTAGTTGAGCAGTTCTCGCTTACATGAAAGACGTAACGTAATACCCCATTCTATCTTTTAATTCTGAACAACTCATACACGATCACTGTGCAGTAGAATGCTGGCGCCCTAATGTAGCTTATCACAGTAGCCAGAAAGAAACATGACTAGCTCTTAGCAATACCACTTAAAGTCGGTTGAATGGTGGTACGGTTAGAAACATTTGAATCGTTGTGGTGAATAGAGTAATCATAGAAGCATCGAGATAATACTGTATATTTTTTGGTTTGTTGAACATGAACATGAAGAGTTAGCAGAATCAGCCACGATGTCTCTGCCACAGCGACCGTCGTTAAGCCCTTCATTATTAGCAGAAATTAGGGTACATAAGAGCTAGATATATATTCACACGAACGTTTGCAACACCAAGCGGATGGACGTAAGTTCTTTTCCGGAATTAATAGAAAATACAGCACAGGGAATTAGTGGAAGACTGAATCGTGAAATGTGTGCAGGATACAAATTATTTAATAGGTCACCTTGAAAATGAGGAACCACTGCGAATAATTGCAATAAAGGGAAACATCTTACTAATACTAAAGTCACGATATACCCATTCCAAGAGACCACAAATAGGCGTCGATTTCAGGCTTAATTGCAAGCGTTTTTCCTAATACCCTGCACATGAATTGGTCGAACATCCGGAAATTCGTGATTGTAAGTTTCCTGTAAACATCTCAGAGAGACATTCGTCAAAAAAGTGTCGCTGCAAAGAGCAAAGGCAAGGTCAGCAGTTAAGAACTAGTATCGTTGGAAGATTGAAAATGGCAATTTAAGAGACAGCTTTCGCTCTGTGTATCGGTTGTTTGGTAAATACTCGTGACACTTGTTTATCTTCATGCAAATTTTAGCATGCATCAGCTGCAATGTGGCCCATTACGGCAGTGTACATGCTTCCCATACATGTTTCCCAAGGATTAATTTATGCAGGTATTTAACTTCTGGCTAACACGTTTGGGATGATCTGACACGTGTTCCCGAAAATACAATTAATGAAACCGTCTATCTGTGTTCTGTCACCTGCAGTCATCACATGATCTCTTTCGCTGTTCAGCTTCGTCTCATTACTGTTGCTTGCCTGTTCAATGATGCTAATTTGTCATGCAGCTCTTACCCTACGACTATCTCTAGAACAAAATCTCTCTATTAATTATGGCTGAATGGTGATTGCAATTCATGTGAACTGCGACAGATCAAGTAATTTTGTGATTTTATCTTCTACAAACTGACTGTTTCCTACCTTCTATTTTTTTTACGCCAGTGAAAAGGAACACGCTAGGAACCTAAACTGAGTGTATTTTATTTCCATTTTCATTTCAATTGATTTTCCGCACCTGCAAACCACCTCTCCTAGGCAAGAATGATTCCTGGATGATGTAAGGTGTCAGGCAAATCCAACGACTTTCATGAAAACCCTGACATGATAAGCAAATCAAGTAGTATGTCACATAGCTCCGAATAAATCGTGACATTAAATTAACCGAAGTAATACGAGTAACGAGTGAGCAAATGGAATACCACAGACTAACACAAGAATGCCTAAATGCATGTCATACCTTCCCACCGTGAGACAGACGCAATTCCGAGGGGACAAACGAGAACAGAAGCCGAGAGCAGAACCGTGTTAAGCTAGAAGGCCCTACGATAAGGGACGGACTGGACACCCACGTCGCCAGCTAACCACTAGCACCACCCCAGCTGCAAGTTTTAGTGTGAGACTTTTTCGCGTTTCTGTTACGTTAGGACCATCCCCCAACTCATGTTAAAAGATAGAGCCCTCCAGAAGAACAGTTTAGATCTTACAATAATACTAATGGACCACACCAGCTGCAAGTTTTATCGTGAGACTTTTCGCGTCTCTGTTACGTCAGGACCACCCCCCAGCACATGTTAAAAGCTAGAGCCCTCCAGCAGAACAGTATAGATCTTGCGATAACACAAAAAGGGCCACAAAACCCGCAAGTTTAGGCGTGGGACTATTTCGCGTCTCTGTTACATTGCAAACTTTAAAAACATTGCCCCACCACGAAAAGTAAAACGGTTTTTCATTGGATAGACAGAATTTTTGTAGGCGGAGCTTAAGGTTAACATTGAGACCCTGATTGGTCAGATGAAAACACAGCCAGATAGTTTTTTTAAAGCAGCTTCGTTAAATTGAAGGAAGGAGAAGTTAGTCGAAGGTTGCTTCCGAGACGGCGAGGTGAGCGGAGCTGAGCTGCCCGCCTCCGCCCTGACGCTGCCTAAACACCGACAAGGTAATGAACGCACGCGATGCCGCATTTTTGAGCGCATAAGGCTTCACTCAGAACTGCAGAAGTCTCATCTGTTACACCGCCTTTTTTGCGTAATACTAGTGTCGATCGTAAATTAAAGCTCATGGTGTTCACATTTGCCACTTGAAGTAAAAATCTGAAACTCGATGATTTCTCTGTTATATAATTATTGAAAAGCCACATCAGCCATTGTAATTTACGACAAGTTAGATAAGTAATTAAAGATAATTGAGGGTCACTGTAGACCATTTTGATAGTTCTCTCTCTTGTTAAACTTAATTTTAACCTAGATTATAGATGTGATATGGCATAGTTCATCCTTCGATCCACTGTAGAACTTGGAAACCCACTCAGGGAATATTCGTTCACAGTTTTGTTGAACTCAGTTGGTTTTTACCATCATGATTAAAATATTTCCTTTTATCAATAGTGCAATTGATAAACAATGTTTTGTGAGTAGAATAAAATTTCCAATGGTAAACTTAACTGCTCTTTCGACGTTATTTTACCAGCTAACTAAAAATAGGAAATCCTTGCACCCCTTCCACTAAATTTAGTTAGTATTAAGATTCTTTTACAGGGAGTGCAGTGGAGCTGACGCTGAAATCATTAAGTATTTGGTTATATCATCGCTAGTCTCACTGAACTCTTCTGAATTCTACATGTCATGTATGGTCTGGCGTCTCCTTACCAGCAATAGGTCCCAGGTTCAAACTAGCCAATTCCCTAAAAAACACGCTCAGAGCGTCGTTGCGCGAAAGTGGTAGGGAGAGTCACGACTTAGAACAAACAGACACCACGCAGAATGTTAGAATGAAATGGATGTCGTTGCAACTGCCAATACCTACAACCTTGTGAACTAAGATGGACTTTCATGCATCAGCGGGAGAGGACTTAGGATGGCTCAAGGAGCCGCTCAGGCGGGTGGTTATCTGCGTGGGATTTTTGTAGTAGTCGATCTAAAGTCGGGTTAATAGATTCGTTGCTCGTTTTCCTTATTGAGGACCTAGAACTAAAGCGTGATTAATATTTCTGGTACGTCAGGTAACTTTGCACTCTGAGAAAGGTAGACAGTGTTAACCACAGTTTTTATTGAATTGAAAACTCACGGCAGCAAAAAATGCTTGTCATAGGCCGAAAGACTGCCCCACCAAAATTTCGACGAACGATATTTAAACGTTTTGCTATGCGAAGAAACAGTTGACGTCTTTTAAAGTGTGTTTGCATCTTCGCCACTAGAATGTTAACTACCATACCAGAACACACTCTGGGGAGAAACCTCTTTTGCAGTCTGGGTTAAGCTGTTAACAGTTGACAATAGAGGATTTCATCCCGAATTAACATGGGACTTTTGGAGGGCGCTCACACAGACATTTGTTTCATGGATGCTTCTTGGAGTATAATGGCGCTGCCTGCGTGCTGCTTGTCTCTGCGTACTGAATTCAGTAACGCATATCAACGTATTTGCATACGCCGTGATATATAATACGAGAGTTGTACAGAAAGTAATGCACCAACACATTTTTCTTCAACAATTCGTTATTAAACATAATTAGAATTACACACTCGAAAGCGTGGTGGTTTATCGACACACCCTCTTTTTCCACAAATTCTCCATCCCGTTCTATGGCCTTTAGACAGCGCGGAACAAGGGCGTGTATGCCCTGCCGATACCAATCCTTGTCCTGGTGGAGCAACCAGTGCTTCACTTTGTGAACTTCCCTTGCTGATTGACAGATGCAGGGCCAACTGCCGAATCCATCAGTCCTGGGGAACATTAGCTCGTTGAAACATGTCGATGTGACAGCCGTAGATGGTCTTCCCGACCGCTACAAATCGTCGATCTCCGCCGAACCGCCTTCTGATGACATCACCCTCTGTGCCCAGCGACTAAACGTACTTTAGTTGGCAGCAGATGCTCCATAGACTTAGCACAAGCGTTTGTGAATATAACCGTCAGTTTCGTTCTCTGCAGTAAGAAATTCAATGACGGCACGTTCCTTGTAACGTAGGTGGAGCCAGTGTTTAAGAAGGGTAGTAGGAGTAATCCATCGAATTACAGACCTATATCATTGACGTCAGTTTGCAGTAGGGTTTTGGAGCATATATTGTATTCAAACATTATGAATCACCTCGAAGGGAACGATCTATTGATACGTAATCAGCATGGTTTCATAAAACATCGTCCTTGTGCAACGCAGCTAGCTCTTTATTCACACGCAGTAACGGCCGCTATCGACAGGAGATCTCAAGTTGATTTCGTAGTTCTAGATTTCCGGAAAGCTTTCGACACCGTTCCTCACAAGCGACTTCTAATCAAGCTGCGGGCCTGTGGGGTATCGTCTCAGTTGTGCGACTGGATTCGTGATTTCCTGTCAGGAAGGTCGCAGTTCGTAGTAATTGACGGCAAATCATCGAGTAAAATTGAAGTGATATCAAGTGTTCCCCATAGAAGCGTTTGGGACCTCTGCTGTTCCTGATCCATATAAATGACCTGGGTGACAATCTGAGCAGTTCTCTTAGGTTGTTCGCAGATGATGCTGTAATTTACCTTCTAGTAAGGTCATCCGAAGACCAGAATCAGTTGCAAAGCGATTTAGAAAATTTTGCTGTATGGTGTGGCAGGTGAAGTGACGCTAAATAACGAAAAGTGTGAGGTGATCCACATGAGTTCCAAAAGAAATCCTTTGGAATTCGGTTACTCGGTGAATAGTACAATTCTCAATGCTGTCAATTCAACTAAGTACTTGGGTGTTAAAATTACGAACTACTTCAGTCGGAAAGACCACATAGATAATATTACGGGGAGGGCGAGCCAAAGGTTGCGTTTCATTGGCAGGACACTTAGAAGATGCAACAAGTGCAAGGTTACACTACACTCGTTCGTCCTCTGTTAGAATATTGCTGCGCGGCGTGGGATCCTTACCAGGTGGGATTGACGGAGGACATCGAAAGGGTGCAAAAAAGGGCAGCTCATTTTGTATTATCACCTAACATGGGAGAGAGTGTGGCAGATATGATATGCGAGTTGGGATGGAAGTCATTAAAGCAAAGACGTTTTTCATCGCGGCGAGATCTATTTACGAAATTTCAGTCACCAACTTTCTCTTCCGAATGCGAAAATATTTTGTTGAGCCCAACCTCCATAGGCAGGAATGATCGTCAGAATAAAATAAGAGAAATCAGAGCTCGAACAGAAAGGTTTAGGTGTTCGTTTCTCCCGCGCGCTGTTCGGGAGTGGAATGGTAGGGAGATAGTATGATTGTGGTTCGATGAACCCTCTGCCAAGCACTTAAATGTGAATTGCAGAGTAACCATGTAGATGTAGATGTAGATGTAGATGTAGATGTAGGTCACCTACAGACGCCATTTTGAAACTGTAAAGCAGCTACGCTATCTGTCTGAATTGATGGAAAGTTGGCACGCTCACTCAGGAGACTTCAAATAATACATATGTAACGTTTCGCACTATTAGCATTGTTTTCGGCAGAAAGAAAGGCGGTGCATTACTTTCTGCGCATCCCTCTTATTACGTAATACGATGAAGACAGAATAATATTACGAGTTTTCTTATTTTTTATGTAAATCATATATCATTACCTTGGTAGTTCTTTTACAGTAACCATGAAGACATTATCACTAAGCCTGATAAGTTTATTTCGGGTTGTAGCTCGTGTGCATACTAAAGCTAATTATATTAACTATTAACCAGAATTGTACTTTCATTTTAAGCATCTCGAGAAATGATTAGGTGTGCTCAAGTAGTGGTCACTGGTCGAGAACTTAATGTAATGTGAATAAATGGATGGCCATTTATTTCTCGTCAAGCATGTGTTCCGGAATATGTTGTATTATCTCCTGACTTCTGAATCTATGTGTGATGTATTGCCACGGTTTCCGTGTTCCATGCCTGCCCCCTCGTTGTCGTGACTGACAAGTTCTTCTAAAAATGGCGTACACTTGAGGCTTAAAATGTGATTGGAACCCTAGTGCCGCGCATGTGTTTCTCTTGTTTCAATTAAATGTTGCTTTGAAATATAGTTTTCATTCAATGTATCTCACGGCACCACATTTCCCGTATTTTACTAAAGAAATCTTGTACATCTACATCTACATGATTACTCTGCAATTCACATTTAAGTGCTTGGCAGAGGGTTCATCGAAGGGTTCTCGCATTGATCATAAAAGTGTTTTATTTCAGGTGTGGACGCAACGACATAGTTTCAGAATTGAGCAGACCCTCCACTGCACAGGTAAAATTTTCAGTTTTAGGAGCACGAAGAGAAGTTTTCTTTTGTGTGTTTTAGGACAACCGACTGTGTATTTAGTTTGTCATAATTTCCTATATAGAATCATTGACTATGGTAAGAACAGGCAGGCACACTAAGCTCCACATATTAAACTAGAAGAATAGTTTCGCATTGAAGAATAATCACAAAGTAAAGTGTAACTTTTAAAGAGAAGGAAGAGTTTTACACTATCACAGTTGCACACTAAATAAGCAAGCACGGAAATTTAATGAGTTTCATGATAACTGTGTGTCGTCGAAGGCGTAAATTAAAGTGATTACCACCTACCATCCTGCTACCTACGATATTATGAATGCTTTCCCAATTTTGAAAGCTTCTTATCTTATTGCCAGCTTTTTACACTATATACAGAACTGCGTACGTCATAGAACTGAGAAGAACTACAAGTGTAAGATCACCTCTTTGTCCTCATCTTCTTTTACCAGTTATCCTTTCAGCGCTGCCTAGTTTTTGGCAATGTAGGTACGTTTCTGAAGAAGAGAAATTTGTTAACATCGAGTATAGATTTAAAGGTGAGGAAGTCATTTCTAATAGTATTGGTGTGGAGTGTAGCCATGTATGGAAGTGCAGTGGAGCTTTTGAAGTGTGGTGCTACAGAAGAATGCTGAAGATTGGATAGGTAGATCACATAACTAATGAGGAGGTATGAGATAGGATTGGGGGAAGTTTGTAGCACAACTTGATTAGAAGAAGGGATCGGCTGGTAGGACATGTTATGAGGCATCAAGGGATCACCAATGTAGTATTGGAGGGCAGCGCGGAGGAAAAAAATCGTAGAGGGAGACCAAGAGATGAATACACTAAGCAGATTCAGAAGGATGTAGGTTGCAGTAGTTACTGGGAGATGAAGCAGCTTGCACATGATAGAGTAGGATGGAGAGCTGCATCAAACCAGTCTCAGGACTGAAGACCACCACAACAACAACAGGTACGTTCACACTTTTGGGAAAAATAAACTGTGAGCATAACCTCACAAAAGCAGTTTATGGTACATTGTAAGCATCATGATTGAACTGAGTGACTTTCAAGCTCCTTTAAATCCACCACCTGACGCACCTTATTTCTGTATAGTACAGCTAAACTTCTACAGCACAGCACATATATACTATATACCAGCCTAGTTCGATCGGTCCATGTCCAGCTCCGAACATAAACTGATTCCCTTCCTAACATCCCCACCACCACTACCACCACAACCACCCTCAAGATTCGATGTCCTGTTGTGTAATGCAAAGCTGTTACACTCCTATTCTACGTGCATAATGTCTTTTAACATGGAATCTATCTCACGTCAACGTAATGAGATATCACGAACAGAGTGATCTCGATGTCAGACAGTTGCAGCATGCATGCACGCGTTTGGACAATCGTTTGGTCTGTGATCTACCTGTGAATGGAACGGGAAGAAGCCCTAACAAGTGGCAGAATTGAAAGTAGCTTCTGCCATTCACTTCTCAGTGGCTGCCAGAGTATAGGCGGACGAGGGAGCACCGAAACGTGTTGCCTCCGAATATTTTAAATGAAAACCCTTACAACTTTTTAAATAAAACAACTCTATTGACATTATACACTTTTAACCTTCATATTTGCGTATTTATTTCTCAGCTTGGCAATAAACACGTTTCTCCCAACGAGAGTTCAGTTTGTTGATACGGTCTCTCTAGAATGTTTGACTTTGTCGACGGAGCCACAACCTCACCTCATATTGCAACGCTTCATCACTAGCAAAATAAAGTCCTCGAAGGTGTTCTTTAAGATTTATAAACAGATGAAAATCGGATGGGGTCAAGTCGTGACAATATGGAGGATGATCTATGACAGAGAACCTAAGGCGTCCGACTGTTGCAGTTGTCGCAGCAGTCGTGTGTAGTTTGGCATTGTAATGCGTGGTCGAATTCTTTGAATTCGTGCAATCAGTTTCTTGAGGGTCTCGCGGTACCCAGTAGAGTTTATGTCTTTATGCTTAAATTTCAAATACACCCCGCCTTGAACAGCCCAGAAGACTGTGAGCATGACTTCGACAACTGGTCGCATGGTCTTGAACATTTTCGCGTCAGTTATCCTTTGTGGCAGAACTGCTCTGATGCTCTCTTGTTTTCTGGGGCAAAATGATGAAGCCAGCTTTCATCACTTGTCATAATGTTTCTAAGGAATCAAACGCCCTCACGCTCAAAATGAAAAACTGTTGACAGATCTACAATCACCTCCGTTTCCAATCAGGAGTGAAGCATACAGTTTTCTGTACTGCAGTTCTGCAATGGTGGCCGGTACATGCTCTCATGATATGTCACACTTACCTGAGAGCTGTGTCTACGACATCTGACGATTTTTTCTAATCAGTTCACCAACCGGATTCCGGTAAGTGTCGTCGGTCGCCGTACACGCCTTCCATTCCGAGATTTTTCACACACTCTGAGGTTAGCACCATCGTTTCCTTCAGTATGAAAACGAAAAACCCAACTTAGCACATTACTGACATCAATATAATCATCAGCGTACGCATGCTTAGTTCATCAATGGATTTCAATTGGTGGCACGTTTTCTGCGGCTAGAAACACGGTTACAAATCTCAGTTTCACACGCACCGTCATGTTACACGCTAGAATTCGGAGCCCTTCAGAGCCGGAGGGTTGCAACTTAAGTCAGCGAAGCGAGAAAGTCTCCCGAGTAATATACTCTTATGAACTAAAACATTGCCGGCCGGAGTGGCCGTGCGGTTCTAGGCGCTACAGTCTGGAACCGAGCGACCGCTACGGTCGCAGATTGTATCCTGCCTCCGGCAGGGATGTGTGTGATGTCCTTAGGTTACGTTTAATTAGATTTACGTTGTAGGCGACTGATAACATCAGAAGTTAAGTCGCATAGTGCTCAGAGGCATATGAACCACGGACAATTATATTATACTTTTGAAAAATGACATTGGGATCATGAAAGACACCAATCATGAAGCGATGCATATAGTTCAGCGTATCTTCGATTGCTGCCACATGTGTCACGCCAGCGCAGGAGAATGTGTCCCATAGTGTAATACTATGGAAGAAATTGCTGAGGATGTACGTCTGGAGTACAGCATTGTATGGTAGTAAAACATGGACTGTGGGAAAACCGGAACAGAAGAGAATCGAAGCATTTGAGATGTAGTGCTATAGACAAATGTTGAAAATTTGGTGGACTGATAAGGTAAGGAATGAGGAGGTTCTACGCAGAATCGGAGAGGAAAGGAATATGTGGAAAACACTGATAAGGAGAAGGGACAGGATGATAGGACATCTGCTAAGACATGAGGGAATGACTTCCATCGTACTAGAGGGAGCTTTAGAGGGCAAAAACTGTAGAGGAAGACAGATATTGGAATACGTCAAGCAAATAATTGAGGACGTAGGTTGCAAGTGCTACTCTGAGATGAAGAGGTTAGCACAGGAAAGGAATTCGTGGCGGGCCGCATCAAACCAGTCAGTAGACTGATGACCAAAAAAACAAAAAACAAAAAAAAGTCTAATACTGCTCCTACCAGCCTGTGTCCGTGGCACGTGCATGTTTCGAGCCATCGTTCACCTCGAAGTCGACATTTGTAGAGACAACTATCAACCTAATGCAGCAACAATGTGATTCACCCGAAGAAGCGCCGCGCTTCCATTGATCAACGGTCGAATCCCGACAGTCCCGTGCCATTTCAGTGGTAATAGGCCGTGTCTTCGGGTCCACATGTGAACAGGTAGGGGTGGTCTGTTGCGGAGCTCCACGTTGAGCAATTTACGATGAACGGTGTGCTCCAAAACGCATGTGCATGCACCAGCATTGCGCACTTTCGCCGGACATTCCACAGATCACAGTAGATCCTACTTCGCAGAGCAGACAAGCCTACGAAGCCCACGTTCTGTGAAGGGTCGTGGACGTCAACCATTTAGCGCTTAGTAGTAGTTTCACCGTCCTTCTTCCACTTTCAGTAGATAATCACGACAACAGCACGAGAACATTCGTCCAGCGGCGAGTTTTCGAGATACTCATTCACAGGCTTTGCGTAACAATATTCTGCTCTTTGATCAAGTCGTATACCTCAGTGGATTTCCCCATCTGCAGTCCATATCTTCGCAAGGCCAAAGTTTCGGCCACGGTTGCAGCGGCTTTCTTCCGGGTCTAGTTACACAGAAGAAGGCCGCTCGAACCATGGCCGAAACGTTGTTTTTTTTTCTTTCTTTTTTCCTCCAGCAGCAGTACCCACAAAACGTTTGTGCCGACTGACGCTGGCCGCGGAAGCCTACGCAGTTACATTCTGTTATGTTCAAATGTGTGTGAAATATTATGGGACTTTACTGCTAAGGTCAAACACCCATGCCCGATGGAGCACTCAAACCTCCGCCGGGACCAGTCCATGACTGCAACGCCTTAGACCCCTCGGGTATTCTATTATCGCTTCACTTTGCTGCAACGCGAGTAGACGGTATTCAACGCAGCGGTGGGTAGTGGTTATAATGTTTTTTCTTATCAGTTTATGTGACATGTAATACATCGACCGATCTTGAGAATGGCAAGAAAAATTGGAATGCATTACCTTTCATCACGCTGTGGTAGATGTAAAACGGCGCCAGTAACTCAGTTCCGACAAAAATCTGACTCACCTATTTTTTCCTCCCTAGCTTACAAATGCTTCCTAGCCATTGTCCAGCGGTATGACTCTTAGAGACTGGGAGGAGGAAGATTTGCCGCCACAGTTTGCCGCCTCCCGCCATCCAGGTGCTCGCGTTGACTGGGTGCGGCAAAGCGTGAGGCCGATGACAAAGGCCGGCCGTCTGCGGGCATTACCGCGACAAAGCGGCCTGCCGGACACGGGCGCGGGGACACGACACTCTGCCGAGAGAACCGGCCGATACGCCGCGTAATTGGCGCGCCTTGCAGCTGCGCTACCCGCCGCTCAAAAGTTGTCCTCCTCCTCCTCCTACTCGCCTCCCTCCACCACTGCTGGGATGCCGGCGGACGCCCCGTAAAGGCGGAAATGCGAGGGCATGTCTGTCTGCCTCGGTGTGTGGGGGTGAGCGAGAAAGTCGTCGGCGCCGCCCCCGTCGCTGTAGCAGCCGCCTCCCTCGCCCTTTTCCGGCGCCTGTCCCTCTCGCTGCGCTCTGTAATAACGCGGCGGCTTTGATTCGAATGCTCAAAGTCGTCAGGGAGACGGAACAGGGCGGGAGGAGGCGCGCCCAGAGGGCTTCTTTGGACGAGGCGTGCGTGTGACAGATTCCGCCCCCGCCCGCCGCACGCAGGCCGCGGCTCGGTGCGCTGTGGACGGCAGCCGTTTTAATTGGGAGCTGAGCCCGCAGGCCGCGCCCTCGGGGGACTCTAATTGTGGCGCCACTGGAAGCCGTCCGCGCCTCCCACCCCCTTCTACCACTCCCCATTCGCCCTCCCGCCACGCGTTTTTAATTAGGTGCCAGCGGCAACAAAACGCGACCGCTGCGGATTAGCGCTATTACACATTAATCAACAGCGCATTACGGTACGGTATCGGCTGTCGCGCGTCCCCTTGTGTTCCCCATCAGCTGAAGCCGTTATTGAGAGGACTGGCCGTTGGAGTTAACTGCAATACTTGACGCCAGTCTTTACCGAAGACGTAAATAAAATGACACTTTTTAATGAGGGCGCCTGAGGCTGTCTTCCGACACTGCAGACCTGAAGAAAGCAATGTCGAGGAAGTTGTTACGAACTAGTTCGTGTCAAGAAAGACCACTGCATCAACGAGCTTATTAATTTCAAGTTCTGTTGACAGTGAGGCAACTGTTTAAAACATATTCCGTCATGAAACTAATTCATAACATTGAAGGCATTGCTCAAAGGGAAGACCGCGAATTTTGGCAAATAATACTGCGCTGGCTTATACATTCGTAGCGTTTTTGTTTTGCGTGTTTGTGTTCCGCTTGATATGGGTTTAACTATCGATTGTCGTTTTCTAGTTGAAGATCACTTACCGTCTCAATTGGCATACTGTTATTTTGTCATCTGGAGATAGTGAGTGGAGCTGTGGAGGCTAGAAAATGTAGTGATAAATGGTAGAAACCGAAACATTTCCGACACATTCATCTGTGTGAATTCAGCAGAGGGGTGACAGCAGCAGAGGCAGTCAGAAACAGTTTTGCAGTGTATGTGGGTAATCTCATTGCACAGAGCACAGCAACAGAATGATTTTCTCGTTTTGAGCAGAATCATCTCGATGTTAGACTCTTCACGTTCAGGAAGACCTTCAGGGTTTGATGAAGATCGTTGTTACGCATTAATACACAGTGACCAACATCAGTGTACTCTAGACCAGCAAATGTCATGAGCTGTGATCATTCCAAAATCGTGCGACATTTCAATGCAGTGAAAACAGTTCAAAAATGCGGTGTCTGGCTACAGCATGCTCTAAGCCAAAATCAATAAATTAGCAAGTGACCATAAATGCGTCCCTGTTTGCTCGCGATCAACTACCTCGTGAACAATACCGATCATTCCTATCCCCTATAATTAGTAATGACTTTAAATTGTGTCTTTACGTTAACATAAGGAAAGAAAGGAATGGTTGAGTCCAAATAAAGCAGCAGTTCCCTGGGCGAAGCCTGCGCGCATCCACAAAAGATAATTTTATGCATCTGGTGGAACAACGACGGTGTGGTGCTTCTTCGACACGCAACCATCACTGCGACATTTAATATCAACAGCAGACGTTTTGCCAAGGCAGTCCAAGAAGAGCGAGCAGGAAGTGATACAACTCCACGATAACGCCCGCACGTATTCTTCTAGACTGACAAAGAGGACTGTGCAGGAGCTGGGCTGGGAAGTCATTCCACACCCTATTATTCACATGACCTAGTGCCCCCAGATCTTTCCCGCTGTGCATCGAACAACCTTTAAGAAACTTCCTGTCAGAATTAAAATGCGCTCCGAATATGGCTCGACGTGTCCGCCTGAAATCTACGCGATTTCTACAGTTGCGGAATCGAAAAGTTACCCGATAGAAAAGTTACCCAGTGTTGGCAGACTGTTGTAAATAGTGAAGGAGAGTATATTTCTTGTGACTAAAGTCTCTGTTATGTGTATCTGTTGTGATTATTAAGCTTACGGAAAACTCCAAGATCTTATACAGCAACCTAATATTATACAGTGCTAGAGGAAACTGGAACACTTTCAGTGACTTTTTCAGTGGTACAGCGGTATAGCATTTGCCCACTGAGGGGTCGTGGTAGTGGTCATTCATTTATCACGGTCATCGGCAATGAGATGACGCTCAGGAGGCCTGTCTCCGCACCGTCTGTTTTGAGTGTGCATGCTATAACTGCTAAGTTTGGAGGTGAACAGTGTTTGCAATATTCATTCTCGGCTATATCCATGCCCTGCCGACGAGCACATATTCCCGTTGAACAGCTTCAAAAGTTTGAATGGCGTACGTTTGAGCTACAATCGTCACTTTCCTTTCACTACTAACGAAGGTAGCAAATTATGGAATACGTTTCGAGATATGTGGGTGGCTATAAAGTATAGAACCCAGTATGTTGACCGCACAAGCGAATGTTCATCACAGACAAGGATATCGTAAGGAGTGCCAAGGAAAGTATGATACGATCGCTATTGTTTTCTGTATACCTAAATGATCTGGCAGCCGGGGAGGGCTGCAATTTACTGATGACGCTGTAGTGTACGGGAATCTTCCGAATCTCAGTGGCTTTAGGAACATCTCTAGTTGGTGTCATGAATGGCAGCTAGCTCTGAATGTAGAAAAATTTTCTATATATGAATGGCTAGGGAAAACAAACTTTTAATGTTCGGATACAACATTAGTAGTGTCGTGCTTGACAGAGTCACGTCTAAATATGTGGGCGTAACGTTGGCAAAGCAATAGAAAGAGAAACGATCATGTGAGAATTATGGTAGTGAAAGTGAATTGTCGACTTAAGTTTATATGAATAATTTTTGTGGTTCATCTGTAAAGGAGGCTGCATACTTGACGCTATTACGACCTATTCCTATGTACTGTTCGAGTGTTTGGCATATGTATCAGGTCGGATTAAAGGATCACGTAGAAGTAATTCAAAGACGTATTGCTAGATTGGTTATCTGTGGGCTAGAACAACATGTAAATGTTACGGAGATGCTTCGCGAACTCAGATGGAAATCTCTGGAGAAAATGCGACGTTCTTTTCGAGAAACACTATTGAGAAAATTTAGAGAACAGGCATTCGAAGCTGACTACAGAACGACTCTGCGGTACCCAACATACATTGCAGAGCCAAACAAACCGGTACACCTGCCTAATACAGTGTAGGACCTTCGCGAGCACGCAGAAGTGTCACAACATGACGTACCATGGACTCAAATTATTTCTGAAGTAGTTCTGGATGTAATCGACACCATGAACTCTGTAGAGCAGTCCATAATTATGTACGGTGGGGAGGAGATCTCTTCTGCAGAGCACGTTGCAATGCATCCCAGATATGCTCAGTAATGTTTGAGTCTGGGTAGTGTGGTGGCCAGCGGAAGTGTTTAAACTCAGAATAGTGTTCCTGGAACCACTCTGCATTCTGGACGTGTGGTGTGTCGTATTGCCCAGCTGGAATAGTCCAAATCCGTCGGAGAGCACAATGAACGTTAATGGATGCAGTTGATCAGACTGGAGGCGTATTTAGACGTATCAGGGGACCCATATCGCTCCAACTGCTCACACTCACTGCTTGAATAGTCCCCTGCAGACATGCAGGGTTCATGGATTCATGAGGTTGTCTCGGTACCCGTACACGCTCATCCGCTCGATGCAATTTCTAACGTACGAACACGCAACACATTTCCAGTCCTCAAGAGTCCACTGTCGGTGTTGACTGGCCCTGGAGAGGCTTAAAGCTTTGTGTCGTGCGATCATAAAGGGTACACGAGTGGGACTTGGGCTCTGAAAGCCCCTATCGGTTAAGTTTTGTTGAATGGTTCGCGCTCTGACACTTCCTGATGGCCCAGCAATAAAATCTGCAGCAATTTGCGGAAGCTTCAGTCGTCGTTGGTGCCGTTCTTCCAAGATCTTTTCACGGCCGCAGCGACGTTGGAAATTTTATGTTTTACCGGATTCCTGATATTTGCGATACTCACGTGAAATGGCCGACGGTAAAATCCACACTTCATCACTACCTCGGAGATGGTGTGTCCGACTGCGATTGCGCTGACTGTAACATCTCGTTCAAACTCACTTAAATATTGGTAACCTGTATTTGTAGCAGAATTAACCCATCAGACAACTGCTCCAGACACTTGTCGTATTTAGGTGTTGCCGCAGTCGCGTATTCTGATTGTTTAAATTTCATTTGAATACGCAAGCTTATACCATATTCTTTGGCAGTTGAGTGTTTATGTCCCATAAGAACCACGAAGATACTAGAAATTAGGGCTAATGAGGATGAATATAGATAGTCTTTTTTTCCCTTGCTCTGTTTGCGATTACAACGGGAAATGAAATGATTGATAGTCGTATAGGACACGCTCTGCCACGTCCTATACGGTGGCTTGCGGAGTATACATATATCCGTAAATGTACATTGTAGACCTGTGGGACGGATACGGCGCACGATGTATCGGTGCTGTGTGTCTGTTTTCAACAGTGGTCTGTGGAACGTTCCCACACCCAGCGACCAGGTGCTGGAAGTCTACAATGTGCAGACGCGATTCGGATTCGACGCAGTATGGGAGCAGCGGCTGCCATAGGAACTTCATCCGAGGTAGATTGGTTCAAATGGCCCTGAGCACTATGGGACTTAACATCTGAGGTCATCAGTCCCCTAGAACTTAGAACTTCTTAAACCTAACTAACATAAGGACACCACAGAATCCATGCCCGAACCAGAATTGGAACCTTCGACCGTAGCGGTCGCGCGGTTCCAGACTAAAGCGCCTAGAACCGCTCGGACACACCGGCCGGCGGTACTGTGGTATCTTTAGTGACGAGAGTATGCTGCGTCTTCATGTGACTGATGGACGAAAACGTATATGGCGTATACCTGATGAGGTCCCTATTGCAGAGTGCGTTAGCCAACGACATGCATGTCTCGTCCCCGGCTTAATCTCTGGGATGAGGGGAGGAGCATCGGTTACGACTCGCAGTCACGTTTGGTGTTTCTGCAGAATAAATTGACTAGCGCTGGTTACATTTCACAGGTCTTTTTGAAAGGAAAAACGCACGTCGACAAGCGACTGCTACGACACATTGTGCTCCTCGTCCTGTACAACAACTGTCCTACGCAGCAAGATCATCAGATCTCGCGCCAGTTCAACCTGTCTGAGACATGATGAATAGGGATCTTACACTTTTTCGTGGACCTGCAAGATCCATTGCCGAATATCAACAAAAGGTGCAAGATGTTTGGAATTTTGTGTTGCAGATAGCCATTCGGCACCTTTGAGATCGTTTGCTCCTGGATGGTGGTAAGCTGCATATTGATACAACTGTTGGGACGCCCTTTACAGCGTTTCATTTGGTCCTAATATGTTGTCAAATGGGTCTACAATGATGACCTACCTGTCGCCAGAGGGTAATTTGCTTATAATTTAATCTTATTATACGACTGTCTTCTAGCATTTCATCATGGTGAAAAGTTTCAATACATTATAGTATGTCTTGCATCACTATTTCCGGTAGTCTCCCAACCCAGGTAATTGTCCATTTTAGTCGACTTTTTGTAAGTCTCCAGTAGCTAACTACTACAGCTTATATCCACTAGCACTAGTTTTCTACATTCATGCCTTGATTTTTTCCCTAACCCCTTCTCTCCAGCATTAGATTATCTAATACTTTTTTCGTCAGAAGTGTTCTGTCAACCTGTCCCATCTTTTATATATGGTGTACCATGTACCCTAAAGCCCTTTTTCGATTACTGTAATCTATATTACTTATTCGACGTACCTATCTAATGGACTAGAATCATCCGTTACACCAAATTTGAAACGTTTCTGTTTTCGTCTTGTTCGTAGTCGTTACCTTCCTAGTTGGAGTTCCATACAAGGCTACACTCGATATAAATACTTGCAGAATTAGGTGTCTGACTCATTTACCTTCGACGATAACTTATATCTCCTTTCCATAATACTTTTATTGATATTGACACATAACATAGCAGTGAAGAGACAGCTCTTTGAAACTCAGATTAAATGTGACTTTCTCTCTGTAACAGTATTCATCACAACATTTATCTCTTCAGTACTCTACGCTGTATTCTGGATGGTTTGGAAACAGGTTCTGGTAAAATGCTCTGCTTCGTGGAAGTATAACTGGCGTTAACAACTTTAGGTCTCTTATCTTACTTGCGCATGATTAATTTCAGAATTGACTGCTTAAGGAACAATTGTAAACCAGACTATATTTTTAAAATCAAATTTAACGAGATATCACATTGACCCTGTTTACACGGCTGGGTAACTCCCCATCGCACACCACTCACATGTAATGGTAAGACGGCCCAGTGCATAGCGTGTCAGAAACTCAACACAGATCAAGCATGAAAACAGAAGGGTGTACTGAACGGTAAAAAAAAAAAAAAAAAAAAAAAAAAAAAAAAAAAAAAAAAAACCTAAAAGTCAACGGTCTAAAGACAAGAAGTGCAGTGAATATGGGCCTGGAACTACAACCGTGTCGTGAGTAAATGATCATGGCGTTGGACTACCAAGGAGGTTATCCATGTTAAAAACTCCTTCGTGCAATTTTTTTTTCACAGCATTATGACTAGTCTGTCCGGTCACTGAAATGTTTGCTCTTTTCCTGTAGTCCAGGTAGTTGTCATACAGAATATTGGCTATAGAATATGAGTTTATGTTTTCATCATATCATTGGGACTGATTGAGTTCACAATGATCCGAACATCTACAGCGGGCAAAGAAGTCTACATCACTCACTTACCAGTCGTACAAATTAGGTGCATCGATAAGAGATTTCTATCATATGTCTCACGTACTGTCACTAATCCTGCGTATGACATACCAAACTTGTTTTTCCGGTGGAAGATTCGGTTCACTTGTCGCCTTTTCATCAAGGCCACTTTCTTTCGGCTGATAATAGAGTAGTCGTGCAGAACCAAATGTCATGACAGGTCCATACCTTACACCTCGCTGTTGCATCGAACGTTACACCATGGCATAGACGCAAATTTGAATAAACCTAACAGCCGAAAAAAAGAAATTAGTCCGTGGAGGATTGGACACGGCACACCTTCCTGGTACTCCAATACAGTAACCACTTAACCACGACGCCTTTTCTCCTCACATCTGCTCTGTATGTAACTTCTTCTTTTTGAACCGTACTCTGTTTCTATATTGCTTTTTTTTCACGGTCCAGTACACTTTCTTCCTGTTTTCATGCTGCGTTCAGGTTTTGACGGGCCATCCAATGTATTCTCTTACCACTAAATCTGAGCGGAGTGCTACGGGAAGTTTCCGTTGTAAGCAGGGAGATTTTACGTTTCTATGTCTGTTCCTTGACATTGTCCTCAGGTTAGGGCCCGCAGAGCGGGTTTATATTTATTACACGGGATTCGTACCCCGAGGGCAGTGGAGCAGATGAGAGAATGTCCTGACAATAAATTCCTCGACTGCTCATATTCCTAAAACGCCCTCCCCGCTGTTGGTCAGATGTACACGGCAGATTGGATGGTGCAACAAGCAAGGACACTTCCCTTCTCTTGCAAGGGCAGGAGAAGGAAATAATTTTCTTATTGAGATAGGGAAAATATATGAAGATACTGAAAGGATAATACAGTGCACACAGGGAGCTGAAAATCTATATGTATGCACTGTATTATCCTTTCAGTATCTTCATATATTTTCCCTATCTCAATAAGAAAGTTATTAAAATCTAGCCCCCAGGGGCTCAGCATTCATTTGCTGGGTACGGGCTTGGCGACCCCGGGGTTCCTGAGCTGGGGACTGGTAAGCGCCACCAGTCCTCTGTCACCGTAAGCTCTGGGCATGCTTCAACGACCACCGTGCGGCGCGGCGGTGGAATGTTGTGTGTATCAGGGAGTGGGGATCTTGGCTTGGCCGCCCGGATCGCGAGGATGGAATAAACCTCTATAAACAACCCCTCAATCTCAAGGTGTGCTGCGCGCCGATGACATGCATGGCTGTTGAGGTGGAACAGTCTTTAGCGGGCAACCTCTGGGGAACCTGCCACACCTCAGTTGTATAAGGCTTACCTAGGCACGCGGGGCTCTGTCTAGGTGGACCTCTAGTTCCCTAGCTGCTCGTGGGACCGAGATGGATTCTTCGAAATCCTCTTTTCCTCCTCCCAGCGGAAAGGGTGGGCCGCCGGAAGGTTCTCTAAACATTCATGGTGGTGTCTGTTTGTTCTATATCGTGTCTCCCTACCACTTTCGCGCAACGACGCTCTGTGCGTGTTTTTTAGGGAATTGACTAGTTTGAACCTGGGACCTGTTGCTGGTAAGGAGACGCCAGACCATACATGACATGTAGAATTCAGAAGAGTTCAGTGAGACTAGCGATGATATAACCAAATACTTAATGATTTCAGCGTCAGCTCCACTGCACTCCATGTAAAAGAATCTTAATACTAACTAAATTTAGTGGAAGGGGTTCCAGGCTTTCCTATTTTTAGTTAGCTGGTAAAATAACGTCGAAAAAGCAGTTAAGTTTACCATTGGAAATTTTATTCTACTCACAAAACATCGTTTATAAATTGCACTATTGACAAAAGGAAATATTTTAATCAGGATGGTAAAAACCAACTGCGTTCAACCATACTGTGAACGAATATTCCCTGAGTGGGTTTCCAAGTTCTACAATGGATCGAAGGATGACCTATGCCATATCACATCTATAATCTAGGTTAAAATTAAGTTTCACAAGAGAGAAAACTATAAAAATGGTCTACAGTGACCCTCAATTATCTTTAATTACTTATCTAATTTGCGTAAATTACAGTGGCTGATGTGTCTTCTCAATAATTATATAACAGAGAAATCATCGTGTTTCAGATTTTTACTTCAAGTGGCAAATGTGAACACCATGAGCTGTAATTTACGATCGACACTAGTATTACGCAAAAAGGGGTGAAACAGATGAGACTTCTGCAGTCCTGAGTGAAGCTTTATGCGCTCAAAAATGCGGCATCGCGTGCGTTCATTACCTTGTCGGTGTTTAGGCAGCGTCAGGGCAGCGACGGGCAGCACAGCTCCGCACACCTCGCCATCTCCGAAGGAACTCTTCCCTAACTTCTCCTTACTACAATTTACCGAAGTTGGTTTAAAAAAACTATCTGTCTGTGTTTCCATCTGACCAATCAGGGTCTCAATGTTAACCTTAAGCGCCGCCTACAAAAGTTCTGTCTATCCAATGATAAACGTTATACTTTTCGTGGTGGGGCAATGTTTTTAAAGTTTGCAACGTAACAGAGACGTGAAAATGTCTATCCAATGAGAAACGTTATACTTTTCGTGGTGGGGCAATGTTTTTAAAGTTTGCAACGTAACAGAGACGCGAAAATATCTCACGCTAAAACCTGCAGCTGGTGTGGGCCTTTTAGCGTAATCGTAAGATCTATACTGTTCTTCTGGAGGGGTCTATCTTTTAACATGGGCTGGGGGTGGTCCTATTGCAACAGACACGCGAAAAAGTCTCACGCTATAACTTGTGGGTGGTAGCTGCACTTTTTGTGTTATCGTAAGATCTATACTATTTTTCGGGAGGGCTCTAGCTTTTAACATGGGCTGGGGGGTGGTCCTTGACATAACAGAGACGCGAAAAAGTCTCATGCTAAAACGTGCGGGTGGTAGTCTTAGAGGTAGGCTGGCGACGTGGGTGTCCAGTCCGTCCCTTATCGTAAGGCCTTCTAGCTTAACACGGTTCTGCTCTCGGCTTCTTTTCTCGTTTCTCCCCTCGGTACTGCTTTGGTCTCATGGTGGAAAGGTACGACATGCATTTAGGCATTTTTGTGTTAGTCTGAGGTATGCCATTTGCTCACTCGTTAATCGTATTACTTTGGGTAATTTAATGTCTCGATTTATTCGGAGCTATGTGACATACTACTAAATTTGCTTATTCTGTCAGGGTTTTCATGGAAGGTGTTGGATTTGCCTGACAATTTACTGTTCTAACACCCAGTCTCTGAAGAGGGCTGGTGCAGTCAGTCCCACTGACTGCAGCACATCTTTGACAAGTGAAGTCTTTAGTAACAGAATGCATTCTGGTACTCAGAATGTGTTTCTCATTGTGAAACGGAAGGACGGTAGTTTTGAGAAAGTTTCGCCCTTCTATATGCAGAAGGGTCTGGAGGGCATTTGTGGCTCCTTAAAATCAGTGAAGCGTTTGCGTAATGGGACCTTGCTCGTGGAAACTTCCACTTCCCAGCAAGCCACTAACCTGCAAGCTGCTAAATGCCTTGGGGAGTATGCCATAGACACTGAACTGCACAACACCTTGAATTATAGCAAAGGTGTTGTGACATGCCGGGATCAAGTCGACATTCCCAAAGACGAACTGCAACGTGAGTGGGGTCCGGAAGGTATCGTTGATGTTCAACATATCATGAAGAGGGTTGATGGCAATCTTGTGAAACCCGACTCTTTTCTTCTGCACTTCAGTAGCACGACACTTCCAGAACGTATTAAAGCTGGTTTCCTTCGCCTTAGTGTGCGCCCGTATTTCCCGTCACCAATGCGCTGTTTTAAATGCCAGCGTTTTGGGCATACCACCTTAGGGTGTAAAGGTGAAACGACTTGTGGCAACTGTGGTAAGGCTGCTCATGAAGGAGTTGGTTGCTCGACTCCAGCCAGATGTATTAATTGCTCTGGGAACCACCCTGTTTGGAGTAGGGACTGCCGAATATTTTTAGATGAACGCACAGTCCAAGAAATAAAAACAACCAAGCGTATCCCCTACGGTGAGGCCAAGAAGATCTATAAGTCGATGCAACCTCCCACATTTGCTACATCTTTCGCATCCCTGGTTCAGAAGCCTACCCCAAAAGTCGATGCCTCAACGCAGACCGAGGTGGTGAGTGTTGGCACTAACACCTGCAGCTGTCAGTGCACTTGCAACGCAGCCAGTGTTTCAGAGCCGGTAGCCCCTACTCGAACGGCAGACAAGGGTACAGTGGCGAACTTGGGCCAGCCCCTGTCGCCTGCAACAGCAGAGGCTGTTCCCAAGCCCAGTGCGCCAATTACCACTCCCACATCAGCTCCCCCAAAGCCCACCAAACCACAGAAAGCTCCTGTACAGCAGCAACACCGGGTCAAATCCCGTGGTAAGCCGTCCATGCGGCTGTTGTTTCCGTGAGGCTTCATCTGACTCTTTCCCGTAGTTGATGAAATACGACGTATGTGTGGGGCAATCACCTCGCTCCACACCTGCCACTCCACCTGCTACGGTCTCCCCGCCCCGTCGGAGAGACAGGATGAAGGTGCTACCCCCAATGTAGATGGCTCCCATACTTCAGTGGAACTTGCAAGGGTTCAGGACGCATGTGGAGGAACTTCGTCTCCTCTCTCAGGATAGACCACTTTGTCTCTGTCTCCAGGAGACTTACTTCCACCCCTCATACTCCCCTGAGCTGCGAGGCTGTACTCTATACAAAAAGGACGACCTGCGTGGGGAGAGAGCTAGAGGAGGTGTAGGTATTTTCGTCAGGACGGACTACCTCTCCTCGCCTCTCTCGCTTATGACGACTTTACAGGCTGTCGCTGTGTCTGTGCAAGTACGTCATCCATTGACTGTTCACTTTACTTGCCCCCACATGAGGCACTTGATGAACTGGACCTCACCGACCTTCTTACACAACTCCCCCAACCATTCATTATTTGTGGTGATTTTAATGCCCACAATGTGCTTTGGGGCTCTGCAATTACCTGCCCCAGGGGTAGAGCAATTGAGAGGCTTCTCCTGTCATCCTGTGCCTACTTGCTCAATGGAGGACAGAGTACTCATTTCTGCTCAGCGACTGGGTCGTTCTCGGCCATTGATCTCTCGCTTTGCTCGGAGGAGACCTGGCTGGATGGCCGGTGGGGGCACTGCCGCTGCTGCTGCTTTACCGCCGGAGATATCTGGCTGACCGAGAGGCTGGCGCTTAAGTACGCTATCCGGGGCGCCGCTATTGGCCTCTGGGACCAAGTGTTCCACCGCGGCGCCCTCATACTAAAGGCGGGCCAGGAGGCGCGCGCCGCCACAGCTTACAGCGCGATGGTGCACAGACCTCTATGGGTGTTCGACGTCCGTGACGTCTTGGGCCGATTCAAATTCCGCAGCGCGCGGTACCAGATTGACCATCAAAGCTTCCACCACCAACAACGCGATACATATCTTTTACTGCCTCTTCATAATAAGTACCTTTTTCAAGAGAAAAACTGTAGTAGTCATATTTAACAAGGACTACAATCGTTGGAATATGTTTGTGTGCCGCCAACATGGGGCAACTATTCGCCGTTTCTAACAGTCAAGTTCCTTTCTCTGAACACAAACGATAAGGCAATTGTCCCGTAAATTCATTTTTTTTTTCGATACGATTTATTACTCGACACTTAGTTTCACTGTGATGAGTTCATATGCAGACTTTCACATTGTTTTTACCCACCTAACGTAACCTTGTACAGAATCACTTAAATAATTCTTCCTGTAAGTCAGGAAATGAAGTGAATCAGCATTCACTATGTAAGGCTTTCACAGTTGAATGTTGATAGAAATATTGTCAAACTGCGCTAAATTCTTTTGACACTTGCGTACATTACTCATTACTGAGTTCCTGCAGCAATTAGATATATTCTGCTGTATTTTTGTTGTTTATCCTATAATATGTAAAGCGGCATTTGCAGCGTTTATACGTAATGCTCTTTCTTTGGTATATTTAATGAGGTTTTGTAGTGGACTATGCGATGTTTTATTCGAAGTGCTAATGAAATATGCATGTCGTAAAGTGGGCGCCGTTAAGCTAGTTAGCTACCACTGAAGAGTAGCTGGATATTCATTGGTACTTTACAAAGCGGGAAGGCTTTAAACGGGATAGTTTCGTGCTGAATAAAGTTTTTTCACATAAAAGAACTTATCATACTGCAGTATTCCAGAGACGTTAAGAGAACATGTCAACTATGTTGATGAACACTACTAAATATTCTGTTGCGAGTGAGGCTACTACTCGCTAAATTCTGCACACAGTCAAATTTTACGTTTTAGTGAGCGCAAGCATTTGCCTACAGGGTAAGGGAGGCAGCTGTAAATTAAAATTGTAGAGCCGCCACAAGTTGCACGCAAATATTTCCTTATTTTACGTGTTTCACTCCACCAACGAGAGGATTTTCAGGACTCTGGAAGTACAAAGTGTTGCACCACCATCCAATACATAAATTCATAGAATCATCTTACAAAACGATAACTTATGTTACGTAGTCGTGCAACATGCGTTACGACTATCGGGTTGTGTTTAGTGCCTCCGTCATACATAAAATGGGTTAAGTTGGTTGTGTACAGTTAACTTAAACTCTCCAGTTAGGTGCGTTCTACACATAAACTACCTATGGAGCTTAATGTACATTTATGTAATACAAAAAAAACTAATGTCACTAAATTATAGCAAATACCCACCAGTTTTTAAAAGTTCACAAGTTTAAAAAGCATGCCTGGCCATTAATACAATTTTAAAATACCCAGTAAAATTACAAATTAAAATTATAATTGTCATTTTTACAGGCTTTAATACATTTGTCATGTATGTAACAGGCTATTAATGGCATTAAAAGTGACCGATACTAACGTACATTAAACACACCATTCAGACGTGGTGACACTAGTCTCCTAACGTCTACCACTATTCAGAGTGCGGTGTATGGAGAGGAAGGCATTCGTAACACACAGATTTATTTAAAAAGCACATATTTGGTACATATAAATATTTAAATCTACTGGCGACGGTAACAAACTTAAATCTGCATCGAACTTCCGTATTTAAATCAGACGGCAATTAGTAAGACCATTCATGTTGGCTCTGCTGGCGTCATAAAGATGGTAAAGAGTTGTCGCTTTTACAGGCATAAAGACATTTCTAAGATTCATAATTGGTTGTAAATAACCTTTAACACAAAAAGGAATTAAAATTTCCGTTTTTTTCAGACGTTGACGTACGTATGTCGTAGTTGCAAATGCTCATTAAAGTGATCTAAAACCACCTACAACCAAATGTATATGATTGAAGAGATCGAAGACTGAGACATTATTCGTTTAAATATTGCAGTTTGTTAAGATATAAAAACGTAATTGTCTTTCATATAACAGTACATGAAATATTCGCATTTAAACAAGACGCCAAATAGACCATTCAAGTTGGCAGTCATAGCACACAGGGGTAATAATGTATGCCGCTTTAAGGGGCATGGGGACACAGATCTAAAATTACTCATTACTTTAACATGTCACAGCAATTGGCGATAAGTTGGCAAGGACAAAAATAGTCATAGCGGCACTAATAAATCTTCAACCTTCATACTCTTCAGTTATTACGATTCTACTTTGATGACGGTTGCATTTACTGGGGTAGTTTGTTCCCATTTTGGCTCAGTGATTCCAGGATTATGATCGTCATACATTCTCGGCGTGTAAACATAAATACGTACACAATTTAAACTAAAGCTTTCTTCAACTAGTTTTATGTCATCACATGACATAATGACGCACCGAGGAGCAAGTTGTTACTGTAAAAGACATCGTGTACAGTACGTCAGTGACGTATCACCTGAGGCAGATTGCATACATGCTTGTGGGTATAGATCAATATCAGATACATGTCCTATGAACAGTACATGTTTCAGAATAAAACGGCAGACAGTTGGAAGTTTTTACAATTTAATCATGGGTAACATTAATTCCTGCAGGCATTGCATAACTGCTTCATGCGCTGTCACCTACGGGTTCAGTTAATAAATAGGTCACCGTTACCTGTCTGCAGTACGTCATCGAATAACCGGAAGAACCCACTGACGTAATTAAGACCTTGTTTTCACAAATTTACATCGTACGTGCACATAAAGTGAAGCTTCTTAGATTTCACAGTCTTTTAATAGAATTACAGAATTAAATACTCGGAAACTTAAAACTAATTAGAAAACCTAAATGTTTAATCTTGACAATTTATGAATTACGAGTTTAGGAAAATAGGAAGATGGGGCATAGTACATACTTTAGAATGGCACCACCTATACTGTCCTGGAGACAGATCCTCAGAAAGAAACTGAACCTCTCGCTACTTGTAAGCCATCGCCCGAAATACCACTAATGCTAGCCACCCGAGGGCGAGGACGTCAGTGGTACTTTGAGGCTCTGGTCCTCAGATGGCTTGATCCTACATGTATGTTATCCTTGTTCTTCCTATATTCTTTCTTGATGACTTCAGAATTTAAGAGAACACATTCCACTGAGCGTCATCCAAAGATTTATCATTATTCATCCATAAAGTGCGTAATTAGAAAAAGCATAGTAAAAAATTCTGCACACCTCATAAGAAAAGAAAAGTTGTTTATTTAAACTCTCCGTTGATATAAAGCCTTGTGCCCGTATGCATGCACTGCAGCCTACAGAGCAAAGGACGCCGCCTTTGGAGCACCGTATAGATGTACGCTCGAGTACACCGTACCTGCTTTGCATGAGAGACTCGCTAGGGAAGCATCCAGACGTGGTCGGTTGCCGGCTCTCGCAGCATGGGCAGTGACGCATTACCCTTTTAGAAATCTGCAAGGGTGCCACCCTCTGAGTACGCGAACACTTCTCGTGCCCTGCAGAGGGGGAACGTGTGTAGCATGACGTGGCTAGAGGGCGAGGCACACAACAGCTTTTACTTCTGCACACATCTTGCTGCGTAACTCTTCCAACTGAGAAATTATTTCATCATGGCACACATGACTATGAAACTGACAAAGATTAATTTTTATTATACTAGTTAATATTACGAATTAGGTAAGTTGACTTCAATAAAACATGATCTACTTACTAAGTGCGTAGATTCTCTGGGCGTTAGCGACGTTTCAGGAACTACATTCTCTCATCATGGCCTATGAGTGCTTCCCTAAACGAAGAGAGCCCTCTGAGGACTTACAGGAATACTAATGAGATCATTGGTTATAGCACTGAAACGACTCGTAAACCTTCGCCTTCGCATCAGTTAGGCCCAGTGTAAACTAAATTTCTGAAATAGTTGAATTTGTTAGGCTTTTGAAAGCTGCAGTTTTCATATTCGATGACATACAATTAATGGTTTATGAAGAAACAGGAACGCTGGGCATCTAAAGAAGCAGTCCAACTCATTTTACACGAATAACTACCGTTATGAAGGATTTCTGCAACATGGTTGCACACGGTTCCCCATTAAGTTTCGTCTGCCTCATGGCTTTACAAACACAGTATTACGTTTGGCATAACTGATCTCAAGGTTCACGGTTTTTACGAACTCGAATAATTACCAGCATATGTTTAACAGTGTTGATATGAGACTAATGAGAACACCAGAGTAACTGAAAGACAGATCTGTAAAACTCTTAATCCATCTAAAAGAGAATGAATTGCGATATACAGATCCTATATGAAGCGTCGTACCTTTACATTCAAGCCATGCTCAGCGTCGCTAACAGCTAATCAAATTCGCCGAAACAAAAATACGAAACTCCACGAAGAAATTATCCGAAGGGGACAGAAATCAGTAGATATGATATACCTGTACAGACAAGCAAATGATTACAGTTTTAGCAAAATAGTATGATTTATTCAAGAGAAAGAGCTACGCAAACTGAGGAATTGAACAACGCTTTGGTCTACCTCTGGCCCTTACGCAAGCAGTTATTAGGTTTGTTGCTGATAGATTTGTTGGATGTCCTCCTTAGATATAACGTGCAAAATTCAGTCCAATTGGTGCCCAGCCCATAATCTTCCAAAAGTGCTCAATTGGGGAGAGGCTCTGAGCACTATGGGACTTAACTTTTGAACTCATCAGTCCCCTAGAACTTAGAACTACTTAAGCCTAACTAACCTAAGGACATCACACACATCCATGCCCGAAGCAGGATTGGAATGTGCGACAGAAACTCCCGGTTTGAGCAAGTGGACATTATCTTGCTGAAATGTAAGAGCAGAATGGCTTGCTTTGACGGGCAACGAATCGGAGAGTAGAGTATCGTCGACGTATCGCTGTAAGGGTCCAACCAAGTGTGTCCTGCTGTCAAATGAATTGGCACCCCAGACCATCAATCCTGGCTTTTTTGGTCAACAGACACGTCACCGTCGGTCATCATTGAAGGAAATTCTACACCAATGAGATTCCAGGTCGGAGACGTGTTTGGAGACAAAACTGAAAGCATTGGGATACCGACCTTATTCTCTCGTCATACCACCCCATATGATGGATCTGGGCAGCCATTTATTTTCTTTGCAGGTCTCCTTTGGTTCTTATCCGCGGCACCCGTGCGAGCCGACGATCTTCTACGCTTCATTTTGTTGACCTTCAGAAATAGCAACTCTGGGCCTCCTTTCCAGCAACGTCGTGCCTGCCAACACACGGCGAGAGGTGTCTTCGTGCTTCCTAAACCCTACCTTGACCAGCAAGGTCGCCGGATCACTTCTCGGTTAAGAACGTTTGGAGCATTATGGGCATGGCCCTCCAACCAGTGATTTTGACTGTCTAACGTACCCGTTGGACAGAATTTGGCACGACAACCCTCAGGAGAACATCCAACAACTCTATCAATCAGGCCCCGTGGGGTAACCGCGTGGTATTGAGTGTCTCGTCACGATTCACGTGGCTTCCGCCGTCGGAGGTTCGAGTCCTCCTCGGGCATGGGTGGGTATGTTGTCCTTAGCGTAAGTTAGTTTAAGTTAGATTAAGTAGTGTAGAAGCTCAGAGACCGATGACCTCAACAGTTTGATCCGATAGAACTTACCACAAATTTCTATCAATCAGTACCAATCCTAATAACTGCTTGCATAACGGTGAGAGGTGGACCAACGGGTTCTTGACTGGCTCAAAATGTGAGGCTCTTTCTTTTGAATGAATCACCCAATTTTTCTGAAACCGTAATCATCTGTTTATCTCTACATGTACATCACATACGCCGATTTCCATCCCATTCGGATAATACCTTAGAGGTGCGTTGTCTTATTTTTTATTTTGTTTTATTTTTTTGTCTTAGCGTGTATAAGGAGTGGAAGAAAGGAACGTTAAGGTGTAACGTCCCATCTACGACAAATCTTTAGGTCAGAGAGCAAGCTTTGATGAAAAGAGAATTCGGAACATTAAGGTGTAACCTCTCATCGGCGACAAGTCATTTAGTCAGTCATCTGATGTAAAGAGAACTCTAGTGCTTTCCAAGAGAACAGAAAACTAAGATCGCTAAGTTGTAACGTAACAAGACTTTTAAAAGGTCAGGATATATGTAATTATGTACAGCAGTTTCTGGATTGAGGTATTCTTAGCTATTCTCAAAACGTGTTGAAGAGGATCTCACCGTTAGCTACAGTGACTACTGTATCGCTCAGAAGACTAGTAACCTTTAAGTTGTAACGAATTATACGGGATGGACAAAAGCATGGAAGCACCAAGACACAAGTGCGGTGTAGAGAAACAGATGGCACTCAACTTCCAGTCGTCTTGGAATGAATAAATATGGTCCCTGTATGTTTTTTTGAAGACACTCTTATACCATTCTTCCCGCGAAAAGGTTGCAGGTAATTTCGCACCCTTCTCTGCAATTTAGACCCCAAGGGGTTCATCTTCATTTCGGAATTATGTAAAAACGTAACTTTTAAGTGGTTGATACAAACAAATGTTTCTTTATTTTTCTTTTGAGACTGTTATCTGACAACTCTACTGCGTCACACTTAGCTCAATTCTTCAAGCACAAGTGGATGAGTTAAACGTCTGAATTGAAACCGTACCGAAAGACGGAGATGGGGGACAACTGTTAGTGAACTGGGCGTTGAAGATGGAAGTGCGCTAAGTACGCTGGAGTTCTCTGTTTTCATGAAATTCGGTAAAGAGACAATTACAGGACTGTATCGGTAAAAGAAATATTGAATTTGTTTATTGGTGTAGATGGCTCTGAGCACTATGGAACTTAACATCTATGGTCATCAGTCCCGTAGAACTTAGAACTACTTGAAACTGAGTAACCTAAGGACATCACACAACACCCAGCCATCACGAGGCGAAGAAAATCCCTGACCCCGCCGGGAATCGAACCCGGGAACCCGGGCGTGGGAAGCGAGAACGCTACATCACGACCACGAGATGCGGGCTTATTGGTGTAGAAAAGGAGTGAAATGTCCTTTAGAGATACAGCTGGTGTTGACTTCTGTTCTGGTTAGGACAGTACGGCTATCTTTTAGAAATTTCTTTTAGAGCGTGCGGAGAATGCAAAATTTCAGGCATTTCGTCTCACCACGCACAGCGCAGTGGCCGACGGCCTCCAGGTAACGACCGAGAGGAGTGACATTTACGTAGACTTGTTAGTGCTAACAGACAAGCAATGCTGCGTCAAATAAGCGCAGAAATCAATGTGCTACGTACGATAAACGTATCCATTAGGACAGTGCGGTGAAATTCGGCATTAATGGGCTATGGCAGCAGATTACTGTGGCAAGTGCCATTGTTAACAGCACGACATCGCCTGTGGCGCCTCCCCTGGGCTCGTGACGATGTCATTTGCACCCTAGACGTGTGCAAAACTGTGACCTGGTCGTGTGAGTCCCATCTGAGTTGGCAAAAGTTGATAATGGATTTCGTGTGTGGCGCTGAACCTATGACGTCATGAATGCAACTGGCCAACAAGACACTGTGCAAGAGGGTGATGACTCCGAGATGGTGTAGGCTATGTTTACATGGAATGGAGTGGGTCCTCTGGTCCAACTTAACCGATCATTAACTGGAAACGGTTATGTTCGTTTACGTGGATACCATCTGCAGCCATTCATGGACTTCATGTTCCCAAACAGCCATGTAATTCTTGTGCATCGCAATGCGCCCTGTCACCAGGCTACAATTGTTCGCGATTCGTTTGAAGAACGTTCTGGACAGTTCGTGCGAATGATTTGGCTACACAGATCACCCCAGATGAATCCTATCGAATATTTATAGGACATAATCGAGAGGTTACTTCGCGCTCAGAATTCTGCACCGGCAAACTTTCGCGTTTATGCATGGCTACTGATGCATCGAGACTCGATATTTATGTAGGGACTTCCAACAACTTTTTGAATATATGCCACTTTCAGTTGCTGCACTACGGCAGGGCAAACGAGCTCCGACGCGATTTTAGGACATAACCCACGACTTTTGTCACCTAATTGTATAACTAGCGTAAAGGTTCGATCTGATACAGTGAGATCAGAACGTTTACTCATATACGAAAAACTGCCCGGATCAGTACTAGAGGCTATTTATGTAAACTGGATTTTAAAACAGAGTGCAGATGACTCAACGCAGTTGCGAAAGTGCATTTCAAGTAGTATCGTCTGGCCGTAAAAATTAAAGGTTTTAGTGCTTAACTTTACTATTCTTAGTACTCCCTGGGTTATCAGAATAAACTCAATTACTATCGGAAATCCTTCATACAGTGATTAGACACAATAGGCTTTTACTGCTGATGCTTTCATGCGATTTACGTTTATTGTATTTATGTCCATTATTGTTGTATTGTGTTTGAATGGATGAATCAGTGAATGAATGTACATTTTTTACATAGTTTAAACAGATCTTACTGACGAATCAGCTTCTTCGAGTGTAACTGTTTACAAATGAGAAGGTAGCAGGGTTTTACCGACAGTTAGAGACTCAGCAGCTGTGACAGTTGTAACGTATGTATCAGGGATAAAATAAATTTTATTAATTTTGGGTTCAATCTCGAAAAATAAAAGGCAACGCTATACGTGTGTGAAGGGTGCACAAAGCATTCTGTTTTAGTCTACAAAAAGGGTTTATTCTAACAGGTTTGTCTGAGGCTAGAAAATAACATAACTTCTTGCCGAAAAATTCTGTGCTGTATTCTCATTTTAAAGATATACATGCTGCTAGCAAGTCCACCCTAAAACGCAATTCTTGACCTAAAAACACATTCTTGTTTATACTTTCTATTAATACCTTCACTCACATATCACCTTCTCTCGCTAGTACCCATCGTCAGTAAGAAATTCAAGATCTGCTTTGCAAAGAATCGCAGCTTTGATCATTCATAGTACAATTATTAATCTGACACGATTTTTATCAGTTTTGTATGCTCGTTCAAACACTGTATAGCACACCATTATTCAGAAATATAAAATTCTGAAGTACGACTGCATCGCATGCTACATGGATAGCCTTAGATTATAGAAAGTCACAAAATTCTCTAATAAACTAAAAAAAATTCTCTGAACGTTGTTTTTTACCTCCTTATTTTCTAAACTTTCTATCTTATCGGCGAAAACTAATTACAACCTGTTGTAAAATCGCTGGAACACCAAACATAGTTTCTCGTATTAATTAATTGAATTACACCTTCTCCACACAAGCGCGCTCAACACCCTCCTGTTTTGAGAACGCGCAATCGATTTCTGTTCTGATTGAGTGGAACGCAGAGTAGCCAGTCAGCTTCATAGCTTTCTGCGGACACCAAGGTCATCTATCGCGTTGACCAGTCCCCAACTCGGAATTTACATTCATTCACAAAAAGGACTACTTTTTGAAAATCAAATAAGCTGAAAAAATATCATCTTTACTAGTATGAAGGACGGAAATAAAAATTTTGTTGTTATGGTCTTCACTCCAAAGACTGGTCTGATGCAGCTCTCCATGCTACTCTATCCTGTGCTGGCCTCTTCATCTCCGAGTAACTACTGCAACCTACATCCCTCTGAATCTGCTTAGTGTATTCATCTCTTGGACTCTCTATGGCAGGCTGTTCCAGCTTGTCGGCTCCGTTGTGAGCCGCGGAGCGCTCCCTGCTCCAGGTAGCCGTGTCGCTCGCTGTGACCATTCAAAAAGTGGGCCGGCACGCCGGCACGTGACACGGCTGACTGAGGCAGGCGGCAGGGCAAGCGTTTTGACGTGCCAGCTGCATCTTACAAGATCGACAACCTCATACTCTTAGCTGCTAATACGTGGTGACATGCTACACCAGGAAATACGATGTCCAGGACATAAATAAGAAACATCTGTCCTACAAGAAATTGCATACTAAATTTATTGGGCCTCTGTAGCTTGACAATTTATTTTCAGTGCAAGACCGTAAATATAAGGCGTCAAAGTGTTCGCAGCGTTAACGCGGAGGATGCCTTCATTGTTGCATCCTGAAGAAACTATCGTTCCTTACTTTTTACTCTTTTCATTGCTGAGAAAAGCTGCTCACAACAATACGTAGATCCAAACATGTACATAATCTGAGCGGCATTGTTGTGAAGCCTGGGAATTTTTTATTTATTTATTTTTATTTTTATTTATTTATTTATTTATTTATTTATTTATTTTGCTGTAATAAACGATACCATCGTGACGAATCCAACGTGTTGTAGTACCTGTATTTCAACTGAATTTTACAAATCAATAATCTCGAATTGAAGTGACGATGACAAGATCATCGGGGGCAACTGAAAAAGGAGTGCTGAACACCTTAAGTTCCATTTCCAAACTAGCGAGGTCTCTGAATCGTGTTTCAAACGACGTGACGAACTGCTTTAACTTTCCTTGGCAATCGCCGAAATTAGTACCCCCAAGTAGTTTTAAAGAAGCAAGACGATTAAAAAAGGTCGAATGACTGTTACTCATCTGCCTCTCAAAGAAGTGTAACTTTTCCATGAACGCTTTGATCTGGTCGTGCGTGTCAACGATTAGCTGCCCTTTGCCCTGCAATGACAGATTTAAATTATTCAGATGCATAGTTAAGTCAGCTAGGAAAGCCAGGTCTGATATCCGTTTTATATCTTTCAGACAATGCATTTATTCCTCTTTCATTTCGAGAAAAAGGGATATTTCCTCACGAATGGCAAAGAAAACATCAAGAACTTTCCCCTGACTCAGCCAAGGAACTGTACTGTGGTTAGGTATATCCTCATACTCCGCTCCCATATGTTTCAGGAATCCTTTGAATAGGCGATGATTCATACCATGACGCTGCACAAAATTCACACTCTTCACATCTTTCATTACTCCACCTAGCTCTACTGTTTCAGCACACAGTGCCTCTTGATTATTAAATCGATGAAGAGTCAAAATGTCTTTCCCGAATTCGTCCCTAAATTTATTTTTGTAACGAGAAGCAAAACCTTGGTGACGCCCGATCATTTGTGGTGCACCGTCTGACGCCACAGAAAGGAGCTTGTCCCACGGCACATTCATATTGTCCACTGATACACAAACAGCTTCAAAATTGTCACGTCCTGTTGTGGTGTAATCGAGTGGTACCACATCCAAGAGTTCTTCAGTTACTTGCAGCTCCATGTCGACACATGACGCACAAAGACTGCAAGCTGAGCGCAGTCCGATATGTCGGTGCTTTCGTCAAGAGCTGGCGAAAATGCAACAAAGCCCTCCGCCTTTTCCTGAGCTGTATTTCTAAATCCGCTGCAATATCCAGGATTCGACGAGACATTGTTTGCTCCGACAGGAAAACCCCTTCAATTTCCTGCACCTGCCTTGGAAACAAACATACTGCAACTGCTACCACGCACGATTTTACGAGTGGTCCCACCGAAAACGGCTTGTCACTCGTCGGAGTGATGTGAGCGACCCTGTAGCTTGCTCGAATTGCAGATTCAGTAGTGTTTTCTCCGCTCTCGTGCACCTAAAAATTATAACCGCATTACAGAACACGAACTATGTTGCATGATTTGATACCTCCGTATTACGAAACCGTTTTTAAACTTACGTTTCCTCGTAAGTTGTTCTTAAGCCTGGCTACCAATTCTCTGCGTGCAGCGCCTTCTACCCGATCGTAGTGCGCTGCGTGAAGACGTGTATAATGTCGTTATATATAGTACTTCTTCGCAGAATTAAATACTTTATGACATACTAGACACTGCGGACGACCATCCCTCTCAATGACTAGAAAGGTATCATCCTCCAATAGAGATACAGGGCTCCCGCGGTTAGTCATAGCTCTTATTTAACACGGATTATTGCGTCGGTTGCGGCTGCATGCGGCCAGAGGGCAGTGAGTTCGCTTTCCTCCACCACTCGGGCTGCGAGCTGCCGCAGTGAGCGCTCGGGAGCGCTCCAGCTCCCTGTACCTCGGTTGGAACAGCCTGCCCTATGGGAGATTTATCCCCACGCTTCCTTCCAGTACTAAATTGGTGATCCCTTGATGCCTTATAATGTGTTCTATCAACCGATTCCTTCTTTTAGTCGGGTTTTACCACAAATTTCTCTTCTCCCCAATTCAGTACCTCCTCATTAATTACTTGATCTACCCATCTAATCTTCAGCATTCTTCTATAGCACTACATTTCAAAAGCTTATATTCCCTTCTTATTTAAACTGTTCATCGTCCATGTTTCACTTCCATGCATGGCTACGCTCTATACAAATACTTTCAGAAAGGACTTCCTGACAATTAGATCGGTACTCGATGTCAACAAACTTCTCTTCTTCATAAATACTTTTCCTGCCATTGCCAGTCTACATTTTATATCCTCCCTATTTCGACCATCATTATTTATTTTGCTTCCCAGATAGCAAAATTCATTTACTATTTAAGCGTCACATTTCTGAATGTGATCACCTGATTGAAATCGATCACATTCCATTATCCTTGTTTTGCTTTTGCTGATGTTTATGTTATATCCTGCCTTCAAGATACTGTCCATTCCATTCTACTGCTCTTCCAAGTCCTTTGCTGGCTCTGTCAAAATTACAGTGTCATCGGCAAACCTCTACGATTTATTTCTTCTCCCTGGACTTATTCCTACTCCAGTTTTTTATTTCATTTACTGCTTGCCCAATATAAAGATCGAAGAACGTTGGGAATAGGCTACGACACTGTCTCTCTTCTTTCACAACCGCTGCTTCCCTTCAGTGCGCCCTCGACTCTTCTAACTGCCATCTTGTTTCTGTAGAAATTGTAAACAACATTTCGCTCCATGTATTTTATCTCTGCCACCTTTAGAATTTGAAAGAGAGTATTCCAGTCAACATTATCAAATTCTTTCTCTATGTTTACAAATGCCGTAAACGTAAGTTTGCATTTCCTTAACGTATCTCCTACGAGAAATCGTAGGGTCAGTATTGCCTCGCCCTTCCTACATTTCTCCGGAATCCAAAAACTGATCTACCTCGAGGTCGGCTCCTACCAGTTATTCCATTCTTCCCTAAGTTATTCGTGTTAGTATTTTACGGCCATTACTTATTAAACTGATAGTTCTGTAATTTTCACAACTGTCAGAACCCACTTTCGTTGGAGTTGGGATTAATATATTCCTCTTGAAGTCAGAGGGTATTTCGCCCGTCACATAATCTGACAATATTTATAATAATATCTCAGAAATAAAGATGTAGCTTCTTTTAATTTTTATTATTTTGAGCTTTTCCTCATTACAGAGGCTTATCTCCATCATAATAATTTACTTGGAAATTACAATACAAACAATAAACTTTCTTAAACTATATTTTCAAAATATTCCTCCATTTGTTCGATCTTGTGTGTCCTCTTCCTCTGCGACCATTCTCCTCGTTGCGTGCTGTACATTTTGGAGCCAGGTGGTCATTGGTCGTCCTCTTCTTCTTCTCCCCTCTGGTTCCCACTCCAGTATCAATTTTGGTATTCTGGTTTTCTCCATTCGTCATTCATGCCCGTACCACTGTAATTTCTTCCTATCCATTACGTCATATATTCTTTCTTTTATTTCCATTCTCCTTATTATTTAGGTGTTCCTTATTTTTTCTTTCCTGGAGATTCTTGCCGATCTTCTCCAGAAGTCCATCTCTAGAGCTTGTACCTTTTTAATGTGCTTCATGTTAACTGTCCAGGTCTCCGTTCCATACAGAACTACTCTCTAATGTGGATTTGTATATTATTTTTTTTAGTTCTGCTCATTACATTCCTGCTCCATAAGACAGCTAAGCATCCCAAAGACCCTCCATCCGCTACTAATTCCTTTATTGATTTCTGACTGATTTTCCCTCGATTTCTAAAATGGATCCCAAATAACAGAAAGTGTTTATCTTTTTGATTTTCTTTCCTTCAATGTATAGCACATCTGAATCATTAGTCAAGTATTGTGTTTTTTGGTAATTAATCGACGAACCCAAAGTTTTGTATTCTACTGCTAGTCGATTGCACATATAATTAGCATCCTCCCCATCTTGTGCTATGACTACTTGATCATCAGCAAACAATAAGTGATGTAGGTAAACTCCATCTCTTATTTCTAATCCCATACTATTACATTTACGAGACCATATTCTAAAGCTAATATGTATATAGATTTTAAATAATGATGGTGACATGGGACAGCCCTGTAAAAGGCCTTTGCTTGTTCTAAATTTCTGTAAAATTTATTACCAACTTTCACTTGGCAAATGTTATCTTTATACATCTGTTGTATTATTTTAATCAAAGAAGGGTTTATGTTTGGTATGTAGTGCTCTCCAAAGTAATTTTCTTGGAACAGTATCATACGCTTGTTTTAGATCTATGAAAATTAATCCTATATATTTTTATTTTTCCCTATGTTTCTCCAAAATCTGTACTAAACGTGAAAATATGGTCTACACATGATCTCCCAGCCGTGAATCTACATTGTTCTTCTGGGTTCTAAAATTTTTTCCAGTTTGTTTTTAATTACTTTCGCCAAAATTCTCATTAATGTGTTTGTAACACAAATTCCTCGATAGTTGGGACAAATTTTACGATCCCCTTTCTTAAATACTATATTAATGTAACCTAGCTTCATCTCGTTGGGTATTGAATCTCCATGTATCATTTTGTTGAAGAGCTGTGTTATCAGTTTCACAATTTTGTCACCGCCATATTTCAGACAGTCCAGATTGATATTGCCTGGTCCCGGTGATTTACCATTCTTTCCTGTTCTCAACGCCTGAAGTACTTCCCTTTCTAAAATCTGGATCTCATCATCTTCATGTCCTATTTCTTCCACAGTTCCTTCTTCTCGATATTCTTCTCTGTCCTCATTTAATAATTTTTGGAAATACCCTTCCCATTCCTTTTGTGTTATTAGTTGTAGATTAGTTTTGCTTCTTGTATCTTGTCGAAGCCCTTTGAATTCTGACCATGCTTCTTTTGCTCTCCCAAATCCTAATTTGCTATTCACCTTGGCAAATGTTCTTTCCCATGCTTCATTTTTTGCCATCCTTATTTTTTTCATCAATTCATTCTTCTTTTCCTTGTATATTGATCTTGTTTCTTCTAATTTATCATTCAACCACTGCTTCTGTAATCCTTATAATGGTTACTTGACGTTAAGCATATCATACCGTCCGTGTATATGACTCACAGTTCGATTACGCAATGTGATTTACACTCTCATCGTAAATAACTATTGTTTAATAAACAAAATAATTAATTATTAAACAATTTCAATGTTTATACATCGTATACTTGCTGCATTCACGGCCTCATAAATGGAAATGTTAATGTCAAGATACTGGAATTAGTAATAGCTGTTTGAAACTGTAGTATCACGTAACTTTTAGTGTTCAAGGTAATGGTTCATTAACCATATTACGACGAAGTACTTTAGGCTATCTCTTGATGTATTTCCAAGAACATAAAAATGTGTCAGTACACTTCTTTTAAGGGAAAGCATAAAATTTGGGTTTTAGTTAATCTGAACAATTAAGAAATTATTTCCCGTCTGATACTGGTCAACTGCAGTTAACTATTGTCGTTCTGAACGGCTCTATAAACTCTGATAGTGACCGGTATATAGAACGACTCTATTAATTAACAGGTTTGTGACTGATTTATATTATCTGCAAGCATTCACACGCTTGACTTGGAGAAGGAGGTTAGTGTTTCACGTTCCGTCGATAACCAGGTTATTAGAGTCGGAGAACAAACTCTGACTAGGGAAGAATTTAGAAGGAAAGCCACCTTGATCTTTCAGAGAAACCGTCGTGGTCTTAGCCTTACGTGATTTACGGAAATCCCAGATAAGCTAATTCATTATGGCCGGACGGGAGATTCAGTCGTCGTCCTCCCGAATGCGACTCTAGTGTGCTGACCACTGCGCTACAGTGTCGGTCTCTAGAATTGGCCTGCGACAGTGGGCACATAGCTGAAGCACCAAAGAAACTAGTATAGCCTTGCATATTCAAATGCAGTAAGTGTCTTGCGCAGTTGTTAGATCGGTTACTATTGCTTCATGCAGGTTGTGATGTTAAGTTTCCCATTCGACCAAACTAGTGAGGTCCTCGGTCCCTAGGCTTACGCACTACTTACTCTAATTTAAACTATTTTATGCTAAGAAAAACACTCATAGCCCATGCCCGAGGGAGAACTTTAACCTCCGACGCGGAGAGCAGAACAACCCGTGGCAAGGAGCCTCAGACCCCGCAACTATCCCGTGCGTCCTGGTGCTACAATGGCAGATTATCAAGATTTGAACGTGGTGTTATAGTCGGCGCAAATACAATGTCTCACAGCATCTCCGAGGCAGCAATGAAGTGAGAATTTTCGCGTAAGACCATGTAATAACTGCACCATGAATATCAGGAATCCGGTAAAACATCAAACCTCCGACATCACTGTGGCTGGAAAAAGACACTGCAAGAACGGGACCAATGACGATAGAAGTGGAACCCTACCACAAATTTCTGCAGAATTCAATGCTCGGCATCAACAAGTGTCAGCGTGCGAACCATTCAATGAAACATCATCGATACGGGGTTTCGGAGCCGAAGGCCTACTCGTGTACCCTTGATGACGGCACGACGCAAAGCTTTACTCCTCGTCTGGGTACCTCAACACCGATGTTGGATTGTTGATGACTGGAAACATGTTACCTCATCGGACGAGTCTCGTTTCAAATTTTATCGAGCGGATGGTCGTGTACTGTTATAGAGACAGTCTCTTGATCCGTAGATACTGCGTGTCAGTGGGGGTCTGTACAAGTTGGTGGAACCTTTCTAATGGTTTGGGGCGTGTGCAGCTGGAGTGATGTAGGACTCTTGATACGTCCAGATGGGACTCTGACATGTGACACGTATGTAAGCATCCTGTCTAATCACCTGCATCCCTTCATGTCCGTTGTGCGCTCCAACGAAATTGGGCAATTCCAGGAGGACAGAAGCTACACCCCAAAAGTCGAGAATTGCTCCAGAAACACTCTTCTGAGTTTAAACGCTTCAGCTGGCCTCGGAACTGCCCCAACATTAACATTATTGAGCACATCTGAGATTCCTTTGCAACGTGCTGTTCGGAAGAGCTCTCCATCCCCTCGTACTCTTACGGATGTATGGCCAGGTCTGCTGTATTCATGGTGTCAGTTCTCTCCTGCATTACTTCAGATATTAGTCGAATCCATTCCACATCGTTTTACAGCACTTACGCGTACAGGATCCCTGCACGATATTAGATAGGTGTTCCAGTTTCTTTGGTTCTTCAGTGTACAGGAAGTATGACAACTTCCCAGGACGGCAACGCTGGCGGTAGCACTCGAGGCCACTCAGACGAGTCTTACAGATACCTAATCGTCAATACGTGTCTCTTCACAAAAGGACACTGCAAAAAATACAAGAATTAAGTTTCATAAGAGGTTTAAATTTCCTAAAAAACAGAAGTCTTCTCACATAAGTTTTTCTTTAATATGTAAAAGTATATCTCAACGTACAGCTGGTGGAAGCCAGGAAAATCATTAAAACAAATGAGATTGATGCTGTTGGATACCTACCACAGAAAGTCTTCATGTTGAATGAATATAGACAGCTCACTTTCTATGTTGGTTGTCTTAGTAAAAGATATTGATATTTAGAGGTAAAGGATTCGGAATTTCTAAATAGATGTTCGAATAGGGGGACTGTAGACTTTCAGACCTTCTCGTAATGCTCCTCCGTGTAAAATTCCCTGAAAATGAGGATACACTGGGCAGTGGCCAGGGGGAATTTCGTTACTTTTTCACTGAAGAGTTTACCTTGAATGCACATTGGAAACTGTCGAACAGCAGTCACCGCGGATTCTTTCACAACTCCAAAACGCCCTTTCTACTGCTACTAATGCGGAATGAACCTTCGACAATGCTTCCCCCTCGGGCTGGCGAAGTATCACAGAAGTCACTACAGAACCGTCGCCCAATGATCTTGACACTGGTGCCAGTGGGCAGCAGGTCACGAAATGGTGGCGAGAGTCTCAACTCCTTAATACCACTATAGAAGCTACAGCGTTGAGTAATATGGAAGTTAAAACACGGACATTTATTTACATGTTTGCCCCATCCCTCTAAGAAAATAGGGACAGCGTCGCAAGAGGAGACTGTCCTCATTGTTCCTGCTTACTTGACAGAACTCGATCTGCGCACATTAACGTAGGCTTTTCTCTTTCAAGTTTTAACGAGCTGAACCAAAGCGCACTGCTATCGCCGTTTTAATAACAACGCCAGTCGGAGGGCAAAACCCGGCTACTTAATGCAGACTGCCGAAAGAAGCTCGAATAGCAGGACTGCGAGACCGTTAGTATTTTCTGAAAATTCACAAGCTAGGACGTAATTAAAGCCTTAATATACCTGAGACGCAGCGCCAGTAACAAGAGTAAATACTCAGCGGCAAGATGTTGCGAAAGAAGCTGTAATGGAGAAAGACTGTGCAAATAACACTGATGAAAATTTGACGAGAAGTTGCAAACACAGGACGCGGAGACGGGGTTGGACAGGCGAGATCAGAAAACTAAGTTTCGTTTAAGTGTGATTAACTCAGAGGTACTCCAAACAGACGTCGCCTGGGAAGCTATCTGAAAGACAGCTACTCAGAACGAATTTGATGCTCGTGGAAACATGCTCATGGAAATAGTCACTCTTTATAAAATCCATCCTCGCTCATGTAATTACAGGAATATTTGTTTTAAATGTGTTTGAAAATAATAATTTGTGCATTGACATCTAGTTTATGAGCGACTTACGGAAATCCTGAGTAGCCGTTAGGTAATTATTGGTCCTTTCCTATTGTTTGAAAGCTGATTTCTAAGTACAGTAGCGTACTACTATTAAATATTATGTTTCCGTAGAATTTTTAAAGTCGTTATGCTTTCAACCCTATCGTGTGCAAATATTTCCGTCCTAACACGACATGTGTATATCTGCGCTTATTGTAGTTCCTTTCAGCAGCTCTTTCGTGGCCATCTGTATTATTAAATGACTATCCCGTTTCATCGTTTATCTTCATGCTCTCTAATAACCTCGGTCGTTGAACGCCCCGAGAACACGAATACTCGCTCATGTTTCGTGATTTACGATTCATGTTACAGCTTGCCTATTTCAAGGCTTTCAGAGGCAACAAAATACTGTCAGTACACTAACGCGAAAATAAGCCCAGCACCAAGAAGTTGTGCGTGATAAATGAATGTTCGGAGGCTTGCTACTGCTCTCTGAAATATGATGTATTGAAATTTCGCTCTATTCGCATAACGGTGACTCTAGTAGCGCTACTATAAGGATGCGTGTCAGGTTTACTACGCAGTGTAATGGTCGTGAGCGATAGTTGCCTTTACGATTCGACATAGTGGGTTGCTGTCAATCAAAGATGGCTTTAAGATGGCAGAGCAGCCGTTATTGACAGCTCACTGTGTTTGAACGTGGTAGCGTAACAGGGCTAAGAGATGTGGGAGGCTCCTTCGACGATACTGCAGAAATACTTGGCAGGAATATAGCCGCAGTATATGACTGCTACCAGCGGTAGCCACGCGAAGGTATGATGGCAAAAAACCAAGCTCTGGAAGGCAAAGTGGCGCTACCTTGTGGAAGGCTGTCGTTTTCCGTGTATGGTTGTGGCACATCGTACTGTGTCTGCAGTAGCATTTCGAACAACAGTTGGCAACAGTGTGACAAAAAGATTACTTCAAGGATAGATCCAATCCAGACGCCCTGTAGCGCGCATTCCACTGAGTCCAACCTCTGCTGTTTGCGGTATCTGTAGCATCAAGCGAAGCAGGATCTCATTGGAGGGGGAAATCTACATCTACATGGTTACTCTCCAATTCACACTTATAAGTGCCTGCCAGAGGGTTCATCGAACCATTTTCATACTACTTCTCTACCATTCCACTATCGAATGGCGCGTAGGAAAACCTAAATCTTCCCGTTCGAGCTCTGTTTTCTCTTCTTTTATTATGATGATCATTTCTCCCTACGTAAGGGGATGTCAACAAAATATTTTCACATTTGGAAGAGAAGGTGGTGATTGAAATTTCATAAATTGATCTCGCCGCAAAGAAAACCGCCTTTGTTTCAGTGACTGCCACTCCATCTCGCGTGTCATATCAGTGACATTCTCACTCCTACTGCACCATAAAACGAAACGAGCTGCCCTTCTTTGCACCTTTTCGATGTCCTCCGTCGATCCCACCTGGTAAGGATCCCATACCACGCAGCAATATTCGAACAGAGGACGGACAAGTCTAACGTAGGCTGTCTCTTTAGTGGGTTTGTCGCGTCTTCTAAGTGTTCTGTCAACAAAGCGCAGTCTTTTTTCGCCTTTCCCATAATATTATCCATGTGGTCTTTCAAATTTAATTTGCTCGTAATTCCTAGGGGATTAGTCGAATTGACAGTCCTTTTGTGATTTATCGTACACCCAAAATTTATCGGATTTCTTTTAGTACCCATGTGGAAGACCTCGCATTTTTCTTTGTTTAGTGCCATTTGCCACTTTTCGCACCATACAGATATTCTCTCTAGATCATTTTGTAATTGTAATTGATCGTCTGATAATTTTACTAGACGGTAAATTACATCGACATCTGCAAATAATCTAAGGGGGCTGCTCAGATTATCACCTAGATCATTTATGTAAATCAGGAACAGCAGAGGTCCTATGACACTACCTCGCGGAACGCCAGTTATCACTTCTGTTCTACTAGATGATTTTCCGTCTATCACTATGAAATGTGACCTCTCCGAGAGGAAATCACGAATCCAGTCACACAACTGAGACGATACTCCTTATGCGCGCAATTTGATTAGTAGTCGCTTCTGAGGAGCGGTATCAAATGGAGGGCTGTTGAGTTTTCTCATAAAAGCCGCTTCTGTCTCGGTACCAGTGATGGCCATATTTTGGTTAGTAGCAGTCTTTGTGACCACCTACAAACAACCTGTTTGTGCTCTAGACACACTGAAGGAGGAGATTTCCAACAAGACAACGGTCGGTCACATACCGCTGTTGTAACCCAACATTCCCTACAAAATGTCGACATGTTGCCTTGGCCTGCTCGATCATCAGATCTGTATAAAATCTATCACGTATGGCACATCTTCGGACAACTCTAGCGCCATCCGCAACCATCATTAACACCTCCTGTCTGATCAAGCGCAACAGACATGGCACTCAATCCCACAAACTGACATCCGGTACATGTACGAGACAGTGCATGCACGTTTGCGTGTCTACATTCATCATTCCTTCGATTAAACCTGTTATTAATGTACCAGCATTTTACATTTGCAAGGGCGTTACTCGCACTTACATTACCCTGTAATCTTGCAACGTTATTGGTTAAATACATCACCCAGACAAATGTATTCTCGAAAGTTCATTACTGTACATTATTTCTAGGGGCTAGGATTTTATTTTCGGTCGTTGTATCTAGCGTAATTATTGATCGAATTTAAAATTAAAAATCTCTTCATTACCTACTCATTTAGAGTTATGGGTATATATCCAGATTATATTCTTGTGATATTTTAGAATAAGAACATTTACTGAAATGCAACGAACTTTACACATAATTTCAAACATTCACGAGACCTATTCTCGCTGACAACCATAAAAAAATTATGAAAGGAAATAAGTTTGTCTCTTATCACATGTTTTGCTGTTCATGCAGTGACTGTTGCATCTAGAATGGCGCTTTGACTTGTTACTTCTTTACTATCTCTGTCTGAAACACATTTTGCAGACAGTGTCCTCATATACCACCGAATCACCTAAAAAATCATAATGTTGTGCGACTAATAGTTCAGGGCATATGACCTCGTCAACACGAGTTTTGCCGGCCGCTGTGACCGAGCGGTTCTAGGCACTTCAGTCCGGGACCGCGGGACTGCTATGGTCGCAGGTACGAATCCTGCCTCGGGCATCGATTTGTGTGATGTCTTTAGGTTAACTAGGTTTAAGTAGTTCAAAGTTCTAGGCGACTGATGACCTCAGATGTTAAGTCCCATAGTGCTCAGAGCCATTTGAGTCATTTGAAAGACGAGTTTTGCATTTGAAACAGGGCGCGAATCACCCAGAATGTACACACCTATACTCAACAATCAGAGCACTTATTGACTTCCAGAAAACTTTAAACACTAATCTAAAATTTATCATAAAATTCCTCTCGCTTACCTGCTTACCTCAAGTATGTGCCACATTAAGTCCAGGAGTGGACTGTCAATAACTTCTTCCGCTTTTGCATATCAGTGTCTCATGGCAGTAGAGTGGTTCTGTTGAAGAAAGCCTTATTCGCCTAAGCCAGTCTGCTTGTAATACTCGCATCGAGAATATTGTGTAAGAAGCATACCGACAATCCTTCTTTCCACGTACAATACGAGACTGGAATAGAAGGGAGAACCGATAGAGGTACTCAGGGTACCCTCCGCCACACACCGTCAGGTGGCTTGCGGAGTACGGATGTAGATGTAGATGTAGATGTAGAACTTGCTTCCTGCGTATGACAATACTTTCACTATCGCTACTGTGTTGCATCACATTATGTTGCTAAGCAGATCGTTATCCTTCTTTACATTGTTCTTCTCAGCCTTAAGGTTTGATTTGCACTTTTACCATATTCTCTCAATCCATATCTATAAATTCTTCTTCTTCCTGTTCCTTTTCTTTGTCATTTCCAATTTCTCCACGGGGTCGGCATCGTTGTATGTGTTTTGGTATTGTTAATAGCAGGTGATTGTCGGATCCCCTTCCTAACGCCACTACTTCCCAGTGCGGAATTTTTGGAAATTTGTGGTAAGGACTATGGGACCAAACTGCTGAGGTCATCATCGGTCCCTAGGCTCACACACTGATTAATCTAGCTTAATTTAACTTACGCTAAGGGCAACACACGCACCCATGCCGGAGGGAGGACTCGAACCTCCGACGGAGCGTGCAGCGCGAACCGTGTCAGTGTGGGATTTGTGCTCTCAACTGTCTTTGTCCAGATTAAACCGCCCGCAGCTCGTGGTCGTGCGGTAGCGTTCTCGCTTCTCACACCGGGGTTTCCGGGTTCGATTGCAGGCGGGGTCAGGGATTTTCTCAGCCTCGTGATGGCTGGGTGTTGTGTGATGTCCTTAGGTTAGGTTAGGTTTAAGTAGTTCAGAGTTCTAGGGGACTGATGACCATAGTAGTTAAGTCCCATAGTGCTCAGAGCCAGCCAGATTAAATCTCACGTACAAGTAAAATCACGTTTTCTAAACGTTTGCGTACTGTGGATCTGAGGCCGGGTGTATGTGGCAGCCTCGTATTACCTAGATGGATGTGGGATACAGGCTAAAAGCCGCCAGCACGTTTCGTTAATCGATCCGTGACAGGCTTCTCTCCCCGAAGTCTCGCATTCGATAATTTGTCCAGTGACGTGCTCGGCTATAGGGGCAGGTCATCTCTTTCTATACATCACAGATATTTTAGTGAATAGGTGATTCTGTATTGGATACAGGTGCGTAGGAGTTAAGTATTAGTATTTTGTCAGCAGAGGGACGGTTAGCGACGAACTTCCAGAGAAGACGTAATTTTCTTTGCAAAAGCACAAGGAGCTCTTACCAGTTCATAGCAATTTAAGATAGGTAGAACACCGCTTTGCCGGTGTTCTCGTTGCGTAGACTCTTGTTCCCAAAATCATGTGGGATTCCTGGTAACTTAGAACTATCACCCAAGAGATCACTGTGCTAAAAAAATTAATATAATGAGACGATTAAAAATAAACATACGCAGTATTATGTTGTAGGATACACACAAGAGTATCCAATATGGAAATTACTCTACTGGCCATTAAAATTGCTACACCAGAAGGAAACGCAGATGATAAATGGGTATTCATTGGACAAATATATTATACTAGAACTGACATGTGATTATATTTTCACGCAATTTGGGTGCATAGATCCTGAGAAATCGGTACCCAGAACAACCACCTCTGGCCGTAATAATGGCCTTGATACGCCTGGGTATTGAGTCAAATAGAGCCTGGATGGAGTGTACAGGTACAGCTGCCCATGTAGCTTCAACACGATACCACAGTTCATCTAGAGTACTGACTAGCGTATTGTGACGAGCCAGTTGCTCGGCCACCATTGACCAGATTGTTCAGTTGCTGACAGATCTGGAGAATGTGCTGGGCAGGGCAGCAGTCGAATATTTTCTGTATCCAGAAAGGCCCGTACAGGACCTGCAACATGCTGTCGTGCATTATCCTGAAGAAATGTAGGGTTTTGTAGGGATCGAATAAAGGGTAGAGCCACGGGTCGTAACACATCTGAAATGTAACGTCCGCTGTTCAAAGTGCCGTTAATGCGAACAAGAGGTGACCGAGACGTGTAACCAATTCCACCCCATACCATAACGCCAGGTGATACGCTAGTATGGCGATGACGAATACACGCTTCCAATGTGCGTTCACTGCGATGTCGCCAAACACGGATGCGACCATCGTGATGCTGTAAACAGAACCTTGATTCATCCAAAAAATGACATTCTGACTTTCGTGCACCCAGGTTCGTCGTTGAGCGGACCATTCCAGGAGCTCCAGTCTGTGATGCAGCGTCAGGGGTAACCGCAGCAATGGTATCCGAGCTGATAGTCCATGCTGCTGGAAACGTCGTCTAACTGTTCGTGCAGATGGTTGTTGTCTTCCGAACGTCCCCATCTGTTGACTCCGGGATCAGAGTGTGGCTGCACAATCCGTTACAGCCATGCGGATAAGATGCCTGTCATCACGACCGCTAATGATACGAGGTCGTTGGGGTCCAGCACGGCGTTCCGTATTACACTCCTGAACCAACTGATTCCATATTCTGCTAAGAGTCATTGGATCTCGACCAACGCGAATAGCAATGTCGCGATACGATAAACCGCAATCGCGATAGGCTACAATCCGATCTTTATCAAAGTCGGAAACGAGAAGGTACCCATTTCTCCTCTCCACGAGGCATCACAACAACGTTTCACGAGGCAACGCCGGTCAACTCCTGTTTGTATATGTGAAATCGGTTGGAAAATCTCGGCATGTCAGCACGTTGTAGGTGTCGCCACCGGCGCCAACCTTGTGCGAATGCTCTGAAAAGTTAATCATTTGCATATCACAGCACCTTCTTCGTGTCGGTTAAATTTCGCGTCTGTGGCACGTCATCTTCCTGGTGTATTAATTTTAATGGCTAGTAGTGTATATATCGCAGTGAGTGAAACGTGTCGTCTATAGCTGGACGTATTTCTCCTGAAATATAGTTTCTTACAGCTTCAGTAATCACTTGAAAGCACGCATATGAAATTAAGTGAGTGTCTCCGTGTCGAAAGTATTGTTAGCAACAATACCGTGCTGCTGTTTGCATACGTTTTGGAGCATAACTACAACAATAGTATACCGTATACACTCTTAGACAAAAAAAAAGAGACCCACGATGAAGGACTTATGCAAATTAGTCACAATTTGGTGTTTTTACAGGTATCGATGAGATATGCAAAACTGAAATCTTTAGCGGTCCAGGGATGAATGTGTAACGCTGTAGCGAAATTTCAGGACACATTTGCAAGGATAGTAAACGGGGTACATGTCGATACCAGTTATTGCGAAGTTAATTCCTTGTACGCAGCTGGACTGTAATTACGCCTCGTGGCAAGGCCTATGAACAATATACGCAGATGTCAGCATCTGAGGGAGGATGTATAGTTGCGCGGGAGTTATCAGCGAATCGCTCGACATTTGATTAGGAGATATACCACTAGTCGATAATGTTGGTAGGAATAGGTAAACTATGAACGAACACAGCGTAAAGTCAGTACCGCCATTAGGCTGTTGTTTTTTTTTTAATTCTTTATTTCCAGAAAGAATGTAAATTATACATCTAGCCCACTGCCTTATGTGATAAGTGGGCCAAAATAGTTATACAAAGATAATTAGTTGCAGCTAATTGTAAGTTATATTTAGTAATTAGTTAGTAGGTAAGCTATTAGGAGTGAGCAATGGGCAAAAGTTAATGTTAGTCTACTACAATCATGTAATCTTAAGACTAGTTACTAAGTCCTACAGCGTTACAAATGTGTCAGATGAATAGTATAAACCTACTATAGAGCCTTGCTCATTGAGCTAACCCCAATGAGCGTGCCCCTGACACTGGGCAGGCCAAGATGGTAATCGCTGCAGGTTTCTAAGAATAATATCTAAAAACTAAATCCTACAGCTAACTTATCCTAAGGTCAAGTCCGGTGCGATTTCTAGTTCAGTAAGGCTGCACCCCACTACCCCAAAATCCTGTGGCGCAGCGGATTCAGACTGAGGAAGTCGGCCTTTCCGCGCCCAGGCGGTTTGGGAGTAGGGTATCGAACTCTATTTGTTTTTTGGTTTGTCTCCTATTTGTACTAGTATAGTTCTCTCAAGTAGTCCTTTAAGACTTTGTGAGATACCGCGTTAGCCAGTTTATTGATGATATGAAAAGTGTCGCGATGTCTGATTAGTCTATATGTGTCGTTATGTGGTAGTTGGTCACGCAGTACTGAGGCCACATCATTGAAAAGGGGGCACTCGTAGACTACATCGTCAGGAGTACCCTCCGGAACACCACAGTCACACGCAGGTGTCGCCTTTTTACCAAATCGACATAGGTATGTCGAGTACGGTCCATGTCCAGTGAGAAAGTGGATAAGTCCCCGGGATGGATCGAAATATGACATTCCCATCCTTTCCCTGATATCTGGTAGGAGCTCAAAGGTTCGACGCCCTGTTTCTTCGCTTTCCCACGAATGTTGCCATAACAGCTCCCCTTTTTGCCTGATCTCTACTTTATTTTCGGTCCTGCTGCCCAGAATTTCCTCGGTTTTCTCCAAATTCCCCTTCTTAGCCCAGTACCAAGCGGCCTGCTCCCGAATTCTGATATCCAAGGGGCAGAGCCCCATTATAACTAACAGGGCTCCTCCCGGTGTAGTCCTGTATGCCCCCACTGATCTCAAAATCATGTTTCTCTGCACTCTCCTCACTGTCATGGCGGGCACCACCCTCGTGAGCCTGTGTGCCCAGACTCCCGAGCCGTAACCCACTATAGATGTGAGTATACTGTTGTGATAGAGTTTGATGAGATGTGGTGGAAGATGAAACCGCTTATGCCCAATGGAGATGAGGTTTTTGAGTACTTGTAGGGCTCTTTGAGTTACGGTTTCGATGTGCCAACCGAAAGACCACCTTTCATCAATGATGATACCAAGCTAGCGAGTCTCACGTCGCCGGAGAACTTGTGATCCATCTATCCTGACAGTTGGGTTGCGAGCTAATTGTCCCTTCAGAAGAAGGTATGTAGACTTAGGCGGTGAAATTTTCATTTTCGTCTTACGGCACCATAGTTGTATTGTACACTCCTGGAAATGGAAAAAAGAACACATTGACACCGGTGTGTCAGACCCACCATACTTGCTCTTGACACTGCGAGAGGGCTGTACAAGCAATGATCACACGAAAGGCACAGCGGACACACCAGGAACCGCGGTGTTGGCCGTCGAATGGCACTAGCTGCGCAGCATTTGTGCACCGCCGTCGTCAGTGTCAGCCAGTTTGCCGTGGCATACGGAGCTCCATCGCAGTCTTTAGTATGCCGCGACAGCGTGGACGTGAACCGTATGTGCAGTTGACGGACTTTGAGCGAGGGCGTATAGTGGGCATGCGGGAGGCCGGGTGGACGTACCGCCGAATTGCTCCACACGTGGGGCGTGAGGTCTCCACAGAACATCGATGTTGTCGCCAGTGGTCGGCGGAAGGTGCACGTCCCCGTCGACCTGGGACTGGACCGCAGCGACGCACGGATGCACGCCAAGACCGGAGGATCTTACGCAGTGCCGTAGGGGACCGCACCGCCACTTCCCAGCAAGTTAGGGACACTGTTTCTCCTGGGGTATCGGCGAGGACTATTCGCAACCGTCTCCATGAAGCTAGGCTACGGTCCGTTAGGCCGTCTTCCGCTCACGCCGCAACATCGTACAGCCCGCCTCCAGTGGTGTCGCGACAGGCGTGAATGGAGGGACGAATGGAGACGTGTCGTCTTCAGCGATGAGAGTCGCTTCTGCCTTGGTGACAATGATGGTCGTCTGCGTGTTTGGCGCCGTGCAGGTGAGCGCCACAATCAGGACTGCATACGACCGAGGCACACAGTGCCAACACCCGGCATCATGGTGTGGGGAGCGATCTCCTACACTGGCCGTACACCTCTGGTGATCGTCGAGGGGACACTGAATAGTGCACGGTACATCCAAACCGTCATCGAACCCATCGTTCTACCATTCCTAGACGGGCAAGGGAACTTGCTGTTCCAACAGGACAATGCACGTCCGCATGTATCCCGTGCCACCCAACGTGCTCTAGAAGGTGTAAGTCAACTACCCTGGCCAGTAAGATCTCCGGATCTGTCCCCCATTGAGCATGTTTGGGACTGGATGAAGCGTCGTCTAACGCGGTCTGCATGTCCAGCATGAACGCTGGTCCAACTGAGGCGCCAGGTGGAAATGGAATGGCAAGCGGTTCCACAGGATTACATCCAGCATCTCTACGATCGTCTCCATGGGAGAATAGCAGCCTACATTGCTGCGAAAGTTGGATATACATTGTACTAGTGCCGACATTGTGCATGGTCTGTTGCCTGTGTCTATGTGCTTCCAGCATCTCTACGATCGTCTCCATGGGAGAATAGCAGCCTACATTGCTGCGAAAGTTGGATATACATTGTACTAGTGCCGACATTGTGCATGGTCTGTTGCCTGTGTCTATGTGCTTGTGGTTCTGTCAGTGTGATCATGTGATGTATCTGATCCCAGGAATGTGTCAATAAAGTTTCCCCTTCCTGGGACAATGAATTCACGTTGTTCTTATTTCAATATCCAGGAGTGTATTTATTGTTCTTTCAATCTTGGGCTCTATGTCTTCTCGACTACGGCCGCCGACCAGTAGGAGGAGGTCATCTGCGTAGGCTATCACCTCCAGCACTTCATCACTTTGCTGTAATTTGTCTAGTAAGGGTTCCATGTGGATGTCCTAGAACAGGGGACCCAGTACGGAACCCTGGGGACATCCTTTAGTGATAGTTTTCCTTACTCTTGTGCTAGTAGATGATAGCCAGACCTCCCGATCTTCGCAATAGCTCCTCAGACACCCATATAGCGGCCCTGGACACTCCTTCTCCCGTAAGCAGGAGAAGAGCGAAGGCCACCACAGGTTGTCGAAGGCGCCACTTATGTCCACCATGATGCCAACAACGTACTTGTACGGGGTGGAGCCGCAGACCTCGGCCGCCAGGGCGATTGCAACAGATGCCGATCGTCCAGGCCTGAAGCCAAACTGCCTGCTGCTCATTCCGCACAGCACTCGGTGCGCAGCCAGTCTGTTAGCCAGAAGTCTCTCCAGAATCTTCCCAAGCAGATCAATCAGGCAGATAGGTCTGTAAGATTTAGTTTCTGCTGGGTCTTTGTCGGCTCCTTTCTTTATAATTACAACATTTGCCCTCTTCCATATTCGAGGGAACTTTCCCTGCCTGAGGCATTCGTTGTACAGATGAGTTAGAGGGGCGACTATCTGGGGGACCAGGAATTGCACCACCTCCGCCACAATGCCGTCTGGCCCAGGAGCTTTTCCTCTCTTCAGGGAGTTTATATGGGCAGCTACCTCGTCTTCAGAGAATGGGTAGACTGCCGTATCATTTTCATATGCATTGTTGTTGTTCTCCCGCAGCTGCCGTTTTTCGTCTGTCTCATCCGCAGTGTCATCAGGCAGTAGGGAGTGGAGAAGGACCTCAGCAGTTTCCTGCCAAGACCCCGTCATCCCGTCCCCATGCCTGACGGTTGAGAGCTCCATCGGAGACGGATTTTTTCCCGGACAAGCCTGTAGGGAACTCCCAATGGGTCTAGTGCTAGTTGGTTCAGAAAAAAGTGTTCCCAACTCTTTGTTCTAACTTCTTGTAGCTGTTTTTGGAAGTTATCTTTGGCAAAGATAAGCTGCAGCCATATTTGTCTTTCTAGCCAGACGACACTGCGCTGGTAGTACCTCCTGAACCTTCTGATCGACCGGCGCATCTCCTCTAGTTCAGTAGACAATGGTGACGGAGAGGCCGCCATGGCCCTCCTCCTAGTAGGTACGGCGGCTTTGACCGCTCGAGTTATTACTGTCACCAGTTCCTCGGCTCTGTTGTCAACGTCAAGGTCTCTGTGTTCGTCACCTTCTGATAACGGAGGAATGTCGCACTCCCTAGCAAGTCTTTCCCAGTCGGCTCTTTTATAATTATATTGTACTTCCCACCCCATGGCCCAGCGGCTCTCGTCGTCTCCAATGCTGAAAGTAATGAGATTATGATCACTTGTAGTGGCATTCTCCACTACTTTCCATTGCTGGATGAGGTGTGCAGCATTAGGTGTAGCCAGGGTCACATCGATGTTTGTGCCTTGGTCACCTCCCGCCGCATAGATCGGAGGGTTGCCTGGCTTGTTAGCCACCACAAGCTGCAAGGCCATGATGGCCTCTTCTGCCTTCTCTCCATTAAGGTCCCTGGTGCCGCTGTACCATAGGGGGGATTTGGCATTTATATCTGCAGTTACAAATGCTTTCCGCCCCCGCAACGCCCTGATAGCTGTGGTGAGGAGCGCCAGGTGTCTTTCGATGTCATCACCATATTGGAAGTACATGTTGATAACGACAATAGCTCCTGATGGAGACTGCAGCTCCACAACGTTGCAGTGGCTGGTTGTAAACTGCGTTAGGACTGTAGCCCTTATAAGTTTGTTAGTAATAATTATTGCCGCTCTTGGGTCTTCTCCTCTGCTGACTACTTGCCAGGTCGCAGCTGTGAAAGCTATCTTCCCGTTGAGGGAGTACGGCTCTTGCAGACAGACCACATCCAGTCTCGTCTCCTCCACTTCCTTACGTAACTCCTGCATCACAAGGCTGCTGTTATGAGTGTTAAGTTGGCCAATGGTGATTTCCGTCATGTAGTTGTCTATGGAGAGTATGTATGAATTCTGTCATTAGGCCATGTCTTGTTCCAGTCAAATGTGATGCGTCCATTTGCCAGAACTGCTTGTCGATAAATTTCGTCCAGATCGAATTTTTCACCACGTCTGTCAAAGACTTTCTTTAGTAGGTCTCGCAGGGCTCCGAAGTCGGTGGGGAGATTCACTGACTTGAGTTGAATTCTGTCCACAGCCTCCATTACCGAGAAGGTGACTCTCTGACCATATTCATGTCCCACCCGAACCACGTGTCTCAAGGCAGTGGTCAGGGTAGTCGGCTGCTCCAGCCTCGCCAGTTGCATGGTGAGTTCGAGGTATGGATAGACTCTAACGGGATCGACCGGTGGCAGTCTCACGACAGGATCTGTTGTTGCAGCTGGTTCACTTGAACTAGTTATTTTATTTTCTCGAACTGGTTGTTTTGTTGTTCTATTTACTTCTGCTGAGACTGCCACAGTCTCTGGTACAGGATGCCGTTGCCGTAGGTCTTTAGCCGGCCTTGTTTCCCTGCTTGGGGAGGAGGGGAGCATGACTGCTAGAGGCCTAGTTTGTGTACCTCTATCCGTAGTGGTAGAGTCGGTTTGAGTGCCTATGTCTGTGGTTCTAGTTGTGGTGCCCGTGAGCGACCTCAAGAATAACTTGAAGGCACTCGCCCTCATGGCATCCCTCCTCCTTTTACTTGGGGATTTTCTTTTGGGCATCCTGTTGGCTTTGGCTTGATCAGCCATAGTCTATTCTTGAAATGAGCCTTTGTTCCAGAAGTCTTTAGGTGGGGCAGTTACGTACTGTGGTACCACAGGGTTTTTTACCCCGTCTCTTGCAGGAGATGCAAACTGCTGCAGCCCTACAGTCCTTCCTGACATGGCCATCCTCGCCACATTTCGAGCAGGCCAACCCCCTGGTACAGTGCCTCAGAACGTGGTCGAGATCTCCACAATTGTGGCAACGTGGTACGACCAGAAAGTCGCGTGTATTTATGGCGTGAAAGCCGATGTATACTTTGCCCATTGCTGTTATTTTTCTCCACATTTGAGCGGAGACCTCGGCAACGTGATGCACCACATCACAGTCCCGAGGCCCCGTTTTGAATCTCAGATTGAAATTTCCTTTGAATTCTTCTTCTGACATGTCTTCAAAATTCTGTGCCTTTATAGCTTTTTGCAGTTCCTCGTTTGTCATAATTGGTGGTACATCATATAAGATGACCAACGGGTTCCTTTTCCTTGGTGGCTCGCATTTGACCACCGAGTTTAATTTTGCATTGTTTAATAATTTTTCTTTGTCCTCTTCTGATGCGACTTCGCCAATAACAGAGTTTCTGCTTGGTTTGACCTTGTTGATTTTAATTTAATCTTTCGCTGGATTTATAGTGGTTGTAAGCAATTCCTGAATTCTTTTACGCTAGTGTCCTGACCAGGCAAGGTCCTTAGGAAGACCGTTGTGTCTGATCTTTTAGTGACTTTGGCAATGGCATCCTTTGCTGTCTGCGGTTTTGGTGGCGCTTGTGCGACCACCGCCGCCCCGGTCTTTCCTGGTTGCTTTCTTAATCTTTCGTTTTCTTTGGTAAGTTCTTCGACACGGCCCTCAAACTTGGCGTTAGCGATAGCCCACGCCGCCAGTTCATTCTTGATTATCGTTAATGACGCTTCACAGATTTTTCCATTTTTAATGTGTTGCTCGAGGAGCAACGTGATTGTTGTATGTCTTTGCAAGACATTTTCCTCGGTCGCCTGTCCCGACTCGTCCTGAGGAGCGGGTTCAGACATCACAGAAGCTCGCGATAGCGCACTCGAATCACTCGCTTCTGGTGTCGCCATGTTGAACGAGTGATAAAAAAGGGGTGGGAGCCCGTCTCTTGCCCCGGACCGGCTCCTCTGGCATGGGGGGGGGGGGGGGGGGACTTCAGCAGGTCGCCCACCGACCTCGCCCCTAGGTCAAGAGCACTCCAGAGCTGCTGGGTTCAGCGCGCCGTTTCCAGCGCACTGGTCCCCCTCGGTGACTCCGTCATCGGCGGTTTCACGCGACGCACCCCGGCAACTGCACCCCGCATTCCGGAGAGGCGGATGCACCTCTCGCCCTTCGCCTCCTACTTGGCTGTTGTTTATTTGCAGTGTTAGATTTACACTTACACTATGTGGTGTCACAGCCAGACACCACACTTGATAGGTGGTAGCCTTTAAATCGGCCGCGGTCCGGTAGTATACGTCGGACCCGCAAATCGCCACTATCAATGATTGCAGACCGAGCGCCGCCACACGGCAGGTCTAGAGAGGCTTCCTAGCACTCGCCCCAGTTGTACAGCCGACTTTGCTAGCGATGGTTCACTGACAAAATACGCTCTCATATGCAGAGACGATAGTTGGCATAGCCTTCAGCTACGTCATTTGCTACGACCTAGCAAGGTGCCATTATTAGTTATTATTGATATTGTGAATCATGTACCGTCATGAGACGTTCATCCTTAGTGGATTAAAGTTAAGTATTCCACCGGGTACGTCCGCTGTTTCTGAACTCTGATTTCCTTGTCGTGTTCCAGACCTCACGCCAGCCTGCGTGAGCTGGATCGCGTGCCTTTCGGCCTCCTATGGCGGTACGGTGTTGGCTCTCCTGCCAACCACAACATTGGCGACGAGGCACAACCGCGTTCTTATCGATATTGCCCTGATTTACTTGTGGAATGGCTTCGCCACATTCTCCAGAGGTACTGTCCGAATTTTATTGCTTACAGAATTAGCAGACGCAGGCCTTACTGGATGCCCTTGGACAGCTCGTCCAGGGTCAACGTGCGATGCTAAACGATGCGGCAGCAGCCGCTTCACCGCTAACGCAGCCACAACACGCTGTTGCGCCAACTTTTCGACCTTTTGATGCTGCAGTGGAAAGCTGGACAGAGTGGTCACGCCAATTTGGATTCCATCTCGCCACCTACAGAATTCAAGGTAACGAGCGGCAGCCTTTTCTCTTTGCATCCGTCGGGGTTTGAAGTATCGTGTGATAGTCGAATTATTTCCCCGACGCGACGTTGCAACTCTGTCCTACGAAGAAATTTTGTCTGCATTAGATGCATATTTCAAAGAATCAGTCAATGTATTTTCCAAACGGTATACCTTCTATCGTACAAAACGTACGGCAGGTCAGACTAATCGGGAGTGGGTTGCAACCTTGCAAGGCATTACTAGGGATTGTGCTACTGAGTGTCAATGTGGACTCCCTTATTCAGTTACTATGGTACGTGTTGCAATTGCACAGAACGTTTCTGATGTTCGTATAAGGGAACAGATTTTGAAACTTGTAAATCCCTCCCTTCAACAAGTGATAGACATATTGGATCGGCAGGACTCACTTGACTGTGCTCAGGAATCATTTGAAACTTCGCCAGCAGTGTGTCAGCTTAACCGGCCCGCCGGGCGAGATGCACGGAGCAGTAAACAGCCCTCGCGCCCGGCCACGCTGCTGCCGCCAGGCTCTCAGCCACGTGTCGCGCCGGCAATCAAATGCACTGATCAAATCATGCCCGCGAGGTGCTACTAAACATTCGCGTGAGATTTGCCCGTCACGCCAAGCTATTTGCTTCTATTGTAATAAAAAAGGACATGTTCAGAGTGTTTGCCAGAAAAAGCTCAGATCGGAAGCTCAAAACCGTTCGAGTCCCTTTGCTTCCGCCGGAATCGGAATCGTACCAAGGACACTCACGCTCGCGAAACTTCGCCCATGGAAATTCATGTAGTTCATTCCACTCCGCGCAGTGCCACTCTCTCTAACAGTGACTGTGTTCGTCCCAAAAATAGTGTGCGTCGACATCGCCGGAACTCCCGTCCTGTCGCAAGTGATTATGTACCAGTGTCAGTTCACGTTGCACGAGACAGTCGCTCTTGTCGTCAGCAGGACAATTAACTTTTTGTAGACTTGGACATTAACAACAAAGTGATACCATTCCAGCTCGATACCGGAGCTGCAGTTTCACTGATCAATCAAGACACTTACAAACTGCTGGGTACACTCCGTGGCGTGCCGCAAATGTTAACTAGTTATTCAGGTTAAGATATCCCTGTGTTAGGACAGTGCAACCTTATTGAAAACATACAAAGGACAAACAAAACTTGTGTCATTTTACATCCTTCGTTCTTCTTCTGCAGTGAACTTGTTTGGTTTCGATTTACTTCAGTTGTTTAACTTGTCTATAGGATATCAGGTCCTCTCAGTGAACCAGACTGTCCCTTCAGACAGTGTTTCTCGTCTATGTGAACAATTTGCAGACATTTTTGCACCGGGCCTCGGTTGCGCTAAGAACTATAGGGCACATTTGGAACTGAAAATAAACGCGCAACCGAAATTTTTCAGAGCGCGCAATGTTCCCCACGCATTGCGTGGTGAGGTCGCAAAAACATTACACGATTTGGAATCACAAGGTGTAATTGAACGTGTGCAGGCTTCTCTCTGGGCATCACCCTTAGTAATTTTGCCAAAACCTTCCGAAAAGTTGAGACTTTGTGTGGACTTCAAGGCAACAGTGAATTCACAACTAGTGATTGCAACTTTTCCTTCACCCCGCCCGGAAGAGCTTTTTGACAGACTGTGTCCGGGTACATATTTTTCGAAGTTGGACCTCGCAGATGCGTACTTGCAAATACCGGTGGACAAAGAATCCCAGCGCGTTTTGGTGGTTAACACACATCTTGGTTTGTATCAATTCAAATGACTTCCATTCGGGTGTGCATCCGCCCCTGCATTGTTTCAGCGATATCTACAAACTGTTTGTGCGTCGGTCCCTACTATAGCAAATTATCTGGTCGATATTGTGATCTCCGGAAAGACGGAAGAAGAACATTTGGCCAATCTCAGAACATTATTTCAGGTCTTGCGACAAAATGGTCTTTGCTTGCGGAAGGACAGATGTGTGTTTTTTGCTCGTGACTTGCCATACTTGGGCCATGTACTCAATGCCCAAGGCATACATCCCAGTCTAACGCACCTCCGTGCCATACAAAACTTGGTGTCGCCGCAGAATTTGAAGCAGCTACAGAGTGTGCTGGGAAAAATTACGTATTATAACGTATATGTGCCGCATGCCTCTTATATTTCAGCTCCTCTTCATCGCTTACGCCGCACGGGTGTTCCGTTCGTCTGGACGACGGAATGCGAACGCGCCTTTCGCCAGTTGAAATCGGCGTTACTTTCCAGTACTTGCCTTACGCCATTCGATCCCCAGAAGTCCGTTTTGTTGATGGTGGATGCATCGGATTTCGGGATCGGTGCTGTGTTTGCGCACAAAGATGGATCGCACGATCGCCCTATTGCCTTCGCGTCCAAATTGCTCTCGTCCGCTCAAAGACATTATTCACAGACCGAGAAAGAAGCTTTGGCTCTTGTCTTTGGTGTTACAAAGTTTCATGATTTCTTGTATGGTCGTCACTTTACCATAATCACAGACCACAAACCTTCGACATCGCTTTTTCATCCGATCAAGCCTGTACCCCCGCTTACAGCGCAGAAATTCATTCGCTGGTCTATTTTCCTCTCATAGTACCGCTACGAAATCTTGTATCGGTCCACTGCTAAGCACGGAAACGCCGATGCGTTGTCCCACTTGCATGTTGCTGACGATAGGGCATTCGATTCCTCCGAACGTCCTTGCATGTTCATTGATGCGGAAACCGATGACGTGGTCGAATCGCTACCGATTAATTTTCGTCGGGTAGCTACAGCCACAGCTGTCGACCCTGTCCTTGCTTCCGCTCTGCGTTTTGTTGCTACGCAATGGCCCTTGTCCAAGTCACGGATCGGGGACCCATTGGTTCGCCGATTTTTTGCTCACAAGGAGAGACGTTTTGTACGACGTGGTGTTTTGCTGTTGCGTTCTGATTGATAATGATCAGTCCAGGGTCGTGGTACCACGTTCGCTACAATCCTCTGTCTTACAGCTTCTCCACCAAGGACATTGGGGTATAGTGAGAACGAAACAACTTGCTCGTCAGCACTGTACTTGGTTCGGAATCGATGCCGCGATTACGAATATGTGCTCTTCTTGCATGGTGTGTGCCGAACAACAATCAGCACCACCGCGGAAATTCTTTGCATGGCCAAAAGCCACTTCTCCTTGGCAACGCTTACACATCGATTTTGCTGGTCCATTCTGGAATTCTCGATGGTTGGTTGTGGTAGATTCGTTCAGTAATTTTCCTTTTGTTGTCCGGATGTCTTCCACGACGTCATCTGCCACCATCCAAGCGTTATCCGCTATCTTTTGCATTGAAGGTCTTCCACAGAGTATTGTTTTCGACAATGGCCCACAATTCATGTCCGCAGATTGTCAGTCATTCTGCAAGGCCAATGGTATTTAACATCTGACGTCCGCGCCGTTTTCGCCACAGTCAAACGGTGCCGCTGAACGATTGGTCAGGACTTTCAAGTCACAGGTGTTGAAGTTGAAAGAGTCGCATTGTGGAGAGGACGCGTTATTGCTCTTTTTGTCCTCGTATCGCTCTCAGCCCCGAGATGGTCGCTCGCCGGCTGAGTTGCTCCCCGGTCGTCATCATCGAACCTTGAAGTCTTTGCTACATCCGCCGCATCAGGTTCCTGTGCCGCGGCAGACACCTGCTTTTGCTTCAGGCGACGTTGTCTACTATCGCCACTATCGAGGTTCACGGCTTTGGCTCGAAGGGCGCCTTCTTCGCTGCCTCGGACGCGCTATGTATCTGGTTTTGGGGGACTGGTGAGGTGTGCCGGCATCTCAATCAGCTGCGCCTCCGTCGTCGCACGGGATCTTCCGCTCGCCGTCTGCTTTCAGCGACGGTGCCGTCCGGTCGGCGCTCGAGGGACCCATCTACTGGCTCGCCACAGCCCCAGGTGTTACCGACGTTGCCTTCCATTTTGCCCCATGGCGCCGCCGCCGCCGCCGCCGCCGCCTGTTCTCCCGCCGGCGTCGCCCGCAGTGGGCGCGTCGCTGCAACCGCCGTGCGCCTCCCTGGGTCACGCGCCGTCGATCGCTTCCCGTGACCAGTTGGCCTCCGACGTGGAACTCTTGCCCGCTCAGGACCATATGTCGTCTTCGCCCGTCGGGTGCCCCGGCCCGATGGAGGTCGACCCTTCGGCTCCTCCTGTCTCTCTACGGGGGCAGACACCGCATGTTGGCGTGCACCCTGGAGCAGGTTTTAGGCGTTTCCTAGCTCCCCGCGGTCCGAATGGCAGGGTGCGTGTGGCACAGCTTCGCCTGTTGTTAGACTCCCCACCTCGTCGCATACAATATGGGGTCCTCCCCACGGCGGACGGAAGCCTTATGCCACAACCGTACGCCGATTTGGGGGGGGGGGGGGATGTTTTGTCACCACCAGACACCACACTTGTTAGGTGGTAGCCTTTAAACCGGCCGCGGTCCGGTAGTATACGTCGGACCCGCGTGTCGCCACTATCAATGATTGCAGACTGAGCTCCGCCACACGGCAGGTCTAGAGAGACTTCCTAGCACTCGCCCCAGTTGTACAGCCGACTTTGCTAGCGATGGTTCACTGACAAAATACGCTCTCATTTGCCGAGACGATAGTTAGCATAGCCTTCAGCTACGTCATTTGTTACGACCTAGCAAGGCGCCATTATCAGTTATTATTGATATTGTGAATCATGTACCGTCATGCGAAGTTCATCCTTAGTGGATTAAAGTTAAGTATTCCACCGGCTACGTCCGCTGTTTCTGAACTCTGATTTCCTTGTCCTGTTCCAGGCCTCACGCCAGCCTGCGTGAGCTGGACCGCATGCCTTTCGGCCTCTTCTGGCGGTACGGTGTTGGCTCTCCTGCCAACCACAACACACTATCATGATTTAGGCTTCAAAGTGCCATTATCAAGTGTTGTAAGTATTATACAGTGCCTAAGACGGCATACGTTGTCAAATAGTGTATTTTAAATTCGAGATTATGCCATATTAGGCACTGTATAGTACTTAAAACACTTGTTAATGGCACTACGAAGCCTAAATCATGATAGTGTAAGTATAAATGTAACACTGCAAATAAACAACAGTCCAATGGCGGTACTGACTTCAAAGAAATGTATTATGACTGTTGCCCCGCATTATTTAAAAAATTAACATGCAACTGGTTCTTCAGTGACTGCAGGGCTGCTCGCAGAAATGGGGCAGAGCCCACGGCGACCCCTGCGTCGACTACAGTTGACCTCTGTACAGCAAGAAGCACGTGTGCATTGGGTCTGGGACGTTCGGCCTGGATTCTCACTGACTGGAGTAGAATTGTCTCGAGCGATAAGTCTCGTTTCGAATTCAGATACTTCAATGATATTCTACGCCTCGTTTTGTTGTCCTACATCGCAAGCAATCTTGAGCTTTCATTTGACCAGGGTAATACCCGCCCCACACGGTGAGACTTTCTACTGTTTCTCTTCGTGCTGGCCAAACCCTGTCTTGGCCAGCAAGGTCGAATGATTTCTCTCCGTTTGAGAACTTTTGGAACGTTATGGGCAGGCCTTCCAACCAGCTCCGTATTCTGACGATATAAAGAGCAAGTCGGACAGAGTATGTTACGACATCGATCAGGAGGACGTACAAAAGCTCTATCAATCGATGACAAGCCGAGTAACTGCTGGAATTATGGGTAGAGGTGAACCATCGCGTAGTTAATTTCTTTTGCTTGTGATTCTCTTTTTCCTGAATAAATCATCCATTTCTTTCAGAAATTCTAATCATATGATGCCTGCACAAGTACATAACATCTATCGCTTTCTGTCCCATTCGGATAATTCCTTCCTGGTGCGTTTTTATTTCTTTATTATTTTTTAAAACAGAGTTTATATTTGCATGTTTGCAAAAGACTTCTGACGCACCTTCTTCAAAGTGTCGTATCAGCAAGTGCGTACTCCGATTGCAACGGTACAACAGTTATGCACATTTTATACATATTTTGCAGAAACATATTCGGTGTTACAACCACTCGCTCTAGTGAAAACACCATTTTCGCAAATGGATGCGAACTATGCAAATAAAAAGATAGTTGGTGACACAGAAATGTTCTTCGTAAATTAAATTTGTTCGCTGACTGTATATCAAATGATTACATTTACATTTAAGAGTGATTTTGGGACATAATCTCCCCGGAAAGCATCCACTAATAGTTTCGTATTGCCAAATACTGAAGTGATTATGACGGATGTCATTGATAAAAGGAATCAAAGAGACACATAAAAGCTGAAATGCAATGTAAATACCCATGAAGTGATCCCATTCCCCATGTCATTGGCGTGAAGCGTCCATGCGCTCATTAAATTACAGAGTCAATTTTATAGCCCTCTAGTAGGGTCTTGAAGAGATGCTTACACGTTCTAAATTCCAACAAAGCCATCGACTTAGGGCTGTGATTTATTGAAATTAATGTAATCTGAACAGTTGCAGCAAAACAAACAAATTTTCTGTGAGCCCGTGGATGATAGCTTTTATTACAGGTCAAAAATGGCTCTGAGCACCATGGGACTTAACATATGAGGTCATCAGTCCCCTAGAACTTAGAACTATTTCAACCTAACTAACCTAAGGAATCACATACATTCATGCCCGAGGCAGGATTCGAGCCTGCGACCATAGCGGTCGCGCGGTTCTAGACTGAAGTGCCTAGAGCCACTCGGCCACACCGGCCGGCCTATAATAGGTCGTTTTGAATTATTCCACCTCGGCTACTTTTTCACCAGTATTAAAAGGACGAGTGGCCAATTTCGATATTTCAGGACATTCTCAAGCACAGTAGGTTCCGTTGGTTACGCAGTTACTGCTACAAGAAATTGACAGCTACTGCGCTTGAAAATGACCTGTAAGACTACAATTGGCCAATCTTGCTATTGAATACTAGTGAAAAACAATCAAGGTGGAATATCTCAAAATGCCCAACTCTCCGACATTTGCTCGGATAACACTCGTCATCCTCATGATTTTCCGCTCTATTTTGTCTGAGTGGGCTGGATTGAATTTACACCGTTTTCAATACCTTTCCGTTAACGCTCTGTCCGTTAGCTTCGGCCACCGTTGGTTTTCAGTTACGAAACTTGCGTTGGTTGTGAAACATTAAATAGTCTTGAGAACACGGCTCACGCTCATGAACATTACAGTTGCACTCTGAAACTGTGTAAGTGTATGTTAATTTATTTCTTTCCTACACTCAATACAACTTTCATGCGCGTAATTTTAGGTACAAGGAGCGAAAGGCTATTTACAATTTGTACAGAAACCAGAGGGCAGTTACAAGAGTCGAGGGACATGAAAGGGAAGCAGCGGTTGGGAAGGAAGTGAGACAGGGTTGTAGCATCTCCCCGATGCTATTCAATCTGTATATTGAGCAAGCAGTAAAGGAAACAAAAAGAAAGTTCGCAGCAGGTATTAAAATCCATGGAGAAGAAATAAATATTTTGAGCTTCGCCGATGACATTGTAATTCTGTCAGAAACAGCAAGAACTTGGAAGAGCAGTTGAACGGAATGGACAGTGTCTTGAAAGGAGGGTATAATATGAACATCAACAAAAGCAAAAGAAGGATAATGGAATGTAGTCGATTTAAGTCGGGTGATGCTGAGGGTATTTGATTAGGAAATGGGACACTTAACGTAGTAAAGGAGTTTTGCTATTTGGGGAGCAAAATAACTGATGACGGTCGAAGTAGAGTGGATATAAAATGTAGACTGTCAATGGCAAGGAAAGGATTTCTGAAGAAGAGAAATTTGTTAACATCGAGTACTGATTTAAGTGTTAGGAAGTCGTTTCTGAAAGTATTTGTATGGAGTGTGGCCATGTATGGAAGTGAAACGTAGACGATAAATAGTTTAGACAGGAAGAGAATAGAAGCTTTCGAAATGTAGTGCTACAGCAGAATGCTGAAGATTAGATGGGTAGATCACATAACTAATAAGTAAGTATTGAGTAGAATTGGGGAGAAGAGGAGTTTGTGGCACAACTTGACTAGAAGAAGGGATCGGTTGGTAGGACATGTTCTGAGGCATCAAGGGATCACCAATTTAGTACTGGAGGGCAGCGTGGAGGGAGACCAAGAGATGAATACGTTAAGCAGATTCAGAGGGATGTAGGCTGTAGTAGGTAATGGGAGAGGAAGAAGCTTGCACAGGATAGAATAGCATGGAGAGCTGCATTTAACCAGTCTCAGGACTGAAGACCACAACAATAACAACAGCTTAGTATACGCTCTGAGATGCCTTGGACAGGGCAGGGAAATAGGTAATTAATTGTGTGGTTTTCTAAACACGCCTCAACCTTGTGCAAGGTTTGAAAAGATCAATAAAGAAATGTCTGATGCTATATGCGATACTGCCAAAGTTTCTATGAAGAAAGCAGTGGAGGAATTTGTGGAAATAAACCAAAAATAAATAGATCCTGGTGTAAATATTCATGACAGTGATTCTCCTGTAAATGTTACTGACCTGTGTCTGTCTGTAGACGGAACCTTTATGAAAAGGGGACACAAATCTCTGTATGGAATTGCATCTGTTATTGGTACTGACTCAGGTAAAATTTTAAGTGTAGGAATTATGTCTAAATTGTGCCACCAGTGTGCAACAAGGAAAATGTACCACAGTGATGACATTGAGAAACAGTGGCAAGAAAAGTATGCAGCAGCTCTTGAGCATGGAAAACCACTAGGAGGGAACGACAAGTTTACTCTGAAAGAAATTGATTCTCTTCAGTTATTTTACGGGAGAGCTATCAAGAAAAACACGCATAATTTAGAGCCAATGAGGTGTGCTGTTCGGGCAATTTTTTTCCACAAATTATCCACTGACCAAACTCCAATGCACAATCTGTGTCCGAAAGACGATTAGTGTAAGTTCAGCAAGAGAAATGAGAAGTGTTCACATAAATACTCATTACCAGAACCTATTACGATTGCAATTAAGCCCACATTCAGGTTTCTTGCATACCCTGATTTACTGAGGAAGTGTCTTCACGGAAAGACACAAAAATGCAAATGAAAGCCTCAGAAATTTAATTTGGATTAGATGCACAAAAAAGGTATTGTGTAGACTTGAAGTAATTAAAATAGGAGTCTATGATGCATTTTCATCTTAGAGTAGCGGAAATATTAGCAAAACTGAAATGCTGAGGAGAGCTGGTATAGATCCTGGTGTGTTTGAAACAAAAGCATTTTACACCATCGACGAGAACAGGGTCAAGAAAGCTAACAGATCAGTGTCTCACCTGCAAATACAGGCCAGGCAAATTCGAAGAGGTGAGAAGAGAAACCTGGAAGATGAGGAGTATCAGTGTGGAGGATTTTAAAATTGAGGTAAGCTTATTATATGTAGAAATATGAGAAGATAATCTTCGAACCTCATTTTCTCTGTTTTACCTTTTTCACGTTATTAGTAGCCTTCAAAAAGTATACACGATAATACTAAGAAATTTTGAGGAATTGTTCGCAACGTGATGCTGTCTCCCTGGAACAGAAAAATACGTTATCCTGCAATTAAATTCTGAGCTTTAGATGATAGTATGTAGAAAAAAAGGTAATGTAGAATGTGCAAAATTAAAAACTTTGTTAATGATACAATTTGTACCATAAATTAATAACTATAGTTCAGTGGTCTTATAACTTTCTCAAGACACTACAATAAAATTTTCATATTAACTGCATGAATAGAATTTGAGTTATGCCTTTTTATAAAAAAAGATAATAAAAAATTAAAATTAAAATTTCTGGCAAAGTATTAATCCTGCATATTTTAACATATTTTAGCGTAAAACACAGCTCTTTTGCTTCACACATGCATAATTGTAGATTTTTACATTAATAAATATGGTTGTAATGGTTTTTTGAATAAAGTTTTACATTTTGCTTTACATCCCCCTTAAAGGCATGCATAATATATCCAAGAAGCATGGAGCCCATAACTGGAAAGGTGGTACGACGATCTCTCCTTTGGCAGATGGTTTCGGATTAGTTCCGATTTCGGATCCCTGGGAGTAGACTGCCATGGGAATGGTAACCATGAGAAAAGACTGAATAAACAACCAAGGTTAACATAATACAAGCCGGTGAATGGAATGTCCGAAGTATGAACGAGATAGATAATTTGAAAAGTCTAATGAAAATGCTTAGAGTAAATACGAGGAGGACCAAAAGTACCGAGAAATATCCTCATTAGTTTCGTACAAAACTAAATCCGAATTCTTCATCTAGATGCCTTTACTAGACTCCAATTGCCCAAGCGGCGTTGGTGTGGAAACATTACTGTCGTCAAAGTGACTGTTTCTGTAAGCACCGTTCGTCGACTGTTCAGTGGAATTAAATAACAGTGTCACCTTACACACCATCGTGCTAACATCAGTTTCTTTTTCTTGTTAAAAGAACAGTCGCAGTTCTTCGAACAGCTAGCGGGGAAGCAGGCAACGGTTTACGAGTGGTTTAGAAGCGGTAAAATGTCAGGTGAAGACAGATCACGACCGGGACGTCCCTTGATTTCTAGAACGGAAGAAAAGATTCCAAAACTTCGTGTTACAGTCATTTTTGATCGTCGTAGAACAATAGATGAATTGGTGGAAATGACTGGAATATCGTGGAATTCATACTAACGAATTATGACTGAAGATATGAAGATGAAACGTGTTGCTGCAAAATACTTTCCGTTTGTGATTTCTGGCGAATAGAGAGCCAATCGTTCGCGCATGTGGTGGGACTTGAAATAACAGCCAGAAACTGATCCGGCTATTGTCGCAAAAACCATAACGGGCGACGAAGCATGGTGTTGTGGATACGACCCGGAAACCAAGCAACAGTCCAGCCAGAGAAAGCAATGTGGGTGACATTACATGCAGATACAATGTTGATAAATTTTTTCGACAGAACGGAAATCGCCCACCATGAATTCGTTCCCCAGGGTACCACAGTTAAACATTACCACTTGAAAGTGCTAAAACGGTTACGTGAGAGGTAAATGATCCACGCTGTGGAAATCAGAAGATGGGCTCATGCATTATGACAACGCCTCTGCGCACACAGTTTTTGGTGTCGGCCACATTCGACCAAAAAGTAAACGAAAACCGCTTAATTCACCCCTTTCACCGGATGTGGCATCTTGTGCCTTTTTTCATTCTAAAGAATGAAAAGAAAGCTGAAAGGAGAACATTTTCAAAACGTAGGAAGAGTTTTGAAAAAACGCTGAGGGCACTAAAGAGCATAACTTTAGATGAGTTAAAAACCTGTTTCTACCAATGGAGTAGCAAGTTTGGGGCAAGTATATTATGTCCGATGGACACATTTTGAAGCTGTTTAAGTTCCAAAAATGTTCCGTTGAATACACTATTTGTTGTGGATGTAAAACAATTAGTTAGGTCCCCCTCATTAATGGGAGTTGCTGAAGAGAAACAGGAGGAAGATAAGTATATTTGGTCAAACGAGTATACCGTAAAATCAACAGCAGCAGAAAATGCAAATCGAAATTATACCCCGATCACTCCTGTGAGTAGCAGAGACTGTTGAGGAAACCAACGTTGCTCAGAGAATTTCAACGAAGCTCACAAGTTGCAGCATCGTCCCCACAACTGATAGAGGTCACGTTCTTGTGAGTCTAGCGGAAGGGTTGAATCAGAGACTTTCTCGACTTTTGCTGCAGGGTTTATAACTCTAGGTCCCTGTAAATGGGGCAGGACTCCACTAATATCCAGGGACTGCTACCAAACAGGGTGACAGTGGGAAGGATGCACAGAAGGACTTTTTTTGGAGCAGGCCAGTTAGTTAGACGTTGCATAGATCATTTGAACGATTCTTCCACCGAAAAAATGTGGAACGGGTCAGTTCACAGGATATCTATACATGATTAGTGTCAATATTATTTCTTTAGACATACTCAAGCAACTACGCTTAAACACACTTTCAGGATACCTATTTTTACATAGAAATGCATTGATGAAGAGAAAGAGATTTCTAGGAGAAATTAATTTGGTTTGCTGACTGTCAGACTTGTATATTTTTGGACAAATGATATAAACTTCTTGTTGCAGCACATTGAACTTCTTCCTGAAACACTAACAGATTTAACGATGCATAATAGTGTTCTTCCTCTAATGATGTACGTATGGACACCACGTATGAATTACTTGTGACGAATTCCACCAGCGAATTACACATTGTTACAGTGCGATCAAAAAGCATATCTGCTTACATGACGACCATGGGTAAACACCACATATTTCTCGTGCTACTCTTGAATGAATACTGTAAGTGCTGAGTTACGCCTGAATCATTTCATCGTTGAGTAGATATACGCAAAGTATGTCACATGGTTAATTCGTTTGCTGTCGAGACTATCAGTTATAGGAAGAGCAAAAGTAACTGAACTTAATATCTTGAGTAGGTCCTTTATAAGCATGTGCCAGTTCAAGTTTCCATCAATATGTACACTCAAAAATTTGTCGCGTTCGACTCTGGTTACTGGCTCCTGTTTACCTTTGGTATGACTCTATTTGTTCTACAATATAGGAAACAGAGTGTTTTCTCAAAATTAGTGATAGCACATTTTCATAAAACAACTTAATACTTCTTTGAAAAACATCATTAACAATCTCTTTTGTTGCTTTCTCTCCAAAGGGGTTTATTATAACACTAGTACTGTCTGCAAAGAACTACCAGGGTTGTTGAAATGTTAATTGGAGTGTATTCACATAATATGCACGGAATTGTTTCAGCTTGCATGTTACAGTGTTCTTAAGTACATTACTTTTACGAATGTTGTGGAACAAGTGCGAGTAAGGCAATTAGATGATAATTATTTGAGTTTCTCTTGGCAGTTTTCATATAAAGTGGGTAACAGAAGCATAGTTCAACCTTTCTGGAGAAATTCCTTCTACCAGTAATACATTGCATATACGAATAAGTACATTACTTGTTAAGTTACAACAACTCTTCAGTGTTCTGTTTTAAATTCCATCAATATTCAAAATTCTACTGACTTCAAAGACGGATGCCTGCGTTCCTAGTAGTTGCTTAGAGTTTTCTGAAACGACTCTTTTAATTTATTGGCTTGCTTCGTCAGCGAATCTACATCTACATCATGTTATGTTATGTTAACTGGGGACCTAGAAACGAAGGAGAGGCTCCGTCCCCGCCTCAGCCGAAGTGGTCCACAACCCCACGACCACGACGACTACCGCAGTCCACTTCACCCCTCTGCCGCCCCACACCGAACCCAGGGTTACGGTGCGGTTCGGCCCCCGGTGCCGCCCCCCCCCCCCCCCATCTTCCCCTAGGGAACGTCGCACACTAGACGAGTGTAACCCCCATGTTTGCGTGATAGAGTAATGGTGGTGTACGCGTACGTGGAGAGTGGAGAACTTGTTTGCGCAGCAATTGCCGACATAGTGTAGCTGAGGCGGAATAAGGGGAACCATCCCGCATTCGCCGAGGCAGATGGAAAACCGCCTAAAAACCATCCACAGACTGGCCGGCTCACCGGACCTCGACACAAATCCGCCGGGCGGATTCGTGCCAGGGACCGGCGCTCCTTCCCGCCATGAAAGCCGTGCGTTAGACCGCACGGCCAACCGGGTGGGCACATCTGCATCATACTCCGCAAACAACCTAATAGTGTGTGACGGAGGGTACTTTCGGTACGATTATCTGATCCGTCCATCCCTGTTTCACTTGCGGATACTGCTTGCGAAGAAAGATTGTAAGCCTCTGAATTGGCTCTAACTTCTCGAATTTTCTCCTAGCGGTGAGTACGCGACTTGTATGTGGGGTCAAGTAATACGTTATCCGGCTCCTTCTGAAAAGTGCTGTCCCGAAATTTCAATAGTAAATCCCTTCGTGATCCACAATTCCTCTCTTGCAACGTCTGCGAATGGAGTTTGTTTTTATCAACTACGTAACGCCCTCTCGCGAGCTAAACAAAACCGTAACGAAACGAGCCTCTCCTCGTTGGATCTTCTCTATCTCCTCTATCAGCGACACCTGATAGGGATCCCAGATAGATGAACAGTTCTAAAGAATCGGGCGAACAAGCGCCTTATAAGTCACTTCTTTTGTGGATCAGTTACATTTCCTTAAGATTCTTCCGATTAATCTATGTCTGGTGTTTGCTTTTCCCACTATTTGTTTTATGTGGTCATTCCACTCAAGATGGCACTGGATAGTTCGACGTGGATATTTTACGACAGACACTCTCTCCAGCAATTTGTCATCAATAGTGTAACTGTACAGCAGTAGATTTCCTTTTCCTGTGTCTGCGCAATATGTTAGATTTATTTACGTTCATTGTCAACTGCCAGAGCCTGCACCAATCATCAACTTTCTGCAGGTTCTTCTACCAATTCTTACTATCTTCTGCCATTGCTATTTTGGTATAGACAACTGCTTCATCTGCGAATAGCCTTAAAGAGCATCTGATGCTTTCTACTAGATCATTTATTTATATTGCGAACAGCAAAGTTCCTATCACACTTCCCTGTGGTAATCCGGATACTAGCTTTACATTTGTCGAATCTGTTCCTTTAAGACCGACGTGGTGAGTTCTATGTGCAAGAAAGTCCTGAATCCTACCGCAAGTCGGCTCCCATACCCCGTAAGCTCGTATTTTTATCATTAAACGTCACGGCGGGACGGTGTGAAATGCCTTACTGAAATCAAGGAAGACGGCACCAACCAGAGCGCCGTTGTCCACTGCGTTGCTGATCCCAAGGAGCAACAGAGTGATCGGAGTTTCGCAGGACCTCTGTTTGCGAAATCGATTTTGATTTTTATAGAGGGGATGTTCATTTTCCAAAAGCGTCATAATTCTTTAGAAGGAAACATGTTCCATAATTCTGCAACAAATTGATGTAAACGATATAGGTCTATAACTGTGGGGATCGGTCTTAAGGCCTTTCTTAAAAACGGGAATGACCTACGCTTATTTGCAGTCGTTAGGTATCTTTCCTTGCTCAAGTGATATACTATACATTACTGCTAGAAGGGGAGCAAGTTCTTTCGCATAATGTTTATATAATCTTATGGGTATCTCATCTGGTCCTGACATCTTTCCACTACTAAGCGACTGTAGCTGCTCTTCAATTCCGCGATCAGTTATCTCAATATCTGCCACTTCGAGACGTTCATACGACGATTGAAATGAGGGACAGTGTTACAGTCTTCCGCGGTGAAACAACTTCGGAAGACCGAATTCAATATTTCGACCTTCTCTCTGTTATCCTCTGTTTCGGTGCCGGTGTGGTCGCTGAGAGAATGAACAGCTGATTTTGACGCACTTACTCATTTTACGTATGATCAAATTCTCTTAGGGTTTTTACTGAGGTAGGTCGACAACGACTCACTTTCAAAACCATTGAATGCTTCTCTCATTGCTCTCCTTACACTCGCTTTTCGCTTCGTTTAGCTTTTGTTTGTCACCTAGGTGTTTACTTCTCTTGAATCTGAGATGAAATGCTCTTTGTTTATGTAGATCTTTTCTAACGCGGCTATTACACCATGGTGGATCTTTCTCATCCGTTAAAACCTTACTGGGAACGTATTTGAATAGGGCATTTTGAACGATGCCTTTGAATTTTTTTCCATTTGTTCTCCACATCTTGGTCCTCATCACCGAATATTTGGTGCTGACTGCTGAGATATTCTGAAGTCAGTATTCCGTCATCCTTGCTGAGCAAATGTATCTTCCTACCTTTCTTAACATTCCTTGTAGGACCCGTCGTAATAGATGCTGTCACAGCGTTGTTATCCCTAATATCTTCCTATACGTTAACTAATTCGATAAGTTCAGGTCTGTTTGTTGCCAGGAGGTCTAAGGCGTTACCTTGACGAGTTGGTTCTGTAACTATTTGCTGAAGGTAATTTTCGGACAAGACATCTAGAACAGCGCCACACGATTCCCTTTCTCTGGCACCAGTTTTGTTGGCATAACTCTCCTAATCTATACCTGGTAAGTACAAGTCAACCCCTATTGCAACGGCAAGATCAGGAAAATTACTAATGTAGTTCTGTCTGAAGCGCTCTATAACAACAGGTCTTGACCCAGGTGGTCGATAAAAGCATCCGATAGCCATTTTTGATCTATCTTTGATACACAATTTCACACAGATTAATTCACATTCGGAATCCGTGAACACCTCACTAGATTATCAAATTTTTTACTGCTATAAACAGTCTGCCACCATTGACTACTAACATATCCTTACGGTAGAGATTCCAGTGTGAACATTTGGTTTCCGTTGTCGTTGACGTCTGGTTTCAACCAGTTTTCTGTTCTCAATACTATCTGTGCATTATAACCTTCAGTAAGCGATACTAATTCTGAGACCTTTCCTTGGATACTCCTGCAGTTTACTGAAATCATATTGATCTTTTCTATCTCTGATCTACGAGGACAAGATCCTCTGTGGCTGATTTAACAGGCAAATCGTCTTTGATCCAAAGGGAGGATTTAACTAACCTAAAGGCCCATCTGCATGCCACACGTACTTACCCTAGTAACAGCTTCCAAGCGTGTCGTGCACGCCTGAACTATTACGGTAAACGCTGCAGTTCTGCTTCCGGTAGCGGAGGTGGAGAAATTCGCATCCAGTACCTTCCACTCCAGAGGGACGCGATCAACCGTGGATACAATGCTACACTCAGACAGCTTAACCTGCAACCCGCGTGTGTTGCTAGTTGCCTAGTTACCTTCACCAAGTGAGCCAGCCGCCGAAAGGAGCCGAGGATGGCCTCAGAACCCAAGCGGCAGGCGTCATTCGTGCAGACATCTGCCAGTATATGCCGCCGGTTGCACCCAGTACCCTCGAGAGCAGCCGGCAGGGCCTCCTCCACGTTACGGATGAGACCTCCCGGCAAACTTACTGTATGCACATGGGAATTCTTTCTCTCCTTGCCTGCTAGTGCCTCGAGGAACTTCATCACCTGCCTAACATTGAAGCCCCCAATGACAAGCATACCCACCCTCTGTGCTTGTGCGGACTGCACAAGAAAATTGATTTCTCGCCCAACAGGAGAGGCATCCCGTGTTGTCTCGATCATCAGCACTGGGTAGCACTGGAGAGAGCAGAATGGCCTGCTCCCTCTTTCACCTTCCGCACACTGATACGAGTACCCAACACTGTCTGCCACCCACTTTCGAGTGATGAGGGACCGGTCAGATTTTGCGTATCAGAAGCCGCAGCGACGTCCGGGTTACCGGGAGATTCCAATGGCACCAGAGGTGTCGAAGGTCTCGCCACTGGCGCCCCGACGTCACCGCAACTAGCTAGAAGCTTGTCGACAGTAGACAACGCAGCTTCCAGCCGTCTATGGACAGCAGTCTACTCTCCTCGTGTCCGCTCACAACAATCACGGCCTCGGGCCATATCGCACTGTGTATAAAATACACTCCTGGAAATTGAAATAAGAACAACGTGAATTCATTGTCCCAGGAAGGGGAAACTTTATTGACACATTCCTGGGGTCAGATACATCACATGATCACACTGACAGAACCACAGCCACATAGACACAGGCAACAGAGCATGGACAATGTCGGCACTAGTACAGTGTATATCCACCTTTCGCAGCAATGCAGGCTGCTATTCTCCCATGGAGACGATCCTGGAGATGCTGGATGTAGTCCTGTGGAACGGCTTGCCATGCCATTTCCACCTGGCGTCTCAGGTGGACCAGCGTTCGTGCAGGACGTGCAGACCGCGTGAGACGACGCTTCATCCAGTCCCAAACATGCTCAATGGGGGACAGATCCGGAGATCTTGCTGGCCAGGGTAGTTGACTTACACCTTCTAGAGCACGTTGGGTGGCACGGGATACATGCGGACGTGCATTGTCCTGTTGGAACAGCAAGTTCCCTTGCCGGTCTAGGAATGGTAGAACGATGGATTCGATGACGGTTTGGATGTACCGTGCACTATTCAGTGTCCCCTCGACATTCACCAGATGTGTACGGCCATTGTAGGAGATCGCTCCCCACACCATGATGCCGGGTGTTGGCCCTGTGTGCCTCGGTCGTATGCAGTCCTGACTGTGGCGCTCACCTGCACGGCGCCAAACACGCATACGACCATCATTGGCACCAAGGCAGAAGCGACTCTCATCGCTGAAGACGACACGTCTCCATTCATCCCTCCATTCACGCCTGTCGCGACACCACTGGAGGCGGGCTGCACGATGTTGGGGCGTGAGCGGAAAACGGCCTAACGGTGTGCGGGACCGTAGCCCAGCTTCATGGAGACGGTCGCGAATGGTCCTCGCCGATACCCCAGGAGCAACAGTGTCCCTAATTTGCTGGGAAGTGGCGGTGCGGTCCCCTACGGCACTGCGTAGGATCCTACGGTCTTGGCGTGCATCCGTGCGTCGCTGCGATCCGGTCCCAGGTCTACGGGCACGTGCACCTTCCACCGACCACTGGCGACAACATCGATGTACTGTGGAGACCTCACGCCCCACGTGTTGAGCAATTGGGCGGTACGTCCACCCGGCCTCCCGCATGCCCACTATACGCCCTCGCTCAAAGTCCGTCAACTGCACATACGGTTCACGTCCACGCTGTCGCGGCATGCTACCAGTGTTAAAGACTGCAATGGAGCTCCGTATGCCACGGCAAACTGTCTGACAGTGACGGCGGCGCTGCACAAATGCTTCGCAGCTAGCGCCATTCGACGGCCAACACCGCGGTTCCTGGTGTGTCCGCTGTGCCGTGCGTGTGATCATTGCTTGTACAGCCCTCTCGCAGTGTCCGGAGCAAGTATGGTGGGTCTGACACACCGGTGTCAATGTGTTCTTTTTTCCATTTCCAGGAGTGTAGATTTAAGATCTCAAATGGAGCTACTGAGTTTGAAATTTATACGAAATGTACCAAAGGAGAAAAAAGGAACACTAAAAGTTGCTGTGCAGATTTCTCACTGTACTCTAAGACCGATAGCTACTAAACAGAAATAAATTTATCAACTAAAAAAAAAAAAAAGTCTAGTGACTAGGGGCTCCCGTCGGGTAGACCGTTCGCCGGGTCAAGTTTTTCGATTTGACGCCACTTTGGCGATTTGCGCGTCGATGGGGATGAAATAATAATGATTAGGACAAACAACAACCAGTCCCTGAACGGAGAAAATCTGTGACCCAGACGGGAGTCGAACCCGAGCCCTTAGGATTCATTTTGTGTCGTGCTGACCACTTTTTTTTCGATTTTTTTAGCATTTTTTTTTTGAGCCCGTTTGTGTGATTTGAAAAATTTGAAATGAATAGAATAAGTAATATAACGTATTTCGAGCAATGTCTTCCACAGTCCTTCAAAATGGTACAATTGTTACATAGTACTAGCAAACACCTTTTTTTTGCGCGCGCAAGTGCTCTACCAACCTTTTTTTTTTGCAATAACAAACATAAACTGCTTCAAGCATTTTTTTTATATAGAAGACGATGACTTCATAACATAAATTTTTTTCTGGGAAACGTAAATAAGTGGACTTTCCACCTTTTTTTACATAAGTGTGGAAAAAAAATCCTGCTTCCGTCAGGACAAAACAACAACGGTCTACGTTCCTGAAGATAAGGTGGATAGATCACGTAACTAATGGGGAGGTATTGAATAGGATTGGGGAGAAGAGAAGTTTGTGGCACAACTTGACTAGAAGAAGGGATCGGTTGGTAGGACATGTTTTGAGGCATCAAGGGATCACAAATTTAGCATTGGAGGGCAGTGTGGAGGGTAAAAATCGTAGAGGGAGGCCGAGAGATGAGTACACTAAGCAGATTCAGAAGGATGTAGGTTGTAGTAGGTACTGGGAGATGAAGCAGCTTGCACAGGATAGAGTATCATGGAGAGCTGCATCAAACCAGTCTCAGGACTGAAGACAACAACAACAACAACAACAACCTCGCTAGTCCCGTCATACCTCGCGTTGGTGTCGGGTACGTCTTCACGTGTGTTTGTGGATCCTCTCCACTGTCCTGGTCCTTTCTTGTTCTAATACTTATAGGTAATAATTACATTCTCCTACCCGGGAAACCCCAACTGGGTGGGGGATCAAGCAAGGCACTCCCTAAAAAATTTGCGTAATATGTTCTATATCTCGGATGTCTCATAAGCTGTGAGTGATGTTCCTGTAATAAGGCCCAGAAGTCAAGCACATTCTTACTGCCGTCTCGGAAAAGATAACGCACAGTCAAACCTCGAATCCAAGTCACTGCGTTTGTCTTTGTTCGGGGATAATATGTCCTATCTGGGAGAAGTAATGTGCGTGGTTCTACTGTTTGCGGCCCCACCCGAAGGAGGAAGGCGATCATTTTTTTGACCAAACACCATACGTCCGCCGAAGGACCGCATATCAGGCGATGCTCCTCTGTGTCTATAACATTGCACTGCGGACACAGTGGCTCGTCCGCCATATGAATTGTATGCAACCTGGAACGAGTCACGTATTTCCCATTTACCACCTGATACCACAGTGCGCGCGTTCCCGTATCAAGGTGTGGATGATGCAATGTACGCCATACCACTGACCACGTAACTGTTGGTTGGCGGCGCTCCACGGCATTGTTCGGCCGTCGTCAAGTTAAGATGTGATATATATCACGTGCCGTTGCCGTCCTGGTAGTCGGTAGTTCCATATGTACATAACTGTGTTCCACAAAAAAGGTTCGCATATGGGTAAGCGATGGTGAGATGTGAGCCACCGCTACCGGAGCCGAACGCGAAGGTGGAGCGAGTTCGTCTATCAAGGTGCCCGTCAGACATGTCTGGTGTCGTGTCCACATCTTTATCATTGTGGTTACATAAATAGCCACTGCTCGGTCGCGTACGTGGACTAGTCCAAGACCTCCACGACTACGAGGAAGGGTGAGGGTTTCGTATCCTACCTTAAAAAGCAGACCCGTGCTCACAAAATATCCTAGTGCCGCCAGGATTCGGCGGGCCAGCACCACCGGCATAGGAAGAACTTGTGCCAGGTGGGGGATGCGAGACGCTAGATAAGTGTTGGCAAAGGTGACCCGTTGTATCATATCCAGTGCCCTTAACCTGTGACTTCGGACACTCGCACGAATTGTTTGCAGAAGATGTCTGTAACCCAGTGCCGCCGTGCGTCGAACGTCTGTAGTGAAGATAATTCCTAGGCATTTCATCTTGTTGATCGGCTGTAATGGTGCTACACTTCCTGTCGGGAGTCCTCTCCCGATGTTCATCGCTCCCGACTTTGCCATGTTCAGGCGACTTCCCGTAGCCATACAATACAAATTAATCCAATGCAAGGAGGCTCTTGTCTGGTCTCCTGACCGTGCTAAAAACACTAGGTCATCTGCGTATGTTCGGCATATAAACTTGTTGTGCCTTATCGTCATTCCTTGGAGTCGATTCCGGAGCCCGCAGAGCAGGGGCTCGACAGCGATGGCATACAATATCGTTGACAGTGGGCACCCTTGTCTGACCGATCGTGAGATGGTGATGGGCCCCACCAAGCGTCCATTGATGAGCACTTTGAATGCGGCTCCGTGGAGTAGTCTCATAACGACGGTGACAAAACTTTCCGGAAACTTCATTTTTGTCATAACGTCCGTGAGATAAGCATGACTCAGCCTGTCAAATGCGCGATCGAAGTCTATCGTTACCAATACACCCCGGAGACGACATGTTGATGCCAGTGCGATAACATCGCGGTAGTCACTGAGTGCCGTTTGTATATTGCTGTCTCCTCCTAGCTGGGTTTGGTCGAGTGAAATCACTTGGCGTATTACGCGTTTAAAACGTGCTGCAAGTATCCTGGCGTAGATCTTGTAGTCGCAATTAAGAAGGGTCAGTGGCCGGTAGGCCTGTATGCCTGTGCCGCCAGATGGTTTGTGGATGGGGATGATCATTCCTTCCACGAAGGCGGGTGGAAGAGGCACGTTGGGAGACATCAATTCGCAGTACATGGCAGTCCATCGTGGAATCATGAGATCTTTAAATGTACGATAGAACTCTAACGGAAACCCGTCGGGCCCCGGCGATTTGTGCGACGCTCCCTTATCAATCGCTTCCATTACGTCGTCAACTGTGATTTCACCTGTTAACTCCAGGTTGGCCGGCTCGTCGAGACACGCGGAGAGCGTTCGTCGGACCTCCTGAAAGGTTGGCTGATCGTGTTCCGCTTCTTCATAGAGATGACCGTAGTGTTCCACGAAAGCGTTGGAAATATCTTTTTGCGTGGTCATGCGGTGACCATCCGGCAGTACGACCGTCTGTATTAAGGTTCTGCGGCTACGTTGTTTTTCTCTGATAACGTGATACATCGACGGTGATTCTCCACGGACTCGTTCAAAGGCCCTTGCACGGATTGCGACTCCCTCCAGACGGCGGCGCGTTATGGAAATTATTTGCGCCTGTGCTCGTTTTATACCGGCTCGACGCTCCTGTGAAGGTGCTTGTACCGAAAGTTCGCGGAGCATCGTGAAATAAAATTCCGTCGTGTGTCGCCTCCACATCATCTGCTCTCTTCCGTATGCAATTAACGCTCGGCGCAATGCAGGCTTAACGCATTCCAGCCACCACTGCAACGTCTTCGGATATGTCGGGAGGCGTCGTTCACACACGTGCCAAGCATCTTCGACTATGCGTCTGCACTCAGGTTCCCTGAGGTGTGCTGTATTCAGTTTCCAAACACTGCGACTCCTCCAAACTTGTTGACGACTCAGGGAGACCGTGCAAATATATGCTATGTGATCTGAAAAGGCGACAGGCCACAATTCCGCATCGAGGATCGCAGGTTCGAGACGACGTGTTACGTAAATGCGATCGAGCCGACTTGCAGAGTGACTCGTGACGTAGGTGTATCCACGTCTGTCGCCATGTATTTTCTCCCATGTATCAATGAGATTCATGTCCTGTATGAGTTGTCGCAGCTCCGGGCATGAAGTATAACGTGGGTGTTGATCCTTTGGTGCGAGCACGCAGTTGAAGTCGCCTCCAAATAAGACATGTTCATACCGACCTAAGAATAGTGTTGCAATCTCGTCTGCGTAAAATCGTGATCGGTCGCGCCGTCTGTCGGACCCCGACGGTGCGTAAATGTTAACGACCCGTACTCCCAGCACTGTGAGAGCCAGTCCCCGCGCTGATGGTAGGTACACCACGTCCTCGGCTACTATGCCACTACGTAGAAGTATCGCTGTTCCGCTGCCGCCGTCGGTAGTAGGTGTAATGTACGTATCGTACTCATAGAGGTCGGGGAAGCTCTCAACACATACTTCCTGCAGCAGAACGATGTCGACGTCTGAGGCATGCAACATGTCTCGTAATAAATGCAATTTTACAGGCGTTCTGATCGTATTAATATTAATAGAGGCTGTTCGATATGCCTGCCGCTGTTCCTCAGTGCGTAAAGCGCACATGAACGCTTATGTTAATTTGTGTGTTGCTGCCCGGTGACCTGCTGTCTGTGCGTCAATCTGCATCTTCTGCGCGGTTAACATCCGGTGGACGCAGCACTCGCCATTGCGGGTGCGTCGTCAGTGTGTGGGTCAGCATCGGATTCGTCGGCCCAGTTACTGTGCTGGAGGTCCAGCTCCCGTCGCGTCTCTCCGGCCGGGCTGACCGAAGGCGGTGGCGTTGCTGCGGTGGGTGGAGGGTCTCCTTCCGTCGGCTTTCCGTCCGGTGTGTCTGTATTCAACCCCTGTCTAGCGTGATTCGCGTCGTACTGCTGTGTAGGTGGTAGAACCTCCCGTTGCGCCTCCGGATGCACTTTATCGACGTTACACCCAAGATCGTCTGACATGGACTGCAGTAAGCAGGTATCCGACGGCGCTAGCCGTCGTTTCTTGTGGCGCTTCGGCGACCGTTGTTTGCGCGTGTGCGCCTCCGTATCCGAGTGCGGAAGTAACTCCCGGTGCTCAGGGACGAAAGCAGCTGTCGGCACAACCGCAGGATCAATTTCCATATCTCCTACCGATCCTTTCCGCTCGGTTAAGGGCGTCGTCGGCGCCGGAGCGGCAGAAGTGTGCGCCGTTTCGTCACTGGAGGCGGTCTCTGCTGCAGTCGGTTGCCGTAAACTGTCAGGATTCTGTACCTGGTCATTCTTCGGGATGGGATCTGTTCGGAATGCGTCCGCATACGTTAGTGGCAGCGGCGTCAACGTGGACGTAGGTACAGGTTCGCCATTTGGAACTTGCACTATCCTCCGCTGCATACATTCGAAACGCAAGTGGCCCTCTTTCCCGCATCCTGAGCATGTTTTGGGTTGTCCATCGTAGATGACTATACCTCTGCATCCGCCGATGAACAAGTACGAGGGTACATGTTGTGTCAGTTCTATTCTGATTTGACGCACCCCATTGAGATCGGGGTAAGTCGTGAAGTTGGACCATTTTTCCTGAACGTGGCTGAGCACTCTTCCATACGGGCGTAAGGCGTCAATGACCAAGTCAGACGGAACCTCGAAGGGAAGTTCGAAAATGCGTATGTTTCGTAAGCCCAGTCCTGCATGATCAATAGTTACTTCTCCAACATGTCCATCAGAGTGACGAAATTTGAGTCCATGTTTAGTATCTCGGATGATTCTGTCACATACTGCATCGTTAATCAGCTTGACGTAAACGACACTGCTCACTATGGAGAGGTGGATTCCGGTAAGTTCGTTGTAGTCAAGTTTAACTTCGTCTCGTAGGAACCTTTCTATTTCGTAGGCTTTCGGTCTCGCATATACATTCGAAAAACTAATCTTGAGAGTCGACTTTCGGTATGCATGTGCCATTCTGTATCGAGTCGTCTAAACGCGCGAGTACTCCGAAGAGGTAAACAACTGCGCGAGCGCGAACTACTCCGGCAGGGACGTAAACAGATGTCCGTGCCGTAGCACCGCCGAAGGCAGACTGTCCACTCAGCTACCGGGGGCGTACGATTTTATTAACTGAAGTTGATGTATTTACAGATACCTGTTATTAGAAATCCTGTTTACCGAAAAGTTACTGCACGAGATAAGTATTCAAACTGGAATGGACTGATCTAAACTATATGCTGCCTACCAGCACAAAACTGAAACTTTCTGGCGTGACGGAGTTTCTGGCGGCGGGAAAATTCACGCTAGGAACCCGATCTACACAACGATATTCACAAGACTTACGCAAAAACAAAAACTATGATTAACTTTCTGACATTGTAGTTGTAAGTAGGCTGTTTAGGTTTTCTTATTGGAAACGCCACGTAGCGCTCTGTATGAAAATCACTGGCTGTGCTGTGTACAGTCTGTGGCTAGTTTGCATTGTTGTCTGCCACTGTAGTGTTGGGCAGCTCTGCGCAGTTGGAGGAGAGCCGCCAGCAGTGGTGGATGTGGGGAGAGAAATGGCGGAATTTTGAGAGTGGATGATCTGGACGTGCGTCTATCAGAAACAGTACATTTGTAAGAATGGATATCATGAACTGCTATATATATTATGACTTTTGAAAACTTTTAAGGTAAATACATTGTTTGTTCTCTATCAAAATCTTTCATTTGCTAACTATGCCTATCAGTAGTTAGTAACTTCAGTAGTTAGAATCTTTTATTTAGCTGGCAGTAGTGGCGCTCGCTGTATTGCAGTAGTTCGAGTAATGAAGATTTTTGTGAGGTAAGTGATTCATGAGGGGTATAGGTTATTGTTAGTCAGGGCCATTCTTTTGAAGGGATTATTAAAAGTCAGACTGCGTTACGCTAAAAATATTGTGTGTCAGCTTAAGCACAGTCTTGTACAATTTTTCTAAGGGGACGTTTCATAGTTTACACCGTAAAATACACACGTATAGTTCACTTCCTTGCAGAAGCACGTCAAAAAAAGACTTTATTAATTTACTTTTTGTCAGACAAGTGCTGCTGATCCTGCGCGTCCTCTCGGCTCGGCGGCTGCCCATCCACTACCCATTTAACTCTCTTTTTAATGCTGCATTTATGAAGTGATTGTTTAAAGTAGTCACAATCTGTGAATGATCACTCACAACATTGACTTTTATGGTATCTCGTACACTGATTGCCTGTCCCGTGCCCTATTTGACAATATCCCATATAAATTTCCTCTTAGTATTTGCATTATTAATTTATGCCCAGGCATACATACTTCTTGATATTTTAATGATTTTACTTAAAATATCACATATTTTTATATAATGTAAGTAATATTAGACCTTGACTTATTCAGCCATTATATAAATTTCCCTCTTCCTTTTACATGAGATTTTAATTTCCTCAGTTATCCATTACTTATTTTTTCTAGATAACAATTTAGGAAGCAACTTCCCAGTGTTAACAGAAATTTATTATGCATGTAATTGTATTTAATACGCATACGATCCTATATAGACCCCATCCCATACCCCTTCTTTCAACTCGCTCTCAAATTATTGTGTCCTGTTCTGATGAATAAGCCAGACTTTTTTGTAGGAACCTACCTCAGGGCTGTAAAGAGTAACATCGTCTATTTCCGTTAATTTTTGTGTCATGATAAGATAGTCGATTACCAAGTGGGTACACATTAATTGCCTCAGCCTGAGCACTGTCTATAGAAATTTTGCAGCAGACGAGTTTGAAAACTGACTACTGAAACTAAACTGAACCATGCAAAGACTTATTCGAGTTCATTTTTCCTGTTTGTATCTTTTAGGAAGTTTACTTTGAAATCTTCACAAATTATTAGCGTTTGTTCTTGTCTGACAGGTAGCTAAATATGCATTTAGATTTCTCATAATTAGCTGAAAGTTCCCTTGAGGGTTCCTGTAGTCTGTTCCTCTTAACAGCGAAGTATCCTCCGGTAACAACTCAGAAACACATGCTTCTAGAGTACGATTTATTCAAAACCTATTTATTTTACCATTTTTGACTATATATCCAATTTCTACATAAGTTGCAACTCCATCTTTTTCTGTGTTAACTCTACACCAATATTCTGCTGCTCTGTATACAGTAATTTACTGTTCCATCCCTGTGGGTTACATGGTGTTCTAAAGATCAGAACTTGTATCACCTCAGAATCTTACACATCTTCTAGAAACACAAGATGATTATTTTTCTTGTTTATCAATACCCTTATGTTTTGATGAAACAAATTAGTTGTATTATACAGGAAACGGATACACATGATATGGTCTTTTCCTGCTCTAATTTATTTCAGTATCGTCAAGCCGTTTGGCTGTAACTTGACTCTAAGCTAAAAATAGTGCCTCTCTGACTCTAGTAATCACAGGTCTTTTGTCTTGCGTACTTCCATCCAGACGAGATACTGATAGCTCTAAATAACCAGGTAGTGTCAGTATAAGATCCAATGAAGTAACACCTGCAGGGGATGGCATGAAAACCGTAATGATTAACCAATGAAGCATTTGCGACAAAGTACTAGAGTTTGAAGAGCTGCTAAAATCCATGCTCAGATAATATATGTACTGTTTTTAGGGAAAATTTAATCGTATCTCGAAAATGTCAGCTATTGGTAAATGGAGGTGATGTATTTACTACAGTATACTTGAAATCCTCCGAGATAGAGACTCAGGTTGCATGTGATGTTCTTGGTTAATCAATAGTAGATTTGGGACAGCGATCGGTCAGATGTTTACGAAATAAAAATCGCTAAACAGCCGTATGTTTCCAGAAGTTATTTTAATCAGACGACCAGTTTTGGCATGTTATTAACGCCATTATCAGGGTACTGTGCACTACATTATACGTAGTCAGATACATCAATGCACAAGTAATTGGAGCCATCATTATCTGGATTCGGTGAATTCTAAGACAAAAGCACACGATGTCCACTCTTTGTGCTTCCGTTTTAGAATTCACGGAATCCGAATATTAATGGCTCCATTTACGTATGCATCAATTTATCCTACTATCTATACGTGGAGTGCATAGGGGCCTGAAGATGGCATTACTGATTCGCCAGAACTGGTCGTCTGAATAAAGTAATTTCTGAAAACATACGGTTGTTCGGTGATTTCTTTCTAAACAAGCATGTGATGTTTTTTGGGCAAGGCTGAGCGTCAACGCTGGGCGTAAATTTATAATCGATTCCTTCTATCGAGTACTAGACTCATCTCCAGTTATGAATGAAAACTTTAAAAGTAAGTTAACTGTTTTTCCCGTCATGCTGTTAATTTTGGAAGAGACTAGCCACCCGACAATCATGTTGAAAATTGCAATTTTGTAAGTGGTGGACGTGAAATGACGTCCTGCTACACATTAATAAATGAGTTATCTGAGATCTCTAGCATTCGGATGCTCACTCACGATAAAAAAGAGGACGTCCTAGAAAGTAATGCCTCACAATATTTTATGTGAACTCTTAAATATTTTTAACTAAATCAAACGTTAGTTTTATTCTACAACTTTATTCGTCATGTCTACTCATCAATTTCTCAACGTAGTGACCCTGGTGAAGAACAATGTCTCCCAACGAGAGACCAATTTGTTGATATCATCCATGTAGAATGTTTGACTTCGTTGATGGAGCCACAATCTCACCTCTGCTTGCACAGCTTCATCACTGTCAAAGTGAAGTCGTAGAAAGCGTTCTTTAAGTCTCTGAACCATATGAAAATCGGATGGGGCGAATTCAGAATTGTGTGGTGGATGATCGATGATACTAAACCAAAGGCGTCAGATTGTTACAGACGTCGCAGCACTCTTGTGTGTTCTAGCATTTTTATTCTAAACGAGATGGTGCTGTGAGTGTGGGCGGACTCTTCTATCCCGAAACTCGATTACAGCATAGTTACATTACACATAGTTATGTTACACGCTACAATTCGGAGCCAAGTAGAGGGAGAGTGCAGCTTACATTTAGACATGAAAAATAAAGTTGTAGAATGTTTGTGTTATTTAAAACGTTTAAAGAATTTTCACGTAAAAATTTCGGAGGCATTACTTCCCAGCACGGCCTCGTATATTGGATCTAATAGCAACGAAGAGACCTGATCTCTTTGAGGATGTCTGCATAAAAACTCGTACCAGTGACCATGATTTCTAAAATAGAGGGGGCAACTAGAACAAGTAGAAGAATTTATATAAACAGAATATTTGTTATAGAGGCAGCAGCGTCTTTTTTCAATAAGTAACTTGAAGCACCTAGCTCTGGAGAGCAGCATGAAGAAGAACCACGGCTCGGTATTAAAAGAATAGTTGATCATGCCCTTCACAGGTGGTAGTGAGTCTCCATTATATTTACAGTCAAGGGAAAGAAACATCTGAAGATCAGACACTAGTGCACAGTAGGTAAAACAAACCATAGGACTACAGTTAAGAAACGCTGAAAGAAACGAGTTTGGCTATCAAGAAGACAATGCGACAATCCTTCAGCGACTACCGTAACAGAATATTATGGAAGCATCCATCACAAAACACAGAGATATTTGTGGCTATTTATTTAGGTACAATGTACAACCACTCGTTCTTCAAAAAATTTTACGATTTATTTTATGTACTATATTTTGTGAATTATGCATGCAAATACATAGGAATTAGCAGCACCTCCTTTGATTCACTGTAAAAGAGTGTAAAACAAATTGCAATAAACAGAACAGACATCCACAGATTACGACAGAATGTGACGCATTTCCTGTACGCAGAGACAAAAGGGAAAACATTCCTCCACTTGACACTAATGGTGGCGTGACAGTATTTCCGCAGCTAAGTGTTTTCTTTGGCGACGAAGTTTGAACTTTCAACATTGAGTGGAAATGAATAGCACACTATTCGGTTTATGAGATCGTTTCACACAAGGCCTCAAAAATTTTCTCCAGTTACGGCGCCTCGATTCTCTCTCTTATTTATGCAGGCGCCGTTATTTGTAGTGATACAACCGTATCACAGCGTTACATCAACTGCAGACGACGCTCCTAAGATGATACGATTGTTAGTGCGCGCGAACGCGCGCGCGTGTGTGTGTGTGTTTTAGTGTTGCTATTATTTTCGCTGAGGAAACGAGAACTTTTCTGCGAGGTAGGACGAAGAATGCACAAGTTTCGCACAGAGGAGCTCCGCTGGCGTTCCAGAATGCGTGGAACTTGGTCGCGCAGCCACACGTAAGCAGCCGGCCAGAAGTTTGCCGCTTTTAATCTATTGCCGCCACTTTTATGTGGGCTCAAAGGCCCGCCTCCGGACCCCAGAGCCCGACACCGCCAACTCAGGGGACGCCGGCGCACGGAACGCCACGCCACGGCTGTCTCAGTCTGCGTACTCGTGTGGGGGTCTGCGGCGTCTCACCACGAACACAGTCGCTGGCCGAGAGGGCATCTTCAAAATTACTTTGTGCATCCCGTAATCCTCCCTCAGTAATGGTTGTTTTAAAGTTGTTCCACTTAGCTTGCTGTTGGACTTATTCAGCACCACGTGGGGGGTAAGCGTCTGTTATGGCGCAGCCCCTTCACAGACTTGATAAGTATTTTTAACTTGAGATTTTATTTTATTTGAATTTCTTTTCAGTTACACGAATCAGCAGCCTTTGTTCTTTTCTTATACCGAGTCACCAGTCAGTTGGAAGGCGACAGATTCCAGAGCCTGGGCAACCCTCAGAGTGCAAACTACGTATTCGAAAAGCTTGTTGCTATTGCGTTGTGTGTGTGTCTGTTTGCCGGTCTGCATGTTTCGACTGCCATCGTCGCCGCCGCCGCCTGCTGCTGCTGTTGTCGTCCGTCCATCTGCATTCCTGCCTGCCTGCCTGCCTCCTCGCCACCGTTCGGGGCTCGTCGCTGCCTGCTGTCCGTCCGTCGCCGTCCGTACGCTGCCGTCCATCGTCGAACCTGCTGCTGCCGTCCGTTCGCCACCGTCCATTGTCGTCGCCGCCTGCTGTCCGTCCGTCACCGTTCGTCCACCATGAGCCTTCTCACCTCCACTGTCATCTACACCTCCCCTTCCCTCTACTCCACTGTCACTTCCTGGAGTGCCGCCCCCGGTCTCCCTCCTGATACCAAGCCTCTCATTCCCCCACTCGCCCATTCCCCCTTCTCCCCAGCGTGTACCCACACCTCAATATCCTTCCTCCAGCCTCCACACCCTCAACAGCCACCAATCCTGTCCCCACCAGCCCATACGCCTCCATTTCTGCCTCTGCTGCCACCTCTCAGGTGGTCAGGTTCCCCTCTATCACCCCCCCCCCCCCCCCAAAAAATCACTTCATCTGCATCCCTTGCACGCATCATGTCACACCAGGCCACCATCACCACCACTGAACCACCTGCTTCTCCCAGCGTCTCCCCCATGCCACCGGGATTTGCCATCTGGCACTTCCCACTAATCCCTGTCCCTCTCCCCTCTCTCCAAAAAACCTCAAAAGTGCGTCACAGCTGACACTGGTCCTGCCACTTACCACAAAAGTCAGCAGCTCCTCTTCCTTGACCCACATCTCCATACACCACCCTTCCTCCGGCTACCTATACCCCGGCCGCTGCCCCCACAGCTTTGTCCTGTCAACCCCACACCTTAAGTTCCTACATGCCCATACCTTACAAAGGTATCTTCCTGGTGCTCCAATCTCCCAACTGATTCCCCACAGGGACTAAGTCCTAATCAAGTCCCTGTCCACCTCCTTTCTCACAGACTTCTTCTGTAAACTCCCACTTGTTATGTTTGGCCCCCAAGTGTCCCTGACACCCTTCCTCTCCTCATCAGCCCCAGTCTCCCTGTGCCCCCCCCCCCCCCACCTACACTGCCATGATAACCAAGCTCAGCCCAGTGATCATGGAATATGAGGTGTTGGCAGAACTGAGCTCCCACCCAGACCTGGAAATACACTCGGCCTGTCATATCCACAATTCCTCCAGTGCCACCTACCTCACGCAGGTCTTTTTGGGAGTATGCCCCCTCCACTGGCCATCTCCTCACCCAGGGTGCCCTAATTCACCACAGTGGCCACCCTGTTGAATCCTCCAAATCCTCTCCCCAATCCTACCACTGCCAGTGAATCCCCATGTACAATGATCACCTGAAACCCAACTCCAAAACCCCCCACCTGTCCCCATTGCAAGACCTCCCACTTTCTTAAAAACTGCCCCAACCTCACTGCTCCTCCTTACTGTAATACCTGCAATGAACCACATCCTACCTGCTCCCACAAGTGTAAAACCAAACCCCTCCTGCCTTCCCCGAGCTTACACTCACTGTCCATGCCATTGATCCCCCCCCCCCCAAATCCACCTCAACAATTCCCTCCATCCACCCCCCACAGCTTAGGACATAATCCAGTTCCTTACCCTTCTTTTCCAAAACAGTCACCCTTTTCAGTGCCCTCACACCTTGCAAAAGATCTCCCTTGCCACCTGCTCCGTTTTCTCCCTGAGCACCTTTGCCACTTACTCCCACAACCAACCCCACTTCACCTTCACCCACTTTGACACCCTCGTTTAAGGCTCTTTCCTTCCTTCTCTTCCACCCTTTCTTCCCATCATGGGGCGGCACGAGTGTCACATCCTCTTCCAGAATATCTGCTTTCAGCACCAACAAATACCCTCTCCCACCACCAGGTTGACATTTTCCTCTCAAATGAAACCTTTCTCCATCCCCACCATTCTATCCGCACCTCTGCCTATATCCTCCACCACACTGATGCTCCTGTTCCTCGAGCCCAGGGTGGAGTCATGATTGACCACCTTAAGCATCTCCCCATCTGGCCACAATCCCTCTTCAATGACCCCACAGAACACCTTCTCCTCAGAGTCTTTTTCTCCTCCCTCACCATTACCTACGGCACCATCTATGTCTGCTCCACTGCTCCTCTTCCTTATGACTTCATCTCCCACAATGACCACATGTAACCCCCTATATGATTGCTGCCATTATTAACATTCATAGCCGCTCCCCTGCCACCCTTTGGCATTGGCATCAGTTCCTCTCCACGATCCAGGATGACCTTGTTCTCCTTCCCCTAGCACACCTGTCCTGAAAGTGACACCACACTTGATGTTGTCATTGCCTCTGCCAACCTCCTTGGGCATATTGCCATCGACATTCTTGATCTCACAGGTAGCGACCACATCCCCGACCTTCTCACCATCACATCTGCTCCACACTCCCTAGGGCTCCTCAACCAGCAACCTCTCCGAAGGTCTTCCATGATTGCTGTTGTGCCAACTGGGATGCCTACTGGGAATCCATTGCCAGCCAGGTCGACAGCCACCCTCTTACCTATCGGCATCCTGATGACATCCTCCACACCTCATCCTTCCTTCAGAAGATACTTACTGATGCTGTGGAGTCCCATGTTCCCACTGAAACTATCCAGCCCCATTGTCTCACTGTCTCTCCATGGACTGTCCTCCTCCTCTGCAAATTCCACCGCCTTTATCCTTCCTGCACACTCTTGACAGGGATCATGGATACACTCCAACGCCACCAGCTAATACAGCGACACTTATGGAACTTTATTACAGCAAAGAAACTGCACATGACTCAACGCCACCCTCCCTATCAACTCCTCCAAGTACTGGTCTTTCTTCTATCGCCTTAATGGTTCAGTTCCAGCACTCTGTTATCCCCTCCTCTGTAATGACCGCCCCCTTCCTGACAACCTCAGTAAGGCCAACCACTTAGCTTCCCAACCTTTCTGAGGTCTTCCCCATCCCTGACGATCCCCACTTTGTTAATTTTCCTTTCCCCACCGCCATGGAACGCTCCAATACCTCTGTCAATACACTTGCTCCTAGTCTCCAGTACTTGGGACAGTTGCCCCCCCCCTCCAACTTCAACACTCCATTCACTGTATAAGACATTAAACTTACCCTCCAGTCCAAATGCATCACGGCCCCTGTGTCACCTATTTCCACCTTAGAGAAAGCTCCTTCTCTTTCCTGACTGTCCTTTCGCATCTCTATAACGTAATCCTCTCTATTGGCTCCTAACCCGACCTGTGGAAGACTTCCCCTGCACTATTATTCCTCAAATCCAACAAACCCCCTTCCGTCGCCACTTCCTATCATTCCATCTGCCTCACCCCCATCTTCAGTAAGGTCTTCGAATCCATCCTCTCACATCATATCCATCAGTAGCTTAATCAACACCACGTACTGCCCCTTACCCAGTGTGGCTTCCGACACTCCTCTGCTGAAGACCAACTCCTTAACATCGTTCACCTTCTCTCCCTTCATCTTAACTCTCGTCGCTCCGCCATTTTTGTTTCCCTCGACCTCCAGAATGCCTATGACCATGTATGGCATCCCAATCTCCTCATTAAATTCCAACCCTACGCCATGCCTATCAATTTTGTCTATCTGGTCACTTCCTTCCTCTCGTGCTGTCATTCCTGTGTCACCCTTGACAACACCAACTCCCATATCTTTTATCCTATTGGTGTCATCCCCCAGGTCTCTATCCTCTCCCCTTTCCTACATCTCATGTACATGTCTGATATACTCAAGCCACCTCAACCTGTCCACCTTCTACAATATGCTGATGATACCGCCTTCCTGGCTCTCTATCCTACCCTTCAACAATCCCAGTGCATCCTCCAAACCCACCTTGACCAGTTCTTCACTTGGTGTAACCAGTGGCTCCTTTGTCTTAACTCCTCCAAAACCCAGGTAATCCTCATAGGCTGCACCACCCGCTCCTTCCGTCTTATTGATTTCTACCTCACCCTTTATGGTCATCCCATCCAGCTCACTCCCACCCTGAGATACCTTGCCCTCACCTCAACCATCTCCTCACCGCGACCCCTCACCTCCTGACCATCCAGCAGAAAACCCATTCTCGCCTCTGCCTCCTGAAACTCCTGTCTGGCCGGTCATGGGGACTGCATCCTTCCACCACCCTCCACACCTACAAATCCCTCATCCTTCCTCTCCTCTGTTATGCCAGCATTGCTTGGATCTCCGTATCCACCCGTTTTTACAAGGCCCTCCAAATCCTTGAACACCATGTGCTCCACCTTGCCTTCCATATCCACCTTCCTTCCCCCACATAGCTCTTGTACGACCTCATCCCCTTCCCACACCCCCTCCCTCCTCCATTTCCTCCAATATCCCTGCAATCATTTACACTGTCAGCAGGCTTGACTCCCCCCCTCCCCCATGGTTTACTCCTTCCTCTCAACTCCCCCCTCCCCCCCCGCCGCCACTGTTGCCGCGACTCTGTCGATGTATCCCTCCACCTCCACACCATCCATCTCCTTCATCAGGGCAATTTCAGCACCTCCCCATCCTCCAAACTTCAATGTGACGTATACCCTTCCTTCCAACTGTAACCTCCTCCCCAGGGACCCCCCTTCTCCTTTCCCCTCCTTCTTCCAGAACGGATTTTCCTCCTCCCACCCCCCACCCCCCAAGTCCCTGCACCACATTCTCACCTCTTTCCTTCCCACATCCTTCCCTCTGTGGCCCTCTTTAGCGTCCTCCCCCCAACTGTCTCCCCCTCTCTTCCCCTCCCTCCCTTCTTCCCTCTTGCTCATCTCCTTGCACCTGGTAGAGTCTCCGCTTTGCTCTTTCTCATCGTCATAAGTATGCTATATCATTGTTGTGTTTAGTGCTGTTCTCCTGTGCATCGTGATTTGCGATTTTGATTGCAGTGGGGTTTTAATTGTATGCTGGACTTATAATGTTGTTCCTGTCAGTGATTGTTATGTGCTACACCATCCATCGATAATTTTGTGCTCCTGTCATCCTCCACCTTGTGTTGTTTCAATTGTCCCAGTGTGTGGTTTTTGTGTGTGCTACTTTTTTACGGTTTTTATCTCCATTTTCTAGTCTCCCCTTTTCGACTATAGTCTTCCACAATGTCTCCCTCACTCTTTTTTATATCTATGTACAACCTGTTTCTCCTTTATATTATTTTTAAATGTCTTCTATTGTATGTTTTACGCCTTTGGGGTTAAGAGCAGCGCTTATGCTTCCATCCCGCCCCGGTGGGGAATTGAAATACAATAAAGAAAAAAAAATCAGTGGCAACGGCGGAAACGAGTCTTACTGCCCTTTCTAAATTAGTTTCCTTTGACTGGCTCTGTAGAATCCTAGGGCAGCATGATGCGATGCAGTGGTAAAACGGTCGGCACACTGCCTGTGCCTTCGAACGATGGGCGTTGAGCATGCGGAGTTTCTGATGACATGGCGTGGAAAACTCACATTTTCGGGAGTCTTTCCAAACATGTAGAGCAATATGTAACGTGACATATTCTGAACGCTCTTTCAAAGTCCACCAATGAGATGGAAGAACGCCACCTACGTCACGTCCATGCCATCTTCTCTTCAGTTAAAACTCGCGAAACGCCATTTTGGCTTTCAGTTGAAGACCATATGTATACACACCGTTTCTGGGCACCGGAAAATTGTGGGTCTTTCGAAAACCCGTCGATAATTGTATAATTTCTCGTAGTAAAATGACGGGAAACGTTACACTAAAGGTTAAAGAGTTATTGTAGCTTGTGTATAAGCCGTTTAAAGGCAACAGCATACTGAAGATCCATATGAAACGCAATGGTCTTGATACAGTTTGTTATAGTTGTCATCATCATCATTAGTGCTCTGCCAAAAGGCACGTTTTCACATGATAGTTCTCCAGGCTGTCTGGTCTTCTGCCATCCTCTTCTCGTCCGCATTATTTCCTCTTCCCTTTACCTCGTCTATCTATCTCCTTCTTCATCTCAGTCTTCTCCCACAAACCCATCCTTCCAAAGCATCTGCTAGCAAACACTCCCTTCTCAATGAATGTCCCATCCCGTTCTTTCTCTTTTCTCTTATCACCTTCAACAGACATCATCTCTCACCAACTCTTTGCAATACTCTTTCATTACTCACTCTTTCCATCTAGCTTATCATCTACAGTCTCCTCCACATCCACATCTGAAATACTTCTAACCTTTGTTCATCTTTCTGTCTAAGTGTTCATGTCAGTTAATAATATATCTACGGTTAATCTTTCTTTAGACGGTAATTCGTAAAGTACTGTCGTTATTTTTTTACGGTCTCTATAACGCAGTGATCAGGGTATCAGAATATGAACGAAGAGTTTGAAGTTTTCATGGTTCCTGCCTCATTGTATCCAAATATTTTTATTACTAGCCTTTGCGTTTTCTAATAAGTTCCAACAATTTCTTATTAGTTTAATAAAAGTATATCCTATAATAGTAGATGCTTTGCAGAGATAAGTGCGGACTTTCTGATGAGTGAGTTTATTTGACTGACTTAGCGTACAAGACATTTTGCACTACTTGCAGTGAGATATTTTGCAGTTCCTTGTTTCTAGTTTATTATTTCACACGCTGTAGAGACTTCGTTGTTAAATAGGAACAGTGATGAAGTAGGAATCTCTATCTCACCATTAGTAATGGAACTTTTATAAACCGATGTTCTTATTGACTAGACATAGCACTTTGCGTTCTGTCTTATAACGTGTCAACAGAGATTAAAGCTTTTATTCCTGTGTACTACAGACAACACAATGTGACTAGCATTTAGACAAGGGAGAAAAAGTGCGTTTTAATAGAGCTAATGCAGGAATTTTACGCCAGGCCGTTTCGTAAACAGAGTGATGTGCGAGCCAGATAGAGCAGACAACTGTCGGTGGAGAGCCTTGCGATCGTGTAGACCACATTGGGGCCCACGTATTGTGTGAACAAGTAGCATCGTTTTGAGCGTTCAGCAACACGTTGAACTCGGCGCGCCCAGCGTCGACTTTGGAAAGCACAGTCCGCATGCTGACGGCTTAACCCGCGTCGGTAAAACGCTTAGAAACATAATGGAAGGGACTTAACTGGTTGACACTGGCACCGCAGCGTTACGACACTGACAAGTATCCTTACCGCATCGCCCAGTGCAACAGGGAGTGCTGGTCACTCCAGGCAACACACATCGTACGACAATCGGAGAGTGAAATTTCAGATCATCTGATTTCTCTTAAAAATTGTTTTATGTAGGTAAAATGGAAATGCAGTGTGGCTAGGGCCTCCCGTCTGGTAGACCGTTCGCCTGGTGTAAGTCTTTCGAGTTGACGCCACTTCGGCGACTTACGTGTCGATGGGGATGAAATGTTGGTGATAAGGACACCACAAACCCAGTCCCTGAGCGCAGAAAATCTCCGATCCAGCAAGAAATCGTACCCGGGCCGTTAAGTATGACATTCCATCACGCTGACCACTAAGCTACCAGGGGCGGACTTTGTAAATGTCGTATGATTAGGGCCTCTCATCGAATAGGCCGTTCGCAGGATGTTAGTCTTTCGATTTTACGCCACTTGCGCGGCGATGGAGATGAAATGACGATGATTAGGAGAACTCAACACCCAGCTCCTGAGCGGAGAAAGTCTCCGACCCAACCGGGAATTGAACCCCCGCCCTTACGATTAACATTCAGTCGCGCTGACAACTCAGCTACCGGGGTAGACACTTTATGTAGGTGGAGCAAACCTACATTTGTCTTTGTACTTAATTTGTCTCTAAAGCTTTTACTTCTCGAGTAAAAAACAGAAAGCAGTATTTTGGGATTCGTACGTGTTCTCCGCTAGTCACTATTTCTCGTTCTATTTTGAGGAACCTATTCGATAAAAAAAAGAAAAATTATTATTTTCCCGCTCATTATAGCCACACATCACAACCGGAAAATGAATTGGTTTTCTTTTGATTATTTCCCCTAGTTATTGTGATACTTCAAAGTGAAGTACAACACCGATCACATTTTGAAATGTTTGCAGTGAAAAACGTAGTAGCTGGCCGTTTTACTTTTGGTGCTTTTTACAACAGATTTTGCTGCGTGAGAAACGTAGGTGACATATGTAAATAATTTTGAGCTCTGGAAGCAAAGCCTGAAAGGATTTTGCACATGTTGTGCAAGTAAATGATGATAGATGTGTAACGTGTTATTTGTTTCGACTGTACCTCAATTGAAAGTTATTTTTAAACGTGTTTCTGTATCAAGCATCATGGTGATTTGTTTCTTAACTCGACACCATAACTTACGAGATTAGCACGAACCAGGCCGTAGCATATTTGGCGCTAACATTGTTGTTTTCATGAAGGATGGTAATGTCGATTGTGGTCATGCTTTCACAGATCTGAGACAAACCTTTAGAAATTGAAATACATATTTGGACAGCAAGTTACTGTTACGATAAAAAAGGCGGTAAATTTTAACTGTGATTCTCGAACGACCGAGGATAAAAGAACGGTGAGTTTCATCCACGTTTCCCGGTGGTACGTCCTACCTATCTTCGCTGTTGACTTCCAGAGAATCGCCTGGCGAAAGACGAACGCGTCTGGAAGCAACACAACTTCAGCAAGCGATGAATGAAAGTTCGAAAACAGCCGCGCAATATAAAAGTGAAAACATAATTTGCGGTATGCCTCAAGTAGTAGGGGGGTTACAAAATCAACTGCTTTTCATTCTAGACCTTCACCAGCCAGAAAATGTAATTTTTGCGAGCATAGACACACGTGGATCTGTAACTCAGTTTTGGTATCCTGTTGTTAATGCAAAGTTGGAGGTTTCTGTTTCTTATAAGGTTTGTTTAATACTTATCGTGTTGAACAAATATCAATTTCCTATGACTGCAAATTATTTTCATGATGTTGAAAGTGGCTGAAGTCTGTTGAAAACAGTGGCTCTCTAGGTTTTGAGGGTAGTACCTCTTATTAGAAATATTTGGTGGTATTTTGATGTGCTTATTGAAGATTTTGATGACAAGGGCTTTTTTCAGTTTATAATGCCTCAGATACATCTTGTGAGTAACAGGCACAAATTAAGAAACATGTCAGAGTTCTTGCTGCTTTTCTCTGCTGTCCAGATTATTTCCCTAGCTGTCTACTGCTTCATGACAGAATCTGGAAACTTTTTAATGCCAGATCGAATCACAATTCCGTTTTATCTGCTTCTTCTGGTAATGCTGCTTCGGAACTGACGGTTTCTTATGCATTTTCAGCTCCTTCTATGAATGTGTCATTGCTTTTCTGCTTCGTGTCTTCCACATCCACTCTAAAAATTGTTTTAGCATGTAAATATTTGCGGTAAGACATTTACTTTTACCTGGGACCATTTGCTGATTTGAAGATTTCATTTGATTGCCCTTACGACCATTAAATTTTTTTCCATTTGACTAGTACACCATATTTTACCTGTTTTACGAATTCTTGCAGGACATGTTTTAGTAATTTGTGGACAGATATAGTCAAATTTGGTTTTAACGGTCTGGCAGAACCATTGAAATTCATCACCTGCTGCCATTTGCTGTACCTCAGGCTGTCATTCTACTGCAGGTAGTGCTGATTCAGAACTACTTAAAGTTTCCTTACATGAACCATTTCGAGAACTAATAATTAGAAGGCAAGGAACAGCTGGTTGATTATTAACTTCTTTTTGTATAAATTATCGTACCTGAAAGACCTGAGTCGAAACAAGGCCCCGTGAGTAGACAACATTCCAGTAGAACTACTGACAGCCTTGGGAGAGCCAGTCCTGACAAAACTCTACCATCTGGTGAGCAAGATGTATGACAGGCGAAATACCCTCAGACTTCAAGAAGAATATAATAATTCCAATCCCAAAGAAAGCAGGTGTCGACATATCTGAAAATTACCGAACTATCAGTTTAATAAATCACGGCTGTAAGATACTAACGCGAATTCTTTACAGACGGATAGAAAAACTAGTAGAAGCCGACCTCGGAGAAGATCAGTTTGGATTCCGTAGAAATGTTGGAACACGTGAGGCAATACTGACCGTACGACTAATCGTAGAAGCTAGATTAATGAAATGCAAACCTACGTTTCTAGCATTTGTAGACTTAGATAAAGCTTTTGATTATGTTGACTGGGACACTCTCTTTCAAATTCTGAAGGAGGCAGGTGTAAAATACAGGGAGCGAAAGGCTATTTACAATTTGCACAGAAACCAGATGGCAGTCATAAGAGTCGAGGTGCATGAAAGGGAAGCAGTGGTTGGGAAGGGAGTGAAGCAGAGTTTTAGCCTCTCCCCAATGTTATTCAATCTGTATATTGAGCTAGCAGTGAAGTAAACAAAAGAAAAATTCTGAGAAGGTATTAAAATCCATGGGGAAGAAATAAAAACTTTGAGGTTCGCCGATGACATTGTAATTCTGTCAGAGACAGAAGGAATGATAACGCTAATGTGGAAAGTATTATGGACCAATTCCGGAGACTGTTCGCAGAACAACCGTCGGTTCCTACCAAGACAGCAAGTTTGCTACAACACTGCACGACTTCCCTCGCCAACGAAAACGACACTATTCTGATAGAACAGAAATCCGAAGAAGAAACTGAAAACATTATAAAGCACTTACCACGAAGTAGGATTCCGGGCACTGACGGAACACCATATGAATTTTACACAGTCTTCTAATCAGTTATCAAAGCGGAATTCACAGACCTCATGAAACAGAAGCAAAGAGTAGGCCCAACGTATTCAGAACATGAACGAGGAATTAAAGTCCTTGCACCCAAAACACCTTAATCAAGAAGAATAAGTGATTATAACACAGTAATTTTGTTATGTGTCGATTCTGAAATTATGGCGGGAATAACAGCCGGAAGACTAAAAGAGACCTTTCCAGGGGCAATCGGTCTTGGCCAGACATGTAGTGTTCTCAACAGGAAGATCATTGATGGACTTCGCTCTCTGAGAGACACGACCTTCTTCTCACGGATGAACCGAACCGGCGTAATAAAACTGTTGAACACTGACCTTGAAAATGCCATTGACAAAGTCATTTGCCAATACCTAAAGAATGTGTTGCAACACTATAGCTTCCCATATGGCACAAGAGATCTGCTACTACCAGAGCGGAATCCAATGGTCTCCAAAATACAAGTAAGGGCCGCTTCACGGGAGAATTCTGAATTCGGCTCTCATCCGCCAAGGATGCCTGTCATCAATTTCCTTGGAACCAGTGATCCGTTCAGTCATCAACCAGATCTCTGGAATAAATGTTGGTACACAAAGGTTTCATGTTGACGCTTATGACGACGATATTACAATTGTTCTCACGCACCATCAAGACATTGGGAAATACTGAAAATAATGGATTCTCATAAAGAAGCAGTAAGAGCAACAACAAACCACAACAGAACCCGGCTCCAATTATTTAACAAAACTTCATGAGTCACGCCACATCACTTCACAGAATGCACAGGAATGGAAGTGCTCTACATTAAACTGTGAGGATAGTTCCAAATCAATGGCGGGGAAAGTAAGAGGTGCATTAATATCGAACAGCACTAGGAACATAAATCTCGTTCAAAAGGTGCAATATATCAATAAGCTGGCTCTTTCAGAATTGTGGTATGCAGCTCAGACAATACCCGTAGAGCGACAATATACTGCTCAAATAAAGAGGTATATTGGATGGTTGATCTGGAAGGGATACTATTCCTTGTAGCAAGATACCAGTTGAAAAAACAGTAAAATTAAGGTGGATTAGTCTTAACAGATTGTGAGAAAAGATACACAACCTTCATAGTTCAAAATCTTATAAAATACTTCAAAGATCCAGCAAGTCAGTATGATTTATTGAAGGCATCGCGGGCAATTAAGACAAGAAGCAGAGCTCAACAGCGAAGACCCACGTATATTACTGTACTCTTAAAATGATAACGGGAATTGTAGAAAAAATATCAAGTGAAAAGAACTTCACCACGAAAAAGATTATGAGAGAATCAACCAACTAAAATACAAAATCTTAAGTAGAAGCCAGGTTGATTTCACTTTTTGGATGCGACTGTAAGTTCATCGCTGCACTAGGCCGCTTACATCTTCTTCAACAAACTCTTTCTAACAGCGTCACAGCAACGCGACCTGAGATTCACGGGAAACCCTTACTGTGAACGTTGTAACGTGACTGATAGATGCCTGCACCGAACGGTAGGCTGTTCACGAATTCTAGACTTACGGAAGCGGATGAAATTTAAACGTGCAACGTTATTAACGACAACAACGGTTCAAATTTAGTATAAAATGCTAATGTTCACGGATTTCAGAACGTTCGTCGCTTTAAACATGAGAAAAGTCACGTGACTTATACATTCCTATAAAAGCTACATCATCAACGATGAATTGCTATAAAAAAATGAAAAAAGGAAAAATTTGACCCATTCACGAACATGTTATAAAACATGGATATTAAAATTTGACCCATTCACGAACATGTTATAAAAACATGGATGTTTGGAAAGGAAAACACAAACAGATACTTCTCAGAGGAAGTATCGAGATTATGCAGAAGTACATCTTATTTCTCCTATTTCCAATGTACTCAGAACATAATTTTAATTGTTCTAAAATGCGACAAATCTACATACCATTAGGAAGAAACAGGTTTTGAGTTGTAGAGGAAGTTGATCTTTTAAGTTAAATTTAAAGAAGATTAATGACACCAATTAAATATTAAGATATCCTTAAGGAGAAGGGGAGTTTGGTTTCTAGAGCAAATTGTAATATTTAGTTAAATTTAAAAAGAAATATTTAGTTACAAAAGGAATAAAAATAAAATGGAAATAGAAAGTAAAAAATAAATATACGAAGAAGACCATCTGCCTAGAAAGAGGGAGACCCGGTTTCGAGTCCCAGTCCAGCATAAATTTTCAACTCCATTGATTTGAATCAATGTAGGCTTGCAGCCTATGTTTGTGATTCCTTTGTGACTTTTCCTTCACTTACAGTATGGCTACAATAACTTCATATTCACTATTACTCACTTAGGGGCATCTGTTACATTTCTATGATTTATAAATGACGTTTAGCACTAGAACTACTATTAAATTTTTCAGCTATGTTTAATTATGTGGGAAGCTCATCTTTCTTATTTATAATGCTTATTATGTTTTCGTGAAAAGTCCAAATTTGTTCCGATAAAATGTTCCACAAATTTAAGAAAGAACATAATTTTACTTCAGTGAAGTTTCCATTGTAGTTTGTGCACAGCTTTCTTCAACTGCTATAGAGGAACAGCTCTGTTTCTAAAGTCAAATATCTCAGTATTGTGTACCGCATTTCCATGTGTGCTCTGCATGTCTGACTTTTTGTAACGATTTATTTATCCCTATTGTCATACAACTGTTCTGTGCTGATAAATAAATCATTCTTACCAGATTTTTGAGTTTCCATGATTTTTATTTCAGAGAGCTGTAGGATCATTTTCGAAAATGATGCAAATATCTACAGAATCGTTTCGGTCATTTATACAAAAACAGCTATTTCCGAAATAATTTTGAACGTAAATAACTGCTGAAATTTGTTTTAATTAATTTAGTGCTTAACAGCTTAAGGAATATAAGAAGAAATATTACTATATAAGTGCCTTATGTTCAAATTAACAGCACTCTCTGATAGAATATTCACTTAAGGATATAAAATTCACTAAAATATTTTGAGTTTAAGGTTACGACACACCTGGAAAATCAAATAAATTAAAAAACTTTTGTCAAGTTATTTCAAATTAATGAACATTGTCTTAGGAGATCTTCTACTCCGAAGAACTGTACGGGTTTCATGTGCAATCAGCACATTTTGAAGGATAAGTGGAGACAGAATTTACTATCTGGCATTCTGCAGGAACATTACTCACTTCATCATTTGCTTAGGACCATTGCCCCTCCTCAACGCGGAGTCTGCCTTGTTACTACGGATTTGGTAGTATTAGTTGTAGAGGGTGGCTGGATGCCCTTCCTGCCATCACCCCGAGCCAGCCCCTGGACGGGGTTAGTGTACCCGAGCTGTGTGCTTCTAGTGGAAGCCACGAAATTGGGCGAACGTTTTAAAATGTCTGCAGGTCATGTAACTGAGGCGTACCGTGGGGACCAGTCCAGTATTCACCTAGTGGAATGTGGAAAACCGCCTAAAAACCACATCAAGGCTGGCAACCATACTGGCCCTCGTCGTTAATCCGACAGGCGGATTCGATCCGGGGTCAGCGAGCTACCCTAGTCCAGGAAGCAGCGTATTACCGCTCTCGGCTACCCTGGCAGGTCAGGAACCGTACTCACATGTTTTCTCGTAATAATCTGATATTCAAGTATATTTTATTTTGTGGTCCCAGGACCTTTCCACTTCCCAATCAGCTACCTACTTTTTCACCTTCTCCTAGTTATGTCACAGGTTACTTTTCTCCACAATTCTATTCAATACCTCCTCACTGATGACATCTATCCATCTAATCTGCAGCATTCTTTTGGAGCACCAAATTTTAAAATCTTCAATTCTCACCTTGTCTGAACGATTTATCGTCCACATATTATTTCCATGTAAGGCTACACACCAGACAAATACCTTCAGAATAGATATCCTACCACTCAAATATATATTCGATTCTAACGAAATGCTGCTCTTCAGATACACAGGAACGCTTTTCTTACCATGACTAGCATACATTTTATATCCTCTTTACTTTGACCATCATCAAGAGTCATTTACTACTTTTATGGCCTCATTTCCTAATTTAATTCCCTCTGCATCGCCTGATTTAATTCGACTACGTTCCATTACTTCGGTTCAGCTTCTGTTTAATTTCATTTAATATCCTCTTCTCAACAAACTGTCCATTCCATTCAACTGCTCTTCCAAGTCCTTTGCTGACAATGACTGAATATATTCTTGTGGGCGAACCTTCAAGTTTTTATTTCTTCTCACTTAACTTTAATTCCTTTTCGAAATTCTTCTTTGATTTCCTTCGACTGCTTCATTTTCTGCCACTTTATATTTTTATCTTCTATCAGTTAAATTCAATACGTCCTGCAGAGTTCAAGGATTTGTACTAGGCCTTCTCTTTCTACATATTTCACCTTCTTATGCTTTCACTGCATCATCTTCCAGAGCTACCCATTCGTCTTCTCCTGTGTGATTATGTCGTCATCAGGAATAACAGAACTGGTAACCAAGGGATCGGGGGTGTGGAATGTTGGATCTCTTAATTAGGAATGTGTGTTTGGAAATTTAAAAGGGAAATGGATATGTTCGTGTTAGAATAGGCGGGGTTAGTGAAGTTTGGTGTCAGGATGAACGGGACTTCTGGTCAGTTGAGTACAGCGTAATAAATACATAATTAAACACGGGCATTGTAGGAGTAGGTATAACAGCGAATAAGAAGATAGGAATGTTGGTAAGCTACTATGAAGAGCAAAGTCAACGTACTATAATAGCCAAGACCGACACAAAAACTCCAAAATAGCAGTTACAGGTTAATATTCCCATTAGCTTTGATGAAAATGAGATAAAAATATTAATCATGTAGTTAGGAAAATTTAATTATGATGGGGACTGGAATAAGGATAAGAAGAAATGCAAAAAGAAGAAAAGCAGAAAGAAGAAAAGCAAAAAGTGGGTATGGAATGGGAGAAAGGAATGAGAAAAAGAAGCTGCCTTGTAGAATTTTGTGCAAAACGTCGTGGGAATCACCGCTAACATTGAGGTTTAAGGATCATTAAAGAAGTTTGCTTACCTGGAAGAGGCCGGAGGTACCAGATGGTTTCAGACTGACTATATGATGGTAAGATAGAGACTACAGAACAAGATGTTAAACTGTAAGACATGTGAAATGACAGATGTGGACTCATCCAGCAAAACAGAATGGAGACAATCTTAGCTCCGGAATATTTTCCCCAATTCGATATCAAAATCATTTAACCATACAGTAGAACTGCACGCACTTGAGAAAAATAACGGCTGTAGTTCCCCGTGCTTGCAGCCGTTTACAATTCCTGCACAGTAAGGCCATTTTGGCTAATGTAACAAGGCCAGACCGGCCAGTCATCCAGGCTGTCCCATCTGCAACTTCTGAAAAGGCTCTGCCACTTCCAAAAAACCACACGTTCGTCTCACCTCTCAACACGTACCACTCTGCTGTGGTTGTACGTATGGTACCACTTTCTGCATCGTTGAGGCATGCAAGCCGCCCCTCCTTGGAAAGGTGGAGAGGTCTGTGGTTCATGATGGGAATTTTACTACATTTGAAAATTTATTACCAAGTCCTAGTGTAAATTACTGTAAAATGTTTTCATGACTCAGATATTAGGTACAATATGTATTTGTTTTATTAGTTTAAGGTATATACTGGTGTGACTAGAAATGTGAATGGGTAAAAGAAGAGTGAAGGGAAACGGTCAGTTAAGAACAAATGCAAGCACAACAACAAGGTCCGTCGACCATCAAAAACTGGGCACGATCAATGGCTCAGGTGCAGGAACTCATTAAAAAAGATCCGTTCTAATCACAATACCGATACTAGACATGTGAAGGCCTACTGAACGGCTTAAACACAAGTTTGAGTCTATTCCTGGATAATAAGTTGTTGTTGTTGTTGTTGTTGTGGTCTTCAGTCCTGAGACTGGTTTGATGCATCTCTCCTTGCTACTCTATCCTGTGCAAGCTTCGTCATCTCCCAGTACCTACTGCAACCTACATCCTTCTGAATCTGCTTGGTGTATTCATCTCATGGTCTCCTTCTACGATTTTTTCCCTGCACGCTGCCCTCCAATGCTAAATTGGGGATCCCTTGATGAATCAGAACATGCCTTACCAATCGATCCCTTCTTCTGGTCAAGTTGTGCCACAAACTTCTCTTCTCCCCAATCCTATTCAATACCTCCTCATTAGTTATGTGATCTACCCATATAATCTTCAGCATTCTTCTGTAGCACTACATATCGAAAGCTTCTATTCTCTTCTTGTCTAAGCTATTTATCGTCCATGTTTCACTTCCATACATGCCTGCACTCCATACAAATAGTTTCAGAAATGACTTCCTGGCACTTAAATCTATACTCGATGTTAACAAATTTCTCTTCTTCAGAAACGCTTTCCTTTCCGTTGCCAGACGACATTTTATATCCTCTCTACTTCGACCATCATCAGTTATTTTGCTCGCCAAGTAGCTAAACTCGTTTACTACTTTAAGTGTCTCATTTCCTAATCTAATACCCTCAGCATCCCCCGACTTAATTCAACTACATTACATTACCCTCGTTTTGCTTTTGTTGATGTTCCTCTTATATCCTCCTTTCAAGACGCTATCCATTCCGGTCAACTGCTCTTCCAAGTCCGTTGCTGTCTCTGACACAATTGCAATGTCTTCGGCGAACCTTAACGTTTTTATTTCTTCTCCTAGGATTTTGATACCTACTCCGAATTTTTCTTTTGTTTCCTTCATTGCTTGCTCAATATACAGATTGAATGACATCGGGGATAGGCTACAACCCTGTCTCACTCCCTTCCCAACCACTGCTTCTCTTTCATGTCCCTCGACTCTTATAACTACCATTTGGTATCTGTTCAAATTGTAAATAGCCCTTCGCTCTCTATATTTCACCCCTGCCACCTTCAGAATTAGAAACAGAGTATTCCAGTCAACATTGTCAAAAGCTTTCTCTAAGTCTACAAATGCTAGAAACGTAGGTTTGCCCTTCCTTAATTTAGCTTCTAAGGTAAGTCGTACGGTCAGTATTGCCTCACGTGCTCCATCATATCTACGGAATCCAAATTGATCTTCCCCGAGGTCGGCTTCTAGTAGTTTTTCCATTCGTCTGTAAAGAACTCACGTTATTATTTTGCAGCGGTGACTTATTAAACTGATATTTCGGTAATTTTCACATCTGTCAATATCTGCTTCCTTTGGGATTGGAATTATTATATTCTTCTTGAAGTCTGAGGGTATTTCGCCTGTCTCATACATCTTGCTCATTAGATGGTAGAGTTTTGTCAGGACTGGCTCTCCCAAGGCTGTCAGTAGATCTAATGGAATGTTATGTACTCCCGGGGCCTTGTTTCGACTCAGGTGTTTCAGTGCTCTGTCAAACTATTCACGCTGTGTCATATCTCCCATTTCATCTTCATCTACATCCCGTTCCATTTCCATAATACTTTCGTCAAGTACATCGCCCTTGTATAGACCATCTATATATTCCTTCCACCTTTCTGCTTTCCCTTCTTTGCTTAGAACGGGGTTCCCATCTGAGCTCTTGATATTCATACAAGGCGTTCTCTGTTCTCCAAAGGTCTCTTTAATTTTCCTGTAGGCAGTATTTATCTTACCCCTAGTGAGATAACCCTCTACATCCTTACATTTGTCCTCCAGCCAACCCTGCTTACCCATTTTGCACTTCCTGTCGATCTCGTTTTGCCTGCTTCATATACTGCATTTTTATATTTTCTCCTTTCATCGATTAAGTTCAATATTTCTTCTGTTACCCAAGGATATCTACTAGCCCTCGTCTTTTTACCTACTTCATCCTCTGGTGCCTTCACTACTTCATCCCTCAAAGCTACCCATTCTTCTTCTACTGTACTTCTTTCCCCTATTCCTGTAAATTGTTCCCTTATGTTCTCCCTGAAACTCTGTACAACCTCTGGTTTAGTCAGTTTATCCAGGTCTGTATCCAGGTCCCATCTCCTTAAATTCCCACCTTTTTGCAGTTTCTTCAGTTTTAATCTACAGTTCATTACCAATACATTGTGGTCAGAGTCCACATCTGCCCCTGGAAATGTCTTACAGTTCAAAGCCTGGTTCCTAAATCTCTGTCTTACCATTATATAATCTATCTGAAACCTGCCAGTATCTCCAGGCTTCTTCCATGTATACAAACTACTTTTATGATTCTTGAACCAAATGTTAGCTATGATTAAGTTGTGCTCTGTGCAAAATTCTGCCAGGCGGCTTCCTCTTTCATTTCTTCCCCCCAATCCATATTAACCTACTACGTTTACTTCTTTCCCTTTTCCTACTACCGAATTCCAGTCACCCATGACTATTAAATTTTCATCTCCCTTCACTATTTCAATAGTTACGTTTATTTCATCATACATTTCTTCAATTTTTTCGTCATCTGCAGAGCTAGTTGACAAATAAACTTGTACTATTGTAGTAGGCGTGTGCTTCATGTCTATCTTGGCCACAATAATGCGTTCACTATGCTGTTTATTGTAGCTTACCCGCATTCCTATTTTTTTATTCATTATTAAACCTACTCCTGCATTACCCCTATTTGACTTTGTATTTATAACCCTGTATTCGCCTCACCAATAGTCTTGTTCCTCCTGCTCTCGAACTTCGCTAAATCTCACTGTATCTAACTTTAACCTATCCACTTCCATTTTTAAATTTTCTAACCTACCTGCCCGATTAAGGGATCTAACATTCCACGCTCCGATCCGTAGAACGGCATTTTCCTTTCTCCTGATAACGACGTCCTCTTGAGTAGTCCCCGCCCGGATATCCGAATGGGGGAGTATTTTCGTCCGGAATATTTTCCCCAAGAGGACGCCATCATCATTAACCATACAGTAAAGCTGGATGCCCGCGGAAAAAATTACGGGTGTAGTTTCCCCTTTCTTTCAACCGGTCGCAGTACCAGCACAGCAAGGCCGTTTTGGTTAGTGTTGCAAAGCCAGATCAGTCAATCATCCAGACTGTTGCCCCTGCAACTACTGAAAAGGCTGCTGCCCCTCCTCAGGAACCACACGTTTGTCTTGCCTCTCAACAGATACCCCTCCGTTGCGGTTGCATCTACGGTACGGCTATATGTATCGCTGAAGCACGCAAGCCTACCCACCAACGGCAAGGTCCATGGTTTATCGGAGGTATGTATGTTTTAAGAACGTCATATTACAAAGTTACAACACGTCTACAGTCTACGGCGTGAAATGCTAGTCTGTGCTGGGTGGGGCACTAGTTCCATTCACTACTGTTGTTGCTAGCCATTTAAAGGATACGTAAGGATACAAGCCACCTCTGTCAGAACTGGAGCTGTGAGCTGTGATGCGCTTCTGATGAACGGTCTGGGACAGTGTGAGTCTTTTGTCACCGTTAGTATCGTATCCACTACCTCTCAGGTGGTAGATAATTGATCATTGTACAGTTCAACGTGATGCCTCCCAGATACCGATAAGTGCACTTGTGCAAGTCAGTGGAAGATTCACGCAATGCCACTCTCCACTTCCAGAGTTGTGGACGCCTCCTTTCATGGTAACACCAAAAGGCCTACTGGTGTAAGTGTTAGCAAACACGACAAACAAGTGCGTGTTGTGCGTGCCTAGTAACAACCTCTTTTATTCTCTCTATAGAAAACAATTTGATGTCAGGGTATTATATTTTCAGACGATTTATTTCCTTTCCTTATATTTCTTGTATCTTTTGATGCGACCCTAAGGATGGGTTGATATTAGTTCTTTTGTGCATTGCCTGACGAAACATACGCATGTTCAGGAGACGAAAATAGGACATGTAAAAGTGCTGGAATGTCTTATGTTGCATGAAAACTTAAGACTTTCCAGGCAATATCTTTCCAAATGAGAGGAGAAGTGATGAAACCTGTCTGTCTCACTTAGTTTCACTGTTCCATTAACGCTACACTACCCTGTCTTATCCTAAGAGGCTCGTACGTAGATACGCTAATATCGCTGGCCGCGAGAATTCATTTTGAATTGCGGCGTCGAGTGAGCCTGATTACTTTAGTGTGTGTCTAGGTTCCGATCAGTCGTCGTTTGTGGTGTTCAATTACTGATGCTATAAATCGTTTGATGAGATAGCTGCTCGCTGCATTTCAAATATAATCAGCTACATTAATGTAGATCAAACTTATTTTTCCGATGTCATTGTTACTAACAGTAAATACTTTGCTTTTTCTTCGCATTTTGACTGAAAACTGAACTTAGCTGATTGTGGATGGATTTGAGCCACATGCCCAGTTGATCGGTAAGTTAGGTGATCCATTTACACCACTATTATATGTATCCAGCTTAGGGGTCTATTTCTTTGCTACATAATTTTTACTTTAATACTGATTAGTGATTGATTTCTACCTGCTTACTCTATGAAAGAAGTAATTTTTCAAATAGAGCAAGTTGTTACCAGACCTGTCGTCAGTATGTCTGCTTTTACAAAGCGTCCCCCAGTTATGTGGGCATGTACAATCACGGGCTACTAAGTGTCATATTCTAACTCCATACCCTACGTAACTACACTGCCGCTTGCAAGTACCTGACACATCCGCCAACGGTATGAATGTTCTTACACACTACGTGACTGTCAGTATTTTTTGCTAAGTTTGGTACCGAAGGCTGTTGCTGAATACAGTGGTGCAGCTAACACTCAATACAGATCAGCTCCCACCAAATACTCATTTAAATGCTTATTTTGTATTCAGAGGTTAGGTATTGTACTTAAGCAATATTCAGAGTGGTTACAGGATTTAGGGATCGTACTTAAGCAACCATTATCGCTTAAATTATTTTTATCTTGTATTCCAGAGTCTCTCTTCCGATACGTATGCGAAGGTTAACTGAATTCTGCACATAAATAATAAACAGATGCATCTTTAGCTGGACCTACCAGTAAAACGGCTGTTTACAATTGCAAACACTTCAGAGTTAATTCGAACTGTCAAGCTGCAGATGACAGCTTTCAGTATGGCTGTCACTACATCGGACTGTGAATCCAGTGTGCTAACTGTAGAGCCAAGTAGCTCGATCTCGTTATAGAGTTAATTTTTAATCTGTCTGGCAGATTAAGGTTATTGCATTAGACATTAATCTAATTTAAGCAGATTTAAATTAAATGCTACTATGTATGATTAAACGTAACCGAGTTGGACGAAATAATTATGAATGTAATGAACGTTTGCTCAACTCCAGAAACAAGGTACCTATCAGAGTCAGTGGAAGCATTCCGGTCAGCGTGTCGGATTGCTGAAATTTATTTCTCTCTTATTTAGCTACATGATAAAATATTATCAAGTAAATTCCCACTCTCGGATCCGCCGCCAGCAAGTTTCGTATAGGAGAAATTAACTATTTAACAGATGACTGGATGAAAAATTCCTGATGTTTGTTATTGTTGTGAAATCAGTCACTCAGTTTTAGGAGAGAAATTAAAATAATTATCTTTGATATAGATGCACCTTCGTTATAATTCGAATAGCTCATTACGTTAGGTGCATACGAATCTCGGGAAAATAGTTTCAAAATGAAGGAATCACATAAAACGCGAATAAATTGAAAAACCGAAAAGAGTAAAATATAAAAGCATAACCCATTAGTTTTAATTTCATGCGGAAAATTTCTTAAAAATCTCTACTAAACAAAGCCGTTAATGCTAGTTATTGCTGCAGTAGCAAATAGTTTTCTGTACAACTACTCTATAATAAAATTTAGATGCTATCCTAGAAGTTTAAATACAAAATGAAGTAGTTGCAAGTTACTGACGTGGGGTTCGACTTAACTGGTAGTTTTAATGCCTCATCCCGTCAGTAACATAGGGAATCAAACCCCCCCCCCCCCCCCAATGTATTCCGATAGGTAATATTAAAATCTCACACAATATATAACGGAGCAAATCGCTGATATGTGGACCATAGATGACGATCTTGCTTTAATTAATTAAACGATAAAGAAGCAGGAATTGTCTAACACTGGAATAGATATGACAAGTTCTGATTTACCCAGTTTAATATCTTAAGTGATTAAACAAATGACAAAGAAATTCTACAGGTTATCGGCCTTGTGCCTCTCAGGCAAACATACATTCGCCGGTAACACGCTGATGCGCACACCCATATCACCAACGTCGATTTTCAGTAGGTTTTTGGAACACCCACTGTGTTCGAATATTATGAATTATCTCGAATAAATCGATTTAGTGACATATAGCCAACACTGATTCTGAAAATACCGTTCTTGTGGAACACAAATAGTTCTTTATTCTCACAAAGTGCTGAGTGCTGTTGACAAGGGACGTCATAATGTTACCATATCTTTGGATATTCAGCAGGCTCCTGACACCATTCCTCACAAGCGACTTCTAATCAAATTGCGTGCCTGCGGAGTATCGTCTTAGTTGTGTGACTGGGCTCATGATTACCTCTGAGAATGGTCGGTTCTTGATAGCTGACGGGAGGTCAATGAGTAAAACAGGACTGTTATCTGGAGTTCCCCAATGAAGTGTTACAGGGCCTCTTCTGTTCCTAATCTATACAGATGACATATGAGTCAATCTGAGCAGCCTCTTAGTGTGTTTTGAAGATGATGCTGTAATATACTGTGTTGTAAAGTCATCAGACGATCAAAAACAATTGCAAAATGATTTAGACAAGGTGTCTGTATTGGACGAAAAGTGGCAATAAACTTTAAATAATGAAAATTATGAAGACATGCACATAAGCTCTGTTACCCTTGTAAGTAGGCTGCTTAGGTTTTCTTTATAGGTAACGCCACGTAGCGCTCTGTATGAAAATCACTGGCTGTGCTGTGAGCAGTCTGTGGCTGGTTTGCATTGTTGTTTGCTATTGTAGTGTTGGGCAGCTGGATGTGAACAGCGCGTAACGTTGCGCAGTTGGAGGTGAGCCGCCAGCAGTGGTGGATGGGGGGAGTGACTTCGCGGAATTTTGAGAATGGATAATCTGGACGTGTGTCCATCAGAGACAGTAAATTTGTAAGACTTTTGAACACTATTAAGATAAGTATTTCTTCTCCATCAAAGTCTTTCATTTGCGAACCGTGCCTGTCAGTAGTTAGTCCCTTCAGTAGTCAGAATCTTTTATTTAGCTGGCAGTAGTGGCGCTCGCTGTATTGCAGTAGTTCGAGTAACGAAGATTTTTGTGAGGTAAGTGATTCTTGAAAGGTATAGGTTATTGTTAGTCAGGTCATTCTTTTGTAGGGATTTTTTAAAGTCAGGTTTCGTTGCGCTAAAAAGATTGTGTGTCAGTTTAGTGTCGATCAGGAAAGGTAAAGAGTGAAATGTTTGAGTACGTTCAGTTTTGCTCAGCTGTTTGAAAATCAAATAGCGTAAGAGTTTTATCCGCATAGTAATTCAGAAAATTTTTCTAAGGGGACGTTACAGGTTCCAGACTGTAGCGCCTAGTACCAATAGGCCACTCAGGCCGGCAGAAAAGTCATTGTGATTACGTAGTATCTCCTGCCTTGTTACGTACGCTGGTGGAGGATGGCAGACGTGTTAACTTTCTGTAAATACGAGGGTCGTCCACAAAGTAAGTTCCATTTGGTTATATAAAACAAGCGTGTACATATAGAGAAAAAAAATTATTGTACACAAATCTACAACTTTTAAAGTACTTATCTACATAGCTTCCGAAATTTTGTAGGCATTTGTTATACCGTGGCACAAGTTTTTGTATGCCTTCTGCATAGAAGGTTACCGCCTGTGTTTTCAACCATGTGGTAACATGTTCTTTCAGCTCGTCATCATCGTTGAATTGCTGACCGCAAAGGACAGATTTTAGATGTAAAAAGAGGTGGAAGTCGCTAGGAGCGAGGTCCGGGTTGTACGGAGGATGATGAAACGCGTCCCAGTGCATCGGTAACCACCGACGGGCGTCCACTTCGTTCTTCATCGGGCCCCTGATCACGTACTTCATTGATCAATCTGACCCATCCTCTAACCATTGAATCACTCATAGCATTTTGTCCGTAAGCCTCGCTGATTTACCAATGAATTTCCGTTGGTTTAACTTTCTTTGCATTCAGAAAACGAATCACAGATCTGATTTCACACGGAGTGGTATTTTCAATTACGACTGTCATTATAAAGAAGCACCACGGAGCACACGTCTGCAGCAGCGATCTGAAAATGGCTTACATGTCTTCTCCTTGAGTCAGAGGAACTGCCGCACATGCTTAGAACTGCGATCGTAACGCTGCCGCGGATGGATATAGAAACATAACTTACTTTGTGGACGACCCTCGTACAACGGTACTGTGACGTCGACGAAGGTGAAAATAGTTCTGAATTCATATTTTCGTAACATCACTCATACGCTTAGAATTTCCCATACTTTCTTATCGACTGTTTCGGCAACGATACGTGTAGGTTGCAAAAACTTAACCCTCAGACCTTTACGTGACAGCAATTTATGAACTGCAGAAGCTATTAGTTCATTACGACGCACATAATCCTTTGGAAGGACTTTCCGTCTTCTGCCGATCGGCTGCAGAGCCTTGAGAAACGGAGGCGGTTATCGCGAGGAAAGGCCTGGCCGTGTGGCCGGCAGATACACCCTCGGGTGATTTAATAACGGAAGGCTGCGCGGCTAGAGTGAAATACACCCGCCGGGCGCCGCGGCATGGGGTCGCAGCAAGTGTTTACGCAGCGCCTTTTGATAAGGCGGGGCAGGGCGGCGTGGATGGAGCAGGGTCAGGGGAAGCGGAGCGGTGCTGGTGGAGGTGGGGGAGGGGGGGGAGGCTTTGTTTAGAGACAAGGCGCCGCCGACACCTCGGTGGCTGCAGCCGCCCCGCGGGGATGATATTTCGGCACAAAATTTAGTAACACCATCCGGCGGCCCCCGGCTCTCCTGGGAGTCCTGAGGCGCGTCCTGCGGTCTGCCGAGGTGGTTGACGCCTCGAACGTAAGGTCAGCGCGTGGCGCTACCAGCCAGCATAAGGCTTCACTTCCTGAGGGATTTGTTATGCATGGACGGCACACCTAACATGTTCCTAAATGGATAGCATAAAACATAATTTTCTGATGTTCATACCACGCGCTATACTCGTGATAAAAAGCCAGGTTCTAGGTTTTTGGATATCCCTTGGGATAGGGACGATTTGCTTATGCAACACAAGGTCGTCTTATTGTCACTACCCTACAGCACAGCAATACGAATATTACGCATTTCCTCCTATCTAGACAAATGGAGAAAATCGATTGGTTCGTTTTGCATTTGATGCGGTCTACATTGTAGTAAATGGGACTTCCGGATGCACCATTAGTTCAGGGACGGTTCCTCGGAAAGCCCCTCAAAATGCTTTTTTTTTTTTTTTACTTAATTTTCTCTTTCGCCAGCGGAACAAAACCCAACTGAGGATTTAAAGACAGCTATGCGCAGCATATGGCTGTAATTTTTACGATGTATTCCTAAGATCCCTATCTCGAGCAACGCTGAAAATTTTCTTCAGGCTTTCTCCGTTGCCGAGAAACAGAGGTCCATAATTATCCTATTTGTACACCTAAGCCGGTCGGTGTGGCCGGGCGGTTCTAGGCGCTTCAGTCTGGAACCGCGCGCCCCCTACGGTCGCAGGTTCGAATCCTGCCTCGGGCATGGATGTGTGTGATGTCCTTAGATTAGTTAGGTTTAAGTAGTTCTAAGTTCTAGGGGACTGATGACCTCAGATATTAAGTCCCATAGTGCTCAGAGCCATTTGAACCATTTTTTGTACTCCTAAAATACGCACGTAAAATTCGGTGTGAGGAGAAAACGTAGTTTATAAAGTGATGTAGCACGGTTTAATACGCTGTAATGTGTCTCAGTTACCTTGAGGGAATTGAGGCACATGTAAAACATTTCTGCGCGTTAAATCCGATATGAGGCGTAAAATTATTTTTGAGTAAGGTAAATTTCGCATAAGCAAACTATCTAGATTTTACTGAACAATATATTTCTGTTCATATTATTTACACGCCCTACTGCAGCAGGGAAGAGATAGCAACCATCGGAAAAATGTTACTATCGAAGCACAAAAAAATGTGAATACCTTCCCGTTTGTTTAAAAGACTCTGACCGAAATGTGGGGTACCAGCTGCCTTATTCTCCCTTCTTCAGCATCTTTAAAAATTTCACAAATTTTTCGCATGCTAATAAAAGAGTGAAGACGACAATGGCAGTGTGACAGAAAGAGAGGGACAGCGTGGCAGTGGAACATGGTTCAAATGGCTCTGAGCATTATGGGACGTAACATCTGTGGTCGTCAGTCCCCTAGAACTTAGAACGACTTAAACAACCTAAGGTCATCACACACATCGATGCTCAAGGCAGGATTCGAACCTGCGACTATAGCGGTCGCGCGGTTCCAGACTGTAACGCCCAGAACCGCTCGGCCACAGCGGCCGGTCGCTGTGGAACATAATTGACAGTGTCAGGACAGTGGAAGGGAAAGAGTGAAGGAGACAGTGCTAGGTGGCGAGGGTTGTAAACAAACAGCCAGTGATAATGAGGGACAAAGTATACGACAACGACAACGAGAAAGAGTTAGTCACAGTGAAGGAAAGAAGAGATGAATATTAGAACTATGAGAGAAAAAGGGGGAGACAGTGACAGTGATAAGAGACTGCAGGGGTGGGACAGAACGAAGAGGACTGTGGCTTTGACGCAGGAGACGACAGCCGCGAGTTGGTAATGAAAATGGGTTGCGCTGACTGAGTGAGTGAGAAAGGGCAACTGGAATTAACGGGTATGAGCGGCTTACAGCTATGAACCGCTGGGTGTGACTGAGTTACAGCTAGGCGAGCTTGTGGGAGCTTGAGGTAAGTTGCATATTAAGAAAAAAGTGAGAATATATCGGCATGCCAAAATTTAGGGAAAATTTTTTAGGGTACTGAGTAAGATAGAATGAGGCACATGTTACTACACTTCTCAGTCTTTGAAATAAATTGTAACTTGTTAGCGTTTTATATACTCAGATAGGAGCATTTTTCCGCTGGTAGATTACTATGAAATATTAATAACTGGACAAACCTGACACTGATAAATCAAATTTGACAAAAGACATTACGTACAGTTTTCTTTGAATTTAAGACGAGCTGCCCGCCACCGATTCCTTTCCTGTACCTGCCTCATTATCTCAGTCTCTTTTACCCCACGTCCTCAATTATTTCTAGGGCATATCAGAATCTTAGTCATCCCCTACAATTCCTGTCTTCGATAACTCCCTCTACCGCCATATTCTATCATTCTGCTCCTTCTTCTTGTTACATACATGTTCCTTTCTTCACCGATTCTGAGGAGAATCTCATCTTTCCTTACCATATGAGGCCATTCTTCTGCAGCAACACATCTCAAACCATTATATTCTCTTCTGTTGCACCACAACCGTACAATTCCGTGCTTCAGATGCACATTATCGGAAATATGTTCCTCATAGTAAGGCCAGCGTTTGATATTACAAGGACTTGCGGAAAAGTAATGCCTCTGAATTTTTTTACGTAGAGCCTCATAAGGCTCTGAAAGGTGGCTACACTGAGTCACAGCACCAGAGATTGCGCCAAAGAGTATTATTCAGCCTGACAGTTGCAGCTGAGAAGTTGCTGTGGGCAGTTGTAGTTCTGAGGTAGGCATGATCAGTGCTTGTTGAGACGTTGTCGATAGAGTACTAGTTATGAGCATGTCGTGTGCAGTTGTTCTGTTGGGCAAGACACCAGATGTTATTCGATTGGGGATGTTGTAATGATCAAAGTGTATTTGTAGTCAATATATATGGAGGTAAAGAAATTTTTTTATTGTAGATGTCCTAAATAACAATGCCTCTTGGTCACAGGTTCAGTCAACAAAGCATCTGGCTCGTGTTCTTGTATTAGACTGTAATTATGGTTTCTATGTGCAATCATAGTATTTCTGTGTTTTTTTCTAATTACTTCATTGTAAATGGCGTTTAAAGCACCTTGTCGTATTGAGGAAGAACCGTGCCAGATGTGTACGTTGAATCACACTTCCACACAGAACAGTTACATTTGTACTTTGTTGTTTCGTAGCTTTTATAGTTGCTGGGGACTTAATTAATTAATTGTGTTAACGGAAATTTTCTTTTATTCTTTGTTGTTATTCTCTGCAGTCAGATTGCGTACTAATATTATTCAGGGCCAACCGGTTACGAGACTGCGTAATCGGACAAACAGCGACTAAAATTAAAATTATTAGCATTTTATTTAATTAAGCTCCCATGCACGTGGCGACCGCTGCTTCGGATCGTCCCTTGGAATTCTTTTGATAGTAAAAATAGCAGACAGTAGGATTGTTGTAGTAATTTGTAGTTTAGTAATTGTAGTCTATATTGCATGTGTAGATTTGATAACTTAGCATTTGCAGTTGTCTTGTCATTCTTTTAATGGTATTTTGACAGAATTTAATTTTTGATGTCTTGTATACGGGTTTGACAATTTTGTGCAACTAAGAAGATTTTAATTGTTCGTTAGGCGTGCTTGTCGGGAACCATTTCGTGTGAATGGTATTGTTGGTGATAGAATGTTACATTCTGTGTAATTTTCGTATTGTCAGGAGTTTTGTATGTTTTGAAAATGATTACGCGATCGATGAAAAAGGCAGAAATGATGGATAGTGAGAATGACGAAATTGTTAACATGGCGAACTCGCCAACACATGACAACAGTATGATGAATAAAGAAGTAGAAAACAATTTAATAAGTCGGGAAAATAGTCCGGAACCAGTTCGAAATTTTTCACACTTAAAAATTTTTCAGAATTCGAGATTAACGACAGAAGATTCTGGAATAGTATCGCACACAGATAGCTTTACAGCTATGACGAAGGAAGTTGGTTTTGCGGGAAATGTTAGGGGCGTAAAGAATTTCGAACCAGTTAATATGGAGCAGCTTATGAGTGCAATATTAAATTTGGGATCTGAATTAAAAATAGTGGCAACACGGTTAGAAACTGATATGGGAACAATGGAAACACGGTTAGACTCACAAAGAGGAGCAATTAAAACCGAGATGGAAACAATGGAAACACGGTTAGACTCACGAATAAGGATATGTTTTTAAAACATGAAAGATGAATTAAAGAAAGAAATTAGAGAAGAAGTACAACCGATTTTGAATGCTCACAATAGTAGATTAATTTCAATAGAAATCAGACAAAAGGAACAGGATAGAGAACAGAAAGAGAGAGATCGCTTGATAGTACAAAAATTTTCAGAGTTAAATTTAAAACGCGCACACCATAAGGAAGATATATTTGAAAAAAAAAACGAGGAATCTGCATCAAATGACAGAATAAATAACCTAACACAACAGTATGAACAGTTAACTACTAAATGTGTTAATACTGAAACCCGAGTCGCGACACTTACGGGTGACGTAAATAAACAGAAAGAAAAAATAGGTGACTTAGCGGAAAGAGTTGAGGAGATTTCAGATAAATTGACAAGTCTTAGTTTAAATGGGGTCAGAGATTCAGACGATACAGCTCCATTGCCATTTGCAGAAACCGAAAAGTACCAGAACATAAATAAACATGTTGAAAATTAGGGAAAATTTAATGGACGCGTTAAAAGAGAATTTGATGCGTTACTAAAGCAAGTCAAACAAATTGAAAGCGAAATCGTAGGAAAAGACAGCAGAAGAAATGTAGAATCACAGATAGCAGAGGGTTTTGAAGAAAATAATGTATTTCATTTACGAGAAGCAACAAGAGAGCGCCAGGCGCGCGAACTTGACAATAATCGAATTTGGGACGGGAACAGACGCGGTAGGTCTTTGTCGCCACGAGGCGAAAACTTTGCCTACAAACACTTCTTAACTGTTCGGAAATTTAAGATCTTTCGCAATTCTAAGAATGACATACATCCATGTTCACCGTTAGATCAGTTTATGTACGCACGTCCACCAAATTGGCCACTAAGTCACAAACTGGAAATTATGTTTGGATATTTAGAAAACGAACCAGCGACGCGGATGCGCGCACTTATTAAAGATTGCAATAATTTAAATGATTTTTATCATGCATTTATATCGGCATATTGGTCCGAAAACACGCAAGACAGAGTCAAACATAGTCTTATTATGCAGCGCAATTTTAAACAGTCAGTTCCGCACGCCTGCAGAATAGTTTGAAGTTCCTTTCCAACCCTTATAGCCCGACTGAATTAATTCGCGTTTGTTTAATCAAGCTGCCACAAGGACGTTATATGGATAATTTTGAAAATGACAGACCTAACAGACAGGACAATAGATACCAGCCTTATGACAATAACAGACGGTCTAACAGAAATTACACAGGCAATTATAATAACGGAAATCCGTACCGGAATGATCAATCATACGGAAACAGTAATCGGTATCATAAAGACAGAAATTATTCATACAATAATAGAAATTCTTATTACTAAAATAACCAGGGTAGTAGATATAACAATAATTTCAGAAGTGACAGTCGAAATTACACAAGACGCAGTCATGCAGACAGACAGGAAAATAGAAATTTTAATAACAGACACAACCAAGAATTTATATCTAACAGACAAGAGGGACCTAATTGGCATCCTCCGCGTGATAAAAATTCAGAGAGACAAGTGTAAATCCTAGAAACTGATCCGCGAAATGACGGGAAGAATCAAAGAAGTTACGTGAACAATCGACAATGACTTGTAGCTTCGGATTCTGGCAGGAATATAGACGGTTCAGAAAGTAATGACACCACGAGTTTACACTACGTACGCCTGGAAGACATGAGAGACATTTTGCTAGACGAAAAGGAAAATAATGTAGATGCATTTTTACATCCTGTTATTGAAGTATGTTAATGAGGAAGTACTGAACAGGATTGGGGAGAAGAGAAGTTTGTGGCACAACTTGACCAGAAGAAGGGATCGGTTGGTAGGACATGTTCTGAGGCATCAAGGGATCACCAATTTAGTATTGGAGGGCAGCATAGAGGGTAAAAATCGTAGAGGGAGACCAAGAGATGACTACACTAAGCAGATTCAGAAGGATGTAGGTTGCATTAGGTACTGGGAGATGAAGAAGCTTGCACAAGATAGAGTAGCATGGAGAGCTGCATCAAACCAGTCTCAGGACTGAAGACCACAACATCAACATTGAAGTATGTGTGCGTATGAATAAGTTCACTGCAGTTTTAGATTCTGCGAGTCCATTGAATGTTTAGTGAATCAGTTTTTTTGTATATGTGTAAGAACTATTGCTTGTCTTGTGTTACCTGTTTCTAAAACTACAATTCGAGGATCTATTTCCGGAAAAAGTGTGGAAGTCTAACAACAGACCAACTTAAATTTCATTTGTCAAGGATATGAATTTTCTGCTAATTTTATTATTGTTCCATTACTCAGTACACAAATTATATTAGGTATGGAGTTTCTTAACACACATAAGGCAATTTTAAACTTTAAGAACGGAAGTGTGAACTTGACTGTTGTCGAAATGCCGAGATGATTAAAATTTTTTGAGCGTTTAACTAACTCTGAATCAGACACAAAATGTTTAAGGTTTCTTACTTCTAATATTTGCGCTGAGCATTATGACGACAATGTGTTCATTCATGACAACGACAATAGATACAGAGACGCGATTGATGATATAATTAATAGAGAAGAATTAATTAATGAAAAGGTTAACAAAGCTGAAGTGACAGATGCAGTTGCAAGAGAAGAATTGCAGCAAATTTTGACTTCACATGCTACAGTATTTAGTCATCACACAGGAACTACACAAAGCTTTCAGTATTTATTTAAAGTAAAAGAACACACACCATTTCGAGGAAAAGCGTACGCTATTCCTTTGGCTTATAGAGACAAGGTTAAGAGTGAACTTCAATACATATTAGATCAAGGCATTATTGAGCCAGTTGTCAGTCCTTATACCAGCCCATTACACGTCGTTCTTACAGAGGATGGGTCACTTTGTTTGGTTTTGGATTCCAGACGGATAAAAAATATCATCATTCCTGAAACTGACCGTCCACAAAATTTAGAAGAACTTCTTCAAAATTTCCATGGAATTAAAGTTTTATCCACGATTGATACGCGCGCAAGTTTTTGGCAAATAGAACTCCACCCTGATTGTAGAAAATACTCTGCCTTTTTAGCATTTGGTAACTGTTATCAATTTCGGAAATTACCTTTTGGACTTACTATATCTTTTGCAGCATTCACTCGTAGTTTAAACGAAATTTTACCTGTTTATCTTCGTGACAATATTACTTTATATGTTGACGATTTTCTTATTGCTAAACGTTCTTGGAGTGAGCCCAACAAAATTTTGAATTCATTATTACGTATTTTTGCAAGAGTTGGCATTGCAGTGAACTTGGAAAAATCTGAATTTGGTCGTTATCAGGTGAAATTTCTTGGTCATATTATTTCTACAGAAGGTACTCTTCCTGATCCAGATAAACTAGACGCTATTCGTAATTATGCTGTTCTTACTACAAAACGTGATGTTCGTAGTTTCGTGTCTGTAATTTTCTTAGACGCTTTGTGAGATTGGATAATTTCGCCACACCTCGTTTATGTGAACTATCTGGAAAGGATTCTAATTGGTGTTGGGATCAGGAAGCTCAATCAGAATTTGAACAACCTCGTGATGCTTTAGTTGTTGCTCCACTTCTTTCACATCCGGAATTATCTAAAGATTTTTGTTTGGCGACGGACTCATCATACAAAGGCCTAGGTGCACACTTATTTCAAGACATAGAAGAACACGGCGTTATAGTACAGAAAACTATTGCATTTGGAAGACATGTTCTCTCTAAATCAGAAAAGAATTATTCGATTACGGAACTTGAAGCCTTGGCTGTTGTTTGGGCTTTCACAAAATTTCGCATCCTTTTGTATGGCAGACACACAAAGGTTTACACCGATCATCAAGCTCTGGAATTTCTCATGTAAACAAAATTAACACATGGAAGATTGTCACGATGGGCTCTGTATCTACAGGAATTTGATTTTATTATTGTTTACATACAGGGTTCTTCAAATATTATTGCTGATGCTTTATCACGTGCACCTAAGGGTTTGAAACAAAGTGCTGAAGAGGATTACAAAGAAAACAATTATTGTTTGATGTATATTCAAGGTGTTGCGTTTGAAAATTTTATTTCGTCTTCGCTCCAGGACATCGCTAAGGAGCAAAACAAGGATCCAATCTGGAAGGACATTAAGGAGAAAAGGAGGAGAAAGGAAAGCGTTGCGATTAGACAGTATTATTTAGTTCGCAATGATATTCTCTTCAAACGAAAATTGGTCGACAACTCTGTTTGCTTAGTTTACATTCCTGATGAGTGGGTTAATAAATTGATTTGGTATACACATTTCAGTTATGCACACTTTGGTCCCAGAAAATGCTTTCATAAATTACTAGAAAATTGCTACTTCAGTAAGAAGGAAAAACGTATTCGATCTGTTCTTGCCAAATGCAAATTATGTCAGAAGGCTAAGCCGCCAACTATTTCTCACAGAGCACCGTTGTTTCCTATCATTCCAGCTGCAGTCAATTTGTTCGGTCCAGTGGTTCGTTCTACTAATGGTTTTGCGTACATTTTGGTAGCAGTGGAATTGACATCAAAATATGTGTGCTTTACACCTTTACGCAAAGCAACAGCTCGTTCGGTATCTAATGCTTTCACCAAACATTTTCTTAAAGAAGTGGGTCATGTTGATAAGGTTATATCAGATAATGGATCACAGTTTCGCTCCAAAATTTGGCTTCGTACACTGCGGCGTCGTAAGATTAAACCAATTTTCATTTCTCTTTTTCACCCTCAATCTAACGCTTCAGAGAGATGGATGAAGGAAATCAATAAATTGTGTCGACTTTATTGCCATCGGAATCACAGAACGTGGGATCAGTATGTTCGTATTTTTCAAAACATTCTGAATGAACTCGCTAATGATTCAACTTCTTTACCGCCTATATTGATATTAAAAAATAAAACACCGACAAATCGCATTTCTGAAATCGTTCCTTTCCCGCCTCACGGAAACTGCACCATTCTGAAGTTGTCAACCTGGCTCTACAAAATATTGCATCTGCGGCTGTTAGAAGAGAGAAATCAGCTAAATGTCCTGGTCGTTTAAAAACCTTGTCAGCTGGTCAAAAAGGTGTTAATTAAGCCTCACCGTTTGTCTCACAAAGGAAAAGGCTTGTGTGGCAAATTTTTTCTGCTTTATAACGGTCCATATAGAGTTCGCAAAATTATTCATGATAACACTGTCGAAGTAGAAACTCTTAAATCAAGGCGCTCTAAGGGAATACATCATATATCGAACGTTAAAATTTTTTGTGGAATGACATACTGTTGATAAACTAACAGTTACGCGTAAACACGCAGAGAATACAAGGTTACCGCGCCGAGTTCTGGTGGCGGCACATACTCAAAGAAACAGTCAAGTTTGCGCGCCGCACAAGGCAGTCGTTGACCACAAACAATTACTTCTTACGTCACGCGTACCTACAGGTGATCGAGCGCTCAGTGCGAACGCACTGACAGCCGTAAACAAATACACAGTCTCATTTCTCTGATTAAATTCAGTATAAAGCTATAGTGAGTGACTCGATAAATTATGTTATTAACGTTCAGTATTTTTCAGCATACAGTTGTATAAAACATTTAAGAACTTCAGGTAAATTCTGTGTGTGTCCGACGTTAAGAGGACTTGCTATCGAGAAAATTTCAAGAAGAATGTAATTTAGAAGAAGAAAGTAATAAACTAAAAAGGCAGCTATTAAGTGAGTTTATTTTTCAGGTAACATATTTCTACTTAGATATGTACTTTAGACGTAATATGCTGCTCGAGATTACGTGATTTATACTTTGTGCTAAATTTTATGTTCTATGAATTTACTTGTGAAGCGACGTGCTTGCGTACATTTGCTGATTTTGACAAAGTTTTATTAATGAACAGGGTTGTTAATAGTGTATATTATGCATCGCTTGGATGCTATGCTTTTTCACTAATATCACATTTTCTTTTTATTATGTTCCTGCTGTGCTTATTTATTTAAATTATAATTGTCATCTGATTAATTGTGCTGATATGGTTGTATGTAGGCTATACTTTGTGATTTATCTGCTTGCGCCTTCATGTTTACTTATTAAGATTACATATAACATTTATTTGCTTATGCTGATATGATGCTAATGACCTGTTTATTATGTTACATACATATTTTCTGCTTTGCGTATGGATTGCATATTTAAACATTTCTGTTTTGTTGTCATAACTACTCTTTAATTTGGTATATAGAAATGCTGATATGTGGTGTACGAACATGGAGTTTAGGTCACTCTATGGTATTAATTAAAGATTGTTCGCTTGGCAGAGCCTCATTTTTGGGATTGTGCTAAATCCACTTGTTAACGTTCTGTTCTCTACTGATATAATTACTCGGTATTGCATATCTTGCTTCCGCGCAGTGCCTCATACACTCCTGGAAATTGAAATAAGAACACCGTGAATTCATTGTCCCAGGAAGGGGAAACTTTATTGACACATTCCTGGGGTCAGATACATCACATGATCACACTGACAGAACCACAGGCACATAGACACAGGCAACAGAGCATGCACAATGTCGGCACTAGTACAGTGTATATCCACCTTTCGCAGCAATGCAGGCTGCTATTCTCCCATGGAGACGATCGTAGAGATGCTGGATGTAGTCCTGTGGAACGGCTTGCCGTGCCATTTCCACCTGGCGCCTCAGTTGGACCAGCGTTCGTGCTGGACGTGCAGACCGCGTGAGACGACGCTTCATCCAGTCCCAAACATGCTCAATGGGGGACAGATCCGGAGATCTTGCTGGCCAGGGTAGTTGACTTACACCTTCTAGAGCACGTTGGGTGGCACGGGATACATGCGGACGTGCATTGTCCTGTTGGAACAGCAAGTTCCCTTGCCGGTCTAGGAATGGTAGAACGATGGGTTCGATGACGGTTTGGATGTACCGTGCACTATTCAGTGTCCCCTCGACGATCAGCAGTGGTGTTCGGCCAGTGTAGGAGATCGCTCCCCACACCATGATGCCGGGTGTTGGCCCTGTGTGCCTCGGTCGTATGCAGTCCTGATTGTGGCGCTCACCTGCACGACGCCAAACACGCATACGACCATCATTGGCACCAAGGCAGAAGCGACTCTCATCGCTGAAGACGACACGTCTCCATTCGTCCCTCCATTCACGCCTGTCGCGACACCACTGGAGGCGGGCTGCACGATGTTGGGGCGTGAGCGGAAGACGGCCTAACGGTGGGCGGGACCGTAGCCCAGCTTCATGGAGACGGTTGCGAATGGTCCTCGCCGATACCCCAGGAGCAACAGTGTCCCTAATTAGCTGGGAAGTGGCGGTGCGGTCCCCTACGGCACTGCGTAGGATCCTACGGTCTTGGCGTGCATCTGTGCGTCGCTGCGGTCCGGTCCCAGGTCGACGGGCACGTGCACCTTCCGCCGACCACTGGCGACAACATCGATGTACTGTGGAGACCTCACGCCCCACGTGTTGAGCAATTCGGCGGTACGTCCACCCGGCCTCCCGCATGCCCACTATACGCCCTCGCTCAAAGTCCGTCAACTGCACATACGGTTCACGTCCACGCTGTCGCAGCATGCTACCAGTGTTAAAGACTGCGATGGAGCTCCGTATGCCACGGCAAAGTGGCTGACACTGACGGCGGCGGTGCTCAAATGCTGCGCAGCTAGCGCCATTCGACGACCAACACCGCGGTTCCTGGTGTGTCCACTGTGCCGTGCGTGTGATCATTGCTTGTACAGCCCTCTCGCAGTGTTCGGAGCAAGTATGGTGGGTCTGGCACACCGGTGTCAATGTGTTCTTTTTTCCATTTCCAGGAGTGTATTTTAAGATAAGAAAATGAACTGCTACAATTCTACGAACGACATTGGTACAAGAAACTTCATTGAAGTCACATGAGCTGGAGGTTTTATGGAAGCTGTATAAATTTATTGTAATAGAAAGTAAGCTAACGACATGACATACCAACACTAGGTTTAAACCATTGACAGTTATTACACTGCATTCTTCGTGAGCAATTGAAATAACAAGTGACACTTGACACAATAAATACTCCACATGTTTGCTTCTGTTTTGCCATGATTCTTGAAGTGGTGTACACACTGTGAAATATTACGATCATTCACACTCCGTACTCGTGCTTACTTACTGAAAGTTATTCAAACTAAAGGCTGTTAGAGGTCATATATGCATTTCTTTTGCTTAATGATGGACAAGGTAACCAAACTGAATTTTTTAATTCATAATGAGTAGAAGATTTGGGTCAGGTGGATAACACAGAGGTTGTGTGTGGACATTGTGTCTTGGGATTGCATGGAATGATAAATTGAAGTTTGCACAAGGATTTTATCTGTACTTGTTCGAGGAGACTGACTAGAGGAAAGAGTTGTTATGGAAGTGAAATGCTATTGGCGTATATATCGACGTATTGAAGAGGTATTATTGAAGTACTGAGATTGTGTGATGTTGATGATTATTGGAGTTTTGGTGCATAAGAGGTAAGGTAAATGATATTGGTGATAAGGTTTATATGTATCGACGTATTGAAGAGGTACTATTGAAGTATTAAGATTATGTGATGCTGATGATTATTGGAGTTTTGGTGGATAAGAGGTAAAGTGAGGAGCATATTTTTTTTCGTTGGTTTATACGGAACAAAGAGGATGAAGATGACAGACTAGAACATTCAAGTGGAAGGAAGATGGTCTACATACACACTTTGTTAAATCAATAAGCAGTATATATATATATATATATATATATATATATATATATATATATATATATATATATATATATATATATATATATGGAAAAAGGAAGTATTTGCATATCATGGCACACTTACAGTTGTTCAGAAAAAGTTCGCTTGGCAAACATTGGTCTTCACATGCTGACTATGACGTTGACTAACTATTATTGACTGTTATACACCGTACCACTACTACTTGATACACATATTGAGCATCAAATTTTGACAGAATTGCATTTACACAGATAACACCATTCAATTACACAGTAGTACTTAAGTGTGGATGAAAGATGAGTGAGTGTGTTTTGTGTGTTTCCTTTCCTAATTCCAAATAATTGGTACTGACCAATCTCCTAAATATTATTTTAATTGTTTGTTGTAGCTTGCACTGACATCCATAAATATTATAGGTTTAATGACATTTGTGTATTTGAAATAGTTAATGTTACAATTATCTGACATCATTTGTGTGTTTATTATAATTTCTAAGTTTAGTGTAATAGCATTGATAACAATTTTGTAAAAGCAACTGTGTGTGCGTTCAAACTGTTGTTCGTGCTTACACGTATTAACATTGGTGGGTGCCACTTGCAAATGTTTAATTTCTGCTGATAAACTCTGATGAACTGTCTGATTAGTGATAGTGAATGTTATGGACTGTTACCTGCATTTGTTCAACATTGCTGGGTGCCACTGATGGAACTGCTTCTACTGAAATGATGTCACTTGTTGGTGTCTGCACCTGTTCAACATTGTTGGGTGCCACTGATAGAACTGCTTCTACTCAAATGTCACTTGTTGGTGTCTGCACCTGTTCAACATTGCTGGGTGCCACTGATGGAACTGCTTCTACTGAAATGATGTCACTTGTTGGTATCTGCACCTGTTCAACATTACTGGGTGCCACTGATGGAAATGCTCTACTGAAATAATGTTACTTTTTGTTGTCTGCACCTGCTCAACATTACTGGGTGCCACTGGTGGAACTGCTTCTACTGAGATGATGTCACTTGTTGGTGTCTGCACCTTTCAACATTGCTGGGTGCCGCTGATGGAACTGCTGCTACTGAGATAATGTCACTTGATGTTGTCTGCACCTGCTAGCCATTTCTGGGTGCAGTTGTTCGAGCTGTTTAAATACTGTTTATGAAATGTTATGAGACTGCTATTAGCACCTGTTGACCATTGCTGGGTGATACTGTTTGAACTGTCAACTACTCTGAGGAGTGCTACTTGGTTATTGAACTATTGAATGGATTTTATGTGAATATTTGTATAAACTGATTTTTTGGGTGTTTACTGTTGATGAAATGTTACGAGACTGCTATTTGCACCTGTTGACCATTGATGGGTGATACTGTTGGAACTCTCAATTACTCTGAGGAGTGCTACTTGTTTAATGAACTATTGAAATGTTTTTATGTGAATATTTGTATAAACTGATTGTTTGTGTGTTTACTGTTTATAAAATGTTATGAGACTGCTATTTGCACCTGTTGAACATTGCTGGGCGGTACTGCTGGAACTGTCAACTGCTCTACTTGTTTATTGAACTGTTGAAAGGATTTTATGTGAATATTTGTATAAACTGATTTTTTGTGTGTTTACTGTTTATGAAATGTTATGAGACTCCTACCTGCACCTGTTCGTCATTGCTGACGCTATTGATTGAATTGTTTAACCACATGATACTTGTGTGATAATTTTTGTCTGTATTTTTGGACGAATTTGTTGGTATTTTCACCAATGCTGCAAAAAAATACCATCAAATTCTAGCCCGTGGAGGAGGGGCATATGGAAGGTCGCTACACTGAGTCACAGCGCCAGAGATTGCGCCAAAGAGTATTATTCAGCCGCCTCCACTGGCAGTTGCAGCTGAGAAGTTGCTGTGGGCAGTTGTAGTTCTGAGGTGGGCGTGATCAGTGCTTGTTGAGACGTTGTCGATAGAGTACTAGTTGTGAGCATGTCGTGTGCAGTTGTTCTGTTGGGCAAGACACCATATGTTATTCGATTGGGGATGTTGTAATGATCAAAGTGTATTTGTCGTCAATATATATGAAGCTAAAGAATTTTTTTTAATTATATATGTCCTAAATAACAATGCCTGTTGGTCACAGGTTCAGCAACAAAGCATCTGGCTCGTGTTCTTGTATTAGACTGTAATTATGGTTTCTATGTGCAATCATAGTATTTCTGTTTTTTTAATTACTTCATTGTAAATGGCGTTTAAAGCATCTTGTCGTATTGAGGAAGAACCGTGCCAGACGTTTACGTTGAATCACACTTCCACACACAGAACAGTTACATTTGTGCTTTGTTGTTTCGTAGCTTTTATAGTTGCTGGGGACTTAATTAATTAATTGTATTAACGGAAATTTTCTTTCATTCTTTGTTGTTATTCTCTGCCGTCAGATTGCGTACTAATATTGTTCAGGGCCAACCGGTTACGAGACTGCGTAATCGGACAAACAGCGACTAAAATTAAAATTACTAGCATTTTATTTAATTAAGCCCCCATGCAGCTCTTCAAATAAAACAAAGTTATAAACTAGAGAACTCAGAAATGTAGCGTGTAACGTGACGGTGTGTAGGGCGCAACTATGTCGGCGCGTGAGAAACAGGGTACTGTAATGTAGTTTCGAATTCGAAAGTTCGTCCACACATGGACCAACCACTCCTTCAGCCTGGCAACGCCACACCACACAGCAGCGATACGACATCTGCCATAGCCATATGCCTTGGGTTTACTACAATCGATCATACTCCATAGAGTGCCGACTTGGTCGCGCCAGATTTTCGTTAGTTTCAAAATCTTGGAGAACACCTTCGAGAATTTTACTTTGCTAGTGGGAAGCGGTGTATGCATAGATGAGATTCTGGCTATGTCGGCATACATTCTCGATTGAATGCATCAACAAATAACTCTCTCTTTTGGATAAATTTGTTTGTCCCCAGGGTGACTGTGTTGAGAAAGACATAGATACATCCCTCCAGTTTCCAGAACTCCTGAAGACAGACGTTGACCGTGGATATTATATCACACACACTCCCTTTGACTGCTCAGAGATGTCACAAAACCTGCCCAAATATGCTTGAGCAGTGCCTATTGGACGGATGGGGTCTGACAGTCGATCAGTTCCAGTCATTCCACCAGGAAGGAGTACACGGCTAGTGTTGTCTGTAGATCAACCATGCCAGGAAAGGTTCTGAACAAGGGAAGTGTCTAGGTGACTCGAGTGGACCAAAGCGGTGTTTTCGGACATAGAGAGGCAAGGGCTACTACTGCGGTAGATGACCGCTATCTGTGGATTATGGCTCGGCGGAACCCTGACAGTAACGTTGAATAATGCTCTTTGTGCAGCCACAGGATGTTGTGTTATGACTGGAACGTTGCGCAATACGCTGCATGACGCGCAACTTCACTCGCGAAGTCCATGGCCAGATCCATCTATGCAACCACGATACCATGCAGCACAGTACCGACGGGCCCAGCAACATGCCGAATGGACTGCTCAGGATTGGCATCAAGTTATCTTCACCGATGAGTGTAACATATGCGACACAATCGTCGGGGACATGTTTGGAGGCAACCCGGTTAGCCTGAAAGCCTTAGACACACTGTCCACCGAGTGCAGCAAGGTGAGGTTCACTGCTGTTTTGGGGTGGCATTATGTGCGGCCGACGTACGCCGCTGGTGGTCATGGAAGGCAGCGTAACGGTACATGAATGCCATCCTCCAACCGATAGTTCAACAATATCGTCAGCATATTGGCAAGGCATTTGGCTTCATGGACAACAATTAGCGCCCCCTTCGTACACACCTTATGAATGACTTCCTTTAGGATAACGACATCGCTCTACTAAAATGGCCAGCATGTTCTCGAGACATGAACCCTATCGAAGATGCCTGGGATAAAGTGAAAAGGGCTGTATATGGACGACGTGAACCACCAACCTCTTCGAGGGATTTAAGCCAAATAACCGGAGGATGCGGCAGTCTGGACCAACAGTGCCTTGATGAACTTGTGGATACAATGCCATGACGAATACAGGCATGCATCGATGCAAGAGGACTTGCTACTGAGTATTAGAGGTACCGGTGTGTACAGCAATCTAGACCACCAACTCTGAAGGTCTCACCGTATGGAGGTACAACATGAAATGTGAGGTTTTTATGAGCAATAACAAAGGCGGAAATGATGTTTATGTTGTTCTAGATTCCAATTTTCTGTACAGGCTCCAGAACTCTCGGAACCGAGGTGATGCAAAGCTTTTTTTGATGTGTGTGCGTAGTTTTGAAGAATAAAGATGTAGAACTTTAATTTTGTTTTAAAAATGTATGAGTTTTTACATGAAATATTCAGAAACATTGCTTTTCTGCACGCCTTCGTAATAGACTTCTTTTGGTTAGGAAAGCTCTCTTTGTCAGTGCTAGACTGCTTTTTATGTCCTCCTTGCGTTATCACTCATGAGTTATTTTGTTGCCTAGGTAGCAGAATTCGTTAACATCATCTACTTCGTGATCCCCAGTTCAGATGTTAAGTTTCTCGCTATTCTCATTTCTGGTAATTCTCTTTGTTTTCGTCTTTCTTTGACTTATTATCAAACCACGTTCTGCACTCATTAAACTGTTCATTACATTCAACGGATAAGGTAATTCTTCTTTATTTTCACTGATTATAACAATGTTATTAGCGAACCTTAATAATAATGTCGTTACATCTCAAATTTTAATCCCACTCTTCAACCTCTTATTTCCGTCATTGCTTCTTCTATTAAGAGACTGAACAGTAGGAACGAAGCATACATCCATAACCTTACACCCTTTTTAATTCGAGGTTTTCCATGGTCTTCCAATGTTTTCCCCCTCTTAGTTCATGAACGGATTGTAAGTAACCCATCTCTCCCAATGGGGATTTTACACTCCCGAAAAAAATCCTATGAACGTTTCTTTTTCTTTTCTCCTCAAGCGCAACGTCAGCACTGTGTTTGTGGTGCTTTGCCTTTCCTAAAGCCAAACTGATCGTCATGTAACAAATCCGCTGTTTGCTTTTCCATTCATCCGTATATCATTCTTGTCAGAAATTTGGATGCCGGTGCTGTTAAGGTGATTCTGCGATAGTTCTCGCACTTACCTCCTCTTGCTATCTTCGGAACTGTGTGGATGCTATTTTTCCGGAAACCTGATGGTACGTTGTCAGTCTCATATATTCTGCATACCAACTTGAATAGTCGCAGTTAGTCCCTGAAAAACAACGTACTGTTAGACAAAATAACTTCAAAAGACGTTTCGCATTTCAGACCGCATCGAACGTACTCATATCTACAAGACAAATACGTTTCTTATTTAAAAGAGAATTAATGCAGTCACATATTTGAACGAAAAAGTCTTCAATAAAAGTATAGAAGGGCAGATATACGGTTGCCCTTTCCTCACATGAGATCCTGCGAAACATGTGTGTAGAGAAACAGGTAGATTCCATATTCCTAAATTTGACACGGTGCCTCAGTGTATATCGTTATGGAAGGTCCGCATATACGTGTTAGGTTCTCTGAGTGGGTCGAAGACTTCTAAAGTACTGGGACCCAGTTCATTGTCTTTGACAGCAAGTGTCCGACAGAGACAAAGGTGTGCCCGCATCTCGTGGTCGTGCGGTAGCGTTCTCGCTTTCTGCGCCCGGGTTCCCGGGTTCGATTCCCTGCGGGGTCAGGGATTTTCTCTGCCTCGTGATGGCTGGGTGTTGTGTGGTGTCCTTAGGTTAGTTAGGTTTGAGTAGTTCTAAGTTCTAGGGGACTGATGACCATAGATGTTAAGTCCCATAGTGCTCAGAGCCATTTGAACCATTTTTGAGACAAAGGTGTAGTGCCTCAGGGCAGTTTGATAGGCCCGGTCTTGCTCCCCGTATATATATACGGATATGAAAAAAAAGGGAAAAAAGTTACCACACGGTAATTAACCGACCGCCAATCCTGAGTCATCGGGCACGGTATGGGGGTCATGAGGTCAGCACACCGCCCTCCCAGCCGTTGACGACGTTTAGACCCTGCAGCGGCTACCTCTAAATCAAGTAGCTCCTCAATCGGCGTAATAAGTGCACTCCTGTCCAGGCCCTTCAGCAAGGAAAAATCCCTAGCAGTACTGGGAATCCAACCTGGGACCACCGCCTGAGGGTCTGTCACGTTGTCCACTCGGCTACAGACTCAAATCGACGGTTGTTTGCTGACGATGCTGTACTGAACGGGAAAGTGTTGTCGTTGACTGACTGCAGAAGGATGTAGTTTCACTCACACAGAGTACCTGTTTACTGTGATGACGGCAGCTTACTAAAAAATTAAGTTATTGCACATGAGTGGAGAAAAGAATTTGTAATGTGTCACTACAATGTTAGTGCTGTGGGGCTTGACACAGGCATTTCGTTTAAATGTCTAGGCGTACAAATGAAAAGCGATATTAAATATAACGAACACATACGGTTGGTCATAGGGAAAGCGATTTGTCGACTTGGGTTTATTGGGAGAATTTTTAGAAATGCGTAGCTCATCTACAAAAGTAGTTACAAAACAATAGTGCGATTCATTTTTGAATACCACTCATTTTTGAATACCACTCGAATGTTTGCAATCCCTGGCGGCTCATATTGAAGGATAACATCGATTCAGTTCTGAGGCACAGTGCTAATTTTTTTCCCGTAGGATCGATTAGCACGTGAGAACTAAGGAGATGTTTCTTGAACTCAAATGGGAATTCCTGAAGAGATGTTCGTTTCGTGAAACACTATCGAGAAAATGTAGAGACACCCACTTTTGTAGCTGATTCGTTGGTTGATTTTTTTTTTTTTTTGAGAGGGGGGGGGGGGATGGATGGGACCGTTATGTAGATAACTACGTGTCGTTCCTACTGTCGCTGTCGTACATTTTACGTACGGACCGCGAAAAGAAGTAAAGAGAAATTAAGGCTCTCACAGAAGCATACAGACAGCCGTTTCTCCTGAGCTCCATTTGCTAGTGGAACGGGAAAGGAAATAAGTAGCCGTGGTACGAGGTACATTCTGTCGTGCTTCGTACGGTGGTTTGGGCTGTACGTATGTAGATATAGGTGTGTATAAGTACTTTCGTATGTATAGTGTACAAAATTGCTTCTCATGGTGAGAGTAATAATCATATTTTATAGCATAGATGTGGTGCAGTCCTTACTTGTTACACATACGTCACATCTATTTCATGAAATCTGGTAATATCAGACTCTGTAACACAATTTGAAAATTATATTGAATATTTTTATTGAAATATGTCAATATCAAATGAACGACTGTCCAGTTGCGCGTCAGGAATTAGGTCGTTTAGATAGGACCCTCCATAAGTGTATTCATTAGCAATATTCTTTCCGCAATGGTGGGTTTTAACAACAGCTCTTATCTTATTGTGAAACGTCACATTAATTTACATTAAGTTTGACGTACTCTACGTAAGTCTTCCTTTAATTTTCAACGAAGTGGTCTTGTAGCCATATGGGAGGTCGCTTCCACCGGAAACTCGTAGGGAGCGACGGACCGTGCAGGTTACCTCTAAACCATCCTAAGCGTTCTTTGGCTGTTACTATAAATTACCTGCTGTGGAGTGGAATAACGAGCGCGCAACACAAAGCGCTCTCCACACTATTTACTTCACCCGGCCGCCATAATCCCTGCTGTATAAGCCATAATACCCCTTGAGAAATTAGGATCGCAGCTGGATAAGGCGTGTTCCGCTAACTCTCGTGATACGTATGGCCCTGCTAAGAACGTCGATACGAAGAGTGAATTTGTTAATCTTGCGGGGATCAGGCGTTGGTTGTTTGGTTGATTTGGGGAAGGGGACCAAGCGGCGAGGTCATCGATCCCATCGGATTAGGGATGGATGGGGACGGAATCTCTCCGTGCCCCTTCAAAGGAGCCATCCCAGAATCTGCCTCAAGTGACTTAGGGAAATCACGGAAAACCTGCATCAGGATGGCAGGATTCGGGTTTGAACAGTCGTCCTTCCGAAGGCAAGTCCAGTGTGTTAACCACTGCGCCACCTCGCTCGGTACCGGCAGTAGTAAGCGACTGATTACACACTTAACAATCGTCGCGGAGTGGGCGCGCTGTTTCAGGCGCCATGTCTCGGATTGGGCGGTCCCTTCCGCCGGAGGTTCGAGTCCTCCCTGATGCTTGGGTGTCTGCGTTCTTCTCAGCATAAGTTAGTTTAAATTAGTTTAAGTAGTATGTAAGTCTAGGGACCGATTACCTCAGCATTTTGATCCCTTAGAAATTCACACACACGCTTGAACACACTTAAAAGAACAAAAATTTTACAACTTTATTTAACACAAACGATTTACATGGTGGACACACTGGTAAATTGAGCACATTTAATCATTCAGTTAAGGAAATGTGAATTATTGCTGAACCGTCTACAACACATACACTACTGCTAATGTGAAAAACGTGCCGATAAAAACATCTGATAGTGTCACACCCAAATAAATATTCAAATCTCCACTAATTAAAGCATCAACTTAACACCTGAATCTATTTGTGGACCAACGGATTTAAGCTTATAATGTAAAATCAAAATTACTTGCTGGGGCGCCACCAACTGTATCAGAGATCACTATTATGAAAGTACGTTACAGTAGCCAATAAAAGGATAATTCGGCATCAAAAACTTTTAAAAAGACCAAACACCGAAGTAAACAATGTAATATAAAAATTTTCTTTACAGGCACCAACGATCAGAATAAACACAGTACCCTTCCGTGGTTTTTAATCTCATAAGGGTATCTCACCGACACGTCACCACCGATTTCTTTCAAATTTATGGAATGTGCAGTGCTTGGCCGGTAATGATAGTGACTGAACTTAGAGCGGACGGGGAGAGGAATGCAACATTTATGTTAACGTAGTTTCCAGGCAGCTGATGACGCAGCGGAAAGACTACAGAACGGTAATCTGAAGGTCATGGGATCGAATCCCTAGGCAGAAGTTATTTCTTTTGTTTTCAGTTTTAATGTACCTTAAACTACAAGTAAACCGAAATAATGCACAATACATAGCATTCACTAATATTTTCATAAGAGGACTGCAAAGAAGGCAAAGAAAAATTTGGGATAGCAAAGAAAATATTTAGAAGACAGGACTGTAATTACACCATCCACGAGTACTCCAGGAAAAAAACTATAAGACACACACGACAAGTTAGTACATAAAGTTATGTCCTTTCGTTATTCCACAGTTGATGATTTACACTTCCTGGAGTTATACTCGTCATCCTTTTTATGAAAAATATTTAGACATAAAATAAATTGAGCGTCTCAGTTTATTTGCTGTGTAAGTAATGTACTTAAAATTTATGTAACATGTGAAGGTCTATGGTCCCTTGGCGGTATAACAAATGTTAGGTTTTAAATCACTGCACTCAAAAGAAACGGCCTTTTATATTACATATTTTGGTACTTGCACACTCACTTACTATAGCTTACTTCCACTTGATGTAGAATTGTGAAATGTGACAAGAAAGGAATTTTGGCAAGTAAAGGAAACAAAATCAGAAACCTGTTAATTTGTAATCAAAATATCCACGGGTGTACTGCCGGTCTACAGTGTCCAACGGGCACAATATTTCGGCGATCATACGAACGGACTGAGCTCCTGTGAACGTGCCGGTACGGAGATCCGTACGCTCTGGCTGCTCAGGGGGAAATGGGTTCGGTCGCGATGGCGGCCGATTTAAATACCCTCCGCCCGTGGCGCACTCCCTCCGCCGTCCGAGTCCCAGCGCCACGGTCGCGCGATGAAACAGATTGCAAAGGTGTCTGAGATGACGTCGGAGTGATGGCTCTGTCCGCCGTGGTCGTCACAACTATGCGTTTGCTCGATTTACTCTTGAGTAACCCAATCGCTGGTTCCCAAGCCTTGCTAAAATTATAGCCACAGTCACGGTTTATGAGGTCGTCATTGGTGCGAATTTCGATGGCCTCTCTAACAACGCTGTCCCAGTGTATAGACGTCTGTACCAGAAACCTCGTGCGTTCATAACCCATAGCGTGATTTTCCGACTAACAATGTTCAGGGACCGCCGATTTGCTCGGATACATCAGTCGAGTGTGCCTCTGGTGTTCACGACATCGATCCTCGACGGTACGCATCGTCTGACCAATAGACGACTTGCCACATTGACACGGAATGTGGTACACTCCGGCCTTCCCCAAACCGAGGTCATCTTTGGCGCTCCCCACCAGTGCACGAGTTTTATTCGGAGGACAAAACAAGCCATAGCGTACGGATCTCCGTACCTGCACGTTCACAGGAGCTCAGTGCGTCAGTTCACCTGATGATGGCGACATGTATGACCGCCGAAATATTGTGCCCGTTGGACACTGTAGACCGGCAGTATACCCGTAGATATTTTGCTTATCAAATGCGCCGGGAGAAACTGAAGAATCGCATTGTTAATTTGTAATTATATCACACGAAAAAATTCTTTTTTCATTTGTCATACGACCTCGGACTTGAAAGTAAAACATTCTCGAAAGGCTTGGAATCCCTGGGACTATCTTACCAGTATCAACGTCGATAATAGGCAAAAATAATAGCACTCATTGATTCCCACAATGGATGAACTCTCAGCAAACAACTATGTTTGTGTGGAACCCACAGCGCGCGAGTCCTGCTCACAGCTGGTCAGATTTTCTAAACCCTTGGCCATCTGGAGCTCCTCTTCCGTCACTTTTATTTATGGCCAAGTCCTACAAATTCTATAAATTTAGATGAAATGCCTGATGACGACGAGGCACGATCACTGTCTTATTAGAAACAGATTTCCAATAACGCGGGTTATATCGCAATCCAGATTTTATGCCGAAGAAGGACAGTGAGATCTCCCTCTGAAACTGTGTCTAGAACAAGACAATTACATTCGACTCCAGTCGCAATAGATCGTTCCACTAGTTTTACATTAGGTAGAGTAAAAAGAGCTAAGTTTACAGCTCTATAAAAGAAAAAAAAAATACAATGCTGCCACATATACTGCAGCACCTTAACAGCAATAACATATCGTTTATGATAAAGAAACAGTTTAACATCTGTAGCATCGCTTTGCAACATAAATAACATAGCGATAAAAGCCGTTTATGGCAATATACCGCCCAGGTGGTCAATGAGTATGGTTACATTTAAATTCTCCAGAAGCAAGTAGTGGGTGAGACCAGCATCAGCATGGTTCATTAGCACGAGTTGCCTACTCAAGGGCAAGCATACATTCAGGGGAAAACCTATTGTTGTCTTTTGATTGACAGTTCCTTAAACTACTGTTGTGCTAAATGGATTATGGCCTCCTGGGGATAACATGTCCTTCTGGAAAACCTCACCTCACATCTCCGCTACTCATCTTCCTCCCGGTCTTCCACTACAACCCTTCTCAAAACTCCCTTCACCAATACAAGCAAACTTTTTTATCAAACTATAGATAAATAACTAAGTTAATCAATTAATTAACCCAAGCTTGTCTGGAAATCCCCAGTCCTTCTCCTCCCCTCCCCACCTGGTAACTGGCGAGAACAGGACTCAAGTTGGTCGTCTGTTTGGTGAGAAAGCAATTGCAGTCCATTGCAATCTATGGAATATTTTTAAGCATTTTTTTGTAGATGAGGCAATGTGTGGAAAATTATTTAAACATTTTATACGATTCAGGGTAACATTTAGGATATTGAATTATATTTTTATCCCTAATATGCAATGAATATCATCAACATAGGTAAGTGTACGTAATTACATTGTTAAAAATCTTTTCCGCTGGCTGCAGGGCCTTTTGCGCCATGCTGACCGCTTCATGTACTCCCACACATCCAGGACCCACTGCACTCACTCGCTAATCCCTAAACAAGACCGTCAGGTGGCAGCAAATGTTTCCTATTGATTTCTGAGAAAGTCCTGTAGAATCACATACTCTGTCTCTCTCCCGCCCTCCCTCCCTTCCTCCTCTCTCTCTCTCTCTCTCTCTCTCTCTCTCTCTCTCTCTCTCTCTCTCTTTCTCAAGGGCCCATGTCCTGTCATGTGCCACTGCTGGGCCTGAACGCTCCATTGGTCGCCCTCAGTCCAAACTTCAAGCAAAGCATCGTTTTTCCCAAATTTGGAAGTCTTGGAAATATTACCTCACTCTAGCAGATTGATTGACTAATTAAATCAATAATCTTTGTATTTGACAGTTGTTCATTGCTTCCTAATAATGGTCACTAGGAATATAACACTTGGCGATATTCAATCCTACAACCACCTGGTTTCCAAACCCTACTGGCGTTTTTCCCCCTTGCCTCCTATCGGCGGATACAGACACATCTAATTTATTCAGTAGGAAGTCCATTATGTTGGAGGCAGCTGAAGATTTCAAATTTGAGGTCAGTGGCAGAACCTATGGAGGGGTTGGGCTGGTGTGTGCTCGCAGTATCACTATCAGAAACAATAAAATGATCAATTGGTAATTTGATGTTGTGATTGGGTTTTTAAAGCACTATATAGCCCCTAAGTTCTAAGGAATGACGAGATACGTTTGAAGTTCTCGAACGCTATAGATACAGCAATAAGGAATAGCGCAGTAGGCAACACAGTTGAAAAGGAATGGACGTCTCTAAAAAGGGTCATCACAGAAGTTGGGAAGGAAAACATAGGTACAAAGAAGGTAACTGCGAAGAAACCATGGGTAACAGAAGAAATACTTCCGTTGATTGATGAAAGGAGGAAGTACAAACATGTTCCGGGAAAATCAGGAATACAGAAATACAAGTCGCTGAGGAATGAAATAAATAGGAAGTGCACGAAAGCTAAGATGAAATGGCTGCAGGAAAAATGTGAAGACATCGAAAAAGATACGATGGTCGGAAGGACAGACTCAGCATACAGGAAAGTCAAAACAACCTTTGGTGACATTAAAAGCAACGGTGGTAACATTACGAGTGCAACGGGAATTCCACTGTTAAATGCAGAGGAGAGAGCAGATAGGTGGAAAGAATACATTGAAAGCCTCTATGAGGGTGAAGATTTGTCTGATGTGATGGAAGTAGAAACAGGAGTCGATTTAGAAGAGATAGGGGATCCAGTATTAGAATCGGAATTTAAAAGAGCTTTGGAGGACTTACGGTCAAATAAGGCAGAAAGGATAGATAATATTCCATCAGAATTTCTAAAATCATTAGGGGAAGTGGCAACAGAACGACTATTCACGTTGGTGTGTAGAATATATGAGTCTGGCGACACACCATCTGACTTTCGGAAAAGCATCATCCACACAATTCAGAAGACGGCAAGAGCTGACAAGTGCGAGAATTATCGCACAATCAGCTTAACAGCTCATGCATCGAAGCTGCTTACAAGAATAATATACAGAAGAATGGAAAAAAAATTGAGAATGCGCTAGGTGACGACCAGTTTGGCTTCAGGAAAAGTAAAGGCAAGAGAGAGGCAATTCTGACGTTACGGCTAATAATGGAAGCAAGGCTAAAGAAAAATCAAGACACGTTCATAGGGATTGTCGACCTGGAAAAAGCGTTCGACAATATAAAATGGTGCAAGCTGTTAAAGATTCTGAAAAAAGTAGGGGTAAGCTATAGGGAGAGATGGGTCATATACAATATGTACAACAACAAAGAGGGAATAATAAGAGTGGACGATCAAGAACGAAGTGCTCGTATTAAGAAGGGAGTCAGACAAGGCTGTAGGCTTTCGCCCCTACTCTTCAATCTGTACATCGAGGAAGCAATGATGGAAATAAAAGAAAGGTTCAGGAGTGGAATTAAAATTGAAGGTGAAAGGATATCAATGATACTATTCGCTGATGACATTGCTATCCTGAGTGAAAGGGAAGAAAAATTAAATGATCTGCTGAACGGAATGAACAGTCTAATGAGTACACAGTATGGTTTGAGAGTAAATCGGAGAAAGACGAAGGTAATGAGAAGTAGTAGAAATGAGAACAGCGAGAAACTTAACATCATGAGTGATGGTCACGAAGTCAATGAAGTTAAGGAATTCTGCTACCTAGGCAGTAAAATAACCAATGACGGACGGAGCAAGGAGGACATCAAAAGCAGACTCGCTATGGCAAAAAAGGCATTTCTGGCCAAGAGAAGTCTACTAATATCAAATACCGGCCTTTATTTGAGGAAGAAATTTCTGAGGATGTACGTCTGGAGTACAGCATTGTATGGTAGTGAAACATGGACTGTGGGAATACCGGAGCAGAAGAGAATCGAAGCATTTGAGATGTGGTGCTATAGACGAATGTTGAAAATTAGGTGGACTGATAAGGTAAGGAATGAGGAGGTTCAAAGCAGAATCGGAGAGGAAAGGAATATGTGGAAAAAACTGATAAGGAGAAGGGACAGGATAATAGGACATCTGCTAAGACATGAGGGAATGACTTCCATGGTACTAGAGGGAGCTGTAGAGGGCAAAAACTGTAGAGGAAGACAGATATTGAAATACGTCAAGCAAATAATTGAAGACGTAGGTTGCAAGTGCTACTCTGAGATGAAGAGGTTAGCACAGGAAAGAGGAAAGGAATTTGTGGCGGGCCGCATCAAACCCGTCAGTAGACACAAATAAATAAATAAATAAATAAATAAATCTCTACATTGGTTCTATCTGGTACCTTCACAAGGAGGGAGAAAGGTCCGCTGCTTGAAAGCATAGAAGCAACAACAGCAAATACCTCTGCAAAACAGTCCACTGTGATTTATTGAGGACCACTAACCATGACACACTTAAACCACGATCCAGCCCACAATAATAGTGGCTGTCATCGCTAGATGTCGGAGATCGCTATCAATTGGGAATTTTACATAGCAATTGGGTTTTTAAAGCACTTCATGATTCCTAGGTTGGTTCTCTCCACTACATACAAAGGGGGAGGAAGGGTCTGCAGTGTGATAGGCTAGAGACAACATGAACAAATATCTCTAGAAGACAGAGTCCTCTGAGATGTATTGAAAACACTAAATGTGACAAACTTAAACGACAATGTAATCCATTATAGCAGTACTTGTCAGGAATATATGGCGGGGACCGCAAAAATCAGGTGTGAATATAACGTCATGACTGAATGCTTAAAGCACTGTAGAACACCTAAATTGGTTCTCTCGACTACATTTAGAAGGAGGAGGAGGATGAGGAAGGGTCTACTGCATGATAAGATAGAGACAACAGAATATACCGCTTGAAGGCTTGTGTCCAGTGTGATCTAGTGAGAACCATTAAACATGACACGTTACGCCTGTAACAGTAGTTGTATCAGCTAGATGTCAGAGATCACTGTACCATTCATACATCCTATTGGTTCATGTCCCGATGCCCACTTGCAGTGCTCCACCCACTTGTACACCACCAGCACCAGAGGCTGGAGAAAACTGCTACATTTCAGGACGCCAGAGTGCACCACACCAGCCATAGGGGGCATCAAGGGATGACTGGAGTGGTAGGCATTCGGATGTTAAGACGAATGATCATGGAGACAGCACAATGGATACTGTGCTTCAGTTCACTATTCGCCTACGCAGAGGACGCCACCGCCGATACATCCTCCTGCAGATACAAGCAAGAACCGACTAGCAGGCCAGCCCTAACTTTTTTTTTGTACCCACCACTCTCAAGAGACTTATGGTGGAAATAGCCATTTGTTCCAGGCACAGGCTGCCTCCACCATGCAACTCGCATGCCAGACGGTATGATCCACCGAAACCAGCCACATATTGATCACTATAATTACAATTAAGTATTACGTTTCCAGCCTCAATCTGATGGCATTCGACAATGAGCGAAGTATCGGAAATACCTCCTCTTGACAGCTGCAGCTCTGCAAATATCAATATCTATGTTCCACTTATGACTGGACATTACTTTCAACTGAAAATCTTTCATTTCCCTATGGCTATCGGTTCGCTAAAATAGCAACCTACAATATACATAAATGACCTGGTGGATGACATCGGAAGTTCACTGAGGCTTTTTGTAGATGATGCTGTGGTGTATCGAGATGTTGCAACAATGGAAAATTGTACTGAAATGCAGGAGGATCTGCAGCGAATTGACGCATGGTGCACGGAATGGCAATTGAATCTCAATGTAGACAAGTGTAATGTGATGCGAATACATAGAAAGATAGGTCCCTTATCATTTAGCTACAAAATAGTAGGTCAGCAACTGGAAGCAGTTAATTCCATAAATTATCTGGGAGTACGCATTAGGAGTGATTTAAAATGGAATGATCATATAAAGTTGATCGTCGGTAAAGCAGATGCCAGACGGAGATTCATTGGAAGAATCCTAAGGAAATGCAATCCGACAACAAAGGAAGTGGGTTACAGTACGCTTGTTCGCCCACTGCTTGAATACTGCTCAGAAGTGTGGTATCCGCACCAGATAGGGTTGATAGAAGAGATAAAGAAGATCCAACGGAGAGCAGCGCACTTCGTTACAGGATCATTTAGTAATCGCGAAAGCGTTACGGAGATGATTGATAAACTCCAGTGGAAGACTCTGCAGGAGAGACGCTCAGTAGCTCGGTACGGGCTTTTGTTAAGGTTTCGAGAACATACCTTCACCGAAGAGTCAAGCAGTATATTGCTCCCTCCTACGTATACCTCGCAAAGAGACCATGAGGATAATATCAGAGAGATTAGAGCCCACACAGAAGCATACCGACAGTCCTTCTTTCCACGTACAATACGAGACTGGAATAGATGGGTGAACCGATAGAGGTTCTCAGGGTACCCTCCGCCACACACCGTCAGGTGGCTTGCGGAGTATGGATGTAGATGTAGATGTAGATGTAGAATCTACCACATAAAATCCATACTTCCTCATCAGCAGTCATACAATTGCACAAGATGTCTCCAGATGCGCACTTGTTGAGGAGGTTACCAACCTTAGTGGTGTTTTGTAGTAAGAATGTTGTGACGATATGACAGACTTTTAAGACGAATCACGTGGCTTACGCATGATAGAGCTCCAGACGAACGGAGTTTTGAAGCATTTTACATAATTCAACTGTGTAATCAATTCTAAAGTATTGTCCTAGAGTCTGGGTCAATCCCAAGAAGGTGTCAGCAATAGAAAAATGATCATAGAACTAAGACACACACTCTCCTATGGCCACACGGTTCTGCTCTTAGACACACTGTAATGTCAAAAACATGTGGTTCCTGAAGTATTGATCATGTGGAGTGCAACACTTTTAATACTCTAATGTAGGACATATATGTCCAACATCTGACACACGCACACCCTGCAAGTTTTCTATCTCGTTCACTATGACGCCAAACTATAGGTTGATAAAACTACTTCCTTCTACACTAAAAAAATAAAAAACTTAGATTCTTTGTGATACATAATACACTCCTGGAAATTGAAATAAGAACACCGTGAATTCATTGTCCCAGGAAGGGGAAACTTTATTGACACATTCCTGGGGTCAGATACATCACATGATCACACTGACAGAACCACAGGCGCATAGACACAGGCAACAGAGCATGCACAATGTCGGCACTAGTACAGTGTATATCCACCTTTCGCAGCAATGCAGGCTGCTATTCTCACATGGAGATGATCGTAGAGATGCTGGATGTAGTCCTGTGGAACGGCTTGCCATGCCATTTCCACCTGGCGCCTCAGTTGGACCAGCGTTCGTGCTGGACGTGCAGAGCGCGTGGGACAACGCTTCATCCAGTCCCAAACATGCTCAATGGGGGACAGATCCGGAGATCTTGCTGGCCAGGGTAGTTGACTTACACCATCTAGAGCACGTTGTGTGGCACGGGATACATGCGGACGTGCAATGTCATGTTGGAACAGCAAGTTCCCTTGCCGGTCTAGGAATGGTAGAACGATGGGTTCGATGACGGTTTGGATGTACCGTGCACTATTCAGTGTCCCCTCGACGATCACCAGAGGTGTACGGCCAGTGTAGGAGATCGCTCCCCACACCATGATGCCGGGTGTTGGCCCTGTGTGCCTCGGTCGTATGCAGTCCTGATTGTGGCGCTCACAAGCACGGTGCCAAACACGCATACGACCATCATTGGCACCAAGGCAGAAGCGACTCTCATCGCTGAAGACGACACGTCTCCATTCGTCCCTCCATTCACGCCTGTCGCGACACCACTGGAGGCGGGCTGCACGATGTTGGGGCGTGAGCGGAAGACGGCCTAACGGTGTGCGGGACCGTAGCCCAGCTTCATGGAGACGGTTGCAAATGGTCCTCGCCGATGCCCCAGGAGCAACAGTGTCCCTAATTTGATGGGAAGTGGCGGTGCAGTCCTCTACGGCACTGCGTAGGATCCTACGGTCTTGGCGTGCATCCGTGCGTCGCTGCGGTCCGGTCCCAGGTCGATGGGCACGTGCACCTTCCGCCGACCACTGGCGACAACATAGATGTACTGTGGAGACCTCACGCCCCACGTGTTGAGCAATTCGGCGGTACGTCCACCCGGCCTCCCGCATGCCCAATATACGCCGTCGCTCAAAGTCCGTCAACTGCACATACGGTTCACGTCCACGCTGTCGCGGCATGCTACCAGTGTTAAAGACTGCGATGGAGCCCCGTATGCCACGGCAAACTGGCTGACACTGACGGCGGCGGTGCACAAATGCTGTGCAGCTAGCGCCATTCGACGGCCAACACCGCGGTTCCTGGTGTGTCCGCTGTGCCGTGCGTGTGATCATTGCTTGTACAGCCCTCTCGCAGTGTCCGGAGCAAGTATGGTGGGTCTGACACACCGGTGTCAATGTGTTCTTTTTTCCATTTCCAGGAGTGTATATAGCTTTCCAGAGGTGTGTAGCCCCACTGTTCACATCCAATCACAGTACAGAAGTTATGCTCGCGTCAGTCCTATAAGATGATCGTCAGGAATGGAAAATGCCTCTTATAAGGAAATAGACAAACACATAGCAACAGTGTTTGACATATGCAATTACACACTCCAAATAGGGCAACCGTCAAGGTTTGCAGTACCTCATAAACACCTGTCACTAACTTAGAATCACTGCAGTTGTGAAACTGATGACTTGATTTATATCCACGTTGTGGCAGAGAAATTGAGCTTTTCGCATACTTCTTCCTTCGTCTAGAGGAGTTTGTTAAAATAGGTTTTCCATCTGTAGACATGATTCATCATACATGTATTGGAAGCCCTCTGATGACAATGATATAGAAACGTTTGCTGTTAATGATTGCAGGTAGATAGCGCTCTAAGTCACACACAGAAGTCGATCGCAAGCTGAACGAAACAACTGATGCACTTTGAGAGAACAGCGGAAACAAATGTTTAAATGCATGCTAAATGACCTGCAGCAATATCTCCCTCTCTCTAGAATGCATCATCAGCATACTGTTAAATAATGCTTCGTTACAATCTCTCTCAACCAATAAGTCCATCTACTTTCTATCATCTTTTAACTCAGATCCATATACATTTAGAGGCATATGGATTTCTTTTTCAGGAAAACATCAAAGACAGCAGTCTTCTACCATGTATCACAATTACCTTAAAAGACATACAGTAGAATGTTGTTATAAAAACATGTGGCAACTGTTCTGTAAGGTATCTGTTAGCTGACACCACATGGTTGTGATTGGTGGAGAGTGCAGAGAAGCACGCTGTAAACACTGTCTGTTAGGGTTTAAAACGTAAATAGTCCTGCACAGGGTCAATCACACAATCCATTCTGTAGCTGTTCATTGCAGTGATCATGTAGAAGGCTGCAATGTAAGGAATCAATGCCCTTGGTATTTTCGAGATGGAACAACTAGAAATCTGCTACCCTGTCACTTTGGGCAGCTGTTTTGAAATGTTCCATAATCCCACAAACTCTTCCAGTTTCCATGTGTTGCAATGTCTTCCACATTTTTTCAGTTACAAACACTACCTCTGTCTTTAATTCTAGCATACTGCGTTTTGTGGAAGCAGCACAGTTTAAACCAGGCAATGTCCAGGTTTCTGTGAGAGCCAGTGGACTGAAACACGTTCATGTCAGTTTAGCACAAGACATAGACCTCGAAGCCATGGTGGACGGACAAAATGTATGGTGGTGTGCAAAACTGTAGTCATACACTGCTTGGATGTGCTACAACAGTAAAAACGATGTACCAGACTGCTTACAGAAGAACAACAGAGGGATGCTCTCTTGCAATTGATAGTATGTGGAGCACAATACTCCAGCAGTATGGGTGGCAAAGCCTTACATGGGTCTGTGCTAGAGACTTTGACCATTGGCCACCTGCTTCTGTGGAACCAGTACCTATATATTTAATAGGATCGCCATATGTAATTGATTTCACCATGCGAGGGTATTTGTTTTCGATGTATAATAATATCTTATTGAGTTCTGTATCGGTCTTTGCTAACAGTTTTTATAATTTATAGTTTTTCTCTTTGGATGGTACAAAATAACAATGATGGAGAGAATGTTTGGGTGACATACATGAATGGTCCCCTGAGCGATGCATATCTTCTTAGGACTACAGTACCCGTGTGTAGTTTTGGGGCACACCACAAACTTCCCTGGTAAGAAACCACCATAACAGCTCCTACTCTGTTTTTACTATCTCATATTGCAGGAGAGATCCTCTTTTTGCACTGGCCTTACATTTTGTACATCATTGGTGGAGCTATGACAACTTGTTCCCAGTTCTACTAGAGGTCAAAACACAGTCCTGTCACATTAACTTAGTTCACTCTGTTTCTCCACAGGATGCAGAAGGTCTTAGATATCATGTTTTCTGAATCCCACTCAGTTCTCACTTAAACTGGAATGTTTCCATGGACGAAGCTGCAGGGAGGGGAGAACAGAGGGACAAGATGCAGAGGGACTGTCAAAATCCTCACTAGAGTTTTCTTGTACTGGGTCCTTACCAGATAGTTCAGAAAAAGGTGACTTGTTTAGAGATGCCCTGAATATTATTTCCCAGTGGCTGTAATCATTGAAAGGTATCTCTATGGGATCCAACTCAAGTATGTGGTTGAATGAAGAGACAATTCCAAATCGCAGATAGCATTTATACCAGAAAGTGTAGCTCTATGGACCTGAAGAGCAAGTGTATTGGCAAATGATTTTGTACTTTTCTTATGACTTCAACCTAGCATTGCTTTTTTTTTTTAAAGTGATTCCTCATATAGCAAACCATCCACTGTACATAATCATTTTCGATTAGTCATTCTCTCTCACTCATAGCCCCATGGATATATCGCAACATCTGTCACACTGACTACATGGTATCAAGATAGAATTCATTACTAACACTGTTTGTTAGTCTAGGAAATATCTGGCACCTGCAAGAGTGGGTTGGAAATATCGACTCAATACTATGTTGATTAACCGAATCACTTTCTAAATCCGGTGATAAGTGTGATTTTATTATGAGCTGCCACCACTGGTGACGTGCACTGCACTTTCGGTCTTTTAATGCATACCCCAGGATCATCATATATGTTCAATGTCACGTTGTTTGCGTGGAATACCACTTCATTCTAAAGTAATACCACACCTCGATTTATAAGGAATGCATGCTTTTTAACATGGATATCATTAGCGATACATGTGTGTGCCTGTAGAACCAAGACTGCTTTTTAAGCAGGGTGTTAGTAAGATGGTCGCTGCTATCGTGATTTTAACTTCTGGGCTCTTATAAGATGATTATGTCTCTCTTCCTGAGACACTTTGGTGCCACTCATGAGGAGAAGAAATGCGACATGTCTATCTGTCATGGATTTTCATTCAGTATTGTTTTGTGCCACCAGCATTCAGTTACTGGCAAAGTATTATACTGAGTAACGGGTATGGGATAAATTCGCTGTGATCGGCAGACTTATAAAGTTTGTGTTGGGGTGCAGAGAAAAATAGTATGTCTGGTTGTAAGGGAAGTATGGGTATGATGTGAGAAACTGTGATTTCAGTGAATAGATAGCTGTAAAATGGATGAAGGATTTTATGTTGAAAATTAAGTCTAGTAATGAGAGGGTTATACATATTGATATTTACAAAGTTAGAGCCCTCAAGAGCAGGTGTGTCCAATACTTCGCTCATTGTTGAATGTCATCGGATTGAGTCTGCAATCGTAATAATTATTTGTAATGACAGTGACAAATATCTTGCTGGTTTCCTAGAATAATACCATTTGGACTGTCGGGTGTGTGGTGGAGGTAGCCTGTGGCTGGAAAAAATGGGCATTTATGACTGAAGGCTCTCGCAAATGGTGGGTACAGATGAAGTTACTCCAGCATGGCTGGTCGGTTCTAGCCCACAGCTGCAGGGGAATGACTTCGTGGTGACATCCTCTAGATAACTGAATAGCGAACTATTACTCAATATGTATTGACCTGTCTCAGCATTTGGTTGTGTTGCATGTATTCTCCATTGAAAATTGAGCGATTCAGTATTGTCCACAGCCAAGTGTTGGCACCGGATATATTCATAACATCAAAACTCCTACAATCCCAATCATCCCTGGATGATCTCCATGGATAGGGTAATGCACTCTGGAGTACACACATGTCCTTGGATGGGGCAGTTTTCTTCAGCCACTGAGTATTGGCACTGGCAGTGGACGTTGGGGTGGCAGCTCTGTGTGTGGACATTGGGACATAAGTGCATGGGCTGTATGAATGTCTCAGTGATCCCCAACAACCAGCCATGAAAAGTGCTACTATGCACAGGATCATGTTTTAAGTGTATTCTGTTTAGTGCTTCTGAAATGTTCACAGTGGACACTCTCCTGCAGAAGAATTTTCTGTTGTCTCTTTCCTATCACACAATAACCTTCCTCCACTTCATCCTTTTGAATGGTGTGGAGAGACCCAATTTAGGAATTCTATAGTGATTTAACACCCAGTCGTGACATCATATTCACGATTGATAGTCATCTCTGTCATTTAGCTATGACAAGTACTTGTACTGTGGACTGCATCATGGTTGAAGTGTCTAGAGTTTTTCAATACATCATGGAGGACTCAGTCATGCAGAGGTGTTTGTTGATGTTGTCTCTAGTCCTTCTGAATGTAGTGGAGAGAACCAACTTAGGGGTAATATAGTGCTTTAAAAACCCAGTTACATCATCAAATTCTCAATTGATCTATTTATTGTTTCTGATGCTGGTATTGTGAGCATACACTGCAGTCCAATCCCTCTGTAGATTGTTTAAGCGTCTAACATGCAACGAATTTGAAATTTTCAGCTACTTCCAACATAACGGACTTCTTACCAAATAAACTGACGGTGCCAGTACAGGAGGCAAGGGGCTAAAATGCAGTAGGGTTGGGAAAAACAACAGTTCCACGATCGAATCCCACCAATCAATTAATCAATCAATCTGGTAGAGTGAAGGAATATTTCTCAGTCATCCACAGGTTTTACCAGGTAAATGCTGCATTATTTGCAGTTTAGTCGAAGGACAACCCATGGCATGCGCAAGCCTGGCTGTGGCAAGCAATAGGATGTCATCATTTCAGAAAGAGAGGGACCACGTGTTTTGATAGGAATTTCTCTGGTATCGGTGTGAAAGGATTGCCACCATCTGATGCTTTTGTTTGGGGATCAGTTTGACAGCCGGTCTGTCAGTCATGGGGCACAAGTGAGAATAGTGCAGCCTAAATATGCAGGAATATGCAAAGCAGTCGGCCTGGTGTGCAAGGCCCTTTGGTTGGTGTGAATAATTTTTAAAAGTGTAATTATGTGCAGTGAGTAATTGTGACAGTATTACTTGCACAATAGCTGTAAGAAAAGTGCCACAGTTGTTTGAGTATTCCATACTGCCTTGTCACCCACAAAATGTTTAAATAATTGGTATTACATATGTTGCTGTCAATTTCCCAACGAATTCTTGAAATAAGAAAAACGAACTGTATTTCAGATACTGTCTTATGTCCCATAAACTACTCAAATAAACAATATTCAGCACATTGACTTGTCTACCAGAAATTGTTTAAACAATATTGCGTGTGTGCATGTATGTATTAAACAGCAGACCTAGAAATGACGGAGAGTCTTCACCCCACTGTAGCCCTCCGTCGTTCACATCTCCTACAATAGGCCACAGCAGTCCATCCACCATACCACCACTCCACACTGAAGCCAGCGTTATTGTGCAGTTCGGCCCAAGGTGAACCCCACTGGGAACATCTCTTACCAGACGAGTGTAGCCCCAAATGTTTACGTGGTAGAATAATTATGGTATACGCATATGTGGAAATGGTGTTCATGCGCCAATCGCCGATGCAGTGTAACTGAGGCGGAATAAGGGAAACCAGCCTGCATTCACACAGGTAGATGGAAAACCGCTGTAAAAACCATCCACAGGCAGGCTGGCAACCTGAATCTTGACACTAATCCGCCTGGTGGATTCGTGCCAGGAATCACCATGCCTTCCCACTCGGGAAGCAGCGCATTAGACCATGTGGCTAGCTGGGGGGGGGGGGGGGGGGCAACAACACTGCAACCCCCCCACCACCACCACCACCACCAAACAGCCAATCAACTGAGCCTTTTTTCCACCCATTTCAAGGTGGAGGAGGGCAGGTGGTTTCCCAGAGAGGGAGTGGATGGTTAATTGTTTGATTTAATTAATTATTCACTTAATTTGTTGTCAAAAGTGTGCGTGTATTAGTGAGGGGCAGCAGGAGGGCTTGAGCAGGAGGAGAGAGGGTTGTCGTGAAGTTTCTCACACTAGCCCCAAGGGGCCATTGTCCACTTAGCAGAGAACCTGTCAATCAAATGAGAAGAATAGGTTTCCCTGAATGTATGTTTGCCCCTAATGTAGGAATCGACACTAACAAACTATTATGATGCCAGCCTTACACCACTACTATCACACACAAATACTCGAACAACTGGACACACATGATAGCCAGAAAATTCACTTTCTTTTGGCACAACTCAGTTATTGTGCAGTACAGGAGGAGTTTACCATGAACTTCCGTTAAATGATGGAGGCAGCCGGCCGTTGTGGCCGAGAGGTTCTAGGCGTTTCAGTCTGGTGCAGCGCGACCGCTATGATCGCAGGTTCGAATCCTGTCTCGGGCATGGATGTGTGTCATGTCCTTAGGTTAGTTAGGTTTAAATAGTTCTAAGTTCTAGGGGACTGATGACCTCAGAAGCTAAGTTCCACAGTGCTCAGAGCCATTTGAACCATTTTGAAACATGAGCTCCTAATTCTATGTTTCAGTAATCGTAACAATGAATTCCATCGCTTTTATTAAAACTGAACATTTAATAGCTTCATTCCGTTCATCAGGTATGAAAGTATCTGACACAAGGCATGTAGATAAAAAAGTATATGGTAGAATTTTCAATCTGTACAAGGACTCTACAGTCTCATGATAGATCAATGCAAACTAAAAAGTAAAAAAAAAAAAGTTAAAAGAAACAATAAAAAAGTCCTGTGTATCAAATGTCATTAAGGTGATTTTTGTGTGTAATCTTCACACATCGCTGGCCTGTGATAAGGGTTTGTAGTGGCCCATATGCCCATATTTGTAGTATCCCATACGTTTATTCGATGTATGTCTTGGAATTATCTTTAGCTGTATTTTCCAGACATTGCTACATGGATCCATACGTTTTGCATTACATGATGTGCTTAGTGCAATGGTTTTTTATTTAATTTAAGTCACGTATGTTGTCTCATTCTTCTGTGTGCCACATTTTTGGCAGACTATCGCCTCAGATTTGCTTGTCAGAAACTGTCATTTGTCCCCACTGATGTATCACAGATAATACAAACTTTAAATATTACTGAAATTTGTATTTTACGAGTTATTCATTTGTACAATATTTCAATAAGGTTGCCTCCGTGTATCTGTATGTAACTCATGATATACGTTATGATATTTGTGTTAAGTCTGACTTGCCACTAATAAATAGATTCTTCCTCTGCCAGTATTTCATGATTATTTAACTATCACATATGATTTTAACGTACTTTAAAGAATACATAAACCCTTAAGTGACCTTTGGTCCCCGATTACGGAATACACATTACTTGAACTATGTCTTCCACGCCAGCAGTAAACATATTCAGGCGTGTAATTGTAATTCAGTATGAAGGATTCGACGCAAGATTCACTGATGACATTGTTATCCTCAGGGAAAGTGACGATGAATTGCATGATGTGTTTAATTGATTTAAACTTCTAATGAGCAGGGAACAAGGGCTGAGAGTTAGTGAGAGGAAGGTGATGAGGCACATGATAAATGAGATTAACGATAAACTGAGGGATAACTTCTGCTATAAGTGATGCAAAATAATCCCGTTACACCCAAAACGAGGAGAGTTTAACAGTGCTGGATCGTGACAACTAAGGGAAATCTTGAAAAATTTGTCAGTTTTGTAAATAATGTAGCTGAAAGAATAAGAGTTATGAGCAAATGGAATGCTTTCCATCTTTTAACAGAACTTTTGGGAACAGTTTGATGTCTTAAACACAGCTTTTGGTCTCACAATTTTGGCTAAAATGAATTTGTATTGTAAGTGGACTGAAGCATGTTAACTGTTAATGTTCCGATCTCGAAAAGCAAACAAAGTGGAAGCTTGATTCTGGAAGTTCTTTAATAGTGATTATCAAAAAGGTCAGTAATTTACTCATTATTTTTGTTTAGAAAGTCTTTAATTTTCAAATTTAAGTCATACGAGTAGTCTGTTATGTAATTAATTATGTTTTAAGACATTATACAAAATTTCAGTTATCTCTAATAGTTTTTAAAGAAAGTGTACCGGAACATCAACACGTGAATTTTCGTAAAATTAAATTTAAAATTAAATCTTTTTTCTCTAACTGCCTGTATCCCAGTTCCTTATTCATCTTGTTTCTGGTGTTTTTCTAGATCACTTTCCTTCTTCAGTCTTCTTATTCATCTTATTCTTGCCTTTGATCTCTTCCAACAATGATTTCTTTGCTTGAAAGAGTCTCCTGTGATCGATGGCAACTGAAGTTATTTGCATATTTAGTCCAACAAGGAATTCTCTGCTTGGAAGAGTCACCTGCGATCAGTGGCAATTAAAGTTCTTTTCATATTTAGCCCATCAGGCTCTTCCATCAATTCCGTAACCTTAAGTTTTGACGTTGCACCATCGCTGAAAGATAGCAGAGCATCCAGAACGCCTTTTTTCAAAGTATTTAATCCTACAAGAGCAGTTTTTGGTATCCGTTCCCATATTCAGTTGTTAAAACTCTCATTTTGGTTTTGAGTCCTGCCAGGCAATCGGTTACTTAAAATCTTGTGTGACAAAGACATTAGAGACTAAAGAGCAATAAAAACAAACAAGTGGGAACAAAATTGTGTTTTTAACAGAGCTGCCTGCGTCACATGCGGGCCTCGTCATGTGTGCAACGCTTTTGGGGATTTATTCCATTCAGTTACGTCGAAGTAAACTTTTCTTGTTCAGAAAACTACAGAGAACATTTTAAGACAACAAAATCGATTTTTTATACTTATCTACGTACTAGTTCCCCTTAAGAATGAGAGTGCAAGCAAAGAAACAACTCCTCGAAAACATAAGTGTAATACTATCAAACATAGAAATTAAACCGATAATAATATATCTGAGAATGTACTTCTGGAGCACAGAATTCAAAGGAAGTGAACCGTTTTCTGTGGAAAAACTGGAAAGAAGATAATAGAAGCATTTGCTTTGTAGTGTTACAGAAGTATGCTGAAAATTCAGTGGCCCGATAATCACAAATGACGTCCACTGCAGCGTCAGCGAGGAAGGGACTAAGATGCTACGTAAAATAATGATTAGAAAGACAGGTCTAAGGGATTTGTGTTAACATACTACGGAAAAGCGGTGCACTTTCGAATGTTCAGCCGAGTAGTTGTTTTACAGTTTTCTGCCAGACAGAACCATCGTCATGTTTAGCGATCTGTGTTGTTATGTGGACATGCTGCCTCGACTCCAACCAGCAAAAAATTGTTCGAAGGTGTGGGAATTCCTAAGGGATCAAACTGCTGAGGTCATCGGTCCCTAGACTTACACACTACTTAAACTAACCTTTCACTAACATATGCTAAGAACAACACACACACACACACACACACACACACACACACAGGGCAGAGGGAGGACTCGAATCTCCGCGCGACCCCAACAAGCCTGTTTGGACTTATTGTCATACCGCTTTCAAACCCCACTTTCATTCCTCTTCTTCTCTCTTTTCACACAGTCCATGAACAACTTCCTTACAATTCTCTGGTCCAAACATACTCTGAGAAACTTTTTTCCTCAGGTAATGACTTACGTTCCATACCAGCAGGGTGCTTTGAGTTCACGCAGCATGTACACGTAACAACACAGTTCGGCAAAGTCAAGACGAGGAGAGTGGTCGATACGATTGTTCAAACGTCGGGCAGGAAGACAGAAACAACGACTATGATGCACCGTCGAAAGTACGCTCTGAATCATGCCGAGAAAACTTGACAGAACACCTTCCAGTGGACTAGAGAGAGTCGTTGTTGTTGTGCTTTTCAGTCCTAAAACTGGTTTGATACAGCTATCCTCTGCAAGCCTATTCATCTCTGCATGATTATAGCAACACAAATTATTGTATTCGTGCCTTGGTCATCATCATGAATTTTTCGCACCACACTTCCTTGTTATTTATTGAGAAGCCTTGGTATGACTGTATCAGGATGTCAGTAAGGAAACTGTGATGAATTTGCTGTATATCTACTTGATTTATTTAATTTAAAATCATATTTCAGGAATTGCCCTTTATCAAATTCTTCAAAGTAATTTTGAATGTTCATGACGGCAGAATACTTTTAAGAAACCGGTCATGGAAATTTTTGAAACCCATCTGTTAAATTAAATAAATCACACATTTAGACAGCTGGTGCAATAGAATCGCCTCTGTACGCTTCTATTATCAAATCAGTGATGCCTCGAGATACAGGATGTGTACTGATGCTTTCTTTTAGTCAAATTGTGCCATTAATTTCTTTTCTCCCCATTTCTAATCGTTGCCTCTTCATTAATTATTCTATCTAACCACCTGACCTTCAGCATTATTTATAGTAGGACATTTCAGAAGTCTTCATGTCTGAATCGCTCGACGTCTCCGTTTGACTTCCGTGCAAGGCTACATTACAAATATCATCAAATAAAACTCCTTAATACTTCAGTTTATGTTCGAATTTAACAGATTTCTCTTTTTCTGTAAACTTTATCTTAATACTCGCAGACCGTGTTATACACTCCTGGAAATTGAAATAAGAACACCGTGAATTCATTGTCCCAGGAAGGGGAAACTTTATTGACACATTCCTGGGGTCAGATCGTAGAGATGCTGGATGTAGTCCTGTGGAACGGCTTGCCATATCATTTCCACCTGGCGCCTCAGGTGGACCAGCGTTCGTGCTGGACGTGCAGACCGCGTGAGACGACGCTTCATCCAGTCCCAAACATGCTCAATGGGGGACAGATCCGGAGATATTGCTGGCCAGGGTAGTTGACTTACACCTTCTAGAGCACGTTGGGTGGCACGGGATACACGCGGACGTGAATTGTCCTGTTGGAACAGCAAGTTCCCTTGCCGGTCTAGGACTGGTAGAACGATGGGTTCGATGACGGTTTGGATGTACCGTGCACTATTCAGTGTCCCCTCGACGATCACCAGAGGTGTACGGCCAGTGTAGGAGATCGCTCCCCACACCATGATGCCGGGTGTTGGCCCTATGTGCCTCGGTCGTATGCAGTCCTTATTGTGGCGCTCACCTGCACGGCGCCAAACAGGCATACGACCATCATTGGCACCAAGGCAGAAGCGACTCTCATCGCTGAAGACGACACGTCTCCATTCGTCCATCCATTCACGCCTGTCGCGACACCACTGGAGGCGGGCTGCACGATGTTGGGGCGTGAGCGGAAGACGGCCTAACGGTGTGCGGGGCCGTAGCCCAGCTTCATGGAGACGGTTGCGAATGGTCCTTGCCGATACCCCAGGAGCAACAATGTCCCTAATTTGCTGGGAAGTGGCGGTGCGGTCCCCTACGGCACTGCGTAGGATCCTACGGTCTTGGCGTGCATCCGTGCGTCGCTGCGGTCCGGTCCCAGGTCGATGGGCACGTGCACCTTCCGCCGACCACTGGCGACAACAGCGATGTACTGTGGAGACCTCACGCACCACGTGTTGAGCAATTCGGCGGTACGTCCACCCGGCCTCCCGCATGCCCAATATACGCCGTCGCTCAAAGTCCGTCAACTGCACATACGGTTCACGTCCACGCTGTCGCGGCATGCTACCAGTGTTAAAGACTGCGATGGAGCTCCGTATGCCACGGCAAACTGGCTGACACTGACGGCGTCGGTGCACAAATGCTGCGCAGCTAGCGCCATTCGACGGCCAACACCGCGGTTCCTGGTGTGTCCGCTGTGTCGTGCGTGTGATCATTGCTTGTACAGCCCTCTCGCAGTGTCCGGAGCAAGTATGGTGGGTCTGACACACCGGTGTCAATGTGTTCTTTTTTCCATTTCCAGGAGTGTATTTTCTCTGTCCAAATAGCAAAACCCATCTAACACACATTTCTTAATCCGATTCGCTTAGTGCAGTTTGAACTAATACGAGTACATTTCATTATCTTTTATAAACTTTTGTTGACGTTATTATTATAATCTCTTTCGAAGACACGAACTGCTCTTGAAATTCCTATGCCATCGCTGACAGCATTATAGTGTCATTGGCTAAACGCTTTCATTTCTTCTTCCTAAAGTTTCGTTTCCATTCAAAATTTCTGCCTGGTATGCTTACAACTTCCTTAACGTATGGCAAAGGCTGCGATCGTGTCGCATTACCTTGTCAACAACTTCTCTTCTTTCATATCCTTCGGCTCTTATAAATTCAGTCTGGCTGTACAAACTTTCCACGTCATGTATTTACCTTTCCTATCTTCAGGATCTCTCTATGTCTGGAATTGCTATAAACGTACTTATTTCTTGAGTTTTTCTAAGATGAGTCTCTGTATCAGTATTGCGACTCATCTCCCACATCTCTCTCTAACCACGTGCAATTCCTTCCGAAGTCATTCTCTATCGGTGTCTACATTATTCTGTAAATTTTCACGTCAGTATTTCGTAACCATGGTTTACTAACACGATCCTTTGCTAATATTCTCAGCTGTCAGACATAACCGGCAATAAGTGAATGGGAACCTACCTACAAATATTCAATGACGTTTGGCGCTTGAAGCTGGATGACATTGACAGTGTGCAACAATATTTTGCCAGACGATCGTTGAGCCATTTTTAGATGTGTTATTGAAAGAACGGAAAACGCCTGGGTACGTCGCGGAATAATACTCACTTGGTGTTACTCGAAACATTTTATTTTTCCATTGCGTATTTCGGGCGATGTTCATCTTCATATGATCATTGACAACGGGAAATATAGAACTTTAAAACCATTGTCAGTAATGAATAAACATAACATGAAGACACATGACGGAAATCTTACGCAATGGTGCATGGACACAGCTTTTTTTCTTGCATGAGCATCCTCTGTCGAATTTAACATCTCCTGTCGCATATTGCTGCATTTTCAGTACAAAGACAGAGCCGTGCACTAGTGGTATCTAGTGTGAAAGTCACCAACATATGGCTGAAGGGTTGTCAGCCGAATTATCGAGGCACGACGTGCACGTTTTTCGACTGAACGTCCGAGACTCACGGATACTCACAAGGGGAAGGCCTCAGACACGGCCAACCGATTCGGCTCAAATTTCGCAGGTGGCTTGTGTACAACCTAAAACGAAGAACCCTAAGATATTTTGCGTCAACACCACCGCAATTTTGAGAAAATCACCCCTAAAAGTTATGACGAACAATCGACTCAAAATTGGCGGGATCGATAGGTAATTGTAAATAGAGCGTTTTTCATCACCAGATGTGGGGTCCAAAACGCATACTTTTCGAGCAATCGAGGTAAGAAACTTTTATAACTGCCGTTCTGTAACCACATGGTAGACGCTTCTCGCCAACAGCACCGATATCGCCGGCATGGTAGCTCAGCGTGTTCGGTCTCAGTTATTCGATCAACAACGAATTTAAACGAATTTCTTATGACGTCCGCCCCGAGCAGATGCAACGAACGAAAGGGAACAAAATGAGATCAAAGAAAAAAAAAACAAGATAGCGCAACGGCCAAGGTAAGTGGCTGGGAATCGGAGAACGCGCGCTAGAATCTCGAAGAAACCTAGTGGATGTTCTTCTTTTCGTTTTTATTTTTCATATATCAATTGTGAGGGACAGGAGGGTTCATAAGGGATGGTCAACAACTAAAATGTTACTCCAGTTCACTTTACGATGGCTCTTCCAGTGGCTGTTACGTGTCCTCACTTTTCTTCGAACAACTAGATTTATGGTACTTGTCGTATAAATATTCGAAACAAATATACTCACGGCACCAAAAACATCTAGTGAATGCAATCTTTCGACAGCTACACTGTTACTTCCGAAGAGTCGGCGAAAGGCGTTTACCATGTGGGTACAGAAGCGGCAGTTGTAAAAGTTTCTTTCCTCGATTTCTGGAAAAGTTTGCGTTTGCGGACCCCATACCTGATGATGAAAAATGCTCCATTTGCAATTATCTATCAATCCCTCCAATTTTGAGTCGATTGCTCATCATAACCTTTAGGGGTGATTTTCTCAGAAAAAGCGGAGGTGTTGACTCAAAATATCTTAGAGTCTTTCGTTTTAGGTTGTACATAAGCCACCTGCCAAATTTGAGCCGACTCGGTTGGCCGTGTCTTAGGCCTTCCCCTTGTCAGTACCACGGGAAAACTTAAAGAATCATGTTCTACAAATAGTCGGACACACTGGTTGAAAGTCACACTGTGAGATGAGGACGTCCGGCACGAAAGAGGAAGCCGTGGTGGGCCACATGAAACAAGACAGGAAACTGATAATCGTCGCCTGCCATTCATCCTCGAATCCCGCCCCCCCCCCCCCCCCCACCTCTTCCCCCGCCTGAAATAAAATAAGTCCCTAAGTTGGGAACGGTTGTGCACAATAAGAGAGAAGGCTTCGTTCTGTACGCGACCAAGGAAAGAGTCGCGAAAGAGTTTGTGAGTATGAGAGAATGGGAGGGGATAGCCTGCGACAGGAGGTGAAGCGGAGGTCTGGCGCTACGCTCGCCGGCAGTTTGTGTAAATCCCGCCATTGTCCCCGGGGGCTCGGGCTGCTGGAAAAAATAAACACCGCACCGAGTCGTGGCAACTCTCCCCCGGCCCCCGGCGCTCCTTGGCGACTACAGTGGCCAGCTCCCCCCCCCCCCCCCCCCCTCTCACTACTCGTGCCTTCAACCCTCTTCCGCCTGCTTTCCTCCGCGTCCGTGCTCACCATCCTTTTTTTGTGCGTTTTTGTATGCCTTGACCACTGAAAATGAAACCTTAATCCCGCCTTTGTTTTCTCTGACCCCTCCCCCACCCGGTGTTGACTCTCGACGGCAATCTACATAATCTTCTGCGTTCGTCAAATATTAAGCACGGGCTAGCAACGATGTGGATGGGCGTTGCTGTAGGTCGGCGCGCTGTACATGATTCTTGTCGTATGGAAATTACAACAGTTACCTGCTTTACACCGAACTACACATTTCTCACTGCTTTGGTGTTGCTACTGCTTTAGTGTAAAACAGTGCTTCCCAAAGTGTGATCCTCGGACACATTAGGGGTCCGCCGGCTCTTTCTAGGGGTCCACGGCCACCTTTCACCAAATCGCGTAAAATAATGAGTAAAATTATTGAATAAAAATGTGAAAATCAAATTTATAACTTTTTGTTTTCACCTGAAAAACATGTGTACTTCTACTTCAGGTCGTATTCCCAAGCAGCCATTGCGGTTCCTAAAGCCCGGTCCACACGCAAAGATCTGTCTGCGCAGACATTGGCGCAGATGTCTGTACATGAAAAGATCGCTGCAAATGTGGTGTGTTCACACCACACAAACCCCAATCTACTACTCGCTAGCCATCTGTCGGTGTAGAAAAGAAAAATCCGTGGCAAGCGACTACGCTTCCCGTAAACGTCAAAAATTTAATTCAGTTATTTCGAAATATAGAAATGGAGAAAATTCTGTTGTGGTCTGTGTTCGCAACTTGTGTTGCAAAAAACATTCAGACCAACCGCAGGAAACAGAGAAGGCGGTCAAAATAGTGTAGACAGTGGTTGCTAAAGCGAAAGCAGTTTTCTCACGTACATTTACTGCGAGAGTTGCAGGGCGAACCTGTTTTGTTTTACATTACCTCGTGTTCCATTTCCTGGCACATTGACACTCCAATTTCATCTTCAATTGTACTCCTGCTTGGTCTTGGCGTTTCTTGATCACTAAGAAAGCCAAACAGATGAAAATACCATAACGTTGGCTGGTATACTTGATCTACTCTTACACCAGATCTTCTAGATTTCTGAACTTTGGATAACTCTTTTCGGTAAACAGTTCGCTGACAGACTTAATTTACTTAGCTTGCCTTCATGAACACATCCTTCAGGACAGCGTAAATAGTTTCACATATGTTGGGTATTACTTTACTCAACACTTGTTTCGATATTGCAGTTGAAAATTCCAAATCCTTGTAGCTCCTTTCTGTTGCCAGGAATCTTAATGTTACTGCCAGCCTTTCATGAGGAGAAATTGCCCTTCTCATACAAGTTATTTTCCTCATAATATGAGGGGTTACAAGCTTTAAGAGATAATTATAAGTTTCGACATCCATCCGCAAATAATTTCGCCAGTTCGCAACGAATTTTTTAAATTATTATTACCGTTTATCTGTTTGCCGAGGCGTCAACAGCCCGCAATTTTACAATTAGAGCATTGTATGCTGCTGTCTTTTTGCCCCGTCACTATATTCTTTACTTTTAATCTTCCACAAACATGGGTGGTTTCTATATATTTCTATGGATTCACCTACAAACTCTCGAGAACACTGACGAGTATCAGCTATTTTAATGCCCTATGCGCACTAATACAAACACTAGACTGAGCAAACAGCTGTTTCGTGCCAGATTTGCGGCGATCTCCTGTCCACACGCTCCAACTTGTCTGCGCAGATGTGGTTTGAACCCACAGAATTGAGTGGTTTCGTTCAAACCTCCAACTCCAACTTCCAGGTTTGCACACACCTCAGGTTGCTGCAAATCTTCTGTCCACCCGCAACGATCTGTCTGCGCAGGTGTTATGTGCGCAGACATTTGCGCAGACAGATCGTTGCGTGTAGACGGGCCTTAAGTGAGAACGCATACACAGTTTAGTGCCGGAGAATGATGCTTCTCTGATCGACTGTTTCGCGACAATACGGGGGTCGCTTGTGGGCCGGCTCACGACGCTAGATGCGCTGGAACCATCTACGCATGCGCGGAGGAGTTTTGTCGACCAATCACAGGGCTATCTGGCCCGTATGAGGGCCCAGGCATAATTAAATGTTAAACTTGCTTTGTCAGTGCACTACCTAATAAGTCGATTGTTGACTCACATAGACTTTGCATACATTTGAACATTTTTCTTCGGATTTCACGAAAAATCACGCACACACACACACACGAACACGACTGTTACAAAGTATGCATGCCCCTTACACAACAGTAGCCAAACAGTGGAAGTGAACAGACCACAAACGGCAGCTAGTCAACAGCGAACAGTTTAGACGTGACGTTGATTGCTCTTGGAGAAAGGCAGCTCCAACGTGTGAAATGCCAATTCCCAAGTAATTTTAATCAGGGTATAGTGTGTTGAACAAAGGGAGTAAATCCACTAGTAAGTGTCTGGATACAGTGGTAATTCAAATTAGATCGTTAATTTCAAGTTGTTTTCATTCATCTCTAAACCACAGACTATTGATACTTCAGGGGGGGGGGGGGGGGGAAGAGATCATTGGGAACATAGCACTTGCATTAAGAAGCTTTCAGCTAACATGGGTTTCGCTCTGAAATTTAAAGTTACTGTGCTCTTGACTGACTAGGGGTCCGCCATAGATTTTCGACTGAAGAAGGGGTCCGCCAGCTGTAAAGGTTGGGAAGCCCTGGTGTAAAACATTACGCCTACTATGATTAGCTGTTTCAGCCCAAAGAATTGTAAACAACATTTTGTGGAGATACATTGGGCGCTCAAGAATGATCGGCACTACAATTTTATTTAGTTTACAGGAACCATTTACTAAACAAACGAATACAGATTATATTACAGGTATTCCTCGACAATATCTATGAACTTTTACTGTCATTACGGCAGCTTCCGTATTTGCATAGGAAACCACTGGTGGACAACTGCATGGTGTTCGTTATTGAAGGTGAACTTCTTACCCCTCATAACTTCTTCATTGCGTCGAATAGAACCAGATCCGAAGAATATTGATGATGTGACAGAACAGTAAGCCCCAGTTCACGCAATGGCAGTGGCAATGATCTGGTGACTGGCATATGGTAGCGCGTTATCGTGTTGGAGCAAATGCCACAGCGTCATTTTCCATGGTAGCGTTGTTGAATGCATCTGTGGAATTAGCGCAGTGATCTGAAGTACCGATCTCTATTGAGTGTCTTACTGGGAGGGAGACAGTCCACTAGAAGTATCCTTTCCTGGTCCCAGAATGAAGTCACCATTTGTTCCTGCACGAATAGTCCCAGCAATAACTTCTTGGGACGAGGTCTCCTAGTCTGCTTCCATTCCATCGACTGGCGTTATTTTTCCAGAGTGTTCTGGGAGAACCATGACTCCTGAACGATGACCAGACGCTCGGAACTCCGCTCGATCTGCACTGTATGGTTGCACCGACTGTTGATATGCATCCACCCAATTGTAAAGGAGGCATGCACCCATTGTGCACACAACCAACTTCATAAAAAAATCCTCATATATGATGTTTTAGTGAGTTCCCCACGACAGATTTGTTCTCTTCTCTAGTTCATCAAACGTCATTCGATGAGGCTTCATTATTAAGTCACTGACACGCAGGGCATTGCTTGGTTTGTGTGGACTTACTAGACGCTCGGAGCTTTTGCATTTTTGAGCAGAATAACCGACGTTCCTGATACCCAAAGAAACACGGATCTATGACTTGGTGCTGTTCCTACACATATGTCTACTAACCTCTAAAGGATGTCTGAAGCGGTCACACCTCCCTTCCAGAGAAACCACTGAGAATGTCAGAAGTGCCTGCTCAGATCACGTTTCGTCACATTTCGTGTAAGTGCATACGAGGTGAACTAGTGAGCAAAAATTGTGTTTAAAGCTGTGTGGAAACAGTGCGTAGAATAGCCGTTGATAGAGACAGTAACTTGACACGCAGCAGGACGAAAAAGAAATTGTGGAATATACGCTGTCAAAAAAAAAACAACGAAAAAGGGCACAAAAACCGGCGTATAGTAATGCAGTTAATTTAGCGATATAATTTTAAGAATTAAACATTTTACCCACAGAAGATGACACGTAGTTGCCGGAACATGTCTGGGTAAATATAAAAATATATTTATTGTGTTTGCAAAAGACTGATTTTCAAAAACACCCAAATTTATTATAACGTTGACCATAACCGTACATGTGGTGTTCTCTGTCTTCAGGTAGCTCTTTTTTTCCAGCCTTATCATTCTGACGCGCATTTTTTGACAGAATTCTTCACTGACATTTCAGATGTTGGAATGAAGTAACTGGCCACAAAATAGTCCCGAAAGGGTTCTCATTCTTGTAGGTTTAACGCTAATGAACACCAGAACTGTGGATATTAGTAAATTACAGAAATAGTATATGAGGAAAACGTTGTCTTGGACATCTCTTCCAAATGAGATTATTAAAGTTTACTTCTGGTTTTGTGTTTCACCGTATATGCATTTCTTCAATAGATCTGGATGAGTTAAAAGTAAAAATGTTGACTTTATGATATTCGAGACTCCTTCAGGAAGACTGCTTTTATGTTAATAGGTTTTATTTTCTGCCTTTGCTTGATTATATTTTCAGCAAGATACACACACATTTGATGTTCAGGTTTCTTGTCAATTGACAACTTTCAAAAAATGTTATCCACACAGCCTTCTGCATTGCTTTCAGATTTCCTGTTTTTTTTGTTTTTCCTTATCAGTTTACCATAATCTATTTCCAGATTTTGAATCTCTGTATCATTCCGACGTTGTTGCTCACCCAGATACCTTCCATCTTTGAGTTTTACATCTCTAGTCCACGTTTCAGTTTCACAAGTCGCTCGCCATCCTGTTGAGAATGTATCCCACGGATTCAAACTTGTCAATGTTTCATCTATTTCCGTACGGTTTACATTCTGCAACTGACTTGATCAGTAGAATTTCCATCATCAAAATATTATATGTATTATACACCATGCCTCATTTGGCTTTTATGAAATATTAATTTTAAATGGTTCAAATGGCTTTGAGCACTATGTGACTTAACTTCTGAGGTCGTCAGTCGCCTAGAACTTAGAACTAATTAAACCTAACTAACCTAAGGACATCACACACTCCATGCCCGAGGCAGGATTTGAAACTGTGACCGTAGCTATTAATTTCATTCCTGCGAATTCATGCCACCACTGGAGTCTTCCTAATTCTTGCTGTAAAACATTTTGGGTTTCATTTGCCACTGTTCCCCTTATTCCATGCCATCTGATGTCTTCCTCTGAGCACAAGAAGTCCAATATTTGCTCATCACGTACAAATCCAAAATTTTTTTCAACGTACGTATGTCTCAAATGGGAGGGGGGGGGGGGGGGGTGATCCTTCTTCAACCACTATCACATGAAACACACAGATCAGTAGAATGCAAAGGGTCATTCACTTGTGTCTCGAAACATCAACACATCTCATGCAGCCTCGCGGTATTAGCCGAGTGGTCTAAGGCGCTGTAGTCATGGACTGTGCGACTAGTCCCGACGGAGGTTTGGGTCCTCCCTCGGGCATGGATGTGTGTGTTGTCCTTAGGATAATTTAGGTTAAGTAGTGTGTAAGCTTAGGGACTGATACCTTAGCAGTTAATTCCCATAAGATTTCACACACATTTCAACATCTCATGCCATAGCTGAATCTAATGTTCGCTTCATACATCCAGTATTTAGCAATTGATGTTGTGAACTGTACGCCATCTTCTTACAAAGGGGTGAATATGACCCACAACAAGCCCTTGTCTCTGTCGTCGTATAACATCGAAAATTTATTGCTACTCTTACCATACGCTGAAGAATTCTTAATAACGACCTACATAATATCCGAATCATTTCTCTGAAAACAGCAGTTTAGTTCGTTTCTAAGAGACCGAAACTCTACACTGCTTCCAAGCTTCTTCTGTGAACCTCTCGTCTTGTCAGGTTCACAATTATTTGAGGCGTTGGACTGCGAATTGGTTGACACAAGTTACCTTTACGTCCTTTCTAACACAAATTAAACTCTGAAATCAGGGGACAGCAGGATATAGAACTATACTGCTACAAAAATATTTAAAAAAATTGTATAAATAAAAATAAAAGGCTCAACATTTTTACTACTATTACAACATTCTTCTTTAATGCGTTAACTGATTCGTCGTCGATCTCATTAATGGGTCCATATACAATCTGATGCGAAGATAGAATGTGGGAGATTAAGGAGAGTTGCAGTGTGCCAGCTGCAATGCGATACCTGAAGTCCTACACCGATATTTCCGCTGCGTCGCGACCTCTCTTTGCCCTCCATATCGAAGAGAGGGGCCCCGTATCGAAAAGCGAATAAAATAAACCGGTTCGCTCCAGTCACGCACAAAGCTGACTAATGAAAATTATCTGCAAGTTAATTGAATCTGCAGACAAAGGAATCAAACAATGAAGCTGGGCCAATTAAATGGCAGCGAGAGTACATACAAAGGCCTTCGGATCTTTCCGCTGATGCTCTTCTTCGGCGAAAGGGAAACTGAACAAGTCCTTGCTGTCACTTTCGCATTATTTTTTGTTAAATCTGCTGCTTAATTCTTCAGTGAAAGCTTATTGGGACTTCGAGGAGCAAGATTTCCTTTGTAATTTTTCAATAAAAGAAGATGCAGATAACGATTTCACTATAAATTTCTGCTGCCCCGTTAAAATATGCTTTTTAAAGTGTGTTGTAGCCTCCCTAAATACAAAATTTGTTGCGTTGTGTTACTGAATAGTTTTAGTTGGCATTAACGTGATATTTACGAGGAGACCACAGCAGGGACCAGAATCCGATTTCCACAAACTTCATTCAGTGGAACAGTAATCAAAATAACCGGACACGGATCTCCGCTAATCTGCAGATGGTCTACCGTCTTTGAGAAAATAACGGTCAAAGTTTCTGAAGTCCTGTATGTGATTTTTAGAGAGTGACTGATTCAAAAGAAGCGTTAGTGTAGTGCCTGGCGTCGTAGTTTCACCCTTTTGCGCCCCGTGTTCGACTCCCGGTTCCTGTTTTTATTCTTGTCTCTTGTTTATCAGTTCATGAGCGTAAAAGGCTGGCCGGCCGGAGTGGCCGTACGGTTCTAGGCGCTACATACTGGAACCGAGCGACCGCTAAGGTGGCAGGTTCGACTCCTGTCTCGGGCATGGATGTGTGTGATGTCCTTAGGTTAGTTAGGTTTAATTAGTTCTAAGTTCTAGGCGACTGATGACCTCAGAGGTTAAGTCACATAGTGCTCAGAGTCATTTGAACCATATGTAACCGTAAAAAATTACTGGACAAATGTTCCCCGGTGCATATTGAAACAGCATTGTCATTATTCTTCTGCTAATCGCGTGTGTTTTGAATTAATAAAGAAAAAGAAAGAAAGTAATAAATGAATGGAAACATTATTTTCAATTGTTTGCGGTGACATTGCTGTAGTGTATGTCTATACGTTATCAGTTGCAAGCGACAATGTTGTAAAAGTGATCCTTACACGTAGTTTGCCGCGAAATTATGCCAATGTGTGAAATCTTCAGCGATGGTAACGACATATTTTGCCCGAATGAGATTTGTTCGAATAAATGTCGCTGTGGCAAACCTGCCCTCGCGCGGTGCTCGTGGGGTTCCAAATTTCTATGTCGAATATTTCTACGATCAGTAGAATGCAAGAGAAACTTCCTGGAGAATAGGCATAAGAATATATTGTAAGAATTCTGAATTGGTATAAGAACGAAATGCAATAATGTGAGAATTTAAAGGCATTGTACCCCGAAAATATCATACGTACATGCAACACATAATAAGTTACACTTATTGTGAAACCCAGGTTTAATCTCACAATTTACATGATGTATTTGTATCCCCTAGTTTGATGAGAAACATTCATCTAGTATTCTTCTATGGTACACTGTGCTAACAGATGGTTAAACTTATCGAACGCTAGAAGACATCTAAATTACATCGAAAACTTTGACGACCGTTTTCTCAGAAATCTACGGATAGGCCGAAACTAGTGTTCGTTTATTTTGACTCCTCTTCCACTGAGCGAAGGCTCTGCTAAATCGTGTTACGGCATTTTTTTTCACTGCTGCTGCTCTTTGCAATAACTGGTCATCTTTATACATAAGACGTGTCCTTTCTAGCCTATGGGCTGGTGTCTTACCCGATACACAGAGCGCTACGACAATACTCTGTGTGTCGTTGCACGTGCCCCACCAATGTGGAGGTGGACCACTATGCCCTCTTTCTGAGTACTGATTTGCAGCCATAAGTACTTATTGAAAAATGAATATACATAGATTTGACAAAATTATAATTCTAGACTTTAAAGTTATTTTAAGTTAAGATATTATATAAAAATGATTAATAATTAAAGATTTATGTCTTTTTTTAAAAAATGTTATTTCGTTTGCTTTTGTTCGTTGCATCTGCTCGGAGCGGACGTCGTAAGACATACGTTTGAGTTCGTTGTTGATCGATTAACTCAGTTTTTTTGTTGCAGTGGGCAGCTAACCCTCTGACCGAACACGCTGAGCTCACATGCCGGCTAAACATGCAAGAGATCATTGATAAAATTTCGTTACAGTTCATTTATCAAGAGTGCAGACTTTAAATTGAGACAGACTTATTTCGTACTCATATTAATTTGCTACTTCTATATGACCATTGAAACTTTACCAATATTTGATTATGTGAATATAAAACTTAACATAAACAGATGTCATATTGTTGTAAACATAGTTCCGCGTAGTCAGCACGTACACAACTTTCCCACTAGAGCGCGCCCCGCAAAGCACAACAGCGCAGGCGCAGCGCTCGTCCGTCTCTGCACTACGAGATGGCGCTGTATTAGAGATGGACCAAATTCTGCTTCCGCCGATCCGCGTATTAATATGTATCGCAGCCAATGAGATTGCTGCTAATGTAGAACGTTTTCTCCTCGCGGATCACACTCGCGCAGTGATACCTGAATGCTCGAGGTGTATCACGAGTCAGTCTGCATTAGTCTGCATCAGTCTGTACCATCTGTATTAGTCCATAGTCAAGTTTCAGTCTGCCCCTAATAAGATTATCATGTTCCTGTACATAGCCATGAAGAGAAATGTATAGACACTTTGTCAAGTATCAGAGATATGTGAGAATAAGATTAATGTACCCAGACCAAAGGAACTTCAGATTGTCAATTGTAAACAGCATCCAGAATCAAGTTACGTAATGTCTATGATTTTTATTATTTTAATAAATGTGTGTGAAAATTAATCAAGTTCTGTTTAAAGTTGGTCACTGTCAATCTGCTACTCTAAGCATGCAAGTGGCATTTATATCGTCTGACCTAACGGCAGAAGATAAACAAGCCACGATAAGACCACGAGACATATTGCTGACACTCGCATAGAGCGACAAGTCGAATAATCTGATAGTGTGTGTACCGAAGGTCTTACAGTACGCACACCGCACATATGTATATGGTTGTTCAGTTGTTACTTGCATGTTTTTTAATTTTTTTTGGTCATCAGTCTACTGACTGGTTTGATGCGGCCCGCCACGAATTCCTTTCCTGTGCCAACCTCTTCATCTCAGAGTAGCACTTTATACTGCGTCCTCAATTATTTGCTTGACGTATTCCAATCTCTGTCTTTCTCTACTGTTTTTGCCCTCTACAGGTCCCTCTAGTACCATGGAAGTCATTCCCTCATGTCTTAGCAGATGTCCTATCATCCTGTCCCTTCTCCTTATCAATGTTTTCCACATATTCCTTTCCTCTCCGATTCTGCGTAGAACTTCCTCATTACTTACCTTATCAGTCCACCTAATTTTCAACATTCGTCTATAGCACCACATCTTAAATGCTTCGATTCTTTTCTGTTCCGGTTTCCCACAGTCCATGTTTCACTACCATACAATACTGTACTCCAGACGTACATCCTCAGAAATTTCTTCCTCAAATGAAGGCCGGTATTTGATGTTAGTAGACATCTCTTGTCCAGAAATGCCTTTTTTGACATAGCGAGTCTGCTTTTGATGTCCTCCTTGCTCCGTCCGTCATTGGTTATTTTACTGCCAAGGTAGCAGAATTCCTGAACTTCATTGACTTCGTGACCACCAATCCTGATGTTAAGTTTCTCGCTGGTCTCATTTCTACTACTTCTCATTACCTTCGTCTTTCTCCGATTTACTCTCAAACCATACTGTGTACTCATTAGACTGTTCATTCCGTTCAGCAGATAATTTAATTCTTCTTCACTTTCACTCTGGATAGCAATGTCATCAGCGAATCGTATCATTGATATCCTTTCACCTTGTATTTTATTTCCACTCTTGAACCTTTCTTTTATTTCCATCATTGCTTCCTCGATGTACAGATTGAAGAGTAGGGGCGAAAGGCTACAGCCTTGTCTTACACCCTTCTTAATACGAGCATTTCGTTCTTGATCGTCCACTCTTATTATTCCCTCTTGGTTGTTGTACATATTGTATATGACCCGTCTCTCCCTATAGCTTACCCCTACTTTACTCAGAATCTCGAACAGCTGGCACCAATTTATATTGTCGAACGCTTTTTCCAGGTCGACAAATCCTGTGAACGTGTCTTGATTTTTCTTTAGCCTTGCTTCCATTATTAGCCGTAACGTCAGAATTGCCTCTATCGTGCCTTTACTTTTCCTAAAGCCAAACTGATTGTCACCTAGCGCATTCTCAATTTTCTTTTCCATTCTTCTGATTATTATTATTGTAAGCAGCTTCGATGCATGAGCTGTTAATCTGATTGTGCGATAATTCTCGCACTTGTCAGCTCTTGCCGTCTTCGGAATTGTTTGGATGATGCTTTTCCGAAAGTCAGATGGTATGTCGCCAGACTCATATATTCTACACACAAACGTGAATAGTCGTTTTGTGCCACTTCCCCTAATGATTTTAGAAATTCTGACGGAATGTTATCTATCCCTTCGTCCTTATTTGACCGTATGTCCTCCAAAGCTCTTTTAAATTCCGATTCTAATACTGGATCCCCTATCTCTTCTAAATCGACTCCTGTTTCTTCTTCTATCACATCAGACAAATCCTCAACCTCATAGAGGCTTTCAATGTATTCTTCCCACCTATCTGCTCTCTCCTCTGCATTTAACAGTGGAATTCCCGTTGCACTCTTAATGTTACCACCGTTGCTTTTAATGTCACCAAAGGTTGTTTTGACTTTCCTGTATGCTGAGTCTGTCTTTCCGACAATCATACTTGCATTAAACCCATTAAAACCTTCCCTATCTAGGGCGTGATAACATAAAACTTGCCATTGACACAAATATTAACAGTGAGAATATTGTTCAGTCACTAGCTTAAATTTTTCAAACCAAGTTAAAAACTTAACATATTACTACAGCGTCAATTCATTAAACTTACAATTAGTCAGTCATAAAACTTACAATTAGTACATCATAGCTGTAATATCTATTTATACCGTCAGAGCATTACAAATTGACAGTTCTTGGTACACACATCGTGTTAGCTCTCGTCGGTGCTACCTCCCTCTGTTTCGTCGCTATCACTGCCGTCCTGGAGTGTATGTCGTTGCTGTGGCCGGAACAGCGCTGTTTGGCGTTGCCTCTCTCTCCTGTACTCTTCCTTCAGGGCCCTCGAGACTCTGTGTGCTGTGTCACTGATTAACTTCCATTTATCAGGGTCTCGCAGCGCTTACTTCACATCGTCTTGTAGCAGTTGTACTGCCTCACTTGGTTCATGTATATTGCAGTAGAGAACAACATGCTCTGGTGTGCCCAAGCTTCCACATCTGCAATTGGCAGCTCTGTCCTGACGTATACGGTTAAAGTACGTTGTGTACGGTCAGTGACCCGTAAGGAAATGCATCATGCCTACGCCTAGGTCAGCATGTCTCATTTTTAGGCGCACTTCAATATCAGGAAAAAACTCATATAGACGCCTGCGCTTTTCACTGGGGTCCAGCCTTTGCCGCTCCATCAGTCTCCATCGCTTTACGTCGTGTCTGGTTGGGATATCCTCGTCAGTTATCTCCTGAGCTTTGTGATTCTGTCACCGTCTCAGCCAATACACTGCCGCTCTCTACCTTATTGTTATATCTATAGGATACGTGCCAAGCACTACACAAAGGTCTTCAGTAGATGTTGTTCCGAAGCCGCCAGATAGCGCAGGAGTACATTTATCTGACCACTTCTGGCGGCAGTCACATATGTCGATATTCGTAATCTGTGTGCCCATGGGCTAGAGGCAAAACTCACTATCGACTCATATATTGCATAGTAGTACGTCTTGATCATTCTTAGTGGCATCCTATACTCTATAGTTTTTATTCTTGCGAGTTTATGTAGATTAGCTACTGCCTTGTCTGTTGTCAGATTTATAAGTTGCTGAAATGATAGTTTTTCGTCTAGATGGACTCCAAGGTATCTAGTTAGCTTCTTCCTGGCAATGTTATTAGTACCTAATCTTATCATTGGAGTCCGCTGTAGGTTTCCTTTCATCAACATATATGTCGTCTTTGCTGGGGCTACTGTTATATTTCTGGCACCAGTTGTTCATTTGAAGCAGGGTGTCATTTGCCTTTGTTTCCAGTTCAGCTCTTGAGTTCGCCGTCCCTAAAACTGTTAGATCGTCAGCATAGCCCACGATCCCTTCTGTGCTGACGCTTTCTTCCATGAGACTGAGAAGTGGCTCAATTGTAATATCCCAGAATAGGGGCCCTACGATAGATCTTTGTAGGCATCCTTTTGATATTTTCTTGACTACCTATCTGTTGCCTTCTTTCCATTGGACGACCCTATCTCGGCAGTAATCTTTCAAGTTGTGGTACAGGGTTCCCGGGACCTGCAGCTGTCTTAGCCTTAAGAATTATCCAGGTCTCCACATGTTGTCAGATGCTCCTTGCATATCTATCAGTATTGCTACTGCATATTTCCTGTCAGTGTCATTAATAATTCGAAGCACTTGATTGATGGCGTCATCTATTGACTTATTCTTGCGAAAACCTTACTGATGTTCGCTAAGTCCCTGTAGCTCTCTGTGGGCTTGCAGACGATCACATAATAGTCTTTCTTGAACTTTCGCCAGCGTGTTTAATAGACACATGGGCCTGCATGGCCTCGGATTTGTAGGGTCTTTATTGACTGCCTTTTTTATTATCACTGTGTTTTCTGTTTTCCACAAAGCCAGTATTTTCCCTTCCGATAGTGCCTCGTTTAGAACCTTTGTCAAGAAAGGCGTTATCTGTACAGCTACTTCGTGTAATATCTCCGGATGTATACTGTCTGGGCCCGGTGCTTTCCGGCTTTTCATACCGAAAATTACCCTTTGTACTTCTTCGCGAAAGGAGAAGTTACTGCTTCCGTCAGATAGTCATAATTAAAACTTCGTCGCATATTCGCGTGTTCTGCGTTATCTGACGTCGGGTCATCGTCTGGTAAAAGTTTAAAAAGCAGATATTCCGCAGTGCTTCTCCATCCTCTCGTCATGTTCCCATTTGCTTGTTTCAGTGTAGACAGTATGGTGGACGATTTAATCTTCTCTGTAAAAAGCTTATATGGCGTGCCCCAGATATTTTCAGCTAATTGCGTTTTGACATAATTGTCCCAATACTGTTTCCTTGTGACAGTTAATTTTTCTTTATATTTTGCTTTCGCATCACGATAGTCAGTCAGTCTGATTTCTTTATCTACTATTTTTTCGGAGTAGGGATAATTCAATGGTCCATGGCGTTCGTGTTTTGGGCCTGCAGTTGTGCTTTGGAATGCTTTCTTCCTGTGCCTTTACTAACAGTTGCATGAGGACATGCATTCTGTAGTCCATACTACCACGTTTTGAAGCAAGATCAGTTTAGGCCAGTTTGCTCTCTTCAGGTTGAACTGCTTTTCTTCTCGATTACTGGTCTCTGAAGTCCCACGTAACTCTATCACTATCCCATTATGGTCACTATGTACCAGCCCTGGCCGCACTTCCCACCTGTGGCAGTGTGGTAAAGCTTTGTCGTTAACTGTAGTTATATCTATCTCGTTCTGTGACCTGCCATTGTCGAACGTTGGTGGTTCTCCCTCTTTGTTTAGAATGTATTGATTGTGCTCAGCGAGGATTTCATTTATGATGGTTCAAATGGCTCTGAGCACTATGGGACTTAACATCTATGGTCATCAGTCCCCTAGAACTTAGAACTGCTTAACACCCAGTCATCACGAGGCAGAGAAAATCCCTGACCCCGTTTCATTGATGATTCTTCCTCTATAGTCTGTGGTGTTGGCATGCCAAAGGGTTGACTTTGCGTTAATATCATATGCGACGAGCAATTTTCCTCCTCTTCCATATTCCGCCACCATCATAATCCAATCGGCATATGGTTCTATGGCATGGAAGTATTGGACGTACAGGGATGCTCTTATCCACGTATTATTTCCTCTTTTCAGGTCTACTGTTGTTGCATGAGTATTACTCAACTGAGTAAAATTAGTAATAGATATACCTGCTGGTTTTACTACCAATGCTGCCATCGGTGGTGTGTTTCCTGTTATCACTCTACTATTGCTTGGATACATATCAGTTTGCCGTTTCTGGAATATGGTTCCTGCAAACATGCTATATCAGTTCGTGTCTCCTCCATTGCCTTAGGAAGCTCGTTGCTCACCGTGATGCTATTCTTCATACTTAACTGTAGTATCCTCAATTTATCTACGTTTTCTTCTCTATTCATATTGAATTTTAGCGATCAGTCTGTCGTGGAGCATCTTGTATGTTGGGCGGTCTGAACATCCTCCTTTGTTACAAACTTTGTTTCTTCTTTTACATGGAATGCATCCTAATGGGGGTTCCCTTGACAAGCAATCAACTTTTTTATGTCCCTTCTCCCCACACTTGGCGCAGGTTATTTGTTCATCATCACAGTACTTGGTTGTGTGGCCTAACCCACAGCACTAACTTATTGCATCGTAGTCCTCAATATATAGTGCCAGGAAATTTATAAAAACTCGTTCTTGATTCAAAATAATTGGTATTATCTTTAGTTTAACTTCCAACACTATGCTAGTTGCGCTCCTCCCCTTCTGCCCTGCTTTGAATTTAATCTTCGCCCCTTCAGAAAATTCTTCTTCGCTAATATTTCCTTCCATATTTAGTCTATAAATTCACTCTCCGTAACTGTAGTTGGGACTCCATGAGTTATAAGTAATGGTCGTCGTTTTTTAGCTTCTTCGCACCCAATGTGTTGTATCGTTTCTGCCCTTATCTGTAACTTTTTACAGTCTTCTTCGGATGCTGTTTCCACTATCACGACCGTTGGTGTGGTTATTATGGCCATGATCTTCAGTTTTCCCTGTTGAGGATCTATTTCTCTCGTCAATGAGTCCCGAACATCTTTAGTGTTTTGATTGTTTGTAGGTCTAAAAAATTGTGTTGTAACCTGCTTTTCCTTGGCTTTCCATCTTTGCAACCGTTTTTCGTTGTTTTGGGTTCCCTACTGCAAATACAGATGAGAAACTCTGTGTCGTTTTTATTCCAACGCCTTGAAGGTGGTTGTTTTCCTCTCGTGCTTTTCGTAGTTCATCTTCTAAATTTTGTATTTTCTGTTTCGCGCAGCAGCTCATCCACTTGTTGTCTCAGCCTGTCATTCTCCTCTTTTAACGTGTCTATTTGGCCTTCGAGCCTCGCCTGTTGGAGGCCCTCGGTGGACTCTGAGTCCTGTAGTGCTCTAGTTGTAGAGAGCACTTCTACTTGTTGTGGAAGTCTGGTGTTTTCTGTATTTAATACGTCTATCTCTCCTTCTAGTCTCGATTGTGTCAATACTAATGCCCAGATTCTATTTCTTACGAGCTGTGAAACATTGGTGGAAACCTTCTTGCTCTTCAATTCGCCCATAAAATCGCTAAGTATTTCTTCTACTGCGGTAATTTTCTCGGCGATTGATGCACGTTTCGGTGTATCAAAAGTTGTCATTTTGTTTCCATGTGCTTCTTCACTCTTTTTCGATGTATATGGTGGTGTACCTTGCTTTTTTACATCTTGGCCGTGCAGATTCAGTAGAGAGCCGCTCCGTTGGTGCCTCTTTACATCCCGTTGATCTACGCACGTTCGATACGCGCGCCTTGCGCGGTTTCTCCCGCGTAAATTTCCTTGTGTCCACTAACGACACGTGTTGCGAGTTATCAGCACGTCTTCAAATAAAATACTCTCCCACCATGTGGGTTTGGTCAACCAATAAAATATTTTAGCCAAGATGACGTTGTTATGATTTCAGCAAATCGACTTGCACGCTAGAAACCTACCAATACAAAATTTCCCGCCGTAATGAAGCTAGTCCTCTTTCAGCGAATAGGATAGTAGAAGGGGAACCGCCAATCATGGGACTTCCCTCCATTGAGATGACCTGTCAGAACTGTTACCGCCAAAATGACGCCGTAAGCAACCAATGGCAGACCAGTTTATCCCGCCAAAACTAAAATACGTTAGCATGTATAGTTTTTAACATCCATTTCTGCTCAATTCAGTCTCATTATCTACACATAAAACACTTTTCCAAGCACTACAGCAAACAGTATAACGTGTTTTCCGAATTTAAGTTCATAAAGACACTAATTGAGAATGGCTCTGAGCACTATGGGACTCAACTGCTGTGGTCATTAGTCCCCTAGAACTTAGAACTACTTAAACCTAACTAACCTAGAGACATCACACACATCCATGCCCGAGGCAGGATTAGAACCTGCGACCGTAGCTGTCGCACGGTTTCGGACTGCGCGCCTAGAACCGCGAGACCACCGCGGTCGGCACTAATTGAGAGACGTATTCAGTAACATATTAGCAATCAAGACAGATTAGCAGCCTACAGCGAGGAAAAATCTTACTGTGCCTTATTTTGCGCAGTTATAATCACAATTTTTATGCAAAGTACAGTACCTCAGGATAGCAATCACTGATAACATTTTCATTACAAAATTCGAAGAAAATACCACCAAAATACGATCAAAAGCGAGGAGCACTTCAGCAGCACGTCTTTATGGCAGCCATGACAAATAGGGACAGCGGGAATTTGGCATTTGCCTTGTTCTCCTCGTTGACAGAACAAACGACCCGAGCCAACTTCGCACGGGCATCTACGTCTACATTTACATCTTACTCCGCAAGCCACCTAATGGTGTGTGGCGGAGGACACTTTGTTACGGCTAACTGTTTCCCACCTTCCATGTTCCACTCTCGGATGCCACGTGGGAAGAATCATTGTCGGAAAGCCTCTCTATTGGGTATAATTTCTCGAATTTCCTCATCGCAATCATTACGCGAGATCTATGTAGGAGGAAGTAATATATTGCCAAATTCTTTCCGGAAAGAGTTCTGCCGAAATTCCAGTAGTAAACCTTTCCGTGATGGACAACGCCTCCCTTGTAACGTCTACCACGGGATTTTGGCCGGCCGCGGTGGTCTAGCGGTTCTAGGCGCTCAGTCCGGAACCGCGCGACTGCTACGGTCGCAGGTTAGAATCCTGCCTCGGGCATGGATGTGTGTGATGTCCTTAGGTTAGTTAGGTTTAAGGAGTTCTAAGTTATAGGGGGCTGATGACCACAGCTGTTGAGTCCCATAGTGCTCAGAGCCATTTGAACCATTTTTGAACGGGATTTTATTGAGCATTTCTGTAGCGCTGTAGTAGGGACTAAGCGATCCCGTGAAAAAATACGCTACAATTTGTTGGGTCTTCTATATCTCTTCTAACAGTCGTACCGGGGAAGGGTTCCATATTACCGAGCAGTAATCAAGAATCGGTCGAACAGACGGTATACAAGCCATTTCGTTCGTGAATGAGTTACTTTTCCATAATCTTCTTACGGTTAATCTGTCTGGCATCTGTTTCTCCCACATTTGTTTTATGTGGTCATTCCATTTACGGCCACACTATAGTTACTCACACGTATTTTACGGTAGATACGATTCCCAGCAGTTTATCATCCACAGTTCAGTTGTACACTAGCTGATTTATTTTCGTATGTGTACTAAATATGTTACATTTATTCACGTTCAGGGGCAACAGCCCGAAACTGGACCATTCATCAATCTACTACTAGTCACTAACTATCGCCTGCCGGACGACTTGTATGACTTCCTCGTGATTCAGTCTGTTAGTGTAAACCATATCAAAATTCCTAAAGTTGTTTCTGAGATTAGCCTCCTCAAACGGTTCAAATGGCTCTGAGCTCTATGCGACTTAACTTCTGAGGTCATCAGACACTTAGAACTTGGAACTACACTCCTGGAAATTGAAATAAGAACACCGTGAATTCATTGTCCCAGGAAGGGGAAACTTTATTGACACATTCCCGGGGTCAGATAAATCACATGATCACACTGCCAGAACCACAGGCACATAGACACAGGCAACAGAGCATGCACAATTTCGGCACTAATACAGTGTATATCCACCTTTCGCAGCAATGCAGGCTGCTATTCTCCCATGGAGACGATCGTAGAGATGCTGGATGTAGTCCTGTGAAACGGCTTGCCATGCCATTTCCACCTGGCGCCTCAGTTGGACCAGCGTTCGTGCTGGACGTGCAGACCGCGTGAGACGACGCTTCATCCAGTCCCAAACATGCTCAATGGGTGACAGATCCGGAGATCTTGCTGGCCAGGGTAGTTGACTTACACCTTATAGAGCACGTTGGGTGGCACGGGATACATGCGGACGTGCATTGTCCTGTTGGAACAGCAAGTTCCCTTGCCGGTCTAGGAATGGTAGAACGATGGGTTCGATGACGGTTTGGATGTACCGTGTACTATTCAGTGTCCCCTCGACGATCACCAGAGGTGTACGGCCAGTGTAGGAGATCGCTCCCCACACCATGATGCCGGGTGTTGGCCCGGTGTGCCTCGGTCGTATGCAGTCCTGATTGTGGCGCTCACCTGCACGGCGCCAAACACGCATACGACCATCATTGGCACCAAGGCAGAAGAGACTCTCATCGCTGAAGACGACACGCCTCCATTCGTCCCTCCATTCACTCCTGTCGCGACACCACTGGAGGCGGGCTGCACGATGTTGGGGCGTGAGCGGAAGACGGCCTAACGGTGTGCGGGACAGTAGCCCAGCTTCATGGAGACGGTTGCGAATGGTCCTCGCCGATACCCCAGGAGCAACAGTGTCCCTAATTTGCTGGGAAGTGGCGGTGCGGTCCCCTACGGCACTGTGTAGGATCCTACGGTCTTGGCGTGCATCCGTGCGTCGCTGCGGTCCGGTTCCAGGTCGATGGGCACGTGCACCTTCCGCCGACCACTGGCGACAACATCGATGTACTGTGGAGACCTCACGCCCCACGTGTTGAGCAATTCGGCGGTACGTCCACCCAGCCTCCCGCATGCCCACTATACGCCCTCGCTCAAAGTCCGTCAAATGCACATACGGTTCACGTCCACGCTGTCGCAGCATGCTACCACCGCATGCTACCACCGCGTTTCCTGGCGTGTCCGCTGTACCGTGCGTGTGATCATTGCTTGTACAGCCCTCTCGCAGTGTCCGGAGCAAGTATGGTGGGTCTGACACACCGGTGTCAATGTGTTCTTTTTTCCATTTCCCGGAGTGTACTTAAACCTAACTAACCTAAGGACATCACACACATCCATGCCCGAGCAGGATTCGAACCTGCGACCGTAGCGGTCGCTCGGTTCCAGACTGTAGCGCTCCCTGCCGCCGTTGGATAAGCAGCTGCAGCAGCAAGTCGTATACTCCTAGCTCACTCATTTGTTACATAGTTTAATTCTTAATTTCTTTGCGTGTTTTTGGTACTTGTATTGTTTAATTCATAAATTTCGGTCGCATTATAGTATTTGAGAGTTGTAGCATCGCGTTTTAGTACCTGAATAGTGTAAAATCGCGTAATCTCCTTCCGCCGCCGAGCAGTGTGTCAGCAGTGCGCAAGTAGCAGCATTAGTGCGTTTACAAGGCAAACTTGTATTTTAATAACCGTTTAAATTTTGTGTCGATTTGTTTGCGCTCTCTGTAGATTAGTTCAGACGTTCTTTGCACAACAGTTTTTAGCATAGATAGGGGGACTGCAACTGCTGTGTTCGGATGCAGGCTGAGTTGGCATCCCTTCGCTCCCAGCTTCAGGCAGTGTTGGCTTCGGTCACACAGCTTGAGGCTGTTGCCAGTGGGCATCACTGTGGAGGTCCGGATGGGGGTTTGTCGGGGACGGCCAGCTCGTCCCACGCATCCCCCGATCGGACTACGACTGTGGCTGCCCGGGATACTACCCGCAATGTGGTAGAGTGGGAGATCGTCTCAAGGTGTGGCAGGGGGCAAAAGACATTCCGGAGGGCTGAACGGAAGGCCTCTCCAGTTTGTCTGACGAACCGGTTTCAGGCTCTGTCTCAGGCTGATACTGCTCTTCGGCCTGACAGGGCTGCTTGTCCTGTTCCAGAGGTTGCCCCTCAGTCTGCAAGATCCGGGCGGTCGCAGAGGGTGGGCTTACTGGTAGTTGGGAGCTCCAAAGTCAGGCGCGTCATGGGGCCCCTTAGGGATGTGGCAGCAAGAGAGGGGAAGAAAACCAATGTGCACTCCGTTTGCATACCAGGGGGAGTCAATCTAGATGTGGAAAGGGTCCTTCCGGAAGCCATGAAGGGTGCACTCATCTGCAGGTGGTCGCTCATGTCGGCACCAATGATGTGTATGGCTATGGATCTGAGGAAATCCTCTCTGGCTTCCGGCGGCTGTTTGATTTGGTGAAGACTGCCAGTCTCGCTAGTGGGATGAAAGCAGAGCTCACCCTCTGCAGCATCGTCGACAGGACTGACTTCGGACCTTCGGTACAGAACCGAGTGGAGGGTCTGCATCACAGGCTGAGACGGTTCTGCGACCGTGTGGGCTGCAGATTCCTCGACTTGCACCATAGGGTGGTGGGGTTTCGGGTTCCGCTGGATAGGTCAGGAGTCCACTACACGCAACAAGCCGCTACACGGATAGCAGGGGTTGTGTGGCGTGGGCTGGGCGGTTTTATAGGTTAGATTGCCTTGGGCAAGTGCAGATAGCGCAACAGCCTCAACGGGTGTGGGGCAAAGTCAAGACATGCGGGGACCAAGCAGCAACCGGTATTGTAGTTGTAAACTGTCGAAGCTGCGTTGGTAATGTACCGTAACTTCAAGCGCTGATAGAAAGCACCGAAGCTGAAATCGTTATAGGTACAGAAAGGTGGCTGAAGCCAGAGATAAATTCTGCTGAAATTTTTGCAAAGGTACAGACGGTGTTTAGAAAGGATAGATTGCATGCAACAGGTGGTGGAGTATTCGCGCTGTTAGTAGTAGTTTATCCTGTAGTGAAGCCGAAGTGGATAGTTCCTTTGAATTATTATGGGTGGAGCTTACACTCAACAACCGAGCTAGGTTAATAATAGGCTCCTTTTATGGACCTCCTGACTCAGCAGCATTAGTAGCAGAACAACTGAGAGAAAATTTGTAACACATTTCACATCAATTTTCTCAGCATATTATAGTCCTAGGTGGAGATTCCAATTTACCAGATATAGACTGGGACACTCAGATGTTTAGGACGGGTGGTAGGAACAGAGCATAGAGTGACATTATCCGAAAATTACCCCGAGCAATTAAACAGAGAACCGACTCGTGGAGATAATATCTTGGACCTACTGATAACAAACAGACCCATACTTTTCGACTCTGTATGTGCAGAACAGGGAATCAGTGATCATAAGGCCGTTGCAGCATCCCTTCCCTGAATATGGAAGTTAATAGGAATATAAAAAAGGGAGGAAGGTTTATCTGTTTAGCAAGAGTAATAGAAGGCAGATTTCAGACTACCTAACAGATCAAAACGAAAATTTCTGTTCCGACACTGACAAAGTTGAGTGTTTATGGAAAAAGTTTAAGGCAATCGTAAAATGTGTTTTCGACAAGGAACGTGCCGAGTAAAACTGTGAGGGACGGGGAAAACCCACCGTTGTACAACAACAAAGTTAGGAAACTACTGCGAAAGCAAAGAGAGCTTCACTCCAAGTTTAAACGCAGCCAAAACCTCTCAGACAAACAGAAGCTAAACGATGTCAAAGTTAGCGTAAGGAGGGCTATGCGTGAAGCGTTCAGTGAATTCGAAAGTAAAATTCTATGTACCGACTTGACAGAAAATCCTAGGAAGTTCTGGTCTAACTTTAAATTAGTCAGTGGCTCGAAACAGCATATCCAGACACTCCGGGGTGACGATGGCATTGACACAGAGGATTACACGCGTAAAGCTGAAATACTAAACACCTTTATCCAAAGCTGTTTCACAGAGGAAGACCGCACTGCAGTTCCTTCTCTAAATACTCGCACAAACGAAAGAATGTCTGACATCGAAATAAGTATCAAAGGAATAGAAAAGCAACTGAAATCACTCAACAGAGGAAAGTCCACTGGACCTGACACGATACCAATTCGATTCTACACAGAGTACGCGAAAGAACTTGCCACCCTGCTAACAGCCGTGTACCGCAAGTCTCTAGAGGAACGGAAGGTTCCAAATGATTGGAAAAGAGCACAGGTAGTCCCAGTCTTCAAGAAGGGTCGTCGAGCAGATGCGCAGAATTATAGACCTATATCTCTGACGTCGATCTGTTGTAGAATTTTAGAACATGTTTTTTGCTCGAGTATCATGTTGTTTTTGGAAACCCAGAATCTACTCTGTAGGAATTAACATGGATTCCGGGAAAAGAGATCGTGTGAAACCCATCTCGCTTTATTTGTTCATGAGACCCAGAAAATATTAGATACAGGCTCCCAGGTAGATGCTATTTTTATTGACTTCCGGAAGGCGTTCGATACAGTTTTGCACTGTCGCCTGATAAACAAAGTAAGAGCCTACGGAATATCAGACCAGCTGTGTGGCTGAATTGAAGAGTTTTTAGCAAACAGAACACAGCATGTTGTTATCAATGGAGAGACGTCTACAGACTTTAAAGTAACCTCTGGCGTGCCACAGGGGAGTGTTATGGGACCATTGCTTTTCACAATATATATAAATGACCTAGTAGATAGTGTCGGAAGTTCCATGCGGAATTTCGCGGATGATGCTGTTGTATACAGAGAAGTTGCTGCATTAGAAAATTGTAGCAAAATGCAGGAAGATCTGCAGCGGATAGGCACTTGGAGCAGGGAGTGGCAACTGACCCTTAACATAGACAAATGTAATGTATTTCGAATACATAGAAAGAAGGATCCTTTATTGTATGATTATATGATAGCGTAACAAACGCTGGTAGCAGTTACTTCTGTAAAATATCTGGGAGCATGCGTGCGGAACGATTTGAAGTGAAATGATCATATAAAGTTAATTGTTGGTAAGGCGGGTACCGGGTTGAGATTCATTGGGAGAGTCCTTAGAAAATGTAGTCCATAAACAAAGGAGGTCGCTTACAAAACACTCGTTCGACCTATACTTGAGTATTGCTCATCAGTGTGGGATCCGTACCAGATCTGGTTGACGGAGGAGATAGAGAAGATCCAAAGAACAACGGCGCGTTTCGTCACAGGGTTATTTGGTAACCGTGATAGCGTTACGGAGATGTTTAACAAACTCAAGTGGCAGACTGTGCAAGAGAGGCGCTCTGCATCGCGGTGTAGCTTGCTCGCCTGGTTTCGAGAGGGTGCGTTTCTGGATGAGGTATTGAATATATTGCTTCACCCTACTTATACCTCCCGTGGAGATCACGAATGTAAAATTAGAGAGATTCGAGTGCGCACGGAGGCTTTCAGACAGTCGTTCTTCCCGCGAACCATACGCGACTGGGACAGGAAAGGGAGGTAATGACAGTGGCACGTAAAGTGCCCTCCGCCACATACCGTTGGGTGATTTGCGGAGTATCAACGTAGATGTAGATGTAGATGCCTAGAACCGCACGGCCACTCCGGCCGGATAGCCTTCTCATACAGACAAGAAAACAATGCGGGAGCCTTCCATCATCACAGTTAAGCCAATTTGCTCAACCACTTATAAACAGAATAAAGATACTTTCCTCGTGAATTACTCTCTCTATTGGTGAAAATATTATCAAAATCCCCACAGTACTTGCTAAGAAGAACCTTCACATACATGAACAAAAATACGACGGAGGGCTTCAACACCACAGTTCAACCAGTTCGCGAGAAATCTTTATAAACTGTGTACACAAACCTTCCTCGTGTATTAGTCTGTCTATCAGACGAAAAAAGAAAAACGTGGCACTGGAATTAGTTCAAAACACGTATAGAAATGCTACGATTATGACTGAAACCTGGTTGATAGGTACTCAGAGAGCTCACAGGGTACGGTTACGGTTGCGGATGGGGCCGTAAACAGTTACTGTGAGTCACACAATCAAACACACAACTTTATTTTCTAAGAACCACTTATTTAGACGTTGCTTTAAAAGACCATAATTAGACAATACGACTGAAGGCCTAGTCAAAGAAAACTTGGGGGGCTTTCTGGGTTGAAGGCCCAAAACCACAGCAAAGACAAGAACGGCTGAGGGCGTGGCTTAGAAATCAAAACCAATTAAAAATAGAAGGTAAAAATTTAAAAAAACCATGCAATTGAAAACAATTAGCGGCTGAAGGCCTACACTACACGGCTGAAGGACAACTATAATTAAAACACATTAATGAACTATTTTGTTTTTTGCTAACTGATAAATTTTCTTTTAAACTTACAACAGAGCAGCGGAAAGCCTAATTAAAGAAAGATTTACTTATTTCACGGCTGAGGGCCACAAAAAATTTGAAACAAGGGCTGAAGGCCTGAACAAAAGTCAGACAAACAATTCAAAATAAACCCCTTCCTTCTTATAAAAAATCTTCCTTTAAGGAATACACACAGCTGAAGGCCTTATTAAAAGGGGTTCACGTAAATCATCGGTTAAAGCCCACACATAACACATCGAACAACTAATGGCTTAGAGCCTCGATTACAAACGGTTTCAGGTAGAACAAGTTGTAAGGAAAAAATATTTTTAAAAAAATAATAAAATCAATCTTCAAAATTTTAATTTAAATCAGCTGAAAGCCCTTAGGTAAAATTTAAAAAGTACTGAATTAATACACGGTGGAAGTCCTCGCACAATACTTCAAACTAATCACAATCTAAAACAAACAGAACAAGTGGTGGTCAGAAGTGTTCCAAGGGTCAGCCTGAGAAGGTAGCTTAAACGTAAAGTGAGGTGATGCAGGAAACCAAGAGCTGAAGTTAAATAATCGGCTGGTAACCCAAACAAGGGATGGCCCACGGACCGACGAACAATTTAACCAATTCCCTTCTATCCGACCAACGATGCAACAATGGAAAATATCTGCCGAGGACGAGGATACGAACAGCACTACGTCTTCATAAATTGGCGTCTAAAAACAGCCAAGGGATTAATAACCACTCTAAGAAAAATATGAACCGTACAACTTAAAGGCTGTCGAACTAAATGCCGTACCGGGCAGCATCAACACGACGAGGAAAGTCACACTGCCAGAAAACTGCGCGAACGACCAGGGCAGGTGACTGGGGCGTTAACGGCCACAAGGCAGAAAATACCTCTGGTGCACGTGACTGGCAAGTAAGAGTCAATTCCATAATTAATCAAAACATATGAAGATGGCTGCAAGATTTCTCTGACTCCAAAACATCATACGTTGCTACTATCCCTGAACGGCCCAGGGAGCAACAACCCGCAAATGAACGAAGAGATGTCACAGTAGTTGAGGTTTCATAACAGGTTAACTGATCACTCAACTTCAGCGTCCAGGTTCGGTGTGCGACGAACTTTGTCGGCCTCGCACCTAGCGCTTCACCATCCGACAGCGCGTGCACGCTGCCAGCGGTCCCGGCCTGGCTCGCGCCGCAGAGACTTCCTCGCTGCTCCGTCCCAACCGACTGACCACCACACACACCATCACCAGCACCCGGAAATACTGGCGGTCACACCGAAGATAGTACGGCAGTACTAGTATCGATAAGCGCTGCTGCTGCCACTAAAGGAGGCAAGCCAGCAACTTCGTTACGCCAGTGAGTAAGGAAGAAACAAGACGCCACTCAATGTGAGAAAATGTCAAAGATCAAACGGCATGAACGCGAGCCGCACACGGCTCAATGGCTAACAGGTGATCTACGAGTTATTGACATCCTGCTTCTGATTTTCATGAAACTGCCAAGGAACAATGATAAACAGGCAACGTGTACCCAAACTTCTTACTATTAATGTAGACCTGGACTGCATTTTCCTGTGTATTGACTCATGATATTCTTGTCAGGTCTGCAGCCGTGTGATAGAGAAGGCACAGCATTTCAGCTGTCCACCTGCGCGCCATACAGCGCTGTAATGATGTCTGATAATCTCGCAGACTGATTCACTCCGATAACGGTGGCTATTTTATACGCCACGAAAGCACAACAGGGCGTGGGACAGAAATGCCATCCTACCGTATGCAGGGGATGTATTTTCAAAGGTAGCATGGATTTTAGGAAGATTTAATGTCAAAAGTGGTTTCCGTCCGCCGTCCTAGATTATAACGCTGTTTAGCTCGGTAAAACAAATTCTTCTGCATTGGTCCTTTTCTGTTCGGGAGGCTCTCTTCAACGAAACTGCCAGTACACTAACAGAATGAGTTGCGGAATGTAGTAATAGCAACTTATTATCAATTATATATTATGATTTATTTGCGCTTAGATGATTGATAAACCAGTACAGTTCAACGTTTCGGAAGTGTCAAATACTTTTTCTTCTTTTTAGTAAAAGAGCTGTTGCATCCGTGACTGTACTGACCAGAGGGAGAGCTTTGAGCGCTTGTGTACAGCCCAAACTGAAAGCCACTGAAATACTCAAATGTATTTTCGCTCCACCCACACCCCAGTCTTTCGATAAAAAAACCGCTAAAGTTTACGTCGCACAATCACCACAGAGTTGATGGCATCGATAAATAATGGAAAATGAATATTTTTCATCAGTAATTGTGAGGTCCGGCATAAATACCACCCTTTTTTCAAACGATAGACACAAATAAACAAAGAAAGATACAGAGAAAATACTTCTGTTTGTGAACCGCTAGTACTATGCCACTGAACAATAGCTGATTTTAAAAATGGTGTCCTCCATTGTTTGCAAATTGTCGAAGCCTTTCCCGGAAGCTGTTGATAAACGGTTCAAATGGCTCTGAGCACTATGGAACATAACTTTTGAGGTTATCAGTCCCCTAGAACTTAGAACTACTCAAACCTAACTAACCTAAGGACATCAAACACATCCATGCCCGAGGCAGGATTCGAACCTGCGACCGTAGTGGTAGCGCCTAGAACCACGCGGCCACTCCGGCCGGGCAGCTGTTGATATTCTGTCATTTAAGATAGAATGGCAGCCACTTCCTGGGCGATTGCCTCCTTACGTGCTTGCTGTGCTGTCAAGGGAGACGACGTACCGGAAAAAAAAATCCTCTAAAAATTTCTAGAGGACACGTCCGAAGGTGTCATCTGTGGCTACATATTATTGGGGCCAGACGTCTCGCTCTTCTTGGTTCCCCCAAATAAATGTTTTAACTTTGATCTCTAACACATGACAGTAGCTATTTTAATTAACCTTTACGTTACTTTTGGAAAAAAACCATATTTGGCAATGGAGTGATTCAATGAAAATTTTGTAAAATTTTTTTGTTTATTTATAGACTCAATCACATTCTTATGACACAGTCATAACCGGTTTCGGTCATACAATGATCATCTTCAGATTCTATAACAATACAAAAGAAAATTTATATTAAAAACTAAAAATAAGTGCAATATTTAACCAGGCTCATTAGTAATCTAACTGAATTTGTCCGAAATACATATAGTTCATACCTAAAGGTGGCATACACTGAACAAAGATTCATGCGTTATCAAACTGTCTATAAAATGGAAAACACTGGTATTATATACACTCCTGGGAATGGAAAAAAGAACACATTGACACCGGTGTGTCAGACCCACCATACTTGCTCCGGACACTGCGAGAGGGCTGTACAAGCAATGATCACACGCACGGCACAGCGGACACACCAGGAACCGCGGTGTTGGCCGTCGAATGGCGCTAGCTGCGCAGCATTTGTGCACCGCCGCCGTCAGTGTCAGCCAGTTTGCCGTGGCATACGGAGCTCCATCGCAGTCTTTAACACTGTAGCATGCCGCGACAGCGTGGACGTGAACCGTATGCGCAGTTGACGGACTTTGAGCGAGGGCGTACAGTGGGCATGCGGGAGGCCGGGAGGACGTACCGCCGAATTGCGCAACACGTGGGGCGTGAGGTCTCCACAGTACATCGATGTTGTCGCCAGTGGTCGGCGGAAGGTGCACGTGCCCGTCGACCTGGGACCGGACCGCAGCAACGCACGGATGCACGCCAAGACCGTAGGATCCTACGCAGTGCCGTAGGGGACCGCACTGCCACTTCCCAGCAAATTAGGGACACTGTTGCTCTTGGGGTATCGGCGAGGACCATTCGCAACCGTCTCCATGAAGCTGGGCTACGGTCCCGCACACCGTTAGGCCGTCTTCCGCTCACGCCCCAACATCGTGCAGCCCGCCTCCAGTGGTGTCGCGACAGGCGTGAATGGAGGGACGAATGGAGACGTGTCGTCTTCAGCGATGAGAGTCGCTTCTGCCTTGGTGCCAATGATGGTCGTATGCGTGTTTGGCGCCGTGCAGGTGAGCGCCACAATCAGGACTGCATACAACCGAGGCACACAGGGCCAACACCCGGCATCATGGTGTGGGGAGCGATCTCCTACACTGGCCGTACACCTCTGGTGATCGTCGAGGGGACACTGAATAGTGCACGGTACATCCAAACCGTCATCGAAGCCATCGTTCTACCATTCTTAGACCGGTAAGGGAAGTTGCTGTTCCAACCGGACAATGCACGTCCGCATGTATCCCGTGCCACCCAACGTGCTCTAGAAGGTGTAAGTCAACTACCCTGGCCAGCAAGATCTCCGGATCTGTCCTCCATTGAGCATGTTTGGGACTGGATGAAGCGTCGTCTCACGCGGTCTGCACGTCCAGCACGAACGCTGGTCCAACTGAGGCGCCAGGTGGAAATGGCATGGCAAGCCGTTCCACAGGACTACATCCAGCATCCCTACGATCGTCTCCATGGGAGAATAGCAGCCTGCATTGCTGCGAAAGGTGGATATACACTGTACTAGTGCCGACATTGTGCATGCTCTGTTGCCTGTGTCTATGTGCCTGTGGTTCTGTCAGTGTGATCATGTGATGTATCTGACCCCAGGAATGTGTCAATAAAGTTTCCCCTTCCTGGGACAATGAATTCACGGTGTTCTTATTTCAATTTCCAGGAGTGTAGATATAAAAATCTGTTACATTTTGATCCTCCTCTTTGCGCTAGAAGAGTGCGTCCTTTAGTGTGCGTCCTTTATAAGACAGTCTTGATTTTTCAGAAGCCCAAAATATGACCATTTACTATTAATATTTAGGTAAAATGTGTATTAAATTTTTAAATTATAGAATAGATCGTTTAATCAGTGAAATAACGTTTCAGAACAAGGAGAAAACATTGCAGGAGATGAAGACAGTAGTAGCACTTGTAGAGTGTATTTCTGACTCCTGATGGCGCTGTATTTCCGGCTGTTGGCTGTTCATGCTGTTGTCCGTTAGTACCGCAAGCGCGACACAGGCAGGGCGACCAGTGTAGTGATCTGATGCAGGTGCATGGGGCGCTCCTCCGCCTAAAGCCGTCGGCACACGGACCGTGATGTCGAACGTTAACGTTGAGCGTGCCAAGTTCAGCGTGCTGCTGAACACTCAGGACTGATGCGACTTGTGCATACGGCACGTGGGCCCCAACGTGGTATACGGGATCACAACGCACTCCAGCGGCAGTTGAAGGATGCTTTTAGTTCGTAAATTACACTGTTTACTAAACGGGCGCCCCTAAAATTCCCATGCTAGTTGTTTTAAAAGCCACATTTATTCCATCATCCACGAAATGGAAAGTACCGTGTCCAGTCAATAAGGACACAGGCTTATAAAATTTCCGTTACAAACAGTGCATTACAAATTTTGAGCCGGCCGCGGTCCGGAACCGTGCGACTGCTACGGTCGCAGGTTCGAATCCTGCCTCAGGCATGGACGTGTGTGATGTCCTTAGGTTAGTTAGGTTTAAGTAGTTCTAAGTTCTAGGGGACTGATGACCACAGCAGTTGAGTCCCATAGTGCTCAGAGCCATTTGAAACGTTTGAACAAATTCTGAATACTTCTCCGCATAAGATAAACATTATTTCACCATCCCCACATTTTAGTAAAACCTCAAGGTCAGTCTTACTTGATCACTGTTCTTACCCAGTAGCACAAACTTTGCAACATGTGAATGATGAAGCGTAAAAGAAAAAGGAGCAAAATACCTTTATAGAAGTAGCGCAAGCTATCCTGTAAATTAAGCCATCAAAGTCACCGTTCAAAAAAAAAAAGGTGATGTCATACTTACATAATTTTAAATATTACAGTATATATTTATATTAATCTAATAATAAAGTATCAGAACGTAATAAAAAAAAATTGGTAGTGTCAAGTGGCGAACCACCGCCTCAGCTAATATTTTTGTACACGACAGTGATCCTAGTCATTACGCTAAATCAACATCAGACCCTTCACATCTAACCATATTGTGTTACCCTTGCTGTAAACCTTACTCGTAAATCTGTTACTAATTGAAATTTAATTATAGCAAATTGTACCAAGAACAATACGTTTTGGGTACATCTTCAGTGTGTCGCTCCCTTCAAACAGCCTACTCTCATAATACAGAAGTTACAGTAATTCCTTTGCCACGAATATGATGTTCCTCATTATTTTGTTGGAACGCATCACACAGTTAGCAACGGATTTTCCAGTGATTCTCAATTTGCTGGTGCTCAGAAACGGCTTGAAATGAATGCCAATATGGCACCTCACAACTCTGTACTCAAGGCAGACGGCGAGCTTGTGACGTAGGTGGCGTTGTGCCCTCTCATTGGTCAACTCTCAGACGCACGCCCAGAATATCTGACATGCCATATAGTGCTCTGCACGTTCGAAAAGACTCCCGGGCGTGCTGTTCCGCGCTGTGACGTCAGAAACTCGGCACGCTCAACGCTCAACGCTCAACGTTCGGATGCACGGTCCGTGTGCCGACGGCTGCTGCGGCCCGCAATAGGCACTGCAATACACGACCGCCGGCAGGCTCCATCCTCAGCTGAAGCAGGTATTTAGTAAAAACGATTCGCTCAGGTGAACAAATCGTCGTAAATGTTGAGGTATGCGGCTGTTGCATATACATTCTGTTTGTCAGGTTCTCTGCGTCTCGTAACATAAATCTCCAGTTGCTTTAAAATGTCCTATCGTTTACTTTTTGTAACTTCAGGCAGAATTTGAAGCTTTTCGTCGATATTACCAATATTAAGACACTTCTCTTGCATATGTAAGCCTAGCGCTGTAGTAATACTGGGATACATCTGTTCTTTAAATCTTGCATCAAATGACTGGCCTGTCTGTCTGATATAGCTTTTGCAGCATTCATGAGGTGATATTTTGTACACCCCCGATTCACTATATTTTACTTTTCCGTAGCACGTGATGACGCACTAGTCTTTTTTAATGATTGAAAGTCCTATTTGCAATTTTAACCCCGTTTTTACAGAATGTATATTCGACTTTATCTGATGTTTTGCGTATATATTTCATAGCGGCATACTTATCCTTTTTGGATGTCGGCTTTACTTGCCGTTTCTCATTTCTTCTTATCTTCTCTTTAATTCTGCTATATATGGAGTTAACTATATCTTGGTCATAATGATTTCCAAGGGCGACCTGTATTAAAATGTCTAGTTCTTTTTTCACTTCAATTTGACATAATGCAAGTCTTACTAATCCGTGTAACACTGAATAAAAATATGCATGTTTCTTACGTAATGGGTGATTGGAGACGGCACTGATAATCACATCCTTACATGTTGGTTTCCTAAGTATATGTCTACTATTTTTCTTATTAATCGTCAAATCTAGGCAATTTAACTTTCTCGCTACTTCAATTTCTGTCGTGAATTTTATCTTGGAGTGCATACGGCTTAACTTCTGTGCCATATCTTCTATTTCCGTTTTACTATCTCTATAAAGAATAATTGAGTCATCGACATATCTTCTGTATTTTACTATATTTGACAGAGTCTCAAGATTCGTCTCGAAGAAAGTCTTTCCTCGCTGGTTAATAAAAATTTCTGCTGTGGTTCCTGGTAAGCAGTTTCCCATAGCAAGTTCATCGCCTCGTCTGTAACATTGATTGTTAAATAGAAAGTAGTTATACAGCAGAACAAACTTCAATAATTCAATCAGGCAAAACATCAGATAAAATCGAAAATACACTCCTGGAAATTGAAATAAGAACACCGTGAATTCATTGTCCCAGGAAGGGGAAACTTTATTGACACATTCCTGGGGTCAGATACATCACATGATCACACTGACAGAACCACAGGCACATAGACACAGGCAACAGAGCATGCACAATGTCGGCACTAGTACAGTGTATATCCACCTTTCGCAGCAATGCAGGCTGCTATTCTCCCATGGAGACGATCGTAGAGATGCTGGATGTAGTCCTGCGGAACGGCTTGCCATGCCATTTCCACCTGGCGCCTCAGTTGGACCAGCGTTCGTGCTGGACGTGCAGACCGCGTCAGACGACGCTTCATCCAGTCCCAAACATGCTCAATGGGGGACAGATCCGGAGATCTTGCTGGCCATAGTAGTTGACTTACACCTTCTAGAGCACGTTGGGTGGCACGGGATACATGCGGACGTGCATTGTCCTGTTGGAACAGCAAGTTCCCTTGCCGGTCTATGCATGGTACAACGATGGGTTCGATGACGGTTTGGATGTACCGTGCACTATTCAGTGTCCCCTCGACGATCACCAGAGGTGTACGGCCAGTGTAGGAGATCGCTCCCCACACCATGATGCCGGGTGTTGGCCTGTGTGCCTCGGTCATATGTAGTCCTGATTGTGGCGCTCACCTGCACGGCGCCAAACACGCATACGACCATCATTGGCACCAAGGCAGAAGCGACTCTCATCGCTGAAGACGACACGTCTCCATTCGTCCCTCCATTCACGCCTATCGTGACACCACTGGAGGCGGGCTGCACGATGTTGGGGCGTGAGCGGAAGACGGCCTAACGGTGTGCGGGACCGTAGCCCAGCTTCATGGAGACGGTTGCCAATCGTCCACGCCGATACCCCAGGAGCAACAGTGTCCCTAATTTGCTGGGAAGTGACGGTGCGATCCACTACGGCACTGCGTAGGATCCTACGGTCTTGGCGTGCATCCGTGCGTCGCTGCGGTCCGGTCCCAGGTCGACGGGCACGTGCACCTTCCGCCGACCACTGGCGACAACATCGGTGTACTGTGGAGACCTCACGCCCCACGTGTTGAGCAATTCGGCGGTACGTCCACCCGGCCTCCTGCATGCCCACTATATGTCCTCGCTCAAAGTCCGTCAACTGCACATACGGTTCACGTCCACGCTGTCGCGGCATGCTACCAGTGTTAAAGACTGCGATGGAGCTCCGTATGCCACGGCAAACTGGCTGACACTGACGGCGGCGGTCCACAAATGCTGCGCAGCTAGCGCCATTCGACGGCCAACACCGCGGTTCCTGGTGTGTTCGCTGTGCCGTGCGTGTGATCATTGCTTGTACAGCCCTCTCGCAGTGTCCGGAGCAAGTATGGTGGGTCTGACACACCGGTGTCAATGTGTTCTTTTTTCCATTTCCAGGAGTGTATATTCCGAAGAATCAGGCTCAAAATTGCTTTTGGCCCTCCTATGATTTAAAAAGACTTGTGCGTGATAACATGCCACGGGAAAGTAATAAATATAGTAAATCTGGGGTGTACAAAACATCATGTCATGAATGTTAAAAAAGCTATATCGGACAGACAGGCGTGGCCTTTGATGTGAGGTCTAAAGAACACACGTATCCCAGTAATAAGACAGCGCCAGGCTTACATATGCAAGAAGAGTGTCGTAATATTGGTAACATCGACGAAAAGCTTCGAGTTCTACATGAAGTCACAAGAAGTTAACGATTAGACATTTTAGAACAACTGGAGATTTATGTTACGAGACGCTGAGAACCTGACAAACTCCTCAATGAACAGAATGAATATGCAACAGACGCATACTTCAACGTTTCCGACGATTTGTTCACATGAGCGAATCGTTTTTACTACATACGTGCTTCAGCTGAGGATGGAGCCTTCCGGTGGTCGAGTATTGCACTGCCTAGTGCGGACCGCAGCAGAAGTCAACAACCTCTAAGGCGGAGGAGCGTGCCAGCCACGTGCAGCAGAGCACCACACTCGTCCTGCCCGTGTCGTCCCTGTAGTACTATTGGACAACGGCCGGAAACGGCCGGAAATACAGCGCCATCGAGCCTCAGAAATACACTCTGTATGTGCTACTATTGTTTTCATCTATAGCAATTTTTTCTCCTTGTTCGAAACGTTATTTCACTGATTTAACGATCTATTCTGTAATTTTAAATTTTATACACGTTTGACCTAAATATTAATAGTAAATTGTCATATTTTGGGCTTCTGAAAAATCCAGACTATCTTATAAAGGACGCACGCTTCTAGCGCAAGGAAGGGGAATTAAATCTAACAAATTTTTATATCTATATAAGACCGGTGTTTTCCATCTTATAGCCACTTTGATAACGCTTGAACCTGTGTTCAGCGTATGCCGCTTTTAGGTATGAACTATATGTATTTCGCACAATTCAGTTAGATTACTCATAAGCCTGGTTAAATATTGCACTTACTTTTACTTTTAAATATAAATTTTCTTTTATATTGTTATAGAATCTTAAGATGATTATTTCAAGGCCGAAACCGGTGATCACCGTGTCATAAGAATGTGATTGCGTCTGTGAATAAAGAAACATTCTTTCCCGTTACTCCATCTTATAGGAAAAAATACGGAATGCACACACCTAATTCAGCAACGGCGTGCCAAACTATCACGTGATGGCTGTGAGGCGATTGTTGTGAATTTCCTGTGGGTTTTCTACTGTCTAGTAACGGAGATTATTTATTGTATCCAGCGGGCCTCATTAAAACATTGCCCGGGGTGGGGAGGTTGGGGTCGGGGGTAAATGTCTTCACTCACAGATACAGAAGTTCAACATCTCTCTTATTTCGTAGTTGGCTAACCAACATTTTGTAAGGGTGTAGGTGCAGATATTTGTTCAGATTCATCCAAAGATACGACATTTAAATAAATATATATTTTTCTTGCTTTTATTGTGTAGTATATGCGTGTAAATGTAACGTAAAAAACATTTATATTGTGACAAATAAGTTAAAGAAATGGTAACCCATATCATCAAAACAACTTTTGATATCTCTTTGGATACATAAGGAACAGCTGCTGCCAGTTGTAAAAACAATAGTTAGATTTCGCAAGGAAGAGGCTCCTTCCATTTTACCTTTACTTTCGTTTGTTCCTTCGGTTGACACAGTTGTATATGCGTGCGGAAATCTTGGAATTTGATTTATTGTAAATAATAATCAATTATTTGAAAACGTGTATACAATCAATGTAATCTGCTATAGATTTCTCACAAGTGTTTTCAAATGGCTCTAAGCACTACGAGACTTAACATCTGAGGTCATCAGTCCCCCAGAACTTGAAACTACTTAAACCTAACTAACCTAAGGACATCACACACATTCATGCCCGCGGCAGGATTCGAACCTGCGACCGTAGCAACAGCGCGGTTCCGGACTGAGGCGCCTAGAGCTGCCCGTCCACAGCGGCCGGCTTGTGTTTTCATGTCACGTATTTGTTCTATCATAAAACACCTAAAAGAGTTTCAGGAAAGGCATTAAACTTGGTTCTAAAGCCATCACACCTATCACGCATCGCGTCTTGCTGTTTAAGAATTCCATTCCAAAGAGAGCCAGCATTTTTTAATACGAAGACTGAATGATTATTACTATCACTAATTGTAGTGGAAATTAAATTAACACTTTTCATGTTCAGTTCGTGTATCGAACAGTGGTACGTGCAGAAACAGCCACGGACTGATACACTCATCAATCAGTCAGGTGGTGGCTATTTTATTTTTCGGGGAAGCTGTCAGTAATTAATAGAATAATTAAATATTTTCTGTGTAGAATTACATTGAATACGTGATATCATTGTTTTTGTGATGTACTCTTTAGACGGCAAAATTTTACTTATGCACTGCATACTGTTGAGCACACTCAGTTATCCTTAAATTGTTCATGTGCTCTTTGGAGCCAGGTAAAGGGTACATTACACAAAGCATGAGGCCTTGCCCTTGAAAGTGGAATCTGCTAGTCTGCTACATCTTCATTTATATCCATACTCTGCAAACCACCAAAGTACAGGGAGGGGTGACCATAGTTCTTTCCGTTCCATTCACACGGAGCGCCCGAGAAGACTCACTGTTTCAACACCTTTAAGTGCCCTGTAATTCTTGTTGTAGGGGATTGTAGTATATTCTTAGATTCATCCCATAAAATTGGTTCTTGAATTTCAATGAGTATCCTTTACGGTGATATGTTTCGTCTCTCGTCAAGCGTTCGCTTGCTGACACTGACAGGATTAAGCTGATAATTCTTAAAGAACAACGTATTTGTCTCTTAAGAGTAAAGGTCTTCTTGCAATCCAAATTGTTGTTAACTGTTGTGATGTTAAGAATTATTTTTAATCCTTGAACACACTGAAACAGGCGATTGCTGAAAGACATCAGTAATATCTCGTTTTACATTTATCTTGAATTTTCATTCAATGTTGGTCTCTCGCTCACGTATTCAGGAGACTTGTTAAAAAAACTTAAATTTAGACCAAATTTACAGTTACCTGTTTTATACAGTATTGCTGAAATTTTCAGGAACAGAACATCTTCACTGAGGTACCGCAGGAGATATCCCAGAAGGACCATAAACAAAGGAGCGCACAAAATAAATCAGTAGTTTAGCTCATAAGTCAAACAATAAGTTGTAACACTTCTGTCACTAAATACAACTCGGTTTTCTCTTTCGATGCTAGTCAATTGTCAGGATGAGCATTACTGGAAAGGGCATTTGATTCTAAAGCATTATGTCAGGGTGAAAATACTAAATAAATTAATTTTTCTCTCTTAACAACATGTGTGCAGGGTGGGTCCTTCCTTGGCTCGGGTATGAGGTAGAATGAAACAGCATTTTTACATAAGATAACTTTTATTGAAAGTTTTGTACAACTGTTCCCTTACTGGATGTTCTGGCTCGGGGAGCGGCAGCTGTGTCGTTTGCGAAGCCTTCTGCAGCGGCAGCGGCGGCGTCTGGTTACGCCTGGCGGTGTGTATCTCGTGTCGCCGTCTCGCCCAGTTGACTGGAGACGCGCAGCGAGAGGTGGCCCGTTTAATTATTGAGAGCGAAGTCGTGAATCGGATGGTGATACCTTGGATGTGGTGTCCCAGTGTTTCTCTCTCTATGCGGCCGCGTGTGTCAGTGTTGTGCGTCGGCCAGCGGAGCGGCGCGGCAGGGGAAGGCCAGTGTCCCGGACTCGAGCGACGGACTCCAGCTTGCCAGTCATCGGCTGTCCGATCTTCATCCCAACTCACAGGTGGGTGCTGATGTGAGGCCGTCTCCTTCCCGTCCTCGCGAGTCACCCGGGTACGTAAAAATCAGTCTTCAAATACCTTCTAACTTCTGTCTTCTGGCGGCGAGGCTGCTGCTTGCTATCCCATTACAGCTGCGGAGTTGGTGCTTCTGTGTACGATGTAGTCTCTTCCTGAATGACGGTCTTTAGTACCGAAAATGAACTGAAAACTACTCTTCTTGTCGAGCCCACTGCGTCTCGCGTATTTATTCACTTCAGTTCGCTGGAGGTGAACGACTTCACGGTCATTGCCTCTTCTGTCACATTGAAAAGCTTCTCGAAGAATCTTCTTAACGTCGGTCATTGGCTCTTGGAATGTAGATGAGGGCCGTTGATCACATGCGACAACTGCGAAACACGTGAGCCGGTCGGGCGCTGCCCTGACGGCTGAATCGAGAGCTTCCGCTTCTCTCCTGAACGTGCTGACTTCCATTGTGCACTCCATTGTTCATGCCAACTCAGTGCCTCGCTCTTTACTACTGTGTACCAATCTTGTCGTCCAACTGCAAAACACTGGGCCACAACAAGTTTCCGCGTCTCCATTGCACTGTGCATACTACGAAACGCTCCCCAAACTTGGCACTCACCCACGCAGCCGACTTTTCCGACTTAAGTGCCGGCCGTTGCCACCGTTGCTTTGCCCGCTGTTTGCTAGTGTGTAATTCTTCTAACCTAAACTACGTTTTTCATTTATTTTCTAATTTCTACTTCACATTGATTTCACTAATTTATTTACCTATCTTAAGTACCACTCAAGAAAGTACACTGAGAAGAAAAAGAAGTGGTATACCTCCTAATCTGGCATCAGTGCTCCTTTTCCCGGCTTAGCACAGCAACTCCACGTGACATGAACTCAACAAGTCGTTGGAAATCCCCTGAGAAAAGTTGTGCCATGCTGCCTCTATACCCGTCCACAATTACATAAGTGTTAACGGTGCACGATTTTCTGCACTAAGTAGCCTCTCGATTTTGTCCCATAAATGTCTGATATGATTCATGTCGGGGGAGCCGAGTAGCCTAATGATGCCCTCGAACTGTTCAGAATGTTCTACAAACCAGGTGCATGGCGCTGCTGTCATCCATAATTATTACATCGCTGTTTAGGAACATGTAGTCCATGATCGGTTCACTTGGACCAGAGAAGCCAGTCGATTCCATGTAAACACAGCCCACATCACTGCGAAGCCACCACAGGCGTGCACAGTGCTTACTGACAACTTGCTTCCGTCCCTTCGTAGGGTCTGCACCACACTCGAATGCTACCTTTAGCTCTTACAAACGGAGATGGGGACTCAGTAAACCAAGGCACGGTTTTTAAGTCGTCCATGGGTCCAAACGATGTGGCCACTAGCCCAGGAGAGGCGCTGCAGGAGATAGTGTGCTGTAGGAAATGGCAGTAGTGTCGGTCGTCGGTTGCCACAGCCCTTTAATGCCACATTTCGCAGCACTGTCTTAAAGTATACCTTCGTCGTACATCCCTTATTGATTGCTGTTGTTATTTCACGCAGTGTTGCTTGTCTGTTAGCACTGATAACTCTATACAAACGCCGCTGGTCTCGTTCGTCAAGTGTAGTGTAACGTAGAAAATTATTACGAGATAACATTCATTGCAGTAAAGCATGCAGCCGTGTATCTCTGCAGGATGGAGGATTCCCTAAGACTCACAGCGCAGCAGACACTACTAGCCATGAGAACCGTCTCAAGTAACATCTAGTAGGGACGTAAATTCATATGCCCTACGAATCTAAATAAACAATAGTAATTATCATCCGATTTTCCTCAAACTTAGTATACCATCTTTCCTTATTAAGTAAAGGATCTTTTAAAATTTTAATACTTTTATTTCTAATAGCTTCGGAGATTGAGAAAATTACTTAAATGTCCAAAAACTGACACCTATGTTTCAAAAGTCAGTTAGGAACATCAGCAATTTGTGTTTTATTAACAAGACAATCGTAAACACGATTCTCAGTGCATAAAATCACTTAACTGGAATTTTTCTTTCACAACTTTAATTAGTCTGCATTTCGTAGTGTAAAAAGTATTGAAAATTATTATCTGCTTATTATTTTGTTGTGTGTATACACGGGAATGAATGAGAGACTGTCTGTGGGACATACGAAAAAAACTTAATACTATTTTTTGTAAAAAAACTAGGAAATTGAATTGTGTGAAAATTGTGGTGCAACCACGAAGCTGATGAGATATGGTGATCTGTGCTTGCTTTTATAAGAAAGCAGCCAGAATAGAAGTCAGAAGTGGAATAAGTTCCTAAATTAATTTAAAGATTATTTTGTATTTCGGTCTATTTTCATTAAATATTATATTAGAAATTGGCATTGGATGACGAAAATGATTTTCTGATTAGCGATGGGCTCCGGCAAATTTTGCCGCGAGAATGATCTGATTGGTCATTCAAACCATTAGCCAATCAGAACTAAGCTGTTCCCGGGCGCAGGAAGTTAGATAGGCATAGAGTGGGGTGGCATGGATAGAGTCGCTAGCCAACCTTCGTACGTGTAAGATCATGCTAAATGTCTCCGAGAAAATAACTTGTAAAGTGAAGAACTGTTGAGTTGCTGATAGGAAGTGTCGTGACTTAGGCAGTTAAGTCACGGACATTGTGAGGACAATTTGATTAATTAATTGATGTGTTACGAGCATGTGATATTCTGTCTTAGTGAAATTCCACGTGGCGTGTTCCATGTACTTTACGGAATACTCGGGCGAGCACTTCTAACTCTGAAGACCGCTTATACGACCGAAGTTTCAACTCGCTGTTGTAGTGGGTCAGTAACTGTCAGATCGAACATTAATCAGGTCGGACTGGTAGATATTCTGGCTGTTTTTATCGTGTGAGAACATTTTATACAGCCTGTGAGATGGGAATAGTAGAGCAGTTAAAAATAGTAAATTCGGACTTGATAACAAATTTATGTACTTCCTTTAGAATAAAAACCAGTTTACCAAAATTTCCGAAGGCTTACTGCAAGTAAATTGCATTTACCCATCACCCGAAATTTTGTTAATTTGAACTTGCAGGAACTGATTCACAACTTGAGTTACGTGGCCTCTGTGTGGTAGGTATTAGGTCGAGGTTTCATCAACGCTGCTTTGCGCGGCCTAGTTAGTATCTACTACTGCAGAGTGAAGGACGTCGTAAGGAAGCCTTACTGTGCTAGGTGGATAATGGATGAGAGTCTACAATCGAATAACCACGACAAAACCCGCCCCGCCACAGTATGCCGTCGACCACCGAGTAACTCGACCACCGAGTAACCCGTGATGGGAGGCAATGCTTCTCGGCACACTCTTGACACTTTGGGATTCAGAACATTGAATTCCCTAAGGGTTTACGAAATTGAATATCACACGCATCTGTCTCCAACTACCATTATGGTTACAAAGTTTGTTAATTCACGTCGAGCGATCATAATCACGTCGAAAATCCTTCCACATTAAATACCGGAGTACAAATGGCACATCCGCCAACGCACCGCCCTTTTATACCTAGTGTACGCAATACTACAGCGATCCGTGTATGTGCATATGGCTATCCGATTACTTTTGTCACCCCAGCGGTTGTCCATGAGCAAAACATGCAGAATTGATCTTGATAGTGATCTTAGCAATACATCTGCCTATCATTCATACGCATGGAATAGACACGACGGCCTTGCCGGCCGCTGTGGCCGAGTGGTTCTAGGGGCCTCAGTCCGGAACCGTGCTGCTGCTACGTTGGCAGTTTCGAATCCAGCCTCGGGCATTGATGTGTGTAATGTCCTTAGGTTAGTTAGGCTTAAATAGTTCTAAGTCTAGGGGACTGATGACCTCAGATGTTAAGTCCCATAGTGCTTAGAGCCATTTGATTTTGAAAGGGCTTTTCGTCTTGTAATTAAATCCGGCCGGAAAATTAATTTGTGCCTGCAGGATCTCTGGGATTTTGCTACAGGTATTAAAATAACAATATAACAGGTAACATGAATTACGCAAAGAATACTTGGTTAATCTTGCCAGATAGTGAGCCCTCCTAGGGTGGAGTTGTCTTCTGATAACAGGGAATACGCTGTCAGAGGTCTGCACGATGGCCATTTTTTTTAAAGAAAAAGGCCTGAGTTGTGAATCGTTGTGTGCTAGAAGGGGCAGCTGCTTCGCTGTTGAGCCGTTAACAGCGTCTCCGCAGATGCGATGCGTATCGGTTTCCACGGAGACGCAGCACCAAAGGTTTCTCCCTGCATTAACAACGCGACATGGCAAACACCGCTGAACGCGACCGCAAATACCTACTCTCAGCTCTGGAGAGTGTGCGAGAACAGGAGAGTGGTGCTGAGGGAATGGAGAAGGGGCCAGGTGAATATCTCCCTGCAACAGGGCCCTAGTGTTGAGACAGAGATGTCGAGTTTAATATGTATCTAGATAGAGTGGGAAGAATGTGGTAAATCTCGGGGTATATTATCTTCATAGAAAACTAAACAAAGTGAGCTTTATGAGATTTGCATAAAATATGTACAACGCAAGATGGAACAACAATTTTACTCTGAAAGACGCAAATGATTACCAACAAACTTGTAATAACTCGTCGTTAACATTTTCTGAAAACTATATCATATCACAGAATTCATTTGCTACGCACAAAGACCAGTTTTTGTATATGCCATAGGTTTATCACAGGAACTAAATATCTAGAGTTAAATAGACTCTGTTTCTGTGACATGACATACGATTATGGAAAATGGGAGGGAATAACGTGGTTACAATGCTCTCACACGAAATAATTTCTTCTCACCTCTTAATCAAAAAATCGTACACTTACTAACAGTGTCGGACTACAATTTTATTACCTTGCTTAGGGGGACGTAGGTGAATATAGCTTGGCGAAAGGAAATGGAAGAGGAAACCACCTGCTAGAATTTTCCACAGATTATAATCTAATGATCGCTGACACTTGGTTTAGGAATCATGAAGGAAGGGCTATACGTGGAATACACCTGGTGACACTGGAAGGTTTCAGACTGATTATGTTATGGTAAGACAGACATTTCGGAACAATATTTTAAAATATTATTCGTTACCAGGGGTGGATGTGAACTCGCAATTGCAAAAAATGTAGGAAGTTAAGGAGATGGGACGTGGATAGGTTGAAAGAAACAGAGGTTGTTGAGAGTCTCAGAGGGAGTATTAGGCAACGACTGACTGAAAGAGGAGAAGGGAATACAGAAGAAGACGAGATGAAAAAACGAGCATGGAAAGACAGGGCCTGGTACAAATCCTTGGATATCACCGAAGATATGGAACTTAATTCACTGAAGAGGAAAACATAAAAATGCAGCAAATGAAGCAGGAGAAAAGGAATACAAAAGTGTAAAAAATTACATTTACTGCAAGTGCAAAATGACTACGCAGGAGTGACTAGTGGACAAATGTAAGGATTTACGAACATATACAATTAGTGAAAGATATATACAGCCTACAGGAAAATTTGGAGAAAAGAAAGGAAGCTGTATAGAGATCAGGAGTTCAGGTAGAAGTTCAGTACCGAGCTACGAAGGGAAAGCAGAAACTTTGAAGGAGTATATAGAGGGGCTATGCAAGGGTAATGAATGTTATAGAAAGGGAAGATAATGTAGATGAAAATCAGATGCATATGCTCCGAGGAGAATTTGATAGGGCACTGAAAGGTCTAAGTTGAAACAAGGCATCTGGAGTAGAAGATCTTCCATCAGAACCACTTAGAGCCAGCCATGACAAAACTATTCTGCTCGGTGAGAAAGATGGAGATAGGCAAAACATTCTAAGAATAGAAGATAAATGTAATATTTCCAATCCCAAAGAAAGATGGTTCTGGCACGTGTCAATATTACCGATCTATCGGTTTAGTGAGTCATGGCTGCAAAATACTGACACAAATCTTCCACAGAGGAATTGAACAACTGGAATAAGCCGTGGATGATTAGTTAAGATTTTAGGAACACGTGAGGCAATACTGACGCTACGATTTCTCTTACAAGATAAGTTAAGGAAACGGAAACCCAATTTTATAGCTTTTGGAGAGCTAGAGAAAGCTTCTGACAAGGTTGACTCGAATGAACTCCTTGAAATTTAGAAGGTAGCCGGTGTTAAATACAGGGAACGAAAGACTATCTACAACTTGTACCGAAACCAGACGGCAGTTATAAGAGTCGAGTGGTGAGGAAGGTAGTGGAGCAGGAAGTGAGACATGATTATAGCCCATCCCCGATCTTATTCTGTCTGTACATTGAGCCAGAAGAAAGGAGTCCAGAGAAAAATATGAAGAAATAATTAAAGTTCAGGGAGAAGAAATAAAACTTTGATGTTTGCCGATGACATTGTAATTTAATGACGACGAGAAAGAACTCGGAAGAACTATTGAACAGAGTGGACTGTGTCTTGAAAGGAGGGTATAAGATGAACTTCAACGAAAGCAAAATAAATGGGATGTAGTCGACACTGAAGACATCAGATCGAGAAAAGATTCACTAAAATGGTGGAAGAGTTTGCTATTTATACAGTGAAGTAACTGATGGATGCCAAGGTAGAAAGGGTATAAAGTGTAGACTGGCAGCAGTAAGATAAGCGTTACTGAAGAAGAGTAGTTTATATACAAGTAATATAGATTAAAATGTTTGGATGTATTTTCTGAAGATATTTATCTCGAGTGTAACATTGTATGGAAGTGAAATGTGGACAATATACAACTCAGACAAGAAGAGAATAGAAGCTCATGCTACAGAAGAATGCCAAAGATTAGTTGAACAGATCATGTAACTAATGAAGAGGTACTGAATATATCTGCGGGGAAAATAAAAGTGCAACACAACTTGACTAAAAGAAGGGATGCGTTGATACGGCACATTCTGAGAGACACCAGTTTGGAAATGGAGAAAAGTGTGGGGATACAAAATGCAGACTAAGACCAAGATATGAACGCAGTTAGCGGGTTAAAAATGTTGAAGGTTGCAGCAGCTCTTCGGAGATGAAAAGGTCTGCACAGGATAGAATATCTACATCTACATCTACATCCATACTCCGCAAGCCGCCTGACGGTGTGTGGCGGAGGGTACCCTGAGTACCTCTATCGGTTCTCTCTTCTATTCCTGTCTCGCATTGTTCGTGGAAAGAAGGATTGTCGGTGTGCTTCTGTGTGGGCTCTAATGTCTCTGATTTTATCCTCATGGTCGCTTCGCGAGATATACGTAGGATGGAGCAATATACTGCTTGACTCTTCGGTGAAGGTATGTTCTCGAAACTTTAACAAAAGCCCGTACCGAGCTACTGAGCGTCTCTCCTGCAGAGTCTTCCACTGGAGTTTATCATCTCAGTAACGCTTTCGCGGTTACTAAATGATCCTGTAACGAAGCGCGCTGCTCTTCGTTGGATCTTCTCTATCTCTTCTATCAACCCTATCTGGTACGGATCCCACACAATAGCTCGACGAGCTGTAACAAACCAGTCTTCCCACTGAAGACCATAAAAACAAGGGGTAGAGATTGATACAGAACTTAAATGTACACTTTTGTTTATCTCTGGAAATATTTTAGCCAGTGCATATAAAGCTAGTATGGCATCGTGGGATTTAGAGCCATGCTCTATGTATTCTGCTCACCGGTGTCGTTCTAGAGCAGGTGCAAGAGACTTGAGATTGGGTCAGGATTTAAATACGCAAACAGGGATGGATTGGAACTAAGTAAGGTACATCAATTGACTGCAAATTAGACCAGCCAATACTCTATAGCCAAGTTCGTTGTAGGTATACGTCACCTGACTGCAGTATTAGATAATTCGAATGATAGCTCCGAAAAGAATGTATTGTCTAGCCTTAGAACTCGGAGTTAGTTCACGTCTTCTTTCTGCCAGAAGAATTAAGAACCAACAAAAGAATGGAAAAGTGGGATGAAACACCTGCGAACTATGCACATGAATTCTTTGGTCTATGTTGTTCTGTGTGGCTCCGATCATTCCCCTGTTAAGGTATTGTAGATGGTTGACCGAAAAATAAGTGATAAAAGAAATGACTGTGAGATTAATTAAAGTCCCAGTTAGCTGGGACACTGCGTCTCACCTGAGAATCTGCTGATGTATCGACTGTTGTGGCAGAGAACTCCGTTTCGTATAACAGGGGTCTCAAGAAGTGACTAAACAAAACTTTTTACAAAAGGCAACAGGGGGATACTGTAGACTAGAAGGCAGATTTGGAAGATATTGATCATAAAAACCGAAATGCTAAGCCGTTTCCTGTATTATAATGGCGGTTACACCACACATAGTATAAATCAACAACCTGACACGAACGTCGTCTTAGTGCAGGTCAAGACAGCTTAACACAAGTAGCTGAATAAGTACACATACTGGTTTATTTTAGGGAGAGTGTGAGTGCAAACTGACAGTTGCGTTGGGAAGAATTAATAGCCAGGAGATCACAGTTAGCTGAAACGCAGGCAGGGGCAGCAGAAGTTTACTTATAGCGAAAGCGTGGATAACTTCTTCATCGTCCGCAACCCGTGTTCTAGTGGCTAGTGTGTCTGCCTCTCGATCACGAGGTCCCGGGTTCGATTTCCGGCCGGTTGGGGATTTTCTCCTCTCTGGGACTCAGTGTTTGTGTTGTCCTCATCATTTCATCATTATCATCAGCATTTGTGACAGTGGCTAGATTGGTCTGTGTAAAATTGGACAGTGTAAAAATTGGATATTTGATTGGGCGCTGGTGACTGCTCCGTTGAACGCCCCACAAACCAAACATCGTAATCATCATGACTATCGATCGAGACGCTCGTGAAAGAAATAACGACCGACATAATCACGACCCACGTTACTGACAAGGGAACCTCCCCATCGGACCCCCCTCAGATTTAGTTATAAGTTGGCACAGTGGATTGCCCTAGAAAAACTGAACACAGACCAATCGAGAAAACAGGAAGAAGTTGTGTGCAACTATGAAAATATAAGCAAAATATACAAACTGAGTAGTCCGTGTGCAAGACAGGCAACCTCAAGGATTGTATGAGCTCAGGAACGCCGTGGTCCCGTGGTTAGCGTGAGCAGCTGCAGAACGAGAGGTCCTTGGTTCAGGTCTTCCCTCGAGTGAAAGGTTTAATTTTTTATTTTCGGACAATTGTTATCTGTCCGTCCGTCAGTCCGATGCGAGGTAACTGCGCCGTAGTATGGGGACGCTGCACCTAAACAAACTTCGAAACACACGACGTCAGTCAACTACAGCGCACGGAAGAGAGTATTCCTGCTAACGGGGCTCCCTGGCTGCCAGTTGAATGTTCTCTCCTTTGGACGAGAGTTCATTAAATACGTGAGATGTATTCCGTGGGCAATATGAATCCATCAAAACACAGACACTAAATTTATTACAGTGAACAGAGACGTCAATGAACGAACGGACAGATCATAACTTTGCGAAAATAAAGGAAGTAAACTTTTCACTCGATTGAAGACTTGAACCAAGGACATCTAGTTCCGCAGCTGCTTACGCTAACCACGGGACCACGGCGCTCCTCAGCTCATACTCTCCTTGAGGTTGCCTATCTTGCACATGGACTACTCAGTTTGTATATTTTGCTTATTTTTTTCATAGTTGCACACCATTTCTTCCTATTTTCTCGATTGATCTGTGTTCAGTTTTTCAAGGCCTATCCACTGTGCCAACTTATAACTAAATCTGAGGGTGGTGCCAGAGGGAGGTTCCCTTGTGAGCAAAGGTAGTACGCGAGCTGCTCGGTCTACGACGGCTAGCAAATACAGAAAGTATGCACAAAGAGATGAAAATGGCGCCAACAAAATGGCTCAAGTTATGACTTGCGACAGACTGACTGTAGACAGTGTCTCTCGTTAGTTTTGTCAGTACGAACGCCGCACCAGAGCTGGCGGCCACCGACAGAAAGGGGACCTCGTTCCCAACTTAACAAGTGTGGCCGTCATGGTTTGTTCCGGCCAGCAACAGTTTGCCCTTTCAGTTCAAAAGCTGGTGGGCTTGAAATGGCGGCAATTCCAAGAACGGCATTACGGTCTGGAATCTCTACGCTTCGCAGAAGTTGGGGCTTCAAATTTGACGTAACCGCTCAGACCCATTCACTATATTACAGATCATTAGGAGCTAGCTTAGCGAAAGTTGTGTCGTAATTACCACAAAAATAATTTTATCAGCACAAAGGATGTCACTTCTAAGTCGCGCTAATCTGGTAGCTCTATCGAAGAGGCACATTAAATTACAATTTGGAAATCATTTTGTTTGAAACGGGAAACCAAACGACGTTTTCCTACGACCCTGGGCGTCGTACGAAAGACGTGAAGAGCAGCGTCGATTTGGGCTGACTCTAGCTGCGCTTCGTAAAAACAAAATTGCTAGTATCTGCAGAAACATCGGCAAAATGTGCCCAGTATATTAAGCCTACTTGCTGTACTATGCAGTTCTGACAGAGCCGGTATGTCGTGCTGACTGTTAAATTGCTTTGTTTGATTTACTTCATAAATTCCAAGATGCTACTCCAGGCGGGTGTTAAATGAATGTGTGCAACGGAGAATAATAAAAGCTAAAATGAGCATATGGCCCTGTCTGACTAACCCCTGAAGCAGATATTAGGATCTCTTAATTGGATAAATTACAGTCTAAACATAAATGAATGATGAACGCAACTAATCCTACTAAATGATAAACGTTATTCCTTCTTATATATTGTAGATTAAAAAAACCTTTTATATTACAAAGTTTACATTTCCTAAGTAAAGTTACTAATCAGTTGCCCAACTCTGCCACTTATTATGACTGCGCGGTCTAATATCAATAACGCGAAATGACTGACATCATCTACCTACCAAACACTAGAAGATACTACTTTCAAAGATGATCTACGGTGGTGTGGAACCTCAACGCAAATAAACAAACGTGATCACAGCTGTTTACGTTTTATGGCCCTAATAAGCCGAAGCAATTTGCGATATCACAGTATGTACTGCGTCCAGTGCGTCGAAGTACTCGTCTGCTACGATGGAAGATCTCCAGCCACAATAAACACTTTCAAACACTAGGACGGCAGAATGCGGTCCTCTGACCCCTATACTCCTACTCTAATAGTGTCTTCTCCTTTCCGTGTTCTAGATACGAGAAACGCTAGCTTCCAGCCACAAGGACGCAGTTCAGATAACGTCTTAATGTAAGTATAGGCAGAGGAAGTGCTCTCAATTACTAAACGCTGCGGACTGAACGACGACTTCCAACTCGGAGGTGAAGTCCAGAATCGTATAGGTTGGCAGCAGTACAGTGCCTAACTGTTCTAACTATAAACTCTCCTGAGAGCAAAGACAGCAAATCCGTCCATCCCTACAAAGCTGATATCGAGCGACCGTCACACGTGGGCGTTCACAACGGAAGACATCGTCTCTCCACCGCTGGCCTCCCAGCAAGGCTCAGCACCCCACCACCGTAATTACGGAAACGAATCATATTCCCGAAATGACAGATACTTCCGAACGCCAACCAACCATATTTTAGTCTTTTGTCGTCCAGAGAGGAAAGTTTGCAAGGAAATACCTATACTCATACAATGGTACGCTTCTGAGTAAAAATCCTTGGAAATAACCCAACCTGCGTGGTTTCCGAGGTGCCGCTTCTTCTTTCCTCTCACCTGTGTCCAAGATTTGGGAAGTTCAGAAGTATTATCTGGTTATCCTACTACAATAGCGGCCGATAGCGGACGTTTGCCCCTGCATTGTGTCTTCGCACGCAGGTGTCCAGACTGTCCGTCTCGGCACTTCTGTCTGGAACTGAACCACCATACCTGTGTGGGCCTTCCATCCAGGGCCTGAGTTCCGCCTGCTGTTTCATTTTCACTGTCGTTCCCACCTCTGCTAGTATAGGCAATCATTCATTGCACAGTTATGATAATATAGACATTCCGTCACCTTTCATGCAAAAAGCGTTAACAGTTGTTTGCAAGGCGCACGTGACAATGTCAGTCTCGTTTATACACTACTGGAAATGGAAAAAAGAACACATTGACACCGGTGTGTCAGACCCACCATACTTGCTCCGGACACTGCGAGAGGGCTGTACAAGCAATGATCACACGCACGGCACAGCGGACACACCAGGAACCGCGGTGTTGGCCGTCGAATGGCGCTAGCTGCGCAGCATTTGTGCACCGCCGCCGTCAGTGTCAGCCAGTTTGCCGTGGCATACGGAGCTCCATCGCAGTCTTTAACACTGGTAGCATGCCGCGACAGCGTGGACGTGAACCGTATGTGCAGTTGACGGACTTTGAGCGAGGGCGTATAGTGGGCATGCAGGATACCAGGTGGACGTACCGCCAAATTGCTCAACACGTGGGGCGTGAGGTCACCACAGAACACCGATGTTGTCGCCAGTGGTCGGCGGAAGGTGCACGTGCCCGTCGACCTGGGACCGGACCGCAGCGACGTATGGATGCACGCCAAGACCGTAGGATCCTACGCAGTGCCGTAGGGGACCGCTTCGCCACTTCCCAGCAAATTAGGGACACTGTGGCTCCTGGGGTATCGGCGAGGACCATTCGCAACCGTCTCCATGAAGCTGGGCTACGGTCCCGCACACCGTTAGGCCGTCTTCCGCTCACGCCCCAACATCGTGCAGCCCGCCTCCAGTGGTGTCGCGACAGGCATGAATGGAGCGACGAATGGAGAGGTGTCGTCTTCAGCGATGAGAGTCGCTTCTGCCTTGGTGCGAATGATGGTCGTATGCGTGTTTGGCGCCGTGCACGTGAGCGCCACAATCAGGACTGCATACGACCGAGGCATACAGGGCCAACACCCGGCATCATGGTGTGGGGAGCGATCTCCTACACTGGCCGTACACCTCTGGTGATCGTCGAGGTGACAGTGAATAGTGCACAGTACATCCAAACCGTCATCGAACCCGTCGTTCTACCATTCCTAGACCGGCAAGGGAACTTGCTGTTCCAACAGGACAATGCACGTCCGCATGTATTCCGTGCCACCCAACGTGCTCTAGAAGGTGTAAGTCAACTACCCTGGCCAGCTATATCTCCGGATCTGTCCCCCATTGAGCATGTTTGGGACTGGATGAAGCGTCGTCTGACGCGGTCTGCACGTCCAGCACGAACGCTGGTCCAACTGAGGCGCCAGGTGGAAATGGCATGGCAAGCCGTTCCACAGGACTGCATCCAGCATCTCTACGATCGTCTCCATGGGAGAATAGCAGCCTGCGTTGCTGCGAAAGGTGGATATACCTGTACTAGTGCCGACATTGTGCATGCTCTGTTGCCTGTGTCTATGTGCCTGTGGTTCTGTCAGTGTGATCATGTGATGTATCTGACCCCAGGAATGTGTCAATAAAGTTTCCCCTTCCTGGGACAATGAATTCACGGTGTTCTTATTGCAATTTCCTGGAGTGTATATTCATATATACGATGTACAACCAATCACATGATACCTAATTGTGTTTGTAGATCACGGCAAAGTATGTGGATGGGTGCTTGTAAAGTACGAAATTAAAGCCACCTTACAAACTTTACACCCTAATTAACGACAGAGCGGCATCAACTTTTCCGAATGTACTTATGACGAAAAAACGACTCTTGCACTTCGCAACTGTTTTCTTTAATCCTGCTCTTTGAGTTTTTATGGTGATTGAATCTTTCATCCTCTAATACATGTTTATTTCTAAGCAAGAATTATAATACAAATTTTCATAGACTTAGCTTTAGAAATGTGTTATTATAACAAAACATTTCCATATGAGTTTTCATCCCTAGTTCACCCTCTTAAGGTTTAATTTTCAAAAACACTGAAACACGATTTCTACCCGAGAAGTAAAGTACCAAATTTCATAGATGTAGATTTAAAAATGCTTTAGTGAGTTTTTAATTTGTTTTGAAAACAAAGTCATGCTCTATTGAGCACCTTAGGGCGACGGACAAACTTTTGTAGTTCTAGTTTCACAATTATATTAATAGCGACGTTTTCTCAAAAAGCCTTTAACCCCCTATCGCACGCTGTTGAAGTGTAAATTTTGGAAAAACCCTTCTTAAGCGATGTCCTCTCAAAATTTATACTGAACACTGTTTTAGTCTAAGGAAATGTTTTCATAATAATTTTCGTCCCCCTTTTCACCCGCTCAGGGGTTGAATACCCAAAAACACTGAAAATCAGATTTTTATTTCTATCCAAAAATCCAAATACAATTTTTATAGATTTACCTATAAAAATAGTTTCGTAATGGAATATTTTTATAAAAACGTTTATCCGCAGCAGCACGTTGAATTTCCGAAAGCACTGAAACACGTAATTTTTTCATCTCCACCTGAGGAGCCATATACATATTTTTCGTTGATTTAGCTTCAAAAACGCTTTTACAATGAAAAATTTCCATAAAACCTTACATAACCTGTTTGATATCTTTAAAGGTGAATTTCCCAAAATATAGAAACCTGTGTTTTTTTTTTAGTTTCCAGTCGAGAAGCCATTTACAATTTTTCACAGATTTAGTTTTAGAGCTACTTTCATAATGAAGTTTTTTCATAAAACTTTCCCCCCCTCCTCCTTTTTCAACCCCTAGGGGTTGCATTCAAAAATGCTGGAAGACATAGTTTTTTTTTTATTTCTGAACAAAAAACAAAATACCAATTTTCCTAGTTTTAGCTTCAAAATTATCTTAATACCGATAGATTTTTTAAAACACGGTACACGCCCTATTTCACCTTTTTCTCGGTGGAGTTTCCAAAAATACCTATAATATAAGATCAACACCGTCTAAAAGAGATTTAATGCCTGTGGTTTCTTCTGGCCGATGATGAGTCATTCAGGGCAATTGCGTGTATCTACAGGGTGAGTCACTAACTATTGCCACCAAGAATAACTCCGAAAGTATGGTAGGAGTTGAACGTTTGTGGGACAAATGTTGCATGGGACAATGGGGGCTATAACATTAAGTCCATTTTTTGTTGCTAGGTGGGGTTGAGTCAGAGATATGACAGCCAAATTTGTTTTTTTTTTCCAATGGGATACTATAGTTCAACTATTGAGACGAATCCAATGATGTGTAACAGTGAGGTCCTTGATGGTCTACAAAAGCTAAAAACGTGGCATGAACGTCCATTTACAGAAAGTGTTCGAAGTGATGACCAATGCTATCAATGCAGTGCTGCAATCTTCTTATCATGGATTGAGTGGTATTCCTTATCACATCAGCAGTTATCGATGCACATGCTCTAACGATTCTCTCTCGTATCTCGTGCAAATAGTAAATATTCACCGAATACGGGGTATCCATCTAAAGTGCCACTTACATGCCAACACCATTCGACGGTTTCGCAATACAACACTAATAGGAACGGTGGGACAAGTATCGTCCAATCAGGCGAATGTGAATGATATATTCCTTGGAGGAAGGAGAATGCCAACGAAATTCAATGGATTCTTCTCGATAGCCGCTATAAGGAAAAAAGAAAACTATAGCATCCAATTTAAGAAAACAAAGTTGACCTTCATATCTCTGACGCGACCCCACCTAGCAACAAATAATCAACGCCATATTATGGCCCCTGTTGTCCCATTCAACATTTGTCCCACAAACGTTTCAGCTACTATCAAACTTTCGAAATTATTGGCAACGGTTAGTGACTCACCTGTGATAATGGGAGTTAATCGTGGGTCCATAAAATTCTTCCACCCACATGAGGAGTTAGCACTGGACTGTAGTTCCACGGCGGTCCCTGATTGCAGGATAAAATCGATTTAGTGTCTTTTAAGAGCCATTTAATTTGATCGCCTTTAGGATTAATAACCTTAGCAACCCTTGGCTTAGAACACCTGATTCTGTGATGCGAATTGTAAGTTAAATTTTATTTAATTACTCTCTCTTTTTCAGGAGACTGGACAGGCCTGCAGTCGTTGCTTCTGCAAGTCTTGGAGTGCGTCAGAGACAAGTCTCCGTTTTACAGTACGAAGAGTGAAAATGGAAAAGGATCTAAATGCCAAATTTCACACTTGTCGGGAGAATCAGAAAACAATGTACCTCTTTTTGAACATTATTTATTACTATGAACAAAACTAACAAATTAAATCAGCTTTGCTCACGATACCTGTATCTCGAACACGAGTTTCTTAAGCAGATTGAATAATCGCTTACATCTAATTGGCGTGCCACAGGGGCCCTACAGGAGTATCGATGCGGCGCAAAAAGTGAGCATCTAGCATACGATCGGAAAAAACACTCAAAATAACGTTTATCTAAAGTTACGATAAATTGAATATTTTCAATCTGAAACTCGCGACACACGATGTTGTTCTCTCATGGGTCCATTCAGTTTCTTTTTTTTCTTCAGTGGTTCTCGTTAGTGTTAAATAGATTAACTGCAGCTGAAGAATACTCACCTGCTTCGAATGTGCAACCAGGTAAGTTAAAAGGTTGGACACCCTGCTTATCTACAGAAGGCCGATTACACGAATTTCAAATTTTTCGTATAATGGCTATACTGTCGCGAAGCTTCCAACTAACGATAAATAGCAAGCTGGGAGTGGTAACGTTCGGTATAATAATTTTCAACCCGTGCTTTCCTTGCGAAATTAAAATTCTGCCAAGTTATTTCAACAAAGATAAAAGCGACGAGAAATCTCTTAGAAGTATCATGTGCAATTAATCCTTTTCACATCAGAGAGAGTGTACTTAGCATCAAAGTCACAGGGAGTAAATACGTACAATTTAGCTAACATTTCAAGCAACACAGCTACACGGAAAATGACACACAATTAAATGAGAGAAGAGAGTTGTTAAGTACGAGAATAATGTTAGAGGAGTTACTGGCGTAGCCGTTGTTACAGAGCTCGTTTGAAATGAGAAACATGAAAAGCTTTATATAGAGCTGCAGGATAATAAGCAGAGAACGATAACAGAACCTTCGTGCAACGAAATTTTGTGGAGTTATGAGCGTTCTGCGTTATTCTTGCGTAGTAGAAACCACGTGGCTTAGAGGCATATGGTAGTTGTATCGTCATAGCGAAAACAGCGAGAAAAGGTGAAACCGACACGGGGAGACAATGGCCTGCGAACAAGGAAGAGACAGGACGAACTGCCACGAGGGAGATTAGTTCCGCAGTTCTGATAACGATTTATCTCATTGAGCTACAGTTTCATCTGCATTGTATTGCTTTACGGTGCTAGCCCGAAATGAACCAGAACAAAGGAACGCGAAAACACTGAACACGAAGAGAATTGTAGCAGAGGATTCGTAGCACCAAAAGGATTCCTTTACCTGTCAGCATTCTTATATCTGAAAGATGCACCCTTTAAGTGGAGCACATTATTTAAATTAAGCCCTAAAAATACCGATTCTGCAAATTTTAAATATATCATACATTGCCTACTGAAGCGCCAAAGAATCTGGTATAGACATGGGTATTAAAACACACAGGTATGGATACAAGCAAAATATGGCGCTGCGGTCGGCAACGACTGTATAAGACAAGTGTCTGGGGCTGTTGTTAGATCGGTTTCTGCTGAGACACTGGCCAGATTATCAAGATTTAAGTGAGTCTGAACGTGGTGTTACAGTCGGCGTACGAGCGATGGGACACGGGATCTCCGAGGTAGCGGTGAAGTGGACACTCTCCCGTACGACCGTTTCACGAGTGTACCGTGAATATCACGAATCCGGTAAAACATCATATCTCCCACATCGCTGCGGTCAGAAAGCCAGCAAAAACGGGACCAACGACAACTGACGAGAATCGCTCGACGTGACAGAAGTACAGCCCTCGCAAATTGCTGCAGATTTCAATGCTGGACGGTCAACAACTGGCAGTGTGCGAACCATTCAACGAAACATCATCGATATGATGACCCAGAAAATATTAGATACAGGCTCTCAGGTAGATGCCATTCTCCTTGACTTCAGGAAGGTGTTCGATACAGTTCCGCACTGTCGCCTGATAAAGTTAGAGCCTACGGATTATCAGACCAGTTGTGTGGCTGGATTGAAGAGATCTTAGCAAACAGAACACAGCATGTTGTTCTCAACGGATAGACGTCTACAGACGTTAAAGTAACCTCTGGCGTGCCGCAGGGGAGTGTTATGGGACCATTGCTTTTCACGATACATATAAATGACCTAGTAGATAGTGTCGTATGTTCCATGTGGCTTTTCGAGGATGATGCTGTAGTATGCAGAGAAGTTGCAGCATTAGCAAATTGCAGCAAAGTGCAGGAAGATCTGCAGCGGATAGGCACTTGGTGCAGGGAGTGGCAACTGTCCCTTAACATAGACAAATGTAATGTGCTGCGAATACATAGAAAGAAGGGTCCTTTATTGTATGATTATGGTAGCGGAACAAATACTGGTAGCAGTCACTTCTTTAAAATATCTGGGAGTGTGCATGCGGAACGATTTGAAGTGGAATGATCATATAAAATTAATTGTTGGTAAGGTGGGTACCAGGTTGAGATTCATTGGGAGAGTCCTTAGAAAATGTAGTCCATCAACAAAGGAGGTGGCTTACAAAACACTCGTTCGACCTATACTTGAGTATTTCTCATTAGTGTAGGATCCGTACCAGATCAGGTTGATGGAGGAGATAGAGAAGATCCAAAGAAGAGCGGCGCGTTTCGCCACAGGGTTATTTGGTAAGCGTGATAGAGTTACGGAGATGTTTAGCAAACTCAAGTGGCAGACTCTGCAAGAAAGGCGCTCCGCACCGCGGTGTAGCTTGCTGTCCAGGTTCCTTGAGGGTGCGTTTCTGGATGAGGTATCGAATATGTTGCTTCCTCCTACTTATACCTCCCGAGGAGATCACAAATGTAAAATTAGAGAGGTTCGAGCGCACACGGAGGCTTTCCGGCAGTCGTTCTTCCCGCGAACCATACGCGACTGGAACAGGAAAGTGAGGTGGCACGTAAAGTGCACTCCGCCACACACCGTTGGGTGGCTTGTGGAGTATAATTGGAGATGCAGATGTATTGGCTTTCGGAGCCGAAGGCCCACTCATGTACCCCTGATGACTGCACTACACAAAGTTTCACATATCGCCTGGGCCCGTCCACACCGGCATTGTGCCGTTAAAACGTTTTGCTTGATCAAACGAGCCTTGTTTCAAATTGTATCGAGATGATGGATATGTACGTGTATGCAGATAACCCCATAAATCCATGGAAGCTGCATGTCAGTAGTGGAATGATTAAGCTAACGGAGACTCTGTAATAGTGTGCGGCGTGTGCATTTGGAGTGATATGGGATCCCTGATGTGTCTAGATACGACACTGACAGGTGACACGCACGTAAACATTCAGTCTCATCATTTGCAGCCATTCATGTCCATTGTGCACTGCGGCGGACTTGCGCAATTCCAGCAGGATAACGCGATACTCCACACGTTCATGATTGCTACTGACTGGCTTCAGAAACACTCTTCTGAGTCTAAACACTTCCGCTGCCCACCAAACTCCCCAGACATGAACATTATTGAGCATATCTGGACGCATTGCAACGTGCTGGTTCACAAGCCATCTCCACGCGTCGTACTCTTAAAGATGTATGGGCGGCTCTGCAGGATTCATGGTGTCAGTTCCTTCCAGCACTACTTCAGACATTAGTCGAGTCCATGCCAAGTCGTGTTCCGGCACATCTGCGTGCTCGTGGAGGCCCTACACGATATTAGGCAGATGTATCAGTTACTGATGGACGAGTGTGTCAACACTACCAACAGCAATGTCCAGTTGAGCAACGAAGTGTTTCATTGTGATTCGTCGATCATCTCAAATGAGTTTGTCCGCACGTTCCTACATTGCCGGAGTCACAGCAGTGTGCGCCCGTTCGCACCGTCGGAGATCGGACAGATTTGCGCGATCTTGTTGCGACGGTGATATATGCCTCTCCCAGTTCTGTCAGGTATTCGTAGATATTCTGTAAGCTCCTATGAATATGTGCTTTGCACTGGTTTTCTATCAAAAGAAACTCAATGACATCTCTCTGCGTGGAACTCAGACGCCATTTGAAGGCTCCGCCACCTGCCGGAACCATAAAACTATATGGGCTGAAGCAGGAATATTCCACGACGTACTGCAACAAATTATGCGTTTTTTCAACCTAAACTGGCCGAGAAAAAAGGTGTTGTATTACATACTGAACGCCCTTCCTACATGGGAACATGCCTGTGGAGCAGTAAAGGAGGTAGATGAAAGACAGGTGCAAGACTGATATTCGGTGGAGAATCCTCAGATTGTTTAATCCATCCATGAAGGAGGTAAGTTACAGAATATTAGTTTGATCGATATTCGTTTGATCGATACTTGTGTACTGCTACTCAATCTGGACACCATAACAGCATGGACATAGCGAAAATATAGAGATGAGTAGCGCGTTTTGTCACGGGTTTGTTCTATTAGCGCAAACGTACGACCAGATTAGTCATTCACTTTTAATGCCGACGCTGTCGGCTTTAATGACTTCATGCTGCTCGCTGAAATTCCACGTGTATCAATCTGTGTACCGTATCCTCCGATCTACTTCTCGCAAAAAGACTAAAACATTCCACATCACACAGAGGTTCACAAATAGGGACACTTACGAGGGGCAGTCGAATGGAAACAAGGCACATGGAGAACAAATAAGTTAACTGTTCGTCATTTCAAAAGCAGTCGCCATATTAAGACATAAATTTATGCCATATTGAGACACAATAATCAGTGCTTCTAAGGAAAATCTTTGCGTTTGCCTATGGAACTATGATTGTACCCAGGAGTGCACCTCCTCATCTGAAGAAAATCGCCGGCCACGAACGTCTTTCTTCAGTGGTCCAGAAATATAGAAAGCGCATGGGGAGAGATCTGGACGGTATGGAGGATGAGTAAGGCCTTCCCAGTGAAACTGCTGCAGCATAGTCGGAACAGATATTACTGCTCAATACAAGTTTCTTCGCACACATAATCTTAAACATATTAACAGAAGTGATATAGTTGTTTTCATAAACCAATCAATGAACCACGTGGACTATTTGATGATAGTGAAATTTCATACTGAGTAACTGGATTTTGCTAGCACCGCCTACAACAAAGTCCTATGAGGTGTATCTCTTGCCCACTTTGACTAGGGATAAAATATGGCTATATTCTCGATGTTAGCAACTATTTTTCGAGTTCAAAGAACATACGAGTTGTGTTCAAAAAGTTTCGGGAATTTTAATTTTTTTGGAAATTATTTTATCTCTTCGTTTACGTTAATGTTATCTTCGTCATTGCTCTCCCCACTGGATGTTAAACACGTTTTTTCCAATCCCTGAAACACTTCTAGAATTCGATCTTTGGGATAGCACTTAACTCTTTCAGTTATGAACTTTTAATCTCATCTAACCAAGCAAAACGACGTCTGTTAAAGTTGTCTTTATTTTTGGAAACAAAAAATGTCAAAGGGGACCGTATTTGACGATTATCGAGGCTATACAGTGATGTGTTTGACAAAAATTCACTAACAGACAATGAAGCGTCAGCAGGCTCATTGCCGTGGTGTTAAAGCCATGAATTGTTATGCTAGATATCCGGCATGTTCTCTTTTTTCCTAGTTGCAGGTAGTGTTCTTTGTGTTAATCGTTTGGCCTTTTGGAGAGAACTCATGCCGCACTATGCCGTTAAAATAGAAGAAAAAAGTGGGCAGAAAATTTACAGTAGACGGAACTTGCTATCATTGTTTGGCCTTGCGAATGTCTTCGCAACGACGTTGGATCCTTAGTTTCGGTGTCTTACCCTTACATTCTTGTTTCGTCAGCTGTTATGACACGTTTCAGTAATTCTGAATTGTTGTTGACACCATTTAGCGACTCCTGAGAAGCTTCCATTCGCCATCGTATTTGCTCGCAATTCAACACCTTTGGCGAAAATTTTGCTGTCAAATGTTTCGTACCCCAAATATCCGGAAAGATTTCATGGCATTAGTCATTTGATATGCCAGCATTATCAGAAACTTTGACTGTTATTCGGTGATCGTTTGTTGATGCGCTGAGGCGACCAGATCGTTCCTCATCTTCAGTTTCTTCACGGACATCTTGGAAATGATCGTATCTCTCGTGAACCCTTGTATTAGTTATAGCAGATTCACCAAAACCAATGCTCGACATTTCTAAGGCTCTGTGCCATTTTATTCCATTTTTGTATCAAAATGTAATGCAAATTCTTTGATCCATTCTCAAAACGGATCAGTAATAGTCACTCAAAAGCAAACACACGCAGCTTTCTTGATACGTGATGACAGAATAAACATGCAATATTGTTACCAGTGTATAAATACGTTCCAGACATGTTTACCAAGACATCATCGCGCTAATAGGACTAATACAAAACTTGAAATTGTAAAAATTATGGATATTTTTTTGAACACACCTTGTACATGTACTCAGAGTCCTCCAGGTCTACTTTGGCTTTAAAAATATATGTGTCAGGTGACACTCGAAGAAATTTAAACATTTTAGAAATAGGGTCTCTGTCGATTTTATTACAGAACATGGAAATTAATAACAACAGGAATAAAACATCTTCAGATGTACTGAACGAGCAGAGCGAACCGAATCACCTATTTCGATGTTTATACAGAGCTGTCTGTGTGAAACGAAGCTTGAGGTGTTATCTCTATGTAGTGTATAGCGCTGACAGAGGCTGGTAGGCCATGATCCCCACTGCAACTACGTTGCTATCACCAGATGGGTTCAGTAGAATCACCGCCAACTTATGCTGCACACTAAAATTTATTTCACATTTATACCTGATTTAGGTTGCCGCTTTAATAGATTAGACTGTAACCAAAACCTATTCAGCTCTCGCTTTTCATCTTTTAAACGACACTGCGGTGACGTTCTTCTGTTGTATTGAGATTCAAGCGTTCATCGCTGAATATTTTCTGACCGTAAATGTCAAATACACCTTTGATGTCCAAAATAATTTTATCTACAATTAGACTGTATGCCATTTAACACAGCTTTAATTTTTTAAGAAATCTAATTAGTCGAAAACCGTTTCAGTACCATGTGACATCGTTATGTATATCGTTATTACGTCACGTGTTTGTTAATACATAATATTACCCGACAGGTAAGTCCGGTAAGTCTCCCCTGACCTGGGGTTCTGGGTGACTCTTCTAAACTGTACGCCATTTCCCTAAAGCTCTGCAGTCCTTTTGCTTCACCCCCTCTTCCTTCCCTTCAACTTTTCTACCAGGAGAAGGAGCCACTGGCTCCGGAGTTTTGTAAAAAGTAAGTCTTTTTTTGTTTGTGTCCCCCCGCCACCACTACGTGAGTAGATATTTTTGTCTATCCATTTATATTATATTACAATAAATGATCATTTTCGTTTTTGTAATATTGACGTTATCAGAACTAATGCTCGCATCCTGAAAGAAGGCACTTCTGTTTGACACTCATTATGTTTGCAATCAGAATTTGCTGCAGAATTAGATAACAGAGAATTTATGTGGAATGAGACACTGTATTGTCTACTAATGATGAGGTCAGTGATGTTTTAAAAAATACCTAGAATTTTTTCAGGATGTCTTAGAGAATTTCTGGGTTACTGTTATTATGTTATTTCTGTAATTGATTATAAGCCCCTGAAATGAGTTAATACTTTTCGCGTGATTTGTACGTAACAGATGTTGCGAGTAATTGCATAATATATGTATTGCAAGTCAAGGATATTTTATTGAACCAGCTTTACTGACGTTTTGCTATGGTAGCAGCCTTGGGAAATCACCTTCATTATTTCACAGGGTCGTCCAACAGTCGCGGATATATGTGATGTTAGCAGATATGTAGAACATCTGTATCGGATTACCATTGTATTGCTATAAACATCAAACGGACAGAGTAACGATGTGGATTATACTGTGTGAGGAACTGCTCGTGGTTTTAAGCTGTTATGTGTGGAATACACATGGCGCTAATTAGGTCGGCAGATCTTTCGCTGTTCTATGAGTTTCATTACTCTACGAGTTCTCTTTTACACACATTCTAATTCAGCAGCACGGTACAAACGGCTTACGAATAAAGTTAGCTAGTCTACAGAGCTGTAAGTAAATAGCACACAGTTTTTAGTGAACTGGCGGCATCATTAAAATCTTGCAGACTTCGCCTACTCCTACAAATATATTATGTACGCCAGTACTTCGTACGGCACAAATTTTAACATCGTTCTACGTCGTTACATTCTAGTAAGGCGCGAACGAATGTGAGAATATGGCTCGATACATTTCCTATCCTCCATTATTACCACGAGAGACCATGTGAGATAATACTACGGAGACAATAGAACGTTTACACCATTTTCTTCCATCCATCCGAATTTACTAGAGTTATGGTGATATATGCCTTATCGTTATATGAAGGATTCCCATTTTAATTTCCTGGGCATCTGCGTTACATTTTCTAATGATGTTGCAGAGTAAGTATGACTTCGTGTGACTTATTCTGTCATGCATACATCATAGCGACGCCTAAAAATGAGGCAGTAATCCAGGTTTTATTGCATTGTGTCTTGTATGTAGTTTTACTTACAAATGACCCACATTTCTCCAGAGCCACGCAAAGTATGTAAATCTTCAGTTCGCCATACTCGCTACTAATTTCACAGCTTCCTCCTAGTTCATCGCAGTGCAGCATTTCACCTGCATATCCAAAAGATTTCAAACGCTAAAAGTGTTGTTTTCAGATACTATTGTTTCTTTGCTCTTTTTTGTGGCTGTTACCTCACAGTTACCCTCATATAAGTTCGCTGATATACAAGTTCCCAGATGCAAGCGCAGTCTCTATTCGCTTATGATTATGCTGCAACACATCCACATGGATAACAGCTTCTTCGGCCAAGAATATGAAAATAATGCAGCCCTTATCTGACGAATCTTTTATAATAATAATTTGTTCCACACGCGAATGTAATTCCGAATCTGTTGACCGTTTAACACTAGATTCTATTAATCTAAAACCCTCTCACCTTGTTCATTTCCGCCTGTCAGCCAAATAAACTGAAATATTTCTTCTGAACTGGCTGTTAATTTGTTAATTTCGAAATAAAGAATTCAATTCAAAGTAAAACTTCATTACATTAAATGCAATGAACGTGAATTGAGGTAAAATATGTATGAGCTTGCCGAAAAAAATATCTAAAGTATATTGGAGATCGTTGTGAAAGGGAACAGAAGTATAAGCAAGTGTGTCGAGACCAGCTTATAACGATCAGCTATGTTTCCTCTCAATACTTCTTTAAAATAATATCTTTTTCCATTCCATTGTAGAGAACGTTGAAGTGTGTAAAATATTCTTACAATATCTGCAGTCTTATTGCTTTTATTAGGCTAGAGTGTAGATAAGACCAGAACAAAAGACAGATATGTCGTGGAGTTCACTTATTCTGTCAACAGCAGTCCGTAAAAAGTGAAAAACTCTTCAACGTTTATTTCCTGTAAAGACCAATAACTAACTCAGGGAATAAGATATATCCTGCAGACCTTCTTCTTCTTCACATAAATCGATGATGAATCGATGGTTTAGAAGTTCAATTTATCTAATTTCTGAAATTTGATGATAAATTATTATTTACGAAAATATTAATTGAGACATTACCGCTACTTCGAATGCAAGTGTAGTAATACGCATAAGATAGTTTTGATGCATAAGCCACAAAGTAACTAAATGTTCCCTAAAAAGCAACGAACTAGAATTTGACATATCTATGGGAAGTTTTCAAAGTATTTTCATTTCAGATGGGAAAGGGTAGCACATCATCCTTCCGAATTTGTATAAAGGAAGAGAGACCTCCTACGGGATGCTATGAATTAACGGATGGATGGACAATATCACGCAGTACTTCACATACCGATGGTCAGTGACGACAGCAGATCTATCAAATGTTCATTCATACCTCCACCATGTAAGTGACCATGTCATGCTATGGCCTCAAACGGTGCCGATAGATTAATATTAAAAATGTCATTCGTCTAAAAGTTAATCAAACAACTTTATTATTTTATAAGAAAATGTATTAATTTTCTAGGTTGCGTTGATTGACTGTTCCTTCGATTCTTGGTAAAATATTTTATACATTATGAATGAAACACAACACTGGAGCAATATTCTACGATATTTATTCTTTGTTGCAGGAATCGGTTTTCGGCTGTTAACGCCATACTCAAGTCCAAGGATAAGTATGCGTTGCAGTGAAATTTTGTTGGCTGAAAGATTTTAAAAAAGTGCATCTCCAAAGTACCTCCATTTCCAGAGATGACGATTTTTAATGTTAGAATTAGCAACTAAACAACAGGGATTATTCAAGTGTAAATAGTGTAAATACGATGTAACGTTATTTAACTAAGATTAAATATGTGGCACAATAACTAGTGAACTATAGATAAATCGCAACAGTTCTATATGGAAGAAAATAACTGAACAAAAAATTTTGATGGCATTTTGCAAAGATGTAGCTGCACGAAATAATTTCGTCTGTCATAGGTCCTAATTTACAAAGAGATAAGATATATTAGTGATAGTAAGCAGCGATGATTATGCAAAGTAAATCACTCACCTACAATATTACAATATTTATTATTTGTTGTGGTCTTCAGTCCTGCGACTAGTTTGATGCAGCTCTCCATGCTATTCTATCCTGTGCAAGCCTCTTCATCTCCCAGTACTTGCTGGAACCTACATCCTTCTGGATCTGCTTAGTGTATTAAGACAAATAATAAATATTTTAGAATATTACACTAGAGTTGCATGTGTTTCATTCATAATAATTTTCTATGTGTTTCGGAGACGGCAGACATATAAATTACTGACATTTCTGAGATACAACGGTACTTTTCCACAAGCCCTCTGATCATTGTAACTTATTGATAAAAATACCACTTCCGTTTAACAGGAGACTGTCTGAGCAGGAGCACGCCTTCAAAAGCCAAAGTTTTCCTTTTAGGTGATGTTCCGGTCTCTAGTCCGAAGATGCAGCTCTCCACGCTTTTTATCCTGTGCAAGCGTCTTCATTCCTACATAACTATAGCAACATTCATCATCTTGATACTGATTACTGTATAGCGGCTCTAGCCTCCCTTCCTCCCTCTCCCTCCTACTCACACACACACACACACACACACACACACACACACACACACACACACACACACACAAGTCCCGGCTCTAGCCTCCCTCCCTCCCTCTCCCTCCTACTCACACACACACACACACACACACACACACACACACACACACACAAGTCCCTGGGCTAACAAACTGTCGATTCACTTGCGTATCAGCAGACGTCCTATTAACTATCAACTGCTCCTGTCTTTTATTCAAATTGTGCCATAAATTTATTTTTTCCCTAATTCAGTTCCATAGATTCTTGTGTGCAATGTGATCTTCCCATCTCATTTTGAACATAATCTGTGGAACCAAATTTAAAAGCACTCTATCGTCTTCCTGTCTGAAATGTTTATAGTCCACGTTACACTTTCGTACTAGGCGATATTCCAGACAAATTCATTAATAAATGGTTTCCTAACAATTATATTTGTAATCAATATTAATAAATTTCTTTTCGAGAAATCGTATCCCTACTATTGTCAGTCTGTATTGTACAATCTTCTTAGTTCTGCCATCACAATTTTTACTACCCAAATAGCAAAACTTATCTACTATTTTCAGTGTTTCTTTAGTAATTCAATTCCATCAGCATCACGTGATTTGATACAATTGTTTCTTCAAACTTACGACAGAAGTACTAAGATAGTGATACGTTGTTGTAAGCATGGTTTTGGAAATGCTGGCGTCGGAGGTTTGACTTGCAGCTCTTTGCCACTCTGCGAAAGGGCGCTGTTGTTGACTGTCGGAAATAAAATAAGGCAGCACAGAGAGAGAGAGAAGATTCTGCTAGCAGCCAGTAATACGTAAAGGCGACACAGGTAAGTGGAGAGTGTGGAATTTGGAAGGCAGCAGATTTTCATGTTTGGAGATGACACTGTCATGGGTAGCCACGTGTGAAGCCATCGGTTCTTTCGGTCAATCGGTTATGGAACATTCGATGTGGTGGAGCCAGATTTTAACTACGCCACGAAAGTAGTTCATCGCGGTTTACCTGCTGAGAGGCTGAGTGGCTGTCATCACAATGTCTGCTGTATAGCAGAATAACCGACGTGTGTCAAAGGCGCATGAACTTTTTGGCTCCCGTGCGAGTACTGGTGCTCCAATTGTGCGATTAATTTATTTACTCAAACTTACAAGGTAGTGGTAGCCTCAATATTTGTGTGTTGGGGATTTTGAATGTAAGCGTGACTGTTGCACCTCCGGGCAGTGTTTTGCCATAATCCATTATTAACCACTGTCCCTTCTTTAGGACGCCAATCTTTTATTTATTTCTACATTACCAATAAAACATTTGACTTTCATTGTTGTATCTCAAGTCTGAACTGACCGCTATAATCTCTGAAAACCGAAAACAAATAATTTTCCTCTAATTAGTTTATTTATGAAAAGAATTAATTTCCCTGTCATCTATTTTCATACTTGGCTGCAGTGTTTGTCTACAGATACTTTCAGTACAATAATGGATTGTGATTTAGTTGTCTGGGTGAGTTTGTTATGAACACAGGGAAGTTCATGTAACATTCAGTATATTTCATATTTCTTGAAACAAATGCATTATGAATTTATTTTTGACAGCCCAATAAGGAGACAGTGGCATCTTACACTATCACTTCTTTGCGGAGGTGCGCATTACTGTATACATGTCTTATATACAAAAATGAAAGTGAAGCAGTGGTTGGGAAAGGAATGAGACAGGGTTGTAGCCTCTCCCCGATGTTATTCAATCTGTATATTGAGCAAGCAGTAAAGGAAACAAAAGAAAAATTTGGAGTAGGTATTAAAATTCATGGAGAAGAAGTAAAAACTTTGAGGTTCGCCGATGACATTGTAATTCTGTCAGAGACGGCAAAGGACTTGGAAGAGCAGTTGAACGGAATGGATAGTGTCTTGAAAGGAGGATATAAGATGAACATCAACAAAAGCAAAACGAGGATAATGGAATGTAGTCAAATTAAATCGGGTGATGCTGTGGGAATTACATTAGGAAATGAGGCACTTAAAGTAGTAAAGGAGTTTTGCTATTTGGGGAGCAAAATAACTGATGATGGTCGAAGTAGAGAGGATATAAAATGTAGACTGGCAATGGCAAGGAAAGCGTTTCTGCAGAAGAGAAATTTGTTAACATAGAGTATAGATTTAAGTGTGAGGAAGTCATTTCTGAAAATATTTGTATGGAGTGTAGCCATGTATGGAAGTGAATCATGGAAGATAAATAGTTTGGACAAGAAGAGAAAAGAAGATTTCGAAATGTGGTGCTACAGAAGAATGCTGAAGATAACGTGGATAGATCACGTAACTAATGAGGAGGTATTGAATAGGATTGGGGAGAAGAGAAGTATGTGGCACAACTTGACTAGAAGAAGGGATCGGTTGGTAGGACATGTTTTGAGGCATCAAGGGATCACAAATTTAGCATTGAAGGTCAGCGTGGAGGGTAAAAATCGTAGAGGGAGACCAAGAGATGAATACACTAAGCAGATTCTGAAGGATGTAGGTTGCAGTAGGTACTGGGAGATCAAGAAGCCTGCACAGGATAGAGTAGCATGGAGAGCTGCATCAAACCAGTCTCAGGACTGAAGACAACAACAACAACAACATACAAAAATTCTTTTTACGTTCTTGAGACCTGCTTTCCTTATGTTTAATGAGATTTTCTCCAAGGTTAGGTTGTAGAACGAAACGTTTCTTTTCACATACAAGTAACACTGCGTAAAATAACTACGGAAGTCAAACCATCCTTTAGGACGGTGTGGCGAAATGCAATGTTAATAGGATATGGTAGCAGAGGACTGAGGTCTTTGCTAGCTGTACCACATTGCCTCCAGCACCTCTCCGTGTCTCGTGGCCGTATCGTTTGGATAGTAGACGACTGGAAAACCGGGGCCTGGTCAGGTGAGTACCGATTTGAGTTGGGAACAGCTGATGGTAGGGTTCGAGTGGGGAAGAGACCCCACCAAGCCATGGAACCAGGTTGTCACCAAGGCACTGCGAAAGCTGTTGCTGGGCCCGTAATGGTGTTACGTGGAATGGACTGTCCTCTGGTCAGACTTAACCAATCATTGACTAGAAATGGTTGTGTTTGGCTAATTGGAGGTAAATTTTAGCCATTCATGGACTTAATACACCCAAACAACGATGTCATCTCACTTGGCCGCAATTGTTTACGATTGGTTCAAAGAACTTTCTGGACAACTGGAGCTGATGATTTGGTCACTCCTATTGTACGACAGGAATCTCATCGAACATTCATTAGACATACTCGAGAGGTCAGTTCGTACACAAATTCCTGCATCGGCAACGCTTTTGCAATTATGGATGGTATAGAGAGCATCGCTGAATATTTCTGCAGAGGACTTCCAACGACTTATTGGGTCGATGTCACGTCGGGTTGCCGCACTATACCGGAAAAAAGATCTAACACGATATTAGGAGGTATCCGATGTCTCTTGTCATCTCAGTGTAGTCTGCAGCAAGGCAGGACGGAGCTGAGAGCTATGAGAGGTGCTGTGAGAGGATTTTACAGAGTGCTAGTGTCCCCAATGAACAGGGAAGGCGACTACTATAACAAGTTGTTTCGATCGTTTTGTTACACACTGTTCGCGATAACTCTTTGGCTAATGAATTATTGCAGCGCAAATATGCGACGGGAGTGAAGCTTCCAGATCAATCTCGCCCCTGATTAGACGATGCCAAAATGTTCTGCCATTGCACTACTACTAGAATATCTCTCTCTTGCTCTTTCCATTATCAGACTCTTTTTATAACATGTGAAAAGTCCATTTTTATACAGTTAACTCTGAATTGTTTTCCGTATTCGTTTTAATGCTTACCCTATTTTCTATATTTTCAGTGCTACAGAAATTATTAAAACGGCATCCTCCTCGTGTATTTCTGCATCTAAATTTGTAAGCGCTGGTATGTCTGTTTTATTCTATAGAAAATCTTCTCTCGTGTTACTATTGCTTGTGAAGCTGACCTCCGATATTTATATACAGTTTTAACCGTATCAGATATCACTGAGGACAAAGACTGTACCTCATTTTAAAGTGTCAATAGAAACTAACGTTCACGGAGTGCCTGTGGCAGGTAAACTGTAGATGCAACCCACCGGTATTAGAGACAAAATGTTCACAAAATGTACGCTGTGGGCAGACGGTGTGAGTAGCCTAAAGGGGTTTGCATCCAATGGCTATTACAGGTTTCATCAGTAGACGATGGTCTTTGCCATCAACTCGCTACTGTGTTCGGTTGTAGGACCTCACAGATGGTGTCCTATTTGTTAGGACTCTTTCATTGTTGATTGTACAAGGTGTGACTACATCCCACTCTCGCAACTCACCAAACTATTTCCATCGGTGTGGTGACATTTTTATGCGGACCCACTGCTTAAGGTTTCCAGGAAACATTAAGAGACAATGTTATATAAGCAAATGGAAGACGGTAGCTGAAAACGACAATCGTTCCAAGCTGGTGTTGCACTGGTTAGCTCATACGCAGTCCTATGAAGGACGGGATTTCAGTCCATCGTTAGACTTCCGCGGTTACAGTACTTCGTTCAAGGTGAATATTTCGTTTCTGAGCCATCGTTCGTGCCCGGCACATTACGACCTAAACTTTAGTCCATTGAAGAATAGAAGATCGTTGGAAAGGGTAGTTGAGAGTTAACACATAAAAAAAAAGACTGGCAAGTGAGGAACACGTTTATATATAATCATAGATTAGTATCAAATATTTGGTTTACCTCTTGTCGCGATTTTACATCAGAACCAAATTTATGAGAATAATGGGAAGATGGAGCGATATTCATGCTGCTGCTAAAAGATGTAAGAAAGTAGGATCACTTACATACGGTCTAGAAACCAGAATTACAGACTCAAAGGAGAATAAAAATCACACAGAGGCGGAATGTAGAACTTTGACACTGAAACACGACCCGTTGGAATGAAAGTGGTTTTCTTTACATTCATTCCAACAAACTTGTGAAGAACTGATCTACTATAAACACTATGCGATCAAAAGTATCCGGACACCTGGCTGAAAATGACTTACTAGTTCGAGGCGCCCTCCATCGGCAATGCTGGAATTCAGTATGGTGTTCGCCCCTTGATGACATCTTCCACTCTCACAAGCGTACGTTCAATCAGGTATCGATGTCGGACGGTGATGCCTGGCACGAAGTCGGCGTTTCCAAACATCCTAAATGTGTTCTATAGAATTCAGGTCAGGACTATGTGCATACCAGTCCATTATAGCGGTGCTACTGTCGTGTAACCATTCCGCCACAGGCCGTGCATTATGAACAGATGCTCGATCATGTTGAAAGATGTAATGGTCATCCCCGAACTGCTCTTCGACAGTGGGAAGCAAGAACGTACTTAAAACATCAGTGTAGGCCTGTGCTAGTGCCATGCAAAAGAAGAAGGGGTGCAAGCCCCATCCATGAAAAACACGACACACCACTATCGCCTCCAAATTTTACTGTTGGCACTAGACACTCTGGCAGATGACGTCCACCGGGAATACCCACACCCTGCCGTCGGATCGCCACATTCCTAACTCAACACACCGCCTTTCCACTGCTAACTCGTCCACTGCTTACGCTTCTTACACCAAGGGAGGCGTCGTTTGGCATTTCCCGTATTGAAATGTGGCTTATGAACAGCCGCTCGACCATGAAATCGAAGTGTTCTCACCTCCCTCCTGTCATAGTACTTGCCGTGGATCCTGATGCAGTTTGGAATTCCTGTGTGGTTGTCTGGAAAGATGTCTGCCTGTTACACATTACGACAGTCTTCAACTGTCGGCAGTCTCTATCAGTCAACAGACGAGATCGGCCCGTACCCTTTTGTACTGTACGTATCCTTTCACGTCTCAACTTCACTATCACATCGGAAACAGTGGATCTAGGGATGTTTAGGAGTGCGAAAATCTCGCGTTGAGACGTATTACACAAGTGACACCCAGTCACGTGACCACGTTTGAAGCCCATGAGTTCCGCGGATCGCCTTATTCTGCTCGTTGACGATGTGTAATGGCTATTGACGTCGCTGATATGGAGTAGGTGGCAGTAGGTGGCAGCAAAATGCACCCAATATGAAAGCCGTACGTTTTGGTAGGTGTCCGGATACTTTTGATCACTTGGTGTATGAGGGACGATCAATAAGTAAAACAACACTTTTTTTCTGTAAGTGGGTTGGTTTTATTCGGCCGGCCGGTGTGGCCGTGCGGTTCTAAGCACTTCAGTTTGGAACCGCGTGACCGCTACGGTCGCAGGTTCGAATCCTGTCTCGGGCAAGGATGTGTGTGATGTCATTAGGTTAGTTAGGTTTAAGTAGTTCTAAGTTCTAGGGTACTGATGATCTCAGAAGTCCCATAGTGCTCAGAGCCATTTTTTTTGTTTTATTCATGATTCCAACACCATACTATTCCCCACACTATTTTTCAACATAATCTGCGTTCAACGCGACAGTCTCACGCAACCCTTCTGGGAGAATCTGTATGCCGCATGGTACCACTCTACTGGTGGACGTTAGAGTCAACGCCTTCCTGCATCAATAACCTCTCCATTATCCAACTACTGCTACACGTGGAATGCGTCCCTCATCGGGCCAAACAGATGTAAGTGATAAGGTGCGAGATCCGTGCTGCACCGTGGATGAGGAGAGCAGTACAGTGAAGTTGTGAAAGGTCTTTTCGGGTGCGCACACTTGTGGACCCTTGGGGAAGGAGCGGTTCGTTTGCCTTTTGTGGCGACGAACACTCTGGAGTGTTCCTAACTGTAGTACAATACGCTTCAGTGCTGATTGTCGCACTGTGAGGGAGGACATCAAACATAATAACCCCTTCACAATTCCAGAAGGCCTGCGCCTTGACTTTATCGGCAAGGTATGATGCTTGGAGGTTTTTTTCGGAGGAGAGGTGGTGTTGCGCCACTCAATGGATTGCCATTTCCTTTCCGGTTCCAAGTGATGAATCCATGTTTCATCACTTCTGACGACATTCGACAGTAAATGATCTCTAGCAGCCTCGTAACGCGCAATAAATTCTGCTCAGATGATCCTTCTTTGCTCTTTATGGTCTTCAGTTAGGCGGCGAGCAACAACGCGGGCACATAACTTTGAGTACCCCAACTGGTTGAGTATTGAAGGGGAATATTTCACAGTGCCCGACAAGCCCATTTGCCAATATTTTTAATTAGCTGTGCAGAAAAAAAAGTGTTGCATTGCTTCCCGAACGATCCTCGTCCAACTATGCAGCGGTTAAGGGGAACATCGAGAACAGTCGCATGCTGATTGGCAGTAATTTTCTCGACATGTACCTTAAATGTAAAGGTCAACATGCAACACCTGCGGTCTGGCTGTTACAACCAGTCCACATCGCCATATTTTCGCAGTAATTATTAATAAACAATTTGAAAATGTTAAGTAAGAACATAATCGCAATGCAAGGGACGTTCTGCTAAATTATCAGTGTGTAAAGTGACCTATCAAACGGTTTCGATTGCAGTCTGCTGTTACGCTGGTACCAAGAGGCAAAACTTGCAGCTGTGCCGTCAGGGACGGAGCCTGCTGATAACCGTTAGAGGCGGCGTGACGTCAGACGGTGCCATTGTGACGCCCGCCTCGGGGTCTCATCTCGCAACCTCGTTACCCCGGCCACGCCAGTCCCGGCCGGCCTATGACGTCGTGGCAGCTCCGAGGCGTCTCTCCCAAATTACAGCTGATAACCGTGGGCCGCCTGGCGATTAGGTTAAGACCGACGGCCAATATCGCGCAGCCGCTGGGCTCCTTCCGGTGAAGATAGAGGCCGGGGCCGAGCCTGTAAATGTTCTCATTGATGGCACTTCTGAAATATGGTCCAATAAAAGGAGGAAGCGGCGCGGACAGGCAAGAACCGCTCTCGTGTTATTAACAGCAAACAGCAACAATATTGAGAACTATCGCCCTATACAACCGCAACTAAGTATCACATCATTGCTTGTTATCATTATGGTTTGAATTTCAGTTGTTATCTTATGGTGCTATTTCGAGACCTCCATTTAATGGCTGCGCAGAAGTTCGAGGGAGCTTCAGGTATCTTAAAATTGTTAATAGCGGAGTAGCAGTATCTAAATACTCGGCAGCATCAAACGATCAAAATACACCTGTAAAATCCATCTCATAGGTATTTTAAACTGATAGAGTTGAACGCACGGATAAATGGCGACCCCTTTCAGATCGCGCTCTTTTCAGTTACCTGTCTTCCACGGGAGCAGCTGGAACTGCAGATATTTGGAGTCGAGTTAGCGGCAGATACGAGGGGTGTCTAGAAAGTAAAGTACGATCGGTCACGAAATGGAAACGACTATGAAAATCCGATAAAGCTTTGCGCAGATATGTTGGGCAGTGCCTCTAGTATGACACTAGACAGCATCACGTCGCTCTTCTCATTTCTGAGTTCAAAGTGAGCGCGCTAAAATGTCTAGAAAATACTGTCTCCTGCCAAGTACGAGGACCTGGTGAGTAATTTCGCCTGAAGCTATGCAACCAACATTACATAAATGTCCTGCGGTTTCTTCTTCAAGACAATTCTCAGCCGCATTCTGCAGGGGCAATGAAGATACTTCTGATGATTCTGAATCGTTTTCAACTGGAAATGTTTGATTACCTACAATATAGCCCGTAATTGTCTCCCCCTGAGTTTCATCTCAGCTCACATGAACCACTTGCTATGAAGACAATATTTTTGCACAGACTACCTACCAGCTGTAGGCCAGGGTAGAGAATTGGTGGAAAGCAGTGGAGGCTCCTTTCCATGACGAGGGTATTGGAAAGTTGGTACAACGCTACGGCAAATGTCTAAATCAGAACGCTGACTACGTAGAGAAGTAGCTAGAAGGTGTAGCGAACTGTTACAAACAAAACATTTCTGATTTCACTGTGATTTCGATTTCCTTATCAATCGGAACTTATTTTCTGGACAGCCCTCGTATTTGGAGTAAAATTCGCGGCCGGAGGCTACACATGGTGAAAAATTGTTTTTACAAGATTTTAGGGCGTATAGAATAGATAAAGAAGAAATATTTACCTGACAAAAATGTCGCATGTGCACAGTTTCTCCATTAGGTTTTCAAGTAAATTCTGACGCTGCTATTATCCAGAGACGGAGTTAATATTGCCATGTGATAAGTACCGTATCCTAAGGCAACTCGTTGTAGCAACATCAACAGATATTTGCTATAAATCCGAGGTACTGTTAATGGCATACTAATTTTAGGTAAGCTTCAGGGCTTGTTTATCAGTACGGGAACTAGTGCGGTTTATTGTTTTTTGTTTCCTTGCTTTATAGCACGTGTTAATGGGATAACGTTGAACACAAACGTATTGTGGTAAATGTGTCATACAATCGGCCCCTGGTGTGTAACATTCTCAGGATTGATTAACGTGACAGTGTTACTGTGGCTTCACAACATGCAATCCTTGAACAGTGATTGAAGGCTTTGCTTTATTTGCTGCCGATTACAGCGCCTAAGTGCTTGAACTTTAGGTCTCTCTATTATAAACTAGGCACCTAACCTGCTGTAAATTATACCTCGAATAGTGTCTGTGAAGTTCCTCTGATACCCGACATTAAGACCGACTTTCACGTTATCATCTGTCGCATTTGTCTGGTTTTGTCCATCATTATGCTTCTTGGCTGACGCTTCTGATACAGTGGCGGCACCATTATTGTCTCAGTTGCTCTGTTTTATAGACATACAAAAAAGATATTAGCACTTCTGTTGGCGATTTTACAGTTTTGGACAGCCGTATGTATTACAAGATCACATACTTCATACCTGCAGCAGTATATGAATCTGTTTCAGCTTAGCGTCGTTCACGTTAGGTGATGACTCTCAGCAATTCTCGCTACACATGCATTGTGCCACTTTTAACAGAAATCGATATTTATGTGTTGACTGAGTTTGCATTTTGAATACACATCATGTACACACAAAAAATTCACTATCCCAAACAGTTCGGAGTGATTTTAAGAGATAAAGGGAGGAAATCCCAAACAAAATTATCCTCAATTTTTCCTTTTCCCACTTAGCGGAATTACTTCATATCACATGTGCGCACTATAAATATTAGAGCAAATAGTAGTGACACGATTATTTGGAGCCGTCACCATAAAGCTAGTCGTATGACATTGACGCTTGTGTTCAGTAATTACAGATATACGAGGTGTGCTATAAAATAACGGGAATATTATTGTAGAACATTTTATTTCAAAAACACCTACCCACTATCTAGCCCACACACACACACACACACACACACACACACACACACACACACACACACACGCACGCATAACCATCCTCTATCCCTACAACGCTACATGCGAATTTTACAATGATGGAAACAATCCTGGAAGTCTTCATCTGTGAGCTCTTTGCTGCTTTTTCTTTTACCGCTTCCATGAACTGATATCTTGTTCCTTTTAATGCAGATTTGACCTTGGGAATAGATAAAAGTAACATGGTGCTAGGTCAAGCGAATCAGGTGTGTGGTCTAGCACTGGGCTGCCTTACCTCGCTAGAAACCTCTTTACAGACAATGCGGTATGAGTCGGCGCGTTGTCTTGATGCAGAACCCATGTTGTTCTTCACAGTCCCGTCCCTTTTCTTGTTATTTTCTCGCTGAATTAAGCAATAGCGTCAAAGTAGTGTTTGGTTAGTAGTCTGACTTTCAGGAAACAAGTGAAGATGCACAGTTCCATGAATATCGAAAACAATCATCATAGCTTTGTATCTTGAGTTGATCATTCGAGTGTTTTTGCACTGTCAATGAAGGTGGGCCTTTCCAATACATGGACTGGCTCTGGATCATAAGTGAAAAAACAAGATTCGTCTAATGTTATCACTCTTTCCAACAAATGGGGATAATTTTCAGTGCTAATACAAACTTTTTCACGAGCTGCTTTTTGTTCGATCCTGAGAATTTTCGGCACCATTTCAGCAGAAACATTTTTATCATGTTCAATTGAATACCCAGACAACGCTCCTTTATAATCAGATTGCTCACTTTTTTGATATTTTCATTAGTTTTTATGTTGAAAGGCCTCCCGGGAATGATTCTTCTTCCACATCTTCAGGGCCCCACCTTGCTTCCGCTTTAACCATTCAAAAACTCGCGTAGGCTATACAAAATATTTTCCATGCACTTATTTTAGTAAACGATATGTTTCAATACCACTTTTTCCAAGTTTTATTTGAATCTCCATGACAATTTGTTCTGTAAATAATTTCACTTAGTCCGCAGCTCGTGGTCGTGCGGTAGCGTTCTAGCTTCCAGCGCCCGGGTTCCCGGGTTCGATTCCCGGCAGGGTCAGGGATTTTCTCTGCCTCGTGATGACTGGGTGTTGTGTGATGTCCTTAGGTTAGTTAGGTTTAAGTAGTTCTAAGTTCTAGGGGACTGATGACCATAGATGTTAAGTCCCATAGTGCTCAGAGCCATTTGAACCATTGCTTTACTTTCACTTATCATTTTTCCGGCAAAACAAAACAACAGCTGTTACACAAACCAGGCCACTGCCCCACTGATTTATCTACAGATGTCAGACATGCTACATTCCTATGAGGCCTCACGATGCATAGCTTTAGTAGCTCATTTTTGGCGCATGCATACTTACTCTATGACTGCATCAGTCCCATTATTTTGTATAGCAGCTCTTCTTTTAAAGACTTGAGTGGGGGATATGATAGACAAACAGCTTGACATATATTTGCCAACACGCGGCGTCTGAGTGTCTGGGTCTTTTTGATAAATGAAGGTTTCTTGGGACAGGAAGGGAGAGCGTATCGATAAAGTATTGCTCTGCCGTTGCTAGTTAATGTAAATTTACCTTCCGTTCCACGTTCGGCTCTCTTAGCCAGAGAAGCAAACAATAAGAGGCCTAGAAGTGGTAGAGCAGATTCGTCAGTTGTGATAAACTTGTACTAAATCTGTCATCTATATCGGTCTTTAATCCACCACTGTATCTGAGAGAGGAACGTACATACGACACAAATTGGTTTGGCAACGTGCGAGGTACCTGTGTAGCAGTTTCTCTGAAGCCGACTGCCGAAGAAAGGCCAATCGTTTGCGAAATGGAACAAGAGCACCCTTGTGGACGGACAGTAAGAAATCGAGTACGTTTCATGCGACTTTCTCAGTGAAGTACACTCCTGGAAATGGAAAATAGAACACATTGACACCGGTATGTCAGACCCACCATACTTGCTCCGGACACTGCGAGAGGGCTGTACAAGCAATGATCACACGCACGGCACAGCGGACACACCAGGAACCGCGGTGTTGGCCGTCGAATGGCGCTAGCTGCGCAGCATTTCAGCACCGCCGCCGTCAGTGTCAGCCAGTTTGCCGTGGCATACGGAGCTCCATCGAAGTCCTTAACACTGGTAGAACGCCACGACAGCGTGGACGTGAACCGTATGTGCAGTTGACGGACTTTGAGCGAGGGCGTATAGTGGGCATGCGGGAGGCCGGGTGGACGTACCGCCGAATTGCTCAAACGTGGGGCGTGTGGTCTCCACAGTACATCGATGTTGTCGCCAGTGGTCGGCGGAAGGTGCACTTGCCCGTCGACCTGGGACCGGACCGCAGTGACGCACGGATGCACACCAAGACCGTAGGATCCTACGCAGTGCCGTAGGGGACCGCACCGCCACTTCCCAGCAAATTAGGGACACTGTTGCTCCTGGGGTATCGGCGAGGACCATTCGCAACCGTCTCCATGAAGCTGGGCTACGGTCCCGCACACCGTTAGGCCGTCTTCCGCTCACGCCCCAACATCGTGCAGCCCGCCTCCAGTGGTGTCGCGACACGCGTGAATAGAGGGACGAATGGAGACGTGTCGTCTTCAGCGATGAGAGTCGCTTCTGCCTTGGTGCCAATGATGGTCGTATGCGTGTTTGGCGCCGTGCAGGTGAGCGCCACAATCAGGACTGCATACGACCGAGGCACACAGGGCCAACACCCTGCATCATGGTGTGGGGAGCGATCTCCTACACTGGCCGTACACCTCTGGTGATCGTCGAGGGGACACTGAATAGTGCACGGTACATCCAAACCGTCATCGAACCCATCGTTCTACCATTCCTAGACCGACAAGGGAACTTGCTATTCCAACAGGACAATGAACGTCCGCATGTATCACGTGCCACCCAACGTGCTCTAGAAGGTGTAAGTCAACTACCCTGGCCAGCAAGATCTCCGGATCTGTCCCCCATTGAGCATGTTTGGGACTGGATGATGCGTCGTCTCACGCTGTCTGCACGTCCAGCACGAACGCTGGTCCAACTGAGGCGCCAGGTGGAAATGGCATGGCAAGCCGTTCCACAGGACTACATCCAGCATCTCTACGATCTTCTCCATGGGAGAATAGCAGCCTGCATTGCTGCGAAAGGTGGATATACACTGTACTAGTGCCGACATTGTGCATGCTCTGTTGCCTGTGTCTATGTGCCTGTGGTTCTGTTAGTGTGATCATGTGATGTATCTGACCCCAGGAATGTGTCAATAAAGTTTCCCGTTCCTGGGACAATGAATTCATGGTGTTCTTATTTCAATTTCCAGGAGTGTATGTGTCATTGCTTCCCACGCCGCTTCAGCGCACCATTGAGGTCACTGTCCGCTTGACAAACCACGCTGCAATATCGATATAAACCCACCGTGCGTAGCAAACCCTGGTGAAATGGTTCCTCAGTTTTCTCTCATGTTCAGTCGATTTCTTTACGTCTTTACCATTGAAATTCATTAAAAGTATATGCAATTTTTACCATAATTCCTATATTTATAAATTACTCTCATTTGAGAAAAGGAGTGGTGAGTAAGTTGTCCTTGACTATATAGAAGCAACCTACAACGAGCTGTTCCTTACACAGAACGCCAGATCAATGTAAATCAGCCATATCCACAAAGAAAAGGGAAATCAAGATCTTTCGTGGAAAAAAACCTCTTAGAACTACAATCACAATCGAGAACAGCGTATTAGAACATGTACACATATTCAGCTACCTGCGCTGTAATACCTCTTTGCTTATTCTGAAAGGAAATTACAAAGGTGATGAGTGTTAGTTACGATTAGGAGAACACTTCTGAACAAAACCAGGAAAGAAACATTACTTGAATTCTATAATACAACGGTAATACCTTTACTGCTCTGTGGATGCAAGAAAGTATAATTTTTTTCTTTACAACAGTATCTAAATACGCAAATCTCATTGAATATGATGATGTCTAGAGGTATCACTTAACGTTTTTCATCACTAGTTTAGGGGACAGCAAAACTAATGCATCAATGGCGAAAGTGCTATTGATGTTAATTATTACAAATTCTGTAAGAAACTGCTGCAAACTGACCTATGGCTCTCTAAAACTGTAATCAATCACACAAAAATCTTATAAAAATACCACCACACTCACATCCACACAAGATGAAGTAGGGTTGAAGAAGACGTTTTTACCACTTAGATTTTAGGAATGAAGAACGAGTATTATTACTATATATTTAGTTTACACACACACACACACACACACACACACACACACACTAGACGACAAAGATGGTGAAGGACATGGAACATTGCCAAAGATAATCGCAGAGACAGTATCTCGAAAGCAAATAGAAATGTTTATCATTTATTGCGTTACAAAAGCAGAATACATGCATACCGCTTATCTTAATGTGCAAGTATAGTAACAGACCTGTACAAGAATGCAAGCAAAATAAAATGTGTCATATGTAAGATTTTGTGCACTTTTCAAACAAAATGTACCTTCTAAGTAAACATTTTTCCCTCTAAATTTTCTGTGTTAATTATTAATACAACCTTAGCGAGAGTGCTTATCATAGTATGCAAGTGTAATTACAGATCTTTATGTACATACGGCCAATTTAAAACTGAATTATATGTAAGATATTGCATACTATATATGTACAATGAACCCTCAACTTAAGTGTCCACATATCTAAATTATCTGTATTACTTGTTAAAATGCACACAGCTTGCACATTAAATTTATTGATGAAAACCAGACGTTACGCAGTATTCATTAATAACCAAGGTTCAATAGATGTAGTACATTTGAAATTAAATACTGGTGCTTCCAAATTTTATGTACAATTCATTAAGATACATCCAGTTTGCACTCTTATCGTAACGTACAAGATTTCTAAGAAGATTCGAACAACGTAAAATTGTGTATGTGCGATTTTTCAAGTCTGAAAGTACAGTCCCCTTCAAATTAAATATTCTCACAGCTACACTGTTTGTATTACTTACTAAAATACATGCAGTTATCTTACTAGCAATAATGTAATAAATTATAGCTTAGAAAATGACGGTAGTTCGATCTCAATAGTACAATTGAATTCAACTACACTCCTGGAAATTGAAATAAGAACACCGTGAATTCATTGTCCCAGGAAGGGGAAACTTTATTGACACATTCCTGGGGTCAGATACATCACATGATCACACTGACAGAACCACAGGCACATAGACACAGGCAACAGAGCATGCACAATGTCGGCACTAGTACAGTGTATATCCACCTTTCGCAGCAATGCTGGCTGCTATTCTCCCATGGAGACGATCGTAGAGATGCTGGATGTAGTCCTGTGGAACGACTTGCCATGCCATTTCCACCTGGCGCCTCAGTTAGACCAGCGTTCGTGCTGGACGTGCAGACCGCGTGAGACGACGCTTCATCCAGTCCCAAACATGCTCAATGGGGGACAGATCCGGAGATCTTGCTGGCCAGGGTAGTTGACTTACACCTTCTAGAGCACGTTGGGTGGCACGGGATACATGCGGACGTGCATTGTCCTGTTGGAACAGCAAGTTCCCTTGCCGGTCTAGGAATGGTAGAACGATGGGTTCGATGACGGTTTGGATGTACCGTGCACTATTCAGTGTTACCTCGACGATCACCAGAGGTGTACGGCCAGTGTAGGAGATCGCTCCCCACACCAGGATGCCGGGTGTTGGCTCTGTGTGCCTCGGTCGTATGCAGTCCTGATTGTGGCGCTCACCTGCACGGCGCCAAACACGCATACGACCATCATTGGCACCAAGGCAGAAGCGACTCTCATCGCTGAAGACGACACGTCTCCATTCGTCCCTCCATTCACGCCTGTCGTGACACCACTGGAGGCGGGCTGCACGATGTTGGGGCGTGAGCGGAAGACGGCCTAACGGTGTGCGGGACCGTAGCCCAGCTTCATGGAGACGGTTGCGAATGGTCCTCGCCGATACCCCAGGAGCAACAGTGTCCCTAATTTGCTGGGAAGTTGCGGTGCGGTCCCCTACGGCACTGAGTAGGATCCTACGATCTTGGCGTGCATCCGTGCGTCGCTGCGGTCCCGTCCCAGGTCGACGGGCACGTGCACCTTCCGCCGACCACTGGCGACAACATCGATGTACTGTGGAGACCTCACGCGCCACGTGTTGAGCAATTCGGCGGTACGTCCACCCGGCCTCCCGCATGCCCACTATACGCCCTCGCTCAAAGTCCGTCAACTGCACATACGGTTCACGTCCACGCTGTCGCGGCATGCTATCAATGTTAAAGACTGCGATGGAGCTCCGTATGCCACGGCAAACTTGCTGACACTGACGGCGGGGGTGCACAAATGCTGCGCAGCTAGCGCCATTCGACGGCCAACACCGCGGTTCCTGGTATGTCCGCTGTGCCGTGCGTGTGATCATTGCTTGTACAGCCCTCTCGCAGTGTCCGGAGCAAGTATGGTGGGTCTGACACACCGGTGTCAATGTGTTCTTATTTCCATTTCCAGGAGTGTATGTAATAACTGGATATATAAGTGCAATATTGCATGTCTAACTTGCAGCCTAAAATGCACGGATATTAGGGGAAGATTGCTGTCGACTGGCAATCTTAGGAATAAATGTTTATTTTCAGGGTAACTTAAACGTGATCTTATGCATATCATTATAGTGGATACAGAACTCACAACTTTTCACTGTCAATGAAACACACTGATCGTCGAGGGGACACTGAATAGTGCACGGTACATCCAAACCGTCATCGAACCCATCGTTGTACCATGCATAGACCGGCAAGGGAACTTGCTGTTCCAACAGGACAATGCACGTCCGCATGTATCCCGTGCCACCCAACGTGCTCTAGAAGGTGTCAGTCAACTACTATGGCCAGCAAGATCTCCGGATCTGTCCCCCATTGAGCATGTTTGGGACTGGATGAAGCGTCGTCTCACGCGGTCTGCACGTCCAGCACGAACGCTGGTCCAACTGAGGCGCCAGGTGGAAATGGCATGGCAAGCCGTTCCACAGGACTACATCCAGCATCGCTACGATCGTCTCCGTGGGAGAATAGTAGCCTGCATTGCTGCGTAAGGTGGATATACACTGTACTAGTGCCGACATTGTGCATGCTCTGTTACCTGTGTCTATGTGCCTGTAGTTCTGTCAGTGTGATCATGTGATGTATCTGACCCCAGGAATGTGTCAATAAAGTTTCCCCTTCCTGGGACAATGAATTCACGGCGTTCTTATTTCAATTTCCAGGAGTGTATTTGACAAATGAAAACGTGTATCACCGGACCAACCAAGACGATTGGTTTCTTTCATTGGGCCAGGCAGTTTCTGTGAGTGGGCTACAGTTTAATAGCTATTAAATGCTACCTATGTCTATACGAGAGTCAATACACTTCACTTTATTTTTATTTTAGGAATTTTTTGTCGGCTGGAGCAGAATCCAAGGTAGCGAAACGTAGAAATATCAGAACATATATAATGGAAATCCTATCTTAAATTTTGTTCATAGTGGTCAACTTAGGCATATGACTAGAGAAAATTTTAGGTGGCTCAATCAAAACAACTTACACTGCGTCACTTAATAATAAGAAGTCTCTCTCCACAGTACACAAAATATGTTGTGAATATAAAAAACGTTATGAATGGGCCGTACTTAACAATTAGGTCTGTGGACATTTAATCACTATCACTATATCAGTACGATGCTTCAGTTTACATCTACTCTACATGATTACTCTGAAAATCACAATTAAGCGCGCGTCAAAGGGTTCATCGAACTACCTCTAAGCTATTTCTGTATGGTTCCTCTGTCTAGCAGTGCACGGGAAAAAGAGCACTTAAATCTTAAAGACGGTAAATGACAGCATCATCTGCAACGGATCTAAGAGGGCTGCTTAGATGGCTTTCTACGTCGTTTATGTAGGTCAGGAACAGCAGAAGGCCTATAAAACCTCCTTGGGAAACGCCAGATATTACTTGTGTATTACTCGATGATTTTCCGTCAGTTACTACGCACTGTGACCTACCTGACAGGAACTCACGAATCCAGTCGCACAGCTGGGACGATACTCCATAGGCACGCAATTTGATTAGAAGATGCTAGTGAGGAACGGAGTCAAAAGCCTTCTAGAAATCGAAAAACACGGAATGAATTTGACAACCCCTGTCAACAGCACTCATTACTTCTTGAGAATAGAGAGCTAATGGTGTTTCACAAAAACGATTTTGACTGTATCCATGTCATTAGTCAATAAATCGTTTTCTTTGAGATAATTCATTATGTTTGAACACCGAATATGTTTCAAAACCTTACTGCAAATAGACGTTACTGATATGGGTCTGCAATTCAGCGGATTACTCCTATTTTGTTTCTCTGGATTTCGTGTGTCTTGTGGAACTTTCCGGTCTTGAGGTGCAAAACTTTCGATGAGCGAGCGGTTGTATATCATTGTTAGGTGTATTAATATTAGTCAGTTATAAGAGTATGGTGAACATGCTAACTTCTTTCACTGTGCTTTAGGCCTTTGTGGAACGACTCACTATAAGATGTCGAATCCTTGGCAACATCGGGTGCACTTAACGAGCAGTAGCATGCACCCATTCTCAATATCCACAGTGCAAGTCGAGCTGGTCAATCGAAGGAGGCAACTCACTGATAGCGATCTTCCTGTAATCTCATGTCCAAAATTTGCCGGAGGTTTGATAGTTCCGCCCGCATCTCGTGGTCGTGCGGTAGCGTTCTCGCTTCCCGCGCCCGGGTTTCCGGATTCGATTCTCGGCGGGGTCAGGGATTTTCTCTGCCTCGTGACGGCTGGGTGTTGTGTGTTTTCCTTACGTTAGTTAGGTTTAAGTAGTTCTAGGTTCTAGGGGACTGATGACGATAGATGTTAGGTCCCATAGTGCTCAGAGCCATTTGAACCATTTGATTTGATAGTCCCACCCCACCTTTTTCTAGCACAATGTACATTCTGATTAAATAATTATTTACCTAAACTGTCTGTACTACGTATTAAAGTACACACCCATTAAATGCAGCTAAAGCACTATTGCAAATCAGCGAAGCAAATACTGACAATATCATAAAAAGCAATCAATTCGGCTGACATGTTTAAATGCATAACAATACGATCGGAATGCCTACCACCAAGTGTACAGAATGTTCACCTCTTAGGCAATAGCAAACGTTATTCTCACTGCAATATATACTATAGCGCTCTTCCCGCATTCAAGGAAAAATTACAGCCTTTAATCCCATTTTCAACATATATTATAATGTTGTTGCCTCATGAAAACAGCCTTGAGGCAGTCTACTGGTATGTATAAATCAGAGAGAGTATGAGGCAGTTGTAGAAATATTGTACTAAATTTTTTGATGCTTTTTGCACACATGTAAGATGAAATCTAATGAGGAGGATCTACAGTAGACAAGGAAAATGTGGAAACACCTGACGACCATTACCCTGAAGATTATTAGGTAGAAAACGATAAATATCACGTGCTTGAGAGATGCATTAATATGCAGCAGCAGACTCTTATTTCTGTATTTATATTGTCCACGTATCCTATTAAAATACATAATGATTGGTTGCAAGACACAGATGACAAGACAGAATATCTAACTTGCAGCCTAATATGTACGTATCGATGATAATTAGCGAATAAAATAATGTTACTCGCACACAATACTAACCCCGAGGTTGTGTATTCACGTCATCTTACAGTACATCCACTGTTACACAAAGGAAAACTGTATTCCCTTTACAAAATACATAGTGAAACGTCCCCTTATAAAAGTTAATAAATTACTATGCAGATAAGCCTCTTACAACATTTGATTTTCAAACAGCTGAGCACAACTGAACGTACTCAGACATTTCGCTCTTTACATATTCTGATCAACACTAAACTGACACACAATATTTTTAGCGCAACGCAGTCTGACTTTCAATAATTACTACAAATAATGGCCCTGACTAACATTAACCTATACCTTTCACAAATCACTTATCTCACTAAAATGTTAGTTACTCGAACTACTGCAATACAGCGAGAGCCAATACCGCCAGCTAAATAAAAGATTAAAAGTACTGAAGGCACTAACTACTGATAGGCATAGTTAGCAAACGAAAGATATTGATAGAAAACAAACAATATATTTACTTTAAAAGTGTTCAAAAGTTGTAATATATATAGCAGTTCATGACATCCAGTCTTACAAATTTACTGTGTCTGTGATGGACGCACGTCCACATCATCCGCTCTCAAAACTCCGCCATTTCTCTCCCCACATCCACCACTGCTGGCGGCTCACCTCCAATTGCGCAACGCTACGCGCTGTTAACAGCCAACTGCCCAACACTACAATAGCCAACAACAATGCATACCAGCCACAGACTGCACACAGCACAACCAGTGATTTTCATACAGAGCGCTACGTGGCGTTATCTATAAAAAAAACCTATACAGCCTACTTACAATAGTACCTTTGACACTTTAAAGTATGCTTTACAGCCACTCATACTCTCTAACATATACTATTGCAACCTTGTAGTAAGCGTTACAGAGAAAGAGAAGGGGGGGAACCTAGAAAACTACATAACAGATTCTAATAGCTACTCTGCTCAGAACAGAAGGTAGTGTCTTAGTACATTATGTATTGTGTGATTAGGCTATTTTACGTGAGCATCACAGAAATAATGCAAGCTAGTACCATTTTTACACCTCATTTCAATACTACTCTTTGATTGTCTGTAGATGGAATGAGGGCGCGTGGGGGCATAAAATGCTACTGGATTTTTGATTTCACTTTTAGTACTTCGCTATGGATGGTGGAAGAAAAGAGGAGTGACGGGTAAAGTCACTGAGGTTGTCATGTGACAGAATAGTGGGGTGTGGCTTGTGACGTCATTACTCTGCCTGTGCTTGTAGGCAAACCCAAAGCAGGGGCCAGAGTCAGGTACAGTAGATGTAGATACACTATTACATTCAAAACAATAGACTTAGTTCTTATACCCCCACTCATTTCCCAGCTCCTGGGTCAAGTCGATCCTGAGTTACAATATTTATTATCCAATCCTGTCGACAGGGTCGATGTGATGCCCTCTGGTTCGCAGTATTTCCATTTCCACGAATGTATGCTACTAGTACTTCATAGAAACTGTAGAGATGCGTTAATGTGGGGATGGTATTTCATACGTTTATAACGGCGTGCCATACAGGTGCAGTCGGTGCGAGAAGTTACCAACTGATATCCTGAAGACACCGACAGAGGGGACTATGACTAAAGGAGTCCATCTTCAGGCAGGTTACAAGGATCTATATCTTCATCTACATTTATACTCCGCAAGCCACCCAACGGTTTGTGGCGGAGGGCACTTTACGTGCCACTGTCATTACCTCACTTTTCTGTTCCAGTCACGTATGGTTCGCGGGAAGAACGACTGTCTGAAAGCCTCCGTGCGCGCTCGAATCTCTCTAATTTTACATTCGTGATCTCCTCGGGAGGTATAAGTAGGGGGAAGCAATATATTCGATACCTCATCCAGAAACGCACCCTCTCGAACCCTGGCGAGCAAGCTACACCGCGATGCAGAGCGCCTCTCTTGCATAGTCTGCCGCTTGAGTTTGCTAAACATCTCCGTAACGCTATCACGATTACCAAATAACCCTGTGACGAAACGCGCCGCTATTCTTTGGATCTTCTCTATATCCTCTGTCAACCCGAACTGTTACGGATCCCACACTGATGAGCAATACTCAAGTATAGGTCGAACGAGTGTTTTGTAAGCCAACTCCTTTGTTGATGGACTACATTTTCTAAGGGCTCTCACAATGAATCTCAACCTGGTACCCGCCTTACCAACAATTAATTTTATATGATCATTTCACTTCAAATCGTTCCACGCGCATATTCCCAGATATTTTACAGAAGTAACTGCTACCAGTGTTTGTTCCGCTATCATATAATCATACAATAAAGGATCCTTCTTTCTATGTATTCGCAATACATTACATTTGTCTATGTTAAGGTACAGTTGCCACTCCCTGCACCAAGTGCCTATCCGTTACAGATCTTCCTGCATTTCGCTACAATTTTCTAATGCTGAAACTCCTCTGTATACTACAGCATCATCCGCGAAAAGTCTCATGGAAATTCCGACACTATCTACTAGGTCATTTATATATATTGTGAAAAGCAATGGTCCCATAACACTCCCCTGAGGCACGCCAGAGATTACTTTAACGTCTGTAGACGTCTCTCCATTGAGAACAACATGCTGTGTTCTGTTTGTTAAAAACTCTTCAATCCAGCCACACAGCTGGTCTGATATTCCATAGGCTCTTACTTTGTTTATCAGGCGACAGTGCGGAACTGTATGCACTACACAATATGATTTTACAGTGTGTTTTAATGTGTTTTCCACGATTTTTGGGTTTCAATAATTTGTACATCTGACAAATAGATGCAAATGAGTGGTAAAGTACGAAGTTAAAGGGGGCATCAATACATTTTCTTTTCTGTGACGGACGTTTTTCTCATTTGACGTCCGCGACAGCTTTTATCGCCAAGGAGGCTACATCCTGAAAGCTCCTCTCAGAGATAAGAGGCAGACTGTTCGTGCACATAGACTTCTGACATGCCGCAGAGCTAGAACCCCCTCTCGAAGTTGTGGGGCCGTCGGTATTCGAGTTCCTGCAGCGGGAGCGGAGGGGTTGAAATTGCGCACCTGCTCCGCCGTCGCCAAACAAGTGCCGCCTAATGACAAAAACACGGCCGCTGCGGCCCCCCAGTCCCGCCTCTCGCCACGCCCACGTGATTAATGTGCCTCCGCCTCCGCCGCCTCCACAGCCACCGCCAAGTTGGTGTGCGGCGCAGGCAAATCTTGTGATCGCGAACAAAGGGACACTTCACCAACTGCGTGAGCCTCCCCATCTTATTCACCACAGAACGGCCGGTAGGGCGGTTCTGAAAAGCGGCGACCAAAACACCGCCAGGGCTTGCCAGCAAGAGGGGGCTGGAATGAAGGGCCCGTAATTACCGCAGCCACGATGTGCCTCTGACCGTCGCCACAATACAGGAAGAGTTGAGCTGATCCTGTAATACGGAAGTCCGTTTTCGTTACTTCATTGGGGTAGCTTAGGAAGCTACTTTGTTATCAGCCTTCATTTCCTGTTTACACACTTAATTATCCCCAGCCAACTACTGGATTGACCTTGAGTCGGACGACATATGTTCCAGTCTTTTACACACAGGATAAACGAAGATTTAATTATCACATGGAAAAAAATGAAACTGCAGCCTTCAGATGTGGTAACTGTGTTGCTCCTTCTCGAGATATTCACCCATCAATGAGACACATTTTTCCCCAAGATCGTCGACGAACATTTTGAGTGTAAATATCTGTAATTTGGTAGTTCAAGAAACGTCCAGCATCGAAAATCTCCTCCTCAGTCTCTAAATGCCTCCCAAAAATGGTTTCCTCGTCCAATGGTAAATGAAGAATGATCAGGAGCACTGTTACAGAACCAAAACAATCCATTCGACAGCCGTCGTGATACTTCGTCTTGACTGCTTCCCGTAATCTCATGGGCAGTTGTTGTTGTTGTTGTGATCTTCAGTCCTGAGACTGCTTTGACGCAGCTCTCCATGCTACTCTGTCCTGTGCAAGCTTCTTCATCTCCCAGTACTTACTGCAACCCACATCTTTCTGAAGCTGCTTAGTGTATTCATCTCTTGGTCTCCCTCTACAATTTTTACCCTCAACCCTGCCATCCAATGCCAAATTTGTGATCCCCTGATGCCTCAGAACATCTCCTGCTAACCGGTCCCTTCTTCTAGTCAAGTTGTGCCACATTCTTCTCTTCTCCCCAGTTCTATTCAATACTTCATCATTAGTTATGTGATCTACCCATCTAATCTTCAGCATTCTTCTGTAGCACCACATTTCGAAATCTTCTATTCTCTTCTTGTCCAAACTATTTATCGTCCATGTTTCACTTCCATACATGGCTACACTCCATACAAATACTTCCAGAAACGACTTCCTCACATTTAAACCTATACTCGATGTTAACAAATTTCTCTTCTTCAGAAACGTTTTCCTTGACATTGCCAGTCTATATTTTATATCCTCTCTACATCGACCATCATCAGCTATTTTGGTCCCCAAATAGCAAAACTCCTTTACTACTTTAAGTGTCTCATTTCCTAATCTAATTCCCTCAGCATCGCCCGACTTAATTAGACTACATTCCATTATCTTCGTTTTGCTTTTGTTGATGTTCATCTTATATCCTCCTTTCAACACACTGTCCATGCCGTTCAACTGCTTTTCCAAGTCCCTTGCTGTCTCTGACAGAATTACAGTGTCAACGGCGAACCTCAACGTTTTTATTTCTTCTCCATGGATTTTAATACCTACTCCGAATTTTTCTTTTGTTTCCTTTACTGCTTGCCCAATATACAGATTGAATAACATCTGGGAGAGACTGCAACCCTGTCTCACTCCCTTCCCAACCACTGCTTCCCTTTCATGCCCCTCGACTCATAACTGCCATCTGGTTTCTGTACAAATTGTAAATAGCCTTTCGCTTCCTGTATTTTACCCATGCCACCTTTAGAATTTGAGAGTATTCCAGTCAACATTGTCAAAAGTTTTCTCTAAGTCTACAAATGCTAGAAACGTAGGTAGTATCGTGACGATTTAGTCCTTACGACATAATCTCGTGACATCGCACGATCGAAACCTCGAAAAACACATAGTATCATCTTTCCCGATGATGGTTGAGCCTTCGATTCTTCGGCGATAGTGAATCCCTATATTTCTACTGGTTGGTGTGCTCATTTGTGTAGGGGTCAAAGTAATACATCTAACACTCACCCTTGGTGACCAAATGGCTTAAGGAACTATCTACATTCGCCTTAAGGCTGCAACATTTTCTCTGCTGCCTCTGTTAGGCAAGCTTTTTGAATGCACCTGAGCAGCAGTGGAATGCAGGAAACAAGTGGACGCTGACCTCTGTCATGTTCATATAGTCTTGCAAGAAGTTGAGAACATTACAAGACTTCGGTGAAAAGCTCTAGGGTTTCAAAGGGCCTTATCCAGCAACTTTCAAACCGGCTGGTGAGGTAGATCAGCCTCGGTGCTGATATCATTTTCGGTTCCTTATCCGAAGTTGCTATTCTTAAAGTTTCTGAGACCTGTTACCGATCGGTCTTTCCACCGATTTTCCGGCAACTATACTGCGAGGTGATTAGGCTTTGAGATGACCACTCGCTCGATTCGGTATGATTTGTTTAGAGATAGAATTTGTTATTCTGGAATTATTGTGTGGTTTTACTTTCTTATTTAGTGATTATGTTTCACTGAAGAATCACCAGGACGGATCCGAGTTCTTATAATCTACTGTTTTCCTTATTTAGAAGTATGGTTTGCATAATCGTTACTGTGAATGGTTATAACATCATAAAAACACTGTCGTTCAATATTCTCACAAAATACCTGTTATTTTTTATGCAATTAAGAGTTTTAATAAGTCATTGAATTTCAAAAGGTAGGCTCAGCTAATGAATGTTAGATGTGTGTAAGCTGAAATTACTACTGACTTCGCGGTACTTTTGCCGCAAATGATTTATTTATTAGCTATCTAAACGCGTTTAAAACATTTAAGCTACAATAGAAAGGAATTTTGTGAATCCTGATAGTGGAAACATTCCAAAATTTCATGCATTTATGGCTTACACCAGCATCATTTGGCAACGAAGTGAGCCTGTGCCACTCCCGCTTAGAATTAGCAGGAACAAAACACTGGCTGCATGTAGAGTCGTTGTAGCCAAGTGCAGTTCCGTCAGAGGGTTAGCAGGCCTCTGTAATTAAAAAAAATCGAATGAATGGATCAACGATGAAATGAAACGAGTGTCATGGGAACAAACGCAACGAAGAACAAAATTAGATTTAAAAAAGAAGAAGTAGTGGAGGCAATGAGTTGCAATGCAAAAGGCAGTATGTTCACGCAGCTGGGTTATGAGACTTTCGTTTCCTCTTCGTATTTGAATTTCGTTATTTGCTAAAGTTAAGTATTTTTCGAAAATATTCGTTGCTATTTACATGTAAGAGAGCACTTTCGCAGTAATGGTCATCTTAGATTTCATGACTTCCCTATGTTTAAGGAATGAAAGATTAAACTGCTGTGCGTAAAACAACTAACAATGACATTTACAGTTTTTCTTGTCACAAATAATTCACCATTATTTTCTGATTACGTAAAAATTTCGTGTGTGTGGTAAGACGGATTAAGAGCACAACTTGAATTACCACGAACGAAACTAGCAGCTATCATCTTTACATTCTTGCTTGTCACAAGTATCTATCTGCGATCGAATCCTTAAGAACAGCAGACAGAGATGAAAGATCCCACTCACTATATTTTTAGACTTTACCACCATATATGAAATACTTTCACTTATCAGATGTATGTTATCAACTTCAATAGCTGCACTCGCCGCACACCCTCGCAAAGGCGTTTTTAAAATTTTGTTTTTAAGAGCCAAATCGTTGATGCATCATATAGCAGAGAAGGTCACTTCATTATTTGGGTCTCTAGGAGCGAGTTCAACCACATCTTACGCCTCTTCTTATTCTTTGATACTCTCTTAAACAACTTTTCGCGTTCATGGAGGTATGACCCGTTTGTGCAACAAATTGAAGAGTTATTTGTTACAAAATAGTTAATGCTTTCGTGGCCACTTGTTGACAAACTTCACATTGGCTTCTGTATCAGGTTCTTCGGCCGACGTTCATCTAATGATTTGTCTAACGTTTCGCCAGCACGAGTGGCTGGCATTGTCATGTACCCTCCACTGCCGGTGGTGAACTGGAACCGAGCTCGCGGCCGCAGACTATATGTACCTGGCGCGCCAACGTCCGAGGACTTCTCCGCGGTCATTTCCGGTGTGATTTTCCTCTTGCTATCTGCGACGGTCTTTCGCTGCAGTACGGGATAGTCACGGTCCGTTTACCTTAAGGAAAGCCTTAAGATAAACGGATTCTGGCCTCCCGTACTCCGGCGAACGACCGTCGCAGGTAGCAAGAGGAGGAGAACCTCACCGGGAATGACCGCGGAGAAGCCCTCGGAAGTTGGCGCGACACGTACAAATAGTCTGCGACCGCGAGCTCGGCTCCAGTTCACCACCGGCAATGGAGGTTGAAGCTCTGACAATGCCAGCCACTCGTGCTGGCGAAACGTCTGAAAAATCATTAGATGAGCGCCGGCCGAAGAACCCGAAACAGAAGCCAATAGGCCGTTTGTCAGTTTGTTTATTGCCATACGCCTTTCACGTATGTCATTAAATAAACTCCCTTCAATTAGTTGAAACGTGTATGGCAACAAACAAACTGTCTTCAATTAGTTGCATAGATGGAACATGTATCCATGAATTTTGAAGCTACGACCGAAAACAGAAAATATAAATTTTTCAGGTATTTTTATAGATGTATTTGTACAATGTGGCTCTACACGCCATTCCTAACACATATTCCGAAACATAAAATACAAAAAAAGGCATCAATGTGAATGAGAAAAAAATGACATAATATCACATTTATGACAGTTTCCAGAACACAGTCAAATATCCGATCGTCGTTATACAAGCATGAAAACACGTGGTCAGCGAAATTTCAACGGTACCTTGTACTCTAAACACCCTTTTCGTTACTGTGAAGAATATTGTGACAGTGTCGGCTGCTTGCTGCTTCGGGTTCCTGTCGCTGTGTGGTCGGCAGTGGGCATGTGCGGACCTGCGGGATATGGCTTCTGACTGGTTGGCGTGAGTGAATTGACAACAGCGTCTCGGTTCGCTCGAACAGTACGGCATCGCTTCCGAAAAGCTTATAGAATAACATGGGGCCTCTCCTTCGGAAACAGTGCCACTCAGTGCGCTCGTTTACAGATTAGATATGCTGAGCGGTCGAAAGATACAGAATAGGGCCCCTAGTCAGGTGGCAGTATCAAAATACCGTTACCATTCGATGACTGTCATATTCTGGTGAAGATTGGGAAGTAATACAGTCCTGGAGATTGAAATAAGAACACCGTGAATTCATTGTCCCAGGAAGGGGAAACTTTATTGACACATTCCTGGGGTCAGATACATCACATGATCACACTGACAGAACCACAGGCACATAGACACAGGCAACAGAGCATGCACAATGTCGGCACTAGTACAGTGTGTATCCACCTTTCGCAGCAATGCAGGCTGCTATTCTCCCATGGAGGCGATCGTAGAGGTGCTGGATGTAGTCTGTGGAACGGCTTGCCATGCCATTTCCACCTGGCGCCTCAGTTGGACAAGCGTTCGTGCTGGACGTGCAGACCGCGTGAGACGACACTTCATCCAGTCCCAAACATGCTCAATGGGGGACAGATCCGTAGATCTTGCTGGACAGGGTAGTTGACTTACACCTTCTAGAGCACGTTGTGCGACACGGGATACATGCGGACGTGCATTGTCCTGTTGGAACAGCAAGTTCCCTTTCCGGTCTAGGAATGGTAGAACGATGGGTTCGATGACGGTTTGGATGAACCGTGCACTATTCAGTGTCCCCTCGACGATCACCAGAGGTGTACGGCCAGTGTAGGAGATCGCTCCCCACACCATGATGCCGGGTGTTGGCCCTGTGTGCCTCGGTCGTATGCAGTCCTGATTGTGGCGCTCACCTGCACGGCGCCAAACACGCATACGACCATCATTGGCACCAAGGCAGAAGCGACACTCATCGCTGAAGACGACACGTCTCCATTCGTCCCTCCATTCACGCCTGTCGCGACACCACTGGAGGCGGGCTGCACGATGTTGGGGCGTGAGCGGAAGACGGCCTAACGGTGTGCGGGACCGTAGCCCAGCTTCATGGAGACGGTTGCGAATGGTCCTCGCCGATACCCCAGGAGCAACAGTGTCCCTAATTTGCTGTGAAGTGGCGGTGCGGTCCCCTACGGCACTGCGTAGGATCCTAAGGTCTTGGCTCTCCCGAAATCAAAATACACACATCAAAAAAAGTTTTCTATCACTCCGGTTCCCCCAACATCAGAAGACAGATGTTGCCTGTGGATATTGTATCACAGACACAGTCACATGTTCCAGCTGTTAACAATAACTGTTCTTACGAACTTACAGCATGCTTGTGTAACTTGGGTCAGTAACTTCTGTTACTCAACAGAACGAAACAACAGTTCAGGTTGCAAATATTTTATTTTTCATTCTATGACTCTTTTCGGGCAAGACCCATTTTCAAATCGACATAACAAAGTCAAAAATGGGATTTCCGAAGGTGTCACAAAATATATGTGGTACACATTTACAGTGCAACTTAGGCTGTTTTTTCGTTGTATTGAGTAACTATCTTTATATTTCGCTGTAATTTTAAATGTTTAAAAGTTTTAGCCAGGTACCTTTGTGTACCTCCCATGTTTCGGTGGCTACTTCCGATCTGCGTTTAAACTGATGTCTTAGCGGTCTGAATGCTGTTTTTAATTCCAACACCAGTGAACCGGAAGTATACTTCATTTATTACTATGGAGAAAGGAATGAAGGAAAGAAGATTGGTTTTAACGTCCAGTCAACATCGAGGTCATTGGAGTTCAAGCTCCGATTATGTTAAGGATGGGGAAGAAAATCCACCATGTCCTTTGAAAGGTACCATCCAGGCAATTGCATGGATCGATTTAGGAAAATAATGGAAAACCTGAATCTGAATGGCCGGACGTGGGTCTGAACCGTAGCCCTCACGAATGCGAGCCAGTGAGCTAACCACTGTGCCATTTCATTATTTATTGTTTTGAAAAAAGAGTTATTAATTAATCAATAAAGTGGAAGGTTTTTCTATAGTTTTTATTGTTTAATAATGTAAGTGATATTTGAAGCAAAGGTTGTTCATCAGTTTAGCTAGCACAACCTTGTACTTGTTATTAAATTCATGGATATTTCTTATGCACATTGAACGGAGTAATGCTCTTTAATATGAAATGCGAAAATGTGTAAGCAAAAATTTTGTATTTCTCGTTTATTAGAAGAATAAGTTCACTAAATCTTTGTGGTTTTATTCTGGTTGAAACTTACTCTACCACCTCCGCAGTTCACAAGCGTTCTCCTATAAAAATGATACTATGTCACTGCAAGATTAGGTCAGCAGCAATATGTCTGTTACCAATTGTAACGATAATACTAACACGGCGCCCTGGCACATAGAAATGATGATTCTGGCGAAACCTTGAGACCGTGCAAATTTTGCAAATGTTCCAGAGAATGACCGCTAGCCGAGTGTACTGTCAGAAAATCCACTCAAGTGTGCTGAGAAAGTGGTCTGCCGCAGTGTAAATGCATCTGCAGTCGAAAGGAACTGAGGTGTGAGTACGTTTGTGAACCAAGTGATATGATGGACGAAGTAATTCTAGTGGCTGAAAAGAGTGTTAGTGACGCATTTGTTCGTTCTCTTAAGGCTCTTACTTTGGTAAACCATGAAATGAAATTTGTAGTCGGGATGAGTGTCTCCGTGGAAGACACGTATAAAATTATGTAGGTAGGGAGCGTCTCCGTGCCCACTGGTGTGAGATCATTTAAAAGTAATTCTTGTGTATCAGTGTCGTTGATTGAGGAAACGTATTTTCCAATCAGCAAGACTATAGAGGGCTCTCAACCATATGACTCTATCTGACAGGACTACCAGAACTGCGTTGTCAGTTCTTTGGACACTATGTGGTTTCCGGTCAAGAGCTAATCTTGAGGACAGGTTTCTGCGCTGATAACAGTCATAAATGAAAATTTTGGTGCCACATATGACGAGTCTTGGTGTACGTGGACATGGATAGCTGATCTTTCAAATAGGAACCGAATGCAACTGTACTCGCGTTAAACTAAGGCAGAACTAATGCTCAGCTCTCAGAAATTGTCGGCAACCTGGTCTGTGCTTAAAGTAACAGAGAATATGCTTTGCATTTGCGAGGTAAAATCGCGAATGAGGTGTACGCCCTTGTTGTACTTGACGCTGTGATGGCAGTAAAATTTACGCAGTACCTTGTGTGGTATCTGTCCTCTAAATTTAATCTGATAATGATATTTTCGAAGCGCGTCATTAAAAAGAGTGGTCACAAAAATACCTGTGTCTATTTTGCTGCTATCAAAGCGTCCATAAGAACTATTCCCATACTCCTATCTAAAATGTACTTTACTGCTGGTGTCAAGGTGACCTAGTGAATTAATTTTGTGCAACCATGTAGTAATAAAGTGTGTGATTCTGTTGAGTAAAATTGTGCAGGGAATGGGTACCTAATGGTGAACACAGACGTGAGTAAGTATTAGGAATGAGTCGTTAGTTGTTGGTCTTGTATTAGTTATATGGCATGCGAGTGCTGTTTTTAGGGTTACAAACTTTAGCCGGCAAAAACGGAACCCTTACAGGATCACTTTTTTGTCTGGCTGCCTGTCCGTCTGTTGAGAATCCATTTTCTCAGAAACCATTAGGGGTATCAAGTTGAAACTTACGTTAAATACTGACGACCACGGTCTTCTGGCGAAGTGAGAAAGTTAAGATTCTAAGTCAGTGCAATCAAAAGACTCGATCGTCGGTTAACACCGCCTTTTCTCAGGATAGTGTAGTGGTAACAGGTTGAAAATTATGTCAACCGTGGCGGTTTATAAAATTTGAGCTACTAAGTCAATTCATCCAAAAGATACGAACAGCCGTTTCAAATCTTTTGATACTCGCATACTTCGTGGACTCTGTTTCGCTCGCAAATGTAGATCAATGAACCGTGATAGAGAAGGCATCTGGTGATAGAACTCTGCCCACAGGCGTCGGTATTACGATTACAGGTTGTCTTTAGACTTGTCGAAAGTTTCGATGAAGAGTATTTGACGACGGCTTTGTACGAAATGTGTGTTTTGGAAAATTCTTTTTGTGTGTTCTGAAGAATATCGTGGGTCCATTACTGCAGTGTACTGCGGTGTTTTCTTTTCACATTTTGTTTGATAGTGGTAATTTGCGTAACAACATGTTCGTGTTTCCTTCGGCTAAGAATAAGGTTAATGAAGTCATTATGCCTTTCTAAATTAAGGCCATTGAAGGAATGGATAATTAGCAAGCGTAGGAGGGCTACGGTTCTCGGCAGACACGAGAATGAGACGATTTTGAAGAGTTCGTTTAGTCTGTTTCTTTCATTGTCGTTTGCTGGTTTCATGAAGAATGTTGTACGTGAGGATAATAAGAGGGAGTGTGCAAAAGTGTGCTGAATAGACCAACTGCTTGAGTTTATCATAGTTCACGTTTTGTTGCTATTTCGATGGAAAATGAACGTTAAGGCAATTTTTGAGTGTCTTTCTTTTGTAAGAAGGTGTCAAGAGATGGTCAGAGTGAAGTATTTCTGCGTTTTATGGCTCATAGTAGCAGCGTCGCAGCTACGCTAGGAGTCGTCACTGTTGTGAATGATTAGATTTACTTCAAAGGATGGAATTGAGGAGATGCGTGGTGGTCTACATAGAAAGGGCATTTGGATATTGTATTACGTTTGCGGAAATAGGATTTATTTGATGCGAAAGGTAAGCTCTTGCCTGAATAAGTAACAGGATGGAGTTAAATGGTTCAAATTGCTCTGAGCACTATTGGACTTAACATCTGAGGTCATCAGTCCCCTAGACTTAGAACTACTTAAACCTATCTAACCTAAGGACATCACACACACCCATGCCCGAGGCAGGATTCGGACCTGCGACCGTGGCAGCAGCGCGGTTCCGGACTCAAGCGCCTAGAACCGCACAGCCACAACGGTCGGAGATGGAGTTACATGAGTAGATTATACAGTTCAGTACGCTCAGTAATAAAAAAGAAATATGTTTGGTCTCTTGTGTGGATAATTCAAATGCTAGGCCTACCTGCTTAACTCAGTTTTACGCCAACCTAAGACAAGGGAGAGGAATCTTCCTTTTTAAAAGAAAGGAAATGGAATCAATGAGGTGAGTGGATAGTGAGCAGAAAAGAGAGAGGAATGCAGCGAGTCAAATGAGTATAGTAATTATAAGGGACCACGCGATTATGCCAGATATTTTATAGACAGTATGAGGTTTATGATGTGAGATACCTGGAGCTGTTGTTACCAGTGAGATTCGCAGATGAATTCATAAACGATAATCGCAATTCAACGGAAGTAACAATTACAAATTTCGATTTCGAACAAGACTCAGACAAAATTGTACAATCACAAATTTCGATTTCGAACAAGACTCAGACAAAATTGTAAGGTGACGGAAGGACGAAAGGCAAAAAAGATGACTGAGGATCAGAGGATAGTAGATCGCCGAAGCATCAAGCCATACGGTGGAAGCAGGGGAATTGCAAGAAAGAGTTGTGCATAACGTTAAGCGGTATGACGACTTAACATTTTAGAATACTCTTTGGATCGTGTAGCATGCGGAGAAGCATAAGTGGCAGTCATATGAAAACCGAACACCTGCCACAACGGACTCATGGAATTGTTCCAATCAAAAATAACCAACGCTCACTGTAGGAGGTAAAACATTTATCCCACTGGGAGACGAAACTATCAATCGCTGATTCGGAGAGCGTGGTCATTGGCTGACGGCTTCACGCCAGCCAACGCTCTTGTGCATCATCGCCCGACTGAAACCGACGTCCATGCATGTCTCTCTACACTAAAGCTGCGAAAATCACACGGTGAAAGATCCGGGCTCTGCGGCGGATGTTGCAGTGTTTCCCAACCAAATCGCTGAAGCGTAGCCTTTGTCCGATTATCAGTGTGGGCGTGGGGATTATCGTGCTACAGGTAGATTCCGTCCGACAGAATACCAGGGTATTTTGACCTTTTGGCGCGTGGCATTTACTGAAAAGTGTCTTCATAGCGCTGTGGACTTATTGTGGTTCTAATTCGATGGGCACAGGTCCCCAGCATTGAAAGAAGAAGGTCATCATGACTTTACCGGAACTTGTGTGAACAGCTTTGGACTTATTTAGTTAAGGGAAATGTGGGATGTTTCCATTGATGGCTTTTTAGTTTGACCTTGGGCTATAGGAGTGCCGCTGGACGAAATCGTCCCATGCACTATACGGCCCACCCCGACACTGCCAATCGCACGAAGGCTACGCTTCAGCGATGGTTGGAAGCACTGCAGCATTTTCCGTACAGATCGGACCTCTCATCGTGCGGTTTTCACATATTTTGGCGATCTGAAGAAAGATGTGGGTGGACGTAGGTTTCCGTCGGACTAGGAAGTGCAAGAGTGGCTGCAGCCATGGATTTGTCAGGGGTGAACCACATTCTACTAAACAGGATTTGATCGTCTCGTCTCGCAGTGGGATAAATGTCTTCAAGGCTGTGTTGGGTAATTTTTGAATAGAACCATTCCCTGATTTTGTTATGACGGGTATACGGTTTTCATTTGATTAACTCACATGGAATAGCTATGAAGTTGGTGTCAAATGTAGTTGACTCAAATTGTTTTCACCAGGGTTAGATATCGAATTCCTTTCTGTAGTTTTTAATGTGACAGATACTAGTATATGTACTATCTTCCAAACGTATTATGGCCATATGCCATATAAAGTTTTTTGGGATGCTGATATAAATATGGTGTTAGAACGGCATTAGCCTGGATTATTATTATTATATGTTTAGTTTCTGTAATGTCTGTTTGCTTTTCATTTCATTCTTTGTATCACGGTTTGTGCTAAGTTGTATATCTGTGATGTAAATCTATGTAATTTCTGCGCAGGAGCAAACCAGTGACGCATAGAGGGACAATCAAACAGAGGGGAAATCTCATGGAGACAACCAGGCTCACTTACAACGGACTGCTACGAAATGCATCAGCAGAAAACAGCTCTTGGTCTCACAGCAAGGAGGCCTTGTTTGGGGAGACGTGAATGGAGGTGGCCGGATCAGAAGGATGCCACTGCCAGCATGGCTGTAAGGATGCCACGGAAGACCCCGGCGAACCATGCTTCCCATTGCCACCATTGCTAGTGGCAGAAATGACGCAGTGACTTAGTGAGTTGTGGCCTGGGAACAGTGTCAGCCTCCACGAGGGCAGACAACTATTGCGTCGTGTTGCTTCGGTGTGGGGTGGAGTGCAGGCAAGCCGTCTTCCATTGTCAGGTCCCAGCCTGTTGCACGTGTCAACTAGCCTATGCATCTGTTTGCACCATCCGGGCAGTCAAAACGATCAGACAATCATCTCCACAGCTAAGTAGACTTTCCAGGGAGCCAAGAATATGTAAGCACGAGCACTACTTTGACTGAAGTACTTTCGGTGGCACAGGCACGTCAGAGACATTGAATTTGGAACAACTTTTTGTAGCAACATGGACTACATTGGTACGGCAAGATGGGTGTGAATCTTTTCCCGGTGCCACATTCTGCCACACACAAGACGAAAGAATCCAGCTTCTGTGTCCCTCAATCCAGTTTCACTCACGCAAACGCTTCTGTGAAACTTTTGGGGCATCACAGCTTCTACATCGTCATTATTATTCAGTTTTATTTTTATGACCATTCCTGGTCATTTACAGTAGCCTTAAGGCCCCTGTGTCTCATACAGGCTATCCTGTCTGGTCATTGTAAGTACAGTGACAAAGTCTGAGTTCGTTTATTGCTTGATGAATAATCAGTACTACCTGAATTCTTGCTGCGAATGCAACGACACCGAGGAAGAAAAACGGACGATTGTATCCCCAGTGAACTGAATTCCAGAAATCCAGTAAGCGAGCGACTGTGCCTGTGAACCGTCAACTGTGTACAGTTCGCTCGCACATGATCTTGAGCTATACGTATTTCCAATGTGCACAACAAAATAGCTGTTGTAGAGTTTTAATTGGCTTCTCTCAAAAGGACATTAGAGAACATGCAGTAAAATCAGTATTTACAATTTGTAGACAGAAAAAAGCTTTCTATTTCTAGTGTATATATTTGGCAGTTATATTTCCTAACAATAAAAAGAATTGCGTTGTTAGTGCAACACGAATGATTTACTTGTTATTATTTTAATCTTCTTTAAATGCCGATATTAAATATACACTATTTGATCAAAAGTACCGGGACACCTGGCTGAAAATGACTTACAAGTTCCTGACGCACTCCATCGGTAATTCTGGAATTGAATATCGTGTTGGCACACCCTTTATGACAGCTTCCACTCTCGCAGGCATCCGTTCCATCACGTGCTGGTAGGTTTCTCGGGGAATGGCATCCCATTCTTCACGGAGTGCTGCACTGAGAAGAGGTATCGATGTCGTACAGCGAGGCCTGGCACGAAATCGGCGCTCCAAAACATCCCAAAGGTGTTCTATTGGATTCAGTTCATGACTCTGTTAGCCCAGTCCACTACCGGGATGTTACTATCTGGTAACCAGTCCGCCACAGGTCGTGCATTATGAAAAGGTGTTCGATCGTACTGAAAGATGCAATCGCCATCCCCGAACTGCTCTTCAACCATGGGAAGCGTGAGGGTGCTTAAAACATCAATGTAGCCCTGTTCTGCGAGAGTGCCAAGCAAAAAAGGAGTGAAAACATTCTCCATGGAAGACACAACCACATCATAACACCACTACCTCCGAAATTTACTGTTGGCACTACACACGATGGCAGATGACGTTCACCGGCCATTCGCCATACCCACACCCTGCCATCTGATCGCCAGATTGTGTATCGTGATTCCTAACTCCACACAGCGTTTTTGCACTGTTCGATCGTACAATGTTTACGCTACTTACACCAAGCGAGGCGTCGTTTGGTATTTACTGGAGTGATGTGTGGTTTATGAGCAGCCGCTCGTCCATAAAATCCAAGTTTTCTCCTCTTCCGTTTAACTGTCGTGGTACTTGCAGTCTATCCTGACGCAGTTTATAATTCCTGTGTGATGGTGTGGATAAACGTCAGCCTATTACACACTACGACCCTCTTCAAACGTCGGCAGTCTGTGTCAGTCAACAGACGAGGTAGGTGTGCACGCTTTGTGTTGTACGTGCCCCTTCACGTTTCAACTTCACTGAGCCATCATGGTACCTTGCACGAGTTCTGCTGGACCCATCGAAGCCAAAGTGAATGTTCCCCAGAGCATAAGGGATCCGCAGCCAGCTTGTCTCCGTCCCACATTACAGGTGTAAATGGGCTGTTTCCGGGAAGACGACGGATTCGCGGCTTATCATCGGCATGATGAAGATGGCATTGGGATTCATCAAGCCATGCAACGATCTGCCACTGCGCCAACGTCACGTGCCGATGTTCACTCCTGCTGTCCTCTTTTACTAGTCTGCCCAACCTACATTGTCTGACATCGTAGCCGGCCGATGTGGCCGAGCGGTTCTAGGCGCTTCAGTCTGGAACCGCAATACCGCTACGGTCGCAGGCTCGAATCCTGCCTCGGGCGTGGACATGCGTGATGTCCTTAGGTTAGTTAGTTTTAAGTAGTTCTAAGTTCTAGGGGACTGATGACCTCAGATCTTAAGTCCCATAGTGCTCAGAGCCATTTGACCCATTTTTGACATCCTAATTAGGGGTGGCTGGTCCATCCTGACGACGTCTGGATATGGCTTCACCTTGGTTTCATCACGTGTTGAAGACACTCACTACAGCACTTCTCGAACACCCAACTAGTCTTGCAGTTTCCGGAACGCTCGTGCCGATCCACTGGGGCATCACAAGCCGTCCTCTGTCAAACTCAGATAGACCACGTGCCTTCCCCATTCTAAATGCGGACAGCACGCTCACTGCGTGTGTCTGGCTAGCAGTCAAACCTCGGTAGGTGACGCTGCTATCGCCTGGACAGATTTATATCGATAGTTGCTCAGTGGTCTTAATTTTCTGGCTGATAAGTGTATAAATGTGTTTTTTCTCTTAGCGATTTCTGGAATAATTTCAGTTTTTGACTCCTCCAGAAACTAAAGTGTGTGACTCATAGTAGGAGTGAGGTATCAGAAGAATGAATGGACGAGTGTGAGCGAAATCTAATAAATCAGAACTGTAAAGCTTACAGAATGAATTAGCATTGTGCATTTGGGTGTTTTTATTTTCTTTGGCGTAGTAGCCACTTCATGCACACGTAAGACCCATGGCTGAATGAAGACTGCTTGCGACGGGGACAAAAGAATGTAATTCCTGAGAATCAGAGTGAAGTAAAAAGAAAATGTAATGAAATGGGTCTATACGCTCATGGAATGTGCCTGGTCGGTCCTGCAACATAGCTCGGGGTGAACTTTTTCTCCCTGGTCTCCGCAATAACGAAACAAGTCTGTCATTGGCCTAGCTGGTTTCTTCTGTTTCTGCTTCTTTGAAAAAAAATAATGGATATGGTATTCACGAAGGAAAGTAGTAATTTAAGATCAATAGCTAGTATCTTCCTCACACCATCTTTCAGTTGCAATTCAGATGCACCTCCCAGTAGAGGCCAAGCTTAAGCATTGTTTTTATCATTGCAATAGTAAATGAGCTTTCAATTTGTTGCTAAACCTCTATGGCCGTAATCATCCTGTGGTGTTCCGGTTCTTCTTATTTCTGTGCTTGCTATGAAAATAGGACGAGGATTTCCGCCTTATGCTAGTCGCCTTTCCAGTTTAGTTTTACCTAGACACGTTTCAACACTTTTTTTGCTATCTTCGGCTGCTTATTTTATTTTACTGGCTTGACAACGACCGTAAGTCACAGAAATCAGCGTCTTCACCTCGCGATTCATATGAGAAAACATTACGACATTAAAGCCATGACAAGTTGTTTATTGTGTAGCAGACTAGCTACCAACACAAATACCCAATAGCTCCCTGTAAGTAAAAAGATAAAATAACCCACTGAAGATAGCACATACAGTGCTGAAACATATCTGTGTAAAACTAAACTGAAAAGGTGTCTAGCACAAAGCGGATTTCCTCGTCCTATACAGACAGTGTGTCTCAGGAGTGGGGCAGGTTCGATATGGAATAAGAAAATGTGAGTCTGGAGAATCAACAACCTGGTCGTTGAGTGTGCATTTGTGTCCCTTCATAGATGGCAGATTATTAAGTTGCACTGACAGTCTGTTGGAGGGGAAGTTTAGAAGGACAGACACCACTTACGTGCTGTGAGGAAACACATTGTCACACACCAACTCAACTTATGACATCCTCTTGTGTGCTGGAAATCTTATTGGCTACGAACTTGAGAATTCTTTGCGCATAGATTTGACACGACAGTTCAGCTCCGACTCGTAAGTTTTCTCCATTTTCAGAGACGCTGGCTTTGGCAATGCTTTAGTTAGTCTTTAGTGAGTAATGCAGTCTTTATCGCCCTGATGTCACTTCTGAAGACCTCAAGACTGCGAGGATGCGTCCATTTGGCACCGTGGAGTCAGCTAGAAATCGCAGGGACGCAACTCTCCTGTTTGTCAAAGTGACTAGACACTGGAATGGGAAAGTTTCTGAATACAGGTGTGTCGCGACGTACTGGAGCCATACAGGTTGTTAATTAGCTCTCTCTCTCTCTCTCTCTCTCTCTCTCTCTCTCTCTCTCTTCATTCTCCCTCCCTTTTCCTGAATGGGAACTACCAGTTTAATATTTTCGGAATTTACTTAGGACGGATGTCGAACAGTCGATCTCTCAATGTCTCGCTGGCTTACCAATAGTTACACGTTTCGATTGGCTGGGAGACGCTCAACAGAGGACGTAACCAAAGTGTTTGACACTTCGAATCCGACCTCAGATCTCGATAGACGCAGATATTCTGATCCTGAGTTCAGATTTCAACTGGGGCAGACACTGCCTTCAAACTGTGATGGCGGCTTTTGTTTTGGTAAGCGCAGCTTTTCTGGGTAGCATGTGGGTTCGAATAGATCTTCTTAATCCAGAAAGAATTTTATGGAGACAGGCGATTTACTCAGTTTCATGCGAATGATTCCATTATTCATTTTCTAGATTCACGAGTGGACATCGTTTTAATGAATTGTTTCTACGTTTTCCTGCAAGATTACTAATATGGCTTCGTTAGTTTTATTACATGTCTGCCTAAGACCCCCTTCATATTGCACGTAATTGTCCTGTCCCCATCTACATCTACATATACATGATTAGTTTGCAGTTTACAGTTAAGTAGGATTCGTTGCAGCTACTTCTCTACCGTTCCACTTTCCAATAGGGGGAAGGGGGCTGGGCGGGGGACGAACATTGAAATCTTTCTGTGCGAGTTCTGATTTCTCTTATTTTATTACAATGATAAGTCTGGCGATGTAGGTGGATGTTAACAGAATAGGAGAAATTTGGTGGCGGAATTTCACGAGAAATACCTAGACATGCCGACTTCAGTACCATGGTTTCTCATTTGAGGATCAATGGCGCTATCAGGTCGAACGACGTCGTCCAATAGGTTGTCGATTAGATCTAAATCCGGGGGATTTTAAGGTCAGGGGAGACCACTGTACACATCGCGCCAACCACGCACGTACACTGCGAGTTGTGTGACACGTTGCATTGCCCTGCTGGTACATGCTATATTAAAAGAAATTGCTTATTGGGGGGGGGGGGGGGGGGGGGAGGGGCAGGGAAGTGGTCGCCAAGAATGAATTGTGTCTTCAAGAATGACGAGATCACCCAAGGAACGCCACGGAAATATTGCCCAGACCGTAATATCCCTTCCACCAGACTGTACATTTTAGATTGTTTCAGGACGCTGCAATCTATGCGATACAGCATAAAACGTGATTATTCTAAACATGCTACTTGTCGCCACTACGCCTCTTAGTAGATGTCCTGTAGCAATACCGGAGTGCAAATTCCAGTCTTCGTCTCAGATGGACAGCTGTCAGTAATGGTGAAGGAAGCAGTCACGTTCTCCGCCCCCTCTCCCTCCCCCCCCCCCCCCCCCCCCCTCCACGCACTGCCCCGCTCCGCCCCCCCTATTACCCATATGCTGTTCAAATGGTTCAAATCGCTCTGAGCACTACGCGACTTAACTTCATCAGTCGCCTAGAACTTAGAACTACTTAAACCTAGCTAACCTAAGGACATCACACACATCCTTGCCCTTGGCAGGATTCGAACATGCGACCGTAGCGGTCGCTCGGCTCCAGACTGTAGCGTCTAGAACCGCACAGACACTCCGGCCGGCCCATATGCCGTACACTGCCATTGTCACCACATGACGCCTGTGAGTGGTTATTACACGTTGACGTCACCCAGAGGATTTGCTCACATTTGTGTGACTCGACCGTGTAAAAACTGCAAATTGATTAAGGAACGAAGGGTTTTTAGTAAAAAATATTGGCTTTTAAGACTAGAAATAATCAGTCGTCAGCAGCACATTTGTTTAAAGTAAATTAAATCCTTGACTAGTTCCGACAGATTATTTTGTAATATTCAGAAGATCATACAATTACTCTTACATCGGAAAGCAATCTTTCAGCAAACTGTGGACGACAGAGTCCTTCGTTAAAATTTTACTTGGCGATATTCTGAAGATGACAAATTAATTTGGTGCAACTAGACAAGTAATTAGATCCCTTATCATTTAGCTACAAAATAGCAGGTCAGAAACTGGAAGCAGTTAATTCCATAAATTATCTGCTAGTAAGAATTTGGAGTGACTTGAAATGGAATGATCATATAAAGTTGATCGTTGTTAAATCAGATGCCAGACATATATTCATTGGAAGAATCCTAAGAAAATGCAATCCGAAAATAAAGGAAGTATATTGCAGTACGCTTATTCGCCCATCTTCTTGAATACTGCTCAGCAGTGTGGGATCCGTACCAGATAGGGTTGATAGAAGAGATAGAGAAGAGCCAACGGAGAGCAGCGCGCTTCGTTACAGGATCATTTATTAATCGCGAAAGCGTTAAGGAGATGATAGATAAACTCCAGTGGAAGACTCTGCAGGAGAGACGCTCAGTAGGTCTGTACGGGCTTTTGTTGAAGTTTCGAGAACATACCTTCACCGAAGAGCCAAGCAGTATATAGCTCCCTCCTACGTATATCTCGCGAAGAGACCATGAGGATAAAATCAGAGAGATTAGATCCCACACACAAGCATACCGACAATCCTCCTTTCCACGAACAATACAAGACTGGAATAGAAGGGAGAACGGATAGAGGTACTCAAGGTACATCTCGCGAAGAGACCATGAGGATAAAATCAGAGAGATTAGATCCCACACACAAGCATACCGACAATCCTCCTTTCCACGAACAATACAAGACTGGAATAGAAGGGAGAACGGATAGAGGTACTCAAGGTACACTCGGCCACACACCGTCAGGCGGCTTGCGGAGTATGGATGTAGATATAGATTATTTGAACAAATGATTTGTGTAGCTTATGACTACTGATTATTTCTGTTCTCGAAACGGGCTTCGCGACTTCTGATTGACAGCCATGAATAAAAATTAAAAAAAAATATGTTAGTAATTAAGAAGAAAATAGAAGAAGCATAAGAAAGCCTTGACAAGACGGTTGCCCGACGCCGTCAGTGATCAGAAAGGAAAGCCTCGTAATAGCGTAAAGCCCGACTGTATACATAAGTTAGTTTGCTAAACTAATTACACCCTTAGCAACAATAACCGGGAACTGTTAACGGACTGTTGAGAAATACGTTTCAGGGCTATTTATAATAGAAATTTTTTTTTCATTTACGAGGTTTGTCAAGGAGGTAGATCCCGGTATGGTATCATCAGGGTAGGCATTGCTATATATCTTCGTTTGTATGTAGTTCTAAGAACATTCTTAACGTAGTTTTGTAGCTGCGTCTCGGTTTTGTGTGCGTCTGCTTCACTATCTGTTTATGTATCACTCTGTGATGTTCAATTTTCACTGTCGTCACTGCTAGCATTTGGTGTTATTTTTGGTCTGTGTGCGGGTCTATACGGCCTATCTCTTAAGTACTCTTCTTGTAATATCCTTGAAAGAGTGTCCGCTGTTTTACCTAGGTCCATAACTTTGTACACGCCTTTCTGACGATGATATTTCCCGTCAGCAGTGTCATTTTTCAACAAGGCAGTGCCCCACGTCACAAAGCCAACAGTGGTGGAGTGAGTCGAGGAATGCTGTGACAAGTTTAAATGGATGTCCAGGCACCCCAACGCGCTACATCTAAATCCGATCTAACACATCTGGCGTGATAGTTTCCCGCCGCCCTCCTCGGTATTGACGGGAATTTGGTGACTTTTGTTTGCAGATGTGGTGCCGACTCCCTCCAGCGACCTGCCAAGACCTCATTGCTTCCGGGCCACGAAGCGTCGCCGCTGGTTCCTGACGGAGTTGTGCACTGATCAAACAGAACAACATGACCACTGAATTAATATCGATACAACCCCGTCCTGATGATAACAGCGTCACCTGCCGAGGAATGACTGCTAGTCAGGCACACGCACGGCACTTGTAGTATCAGTGATCGTTCTGTCTGCATGTCGAATGTGAAAGACACGCGATCTATCTGAGTTCGACCGACGACAGATTGTGATGGCTAGGAGGCTCAGTAAAACCATTTTGGAAAGTGCATGACCTGTCGGATGTTCGAGCAGTGCTGTGGAAGTGTTTTCGACATGTGGCGAAACCAACCTGAAACCACTTCCTGACATCATTATAGATGTCAAACATCGTAGGCTGGGCAGATTCTAAAACAAAAAACAGGCGGCGAACTGTGGCAGATCTAACATTAGACTTTAATGCTCGGCAGAGTACGAGTGTGTCTGAACACACAGTGCACCGTACTCTCTTGACGATGGATCTTCGCAGCCGACGACCCATGTATGTGCCAATGATAACACTAAGAAATCGGCAACAACGACTGAAATGGGAACACGGCCATCGGCACTGGATGTTGGCGCAGTGGCAGAGTGTTGCATCGTCTGATGAATTCTGACACCTTCTTCATCAGTGAGAGGGCGTGAATCTGCTGTCTTCCAGGGAAACAAATCCTTAACGCCTCTACGTTGTGAACAAGCTGGTAGCGACTCCTTTATGCTCTGGAGAACATTCACTTGGGAGTCCATGCGTCCGGTTGAGCTCGTTCAAGGCACCATGACTGCCAAGGAGTGTCATAGGCTGGTTGCAGACCACGTACACGCTTTCAAGACGATGCTGTTTCCGGACGGCTGCGGCATTTTTCAACAAGATAGTGCCCCACGTCGCATGCCAAGAAATGATGGAGTGATTCGAGGGACACAGTGTCATTTTACAATCGATGTGTTGGCACCTCATCTCGCCAGATCTGAACCTGATCGAATACATCGTCCCCTTTCTCGGAATTGACAGGAATTAGGTGACGCGAGTGTGTGTGTGTGTGTGTGTGTGTGTGTGTGTGTGTGTGTGTGCAGATGTGGAGTCAACTCCCTCCAGCGAGCTACCAATGCCTCATTACTTCCATACCACCTTCGCGTCGACGCTGTTGTTCATGCCAAAGCTGAACATTATGGCTATTAGGCAGGTGTCATAATGTTCTTGTATGTCAATCTTTGTCCTCTGGACTGTGTAAGCGCGGTGCAGTGTTCAGGGGAACCAATTTCTCCACATGGAAATTCATAGCTGGGTTCTAAGTTGGGGCAATGTATGTTGGATATGGACCATGTCCGGTTAGGAAATAAGTCTTACTACGTTTTGGGGTAGAATGTTTTAATCATAATTTTCCCTTGTATTTGGGCAGAACTTTCAGACTCTTATGTTATTTCACTCCATTTACTCATTCACCAGCATTTACAATGGCGTTGACGTACATCTACATCTATAGTCCGCAAGCCACCTTGCGGTGTGTGGAGGAGGGTACTCTGTACCACAGTCGTTTCCCCCCTATCCTGCTCCAATCGCGAATAGTTGGCAGGAAGAATGATTGTCGGGAAGCTTCAGTGTGTTCTCGAATCTTTGTGATTTTATCTTCATGACCCTTTCGCGGAGTTTGCACAGGAGAAAGAAATATATTAGTTGACTCTTCTAGGAATGTGTCCTCCCGGATTTTAACAGTAAACCACAGGTGCGTTTGCAGCGTTCACCAATGGAGTCAGTTGATCATCTCAGTGAGGCTTTCGTGCCTAGTAAATGAAACTGTAACAAAACGTGGCATTCTTGTTTGTATGTTATCTATTTTCTCCATCGACCTTATCTGCAACGGACCCCAAAGTGATGAGCGATACTCGAGTAGTGGTCGAACAAATTTTTCCTAAGCTACTTTCTTTGTTAGTGGACTATATTTCCTGACGGTACTTCCAATGAATCTCCGTCTGACATCTGCCTTAGTTGCTGTTAATTTTATGTGATCTTTCAAGTTCAGATTGCTCCGTACGCATAATCATAGATATTTTATGGAAGTAACTACTTCCAGTGATTGGTCTGCAATGGTGTAATCACACAATAAAGGACCTTTCTTTCCACCTATTCGAATGTGTTACTTTTCTTTATGCTGAGGGTCAATTGCCACACTGTGCACCAAGCGTCGATTGTCTGCATTTCGACAGAATTTTCTAGAATCACGACTTCTCTATGTACAATAACACCATCCGCGAAAAGCCTCACGGAACTTCCGACATTATCTGTTAAGTCATGTCTTCTTCTGTGATTTCTCTTATTTTGTCCCTGAAGCATATTCTCATCTAATATGTTGCAGCACGGTACCTAATTGTAATGGCGATTGGAAAGACACACAAGACCTCACATAGGGCTTTTAAGGATGCATTAATAAACGCGCCTGAAAACCATAGGAACACACTCCTCTGCCTGCGCCTCACACCAGGTATGTTTGTCGTCAGGCGGCATTTATGTGCCAAGGCGCTTGCCGAAAAACGTATAATGGTTCAAATGGCTCTGAGCACTATGGGACATAACATCTGAGGTCATCAGTCCCCTAGAATTTAGAACTGCTTAAAACTAACTAACCTAGGTCGGCAACGCATAATGGATTGAAGTATTGCACAGTGGTATATTATCAAGTGTGTTAGAAGAAATCAGTGATCCTTAGTGTTTGTTCTTACAAGCTTTTCTAGAAGTTTCTCAGCCTAGTCTGCTGTAGTTTGTTTGTGGGTCTTCAAGGTGAGTCCTTCGTTACTCGAAATCCCCCGTTATCTTGTCGTCTGTTTTCGTTGTCTCTGTTTCCAAGCTTCACCGTTTTATTTATGACTAGTCTTCTTCCACGTAAGATGCAAAGTGTTTTATTCTGGGCAGTAGTCAGTTTATTTTGTTTCAAGCTGTTCACGTGTTGTAGCATATTACGATCCCGACGCCTAAGTGAAGGGTCTCGAAGAGATGTAACAGAAGTTCTGTTGCTAGATCCCAGAACACAGGCCAACTGGAGGATCTTTGCGGGCATCCCTTAGCGAATGTCTGACCACTTTTCGGTTCCCTGCGTGACACACATAGGCCCTATCACTATAGTAAACCCGTATGCTGTGGTACAGGGCGTCTGGCACCCGCAGCTCCATAGGTGCAAACATCGCAGGCCAGCAGAGGATGTGAAATGCGCCTGTATTGTCTGTCATCAAGGTTATTACTTACTACTGTACTGTGTTAACTACTGAATGGAGCGCTTGGTTCACTGTGTTACACATTGCTTTGTTTTTACGAAATACATACTGATGCGGGCCCATTAGATCTCTGTATAACTGTAGTCTGTCACACAGACAAGGTTCCTGGACCTTAGCAAGAGATTTCAGTGAAAAAACTCGCCGCTTTGATTCTGGATTGTTGCGTCTCTATTCGTGACGTCTTGGGTTTACAGTTTGTGCTATTTTCCACTCTACGAGTATTCTTCCCAGCCGCAGGGCCTCGTTTAGGGTAAAATTAGCGGTGCGATCTGTTGTAGGCTTCAGTTTGGATACAACCTGAGTCAGATGAGTTTCTTTTTTTTTTTTTCACTTTTGTCTTCCTATCATTCTCGGAACCTCTTCTCGCATAAAAGTTCAAGTGACGCTTTTAGTTCTTCAGTCAAGGTGTGTATGTGCTGATCTTTTCAGTCGTTATCAAGAAGGAGTTCTTGCAATAAGTATTCTGGATGCCTCTCCATCCGTGCAGTCGCGTGGCATCATCTTGTCTCAACGACTGTAAGACCCATATGGTTTTGATTTCTCTAATGAAATTTTCTAATGTAATCTCTATATATTTCCAACGATTCCGATTGTGTGAAGTTGTTCCATTGTTGTTTATTTGCCTGCAATATGGTTGTTTTATATTCATTCATCTGTCTTGCTTGTCTTTTTTGGCGTTGTTATTCAGTAGTGGTATTTTGTAATTTGTTTCGTTCTCTAACTTCTGTTTGCTGCAGAATTCTTGAACAGATTTTCAGTTCACGTATAATACACTTTCTTGATGCTAAGCAGCTTAAGTTCACTAATCAGCATGGTTTAAGAAAGTATCTCTCGTGCGAAAGTCACTAGCCCTTTTCTCACAGATGATATACTGAGAACTACGGATGAAGGGCAACAGGAAATTTCCATATTTATAGATTTCCGAAAATTATTTGACACGGAGACCCAAAGAAGGGTGTTAACGCAGGTATGAGCGTATGGAATTAGTTCACAAATATGTGAGTGGATAGAAGATTTCTTACATAATTGAACCTAGTATGTAGTCCTCGGCAGTGAGAATTTATCAGAGACACGGGTATCGTCAGGAGTCCTCCATGGAAGTGTGTTAGAACAACTGTTCTTCCCTATATACATAAATGAATTGGCGGACAGGGTGGACAGAAGTCTGCGATTATTTTCTGATGTTGCTGTGGTGTACCGTAAGGTGTCGAAGTTGAGTAAGTTCAGGAAGATACAAGACTACATCTACACGTTTCTAGTTGGTGCGATGAATGGCAGCTAGCCCTAAATGTGAAAAATGTAAATTAATGTGGATGAGTAGGAAGAACAAACCTGTAATGTTCGAATACAGTATTACTGGTGTCCAGCTTGACACAGTCAAGTCGTTTAAATATCTGGGGGTAACGCTGCAAACCGATATGAGGTGGAACGAGAATGTGAAAACGGTGGTAAGGAAGGAAAATAGTCGAATTCGGTTTATTGGAAGAATTCGCACTAAAGGAGACCGCATATAGAACGCTGGCGCGCCCGATTCTTGAGTACTGGCCCGGTGTTTGGGATCCTTACTAATCGGATTGAAAGAAGGCATCGAAGAAATTCAGAGGAGGGCTGCTACATTTGTTACCCTGTAGGTTCGAAAAAAACGTAAGTGTTACCGAAATGCTTCGGGAGCTCAAACGGGACTCTCTGGAGGGAAGGCGGCGTTCTTTTCAGGAAACAATACTGAGAAAATTTAGACAACCAGCATTTTAAGCTGACTGTCACCGACATAAATCGCACGTAAGAACCACGAGGATAAGATACGAGAAATTAGGGCTCATACGGAGGCGTACAAACGGTAATTTTTCATTCACTCTGTTTGAGAGTGGACTGGGTGGGAAACGACAGGTAGTGGTACATGGTACCCACCGCCACGCACCTTACGGTGGCTTGTGGCGTTTCTATGTGGATGTACATGTATTTTCTGAGGTTTGTGGATTCGTGTGCCCAAGAGATTTTTGAATAATAGTTCGACTGAATGTTTGTCTGTGATATTGTTGTCTTTTATGCTGTTTGCTTAAATTTTGCAGTCCACCCTTCCTGTCAGGTTTTGCAGAGGACAATCGGATTCCTTGCAAACTATCCTATCCTGCTTTACGGAGTAGAATGTCTCTTTAGCTACACCATCTGCAACAGTCTGGGTTTTTATTGTGAGTACCTCGTGGTCACTTTGTATCCAACGTTCGTGAACAGTCTACTCTCCTGTTTGTATCAGGGCCTTATTAATTACCAAAGGAATATCTAAATGAGTTTAGTTCCTTGAAAGTTTGGTAACTGCCTTTCTCTGTTAAGAATGTGTAGATTTTATTCATGTAGTGTACAGTTTTCTACTCTTCCTCTATTGTAATACCACGTTCTCGTAAGTCATTCTCTGGTGTGTTAAAACATCACTTATCATTCTGAACCTTCCTCCAGTCTTCGTTTCCATATGTCACATTCTCCACTGATTCCTTCTTCATTCCCTATCTTATCAGTCTACCCAATTTTCAAGAATTCTACGGCACCTAGTTTCAAACGCTTCAACTGCCTTACTTTACGGTTTTCTCCACCGTATATTAATTATTAATGTACAACGTTGTTCTCTGAACGTATATTCTCTGAAATTTGCTCTAAGATTAAAGTCCATGTTGGATACTAGTAGACTTAATTAACTAAGAATGCATTAGTTGTCTGTCCTAATCAAATTTTAATATCTTCTTTGCCTAGAAAAAGCATTCAAAACCTAAAATGTTGCAAGACACGCGGAATTCTGAGAAAAATAGGAGAAAGCTGTAGGGGAAGGCGGGAGTAAACGATACTGACAACTACGGATAGAGAGAAATAAGACTGGAGGACCAAGAAAGAAGTGCTACGATTAAAAAGCCTATTGGATAGTGATGCAGTGTTTCACCCGTATTGTTCAATACATACATCGAAGAAGCAAAGATGGAAATAAAAGTTCAAGAGTAGGATTAAAATTCAAGGTGAAAGTATGTCAATAATAAAATTCGCTGATGAAAATGGTATCCTTAGTGAAAGTGAATAAGAATGACCGGACATATTGAAAGCAATGGTCGAACGAGTTCAGAATACGGGCTGAGAGTAAACTACAGCGTCAGTTTTATTTTTCATTTTACGTTTATAGTTCCGTAGGACCAAACTGAGGAGGAAATCTCCTTGGACCTGGAACCAGGCAGTACATGACAAAACTATCATAAAAATAAAACAGATAAATGAAAATGTGCACGAATCTTATGCGAATGACAGCCTGCCCGTATAATTACATAATCAACAATATAGCACACGAATTAGCTTATTTTTTTCCAGAAACGTCCCGGCTGAACAGAAATAACCATCAGGAATATCTGAGGAATACTGCAAAATCATTTATTTTCAATTCCTGTGGTAGCTTACTGAAAATGGATGCAGCAGAATACTGCAAGACTTTTTGCACAAGAGTCAAGAAAGTGCGAGTCGTACTGGACGAGAGTAGTGAGATTAATGAGGAGTTGCAGAAATGAGATTAGCAATAAAATAAACATTAAACTTGTTGACTACAGAGTAGAGAAGGTGAAGAAATTCACCTTGAAAACAAAATAACAGATGACGCGGGAAGCAAGTAAGACATAAAAGTCTGACTAGTACAGACACAGGCAAGAAGTGCATCCCTTGGAAAAGGAAGTCAACTAATATCAGACAGAAGTGTTAACCAGAGGAAGAAATTTCTGAGAATGTACGTTTGGGGCACAGCATGGTGTGGTATTGAATCATGTTCTCTGGAAATTTCGGAACATCGGACATGAAGACAGTTGAAGGATTTGAGACGTATTGCTGTTGAAGGATGTTGGAAAATCAGATGGAATGGCAAGGAGCGAGGAGATTTTCCACAGAATCGAAGAAGGAAGCAAGTCAGGTGAACACTGACGGGATGACAGAACATATACTAGAGTGTGCTAAAAAGAAAAAAAAAACTCCGAATTATTCTGTTTGAAAAATATTATAATTTTTTAAATAAAATAAACGCTACTGACATTTTACACCTTTATTTTTCATGTCTAAATATTTGTAGTCCTCTGCCGCTGGGTGCTCCGAATTATAGCGTGTAACATGGCGCTGTGTGACGAAACTCTGTCGGTGAGTGAGAAAAAGATTGCTGTAATCGAGTTTCGAAGGCGAAGAGTTCGTCCACTCATGGAGCACCCACTCCTTTAGCATGAGAATGCCAGACCACAAATGAGCGCTGCGACATCTGCAACAAACCGATGCCTTGACTTCACTGTATCAGATCACATTCCACACAATCCCGACCTGTTCTTGAAGAACACCTTCAAAGACTTCACTTTGTTAGTGATGATGCGATGCAAGGACAGGTGAAATTCTGGCTCCATCAGCAAACATTCTATAGTGATGGTACCAACATACTGATCTACAGTTTGGAGAAATGTGTTCATCGCCAGGGTGACTATGTCGAGAAATAAATACATAAACACGAAGAATAAAGATGTAGACTGTTAATAACGTTTTCCTTATTGAGACATCTGTACGTGTTTTCACATTAAAAATACAGAGGCATTATACAATGAAGTATTTCACGACCGAATGTTACCGCTGCTGAGAATTCTTTCTGGTTGTATGGCCTTGGTCCATGGAACTCTTCAGTCCCTGACGTTTCGTCCAAGGCTACGTTGGACACCTTCGAAGGTGCTCCTGTTTTTTTTTTTTTTTTTTTTTTTTGTATTTAGTCTTCCCGACTGACGAGCCTGACGTCGAAGAGCGGCCCAAATACCGTGGAAAGTGGGCGGGGTCGGGATTTTACGTTATGGTAAACCTTGTCAAAGATAAAAAAATTTTAACTGTTGATCATAGTACGTCAAAGGTAAAAACTTCTCATCGATTCTGTAACGCCACAGTCCATATATCACTGAGTTTCATGGCTTCTTCTTTTCTGTTAAAATTATCCCCATGTTTATATATTTCGATGGTTTCTCTATATAGCCGTGGATAATAGTTCGTCATAGTACCTAGAACTTCAGTTTCCTAAAATTTCACTACGTGATCACCTGACTGAAGAGCGTATTCGGCCACGGCTGATTTGTCTGCTTTCCCTAGTCGGAAAAGACTTTTATGTTCCTTCAAAGGTGTATTCCCACTTCTCTTTGTAGTTCCAATTTACGGTAGACCTTGCCACACGTACACGGAATGTTATTTACACCACTTGCAGTCGCCAAGACTCAGCACAACCAGGAGCACCTCCGAAGATGTCCAACGTAGCCTTGGACGAAATGACAGGGATTGAAGAGTTCCATGAACATGGCATTACAACCCGGAAGAATTCTCAGCACAGAGGCATTAGTTTTCAGCACACCCTCGTATGAAGACATCAGGAGCTAGCTTCCGCAACACTAAAGGGAGCTGTAGAGGGATAAACCGGTATGAAGAAAAAGAACAGAGATTTAAGTACATCCAGCAAATAATTGAGTATTAATCTGAAGAGGTTGCCTCAAGCGAGGAGTTCTTGGAGACTGCAAGACTTAGTTCATGTTTATCACGTCTCATCCCTACTACCAAGACCATTTCTCTGAAACTCTTCCGTTCCTTTCCCTAGTACGTTCCAATCACCCACGATTATTAGAGCATTGTCTTCGTTCACATACTGAATTACCATTTCAGAATACTCGTTCACTTCGTATATGTCTTTGTCATCTGCTTGAGATGTTATCTTGTATACCGTAACTGTTGTTGTTGGCTTTGGTTTGCTGTCGGTTCTGATGAGAAAAACTTCGTTATTGACTTGTTAACAGGAACCCACTTTCTGCCGTAAATTCCTCTTCATAACGAATCCTACCCCTGCTATACCATTTTTTTACTGCTGTTAATATTACCCTATTTTTGCCTCACCATACGTTAACTTGTCCTCTTTTTGCTTCACTTCATCAACCCCCTTTGCATCTGAATTGAGTCTTTGCATTTCCCTGTTGAGAAACCCTAGCATTCCTGCCACGTTCAGACGTCTGACAGTAAACATCTGCATACGTTCTGAGGACGCCACCACGTGGTATATGACGGAAGATCTATTATTCATTGTACCACTACTCTTCACATCTATTCCGCTCACATGGCGAGGTAAAATAAGGACGAGCCTTTCACTGTCCTTACATGAAAAGGATTTGATGGCTGCAGGAACGTTCTGCAGTCAGCTGCAAATGACTCTTCTCGACATCTTCTCAATAGTGTTTCACAAGAAAAATGTCGTCTTCCCTCCAGAGATTCCCATTTTAGTTAACGAAGCCTCTACGTCACACTCACATGCTGATCGGTAATAAATCTAGGAGCCTCCCTCGGAATTGTTTTGCTGTCTTCCTTTAATCCGGACCTAGTGGGGATCCCAGACATTCTAGCTTCAGCAAAACAAAAAAATTCTAGTTAGAAAAAATGGTTCAAATGGCTCTAAGCACTATGGGACTTAACTTCTGAGGTCATCAGTCGCCTAACTTAGAACTACTTCAACCTAACTAACCTAAGGACATCACACACATCCATGCCAGATGTAGGATTGGAACCTGCGACCGTTGCAGCAGTGCGGTTCCGGACTGAAGCGTCTAGAACTGCTCGGCCATAGCAGATGGCTTCAAATTAGATAAATACATAATTTCTATAATGCAATTGACAGAAAATTGAATAGTACATGTGTCATACAATTATTTTAAGATGAATAATAGAAACAGAATGGCACGGTTTTGACAAATTCATTATTTTTAAGTGTAAACTTGACATACAGTCATTGTATCTAACACTAACACTGTGATAACAGGTCGGTAGACTATCACCACGCGCATATACGACTAAATGGGAGCAATGTACCTTCCTGTTGTTTCCACCTTCCTATAAGAAGCTTATCATTTTGTTTGTTTGAATATCGTGCCTTTTAAGAGATTTTTAGATCTCACGAAAGTCATCTGAAAAAATCTAAATTAATAAATATCGTAGAGTAAACGGCTTCAGTGAATTGTGTTTTAGGGGGATCACGACCCACATAAAAACCTACCTCCTACCTCCATCTCCTTCTTTGATAGGTGTCTCGAAAGAGGAGAAAAATAGAATTTCTTGAATCGAGACGGTTGTTGTGTTGTAGCGAATTGTTCAAGAAAAGAAAATAGTGAAGGAAAAAAACATTCTACGCAAATTTTCATACGGTAAGCGTATCACAGTGACTAGCTGGATTACTCTCAGCAAAAAAAAGCCATGGCTGAATGCACCTGTGGAGGGACTTGTTACGAATATATTTACTGATATGCTGATAACGAATGGGTGGAACAGAGTGAAATTATTGTGAGACAGTGTGCCATCGGTTACGCGGATGTGCTTCCCTAAATTACGGAAGAGTGACGAAAAGGCGTTTGGAAGTTTCCATTCGTCTTATTTCGGTTGCCTCCATTTTCCACATTTCGAACACATAAACAGCTGTGCTCCAAATGCTGCTTTGCATCTTTTCTGCACTCAATAATTGTATTTGTGGATGTCAACAGCTGTAACTTTTCACCGAAAGCCCTGTTCCCTAGCACAGTTCCTGTGACTGATTTCCTTGCGTCTTTCTAGATCCCACTATGCATGCAAATCCTCAAATGTATAACATTCACTCATACACCACGTCCAAATACTACTACTACTACACCATTATCTTAGTTTCCTTTACGTTTATGTGAATGCTATAGGCAACAGCTAAATCTCGTTCCAAAACGAATAAATCAGTAGGCTGATACCTCGAGAAAAATTCTTCAGTATTTATATCAATTTAAAAAGCTTTGCTTCAATCTGAACAAAAGAATGCATGAAGCAGAGATATGTGCAACGTTTTCTATTGATATTGTTAAAAACAGAAGTGTGTTGTCAAAATGCAACTTAAAAAATTTGGTCTATGGTCATCCTCAAAATTATTTTTATTTTTATTTTTTTTATTTTTTATTTTTTTTTTTTTTTGCCACTCATCCCTTCTTTAACGTCTGGTAATAATTTGTCACTGGAAAAAGTGTGAAGCTCTCCCAAGTTTCGAAGTTAATTTTAAACTGTACGTTCCATTATGTGTGGTGGTTGAGGGAAACGTCGTACTATCAACCTGAGATTTTTCTTCGAAGTAAAACACACACACACACACACACACACACACACACACACACACACACACACTTGTATAAAGTCCTGATCAGCTATCTCGTCAGCCTTTTCAAAGAGAGCACCGAAGTAGTCATTTAATATACAGGGTGACAATTACTGAACTATATGAAAAAAACGTAAATTAGACACAAACTACAGCGTGCATATACTTTATTCAAGATGTAAACATCATTACAGATATTCTAGTTTAGGTTATGACGTATTCGATATGAATGCCATCATTCGGCGATGATGAAGTGCGGACGAATAGCGAAATTCCGCATGGCCCTCTGAAGTGTCGGAAAGTCGATGCTGTCGATGATCTTCTGAATCGCTGTTTTCAGCTCAGCAATGTTTTTTGGAATATTGCTGTACACCTTGTATTTAACATAGGCAAACAAAAAGGAGTCTCATGTGTACATTTCCAGAGAATATGGCAGCCAACAAAGGGCCATGCCAGTGGCCTCTGGGTAACCCATCGCCGGAATGCGGTTCCAAAGTACACCTCTAGCACATCAAATACCCACCTGCTTCGATGGGGCGTGCTCCAACTTAGATGATCTTGCCGAAACCAGGATAACTTTCGATAAGCCGGGTTAAATCATTTTTCAACATCTTCACGTACCCTACTATAGTCACGGTACCATTAAGGAATGTCACACCGATTATTCCGTGACTGGACAATGCACACCACAAAATCACTCGATGACAATTAAGAGACTTCTCGATCACGAAATATGGCTTTTTAGTCCCCCAAATGCACCATATTACGAAACTACGCAGTTGAAAATGGGCTTCGTTGCTAAGCCAAATAGATTGATGGGAAATAATTCCTATCTAGTTCCACGGCCAACCGTGCAGTTAGAACTTCTTAACCCAAACCGTTTAGAAGTTCAGTAATTCTCTCCCTGCGAAATCCACTCACACATTCAAACGAAAGAGGGAGTTACAAATAATGGATTCGATCTGGGATTAAATGCAGTCATATTTAAAATGCCTAGAAATTAGATAAACAAATTGGTACGACACCAGCTTTTCTCGATATTCTCGAGTCGCCAATGTGTTGCTGAGGTGCGGGACCGTTGACGAGAAAATAATTTGATACACGAAAAGCATATTATTTATGAAAGTCGATTCTTTGTACATGAATAAATGAGCATCTTAGTTGTCTTAACAGAGTGGCTGTCATGAAGGAAGACAATATTTTCTTGGGTATGCTCGAGTATGTTCATGTCTGGAGAACACTCTAGTCGTTATCCTAAAGGAAGTCATTCACAGGATGTGCTCGATGTGGGCGCGAATTGTCGTCCATGAACACGGATGCCTCGCCAATATGCTGCCGTTATGGAGGATGGCATCCACTTATCGAACAGCGGTTGCGGCGGCTTCCATGACCACAAGCTGGCGTACGTCGGCCCCACATAATGCCATCCCAAAACAACAGGGAACCGCCACCTTGCTGCTCTCGCTGGACAGTGTGTCTAAGGCGTTCGGCCTGGCCGGGTTGCCTCCAGACTAATCTCCGACGATTGTCTGGTTGAAGACATATGCGACACTCGTCGGTGAAAGGAACGTGATGCCAATTCTGAGCGGTCCATTCAGCATGTTGCTCGTCCCATCTGAAGTTGCGCATCATGCAGCCTATTGCGCACCGTTTGAGTCGTAACACGTCGTTCTGTGGCTGCACGAAAAGTTTTATTCCACATGGTGACGTTGCTGTTAGTGTTACTCCGAGCCTAAATTCGTAGGTAACGGTCGTCCACTGCAGTACCAGCCCTTGGGCGGCCTGAGCGAAGCACGTCATCGACAGTTCCTTTCTCCTGTCTGAAAAACATCGCTTTGTTTCTGTCCGAGACAACTGGATTCTTCACTTGATGGGAGCCCTTCCTGGCACAAAGGACAAGGCGGACGCGATCGAACTGCGGTATTGTCCGACCAGGCATGGATGAACTACAGACAACACGACCTGTGCAACTCCTTCCCAGTGGAATGACTGAAACTGATCGGCTGTCGGACTCCGCTGCTCATGCATCGTTGTTTACATCTTTGGGCGGATTTAATGACATTTCTGAACAGTCAAAGGGACTGTGTCTGTGATACAAAAACCACAGTCAACGTCCACCTTCAGGAGGTAGGGAACTGCGGTGGTCCATTGATCGTGACCAGGCAAAATATCTCACGAAATGTCAAACGATAGAACTACAAACAACGAAACTTGTCTAGCTTGAAGGGGCGCTATGGTTGGCCCCCTAGATGGCGCTGCCATAGGTCAGACGGATATCAGCTGCGTTTTTTAAAATAGGAAACCCCATTTTTATTACATATTCGTGTAGTACGTAAAGAAAAAAGAATGTTTTTGTTGGACCACTTTTTTCGCTTTGTGATAGATGGCGCTGTAAGAGTCACAAACATGTGGCTCACAATTGTAGACGAACAGTTTGTAACAGATAGGTTTTTTAAAATAAAATACAGAAGGTACGTATCTTTGAACATTTTATTTCGTTTGTTCCAATGTGATACAAGTACCTTTGTGAACTTAACATTTCTGAGAGCGCTTACTATTACAGCGTGATTACCTGTATATACCACATTAATGCGATAAATGCTCTAAATTAAGTCCGTCAACCTCAATTCATTTGGCAACACGTGCAACGACATTCCTCTCAACAGCGAGTAATTCGCCTTCCGTAAGGTTCCCACATGCATTGACAATGGGCTGACGAATGTTTTCAGGCGTTGTCGGTGGATCACAATAGCAAATATCCTTCAACTCTCCCCACATCAACAAATCCGGGGACGCCTGATCCGGTGAACGTGCTTCGACGACCAATCCACCTGTCATGAAATATGCGATTCAATACCGCTTCAACTGCACGCGACCTGTGTGCCGGAGATCCATCATGTTGGAAGTACATCGCTATTCTGTCATGCAATGGAATATCTTGTAGTAAAATCGGTAGAACATTACGTAGGAAATCAGCATACATTGCACCATTTAGATTACCTTCGATAAAATGCAGGCCAGTTATCCTTCCTCCCACAATGCCGCATCTTACAATAACCCACCAAGGTCGCTGATGTTCCACTTGCCGCAGCCATCGTGGATTTTCCGTTGCCCAATAGTGCATATTAGGCCGGTTTACGTTACCGCTGTTGGTGAATTACGCTTCGTCCCTAAATAGACAGCGTGCAAAAAATTTCTCTTGTGCCCAGTGGCAGAACTGTACACGACGTTCAAAGTCGCCGCCATACAATTCCTGGTGCATAGAAATATGGTACTGGTGCAATCGATGTTCATGTAGCATTCTCAGCACCGACGTTTTTGTGATTCCCGATTCTCGTGCAATTTGTCTGCTACATGTGGGGACTAGCCGCGACAGCAGCTAAAACGTATACTTCGGCATCCTCATTTATTGCAGGGCGTGGTTGACCTTCCACATGTGGCTGAACTCTTCCTCTTTCCCTAAAAAACGTAACTATCCGGCGAAAGCCGGCCGGAGTGGCCGTGCGGTTCTAGGCGCTACAGTCTGGAGCCGAGCGACCGCAACGGTCGCAGGTTCGAACCCTGCCTCGGGCATGGATGTGTGTGATGTCCTTAGGTTAGTTAGGTTTAATTAGTTCTAACTTCTAGGCGACTGATGACCTCAGAAGTTAAATCGCATAGTGCTCAGAGCGTTTTGAATCATTTTATCCGGCAAACGGTCCGGAGACTTGGATGATGTCCATGGTGCCGGGCAGCGTACATAGCACACGCCCGCTGGGCATTTTGATCACAATAGCCATACATCTACACGATATCGACCTTTTCCGCAATTGGTAAACGGTCCATTTTAGCACGGGTAATGTATCACGAAGCAAATACCGTCCGCACTGGCGGAATGTCATGTGATACCACGTACTTATGCGTTTGTGACTATTACAGCGCCATCTATCACAAAGCGAAAAAAGTGGTCCAACTAAAACATTAATATTTCTTTGAGTACTACAGTAATACGTAACAAAAAATGGGGGATCCTTTCTAAGAAAAACGCAGTTGATATCCGTTTGTCCTCTGGCAGCACCATCTAGCGGGCCAACCATAGCGCCATCTGGTTTCCCCCTTTAAGCTAGACGAGTTTCGTTCTTTGTAGTTTTTTCGTTTGATGCTTATTTCGTGAGATATTTGGCCCAAAATATTAGAAAGACTGTGTATTACATATTTTAATTTTAGGTACAGTTTTGCTTTCGACGTCACGCTGTTGCTAGTGTTGCTGCTTTTATTTTACTGTTAGAGTCAGATGATGACAAAGTGTGTAGTCGAAAACGGAAGCCAATCAATTGATAGTGAAATTACCGCTCACGGTAGGGTAAAAATTGAAATATATATGAACTAAGGAGCCGCACAATCTTCACCTCATAAAAAGTCACTAGAGTGGTCAGTGTGCAGCTTTTGCAGTAAATTTGTCTACAGGAATTGTTTTTTGACTGCTGGAGACACTTCATCTAAGCAAAACAACTACGGAAGACATTGTTGGCAGTCCGAGCCCGACCCAAGTTTTTGTCAATACTGTTCGATTTTTTGGTAACTGGTGACAATGATGAGGAAAGTTCTGTCGTTTGTGTTAATACGTACTGGCCTATATTACATATATAATTTTTTCGCCATCAGACCTCCACGTCATGCCACTAAGTTTAAATCTCTTGCTGGTACATAGCATATAGTTTGGATCAGTGCATTCTAATTTGCTTACTTATCTCGCGTAGTGCCTTGATGGTAGGCAGTGTTTCTATTAGCAGGTAACTCTTATAGTTTCAGTTAAGTAAAAGTAGCAAATAGAAAACAGACAGGCCTTCAACAATAACAACTTCAGTCAAGTAAAATTACCAAATAAAAATAGGCATGACTTCTATAATAAGAACTTTAGTAAAGTAAAATGACCAAATAGAGAACAAGCTGACCTTCTTTAATAACAGCTTCGGTTAAATAAGGCTTCCAAATGGAAAATAGGTAGATCTTCATGAATAACGGCATCGGTTAAGTAACCGAGAATCGAACTGCCTCCTCACAAGGGGTGCACCAGACGACTTACATGCAAGAAGCACCACTACACCTAATAGGAATGCCAAGAAGGGTTACAACGAGAGGACAGGCCCACCGAGGCCCTTTTTGTTGCGTACACGCCAGCAAAAGAAATATTAACACGGCAAGGTTAATTACGTGAAAGCAAGAATAACTAGCCAAACGGTATATCGGCGTCACTGAGAGATACCGCCTCTACAACGTCGCCGAAACTCACGAAAGCAAACTAGGATGTCAAATCCAGGTACACAGCCTCAGCAATTGCCATGTTTGAAACCCAGGCACCTCCTAAGCCAATGTAATTAACAGAGCAATGACGTCTTCTTTGCCGGAAAGTATCTTGAAACCGGCAACCGGCCGTATAAAACCGAAACATTTAGGTACTGCTGACGACATGGGAAGGAGGGGGGGGGGGGGGGGGGGGAGAGAAGGGCAAGAGGTCCGGCCACAGCATACAAGAAACACGTTATCGCTCTGGCGCAGGAAACACCATCGGCTCGCACAGTTTAAGATACCCTCTTACCAAGCAACCAATGCGAGTATCGACTCACGCAAAGCAAACCACAACCGCAATTCACGGAACCATCCGGTGATGAAATAAATCAGCTAAGTAATCTCAATGGTCGCAGCAGATCTGTAGGTATCAATAAGGAAAAAACACTTAAGACCTCAAAATCCAAAACTAATTTGAAGTTCACGAATCGAAGCTCAAGCCTGCCGGTGGCAAAGGGGACCCAGGATTCAACACAGAGAAACTGGCTTCCACTCTCTCATCGGTGTGTCACGTTCCAGAGCCGGCTGGCCAGGCTACGCCCGAAGACGGCACTTGAAGTCAGCCACGGACTGAAATCGGCCCTCAAATATGTGCAGCAACCACTCGCCGGACTTCATGCCTATGACGCCTGAGCAAGTGCTCGCCTTACTCGCCGAGTGGAACTCTCGCACCGTCCTCCTCTCTCCTTTACCCCCCCCCCCCCACCCCCCCATCCCCCACAGCTCGTCACGCGACAACACGCCCCGTTCCCATCAACAACCTCGAGCAAAGATCTTAGTGGCCTCAAATCAGAGGGATACCACACAACGGATCCAGCTAATAGCCCAGGAATTCGAAAGGCGACGTCAGCAACCCCGCCACGGTTCAGAGCGTTATAAAGCACAGATAGTATTAGGAACAGAAAGTTGGTTGAAACCGGACGTTACTGACAACGGTTTTCTTAGTTAAGACTGGGATATTTATCGTAAGGAGAGGTTACCCGCCAATGGTTGCGGCATGTTTATTGCAAGTTTATTGCAGTAATGAATTCAATAAAATCTACCGAGGTTACCATGGATTCCGGTTGTGAATTAATCTGAGTCAAATTATCAAAAACCTATCAAAGATGGTAATAGGATGCTTTTATAGAGCCCCTGGGTCAGGAGCTCTAGTGGTAGAGCGCTTCAGACAGAACATGCAGAATATCGTTCGTTAATTTCCGATCATGCCGTTGTAATACGGTGTGATTTCAATTTGCCAGGTATAGATTGGGAGTGTCATGGTATCAAAACTGGTGCCGGAGGCAGAGATTCGTGTTACATTGTTCTGGGTGTCTTGCCCGAAAATTACTTTGAGCAGAACAAACTTGTTAGGGTAACGTCTTAGACCTCCTGGAAACAAATACACCTGAACTTACCGAATCAATTAATGTAGGGGAAGGTATCAGTGATCGTAAGGTAGTGATGTCATCTGTGACAACAGATCTGACACAGAATGTAAGGGAAGGTAGGAAGATATCTTTACTTAGCAAGAGTGATAGGATACAAATTTCAGAGTATCTGAAAAGTCGGCAACAAATATTCGGTGACGAGGACGAACATGTGGAAAATAAATGGAAAAAATGAAAGGAACTGTGAAATACACTCCTGGAAATTGAAATAAGAACACCGTGAATTCATTGTCCCAGGAAGGGGAAACTTTATTGACACATTCCTGGGGTCACATACATCACATGATCACACTGACAGAACCACAGGCACATAGACACAGGCAACAGAGCATGCACAATGTCGGCACTAGTACAGTGTTTATCCACCTTTCGCAGCAATGCAGGCTGCTATTCTCCCATGGAGACGATCGTAGGGATGCTGGATGTAGTCCTGTGGAACGGCTTGCCATGCCATTTCCATCTGGTGCCTCAGTTGGACCAGCGTTCGTGCTGGACGTGCAGACCGCGTGAGACGACGCTTCATCCAGTCCCAAACATGCTCAATGGGGGACAGATCCGGAGATCTTGCTGGCCAGGGTAGTTGACTTACACCTTCTAGAGCACGTTGGGTGGCACGGGATACATGCGGACGTGCATTGTCCTGTTGGAACAGCAAGTTCCCTTGCCGGTCTAGGAATGGTAGAACGATGGGTTCGATGACGGTTTGGATGTACCGTGCACTATTCAGTGTCACCTCGACGATCACCAGAGGTGTACGACCAGTGTAGGAGATCGCTCCCCACACCATGATGCCGGGTGTTGGCCCTGTGTGCATCGGTCGTATGCAGTCCTGATTGTGGCGCTCACCAGCACGGCGCCAAACACGCATACGACCATCATTGGCACCAAGGCAGAAGCGACTCTCATCGCTAAAGACGACACGTCTCCATTCGTCCCTCCATTCACGCCTATCGCGACACCACTGGAGGCGGGCTGCACGATGTTGAGGCGTGAGCGGAAGACGGCCTAACGGTGTGCGGGACCGTAGCCCAGCTTCATGGAGACGGTTGCGAATCGTCCTCGCCGATACCCCAGGAGCAACAATGTCCCTAATTTGCTGGGAAGAGGCGGTGCGGTCCCCTACGGCACTGCGTAGGATCCTACGGTCTTGGCGTGCATCCGTGCGTCGCTGCGGTCCGGTCCCAGGTCGATGGGCACGTGCACCTTCCGCCGACCACTGGCGACAACATTGATGTACTGTGGACACCTCACGCCCCACGTGTTGAGCAATTCGGCGGTACGTCCACCCGGCCTCCCGCATGCCCACTATACGCCCTCGCTCAAAGTCCGTCAACTGCACATACGGTTCACGTCCACGCTGTCGCGGCATGCTACCAGTGTTAAAGACTGCGATGGAGCTCCGTATGCCACGGCAAACTGGCTGACACTGACGGGGGCGGTGCCCAAATGCTGCGCAGCTAGCGCCATTCGACGGCCAACACCGCGGTTCCTGGTGTGTCCGCTGTGCCGTGCGTGTGATCATTGCTTGTACATCCCTCTCGCAGTGTCCGGAGCAAGTATGGTGGGTCTGACACACCGGTGTCAATGTGTTCTTTTTTCCATTTCCAGGAGTGTATGTCCTAGACAAATATATTCCTAGTAAGGTCTTAAAGGATGGGAAAGACACACCATGGTATAATAGCCATCTTTGAAAACTGCTACGTAAACAAGAACTTCACCTAAGATTGAAGAGAAGTAAAAACCTAGCTGATAAACCACGGCTGAACGAAGCGAAAATGAGCTTGAAGAGAGCAACGAGAGGAGAGAAGTTTGAAAGTAAAACTTTGTCTACCAATCTCAGTAAAATTCCTAGGAGGTTTTGATAGAATGTGATAACAGTAAGTGGGTCAAAATCATCTCTTCATTCACTCAGTGACCATACTGGCACCAAAAGGGAAGATGACAAAGACAAGACCGAAATATTGAAATCGGTCTTCCAAAATTGTTTCACCAGGGAAGATTGTAACACGGTCTCACCTTCCAACAGCCGTACCAACATCAAAATGTCGGATATTGAGATAACGGACCGCGAAATAGAAGAATAGTGGTGGAAAGATGTCAGGATCAGATGAGATAACTATAAGATTATGCGAAAGAACTTGCTCTCTTTCTAGCAGTAATTTATCGTACATAGGAGCAACGAAGGGTACTAGCGACTGGAAGAAAGCGCAGGTCATTCCCGTTTTATGCTCAAGAATTATTACCTTTTTAGAGGAGGAAAATATCCTCTATAAAAATCAACTCGGGGTCTCCCCCCCCCCCCCTGAAGGAGTTTCGAATCCTCCCTCGGGCGCGTGTGTTAACGTGTGTGTGTAAACTTAGGGACTGATGACCTAAGCAGTTTCGTCCCATATAACTTTTAAAAAAATCAGCATAGATTCCAAAAACAGAGATGTTGCGGAACTGAGCTCGCTCTGTTCCTCCATGAGATCGACAGTGTAGTACACAATGGCGCTTAGGTTGATATCATGGTACTTGACTTCGGGAAGGCATTTGTTACCGTGTCACACTGCCATTTACTGAAAAAACTTCGAGTTTGTCAGACTTCCTTTCTGACATAACACGTCACTCTTAGAGGAACAAAATCGAGAGATGTAAAGTTAATTTCCGATGTACCCCAAGAAAGAGAGCCGATACTGTTTACAGACCTGGTAGAAAGCTCTCGGAGTGGCCGAGCGGTTCTAGACGCTACAGTCTGGGACCGTGCGTCCGCTACGGTAGCAGGTTCGAAACCTTCCTCGGGCATGAATGTGTGTGATGTCCTTAGGTTAGTTAGGTTTAAGTAGTTGTGAGTTCTAGGGGACTGGTGACCTCAGGAGTTGAGTCCCATAGTGCTCAGAGCCACACTCTCGAAGGCTGTTCCCAAATGATGCGGTTGTCTATTACAAAATAGCAACTCCAGAAGATAGTAGCGATTTGCAGAATGACCTCCGGAGAATTGACGGATGGTGCAGCTCTGGAAGTTGACCCTGAACGTAAATAAATGTAACATATTGCGCATGCTTAGGAAAAGAGATGCGCTACTGTATAGCAACACTATTCATAACAAACAGCTGGAAACAGTACCTGCAGTAAAATATCTAGGAGTAACTATACCGAGTGACCTTAAGTGGAATGACCATATGAAACAAATAGTGGGAAAAGCAGCTGTGAGACTCTCATTCGTAGGAAGAAAAGGAAAAGTAGCTGATACACGAACTAAGTGGCTTATAAGGCGCTTATTCCACCCATTCTTAAGTATTGATCATCTGTCTGACGTCTCTACCAGATAGGACTGATAGAAGAGGTAGAGGAGATCCGACGAAGAGCGCCACGTTTCGACATAGAGTCGTTTAGTCGGCACAATAGCATTACGGAGCTTCTCAACAAACTCCATTGGCAGACGTTACAAGAGAGGCATTGTGCATCACGGAGAGGTATACTATTGAAATTTCGAGAGGGCACTTTCGTGAAGAGTCGGACAGCGTATTGCATCTTCTACATAGGTCTTGCATAATGGCCATAAGGAGAAAATTCGAGGAATTAGAGCCAGTACAGAAACTTACCGGCAATCATTCTTCCAACGCACTACTCTCGAGTGGAGGGCTTGATTGCATGCGTAGTGACACAAAAAGTACCCTCCGCCAACGCCATTAGGTGGCTTGCAGAGTATAATGTATATGTGGATGTACTTTGGGGCCAGTCGTGTTTAAAGTCATGTCAACAAGATCAGCTATCACTGTGAGAGGATGCACGCGATCATCATTATTTTCAAAACAGTGAGCTATAGGTGTCTGACCGTACATGATACGCCAGTACTGCTTGGGTATGAGCTGCCGCACATGCCGAACTTTGTATTCAAATCTTCTTGTTGCCATAGTCAACTACTTCTCCCATCTTACTCTCAAGGTGGCTTCCCACGTTTATGTCAATTAGAAATATCTATGGGCTAGATGGGTATTTTAATTCCTCGCTGATAAAATGCTCTCCTATATTCTAATTCTTCTAGAGATTAGTGACACGCGAGAGAAACGAGATCTGTGGATTGGTATTGCCCAATTTTTTAAGGCTACCTGGCATTTCATGGTGTTATATTATATATATATATATATATCATCTCCCTTGTCACCTATTCTAAAATGTTTTCTGGCTGAAACATCTGCTATAGCGACAGAAGATCTTCAGGTAAGACCTTATTTATCTACAGATAGGGGAAGAAGTAGCAGTTAGAACAGTAGGTGTTATAATCACCATAAATATTAATTCACTATTTCATCTGATTGTCTCTTTGAAATCAATCTGTTGCGGTGCATATATTCAATTATATATCTAATGTATGTAACAACCCGTGCTACAGACGTGGCGTTGTGTTCTATAAAGGCTACAATACCACCACCAACATTGTCATGCGTATTGAAGCAAGGAGGTGTGTAAATTAGCCTCGGTCTGTGGACAAAAAACTAAAAAAGTTGTTAGTAAAATATTCAGCGTTTCTTTAAATTATCTTCCGATGCTGTTGCAGCTAATAAAATCACTGCAGTCTGCATTCATTGCAGTGTGAGCAGTGTTTCTTCTTATTCGAATTAAATTCTAAGGTTTCTAGTACCGAAGACAAAGCTTGAATGGCAATTTTGCGGAGTCCTTTTTTGTGTACTAATTTAAACACGCTGCATGACTGGAGCTGGAAACGTGGAACACATGTTACAGTATGGAAAGATGTAACTCAGTGTGGCCTAACACGGGTGAGCCTGAAGAGCAGACGATTGTGGTACTGCAAATTAGAATTACTTATATCTTAGTAGTAGTCTTTAAATAATGTATGAGTTTCCTTTACGAATTCCAAATTACGTATTTCTTATGTCTCATGGATCTCACACAGAGCTATGAAACGAAATGGTCGCAGGCTACGGGTCCAGTTCTGACTCAGCCTTCTCTGACATTCAAAGTATTCGTATTATATGATAGCTGAGTATATTCAAAGCACTTAAACTGTTGCGCAATAAATCCCTTTTTGAAAGAGGCAGAATAACTAAAAATATTTATTTTATTCAACAGAGGCTATGTAGTCCACGATAATAGAGTTTTATGTTGTTGTTGTTGTGGTCTTCAGTCCAGAGACTGGTTTGATGCAGCTCTCCATGCTACTCTATCTTGTGCAAGCTTCTTCATCTCCCAGGACTGCATCCTACATCCTTCTGAATCTGCTTAGTGTATTCATCTCTTGGTCTCCCTCTACGATTTTTACCCTCCACGCTGCCCTCCAATACTAAACTGGTTATCACTCGAGGTCTCAGAACATGTCCTACCAACCGATCCCTTCTTCTGGTCAAGATGTGCCACAAACTTCTCTTCTCCCCAACCCTGTTCAACACTTCCTCATTAGTTATGTGATCTACCCATCTAATCTTCAGCATTCGTCTGTAGTACCACATTTCGAAAGCTTCAATTCTCTTCTTGTCTAAACTATTTATCGTCCATGCTTCACTTCCATACATGACTACGCTCCATACAAATACTTTCCGAAAAGACTTCCTCACACTTAAATCTATACTCGATGTTAACAAACTTCTCTTCTTCAGAAACGCTTTCCTTGCCATTGCCAGTCCACATTTTATATCCTCTCTACTTCGACCATCGTCAGTTATTTTGCTCCCCAAATAGCAAAACTCCTTTACTACTTTAAGTGTCTCATTTCCTAATATAATTCCCTCAGCATCACCCGACCTAATTTGACTACATTCCATTATACTCGTTTTGATTTTGTTAATGGTCATCTTGTACCCTCCTTTCAAGACACTGTCCATTCCGTTCAGCTGCTCTTCCAAGACCTTTGCTGTCTCTGACAGAATTACAAAGTCATGGGCGAACCTCAAAGTTTTTATTCCTGCTCCATAGATTTTAATACCTTCTCCGAATTTTTCTTTTGTTTCCTTTATTGCTTGCCCAATATACAGATTGCATAACATCGGGGAGAGGCTACAACCCTGTCTCACTCCCTTCCCAACCACTGCTTCCCTTTCATACCCCTCGACTCTTATAACTGCCATCTGCTTTCTGTACAAATTGTAAATAGCCTTTCGCTCCCTGTATTTTACCCCTGCCACCTTCAAAATTTGAATGAATGCCAATCAACATTTTCTAAAGCTTTCTCCAAGTCTACAATTGCTAGAAACGTAGGTTTGCCTTTCCTTACTCTAGATTCTAAGATAAGTCGTAGGGTCAGTATTGCCTCACGTGTTCCAACATTTCTACGGAATCCAAACTGATCTTCCCCGAGGTCGGCTTCTATCAGTTTTTCCATTCGACTGTAAAGAATTCGCGTTAGTATTTTGCAGCTGTGACTTATTAAAGTGATAGTTCCTGTAATTTTCACATCTGTCAACACCTGCTTTCTTTGGGATTGGAATTATTATATTCTTCTTGAAGTCTGAGGGTATTTCACCTCTCTCATATATCTTGCTCACCGGATGGTAGAGTTTTGTCAGGACTGGCTCTCCCAAGGCTGTCAGTAGTTCTAATGAAATGTTGTCTACTCCTGGGGCCTTGTTTCGACTCAGGTCTTTCAGTGCTCTGTCAAACTCTTCACGCAGTATCGTATCTCCCATTTCATCTTCATCTACATCCTCTTCCATTTCCATAATATTGTCCTCAAGTATGTCGCCCTTGTATAGACCCTCTATATAATCCTTCCACCTTTCTACTTTTTCTTCTTTGCTTAGAACTGGGTTTCCGTCTGAGCTCTTGATATTCATACAAGTGGTTCTCTTTTCTCCAAAGGTCTCTTTAATTTTCCTGTAAGCAGTATCTATCTTACCCTTAGTGAGATAAGCCTCTACATTCTTACATTTGTCCTCTAGCCATTTTGCACTTCCTCTCGATCTCATTTTGGAGACGTTTGTATTCCTTTTTGCCTGCTTCATTTACTGCATTTTTATATTTTCTCCTTTCATCAATTAAATTCAGTTTTTCTTCTGTTATCCAAGGGTTTCTACTAGCCCTCGTCTTGTTACCTATTTGATCCTTTGCTGCCTTTACTATTTCATCCCTCAATACTACCCATTCTTCTTCTACTGTATTCCTTTCCCCCATTACTGTCAATTGTTCCCTTATGCTCTTCCTAAAATTCTCTACAACCTCTGGTTCTTTCAGTTTATCCAGGTCCCATCTTCTTAAATTTCCACCTTTTTGAAGTTTCTTCAGTTTTATTCTACAGTTCATAACCAATAGATTGTGATCAGAGTCCACATCTGCCCCTGGAAATGTCTTCCAATTTAAAACCTGGTTCCTAAATCTCTGTCTTACCATTATATAATCTAACTGATACCTTTAACTTTAACCTATCCATTTCCCTTTTTAAATTTTCTAACCTACCTGCCCCATTAAGGGACCTGACATTCCACGCTCCGATCCGCTGAACGCCAGTTTTCTTTCTCCTGATAATGACGACCTCTTGAGTAGTCACCGCCCGGAGATCCGAATGGGGGGGGGGGGGGAGACTATTTTACCTCCGGAATATTTTACCCAAGAGTACGCCATCATCATTTAATCATACAGTAAAGCTGCATGCCCTCGGCAAAAATTACCGCTGTAGTTTCCCCTTACTTTCAGCCGTTCGCAATACCAGAGCAGCAAGGCCATTTTGGTTAGTGTTACAAGGCCAGATCAGTCAATCATCCAGACTGTTGCCCCTGCAACTACTGAAAAGGCTACTGCCCCTCTTCTGGATCCACTTGTTTGTCTGGCCTCTCAACAAATACTCTCCGTTGTGGTTGTACCTACGGTACGGCTATCTGTATCGTTGAGGCACGGAAGCCTCCCCACCAACGGCAAGGTCCATGGTTCAGGGGGGGGGGGGGGGAGTTTTATAGAAATGCAAAATGGTTCAAATGGCTCTGAGCACTATGGGTCTTAACATCTGAGGTCAGCAGTTCCCTAGATTTTAGAACTACCTAACTAACCTAAGGACATCACACGCATCCATGCCCGAGGCAGGATTCGAACCTGCGACCGTAGCAGTCGCACGGTTCCGGACTGAAGCCCCTAGAACCGCTCGGTCTCCCGGCCGGCTATAGAAATGCGCATAACTACAATGTACGCCTGAAAGAAAACAGCAGTTGTTGTTACTTTGGAAAAGCATTTTCTTCTGTTAATCACCAAATCTTCCTCAGCAGTATGAAAGCAAAGAGCATCTCGCAGTGATTCCTCAACTTCCTTTACCAGATATTGAAGACCATGATTAAGAAAGCTTAAGAGAAACTACCGTTCTAGGGAAGTCTAGTTGACGTGGATAGTTCTGTTTGCCATCACCATCCGTCCACGCCATGACATCAAAATGGTATATGGGAATACAATGTAAATTACAAACAATAATAAAACATTGTTACAACTACAAATTATTGACGAATACAATGAGTTGATGTCCTTAGGTTACTTAGATTTAAGCAGTTATAAGTTCTAGGGGACTGATGACCTCAGATGCTAAGTCCCATAGTGCTCAGAGCCATTTGAACCATTTTTTGAAACTGTTGTAAGGCTGATAAAGAGAAACTCAAGAATAATGACAATATGTCGATAAACATGCCTTCAGAAATAAGGGCAGTTTGAATAACACCTTAAATATGAAATGAATAACCATTCACTAAAGTTCCACCACACAGCGTCCTGTGTTGGTAATCACACCCACCTTTGGGCAGCAACCCAGGAGTCGGCAAATAGCTCTCAAGAATGTTTAGGCTATATTATTCCTAAAGTCAACTGACATTCGTTCATTGCAGCCATTGGCATTAGAGAATATGTCGTGCGTCATCATATGGCGAAAAGTGTTGCATTTTGCAAGATGTACTACGACTAATAACTGAAATCGATTATATTCATTTAGACATGTCACTAACCGCCGAGTGCAAAGGGAAACTCCGTGATATCAGCAAGCACTACGGAACTTTCGTTTGATTGTCAGACAATTGGCGAAAGATTGTACCGTTTCCTTGATCCGCTAGCGGTTACTCAATTATTGCACATGCGTAACGTTGTAGAACAGTAAAATATGGAGGTCATAGTTTCTCTATAGCTTCCTCGTACAGCCCTTATCTAGCTCCAGAAAGGGACAGTTTCGCCACCCAGCGCAAAGTGAATATGCCTGCAATATAACTGCCAGACATCCAATTCCCCCAATAGTACATTAGTGGATTACTGTATACTTTTAAGTCAAGAAGCCTGACAGGAAATGCAGAGAACTGATTCTTTTACATAGCAGGACGAGCTTAACGGATTCAGAAGAGCATGGCCATTCACCTCGTTAAGTGTGTTCATCAAAATTTTATGTAAGGACGCAGAAGCATTAAGCTTAAGGAGAAAGAGCACTTTCTGTGTTAAAAGAGAGATAAACAAACTGAGCGCTAAAATGCGTTGAGAGTATAACAGTCAAACGTTTAAAATACAAGAACTTCCGTGTTGTTACTGTCAAGTTCCTACGGCATCAATCAGTTCATAAAACATGCCAATTTTAGAATTTTTCATTTTCCTAGATAAATTTATGTGGATGTCAGTGCGTGTTGTCATGTGTATATTATCTTATCACTTCATGTCCTTCATTAGACTCCGCCACGTGTAATAGTTTTCCTTCGGAGCAATCAAAGTACAGTTTCAAGATGGGCCGAGGTCGCTGGATTTGTATTCGGGGCTTCTCCATCGGTTATGCGAAGTGATCGTCCGATGCAAACTGTAACGACCCTTCCGGTGCAGGTGGCGGATAACCAAACACGCCGGGGTCCGTGCCAATAGCCGGCGGGAGAAGCTTAGCTTTAAATAAACATTTGAACTGTGTGCTGCGTGTTCTGAGTACTAAGCTTGCCGAATGGTATCGTGGGCTGAATGTCGAATATATTGACCCAGAGTACTGGCGATATTGCTGGTCGCTAACGCTGCGATGATCACTGAAACGCTATCACATGGAAAGTATAGACTGATGCTTCAGTCACCGCTTGCTGAGTGACTGTAATATGCTACGCTCTTCATAACAGCGTTGCACTTGTAATACTGCTGCAAAATTTTCCAAGTCTCTATAAAAATTAAATACGTCAAGATTGCCTAACAATTACAATTTCACGTTTCTGGTTTTGGTAATTTGTTGACGCCTTCAGAAATTATTAATCTACTAACAACTGATCTACACAATTTCAACTTACTCACTCTGAACTCTGTAACCCTTTCACTGTCCGTGGGCGATATACTTCCCACTAAATGTATTCCTTTACAGCGTTTTAGGAAATATGTGTTACCTTTTTTGTATATTCCTGGCATCTAGTGGCAGTGCGCTGTACCATCTGTTCATTGTGAAATATAGCCTTCAGGACTGTGGGAAGGATATATATCAAAAACAACTGTGATTTAATGGTTATTGGAAAGTGTGGTTATCACCAAAGTAGTTTCTGGAAGGGGCTTGGGGTATACTTATCAAAAAATTAATCTGTCATTTGTGGTCCTTAGGAAGCATGTTTACCACAACTTAGGGGTATTTCAAAGCTTTTGTAAATACGGCTTACCACTGCCGGCAATGCTTGACATCTTGTGGTGGTATACTGCACTAGGTATAGGAAAATTGTCACAACAATCAGTTTCTGTTTGTTTTGGGATCACTATTGTTCCTGGAACACATTGCTTCGCTTCTCCAATATATATTATTGTGACCTGCATCAAATCATACCTTTATTGTGTGACAAAGTTTCAAGGATTGATCTCACCTTGGGTAACTAAACTTTAATATCAGTAACAATTATTTTAAATAAAGTAAAATAAACCTAAAATAAAAACAGAAAACACTGTTCATTATTTTTTTACCTACACATAATGGCTCACAAAAGGGAAATGATAATGCCATTTACCACCATAGTTTTACTACCTTTCAGAGGAGCCGTGTAGTAAATGTACCACCAAGGTTTTTGGTAGTATATCACAAAAATAAATTGATAAAAAATCAAATATAGTCAGTAGGGCACAATTTTAATAGGATAGCAAAATAATTATCTTTGCTGAGTTGCTACAAAAAATGAGCTTGTGAAACGGTTCTGGAAACATTATATTTCTTTTCATTCGTTTGTGCTCTTTTATTTCATTCCACTTGCCCCCCCCCCCCCCCTACGGATGGGTGGTGGGCTTTCAAGGTTATAAGATTCCCCTGGTTTGCCAAGAAATTTAGAATGTACGTTAAAACGTTAAATACATGATACACAGATAGAAATTTACAAACCATTTTAAAATCTAAAACAAGACTGAAGTTTTATGACACTACATAAAATTTATACTGTTGATGTCTTTATTACGATCTGAATAACGGAAAGGTAAAAATAAAGGGGAAAAAAGATATATTTAAAACATGTTGATAACGATGCGGACGTCCAGTAGAAAGGAACACTGCACTTCCACTAAAAAGAATAAGGATTTTCTCTAGGGAAAAAATTGTTCTGGGCAGAGGAAATGTTGGATAGTTTCTAGGGTTAAAATGTATGGATGTAAATACAGGGGCCGCTGGATGTTACCTGCAGAGATACAGTACATGCTGGAGTGGATAGTGGGAAGAGGAACACTGAAAGTATCTAACCAAATTTTTTTCCTTTTTCATTATTGAAAGTATCAAAGATAAAATTCTTCCAAATTAATTATTCAACAAACCTGCATCTGACAGCACCTGCAAACTTGTTTCTCTCACTTATATTTGTCTCAGCAATCATGTTTAAGAGACTAATTCCGATTGTGCAATGGCATTAAGATGGTACTGAAAATTTAACTTGTGGCCCTAATGTTTAATTAATGAAATTATATCTTGCCTTGAATAATGCCAATTGTGCCAATGGCATAGATTAGTTGTCTGAAATAACTTTGCTCTGATAACTTTAGTTATACCAAAATCGATTTCAAACCGTGGACTGCACATATATATTGCATAGAGGCCTCATTTTCTTTACGTTCTTTCATTGGTGGGTAACTTTACTTTAATACTCATTTTCATATTCAATACAAGCAAAGGATGTGGATTATGATTCAGGCTGTGAGATTTAAACACAATGTTGATCTCAATCCACATATTGTTAAAATTTTAAATCATACACAGAATTACCTTTTCCAACATTTTTGTAGCACGAAACACTCTTACAAAAAATTTTACAAGACGCTTACTGCATCAAACGTTGGACAAACAAATCCTAACTCTTAACATTATCTATCAAAAACCATTTTGAAATCATTATACATCTTCTCGCATTTACGTGCTATAGTTCGCTCAGTGTAAATTGCGCAGCGCTAGTCCTACCTTAAAGCTGTCAACGCACATCTACTTCCTCCGGGCACCTCGCTGCGAATCCCGAGTTTTTTACTGCGCATGCCCAGCTCTCTTAACCGTCAAAGATCCTCCTAGTCAGCGATATTATACTCATCCCACCTTGCTATTGACAACTACCGACTTTATTTTCTGGATCTGCCCTGATCAGGCATTAACACATAACCTTTCAACATTGAGAGCAGTTTGGTATATGAGAAAGGTCTAATAGAAAGAGGGGAAAGGATGGGGAAAGATGGAGGATAAAGAAGGTAGGAGGAACCCTGATGTGGAGTGAATTAAGCAGGGAGGAAATTACAGCTGATAGAATGGAAGATACCCAGGCGTCTTTCATTGCCTGCGATGGGAAGGCATTTGTAGTTGCATTGGAGTCGAGTGTGGAATGTGTATAGGCTTAGGGACAGTAGGATGTGTTGGTAAAGATGCGGCAGTGTGCTAGAATTTGTCTTCAGGGGGAAAACATTGGAACTGTTTGAATCTGGTTTATGGATAGTGTAGGATATGTGGAGATATGCAGTGTGGGTGAGAAGGCGAAGTAAAGTGGATGCAGAAAGCAAGATGGGCTGCCTAATGCTCAAGGACTTGTAAAGAGTATATACATATAAATAACATTAGCGTAAGAGATGGACTCTGTTCAAGGAAACTCTTGATAGTGGAATTCCTGAAACTCACGAGATTACACAAACAGAACAAATCGAAGCGGCTGTTGTAGCTCTTACCACTGCTGTCCAAGACGCAATGGCTGATGCCATACTAATTCGACCACCACAACATCATTCAGCGGCGCTGCCTCAGGAGTTTCTGAACACTATCTCATTGAGAAACCGTGTCAGGAGACATTGGCAGAGGACCCGGCACACGTTGTACAAACGACACGTTAACAGGCTGGAGGATTCATACGGGGATCAAATACGTACATACAAGAACTCACAGTGGGATCAAAAACTCGCTGGGATGGATAACACACGTCCTGGAGTGTGGCAGCTAGCCCGACATTTCACCAGGAGAAACACTACACCCCAACGCTACAGGGACCGGCCGGCCCGCCTACTCCGCGGAGGGGAAGTCGGAGCTCATGGCCACCATACTAGCAGCGTTTTTCACACCGAACCCGGTTCCTTCCGACCCAGCGTTCACACTTGAAACTGACCGGGTGGTTACACAACTTGTAGCCCAACCAGCGCGCACCGAAATCAGATGCACAACAACAAACGAAATCACATGGGCTACTCGTATTATGCACTGCACACCTAGGAAAGCTCCTGGTCTCGATGGCATTCAGATCCCCGTTCTCCAGGAGCTCACGGTGAAAGCCATAGAATATCTCACCTACATTACGAATGCCATCCTCAAACACCAACACTTCGCTGCCTGCTGGAAGGCGGCCAAAGTCCTGATGTTCAGGAAGCCAGGGAAAGACCACTCCCTCCCATAAAATTACGGACCCATCAGCCTGCTGAGCGCGCTCAGTAAGGTCGTTGAGAAGATGATTCTAAAACGACTGACTCGGTTTTGAATTGATAGTGACACCCTGCAATTCGGTTTCAGGAACCACCACTCGACAACACAACAACTACTGAGAGTCGTAGAATACATAACACTTGGCTACAACACGAACAAAGCAACTGGATCAGTGTTCCTTGACATCGAGAAAGCTTTCGATCGTCTCTGGCACAATGGACAGACTCGCATGTCTCGCACACTCATACTTCACCAACAGAAGTTTCAACACTGACATTCAGGGTAAACAATCGACACAACATATTATCCAAGCAGGGGTACCCCAAGGTAGCATCCTAGGGCCCCTCTTGTTTAATCCCTATATTAATGATATTCGAACGACACAAAACACGAGGCTTGCCATCACGGGGATGACACGGCCATCCTTGCGCAAGATTGGAAACCGTCAAACATTAATAACAGACTACAGACAGCACTGAAAACTGTCGAGCCTTGGTTGGAGAAGTGGCGTATTAAAGTAAATATCGACAAGTGCGAGGCAGTTCTGTTCACTCTCTGGCCGAAATTACTGCGCAAACACCAAAATAGGAAACCAATAACACTACGTGCAAGCCCAATACGCTTCGCTGCGAAAGTCAGATACCTCGGTGTTTGGCTACACCGGAAGCTCACATGAGGGGACCACATACAATCCATGACCAGCAGGGCGAACGCGAGGCTCAAACAACTTTATCTTCTGCTCAACAGGAACAGTACACTGAATAAGAGTGTGTCTAGGACATCATACATGACACTGATTAGCCCGCTGATGAAATACGCAGCTCCTGTCTGGGAATACGCAGCGTCCACACATCTGGACCGCCTCCAGGAAATACAGAACAAGGTATTACGTATCTCAAACAATGTTCCCCGATACGCAGGGACAGCGGACCTTCACCGAGAATATCGACTGGAATCTCTCCATGCGGTATTCGAAAAACACGCCACACGACTGTACAAGAAATCAAGTCACTCGAACAATCCTCACATCGTACACCTGGGCAACTACGATCACAACCATAGATGGAAACACAATGAGGCGAGGCCCTGCACTTCAGCCACAGACTAGCTGAGCCTCTGCCATGAGAACTGGCAGTCGCAGGGAAGCCACACACGACACACAAACAAACTCCCAACACATATAACACTGCCAGTTCCTTCGAGGACCATCGAACTGACAAATCTACAACGCAGCAGCTGACCCAGGAGACATCGTCGGCCCAGCAGCACCAGCGCTCACCTCCTCGACAGGACTGATCATTCCATGACAATCTGGCATCGCTTCTATTGTACTGATGCATGATATCCCACCGCTAACATAACCATACTTTGCACGATCTGTCGCAGATACCAAGAAACCGCTACTGTCCTTACTACGCAACCTGACACTGTCGCAGAGGGTTTTTTCCCTTGGCACTTGCCTTGGCACTTTTTTCCCTCTGCCCTTAAAACCGATCTTCTTTCAGGCTTGACTCTGTCGAGCTTTTTCGACCCCTTCTATCACCCAGATGCGCCCGTATTAATGGGTAACCCTACCTAGACGTACGCATAACATCGCACTTCCTCGCTCCTGCGATCTCCTCGATTCTAAACACTAACAATGCAGAGGTGACAGTAGACCTTTTGAGTTGGTCACCATGCTTCTGCGAGCGTGAAGGGGCTCACACCTTTAGGGTAGTCTGGATGAACGATTGGCTGAGGAGTGTAGTGGAGGTTTTTCAGATGATTAGTAACTTTAGTTATTCTATTCCATTGTATACTTTTTATTGTGGACGGTCACTGTGGCCGAGCGGTTCTAGCCGCTTCAGTCTGGAACCGCGCTGCTACTAAGGCCGCAGGTTCGAATCTTGCCATATAACATGTTGTCACGTTACCAATCAACGTTATATATCTCGCCGGCTGCAAGCGCATGGTTGCGATTTCTTTCTTTTTTTTCCCAAGCCACTAACCATAAATTGGCATCTTAAAGAAAAATACTCCTGAAAAAGTCTGAGTGCTCTAGTTAACATTCATGGTTACACAAACTTTGCAACTTCCTAACACATTTGCGGAAAATTTATGGGAGTTCGGTGGAATCGGAGTTTGTGTTTCGGTTTGGGTTTTCTAGTTGTGTGCGAGACCATTTACGCAGTAAGGCTACGCCCATTTCCAAACACCCTGCTCTGCTAAGCAGAAGTGTCTTCGATTATGTGTAGCGAGTTGAGAATTTGGCGCTGTCGAATTGGTGCGATTTCTAAATCATAACAGCACAGTTAAAACAAAACGCCCGTCGATAGGTGGTGTTTACCTCGTTGTTATTAAGCCTAATAGACGGTCATAAAGGTGCAACGAGCTCGCTTAGCAGTCGCTGGAACGCATCCGTGGTCGATACAGTTGTTAGGTATCACATTGGCTGCGAAACAGCACAGCACTACTTCTTGAGGAGGAAGGAAAGCTAAGGAAACGATAAAATAAACGCAAGGGGAGAAAGAAATTTTCGCTGACGACGCTTCTCTATACAGGTAAGTATTATCGTTAGACAATCTTAAGGAATTACTGAACGATTAGGCGACTCTAAACTCTGGTAAATGTGAGGTAATGCTTATAACAAATGGTGAACGAAGGGAAATAGAAAGAGCACGTAAAAGCAGCAATAAGAAAGGCGAACTAAAGGCAGATTTGTTTAAAGCTTTTTTTGGAAAATGCGTTGTATTTCAAAGGACATCTGATACAATTTGCCAGTGAAACCAACTGTAGAAAATTGTTTCAGTGGCTGTTAGGTAAGCATGACACCGGAGACCGAATTCAGATAATTGAAATTTCTAATAAGTTCGTATGGGACCAAACTGCTAAGGTCATTTATTCCTAGGCTTAGAGACTACTTTATCTAGCTGAAACTAACTTATGAATTCAGAGAGGGGCTCTTAGGACAGTAATATTTTGGTGTAGCCCACATGAAAGTATACCTAAGTAGAATTCGTTGGAAGGAGAACGACGTAGGTCTCGACAAATCTTGACGGGTAAATTTAAAGAACCACTAGTCGAAAAAGACTAGTTGTTACCAATGTATCTCGTGTACAAATCAGAAGAAAAGCATAATAACGCGCGTTCTGAAGCATGTTGACAGTAATTTTCGCTTGCTCAATATACGAATGGAATAGAAAATAAAATTTTTACGATTCCGTGCCAGCGTTTGTAAAAACGAAACTCTTATGGGACCGATTGTTTCTCCGTCTGTTTGTCTATCTGTCTGACTTTTAAAAACTCTTTTTCTAACTTACGGGTCGACATCAAGTCGAAATTTGTGTCACATATTGAAGTCTATGGTCTCTTCTCTTAAATTCACACATTAAAACCTGTAAGGTACTTCGCGTTGGCCTGGAATAACGATATTTGGCAAAAGGAACGTTTCACAACACAACCATTGGAAAATATGGGAAATTGCTAATTTATAATTACGTCATAAGAAAAAAAATATTTCTTTTGTCGTTTGTTATCCTTCGTCGGACTTGGGAAGTAAAAACTATCGGTAGATTTCGTTTCACACTGACTGGGTTGCAATGGTAAAATTCAATCAAGCAAGGAATGACTTTTTATCGTTCACACGAAGCGTCTTGAAGTTTATACATCATCAGATATCGAAGAGCGGATAGTGTACGCAGATATGGCGTTTCAAGTTGTATGTGAAGCAAACATTCGCAGAATGGTCTACAAGTGTTTGTTTCACATAGAACTTGGAACGCCATAACTACGTGCAGTAATGGCTCCTGGATATCTGAAGCTGGATAAATACCTAAAAGCGTCATATGAACAATAAATTCATTCTCTGCCTGATGTTTGCCTTTTACCTTTGCGACCCAGTCAGCCCAAATGGAGATCTACTGATTATTATAATGACGGTCGTCTGCCTCGCACATGACTTTGTCATATTTATATTATTGAAATTAAAACGTTATTGATAAATTTGGAATCCCTGGGACGAATACTTTGCCAGAACCAATGTCGGTAAAATGTAAAAACGATCGACATTCTAGAATCATACGTTATTTCGTACGGAACCCTCAATTTACGAGCCCTACTCGCCCCTCCCCACTTTTTAGTGTTGGTAACGGGTACCTTCCGCCATATACTGTACAGTAAATTTGCTTAATGTGTATCAATCTAGATTTAGATGTAGTTCACTGCACGAACTTTACACTAATTTTCTTAGAAACTATGATTGTCTGAAATAGGAAATCTATATTACTAAACAACAATACTTCGACCTGGAGCACAGTAGCCGATCCCATTTTTAGACTTCCTGTTCAACGTCTTCCATGAATAATAAAGACCTAATTTTCAATATTTCCCATAATTTTTGTCCGAATTTTATAATTCTAATGCTGTCATAATCTACTCATTAAGAGGTATAATACTGTGTTAAAAGTTGAACGCAAATGACAATTATTGCAGTTAGAAACTGTGTGCTTGTCTTGAGGCACTTTAAGTAACGGCAGATGCGCGGAATTTATTAATCCATTATTTTAGAATGAACGAACATAGCGATTTCCAGTAAACACATAACTTCAGACTTTCTCTAGTTCACACCGCCGCCCCCCTCACAAAATGATGAAAGGAAAAAAAGTATAATCACATACTACATTTCCGCTTTTCACTCAGCAAAGCGCCAGCTTCAGGTAGGCATGAAGCTTTAATTCATTACTTGTTTAGAACTATCCGTATTCACAACATAGTTTATACACAGTATCCAAATACATCACTGAATTTACCTGCAAAATTATATCATTGTACGCCGTAGATCAGAAGATGGGCCTACTCGACCATAAACACAGAAATGCGTGATAAACTAGCTTTTGTTTAAACTGCAGCTCAGATTACCCATTTCTTTTTCATCTTGTATTTCAAAATGAGAGCACTTGGTGACTTCTAAGAATCTTTAAGCGTAATTTCAAACCTTTCGTAAACTTTTCGTGCCTTACGTGTTTAAAGCAGACTACCAACACATTGACCCATTCTGCTACTCTTCGTTACTCACGTCTTCCTTCGATTTACTCTCAACACATACTGTTTACATGTTAGACTGTTCATTCCACTCAAACAAGCAAGTGTTCAAATTCATTGAGGATAGCAATGTAGTCAGCGAATCAGATCATTGACAACCTTTCACTCCGAATTTTAATCCCACTCCTAAGCATTTCCTTTACTTCGTCATTGCCTTTTAGATGTATAGATTGAACGAAGAGGCGAAAGACTATCTCTGACAGGCACACCTTATAATCCGAGCACTTCGTTCCTGGTCTTCTGTTCTATTTGATCCCTCTAAATTCTTGAACATTACGTATATCGTCCGTCTTACCATGTTCAAATGGCTCTGAGTACTATGGGACTTAACATCTATGGTCATCAGTCCCCTAGAACTTAGAACTACTTAAACTTAACTAACCTAAGGACATCACACAACACCCAACCATCACGAGGCAGAGAAAATCCCTGACCCCGCTGGGAATCGAACCCGGGAACACGGGCGTGGGAAGTGAGAACGCTACCGCACGACCACGAGATGCGGGCTCTTTCCATGTAGCTTACTCCTATTGTTCCCAGCGTTTCGAATTTCTTGGGCCATTTTGCTTTTTCTAACCCTTTTTGTAGTTCGACAAATCCGCTGAAAGTGCTTTTATACACTCCTGGAAATTGAAATATGAACATCGTGAATTCATTGTCCCAGGAAGGGGAAACGTTATTGACACATTCCTGGGGTCAGATACATCACATGATCACACTGACAGAACCACAGGCACATAGACACAGGCAACAGAGCATGCACCATGTCGGCACTAGTACAGTGTATATCCACCTTTCGCAGCAATGCAGGCTGCTATTCTCCCATGGAGACGATCGTAGAGATGCTGGATGTAGTCCTGTGGAACGGCTTGCCATGCCATTTCCACCTGGCGCCTCAGTTGGACCAGCGTTCGTGCTGGACGTGCAGACCGCGTGAGACGACGCTTCATCCAGTCCCAAACATGCTCAATGAGGGACAGATCCGGAGATCTTGCTGGCCAGGGTAGTTGACTTACACCTTCTAGAGCACGTTGGGTGGTACGGGATACATGAGGACGTGCATTGTCCTGTTGGAACAGCAAGTTCCCTTGCCGGTCTAGGAATGGTAGAACGATGAGTTCGATGACGGTTTGGATGTACCGTGCACTATTCAGTGTCCCCTCGACGATCACCAGAGGTGTACGGCCAGTGTAGGAGATCGCTCCCCACACCATGATGCCGGGTGTTGGCCCTGTGTGCCTCAGTCGTCTGCAGTCCTGATTGTGGCGCTCACCTGCACGGCGCCAAACACGCATACGACCATCATTGGCACCAAGGCAGAAGCGACTCTCATCGCTGAAGACGACACGTCTCCATTCGTCCCTCCATTCACGCCTGTCGCGACACCACCCCAGGAGCAACAGTGTCCCTAATTTGCTGGGAAGTGGCGGTGCGGTCCCCTACGGCACTGCGTAGGTTCCTACGGTCTTGGCGTGCATCCGTGCGTCGCTGCGGTCCGGTCCCAGGTCGACGGGCACTTGCACCTTCCGCCGACCACTGGCGACAACATCGATGTACTGTGTAGACTTCATGCCTCACGTGTTGAGCAATTCGGCGGTACGTCCACCCGGCCTCCCGCATGCCCACTATACGCCCTCGCTCAAAGTCCGTCAACTGCACATACGTTTCACGTCCACGATGTCGCGGCATGCTACCAGTGTTAAAGACTGCGATGGAGCTCCGTATGCCACGGCAAACTGGCTGACACTGACGGCGGCGGTGCACAAATGCTGTGCAGCTAGCGCCATTCGACGGCCAACACCGCGGTTCCTGGTGTGTCCGCTGTGCCGTGCGTGTGATCATTGCTTGTACAGCCCTCTCGCAGTGTCCGGAGCAAGTATGGTGGGTCTGACACACCGGTGTCATTGTGTTCTTTTTTACATTTCCAGGAGCGTATTTCTTGTTTCTACTATTAAATGCAAGGCCAGAACAGCCTCTCTCGCGCATTTACCTTTCCGAATGTGGAACTCATCGTCGTCTAACAGCTTCTTGATTTTCTCTTCCATTCTTCTGTATATTATTCTTGCTAGCCACTTAAATGCGTCAAATGTTAAGTTGATTTCGTTATAATTCGTGCACTTATCTGCTCTTGCTATCCTTGCTATTGTGTGATGGCCATTATTTCCAATGTCTCCAGTCACATAGATTCTACACATCAACCTGCAACTTCCCAATTTAGAGGAACCATCTCTCCTGCCTAATGTGATTCGACGTTTCTCAAAGCTGCATTAAACTCTGATGCTAATATTGGATCCCCTGTGACTCTAAAACTAGACCACCTATGTCTTCTAACTGGTCTCTCATTTCTTTGAATGTCACGTCATCAGAGGAGTCGTCCTTCTCGTAGTGGCCTTCAGTACACCGTTTCCATTTTTCTGCTCTCCAGCACTCCCTCTGTAACCTAGTCTCTCCTCGGCGTTGCCCCATTTATGTTGATACCCTTGCTTTTAATTTCACCTAATGTTGTTTTAACTTTTCTGTATGCTGATTCTAACCCCGTGGCCATTTTGTTTTCGATATTTTTGTATTTTTGCTGCTGCCATTTCACCTCAACTTCCCTGTACTTTCAGGTTATTTCTCTTCACTGTCATGCTTTGCTATATTCCTATATGTATGTAAAACTTTTTCGTCCATCTATCGAAGTATTCATTTTGTTACCGAATATCTCTTTCTACCTCTACACCTGCACCTATCTCTATATAACTATTGTGCAGTTCTCGCTTAAGTGCCAGGCAGAGAGTTCATCCAGCCAGTTTCAGACTATTCTCTACCGTTCCACTCTCGAATAGTGTGTGGGTGAAATGAATACTTATATCGTTCAGGACAAGCTGGGATTTCTCTTATTTGATGATAATTTCTTCCAGTGTATGTTGGCTTCAGTAAAATATGTTGGTGTTCAGAAGAGAACGTGGGAGATTGAAATATTGCGAAAAAATCTTGCCGCAACGAAAACGCTTGTGTTTTAATGATTGTCACCCCAAAGAGCTTATGCATAACACTCTCGTAATAGAAAACGAGCTGCTTTCTTTTGACATTCACTTTGTTCTCCGTCAGTTCTGTGTGTTAATCGTCCCATACCGCACAGCGATACTCTAGCGGAGGACGGACAAGCGCAGTGTAGGCGTCTTTTGAGTGTTCTACCAATAAACCGCGGTCTTTGGTTTGACTTCGCCACAACAGTACATATGTTCTAGTTCGTTCTAGTGTTGTTCGTAATTGTAATTCCAATGTCTTTAGTTGAACAGACAACCTTTATGCTTGGGTGATTAATTATGTTGATGGAAACTGAGGAATTCCTTTTTGTACTCATATGGATGATCTCACACCTTTCCGTATTTAGAGTCAATTCTCATTTCCACACTATACAGATATCATGTCTAAATCATTTTGAATTTTCTTCTGTTTTGATAAGTTAACTAGACGGTAAAAAGCTGGAGCATCAGCAATCAATAAAAGATAAGCTTATCAGTTAGTCTCCTTATCATTTTATATCGATTAAGAGCAGTATCGGGCCTATAATACTTCCTTGAGGTCATGTTGACAAAACACTCCACATTTGCAGAACTTCTAAGAGAACATGACCACAAACTAATCTCTAGAGAAGATGACATGAAAATAATTAGGATCGACAGTAAAAAACACCTAACACTGCAAGAAAATTACCACATACTGAAAACCAAAGTAGAAAGAAAAACCCTGTTGAATTACCAAGTACACATGCCAAGTAATTAATTACATACACTTATACATAAACTGATAGAATAACGCTCCCAAAGAGGATTAATATGTTAATACTGTCCAATGTAATAATAATACCATCCAACATCTTTTACTCACTTATCCAGGAACCGCTCCACAGCATACTGAAAGGAAAAGTCAAATCAGCTGTTACCAAAGTTTTCAACCCCTCTCTAACAGCTCGTAAAACACCATAAAATTGAAACCACCAAATTCCCCCTCCCCCCCCACAAAAAAAGAAATGAGCACTCGTCGGCTCTCTCTCTCTCTCTCGCTCTCTCTCTCTCTCTCTCTCTCTCTCTCTATCTCTGTCTATCTATCTGTCACCCAGACACACACACGGTAAAAATATCATGAATAGAAGTTAGTTTTGAACATATACTTCGTGCTTTGTTAAGTTGGCAACAAGTAGATAAACATGACATAGAGGAGGAAACATGTAACTGAGTCGCAATAATTACGTCTTGAAAAGCAATGTCCGGCGAAATAGTAATATCGAGTGGCAAAAAAAAAATAAAGTGCACCACAGGAAAGAATGAGAAACATGCTGAACGGTATGGAGGTCAGAACGCAAAGTTGTGCCTATATGGCAGTACTAAAAGTGCTAGTGCGATTTTCAGACCAGACGTGAGAAAACGCAGATCAGAAAATCGTAAGTAATTACTCTTTTACAAAAAAATCGCGACGTCAACTGTTTCATAATCTAAAACTAACAAAACTGTATCCTTATAGATCCCACTGATATTGCCATATAACAAGATAAGGCGAAACGTGTATGGAATGAATAAATTAAGTAGCAGCGGGAAAAGGCAGTTTCGTTTACAAAACAAGTGTTTTCTGAGTACCCTGTATGCAAATAAGGAACAGTTCTTGACACTGTACTTTGCAGCTCAACACGTAAACAACAGTTTGATTGCTATAATACAGTATAATTCTTACATTCATAATATTTAAAATACTTTAGTAATTACTCAAAAGAAATAAGTGTTTAATTGATGTCGATTCTATTAACACAGAAGCCGAAGATTCACGTAACAGAAATCAGACACACTATAATGCTCGTAGCTATATGGGTCGGTACGTTACAGCAAAGCAAAAGAGGACTGCGCTCGAATACTTCAGCGCCCGACACAGGTGGGAAACTGATACACGCCCAGATTTTGCCCGTAGCTGTTCGCTGCAGATGACGTGCCTGGCGCTCGATATTGTACTTCCATTTTTGCGTTGACCACAGAAGCGAGCAGCAACAATTGAGACAATAACTTATTTCCCGGCATTTACTTGCACATTGCATCAGATCGTGCACATAGTGTTCCTTTTTTTTATTTAACGTTGATATTACGTTCGTGGCAGTAACTACCCCGCCGCCAAAATATCTGCCAGTGCATGAAATTAGCACGGTATCGAAACTTGGCAGTTTTTTCTGCTGACAGAGAATTTGTAAGAGGTCGCAGCGTTGTGTTAGAGATATTCCTGAATATGAAACCGTTCTCCCTAAATATTAGTGTAATTGTATTGTGGCGTCCCTGTTTATTTACTCTAAAACACGTGAGTAGTGATATGTACAACACCGAAGACATATGAATATTTGTCAAGTAAAGACAAAAGTTCAAAAATGGTTCAAATGGCTCTGAGCACTATGGGACTTAACTTCTGAGGTCATCAGTCCCCTATAATTTCGAACTACTGAAACCTAACTAACCTAAGGACATCAAACACATAAATGCCCGAGGCAGGATTCTAACCGGCGACCGCAGGGGTCGCGCGGTTCCAGACTGTAGCGCCTAGAACCGATCGGCCACACTGGCCAACAAAAGACGAAAGTGCTACTTAATAAGTATGCAATCACAAGTTAATACATTAAGAACGATTGGGAAGTCTGTGAAACACATATCACTTGCCATATGGGAAACTGTAGGTAGAGCATTTCAGCCAACGGTGATATTACTTTCCTTGAAGGAATAATTTACTCGTTCACTTGGAACGGCGTGCACAGTGATGGGGTAGTCATCTGAAGTATGGAGTGTTGCCTTTACTTTTCCAGAAAACAAGAGGTTAGCGACCGTACCAGGGTTTTTCATCTTTGATAGAGCTCTACAGCTACACAGAACTGTTTTGCGACTGCAATCACAAAGTTTCGTCTGCGATGGGCCTATTGTACCGACCCGAATTTGTGAGATGTTATTTGATGTACTGGAGATTAAAAATTATGTACACTTACACATCGAGCTTTCGTAACATCTAGTATAACTTTCTCCCTATGTGCATAACATACGCTAGGCTGCCAACATACAGCGTTTTCGGGATAATCGGGATGGAGAAAGAAATGGAAATCCATCAGTATAAACAACAGCCAAAATTTAAGGACAAATCTGACTTGTATTTTGTCTTAGAAATGGTCTCTTATCGCGGTTTGACGAGCCGGAGAATCCGCTAAAAAGCATCACCCTAGAGAGCAGCCGCTCCACAAATCAGCTAGCGCTGCTGTCGCCGCCACAGTGTTATGCGTGAACCACCACCCCCTCCCCCCATCACCCTACCACCCCCCGGCGCCCTGTTGGCGTTACAGCGTAGGGGCCGACATCATCGAGTTCGCTCTCGTATATTTCGTTGTACTTGCCCTTGTTTGGTTCTTGTTGTTGCTATGTATAGGCTCTCGATCTGATTCGCTCTCCTGACTTCTCCTTCCACCGTTTTGTCTTCGTTGTCCGTCCATCGTTGTTACGGTCTTTCCGTATTTTTTTAGCGATTTAAAATCGACGCCCTCCTGCTCATATCCGATTTCGGTTAGTATAATTCCCTATGAGAAAAGATGTCGACACTGTCTTATGGATGCGAAACTTCCGCAACTCGTGGAGCAACAACAGCAACAGCTGCTCTTGTAGCAGCATTTGCAACAGCAGTTCTAACAGCAGTTCCAAGAACAGTTGCATCAGCAAACCGACGTGCTACATCAGGAAATTCAGAATCTGTTAGAACGCTTTCACATTCTGTTTAACAGCCCGTCCAGGCTGTGCTCGTTTCCTAGGCAGAACCTCGCTTACCTGGGATTCCACCGTTTAACGACACCAAAGAGGACTGGAACATGGATTTACAATAGCTGAAACAGCTCAACGCTACTTTTTGCTCTTCCTTTATTGGGCTTCCTTGGAGACAATTTTGTTACTAAATATGTCCCGCCTCGAAGACTGTTGTACTCACATTCGATGTGATGTATTAGTTGCGGTCGACCCTTTACTTTCAACAATTTAATGTGTTTGATTAGGCCAGTGAGTTCCATCGATACCACAAGCAACTGGATCAATCATTTCGCTCAAGGGTGACAGATTGGCAAGGAGTGAGTCGACATAGTAACCTCATTTAAAAAACCTCTTATGTGAATCTCTTGATTTCAGACTTGGTGGTCGAATTGGCTCCCAGTCCCGAAGTGTGCACTACTGCTTGACAATCTGTTCTTGGAAGACATTTCGAAAATGACGCACTCTTTCGTGACATCACAAGCAGCAAAAGAACGCCTTATGGCTCGTACCTAGATAGCAGTGGTTCATCTGCAACCAAGGTGATGGAATTCTCGCCAGTATAACCAGTGAGGTCTCTCAGCTTGTCCCAATTGTCTCATGACGGACCAATTTGCAGACTGTCCAGGTCGCTGGGCACACTGAACCCTTTGTCGAAAGAAAGAGCATCTCTGAACTGTCTGCCATCAAACACTGGGGTACGTCACAGATGAAAACCTTTGCAAGGAAACATGCCTACTATCTGGGATTGAACAAAAACATGGAAGCCGTAATCCACAATCTTATCTGCATGTGCCCAAATTCAGGCTGCCCGCTCCCCATCGCCCCAGGAACCGCATTCTTCTAGACTTTGAGGTCCCTTTCTGGCCTCTGTGTGCTGCATTCTCATAGACGCTTATTGCATGTGGTTAGCATGGCGTTCGCCAGTGCAGCTGCGACATTGAATTGACTTATCCAGATTTTCGCTATCGAAGGGCTTCCCCACACCCTCATGACAGGCGATGGTCCCGACTCCATGGCGACAGCCTTTAAACGGTTCTGCAGGGTCAATGCCATAAAAATATGTTTAGTTCACTCTTTCTCCCACCCTGTAACGTCGAAGCAGAGTGGATGATTCGACAGCTCAACAATGAATGTTGGAAGCAGTGGTTGTGTTCACCACCGCAATGGAATTCACAATGTTCCTCAGCATCTACAGGACCAACTCTGTCGATGTCTGCAGCGTTGATGTGGATCAAACCTTTAGTGAAGGCTGGCTTCAGTGGTGGCCACTTGTGGGTGGTGCCTTATGACCATTGATAATCTGAAGGGTTCGGAATGTTATCACATCCAGCTCCATCCCCTCCTACTGTCTGGACAACCATTTGTGCGTCTTTCGCATTTGGAGTGCCCATCCTAGCAAACCCCTCAACCACATTGGTATAATTTCCACTCCAGGGCACCATAAGCACTTCCTGTGGACGCAGGTATGCAGACCTCACCGCAGTCATCTCCTATATCGCCATTTCCCTATGCCTTGCCCAGTGCCCCATGTTCTGTTTCTCAGCTGGTGATCTCCTCTGTTGGGACAACAAGTGTGCCACCATTCCACCTTACGAAACGTCGTCCAGGGCACTTCTGGCGCTATGCGTCCATTTCCTGGGAGAAGGGATCTGGTATCCCGGCCTGACGAGCCTGAAAGTCCACCAGAATGGATGGACCTAGACGATAGCCACTATGTGTCGGTGTTCATATTTGCTAGCACTGCTATCGCCGCCTCAGCACTAAGTGCGGTCCAAGCCCCCCTCGTTCTTTGGGTCCTGCTATTGCTACCTCTAGGCTTTCGATCTGATTCACTCTCTCTGGACTTGTCATTGTGCTATGTTGTCTTTGTTATTAGCCACTAGTTCTTCAAGACCACTGTGCAATTCTTTCTCCAGACTCAGATTAAAAATGGTTTAAGACACGGATATAATACTTCGTTCCTGCTGTTCAGTATATGTATCGGAGAAGCTATGAAGGAAATAGAAGCGAGATTCAAGAGAGGGTTAAAAATTCACGATGAAAGGATGTGAGTGATAATGTTCGCTGAGGACGTTGCTATCCTCAGTGAAAGTGAAGAAGGGTTACAGGATCTGTTGAATGCAGGAACAGTCTAATAAGTGCAGAATATAGATTGTGGGAAAAACGAAGAAACACGAAGGTAATGACAAGGAGTGGCAATAAGAACAGCGAGGAACTTAACATAAGGATTTCTAATCTCTAAGTAGACGAAGTTAAAGAATTCTGGTAGCTAGGAAACAAAATGCCCCGTGATGGATAGGGCAAGGAAGACATAAATAGCAGACTAGCACTTGCAAAGAGGGCATTCCTGGTCAATAAATGTCTACTGCTGCCAAACATAGGCCTTAATTTGAGAAACAGATTTTTGAGAATATTCGTCTGGAGCACAGTACTGTGTGGTAGTGAAACATGGACCCTGGGAAAACTGGAAGAGAAGAGAACCAAAGCATTCGCGATGAGGTGCTGCAGAAGAATGTTGAAAATTAGGAGAGCTGGTGAGGTAATGAATGAGGAGGTCCCCAGTGCAGTTGGCGAGGAAAAGAATGTATGGAAGACACTGACAAGAAAAGGGATAGGATGACAGGACATCTGTTAAGAAATCAGGGAATAACTTGCATGATACTAGAGGGAGCTGTGGAGGATAAAAACTGTAGAGGAAGAGAGATATTTGAATACGTCGAGAAAATAATTGAGGATTTGACTGCAAGTGGTGCTTTGAGGTGGAAAGATTGACACGGGAGAGGAATTCCTGGTGGGCAGCATTAAACCAGTCAAAAGACTGATGACAAAAAAGATAAGAGAACAAAGTGTTCGCCCTTTAAATACGGTACGTCTGCTTCTAGACATGACGGCTAGAAGACGGTATTGAAATGTGGCACTATTATTGGTTCAAAATCCATCATTTGCTTTTGTTAAAAGAAAGATGGCTCAAAATAGTGTCACTAGTATGTTCGCGGTGTGTGTGTAAAGGAACGGTGGTATGAAACAATGGAAGCTCCACACGAAAATTTCCAGAGTTTTTATTACGATTTTTATAAAGCGATTTTTGGGAATCACCATCGAAAAGACGACTTACAATTAGTCTGCAAAATTTCGCCTGGGTCGTATTTCCGTCAGCGATTAATTTCGAGAAATTCTATCAGAATCAGGTGTTGTTAAAAACGTTGTTGCTATACGCAACATGACAATAGCATCGGCATGAGACTCACGCTGAGACAGTTAACCGTTGGCGCACCGAAGACTGCATTTCAGCTGAGGATAACTGTTGAACTGGGAACACATTTTGACAGAAAAACATCAACAAGCTCTTCTCGTTTAGTGTAAGAGCATGCTAAAAAAATTGAGGAAATGCAAAATACTTGTGTAGAGTCGTAACAGGAGACAAAAAAAGGTTACATTCGTACGGGGCGGAAACTAAGGAGAAATCAACACTCTGGGATTAACCAAAATCGGCTATAGTGATTTGTTAACGAAGCACTTCCAAGAAAATTGTGTCTTGTTTCTTTGGCTACAATGGATATGTCTAGACTTACGTCATGTACGGTATGCATAGAAATAAATAACTGATGAATCACAAATAGTGCATAGGTACTTTATATTAGCACAACACATAGCAGCAAAGTTCAAAATAATGTTGACTCCGATAGACAGCAGAAGGACCATGCTTCTCTGACACAAGACGGACAAGAGTCTTTTGTAATGGTGATCGCGCCAGTCACTATTAAACACAAGTTCGCCGCGTAAATTCCACAGAAACAGTACCAATCTAGTGGCATCGACCTCCGTGTTGGAGAAAACGAAGGCGCTGAGGGAGCTGTACCGCGATTTGGTGTGACTGCTGAATATCGTCTTCCGGAGCAGTGCCGCGGTGGTGTATGTCGGATCCGTAGGCTGGCTTGCACTGGACGGAGCCGGTGAACACGGAAGGAGTGAGACATTGCTTTGGACCGACGAGAGCTGGATGCGGTCGGTGTAAAGCCCAGGGAGTGAGCATAATCTGCGTTTTAGCTGTCGAGAGAACTTGCAAGGAAACTGTTGGCCAGAGTGGGGTCACTTCTGTCGCTCGTTGGAACAGCCAGTGCTGTGCTCCTCGAGTAACAGCGTAGCCTGCCTGCTAGTGGTCGACCAATATCTTAAACAGGCAGCAGGTAGAATGATATCGCGCAACGCATGGCGAGCAATTGACTTGCAGATGCAACATAATATCTGCGATTTCAGCAGTAGACAATGCGAGTGCTACTTGAGGACGAGGCTGACGCATCTGGTAGCGTTTGGTATACGGCAGCGTGTCAACGGGCATATCGCTCTATATCGGCAATAAAGTTTCTAAGACATGTGGTGTACTTGCGAATCTCGACGCCTAAACTGTCTCCGGAGGAAAAGTCCCTGCAATACGCAAGCAAACTACTCGCTGGCCGTTGTTGTTGTTCTGGAAGCAAATATAGTCGGCGAACGAAAGGATAGAGGAAAGGAAGTTGCCTTGGAATACAGAAGAACAAATCATGCTGACACCTACATAATAAAAGGTCTTGTGATACACATTTCTGTGTTGAACCACGAAGAACTGAAACTTTCTGGCAGATTAAAACTATGTGCCGGACCGAGACTCGAACTCGGGATTTTCGCCTTTCGCGGGCAGGTGCTCTACCAACTTAACTACCCAAGCACGACTCACGCCCCGTCCTCACAGCTTTACTTCTGCCAGTACCTCGTCTCCTACCTTCCAGACTTCACAGAAGCCCTCCTGCGAACCTTGCCCAGCTAGCACTCCTGAAAGAAAGGATATTTCGGAGACATGACTTAGCCACAGCATGGGGGACGTTTCCAGAATGCAGCGGTCCGTCACACAGTTTTAATCTGCCAGGAAATTTCACATCAGCGCACACTCCGCTGCAGAGTGAAAATCTCATTCTGGAAACATCCCCCAGGCTGTGGGTAAGCCATGTCTCCGCAATATCCTTTCTTTCAGGAGTGCTAGTTCTGCAAGGTTCGCAGAAGAGCTTCTGTAAAGTTTGAAAGGTAGGAGACGAGGTACTGGCAGAAGTAACGCTGTGAGGACGGGGCTCGAGTCGTGCTTGGGTAGCTCAATTGGTACAGCACTTGCCAGCGAAAGGCAAAGGTCCCGAGTTCGACTCTCGGTCCGGCACACAGTTTTAATCTGCCAGGAAATTTCACATCAGCGCACACTCAGCTGCAGAGTGAAAATCTCACACTGAAGAACAGACCACCAGCACGATATATCGTTCAAAGTATCACATATAGTGTATTTTTTACAACAATAACTGTTTAAAGTAAATGTGTAAGGCGTTCTTGTGTTCCTTTCTTTTGTTGTACGTATGAACATCGCGGTTATCGTCAATAGCTGACGGCTGTTCTTCGCACAGACATTCTACTTACCGACGGCCGTCCACCGAAAACGGAAGACTGAAGCTGTGTATAACTTTCCTCAAAGATAATTTGTTTAGTGAAAACAATTTACTATAAAAAATGTGTTGGATTTTCTCAATATTGTAATGAGTTTTTCTTCTGATCACGATCAAATTAACGACTATTTGGTTGCAGTTCTTGAATATTTTAATGCTTGGCGTGGTACTGTATTCTTTGGAGGTGTACATTGCAACTTAAATTTATTGAGAAGATAAAAGTCAGCCTTTGTATTATTAAGATTTTATAAAGTCTCTGCAAAAGATTTTAACCTCTTAACATATCTACATGGATGTCCCGAATTCCAGTGGAAGAAGTACTTATAATCTGAGAACTAAAACAACGTGAGAAGTGAGGTGAGAAATGATATCTCTGGTTTTAAAATTGTTCATCAAGATACCAGGAGGCTATAAAGTGCGGCTACTGGCGGAGGTCCCTTATGGGCTGTAATTATCGTATGGCAGCGGAACTTGTTAGATATGGTAATGCGGTAATGTGAAATCGATTTACGCTGGAAAAAAATTCCAGTTTTGGCCACCACGTGCAGCTCTGGCGCTGTACAGTATCTCATCGATGTCCATAGTATTCATGTTGAACAAACTTTGTAAGTGGTAGATAATACACTACTAGCTATTAACATTGCTACACCACGAAGATAATGTGCTACAGACGCGAAATTTAACCGACAGGAACAAGACGGTGTGATATGCAAATGGTTAGCTTTACAGAGCATTCGCACAAGGTTGGCACCGGTGGCGACAACTACAACGTCATGACATGAGGAATGTTTCCAACCGATCACATACACAAACGGCAGTTGACCTGCGTTGCCTCGTGAAACGTTGTTGTGATGCCTCGTGTAAGGAGGAGAAATGCGTACCATAACGTTTCCGACTTTGATAGGTTCACGAGGGTAATACGGAACCCTGTGCTGGATCCAAGCGGCATCGTATCACTAGCAGTCGAGATGACAGACATCTTATCCACATGGCTGTAACGGATCGTACAGCCACGTCTCGATCCCTGAGTCAACAGATGAGGACGTTTGCAAGACAACAACCATCTGCACGAACATTTCGACGACTTTCGCAGCAGCATCGACTATCAGCTCGGAGACCATGGCTGCGGTTACCCTTGACGTTGCACCACAGACAGGAGCGCCTGTGATGGTGTACTCAACGACGATCCTGAGTGCACGAATGGCAAAACGTAATTTTGTTCGGATGAATCTAGGTTCTGTTTACAGCATCATAATGGTCGCATCCTCGTTTGGCGACATCGTGGTGAACGGACATTGGAAGCGTGTATTCGTCATCGCCATACTGGCGTATCACCCGGCATGATGGCATGGGGTGCCATTGGTTACACGTCTCGGCCACCTCTTGTTCGCACTGACAGCACTTTGAACAGTGGACGTTACATTTCAGATATGTTACGACCCATGACTCTACCCTTCATTCGATCGCTGCGAAACCCTACATTTCAGCAGGATAATGCACGACCGAATGTTGTAGGTCCTGTACGGGCCTGTCTGGATACATAAAATGTTCGACTGCTGCCCTGGCCAGCACATTCTTCAGATCTCTCACCAACTGAAAACGTCTGGTCAATGGTGGTCGAGCAGCTGGCTCGTCGCAATACGCCAGTCACTACTCTTGATGAACTGTGGTATCTTGTTGAAGCTGCATGGGCAGCTGTACCTGTACACGCCATCCATGCTCTGTTTGACTCAATGCCCAGGCGTATCAAGGCCGTTATTACGGGCAGAGGTGGTTGTTCTGGGTACTGATTTCTCAGGATCTATGCATCCAAATTGCGTGAAAATGTAATCACATGTCAGTTCTAGTATGATATATTTGTCCAATGAATACCCGTTTATCATCATCATTTATTCTTTGTGTAGCAATTTTTATGGCCATTAGTGTAGTAAAATCACCATTAGGCCCATCTCACTTGTTTGACGTTTTCTGTCGACATTCCGTACCTAACCCATTACATGTGGCAACTTTTTTATCGCGTTTCTTACATTCACAGCGCCATATTTGCAGGTGATAAACAAAACCAGAACTATTTGTCTCAAGTGTAAAGCGGTAGTGCATTAGTGCATTAGAATATCTACTAAATATGGGTACCATGAGATAAGTACAGACAAAGCTGGACCTAAGTGAGTAGCTGCACTTTAACTATAAAAACCCAGAATATTTTCGTGAATAAGTTCGATGTTCCTTTTAATGAAAAGCTGTTAATATGGTGTGGATAAAATGATTTCGTATTTCAGTTGTAGCACACAATCCAGAGATCTGGTGAATTCAGCTAAGTTCCATATTACGTATTATTGGTGGATGTGTAGGCAACTCAAACAGTTATCCACTAAATTACGGAGACAGAAATTCTAATATGAAGTACTTATCTTCCTGCCCTATTCCATTTCAAAGGAGAGGAATCTACAAACTATTTCTTTGTGTAAGGAAGTTGTAATGTACTCATAAAAGTTCACAGTGAACATATATCTCAGATAAATTTGTTCATTAAGACGACGTACGTGCAATCTACGCTAAGTTTAAAATAGCTCTACTGTCGTTAACCACTAGTCTCGATGAAATAAGGAAAAACTATCGGAAACATGAAATCATTATTCATCATTGCAATGACAGGTAATATATGGTCCGTATTCATTTGTTTTACTTCCTAACGATGTCTTTTGTTCCCTCATGTCAAAGAGAAAAGACACGTGCAACGACATTCATCGCCTCAATACCTGTGGAACCCTCCAAACACCATGTTTCTGAGGTATGAACTTAAACGTGAAGTAAACGTTTCCACGATCGATTCAGTCCCATGAAAAAGACATAAATATTAGAGGATAATATACTGAGAAAAAATGAAACCATTAGCATCAAAAATGTGATTCTCTTTTATTGTTTCTATGAAAACTTAGGTCGTTCTCCTAAACACTTGACGATAGTGATTCATGTTTCCTGAGAGTGTTCTTTCGTGCAAACTGCCACTTTACTGCACGGACTAAAGCGGCTGCGCAATAAACCGAAGACGACCCGGGGACAATCACATAGACTGCCTGACAAAACAAAGCACACGCACCACGACGTGGATGTGAATTATTATAGGTGTCTCAGTGTTTCACATGAAGTTTCATATCAGCGCACATTTCCTGCACAATGAAAATCTCTTTCTAGAAATATCCCACAGGCTGTCGCTAAGACACGTCTCCACAATATCCATTCTTCGAGAATTGCTAGTCCTGCAAGTTTCTCAGGAGAGCTTTTGTGAAGTTTAAATGGTAGGAGCTGTAGTAATGGCAGAAGTAAAGCTGTGAGGACGCGTCGTCCGTCGTGCTTTGATAGCTTAGTCAGTAGGATACTTCTCCACCAAAGGCAAAGGTCCCCATGTCGAGTCTCGATCCGGCACACAGGTTTAATCTTCCAGGAAGTAGCATGGCCGTAGTTCATGTTCGTTGCTGTTGCCACGCCTGGAAAGCTTTATAAGGGGGGGGGGGGGGGGGGGGTGAACATCGTCAGGTGTTGAATGACCACTTTGAAGCACATGGAGATACCGCGTACTCACGTGAGACGGCGTCTTCAGCACCTGGCAGAGACTGAAAGGGGATTCATTGTGAGTCTCCATTTGGAGATTTGGTCGAATAGTGCAATATGCAATTTTTTGGGGTACTTGAGCGCTGCTAAGCTCGTTGTCAAAGTTGTGTTCGACCACATTTGGCCGCGATAAGAGAGGATCGCCGTGTTGTGTACCAAGTACGTCGTAGCCCCGTCACATTTCCACTCTCCATCTCAGAACAAGTAACGATATCCCAGCAAAATTCCACGTTATTCTGCACTATTTACACACATCAGCAGCAGATGGACTAAGGAATTACCATCCTACGATCAAGGTGCCATGAACTTCACAACAGACAGTCGCGTTTGGAATGGTGCCGTGACCAGGAAGCATGGACTGCTGATTAATGACGTCGCATTGTGTTCAGCTAAGAAGCACTGATATACAGTACCGCGGATGACCATCGTCGATGAGAATGTCGGCGACCTGGGAAGAGGTTCCATTGTTCCAGTACTTTTCAGAGGCACAGCAGTTTTAATGCTGGCGTCGTGGTGTTGGAGCAATCGGGTATGACTTGATGTAACGGCTTGTAGTGACTGAGGGAAGGCCGAAAACGGTACGTCACTGACACTCTGTGTACTCAAGTGTTACCTCTACTGCGTCAGCAACCTAGTGACATTTTCCAAAAAGCTATTCCGCACCGTTGTGTAGCTAACATCTTGGTTCTCCTTGAAAAGATAGTAATTTACGTGAACTATGGAACTTAGACAATAAAGCTTGAAAAACTGACTTCTGTGAATAACAATGCGGCAGCCTGTGGACTCTCAACTACTTCAGCAACATTGCGTACTCTTTTAAGCTGCGGAATGGACAATTTATGACGGCATGTTTTAGATTCTCGCTGCGTAGTTCCTGACATTATAGTTTGCGGGTATACAATCGGATGTCAGTGTGAATCGCGCATGCTATTTAGATTATCGACTAAGTTGCCATTATCATGTTTACTGAAGAGACCAGAACCCTTCAGAGAACGGAGCCCTCTAACGGACGACTCCTAACTTTGTGATGCTGATAATGCAAATGCCAAGTTACAGCAGCCAACTTGTATATATTCCTTATATACACTGCCTCGTAAAAAAAAAGCAATATGGCATACCCAGAAGGGCAGTAGGAAAAGAAATGAAATTTTGTTGGATCAGAAGGTAACTGACGTTATTACAATGACGAAAAAATCGAGTCAAATTAATGAAGAATTTGGCACTGTGAGCCTCTCAACATGACGCTGCACTAGAATACCTGTGTTTTTTGGTGGAATATGGGACCAGTCTTCTGTCTGCTACTTCAATATTTATGACTTACATATGTTCGTTTTTGTTGAGCACGATGCGGTTTCTCTCTGAGTTACCAGCAGGTAGCAAGGTTGTTGCAACAATTATCCATAGTATCCTCACATAGAGTGTTGTTAAAACACGTCCTTGTTTACCTCCAAGTGACACCACTTGAAGGTACAACTTGTGGGCTTATTGTGGGCAGAGTCTGACTAGGATATTCAACGTGTTTCTTTTTCTTACGACAGTTTAGCTATTATTTTTTTGTTTTCAAACTGCAGTATCATGTCGACGGACGTTATTTTAAAGCAATAAATATATCTTTCAAATTACGGCATCAGTTTTCAGTCACTGTTGTTAACGTACCAAAGTTAAAGCATTCGGGGCTCATTATCATGCTTTCAATGTATGTCACTTACAATAACTTCAGCGATTTACACACTGAAGATATCTTTACGAGCATGCATTTGAGCTGCAAATTCTATTTTTTCTCCACAATATTTCTATGACTGATCCAGTTATACTATGGCTATCAGATCAGTTCAGAAGAAACAGCGAAGTGGAACAGTACAGTCAGTGCGACCAACCGCCTCAAAACAAGCTCCATGGGTTATTTGAAGAAACCGCCGAACCAGTGACTGGTAACCCTCAACCCTCCAACCGATCCAGTGTGTTGATCTACAGGCTACAAGATAAACCACTGTTGTGGTGGATAAAATAATGTTCCATCAGCTCCGCTGAAAAATCTTCGTATAATAGCTGACTTGGATCGTCGTTCTCATGCTGACAGTATTCGATACGTTTTAACTATCCAGCATATGTGACGTCAGTATTTCTGAATGATCTCCTGTTTTTGCTTCCATAGGGTGCATGTAATAAATGGTAACTTTGTATCCGTTGTAACAAAGCTGGTCGATTCATTCCTCTTGTTATGTTGTAGTTATCCCAAATTTTTTATTTATTTTTTGCAAAAATCTTCATTAGTTTCATTTCTATGACAAGAGAACACTACCTAAAACTCGAATATTAATTCATGCTTAGGCAACTAATCTCTGTTTCGCTTAATTACAAATCATAAATGTAGTTAATGTACCCAAGAAACGTACTAATTACAAATACCAGTAATTTCAAACTTCGTTATAATTATTCACATGCAAACATATACCCAACCACTAACTTTTGTATAGAGCAGAGAAGAAAGACAGATAAAAAGTTGTAGCATTTACACAGCTAACTTTGGAAACGTGGTAGTAATATTCACACTCATTTAGGTTCGGAATAATTAGTATTCTCAACTAAAACTTTGTAACTGAAGGAGAATCAATATTTTCGCAAATTAGACAGCACAGTTTAACAACAATTATTGTTATATCTAAAAGTTCACATTAAGAAGAATTTCTCTCCACTCTTCAGTTAACCAGGAGTGTAAATTTTTAATTGTAAAACTTTTCCAAACAACAACAAGTAAATGGAGTTTTAATTATTGCAAATTTAAAAGGAACATTTTGGAACTACAATAACGCTTGCTGTCACAATAGGATCAGACAGTGAACTGTATTATTTCTGAATGGTGCACTGACTTTCTTCAAGGACAGTACTTACAGGCCTTTATTCAGTGCCTGTTAACTATTTATTTGCCACACGTTAACAATTCAGTTTAATTGCTTTAGTGTTATGTTACTGCACTCGAATAATCATATTACACGACGTCAACTGAGTGTAGTATGTAGCTAACCTTTTATCTGCGCATAAAGCGTGATAGATGAGACATGATCTGGCCATAAACAGTAGGTTATTCAAATTAAAGTGCTGTTGAAGTGTTTGAACTGCAACCCTGGTGCAGACAACATCATTTAAAATAGCCTACCTTCAACAGCCAGCTTTCAGCCTCACACCGTGTTATTGCATATTTCATTTTACATTTACATTTCTATTAAAATCATCCATTTCACGTGATGCCATGCAAAACATGTGATTCTGCATGTTTTCATGGTCTGTGTCCAGCAGGTGTGAAATGTACAGTGTCACTTCACAGAATGTGCCGCATGAGTAATAGAGTGAGTTTCCAGTGGCGATGCTGGAAATATCTGAAACAGCAGTAATTTTGAAAAAATAAAATTGACTGTACGGATCAGGTAATTGCCTGCGTCGTATTGAAATTCAGAAATGTTTAAACCAGTACGTTATGAAAACAGATGCGCCCAACATGCATACGGTACATGATATATGGAGCGGTATCCATGCCGACTCTGGCGACAGCGTGAAACTAAAGTCTGATCCATAATTGTGTTTAAAGACTGGGTGGAATAAATCTGTGCTGATATGTAAAAGTAAGATGACACTATGAGAGTTTGCAGTACAGATGACATTTGGTGACAGACTTCACGCCTCACGGCCTTTTAGAGTTCGTGAATCGTAATAAACCAGAACATGAATCTGTATTTTCATGTAACAAGAGTGCGAGAAATATGCAAATAAATGCATACTCCTCGTTTTCTGGACACGCTAATGTAGTCTACATATGCAATAGTAAGATATATATTTACATTATATAGCGAGAAAATTCACGCAGAGACATCGATAATGACAAGCAGATAATCCAGTTCATATATGCGAATTAAAACTGTCGTTCATCTTAACTTCATACGCGAAAAGCCTGACAACTTCCAGAGGTCAAAACACGCATATGATTTAAAATAAAATGCTTTTATGTTAATTACTGTCGTGGAAAGCAAACACAGCAGGATAGCTTTCTTTTATTAACAAACTTGCGATACTATTGATTTAGTTCTAGATTCCATCTTCATGATGAAATACTATTTTATATTTACTTCTTTCACATTGATATATACCTTACGCAAAATCCTTATTTATTTCTAAATACACTACTGGACATTAAAATTGCTACACTACGAAGATGAAGTGCTACTGACGTGAAATTTCACCGACAGGAACAAGACGGTGTGATATGCAAATGATTAGCTTTTTGAGGCATTCACACAAGGTTGGCACTGGAGGCGACACCTACAAGGTGCCGACATGAGGAAAGTTTCCAACCGATTTCTCATATACAAACAGCAATTGACCGGCGTTGCCTGGTGAAACGTTGCTCTGATGACTCGTGTAAGGAGGAGAAATGCGTACCACCGCGTTTCCGACTTTGATAAGGTCGGATTGTAGACTATCGTGATTGCGGTTTATCGTATCGCGACATTGCTCCTCGCGTTAGTCGAGATCCAATTACTATATGCAGAATATGGAATCGGTGGGTTCACGAGGGTAATACGGAACGCCCCGGATACCAACGGCCTGGTATCACTAGCAGTCGAGTTGACAGACATGTTATCCGCATGGCTGTAGCGGATCGTGCAGCCTCGTCTCGATCCCTGAGTCAGCAGATGGGGACGTTTGCAAGACAACAACCATCTGCACGAACAGTTCGACGACGTTTGCAGCAGCCTGGACTATTAGTTCGGAGAACATAGCTGTGGTTATCCTTGACGCTGCATCGCAGACAGGAGCGCCTGCGGTGGTGTACTGAACGACGAAACTGGGTGCACGAATGGCAAAACGTCATTTTTTCGGATGAATCCAGGTTCTGTTTACATCATCATGACGGTCGCATCCATGTTCGGCGACATAGCGGTGAACGCACATTGGAAGCGTGTATTCGTCATCGCCATACTGGCGTATCAAATTGCATGGTGGTATGGGGTGCCATTGGTTACACGTCTCCGTCACCTCTTGTTCGCATTGACGGCACATTGAACAGTAGACGTCACAATTCAGATGTGTTACGACCCGTGGCTCTACCCTTCATTCGCCCCCTGCGAAATGCAACATTTCAGCAGGATAATACACGACCGCATGTTGCAGGTCCTGTACGGGCCATTCTGGACACAGAAAATGTTCGAATGCTGCCCTGGCCAGTACATTCTCCAGATCTCTCACCAATTGAAATCGTCTGGCCAATGGTGGCCGAGCAACGGCTCGTCACAATACGCCAGTCTTGATGAACTGTGGTATCGTGTTAATGCTGCATGGGCAGCTGTACCTGTACACGCCATCCGAGCTGTGTTTACTCAATGCACAGGCGTGTAACGGCCGTTATTATGGCCAGAGGTGGTTGTACTGGGTATTGATTTCTCAGGATCTATGCATCCAAATTGTGTGAAAATGTAATCACATGTCAGTGGTAGTATAATATATTTCTCCATTTCTTCTTTGTGTAGCAATTTTAATGGCCAGTAGTGTACATAGTTTAAGCATTTTTTGCTATCGTGCTGTGTCATTACTTCTCGTAAGAATGTGATTTTCCGAATCTGTATGCATTTTAGGTAACATATTGCTCTATTGGCGCATCTGGATTCTTTTTGCAAGTTCTCCTCGATCCTTCAGAACTCATTGTGGTTTCCCAGCGAATGCACTACGATGCTACCGTATAAACGTTCTGTGCTTGTGAACGCATGTAATCGTGTATACGAGCTGCCATAACGGGGAAGGTGGCTTAAAGGATTAAGTGTCCATCCTATTGCACATTTTGCTATTACATGGATGAACTGCAGAAGTTGGTGGAGATTAGTGTTCAGTGCAATTTAATAAATAATTTGAAGCATACGTGTAACTTCAGAAATAGCGAAACCCGTATGAAGCCAATTGTGTTGGTCGCAATTACTAAAGCTCTCTATGTACCACTAAGTTCATTTCGGTAAGCGAAGCAAGCGAAAGAAGTAAAATTGTCCCTACCTAATGAAATCCTACTGTAATATTCCGGCTGCGAGTGCCAGCGATGATTCACTACCGTGATTGTGACAAAAACGCTCTTTGCTGTAACGAAAACGCTCCTTGCTGTGAAAAAAAGGAGCATCTATGCTTTTTGTAATTGTTGGAGATAAGGAATGCGGATTGGACATTGTTTTCTTTTCTTTTTTTTAGGTCAGATAAGTTTGCACATAGAAGTAATTTTGAAGCGCAAAGGAGATACAATTTGTAATCATAAATATCAAGAATAAAAAAATTAATTTGTGGGAAAGAAGGTAAGTCTCGTTAAAGGACTTTTATGTTGGATCCCCGGATCTTCATGAAACAATTAATGTGTTTAGCAATACAGTGCATAATGATTTATTCGCAAGTTAACAATAGTGGGCGAATCTGCTACTATCACGATCCGAACGACGAGCAATATTTCGCCGTCAGTTTGTGTGTTAAAGATGTTCCCTAAACGACCAGTCTGATAGAAAATATCATACTGAGACCGTGTTTGCAGAAAATCTTACGACGATTGTGACTATTTTAGCTGCCACGAGAGACGGAGTCTTCATCGCGAGTTGTAGCAGTTTTCTCCGATTTTACCTGACGTTCTCTGAGAATCGGAGAAACGGAAACTTCCTACCACCAACTCATCCTGTACCTGACCTGTTCTCTCCTTACAGCAGCCACGAATAAAACATATTCATCTCTAATCAAATTTTTTTCACAGACTGTTTGTATTAGATAGGAAAAATTTTAAAATGTATGCATCTAGGCAAAAAATCAATAGAGATTTTTAAATGCAGTACCTGTCTCATCAGTGTCAAAGTCAATGGGCAAGCAAGTTAATTAATTTCTCTTTATAAGTAAGATTTCATTAAAAGACCTGATGTACACTTGAGAATATCATAGCCGCCTCTGCACCTCTGTTTATAAACGACTCAGCGAGCACAACAGCATTGCCAATGAAGTGTTGTCCTGCCCAGTCCTAACACTAACACTGCCTTCTGGTACTGAGCAGCAACCTTGCTTCAGTCTACAAAACCACGCGAATTGTTTCAGCGCGAAGGCCCAGGTTAGACCGCTCGAGGGTATTGTTGGAAATGTTTAGAACAGTATGTGTTTCGAAAAACACGATTCCGTAATATTTTTTATGGTGTGTAAAGTTTTTCCTGGGTTTCTGATGTATAGGGCTCACAATTCCTACAGCGAAAATGTATTCATTTACTGATAAAAAGAAGGTGTGTTAAGATAAGTAGAAAACTTGCCCCGATGCACACTTACGTTGGAGTTAATGACGTCTTGCATTTTTTAATTTGTTTGTACATGTTGCGCGAAACTTTTACCAACGTGTGAGATGTCTTTATTCGACGATTTAAAAAGACTTCTCTGTTTCGTTTAAGTAGAGGTTCCTAACACAAATTATTTTAATATGTAGGTCAATTACTTGATCGAAAAATACAATGGCTGAAAGGATCCACATAGTCAAAAGCGTCTCATATCTCTGAAAATGCTCGCTTATAAATACGAGTAAACACATTACAATGGATTACAAAGTAAGTCCGGACTTAAGTAAGACACATTAAATATTCGAAACCATAGCCAATGTAATTACAATGAATGAAGACTGTCTGGGTGACTTGGTATATTTTACTTGGATAAACTGCAGATCCACACAACTATTTCTGCGAAGCGCAGCTTGACAGTAGCGGGAGGAATGAGTCGTCATTGCCTGCAGACAACTTGCGCTCCTCCGTAATAGTAGTGTGGATCTGAAGATTACTGCTATTATGTGCGAAAACCAGTTAGCTGAATGAAGCATACCATGTGCCTAAGAAAGAGTTTATCATAATATAGAATTACGAAGCTGAAGAGATACAGTACAAGCTAAAATTTATGAAGATAATACCAAAAACGTAGGAATTAAAAGACAGTGGAAGTACTTAAGAATAAAAAATTATGTTGAGATACACATCTTCAGATATTTTCCTAGAAGGAAAAGTAATGAACCACACAACCCTCGCAGTCACAATTAGCCTAAAGAAAACGAGTTCAATGGTGACTTTCTCTCCTCTCTAATACGTGTTCACTGCTTTACCCATGACGCCAGTCATTCGCTTTGTTTTCGGGTAAAAATTGAAGAATGGAAGGAAAGGCTCACAGAGCCCTGAAAATTTTTCAAAATGTGCGACATAATACAGGCCACCTGTCTAATCGTTAGTTATATCCGCAACGCTGTTGCTCATTTTAACTTATTTTAGTATGCCAAAATAAGCGTCCTTTCTCTTTACTCTTTATTCTTAAGTACTTATATTATTTGAATGACACTGCTGAACACCCACAAGCTCACATAGTGCTGGTCACATGAAGTCAGAGAATGTCATCTGAAATATGGCAAACCCAAGAGTTTCGAGGAGGGGTAGCATATTATGTTCATCCTCCGTGATGTAGCTGCTTCTATTCAGGCTGCGTTCAATACTCATAAACCCAGAAACGAATTCGTATTCAACATCGCCTGGAATTTGTGCACGTGACATTTGTCGAGTATACTGTCAAGCAATGCTGGCATTTAGGTTATGTCCTTCACTCTAAAATACGTTTAGACCCCTAACAGTATGAAGAGAGACTCGTAACTCAAAACATAAATGATGAGATCCATAATCTACTTCTGCTTGAGACAGTAGTGGTATGTGGGCAGTAAAAGGATATTCAGGAGACGAAAGATAATTTATTTTCGTTTTTATATGACCTCCTTGGATTTACTAATAATCCATCTCAATGTCAGTCCCTGTTACTTCATAGATGGAGATTTTCTTGCGTTTTTCGCTATGGCCATGTGAACGAAAAGGTTCTCATTCCGTGTTTCAACAACATTCGATGGTCCTTTCTGTACCCTTCCCTGCGCACAATTATATTCTATGCACTGGTTCCGTATACACATCATTAGCACACCAACTTGCACTCAGTAAGCTTACATTTCACCGTGTGAATATGAAGAATTGCTTACATTAAAACATTATTGTTTTGTTCGACGTCTAAGACGTATACTGATGATTATTTTTACACTTCTGCAAAGTTTGATGGTTTCCTAGCAACTGAGCATGTCGCAATACTGCCCATGCCAGTAACATGAGACAAGTGATGGATGGAATTCAGAAATTTAAATTCTGTCAGAATCTAATATTCTTAAGAGTACACTCTTATGTTAAAAGTTTAACACAATAAGTATAACAGTTAAAAATTCAGTATTTGTATTGAGGCGGTGTAACTGACTGCGCGCCAATACCTGGAAATTTTTTATCCAGTATTTCAGAATGAAATACTTATCGACTTCCAAGAAACTTTATACATAATCTGAATACTTTCAGAAAGTTTTTCTCGCTAACTCACGCCCACTCCTGCCCCCTCCCGTCAGCAGATGAAAGGAAAAATGTTGATCGCTTAATATGTTATCGCTGTTCCTGCAGTAAAGCTGTAGTACAACGCAACACGTTTCAATTTATTACTTTTATACTACCGACTCTGTCTGCAACACGGCGCACAGTATACACACTTATCACCGAAAATACCTACACCACATACTTCAGGAGATATTAGTCATAAAGAATTACAAGTGTAAGAAACGAGCTACTGTTTAAAATCGTGCTTAATAAAACTTCAAAATCAGGCATGACGTTATAGTTCATCATTTGTTTAGTACTGCTACTATTGGAAACATAATTTTGTATATATATATTCAATAATGAGAACACTTAGAGACTTACAATAAACTTTAAGGATAATTTGAAACCTTTCCTAGATTTTTTCTAGCTTACATTCTTCAAGTCAAATATTGTACATTAAGTTATTTGTAAAGTAATCAGACTTTAAAGCTATTTCGTTCATGGGTGTTCATTTCCTTAAAGAACAGAGGCTTTACTGGTTGTAAATATCCCTCTACCCCTTACATAATCCTCCTTGGTATAGGAACTTTTACATTTTTAATATTTCCAAACAACTTTCCAGCGCTGTGTTGTACAAGAGCCAATGGAAATTTCGAGACCTGTATTCGCATCCAATACGGTTGCTGCGAAGCGATGTGCGTCGGAAAATACATGTACCAGTACCAGTAAAACTCATCCAGGCCAGCAACCGAGTAAAGCAGGGAAGCTGTTAATACGCGCATGCGGAACCCGCAAACCAACTACACTGAGTGGACGATTTTACACTGAATTTAAGCTCTCTGAGGGGTCTTTGGCATTTTACAGGATCGATACCGCTGAATTGTGTCCACTAACAACGGATACTACTAAAGTACTAACAAATAGCTTCACTCTTGTAACGGAAAAGCATAATCTAGCTGCAACTATACTATCCAGCCACTGTTTGACAGTTAAATTCCCAGATAATACTATATTAATCAGTGAATGCCCCCAGATACAGATATCATCCCAGACTCACATTCTGTAGATCCCCAAGGTACTAACCCTTTCGAAGGGATCTGATCAGAAAATAAATGTCTGTGTGGAAGTGCTACCGTGGAAAGGGTGGGCATTACATGTTCCCCGAGATCTGTAATTTACGCAGAGCTAGGTGAGATTTCCGTTTTCTACGTCAACCTTGTTCCAGATTAATGATGAGGCTGTCAGTGTGCTGCTCCTCAAGGTGACAGTGACGCTCAGAGCGTCAGTGGTCCATCAGTCGAACCGCTTATCGATGAACGTAGCGACCGCATACGTCGTTCGTGAGCTGTGCCTACGTGGTCAGCCCTGAAAGTTCCGAAGCTTGTTTTATGTCTGTCACTCAAGTGACGTCGTCACCCTAATTAGAATTCATACGACTAGCCGTTTGTGAGAAGGCAGTGTTAAGTTTTGGACGTGCGTGGCACGACAGTCAAAGAAGTTCTGCTGTGAAAAGAATTAGAGCCCCAAAACATCACTCCTGCTTGTCGAGCTGTACGGACGGCGAAAATCAGATTGGCATCCAATCGATGACTGGGGCGTATTACCAGCACTGCGTCACGTTGACGTTATTGTACATCCCGTTTCGTTGACTATTATGGAAAGCTGTCCTGGGTTTACAGTTCAGCAAGATAATGCCCGCTTTCATTGGGTGAGTTTCTACAGCTTGTCTTCGTCCTTACCAAGCTCTTTCTTGGCCATCAAGGCCACCGGATATTTCCATAAATGAAAACGTTTGATTATGATAGGGAGCTCCAGCGATTTAATTGGAGAGCATTTGGCCCGATATCTCTCAGGACAACATCCAACAACTCTATCAATCAATGCCAAGCATTTAACTCATTTCATAAGGGCCATAGGTCGACCAAATTACTAAATTTCTGTAGTTCTTGCAGTTTTTTGTGTGTTTTTCTTTATATACGAAGTACGAGGACGTTCGGTGAAATTCAGGAATACGTATATAGAAGACTGTTAGGAATAAAATAAACTGGAAATACAGGGAAGCTAAGGCGATATGGCCATGTGAAAGACGTGAAGAAATCCAAAACGAAATGGGTGTCGGAAGGACTGACAGCATGTAGAAAAGTCAAAAAAGCTTACATGAAATTAAAATCAAGGTTGGTAACGTTAAGAGTGCAATGGAATTTTCACTGTTAAATGCATAGGAGAGAGCGGATCGGTGAAAAGAGTATATTGAAGTCCTCTGTGATGGAAAAGACTTGTCTGATGAGCTGAAAGAAGAAGGAAGAGGAGTCGATATAGAATAGGTATGGAGTTCAGTACTGGAAACACATTTTAAAAGAGCTAACACTTAAGATCGACTAAGACGAGACGGATCGATACTACTCATCAGAATTTCTACAGTTATTGGAGAAAGTGGCAACAAATCGACTGTTCACGTTGCATGTTAAATGTATTTGCAATGTGAATATGGACAATTATCAGCTGTAAAACTACATGACGACTGATAATTTGTCCCACATCGGGAATTGAACTCGAATTTCCTGCTTATCGCGGGCGGTGGTCTTACCATTAGGCTTTCCTTGCACGGCTCACGGCCAGACCCAAACTTCCATATATCGTCAACTATGCGTCATCAACCTGTACTCGTACTTCCACTATTTACATTCCGGTACATGTGAGACGTTTTATTTGGAAGTCACTTGCCAGGTGTCGAAGGATAATTACGATATTGTAGTGCCTGTGTTATTCGGAATTATGATGCAAAGTTCCTTGTGACATGCACGCCGTAAAAATTTTAAAGAATAAGACACAATGACGACAGCATAGCTATGTCGAAACCAGTATCCAATAAAACGTTTGTTTAGCGATGGGTTTGTAGAGTCTACATTTAGCAGCAATGCTATCAGAGAATCGTGTCATCGACATCGTTTCACCTTGAATTTTGAACTATTATTTTATTGCGATCATTGATAAGAGTGAACAGAAGGAGCGGAATATTGCAGTTCTCCTTGTACATGTTATAATTCGAGTACTTCGCTCTGTGTGTTTCATTCTTTCTTTTGCCCTCACATTGTACATAGCCACAAGGCATTTAACCGATCGTTCAGTATTGATAACACCTTTTTCCTAAGAATTTTGAACTCTTTGCGCCATTCTACACTGTCGAACGCTTTTTGCAGGTTAATAAATACTGTAAACATGTGTTGATTTATTTAAAGTCAAGTACCAGGTCATAACAGCCCCTCTGCTGCCTTTACCTTTCTAAATTCAAACTGATAATCATATAAAGACTTTCTGTGTGTTTTTCATGTCAGCAGTTAGAACGAATGGGCAGTTCTTCTCTGGCATTGTATAAGGTAATTTTCCAAGGCTGGTGGTATGTTGTCAGTTTCATACATATTAGAAATTAACTTGAACAGTAATTTGGTTGCCACATCCTGCAATGACTTTAATAATTACGAAGTCATTGTGAAAATTATCGAGCTATCAGTTTAATAAGTCACAGCTGCTAAATACTAACGCGAATTCCTTACAGACGAATGGAAATACTGGTAGAAGGCGACCTCGGGGAAGATCAGTTTGGATTCCATAGAAATGTTGGAACACGCGAGGCAATACTGACCCTACGACTCATCTTAGAGGAAAGATTAAGGAAAGGTATACCCACATTTCTAGCATTTGTAGACTTAGAGAAAGCTTTTGACAATGTTGACTGGAACTCTCTCTTTCAGATTATGAAGGTGGCAGGGGTAAAATACAGGTAGCGAAAGTCTATTTACAATTTGTTAAGAAAGCAGATGGCAGTTATAAGAGTCTGTATATAGAGCAAGCCGTTCGGAGTAGGCATTAAAATCCATGGAGAAGAAACAAAAACATTAAGGTTCGCCAATGACATTGTAATTCTATCACAGGCAACAAAGGACTTGGAAGATCAGTTGAACGGAATGGACAGTATCTTGAATGGAGGGTATAAGATGAACATTAACAAAAGTAAAACGAGGATAATGGAATGTAGTCGAATTAAGTCGGGTGATGCTGTGGGAATTACATTAGGAAATGAGACACTTAAAGTAGTGAAGGAGTTTTGCTATTTGGGGAGCGAATTAACTGATGACGTCGAAGTAGAGAGGACATCAAATGTAGACTGGCAATGGCAAGGAAAGCGTTTCTGAAGAAGAGAAATTTATTATCATCAAGTATAGATTTAAGTTTCAGGAAGTCGTTATTGAAAGTATTTGTATGGAGTGTAGCCATGTACGGAAGTGAAACATGGACGATAAATAGTTTGGACAAGAAGAGAATAGAAGCTTTCGAACCTTGGTACTACAGAAGAATGCTGAGATTAGATGGGTAGATCACATAACTAATGAGGAGGTATTGAATAGAATTGGGGAGAAAAGGAGTTTGTGGCAGAACCTGATTGGAAGAAGGGATCGGTTGGTAGGACATGTTCTGAGGCATCAAGGGATCACCAATTTAGTACTGGAGGGGAACGTGGAGAATAAAAATCGTAGAGGGAGACCGATAGATGAAACACTAAGCAGATTCAGAAGGATATAGGCTGCAGTAGGGTACAGGGAGATGAAGAGTGCACAGCATAGAGTAGCATGGAGAGAGCTACATCAAACCAGTCTCAGGACTGAAGACACAACAACAGCAACAATGATTTGTCCCTTTGTAAGTAGGCTGTTTAAGTTTCTTTTATTGGTAACGCCGCCGCCACGTAGCGCTCTGTATAAAAATCACTGGCTGTGCCATGTGCAGTCTGTGGCTGGTTTGCATTGTTGTCTGCCACTGTAGTGTTGGGCAGCGGCAGCTGGATGCTAACAGCGTGTAGCGTTGCTCAGTTGGAGGTGAGGCGCCAGCAGTGGTGGATGTGGGGAGAGAGATGGCGGAGTTTTGAAATTTGTAAGAATTGGTGTCATGAACTGCTATATATATTATGACTAGGGAGGTAAATACATTGTTTGTTCTGTATTAAAATCTTTCATTTGCTAACTATTCCTATCAGTAGTTAGTGCCTTCAGTAGTTTCAATCTTTTATTTAGCTGGTAGTAGTGGCGCTCGCTGTATTGCAGTAGCTTGAGTAACTAAGATTTTTGTGAGGTAAGTGATTTGTGAAACGCATAGGTTAATGATAGTCAGGGCCATTCTTCCGTAGGGATTTTTGAAAGTCAGATTGCGTTGCGCTAAAAACTATTGTGTGTCAGTTTAAGCACAGTCGTGTAAAATTTTTCTAAGGGGACGTTTCACCTTCTGCCTCATTCAATCACATCGGTCTTCTAAGCGATGCCTCTAATACTGGCTTCCCTATATCTTCCATACCGAATCCCATTTTTTTCTCCCTCACGTGATCACACAAGTCTTCTGCTTCGTAGAGCTCCTCATTGTACTCTTTCTAGCCATCGATTAACTCCTTTGTGTTTATCAGTGGAACTTATTTTGCACTCTTAACGTTGACTTCTTGGCTTCTAATTTCACCGGATGTTGCTTTGTCTTTTCTGTATGCAAGCCAGTCCTTCCAAGGTCATCTTTTCGATTTCTTCCCGTTTATTCCTGCAGCCACTGCATCTTGGCTACGGCATTCTATTTATTTCTTTGCTAAGTGAATTATATTGTTCTAAGCTATCTTTTCCTGCACATTTTCGTAGACCCTTCTTTCGCCAAAGATTGCAGTTTTCTTCTGTTGCCCAAGGTTTCTTCTCAGTTGTGTCAACACACAAGCGCATGCACTAGCACTTCCTTGAGCTATGTGTTGTGTAATACCTAGGTCGCTATGGAGTGCTATTCCTGTCTTCTAGTTGCGCTCACCTACACTCCTGGAAATGGAAAAAGAACACATTGACACCGGTATGTCAGACCCACCATACTTGCTCCGGACACTGCGAGAGGGCTGTACAAGCAATGATCACACGCACGGCACAGCGGACACACCAGGAACCGTGGTGTTGGCCGTCGAATGGCGCTAGCTGCGCAGCATTTGTGCACCTCCGCCGTCAGTGTCAGCCAGTTTGCCGTGGCATACGGAGCTCTATCGCAGTCTTTAACACTGGTAGCATGCCGCGACAGCGTGGACGTGAACCGTATGTGCTGTTGACGGATTTTGAGCGAGGGCGTATAGTGGGCATGCGGGAGGACAAGTGGACGTACCGCCGAATTGCTCAACACGTGGGGCGTGAGGTCTCCACAGTACATCGATGTTGTCGCCAGTGGTCGGCGGAAGGTGCACGTGCCCGTAGACCTGGGACCGGACCGCAGCGACGCACGGATGCACGCCAAGACCGTAGGATCCTACGCAGTGCCGTAGGGGACCGCACCGCCACTTCCCAGCAAATTAGGGACACTGTTGCTCCTAGGGTATCGGCGAGGACCATTCGCAACCGTCTCCATGAAGCTGGGCTACGGTCCCGCACACCGTTAGGCCGTCTTCCGCTCACGCCCCAACATCGTGCAGCCCGCCTCCAGTGGTGTCGCGACAGGCGTGAATGGAGGGACGAATGGAGACGTGTCGTCTTCAGCGATGAGAGTCGCTTCTGCCTTGGTGCCAATGATGGTCGTATGCGTGTTTGGCGCCGTGCAGGTGAGCGCCACAATCAGGACTGCATACGACCGAGGCACACAGGGCCAACACCCGGCATCATGGTGTGGGGAGCGATGTCCTACACTGGCCGTACACCTCTGGTGATCGTCGAGGGGACACTGAATAGTGCACAGTACATCCAAACCGTCATCGAACCCACCGTTCTACCATTCCTAGACCGGCAAGGGAACTTGCTGTTCCAACAGGACCATGCACGTCCGCGTGTATCCCGGGCCACCCAACGTGCTCTAGAAGGTGTAAGTCAACTACCCTGGCCAGCAAGATCTCCGGATCCGTCCCCCATTGAGCATGTTTGGAACTGTATGAAGCGTCGTCTTACGCGGTCTGCACGTCCAGCACGAACGCTGGTCCAACTGAGGCGCCAGGTGGAAATGGCATGGCAAGCCGTTCCACAGGACTACATCCAGCATCTCTACGATCGTGTCCATGGGAGAATAGCAGCCTGCATTGCTGCGAAAGGTGGATAAACACTGTACTAGTGCCGACATTGTGCATGCTCTGTTGCCTGTGTCTATGTGCCTGTGGTTCTGTCAGTGTGATCATGTGATGTATCTGACCCCAGGAATGTGTCAATAAAGTTTCCCCTTCCTGGGACAATGAATTCACGGTGTTCTTATTTCAAATTCCAGGAGTGTATATCTACAGCTGTACGCTGCTAAGTAAGTAAGTGAGTAATACAATACAGTATCTTCTTGTTCCATTTACGGGTGGGGTGTTGGAAGATTGACTGTTTGCCTATGTGCAAACTGTTATTTCCCCGCTTTTAGCTACAAGGTTTTTTCGGGATAGGTACGTTGGAAGGTGAAGAATATTTATAGGTTCTTATACATTTCTTATACATACAACAGTCCTTGTGGTCTAGTACCACTTAATTTCCCTCTATGTTATAACTCTTGAATATTTGTATTACATGAGTGTTTTTAATTGTGATCTTTCATTAATCTTACAGTGGAATGTTAACATGTTTCAATGTTTCGTTGAATATTTTCAGCCACACTTTTGGCGCGAAGCGAAATTTAGGTCCATTAAGAGCACACATGAACTCATTGACAAAATTAAATATAATCATCGTGGTATTGAAGCTCTTTTTTTCCGTGTTTGCTTTAACAATATATATGTTTTTGGATAGAGTCCGCCTTTAGCAAAACACAGTTTTGTTTTATAACCCAAACATGTTTCACTGCAGTTGCAGCATCCTCAGTGGGCTTTTATTTTCCATCTGTTAAAGATAAAGAACGTTCTTTGTTGTTTTGTATACATGTAGCTATTAGTTTTTTTAAAAAAATGTAATTATAGATATTTGAAAAAACACATAAATTATGAAAATCCATACCTTTTTACCACATGGTGTGGTTTTTCTGACGTCTTGTGTTTCTACAATGACCGACAGTTTGTCATCTGCAACCACTTATACCTTAAAGTAGATAAATTGTTTAAGCCAAAATTACGATTTGAAGAACTATGTTATTATTATGCCTGAAATTATTTAATTCTATGTGTTTGTGTGTGTGTGTGTGAGTGTCTATTTACATGGTGTTTCACTTACTCTTTTTTCGTCTTCATCTCTGTCAAACACTGAATATTGACATCAACATACCCACAACAGCCACACTCACATCATTTGACATCACATCCATGTACACCAATATCCCCACCACTGAAACCATCAACATCATCAGACAACAATTAGAAGAACAAGCCAAAATTCCCGAACCCCACATAAAAGAAATAGCTAGCATCCTAAAACTTATCACACAACAAAACTACTTTTCCTTTGACAATCAGTTTTACTCACAAGAAGATGGGCTTCCAATGGGGTCACCAGTCAGTGGAGTCCTAGCCAACATCTTTCTCAATCACATTGAAAATAAAATATTCGAAACAATAGTTAGACCCAAACAATACCGGATAATATATTGGTACCGTTATGTAGATGACATCATATGCCTTATAGATGAAACACCAAGTCGCATCCAACAACTCCACAGTGATATAAACAAAGTACACCCAAAAATAAAATTCACCATAGAAACAGAACATGACAAAAGGCTAAACTTCCTTGACCTCACAATATACAGGCACAACAACCAACACCAATTCTCCATATTCAGGAAAGCGACCACCACTAGCACAACCATTCACAAAGACTCTAATCATCCGATTACACACAAACTAGCCAGCTTCCAATATATGCTACACAGACTAAACAAAACCCCTCTCACTGATAACAACTACAAGAATGAATTGCAGACAATCAGACAAATAGCAGTGGAGAATGGATATGACACAAACACTATAGATAAACTAAACCACAAAATTAGAGCAAAACTAAAAAGGACACCCAACATACAAAGTCAAAAACAAAAGCCTCAACCTACAAACACACATGAACAGGAAACACCCACAATGACAAACAGATGGTTCACTCTCACCTATAACAACAAAACAGTACACAGAATAGGCAACATACTCAAAAAACAAGGGATAAAAATAGCCTACAGGACAGACAACTCAACACAGAAAAAACTAAGGACAACCAACACAAGCACAGACAAACACAACACATCTGGTATTTACCAATTAACATGCCAGGATTGCAAAGCAGTTTATATAGGACAGACAACCAGAAACTTTAATACCAGATATACAGAACACAAAAGAGCATTAAAAAGTAACAGCTGTCATTCCACATTTGCTGAACACCTCATGGACAAGAAACATAGCCCAACAAACATCAACACGGATTTGAAAATTCTCAAATGCAGCAACAGCCCCTCACAGAAACTGATAATCGAAGAAAACTACCAGATACAAAAAGCCATAGTAGAAGGCAAACAAATAATAAATGAATACACAGCTCTCTGCAATGGCACTCTGTTCTCTGCCCTCAAAGAATTAACAGACAAAACCAACCTATAGAGATCTTAACCCCGCTCCCCCACCCACCAGAAGAAGGAAAAAAAAAAAAAAAGATCCTGAAACCTAAAATCTCTCTCTCCCTCCCTTTCTCTCTCCCTCTCTTTCTCTCTCTGTCTCCCCCTTTTACACACACACACACACACACACACAAACACACACACACACACACACACACACACACACACACACACAAACACACATAAACACACAATAAAAAAATAATAATAATAATAACAAAGTAAAAATATCTCAGTCACCTCTGAAAGGTTCAAAACAACCGCCAGGAACACCTTCAACTGTTCCACTGTCAGCCATCTTGTTTTTACACCTCCAGCTGTTCCACTGCCAGCCATGTTTTTGTTTTTATAGCTGATAAACAGTGAAACAGTGAGTGACAGTGACAGTGGCAATGGCAACTCAATAATCAGTGTTTGACAGAGATGAAGACGAAAAAAGAGTAAGTGAAACACCATGTAAATAGACACTCACACACACACACACAAACACATAGAATTAAATAATTTCAGGCATAATAATAACATAGATCTTCAAATCGTAATTTTGGCTTAAACAATTTATCTACTTTAAGGTATAAGTGGTTGCAGATGACAAACTGTCGGTCATTGTAGAAACACAAGACGTCAGAAAAACCACACCATGTAGTAAAAAGGTATGGATTTTCATAATTTATGTGTTTTTTCAAATATCTATAATTACATTTTTTTAAAAAAACTAATAGCTACATGTATACAAAACAACAAAGAACGTTCTTTATCTTTAACAGATGGAAAATAAAAGCCCACTGAGGATGCTGCAACTGCAGTGAAACATGTTTGGGTTATAAAACAAAACTGTGTTTTGCTAAAGGCGGACCCTATCCAAAAACATATATAAAATTAAATATGTTTACATTCCACCGACAGCCAGATTTGCATCACTTGACGTTTTAACCTTTATACTAACATCCCTGTAGAGGACACCAGACACCAGACAGAAACAATCTACTCAAACATAAGAAACTAAGTATGGCACAGATCTGTTAGCTCATTGAGCTACTCGCCTTGATACTGCCCCACAATTATTTCGGTTTCAATAGCAATATTTACAGACAGAAAGATGGGTTGGCACTGGGTAGCAGCCTAGATGGGATGTTAGTAGATATTTACGTAAATCACTTAGAGCAGACATTGTCTGAAACTAATAGTCACATCAACAGCAAAAGCATCTACTACAAAGATATGTTGATGATACAATAATACTTTTTAATAGCACCCATGAGGAAATAAAAGCATTAGCAACAAAACTGAATAGCGTGCATAAAAACATTAAATACACCGTTGAACATGAGACCAATAAAAGCATCACTTTACTAGATGTAAAAATCACCAACAAAAACCATAAGCATCATTTTGAGATTTATAGAAGATCAACATCCTCTGAAATATGTATCAACAGCTCATCTTGTCATCCTAACTAGCATAAGATTGGATATTTTAGATCCACACTGAATCTCATACATAAAATTCCTCTTGAACCACTTAAAAAGGAACAAGAAATCAGTATCTTTAAAACCAATGGCTACAGCCCTATCTTCATAGACAAACTACCACCAAAAAATCAAAAAACTATCAGCCGACAAAACCGTGCATCAGACAACCATGCAACTTACACAAGACACAGTAGAAAAGAGCAGAAAATATGTTGCACTACCTTTCTGAGGGAGCATATCCTATAAAATAAGCAACCTATTTAAAGTCACAATCATTAAAATAAGCTTCCACACAAACAGCAAACTCCAACAGTTGCCAGTTCACAACATAAAAAATAACAACCCCACATACAAAAAATCTGGCATATATAAACTCAGCTGTCAAAGTTGCACATCTTACTATATAGGACAAACTGGAAGAAGCATGGAGACGTGGTCCAAAGAGCATATAGATGCTATATTGTTGAACAACATTTCAAAATCCACAAGAGCACTGAAGAGCATGTACAAGTCTTGCACCATGCTGAGAAAGGTAGCCTTATGAATTTGCTTGAGGAGATTGAAACATATGTACATAAAAGCAAATCACCACAAATCACCTCAATGCACAAACCGAGTTAGCCAATGCTCCGTTTCTTCAAAATTTCATTCACCTGCTTTCCAATTTAAAGCAAAAAATAAAAAGTCCACTTTTGTAATATTTATAATATTTATATATGCACATCTATCCCACCCATTTTACGGTGATTTCAATGCATGAAATAATTCGTCCATACTTATAACATTTATTTATGTATACCTCACCCTTATAATTTACTTTTGTTCCAATGTGTACCACAATATTTACAGAATATCACTGCAGCAACACTTTATAACTGGCTGCTTTAGTACTTTATCTTAATTTTAATCAGTTCTCTTTCAATGTAAATAGTAAGTAACGAAGCATTAGCAAATTGTAAATATCTACTGTCACATGCATTTACATAATGAAATATCTTTGAGAGTTGAAGGCTTTGGCATTGTTATATCCATGTTTGAATGCTTACCTGAATGTCATGGAACTTCCAAGTTAATGAGCAATGCGTTACATTATTTACATATGTATACACAAAAAACTGCAATATACAGTTTTCGATGTTGCAAGATGATAAACAACCTGCACTGTAACGTAATGGCGCGGATGCTTCATTGTAAGTAAGCGAAACATCACTTAAAATCGTATTGAGGCGCAAATATGATTAAAAATACTCTGTCTCACATCTTGTTTTGGTTGTAGGGCCTCACCACCTCAAGGAAGTTTCGTCAGATGGAGAAACAAAACTTAAAAACTAATGTGAAACTTGAACTAGCCGTCTGAAGATGAACCTATCGGTTACAAACCGGTGACAACGTTATTTCAGTAAATAAATAGCTATATAAACAGTGGTTGGTTGCTGTAGTCTTTTATGTAAGTCAGCCTATATTTTGTACACAGCCACAGGCTCAATATGTCAGTTTGTGACAAAATAGTATCAATAGTATATGATGAAGACGTATTGCGAAGGTGCTTTTGTCAGAAATTAACTAGAAATATCTCTGCATCGAATTTCACTCAGCGTATTTTTCCCCGACCAACTCTACACCTTTCGCGTTAGAGTACAGATTTACAATAATTTTACAACAATGACGTAGGAACAATTTGAAATGTAACATAATTAAACGTGAAACGCTGTAACTTGAAAACAGAAAAACACCAAATTTAAAAAGAAGACACAAATACAACACAAGATGTCTCATATCTCAGAAAAACAAAGGATAATATATACGTAAAACAATATGTGTAGACTATACACATATGGGAAAGACTTCTTTTGCACCCCAATATGACACCTGGCACTAAAGTGAACACATATTGGGCACGAGAAAAGCGATATGAGATATTTCTAGCTGTTTTTGAGAAATGCGTCTTTGGAATACCAATTCATCACATCATAAATTTGTAACTGTAGATGTTATATGTTTTGTGTTAGTGAAATGTCGAAATGAAAAACTTAATGTAAGGGGGAAGGGTGGGGCAGAGAATTCGAAACAAATTACCATCTCGTCAAATCTGGGTGCATTGTAATAGCTTACATTAAAAATCATACAACATTTATGTGAAGGTTTTTTTTAACACTTGTTAACGTTCGAGCTCATTCGCTCAGAAATATTAAATTAATTACCTTTTCCACTTCGGTGTGTCACCCCTTAAGTGCTGTGTGGACACATATAAAAATAACAGGTGTGTCTCATTTTGTTCTACAGTACAAAATATTCGAAGCCAAAAAAGAGTCCAAGTATATCCCTTGGATATGTTTATTCGTGAGTGTGCTAACACCGCCAAAATTTCGTGAGGATTCTTACGCTCTCTAGTAGCCAACTGCATTTCATTTAAAATCAGCTCGTTTGTACGGAGATTTCTGATATTGTCTGTACACCAAGTGAGATCATTGCAATATTTAATTATTTCTCTAAATGTACACTATTCTACAGCTTGCTCTATAATTTTTTTGAACTTGATCCACAGTTCTTCTTCATACTACCTTAATCGCATGATTGTAGCACTCAGTTGAGGAATGAGAAAACCTCCCATCCATTTTTCTGATTTTGCATATTTCTCTGTTCACTTTTTAGCGCTTTGTACCTTGTTCCTGCAACTGTGTTGTAACCAGGAAAACCATTCAGTATACTAACATGCTCCTTCTCATAGTAACGATTTTGTATAGCGTCCTTTCCTTGCCTACTATTTTCATTACCTGTTGTGTATTTAATTTATATCAATACCAGTCAAAGGACTGATGATGGTGCTTCAGTTCAAACTTATTTGGATCTCTTATCGCTGACATCTCTGTTCTGTATAATTTTTATTTTTTATTTATGCATTTATTTTACCTGGCAAGATTAGGGCCTTCAGGCCCTCTCTTACACCTAACCAGGCATTCTCAGATTCAACGAGTTACAGTTTCTACATAACATTAAGGACATATAGCGTATGATGCAGTATTGATATTAAAGAAAAAAAATAGATATTATAACAGTAGTACAATGATAATTATAACAATAAAAATAATTATAACAATCAAGAATAATAATGATAATAATAATAACAATAATAATTGCTATGTGTATGAAAGTAAACATACTTTTCTTTTGTGAATGTCAGTCCCATTGTTAGTTGGGAATTTTCTCGTTATGTTCTTGCAGCTTGTGAGTTATTCTCATCGAGCAGAGACATAAGACGATAGAATGGGGTGAAAGAGATATATAAGAGGTAGATAGGTTAGAGAAAGAGAAATAGAATGGTAAAATTCGAAGCTGTGATGGAGAGGAGAAAGAAAGAGATGGGAGGGGCACAACAATGGTTGCTATACCGTCCCTAATATGTAAGTTTTGAGTTCCTTCTTGAATGTTGAGTAGTTTTGGATAAGACGCAGATCACAGGGGAATGTGTTCCATAGTCGTATGGCTGAGATGACACAGAGAAAGATTTTGTGTTATGTAAAGGTACAGCCAAGATGATAGACGTATCCGATCTGGTGTTGCGATTGTGGAATGATGATAGGTGTTTAATGTGAGAAGATAAGTATTGGGGGCACCAGAGGCTAAGAAATCGATGAAGTAAGCACATCGTGTGGAGATCGCGTACCTTATGTGGGCGTATCCAACCTAGCTGGGAGTATGAAGGACTGATATGATCATACAACCAAATATTGCACACGTATCTAACGCAAGCATTCATCACTAGCTCGAGGCATCTAGATTTTTCACTATTTGTGTCGTGTTGAACTACATCGCAGTAGTAAAGATTAGGCAAGACTAGTGTTTGGGATAATTTTTGTTTAACATGGGTTGGAAATATTTTTCTAAATTTTTGAGTTGCATGTAGAGAGGAGAGAGATTTCCGGCAAGCTGTGACTGTTTGTACTTCCCAGTTTAGGTGTTCATCCAAGATTATTCCAAGATCTTTTACTGTTTTTTGGTATGGTAGTTGGGTACCATTGAGGAGTATTTTAGGGACTGTTTCGCGAAAGTAACGGCTGATTAACTTTTGGATGAGATATAAGTATGACCTGGGATTTCTTGGAGTTTAGTTTCAGACCTAGGTTCTGTGCCCATCGAGCAAAAATCTGCATTCGTACTCGCTACTGCGCCAGCAATATTTTTGGGGCTTGCATTTATGTACAGTTGGATGTCGTCGGCATAAAGATGGTAGTTGCAGGAGCGAATCACTGAAGAAATATCATTAATGTACAGTGAGAAGAGTAGTGGACCAAGGACGGAGCCTTGAGGAACTCCAGAGCGCACGCTTTTCCATGATGACTTTTCCGACCCACAAATGACTTGTTGACTTCTGTTTTTGAGGTAGCTGTTGAACTATAAGGCAATGTGCAGCAAACAAGAAAAATAAATCAGTAGTAAAACTGGCTTAACAGAGTAACACAAAGTGAAATTCAGTAGCAGTATGCCTGGCAAACAGCAGGAGAAAATGCAATAACTTATCTCTAAACATGACAAAGCTCAAGCAGAAAAAATAGTATACTAAAGACAACAATTCAGATAAGGAAAACGTCTATTCACATCTAGTGTCTTTATCATTAAAGTGGTTCACCACAACTACTTACACTACCAAAAAAATTACCAATTAGTTGAAAAGACAATTATGTATGCAGTTACTGTTATTAGTCCCTTCTTATTATTCTTCCCTTTCCAAGTGCTCCTTTCTCGAAGAATGTGGATCATAAAATTATTATTTAATAGATCCTTACAATGTTCAAAAGTCATCAGTTCATGATATCCAGTGTTACAAATTTACTCTTTCTGGTGGACACACGTCCGGATCATCCGCTCTCAAACTCTCCCCACATCCACCACTGCTGGCCGCTCACCTCCAACTAAGCAACGCTACGCGCTTTTCACATCCAACTGCCCAACAAACACTACAATAGCGAATATGTCAACAATGCCAACTAGCCACAGACTGCACACAGCACAGTCAGTGCTTTTCATACAGACCGCTACGTGGCGTTACCAACATAAAAACTTAAACAGCCTAGTTACACCATTTTATTCCGGTCTGTAATCAACTCGTATATAAAAAAGCACTGATATTTATTTCTTGTGATAGATATAATCCAGTTCCGGGATAGTGAGTGAACATATCCCGAAATTCATCGTTGCCACGGTAGATGGCGCTGGCGAATGACAGGTCCTCAAATCACGTGCCATGTTTGCTGCAGACTGTGGGATTCCCGCAGCGTATAATAGGCAGCAGAACATTCCGGTATTCATGTGCAGAACAAGCGGAGATGGTGTATGTGTACGGCCAGTCAGTCGAAAACGGTCGAGGGGCAGCACGGCTACACCAAAACAGCTACCGTCACAGATACCAACCACGCCAAACAACTTTTCAAACATTTTTTGGGCGTTTTTATGAGCACACCAATGCACATAAAGGACTTGCTAATATGATCCCAGACGACACCAGGTACAACAGAGTTCTGAAAACCGTTTCATAAAGCCTCCATCGCCACAGAAGTCTGGAGCTCGTTGACAGTGGCCAGCGTAACAACTGCTTGTTTGCAAGGTACGTACGGTGGACCTAATACACAGATAATCTGCATAGCTAGATCCCTCCTTCGGTTGATGTGCTGGCGACCTGTAGCTTGCTTCATGGTGCGCGCTCAGAGCTTATCACAGCGTCTCCATCACTAATTAGACAATTCATACACACCACACTCTGCACTGTTTTACTCCCGCTGTTGGCATTTTTCAGGGTGTACTCAGCCTCGTGATGTAAATGAAGAGCTACTCGACCGAATAGTAGCGGCTCCGGTCAAAGAAAACCATCTTAACGACTGGGAGAGCGGTGTGCTGATCACACGCCCCTCCTACCCGCATCGTCACTGAGGATGACACAGCGGTTGGATGGTCCCGATGGGTCACCGTGGCATAGTTGCCAGCTTGCTTCTCACGTTTGCACTACTCTGAGCCTTCCGGCTTTGAGCATTCCCGATTAAAGGGCTGTTAAATGGTAGGCACATAAGGCACTCTGTTAGCTATGCAAGTACGCTATTTGTTGGTGGTCGACTTTGAAACTATTATCAGTACACTTACTATCCCCCACATGGCATGCGCCGTCATCAGATCAAAAGCGGTTTTGTCTTTCCAGGTGTACTAATTTTTCTTCTGGCAGTGTAGAAGAAATATGACGTAGCCTAACAACACAGAATATTTTACCTTCATCGTCATTCGATAGGTTTCCGGTAAACATACAACAAATAACTGCGTGACTTCATTACGCCTTCTAAAGCTACCTAATTTTCCTCCCTCTTCTAATAATATCCGAGCGTGGGTTCCTTCTCTGTTGCTGCTGGACACGAGACATTATGGCCTAGTCTGACTTCCATGCATAATTAACCGGAAAACGGTGACTGAAACACGGTTTTCATTCACGATCGTAATTGATTGTTCCAATCAAATTTTTTTGGGTGTGACTGATTAATCATACGCTTTAGGTCCTACAGCAAAGTTGTAGATTACGTGTGCTGAGTAATATTAAAAGAAAAACTCAGGTGTATGCTTACAAGCACACCAACAAATGCTTATCACATGTATCCAGATTATAATTCCAGATTTGTTAACTACATTGTGTATAGTGTGCTAAAAACTCTCTCTACTCTGCAACCGTTAAAATTCACGTGGGGCTGTCTCAACGAAGAAAAAGTGTGCGATATAATTCATGTTGTTCCGTGCTTTGCGCCCATTGTTGACCAGTAGTATATTGACATTCCAAGCATGCAGAACATACTTAAATACGAAAAAATGGTTCAAATGGCTCTGAGCGCTATGGGACGTAACATCTATGGTCATCAGTCCCCTAGAACTTAGAACTACTTAAACCTAACTAACCTAAGGACAGCACACAACACCCAGCCATCACGAGGCTGAGAAAATCCCTCACCCCGCCGCGAATCGAACCCGGGAACCCGGGCGTCGGAAGCGAGAACGCTACCGCACGACCACGAGATGCGGTGTCAATACGCTTAATATTAACATTAACTGCGGAATGTATCCTGTTATTATTTCAAAATCAACGTTAAATTGCAGGAAAGACCATTGTTTCTTAGGAGGTGCTTTAATAACACATTAATCATATCACATCAATCACCTAGTAATATTTTACAGTACTCAGTATGTATCACAAGTCCAGTCAAGAAATTTTTGGCTAAAATTGTTATTGTGCTAAAACATAATGAATTGCAATGTTGTAGAAATACCGAGGCAAATTTTAATGCATCTTTGAAAATATTGCATTGAGCACAGCATTAATTTATAAAAAAAAGTACATAATCGAAAAATGAGAAAAAGGAAGTAATACCAGTGTTACTTGCATCCAGAGGAACGTGTTTTTTCTTGTTGATTTTAACGTCATGTTGCCGAATATTTTGTCTGAACATCCGTAACAACACGAATACAACACTGCATTTTACAATCCTCACCGTCACCGGAACGGCCCATTTACGTGTAGACACTTCAGAACAGGTCGGATGACGTCGACGGCCTTTTACCTCCACTACGTCCTTCCCAAAGACTCCAGCGTCTGATTTGTGCACCTGTCCTCAACGCCCATCTCATAAGTATGGAACAGATAGATTTATAATAAACTTCGGTTTGTATTATAATTACTGTAATAACCACAAAACATATCTGTCTAGTGGTAACAACCAGAGAGCGTATTTAACAATATTATATTAAATGCAATTGTTAGCTATTACGAAGAGCGTCGAAGCAAACAAAGAATTGGGCGATGTGTTTAAATAATTATTTGTTTACTGTGGCGGTATATCTCTCACTACTTGCGTGGTGTGTTGTTATCAGTTCCAGTTAACGGCATTAATTGAAAAGCTTACAAAGGCGGTGAGTCGTAAGGTTCAGAATCGCATGGTTACTGCTGCTTATTACGCAGTTACTATTTACTGTCACATTTCCGAGTGTGCACTTCAAATTGCCGTTAAGCAATATATTTATGGCGAAGACTACGGAGAATATGATGCTTGTGCTTGTGTTTCAATAAGGTTTTAAGATTTGATCGTTTCAGTTTCTGCTCTCTGAAATTTCGACTACTTTATTGGTCATAAAAGAATAACTCGCTGAGATCAGGCACCATCAGACGTGCTATGCCTCACTGGACGGAAGATTTATTCCCTTTAGACGACATTGATGAATGACTCAACTGACAATGTTTGTAATAATGTGGTCAGAAGTAGGGACAGTGACCTACACTTACAGAGAAAATGTATCCTTCTGGATCGGGTCTGTACAGAGCTTGAATGAACAACCAGTGTAGTGGCGTACTACGTTATGAATGGTTATTGCTGTCTTGCTGTCTTTCGCGTCAACAGAGATCAGAGATGTATCACTTTAGTTTGTTTTTGTTTTCTGCGACAAGACTGTCGCTCTACGAAAACAATGTGACTGGCAAGAAAATAACTGTTTGAAACTAATAACACTGTTCACTGAAAATCCATCTGGTTGCTAGCACGACACTTGACAATCCCGACTACACACTGTTTTCTGAGGAACGCAAGGTGAGATCTGCCGTGAAATTAAAGTGAATTGCCTCTTGCATAGCACACTGTTTGTGACTGGGGAACTGACGTGTTCGAAAGCAAATACCGGTCAGCAGATGCAGCAATTAAAGGAAAATAAACTACCTACTACTAATTTCATTCCCTTTTGTTTCTCACAAAAACTCGGTGACCTCGTATGGCGTAACATGCAATGCACATACGACAAAATATTCAAAGCCTCACTATAAATCATGGAAGTGGGCTTTACTTTAAAGAAAGTCGTTCTTGAGATATCAAACTCTGATTATTGGCAAAAAGACTACAAAACGTAAGAAGAATCTGAGAATTATAAGATTATCTCATTACATAACTTACAAACATTTCAACCAATTGCGTTATTTGTTACATAATGAAAAAGAGATGAAATTAACGTAATGAAGAGATGAAATTAACACTAATCAACTAAGTTATTAGTTATCTGTGAGACAAATATTTCCATAAATTAATAGTTTTGACAAACAAACATCTCATTCCTTACCTGCCTTTGATACCTTAGAAAATTCCTCTAAAATCTTCTCCATCCAAATAATGAACGAGAAAGTATTATAATGAGTTTTCTTCTCCATAATAAAGTGTTCCAGATAGTTTCTTACAGATTCATAAACAACAGATCTAATTCCTTGAAAGATCCTACTGCTCGCTACTATGCCTCAAATAAGAATGCCCCATCGCTGCACAACTGGCTGACGCAGTAAGTCAACCGGCGATAAAACTTACTGCAGAGTGAAGAATCTTATTCACGACTCCTGCAGTTCGTCTTTGTCCCAGTACAGTAAAGGCGAATTATTTAGAATAGCTGAAAACATAAGAAACCTTGTAGCTTAATAACATAAATTTTTATTGCTGTAGCTTCTTTTGTGGCGCTGAGTTGTACAGAATTAGAGAAATGTTCTTGATAGAACCAAACAGTGCTGATTGCAGATACACTCTGATAGTATCTGAATATCAGTAATACTTAGTAGCGTCGTTCTGCATCGATATATAACACTCGCTGCAGTTTTCTGTACTAATGGTAATAAGGCAGTAGATGCACTGAGTCTGGGTTCCAAAGTTCTTGGTGCAGCTACATAATATCAGAGTAGAAACTATGTTAAATGCCACAGCGTAAGTTACGATCACCCAGTTTGGTGTCAGTTACAGTGCAGGTGTAATTGCTCAAGTGATGTTGTCTTTAGTTTCCTCAATTAATTAATCGATTGTGTAATAACGGAAAAGGTTGAATGTATCGCGTTGTCGCTGCAGGCCTTAAGCACGTAGTGCGCAACGCCCTCCCAGGCCGGCGGTTAGTTTGCTGTATTCTCGCAGGAGGTAGACACACGACAGGCCGCTAGTTTCACATGTCTGAATGTGGATATCGTGGGACTGCCGTTGCAACCGTTCTCGTTACGTAAGGAGCTGTAATCTGTTCTCCGCCCAGCATCGGCCATCAGTACGTTTAGCTGTGTATGGCTATGCTGGTTGCTATATTAATTATGTTCCAAATCTTCAATAGCACGTTATCCGTTATAGTTTCCACCTTACAACAGAAGGTGTGTTATAGGGCCACTTATATTATCCAGATGAATCATTTGCATGTTACAACGGCAACAGCAGGGGATCTATCCATTTGATATTCAACGGTATTGGTTTTAAATTTACTTTAACTACTCTTGAGGTTATTTTTGTTTTGTCATTGCAACTACAAAAATGAGTGATTTCTTGTCACCAGACCCGTTTCGCTTTATTGAGGTAAAGCAGCATCAGTGGTCGCGATGTTCGATTGATTTCTAGCTTACATCGGGAGATGCTGTCTGCTACCACATCGTTGTATCTCTGCGTCAGACACCAATAACGTTGGTCTGATTTTTATTCTTCCTGGAACACTACGCATTTTTTATATTTTCTACAACACACTTTTATGCACACCACTGTATTCTGTTTGTTTTTGTACCTCAAGAACTGTGGTGTGCACAAAAGTGGGCTGTGAATAACATAAGAAATGCGTAGCGCGGCAGAAAATTTAAAAATTTGGGCAGTATTATCAATATCTAACGCAGAAAAACAACGATGTACTAGCAGACGGCATTTCCCAATGTAAGCGAGAAATCAACCAAAAATCACCACCACTGATGGTGCTTTACCTCTATAAAGCGAAACGCGTCTGGTGAAAAAAATCACGCATCTTTGTAGTTGTAACGACAGAACAAAAATACATTCACGAATTATAAAGGGACTACGGACCCCATGGCCACAGAAATGAAGAATTTTGTTTAACTAATTTTTTGGGTTAATAAGTCGTATGATTTTTACTTCAACGTAAGTAAATTTTTTTCACTTTTCTGGGATTACTACTGGTAGCACTCAAACCATCGGTGGTCACGAGGGCTGTTCGGAGCTTCAGGTCCGATCATACGGGAAATGGAAACAGCACTGAATATGTGATGAAGATTTGCGAAGATGCGTTGGAGCGTAGTATGTCTAACAGTCGCGTCACATCTGCCTTTTCAGTTCTAAGCGGACAGTAAGCACGTATAGATGCCTGGAACAGTAGTATCTCCCGCCATGTATGAATGTTTGTGAAAGATTTCGCCTAACGCAACGCAGCCCGCACAGCGTAACTGTCACCACTGTTCTCTGCCGCACACTGCAGGGGCAACGAGGAGGCTCCTGCAGCGTTTTGGATGGGAAGTATTTGGTTGTCCACTATACGACCCAGAACTGGCACACACTGATTTCCATACCTGCTCACATGAATCGCTGGCTATGAAGACAATATTTTAGCACAGACAACAAACTGCAGATGAGACCAGAGAACTGGCAGAAAGGCAGGCGGCTGCCTTCTATGACGACGGTACTGGAAAGCTGCCGCAATGCTACGGCAGTTATCTCAGTTGGAGTGGCGACTATGTACATAAGTAGCTGGAAGTTGTAGGTAACTGCTGCAAATAACAATTATAGCTTTACACTGTGGTTTCCATTTCGCGATCTATCGGAACTTGCTTTCCGAACAGACCTCGTAATTTTTTCAAGACTGCTGAGGATAGTGGGCGCCGACGTCGACCATTACACCGTAAACTACAGTAACTTTGCCCATATTAATATCTCGATTTTAGTGCTGGAACGTTCTGTAAACTATCCGTTAAAAGACGCACCGACCAAGAAGAGACGCAAACAGGGAGGTCGCCAGGATTTGAATCCTCTAGCGGCGTGTACGAACGCTACCCCCCATTGGGGATCGAGAGAGATGGGATAGCGAACTCTCCCGACGGCGCGCTCTCAGGAGACTAAAAGAGCCGTCTCGCGAAGCTGTGAGCGCAGTGCGTTGCGCCGGGAGCGGTCGACGAAGATCCATTCGCTACCGCATACTTAACAGACACTGAAAACGTACTCATATTGTTTGTACCACTCTCAGCTGATGACGACAAATGTCTTTTACTGAACCTTTGGAGTTTCCTGTTTCACAAATGGCTTCAATTTAAATTCACAAAATACTAAGACAATACACAATTTTATTATTTTGTATCTCAATTGGTAAGAAGGAAATCCTCATAGGATCACCTTGTCCTCTGTGTATTTGTCTGTCCGACTATTGAAACTCCATTTCCTCAGGAACGACTAGGCGCATCGGGTTTAGGTTTCAGTTACGTACTTAATGAACACTATCGTCCAATGGCGGTCTAAAGAACTGAAGAATCTAAATCAGTACAATCAAAACGTACGGCCATTTATGTCACACATTTTGATACTCACTAAATCACTCGTAAAAACCTATAAGGCACTTCCCTATGTACTGGAATCATGAAATTTGGCAAGAAGCAAGGGTATAACACTACAGGAGTTGGCTGGTTGGTTGTTTGGAGGAAGAGACCTAACATCAAGCTCATCGGTCTCATTGGATTAGGGAGGGACGGGGAAGGAAGTGGGCCCTTTCAGAGGAACCATCCCGGCATTTGCCTGGAGCGATTTAGGGAAATTACTGAAAACCTAAATCAGGATGGCCGGACGCGGGATTGTAAGGTCGTCCTCCCGAGTGCGAATCCAGTGTGCTAACCACTGCACTACCTCGCTCGGTCCACTAAAGGAGTAAATCAGAAAATACACTACTGGCCATTAAAATTGCTACACCAAGGGGAAATGCAGATGATAAACGGATATTCAATGAAGAAATATGTTATACTAGAACTGACATGTGATTACATTTTCATACATAGATCCTCAGAAATCAATACCCAGATCAACCACCTGTGGCCGTAATAACTGCCTCGGTACGCCTGAGTATTGAGTCAAACAGAGCTTGGATGCCGTGTGCAGGAACAGCTGCCCATGCAGCTTCAAAACGATACCACAGTTCGTCAAGAGTAGGGACTAGCATATTGTGACGAGCCAGTTGCTCGGCCACCATTCACCAGACGTTTTAAATTGGTGAAAGATCTGGAGAATGTGCTGGCCAGGGCAGCAGTCCAGCATTTTCTGTATCCAGAAAGGCCCGTACAGGACCGGCAAATTGCGGTCGTGCATTATCCTGCTGAAATGTAGGGTTTCACACGGATTGAATGAAGGGTAGAGGCACGGGTCATAACACGTCTGAAATGATACGTCCACTTTTCATATTGCCGTCAATGCGAACAAGAGGTGACCGAGACGTGTAACCAATGGCACTCTATGCCATCACGCCGGGTGAGACGCCACTATGGCGAGGACAAATACACGCTTCCAATGTACGTTCACCGCGATGTCGCCAAACACGGTTGCGACCATCATGATGCTGTAAACAGAACCTGGATTCATCCGAAAAAATTACGTTTTGCTATTCGTGCACCCAGGTTCGTCGCTGAGTACACCATCGCAGGCGTTCCTGTCTGTGATGCAGCGCCAAGACTAACCGCAGCCATGGTCGGCTAGCTGACAGTCCATGCTGCTGCAAACATCGTCGAACTGTTCGTGCAGATGGTTGTCTTGCAAACGTCCCAATCTATTGGCTCAGGGATCGAGAAGTGGCTGCACGATCCGTTACAGCCATGCGAATAAGAAACCTTTCATCTCGACTGCTAGTGATACGAGGCCGTTAGGATCCAGCACGGCATTCCGTATTACGCTCCTGAATCCAACAATTCTATATTCTGGTAACAGTCATTGGATCTCGACCAACGCGAGCAGCAATGTCGCGATACGATAAATCGCAATCGCGATAGGCTACAATCCGACCTTTATCAAAGTCGGAAACGTAATGGAACGCATTTCACCTGCTTACACGATACGTCACAACAACGTTTCACCAGGCAACGCCGACCTACTGCTGTTTGTGTATGAGAAATCGGTTGGAAACTTTGCTCATGTCAGCACGTTGTAGGTGTTGCCACCGGCGCCAACCTTGCGTGAATGCTCTGAAAAGCTACTCATTTGCATATCACAGCATCTTCTTTCTGTCGGTTAAATTTCGCGTCTGTAACACGTCATTTTCGTGGTGTAGCAATTTTAATGGCCAGTAGTGTATTTAATTTTCAGTTATATGTTTTCTTTGCGTTTTTAACCCAGTGTTTGTCTGTCTTTCATTATGTTTTTCTCAGGAAAGGGTGACACATTAAGCTAAAATTTATGTATTTATGCCAAACATGTAGATCTATAGTTCCTAGGAGGTGCAATACATGTGAGCTCCTAAGCCAATGCAATCAAAAGATACGGCCATTTATATCACATATTTTGATACTCGCACTCAATTAGTATGTTTACTTAGAAATGATATTATTTCAGACAGTCACCAGTTACTTGAAAAGTGCTTGCTTTAAGGCAGCTGAGGGTGACATAATGCTCAAACGCATAATGAGCAGAGAATGGTGAGAAGGACGCTGTCTGCATTCTTCAATTACAGAGGAGGTGAAACGCAAGAAATTTTTTTTCACATTTAACGGCTCCGCTGCACGAGAGCTTCGTGAATGCCGAACCTAGGTGAAGTTAATTTCTTCTACGCCTTTCCCTTGTACTTCTGTCTGCCCGGATGAATATTTCATCGCTGTATTAATGTTTAACACGCTCTAATCGCACTGCGAAACTTTAAACGAGCGCTGCTAAATAAACTTATAGCCAGTGGCAAAGACGCTGGCCACAAATTTCTCCCATCAGGCTAAGTGGCGGTGGCGTTCGGCCTAATGGCTGGCGACCCACCGAGTCGTTACGGGAATTTGCGGCACGTGGCGCCGTACAGCATGGCTTGCCGGCACCGCTACCGCCTCATTTCTCCAGTCCTATCGACTGCATTCGTAAGGATGACACCGACACCAGCAAAGGCGGTCCTAAAGAGGTTTTCTTGCGCAGCCGATGTAGCTAATGCACGCCTGTGTGGTGGTGCTCGACGGAGAGATAGGCTGCTTCGAATCCTGGTGGTGGAACATTTTCACCGTTGTAATTTGGCCGGCAAGTGGAGGAGGGGTAATGGCGAACAGATCCTTGTCACCAGTCTTTACGCCAATGCCATGGAATACATCGAAAACCTCTCCGCAGTGTCTCAAGAAGTAAGAGCATGTGAAGCAGTTTCCGGCAATCCGTCAGGGTTTCCGCCTCTCCCTTCCCATAACCCATAACAACACAAGAGCAGCACTAAACTATGCATGCACTCATCACACTTGGCCTTATGATACAGATGCACACTTGACACTTCGCAACCTAAGGGAAGAAGGCAATGTGAAACAACTTTTACTAAGAACTTACCTAGAACAGCGATCTGATTTTCTTCTCTCTGCACACCTACATTCGTTCTCGGAGTATGGAATTGCGTAGAGCTAGATCACTGTTTTTACATTCTATGAAACAGCAAACACCAACTGCTGTAGAGTTTTAGAATTTATTTTTAAATAGTAAAATCTATATGTAATATAAACAAGCACGAAAGACAATTTATTGTGAATTTCCAGATATACTTTCAAAAATTAAAACGAAGTATTGTATGGTTTTGTTGGCTGGAAGTCTCACCTTAACTGGTTTTCTTTCAGCTATTAAAGTGCCCTCACTTGTAGATGCCAATTTCGGGGATGTCAATAGATGGATGGATGCTAGCTGGAGCCAGAGATACGGTTTGCAAATACTCACTGCTCTTTATTGTTAAATTTTGCCGGAGCCCAGTACAGGATGACCACGACTTGGGCAGGAAATTACGCTGCGTCAGCCCAGGATTGTTGACAGCAGGTTGCAGCGTTCGCCGATCTTGGCCGCTGTTACCTAACTTCTCAGCCAATGACGTTTCTTCACGATCTGCGGTCTACGCGAGGCCCCCAGTGGGGTGGCGATAGGGTCCTTACCCCCCCCCCCCCTTCCCCCTGCGATCGGTAGCCATGCGACACGGTGGCAGATATGTGGTACTGAGATTTCAATACAAATCGCTTGAGTGTATAAACAGTCTTCCGAGCGGCGCGCATTTAGCCTGTGCTACGCCTTTAGGCACGTAGGTTAAACACTTCGTCTGGCAGCATGAAAATGCTTGCGTGACCCATTTCTACACAGTACCAGCCACACATTGCCACCAGCCACAGCATTACAACTGCCATATTATATTGCGTAAAGCACAATAGCAGCACTTGTCTGTGGCTGGCACTGCTGCGATCATCTTCGTGCATTTATGTCCAAATATGGCTGTTGCAATCTGTAGCTGACAAAATGGTCAAATGGCTCTGAGCACTATGGGACTTAACTTCTGAGGTCATCATTCCCCTAGAACTTAGAACTATTTAAACCAAACTAACCTAAGGACATCACACACATCCATGCCCGAGGCAGGATTCGAACCTGCGACCGTAGCGGTCACGCGGTTCCAGACTGTAGCGCCTATAACCACTCGGCCACCCCGGCCGGCTGTAGCTGACAGAATGATCCTTTTCCTGTCGTGTATGTAGTGTGTTGTCCTGTCACAGCTGTACAATGATGAGAGAAGTAAAAGTGTGGAATCTGATACGACAAGACTGCCCGCTCCTCTTGAATAGTATTAAGAAGGCCGCCGAGCTGAACATCTCCGTAATAATGCCACAGCTATACGAGACGCTGAAGAGAGGCTTAGAATTCCATCCTGAACGTTGGCGAAAAGTATGGTGAACGGGAAATGTATGACACCACCTCTCCACAGGTAAACTGCTAAACTAGAAAATCTAGGATAAAATGCCAGCAGGCAACTCGGAATTTCGACGGTGTATGAACAAAGAGAATCATTGCGGTAGAAGCTCTTACCTTCAACCTCACGTCCTGTTACAGATCACAAACTGGCTGTCAAAATTCCTTTGAGCTCCGGTATTAGAAGCGGTGACATTCGAGTTGAGCATCACTGTACATTGGGGCAGACATATTGCCGATGCGCTTTTTCCTGCTTAAAATTTGATTTCCAGTCAGTGATGTTTACTTGTAAGACTGCGTCTCACCTGTAATGAGTGCGTCGTTGATGGGACGATGAATTCTGATAGTCATCCTCCCTTCCTTCATTGGTGAAGTATACTTCTTTAGTATCATTACAGTTTCTGTGTGAGAAATCTGCCTTCCCCAAGACTAAGATCCTGTTCCATTATAAAGCAAATGGGATGAATGCTAGATGTATTTAGACCAGTCAGCATCTTGGTGCGACATTTCGAAAGCACTCACAATGTTCAACAGACAAACATCACAGCGCCTTCGAACGTGTTGAATTTAGTACAGCGCCTTCGTACGAGTTTGTGTGAGGATAACATTTGCGAATTCCGTACCATGTTTACGATCCAGGTTACAAACGTTGCTCAATTTGATGTCCAACCGCATCCATGGCAGCCTGGAACAATACGAGAGGTACCATAACACAGTTGGTTGCAGCACCTTTTGCATGGTGGACCATAGAATGTTCAGCTGTCGTGACACAACTTCTGTGCTGCTTGAAGACCTCACATCACGTCCAGCGTTCGCAGCCATGGCAACAGTAACTGTTTCAAAAAAATTTGTTTCTATTGGCCTTCGGCATTATCCGGAGCCATTTCTCAAATCGCTGAAGAATTCGTTCTTTCGCATCATATTCTTCAATCAGTGACAGGAAAGAAGACCTCTCTGTATTCTTTTCACGCGACGATATTGGAGGAGAGTAGCATCGCTATTGATGATGTTTTGAGAATACAGCTTTACGACTAAAGACCTACTCACATTGCCCAGACCCATGTTGACTCCCTGCAGCTATAATTCTCACTAATGCTTCTGTTCCTATTCTGCGTTTCTGTACCAGTACCGGCGTCCAACGTAGAGTCATGAGACTAATGTTATTAACAACCTAAATTCTGCAGCGCCCAGCCTAAACATTGATCTTTTAGAGTTGGGTACTCATACGGTAAATAGTTCTCCATCTACACTGGCTCAAGTAGCGGACGTTTAAATATACCCCCCTGTAGCTTTATTGTCATCCCTTCAATGGCTAAAATGGCTCTGAGAACTATCGGACTTAACTTCTGAGGTCATCAGTCCCCTAGAACTTAGAACTACTTAAATCTAACTAACTTAAGGACATCACACACATCCATGCCCGAGGCAGGATTCGAACTGCCTTCATTGATTTTTAAAAAGAGCGAGAGAATGACGTAGCTGAGGCGACCCCTTTACCGGTGACACATGAAACTTTGACGCTCCAGTGCTCTACGGTAGACCACTGTTAGAAGCTGGAGCAGTCATTTTGTACAATTAGTACTAAATATACACAGGGAGGCTGTCAGATCCGGAGGAATCCCTTCTGTCCAGCGATGGTACTCGATGTTTGTCGATTTCAGATTCGCAGCGCCACCTGCCATTTTCACATCCCAGACGAGGAAATGAAGATCGATTTTCTTCAGGTAAAGTGCTTAGAAAGACAAACGTTTTTTTAAAATTTCAGACATCTCGATAGAATACTTCATTTTTGTCTCACTGTAACTAGTGGAAAGACGATTTTGTTCCACTAACTGATTTTTGCAAAATCGACAACCTCTTGGCGTATCGCGACAGTTTCACAATGCACAATGCACTCTCAAAATGAGAACCTACACAGTCTGCAAAACGCGTATCCTATTCAGGGCTACAGTACATTAACCCTATTTGGTTATACATTTGAAACCATAGTACTGCTTCTCGAGGCACAAGAGTGATAAGAAAAATTCCCCTGCACTGATGTTGTACTGCTAGGAAAGGTTTAACTTCTTCGCAGTGGAATGTTAGTGTAATAGTTTGTGTATGAACAGGTTCTACAACCATTGTTATTGGCTTTGTGGATACTAAGGCACAAGGCGGCTGCCTCTGGGTTTGCTGACCTCCCTCTGGCTACGTACCTACTTCCGGGATCCCGTCCTGGAATTCTCGTCACGTCGAGCCGCCATCGAAGGTGGTGGCGCATCCATTGAAGCTGATGGCGGCGGTCACAAGTTGGAGAGACTTCTACGTGGCCAGTAACAGTAGAGGGCTGCAATGGCCCGCTTCAGAGGGCCCGAGTAACTGTGCCAACTCTGCTGTCGTCACGGAAATTTCTGCAGAATACGTTTGCCGAGGGCGAGCGGGAAACCTGCTAAAGTTAGCTAAATCGCTTCCTGCTGTATGGGAGCACGTGGGATTAGGTGAGGGTGGCGTGAGACGCCCTCCTCTTACTTTTCCCTTATTGGGTCAGTACCGATTCGTTACTGACCGGTGACCCATTTTTAGTGCAGCCGGACAAACGTCGGCTATTTAATTATTTAACAGAGTAAACACAAAGACGTGCTATAACCAAGAAAACAGAAAGAGATATTATGTATTGGTTGTCTTTTTAATGCACGGTGAAGCAGAAACCACGAAATTGGCACTGTCACTAAAAACAGGTGCAGCCCCTAAAAGGAGGAGACAATCAGCTACTGCCGTCGTCCCGAAGGATCTACAACTTAAAAAGACAAGTACTGCTATTGATACCCACTAGCAGCTGTATATCGCATAAGTGTCACATTGATTATAGTTATTGGATCATGAGTAAATGAAATTCAGAATTTTTTTGGTTGAAGGAATTATCTAAAATTAATAGCCCTGTATATAATAGTTGAAGAATATAAAAAAGTCAAAGAGGCTTATCATGCTTATTATATTTGATAGAGCACTTAGCCACCGTAAATGACTTTTTTACGACATTACGCCTTGAACCTGGAACATGGTTACCAACACCAGACCCTTCCGTAGGTGTTATCACACTGTCGTTTGGTGACTGTCTCCAGACTCCAGGTAGCTAATACGTGGTAGCGTCGAGGTTTTACTAAACGTGCCACTTCGTAAGAGATAAAAAACTCCCTTACTAACTTCCTACCGATGACCACTTGGCTCACTTATCGAAATATTTGTTACACAAATTATTTTGCAGGACAGCTCTGCCGAACAAAACTAAAAACTCGAGAATTTAAAATTACACTATATCGTTCTTCTGCTAGTAATATGTCTCTTTATTTCTTGCAACAGGTTCCCCTTCCGTAATAATTTATGAAGTCTAAGATCGCTTAAAAAAATAAAAGGTTCACATTTTCGGTTTCACCACTTGATTGTCATCTTCAGATAAGATTAATGTGGCAACAACTTCGTCATAATACATATTTTCTAATATGTGACTGTATGATGTATTCGTTAACACGGTTTTTAAGAATTCACTATGTTCACAATGTTTAACTAGAATTATAAGAAGCTGTCTGCAAATTAATTGCACCTGATAATTAAAATCAAGTGCTGAAACGAACGATGTGAATATTATTATTTTGATATGATGTTTAACGTAATAAACTGCCAATACGCCAATTTTAAAAACTCTTTTCCCTGCTTCGTCTTCTGTTGTGTCATACCATCAGGTTCCTACCGCAGGCAGCAGACTTTTACCCCATAGCAGCAGTAGCGACATTCTTCTACCGAGCACGACAGATGCCCTCCGGGTCATTACAGACGGTTCATCTCTTGTATCACTTACCCTAACCGGTAACTCGCCATTCCAGCTGCTGTGATCAAAACTGTGTAATTACTGGAGAATTTAGAGCCTTGCCGGGCAGGGTGGCCGAGCCGTTCTAGCCGCTACAGTCTGGAACCGCGCAACCACTACAGTCGCAGTTTCGAATCCTAGCTCGGGCATGGATGTGTGTAATGTCCTTAGATTAGTTAGGTTTAAGTAGTTCTAAGTTCTAGGGGACTGATGACGTCAGAAGTTAAGTCCCACAGTGCTCAGAGCCATTGGAACCAATTTAGAGCCTATGGCGATTCCTCAACGGCGCCTTTCACACAGTCAGAGTACAACCTTTACAAGGAGTCACATGAAAAACGCAGTTCGAGCTCGGAGGTGGAGTGTCCCATTCTTCTGGTACAAGCAATATGGTCATAATCAAATGCTCTGCTATCCCGTATATGTTAGTGTTATTTTCGACTCATATGACGACGGACTACTCCGTGTCAAACGAAACCATTCCATTTGGAGTGGAGGACGGGACTTACCTATCTTCCACATTGCATCTAACACAAACTCAGTTGTTCATGACTATACAGGCTGAACCAGGGCTCCACATACAAACTTTCAGAGATATTTCAGACATGCTATCTAAATATTTTGTTATAACGAACCCTAAATCCCGGGCCGATCGCTGCAGAGTTATTTCATTTAGTTTAGTGTCTTTCTCCATTTAGATTTGTTTTTGTAATGTACTGAAAATAAAGCGCTGCGTGTCTTGTTACCATTTTATCACGGTACTTGCTGTTCATAACAGTAGTGTCCTCCTTACCTCGTAGCCTCAAGTTTGCATTTAGTGCTATTCAGTTGTGTCCAGGATTTTGCTTTCTGGCAGTATCAGCTGCGAGTTAAGAGTGATACGCAGCAGTACTATGGATGGGTTTTTCTAGTGAAAAGTTGGCAGGTAGGCAGCTCGCCTTTAGGTTCACTGAATGCAGTGGAAGAACAGCAGAACGGCTCTGTGCCGAGATGCTCCCATACTGACGACAACCATATCACAATATTTTTGAGTGAGAAGGTCTTTCAGTGCTCTGTTTTGAGCGTTGTACCGTTCGGTCATAGAGTATTAAGGTTTCCTCGCTGTTGTGAAAGTATGATCGTGCAGACAAGGGTGACTGCGGTACCAAACCGAATAAATGGTAAGTACATTATTACTCTGAACTAGGCGCTGGAAATCGTTAGTCTCTTTCACCAAGATACTCAGAAAGTATTCTTCGACAACCTCTGTAAGTTGGTCAGTGGAGTTATGATTGATCCTGTAGAGCGCGGCGACTATCAGGGTCACTGTGTCGGACGAAATTACAATTCCTCCAAAAGATGATGCTACCCGGGTATTGATACCTACAGGGTGTTTCAAAAATGACCGGTATATTTGAAACGGCAATAAAAACTAAACGAGAAGCGATAGAAATACACCGTTTGTTGCAATATGCTTGGGACAACAGTACATTTTCAGGCGGACAAACTTTCTAAATTACAGTAGTTACAATTTTCAACAACAGATGGCGCTGCAAGTGATGTGAAAGATATAAAAGACAACGCAGTCTGTGGGTGCGCCATTCTGTACGTCGTCTTCCTGCTGTAAGCTTGTGCTGTTCACAACGTGCAAGTGTGCTGTGGACAACATGGTTTATTCCTTAGAACAGAGGATTTTTCTGGTGTTGGAATTCCACCGTCTAGAACACAGTTTTGTTGCAACAAGACGAAGTTTCCAACGGAGGTATAATGTAACCAAAGGACCGAAAAGCGATACAATAAAGGATCTGTTTGAAAAATTTCAACGGACTGGTAACGTGACGGATGAACGTGCTGGAAAGGTAGGGCGACCACGTACGGCAACCACAGAGGGCAACGCGCAGCTAGTGCAGCAGGGGATCCAACAGCGGCCTCGGGTTTCCGTTCGCCGTGTTGCAGCTGCGGTCCAAATGACGCCAACGTCCACGTATCATCTCATGCGCCAGAGTTTACACCTCCATCCATACAAAATTCAAACGCGGCAACCCTTCAGCACCGCTACCATTGCTGCACGAGAGACATTCGCTAACGATATAGTGCACAGGATTGATGACGGCGATATGCATGTGGGCAGCATTTGGTTTACTGGCGAAGCTAATTTTTACCTGGACGGCTTTGTCAATAAACAGAACTGGCGCATATGGGGAATCGAAAACCCCATGTTGCTGTCCCATCGTCCCTGCATCCTCAAAAAGTACTGGTCTGGGCCGCCATTTCTTCCAGTGGAATCATTGGCCCATTTTTCAGATCCGAAACGATTACTGCATCACGCTATCTGGACATTCTTCGTGAATTTGTGGCGGTACAAACTGCCTTAGACGACACTGCGAACACCTTGTGGTTTATGCAAGATGGTGCCCGGGCACATCGCACGGCCGCCGTCTTTAATTTCCTGAATGAATATTTCGATGATCGTGTGGTTGCTTTCGGCTATCGGAAACATACAGGAGGCGGCGTGGATTGGCCTCCCTATTCGCCAGACATGTACCCCTGTAACTTCTTTCTGTGGGGACACTTGAAAGACCAGGTGTACCGCCAGGATCCAGAAACAATTGAACAGCTGAAGCAGTACATCTCATCTGCAGGTGAAGCCATTCCGCCAGACACGTTGTCAAAGGTTTCGGGTAATTTCATTCAGAGACTACGCCATATTATTGCTACTCATGGTGGATATGTGGAAAATATCGTACTATAGAGTTTCCCAGACCGCAACGCCATCTGTTGTTGACAATTGTAACTACCGTAATTTCGAAAGTTTGTCTGCCTGAAAATGTACTGTTGTCCCAAGCATATTGCAACAAACGGTGCATTTCTATCGCTGCTCGTTTAGTTTTTATTGTCGTTTCAAATATACCGGTCATTTTTGAAACACCCTGTAAGATGAATGCGAATCAGCGAATTTTGGTTACTCCTCTCATCCCGTCAGATAAAATTACATAACGAATGGACCGATGACACATTTTGCGAATAAACAACGTGTGATCTTCAAAGCCCCAGGTGCGGCTTTGTGGTTGTAGTGTCATAATTTTTATGTTAATGTGGGAAGAATGGTCATTTGGATATATGTGGAAATGGATGAGAAATGGATGCCAATTGTCACCTTATGGTGTAAAAATGATTGCAAAACGCTAATTTGGGTGCGATGAATTGATATTGTGGTGGACAGCCTATACTGATTGCGAGAATCGGACGTTCCGTGCTACGAACGCATCTCTGTGGCTTACAGAACCAAACATTTGTTTTATGGACTCTTTGTGAAGGAAATGGAGAGATCGGATATGTGAGAGGAGGAAAGAGATTGTATTGTTTTGAGACACCATTACGGTATATAATAAAGGTTCAAAAAGTTTTTTTGCACAAAATAAAATCAAGTAACTAATAACAAGTATTCAAGATGTGTATATCTCCATACCGAAATTAGTTAATTATCAGGGAACAGATGTTACGAGACGTAGATGGCTCGGATGTGAAGTTTGGAACAAGAGTGCGCACCTGCATTTTCCACGGTCATAATTCGTCGATTATCTCCGAATTAATAATCATTAACTTGCTAAATTGTTCGACCTATCACCCAGACTCGTCAAACAACATAGCTCACAGTTGTCCCGAACGATTTGCGTTGCGAATAAAGATTTTAGGGAATTCTGGTTGTTACAGAGAACGACGAGGAATTTCCGCGAGATCGCCTCTGCGGTCTACACCTCTTGCTCTCATGTGGTATTTAAAACGAAATATTTATATTTTTCAGGTTTTCAGAAGACTAAATGTAAAAGAAAGTAAGGAACTAAGCTAAAGCAACTAAAATCAATAACTAAACCAATAATTAAAATAAAAGCATACAGAAAGAATATTTATTTATAATATATTTATAAAGTAAATAAATAAATAAAGAATATTTTAATTAACTAACCAATATTAATATATTAAAACTTCCAATACGTCGCTTAGGCATGTTGTATTGATACAGATACTGAATCTTGTTTTAAAATTCTAAGTTTTGGTCTGAGGATTGCAGTAGCCGAAAGGACGCAATAAATACATACACAAACACACAGGTTTTATTTATAAAGTATCCGCAATCATCGCGGAGTCGATTACGAAATTTATTTCATTTCTTAATGTGCGGCCTACGTCAGACAGGCGGTAAGCTTGACAACTAAGTCAACACTATTAATCGGGTCTGTCTCTGTAATGTAGTAATAGTGGATTGCCATACGTGAATAATGATAACTGAAATCAACAGCTATATTGTAAAACCAACGTAGTTTATTCAAAACATGCTACCAGTTTCGACGCCAAAAAGCATCATCTTCAGGTTCCAAGCGTAGTCTGCCATTAACATACGAACCACAGTGAGAAAGGCCAACGTAGTTTTCAAGCAGAAACAGTACAACTTATTAAGCATGTTACGTCAGCATGTGCAGTCGACACCAGCAAGACCAAAAAGGATCTGTATTCCGTGTCTTTGTAGCAGTAACACACCAACCAATGGTCGGAAAACCGGGCTGTTGATGGCAGATGAAGCTTGGGCCTGTAGATGACGCTTTCGGCAACTAAATTGGTACTATGTTTCGAATAAACCACATATTATACAGATAAAATTCTCTCCTGCTGCCAGCCACAACATGTGGTTCGAAATGAGCGAGTTTTCGTCCGAGTACTCCTCGACCATTATGATGTGGTGACTTGTGTGTACTCGTTCGAAAGCTCGTGCACTTTAAACTGCATAATTTAATCAGTACATATTGCCGCCAAACAGTCCATTCATACACCATAATACAGTTTTAGCTATGTAGCACCTTACTTATTGTTTAAATACTGCTGCATAATATTAAAGTTACGTGAAAGGTTATGCAATACAATAGTTGCGTAATTACTGTTAAGTAATGTTGTTGTTGTGGATTTTAAAATTACAAAATAATGTTACATAATATTAAAATTATGTCAAGGGTAATGCAATATTCCGGTGGAAAACTCGTTACCATTTCCACATTACTTTTCAAATGCGCTTGTTAAGTTAGAACCATGGCCATTTTAAGTGTCCACCACATGGCGCTATTGTTATATTCATTTGGGTTATACAATATACCTAAAGTGATACAAAGTGGCAGATATTATGTCTGAAGGGCCGATGGCACCATGAAAATCATGAAAATATCAAAACATTTTATTGTAATGATTTTAAGTACGCTATGTGAGAATATTCTAGACCAGACCCTTATTTAGAGGTCTTAAATGTTAGTTTAAATGGCAGCTTGTGGAGTGAGACAAGCCCCACTGTTGCCCTGTTATTTCTCTTCTTTAAATTCATAAGCGTAGAGACATTTTTATCCTTTCCATCGAGCTTTCAGTTATTGTCTACATTGTTTCTTTTCTGGTATTCAGTTGTTCCCTATAGTAAAAATGTAACACGTGTGTTTTTTTTTTTGTTTCTGAGCAAAGAAATGCCGAGTCCACCTCCAAAGGTTTCAAGAAAAGTTCTGGGGGAACCAACAAGAGATAAAATACTCAATATAGTGGTAACGGTATTCGGTTTGTGTATGACGTGGGTACTATTTGAAAGGGTTAAAAACCTGGAAAACGTATACGCCATTATGAACGTAACAATCCCTCTTACAAAATTTGAGAAATATAACTTTTTACTGCACGCTGCTTGCAACACAGTGACAGAGAAAGCTGCGACAGATGTGGTGAAGGAAGCTGTGAATTTAATTGGTCAGTTCATAGCAAGAACGAATTACAGATGCTGTAAGCTCAATAAAATTTTAAACTCAGTTTCCCGTAACTTTTACTTTTTTTGAGTACTCTACTTTTTGTCTAAAACCATTTACCGCTGAGTAATGAAATTCGAGTAGTCAATTGTGCTAGAACACGTGTATGATGACGTTTCTCAGTTTTCTAGTTATATAAAAAAGGACCTCATGACCTTGCTTATTTTAAAAACGTACCTCAAAAACTGATCATAATTGGAAAGTTAATCAAAACTACAACACTAATAGACTATTTATAACTGTCAGATAGTTAGAAAGTATTTTAAATGTACGTGAAAAAAATTGCAGCGTTCCCATGTTAATACTTCTTGGGAAAATTTGCTTGGAGGCTATCAATTTAGAGCTGAGTGTACCTTCTCTTCTTATAGTTACAAATTCAGCATCTCCTATCGAGTGCCTAAACCTCTCCGCGGAAGCGATGGAAAATGCAAGATTTTGTTGTGCTCTTTCTTTTTCCCTCGTGTACTCGTTTCTTGACTAGATACGAACGAGCCCCTCCCGTGCCCAGGCCTATCTGCCAAGCCTTATGCCTGCAGCAGCCGCCAGGAACGCCCTCGAGATGCGAGTTTACTGGTGAGAGTTAGTGCAAACACCGGCGCCCACCGTCTCATTACGTCACGGACTCATTTACACTAAAGTTTGCTCAACGCGCCCACGCAGCGGCCGTCGCACCCCTGTAAATTTGCTTAAGCACCGCGATGATAAACGAAATAGCTATCGATTCTCCTGCTGCACAACAACAACTTTCACGCTCCATGCTCCACTAGTGGCGAATTCTTACACAACAAAACAACATATTTCAGAACTAAAATTACGTGTCGTTACGTGGTTGTTAATTATTTAGATCCTGTACAACTCCATGAAATGTACACACCGCTGTCTTCAAACTAATTGTAGAACCAGTCTACGAGATGTTACTATGTGTAAATTGTTAAAGTGCGTCTCATGCCTACTTGGATCTAAGTTTCAGTTCTGTATGCAAGACGTGTCATTTACTACTTAGCACTCGTAAGATGACAGGACGAGAACATCCCCCTCCAAAGATATTTAATTCCTCAAATCATCCTATCAGTGTTTGGTGCAATGTATCACACAAGAGCTATGTTTGCTTGTATTCCCAGACTGGTTGCAGCAAAAACGATCAACTGTACATTACCTTTACCTTCCGTTGTTGTTGGTTCTTGTTTCATTGACACCTAAGTCTTAGAATGGGTTAAATGTCGACACGCGGCTTCTCCTAAAACTACAATAGATTCTTTTTCCCCTTTTAGCGCTCCAACAGTGTCAGCTCATACATTAGATGACACCGCAAAACGTGTCACACTCACCTTTTCCCTTCTTCCGGTCAAGTTTCTGATGTAATTACATTACATTCTAGACATAATTAAGCCTCTTCAATTCGTTCATTCTCCGACCACTTAAATTTTAACATTGTTCTGCAACGTGCAATTGAAAATTCTTTCTGTTATTTCGTCAGCTTAATAATTAAAATGGTCAATGATTCATTTTCATACAATGCGGTCTACCAGCTCATGAGAAGACTATTGAGATACCAACAGGGCATTAGCAGATCCAAGGAGGGTACCTCACCATGCTGACAGATACTTTTTGACAGGGAACGTGATACAACGCTCCAACCCAGGATTCACGACTAGATCGTAGAACAATACGAATGACACTACTCACGGCAAACTTGTCATTCAAGTAAGAAACGTACACTCACCTATTTCTTTCCGGGAGAGATAAAACAGTTTTCCACCTTCTACATTGCAATTAATCCTCTATTAGTAAATGTATTAATTTAAATTAAGAATTCTAAGGTAAACGTTGGCGACAACTGGCTGTAACGGAAAGTCAGTAGACTACTTTGCATGGCAACTCATATGAATGAATGTTGATGCCTGTGCCATACACAGGCGCGAGGCGCATCTGTGTTCACCTGTTCGTCTGTGGTACCACTGCATTCGTTGCTCCATTTTGTTTGGAAGCTTATTATGTAGACTGAAAGGGAGATCAGCTGCTTACAGTTCACTGTTTGACAGAATTTTGTGCAATGGTGGAATGCATGATTCTTTTATACTATAAAACATTCCTAACGTCTTATTTTCAATGTCGAGTAAGTCATCAGTGCTACTGTAAGCATTTTCCAGGCAACAGAAATCAGATTGTCCGTAGTTTTGAAAAGCTCATTGACAGCTCAGCACCAACGCCACAGTCACACGTGTCAGAAGATACAGTTACGTGTATGCCGTGTACGACGTTTGTCTGGCATGGTGAAGATTTGAGACATTTCTTTAGCTTGAGGATGGGAACAAGCCTACCGAAATCAATATATTTTTCCCCGTTTAATGGAAATACAATTGTAACTGAATTAGGTATAAGTTTATTACAGTACAATCTATGCGAAAACAAGATTGGGTACGTTTTAGACTTTGTGGCACTGCAGTCACATATCGGTGGGCGATGTTCGGTTATTTTTCTTTTTATATCTTGGCTATTTTGAGGAAACTGAGCTGCTTGCTAACTCAACAAGAAGGCTTCAGATTGTCTCGTTAATAAACTAGCGGTCCCATAGGCACACCCCGAAGGCAAGAGGTCAGACTCAGGAGGTCAGACACAGTGGCTTTTGAGAAGGGAAGTTGGTCCTCAGTGCACTGCAATTTGTGGATGCGGTTGCAGTAAGCCGCTGCTCCAAGGTCTGGCGGGGAATTTGGTTTCCTCCTTTGAAGGCAGTCTGCCGCCAGGCCATTGCAAGTCCCTAGAGCAGTGGTAGTCAAACTTTTTGTAGGTTGTAGGGCGATACCTCTGGCCGCATTGGAAAAGTTTGTGTTTGTGTGTGTGTGTGTGTGTGTGTGTGTGTGTGTGTGTGTGTTTTTGTGTGTGTAAAGCGCTCACACTCACTGATATACACTCCTGGAAATTGAAATAAGAACACCGTGAATTCATTGTCGCAGGAAGGGGAAACTTTATTGACTCATTCCTGGGGTCAGATACATCACATGATCACACTGACAGAACCACAGGCACATAGACACAGGCAACAGAGCATGCACAATGTCGGCACTAGTACAGTGTATATCCACCTTTCGCAGCAATGCAGGCTGCTATTCTCCCATGGAGACGATCGTAGAGATGCTGGATGTAGGCCTGTGGAACGGCTTGCCATGCCATTTCCACCTGGCGCCTCAGTTGGACCAGCGTTCGTGCTGGACGTGCAGACCGCGTGAGACGACGCTTCATCCAGTCCCAAACATGCTCAATGGGGGACAGATCCGGAGATCTTGCTGGCCAGGGTAGTTGACTTACACCTTCTAGAGCACGTTGGGTGGCACGGGATACATGCGGACGTGCATTGTCCTGTTGGAACAGCAAGTTCCCTTGCCGATCTAGGAATGGTAGAACAATGGGTTCGATGACGGTTTGGATGTACCGTGCACTATTCAGTGTCACCTCGACGATCACCAGAGGTGTACGGCCAGTGTAGGAGATCGCTCCCCACACCATGATGCCGGGTGTTGGCCCTGTGTGCCTCGGTCGTATGCAGTCCTGATTGTGGCGCTCACCTGCACGGCGCCAAACACGCATACGACCATCATTGCCACCAAGGCAGAAGCGACTCTCATCGCTGAAGACGGCACGTCTCCATTCGTCCCTCCATTCACGCCTGTCGCGACACCACTGGAGGCGGGCTGCACGATGTTGGGGCGTGAGCGGAAGACGGCCTAACCGTGTGCGGGACCGTAGTCCAGCTTCATGGAGACGGTTGCGAATGGTCCTCGCCGATACCCCAGGAGCAACAGTGTCCCTAATTTGCTGGGAAGTGGCGGTGCGGTCCCCTACGGCACTGCGTAGGATCCTACGGTCTTGGCGTGCATCCATGCGTCGCTGCGGTCCGGTCCCTGGTCGACGGGCACGTGCACCTTCCGCCGACCACTGGCGACAACATCGATGTACTGTGGAGACCTCACGCCCCACGTGTTGAGCAATTCGGCGGTACGTCCACCCGGCCTCCCGCATGCCCACTATACGCCCTCCCTCAAAGTCCGTCAACTGCACATACGGTTCACGTCCACGCTGTCGCGGCATGCTACCAGTGTTAAAGACTGCGACGGAGCTCCGTATGCCACGGCAAACTGGCTGACACTGACGGCGGCGGTGCAAAAATGCTGCGCAGCTTGCGCCATTCGACGGCCAACCCCGCGGTTCCTAGTGTGTCCATTGTGCCGTGCGTGTGATCATTGCTTGTACAGCCCTCTCGCAGTGTCCGGAGCAACTATGGTGGGTCTGACACACCGGTGTCAATGTGTTCTTTTTTCCTTTTCCAGGAGTGTATTCAAAATTCGCCAAATGATGGTCATCGATAGAAGCGTACCACATTTATATAACAAATCACACCAAATATTTTTAAGTGATAAAGAAAATAATGTATTGGAACAACATGGATTTCTCTGAAGGCTTATGTAGTAACTCATTTTCCGTCCCTAAGCTGGTACAAAGGCCGGTGCCACATTTTTGATTTACTGATTTCCGGGCATATTTTCCAGCCGATTTCGCCCCCTAGTAATTGAAACAATACCTGGCGGTTGCTGCAGCAGACCGCTTTCAATCGATCTTTGGTATTAGGCCAAACACAAGAGAACGGAGATGGTTTAAATAATATAAATTAATTAATTGAAATTTGTCGCAAGGAGATAGAAAGGCGGATGACACACTTGTGTATAAAGAGCTTGGAAGTCAGTTTTATCTGTTGTATTACGCGTATTCTTTGGAAGTAATTGACTGTTACTGGAGTGAACACCTTGGTCATTTTTCCTGACTGTTAAGGTGGCCTCTTTCCAGACCTATGTCGCCATTAGTGATCCACACAAGAAACTACCAGACGGTGGTAAATCACATGGAATTACATTTGTAGGTCATAAAAGACTACACTGATACTGGAAAAATTATTACTCTCTATACAAGTCAGGGAACACGAACACCATAAGTAACTTGACTTACAAGAGACGATTCAAAACCAAAAACGTTTTTACTAAGAAATAACGGAACACGTTTCCCCTGTCAAGCTCACTGACGACAAATGGCGACGTATATTCTAATTTATGGATGTCCAGCTTATGGCATGGACGAACGACTTAAGCTGATGATGTACATGACAAAAAGTATCACCACAGCTGTATCTTAACAATGTCTTTATTGTCTCACACGACTAGTTTCGGCAGCACATATCACCATCCTCAGGCAGAACCACTATCAAAAGAGTATTAGAATTCCTTCGCGCGTTTGTTGTGCAATCCTTGTTACTAGTACACATGGGCAAGCTTTCCTCAGGAGTCTCTCATCGACACCGTGTTGTCTCCAATTGGAGACGATTTAACTGTAGTTTCCCCATGACCCTACATAGACCTAAGACCACTCTTGCTCAGTATGTGACCCAAGAACTTGAATTCCTTTCTTGAAAAACTGTACTTGTCAAACTAGCAATACAAGTCGTCTCCCCGTAAATTGTTAAAAAACTTTTAAAAGATTTGTGTATTTCACTCCTCTGCGCCTCATATTACTATAACGTCATCTAGATAGGTGACGCAGCTAGGAACATCTTGTACGACTGACGCATTAACCAACCCAGAAGGTAAGCGACTGTATCAAAACGTGTATTGAGCACCTAGATCTGTTGCGTTTGTTAGACTAACAGCAACTGTAAATATGTATCTGTGAAATCAGTCTTAGAAAATTCAATCCGCCACCGAGTTCTGCCAGGAATCCTTTAAGGCGTGGTATTCGACACTGAGAAATCTATGTTTGTATGCTAACAATTGCCTTGAAGTCACCACAGCTTCTTATACTACCACTGGATTGTTTTAGCTATAGGTATTGCCACTTAGGCTGCCTTATGTGATGCCTTACTTATGAAGTCGAGTTCTGCTTTACGTGTGCATTATAAACTGGAGGAAACTTGTCAAACTCCGTAGATGCAAGGACTGAGCAATAATGTACATCTTGAACGATGATATTATCCAATTTGTGAGGGACTCAATAGATCCATCCTCAACTTGAAACTTCAGTTCCTGATTGTTGGCGACTGATGTGATCATACCTTTTTCGGAATTTTAATGGTTGTGGAGATGCTGTAGATTAAGTTGCTGACACTGTAAAGACCAACGGAATATGCTTGTTGCTGTCCGGAGTTCTTGCACGAAAACCAAGTGTCGTCACAATGTGGGCAGTGAAGTCATTTCTTTTTTCAGAGTAATTGGGGCGTGACTTACGTAAATGCGATTTGTTGAGGCGTGTTTATAATATTGTTGTGAAATTTGACTATAACTGGCTACAGCTTTCATTTTGAAAATCAACTTCAGAATCGTAGTCCGACGAAGTGGAGGGAGTAATCGGAAGCAAACTACACGTTAACATAACACGCATAGTCAGAATTCCGCACTATATCGGGGAAAGGAAGGCGTACGTTGTTCGCGCTATGGTTATTTAATAGAATTTTGACTACATCATATGTTACGAACCACAATGAAGATTTAAAGACAATGCTAAGTAGACGCAGCATTTCAAAAGTCTGCCTAAGGGCAATACTTTATTGGGAGTAGTCTCAGGTGACGAAATTTCGTGCTTCTACATTCGGAACTAAGCAGACAATCACATTTATAGTAAATGTTCAGTATAGGATGCGTTCCACTGATTAAATGTGAACATTTCAGGGAGAAGATAAATCTTACATACCTATGACCCTAACGTTTACTTGTAGCTATAAGTGTGTTTGTCGGCGTAAAGAATAGTCAGCAGATCACAGGTTTCAGAAAAGGCAATCTACTTGCTTCCACTTATGGTCATGATATCGTTCTTCAACTAATTCCTACTAAGATTGAGAATTGAACAACTTCGACGGGTTTCATCCACGATAGCACTTGGCATACAGTGTAGCAGAAAAGTATGGAGATAATTTGCTCATAACACGTCAGCTGCCTCCAAATCAGAAAATCGGGGCGGCTCCGACAGTGACACCACTGGAAGATACCATCCCTGCCTCAGTAATTGGTCAGCTGATTCTGTTGCATTTGTAGTTGTTGATAACACATCAGCTGATGTTTACTGAATTCATGACTAATGAAAACTCTTTACAATGATGAGAAAAATACGCATCGCCAACTACGGTATTGTTTTCTGGTATTTATAATCCTAAAGTCCGTTAACCTAATGAATGCAGTGATGCGGAATTGACAAGTAGCGCTTGTTTTGCGAATAATAAGAATCACGAAGTAAACTATATTGCGAGTCGAAAACAATTTAAACAGGGAAATTGGTCGTGAGCCATAACGTGATCAGTCCAAAATTGTTTGAGAGAGAGTTACGCAACTGATCAGAAGTATTCGGTTTGATATCAGTGGATGGGGTGCGTCCACCCTTCGACTTTATGACAGAGAGGGAGATGTTAGGGAGATGTCTGAACGTCTGTGGACGAATGGCAATCCATTCCAGTTCAAGAGCGGAAATCAGAGGAGGTAGGGATAGCGGACGCTGGAGTCTGGAGCAAAGTCAACGTTGTAGCTTATCCCAAAGAAGCTCCAGAGGATTCAGCATGGGACTATGGGCAGGGCAGTTAATTTCTGGAACGTTACTGTCAACAAACCTTCCAATACAGATGCTGCTTAGTGACATGGTGAATTGTCACGCCGATACGATCAGTCATCTTCTGAGGTTCCTCTTCTGTACACAGTACATAATATTGTCAAATGTGTTCATATCCTTCCACATTTTGCGTTTTCTTAAGCGCAATAAGGGAGCTACACCGTTACCACGAAAAACTATCCCCATACTGTAAAACCAGCTACTCTGTACTTCACTATTGTCACTACACAAGATGACAAGATAAAGGTCTCCACGAATTCGCCATACCCAAATTCAAGTATTCGTCAATCGGAATACTTCCACAAGAACACCTGTAGATGTAATAAAACTCTGTTTATTTGAACAAGTAAACTTAAACGGTCTGCTGTTTCTGATTTAGTATAACAAAAGAAACTAAATGTTCTACAGAATGTCTTCTCAGTAATGTGAAAGTTGGTTGGTTGATTGATTCGGGGGAGACTACTAAACAGCGTGGTCATTGATTCCGTCGGACCAGGGAAAGACTGGGAAGGAAGTCGGCAGTGCCCTTTCACAGGAACCATCCCGGTATTTAACTGAAGTGATTTAGGATAATCACTGCAAACCGCAACCAGGATGGCCAGAACGAGTGTTTGAACCGTCGTCCTCCCAAATGCAAGTCCATTGTGCTAATCACTGCGCCACCTCTCTCGATTTAGTAATGTGAAGCAAAGGTTCGTCACAAGCAACTGTTCTTCAACGAAACGAAAATAGCTTCTTGGCCAATGAGAATATATTAAAAACGAAGTAAGTATTTAAAGTTCTGTCTCACTGGCAGCACGACTTGTCCACAGCTCAGAATACCAATGCTCGGAACACTGGCAGGGGGCCTGGGGGTTGGTGTCCAAATGGTGATATTACATCAGTCGCTAGCTGGCGAAGAAGGAATGTTTCCAGTCGGCTCCGCGCGGACAGAAATACTCACGCGGCGGAAAGTGGCAATTTTCCTACGGGCTATCGAAGTAGCAGCGGATGCAGCAAACGGTGCATTGGAGTGATTCCTGTTCCTACCTTCCGCGTCCTTTGGCTGGTTACTGGAAGGCCTCGGGGGTCTGAGCCGAATACCGCGGAGACCAGCCTGAAAGACAGGGGTTGAGCTGACTAACCCACTTAGATGCGTTGCGGGTTGGTGGCATCGAAGGCGAGGCTGAGGGACGCGCCACAAACCATTCCACCGACTGCCAAAGCTTATAGCGTGATTCGTCATTGCAAATCATTCGCTTGCCGTTATCCACTGCTTAGCATTGATTACCGAAATTTGTGACATACGATGAGCTGCTCGAACATTGGGCCCCATTCTTTTTCACTTTCCACTACAGCAACTGTGCTAAATGGAATGTTGGTATCACTCACAAGTGATTGCTTCCACTGATTTCATCTGTCCGCCATCGCAATTCTGGACGGCCCCTGTCCGTCAACACATTATTTCTGCGCGCACTTGATCTAGTTTTGATTGGTACTTCGCGTCAGTTAGTGCTCGAGAAAGTGACGCACAAGAGAGTGGATCGGAGTTGTCGGCTGATCAACGTCTGGCGGTACTTGAGCCGCCAGTGGCCCCATCGGCCGCCTCGTCTACGACCATGGACATGGAGGAAGGAAATTCGGTGACAGGGCCAAGGCTGCAGACCCGGTAACTTCTGGAATGGCGCGAGCGACAACAACGGAGGGGCTGAGCCCCGGTCGCAGCCTGTAACCCCACATCCTCCCCGAAATGACTGAGGTCTGGAAACCTCCAACAACTACACGGGAAGGACGGTCACTCTGGGAACGCACACCCCACCTCCTGCCAACATCCCACCGAGTGAAGACAACGAATAACAGACGACGAGGGATGAAGAAGAGACCAACTGACGCGTGATATGGCCGCTAGACTCGGCGAAATCACATCGAGTCACTATGATGATGACTCTTCTGATTTTGAGCGCGCACCGATACCTGATATCTAATCTGATTCAAAACTTCCCCATCCGGCAAAGTTAAACACGAAGGCTTTTAATTTGCCCTAAACAGAAGAACGGGACGTAAGAGTATGAACTCAAAAGACGTGGCTGATGCCACTAAGCGAAAAATACACTGCCAGTTTCTAACCAATTCGCCCCCTTGCAAGTTGAAGATTTATTAATGGAAGTGACGCCTCAATTAGGAACGGTGTAAGCACAACAAGCTTCCGCCTCTGGGGCAAGACAGCCACCTAAACTACCATCGGCGAAAATGTTTCCAATTAACCAAACAGCACATGGGCAAATATCTTAGCCTGAACACCGAACTGATGACATGCGACTGAACCAATCGAGGCCATCTGTAAAGTAGAATCGATCAGGCACCACTTCGACACGACAGTGGACTAATAGACAGCACTGCATCTTTTTCTTCAGAACGCGGAAGTTCCGTTCTATGCACACCATCCTCCAAATCAGAATTCGCTCGTCATCAAATATCTCCCGCCCAAAATTACAGCGAAGCATGTTGAGACTGGGTTGAGTCACACGCCAAGGTGTGGTGCACCAGTACAAGACGCAGGATACCAAAGCGAATACAGTAACAGCACGATTAGTCTTCTGTGTGTCACTCACTGCTGGCCCAACGAGTGACTCTATTCACGACATCCGCCATGTCAGGAATACAAAAGTGGAGGTGGAAGCTTACAAACCTAAGGAAATTGCTCCAAAATTTAAACGCTGCCAGCATTATTTCCGTACTGCGAATACTGCTCACTTCCCTTCAGGTGCTTCAAATGTGGAGACCCGCCTTTCCCCTCCCCCCTTTCCCCCCCCTCCCCTTTCCTGACAGGCGCAGTGCAGAACTGCACGAAATCTCCATCTCAGCTTGCGCAGTTTGCTGCGAAGAACACCGAGCCACTTTGAGCGGCTGCAGCACGTTTCATCAAGATCTCTGCACCTACACGGCCCAAGGCCAAGCCGCATCTTTACGAGAACAATAAGCGGCAATGCCAACTCGTCCATCGGCCCTCAACAGTACCAAGGACGCCTCAGGACATCCCAACCGTCGGTCTCCTCGACGACGTAGTCACATTGGCATCTTAGACGACGACCACTAGAGGCAACTCGACAAGATCAATCCTGCTTCGACTACACAGAACTTTTGAAGACTTCCTCAAACATTTCTGACTTTCTCTCTAAGTTAAAACAACGGCACATCGTTGCCATAATTAAGACTACGTTGAAGAACTTTAGCGAAGTACCAACCGTCATCTCCAAAATGATGGTGCCATTTCACTGTTTGTACCTAGCTATGGCCCATAGACCCAAAATGATAAGCGACCTTTCACTGTCTATATTTAATGCCACTGGAGTTTTAAAAAAGTGGACTGAGAATTTATTGTTCGTCATTGACTGGATATTATGTTTGTTACTGTAAAACACTTCCGTTCCACTTAAACTTTTAAGTTGCCCAACATAGGTCATTTTTAACAAGAATTCCATCACGCATGTACCCATGACTCTCTCAGTTCTGGAAACGCTTGAAGCCATGAACATGACCATTTCTACTGCATACGGCCACATCATGCTTATCTCTGCATACCTCATCCCCAACAAGCAATTCACTGAAGACTTGAGAAAATCGTGACCTAAACGCAAAGCACTTTCCCTGACACTCTCGACGCAACATCCGACGTGGAAAGAGACTTTGTGGTTGGAAAGGCATACATGATACCATCACGCACACATTTCGCCGAACGACCGGTTGTCCATGACTTCACCATGTACAGGAATGTGAGGCTGGATTTGCAATTGCACACGATCAAAGAGTTGACCTCCAACCACCAACACGTCTTGGGTGTGACCACAGAGACTTTGCGTAGGATGTAGTATCCGTCAAAAACATCCATGAACAGGGACCAGTTTGAGCAGTGGCTGCAAAACGATGTCCGACCCATCGCAGACGTTTCATTCACACAGCCTATATGGATGAAGCCATCGGCAAAGTAACTGAGCTAATTCAAAAGCCACAAACAGGCATCACTCACTACCTTAATGCCTTACTAAATTGTCTCTCTCTAGTCATCCAGGATCTAAAAGCTCTCAAGAATAGGACCAGGCCTAGCTGGCAACGCTATCGCAACTCAGCGATCGGAGGGAAATGAAATTCCTCTTGTCGAACTTTACCAACGTACCTTAGAATTTAGAATTGAGGTTTGGGATGATAAGATGTCCATTTTCCCGCTCCAAACCCTGAATGAGTGGAGTCTTGTCTCCACCCTTCGGAATCCACGACCACTGAACCGAGCACTTCAGGGTCCCGGAGGAGTGACGTAGGTCCCAATGACCAAAGTAGAACTTTTCGCTTTGACTTACGAAGCTCAAAAATATGTGAAAAACACGAAGGTTGACAGCGATACAGATGAGACCAGCCAGAGAGCATAAATAATCAGAAAGACTGTCCACTTCTCACGACTCTAGCCGAAATCCGAATAATTCGCACCATTGGCGTTTACTCTGGTCCAGGGCAAGATGGTGTCACTCATGCCCAACTAAAGCACATCCCTGGAAGCCACTTTATTTGCCCACAAGCATCTACAACAGCTGCATGTCGTTGGGTACTACCCACAACCTTGGAAGGCTGCTCAGGTTGTGCCTGTTCCTAAATCTGATAAAAACCTAAGCCAACCCTCCGATTCTCAACCAGTCTCTTTCCGACAGTGTTCAAAATTCTGGAACAATTGCTACGCCGCATGATACAACCTGAAATCCTCGACCTGGAAGTGACAAGGAAGGATTAGTTCACCTTTCATCTCGACTTTCGGTGGAATTACAACTTCTACGGATCTCAGGCTACATCGCCAGTAATATAAATGTGCCTAAAAACACTGCCGCAATTTTTTTGATATGGGGAAGGCGTACGACTAGACCTAGCGTGACAAACTGATAACCAAATTCTTTGACCTTCACGTCCTTCCTGACTTCTTCAGACCAGAAAGATAACAGGCAAGATATAAGGACAACTGTCCAGTATCAAAGACCTTTCGGAAAGCATTCCAAAGGGATCGGTTTTGTCACCAATTCTCTTTGTGATCTATGTTAATGACCTTCCGGTTCTGCCGCGAGTGGTTCATTGTTAACCAGCAACCGACCAGTAACTGCCGTCACTGCCGTCATCAACCGCCTCCAGCTAACGTTAACTAAACAACGCGATGGATGAAATTGTATTAAAGTCAATGCAGGAAAGACGAAGACCGACAAGGCGAATCCCTGATCTCCTTTATCACCTGTTTATGCACAAGTGGCCACTCAACTGGACTGCAGTCCCCCCCGATGCTGCTTTACGGCTGGTCGATAAGGGCAGTTTGCTCCTCCTCCTTGGGCCTTTTCCAGGCAGTCCAGAATCGGTGATTTCGTGCCATACTCCATGCACCTCGTCGCGCCCAGATCAAGGACCTCCACCATGATCTTGACATGCCGCTCCTGAGGGAATAGAATCGGATACTCAATATGAAACTCTTCAACAAAGTTGAAGTATTACGTCCAACATCGAGGCACCTTAAGTATGTCGACTCTGTAACACCTGCACGCTGGCAAAAAGTCAAGTTACCACTAGGCAACGTGAAAGACCTTCCGTAATGACGCCGACTTGAAGCCGAGTGAAGACAAAAAAGAAGAAAGTAAAAAGAAAATTGAGAGAGAAAATAAATAAATCAGGGCCCTCTACCTCAGCAGAGTCTACAGATTCGAAGACCAGAGCGCTAACCGGCCGGGGTGGCCGAGCGGTTCTAGGCGCTACAGTCTGGAACCGTGCGACCGCTACGGTCGCAGGTTCGAATCCTGCCTCGAGCATAGATGTGTGTGATGTCCTTCGGTTAGTTAGGTTTAAGTAGTTCTAAGTTCTAGGGGACTGATGACCTCAGAATGACCCATAGTGCTCAGAGCCGTTTGAAGCATTTGAACCAAGTCCCTACAAAAGACAAAGACTGACTTATTTATATTCACCCCATACAGATGGTAGTATTTCGTAAACGACACCCCCCCCCCCCCCCCCACACACACACACACACCACAAAGTTCTTTACGTTTCCACTTGACAGTAATGTCAGCAGCTATCGACAAAGCCAGCTTTGGAAGAGTGATGTATTTTTTGCTCAGATGACATCCAGTGATTAGCCCACTTTCGAAATCACTGGCCAGCCCATTCTGCTGTCATTCCTCCTCAACTGTCAACACAACACTCCACACCTTTTTTTATACTGGCACGTTCGCATTTTGTAACATCTAATGCCCAGTTCCGGATTACGTACTAGTGTCTCTGTATGTTTGTTCAGATAACGTATAGTCGTGCAGCGCGATACAGATTTCAAATGAAAGCGGCACTGGTTGAACGCAGTGTTTCGGTTGCCACGCATATTCTGCGACAGCATAGTCCTGTATTGCTTCGACAGCAAGTTGGTTTCTCATCCACTGTAGAGATGGATGTACTGAGATATCAAAGCAGTAACTATCTTTTATAAAGCAGCATGAAAGGACGTACCAGTATCGATCGTCCAAACTTAGTTCGATTTAATTCCCGGACGAGTTAGGCTCGTTGTCTTCTAAGCTTCGAACCCTCTATAACCCTAAATCATTTACAAATTTAATGGTGTATTCTTTCATCTGCTCTAAGCGCAGTATGTAAAATTTCGTCGAAATTTTAATGGCCCTTAAAGTGAAATACAAAATATCGGTCTGTTTAAGGGGGCGACTAGATCAGGAAGTCTTTTAGAGCCTAAATTTTTTATTGGCTTAAAATATATGTTAGTGGCCTTTTTAAGATTCATTCCTGCAAAGTGTGCCATTAATCTTAAAATATGTTCAAACCGCAATTTACTGCACGGGAGTCTGGGTCATCCGAGGGCTCGAATGTCACTCAGGTAATAATATGATAGTTACCAACGAAATCAGGGTCCTTTAACTTTCTTTCAGATAATATCACACCGGACATTAGTATCAACTAAAATATTATTCCCAACAATATTTCTCTTTGTAACATGATTATTTTATTGTACCCAGGGCGAAAGCATGTGCTGGTCTTGCGTCTGCTAAACTTGTCAAGTAAAACTTGAGTGCATGAAAATGAAAAAGAGACATATTTAAGCGGATAGAAAAAGTTCGAGAAGTAGTTCCAGTCTTGCAAAGAAACACTTCGATTTGTAAGTTGGAGCCGGTTAACAGATATAATTTCGTCAAAATTGGAGCCTTTCGACATTAGCGAAAGTACTGGCATTACCGATTAATTTCGGTATTAAAAATCACAAGTTGAAACTCCAAAATCTTGTTATTTCAATACAACAGCTTTCAAATTGATGGAAGCTGAAGCTCATGAAATGTACGTGCGTCTACATTACGTCTTTTTGCAACCTTAGTACTTTGTCAATGTTAAGCAACTGTAGTTGTACACATCGAAATAAACAACAAGTATTTGTCTTAATTTTTGCCATTTTTGTATAGGCCCTGCGAACTACATGACCGAATGAGCCAAACAATAACAACAAGTGTTTGGCTTCCTTATACCATTTTTGTATACGCACTGCGAACCCATGACGACAGCAATACGCTGCATGCGTTCTCTTGTTAACACTCGCAAATAATGCGATAGTTATAACCTTCGGAAGAAGGGAATCAAGTATCTGATACCGATCAAGAAATTAAATCTGGTTTACGCAACTAGGTGCGTTTTTTCTACCAAAGTACGTAAAATTATTGCGATATATCTGAATTTCGATTTTTTGTGCACGTTTTTATACCGACTTTTGTGTCGAAAACACTGACTTTTATTTCAGGGGCCGTCCTTTTGTTAACAATCTATTTCCTAAATATTTCTAGGTACTATCTTACATGACGTAATCAGTTCTAAGCACTGCTTGACATTTGGTTCTACGTTGAAAATTATAGCATTCACAGCTCCCACCAACGGGACCCGTAGTCCGTCAAGGCCCCTCGTCGACGTCATGTAGTGTTCTGTGGGTACGTAACAATATGTTAAGGCTATACAATTAAGGTCAGTTCTGAAATTTGTTTGTTCTTTTGTTGGAAAAATCTGTGTTCTAAAATCGAGTGTCATCCTGGCCTACCCCTTTAAGAATGTTCGCGACACTACGTCAGGTGTCGACGTACAAAGAGACCAGGAAGGCGATATAGCAGGAGCCGCCGTCTGCCTCGCCGTGCGTTGCTCGCGACACGACGCCGGCTTTCGCGTGCCACACACGACGCATCGCTCGAAGCTCCTCCCCGCGGGCACAACGCAGCTCGCGCGGCAATCTCCGGTGCGCGGTGAGCGGCAACGTTTGTTCTAGCCGCAGCCTGTTTCGAATTTTAAATTATCTTCCTTGCCACTACGATTTACATTAACTACGAAAGCTGGCGCGCCAAACGGATAGAAAATCTGATTTCACGCCTCCTGGGAAGAGCTCTGTTTCCGACCCTCTGTGTTCCACAGCGGTGTGGCACGGCGCGGCGCCCGTGAGAATTTACACAGCGCGTGGGTGTGGGTGGGTGCGTGCGTGCCTGCGTGCGTGCGTGTGTGTGCGTGTTTGTGCTGACGCGACCGCAGCCGCCGCCGCCCGGCTTTGTTTGCTGTGCCTCTGCCGGCTGTTATTGAAGCGACGCTCGTTTTGCATAACGCGACGCAGCTGGCGGGCGCCGCCTTTGTCCCCGTCATTCGCCGGCGTAACGTCGTCCCAGCGGGCCTCCCGCTGCCTTTGGCGGTAAACTGGGCTACCATCCCGTGTCTCCTGAAATATGGAGCGAAAGGTGACAAGTGTGAACCTCCAAGTAGCAGATTCTTGGGCTAAGTATACAACGTGAAATCGCACTTGATTTACACTCACGGAAACGGGAAGTACTATATCGTGACGCACATGTCCAAAATTTGGCAATGTTATGCAGATATCCATCGCAAAATGGGTATGAAATTGTTAAAATTTTCATTCCCTTCGGAAATGATGGCCGTCATTAGCATCAGTAGGACGTTTAGCAGCCACAGGCATGAATACACTGCAGTATTTACTGCTCCATGGAAATAATACACTACTGGCCATTAAGAAGCAAGAAGAAATGCAGATGATAAACAGGTATTCATTGGACAAATGTATTATACTAGCATTGACATGTGATTACATTATCACGCAAATAGGGTGCATAGATCCTGAGAAATCAGTACACAGAACAACCAACTCTGGCCGTAATAACGGCCTTGATACGCCTGGGCCTTGAGTCAAACAGAGCTTGGATGGCGTGTACAGGTACAGCTACCCATGCAGCTTCAACACGATACCACAGTTCATCAAGAGTAGTGACTGGTGTATTGTGACGAACCAGTTGCTCAGCCACCATTGACCAGGCGTTTCCAAATGGTGAGAGATCTGGAGAATGTGCTGGCCAGCGCAGCATAAATATAGGGTTTCGCAGGAATCGAATAAAGGGTAGAGACACGGGTCGCAACACATCTGAAATGTAACGTCCTCTGTTCCAAGTGCCGTCAATGTGAACAAGAGATGACCGACACGAGTACCAATGGCACCCCATACCAGCACGCCGGGCGATGACGAATAGCCGGCCGCGGTGGTCTCGCGGTTCTAGGCGCCCAGTCCGGAGCCGTGCGACTGCTACGGTCGCAGGTTCGAATCCTGCCTCGGGCGTGGATGTGTGTGATGTCCTTAGGTTAGTTAGGTTTAAGTAGTTCTAAGTTCTAGGGGACTAATGACCACAGCAGTTGAGTCCCATAGTGCTCAGAGCCATTTGAACCATTTTTTGATGACGAATACACGCTTCCAATGTGGGTTCACCGCGATGTCGCCAAACACGGTTTCAACCATCATGATGCTGTAAGCAGAAACTGGATTCATCCGAGAAAATGACGTTTTGTCATTCGTGCACCCAGGTTCATCGTTGAGTACACCATCACAGGCGTTCCTGTCTGTGATGCAGCGTCAATGGTAACCGCAGCCATACTCTCCGAGCTAATAGTCCATGCTACTGCAAACGTCGTCGAACTGTTCGTGCAGATGGTTGTTGTCTTGCAAACGTGCACATCAGTTTACTCAGGGATCGCCACGTGGCTGCACGATCCGTTACAGCCATGCGAATAAGATGCCAGTCACCTCGAGTGCTAGTGATACGAGACCGTTGGGATCTAACAAGGCGTTCCGTATTACCTTGCTGAACTCACCGATTCCAAATTCTGCTAACAGTCATTGGATCTCGACCAACGCGAGCAGCAATGTCGCGATACGATATACCGCAATCGCGATAGGCTACAATCCGACCTTGATCAAAGTCGGAAACGTGATGGTACGCATTTCTCCTCCTTACACAAGGCCTCACAACAACGTTTCACCAGGCAACTCCGGTCAACTGCTGTTTGTGTATGAGAAATCGGTTGGGAACCTTCCTCATGTCAGCACGTTGTAGGTGTCGCCACCGGCGACATCCTTGTGGGAATGCTCTGAATAGCTAATCATTTGCATATCACAGCATCTTTTTCCTGTCGGTTAAATTTCGCGTCTGTAGCACGTCATCTTCGTGGTGTAGCAATTTTAATGGCCAGTAATGTATCTTGCCATAACTGAAATCTGAGAGATACGGCGGATAGCTTACACTGAAGAGCAGCAAGCTGCCTACGACTCAGACACAAAAATGAACTGCTAGCCGGAAATAAATGAAAGTGCAGCAGCATGTTACCAGAGGTCTCCCAGTCGTGCGAAGGAAGTTGTACGTCATATGGCAGGATCCACGAGAAATACAGGCTCACAACGAACTAGTGACGTCACACTAGTTGCCTTGCCCGACGTACATCGTGAACGCACGGCTTCAGTGAGAAGGTACTCTCTAAAGGGCTTAAATGTGTCATCTGTTATCAGAGGCTACAATGCTCTGAGACAAAAATAAGACGTACGAGAGAGCTTATTACAAAGAAACATAGATCGGTACACGTGACATACTTGTATAGCAAAGCAATTCATCCAACTCAGCCGTGCGCAGCTCGTGATCATGCTGTTTATTGTTTGTCATCTTCTCTTACGGTACTGTCCCCTTATTTTATTATTTCTTTTACTGGTGTTACTAACTTCCTGCCTTACCTGCCGTGAGCGGCAGCAGCAGCGCTTATCGATAACTGTACTGTCGTACCATCTCTGGAGCGACAGGCAGTATTTCCAAGTCGTCGTGTGTCTGGAGTTCAGTGGAGACGCAGCAGCAGTGAAATCGGGGATGGAGCTCCAGTGAGGAGCAGAAAGTCAGTGCTCGCCGCCTGCTGGCGACACACATGAGCTGTCCGAGGGAAGGAGATTAAAGCGGGACAACCGTTGGTTGGTCGTTCTGTTGGTCCTTTCATCGGCCGACGCGTATTTGGTCCTTTGACCGTTTCCGGGCTTGGGCAGTCGGTCGGTTCGGGTAGAGCAGCGTAGTCAGACCAAAGCCACTGGTGACGTGCACGCACGGTTGGAGTTGTGAGGCGTTTCTTGTGAGGGTTACGGAGTTCCTCGCCTACCGATCCTGGACACTAAAGTTGACTGCTCACTTTACCTACTATTAAGCCTAAAATCATATCTCATCGTTTGATCCTGGTTGTCTCCTTCTGGGAGATACCCACGAGCAACAATGTGTGTGCATTGATGTTGGATAGAATGGCAGCCGTCTTCCTCAGTGGCGTTTAACTTAATTTAAATCATTCCTCCATTAACGAAGTGTACGAGCAGTATCTTCTGCCTTGTGGCCGTTGACTTTCCGGTCACCTGCCCTAGACGTTAACGTAGTTTTTGGCAGTGTCTTTTCCACATCGTGTTGATGCTGTCCAGCATGGCGTGTAGTTCGACAGTTGAGGGGTTGTTGGTAGTTTAGGGCGTTTATTCTGACTTGGTAGGATTAGTGACCACTATCCAAAACATTGTGCTATTGACATCTTGTTGTCGTTTTGCTGGTCGGATGGAGCAGAACTGATATTGTTGGTTGGTTCACCGGCTTCTAAACATTCATGGTGGTGTCTGTTTGTTCTATATTCTGTCTCCGTACCACTTTCGCGCCACGACGATCTGAGCGTGTTTTTTAGGGAACTAATTAGTTTGAACCTGGGACCTGTTGCTGCTAAGGAGACGCCAGACCACACATGACATGTAGAATTCAGAAGAGTTCAGTGAGACTAGCAATGATATAACCAAATACTTAATGATCTCAGCGTCAGCTCCACTGCAATCCCTATAAAAGAATCTTAATACTAACTAAATTTAGTGGAAGGGGTTCAAGGCTTTCCTATTTTTAGTTAGCTGGTAAAATAACGTCGAAAAAGCAGTTAAGTTTACCATTGGAAATTAATTCTAATCACAAAACATCGTTTATAAATTGCACTATTGATAAAAGGAAATGTTTTAATACAGAATGGTAAAAACCAACTGCGTTCAACAAAAATGTGAACGAATATTCCCTGAGTGGGTTTCTAAGTTCTACAACGGATCGAAGGATGACCTATGCCATATCACATCTATAATCTAGGTTTAAATTAATTTTCACAAAAGAGAAAACTATCAAAATGGTCGATAGTGACCCTCAATTATCTTTAATATTTTATCTAACTTGTCGTAAATTACAATGGCTGATGTGGCTTCTCAATAACTATATAACAGAAAAATCATCGCGTTTCAGATTTTTACTTCAAGTGGCAAATGTGAACACCATGAGCTTTAATTGACGATCGACACTAATATTACGCAAAAAAGGAGGTGTAACAGATGAGATTTCTGCAGTCCTGAGTGAAGCTTTATGCGCTCAAAAATGCGGCATCGCGTGCGTTCATTACCTTGTCGGTGTTTAGGCAGCGTCAGGGCAGCGGCGGGCAGCACAGCTCCGCTCACCTCCCCATCTCGGAACCAACTCTCTCCTAGCTTCTCCTTACTACAATTTACCGAAGTTGGCTTAAAAAAAACTATCTGGCGGTGTTTTCATCTGACCAATCAGGGTCTCAATGTTAACCTTAAGCTCCGCCTACAAAAATTCTGTCTATCCAATGAGAAACGTTATACTTTTCGTGGTGGGGCAATATTTTTAAAGTTTGCAACGTAACAGGGACTCGAAAAAGTCTCACGCTAAAACTTGCAGCTGGTATGGTCCTTTTAGCGTTATCGTAACATCTATACTGTTCTTCTCGAGAGCTCTAGCTTTTAACAAGGGCTGGGGCGGGGGGGGGGGGGGGGGTCCTAATGTAACAGAGATGCGAAAAAGTCTCACGCTTAAACTTGCGGGTGGTAGTGGCCCTTTTTGTGTTATCGTAAGATCTATACTGTTTTTCTGGAGGGCTCTAGCTTTTAACATGGGCAGGGGATGGTCCTTGACGTAACAGGGGACACGAAAAAGTCTCACGCTAAAACTGAGGGTGGTGTGCCCTAGTGGTTAGCTGGCGACATGGGTGTCCAGTCCGTCCCTTATCGTAGGGCCTTCTAGCTTAACACGGTTCTGCTCTCGGCTTCTGTTCTCGTTTCTCCCCTCGGAACTGCGTCGGTCTCACAGTGGGAAGGTACGACAAGGATTTAGGCACTCATGTGTTAGTCTGTGGTATTCCATTTGCTCACTCGTTACTTGTATTACTTTGGTTAATTTAATGTCACGATTTATTCGGAGCTATATGACATACTACTGGATTTGCGTATCATGTCAGGGTTTTCATGGAAGGTGTTGGATTTGCCTGACACCTTACAGGCTTGCTTTTGGTTGGGCTGCCTTCCGATTAAGAGGTTATCGGCCTGGCTGCCCGTCTCACCTAAACGTGCGTTAGTGTTACCTTCCCTTGGAACCTTCTGTCCTTGGAACCTTCTGTCCGCCGCTCCTTGTGTTTCGCATAGTGATCTTTTTAGTCTTAAGTACTCTGCGTGGCCTACAGGCGAGTTTCAACCTTTCAAAATTAAAACTGAAAATCCCTTTTACCTATGCCTTAAACCGTAAAATGGTTTCAAATTGGTGTGTGACCTTCAGCCAAGTTTTCAGCCTTTTCAAATCAAATGTTGAAAAAGGATGTCTAGGCTTTAAGTCGTAAGAAATATTATCTAGTTTGTATGTGGCCTTCAGCCGAGTTTTCCGTGAAGCATTTTAGAATAAAGCCTTTATCGTATTTTAGTTGAAATTTAGAAGCTCTACTCTCTAGCCCACAAGCCGTTAAATTGTTTTGTTGATGTGCGGCAATCAGCCGAGTTTTCAGCCTATTTAGATTAAACTTTGAAAATCTTTGTCTTTGCCTTAAGCCGTTACACTGTTCTTGATTAATTTGTGGCCGTCAGCAGAGTTCTATGGGAGAAATTTAACATAAGCTTTGAGCCTATTTATATCGAAGAAAAAAATTTTTCTACGGAAGTGAAACCTCCAGAAGAACTCCTGTACCTCAATTCCTAGCTTAGGTCTTGTGCCTTGGGTTTTCGATGTGGCCTGTAGCCAATCTAAATTAAATCAAAGGGGATTTTTCGTTAAAACCTAGAGGGTTTTTGATTTTTGCTTGTGTGATTGTTTGTTTTAAGAAATAAAGTTTATTGGCTGATTGCAACTGACAGTAACATATTTTGGCCCCTTTCAACAAATATAAACGCATCCGCTCTGTCCTGCTATCTCAGGGATTTCACCAACTTGACGATTTGTTCAAGAGAAAGAGCTTCAGAAACTGAACAAGCCAGTAATCCAATGGGCCACCTCTGGCCCTTATGCAAGCAGTTATTAGTCTTGCCATTGCTTGGTAGATTTGTTGGACGTCCTATTGAGGGATATCATGCCAAATTATGAACTACTGACGATGTAGATCGTCAAAATCCCCAGCTGATTGGAGGGCCCTGTCCATAATATTCCAAACATTCCCAATTATTTTGGATATGTCCGGGGATCTTGCCGGCCAAAGTAGGATTTGGCAAACACAAAGGCAAGCAGTAGAAACGTCGTGTGCTGGCAAGAGTTGCCTTGCTTAAATGTAAACCCAGTATAACTTGATATGAAAGGCATGAAATTGGGGCGTATAATATCGTCGGCACCGCCGTGCTGTAAGCGTGACGCGAATGACAAACGAAGGGTCCTGCTATGAAAAGAAATGCCATCCTAGACCATCACTCCTGGTTGTCGGACAGTATGGAAGACGAGATCACTGTCTGGAACGTGTCCAGTAACGTCTTTAGCCTGGAATTTCGTGGAGCAGAATTGCCTTCAGTGAAGAGTCCTGTTTCGGACTCGGTTACGGTGACCAGCGAAGACGTGTCTGGAGACGCCCTGGACAGCGGTGGGATACCAGTCTTACTTAAGCACGTACCTACAGAATCCCCTTCCAACAATGAAGCCAGCATCGGGGCACGATGCAGAGGCTGCACTTCCGTCTTTCCTGGACAGACGACTAAGAACCATATCACGCCTTTTGCAATGTGCAGGGGACCATCATAAATCGTGGTGAATTCAGTGTCGTGTCCATATCCTTCATTCCGTATTTCTTTCATTTACCTCTTGTACAACACTCCTGGAAATTGAAATAAGAACACGGTGAATTCATTGTCCCAGGAAGGGGAAACTTTATTGACACATTCCTGGGGTCAGATACATCATATGATCACACTGACAGAATCACAGGCACATAGACACAGGCAACAGAGCATGCACAATGTCGGCACTAGTACAGTGTATATCCACCTTTCGCAGCAATGCAGGCTGCTATTCTCCCATGGAGACGATCGTAGAGATGCTGGATGTAGTCCTGTGGAACGGCTTGCCATGCCATTTCCACCTGGCGCCTCAATTGGACCAGCGTTCGTGCTGGACGTGCAGACCGCGTGAGACGACGCTTCATCCAGTCCCAAACATGCTCAATGGGGGACAGATCCGGAGATCTTGCTGGCCAGGGTAGTTGACTTACACCTTCTAGAGCACGTTGGGTGGCAAGGGATACATGCGGACGTGCATTGTCCTGTTGGAACAGTAAGTTCCCTTGCCGGTCTAGGAATGGTAGAACGATGGGTTCGATGACGGTTTTGAAGTACCGTGCACTATTCAGTGTCCCCTCGACGATCACCAGAGGTGTACGGCCAGTGTACGAGATCGCTGCCCACACCATGATGCCGGGTGTAGGCCCTGTGTGCCTCGGTCGTATGCAGTCCTGATTGTGGCGCTCACCTGCACAGCGCCAAACACGCATACGACCATCATTGGCACCAAGGCAGAAGCGACTCTCATCGCTGAAGACGACACGTCTCCATTCGTCCCTCCATTCACGCCTGTCGCGACACCACTGGAGGCGGGCTGCACGATGTTGGGGCATGAGCTGAAGACGGCCTAACGGTGTGCGGGACCGTAGCCCAGCTTCATGGAGACGGTTGCGAATGGTCCTCGCCGATACCCCAGGAGCAACAGTGCCCCTAATTTGCTGGGAAGTGGCGGTGCAGTCCCCTACGGCACTGCGTAGGATCCTACGGTCTTGACGTGCATCCGTGTGTCGCTGCGGTCTGGTCCCAGGTCGACGGGCACGTGCACCTTCCGCCGACCACTGGCGACAACATCGATGTACTGTGGAGACTTCACGCCCCACGTGGTGAGCAATTCGGCGGTAACCCGTCCTCCCGCATGCCCACTATACGCCCTCACTCAAAGTCCGTCAGCTGCACATACGGTTCACGTCCACGCTGTCACGGCATGCTACCAGTGTTAAAGACTGCGATGGAGCTCCGTATGCCCCGGCAAACTGGCTGACACTGACGGCGGCAGTGCACAAATGCTGCGCAGCTAGCGCCATTCGACGGCCAACACCGCGGTTCCTGGTGTGTCCGCTGTGTCGTGCGTGTGATCATTGCTTGTACAGCCCTCTCGCAGTGTCCGGAGCATGTATGGTGGGTCTGACACACCGGTGTCAATGTGTTCTTTTTTCAATTTCCAGGAGTGTAGAAGCGCACTTCAAATTAATTTCGGTTCAAATATTTTTTGGTATAGGAACCGTGAAAATTCACCCTGAAAATATTTATCTTTTCTTCTTATTACTGATACTTTTGTGTGGAAAAACGTTTATGAGCAATGGCCAATCACAGCTCAACCCAACCTTACCACATGCCTGTTTAAATTACACATGTGATCAGCCAATTATTACACCCAGTCTGTATATTTTCCGCTTGTTAGTAAGCCATGAAATAAGAGAAACTAGTTTTTGTCAAATGACATATTTATGTGTAAGGAAGAGCAGAAAATCACTCCCACTCCATCCAACAGTTTTGAAATAGATGTGTGAGGTGGTCAAGCAACAGCATGCTCTTCGGAAAATAACCGTAAGAACCAATCAGAACGCTGGATTCTGAAAATTTAAATTTAATGATATTTCGTGGTGTCGCTCCTGAGGTAATGAAGATCACACGCCAGATTTCACAAAGTAACACCTGGCTGGAGATCCCTTATCATCCTAAAAGCCTTTTACTCAAAATGGTGTGTTTTTTTGACAAGAAAAAGCCGTCCCAAGTCCTGCCTGGAGAGCATGGATTGAGGGAACTGAGTGCCTATCTGTCCATCCAAGGCTGTCACTTCACCCAAGATTCCGAAAAATTTTATGGTAACCAGCCTCGCTTAAAATAAGTTATCTTTTGCTAGTCAGCTTGTAGGCTCCAAATTGTGCTGGCCCTTCTTCACCGTACTAAAATGCAGTAAGAAGGACGATCGATGGAGGCAATGAATTGTGAACGCAATTAGTGTGCAGTGCCAACGACCAACTACTTGATCAAGGAGAATGAGCATTAAAATACTCCGAAACATGTTGGATGATAGTTTCAAAAAAAGCTGGCAACCCTTACACAAGATACAGTTATATTTTACATCTTAGTATTTCAATGAGGTAATTGAAAATATTGGTGTATTCAGCATATTGTTATGCTTCCTCTGCGCAAAACATTATTTTATCAATGCGACAGTTTTGCATCATTTCCCATTGGTGACGTTCATCCCACTTCAAGACTGTGACAAAGTGCACAGCATAACGCTTTCACATCCTGCAAATGTTAGTCTTAACGCCCAGAAGCAAAGAAAGAAGTACAATAATATGGCGATCTATGGGCACAGAAAAAAAGCCATTGTATTACTATCTAAACAGCTCATTTGAATTTTTGAAAGAGTATTTTTCGTTTTTCTAATAAGAACTCATTTACTTTCGAATTCTCATTTAAAAGTAAATATATATGTTCGATTACAAATGGGTTTTTCATTCGAAATAATTAAAGAAAAGGCTCACTGCAAGTTTTAGATTAAAGGGTATTGTTTATCATTTCTATGCACTAATGAAAGAGAAAAGAAGTAATGACAACAATAACAGATTAAAAACTCCCAACTCATTCATAGTCTACAACGAAAATGCAAAGTAGCTGATCTGTTGTCTGTGTCGACATAACGTGCCTTTATACGCTTGTACGCTTTAGAAATGGCAAACGCAACACGGAAAATAGAGTTATCCAATCTCAGTTTTCACCCTTCACTCTTTAGCTCTGACTATTCGTAAAGTCCAAACAGTGGTATGACCCTCAATTACAACACTCATTTTGAACAGAGATTTAAAATTAGAATCATTAGGAGAATTCTAGAGTTTTTTTTTTTTACTGTTCAGTCCCTCTATTTTGAGAAAAGGAGTGAACAGTGCGGACAATCTTTTTTTGTATTTACGTATTTATTTTGTACTTTTATTCTACGTATCTTAGATGGTATAATGCAAAAGTCTCAGCGATTCTCATAACTGTTTCGGTACTAGTTCGATGTCTTATTTTTCGAAATAATGGAAACAAGAGGCGCAAATGAGTTATTTCATACAGCGGTTGTGTAATATCACGGAACAGGGGAAAGAGTGTCACTGAAATGATAAAGGATTTTGGGTGGACATCTCTAAAACAAAGGCGTTCTTCGTTGCGGCAGAACCTTCTCACGAAATTTCAATCACCTATTTTCTCCTCCGAATGCGAAAATATTTTGTAGACGCCGACCTTTATAGGGAGAAACGATCATCATAATGAAATAATAGAAATCAGAGCTCCTACGAAAAGATACAGATGTTCCGTTTTTTCCGCGCGCTGTACGGGATTAGATTAATAGAGAATTATCATTAAGGTGGTTCGATGAACCCTCTGCTAGGCACTTGAATGTAATTAGCAGAGTATCCACACAGATGCAGGGTCGTCTCTTAGTTGTTGAACAGCAAACCGAAAAAATTCTGTACGACATCCGAAATCACGGTTGTCGAGTGGCAGACAATACGGATGGAAGTTCTGTCGATGCATTCTGACACAACGTAGCACGGGGACATTTGCTTGGCGGTGTTAGAACCGCTAACGCCAATTCTGGCCACCGTGCTCTCAACTTCTAGGACGTTTCTCGAAGTTTTGTACGTCAGGTTTCAACGTCTAAAGACCTTAAATCACTGTAGTTTCCTTCTCAAGAGCTATCGAATGTAGTTATGAAAAGTATACGGTTCCATTTAAAAACACATATTTCAGTAGCTCCGTTGATACCAGCGCTAAGAACATTAACCAAACAAACAAATACGTGCCCCTCCACGCTCTAATATTTGCAGAAACCCGCGTTTTGATGTGTGTAGCCGTTCACGAAATAAAAGTGGTGTTGCGTCATACGTGGTCACCTTGTATAAGGGTCGTGAACAGCACCAGTTGTTGAGTGACAGCTGTGAAGAACACGGAGACGCCGCTTAGTCGTATGAGGTTTCATTATCTGCGTTTGGAAGGAACCTCATCGTGGGTCTCCTTCTGGCCGGTTAATCCAGTCGTGCAGTATCCAAATGTGTGTGGCATTGGATGTGTCAGAGCTCCGATTTTGACTGCATGGGAACGTGAGAGGAGACTCACTCATCGATCATGTCTGACCACCACAAGGGAGGATCGGAGTATTGTGCACCAAGCACACCGTAACGCCTTCACATCTGCTGGTGTCACCCGAGAACAGGTAATGGACTCCCTGATACATTCTGTTTCATTCCGCACCATTGGCTGGGGACTAACAGCAGCCAGACTAGAGAATTACCATCCCGTCTCTAGGCTGCCATTAACACTACAACACAAATGGCTGCATTCGAAATGGTTCTTTGACCGTGAACGACGGACTGTTCATGTGCTTGCGTTCTTTTAGAAACTGCGATTTTCACTCTCCCGATTACCATTATCAGCAGTAAATCTGCAACTTGCCCCATTCTTCCAGCGTGAGGTGAGGCACAGAGGTGTTACCCTTGGCGTCGTGGTGTGGAGTGCCATAGTGTATATTCTCAGGTGGCAGTGATAGAAAAAAATCTGACTGCCTTATGATACATCACGGACACACTGCGTCCTGACGTGTTACTTCTCATCCGATAGTATCCTGTTCCTATTGTTCAAAAGGACACTCTTCGTTCACACATGATATATATCTCTACAAACTATCTGCGTGGATTTGGGATACTCCTCCCGTGACTACGAAAATCCCAAGTTCTGTGGCTAATAGAGCATCTCTACGATCAGCTCCGACGTCCACTCTATCTCTACTCCAGTATCCAGAATATCAATCTCTAGTTATAACAGTTATGCTCCAGCTTGCCTTAAGACTGGATGCAACTGCTATGAGTGACTTCCTTCCCAACGGAATCGATTTGTAGGTGATTACAAAAGTGTCTCAGATTTAGAAGGAACCTTGATGAGGCCACTTGCACATATTGCCAAGTTCTTTGTAATCTGAGTTTCGTAATCACTGAATATTAGGTTGGTGATTAAGTTCGTAGCGCTTTTGTTTCGTACGTTAGTGTTCCGGTTGACATGGGTTTAATATCGGCTGTCATTTTTTATTTATTGTTCATTGCTCTTATTTCAGGTTACATATTGTGTTTTTGTCATTTGGAGGTCGCGTATGGAGCTGCGCATACTAGAAAATGGAATACCAAGCGGAGAAATCGGAACATATTCCCGAAATTTGCTCTCTTTCAGTTCGGTATAGGGGTGACAGCAGCCAGAAATAACCGAGCCCTGTATGGGTGTATGACACTGGACAGAGCATGGCAAACAAAAAAAAAAAAAAAAATGGTTTCTATTTTTAAGATGGATGGTTTTGACTTTAGTAACTCTCCATACCTAGGAACACCTTTGGGGTTTGATGAAGGTCATTTAAGCACATTAATCTAGAATGATCCACGCTAGTTTTTTCTCGAGAACTGGCAAGTTTGATGAAAAGTGATGATTCCCTTATCGTGCGAGATTTTCATGGATTGGAAAAGGTTCAAATGGTTCAAATCGCTATAAGAACTATGGGACTTTACATCTGGGGTCATCAGTACCCTAGACATAGAACTACTTAAACCTAACTAACCTAAGGACATCTCACATATCCACGCCCGAGGCAGGATTCGAACCTGCTTCCTTAGCAGCAGCGCGGCTCCGAACTGAAGCGCCTAGAACCGCTCGGCCACAGTGGGCGGCCATTGGAAAAGGTTCAGAAATCGGGTGTAGGGGTACCGCATGCTCTAAACCACAATCACCAAAATGAGCGGGTGACCATATGTGCACCTTCGTTTCCGTCATCAATTGGCTCGTGAACAACACCGATCAATCCTATCTTGTAACGTTACTGGTGACGACAAACGGTGTCTTTATGTTAACATAAAAGAAAGGCCCAAACAAAAGAGCAACTCATAGTACAATGACCTGGGCACATCGACAAATGATATACATCTGGTGGAACAGCGACTGTGTGGTGTATTACAAATCATTTTTCCGAAGTGTAACCATTACTGCCTACATTTATTGTCAACAACTGAGACGACTTGCAGACGCAGTCCAAGAACAACGACAAGGAAGACTGCGTGAAGTGATGCAGCTCCCCTGTAACGTCCGCTTGCATTCTGCTAGACTGACAAAAAACTCTATACATTGGTTTTAAACATGGCTGCTTCGTTCAGTGACCGTTAACCAAAATATTGTCTTTTACATTATGTACTGAATAATATCCATTAAAATTTTCCTCTGTCTACACGTGAATGGCAGGCCGCGGTGGTCTCGCGGTTAAGGCGCTCAGTCCGGAACCGCGTGACTGCTACGGTCGCAGGTTCGGATCCTGCCTCGGGCACGGATGTGTGTGATGTCCTTAGGATAGTTCGGTTTAAGTAGTTCTAAGTTCTAGGGGACTGATGACCACAGATGTTGAGTCCCATAGTGCTCAGAGCCAGAGCCACACGTGAATGTTAAGTAGCCAAGTTGTGCTTGTGGCTAGTAGATGGCGTTCTCAATGCAGTGTCATGTTCACCTGCCCGCACTTGTTAACGCGGGTGCCTCAGTCCGTTGCAACATGTGGCTGTACAGATATGAGTAACCCACAGTGGCTCGCCTTCTTGCATTCTTTTTAAATAATTTTGTCACTAAAGCCCTTCCGGCCTGTTATTTATTTTAGATGTGACATGTAAGTACTGTCTCTGTCTTGTATTGTTAGTCAGTACTTACACTTCTATATAAAAAATCTCTTTTCCCATAAATTTGTAATTATGTTGTAGCCCTATTTAAACGTTTAAATTTGGTAAGGCACACTTAGAAGGGCTTCAACCTGGTTAATAAAATTAAAAATTGTGACAGAGACGTCATTTGTTTCAATTTTAACCTGTACGCTGGATTGAGAAGTCACTCCGCACACATCTCATATTGCGTCCCTAGTTTTCACGTTTTTCGCTCAGGCTTCAGGGAACTTCCTTCTCGGATGACAATGCTCTGCTAACATGGCTCCACGAGTTCTTCGCTTCAAAACTACGTGATTTCTAGAGTCGCAGAGTCTAAAAATTACTGCAGCGTTGACAGACTGCTGTAAATTATGAAGGAGAATATATTATTGAAGATTAAGGTCTCTATTATGTTATCAGTTGCGTTTATTAAATTTAAGGAAAAACGATACGAACTCGTGTACACCAACTCAATGAGATCACTGGAAACCCGGAAAGTTTCATTTTGTTTCCTCTCTCCCTAGTGGGTGGTTCAATCTTTTTCCCACGCATTGTATACATGGGTGACAGGGGGGAGATAATTAAAAGATCGAGTGGCACACCACGAACAGCACACGTTTAAAATCAAGTCTGCTTTAAAGGAAGAAGTATGAGATCACGATATAAATGCACCGTGTGAAAACTTAGTTAATCCCGGGAGAAACCACGCTGCGAAGGGCAAAAACTAAAGGCGAACATGAAGCATAAATCAGAGCCCAGAACGGCAACGAGGCCACATACTGGAGTTATCCTGGCGCGTGTCAGCGACCCTCGAGCTAATGGACTTCAACAGCGTGTACCGTCTGTGAGACGAAACGAAGCCAGTAGCCAGGAACATCTGCATTCGACCCGGTGCTAATTACGAAAGCCTGTCAAGCCTTCACTCCAGATAATTCAGCGTGACACAGTAACGTCACGTCTTTCACAGCCGTGAGCGCATGGAAGCAGTATTTAACCATGACCGTACCAGCTCGTCATTGTTCGCCCAGCAGGGCAGCAAGTGACGCCCACTCTATTCCCGTCAACGCCACAGCAGTAACTGCTCTGCCACCAGGCCGCGAAAGGGCGGACTTCTACCTGCCTGGGCAGCCTGGAAAGCACCACTCCAGCAGGCACCTCGGGATAGCTCGCCATCGCGAGTCCGGTAAGCGGTTGCGAGTCAGGCTGGCCAGCACCATGACACTCCGCTACGCCGGCCTACGTTACCTTCTGTCTGCTCAGCGCCCCAGCCTAGCCACAAGCGGTCTCCGCACCAGAACACTGCATCAGCGTGGCGAAGTCGTGTGACAGCGTCCGTTTACATCACTCACTATGCACGCGCACGCCGAACCATGCGATTGGCACTTCGCTCACTCGATATGATGCGGCACTCTATCACGTAGTGATGGGCAAGGCCAACAGCGTAAGGAAGCATAGACCCTAAAGTCTACACAGCTTGGACACAACGTACCGGCACTAATGAGCTACCAAGCGTTCGAATGCATTTAGAAATACAATTTTCTTTCAGCTAACGATTTTCCATGTGTTCTAAGGAGAATGTTTGTGCTGTGTACTTGAATTCACCGGGTGTCACAGAAGTAAAACGAAAATTGAAGACTATTCTTAAAGGTCATTATTTCAACTCTGGAATTGTATGTTGCAGTGAAGTAATAGCCGAAGAAACAGTGCTCGCATTCAGTACGCTGCTAAAACCTCAATGACATTTAGACATGTTTTGAAGAGAACCAGTTAAAAAGATTTATGTTGAGGACTCCAACGACAGACTGCAATTGTGAAGTTTGTAACTAACAAAAAACTTAAACCCAACTATGTTTTACGCTTTCGTGACTAAATTGAGCAAATGAACAAGTAGGTTCCATTACAGTTAATCATATTACAGAAAGAGAAAGGAAGTGCGAAGTATAGTGGTTAAAAGAGATGGGTATTATTCGAATAGATTTCTATGTTATTTTATTCATGTTGGTTTAAAGACTTCGGTCTCGATAATTAATCGACTAAGTAAATCATCCAAACAGAGTCATTACCCAATAAATTATCTGCAAATTAGATAACGAATTCATGTATTGCCACCATACATTTTTGTTTACTTTTTGTATAGAATTAAGATTTGTTCCATTGACTCAGTGATGTTTCTTTTAATTAAATAACTTATTAATGGTTTATCCAGTGCCTCTGAGACTCAGTGGTTCAAGTTCCAAACTACGAACTACAGGCTTAGAGTTCGATTCGTGATTGGTCCTGGGATTTTCTATATTATTTATTGCTTCTTTCATCTATATCAATGACAATAATCCCAAGTGAAGCTGTATCTTATTCCAGAGTAAGTGCTTAAATGTAGATCCCTCTCTAACTGGCTGTATAAGTTTGTTCAGAGGTTGGGAGGGGGAAGTCAAGGGTACACCATCATTCCTAGTAAAGTAATGCAGTGCTGAAACCAACTTTCGAATTCAGCACATCTTTACTTGATTTACAGTATAACAAATGAAACATAAATACTTAACACATGGACAGCCTCAGCTATTTGGGCTAACACACTAGGCAGCCACAGTCGGCTGCCAATCAATAGTAACTGATGAGCAGAGCGAGATGGGCGTGGAACACGTTATGCCTTTTGTCTCACAACAAATTTACTTTGCTAAAATTATAAAAATTAATGTTCCACCGTTTCACTTGCTTTATGCACTGCAGATTATAAGTTCACTTACATAGATGTTGCAGCATACGGAAAATATAGAGACTCTCATATTTTTAAGCGATTAATTTTGCATGAAAAGCTCGTTATTAAAAACTTACGAAAATCGGAGAAGTGCCTCATATCAAACAATGGAGTACCAGTGCCATATGTCAAAGCCGGAGACGAGGCATTTGGTATACCTGAAACTTCAATGCATCTCTGCGAAGGAGGGAGTTTAACAAACAATTGAACAACCATTAACTACCGTCTGTCTAGGAATAGGTGGTTTATAGAATGCACTTTTGGCACTCTGGCAAACAAATGGAGAATGGAGAGTTTTTTTATCGGTCAGTGAATATTCGAAAAGAATTTGCAATTGCCAAAAGAAATGGATGGTATGTTTTACAAAGTAATAAGCCAGACATAGATGGCTATAAATTTGAAGACATATTGTACATCCCTTGAGAACTGTAAATTTCCCCAGGTCCTACAAGTCTTTGAAAGTAACTGTGAAATTTATTTCAGGATGCAAGCTAGGTATGGCTGCTTCAACAAGTGCATGGAGACTGAACGCAGCCACATTCATTTTCCACAAGACAGTTTGCTCACAACTGGCAACGCGGAGCCCCGAAATCAGTGGCCCAGTGGGAGGGTTACACTGCACTTTGTGTTTTTATTGGCTGCCGCAGTCTGGCTTCCGAGTGCGCTACGGCGCTTACACTACCGACTCGGCCCCATTCAACTGACTCTTTACCTGCCGACCATCTCCCTTTCCCACTGCTAAAATGCACAATAACTGTAAGTAAAAAGCCAATGACGAGAATTCAGCCCACAACAACTATCGGTCGCCATTTATTAAACTGTTAGTACTATGGATACGTGTGTCTCCTCGATATAGTTATGCAGTTCACTTGTGTTTGTAAATGGTACAAAATGTATGAACTCAGTGATTCTTAACGGTTAACGTTATAAGACTTTTAATCTAAGTCTCCTACAACGTTTATGCAATGCTGCTTAATGTCCAAAGTAATTCAAAGTGTTTTATGATTAACTTGCCTTTAGAATATTGAATAGTTTTCCGATCATAAATGCTCATGTATGGCTTCGAGATTAAGTTTCGGCAGAGACACTGGGTTAAGGTATATAAAACAATGCATAATATCTCAGAACATTTGCAACTTTTCTTTCATAAAAATGTCAGAAGAAGATTGGAAGACATTTTTCTGATTTCCACACCAACTGAGATAGTTGCAGCAGTATCTTAGCCATGAGTTAGAAATAGGTAATTCACCAATATTGCAATCTGTGATCAAGCGAGACTTACAACAAACTACAGATACATGATTAACCAAATAAAAGTCAAAGAAATCAGGTCAAGAATTTAAATGACATCATAACTTAAAAAGAAGTTTTATTATGAACAAGATTTGAGAACTGAAGTTGGAATCATAAAGAATTGTTTGCCAAAAGCTACAGTGTCTACCCCATTCGTCCTCCGCCTTTCCAACACTATGCTCCTGTGTACAGAGTTATTGATCTAAAACAGTGTCGTATAGTATTTATTGCAAAACTAATGTAATCAGCATGTTAAAGAAACAATTCCACTACCTTGTCTCTTAACATACATATCACATGGTATAGGCAGTGACATATCTATGATGACTTTTGACGGTCATTTCACTACTCTCAAGTTAGTTGATGTTTATGTTCAGTGTAATAAAACTTAAACCTAGTTTTGGACATCCAGTTTACGTCACAGCTTCACCACTTTTGCCAGACATCCAAATTTCCAGCCATTTTCTGTATCACAGATTTCTTCTCACCATTACTTACGAGAATTTGTTATTTGGTGTTTAGTTGCATATTCCATGACTCATTTGTACTATAGTTCATAATGATGTGGAACGTGTCATTTTGTACACAGTCGCAAAGTTAATATTTAAATATGGCTAACATTATCTTTCTTTTCTATCTCTATCTTTTTTTTAAGTCAGTATAGAGATGTAAGTTATTAATTCCTAAACACCACCATCTATATTACAGTAACAGATTTTTCTCTACAGGTCAAAAGTGGTTGTCAAGGAGATACTTTTTATCTTGTTCTCAGAGTTTATTTTTCTCTCCTTCGGTCACTATATATTATTGAGTAAGTTAACAAAAATTTTGGTTGAAACATTATGCTCCATTTTCTGTGCTAAAGGCAACCTTAATGTGGAGTAATGAGCTATTTCTCCTTCCTTAATGTGGAGTTATGAGCTATTTTTCCTTCTAGCAATTCTGTACATCACTATTTCTTGTGAACTGCTGTGGATTATTTGCTGTACACTTCATGTGGGAAGAAATTTCCTTTGAAGCAGTATCAGAATGCCAAACTCTTGAAACCAAAGTCAACAAGCTGACTTTGGGTATGCACCACATGTTACTGTTACAGCATATTTATGAGAAAAGAAAACCTTATTCCTTAAATATGCGTTACTCGAGAATATTGTTCCATGTGACATTATTGAACGAAAATATGAAAAAATGTCAACTTACTGATTTGTCCCTCCCCAAGATTTGAATTAATTTTAAGTGCAAATGTGCATGAACAAAGTTGTTTTAGGAGTTATAAAATGTGTTTTTCCTGTTTATTCTCTTTGATATAAACACCTAAGAATTTTGAAGTTTCCAACATACTTATTACTTACCATATGTTACACTTATCATTTGTTTAGTACCATTAGGTGTGAAGACCTACAATATGTTGTGTCTTTTTAAAACTGACAGTGAGATAATTTGCAGAAAACCAGTAAATGATACTTTTAAGCACACGGTTTGCTATTTCTTCTATTTCTGTATGTATGCTGATCTGGTTACACTACTAGTGTGATCTGCAGCAACAACAAATTCATTTACATACAGGGCGACAATTATTGAATTATATGAAAAAATGTAAACAAGTTACAAACTACGGCGTGCACACACTTTATCAAACCTCACTATAGATAACTGTATTTAGGTTATGATAAGTTTGACACGCCTGCCATCATTGGCGATGATGTGCCGCAGATGAATAGCGAAACTCTGCATGACCCGCTGAAGTGTCGGTACATCGATGCTGTCAATGATTTCCTGAATGACGGTTTTATTTCATATCGTTCAATAATTGTCACCCTTTTTATGGGGAACAATAGTGGACCTAAGAGTGATCCTTGGGGCATTCCATAAGTGATTCATCCCAAATCATAAAAATGTCCCCAGCCTACAATGATTGAATTACTAGGTACAAATTTCTCTATTCTTTAGGTTAGAAGACGTTATCCATTGGTTGCCTATATCATCAGTTCCATAAAACGTCAATTTATCTAGGATTATATTGTGAATCATACAATCAAATGGGTTACACATGTCGCAGAAAGTACCAACTGCCACTATTTTATTATTTAATGCCTGAAAAATTTGGTGAGAGAACGTGTAAATGGGATTCTAATTAGAACAGCTCCTAAGAACCAAAATGTGATTTCCAGGGGGTATTATTGTTTCTTAGTTCAATTGCTGTACTAGAATACATCAAGTACTCCAAAAGTTTGGTAAATGGTGTCGGCACTCTAACAGGTTGGTAGTTATTGACACCTCTCATATCACCTTCCTCATAGTGGGATTTAAACAGGAGGATATTTCAGTCGCGCTGGAAAAAAAAGCCCTGAGTTAGTGATTCATTTTATATTTCAGATACGAAAGGGCCTATTAAATGGGAGAAAAGTCTTTGTAATTACGTAATTTTTGTAATTTCAGAAGTTACTCATACACTCAGGTGCACGAATTCCACGAGAGTTTCTTTTTCAACATAACTGCTGCGATTTTTCTGTTGAACTGCTTGACCATCTGTGTCTCATCATTTGCATCCCATCCATTCAAATCAATGGTAATGTTATCCTGTTCTGTGGTCGGTATACTTGTCCCTCTTTTCAGTAGATTCCATGTAGCCTGATGTATGTTGCCAGTTACTGGTTTCTAACATGTCCGTGTTACTTCATTATTTAATTACTTGCATATGTAATTGACTAGTTTTCACAGAGTACAACTACTGCAGGATCTCTCCTTTTTTGCCGATGCATACATTTTCCTTTTCCTTTTAGAAGGTGCTTAAATATCTCTTGCGATCCATGATTTCTCAAATGGTCGTTTCCTTCCTGATGGAAAGCTATTTTCAAATAATTATACGAATTTATCGTGGAACAGATTACATATTATGTTAACAGTTTGCATTATAAATTTCTTGTAAACTGTACTTAAAAACATTGATTCTGAAATCATTAAGTATTCCAACTGATTTCTGCTGAGAAATATCCACACTGTAGGACTGTAAACTATCCATCCTAACTAGCTGTGCACCATTATCATAGGGGGCATATGTTACTGGGTAAAAAGTTGTTTTTTTGCTTTGAGGTACAACAAAGAAAACACTATCAATTAGATTCCAGCTGTCTTTTTCCACCAATGACAGATAGTTATATACTGAAATTATACGGTACAGTCCAATAAAGTTTCGTGGTCATTTCTCCTTTCGGGGTCCCTGATAGCATACTAAGGAATCCAGATTTCTCATAAACAGTTGAGAATTTCCGAGTGGGGAACAATACACAGACAAAATTCAAAATGAATTTTTTTTCAGCACTAACTCACAGTGCACCCTTCTTTGTGCTGATAACTACAAAATGTACGTGTTTCAATGTTTCTGAATGTGTGTTCTGTCTTAACATTTGGAACAACTCCTTCTTTCCTATATTAGTTCCGCATAAGTAAACTGCTAGAGTGTAATATTTTATACATAACTTATTTAACTCTGTGGTTATGTGGTGCTCAGACAGACACACGATGTGACCTTTTCAGTGATCTTTACATTTTCCAAACAGACATGAAGCTTATCTACCATATTGTTCAGTCATCTCGTATGTTGATGAAATTAGCTAACCTCACATTTCTGTGTATTTTTAAATGTCTTGAGGGGCTCTTCTGTCATTTGGACTTCTTTCAAAACAGGGTGCCTGAATCCTGATTCTAACCTACAGGAGGTACCTCTTTGATATCAGTGATCACATGGACCTTGCCTAATGTGATGGTGGTGTATATTTTTGGAGTATGAGACCTGTTTCACACAAGTCGTATGATTTTTTGCCTATAACATTGTAATAAAGCATGCGATTCATACAGTAATTCTTACTTTTTGTATTTTTGACCATTCTTGTTATTTATGCTTGTTATTCTTTATTGTTCCAGTGTAACACCTGAAAATAGCCGAAGGCTGAAGTATGGATTGTGAAATAAATATACTCTGTACAGTTCAATGGCGGTAATATCTTTTTGAAACTTATGCATGACTGTGGCCCCACAAAAAAAGGAAATCATCAAGTTAAATATCGTGGAAGCAAGAGAGCATTTCTTACGGAAGATACTTCTTTTTTATCACCTACTTTTGGTGTTTTGAAAGCTAATGTGGAAACTTTTGCTGTTGAGGAGCACTGCAGTAGTGTTGTCTAAATCTGGGAAGTCCACTGATTTAGAGGATAGGTCCTATTCGAGACAATTTTTTTTAATCTTCTAATTATAATTCTGTTGACTGTATGTACAGACCAGCAAAATATATAACATCTCTCAGTATACATTACTTACATAGAAATTGTCGTTATTCACTATGATAACACTGATCATAAATAGCAACAAAATAGACTCGAAATGCAAGTAAAATTTTATTTCCAAGCAACAGAAAATTGAGAATGACGTGAACATTATTGGTGCAATTTTTCAAAGTAGTGTCCGTGTTCTCCTTGGGCTTAGTCGAACAATATCGTACGTTTTTATAATAGTGGACCTAGCGGACATTCACAATTGCTAGTATCTTTTTGAGCATCAAAATTCGTGAGGTCACGGTGCAGGCACAGTCTAACATAACAGTCGCGACACTTCGCCTCTATTTTGTTGCCTATCGCGTCAGCAGAGCCCCAAGCGGCCAGTAACTTAAACTCTGGGATCGTGAAAGCGAATATCGGTTATTTATTTTGATTTCTACAGAGGTTTTTAGAAGCGGGAGCGTTTGTAGCGAAATAAATTGCAGCAACAATAGGAGGAAGAGACCAGAGCTGTCGTTTTTTAGGTGTCCTAAGGATCTTGAGAGGTATATACCATCATGTTACTATATTGTATCGTTAGCATATACTTGCAAACTACATGCGTGTGCATTAATGATTAATGTTTCGTTTTAGGAGCAGAACTGGCTAGTTAATAGCAGACGAGAAGACCTTATGAAAAAAGACCCACTTTAACTGTATACTAATGTTAGTTTTTTTTCGCTACATTTCGAACAAAACCAGTTTATGAACGCTGACAATAATAAACTCGTGTGGATTGCAGTACCCACACTGTTTGACGTCCCAAATAAGCTACCTCAACTGACGAAGAAGAGGAAATTGCCACAAAGATTCGACAATCCATCTAAAACTGTCAAACAGTCATATGACAGAAGCACCCAGTTCAGCTCTCCTTGTATCAGTGCCAGATTCGTGTGAATCGTCAGCACAGACCTGCTTTGACGATGAAGTAGCTATTAAGTGCAGTTAGTGTTGTCTTACAAAAGCTTAATGTTTGGTATGTCTTTAATTCACTTCTGCTGCTAATCACTTAATTTTCCTTCCTACCTTCGTATGATAACATTATTTCGTTAGCACCTTGTTCACTGACACATCGTTTGAAAATTATTCAAATATTTGGTTTTGCGTGAAATGTAATGCAATCAGCTTATTATAATGTTTTCAACATATTTCACCCATATTTGGTAGTTGCTTGTTCCACTTAGAATAATATAAAGATGAAGGTCGTGCTTGTGGCAATAGGCGACCATGACAAACACAGTCGGTCTACAGAACGATAAATGAGCTGTCGATCGCTTTGCATGTAAAGGTTGTAATGGTACCTGAATTACGTAATCATTACGGCAGCTCACCTGAACCTCTCGATACCAGCTATATACACTGTGTTTCTGTGAAGCAGTTAACATATTTCTGAGACAACATTCAGATTTGATTTCATTAATGTAGAAGTACTTTGATACATTGATATGTTTATGTTGCAATGATATTATTCTTATGTGTATTCTTTCTTTTGGCACTATGATCTTTGACATACTTGTAACTCTGATTTTTTGGATGCGTAAGCTATTATTAGTTAGTTAGAGTCGAACCTTGAGAAAGTCAAGTCCTGGACGTCATGTTGGAAAGACGCATATTGTCGTCAGCTTATAAAATGTGAACTTTAACAGTGAGGAAGATGTTTTCAAGTATGTTTTATATTGTGAAGTGATATTTTGTGTGTTACGTGATATTGCAGCAAAAGTAATAAAAAAGAAGTGTAACTTAAATTCGGAGTGCTGATTGCTTTTTTACATCACCATTGCCCTGCAAAAGTATAATCTTCAAGAATGGTTTGTGAAGAGCATCTACAAAACTTTTGAATATAGCAGAATAAAACCTAGGTCTCCTTGCATCCGAGCTTGGAATCATCACTACCCAGATTTTCGATGATTGAGCCATGATTTCACAACGAGACCAGCGTGGGAATCACGAAACGATGAGTGCCTAGTTTATTCATTATTACATGAAATGAGTTTATTAACTGTGCTCTACTGACACCTGCCACGTAATAACTATGTTGTTGCCCGGAAAATGCAGTATTTAGCAGCGTGAGCAACACCACAATCATTATTAAATTTTGATCTTTTTTGTGGTAGGGTTGTTAGCAGGTACATGTCTGTGCTTCTTACGTGTGAATCTGTGTGTATATATTCTTATGGGGGTACCCAGAGAGGGGCAGGGTGGGAGGGGGGGGGGGCGGCAGCTGCCGTCCTCCCCCATCCCCCTCTAGAAGATATTCGCAGTTTTTCATTTAGTTTACTGTTTTATTTAACAAGAAATGCTGCATATTTTCTCCGATTGTACAAGCGCATTCTTGTATTTAAAATGTCTATTAAAAGCAGTTTTTTTACTGGTTTACTGTTTTATTTAATAATAAGTGCTGTATGTTGCCACGAGTACTTGTTTCCTGAGTCTAGTATGACCTGCCCCCCTACTTCAGATCCTGGGTACGCCCTTGTATATTCTTTTGATATCAACGTGGTAAGTTGCAGTTCTATCCAACGCCTCAAAGTGTTTCTTCGCGAATGTATTGTAGCTTGCCACTCGATTACTAGTTTTTGTCCATACTTGCGCTTATTTTAGAATCATTTTTAGAGACATATATGCCTTTTGATACTACACAAACCCTTGGAGGCAAGAAAATAACTGAAATAGTTCGTAAATTACTTAGGAAATGGATGCAAAACCAACAATATGCTTACAACGTGTCTGATGTTCACCTTACTCGCCCCTTGGAGCGCTAGTGTCGGTCCATCTGCCAAACGGTAAAAACTTTTACTGCAGTGAGTGTCGCGACTGTTACGTTAGACTGTGGTGCAGGGGAGACCGCCTGTAGCGGGCTAGCTTAGTCCACGCGGAGGAAGATGGTGCACGGCGCGGCGCCCAACTTGGGCGGCGTGCAGCGGACTGCGCGGGTCCGGAAGCCGGGCCGGTCCCACAGGAAGCGGCGCAGTGTCCGGCTGTCAAAGCGCGCCTGAGTTATGGCCGCCCTGGCCTCCTCTTTGTGGCGCCGCGCTCCACTGCTCCTCTGGCGATTATTCCGCTACCGACTACCGGCCAGCTACCCAGAACACCAAGTTGGACCCTGCGACGTACATTCTCACTGTGACAAGACAAGCTGCGGACATACCAACGACATTAACTGCGTAATTCATAAAGACATAACTGTGTATGGCCCCAACTGCGTTCTAGTTTAATACGCCACTGTCGAACTGGAATACGTGTTGACAACTCTCACACGCGTCTTTAATGCAATGTGTCGAAGAGCAGCCTAACTAGAAACGTTTTCCGTCCTTCGTACTCAGTTCCACTTTCCCTTCATGAAGCGTAATACAGTAGAGCGTCGATTACCCGAACGGCGGTCAACCGAACGACCGCTTAACCGAACTGTGTACTCGCTCGCACCTGTTACTCTCCCACCCTACCGTCCATCATCCCCCTCACTCCCAAACCAAGTTTCCCACAGTAGTCGCCGCATTGGGCCACCGCTGGCGGAACGTTGCTTCTAATGGGGCCTTCACAAGGCGCTGCTGACGGGCCAAGCCGCCAGTCTCTGTGTTTGAACAATCAGCACACTTCTGTCGGCTTGGCAGTGGTAGTAGAAGTAGCAGCAGTATCAAAGCTGTTCACAGCAACAGCTGCGCCAGCTTAGGCTAGGCGCAAATTGAGACGCGTATAGCGCGAGTGGCGCGACGCAGCGCAGCACGCGTTTTTGTGACATCACAGGTTCAAATGGAACCGCGCAAATTGCGACGCGACGCTACTGGGACGCGACACGCGCCTGACCCAGGTCGCGCGGCGTTGTGGTTAAGGCACAGTTTCTCGCGCCGCGCGTCGCGCTTGCCTCGCTAGCACCGTGGGAAATTTGAGGCGGGGAGCGGAAAAGTAGCCCGGCCATATGCTCACATCGGAACGGCGCATATCAGCAGTGGTAGTATTGCCAATACGATAAATTTTTCGTTACTGTGTACTGAATTTTTTTGCCTTTGGGTAGTGTTTAGGTTTCGCCATTTAAACGCTCCAGCTTTCTTCGTTATCACGTTATACTTTTCTGTTATTTATATCTGCATAGTTTTGTTTTGTTTTTCTTCTGTCAAGAAAAATGTATAATTCAGTAACTGACGTGCCATTGGCCGCTGGAATTGCACCATATGTCTCTGCGATGTTCTCAGATCGCAAGAAGCGATAGAGGGTACTGAATAAGGAAACAAGGAATATTATAAAATCATGTGATTAAAAATCAAGGCTGGAAAGTAAAGCAAGGTTATATTCTCGCTGCCAAGTAAGCTAGCGTATCTGTACGATCTGTTACAAAAATTTAGAAAGGGATAATCTCCACAGGTGTGATCCCTTTGTGCTTGTGGTAAAAAGCGTCCAAGATCTGAAGTATAGAAGTCTCACTGTGATTACTCTGGTATGGATGCAATAATGTAATACGACACACTGTACTACATGCATGTGAACAACATATTTATACTGCAAGCTAGAAACAGTCGAATAGCAGTCACAAATAACAATGTTTTAATTGGTACGCCTTGATGAGAAAAAGCATTTCAGTTGTTGCATGAACATTATCAGCATTAATAAACTAATTATACAACAACAGGCTACACAAATGAAGAAAATGGTCGGTATTATTACGAAAGCAGGAATATCCTAAAAGAGTGTTATGACTAGATATATTTAATTTGTTGAAATGTGCTGCTGACAAAGGCAGATCTACCTTCATGACAATGTTTTTGAACTCCATCTCACAAGGCACACTGGGTAGCTTGTGCATTCTGTCGTGCATTATCCTTGGATGCTGACAATACACTGACCATTGTGTTGTGCGACAGATCAATTGTTTACTTTTCTCAATTACAACTATTTTATTCGCGATCACGCATTGTCAGTTTGGCAAGCCCTAAGTGTGTAAATAGTATCTGGCATGTGCCCATCATTGCGCCTGAAGGAACGCTCGTCATTATTTTAATACTGCTCAGATCAAGAGAAGGAATAAAATCCTTTGGTAAATTTCCATTCCAGTCGCTCAGTGTTAAAAATACGATGGGGTACGGGGCTTTCCGCCAAAATTCCAACAGAATTGCCAATCTGTTTTTGTGTGAGTTGTTAACCTTTTGTCATTCGAAGAAGAATCACCATTTATGAGTAAAGGCCACATTTCTCTTTGTGACTGGTTTAACTGTACTTCCTTTGTCACAGTGTAACTTGCCAAACTCATCTCACAGCACCTATTGAGACAGAATTCCGAAACGGAGGGCCTCATTAAATAAGTAATTGGCAATCACAGAGCTCAATAGCTTACGAAAAACCTTATAGTATCGGTTTTCAGTTACATAAGGGAAGGAATTTCATGTTTATTTTCATACTAGAAGCTCTTGTTTCGCTAGCTGTCGATAACTCTTAAAAATTACAGTCGCTGGAGTCAAATATATAAAAAAAGAAGTATAAGTAGTGATATATCGCCATAGATAAGAAAGTTCCGTGTGTTTAATAATTGGCAAAATACTCTCCTCCTTGTGCGCTATCATTCGCCTGACGTTCGTTTCGATGTCTCGAGCGGTTTAGGAGATACGAGGGATGTTGCGAGTATTTCGTTCTACCGGGCGTGAGAGCGGAAGTGAGCGCGCTACAAGGGATCCATTTTCTCGAGATCGGAGGCAGATAGAGATCTCCTCCCTAGTCTAAACAAAAATTCAGCATGTTAGCTAAATTTCATACGCAGCGGCATATGGTGTACCACGCACCAAACGCAAAATCATAGCGACCCCTAATTTTCGTTGCAAACTTTTTGTGTTTTGCGTAGTGTCTTACTTAATATGTGTACATCACAATAAGAATGGTAATTAGCGAGGTAATCGGCACTTCGTCACGAAGCTAACATATAACGCTACAAGTAAGGAAAAAATCATATATTTTTAGGAATAGTTTCTGTAAAATCGTTTAAGAAAGATAAGAGGTTGCGCGCGCTTCGGTTCAGTAAGAGCAGAGCGTCGCCAGTCGGCGCGTGCTAGCTAAGACATCGCATTATTATGCACGTATGTATAGAGAGGCTGTAGAGATTTTTAAACACCACAATAATTTTAACAGGAAAGAAGAAGGCTTGAAGTTAGATAATATATGGCGATCGACTTTGTACCAAAGATGTGACAATCGATTACCTTCGATCGAGAGTAATGACGCCAGCCAGAGATAGCTGTAATGTTGACAGCACGCGCTCTATATAAACAGGACCTCCGCGGCCTAGCAGGCAGTCGTAGACTCACCTCAGATGATATTGCCCGCAGCGGGCAACGAAAGGTCAGGGAGAAGTATTTCTACTATTGGACCACGGCCACTTAGCCCGGAAGTTTTAATTATTTCAGGCGAGTTTAATCATTCTCATTTGCGCATTTTGATAAAATGTCTTGCTACGCCGGGAGTCTTTTTAGTTGACACCACCTTAGTGACTTGTTGTCAATGAGGATGATACGATCATGCAGACAATACGCAGTCCCTGAGCTCTGAAAATTTCAAACCTGGCCAGGTCTTGAAGCCTGCATTCTGACATGCTGAACGCTCAGGTATGGAGGCAGAAAAAGTTTTTAAATGCTTGCAACATACGGCAGCACACGACAAAATTAAGACCATAAGTGGATACCCGCCCCCCCCCCCCCCTGAACCATGGACCTTGCCGTTGATGGGGAGGCTTGCGTGCCTCAGCAATACATATAGCCGTACCGTAGGTACAACCACAACGGAGGGGTATCTGTTGAGAGGCCAGACAAACGTGTGGTTCCTGAAGAGGGGCAGCAGCCTTTTCAGTAGTTGCAAGGGCAACAGTCTGGATGATTGACTGATCTGGCCTTGTAACAATAACCACAACGGCCTTGCTGTGCTGGTGCTGCGAACGGCTGAAAGCAAGGGGAAACTACACCCGTAATTTTTCCCGAGGGCATGGAGCTTTACTGTATGGTTAAATGATGATGGCGTCCTCTTGGGTAAAATACTCTGGAGGTAAAATAGTCCCCCATTCGGATCTCCGGGCGGGAACTACTCAAGAGGAAGTCGTTATCAGGAGAAAGAAAACTGGCGTTCTACGGATCGGAGCGTGGAATGTCAGATCCCTTAATCAGGCAGGTAGGTTAGAAAATTTAAAAAGGGAATGGATAGGTTAAAGTTAGATATTGTGGGAATTAGTGAAGTTCGGTGGCAGGAGGAACAAGACTTCTGGTCAGGTGAGTACAGGGTTATAAACACAGAATCAAATAGGGGTAATGCAGGAGTAGGTTTAATAACGAATAGGAAAATTGGAATGCGGGTCAGCTAATACAAACAGCATAGTGAACGCATTATTGTGGCCAAGATAGATACGAATCTCACACCTACTACAGTAGTACAAGTTTATATGCCAATTAGCTCTGCAGATGGTGAAGAAATTGATGAAATGTATGATGATATAAAAGAAATTATTCAGGTAGTGAAGGGAGACAAACATTTAATAGTCATGAGTGACTGTAATTCGAGCTTAGGAAAAGGGAGAGAAGGAAACATAGTAGGTGAATATGGATTGGGGGGTAAGAAATGAAAGAGGAAGCCACCTGGTAGAATTTTGCACAGAGCATAACTTAATCATAGCTAATTGTTGGTTCAAGAATCATAAAAGAAGGTTGTATACATGGAAGAATCCTGGAGATACTAAAAGGTATCATATAGCTTACATAATGGTAAGACAGAGATTTAGGAACCAGGTTTTAAACTGTAAGACATTTTCAGGGCAGATGTGGACTCTGACCACAATCTATTGGTTATGAACTGTAGATTAAAACTGAAGAAACTACAAAAAGGTGCTAAATTAAGGAGATGGGACCTGGATAGACTGAAAGAACCAGAGGTTGTACAGAGTTTCAGGGAGAGCATAAGGGAACAACTGACAGGACTGGGGGAAAGAAATACAGTAAAAGAAGAATGGGTAGCTTTGAGGGATGAAGTAGTGAAGGCAGCATACGATCAAGTAGGTAAAAAGACGAGGGCTAATAGAAATCCTTGGGTAACAGAAGAAATATTGAATTTAATTGATGAAAGGAGAAAATATAAAAACGCAGTAAACGAAACAGGCAAAAAGGAATACAAACGTCTGAAAAATGAGATCGACAGGAAGGGCAAATTGGCTAAGCAGGGATGGATAGAGGACAAATGTAAGGATGTAGAGGCTTATCTCACTAGGGGTAAGATAGATACTGCCTACAGGAAAATTAAAGAGACGTTTGGAGAGAAGAGAACCACTTGTACGAATATCAAGAGCTCAGATGGAAACCCAGTTCTAAGCAAAGAAGGGAAGGCGGAAAGGTGGAAGGTTTATGCATGGGCGACCAACTTGAGGAGAATATTATGGAAATGGAAGAGGATGTAGAAGAAGACGAAATGGGAAATAAGATACTGCGTGAAGAGTTTGACCGGGCACTGAAAGACCTGAGTCGAAACAAGGCCCTCGGAGTAGACAACATTCCATTAGAACTACTGACGGCCTTGGGAGAGCCAGTCATGACAAAACTCTACCATCTGTGAGTAAGATGTATGAGACAGACGAAATATCCTCAGACTTCAGGAAGAATATAATAATTCCAATCCCAAAGAAAGCAGGTGTTGACAGATGTGAAAATTACCGAACAATCAGTTTAATAAGTCACAGCTGCAAAATACTAACGCGAATTCTTTACAGACGAATGGAAAAACTGGTGGAAGCGGACCTCGGGGAAGATCAGTTTGGATTCCGTAGAAATGTTGGAACACGTGAGGCAACACTGACCTTACGACTTATCTTAGAAGAAAGATTAAGAAGAGGCAAACCTACGTTTCTAGTATTTGTAGTCTTAGAGAAAACTTTTGACAATGTTAACTGGAATACTCTCTTTCAAATTCTGAAGGTGGCAGGGGTAAAATACAAGGAGCGTAAGGCTATTTACAATTTGTACAGAAACCAGATGGCAGTTATAAGAGTCGAGGGGCATCAAAGGGAAGCAGTGGTTGGGAAGGGAGTGAGACGGGGTTGTAGCCTCTTCCCGATGTTATTCAATCTGTATGTTGAACAAGCAGTAAAGGAAAAAAAAAAGAAAAATTCGGAGTAGGTATTAAAATTCATAGAGAAGAAATAAAAACTTTGAGATTCGCCGATTACATTGTAATTCTGTCAGAGACAGCAAAGGACTTAGAAGAGCAGTTGAACAGAATGGACAGTGTCTTGAAAGTAGTATATAAGATGAACATCAACAAAAGCTAAACGAGGATCATGAAATGTAGTCGAATAAATTTGGGTGATGCTGAGGGCATTATATTAGGAAATGAGACACTTAAAGTAGTAAAGGAGTTTTGCTATTTTGGGAGCAAAATAACTGATGATGGTCGAAGTAGACAGGATATAAAATGTAGACTGGCAATGGCAAGGAAATCATTTCTGAAGAAGAGAAATTTACTAACATCGAGTATAGATTTAAGTGTGAGGAAGTCATTTCTGAAAGTATTTGTTTGGAGTGTAGGCATGTTTGGATGTGAAACATGGACAATAAATAGTTTGGAAAAGAAGAGAATAGAAGCTTTCGAAATGTGGTGCTACAGAAGAATGCTGAAGATTAGATGGGTAGATCACAAAACTAATGAGGAAGTATTGAATAGAATTGGGGAGAAGAGAAGTTTGTGGCACAACTTGACCAGAAGAAGGGATCGGTTGGTAGGACATGTTCTGTGGCATCAAGGGATCAGCAATTCAGTATTAGAGGGCAGCGTGGAGGGTAAAAATCGTAGAGGGAGACCAAGAGATGAATACACTAAACAGATTCAGAAGGATGTAGGTTGCAGTTGGTACTGGGAGATGAAGCAACTTGTACAGGATAGAGTAGAATGGAGAGCTGCACCAAACCAGTCTCAGGACTGAAGACCACAACAACAACAACAAGTGGATACCTTTTCCGTCACGTACTGATTACCCGTGGGCCCTGCACGGAGCCTCTAAGTGTGGCGAACAAGGCGGCAAGTGTGGCGTCTCAACCTCGTCGTGAGGGCCGTAATTCGCGTGGACCCCAGTGGAATCGTACGTTACTACACTGCGAAGTATGACAAGAAGAATCTACCACGTCAGGTAGTTGCCTCGTAGATAGAAATGTGGCCAGTGTGACGCAGCGTCGGTTTTATGTCACAGGCAGAAATTAAGAGACGCAATATTTTATTAAGTTATGCAGAGCTGATCTACGTGTTTGGTGGTTTCTATATTATAGCGTATGTTTTAAAGCACCAGCACACTGAGGATCTCTCGAGAAAGTGTTGCTGTGGGTATGATTTGACATAATATATGGAATAGTCACTTAAATCTGCAACTACATCTACATCTTCATTCATACTCCGCAAGCCACCTGACAGTGTGTGGCCGAGTGTAACTCGAGTACCTCTATCGGTTCTCCCTTCTATTCCAGTCTCGTACTGTTCGTGGAAAGAAAAATTGTCGGTATGCCTCTGTGTGGGCTGTAATCTCTCTGATTTTATCCTCATGGTCTCTTCGCGAGATGTACGTAAGAGGGAGCAATATACTGCTTGACTCCATGGTGAAGGTATGTTCTCGAAACTTCAACAAAAGCCCGTATCGAGCTACTGAGCTTCTCTCTTGCAGAGTCTTCCACTGGACTTTATCTATCATCGCCGTAACGCTTTCGCGATTACTAAATGACCGTGTAACGAAGCCCGCTGCTCTCTGTTGGATTTTCTCTATGTCTTCTTATCAACCCTATCAGGTACGTATCTCACACCGGTGAGCAGTATTCAAGCAGTGGGCGAACAAGTGTACTGTAACCTATTTCCTTTGTTTTCGGATTGTATTTCCTGAGGCTTCTTCCAATGACCAGCGCCTATGTTTTTATTTAACGTGCAATAACAACGATCAGAGGGCAGTTGTTGCACTAGGAGAGGAGGCCACTAAACGTGTTGCTGAGGGTGAGGGGGGGGGGGGGGGATGCGGAGGAACGTGAAAAATATTTCATTCATTGCCATAATGAAGAAATGGAGCGATTTGTCTGACCTCCAAAAGGGCACGATCATTGGCTTTCGGACCAAAGGTGGAAGGCTTTGCGATACGGCAAAGTTTCTGGACTATTCGCATGTCACAGTAGTTAAAGTGTACTATGCAATACAAATTTTCAATATAGAAGACTGGCGCTACGGCAACTATGGTGCAGCATGGCCTATATATGACAGGGGTGAATGTCGGTTGCGGAGTTGTATACGGGTGAACATAAGTGTAACTGTTGAGCAATTGACCGCCCAGATGAAACTATTGGCTACCTACAGTGCCTCCTCAACGACCGTTCAGGAAACGGTGCTGCCTATAGTCCTCTGCAGCAGTCCTCTGCACCAAGTGATTTGTTTCATTCACTCATGCTGGCTGCTGTTCATCGGTGACGAAGGCTGGAATTTGGACGGCAGTACCGCAACTGGACGTCCACTGAGTGGTGACAGGTGGCCCTTTCAGATGAATCATGTTTTATGCTCCATCGTACAGGCATCGTTTGGTATGTGAGGCGTGAAAGGTCTGAAAGCAGAGATCCTGCAAAATAGTCGGATGGGTCCATGCCGCAGGAGACTCCCTGAGTGATCTCGTTTTTCTGAGAGACACAGTGGATGAACACAAGTGTGCATCATGCCCAAGCCTACATACAGTTTTATTTTCATCGGCATGATGGCATTTACCAGAGTACAACGCAACTTGCCTTACAGTTTGCAATGCATGTCACTGGTTGCAAGAACACTAGTATCAGTTTACCATACTCCCCTAGTCACTAAACTCTCCAGATTTAAAGTCAATCGAAAATATGCAGGACCACATCGATCGGCCTGTTCACATCATGGATCCTCAGCTGAGGAACCAAGAGCAGCTGGTCAGGGCGCTGGAGTCATCATGGCTCCCCATCCCTGACAATACCTTCCAGAATCTCACTGACTCTCCACCAACAACCCCCGCAGCCGTTCGCGCTGCTAAAGGTGGTCTTTCTGGCTTCTGCCAGGTAGTCACATTAATGTGACTCGACAGTGCATAATGACAGGAAACTACTTAACGGTAAAGCTTTCCGTATTTGAAAATTTTCGTGGTATACCTTGTATGCTATGAAAGTATATTGTTTGAGTGCTACGGTACAGTCGTGCTATATCAAACGCCATCGTTGTTGATACAATGACATTTGTATACCATATATTCTTAGCACTGCTGTCATGTTCCAGTCATCTAGTAGTGGATAGCGTCATAAACTAATACGAGAAAAGTAATAAGTTCTTGTATTTCCAAAAATTTTTAACGTTTCTTTTTGAAAGATTCTGGGATTTCCTTATCAATTTAACAGAAATATGACTCGCAATCTGGATATATTTTATTGAAAATAATATATTTCCTGCAATTCTTGATGCAGAAGCCAGTGGCTGGAATTTTACCCCAGTCGCCAGAAATCTTTACCAGTCTTCCAGTCTCTGTCAGAAACTAAACGCGAGTTGCACATAGGAAGTCTTTGCCAGTATGAAACTTTCTATAAAAGATACATACCTATCGGTTTTATCGTCAGCATCATGTTTGTATCTTACCAGCAAATATCTTATTCAGCAATGGTGAGCAGTTTACAAAAATTTTCTTATTTCATTCAAACGAAATTACGAAACGAATCTTGAACTTGTAATCTAGCCCATGAAGCACGTTTATTCAGATTTACTTCATTTACAGTGCAGCGTCAAAGAAAATGTTATAGGCATGCGTATTCAAATACAGATATATGTAAACGGGCAGAATATGGCGCTGCGGTCGGCAACGCCTATATAAGACAACAAGCGTCTGGTGCAGATGTTAGTTTTGTTACTGCTGCTACAATGGCAGCTTATCAAGATTGAAGTGAGTTTGAACGTGGTGTTATTGTCGCCGTACGAGCGATGGGACACAGCAACTCCAAGGTAACGACGAAATGGGGATATTCCCGAACGACCATGTCACGAGTGTACCGTGAATATCAGAAATCAGCTAAAACATCAAATCTCCAACATCGCTGCAGCCAGGAAAAGGTTCTGGAAGAACGCGACCAACGACGACTAAAGAGAATCGTTCAGTGTGACAGAAGTGCAACACTTCCGCAAATTTCTGCTGGTTTCATTGCTGAGCCACTAACATGTGTCAGCACACGAACGATTCAAGTGAACCTCATCGATATGGACTTTCGGAGCTGCAAGTCTACTCGTATACTCGTGATGACTGTAAAGCTTTACGTTTCGCCTGGGACCGTCAACATCGACATTGGACTGTTGATAACTGTAAACACGTACCTGGTCGGACGAGTCTCCTTTCAAATAGTATCGAGCGGATGGAGGTGTACGGTTATGAAGACAACCACATGAATCCCTGGACCCTGCATGTGATGAGGGGGCTGTTGAAGCTGGTGGAGGCCCTGCAATGGTGCGGGGCGTGTGCAGCTGGAGCGATATGGGACTCCTGATACGTCTAGATACGACTCTTACAAGTGAAAAGTACATATACAGCTGTCTTATCATCTGGAATCATTCATATGCACTGTGCATTCCGACAGACTTGGGTAATTCCAGCAGGACAATGCGACACCTCATACGTCCAGAATTGCTTCAGAGTGGCTCCAGGAACACTCTTCTGAGTTTAAACACTTCCGCTGGCCACCAAACTCCCCAGACATGAACATTACTAAGCATATCTGGGATGCCTTGCAGCGTGCTGCCCAGAAGAGATTTCTACCCCCTGATACTCTTACGGATTTATGGACAGCCCTGCAGGATTCATGGTGTCAGCTCCCTCTAGAACTACTTCAAACATTAGTGGAGTCCATACCACGTCGTCTTACGCCACTTCTGCGACTCGCGGTGGCCCTACGCGATATTAGGCAGACGTACCATTTTCTTTGGCTTTTCAGTGTGATATTAGTTCTTGTGACATTGTACATGGGATTTCTTGGAATAATTGGCATCTATCCTCAAGCGTCTGCCAATTCAGGCTTCTCATCATATCCATGACTCTTTCTCTTCGTTACATATGTTGAATATCTCCTACTTAACTCATTCGGCACGAATCCAAGATAGTGCGTACAAGTGTTTTGTAAGCACTTTCCTTCAGAGACTACTACATTTTAATTGTATCTTACCAACAGAATCTATGTAATCATTCCCTTTCATATGTTTCCAAACCTTTACATCCAAGTATTTGTATGGATTGAACGATGACAATCGTGCTATATTTTTGTGAAAAATTTCAAGTTCTTACGGCGCAGTTCATTTAAAGCAAATTATGAAGTTCTGCATCACATGTATGACTGAATATTTGTCCAGAGTTTCTCCGATAGATCATAGATATCTGCATAGCCGGCCAAAAGTCTGAGACTGCTATTGATATTGTCTGTCTGTTAACTAATACAAAACAAGAACAGAAAGTGCCTTGTGCCCGTCTGAAGTTACACACTGACAGAAAAAAACTGCAACAACAAAAAATAATTAATGCAGAGTGATACTATTTCGTGAGTACATATGTCAAGGTAACATATTGAAGTGCTAAATTTGGCAATATCACAAGCTAATGTAAGCGCGACATAAGCGATTGCAAATGTGAAGTGGTGGTACAGCAATAATCGCTGTAACCATGCAAAAATTCATGCATTGTGTTGTACAGGCGGCAAATATATCTTTGGGCGATGAAGTTCCGTGCCTATTGCACGTGGTCGGCCAGTACCGGGACAGTTAAAGCTGATTGTGGAAGACAGCGGAGATGTTGTCGGATGATATCCCGTATGTGCTTGAATGGAGATAAATCTGATGATCGAGTAGGGAACATTTAGATACTCTGTAGAGTATGTTAAGTTACGACAGCGGTATGTTTGCGAGCGTTATTCCGTTGGCCCCTGGAATACTGTTCATGAATGGCAGCGCCATAGGTACAGATCTGCAGTCAGGGTGCGTGGACAATCACGAGAGTGTTCCAGCAGTCATACGAAATCGCACCCCAGACCATAACTCCAGGTCCTCCAACTGACCTCCATCTGACCAACACATGGCCATCACTGTCACGCAGGCAGAACCAGGTTTCATCAAAAAACACAACAGACCATCACACTGCCTTCCAATGAGCTCTCGCTTGACATCACTGAAGGCGCTAATGGCGGTGGTTTGGGATGAGTGGAATGCACGCTACAGGGCGTCTGACTCCGAGCTGTCCTTGAAGTAACCAATTTCAGACTGTTCGTTGTGTCACTGTTGTGGCAAATGCTTCCCAGATTGTTGCTGCAGATGCAGCACGATGCGCCTGAGGCAAACGCCGGAAGCTTCTCTTTCTACACTACATGCCATTAAAATTTCTTAAGCAAGAAGAAATGCAGATGATAAACGGGTACCCATTTGACAAATAGATTATACCAGAACTGACATGTGATTACATTTTCATGCAAGTTGGGTGCATAGATCTTGAGAAATCAGTACCCAGAGCAACAACCTCTGGCCGTAATAACGGCTTTCATACGCCTGGGCATTGAGTCGAACAGAGCTTGGTTGGCGTGTACAGGTACAGATGCCCATGCACCTTCAACATGATACCACAGTTCATCAAGAGTAGTGACTGGCGTATTGTGACGAGCCAGTTGCTCGGCTACCATTGACCAGACGTTTTTAATAGGTGAGAGTTCTGGAGAACGTGCTGGCCAGGGCAGCTGTACAACATTTTCTGTATCTAGAAAGGCCCATACAGGACCTGCAATATGCGGTCGTGAATTATCCTGCTGAAATGTAGGGTTTCGCAGGGATCGAATGAAGGGTAGAACCACGGGTCGTAAAAAAACTGAAATGTAACGTTCACTGTTCAAAGTGCCGTCAATGCGAACGAGAGGTGACCGAGACGTGTAACCAATGGCACCCCATACCATCACGCCGGGTAGTACGCCAGTATGCCGATGACGAATACACGCTACCAATGTGTGTTCACCACGATGTCGCCAAATACGGATGCGACTATCATGATGCTGTAAATACGAGGGTCGGTCAAAAAGTAATGCCTCCCATTTTTTTTCTACTTAAAAAAATTAAGTTAAGTGAAAAATTTGAATTTGGCGCCATTCCTCAAACCTTCTGCAATCCTCTGCAGTAGTAACTTTCTGTGTCAACAGGTGGCAGCACAGCAGAAGTTTGTAAGATGGCCGACATCGATGTTCGTTTGAGACAGCGTTGTGTGATTGAATTCTTGAATGCAGAAGGTGAAACGCCCATACGCATTCATGAAAGACTGAAGAAGGTGTATGGTGTTGTGACAGTGGATGTCAGCACTGTTAGACGATGGGTTCGTCGTTGTAAGGAAGCTGAAGGGCAAACACCGTTGACTGACGAAAAGCGGAGCGGCAGGCCGGTGAGTGCAGTGACTCCACACAACATTCAGCAAGTTGATGACATCATTCGTGGTGACCGTCGGGTGACTGCAGATGAAGTGTGTCGCATTATTTCTCTTAGTAAAGGCAGTGTGATCACGATTATTAAACAATTGGGGTACTCAAAAGTTTGTGCACGGTGGGTTCCAAGAATGTTAACCGATCAGAATAAAGAGGCAAGGAAAACAATAGCCTCCCAACACTTGCAGCGCTTCCGTTTGGAGGGAGATGAGTTTCTGAAAAAAATTGTGACCGGGGACGAAACATGGGTGCATTTTTTTGAACCCGAATCAAAGAGGCAGTCAATGGAGTGGCGTCACACAAGCTCGCCGAGGAAGAAAAAATTCAAAACTGTGCGATCGGCAGGGAAAGTTATGGCAACAGTTTTCTGGGATGCAGAGGGTGTGATTCTGGTTGATTTTTTGGAGCAGGGATGCACAATAAATTCTGTTCAATACGTCACAACCCTCAAAAAACTTAAAGCACGTCTTCAGCGAGTTCGCCCAACAAAATCAATGATCAATGGCGGATGTTCTTCTTTTGCATGACAATGCAAGACCACACACCAGTCGTCACACCTCTGACGAGATTGTCAAAATTGGATGGGAAGTGTTGCCTCATCCCCCATACAGCCCTGACCTGGCACCATCAGACTTCCATCTGTTCAGGCCACTAAAAGAAGCTCATCGTGGGATTCATTTTGAAGATGAGGAGGCCGTCAAAACATCCGTGCGTCAATGGCTTAGGAAGCAGAGCTGTGATTTTTACAGTGCTGGGATACATGCCCTTGTTCAAAGATGGACCAAAACTGTAGACATGGGCGGAGATTACATTGAAAAATGACAAAATGATCCTCAATGTTGTGGTTTTCAACCTATGTAATTGCATTTAAATTTCCTGACAATTAAACGTAGAAACAAAAATAGGAGGCATTACTTTTTGACTGTCCCTCGTAGAACCTGGATTCATCCGAAAAAAATGACGTTTTGCCATTCGTGCTCGCATGTTCGTCGTTGAGTACATCGTCGCAGCCGCTCCTGTTTGTGATGCAGCGCCAAGGGTAACCGCTGCCATGGTCTCCGACTAGATAGTCCATGCTGCGGCAAACTTCGTTCTTGTCTTGCAAACGTCCCCATCTGTTGACTCAGGGATCGAGACGTTGCTGCACGATGCGTTATAGCCATGCGGATAAGATGCCTGTCATCTCGACTGCTAGTTATACGAAGCCGTTGGGATCTAGCACGGCGTTCCGTATTACCCTCCTGAACCCACCGATTCCATATTCTGCTACCAGTCGTTGGATCTCGACCAACGCGAGCAGCAATGTCGCGATACGATAAACCGCAATCACGATAGGCTACAATCCGACCTTTATTAAAGTCGGAAACGTGATAGTACGCATTTCTCCTCCTTACACGAGGCATCACAACAACGTTGTGTATGAGAAATCGGTTGGAAATTTTCCTCACGCCAGCACGTTGTAGGTGTCGCAACCGGCGTCAACCTTGTGTGAATGCTGCGAAAAGCTAATCATTTGCATATCACAGTATCTTCTTCCTGTCGGTTAAATTTCGTCTCTGTAGCACGTCATCTTCGTGGTGTAGCAATTTTAATGGCCAGTAGTGTATAATGCCACCGTGGCTGTACGCAGAACTGTCTTCTTGCGACCGTACATTCTCGTGATAACCGTTGTCAACAATCGCTTACAGTGGCTACTTTCCTGCCAAGCCTCCCTGCAGAATCGCAGACGGAACATCGTAGTCCTATTACACGCTACGAGCGCCACTCGTATGTGACTGGGTTGAAACCTGAATAGACATCATCTTTCAGATGTAGAAATAGTGCTACCAGTTTTCGTTTATATCGCACATCTCGTTCCTGATGTTGCAATTTTTTCCGTCAGTGTATTTCTGCTGTTGTCCTCAATTCAATCACAATTTTTTTACTATCCCATGCGACCTGATTTTTGTGTGGTAACGATCCAATTTCTGTTCGGAGTATCAAGAAATACTGTACCTATCTGGTTACATTGATCCATTCCTTTCAGATTCTCATATGAGGAAACATCCAACTGGTTTTCGATTGTCTGATATCTTCGGAACCCATGCTGGTTTGTACGGTGGAGTTCATTCCGTTCACTGATTCCTTGTCGATTAATACTGCGTCACTGAATTTCTGCTACCAGTGCGACAGGGTTTCACGGCATCAACGGTTTAACCACGCCTCGCGGTCAACGAGGTGCCATCCGTGCAATCCATAGCCTCGTATCGGGTTTGTGGCGATACACAATGTTGTCAGCCGTGAGCAGTGCGAGACGCGTGCTGCGGTTCATTAGGCATTCCGAAAGGCAGGCGTGCGGATCTCATTAGGCGGCTCAGCAGGGCAGCCGCGGATTGTAGGCCTCGCATTGTCCGCCGCGCGCAGGCGGTCGCGTAGCAACAGGTGAGACTGCGCGTAGGCGGCGGCGCGTCCCATCCGCTGCACGGTCCGTCCGCCTGAATTATGCAGCGTCGATGCGGTCGCCATTAAGCCGCGCAGCCCTGCCCTCTAAGTAGATTTTGCGGCCTCCACAAGTTCTCCATAAATTCGTTACCGCGTGGCGATTCGCTTAAACGCCGTCTGGCGGCGCTGAACAAGTCCAGTGACGGGAAACCAATATTTCTCACTTTCGCTTCCCTTCCACAGCGAAGATAGTTCTACTAGTTTTTATGCAAAAAAGTGGATCAACGCACACACAAACAGAGAATTTATATAAAACTACCGTGTCCTTCTTTCAGAGTTTAGAACATTAGCGGGGCTTAGTGCTTTAAATTTTATGGCTTTAAACAGAATAGTAGAAAGAAGGATTAAACCTTCCAAAAAATAGTGGTGTTATTGTAAACGTACATCCAGATCGTCTGCTCTAGCAAACCTCTAACCATCACCGCTGGATACTCATTCCCAACTTCTATCACTGGTGACTATTAACTTCTACGGCACTGTTTAATTATTTATTGTAGATTAAAAAAATTAGATTACAAAGATTTCATTTCATAAGTAAAATTAGTAATCAATTGCACAACTCTACTCCTTTTTATGACTGCGTGATCTAATATCAATAGCACGAAATGACTGACATCATCTACATACAAAATACTGGAAGACACTACCTTCAAAGATAATCTACGGTGTTCTGAAACCCCAGTGGAAATAAACTAACGTGATCACAGATGTTTAGCTTTTATAGTCCTAATAAACCGAAGCAATTTGCGATATCACCGTATGTACTGCGTCCGGCGATGGTTCTCGTACTCGTCTGCGACGATGGAAGATCTCCAGCCACAAATAAAATCAAACACTAGGACGGCAGAATGTGGTCCTCTGACTAATATACTCTAATACTGTCTTCTCCTCTCTGTGCTCTACACACGAGAAACGCGAGCTCTCCGCCACAAGGATGGAGTTCATATAACGTCCCAACGTTAGCATAGGCAGAGGAAGTGCTCTCAATTACTGAACGCTGTGTAGTCAACGATGACTTCCAATCTGGAGGTGAAGTCCAGAATCGTATAGGTTCGCAACAGTACAGTGCCTAACTGTTCTAACTATAAACTCTCCTGAGAGCGAAGACATCAAGTCCATCTGTAGCAACAAAGCTGATATCGAGCGACTGTCACACACGGGGGCTCACAACGGAAGAATTCGTCTCCCCACCGCTGGCCTCCCAGCAAGGCTCAGCTCCCCACCGTCGTAATTCCGAAAACGAATCATATCTGCGAAACCACGGAATATTCTCCCTCTCTACAAATTCTTCCGAACGCCGACCAACCATATTTTAGTCTTCTGTCGTCCAGTACGGGAAGTTTGCGAGGAAATATCTATATTCATACAATGGTACGCTTCTGAGTAAAACTTCTTGGAAATAACCCAGCTTGCATGGATTCTGAGGTACCGCTTCTTCGTTCCTCTCTCCTGTGTCCAAGATTTTCAAAGTTCGGAAGTATTATCCGGTTATCCTTACGGCCCTACTACAAAGCGGCCGAAAGCGCGCGGTCGCCCCTGATTTGTGTCTTCGCAATCAGGAGTCACGACGTCGGTCTAGCTGCTTCCTGTGTTTCAGCAGAACCAACAAACCTGTGTGGGCCTTCCACCCAGGGCTTGAGTTCCAACTGCCGTTTCATTTCCATTGTCGTTCCTACCTCTATTAGTATGATAATAAAAACACTCCGTCACCTTTCATGCAATGAGCGTTAATAATTACATACAAGGCGCACGTGACAATGTCCGTCTCCCTTATATATTCATACATACGATGTACAACCTATCACATGATAACTAATTGTGTTTGTAGATCGCGGCAATGTATGTGGATGTGATCTTGTAAGGTGAGAAATTATAGCCACCTTACAAATTACTCGTAACAGTAATTCATTTAGTACCTTCGATATGTTATTTCTCTACTAGTGATCCATTTTGACCATTTTGGGAGATCTGTTTTATTCATAACTGTCAAGCACTAAGAACTCCCTCACATGTTTACATCAAATAGAAATCTCCCTGCTTCCATTGAGCACTAACAAGCCACCATATGCGGACAGACGCTTCAGAACACCAGACGTATCACCTACATCATGACAGAACGGTAATCGTGAGGAGAGAGCGGTCCTAGGTTTTCTAGCACAGAAACGACGCGACAACTGAGGTTTCTCACAGACACTGATTATGGATCTGCTTATAAGCTACCAACACCATCCTATTACTTACCAATACTTAGCCTAGCTGAAAGCCATAGGGGTAAATAGTAATGATTGATCTTGTCCATTATAATTATCCGGGCTGTTATGATGCCGTGGTCGATTCATGAATTTTGTCTCAATTCCTAACGTTTCGTCTCCGACTGCGGGAGACATCTTCAAGGGGGTCCGCTGCTGACTGCCGCTAAATTCCGTCTCCGCGAGCTCCCGCGCCGCGGTGTGACGTCACGTGTTTTGAAAACGTCAGTGCAATTGGCCGCTGTTCGTCGCCGTCGATCGCCGTTGCCATCACCCAGTAGTGGACGGGTGGTACACATCTTCTTTAACACCGGCATCCATATACCGTTTAATTTCACGCCCTCCTCCTTTCGGTTGAAGTTATTTGGATTTTTAGCGATTTCGATTGCCTCCCTGTAGAGCCTTTCGTAATATCCGCTTGTGGCCGCTAGTACTTGCGTCTCCTCGAAACGAATATTGTGGTTCCCTGGCTGGAAAGCATGCTCCGCAACAGCTGATCGTTCCGTTTCTCCTCTTCTACAATTTCCCTTGTACTCTTCCAAACGTTTATAAACCGTTCTTTTAGTTGTACCCAGATAAATATCACCACTGCTGCATGGGATCCTACACACTCCAGCTTTTTCCAAAGGGTTGCGGGCGTCCTTGGCAGGATTAAGGTATTCCTGTATCTTCCTGGTGGGCTTGTAAATTTATTTCCGTTACATTTTTAACAAACGGCATGAAACCTTAGATTTTGCAGTAGCCTGTACGTCAGAATGATTTCTGTGTGGTTGCCTCAACGCACGTTTTATTTCGGCGGACGAACATCCGTTCTTCATTAGTTCGTTGTGGAGATGTTCCATCTCAGCGTCGAGCAACTCAGGTTCACAAATATTTTCAGCTCTGTCCGCTAACGTCTTGATAACACCGCGCTTCTGCCCGTGTGCCTGGGTTTGCAGTATACTGAGTGACCCAAACTACTATTTTCTTTTCTAAAAACAAGCACATCGAGGAAATGTAATTTGCCGTCTACCTCCTCCTCCATTGTAAACTGAATTCTCGAGTTTATGCTGTTTAGATGTTCGTGGAACCGGCTTAGTTCCTCCCTACCATGTCTCCACAGCACAAAAGTGTCATCCACGTATCGGAACCATACATTTGATTTTTTGCTGGCAGTACCTAAGGCCTGTTCTTCGAATTTCTCCATAAAGAAGTTTGCAATTACGGGACTTAGAGGGCTTCCCATAGCCACGCCATCCATTTGCTCATAAAACTGTTCATTCCACTTGAAGTATGTGATCGTCAAACAACACTTAAATAGTTCTAAAATATCGGCAGGAAAAATTCGATTCAGCTGTTCCAAGACATCATTAAGTGGAACCATGGGAAACAGAGATACCACATCGAAGCTGACCAATATGTCCTTCGGCTGGACCACTATGCCATTCAATCTGCTGATGAAATGTGTCGAATTCTTTATATAAGAGTCCGAACGGCCCACATGTGGTTTCAACAGCGTAGTCAAAAACTTGCGTAACGAGTAGGTGGGCGCACCAATGACACTTAGCATCGGTCTTAACGGCACATTTTCTTTATGAATTTTGGGCAATCCATAAAAGCCTCGGTGGTAGCGCAACCAAATTGCACCTTCTGTACGCTCTCTTCAATGGAGGATTTTTTTATTAACCGCGACACAGATCTGAGAACGTTGTTAGTGGGGTCCTTATTCAGCTTCCTATATGCTTGCGGATCCTATAGATCAGTAATTTTACTCTTATAGTCGGCCACATCCATAACCACCGTTGCGCTTCCTTTGTCAGCTGCGAGAACCAAAATACTATCGTCGTCATTCAGGAGTTTTAAAGCTCTTCTCTCACCCACTGTTATATTACTTTTCGGCGGTTTTGCATTGGCTAATATTCTCACTGTTTCTATACGGATTTCTTCAGCTGTTACAGAATCCACACTTCGAATTCCTGCTTCTACACTGACAAGGGAGGGAATTTTTTTAAATCCTTTGGCAAGGGAGGAAATTTTGCTGTTAGTCCACGGAAGAAATTATAGACAGCGTAGAAGCAGGAATTCGCAGTGTGGATTCTGTAACAGCTGAAGAAATTCGTATAGAAACAGTGAGAATATTAGCCAATGCAAAATCGAAATCGCTAAACACCCAAATAATTTCAACCGAAAGAAGGAGGGCGTTAAATTGAAAAGTATATGGATGCCGGTGTTAAAGAAGATGTGTACCACCCGTCCACTACTGGGTGATGGCAACGGCGATGCCCGCATCTCGTGGTCGTGCGGTAGCGTTCTCGCTTCCCACGCCCGGGTTCCCGGGTTCGATTCCCGGCGGGGTCAGGGATTTTCTCTGCCTCGTGATGGCTGGGTGTGTGTGATGTCCTTAGGTAGGTTGGTTTAAGTAGTTCTAAGTTCTAGGGGACTGATGACCATAGATGTTAAGTCCCATAGTGCGCAGAGCCATTTGAACCATTTGCAATGCGATCGACGGCGACGGACAGCGGCCAATTGCACTAACGTTTTCAAAACACGTGACGTCACACCGCGGCGCGGGAGCTCGCGGTGACGGAATTTAGCGGCAGTCAGCAGCGAGCCAGTGGGTGTGTTGGACCTTCTACCGACCTACGGACCCCCTTGAAGATGTCTCCCGCAGTCGGAGACGAAACGTTGGGAATTGAGACAAAATTCATCAACCGACCACGGCATAACAGCCCGGATAATTATAATGGACATGATATTTCCAGCCGTGAATGTCTACATTTTGGTATGATTGCTCTGCTACATACTTAATCTTTCTTGGAACGCTATACTTTATTTCATCGATTAGTGAGCTCGTGGAAAGAGAACAAGACTGCAAGATTTTTTAAAATGTTTCCACTAAATGTGAACTGGTTAAATATTTCAGCCCACACTACATCACAGCCCATTTCCCTCGAGGTTACGGCATGTTTACAGATGTATGGGCATGACATTTCACAGTCCAGTGAGTCTAGGTGTCCTCTTTAGCACATTTTCCACTTCGTTTAGCCGAAACTTTTACAGGACATATCAACAAACATTATTCATCCATATAAACGTGGGCTTCAGCGGCCATTGTCACGTTCAATAAATTTTTTCTGAGTTTCTGACCGCACGTTTTGATTGGTGTTTACATTACTGCTTGTGACTGGTGGAAATCAGCGAATGGAAAACCTGGTGGCCTTTGTGACGTGGCGTCCCTTTCCTGCTTTGTAGCGTCATTCGAGGAGAGCTTGTACTGTACGTACCTGCGGCGACTTCTAGTACAAACACCAATCAATACGTTGAGTTTCCACCAATGAAAAGAAATAATAAAAACACCATTAAAGACTTCTAATCGCTCCTCTTCATTCTTAACAGCCTATCAGAATTAGATGACAGCCATGTCTGCGGCTATATAAGGAACAAAGGTTTCTCATTCAGCAGTAAACAAAAACACCCTAAGGAAGGTCACTTACAACAGGGACCGAAACGTCGGTAGTTTTACATGTGTTGACAATTCGGTCACAAACCCAGAAAAACTTTATTGAATTATTCATCCCTATTCCATGTGTGCCCTGAAATGTTATGAATAATAGATCATCCCATTTAAGTAAAATTGTACTTACTGGAGAATAATGTTCGCCATCTACAGATAACATCTGATGAAAATATTGCGCTAAATGTAGTATTGCTAGAGCAACCGGTTATCTGCAGTCGCTACGACGAACCGCCGGAAACAAACCAGCAGCCCTGTCTGAATGCACTTCGTTTTTGAAGTGTGTGAATGCCTTTGCTGTTCTCTCTCTGTATCCGTGAGAAATTCTAAGCGCATGGCTAAAACGATTGATCCTTCTGTAAAATACAGAAAGCGATCCCAAAGTTAGAATTTCTACCATTTCCAAATATACGACAGCAGTAACGTCGTCTTGTTTCTCGATCTAGACTCTATGAGTGCTGCGCTCTGTGACCTCATCACGAAGATCTCCAAGTATGTGAAAACGAAACAATTGTTATTACACTGGTGAATTTAACACTGAGGTGACAAAAGTCATGGGGTAACTCCTAATATCGAATCGGGCCTCCTTCTGCCCGGCACAGCGCAGCAACTCGAAGTGGTGGGGACTGACTGAGTCGTTGGAAGCTCCTTGCAGAAATATTGACCCACGCTGTCACAATAGCAGTGCATAATTGAAAAAGTGCTGTCGGCGCCGGATTTTTTACACGAAATGATCTCTCCATAACGTCTTGTAAGAGTTCGATGGGATTCATGTTGGTCAATCTACGTGGCCAATATATAAACACAGCTCCCACCATTATGGAACCGCCACGAGCTTGCACAATGCCTGTTGACAACTAGGTCCATGGCTCTGTGGGGTGTGTGCCACACTCGAATCCTACCATCAGCTCTTACCAACTGAAATCGGGCTCATCTGAGCAGAGCACTGTTTTCCAGTCGACTAGGGTCCAAACGATACGGTTGCGAGTCCAGGAGAGGCACTGCGGTCGATGCCGTGCTGCTAGCAAAGGGAATCACGTCAATCGACTGCTGCCTTTGTCCATTAACATAAATCTTTGCCGTATTGCCATACTGCCGTAATGGATACGTTCTTCGTACGTTCCATACTGATATCTGCGTTTATTTTACTCCGTGTTGCTTGTCTGTTAGCATTGACAACTCTATACAAAGGTTGCTGCTCTCGGCCTTTAAGTGAAGGCGTGGGCCACTGCGTTGTCAGAGGTGAGGGTAATGCCTCAAATTTCGAATTCTCAACACACTCCTGACTCTGTGGACCTCAGAATATTAAATTTCCTAACGATTTCCGAAATAAAACGTCCCATGCGTCTAGCTCTAACTAGCATTCCGCGATCAAAGTTTGTTAATTTTCTTCGTGAGGCCATAATCACCTGGAAAAGTTTTCATCTAAGTACAAATGAAAGCTCCGTCAATACACTGTTCTTTTATAGCTTGTGTATGCGATACTACCGCTATCTGTAGATGTGAACATCACTATATCATGATTTTCGTCACCACTTTGCTGAGTGGTCTGGGCGTCTGACTGCCGTGCAACTGTCCCCCCTCCAATTGCCGGCCTCGTCGGGGAATTTCTCTCCGTGCGGGGTGGGTGTTGCGTTGTCCTCAGCATAGGCGATAAGGAAGTCGCCCAATGTGTCGTCAATTGAAAAGACCAGAAACTCAGGTGCTGATCTTCCCAGGTGAGATTCCCGGCTATAAATGCCATCCGATCATTCCATTTCGTCACCTAACTGTAATGTACGCCTGATACCTACATCGATGCTTGATGGTGTCAGAGATGGGTTTGATTTGTTCTTATTTGTTATTTCCTAAGTGAAAAGAAACGTTGACAAAAAAAATGTGGGGAACAATATATCGAAACAGAGCAATCAGTATGAGTTATCCGTTTGTCACAATGGAGAATTGAAATAACAGCCTGACAAATAGTTTAATTTTACAAGCAGTCTTAGACGGGATACTTCAAAAAGGCGAATTAATGGTAAAAATTGAAACACTAACACTTTGTTGATAAAATTGTAGTTTCAACAAAATATGAACTGTGTGTGTGTGTGTGTGTGTGTGTGTGTGTGTGTGAAATCTTATGAAACGTAACTGCTAAGGTCATCAGTCCCTAGGCTTACACACCACTTAACCTAAGTTATCCTATGGGCAAACACACACACCTATGCCCGAGGGAGGACTCGAACCTCCACCGGGACCAACCGCACAGTCCATGACTGCAGCGCCAGATACCGCTCGGCTGATCCCGCGCGGCTAAAACATGAACTGACTAAAATAAACAAATTTGATAATATGTCTAAAATTTTATTAGGCAAGTATTAAAATGATACTGTATGTACAAATCTAACAGAAAGTAATACAAATTAGTGGCAGTCATAGGAAGAATTGAGATGTCTTAAATTTTTTAACTGTGGGAGCCGTTGAAAGCAGGTAGCTAATGGTCAGCAAAAGAAACAAACAGAACTAAATCGAAACTTTACGTTTATTTATATTACTGTTCACCAACTAGTTGACAGCCCCAAAATACAAAATAGAAGCTTATCAACTTGTTTTATGATATTATAAATGACCAGTTTAATCTTGTGACAGTGGTGTAAGGGTCCATAATTAAAGAATTTGTTGCTAGCGCACTCGAGCTGATCTAATTTCGATGTTTTGCTCACGCGCTGCCTGCGATATGTAAGCTAGAAGAGAATCATCTGACCAAAGAGCAGTATTGACTGCAGTAGGAACTTGTGTAGCAGTAGGAGTAAGTTGTTACTAGCGAGCAGTCGTGTCTGGTGTATCGTGTTGGCTGGGCCGGTCGTGTGCAGCGATGGCGGAGCCTGAGCGTTGTAGGATAAGGTGAAAGCAGCCTCGCGCATATGTAGTATTGTTACATCAAGTCCCATGTAAATGTTTATAAAAATCTGTTAATAATAATCCTTCTCATAAGAAGTAACTTTTGACATTTATCTCAATTTAAAGAATTCACTAATTTCTCCAATCCTTGGCAATCCCGATTATTGAAAAGAAAAGTCAGTTCTTTCCTTTTTTATAAGACAAATCTATCGGCCAGCGTTGCACTTAGCTGCGCCAGGAAAATTTCTTATACGAGCAGATATATACGCGTTATCCGGCGATCTAATTAAGGTAAGATTTTTCAGTTGATTCAGAATGATGTATCAGGGCCATGACGCAGCATTGCTGACGTCCAAAATTTACCAGGTTAAATTGACTGTCAATTATTGAAAAGTTATAAGTGACCCACATTTTTTAATTGAGAGATTAGTCACATTTTATTATTGATACGTTACGCAATTTTCCTGTTGGTAGGTTACACTGAATGAGAACGACATAATTATATTTTTTTTACTGTTGAGAGGTTTAGGAATTTTTCTGTTTTGAGGTTACACTAAATGAGAATATTATTCATATTATTTTATTTTGTTGGGAAGTTACACTTGGTATTTTGTGGGGAGGTTACACTTGGCGACAACCGGCCAGGATCGTATTTTTGTGAATTTCTGAGAAGTAGTCAGTTATAAATCTGCTCTTATTTACACCATTGTTAAAGGTAGTTTGCATCTGGCGCAACGCATTTACTAACTTGTCATTCTTTCTTTCACAGATCATCGGCAATTTATTGCTCTTTGTTGTAATTGTATTTGTTCCATTTTGCTTTGTCTTTGTTTGATTTTGTGCTTAACTTTGAGTTCTGAAAATGCCGCGAAAAACTGCTAACAGTACACCGCGAGTCGTAATGGGTGAAAAAGCCGACTTTAATAATTTGACTGATAATACTAGCGACACTCAGTGTCTTGATGATAATCCTTCAGTTACAGACAATCAGTGCGTACCGACCACCAGTAATGATTATAATCTAAATGATGAGCAAACAAATTCAATTGTGTCCACTGTAAATTTAACGACAATTGATGATGCGGCACTTTCCGTTACAATGAACGCTGTCCTGTTTGACACGGCTGATTTGAAACATTTACGTAGCGAACAGATAATTGTTTCTAACGAAGGTGACCAATATACACAAAGCACGTCAGATTTATTTGATTCCGCTGTAGTGACCAACAGAGCACATCCGATTAGCAAACCTTTTTGTGAATCAGACAATGACCAAATAGTTATACAATACGTGACACATGCAGATACGACATCACACAGCACAGAGAATACAGCAGCTAATTTTGGCATGGATCGAGTTATGGCACTATTGCTACAACTTAATGAAAATCTCAAACAACAAATTAATGAATCGAACAAACAACTTAATGAAAAGCAAGACAACAATTTCAAACAACTCAATGAAAGTTTCAAACAGTCGAATGAAAAACACGACAGGTCGATCAAACAAATTAATAAGAACTTTAAACAGATTAATGAACAGATTGCAGCTGTTGCCGTGCAATTTCATGATACTAAAGAACAATTACGTGAGGAAATTAAGGCTTGTGCTAGGAATAGTAGTGAAGAAATTAGATCCTTTGCACAAGAATTAAGTAATACACATGCAATCACAACTAAATTACTTAGAGATGAAATTAGTGCAGTCGCTAAACAATGTTCTGCAAACGCAACACAGTTACGCGACGAGTTTAAATTAATGTCAGCAGAACTTTCACGCACACTGGATGCGAAAGTAGACATGAAATTCGAACAACAGAAAAGCCTAATTGACGAACGTTTTAATCATCACCTACAAAACAGTGAAACGCGTTACCGTAAATTCATACAGGAACAGAACAAAATAAAGAAACAAGTCATGGAAACAATTACTGCACAGAGACAGGAAGATAAGCGTAAATTATTTACGAAAGCAAAAACATACGTAGACAATAACATTGCTACAGTATCAGACGAAATCAGTACTATTAAACAGTTGAACACCGATTTGCATGATGAAATCTCCGATCTTAAAACAAAAACAGACACACACACAGTAAACTTTCAGACAGTGACCAACAGACTTGAACAATTGGAATTAATACAGGATCCCGATGCTGTTAATGCAGACGTTAAGAAATTAAACGAAACCACACGTAAAATCCAAAAACAAATTAATGCTTGTGATACTAAAATTGACGATTAGGTAAAAGCACTGACTGAAAATATGTTGAATTGGCCAGTCGTATTGACATTATCGAAAATAACAATGACACCAAATCAGACGATACGTCACCAATTTCTTTCAATCAAACACCCCAATTCCAAAATTTACAGCAGACAATCAGTGAGATAGTTTCGTCCAGTAATACATTGCGTAGAAAAGAGTCGTCTTTACAGCAAGAAGTGACAGAGATGAAAAATGTTTCAGCCTCTAACACGGCACAGCATACGCCACATTTCTCACACTCACACAGCCAGTATAATTTAGGTAATTTACAGAGAGTACGTGACTTAGATTCCGAAGAGTCACAGCCAAACGGATTATCATAAATCCTGAACCAGTTCACACACTCAGAGACGATAACGTTGATTATAAGCAATTTTTATCCGTGAAAAAATCTAAGGTATTTAAAAATGACAGAACACAAATATATCCTTTAGACTGGATACGACAATTTGTTTTTGAATTTTCACCGGCATTGCCTGTAATGCAGAAACTAAAATTTATTTGCAGCGCGTAAGAGACCTCAGAGGATTCATTACGCTTCGATGAATATGTGCCGTAGCGTGCACAGGGCCCCGAGCCGTAGTAGTGCTATTTCATCTTTAGTTTTCTGCACTGCTGCCTTCTCTTCTACTATCCTTTATATCTATCAAAAAAGCTCTTCAACTATCCAACTATCTAGGATAATAATGAGTAAAGAAAACCAAGTGACAGTTTTCTTTAGACACTCCCGAAGCGACAAGAACTACCAGTGTAATTTTAATAAGACTAAATTTTAATCATCAGTATGTGTAAAATTATCAGCAATCGCAAACACATTTTGGCAACAATAGAGGGTTTTCCCCGCAACATCATCAAAACCAGTCGGTTAGCATACCTAACCAACAATGTAGTCTGCAAGGTCAACCAAGCTTTAATGTTTAGCCGCCTACACGTATAGCGTCGGCTCCACCAAATATTAACCCACAGCAACAAAGAAATCACTACGCACAGAATACGCATCATTTCAACTCCTATCGCAACGCGCCATATAGCAATGATTATTGTAACAGACGTAAAAGTAATGAGCACAGTTTTCAGCGAAACAGTCGGTCTTACCAGCAGCAGAATCATCCGCAACAACAGATTATCAGGAATGAACCAGACAGTCGGTATCATCCCGAACCTAATACGTCAGGAAGAAATCACAGAAAAGTACAAATAGTCGAAATACCACTGCATCCTCCCGAAAATAACAGTACGTCAGGAAGAATTTGACTAGATACAGTACAGGTTGCATCTTCCAACAACGTAAGCACTACTTTTGACACGCAGAATGTTATTCACGAGAATGTTATTACTTTTGACGACATCCGAGACACTCTTTTGCAGGAAAAAACAGTTATTCAAAAAACCATTTCCCACCCTGTCATTGAAGTAAAGATTGGATCATCCACATTTTCAGCAGTAATCGACTCTGGATCACCTATGTCAGTTATAAATGAGGAAACGTTCAACGAATGTAACGAAGAGAATACTTATCCTACGTTACCATTAGGCAAACCTAAAGTAAAAGGTGCAGTATCTGGTAAAGGAGTAGATGTAAAATTACAGACACACTTATCATTTTGTATTGCAGGTCATACGTTCCACTTAATTTTTTGGATTGTTCCCTTATTGACAACAGACGTTATTTTAGGTACGAGTTTTTTGGTACAACAGGACGCAATTATTGACTTTCAAAATTCCTATTTAATGTTAAAGGATGAAAATGTACAACTGGCATTAGAATTTCAGCACTCTTTATCTGCAGAAGAACAAACAATTAATCGGACAGAGGTCATTTCTCCATCACGTAACATATACTGTCATTCCACATTGTTCACAAATACGTATGTTCACAACTACAGTACACCAGACGAAGCCGACTATGATGTTATACAAATGATTTCGGATAAGGTTAAACAGAGCAGTGCAAATACAGACGACGAACGTATGCAACTACGCAAAATTCTTTTTCAGCAAGCTCCAGTTTTTGACAACATTCCTGGTACTATGTCCGGTTTCATGTATGAATTTCAAGTTAAACAGCACGACACGTTTAAAGCCAATCATTATCCCATTCCGTATATTCACTGAGAACAGGTTAAGAAAGAATTGCAAGCTATGCTTGACCAAGGTATTATTGAACCGGCAGTTAGTCCGTACATAAACCCGCTCCATATTGTTAAGAAAAAGGATGGATCACTTCGACTCGTACTTGATTCGCGTCATGTCGGCGACATTATTATTAATGAAACAGATCGCCCACAGACACTAGAAGAACTTCTACAGAAATTTCATGGTACTGCTGTTTATTCCACATTAGATTTGAGATCGGGATTTTGGCAAATTCAGCTCCACCCGAACTGCAGAAATTACACAGCATTTCTCTGTTTTGGTGACTGTTATCAATTTTGTAAATTACCGTTCGGTTTAACAATTTCTTCAGCAGCGTTTATTCGCGGTTTGAATACTATACTTCCGACAGAATTAAAAGACAGAATCACAACGTATGTAGACGACATTCTTATTGCAGAAGCTAAATGGTCTGAACATAATCTGATTCTGGAACAACTGTTGCAAACTTTTCGTGCACAAGGACTCACAGTTAATCTTAGCAAATCACACTTTGGCAAAACTTCTATAAAATTTCTGGGACATGTAATTTCAGCAGAAGGCATAGCGCCTGACCGGAAAAACTTCAAGCTTTACGTGACATTACTGTTCCAACAACAAAGAAACAATTACGGAGCTTTCTGGGATTAATTAACTTTTTCCGTAAATTTATTCATTACTCTGCTTTAGACACCCGTAGATTGTGCCAACTGACGGGTAAAAACACTATTTGGTCCTGGGATAGCCAAGCGCAGTCTGAATTTGTCAATCTGTAACAAACTTTGTTGAACGCACCACTTTTATCACACCCAGATATTACTAGAAATTTTTCCATTGCCACCGACAGTTCTAACACAGCTTTAGGCGTACACATTTTTCAGGAAATTGAAGAAGACGGTAATACAGTAATTAAAAACATTGCTTTTGCAAGTCGCGTTCTGTCACCTGCTGAACGCAATTATTCTGTTACAGAACTTGAAACATTATGTGTTGTATGGGGATTTGCCCGATTTAGGCATTTTCTTTATGGAAGACATACTACCGTTTACACAGACAACAGAGCTATCCAGTTTTTACTTTCCGCTCAATTTACATATGACAGATTAAGCAGATGGAAACTTTATTTACAGGAATTTAATTTCACAATTGTTCACATTCCCGGTACACAAAATATTGTAGCAGACGCACTATCCCGTTCTGTCAGCAACAATCAGCAAGACATCGCAACCAACTTCTGCCAAGCAAATTCTAGCGTCATGTATATTCAACAAGTCGCATTTGAAAATTTCATTTCATCGTCATTACGAGACATAGCACAAGAGCAGAGTAAAGACAACATATGGAAAGAAATTAAACAGCTTTGGCAAGATAAGAATAACGTTCCCATTAGAAACCATTACACGGTACGCAATAACATTCTGTTTCGCCGCTCTCACTCTGACGGCAACAACTGGTTATTATGCATTCCTGACGAACTTGTTAACAAATTAATTTGGTATACTCATTTAAGTTGCGCACATTATGGAGCCAGAAAATGTTTTCTTATACTGAGACAGAACTGTTATTTTGCCAACATGGAGAAACGTATTCGACGAGTTTTAGCGTCATGTAAAATCTGCCAGAAAGCTAAATCAGACACGACTTCACATATTCCTCCGTTACATCCCATTATACCTGTTAAATGGAGACACATGGCCGCTCTAGACATTTTTGGTCCAATTCAAAGAACTAATAAAAGTTTTTTCTTCATTTTTGTCGCTGTTGAACTCACTTCGAAATTTGTTACCTTCACTCCGTTGCACAAAGCCATTGCTAAATCTATTTCGAATGCATTTGTAAAACATTTTTTATTTCATGTAGGGCGTGTATTGAAAGTAATTTCCGACAATGGACCACAATTTCGATCTGCGATATGGACACGTATGTTACGAGCTAGAAACATTTTTCCGATCTATATATCCAAGTATCACGCTTCTTCGAACCCTTGTGAACGACTGATAAAAGAAATTGGTAAATTATGTAGAATATACTGCCATAAAAGACATATTGATTGAGATACACACATACTGTCATTCCAGGATGTAATTAACTCCATACCAAATGACTCTACTATGCTATCTCCGACTGTTATATTGAAAAATGTCGAACCACCTAACAAAATTAAAGAATTAGTATCTTTTCCTACATCTCGTCGACTACGTCACCATGAAATAATTGACATTGCGCTCAACAATATCAAACGTGCCGCACAGCGCCGGAGACGACAGCACAAACAGGTTTGTACACGCCGTGACTTCCACATTGGACAGAAGATATTAATACGCACGCATTATTTATCCAACAGAGGAAAGAGTAGATGCAGTAAATTTGAACTTCTATACGCAGGTCCATACAGAATTCGCAGCATTCCTCATCCCAATGTGGTACATGTTGAAACTTTGAGAACCAGAAAAAGCAAAGGCAATCACCACGTCTCCAATATTAAACCCTTTATTGAATGAACATACTTTATGATTTAAAAGATTGTAATGCCTTTTCCGGTTATTGATACGAACACTTACTGATGATTATCATATTTTTTCCTGGCAAGTGCCCGGCAAGGTAAGGTTGGCAGGTCACTTTTCTTGTCGTTATATATCAGACCGTGCACATTTTCGATTTTTTCTGTATGTATGATTGTTTTCCTTTCGAAAGTAGAATTTCTGTGTGTATGCACTATGAAATGTTTAAGATGTAACAAACACCAGTTGACATTGACATTTTGCATTATGATATCTCAACATCTTGACTATTTTACATTTTTTGTTACTACATTATGAAACTGTGTGTACATTTTTTGCACTTGAAAACTGTCTATGTTTTTGACCTAATATGTTTTCTGTCATGCTATGCTGTATGCTTAATTATATTACTAGAAACAAGTTTTTATTTAATGGGTATATGAATTAAATGCAAGATATTAATCCATATTCATCGTTTTTCAGAAAGCAATACCGTGTAAAAGAAATTAATTAAACAACCACAGTGGTTTACTATGAAATGGAAATTTTACCATCAGAATGAATGAAAGAAAATGCAATATCTTGTCATGAAGAGTAAATGGATCAGAATTAACAAGCATTAACCAGAATATACTGTACACATCGTATGATAGCAGTCTTGACTAATTATTTTTTTTTTTCAGAATACAAGGCGATTGATGCAGACTGTCAGACAGAACTACAGATATTAATTTTAGTGATGAAATATGGTAGAAGTAAGAAACTGTATACTATATGATGTAATGAATGATAATGAATAGTTGTACGAAGTAAATGGTAATATGAATATGCATAATGAAGTGTCTATTTTTTGCAGATAATAATAAATGATGATGAATAGTTATATGAAGAATATGCTAATATGAATAATGAAGTTTTTCTTTGCAGATGATGATAATGATGAAGTTTATGTATTTACTGTTAGTTAAGAAATGCTATGTAGTTATTTAAGTATTTGTTGCAGTTCCTTTCGACAGTACGTCTTATGTCGCATAGTATAATACCTGAATGTTTTGGAAAAGACAGCTAGAGTACATACATATTAAGTACACGTTTCATTATCTGTTAATTCGAAGTTCAATATTTTTTCAGCATAATATGCATTCCTTCTTTCAGCTCAATAATCCATTTTGTATTTTTTTCCAGGAGAAGCTTTTCGTGACATAATATGCTATAAGTAGTTAGTTATTAAACCTGTTCTAGTACTTGCATTTTTTTTACCCAGTTGTGTCTATCATTTACGAATGTGATCACATGTACTGTACTTGTTTCATAACCTTTCTACAGCTGACTCATGACGAATGACATTAATAATCCTTATTTCCAGCAATAAGTCAAAAGCAAATATTTTCATGCCCCAGGAATTAATTATCGATCCCAGTGCAATGCATTGCTAAAAAAAATTATTACGAGTGCCAACTATTACCAGTATACAACTAAATAATGCTACAAGTTTAAGATATATTTTTAGTCCTAAAGATAATGCAAATTTTCTGCGTATTGATTCCATTATGTCTATGTATTATTTGACACCGACCTTGAGTAATAATTCCGATGTCTTACATTTTAAATATGTGTTATGTCACTTACATGATATCGTATATAAACACCAGTAACTTGATGCTACACTCAATAACTCCTGTTTTCAATGATGACTTGTGAATAACACTGAATAATGTTTCGTATCACTATATGAATACTTTGTAACTGGCCAATGAATGCCACTGATTCAATCAGATGAGTCATGAATAGTGTTTTGTAATACTCAATACTTGCTACATGTTTAGTAACTGGCCAATGAATGCCACTGATTCAATCAGATGAGTTATGAATAGTGTTTAGTAATACTCAATACTTCCTACATCTTTAGTAACTAGTCAATGAGTGCCAATAATTGTTCATATCGGTTGATGCACTAGTGTTAATTCTATGATGACTAGCATAAGACTTAATGTGTCCTTCACCTTCTGACCTAATTACTGCAATATCCGTTTATCCTGTCCATCCTCATGATCATTTAGCACTATATTGGTTTTTGCACTAATTCTACGTTGCTGTAAGGGTATGGATTCTACAAGAATATGGTGTTGACATATCAAGCTGTCCACAACCTTGAACGATGGAGATGTTATTATGGTCCCACTGTTTGGTGTACCTAAGGTACTACCAAAATGATAACATGAATATTAATACAACATTTCAGTGTCTTGGCTACACTGATAAATGCTTCAGGGAAGAGAACTTCAGATTGTCTTACTTGGTGTTGTGCTTCTGCAAAAAGATATGGACTTTCAGTGCAGCTACGTGCAACCTACTGTGCTACAACCATGATGCAATCCTTCCCATTCCTTTCCTAGTTATTATAAAATGGTAAAGACTTATAAAGTGCGTTTAAATTTTTGTAAAACGATAGAGACTTATGCAGTGCGTGTGCACTTTATTTAATTTCTTAATGTTTTCAGTTCAAGTAAAAAAAATGGTAAAAACTTATACAGTGCATTTTAATTCTTGTAAAATGATAAAGACATATACAGTGCGTGGGCACTTTATTTCATTTGTTAATGTGATCAGTTCATGTAAAAATGCTAAACACGTATACAGCGCGTGTGCACTTTATGTCATTTGTTAATGTATTTTGTACTCAGTGCGTGTATACTTTGTCATTTCTGAATATGTTTTGTACTCAGTGCGTGTTCACTTTATTTAATTTCTTAATATGTTCTGCACTTATTAATGATGTATATACTCTGTGATTGTAGCCTTAGTAAACTAAATAGATTATACAAAAATTTTTTGCTCATGGCAAGTCCAATTGACTCATCTTCGCTGCCAAATTTTTGCCCCCCAATGGAGGGTTATGTAAGAGGTCCATAATTAAAGAATTTGTTGCTAGCGTACTCGAGCTGATGTAATTTCGATGTATTGCTCACGCACTGCCTGCGATATGTAAACTAGAAGAGAATCTGAGACCAAGGAGCAGTATTGACTGCAGTAAGAACTTGTGTAGCAGTAGGAGTAAGTTGTTACTAGCGAGCAGTCGTGTCTGGTGTATCGTGTTGGCTGGGCCGGTCGTGTGCAGCGATGGCGGAGCCTGAGCGTTGTAGGATAAGGTAAAAGCAGCCTCGCGCATATGTAGTATTGTTACATCAAGTCCCATGTAAATGTTTTAAAATAAATCTGTTAATAATAATCCTTCTCATAAGAAGTAACTTTTGACATTTATCTCAATTTAAAGAATTCACCAATTTCTCCAATCCTTGGCAATCCCGATTATTGAAAAGAAAAGTCAGTTCATTCCTTTTTTATAAGACAAATGTATCGGCCAGCATTGCACTTAGCTGAGCCAGGAAAATTTCTCGCCAAGTGTAACCTCCCCACAAAATACCAAGTGTAACTTCCCAACAAAATAAATTAATATGAATAACATTCTCATTTAGTGTAACCTCAAAACAGAAAATTCCTAAACCTCTCAACAGTAAAAAAAATATAATTATGTCGTTCACATTCAGTGTAACCTACCGACAGGAAAATTGCGTAACGTATCAATAATAAAATGTGACTAAACTCTCAATTAAAAAATGTTCGTCACTTATAACTTTTCAATAATTGACAGTCAATTTAACCTGGTAAATTTTGGACGTCAGCAATGCTGCGTCATGGCCCTGATACATCATTCTGAATCAACTGAAAAATCTTACCTTAATTAGATCGCCGGATAACGCGTATATATCTGCTCGTATAAGAAATTTTCCTGGGGCAGCTAAGTGCAACGCTGGCCGATAGATTTGTCTTATAAAAAAGGAAAGAACTGACTTTTCTTTTCAATAATCGGGATTGCCAAGGATTGGAGAAATTAGTGAATTCTTTAAATTGAGATAAATGTCAAAAGTTACTTCTTATGAGAAGGATTATTATTAACAGATTTTTATAAACATTTACATGGGACTTGATGTAACAATACTACATATGAGCGAGGCTGCTTTCACCTTATCCTACAACGCTCAGGCTCCGCCATCGCTGCACACGACCGGCCCAGCCAACACGATACACCAGACACGACTGCTCGCTAGTAACAACTTACTCCTACTGCTACACAAGTTCCTACTGCAGTCAATACTGCTCTTTGGTCAGATGATTCTCTTCTAGCTTACATATCGCAGGCAGCGCGTGAGCAAAACATCGAAATTAGATCAGCTCGAGTGCGCTAGCAACAAATTCTTTAATTATGGACCTCTTACAGTGGGATACAGTCTGTCAGTTTTAAAAGTACTTAAACTTTAGAGTTTCTCCTCTAGGAAGTGATCGATACCTGTTAGTACTTGTTAGAAGAGACTCCAAAACATACAATTGGGTTAAGACAAAAATGGAAAGGAAGACACATTATAGCTGCAATGAAAGGGGCGTAAAGTCGCAGGAAACACCTTACTGGGTGCCAAGACATACGGAAAGGAGGGGACGAAGCTCTACCAGATGACAACCATGTAGAAATATGCTCTAGAAATTTGGTCGCCTATGGTAGAAGATAGTAATGCATTAGAGGTACTAGTTATTTCCTTCAGCATTTGGCCCAATCGTATTAGCTGTCAATGTCAACGAAATTCACCAACATCCGTGTATCTTAAGACATTACTTCATTTTATTTTATTTTATTTTTAGGCTGCCAGTTTCACTACTTCACTATGCCATCTTCAGGCCCCAATATGCATCTCTCGAGATAAACCGAAATGTCTCACAGACCCATACTTCTCTGGATGTCGTGACTCAATCGGTACCCTAGTGCTTCATTCGAAGACTTGATAGTAACTGTAGTTTTGAGCTGCTATCAAGTCTTCGAATGAAGCACTAGGGTAACGATTGAATTCACGACATCCATAGGTTTATGGGTCTATATGACATTTTAGTTTATTTGGAGAGATGCATATTGGGGTCTGAAGATGGCATAGTGAAGTAGTGAAACTGGTAGCCTTCGAAATAAAATAAAATAACATCTTAAGGTAGACGGCTGTTGGTGACTTTCATTAATATTATCAGTTAATTAACCAGTAGATGTACCCTCTCCATGATGGACCAACCGAGAAAATCGTAGTAATGTCTACCAACGATGGGTAATCTCCAGAACCTCACTCACAGTTTACGATTATTTTACTTTTATACTCTAAACCTATCCCTTTCTCTTCAGCACAGTGTCAGTTACATAAATCGACAAAATTCATACAGTACTGCCCTCAATAAATCATGTGAAATGTGTGTATACATTTGTTTAACTGTTCGTATGTTGTATTACATTAAATCAACAATATACAGTCAGAAAGTGTGCTGATTATTTGGAACTGTTCAACCTTTGCAACCGATTGCAAACATGACGCAGTATTGAGAGCAACTTGCGTCCTGCCTATTTCTTCCTCTGTGCTATTAGAGAAACAATATCAGTCCTTCTTTATAAAATAATTTACATAAATCACATAACAAAATGAACTTTCCATTTACACACCCTACACTGTATTGATAGCAGAGACACGATACATGGAAGTAATTACAGTTACGGAGCATAACTAAAATGACAAACGCGTGACCTGCCACCTTCACCACAACCACCAGCCGTTCGAGCTGGGCGCATTCACTCGACGCTGTCTAGAACTTTGCTACAGTCAGTCAGAAACCACTCGCTCCACGTTTTTGGCGTGCACGAAGTGCTTCGTCTGCATTACACTATATTGAAGTTGTTATAGAAGAATATAGGTACTGAAATGAATCTGAATAAAGTGTGTGACATCTTACTATTGATGATCGCTGTGATAATTGCTAATGAAATCTAAACACATGCATGTGAAAGAAACGTTAATGAATGGAAGTATGTCTCCATCTCACTCCACCTCTTATGACGTACCTGAAGTAACATCTATTCGTCAACTACTAATTCAGGCTTGAAACAGCCACGTATGTGGTTGGGAATTGACGGGCTGCGCTGATTGCGACTGATGTTGGTTGGTCTGACACCCACTAATTTTTCCATCGTTCAGTTTTTCTAACTCAGATTTCATTAAAAACACAATCCTCAGATCCGATGCCAAGTTGGAACACTGGATGCCCTTGGGGTGAGGTGGACTCCAGGTGTTAGATTCCACCAGTTTCGACCAGCGCGGTGTCGGTAGCAACGGCCGGAAAGCACCACTCAACTGCGCAGTGTATAGCATGAATGGGAAACGGAAGTACTTTTACTCTAAAACAGAGAAGCGGGTAAGCATCTTGATGGCACTTCAAGAAGGAACACCACAGATCGACGACATTCAAAATAACACCAACACATTCAGTAGAGCATTATTTTTCCTGTGCCCAGATAGCAGTAAAAGTTACTAGATACTAAAAGAGTTTAGCAGTCGCTCTCTTAACTACCCTCAGAGCTATTTAAGCTAGAACCCTCACTTATTAACTTTAATGTGCCTAAACGCACTTAAAATTGTGCCAGTAGGCACTTAAGATAAAACATGACTGAAATAATCGGCGCTAGTCGAAGCTTAAACTGCGTTTTCAGTTTAGAGCGGGGAATCTACCCCTCTATAAATAAACAGGCACTAGGCTGATCAAGTAACTAAACAGTCACTAGCCTTATCGACCCTAACATTAAATTCCAGTATGCAGCGTTGGCTTTAGTGGTAATCGGGGCTCTAGACTAATTTATCTCTAAAGAATTAAAACAGTTCTCGCTTTAGAACATTGTAGATGAGAGCTCAAGAGAACCACTGAAGAAACATAACAAACATACGTCCATTGCCGCGCGCACTGGCGGCGATGTTAGGAGTGCCATGTGACAGATTACGCGGCCCCGCTGCCCGGAGGTTCGAGTCCTCCCTCGGGTAAGGCAGTGCGCGTGTTGTTCACAGGATAAGTTAGTTTAAGTAGTGTGTAATTCTAGGGACCGATGACCTCAGCAGTTTGGTCCCTTAGGAATTCACACATTTGAACAATTTACGTCCATTGTTCATAACGCAACACAAGGCGCACACGTCTGTAAACTAGCCAGCACTGACAGGTATACCACCCAACAACGACCTCGTTGCTTAGAAACAGCTGACAATCCGCACGCCAGACGCTGATTTCGACATATCGTCGACTTAACATACACATTGCTACACCAAGAAGAAATGCAGATGATAAACGGGTATTCATAGGACAAATACATTATACCACAACTGACATGTGATTACATTTTCACGCAATTTGGGTGCATAGATCCTGAGAAATCTGTACCCAGAACAACCACCTCCGATCGTAATAACAGCCTTGGTACTCCTGGGCATTGAGTCAAACGAAGCTCCCATGGCATGTAGAGATACAGCTGCCCATGCAGCTTCAACACGATACCATAGTTCATCATGCGTAGTGACTGGCGTTTTGTGACGAGCCAGTTGCTCGGCCATCATTGACCAGCCGTATTCAGTTGTTGAGAGATCTGGAGAATGTGCTGGCCAGGGCAGCAGTCGAACAATTTCTGTAACCAGAAAAGCCCGTACAGGACCAACAATATCCGGACGTGCATTATCCTGCTGAAATATAGGGTTTCGCAGGGATCGAATGAAGGGTAGAGCCACGGGTCGTAAAAAAACTGACATCTAACGTTCACTGTTCAAAGTGCCGTCAATGCGAACAAGAGGTGACCGAGACGTGTAACCAATGGCACCCCATACCATCACGCCGGGCGATTCGCCAGTATGGCGATGTCGAATACACGTTCCCAATGCGCGTTCACCGCGATGTCGTCAAACATGGATGCGACCATCATGATGCTGTAAACAGAACTTGGATTCATCCGAAAAAATGACGTTTTGCCATTCATGCACCCAGGTTCGTCGTTGACTATACCAAAGCAGGCGGCACTGTCTGTCATGCAGCGTCAAGGGTAACCGCAGCCATGGTCTCAGAGGTGATAGTCCCTGCTGCTGCAAACGTCGTCGAACTGTTCGTGGAGATGGTTGTTGTCTTGCAAATGTCCCCATCTGTTGACTCAGGGATCGAGACGTGGCTGCACGGTCCGTTACAGTCATGCGGATAGGATGCCTGTCATCTCGACTGCTAGTGATACGAGGCTGTTGGGATCCAGCACAGCGTTCCGTATTAACCTCCATGAACCCACCGATTCCATATTCTGCTAACAGTCGTTGGATCTCGACCAACGCGAGGAGCAATGTCGCGATACGATAAACCGCAATCGCGATAGGCTACAATCCGACCTTTATCAAAGTTGGAAACGATGGTGTGCATTTCTCCTCCTTACACGACGCATCACAACAACGTTTCAGGAAACGGCGGTCAACTCTTCTCCGACTGCCTGAGCGCTCTTCAGTCTCAAATGGTTCAAATGGCTCTGAGCACTATGGGACGTCCCCTAGAATGTAGAACTACTTGAGCCTAACTAACCTAAGGACATCACTCACATCTATGCCCGAGGCAGAATTGGTACCTGCGACTATAGCGGTCGCGCAATTCCAGACTGAAGCTCCTAGAACCTCTCGGCCACTGCGGCCGGCTGCGCTTCATGTTCTGTAATATTAGCATCCAGCCAATAAAGTAGTCCATCTCCGACTACAGAGACTGGACAGGAGGTGTCTTTTTGCTTACTCTCGACATAGCATCCTCCATGTGTGAAGGCGTGAGAGATAGCGTGATTATATGGATCAGCGCTAGTTGGAAGTGAGGGAATGAACGTAATTTTATGCGTTTTCTCCTCACTGTGTGAAAAGATGTTAGTGATTTCACCCACATTTGCTTCTTTGAAGACGTGTTAGGGAACTGATTACCTCGCTGTTGTGCTTCCTCCACACACACACTCACACACACACACACACACACACACACACATACACACAAACTGCAACCGATTCCAGGAACTGTGATACATGACAGATTGGAACAAATATGCCAAGGAAACTAACTACAATCCTACGCAGACAACTGCTTATCGGGGTCTGCCACAGGAAACTAACCTGGCGCTGATAGAACATGGTAGAGGCTAGCCAGGGCTTTCACACTTCAAAATAAGTTACCAAATAATATCAACGGAGAGAGAAAGAATTCAAGAACACTACCACTCCGTCAATTTACACCGAAGAGCCGAATAAAGAGGTAGACTTGTTTAATATGGTACAGGGCCCCCGTGAGCACGCAGAAGTGCTGCAACACGACGTAGCATTGGCTTGCTAATGTCTGAAGTAGTGCTGAAGGGATTTGACACCTTGAATCTTGCAGGGCTGTCCACAAATCACTAAGAGTACGAGCAAGGTATCCCAAATATGCTCAATAATGTTCATGTCTGTGGAGTTTGTTCACCAGTGTAAGTGCTTCGACTCAAGAGTATTCCTGGACCACTCGGTAGCAATTTCGGTCGTGTGGAATGTTGCATTGACCTGCTGGAATTACCCAAGTCCGTCGGAATGCGCGAAGGACATGAATGGATGCAGGTGATCAGACAGGGTGCTTACGTACGTGTCAACTGTCAGAGTCGTATGTAGACGTATCAGGGGTTCCATATCACCCCAACTGCACACGCCCCAAACCATTACAGTGCCTCTACCAGCTTGAACAGTCCACTGCTTACATGCAGAGTCCATGGATTCATGAGGTTGTCTCCCCTTTGACGTCCATTCGCTCGATACAATCTGAAACGAGACTCGTCCGACCAGGCAACACGTTTCCAGTCATCAACAGTCCAATGTCGGAGTTGACGGGTATCAAGAGAAGCGTAAAGCTTTGTGTCATGCAGTCATCAAGGGTACAAGAGTGGACCTTTCGTTCCGAAAGCTCACATCGATGATGTTTCGTTGAACAGTTCGAACGCGGATACCTGTTGATGGTCCTGCATTGAAATCTTCAGCAATATTCAGAAGGGTTGCACTTGTATCAGATTAAAAATTATCTTCAGTCATCGTTGCTCACGTTCTCGCAGGATCTTTTTCCGTCCGCAGCGATGTTGGATATTTGATGTTTTACTTGATTCCTGATATTCACGGCAGACTCGTGAAATGGTCATACGGGAAAACCCCGCTTCATCGCTACCTCGGAGATACAATGTCCCATCTTTAGTGCGCCGACTTAAACACGACGTTCAAACTCACTTAAATCGTGACAACCTGCCGTTGTAACAGCAGTAACCGACGTAACTACTGAGCCAGGCACTTGTCTTACAGAGGCGTTGCTGACCGTTGCGCCTTATTCTGCCTGTCTACATATCTCTGTATTTGAATACGCATGCATATACCGGTTTCTTTGGCGTTTCAGTGTAGTTGACGTGATCGAACTCGCAAACACAAGTACAGAAATCGAATTCAGGATTTCGGACCGGTCGTGCAACTCAGGCCTCAATGTACATTCACAGCCGATAGCACTAAGCACTGGTAATGAAATTCCAAATGCTAAACCGGCTAACGTAGGTCAAATAGAAACATCAGTTTACGTGTGGCATGTCAGTCTGGAAACTCGCGAAGTGATCAAAACAATTTCGATAGTCGTGGAGCGAAACCATTTCGGCAACACACACCCTCACCGATGATAAATATCAAACGGATACAAAATTTAAAATATTTCAGCGCGCGGTTAACACACCAACCGAACACAACACATGTGCATTATCACTACCCACGAGTAGTTTGCGAAACGACTCCCAGCGGAGCCAACGCATTTCGGAACTCTTGATTCATGATACACTGGGAACACAAACACACGCTACATTTACCGCAAACGAGAGAGACGTCCGCTTGCCGGTCCCTAACACTATAGATAGCAGAAAGTACGAGTTCAGTCCGATTCTTCCAACATTCGACGAATATATAACCACGATCAAACAACAGGACAAAATACTTGAAGCACTTTTGCTACACGGAATAATACCGAACAGTGCGCAACTCCACCGTAAAGCCCATGAAGGCACAATGAAAAACTTGTTACAATAGGCTCTAAATATGAGCTCTAAATATGACTTCGAGCGTCGACGATGCAACAAGGAAAGCTATCGCCACAACCGCAAGAGGCACGCCAGATTGCTAACTAGTTCCGCTCTATTACATGTCACTCGAAATAAGACCGTCTCTGGCCGTTGCACGCCTAAGGTCTCAAAAACAGCCGCCAGAAAGCGTCTCTTTGACATCAGTGCCGTAATCGATACGTGACGGTATTTCAAAAACAGTGGAGGGCATGATCAGACGCTACAAATACAGAGGCAGAAATGCCACCTGTTCCCTCGCTTCGAAGATCCCCAAAGTTGTAATGTTAGTGTAGACAACAAACAATTTTGGAAATCGGTTTACGAATGTGAAACGATAATGGCCTCGCAATAGCAATTTCATCATGGAGTCTTTGAAAATTGCACCGAACTGATCTCCTAACATTGTTGTTGTTGTTGTTGTTGTTGTGGTCTTCAGTCCTGAGACTGGTTATATGCAGCTCTCCATGTTACTCTACGCTGTGCAAAGTTTCTTCATCTCCCAGTGCCTACGGCAACATATATCCTTCTGAATCTACTTAGTGTATTCATCTCTAGGTCTCCCTCTACGATTTTTACCCTGCACGCTGCCCTCCAATACTAAATTGGTGAACCCTTGATGCCTCAGAACATGTCCTACCAACTGATCCCTTCTTCTAGTCAAATTTTGCCACAAACTTCTCTTCTCCCTAATACTATTCAGTACCTCCTCATTAGTTATGTGATCTAACCTTCAGAATTCTTCTGTAGCACCACATTTCGAAAGCTTCTATTCTTTTCTTGTCCAAATTATTTATCGTCCATGTTTCACATCCATACATGGCTACACACCATACAAATACTTTCAGAAACGACTTCCTGATACATAAATCTATACTCGATGTTAACAAATTTCTCTTCTTCAGAAACGCTTTCCTTGCCATTGCCAGTATACATCTGATATCCTCTCTACTTTGACCATCGTCACTTATTTTGCTCCCCAAATAGCAAAACTCCTTTACTACTTTAAGTGTCTCATTTCCTAATCTAATTCCCTCGGCATCACTCGACTTAATTCGACTACAATCCATTATCCTCGTTTTGCTTTTGTTGATGTTCATCTTATACCCTCCTTTCAAGACACTGTCCATTCCATTCAACTACTCTTCCAAGTCCCTTGCTGTCTCTGACAGAATGACAATGTCATCGGCGAACCTCAAAGTTTTTATTTCTTCTCCATGGATTTTAATACCTACTCCGAATTTTTCTTTTGTTTCCTTTACTGCTTGCTCAATATACAGATTGACTAACATCGAGGACAGGCTACAACCCTGTCCCACTCCCTTCCCAATCACTGCTTCCCTTTCATGTCCCTCGACTCTTATAACTGCCATCTGGTTTCTGTAAAATTTGTAAATAGCCTTTCACTACCTGTATTTTACCCCTGCCACCTTCAGAATTTGAACTGAGTATTTCAGTTAACATTGTCAAAAGCTTTCTCTAAGCTCCTAACATTAATCTGCAAAATTATTAAATAAAGTGGGCAATGCTTTACAAAATATTAATGGAGTAGTTATTCAACATCATAATACATAGCATCAGTTACTGAAAACATTAATCAAATAGTAAATCAATATAGAAAGACAAATCAAAAGTAGTTTGGTATTGTATGGAACTGGGGACCTAGAAGTGACGGAGAGGCTTCGTCCCCGCCGTAGCCCTCAGTAGTTCACAACCCCAGAACAGACTACCGCAATCTACTCACCCACCGCCGTCCCACACCGAAGCCAGGGTTATTGTGTGATTCACTTTATGCGAAATTTCTTCAATTTAGCTTATTTGAACATAGTCAAACAGAAAGAAAATCTTTCGGTAAAAATTGTACCATATCTAAATCTAAAATTCTTCTTTTCCACTTCACACACAGTTTATCATCATGAAGTCTTAGATAGTTTAATCCTCACGGTTTATCAAACAAATGTGTCAAGGTAGGAGTGCTTCATCAGGCAGTTCACATGCACTGGTACATTTTTTATGTAAAAACTTTCAAATTTGGAATGCTTCATCATTCTGTTTATTTTTACAACAAAATCCTCATTACTATCGTATTAACTAATCTTTCAAAAAAATACTCTTTGCTGAAATAGTACAACAGCGGACCTGCAATTATATAAAAAAATGTTAATACTTACACAGGCATTTTATTATTGAAAAACTTTTTTCCTCCGCACACTGTCACCCTACCATACTATCACTTACTAATTTCATCACTTTGACATTCAATTTCGCAAAACTGCACTTCAACAAATTACTTCTCTAAACTTTTACTGTCTTGAAATAAACGTTCTCTTTTTGTTAAACACTACATTGTACAAAAACATTTCAGTTTTGTAGACATGGAGATGGATTAACTTGATAGGCGATGGTGGCATGGTGTAGGTGTGTGCTAGTGACGTCTGGATGTGAATCGGCCATCAGAAATGTTATTTAATAACGTAGCATCATTCTTCTCGAAGTTGTGATAGGAGTGAATACTGTTTGCCCCTGTTTACATGAAAATACAAAAACAATTGCGTTAATTGCTAACATAATTTACACTGTCAAAACTTAAAATTAATCAAAATGAATCCTAGCAATAATCATTACGTGTTAACATTTCGATAAATAAGTATCCTGTTAATAATGAGTTATTAACTGTGATAATACGTAGTGAATGCCGCCCACATAGACGAATTGTCAACATCTCTACAGAAAAATGTGTTATTTTCGTGATATGTCATATTACTGAGATAGAACACCATTGACTTTCACACAGATTGAAATACATAGTCAGCTAATGTTTTGTATTGACAACAGTAACTTGTGTAATGAAACACGAACAGTAGAAATGTGATTTATTGCTTTTGAGTGAACTCTTAATCCTGAAGATGAAATCATTTCTGGCTCTATGCTTAAATATCAGAAAAAAGAAATATGCTCACAAAAATGCGTTATTGTCTTCACTCAACAAATAGTGATAAGTTCTGCTTAGCTGCGGTGTTATTTATTACCTACAATTAAACTACGTTGATTTGAAAACTGTTGTAACTATGTTTTATGACTGTAAGGTGATATTTAAAGTATTTTTCATACTGAGCTGCAATCCCATTTGCGTTCATCTGTATCATGACAGATTTTTGTACAGCTCACGTCTGAAATTTTTGCTGAAATTACTGATTGTCTAGTAGGGAATTTTCTTAACTACATTAAAAATAAATTATTTATAATGTGTCGACGTACGGAATCGTTACACACAGCATTAGAGTAGACAGTCGTATATGTTCATTTAAAAGTGGTAATAGTAATTATAAAAATACAAGGGGTGTACTATGATTAGTTTTCTCTGAATTCACTGCACGAAGTTCTTTCTGACGTTGGGCGGAATTTTCTTCCTTGAATGTCTCCGGTGACCAGTGTCATATTTCTTTAGCACCAATCACGTACTCATTTCACTTTGCCTTTCATCTTTGATGGAAGCGTTCTCATTATCATCCAGCGATATCGCAAAGGTTAAAAGGAAAGAAGTCTATATGTGAATGTAGAAAGTGAGGTTTTACACACATCCTAATTTCAGAAAAATCTGCAACATCGTTTTAACCGTGATTTTATTATTTGGACATTACCTGTTAACCAAAATGTTGGCAACTACTTCTTTAAGCTAACGTCAATACGTTTTATTCACAAGATCATTTTAAACAAACTGTCCTTCAATAAGTTCCTGACCTGCTGCTCTCATGATCACTTCTTTACGTCTCTCATTAGATACTTTAGGAAATCTTGTTACCAAGCACAGGAAGCAGTTAACAGCTTTTGAAATTGCTGTAGCGAACTTTTTCATTAATCAACGCATGATGCGAAGGGTGGGCAATAGTACCTTGCTCTGTCGAACAGTTGGTTTATTTCTTATTTTCTGTTCACTGGGTTGGAAGGTTTTCCTTTTAGGCCAGTTAGCTATTCTTGTGCTTTATTTGATTCGACTGTCTCACTCACAAGTAAAATGCGACTTTTTTGTGATCATATTGTTGACCCAGTAACAAGGCAACTACTTTCAAATTCCGAGCTGTTGTCCAGAAATATGTTATAGCTCTCATATTGTAAAAGGTCTTTGAGCTTTTCATACTTATAGTGACGGTGACCTCAAGGGATGACAGGTATAAAGCCAAACAAATTTCCTCTACGTAAAAGTAAAACTTTCACATTACTTTTTTATCATTCTATAAGCAACCTCCACTGACTTTTATGGTATCTGACGTTAAATAAATTCAACAAATCCTCAGTGTCACAACAAAAAATCATATGGTCTTCTTTCTTAAAGAATTATCTTAATTCATTTTCTCTGTTCCTGTGCCAAGTGATTGTTACTCCGGATGGTAGAAGATATTTTGCTTGCAGTCTTGACCCAAGCAATTCAGCAGCAACTTTCGTGAGATTCAAGTGACGAGTTGAATCATGTACTTCGTTCTGACTAAATAATTCTGGTGCCCAACCTTCTTCCAGCTTGTAATCATCACCAATATCACAATCATTTCCTGAGCTCCTCAGCTGTTGTAAATTTTCAAGATGGTAGGTGAAATCGAACTACGGCGAGAAGTTCACTTTGTGTAACTCGCCATCAGTCTGAAGAAAGCCTTTTTACTTTTTGTGTTACGAGCTCCAACGTCAAAAACACGAATATAACAATCATATACATGACACTGTGGCTCCCTGAAATCGATCGGAATTACAAAATACATTTATTTTCTCATCCAGTTTTCCTATAACCTCAATCCCTCAAAATATATGTTACATACATCGTGCAGTTCCCAACTTCTGTCTTGATAACCAAGCTTTATAAAAAAGAATGTGTACTAGATATTTTTCACAGTACTTTAAACGTCCTGTATTTGGTTAGCAATTGCATAGCTACCACAAATAGTAACAGATTATGCTTGGGCTAAGCAATCACCTATGGAAACTCTTTTCCAAAAAACCGCAAAACTACATAGTAATAGCAAAAATTAATCTCACAACACTAAAGCATGTGAACAATGAAATAAAGTTTCTCGTGGAACTTATGTTTAAATGAAAAATTGCCGAAAGAAACTCTATGTGAAAAAAAATTTGTAACAAATCTCAAAGCAGAGAAGAAATGCTTCAGGAACAGCGAAAACTACGGAAACGTTGAAAATCATATTGCATAGTGTCCTTACCCGAAAAGTGTAACGTATTTGATTTCATATGTTTGTTTCAAGAAATGTGGAACAATGTTTGCAAATCAAATGTGTGTTTAGGCATTCGCATATATCAATATTTCAAAATATCCATCACTGCTATGCCACTGTGTTCCGGTTGCAAGAAAAAATCGTTGCATATCAGATGTATTATGTTTGTTTATGCGAGTCAGGCGATGGTTACAAGAAAACGTCAAAAAGGTAGCATACATGCAATAGAAATGAGGTTTCTAAGAGCAGTAAAGAGATGCACAAGAGCCGACATGTTTTGAAATTCAGAAATTAGAGAAAAACTACGGATCAGGGGCAACAGGCTGCTTCCGTATCTTTAGATTTCCGGAGAGCATTTAACACGGTTTTCCGTTGCAGGCTGTTAACGGAGGTACGAGCATATGGAATATGTTCACAGATATGTGAGGGGCTCGAAGACTTCTTAAACAATAGAACCCAGTATGCTGTCCTCGAAGACGAGAGTTAATCAGAGACAAGGGTATGGTCAGGAGTGCCCAGGGAAGTGTGATAGGACCGCTGTTGTGTCTCCATATACATAAATGATTTGGCGGACTGGGTGGGCACCAATTTGCGGTTGTTTGCTGCTGATGCCGTCATGTACGGCAAAACGTCGAAGTTCAACGTATGTAGGAAGACTAAATTTTCAGTTCGCGTGTTGAAAAGCAGCTAGCTATAAATATGGAAAAATGTAAGTTACTGTGGATGAGTAGAAACCAAACGTGTAATGTTCGGATACAGTAGCCGGCCTTTGTGACCGAGCGGTTCTAGGCGCTTCAGTCCGGAACCGCGCTGCTGCTACGGTTGCAGGTTCAAATCCTGCCTCGGGCATGGATATGTGTGATGTCCTTAGGTGGTTAGGTTTAGGTAGTTCTAAGTCTAGAGGACTCATGACCTCAAATGTTAAGACCCATAGTGCTTAGAGCCACTTGAACCACTTGAATTTCGGATACAGTATCACTAGTGTCGGGTTCATACCGTCAATTCTCTTACTTATCTGGGCGCAACGTTGCGAATCGATATGAAATGGAAGGAGCATGTGGGAATTGTGATAGGGATGGCGCCTGCTAGACTTCGGATTGTTGGGAGAATTTTAGGAAAGAGTGGATCCACCTGTAAATGAGACCGCAATTAGAATCTTAGTGCGACTTTTTCTTGAGTGATGCTCGAGTGTTTCGGATGCGTGCCACGCCGGATTGAAGGAGGACATCGACGCATTGAAGAGGCTGGCTGCTAGATTTGTTACCTGTAGGTTCGAACAACACGTAAGTATTACGGAGATGCTTCGGGAACTCATATGGGAATCCCTGGAGTGAAGGCGACTTTCATTTCGAGAAACGGTATTGAGAAAATTTATATAACCGGCATTTTAAGCTCATTGCCGAACGATTCTACTGCCGCAAACATACATTGCGCATAAGGACCTTGAAGGTAAGATACGGGAAATTAAGCCTCATACGGAGGCATACAGATAGTGGTTCTTTCTCGGTCTATTGGCGAGTGAATTAGGAAAGGAAATGACAAGTAGTGCTATAGGGTACCCTCCGCCACGCACCATACGTTTTCTTACAGGGTATCGATGTAGATGAACTGAGTACACCTAACATCCTCGATAAAACACAAGAAAATAATGGATACTGAAATGAACCTCTCGAAAGACTGAATGGAGAAAAATTAAAAATTGCTTCTTCAGATAAGTACATTTAAGCTAGTTGGGAGAAGAAGTGAAGGAAGACCGAGATAGCGATGGGTACTGTAACAAGCAAAAAAAGATAATAATAACAATAAAAAAATAAAAAATGCCTAATACCTGAGTTGAAGAAGACGATGATGATGACGAAGTAAGATGGGTTATTCTAAGATGTGTTTAATGAGGATAGGTAAATATTCTGCTGTCTGTATAATCATTTGTATGTATTATACTACGTATATTGATGATCTTACAATCAACATATTGTGCTACCACTCCTGAAATTTTTTCATGCCATTTTTTGTGTCATTTGTGGTCTTCCTGTACCAAATTCTATACCTCTTACTTACCAACTGTACATTTGCTTCTAATACTTAACTCATCTTTGGAGAAAGCCATATCATCCTTCAGTATCTCAATTTCCGTTAATTTACTGGCCGACTTACACGTCGCCTGAAAAATCATCATAACCACAACTTCTCCCTTTGACTGACTTACTATCGCCTTGTTATTCTCCCACGTACAACACAAACATCGTTGGCAGGAGTATCCCTTAATTATAAATTTCAACCCAATACTCACTGCCAAAAATCACGTCACCTAATAAACTCTCACTTATCAGCATACCACTCTTCATTCTTACTACACGTTATTGGGACAGTGAAACAGTGTACTAGCTGTAACATATTCTGTTACCACCTCTGTAAATTACTATTACGTCACCGCTTCGTAACTTCATCACGACAACTTAACCTGTTCGGTAAGACCCACTTCTTCTGTTCCGGCGGACCTGTAAAATACTGTATGTTTTCTGTGTCATTTGTTTCTTAAAAGTCTTCATGATCGTGAAATCTCTTTGCCGGCTTCGGTCGCCAAGCGTTTCTAGGCACTTCAGTCCGGAACCGCGTGACTGTTACAGTCGCAGGTTTGTATCCTGCCTAGGGCATGGAGGTGTATGGTGTCTTTAGGTTAGTTAGGTTTAAGTAGTTCTAAGTTCTAGGGGACTGATGACCTCAGATGTTAAGTCCCATAGTGCTAGAGCCATTTGAACCATTTTGATATCTCTTTACCTATTTGTTTTGCCTGAAAATGTGTGTTTAGTCATAGACTGTGTCTGTTAACATGTCATTTGCAACTGAAGCCTATGTATACCTGTTCATTACGAAAGCGATCAGTTCATAGTATGGGATGTTCAGAAAGTCTCTTCGCAGTGACGTATGATTGTTAGCCGTGCGTGCCGGATGCCGCAGTGAATATACCGAAATGAAACTCAGTGAAATATAAGTTATTTAATTGTTGAATATTCGTTTTTACTTACAAATTTTCAGTTTAGATGCTAAAAGCGTCCCCCCCCCCCCCCCCTGTTGTTGAATACGCAGTTCAATTCGTCTAATCAGGTTTCCAAACACAAGCTGTAACACTTCCTCTGTAACAGAAGTAGTGAAAGTCGATATTGTAGTTTTCAATTCATCGATGGATTTTGGACGATTTTTATAGACAGTTGCTTTCGCTGCACCCCAGAAGAAGAAGTCAGATGGTGTTAGGTCAGGCGATCGTGGACGTCAAGTCCTTGTGAAATTGTGCGATCACCAAAAACATCACGAAGCAGTGATGTTAAAACGCGAGCCGTATGCGCGGTTGCACCATCTTGTTGAAGACAACCGTTTAGTTTTTCACTTAACACCAGTTCTCCTACGAATGGGTACAGAATATCACTGCAGTATCGTTGTGCGTTTATTGTTTTGGTGAAAAATATGGGACCCAAAATCCGACGTCTAGAAACTGCTATCCAAACTCCTATTTTCACAGAATGAAGTGGTTCCTCATGAATACGCAATGGCTTTGCAGTACTCCACATACGAGAAATTTGAGAGTTCATGTGCCCGGATAAATGAAACCACGCCTCATTAGTGAAAAATGTTTCATTAAGAATGTCCCTTCCATTTTGTTGAACCCAATTTTTGTACCATTGACAATAATGCAGTCTCTTAACATGATCAGTATTTTTCAATTCTTGCACGACTGTCACTTTGTATGCGAAAAGTTCTAATTTTTTCCTTACAGCTTTGTGGTTCGTTCCGACAATAACATCGATTTCCTGGGCGAGTTTTCTTACTGATTTGCTCGGACTCATGGACTTTCTATTAGAAATATCGAGTAGTTTATCCTCAGACAAAACGCTAGGACGAACACTTCTCGGTGCATCTGTCACTGAACCCGTATTTCGAAATTTGTTAATTAAATCTCGCACAGTATCGCTACGTGGTAGTGTTGTCTCCGGGAGAACTGAATTAAATGTTTCACGAACTGAAACTGTGTATTTACCGCCAGCTTTGAACACTTGTTCGACTAAAAGCCCACGCTCTTCAATGATTAGCATTTTAATAGTGACAAAAACGAAACAAAGGAACTAAACTTGAGCGTTGACGTCAACACGTAACGACACACACCAACGATACTACTGTCACTAGCTGAGATAAACGAAACAGTGGAATGTTGGGAGAGTCCACTTGAAGGCAAGTAACGCAGGCAGGCGAACAATCATACAGCACTCGCGGCTAACAATCATACGGCACTGCCGACTTTTGGATCACCCCGTATAATTTTACTTATAAATATTTAAACATTACTAGAATCAATTGATGAGTGTTTTTGCTACAAACCAAAAATTTGTTACTTAAACAAAACAAAAAAATGCTTTTGCTAGTGTCCTCTCAGTAGTATCTATTCGAGACATACCAACTGTTCCATATTTTGTATTCATTACATTTGCTCATTACAGAACATCTTTACATACTAGTAAAACATTGTCACGTATCAATATTATGGTGTTTTGTTAACATAACGTTCACACAAAGTCATATAACGTCTTATCAGTTCAACGTATTTCACACTTTATACACCATAACATAGCTTGCGTATTTCCTTTAAACTTATCCCAGAGTTCATCACTCCCTTTCTTATCCCCGGCAGTGAAGATTAATAAAGACGATAGATCCACTTCTGAATGAAGGAAGAGCAAGAATTGAGAATATGAAAAGAAAATGAAGTAATATTGCCAATTAACTCGGCCACCTGGTAAATTTCGGTTACCTGGCATAGCAAAGCATACCTGATCCTGATGTTGTTCCACTAATTCACGGTTTCTGTATCTCTCAGGTGCGTGTTCCCGATTTTGACCATGTCGATATTCGATGTTGCTTCTATGATAAACTCTTCTATTCATGCCCGCAGAAATGTGTCCCTCCGTTTCCTAGCTCGTCTGCGACTTCGTTGCGCTCGTCTAATCTCTTCCCGTGTGTCAGCCACGAAGTTGCTGTTCGCGCCACGGTCCGTGTTTCGCTCGTTGTTATTATGTCTGTCTGCTCTCCAATGTACTTCTTCTCCACCCATTGCGCCCATATCTGTTTGCAAGACACCGAATCTGATTTCTCAAGTGCGTGCATTTAGATATTGACATCATCTTTGTTGACGCTAACAAGTTTTTCCTTTACTGGTACCGGGAATTTCAGTATTATAATAGCAATGAAGTCACATTATTTTAATGGATCGGTTGTTGGAAAAAGTCCTTGTGACTAACATAACCACTACTGGTGAAGCTTATACTTCCAACAGTTTTGCTTCTTACACTTTTGTCTTTGCTGCCAGACCAGTATTGATTGAGAAATGCGGATACAAATTCGTTAGATGTTTTACACTTGCTAATTACCCCTATTCCACATGATATGATGTCCTTTTTCTAATTGTTGACACCTTTCAGGAATAAATCGGTCAAACTGTGGATTGAATGCCACAGGAAATATGATACCTTTCAATGAATTTACATTGATTCAAACAATCGACTGAATCATCTATTCGAAGAAAGCGTTTCCTTTTGTTCACATCTACTTTCTGCCCTAAACAATTTCTCTCAGTTTAACGTGAATCTTAATTTTTTCATCATCATCGATAACTCTGGAAAGCCTGTAACTGTATCATTCATAAATTACGTAATGAAAAACTGTACCGTGACGAAATTTTTCATGCTTACTTAGATTTATTCTCATTTTCAAGTGCATCTGTTTACATAAACATTTCTTGTGATGTTTGCATGTGTGATTTTCTGCCTGTGTTGCACTTTCAATCATTTTGATAGGAAGTGTTGTGCCTTCTTCATAACACATAACGTCACACACGGAAATCGTCGTTTATACTGTTTGTTTATGTAATCAAAACATGTTACACAGTTGTCACATCAGTATATACTCTAGTGCTAACTGTTGAGGTTTCAAGGGAACATCAAACTCTTAAAGTGTTACTAAACGACATACGCGGAGCCCTGCAGTAGGTGTATCATAAGTGAACGTGTTACTTACGCACACGATTAGGAATTTCAGTCACATGATGAATTTTCTTAGGAGTATAGCTATGCGCCAGTGCCGTTAAGATCAAATGCCTGAAGCCAAAGTAATATGGCAGCAAACTAAATAAGTCACAGTTCAATAACTTTTTTTTTCATCATTATTCTTCTGACTGCTCTTATACGGTGCGCCATGAAATTCGCTCCTGTGCCAACCTCTTCATCTCTGAGAGTAGCAATTGCACCCTAAGTCTGTAACTGTTTGTCCCATGTATTCTAATCCCTGTCTTCCTGTACGGTTTTTGCCCCCTAGTACCTAGTACCATGGAAGTCATTCCCTGAAGTCTTAACAGATGTACTGTCACCCTGTCCCTTCTCTTTTTCAGTGTTTTCCATATATTCCTTTCCAGGATCTCCTCATCCCTTACCTTATCAGTCCACCTAATTTTTAATATTCGTCTGTAACACCACATCTCAAGTGCTTAGATTCTCTTCTGTTCCGGTTTCCCCACAGTTTACGTTTCTCTACCATACAATGCTGTGCTGCGGACGTACATTCACAGAAATGTCTTCCTCACATTAAGGCCCATGTGTGATACAAGTAGACTTCTCTTCGCCAGAAACGCCCTTTTTGCTAGTTCTAGGCTGCTTTTGATGTCCTCCTTGCTCCGTCCGTCACTGATTATTTTGCTGCCTAAGTGGCAGAATTCCTTAACTTCGTCTACTTAATCACCGTCAATACTCATGTTAAGTTTCTCACTTTTCTCATTTCTGCTACACCTCAGTACTTTCGTCTTTCTTCGATTTACTCTCAATCCATAATCTGTACTCATTATACTGTTCATTCCATCATGTAATTCTTCTCCACTTTCACTAAGGAAAGAAATGTCATCAGCGAATCGTATCATTGATATCTTTTCACCTTGAATTTTAATCCCACTCCTGAACTTTTGCTTTATTTCCATCATTGCTTCTTTGATGTACAGATTGAATGGTGGAGGGGAGGGGGACAGCGAGAGACTGTATCCCTGTCTTACACCGTTTTTAATCCGGGTCCTTCGTTTTTGGTCGTAGGCTCTCATTATTCCCTGTTGGCTCTTGTACATATTGTACATTACTCATCTCTCCTATATCTTACCCCTACTTTTCCCAGAATTTCGATCATCTTGCACCATTTTATACTGTCGAGCACTTTCTCCAAGTCGACAAATCGTATGAACGTGTCTTTATTTTTTTTAGCCTTGTTTTCATTATCCACAGCATCGTCTGAACTGCCTCTCTTGTACCTTTCTCTTTCGTGTAGCCAAACTGATCGTCACCTAACTCATCCTTAATTTTCCTTTCCGGCCTTCTGTATATTAATCTTGTCACCAAACTGGATGTATGAGGCATTAAGCTGATTGCGCGATAGTTTTCGCACTTATCGTCTCTTGGAATCTACAGAACTGTGCGGATGATTTTTTTTTCTTCGGAAAGTTGGATAGTATATCGCCAGACTTATACATTCTACACACGAACATGAATAGTCCTTTTGTTGCCACCTCTACCCATGATTTTAGAAATTACGATGGAACGGTATCCGTACTGCCTCATTCGATCCAAGTCTTCCAAAGCTTTTAAAATTCTGATTCTAATGCAGGATCCCCTATCTCTTCTATATCGTGTTTTCTTCATCCAAGTCATCAGAAGGTCTTCAGTGTACTATTACCACCTATCCGCTATCTCTTACGCACTTTACAGTGGAATTCCCATTGCACTCTTACTGTTACCATACATGCTTTTAATTTCATCGAAAGCTGTTTTGACTTTTCTATACGCCGCGTCCTTCCGACAATCATCTGTTTTTCTATTTGTTCACATTTTTCACGCAGCCATTTTGTCTTAGCTTCCCTACCGAGCGAGGTGGCGCAGTGGTTAAACACTGGACTCGCATTCGGCAGGACGACGGTTCAATCCTGCGTCCGGCCATCCTGATTCAGGTTTTCCGTGCTTTCCCAAAATCGCTCCAGGCATATGCCGGGATGGTTCCTTTCAAAGAGCACGGCTGACTTCCTTCTCCGTCCTTCCCTAATCCGATGAGACCGATGACCTCGCTGTCTGGTCTCCTTTCCCAAAACAACCCAACCAACCCTCTTAGCTTCCCTACGCTTCCTATTTATTTCATTCGTAAGTAACTTGCATTTCTATGTACCTACGTGTCCTGGAATACTTTTATAGTTTCTTCTTTCGTCTATCAACTGAAGTATTTCTTCTACCACTCGTGGTTCCTTCGCAGTTACCTTCTTTGTATCTGTGTTTTTGTTTTCCTACTTCTGTGATTAGCCTTCTCAGATATGTCGATTCCTTTCCAGCTGAATTGCTTACTGTACTATTCCATATCGCAGTATCTGTAGCCTGAGAGAACTTCACGTGTATCTCTTCATTCCATAGTACTTCCTTAGCCCACTTCTGTGCGCATTGATTCCTCCTTACTACTATCATAAACTTCAGACTACTCTTCATATCTACTGAATCGTGATCTGAGTCTATATCTGCCGCAGGGTGTGCCTTAGAAACCAGTGTCTGATTTCGGAATCTCTGCTAGACAATGATATAATCTTACGGAATTTTTCCCGTATCTCCAGGCTGTTTCCATGTGTACCCATTCCTCTTCTGACTCTTGAACAGTATATTGGATATTCCTTGATGAATTTTCTGCAGAACTCAATTAGTCTTTCTCCTCTCTCATTCCCAGAACCAAGCCTATATTCTTCCACAACCATTTCTTCTAGTCCTTCCCCTACAACCACATTCCAGTGCTCCATGACTATTAGACGTAATGAATTATCCATTCAGTATCCTTATATACTTCCTCCATCTCTTCATTTTCAGCTTTTGACGTCGGCATGTATACCTGAACTATCGTTGTTGGTTCGCTGTCGATTCTGATAAGAGAAGTCCTGTCACTGGACTGTTTAGAGTAATTCTCTCTGTGCCCTACCTATCGATTCATTAAAAATCCTACTCAGTCATACTATTTTCTGCTGCTGTTGATATTACCCTATACTCATCTGACGAGAAATCCTTTCTTCTTTCCATTTCACTTCACTGACTCCTTGTGTATCTTCATTGAGCCTTAGCGTTTCCTTTCTGAGATTTTCTAGCTTCTCTACCACATTCAAACCTATGAAATTCCACGTCCCGACTTGTAGAACGTTCTCCTTTCGTCGGTTATTCAATCTTTTTCTCAAGGTCACGTCCCTCTTGCCAGCCCCTTGCTGGATATCCGAATGCGGGTTAGCCTGGGATCTTTTCCCAATGGAAAGATCATCATTTCACTTTCTTAATTACAGGCCGCATGCACTATGAATACACATTGTGGGCCTTTAGAGCAGTGGTCTCCATTGCCTTTTGCGTCCTCTTGCCGTTGATCATTGCTGCCTTTAGGGGCAGTTACACACCCCAAGCTGGAGTGAATGACCTGAACCTCTGTCTGCTCCTCCACCCTCTTCGACAAGGAAGAATTAGTGTGATTTATGTGATGGAAGTCTTCCGCTGCCACTGCTGATATTTTTATTCAAAATTTAAGTGACGTCTGGGCTGCAATTGGAGACGGAGGATGGTTGTGATTACCGCCATTAGGCCACAAGCTTCTTCCGTTGTCAATTTCAAAGTCAGAACTGCTTCTCTGGTGCCTTTATCTTTCCTAAAGCCAAACCGATCATCATCTAACACACCATCAGATTTCTTTTCCTTTCTTCTTTACATTATTTTTCTTAGCGGCGTCGCCTTACAAGTTAAATATTCTGCATTTATTATTACGATTTTCTAGTTGATTATGTGTAACCAGATTTGCATAATGATAAATTGGGAGAATGAAGAGCATTAGAAACAAAAGTAAGATACAGCTGAATACCAGAACTTAGGTAAACAGTATTCATGTAAATCAAACCGTACGAATATCTGCCAAATAACGCTTCAAAGATGAGGAAGGTCATGAGGAAGTGAAAGAGAATCCATGAAAGAGCTTAAGGACGGCAAGGACGAGACCAGGGCTCAAATTTCATTCTTAGTTTCCAGCATGTGGTACAGATTACTTGAGGTGTGTTGATAAATCAAGAGACTGTTACATTATAGATGTAAATGAAACCACCTGCATGCTGTCTGAAATACTGTATAATGTAAATTAGATTGGTCCATTTAATTTCATTCCTGTTACAAATCTTCGCCACATTACCTGCATTTTCGTTGTGTTCTTCTTAAACACTCCAGCAGAAACTACTTGCAATACAATCTTGTGATGTCCGCCATTTCCGTCTAAGTCGTCTTCTGTATCTAACTTATGCTTTACAAGAGTTGTAAATACTAGTTTTTCCTTTGTGTGGTAGCGAAGACAGTATGTTCTTAGCCGCATCATATATGGTGTCCCCGTACTGTCTAGTTTACTGCTCTGCCTCAGTTTTATGACGTAGGCGCCTGGGAACCATCCTTCACATTCTGCCCAAGTTTTTGAGAGCGGAATGTATTGCCTCGGAGGTATACACGGCTTCCAGCTTCGTGAGGGTGACGAACGATCTTAGCCGCAGAAGTGACAAGAATTTATGAAGCGTATACTAGAACGTGGCGAATCTACTTACTATAGGCACCCAGGCCGGGTATGAGGCTTGTAACGCTTCATCACACCCACATGCATTCTGATATTTGTCTCAGAAATCGAGATTTTTTTTAAGGTTCTCTCTCATGCAATGAATATGGTCAAAACACGTTGTACGATATTTCATCTTAATAATATCAATTTTCTGTTTGATTTCATCCCTAGATATGTAACTCATTACACAGGTTCCACAAAAATGTGGGAACACCGCGAGAAATACGTGCTTGATCGTAAATGCACGTGCTAACCATGCCTGCAGGTTGCGCTGTTGTATTTGGTCACGAACGGCACCAATGCAGCGTTCTAAATACGTTGCAAGTGTCAGCCGTGGTGAGAATAGTGTGTACTGTAACAGCAAGTGTTAAGTGATTTAGAATGTGGACATACTGTTGGTGCTCTTATGGTAGGTGCTTCTTAACCAGTGTTCGGTGTTTCAAGATGCTTCATACTAAACATTTATACCGCATGGGGAGATACGGGAAACATAATCCACCAAGTCACAAGGCGGACGAAAGTGCGTGTTGAGTAATCGTGGCAGACGATACCTGAAGAGGACAGTAACGAAAAATAAGAGGTTGACAGCTAAAAATGTCACTGCAGAACCGAATGTTGCACTAGCGAACTCTGTCAGCAGCAATAAAATTTGCATGGAGCTCCATAAGCAGAGAATTTCTGGGCAAGGTGGAATTACAAAACCACTTATCAGTGCCTGTAACGTGAAAACGTGGTGCCGAAGCCATAAAAATTTGATTATATAGCAGTTGTCCCGTACAATCGTGTCGTAAAGACAGTCAGGCAATTGTAGCCGACCGAGACAGACGCAGCAAAGGGAAGTAACCGCTTTTGTGACATTTACGAGTTCCTAACAAGGAGCGAATTTTATTGCATCATCTGTGTGCTGTAATAGTTTAGTTTTTAGAGTTTTTTGCGTGTAAATTTTATGTCTAATAGCCATAGTGAGCCGGGGCTGCCTCATGCTATGCGCTGGATTAGACCATAGTTGCAATTCTGTCTCCCGCGGTTATTGCGATTATGCTATTATCCTCTCTATCTGAAGGTGGCAGCAGCGGTGTGTATCGATAGTCGCACCTTTTACTATCTTTGACCTGGCGCTTATAGTTCCCGGCTGGGCGATGTTCCCAATGCTACGAGATCCGTTGCTCACCAACCCTGGACATCAAAGTTCAGTTTTAATTTAATCTACCAGCAAGTCAAGACTGTTCACATTGTGTCATTTGGAGATCGTTTTCGCCTGTTGGGAAATTCCAGCAAGCAACAACGTGTTTTTCAAGTTGGAAAATTCTAGCCACCATCCGGTGGAGTTTCACTATTTGTTTATTTGAATTGAAGTACACTAGCGGAATCTTCTGCCTTGTGGCCGTTAATGTTCTGGTTACCTGCCCTGGCCGTTGACGTAAATTTCAGGCACTGTAGTTACCTCATCGTGTTGTTGCTGTTCAGCACGGTGTGTAGTTCCACAGCTCCATGTATGATTGGTTGTGGGCGTCAATATCTTCTACGTTGTTCCGTTGAACTCCCTGTTGCGCCCTGGTTGGAAGAAGTGTATGTTACCTTGTCGGTGGGTCCGTTGATTGTCGGTCGGTTGGGTTGTCGTCAGGTCGTGAATGGTTGGCCCGACTGCCTGTCTCACCTAAGCGAGCGTTAGTGTTTCAATTCCACGCCGACTCTCGAACATCTAAGCGCCCTTGGGTTTTCTTCCCCTTTCTTTTACTTGCTCTTGATGTTAGTACTTGTATGGCTTTCAGCTGATGTTTTTTTAAACTAAGGTTGTTTTGCTCTTAAAGCGTAAGATTCTTTAGGGCTTTAGCCTAATTTAAAGAACTGTTTCACGTAAGACCATTGGCATTTTAAGGGTTTTAATGTTGTTTAATTTTAAATGTTGTGCCTTCAGCCAATTATGAGTTTGTGTTGTTTTGCTCGTAACGCCTTCAGCCTAAATCAAAGAACTGTTTCACGGAAGAAATTTGGTATTATAAAAAAATAAGGCTATGGAATTTTAAGTGTAAGGCCGTCAGCCAATTTGAATTTAACTTGTTTGCTCTTGAAGTGTCTGATTCTTTGGGCCTTCAGCCTAACTAAGGAACTGTTTTAAGATAAGGGTTTGCCTTTTAAATTTCTGTTTTGGTTGAGCTTTGCCCAATTAAGCACTGTTTTACATAAGGAATTTGTAGTTTTAAAAACATTTAATGCTGTTTAGCCTTAACTGGTGTGCTTTCAGCCGATTCTGAATTCAAGTTGTTCACTCTGAAAATCTCAGATTCTTTGGGCCTTCAGTCTAAATAAAGACCTGTTGTGCAATAAGGTTTGCCTTTTAAATTTCTGATTATGCTTGCGTTTTACGTTACTGGCCTTCAGCCGCTTTTAAAATTAAAGTGGCTTTCAGCCAGTAATTAAACCCCAAAGATTAAAGCTGTGTGTTTAAAAAAATTCTTTTTGGCTTCTTGTAATGTTTGATCAAATAATAAAGTTTTATGTTCGAGTGTAACTGACAGCCCCTTATTTTGGCCCCTTTCCGCAATTTAAACTACCTGTCCTGTGATGCGAGTTAAGCACGGCGTTTCACACAGTTCTCGCGGTTCCGTTTGCTTCGGAAAGTAAACCGATTTTGTGACATATTACAAGTACCTAATCAGGGGTGAATTATTTAGATTCACCTCAGTGCTTCGGTAGTTAGGTTTTTCAATATCTGCGTATTATTAGACACAGTCCCTGCGTTTCCGTCAGGGTCTACAACAGAGTTGCGCAGCACATGCCGATAGTCCGGTAATCTGCGTAGTTTAGTTTTCCACAGTCTTTAGTGTGGACAGCGACTGCGATTGTTGTGTAGAGATGCGAGCCGAGTTGGTGACACTTCGCTCTCAGCTTCAGGCTGTGATTGCTTCGGTTACACAGCTTGAGGATGCACCACTTTGGCTAGGCACTCCTTCTGTGGGCCAGCCGTGGGGATCCAACGGATGTCCATCACGTCAGAGTCCTCCGATCGGCCCTCACTTGTGGTCAACCCATTTACTGCTACCTCTGAAACTGACCCCTCACCTGTGGTCGAGTGGGAGGTCGCCCCAGAGCGAGGTAAGCGTCGAAAACTTCCCAGGCGACCACACGCAAGGCCTCCCCGGTTTGTCTGACAAACAGGTTCCAGGAGCTGTCTGTGGCTGACACTGTCGCTGAGGCAGAGTGTGGTGTTTCAGAGGAAACCACTCAGTCTGCAAGATGTGGGCCATAACAGAGGGTGAGATTGTTGGTAGTTGGGATCTACACCGTTAGGCGCGTTATGCGGCCCCTTAGGGACTTGGCTGATAAGAAGGGTAAGAAACCAATGTCCACTCCTTGTGCATACCAGGTGAAAAAATTCCAGATGTGGAAGGGGTCCTCCCAGATGCCATGAAGAGCATAGGATGGAGCCAGCTGCAGGCGGTTGCTCATGTCGGTACCAATGATGTGTGTCACTTTGTATCAGAAGAGATTCTCTCTGGTTTCGAGCGGCTAACAAAAGTGGTAAAGGCTGCCAGTCTTGCTTGCAAGATGAAAGCAGAGCTGACCGTTTGCAGCCGATACCCCAGGAGCAACAATGTCCCTAATTTGCTGGGAAGTGGCGGTGCGGTCCCCTACGGCACTGCGTAGGATCCTACGGTCTTGGCGTGCATCCGTGCGTCGCTGCGGTCCGGTCCCAGGTCGACGGGCACGTGCACCTTCCGCCGACCACTGGCGACAACATCGATGTACTGTGGAGACCTCACGCCCCACGTGTTGAGCAATACGGCGGTACGTCCACCCGGCCTCCCGCATGCCCACTATACGCCCTCGCTCAAAGTCCGTCAACTGCACATACGGTTCACGTCCACGCTGTCGCGGCATGCTACCAGTGTTAAAGACTGCGATGGAGCTCCGTATGCCACGGCAAACTGGCTGACATTGACGACGGCGGTGCCCAAATGCTGCGCAGCTAGCGCCATTCGACGGCCAACACCGCGGTTCTTGGTGTGTCCGCTGTGCCGTGCGTGTGATCATTGTTTGTACAGCCCTCTCGCAGTGTCCGGAGCAAGTATGGTGGGTCTGTCACACCGGTGTCAATGTGTTCTTTCTTCCATTTCCAGGAGTGTAGTACATTAAAGTTTATTTGCGAGTTATTTCGATGCACAGTGAACCCTCTGTCATGTTCCTTGCATTAGTTTAATTTTTCTTATGATACTTACAGCTCCACAATTTTAGCGGCCGCTGCTTCAACGGACGCCGTTATGCGTCGATCTAAAAAGCCCAAGTCATAGCGGAAGCGCTGAGATCGCCCTCATTAACATTTAAGAAACATGTTTTCATAGAGATAAGCCGCAGCGGAGAGCAACACTAGTTTTAAGATTTTACTTTGTAGCTTAGGTCGAGAGTCAGGGTTCGAGTACCACAGCCAGAATATAATGGTAAGAGGAGCATTCTTCGAGTGTTGCGTGGGCCCACAATAACTTCAATATTTGAGTCCATGCTCCTTAAACTACGAATACGCCGAGGCTAAATATTATACTGTTATATCTTAATTCCCACGTAATATTCTTTGAAGTAAAAATCAGTTAACCATTTTTTTCATTTTGGACCACACAGTTACATTTACGCATGTTTTTACAGATGCCGAATAAATCAATAAATATTCTCCCCTGTCGATGAATAGCCACTTCATATGGAAAGGAAGTCATTTGGTTGCAGGAGTCTTGTTCAACACTGTTTCATACTTCTGGTGGGGTTTACGTTGTAAGAGTGAAATATGGCGGGGGTTCGGTAATGATTTTAGCAGCCATAATATAGATATCCCATCCCACCAGGGCGCATGCGCGCACTCCACCAGAGTTATGAATGAGCTCCCTCTAACTCGTTTACGAACGATAACTGCAGGACAGCCAACCAAGGAGAAGTTCCGCCAGTTACGAGGCAAGTGCATGCTGTGAGCATTTGTCATAGCCGAATATGGCTTTGAGCGAGAGTGTGATCCTCCATTCCACCACCCTACATACCTGAGTAGCACGTCGCTCGAATTTGATGGAAGACGGTTTTGGGATTTTGTCTGCTATTTGTGGCTATAGACTTCACGTGCAAATTTGCGATGACTGAGCCGTAGTCATTGACATTTGGCGGTCTTATTTGGTAACTTCTTAGCGTGTAGACTGCACAAACAGTTATTCGGAGTTATCAGCAATGTTATGATGTAATATTTTAGGTCTGAATTAACCTTAATATTGTTTGAAGTGTTTACCAATTCATACTTAGTTGACTTACATTGCTGAAATTGTTGATGCCACCGTTATTCTTTGCTGATTGTCTACCTCCTATTTATCGGATTTGAGCCCTGTTTGTAATGTATAAATATTAGTTGTATAGTTATCTGTAATGTCTTTGGTACTCTGGATTTATGTGATTACAGTTTTACCATCTGTCCCTTTAGTTCAACCTCTGTGGGCGTCGTTGTTTAAGTTTTGTTTATATTTTCTTTTATAGAAGTAGCCTGATTTACTATAAATTAAAACCGAAGCGTGCTCACTATGTGATCAAAAGTATCTGAACACCCCCAAAGACATATGTTTTTCATATTAGGTGCATTGTGCTGCCACCTACTGCCAGATACTCCACATCAGCGGCCTCAGTAGTCATTACACATCGTGAGAGAGCAGAATGTGGCGTTCCGCGTAACTTGTTCAAAAATGTTCAAATGTGTATGAAATCTTATGGGACTTAACCGCTCAGGTCATCAGTCCCTAAACTTACACACTACTTAACTTAAATTATCCTAAGGACAAACGCACATACCCATGCCCAAGGGAGGACTCGAGCCTCCGCCGCACAGTCCATGACTGGAGCGCCTCAGACCGCTCGACTAATGCAGTGCGGCTCCGCGTAACTCACGGACTTCGGACGTTGTCAGGTGATTAGGTGTCACTTTTGTCACACATCTGTACGCGAGATTTCCACACTCGTAAACATCTCTAGGTCACCAAAAATCCCTAGGTCTACTGTTTGCGATGTGATAGTGAAGTGGAAACGTGAAGGGGTACGTACAGCACAAAAGTGTACAGCCCGACCTCGTCTGTGGACTGACAGAGACCGCCGACAGTTGAAGAGGGTCGTAATGTGTAATACGCAGACGTCTATATAGACCATCACACAGGAATTTGATACTGCATCAGGATACTGTGACAGGCGCGAGGTGAGCAAATTAGGATTTCATGGTAGGCCACACATCACTCCGGTGAATGCCAGACGACGCCTCGCTTGATGTAAGGAGCGTAAACATTGGACGAATAAACATTGGAAAACCACTGTGTTTAGTGACGAACCAAGGACACAATGTGGCGACCCGATGGCAGGGTGTGAGTGTGGCGAATGCCCGGTGAACGTCATCTGCCAGCATGTGTAGTGCCCACCGTAAAATTCGGAGGCGGTGGAGTGTTGGTGTGGTCGTGTTATTCATGTATGGGGGTTGCACCCCTTCTTCTTTTGAGTGGCACTATCAAGCACAGGCCTAAAACATTGATGTTTTAAGCACTTTCTTGCTTCCCACTGTTGAAGAGCAATTCGCGGATGGCGGTTGCATCTTTCAACACGATGGAGCAGCTGTTCATAATGCACGGTCTGTGGCGGACTGGTTACAAGACAATAACATCCCTGTAATTGACTGACCTCCACAGAGTCCTGACCTGGATTCTATTGAATCCTATAGAACACCTTTGGGATGTTTTGGAACGCCGACTGCGTGCCAGACCTCATCAACAGACATCGATACCTCTCCTCAGTGCAGCACTCCGTGAAGAATAGGCTGCAATTCTCCAAGGAAACTTCCAGCCAGACTGAACGTATGCCTGCGAGAGTGGAAGGTGTCATTAAGACTAAGGGTGGGCCAACACTGTACTGAATTCCAGCATTACCGATGTAGGGCGCCACGAACTTGTAAGTTATTTTCAGCCAGGTTTCCAGATACTTTTCATGACATAATGTGCAATGTTACATTTTCTCTTGGCCGAGATAAGCATTCGACCTACTTCAATGTTAGGCTATTTGTTCCTAGTTTAGGTCTGTTTAAGGAGACAGCTGAAACGTACTTCTGAGAGTTGTACCAGTCCTCTCTCTCTCTCTCTGTCTCTTTCTTTCTTTCTCTCTTTGACTCATAAGTCTCTTGACTGGTCTGTTGCAGCCCGCCACGAATTCCTCTCCTGGGGCAACCTCTGCAATTCAGAATAGCACTTGTAACCTAAGTCCTTAATTATTAGATGGATGTATTTCAATCTCTGTCTTCCTCTACACTTTTGGCCCTTATAGCTCCCTCTAGTACCATGGATGTCATTTCCGTACGTCTTAACACATATCCTATCATCCTGTCTCTTCTCCTTGTCAGAGTTTCGCGCATATTCTTTTCCTCTCCGGTTCTGCGCAGAGCCTCCTCATTCCTTACCTTATCAGTCCACCTAATTTTGAACATTCACTTCTAACACCACATGTCACATGACTCGATTCTCTTATATTGCGGTTCCTCACAACCCATGTTCCACTACCATACCATTCTGTGCTACAAAAGATATATTCTGAGAAATTTCTTCCTCAAATTAAGGGCTATATTTGATGATAGTTGACATCTCTCTACCAGGAATACTCTTTTCGCCAGTGTTGTAGCAGAACTCCGTAACCTCACCAACTTTGTGACCATCAGTTGCGGCCGGCCGCGGTGGTCTCGCGGTTCTAGGCGCGCAGTCCGGAGCCATGCGACTGCTACGGTCGCAGGTTCGAATCCTGCTTCGGGCATGGATGTGCGTGATGTCCTTAGGTTAGTTAGGTTTATGTAGTTCTAAGTTCTAAGAGACTGATGACCACAGCAGTTGAGTCCCATAGTGCTCAGAGCCATTTGAACCATTTTTATTTTTATTATCAGTGTTACGGTGTGTTGCGATTACAGGCACTAACTGATGTCTTATCCAAATGTCTGTTCATGCTTGAATTATTATTCTCGAAAATTTCTTCCAATGAAACGTTTTTCAGCCTGTTCTAGTAGTACCTGTAGTCATACTGTGTTTTATTGTACTTATTTCTAGATAGAACCACCTGCGTGACTTGAAGCTCTACGCAAGGTCATAATCTTCTATTTTAAATTAATTAATGTTCATCACATTTGGAATACTAAATTTTTAATGCTGATTTTCTTTGGATGATTATAAATAATTATACTCATTTCAGCATGTCAGATTTATGTGTTTGTTTAATTATAATAACATTTTCACAACTTGTTAAAATTAATTGGTCTTCCTGGGCAAAATAGTATCATTTTGTAGCCAGGCAGATTACTACGCCTAGCTCCTTCTAGCGACCCGTAGACAGAAAAAGTTAGTGCAAAAACTATTTATCATAATATATGTTTCACTATGGCGGTATTGCGTAAATATAAAGATGTTTAGAAGTTTAACAGTAAACCGAAGAATGTCGAAAATAATGAGGAGTATCAGGATTGAGGATTGCGATCAAAACTGGGGAACATACAGTATACAAAGTGAAGGAATTCTATTACTTTGGAAGCACAATAACACGTAAGGGATGGTGAGAGAAGGATATAATAAGTAGGCTATCACAGGCAAAGAGGGCAAGCCTGGCTATCAGAAGAGCGCTATTATTGATTATAACCCTTAACTTGAGGAAGAAATTTTTTAGAATGTGCAATTGGAACACAGTGTCTTTTGTTAATGAATCATGGACTGTGACGAATCAGGAAAATAAGACATTGCTGTTGTTCGTGGCGGCCATTCCATGACACTCGTTCAGGTTGTTCGTTGATCCGTGTACTCAGCTTTTTTTATTACAGAGAGTAGCTAAACCCGAGCACGGAGAGATACCGTGCCAGCATGACCTCACTGTCTACCAACGCACCTATGCGAGATCTGTTTTGCCTTGCCCCACAGATACGCTTTTAGTTTGCTTCGTGGTTATGGCATTGCATTTAATTACCGTTCATGCATGTTCTACTGGATGACAGCACATAGCATGGACTAAATCCCTTTTATGGTTCATTCCCTATCTCGTACACGTTTGGTACCGATGTGAGTGTCCTACATCTGGAGTTTTGGGTGTTAGGTACTCTAACCGGCCGTGTTGATGTTTCTGCCAGACGAGAGAGGTATGCTAATCAGTTAAGGGGCTGCCTGCACCTGTGCCGTTTCATCCCTCCATCCCCTTTCCCACCATTAAATGGGCTCGAGTCGCAGATATGTGGGTAGACACGGCTCCCGCGTGGCGTCCTCCAAGCGACAGTTCTACTTCGGCCTGTGCCGGCCCAGACCCGTCTCCGCTGAGGAATTGCCGATGGACGCCTCTTGCGCACCTGGAGCTGCAGGTCAGTAATTACTGGGGGGACTCATCAATTACCTGCCGAGCTGTCTGGCAATTTCCGTCCTTACCGACTACCCGCGCCGCTCGACCCCGCTGCACTCTTCCCTTTTTCTTCTGCAATTTCTGTTACACCAACTATTTCCCCCGAGGTAGTCAGCCAACGGCCTTCCGAAGGAAATGAGTTTGGCACGCTGCAGTTATTCCTGGACTGCGGCAGAAAAGGAAAAGAATGTCTTGCGGGTTATACGGGAAGACAACAATCTCTGATGAACGTTACAGATGTCCACAACTATTCAAAATTATTCGTTATTTATTTGCGTGTTCCACAGATAACATTTGTGACAACTATAGTGCACGTCATTTATGACGGCGGCCGAGTTTAGGTTCGTTCTGCGCATCTGACGTCACAAAACCCAGTCAACCAATGAACAGAGAACGACGTTGCCAGAGCTCGACTGCAGTGCAGAGCACGGACGAGTGTCTTCTGTTTTAGAAACGTTCAGTCGTAAATATAGTAATTGAACAAAGACAATGTCTTGATAGTAGACTATCTTTTATACAAAGTTTGGAAAAAGCATTCTCTATACCAATTGCTTCAGATTCTATCAATTAATTAAACCAAAGAAGTAATAAGCCTCCTAATTCAGGCTATAGCAAGGAAAGGCGTTTGTATCATTCTCACGAACCGCTTTTTCGCAATAAAGAACAGCGATAATTGTTTATTTCCTACTGTACTTCGACGAAAGGTGAACAATTTATAATCATACCAATAGTGTTTGTCGGTATTTCGCGTGACATTTTAAAGTCCACCATGAATTCTGTTGCACAACGAGCTGTGTTAGCATAATGGTTATGGCGTCTGGCTACTAAATGAGAGGTTCTGAGTTCAAACTTTGATCGGTTCTAAATATTTCCTTTATTTATAAAACAATATCGAAGTGTCTTACTTCATGAATTTTATTCATTTGAATGTAATTTTTTGAAATTTCTAATACTTTGTTTCTTCATTATAATCATAATAAGTTTTCAGTTTTTCTAATTTTGTCCTCCAATATTTTATTTCACAGCAATTAAAAACAGTGAAAAGGCACACATACAACATTTATGTTATCTGTTTTGTTTGTATATCTTTTTCTTGTGCAGTCGCTGTTTTACTGTTCATATTGAGATATATTCTTTTGTGACAGTATTAAAAGTATTATTTAGAGCAGAATTTCGGCTCGTACGTTGCCGAGCTACTTGATTGTCTGACGCAATTCTTTGCTTCGCTGCTTTCGCAACATCGTATTCAATGTTTTCATCGACTGATTTATGTTTTTTGTTTAGGCAAATATTTGCTGTCCGTTGTGACAAACACAAATTGTTTGTGTATTACGCCTCACTGGCAATATATTTTAGTTTCTATATTTTATTACGTCCACAATTCAGTTTTGTGTACTTCGCCAACTTTGTTTGAATCGGAACGTTTTAGAAAGAAGCGAAATGACTCTGGTATAAATAAGTTTTATTACAGTTGCTAAAGATGGAATATTTCCGACACCTATCTGGTACTTAAATTAAATGAGATATTGTTATACAGTAAATTTTATATGAAATTTAGGTATCTTGTCCCGATTTCATTCTCAACGTTGTGGCAATTAAAATCGTCCATACGGAAAGTATACGCTATGGACCTTTACCTGTGCAAACTACTCAAAATTTCGTGCAATGGTTTACTACATTTAAAGCTGCACAATAACTGCGTTGAACATCGAAACAAAATTAAGTCTTTTATGGGGTATCAGTCAAGAAGATGCGTAAAAATCAAATTTTACGGGCCAAATAGTTTTTGTGAAATTTAGTGATAAGTGTGTCAAAGCAGTCAGAACACCACGTGTCTGCAAAGGCGAGCAGTGCAGTGATGACAAAATCGCGATCAGCGCGGAATGCAGGGAGCACGTCTCTGTCGCAGCGAAAGGGTTAATGCGGCCGTCGTGGCTTTATTGCATAAACTGGGCGCTCCCCCTCTAAACGTAAGTTTGCCAACTACACTATACTGTACTATGGCGCTGCTTCTCTTGGCGCGTGCGTTGTTGCAACAAGCACCATGCGCGAGCCGCCAAGATAAAAGAACTGAACTATAACCATTAACAATTGGCAATGGGTTTACAAATAAGATACACATGCCCCAAAAGTATTGGTCTAGTACATGATGGTATTGCAAAAAGCTTCCAAAAACGTTCTATTCCCAAAATCGCAGTTGATACATATCATGATTACGAGTTCCAGCAAATGATGCCATCTTAATATGTATAGCCGTTACAAATATGTTACAGGATCTATAAGTATCATACGTAATTTCGAAGAAAAGTTGACACTTATTTACATATAATCAAATGCGTGAATTATAAAGCTGTAGCGTGACCCACTGCTATCTGACCACTGTAAACATGGAGGTAAACAGTGAAATTTAAATTATTATGTAAGAGAAAGCACTAAAAAAGTTTTTGGTGACTGTACCGTCACAGGCTAAATTAAAGTTTACCTGAGAGAAATGACGCTCCCCTGAAACACCAAGTACACTAAAATATAAGCCATAACTCTACCAACATGGCACACAGGTGTGAAATACACCAGACAGGTCACATCGACTGCTGTCTGACGTGCGTGTTGATAACCCCCATCCGTGCGGGCTGGAAGTTGTCAAAAGAGCTGTGTAAAGCTACAGAGTACCACCAGGCGGCAGCTATCTCGTACATTACAACATACCGTATAATGTAGGGACAACATGAAGCTACGTACGAAGTAAACCAATCTGTGTACAGCAACAACAAGCTTACAAAAATTACTGCAGTAATTTTTTCCATCATACTGATCGGAAAATACTTTGTGAAAATAATTTGCATATTCGTTATGTATGAAATGATGTATCAGCTTCAAGGGATAATATAATCAGAAGTTAAAATGCAATGATAGCAATATAAATATTTACACTCTTATTTATATACAATACAAAAATAAAGTATGTTAAGATACACATGTTAAGATATATGACGCTAAGGCTATGTTTATCTATCCAGGAAGTCTTTCTACATTTATATAGAGGCCGCTCTCCTTCTGACAATGTCATGTAATTACACACGATTTTATGTTTAAGGCTGTAGAAAACATTGAAAGTTTTGAGAATGAAGTACATTAGGGACAAGGACTTATTTGTTAATCACAGATGACGGGATTATAATAAAGAAACAGATATTTCTATTTACATAAACACATTAAAAATTCAGAGCTAAAAATAAGCAATTTAGTATGCAAATTAAGTATTCGTCTGCATTCCTGAAAATAACAGTCCGAACATTAAGAGTTATGACTAGTACATCATAAGCCCTGATTTCCTCATAAAATCTCTTTTGCCTGCTGCTTAGGACGTGTTTCACCAGCATTTCTGTTGTTTGCATTATAATTTTACGCCATTCCTCTAGTAAAACGTTCTTTAGAAAAATTCTGTTGGATATGTGATAACTCCTCATATTTTTGTCGAGCCCGTTCCAGAAATTCTCTGTTGGATTAATGTCTGGAGATTGGGGTAAGTGCGGCATTCAAAAGGTCTCTTAGCATGTTTATGATAACCTTATTGTCCATACCTCCATAAACAAAAAACAAATCCTCCCACACAATTTTCACACATGCAGCCCCCGGTGAGTTCTGAACCCTCTCCACATTTAACTGAGTCTGTTATACTCCTCTCCTCAAGTTCACACTTCTCTTCTCACCACACTGTCGCTCGCCCTTTTAACTTAAACGATTCAAATCGACTCTCGTCAGAAAAAAAAGTGTTTCTCCCAGGAAACAAAACCATCGGATTTACATTCTTTTGCAAATGTAGCTCACTTCCTTCTGTTAATTTTACTGTTGTAAGGTTTTCTGCTTGCTGTTCTACCTCCGTACACGTCTTGATAAAGCACCTTTAGTACAGTCTCTGCTGAATCTGTTTCCTTTGTGCGTTTCAACTGCAGAAGCAAGTTTTGGAGCACTCAGTTTTGGATTCTTCTTCACTTTTCTACGTACTCGTAGCTCTTGATTTTACATCTCTGAGAGAACAGTAATACGACAGCTTTATGATTTGTTTTCATGCGCTTTCCTCTGATTAATCCTGTGTATGATAGTCTTCACTGCACTGGTAGTTTGTCAATGATTTCTCCGATTTTTTTCCGTATACGGTGTGGAAACGGCTATTTTTTATGTGTCCGGGTGTGCTAAAAACGTAGATGTGCTGTATAAGGTTATGCATGTATTTATCTAAGTGTTATCTCTCGGAGGAAGGTCACTAAAGGCGCAACAGCTTTGCCCGGCCTTCGTATTTCTCTGTTGGTGATCCTCTGATTAGTGTCCCGCAATAATCGGATAACACTGATGCACTCCACTTTCCATGGTATCTCATTTCCATATCGTAAATTTATTGGTGTAAATTAGATAAATGTAACTTTAAGGACATGTTGCTCCCCGGTCTACTGTAGCAGTGCAGAAGATTTGTCATAACATCTTTAGAGATTTCGCCCTCTTATTTCCTGGAAACATTATTGACACTTGAACAAAGACAGCCAAGATAACATTTCATCACCTGTCACGATGGTGTTGAAATGCTCATCTTTGAACGGTTTGCGTATCTGGATACCTGCGAGCATTCTATATTTTATTTTTGCCTCTCTAAGACATGGAAAATTCTCGCACAAACAGAGAAATGCTTTTCCACTTTTGTCCATGGCCTTAACGAAGTTTTCCATTAGTCCCAGTTTTATATGAAGAGCAGGGAGAATTATGTTCTTGGATTTGACAAGTGCTTTGTGCATAATATTGTTAGATCTTAGTTCAATTGATTGACGTCCAGGCCATTCTTCCTTTTTATAATGAAGTGCTTTGGTGCTCTATCCCAGAAACACAAATAGCGATAGAACTTGGTGCAGCCATGTTGCAGCGCAAGTAATACGCCTGTGACTTTCTGATCCCCAGAAATATGTCATTTAAACTTGTCACAGCTCAATCACAACTAAAATTATTTGGTGTTATCATATGTTTCTTTCATTTACAATGCATACCCAATCGGGATCTTTGGTATCACGTTGCAATTTTGCAGTAGAATACATCTGAGACTTACTCTGGAGGAGTCGATGCCCGTATCTCCCATTTTTCCGTGTACATCACTACAAAATACCTTGTTTTTTCACTCTCGGAAAATAGACGGAATGGAATTGGGTGGTTACGGAACGCAACACATTTATTGTCAGTACTGTCTTATCGAGACATTTCCATTGTTGTATTCTTGACGCCAACAGTTCAGCTTTTCCTTTCGGCAAATCCAGATCCTTCACTACGTCATTAAGTTTACATTGTATTATTTTGTTAATCACTGTATATTCATAGTCAAATATAAAATCAGGATCTCCGAAGAATTGACTTTTAAAGGCGATGGTGGGGTATTACTCTCACTATCGCTCTCTTCATCATCACTATCAGGCGGGACATGAACAGGCAGTCCGTGTCCTTGAGACACTGCTTCCATGGCCTACGGTATTTCAAGATATGTCAAGGAAGAGTTTTTCTTCTTGGAAATACCATTCGTTAATGGAGCTGCCATACAAAATTGACAATCATTAACATAATTTGATGGTTCTCGCCACATCATGGATATAGCAAAGCCCATGGAAGATCATTTACGATGAAACCACGAAAAGAAGACTCGAGACACGAGATATGCATCATACTTGAGGAACTTATGGCTTGTTATGGTCCCTGATTCTACAGTCAACGTAAAGTCCGAACGCCTTCCCAATATATGGCATTACTGATATCCTTTGCGATTTCAGTGTACCCTGAGCCAAACGTAACAAAAACTAAAAGAACTTTCTACGTTTTTGCGAGTTTACGTATTAGCGAGGCATATTGAATCAGAAGAATTACAATGACCACATGCAGTAACTACACCTCAGTAACACGTTCATGAAGCACGCGAACAGAACACAGCTTGTAACAGATTGAAACTACACTTAAACGAAACATCCTCTGCTCTCCCTTCGTCTTCTCCTTCCACTAAAAATAGCGCTAAAGTAGATATAGCTATTATTCCCTGAAACTTCGTTAGTCTGTACACCAACAGCGGGTTTTCGAATCCTGTATGGTAAGGAACTGACAATGAATGGTAATAAAATATAACTACAATTAAATTCACCCGTCTTTAACTTTGAATCGAGAGCGAATTCGAGTTTTTCACTGCCATTTTCGTGATTACTGTGGTCGATGTAGATAACAAACATTTATGTCATCCAACTAACATTTTCACTGTTTCCTTTTCGAAACAACCTGCTGCAAATATCTTTCTTTTCGTCTGTAGTTTCGCAACTTTGCGAGACGTCTGGCTTACATATCACTCAACGAATCTGAAAATAGAGGGAGAACTATCCGCTATAGTGGACAATACACAACTGCTTAAGGAAAGGGAGAAGGTTTTGTGTCTGTGCGGCACCATGCATGGGATCTAGTTTGCTGGACGAACCTTCTTTGATACCAATAAGGATATAATTTTAAATAACTTGTATTTGATCACAAACTGAGCAGCTTATGAACCCAAATAGTATTTTATTTCTAAATATATATTTTAACCGATGTAAGGCAATAGTAGTTCTTGTTTCGTAGCTGCGCGTTATGACTGCGCTTGTTACATTCTAAGCACAGTTACCGGGTCCACACTTCTTTAAGTCATTGCAAATTTTCTGTGTGAAAGCACGTTCACATACTTGACATTAAAGGAATTTTTACTGTTCTTTAACACATAAATAAAAATTAACAAATGTAGTGCAATACCACACAAAGATGTAACCTTAGAGCAGGAGCTATCAAGCAGCAGTAATTAGTTTTTAATACTTTCACTAACTGCCACCGCATTCAGTTTCACAAGGAACGTTTTAAAGTATTTTTATGGTTGCATTCTTTGTTCCTTTTTGTGCAAGAGCAAGTGGTGGACTGTGGAAGCTATTTTTATTCCTAGTCTTTTATTTATGAAAGCTACCTTATTTTTCAGAAATATCTTGTAAGATAGTAATTGTCACGTGGAAATGTTATTGATATACCCGTTTCTTTCAAAAATTGCATCTTCGAAATTTGAGATAACTTATTAGCCTCAAAAAGGTTTCCTGTGCAGTGAATACCCTGCGTCAGCGAGTGGAACTGCCCTAGAATATCATTCCTTTCAAAATAACTGCATGAAATCCAAATCTCTGATGTCTCCATAGTTAAAATGGCTGATTACACGATGCGAAAAACTGCCCAATTCAAATGTTTGAGAGTTTACAAGGTGAACATTAATAAAGATTACGATTATGTAGATGCCAGTTCTGGTAACGGTTGCTCCGTCGATAAAGCTCTCCTAATAATCCCTGCACTCGGAGCAGGCGATAGGGATAGTATCGATTGTCAAGCAGGATGTACATAACCTTCGGCTTGCCGCTTACTTGGAGCTTGTACTAGGGTTCGTCTTATTATCCTGTAGAAACTGGTACGCCAGATTTGGTGTACCTACAGTTCACCGGCTCCCTGCACGTTTGTTTGTCTGAGAGCGACCCGTGATCGCACAAACGCCCAAAAAGGGCTTGAAATGTTGTGTGATTGGGTTGGTGTATGTGAGGGTACTTGGAATGGTGTACCCGTGCTGCCTTTCGACCACTTCCTTCTGCCTGGCCGTACACAAACACCATCTAGGTTTGTACTCGATATGAACATCGACTCTGCTACGTACGGTGCGCTGCTTCAGCCACACAGCCTGCAACACACAAGGAACCCACGGCACGTGATCAGATGTGAGCTCCATCTACCGTGGCAATGATGCATTTCCAGACACAAGTTCAAAGGACTTTTATTCCTCCGTTTCCAGTCTGACGATCACAAGGAATTTGTATGGTAGATGGTAACAGATATCGGCTTTATTAATGTTCACCCTATATAATGTAACTTCTAACTGAAGTTCTTAAAGCTATTTACATATAGGAATTCGAAATTTCCAATTTACAAATCATTTCCCTCGTCTGCTTTTATAATTGATTGTCCTGTTTCATACAAAACTTTTTTTTAAAAAAACTGAAACCAACCAATATTTTTTTCTGGACATATGTTTCACTTTTCTGAATATTTCATTTATCGTCCCTTTTGATGTTGTGCACCCTTTGGGCTTGACTATGATGCTTGCGTTATAGGGAAAAGGGACTATGTCTGCTTTATCAGAATAAGATGAAGGATCATTTATTCAGGGTGAAACACAAAAGACAGCTCTGCCCCCCTCCCCCCCTCCTTCGCCCAAATACAACCAGAATGAAGAAATAATTCGAGGTGCGGTTTTCACCGAACTGTAGAGGACAATATGGCGAGTTTCCTGACTATCGCAAGGAATTTATATAGTTTATAGTCGCAGAACTCCAGCACGGAAGTTCTTTTTCTAAAGGAACTGCTGCATTTCTTTTTTTCTGTAGCATCTGAAAGACGCTTATAACAGAACTTCAAGGACATAAAATTTGTGGTACTTGATCAGACATTATCAAAATAACAGCACCGCAAAACACTGTCTCGCCGTTAGGAGAAGGAATTCAGCAGATACCTGCCACATTATATGAAATACAATGTAACTAAGGTACGGTTTGTGTGTTTATTACTACGACTGTCATAGCAGTTGCTCTAAATGTTGACCTTGAGCATAGCTACAGGCTATAAAACGATTCTGGAGAAACAAGAGTTCAAATTCATATCCAGTTAATGGCAGCACAGGCCGTGTTATAAGGCATTTCATACCTTAGAGAGTTGTCGGTGTTGCCTTACAGACCTCTTAATTTTCGCCACAGATGAAAGTATAGAAGTGTTAAGTTTCGTGAGCGTGTAGTCTATTTTGCATTTCATGAACGACCGCTCCACCGTACTCAAAATGTTCTCTTCTGAGGGCCTGGCATTCCATGCACGGAATGGTATAGACAACCGTCATTAGGTACTATGATAGTTCCCTCATGTCCAGTGGGATATCTTCCACTAACTACGCAGTAGCATATCTTAAGAACCGGATTTAGATTCACATTAATAAAACAGGGAACAATGATTTGTGTCTTTAAAAACACGTGGCAGAACTGGATAGAAAAAAGGAAAAAGTTCGATGTCATAATTTGGCGACTAAAAACGATAAAAATAAGTTGGGAAACACAGGAAATTTGTCATACTGTCCGTTATAGCTTTGTGAAAACCTACCCCGATATATTTATTTATTCTGGATATGTATGGGATCGTATGTCTTAGCTGCCTCACCCTATATGTGGTAAGAATAGTGGTGGTCTCTATATTAAACCTTATGAAACAGTATAGTAATTTGTTGTCACTAAAAAGTAGATTCATCAAAAAAGTGTATGAGGTATCTGCCTCCTATGAGCTACATACGAGATGCAAAAGTTACTAACAATTGATTGAAAGTCATAAAACCTACGTGGAGACTATAAAGATAATAGATACAGTTCCCAAAATTTAATTCTTAGAACACGGCCAGTTTGGACTAGGGTGACAGTTATCACCGGAAAAACCGGTTTTCGGTTTTCGATTATGATCTGTGGCGGAGGGCGACCGTTTTCGGTTACACCGATTTTTTCTGTTAAACCTGCTCAATTTAACTGATTTCTGAAATAATCGGTTTACGGTATTCTTTTCCTTGCTTTTATTTCCAGTAACAAACATAGTCATAGAACATACACTCCTGGAAATGGAAAAAAGAACACATTGACACCGGTGTGTCAGACTCACCATACTTGCTCCGGACACTGCGAGAGGGCTGTACAAGCAATGATCACACGCACGGCACAGCGGACACACCAGGAACCGCGGTGTTGGCCGTCGAATGGCGCTAGCTGCGCACCATTTGTGCACCGCCGCCGTCAGTGTCGGCCAGTTTGCCGTGGCATACGGAGCTCCATCGCAGTCCTTAACACTGGTAGCATGCCGCGACAGCGTGGACGTGAACCGTATGTGCAGTTGACGGACTTTGAGCGAGGGCGTATAGTGGGCATGCGGGAGGCCGGGTGGACGTACCGCCGAATTGCTCAACACGTGGGGCGTGAGGTCTCCACAGTACATCGATGTTGTCGCCTGTGGTCGGCGGAAGGTGCACTTGCCCGTCGACCTGGGACCGGACCGCAGCGACGCATGGATGCACGCCAAGACCGTAGAATCCTACACAGTGCCGTAGGGGACTGCACCGAAACTTCCCAGCAAATTAGGGACACTGTTGCTCCTGGGGTATCGGCGAGGACCATTCGCAACTGTCTCCATGAAGCTGGGCTACGGTCCCGCACACCGTTAGGCCGTCTTTCGCTCACGCCCCAACATCGTGCAGCCCGCCTCCAGTGGTGTCGCGACAGGCGTGAATGGAGGGACGAATGGAGACGTGTCATCTTCAGCGATGAGAGTCACTTCTGCCTTGGTGCCAATGATGGTCGTATGCGTGTTTGGCGCCGTGCAGGTGAGCGCCACAATCAGGACTACATACGACCGAGGCACACAGGGCCAACACCTGGCATCATGGTGTGGGGAGCGATCTCCTACACTGGCCGTACACCTCTGGTGATCGTCGAGGGGACACTGAATAATGCACGGTACATCCAAACCGTCATCGAACCCGTGGTTCTACCATTCCTAGACCGGCAAGCAAACTTGCTGTTCCAACAGGACAATGCACGTCCGCATGTATCCCGTGCCACCCAACGTGCTCTAGAAGGTGTAAGTCAACTACCCTGCCCAGCAAGATCTCCGGATCTGTCCCCCATTGTGTATGTTTGGGACTGGATGAAGCGTCGTCTCACGTGTCTGCACGTCCAGCACGAACGCTGGTCCAACTGAGGCACCAGGTGGAAATGGCATGGCAAGCCGTTCCACAGGACTACATCCAGCATCTCTACGATCGTCTCCATGGGAGAATAGCAGCCTGCATTGCTGCGAAAGGTGGATATACACTGTACTAGTGCCGACATTGTGCATGCTCTGTTGCCTGTGTCTATGTGCATGTGGTTCTGTCAGTGTGATCATGTGATGTATCTGACCCCAGGAATGTGTCAATAAAGTTTCCCCTTCCTGGGACAATGAATTCACGGTGTTCTTATTTCAATTTCCAGGAGTGTAGATTGAAAAATTGTAAGACTCCCCACAGACTCTTCTTTATTTGTTTCAAGATAACGTGTGGAATCAAAATATCAAATATAATAGGTAAATAAAAGTAAACTTCGTCTGTCTACCATTCGCTGCTTTTCTCTAAAAGTAGTGGGGGCTGAATACAACAAAGCAACCCCAGTAATCTCCCGATTTTTTAAACTCCGCTCAAGGTTTTGTTGTAATCGAGGACCATAGCAGTACTTGGGAGTTACTAATATTCATTGCTAAAGGGTGAAACCTCAGTTTGAAGAACTGTATCTTTCGTGTTAAGTTGTCCGATTCTTAAGACTACATGCAGATTAAGGCATATTATGTGGACACCGGCAGCAGATCAGCGACTTCGTATTTTCATTGTAAGCTGTGAATCAACTCTTATGGTTATAATTTATTGCTGATGCCTTAATCCCCTTTACTTTTATTATTTTGTAGAAACAGCAGACAAATATAAAGTTTTTTGGGTAAAATTTGTAGGTTTCTTTGTCTTTCATTATTTAGAATGAGAACCCTATTTTGTACTCAAATATAATTATTTGCTTCGGTACAGGATGTAATTCATTATCTGCTGACGAAACTAAAACTTAAAACGCACAATTTAGGCAGCAGGTAAAATGGAACATATAACAGGAACAAAAACATGACAACAGTTAACATTTCAGCAATAAATTAATGCAGTGGCCAATACTTATTGTACAGTCCTCTAAGGTGTCGATCTATACGTCGAACTCCTTTCGTCAGTAACAAAATGATTCAAAGACGATACTATCCGTTCAGAATCCACAGAACATCCTAACAACGATAACTATTGGTAACCTACAGATGAAAGGTCTGGCATACAGCATTTACTCTTTTCCCCATGGAAACGGGCGGATTAGTGCTTCTTGTCAGTAAAAGACGAAAGCTACACCATTAACCTAGGGCTGCTGTACCAGATCTTATGTGGTGTGTGTTGCTTGTTTTTAACTGTCGGTCTTGTTATTAAAACATCTCTGACCGCTTTTCACATTTTGTGTAATAACCGAGTATTTAAAAGCAATGGAATCGACTTCGTCCATTTTAAAAAGAGTTTCATATAGAAACGGTAAATCTTAGCACCGCTGCTATGTCAAATTTATATATTAGTAAAAAATAAAAGTACCGGTTACATCCAAGGCCAAATAATTACCGAAAATCACCTGTTATTCCGAATTAAAATATTATTATTATTAAAAATATTAGCCGGTCGGTATGTTCAATCCCTGCTTTGTACTAGAGGTCGGTATGAAATACTAAGTAAAGCTCGTATTAACCTTGAAAAAATATACATAAAAATAAAAATCAGAACCGAGCACAAAGCAAGTGTAATCATAACAGTATCGAATAAAATATATATTAATACGGTAAATAAATCCCAGCGTTTCAGGGATGCTATTGTCCACAAACCATTACATCACAAATATTGCTTTATGACAGAGTGCACTGTCATTCATATAAACAACTTTTCCTCTACTGTGCATAGCCCACAAAGTTGTAAAATGTGTTCTCACTCTTCCACATTTAGCGTTTTCTTCACTGTGGCTGGTCGCAGTCTGCTGATTTCAAATGATTTACTACACTTACCCTCTACAATGTTCGATTGTCCCTGTCTTCAACAGATGAGGTCTGACACATCTCGGTTTACCTATGGTTGTTCCTCCGCGTTTACACTTTACGATCACGTCACCAATAGTGGCAGCTTTAGAAGGGTTGAAATGCAGTCTATGGATTTGTAACTTAAGTGACATCCAACTACTAGAAAACTGTTATTAGTCTTTAGCACTGTATTTATTAATTCTATATTGCTTTACGCGTTTCGGCCTTAAGAGAAATATAGCAAATGGTTCAGTTAATAATACGTGCATAGTGAAGACGGAAGAATCAAGCACTCAGTGGATAAAAAAGATGAAATATATGAAACACATATTTTTAAAGAAATTGGGTTTTTATGTGTTTCTGGTTCTAACGTCAGTGGAAGACAGCTAGTTTTTCAATGGTTCGTTCACAGTGTACTATGCCCACAGTCTTCTAATAGTAGATTGCACATTATGCATGATAATAAGATCTGAAAATACAAATTTTTCTTGCAGTATATCTTGAGCTGTATATTAAATACACATTATTACGTTTTATATTTTAATATACTGATGCTTCTCTCTGCAAAACTGTTAGTCTTACACGATTCTTAACATTATGTGTGTAGAATTATAAATTTTTCTATATCTTGTGGCTGGAATACCAATATACCGATTGTAAAGTTTTTATGCATCTACACTCCTGGAAATTGAAATAAGAACACCGTGAATTCATTGTCCCAGGAAGGGGAAACTTTATTGACACATTCCTGGGGTCAGATAAATCACATGATCGCACTGACAGAACCACAGGCACATAGACACAGGCAACAGAGCATGCACAATGTCGGCACTAGTACAGTGTATATCCACCTTTCGCAGCAATGCAGGCTGCTATTCTCCCATGGAGACGATCGTAGAGATGCTGGATGTAGTCCTGTGGAACGGCTTGCCATACCATTTCCACCCGGCGCCTCAGTTGGACCAGCGTTCGTGCTGGACGTGCAGACCGCGTGAGACGGCGCTTCATCCAGTCCCAAACATGCTCAATGGGGGACAGATCCGGAGATCTTGCTGGGCAGGGTAGTTGACTTACACCTTCTAGAGCACGTTGGGTGGCACGGGATACATGAGGACGTGCATTGTCCTGTTGGAACAGCAAGTTCCCTTGCCGGTCTAGGAATGGTAGAACGATGGGTTCGATGAAGGTTTGGATGTACCGTGCACTATTCAGTGTCCCTCGACGATCACCAGAGTTGTACGGCCAGTGTAGGAGATCGCTCCCCACACCATGATGCCGGGTGTTGGCCCTGTGTGCCTCGGTCGTAGGCAGTCCTGATTGTGGGGCTCACCTGCACGGCGCCAAACACGCATACGACCATCATTGGCACCAGGGCAGAAGCGACTCTCATCGCTGAAGACGACAAGTCTCCATTCGTCCCTCCATTCACGCCAGTCGCGACACCACTGGAGGCGGGCTGCACGATGTTGGGGCGTGAGCGGAAGACGGCCTAACGGTGTGCGGGACCGTAGCCCAGCTTCATGGAGACGGTTGCGAATGGTCCTCGCCGATACCCCAGGAGCAAGAGTGTCCCTAATTTGCTGGGAAGTGGCGGTGCGGTCCCCTACGGCACTGCGTAGGATCCTACGGTCTTGGCGTGCATCGGTGCGTCGCTGCGGTCCGGTCCCAGGTCGACAGGCACGTGCACCTTCCGCCAACCACTGGCGACAACATCGTTGTACTGTGGAGACCTCACGCCCCACGTGTCGAGCAATTCGGTGGTACGTCCACCCGGCCTCCCGCATGCCCACTATACGCCCTCGCTCAAAGTCCGTCAACTGCACATATTGTTCACGTCCACGCTGTCGTGGCATGCTGCCAGTGTTAAAGACTGCGATGGAGCTCCGTATGCCACGGCAAACTGGCTGACACTGACGGCAGCGGTGCACAAATGGTGCGCAGCTAGCGCCATTCGACGGCCAACACCGCGGTTCCTGGTGTGTCCGCTGTGCCGTGCGTGTGATCATTGCTTGTACAGCCATCTCGCAGTGTCCGGAGCAAGTATGGTGAGTCTGACACACCGGTGTCAATGTGTTCTTTTTTCCATTTCCAGGAGTGTATTATGGATACTAAATTACGCATCTGTTATCATTTTATTGAACAGTTACATGTGCACTTATTTTAAATACATTTTTATACACTGAAGCCTTCTTGTGGCGATAATTTTTCTTTCATTTCCATTTTACGCGGCACGTTTTATGTTACTGTATATTTTTTTTTTCAGTGATACCCTTTCATATGTTCCTGTTATAGATCTGAAAATGTCGCATTGCCGAAACCTGTAAGGTAGCGTGAAATAAATAAATTAAGATTAAGATCAGTTTTTGGGTGCATTAAATGCCCACAGCCTCTCCCAAAGCACTTATGCATTTTGCTACTTCAGAGTCACTGAGTTCTCCTGGCTGGCCCTTGCAGTCGTTGCTCCTTTTCTACTAGCAACAGTCAACACAGTATTACCCACATCCTTTTATACTGGGTGTCCACGTCTCGTTACCTCTAGGGCTCAATTCGGCATTTAAACAGAGGTGTCCGAGAATTTTATTAAATAGTATGCACATGTCCCAGACGTTGCGTAACTACGGCGTTCTTTTGAAGTATATGTAGAAACTCATAGCAACGTCTGGTTAAAGCGATGTGCGCCTCAGGGTCCGTGGTGGGACGGAGTGCTGTTGTCTCATAGCGTAACGGAAGAGTATTTGAGTGCTCAAAGTGAATGTAAAATGGAGAAATAAAAGTAAGCATGTTTTGCGGAGGAAAACTACAAATGTGAAGACATGAAATTCAGTAAAATGACTTTTGGCGAATAAAAGCAAATATGAGGACCAACAATAGGAAACACGCCTCCAAAAACATATATGCATTTGTTAACACGTAATATGGAGCCAAGTGCTGATAAGTCTTTACTGAAGACATTTGTCTGGAGTGAATCACAGTGTGGAAACCAAACGGGTACGACAAGCAGTACAGGTGAGAGTGGAGTAGAAGCTCATGAAATAATGTGTTGCAGAAAAACGTAGAGGATTCGATGGAAAGATAACTAGTAAGAAGTTACAGAATCCGATCAGGAAGAATGCGGTTTTGTGGTAAAATTTGACTAAAAAATGAGATAAAGTGAGAGGCACATACTCAAGCGTCATGGAGTAGTTTCGTAATGAAGTTCAGGGCGGGGATAAAATTTCAAAAGCAGACTGGTGCTTCGCTACAGTAATTACGTTCAAATGGATGTAGGGTTGCAGTAGCTACGCAGAAGTGAAGAGACGGGCGAAGAATCGATAGGCGTGGAGGGCTGCATTAAACTAAACTTTGGAGGGAAGGCTACAACAAAGAAGAAAAAAATATAATCACTGTAAAACCAAAAATCAATGTTCTATTCTCTTCCCTTCACTGCTTTCTGCATAATTCTGTTTCGAGGACGCTGTTTTAATATCTCAGAAAAACTTTCGTTCCTTGCTACATTGGAATAACAAATGTATATCGTCTTTTGAGGTACATACTTCACACTTTCAGGTCACATTCTCTCATAATAGTGCAGTCAATGAAGACTAAAACATATCGCCTGGATGAAAAAATTTGTGAAATTGCAAATTTTTGTACATACCAGGTGGGATTATCATGAAGAACATACCAGTGGCATGTGACCGAGGGGGTCCTGGAAGTGTACAGGTCAACTATTTAGGTTTTTCTTTAATATCTATTGAATCGCAGATTTGTGAGAAAATAATTTCCTGTAAAAATTTAAACGACATTAAATTTACTACGAAATTGTTGCCCAATTGGCTGCACCGCTAAAGCGGTCGCAGAGTAAGGGCGAAACGTTCCTGAAGACCGTTACCTAGCAAGCCGCAGTTACTCTTTAAGAATAGCTTTAGCTACGGTACCTATGTTGACTGTTTAGAATTTCGATCATGAGTTTATCTTACAGCCGCGACGGATTAGCCGAGCGGCCATAGGGGCGCCGTGGTCCCGTGGTTAGCGTGAGCAGTGGCGGAATGAGAGGTCCTTGGTTCAAGTCTTCCCTCGAGTGAAAAGTTTAATCTATAGCCGGCACGGTAGCTCAGCGTATTCGGTCAGAGAGCCGATTGGCCTCCGTAATAAAAAAACTGAGTGGAAGGATCAACCACCGAACTTGAACAGGATGCCTTGCGACGTCCGCAATGACCAAACACAACGATCAATAATGAACAAAAAGGGAAAAAAAAAGAAAAAAAGCAGTCTAAGACGCTGCAGTCATGGACTGTGCGGCTGGTCCCGGCGGAGGTTCGAGTCCTCCCTCGGGCATGGGTGTGTGTGTTTGTTCTTAGAATTTAGGTTAAGTAGTGTGTAAGCTTAGGGACTGATGACCTTAGCATTTAAGTCCCGTAAGATTTCACACACACTTTTGGTTTTTTTCTTACAGGGCTACGCATCTAATTCTGGAAAAGTGGCCATTTTCCTCTAAGAATATGAAGAAGAAAGGGAACAGAATGAGAACAAGTAGTTCATGAACTGGAGGCAACCGGCCATCATATTCGGGATGGAAAAGAAAACTTATGTTTTATCTGGAGCGTTAAGTGTTTCAAATGGAAACCGATAGCCACGCTTTGACCTGGGTGCTCATCAGGTCTCTTAGTACCCGAAGGCTCACTAGCTGAGCAGTAAAGATTTCGGCTTTCCAACTCGAAGCGAGGCACATCGCCGGCACGGATAACCAAACACCTGAAGCCTTCAGCTGTATATTCCAACAAGAGCCCTAAGCTACCAAGTTCCCACACAATAACAGATTTGTGTTCTCGTGATCCTAGGAGAGGTTCTAGAGTTGTTTGGAAACCTAGGGCGGAAAACAAGATACAGATGTAGGTTGAAGCATATTAAACTACAAATTAGGGATGGTCAACAAATATAATTGAAAACAAATTTTGCCTCAGGACACAGAATCGAGCATAGTTCTTGCAATTAAACATAACATAGTAAAACAACTCTCAGATTTAATTAAGATCAACTGCATACCACATAACTCAATATGGGACTACGATTTCCTGAATTACATCCATCGCCAAATCATACTCGTATAGTGAAGTCAGCCTCTCGTGCCTAGGTGTGTTGGCCTATAGAAGTCCTGGGAATGTTCTAGCACACAAAGTTTACAGGTAGCCTACCAACACTAACAGATATTTAAACACTACTTCGCTCGACCACTCATCATAGACGCAAGCTGTTCTGTACAGTTACTTTGGCGTAAGTTCCGAAATCAGCGACAATAACAGCTCACGATAATTTGTGTAATTACTAACGAAAACTCCGATGTCACAGAGATAAGATGATTTAATAACAAATTACGCCTTCAAATGAACTTGAATGTGGTCGGAATATTGACTCTTAATTGCGTACTAATGCCAGCAAAGGAAAATACTACTTGCTGAATGACTGTCTGGGAAGCAGTTGGAATGTCTAAGAATGAGTACAGTTTCGACACAGATTAGGGCGGCTTCCCGCCACTGTGTATTGGGAACAGAAATATCCTGCAGCCACATGGGGGGCATGACAATAATAATGTAACACCGAAAATACAGTTTAATACCTTCAGCACTATCCAAAATTTTAGCAGCTTAATGTCGGTTCATACCTTGTACTGCACTTTTGATTCAGAAGCTGTAAGCAGTATTATAGAAACTATATTTCATACGTAATCGGTTTACTAGTGTATTTATTTTTGACTGTATATACTTGATTGTAATTATAATGAAAATATTCTAAATTGCTGGGTAATAGCCAAGAGAACTCTATTGAAATGTATCGATAGCAGCGATAAAATGGTAGTAGCTATGCCGCTGTTTATCTTCGCCTATTGAGAGTCTCTGTCGCGTTGTGAGCAGAGAAGAGGCTGAGCATCTTGAGTTATGAAAGAGTGCGGAAGTGTTTGTTGGGCGCTCCCGCCGACGCTGTGTGCATCCACGCGCGCCAATGTAGACGCGCCGATTTGCAAACCCGCGAGTATTGAGAGCACGGTAGGAGTGGACAGGCGGAAGAGGCTGCAATCCCGACTACTGCCTGTCCCGTAATTATCCGTGGCCCTGGAGACGGCTCGGGGTTCTCTTGGAACAGCAGCAGCAGCAACGATGGCAGCTCAGCAATTGTCGTCGGCTACATTCTTCGCCGTCTGCACAGCTACAACACTGTAAGACTGTTAACTGACAGATGTAGAAATGTAGGGGCTTTACTCTGATGATTTTCTTTCGCAAAGTATGGATAGCTTGAATGTTGTTGCTGTTGTGGCCGTCAGTCCTGAGACTGGTTTGATGCAGCTCTCCATGCTACTCTATTCTGTGCAAGCTTCTTCATCTCCCAGTACTTACTGCAACCTACATCCTTCTGAATCTGCTTATTGTATTCATGTCTTGGTCTCCCTCTACGATTTTTACCCTCCACGCTGCCCTCCAATGCTAAAATTGAAGCTTGAATAATAACTTTGAAATAGTTAAAACTTGTAGGGCACCTGTGTTGTCAATGCAGATATTATTACCGAGGAGGGTCCCTTTACTTTTCCAAGCAGTCACCGAGTGACGTCAGAATATGAAAAGCGATTAACCATTTACTACCATTGTGTGTGCTTGCTAAAGACCAGTTTGAGTCTAAATTTTCTGCCACAGTAACTGTTTAATCTTGTATAGCATTACATAGGCTGCTTAAAGTAAAGTAAAATTTCGCTGGTAAAACTAATAACGGAAGATACAGCACAAATTAAGAGCGCACAATTTCAATTATTTTGTATTTGGGTTAGTGAGTGCCGACCGAAGTGGCCGTGCGGTTCTAGGAGCTGCAGTCTGGAACCGCGAGACCGCTACGGTCGCAGGTTCGAATCCTGTCTCTGGAATGGATGTGTGTGATGTCCTTAGGTTAGTTAGGTTTAACTAGTTCTAAGTTCTAGGGGACTAATGACATCAGAAGCTGAGTCCCATAGTGCTCCGAACCATTTGAACCATTTTGTTTTGCATAGTGAGTGACTTCTGCGGGCTTGATATTTATTTTCTTGTAGTTATTTTAAAAGTAAAACCAATTTCTCATTTCCTGAAAGAAAATCCAGTTCAATCTTCAATAATCAAAATTAAGTTGCTTGCCTCTTTCTAAATTTTGCATTACTTTACACTGAGGCTACTGAAAGTGGTGTCGAGAAATCACCATTTAATGTAGGTCGTTCGAGAACAGATAGTGGTATTCCTTGCACGAGAAGCAGAAATGTCTACCACAAGAGTTGAAATTCTGCGGTGATAGAATCGTTGCCACCAACACTACGTTTCGTGGTTCAGCGATATTGTTGCTCAATTTGGTCGAGATCTCATGTCTGTAATGCGTATATTGATTTAGGAGGGCCATGCTCAATGCATGCACGATCTTAAATAGCCCGGTGATACAGGCACCCGACAGGACAGACATATTGTTCTTATGAGGTGCGTGAGCAAAGTAATGACACTGATAACACTTGTAAAATACAAATTTTCACTTTCGGAATAGTCATAATTATTAAAATGTTTAGGGTTGTTACGCCATGCGGTCGATATGACAACGCTGTGGTCTCGTTCTTGTGTAGACTGGAGTGTTTTCCCCTTCTACATGCTCAAGCCGAGTTCCAGATCTGTACATCCATCACGAGAATTCTGAGAGCGCCATAAGAGAAGTTGAATTTTTGTTGTGGCCTAACTTCGCCATCAAGTTTATGCTAACACGTTTTGCACTTAACTTGTGGAATCCACGATTTTGAGCTTCAGAATGTTGAAATGGAGCTTTGGGGAACGTTACATTTCAAGACTGCTAGCCGTTCGCTGGTACAAATCAATTTTGGAAGGCCGAGAACAAGTCGAAGATGAAACTCGCTCACAGAGACCTTCAACATCAAAAGCCGTGCTCCTGCGAGATCAGACCTATATTTAACAATAAGGGCATTCTGTCAACTATGTGGTTTACAAAAATTTCCATGACAGGCTCAGGAAAAGGGAGAGTCGAACGAGATCTGACATTGCAGACAAACGGATGATGCATCATGACAACGCCCCATGTCTCACGGCCATTTCCATACGGAATTTTTCACCTCAGACCGCTTTCCTGTTGTTCCACAGCCCTCCCTCCCCCCCTCTCTCTCCCCATTCCCTCACTACTTGGCTGATACAAGAACTTGAACAATTTTTTTCCCCGAAATCGAAAAATGTCATACAAGGACGTCACTTTGGGATTCTGGAGAACATTCAGAAAATGTGACTGATATGTTAAAGACCTTACCAGTTAAAGCCTTTCACTGCTGCTACCAAAAGTGGGACCAATGACTCCACCACTGTATATCTGCCGAAAGGAACGACACTCCTGGAAATTGAAATAAGAACACCGTGAATTCATTGTCCCAGGAAGGGGAAACTTTATTGACACATTCCTGGGGTCAGATACATCACATGATCACACTGACAGAACCACAGGCATATACACACAGGCAACAGAGCATCCACAATGTCGGCACTAGTACAGTGTATATCCACCTTTCGCAGCAATGCAGGCTGCTATTCTCCCATGGAGACGATCGTAGAGATGCTGGATGTAGTCCTGTGGAACGGCTTGCCATGCCATTTCCACCTGGCGCCTCAGTTGGACCAGCGTTCGTGCTGGACGTGCAGACCGCGTGAGACGACGCTTCATACAGTCCCAAACATGCTCAATGGGGGACAGATTTGGTGATCTTGCTGGCCAGGGTAGTTGACTTACACCTTCTAGAGCACGTTGGGTGGCACGGGATACATGCGGACGTGCATTGTCCTGTTGGAACAGCAAGTTCCCTTGCTGGTCTAGGAATGGTAGAACGATGGGTTCGATGACGGTTTGGATGTACTGTGCACTATTCAGTGTCACCTCGACGATCACCAGAGGTGTACGGCCAGTGTAGGAGATCGCTCCCCACACCATGATACCGGGTGTTGGCCCTGTGTGCCTCGGTCGTATGCAGTCCTGATTGTGGCGCTCACCTGCACGGCGCCAAACACGCATACGACCATCACTGGCACCAAGGCGGAAGCGACTCTCATCGCTGAAGACGACACGTCTCCATTCGTCCCTCAATTCACGCGTGTCGCGACAACACTGGAGGCGGGCTGCACGATGTTGGGGCGTGAGCGGAAGACGGCCTAACGGTGTGCGGGACCGTAGCCCAGCTTCATGGAGACGGTTGCGAATGGTCCTCGCCGATACCCCAGGAGCAACAGTGTCCCTAATTTGCTGGGAAGTGGCGGTGCGGTCCCCTACGGCACTGCGTAGGATCCTACGGTCTTGGCGTGCGGTCCGGTCCCAGGTCGACGGGCACGTGCACCTTGCACCTTCCGCCGACCACTGGCGACAACATCGATGTACTGTGGAGACCTCACGCCCCACGTGTTGAACAATTCGGTGCTACGTCCACCCGGCCTCCCGCATGCCCACTATACGCCCTCTCTCAAAGTCCGTCAACTGCACATACGGTTCACGTCCACGCTGTCGCGACATGCTACCAGTGTTAAAGACTGCGATGGAGCTCCGTATGCCACGGCAAACTGGCTGACACTGACGGCGGCGGTGCACAAATGCTGCGCAGCTAGCGCCATTCGACGGCCAACACCGCGGTTCCTGGTGTGTCCGCTGTGCAGTGCGTGTGATCATTGTTTGTACAGCCCTCTCGCAGTGTCCGGAGCAAGTATGGTAGGTCTGACACACCGCTGTCAATGTGTTCTTTTTTCCATTTCCAGGAGTGTATTTTGAAGGAGACAATATTTTTGCTTGAGAAATGTGAAAGTTTCAGTGAATAAAACATCAGTCGCGTAACATTTCTCGCATATCTCGTAGGTGCTCGTTAATATTCCGGGTTGTATCGTCGTGGTCCATAAGACTTTTCTTCGGAGGCACGCGTGGCTCCGCTGAATGTTGCCGACTGACAGGTCGGACGTCGGAGAGTGATTTAAATCGGCGCGGTATACGTTTACACGTGAAGGGCAGGGATAATCTTTCTTACAGATAAAACTTAATATAGAACTGTCGTCTGTCAAAAATAAAAACTATCGATTTTATGGGGCTGCAACCCATACATCACTGAGTTTCGTGGCTTCGTCGTTTGTTTGTAAATTTTGATAGATTCTCTGTATAGCACTAGACAATAGAGGCGTCATTGTCGTTTCGGACAACTTCGCTTCCTTATTTCCTCTGCTACCGTTGAGACTTCAACTTTATCTCGTCGACAAAGACATTTATGTTTTTATCTGTATCATGCTTCTCTTGGTAGATCCAATCTAGACCTAACGCACAAGGAATTTTATGTAACGCACATGCTGACAGATGATGGCGGTTACCTTCTACAGATCTTAGGGTCTCATAGATTTTAAATGTTGGTCTCAAACATGATGTTACGCTTAAGTAAAATCTTCTCGAAGTAGTTAATTTTTTTTAATAAAAGCGAGATTAAGTGTGTTCGTCCATCATTCTATTTAATATTTGTCCTTGGCCCCACTGTTATTTAGTCGTATAACCCTACTTATTTTTTTCCTGCATTGTACTTCACAGGTTTTAGTTCGGCATCGAGTGGCTAGAGCTTAAAATTTTCTAGACTCTGCGGACAATACTTTCACTTACAACGATTTTCTGAAGATCTGCATGTTTATCAACAGCTGTGCAAATTTTTTAAATTATTTTCTACAAATTTAGATCGTAGTGAACATCTTCACAGGAAGAGAAAATAACTCTACGTTAGAAGGATATCCAATTCAGCTTTCCACTGAATTTACAGGACCAATTATAAAAGGCCTTGATTTAACTACCGACAGAAAACAATTCTACTATGATTAAAGATCACTAAGGTGATAAAACCAACCCAAAAATCTTTGCAAAACCACCATGATTCCGTTACCAGCAGAGAACTGACACTATGAATAAACAGTACGATCATGGAGATGGTAACAAGTGTCCTAGTCTTAACACGTTAATGATCGTTCTGTTTCATAGCCGTGATCAGTTCTCTGCGGGTAACGAAATCGTAGCCTGTTTTACGTAGTTCTATAAACTTTTGGTGTCTCTGTTTAAGGTTGTAATACGATAGTCTCGTTTAATCATCACAAGCGACTTCTAATAAAATTGCATGCCTATGGAATATCGCCTCAGTTGTGCAACAGGATTCGTGATATCCTGTTAGAAAATTCATAGTTCGTAATAACTGACAGAAAATCATCGAATGAAACAGATTCATATCTGCTGCCCGCCCCCCCCCCCCCCAAGGAGAGGCCTTCAGTTACTACTTATATGCATAAACCATTTAGGAGACAATCTGAGTAGTCCTCTTAGGCTGTTTCCGGATGGTGCTGTCATTCACCGTCTTGCAAATACATAAGGTGGTCGAAACAAATTTAAAGATGAGTTAGACAAGATATCTGTATGATGCGAAAAACAGCATTTAACTCTAAATAATGAAAAGTGTGAAATCACCTGCAAGGAACCCACCAAATTTTGTTAACACATAAATCTAAAGAGTATAAATTGATCAAAATACTTGGGATTACAATTACAAATAACTAAAACTGGAACGATCACACAAATTATGTTGTTGGGGAAGCAAACCAAGACTGCGATTTATTGGCAGAACACTAAAAACATGCAACAGGTGTACTAAAGAGATTGCCTACGCTACGCTTGTCCACCTTCTTCTGCAGTATTATTGTGAAGTATGGTATCCACGTCAGATAGTATCGACGGAGGACATTGAAAATGTTAAAAGAGGAGCAGCTTGTTTGTATTATCGGTACATAGGAGAGAGTCATGTATCTGATCCGAGAATTGGAGTGGCAATCTTGAAAACAAAGGCGTTTTCTGTTGAGGGAGAATCTTCTTATGAAATTTCAATCACGAACTTCCTCCACAGATTGTGAAAATATTTCTTGGCGTGTACCTACTTACGGAGAAATTACCATCATAATACTATATGAGAAATCAGAGCTTGCAAGGAAAGATTTAAGCTTTCGTTTCTCCTACTCACTATCCGAGAGTGGAACGGTAGCGAAGTTGCTTCAGGGTGGTTCCATGAATCCTTTGTCAGGCTCTTACCTTGGATTTTCCAAGTAATCGTATAGAAGTAGACAGTGAATTCTGTGCAGGTATGGCAATCATAGCATGATATGTGTTTCTGTAAACATTTTATGGTTTTGAGTTTATCCAAGGAAATGTTACGGTAAGTTAAACTGCATGTCCATTTAATGTACAACTCTGTTTTTGAAAACCAAACAGACATTTGCACAGCTAATGGCAAAAATGTACTTTTTTAAATGCCTGATAGCAGTATCAGGTCACTTTATTAAACTGTACACTTATTTCCTGTTGTGAATGATGTAGGGAGTTTTTATGTAAATATCTATCCGTGTGCGAGGTGTTCCGTAAATGTTTGTTCCATCCTTCTGGCGGTCTATCTCACAATATTATTCTTCGAGAACTTTTTTACCACGTGACCAAACCACAAACTGTTTCAGCCACAAACTGATCTACAAGCTGGTTTCTTTTTTTCGAGCTGAAGGCATGACTTTTTCCGTACAAATGCGATTTCATCATGTTTACCATAAAAATCCGAACTTCAGTGAATAGAATCGTAGTGAATGAAGAAATTCAGTTGGAACTTAAGAGAATATCTTAAGGAGCCGAAGTTAACTCTAAGTTTCCCGACCAAATGATGGAATTCTTTTAAATCTCAGTCAGTTGTCTCATTATATGGTTGTAAAGGAGTTGTGAAATATATCGCTGATACGCAGGAAATCTTATGGCTCTAACAAAGGTGCAGGCCAAACAGTATGAGACAAACAGCTTCAGTCTTCACGAAAGCTTTTCTTCTCTTTGAATTATGGTAGAGGACTTTATCAGAATATTTGTTTCCTTTAGTATGCTGAATGTCGTGTCTTTCCTAAGCTTTTGCACTGTTCGTCAAGAGATTTCAAATTGTGCATCGGTAATTCTCTTTATTCGTAATAATAGTAGCTACAGAGCGAGGTGGCGCAGTGGTTAGCACACTGCACTCGCATTCGTGAGGACGACGGTTCAATCCCGCGTCCGACCATCCTGATTTAGGTTTTCCGTGATTTCCCTAAACCGCTCCAGGAAAATGCTGGGATAGTTCCTTTGAAAGGTCACGGCCGACATCCTTCCCCATCTTTCCTTAATCTGAGGAGACCGATGACCTCGCTGTCTGGTCTCCTCACCCAAAAAACCCAACAATAGTAGCTGTCCCACTGTGAAAAGGAAGAACTACTATCACTTCATCAACGTTCAAATCTTTCAGAGCCTTTCTTTCAGCTTTTGTTAAATTGCTTTTCAGACATATACGGCGCCACAATTGGGTATGCCTTCGATTAGAACTGCATTTGCAGTTTTCTTTCTGGAGAGTTCATATACCTACTTCGATGCTGACGAAGATCTCCGTAACTGGACAATGATCATACAACAGGAATGACTGACCAGCAGCTAAGACATCCGGTCGTTAATTTCTTCATTGTAAGGTATGTTGTTCGGTTGACCGTGTAGGTTCGTCAGGAGACGGTCACGTTTGCAAGCAAAACACGTATTTACACGGTGAGTGCGACATCTGGAACAATACGAACATTCAGACATTCAGCACAGCGACTTTTGTTGAGGCTCTCAGTGATGTGGCGGTAGAAAGAACACCGTAGCGTGGTGCACTTGCAAAAATTAAAACGCCTCTCCGTGCGAATATCATTTCTGTGTAGCGATCACGATCGACGTGTGCGTTAGTGTAAGCTCCGAAAAGAAACTATAGTACCCTTTTTCATAAACGCAAATTAATATATGTTACCCCATTACAGCATGAACTGAACGTCATTATGTGTCGTAAATATTGAAGCAATCGGACTGTCAACTTGTTTTCCAAATATAACAGTGTATTAAAAAGAGATAATAAAGCAGGACACGGTATTCGATCCCAGATTCATTAAGCAGTAGTAATAGCATGTAATCGGATAAATAAAAATCGTCTCCAGTAAAGAACGGGCAATTAATGTCACAGTAATTGTCAATAACTTTTTATCTTTACATTCAGAATTCAGAAATAATATGTAAACTCTTAACACTAGAATTATTTGAGAACTTTTTACGGATATAATTCACTCACAACTGCTGTAATATTTATTCCTGTTAGGCGTGAGCAAAGCAATATAATTTTCCACACTACAAAGTTTACTAACTGACCAGCTCAGCAAACAACATACTTCTTTAATGAAAATTAGTCTTTCACTAATCAAAACAATAAGCTAAAAATGGGGCACGTAGGACGCTGGTATCATTCAACAACACTTTTCGTAGTATTTTTATATACAGAAACGCGTATCACACAGGTTAAATTTTATAGCACCAAATTAAGCAAAAAAATTTCAAGGAACTATTTTCTGCACCAATTTGGCTTTTAGATAGCGTTGAGGAATTTTTGATCACAGTATCTTTTGAACTGATTTAGTAATTTGATTCATGTCTTTCAACGCTTTAATTATTATTATTATTAGCAAAAACTGAGATAACTAACTTCAAATTTACGGATACTCAGAAACATTCAAGATGAGAAAAAATATCCTTGCACAGGCCACCTGGCTGATGTCAACGATGTTCTAGTTAGTATGAACAATGACCCTTATTTATTTACTAGTGCACTAGTTCCATAGGACCAAATTAAGGAACAAATCTCCACGGTCATGGAACGTGTCAGTATATGAAATTACAACATTAAAGCAATAACACATAAAATAAAATGTTTATGATCTCAAAAAAAGACAAGACATAAATTTATGTAAACGCAATCAACAACATAACACAACAATCAGCGTAATTTTTCAAGGAACTCGTCGACAGAATAGAAGGAGAGACCCAAGAGGACACTTTTCAGTATAGATTTGAAATCGCGTGAATTACCGCTTAGATCTTTGCATTCTTGTGGTAGCTTATTGAAAATGGATGCAGCGGTACACTGCACACTTTTCTGCACAAGAGCCTAGGAAGTGCGAACCAAATGCAGATTGGATTTCTGCTTAGTATTAACTCAGTGAAAGATGTCAGTTCTTGGGACTAAGCCGATATTATATCGTGAGACCAATGTCAGAATACCCAGACTAATGTACGGCGGTCGACAAGAGGTCCGCGAACATTCGTTACTTATTGCCAGAACCGCACTTTCCTGAACCAAAAATATCCTTTGAGAATGGGAAGAGTTACCTCAAAGTATTATACCATGATCCATAAGCAAATGAAAATAAGCAAAGTTGACCACTTTTGCTGTCGAACTATCACTGGCTTCGAATAGTAAAAGTGGCATCATTAAGTATTTGACCATGATCCTGAACGTGGGCTTTCCACCACGGTTTACTATCTATCTGAACACCTAAAAATTTGAACTGTTCAGTCTCACTTAAAAATGTCTTGACGCAGTGAAATGAAATTGATTTATGCACCGATATAAGTCTACATAACCTGTACATCGCCTGGAGGTGTAAACCTGGTGATCAGCTGCGATGTTGGTGCAAAGTAATACGCAATCTTTTCATACCAATTAATATGTTAAATTTCTTCTGTCACTGTCAGATGTCTTAGAGTATTGGACGTTATGCCACTTTGCAATACGCTGGTAGTACTTACTTCTGAGGTCCTTTTATAACAATTTTCAAATAATTTTGCCTCACTTGCGACTGCAAGTCGTTTACACACCGGGAGCTAGCTATTGACTGGCTAAAGTCTCTTGCAGCGGTAACTCCGCACCCTCAAGCCTGTTCCTCTGTATCCTTAACACCTCACATACACACAGTGGCTTCCTTCCATCTTTTCTTTCCCTTCACATGAATCAGTGAAATCTAAATTTACTTTTAATTAGAGCAAGTATATCTGTTAGCTACTATTTTGACCGACTTCTTGGACACTACTGTGGCTAGCATTAATGCAGTTAATTAGAACCCTCTGAATAGGTAATGCTTTATTAATTACAACTAAACCTTTCTTTACCAGGCTCGGCTGTAGCTATGAAACTGCACACGCGGACTTGTCGTTCAGAACACAATCACTGAGACACGATTACTGAGTGGAAAATTGATAAAAGTTCAGAATGGCCGTACTGTGGCTTCACTAGAGCCACACACGTTGACAGGTACTTGTTGACACAGTTCTGATAATGTTGGCGCTTAGGCACAGTTCACAGGAGAAGGAAGGCTCTTCACACCAGTACGGGCCGTGTCACGGCGAGTAGGCAGCACAATGACTTTACTCCGAGAGGAACTTCCTGGAACTTGGCAGGATCCGACACTGAACAGAACAGAACTGCACTCGTGGCCTCTGGCGATGCTGTTTCAGGGCAGAGGCGCGGCGGTGGCACTTCGGAACTATAGCAGGCACGGCTTCCTCCTAGCTTCTCATTCGTGCCTCATGATATCGTCTTGCTGTGCAGTATCTATGCGGTGGTCGATACCTTTTGCGCCGCTGTCGATACTCGACGACACCGCAGGGATAAAGACACGAGAGACCAGAAAATAATAACAACATTAATAATAATATAACAATATTTACTCAGATGGCTCAAAAGTTTTATTATTAATCAAAGGCGGAAAGCACTGATGTTACAAACGAACGCGGCCAGGTTGCACTCGTTATGGCTATGGGCACCAGACGTAATAGCCATTGGGTACACATCTACACAGATGACCTCTGGTTAACACAGCCAATAATTTACATAGCTGCAGAGATTAATGCGCAGCATGGTGGCCTGCGAAACCGGGAAGTGACTCGGATCTGGATATAATCCGTGCGATGTATTAAAGACAGTTGGTTTGGTGCACCAGCTAGCATTATTGTGGGTTTTTAGGAAATTATCGCCCCGTTAGGCAACGATCGGCTGCTCCGCTGATTTCGCCTCAGAAAATACGATTCATAAATAGTTACTTCAGTGTAACACCACTGTCTAAGTTTGTTGATCCATCAGTAGATGACGCACGAGACTGGCTTCTTTTAGGTTAACTGACGACAGTTTGTGACAGGGAGGGAAAACCAACCACAAAGGTAAAATAAAATAAATTTGCCAAATTAAAAAAAGTAGTGGACTCGAGCTGAGCTTGGACGAAAAATACTGGTAGACGTTACCATGATATTTAAACTCTGTGATCGAGTTTATCAATCGCAATTGTGATGTGTTACAGTTAGTGTCTGGCGCATCTGCGCAATAGCTTTCGATCTTCTGATGGTTTTATTAGGCAACGACAGAATCATCGGCGAACAGCCTAAGACGGCTACTCAGATTGCCTTCTAATTCGGTTATACAGGTAACGAACAGAAGAGGGCCTGTAAAACTTTCCGTGACCTCTCTGATAGGAAATCATGAATCCAGTCGCTTAACGGAGGTGATTTTCCATAAGCACACAATTTGATTACTAGTCGCTTGTGAGGTACAGTAGCAAAAGCCTTCCGGAAATCTAAAAATTCGGGATTAATTTTAAAAACCCTTGTCGATAGCACCCAGAACTTCGTGTGAATATGGAGCTAGCTGTTTTTCACGAGAACAATGTTTTTCAAATTCGTGCTGATTGTGAGTCAGTAGACCGTTCTCTTCTAGGTAACTCATAATAGCTGAACACAATATATGCAGCAGGCTGCATATCGAAGGTAATAATATGGGCCTGTAATTAAATGGATTACTCCTACTGCCTTTCTTGAATATAGGTGTGACCTGCACAACTTTCCAGTATTTAGGTTTGGATCTTTCGTCGAGCGAGAATTTGCATACGATTGTTAAGCACAGAGCTACTGCATCAGCGTACTTTGAAAGGAACCTAATAGGTATACAGTCTAGATCGGTAGACTTATTTTTATTAAGTGGTTTAAGTTGCTTCGCTACTCCGAGGATATCAACTTCTACGTTAGGCATGTTGGCAGCTGCTCTTCAGTCGAATACTGAAATATTTATTTCGTTTTCTTTATTGAGGGAATCCCGAAAAGAAAATGGTTCAAATTGCTCTGAGCACTATGGGACTCAACATCTGAGGTCACCAGTCCCCTAGAACTTAGAACTACTTAAACCTAACTAACCTAAGGACATCACACACATCCATGCCCGAGGCAGGATTCGAACCTGCGACCGTAGCAGTCACGCGGTTCCGGACTGAAGTGCCTAGAACCGCACGGCCACCGCTACCGGCCGAATTCCGAAAGACTGTGTTTAGTAACTCTGCTTTAGCAGCCGTGTCATTCATAGTATTTCCATTGCTATCGCTCAGAGAAGGCATTGATTGTGTCTTAGCGCTAGCATAGTTTACGTAGAAGCACAATCTCTTTGGATTTTCTTCGAGGTTTCGAGGCAGATTTTCGCTGTGGAAACTATTACAAGCATCTCCCGTTAAATTTCGAGTTTCTGTAAAAACATCGCCAGTCCTGCAGATTTTGCTTTAGTTTGAATTTGGCATGCTTCTTCATTGTTTCTGCAATAGTCTTCTGACCTGTTTTGTGTACCAAGGGAATTAACTCCGTCATTTGTTAAATTAATTAGTATAAATCTCTCAATCGCTGTCGATACTCTTACTTTGAATTCATGCCACATCTGGTCTACACTTACGTTGTTAATTTCAAAAGAGTGGAGATTGTCGTTCAGGAAGGCGTCATGAGTATTATCTACTTCTATCTGCTTTTTTGAGCAGGCGTGTTTCTCTTTTATTTCAGGAGTATTTGGGAGTTACCATATTCAGTCTCTCTACGACAACCCTATGTTCACTAGTCTCCGTATCCGATTTTAATGCTCGTTAATAGCTCGGGGTTATTTGTTGCTAAGAAGTCAAGTGTATTTCCACAACCGTTTACTATTCGAGTTGGTTCATGAACTACCTGCTTGAAATAATTTTCGGAGAATGCGTTTAGCACAATTTCAGATGATGTTTTATGCGTACCTCCGGATTGAAACATGTGTTTTCGCCAACATATCGACGAAGTCACCACTAGCTATCATTGTATCAGTCGGGTACGAGTTTGATATTAGACTCAAGTTTTCTTTGATCTTTTCAGCAGTCAAATGGAAAACAAATACCTCCTCCATCGGCACCACGGAATAGTTCAATTCAGACGTAATTACCACAGGCGTTACATTTATCTCACTGGAAGACAATAAATCAGTTCCTGTTTCGTAGAATGCGGTCCGGCCTATGAGGGACCCACATTCGCAAGCACTCTTGCAATTGCTCGTCCCACTGAAAGCGACATCCATACGTGTCTTTCGCGTAGCTGGCGATGTGAAAATCACACGGTGAGAGATACTGGTTGTATGGAGGACGTTGCAATGTTCCCAACCAATTCACTGATGCGTGGCTTTCATCTGTTTGGCACTATGGGGACGGACGTTATCATGCAACAGGATATTTCCGTCCGACAGCATTTCGACAGCCCGAGGGCAAATGGCAAACCCAACCGTGGTAGCATCTCACATATTCTCCCCCTCCCCCCCACCCCCAAAGGAATCGAATTGTTCACACAGGTTCCGGCCAGGTCACGATGACCTAGATTATTTAGTTTTTCGTCCGAGGAACCACAAGCAATGCGCAGAGCTGTTAAGACACCTCACAGAAACTGCAACTTAACATAAAGTCAAAACGGCTAGGAATGCTACCGGTTGGAATCATCCTTTTGCACAGTTATGCCCGGCCCCATATTGCCAGTAGGACAAAGAATACGCTTCAACTATTTGGGGAAATACTGCAACATCCTCCGTACACAGAGTGATTTTCACATCTTTAGTGATCTGTGGAAAGACATGGGTGGAAGCCGTTTTCAGTCGTTCGAGGAAGTACAAGAGTGGATGTGGTTGTGGATGCGTCAGCGTCCGACCGCTTTCTGCAAAACCGGAATTGATCGTCTCCTCTCCCGGTATGATAAACGTCTTAATGCGTGAGGTCGTTACTTTTGTATGCAACCACTCCATGGTCCCGTTGTGGCGGGTTCAGTTTTCATTTGACTGCCCCTTATGTTTGAGGTAAGGTACACTGGCAGGAAAGACCGAGTCAATCATTCTGTTACTTCTGGCAGTGGAGCAAGCAAAGTTCTATGCGAAAAGCTTTCAGGTATCTCTAACAGTCGAATACGTGTACCATTACAGCTGTTGCTAAGACTGTAGGGTAGGCAGTTTTCAGAGGTGGTAGTGTGGACCAGAACAAGAAAAAAATTTATTCGCAAACGTGGATTTTAAAAGGCACTTCGTAACACCTATGAGCGCTTGTATCTTAGTGACTGTGAAAAATATCTTTTATTAATGTTCACACCTTTGCAGCAGATAGTATCGACGTAAACAAAAAAATGTCGACTAAACACAGGCTCTAAAATTAATACCTTGAGATTTAGAGCACTTGAACGTCTTCCCTACTGTAATATAGTTCTCTTCTACAAGTGACCATGGCTCTTAAGATATGAATTTTAGAGTCAATATGTAATGAACATTTTTTTGTGTCTTAGGCCATACTAGCACCTCTGTTAAGTTGCATTCCCTGCAACCGCAGCAACAACAGTATCGGTGCGGGTATTCCACTATCAGAGGTATTAGAACGACTTTCGCTTGTAACTCTCGACTCGGCCGTTTCAGGATCAGGATCCTTCACCCTTCTCTGTCATTCATGAAACTTTGTAACATCCTCACGGAATCATCTGTGTATGAGTATCTCTTAATATAAGCATGAATATCAATATACATTAAAATGTAAATAAGAGTTTGTACACAGTTTCGTAGCACGCAACATCGCATTGCATTCTGGGAGTTATCTGTCATTCCGATCGATATAGCTGCGTGTCAGGGTGTCCGCCGTGGTGTTCTGCAACGCATATCAAGCCGATCTTAATGTGTTCAACATGGATTTCTATCAAAACTGTTTGTTAAGCGGCATGTCAACAAATCGAAACACACGTGCGAACAAGTAGTTAATCATTTCTGGAAGCGAGCTGAACTTCACCGACCAGACCAGCGACCACATAAACCAAAAGACTGGAAAGCTATTGCGGTTCAGTTGTCTTACACCTGCAAGGTAAGTAAATGGTCAGTGTCACATTTAATGTACGAAATATACCAATGACAGATCAAATTTTTAGGATTCTATGAAAACGGTTATACTACACTGCCGGAAAAACGTAGTACTCCTCTGAAAGACGACATGGATTTTGATCCGATGACGGCAAATGCCTCTTGGGGGACAGTGGGTGTAACGATAATGGTTTCTACATCGTCCAGTAAGAGGTAGCCTAGTGGCATAGCTACCATAGTGTCACCTGTGTCTACTTTTAGTATGAAATGGTCAGAGCCAGAAGGCTCATTGTGGTGTAAAAGTGTGAAGCAAGCAGGTATCCATGCGACGGAGAAGCACTCGTGCTTCCTGTAGCCAGCTGAGAGAGTTTGAAAGGGGTAAAATTGTGGCCTTCAGAGTGGCGAGATGGCCCTTTTCGAAGAACTGGCACACAAGTTGGATGTGCTGAGTCAGCTGTGCTACGATGCTGCTAACACTGCTCACGTGAACGTTCTCACACCAGTAGACGAAGTTCTGGACATCCACACAGGGCAATGCATGTGTCAGAATCGTTGTATTGGAAGGGCAGTTCGTACAGCTACCACAACACAGATGAAGGCTTGTGAGTCCAGACGTGACAACACAAACTGTTGCGAACTGGTAGTTGGAAGTGTGACTACGGGTACGCGCACCTCCAGCCCGTCCTCCACTGACACAATAACATCGACGTGGACACATGGACTGGTGCTGTCAGAGGATCACTAGAAAGATGGAATGGTACACCGCAGTCTTCAGCGATGAAAGTAGATTCGGCCCACACGCAAGTGAGGGTCGTTTGCGCTTACGACGTAGACGTGGTGAGCGCTGCCTCGTAGAGTGCATTCGTCCAAGACCCAATACTTTATGGTCTGGGGTGCGGTGAGCTGCAAGTCTACTTCATCTTTGGCGTTTTTGAAGGGAACTCTAACGAGCGCTTGATACGTCCATAATATTGTCAGACCGTTCTTTAGCAGTTCTTGCAACGGGGAAACTGATGTGTTGTACCGGCAGAGTCATGCTCCCACACACACTGCTCATGGAATGTAACGTGCTCGGCAGGACGTGCAGTAACTTCTCTACCTTGCACCGACTTCTCTCTAATTGAGGATGTGTGGGGTATGATGGGACGATAAGTGACTCGTGCGACTTGTCAACTACAACTCTTACAGTGCAACTAGAACAGATCTAATAGGCATGGGATAACGTGTCCGAGAACTGTATGCGTCATCTTTACCATCGACTGGGTGCCAGAGTCAGCGCATGCACTGCCACCCATGGATGCTACACCACATACCAATATGGGTGCTTCAGAGTGGTTCGGTACCTGGTAACTCAGAATCCCTGGAGGCTACACAACATGCTAATACGGGTGCTTCAGAGTGGTTCGGTACCTGGTAACTCAGAATCCCTGGAGGCTACACCACATGCCAATACGGGTGCTTCAGAGTGGTTCGGTACCTGGTAACTCAGAATCCCTGGAGGCTACACCACATGCCAATACGGGTGCTTCAGAGTGGTTCGGTACCTGGTAACTCAGAATCCCTGGAGGCTACACCACATGCCAATACGAGTGCTTCAGAGTGGTTCGGTACCTGGTAACTCAGAATCCCTGGAGGCTACACCACATGCCAATACGGGTGCTTCAGAGTGGTTCGGTACCTGGTAACTCAAAATCCCTGGAGGCTACACCACATGCCAATATGGGTGCTTCAGAGTGGTTCGATACCTGGTAACTCAGAATCCCTGGAGGCTACACCACATGCCAATACGGGTGCTTCAGAGTGGTTCGGTACCTGGTAACTCAGAATCCCTGGAGGCTACACCACATGCCAATACGGGTGCTTCAGAGTGGTTCGGTACCTGGTAACTCAGAATCCCTGGAGGCTACACCACATGCCAATACAGGTGCTTCAGAGTGGTTCGGTACCTTGGTAACTCAGAATCCCTGGAGGCTACACCACATGCCAATACGGGTGCTTCAGAGTGGTTCGGTACCTGGTAACTCAGAATCGCTTGTCTCTGTCTGTCCATTTGTCTGACTGTCTGTCTGCCCGAATACTACTCAGGATTTAGTCAAGCGTTAAAACCACTGTCTAATATGCTCTCTTAAGAAAACATGGTCTTATTAAAGTGTTTTAGTCTATTATTGAAACAAACAAAAGTATTCATTTTTAGGTATTTGTACCCGACTAAGAGGTCAACCTCACGTGATGGAAAAAGGGGGGGGAGGGTCCCAATTTTAAAGAAAACCCCTGACCTAATTATTGGAGGTCAACAAATTAGATCAAGATGGATTCACAAATCTTACAGTGTACAGTAAAGACAGAGAAAGCCAGTATTTTAGTGAACCGACAGTCAGTGGTGAGTCGGTGAGCGTGCGTGGGCAGCTCTTCTCGTGCGAGGGCAGCTGCCCCCGCGCTGCGCTGCCCTCGCAGCTGAATTAGCTGAGGGGCGGCCGAACTGCCCCTCTAAATCAAGCGGCCATTTGGCGAGCCGCTGCCACCGCTGTGGCCGCTGCCGCTGGCCACGTCCGGCCGCGTCACGCACACGAAACGTCGGATGTACCACACGCCACACAAAGCTCTGGCTCCACACTGCAGAGCCTACGAATCCTAAACAAATCAACAGGACTGAGAGTATACGCCTATGTGTTACAGCTTCGGAATTCACAATTTCTGTAAACAGAAGGTAGAACCTGGCGTTTCTAGTACTTGGAAAATTGGCCTGGCCGTTTCTGTTTTCCAGAAGGGTCCTCGATCATGCGCCCACAACATGGGTCTTATATCGGTGATGTCAGTCTGTTGCAGAATTATGAAGACAGAGCACGTTTTGTGTCCACGTATTTTGTCCTTTCTGAAGATTGAAAAATCCCTTCGGTTAGAATCAACACCTATTCCGCAAACATTGTTTGTGTCGTTTGATTCGTCCACGAGACAGAGAAGGTGGCGGTTACCGGCGCACAGGTCGATGCCGCACTCCTTGATTCCTGGGAGGCGTTCGATACACATCCGAGTAGTCGGTGTAATAAACAAAATTCGAAGGTATGCAGCACCAGCTAAGCGTTGTGATTGGATTGAAAAGTTTCCCGTCAGACAGAACACAGCCTAACAGAGAGTAGAATTAACATCGAGCACAGTTCATGCGAGTAGCTTACAGTTATTCTCGTCGTCGTCGTTGTTGTTTGTTATTGTAGGCTTCAGTACGAGGACTGGTCTAATGCAGCATTCCATGTTACTCTGTTCTGTACAATCCTCTTCAAACCCAATAACTTCTGCAGCCTACACTTGCTTGCTGTACACGTTTCTTGGTGTCCCTCTACAATTTTTACCCCCTGTAGTAAACTGATGATTCCTTAACCCTTCAAGATGTGTCCTATTAACCGATCCCTTTTGTCAGTCAAATGTGCCATAAATTTATTTTTTCCCCTTTTCCATTCGATACTACATCAAATAGTTACTGGATGTAACCATCTAATTTTCATCACGCTTCTGTACGAACACATGCCAAAAGTTTGTGTTCTCTTCTTGTCTGAACAGTTTGTCACTTACGCTTCGCTTCTGTAAAAGGCCACCATCCAGTAAAACACATTCATAAAAGTCTTCTTAACCATTAAACTTGTATTAAATAATAATTAATAACTATTCTTTTTCAAAAATACATGCCATGTTATTTCCAAACCGAAATATATATCCTCTCTCTTCCAACCATCATCAGTTTATTTGCTGCCCGTACAGGTAAACCCATAAACTACATTTAGTGTCTTATTTTCCGATCTACTTTCTGCAGTATCACCTTACTTTATTCTATTGTATTCAATTATTGTTGTTTTACTTCTGTCTATATTCATCTTATAACCTACTTCCAAGTTGCACTCCATTTCATTCAACTGCTCTTCCAAGCAATTTGTTACAGCTGATGTTACCGGTAAACCTCCGCAAACTTCAACATACTACATATTTCTTCTTGCCTCCTTTACTACTTGCTAGATGTATGTAGTAAATACTGAATAACATCTGGGGTTTGTTTCAGCCCTATCTCACGCTCTTGTCAAATACAATTGTCCGCCGGCCGGTGTGGCCGTGATGTTCTACGCGCTTCAGTATGGAACCGCGTGACCTTTACGATCGCAGGTTCGAATCCTGCGTCGAGCATGGATGTATGTGATGTCCTTAGGTTAGTTACGTTTAAGTAGTTCTAAGTTCTAGGGGACTGATGACCACAGATGTTAAGTCCCATACTGCTCAGAGCCATTTCTTTTTACAACTGTCCTTTCGTGATTTCTGCACAGATTGCAGTAAACCTTCACTACCTATATTTTATCCGTGCTACCTTCAGACTTTCAAAGTGTATTCGTCAAGATTTTCAAGAGCTTTCTTTAAATCTGCAAATGCTGTAAACATAGTTTTGTCTCTTTTAGCCAGTCTTCTCACGTGTTTCGACATTTCTCCGGTAAACATACTCACCTTCCATCAGGTCAGCATCTATATGTTTTTCTAATAGTTATTATTAAAATCAGTCTTGATCCCTAATTTATTTATTTTGGTAACCGGTTTCTAACACGCCTGTAGTCATCTTCAGACCTACAAGTCAAATACAAAGTCTGATCAGAGTGTAACAAATATTTAAGAAAATGATACAAAACTACAAAATTATAAAACGATGAAGTACAAAAATGCTATATGAGCAGGAGCCTCCTTCTAGTGGTAAATCACTGCTACATACACCATTGCACATCTGTCTGCTTTATCTTGTCGTGATCTGACAGCCACGATGAGCATATTCCTACCACACGCCAAGTGTGAAGATTTGGCTATCAATGGAGACGTTAATACGGTCTCTAATCCTATGTATTTTGGTAGAACAGACAAGCGAGATCTGACTCACGGAAGCATAGATCTCGAAGTACGACCCAATCATGTGCCATTTATCAGTAACACACTCCTCGACATGTGCAAGTTTTCTTTGAAGATTCATGAATACTATTTATTTTTAAGTTAACTTTACGATAACGTGTCTTGCATGTCGTCAGTTCTAGATGTGTTCATCATAATGTTCCAGCAACTACTGTTTGTGCTCTCTGGACGAAGAGAGATTCCCCACACTTATATTACATGTCCATTTGATTTGACTCAAAGTCAGAGAACATATTCAGTTCTCTAAAACTAATGATTTGTCTATTTTCATGTTCGTAGTCAGTGGTGTAGATTTCAGTTCACTCCAATGTAACCTCTGTGTGACAGCTTTGACGTACAGTAGTTTAAAAATTACATTCGATTTACATGTTACAACGTGGTGCCGGCCGCAGTGGCCTTGCGGTTCTAGGCGCTACAGTCTGGAACCAAGCGACCGCTACGGTCGCAGGTTCGAATCCTGCCTCGGGCATAGATATGTGTGATGTCCTTAGGTTAGTTAGGTTTAATTAGTTCTAAGTTCTAGGCGACTGATGACCTCAGAAGTTAACTCGCATAGTGCTCAGAGCCATTTGAATCATCTGAAGAACGTGCTGCATCCTGGACGGTTCACCATCTGTAGCCTTAATGTGGACTAAGTCCTAATATCAGGCGACGGAAATATTTATTACACAAATCTTCCATGTTTGGAATTGCTGCTACAAGAAAATTTTAATGCTAAGGAGCAAATTTTAATTTTCGGAATTCTACCAGCGAATTACTAACACTATGTCAGTAATGTCGTGCAGTGAGAGATCAGAGCAACAAGAAATTGAATAATAATTTAATGTATGACGTATTTATGACATTTGAAGTCACAATGAAATGATATTTATTGATGCATGGAGATGCCTGACGGTAAGCTCCAGAAAAACACTATCTGTACATGTCGTTTGTAATACCTCTGCCATAGACTCAAACAAGTTAACTTCTCTTTGTATCCGAAATCGCTAAATTGCTCACATCTGCTTGGATGGGTGCACTCCGCTCAGAGACAGGGAGGGTGAATCCAGGTGGTGAGAACTTTTGCTTCTATGGGAGGAAAGGGGGAGATGGTGATACGTACATTGAATAGTGTCGTTAAGATCAATAGGCTTCTCGATGCTTATCGACCTGAATATCTTACGACCAAGTCTGTATATTTCTAGTGTAAGTTATATGTAAAACTACAGGTAATCAATTGATTTCCACTACCGGTTCTTTCATAGAAAATCGTTAGGCGGCCATTGTCTAGGAGCTAGCCTAGCACTTTGGTACAAAAGGAAATATTTTTTTGAGTTCGATAAATCTCACCTGAAGATTTTCACTGAACGAGGCGGCTGGTGGATATTAAAGTATTTTTAGCGTCAACTGATTCATTTGCCTTAAAGTATTAACAGCTTTGGCAGCACAATGAAGAATATACATACAATTATTTAATAACTCTAGCATCTCCATAAACAGCATCAAAAACGCAGCACAATCGTCAGTTTTACGTACTCCTAAAAGAGGGTTACTTAATGCAGCATTCGTTTTCATAACGGAAACGAGCAGGCAAAAGCATTCTCTGAAGACACAGCTGCCAACAGTCTCAAGGGAGATATAAACAAAGATACTTGTAGCTGAAAGACAGCCTGTACGCTTCACCATCAAGGTGAAACCTGCATACACTGACTCCTTTGAGATATATATAATCATTTCTGCTTTACTTTGAAGCAGGGTCTCTCCGTTAAGTAGAATGCTAGGGAGATAGTAAGAAGGCCAACGAAGAACACAGCAGCCGTAACACGACAGTCTCAAGTACATCGGATAGAACAGCTGCTTCCCGGTAAGAGATCGCAGCGCCGTGCAGAATGAGATAGGCACGGAGAACTCGGCGGCCGGCGTTACTTCTCAGCTCGTGCGGATGTTCTTCGTGGCGGACGGATAAAACCGGCGATTACACCGGCTGAATAAATGGAAATCTGCTGCCCTGCCCTCTGGCCGCCAGCTAATTTATTCATAGATTCGCGGCTCCGCCTGCGCTCCGTGCCCCTATAGGGCCGCAGCCCATTCAGGACAGGCGCTCCGTCCAGTCTGTTCTCTGAGTGGCAGGACTCGGCCGGCCGAATGCGCCTTCACGGTGTTCAAAGGTATTTGCTGATGTACTTGGTCTTTCGTAAGTAACTGGAACTAAACAAAAGTAAAACATACAATAAACGACCGCCAAAAATGTAACGTGTGATGAAAGAAAAATTTGATGTCAGCCGCATGAGTGCATTGACATAAATCAATGGGGATGAGTGAAAATATTTGCCGAAACTGGACTCAAACCCGGATTTTGCATTTTATGCGGTGGGTTGCATTAACCGCTTCGGCTATCTGAGCACGTTTCACATCCAACCCAAATACACATCCAACCCAAAATGTAGCACACTACTTCCTTAGCACCCTCCTGTCCATTTTCTTCATTGGTAGCAGATGCTCCAGTGCTTCCTGTACTAAGAAAAATGGATCAAAATAAAGCATACTGGCGACCGCTGTGGCCGACGCGCTATAGGCGCTTCAGTCCGGAGTGTGCAGATGTACTGCCAACTCCCTACAACGACCTACCAATGCCTCATTGCTGCCGTGCCACGACGCGTCGCCGATGATATCCGTGCTAAAGGTGGACATACCGTCTATTTGGTACTTTGTCATCAGTGTATAATATTTCCATTACATATAATACTAAGTATCTAATACTTCATGACATACTGTTCCATTTTACTACATTTTCTCGTCAGTGACTGCCTTGAAACGTCCCCTTAGAAAAATTAGGGAATTACTGTGTTGATAAACCTCTTACATTATTGGATTTTCAAACAGCGGAGCAAAACTGAATGTACTCAGACATTTCGCTCTTTCCCTATTCTGATCAACACTAAACTGACACACAATATTTTTGGCGCAACGCAATCTGACTTTCAAAAATCCCTACAAAAGAATGGCCCTGACTAACATTAACCTATACGTTTCACAAATCACTTACCTCACAAAATATATTCGTTAATCGAACTACTGCAATTCAGCGCGCGCCACTACTTCCAGCTAAATAAAAGATTCAAACTACTGAAGGCACTAACTACTGATAGGCAGGCTCCGCAGCTCGTGGCAGTGCGGTAGCGTTCTCGCTTCCCACGCCCTGGTTCCCGGTTTCGATCTCCGGCAGGGCCAAGGATTTTCTCTGCCTCGTAATGACTGGGTGTTGTGTGATGTCCTTAGGTTTGTTAGGTTTAAGTAGTTCTCAGTTCTAGGGGACTGATGACCATACATGTTAAGTTCCGTAGTGCTCAGAGCCATTTTTGTACTGATAGGCATAGCAAATGAAAGATTTTGATAGAGAACAAACAATGTATTCATTTTTTTTTTGTCATCAGTCTACTGACTGGTTTGATGCGGTCCGCCACGAATTCCTTTCCTGTGCTAACCTCTTCATCCCAGAGTAGCACTTGCAACCTACGTCCTCAATTATTTGCTTGACGTATTCCAATCTCTGTCTTCCTCTACAGTTTTTGCCCTCTACAGCTCCCTCTAGCACCATGGAAGTCATTCCCTCATGTCTTAGTAGATGTCCTATCATCCTGACCCTACTCCTTATCAGTGTTTTCCACATATTCCTTTCCTCTCTCATTCTGCGTTGAACCTCCTCATTCCTTACCTTATCAGTCCACCTAATTTTCAACATTCGTATATAGCACCACATCTCAAATGCTTCGATTCTCTTCTGTTCCGGTATTCCCACAGTCCATGTTTCACTACCATACAATGCTGTACTCCAGACGTACATCCTCAGAAATTTCTTCCTCTGCATTTAACAGTGGAATTCCCGTCGGACTCTTAATGTTACCACCGTTGCTTTTAATGTCAGCAAAGGTTGTTTTGACTTTCCTGTATGCTGAGTCTGTCGTTCCGACTATCATATCTTTTTCGATGTCTTCACATTTTTCCTGCAGCCATTTCGTCAAAGCTTCCCTGCACTTCCTATTTATTTCATTCCTCAGCGACTTGTATTTCTGTATTCCTGATTTTCCCGGAACATGTTTGTACTTCCTCCTTTCATCAATCAACTGAAGTATTTCTTCTGTTACCCATGGTTTCTTCGCAGCTACCTTCTTTGTACCTATGTTTTCCTTCCCAACTTCTGTGATGGCCCTTTTTAGAGATGTCCATTCCTCTTCAACTGTGCTGCCTACTGCGCTATGTCTTATTGCTGTATCTATAGCGTTAGAGAACTTCAAACGTATCTCGTCATTCCTTAGATCTTCCGTATACCACTTCTTAGCGTATTAATTCTTCCTGACTAATGTCTCGATCTTCAGCCTACTCTTCATCACTACTACATTGTGATCTGAGTCTATATCTGCTCCTGGGTACGCCTTACAATCCAGTATCTGATTTCGGAATCTCTGTCTGACCATGATGTAATCTAATTGAAATCTTCCCGTATCTCCCGGCCTTTTCCAAGTATACCTCCTCCTCTTGTGATTCTTGAGCAGGGTATTCGCTATTACTAGCTGAAACTTGTTACAGAACTCATTTAGTCTTTCTCCTCTTTCATTCCTTGACCCAAGCCCATATTCTCCTGTAACCTTTTCCTTTACTCCTTCCCCTACAACTGCATTCCAGTCGCCCATGACTATTAGATTTTCGTCCCCCTTTATATACTGCATTACCCTTTCAATATCCTCATACACTTTCTCTATCTGTTCATCTTCAGCTTGCGACGTCGGCATGTATACCTGAACTATCGTTGTCGGTGTTGGTCTGCTGTCGATTCTGATTAGAACAACCAGGTCACTGAACTGTTCACAGTAACACACCCCCTGCCCTACCTTCCTATTCATAACGAATTCTACACCTGTTATACCTTTTTCTGTTGCTGTTGATATTACTTGATACTCATCTGACCAGAAATCCTTGTCTTCCTTCCACTTCACTTCACTGACCCCTACTATATCTAGATTGAGCCTTTGCATTTCCCTTTTCAGATTTTCTAGTTTCCCTACCACGTTCAAGCTTTTGACATTCCAAGCCCCGACTCGTAGAACATTATCCTTTCGTTGATTATTCAATCCTTTTCTCATGGTAACCTCTCCCTTGGCAGTCCCCTCCCGGAGATCCGAATGGGGGAATATTCCGGAATCTTTTATCAATGGAGAGATCATCATAACACTTCTTCAACTACAGGCCACATGTCCTGTAGATACACGTTACGTGTCTTTAATGCAGTGGTTTCCATTGCCTTCTGCATCCTCATGTCATTGATCATTGCTGATTCTTCCGCCTGTAGGGGCAATTTCCCACCCCTAGGACAAGAGAGTGCCCTGAACCTCTATCCGATCCTCCGCCCTCTTTGACAAGGCCGTTGGTAGGAGTGAGGCTGACTTCTTATGCCGGAAGTCTCCGGCCGCCAATGCTGATTATTTATCAACATTTAGGCAGTGGCTGGGATCTAACACGTGACCGATGACGTTTTTGATTATGACTCAAAGACGCTACCTTTTTTTTCTCATTTTGTTCGCTTTTGTTTGTTGCATCTGCTTGGGGCGGACGTCGGAAGACATCCATGTATGTTCGTTGTTGATCGATTGACTCAGTTTTTTTATTACAGAGGGCGCGTAACCCTCTGACCGAACACGCTGAGCTACCGTGCCGGCTAAACCCTAGACCACGGGGTATTTACAGTAATAGTGTTCAGAAGTCATATATATATATATATATATATATATATATATATATATATATATATATATATATATATATATAGCAGTTCATTACATCCATTCTTACAAATGTACTGTTTCTGATGGTCATACGTCCAGATCATCCGCTCTCAAAAATCCGCCATCCCACTTCCCCACATCCACCACTGCTGGCGGCTCACCTCCAACTGCGCAACGTTACGCGCTGTTAACGGCCAGGTGCCCAACACTACAATGGCAGACAACAATGCAAACTAGCCACAGACTGCACACCGCACAGCCTGTGATTTTCATACAGAGCGCTACGTGGCGTTACCAATAAGAAAACCTAAACAGCTTACTTACAGCCTGACTGCAAGGAGTAGTGATAAAATTTTAATTATAATCTCGAAAAGTAAAGTTATGAAGTTGTTTTCATTCTTTGCACGTACACTGAGAAACGTCGTGGGGTACCGATATTCATATATATGGATGGTGATTGTGTTTTGTACACAAGGTAGGAAACGGCAGTGTATTATGGTGCTGTCATTTGTACACAGATAATTCATGTGAAAAGTTTTCCAATTCGTTATGGCCTCACGACCGGAATTAACAGACTTGCAACGTGGAATGGCAATTGGATATTCCATTTCCGATATCGCTAGTAAATTCAATATTTCGAGATCAACAGTGTCAAGAGTGTGCCGATGATATCAAATTTCAGGCATTACGTCTCTCCACCGCCAACACAGTGGCCGTAGACTTTCGCTTGACGTCCGTGGGCAGCAGCGTCTAAGAAGAGTTGTCAGTGCTGACACACAAGGAACACTGCGGGAAATAACTTCAGAAATAAATGGTGGACGTACGACATTGTGGCGAAATTTGGCATTAATGGGCTACAGCAGCAGACGACTGACGTGAGTGCCTGCAGCGCTTCTCCTGGCACTGTGGGCAGATTGGTGGCCCTAGACGAGTGGTATCCGTGGCCTGGTCAGACGAGTCCCGATTTCAGTTGGCAAGAGCTGATGGCACGGTTCGGGTGTGCCGAAAACCCCACGAAGCCATAGACCCAAGTTTTTTACAAGGCACTGTGCAAACTGGGGATGGCTCCACAATAGTGTGGGCTGTGCTTAAATGGAATGGACTGGGTCCTCTGCTCCAAATGAACCAGTCATTGACTGCAAATGGTTATGTTCGGCTACTTGGAGAAAAGAAAGATGGATTTTTTTATGGATGGCAGTGTACTACGTCACCAGACCACAACTGTTAATTAGTGCTTTGAAGAACATTCTGGACAGTTCGAGCGAGTGGTTTGGCCACCGAAATGGCTCGATATGAATCCCATCGAACATTTATGGGACATAACCGAGAGGTCAGTTTGTGCACAATATCCTGCACATGCAACACGTTCTCAGTTACGGACGGCTGAAGATGCAACATGGCTCAGTATTTCAGAAGCGGACTTCCAACGATTATTTGAGTTCTTGTTACGTCGAGCTGCTGCACTACTTCCGGAAAAAGGAGGTCCGACACGGTATTAGGAGGTAACCCATGACTTTTGTCACCTTGCCAGATATACCTGTAGCCCTGATACGCGCGAAACAGTACTGCAACACAGGGCTAGAGGAACTAAAGCAAACTGGGCGCAGCCCTTTGTAAAGTGTTGTGCGGTAATTTGTCTTCTGCATTTAAGAGGGAACAACGTCCCAGCGGTTCGTATTGAGTTCGTCGAATTGTATAACACTAATTGACCATCATACGAACAATAGCTAGGTGTCGCACATGCTTCCAGTATGGTCCAAAACTCCTGAATGAGGAAGAACGAAGCGGCAGGCCATTGCTGTGTGAAGAACGCACTATCGCAAAGAAAGTGGACGTCCTGCTGTTCTTTGGAAGGGAGGGAGGAATGTAGTTAAACCTGTTGTCGACAGAGTGATAATTAGAGGCGGAGTACAAGTTCGGATTACGAATGGATGGGGAAGGAAATCGGTCGTGTCCTTTTCCAAGGAACCATTGCGCCATTTGCCTGAGTCGATTTAGAGCAATCACGGAAAACTTCAATCTTGATGGCTGGATGGGGATTTGAACTATCTTCCTACTGAATGCGAGTCTCGTGTGCTAACCACTGTGCTGCTGAGGTGCTAAATAATAGCTTGGCTGGAATAAATAACCGATTATTGAGTATTCACAGATTTTATTTCGGTAACTGCCAATAAAGCCTTTCATCAGCTTGCCAATGTACGTACGTTGTACTTCACTACTTGAGGCCCACGTGAAAAACAGGCCACAGCGCTTATGTCACAGCACGCGCTTACGTCACAGCACACGTCTCATGAGTTCCAGTGGTCGACTCTGGCGGGGAGCGAGTAACTGTTTCAGACTAGTTTAATATTTCGTAACTGCGCATTCAAATGCATGCAACCTCTCCATGGCACACGACAAGGTTAACACCTTCATTGGGTACTCTTCCATTGACATTGATTTCCCCTGGGTCTTGAGCAGAGTCGAACATTCACCAAGTATGGCGGACAAGGCGACTAGTATGACGTCACAAGTTCGTTGCAGGGCCTTATTTCTGTGGACCCAGTCACTACTCCTTCTTCGGTCTCGCTCTGCCTTGCCACGAATAATGATTGCACTGTCTATGTAATGTTTATACTATAATGGAAATAACCGTTCAGTAACTATGAATCGTAATTCGATCTCGCTCTATCTGGCTACAGGCAAATGACAGTAATCTTAACAATATCCTTATTTGCATGAAAGTAACTGGTGGAATAACTGCTTATTTCCAAATATACAGAAGTACAGAGGTCATTGATGACAGGAATACTGGGTAATTTGATTCCATTCCTGTTCCGTTTGTCGAAGACGCTTCTAGGATACGTTTCATTCGTTTTTGCTACGGACGGCGTAGGAGATAATGAAATCCAAGACAAATCAAATGTGGAACTAATTCATTATTTTTAATGGAATTAGTGTCAACTGTGAGCAGGAATAAACGAGTCTACTATCTCGTTACCATTGTTACTTATGTATTATTTCACTGTTGCCTAGATACGTGTTTGAAAAAGCGTTTCGTAAAAATTTCACTTTTAACATTGCAGTCAAACGTTTCGTGCACTCTGCTTTTGAAACTAACTTCCTGAAAGTGATTAGATGGTTACATTTTGCATAACATAAATTATTTTTCTCAGTTATTTGCAATCTTTATAATGTACCGTTATCGAAAGAAAGAAACGATACCTGATACTTGAAAATGTTTAGTCCATCCCTACTACGCAACCGTTCCCCACGCCAGTACGAATCCAGTGTGCTAACCGCTGTGTCATCTCGTTCGGTCTCTTTAACAGGCAAAGTGATAGTGGTAAAGAAAAATGTAAAATCTCTTTCCAGAGCTATTCAGCATCCGTCCCATTGGGAGTACCAGTTCTGTTCAGCCAATTATTAGAAACACTGAGTGATCCAACTGGGAATAAATGGTTGGTACTTACCAGTTCTGGCATAAGCCCTATAACGAAGTGAAATAGAAGCATGTTATTACTGTGCCATCATCTTTGACTGAAGAGATAAAATCAGTAATGGATCAGCTCTCAACTTTTCACACGACGTGTTCACAGCAAAAAAAGGCTCTGTCTTCTGATTTTCGGGACTACTCACATCCTTTCAAAAACCTCAGCGAACCGAGGCATCAGCGAAAGTGCTGGAGCTGTGTCAGGCCAATAAGGGTAACATCCTTAACTGTCTCATCACCATGGTTTGTGTTCTGGGTATATCACTGTAGCCCTGCCCCCAGACAAAGCAGCAAAGTAAATAGTGAAACCATCTGGATTCACAACCGCCAGAAAACCTCATCGTTAGGCTCCAAGTTTCTGAGTGTTTTGTGGGGTCACCATCATGCTTTGCTATTACAGTGTGGGCGCAACTTACAGTAATTCACAAGTTGACGTTACCAAAATCGCCTATCGAAGATACGGAACTCCTTGGGCAAAATATTTAGAGATAATGTAAGAGCCACATGGGCGAACATATTTCGATTACACATAGTCAGGCAGTAAATGCTCTGCACACGTAAAACACCCAGAAGACACAGACGTAGAAAAATAGTACTACAGTTAGCTGAAGTCCCGACAATAGCCTAAGACTAGCAGGCAGGTATCATATGCTTAGAAGAACCCTATAACATAAATGCACAAATGATATGTCTACCAGCACGTGCTACCATAATAACGCGCAAAAATGACTGTAAGTCATGCAATAAAAGTATTGGGATATTAGATGAGTGATGGATTCTATCTTCTCCCAAAACAGCCATCAAATACAGTCGTATGCAGACCATATCAGTGACGTAGCAATGTACGCCAGAGGCGAAAAATTAATGACAAGTGCTGACATTAATTCAAGATCTACCCTTTGGAACAGATGACGAGGACGCATAATTACCGACCTAATAAACATACTTACATACAATCAACACAGAGGGACCTATACCAACGTGTAGAAGGTTCTATGGTATGAGCAGTAATATCGAATTTATGCTAGCAAATACTGCAGCAATGCCATACGTAACAAAATGTAGCGTAAAGTACCATAAAATCATTAGTAACCACAATGTTATAACATAAACACTAACACACACTCAGATCACAACTACCAATACCCACAACAGACACTCATTGTTCCACAAATTAGACCGGAGCAAATTAACAGAAATTATCAAACACAACAGATCTACGAAACACAGGGGGGAGAGGGGGGGGAGATCGATTTTACAGCAGATAAGCTAACAGAGGTAATGTCATATGGATAAAACGCTCACCAATGCAATAGACCAAACGAACTTACTAGAGTCGAACAAGATGTCAGACGCTAACGAACATTATATCAAGGGGCGGTACTAGACAGACTGACGCCTAACACTTGAAGCATATAGGGATGCGCAAGAATTATAGAGACAGGCCCATAAAACATGCCTAAACAAGGCAGGTGACGATTTGTAACAAAACAAACAGAGCAAAATATATAGCGGGAACCACAGCAAATGCTGACAGAGAAGATAAAAATCCCACAGCTTCTCGGAACGCTAAGGTGGGATGACGGTACGACGACGAGGGGATGGAGGAATACAGTAGAGTTTCTGCTGTATAAACTGCTCCCGGACAACGACATCGATATGGACACACAATGTCATACAACATTGCAACAGTCACCTTTCCTTTTGCGCAAGAAGAGGTTGTGCTAGAAATCTCTGAGCTCAAAAACAAAAACAAGAACAAAAAAAGAAGCGCCTGAACTAGCTGGTATCCATTCAGAAACACTGAAAATATTAACGCCGCAGATTATCCCGTTCCTAACAACATTACTGATCGATGCCTTACGGCTGAGCAGAAGGATATCCACAGCCTCCAGAATAGTTATTAAGAAATCGGCATACAGGTATCCTTCACATACAGATCTATACGCCTAACAAACCTTGTAGCAGAGATTCAGCAGGAGCTACTCTGTAAACTTTTAATAATTCGGCTTCAGAACCGACAAATCCATAGATTATGTTATCAACCGCGCCATACACATAGTTAATACTACAATACAGAAATACGCCATGGCATTGATATAGCCGGGAATTTAATCACTTCCGGTGACCCGCAATAGTTCAAAGGTTAAAACACATGCAGGTACCGCAATCGCTGTATAACAGTTTCCTAGGCTTCTATAAAGAGCGAGTAGTCGCATGGCAGACGGACAACCGGAAAGTAATAAACAGAATTACCAGAGGGTCAATCTACAACCCCATGTTCCCGGACATAACAATCTAACACCTCCTGCCACTTCTAGGTGAGGATGACAGGTCAGACGGTTCAAATGGCTCTGAGCACTATGGGACTTAACTTCTATGGTCATCAGTCCCCCAGAACTTAGAACTACTTAAACGTAACTAACTTAAGGACAGCACGCAACACCCAGCCACAGGTCAGACGGAATTGTCGCTTATGCAGTAGTCACTGCAAACACAGAGCCCAGCTAGGAGACAAAGCCATTGGAGTACTGCAAACAATTACGCAACGGTCTCAAAACAACAAACGTAGGATAGCATAAAACAAAATAATATATTCATTACTGCTAGGATCACTCCAAAGGAACCTTCCAGTTAAAATAGGAGGCACAAACATCAGATGAGAACATGTTACGCGCTGACTTGGGATACACGAGGATGCGAAATTAGTTTTCATGAACACATAAGGCTGACAATACAAAGCAGAAAAGAAACTATACAAATCTATGAGGCTAAATTCAAAACAGTACAGACTGTCAGTCATACCGAGATACCACTGTGAGCTCCTAGAATCCGCAAACAGCAAATGGACACACAGACCGAAAATGGTCACCAACACTGCTTCAGTCAGACGAGGGCGGAAAAGCGTTCTATTTAGGCTATCAGGAGCCTTGAGCCCTACCTCAGTTGATGTTTGGTGCGCGGAATATGCGTGACGGATATCACGATCAAACAGAGCTAGTTTAAGAACTGGTATAACAATACAGCTGACACGTCACTTAAATGTTGGCGTTTGGATACGTGGCAAGGTGAATGGAATGTAAGTGACAAGGGACTTCTTCCCGGACATAAGAGAGCGGTTGAGAATGAAACACATCGATCCCAGGTGCAGTATGGTACAATTCTTAACTGGACAGGGACCTCATCTTACGCAATTAAATCGCATAAGTCTGAAAAAAACACCTACGTGCACATGCGCGGAAGAACGTTCCCCAGAACACACTGCCTTCTTCCGCGGGCAATATGTGAACAATAGGCATACACTACACTTAGATTACACACAAACAGACATAGATATAGACACAGCAATAAGAGACCAAGAACAATGGGCACATTTAAATGGATTAAGAGACAGTACTTCAAAGCCGACACTTGAAGACTAACTGCAGGCACGACATAATAGACATGCCTACATGCGACGTAACAACAACCTGCAGAGCTCCAGAGGGTGGGCAGCGAAACCCACAGTGACAGCGACACCAATGAGGCTGAGGAGGAACAGGAGAAGGAGGAGGAGGAGGAAGAAGATTAGATGAAACCGTACACACGACATCTAAAATTATGAATCAGAAATAACATTCCCAAAATGCACTGGCAAATGGTAAATATCAGTTAAATCATAATTAAGGTTAGTGATTATTGGGGAAATGTAGTGTAACGTGCTAGGAGTCTGTCTAAGAAAGCACACAATGTTGTACATGGATGAATACCTAATGTTAGTGCATCGGATATGAAATACAATTTCTCTTCTACTAACTATAAACTATTTTGTTGTGACTGGCGGTGAAGAGCTTGAAGAAATCTTTCCGAGGTATTCACCATTAGTCTCAGCTGGTAATGGGACTAACGAATCTCTCCTCTATCGTGTCATTTCTTTGCATATTTGCAACAATTAAAATTTTATTTCTATTTCAACCTCAAGTAATTGTTGTTTTAAAAAGTTTCATCTTCTGTCAAATGTTTGCTGATCAAAACAAAATAAAAAACTATCAAAAAGATTATAAATGAAAACTGTAGCATATACGGCCCTCTTTAAAATATCAGGTAATATGTCTTTAAATTTACAACAAATACAAAAGTAAACTTCTCCCATCCTTTTGTAGGAAGATGGTTGAAACTCAGGCCACACCCTAGAGCTGCCATTCCACGTAGCCTCTTCCTGCCATATTATCATGCGTACATGAAAAGCTGACTGCAATTTCTATGGAAGAAATCAAAGTCTCACTCGAATGTTTTATGAAAATAGCGTTTTTATTAAATACTAATCACTCTGTAAAAATTCCTGGTATTTCAAACATTGACAAATGTTGTGTAACATTACAGCTGCGTTTATAAACTCGCAGTGATAAATTATAGCCGTGGCCTAAAAAAGTCTAACCCAAGCTAAAAATAATTTTGATCTACGCTCCCACGCTTAGTAGAGCTAATTCTTCTTTTATTTATTTAACTGTTACTGCCATACACATAAGTTCAGTATTTTAAAATTAATTTTTAATTAATTAAAGTTTTAATTTCAATTTTTAGTGCTGACTGAGTCACCAAACCAGAAACGCAACTAAAAACCGGGCTGTACAGATACAATAAAATGTAAGTTGTGGTTTGAGGTGAAGAAATATCCTAATACCCAGTTGTTTTCTATATTCTACTTCTACATCTGCATCTTCTTCTACATGGCAGAGGGTTCATCGAATCACCTCCAAACTAATTCTCTGTTATTGTACTCGCGAAAAGTGAGGAGAGGAAAGGAGCTCTGCTTTCTCTTATTTTATTATGATGATCTTTTCTCCATATGTAGGTCTGAGGCAGTAAACTGCTTTCACGTTTGGAGGAGGAAGTTGTTGATTGAAAGTTCGTGAGAAGATGCCGTCGCAACGAAAATCGCCTTTCTTCTAAAGATTTCCACACCAAATGCAGTATCATTTCGGCGACACTGTCTCCCCTCTTTCTCGATAATCCAAACCGTGCTGCCCTTCTTTGAACCTTCTCGATGTTCTCCGTTAGTCCTCTTTGGTAAGGATACCACACTGCGCGGTAGAATTCTAAAAGAGGACGGACAAATGTAGTGTAGGCAGTCTCCTTAGTTGATCTGTTGTAACTCCTTAGTGTTCTGCCAGTAAAACGCAGTCTTTGGTTCGCCTTCTTCATTAGATTTTATTCGTATTTTTTAAATTTAAGTTGTTTATAGCTGCAATTCCTAGGTAGTTAGTTAATTTATGGCCTTTAGATTTGATTGTTTTGTCATGTAACAGAATTTTAATGGGTTCCTATTAACACTCATGTGGATGACCTCACACTTTTCATAGTTTAGGGTCAACAGCCAATTTTCGCACCCTACAGATATATTTTCCAAATAGTTTTCCATTTGATTTTGATCTTCTGATGATTTTAATAGACGATGAGTGACCGCGTTATCAGCAAATCCTTTATACTTTTATATACATAAGGAACAGAAGAGGGTGAATGCCAGAAATCACTTTTGTTTTATTCGACGGCTTTTCGTCAGTTACTACGAACTGTGTCCTCTCCGACAGGAAGTCATGAATTTTGCATAATTGAGACGATAGTCCATAAGAAAGCAATCTGATTGCAAACCAATTGTGTGGTATGCTGTCAAAAGCCTTCTGGAAATCGAGAGATACGGAATCAATCTGAAATCTCTCGTCAACAGAAGTCAGCACTTTTGTGATTAAAGGACTATAGTTGGAGTCACAAACGATTGTCGTCGAGTTTAGGCTCGTTCTGTGTACCTACGTCACACATTCTCCGACAGCCATTAAGCGTTCAGTAGCGTACCCAATGGGAGTGTTAATCATGATGTAACGAGTTATTTACTGAATTTTTATTTCATTTGTGGCGAGTTGTCATAGCGATGGTAGTGGGAAGCAACAAACTCAGCACAAGCATGTCAGAGATATAATTTGCAGGACAAATACGCACATCAAGCGCATATTACATGTATGTACGTACCGCAACTGGAACCGACAACAATGCAGTCCCCGTCCGTTTCTTGACCTACACGAAACGTCGACGTTCGTTGAGTCGCACTATAATTGTTTTTCACAAGAACGATGTTTTCTAAATCCGTGTTTATTATGTGTCAATACACCATTCTCTTCTAGGCAGTTTATGGCCGAATATAATATATGTTCCAAAATCCTGCTGCATATCGACACTAATAATATGGACCATTAATTTAGTGGATTTCTCCTATTGACTTTCTTGAATATTGTTGTGACCAGTGCATCTTTCCAGTCTTTAGTTATGGATCTTTCGTCGAGTGAGCAGTTGTATAGGACTGTTAAATATGGCACTATTACATCAGCATCCTCTTACTTGGTATGCAATCTGGACTGGAAGACTTGCTTTTATTAAGTTATTTAAGTTACCTCACTACTCTGAAAACATCTGCATCTAATTTACTCATATTGGCAGCTGTTCTTGTTTCGAATTCAGGCATATCTACTTCGGCTGCTTTGGTGAAGAAATTTCGGAAGGTTGTGTTTAGTAGCTCTGCTTTAGCAGCACTGTCATCAATGGTATTTCAATTGCTATCGCGCAGAGAAGGCTTTGACCATGTCTTGCCGCTATCACACTTTAAATACGATCAGAATCTCTTTGAAATTTCTGCCAGGTTTAGAGACAACATTTCGTCGTGGAAACTATTAGAAGTACCCCGCTACATTTCGAGCTTCTGTAAAAGATCGCCAATCTTCGGGATTTCGCGTTCATTTAAATTTGGCATATTTTTCTTTGTTGTTTCCGCAACAGTGTTCTCACCTGTTAAGTGTACCACGGTCAATCAGCTCCGTAGTTGTTTAATTTATTTTGTACATATATCTCAGTTACTGTTGATTTCGTTTCTTTGCCGGCCGCGGTGGTCTCGCGGTTAGGCGCGCAGTCCGGAACCGCGGGACTGCTACGGTCGCAGTTTCGAATCCTGCCTCGGGCATGGATGTGTGTGATGTCCTTATGTTAGTTAGGTTTAAGTAGTTCTAAGTTCTAGGGGACTGATGACCATAGCTGTTAAGTCCCAAAGTGCTCAGAGCCATTTGAACCATTTCGTTTCTTTGGATTCAAGCCACCTCCGATGTACATTCATATTGTTAATTTGGCAGGAATGGTGATGTCTCTCAGGGTGGTTTCAAGCGAATTTTTCAAAGCAAATAAAAAAATTGCATCTGACACCTTCCTGAGAGAGAGTGTTTATTTTTGTGGATTTGGGAGTTACAGTATTCAGTCTCGCTACAACCCTGTATTAAACCCCTCTCTCTGTTGTTGCTAAGAAGTGAAGTATGTTTTCAGAACCGTTTACCATTCGAGTGGGCTCATAACTTAATTGCTTGAAATAAGTTTCAGTGAATGCGTTTAGCACCTTTTCTGATGATGTTTCACATCTTCAGATTCAAAAATTTATTTTCTCCATCGTATCGAGGGTAGATAGAAGTCACCACTAACTATAAGTAAACTCGTGTACGGGTTTGAATTAGAATCAAGTTTTCTTTGAACAATTCACAAATTGTATCATCTGAGTTGGAAGGTTCCTAAAACGCGCCAATTATTATTTTATTCCGTTTGCCAAGAACGACCTCTACCCACTCTAATTCGCAATAACTATCTACTTACTTAAATTTCGCTACTGGATAAACAACTTGTAATAGCAACAAACACTCCGCCACCAATTTATTTAGTCTATCATTTCTGAACACATTAGATTCTTCGCAAATATTTCGGTGAACTTATCTCCGTCTTTCTGGTCGGAGATAAACAGATTTAATTAACAAAAGTATGAACTCAAGTCTGAAGCTACTTTCCTAGAGAGATACGACTAAATGAATCACCCAAAATAATTTGTTTGAAACAGCGGAGAATAATTCGCGGGATTGAAGAATGTTAAAAAAAGTCTAGCTTCTCAAACGACAAAAAAGTATTACACGACCTGCTTGTATTACAAACTAATAAACGCTACATTTATTTCTTCTTCTTCACATCTAATGAACGTGATCCCATTTACCATTCATTATTGTGACTCTTTTTATCTAGGATTGGCCATGAGGTTGATGTGTTTTCTCTGCTTTGAAAGCCACTTTTATAACTGACGCGTCCCGAATGTATTCCTCATAAATTCCTCGCAGCAACTCAGCACATATTTATAAAATCTACTCCATTACTCTTAAACCTCATCTTTCCGTTTCACACGCAATCAAATTTACCTTCTCGAACGGATTTGTAGCGTTGTGTCCCACGAGGTGCTACAACTCTCTCGCCCACTTTCCGCAGCACTGCTGCCCCTCACAACATTGCTGTCAGATATGTCATATACGGCGTGTCACACGCCAGAGATGTAAACAGGTGAACATGTGAATTAAAAAATCCTTTGTCGGTAGAGTCAGCATGAAAGCAAAGGGAAAAGGCCCCAGCAGATCATAAAAGAAGAATAGCTCATATTATAAAACGATAGATTAACATGCAGGAAATGATTACAACACTTGGGAACTATACATAAGAACAAATCTCCAAAAAACAGTTTCCAAATCTTGCAAAATATATCAAATATTCAACTGTTTACCATCAGCAAATAATATGAATGTAATCAGTTACTAATCAATATTCACATATTAGTAATAAATTCTTCAATTGAGTCTCTACAACAAGAAATACATTTACATACTTAAAATGTTCTTATTTGTATAGAGTGATTCAATATTAATTCAATTTGCATGCTAAAGTTAGTCGACTATCTGCTAATTGCACTGTGTAATAGGAATTATTTTGTATTATACTCTTGAAATGATTCTTCATAAATTGAACTGATAACTCTGAGATCTCAAATCACAAAGTTGTTGTCCTGTTACCAAACAAACGGATTATGATCCCAAAATTAATTAGCTACGATCATTGTTTTACAAGTGGTAACACTGTGAAAAAACGACCTCAAACAAATATAGCCACCCAGTAAAATTACTCTTATTCGTGAAATGTAAAAAAAAAAAAATGTACACATAAAATACATTATGTTTCAAGCTTAAGTCAAATAAATATTAAAAGTCAGCATGATTTTAAACGAGGAAAGAATATAGAACCGGCAGAGATACGTTTGTGGCACACAATTTACGTAATTAAAAAAATGTTTGTACAAAAAAAACCCTGAATTTGTTAGTAGCTATACGCGAACTTACTTTACGTTAAACTGCTTTATTGTAAATATGCAGTTTACTCGTAGGCGCTCTCCTAACTGGTACCTACTTAATCCATCACACGTAACTGATGGCTCAATGTGGTAAGTACTCGACTAGTATGTGTTTACAAACACACAGATTACAGGGCCGTGTGTACTGTTTCAGTGTTCAGCACGTTACGTGCACATTGTGGTTAGCACTTCGTACTGCAGCGTATCTTGGGTATGTGGCTCAGAAGCACGTCCTCCGCGTGGTTCCGAGTTGGCTGCTTGTTCCGTATTGGTAGCTTGCCAACATGTTGTAGCAAGGCACACGCCAACAGGATCTCGCATATGCTGTTATCCCATACGCTCCTAAGCCAGTTCCTTGCATCTGCTGACGCAACAGTGACACAGGAGATGTTGCTACTCCAATATCTTGTAAACACAGAGAAACAACACTCTGAAATACCTGAAATATAGTCCCGAACACAGCCAAAGTCAGGATTCTGCTTCACCTGATGGATGATGGTCATGCAAGAAAGTACAGAGACATGATTTTCTAATGATTTATCGCTCTGAGTGACCTCAGTCAATTAAGCACAGTCACTGGGATGATTCTTAACGTATTCATCTATAAAAACATTAAATTCACAATAAATATTCACATATTTTCACAAGTTTTTCTCTTTCTCCTGTAAATAATATAGCATCATATTTTGCACTTACATTCCAGAACAGAAGGTAGGTGAATAAGTCTTGCAGTGTGAACTGGATCCAGGTAGTAATGATGGAATGTCCGTTTCTTATACTTTACATTATTTCATGTGAGCCTTAATCAGTACGTAGTCACCCACCACATGTGCTGTAACCCCATCTTCTACATTTCTGCTTATGATTTCTCTTGTTGGTTTGAGACACTAATAATTTCTTCAAACATGTTTTTGGGCTTCTTACTAAATAAAATGGTAAACTGTGGTGCTGCAGTCCTCTCATGAGGGAGACTATTAATAACGTCTTCAAAACTTTGTAGTTTTTGTATCCAGTTTTGATTATGCTTAGCCCAATCCGACTAAACAGTCTTCCTGATTTTCTCACAGACGGTCAGCTGCATTTGAAGGTGGACAATAATTTGGAATTAAGTTGTGATGAACTTATGTTCATGGCTAAACTTATTGTGCATGTTTCATTGAAACTGTGGTACACAGTCTGTGGGAAGTCATCTTTATTGAATCATACTCAGAAAATACTCATCTTTCAATTTCCCAAATGTTATGTTGCTATTTGCTTTCCATAGTGCAAGGAAGAAAACAAGCTTGCAAAACAGTTCTGCAGCAACAGAATCTCCAAAACGTTTGTATTAGGTACTGGAAGTGGGCCAAACAAATCTAATGTGAAAGTTTCACCATTAATGCTTTATGCTCTGTTGTATATACTCACATTTGTTGGCAGAGATCAAAACTTCGTACAACTTCCCTTACTCCACATAACATTTTGTCCATAACAAACTACTCTTGTAACTCAGACATTTACTTCTTGGGACTGAAATGTGCGTGAATGAATGGCTGTACTTGATTAATTTTCCACCTGCTGTTTATCGGTGCAATGTTTCTAGTTCCCTCATTTAGACTAGGATTTTACGTGTTAACATTGTTAGGAACAAGTGTAGACAAAGCAGTGAGGCCTATTATGAGTACAGGATACAATGCTCTAAGAGTAAGCTAAAAAGGTGGTGTGGGATGAAGTATTCTCAGAAAGAGATGATTTTAAATACAATTTATTCCATAAGAAATTGGTATTAATATTTGATACCAGCTTTTCTAAAACATGATCACAGAACATCCATTAATAACAAGTAAGCTATGGATAACTAGTGACGCTAAAACCTCATGTAAGAGTGAGAGGGAAATTTAAGTGAAGACCTACTAAATACCGACATTATGTACATACTACGAGATCATACTTATATCTCAAGGAAAGTCATTAAAATATCCAGAAGCATGCACTCCCTGAGAGAAATTAATAATACAGATAATCAGATTAAAACTATATCGGTTACTGAAACTTGGAAGGACAGCCAGTCAGTGAACAAGATATTATAGCAATTAAACTAAATGAGGATGTTGTAACTGACAGTTCACAAGCTGCAAGAACTTTTAACAGTCAGTTACTAAATTTAGCAGCAAAAGTGGTGTTAAAAATTTCAGTTCAAGCAGAAAGAGAATATACTGAAATGGCTTTCCATGAAACTTTAAATAACTAGAAAGAGCACCAGTATCTTTCACTGAAATTAATATAACTATAATATAGTATTATAAATGCTACAATTATAAAAATTCTACAAAAATTAAGTCTAATGTGGAGTTAATGGAATTTTAAGGATAATTCAGAATACTGGCTATAACTTAATAAATAACACATTACTTGCACGGGGAATTTTTCGAGACAGGTTTAAAATACGTTATTCTTAGGCCTCTTTATAAGAAAGGAGACGAGAAATACTTAAATAATACAGTAATCGTCTAATTTACTTACTGACATCTTTTCCCAAAGATTCGAAAAAATAATGTACTCACGAGTAGTCTCACATTTTAAGTCGTAACGATTTACTTATCATATCACAGTATGGATTCCACAACGGTTGGTCAACTGAGAATGCTATTTACACATTACCTGTTAAATATCATAACCTTCCAAGGCATTTGATTGTGTAGATCATGTTACACTCTTAGAAGAACATAACTTTTATGGAACTGATATCTTCACACAGAACTGGTTTGGATCATACTTATCAAACATAACGCAAAAAGCTGTGCTAAACAATTCAGACGATGCTGGGAATGCAGAAAAATACTGTGACAGATGGGAACTTACAAAAAGGGCACCACATGGTTCAGTTTTGGGTCCCGTCCTATTTCTTATAAATGTGAATGACCTTACACTAAACATTCAACAAGCACAAGAAACGTAGTAGGCATTTAATAATCCATATAACAATAATCATCGTGATTCTATTCTATAATTAAACCTGTCACTTCTGCAAACAGAGTCATACTGCCCTGTGCTGCAATACCCTACGACTCTCTCGCCAACTATGTGCCACAGCTTCGACCTACACACTATTAACGTTAGATAAATACCTGCCCACTAAGGCATTCCACTCACCAAAGATGCAAATAACTGAAAAGGCAAAAATAAAATATCATCCCGGAACTTACATACTTGATAGGATACTCGATATTCACGAAAGGAGAGAGCGGACAATACAACTGACGACAGATAAAAATGTGGGTGCACTGCCGTGGAACAGTTAAATTGAAATATAAGATTTCATGTAGTTTCAGATTATCTGTAAACTATAGATTGGATATGATTGCTGATTCCCACTAATTCAACCTGCTGAGAGGTTGATCTGACCATCTATCACACAAAGCTAATGTGGAAGTTGCTGCTATATTGAGGCATTGTTCACTTTTGAATTTCGCTTATTTTTATTCCGCTAAGGGGACTCTCGCCAGTCACGTCTTCACTGCTCTTTGGGGCACACTTCGAAGCAGGACTTATCACTGAAGACAATTCTTTTCCATTCAATGATATTCCAGGCCAAACAAGTGTCTGGGTACTAGAGATGGGCAGTCCACTCCTGAACTGATTCAAAGAGCAACATCCTTCTAAGGAGTCGATGATGAGAGAGTCAAAAAAATGGATGGTAGATCTGAGTTTAAAATGCGCTTTTGGTGGCTGTAATGAACGGAATGAAATTATGCGGTGGATTGCTGCAACGGCGTCCCATGCAACATCCTTAAGAAAACGTTCCCCAAACTACAAAAAATGTGTGAAAGACCTTTCGCATCATGTGGATTTGCATACCTTACTAATATGTGAAGTCTTTCTCATCCAGAAAACAACAGAGAATAAAGAAAGTACCTTTTGTTTCAATTTGTAGGCTGTCGAACCAAACCTTTTCATCCATGTCAGTAGAAATGCCTATAATGACGATATGAAAGTAAGAACAACGCAACACCCAGTCTCCGAATGGGGAAAAAATATGTTCAACTTGGCCAAGGATCGTACCCAGGTATTGTCACTTCACAACCCACCACCCTGACCGTGGAGCTACCAACGCGAACAAGATGGCGTCTCTTCAGAACAGTATATTAATGCAAAAAACACTTCCAGCAACCGGTTTACACTCTTGATTTGAGAAGAATATTTCAAATTTATGAACTTCAAAAAAAGTTTACATACTTTTGAATGAACTATTACTTCTTATCCTTTGATTTAGAATCACACTCACAATCTCAGAGTGTGGTGTCAGCGACCATATAAACTGCAGTCTTCAGCCACCATATGGTCAGAGCAAAAGGCAAAGCGTCCCAGATATCACTCCCCCCCCCCCCCCCCCCAAAAAAAAATAAAACCTCTATGCACCCACGACTCTCACCGATTGGACAACAAGCCTTCTCAGTAACTCACTGCTCTTCACCAATCTCAGGGATCAGATTGCAAGGTAGCTCACTAGCTCATTGCTCCCCACAGCTTTTACAAATCGGATTGCCAGTTAGATCACTGCTCCCCACCACTCTCATGAATGAGATTGCCCTGCCACATAGAGTCTTGAGGTAACACTCTATTCTGTGCGCTTTTGGCCCAGTGATACAGCTTGCAACTAGTTTTCCTGACCAAATCTCCATCCGAATCCAGATCTTTATAAAACTAACACTGTGTATAACACACATTTATTTTATGTATACAGGTTGACTCAGGAGGAATGTTCAACATTCAGGGATATGACAGCAACGATTATTTGAAGCAAAACTTGCGTTTATTTTGCCACAAAACACTATAAACAGGTGATGGTAAATTATAAATAATGTAAAGAATACAAAACGAAAGCAACTGCAGCATGCATAACTGTAAATAAAAATGTTTTTAGTATATTTTTTTCCAATTTAACGGGTTTGCATACACTTTTCGACACGTGGATAATGTGCTCAGTATGGGGTCTGGCCACCCCTGGCAGCAATACAGGCCTACCAACGACGGAACGTACTGCGAATAACGTCATCAACCTCATGCTGTCGCAATAACACTCACTCTTCCTGCAGAGCTGCTCACAAGTCTTGGAGAGTGAGTGGTGGATGCTGATGTGATGCAACGTGTCTCCCTAGTGCATCCCAGACATGCTCTGTGGGATTGAAAACGGAAGAGCGACCAGGCCAAGCCATGCGTGCAACACCTTCTGTTTCCAAGAAAACGTCAACCACCAGTGCCCTGAGGTCGAGCATTATCGTCCTTCAGTACGAAGTCTGGGCCCACAGTACCTCGCAACAACAGCACATGAGATCTTACGATGCCGTCACTGTACCTCACAGCAATTAAACCACGACAGTTCACCTGTACAATTCCACAAAGAGGTGTTCAGGTGGTCAACATTATCCCTGTCCACAGCATTAGGCATCCTCCTCGATACCGTTCTCTTTCCACAACATTTGCGTCCCGAAATCGTTCTACATTCCCTGCAGATGCGAATCCGTCAAGAATCACTCTCCAGACGAAATCGAGACTCATCTGCGAAAATAATATTTGCCTACTGTTCGATCGTCCAGGTGACATGTTGACGACTCCACTCGAGACGTTCCCTTCTCTGCGTGAGAGGTAGACATACAGCAGGTCTACAACAATAAAGGCCACTCTGCTGAAGGCTTCTCTACAGATTTTGTCTCGGTACAGCACGTCCGGTGGGTACTGTGAGGTCGGACACCAATTGCTGTGCAGTACTAAGGCGCTACCGTCTTGCCCTTACAGTCCAATAACGGTCCTCTCTTTCTGATGTCACACGTGTTAAGCCCTGCCCTGTTCTCCGGGTACAGTTTCGGTCTCTATAAATTGTCGCAACATCCGAGGAACAACAGAACAATTTACATTAAGCCATCGGGTCACATCAGTCTGAGACTACCCTGCCTACAGTCTTCCTACGGTCCTCCACTGTAGAGGGTCTGGTAGGCGTCTTCTCTGTGCCATACTGCACAGTCTCTGATTGCATACAGCTGTTGTGATTACGGTACTACCCGGCAAACACATGCCTTGACTTCATGGTTGGCGATGTTGTCTATTGACCGCAGTGGCATCTTCCGTGCAGAGTACTATTGTACGGACATCTGTTGACAGTTTGTATAATAATATCGTCAAATACACGCAGGGCGGGGAAACAGCGGCTTGTTGCTTTAATTTTTGACACCAGTGTATATATGGATACATACCCTATTCGAAATAGTTTCTGAGACGGAACATATTTAAAGTTAATTTTGTACGTTTTTCGTGAATAACTCGAAATCTGCTACTTCTAGCGAAAACTTATTGCAAACGCAAAACTGAACTACATTAAATTTCCTGTAAAGAGGTCCTATTGATTTTTCTCTAGGACTTATAGTTTGTATGAAGAGAGTGACAGAACAACGAAAATCTTCTGCGACGCGCATGCGCTGATGTGTAGGTAGGTTTTGAAGACTATCTGAGGTAATTTCCAGACTTGATATACCACGTGTCCTATATCACGTTATTCGTCTGAACTTCATCTACACTACTACGCTACATTGTAAACAACGACAATGTACTGAACACTAAAAATAAATAAATAACAACATACATTAAATACATTTTATTTCAGAAATCATTCAGAATAGTGCATATGTCTTCATGAAGCTTTTTGCTTCCAATGATCGTTTCTGTCATATTCCTGAGTATTGAGCATCCATCCCGGAACAACCTGTATATTATGTTTAATTTTTTTATTTACTCATTACATCTGAACAGAATAATGCTTTCAAGACCCACTCTTATATCACAGCATAGTTTTTACGTAATTAGAAAACTTATTAAAATCACAGTTCTTAAGTAATCATAATATTTTAATATGATAATTCTTTTTCTCTCTCTGCATGTTTTACTCATTTGACTGTTGCTCCCTCTTAGTTGATTTTGCTCCGTCTTCCTAAATATCTTCTGCCAACTGTGTAATAATTATCATCAAGAATGTACACAGTCACTCTTCTTAGCAATTGCTTGTATTCAGCTGAGAACGAGTGAGTGGGCTGTGTTGACCAGGTAAGAGCTTCGAGCTTCAGGGAGCGGTATCTATGAGGTGCATTTGAGTTCTAAGACCTCCGATTTTTTTTTCTCCGGACTGGAAAGAGATAGAAACATGAGCATTGTTTTAAAGTAAGGCCGCGTTCATTGTCAATACGCCCCAGAGATGGCAGCACCGTACGGCAGATGGAATTTTACCGCCAGCGGCGAGAATGAAAACTGTTTTAAATACTTAAAATGGCGGGCAATCATTCGTTTTCTGAATTTACGTGGTGTGAAACCAATTGAAATTCATCGACAGTTGAAGGAGACATGTGGTGATGGAGTTATGGATGTGTCGAAAGTGCGTTCGTGGGTGCGACAGTTTAATGAAGACAGAACATCGTGTGACAACAAGCTGAGACAACCTCGGGCTCGCACAAGCCGGTCTGATGACATGATCGAGAAAGTGGAGAGAATTGTTTTCGGGGATCGCCGAATGACTGTTGAACAGATCGCCTCCAGAGGTGGCATTTCTGTGGGTTCTGTGCACACAATACTGCATGACGACCTGAAAATGCGAAAAGTGTCATCCAGGTGGGTGCCATGAATGTTGATGGACGACCACATGGCTGCCCGTGTGGCATGTTCCCAATCAATGTTGACGCGCAACGACAGCATGAATGGGACTTTCTTTTCGTCGGTTGTGAGAATGGATGAGACGTGGATGTCATTTTTCAATAGAGAAACAAAGCGCCAGTCAGCTCAATGGAAGCACACAGATTCACCGCCACCAAAAATATTTCGGGTAACCGCCAGTGCTGAAAATATGATGGTGTCCATGTTCTGGGACAGCGAGGGCGTAATCCTTACCCATTGCGTTCCAAAGGGCACTACGGTAACAGGTGCATTCTTCGAAAATGTTTTGAAGAACAAATTCCTTCCTGCAGTGCAACAATAACGTCCGGGAAGGGCTCCGCGTGTGCTGTTTCACCAAGACAACGCACCCGCACATCGAGCTAACGTTACGCATCAGTTTCTTCGTGATAACAACTTTGAAGTGATTCCTCATGCTCCCTACTCACCTAACCTGGCTCCAAGTGACTTTTGGCTTTTTCCAACAGTGAAAGACACTCTCCGTGGCCGCACATTCACCAGCCGTGCTGCTATTGCCTCAGCGATTTTCCAGTGGTCAAAACAGACTCTTAAAGAAGCCTTCGCCGCTGCCATGGAATCATGGCGTCAGCGTTGTGAAAAATGTGTACGTCTGCAGGCGATTACGTCGAGAAGTAACGCCAGTTTCATCGATTTCGGGTGAGTAGTTACTTAGAAAAAAAATTGGAGGCCTTAGAACTTGAATGCACCTCGTATTATGAGCGGTAGTGGATAAACTGTGAGCTTTCTCTTTGGACTGCGACGCCTTCCTGTAAAGTAAATGCTGATCTGAAGGATATTTCGACGGCATTGTCAGCTCAAGACAGAATTTTTTGCGACTACCTTCATTTACCTCCGTGAAATAATCAGTAATTCTATATTTTGTTTACGGTTCGACGACGGTTATCGCTAAAACCAAGTACTGATTTAGTTGCCTGCTCGGCGCTATAAGATCAGGTGCACTTTCGAGTTTGCCCATCCTTCTCTAGACCACACAAGCTTTTCTATAAAGCGTCTGGTCTTTAGTGTTTAGATTGATGTATTGGCGTGCCTTAGTTATCGCTTGTCTTAGATTGATTGACTCTGTTTCCTTTCTGCTTCCAATCAATTTTATTTTAAATGGTACGAAGTCGTTTGTGAGTCCGATGTGCAGTGTCTCCGAGATTCATGAACTGTTGTAGCTATTGCGTTAGCCAAGGAGCAAGCTTTTTCTTCAAGTTTCCGGTCTTTGGGGGATAATATTTACTGTATGATCGAATTTGTTTGGTAGTAAATCCGTAGAGTCTATCTTTCCTGTCCAGGTGTGGAATGGATGTCGCCTTCCGAAATACCTCTCGTGTCTCCGTTTCAAGTTCAGGTACACTGATACACTTAAGGTCTCTATTTGTAGTCCTTTACATTTAATTCTTTCGAGATTTTACAGAGTTAGTCACAAAAATGATGTTGCGAGCCGATATTCCATGTACGGATTTCTTTACTTGTGGATTTCGTGATAAATGTATGTATGAGAGCCAATGTATGTATGAGAGTCTGACTATAGGCTGCATTATTGTTAGATCAAGCAGCAGTACTGCTACATTTGACGGAGAAACTACACACTTCAACTTTACAGTGAAGGGGCAGAATTTGTATGTGTTACTAGCATTATTTATATGCTCCTGAGTCGAATCGAATTTTCAAAGGCTGGTTTTGAAACAGACTATACTGCCTTTTTGCAGAGGTCTGTGGAGAAGGTCTATTAGACAGATTTTATTAAGGGATTTTATATTTACGAACATATATTTGACATGATTGCCTTCATTACTGTTGCGTGTGAGCAGCACATGCGGTAATACGTCAAATTTACTGCACCTCCTCATCTGCAACTTCTGTGGTATGGTTTCTTAGAACAGTGGATCCTATATTTACGGAACTGGAGAGCATGTTTGTCTTGAGGCAGGTGTCCACGTTCGTTAGAAGAAAGACATGGATGTCGATATTTTGGAGTATATGGTGGAGTATTCGCAATAAGTTGAAAGTGACGGCCAGATACGTTCTACAGAAACAATAGTCACACTGGTAAAATTAGACTGCAGGTGTAGGCAAGTTCGTAGTCCTAAATCACAGGCTTTACAGTTCATTTGCACTGCTTCTTTCCTGCCTTTATCCGCACCATTTCCCTCCCATCTCTCGTAGCCCAAATTCGGATATTACAGTACCCAAAATTTTTATCTTTCAACAGTGAAATTCTCGCTTATTGTCGGACTTGTATTAACGAGTTTCTTTATTACTATGACCGTTTGAGACATTTTCGCAAATGTTCTCACTCTAAGGAATTTACAATTTAAAACGTCAATGTAAATAATAAATATTTCAATTTTTCCGGTGTATTTTTCAGTGCTGTACAACACTGTGTCAACAACATTGCCTTCGCCTAGGACAATTACGAGCGATACAGGGTACCATTTTATCAAAATGAAACAAAAACGAAAATGCCGCTCCTGTCAGCAGATAATTTCCATGGCTTCTGGCTAATTATTAAACCTGAAGAGCATCTAAAATCTGAGCATTCTACAGTACCTCTGGAATGATGTGGGTCAGGAAGCCGATCAAGATCACCAGAAATTCTTTTTTCGTAAACCGTCCCCACTGACGTCTGCTTCCACCTAGGATGAAGGTATTCTCTTAGAAAAGCAACATTAGTCTCAAGCTGAATCTAGCCCATCAGTGTTGATAGGTACTCGACTAAGTACAGATTTTTTTTGTGATGCCCTCACTTCCAATTGAGTTCATTTACAACAACCAATAAGTAATTTTTTATATTATAAGGCTGATGAAATTAAAGAAAAGTATGGGGTTAGATGTGCAGTTTTTAAACATGATTTGCAGAGAATACCATCCGTCCTCTACAGTTGAAGACACAGAATTTTTTTAAAAAATTGTGTTATATGCTTTGCCCGAACTGTAATTTACGAAGTCGAAAAACTTCGTCAAACTCCCTAGATCCCACTTTGTATCATGAATTATTTGATAAAATTAAAAATGATTTGGTCACCGGAAGGGCAGTCTGCCTTACGTCTGATGTGTGGACGAGCGTAAATAAAATTACTTTCTCTGCCGTCACTGCACATTTTACAGTTGAAAAGAGTGGTCTAAAGTCATACCTTTTAGATTGCTAGACAGGCACAGTACAGAAATCATCTCAAACGGAGTAACGTCTGTTATCGCCAAATACAGTATCGATTTTAAAATCAGTTCCATAGCTACAGACGACGCTTCGAATATGAAAGTAACTGCCACGCTTCTGAAGGTTCCACATACGACATGCATTTAACACACCTTAAACACCACTGAGCAACACGCAGTTCACAAATCCATACAGGAAACCGTTGATGATTTCAAAAGAGTTGCTATGCGTCTGAGGAGAAATCCTTTGCTTTAAGCAAAATTGGCTGAAAGCAAGAAAATTTTAAAAAAGACCGACTGAAACTGATGTCCTAACCAAATGGAAATTTAATTACAAAATGTTGCAAAGATTTACTTTAAATAAAGATTCCACATTTTCTTGCCTATCTATTTTAGGTGGAAAATCTGTCACCTTAAACTTAAAATATACAGTCTGGGAGATAATGCAACAAGCCTTACAGATTTTGAAAATCTTGTATGAGGTAACCAAAGAGCTGTCCCCAGAGAAAATAGTCTCCCATTCAGTAAATAAAATATAAATAAGGTTAATGTAACGGCAACTAAAATCTTTTAAGAATAAAAATAAAGAATGTCCTCAAGAAATAGAATCATTGGGTGATAATATGGTTAAAGCGTTATCAGAGCGGTTTGTGGTTATCTCCAGCAACAAATTGGTTAGTCAGGCTACGTTATTGGGTCTTCAATTCAAAATGTAAGGATTTTTACACGACAAAACATTTCAGGACTGTTAAATGAAGGCTACTGCAGAAATCGAAGCTTTGGTTGCCCAACAAGAAGAAGACAGTGTTCTGTCAATGAATATTTTCAAAAGTAGGACAAATATGCAGTGAGAAGACGAAGAAACGGACGTCGACTAAAATGGGTCAAATTTTATTTCTAAATAATAATACTGATAACTTTTCCTTTTTGGGTAGATATATGATAATACTGACTGCAAATGACAGCTGAAGATAAATGTTCATTACAATTATGTTATAATTCTTACATTGGATTGTGTCCAATAAAAGTATCAAAATATAGCAAGAATCAGTCTTCATTCTTAAAATTTTTCCACTTGATAAAAATGTTTGGCATGTTGTGATATTTTTAGTTTTTACAGCAGACGAGATTTAAAAACCTTGTATTCTGGTATTCTGCTGCTCTTCCCGTTGAACTACGCCTATCGCTTGAATGATAACCACTTCCACCATCTCCTAGTGTGTGTACATTGCTGTAAGAGTCACTACGCTGTAGAACAGCACCATACTACACAGCAGTGGTAAGTGAAGCCCCGTTAATATCCCGTTGATCAGTTGCCTCGCAGACATCTGGTAGTATGCTGCTATGCACTGCAGGCGACTAATAATTTCGGCGGTGTGTTGGCGGTGGGTGTCTACTCTCGCTGCAATTTTCGCTGTCTCCATTCATACCGAATGAGTCCAACGGGACATGACTTTTGAATCACCCATGTATTACCTACATCTGATCTTTTTTTCTTAATCGATATAAACTACAGAAAGTGTACTGTGGCCAAAAATCAAGGTAGTTGCACGATGTCTCGTACCGTTAAGTTTGCCAGTTACAGTATATATGCCGTTGAATGTCTACTAGGGCTGTTGTTAACGATTTTTTTGTAATTATAAAGTCTGAATTACGTACTTAAATAATTCTCTTTTTCTCTGTTTTATGTTGAGGAAGAGCGACTTAACATGACATTGGCAGCATCTTCGACGTTGCCGCGAACGACATAAATTTGTTCGCTGTAGACCAACAAGTTATGGCCGTCGCACAGAAGGACATTCTGTCGGCGTGTGTTGCCTCCTCTTGCCCCACATAGACCTTGGTTTTGCGATGTTTACTTACCCAGAGAGCTGATATCCATTCTTCCACGGAACAGTTTCCGAAGCATTGGAATTACTCCAACGCCGGTCCATCCGTGTACACAGAAGCTGACATCAGTTACATTATCTTTGCAAGTGCAAAACGGGAGTAGCACAGGCAATCGTTTTTGCAAAAACTACGTCGTCTGACAGTATAATTTCCTACAATTGTCACCTTGCTACTCTCTTTGGATGATGCTGCATATACCAAAGAGGTTTTCAGATTTTTGCTAGCTGCCAAGATGCCTTTCTAATAACACCCCATCACTCGGAAGTATGCTACCTGTCATGTTAACATATATTTAACATGTACAGTAGTTTCAGTTTAGGCTCTCACCAGTTATATTTCTAGTGCTCCTATTTTTTCGTCCGTCTCTCAACTTGTGGTGATGTGTAAAATTGATAAAAAGCACGTTTAACGTCTTTGTTAATTCTATACGTGTGTTTCTATTAAAATTTGTGCCACTACAACACTGGTATTCGTTAATGTTGTTATACTTGTATCATTTTTATCTTATAAATTTAGCTACCGGAGGGCAAATACTTAATTAAATGTTGCCATCTAATATGCATAAAAAGAATTAATTGACCTTAACAAACATAATAACGAATAATCACAGCTGTTAATGGAAAATTTAATGATTATTTAGTTCATCTCCTGGCCTCGTGCAACTGACACCGACGTTATAGTATGACAAACGTTTAATAAAATACATTACCAAATGTGAAAGTCTATATACTAACCCTTCAAGCATTTTAAAGTAACTGAATATTTTGGAAATTACAATGAATTTTCTTCTGAATTCATCAAGAAAAGATTAATTTAGAGGATCAAGTCTAGTTGAGGTTTCTGGAAGTTACCGCAGTCTGAAGTGGTTCAACGATTGATATCTGTAAAGTCAATATCAAAGATAACAATTAAAAACGAAATTTTGTTAGACAGTTGACATGCAAGCAACAGCAATTTCCTCTCCCTCAATTTCCAAACTTGCGGGAAGTTATCTGAATACTTCACTGAAGTAAATTCGTTGTGGCGTCCCCCCCCCCCCCCCCCTCCTCCCACTGTATAGGAAGTCTGATACGATCGAGCTGACATGATCAAAAGTACTCATAATCTAGGTGCTAGGTACAACTTATACTGATGTTGTATGAGAAAGTAGATGTGGCGCCGCAATAGATAACTTCTAAGAAATCAGATGATATGCACTCAAAACGATAATAACACGCAACTATTATAAACGTGTGACACACTTCGACAGCTTTCATCGAGTTCCAAGCCCCAGAAAACGAGATTAATGTATTACGTTAGTTACATAGAGCGTTGGAAATGGGAGCTGGCGAGTTTCCTTAACGATTGAATAAATGAGCTCTTAGCCTGACGCTGTCAGAACGAACTAATAGCTTCCTGTATAATCACCTCATTTGCCGGCAGAACTCGAAACTCTAATGACATAAAGAATAAGCTCAGACAGAATCTTTAAGAGAAAAATGTCTTCCGTTTTCTTTGTGTAGGTTATCAGTTGACTTCCCGATAGCATATAAATCGTTCCTTCTTCAATTGAAAGAGACTAAAATATGCACTATCTCCAAAAGTAAATTTTGTTGCTCATGTAGGGGGCATTAATTTTAATTTTCTTTACCCTCTGTTTGACCCATCTGCCTAACACCACACGATACTCATCATAATATAAGCACAGTCTCGTGCAAACACGATACAAAAATACTGTTTTAAATGTGAAATATATACATTACTTTACTACTTTTCAGTTTCTTACCATTACAGTTACATCATGTTCTTTGGATGCCATCGTTATTTGTGACAGTGAAGAGCTGCATTTCGGGCACTCTTCACCATTTACTTTCAACATACATAGACCTTTCAAAGCTCCCCCCTAAATCCACGGAAGACTACTCAAGGGAAACTGTATAGGAATCACTCGTTCATAGAGCAAACCACCGTAGACCTAAATACGGAAATCAATTTCTTATAGATAATGGCAATGCCAGTACATTCTTGAAAGACTTTTCAGAAATTACCAAACACTGACTGAGAAGTGGAGAATGTATTTAATCCTCTGGCCAACTGGGAGGTGTAGGATGAAATTGGTTTACTTTCAACGTTAACTGAAGTCCGACAGGCATCGATTCCTGCAAGGAACTCAGAGCAGCTGATCATAATTGTGTACCTGCAGAAATCATAGTCGTAGGCGCTAATGTATAGGCGGTAAGGTGCTAATCAGCCACCTCCTTGATTTCATAACATATTTGACCAAGAGTAGATACTACTATGTATGGTGGATAACATTGAAGAAATTATGTAAGTGTCTGCCTTATTGCCTGTGGGTAAAATCATATCTCGGATGCAATGAAACGTTATTTTCATGTTATCAGAAGAGATTCTACTCGAAACACGGTGTGAATTCATCCGAGACAAGGTGTAATACATACAAATTTCATTGTGTTAAAGGAATGCAACAAGTCTTACGGAAAGACGTCTCTGCATAGCAAGAAAACATTTTAAGAATGATTCCTAAGGGAGAGACTGTTTTTCGCCAGTAACTGCAAACAGTGCAATAAGATGTAACCACTCTGGCTGGAGTGCCACAAGGTTCAGTTCAGGGACTTGCGTTTTCCATCACATATGCCGCAACAAAGCAGGCAGGGGATATGTCTACCCTATGCGTCGTGATACTGTACTCATCAAGCACATCAGTTGCTGGACTCTTCCAGAGATATCTAAACAAAATAACACAGTGGGGTAATGTCGGGAGAACATTTCTGAACAATCTAATATCAAACTCGTAATACTTTAAGATTAAAAATGAGATCGACAGGAAGTGCAAAATGGCTAAGGAGGGACGGCTAGAAGACTAATGTAAGGATGTAGAGGCTTACCTCACTAGGGGTAAGATAGATACTGCCTACAAGAAAATTAAAGAGACCTTTGGAGAAAAGAGAACCACTTCTATGAACATCAAAAGATCACATGGAAACCCAGTTCTAAGCAAAGAAGGGAAAGGAGAAAGGTGGAAGGAGTATATAGAGGGTCTAAACAAGGGCTATCGACCTGAGGACAATATTATGGAAATGGAAGAGGATGTAGGTGGAGGTGAAATGGGAGATATGATACTGCGTGTAGAGTTTGACAGAGCACTGAAAGACTTAAGTCGAAACAAGGCCTCAGGAGTAGACAACATTCCATTAGAACTACTGACAAAACTCCACCATGTGGTGAGCAAGATGTATGAGACAGGCAAAATACCCTCAGACTTCAAGAGGAATATAATAATTCCAATCCCATAGAAAGTGGGTGTTAACAGTGGCAGATGTGAAAATTACAGAACTATCACTTTAATAAATCAGAGAGCAAAAAACTAACGCTAATTCCTTACAGACGAATGGAAAAACTAGTAGAAGTCCACCTCGGGGATGATCAGTTTGGCTTAAGTAGAAATATTGGAACGCAGGAGACAATACTGACAACACGACTTATCTTCGAAGACAGATTAAGGAAAGGCAAACCTACGTTTCTAGCATTTGTAGACTTAGAGAAAGCTTTTGGCAATGGTAAAATACAGGGAGCGGAAGGCTATTTACAATTTGTACAGAAACCAGATGGCAGTTCTAAGAGTCGAGGGGAATGAAAGGGAAACAGTGGTTGGGAAAGGAGCGAGACAGGGTTTTAGCCTCTCCCGATGTTATTCAATCCGTATATTGAGCAAGCAGTAAAGGAAACAAAAGATAAATTCGTAGTAGGTATTAAAATCCAGGGAGAAGAAATAACAAAACTTTGAGGTTCGCCGATGACATTGTAATTCTGTCAGAGACAGCAAAGGACTTGGAAGAGCAGTTGAACGGAATGGACAGTGTCTTGTAAGGAGGACATAAGATGAACATCAACAAAAGCAAAATGAGGATAATGAAATCTAGTCGAATTAAGTCGGGCGATGCTGAGGGGATTAGATTAGGAATTGAGACACTTAAAGTAGTGAAGGAGTTTTGCTATTTGGGGATCGAATTAACTGATGACGTCGAAGTAGAGAGGATGTCAAATGTAGACTGGCAATGGCACGGAAAGCGTTTCTGATGAAGAGAAATTTGTTTCATCAAGTATAGATTTAAGTTTCAGGAAGTCGTTCCTGAAAGTATTTGTATGGAGTGTAGCCATGTACAGAAGTGAAACATGGACGATAAATAGTTTTAGACAAGAAGAGAATAGAAGCTTTCGAACCTTGGTGCTACAGAAGAATGCTGAAGATTAGATAGGTAGATCACATAAGTAATGAGGAGGTGTTGAACAGAATTAGGGAGAAGAGGAGTTTGTTGCACTACTTGATTAGAAGAAGAGATCGGTTGGCTGGACATGTTCTGAGGCATCAAGGGATCACCAATTTAGAATTGGAGGGCAGCGTGGAGGGTAAAAGAGTAGTGGGACTCCAAGAGATGAATACACTAAGCAGATTTAGAAGGATGTGGGTTGCAGTAACTACTGGGAAATGAAGAAGCTTGCACAGGATAGAGTAGCATGCAGAGGTGCATCACACCAGTGTCTGGACTGAAGACCACAACAACAACAATCTTCCAGAGCGAAGTCTTCAGAAAAAAATAATTAATTCATACTTATACGAATATATCTTACTCGTCCGTACGTTACTGATCAGTAAATACAAAAAAAAATTAATAAACCAAATTCTAAGACATCCGTTTCAAATTGGTTCAAATTGCTCTGAGCACTATGGGACTTAACATCTGTGGTCATCAGTCCTCTAGAACGTAGAGCTACTTAAACCTAACTAACCTAAGGACATCACACACATTCATGCTCAAGGCAGGATTCGAACCTGTGACCGTAGAGGTCCCGCTGTTCCAGACTGAAGCGCCTAGAACCGCGCGGCTACACCGGCAGGCAAATCTATTTCATCAAAATATTTCTGTATGTGGAATCAACACTTCATATTTTACTAATACATACACTATCTGATAAAAATTATAAGCACATGCCTATGTACTGCAAAACTGTCCACTACATGTTACGAGAGATGGAGCTTCTATTGTGAAAGCAGGTGCTGAGTACCGTGTTGTCAGTAATGAAGCACTGACACCAGACGTTGGTCAGAAAAGCTCAGTGACTTGGAATGTGGGTTCACCATTAGAGGTCACTTGACCAACGACTCCACCAGGGACATTTCAACCCTTCTGCAGCCGCCCAGGTCTACTGCTGGTGATGTGACTGTGGAAACGGGAAGGAACGACCGCAGCTGAACCAAGACCAGGCATAAGTTATGTAGTGTCGAACAGGGACCAACTAGCATTGAGGAGGAACGAATATGGATAAAATGATACACAGTAAGGAAGAAACCTATAAAATGACACTCATTCGCTCACTCCCAACTCACCCGCGTTGATTCATAGTCACTCTATCTCGTATGCTGTAAGACAACGGAGAAAGCATGACATGTGCAATAGTTGGGATTAAAACAGAAATAAAACGACAGAGGAGCTAGAAGGAAGACATAAGGAAATATGACTGGCTGACACCTCACAAAAAAAAAAAAAAAAAAAAAAAAAAAAAAAAAAAGGAGCCAATCAACCTATTAACATATTACGAATATCTCCCTAAAATTTTATAAAACAAGTGGAAAAATCACAAAACAATAAAATTTTCACCACATTTATTTGTACGTTACTTAAAATACGAGTATAGTGCCAAATCTAACGCTGCTCTCTGGCCTCTGATAAAATGTGGCGCACAGTGATCTGTATGCTAAAACGCCACGCATTTGAGGGTTCTCTCCCCGGAGCAAGAAGCCGTGCGTCGTAGGGATGTGGCCAAAACGAAGACAGGTTAGGAGAACATCGTCCCGTCTGTGTGGCTGGAAGGGAGTACGCTACGGCCGCTTTGTGTGCCTTACTAGACAGACGTTATTGTCTGTCACTTCCAGCTACTCATCTTCCCATCGACGCATGATTCTGTACCTTAACAGCGAGACTACAGCATACAGAGGGGACGACATACTGAACCAACAGAGGATTGCCACACACCTCTTTGACTGCTACGTCCACGCTTTCGTCCCCGCAATACCTCTGTGCCTTGGCACCCAGCAGTAAGACGCCTCCATTCCCAAACTTTGTAAGTCGAGAAGGACTGCTTGATCGGCTGGATAGAAGCGTTGCAGATAGTGACAGGCACTCAGGGAGTCAGAACAGACGAGGAATTGTGAAGGCATGGTACATCTCATCTGTTCCAGCGCCCTCAAGATCGTGGATACTGAAACCTGGAGGCAAGCGAATCATGAGGCCACGATCCGCGAAAACAGAGCAACCAACACAGCCCTCCTGTTTAGACCCATCCGTGAACACAGCTACATAATTTTAGTGCTCTTTCGAATGTCAGACGATACAGTATTAAAAATAGAAGCAGGAGTGCAATCTCCCCTGCACTGCACTAAATTTGGAATTACTCTGTACCTCTGCAGCAACGACGGTGGCAGTCGGTTAAAAACCCGGACTTGAGTCTGTATACGCGCTGCACCAAGGAACTCTGAAACACAGTTCCCGCCGATCTCTAACAGCGTCGTTGTCTGTGGACGACTGGTAAAGAGGCGTTCCATAGCTGGAATAACAACGGTATGATATGCTATGGAGTGGCGAGGAACGCGCACGCCTCACACGATGAGCAGCTGCCGCCTGACGGTAAGTGGCGTTTCAGCAGCCTTGGCACAGAGCTGCGTACGGGAATGGTCCTGTAGGCACCCGGGCCAGCCTGGTGCCGTCATGGCGTACATCGTCATCTATCTGCCGGTAAAGAGGCCTCGGTGACCCATACCTGTACACCCTAGTCCAGCCGTCACTACACAAAGGCCCTATAAATCTGGAGCAAACACGCCCTGTCTGCTCCACAGGACGTGAGGCTAGGACACTTCAGTATATGCCTCCTGGACTCTTGCCCTCACGTCCTTGAGATGTGGCAACCATGACAGTTTTCAGTCAAAAATAAGGCCCAAAAATTTCACTGAGTCCTTAAAAGGGAGAATAGCGTCCCACATATGCAAGTCAAGGGAATTAAAAAGACGACGAGAACGATTAAAATGAACACGTACAGACTTCTCTACAGAAAATGGAAAACCAGAATTTGCAGCCCGCTCTTCCAGCCTCTTCACTGACAGCTCCGCAGAAGCCCGTAAAATTGTCCACAAATAAGGAGCGTAGAACAGGAACCCGTACTGTGGACCTGGTACTGTTGATGGCTATGGCTTGAAACAACGACCTTGGAAACGCCATTCTCTAGCACAGAACAATCTGACAGCACGTCACAGACTCTGCAGCTCATAAGGCATCTTGGGAGGAAGGAGCGAATGAAGATGGTGAGATGCCTACGAAATGATGTAGTTGACTGAGAATGCTGCGTTCCAAGTAGTTTCGTTCACCTTACTAACGTCAAAAATTACCCCTAGATATTATTTTTACGTAGATACAGGTTGTCGACAGGTGACCATCATCTTCTGCATCTCCACTGAGAGCTGCTAAGGTGCTGCCTGGTGCCTAATATCCAAACTAGACGACGGTTGACCATCCATTGTAGGGCTTTTCCTACACAGCTCCTTAAGGTGATTCTCCGATTACTGGTGGCACACATGTGGACCTCTCCTAGGAAGCTCCTCATGAGCCACATGTCAGTTAATAACACAAGAAAAAAGATGAACTATATATTGCCACGGATTGGTTCATGACTTCAGGTATAATGCTTCGGTCAGAAGTTATCCTTTTCGAGGTTAGCGACAGTAGCTATCGGGAACGAGTGGAATCAAATGTGTTACTTTTCTTCCAAAAAAGATACAGATTTCGTAGTAATTGGACCCATATAGCCACTAAATTCCTTTCACTGTTATGATGCCACCGATTGGTCTCCACTTCATCCTCACCCTTCAGTCATCCTGGACGGAAGACCTACAAGGGTATGTGTATAGCACGGAACTTACATGGCATTTAAGGTTGGATTCCGAAGACGGCGTTGACAATTTTCTTTAGAGGAACACGAAATATATTTTCACGACGGTTACAGGACTTGCTCCCAGTTCTGCAGTTAGCCTAAATGTTAACATTAATACTAATAGAGGTTAATTATTCAGTCACGAAGACGAACATACGCGGAAGCCTAAAGGTGACCCTCGACGCCACTGGGAGACGCTGTAGACCGGGAGGAATGAGGTAAGAATTGAGGAGAGGAAAGGAATATGTGGAAAACACAAACAAGGAGACGGAACAGGATGACAGGACATCTGTTATTTCTGTTAAGAGATCAGGGAATGACTTCCATGGCACAAGAGAGAGCTGTAGAGGGCAAAAACTGTAGAGGAAGTCAGAGGTTGAAATAAATCCAGCAAATACTTGAGGACATAAGTTGCAATTTGTGCTACTCTGAGATGAAGCGGATGGCACAGGGATGTAGAGAGCCTGTACCTACGAAAACTAGACTCAAGATAAACCTCGCCTCCGGAAGTCAGGTCATCAAATTCGTGTCGATCTCATTCCTGAAAGATGAAATACTTTGAAAAGCGCAGTTTCGAGATATGGGCTGCACTATGTAACAGACAAACGATGGAATGCTAATGGGGAAGACAAACGACGGAAAAAATCAGTTAGGAATGCAAATGAACTCGAAAGATTGTGCTCCAGGAGTTAACAATAAGTCAGCTCTTGCTGCCATTAGTTCTACCTGTGTATAGTTATTGTAGAACATGGACATACACTGGTGAGCCAAACCTTGTGACGACCAGCTTAATAGCTTGTTGGATCAACTTTGTAGCGTAATACATCACCGATTCTGTGTATCATCGATTCTACAGTTCGTTGGTCGATTTGTGGAGCTACGTGGCACCACGCATCTACGGTATCCTGAGTGAAAGTAATGGGCAATGGGTTCGAATCCTGACTCGGGCATGGGTGTGTGTGATGTCCTTAGGTTAGTCTGGTTAAGCAGTTCTAAGTTCTAGGGGACTGATGACCACAGACGTTAAGTCCCATAGTGCTCAGTGCCATTTTGAACCATCATGCATATCAGATTATCATCTGCTGTACACGATGGAAACACAGTCCAAATGATGAAGTATTGTTCTGACCCACTGTTGTCAATATGACACAGTCTTCAGAAACTCCTTAACCACAAGTGTTTCACTTTAGGCCCGGATACAGGCAGTCGTTATTAAACCATTACTTCTTAAGTATTTGCAGCTTTACATCATTCTTCTTGCCGTCGACGAACAGGTAATCAACTACTTAACAACAAACAACTAACTAGACGAATACCAATCACCTTCTAGCAAACATCTCAGCACAACATCTGCTTTCATAAAAGCAACAGACGACTTGGAGCTTGCCAGAAGGTGATTATCATATGCTTCATAGACTTTAGCGAAGTCTTTGACACTGTCTAAATTGACATTTTACTTGCCAAACTTGGCAGCCTAAGTTTCTCTCCAAGTGCAGTGTGTCATATCCGGCACCATAATGTTGCAATGGAGACATTTAGTATCACGCGTCTTTCCATTGTATGTCGATGTTTTGCTATCAGTTTAGTCCTATTGTATATACCACATGCATACTGTTGAGCTAGAGTTGTATCTGAGTGAGAAACGAGGAACTCGAATACAACTATAGAGAATTTCCGTACTGACCTGCGTGCACTATCAAGTTGGGCACGGAATACGGGTTTAAGTCTCAACCTATTTAAAACGCAAGCAGTCATGGTTGGTCATTCTATTCATAAGCCCGAAAGAGTGGGAGTCCCTACCATTTTTAATCCTCAATAAGACAGTTATCAGTTTCTTTCCCTTTGCAAAGAGTCTAGGAGCAATGAAAGATGAAAAGCTAACGAAGCTGGGCACATAGCTACAACATGAGAGAAGGCATTGGTACCCACCTTAGCGCTACTGAGCTATATAAAGCTCTGTCCTTTTGACCCGAGAAAGAAACTTCTAGGAACGCTGATGAATGCCTGCGTTCGATACATCTGATAATCTCGATGCTTTGATCATTGACATCTATACTAGCTACGTCCAGAAGATTTCCTTACGGTGTACCCCTGCTGTCCTATAAACGTTCACTGTCCCTCATAATTCTCCTCGGCCTTTTTCCTCTTGCCTGAAGAACACCGCGGAAACACTCGTTGCGATCAGACCACTTTGTCGGTGTCTTTTTCACTAGCAGGAACCTCACTCTGTAACGACTTCCCTAATTATATCAGAAAACTGAATAACATTTCCAGTCTCAAAATACAGTACATGACATTCCTACTGATGCGACAATTATCATCTGTATGCACTCGTGATGCTGGATATCTATCTTTCCCAACCAAACGTCCTCATTTCCCTATGCTTTACCTACATCTCTCATCCTCAAAATTTGCTATTTCAGAAAATATTACTTCTGTACATAAATAAATATATTTTGTATCACTATTATTATTATTATTATTAGAGGCAGCGGCAACAGTGGTAGTAGTACTACTACACTGCCAATATTAATTTTGTAGGTTCTTATTCGGTATATTTTATTCCAGTTCTCTCCTCATATATTCAGATCATTCAAGTTCTATTAATGCTATTGTATTATTATTTTGCGTACTAAAATTATTGTTATATCTTTTGTAACTATGATATAAGAAAAAACAAAAAATATATAAAACCCTGGCCCGATGCAAGAGGAGGTCTAAAGACCAACTCTGATGAGGTTAAATAAATAAACAAACACGTAGTACGTGCAATTATGAGCAATCCACACTAAAGTTAGTGCATGTGTTTCTATATTAGAGGTTTAATCTCGTGTTAGAAACTGTAAGCGCCAGCCGAAGTGGCCGAGTGGTTCTAGGCGCTACAGTTTGGAACTACGCGACCGCTACGGTCGCAGGTTCGAATCCTGCCTCGGGCATGGATGTGTGTGATGTCATTAGGTTAGTTGGGTTTAAGTAGTTCTAAGTTCTAGGGGACTCATGACCACAGCAGTTAAGTTCCGTAGTGCTCAGAGCCATTTGAACCAGTAACTGAAAGCGTAAATTTATTCAGTTTCAAACGCAGTTGTTGCTCATTTTCGTTTAGTAAGCCAGTCAGTCAGGCCTGAGGTGTTGCATGTTCACATCTCCAGAGCGGCAAGTTACGTACTTAGCGTTTCTTGTGTTTTCCTATTAGCGTAATTTCGAGAGTGTTTTTCTAAGAGGTTTAATCTCGTGTTTTCAGTTACAATTCTAAATTCAGGCAGGCTGTAGCGCAGTTTCCTTCTCTCCTGAACTGACAGCTACGAAGGTCATTACGGCAACAGAGTCCATTGGTGACGCAAACAGGGTAGCAAGTTGCTTATCTAGGTATTACGTCAAGGAGGATAGCAAGTTCCATATATAAGTTTCTGTGTGCTCTTTTAGTTCTTCAGTTAGTCTTGTAAGGATGGGTAGAATGTGTGCATACTGGGTGGTGCCGCTGGAGGAGCTGTCGCAGTTCGCGACAGCCGGACACACTTTTGGCTACTGACAACCGCTTTCGCGCTGCTGCCTAGGGGTGTAGCGGCGGCAGAGAATCTGGCGCTTCTCATGGAAACCACAGTCGTCGCTTGTTTCGCGGAGTGAGTGGCGGGATGGTGGCGCGTTCGAATCGCTCGAGTCCGAGGGCAAATGTGTAGGTTGACCGTCTGGCCTGTTCATCGTTGAGTGAGCAGCTGGCCGTTCTTTAGACGGGTCCGTGCAGGCAGCCGTGGCCAGTGGTTTGCTAGTTATCGGACGCTTCACCATTATGCGCGTAACGGAGCTCCTTAGAAAGATAGCTGTCAGAGATGGAAAGAAACGAAATGTGCACTCGTTTTGTCTGCCAGGGGGCCTCATCCGGGATGTGGTGACTACCTTGCCTGCCGCTATCGAGCGTGCAGGATGCAATCGTATCTTAGTTGTGACTCGGATATGTGAAAATCGCACCCAGTGAAAATCGCACCCTGCAAGAAATCTGTGAAATTCGCACCCAGTTTGCTGGACGCTACCTGCTCCCCCAAAGAAAGCACGTTTTGACAGATGTGAAAATTACCGAACTATCAGTTTAATAAGCCATGGCTGAAAAGTACTAACGAATAGTAGAAGCTGACCTCGTGGAAGAACAGTGTGGATTCCATAAAAATATTAGAACACGTGAGGCAATACTGACCCTACTGCTTATCTTAGAAGCTACAGTAAGGAAAGGCAAACCTACGTTTCTAGCATTTGTGGAAGGTTTAATGACAATGTTGACTGGAATACTCTCTTTCAAATTCTGAAGGTGGAAGGGGTAAAATACAGGGAGCGAAAGGCTATTTACAATTTATACAGAAACCAGATGCCAATTATAAGAGTCGAGGGACATTAAAGGGAAGCAGTGGTTGGGAAGGGAGTGAGACAGGGTTGTAGCCTCTCCCCGACGTTATTCAATCTGTATATTGAGCAAGCAGTGAAGGAAACAAAAGAAAAGTTCAGAGAAGGACATTAAAATCTATGGAGAAGAAATAAAAATGTTGAGGTTTGCCAATGACATTGTAATTCTGTCACAAAGACAGCAAAGGACTTGAAAGAGCAGTTGAATGGAATGGACATTGTCTTGAAAGGAGGATATAAGATGAACATCAACAAAAGCAAAACGAGGATAATGGAATGTAGTCAAATTAAGTCGGGTGATGCTGAGGGAATTAGATTAGGAAATGAGGCACTTAAAGTAGTAAAGGAGTTTAGCTATTTGGGGAGCAAAATAACTGACGAGAGGATATAAAATGTAGATTGGCAATGGCAAGGAAAGCGTTTCTGAAGAAGAGAAATTTGTTAACATCGAGTATAGATTGAAGAGTCAGGAAGCCGTTTCTGAAAGTATTGTATGGAAGCGAAACATGGACAACAAGTAGTTTGGACAAGATGAGAATAGAAGCTTTCCAAATGTGGTGCTACAGAAGAATGCTGAAGGTTGGATGGGTAGATCACATAACTAATGAGGAGGTATTGAATAGGATTGGGGAGAAGAGAAGTTTGTGGCACAACTTGACTAGAAGTAGGGATCGGTTGGTACGACATGTTCTGAGGCATCAATGGGTCACCAATTTAGTATTGGAGGTCAGTGTGGAGGGTAAAAATCGTAGAGGGAGACCAAGAGATGAATACACTAAGCAGATTTAGAAGGATGTAGGTTGCAGTAAGTATTCGGAGATGAAGAAGCTAGCACAGAATAGAGTAACATGGAGAGCTGCATCAAACCAGTCTCAGGACTGAAGTCCCCAACAACAACAAGAACCTGCTCAAGGTCAAAGCCTACCGGCGCCCCCAGGAGTTGTCACCCACCGGAAACGAGCCCTGTGCGACATGGCCTATACCGGGGCCGCTGAAACATGTCACTTCAAGGTCGCTCCCCAAGCGCCGTAGAGTTGGTAGTATAACCAACAAACAAGCGAGGAACGGGAGGCGCCGTGTCTACTGAACCAATAACAGCACCGAACAAAAGCCGGTTGCGGCGTCGACGCTACCACGTTGCCGGCTTCCGTGTAAACATTGTACGTTAATGCGTGAACGCCAGCTGTTGTGTTGTGTTACCGCCTCAACTACAATTTTTATTTGTTAAACAATGTCTTTAAAATGATGTCGTTCACCAAGCGACAATCCGTTGCGCCGTGGAGTGCCATTAAAAATAGTCAAGCTTTGGAATTACTACGGAGAACGCGTGAGTGTTACGAGCAAGAAAATGAATTTGTTTCTGTTCATGGGCATGCGTCGATTTCTGCCGATAAATTCTTAGAGCTTACATCGAGAACTCTAGTGAAAGAATAGTTACAAGGACAGGGGTGCTACTTCAAGACGGACAAGACAGTGAAATAAACAGTGTGGAAAAAAGCCCCTGTGGAAGAAACAGTGTATTTTTAAGTACTCCGGGCAAGAAAAAGAAGCAGCCTCGTCCTATTACAGATATTTATTCTCACCAATCCGATGCAATTCGTCGGCACATATACGGATACTATAAAATGAATGAATACCCCACAATAGCAAAGCTGCTAATTTCTTTAAAAGAATGCGAACTTCTCTAAGGGGAGATAACGTCACTTAAGATATTAAAAAGTGTGGCCATCCGTTTTAAAAAGTTAGATGGACGAAAACTATTACTAGGAAAATCTCATGTCGTTGCAGATCGTACCATTTTCTTACACAAAATTGTAGGAAAGGACATGCATTCAGTCATATGGTTAGACAAAACCTGGGTCAACGCTGGAGAATCAGTTGAAAAATGCTGGATAGATGATTCTCCGAATAGCAGCGGTCATCAGCCAACAGGAAGAGGATCACGAATAATTGTGGCACATGCAGGATCTTCAAACGGCTTTGTTTCTGAAGGACTAGTTTTTCGATCGAAAAAAACCAGTGACTATTATGAGGATATGGACCACCCACGGTTTCTACAGTGGTTTAGAAATGTGTTGCTCCAGTTTAGTGTTCCAACAGTTTTTCTGATGGACAATGCACCGTACCATTCTGTGATTTTAGATAAACCTCCCACCACTAGTGACCGTAAAGAAAGGATGGTGCAGTGGTTGCACGCGAGAGACATTGCTGCAGACATGAGCATGACGAAATTGCTGTTACACTCGCTCGTCAAACAAAATAAGCCTGACGTTGTAGATGAAACTGCAAGCGAACAGGGTCTCTTGGTAATTAGGCTACCGCCTTATCCCTGTCATTTTAATCCAATTGAATTGGTTTGGAGTGAAGTGAAGGCGTACATTAGAAGTAACAATAAGAGTGCTACGTGAAGGTCTTGCTACGGTAGATGCTACCTCATGGAGAAAAAAAGTAAACCACGTTGCTAAACTGATAAGAGAAGCACAGACTATAGATGGCATTTTAAATGAAAACGAACAGTTAATTATTTCTCTTAGCGATGACGATGATGATGATGATAACAAAGACAACGGTTTTGGCGCCGATTCCGATGACAGTGAAGGAGAACTGGGTGGAATTGCACCATTGACATCGTAAATTGGTGAGTGTAAATGTATACGGAATTAATTTTTTTTCTCTCAGCATTCAGTTAGGCTATGTATGTTTTGCTTTATTTCCTTCTATGAGTGTGGACAACGTGTTATTTGGTATGCTTAGATTTGCATTATTATACGACATTTTACATGCAGCTATTACTGTAACAATTTGGACGACTTTTCATAGGTATTACCATTAACTTCAGGTGTTGTTATTTCCCAGTTTAATATACTATCAAACGCTTAATCTCCTTCGTCGTTCTCTTCATTATTAGAAAAACGTACTTTGACGCACTTACGTATAAACGTTGACTGTAGCTTACATTCACAAAACGTACTTCGGAATTGTGGTCGTGTGCGGTGGCAACTATTGCAACCTCACAATCGCAATGTAGCCAACCACACGCGAGCTGTTAAGTGACAATTTCACCGGTCCGGGCTTACCTGCACTCGGGAGGTCTTCGTCCACTCAAATGACTGACCGCGTGGGCTAGTCACTATCAGTGTGAGTCTAACTTTCGGAGTGTTCAGCTCGTTCGCCTTGTATCCCTGTGTGCTTATACGTTCGATATGGAACTGTCATCAACCACCCACGGTAAACCACTATGAGGGTTACTCGTACATCGTAAAGAGAACCAAAGCAGATGGGACTGTGATATGGCGCTTTTCCGAACATAGAACAACATATTGCCGAGGAACGCTTTAGAACTAAAGGCTGTACCGTGCTTACTTCGAAAGAGCATTAATGTGGAGCAAGGCATGACCCTCGCTTATAAATAAAAAAGACGTTGAATCAGGCGAAGAAGAGATTAAGAGAGGAAGAGACTTCGATTTCTAATACATATACTGAAGTGTTAGGCGACTTGCTCAATAGCGGGTATGATTTTGTTGCCGGAATGCCAGAACAGCAAGCAATGAAGGGGATGTTCGGGGCCAAAACAGCACGGTTTTAGAGACCAATATCGTATGATGAAACTCGAAACTCAACTTGCCCTTTTCTCACCGCCCCCCCGTCCTATGCTGAAAACTATGGATGAAGGGTGTAACCTCCCCACTGTATTTATTTCTAAATGAAATTTAGCAAAAATTTACTTTCTACTCAATAGCAGTCTATATATCACCAAAACTATTTCCCCACAAAGTTTTATACAACTTAAACTGGTGTGCTATCCTCTGACCAAACAGAACATAATTTTAACAGAATGCAACTTGTATTTAAACTAAATGCGTAACTGAAATAAAACAATTATCTGGGCCTAATCAAAATTTCCACTTACCTCGCATCTTAAAACACAGCTGCCGATTTCTTGAAAGTAAAAACGGCTAAAATGGCTCCGAGACTATGGAACTTACTATCTGACATCATCAGTCACCTAACTAACCTAAGGACATCACACATATCCATGCTCGAGGCAGGATTCGAACCTGCGACCGTAGCGGTCGCGCGGTTCCAGACTGAATCGCCTACAACTGCTCGACCACACCGAGCGGCACTTTGAAAACACAAACAAGCAGGCAGCGGCTAAATTAGATTTCTGTTTCTAAACACATATTCCAACTGTTGCATGTAATAATGCTATTGACAAACAATGGGGTGGAGAGAATAAGTATTCCTGTAAAATGGCATTCCAAGAAAAAGATTTTAGAATGAAGTTAGTACTCAAAAAGACAAGGTAAAACTTCGCGTGATCTTCACACATAATATTGGTCTGGACGATACTGTGCTTCATAAAGTGAACAATGACTAAAAAAGAGAACAATGTTAACAGAGAATTTCCATAAAAACCAAACAGCTTAATCACTTAATATGTTAATACATATACAGGGTGTTACAAAAATGTACGGCCAAACTTTCAGGAAAAATTCCTCACACATAAATAAGAAAAGACGTTTTGTGGACATATGTCCGGAAACGCTTGATTTCCATGTTAGAGCTCATTTTAGTTTCGTCAGTATGTACTGTACTTCCTCGATTCACCGCCATGATTTCAGACGGGATACTCTACCTGCGCTGCTAGAACATGTGCCTTTACGACACAACATGTGGTTCACGCACGATGGAGGTCCTGCACATTTCAGTCGAAGTGTTCGTACACTTCTCAACAACAGATTCGGTGACTGATGGAATGGTAGAGGCGGACCAATTCCGTGGCCTCCACGCTCTCCTGACCTCAACCCTCTTGACTTTCATTTATGGGGGCATTTGAAAGGTCTTGTCTACACAACCCCGGTACCAAATGTAGAGACTCTTCGTACTCGTATTGTGAACGGCTGTGATACAATACGCCATTCTCCAGGGCTGCATCAGCGCATCAGGGATTCCGTCCGACGGAGGGTGGATGCAGGTATCCTCGCTAACGGAGGACATTTTGAACATTTCCTGTAACAAAGTGTTTGAAGTCGGGCTGGTACGTTCTGTTGCTGTGTGTTTCCATTTCATGATTAATGTGATTGGAAGAGAAGCAATAAAATGAGCTCTAACATGGAAAGTAAGCGTTTCCGGGCACATGTCCACATAACATATTTTCTTTATTTATGTGTGGGGAATGTTTCCTGAAAGTTTGGCCGTACCTTTTTGTAACACCCTGTATACATCGTATTCATCCTTGCTCTCCTTTACAACCAATCTTTCTTCATCTAACATATACTCTCACAAGTCAACGCAGCACTACGGAATACGCCTATCACCTATCAGACTTCAACTAAGACAGAGCGCCTATCACCTATCAGACTTCAACTAAGAAAGTATCAGTCTACGCAGAGCCAAAGACTGTACCACCAAGACCAAGGATCGTTTAACAGTAGCTTAACTTGCTCTCTCTCTCTGACGTGCGCATCGATGACACACAAAAACCAAAATGATGTAACTGCCTTACAAGGACAACCGGTAAATTCCTCATTTCTAGTCTCCCGAATAGCATTTGTCACCGTACCGCACAGTGGACTTCTAATGAAGGTACGTATGGAATAGGTTCCCAGATATGTGAGTCGCTCGAAGATTTCTTCAGTAATAGAAACCAGTGTGTTTTCCACGACGGTGAGTGTTCATCAGAGACAAGGGCGTCGATAGGTGCACCCCAGAGAAATGTAATCGGACTGCTGTTATTTTATGGTCTGGGGGACACGGTGGGCAGGAGTCTGTCGTAGATTGCTCTGGTGCTCTGGTGTACGCGAATGTGTGGACGTTGAGTGACTATAGGAGCATACAAGATGAGTTGGAGAAAATGTCTAGTTGATATGATTAGCAGTCTGCTCTACATGTAGGTAAATGTAGCTTAATGTGAATGAGTAGAAAAAACAAATTCTTAAAGTTAGATTACAGCATTAGTTGTATCCTGCATGACACAGTCACGTCGTTTAAATATCTGGGAGTAGCGTTGCAAGCGATATGAAATGGAACAGTCATGTGAGGACCGTGGCAGGGAAGGAGATTCGTCGACTTCGGTTTATTGGTAGAATTTAAGGTAAGATATGTTCACCTGCAAAAGAGGCCGCCTGTGCAACGTATTCTTGAGTACTGCTCGAGTGTTTAGGGTCCGCACCAGGTAGGATTGAAGGAAGACATGGAAGCAGTTCAGACGGGCTGTTAGATTTGTTACCGGTAAGTAACAACGCATAAATATTTAAGAGGTGGTTCGGGAACTCAAATGCGAATATCTGGAGGGAAGGCGGCGTTCTTTTCGCGGGGTACAGTTGAGAAAATTTAGAGTAGCGTCGTTTCAAGCTGACCCCTGAACGATTCTACTGCTGCCGACATACATCTCGCGTATGGACCATGAAGATAACGTAAGAGAAACCACGGCTCGTACGGAAGCATAAAGATAGTAATTTTTCTCTCGATCTATTTGCGAGTGGAATATGAAAGGAAATGACTAGAAATGGTGCGGGGTACACTCCGCCACGCACCTTTGGGTCGATTGCGGAGTATTTAGGTAGGCGTAAATGTACATTAGAAGGAGATTAATCCAGTATGACTTCCTGAATCTCTATGAAACAGTAGTAAGTCGGCTATGATTGGTCAACTGCAAGTCCAAACATACAACTGTGCTGTAGGTCAAAATACCGTCCGCCCCCGGTAGCTGAATGGTATTGGGCGACACGGCAGCTCAGGGTGTTCGGCCAGAAAGCCGGTACCTCTCTAATAAAGAAACAGAGTAAGGGAATCAACGATAAAACTGAACGTATGTCATGTGACGTCGACCCAGACAACATGCAACCAACAATATCGAACAAAATGAAAAGAAAGAGAAAAAAAGGATCAACATTCAGGTCTCACGCACAGCGCATCTTTAAAAAAATATTAAAATAAGTGGTCAGCACAACAGAATGTCAGTCCTAAGGGCCCGGTTCGATTCCCGGCTGGGTCGGAGATTTCTCCGTTCAGGAACTGGGTTTTGTGTTGTCCTAATCATCACCACCATTTCATCCACATCGACGTACAAGTCGCTGAATTGGCGTCAGCTCGAAAGATTTGCACCCGGCGAGCGGGCCCTAGTTACACGATATTTACCTTCAGTCAAAATACCAAGAGAAATGTTTTTTATGTTCTTATGAAAACATGTTGTTTGACGTTGGTTACTGTATCAGAATACTATTATGATTTGATGCTGGTAGTAAGCCAAGGCAAGCCACTGTGAATTGTGTAGCATGTGTGATCAAGACGGACATTCATGAATGAAACATCTCTTATGAGTGTGAACTTGGTCTGTGAAACAACGATGAACACAATAATACCAAAGTATATGTAGTTTAACAACAGAAATGTGGTGGTGGTTAGTGTTTAACGTCCCGTCGACAACGAGGTCATTAGAGACGGAGCGCAAGCTCGAGTTAGGGAAGGATTGGGAAGGAAATCGCCCGTGCCCTTTCAAAGGAACCATCCCGGCATTTGCCTGAAACGATTTAGGGAAATCACGGAAAACCTAAATCAGGATGGCCGGAGACGGGATTGAACCGTCGTCCTCCCAAATGCGAGTCCAGTGTGCTAACCACTGCACCATCTCGCTCGGTCACAGAAATGTGGGACACTTTATAATACACAGTAACAGTCAAGTGTTTAATCCTTTTTACTTAAATTGCCGTAACTCATTTCTGGTTTTGGTTATCTGACGTCTAACCACTGAAAACTATCACGACATCAGCTTCCAAAATTGGCAGCTTTCAGCAATGACCTCGTGAAGCTGAACGTAATTCAGACACACCTGAAGTAGTTATGGTAAGAGTTTTTATTTTAATGAAATTTTTATCCGTTTAGAAACTCCCCAGTTCACTTAGCAACAGTCGTACGCAACTAAGGACTATGTAACTGATGCCTCACTTCATTCAGGAACTACTGTAGATGGTGGAGGATTAGTTTTCTAAACTTAGTTCTGATTTACACAGGCAAGTTTAGTACTTACGTCATATTCTACTGTATCATCTGGTGTCTCAGATATTTCCCGTAAAATATAAAAATGTTCCACTTTAATCAACAATCTTGTGCGAAATATACTTTTAGCTAAATTAGGATTTTACATTAACGTAAGAAAAGTAGCTGTAAGCTTTCGTGACTATGTACGTTGTGTTCAAGAAAAGAACACATCACGAAAAATGTTATGTAATTCGTTCACCTAACATCTACAAACAAGACGAATACATTGCCACTACGAGGGAGATTTCGTAAATTGTAGACACTAATTTTTTTCACTTTTCTTTTCTACCTCACTTTCTAAACCTCCAATACAGCGTCCCTGCTTCTCTACGACAAAATCCCAATGTCCCGGAAGCTCTATTATTTGAAGCTGTCGTCGTCAAAATTTCCCCTTGTTATTTAGATTAAGATGTCAATACATCGAGTTGTTTATATGATGAACATATATACTGTATTCTTGGAAAACATGACGGTCTGTCCGAGTGAATATTTTCGCTACCGAGAAAATACGAGAAAAAATTTTACTCTTACAGTGTAAACCGGCAAAAATAAAAACATTAATGCTTTTAAAAAAAACACGAAATGTTTATCCACGAAGAATGAGGAAAGAATCGCTGACGTTGGGGATGGTGCATTCAAACTCTCTTGGCACATCAGAGTAAGGGGAAATGTAGATGTGTAATTTTTCAGCACTGTACTAAGATCACATATTAACTTATATTACATGCATATTACTGTTTGCGTTGGTATGTGATATTCTTTGAAAATTCTCTTAGAGATGTGGTCACAAGAATCCCAGGTTGTTTCTCACGCATGTGACTTCATTAGTGGCATTTAAAATATAATACTGGAAAGAAGTAAGACCCACATGGACACGTAGTGTACAAAATAAAATGTAAAAACATGCTAAGACCAACTCATAGGTCATGTTGAGGTCTTGTACAGAATCTACTCTGAACTATTACTTCGATATCATAAAGAGGAGTGAACGAACGGACCTACATTACGTACAAATAGTTTTTAAAAAACGTCTTATAGTTCAAATACAGGTTATTCCCAAATGATCTTTACAACTTCAATCAAGCATATTTCAGAAATGGATATAAGTAGAAAGGTGCGGTTTGCGGCATGGTGTCCCCATACACCTAAAATTTCAATAGCGTTTTAGCATAGTTCAGTGTGTGCTCCATCTGCAGTACGTGGTATATGTAAGCGATTTTCCAGTTTCCTCCGTGTGGGGTTAGCAGGTCCTCATTAACGCGTGCGGTTGCTGCTGTGATGTAGCACGTAGTTCCTGGAAGTACCGGACCGACGGCTCATCAGGAACATTCTTCACACAGTCTTACATAAAATAATGTAATACGGTTATGTCTCGAGACCTCTTCTGCCGATCCAGCGTCTTGTAAATGTGTCGGATAAAGCCTTCCTAACGATCGAGCCCAGTGAGGTCCCGATCCTGCTGGAGAAAAATGTCAGAGTGTAGATCATCACCCTGTGGAAATGAAATCTGTTCCAACCTGTCCAGTTAAACAGCCGAGGTTATTGATGTCTCTGCAAAGAAAGTCATGAATCAGATCGCACAGCTTGTTTACTTTTGAGGTGTGGCGCCCAATTTTCATACTAAAATGACCGTTCTCAGAGCCCCAGATCCTCAGATTAAGGCGATTTGCCTTCCAGGAGACATGAAATAAAGTTTCGTCTGTGGACATCACCTTTTGCAGACTGCCTTGGTCATCGACTCAGACTACCAATAGTAATATACTCTGGACTTTCGGCTGTCACCTGGTTGAAGCGCATGTGGAGACATGAAGCTTCAGTCCCTTGTGTAGCACACCGCCCACCGTGGCTGGTGGAAGCTGCAAGTGTTGAGACACTTGACGCATTTATTTGGCTAGGGACAGGATAAATGCTTGTTGGGCAAATCGCACGTCTTTATCAGAAGCCGGCGGACGCCTAGAACTCGTCCTCTTCATGACATCGCGGATTCTTTGAGCCTCGTGTAGCACTGTCTGATGGTAGACGTGTGTTGCTGTGCTTTAGTAAAATGTTCAGAAATTACGCTGCATCTCGGTGTCAGATCTGATCTCCATCCACCATTCCAAAGACTGCTTCATCTGCTGCGGAGTGTCGATTTTCCTCAATAACTCGCTTGAGAAGAAAAAAAAAAGAGAACATTATGTGTGTGTAAAAATTATGGCACAAACTGCACTTTTCTGCCTATCCCCATTTCTGAAATATAAGTGATCAAACTTATAAATATAATTTTGGAAGACCATACATGATGTATAATATTTACCTAAACTTAAGAGCACATCGTAAGCTACAATAGCCGTGATACTGATTACCCTTCACTGAATTTATTGGGAGCAATTTTATTTTTTAAGGGCGACTGAAGGTCGTTCCATTCAGCAGAAAATTTTCTGCAATCACACCGTTAAGTTCTACGCCAGCAGGTTGTGGCGCTTACCAAAAGACAAGTATTCATCTCAGAAAATATGAGCTGTTCTATCAGAGGCGCAACATCACACATGGCACTATTCTGATTGTTTGGTATCCACCCATATTGTAAACATCATGCTTTTTTAGAACTATCTGTACTACGTCGTAAGTCGACATTGGTCTTATTGGTTTTGTTATTACGTCTCACAAATAGCAGAAATACGTAATTCCTTCCCTGCCTTTGCCTCTGTATGTTTGACTGAGATAACATGTTACGTTCACTCCTGTGGCACTTGTGGCCATTATCTTTCGTGTTCATTTGTATTGATTCGAGGCAGTATACGTTGCAAACGTCACTCTATGTGTCGCTGAGCCTACTTCTCACCCTCCCGCAAGGAGTTCCGAAACGCCTCACTCACCTTTCTAGCTCGCGGACCCAATGTTCTTGTGTGCCCACCGTCTGCTACCCATACACGTGGCTGATACACTGTACTGTGGGCACCACGTCTTTGCGTGGTACGAAAAATGTGTACCCATTACCCTACGACTGTGTTGCGTAGTCATGCGAAATGTCGGCAGAAGTGTACTCATTAACTAAACTAAACTCCTTCCGATCAAGCCTTGAACGCCCACTGGTACCCACTGGCCGACGAGTCATCCTCAGCCCATAGGCGTCATTCGATGCGGATGTGGACTGGCATGTGGTCAGCACACCGCTCTCCCGGCCGTATGTCAGTTTATGAGACCGAAGTACACTGATTGGAGAAATTAAATCTGTTGTGCAGCCGACTGCGCTTCCTGTTGGCGCCAAATAGTTTATTACAGAGGCGATGCGGGATGATCACACTCACCCTAACTGCCTTGAGATTAAATTTCTGACGTATTGTCCAAATATCATTATCCGTAAGACGTGATGTCAGATGTCTTCGTGAACTATTGGTTGGCTCTGCAATCCTTAAGGCCTTGGCCTTCTATGTCCATTGCTTTCCTTTTCAAACTTCCTGATTCACACTGCTTTCACGTCCCCTTCCATATCTTCAAGCCATCTTTCTCTGTGTCTGCCTCTTCTCCTTCTCCCCTTACCCTTTCCTGTCAACAGTTCCTTAACAGTCCGAGTCTCATGCCTTGTCTATACGAGACCAGCACATCTTATCCATCCTTGATTCGTTGTCTCTACAGTATTCATCTGCCCGAAAAGTATTTGAAGTACTGCGTTCATCCGTATTCTCCAGCTTTCTCCCTCCCTCATTGCTGCAAATATGGTTCTCAAAATTTTACTTTTTTTAGTTGTAGTCATCACCAGCCTATAGTCATCACCAGTATTCCAATCCATACATTCTATAGGTCTTGATATAGTCTTGCATTTCTACTAACATTTCCGGAAGTGAATAAATCCTGCTAGGAATAGTATCACCGGTGTCCATTTGTGATCATTTCTAAAACTCCTGTTGCTGTCATTATCGATCCTAGACGACCTTTCTCTATCCTTTCTACTGTTGTTATTATCGAACCTAGACATCTTTAACATTACCAATCATCATATACTTTGTTCAGGCTGTATTCACTACCAGTTCTAACTTCCGTACTGCTTCTTGAAAGCAACATAACTACCTTTCAAAGTTCTGACTTTCCTTGCAATTAATGCTACGGCATCATCATCAGCAGATGAGCTGATAGCTAAATAATGTCTCCCCCCCTCCCCCGCCACCTTTTGGGTGCTTTACCTCTGCTGGTGCTAACAAAAGAACCGTACGAACTCCCCTTCGCCGATTTTACTCAAATTGACAGGGTGTTCAGCATACGATGTACCGGTTTAGTTGGAAGCACAATATTTATTCACTTGGAATTACGAACATTAGAATGAATTAAGACTTTTATGATTCTTGAAAGACGTACACAAAATGTACTGAAATAACATTTATCATTCGCCGCAACTGTTCTTATAACAGTATTGATTTAGTATGTGTATTATTCTTCGTTCTATGCTAAATATACATAACTTTGAAACAGTCGAATGATCTTATGTAATTATTTCTGTTCCCGATCTTGGTTGAGAACAGACGTGAGGGATACTGTATGTGTACTTTCGTTGCATCTTGGTTGAATATAAGTGTTTAACCTTTATTGGTATAAAACTGTTATTGGTATATCTTTTTTAGCATCGCTACATGTTAGGAAACTAATAACTTATTTTTTCACAATATCAGAACACGCTAGGCTGTGATTGATTGTTATCGACCATTTACATCGCCGCAAGGCTTTATTTGAATACCGTCGATATTAAACGGCACAGAGCTCCAGAAATAACTTACAACGTTTGCATTTTAATTATATAATTCAACTTCAGTGTTATTTTAATTTATTTGCAAAGATTAACTGCAGTTTTCATTAAATTCTCGTGGCTGCCGCATAATGAGAATCTTTGTCTCACTTAAATTCACAGACATAACTTACTCCGAAATGATCGGTGATACCACACAATAATATTTCACAACGCGCTGCCGCGATATTAAAGCAGCATTTGTTAACATAGGAGCTAGTACGGTACCTCACACCGCAGATTTACGTGATTCCTACCGCGGACGTTAAACCTTAAAGTAATATTTCCATAAAAAACTGTGTAATTTGCCCGTGATAAGTTGTGTGGCGTCTTTTGATGTGTAACTTTACCTATATGTGCCTACAACTCATACAGTTTAATGAGCTGCCCACGTACACACACTTAGAGCACGCCACTTGACGTGCAGATCAGAACACAACTACATACACAATAAAAACAACGCACAAACAACAACTTCAACATAAGTGGAGGATGCAACACTCAACCGAGTTTGAAGAAATCGAGTTTGAAAGTTTTTTATGTGCTTGTATGTTTGTTATTAGCACTAGTATTAAAAGAGTCCGTTTTCCAGTGAGTAAGCGCTTAGTTTCGTAGGTTCGAGGTCTCTGGCTCGACTCTCGCTATCGGTGCTTCCTTTTTTATTTTTCATTCACACATAAACTGTGTGATGAGCAAGAACCGTTCACGAATTTTGTTCAGCAATAGTCGCACTGAATAACAATGCACATGCAAAAATTAGGCTTTCATTGATGTGCTGTATCTCACAGTAGTTATTGTTTTCCATGTTTCTACGATCTGTATCATACTGATTGGCGCAGTGCTCCGTAGCTTATACATTGTACTTCTCAAAAATGTAGACAAAATAAATAAAATAACCGTACTGATATGATTGAAATATCTTATGTATCGTCTTTCTATTTCGAGTCTCCTTGCCAAAAAGAGTTTTCTTTTCTTTCAAAATTAGGATTATGAAAAAATAAGTCAGTAGTTAGTGGGAATAAAAGGACGGTAGTAGTGGCAGCGAGATTCGATGCAGAGGATTCACGATTATGAAACGTTGTGCTCGCTCATCTCGGCTGAATATTAACGACCATAAACGTATATAAACACGCCTAAAATTGTCAAAGATGATTTTCTCGAAAACGATTGAGAGTGCGTGTTCCTCTTTACCTATATTCAGTTCTGTGTTGTGCTCTACACATTCTGTCATTTCGAAAGAAATCGTGGCGAGAACTTCCTATGGTTCCCTTGTAAGTTAAAGCGTTGCGCAAGGTTTATATCTCCCTGCCACAGCACTCTCACAACATGGAACTCTCGTGACAACTCTTGTCCTAATCTTGCGAATTGTTGCTTTCACTGTCATTTCCATCATCCTCACTAATTTTAACTAGATTCTAAAGTCTGTCATACTTTGCCGCAAATTATTCCTACCCACACCGTCGCATACTTGTTTAAAGTCAATGTAGAACTGATGAAGCCGTTTATCAACGTTCTAGCCGAGAGGCAAAAATCTTACCAAACAACTTATACGTTGTACCTAGGAGAATAGTCCAGCCGTAATTTCTGCAGTGTGACTTGTTGTAGGTAGACTATTCTCACGCTTCAATTCGTAGGAATTTCTTCATTTATCTGTATTTCCTTTATTAATTTATTATCACTCCTCTCCATTTCCTTTCCCCAAAATTTGAACATTTGGGTCTATATGCCGTCCCTTTTTGCTACTCTATTATTGTTTAAGTTTTTAATCGTATTCTTCAATTCTTCTAAGTCTGGTGCTTCGACTTCCTGGTCCTCAGCTTCTAATTCTAATAAAAGTTCCACACCACAATTCCTTTCCGGTTCAAGACATCCTCTGCGTTACTTCCTCCATTCCACAGAGTAACTCAGTACATTTCTCTTGCCACCTTCCCAAAGCTTTACTTCTGTTTCCTATTAGATTTCAATCTTTATCATTACAGAAAACTGGCCTCGGCTGGAAACCTCTTTTCAGTTTTCTAGATATTTCGTAGAACTTTCGTATCTCATTATGGTCCCTCATTTCGTCCAGCCACTCTACGTTCTCCTTCCATTCTGCCTTTCCTTCACACTGCATAACTTTCTCTTTCTTTTCCACTACTCGCTACACTCGTCCTCTGTTGGGCTTTTTTTCCTGTACAGCATTCTGTGCATCGCTTCACTTCTCTCTTGGATTATCAGTGAACACTTCTCGTCAATGTATCTGTTCTTCTGCATTCCACCTTCTACAGTACTTCCTCCACAGCTAGAATGATGGCTGTTTTCAGTATGTCCATTTGGTTTCCAATTCTCTTTTCTCTTCTTCCACACGTTTTTTTCTTGTCTCGAAAACTTCTTGTAATGTCTTCATGTATTTTTCCTACTTTTCCTTAATTGTGTGTGTGTGTGTGTGTGTGTGTGTGTGTGTGTGTGTGTGTGTGTGTGTGTGTGTGTGTGTGTGTGTGTGTGTGTGTATGAGAGAATGGGAGAGAGAGGGAGAGAGAGATAATTCCTACAAAAGGACCAGACAAGTGAGGTCATCATTCTCTAGACTTACACACTGGGAATAAAGGTTTTCACGACGGCACTTATTTGTAAAACATTCTCGTTATTCTTGCCGTTTCAGTTCTGGATAAAATCTCGAGCTTTCGATGATTACCTCCATCGTCATCGTCAGGAGCTGACTGCCTTCACTGCTGTTGTGGCAGCCTTTTTTATAGCTCGTGGACGGCTTCTGATTGGTCGGCGATTACGTACTGCTGTTGCAGACGCTGTTTCTGTGCGCGCCGGTGGCGCCACCGCTTCGGTTGGAACGTAAACCTTGGAAAGAACGTCTCTGCTGCTTCTCTGCGTCAAGCGCTCGTTTCTATGCACAACTCAGATGGTATCCGCTATCGCGGTTAATGTTCTTTTGGCTCAATCTTATTTCAACAGCCTCCTTAATAACAAAATCCCAGTACGTGGAGGCATGGGACATAATTTTTGTTTCATCGAACAATATTTTATGTTTGTTCGTGAGGCTGTGCTCCGCAACTGCCGATATCTCCAGTTCTCTATTTTTAATATGGCGTTGGTGTTCTGCACAGCGGTCGGAAACAGTACGAATCGTCTGACCTATTTAATTGCTTCCACACTTACAGGGTATATTATAAACTACACGGACCCTGAGGCCGAGATTGTCCTTAACAGGGCGCATCATCTCCTTAATTTTCTTAGGAGGACGAAAAATCGGTCTTATACTTCGTCCACGCAGGACTCTTCCTATATTGCTATAAATCGCGCCACAAAAAGGAAGAACCGCAATCGGTGTTTCATCCTGTTAGTGTGCAGCATTTTCATGTTTCCTTTGTTTGGAGAACGCTGCCTTTATATCGCGTCCACCATAGCCATTCTTTCGGAGCACGTACTTCAGATGGTTAATCTCGGACCTTAAGTGGTCCTCGTCAGAAACAGTTTTTGCTCTATATACCAACGTGTTCGAAACGGATCTCTTCTGAGCAGCATGATGGAAACTCTGTCCATTCAGGTATAAATCGGTATGCGTCGTTTTACGGTATACAGAGTGGTGAAGACGCCTGTCCGCCTGTTGTTGTACTAAAACGTCTAAGAAAGGCAGTCTGCCTTCTTACTCCATCTCGACAGTGAACTGGATGTTCGAATGTATGCTGTTCATGTGTTCCATGAATTGTTCGAGAGCTTCTGCACCATGTGGCCAGATGATAAATGTATCGTCAACGTAACGATAAAATAAGGATGGACGGAGGGGAGCCGAATTTAATACACGTTTCTCGCAATTCTCCATAACAAGGTTATGGCTCAGTTCAAAAAGTAAACCTCAACGTTGTCACAGGTTCAAGCCAGGCACGTCTGCTTTCATTCCCCCCAGATAATCTACTGCAAATAACAACCTGTAGCTGTGATCCTGGAGTCAGAATATGCTCTGGCTAAAATTGCGAGTTAATAAAATACACCGACATACAAAATAAATTTAAATGAATAATTCAACAACAGGGCTGTATTCTGATGTCTGTTCCTGATGTAGAGGACAGAGAATTGTGTTAAATAATGTTTATTCAAATAAACGGAAAGAGGTTTTATGATATCCAGCTAAAATACAGACAGAAAGTATCCCAATGAAATGAAGTAAAGTTACATTGTGAGAATGGCAGCAAACTCCCCAAATATGAAATATTCCTCAGCTGAAAACAGTTCAGAGTTGAGCAAGGTGAGCTACAAATTATCATACCCGATGGAAAGTATAGTAACTAGTACTCTGCCTATCCTCAGCTCGGTCACACAAGCAAAAAAAGTAGGAGTCCTACTCCGGAGTACATTCAAGACCGCTCGAAATGTAAAGTTCCTAAAGCAGTATGGTAACAGCTGTTTACGTTCCAGAACCAAACACCTCTACAACAGAGTACCACTCATTACCATAGGCATACCTGCCGCCTTCCAGAACTTTTGTAGAAGTCCAGAATCACTCCCTCCAGCTCTTCACTTGGAAAGTCTTCGTCTCCACTTGACGCCCTTTGTGTCCCCGTATGGCCTGCTTTTGCTTTGGATGAAGGGCGTCCACAACAAAATAACATTCCTACGTTCTGAAAACATCATTTGACTCAACGTGAGCAGTTTACACACTAAACTAATATATTTCAATATCACGCTCGGTTAGTCGTAGGGTCCAACGTGCTTCTTTCGGGGCGGGAAAGCATGGCGGTCCAAAGCACGAATCCGCCCGGTGGATTAGTGTCGAGTTCGGGTGTGCTGGCCAGTCTATAGATTTTTTTAAGGTGGTCTTCGATTTTCCTCTGCGAATGCAGGCTGGTTCCCCTTATTCCGCCTCAGTTACACTATGTCGGCGATTGCTGGACAATCACTTTCTCCACGTACGCGTACACCATAATTACCACGCTAACATTGGGGTCACACTCGTCTGGTGTGTGTGTGTTGGGGGGGGGGGGGGGGGTCCACTGGGGGCCGAACCCCACAACAACCCTGGGTTTGGTGGTCGGCAGAGATGCGGTGAGTGGACTGCTGTAGCCTGTTGTGGGGTTGTGAAACACTGACGGCTACGGCGGGCACGAAGCCTCTCCGTCGTTTCTAGGTCCACAGTTCCATACAATACAATACTGTGTATTACAATACCACCTAACTAAGGAAATGTTATACTCTGTCACACTTAGGTCACTCACAGTAACTGCAAATAAAGATTACTTCCTAAATACATAATATACTTTTCTTGTGCAAATGCCCTCACGATAAATGACAACAGATTGTAGTTAAATAATGCTTAAATAAATATACTCTTGGAAATTGAAATAAGAACAGCGTGAATTCATTGTCCCAGGAAGGGGAAACTTTATTAACACATTCCTGGGGTCAGATACATCACATGATCACACTGACAGAACCACAGGCACATAGACACAGGCAACAGAGCATGCACAATGTCGGCACTAGTACAGTGTATATCCACCTTTCGCAGCAATACAGGCTGCTATTCTCCCATGGAGACGATCGTAGAGATGCTGGATGTAGTCCTGCGGAACGGCTTGCCATGTCATTTCCACCTGGCGCCTCAGTTGGACCAGCGTTCGTGCTGGACGTGCAGACCGCGTGAGACGACGCTTCATCCAGTCCCAAACATGCTCAATGGGGGACAGATCCGGAGATCTTGCTGGCCAGGGTAGTTGACTTACACCTTCTAGAGCACGTTGGGTGGCACGGGATACATGCGGACGTGCATTGTCCTGTTGGAACAGCAAGTTCCCTTGCCGGTCTAGGAATGGTAGAACGATGGGTTCGATGACGGTTTGGATGTACCGTGCACTATTCAGTGTCCCCTCGACGATCACCAGAGGTGTACCGCCAGTGTAGGAGATCGCTCCCCACACCATGATGCCGGGTGTTGGCCCTGTGTGCCTCGGTCGTATGCAGTCCTGATTGTGGCGCTCACCTGAACGGCGCCAAACACGCATACGACCATCATTGGCACCAAGGCAGAAGCGACTCTCATCGCTGAAGACGACACGTCTCCATTCGTCCCTCCATTCACGCCTGTCGCTACACCACTGGAGGTGGGCTGCACGATGTTGGGGCGTGAGCGGAAGACGGCCTAACGGTGTGCGGGACCGTAGCCCAGATTCATGGAGACGGTTGCGAATGGTCCTCGCCGATACCCCAGGAGTAACAGTGTCCCTAATTTGCTGGGAAGTGGCGGTGCGGTCCCCTACGGCACTGCGTAGGATCCTACGGTCTTGGCGTGCATCCGTGCGTCGCTGCGGTCCGGTCCCAGGTCGACGGGCACGTGCACCTTCCGCCGACCACTGGCGACAACATCGATGTATTATGGAGACCTCACGCCCAACGTGGTGAGCAATTCGGCGGTACGTCCACCCGGCCTCCCGCATAACCACTATACGCCCTCGCTCAAAGTCCGGCAACTGCACATACGGTTCACGTCCACGCTGTCGCGGCATGCGATGGAGCTCCGTATGCCACGGCAAACTGGCTGACACTGACGGCGGCGGTGCACAAATGCTGCGCAGCTAGCGCCATTCGACGGCCAACACCGTGGTTCCTGGTGAGTCCGCTGTGCCGTACGTGTGATCATATCTTGTACAGCCCTCTCGCAGTGTCCGGAGCAAGTATGGTGGGACTGACTCACCGGTGTCAATGTGTTCTTTTTTCCATTTCCAGGAGTGTATTTAGGCAAGCTTGTCAGAAGCATCTTCTGGCACTCTTTGACAAAGCTGACGTCAGCTAACAATAGCTATAGTTTAATACTGAGTTATCGAATGGTGAAACAGCATGACGCATTTAAAAGGTATTATTTCAGATATCCCTTGTGAAAATGTTTATGGTTCAAATGGCTCTGAGCACTGTGGGACTTAATATCTCAGGTCATCAGTCCCCTAGAATTTAGATATACTTAAACCTGACTAACCTAAGGACATCACACACATCCATGCCCGAGACTGGATTCGAACCAGCGACCGTAGCGGTCGTGCGGTTCCAGACTGTAGCCCCTAGAACCGCTCGGCCACATCGGCCGGCAATGTTTATTCGATGGGAAATATTGACTTATGTAGTTTGAAGACTATTGAAATATTATTGTGTCACTGGATGTACCTCAGTCTTCAGAGATCACTGATATATTCAGATTTGTTTTGATACTTGACTGTCAACTATTATATATTATTGAAAAGCTGTAGGAAGCGATCCTTCAGCTTTTCTGACACTCTGCCATTTCTTGGAGCACTGTTTGTCCTCTCAAGGGTCGAAATTTCTTTTACAAGGATTTACCCACTTCGCCGGCCGGAGTGGCCGTGCGGTTCTAGGCGCTACAGTCTGGAACAGAGCGACTGCTACGGTCGCAGGTTCGAATCCTGCCTCTGGCATGGATGTGTGTGCTGTCCTTAGGCTAGTTAGGGTTAAGTAGTTCTAAGTTCTAGGCGACTGATGACCTCAGCAGTTAAGAAGCACAGTGCTCAGAGCCATTTTTGATTTACCCACTTCCAGCCACGCTCTCGCCTTGTCTCTGCGCCTCATCTCGCCTGGAGCTGCTGCGGTGCGACCCCGTCCTGCCAACTCGCACCCAGCCCAGCAAGCAAGTTCAGCTTGCCTCAGTACGAACCCTCGGTGGGAGAACAGCTCGTCCACATTCTCGTATCATTACAATGAGCACCGACGACCGTCCTGCAGTTGTCAACCACGCTTATCGAGGAATGGGACATCGAACCACAAGAATTTATTACTAACATGTGGCCAGCGTGGCAGCACGTTTCAAAGCATGTATTTAAATCCACTGTGATCACACACCCTATTAAGAACGATGTCCCACCTTTTGTAATGTCCGCGGACCATCATAAATCGTGGTTACTTCAATGTAGTATGAAAGCTGGTGTGAAGTGTAGACAACCTGCCAGATGGTACAGGCCAGTAAACTGACTGCGCAATCTGAACAGCTAAAATTGTACACAAATGGCGACCGCTCTTGATATTACTTCCATCGGGGTAGAAAACTACAGGAGTAGCAACAGAAACCAAACAGTTCCGCTCCTAAGACGCCCCAGAAATTACCTACATTAGCTGCTAGTGGGCATTGATTTAAATCAAAGGGGAAATCTGAAAATTTGTGCTGAACCAGGGTTCGAACCCGTGGCTCCTGCTTACTAGACAAATGCGCTGACCAGTACACCATCTGGACCCAATGTTCATCTCAAATGCACACAGACTACACTTTGCGTCAGACACATATTCTCAACTTATCCACTATCCTATTTATTTTAAATCATTGCAACTGGCAACTAATGTCGTTATTTGATTTGTGTCTCAATTTGCAATGGATGCAGGATCAAAAATGGGGTCTATTCCTTCAGCTATGTCCTAAAGGACAGACACCACATTTATAAAGATGTCGTGATTCAGGTTCGCATTCCGCAAGTAAACACAGAAATCTCAATTGGAGAGATTGGGAGCAGCTTAATAGATAAGCGATGTGTATCAATATAGACATTATAACGCTGCAGAAAACATAGTTACAAAACAACAAAGAAATTAAAGTTAGATGAAAAATTCATGTATGTAGAATTCTTGCTGGTATAAGACCTGAAGACTGCAGCTCCATAATGCGCCTATGAGACGAAACAAAGGAATACGGAATTATCAGCTATCTCACATAACTTAACATTGAAACTGTGCTGGCGCAAGCTGGGGCCAGCACACCAGTCACAAAGAGGTTGCAAGAAGATCGTGAATAGACGGTGAATCAAGCGCGTCTATCAAGAGAGAGGCCAAAGACAGACACGCAAGCAATGCCCTCTCAACCGTCAGTATTTAGATCACCGCCGCCGACCAGAGGGCTCAGTCAGTCACAGACACTGAACCGAGTCACAGACAAAGTTAGTCGCAGTTGCAGTCAGCTCAGTTACCAGCTCAGTCACTTTTCTAGTTGGAGTTTGTCAGTTCCATCGCCGACTACGAGAGTGTAGTAATTATTTATATGCAAATGGTGTCTGTTCTTTCGAACATGTCCATATCCATGTAAGTATAAAGGCCTGACAATACTGGCTATGACCTTCTTCTTCTCTACGGATGCACACATATTCCCCGAACTCTTACGGACCTTGGTAAGAATGTCTTCCACGAGTAATGAGTGTGTTGGGGTGGGACGCTACGAATGTAGTCTGTGGACATACAAGATGAGAATGTGGATCTCGCGGGAGGCGTGCGCGTGATAGTCCCTGCAGTCGCTCTATTCTTTGTGCCCTCTGTGGCTCAGATGGGTAGAGCGTCTGCCATGCAAGCAGGAGATCCCTGATTGTGGTCCCGGTCGGGTTACACTTTTTCACGTGTCCCCGTTGATATGTATCAACGCCCGTCAGCAGCTGCAGGTATTAACTTAATTCTAATTTTGTAGTATTTATAGTGGGATTTGTACTTCACCACCAATGAGGCTAACATGGACCATTATGGAAGAGCTAGTTTACTTGTTTACAGGTAAGTAGCTTCATGATCTTGTTAAGAAAGAACCCTGTTAATACATGTGTGCAGATGTGTTGTAGAAAGATGATACTGGCCACCAGACAACATCCTCTCTCTTGCTTCCCATGGTACAAGACTCTACAATCTCAACAACCACACAAAAGAAACCACAACAATGGAGATGTTTGATACAACCGTCTATCTACAATCTATCTTATATCAGCTGGTCAAATCAACCTCTGCCACCCCTAAAGCACCAAGGTTTGGTGATTTCAGTAGTCATCATACTGACAGGGGATAGAAGAGTAATGTCGTAAACGGTGAAATGCTAACAAACTGGATTTGAGTGAATTAACTTTCCTTGGATTTTGATGCTAAAAGGATGGATAACCATGCGATCTGCAAGCTGAAAAACTAAAATAAAGCTAGATCTCTGCTTCGTAAAAATTCAGGAACTGTTTTGTAATACACAAGAACGATTTTGTCGAGCTCCACAAAGCCGCAGTATAGACCAGTAATATTTAATGCAGGATTACAACTATCTCAAATGATATTAGTTCGGCAACCAAAGTGGAATTTCAGGAAAGCAAACGGATGTGGGAATACTAAAGAGGCGTTTGCTCTAGTGCGTTGAACCGCCCACCACAGCAAAAATTAGACCTGATTCACTGGAATAGTGGACAAAACGGGAAAATGCAACATTTCTCGATAGATATATATTTATTGCTGTAACAGCGCCACAGACGGTCTGTACAAGATATGCTGTAAGATGGATGAACATAAGATGGGAGAAAAAACACAACTGTCGATTAACAAAGAACGCAGAGAAAAATGGGAAGAACTGACAGAAACTGTAGACCTGACACATAACAACTGGAAAACATGGGCAGTCATGTGTAAACCGGCAGCCGTAGACCCTTTTACGATCGCTAAACTAAAATGTCTCCATCGCATACAGTCCTACATAGAAAAGAAAGAGCTGAAAACGTTCCGCTGGCAGCTAAGTTTAAAGATAAGGTAAGGTGACAAATAAGTAAACTGAATGGTTGAACCCCAAAAGATACCACTCTCACTGACACTTTCACAGAGACTCGACTCGAAAACGCTGTAAATACGCTTAAAGATAAAACTTCTGGCGGACTTGATACGATATTCCCAGTGCTCACTAAACAACTGGGACCACAAACTAAAAAGTGGTTAAAATAATTATATTTGAATAACAGTCAAATTATTAGCTTGTTGAATATATCCAGGACGCACAGAATGCAATTGTCAATTTGTAAAACGAATTGTGTCACCTATTAAAGCAACATGTTTTTTGAGGTACAAGGATAACATTTTTATCGTCTGGCCACGCGAAACAGAATCTCTTAATTGGTAGTTAGATCATTTAAATAGACTTCATCCACGCAGCAAATTTTCTATGGAACTTGAAAAAGTCCACAGCTCGTGGTCGTGCGGTAGCGTTCTCGCTTCCCGCGCCCAGGTTCCTGGGTTCGATTCCCGGCGGGGTCAGGGATTTTCTCTACCTCCTGATGACTGGGTGTTGTGTGATGTCCTTAGGTTAGTTAGGTTTAAGTAGTTCTAAGTTCTAGGGGACTGATGACCACAGCTGGTAAGTCCCATAGTGCTCAGAACCATTTGAACCATTTTTTGAACTTGAAAAAGGTGGAAAATTACATCATCGATTGTTTTGGTACACGATAAAGATAATATGACTTAGGGGCACTGTGTATATCATAAACCTGCGCATACAGACCGCTACCTCCTAGCCGCTAGTTGTCACCCACCACATCAACGCTTGCTGATTTTAAGCAAGAGAGCTTATGATAGTTGGGATTCTGACAATTTGACGCAGGAACTGGATTATTTTCGGGTTGTTCTCAGGCAAAACACATTTACTGATCGTCAAGTTGTTCGTGCTTTCCAGTTTGGACCACCATGTGATCCATCAATGAACGCTTCTAAATCTGGTGCTTTTTTATTGTTTGTATGGAGTATTTCTTGTAAAATTTGAAGAATTATCAGAACATACGATATTAAAAGTGTTCTTTTGCCTTCGGCCAAAAATATAGGGCTTCTTGAATCTGTTAAAGTTGATTTGGCATTGAAGAAGCTTGGAGTGTATAGACTTTCCTGTCATTGCGGAAAGGCTTATGCTGGACAGACTGTTCGTACTGTTAATGACCGGAGTATGGAACATCAACGTCACAAACGGTTTCTTCACCCTGAAAAATCTGCCGTCGCTGAACATTGCCTCAATGAAGGGCATAAATGTCCTTTAAAGATACGCTAATTATTCAACAGGCTTTCCATTACTGCTTAAGGAATTCATCGAAATACGATTACCTAGTGACATTATTAATACAGATAAAGGTCTTCCTTTAAGCAAGATGTGGAATCCTATTTTGCGAAAATTCATTGTAGATGACTATCAGCTGTTTATTTTTATGTTCAATGCGTTGAGTATAAAAGTAAGCAGATAGTGGTCAGCTGCAATAATGTTTCACAATTATTTGACACCCGTGAAGCCCGATCTCATCACAAATATGAATCCTATTTTATTACATATAAAACAACAACGTTCTGGTTTTCGACCGGTTACATCTTAATTTGCGATTCATCTCATTTGTTGGTTTCAACCGCCGGCCCATTGTCGCATAGGACGACCCCTCCGCGTCTCGTGCACGGGCAGCGGCCTGTTCCCGGGGTACCTAATGTTACCACAGTTCCAGCGTGATTCCTCACCGGCAGTCTCCAATGACCTTGCCTTATTTGTCGTACAAGCTCAGTTCGACGTGATGCCCATCTCCGTTAGGGTCGAAGTCGCTTCCAGAGCCGGCAGTTCTGAGTACTAATTTCACATCTGGCTTTCCCCTTAATCACCCGCAAATTTATTCATCTTTTCTTTCTTTCTGCTATAATGTATACGCTTAATAACTAAAATTTCATTATTTGGTATCCTTCCTGTTGCTGCAATAGTTTTAGAGGCCAGAAGTATGGTTACAATACAGGGTGAGTCACTAACTATTGCCACGATGAATAATTCGGAAAGTGTGACGGGAGTTGAAGAGTTTGTCGAACAAAAGTTGCATGGGACAACGGGGGCCATAATAAGACGTTGGTGTTTTGTTTCTAGATGGGGTCGCTTCAGAGATATGAAGGGGAACTTTTTTTTTAATGAGGTGCTATAATTTGGTACTTATTTTCTGATAGCTGCTATCGAGACGAATCTAATCATATAACAGTAAGCTCTTTCAAGGTGAAACGAAGGTGAGAAAGGTGGTATGAACGTCCGTTTACAGAAGGTGTTAGAAGTGATGACCATTGGTATCATTGCAGTGCTGAAATCTTCTTATCATCGATTGAGTGGTATTCCTTATCACATCGGCACTTATCGAAGCACACGTTCTCACAGTTGTCTTTCGCATATCTTCAGGTGTAGTTGGAACGTATTTATAAACAATGTCTTTTACGAATACCCACAAGAAAACATCCAGAGGCGTCCAGTCAGGCGAAAGAGTCGGCCACGATACATCTCCTCCGCGTCCAATCCAACGATTTGAGACTTGTTTCTGCAACTCATTTCAGGCCATCAGCGAACAATTTGCGGGACATCCAACGTGTTCCTTGTACCTAAAGGTATTTCTTCAAGTAACAGACCTAATGTTTCTTGCAGGAATGTGGTGTACCATTATGATTTCCTTCGATGAAGTAGGGGCCTATAATTCTGTCCTCCAGAATCCCACACCACACATTCCCCGACCATAGTTTTTGGTGTGCAACTTGCCGCAGCCAACATGGATTTTCAGTTGCCCAATAATGAGTGTTATGCAAATTCACATTTCCATGGTTCGTGAATGTAGCCTCGTCAGTAAATAAAATCAAATTAATAAATGTGTCGTGTCTCTGAATCTGAAAGTGAGCCCATCGGAAAAATTCAGTACGACGCATTCAATCCGTAACAGTTAATTCTTGGTGGAGACTCATATGGTAAGGATGATATTTATGGCGGTGCGGAACACGAACAACACTACTCTGGCTCATGACAGATTCCCTTACGATCTGACGCGAACTAACACAACGATCTCGAACCACAGCAGCAAGATTACCAATTTCCGTTCCCTCGATAGTAACTTTCCTTTACCGGATATGTTTCCGATATCTTAAAGATCCAGTTGTTCTCCATTTTTCATATACATATTTAAATTTACGGCGTGTAGGATGAGTACTTTGAGGATATTTTTCAGCGTATAAGTCTCTAGATCTTACTGAATTTCGTTGTCATTCTCCATTTATGAGAAATATATCGACTTGTTCTTCTAAGGAAAACATCATTCACATTCGATTGACTCGACGGTACTGGTCTCACCGTTCCTATTAGTGTTGCATTGCGAAACCGTCTAATGGTGTTAACATGTCAATGGCACGTTAGATGGATACGTCGAATTCCGCGAATATTTACTATTTGCAGAATGTACGAGAGAGAATGGTCAGGTTGTGCTTCCATAAGTGCCGACGTGATAAGGAATATCACTCGATCCATTATAAGAAGATTGCAGCACTGCACTGATACCAATGCTCATCACTTCTAACACTTCTGTAAATGGACGTTCATGCCACCTTTTTGACCTTCCTTGACCTTCTAAGACCTTACTGTTACACATCAGTGGATTCGTCTTGATAGCCGCAATCAGAAAAGAAGTACCAAACTGAAGCATCCCATTTTTAAAAAAGTTGACCTTTATATCTCTGACGTTACCTCACCTAGCAACAAAAACCCTGCGTCATATTATGGCCCCTGTCGTCCCAAGCAACATTTATCCCTCAAACGTTTCAGCTGCTACCATACTTCCGGAGTTATTCTAGGTAGCAATAGTTTGTGACTCACCCTGTATAGAAACCTGCAGTAATCATACCACGTCCATTCGAGTTTTTGTGCACAAAATCAACAGATTTGAGAATTATACCATCACAGCCACAGTTCGTTACGTCCACCATTAATGAAAAATGGAATGCAACAACCAAAAATACTTACAGTTAAACTGTGACGACAACTTAGCTTTCTGTTCATCTGGTAGAGAAACGACGAATTTAGCCGAGTTTAATTGATACAGATGGAAGTGAGGACCGAATCTGGAGCTCGCTACAGTTGGCCCCTGTCTGGAGAATCAATCGCTGGCCCTGGAAAGGCGCCAGCCCCCGTGAGCGCTTCTCTACCCCCGGTCGTATTTCCTCCTTAACTGCGTCACACATCGCTGCGTTCCGCTGAGGTTACCCGCAAACGCTGCGATGGCCGGCAGAAAATAAAACAACCCAAGGAAGGTTAGCGCCTTGCGCAATTACTAGAGATATCATTGAGAAGTAGTCTAAGGTTCGTTTTTATACCCTCCGATTTGGATTGACCTTAAAAATGTCAGAAATTCTTCTAGCTATTGTAAAAATGTTACTCATTACATCATAAGGGATTCTCACAAGTTCTTCAGTGTACGTCTGACCTCGACTCCTTCCCCATTAATGTGACACTGCAAAATACTTACTTCCTGTGGTGATGATTCCTTTGGTACAAACCAATTTGATGGATTTATTTCTATTTTTTTAGCAATGAATATGAATAATGATCGGAAATGGCTGACCGTTAGAGAAATTTTGAAGATGCCACAATTTATATGAGGACTTATTTAAGTAATAATAGATATTTTCTTTCAATAATTCACGTACAGAACACAAACATTCGAAGCATGCCTTTCTCTACATGCGAAATATTTCAGCACTTTAAGGACAGTTTTAGCCTTCGTCTTTCCATTTCATTGTAGTTTGTTCACGAAACTTGTATCTGATGTAGAGCATTTCATGAGTCGTGAAAAGAGCATATGGCCTGGTGGAAACATAAGCTCCTACGTAACGGAGTACGAAAATTTTTAGATAGACAGCATAGTTGAATGACAATCCGAATCGATGTCATCGTCGATAAAAGTAAAATAATTATGTGACAAACGAAGTGGATTCATTTTCTGAAGAATATTATTCAGGTACCAATTAGCCTATACTACATTCGCTGTCATGATGACTGCTCAGTAAGGCACATAGAACTGAAAGATTTATAATGGTTTTATAGCAAACCCTACTTGAAAATTAACTTTTGTGTGGACCAGTAACCCTCACTCACGATCCGTTAAATAATCGAACAGCCATGTACAAACCGCATTGTTTTTTACGCATATCAATATTTATGACGTCATATCTTCTGAACGATATGTCGTAGAAAGATATACTCTGACGGTACATTCAGTGGTGGATGTGGATACTGTCTACAAAATGTGTTCGAAGAGAGTTATCGGTAAAGAAGTGCTAAATTGAAACGTCATACCTGATGCCAAAGTTGTACAACATGAAGAGCTAAAATTCTTTCTTTCGTTATTTTGTGACAACAAAAATTTGATTGCCAATATTTCATACAATTATTGACAAAATTAAAAAATTTAAAATACTGCCATAGTCAGCTCATTAACAGGTATAATTCTACGTTAAAGGTTTAACACAATAAATCAAGTTTGGAGACTGTGCCTATGCCTTGAGGTAACATAATATACTGCTGTCTAAAGCTGCAAAGTCGTGGTCTTGCGGTATCGTTCTTACTTCCCGCGCACGGGGTCCCGCGTTCGATCCCCAGCGGTGATAGGGATTTTTCCTGCCTCGAGGTGACTGGGTGTTGCTGTGTAGCTTTATTTATGATATTATTATCATTCATCCCCATTACGGTCGGAGGAAGGCAATGGCAAACAACCTCCTCTAGGACCTAGTTGGGTCTCCTGCATCGTCCCCTACGCTCCTCGGAGTATGGGACCTCATCATCATTATCGAACGTCCAAAGCTCCCATGTCCGACAATGTTCATAAGTGCATTGCGTGTTCCCACATCTCTCTCTATGAGGATAGGTCCAGCATTGACGAACGTCATCGTTTTGGTGATCCAGGTATTACGACGTTGCTGCCATAACATTGCATGGGGGTAACAACCTCTAAAACTTTGCACACAATGCAGTCACCGATCAACGTTATTGTGAAACTGCGTTCGTCCCCTATCAGCGTCTTTTCAAGAATGCATTCGACCATTGAATTTATTTCTACGGATAGCAATGCGCGACCTCATCGAAAACCGCAAGTAGAGGAACTTTTTGCAAGGGAGGATATTCGGCGAAGGGAATGGCCTGTCTGTTCCTCCGACTTAAATCCCGCTTTCGGGAACATACTGCGGCACAACCATATGCACAAATTAGCTTCCAGCAGTTGATATTCGCCCTAGTGGAAAGAAATCCATTACAGTTTTCTGAGCAGCATGGGAGCATGTTGCAGAACGTGCAGTGCCGTCCGTAATGATCACACGCCCTATTCAAAAACATGTCTCACGATTTATTAAGTCCAGTGGACCATCATAGATCGCGATGACTTCATTCTAATTATTGTCTTTAAATAAAAGCGTCATTTCTGTTCGTATAATTGCGCATTTCTTTCATTTACCTTCTACACTTCAGTGTAAGAACTTCTTTCTAAGTGCAGTATAAATTACACAGCCCTATGTTACTCCCCAGGGACACAGCAAGCAAAAGTTAATTCGGTCTTTACACGCCAGTGTACTCCAACGGACAAAACACCGCAGTGCCAAAAAATAATTAATGTGGAGTAATGTAATTTCTGGAATACATTTGTCTATGTAACATATACACCTGAAAAATTTCTGCATCACCCCAGTTCCCAGAACTCCTGAAGACAGACGTTGACTGGTTATATTGTATCACAGACACAGTCCCATCGACTCTTCAGAGACGTCACTAAATCCGCCCAAAGATGTAAACAACCATGCATGAGCAGCACCTATTAGACGGAGGGGGGTCCGACAGCCGATCAGTTCCAGTCATTCCACCAGGAAGAAGGTACACGGCTCGTGTTGTCTGTTGTTCAACCATGGTTCCATTGCATCTGCACTATCACTTTGTGCCAGGAAGGGCTCTGAACAAGGCAAGTGTCAAGCCGTCTCGGAGTGGACCAAAGTGATGTTGCTCGGCCATGGAGGAGATACAGAGAAGCAGGAACTATCGACGACATGCCCCCCTCTGGCCGCCCAAGGGCGACTACTGCAGTGGCTGACCGGTACCTACGGATTATGGCTCGGAGGAACCCTGAGAGCAACGCCACCAAGTTGAAATATGCTTTTCGTGTAGCCACAGGAAGTCGTGTTACGACTCAATACTGTGAGCAATAGCCTGCATGATGCGCAACTTCATTCCCGACGTCCTGGCGTGGTCCATCTTTGCAACCACGACACCAAGCAGCACGATACAGGTGGGCCCAACAACATGCCGAATGGTCCGCTTAGTACTGGCATCACATTCTCTTCACCGATGAGTGTCGCATATGCCTTCAATCAGACAAAAGTCGGAGACGTGTTTGGAGGCAACCCAGTCAGGCTGAACGCCTTAGATACACTGTGCAGCGAGATCAGCTAGGTGGGCATTTTGTTTTGGGATGATATTTTTGGGGTCGACGTACGCCGCTGGTGGTCATGGAAGGCGCCGCAATAGCTATACGATATGTGAATACCATCCTCCGATGGATAGTGCAACCATACCGGCAGCATGTTGGCGGGGCATTCGTCTTCATGGGCTACCAATTCGCGCCCTCATCCTGAAGTGAATGACTTCCTTCAGGTTAACGACATCGCTCAACTAGAGTGTGCAGCCTTTTCTCCAGACGTGAACCCTGTCAAACATACCTGAAATAAATTGAAAAGGGCTGTTTTTTGTATGACGTGACCCACCAACCACTCTGGGGGGTCTCTGCCACTATGCCGAATCACAGTTGAGGAGCGCGACAATCTGGACCAACATTGCCTTGATAAACTAGTGGATAACATGTCACGACTAATACAGGCAAGCGTCACTGAAAGAGGACGTGCCAATGGGTATCAGAGGTACCAGTATATACAGCAATGTGGAGCAGCACCACCTCTGAAGGTTTCGCCGTATAGTGGTACAGCATGCAGTGTATGGTTTTCATGAGCAAAAAATGGGCGGAAATGATGTTTATGTTGATCTCTATTCCAATTTTATGTACATGTTCCGAAACTCTCGGAACCGAGGTGATGCAAAACTTGATGTGTGTATTTAAGAGATTGTCACTGCAAGAAAACAGGTTGATTTCAGCGTGAGATTAGCCATTGCAAATGTAAAATGCTGGTGCATCAATAACCGGCATAACCGCCAGAATGCAAGCATGGAAAAGTGAATGCATTGTGCTTTACAGGTGGCGGATGTCAGTTTGTGAGATGGTGTTCCACATCTGTTGTACTTGGATGGTCAGTACAGGGACGGTTAATGCTGTTTGTTGATGTCACTGAAGTTGTCGTTCGATGCTTGATTGGAAACAGATCTGGTGATCTGGCGCGCTAAAGCCACATGTCGACACTGTGTACAGCATGTTTGGTTACAACAATGGTATGTGGACAAGAGTTATCCTTTTGGAGGACACTCCCTGGAATGATGTTCATGAATGGCAGCACAATAGGTGGAATCACCAGGCCGACGTAAAGCTTGGCTTTCAGGGGGAGTGATGCTGTTCTCAGGCAATATCGAATCCATGACAACAGCCCCAGAAGTAGGTCCGGTATGTCTAACAAGCAGACAGATTGGGTGCAAGCGCTTAATTGACATTTTTGTAACCAAGACACGGTCTGCCCTCCGGTGAGCTCTCGCTTGATACCACTGAAGCTGCAAATAACAGTGCTTTGGACCCAGTGGAAAGCACGTTACAAGCGTCTGGCTCGTAGCTGTCCTTGAAGTAATCGGTTTGTACAGTTCATTGTTCTACTGTGGTACCAACTGCCGCTCCAACCGCTGCTACAGATGCACTACGATGGAGACAGAGCCATACACTGAACACGATGGTCTTCCCTCTCGTTGATGCCACACGGCCGACCGGAGTCTGGTCTTGTTGCCACCTTGCATTCTGGTGACCACCGATGCCAGCTATCATTTAGGATGGCTGTACGGATGCACGTCTTTCTGCAATATCACAGAAGGAGCATCGAGCTCCTCGTAACCATGTTACACACCCTAGTTCAAACTCGGTGAAATGGTAATTACGTCACTGACGCCTTAAAGGCATTCTCGATAAACATCAGCTCCCAAGTCCAATCTGAAATGTAACTAACTCTCTAAACCTTCACAGGGTGTATTTAAAGTAAACCGACATGCATCGTTATAGTGAAGCTTACGCTAGTTGTGAGAAATTGTCGGAGACATCGTCTTTCAAATGCAGAAACATTCCGACTACTCCTTCTTGGCCGGCCGCAGTGACCGAGCGGTTCTAGGCGCTTCAGTCCGGATCCACACGGTTTCTGCGGTCGTAGGTTCGAATCCTGCCCCAGGATTGGATGTGTGCGTTGTCCTTAGGTTAGTTATGTTTAAGTAGTTCTACGTCTAGGGACTGATAACCTCAGATGTTAAGTCCCGTAGTGCTTACAGACATTTGAACCATTTGAACTCCTTATTGGTGTCGTGTTTCCTTTTTCCGTTAGTGTGTAGTTATTATACAGAAATCAGACAGTTCTCTGTAACAAGAACCGGCCTAAGAGTTGTAGATTATCGACAGGAACCGATGGGCGGCGAACTCGCAGGGGCCAGAGTACGACCACCGACTCATCACGTGTGTGACTGCAGTCTCTCGTCTCGGATAATCGGGGTTTAAAGACCTATGGCGCTTTCAGCCGCAGAGTGTGGGTAGCATTGTTTCGCCAGTTGTGCGTTCTCCTGTCAGTGAAGTGTGACGTTACAATCCCGTGCATTGCACTGTCTTCAGGCTAATACTTTAATCATTTCTGTATAGATACATTACAATGTTTGGTTGCTATGTGCTTCTGGCCACGAGAAAGTTCTTTCTACTAAGGCCAAGTTCCTATTGATTCGTGTCTCTGATGTAGTTGCTCTGCCTTGCCAATGTATCTCCACGGCTGGTCGATTCTTGTGTTCCACTACAGCCTTTGGTTTTTAATCCTGGACTAACAGGCCGACAAACAGGCTTGCTTGAAAACCTCTTCGTACCTCTTCCTTTTCTCTCAATTTGCGCTTGCGGATCTGAATCGTAGAGAATTCCTACACTGATCGTTTGAATCCAGTCACATATAAATATACTTCACGTAAGTTGACCGGATAAAACATCATTCTCCCCCTTAAAAGAATACACCGTTCGCTATGGAGCACTGTAGGCAGTGCTGAACACGTACCAGGTGGTCATGTGATCCTCCAGTGGTGAACTAACTCTCTTTTTAAAAGTGATATGTATCTCCAAAATGATATTTTCACTATGCAGCGGAGTGTGCGCTGATATGAAACTTCATGGCAGATAAAACTTTGTGGCGGACCGAGACTCGAACTCGGGACCTTTGTCTTTCTCGGGCAATTACTCTACCATCTGAGCTACCCAAGCACGACTTACGATCCGTCCTCACAACTTTAATTGCGCCAGTACCTCGTCTCCTATCTTCCAAACTATTCTGCGGACCTTGCAGAACTAACGACGAGGTACTGGCGGAATTAAAGTTGTGAGGACGAGTCGTGAGTCGTGCTTGGGTTGCACAGTTGGTACAGCACTTGCCCGCGAAAGGCAAAGGCCCCGAGTTCGAGTATCGGTCCGGCACACAGTTTTAATCTCCCAGGAAGTTTGTTATGTATCTGCCAGGCTGTTGTGTGGAATCAATGCCGCAAGGTAGGTTAATCTTGGAGATGCGATAATATGCCATAAAAAAGCTATTATCTTTGAAATCTCCCATGCCCAAACAAAAATACTGTGCAAGGTGGCACAGTGGCTAGCACACTGGGCTCGCATTCGGGAGGACGACGGTCCAATCCCGTGTCCGGCCATCCTGATTTAGGTTTTCGTGATTTCTCTAAATTGCTTCAGGCAAATGCTGGGATGGTTCCTTCGAAAGGGCACGGTCGACTTCCTTTCCTAATCCGATGAGACCGATGACCTCGCCGTCTGGTCTCCTCCCCCAAAACAACCAACCAACCCAAACAAAAGACTTACTGTATTGTAGCTGAGAGGAGCGTGCTAGAGTACGACTTTTGCCTCTTTCAAATGATGTAAGAGACGTCAAGTGTACCGATGACCTAACGAAGCGTTGAATTCGCGGCGTATGTAGCGTGCAATTCAGGACGGAGGAAATTCTGTTGCAGTGTCGTAAAACCGTTGACACTAACATTCATGTTCACTGTCAATGCTCTGTAATACAGCTATCCTGGACTTGATACCTATTGCGGTTTCAATGCACCATAATTTTTATGCGTATAGTTTTGTTTTAACGAGGACTTTTTTTCATTCACGTCCGGCTGCAGCTCATCTGTTGTCTGTCGTAAATCGGCCACTAGCTACCGTCACCTCTGCCAAAGATATTAGGAAGAGCAACTCTTCGACGCAGGGAAGATGTTATTCTACATCTGTTTTAACAATAATTATAGTTAACGACTGTTTATTTTGTTTCATTGAATACTGTTTTGAAGAAAGGTATGTACGCATGTTATTAACTCCATTGAGTACGTTGTAGCATCAATGAAATAAAATAGGTTCATGTATTAGCAAAAATAACACGACTGCAGTTTACGCCACAGTAAAAGAAGATTCATAATTTAATTTCTTCCGGGTTGTCTGCCTTTTGCAAAATTTTAATTGAATGTACAGGTTATGAAAAAAGAATTCAGGAAGAAACACAGCATTGCGATTTTTTAGATATGCATTTGAGTGCTCTGTACCATGCCTTGCCCACATTCATTCAAATTACGGTGACCATGAAAGACGATGTTTATTTGAACGTTCTCAGTGGTCAAGTGTTGCCCTTCCTTCAAGATCCCAATTATGAATATGCAGTGGGGACCCCTGTCATTCGAGATGACAACAGCCGAGTTCGTAGGTGTCGTTCTGTGATGTATACTCTCACACTGTACCGCAATTCAATGTGTCCGTTAAAACACCCAGTGTTAATCCCATAGAAAATACTTAGTGGAGTTCGGGACGGGGGTAAAACGTAGCAACCAATATGTGTCTCTGGTATGGGGCATGTTTATGGGGCATGTTTACACAATTATGGGGATAAGTTTATGCATGTCATAGGACATAATCCTGAGTAAACAATACACACTACTAAACGTTTTAGAATAACTTTTGTTGGCATTAAACAAAACAACGGTCTTATTTATGGCAATTAGCATGGTAAAACACAATAGTTTTACTGTCAGTAAACAAAATTTTTAACGAAGATTTATCTTTTAGTGCAGTATGGACAAAATAGGAGTATGAATTTTAATTAAAGCCTATTCATTGTCACTGCCCAAGGAGCAATCTGCGCACGCTTAAAACAATGTGTTCCTTGAGGCAAAATCATAGTGAGGTCACATTTAACTTTTAGGGCATTGCAACCATTCTCTTCGTTTTGATTGGTTCCATCGTTTCTAGCAGTAAATACAAAGGCAGTTTTCATCCTCTTCAGCAGATTATACGAGAAAGGAAGAAGAAATGGATGTTAAATTCGTTGAGACGCTTTTAGAGGACCGCTTGGGGAGGACTACTTCGTGGGACGAGATTTGGAGGAAGGAGAAGGTATAAGGTGATAGGCGACATAAAGTGGAGCGGAAATTATGCGGATCTAAAGATCAAGGCAGAAGACAGGATGGAGAGATAGTATGTGCAAATCTGCCTCTGGGCAGAGCACTGAAGATGGCATCGGAAGTAGGCCCACCAATATTTTCCATTTTTCCTGCTTTTAGCAATGTCTTGCTCTTGTCGGTACTTGCTCACATACAATTATTTTTTTCTGCAATTTGTACCTATTTTCTCCAGAACCTTTATTTACTTAGATCGGATTTCCAACCGCTGTCGGTTTCCATGGTTGGGGTATAGTTTAGGGTGGCATTGCAAATAATGCGTAAACGTGCCCCGCCACCAAGTCATAGTCTGGAAATTCCATTAATAAGCTTCAGGCATTAAAGTTATAAAAGAACATATTTTTATCTACTTCGATTTTAAAAAGTACGCTCCCCAAGAGTTCTGAAATTGAACAAAATTTACTCACTTTTCAGAAAAACACAAATACGCTCTTCGCGCTAAGATTTCACTCAACTGATACCGTGAAGTTAGTGAGACCCCTCAGCAGAATGCATACTAATTTTCCATGGTTGGTAGCGCTCTAGCAACAATTGTTCTCGTGAAAAGTGCCCCATGTAAACGTGCCCATTGCTTAGTAGACATGGCCCAGTATAAACTACTTATAGCATGGTACCACATGTTATACTTTCACGTGTCAGTGCAGGAAGAATTTCTTATATGCCTCTTTGCATTCCATTGATTAATTACTCTCGCTAGTATGTATGGGAGCAATATGTGGGGGGATAAAGATTCGATTTTTAATACTGACTGAGGAAATTTTGCAAGTAGGCTATAGGGAGATGATCAGCTTTCTCAAAATTTCTATGAACCACTTCCTTAAGTCGAAAACATCTGTGACCAAATATGCCGCCCCTCTTTGTATGTGTGCGTCTAATTTCCTTTGTTTGTCTTGTTTTGGTCCCACATAATTAAGTGCTATTCTAGGATGGGACACAACAGTGTTTTTCAAACAGTCTCCTTTGTAGACAGACAGCATATTCCCAGTTTCCTGCCAATCAACTGACTTACCTACTGCTGATTATGTGTCATTATTCCATTTATATCCCCACAAACTGTTACACCCAAGTCTTTGCATGAGTCAACTGATATCAGTTGAGACTCACTGATGATGTAGCCATAGATAGGATATCACTGTTATATGTTTTGCTAAGTCTACAGTTTCACGTCTCTGAACATTTAAAACACATTACCAATTCTTATGTCACCTTGAAACCTTATTCTGACCTCAATGAATCATTGTACAGATTTTTCAGATAGTACTTTATTGTACACAACTGTTTCATTTGGAAACCTATTGAGGTAATGATTAATGCAGTCAGAGAAGTCTTTAATATACGTATCATGTGAACAACAAGAGTTCCAACACCCCTCCCTTGGACTTTGTACATTACTATCCATCCAAGACAGAATCGTGTATCCTCCCCACCAAGAAATCCACAATCAAGTCACCAATTTCGCATGATTCTTCATATAATCGTACTTTTTTTAACAATCACTGGTCACCTTTTGGAGCGGCGGGTTAATAATACTAATAATGGTTTATAATATAATCGGTCATAAGTAATAGGATAAAGTATTTGAAATACTACAATATTGTTGAACTGCTCTGAATATTGGAATACTGTTCGCCATCTTTTACAAGAGCCTGGAAACTGATTCTGTGGTCAGCGTAGAAGCGATGCAGACCATACTGACCACAGTTCCCAGTCTGAAAGTCCACACTCCTGTCCAGCCCACTGAAAAAATGTTTCTATTCTCTGTTTGCTCAGGGGGATTAGGACTATAATTATGAATGAAGATCTTAAGTTCTAATTGATGGGTATATTTGGTACAGTTTCACACTCTACATTTTAATATTCATCATGTTAATACTGTCAATAAATCTCTCTACGCTAAACAGCACTGCGAGCAGTTCATAGGCGACCTCTACACATACGTTTCTACTAAATTGTCTTTCGCCCTGACTTCTGCTAATCAAAATAGTTGTCACCACTTGTAAGCACAGCAGTTCAAGATGGTTTTCTCCTTATTTGTGGAAATCTGTATATTTGCATGCTGATTTATTGCTAGTAAGTTCTTGTAGGCTACCCCTTATGTACACCCAGGCTATGATGTGCCACTTGATTATGTGTTCATCTGTACGGTGAATCATCGTTATTGTCACCTGTATAGAAACCAACTGGTGATTGGCGTAGTTATGGAGTTCAACTGTAAATGGGTTTGTGGCTATTTTGTCTCAGTTTTTGTGTTGGTGTACTAGTTAGGCTCTCCATTGTCCCACGCCGGCATGTCTGTTGCGTGGGTGCGGTCCGGTGACTGTACCTCATGGTGTGGCCCTCGAGGGATGGCTGTTCACTGAACGCTTTTGGGCGCACCTCAAACGCAGCATTAGTATGTTATGTCACTCACGTGAATTGTGTTCTTATTGTAATCTTTCGGTTTCGCTTGAGTATTAACTGCTGCAATTGCTGGAATTTGTTATTTTGTCGTTTGGCTGGTGACCGATTTTATGTGTTCACATTGATCTATGGTCTTGTCCTGAGCATAAGGTTGGCTCCGCTCAACCGGAAATGGGTATCTAGTTCCTGGTCCTTATATCGCTTTATTTTACGGTTATAATGTAAACTATTGCCCGACTGATTTTTCTTCTCTCTTTAATACATGCCACAGTTAAAGGAAGAATTGTACTACACTTGAATGTTCAGTATAGCTATATTAATTTATAATAATTGTGTTAATAAAATGTCGTGGTAGATTATATTCAATTAAACCATCTTGGCTAGCCCTTCCATGATTCCTCATTCTCAGGCACAAACATTGCTGGTTCCGAGTGAAGTGTTTATTACCATTGAAGGTTGTACGTTTTGATCCATATTTAGATCCATAGTAGAGAGTTCAGTCAGACAGAAAAGCCACCATACATGGTTTGTAATTGTTGTGTTCCATATTTCTGCTGCCACCAGATCAAGTTTTATTTTTATTATGTCAATTAACATATACCTTTATGTCCTTTTTTATAATCAATGAACTTATACCATAGCGTTCATAAAAGATCAGTCCCGTGTTGATGTATTAATAATCCATCAACAACTGTCAAACGTAATGGCCACAATTCCTTGAAGAGTATTTCAGCATTCAAGTTCATTTACATCCTGAGAACAGCGATAATCTCTAATGCAGGCTATCGAGAACAAACACAGCTAAAGGGCAAAATCAGTTTAGTAGACGCATGGGGCAGGTAGTCAAGTAGAAGGTTTACTACTTAAAGTGACTGCTGTCAGGTCGGTAACAGAAAGTCATCTGTCGCTTCCGAAAATCTACTTCCATTGCAAAACGTGAGGCTATTGCAGAGATTAGTGAAGACTCATAGGCTCCACAAGCGCTCATACAGCTGTCTTAACCTGTCTTGAAAGAGTCATTGCGGTTAATCAGTCAAAAAGGAGAGCAATTAGGACTGTTTTGGTTTTACAGCAGAAACACTGTCTAGCACTTTGAAGACCGGCCACTTAGAAGAATATTGGGGCCGTTATTTAAAGCGTTATTGGTACACGTGTAACTGGTGTATATTCAGAGTAAAATACACTAAAAAAGGGCCAGGCTTCAAGATTTATTTCTCACATTTACTTTAGTTCTTATAAAGATTACAGATTTAAAAATAATGATGACAAAAAATCCAATTATCCTCCAAACAATCAAGTGCTATGTTATTCATTGAGCAATTTATTCATCTTGAGTTTCAAAATATCTTGCTCACTCAACAAACGTGACATATTTGTTACAGAATTACAGAAACCTGCGAAAGCTAACGAGTACATGTCAACGCGATCACGTTGCTCAGCCCTCACGGCAACTGCTTCCATGTTCGCTAATATTTCTTTCGAAATAGTTCTAGAAATTGACAACAGAAGGCAGCACCAGTCTAGAAGGTTGCGAAACGACCGTACATTGTTCTCATACGAACTGAGCCCAGCTTTCCAGCGATAGGTGACTCGCACGTTGAGAAAATCGCTGCCCGAACTTTACACGGGCGCTCCCCGAGGTACGCTCGGGCTATTAGGTGTCATGTGAGCTCAACAGTGAATCGTAGATTACTGAAACTTATTATTGCCAATGCGAAACTGTTCATTTCATCTCAGGCGACCGGCGATGTACGCGACAGTATAAACAGAACTAAGTGCTGGCACTCAAGATAATGGTTTGTTCCGTGCGTGGGCGTTTTGTTGCAGAAGCTTTCCCCCGTGGTGCTGACAGATAACAACAGGCGACATACACCAAACTGATGCCGATGCGCTGAGCCGGGGGCGTCCGCCCACCTGACACGTGGTTGGCCCGCAGTAAAATATGTAGGTGGCGGCCTACCGGCCGGATGCGGGCGGCAGCAGCGGCAAGGTGTTCATCAATCACCCACCGCCCCCGCGCCGCACGCCAAACTTCCCCGCACGGCTTGCCACCGACCGGCCGCGCCCAACTTGCAGCACGTGATGGCGAGCGGGGGCTGCGGCGAGGGTCAACACGCACCTCATCTGCAAACTACCTGCTCGAATGGCGGCGTGGCCTAATGCAGTTAGCACTTTCGCGACCCCGCTTTCTGCAACAAACGTGGGCTTCTCGAGAGACTTAACATTTCGTACCCTCCAGAGTGACTCTTTGCGTGACATACACAGCAGAGCACTAAAACCGCAAAACCATGAAGAGAGTATGCAACATATGTCAAACTGGAACGAAATGTTGTTTGGACGAGATATCCAAATCATCAGCATCTCAAAGTATTTCCCATTCAGAAACTACACGGTGCAGTCACATTAATCTTACCACCATCTACGTTCGAGTTCAGTGTGCAATAACCTATCACAGGTGGCATTTGGCAGTACTACAGTTCAATTCTTTTATCTTGGCGGTTTGCGCATGCCCGCCCAGACGCGGGAGATTGCTGCGTTGAAAATTGTATGCGCCAAGAGAAGCAGCGCCATAGGAGGGAGCGTGCAGTTTATGAAGTAAAGCCACCAAGGCCGCATTAACCCTTTCGCTGCTACAAAGACGTGCTCCGCGCATTCCGCGATGTGCGCGATTTTGTCATCATTGCACTGCTAGCCTGTGCAGACATATGGTGTTTCGAGTGCTTTGACACACTTTATCATTCGATTTCACAAAAACTTTTTGGCCAAAAAAATTGATTTTTACACATCTTCTTGACTGATACCTTCCCACCATAAATGACTTAATTTTGTTTCGATGTGCAACGCAGTTATTGTGCAGCATTAGATGTAGTAAACCATTGAACGAAATTTTGAAGAGTTTGCAGAGGTAAAAGTCCATAGCGTATACTTTCCATATGGTCGATTTTAGTTGCCACTAGAAATTTCAAAAAATTACATTCAAACGAATAAAATTCATGAAGTAAGACACTTCGATATTGTTTTTAAAATAAAGAAAGTATTTAGCACTGTTTAAGGATTGAACTCAGAACCTTTCACTCAGAAGCCATATACTTTAACCACTACACTAACGCAACTCGTCGTTCAATAATACTCCCGGAGGACTATAAAATATCACGCAAAATACCGACAAACACTGTTGGTATGATTATGAATTACTAATGTTTCGTTGAAGTACAATAGGAAATAAACAATTACCGCTGTTCTTTACTGCGAAAAAGCGGTTGGTGAGGATGAATTTCCTTTCTATCGCCCGAATTAGGAGCCTTATTGCTTGTTTGGTTTAATTAATTAATGCTATCAAGACATTGCCTTTTCTCAATTACTTTGTTTATGACTGAACGTTTCTAAAACTGAAGACACACCTCCGTGCTCTGCACTGCAGTTGAGCTCTGGCAACGTCGTTCTCTGTTCATTGGCTGACTGTGTTTTGTGACGTCAGATGCGCAGAACAAACCTAAACTGGGCCGCCGTCATAACTGACACGCACTTTAGTACTGAATGGTACACACAGCGTGTTGGGGGAATGAGGAAAAAAGTGCAGGCTTTGTAACGCGGAAACGTAGTGATTTATCTAACGACGAAAAAGCCATGGAAGCGTTCCAGGACTGGCAAAGTTTTTAAACTGTTCGCTTGCCACCGTGGTTTAAATGTACTTCGCATGGCGAAAGGGCACTATCCAAAACCGGAGCTGAGGGACCTATGGTGTACCACGGGCCATAGATGACAGGGCTGAATGATGGCTGCAGAGATGTGTACGGCCGAAAACACATATAACAGCTGAGCAACTGTTCCTCCAGATGAACCACGGAACCAACATCGTCTTCTCAACGACCGCGCATGGGCATCCGCAGCAGGTGCCTGTGTCACGCACCCACGCTGACTACAGTTCATCGGCGAACAAGGCTGGAGATTGCACGCCAGTACCGCAAATGGACGTCCACCAAGTGGTGACAGTTGGCCTTTCCAGATGAATCACGTTTTATGTTCCATCGGACAGATATGGCCGTTGGCGTGTACGGCGTGAGTCGTCCGAAAGCAGCTACCATGCGACAACCATCGGGAAGGTGCAGACCGAAGATAGGAGCGTTATGATTGAAGAAATATTTTTGTGGCACTCCCTGGGTGACCTTGCCATCCTGGGAGCCACTTGGATCAACACAAGTAAGTATCTATCCTTGAACACTATGTCTACCAGTGCATGCATTTTGTTTCGTCACAGTACGATGGCATCAACTCTCAGAAGAATACAATCTGTTACACAGCTCTGTGGAGTAGGGGGCCACTACGGAATGGGTTTATTAATATAAAAATCTTTTTCATTTCTCACTTTATGTTCGACAGTGCCTTCTGCCTGGCGGTAAGCTGCAGCGTCTCAGTCACGTTGCCGGATAGAACCACCCTGAAACTCACATGTTGAACCATCAGAAGCAAAACTCACGTGTTGCTGACGAGATAACGCTACCGAACTACGCGTCTTACTATCTGACCGACCAATAGGGAGGCTTGGAGGTGGTCAAGTGGGGGCGGAACCGCGGCCCGCTGCCGGAAGCGGACACGCCGTTCGCTTTCTTCTGCTGGCAGTTCCAAACCGATCAGACGCCCTCCTCTCCTGCTCTCTCGGGCGGCTGCCCATTCAGTCTCAGTGGCTTCTCTAGGCCTGCCTTTCTTTAAGGCATTAAACTATGTTTTAATTTTCACCTCAACGGGTTCCTACCGCTTTCCCCTCCTGGGCAGTCCTGACGCATTAACAGCTCGCAGTGTACGTGAATGGTTCTAAGAGCCTCAGGATCAGTTTACTGTACTCTCCTGGCCTTCATACCTCCATTAAACCCAACTGAGAATCTTTGGAACCACCTCGATCGGGCTGTTCGCGCCATGGACCCAAAACCGAGAAAAGCTGACCAGTGCACTGGAGTCAACGTGACTTCAAATCTCTGTCGGTACCTCCCTGAACATCATTAATTCTGTTTCTGCGTGTCCGGGGTGCGAAAAATGGTTAAAATGGTTATTCAGGATTTTGATTGGTGGTTATATTAATGTGACTGGACATTATAGAATCGGACAACCGTGTGGGTTTCTTTTTTTTTAACTACCGATTGGCCAGCCGATTCTTTTTTTATTAAGTTTGATGTATCAGCTGGATGAAACAACTGAAACAAACTAGTCTCTGTACGAATCTTACTCACTCTGCGGGTTTCACCGATCTCACTTAACGTGAGACAACCGGATGATTAAATTTTGCATCAGGTCTATGTATGTTTTCACTTTTCGCAGGTTCGAATCCTGCTTCGGGCATGGATGTGTGTGATGCCCTTAGGTTACTTAGGTTTAAATAGTTCTAAGTCTAGGGGACTTATACCTCAGAAGTCCCATGGTGCTCAGAGCCATTTGATACATTACAATGGTTGTAAAATGTAAATACGTTTATGTGCATGTACACGCGTAGCCTGTAACGTAATTTTCTGCATAATATATTTCCCTCCAATGTCTACATTCAAATGATTTTTAATTAATGGACATCATTTCATCTTTTCAGTAACAAGAAATGCAAACAGTTGGTAAAATCTGTCAGTGTTCCTTTCTATAAGGGACGATCAGCCGTTTCGGTTTGAGGGCGTTGCTGCAGCGTATACCCAACGCAGTACGACTCCGTTGAGAGTGTGTTTGCACCAGCATGGGGCAAACGATTAATGTCGCTTTCGTGTCTATCCGACGTGTGTGCAAAAAATGCGGTCACGTAATTACACATGCGGTCTAAGTGCGGTTATTCTTTTTCTTGGCTGCCGGAGGCTAAGCACCGTTAGCCACCAATAGGGCAATGAATAATGTGTGTGCGGCAACATCCCTGCTGAAAACCACCGTTGTGGAATGGTCGGCCAAGTTCCATGCTGGTCGCTATCCGACACAAGGCACCCATATCGCAAATGTCGTAAAGCAAAAGTTAACGTCTACTTTTTAAGTGGTAGACATTCCTGCCCTATAGTTCTGACATCAACCCAAGCGATTACCTCACTTTCTGTCCCTTAGAAAAGGCCTTGAGGGATCGACGGTTCATGTAAGACGAGAATGTGCAGTGGCCAGTTATGGACTTCTCTTGCAACAGGACACCGTGTTTTACCAGTAAGGTATCGTCAACCTGATCCGTCGGTAGAATGATTGCCTCAGTGCTAACAGCGATTTTGCCTGTTAGGCATATAGATTCTGAACTATACGGCACTGGAACTTCAACTTTTCGATCTCCCCTTATGCTTCATATATCTCTAACGGGACTTTAATGCTTATCATTGTCTCGTAATATTCTTTTTTGTTTCGAGTCATCAGTCTTCTGACGTTTGATGTGGCCTACCACGAATTCCACTTATGTGCCAAGTGCTTCATTACAGAGTAGCGCTCGCAGTCCTCAGTTATTTACTAAACGTATTTCAACCTGTGTTTTCTTCTACAGTTTCTGCCCTCTACAGTTCCCTTCAGCACCAAGGAATTTATTCCGTTATGTCTTAACAGATGTACTACCATCCGGCCCCTTCTTGTTGTCAGTATTTCCCACGCGTTCCTTTCCTCATTGATTCTCCAGGGAACGTCTTCATACCTTAACTTACCAGTCCACTTAATTTTCAGCGTTCTTCTGTCGTATATTCTCAGAAATTACTTCCTCAAATTAAGGCCTATGTTCGGTACTAGTGAATTTCCCTTTGCCAGAAATGCAACTTTTTATGTCCATCTTCCTCCTGTCAAGGTTTATTTTTTTACCTAGGTAGCAGAATTCCCCAACTTTGTCAATATTGTGATCATAAATCCTGATGTGATGCTCTTCGTTGTTCTCATTTCTTCTTTTTCTCATTACTTTCGTCTTTTTCAATTTACTCTGAGTCCATATTCTGTGCTCATTAGACCATTACATTTAGCAGATCCCGTAATTCTTCACTTTCATTGAGAAGAACAATGCCATCAGCGAATCTCATCATTAATATACTTTCACCTTGAATTTGAATTACATTCCTGTAGCTTTCCTTTATTTCTGTCATTGCTTCTCTGATTTACTAATTGTAAACTAGGGGCGGAAGGTCCGAGCACTTAGTTCTTTGTCTTCCAGACATACTGTTCCCTCTTGGCTTTTGTACATACTGTATATTACCCATACTTCTCTATACCTGACACCTATTTTTCACAGGATTTCGAACATCTTGCATCATTTTTCACTGTCTAAAACTTTTTCCAGGACGCCAAATCCTCCAGCATGTCGTGATTATTCTCTAGTCTCGGTTGCACTATCAACGGCAGCGTCACAGTTTCCTTTCTGGTACTTTTACCTGTCCTAAAGACGAACTGATCGTCATCTAAAAATCGTCAACTTTTTTTTTCATTCTTCAGTATATTCTTCTTCTCAGAATCTTGCATGAGCTGTTAAACTGATTGCGCGATAGTTTTTACACTTGTCGGCTCTTGCAATCTTCAGAACTGTAAGGATGATGTTTTGACGCAAGTAAGATCGTATATCGCTAGCCTCTTATGTTCTACACACCAAGGTGAAAACTTTGTTTCCACTTACACCAATAACTTGAGAAATTCTAAAGTAATGTATCCATCCCTTCTACCGTATCTGATCGTAAGGCTTCCAAAGCTCTTTTAAATATTGATTCTAATATTTGATCCTCTGTCTCTTCTACAATGAAGCGCCAAAGAAACTGGTAGAGGCATACGTATTCAAATGCAAAGATATATAAAAAGGCAGAATACGGTGCTATGGTGGGCAAGGTCAATAGATGACAACAAGGGTCTGGCTCAGTTGTTATATCGGTAACTACTGTTACAATGCCAGTTATCAAGATTGAAGTGAGTTTGAACATGGTGTTATAGACGGCGCACGAGCGATGGGGCACGGCATCTCCAAGGTAGCGATGAAATAGCGATTTTCCCCTGCGACAATTTCATGAGTGTACCGCGAACAATCAGGTATCCGGTAAAACATCAAATCTCCGACAACGCTGCTGCCGGAAAAAAATCCTGCAAGAACTTGACAAACGACGACTGAAGAGATTCGCTCAATGTGACGGAAGTGCAACCCTTTCGAAAATTGCTGCAGATTTCAATGATGGGCCATCCACAAGTGTCAGCGTGCGAACCATTCAACGAAACATCATCGATATGGGCTTTCGGAGCTGAAGGCCCACCAGTGTCCCCTTGATGACTACACGACACAAAGCGTTACTCCTCGCCTGGGCCCGACAGCACCGACTTTGGGCTGTTGATGACTGGAACATGTTGCCTGGTTGGACGAGTCTCGTTTCAAATTGTATCGGGTGAATGGACGTGTACGGATATGGAGACAACCTCATGAATCCGTGGACCCTGCATGTCAGCAGGGTACTGTTCAAGCTTGTGGAGACTCTGTAATGGTGTGGGTCGTGTGCAGATGGAGTGATATAGGACGCCTGATACGTCTACATACGATTCTAACAGATGACACGTACGTAAGCATACTCTCTGATCACCTCCATCCATTCATGTCCGGTACGCATTCCAACGGACTTGTCTTATATAGGCGTTTCCGACCGTAGCGCAGTATTCTGCCTGTTTATATATATCTCTGCATTTGAATACGCATGCCTATTCCAGCAGGACAATGCCACAAAGCACACGTCCAGAATTAATACAGGTATATGCAGCAACACTCTTCCGAGTCTGAACACTTCCTCTGGCCACCAAACTCCCCAGACATGAACATTATTGAGCAAATCCGAGATGCCTTGCAACATGTTGTTCACAAGAGACCTCAATCCCTCGTATTCTTACGGTTTTATGGACGGTCCTGCTAGATTCCTGGTATCAGTTCCCTCAAGCATTACTTCAGACATTAGTCGAGTCCATGCCATGTCGTGTTGCGCCACTTCTGCGTGCTCGCGGAGGCCCTACACGATATTAGGCGGTGTATCAGTTTCTTTGGTTCCTCAGTGTATGTAGGCTCCTGTTTCGTCTTATGTCATCATACAAGTATTCCTCTCAGAGAAGCCTTCAGTGTACTCTTTCCACCTACCCGCTCTTTTCTCTGCATTTAGTAGTGGTTCCCATTGCACTCTTAATTCTACCACCCTTGCTTTTAATTTCTCAGATGGTTGTTTTGACTTCTTTGTATGCTGAGCTATTCCTGCAGGCAAAATTAATTTTTCCGATTTCTTTCCGCATTTCATATAGACATATGACCTATCCCGTGGCAAAAAATGCGACGTCCTGTGTATACAATAGACGCATAGAGATGAGCAACAGAGACGACCAAAAATACCGGGCATGAAACTAGCTGCAGAAACACCGCACTCTCAGTATGGAAGTGCTATATTTGTAAGACCAGGGCTTCAGATAATCAGTGCTCACTGCACCGTAGAAAATAACAACGAAGTCATCTCAGTGGAGCTGAGTAACTGCGTGGTTACCTCTGTGTATAAGCCCCCTTAGGATGCATTTTCCTTCACACCGCCCAGGAGCTTCCATAACAGCAAGACGTCTGTAGTAATCGGTGACTTTAAGAGCCATAGTCATTTGTGGGGACACTCTGAAGATGACGAAAATGGGGCGCAGTCCTCTCCTGGCCTGAATCCTGCCAGTTTTCTCTTATACATGACAGAAAGCTACCCCCTTACTTCAACAGTGGCAGGTGGCAAAGTGGATTTAACCCTGACCTCCTCTTTGTGAGTGAAGACATCACACAGCTTTGCTCCAAATCAGTGTGCTCGCCCATACCAAAGACGCAACACAGGCTACTACTGTGTCAAGTTCTTCAAGGCCACAGGAGGTGAATTTCAAACGGAGATACAATTCCAAGAAAGCTGATTGGAAAAAATTTGCTATGATGCTGGACAAGGAGATTAAGTCTGTGCGACCTATTTTTGAAGAGTTGACAGCTCTGTTCAAACTGTCAAACATTGCTCCCGGGCATCAATTCCAAGAGAGTGTAGGACAATATATCTGCAGGGTGTGACACCTGAAACAGCTGCTCTGCTGGACGAATACTATCGACTATATGAAGAAAACCCTTATAGCGAGGAAACTTATCTGGCTGCGCAAAACTCTCTCCTCAATCTCTGAGGCGAAGAGAGAACAGTGGATTAAACTGATGACAGAATGTGAGATGAGTAGAAGTAGTCCAAAGGCCTGGAGATTGTTACGACACCTTAACAATGATCCCTCCCAACCCCATACGCATACAAATGCGAAGGCAGACCAGATCGCACACCAGCTTTTGGAAAATAGAAACCTGAACATACCAGAAAAATCGGGAGACGAACCCTGGAATGGGAGCCCGAACAAGAGGGAAACATTCTGTTTCGACCATTCAGTTTGAATGAGCTTGACTCAGCTCTAAATAAGTGCGAAGTCGGGAAAGCAGCAGGGGTAGATGATATAAGAAGTGAAAAGATCAAGAACTTTGGTCCAGGCGCAAAGTGCTGGCTACTCGAGCTAATGAATAATTGTGTCAAGAACTGCAAGATACCAAAATCTTGGCGGAAAGCAAAAATTATAGCTATACATACACCAGGGAAAGACCGGGCTGACCCCAAAAACTATAGGCCAATCTCCCTCCTATGCCACCTATATAAGGTTTTGGAAAGGTTGATCCTCCAAAGAATTACAGATATGATAGAACCGTTACTGATCCCTCAACAGGCAGGATTCAGACAAGGGAAGAGCTGCACAGCACAGGTGTTGAATTTGACACAGCATATAGAGGACGGCTTCCAAAGGCGGCAGATAACAGGGGCGGTGTTTATAGATCTTTCACCCGCCTACGACACTGTCAACCACAGACTCTTGTTGCTGAAGCTATACAACCTCACCAAGGATTACAAAATAACCTGTCTAATTAGAAATCTTCTGCAGAACAAAAGATATTTTGTGGAATACTAAGGATAAAGAAGCAGATGAAGGCAGCAGAAAAATGGGTTGCCACAGGGCAGTGTACTGGCACCCACCCTCTTCAATATATACACTAACGACCAGCCGTTACCAGAAGGAACACAAAGCTTCATATATAGGCAGATGACCGAGCAATCACAGCACATGATCACAGCTTTGAGAGGGTGGAGCGGAAGCTAACTGATTGAAAGAATTAACTGCCTATTACAGGGACAATCAATTGAAACCAAACCCTTCTAAGAACCAGACCTGTGCTTTCCACCTCCGAAACAGACAGGCTAGTAGAACCTTGCAGATAGATTGGGAAGGAACCTCTTTAGAACACTGCAAGACTCCAAAATACCTCGGAGTCACTCTGGACCGTGCTCTTACATATAAGGAACACTGCTTAAAAACAAATCAAAAAGTGGCTGCCAGGAACAATGTGGTTAGGAAGCTGACTGGAACAACATGGGGAGCACAGCCAGACACAGTGCGCACATCAGCATTAGCCCTCTGCTACTCTGCAGCTGAGTATGCTTGCCCAGTATGGTGCAGATCTACACATACAAAGAAAGTTGATGTTGCCCTGAATGAGACATGTCGTATCACTACGGGTTGTCTAAGAGCCACACCTGTGGAAACACTGTACTGCTTATCCGGAAAAGACCCCCCCCCCCCCCCCCCTCCGGACACCCAAAGAGATACAGCAGCACGGAGTGACATGAAGAACGCATTAACATCCGAAGCCCACCCCCTAATGGCCACCAACCGGCACAGCAAAGACTTGTGTCTAGAAAGAGCTTCCTTCACAGCACAGAACCACTCGCTGACACTCCACATCAACACCGGGAGAAGAGATGGCAGGTCAGATGCTAGCATCTGGAGGAGTGGCAGATCCCGCAAGAAGTTCTTCCCCCAGGCCACACAGAGAAATGGTCCACATGGAAATCACTCAACCGCCTGCGTTCTTCTGTCACAAGAGATCTGGAGAGGTGGGGCTTCCAGGTAGACTCTCTCCAGTGTGACTGCGGAGCTGCCGTGCAGACATCAACACATATACTACAATGCATATTACCTTCAACTGTGTGCACCATGGAGGACCCCTTAAACGCTGCACAAAGTGCACTGGACGTTGCAAATTTTTGGGAATCCACTGTATAGATGAAAATTACCTTGTGTTTGACAACACAATCTGTGTCTAATCATTTATTTCATTCTTGACTAGTTTAATTTATAAACCGTAATGTATGTATGTAGTAATGTATCTAATATTGTTCTTTTAGTTTGCTTCTGACACGATAAATAAAATAAAATATAGACATTTCGCCTTAGCTTCCCAGGACTACTTTATTTATTTCATTCCCAGGTGAATTGTATTTCTTTATTCCTAAAATTTCCTTGAACAATTTTTAACTTTCTTCTTTCACCGATAAGCTGAAGTATCTTTTCTGATACCTAAGGTTTCATTGCAGTTACATTCCTTGTACTTCCGTTTTTCTCTCCAACTTCTGTGATCATCCTTTTCAATGATGTTCTTTTTTCTCTTCAGCTGAACTGCGTACTGATGCATTCGTTAAAGCTGTGTTTATATCTTCAGAGAAATTTAAGAGTATCTCTTCATTCCTTAGTACTTCCGTATCCAACTTCTTTGCGCAATGATTGTTCCTGATTAGTATCTTAATCTTCAGCTTACTCTTCATCGCTATTAAACAGTGATATAAGTCTGTATCTGCACTATGATGCACCTTACAATCCGGTATCTGATTTCGGAATCTCTACCTGACCATGATGAATTCTGTCTGAAATCTTCCCGTATCTCCCGGTCTTCGATGCATGTCTTCTACTGTTGTGATTCTTAAACAGAGTATTCGCTATTACCAACTGGAATTTATTGCAGAATTCAATTCTTCTCCGATTCCTAGTACCAAGCGTACATTCCACGGTAACCTTTTTTTCTGCTCCTTCCCTTACAACCGCATTCCGATTGCCGATGACCATTAGATTTTCATGTCCATTTACATATTAAATTACGCCTTCAATATTTTCGTGTACTATCTCTGTCTCCATATCCTGTGCTTGTGACGTTGGGACATTCACCTGAACGATTGTTGTCGGTGTTGGTTTGCTGTCGGTTGTGATAAGAAGAACCGTATCAAAAAAGTGTTCACATTAACTCACCTTGTGCCTCATATTCCTAGCAATAACGATTTCTATTCCCGTTGTACTATTTTCTGCTGCTGTTGATATTACTCTGTACTCATCTGACCAGAAATCGTTCCTTCTATTTCATTTCACTAATCCCCACTATATCTATACTGAGCCTTAAATGTCCCTTTTAAGATTTTCTACTTTCCCTATGACGTTCAAGCTTCTGACATTCTGCGCCCCTAGTCGTAGAACGTTATCCTCTTCGTTGATTATTCAGTCTTTTTCTTATGGTTACCTCCCCACTGGCAATCTCTCCGGGAGATCCGAATGATGGACTAGTCAGAAATTGTTTGTCAACGGAGACGTCATGATGACACTCCTTAAATTAGAAGTCATGTGTCCTCTGGATACATATACGAGTCTTCAATATAGTGGCTTCCATTGCCTTTTGCATTCTCATGCCGTTGGTAACTGCTGATTCTGCCGCCTATAAGGGCAGTTTCCCAACCCAAGTCCAAGGGTAGGAAAGTACCCCGAACATCTGTCCGCTCCTCCACCCTCTTTGACAAATCCGTTTGCTGAACGAGGTTGGCTTCTTGCACTGGAAGTCGCCGGCCGCCATTTCTGATGGTTTTTATTCAGGATTTAAGCGGTGGTGCGTTTCGAACCTAGGACTAAGGATAAGGACGTAGAGTTCCAACATGCTTCTGGAGTGGCGCCTGCATAAAACGTAGTGTGTCAAGGAAACGGAATGTAATTTTTGGCGTCTTTCGTTTGGAGAATGAAATGTCTTTCTCAACACTCTCAGACAGTAGGCTGACCTGATTTTTCTCCCAATCGAGATTAAACAGTTCCTCAACAAGAAAGTAAGCGTCATTCTTGAAGAAAATGGATATGTTTGGTGGTAACTGATACGACAAACTGCATGCATTCTGAGCTGCGCCGCGGAACTTCCCCATCAGATGACAATGATATCTGCATGAAGTTTCAGCTTTTCTGTCTAACGGCAGCCCACATATATGACAGTTAATCGCACCATTGTATAATATTTTATCCTCCTCCGATTCAGTCATGGGGATCTTCTTAGTGTTGCAAATCTTATCAATACCCATAAGAATTTTTAAGGCTAGCAATCAAACCGCAGTATTATCCCCGACATAAGACTGATAGCGGTTGAGACTTGAATCGTATGAACATGGAATTTGGTTACGCCACATACGGCACTTGTTTTTGCTTGGAAGTGGTATGTGAGGCTAAGGAGCTCCCTTCACAGCGGATGGTAGGGGTAAGGAGACATTCGAAATCTGCGTATGGAACAAACTGACATCGTTCCTGGTAGTGAGTATTCCAGAATTTAATGAACTTGTTTTCTTCTGTAGGCATCCCAGCTTCTTGGATTCACAGTTCTGAAGACGCCTATTTAAATACTTTCCTTCTGAAAATATACACTCCTGGAAATTGAAATAAGAACACCGTGAATTCATTGTCCCAGGAAGGGGAAACTTTATTGACACATTCCTGGGGTCAGATACATCACATGATCACACAGACAGAACCACAGGCACATACACACAGGCAATAGAGCATGCACAATGTCGGCACTAGTACAGTGCATATCCACCTTTCGCAGCAATGCAGGATGCTATTCTCCCATGGAGACGATCGTAGAGATGCTGGATGTAGTCCTGTGAAACGGTTTGCCATGCCATTTCCACCTGGCGCCTCAGTTGGACCAGCGTTCGTGCTGGACGTGCAGACCGCGTGAGACGACGCTTCATCCAGTCCCAAACATGCTCAATGGGGGACAGATCCGGTGATCTTGCAGGCCAGGGTAGTTGACTTACACCTTCTAGAGCACGTTGGGTGGCACGGGATACATGCGGACGTGCATTGTCCTGTTGGAACAGCAAGTTCACTTGCCGGTCTACGAATGTTAGAACGATGGGTTCAATGACGGTTTGGATTTACCGTGCACTATTCAGTGTCCCCTCGACGATCACCAGAGGTGTACGGCCAGTGTAGGAGATCGCTCCCCACACCATGATGCCGGGTGTTGGCCCTGAGTGCCTCGGTCGTATACAGTCCTGATTGTGGCGCTCACCTGTACGGCGCCAAACACGCATACGACCATCATTGGCACCAAGGCAGAAGCGACTCACATCGCTGAAGACGACACGTCTCCATACGTCCCTCCATTCACGCCTGTCGCGACACCACTGGAGGTGGGCTGCACGATGTTGGGGCGTGAGCGGACGAAGGCCTAACGGTGTGCGGGACCGTAGCCCAGCTTCATGGAGACGGTTGCGAATGGTCCTCGCCGATACCCCAGGAGCAACAGTGTCCCTAATTTGCTGGGAAGTGGCGGTGCGGTCCCCTAAGGCACTGCGTAGGATCCTACGGTCTTGGCGTGCATCCGTGCGTCGGTGCGGTCCGGCCCCAGGTCGACGGGCACGTGCACCTTACGCCGACCACTAGCGACAACATCGATGTACTGTGGAGACCTCACGCCCCACGTGTTGAGCAATTCGGCGGTACGTCCACCCGGCCTCCCGCATGCCCACTATACGCCCTCGCTCAAAGTCCGTCAACAGCACATACGGTTCACGTCCACGCTGTCGCGGCATGCTACCAGTGTTAAAGACTGCGATAGAGCTCCGTATGCCACGGTAAACTGGCTGACACTGACGGCGGCGGTGCACAAATTCTGCGCACCTAGCGCCATTCGACAGCCAACACCGCGGTTCTTGGTGTGTCCGCTGTGCCGTGCGTGTGATCATTGCTTGTACAGCCCTCTCGCAGTGTCCGGAGCAAGTATGGTGGGTCTGACACACCGGTGTCAATGTGTTCTTTTTTCCATTTCCAGGAGTGTATTTAACACCCGAAGCAAATCTGGTTTTTATCTTCATGTTACGACAATTTTGTGTAAATGAGGCGGAACGTGTCCTTCATCCATACACAATGCTGATTATCACTTTCAGAGAAGAGCAGCTTGTCTACATGAAGATCATGCTCACCTGCATATTTGCGAAATTGAGTGGTTCAACTACAGTATGCTTGTCCACCTCATCTGATTTACTTTTCTGCTTCTGCTTCAGGCCATAAACTTGCACCAATATTCCGGAATTTTGTGTCTTAAATTTAGGTATGTCCTGACTCTTTACAGGCAACTCGATGCCGTCAAACTTATAACAGCCATGAATGTTAAGACCTTTCCCATATCGAGATGAGCGCTCTGGATTCTGTTTAAATTTTTTTTCGCAGGATTGACTGTGCTAAACTACCCTTATTCCTTTAATTTTGTACGTTAATACAAGCCCATTTCTTCTTAATATCCTCAGAGAGTTTGATATAACTGGATCCTCCAATTAAAGGATCGTAAACATGAATATGGATGTTGAGGTCTGATATTTGGCTGAGTGCTTTAGCTGCACCTTTTACTTCCGTCTCGGAAAACCGGTCCAGAATAGCACCCAAGGTGGATTTACGAAACCACTCGACGATTGATGCCCTCTGTGATATAACGCCTTATCATCCTGATGTTGTGCAAGCTTTTCTCCTCAACAGCACCGTGCTCTTTGGGGGAATAAGTCAACTCCTAGCAGAGAACTGTGTTATAGCCGATGGCAATATCTCAGGCATGCTTCAAGAACCTGACTTGGTCACGATACGTCCTAGCAGGATTTTCAATTCTAGAAAATGATATAGCTCCCCCCCCCCCCCCCCCAAAGGCCCTATCAACCGCCAAGTATTCTAGATGGGTCATGACGCCGCTAATTGGACGTCATAAGGATGGGATGGAGGACTACCGCTATCCACAGGTTCTTTATCATTAATACTGCAACTTTGAGACGACTGTGTCCACTCAGTAGAAGGCGCCTTCAGGGTGGAGGCTTACGTGCTCAGCCACACATATCTTTCATTGCCGGTGAGGGCAAACAACCAGAGCTGGAGTAGCAGGATTTGGCGGCGATGAGCTCCTCTGGGAGCACCTAGGTTGTGGACAGGGCGCTTGTTGATGCCGCTGCATATTGGAGACTTCAACATTACTACCCTGAGAGATGGGAGATCATTGCTCTGACTGAACCACCAGCGGACGCCAAGGGGTATGTAACACTGCAGGGGCTGTCACTGCTGCAGCTGCAGTCGCCTCTTACACGACAAAGAGCCGCGTTTTGCACAGCAGTGCACATAGCTTGGATAAGTGTTTGATACTGCCCCCACAATCACCACTCTAGGTGCACATGACATAACAAGCTGTTGTCATGGCGGTGTTCGTGGCAATTCTGTAACACATGAGCAATGGAGAAAGTTAAATACAATGCTCAAGATTGTTAATTATATGCTGTATGCAAATAACATCAATTAAGTACATCAACATTCCAGAATAATAATTATACACTACAATGATTTAGACATTATTTAATCTGTTTTGTTGCTCATGTGTGAAGTTGATATTTCGAAAGCTATTCTGATCTTTTACGTATTTCCTTATATCACAATTCCTGTAACACTGATGTATATGTTATTTCGATTCATTTGTAGAGCCCGTATTACTACAAATGTTATCTGTATTGTTATGTTCTTTAATGATGTACATTTGTTATTGTATTCTCATGTTATAAAATTGAAATTGACACCAGTTTATCAAATTAAGTAACTTGTAAGCATTAATTTCAGTGCACACATTTCTATTGGTCATAGTATATGCACAATATGTGAAAAAATCAGACTGTTAGTGTTTGCATGTGTGTTAATAATTCAGCAAGGGACTGGTTAATAGAATTTCTGGTTCTAAGGACAATTCCAAAAACTTTGTGAGTGCTCAAGTGGTGGTTTATGGACTTGCTATATTATCCGCAAGACTCTTGGATCGTGATTGTGCACCTGCACAGTCGCAACAGATGGCTGCTGGTCGTCTCTACAAGGACTGCAGTGGGTCTGCACCATTGATGACCCACCAATACCATTATTTTTACAAGGACTGCAGTGGGTCTGCACCTTTCGTGGCCCGCCAATGCCGTAATCTTTAACAGGACTATAGTGGTCGGCTCTGTGATGACTTATCTACCAATATTCTTCAACTTCGACTGACTCTGCTGTGTGTTTACTCTGTTGTGGTTCATTACCTGTCTGCATGTCAAGAGTCAGCACTGTCTTTCCATTGGAAGGACAACACTACTTCTTCAAGACTGCATGGAAATCCACTACTTTTGTGTGCATTTTCTTTTACTGCTCGAATTTGAGAAAAACACTGCAATTTTACTGTGATTGATGATTTAGGACTGCCTTTATGGACTGTGAGAAAATTTTAGCTTTTGACCTACATTGTATCGATAAGTGTGTGCATTTGATTTCTTTGTTATTGTAATTGTGAAAAAAATTTAACTAATATATATTGGCCAGTGCCCAAAACAATTTGTGAATTTTTTTGTTGGGAGCATGGGGGCTATGTAAGTAGGCTGTTTAGGTTCTTATGTTAGTAAAGCTACCGCCACGTAGCGCTCTGTATTTAAATCACTGGCTGTGCTGTGTGCAGTCTGTGGCTGGTTGGCATTCTTGTAATATTCGCTATTGTAGTGTTGGGCAGTTGGCTGTTACGAGCGCGTAGCGTTGCGCAGTTGGAGGTGAGCCGCCAGCAGTGGTGGATGTGGGGAGAGAGATGGCAGAGTTTTGAGAGCGGATGATCTGCACAGAAACAGTAAATATGTAAGACTGGATGTCATGAACTGACACATTTATTATGATTTTTGAACACTATTAAGGTAAATACATCGTTTGTTCTCTATCAAAATCTTTCATTTGCTAACTATGCCTATCAGTAGTTAGTGACTTCAGTAGTTAGAATCTTTTATTTAGATGGCAGTAGTGGCGCTCACTGTATTGCAGTAGTTCGAGTAACGAAGATTTTTCTGAGGTAAGTGATTTGTGAAAGGTATATGTTATTGTTAGTCAGGGCCATTCCTTTGTAGGGATTACTGAATGTCAGATTGCGTTGCGCTAACAATATTGTGTGTCAGTTTAAGCACAGTCATGTACAATTTTTCTAAGGGGACGTTTCAGAGTTTACCGATTTCACGCCATTTCGGCGACTTGCGCTTCGATGGGGATGAAATGGTGATGATTAGAACAAACACAACAATCAGTCCCTGAGCGGCGAAAATCGAACTCGGGCCCTTGGGGTTGACATTCTATCGCACTGACCACTCTTTTTTTTTTCAGTATAGTTCGTTGCGTTTGGTCTGTGCGGACGTCACATGGCGTCCGTTCAAGTTGATGGTTGATTCCTTTACTCAGTTTTTTTATTACAGAGGACAATCGTCCCTCTGACCGAACACGCTGAGCTACCGTGCCGGCATGGCCACTCGGCTACCGGGGGCGGATGATAGAAGCGATGAGTCCTAGTCACCATTCTCGCTCGACTACAATCTCAGCCTGCTCTTGAGCTATAGCAACATCTGCAACAATGGATGATATATGTCACACACAACTGTATGCAATGGAAAAAAATCTAATGGCAATATATTTCAACTGTATTTACAATCTTGCTGCATTTCAGCCTCCAGCTCAATATCCGTCAGCTGCCAGTGTAATGCTGCAACAGCGAGATCAAAAATTTTATAAAGGCTTTTTATGGAGTTCATCAAGAGCTGTTTCCTGAACATGTGAACTATCACACAGAATATGGAGATGTCCTTACGTGATGCTAGCACAAGCTCCTGGGCTTCTTGGCGGCATTCAGCCTCCAGCTGCTGCCGCTCTAATGCTACTCGCAGAACAACAGTAGAAATATCATAAGCATTTGCCACATTTAGATTAATTTTAGAGATGTTTACTGAACATGTAAACTATCACAGATGTACTTGCATAATGGTAGCACAAACTCTTCGGCTTGCTGGTGACTTCCAGCTTCGAGCGGGCGTCCTAACTCAGCGAACATTTCAGGAATGAATGCTGTGATATCAAGAAAAAATAACTTATAATCAGTTGTTATGAAAATGTATCACAATCTCGAAACATTTGTATACTTTGCTACAAAATCTTATAACTGCTGCAATTTGAAATCATAAGTTCTTTTTTTTATATTAACCCTTAAATGGCAACTGGTCCAAGTTTGGTCGTTCCCCCGACCACTACCACTGGCATCACTGCAGGCTGACTGTTTCATACTGCAGGTATCACACACACAACTAGCCACTGCCAATGACTGATGGTGGTTGTGGTGGGGGTTGGGCTTTATACAGGGTGAGTCACCTAACGTTACTACTGGATATATTTCGTAAACCACATCAAATACTGACGAGCCGATTCCACAGACCGAACGTGAGGAGAGGGGCTAGTGTAATTGTTTAATAGAAACCATACAAAAATGCACGGAAGTATGTTTTTTAACACAACTCTACGTTTTTTTTAAATGGAACCACGTTACTTTTGTTAGCACATCTGAACATATAAACAAATGCGTAAACAGTTCCGTTTGTTGCATTGTAAAATGTTAATTACATCCGGAGATATTGTAACCTAAAGTCAACGCTTGAAACCTCCGACGTTCAGTTGCGTGTTGTAACAAATACGGGCCACGGTCGGCGAGCAGCATCTGCAGGGACATGTTTACGATGGCGCCCGTGTTTACGAGTGTGGCTGTAGTGCACTGTTGTGGTTTGGTCTAGCTGTCGCAGTGTCCGCATGTAGCACTTGCTGCTATTGTTATTCTGCATTCGTCTCCGTAAGCAGATCAATTGTAGTACACCGTGTTACCAGACGTCTGTGACAGTGTTGTAGGAACTGTGACCATGGTGTACTCGAACTCTGAAAAGACTGAGATGATACTCATCTATGGCGAGTGTCGACGAAATGCAGCTGAAGCCTGCAGGGTGAATGCAGAACGGTACCCGGACCGAGAGCATCCAACGTGCAGCACATTGCAAAACATCTACCACCAACTGTATGCAACAGATATGGTCGTAGCACACAAACGGTTCCGTAACAGGCCCGTCACAGGAGAAGCAGATCCAGTTGGTGTGTTAGCTGCTGTTGCCATGAAACCACACATGAGTACACGGGACATTGCGAGAGCCGGTGGACTGAGTCAAAATAGTGTCATGCGCATACTGCATCGTCACCGCTTTCACCCGTTTCATGTGTCGCTGCATCAGCAATTACATGGTGATGACTTTAATCATCGAGTGCAATTCTGTCAATGGGCATTAACAGAGAATGCGTTGCAGTTCTACCTGCTTACCGATGAAGCGGGTTTCACAAACCACGGGACAGTGAATCTACGGAACATGCATTACTGGTCCGTGGACAATCCTCGCTGGCTCAGACAGCCACCGTGGACTGTAAATGTATGGTGCGGAATCATTGGCGACCACCTCATTGGTCCTCACTTCATTGCAGGGGCCCAAACAGCTGCTACATACATCGCGTTTCTACAGAATGATCTGCCAACGTGTCTCGAAAAGGTCCCACTGGAAACGCGTCGACGTATGTGGTATCAGCATGATGGTGCACCTGCACATCCCTCAATTATCACTAGGCTGACGCTTGACAGGATGTTCGACGGGTGTTTCATAGGACGTGGAGGACGCATAAATTAGCCAGCCCGTTCTCCTGATCTTACACCTCTGGACTTCATTCTGTGGGGTACGTTAAAGGAGAATGTGTACCGTCATGTGCCTACAACCCCAAAGGATATGGAACAACGTATTGTGACAGCCTGCGGCGACATTACACCAAATGTACTGAGGCGTGTACGACATTCATTACGCCAGAGATTGCAATTTTGTGCAGCAAATGATGGCCGCCACATTGAACATCTATTGGCCTGACATGTCGGGACACACTCTATTCCACTCCGTAATTGAAAACGGAAACCACGTGTGTACATGTACCTCACCCCTCATGGTAATGTACATGTGCGTCAGTGAAAAAGACAAATAAAAAGGCGTTAGCATGTGGACGTAATGTTCTGCTCCAGTCTCTTCTGTACCTAAGGTCCATCACCGTTCCCTTTGGATTCCTACGTAATTCGGTGTTCTCCGATACACACGATCGAAGAGCGGAGGAGTGGTACACAAGCGTCAACTTTAGGTTACAATATCTCCGGATGTAATTAACATTTTACAATGCAACAAACGGCACTGATTACGTATTTGTTTATATGTTCATGTGTGCTAACAAAACTAACGGGGTTCCATTAAAAGAAACGTAGGTTTATGTTAAAAAAACATACTTCCGTGAATTTTTTTTATGGTTACACTAGCCCCTCTCCTCACGTTCGGTCTGTGGAATCGATTCGTCAGTATTTGATGTGGTTTACGTAATATATCCAGTGGTAATATTAGGTGACTCACCCTGTATACCTTCAGACTCAACCCTCTATTTTACAGAGGAGCAATATGAAATCAGAATGCCATTCCAGCAAGTTATAACTTGCCTTCTTTATTGTTCTTCATGCATGCTTAGTGCAGATGCTTGAGGAACAGATTGAATCTGTGGGGAAGAAAAAAATGAGATAAACATCGTTTGTTCATTGGCAAGTGGCTGGAAAATTTGACGCAGCTGCTTGATTTTTTTAAACCACATTCTTTTTGTTCATTCTGAGGCAAAAAGATAGCTTGATACTTCTGACAACACATGCATCCCTCGAAATACATATTGCTCTCAGTCAGGGCAGCGTTGTGAGGTGAGGACGCTAGCTTCACCTTCTTTTTCTTCTTCAAGCAGGCTTGCTGCAAGTGGCAACTGTGGGGGTCAGAAAAGAACTCTGTGAAACGGAAAGAGGCACCTTCTGAAAACTTTCTTGGTTTGCCGGCAAGTGGCTGGAAAACTGGACGTATCTGCTATCTTTAGAAGAACACACTTTGTTCATTCTGGGCAGTGAGATAGTGGGGCAAACAATATTGTTAAAAAACGCAGTTTCAAGAAAAAATTTAAGTATTGCCTAATGTAACTGATCTGTTAATTCAAATTTTGAGAAAAATGTTCAAGTGAAAAATGTTGTGAGGAAGATACGATTTGGGATAAAAGAATTTTTTTTAATTAATTTTTAACGCTTTGAAGGCCGAGCCTTTGACATGTGATTATACTGTATATAATGTTGTCATGTAGTTTTAGGTATTTTGTTTGCTTGGAAAATTTTCAGTTAAAACAAATTTTCATTAGAACATCCCATAGTTAAAAGTGTCGGTATACATAACTAGATCATTAGTAATAACTTTGCTGTGATAAGAACGGTAAAATATACTCAAGATCAATTTTAGGTTCTTAGGGGATGAGTGACGTCGGACGTTATTACGGGATAACATTGATTGCAGTAAGATAGGTAGATGCTGAGCGGGTGGCTCTGAAGCAGCTGCAGGAAGACGCCTTAGCTATGAATCACCGCGCAGCTGACGCTATGTGGCCGTGCGAACGGGCTACCGTGTCACATATTACGACCATATATTCATACCCCCTACGAATATAAATAAATCATAGTAAATATTAACCAATTGTTTTCAAACATGGTATACTTTTTTCTATTGCTCAGAAGAAGATCTCAAAAAAATTACAGGTTTCTAACTGTTATAGTTCCGGAGAAAATTACCTAAAAACCGTAAAACCGACACTTAGGGCGTAAAATACAGTTAGGAACAATAACCGTTTGTCTTTCGTTATCAACTGAAATCATAAACAAAGTTCTCAATGTGTAGAGTCATTTAATTGGGATTTTTATTTTCAAAAACTTATAATTATTTCGCATTTCGTTTATGAAATTTATGAAAAAATAATATTTGTTTATTATGTTGTGGAAATAAATGGGAATGACTGATAGTGTGTATGAGGGACATACGTAAAATTTGATACTACTTTCTGTAAAACATTAAGCAATCGGATCGTGGGACAGCTGTATTGTACCCACATTGCTGATGACGCATGTTAAGGTGTCATTGCTTTTGTGAGAAGACAGCCAGAATATCAGTTTAAAGAGTAATCGGTTTCTAAATTAATTTCAAGATTATTTTTCTTTTCGGTCTTTTTATTAACCTTTACATTAATACTTGCATTTTAGAGTGACGTACATTACTTTCTGAAGAGAGATTGGCTTATGCAAGTATTAGAGCGAGAATGATCTCGAGGGATCATTCTGATTCATCGATCAGATTGATCAGCCAATCAAGATTATGCTGTTCCCACGTGCAGAAACTTAGGTATGCTGAGATGTGGGAGGCATCGAGATAGTCGCCCGCTAGCTATCAGACATATAAGGTCATGTTAGATGTCACGGTCCACATTATGTGTAAAACGAAGGAATATTGAGTTCCTCGAGTTGAGTATGAATCGTGACTGAAGCCGTTGCAGTTACGCACATTTTGATGAAAGCGGGACATTTATGGATTGATTTCTTGGAATGTTATGAGAGTGTGAGATATCGGTGTTTAGTGAAAAATCCGCGTGCCATATTCTGTATTCATTATGGAATACTTCGCGAGCACTTCTGTTATAGAATAGCACTGATGAGACCGAATGTGAAACTTAGTTATAATAGTGGATCAGTGACTGTGAGATCGCGTATTCAATCGGGTCGGACTAATATAGAATCTAGCTTCTTTTGCTTGTGAAACCTGTAGTTGTGACTGTGTATTGTGACTGATAGTGTCATATATCACTACATAAGGACTTGGTAGCAATTTCCCTCTGTTTTCTAAGCAATAAACATACGGGTCTTGGAATTCTCGGACGCTTATTTCAGTCAAAAATACACCAGATTTGCGCCCAAAAACTTGATAAATATGAACTTACGGGAACTGCTATTCACTACTAGAGTTACGCGGCCTCATCAGGGTAGGTGTTGGGTGTCATTTTACATCAACGCTGCTTTTTCGCTGCCTAGTAAGTACCTACGATTGCGGAGCAAAGGTACATCTAGCGGAAACGGTAGTGTGGTAGGTGGACAAATTTAATAAGAGCAGTACGAAGGGCGAACCGACTCCATCCCACCGCACCTACAAATTTCGAAATTCCCGCCAGAGGGCAGTGACGGAGGCGGAAGGGGAATCGGAGGGATGGAGATGGGGGCGGGAGTGGGGACACACGTTCGGGCTAAGAACAACCACATTATGTCATATGGGTGTGGTGTGTGTGTGTGTGTGTGTGTGTGTGTGGAGGGTAATTAATTGATCAGTTTAACTAGTTTCCATACCAATTTGATATCATAATTGCACCCTTACCGGCATCTCCATACTACTATCGTCACTGCCTTACAATATAACCATCTTATATAAGTCCCTCTAATGTTCATTAGATCCTCAGTTGCCAATACTATGTCTTTAAATTTTTCCTCCTGCTAACCTGGAACTGCTTATCGATTATGTTTCTTGCTACCATTCTGGTTTTAGTCTTTCACATCTTATATTTATTTCTAATGTTCTGTGCATTATAGAATTTGACAGCAGAAATTTTAATTGAAACTCAGAAGCGTCATGGCTGTAATATACAGTACAGTTGGAAGCTAACGAAACCCCCACTTGATTTTTTTTCTCGATGCTCCCACGCTACCAACAGTTTTATAAGGAAAGCGTTTTCCTCTCTTTCGAACTTATCACTCTTTTTTATTTCGTTTTTCTTTTTCTGATGAGTCACAATAGGTAATATTTCTAATCTCGTCAAATTTTCAGTTTTTATACTATAACTGTGTATAGTTAAGTAAGTCTCGTTCCTCCTATCTCCTAATTTGGGCGAAACTAAATAAAATTGCCCAGTTCAAATTGCTGTTACAATCTGTGTAAATAGGACCTTTCCCAATGACAACTTAACCGGCTTAAAAAATAAAACACTTACTCTGTAAATAAATAGATCACCGGGAGATCACCGGTTATTCTCCATAATATGAAGCATCGAAACCATTTATCATTATGCTCCTTTGTTCTAGGGCTGTTGGCTGGACGTTTACACAAAGACGCAAAATCCTCACTTTTTACTGAAGCTGCTGCAGCACTTTCAAAATGAAAGTAGTAACTCTTAGAGTCTTATACATGTACACAGAACTTTCCGAAGCAGTTGGTGATACCACATAAATTGTCAGCCCATCTCCTGCTCCATCGTACGAGATTGTGTGCTGCTGAGACACTGGATTCGCAGTTGGACTGACGATGGGGACAGCTCTTCCAAGCTAAGTCTGGTTATCCCGATTAGAATTTTTGTTGTACCTTATCCATTTCATTTAAATTTGTCTTGTTAAAGGCCTGAGTCAATACTGTCTACAGAATGTACTATATATTGATCGAACGTTACAGCTCTGTAATGGTACCTGCCCCTCTCCCCACACACACCCTTCAATGTCCTCCAGTTCCAATTTAATTGCCATTACTTGATTTATTTTATTAAAGCGAATTACTACCATTACAGTTGTTCCTTTTATATACAATCGTACAACCCCATTTAATTAAAAAAAAGTTCAAATGTGTGTGAAATCTTATGGGACTTAACTGCTAAGGTCATTAGTCCCTAAGCTTACACACTATTTAACCTACATTATCCGAAGGACAAACACACACACCCATGCCCGAGGGAGGACTCGAACCCCCGCCGGGAACAGCCGCACAGTCCATGACTGCAGGGCCCTAGACCGCACGGCTAATCCCACTTCCACACAAGTCCTTCAGAAACATTTAATTCGTTGACGATGGTCAGCGTTAATTACCTAAAGGAAACACAAGGGAAACGTGGTTTCGTTGACAAAAGTAAAAATCAGAACTGCCAACAGAAAAAACTGAGCGTTAAAAAACGAGAAACGGGCTGCGTCTTGCATACAGGTTTATTGGACCATTTAAAACAAGGAATTTTTTAAAAACTTGTTTTCGTATGTCACTAAAGGACACAATGGAAATGAGATCACTCACACCTAACTTAGGCCTACATTTCTCAATTACTTAAAAAAAATATTTGAATAGCCACACTTCCTTACATTTCAGCGCAGAAATTGAGGCCTCCACCTTTGGTTAGACTAGTAGTTTGGTGAATCGTGAACACATTTCCCACCCTGTTTAGTACCAAGCCTGAGGTAATTCTACACACATGTTAGCGGTGGCGGTGTGTTAGTGATAACAGGTATGCATGCAGTGATAATCAGGATACATTAAACATAAGATTACTGTACAGTAACCAGAAATAAATTTCTTAATAACAATATAACGACACGTTGGTCAGTGTGAGAACAACAACAGGGTCCAACTTGCGAAATGTTAAGCGTACTACTTAATCGCTTGAGAGACGAACAGATAATGACAGAGAACTGTAAACATTATCTTTGTGTCCGTGGGGTAAGAATAAAACAAACAAAAATGATAAGTAGGCTGTTTATATTTCAGCATGACTGTAATAATTGTAAACACAATTATGCTGAAATATGTCGCTGACCGAACAGAACGTGGACTTACGAACAATTGCGACATAAAACTGAGGGTGATATTTTTTCGAAGTTGTCACAAGGTAAGAAATATGTTATTAATTCACAGCGGCGCATAAATTTCTACGACGTTTACCGCTCGCGCCACCATTTTATAATTTCTGCCGCGCGAAACTTGCCATAAATCTTTTCTAGCTGAGCAAAATGAACGAAAATTGAAATGCTCCATCGGTACACAACCGAAGCCTGACTAGTCGTTATTTGTTATCTTGGAGTGATACCTCTGGCGGTGCAGTTTAATCCCTTTCTGGGAATTATTGCTTTATGGGTTTTCATATACTGATGTCATCGAATGAGCTTCGAGTGATAGATCACGAATAAATCGTCAACTATCAACTGAAAGGAAACCGTAACGCGCGTATTACTGTGAAGGATGGCGAGTTTTTTGCCTCATATTTCATTTGTTTTAATTTTTCTAATATTTTTAAGCTACTGATTTACAGATTTTTTCATCCCCGCACTCGAGCGTATTCTTATACATCGGTGGTTATTTTCTACGTCTTTCTTCTTGCATTATTGTCACTTATCTGTACACGCATTCTGTAAGAATAAATTTGTGTTATGTGTTACAGGCATGACACTTCTGTTAAAACAAACGTTTCGAATGAAGCCAAACATCACTGCGTACAGCAGTCGTCGTCAAGCATATACGAGGTGTGTAGGATAGATAATGAGACCGACAACATTGCGAGCGATCTGGCAACGCTGTGTTGTTCAACTCTCACATCCATCCCTTCCAAATGCTCAGCCAGAGTTCCAACTCCTACGGCAATCATAGGATTTTTGAGAGTAGCATCAATGAATTTGTGATTTTGTTGAGTGTTACTGAACAGCAGAATATAGAGGAACGCTATGCCATCAAATATTGTGGTAATACTATCGATTAGGCAAGTTTAACCTTTGATAGGTTAAGTCAGGCCTATGGAAACATTGCTTAGCAAGAGCGTAAGACTTTCACTAGCACAAATCATTTTTGAAAGGTCGAAGACATGTTAAAGATGAACATCGCTGAGGGAGACCGCAAAACCCGACGATAATGTCGAACTTATGCGTGCTCTCGTGAGATCAGACCGACTGTAACAATAAGGATAATGGGTGACCTGTTACGAACTATCACCATATATCAAATTTTGGATGAAGTTTTGCACATGCGAAAGATTTGTGCCTCAATGGTGTTGAAAATCCTCACAACGGAGTAGAAGGACAATCGATAGAACATGTGCATTGATATTTTTGAGAGAATTACCATGATTGCGTATTGTTCAGTCGTGTGATCACAAACATCTGATTTTTTGAATACGACCCTGAGCCAAAGCTTACAAAGTGAGGAGTAGAAGTCTGAGACATCTCCTCGACCTAAAAATGCTCTAATGACCAAATCAAAGATCAAAACATTGCTGATTTGCTTTTTTGACGGTAAGCACATAGTGCATAAAGAATTTGTTCCTCCAGGAAAAACTGTCATGAGTGTTACAGAGGTGCCCTTGCATGGCTCAGGGAAAGGATGAATCGAGAAAGACAAGAAACTGTTGACAAGTGGACGCTGCATCATTACAACGCCCCGAGCCATACGGACACTTACATCATTGAATTTTTGACCTCAAAAAGCATCCCTGTTATTCCGCTGCTCCCCTATTCCACTGATATGAGTCTTTGCGACTTTTTTCTTTTCCCGAACTTCAAAAAGTCTAAAAATGACTACAGAGAACATTCAGAAGAATGTGACCGTCACGTTAAAGGCTACACCATTTGAGGCCTTTCAGCGCTGCTGCCGACACTGGGGTGCAACGACTCCGCCGGTGTATAGCTGCCAAAGGAAACGACTTTGAAGGGGACAATATTGTTGTTTGAGAAAGATAAAAACATTGGTAGATAAAAATCAGTATCATTACTTTTCTCACCCAACTTCTATTTCAGGATTTGAATAACGTTTTCCGATGTTTATATCTATTTCTAACATACGACTTCTTAATACTGTATAGCTGTATCAAAAGATGGTATCAATTGTGGCATATGTGGGTGTCATTCCCGTAATAGTTGCCTGCGACGATTGTAAGTCAAGGCCACATACAGCCGCAACGGTGTCTTCGCTGGTTTTAGGCATTGTTGGAAACGGCATGTTATGACGCTGTAAGGAATGTAGATAAGCGGAATAGAGACGGTAGGGGATGCCAATGGTTACATTCACTTCCATAAGCGACTTTGACAAAGAGCAAGTTATTACGTCCAGGCGTCTTGGAATGGGTATCTCGGAAACTGTGATGGCAGTTGATGAGGATTAAGATGTTTTGTTTGTGGGGCGCTCAACTGCGCGGTCATCAGCGCACCATTCCCAATTTCTGCACAGACCATTTTCTTTTCACAATCCAATTTGGTCATTCGATGATAATGATGATGATGACGAAGAAATGATGAGGACAACAGAGCCACCCAGCCCAGCCAAGGTAGTAGGTTCTTCGCCTGCTGCTGTCGTCAGTACCCATTGGAAGTGATTGAAGGACGTTGAAACAACGAGTAAGTGACAAGGTTTTGGACGTCCATACCTCATTACATAATGTGAAGCTCGAAGACCTGTCCATTCTTAAAAGCAAGGTAAGCAGCGATTTGTGGTATATTTGGCAACAGCATATTGATACGGCGCAGAGTAGTAAGGAAATGAAATTAGAAGTCTTTTGTTGAAAAAATCAGCTACATTTTCAGAGGCAGTACCATGAGGAGACCAGAGAGAGTCTGGAGCGGATGCGAACCAGTAATGTCGCAATTGAGTCGTAAATGAACAGTCATTTCAACACTGTCACCGGTATGCAAAGTGCCAAGTACACTTTCAGCAGGTAATGAGAGAGACGTAAACCACAGCTGAGAGAGAAATACACTCCTGGAAATGGAAAAAAGAACACATTGACACCGGTGTGTCAGACCCACCATACTTGCTCCGGACACTGCGAGAGGCTGTACAAGTAATGATCACACGTACGGCACAGCGGACACATCAGGAACAGCGGTGTTGTCCGTCGAATGGCGCTAGCTGCGCAGCATTTGTGCACCGCCGCCGTCAGTGTCAGCCAGTTTGCCGTGGCATACGGAGTTCCATCGCAGTCTTTAACACTGGTAGCATGCCGCGACAGCGTGGACGTGAACCGTATGTGCAGTTGACGGACTTTGAGCGAGGGCGTATAGTGGGCATGCGGGAGGCCGGGTGGACGTACCGCCGAATTGCTCAGCACGTGGGGCGTCAGGTCTCCACAGTACATGGATGTTGTCGCCAGTGGTCGGCGGAAGGTGCACGAGCCCGTCGACCTGGGACCGGACCGCAGCGACGCACGGATGCACGCCAAGACCGTAGGATCCTACGCAGTGCCGTAGGGTACCGCACCGCCACTTCCCAGCAAATGAGGGACACTGTTGCTCCTGGGGTATCGGCGAGGACCATTCGCAACCGTCTCCATGAAGCTGGGCTACGGTCCCGCACACCGGTAGGCCGTCTTCCGCTCACGCCCCAACATCGTGCAGCCCGCCTCCAGTGGTGTCGCGACAGGCGTGAATGGAGGGAAGAATGGGGACGTGTCGTCTTCAGCGATGAGAGTCGCTTCTGCCTTGGTGCCAATGATGGTCGTATGCGTGTTTAGCGCCGTGCAGGTGAGCGCCACAATCAGGACTGCATACGACCGAGGCACACAGGGCCAACACCCGGCACCATGATGTGGGGAGCGATCTACACTGGCCGTACACCTCTGGTGATCGTCGAGGGGACACTGAATAGTGCACGGTACATCTAAACCGTCAACGAACCCATCGTTCTACCATTCCTAGACCGGCAAGGGAACTTGCTGTTCCAACAGGACAATGCACGTCCGCATGTATCCCGTGCCACCCAACGTGCTCTAGAAGGTGTTAGTCAGCTACCCTGGCCAGCAAGATCTCCGGATCTGTCCCCCATTGAGCATGTTTGGGACTGGATGAGGCGTCGTCTCACGCGGTCTGCACGTCCAGCAAGAACGCTGGTCCAACTGAGGCGCCAGGTGGAAGTGGCATGGCAAGCCGTTCCACAGGACTACATCCAGCATCTCTACGATCGTCTCCATGGGAGAATAGCAGCCTGCATTGCTGCGAAAGGTGGATATACACTGTACTAGTGCCGACATTGTGCATGCTCTGTTGCCTGTATCTATGTGCCTGTGGTTCTGTCAGTGTGATCATGTGATGTATCTGACCCCAGGAATGTGTCAATAAAGTTTCCCCTTCCTGGGACAATGAATTCACGGTGTTCTTATTTCAATTTCCTGGAGTGTATATATTCGTTAGCGTGTAAGAGATGGAGGAAATAATATGTCCTACGCAAGAGGATAAAGCGAAAACCAGATGCAGTGATTAACAGCCTGTAACACGTTGTTAAGTGTAGGTAGCAGAACGAGGATCACTTACGGTGGAGAAGAAGCGGATCACATCCGGTTATAGCGAACCAAACCTCGCTTCATATCCCCACGCTAGGCCCTTTGAAAACCCCAGCTTTCAAGCTCTTAGGGGAGTTGATCGCTGGGGTCGGTGACATTCAAAGTAATAGAACTCGATTCAGTAACTAAAACAGTATAGTGAATCTATGCCCTAAATGTTCTAGCACCTCACATAAACTAGCCGCATCTGTTCTCGAGATGGAAACCTACGTTTGGTGAATTTCACGCTCCTCGTTTCTTGCCATGTGCTGGTGAGGAGACCATCTGTCTTCCGCCACCACCACGTCGCGGTGCTGGTCGCACTAACTTTGTCGCACAAGCCAGAATTGCCAGCCTCTAGCGGGCCCCGTCCCTGTTCATCATTCAGTCACCTGGGTGTTTTCTCTGCCTCGTGATGACTGGGTGTTGTGTGCTGTCCTTGGGTTAGTTAGGTTTAAGTAGTTCTAAGTTCTAGGGGACATGACCATAGATGTTAAGTCCCATAGTGCTCAGAGCCATTTGAACCATCACCTGCGGGTGCTGAAACCTACCAGACATGTATGGAGTAAATCAAGGGATTGCACGATTACTGACACTGGGTATATCGCTCATGGATCATCGGGGATCGCGATAGAATTCGGAGTGGGATACATAAAACTCTAACAACCAGTGTAGAACCAAATATTCACGCTGTGCAACAGGCGCAGCCTGTCGGACAGTAGCCGGTAAGACACCAAGACCGCTAACACAGCTGCCTGGGCGGTTAAAAGCTCAGCGGAGCAAACAGGCGTCAGTGTGAATCCTACGAGTGGTTGAATGAGACATCAAAGTAATGTGTAAAATGATTGAACTCTACCACTGTTTTACCAGGGTCGATGACGCTTCATAGGTTCTTCTCACCCATCCGAATAACATAAGGGTGTCTCCATCGATCCCTCTGCAACACAGTGCTGGGGCAAGCACAGGAGTCTGCTGCAACATCTTTCAGCTTAGAATGGGCCTCTAAAGTACTCCCTTATTGATCCAATGACGTCGTTAGTTACGACTGCAGTGGACACGGAATTATCGAGAGTGGACCATCCAATGGAAACGTCACGTATGGTAGGTTCTTGTTACGAGTAAAATAGGTCGGTGGTCGTTTCCAGACGTAATGTCATCCAGGCAAATGGCTGCTCGAAACAGATACTTTGTCATGGATGCAGGCTGGTGGGGGCAGTATTTTGCTAGGAGGAATTTCATGTAGGCTTCCATGGTGTATGTCATAGTAACCGAAAGTTGTGGACTACGTGAACACTAGTGTAGATCACCTACATCTCTCCATGCTTGATACCTGCGGCGATTGCACCATCCTGTCCGTTTCACCTGTAAGAATAGTGGTACAATGGTTTGAGGAGCATGACAATGAACTCATGTCGATGTCTTGCCCACGAAATTAGCCCAGTCAGAACGCTATGCAACACACCTGGGACAATATCTGGCATCTTCCCCACGACCTCAATCCTTCGGCCAGTAGTTCACTGTTAATAAATATCTGCTGCCACATGCCTCCACAAAAATTCCCACTCAGTATCAACTGCATTATGTTCGAAAGGTGGACCAACACGTTATTAAACAGGAGGTTATGTCGTATGTCTATGTTGAGGTCCATCGCGATATATATATATGTATTCCATTCTTGCAGAATTTATTGGAAATTTTATAAGGCGTTGTATCTACTTACGTTGATAAATAATGTCGTATAACAGAGCGACATGCATAGAGAAGACGGAATTATAAACGAGGCTTTCCCATGCTTCAATTTTCTCCACTTCCGATCGTGTCAATTAATCGTCATTACAGAATAACAAACAACATTGCTAGGCGTTCGTCCTACGAGCCGTTAGCGTGCAAAACCACGTTTCCTACCAAAGTGGTGGCCTAGTGGTAGGGGCCGGTGCCTATACGTTCGATGCTCTGTAGCGTCGTTGGATGGCTATTCTGGACACGTGTATGTCCTCTATTTACTTCTCAAGACACCATCTCCATCCCATCGCAGTTTTCGTAACAATTATGAAACATACTACGTGTGTACGTACGTATGTATGTACCAACACTACTGGCCATTAAAATTGCTACACCACGAAGATCACGTGCTACAGACGCGAAATTTAACCTACAGGAAGACGATGCTGTGATATGCAAATGATTAGCTTTTCAGAGCATTCACACAAGGTGGCGACACCTGCAACGTGCTGACATGAGGAAAGTTTCCAACCGATTTCTCATGCATAAACAGCAGTTCACCGGAGTAACCTGGTGAAACGTTATTGTGATGCCTCGTGTAAGGAGCACAAATGCGTACCATCACGTTTCCGACTTTGATAAAGTCGGAAACGTAGCCTATCGCGATTGCGGTTTATCGCATCGCGACATTGCTGCTAGCGTTGGTCAGGATCCAATGACTGTTAGCAGAATATGGAATTGGTGGGTTCAGGAGAGTAATACAGAACGCCATGCTGGATCCCAACGGGCTCGTATCACTAGCAGTCGAGATGACAGACATCTTACGGCTGCGGTTACCCTTGACACTGAATCACAGACAGGAGCGTCTACGATGGTGTACTCAACGACGAACCTGGGTGCACGAATGGCAAAACATCATTTTTTTTCGGATGAATCCAGGTTCTGTTTACAGCATCACGATGGTCGCATCCGTGTTTGGCGACATCGCGGTGAACGAATATTGGAAGCGTGTATTCGTCATCGCCATACTGGCGTATAACCCGGCGTGATGGTATAGGGTGCCATTGGTAACACGTCTCGGTCACCTCTTGTTCGCATTGACGGCACTTTGAACAGTGGACGTTACACTTCATATGTGTTACGATCCGTGGCTCTACCCTTCATTCGATCCCTGCAAAATCCTACATCTTAGAAGGAAATGCACGATCGCATGTTGCAGGTCCTGTACGGGCCTTTCTGGATACAGGATATGTTCGACTGCTGCCCTGGCCAGCACATTCTCCAGATCTCTCACCAATTGAAAACGTCTGGTCAATGGTGGCCGAGCAACTGGCTCGTCACAATACTCCAGTCGCTACTCTTGATGAACTGTGGTATCGTGTTGAAGCTGCATGGGCAGCTGTACCTGTACACGCCATCCAAAGTCTGTTTGACTCAATGCGCAGGCGTATCAAGGCCGTTATTACGGCCAGTGGTGGTTGTTCTGGCTACTGATTTCTCAGGATCTATGCACCCAAAATGCGTGAAAATGTAATCACATGTCAGTTCTAGTATAATATATTTGCCAATGAATACTCGTTTATCATCTGCATTTCGTCTTGGTGTAGCAGTTTTAATGGCCAGTAGTGTATGTTTCAATCCCCGCCTCAGCCACAGGAGATTCCAATAAAACTTGGTATGAATGTCATTTACAATCTGGAAAGAATCTTTGCGGTGGTAATAGCCACCCACTCACCTGCCCTTCGAAAGTAGGAGTGGGGTGGGTGGGAGGGGGGGGGGGGGGGGGGACGGAGTAACGGACGCCGCGGGAGGATTCATACTTTACACTGAGCTGACACGAGTCACGGGACAGCGATATGCGCATATGCAGATGGTGGTAGTATCACACACACAAACACACACACACACACAAGGCATAACGGACAGTGCACTGGCGGAAGTATCGTTTGAACTCACGTGATTCATGCGAAAAGGTTTCCGACGTGATTTCGGACGCACGATGGGAAGTAATAGATTTCGAACGTGCAATGCTAGTTGGAGCCAGACGTATGGGACAATCCATGTAGGAAATCTTTCGGTAACTCAGTATTCCATGGTGTCAAGAGTGTGCCGATAATACCAAATTGTAGGCATTATCTATCGCTACAGACAACACAGCGGCCGACTGCATTCACTCAACGACCGGGAGCAACAGCGCTTGTGTAGAGATGTGAGTCCTAATAGAAAAGCAACATCGCATTAAAACACCCAGAAATCAATGGGAGTCGTACGGTGAACGTACCCTTTGGGAAATATTGCATTAATCGGCTATGGCAGCAGACGACCGACGCAACTTCCTGCGCTAACGACATGACGCAGCCACTCCTGGGTTCGTGACAATATCTGTTGGCCCCTTGACGACTGGAAAACCGTGACCGGATTAGACGAGTCCCGATTTCAGTTCATAAGAGCTGATGATAGGGTTCTAGTGAGGCGCAGCTCCATGAAGCCATAGACCCAAGCTGTCAACAAGGCACTGTGCAAGCTGCTAGTGGCTCCACAATGGTGTGGGCCTTATTTACATGGAGTGGACTGTGTCCTCTGAATGTTCAACCACTTCAAGAACATTTGCAGCCATTCACGAGCTGCAGGTGCCCACAGAACGACGGGATTTTTATGGATCACAATATGCTATCTCACAAGGCCACAATTGTTCACGAGTTAAAATCGCTGAAAAGAGGAAAGGCCGCTGGTCCTGATGGGATACCAGTTCGATTTTACACAGAGTACGCGAAGGAATTTGCCCCCCTTCTTCCAGCGGTGTACCGTAGGTCTCTAGAAGAGCGAAGCGTTCCCAAGGATTGGAAAAGGGCGCAGGTCATCCCCGTTTTCAAGAAGGGACGTCGAACAGATGTGCAGAACTATAGACCTATATCTCTAACGTCGATCAGTTGTAGAATTTTGGAACACGTATTATGTTCGAGTATAATGTCTTTTCTGGAGACTAGAAATCTTCTCTGTAGGAATCAGCATGGATTTCGAAAAAGACGGTCGTGTGGAACCCAGCTCGCCCTATTCGTCCACGAGACTCAGTGGGCCTTAGACACGGGTTCACAGGTAGATGCCGTGTTTCTTGACTTCCACAAGGCGTTTGACACAGTTCCCCACAGTCGTTTAATGAACAAAGTAAGAGCATATGGACTATCAGATCAATTGTGTGAATAGATTGAGGAGGTCCTAGATAACAGAACGCAGCATGTCATTCTCAATGGAGAGAAGTCTTCCGAAGTAAGAGTGATTTCAGGTGTGCCCCAGGGGACTGTCTTAGGACCGTTGCTATTCACAGTATACATAAATGACCTGGTGGATGACATCGGAAGTTCACTGAGGCTTTTTGCAGATGATGCTGTGGTATATCGAGAGGTTGCAACAATGGAAAATTGTTCTGAAATGCAGGAGGATCTGCAGCGAATTGACGCATGGTGCACGGAATGGCAATTGAATCTCAATGTAGACAAGTGTAATTTGATGCGAATACATAGAAAGATAGCTCACTTATCATTTAGCTACAAAATAGCAGGTCAGCAACTAGAAGCAGTTAATTCCATAAATTATCTGGGAGTACGCATTAGGATTGATTTAAAATGGAATGATCATATAAAGTTGACCGTCGGTAAAGCAGATACCAGACTGAGATTCATTGGAAGAATCCTAAGAAAATGCAATCCGACAACAAGTAGGTTACAGTACGCTTGTTCGCCCACTGCTTGAATACTGCTCAGCAGTGTGGGATCCGCACCAGATAGGGTTGATAGAAGAGATAGAGAAGATCCAACGGAGAGCAGCCGGCTTCGTTACAGGATCATTTCGTAATCGCGAAAGCGTTACGGAGATGATAGATAAACTCCAGTGGAAGACTCTGCATGAGAGACGCTCAGTAGCTCGGTACGGTCTTTTGTTAAAGTTTCGAGAACATACCTTCACCGAAGAGTCAAGCCGTATATTGCTCCCTCCTACGTATATCTCGCGAAGAGACCATGAGGATAAAATCAGAGAGATTAGAGCCCACACAGAAGCATACCGACAATCCTTCTTTCCACGTACAATACTAGACTGGAATAGAAGGGAGAACCGATAGAGGTACTCAGGGTACCCTCCGGCACACACCGTCAGGTGGCTTGCGGAGTATGCATGTAGATGGATGTAGATGTAGAGTGCTGTGAAGAACGTTATGGACAGTTCCAGAGAATGGTTTGGTCACTCAGATGACCTTACATGAATCTCATCGAACATTTATGGGTAGTAATCTGTAGGTAAATTCGCAGTCAAGGACGACTTTTGTCACCCTCGGTATAGGGGTAGCGCCTTTGATTCATAATCAAAAACTCTACGGTCCCGGGTTCGAATCAGACCGCTGCTTCAATTTTGATTAATAATCAGCATTGGTGGCCGAAGACTTTCAACATAAGTAACCCTCATTCTGCCAAGGGCCTTCTCAAAGAGGGCGGAGGAGCGGACGGAGGTTCAGAGCACTCTCTTGTCCAAGGCGTGGGAAGTTGTTCCTAAAGGCGGAAGAATAAGCAATGATAATGGCATGAGGACGTAGAAGGCAATGGAAGCCTTCACGTAACGAGTATCCACTGGAGATGTGGCCTTTAATACAAGAAGTGTCATGATGATCTCTCCATTGACAACAGATTCCGGAACTGCCAAGAGGGAGATTACCATGAGATTGAGATTGAATAATCAATGAAAGGACAAGTTTCTACGAGCCGGGGGGGAGGGGGGGGGGGTTGAATGTCAGAAGCTTGAACGTAGCAGGGAAACTAGAATATCTGAAAAGGGAACTGCAAAAGCTCAATCTAGATATAGAGGGGGCCAGTAAAGTGAAGTGCGAAGAAGACAAGGATTTCTGGTCATATGAGTATAGGGTAATATCAACAGCTGCAGAAAATGGTTTAACAGGAGTAGGATTCGTTATAAATAGGAAGGTAGGTCAGAGAGTGTGTTACTGTGAACAGTTCAGTGACAGAGTTGTTCTTATCAGAATCAACATAAAGCCAACACTGACAACGATAGTTCACCTACATATGCCGACGTCGCAAGCTTAACATGAAGATACAGAGAAAGAATATGAGGATATTGATAGGGTAATACAGTATGTAAAGGGGGATGAATATCTAATAGTCATGTGGGACTGGAATGCAGTTGTGGGGGAAGGAGTACGAGAAAATATTACAGTACAATATGGGCATCGGAAAAGTAATGAGAGAGAGAAAGACTAATTGACTTCTGTAACACGTTTCAGCTAGTAATAGCAAATACTCTGTTCAAGAATTACAAGAGAAGGAGGTATACTTGGAAAAGGTCGGGTGATACAGGAAAATTTCAGTTAGATACATCATGGTCAGACAGATTCCGAAATTAGATACTGGATTATATGGTACACCCAGGAGCGGATATAGACTCTGATCAAAATATAGTAGTGATAAAGAGCAGACTGAAGTTTAGGACTTTGGTCAGGAAGAATCAAAATGAAAAGAAGTGGGATACGGAAGTACTAAGGAATGACGAGATACGCTTGAAGTTATCTAAGGCTATAGATACAGCAATAAGGAATAGCTCAGTAGGCAGTACAGTTGAAAGGAATGGACATCTCTAAAAAGGGCCAATACAGGAGATGGGGAAAGAAAACATAGGTACAAAGAAGGTTCCCGCGAAGAAACCATCTGTAACAGAAGAAATATTTCCATTGATCGCTGAAAGGGGAAGTATAAAAATGTTCCGGGAAACTCAGGAATATAGAAATACAAGTCGCTGATGAATTAAATCCATAGGAATGGCAGGGAAGCTAAGACGAAATGGCTTCAGGGAAAATTGTGAGGGAATCGCGAAAGAAATGATTGTCGGAAGGACAGACTCAGCGTACAGGAAAGTCAAAACAACCTTCGGTGACATTAGAAGCAGGGGCATAACAGTAAGAGTGCGACGGGTACTCTTTTAAATGCGGGGGAGAGAGCGTATTGGTGGAAGGAATGGATTGAAACCCTCTATGAGGGGGAAGATTCGTCTGGAGTGATAGAAGAAGAAACAGGAGTCGATTTAGAAAAGATAAGAGTCCAGTATTAAAATCAAAATTTCAAAGAGCTTTGGATGACTTAAGATCAAATAAGGCACAAGGGTTAGATAACATTCCACCAAAATATTCTAAAAACATTGGGGGAAGTGGCAACAAAACCACTATTCACGTTGGTTTGTAGAATGTATTGCGTCTGGCAATATACCATCAGATTTTCAGAAAAGCATCATACACACAATTCTGATGACGACAAGAGCTGGAAATTGCGAAAATTATCGCACTATCGGCTTAACAACTCATGCATCCAAGTTGCTTACAAGAACAATTTACAGAAGAATGGAAAAGAAGAAAATTAAAGATGCGCTAGATGACGATGACTTTGGCTTTATGAAAGGTAAATGCAATTCTGACGTTGCGGTTAATAATGGAAACCAGACTAAAAAAAAAGGACACTTTCAAAGGATTTGTGGACCTGGATAAAGCTTTGACAATGTAAAATGATTGATGCAATGTTGAAGTTTTTTTACGTTCGGTAACTATCACCTCTGTATACTGTTCTGTGGCAAAGGAAACAAACTCGTAAAATTCCCCCGTTGTTGCTTTAATTTAGAACACCTGTGTAATCTGTAAATAAATGAAAGATTCACAGGACCTGGATTATGTGCGATAGGTCTCTGTATGTTGGCCAGCGTGGCGGGGCGGTGGAATTGGGTTGGGCGGAGGGTGACGAGAAACTAGTAAGAGGCACTTGCATTGACATTAATGCTCTGCAAGCCACGTGAAGGAGCTAGAATCCCTCAAGTCTCTGTAGCAGAAAGCAATATATTCGCTAGCTCTTCTGCGGACTTGTACCAATGAACCACTTCGTAATGGACAACATTCTTGTAGCGACTGCCGCTGCACGTGGGTGAGCATCGCAGCATTACCAAACGAACCTCTAACCAAATGTGCTGCTCTTCTTTGGATTTGCTCTGTATCCTCCATCAGTCCAATTTGGCACTGATCCCAACCGCACGAGTAATATTCAAGTATTGGTTGAATGACTGTTTTGTAAGCTGTCTCCTTTGTGGTTCGATACACTTCCTGAGGACTTCTCCAATGATTCTCACACTGACGTTTGCCTTACTTGCGACTAGTTTTATGTGATCGTTCCGATTTATACCGTTCCGTATGTAAACTTACATTTATTGGATATATAATTCCCAGCAACTGTCTGGCAATAGGGTACTAATATACCTATGGGTCTTCCCGCATATATTTTAGGGCAGTACGTTGCATTTCTTTATGCAGAGAGTCAGCTGCCAGTCACTGTTACCAAACGTCTATCCTCTGCAGGCTGAACTTCGGTACAATGTTCAAGCGTTGCGACTTCTTTTTATGCATGGCACCTGACGTGAACAACCTCTTGCCGCTTACGGTAATCCACTTGCATTTAATGTGCAGGTAACGGCGCTGCAACACTCTCTTGGCTTACGCCCGAGGTTATCTTTACGCTTGAATACTTCTATCCGCACAGAAATGACATGCTGTGTTCTGTGTTCAAGGAGTTCTGCAATCAATTCACAAAGCTGCTCTGATATTCCGTACTCACATATATTTTTCGTTAGGCGACAGCGTGAAACTGTGTCGAGCTTCTTCTGACACTCCGGGAACACAGCATAGACCCGGGAACCTGTTTGAACCACTATCAGGGTCTCGTGGACAAAAAGAGGGAACTACACCATAGTGGTCTACGGGATTTTCGTTGGCTTCTTCAGAAGTGATTTTGTGGCCCCCTGGTATGGCAAAACTCGCATGAATAAACCATTTTCCTTAATATTAGAATAGCGTGAGAGAACCAAGGTGGCCGCCGAGTGAGATAACAGGTATTTTCTTCGTCCGCTAAAGGAACTCATTTATTAAGAGGAAATAGTGTCAAATTTAAATTTTTTTATTTAGTATACTTGGTGTAATGTCCGTTCTTGTCACACAATTGAATACTAGCTTCCCAGCAGCGCTTGGTTTTGAAAAAAAAAAACTTGTTCATTAGCTGAAATCCCGATAATAGCGACATAAACACAAAAGTTTCTATACAAGTTTTCTTGATAGTGGAAAATTCATCTAAAACATACTGCTTCTAGTACCATCAGTGTCTATCGCTGAAATAAAAGTGTAATTAAACATTTCTAAATCGTATTTAACTAACGCATTTCGTATTATTTACCAGTTAGATAGATGCGATCCAGGCCTAAATTTTCCGCGTTTAAAAACCTGACCAAACACGCCTGATAACGTAAGTTTTATAAAAGCAAATTAATTACAAATTCATTCTTCTATCATTGTATCGCTTAATCAGTACAAAAAAACAACCACCGCACATAAGACCTTTGTATCATTTTTCGTTTACAAACAGCCAGTCTCGCGTCCTTGAGAAATTTAAAACATTCTTTAAACTTATTCTTTCGAAACTGACCATGAATGAGAAATGTGGGAGTATTGAGTAAAGGAATTTGCTGCCAATCTTGTAGGAAATATTTTCATTGGGGGAAGGGGGGATGCAGGGGGAGGAATGTTGGGAGAACAGAAGAGTCTCTCTCCTGGAACTTCAGAGTATGCAGTAGGAACATTTGGATTGGGGAACAAGAAAGGAAAATCTGTGCCCTTCAGGCAAAGTTGGAGGGTGCACGGAAGAAACTCATAAGGATCAAGGGAGATAGGGGGGAGGAGGGTGGTTGGGAACTGGCAGCTGGTAGGAGAAAAGGAAGAAAGAGAACGCGATCTGATAGCTTTATCATCACCACCAAAAACCGGTATCTACCATTGCCAGAGTTAAGTGGAGAAGAGCCTCAGGCAGAACGAGGAGCAGGAAATGTTCACCACACTTCAACCGAGGCCAAGAAGCATAGGAATGTACAAAGTGTTAGGAAGAAGAAAGAGCTGCTGCTAGGTAGTAGCTGTGGGCGAGGTGTAGGCCCTCAGCTACAGGAAAGTTTAGGGGCAACGTACCAGGCCACCAGTATCTTCAAGCCAAATGCAGGGCTAAGTCATGTGATAGAGGAGATAGGATCTTTATGTTAGGACTTGACAAAAGAGGACCATGTAGTGATAGTGGGTTAGGCGGGAAACAGTTTGGACAGGGGTGGGGCATATGGCATAGGCAGTGCCCTGGAAAAAATAGCTTCCCTGACTCATGGCACGAACGTACACTTTGTTGAGCTGTTCCAGCGTCATGATTGACCACACCTTGATGGAACTGTGGGGTGAAGCAATGTGGGGTTCGGGATTGCTCTGAGGACGGCCAACTTTGCTCATGTTTCTCTGGTGCCTGTCGGGACTATCAACAGATGGGGTTTCACCAGGCATGCCCTACACCTTAACAGAACTGGGAAGGGAAGATTCATGATTCATGAAAGTATAAGAGGGGTGAATCTCAGGCCATACATGGTCAAACACCTGTTGTCATAGGTGTGAAAACTAGGTCTTTTTAGGATAAATCCAGACAACATGCTTCCCTGCCTAAAGAGTCTCTCCAGCACTTTAAAAATACAGAAATAATCACTCACAAGACAGATTTTAACATCTCAAATACCATGTATACCAGATGTCACAAAGAAAAACAAACCATTGGAAAGAGTAACATGGGGCATTTCACAGACTTAACTATCCTCCATCAAAACCTGCAATCAAAACAAAAAAATACAACTATTAGAAGTTGAGGTCCAGTCTTTGAACTGCACAGTAGTTTGTATTACTGAGCACTGGTGTAGAGACATAGAAATCCAACATGTAGTATTATCACTGTATGAAAAGGCAAACTCTTAGTGTAGATCTACTTCAAGGGGTGGAGGATCATGCATTTATATCAGAAAAGACATGACCTCAGTACCGCAAGTAAAGACAAACACGTTGAAATATCACCTATTGAATTAACAGGGCTAGATATCACCAAGAAATTAATCATTTTGTGTGTGTGTAAATCTCCCTGTGGTAGTGTGGGCACTTTTTTCAATACGTAAACAGAAGTTCTAGATAAAGTCTCAAGTAAAAAGGTCAATATAATTCTGTGTGGGGACACTAACATCAACACTAACATCATAAATGAATCCCGCAGTACCTTCGTAAACATCCTTCAAAGTTTTGACATGTCGCTATTGGACAATAGTGCAACAAGGGTTACCACAACTACTTCAGCAGTAATTGATTATGTGGCCACAAATATGGACAGGGAAAAATGTGATGTGGCTGTAAAAGATTTCGGACTATCAGACCATCCCTGTCAAATAACAACAGTAAAGTGAAGCATCGAATCATTCCCTAAACTTCAAGCCTACAAACGACATGTAGCAGAAATCAAAATAAAAGATTTTTCAAAGTAACTAGAAAAACAAAGCTGGGATGGAGTGTATAAGGAAACCAATGTGAATATGAAATTCTTTAACTTCTCCACATTGTTTAAATTTAAATTTGAAAAATCATTTCCAAAAGTATCCATGTCTGTTTTAACATACCATAAAAACAGATGGGTAACAGCAGGTATTTAGAGGTCCTTCCAAACACCTAAACACCTCAGTTCCATGATAAAGATTTGCAATGATCAACAATTATAAAATTTCTATCACAGACTCAAAAAGACATATAGGAATTTGCTGACTGCTGCAAAAAAGTCATTTAATGACAAAATAATATACAATGCAGGGAATGAAAACAAAGCAGTCTGGGATGTAATAAAAAGGAAACGGGGAGAGAAATACAAATGCAGAACAATGTACCACTAAGGGAGGGGGATAAAGTAATAAATGATCCACAGCACTTAGCAAGCTATGTAAATGAGCATTTTTCAAGTGTTGCAACAGCAAAAATTCCCCAAACAAATATAACACCTGTAAATAATGTTGCAGTAAATACAATGATGTTACATCCAACCACAGAGAATAAAGTCAGTAAAACTATTCAAAAACTAAAAAATAAAAAGTCTGGAGGTTTAGATGAAGTACCAATGTGTGTACTGAAAAAATGGGTAGGGATTATACAAGGCCCCTTAACAAATATAATAAATGAATCCTTCACATCAGGGACATTTCCAGAGCTGTTAAACAGGCAAGAATTGTACCTTTGCTAAAGAAAGGTAATGCAGAAGACATAGGAAATGACCAGCCCATTCCCCTGCTGTCAGAATTCTCAAAAATAATAGAAGCAAATATGAAAGACAGATTAATTAATTACCTGAATAAGTACAATCTCTTAAGCGAATCACAGTTTGGTTTCTTAAGTGGCAAAAATACATAATCAGCCATAACAGAATTCACAAAAGTTGTACTTGATGCTCTTGATAAAGACGAGTGTGTCACAGGCATAGTTTTGGATCTTTCCAAGGCGTTTGATACAGTCGACCACAAAATTCTATAAAATAAATTAGAAGCATTAGGAATAAGAGGGGTACCTAATGACTGGTTTCGGTCATCCCTAACAAATAGGGTACAAAGAGTACAGATAATGCATACTTAAAATAGATCTAAACATTTAGTAAAACATTTATCAGAAGCAGAATAGATTAATATAGGGGTTTTACAAGATAGCATATTAGGACCAATACTGTTCCTGACATCAATGGCTTTCCTTGTAGTGTTACTCATGGTGAAAAAATAATCTTCACTGATGACAGCAATATTAAAGTCACCGAGGGAACTCCTCGCTGAGAAAGCAAATGAAACTCTCCAGGACGTTTATGATTAGTCAGTAAGTAATAAAGTAGCACTGAACATAAAGAAAACTAATTCCATGATTTTCAGTTTGAAGAGTAAAAATGACAGTGTTAAATTAAATGTAGATGGCTCTTCTATAGACTGTGTAACAGTGCTGTGTATACAAAAGGTAACTTGCAAACAGAATGTCATCGGCATGTTATGCCCTTCGAATCCTATCATCAGTGTGTAACATGCAGTGTCTTTTAGTTACATATTATTCATAAGTGCACTCAGTTCTTAGCTATGACGTTCTTTTTTGGGGAACAAATGCACAAAATATGAACACAATTTTCAAACTCCAGAAAAGAGCCATAAGAATAATAACCATAAATACTAGTCGAGCTCATTGTAAAGATCTATTCAGAACACAGGGAATTTTAACAGCTCCATGTGAATACATTTACCAGACAGTTGTACACATCCAAAATAACATTGGTGATTACTGCACAATCAGCTCTGTCCATGACCACGCAACAAGAGATAGACTCAACTTACACTTATCAAGAAAAATAAACATAAAATTGAGAACAGGGTTTTCTACCAAGGAATAAAACTGTATAATAAATTACCAAAAGAGATTAAAGAAGTTGCAAAAATACACTCATTTAAAAAGGCAGCTAAAAAGTACCTGTTATGCAATACATTTTATATATTGAAGGATTACTTAGCTAAAACACATTAGGGGTTTAATGCAAAATGTCATACAAATAAATAATCATAATAATAATTACAAAATATCCATCATTCCACGTAACACTTTCACTTTATGTTGTTTTTCCAGCTTTTTTTTCCTTTCTAGAAATATTTACCACCAAGCTACGAATGGCACAATACTAGCACCTCTTCCTCTTCCTGAGCTCAACATCTCACTCATTATGGAAGGATGCTGACTCAGTTTTTCGGGATAGCAAATGGGAAGTTGGGGTACAGAAAATGTCCCAGATCACCATTGTGTGTGTGTGTGTGTGTGTGTGTGTGTGTGTGTGTGGTGAGTGAAGTGTTATGAAACAATGTGTGTATAGTGTGTGTAGTGACTGATAGTAAGATATGAGTAAACAATGTGGCATTACATTATTTAATAAGTTTTTTGTAAAAAGTAGTATTGTATACGACGAGTAAATCTAATGATTGTCTCTAACTAGAAGTCTGTAAATACACGTGTATTCGAAATAACTTATTTTAATTTGTAAATACTTTGACATGTTCTATATCCCTGTAAAAAGAGATCTATGGATGAATAAAGCTACTACTACTACTAGTAGTACTATAGTGATGTAGGCTGATAGATGTGTGCGCCTGTTCGATGTGACTTCTCGAAAACTGGAAAGTCCATCACAATTTTCCAATACTTGGAACGCTCCGTTCCTCCAGCGACATACAGTAGGCGACTGCTGCGGTGGGCGCACGTTGTTGCTTATACTCTGAAGTATCGGTTAGGGGTCCCATCAGGGCCAGTCACGTTCCCACTGTTAAGTGATTTTTCAGTGTTACTTATAATCCGTCTTGATTGATTTTTTTTTCTTTTTGCAATCAAGACGGATTATAAGTAACATTATTAAATCACTGATTGCTGCTATCCTATCAGACATTATGTCTGTTTCTGCTAAGTGATTTTAGTTGATTTTCTACCCCGGGTTAAGGTATTTCGATCTCTATTAGTCAGACGTTCGTGTAACGAATTAAAAGAGTAATTTCAGTACGATTTTTTTTAATTCATCATTCTGATTGGTTTGATGCTGCCCGCCACGAATTCCTCTCCTGTGTCAATCTTTTCATCTCAGACTAGCTCTTGCAGTCGTCCTCGTCGATTATTCCAAATTCTGTTTCAGCCCTTTACAGCTCCCTGTAGTACCATGGACATTACAGATGCCCTAATATCTTGCCTCTTCTTCTTGTCGGTGTTTTCCATATATTCTCTTCCTCGAATATTCTGCTTTTCCAAATTGTTCTGTACCACTACATCTCAGTGGTTCGATTCACTTCTGTTCCGGTTTTCACACAGTCTATGTGAACCATTGACTGTGTGCTCCAAGTGTAGAACTTTTTCCTAAAATTAAGGCCTATGTTTGATCCAGGAATGCCATCCTTGCCTATGCTATTCTCCTTTTTGTCCTATTGCTTCGTCGGTCATGGGGTATTTTGCTTCCAGAGTAACAGAATTCGTTAACTTCGTCTACTATGTGATCACCAGTTTCACGCTATTCTCATTTGAACTACTTCTCATTACTTTTGTCTTTCTTCGATTTACTCTAAATCCGTATTCTGGACTGATTACAATGTTCAATCCATTCAAAAGATCCTGTAACTGTTCTTCACTTTAATTCTGGGTAGCGATATCACCAGCTAATCTTATCATATTCTTTCACCCTGAACTTTAATCGCACTCTTGGACCCACAGGTGGCCTCTAGACATAGCGAGAAACATTTATAAATTCGCAAAATGTGCTGTAGAAGTGGATAGAGAGGAAAAGATTTTGTATATTTTCAATACTGTTTTCTCAAACTACAACGAATGTTCGTAGGCTCCGTACGGTTCTTCTTCCATCAGCGCGAATACTGTATATCTCAAAATGAGGAATTTCACCGAACGATGGTCTCTTTAGTTATGATGCTGAGAGATAGCAGATTTCGTTTCAAATCTTGATGGTTGATCCTCAGCACTGCTTCAGGAATATTCTTGTCTCTAGTTGTAATTTACAAAACATCAGCTTATTTTACGAAATTTTTTTTATAAGTGTAAAATTGGTTTTATTACGAATTTAAATTAGCTACTAACTGGACAGTGACGATACTACGGCTACTTTATGTAGTGGTCACTAAAGAACATAGGGAATCCGATAATAATGTTTTGGTAGTCTCTGTTAGAATAATAAAGGTGTCAGGAAATAGGGTATGATCACTACAGCCTACAATAGCAATGATGGAAAACTTGGTATGGCACTGTGATCGTAAACTGTCATTTGCTAGACGGCTAGTTCCAGCACCTGTCCCTTCCTAGGGTCACATATAACATCTAAGTTATGCTTATGTTCGTATTTGTGTACGTGCGTTTACTTTTGCCTCTCCATGCGTGTGCTTGTGCAGATGCATAATACATATTGTGCATATTTAAAAACGAGTCACAAAACACTACTCTTAAAATATTAATGCTCACCGCAAAGTGTTCTAATGTAGAAATCTAAGGAAATGTTACAAAAATGATCTATCTATAATTTACTAGACTTATAAAAGGCAACACGGTATAGTATCGGAATTAAATAGCAAAATTGTGTAGTCCTACCCTTTAAGACTGATAAGAGCACCTCTAGAACGATGAAAGGTGCCAAATTGTTAGGTATTCTATCATTCTTCAAACAATACTGCTCGATACACTTTAACCAACAAAAAACTTTAAAGCAAGACCTTTAACCGTCTTAATAAAAACTCGTCCAAAAGTTCTCATTAGACATTTTATTTTCCGTTGTTAAGTGCATGCCTTAAGAAGAATATGAACTCCAGAGAAAATAATTTATAAGAACGGTATAACGCTGTCTTTAATGCGAGCTCCGTATTTCTTATTAGTGAAAAATGCAGAGAGATGGTCTGCGATGGAGCAATTATCGATTTAGTTTCGGGCTAAAAGCTTCATGAATTTTTAAGGGCCTCGCAGAGAAAGCATTAGGGTTCCTGCACTTCCAGCAAGTTTCTCGCATCCCTACGTCCAGCGTTTTCATAATCTCCAATCGTCTTGCTGGCATATGAAGGCCTATGACCGAAAGAAGGAAAACTGTATCACGGAAACTGTGATACAGTTCGTGTACACCGTGTGGTCAGCTGTACTTCTAGAAGATACCACTACGAAAATAGTCCCATATTCTTGTTGAAAAGCTCATGCGCTGTTAAAGGGTTTGTTTCTTATTTTTGTGCTATCATAGATTTTAAAATGTGATACTGTTGGTTACTAACTAAGTAAACTATTCGAAAATAGTACACAGAAACTTCCCCTTGATGAACAATGTATTTCATCAGCGTGAAACTTTTATCAGTTTGCAGTAAAGTGAGTGTGCCACTCGAGATGGCATGTACAAAGAGTGTGCTAGATGTTACATTTTATAAGGTTTGCCAGACTGTTAAACATGTTTTTGTTAATTCACCCCACATTTACCGTAAGTCAAATTTATGCCATATGAGTCAGGATCACATATTCATTAATCTTCTCAATTATGGTATTTATAATTTCTTTTGAACTTTGAAGGTTTATTTAGTGGGTATTCCATAAGAGAATTTATGTGTTGTGAAATTACAGTTGTAATATGTACTTAGTTAATAAAATGAATCCAAACGTAATTTGTGTGTGCGCAAGCTAATTCTCTTATCGTATTCTTTCGTGCAGTGGAAAGTCCCTTTCTAAAACTTATGTTATTCCATTGAACTTAGAGAGTGAAAACCTACACTATAGTTGAGGTGATGTAACTTCTTGTCTTATGGACATGCTGTGACACGGTATGGATGAATTTTTGAACCTAGGTGACTCGTAAGTTCCGGAACGCATTTTAGATTCATTCGTGAACATTCTTACATTTTAAAAATTTGAACAGTTTGCTCCCTTATAGACTCATGAGTAGTTAATAGAACTGTAGATGGTAGGGAACGTACGAGCCAAGAATTTTGATTCTCTCTTTTTTACTTCATTTCGAAGGTAACGCTGGTAAATAAAAGCCTTTTATGGTGTCATCGCATTTCCTGTGTCAAGAGGCCAATGATGTTTATGGACTTTCACGCTACACATTGTGTCTAGCAAGAGACCACAATATTGGCTGCTGCTAGCAACTTGGGGCGGAACTGCCGGTATCCAGTGGTGAGCACAGCACTACGTATTCGAACTGCTTTGTCGACGAATAATTCACAACAGTGCTGCAGTGCTGCTGGTGTTGATAAAAAGCAGATCAACGGCAAAGATAAACAAAGGAAACACTGTATTATACAGGGCGAAAAGTATTTAAAACGACAAACTCTGGGAGGTTGTAGGGGACATCAAAACTTTATTCTTTGATTTTTCACTAATGTCAGATTTTCCTATGAGTATTATTTGAACCGTTGGAGACCGTATTAGGCTCTTCAGTTGTTAGAGGCAGTATTACGATCTTCAATTGTTAGAGGGTGTATTACGCTCTTCAATTGTAGGCAACTGATGTCCACCAGTATAGTAGTGCATTGTCTCTGATTACTAACGGAACGATACACCTGGAGTGAGTACACTGATATGGTTGGTGCGTACTACGTAGCGCACCACAACGGACGAGCTGCACAGCGGGTTTATCAACAACAATAACCTAATCGCCGTATCCCGCGTCACACGACCTTTGCTGCCGTGTACCAACGTCTGCGTGAGACCGGGTCAATAGCAGATAACCTGGACAGGGACGCCGTCGCACGAGCAAGAACGTTGCAGTTTGAGGAAGCTGTCTTCCAACATGTGGAGCGGGATCATTCAATCAGCACTCGTGCAATTGCACGTAACATGGGGACGAATCAGAAGAATGTAAGAACAGTACTTCGAGAGCAATTGCTACGTCCATTTCCCTAACAACGTGTCCACAACCTGGAACACAACCCAACAACCCAGAGCACAGTTTTCGCAGTGGTACCTGTAACAGTGTGGAATCCATCAAACATTTCCATCTTCTGTGTTGTTTACCGATGAAGCAACGTTCGGGCGTGATGGAGTCTTCAACATGCACAATTCGCATGTTTAGAGTGGGGATAACCCCACATGTCATAGTTACTAGCGGTCATTAAGTGCGGTTCTTCGTTAATGTGTGGGTCGGTGTTGTTGGGGACTGTTTAATTGGGCCATATCCACTAAGTTGGTTATGGTTCAAAATGGTTCAAATGGCTCTGTCTCTATGCGACTTAACTTCTGAGGTAATCAGTCGCCTAGAACTTAGAACTAATTAATCCTAACTAACCTAAGGACATCACACACATCCATGCCCGATGCAGGATACGAACCGGCGACCGTAGCGGTCGCTCGGTTCCAGACTGTATCGCCTAGAACCGCACGGCCACTCCGACCGACATCGAGGCTCGCCAGAGCATTGCCAGAATTGCTGGAAGACGTCCCACTCACTACAAGACAACGCATCTGGTTCCAACACGAGAGGGCGCCGGCACATTTCAGTCGTCGTGTGCGTCGATTCCTGGACCGACAGTTCCTAGAAACGTGGACTGGCAGAGGTGGTCCTGTAACATGGCGTGCTCGATCCCCAGCTATGTCCGCTCTGAACTTTTTTGTGTGGGGAGAGATGCGCCACCTTGTTGACGCAACTCCTGTTGCATCAGGAAAGGATCTGGTTGACCGGATAGTAGCAGCAATAGGAACAATTCAGGATACTCCTGGGGTTTTTGCCCGTGTCAGACAGAACATGATCCGACGATGTAACATATGTTTACGTGTCAATGGAGGGATTTTTGAAAATCTACTGTAATTGATAATGGGTTGTGTTAATGTGCTGTCTCTTGGTCATAAAAAAATGGAAAAGTGTTTGTTGGTTTAATTAATTTGCCGCCAGAGAAATCTTACTCTAACGGTTTAAATACTCCTCGTAGGAAAAAAATGACATTAGGGAGAAATATTTGTTTTGATGACCCCTACAACCTCGCAGAGATTGTCGTTTTAACTACTTTTCACCCAGTATCTACAAAAAACAGTTGCCCAAGATGACATTTCGTCTGAAAATAACTCAGGGCATTTTGCAAAGTGATAAAGAAATGGCAGATGCAATATTAGCGTCCCTGCAGGATTATTCAGTGAAATGTGTGCTGTAGAATGTGCTCCACTGTGCCGACAATGTACATGAAGAGTGCAGTGTTAACGATACGTGCTTAACAAGTGGAACTGATATTGAATCAGGTGATGAGTAATGTAATTCAATACCTTTATCCCACAGGAAACGACAGATACTGTCTCCAGTGAAGCGTAATCAACTAAATCTATTTAAAGATCGCGATCACGTTTTGCATACTTGGATAACCTAAAAACATGTATAAACAGATCAAATAATAAAATAGGAAATACCTTAATCTGGTAATTATGTTAACTGGTTCAAATGGCTCTGAGCACTATGCGACTTAACTTCTGAGGTTATCAGTCATCGAGAACTTAGAAATAATTAAACCTAACTAACCTAAGGACATCACACACATCCATGCCCGAGGTAGGATTCGAACCTGCGACCGTAGCGGTCGCTCGGCTCCAGACTGTAGCGCCTAGAACCGCACGGCCACTCCGGCCGGCAATTGTGTTAACTACTTAAGCCCCATCTTATTTTATTATTTGCACTTGTGAACGTGTACGCGCTATGCCGGTCTTGGAGTCACTCATGTCATCTAGAAAGGTAAGGCCATATCATAAGGCTTCGCCAATCTGATTGCATTTCTGAGTGTCCGATCATTGGTCAATTCTGTTATCCAGTTTTACTATTTTATATTTCTAGTATTTACTGAGGTTAACGAAGGCGATGTTGGCCTGATGCACTCGACGATGCCCTTTAGCTTCATTGTCTAACGGATCGTCCTAAGAAATATCAAATTAAGGTATTTGCTCTATTAGTATTTGGTCTGTGTATACATGCTTTTCGGTTTTCCAAGTCTGCACTATGCGATCGCGATCGTTAAATAAATGTATTTGTTCCATATTTTCTATGTAGATCAGCGTGAAGATGCCTAAATAAGGTAAAACGCGCAGTCGATAAATAAAGACACTAAAACTGCAACCAAGACTGTTTACAACTAATACTATTAAACACTGGTTCGCTGATTTCTACATTTGGTTGAATTCCAAATCTATCTTAAAATTGTAGGTGTAGCGGGAGTCTTATGTGGAGATCGTTCAAATGGCTCTGAGCATTATGGGACTTAACATCTATGGTCATCAGTCCCCTAGAACTTAGAACTACTTAAACCTGACTAAACTAAGGACATCACACAACACCCAGCCATCACGAGGCAGAGAAAATCCCTGGCCCCGCCGGGAATCGAACCCGGGAACCCGGGCGTGGGAAGCGAGAACGCTACCGCACGACCACGATATGCGGGCTATGTGGAGATCGTTTACGGTTACAGTTTTGCTGTCAAGCATGTCACTTTTCAGGTCTAAACGTAGTAAGAATATTGCCCGTTGAAAGTAGCCTTTTCTCTGAGCATTTCAAGTCAGGCGCTCACACCGGTGGGTGCATCTGGTCATTTCCACAGCAGTTTTTCGACGTTATTCCAGAAAACGAGTCACAAATATCGACCCACACTGCCACCATTACGCTACAAGAGTGGCATGTTATCAGAATGAAGTATGTATTGTAGGTGTCATGCAGTGAACGCATTTGTAAGTGATAAGGACGATTACTCTGTAATCGTTTTAGGTTCTAACCGTCATTTGGATGTTGATTCAAATATCTAGTAGAAAGCAGTAACACCCTGTAGTAGATATAACGCCAGCTTATACTTGACTAGTTGTCTTCTATACACACCACCATGAAAACTAGTTGCTTCTAGCTGGTGAATATCAACGCTTCCAGTTTTAGGTTGTAACCGTCGTTGGGATGTTGATTCAAATATCTAGTAGAAAGCAGGGACACCAACGCCACGTAGACCGAAGAGCGGAATTTGGCATATTCTCACAGGAGGCGAAATAAGTGTGATCAGCGCCAAAGACCCATACAGAAGGCTATCACCAAACCACTGACCCAGAACACGAGATTAAATGTTAGACCCGTCCCACGTTTCTTTCTTTATCATATGCTGATCCACTAAGAGCTACAGAGTCTGTAGGGATGGCCACGACTTACAACTTCGCTTATGGGAAATTTCTAACGGTCCTTAAATTTTGGTACCCCTCCAGTTCTTTACTAATGTTTCAGTATTTTCCACTATTTTCGCATCGTGTTTTGGGAATTTTAAAGCACGTAGAAGTAACTTTTGTTCAGACACAGCTGATTAACTAATAATCATTTTGACTTTTAATTTTGTATATTTTACCTTTATCATTGGGGATTTGCCACTACCGTAGACCATTTAATCACTGGGGCTGTACCACTGCCGTAAACCATTTAATATTTTACTATAGTTCTTTGCTCGCAGCGAAGATAATATAACAAATCACCGAACTGATTTACGACTTCCGGAGGCTCACAATTATTGAGGGGCTTCAGTTCACGGCAAACACACCGCATTGTTTCCGACTAACCTGTCGAAGAGATAAGAACTAAAATAGAAAACAAAACTTCTCTCCGCTGGGAGCATTGCATTTAAGTGATCGTAAAATAACGTGAGACGTACTCTCTGTTTTGTAGATGTGTGGGATAGACAGCACTTCTGTGCAGAGGAGGGCAGAAGTAAACAGGGCATTTTCTCAGTCCTTGCAACAGGCCATGTTAGCTACTGGTTAAATTTTTGTGGAGATTTTACGTCTCTTACATGAAAAATGACAAATAAAAAGTTTAATGATAACGTTTCGAAAGCTCTTGCTCAACGTCTCTGAGAACCGTTTTCATTGATCACGGAGTGCTACTCGTACCTTATCAGCAAAATTCGTACAAATCCATGCAGTAAGATAGTCTTGTCTTCTTTTCAAAGGGAACAGGCCACCAGAATGTATGAAAAAAGCTGCGCTAAATGACTTGTACACTCATCAAAAGTGTTTTGTATCGGTTCCGAGTGTTACGAAACCTGTACAGAAAATTGGAATAGAGATCAACATAAACATCATTTCCCCCCATTTTACTTCTCACGGAAACCACACACTGCATGTTGTACCATCGTACAGTTATTCCCACAGAGCTAGTGGTACAGATTGCTGTACACCGGTACCTCTAATACCCAGTAGCACGTCCTTTTGCATTGATGCACGCCTGTATTCGTCGTTGCATACCATCCACAAGTTCATCAAGGCACTGTTAGTCCAGATTGTCCCACTCCTCAACGGGGATTCGACGTAGATCCCTCAGAGTGGTTGGTAGGTCACGTCGTCCATAAACAGCCCTGTTCAATCTAACTCAGGTTTATTCGAAAGGGTTCATGTCTGGAGAACATGCTGAACACTCTAGTCGAGCGATGTCGTTATCCTGAAGGAAGTCATTCACAAGATGTGAACGATAGGGGCGCGAATTGTCGTCCATGAAGACGAATGCCAATATGGTTGCGTCATCGTTCGGAGGATGCCATCCCCGTATCTTACAGCCGTTACGGCGCCTTCCATGATCACCAGTGGCGTACGTCGGCGCCACATACTGCCACCCCACAGCAGCAGGGAACCTCCACCTTGCTGCATTCGCTGGACAGTGTGTCCAAGAAGTTTAGCCTGACCGTGTTGCCTCCAAACATGTCTCCGACCGTTGTCTAGTTGAAGGCATAAGCGACACTCATCAGTGAAGAGAACGTGATGGCAAACCTGAGCGGTCTATTCGGCATGTTGTTGGGCCCATCTGTGTCACGTTTGCAAAGATGAACCGCGTCATAGACGTCGGGAGTGAAGTTCACATCATGCAGCCTTTTGCGCACAGTTTGCGTCGTAACGCGACATCCTGTGGCTGCACGAAAAGCATTATCCAACATGGTGGTGTTGCTGTCAGTGTTGCTCAGAGCCATAATCCGTAGGCAGTAGCCATCCACTGCAGTAGCAGCCCTCAGGCAGCCTGAGCGAGGCATGTCGTCGACAGTTCCTGTCTCTCTGTATCCCCTCCATGTCCGATCTACATCGCTTTGGTTCACTCCGAGACGCCTGGACCCTTCCCTTCTTGAGAGCCCGTCCTTGCAAAAAGTAACAATGCGGACGCGATCAAACGCAATATTGACCGTCTAAGCATGGTTGAACTACAGACAACACGAGCCATGTACGTCCATCCTGGTGGAATGAATGTAACTGCTCATACATGATTTTTTACATGTTTGGGCAGGTTTTGTAACATCTCTGAACTGTCAAAGGGATGTGTGTATGATGCAATCTGCACAGTCAACTTGCTATCCTCAGGAGTTCTGGGAACCGGGCCTATGCAATTTTTTTATCTTTGTAGATGCAGAAATACTAAACCTGACATACTGACTCTGCATTTTAGTTGTCGTACTGTGAATCACACATTTCTGGATTGAATAATGGTATTTGACTGATAAGAGAGTTGAAAATCTCTCTGAAATTATCTACAACTGCAGATAAACGAGAAGGGTGAAATACACCGTAAGACCAGAATTCTGGTCAAAAGATGAAGATAAAATTCAACACCTACAAACGAGAGCAACTAAGGTAAAAGTAGCCAACGGCTAAATATAAACGGTAAGGTACCGTACGCAGTGAAGATATATACGTTGGTGCCATTATAAAACCCCTACATAATATCGAATTGCACTGTCTTTAGCAGCGGGCGTAGGGGTGCGAACAGTAAAAACACGTTAGAGTGATACGAGGGGTCACACTACGATAATGCTCGAGTTGGATTCCCATCCAGCAAATTACTCGTCTTGTTTGCCGAGTAGAGTACGAAACGTGGCCAGTCTGTCACAACCAGTAACTGAAGGTTTACAGCGCATCTTCTGCTATTAAGCATCTCATTATTGTTGTTGTTGTCATTACAAGAATATAGTTTTGGCTTTTCAGTCGCATGGGATTTGAAAACAGGGAAATCAATGACCCGTGATGTGGCCTGTGTTGCTCCTACTAATCATGTACAAGGAAGGCTTTATGAATATTGTCTAATTGTGTTCGTAGGTTAGCTATGTACTTAACACGTGGCTTGAGACTGCTCTGTCTAGACGCCGGGTTACAAGCAGCACACGAGAACGTGACCTACAGCTGGGCCTCTACTATTACCAGCGGCCGACTTAATTGATCGCTAATTGACTAATTACTTCCCGACGGACGGCGTCCAGTTAAAGGGTTCTTCAGCCAGTTAGTAGCCTTTTGACAGAGACGTTCTCAAATTCAAGTCTATAGGCTGCCCTCGCTGTCGTCAGAGGGACAAGATGACGACAACGTACTTAATTCTGACTTCAAATTTATAAATTTTATTCGAGACGAAAAAATGACAACGTTTCTCTATATTTAAGAGAATATCTTTACTACACTTGCTTCTTGGTTTACCCTGCACATATATAACTCAACGTAACTCTTTGTGTTGTGGATTTCGTATTAATTATGTATACAGAGGCATTCTTCTCATAGCAACCGTTGATCCAACGTTTCTACATCCATATATGTAACATGAGAACTTTGTAAATCATAAGCAGTCAAATAATACTCAGATTATTGACATTTAACCCGAGAATAAAATAAGTTGTCAAACATCTAGGACCACCTACAGCCCAAAATTAGTTTCTTTCCTTTGGCAGACAATGTTCAGTTTGATTTTCGATTTACACCGATATTCTCCCTTGCATCATCTGTGGGTATTTCATAATATTAGCTATTGGGTTTGCTCTTCCATGAACACAACATTCGGTATGCACCTTTGCGCATGCTGATGTCTCTTCTCATAATCCATACAACAGGTAAGCAGTGCAAATAGCAACATGTTCTTTTATTTGCCTTGAGTAACGGTTCATTGAATTTACCATTGTGTAAATTGGCAGTTCCACTTTAGGACGGATTTTATGAGCCTGTCACGACACTCGCAGCACGTATCTACATTCCATTTACATTTTCAGTCATTATAAAGTACTCTAGAACAGATGGATAAGATGGTACTAGAATAAAGTGGACTTTACTAGAATTATCTCAAAAACTGTCAGTCGTGCGTAGCCATTTCTTACTGATAACTGGATTTTTACCCTACTTTTGTGACTTGCGATACAGTACTTAGTGATATGCAGATTTTCTATTCATTTTTCTTACTTTCCTAAGACCATGTACTACTACCGTATCTAACTGCTATTTATAACGTGGAATTTGTTCACTTTATTCAGTGTGGCAGCTACTCTGCCCATTTGAGTAAAAATCAAGTACTTATCTCAGTGTCCCGTAATGTAATAGTAGTACATGGATTTCTACACTACCTCAGTTAGGAAACTGAGTCCTTACTCATGGCAATAATTTCTCAGATAAACCTGTGCACTGTATTTGCCACAGGGCACGTTTCATTTATTATCACTGCCACCTCATCATTCTTATCACACATACAGAACAAAAACAACATCAGCAGTAGTAGTATTGACATCAACAATCAATAAATAAAATGAAAACTTCTTATAAGATTCGTAGCTCCATTTGTCATGAGACAAATACATTAGCTAACACCAATACCTTACCATCAGCAGCCACGGTTGCAGCAGGAGAAAAATTAATGCTGGAATAGCCTAAAATTGTAGATATGGAGAGAACATGAAGATAGTATGTAAAGTCGGTGGAAAATAAGTCAAAGAAAGAGAAATGATGTCAGAATAAAATGCGTGGAAGCGACAGGAATGGCTGAGGCAGTTTCCAAAGAAATACTGAAGAGGGACACAGATGCTAGTCTCATATTAGGAAGAAGGTAAACTACGCTAATGATAAAAGGCAGTGTTTAGCCTGTTTCGGATACCACTTAGCTTAATGGACAGCTTCTTCCAAATATGAATGAATAGAAGAGATATTTGTAAGTTTTTTAACGCTATGGAACATAGTACCGGATGTATTCCTCGGCTAATACTACTACATTTAAAATTTCAACAATTATAGATCTTTCACATTACCGTCTTGCATCTTCGTTTCCTTGCTTCGCTTTTCAAGCACTTAAGGTATGAAAAGAAATTAAATTCGCTTTGGCAACCACTGAATCTACGAGTACTTAAACACAAACGTGAGAGCGAATTTTCGTACAAATGAAAATATTGTTGTTCGTCTGTAACCTTTGAGTTATATAATAAGTGGATAACGATATGTCACTCTGCTCCTGTAAACCTGCTGATCTTTGCGATATGATGCCCTCTACGACTCTTGTCAGGATGTGGCAAGTGATTGGCGAAGGCAGCAAGGGATACAGTAAATCTCACACTGTTGGACTAATCCATTATTTATTCTTACCCACACACCAGGAAACAGGTGACCGTGACGTATCAGAAGTTTGGTTTAGAGGAGTAGATGCATAAGAGTCAGCTGTTGTATAGTGAGTCCTGTTTTCAGCGACATGAAAAGAAAAAAGAAAGAAAAAACATATCAAGTGTTGCCTTCTGCAACGCATGTCGAGTTCGTGTTAACTTTTAATGGGACCACGACAAGCCTACAAAAGGTCTTAATGTTATCTCATGAAAAGCAATGGCAGAAGACACCATTGAAAAACACTTTTCGTGAGCGGCGTACTGTAACAGTGTCGACAGTAAATTCCAGTAACAATAATTTAGGGTTAAGACTAATTATTGGATGTGATACATGAAAAAGTTTCAAATAGAAAATTTACTATAAACAATCACAAATCAATTTATTTCTATACAACTCTTCAAAGATTTATGCCTTCACCATCAGCTAGATTTATATGTATTAATACGACATTTGTGGTAACCTATGGCACTGAGTCTAGAGTAAAAACAAACACTATTTCAAAACATGGCCCTGTGGAGGAAGTCCTTCGACTAAAAACAGGATATAAATGTAAATTTGCAAATAAAACAATTAAAATCTAACGTACCTCCATGGTCACAGCCTTCTTTCTCAGTCATAATAAATCACGTATAAACTGCCACACTTTGCAAATAAAGATGATGTCTACAAACAGATAGATGCAAAGTATAACTAGCAAAACCAAAAGCACTATTTCAAAGTACAAAGAATATTTAGCAAAAAAAAGTTATTATATCGAAGTAAATCCTGTATTGTGGAGATCAACGCCGAGTGCGTCAAAATTATACATCTGGGATTCATAGAGAGAGAACGAAAGGAGTGAGAGGAGAGTAAAGTTTTGGTTAAGCCAGAGCTGTGGGTTTGTTAGACTTAAAACTGTTATATGTTATGTCTAGCTAAATTTTGAAGTAATATATTGATAAGGAATTAAAGATGTCAGATCGATTGGCTATTAATAATATAAACAGATATATGTAATATTAGCCTGACATTGGGTACCAGTTGTTGGTTTTTGGACGGATCTACGGCCTTAATGTGAGTTAGGAAAGTCAGCTGTTCATTCAGAAAATACCAGACAGACACGCAAATAACTAAATAATTCGTGGTAAATATGATGGGGAGAATGGAGATATCGTGTGTGTGTGTGTGTGTTGGTGTGAAAAGAGTCTATGACCATCGTAGGTATTCTATTTCCGATGCTTCATTTGCCAATTTACATTTACTTTCGGTCTTAGTCAAAAGAACACCACAGAGCCATGTTTTGAAACACTGTTTTGTTCCTCCGTTAGACAGTGCCATAGGTTACCATAGAGTCGTAACACAACACACACATATTATATTAATACAAATAAATCCAGCTGCTGATGGAAGATAAGCCTTTGAACGGCGTTTTGGAAGTAAAAAGTCACTGGTAACAGTAAAAATTTTGTTTCCTTCGGTATCCATAACAGTCAAGGTAAAGGCTAACATAAAATGTTAGAATTAAAAGAACCCGGTCAAATATAGGTCGATATACTTTGGTTGATACGACAACATGCTATTGTACAGCATTTCTTGCCAACCTCAAATAAGAGAACAGGATTATTTCACCAGGAGAACAGCTAAAAACTGGCAAGCAACTGAAATTACTGCGAGCGCGGACGAATAACCTTCAAGAAGATCGATCGTCATCTTAGGAATAGTCGTGGAAACTGAGGGACTAACTGTAGTACACTTTTTTATGTGACACATGGCATATTCAGCAAGATCAAGATCCATGGTATATCTTACTAACACTCGTCTGCTATAACGAATTTGTGATTTTTCTTCAGATTTGAGTGCAATGGGTGCCAGTCTTCACACGAAACTGCGTCTCGTTAGAAAACAAAACGTGACCATATTTAGTGTGCTCCCATCTATGATGTTCTTATACCCTAGTTCTCCCGTTTCTATGGCATCGTATTGAAGCTGATATAGATAGCATTGCCTTAGGTACTCCGAAGTCACCGGCACTACTCTCAACAGAACTTCCTCTAGTTGCAAGTGTCGCTGTAGTTGTGTGCTTCTTATTGCGTTAGTATGCCAGAAATAGGTAACGATTTCCTCCGATACTAGTAGCTGATGTTCCCTCGGCATCTTTCATGAGTCCTCTGGTTTGGACGTGACTCCACTCACTGTGATAGATTTAGATTTTAATTGGCATCCTTTAACGGAAGTAGTGCGAGGCCAACTTCTATTCTACTCACGGTTCTCTGTGGCGGAGTTTTATACTACCTAACATGAAACGTGAAACAGCCACGAGAGAAGGAGGAAACTAAATGAAATTAGAGAAAGGGCGTTCGCGAACTAACGGGTCCAAAGGAACGGTTCATCAAGATGAACGGAACGAGTGATGAACGAATTCTAAGGAACGGTCTTTCATAGTTTACTCCGGTCGCGGCTTTCTGCTTATAGTTCCCGGTCTCGTTCCAAACTCGGTCCCGTTCCCATCTGTCTCTGTCTCACTCGGCCGAACTCGCTCTTCGTCACGTCGCCACTCTATGCAGTTCCACTGCCGACTGCTTATAGTTCAGTGTAGAGTTGTTCGTTTCCTTCGCTGCACACGCATATTCTTGATCTGTTTCAAAGCTGTTTTCAACTCTGAACTTCTGGTTCTTTTCGTATTCTATTCAGTGTCCATGGCCGGTAATTAAAATATATTTTATAATTACGTAAATTACATAAAATTACGTGGTATGTAATACATATATCTTTTCAGGTAACAAAACGGCATATCAGATTACTTCACTGTTTCGATAAACTGTAGAAGAAATACTTGAAAAAAGGCAAGATTTTTTTGTTATTACACATGTAAAGGAAGTCGGCCGGCCCACGCCAGTGGCCATTTTCCGCCTTTTTCTCATCCAAGGTAAAACAGCATGTTCATTGTTATGGAAGGCAGACTGACTTACAGCCGAATGAAGTCCGCGTTCCATAATCGAGTGTCTGGTGTCACATTTGGAAACAGAATATGATAACTTCTACGATATTATTTGAGTGGTACAGGAGGGCGCACGAAAAATCGGCCTCGAGTACTGGTGCTCATTGTCGCCTACCAGTCGTCATCTATTGTTTCGAAGTTGTTTTCATTACTTATTTGTTATTTGGCTCTGAGCGCTATGAGACTTAACATTTATGGTCATCAGTCCCCTAGAACTTAGAACTACTTAAACCTAAGGACATCACACACATCCATGCCCGAGGCAGGATTCGAACCTGTGACCGCAGCGGTCACGCGGTTCCAGACTGAAGCGCCTAGAGCCGCACGTCCACACCGGCAGTTATTTGTTAGTTCTTCACTGCCTAATTATTACATGTTAATCTATTCCGCTCGAAGCGGTCAACAAATCCTGCGTAGTTGGCGAGCTGTCTATACTAAGGGGCCCGTTTCTCGGGCGCCACCTTATATTATTTCACTGTGATCAGCCACATAACACTACTGTTGGCTAAACGAGAGGTTAAGCAATCACGAAAGTTACAAGTGTGTAAGAATTCTGTTATGAATAGAAACTCTGTACTACAGGGCTGAGGCAAGTGCCCCCTCTTGGCGCCTTCCATCTTCAGTCACCTATGCTACTAATTTTCAGTTTTTCATAAGAACCGTATACGAAGAACAAATGAACGGTGAACGAGTAAAAATGAACGGTTCCCAAAAAAGAGCGATAACCAGTGAACTAGTTCCCAAGGATGAACAAGTTTTCCCATCTCTAGTTGATGTTCCCTTGACATTTTTGAGCTGTCCTCTCATTTGAACGCGACTCCACTCGCTTTGGTAGATTTGGATTCCAATTGGCATCATTTATATGAAGTAGTGCGAGGCCACCTTCTATCCTACTTGTGGTACGCTGCGGCGGAGTTCTACACTACCTGACATGAAACGTGAAGCACCCACAAGAGGAGGGGGAAACGAAACGAAATTGCACAGGTTGAAGGGGTAAGTGATATTATAGCAATAATTACAAAATGGAATCAGATTTACTGGGCTATACGAACCTACTTATCAGTATGACTTTGAGCTCTCTGTGGTCTTTATGCATGCGTCGATTCAAATGGAAAGGGCGTCATACATATAGCCGTTGCATCCTCTGATTAGGCAAACTGGACCGTAACTGTCGTAACTGTATTTGGTATCCCGTATCCTGGCAACCTAGCGCAGTTAGCGACCGAGCTGGCCACACACATACCAGGGAGAGACCAGTGGCTCTCGCTAGCCACGGGAGACCGTTCTGTGCCGTGCGGCCGCGTTTAATTTCGCGTAATTTCCGCGGATTAGGAGTCCCTCTTGCCGCAAGACCGCATGGAGCGTTACTGTCGCCGGTAGAGGGCAGGTCGGAGGAGAAGGTAGTTTAGGACTGCGACGACCTGGAGAAAAGGAGAGTGTGACACGGGCGACTATAACGCAAGTGAGGTGGCGAGTTGTTGTGGCCAAGTGTCTGCCGTGGCCCGTTGGCAAGAGTGGTGCTTTTGCTGACTGCGGGTTTGGAGGGGACGGGAGTTGGTCTCAGCAATGAGCATTGCTCGATAAAGGCTACTTCGCGAGGACGCACAGTATTTGGGGTATCCTCTGCTATTGAAGTTGCAACCAGTTTGTGTCCATTGTAGTGCCGGGTTGGAGTCCGGTGTGACCTGTGCAGGCACTGGACTCAACGGCGTATGCTGGATGACACCCGTGGGATTCCGACTACGAGTAATCTTCGTTACAACCTTCTCTCGGCGCTCTCTAAGCGAACGTTTATCAGTGGACGTTGGATTTTACGAGAAATCACGGTAAGCATCCGATTAGTGTGTACGTCACTTGGCGTCGTGTGGTGGCTGTTTTGACTCTGTATCCTGGTTGCCCGATGTTATGTACATAAAAGTGTTATTTATGTAGGTTTTGCCTACATAACTTGTGTCCAGTTATGTCAGCGTGTGTGGGCTTGTGGCTATCACTATTCCTAACTGATTTTAAAATCTAATGGTACAGAATGGAGATATAATTCTTCTGATTTAAGAATTGTGCTTTATAGTCAGTGAATCGAGGTACCTTATTTCTGATGCATGACTATAGTTACCTAATGACTAGTATCACGAGCTCGCTCAGTTTACTAAATTGTTTGCATCTAGAAAACATAAAATACTAAATGAGAATTTATGCTTTTGTAGTATGTTAATTTTTACTAACTAATTAACAAGTTGTCTGCGTGTTACAGGAAAGGTGACTGTATCTCTTGTTAACTGTGATCTTGTTAGATGCCGAAGTACCATGCTGAAAAATTACTGGCCACAGCCGACGTCTGATATTTCTGGAATGATCGTTTGATGATATGTTCTGCTGTTTGTAATGTAAAAGTATTGTTTTTACTTCATTTAATATTCTTTACTAAAATGAAGCTATTTGATGTTGTTGCTATTTAGAGGTGTTTGCTATCACTTGTGTTACTGAAATTTAGTTTTTTCAGTCAATGTTATTCCTGAATTTTTGCTTTTAAAAATAATTTCATTAGTGTTTTTAGAAACGTTAATAAAATCATTATGGTTCATTACATTTCCACTCAGCCCCAGCTCCCTGCAGCAATTCAGTTTCTTACAGAGACGTACCATGTGTGGCCGAACGTGGTGTTGTTGAAAAACTGTGAGAGGTGACACTTGAAGACGCACGTTGTCTGCGAGGTACAGTTATACCGTCAGACCCACTTCAGTCACCACCTGCCTTGACAAGTCCGATGAGTTCCACACCATGGCGCCTAGAATAACTGTGCCAGTCCAAAGCACTGGAAAAATGAGACGTGTCCGCAGGTCATCGTCATACTCGCCGACCATGGTCATTCAGGGTAATGCAGAATCGTGAAATGCCATTGAAAGAATGTGATGCCATAAATCAGCAGTCCATGCTTCCCAGTCACGATACGATTCCGAAAGTATCCATCGTGTCATGGTGTCAACGGCAGCCAATTTATGGTACGGTAGTTCCCTAGTTCGCCTGCTGCAGGTCTCCGGCCGATGGTTCGGAATGACATAGAATGTTGCAGTGAGTCCATAACCAGTTTCCGATGGCAGGCACAAACGTGAAGGACTTACGGTGCGCTTCGTACACAATATGGCAACCCTCATTAGCGGTAGTGAGACGTGGCCGACTGGAAACTTGAAGACTGCCTCTTGTCAAAACCACATACCATCGAGTACTGGTCCACTGTCACACCCGAATTCTTCTCAAGTATGTACAGTGTGGTTATAATTAAAGTTAAACTTTAAACGATGTAGAAATACCACCACCGGTCACAATGACGTCAAATTGCAACAGAATGTTATAGGAGAAGGGGGTAGATGTATGGCAGAAGAACAAAAATAGTGTGGCGCAGTATGTCAGAATACGCAAATGAAAACAAATGGTTCAAATGGCTCTGAGCACTATGGGACTTAGCACCTATGGTCATCAGTCCCCTATAACTTAGAACTACTTAAACCCAACTAAGCAAAGGATATCACACAACACCCAGTCATCACGAGGCAGAGAAAATCCCTGACCCCGCCGGGAATCGAACCCTGGAACCCGGGCGCGGAAAACGAGAACGCTACCGCACGACCACGAGCCGCGGACACAGATGAAAACTCCTGTCATGCGTACGACCCATTAAAGTTGGTGTAAACAACGGGGGACACGGCTTTTCCTCCTTTCGCGTCTGCGACGTTAGCCATGACTGTCTCAATGCAGCATTGCACTCTGGTTGTAAAGCTGTTTTAAAACAATGATGACTGTGCACACGTCGCTCTGCAGAAGTTCCGGACACTGAAGGATTTGAAAAAAAGACGTTGGTCCGATGACTGCTGTGGGTCTGAGGAAAATGATTCGGAAATTCGAAAAGACGGGTTCTTTTGGTGTGCAACTTAGTAGAGGGAGGAAACGAACTGATTTCACGTCAGTGGAAGCAGTGGCCACAGCAATGCAGGAGGAGACGAGTGGTGGTGTGCAAACGTGTAGTGCACGGAAACTTGCCCGAACATTGGACATAGCCGTGAGCACAGTGCGTTAAATCCTACACAACATCCTTCTTTGCCATCCATTCCAGCCGGACTGAGTGGCCGAGCGGTTCTAGGCGCTACAGTCTGTAGGTTTAAGTAGTTCTAAGTTCTAGGGGACGCATGACCTCAGAAGTTAAGTCCCATAGTGCTCGGAGCCATTTGAACCATTTTATACATTCAAAATTGTCCATGTGCATGAGTTGCTTCCTGTTGACCTGCCAGCAAGGGACACATTTTTTTCTCATGGAAGTGGACAATGATTGGCCGTGGAAGATTTTATGGACAGAAAAAGACCACTTCCATCCAACAGGATATGTCAATACACAGAACTGTCGAATATGGGCAACGGAAAATCCACATGCAAATCAACCAGTATCACTTCATCCTGAAAAGGTTACTGTGTGGTGCGGGTTTACGGCATCATTTATCATATGGCCATATTTTTTCACGGTGACAGATGCTTCCGGTCCTGTTACCTATACCGTCACTGGTAAGCGCTATGAGTGTCTTTTGCGCAACCACGTCATTCCAGCTCTCCAACAACGTCGATGTGAGGATGGGATCATTTTTATGCAAGATGGCGTACCTCTGCAAATCCAGTTAAGCAGCTGCTCAAGTGCCATTTCGGAAATGCTAGAATTATCAGCCGATATTTCCCTACAGCCTGGTCGTCCCGATCATCTGATCTTAATCCGTGTGACTTCTGGCTGTGGGGCTACCTGAAAGTTGCTGTGTTCAGTGTTCCGACTGCAAACTTAGCGGCATTGAAGGCACGCACATTCTGAACATGCTGTTACTCGATTTCAACTTGTTGCGGAAAACGGTGGTCACCACATTGACCATGTTTTGCTCCACTCACACGGAAATTAATAATCCGATTTGATTTTGACTGATGCTTTTAATGCGGTCTTTGGCCTCAAGAAAATTAAGAAACGATGTGAATGATGCTCTTTATCCGGTTTTTGGCCTCAGGACAGTTAAAAAATGATTTTTCCCATCCAATGTGTTATGACCTTGCGCTGGTGGATGAGTATCACTGCTGTACACCCATGCACACTGAGTAGTACAGTTTGGTTAACCTCAAACGTACACCTTACGCATTGTTGTATGATTCATTCGTCATTTGTAGTCGACCAGTATTAAATTAAGATGTTTACAGAGGCATCTATTGCTACATTTTGTAACTATTTATTTTTCTTCTGCCATACATTTTCCCCTTCTCCGATAATATTCCACTGCAATTTGACTTCATTCTGAGCAGTAGTGTTATCCCTACAGCGGTTTGTAAGTTTAACTTTAATTATAATCACCCTGTATATTGCAGGATCCGACCAGCCGACCAAATGGAGATCAACAATGACACCCCTTTCAGACTCTGTCTCACACGTGTTCGCAACATCTCTGTGTCTTTCAGATAGTCATTCGATATCTGACGCTGTCCACGCCCATTATATGACCTACCAAGCCTACTGACAATGCGAGACACAAAGAACAGTAATGCAGTGTGGTGGCTGTTCTGCTTGTCAGAAGGAATTGTAACCCTAATCATTCACCTACCAAACGACGTTTTGTACGTTATTGTATGTTATTATACTGATATTCGACCATGTCTGCAGAGAGGTTCATGTTTCTGTATGTATGGAATCCAAAGTGGTTGGTATGTCACGAAGCTGTGCAGCGAAGATTCATATTGCATACAGGAAAAGCAAAAAAACATTAACCGCCAAGTCAAAACGCGGAGGAAAGTGCGTGTCGAGTAATCGTGACGGACGGTCACTGAAGAGGGCTGTGTCAAAAAACAAGAGGACGGCAAATGAAAATGTCAGTGCAGAACTGAACGTCGCGCTTGTGAACACTACCGGCACCAAAACAGCTCAAAGGGAGCTGCATAAGCGAGGAAACACAGAGCGAGCTGTAATGCCAGTGTCACTCATCAGCAAAGCCAATGCCCGAAACAGGAAAACGTGGTACTGACGCCATGAAACTTCGACTGTGGAGCATAGGAACAAAGTCATTTGGTCGGATGAGTCTTGTTTCAGACTGTTTCAAACTTCTGGCTGAGTTTACTTCCCATGAGTGAAACATGTCGCGTGCACGGTAATGGTTTTGGCAGTAATATCATGCTTTTCTATGGACTCCAAGGTTACTGTGCAAGGTCGCATTAATGCCAAGGATTACATAATCGTTATGACTGACCAGGTCCATCCTACATTTGAATGTTTGTTCCTCAGTGGTGACGCTGTGTTTCAAGACGACGGGGCCGCTATTCATACAGCTAAGATAAATTGTCACACCTCCCGTGGCCACTAGTCTCCAAATCTCCCTGTTATCGAGTATTTATGGTCTTCTTAGGAGACAAGAGTCCATGATCGCTATCCACCTCCACCTACGTTACCTGAACTTGCCACAATTTGCAGGAAGAATGGTATAAGATCCCCATGAAAACGATATAGGATCTGTTTTTACCCATTCCAACACGACTGGAAGCTATTTTCAGTGCCAATGGTTTTCTTACACCGCATTATGCAAGGGAGGCTGCTGTGATCGTGGTGCTCCCATATTTTTCTCCACCCCCGTTTCACAGTTGTGTAATCCATACGGAGATAAATAGGCAAATGCCTAGACGGGTCCTTTGAACAGCACATGAGCTACTTCATTTCGAGTTGTTCGGTAATCTGAATTTGTGCTTCGTCTCTAAAAGCCTCATCATCGCCGGGATGTTAAAAGGTTATCTTCCGTCCTTAAAAAGTAATAAAAGCTGCAGGATATTGACGGTGCACTAAAATAAATATGCAGTACGTGACGGCTATAATGCCAGATTAATTTTTATGTGGTACATTAACATGTACCCACTTCAAAGCGTTCGTAGTTTCTTCTCTGCATTGGCGAGTCGTCGCATAAACACGTCACATACATTACAACCCGATGTTTCCTTCACGGCTGTAGTGTGCCATTAAGTGGGGTACGCCTGTCAGTATAGACCAACCGTTTTCCGTCCACTCATCCACGCTTCAACATCTCACCTGCTGGTCAGGGGAAAGTAAGCTTTAATGGTATTCTTTTGCATTTGTACACACACCAAAAAAGTTTTCCATCACCCCGATACAAGAACTCTCGAAGATAATCGTCGACTGAAAATATTCTATCACAGCCACAGTCGCTTTGACTGTCGAGAGATGTCACTAAAAGCGCCTAAAGATGTAAACAAGCAAGCGTGAGCAGCGCCTATTAAACGGAGGGGTCCCACAGCTGATCAGTTACAGTCATTCCGACAGGAAGGAGGTACAAAACTCGTATTCATCGCTTAATGCTTCCGGCTCGATCACGTCTGCATTGTTACTTTGAGCCAGGAAGGGATCTCAACAAGGGAAGGGTCCAGGCGTCTCGGAGTGAACCAAACCGATGTTGATCGGACAAAGAGGAGGTACATAGAGACAGGAACTGGCGATGACATGCCTCGCTCAGGCCGCCCAAACACTAATTGCGGAGACATGGCTTAGCCACAGCCTGGGGGATGTTTCCAGAATGAGATTTTCACTCTGCAGCGGAGTGTGCGCTGATTTGAAACTTCCTGGCAGATTAAAACTGTGTGCCCGACCGAGACTCGAACTCGGGACCTTTGCCTTTCGCGGGCAAGTGCTCTACCAACTGAGCTACCGAAGCACGACTCACGCCCGGTACTCACAGCTTTACTTCTGCCAGTATCCGTCTCCTACCTTCCAAACTTTACAGAAGCTCTTCTGCGAACCTTGCAAAACTAGCACTCCTGAAAGAAAGGATATTGCGGAGACATGGCTTAGCCACAGCCTGGGGGATGTTTGCAGAATGAGATTTTCACTCTGCAGCGGAGTGTGCGCTGATATGAAACTTCCGCTGCAGAGTGAAAATCTCATTCTGGAAACATCCCCCAGGCTGTGGCTAAGCCATGTCTCCGCAATATCCTTTCTTTCAGGAGTGCTAGTTCTGCAAGGTTCGCAGAAGAGCTTCTGTAAAGTTTGGAAGGTAGGAGACGGATACTGGCAGAAGTAAAGCTGTGAGTACCGGGCATGAGTCGTGCTTCGGTAGCTCAGTTGGTAGAGCACTTGCCCGCGAAAGGCAAAGGTCCCGAGTTCGAGTCTCGGTCGGGCACACAGTTTTAATCTGCCAGGAAGTTTCATATCAGCGCACACTCCGCTGCAGAGTGAAAATCTCATTCAAGTTGAATAATGCTTTTCGTGCAGCCACAGGACGTCGTCTTACGACTCAAACTGTGCGCAATAGGCTGCACGATGCGAAACTTCACTCCCGACATCCATGGCGAGGTCAATCTTTGCCACCACGACACCATGCAGGGCGGTAGCGAGGGGCCCACCAACGTGCCGACTGGACCGCTCAGGATTGACATCACGTTCTCTTCACTGATGAGTGTCGCATATGCCTTCAACCAGAAAATCGTCACAGATGTGTTTGGAGGGAACCCGGTAAGGCTGAACGCCTTAGACACACTGTCCAGCGAGTGCAGGAAGGTGGAGTTTCCCTGATGTTTTGGGGTGGCATTATGTGTGGCCGACGTACGCCGCTGGAGGTCATGGAAGTTGCCGTGACGGCTGTACGCTAAGTGAATGCCATCCCATGACCGATAGTGTAACCATATCCGCAGCATACTGGCGAGGCATTCGTCCTCATGGACGATAGTTCGCGCCTCCATCGTGCACATCTTGTGAATGACTTCGTTCAGGATAACTTCTCCGGACATGAATCATATCGAACATGCCTGGGATAAATTGAAAAGGGCTGTTTATGGACGTCGTGACCTAGCAGCCACACTGAGGGACCCACGCCGAATCGCCATTGTGGAGTGGGACCATCTGGCCCAACAGTACCTTCATGAAGTTGTGGGTAGTACGCCAGGACCAATACAGGCATGCATCAATGCAAGAGGACGCGCTACTGGGTATTAGAGGTACGGGTGTGTATAGAAATCTGGACTACTACCTCTAAAGGTCTTGCTGCATGGTGGTACAACATGCAATGTGTGTTTTTCATGAGCAATAAAAAGGGCGGAAATGATTTTTATGTTGATCTCAATTCCAATTTTCTGTGCAGGTTCCGGAACTCTCGGAACCGAGGTGACGCAAAACTTGATGTGTGTATTTGGAGGTACTAGCCGACCTAAAAACTCACAACTTGTATAGACTATAATTATTAGTCTGAAAATGACGTAAATACTGATGTAATGTTGTTCAGTACAACGTCATCAGTCATCAATAGAAATATCTGCACTAATACCCATTACAACCTGTATAACTTTATGTAGGGCACTGAATTGCAGCAGTAGCAGGAAAGAAATAGCCTGATAGAGGAGGGATAATAATCAGTTGAAGGAAAAGTGCAGTAATCGTTAGTAAATATCTGTTTGTGATGAAATGAATGGGAGACGATAGAGAAAGAAAATTGATTGAATCCATCATTGCTGGTGCGATATCTTTTAAGAAAGTCAATATTTGCTCAACGGATGTCTGACAACAACCTGTAGAAAAATGATTCCAAAATAACCTACTGCATTTTTCAAACTAACAAGAAAGCTGCTAGAGGAGTGGAAATATCACTTCTGGTTAAACGATGGTAAAGATCCTAAGCTGAATATGACGTGGGTGTTTGTCCTCCTGTGACTGTTACACGAGACGGTGAGAGAATTTCCTCCTCCTCCTTGTTGTCGAAACGCTGTTTATAAGGGGGTATTAAGGAAAAGTCAGAAATTGAATATTCCCTAGTCAGAGAAAAGACAGGAAGTGATCAAATAACATTTAAAGGCAGTAGACTGAATAAACTCTAAAAGCTAGTGTTTCCGTAACAGAATGCATATAGAGGCCGTAAAGCAAACGCCTCAATTAAATTAAACCGGCTAGAGAACGCAGTGGCTCCGAGTTGTAACGGAAATTTAGGGTCTGTAGCGAGAGGCGGAATGTATTCCGACAGAGCAGTCTGTGAAATGAGACAACGTAAACAGACGCTCGCGCTTCGTAGCGGCAAGCAACATTGTCTGCGCGAGCCAGCTTTACGGCAAAAACGCCTGGGGAACAGAGATGGTCAAAGCTTCTTTTGCATTACCTATTGGGGCAGCTGGCTCCTGTCAACAGAAAGTATGCAACGTGGACTAGGGTTTAGCTTGCTCGGAAAGGTAGATTAGGACAGAATGTAAAGGCACGTGCAATAATTCCCCCCCCCCCCCCCCCCCTTCCCCGCCAGGTACTGCAGATGGAGTGTTTCAATTTCTTGACGATATAGTCTGAAGTTTGCCCTGCAGAGGGTATTTCGTTTGTATGTACAGCTCTAGTGGGAGAAATCTGAACTACGAAACAAACATGACGCGCATCTTACTGTCGTAAAGTTCTGAAGAGCAGCGAAGTGTAGTTCAGTGCCGGCCGGAGTCGCCGAGCGGTTCTAGTCGCTACAGTCCGGAACCGCGCTGCTGCTACGGTCGCAGGTTCGAATCCTGCCTCGTGAATGGATGTATGTGATGTCCTTAGGTTAGTTAGGTTTAAGTAGTTCTAAGTTCTAGGGGACTGATGACCTCAGCAGTTAAGTCCCATAGTGCTCAGAGCCATTTGAACCATTTTTTTGTAGTTCAATATATGTGGGCCAAGGGGCACAAACCGAGTGAAATTCACAGAGACATTTGTGACGTGTATAGTGACGACAGTATGGACCGTATCAATGTCTCCAGGTGGTGTGCATTCTTCCAAGAGGACTGTGTTAACCTTAGTGATTCGGCGCGGTACGGGCGGCCGGTAGCAGCTGCAGTCCTGCAGAACGTTGGAGCCATTGAGGCAGCAGTTTTGAAAGTCTGATGTGTACAATTGTGAACCTTATCGCTGCAGTTCAACATTTCCTATCGTGCTGTGTTCGATATTGTTCACGAATCTTTGAAATATAGTAAATTTAATGCTCGCTGGCTGCCTAAGAATCTGACAGACAACCCCAAGGGGCAGCGAACGATGACAAGCTTAGATCTATTAACACTCTACTTTCTGAAAAGAATCGTCACTTGTGATGAGTCGTGGGCGTACCAACACATGCCTGAAACCAAGCAGGCCTCCATGGACTGGAAACATACTGGATCCCCTGTAGGAACAAAATTCAAAATGACTCAGTCTGATGGTGCTCTGGGGTATGCATGGTGTGTTACTGGTGGAGTCTGCTGCACGCGGGACCACTGTGAATGCTGCAGCATGCTTTAAAACTTTGGTTAAGCTGCATCGTGAGCTTCGTGACAAACGCCACTATATTAGTGCTGGTGGTGTCGAACTTCTTCATGAGAATGCTCGCCCAAACATTGCTGCTGCTGTTCGTGAGAAAATTGCCCGACCAACGCTTTGCAACAGATGCGGAAGTGACATCAGCTCCCCACAAATGCCTATACTCCAATGAAATGGACGCCTGCGAGCAGGGCATATTGGAACTAGTGCCAGGATGGGAGGAGTGTGTTGAGAACGTTGCTGACTATGTTTAAAAGTAGATATAGGATGTAAGTTCGTTTGTGACTTTTTTGTTTTGTTACCTATGAAATATTATTGTGCGTTACTTTCTCATCTTCTCTAATAGCTACTCAGCAAAAATGCATAACCAGTACTCAGTTAAAAGAAAATCATTCATGAAACTATAATTGCCAAATTTCGCCTCTTACAAATAACCGGCGCATCAGCCAGACCAGATAAGCAAGAATCATAGCCTTTTTTTTTTTTTTTTTAAATCATAAGCTGTGAACGATTCAAAACTTGACACGTTCCCACATGTAATTCATGAGCTAAATTTAAAAAAATGGTTTAAGTGGCTCTGAGGACTATGGGACTTAACTTCTCAGGTCATCAGTCCCCTAGAACTTAGAACTACTTAAACCTAACTAACCTAAGGACATCACACACATCCATGACCGAGGCAGGATTCGAACCTGCGACCGTAGTGGTCGCGCGGTTCCAGACTGTAGCGCCTAGAACCAGACTGAAACTTATTTTCAGATGGCAGGCATAGATGGGAAGGGGTTACCGATGTGTTTGCTGCATAATACGGCGATAATCCCTTTGAGGTGAGACGTGATCGACAGGACCATACAGGACAACGAGTACACGTATGCTAAGTTCCCATGCAGTCCAGCAGCGGATGAATTTCACATCCGAAAGCCCCACAAATCTTTGTTATTTCACGATTCGACCGTCTGGCCAAATGGGGACTCGCAATGAGGATCGTTTCAAACTCCGTTAATACTGTCTCATACGGCAACATGGTATCTCTGTGTCCCTCACAGTGACCGTGAAGCATCGACGCTATTCACGCTCCTTAAGCAGGGTAATTTTTTCCACCTTACACAATCTCCAGTGATTGATCGTATGTCTTGAAATGCATGGTTTCCATGATACAGACCATTTATTCAATCGAATATTGTTACAGAGACTGCGGTCCAATGCGCTTTGTACAATGCAGCCACAGCTACAGTATGTGTTGGAAATGGTTTCCATGTGCCTCGACACATGCGTGTACTCGCCGTAGCATGTTCTGTGTCACACCATCACACCAGCCACATTGCATCCGAACAGTGTCCAAGGCATCATGAATACGCTGCCCCAGTGTCTCCCCATCTGGAATGGGCTCTGCATAAACGATACTTCTGATGTGGCACCATAACCAGAAATACGATGAACGAGTAGGCCATTCAACTGGGCCCCCTCGTTCTATCCATCGACCAGGGAAGACACAACTGACATGTGTCCGGACGTTAACGGTGAAGTGGGCTGGAGCACCGTCATGTAGCAACCACATAACCCTTCGAATCATCAGTGGCACTTCTTCCAGCAGGACAGGCAAAGTCACCCGATAGTTCCGGCATGTTAGGCCACGTGGAAGGAAGACTGGTCCCAAAATGCGGTGGCCAATTATCCCGGCCCACACATTTCTGCTACACCGCTGCCGATGATTCGCTCTCACCATAACATTGGAGCTGTGCATACTATCTCACAGATGACTGTTATGGAAGTCGAAGATATCACAATGCATAAAGAATGCCTCCTCTCTGAATAGGATGCATAACACAAATTCCAGAATCGTGGTTGTCTGGTGAAGAAACCAGTGACAAAACTGCTCCCGACGTGGAATGTCCGTAGCCAGTAAGACCCGCAGACATTGTAACTGATGAAGGCAGTAAAAATTCTCATGGAAACACGCTGTACTGGCGGGCGAACTGCCTGGTACTGCTCGGCAGCCGCCTCCCACAGTATAAATTACATTTTCCTCCAAGTCTGGTGTCCGAACACTTCGGTTATGTCCTACATGATTTCCTGCTTCCTGAAACGACCCTGTCTCAGACAAACAGTGAAACACTGTTGCTAACATTGAAGGCTGTGGTTTTTATCGCCGGAGATACATCTCCTGATACAACCTTGCTGCTCGCCGCCCGTTGTCATTTGCCTTTCCGTAAGTAAACCCCATGCCAGCAAGCTCTCGATTCGAATATGGAATCATTTTGTACAATGCTGTATCATAAGGTGAGTCAGCAAGAGATGTGAATCGGACACAACATTACCAATTACTATGACGTATGTGGAACAGTATCACCCTCTAGGAGGATGCCATGCATCCTGTAACAGCGGCTGTAAGGTACAGCGTGTATTACACCGAATTCTCTGTAACAAAGTGTAACTGAATGAATGGTCTCTAGCGTGGAAACCATGCATTTCCGGAATTAAGTTCATTAGACCTTTTTTGTTCCGTGTCCTCTCATAGATCAATCCCTAGAGTTTGTACAAGGTGGAAAAAGTCACCCTGTATACCCTACTACGCATGGTAACAACACCAAATACCGAGTAACACTAACGTACTCTATTGATCGTTCTATCTGTCACAGATAATTGCAACTCTGATCTTAACATATTAGACGATATCGTGTATTCCATTGGCATCCGATCATGTCTTCTGCGTACTTGATTCTCCTTTTCCCCCTTTTTTTTTTGCTATGCAATGTGCAATGTCGTTGTAGTATAACAATATGCTACAAGTAGGTCTTTCTATGACTTTGAAATTATGTGTGATTAATATTTCAGTTTCTATGAAGGACGAGAAAACATTAAAATCATTGTACCATAAAAACTAAAGAAGCGCATCTCTAAATGTATTTCAAACTGTGATGCATTTCTACTTTGCTTTATGTTATAATACAGACTCGATGATTTGGGGGACACTTTCACATTTGTGTACTACAAAGCCATTAAGCAATACTGCCGCAGCATATTTGCATAATTTATTAAAATAGGGCCCCGAATACAAACCGTTCAATTCAAGAGCTACAAATTGACGGTAGCTATAGTTCGTTTCATGTAATATAAAAGTGGCATTTCAGCTATGACTATTGTCGCATAAGACCGAAATGTCTGTACGCTTGTCTCTTGAAATCTTCATTTCTGGTTCATTACATATAATGAATGGAAATCATTAATATGTCTATAAATAGCGTGCATGAGATACACGATCGTTTTAAACAGATCTGTCTACACTAGTTGTGCAATGACGTAGAAAATATGCTGGGCCCTCTGGACTTTATTTACCTCTACAGAGACACCTTCTGACGAAGTCGTAAATGCCTGCGTTGGCTCCTGCGATGCTGCGTGTCTGCTAGCTGAGGCTGTAGCAGCTGCGTTTGTTCTTCGTGGTACAGGTACATTTTTGAAATGATCAACAAAGGTGAGCGGTTGGCATCGAGGATGTTGTCGAACTGGGTGGCCTCAGAGGAACCTTTTGCCGTTTTCTTCGTACATAAGTCAATGTCACAACCCCGCTCCACTCTCTGTCCTGTCAATCACTCCACAGGAGAGCAAAATTCAAATGGCTCTCAGCATTATGGGACTTAATATCTGAGGTCATCAATCCCCTATAACTTAGAACTACTTAAACCTAACTATCCTACGGACATCACACACATCCATGCCCGAGGCAGGATTCGAACCTGCGACCGTAGCGTTGGCACGGTTCCGGACTGAAGCGACTAGAACCGCTAGGTCACACCGGCTGGCCACAGGAGAGCACAAAACAGGAGGGTTATAAACCATAAACAAGCTTTGTGGCTTTGGATCAGGTTCAAATTTTGTCTAACAGTTTTGAACGATCTCTAGGGGTTCCAACATGTACACCAGAGCAAAAACAGCTCTGAAGCGGCACTCCACAGGAGTGTGATCATGTTGAATGAGATCCACGACGTGCTTGGAAAAGGGATGGATCGTCCGAGGGCAGCAGTGGGAATAGTTATCAAGAACGTAGTCGCAATGCGTCGCAGTGCGTTTGTAGCGAAATTTGTGCGAATCAACACCCCTGCGAAGGGGTTGGTTTCATTTGCACCCTTCACGCCACCTCCTTAGCCTCTTTCGTGTCCATTCTGAACACTAGAGTGTACGAAACGTTCCACGCTTTTGCTCCATTATAGAGGAAGACTACACGCACTTCTGCGTCGCAATGAGAGACAATTACCGAGTTTCGAAAAAGCCATCCTTCGCTTGCGACGCACAGTGTATAACAACAGAAAAATTTTAGAATTATCAGAGTCAAAGAACAAATGTTCCTTCGTCTTAGAGGGTTAACAGAGGATAAGAACAGATACAAAAAAGGGAGCACTAATGTTCACGGCTTTGTTTGACTCATGAGCGATCGTCGCGGAAATATGGGTAAACTTGAAATGAGATCTCTTATTGATAGACGTATCCAGTGAAAGTCTAGCTACAGAAGTTCGAGAATCAGTATTAAGAATGCAGCCATCAGCGTCCAAACTTTCGCCAACTTAGGGACAGTGAGGACAAAATTACAGCAATTACTGCATGGACAGAGAGGGTTTAACGGGCGTCTCACAGGTAGCAGAGTGTGGTTACGCTTGCGATCAGCAACCTAGTTGCGGTCAGTTTCACTCTTGTTCCGATTGTGTTAGTGGCATCGTATTGTTTGGCTTGTTACTGTTTCAGGTTTTAAGATAATGTCGGTTAGCCAGAGTCCGGGGATCGGCCTGCTAAGTAGCCCATCTTGTTGGCTTTTGGACAATAAGGCTCCAACCGACTGAGGGCAGTGCTCCAGAATTGCTAGCACGTTCGCGCACTGCCATGGTGCAGCCGGTTGACGCCACGTCGGCGGTGGTCGGAGAGACACGAGCGGCAACTCTGTTTCCTTTAAAGCTATTGAAGGCCTTGAAGACACTATTTCTCTTCTAGAGGGAATCCAAGCTGGTGACAGTAAGCTGTATTCAATGCGGGCACATTACCTTCTGGTCTTAAAGTTCTGGTAGCTTTTTGGTTATCAGCTTCGAATAGTCCCTTCAACTTTGGTCATCTTGTGAGGCTTAACTCGGTGCCTTCTGCTGTGTAGGGTTGTCGGGTTGCCTGGAGCATGTTTCACTATTTTCGTTGCCGGCTTAGAAATGGCTGTTAATTGGTCGTCTTGCCCGTGGGCGTGTTTCCTCTGCAGAGGTGGGTCCAACCGAGTGTTTCCCTTGCGGCCTTTCTTGGCCACTGTCTTGTCACTTTTTAGAAGCTGCTAGTTAGTTTATTTTGGCATGTCCCCCCTTGGTTCTTGCTTGAGGGGGGGGGGGGGGGGGGGGGAGGTTGAGCCAGCCGTGGCTCGTGTTCCCGCCTTCATGTATTTCACACCCTGTGTTTAACGTACTTTTACCTCACTATGTTTATTTAAATTACTACTGTCTCTGAGTTGCTGCTTTGCCTGACCGTGAGCGGCGTTAGCAGCGCGTATGGATATGTCCCCTCTCATAGTATCTTTGCTCGACTGCTATTACTTCCTGTCTGTCGTAAGCCAGTTCGGGTCGCGGGTTCGGGTCTGCCAGTCAGTTGGAACGCATCTGGTGCGCAGTCGGGACCGGCATCACTTGAGCCGGGCCATGCTCTTGGTGGATCGTCGGTCGGTCGTCCTACCGGACTACGCGTTTTGGCTCGCCGGCTGTGTCTGCGTGCATCGACTCCCGATTTGTCTTCGTGCGTGCTTGGTTACCGTTGTGTATCGTTCAGGTCTTCGTGCAGTGTTTGTCAGGTTGTGTGTGTATTTGGCCTTATTTCCACTGACGAGTATTTTAGATGCTGTCGGCATTCTGAGGGTAGTCGGTCGGTTGCTGCGGACCAGTGAGGATATCTCAGCGCGGTGCAGTCAGCTGGGTCCACTGGCGGTGCCTGTGTAGTGTCGGAGCGTGTGTAGAGCTGTCCGATCGCTACGAGCTTCATGGTTCACCGACCCAGGACGTCAAACTTGAGTGGTGTTTTAAGTACACAAGCCACGCCCATTCATCTTGTGTGGTCCGTTTCGGTGGTTCGCTGTTGGGGAGGTTTTCCTGAGAGCAACACCTAGTGTTTGTATCCTTGAGATTTAGCCACCATGCAGTGGAATTAACTATGTTGGTTGACTACAATTCAAGTGCACCAGCGGAATTTTCTGCCTTGTGGCACTTAGTGTTCCCGTTACCTGCCTGGACCACTAACGTAATTTCAGGCAGTGTCCTTTCCTCACCTATTGTCGCTGTCCAACACGGTGTGTGGATTAGACAGCTTAATACATTTACATATTTGATTGTGGATAATTACGTCTGTAACATTTTAGTGCTTGAGTTCTCATGTGCCGATTGGTGGCAAGGAAGTTCTTTTGTCGGTCAGTCCGTGGCTGTCCCTTGGTTGGGTTCCGAAGGATCAAGTGTAGTTGGACTCACCATGTGTCTCACCTAAGTGAACAAGGGCACACCGACCCTTGGAGGCTTCTGAGTGCCGTATGGTTTACTGTCTTTCTCACGGGTGTTTAATTGTCTGTTATAATTTATTATAGCCAATAATTTAAGAAATTCTTGGTTTTACTGTGTAAATCAAAGGCCTTCAGCCACGTATAAGTAAGTTTGAATTCCGGCAAGTGGATATTGTCTGAAAGGTTATCGTTGTTGTGTCGTCTTTTATTTTAGTGCGCTTTTAGCCACTGAAAACTTAACGCTTTTTCTTTTTTTAAATTTTTGAAAATTAAATGTGTGCCTTCAGCCGCATGAAACCATACTCTTGAAATTACCTTTCAAGCTTAAACATTGCGGCCTTCTACCCTTAAACGTTTATGGTATTTTTTTTAATTTTGGAAAAATCAATAGTGGGCCTTTAACCGCTTAAAACCTTATTCTTAAAATTACCCTTTAATCAAACACATTGGCGCCTTCCGCCTTTGAAAGGTTATGGTAATTATTTTAAAATCATGAAAACTTTATTGTGGGCCTTCAGCCGTTTGCATTGCATCTTGTTTATGTTTGTCTATCAATTCCTGCCTTGAGGCTTTGAGACTAGCTCTGACAGATTTTATTTTATTTGTGATTTTAACTGCGTGTTCTCAGTCACTTGAAATTTACCTAGTTGATTTTTAAGATGTCTTGTATGGAGGCCTTCAGCAGTGAAAGAATTGGAGTTTGAAACTCGTAGTTCTAAAAGTTCGGCTATGTGCCGCTTTGGTTGTAAATATGTTAGTAAATTACAATTTTGAAGTGAAACTGACCAACACCCTATTTGGCCCTTTCCACAACCCTATTCAGCTGTACTGCCAAGCGGGTTTAGCGGAAGATTCTTTAAGCAATCATTCTTCTAGCGTTCCGAATGAGAATGGAATGAGAAGAACCTGTAACATGCGCTAGCATGCCAGGTATGGTGCCATACACTTGACAGTGGTTTTTAGTACACTGAAGAGAACCGGCGCACCTGCCTAATATCACGTCGGGCCCCCGCGAGCACGCAAAAGTGTCGCAGTTCGATGTGGCATGGACTGACTAATGTCTGAAGTAGTGCTGGGGAGAACTGACGTCATGAGCCCTGCAGGGCTTTCCACAAATCTGTAAGTGTACGAAGGGGTGGAGATGCATTCTAAACAGCGTGATATACCAGATATGCTCAATAATGTTTATTTCTGGAGAATTTGGTGGCCAGCTATGTGTTTAAACTCAGAAGAGTATTACTGGAGCCACTCCGGAGCATTTATGAACGCGTGGGGTGTCGCATTGTTCTGATGAACTCACCCAAATTCGTCAGAATGCACAATGGACATGAATTGATGCAGGCGATCAGACAGGATGCTTACGTACGTGTCACCTGCCAGAGTGGTATCTACACATGTCAGGGGTCCCACATCACTCCAACTGTACATGCCCCACACCATTACAGAGCCTCCATTACCTTAATCAGTCCACTGCTGACATTTAGGATCCATGGATTCAGAAGGTTGTCTCCATACTCCCACACGTCTATCCGCTCGATACAATTTGAAACGAGACTCGTCCGATCAAAATGTTTCCAGTCCAGAATGAGATTTTCACTCTCCAGCGGAGTGGGCGGTAATATGAAATTCACTGGCAGATTAAAACTGTGTGCCGGACCGACACACGATTTCGGGACGTTTACCTTTCGTCCCGAGTTCGAGTCTCTGTCCGGCACACAGTTTTAAAAGTTTCCAGTCATCAGACGCCCAATGTCGGTGTTGATGGGCTCTTGCGAAGCGTCGCACTTTGTGTTGTGCAGTCAACAAGAGTACAGTTGTGGGCCTTCGGCTCCGAAAGACCATGTCTATGATATTTCGTTGAATGGTTCGCATGCTGACACTTGCTGATGGCCCGGTATTGAAATCTTCTTCCATTTGCGGAAGGGTTGCACGTATATCACGTTGAACGATTCTTTTCCGTCGTCGTTGGTCCCGTTCTTGCAATTTTTTTTTTCAGACGCAGCGAGTTTGGAGGTTTAATGTTTTACCGGATTCCTCATATTAACGGATTCTCGTGAAATGGTCGTTTGAGAAAATCCCCATTTCATCGCTACCTCAGAGATGTTGTGTTCCATCGCTTGTACGCCGACTATAAAACCAAGTTCAAACTCACTTAAATCTTGATAACCTGCCATTGTAGCAACAGTAACCACTCTAGCAGCTGTGCCATACACTTGTCTTATATAGGCGTTGTCAACTGCAGCGCCCTATTCTGCCTGTTTACATATAATTGAATACGCTTGCCTATAAAAATGGTTCAAATGGCTCTGAGCACTATGGGAATTAACTTCTAAGGTCATCAGTCCCCTTGAAATTAGAACTACTTAAACCTAACTAACCTAAGGATATCACACGCATCCATGCCCGAGGCGGGATTCGAACCTACGACCGTAGCGGTCGCGGGGTTCCACACTGTAGCGCCTAGAACCGCTCGGTCACCCCGTTCGGCACGCATGCCTATACCAGTTTCCTTGGCGCTTCAGTGTAGCTCGTATGTATTAACAGATATAGATGGGACGCAGACGAAACATCGTGCCGAAGCGTAGTCATTGTATGTTTGTTACAAAAACACTGTTCTGCGCATATGATGCTCACTGGATTTATATTCCTATTCTGTGATTCCACCGAGTTATTGGTCGCTATTTACCAAAGATTGCACAACAGCGAAAACTAAGCGCCAGGGAACTTGGGCAGCAAAACTTGCGCGGAGCGGAGCGTGCGGATCCATTTTGCGAGCAAACGGCGGGCGCGTCGCATCCAGTGTGGCTCCGGGCCACTCAATCAGTCGTCAGAGCCCGGGGGCCGGGGAGGGTGGCCGCCCCGCCGGGGATCAAGAAAGTGATTATCGGCTTCCGATAGCGTAGCGGCCGCCGCTTCCGTCATCCCAGGCCCCGCCCCCCAGCCCCCAGGGGGCGCCCCCAACCGACCCCGCCGCAACTTCTCGCGCCGTCTTCACCAATTCTGGGCCCGGACACCGCAGCCGCAGCGGCGTCACCAGTGATAAATCAGTTTTTACTTGCGGCCGTTAAAGTGGCCGTTATGACGTCGCTCGTATCGGGGCCGCGCTCAGATAAAAGTTTCACAGCTACGCCCGGCAAGCTACTTCTGAGACCGCGCCGGCCATCCGAAGTTCGTGCTGAGGTAACATTTTTATACAACTAATTTTCTCGTTGAAATTAAAGCTCCTCCCCAAACCACTATAACAGATGCTGCGTTGTCATCACTAAATTTCTTCGCGTTGGTTAACTTCCCGGTACATAAACCACGTCAAGTTAAAGTTGGAACTCAAGCATCTTAGAATACATTTCATTTTACTCTTGTGACATTTATGGCTAATTGGCCTAGTGCAAATCGAAATGTTGAGCAACATATCTTAAATCTCAATCACGTAGCCGGCCAGGATGGCCGTTAGTTCTAGGAGCTACAGTCTGGAACCGCTCAACCGCTACGGTCGCCGGTTCGAATCTTGCCTCGGGCATGGATCTGTGTGATGTCCTTACGTTAGTTAGGTTTAAGTAGTTCTACGTTCTAGGGTACTGATGACCTCAGCCGTTAAGTCCCATAGTACTCAGATCCATTTGAACCATTATTTCAATCACGTAGCATACTGCGTAATAGTCACGAGCTGTAAGGTGATGTCTCATTGGCCGCTGGTAACATGGCCTTAGATGATAGCGTTTGCTTTTGCTGCTCTCTGATTGGCCGGAATTATGAGAAAGAGACTCCACTGCCGTTTCACCAGTATAATGTCTGACCTGTACGGAATATACATCATGAATGTACGAGTAGAGGTCGTAGATTCTTGGTTGATGACACATCTGGCTTTGAGTCGTGCGCGGATAGCCAAAGGGTTAGGCGACCGCTGGCAATAAGCGGGAAATACTTGTTCGAGTCCCGGTCCAAAACAAATTTTCACTGTCGTCATTCCGTTCTACAGCTGATGGTTATCCTTATTCCCAGTTGCGAATACTATTAAAGGACTCAGGTGGTGCCAACAGTAGTGAACAGTCACGTATCACGTTTCACTGTTCGTGGCCCAAGCAGAGGTGTGTTCAGTGATCAGGATATTTAATTTTAATACTTTACGATCAACATCAAGCTCAAAATGAAACTTCGTGGCAGATTAAAACTTTACAGAAGCTCTCCGCAATATCCTTTCTTTCAGGAGTGCTAGTTCTGTAAGGTACGCAGGAGTGCTTCTGTAAAGTTTGGAAGGTAGGAGACGAGGTACTGGCAGAGGTGAAGCTGTGAGAACGGGGCATGAGTCGTGCTTGGGTAGCTCAGTTGGTAGAGCACTTGCCCGCGAAAGGCAAGGTCCCGAGTTCGAGTTCCGGTCCGGGACACAGTTTAAATTTGCCAGGAAGTTTCATATCAGCGCACACTCCGCTGCAGAGTGAAAATCTCATTCTGGAAACATTAAGCTCAGTTCGATAGATATGTGGTTTGCTACTCGTGACTGTATTGTAGCAAGCTCTTCACTTATGGAATAGATTCATCTTATTCTCCTTCTTCTTCTTCTTCTTCTTTTCTTGTGACATTCCCCCGCATCAGAGCAGGATGGGCGTGGTTGTTTGCGGCTTTGACATTGCTAATTTATGTGTTGGCGGTTGCTCATCCTGTCACCAGCCCGTTACACCACTGAAATATGTATACCTCAGTTGCCTGCGTGTAACGCATCTGTAAGTGAGCGAAAGTTTTCTAGCTGTTTACGGATCGAATATTTGAGGCTGGACTGTGGTACCAGCCCAGTATTCATCTAGTGGCATGCGGAGAAACCACCTGCAATCCGCAACGAGGCTGACCACACCGATCCTTGTCGTTAGTCTGCCGGGCGTATTCTATCCGGGGCCATCAGAACTCCCCGTCCTGCAAGCACTGCTTTAAAGCATTCGGCTGTCCGGATGGTTTGCAGAATAAATTCATGCCATATATTGAAGAAACGTAAGTACTCATTAAAGGAACACAGACCTGTACATCACTGAAACAGTTTCACAGATCAGGATCGTAAATGGAACCTAGACCATGCATGACCTGCTGCAAGAGGGACTCAACTATAGAAGACGCAGAATGACCAGTTAGAATTCTGGCGTTGTATGCCTGCTGTTACACACGTCCAGCTGCATGTCTCGTACAAACAGTCAGGCTGCTGGAACCAGGCACATTCCCACATCTCAAATTTCGGCAAGAGGAGTTTCACACTTTCGCCAGGAGATAGATTTCTAACAATTTGTGTGTAGTTATCCCCGAATTATTCTAGACCTTTGTTATCGTTGGAAGGTGTTCTTCAGTAAATACAGGTCTGAGTGGATCAATGAACCATTTGTATCATCAATTTCCTTATCTGTATCCGCAACTGAAGGTATTTTACGCACATCTGCATGCAAGGATATAAATATTTTTCAAAACGCCGAATTTATTGCTGTAGATTTAAACATGTCTTGAATTTTCATACGGAGTCTTACTTCGTAATTTACATATCTTAGATTAAGACATCAGAACGTAACCATGACCATATTTTTATATAGGGTAGCCTGTCTTATTGCCGTCACATTTCGTAAATTACAATTTTCCCTCGTAATTACTGAACCTAATTTCGTCAAATATTTCTGGGACCCCCCCATGAACCATGGACCTTGCCGTTGGTGGGGAGGCTTGCGTGCCTCAGCGATACAGATAGCCGTACCGTAGGTGCAACCACAACGGAGGGGTATCTGTTGAGAGGCCAGACAAACGTGTGGTTCCTGAAGAGGGGCAGCAGCCTTTTCAGTAGTTGCAGGGGCAACAGTCTGGATGACTGACTGATGTGGCCTTGTAACACTAACCAAAACGGCCTTGCTGTGCTGGTACTGCGAACGGCTGAAAGCAAGGGGAAACTACGGCCGTAATTTTTCCCGAGGGCATGCAGCTTTACTGTATGATTAAATGATGATGGCGTCCTCTTGGGTAAAATATTCCGGAGGTAAAATAGTCCCCCATTCGGATCTCCGGGCGGGGACTACTCAAGAGGATGTCGTTATCAGGAGAAAGAAAACTGGCGTTCTACGGATCGGAGCGTGGAATGTCAGATCCCTTAATCGGGCAGGTAGGTTAGAAAATTTAAAAAGGGAAATGGATAGGTTAAAGTTAGATATAGTGGGAATTAGTGAAGTTCGGTGGCAGGAGGAACAAGACTTCTGGTCAGGTAACTACAGGGTTATAAACACAAAACCAAATAGGGGTAATGCAGGAATAGGTTTAATAATGAATAGGAAAATAGGAATACGGGTAAGCTACTACAAACAGCATAGTGAACGCATTATTTTGGCCAAGATAGATATGAAGTCCACACATACTACAGTAGTACAAGTTCATATGCCAACTAGCTCTGCAGATGATGAAGAAATTGATGAAATGTATGATCAAGGAAAAGGGAGAGAAGGAAACATAGTAGGTGAATATGGACTGGGGCAAAGAAATGAAAGAGGAAGCCGCCTCGTAGAATTTTGCACAGAGCACAACTTAATCATAGGTAACACTTGATTCAAGAATCATAAAAGAAGGCTTGAAGGCTTATACATGGAAGATGCCTGGAGATACTAAAAGGTATCAGATAGATTATATATTGGTAAGACAGAGATTTAGGAACCAGGTTTTAAATTGTAAAACATTTCCAGGGGCAGATGTGGACTCTAACCACAATATATTGGTTATGACCTGTAGATTAAAACTGAAGAAACTGCAAAAAGGTGGGAATTTAAGGAGATGGGACATGGATAAACTAAAAGAACCAGAGGTTGTACAGAGTTTCAGGGAGAGCACAAAGGAGCATTGACAGGAATGGGGGAAAGAAATTCAGTAGAAGAAGAATGGGTAGCTTTGAGGGATGAAGTAGTGAAGGCAGCAGAGGATCAAGTAGGTAGAAGGACGAGGGCTAGTAGAAATCCTTGGGTAACAGAAGAAATATTGAATTTAATTGATGGAAGGAGAAAATATAAAAATGCAGTAAATGAAGCAGGCAAAAAGGAATACAGGCGTCTCAAAAATGAGATTGACAGGAAGTGCAAAATGGCTAAGCAGGGATGGCTAGAGGACAAATGTAAGGATGTAGAGGCTTATCTCACTAGGGGTAAGATAGGTACTGCCTACATGAAAATTAGAGAGACCTTTGGAGATAAGAGAACCACTTATATGAACATCAAGAGCTCAGATGGAAACCCAGTTCTAAGCAAAGAAGGGAAAGCAGAAAGGTGGAAGGAGTATATAGAGGGTCTATACAGGGGCGATGTTCTTGAGGACAATATTATGGAAATTGAAGAGGAGGTAGATGAAGATGAAATGGGAGATATGATACTGCGTGAAGAGTTTGACACAGAACTGAAAGACCTGAGTCCATTGGAGCTACTGACGGCCTCGGGAGAGCCAGTCCTTACACAACTCTACCATCTGGTGAGCAAGATGTATGAGACAGGCGAAATACCCTCAGACTTCAAGAAGAATATAATAATTCCAATCCCAAAGAAAGAAGGTGTTGACAGATGTGAAAATTACCGAACTATCAGTTTAATAAGTCACAGCTGCAAAATACTAACACGAATTCTTTACACACGAATGGAAAAACTAGTAGAAGCCGACCTCGGGGATGATCAGTTTGGATTCCGTAGAAATGTTGGAACACGTGAGGCAATACTGACCCTATGACTTATCTTAGAATCTAGATTAAGGAAGGGCAAACCTACGTTTCTAGCATTTGTAGACTGACAGACAGCTTTTGACAATGTTGACTGGAATACTCTCTTTCAAATTCTGAAGGTGGCAGGGGTAAAATATAGGGAGCGAAAGGCTATTTACAATTTGTACAGAAACCAGATGGCAGTTATAATAAGAGTCGAGGGACACGAAAGGGAATCAGTGGTTGGGAAGGGAGTGACACAGGGTTGTAGTCTCTCCCCGATGTTATTCAATCTGTATATTGAGCAAGCAGTAAAGGATACAAAAGGGAAATTTGGAGTAGGTATTAAAATCCATGGAGAAGAAATAAAAACTTTGACTTTCGCCGATGACATCGTAATTCTGTCACTGACAGCAAAGGACTTGGAAGAGCAGTTGAACGGAATGGATAGTGTCTTGAAAGGAGGATATAACATGAACATCAACAAAAGCAAAACGAGGATAATGGAATGTAGTCGAATTACGTCAGGTGATGCTGAGGGAATTAGATTAGGAAATGAGACACTTAAAGTAGTAAAGGAGTTTTGCTATTTGGGGAGCAAAATAACTGATGATGGTCGAAGTAGAGAGGATATAAAATATAGACTGGCAATGGCAAGGAAAGCGTTTCTGCAGAAGAGAAATTTGTTAACATAGAGTATAGATTTAAGTGTGAGGAAGTCATTTCTGAAAGTATTTGTATGGAGTGTAGCCATGTATGGAAGTGAATCATGGACGATAAATAGTTTGGACAAGAAGAGAATAGAAGTTTTCGAAATGTGGTGCTACAGAAGAATACTGAAGATTAGATGGGTAGATCACATAACTAATGAGGAAGTATTGAATAGGATTGGGGAGAAGAGAAGTTTGTGGTACAACTTGACAAGAAGAAGGGATCGGTTGGTAGGACATGTTCTGAGCCATCAAGGGATCACCAATTTAGTATTGCAGGGCAGCGTAGAGGGTAAAAATCGTAGAGGGAGACCAAGAGATGACTACACTAAGCAGATTCAGAAGGATGTGGGTTGCAGTGGGTTCTGGGAGATGAAGAAGCTTTCACAGGATTGAGTAGCATGGAGAGCTGCATCAAACCAGCCTCAGGACTGAAGACCACAACAACAACATTTCTGGAACAGTTTTACAACACCAGGAAGTCATATACAATCATGTTAGAAGTTATCGTTACATCTTGCATACTGTTAAACGCTAGTTAATAGTTCATTGAAGAAACTTATCTCAATTCACTGTAAGGTTACTTCTCATGTTATATAAACAAAAAAGCTGTAATATTGACACTGTGCTTTAACACTTAACCACAAAGTAATGGGAAAGAAACTACAACTCCAGTTGTAATTTTAACACTACGACTAGTTTTAGCCGCCACCTCATGTGCTTGTGTTAGTAAAGGCACAGAACAACATTAAAAAGTGGAGGTATGAATGGAATATTACACTTAAATGAGAAGAAAATTACAATCCTCTTGCAAACAAGATAACATAGTAGATTAAATAATTTTAGTAACAAGTTGCCCAAATTTGTAAGGGTAACATCCATAACGCAGGGAATTGCAAGCCCAAAGTTATAAAGGTACACAGATGCTCACGGTGATCCAATTGATACTTTTGAGTAGAGAAAGGATGAGTTACAACGAGGGCAGGGATGGTGGGCAGTAGGAATGTATAACACAGTACAGCCACATATAGCACTGAAGAGATTTACAGGCAGACGTAAGAGAAAACTTCGTAAAACGAAGTAATACGAAAAAAGTAAAGATAGCAAACGATGTACAGAAAACCTTCACAGAAGCAGTGTCACTCCCGAAACACCAGAGATGGCAAAAAAGTGAAATCCTTAAATGTGTCTCTCTGCACAAGCAAGAAATTTACATGACATAAGAACTGGAGTTTGTAATAATGAAGCATACATACTTTGTAACGGTAAGTAACGGGGATAGATTCATTCATTTTGCAAGATGTGGATCACATTCTGAAGAGCATAAAAAAAGAGAATACTTCGTAAATTTTCTGTTTATTAAGAATTTTTTTCTTATCATAATGAGTATGGATATATATTTCTATTTCTTCCAGGATATTAATTCTTCGTTTTAAGCAAGCTCGTAATATCGTTTTCAGTGTTATTAATATTATGCTCTTCTGTGATTAAGTGGTATGCACAAGTGGCTTTATCTTTTGCGTTTTTTCTCACTGTTTCTGTGCGATACAAAAAGCTTTGCAGTCGGTACATATGATTTTATTTACGCCTGCAGTATAGACTCGTAGTTGTTAGTTTCAGTATTATGTGCATGTAACCGGCATAGTACTTTATCGGTCTTGAACGCAATTCTAACATTAGCACTCTAGAAATAGAATATTGTATTCAAAGCAGTTATCGCTGTGGCTGCCGGGCGGAGTGGCAGAGTGGTTCTAGGCGCTACAGTCTGGAACCGCGCGACCGCTACCGTCGCTGGTTCGAATCCTGCCTCGGGCATGAATTTGCGTGATGTCTTTAGGTTAGTTAGGTTTAAGTAGTTCTAAGTTCTAGGGGACATATGACCTCAGGAATCCCAAAGTGCTCAGACCCATTTGAGCCATCGCTGTGGCTAACCTAGGATAGGCGCATCCGCACAGACCTCTCCCAGCAAACTACTGCTAAGATTCCCGTGTAAGTTACTCTCGCAGCGTATGGAAGAGGGCTCCTATAAAGTCTGGAAGGAAGAAGTGGTTTCCAGACAGAAGCGGAAGTTGAGAGCGTAGTCTGTGCGTCGTGTCGAGTGAGTCAGTTTCTACGAGTGTTGCCTACAAAGCTAAGAGGTTTTGGATTCGATTACCGGTCCGATACACATCTTTAATCAGGCAGGAAGTTATCTTCTGAGAAATTCTAGATGCGGCGCTATATCCCTCGGTGTCACCAGCATATACAACGACGGAGAAATGGAGACGACACTGGCATCACTGAGGTATTTGTACTGCAGTCTCCGCCACTTATCTCTCTGGAAGCAGAGGCTGATCACTGTTGATTTCATGGGACACCTACGACTGGCTACTGGAGAATACCTGTTAACGCCTGAAAACGGCTAGAAAACCCTAGTGGTAACGGTTCTTGACAGACGGTTTCTATTGCAACATGATGGGGCTAATGCAACTTATATTATGTGTTTCCTTTCATAACTTTCACTATTTTCACCTTAGTAATTAAGTGAGCAAAATGTTGACGAGTGTATGTTAAATGAAGCGAAAATTAGAGTTCAACCATCGATTAACAACAACGAATTCATTGCAAATGAATCAAGTCTTGCCTACTACGATCATCTGGTGGGAAACGTGTCGTCCACATTCCAATGGACTCAACCCGGAATTCGCCATAATCGGCTTAGGTAAAGCTCACAAAACGTAAATTTAGATGGCCGAATGAGAATTTGACCCCCGTACCACTGGAATACGAGAATATGAGTACACTGTGTGTGTGTGTGTGTGTGTGTGTGTGTGTGTGTGTGTGTGTGTATTGGCGGTGGGATGTCTACATTCAACGTACAATAAATGCCGTCTGTCCCTCTCTTTGATATGTCAGATTTCATTCATCCAGCAATGTCGCAAGATTTTCCACATAGTCAGAAACAATGTATTTTTTTCTTAAATTGTGTTGTGTGTCAGATGAACGTAAACTGATGCAAAAGTGTTTCAGTGATATAATAGTTACAAACCTGCGGCTGCCCTATAACGCTTTATTCCTCACACTGACAGTATGATAAAAGACTACAGAGCAGTATCAGGTGTCTGGTGTATTGTGACAAATACTGTTGACTTTGATACATACATTCTACATAATGCACAAGTTGTTGTCATGTATTTTCCAACTAATATAGGTGGTTCAATCGGGCCGCGCGGTGTAGCCGTGCGGTTTGAGGCGCCATGTCACGGACTGCGCGGTTCCTCCCGCCAGAGGTTCGATCCTCCCTCGGGCATGGGTGTGTGAGTGTTGTTATTAGGGTAGGTTAGTTTAAGTAGTGTGTAAGTCTAGGGACCGATGACCTCAGTAGTTTGGTAACTTAGGAATACACGCACATTTGAACATTTGGTTCAAATTAATATTGGACGGAACTTTCTAATCATTAGATGTGTTTCAGAATACTTATTTCTCCGTAACAGGTGAATGAAGAATTTCAGTTCGCTGCTATTGAGTTCTCAGTGTAGCAAGAAACCATTATCTGTGACCACTAAAGTTACCCAAATGTAAATGAACGAATTATTCGTGTGAATCGACGTTTCTCATATAATCCGTAGCCTTTTTGCAGGATCCATCTACGATCACGATGTCACACAGAAACAAGCGCATACGTTGCGACAGCGTGACATCTGTGCGTTATGGGTATAACGGCAATGGACATCGGATATGAACGTTATATAAATGGAAGACGTAATACTCATGAAGTACAAACAGAAGATCATCATCGGTCGTAACAACATGTGTCTCTTTTATTGCAATGTAGATGTAGATTTCAACTGACGCTGCAGCTGCCATCTGTGTGTTATAAGCAGACTGAACGTAATTCAGTCATTCCCACAGTATCGAACATCATGATAATACACATTCCTCTGATTCCAATCATTAATACCTCTTGCTATTGTAGGGTTACTTACTTGAATTAATTATATCGTTGATGTTCCTTCACATATTGCTTAGAGACTCAAAAGTGAATTTTGTAAAATTATAGATCCAGGAAAGGGATTGGGAAGAAAAATAATGTGCTATTAGCTAATTTCATATTACTCAAACAGTTTTCAAATTAATGCCCTTTATTTTGTGTCATCGCAGCATTGGTACGATATTTTACCATTATTTTCAGTTTTATATCAATGGCTCTTGTTTTCTAGCTTTCCTTCTACTGACGGATCTGATTCTTGTCAATCTGTACTCATGTAACGGCCGACTGAAAAGTTTTCCGTGTGTGTTTAATCGTGGGTAGGAACTGAACTACGTGTCTGCGACTTCATCTCCATAAAGACGAAGCCATCTGATACGTAGCTAGACATATGACGTTAGTAAAATGTCCTATGAGATCTTAGAACGCAATAACTCATCATTTAATGTTTGTACCTACGGTGGACGCGGAAAAGGAAAGACGTATTACGGAGTCTTCTCCGATCTTCTCGATATGTTTGTTAATTAATGCACGTTTTTCACGGATCTGGTTACAGATGGACCTGGGTTTACCTATGTGATCACGTTACGGGAAAGCTGAAACACTCTTTCAAGACAAAATAAACTGAAGTCAGCAGAGCAATAAATCAGCTCAGCAAGCCATGAAGTCCATTGTTACAAAGACAACTGTGTCATTCGCCTTGTGTTTCTGAAACAGGAGCCTCGCCATCAACGGAACTTACATAAGCTTATTTTCGTCATTATAAGCAATAAATCAGACAAGAATCTCAAAGATATTAATTTTTTGCACATATGTTTGGCAACGAAAAAGGTGATCTCCAAATCTGACTCTTCCTCCACTCCCATACTGCTGGGTTTGTACGTCAGCCAATTTCTGCATATTTCTTTTTTTCTTTTCTCTGTCTCAAGTACAACGTACACAACGGTTACGTGCACTTAGGAAGGGACAATGGCGGCATGAAATTGAACATTATAGGGAGCACGTGACTTTTTTTAAAGAGCGTTCGAGAATTAGTCAACGAAATTGCCCAATTGTGTAACTCTTTATTATGCTGAAGGCAATCCAACAAGGGATTCACTTCAGTTAATAAAGAGGTTTTGTATTACCTTCGTTACAATAATGATGACAGTTGTATGTCAGGCGTACGAGTCCGAGGTATTTAGCACCATTGCGGAGATCTTCGAGACAAATTTGCTTAACAGAAATCAATAACGTTTCAGTGCGAATTAAGCCACTCTGTAGTTTTCTGTAAAATCCACAAAATTTTAAAACGAGGACCATACTCACCTCCACATCCGCCGAGATAAGGTCACATCTACATTTAAATTGTTGTACCCTTGGTAGAATACAAAATTCACTAAAATATGGCGTACCGAAACGTTTACGGCAAAGGCATCACAAGTGGTTGGCTTCACCCGCAGAAACAAAAACGCATGCTCCTATAAGTAGATAAGGAAGTACGTGCTCGTCCCACGTGTGTGATTGGAAGGAGAAGCGGCACTGACATGATGTATGTTTCGTATCCCGTATCACTGACATGCTGTAAGTTTCATATCCCATATCTCGTTCTGACCTGCAGTCACTCTTCCTCTCAGTCATACATGACCTGTATCAATAGCGAATTTATAGCCTGTAACGGAATGGCTTATTGTTTGTCACTCCGAAGGGCTCCTTGCCTACTAACTAAGGTTGCTTGTTACCCTTACGCCCAGGTACACAGCAGAATACTGCCACCTTTGTAAATTGTTGCTGCATGAGAAGAGTATTTGACATATACTGCAAAAGTTTTTTGGTGGGCGCTTTGCTTGAAGTGCCTGGAGAGCACCAGGAGAATCGATGTAGATTTGAAACGTGTTACAGACAACTTTCTGGGGAGGGCAACCACAACTCAGAGTAACAATATCAACATTCAACACTTAATAGCCGTTCAAATTACAATAAAAATTATAACAGTTAAAAAGCTTCTCATCATTCTTCGTTTCTTAATTGTTATAATTATTATGACAGTCTGAATGAGTGTTGAGCATTGTAATCGTTAGCCATAGAAATGTATTCCCCTGGTCCCGACCCATCTGCTCCAGTGCTTTCAGAACTACGAACAGCTCAGCGTGAAATACCTTAAATTATTCTGGTAGGCGTACTCAGAAGGCACGGTCAACAAAACGTATTGAGCAGATTTCGCTGATTTGGACCAGTTTTAAAATTTTTTTGCTCGAGTTGACTGTTTCTAAACATATGTCATAAGAAATGTAAGAAAATTCTGAGCATCTTAAGAAGACAAGAAGAGGTTTACTCAACTGTACATCAATAATATTCGCCACCTCCATTCCTAAAAGACAGTTCTTTTCTCGTATCCCAAATGCCCCTGTTGCTCGCGAACACTAGTCAAAAGTTGCTCCATGGCTAGACGAGCAACAGTGTGATATGTAGAAGTCTTTTGTATCCGGTACGTTTTGTACATGTCCCGTTCCATGAGCAGCTGCCATCTAATTGGAAGTGGTGGCTCACCACCTTCGATTCAGAGAATAAGAATGGGGCTCGTTATAAAAGTACTTGTGGCCAACCGACGGCTCTCATGGGGGAGTGAATCCAGTACCTTCAGGTATGATGTACTAGCAGGCTCTTGCACCGCGCATGAATAATCAAACCAGGGATTGAAAAAAGCTCCATAAAACTGGAGCAGACATTCTGTATACGCTCATAAGAACACACTTTAAAATGCTGGTGCATTTTAGGGACTGGATTTTCAAGTCCTTCAAATGTGGCAGCCACTCAAGGTTTTGATCGAAACACAGGCCCAGATACCTCACCGACACTTTAAATTCTAAAGCTGCGTCTCTTAATTTTAGTTCTGGAATATTAAAAGGACGACTGGCACAGTAACAAATTAGATACACAATTTTTACTGACGAAAACTTAAAAGGAATTTTTTGTGCCAACTTTTCCTGTCGTTTAATAGTCATTTGCAGGTGTCGTATATTACTGCAAGAATGGATGAGAAGATGAACAAAACAAGATAACAGCTGGAATATTGTCCAGAAAGACACTGATTTCTGTAGGAAGCGATGTGACAAAACATCACTAACTTGATATCTAGAATAACGCGGAGAGAGGAAGTACCGAGTGATTATAATTAATGTGCAGCTGTTCATAGAGGTCCAAAGTAGTCTGTAATTATCTATTATAGCGACACTTGCTAGATATTCGAATGCGTTAATTTACGTTGGAAAAAAATTAATTCCAGTTTTCGGAACCATGTGCAAATCTGGAACTGTGAATGCAAGAAAGACATATAAATTTCTGCGTATGTAATCGAAGAGGAATGGGAAAAGTAAAGAAAATATCGAACAGCTGAGAATGGCATAATGCTGCTTTTGTTAGTAACTGCAGCTATCACAATTTGTTCAATATGAGCACAAGGGCCGGCCGCAGGGTCTCGCGTTTCTAGGCGTTCAGTCCGGAACCGCGCGACTCCTACGGTCGCAGGTTCGAATCCTGCCTCGGGCATGGACGTGTGTGATGTCCTTAGGTTAGTTAGGTTTAAGTAGTTCTAAGTTCTAGGGGACTGATGACCGCAGGTGTTAAGTCCCATAGTGCTCAGAGCCATTTGAACCATTTTGAGCACAAGGGAGAACACCGGAGACGTTGACGAGATGCTGTTGAGAGCCAGATTTGCACCTGGTGGCCAAAGTTGGAACTATTTTTTTCCGAGTGTACATCGGTTCGGCATTTCGCCATTGATGCATTGGCATACTTACCAAGTATCGCTGTAACACAACAATTGCACCCCACAGTGGACCTGCGTGAGTAGCTGCAATTTAATTTGTAAGTAGGCTGTTTAGGTTTTTTTATTGGTAACGCCACGTAGCGCTCTGTAGGAAAATCACTGGTTGTGCCGTGTGCAGTCTATGGCTGGTTTGCATTGTTGTCTGCCATTGTAGTGTTGGGCAGCGGCAGCTGGATGTGAACAGTGCGTTTGTGTCGCAGTTGGAGGTGAGCCGCCAGCAGTGGTGGATGTGGGGAGAGAAATGGCGCAGTTTTGAAACTTGTAAGACTGGATGTCATGAACTGCTATACATATTATTACTTTTGATTATATTAAGGTAAATACATTTTTTGTTCTCTTTTAAAATCTTTCATTTGCTAACTATACCTATCAGTAGTTAGTGCCTTCCGTAGTTTTAATCTTTTATTTAGCTGGCAGTAGTGGCGCTCGCTGTATTGCAGTAGTTCGAGTAACGAAGATTTTTGGTGAGGTAAGTGATTTGTGAAAGGTATAGGTTAATGACAGTCAGGGCCATTCTTTTGTAGGGATTTTTGTAAGTCAGATTGTGTTACGCTAAAAATATTGTGTGTCAGGTTAAGCACAGTCTTGTATAATTGTTCTAAGTGGACGTTTCATAAATTATAACGACCCACTAACATATAGAAGCAGGAAGACGTCCCAGCAAGGTAAATGCATGTAATTCTCCTGCAAGTAGAATCGCAGGCCCTTTCGAGGTTGAAAAAAAAATCACCACGTAGTTGCGGATCACATACGAATGCCTCCACCAGGGACACACTATCAACGGTGGAGTGCTAGCCTCTGAACTGACATAGGAAACGACTAAGAGACTATCTGGATTCTAAAATCCAGACAAAGCGTCCCTCGATCTTCCGCTCCTAGGTCTTTCTAGCAGTCATGCTCAAAACTGTTACTAGAATAATTCCGATCCTTCCAGTATTTAGGATATGAAACTGAAACAGTTCCATACGTCTCGAAACTGTCCAGTTTCCCACATTTAGATACAAAATTCGATGAACAATACCTTGGCTGTCCCGTGCAGGTGTCGCGACATGCTGTAACACATTTTGTAGTGACCTGGTGCTATGTATTGCTCTCAACACTAAATCCGCTACGCGCATGGAGAGGGGGCAGTTACGGACTTCTTCACTGTCGGAAGGAAAGCACTCAACAGTGACGAAATGCTGGATCTTGAGTGGCAGTGGCGATGATTTCTGCAAAATGCTCCACCGGCGTCTACACAATGTCTCTTGCTGATCTGGAAACTCCCAGTTCTTCTTAAAGTATTAATGCGAGATTTCACATCTTTCCCCGAAATAATTCTGATGGCTGGTTTAGTGGATCAGTTGATGCAGTTCACGATCTGCTGCCACGATTTCATTTTGCTTTCACAAACTGTACTATAGCTTTTCGGCCTCCCTGCCCAAGAGCATATGCCTGCCTCTGATTTCAGAGCGAGTCTACTGAGGGACAGGCGATCTCCATGGTTGTCCCGAAAACTTAGTCATGAGTGCAACAGCAACGTGGTAGATCGTGTTGGCGATAATATGCACCCTACCATGGAAACTGTCTATACATTAAAATAGAACTAGTTGTTTGTACAACGTCCAGTTAGCCTTGGTGAGGACCCACCTTGGTGTCATACTCAAGGGCACAGCTGTTGTATATGAATCCACATTGGGAAGGGAAGTGGTTGTCGTTCACTTCTCGCTCGAAGAATAGAAAGCATAAGAAAATATTGATGGCAGGGAACGATGCTGTGCATTTACTAACAGTAAAAGTTATTTTCACAGGTCGATCTTGGTAGCATGTTGTACTGAAGCCGCACAGCACTTGATAAGCGCGGAAGACCCCTCAAAGGAGATACGGCCGAGGCAGCTGTGTGATGAAGTTACTGAAAACTTCCTTCCACAGAGCTTCGTTAGGTGTCAAGTAATGACTATGTGGTCATCCTGTGCACTGTTATAGCAGCCGCTGGAAAGCTGGTGCGCAACGGTAGAGACGGGAACTGGTATGCGTCATTTGTTTGGATGGCGACTATTACTTTAGGTCTCTCATCACTTAGGCCGTTCTGTTAGTGGGTGCTATGGCCCCTAAACACAAGGGTGCAAGTAGATTGAAAAATTCGATTTTGTCCAAACAAGCACATAGATTGGCCGTAATGTTTCTCCTCATATGTTCTGAACTCATCTAAGTTCCACTTCAAAATGGGAGCAAATTTTTCGATGAGGCTCTGCGCTCTCTTTTCTCTTTTCTATACGTAGGATAGAGTTGTTCGTACAAACGTGGGAATGCTAGAAGATGAGATTACTATCTCTTCATAGCCTGTGCTTCCATCAGATACCTCACACAAGACTAGTGCTGCGAGATCAGATGCCTCCGGGTTGTTTCTCTTTGCATCCGAACTCTTCAATAACACTTTCATTCTTATTTGAGACGTTATAGTTACAGGCATGCTACTTACCTTTGGTTATGACCTTTAGAGATGTATTTACATCTTTTGAGGATAGTTTATCTGCTCGATTATTTTCCTGAATGTCGGAAACAACCGTTTTTGCTGTTAAAGCACCATTGCAAGCCACTTGGGGGAGCAGATGTTTGTGGCAAGTACGGTGAGTAAAGTTTGCGTCGAGGAATCCTTCTCTGGAACGAAGTTTTAGTCACTGATGAAAGTGATGTTACAAATGTTGGCGGATTCTGAACAACATTGTTTTTCGCTTCCAAGTTTATCGCTTCCAAATAGTGGATCTTCAGTCTTACTTTAATGTCCACGATTTTCTTTTCATCCTAAAAACCTTGGCAGTCGAGGTCGCAAACACTATTACTGCCCGTACAGTTCACACAGAACAGAATCCCATACAAGGAGCCCCCTATTGGTGTGTAACTTGGATGCATTTTCCACACGTTACAGGTACATTGAATATTTCTGTGGTATATTTGAAGCAGCACTTTGGGGTCGCAATATACGGTCTCACTTTTAGGCTGATGAATCCTGCTTTAATATGTTCAAGCACTGGGGAACAGAAGGTAAGAATGAATGTGGGAATCTTTTTCATGTCACTGTTCACTTGATTCAACTGATTTTCAATGGCTGTCTTGCCAAGATCTTCGCACTCTGCCCTCCTTCTTTCAGTTCCTCGGGGTCTTATCCATTAGTTCCCTGCTAAAACTAAGAGTATTGTTTAGTTCGGTCGAAACTGGATGGTCTCTGACCGCTTTCGCTTTCTGTAATGATTCCACTTGACATGATGTGGCAGTTTCTACCAGTACTCTGCCGTTCCTCAAGCGCTTGATAGTGTTTAATGAGACTCTTATACTGTAGTTATGTACGTAGAAAAGTGACTCTTTTCCTGAATTTCCCTCTTTTAATAATCGGAAGCACACTGAACATTCAGCAAATATCCTGTTGCTAAGCGGCACTCTTTTGTCAATAGAAGCTAACAGTGTATTATCTAAGCCATTGTTGCAGAGTGCGTGTTATTAGCCTCATACGGATCACTCTTCCCATAGGGAGAGTTTCTTGTGTTGTCTTCGTCACAGTGGTCCACGTAGACGGTGCCGCTTAATTGGGCAAGTGTCACATAACTGAGATGTGGCAGTTTCCCCAGAGGTTGCCACTAGCCTTTATTCCGCCTCAACAGCCATTCAGCTCATCGGCGTGCAAACTTTGGCATAGCGTTTTTTATAGAGGTTTGTACGACGGTTGAGCTAAGTCCCTACTGCTTGCTACACAAAGCTCCACGGACACGCTGCACAGTGCTGAGTGGAACATAGCCAAGCTTACAGTTACAGCGGACTAGTGGTGGTAATCGGCACACATCACTTACGAAATCCAGGTTCGTCAAATCCGTGCCAAGCCAATTAAGGGTTGGCTCCTTGAAGTGCCAGCCTATCATCACTTTCGATGCAATCGCCGTAGTTCAATACTAGATTTTTTTAGAAAGATTAAAACATTTCTTTGTTGTAGTCAGGAAAATTCCTTTAAATTATTACGACAATCAAAATCAAGTACTGATAAGACCCCAGATACAAAGTAAACAGCGAAAGAGAGATGATATTGTGTAAGAGCTGCTTTACCGTCAGAATTGATTAATATTCTGAGTGCTTAAAATAAATGAATCAAGGCTAGATGAAACCATAACAACAATGAAAGAACTATTTTTCAGTTCTACGAAACATGAGGGTGTTTTAAGCCTTTGTAAGTCGATACAGTTAAAGTTGTATGACAAACGTATTTGCGTTACCATTTTGCGGACATCAAAAGAGGAGTGGAAAATGAAGTACGTCAGACTGATGTGTGTGTTCGTGCCTCCACGTTCATATAGCAACAAGTAAGTCTAAGAACTGTATATAGTTTTCAAAATTGTAGAAGCAATACATGCTTTACTCTGTTTTTGCTAGAAGAAGACGGCTGGGGTGGACGAGCGGTTCTAGGGGCTACAGTCTGGAACCGCGCGACCGCTACGGTCTCAGGTTCGAGTCCTGCCTCGGGCATGGATGTGTGTGATGTCCTTAGGTCAGTTAGGTTTAAGTATTTCTAAGTTATAGGGGACTGATGATCTAAGACGTTAAGTCCCATAGTGCTCAAGAGTCATTTGAACCATTTTTTGCTAGAAGAAATGAGTATATTCAACGATTATACACTGAAGCGCTAAAGAAATGGGTAAAGGTGTGCGTATTCAAATACAGAGATATGTAAACGGCGCTGCGGTCGGCAACGCCTATGTAAGACAACAAGTGTCTGGTGCAATTGTTAGATCGGTTACAGCTGTCACAATGCTCTCAAGGTTTAAGTGAGTTTGAATGTGGTATTATAGTCGGCGCACGAGAGATGAGACACAGCATCTCGGAGGTACCGATGGAGTGGGGATTTTCCCGTATGACAACTTCACGAGTGTACTGTGAATATCAGGAATCTGGTCAAACATCGAATCACCGACATAGTTGCGGCCGGAAAAAAGATCCTGCAAGAACGGGAACAATGACGACTAAAAGGAATCGTTCAACGTGACAGTAGTGTTATCCTTCCGAAAACTGCTGCAGATATCAATTTTGGGCCGTCAACAAATGTCGGTGTGCGAACCATTCAAAGAAACGTCATCGATATGTGCTTCCGGAGCCGAAGGCCCACTTATGAATCCTTGATGACTGCACTACACAAAGCTTTACGCTCGCCTGGGCCCGCCAACACTGACATTGGACTGCTGATGTTTGGTAACGTGTTGCCTGGCCGGACTAGTTTCGTTTCAAATTGTATCGAGCGGATGGGCATGTACGGGGATGGAGACGACCTCATGAATCCATGGACCCTGCGTGCCTGCAGCGGACTGTTCAAACTGGTGGAGGCTCTGTAATAGGGTGGGGCATGTGCAGTTGGGGTGATATGGGACCCCTGATACGTCTAGAGACGATTCTGAAAGGTGACACGTACGTAAGGATCCTGTCTGATCACATTCATCCATTCATGTCCATTATACATACAGACGGAGTTGGGTAATTCCAGCAGGACAATACGACAGCGCATACATCCAGAATTGCTGCAGAGTGGCTTCATTAACACTCTTCTAAGTTTAGAAACTTCCGCTGGCCACCAAACTCCACGTACACGTACATTATTGAGCATATCTGGGATGCCTTGCAACGCGCTGTCCAGAAGAGATCTCCACCCCTTAGTACTCTTACGGATTTATGGACAGTTGTCAATTCCCTCCAGCGCTGCTTCAGACATTAGTCAAGTCCATGCCACGTCGTGTTGCGGAACTTCTGCGTGCTCATGGAGGCCCTACAGGACATTAGACAGGTGTACCAGTTTCTTTGACTCTTCACTGTATATTACAAAGGTGCTATCAGCAATGAAGTGAATTACTCATACAAATCCGTCGATATTAATTTTCTGACTGTGTGTGTATGTGTGTGTGTGTGTGTGTGTGTGAGAGAGAGAGGGAGGCGGGTCGAGTGAATGAGTGGCAGGGATGGATCGAGGTGGGGGATGGAAAGTGAAGAGCTTAAGAGAGAAAAGAATGCGCTTGGAACAGTGCGCTGCTGGGTAACAGTAAATATTATAGTTGATGTGTTTACGTATTTACATACACCTCCAGTCACAAAATGCCGCCTTGCTAAATTTACACTCCACTGTATTAATTTTCTACCTGCAGAAAGGTCCACAAAATTGTAATATATTCAATAACCTTCTGCGTAATTCACTTCATTATTGATAGTACCTTTGTAATATAAAGAGACAAGGAAACTGTACACCTGCCTAATATACTGTAGGGCCTACGTGCGCAAGCATAAGTGCCGCAATACCACGTAGCATGAACTCGACTAATGTCTGAAGCAGCGCTTTAGGGAATTGACACAATGAAATCAACACGCCTGTCCGTATATGAGAAAGAGTACGAAGGGATGGAGGTCTCTTCTGAACAGCACGTTGTAAGGCATCCCAGATATGCTCAATATTGTACATCTATGGAGAGTTTGGAGGCCAGCAGAAGTGTTTAAATTTAAAAGAGTCTTACTGAAGCCAATCTGTAGTCATTCTGGATGAATGAGCTGTCCTAGCGCCCTTCTGGAATTGCCCAAGTCCGTCGGAATGTACAATGGATGTGAACGGATGCATGTGACCAGAGAGGTTGCTTACGTACATGTCACCTATCAGAGTCGTATCTAGACGTATCAGGGATCCCATAACACTTCAACTGTTCACGCGACACACTTTTACAGAGCCTCCACCAGTTTGAACAGTTCCTTGCTGGCGTGCAGGGTCCATGGATTCATGAAGTTGACTCCATGCCCGTACACGCCCATCCGCTCGATACAATTTGAAACGAGACTCATCCGACCAGGCAACATGTTTCCAATCATCAGCAGCCCAGTGAACCTGTTGAACGTTTACTTCTGTTTTTACTAAACCCGGGACACAAGTTTGAAAACTTAGCTGACGCCGTACTATAAGTCCTGCCTACATATTCCATTGATATTACTGACTGTAGAGGCCAGTCATCAGTCATGTGACAACCCAAGCAAAATGTCAGGATCCTACACTGGTTTGCAGGCACGCATTAAAGAACGAAATCCGAAACCGCATTATGTGCCTTGTGCAGCACATTCTATGAATTTTGTTGCACTAGTGTTGCAAGCTGTTGTCGGGAAACATTTTTCAATATAGTGCAAAACTTTTACAATTTTTTCTCTGCTTCTACACATTGTCGAGATAATCTTCTTACTCTCATGAAACCAGGAAGCAAAACGTTAGGGCAAAAACACGTTGGTCAGTAAGATAGGAAGCGTGTGTAATTCTGTATGAAAACTGGGAGGATGTTATCAATGCCCTCATACATATTGCCAATAATACGTTTGAAAAACCACATGTGCGAAATGAGGCTTCAGTTTCGTTGAATCAACTCAGCAGGCTAGAAACAGTTTTCATGATGACAGTTTGGAAGGACATACTCCAGAGATTTAATAGTGTAAATCTGAAATTGGAAAGTGTAAAAATTGATAATAAAAGAGTGCATGAATTATAGGAATCACTTGTAAGATTTATTGCATATATTCGTGATATGTTCGACTATCAGGTAAATAAATCCATGGAGATTGTTTCTGATATAGACTATGAATGCACCTATAAAAGATCATGAAAGAGTAAACTTCACGACAACGAAGAAGTGGACTCTGAAGAAGTTTTTCTGACTGGAAGGGAAAAAACTAGAGTCGAAACATTTCTTCCAGTACTCGACAACTTGTACGCCGAATTAGTGAGGAGGAAGGAAAGCTATAGAACACTGTTGGACTCCTTCACAGTTTTCAGTAAACTTAAGAACAGTTCATCTAACGATACTGCTTAACGTGAAGCAAAACTCCGTCATATGACACATTTAGAACCTTCCTTCCCTAGTGAATGTGTACATGTGTACATGTTTAAATCTGCTGAGAATAGTGATATACGTGCCGAAATGAGAAAATTTTTAGGAAAAGAGAGGTTACAGTCCGTGTTTCCGAATGTTGACATTGCTCTTAGAATATTTCTGTGTATGGCAATTACAGTTCCATGTCCGGCTTTGTCTCTTTATGTGTTTGCTATTTAGCATCCATATTCCTGGGCCTGTCCCTTTTATTTAGCATTTCTTCAGACACAATAACACACACTTGACGATGCTAACAAAACACGCATATTCATACACAAATGATTCAAATGGATCTGAGCACTATGGAACTTAACTTCTGAGGTCATCAGTTCCCTAGAACTTAGAACTACTTAAACCTAACCAACTTAAGGACATCACACACATCCATGCCCGAGGCATGGTTCGAACCTGCAACCGTAGCGGTCGCGCGATTCCAGACTGTAGTGCCTAGAACTGCTCGGCCACTAAGGCCGACCATTCATGCACACCATTAACCAAATACTACTGGATCCTCTCACCCAAGATGCGATTCAATATTTCACATACAGTTTTGTCATCCAAGAGATTGTCCTACATTACATAAGCTATGTGCATATGCCCGAACTTTCTAAAGGCAGCAAATCATCCTTGCGACTGGTTCAGGAAAGTAACAAATATAACCGTGTAACCCAGGACTGGCGTAGCGCAGTGATTATGATACATTCCTCAAATGCAGAATTCTGTTATTTCTAAATCATATCGAAATGGCCTATTATTTTTGAACAAGAAATCAGTTTAAATGTATTTTTCTATTTCTAATGCTTTGCCGCGTGATCTTCAAGCTCCTATTGTCTTCTTTGTTTCCTCTAATTTTTTCTTCCTGACAATGTTTTCTCGATTGGAATCTGTATGTGTTGCCTCTAACCTCTAACGAGAACTGCTCATCGGTTCGTAACATGGCAATTCGTGTAACCAGTGTGACGATATGATACTTCAGATTCTCCCGGCGTATATGTTTATCGCACAGTCCATCAACGAGCACAGCATTTCGACGATCAGATATGTCTTCAGGTCGGGCGGCCGTCATCTCCCACTGCAAGCTGTTTCCTCCGTGGTCCGCTCCCCATCGCGCACGTCGCCAGTCGCAGAGACGCTTGCTTTGGCGTCTGTGGTAGCGTCGGTGTAGCCCTGCTCGTCTGATCGTTGTGTTTGCCACGCGTCTTCCTAATATGGCCCAGTGCTGGTTCGCTGACCTTTCTGAGATTATAACCGCGGTCCCAACTGATTATCCATGGTGCTAATTTCGACGACCTCCCTAATGACACCGTCTCAGAATTTGGCGCTAAAATACTGGCACGGACGTATTCCATCGCATGATTTTCTGACAAACAGGGCTCTGCGACATCCGACTGGTTTTGGGTAGATTAGACGAGTGTGCTACTAGTGTCCTTGCCATCGATCTTCAATACTGCGCACTGTTTTTCCAAGATACGCCTTGACACATTAGCACGAAATCTGATATACTCGGGATTTCCGCATCTCTCATGTTTGAAACTCTCAGATAATGCCCGTGTTTTATTTGGTGGGTCAAAGACAGTTCTTAAGCGGTAATTTTTCCGTATACGCTCGACTTTTATAGATATGGTGCATATGTATAGCATGAAAACAGTGGTTGTCTCTTCTTGTGATTTCTTCCATACGTTCTACTGTAGTGGTAGACAACGAGAGCGCTTAATCAGTCATTCTGCATATGCATTTTTTCGAAGGTTAGTTCTGAGATGTATCAGTGCGTGAGAAAGACTCTCTGCGTTTGAGACGGTGCACGCCCTGTATACTACTGTTTTAGTACCCCATTCCTCTACGTGAGGTGGTGGCAGCTATCTGCTTGCAAACACAGGTCAGTGCGCATTTTCTTCCGATACACAACGTTGGGCATGGTGCCATCAGCTGTTCTTTGGAGTATGACGTCCAGCAATGGCAGTCTTCCTTCTTCTTCGGTCTCCATACTGAATTTGTTGTTGGAATGCATCGACACCAGACGGACAACAAAGTTAAGGCGTTTGTGCCTTCCATGGGCCAGACTACCAACGTGTCATCCACATAACGAAAAAATTAGGTGGATTTCCGTATGGATGACATAGGGCCTCTTCCTCCAAGTGCTCCAATTCGCAACCGCTAGCGAGAGCTGGTCGCCTATTCGACTGCCTCCGTTAGCTCATAGTATTTTCCATTGCATAGAAAACACATGGAGGTTAGGACATGCCTGAAAAGGTAGGTGATTTTTCGTAAATTTTTGACCACTGAGTTATGACTGACCTAGAGGCACCCTAGTGAATAAAGAAACATGTCAAAGCTGACTCCTTAAGCCTGAAGTTATTGAGGCATTTCGTAAAATCGACAGAACTGCGGATGTGGGCATTTACCCTATTGAGGACTTACTATCTCTGCAGGCATTTTTTCAGAATATACGTAGGAGCTCTGATGTTGCTGATAGTGGGGCATAACGGCACCGCCGGCCGCGGTTGTCTCGCGGTTCTAGGCGCGCAGTCCGGAACCGTGCGGCTGCTACGGTCGCAGGTTCGAATCTTGCCTCGGGCATGGATGTGTGTGATGTCCTTAGGTTAGTTAGGTTTAAGTATTTCTAAGTTCTAGGGGACTGATGACCTAAGCAGTTGAGTCCCATAGTGCTCAGAGCCGTTTGAACCATTTGAACCATAACGGCACCGCATCTTTCTGGACCTTGGGGAGTTCATAACATCTTGGGGGTATAGGCCCGTGGCAAAAGCTTCTTCATGATCCACTCTCGTAATTCCTATTTCTTGAGAAGCACCCTGGTCTTGATATCCAATTTCTTGGTTCAGCGTTGATCTACCTGTAGGAGTTGTCATTTAGCGGGCTCTGCATCTTCTTAGTGTACTCGTTTTGGGAGAGAACAACAGTAGCCTTTATCAACAGGTAAGGAAACAACCTTGGGGCACTCTCTCAGTATACAAATGGCAGTCCTCTCTTGACTTCGTAGGTATAGTCAGAGGTTGACAAGTTTCGTGACTCGAACGACAGTCTGTTCCACGGAATAAGTTATGTGGAACTGGTGGGATGTATGTAGGGCAAAAAGTGTAGGTAAAGATAGATACTGCAGTAAATCCAGTAAATTATAGAGAAAATTGAGTTCACCTGCTGCGCTGAGATGAACAGGTTGGCAAAGGGAGTAGTCGTACGGATTGTAGCCAACGAGTCAGAAGACTGATGCGTACCACAGTCCCCGAAAATAGCAGTAAAACCCGTTCAGATCAGGTGCACAGGCAATCTTTGGACACCACAAAAGGAGAACTTCCAAGTGCCACCAACTCCTGACTAGGTAACACCAGTATAATATAAACGAGTCGTTTGCATCACTATACCCTACATTTTAGCCCATTATCTGAAAAAGATGGGTAGCTTCCAGTATCAGTTACTCAATGATTGTCCAAAAATAAGTTGAGAACTCTGCAGCTTTCAAATGAGATTAATCACGTACTTGTAATCGAAAGGTCCTAACAGATTGTAAGAGAAGAATTCTCCGCTAATCTAACCCACATCCTTCCTTTCTGTGGCAAATGTCGTTACCGACTACATTATCCTGTTACTCCACACAATCTGTGTAAAATCGTCACTAACATTCTCTCTCTTATATGGGTCTTGACAGGTAAGAGCAACGGTAGATTCTCGCGGCGGTATGCCAGTTTATCATTAAGTTTTAATACGTTGACTACTACACTGTTGAACGAAATATTAAATCCAGAAACAATCTACAAAATAGTTACGGGTTTTTTCGGATTTTTCCATTGTTTTATAAACACATTGCGTCACTGAGCATTATTAACGGTTCTGCAGTCACGATCCTACAGAAGAACTGAAAGGCGTCCGCCAGTATCCTGGCTGGCTATTTTTCTAGATTATTTTCTGCCACAACTTCAGATTAATTCCTCCGGTGGATTCGACACGAGAAAAAATAATATATCACATACAACAGAAATAACTGTGGTCTCACAAGTAGCTAGCACACTTATCTCGGGCTTTTCTACATACTTTAACGTGCGAGGGCGAGCTGAAAAGTGGCGCTTCCAAATTTTTAAAGAGATATTTTTGAAAGCTTTTTGAAATGAAACAGGCTTTATCAACTTGTACATCTTGATTCTTGATGTCTACATTTTTATTTCTATACATAGTCACCCTGGCAACCAACGAGAGACCGGTTGTTGGTACCTAATATGTAATATTTGTTCATGGAGCTACAATCTCACCTCCGCTTGCGCTGCTTCATCATTATAAAAGTGAAGTCCTCGGTGTTTCTTAAGTTGTGCAAGCAGATGAAAATCGGCTGGGGCCAAGTTGGGTCCAAATGGAGGCTGGTAGGTGACAGTGAATCCAAGGTGTCGAATTGTTCCAGACGTTGCAGCGCTCGTGTGTGGTCTAGCATGGTCATGCTGAAGCTGCTTCATGTGTGGACGAACACTTCGAATTCTAAACTCGATTACAGCCCGCTGTTTCTTACGTAACACATACGTGCGTTACACACTTCATGTTGAATGCTACAATTCGGAGCCCTCTAGCGTCAAAGGGCTACAAATATGTATACATGGGGAAAAAGATGTAGAAAGTTAATAACGCGTGTTTTATTTAAAAAGCTTTAAGAGTTTTTACATAAAAATATGGGAGGTAGCAATAGTACTATATACTGTGGCACTGTATGAGCAGTGTCAGGTTTATTAAAGTAATAAAAGTTCTGCTATGTAGCGAAGATAGGTATTCGTATAATTGTATAGGCTCCCGCGGCCAGAGTCAGTCAACATAAAAGTTTTCTGGGTATGGTACCGCGGCCAGTAAACTTTTATGTCGACAGATATTCATGTTTCATTCTGGTCGGTTATATTTGAATTTTTCTGGTAGAGCGTCTTGTGAGGGCCGTCCCTTCACACGCTTGGCGACTGTTCGTCGCCTGCCTAACCATTACAGTAAGCGCGCCTTTTCTTTCGTGGCGCGAGGGGGTGGGGCTGTGCCTGTCAGCTAGTTTAAATTTCTCTGTAGAGAGGGTTTTCGAGGGCCGTCTCCTCTTACGTCATAGAGCGACAAAAGATCACGAGCCTACCTCGGCCAATGCCGTTTTAGGCACCGTTTTCTCTCGCGGAGACGCCAGGACGAGAGAGAAGCTAAGATTTTGACCACTCTGATATGGACGTGGCAGGTGAGGTCCACACCTACTGTAAAGTAAGTACCCTTGAAAATGATTTCGATCGTGGTGACTGGAGACTTGTTTTCATTTCCTCAGTACTTCACATCCTACTCTTGCGTGTCTGAAGTACAATACACGTAATGTAAAACCATATGCGCTGACAGTTTTTCTGGAATGTAAATTTCCTTTATGTACAGCTTCATGTGGGTACGTCTGTAGCTAGGGAATCTGTACCCCTATTGCTTAATGATTCTGCAAGCCCGGTAACAATAGTACATTTACAAGGGCCTTTTCATTTCCCGTCCACCGCGAGAAGCTTGAAACTTCTTCATTTAAATGGGTGTGTCTGTACTCAAATTGCAAAATGACTGATAAGATGAAACTTCTACGTTATTTGATTCTGAAACAGCTGAGTCAAACTGAACGTACTGAACCAACTTTCTCTTTACTTGTTCTTATCATGTCAACACCGACCCACAATATTCTAGCACAACGCAATCTGACTGCTCAAAAAAATTACAACCTGACTTCAAATAATTAATTCAAAAGAATGGCCTGGACTAAAAAGAAATCTTAACAATAACTTAAACATTTCATTAAGCACTTACCTCACCAAAATCTTTATTACGCAAACTACTGCAGTACAGTGAGCGTCAATAGATTCTAGCTACTAAAGAAAGTAACTACTAACAGGCATGTGGTTAGGAAAGGAAAAAAAAATTGTAGCAAACTAAATAATATATATATTTTTTACCTTAATAATGTGACATCCAGTTCAAACACGAATATAAATCGTCATTGAGAGCTAGTACTAAGTTATATATTCATTCTACAAGTCGAAAATGTACAGATCGTTAGCCTACGCTAATACTTTAGAATTCTACGCTCCTTCAATGATAACTTCTCGCATCTAACATCCATTGCTCGCTGTTCACCTCCAACTGCCCAACAGTACTTCCATCGCTGCTGACGACTAACTTCCAACTGCCCAACAGCACTGGCGATTAACTTCCAACAACGAGTCCGACCAGCCACATAGTATCTTAGAAAGCGCAGCCAGAGATCCAATGCAGAGCGCTACAGAGTGCTACCAACACAGAAGCAGCCCAGTTACCAGCTTAATCATGTACCTCAGTTAATGGGGAATGTTCTATCGGACATTTCAGCCAGCATCGGATACTAAATCGAAAATTTAAGTCGATGCTCACGAGCAGCACCCTGCGAGATCTCGGAACAATCGATACCCGCAACACTGGTCACCCATTTTGCACCATTTTTTCTGCGAAACTAATTTCGGTGCTGCCTTTCCTGCGACATCGAGTAGCGTAAGTCTCTCGCTTGCTGTAACTGTCCTCATTAAACTTGCTTCAGAACGCTTCCTCCGAATTTGAAAATCTAATGAGCTGAGGACACTGCCCAATTAGTTTCCACGAGAGGGGGGGGGGGAAGTAATTAAATGTAGCTGCCGCATCCAGCCTAACATCATTACACTTGCTCCGAATGCCAGTAAATGTAGCAATTTGTTATTACATTCTCGGCGAAGAAGTTCGCAATTAAGTAGCCAACCGAGGAATATTAACGAAATTATTCCGCCCCGGGCGCGGAACTTGGGCCAGTTGGCGTGAAATACGGCGGCGAGAGATGGCCCAGCTGATTACCGTGACGTAATTAGAGCAAAATGGAGTCGGTTGCCGCGCGATGGCGGGTCGCTTCGGAATTTCATTTGCGCCGCGGTGGTGCTCAGGTTGCAGCCGGGCTCTGCCCGATATGAGAGGCCGGGCGGGCCAGCGCTCCACCGCCCGCAGATGCTGTTGCCTCTGTCCGTCGGAGTGTTCCCTGTTAACAAAAGTGGCAGGAGCAGCGCGTACTTTACTGTCCGATCTAAAGAGCTGCTTGTCTCCCTTTTCGCTACCAGTGTGTCAAAAATGCAAAACAACAATCTCCGGTACAGCAGAAGACGAAGAAAAAAAATGTATGACAGGCCACCTTCACCTGAGAGTGTAATAGCAAAAGGACGAAGTTGATAAAAGAGAGGGCACTCTGCAAGAAGAACTTGAGAAAGTTCCCAAACATCCACGCGAGACGAAAGCAACAGACACAGATGACAATTACATTAAAATAAGAAAATCAAATTAAAACACTTGCAGCAGTGTCTTTTGCTTTTAATTTACTTACGTAGCCAGTTTCGGAATTCCATTACACCATATTCAGGCCCCTTGACCGACGTAAATTGAGAAGACTCTGGTCTTGTGTACTGTAATAACAGGAGCCAATATTAAATAACCAGTGTCTGTAAATCCCTGGTTTACTTGACACTATACCTTCGTCCATATACGCCGATAAACGACGGGTTAGTGTCGTATAGGGATAGTGTCCGTATATCTCTGGTTACGAGGTTGATGAACGAAGGGACAGTGTTGAGTATTGGCTCCTGTTATGACTGCTCACGGGATTGGATTCTTCACAATTTACGTCCTGAAAATGATGTAATGAAACACCTAGTCTACTTGAGTAAATAAATTAAAGGCAAAAAAGACGGCAGCAGGTGTTTTAATTTTCATATCATATCCAACACCCGAAGTCCTCGCTAGATATTTGTTATAAAGATGAACGTACAAAGGTATGTTAAAATATCTTGAGATATTGCTAATATAGTACAATATCTCACAGGATGTACAGTCTGGGCACAATGACGTGGACCTTCCAGCACAGCATTTTGCTGACGTGGAATGGTGTCACCACCCTGGGAGCAACGTGAGGACGTAGCTATTGGCCAAGCAAGAGTCCGCTGCATGTAGGAGCATCAAATTCCCTTTGCTGTGACTGCCTAAAACAAGCAAGACGGAGCCTCCCTTGTGTCGGTGAAAACTCGTAGGTCGATGTTCGTAACGTGTCTGGGAGCGGGGTCCACGGTGGACGGTCGGATCGGTGGCGGCTCTGGTCAGTTGTTGAGAATTATGATGGAACGTAAGCTCCCCGGACAGGGAATTAATCACCCCCAGAGAAATCATTACATTTCATACCGTGTCATTCCGCCCCTGGAGTTGTTAGCCTCTTACATTTGGCTAGGAAGTGAATTGACAAGGTTGTGCAAGCCGCTCGCTGAGGATTTGATCGCGAAGTTCCGCCAAATTGAGGGGATGCTGACGCTGGCGTTGTACCCTCTATTTCAACATACTCCACATATTTTCTATGGGGTTCCAGTAAGGTGATTTTGCAGGCCAGGCGCGATGTAATAGGGTGAGGGAATGGTCAGATAATCAGTCGCATATTCTTCCAGCTAGATGAACTTTGGTTGCTGTCGTCTTCATGTTCTTGTCTGACGAACGGCCACCTCATATTCATTGCATACAGTTCCCGTTGCAATGTGCTCTCGCTAAGAGGTGGGGAGGGACCTTCATTCAGTGCCTGCAACAAATCCTGCCGGATTTGGAAGCGATTTTGATTCGCAAGCCGTGAAACGCTTCTCCTGTCCCGTACAGCCATGATTTTCTTCCGACCACAATTCTGACGTCTTGTTTTGTGGTCACGTGTAGACATGTTGAACTGTCCCCCGCGAACTCGAACTTCAACAACATCACGCACCGTATGGCTATGGGCACGCCCTAATAAGATTGCCCCTTTTTGCCCTTTGATTGCAATTCCGCGTGAAACATAAATGTCTCATTGCTCACCACTACGTTATGCTCACGTAGAGGTAGTGCACCCACTGTAGATCACGCGACTCGATCGCTCAGCCATCTGTAAACGCTTAAAGATTAAATTTTGGTGAAACTTTTTTATGCGATTTGCTTATTATTTATTAAGAGTCTGGGAGCAAGGGTCGCAGTAGACGGACGAATTACTGTTTTTTCTTGCCTGTTGTTAGTTAAATTATGTTAATAATCGCATTACATAGACTTAATCGCGAAATGGTGAATGTACGGTTGCATTTGGGAGCTAGAACTAATTGAAGATTTAACCTGATGATGATCTAATAATGTTAAGAACAAACGATACGTCGTGCACACAAGTTATATAGTGTTGGCTGTGCTGTGATTACAACCATAAGAATTTATGAAGGACATCCCTTGAAAAACATAAACTGACTAATTTTTACTGCAAAATAGTTAAGGTTTTTCTAGAATTACCACAACTTCCGCTCCTCATCTATACGAAGCCACAGTTCTCGTAAGGATAATTCTGGGGATAGCTGGAAAAAAAACTGAAAGATATACTGAGTGAAGATTAGGTTGGCTTCAGGAGCCAATTAGCAACAGAGGAGGTGATTTTGGCACTGAGACTTCTTATCCAGCTCCAATTAAGAAAAAATAAATCAACTTATGATGCCTTTGCAGACATCGACAAGGCACTGAATAATTCTATGTGGCGAGAGACGTTCAAAGTACTGGAGAAAGCAGGTAAAAAACACAATGACATACTTGTGATCCTCAGTTTCCACAAGAATGTAATGGCTGTGATGAGGAATTTTCATAAGGAACAGGAATCAAAATTTAGAAATGGCATTAGACAAGTATGTGCAATTTCAAAATAAAACTGAGGTGAAAGATCAAAATTAGTGGACAGAAGATGGACATACTGCGATTATTTGAGTGACGAGTATGATACGAGAACAAGCAAGTAAAAGTCTAATGTGATGACAAGGAGTACTAAAGAAGAATAGGAACCTTTGAGTATGATAATTGGAAGAGTAGAGTTATAAGTGATAGAAGATAAAACAAACTATGATAAGAACAGAGCAGGCTAAAACTAGAGCAAGGATTCACTCATCAGCAAGAACAATAGAGCAAGGATTCACTCATCAGCGAGAACATCAGTCTGGAAATATGGAAACGTCTCGTGCAAGCATTTGTTTGAAGTGTGTCTCAAGTTGGGTATGAAATTATAAAGCGAGACTGACGAAGGCTAGAAGACCTGAAATTTGGTGCTACAGAAGAACGTTAAAGGTCCGCTAAAGAAATAGAGCTACCAATAAGAGAAGGCAGGAAACCAGATCTCCCTGGACGCACATCCATACAAAAATAAATAAACTCATAGGCCGTTTCAAGATAACGGTGATCCAGAGCTTCACTGGAGACGATCAATAGAACGACGTCAGAGAGGGAGAAGTGTCTATCAGTCTAAAGACCAAGTGCTCATGAGCAACAGAACACTCAATCAGAAAACCGCATAATGCGCTAGCCAGCGTCCATGAAAGACGAAATTGCGATATCTTACAGTTCCGGCAGAGCTTTTGGTGGAGCTGACTAGACAGCAAAACCAGGGCAAATGGAAATTATCGGTGCCCAACGGCAATGCTCAGTCGCTCCAGCTTATTACGGTTTGCATGTTGGAGTGCTACCGCCGGAAAAACACTAGCCAGCCGGCTCACATATATACCACCACAAATCAGACCCTTTTTTTTTGGCTCATCAGTCTTCTAACTGGTTTGATGCGACGTACCACGAATTCCTCTGCTGTGCCAACCTCTTCGTCTCAAAGTAGCACTTGCAACCTACGTTCTCAATTATTTGCCAGATGTATTCCAATGTCTGTCTTCCTTTACAGTTTTTGCCCTCTACAGCTCCCTCTGGTACTATGGTACTCATTCATTCATGTCTTAGATATTCATTGTGCCCAGCAGTATCCATAATGTATGGTATGCCGAGTGACGCAGTCTACACCATCCCTTGACGAAGAGCCGGCCGCGGTGGTCTCGCGGTTCTAGGCGCGCAGTCCGGAACCGTGCGACTGCAACGGTCGCAGGTTCGAATCCTGCCTCGGGCATGGATGTGTGATGTCCTTACGTTAGTTAGGTTTAAGCAGTTCTAAGTTCTAGGGGACTGTAGATCACAGCAGTTGAGTCCCATAGTGCTCAGAGCCATTTATTTGAACCTTGACGAAGATGTGAAGGCAACTTGCTGCACTAGTGAAAGCAGCCCCCAGCCTTCCATGGACTTTACCACCAGTAGCTTCACACTTCCTCTAGGGCTAATGTCACCATGCTGCCAACTTAGTGCCTTCGCACCACTGGATCGCCTGCTGTGTAACCATCTTCAGCTGACGGCCACCTCGGCTAACACAGATATAAAATACTAGTTGCTGTACTGACTTGCTCCTCATTCTTTAACAACAGCCTACAGCAGATGAAGGAAAAATACTATCAATAAAGATTTTCAGCCTGCTCTTCTTCACTCTAGCCATCCAGTGAAATCAAAAAGCTGCAGGAAAAGACGGAATACATACAAAGATAATCAGACATGCAGGAAAATCCTTTCATTAAAGACTTATACATCTCACCAATATGTTCTACTGTCAAAGGAGTAAATTCCCTGCTGGTCGAAAACCGCAGGATCTATCTCTGTACAGAAAAGGCAGTAGAAGCGAATGACCCATTAATCTGTTTAACGTTTCATAGAAGATGTACTGAATATATGGATTAGAATAACACTTTTAGCTGGGGCACTTCTGCAGGAAGCTCAAAGTGGATTTGGAGTCGGCAAAGACAGTATTCTTATACCAAAATTACTTATTGAAAAAAATGAAGGAGCCTTTGGTCTTGAAAGCCATATCACTTTTATATATTCTGAGAAAGCTTTTTTTCTACAGTTGAAAGAAATAAATTGTGACGAATAATGAATGACAATGAATACGCACTGCACCTCTTTACGGCAATAAAAACCTTATATCATGTGCGAAACGAAAATAACAAATGAGATAAAACTCAATCAAGGCTTCAGGCAGAAATTTTCCATTGCACTTACTCTTTTTACCATAAATGCTGAGACAGTACTTGAATATTGTAATTAACATAATTACCGAGGAAGTAAATTAGTTACACTAAAATGCTACATGTAGATGATAAAGTAATATGCAAAAAATGAAGACGATCTACAGTTACCCGTACGTCAGCTAATTGAAGTATTTATAGAATACACTCTTAAAATTTTATTATATAAGGCAAATTTATGGCCTATCAAATATTAATACACAGTATGGTAGAAAACAGTAATCAGCAACAAATTAATTCGACAGGTCACATTTTAAAAAGCTTAGTTGCAACACGTATGATCATGATAATGACATACACAAATGTGTAGCAATGTACGGCTGTACCTGAGCCACTGCCTCCCACTTTACAGCGCCAGCAGCCGAGAAGGAGAGGGAAGTCGGACCCTACACAACAGCGTCAGACACACGGACATTGGAGGCGTTCTGCAACGGCACACGAGGTAGGCTGCAGGATGTCCTCACCTCACCTAAGAAAGGACACCTTCTAAAGAGCCCGTCGGACAGTGTGAGATGTGTCAATAACTGGAAGGCACTAAGAAAGTAGATACAAAAGCGACAACAATGCTCAGCTGGAGGCGTGGAAAGCCCAGGACAGCAGCAGCCATTTTCGTCTGCCTTAAAGAGCAACATAAGTTCTAATAATTCGAGGATTGCAGACTCTAGAACGAAAGTTAGACACAAAGCGCCAATAAATCGCATAAGCTGGCACATGAAACTAAATAACGGCTTTGACATATCTTTGATGGACTTTTAGAAAGTTGTTAACAAATCACGAAGCCCAGCAGCTTCTTAGAAAAGCACAAACGCAAAGACAGCCATTACAAACAAGTGCCGTGTGGCTGCTTTCACAGAAACTAAGGAATACGGAAAAACGTCGGAACAATGCGAACAACGGTGGAACAGCCTTGACAGTGAAAACACGAGAAAGACACCAATTCCCGAATCATACACCAGCTCACACAAGGCCGAAAAATTCCACGCTCCACTGCGAGGCGTGATCGTGATACAGCCGTCACTCACTGGATTGCAAATTTAGTCCGCTAATGATAACGCCAAGAAGAGAAAAAATTCGAAGATTCTGTCAGCTAAGGGAGCGAGGAGAAGTGAACATGTAATCGGTGGGACAGGATGGAAGAAATATGACTACGAAGTCTTTCGAGAGTCAGTCATCGAAAACTCGGGAATTTATCCAACTTTGACGCAGCGTGGAAGCAGATGGACATGAGGGCTCTTCCATACATGCCAACATCCACCTTCCGAGACCCTGATATCGCTGCTTCGACTACGGTAATAGACGGCGAGCAGTCAACACGGAGACCGAAGTTCGGCCTCGCTGTATAGCCGTGGGCCGCCAATGAAAGCTGCCGATTCGCCGCCGACGCTAAGAGGCGACGAATTTTACCAACCCGACCTTCTGCCGCAGTCATCACCATACACCAAATGACTAAGAAGACTGGTGAGATGATTCATCCCCCCCTCTTTCATCTTACTAAATAAGACTTGTTATTTTGGTGTGTGGGTAAAAAGAACTGAATGAAATGATAATTAAATGGACACCCTAGCTGCAAAGAGGCGTTGATGTACTTCATTGGGGACATGTTGAAAATATGTGCCCCGACCGGGACTCGAAGCCGGGATCTCCTGCTTACATGGCAGACGCTCTATCCATCTATTTTTTATTTATTTATATAGATATCAATGTGCGAACAGTCATAGTTAATCAAGCCTGGAAAACTAAAACAGGATGAAGATACCATCTAAGACAGTAAACATAAATAACAGCCGGCCGCGGTGGTCTCGCTGTTCTAGGCGCGCAGTCCGGAACCGTGCGACTGCTACGGTCGCAGGTTCGAATCCTGCCTCGGGCATGGATGTGTGTGATGTCCTTAGGTTGGTTAGGTTTAAGTAGTTCTAAGTTCTAGGGGACTAATGACCACAGCAGTTGAGTCCCATAGTGCTCAGAGCCATTTGAACCATAAATAACATGAAAATAAAGCTACCACTTCGTAGTTAGGCTTCCCAGCGACTGCGCCCACTGATACAGATAGTTCAATATATTTTGCAAAAACAGACATAATGTCATATGGGATAACAGCAATCAGTGATTTTATAATGTTACTTAAAAACCGTCTTGATTGCAATTTTTTTTTTTATTCATATGACCGTTTTCGATTCATTCAGAACCATCTTCAGATCTGATATTTCAGTTATAGGAGTAACCCGTCCAAATCCAGCTATTTTCACATGCTACGTCACATGTGAAAATTGCTGGATTTGGACGGGTTACTCCTGTAGCTGAAATATCAGATCTGAAGATGGTTCTGAATGAATCGAAACCGGTCATATGAATAAAAAAAAATTGCGATCAAGAATGTGACGTAGCATGTGAAAATTGCTGGATTTGGACGGGTTACTCCTGTAACTGAAATATCAGATCTGAAGATGGTTCTGAATGAATCGAAACCGGTCATATGAATAAAAAAAATTGCAATCAAGACGGTTTTTAAGTAACTTTATAGTTCAATATATCATCGTTTGCAGTTCGTTCTGACCTCATCTACCACTGCCTGGAACATTCCAGCTACACGGCGGGCTGTGAAATGCACTCCACAGATAGTTTGCGAAGCATTGTCGATATCTGGCATGCCCGGAAATAGCGTGATGTCTTTTTTGCAAATAGAGCAGAATTCAAGTAAATTCTTGCGTCCGTCACGATAGAGGTAATGGACCGCATGTCCACGTATCCAAGTGACGTAGTCTGTCCGAGTCTTGGCGCAAAATGTCTCATCCGGAAACAATAACATGCGTGCAGATATATGCTCTGGCCTAACTCGAAAGAGATAAGCCAGCATCTGCCGCACTAGGTGCCAAACCGGTTCCGTCTCTCCACAGCAGAAGCGGTGCTTGTCAGAATCTACTGTATTACAAACCACACAATTCGGAGATTCTGCCATGTGGATATTGAAGAGACGTTGTTGTGTCACCAGCTTCCCATTAACGACTACGTACCTTTGGGAAACCACATCGGAATCAAGCATGGCATCGTGTACAGTCTTCCACACCACGCGCCACTGTACGTCAGGATATTTTAGTTCGACCACATTTAGGGGTCGGCGTTGCAGCATGTCGTGATATAGGCGTCGAGTTGTGGCCATTCATGGTGTCGTGACCGCTACACTGGAATAACTTTGTTCTAAATAGAAACGTCCTATATAAAAGAGGGGCGCTGGGATGTCCTTTAGTGGCACCGGCGCTCTTAGTGAAGCAGGTCGTAGCGCCGTCAGAAGCAGACTCGTGAGGCTTGTAGGAGAACGGCGCAGCAGACATAAATGTGAGCTAACATAGAGGGCAACGGCCCTATCATGGACGTTAACTAGGCCGAGACCACCTTTTTCCTTGGGGAGGGTAAGAGATACGCATCTGATCTTCAGTAACATACCAGCAGCGACGAAGTATCCCAGCGCTGCCATAATGCTACCCGCCAAGGGGTTCGGAATGGGTAGCGTTTGGGCGACATGCGGTATGCGGGACGCATGGTATACATTGTCATAATACGCTCGCTGAACGATGTTGAGGGATCGCAAGCGCTGATTTGCCATTCCGGTCCGAATTTGGTTAAGAAGGCGTCGGTAATTGAGTGTCGTCGCGCGACGCATGTCGTTCATGAAATCTAAGCCCAAGCAGCAGACAGTGTCACTGAAGCGTAAGGGGGCAATGTGTTCCTGCGGTAGCCCAATCTCGATGCTCAAGGCGACGGACTTGTCAAAGTTTGATTTGACTACCAGAAGCTGTACCATAGGTTGCGATCCAGACCAAAGCCGCCGCTATATCGTCAGTTCCACGTATGACGATCATCAAATTATCCGCATATACGGTGCAGTGATAGATGGAGCCGCCGAACTGTATCGCAGTGAGCCTGTCTCGGAAACCACAAAACAAAGGTTCTAAGGTCAATGCAAATAACATTGTTGATAATGGACATCCCTGTCGTACTGATCGGCGGATCGGCATGGGTGCCGTCAGTTTTCCGTTAACAAGAGCTCGAGAAGTAGCCCCATGCAGAAGGCGTGTCAAAACTGTGATAAAAGGGTCGGGGTATTCCATGCGCTGTAGAACGGCAGTGAGGAAAGTGTGGCCCACACGGTCAAAAGCCTGGCTGAAGTCGACAGATGCCAGGGCTGCCGGCAGACGTCTCACCCGTGCAAGGGAGATGAGATCTCTGTAACGACATAACGTAGTTCTGATGTTGTTGGGTCCCCCAAGGACGTCTGATCGCAGGACAGGACGTGTAATAGTGTGCCGCGAATACGTTCTGATAGCAGCCTCGAAAAGATCTTGAAGTCGCTGTTCAATTACGTTATTTTCTGCTTACATGGCAGACGCTCTATCCTTCTGAGCCACCGAGAACACAAAGGATAGTGGCCTGCAGGGACTTATCCCTTGCACGCTCCCCGTGAGAAATGTCTTCAAGAAGAATATCAACGCCTCTTTGCAGCTAGGGTGTCCATTCAATTTTCATTTCATTATCAACATGTCCCCAATGAAGGATATCAACGCCTCTTTGCAGCTAGGGTGTCCATTTAATTACCATTTCATTCTAGCAAAGCTGCATGGTCACCAATGGTGACTGTTCTTTCGGGAACAGATACTACCGTCGTATATAAGTACTGAATTAAATGCAGTCAGTTCATGTGTTACTCATACAAACTATCTATTCCATTCGCTTATCAATTCCTTAATGTCATAACATTTTGCATTTCGATTTCACGTGATTATTAATGTCACTTAACTATTGGCTCCCAGTGTGGGGCAATACAATGAGTAATCGCCATGTTAAGTTATACAAGAGACTAAAAATTCTTAATTCATAACATTTTTAGCGCCCGTTATTTAACCGGAATGGCTATGTGGTAATACACAGAATTTTAAAGGATTCACTATGTTTTCGGTTCAGAGCGTGGGGGACTGTAGTTAGTAAGCTGCATGTCTTTTATCCAAGAGAGCAAAGTACACTCAATTCATTACAAAATCAAACAATAAACAGAAAACGTAACCATAAATGAAAAAAAGTTAATTATAGTGATGCCATTACTGTCTTAAGGAAGCAAGAAGTGGATAAATATAAATAAACTGACAGAAAAGTACAAGCAGCACAAACAAGAGGGGAGTATAGGGCTGCAAGCCAAGAGAAGGGATTAAACGGTGCATGAAGATTTTTAGAATCAGTTGAATGGATATGCTGTTAGAGAAAAAATAATTGAATACTGAGAGAGGAGGAAACAACACGTGACTAGTGAGCCGTGGCGGCTCGGGTTGCCGGCCTAACTACGTCTGGCATCGGTATCGATAGACCCCTCCCTTGTAACTTGTCTTTGGTTTCCTTGGTTGAGGTGTGGAGGCTCGGCGCAGGGCCAGTGTGGTTGAGAACGGCACGCTGGCGCAGCAATGCCTGGCTGCAGGGTTTTGTTGGGCTAATTTGTATTTGACAACACATGTACCCAGCCAGATCGCCGATCGGCTTGTCGAATGTTAGGCAGCTGCTAAAATAGATAACGAAGGTCGTGCTCTGGATCTTTGGTGATGGGGACCTCCTTCTGTTATTTAAAAAGGAGTTAAAGGGCTAACTGACGGTGGGGAGAGTGCACAGGAACATACTGCCCATTGATATTTTGGCTCTGTGGTTTTATTGTTTAAAAGGAAAATTAGAGCAACATTATTGTGTCTTGTTCAGTGAACAATACATTCCATTAAAGATTTTTTAAAGTAGTTCTTTAGTTTCATGTGCCTGCTTATGCGATTTCGTGGCGCTTTGTGTCTCAATTTCGTTTCAGATTATACACTCCACGAGTTATTAGAACTTCTGTCGCTCTTTAAGGCATGCGAAAATGGCTGCTGCCGTCCTGGGCTTTCCACGCCTCCGTGTGAGCATTGTTGTTGCTTTTGTATCTACTCTCTTAGTGCCTTCCAGTTATTGGCACATGTCTCGTTGTCCGCTTTGCAGAACGCCTCCAATGCCCGTGTCTCGGAGGCTGGTGGTGTAGGTTCCGACTTCCCTCCCCTCCTGGGCTGCTGGCGCTGTGAAGTGGGAGGCACTGGAGCAGGTACAGCCGTATATTGCTTCAGATTTTTGTATGTCATTGTCATCATCACATGTGTTGTAGCCCAGCTGTTTAAAATGTGACCTGTGTCTTACATAGCTAGGCCATAAATTTGCCTTATGTACTACTTCAGTTAGCCGGTGAACGGATAGCTGGAGTTCATCTTTTTTTTTCTTGTATATTATTTTATCATCTACAAGTAGCATGGCATGTTTGTATTTGTTTGTTCTTCGGTGTGCATTGGATCGAAAGCGGTCAACAGTTGTTACCGCGTCTTCTTTGAAGCCACGTGATTCTGTTAATTGGCAAACCGCTAGTGTGCACCCACTTGGGATGCGATGTTATGTATCGAAGTGGTTACGCCGGTGAGTTGCACTGTACTCAGTGGCAATGTCATGGTACTGTATCAGGTATTGGGTATGAATTTCAAATACAATTATGATCGAGTAAAATGTGTTTATTCTAACCTACTTTGATATATTTTGGTCATATCAAGTTTGGATTTAACTATTTGGTTTATCTGAAGTTACGAGTTGTATTTATATTGCTAAAGCGAGTCTCATCGTTTGTTTGTGTATATTCTGTTATTTTGGATGGTACTGTTTTGCGTGTGATTTTTGTTCACAGTTGATTGCGAAACACGCTAGCCTACTCTAGTGCTTCCAGCCGTGACATCTCGGCCGCGACTTTGGCGGCATCCCGCCCAACTCCCGAGATCTACACTCCTGGAAATGGAAAAAAGAACACATTGGCACCGGTGTGTCAGACCCACCATACTTGCTCCGGACACTGCGAGAGGGCTGTACAAGCAATGATCACACGCACGCAACAGCGGACACACCAGGAACCGCGGTGTTGGCCATCGAATGGCGCTACCTGCGCAGCATTTGTGCACCGCCGCCGTCAGTGTCAGCAAGTTTGCCGTGGCATACGGAGCTCCATCGCAGTCTTTAACACTGGTAGCATGCCGCGACAGCGTGGACGTGAACCGTATGTGCAGTTGACGGACTTTGAGCGAGGGCGTATAGTGTGCATGCGGGAGGCCGGGTGGACGTACCGCCGAATTGCTCAACACGTGGGGCGTGAGGTCTCCACAGTACATCGATGTTGTCGCCAGCGGTCGGCGGAAGGTGCACGTGCCCGTCGACCTGGGACCGGACCGCAGCGACGCACGGATGCACGCCAAGACCGTACGATCCTACGCAGTGCCGTAGGGGACCGCACCGCCACTTCCCAGCAAATTAGGGACACTGTTGCTCCTGGGGTATCGGCGAGGACCATTCGCAACCGTCTCCATGAAGCTGGGCTACGGTCCCGCACACCGTTAGGCCGTCTTCCGCTCACGCCCCAACATCGTGCAGCCCGCCTCCAGTGGTGTCGCGACAGGCGTGAATGGAGGGACGAATGGAGACGTGTCGTCTTCAGCGATGAGAGTCGCTTCTGCCTTGGTGCCAATGATGGTCGTATGCGTGTTTGGAGCCGTGCAGGTGAGCGCCACAATCAGGACTGCATACGACCGAGGCACACAGGACCAACACCCGGCATCATGGTGTGGGGAGCAATCTCCTACACTGGCCGTACACCTCTGGTGATCGTCGAGGGGACACTGAATAGTGCACGGTACATCCAAACTGTCATCGAACCCATCGTTCTACCATTCCTAGACCGGCAAGGGAACTTGCTGTTCCAACAGGACAATGCACGTCCGCATGCATCCCGTGCCACCCAATGTGCTCTAGAAGGTGTAAGTCAACTACCGTCGCCAGCAAGATCTCCGGATCTGTCCCCCATTGAGCATGTTTGGGACTGGATGAAGCGTCGTCTCACGCGGTCTGCACGTCCAGCACGAACGCTGGTCCAACTGAGGCGCCAGGTGGAAATGGCATGGCAAACCGTTCCACAGGACTACATCCAGCATCTCTACGATCGTCTCCATGGGAGAATAGCAGCCTGCATTGCTGCGAAAGGTGGATATACACTGTACTAGTGCTGACATTGTGCATGCTCTGTTGCCTGTGTCTATGTGCCTGTGGTTCTGTCAGTGTGATCATGTGATGTATCTGACCCCAGGAATGTGTCAATAAAGTTTTCCCTTCCTGGGACAATGAATTCTCGGTGTTCTTATTTAAATTTCCAGGAGTGTATGTTATTTCTGCGGCAGCACTTTGATGCGTCGTCTGCCATACCTAGCAAAAGTTGAGTAGTTGTCTTGTTCCTTGGAGCTATACCTGGGTTGAGCGACTGCCGCCAGTGTTTTAGGCGGTGGAGTTTAGCGGGATAAAGTCATGAACTTTTCTAAATTATAATCAAGCTGTTGACCCTTTTACAGTTCATAAAAGAAGAAATTTCAAATTCTCTAGTAACATTTCTTCATAAAGTTGGAGGAGCTCTGTATTTGGTAAATGTAATTTCTCTTTACTGAACGGTTCAAATTTCATTCTTACTTTCCATAAACTCAGACGCTTTGTGTTTATTCAGTAAGTTTCCTTTGGCTTATATTGGTAAATTTCAGTAGTCTCTATAATTGTGATGGTTTTCATGTTACTATTAATCTGTAATATAAATGATCAGTTTGTTTCTCTAAAATAAATGTTAATTTGGTGAAAACGACAAGCTATCGGATAGATCTCCCTTCCACGTGTTGATGTTTGATCCTTTCCTATCCTGAACCTGTTGCCTGGGTTTCAAGTAGATCGAAAGTTGAAAGACCTCGATCGAAATCCTAAACTAAAATGCGAAAGGTCTACATAAACTTTGCAAAGAATTAACATCATGAATCCTGCAAGGCCGTCCATAAATGCGTAAGAGTAGGAAGGGGTGGAGTTCTCTTCAGGACAGCACGTTGTAAGGCATCCCACATATGCTCAATAATGTACATATATGTTGAGTTTGGTGGCTAGCGGAAGTGTTTAAACTCAGAAGAGTGTTACTGAATCCACTCTGTAGCAATTCTGGATGTATGGGCCGTATTGTCCTGGTGAAATTGCCTACGTCGGTCGGAATGTACAATGGACGTGAATGGATGCATGTGATTAGACAGGATGCTTACGTGCGTGTCACGTGTCAGAGTGTTATCTAGACGTATCTTGAGTCCCATATCACTCCAGCTGCACACGCCCCACACAATTACAGAGCCTCCACCCGTCTGAACAGTCCCCTCCTGCCATGCAGGGCCCATGGATTCATGAGGTTGTCTCCAGACCCATAAAAGTCCATCTGCTCGAGACAATTTGAAACAATACTCGTCCGACCCGGAATGACGTTTCCTGTCATCAACAGTCCAGTGTCGGTATTATCGCGTCCAGGCGAGGTGTAAGGTTTTTGGTAGTGGAGCGATCAAGGGCACAGGAGTGGTGCCTTCGACTCCAAAATCACCTATCGATGATGTTTCGTTGAATGGTTCGCAGACTGACACATGTTGATTTCCCAGCATTGAAATCTCCAGCAATTTGCTGAAGGGTTGAACGATTTTCTTCAGTCGTCGTTGGTCCCGTTCCCGCAAGATCTTTTACCGGCCGCAGTGATGACGGAGATTTGATTTTTTCCGTATTCCTGATGCACACTCGTCATATAGTCGTACCGGAAATTATCCACTTTACTGCTACCTCGGAGATTCTGTATCCCATTGCTTGAGCGGCGACTATAAAACCACGTTCAAACTCACTGAAATCTAGATAACCTGCCATTGTAGCAGCAGTAACCAATCTAACAACTGCGCAAGACACTTGTCTATTATAGCCGTTGCCGACCGCAGTGTCATCTTCTGTCTGTTTACGTGTCTCTGTATTTGAATACGCATGCCTATACCACATTCTTTGGCGCTTCAGCGTAAAACACAGAGCCGTATCAATTAAACATTCGCTATTTGCAAGGCTAGAATAATGCAACTGTATGGAAACAATTGTAAGGACATGCTGAAAAGAATTAACTAATAAACCATTGAAAGAAACACATTTTAATTTCCGCTTGACAGGTTAGTATTTGTTAACTGTGTTCTATTTTTACGTTCGAGATTAGAAATGTTGTGAAGAATGTCTGCATTCACGACAACCTGGAACCTAAGTAGAGGGAACACTTCACAATGGTTCGCATAGCTTTTCGAACGATCGACCGTGGAATGTTGATTTATCGTGTTTAAGATCGTGAATTGCTTGAAGATCACACATTGTGTCCAGCATTGTCATCCATGAGAACAGTAACTTCTCCAAAAATTTGTGGCGCAGTTGGCCGTCGGCCTCTTCCACGAGCAATTTACAGATAACCAATTAACTGGAATTTCCGAATCACTTTCTTCAACACCGGTGCGGCAAACGTGACCTCTCAGTTAGCCTTTAATGCGTCGATTCTCGTGAAGAGAAGCAACAATATTGCTGTTGTTTTGATGAGTAAAGCTGTGATCACCTTGTCGAGGACCATGTTGACTGTCTGCAACTGTAATGCATACTGCTGTCCTACTGGCGCGGGCGCCTAGAGGCGAGTCACGGAGCTGACACTGCTGTCAACATAAACCCTGCAGTGCACTGTCTGAACATCAGTCCTGTAAAGGGTAAATATTTTTCCTTTTACCTTGGCTCAAGTACTGAACGTTTCATTACAAACAGCCTATGTTCTTACTGACAGAACTGGCGTGTTTCATCCAGTTTCTCATAATGTTTCTTCTTCTTCTGGCACTTTGCAGCTTTATTTGGAAGCAGAGTATGTGAAGTTATAGGTTACTTACAACGATTATTTCGATGTTAATTACGATTCGGAACTGTATCGTTAACTGTTTCCATTTTAATTACGCTTACCACACACAAAAGGTTTTAGGGATGCCATTGCAAAATCGTGATATTTAATGTCCCCTAGTAATATTTTGTCGTCTCTATGTCGTTTCTTTGGGTGTTTTCTGAAGAGCATCTCTTGGCTAATACATTAAAAACTCTTCCCAGATGGGTTTTCCTTGTTGTTCACCTCTTCAGTATAGATAAATTCGAACATTCGACTCGGTGCATATGGGTGTGTGTGGCTGCGACGGCCTAGAAGTTCTCCTACTTCATCATACTGGCCACCGTCATCCATCTCTCTCTCTCTCTCTCTCTCTCTCTCTCTCTCTCTCTCTCTCTCTCGGAATGAGAGGTTAAATCATTGGCGAGAATGGGTATGGTACGGGCCAGTCAACGAGAAAGAGTAAACTATAACTTTGGAAACAGTGCATTTGTGGCCATATTCGTAAGCGATACGCACGAGACGAGGTTTAAAGCAAACGCAAAAGTGTAATTGGAGGTCAACGTACTTCAATAGTTGCTAGTCAGTAGAAAAATTATTGGTAATTGCTAATATATTTCTTCTATTTCATACAGCTGTAGATCGTAGCAATGTCTGTTCCTTTAGACATGAAGGCATGTCTGGAGTAACACTACCTATCTTTCAGACGTGAAAGCATGCCAGAAGTACATTTCATAGTACACCGTAAAACATAGATCCTGCAAATAGTATAGCATGTGTAGTACGAGATTTTGTAGCGCTCACACATGAGAGCAGTCTTGCATAAGAGCCGGCAGCCTAGAATAGCTGACCTAAGTGACACTAGTAAGTATATTCGTCTAGATCCTATCTCTTTTCTTACAGGGTGATAATTATTGAACTATATGAAATAAAATCGTTGTAATTACTGAACGGTTCGCGTTAGGACGTATAAAAAAGACGGTTGGGTGCGGGATATGATGGGAATTAGTATGCGCTCATTTCGTATGCTTTAGCACGGAAGCTCACTTTCATTAAGATGGGTTCGTCAATAAGCAAAAGTTGTGCATTTTGGGCACTGACAATCTGCATTTCCCAATGGAGAAGTCTCTTCACCCTCGACGGGTGACTGTGTGGTGTGCAATGTCCATTCACGAAATAATCGGTGCGATATTCCTTGATGGCACGGTGACTGCTGAGGTGTACGTGAAGGATTTGGAAGATAATTTCATTCCCATTATCCAAAGTTACCCCGATTTCTACAAGATGTGGTTGATGCGTGAAGTAGTTCTATCCCATCGAAGCCCGAGAGTGATGTCCTGGCGGAGTACTTTGGAGACTCCGGGGTACCCAGAGGCCACTAGTATGTGCCTCGATTAGCCGCCATATTCCCCGTATCTGAACACGGACGACTTCTCTTTGTGGGACTATATTAAGGATGTACAGCAATAAATCCAAAACCATGGCTGAGCTGAAAACAGCCATTCTGGAGGTCATCGACAGCATCGACGTTCCGACACTTCAGCGAGTCACGTAGAATTTCGCTATTCGTCTGCGCCACGTCATCGCCAATGATGGAAGGCATATTGAAAATTTCATAACCGAAATTAGAATATCTGTATTGAAGCTTGCTTGTTGATTAAAGTGTGTGCACACCGTAGTTTGTGACCAATTTACGTTTTTTTCTGATGCTGTTCAATAATTGTCATCCTGTAATTTCAACGAACACTATTTCTTCACCCTGCACACCACACATTTTAATTGTATCACAACAGAGTCACCACATTTATCTCCCTGACGTCTAAAGGGTGTTGCAACGCATTTCGCTTGCTAAGCCGCTAATGACGTTTAGGAAGCACGAGATTTGTTTAAAGCGCTTAGCGTGCTATCCTGACCGGATAAGTTAGTTTATCAAAACGTCAAGCGGAACACACAGCGAACGTTTCATTAACCCAATTATTCAGCTTCTCTGCATTCCCAAGTGCATTTTTACCGGCTGACGGCGCGACAAATTGACCAAAAACGCGGGCCCAGTGGCTGCATTTTTCTCGCCGCGTGTCACGACCACGGGAATGAAATCACGCGCTTCAGAGCACCCGCGCTCCAGGTCGCGGGGAACGGCGCATTATACGGGCAATGGAGCCGTCAGCTCCTCTCTGTCAGCCAACACTGTACTGCCGCTGTAATCAGTGAAGTGTTGCTGCAGTCTTCACAATGAAGCGCGAAATAAGCTGACAGGGAAGGCTGCCAGGCAACAACTGTAGCCTTACCACGGGATCGTTTGTCACTTATTAGGGCCATTCAAAAAGAAACTAACAGATGACTTTAAAATGAAAATCGTTGAAGAGGTCGTAATGCCACTGCAAGAGCACTAAAGCTCCAAACTCGCCGGAAGACCGAGCAAATGCACTGCTCTCAGTCGTGCTGAAAACAGAATAAAGATAGCTTCAAAAGAAGGTCAAAGTGGTGTAGTACGCTTCGTCAACAGCGGAAGGAGTACGGGGATCGGAAATTTATCAAAGAACGGCGTAAGTGTACGGAGAGCGTTGCATGTCCGTTGCAAGGCGTGGCACAAGCAATTAAAGGAAGGACGAATGTCGTTGGCCTTTGGAACGCCACATCGAATTACCGATACCATTGTCCAGCAGGTGGATGCCCGTATTACTGAAGACCGGCGAGTTACAGCGGCAGTGTTTGACATAACACGCCAAAGGTATTTTAAGATCACTCATTAAGTCGGCGACATGTCTGTGCATCGAGCGATTGGTCACCACGTAGCAAGACAGTTAAAACACGACTGTTCCAATTAGCGATTTCCCAGACCGCAATGTAGCAAGGATGGTAACAAAACACCATAAAACTTAAACAACAGGATGCTCTAGGGCACGTCGATGATGCTCGACATATATTCATCTAGCGACACCTGAAAACGAATAGACACATTCGCGCACCAGTACAAGATAAAATGATCGTGTGGCACTGGTGGTGGGAGGCCTCATTCGCTGGTGTTCGGCCGCCGAGTTACAAGTCTTATTTCAGGTGACGCCACATTTGGCGACTTGTGCGTTGGTGATGATGAAATGATGATCAGAACAACACAACACGCGATACATCGTTGCCGCCAGTGTTCTACTAAGGGCGGCGGCACTTCCCTGCCTTGGAGGGTAGCAACCGTGATGGGCAGCCCATGAGCCATGTACTGAACGGTGGTCTATACAGAACTTCGATTTGCAAATGGTTCAAATGGCACTATGGGCTCTGAGCACTGAGGTCATCAGTCCCCTGGAACTTAGAACTACTTAAACCGAAGGACATCACACACATTCATGCCCGAGGCAGGTTTAGAACCTGCGACCGCAGCGGTCGCGTGGTTCCAGACTGAAGCGCCTAGAACCGCTCGGCCACTCCGGCCGGCCGCCCATTTGCAGCCTGGCGTCAGTTCTCAGCGGGACTCATCAGCAGAAGCGGCATTCTCCATGAATATGGCGACCAGTTGTATCGCCGAAATATCGAGTGAAGTTAATTTTAGGATCCGACAGCAAACCCGAAGAGACTTTCAAGACTTATTACGCCGAGAAAGCCAACGAAGTCACATATAGTCAACAAATTTGCCACATTACATGGCCAGTTTATGACGGGATTAACAGATTCGTATAGCTTGTTCCTTGGCCAGTCGTACAATGCGGTAAATGTTTAATACGACCACTACGTCCCGCAGTACAAAAGTCAAACTACATTGCGCAACAGAATTAAAAGATTCCTTTATTTAAAACCCGTAATTCAAACCCACTGAGATGCTTAAGTTTAAAATTTGGCTTATAAGTGCGTACAACCTTCCTCTGTAAAGTTTCAAAAGCCTGTCCCCCTACGTAGTCACCTTCTGACCCCTCGACGCCTCAAACAGCAGGGCGTCGACACGTGATCGAAGAGGCTCGTGACAAGTCGCGTGCATTAATGATCTTACACTGGCCCCAAATTTCACCTCAGCTCTGCTCGGTGCCATTGTGGACGTGTCAAACGATCGGAATATGGCCGCACTCCCTCTCCTCCTATGTCACTCCATCATTTGACGACTCAGCGACGCAGGCCAGAACAGCGACGTCCAGTGTTTAAATCAAATGGTTTTCTTATGAGTGGCCAAGGAAAACATTCCAGACACACCGATGCTCAGGATCTGTGGCCAGAGGTGGTGGCGATGTCACTGAAACCAACATTTTCCCTGGGGCGTCGATTCGCACACAACTTGCAGTCGAAAACACCAATTCGCAGTGCGATGAGCAACAGGAAGACTTTCTTTACAACCTTCAACGCTGCTCTTCCTTTAAGGAAGTTGTATGTGTTTCCACCGAATGTGATCGCTCCCGTTTGGATGGCACGTGACCGCAGTTTTTGCTATCTTCTACAAATTGGAACCACTAGGGACCGTTAAAATTTATTTGACGAAATTTAAATGTGATCGGAAGCAGCTAAGGATGCTTTTGGTTTTTCAGCGTTCCTATTTTGCGTCCTCAAAAGTTTCAAATGGCTCTGGGCACTATGGGACTCAACTGCTGAGGTCATCAGTCCCCTAGAACTTAGAACTACTTAAACCTAACTAACCTAAGGACATCACACACATCCATCCCCGAGGCAGGATTCGAACCTGCGACAGTAGCGGTCCCGCCGTTCCAGACTGAAGTGCCTAGAACCGCTCGGCCACTCAGGCCGGCTTTGCGTTCTCCTGAGGTATAGTCACAAGCGGGATGCGACATCGACACAAGCGTGAATAAGACGATAAAGTGACCCTCGAAAACCCCCAGGTCGGCAAAATCCTCTGTGGAAAACAAACTTACAGTTTCCGGATTTGTTCCTTGACTTGTACTGGAAACACTTATTATATACGTTTTGATGCGTGAAATTTTTTTAAACATTTTATATTTTTTTATTGGAAAGTCGGCGGTTATGTTAAATATATAATAAAACAGCACTGGTTATAGCTTCTTAGACTAGTGCCTGCTGATCGCCAGCTTAAGCGGATTCCCATGGAATAAGCGGTATGATGATGTTCAGACCAGTAGTCGAAACGGGTCACCAGTAAATAAATAAACGTCTTTATGCGGTTGGGACTGTTTAAATACATGAAAATTTCCTTATCTGTCAGAATTGCATCAATATTATGTAAGCTACCATATTTATGTAGCCAAAAATTGGAAAGAAAAACTGTTTCTTTCTTTAAATGTAGGGACCCCACCAGAATGTTTGCTGCTTCTGCTTCCATCGTTGTTTGGGAACATGAAGTCCATGAACGGCTGAAAGTGGTATCCAAGTATCCAACGTAAGCATGTCGTGCCGTTAGTAAAGGCACTCGCATCGGTCGATAGCTCACTTAGCCAAATTTCGCTGCACAGTCCTAACGCATACGTTTGTCGTATGCCGACATTGATTTCTGCTGTTATTTCATGCCGTGTTGCTTGTCTGTTGGGAGTGACAACTCCACGCAAACGCCGTTGCTTAGATAAAGGCCGTCGGCCACCGCGTTTTCTGTGTTGAGAGGTAATGCCTGAAGTTTGATATTCTCGGTACGCTTGGAATTTACTAACGATTTTCCGAATTTCAATGTCCCATGCGTCTAGATCTATCATTGCACGTTCAAAGTCCGTTAGGTCCCAGCGCGCGTTCATAGTCACCTCGGAAACGTTTTCACATGGATCACCTCAGTACAAATGACTGCTCCACCACTGCACTGCCTTTTTATACCATGTGTAAGCAAAACTACTGCCATCTGTACATGTGCATATCGCTATCCCATGACTTATCACCTCAGTGTATTATAAATCGGTTACACTGAGAATGTTACCTCTACCCACAAGCTATTGTACCTTGGATTCCGATAAACAATTGACATCCATTATTCACCTACACTAGTAAAACATATTTGATCCAAGTGAATTGCTGAAAAGAAATTTTGTGTCATCATATTTGGAACATCTAGTGACAGTGTGAAACAGTGCTGAAAGCCTACCGAATATTCAGCAGACGAAATTTAACAGTTCACTGTCGGATCAGTGTGCTACAGCCTCCCTCGATAAATGCCACCTCGTTATCCCTGGTTTATCGGTTTCTATTCTGGCTGTCTGAGGAGGCTGGGATGCATCACGTATATGTACAATATGCGAAACCGTACCACCCTGCTTACGCTACAGCGCAGTGCACACGTTTATCTACTTTCAGGGCTCCAGGCGTACCTCAGTGTGATGCCCGTAGTTTCACGCTGGTCCAGTTAATGTGGATTCAGTGTTAACTCATAGCGGATCAATGGCTTGTAATAACAGTATGCTGATAACTGCCGGTTAGCGACGTCATGCTCAACGACGATTCTGAGTTTTCGCGTGCAGTCAGTTTGCCGCTACGGTACTAACCCTGAAAGCTTCCTTTGGCGCTATGCACAACACCAACATTTGCCAACGTACTGTGGTTGCCCCGGCAAGAATCGACCTCCATTTCACTAGCTGAAGCACCCTGTTTAGCGTTGTCACAGTGTTATGCAAGAACCACCCTCCCCACCAAATAAAAGCAAACACTTTAATTGCTGTACTCTCAAGGCAGAGGATCCCGGTAGGCAGCCGCAACGTTAGCTCAGTGCGTTCCGTGAGAGGAGACGATGCACTCCGCAAAAAAAAATTACACTTGAAGCGGTGTTACGTGACGTCCGCCCAGACCACCAGACGAAATGACTAGAACAATGAAGAGAAAGGCGGAATCGTCAGTGACTAGCAATCAAAACGTCCTGGGATAGCGGTTTCGAACACAGCCACTGCTTAAATTTTTAATAAAAATTATAGGATGTGGCGGCCGAAGACTTCCGCAAAAAAAGAAACCCAGTTCTGTCAACGACCTTGTCAAAGATGGTGGAGAAATCTACAAATGTTCAGATACTCTCGTCCGCTTGGGGAGGGAAACTGCCCCTAAAAGGCGGAAGAATCAGCAGCAGTCAACGACATGAGTATGCAAAAGACTTTAACCACTGGAAACCACTGCATCAGAGACCTAGTATGTGTATCAGCGGAACATGTGTCCCGTAACTGAAAAAGTGTGACGATGACGTCACCGTTGGCGAAAGACTCAAGATTTCACCAGTCGGATCTGCGGATTGGTCTGCCAAGCGGCCGGTGACCGCGAGAAAAAATGGAATAACCAACGAAAGGATAACACTCTACAAGTTGGTGTCTGGAGTGTCAGAAGTTTTAACGTGGTAAGGAAGCTGGAAAATCCGAAAACGAAAATTCAAAGGCTCAATCTAAATACAGCCGAAGCCAGTGAAGTGAAATGAGAAGAACACAAGAATTTCCGGTCAGATGAGTAGGGTAATATCAAAAGCAGCAGACAATTGGAAACGAAATTAGAATTCTTCATGAACAGAAAGGTAGGGCAGACAGTGAATTGCTGTGAGCAGGTCAGCGATAGAGTTGTTCTAATCACAATCGGCAGCTAACCAACACTGACGACAGTAGCTCAGGTGCACATGCCGACGGCGCAAGCAGAAAATGAAGACATAGAAAGAATTTGATGATACAGGACGGGCAATTCAATATAACAAGGGACATGACAATCTAATAGTAATGGGGATTGGAATGGGGTTGTAGAGAAAGGAGTCGAGAAAAGATTTACAGTAGAATGTAGGAATGAGAGGGAATAAAGACCAACTGCAACAAATTTCAGATCGTAATAGCGAATACTCTGTTCGTGAATTACAACAGGCGAAGGTACACCTTGAAAAACGTCCAAGATACTGGAAGATTTCTGATAGATTACATCATGTTCGGACAGAGTTATTGGATTATAAGGCATCCCCAGAACCCGGGAGCAGATATAGATTCACAGTTTAATAATCATGCACAATGAATTGAAGAGAATAGTTCGGAGGATACTGTAGTACTGAGGATACTGAAGTGCTGAAGAAAAGGAGACGAGTTTGCAGTCTTCTAGAGATATGGATACTGTGATACGGATTACCACAGCGAAGAGAAGTGCACGTCTTTATAAAAGGCAATCACAGATTATGGACAGACAGACACAGCTACGAGGAAGTTAGCTGCAAAGAATCCTTGGCTAACAAGAGAAATACTTCAAACTGATCGATGAGAGAAGGAAGCACGAAAAACTTCAAGAAAATATTGAAATAAAGAAATATAAATCGTTTAGGGATGAAAGAAACCAGAAGTGAGCGAAGAAAAGGTGAAATGGCTGCAGAAAATATATGAAGACATCGAAAAAGAAACGATCGTCATAATGAGTGCTTTAGCATACAGATAAACTTCAATGAAATGGAAAGCAAGGGTGGCAACATGAAGCATGTAATAGGAACCCACAATTAAACAGAGAGTGCCGATATGTGTATAGAATACATTGAAGATCTATATGAGGAGGAGGGATTGTCGACGTGATAAAGACACTAGTGTTGATATGAAAGAGATTCAAGTAATAGAGTCAGAACTTCAGAGATATGAAAGATGAGATCAAATCAGACGGAAGGAATAGATAACATTCCATCAGAGCGAAATACAATATCATACACACAATTCCGAAGACAGCAATAGCAGATAAGGAAGCATACTACCACAGACTCAGCTTAACGGCTCACGCAACCAAGTGCCTGACAGGAATACTATACAGAAGAACGGAAAAGAAAATTGGGGATCTATTAGAGGACAATCAGTATGTCTTAAGTGAAGGTAAAGCAACAGGAGAAGTACTTCTGAAGAGGCAAATGATAATAGAAGCAAGACTAAAAAAACAAGACACGTTCGCAGTATTTGTCGACCAGGAAAAAGCGATCAACAGTGTCAAATGGTTCAAAATGTTCGAAATTCTGAGAAAAATTGGAGTAAGCTGTAGGGAAAGACGAATAATATACAGTATGTACAAGAACCAAGAGGGGAGAATAAGAGTGGAAAACCAAGAATGATGTTGTCGGATTAAGAAAGGTGTACAATAGGGTGCAGCCTTTCACCTCCACAGATCAGTCTATACACAGAAGAAGGAATGGCACAAATAAGAGCGAGGTTCAAAGGTGGGATTAAAATTAATAACGAAAAGATATCTGTGATAAGATTCGTTGATTACATTGCTAGCAACATTGAAAGTGAAGAAGAACTGCAGAATTTGTTGAACTGAATGAATAGTCTTCTCCAATGAGAACAGAAAATGGTTTTAGAGTAAATCGAAGAAAAACGAAAGTAATGAAAGATAAAATAAATGAGAACAGCTGGAAACTTCCGCAGAATAGGCGAAGGAACTAACAAATGGAATAGATTGACAAGAAGAAAATCCAAATGAATGGATATTTCATAAGACATCACGGAACAGCCGCCGTGGTACTGGAGGCAGGTGTATAGAGTAAAGACTGTAGAGGATGAGAGAGAGACAGGAATACATCCAGAAAGTAACTGAGGACGTGAGTTGCAAGTGCTATTCGGAGATGAAGCGGTAGGCCCAGTAGAATAATTCGTGGCAGACAGCATAACACAAGTCAAAAGACCGATGACTAAAAAGAAAATCCTAGAATGATAAACTCAAATTTTATTAAGGTGTAGTTATTACAGTTACTTTTCACGAATGTAGACCTAGTGTGCTACCAGAACGCTTGAAGTACACTGAAGCGAAACTGGTATAGGCATGCGTATTCAAATACAGAGATATGTAAACGGGCAGAATATGCTACTGCGGTAGGCAACGCCTATATAAGACAATTAGTGTCAGGCGCAGTTGTAATATCTTGATAACAGCAATAACCGAGCTAAGTGAGTTTGAATATGGTCTTATAGTCGGCGCAAGAAAAAATTGTAAGATCTTATGGCACCGAACTGCTTAGGTCATCGCTCCCTAAGCTTACAAACTAGTTAATCTAACTAACTTATGGTATGGACAACACACATGCACGAGGGAGGACTCTCGAACCTCCGACGGGGGTAGCCGCATGGACCGTGACAAGACGCCCAGACCGCGCGGCTACCACGCGCGGACTCGGCGCAAGAGCGACGGGACACAGCACGTCTGAGGTAACCATGAAGTGGGGATTTTCCCGCACGACCATTTCACGAGAGTACCCTGAATATCAAGAATCTGGTAAAACATCAAATCTCCGAGATCGCTGCGGCCAGGAAAAGATTCCTCAACAAAGGGACCAACGGCCACTGAAGAGAATCGTTCAACGTGACAGAATCCCAATCCTTCCGCAAATTGCTGCAGATTTCAAAGCTGAGTCATCAACAAGTGTCAGCGTGTTAACCATTCAACGAAACATCATCGGGCTTTCGGAGAAGAAGGCCCGCTCGTCTACCCTTCATGACTGCACGACACGAAGCTTTATGCCTCACCTGGTCCTGTCTTTGGACTGTTGGTGACTAGAAACGTGTTGCCTGGTCGGACGTGTCTCGTTCAAACTGTAGCGATGGAATGAACGTGTAAGGGTATGGAAACAAACTAGTGAATTCACCGACCCTGCATGTCAGCAGGGCACTGTTTAAGCTGGTGGAGGCTCTGCAATAGTGTGGAGCGTATGTAGTTGGAGTGATATGTGACCCCTGATACATCTAGATACTACTCTGAAAAGTGACACGTTCGTAAGCATCCTGTTTGTTCACCTGCATTCATTCATGTCCATTGTGCATTCCGATGGACTTCTGGAATTCAAGCAGGACAATGCGACACCCTACACGTCCAGAAATGCTACGGAGTGGCTGCAATAACAATCTTCTGAGCTAAACACTTCCGCTAACTACCAAACACCCAGACATGAACATTATTGCGCATATCTGGGATGCCTTGCAACGTGCTTTTCAGAAGAGATCTGCAACCCCCTGGTACTCTTGCGGATTTATGGACGGCCCTGCAGAATTCGTGGTGTCAATTCTCTCCAGCTCTACTTCAGACATTAGTCGCGTCAATGGCACGTCGTGTTGCGGCACTTCTGCGTGCTCGCCGGGGCCCTCCATGATTTTACGCAGGTGTACCAGTTGCTTTTGCTCTTCAGTGTATATGCAACAATTCATTCATGAACTATACTAAAAGTATCTGATATGAGTTCTGCCTTTTTGGAAAAACGCTTTTTTTTTAATTTACCGAAACATATTTTAGCACCTCTGTGCCCTCATCAATGGCTTTTTGTTTATTGAAAACTGTAAAAAGTGAAAATATTTTAGGTTTAACTGATTTAACGAAAATAAGCCTAAAGAAAGTTTTTGTTCGTTCTGCTTCTTACCGTTATTTTACATTATATGGTTTTGCAATACCAACTATATGGCGTACTGCACTGATAGTTTGTCACCTGCAAAACCAAATAATGCCAATTTAAATTTCATCGGCGAGTTAACACATCCCTTGCTTTTTAGAAAACATTTTGATTCGTGATTTTTGGCGTGTCAAAATATTATGCGTCTCCGTAGAGTCACCGCTCCTGGATATCTGATGACAGTTAAATTCCGTTGCATGACCCACAAAGTCATTCCTTGCCTGATATTTGACTTGTACCATTGCGATAAAGTCAGTCTGAATGCTGAACTAATGATCATTATAATAATGATGGCCAGCTACCTTCATGACCTTACGTCACAAAGTACGTTACTAAAATTGTAGAATGTCATGGAATCCGTGTTGCCGATATCTTGCCTGCATCAATATAGCTAATACGCAAAAATGGTCGAGATTCCCGGTTCCCGGAATGGATGAACAGCCTGTATACGTAATTGGGTTTGTATGGATCCCCCTGTGCGTGAATCTTGCTCGCAACTGGCCAATTTGTATTGATATGTGCCCGCTGCCCCATGTCCTATATGTGTTCAATCGGCGAGACATCTGATGATCTTGGTGTACAGCACGAAGGGTACATTGCGGTTGTGGACGTGCATTGTGCTGATGAGAATGCAGATCTCCATCCTGTCCAGGAAAAGAAAACTACACGAGGATAACAGCTCGTCAATATAGCGGACACTGATTACTTTTTCCTGTAGAAATCCGTATGTGGTGGTTCAAATGGTTCAAATGGCTCTGAGCACTATGGGACTCAACTGCTGTGGTCATCAGTCCCCTAGAACTCAGAACTACTTAAACCTAAGTAACCTATGGACATCACACACATCCATGCCCGAGGCAGGATTCGAACCTGCGACCGTAGCAGTCGCACAGTTCCGGACTGCACGCCTAGAACCGCGAGCCCACCGCGGCCAGCCAAACCCGTATGTGACTCCAAGTCGTAAGTAACGACGCCTCCATGCCGATGACGGATCCACTCCGGAATAGGCTGCTCAACAGGACTACGCCATGCAAGTGTACCTCCGTCACTTGCTTGTAGACGGAACCTGCAGTTATCACTGAAGACTACAGGATGCCACTCCTCTCTCCAGTCGACTCTTTCACGACACGAGAGTAGCCATGTTTGGCAGTGTCGTAATGTCAGTGGTGGCCTGGTCAGACGCACAGGTGATCTTAATCCAGTTGCAATAAGCGGTTCCCAACGGCCCTTCGTGACTCACCAGGTACAACACGTGGCCGCACATGACTTTCAGGCAGCCACCGCTTCTCCCACAATGCGTCGATCTCTAGGAGCGTCATTACTTCGCGGACGTCCACAGTTTGATCTACCTGTGTGGGTACTTTCCACAGAACATTGCAGAAAGCGGCAACACACTACCGATACACATTCGACAGTATGTCCATCCACCTTCCCGCAGCCCCACAATTGTACCTCGTTCAGATGCCTCAGGTTTTTGAACCGGAGTACGCACTCGTCGGTGGAGGTTGGTCGTTGCTGCAATGAATGTTGTGCATACGGTTCTCTTCTGAACTCAGCGCAGTTATTGCCTGCAGAGTGAAAACAGGGCAGACAGACAGGTTTCGTCAGGCTCATCTGATCGCCGAAAACAATGGCAAATGAATCACTGCCACTAATCCTCAGTATACAGATATTATAACCCGATACCACTGAACACAATCATTGAGCGTGTTGGTTTTTCCGAAGTGTGTATCCTCATGCTTCGTCACTTCGGAGAAGCTAGACGTCGTGAAAAAATGGATATGTAAATATGTTGACTACATAGAGCAGTAATTTTAGTGGGCCTGTTACAAACATTGGTCATTAGGGTGCGTACGGAATCGTACACCCATTTTTCTATTTCTCCAATGTGAATGTGCTCCAATTTTCGAGCACTTGCTGCATCATCAAGGTAACCAGAGGCTGATGTGTTATTGTGGTCTTATTTGGAAACTGTACCAAGACTAGAATCGGCCGGCTAGTGTCATTGTGAGGTTCAGAAGAAATTTTCGGATAATAAGACTGTATCCGTGATACAGGTTAGAAAATCGTTGCCATTTGAATGCACACAACTCAAATTACCTCTCCTGTAGGTACACTTGCACTATAACGTCATGAGGAAGAAACTGCGGCTTTACTAATGTACCTCTGAAGTTCTGCTCGTTACTATGGAAAATTTCTTATGGAAGATCCATTACAGGTCTGGTTCTGTCGAGAGACGTAATTCTTCAAGGCGTGAAACGCATGCGAGTATACTCGTATCAAGAAATAGAAACGCCGCAGCGTATTTATTACAGAATGCAAAGCTACATCATAAAGTCTCAGAGACCTTTATCCCATGCTTTCTACCGCGTTCCTTCAAAAGATGTTAAATTCACAACGAAATAGCACCTGCGCCTTGTGCAATTTTTCTATGAACCGTGTCAGATTCTTGAAGCTGACTCGCTTTTCTGATATAATTTCATTTAATAAAACAGTAAAATCGATTTGGTGTGGTTCCAGCAGAATTATTTTGACTCGCGACTTCATCGCCGCGCTCAGAATGGTCGTCTCTCGGCTCGATTATGAATTTGTATTTAAACATTTGTACATAGTCCCATCTCACATTTCTAAACACGCCTACGACGGCGTCTGATGGTGATGCTCTGTGTTTGTACACTACAGAACGTGCAGGCTTGGGGGAGAGGCGGGAGGTTAACATGCCAATCAATCAGTTATCTTAGCAAGTAGTTGACATGTTTAGCATAGGTGTTTCAGTATTATCATTCGTATACAGCAAAAACGAAAGAACCCTTAATATTCGGAATATTTTTTAAATGTTTTTAAATACTGTGGCATCCAAGTTAAGATATATGTATGGAGGATAACAGACTCTACAATGACACTCTGCAATAACATCGACACTAAATTAGGAAACAGAATTTTCGTTATCAAAATGCACTCAGTATTTCTGGAGAAAGGCTCGTCCAATACTCCCGCACATGTTGCTGAATTCGAGAAAACGATTCAAGTTCCATTTGATTACGCTGTTCGATAATTTGATTCTGAGGATTGTCAAGGTATTTCTTTCGCCAACTGTGCCTACTGCAATTATGAGTATTGTCTCATGGATTTTGTTGGGAAAACTGATGTACATTTTCAGTTCCGATAGCGGCAAACTAAGGACAACACAACTGAATGCTTTCACCATCCTAGTCCCAGGGGTACGTAAAGACTCTAAATACAGCTGGAACATCGAATTCCTGTTCGAGCCTGTTGTCAATTAGCTCATTCCTGTGTCCCATCTCAACGTTCTGTCCAGAACTGATTGATTTTATTCGTCTAGTCATAAGTCGTTCCTGTAGTGTGACAAGGTATGTCCACCACAATGCAAAAAATCTACAAAAAACGCATAGTCTTCCTCCGAAGCATTTTTGGCGCCAGTACTGCCTTTGACTAACCAAAAAACCAGAGTATTGTCAGGGCATATGGACAAGGCAATCATGACTAGTTAAATTTTTGGGAACTGGCATTCAGTGGAAGGACTTATATCACCCATCCGATTACATTTGTGAGAAATGTAAGAGTCCTAACAAGGTGACAGAAATATCGTCACTCTGTGCCAGTGGATTACGACCCAACAACACTCACAGCTGTAATATGGTACAAGGGGCAAACACCGTTCTCAGCATCGCGTTAGATATTCCCAATTGTGGTCAACGGAAATAATATCCCATGTGCAGAGTGTCAATCAAGTGGAACCAACTCACCACTGACCCTTAGGGAGTCCCCTACAAGCTGGTCAGGGAAAAGATAAGGTCTCCCGCAATTCTTTCGACCATCAGGGATGGTGGCCGAATGACGGAGTACTGGTCCTCCTTCGGACTCTGCTGCCAAATGAAAGTGAGGACAACGAAACCCAACGTCAGATCCACGGGGAAGATCTTGATGAGTACACCAACACTTTCTCGGAGGAAGAAGTGGCGGCACATATCAAATCTCTTAAAAGGGGGAAGGCTCCAGGACCAGACGGCATAGTAGCGCAGATGGTGCAGTTCCTCGCCCCTCAGCTAATTCCACCTCTCACAGGTTTCTTCAACGAATGACTAAGGCTTGGAAGATTCCAGAAAATCTGGAAAAGGGCAAATGTAGTAATTATAAAGAAAGGGAGAGACAAGGACCCTATGGAAGCCAAGTCATACAGTCCTGGTTATCCAGGGGAAAATACTGGAGAGGCTATTGGCTGACACTGACAGCACACAGGATACTGCGAGGGATGAGCGACAGACAGTTTGGCTTTCGACCGGTGCGATCAGCGTCTGACGCAATTACTCGGGCGGCCGAGGTCTGCAGCTCAGTCCCGCACAAGTATGTGTTGTGCGTCATGGTAGACATCAGTGGCGCCTTCGACAACCTGTGGTGGCCTTCGCTCGTCTTCCGCTTGCGTGAAAAAGAGTGCCCAGAGCCCCTTGAATTGCCCTCTCTGTTTATTGATAGGATAGCCACTGAATTGCTATTTCTTTATTTCATGGGATAATAATAATTATTAAAAGGTGGCAATTTTATTTAAGCACTGTTTTTCACTCTTTCGATTGTTGCGAGTCAGCGATAGTGCAATGCTGCTCGCTTAGGAGAATACACACTTTATAAGATTTATTTGGTCCAGGAAACACTTTTGCGAACACGGTTGCGATTTAGACGCTATTCGCTTAATTGTACTGATTAAAAGTTATTGTTGTGGTTGGCAGGAGAGCCAACACCATGTTATTAAAGGAGGCCGAAATGCACGCGTTTTAGCTCACGCAGGCTGGCGTGAGGTGTGGAACATGACAAGGGAATTAGAATTGGGAAAAACGGGCGTAGCTGGTGGAATACTTAAGTTTAATCCATTAATGACGAACGTCGCTCTTGATGGTACATGATTTACAATATCAATAGAAACTGATCATGGCGCCTTGCTAGGACGTAGCAAATAACATAGCTGAAGGCTATGGTAACTATCGTCTCGGCAAATGAGAGTGTAATTTGTCAGTGAACCATCGCTAGCACAGTCGGATGTACAAATTGGGCGAGTGCTAGGAAGTCTCTCTAGACCTGCCGTGTGGCGGCGCTTGGTCTGCAATCACTGATAGTGGCGACACGCGGGTCCGACGTATACTACCGGACCGCGGCCAATTTAAAGGCTACCACCTAGCAAGTGTGGTGTCTGGCGGTGACACCACAGTTATCGTTTCCGAAAGACGCAGGTTCGATTAAAGCTGTGTGCACTCTTGCGCATATAATGAAAATATTCATAACACGTCACGTAACAAAACGAAACATGCGAATCACAACCGAGATGAAACTAAGAAAATATATGATAACATAAATGCTCTTCGCTGTTATTCAGGACAGGATCAGATTAGACCTTGTAATTTTTAGTTATAGGAAATCACAAGAAGTTACACTTTAGAGATATTTGTTTTGAATAACTTGTTTTACCTTCTCTCTCTCTCCTTTTTACAGCCTTTATACATTCACATCGATTAAGGAACTTTTCCTTCTCTACCGACCAGTACGAGAACAAAATTCAGACTCAACAAAATGTCTTATATAGAATTATTACATGCTTAACCCTTAACAATCATATATAGTTTCGTAGTACAAACAATGCTAATTTATTCCGTGCACTAGAAAGTCTTTGATACACTGAGCAGAAAAATGAAAAGAATAAAATTATAATTACATTCTTAATATCATGAATACTTCTTTAAATCATGAAAATAAGGTTTGACTTCGTCGTAATATTAATTTTCATCGTTGTAGCACTATACCCTCTATCGTGAGGACAGGGAGATCTGGTTACCACCGCCTAACGGAAAAATAAGTAAAAACCATTACGAAGGGGTGCCCCCAGGGATGTGTTCAAAAAGTTCAAATGGCCCTCAGCACTATGGGACTTAACGTCTAAGGTCATCAGTCCCCTAGAACTTAGAACTACTTAAACCTAACCAACCTAAGGACACCACACACATCCATGCCCGAGGCAGGATTCGAACCTGCGACCGTTGCGGTAGCGCGGTTCCAGATTGAAGCCCCTAGAACCGATCGGCCACTGCGGCCAGCCCAGGGATCTGTTCTGGGGCCACTCTTTTCGGATGTGTGCTGTGCGTACTGTAAGAGCTTCGGTACCCACACAATCAGATTATTTGACTTGTCGCTCTAACGAAGTAGGCGAGTGTCCGCAATATGTCTCTTGGTCTTATCGCGGCGTGTTTATCTTCTGCCGTTAGGTCAGACGATAGAAATGCCACTTGCACGCTTAGCATAGCAAATTGACGGTGACCAACTATAAACAGAACTTGATTAATTTTCACACACATTTATTAAAATAATCAAAATCATATAAGTAACTTAACTTGGTTCTGGATGCTGTTTACAATTGACATTCTGAAGTTCCTTTGGTCTTGGTACGTTAATCTTATTCTCACATGTCTCTGATACTTGACAAAGTGTCTATTCCATTATCTTCATGGCTATGTACAGGAATATGATAATCTTATTAGGCGCAGACTGAAACTTTGACTATGGACCAATGCAGGCTGGTACAGACTGGTGCAGACTAATGCAGACTGACTAAGTGGAGGTCTGTACACTCTTTATTATACCTCGAGCATTCAGTTATCACTGCGCGATTGTGATCCGCGAGGAGAAAAGGTTCTACGTTAGCAGCAATCTCATTGGCTGCGTTACACATTAATACGCGGATCGGCGGAAGCAGAATTTGGTCCGTCTCTAAGACAGCGCCATCTCGTAGTGCGGAGACTGACGAGCGGTGCGTTTGCGCTGTTGTGTGCTTAGCGGGGCGCGCTCTATGGGGAAAGTTGTGTAGGCGCTGACTATGCGCTACGCGGAACCATGTACACAGCAGAACGTAAATATAGAAACTGTACTAGAAACACTACAACTTAGTGAGGACGTGATAATCATGATAGCCTACGCAGATGTCATCCTTCTGCTGGCCGTAGCCATGAGGACCTAGAAACCAAAGTGGAATGAACAATAACATTTCTTGTTGAGTAGTGCCACAAAAGGAAAATGAAGGTTGCACCACACAAATGTGCGTATCTAATATTGAAAAGTAGCTTGTTTATGAATACAACTGTGAGAATTGAGGGAACACCAGTTCCTCGACACCGTGAGGCTAGATATCTATTGGTTATAATAGATGAAAAGTGGAACTACACATCTCATATAGATAACATAACTTAACGAGTCCTGGAAGTCTTAAATAATCTCATCAACATTAGCTACGAAAGATTTTACCTTCCACCCGATCTCATTAAACTTTACCACAATAGCATTTTAACATCAATAGTAGGATACGGGCTGGGGTCTGTGCACACAGGCTCACGAGGGTGATGCCTGCCACAACTGTAGGAGCGGTGCAGCGGAATACGCTGTTACGCGCTGTTGGGGCGTACCGAACAACTCCTCAGGCGGCTTTATTAGCATTAATGGAGCTGTGCCCACTAGACATCAGGATACGGGAACAGGCAGCATGATATTGGATAATCAAAGGGAAGGTTGAAAAGACCATGTACATCTTGGGGCTACAAGTAAGTGACAAATTTGCTATTAGAAGAAGAAGGGAGGAACTATGGCAGGAGTCATGGGAGAGTGAGGAAACGGGGTGAATTGTATTTCAACTGCTGCCTAATATTAAGAAGACGCTACATGTGGGTTACTTCGAGCCACGTAGGGGTCTGCTGCACTTCCTTGAAGGGCATGGACCATATTCGACATATTTATGTCGATTTGGGAAACGGGCTACACCAGAATGTGATTGTGGCTTTCGGGACGGAACTCCCGAGCACATCATTTATCTAATATACGATGACGCGGCGACTGAACTTAGACATAAACTACCGAATCGTGACACATTCTGTACTACGACGTGCTGATACCTATCATGACCTAAACACGTATCACATTAGAACATGAGCGAGGTCATTAGGAACCATAATGGTCAATGAATAAAAACTGATAAAGACTTGGGGTGCAGGGGGGGGGGGGGGGGGGAATGGCCGGTTGCCGTTACGTCCTAGATCCTCCGCGCTTCAGGACCAGGAGGGCAGGTTTATCAAAAAAATATACCTACCCGTTACAGCACTTCCATTTAGATATTAGGTATTGGAAGTAAAAATTAGAAAGTAGAATTAAACTAACAACACTAACACGATTAGGGACTGCAGCGACTAATTAGGGCCAGACCGGTGCCAGTGGCGTGGGGATTATCTCAGAGGGCAGAGGAAAAATAGTAGGTTTGCGGTTTCGCTCGCACACTTGTAACGCTGCTGAATAGATTAATTGTAGAGTAGGTTAATAAAGTTGCCCTTGAACCACGCCCTCTCTCAGCAACTATCTCACTTTTGCACATCACGGAGCCCTTCTTTTACTTCCATCACTTTTTCCACGACCTGAGCGACGCCTGTAGTGCGCTAATGCCAGCGTACTTGACATTCTGGAAGGCGATCAATGGGTTTGATCAGCCGCACAGGTCACCGAATGTGGTTGAGGGGAAGCATCCCCAAATCGACTGGCGTGCCGTTTGGCGATCAAAATGTGGTCCTTACACTATGTGATCAAAAGTATACGGACATCCCAAAACACACGTTTTTCATATTGGGTGCATTGTGCTGCCACCTATTGCCAGGAACTCCACATCAATGACTTTTGAAAATGGACGTGGTGAGTTGTTGTTAGTTAAGAATAATTTAAGGCGACAGTTTGCAAGCACATCACTGAGTTTGAAAGAAGTCGTGTAATAGGGCTGGGAAAAGCTGCATATTCCTTCTGTAGTACTATAGAAAGAACTGTAGGAATGCAGCCACTGTACATGACTGTTGCCAGCGGTGTCACGGGAATGTGTAGTCGCAAGATGACCGTGCCCTGGAAGGCCATGTGGCGTTATGGGGAGGGGACATCATCCTGTTCGGCTCTTGCACATTGTAATGTATCTACAGCAATAATTTAAGTGGTCGTTAGTACACAGTTACACCACGAACTGTTACAAATCGCTTTCTTCAAGGACGGTTCCGAGCCGGAAGCCCTGCAACGAGCATTCCACTGACCTCTAATCTCTTGCGACTTCAGTAGTATCAAGCGACAGCTCATTGAATGGCAGGGTGGAAGTCTGTTTGTTTTCTGGCGAAAGCTGGTTCTGATTCGGTGTCAGTAATGGCCATGCGTTGGGTAGGAGGAGTCCAGTTGGGGTCTTCCACCAACCTGTTTTTGCGTGCCACAGACACTAGACTTGCACTTCGAGTTATGGTCTGAAGTGCGATTTCGTATAATGCAATTCCGTATAACAGCAGGAGCACTCGCGTGGTTATCCCATACACACTGCCTGCGAATTTGTACGTCAATCTTCTGATTACACCTGTTGCGTTGCTATTTATGAACAGCACTTCGGGAAGGGGAGGGGGGGTTCAAACAGGATAATGCTCGGCCACACACCGCTGTTGTAACCCAACATGCTCTGGAGAGTATCGACATGTTGCCAAGGCCGGCTCGATCACCATACCTGTCTCCACTCGAGCACATATGGGAGTCATCAGACGACATCTCCAGCCTCATCCACAGCCTCCAGTAACCGTCTTGGTATCCAACGACCAAGTGCATGGCCATGGAGCTCCAGTCCGCAAACTGACATCCGGTACGTTTACAATGCATTTCGTTCGCGTTTAAATAGTCGCACTCAACAATCTGCCGACTACACTGGTTGTTAATGAACCGACATTCCACATTTGGAAATTTATCTTTATCCCGAAATTTCTTTACTCTAATTATTTTTTGGTGTTGCGATTGTTTTATTTTTTCCATCAATGAATTGACTTTGTACCTCAGTATAGCGTAGACGGATGTATAAGTAAGGCAACTGTCTGTGGTTTCTGCAACTCGTGGTCTAGTTGTTTTCCGTGGGTCCTGGCTTCGATTCCCAGCTGGGTTGGAGATTTTTATCAGCTCGGGAACTGGCTATTGTATTGCCCTGATCATCATTTTGTCATCATCGACTCGCAAGTAACCGATTTGGCGTAAAATAAAATGAGTTAACACCAGGCAGCCAAAAAATGCTGATGAGACTTCCCGGCTACTTACACAGTACGATCATTTCATTTCACTTGGTCACTTTGTTACGGACGAAGCTGGGAGGTGGATGTGCTTCACTAGAGAACTGGGTAATGATATCTGTGGGTAACACATCCGTGAAGTGGATGATGAATGTTGGAAAAGGACTTTGCTTAACTTTGATACATAGCATCGACAACATGGGTTAATGAAATAACATACTTGAATACTTAAATGGTTTTAATTGTAATTATAATATCCTGCGTAGACGTATTAGAGTAGATGATTTCCTGACGATGTCTGATGGCCGTTCTTCATAAATGCACTTAGCGTTTCATATTTTCTTAGTATGAAACGTTGCGCACAACAGACGCCAAGTATAAGAAATGCAGCCGACCTCAAATCGAGGGCGTGAGTTGGCGTACATGAGATCACCGTTTACAACCAACCACAAGAAAAACAGATACGTCGCACTACACATAAATATCATAAGTAACCAGAGCCACGCCACGCTGGGGAGAATAGACAGCTATATGAGACTCAACCTAACTGCAATATACACTGTGAGTTACAAGCAGACGCGTCTTTCTTCAAGTTACCTGCATACAATTTCTTTGATATTGGACATGGATATGACAGTAAACTGAGAGAATATGTTTCTGTATATCACAGCTTCTCCCACATCGATGTTAATGATAATGAAATTCATGTGTTATCTGTTGCAGTGTTGTCTACCAAGCACTAGATGCATACCCAGTTTCCCTACGGCGAACCGCGGCCACATGCGGTGCACCCCGCCGCCGGCCGCTGTGGCTGAGCGGTTCTAGGCGCTTCAGTCTGGAACAGCGCGACCGCTACGGGCGCAGGTTCGAATCCTGCCTCGAGGATGGATGTGTGTGATGTCCTTAGGTTAGTTAAGTTTAAGTAGTTGTAAGTTTTAGGGAACTGATGACCTCTGATGTTAGGTCCCATAGCGCCCAAAGCCATTTGTACCATTTTGCACCCCTCCAGCTGATTTTACCCTAATCAAAGTATCTCGTTCAACTTCGATACTGCTAAAGTGGCCCTGTTCTTGAACGTAGTACGGTGTCTAGGGTACCTCTTTGAACACTAATCAAAACATTTTGAATCCCGGGTTCTAACCTCGCCGCTACTCGAATTTGGAATAATAATCATCAGCAATAATGGCTGAAGACTTCCAGTATAACAAGCCATCAACATTCTGCCAACGACCCTGTCGAAGAGGCCGAACGAGCGCACATTGGTTAAGGGCACTGTCTTGTTCTTGGGGTGAGAAACTTCTCCTATGAGCGGAGGAACCAGCAGTGATCAACGGCATGAGGATGCAGTAGGCAATATAACCCACTGTATTCAAGACACATAATGTTTACCCACAGGAAATGTGGCCTGTAGCTGAAAAAGTATAACGATGATCTCTCCATTGGCAAAAGATTCCGGAATAGTGCCCCATTTGGATCATCATGAGTGGATTGCTAAAGAGAAGGTGAGCATGAGAAAAAAACAAGCAACCGAAAGGGTAACGTTATACGAGTCGTGGTGTGGAATTATAGAAATCTAAACGTAATAGGCAAGCTAGAAAATCTGGAAAGGGAAATGTTAAGTTGGTTGGTTGGTTGATTTGGGGTGAGGGGACCAATCGTCAGTCACATCGTATTAGGGGATGATGAGGAAGGAAATCGGCCGTTCCCTTTCAAAGGAACCATTCAGGAATTTGCCTGAACCGATTTTGAGAAATAAAATCTTAATTAGGATGGACGGACGCTGGTTTGAACGGTCGTCCTCCCGAATCCGAGTCCAGTGTGCTAACCACTGTGTCACCTCGCTCGAAGAAATGCTACGGCTCAGTCTAGATATAGGGGGTCACTGAAGTGAAATGGAAAGAAGACAAGGATTTCTAGTTAGATGAATAAAGAGTAATATCAAAAGCAGCAAAAATGGTATAACGAGAATAGGATTGGTAATGAACAGAAAGGTAGGGCAGAGAATGTTTTACTGCGAACCGTTCAGTGAGCTGTTCTCATCAGATTCAAAAGCAAACGACCACCGCCAACAATAGTTGAGGTATATATATGCCGACTTAGACAGAGAAAGAATATATGTTCAAAAGATTATTTGGTTCATAAACAGAGATGGTCTAATAGTTATGGGGAACTGGAATGTAGTTATATGGGAAGTAATAGAAGAAAGGGTTGCAGGGGAGTAAGAATTAGAGGGGAAAAATGTTGAGTTCAGCAGTAAATTTCAGCATGTAACAGCGAATGCTCTGTTCAAAAAACACAAAGGGAGGAGGTATACTTGTCCAAGGCCCTGAGATAGAGGAAGATTCCAATTAGATTACATCATACTTAGGTAGAGATGCCGAAATCAGATATTTGATTGTGAAGCGTATCCTGGAGTAGATATAGGCCCAGATCACAATTTATTAACGATTAAAAGCAGGCTGAAGGTACGGGAGTAGGCAGGAAGAACCTAGGCTCAAAGAAGTGGGATAGAGGAAGTACTAAGGAATGGAGAGATAAGCTTGCTATTTTCTGAGGCTATAGACATTGCATTATGAAACGCTCAATAGGCAGTTCACTTGAAGAGGAACGGACGTCTCTAAAAAGGGCAGTCAGAGAAGTTGGAAAGAAAAACGTTGATACGAGGAAAGTAGTTCTGAAGAACCTTAGTTGACAGAAGACATATTTCCGTTGATCGACGATAGGAGAAAGTGCAAACATGTTCTCTGAAATTCAGGAATATAGAAATACAAGTCATTCAGAAATGACGTAAATGGGAAGTGCATGAAAGCAAAGGCAGAAAGGCGGTACGAAAACTGTGAAGAAATCGCAAAATAAGTGATTGTCCGAAGGACTGATTCAGCATACGGAACGGTCAAAACGACCTGTAGTAAAATTAAAAGCAGTGACGGTTACATTAAGCGTGCAATGGAAATTCAGCTGTTAAATGCAGAGGAGTGAACGGATAGATGGAACGAACACAGGAAGATTCGTCTGATGACGTGATGGAAGAAGAAACCGGAGCTGAAAGGGAAGACATAGGGGATCTTCTATTACAATCAGAATTTAATACAGCTTTGGATGACTTAAGCTCAAATAAGCCAAAGTGGGTAGATAACATTCGATGGGAATTTTTTAAATCATCGGTGGAAGTTACAACAAAACGACTATTCAAATAGATAAGACTGGCAGTGTACTATTAGACTTTTGAAATGACTTCATGCACACAATTCCGAAGATAACAAGAGCCGACAAGTGCGAGAATTATCGCATAATCTGCTTAACAGCTCATTCATCGAATTTTCTGACAAAAATAGTATAAAAGAGAACGGAAGCGAAAATGCAAGTTCTGTTATATGACGATCAGTTTGGCTTTAGGAAAGCTAAAGGCACCACAGAGGCATTCCTGACGTTGCGATTGATAATGGAAACAAGACTAAAGAAAAACCATGACGCTTTCTTCAGATCTGTTGACCTGGAAAAAGAGTTCAGTAATGAGAAATTGTTTCATTGTATTATTGGTTATCAGCATAACAGCGCAGGTGAATGACCACAACTGCCATGAAAAAAGAAATTTGAGATGTATGCGAGTAGGGTAGCAGATATACTCAGTTACTGAGAATTTTACTATAGTGAAAATGACAGAATAGCGATTCTAATCTTAGACAAAGATTTCGATATACGTAACGGATAACGACGTATACTGGTTGTAAGAGACACTCAGAGAAGAAGGAATAAACAGAAGATAAAAATAGGACCGTATAAAACCCCTTGAAAGGTTTATTTGAAATATAAAATTCCTATATCATTATTTTGCATATAATGATCAGTTATCGTCTAAGGACTTAATTTATGTGCCGTCTTGAACTCGAACACGTTATGTCTAACAACGTTATTTCTATGGATTTTATACATTTTTTATACGGTTATCTTTATATTTTGCTCGAGTCAAGAAAATTTATCGTCCTTTGAGCTAGTAGCAGCTACAGACAGATCATCTCATTATGGACCGATGTTTGCTGTCATATATTTAAGCTTGTGCTAATTGTTAGATTTTTAAAAAGTGTCAGTACTTGTTCATTCCTCGAATCGGATAAATAACTCTCGTAGACTAATCGAATTTAAAGCTGATTATAATTAGTGACACGAAACACTGTCATGTCACATATCAGTCAATATAATATAGACTATTCATAGAGCAAAAATCTGTCTTCCCAACACGCAAAGCTGTCATGATTTTAGTTTATTTCTCACTTTGCTGCACATACTGGTTTCGGCATTGTCAATTACTCCTCTGCCATTTTTAAATTGTCCTACAGCGTGTTTCCTTCTCATTTATCATAAAATGTGGTAGCTTCAGAGTTCGACGCAAAACAAATTAATTTGCACATGACATACCAGGTAATGGATGTGTAAGGATGGATACGAGTCAGTTGCCTCACGACTAGTTGCAGTTAAAAACACATGATGTAATTAACTTAATTTATTCTGTATCCAGTATACCTCTGTGTCATTGTCATATGACCGAGTAGTTTGTCATTAACTTGTTTCAACAAAAGTAAAAGTATGCTACAGTATAACAGATACAAAAATTAAAATGGTAATAATAAGAACAATATAACAGTAACGTGTTTGCACCAGATATTAATTTTTGCGCAGTAAATTAACAACCAATAACAAAATGTAGCATCGAGGGTGTCGGTCATACACTATAATTTGGACCGGCCAAAATACGCCGGGAATGATTTCGGCAAACCGTTCGTTACATTTTTGTCACTAGCTCACTCGATTCAGAAATCAAAGGAGCTTTGCCAAACAACTGGACGCCCTCGGTCACGGCGAATGGTCTGACTTCTGTAGGGAAGCCATCTGCATCCCGCACAGAAAATTCAGAGTCCAAGGTAACGTTTGCGGATCGAAAGGGAAACGCAAACTGGAAAAAAGAACTCGGGGCGCAGGAAACCCTCTTGGTTTGCTGTAACAACCCTCCGGCTAAACTGGATCCCTTCATTAGCGGACATTTAACTTGGTTCAACTTCTGTGAAGACCGAATCTGAAGAGGAAAAGAGGGAGAAGAATTTCCTTCGGGAAGCAAAAAGCAAATACGCAGCCGCGCCGAACAAATTAATCTCAGATTGCATTAATCGCTAAAAGGAAGACGGCATCCGGCCGGAAAGATCTAAACGCCAACAGCAAAGCTACCGGCGCACCGGCTCCCACCATACACAGCTGGCAGCATGGTCTGTGTGACGGGCACAGTACTTGCCGAAGAGCGAGAGACTCTTTAAAGAGACCTGGACGTCAACAGGTAGCATTTTCACCCCATAATTTGAGAACACATCACTCCTGATGTATAAGCTGTAGAAATTTTTGGTTTTACGTTAATACCAAACAACACCAAGTAAAGCAGTATGAGAAAGTGCAACTAATTTCTCCTTAATAATTTGCGATATCTGAAACTGCCGGCCGCGGTGGTCTCGCGGTTAAGGCGCTCAGTCCGGACCCGCGCGACTGCTACGGTCGCAGGATGTGTGTGATGTCCTTAGGTTAGTTAGGTTTAAGTAGTTCTAAGTTCTAGGGGACTGATGACCACAGATGTTAAGTCCCATAGTGCTCAGAGCCATTTGAACCATTTTTTTATCTGAAACTAGTGCACTCAAAATACATTTCGTAGACAAATTTTCGTAATTATGAAACTACCATAGATAAATAAATATATGTTACTGGCCATTAAAATAGCTACGAAACGAAGATCACGTTCTACAGACGCGAAATTTAACCGACAGGAAGAAGATGCTATGATATGCAAATGATTAGCTTTACAGAGCATTCAGACAAGGTTGCCGCCGGTGGCTACACCTACAACATGCTGACATGAGCAAAGTTTCCAACCGATTTCTCATACACAAACAGCAGTTGACCGGCGTTGCCTGGTGAAACGTTGTTGTGATGCCTCGTGTAAGGAGGAGAAATGCGTACCATCTCGTTTCCGACCTTGATAAAGGTCGGATTGTAGCCTATCGCGATTCCTTTTTATCGTATCGCGACAATGCTGCTCGCGTTGGTCGAGATCCAATGACTGTTATCAGAATATGGAATCGGTGGGTTCAGGAGGGTAATACGGAACGCCGTGCTGGATCCCAACGGCCTCGTATCACTAGCAGTCGAGATGACAGGCATCTTATCCGCATAGCTGTAACGGATCGTACAGCCACGTCTCGATCCCTGAGTCAACAGATGGGGGCGTTTGCAAGACAACAACAATCCAACAATCTGCACGAACAGTTCGACGACGTTTGCAGCAGCATGGGCTATCAGCCAGAGGCCATGACTGCGGTTACCCTTGACGCTGCACCAAAGACAGGAGCGCCTGTGATGGTGTACTCAACGACGAACCTGGGTGCACGAATGACAAAACGTCATTTTTTTCGGATGAATCCAGGTTCAGTTTACAGCGTCATGATGGTCGCATCCGTGTTTGGCGACATCGCGGTGAACGCACATTGGAAGCGTGTATTCGTCATCTCCATACTGGCGTACACCCTGCGTGATGGTATGGGGTGCCATTGGTTACACGTCTCGGTCACCTCCTGTTCGCATTGACGGCACATTGAACAGTGGATTTTACATTTCAGTTGTGTTACGACCCGTGGCTCTACCCTTCATTCTATCCCTGCGAAACCCTACATTTCAGCAGGATAATGCACGACCGCATGTAGCAGGTCCTGTACTGGCCTTTCTGTATACAGAAAATGTTCGACTGCTTCCCTGGCCAGCACATTCTCCAGATCTCTCACCAATTTAGTACGTCTGGTCAATGTTGGCCGAGCAACTGGCTCGTCACAATACGCCAGTCACTACTCTTGATGAACGGTGGTATCGTGTTGCAGCTGCATGGGTACCTGTACACACAATCCAAGCTCTGTTTGACTCAATGCCAAGGCGTATCAATGCCGTTATTACGGCCAGAGGCGGTTGTTTTTGGCACTGATTTTTCAGGATTTATGCACCCCAATTGCGTGAACATGTAATCACATGTCAGTTGTAGTATAATATATTTGTCCAAGGAATACCCGTCTATCATCTGCATTTCTTCTTGTGTAGCAATTTTAATGGCCAGTAGTGTAATTTCTAACGCTGTCGTACCAAATGTTTGCTTCTGCTTGTCGAAGATGATGGTTCTAGTGTTGCGGTAGGCATAATGTTGCGTGGGTGAACTGACCTCCGGACCTCTGAACAAGGTATTCTCACTGGTACACTTTCTTGTGACATTGTACTCCGTCCCCTCGTGAGTTTTTTTCAGACGTGGTTTCCCCGTGACTTCATTTTTATGCATACAGCACAGTTGGAGGAGATCTTGGAAAGAGTGGATATTCGGCAAATGGACTGGCCTGCCCGTTGCCCGGACCTATCTCCCATAGAGCATCTTTGGGAAGTATTGGTGAGGCGTACTGCAGCACCGATGACTATCCAGAAAGTATCAACCACGCTGTTGGGCGAATGGAATGACTTATTACAAAGTTGTCAGTGCCAACAGGAGGGCACGTTGCAAAGCAACACACCATATTGAGAACAAAGTCCCACTCACTCACTCACTGGCCATACCGGACTCGAGAGTCCATTACCGCAGCAACGTATCTTCGCCATCTGTCACTGTCTTGGGCTAATTCCTTCCATTCACCTTCAATACCTAGGCTCCTCAAATCAGCCTTCACATTTGTCTCCCATCTACGCCTCGGTCTCCCCACAGGACGTTTTCCCTGTAAGTGCCCCACCAGTACTCTGAGCGCTGCCTCCCTCATCCATTCGAGCTATGTGACCCGCCCATCGCAGTCTACGTGATTTAATAATACTGATTACGTCAGCTCTTGAATAGAGTTCGTGAACCTCTTCGTTATGCAGTTTTCGCCACTCTCCGCTAATGTCATCCATTTTTGCTGCGAAAATTTTCCTCAAAATTTTGTTTTCAAATACTCCAAACGGCTTTTCATTTTGCGCAGTTAGAGATCAAGTCTCACACACATACAGCGTAACTGGTAGAATAATAGTTTTGTATATTCTAATCTTTAAATTCCTAGACAATATCCGTGATGAAAGTAATCTATTCAGTGAGAAGTAGCATGCATTCCCCCCCCCCCCCCCCCCCCCCCCCCGTAATCTCTTCTTCAGTTTGGATTCAATCTCATTTCTGTAAGTGATGTCCACGCCTAGATACTTAAATGTGTTCACTTTTTCAAACTGCATGTCTCCAACTGTTAAAATTTCCTGATCTATTGCTATTGGCATTCTAGTAGTAACCAGGTATTCAGTTTTGTCTTCACTTATCCTTAGACCTACATCTTCATTAGCCTTGATTAACGCATTCGCATTTGCTGTTACAGATTCTTTCCTATCGCTAATGATGTTTAGATCATCTGCATACCCTAATATCTTAATATTTTCATTTCACTCGACATCCTCTGAATTATCTGCTGCCATTCGTACGATATATTGTAGAACTAAATTAAAAAGTTCCACCTTTTGTAATGTCCAAGGGAACATCATAAATCGTGGGTACTTCTGGGTAGTTATTTTCTTGGAATAATAGTGTCATTTCTGTTGGTCTGATAATTATTTTCAGACACCTTCTGTGTTGACTGTAGCCATTTCATTCTATGTACAGTCCCAGCTTCGTCGAGCTGTGTTACTTGGTAGTGACATATCGTGCGAAAGCTACTACCGTCCACAAGCTTTCCAGAACAGTATAGTTACATCTGTCATGACATTTCGTCCCCTCTGTTGTTCTATGATAACCAGTCACTGTAAAACCGAATAATTATTCTTGACTTATATTTGATTTTCTCACACTAATTATGCACTGCACACTCCGTAAACTTGTGTGTTTGCGTTCAGAAGATGACTTTTGGAGAAGGTGGCTACTTATTATTTATTTCCTTTGAAAATTCTTCGTCGTATTGTAGTATTTCTACCACAGTTGTAGAAAATTAAATTAAAATGTGGTGAAATTTTTATATATCGGTAGCGGACTTCCTGGCACTGTAGCACAGACAGCTGAAAAGAAAACGTCGTCTCTTGGATAGATATTTAATGCGGTGTAGCTTTGAAACTAGATGTTTGTACAATAAGCAAGTATAAATACCAAATTCACCCATTACGGCACGATAGCTTCTGAGACACTTAAATCGAGATTGTGCTGTGAAACGTGCTTTTGCTACACAGTATGAGCGTACCACACGTCATGCAGTTAGTCAATCCAGCGAGCACGTGAGACCCTATCAATGCAGCCAATGGCTACAAGACTATTTCGTCCCGCCGAGTCACAAATTAATGTACGTACCCTACAAAAATAAGTAGGGCTATGGCTTCATAAGCATTTTTTGTTTTTTTGTTTTCTTTCTGCTCCATGTTTTATACAAAGAAAGTCATAATTTGTAGTTAATGCACTAGTTAATTAAAATTATAGGGTCTGCGTGGTATGTCGCATATGAGATAAGAACAAAATTCTCTGTTTTGCACTCTGTTCTGACCACTGTAACGCTAAAAATGTTGAGAGGAACCTGAGCCATGGGCGGCTCGTGTTCATGCTGTTTATTCCTTGTTATGTTGTCTTTACGGTACTGCCGTCTCGTTTGTTATTCGATTTACTGGCGTCACTAAGTTGTAGCAGTCAGGGCGAACAGGCTTAGATGGTGCGACCATGTTACACGCATGGGAGAAGCAAGGTTACCCAAGAGACTCATGGGTTCAGCAGTAGAGCGTAGGAGGAGTCGGGGTAGACCAAGGAGAAGGTACCTGGATTCGGTTAAGAACGATTTTGAAGTGATAGGCTTAACACCAGAAGAGGCAGCACTATTAGCACTGGATAGGAGATCGTGGAGGGAATTTATAAGTGGGACTATGCTTCAGACTGAACGCTGAAAGGCATAATCAGTCTTAAATGATGATGATGATGAAGACTAAGTTGCTAGCTTGCCTGCCCGTGAGTGGCAGCAACAGCGCTTATCGATAAGAGCACTGTCGTATTATCGTTCGAGCGACCGCTAGTATTTCCGTGTCTTCGTGTGTTGGACGTGCAGTCTGGATAGAGCTCCAGTGAGGTCTGCAAAGCCAGTACTCGCCCGACCGCTGGGGACACAAGTGCACTGTCCGACGGAAGGAGACTTGAGCGGAGACGACCGTTGGTTGGTCGTTCGGTCGGTCGTCTCAACGGACGACCTACATTTGGTCTTCCGATCGCTTCTGGGCCCCTTCAATTGATCGTCTTGCGGGACTTTGGTCGGTACCTTCCTTCTGCAGAGGTGTCAGGTGGCCAGTGGGCTGGTGTTCCCTCTGCATGGTTGGGCCCGAGCCACTGTAACTGCGACGTCGCACGCTGAAGGGAGTCGGGATTGAGCACCAGTGAGTTCCGACCGTTTCGGGGCCCCTTCAGTTGGTCATCTTGCGGGACGTGGGTTGCTTCCTTGCTTGTGCGGAAATGTCGGGTGGCCAATGGACAAGTGTTTTATCTGCATGGTTGACTTGAGTGTGGATGACCCTGGTTGGTCGTTCGGTCGGTCGTATCATCGGATGACGTGTATTTGGTCACCGACCACTTCTGGGTTCTCTGTGTGCATCAACTGATGGTTCGTCCTTGTTGTTCCACAGTGACTAGTTTCAGTAATGATGAGTTGTTTGTGGAAGTGTTTCGAGGAACCACGTGTAGTTTGTGTGGTTTTTACTAAGCAGTTATTTTAATGCTGTCTGCATGTTGGAGTGCGTCGGTTTGGACCGAGCAGCAAGAAAGTCTCCGAGGTGCGAGGTTAGGCCGGGGCGGCTGGCGGTGTGCACGCGCTGTCCGATAGTGAGGCGCTAGCTGCGAGAGCGACAAGTTCGTTGCCCATTGAGACAGGAAGCTGAAGTTGTGATATGAAACCTCAACTATTGTGAAATCTCTTCGTTCAATGCGGTTTTGGCCCCCTTGGCTGTTTGGGCTAGCAGCATCATATGATGTGCTGGAGTCGGCGAAATCTTGCAGCCGTCTTCCTGTGTCGTGATTAACTATTAAACTGACCGTTACTTATCAGTGGTGAAGTGCGCCAGCGTATTTACTGCCCTGTGGCCGTTAACACTTCGGTTGTCCTCCCTAGTCATTAGCGTAGTTTTCTGGCAGTGTGCCTTTCCTCGTCATGTTGATGCTGTCCAGCACTGTGTGTAGTTCGAAGGCATTTAAGTTGTTTAGTTCATATTTTGATTAGAGTGGTTATTGTTCCCATGGCTGTTTTTAGACGCCAATTTCTGGAGGCATAGCGCTGTTCGTATTCTCGTCCTCAGCCGATGTTCTCCATCGTTGTGACGTTGGTCGGACGGAAAGGAACTGTTTAATTATTGGTCAGTCCTTTCGGCTGTCTCCAGTTTGGGTTGCCATCCGATTACCTAACTTCAACTCTTGGCTGCCTGCCTGTCTCACCTCTCCTTACGTTTGAGCTACTTTCCCAGGCCGACCCTTGGAACACTTCTGAGCACCACTTGTTCTGTTTGTTTCAATTTGTGATTTTCATTTTAGTTGAAGTATTGTGCGAGGCCTTTGGCCATGTATTAATTCAGTTTTTTTTTTAAAATTTTACATAAAGGCCTTAATCTGTGTTAAATTAAAATTTTTTGCATTGATTGTTTTAGATAGTTTTTTATTCTTAGAAATTGTTCTATCTGAAATTGTTTGTAATCCAGGCCATAAGCCGTCAGTTGTTCGATGAGTTGCGTGTGGCCTTCAGCCGAGGATTTGCTTGAACCACTTAATAAGGCCCTCAGCTGTGTGCATTCTGAAAAAAAAACCTTTTTATAAGAAGCAAGGGGTTTATTCTAAATTATTTATCTGACTTGTTGTACAGGCCTTCAGCCGTTGTTTTAAATTTCTTTGTGGCCTTCAGCCGTCCAATAATTTAATCAGGCTTCGGCCGTGCAGTTGTAAGTTTAAAAAGATATTTTCTTGCTTAGAAAAAAAAATTGTTTATTAATGTGCCTTAATTATAGTTTTACTTCAGACATATAGTGTAGGCCTTCATCAGTTAGTTGTTTTTATTACACTTTTTAAAAAAAATTTACGTTTTATTTTTAATTTCGAAGCCAGGCATTTAGCGGTTCTTGTGTTTGCTGTGTGGTTGGGGGCCTTCAGCCCAGAAAGCATCTTCAGTTTTCTTTAACTAGGCCTTCAGCCGTATTGTTTAATTGTGATCTTTTAAGCCAATGTGTAAAAAAAAGTGGTTCTTAGGAAATAAAGTTGTATGCTGATTGTGCAACTCACAGTAACTGTTTACGCCCCATCCACAACCTTAACCTTATTCTGTGCGCTCTCTGACTGCCTACCAACCAGGTTTTATAACCAACAATTGATACCAACCTCAGTCGTAAATTTTTCAGGGCTTAGTAGTCTAGGGTTAAACTACTGGGAGTCAAGCATTGTTAAATATTCGGCTGTTGTAATAAAAATAGGTTGCCACTTTTACGAGTGTGGTTAATCTGTTTGCAGCTGTTTTTTTTTTATTTTTAATATGTCGCGATTTCCGATTGTGTGGTTAGGCTAAGATGTACGAGCACAGCTTGAATTGGCATAAAAAGTCTTCTCGTGTTGACAGACTGCTCTGTCGTGTGGCCAGAGGTCTAGATTCGATCGAAATGTAATAGTTTGTGAGTTGGCGAAGTCAAATGTTGTGAAAGCACGAAATCTGGTCGTGTTGACAGGCTTTTCTGTAGGGTAGCCAGGGGTCTTGCTTAGGTTGGAATGCAACAATCTGTCAGTTGGCGAAGCCGACATATTTGAAAGCAGGTCGTGGTGTCAGACGGATCTAGAGCGTAGTCAGATTTCTTGCTTAGGTTGAAACTTAATAGTCTAGTTATGAGTTGGCGAAGCCAAGGGATGTGGAAGCAGAAAATCTGATTGTGGTGAGAGACTGATCTGTAGCGTAGCTAGCGGTTTACGATAGGTTTCTGTGTAACAGTTTGGTTATTTTTTGGCAAAGCGAAGGTAACACAACAAAGGCCGTGAAATCGTGGGATTCAGTGAGTGTCGAATTATTGCTTCCTTGAACCAATTGTATTTCGGACGACGGAGATGTTGTTTAGAATAATAATAATAACGATACTCCCTCGGGCGACGATCGTTAATTACTGCTTCACTTGGTAGAACACTCAAGGTAGTGAAGGCTTTCAGTACCTTACAGTCTGGACTTCGAAGGTGCAGGAGATAGTTCTTTTCACACACAGATCATTGCCAGAATTAGACCGGAAATCAGAGATGCCATACCACGACATGGCAGAAAGACCCAACATTTCGCTGGTTACGTTGCTGAGTATGCGTGTAGTCATCCACATTGCCAGTAATAAATATTACACCCCGTTCTTGTTAAAGCGGGTAAATTTCAACCGCTCGGCGAAACTGTAATGCAACAATTTTTCTAAGAATATTGCTAATACAACTAGCGACTGCACTTTCGTGTCGGGCAAACCGGCACCTTCAGTTTCTTCAACATAACAGGTATGTTGCCGCATTGGTACTGGAAATTATATTGGAATATCCACTTTATTCGTGTTACATTCTTTAAATTTTTCGTTGTTTGTGTGTTCAAGCATTGAAATTGTGATTATGCAATTGTCTGATGGCATGTGATCTTTTTCTGTGTTCCAATTGGACAGGAAAACTCATGTGTTCTGTGCCCAGGTTGTGTAACAAAAACATCGTACAGTGCCATCTCGATTTTACAGTTTCCGAAGCTTTTATGCCGTATTTGGTGGATTTGCTATTTATACTTGCTTATTGTGCAGGTTTGTAGCTTCAGTGCTACGGCGAATTTAAGTTCTATCCAAGATACTTCCTTTTTTTGCTCAGTTAGTTGTGTCACAGTACCTGAAAGTGCGATAACGACTTATAAAAGTTCTATCAAAACTTTTAGTTGAAACCTCTGAGCTATTAAAGCTTATTATGTTTAACTACGTCTTTCAATTAATATGATCATAAAGTCGTTCGGATCCCATATACAATACATATTCTGCACTGTTTATTCTTTAAAACTCAAATAAAATAATAAATCCTTGGTGGAACGCGGATTGTGAAATAGCAGTTACGTCTAGGCATGAGGAGTTCAGAAACTGGAATACTATCAAAAATGAAAATACGTAAAACACCTTTCTAACTCTAAAAAAAGAACCATCTAAATTAATCCGCGAGACTAAATGTTATGAAAATGCTCAAGTTAGAGAAATCGAAAACGACTTCACAAGAACAATACAAGAAACGTTTATAAATCGTTCAAAACAAAAGCAATCGGTTACCAACCTCAGAGTCTTTGCCTCAAAAATAAAAATGGCAGTTTGGCTCTGAACAACCAAGGAAATTGTAAGGTAGCTGTTAATTATTTTGAAAAACAATTAAACTCTCCAGAATCAGGGAATAAACGATAACCACAGCAAACTAGTACCACCACTCCTAACTATGCAGAACATGATGAAATCGAAATAACTGAACAAATTAAGAGACTTAACAACAATTAAACATCCAGAGAAAATGATATAATTGCATAACTTTCGAAATAAGCTGGCCCTAACAGTATAAAAGAGATCACTTAACTAATATGACATATCTGGCAACCTTAGAAAATATCTGATGACAGAAAAACTACCCTAATTCATCCATTGTATACAAAAGGGGGTACAACCGACGTTAATTATTACCAAGGAATTCCTATTCTCCGGCTCACGTACAAAATTCTCTCATAATGATTACTTGATAGAGCCCAAGAACAGTTAAAGCCTAAAATTGGTGAATCCAAAGCAAGCTTTAGACTAAACAGTTCCTGTCCAGAACAAATTCTTAATTTAAAACTAATCTTTAGGGATCAAAGTATTTCTAGTAACAATATTGTATGTACATTTTTTTATTTTAAGAAGGCCTAAGACTCATTTGATCGTGAATCTCTTTTCCAAATTTTAAAGGAACACGAGCTACATAATAAAACCCTACCACTGATTTAGAAAACGTTAACCAACACTAGCTCAAAAGTTAAATTGATGGGAGAAATTTCTAAACCATTTTATGTGAAGACTGGTGTTACACAGGGAGATGGACTCTCCCCATCACTATTTAACTATGTTTTTGGAAAGGAAATTACAGAATCTGCAGACCGAAAGTCGAGTCAGAATATAGATCAATCTATCAAGTTAGGCAGAAGTAATATTACAGTATATTGCCTTACCTTTGCAAATGATTGGCAGTTTTAACTAGGGACATTACTACAGCTCGGAAACAAAGTGAAATTCATAAACAAGTTGCGGAAAAAAATAGGACTACAAGTACAATTTGAAAAAACGGAATATTTGATTTGCGACAAACAAGCACAAATGTTTTTGAACACGAATTGTGGAAAAATAAAGAGGATATCTCAGTTTAAATAATTAGGGGAAATCTTACAAGAAAACGGTCTCGAAAAAGCAGTAAACGAAGTTTGCTGTCAAAACATGGCAGCTGCATTCAAATTAACACATAATATTCGTAATAAAAAATCACTTTCTAAATTCAGTAAACTTAGTCATTGCGTCACTGTAGTCAAACCTGAATGTCTTTAAGGAGCTGAAACTTTAATTTTAAATAGAAAGACGGTTATTGAAAAAATTCAAAAGAAAGAAAAAAGGAGTATTAGGGATATATTAGGCCCCAAAATTACTGGTTAAGAAACTCATGGGCTGAGAAGTAATTAAGGAAATAGATGAATACACAGACATACATGGTGATATAAGAAAACGAAGACTTAAGTTTTATGGGTACATTAGAAGAATTGCACCCACTAGTTTGACAAAACAAATAGTAGAATAATAGGAAAACAGAAGTAAGACCAAAACTGAGACAATTAAATAGATCGCTAGGATTAATGAGGATCTTAAAGTACTCGGTATAAGTCAAGCAGACGTTACAGATAGACGAACATTCAGACAAAAGATGTTTCATTGGAAAGTAGGTCAGAGGGAAATTAGAAAACGAACAGCGACACCGTAGTTAGATTAAAGAAAGATACTTTATTCTGAGAGGACGAAACAAATTTGGACACAAAGGAAAGCTAACGATCAAAAGCGACATTGATTGATTGTATCTCGCATAGTTCTGTTGGGCCCATACGTGAATAATAATAATAAATAAAAAATCCGACAAAATAACTGGTAAAGAGTAAAAAGTATGTATTGCCCTTTAAGTTTTAATATAAGTAGAATTATTTAGCTCCAATCGTCATCGCGTCGCGAGACTGTTAAGTAAATAAAACAAAAGAGTAAACATCCAAAAATCGTAAAGTATGAAATTTAAATACAAGTAAACTACCTAGACCACGTAGGTAAATATCAAATCCACAACATCTTATCGTGAAGGCATTAATTAATTTGTTCCTAAAAATTCGCAATGCAACCACAACCGTCAACGACACGCGCCCTCACGCGACTACATATTCGGTTTGTCATGTGACGAGTGCCGCATACCACGCACCACGCGTCAAGCACTCGGTCCTTAATGAAGTGTGAGTTAACTCGCTGCCACCAAACCCCTGCAGGATGTGGGACTCGTATCACAGACTAATGCATGAAAATAGATTCGTTAGTAATTAAGTAAAAATGTGATATGAAAGAACTCCATTCTTTGAGAATGACAGACTAATTAGAGACGGATTGGTTTCATATTTTATATTGTAAGTAGTTATAATGTCACTAGCTATTTTGAGGTGTGGATGCTGCACGCGCAGGACTGGAAGAGATGACGCCAAACAAAAGGGGCTGACACCCAGTAATAACGGAAGTATGCTGTTAACTACTGGTTTTTTCCCAATGAAATTTAAGTAGCGATTCCGCAGAGTGACGACGCTGGGATCGTAATAATCCTATTTGTGTTAAAGGGTTAATACTTTTACTCTTGTTTCATGCTTTTTAAACTTTGTATTTTACTAGTAGACATGGTACGATCGACACTGTATCTGCACATTCACACAAATACTTCCCGGAACGATCATGAAATATGATGCGATAACTTGTCTCGCTGCAATCTACGAGTTCTGACGCTCGATGGATTTTCATAAGTATTATTACAGATGCAAGATTTTGGCAATACGATATCACACGTCTCGTTATCTTTGGCATTTTGTAAATAAATGTGATTAAATTTAGTTGAGGAGGTGATTTAAGGCAACTGACCACAAACAACTATCAGTTTTAATTTCATAGATTACGTTTTTGGCCGAATTGATTTACTCATCTTAGGTTAAGTATAATTAATACAAATTTAATTATGCTACGGTGAAAAGTTCGTAGATTTAGCAACACGCTGCCTAAACTGTGTGGGAGAAACCATTTGATCAAGTACTGAAGTGTAGACTTCAAACAGAACTATAAAAAAGTCAGACAGAGAATGTGTTTATCTTTCACAATTGAGTCACAGTAACCATTTTTCTGCTTTGTAGGCGCTGAAATGGGAGCCTACGAAAGACAAAAGTCATAAATGCAGTCAACCGTAAAGATGAAGATATGTTTGCGCTGTCTTTTACGTAGATCTTTTTGAGCCCCATAATCTGTTACTACCTAACGTTATGTGTCTCTTTCGTATTAGGTAGCGTACACCAGGATAGCGCGAGGCAGAATACATTTTTATTTAATTTAGACGATGAAATTTAAACGGCTTACAGACTGTCATGGAACATAGCCAGGAACCATCCCCATCAAACCAGGTTTCAAGTAAAAAGAAACTACATCTACATCTACATGACTACTCTGCAATTCACATTTAAGTGCTTGGCAGAGGGTTCATCGAACCACAATCATACTATCTCTCTACTATTCCACTCCCGAACAGCGAGCGGGAAAAACGAACACCTAAACCTTTCTGTTCGAGCTCTGATTTCTCTTATTTTATTTTGATGATCATTCCTACCTATGTAGGTTGGGCTCAACAAAATATTTTCGCATTCGGAAGAGAAAGTTGGTGACTGAAATTTCGTAAAAAGCTCTCGCCGCGACGAAAAACGTCTATGCTGTAATGACTTCCATCCCAACTCGTGTATCATATCTGCCACACTCTCTCCTCTATAACGCGATAATACAAAACGAGCTGCCCTTCTTTGCACCCTCTCGATGTCCTCCGTCAATCCCACCTGGTAAGGATCCCACACCGCGCAGCAATATTCTAACAGAGGACGAACGAGTGTAGTGTAAGCTGTCTCTTTAGTGGACTTGTTGCATCTTCTAAGTGTCCTGCCAATGAAACGCAACCTTTGGCTCGCCTTCCCGACAATATTATCTATGTGGTCCTTCCAACTGAAGTTGTTCGTAATTTTAACACCCAGGTACTTAGTTGAATTGACAGCCTTGAGAATTGTACTATTTATCGAGTAATCGAATTCCAACGGAGTTCTTTTGGAACTCATGTGGATCATCTCATACTTTTCGTTATTTAGCGTCAACTGCCACCTGACACACCATACAGTAATCTTTTCTAAATCGCTTTGCAGCTGATACTGGTCTTCGGATGACCTTACTAGACGGTAAATTACAGCATCATCTGCGAACAGTCTAAGAGAACTGCTCAGATTGTCACCCAGGTCATTTATATAGATCAGGAACAGTAGAGGTCCCAGGACGCTTCCCTGGGGAACACCTGATATCATTTCAGTTTTACTCGATGATTTGCCGTCTATTACTACGAACTGCGACCTTCCTGACAGGAAATCACGAATCCAGTCGCACAACTGAGACGATACCCCATAGCTCCGCAGCTTGATTAGAAGTCGCTTGTGAGGAACGGTGTCAAAAGCTTTCCGGAAATCTAGAAATACGGAATCAACTTGAGATCCCCTGTCGATAGCGGCCATTACTTCGTGCGAATAAAGAGCTAGCTGCGTTGCACAAGAGCGATGATTTCTGAAGCCATGCTGATTACGTGTCAATAGATCGTTCTCTTCGAGGTGATTCATAATGTTTGAATACAGTATATGCTCCAAAACCCTACTGCAAACCGACGTCAATGATATAGGTCTGTAGTTAAATGGATTACTCCTACTACCCTTCTTGAACACTGGTGCGACCTGCGCAATTTTCCAATCTGTAGGTACAGATCTATCGGTGAGCGAGCGGTTGTATATGAGTGCTAAGTAGGGAGCTATAGTATCAGCGTAATCTGAAAGGAACCTAATCGGTATACAATCTGGACCTGAAGACTTGCCCGTATCAAGCGATTTGAGTTGCTTCGCAACCCCTAAGGTATCTACTTCTAAGAAACTCATGCTAGCAGATGTTCGTGTTTCAAATTCTGGAATATTCCATTCGTCTTCCCTGGTGAAGGAATTTCGGAAAACTGCGTTCAATAACTCCGCTTTAGCGGCACAGTCGTCGATAACAGTACCATCGGCACTGCGCAGCGAAGGTATTGACTGCGTCTTGCCGCTTGTGCACTTTACATACGACCAGAATTTCTTCGGATTTTCTACCAAATTTCGAGACAATGTTTCGTTGTGGAACCTATTAAAGGCATCTCGCATCGAAGTACGTGCCAAATTTCGCGCGTCTGTAAATTTTAGCCCATCTTCAGGATTTCGCGTTCTTCTGAACTTCGCATGCTTTTTCCGTTGCCTCTGCAACAGCGTTCGGACCTTTTTTGTGTACCACGGGGGATCCGTTCCATCTCTTACCAATTTATGAGGTATGAATATCTCAATTGCTGTTGCTACTATATCTTTGAATTTGAGCCACATCTCGTCTACATTCGCATAGTCAGTTCGGAAGGAATGGAAATTGTCTTTTAGGAAGGCTTCTAGTGGCACTTTATCCGCTTTTTTAAATAAAATTATTTTGCGTTTGTTTCTGATGGATTTGGAAGAAATGGTATTGAGCCTAGCTACAATGACCTTGTGATCACTAATCCCTGTATCAGTCATGATGCTCTCTATCAGCTCTGGATTGTTTGTGGCCAAGAGGTCAAGTGTGTTTTCGCAAACATTTACAATTCGCGTGGGTTCGTGGACTAACTGCTCTAAATAGTTTTCGGAGAATGCATTTAGGACAATCTCGGAAGACGTTTTCTGCCTACCACCGGTTTTGAACAAGTATTTTTGCCAACATACCGAGGGTAGGTTGAAGTCCCCACCAACTATAACCGTATGAGTTGGGTATTTATTTGTTACGAGACTCAAACTTTCTCTGAACTGTTCCGCAACTGTATCATCGGAGTCTGGGGGTCGGTAGAAGGAGCCAATTATTAACTTAATTCGGCTGTTAAGTATAATCTCCACCCACACCAATTCGCACGGAGTATCTACTTCGACTTCACTACAAGATAAACCACTACTGACAGACACCAACACTCCACCACCAATTCTGCCTAATCTATCTTTCCTGAACACCGTCTGAGACTTCGTAAAAATTTCTGCAGAACTTATTTCAGGCTTTAGCCAGCTTTCTGTACCTATAACGATATCAGCTTCTGTGCTTTCTATTAGCGCTTGAAGCTCAGGGACTTTTCCAGCGCAACTACAACAGTTTACAACTATAATTCCGACTGTTCCTTGATCCAAGCACGTCCTGTAATTGCCAAGCACCCTTTGACATTGCAGCCCATCCCGCACTTTCCCGAGGCCTTCTAACCTAAAAAACCGCCCAGTCCATGCCACACAGCCTCCGCTACCCGTGTAGCCGCCAGCTGAGTGTAGTGAACTCCTGACCTATTCAGCGGAACCCGAAACCCCACCACCCTATGGCGCAAGTCAAGGAATCTGCAGCCAATACGGTCGCAAAACCGTCTGAGCCTCTGATTCAGACCCTCCACCCGGCTCTGCACCAAAGGTCCGCAGTCGGTTCTGTCAACGATGCTGCAGATGGTGAGCTCTGCCTTCATCTCGTAAGCAAGACCGGCAGCCTTCACCAAATCAGATAGCCGCTGGAATCCAGAGAGAATTTCCTCAGATCCAAAGCGATTAAAACATCAACTTTCTTTTTGGAACTACGATGTCACAGGCAGATAGTTAATAGTATGTCATTTTTTCTGGTGAACACAGCAGGGAAGGAGGGAGGTTTTCGTAGTAATTAATACCTGTAGTAGTATATTTGACCAATTTCCACAGGAAAGAATAAATTGCATTTCTTTGCTTAAGGTAATATCTAGCAGAATTTTTCTGTGAATGCAACTAGCCCCCACATTCACAATCAGATTCATTTTTCTGAAAAGAAAGAACTCAGCATATCCCTAACAAGATTTTGACAAATCTGGGGAATAATGGCTGTACTAAAATGTCAACCCCGAGTATTTCGAATGCGAGTCCAATTATTATTATTACTGTGATAATTATTGTATTGTATGGAAATGTATTATTGCAATTTCCTTTAATATGTGAGCCACGTTATCTAAACATGAGAAAATGGTAAACAGTATATATTCCAGTATTATAACTGCAAAATTACAAATTATAAGTGTAAAAATTAGTAGAAATATTAAGTACAGCTGGTTCTTTGAATTTATCTAGGTACCGTCTAATTAATATCCTACCTACGAACAGCGACACCGTAGTTAGATTAAAGAAAGATACTTTATTCTGAGAGGACGAAACAAATTTGGACACAAAGGAAAGCTAACGATCAAAAGCGACATTGATTGATTGTATCTCGCATAGTTCTGTTGGGCCCATACGTGAATAATAATAATAAATAAAAAATCCGACAAAATAACTGGTAAAGAGTAAAAAGTATGTATTGCCCTTTAAGTTTTAATATAAGTAGAATTATTTAGCTCCAATCGTCATCGCGTCGCGAGACTGTTAAGTAAATAAAACAAAAGAGTAAACATCCAAAAATCGTAAAGTATGAAATTTAAATACAAGTAAACTACCTAGACCACGTAGGTAAATATCAAATCCACAACATCTTATCGTGAAGGCATTAATTAATTTGTTCCTAAAAATTCGCAATGCAACCACAACCGTCAACGACACGCGCCCTCACGCGACTACATATTCGGTTTGTCATGTGACGAGTGCCGCATACCACGCACCACGCGTCAAGCACTCGGTCCTTAATGAAGTGTGAGTTAACTCGCTGCCACCAAACCCCTGCAGGATGTGGGACTCGTATCACAGACTAATGCATGAAAATAGATTCGTTAGTAATTAAGTAAAAATGTGATATGAAAGAACTCCATTCTTTGAGAATGACAGACTAATTAGAGACGGATTGGTTTCATATTTTATATTGTAAGTAGTTATAATGTCACTAGCTATTTTGAGGTGTGGATGCTGCACGCGCAGGACTGGAAGAGATGACGCCAAACAAAAGGGGCTGACACCCAGTAATAACGGAAGTATGCTGTTAACTACTGGTTTTTTCCCAATGAAATTTAAGTAGCGATTCCGCAGAGTGACGACGCTGGGATCGTAATAATCCTATTTGTGTTAAAGGGTTAATACTTTTACTCTTGTTTCATGCTTTTTAAACTTTGTATTTTACTAGTAGACATGGTACGATCGACACTGTATCTGCACATTCACACAAATACTTCCCGGAACGATCATGAAATATGATGCGATAACTTGTCTCGCTGCAATCTACGAGTTCTGACGCTCGATGGATTTTCATAAGTATTATTACAGATGCAAGATTTTGGCAATACGATATCACACGTCTCGTTATCTTTGGCATTTTGTAAATAAATGTGATTAAATTTAGTTGAGGAGGTGATTTAAGGCAACTGACCACAAACAACTATCAGTTTTAATTTCATAGATTACGTTTTTGGCCGAATTGATTTACTCATCTTAGGTTAAGTATAATTAATACAAATTTAATTATGCTACGGTGAAAAGTTCGTAGATTTAGCAACACGCTGCCTAAACTGTGTGGGAGAAACCATTTGATCAAGTACTGAAGTGTAGACTTCAAACAGAACTATAAAAAAGTCAGACAGAGAATGTGTTTATCTTTCACAATTGAGTCACAGTAACCATTTTTCTGCTTTGTAGGCGCTGAAATGGGAGCCTACGAAAGACAAAAGTCATAAATGCAGTCAACCGTAAAAGATGAAGATATGTTTGCGCTGTCTTTTACGTAGATCTTTTTGAGCCCCATAATCTGTTACTACCTAACGTTATGTGTCTCTTTCGTATTAGGTAGCGTACACCAGGATAGCGCGAGGCAGAATACATTTTTATTTAATTTAGACGATGAAATTTAAACGGCTTACAGACTGTCATGGAACATAGCCAGGAACCATCCCCATCAAACCAGGTTTCAAGTAAAAAGAAACTACATTAAAACATCAACTTTCTTTTTGGAACTACGATGTCACAGGCAGATAGTTAATAGTATGTCATTTTTTCTGGTGAACACAGCAGGGAGGGAGGGAGGTTTTCGTAGTAATTAATACCTGTAGTAGTATATTTGACCAATTTCCACAGGAAAGAATAAATTGCATTTCTTTGCTTAAGGTAATATCTAGCAGAATTTTTCTGTGAATGCAACTAGCCCCCACATTCACAATCAGATTCATTTTTCTGAAAAGAAAGAACTCAGCATATCCCTAACAAGATTTTGACAAATCTGGGGAATAATGGCTGTACTAAAATGTCAACCCCGAGTATTTCGAATGCGAGTCCAATTATTATTATTACTGTGATAATTATTGTATTGTATGGAAATGTATTATTGCAATTTCCTTTAATATGTGAACCACGTTATATAAACATGAGAAAATGGTAAACAGTATATATTCCAGTATTATAACTGCAAAATTACAAATTATAAGTGTAAAAATTAGTAGAAATATTAAGTACAGCTGGTTCTTTGAATTTATCTAGGTACCGTCTAATTAATATCCTACATTTTTGCAATTTCTTTAGTCTTATTCTACACAAAGTTCATATCAGTAAATTGTGATCGGGGTCCCCACCAATACCCAGAAATGTTTTATAGCCTGAAATTTAGTTTAGAAGTCCCTGTCTCACCATTACACAATCAGTCTGAAATCTCCCGGTGTCTCCCGATCTCTTCCATGTATACGAAATGTCTTTCAAGATTCTTTAGCCAAGCTTATGATTCGTGGAAAATGTTACCGGACGACATTTTCTTTCATACCTTTCCTTCATGTCCATGTTCACCTATTATTTTTCCTTCTCTCCTTTTACCTACCATCGAATACCTGTCTCCCATCACTAATAAGCTTTCGTCTCCGCCAAATATGTAAATAATTCATTTTATCTGACGGTAAACTTCTAAAATCTCTTCATCATCTATTGAGCTAGCTGGCATATGAACTTGTATCAACTGTGGTGGGTGTGGACCTCGTGTCTATCTTGGCGAAGATAATTATTCACAATGCTTTTCATACACTATATGTACCCGGACACGCCGGCCGCGGTGGTCTCGCGGTTCTAGGCGCGGAGTCCGGAACCGTGCGACTGCTACATAAAGTTTGACACTGACGGCGGCGGTGCACAAATGCTGCGCAGCTAGCGCCATTCGACGGCGAACACCGCGGTTCCTGGTGTGTCCGCTGTGCCGTGTGTGTAATCATTGCTTGTACAGCCCTCCCGCAGTGTCCGGAGCAAGTATGGTGGGTCTGACACACCGGTGTCAATGTGTTCTTTTTTCCATTTCCAGGAGTGTATATGAAGGTAAAGATTTTTTTTATTTCAGATGTCCTAACTAACAATGCCTTTTGGTCACAGGTTCATTCAACAAAGCGTCTGGCTCGTGTTCTTGTATTCGACTGTAAGTCCGGTTTCTATATGGAATTATAGTATTACTGCTTTTTTTAATTATTTCATTGCAAATGGCGTTTAAAGCATCTTGTCGTATTGAGGAAGACCCATGCCAGATGTGTACGTTGAATCACACTTCCACACACAGAACAGTTACACTTATGCTTTCTTGTTTCGTAGCGTTTATAGTTGCTGGGACTTAATTAATTAATTGTGTTACCGGAAATTTCCTTTCATTCTTTGTTGTTATTCTATGCAGTCAGATTGCGTACTAATATTATTCAGGGCCAACTGGTTACGAGACTGCGTAACCGGACAAACAACGTCTAAAATTAAAATTATTAGCATCTTATTTAATTAAGCCCCCATGCACGTGGCGACCCTGCCAGGATTGTCCCTTGGAATTCTTTTCATATTAAAAATAACAGACAGCAGTATTGTTATAGTAATTTGTAGTTTAGTAATTGTCGTCTATATTGCATGTGTAGAATTGGTAACTGAATATTTGTAGTTGTCTTGTCATTCTTTTAATAGTATTTTGGCAGAATTTAATTTTTGATATCTTGTATATGGGTTTGACAATTTTTTGCAACTATGAAGATTTTAATTGTTAGTTAGGTGTGTTTTTCGGGAAGAATTTCGTGTGAATGGTGTTGTTGGTGATAATGTGTTATATTCTGTGTAGTTTACGTATTGTGACGAGTTTTGTATGTTTTGTAAATGATCACGCGATCGATGAAAAAGGAAAAAATGATGGATAGTGAGAATGACGAAATTGTTAACATGGCGAACTCGCCAACACATGAGAAAAGTATGATGAGTAATGAAGTAGAAAACACTTTAATAAGTCGGGAAAGTAGTCCGGAACCAGTTCAAAATTTTTCACAATAAAAAAATTTTCTGAACTCGAGATTAACGACAGAAGATTCTGGAATTTTATCGAACACAGACAGCTTTACAGCTACGACGAAGGAAGTTGGTTTTGCGGGAAACGTTAGGGGCGTAAGGAATTTCGAGCCAGTTAATACGGAGCAGTTGATGAGTGCAATATTAAATTTGGGATCTGAATTAAAAACAGTGGCAACACGGTTAGAAACTGTTATGGGAACAATGGAAACACGGTTAGACTCACTGGGATCACAGTTAGGATCTGAATTACAAAGAGTGGGATCACAAATAGGAACAATTAAAACTGATATGGGAACAATGGAAGCACAGTTAGACTCACGAATAGGGACATGTTTCAGAAACATGAAAGATGAATTAAAGAAGGAAATTAGAGAAGAAGTACAACCGATTGAATGCTCACAATAATAGATTAATTTCAATAGAAAGCAGACAAAAGGAACAGAATAGAGATCGATTGATAGTACAAAAATTTTCAGAGTTTAATTTATAATGTGCACACGATGAGGAAGAAACATTTGAAAGAATCGAGGAATCGGTACCAAATGACAGAATAAATAACCTAACAGAACAGTATGAACAGTTAACTACTAAATGTGTCAATACTGAAACCTAATTCGCGACACTTACGGAAGACGTAAATAAACAGAAAGAACAAATAGGCGACTTTTCGGAAAGAGTTGAGGAGATTTCAGATAAACTGACAAGTCTTGATTAAAATGGGGACAGAGATTCAGATGATACAGCTCCATTGCAATTTGTAGAAACAGAAGAGTACCAGAATATAAATAAACATGTTGAAAATCAGGGAAAATTTAATGAACGCGTTAAAAGGGAATTTGAAGCGTTACGAAAGCAAGTCAAACAAATTGAAAGCGAAATTGTAGGAAAAGACAGCAGAAGAAATTTAGAATCATAGATAGCCGAGGGCATTGAAGAAAATAATTTATTTCATTTACGAGATGCAACGAGAGAGCGCCAGGCGCGCGAACTTGACAATAATCGACATTCGGAGTGGGACAGATGCGGTAGGCCTTTGTCGCCACGAGGCGAAAACTTTGACTATAAACACTTTTTAACTGCTCGGAAATTTAAGATCTTTCGCAATTCTAAGACTGACATACATCCATGTTCATGGTTGGATCAATTTATGTACGCACCTCCACCAAATTGGCCACTAAGTCACAAACTGGAATTTATGGGCGGCTATTTTAGTCCTCAGGGGATTCGCAATACTAAGTGAATATGTGCCGTAGCGTGCACAGGGCCCCGAGCTGTAGTGGTGCTGTTTCCCTTTTAGTTTTCTGCACCGCTACCTACTTTTTTATTATTCTTTGTATCTATCAAAACAACTCTTCAACTATCAGTCTATCTAAAGAGTTGGTAAAGACTAACCGGATATGACTACTTTACCCAAAAGTGATTTCGGAAATTACCGTTTGGACTTACTATATCTTCGGCAGCATTCATTCGTAGTTTAAACGAAATTTTGCCTGTTTGTCTTCGTGGCAATATTACTTCATATGTTGACGATATTCTTATTGCTAAACGTTCTTGGAGTGAGCATAAAAAAATTTGGATTCATTGTTACGTATTGTTGCAAGAGTTGGCATTACAGTGAACTTGGAAAAATCTGAATCTTGTCGCTCTCAGGTGAAATTTCTTGGTCATATTATTTCTACAGAAGGTATTCTTCCTGTTCCAGAATAACTCGACGCTATTGGTAATTATGCTGTTCCTACTACAGAACGTGATGTTCGTAGTTTCCTTGGTTTCTGTAATTTTCTTAAACGCTTTGTTAGATTGGATAATTTGGCCACACCTCGTTTATGTGAACTATCTGGAAAGAATACTAATTGGTGTTGGGGTGAGGAAGCTCAGTCAGAATTTGAACAACTTCGTGATGCTTTAGTTTCTGCTCCACTTCTTTCACATCCGGATTTATCTAAAGATTTTTTTGGTGACGGACTCTTCATACAAAGGCCTAGGTGCACACTTATTTCAACAGATAGAAGAAAACGGCGTTGTAGTACAGAAAACTATTGCATTTGGAAGCTGCGTTCTCTCTAAATCAGAAAAGAATTATTCGATTACGGAACTTGAAGCCTTGGCTGTTGTTTGGGTTTTCACAAAATTTGTCATCTTTTTGTACGGCAGATATACTAAGGTTTACACCGATCATCGAGCTCTGGAATTTCTTATGTCAGCAAAAGTAACACATGGAAGATTGTGACGATGGCCGCTGTATCTACAGGAATTTGATTTTGGGATTGTCTACATACAGTGTTCTTCAAATATTATTGCCGATGCTTTATCACGTGCACCTATGGGTTTGAAAGAAAGTGCTGAGGAGGACTGCAAAGCAAACAATTATTGTTTGATGTATATTCAAGGTGTTGCGTTTGAAAATTTTATTTCGTCTTCGCTCCAGGACATCGCTAAGGAGCAAAACAAGGATCCAATCTGGAAGGACATTAAGGAGAAATGGAGGAAGGAAAGCGTAGCGATTAGACAGTATTATTTGGTTCGCAGTGATATTCTTTTTAAACGAAAATCGGTCGACAACTCTGTTTGGTTAGTTTGCATTCCTGGTGAGTGGTTAATAAATTGATTTGGTATACACATTGCAGTTATGCACACTTTGGTCCCAGAAAATGCTTTCATAAATTACAAGAAAATTGCTACTTCAGTAACATGGAAAAACGTATTCGATTTGTTCTTGCCAAATGCAAATTATGTCAAAAGGCTAAGCCGCCAACTATTTCTCACAGAGCACCGTTGTTTCCTATCATTCCAGCGAAATTGAAGGACATGGCTGCAGTCGATTTGTTCGGTACAGTGGTTTGTTCTACTAATGGTTTTGCGTAGATTTTGGTAGCAGTGGAATTGACATCAAAATATGTGTGTTTTACACCTTTACGCAAAGCAACAGCTCGTCCAGTATCTAATGCTTTCGTTAAACATTTTCTTAAAGAAGTGGGACATGTTGATAAGGTTATATCTGATAATGGATCACAGTTTCGCTCTAAAATTCGGCTTCGTACTCTACGGCGTCGTAAGATTAAACCAATTTTCATTTCACTTTTTCACCCTCAATCTAACGCTTCAGAGAGATGGATGAAGGCAATCAATAAATTGTGTCGACTTTATTGTCATCAGAATCACAGAACGTGGGATCAGTATCTTCATATTTTTCAAAACATTCTGAATGAACTCCCTAATGATTTAACTTCTTTACCGCCTATATTGATATTAAAAAATAAAGCACCGACAAATCGCATTTCTGAAATCGTTCCTTTTCCGCCTCGCGGAAATTGCGGCATTCTAAAGTATTCAATCTGGCTCTACAAAATATTGCATCTGCGGCTGCTAGAAGAGAAAAATCAACTAAACGACCTGGTCGTTTAAAAACCTTGTCAGTTGGTCAAAAAGTGTTAATTAAGTCTCATCGTTTGTCTCACAAAGGAAAAGGCTTGTGTCGCAAATTTTTTCTGTTTTTATAACAGTCAATATATAATTCCAAAAATAATTCATGATAACATTATCGAAGTAAAAACTCTTAAATCTCGGCGGTATAAGGGAATACATAATATATCGAACGTTAAAATTTTTGTGGAACGACATACTTTTGAGAAAATAACAGTTACACGTAAATACACGGAGAGTACAAGGATACCGCGCCGTGTTCCGGCGGCGGCACATACTCAAAGCAACAGTCAAGTCTGCGCACCGCACAAGGTAGTCGTTGACCGCAAACAATTACTTCCTACGTTAAGCGTACCTACAGCTGATCGAGAGCTCAGTGCGAATGTACTGACACCCGTAAACAAATACACAGTCTAATTTCCTCGAATAAATTCAGTATAAAGCTATAGTGACTTGATAAATTATGTTATTAACGTTCAGTATTTTTCAGGATACAGTTGTATAAAATATTTAAGAACTTCAGGTAAATTCTGTGTGTGTCCGACGTTAAGAGGACTTGCCATCGAGAAAATTTCAGGAAGAATGTAATTTCGAAGAAGAAAGTAATAAACTAAAAAGGTAACTATTAATTGAGTTTATTTTTCAGGTAACCTATTTCTACTTAGGTATGTACTTTATATGTAATTTCCTGCTCCCGATTACGTGATTTATACTTTGTGCTAAATTTTATGTTCTATGAATTTACTTGTGAAGCGACGTGCTTGCGTAGATTTGCTGATTTTGACGAAGTTTTAATAATGAACAGGGTTGGCTGCTATTCTTTTTCACTGATGTCACATTTCTTTTTATTATGTGCCTGCTGTGCTTATTTATTTATATTGTAATAGTCACCTGATCAATTGTGCTGATATGGTTATGTATGTAAGTTATACTTTGTGATTTATCTGCTTGCGCCTTCATGTTTACTTATTAAAATTACACATGAACATTTATTTGCTTATGCTGATATGATGCTAATGACCTGTTTATTATGTAAGATATATATTTGCTGCTTTGCGTATCGGTTGCATATTTACACATTTACACATTTCTGTTTTGTTGTCATAACTACTCTTTAATTTGGTATATAGAAATGCTTGTATGCGGTGTACGAACATGGAGTTTGGGTCACTCTATGGTATTAATTATAGATTGTTCGCTTGGCAGAGGTTCGTTTTAGGGATTGTGCTACATCCACTTGTTGACATTCTGTTCTCTACTGGTATATTTGCTCGCTATTGCATGTTTTGTTTACACTCAGTGCTTTATATTTTAAGATAAGAAAATGAACTGCTTTAGTTCTACGAACGACACTGTTACAAGAAACTTCATCGAAGTCACATGAGCTGGAGGTTTTATGGAAGCTGTATAAATTTATGCTAATAGGAAGGAAGCTAACGAAATGACATACGAACACTAGGTTTAGATCATTGACAGTTATTACATTGAATTCTTCATGAGCAATTGAAATAGCAAATGACACTTGACACAAGAAATACTCCACATGTTTGCTTCTGTTTTGCCATGATACTTGAAATGGTGTACACAGTGTGAAATATTACGATCATTCTCAGTCTGTACTCGTACTTACTTACTGAAAGTTATTCAAACTAAAGGCTGTTAGAGGTCATGTATGCATTTCTTTTATTTAGTGATGGACAAGGTAACCAAAATATATTTTATAATTCATAATGAGTAGAAGATTCGGGTCAGATGGATTCTACAGAGGTTGTGTGCGGACATTGTGTCTTTGGATTATTTTGGGTGAATTGAAGTTTGCACTAGGATTTTATCTGTACTTGTTCGAGGAAACTGACTAGAGGAAAGAGTTGTTATGGAAGTGAAATGATATGGTGATAAGGTTCATATGTATCGACGTATTGAAGAGATATTGAAGTATTAAGATTATGTGATGCTGATGATTATTGAAGTTTTGGTGGATAAGAGGTAAAGTAAGTGAGATGCATATTTTTTTGTTGGTTTATACGGAACAAGGAGGATGAAGATGGCAGACTAGAACAATCAAGTTGAAGAAAGATTGTCTACCCACACACTTTGTTAAATCAATAAGTATTTTTTTTTTTTTTTTTTTTTGAGAAAGGAAGTATTTGCATATCATGGCACACTGACAGTTGTTCAGAAAAAGTTCGCTTGGCAAACATTGGTCTTCTCATGATGACTATGACGTTGACTAACTATTATTGACTGTTATACACTGTACCACTACTACTTGATACCCATATTGAGCATCAAATTTTGACAGAACTGCATTTACACAGTTAACACCATTCAATTACACAGTAATACTTAAATGTGGATGAAAGATGAGTGAGTGTGTTTTGTGTGTTTTCCTTTGCTAATCCCAAATAATTGGTACCAACATATCTCCTAAATATTATTTTACTTGTTTGTTGTGGCTTACACTGACACCCATAAATATTATAGGTTTACTGACAATTGTGTGTTTGTAATAGTTAATGTTACAATTATCTGATATTTGTGTGTTTATTATAATTTCTATGTTTAGTGTAAGAGCACATATATTACTTTTGTAAAAGCAATTGTGTGTGCATTCAAACTGTTGTTCGTGCATGCACCTGTTCAACATTGATTGGTGCCACTTGGAAATGTTCAATTTCTGCTGAGGAGCTCTGATGAACTGTCTAATTAGTGATAGTGAATATTATGGACTGTTACCTGCACCTGTTCAACATTACTGGGTGCCAGTGTTGGAACTGCAACTACTGATTATGTCACTTGTTGATGTCTGCACCTGTTCAACATTGCTGGGTGCCACTGATGGAACTGCTGCTACTGAGATAATATCACTTGGTGTTGTCTGCGCCTGCTAGCCATTTCTGGGTCCCATTGTTGGAGCTGTTTAAATACTGCTGATGAAATGTTATGGGACTGCTCTTTGCACCTGTTGACCATTGCTGGGTGCTACTGCTCGAACTGCCAACTACTCTATTTGTTTATTGAACTATTGAAAGGATTTTATGTGAATATTTGTATAAACTGATTTTTTGTGTGTTTACTGTTTATGAAATGTTATGAGACTCTTACCTGCACCTATTCGTCATTGCTGACGCTATTGATTGAATTTTTTAACCACATGATACTTGTGTAAACTATTATGTAAAATCACATGTATGCAAGCATTTGTATTCCTTACTGTATTTTATATATTAGGTTATTGAATTGTCAGTGCAAAGCCGAAATTTATTTGTTTATGTGGTATTTACTTATTTAATATTATCTTTTTTTTTGTCTGTATTTTTTTGGACGAATTTGGTGGTATTTTCACCACCAATACTGGCAAAAATACCATCAAATTCTAGCCCATGGAGGAGGGGCATATGAAAGGATGCTACACTGAGTCACAGCGCCAGAGATTGCGCCAAAGGGTATTATTCAGCCGCCTCCACTGGCAGTTGCAGCTGAGAAGTTCCTCTGGGCAGTTGTAGTTCCGAGGTAGGCGTGATGAGTGCTTGTTGAGACGATGTCGATAGAGTACTAGTTGTGAGCATGTCGTGTGCAGTTGTTCTGTTGGGCAAGACACCAGATGTTATTCGATTGGGGATGTTGTAATGATCAAAGTGTATTTGTAGTCAATAGATATGAAGGTAAAGAAAATTTTTTATTTCAAATGTCCTAAATAACAATGCCACTTGGTCACAGGTTCAGTCAACAAAGCATCTGGCTCATTTTCTTGTATTAGACTGTAAGTCTGGTTTCTATATGCAATTATAGTATTTATGTTTTTTTAATTACTTCATTGTAAATGGCGTTCAAAGCATCTTGTCGTATTGAGGAAGAACCGTGCCAGATGTGTACGTTGAATCACACTTCCACACACAGAACAGTTACATTTATCCAGAATGAGATTTTCACTCTGCAGCGGAGTGTGCGCTGATATGAAACTTCCTGGAAGATTAAAACTGTGTGCCCGACCGAGACTCGAACTCGGGACCTTTGCCTTTCGCGGGCAAGTGCTCTACCATCTGAGCTACCGAAGCACGACTCACGCCCGGTACTTACAGCTTTACTTCTGCCAGTATCTCGTCTCCTATCTTCCAAACTTTACAGAAGCTCTTCTGCGAACCTTGCAGAACTAGCACTCCTGAAAGAAAGGATATAGCGGAGACATGGCTTAGCCACAGCCTGGGGATTGTTTCCAGTCCCATAGTAAGTTTAAATTATCAGTATTTTCAGTTAAGCATCAGATAATCATTTCCTCCACACAAAACACAATGAACGATGACAGAATGACACCTTATTGCATCATTAGGTAATAGAATATTTATTTCGAAGTTAAGTGCATAATAGCTACTTTTGTTCTTTATTTACTTATCAGAAAGCATACTGGTGCAAGGCTAATGGCCGTGACATTCAAAATTAAGAAGGAAATTGTATTGGTTTTATGTACAAGAATTTAACATTGGATACTATTGTTACTTTATTTAGAAAGTGAAAATGGTCTAGCTTTGTTTATTTATATATATGTAAAAATATAAAATAATGTGAAATAAGCTGTAGCCAATCAGATGGACGGCTTCAGGAAAGGGAACTGCGCTAGTCAGTTGAGCGAGCATATTCGACACGCGGGAAACGCGGCCGGGGACGGGAAAGGACAGTGCTGGTGCAGACTCGAAAGCGGGCAGTTCTGATCGAGACACCAAAGGGGTGCAGACGCGAAAGCGGGAGGCTGGTTTTTAGTCAGCTAGGAAGTGAAACGACTTAGAAAATTTCGCTTTGTGTGGTATCGCGGGACTTAGTCTCTGTGCGGTGTGTGAACTCTAACTTTTAGCGTAGATAACTTGTATTTCACGATGAGAACTTGAATGGTCGAACTGTGTCAAATGGATATGTAAAAAGGGGAAAACTTTCTACCACACATTTAGGGGGCCAAATACCGTGGATTGCCCATAGCCTCGAACAGTATAGTTAGTAGTAAAAAGGACACAAATAGGAGGTAAAGCGAAAGTATTAATACTGCTCTAAGTCGCAACTACAGTGTAGACACGCCGGTGTATTGCGTCAGGATCAAAGAGCACACAGCAGCTCGTTTGACATGTAATAAAGCGTGGAATGACTGCGCTCAGAATGAGGTTCCTCCAAACCAGGCGTAGAGCACCAACAAGTGTAATGATATTTCAAGAGAAGAGCAATGGCTGAAAGAGAATCCCATGAAATAAAAATAATAATAATGTCCTCATAGATAATGCAGTAAAAGGCGTGGAATTGAGGATGACACTACTCAGCCAATTATATGACGTTCAAAGCCAACGGGAGTGAGAATGTAGGGAAAGGATGGATGAGAAATGTAACGAGGAGTTAATGACCTATATCGACCCAGACGGAATATGTAGATTTAAGAAAGAAAGTGCCGTGGAAAGTATGCACACTGCTCAGAAAATTAATTGCAGTATCACTGAAAATAGTCAACCTAATTACGATAGTAAATGGAACTGGAGGTGGAGGGGCATGACAGAGGAGAGTGGCCGTATACTTTTATTATTAGAAGAGCACGATGATTGTGCGTTGTATAAGGTAAAAGCTGAAGCTGAAAGGTTTGATCTTAGCAACGAAGAAAATGAAATTGTTTCTTAAATCATAAAACCACTTCTACATGCAGAGGCAAGTAGCAAGATTTGCCAAAACACAAAATACAGTAAAGCAGTCAGCAGTCAGTATCGATTCAATCTGTACTTGGTTTCACGTCTAGGTTTCAGCTACAGGAAAGCTATCCTCATTACTAGAAAATATATGAAATGCAAATGAGTAGAGCACTGAAAGACATGAAACTAAAAATCTTATACAGAAAGTAAGTCATATGGGCTCAGGAACATCAATTGACAACATCTATACTGTAGCTGTAATGTAGATCTGCAGTGAAGTACAACTGAATCGCGACTAGTTGGTGACTTCCTTCCTATATAAAACCCTTTACGGTCACAGTGCGCAACGGTTACAATCGAATTCAACCAGATGAAAAAGAAAGAGAAGCCTGTAAATAAAAATGCAAAACGTACATCATTGTTACAAAGACTGTAAAGACGTTGTCATCATAAACCCTAAGTAATGAAACAACGCATTTGCAACATGTATTGAAGCCTGCAAAAGATAATGCAGTCAAAAATCAGATATGACCACTGGGTAAAGAAATCAAGGTAGTTATGAACAGCATTCCGTGTAACGATTTTATGGCAGAACGGGATTTGTTGTGGGAGGATATCAAAGAGGTGAAAATTAAGGTCGTTAAATAGACCATTGTACTAGTTAGAGGCTAATACAATGCTACATGAATGAGCTAGGTGGGCTATGTAGATCTATATAGATCTAATAAGTCAGTAAAATAAAGAACTAACGGATACGTGACTTCAGTGGCGAGATCGAACGTGTTTACAGTCAGAAGCAAGAATGAGGAGGTATGATGAGATTTTAAGTGTAATAAAATTTAAACCTAATGAACTTGTTCTGGTGAAAGCACATGAAAACTGGTCGAAATATTACTACAGACCGATACTACACATCGGTGGATTTGGCGGAAGAGTTATACCAAGACTACAAAGTTACTACAGTAGGAACTCTCCAGTCGAACAGAAAGCATATTCCAGACATAATGAAGAACACGTCAGATTGAGAGCTATATTCATCAATGTTCTTGTTCTCAGACCCACCTACAGGTAGGCCTCCAGTAACTTTGGTGTCCTACATAGCAAAAACGAAACCAGGTAAAATCCTACTGGTGTTATCAACAACGCACCAAGATTATGGCACTGTTGAAGGAGAGAAGAATAAAACAGAGAAAAATGCATATTATAGTTCCACTAAAGGTGAAATTGATACCATTGATCAAGTGGCGCGTATGTACGCCTGCAAGAGGGAAACATAGAGATGGCCTCTATCTGTATTTTACTTTCTCATCGACATTTGTGCTATCAATGCAACCACCATATTCATCCAGAAACATCCAAGATGGAACGAAAAGAAACACAACGCACGGAAACTTTATCTTCTGTAAGCCGGGATAGAACTAGTGAAATTGCAGGTAGAAGGAAGAAGTGCTAATGCAAGAGGGTTATCTAACCAGATTGTTCGATCAATGGAGACTATTCTGCAAAAGAAAATCAAAGAAGTGACAACAGAAGCACGTCATCCTCGTGCAGGGGAAGGTCGGTGCCATATTTGTGTAAGAGAAGCTAAAACAAAGAAGCAGAAGGACAACAATCTAAGTAAACCAAAACAGCATTGTGGACAGTGTCATAAACATGTGTGTAACACACATTCAGAAAAAATTGTGAAGTTTGTCTCTTGCCTTAAAGTTGAGAACTCAGTAGTCTATTTTATATGAACACATCTGTGTTTTGTATTGTAATATGTAAATTTTTTATTCACTCAATCCAATATTTATAACAATTAACAACATTTATAAACCGATGCCTTAGTTAAAACACATAAACCATTTTGAAAGTTGTAATTTTTCGTCAGTAAGCGTTTTTTAATACTACCCCCCCCCCCCTTCTAGGCATCCTAGATAGAATAAAAGGGCTGGAAGTCCTAGAGTTAATTTGAAAAATTTAAAATAATGACTCTCTTTGTTGGTGTGAAGTGGTCGTCTTCAGAATGAGATTTTCATCCTGCAGTGGAGTGTGCACTCATATGAAACTTCTTGGGAGATTAAAACTGTGTGCCGCACCGAGACTCGAACTCAGGGCCTTTGCCTTCCGCGGGCAAGTACTCAACCATCTGAGCTACCCACGCACGACTCACGACCCGTCCTCACAGCATCAAGTGGTTGTCTTGTTACAATGCCTTCAGGCATCTCGATTTCTATGGCTATTTTGAACTTATTAGCCATTGTTCGGATTTCGAAATGTAGCTTGAAGTACGGTATTACAAAGAGCTCAATAGTGCAGAGAACAATATCGCGGTAAAATCAAAGCATGTTTCGATGTAACTACCGATACGTTCTTCTTGGTGTTGCCAGTCACTTGCAATCCCTTGTGCATGTCTTGCTGTCGCGTCACGGACGTAGTTCGTCGAGATACATTACAAAATAAACACTCTGACAATTTTATATTAAAGACCGGTATAAATATTTGTTTCAAAATACTGGAAAGATACTGCTTGGAGCTAGATTCATATATAATTTTAATTTTTATTTATTTTCTATTAGAAGAATATTGAATTGAAGTTGATGAAAAAAAGTGAATTCTTAAACTGAGGTATACAATACTTTCAAATCATTGTCTACTGCACCATGTGTCCTTTTTTGTCTATACCTTCCCATATAACTGACCTGTTAGCTTTTTCAACTCTGAAACATTTCTAAATTGGGGAGTAATTTCAGGCTTTCATAATCCAAACGTAGTTTTCTCGGGTGGATTAAAATGGGCTCAGAATATTCTCGTACTCAAAGAAGCTGCAGAACAAAGATAAGCAATTTCGTATGCCTCCAGCCTCCTACCACACATCTGCCGTACCACTAACTGTATGGAGCTATTATGGGAGACCAAAGACATCAACGGATTAACTGTGTGCTACAGAGAGACGCAAATTTCTTTTTAGATGGAGTAGATGTCCATTAGAGGAGCTAAAACTCATCTGGAGAGCAGACATGTTGCGGCGTTGTTCCTTTGTGCAAAAAACCGTAGCATAATGAACATCGCAGTCCTGTAATCGCAAGTCTTGCGAAGTGCTCTTCGCGATGACAAAGAGCCGCAGCTTTTAGCACTGCCACCCAAGATACTTTACAGAAGATTCGACAGCTGGCAGTCTGCAGTGCTGGAACTCCTACCAACTATGACAACTGGAGAACGTGTATCATTAACTATGCCAATTGACACATAATTAGATATTTTATTTCACTGTTCTTTTATGTTCCCTTTCCACAGTGCCAGTGATGGGCAATTACTGGACAGAACTCTTCTGTTCAGACTATGCAATTTTCCGAAAACGGTCGTCGATGAGTTTGGAGACGGACAAAAATTTGACAACTGATTCACTGATGCATTTAAACTCAAAGGCACTTCATTATCTGTTGTCGTCTCTAGAGTGAGTGAACAGAATTCGACTTCCAGTCAAGACAGAAGTTTTTGAGGCTGTCATTGGGAATGGATTCCAGATTCTCAAAATCGGCACTTAACAATCCTAACTAGTGGTGATTAATTCTAACGTCTCCAAACTCGATTGCGAGTACATGTTTTGCTATAATGAAACCGCTGAAAACAGAGACCATACGCGGAAATGGAGAAAACCTTTATGAGGCACAAATATTAGTGCAGGGTAGTTTTGAGTAACAAGAGTATAAAACTGACGGTTCGCAAAAGTTCTGTGGGGCAAACAGAAAGTTATCTCCAGTAGGACCTTGCCCAGGAGTTCAAATTCAGGCTCACTACACTGATCTTTTTTGTCTGGGACCATGGAACTGGGTTTGGCTGAGCGACCCAAAACATCATTCTAATCGACCACCGAAACAGTACGTCCTTACGGAATCATAAACATTTACACACTGAAGAGCAGGGACACCGGTGGAGTGAAGAGTTTGCAAATCTGTAAGGCTTGAATTTAGTAGAAGTGTTGCAGACGTTCTCTGGAGCCCTGTGACAGAAGATCCTCTCTATTTAATAATTTTGAAGTCTAGTGTTGGCATGAAAGCTAGAAAGAGACGACATATCTACGGAACGTTTGAATAACCTTATGGTGATTGTCTTGTATCGATAGCGTTCAAATTTTGGTGTGATCTTCCTGCGTTTGCTTTTACTGTTCTGTTCACACACATGTTAAATAATAACTGGATAATATCTCGCTAATAGATCGATGTTTTCTCGACTGCATTTCCCTTTACCGTGTCCTTTTATAGCGATGGATTTATGTGTGTCGTGTAAATAAAATCGGAATACTCCTTAGGTTTTCAGATGTCATTCGATAGTCGTATATCACAACTATTTTGCGTCGTTTGATGCTCTTTTATCTCATCGGTCAGCGACGTCGATTCCGCTGAGGGAAATGTCGAATTTATCGAGGCAAAGAGGTTGCGGGACACAGCAACTCGCTGTAGGCATTGCTCACGGCCACTCGCCTGGGCCAACCACCTAGAGAGCAAAATTCCATTAAAAGCAGCACACGGGAGCTCCACAAGCACATTGTTCACCGAGTGATGACTGTTCACACAATCATCGATGCGTGATGTGGGAGTGTGGCTGCATGCTCCTGGACAGGACAGCGGGTTTTCCATATGAACTATTTACAATGACGGGCCAAAACATTACGACCATTGACCACCACCACGTTGGATGCCCACTGAAAGCGTTGAGGGCACGGGATGCGATGATAAAAGTATGTGAGAGGAGCAAACACGGCCAGGGATCACCCTAGCGAAAATACGGGTTGCAAATAGGGAAATACATAGTGATAAGCGACTTTGACAAAAAGACAGATTATTATTACACAGAGCTGAGATCGATTATTTCCAACACGGAGAAGCTGGTCGAATATTCATTTGCTACTGTCTCGAGCTTCTACGGAAAGAGGTGGAAGGGCAGCGAAACTACCACTAGGCACGGAGAAATGTTGCATCACTTATTTAATGCGCCTCATATTTGGAATGGTCACCTTTCAATGTCGAATGATTGGATTTTTCTTGCTGTCAAATTTCATGTTTATTGTAAATTATTTTTAATAATTAGTTGAATTCAGTTTTATCAACGTGGTACCTACAAAGCTGTACATTGAAAATGTTGCTAGAATCCATCCTCTTTTTTCAAGTAAATGTGCAAATTTTAAAAGAAAAGCTTTCATTAAAATACTTCGGTACTTTGCAAAAGAAATATACAGATTTTGTCACCTTCATATTCTATATTTAGTATTTTTTTCCAGATGGAAATACTAAAGGTAAGTTAGTTGCTGCTCACATCCTGGCATTTAATACAAGAATTATTTGTGTGGTGTATATAAAAGTTATAAAGACGATGACGCAGACAGGTAAAGCAGTGAAAAGTGTTGTTGATATATTTAGCATGGAAATAACTGAGCCCCGTATCAACATAACGCTTCAAGCAAATTATATATTATTTCACAATAGCTACAGTAGTGGTCAAACCATGATTATTGGTTATAATGTTACATATCACTTATGTGACATTCCGAGTTAATAGCAAGTTATAATACCAAAGATTTATTATGAACAGGTACACGGTAGACTTCACAGGTTTGTTCAGAGAGTAAATATTTATAACCTTTCAATAGTTAGTGGTGTCAAATTGACAGACGCAACTAGCCTTTCGAAGAGCAATAATTAAAGAAGACAGACCCTTTAAGGCATGGTTACATTATTAAATGTTTGACAAGAAAAAAGTTTGTCATTGATGAGCCAAAACATCATTGACATCTGTTTAATACCTTCTTTGTCCGTCTTTGGATCCAAATGCATCAGTCGTTCTTCGTATGAAGGAACGGACACTTCGTTGGTAGGTTTGTTGAGGCACGTGGCATTTGATGGCTACGCACAGATAATGTAAATCGCGTAAATAACGGGCCGCTGACTTGCGCACACAGTGATGGTGCCCGGCAGCGACCCATATGGATTCCATTTACATCAGGGGAGTTTCGTCACCGAGACATGAACATGAGTTCACTATAATGCTCCTCAAATCACTGCAGCACCACTGGCTCCGAGACACGGACAGATACATTGCCGAACGATGACATCGTCGACGGGGAAGACATCGGACGTGAAGGGATGTAAAAAATGGTTCAAATGGCTCTGAGTGCTATGGGACTTAGCAGCTGAAGTCACCAGTCTCCCAGAACTTAGAACTACGTAAACCTAACTAACCTAAGGGCATCACACACAACCATGCCCGAGACGGATTCGAACCTGCGACCGTAGCGGTCGTGCGGTTCCAGACTGAAGCGACTAGAACCGCTTGGCCATAGCGGCCGGCGATGTGATGCGAGTGGTTCGCATCTGTGAGCTTGTCTGCGATTACTACCTAAGGTCCCATGTAAGCGCAAGAGAATGTCTCCCACAGCATAATATTGCTCCCAATAGCCTGCGTCCGTGGCGCACTGAACGTTTCGAGCTGCCTTTAATTCGATGACGGCGTTTGTGGAGATAACCTGTAAAACTATTATTGATGTTACCTAAAATGGTCTTATCTGAGTTCCTTGTCGGTTTTTACTTAATGTCATTTGTGTATAACTGCACTCTTTGACGTAACATCCATGGTACTGTTTTGTTCAACATTTAAGATAATTAATCTATGGATGTAATTTCAAAAGCAATGTGTTATAATAAAATTCAAATGTTATATTTTACTGATTCATGTGTAGGGAAAGTAGCTTTGTAATCATGTAAAACTAGGAGGAAAATCCCTCCGCAACGGAACTGGCTAGGCGGAAATAGAAAAGGTGGATCTGGCGGGTGAACTGCAAAGCTCCCTTGTACCATGAGTCAGTCGGTGGCTAGCAGGCAAAGGGTGTGCATGGCAGTCGCACTTCAAAGCTCCTTTGTAGTATGAGTCAGTCGGTGGCTAACAGACAAAGGGAGAGCGTCTTGTGAACTGAAAGAGGTGAGAAGAACTGCAATATTTTATAACATTGCCTCAGAAGTGCTGCGGCTTTTGTTCATGGCATACTGTGATTAGCTCTGTGCTAAAAATCAGACGCTCAGAAGAGAGTTACCAGAGCTTGTTGCACAGGAAGAGCCATTGATACATTCACCGCCTTCTTTAAACAGCATAAGAGATAGACGCTGCGACCACCTTCAACTCAAATTATCGGTTAAGTACTGTATAATTGCAAGGACCAGTAATGTGGTTTCGTTTTTGAAATACTCCACGTATTTTTCATAAATTGGACAGTTAAAATTTTCACTTACAGATTTTGTTTCTGAAATAACAGTTTTACAATTTCATGTGTTATGTAGTTAACACTGTTTCGCATATTATGTTGAGACTAAAGTGTTAAGCCACGATTTGAATCTATCGATAAATTAGTTTGTGGGTCACCATGCTAATAGTTGGGCCACAATATAATAACAGCAATCAAGAATAAACAACATTCTACAATTATTCAAACTATATTACATCCAGGTATTACACGTTCCACTTGAGGTAAATAATATAAACAAGTGAATGTTCCTTGGGAATGCAATAATAATCATTACAAAATATACAATTACTTCATAACTATTTCAATAATAGTAATTTCGTATGAGTAAACTAACAAAAGAACCTCTAGCACAAGTCAGTTTTGTTCCACCATTACTAATCATTTACCCACAATTATTATTATCATCTTACCGTAATGAACAAATAGCAAATGTTTTAGAGAGCCTCTTATTGCCTATTGCTTTAATACTCCTGCGTAGTTCAAATCAAATCACTCGAACATTACTTGCTACATTGTGCTACTGTTTGGTATCTTATCAGCAAAACACGAAACCAATATCAAATAAAGCCAACCCCAATAGTTAGCTTTCTTTATGAGTCATGCTACTGCTGGATACAACTTTGCCTAATTGGGCTGGAGACCATTTCTTTTCACGTAATTACAGTTTATCTGATTACTTACAGAACTTTGGTTCAGTTCCCGTTTACCTTGGTACTGCTTTTTATTTAGCAGAAATTTCTGGAGAAACAGAATTAGTCCGACACCTTACCACTACACACCGCCATGGTCACAAATATAAAAATCCTTTCACAGTGTAACATTATCGGTGTATTAGTATTTTCATAGCAGCCGGTACTGCTTTACGTGGCGTCTCGTAACAAAACATCAGTTAGCTCTTTTCACAGTAAGACACAGATCATGGCATATGTACTAAATGCGAATCAATCGTACTACAAGCACTAAACGTCCAGCGGCACGAAATTCCAGTAAATTGAGTAAACCAAATAACAGCAAATATTAAGAGAGTTTAGAAAGTAAACGGTAATTCATATTCAGTATTAAATGATTCGGAAACAATAGTAGATCAAAGCGAACAGGAGAGATAGAACAGGACGTGCCGAGAAACATCATGAAGCTCAATAGCAGCTACCGGAATGAATACACAGGCAGCGCCACAGAACGGCAATTGGCTTGCATGGAACACCACGCGAATGCAAATTTTTAGATTCAGGTCGTAGCAAATAAAACACGAGTCAAAGGACCGGACGAATGAGGAAGCTTACGAGGGAGATAATAACTACGTAAATGAATCAACTGATATGTTCAGCACTTGGCAAACAGAGAAAGAACAGAGAATCGCACGATGTAGGATCAGGGAACGAGGACACGGTAGAGCAGGACAGTGAAAAACCGTTAAGCATGAAAGATCTATTCAATCTTTTATCTACAAAAATTAGTAGCAAAATTGAAGCAATAACAGCCCCCGTTCTCAAAAATTAAGTCTTTTCACCTAGTTGCCGCTCTACTACGAGTGCTTTCGTCAGAAGTAAAACATTCCAACTGGTATGTCACGCATAAAAGCGATATTGCGATGTTTCACTTCTGATGACGGCAGACATAGTAGTGCCGAACCCACGTCAAAAGACTTAATTTTTGCGACGGAGGGCTGTTATTGCTTTGATTTTACTTTGTAAACTGTTGCTGACCATGCAGCCATGTTTAAAATTTAAAAGTATTCGTATTAACAGATTAAGGGGTAAGTTAGTGGTCTTGAAAATCAAGTGAAATCACAGGCCTGTAGTATCTATAATTTTTGTATCCCGCCTGGGATACAAGACGGACAATTCATCTTGTGTCTCAGTGCGCGACCGACCAACCGATCGGCCTAAAGCACAGACTCAGATGCAGGAACTAAGCCCCGACCGAGCGACCACTCGCTCAATTCTCTTACTGGCGGAGCGGAAGACTCATTTTGCCGGCTTAAAGGTTGATCCGTACGACAGACATACTAGCACTCCGCACGACAGACAGACACTAACTGCCTAACAAATGCTGACTAGAGACAGATTAGCAAGCTGGGATGCGAGAGACTGACCCAGACTGACTCCTGGCGAGCTCATAGCGCCCCTGAAATGCACGTGAAGAGGTAACCTTTCCACTTGCCCACCAGAGGGAGACACCAAAGCTGCGATTGCCAGCGCGGTGCCACGGCCAGAAACTGAGGGCGACTGCTTCACACTACGCGCTCCCCCGCGCTCTTCAAAACAGCAAGTTTTACCACAGCTCAGTCGTCTTCTGTGGGTCTCCATTTATTTCTCTAAGTAACGTTCAAAAGTCATGGTGCTTTTTCTTACTTTAGGCAAAAAAAATATGAAATGTTATTTTTCGGGTTTGATAGCTCACATGAAAATAAATTTTTACAAGATTATTTGCTTTTATGCTTTTTTGTGGCTTGAGAGCATATTGTTTGGAAATCAGGCGCTAGAACTTTTTCTTGACTACTTAAAAACTTTTATATTTGAGTACTTTCTACGAGAGTGGTGGGGACTATATTCTGTACTTACGTTTTCCATCGCATTGTACATCGTAATTGTATTTTCTGTATTTTTTTTCAATCACATGTACTGTCTTTCACACCATTTACTCTCCAACATCACCTGGTATCGCACGTTTTCGTGTACAAAAACGAGGTTGGAGAGAAACATTCGTCGCCGTACTCATTGAACGTCCCTTCTCACGGCACCGGCACTTGTTCACCAGCTTTCTGACGTCCATTGTGGCGCTAATTTAGAATGCTGCGAAATTTTGTGGCGCATCTGCTTCAGTAGTTTATAAGCCTAAATTACCAGACCTTATAGTCTCATAGTTTTCTTATTAAATCACACATGCTTGCTTTGTGGATTGTACACTGACGGAAGCGGAGTGTTACACCACAGAAACCACGGGCACCTTCCATGCCTGTGAGATATGTTGATTAAAATTTCATTCTTAGGAGAGGGATTTTTTTCACTACAAAATAACAGCGTTTCCTACAGACGAAGAATGTTCTTGGGTACATGATAGCTATTGTTTATGTCTAATGTTATTTCGGTTTATGACATGGGGATCATAACACAGCGGCCCTCCGGAATAGCCGTACATCGTGAGTTTTAAAGCGCCTTTTCTGGGATGGGTTGTTGCTCTGGTCCTAGATGAAATCCGCCCGGCGGATTAACGGCGAGAGTCGGTGTACCGGCTCGCCTGGAAGAAGAAAGCCACACAGCATACTCAGAAGAAGTGAGCGCAAGGTTTATCGCTGCGAAATAGGTCGAGTCATTGGCCTCAGCGAAATGGAAGTTCCATGCCGACAAATCGCACAAACAGTGGCTGTAGTGAAATGCTTGCAAGGGAATGGTGATGAGACGGACTGAGAAAAATAGTGAGGCAACAGGTACGCACGGGTAGTTGTAGAAGAACTACATCGCGAGAAATTTATACACCACGAGAGGTTTATAGGACTATTTGACCGAATATGACCAATTGAAGAATGTGAACAACTATCTACGTTTAGAGGATAGCAACAGCATCTGCACGCCCAGTTAGGAAGAGAATACTGGAAGATGTGTTGAAATTTTGATTTGACATGCGGCATTTACCGCTGACACCATGCCACAAACAACAGAATCTCTTTATGTGGTAGTGAGATGAACGCCAACCTTTCAGTGGATGAGGTGTTGAAAGCCCACAAGAAGCAGTGATTTCGAGACTCATAACTCTCCAACTTCTGTAGTCCTGCTGTGGGAAGCTATTGAATGTGACCATGGGATTGATTTGGAAATTGTTAAAAGGGTGTAGAACCTTTTCCAGTATTTAGCGATAATCGTAAACCGTATGGGCATTCCCTTTAAGCCCAAACTATCAAATAGCGTATTCCAACTAAGTAAATCAAGATCTCACACTACAGTTCACAATAAAATGCCTTTAGAAACATACGGAGCCACGTCTCGCCTACCTGCTCCCCTGGTTCACAATGGATCAAATGGCTCTCAGCTCTATGGGACTTAGCTTCTGAGGTCATCAGCCCCCTAGAACTTAGAACTACTTAAACCTAACTAACCTAAGGACACCACACACATCCATGCCCGAGGCAGGATTCGAACCTGCGACCGCAGCGGTCTCGCGGTTCCAGACTGTAGCGCCTAGAACCGCTCGGCCACAGCGGCCGGTCGCTCCCCTGGTCCACCACCTATTTAACATGTAGGGCGTGTGATGAGAAGAAATAATTTCATACTACACTCCTGGAAATTGAAATAAGAACACCGTGAATTCGATGTCCCAGGAAGGGGAAACTTTATTGACACATTCCTGGGGTCAGATACATCACATGATCACACTGACAGAACCACAGGCACATAGACACAGGCATTAGAGCATGCACAATGTCGGCACTAGTACAGTGTATATCTACATTTCGCAGCAATGTAGGGTGCTATTCTCCCATAGAGACGATCGTAGAGATGCTGGATGTAGTCCTGTGGAACGGCTTGCCATGCCATTTCCATCTGGCGCCTCAGTTGGACCAGCGTTCGTGCTGGACGTGCAGACCGCGTGAGACGACGCTTCATCCAGTCCCAAACATGCTCAATGGGGAACAGATCCGGAGATCTTGCTGGCCAGGGTAGTTGACTTACACCTTCTAGAGCACGTTGGGTGGCACGGGATACATGCGGACGTGCATTGTCCTGTTGGAACAGCAAGTTCCCTTGCCGGTCTAGGAATGGTAGAACGATGGGTTCGGTGACGGTTTGGATGTACCGTGCACTATTCAGTGTCCCCTCGACGATCACCAGAGGTGTATGGCCAGTGTAGGAGATCGCTCCCCACATCATGATGCCGGGTGTTGGCCCTGTGTGCCTCGGTCGTATGCAGTCCTGATTGTGGCGCTCACCTGCACGGCGCCAAACACGCATACGACCATCATTGGCACCAAGGCAGAAGCGACTCTCATCGCTGAAGACGACACGTCTCCATTCGTCCCTCCATTCACGCCTGTCGCGACGCCATTGGAGGCGGGCTGTACAATGTTGGGGCGTGAGCGGAAGACGGCCTAACGGTGTGCCGGACCGTAGCCCAGCTTCATGGAGACGGTTGCGAATGGTCCTCGCCGATACCCCAGGAGCAACAGTGTCCCTAATTTGCTGGGAAGTGGCGCTGCGGTCCCCTACGGCACTGCATAGGATCCTACGGTCTTGGAGTGCATCCGTGCGTCGCTGCGGTCCGGTCCCAGGTCGACGGGCACGTGCACCTTCCGCCGACCACTGGCGACAACATCGATGTACTGTGGAGACGTCACGCCCCACGTGTTGAGCAATTCGGCGGTACGTCCACCCGGCCTCCCGCATGCTCACTATACGCCCTCGCTCAAAGTCCGTCAACTGCACTTACGGTTCACGTCCACGCTGTCGCGGCATGCTACCAGTGTTAAAGACTGCGATGGAGCTCCGTATGCCACAGCAAACTGGCTGACACTTACGGCGGCGGTGCACAAATGCTGCGCAGCTAGCGCCATTCGCCGGCCAACACCGCGGTTCCTGGTGTGTCCGCTGTGCCGTGCGTGTGATCATTGCTTGTACAGCCCTCTCGCAGTGTCCGGAGCAAGTATGGTGGGTCTGATACACCAGTGTCAATGTGTTCTTTTTCCATTTCCAGGCGTGTAGTTTCCGACCAGCAATTTTCACTAAGTAACTAGGACGTGTTTTAGAAGTGGCTACAAATTACTCAAGATTTAATTCGATGGGTGTTTGTTTACATGTTAAACGAACAGAGGAGTGCATTCGTGACATTGGGGTTTGCACGTCATACTGGAATTGAAGAGGTACATCAGTTTCAAATGGATTGAAAGTTTAGTCATTTGACATACGTTATGCAATCACAACAAAGATTAATAAGTGGCGAACTCATGTTTCATGGTGTAACACTTCCCATGTCAGCCAGCATATAACCTGCTAAATCACACATTTCATAAATTTTGCAGCGAACTCTATTTATAGTCCCGTACCATGCCTCATATTTCAGTAACTGGGAAGGTGCACCATCAATCAGACTTGTTTGAGCTCAGATATGTCAGTGCCTGATCAAGAGTGATCTTTTATCTCTATGATCATAATGACCCTAAACTGAATGCCTTCAGATAAGAAACTGATGACCGAAAATAGTCTTCACCTTGCTCTTGAAATTAACAACGTGAACTTCATAGAACAATGTTAACACACTCGAGATTGGTCTGTCACCTAGGATTCGCTAGCTGGACTGCCGTTTTAATGTATATTTGAAAAATAACTGTTTTGTAACTGTGAAAGCAGCAAATTTGTATGATGTTTCACTTGAAATGGTGAAACTTGGTCTGTCTTATCTTAAGAAATCTTATTATAAAATATTAAAATTAGCAGACATATGAAATGTTTCATTAGATAATATTTTTACTCGAAGAAAACATTGCACACGTGGCTCTTAGTGTGATATGTCTTGAATGGTTCTGGCATACAACGACATACATGAATATGGGATCTGTCAGAATGTTTCACGTCTGTGACTGTTACTGGCATCGGAACTCGCTTTATAGACACGTGTTCGGTGCTACTTTTTATGACACTTTTTACTATCAGAGTTGTTTTACGCATAGTCATTTAGGCGATGCAGTACACTCAGGTGACAGAAGTCGTAGGATAGAGATATGCACATATATAGATGGCGCTAGTGTTGCGCACACAAGGTATAAAAAGCAGTGCACTAGCGAATCTGTCGTTTGTAGTCTGGTCATTCATGTGAAAGGATTTCCGACGGCGCCCGGTGTGGCCGAGCGGTTCTAGGCGCTTCAAACTGGAGCCACGCAACCGCTACGGTCGCAGGTTCGAATCCTGCCTCGGGCATGGATGTGTGTGATGTCCTTAGGTTAGTTAGGCTTAAGTAGTTCTAAGTTCCAAGGGACGGATGACCTCAGATGTTAAGTCCCATAGTGCTCAGAGCCATTTGAACAATTTTTGATTTGCAGCTGCAGCTGCAGTTGGGTATAACGCATCGCACATTCCATTCGGGATATTCCGAGATTCACAGCGTCAACAGTGTGCCCAGAACACCACATTCCAGACTTTTCGTCTCAGCACGGAAATCACAGTGGCCGACGATCTTCACTTAACGACCGAGAGCACGGCGTTTACCTAGAATTTTCCGCGCTAACAGACAGGTAACACTATGTGAAATGACCGCAGAAATCAATGTGGGACGTACGACTAACGTATCGGCTCGGAAAGTGCGACGATAGTTTGCGTTAACGGGTTATGGCAGCAGACGACCGTCACAGAGTACCCACTTCGCCAACAGCACGACATCATCTGCAGCGCCCATGCTAGGCGTGTGACGGTTTCGATTGGTCCCTAGACGCTGGAACACCTGGCCTGGTCAGATGAGCTCCTTTTTCCGCTGGCAAGAGCTGATGGCAGGATTCAAGTGAGACAAATACTCTACGAAGCTCTGGACTGAGGTTGTCAACAAGGCACTGTGGAAGCTGGGATGGGCTATGTTTACACGGTATACTGACTGAAAATGTCTCCTTGGTTGCGTGAACTCGGCTGTTCAATACAGAATGTCATTATCAAAACACTTTTCACCTGACAACCTACAGCAGCCTAACTTCTTACGTAATAGAATCCAATACGTTGTCCTCGATGGTGAGTGTTCATCGGAGGTGAGGGTATCATCTGGAGTGCCCCAGGGAAGTGTGGTAGGTCAGCTGTTGTTTTCTATCTACATTAATGATCTTTTGGATAGGGTGAATAGCAATGTGTGGCTGTTTGCTGATGATGCTGTGGTGTACGGGAAGGTGTCGTCGTTGAGTGACTGTAGGAGGATGCAAAATGACTTGGACAGGATTTATGATTGGTGTAAAGAATGGCAGCTAACTCCAAATATAGATAAATGTAAATTAATGCAGATGAACAGGAAAAATAATCCCTTAATGTTTGAATACTACATTAGTAGTGTAGCGCTTGACACAGTCACGTCGATCAAATATTTGGGCGTAACATTGCAGACCGATATGAAGTGGGACAAGCATGTAATGGCAGTTGTGGATAGTCGTCTTCGGTTCACTGGTAGAATTTTGGGAAGATGTGGTTCATCTGTAAAGGAGGCCGCTTATAAAACACTAATACGACCTATTCTTGAGTACTGCTCGAGCGTTTGGGATCCCTATCAGGTCGGATTGAGGGAGGACATATCGCAGATGCAATTCAGAGGCGGGCTGCTAGGTTTGATCATCTCGCAAGTATTACGGAAATGCTTCAGGAACTTGGGTGGGAGTCTCTAGAGGAAAGGAGGCGTTCTTTTCGTGAATCGCTATTGAGGAAATTTAGAGAACCAGCATTTGAGGCTGACTGCAGTACAGTTTTACTGCCGCCAACTTATATTTCTCGGAAAAACCACAAAGATAAGAGAAGATAGATTAGGGCTCGTACAGAGCCATATAGGCAGTCATTTTTCCCTCGTTCTGTTGGGAAATGGAACAGGGAGAGAAGATGCTAGTTCTGGAACGAGGTACCCTCCGCCAGGCACCGTATGGTGAATTGCGGAGTATGTATGTAGATGAAACTGTAGACTGGGCAGACGAGTTCCGATTTCAGTTGGCAAGAGCTGATGGCAGGGTTCAAGTGTGGCACAAATCCTACGAAACAAGGCTCTGTGGAAGCTGGGATGGGCTATGTTTACACGGAATACTGACTGGAAATGTCCTTTGGTTGCGTGAACTCAGCTGTTCAATACAGAATGTCGTTATCAAAACACTCTTCACCTGACAACCTATAGCCGCCTATGTTTCCAATTGTTAATTTACTAGGGCAATTGATTTAGTTGTTACATTACGACATCTTCAAGTCCCCTGACCGACGTATGAGAAGATTCCCATCTCTGGTCCAGTCAAAATAGGGGCCAGCATTTAGTGACTGGTATCCGTAGATTTCTGTTTTATCCGCCTGGCGGAATAGTGACGACGGCCGGTGTGCCGGCCAGTCTGGATGTGGTTTTAGGCAGTTTTCCACATCCTGCTAGGTGAATAAGTGGCTGGTCCCCACGTCCCGCCTCAGTTACACGACTCACAGACATTTGCAACTCATTCACACTATTTCACCATTTATACTAGACGAAGACAGCTGATGTACACTACTGCCGTCCCGGATGGGTCTGGGGTGGCGGCAGGAAGGCATGCGGCCACTGCTTAAAATTAACCACGCCAATTCCGTACTTAACCCTGTGGACCCTGCGCAATGCGGGATAAAGACGGTAGCAAAAGAAAGAAAAGAAAGAATCAGTAGATTTCTGTTTTGACAGGATCAGAGGTCAGAATATTCCTACACGTCGGGCGTGGGTCTTGAATATGTCGTAATGTTGCGCCGAAATTCGTTGCTCAAATAAAATACCAATTGTAAATTTAGACGACTGAAAGGTATTCTGATTCGACAATCTATCTTCACAGAAACTGTTACTTTCGGCTACTTGGAGACAATCTGCCGCTGTTCATCGACTTCGTGATCCCAAACGACTATGGAATCCTTATAGATGACAATGCGCCATATCACTGGGCCACAATTGTTTGCGACTGGTTTGAAGAACATTCTGGAGAGTTCGAGCGCCCAGATCCCCCAACACGAGTCCCGTCGGACATTTGTGGAAGATAGAGAGGTCAGCTCGTGCACAAAATCCTGCACCGTCTACACTTCCGCAGTCACGGGCGTCTATAAAAGCATCAAGGCTCAATGGTTCTGCAGGGGACATCGAACGACTTTTGAATCCATGTCACCTCGAGTTGGTGCACTACGCAGTTTAGAATGTGGTCAGACACGGAAGGCATTCCATGAGTTTTGTCATCTTTGTGTACAACGGCGTATAAAATGCTTTTTGGACATCATAGTTGTGGAGAGAAGCAGCGATTAGTATGATTAATCAGTAATTCAGGAACAGTCTTAATCGCATTTATTATGGTTATAATACCGCCAACCGGTTTCAACCCGACGTAGGGGTCTTCTTCTGGGCGTTTACACTGTGAAATTATAGATATGCGTCAGAAAGGCTCTATTATACAACACGCATATTTAAAATATGTTACCCATTGGTCGACTGCTGGTGGTGCCACTCCTGTCTACATTACGGCAGGTAACTATGCGAGACTAACCCTTCGTATGGGCTTAAATAGCGTACTGAGATCACGTGAATAGACAGCAACACCCCTAGCGGCGATCAACGGCATTTACTACAGTTTGTTATATGTAATTACTAGTCACCTTGATTTAACACTAATTTAAGAGACAGTAAATAACAGAAAACGGAACCACTCCATTTAAAAAGATTTATAACTATAGTGTTAATTTTAAAATAATAACAAATGTTCCATAGTCAACTCGTAAAATTCGTAAAAGTATTACTACAACGCCCTCTAGTCTGCGTGGCGAGGACGCCTGATACACGCTTTGCAATCCATGGCAGCGGCGTCCTCACCACAAGGGGTAGATGGCGTTGTAGTCCTTCCGTGTTAACCGTTTTAGTAAATTGACTGAAATATTTTCTACGTAAATGTACATTGTAATACAAGACGACACCACTTTTTGTGTGTCACAGATTGTTTTACTTTATATTATGACACATATACTTTTACGAATTTTACGAGTTGACTACGGAACATTTGTTATTATTTTAAAATTAACACTATAATTGTAACTCTTTTTAAATGGAATGGTTCTGTTTTCTGTTATTTACCGTCACTCAAGTCACCAAGGTGACTAGTAATTACATATAACAAACTGTATTAAATGGCGTTGACCGCCGCTGGGGGTGTTGCCGTCTATTCACGTGATATCAGTACGCTATTTAAGCCCATACCAAGGGTTATTCTCGCATAGTTACCTGCTGTTATGTAAACAGGAGTGACACCACCAGCAGTCGACCAATGGGTAACATATTTTAAATTTGCGTAATTTTAGTTGTTGTACAATAGAGCCTTTCTGACGGATATCTATGATTTCACAGTGTAAACGCCCAGAAGGTGACCCCTACGTCGGGTTGAAACTGGTTGGCGGTATTATAACAATAATAATTGCGATTAAGACTGTTCTGGTTAGGAGCCGTGGTCTAGGGGACGGGGGGGGGGGGGGTGGGCGTAGCTCAGATGGTAGAGCGCTCGCTTAGCGTGCGAGAGGTACTGGGATCGATACCCAGCGCCTCCAGAATTTTAAGCCGGCCGCGGTGGTCTCGCGGTTCTAGGCGCGCAGTCCGGAGCCGTGCGACTGCTACGGTCGCAGGTTCGAATCCTGCCTCGGGCATGGATGTGTGTGATGTCCTTAGGTTAGTTAGGTTAAAAAAAAAAAAAAAAAAAAAAAAAAAGGGGTAGCGTCTTTGATTCATGATCAAAATGTCTTCGGTCCCGAGGTCGATCCCCGACACTGCCTAAATTTTGATAAATAATCAGCATTGGCGGCGAAGATTTCCGGCATAAGAAGTCAGCCTCATTCTGCCAACGGCCCTGTCAAAGAGGGCGGAGAAGCGGATAGAGGTTCAGGGCACTCTCTTGTCCTAGGGATGGGAAATTGCCCCTAAAGGCGGAAGAATCAGCAATGATCAACGACATGAGGATGCAGAAGGCAATGGAAACCACTGCATTAAAGACACGTGACGTGTATCCACAGGACATGTGGCCTGTAGCTGAAGAAGTGTCATGATGATCTCTCCATTGGCAAAAGATTCCAGAATAGTCCCCCATTCGGATCTCCGGGAGGGGACTGCCAAGGGGGAGGTTACCATGAGAAAAAGATTGAATAATCAACGAAAGGATCATGTTCTACGAGTCGGAACGTGGAATGTCAGGAGCTTGAACGTGGTAGGGAAACTAGAAAATCTGAAAAGGGAAATGCAAAGGCTCAATCTAGATATAGTAGGGGTCAGTGAAGTGAAGTGGAAAGAAGACAAGGATTTCTGGTCAGAGGAGTATCGGGTAATATCAACAGCAGCAGAAAATGATATAACAGGTGTAGGATTCGTTATGAATAGGAAAGTAGGGCAGAGGGTGTGTTACTGTGAACAGTTCAGTGACCGGGTTATTCTAATCAGAATCGACAGCAGACCAACACCGACAACGATAGTTCAGGTCGCAAGCTGAAGATGAACAAAGTGTATGAGGATATTGAAAGGGTAATGCAGTACGTAAAGGGGGACGAAAATCTAATAGTCATGGGCGACTGGAATGCAGTTGTAGGGGAAGGAGTAGAAGAAAAGGTTACAGGAGAATATGGGCTTGGGACAAGGTATGAAAGAGGAGAAAGACTAATTGAGTTCTGCAACAAGTTTCAGCTAGTAATAGCGAATACCCTGTTCAAGAATCACAAGAGAAGGAGGTATGCTTTAAAAACGCCGGGATATACGGGAAGATTTCAGTTAGATTGCATCACGGTCAGACAGAGATTTCGAAATCAGTTAACTGTATTTTACGGCGTACCCAGTAGCAGATATAGACTCAGATCACAATGTAGTAGTGATGAAGAGTAGGCAGAAGTTCAAGACATTAGTCAGGAAGAATCAATACGCAAAGAAGTGGGATACGGATATTCTAAGGAATGACAAGATACGTTTGAAATTCTCTAACGCTATAGATACAGCAACAAGGAGTAGTGCAGTAGGCAGCACTGTTGAAGAGGAATGGACATCTCTAAAAAGGGCCATAACAGAAGACGGGAAGGAAAACATAGGTACAAAGAAGGTAGCTGCAAAGAAACCATGGGTAACAGAAGAAATACTTCAGTTGATTGATGAAAGGAGGAAGTACAAACATGTTCCGGGAAAATCAGGAATACGGAAATACAAGTCACTGAGGAATGAAATAAATAGTAAGTGCAGAGAAGCTAAGACGAAATTACTGCAGGAAAAATGTGAAGACATCGAAAAAGATATGATTGACGGATGGACAGACTTAGCATACAGGAAAGTCAAAACAACATTTGGTGACATTAATAGCAACGGTGGTAACATTAAGAGTGCAACGGGAATTCCACTATTAAATGCAGAGGAGAGAGCAGATAGGTGGAAAGAATACATTGAAAGCCTCTATAAGGGTGAAGATTTGTCTGATGTGATAGAAGAAGAAACAGGAGTCAATTTAGAAGAGATAGGGGATCCAGTATTAGAACCGGAATTTAAAAGAGCTTTGGAGGACTTACGGTCAAATAAGGCAGAAGGGATAGATAACATTCCATCAGAATTTCTATAATCAGTATGGGAAGTGGCAACAAAACGACTATTCACATTGGTGTGTAGAATATATGAGTCTGGCGACATACCACCTGACTTTCGGAAAAGCATCATCCACACAATTCCGAAGACGGCAAGAACTGACAAGTGCGAGAAATTTCGCACAAGCAGCTTAACAGCTCATGCATCGAAGCTGCTTACAAGAATAATATAAAGAAGAATGGAAAAGAAAATTGAGGATGCGCTAGGTGACGATCAGTTTGGCTTTAGGAAAAGTAAAGGCACGAAAGAGGCAATTCTGACGTTACGGCTAATAATGGAAGCACGGCTAAAGAAAAATCAAGACACGTTCATAGGATTTGTCGACCTGGAAACAGCGTTCGACAATATAAAATAGTGCAAGCTGTTCGAGATTCTAAAAATTTAGGTGTAAGCTATAGGGAGAGACGGGTCATATACAATATGTACAACAACCAAGAGTGAATAATAAGAGTGGACGATCAAGAACGAGGTGCTCGTATTAAGAAGGGTGTAAGACAAGGCTGTAGCCTTTCGCCCTACTCTTCAATCTGTACATCGAGGAAGCAATGATGGAAATAAAAGAAAGGTTAAGGAGTGGAATTAAAATACAAGGTAAAAGGATATCAATGATACGATTCGCTGATGACATTGCTATCCTGAGTGAATGTGAAGAAGAATTAAATGATCTGCTGAACGGAATGAACAATCTAATGAGTACACAGTATGGTTTGAGAGTAAATCGGAGAAAGACGAAGGTAATGAGAAGTAGTAGAAATGAGAACAGCGAGAAACTTAACATCAGGATTGGTGGTCACGAAGTCAATGAAGTTAAGGAATTCTGCTACCTAGGCAATAAAATAACCAATGTCGGAAGGAGCAAGGAGGACATCTAAAGCAGACTCGCTATGGCAAAAAAGGCATTTCTGGCCAAGAGAAGTCTACTAATATCAAATACCGGCCTTAATTTGAGAAAGAAATTTCTGAGGATGTACGTCTGGAGTACAGCATTGTATGGTAGTGAAACATGGACTGTGGGAAAACCGGAACAGAAGAGAATCGAAGCATTTGAGATGTGGTGCTATAGACGAATGTTGAAAATTAGGTGGACTGATAAGGTAAGGATTGAGGAGATTCTACGCAGAACCGGAGAGGAAAGGAATATGTTGAAAACACTGATAAGGAGAAGGGACATGATGATAAGACATCTGCTAAGACATGAGGGAATGACTTGCATGGTACTAGAGGGAGCTGTAGAGGGCAAAAACTGTAGAGGAAGACAGAGATTGGAATACGTCAAGCAAATAATTGAGGGCGTAGGTTCCAAGTGCTACTCTGAGATTAAAAGGAATTCGTGGCGGGCCGCATCAAACCAGTCAGTAGACTGATGACCAAAAAAAGAAGGCTGTTCTTGAATGTTTGTATAAAATGTTGCTGCAGTCTCTCAAGTATGTTGGTTCTCTGTCGTGCAAGTGAAGAGGCAAGAGACCGTACCAACCTGTTACAAGTGTTGCTGTTCACTTTCTGCTGGGTACGCGCTTCCAGTGCAGACAACATCGGCCGCTGCACTCCACCCGCTTAGCAGGCAGCTGGCAGCGGTGACGCTGAAGGCGGCCACGGCCACTCCGCGCGACGCCCCCCCCCCCCTCCTGCCCCCCCCCCCCCCATCCCCTCCCCCCCAACCACCCACCAGGGCCGTGGGAGGACAGCAGATGCGCGGTGCCGTGTTATTCCAGCGTTTTGTTATCCCAGCGCCACTGCGGGCGCTCGCTTGCTCCTGCTGCTGCTGCTGCTGCCTGCCAGATTGGATGTTTGTGTAGATGGTTCGATACCGCCTCCGATACGAGCGGGCACGCTCCACTGGCTCCGCGGTCGCCTCCAACCTTCCGTCTCCTGCGCCGTGCTTCCGCCCACCAACTTCCTCGCTCACAGCATTTCGCATTTAAGTGACTGCCCTTTCCTCTCCACTTTTACAAGATCACCTTCGCCGTCGGCTGCCAGTTTACGTTTCACTTGTGTGGCGGACATACATTGATTTTCAGATTCAGAATTCATTATCCTGACTGCTTTTTAACTTCTGTGATATTTATGGTAGCGGACATAGAGGCTTGTTGAAAGGATTACATACTGGTTAGCATAACACATTTCCTGAAATACAGAGGAAATAAAGTAAAAAATTAATTCTAGGTGGTCCGAGTTAATACACTACTGGCCACTAAAATTGCTACACCACGAGGATGACGTGCTACAGACGAGAAATTTAACCAACGGGAAGAAGATGCTGTGATATGCAAATGATTAACTTTTCAGAGCATTCACACAAGGTTGGTGCCGGTGGCGACATCTACAACGTGCTGACTTGAGGAAAGTTTCCAACCGATTTCTCATACGCAAACAGCAGTTCACAGGCGTTGCCTGGTGAAACGTTGTTGTGATACCTCGTGTAAGGAGGAGAAATGCCTACCATCTCGTTTCCGACCTTGATAAATGTCGGATTGTAGCCTACCGCGATTGCGTTTTATCGTATCGCGACAATGCTGCTCGCGTTGGTCGAGATCCAATGACTGTTATCAGAATATGGAATCAGTGGGTTCAGGAGGGTAATACAGAACGGATCTAACAGCCACGTCTCGATTCCTGAGTCAACAGACGGGAGCGTTTGCAAGACAACAACAATCTGCACGAACAGTTTGACGACGTTTGCAGCAGCATGGGCTATCAGCCAGAGACCATGACTGCAGTTACCCTTGACGCTGCATCACAGACAGGAGCGCCTGTGATGTTGTGCTCAACGACGAACTTGGGTGCACGAATGGCAAAATGTCATTTTTTCAGATGTTTACAGCATCATGATGGTCGCATCCGTGTCTGCCCACATCGCGGTGAACGCAGGTTGGAAGCGTGTATTCGTCATCGCCATACTGGCGTTTCACCCGGCGTGATGGTATGGGGTGCCATTGATTACACGTCTCGGTCACCTCCTGTTGGCATTGACAATGGATGTTACATTTCAGATGTGTTACGACCCGTGGCTCTACCGTTCATTCGATCCTTGTTGAACCCTACATTTCAGCAGGATAATGCACTAACGCATGTTTCAGGTTCTGTACGGCCCTTTCTGGATACAGAAAATGTTCGACTGCTTCCCTGGCCAGAACATTCTCCAGATGTCTCACCAAATGAAAACGTCTGGTCAATGGTGGCCGAGCAACTGGCTCGTCACAATGCGCAAGTCACTACTCTTGATGAACTGTGGTATCGTGTTGAAGCTGCATGGGCAGCTGTACCTGTACACGCCAACCTGTACACGGCCACAAGTGGTTGGTCTGGTTACTGATTTCGCATGATCTATGCACCAAAGGAGTAGGAGTAGGTTTAATAATGAATAGGAAAATAGAAATGCGGGTAAGCTACTACAAACAGCATAGTGAACGCATTATTGTGTCCACGATAGATAAGAAGCCCACGCCTACCACAGTAGTAAAAGTTTATATGCCTACTAGCTCTACAGATAACGAAGATATTGATGAAATAAAAGAAATTATTCAGATAGTGAAGGGAGACGAAAATTTAATAGTCATGGGTGACTGGAATTCGTCAGTAAGAAATGGGAGGGAAGGAAACGTAGTAGGTGAATATGGATTGGGGGTAAGAAACGAAAGACGAAGCCGCCTGGTAGAATTTTGCACAGAGCACAACTTAATCATAGGTAACACTTGGTTCAAGAATCATAAAAGAAGGCTGTATACATGGAAGAAGCCTGGAAATACTGACAGGTTTCAGATAGATTATATAATGGTACGACAGAGATTTAGGAATCAGGTTTTAAATTGTAAGACATTTCCAGGGGCAGATGTGGACTCTGACCACAATCTATTGGTTATGACCTGTAGATTAAAACTGAAAAAACTGCAAAAAAAGTGGGAATTTAAGGAGATGGTACATGGATAAACTAAAAGAACCAGAGGTTGTACAGAGTTTCAGGGAGAGCATAAGGGAGCAATTGACAGGAATGAGGGAAAGGAGTAGAAGAAGAATGGGTAGCTTTGAGGGATGAAGTAGTGAAGGCAGTAGAGGATCAAGTAGGTAAAAAGACGAGGGCTAGTAGAAATTTTTGGGCAACAGAAGAAATATTGAATTTAATTGATGAAAGGAGAAAATATAAAAATGCAGTAAATGAAGCAGACAAAAAGGAATACAGACGTCTCAAAAATGAGATCGACAGGAAGTGCAGAATGGCTAAGCAGGGATGGCTGGAGTACAAATGTAAGGATGTAGAGGCTTATCTCACTAGGGGTAAGATAGGTACTGCCTACAGGAAAATTAAGGAGACCTTTGGAGATAAGAGAACCACTTGTATGAACACCAAGAGCTCAGATGGAAACCCAGTTCTAAGCAAAGGAGGAAAAGCAGAAAGGTGGAAGGAGTATATAGAGGGTCTATACAAGGGCGATGTACTTGAGTACAATATTATGGAAATAGAAGAGGATGTAGATGAAGAGGAAATGGGAGATATGATACTGCGTGAAGAGTTTGACAGAGCACTGAAAGACCTGAGTCGAAACAAGGCCTCCGGAGTAGACAACATTCCATTGGAGCTACTGACGGCCTCGGGAGAGCCAGTCCTGACAAAACTCTACCATTTGGTGAGCAAGATAAATGAGACAGGCGAAATACCCTCAGACTTCAAGAACAATATAATAATTCCAATCCCAAAGAAGGCAGGTGTTGACAGATGTGAAACTTACCGAACCATCAGTTTAATAAGTCACATCTCCAAAATACTAACACGAATTCTTTACAGACGAATGGAAAATGTAGTAGAAGCCGACCTCGGGAAAGATCAGTTTGGATTCCGTAGAAATGTTGGAACACGTGAGGCAATACTGACCCTACGACTTATTTTAGAAGCTAGATTAAGGAAGGGCAAACCTACGTTTCTAGCATTTGCAGTCTTAGAGAAGGCTTTTGACAATGTTGACTGGAATACTCTCTTTCAAATTCTGAAGGTGGCAGGGGTAAAATACAGGGAGCTAAAAGCTATTTACAATTTGTACAGAAAGCAGATGGCAGTTACAAGAGTCGAGGGGTATGAAAGGGAAGTAGTGGTTGGGAAGGGAGTGAGACAGGGTTGTAGCCCCTCCCCGAAGTTATTCAATCTGTATATTGAGCAAGCAGTGAAGGCAACAAAACAAAATTTCGGAGTAGGTATTAAAATCCAGGGAGAAGAAATAAAAACTTTGAGGTTCCCCGATGAGATTGTAGTTCTATCAGAGACAGCAAAGGACTTGGAAGAGTAGTTGAACGGAATGGATAGTGTCTCGAAGGTAGGATATAAGATGAACATCAACAAAAGCAAAACTAGGGTAATATAATGTAGTCGAATGAAGTCGGGTTATGTTGAGGGTATTATATTAGGAAATGACACTTAAAGTAGTAAAGGAGTTTTGCTATTTGGGGAGCAAAATAACTGATGATGTTCGAAGTAGAGAGGATATAAAATGTAGACTGGCAATGGCAAGGAAAGCCTTTCTGAAGAAGAGAAATTTGTTATTATCGAGTTTGTATGGAGTGTAGCCATGTATGGAAGTGAAACATGGACGATAAATAGTTTAGACAAGAAGAGAATAGAAGCTTTCGAAATGTAGTGCTACAGAAGAATGCTGATGATCAGATGGGTAGACCACATAACTAATGAGGAAGTATTGAATGCGATTGGGGAGAAGAGACGTTTGTGGTTAACTTGACCAGAAGAAGGGATCGGTTGTTAGGACGTGTTCTGAGGCATCAAGGGATCACCAATTTAGTATTGGAGGGCAGCGTGGAGGGTAAAAATCGTAGAGGGAGACCAAGAGGTGACTACACTACGCAGATTCAGAAGGATGTAGGTTGCAGTGGGTACTGGGAGATGAAGAGGCTTGCACAGGATAGAGTATCATGGAGAGCTGCATCAAACCAGCCTCAGGACTGAGGACCACAACAACAACAACATACACCGAAATTGCGTGAAAATGTGATCACATGTCAGTTCTAGTATAATACATTTGTCCAATGAATACCCGTTTATCATCTGCATTTCCTCTTGGTGTAGCAATTTTAATGGGCAGTAGTGTATGTACTCCGAGATAGACTGACCGGCCTATACTTTCACCACAGTAGTCAACTACCATTTCATTCGTGGTCAATACTTCAAAAGGACAATGAATCTATGACCATCCACAAACAAATACGTAGATCTATGGTTTCTTCAGGCTCATAGGAGCAAACAAGCATACTACGCAACAGAGATCAAATAGAGTCATCCATCATCAAAATTGTAAATGCAATGAAAGATATTAAGACGGGGTATCAGGCAATTGTTCCAAATTAAACTGATCATGACACTTTCACTTTCGTCCATCTTAAACCTAAATCCTCACTTCAAAACTTGTACACTTAGAACTAAGTCTGCTCTTCATTTATTGAGTTAATACCTGACATTTGTAACCAAAAAACTTCATTCCTCGTTCCTGGAAATATTTGACAATCGGAATCACTGCCTGAACTACAGTAGCTTACAATTTCAGTAATATACAGTGGACATTCGTTTTCCTTAGTTATAGACATATTAACAGTTACAGACGAGCCTTAGTCTTTATACAGTTAACATTTGTATTTCTTAATTCGACACTGTCACTGGCAGTAAAACAAATTTTTACCTAGGGTTGTGACCACAAATGACATCCAGTTCGGACACACTGAAATGGCCTGCTGAACATAGGCATGAAGCATAATTTAAAACCAAATAACAATCACAACGACATAAAAGACACCATGCGTTAACTAGCTGATATTGCAATACTTACAAAGCACTGAACAAACAGTACTAGACAACAAGCATAATAAGATGATACACAAACATATACACTTTGTGATCAAAAGTATCCGGACTCGCCCAAAAACAAACATTTTTCATCTTGTGTGCATTTTGCTGCCACCTTCTTCCAGGTACTCCATATCAGCGTCCTTAGTAGTCATTAGACATCGTGAGAGAGCAGAACGGAACGCTCCGCGGAACTTACGGACTTCGAATGTGGTCATGTGATTGGATGTTATTTGTCTCACAGGTCTGTACTCGAGATTTCCACACTCCTAAACATCCCTAGGTCCACTGTTTCCGCTGTGGAAATGTGAAGGGACACGTACAGCACAAAAGCGTATTGGCAGACCTCGTCTATTGACTGACAGAGACCGCCGAGAGTTGAAGAGGATCGTAATGTGTAATAGGTAGGCATCTATCCGGACCACCACACAGGAATATCATAGTGTATCAGGATCTACTGCAAGTACTACTACAATTTAGCGGGAGATGAGAAAACTTGGATTTCATGGCCGAGCGGCTGCTCATAGGCACATCACGCCGTTAAATGTCAAACGACGCCTCACTTGGTGTAAAAAGCGTAAACATTGGGCGATTGAACAGTGGAAAAAACGTTGTGTGGAGTGACGAGTCACGGTACACAATGTGGCGATCCGATGGCAGGGTGGGGGTATGGTGAATGCCCGGTTAACGTCATCTAGCAGAGTGTGCAGTGCCAACAGTAAAATTCGGAGGCAGTGGTGTTATGGCGTGGAAATGTTTTTAGTGGGTGGGGCTTGCGCCCCTTGTCGTTTTGCGTGGGACTATCACAGACCTACATTGATGTTTTAAGCACCTTCTTGCTTCCCACTGTTGGAAAGAAATTCGGGGATGACGATTGCATCTTTCAACACAGTCGAGCACCTGTTCATAATTCACGGCCTGTGGCGGAGTGGTTAAATGACAATAACATGCCTGTAATAGACTGGCCTGCACCGAGTCCTGACCTGAATCCTATAGAACACCTTTGGGATGTTTTAAAACGCCGACTTTGTGCCGTGTCTCACCAACCGACATCGATACCTCTCTTCAGTGCAGCACTCCGTGAGAAATGGGCTGCCATTCCCCAGGTAACCTTCCAGCACCTGATTGAACGTGTGCCTGCGAGACTGGAAGCTGTCGTCAAGGCTAAGGGTGGGTCAACATCATACTGAATTCCAGCATTACCGACGGAGGGCTCCACGAACTTGTAAGTCATTTTCATTCAGGTGTGCGGATAGTTTTGATCACATAGCGTAGCTACTAAAACAATAGTAACTAAGAATGTTGAAATAAGTCAGAACGTTGACCGTGGGCCAGCAGCACCCTGACTAGGGTTTTAGCGTCCCACGTGTAGTTTGTCATTATCTACATCTACATTTATACTCCGCAAGCCACCCAACGGTGTGTGGCGGAGGGAACTTTGGCACTTTACGTGCCACTGTCATTACCTCCCTTTCCTGTTCCAGTCGCGTATGGTTCGCGGCAAGAACGACTGTCTGAAAGCCTCCGTGCGCGCTCTAATCTCCATAATTTTACATTCGTGATCTCCTCGGGAGGTATAAGTAGGGGGAAGCAATATATTCGATACCTCATCCAGAAACGCACCCTCTCGAAACCTGGCGAGCAAGCTACACCGCGATGCATAGCGCCTCTCTTGCAGAGTCTGCCACTTGAGTTTGTTAAACATCTCCCTAACGCTATCACGGTTTCCAAATAACCCTGTGACTAAACGCGCCGCTCTTCTTTGGATCTTCTCTATCTCCTCCGTCAACCCGATCTGGTACGGATCCCACACAGATGTGCAATCCTCAAGTATAGGTTTTGTAAGCCACCTCCTTTGTTGATGGACTACATTTTCTAAGGACTCTCCCAATGAATCTCAACGTGGTACCCGCATTACCAACAATTAATTTTATATGATCATTCCACTTCAAATCGTTCCGCACGCATATTCCCAGATATTTTACAGAAGTAACTGCTACCACTGTTTGTTCCGCTATCATATAATCATACAATAAAGGATCCTTCTTTCCATGTATTCGCAATACATTACATTTGTCTATGTTAAGGGTCAGTTGCCACTCTCTGCACCAAGTGCCTATCCGCTGCAGATCTTCCTGCATTTCGCTACAATTTTCTAATGCTGCAACTTCTCTGTATACTACAGCATCATCCGCGAAAAGCCGCATAGCACTTCCGACACTATCTACTAGGTCATTTATATATATTGTGAAAAGCAATGGTCCCATAACACTCCCCTGTGGCACGCAAGAGGTTACTTTAACGTCTGTAGACGTCTCTCCATTGATAACAACATGCTGTGTTCTGTTTGCTAAAAACTCTTCAATCCAGTCACACAGCTGGTCTGATATTCCGTAGGCTTTTACGCTTCATACCTATGTTCAGCATGCCAATTCAGTATGGTTAGGCTAGGTTAGTGTTGTTTAACGTCCCGTCGACAACGAGGTCATTAGAGACGGAGCGCAACCTGGGGGTAGGGAAGGATGGGGAAGGAAATCGGCCGTGCCCTTTCAAAGGAACCTTCCCGGCATTTGCCTGAAATTATTTTAGGGAAATCACGGAAAACCTAAATCAGGATGGCCGGAGACGGGATTGAACCGTCGTCCTCCCGAAAGTTCAGTATGTATGAATAGGATGTCAGTTGTATTTACAACTCTTGGTAAAGATTAGTGTGGGTTACTTTTCTTATTTATGTATTTTTAATAGGCAGCTTGTTTTTATTTTTCAAATTGTCAAGCATCTCTGGTGAATACTAGGTATTTTGTCTCCGTGCTTTTCATTATGTTTCCTAGTATATCAACGCCTAACGTTATGTGTGCTCGATGTGCTAGTAAATCGATTCCAGATAGGTGCAGTAAGCTAATAGATTGAGACGTTCTTTGTTTTTACACAGTTGTTTCACATCACAACCTATCCAGAATTTCTGATCTCTGTCTTTATCAAGCAGTGCTGAAATAGGTTTATCATTACTCTTAATGTTTACCATTTAGGTACTGTTTTTCCATATAGGCAGGCTTTGTTGGATTTAATATCAAGACATTTTTTTAAGGAACTTGAATCTAATGCTTCTCTGCATGCACAAAAGCTTTCACAACTTTTCTGGCTGATTCGTAATGACTTGTGACCAGACTGGCTATTTTTGGTAACTGTGACTGTATGGAATAATTACTAACTTGTATTTTCTACTACCAGTCATATTAGTCGTTTTATGTTTAATTTAACGTATTGTAACGAGTTTCAAGCATCGCGTGGTCATCGTTAGGCGTCTATACATGCAGAAAATTATTACTGGCTATGTCTGGGAACCGTAAATGTGTGGCATTATTAATAACCAACAACTTTTATTTGTCTGATGTTTAATTTAACATATTACAACGGGTTTAGAGCACGTTTTCCTCACCTTCAGGCGTTTACACATACAGAAAATGTTTTATTAAAAATAAAATGTCTTAGACTATTGGCATACTACTTGTTTATTATTCGCTGTTGGTGTGGCTGTTGGGGTATATGGAGTGTTGAGAGGTTGGTGGGGGTCAGTGGTTGGCTAGAATTTGGAGTTCAGTGAAGTTCCCTACTGGTGTGGAGCTGCATCTCGTTGTTTATTATGACAGACACCACATCTGTGTGGGATGCAGAAAGTTTTGCATCCATTGTTATAGTGCGAAAATCGTGTCATCCACTTTTTTATTTTACAGATGTTCGCTTACGATTTGGCCGTCTCAAAGCTCCTTCTGCGTCATTGGTACATTGGTGGAGCTGTTGCACACTTTATGCTGCACTCTTTATGCGATTGTACTACATTATTGCACTCTTTATGTTGGCACAGATTTTCGACGTAATTCCTATACAAAAATAAACGCTATACACTTGATACAATATGGCACCCTTGCAGCGTGTGAATGAGTATCGGCTATCGCATTTTACGCCATAATTCAAAAAGTATTTATTGTGGACACAAGTAACAGTAAAACACGGTGGTGACTGTTCACCTGTTACAAGGAACTCCAACTCTCATCGTTTTACATATTCGCCGATGGTGTGTAAATGTTTGAAGTTAGAGGTCTTCCAGGCGTTTTACTTCTTTTGTCATCCAGTGTATATTACCATAGTCCTCACTGAGTGCTTCGTACTGGTGGTCTGCTTTAAAAGCAGGCTTCCGCGGAAAGTTTGTGCGTCACTTATTCTGCCAGTTCCAGCTTTGCATAATTTCTCGTCGCCTTCCTTGAGTCATAGTTCCTCTGACCATAAATTCTGTCTTTCCATGCACTCATACGGTATTCACTTTTAGTCTTATTTGGTATGGGTCTAACAACTATAAGTAACTTTCTAGGATTTTTCGCATCAGAGTTGTAATAAATTTCGTTTCTAGACTAGTTACCCTTTCCCACTATCCTACAGATGAAGTATGCCACATGTTTTACCTATGCCTGAGTGTATGTGACGGTTAAATTTGATACTCAATACATTTCCATGCCTTTTACGGTGTAGGAAACAGCTTCCAGTTGTCTCGAAATGCGTGTGACTTGTTCTGCCAGTTCTGGCTTTGGATAATTTCTCGTCGCCTTCCTTGAGTCAAAGGTCCTGTGACCATAAACGCTATCTTTCCACGTACTCCTTCAGTGCTCACTTTTAGTCTTATTTGGTATGGGTCTAACAACTGTGAGCAACTTTCTAGGATTGTTTGCATGAGAGTTAGGTGGCTTCCCGAGTATGGATGTAGATGTAGATATTCAGATCCCATTTGGTTCTTTTACCAAGTTCAGGAAACGGAGAAGGGTAGTGGTCATGCACCTTTCTCTGCAAAATACACCACAAAGACTCAGTTGTTTTGAGATCTAGTGACCAGTGCCCAGAGGAGATGCGAGAGTTTTTCCTAGTACTCACAAAACCAGATTACTTATGACCATAGTCAATGACTGTTATTTTGTAGTTTATTAACTGCCTGGTGTGCTTAACTTATTTAGTTTTTCACATGTTTCTTTTGCACAATTCCTACATCACATAATTTGATTGCACACATTCACACAATCCTATGAATGTTTAAGCATGAGGTTGGCGAATGTTTTTTGCATGAAGGTGACGGACTTTAGCGAGATGGATGTATGCAAGTATTTGATGTCCATCTTCGTTCCTCATTCCTTGTTGGCTTTGCAAGTGTGTGTTGCTGTTGTGGAGGTCCCATAATTGAATGGAGCTGTCAATGCAGAATCTCATGGTTTACTGGCTTTGTATGCGTGAAAGTCATCGTTATGTGTCGCTGAAAGCGGTCGTTTGTCGTTGTAATACTTCGCAGACGACTAGTTTACAATAGGATAGGGATTTGGGAAGGTATGTCGTCTATTCTTCACCCATCTTCTTTCTTGGTCTGAATCTTGCGAATCTTCAACTTCTGTTCTTCCTGCTTTTTCTCTACTTCTTATTTGCATCTTGGTTCTTCTCTGGGCAGGATATGGAAATATTTATTGATGACTAGTCGCTTTGAAGTTCTCCTCTTAGAAACAGTTTGATAAATTGTTTGGGCGTGTCATTTTTACTTTGAGGAAGTTTTCTTCAGTTTCGTGCATCAGCATGCTGTTTAATAGCAGTAGTGTGACTTTTACACATATTTTTTGCCATTGGTGGCTTGCCCAAGCGGTGTTCTGGTCAGGCCGTTCTTTGCTCGCTCCGCCGAGTCGGTGCGCTTGAAGACCCTCCTGGCGTTCGGCATCCCGTCGCGTCTCTGCAGGGCTCTGCCACTGTGCGGCTCCATGTTCCGTCCCAGCAGGGTTCCGCCTAGCAGGCATATTTATTGCCCACTTTCGAAACAAGGGCCTTCCGTTGGTCTAGCTGTCCTTTTCTTTCTTGATACTTCTCGCATTGCAAGTAGTGGGTCATTGCATCTTGTCCTTGCTGGAGTTCTTACAATGGTTCTTACAAAAAGTTTTACTTATAATCATCTAACATATGTCTAGTACCTACATTGTTTTACGCCTTCTTAAAAAGATTTACAAATTTCGATGCCCTTTCCATGTTACAATTCTAAGACATTTTGAGTCTTAACTTCTACAAAAAGCCTCAAATTCGTTTTTTTTTATTTTTTGTGTAGTGTCGTGGTGTATAGCATTTTAGTATTTCATGCTGTTAGACTATCTACGCTTTATCCCTTCACCTTAATCTATGGTACTATTGGTGTTATTTTTGTTGTTGTCTTTATTAAAACTATTTTCTTTTTCCCACCTTCCTCTCTCTTCATTCTTCTTTCTCCTGACGATCGTATCTGCAACATAATCTTGAAATATTGTGGTGATTATTTACCAGTAATAAAATTAATCTTCAGACTTGTACTGAAAGTGTTTAATACTGCCAGTCTTAGGTAAAAAACCTCTGCTTTATCTCGTAAAATACCTTCTAATTCTGTTTTATTGTGTTCCGAAATACCTTGAACATCTTGCAATTTTTCGTAGATTTCTTTATGGACTTCTAACATGAGTTGACGTGATTCCCACTTTTATGCATACCATTCTAATTCTTCATCCTCTTTATCTTGCGTCATTCTTAATTGTTTGTTTATAACTGGTATTTCTTATATTTTTACCTTTTGCTCAAAGACAAGTGTGACATTCCCGAATGTTATGCTACGTTTCCCCATATCTATTATCACTTGGCTCTCATTGAAAAAATCTGCACCTATAATAAAATCTATAATTAGTTTAGGTATAATCGTGAAGTTGGCTACGATGTTTTGACCTTGACACGAAAGAGTTAACCTTGTTTGTCTCGTAACTTCCGCAGCATTGTTTCTAATAGGACCTCTTACTTTAATCTTACGTGTTTTCAGAGCTGGCAATTCCTCATATGCATTACACTGCATGAATAAATTTTCTGAGATCGCAGTCAGTTCACTTCCGCTATCAATTACAATATTGACTGGGATATGCTTTACCATGGCCTTCACAATTGGTTGAATTTGAAAGGGTTGGTTCTGTTCTTCTTCTTCTTCTTGCATCAACGAATCCTCCACTGAATCATACATGAGTCTTTTCAGGAATTTCTCTTGTGAATTCGAACTTTCTGTAGGATAAGCTTCGACTGCTACTTCTCTCTCTTTTATTTCCTCTTCTTTATTTCTTCCTTCATTTATGCTTTCTTCAACAGCCTCTACTTTTTTCTCATCCTCGTCTATCTTCTCCTTCTTCGTCGCTACTTCCACATAATCGCATCTAAATGCTCTAATTATCGCTTCATAACTTCCTTCATTATATACATTGGGTTGTGTGCCCGCTCATAACTTATTTTCAACTTATGTCGACTGCGCATTATCCTCATTGAATTCGCTTTCCCTGGTTTCCATCTCAAATAGCTCTGCAATACTCATTACTTCGTCCTTTCCTCCTACATTCGTTGTGCATGCCTCTGGTAATTCATCTTCCTCGTCAGTATTCTCCGAATTAATTTCGCCCCAACACGATATTGTTATTTTCCTTTCTTCGCTTTCATCTGGTTCCTGCAGCTTTGTTTCTTCCTTCTTCTCTTCTCGTGATAAGGTATTTACTTCTTTGTTCAAGGTGCTGCAATTATCCTGGGTCGGTGCGTCATTCCCTTTGACATGGGCGCTTAGCTGTCAATTCGAACGTTTTTCCGGGTTTAGTGCTCTTACCTTCACCTCATCTATCTGTATTCACTTTTCTTGCTCCGCTTGTTGATATTGGTTTCTTTGTTGATAATTTGTCGGTCTATTGGTTATCCAGTACTCGTTCCGGTTGTCGTTATTCCCTCTGTAATAGTTGTTGCCGTTCCTGGGTGAATTATAGTTATTGCCATATTCTTTTCTAAATCCATAACCGGTTCTTTGTTGAAATTTATTGTCGTTTCTTGGTGCGAAGTTATCATATGGTTCGTAATTATTGTTTCTTCGTACTGTGTCTTGTGGATTCCACTGGTTTCGTTTTCACGTGCGCTTCGTCTTTTTCTTGCGTCATCTTCCGAAAATATGAACTCGAGTTCCCTTAGAATACTTTTAAATGCTTCGGCGTCATTGCCTCCGCGACCTACTAATGATTGCTGGTATTTCAATGGTAGCTTCATCGCGCATAATTTAATCGACTCTCCGTCACTGTATGGTACATCTAAGCATTGATTTTTCTTTGCCATTAATTCGAAAAATTTTAGGGGGGCTTTTCTCTCCTGAATTTTCAAAATATGGATTCTATAATAATTAGTACTTCACTCTGTTCTTTGTGCTTCGCTGGACCAATATCGTGAGAGAAACTTCTCTCTGAAACCTTCGTACGATCGGCATGTCGCTGCAACATTCTGCATGGTTTCTGCGACTGTTCCTTACATGTGTGCTCATATAAAGTCTAATTTGTGTGCTAGCGTCCAGTGTTCTGTTAATTCTACTCGGAATTGATCAATAAATGTTCATGGATGTAATGAGTTTCCTTCTCAAAAGTGTTGAAATTTTCTGACTGTGAGGAAATGATCGTTGTCGTACTTCGTCATAGTTCCATATGAAATTCGCGATTCTTCGCCACTTTTGTTTCTGATCATTTCTCCTGTCGTACTTTCCGGTTGTGGTAGATCCATTGGATATTGTCCACTGTAACTTTCGCCTACCCTTGCGTAGTTTCGTTGAATTTTCTTCCATCGGTTGTGAACGTGTAGCTGCATGCATTGCACTGTACTCTTCGCGACCTGGCTTTCCATTGTCACGTATTGGTTGGGTGTCTTGTCTGGCTAACCTTGCTGCTTCATTGCATGATCCAAACTGTCTTGAAACATACATTTGTAGTTCCGAATGTGTTTGTGATGAAGTTTGTTCATCAAGAATTTCGACACGTGTTTGTTGCTGTGCAGGCTGCCTCATTTCACGTATGTTACTTTCCGCCTGTGATTCGAATCGCAAATGTGTAATATCTTCGTTAATTGGTTGTTTTTCCGGTGGTGTTACAGATACGGATGTGGTTGCAGACTCTGTGCTTGTTTGATCCTGTTCACTATGCTCTTCAATGGTTTGCAACAACTCTGTTCGAAATTTCTGAAATTGTCGCTTCGTTTGCGCTTCTATTTTGACTATGCGGTTATAATATCTTTTCAGCGCTGCTTCTGTGATACGTTTGTGTAACACACTGTTTTCAACAATTTCACACGCTGTACCTGCTGCTTGTCTAGTAATTACGTTTATCTGTTTCCCTACTTTCTTGACTTCTCCCTGGGTGTTACGTAATGTTTTGATCTCGTCCTGAGTGTCATTACGCAATGTTTGTACGTCCACTTGTACCTTGTCAATGTCTGTTCTCAGTTGAATGTAACCTGTTATTAAGTTTCCTATCACTTCTTGAGATTATTTTGCCTCGTCTTCAATATGACTTAGATGTAAATGAATTTTTTTGTTTTGTTCTGTAATCGCACGCATTTGTCTCGTGGTTTCTGCATTTTGTTTCGTCATTTCTGCATTCTGAATTTTAATTTGGTCCGCAATTACTTTATTTTGCCTTGACATGGTTTCCGTCATTAATTGTAATAATTCTGCCAGACTGGTGTGTCCTGTTGCGTTTTCTTCTGACATCCTACGCTCTGTGTTTTCACCCAGTTGTTGTTTTGCAACCGATTGCATTGAACTGTGCTGTCACACGTTTCTGCTCACATTCCTTGTACTCTGTGTTGAGGGAGCTCTGATTACTTGTACTATGGGTTCTACGTATTCAAGACGCAAGTTAGAATCCTCATCTACTGTCTCTCTACTTTCCTGCTCCTCTGTCGTACGCTGACTTACGTTTTCTATGCCTTGACGTACATTATCCTCGTTATGGTGCGTTATGTGTCCTATTTCTCGCGATACTGCATTGTCTGTTGTACTGTCCTCTATTTTCTGTCCATTTTCATGCTGGGTCTCTACCTCAATTCGGTCAAGGTCTCGATCTACCTTTGCTAATCTTTCCGAATCCCTTATTTTCTGTTTTAAAAGCAATTCACATGCCCTACTTCGAGTCAACATGCGCTCATACAATCTCACGCGTTTCATAAACTTTTTGCACACGGACTTGACAACAATTCACTTACTTGTTATGTCAGAACCAACTTGTCAGCGATGTATCCGCCACCTGTGCGCTTTCATTGGAGAGAAAACTTAATTCTAACAATATTAAAATTCATAACTTAATTATGCTATCCTCCCCCCATGAACCATGGACCTTGCCGTTGGTGGGGAGGCTTGCGTGCCTCAGCGATACAGATGGCCGTACCGTAGGTGCAACCACAACGGAGGGGTATCTGTTGAGAGGCCAGACAAACGTGTGGTTCCTGAAGAGGGGCAGCAGCCTTTTCAGTAGTTGCAGGGGCAACAGTCTGGATGATTGACTGATCTGGCCTTGCAACATTAACCAAAACGGCTTTGCTGTGCTGGTACTGCGAACGGCTGAAAGCAAGGGGAAACTACAGCCGTAATTTTTCCCGAGGACATGCAGCTTTACTGTATGATTAAATGATGATGGCATCCTCTTGGGTAAAATATTCCGGAGGTAAAATAGTCCCCCATTCGGATCTCCGGGCGGGGACTACTCAGGAGGATGTCGTTATCAGGACAAAGAAAACTGGCGTTCTACGGATCGGAGCGTGGAATGTCAGATCCCTTAATCGGGCAGGTAGGTTAGAAAATTTAAAAAGGGAAATGGATAGGTTAAAGTTAGATATAGTGGGAATTAGTGAAGTTCGGTGGCAGGAGGAACAAGACCTCTGGTCAGGTGACTACAGGGTTATAAACACAAAATCAAATAGGGGTAATGCAGGAGTAGGTTTAATAATGAATAGGAAAATAGGAATGCGGGTAAGCTACTACAAACAGCATAGTGAACGCATTATTGTGGCCAAGATAGATACGAAGCCCACACCTACTACAGTAGTACAAGTTTATATGCCAACTAGCTCTGCAGATGATGAAGAAATTGAAGAAATGTACGATGAAATAAAAGAAATTATTCAGATAGTGAAGGGAGACGAAAATTTAATAGTAATGGGTGACTGGAATTCGAGTGTAGGAAAAGGGAGAGAAGGAAACATAGTAGGTGAATATGGATTGGGGCTAAGAAATGAAAGAGGAAGCCGCCTAGTAGAATTTTGCACAGAGCACAACTTAATCATAGCTAACACTTGGTTTAAGAATCACGAAAGAAGGTTGTATACGTGGAAGAACCCTGGAGATACTAAAAGGTATCAGATAGATTATATAATGGTAAGACAGAGATTTAGGAACCAGGTTTTAAGTTGTAAGACATTTCCAGGGGCAGATGTGGACTCTGACCACAATCTATTGGTTATGACCTGTAGATTAAAACTGAAGAAACTGCAAAAATGTGGGAAATTAAGGAGATGGGACCTGGATAAACTGAAAGAACCAGAGGTTGTACAGAGTTTCAGAGAGAGCATAAGGGAACAATTGACAGGAATAGGGGAAAGAAATACAGTAGAAGATGAATGGGTAGCTCTGAGGGATGTAGTAGTGAAGGCAGCAGAGGATAAAGTAGGTACAAAGACGAGGGCTGCTAGAAATCCTTGGGTAACAGAAGAAATATTGAATTTAATTGATGAAAGGAGAAAATATAAAAATGCAGTAAATGAAGCAGGCAAAAAGGAATACAAACGTCTCAAAAATGAGATCGACAGGAAGTGCAAAATGGCTAAACAGGGATGGCTAGAGGACAAATGTAAGGATGTAGAAGCTTATCTCACTAGGGGTAAGATAGATACTGCCTACAGGAAAATTAAAGAGACCTTTGGAGAGAAGAGAACCACGTGTATGAATATCAAGAGCTCAGATGGCAGCCCAGTTCTAAGCAAAGAAGGGAAGGCAGAAAGGTGGAAGGAGTATATAGAAGGTTTATACAAGGGCGATGTACTTGAGGACAATATTATGGAAATAGAAGAGGATGTAGATGAAGACGAAATGGGAGATACGATACTGCGTGAAGAGTTTGACAGAGCACTGAAAGACCTGAGTCGAAACAAGGCCCCCGGAGTAGACAACATTCCATTAGAACTACTGACGGCCTTGGGAGAGCCAGTAATGACAAAACTCTACCAGCTGGTGAGCAAGATGTATGAGACAGGCGAAATACCCTCAGACTTCAAGAAGAATATAATAATTCCAATCCCAAAGAAAGCAGGTGCTGACAGATGTGAAAATTACCGAACTATCAGTTTAATAAGCCACGGCTGCAAAATACTAACGCGAATTCTTTACAGACGAATGGAAAAACTGGTAGATGCAGACCTCGGGGAAGATCAGTTTGGATTCCGTAGAAATGTTGGAACACGTGAGGCAATACTGACCTTACGACTTATCTTAGAAGAAAGATTAAGAAAAGGCAAACCTACGTTTCTAGCATTTGTAGACTTAGAGAAAGCTTTTGACAATGTTGACTGGAATACTCTTTTTCAAATTCTAAAGGTGGCAGGGGTAAAATACAGGGAGCGAAAGGCTATTTATAATTTGTACAGAAACCAGATGGCAGTAATAAGAGTCGAGGGGCATGAAAGGGAAGCAGTGGTTGGGAAAGGAGTGAGACAGGCTTGTAGCCTCTCCCCGATGTTATTCAATCTGTATATTGAGCAAGCAGTAAAGGAAACAAAAGAAAAATTTGGAGTAGGTATTAAAATTCATGGAGACGAAGTAAAAACTTTGAGGTTCGCCGATGACATTGTAATTCTGTCAGAGACGGCAAAGGACTTGGAAGAGCAGTTGAACGGAATGGACAGTGTCTTGAAAGGAGGATATAAGATGAACATTAACAAAAGCAAAACGAGGATAATGGAATGTAGTCAAATTAAATCGGGTGATGCTGAGGGAATTAGATTAGGAAATGAGACACTTAAAGTAGTAAAGGAGTTTTGCTATTTAGGAAGTAAAATAACTGATGATGGTCGAAGTAGAGAGGATATAAAATGTTGACTGGCAATGGCAAGGAAAGCGTTTCTGAAGAAGAGAAATTTGTTAACATCGAATATAGATTTATGTATCAGGAAGTCCTTTCTGAAAGTATTTGTTTGGAGTGTAGTCATGTATGGAAGTGAAACATGGACGATAACTAGTTTGGACAAGAAGAGAATAGAAGCTTTCGAAATGTGGTGCTACAGAAGAATACTGAAGATATGGTGGATAGATCACGTAACTAATGAGGAGGTATTGAATAGGATTGGGGAGAAGAGAAGTTTGTGGCACAACTTGACTAGAAGAAGGGATCGGTTGGTAGGACATGTTTTGAGGCATCAAGGGATCACAAATTTAGCATTGGAGGGCAGCGTGGAGGGTAAAAATCGTAGAGGGAGACCGAGAGATGAGTACACCAAGCAGATTCAGAAGGATGTAGGTTGCAGTAGGTACTGGGAGATGAAGCAGCTTGCACAGGATAGAGTAGCATGGAGAGCTGCATCAAACCAGTCTCAGGACTGAAGACAACAACAACAACAATTATGCTATTGTCTCTGCCAGAATGTCTCACTCTTATTCAATACTTTCTTAATATCTATTGCTGCAGCTGCTGTTTTCGACTATTTATCACGTTCCAAAAAAATTTTTTTGTTTCGAAAATTTTTCAACAGGATATTTTTTTGACCTAGTTAGGCATATGGTCGACCTGTAATCATGGTATTTTACCATCCTGGCAGGGTCGCCATTTTCTAACATTCTGAGTGGTATCTGTTTGTTCTATATCATGTCTCCCTACCACTTTCGCACAATGACGCTCTGAGCAAGTTTTTTAGGGAATTGACTAGTTTGAAAGTGGGACCTATTGCTGGTAAGGAGACGACAGACCACACATGACATGTAGAATTCAGAAGACTTCAGTGAGACTAGCAATGATATAACCACGTACCTAATTATTTCAGCGTCAGCTCCACCGTACTCCCTGTAAAAGAATCTTAATACTAACTAAATTTAGTGGAAGGGGTTCAAGACTTTCCTATTTTTAGTTAGCTGGTAAAATAACGTCGAAAATGCAGTTAAGTTTACCATTGGAAATTTTATTCTACTCACAAAACATCGTTTATAAATTGCACTATTGATAAAAGGAAATGTTTTAATACAGGATTGTGAAAACCAACTGCGTTCAACAAAAATGTGAACGAATATTCCCTGAGTGGTTTTCCAAGTTCTACAATGGATCGAAGGATGACCTATGCCATATCACATCTATAATCTAGGTTTAAATTAGTTTCACAAGAGAGGAAAGTGTAAAAATGGTCTACAGTGACCCTCAAGTATCTTTAATTACTTATCTAATTTGTCGTATATTATAGTGGCTGATGTGGCTTCTCAATAACTATATAACAGAAAAATCATCGCGTTTCAGATTTTTACTTCAAGTGCCAAATGTGAACACCATGAGCTTTAATTGGCGATCGACACTAGTATTATGCAAAAAAAAGGGGGGGTGTAACAGATGAGACTTCTGCAGTTCTGAGTGAAGCATTATGCGCTGTTATGCAGCATCGTGTGCGTTCATACGTTGTTGGTGTTTGTCATGGGGCGGAGGGCAGCACAGCTCCGCTCACCTCGCCGTCTCGGAAGCAACTATTTCCTTACTTCTCCTTACTAAAATTTACCGAAGTTTGTTTCAAAAAACTATCTGGCTGTGTTTTCATCTGACCAATCAGGGTCTCAGTGTTAACCTTAAGCTCAGCCTACAAAAATTCTGTCTATCCAATGAGAAACGTTATACTTTTCGTGGTGGGGCAATGTTTTTAAAGTTTGCAATGTAACAGAGACGCAAAAAAGTCTCACGCTAAAACTTGCAGCTGGTGTGGTCATTTTAGCGTTATCGTAAGATCTAAACTGTTCTTCTGGAGGGCTCTATCTTTTAACATGGGCTGGGGGGTGGTCCTGACGTAAAAGAGACGCGAAAAAGTCTCACGCTAACACATGCGGCTGGGTTGGCCCTTTTTGTGTTATCGTAAGATCTATTATGTTCTTCTGGTGGGCTCTAGCTTTTAACATGGGCTTGGAGGTGGTCCTGAGGTAACAGAGACGCGAAAAAGTCTCACTCTAAGGCTCTAGCTTTTAACATGGGCTGGGGGGTGGTCCTAACGGTTAGCTGGAGATGTGGGTGTCCGTCCCTTATCGTAGGGCCTTCTAACTTAACACGGTTCTACCCTCGGCTTCTGTTCTCGTTTCTGCCCTCGGAACTGTGTCTGTCTCACAGTGGGAAGGTATGTCATGTATTTAGGCATTCTTGTGTTAATCTGTGGTATTCCATTTGGTCACTCGTTATTCGTATTACTTTGGTTAATTTAATGTCACGATTTATCGGAGCTATGTGACATACTACTGGATTTGCTTATCATGTCAGGGTTTTCATGGAATGTGTTGGATTTGCCTGACACCTTACAACACTTGCAACTTATTGAGGACACTGTACAGGTGCTGTTCGTGGCCAGATATAATAGCGAAACCTGCAGACTTGGATCGCACCTCAGTTTACATTCAACAATGCGTTTCCAGGAATGTTTCAAGTTTTTGTCAAACCCCTGTAACTAGTTTTAAAAATATAAAGAACTTTATTCGCCATGAAATAGCATGACAGTAACATTTGAGCGGTGGCGTTTTGCAGGTATCTGGCCTTTGCGCTCTTATCTATGCTTGTGGCACGTACTGAGTCTTGGCTGCCTTATCTTTGCCAGAGGAGTTATATGGAGTCTTTCGCCTAGGACGTGGACAGTTGCCGTTTGATTTTACCGGAGGCCGGAGTGCGCTTGTAGTGGAGCGGTAACCGACCACGTGTATGGGGCAGCTTGGTGCCTTTCCTGTCACCTGTGAGGAGGCTTGTTGCTGCCTTGGGTAGCGTGCTGATGTCTGCACTTGTCCGCTGCGTTATTGCGGCCTGCTGTACCCTGCGCAAGTCATATCGGACGTCTAGCGAAAAGTTAAGTGAGACTGTACCTGCGGCATGTTTGTGAAGGTGTTGGGCGCTGCTACCTCACTTCTAGTAACTGTAAGCGCATGGGTGTTACCATGGAAGTAAAGATGTGTCTATAAAGAGTTCATGGTGTTTAAGACGGGTGTTAAATATTAGTGAAATGCACGAGCGTGCCTCTTCCAGCTCGTTGGAAATTGTTGTTTGATGTAAAGCGTATCCAGCTGCAAGGCCGTAATCTGTTTATCAGATATACAGCATTCGGGTGTTGGTAGCCTTAGCGCAGTGAGCCACAGTAAAGCTTATAATGAAATTTTCAGAATTGTGCTCGTTGCGGTTTTCACTTAAATGCGGGGCATAAAAGTTCACGTAATTTAGTTGTGATTAAGACTGGAGTGCCCGCTGGCCTTGCTAGTAATTGTAAGTTTTTTTTAGTATCTTAATAGCAGGCAATTCTCCTTACGATTAGTGATAAGATTTGTGCTGTTGGTTGTACCTTGTCTGTGTAGTTTATTCGTAGTGGGGCAAAGGCAGTGTGCCGTTTAGTTAGTGAATAATTTAACATGTTATTTAATATATTTTGGTGGCTGTTTACATCGTCCCTGCGGACCTGTTCTGTGCGCTTGTTAAATGTTACAGCTGGCTGGCTGGTGTTTATGAGTAAGCACTAGCTTTCCACCTATGGGTAACCTTCCGCCTTTCGCCTTGGCTTCTCCAAGTTATGTTTTCGTTCTGCCTTCTAGGGACCTGGCGTCACTCCTCGCTAATTAATTATGGCACTAATTATATTTACTTGGGTATTTATTATATTTATTAAACCTTGTCTCGTGAGCAACATACAATTGTGAAAGGGTTGTTGCTGTGTTACTCTTAGTAAGATTTTACGTTGACTAATTGTGTTACTGGGCCTTGGAGCCGAAGTTTGAAAGCTTAATGAGCTTTAGGGATATTGATTCACACTTGACTGTGAAACAAGTGCCTTTGTATTATCTTCATCCTGCTATTTATTGGGTGCATCTCTGGCAGCTTGTTATCTAGGTAAATGTTTTTGAGAACAGTTGTCAGTGCCCGAAGACTAGTCAGAAATATTGTGTGTCTTAATTTAAGCTGACAGTGGTTTTAAAATTTACTTATACATGTGATAGACTTCGTTTCATAAAAATACTTTGGTAGCAGACTCACTAAATTCTTTTGACTTACTATACTGATTACCTAAAGTAATCAGGATTAAGATATTGTAGTGTTACAGGAATTTGTTGATGTCATTGTTAAATAAAACGAGTGATAGCAAAAGGGGTCCAGTCCTTCCTATTGTTTCCCTATTCCCTAGTAGAAGAACATGTAAACGTCATCTTCCAAATAAGTTAACATACTCGTATTATGTAGCACTTAAAGGTATTGAACTAAAAATATCTTTGAAATAATCAGCAACCAGTCGCAGAAAGGAAATTTTATTTCCTTAACCGCTTTCAGCCACCTAGTGCCCTTCTTCAGAAGGTTATAACAAACGCATTATTTGAAATTCGTAAACGGAACTCCTGGGTATACTACCCTTCAGGTACAACACTTCTCCTGTGTTACAAACGATGTCCAAAATTATGAACCACAGCTTAATTTCTGAATATTTACTCCGTCGATAAACACTTTATAATCAAGGCCGACATAATTTTGAACTCCTTTTGTAAAGTAGTGGACGGTGTAACGCACTTCTTGGGTCCCGAAACGAAATCTGGTACACCGACACGTCACCATCTCGGAACTTTTCTGTATCTCGGAAGCCACACAACGCCCAAACCTCGATTTTTGTGGACTTCTACATCTACATCTACATCCATACTCTGCAAGCCCCCTGACGGTGTGTGGCGGAGGGTACCCTGAGTACCTCTATCGGTTCTCCCTTCTATTCCAGCCTCGTCGTGTTCGGGGAAAGAAGGATTGTCGGTATGCTTCTGTGTGGGTTCTAATCTCTCTCATTTTATCCTCATGGTCTCTTCGCGCGATATACGTAGGAGGAAGCAATATACTGCTTGACTCTTCGGTGAAGGTATGTTCTCGAAACTTTAACAAAATCCCTTACCGAGCTACTGAGCGTCTCTCCTGCAGAGTCATCTCCGTAACGCTTTCGCGATTGCTAAATGACCCTGTAACGAAGCGCGCTGCTCTCCGTTGGATCTTCTCTATCTTTTCTATCAACCCTATCTGGTACGGATCCCACACTGCTGAGGAGTATTCAAGCAGTGGGCGAAAAAGCGTACTGTAACCTACTTCCTCTGTTTTCGGATTGCATTTCCGTAGGCTTCTTCCAATGAATCTCAGTCTGGCATCTGTTTTACCGACGATCAAATTTATATGATCATTCCATTTTAAATCACTCCTAATGCGTACTTCCAGATAATTTATGGAATTAACTGCTTCCAGTTGCTGACCAGCTATTTTGTAGCTAAATAATAAGGGATCTATCTTTCTATGTATTCGCGGCACATTACACTTGTCTACATTGAGATTCAATTGCCATTCCCTGCACCATGCGTCAATTCGCTGCAGATCCTCCGGCATTTCAGTACAATTTTCCATTGTTACAAGCTCTCGATACACTACAGCATCATCCGCAAAAAGCCTCAGTGAACTTCCGATGTCATCCACCAGGTCATTTATGTATATTGTGAATAGCAAAGGTCCTATGATACTCCCCTGCGGCACACCTGAAATCACTCTTACTTCGGAAGACTTATGCCGTCTTCATAAATGATTATTTTATCGTTCGGTACAACACATTACCCAGTAGTTGCACCGTGTTCCATGTCACAAAATATTAAATCAGATGAACACCCGCAAATAAGGAACATATTTATAGAATAAAAACTGGAGGAATTGAAGCTGTGGGGATGGGGCGTGAGTCGTGCTTGGGTAACTCAGTTGGAGTCGGCACGGTAGCGCAGCGTGTTCAGAGGGTTTAGCTACTCTCTGTAATAATAAAACTGAGTGAACGGATCAACGAACAACCTGAACGAGTATCATCGGACGTCCGCCATGAACAAATTCAAGGAACAGTGTAGAACAAAATAAGATTTTAAAAAAGTTGGTAGAGCCCTTGCCTGCGAAAGGCAGTGGTCCCAAGTTCGAGACTCGGTGCGGTACACAGTTTTAATAGGTCAGGAAGTTTCATATCAGCGCGCACAACCTCTGTAGAGTGAAAATCGCACTCTGGAAAATCCACTTGAGTTGCTAGTAAATTTCTTACTTTATTCCACTACCGGTTTCGAAGCATAAAGCTTCATCTTCAGATGCCACCAGAATATTACGAATTCGTTAACGTATAGCGGTAGAGCCAGTCGCCCACTGGGGATCACACTCACCTCAGACAATGGCATGGGAGGGCAGGACCAGCAGCCACAGCGCCCGTCTGGACAGCACGACACAGTGGCACCTGAGGTTGAAGCCTCAAGCTTCGAAGGTGGTTGTAGAATACGAGCAGGAGATTAATGCTTCCCGTCCCGTCAGAGACGGAGCACAAGCTCTGATTAAGGAAGGATGTGGAAGGCAATCGGACGCGTTCTTTTCAAAGGAACCATCCCGGCATTTGCCTGAACGACGGCTGGACCCATTTGGCTGAAACTTGGTGGACAAGTAGCTTTGAACCAGGATACGGGCATAGGATACTTTTTTATCCCGTTCGACCGCTATAAAATGTGGTATAACAAAAACACATCTGACATGGAATAACAAAACGCAAATGACAACTAAACGTCTATGGTTAAGTATCAGTATATATAATTAATAAAAAATTTAAAGAAATAATTTGTATTTTCTTTGAATCATCATTAACAATGCTGCCTTCAAGACGATCGAACGGATTGATTTAATTTCCTCATAATTTCTGTAACTTTGTCTCATCGAAAGACGAACTTATCACAAAGTATCCGCAAACATCATTACTAACTACACAAGTAATGAATGGTTGAGTGAGCGAGCAATTTTAGCGGCTAAGAATAAAGATGTAGATGACCTAAACTACATAATTCAGAATGAGATCATTGGTAAAATGTGTTCATTGAAATCTATTGACTGTGTAACAAATGAAGATGAAGCCACCACTTATCCAACTGAATTTTTAAACTCCTTGGATGTGCCTGGTTTACCACCGCACAATTTACGCCTATAAAAGTTGGATCCGTAGTATTCGTACTTCGAAACATAAACCAACCAAAACCGAGCAACGGTACGCGTTTGGTCGTAAGTAAATTGATGAACAATGTTATTTACCTGACAATACTCAAAGGAATACTCGAAGGTGAGGAAGTTCTCATTCCGCGGATCCCGATGATCGCAACCGATATGCCGTTTGAGTTTGAAAGACTTCAATTTCCGATCCGTCTTGTATTCGCCATGACCATTAACAAATCACAAGGCCAACCTTTGAAAGTCTGTGTTTTAAATCTGGAATATACATGTTTTTCACATGGTCAGTTATATGTGGCATGTTCACGGGTCGGAATACCATCTGCGTGGTTTGTTCTTGCGACTGATAATAAAACAAAAAATGTCGTGTAACACAAGGTACTTAATTGAAGATTGGAAGCTATGCACCAAAAAACATAAAGAATAAAGAATCATTAAAATACTTCATTTTTTATTTATATCTCCTAATAAAAAATCCGATTATTTATTGCCTTTATGGCGGAACAGTGTTCACGGGGTCAGTTAGTTAAGAAAATTACTAGCAACTAAGCGGTTATTTATTCCATAAATTTCATTTAACAATACGTTCTATTTCTACGGGAGGAAGTAAAACCAACTTTTCCTGATATCTGTGTAGATCTTATGCTGCAATATCTTCCTAAAGTGTTTTACGTCCCCCCCCCCCCCCCCCGAGCGATAAAACAGCTAGTGCGGAGCCACTCCCCGTGGGCACTGCTGATGTAGGCGCCTGGTCGGCTATGCTAAACGGGAGGGCAACCTCGTGTGGAGGCGATGTGAAGCGGAAATGAGCGGCGTCAACTATTGGGCCATCTGTAGGCGGAAGCTGCTGCCCACGGCTGCCAATACGTCTCGACGCAAGTGCTTCCGCTGCGATAGTGGCACGGTGCACTACGGTGGGCGGCCGACAGACGATAAACCCGTTTGGCGCATACGGACGCTGGATCGTAACGTCACGTGAGCCAATCGGTTGGAAGGGCTGCCCCTGCACTACCTTGATATCAACAATGAACATAAATAGCCAGAGTGCTGCCTGTAGGGGTTGCCCAGTCGGAGGCTGCATAGACAACGAGAAAGCTATGTGGTGTCGCCAGATGCAATAAATATTACTTCATTTATTTCTCTGAATACTTCTCGTCTGCGTAATTTCACCGGAGACCGGTGGCTTAGCAAGCTGGCGAGGAATCTGTTGAACTCAGTGGCTGGCTCAGGTTGGCATACCTTGCTGGATCAGCCCTGTGCTCATGCCCGTGGCTTGCAGTAAGTGGACCGTGGTGTGAAAGGTGCGCTCCGTCGAAAGCTCTGTTCGTAGATGCGGTGACCACGGCGCTGTGCGTTGTGTCTCACACGATATTCTGAAAGTTCACTATTTCTCCCGGGTCACTGCGCGTGTAATCCCATCAGATGGACCGTTGGTCGGACACCGTAAGGTCGTTTTGAATGCTGACCGTAGCTTGCTGGTTCGGAAGACCTACTGATCTAAGCAATACTGTACTTAAGAGTATTTTGCGCTCAGATTGGAAGGGTGCTGGAAGATCCCTGGAATATCCAACAGTTGCAGTTGGTACTGGACCCTGGCTGGTACACTGAACAGTCAGTGAAACTGGTACACCTGCATAACATCCTGCACAGCGCCCGCGAGCACTCGGAAAGGTCGCATACTGTATATTGTGTGATTACATGATAGCGGAACAAACACTAGTAGCAGTTACTTCTGTTAAATATCTGGGGGTATGCGTGCGGAACGATTTGAAATGGAATGATCATATAAAATTAATTGTTGGTAAGGCGGGTACCAGGTTGAGATTCATTGGGAGAGTCCTTAGAAAATGTAGCCCATCAACAAAGGAGGTAGCTTACAAAACACTCGTTCGACCTGTCAATAAAATTCTTCTGGGTTAGAGACCGCATTGTCATTTATAAAATTCCAACGTTTCGGCGTCTTGCAACAGACGCCGAAACGTTGGAATTTTATAAATGACAATGCGGTCTCTAACCCGGAAGAATTTTATTGACATTGACAACGGCCGCGGAAGCCTACGGTTACACTCGTTCGACCTATACTTGAGTATTGCTCATCAGTGTGGGATCCGTACCAGATCGGGTTGACGGGGGAGATAGAGAAGATCCAAAGAAGAGCGGCGCGTTTCGTCACAGGGTTATTTGGTAACCATGATAGCGTTACGGAGATGTTTAACAAACTCAAGTGGCAGACTCTGCAAGAGAGGCGCTCTGCATCGCGGTGTAGCTTGCTCGCTAGGTTTAGAGAGGGTGCGTTTCTGGGTGAGGTATCGAATATACTGCTTCCCCCTACTTATACCTCCCATGGAGATCACGAATGTAAAATTAGAGAGATTCGAGCGCGCACGGAGGCTTTCAGACAGTCGTTCTTCCCGCGAACCATACGCGACTGGAACAGAAAAGGGAGGTAATGACAGTGGCACGTAAAGTGCCCTCCGCCACACAGCGTTGTGTGGCTTGCGGAGTATGAATGTAGAATGTGGATGTAGATGTAGATTTAGATTTAGAACGACGTGGCATGGACGCGAATAATGTCTGAAGTAGTGCTGGAGGGCTGTCCATAAATCTGTAAAAGTACAAGGAGGTCGAGATCTATTCTAAACAGCAAGATATCCCAGATATGTTAAATAATGTTCATGTCTGGTGAGTTTGGTGGCCAGCGGAAGAGGTTAAACCCAGAAGAGTGTTCTGGAGCCAGTCTGTAGCAATTCTGGACGTGTGGGGTGTCGCATTGTCCTGCTGGAATTGACCACGTCCGTCGAAATGCACAATGGAGATGAATGGATGCAGGTTATCAGACAGGATGCTTACGTACGTGTCACCTGGCAGAGTCGTGATCAAACAGGATGCTTACGTACGTGTCACCTGTCAGAGTCGTAGCTACACGTATCAGGGGCCCCATATCACTCCAACTGCACACACTCCACACCATTAGGAGCTGCCACCAACTTGAACAGTCCCCTGCTGACATGCAGCGTCCATGGATTCATTAGGTCGTCTCCATACTCGTGCATGTCCATCCACTCCACACAATTTGAAACGCGGCTCGTCAGACCGGGTAACTTGTTTCCAGTCATCAAAAATGCAATGTAGCTGTTGACGGATCCAAGCAAGGCTTAAGGCATTGTGTTTTGCATCATCAATAGTACATGAGTGGGCCTTCTGCTCCAGAAGCCCATACCGATGATCTTTCGTTCATTGGTTCGCACGTTCCACTTGTTGATGGCCCAGCCCTGAAATCTGCAGCAGTTTGTGAAAGGATTTCATTTCTGTCACGTTGAGCGATTCTTTTCAGTCTAGTTGGTCCCGTTCTTGCAGACTCTTTTACCGACCCAACGATGTCGGAGATTTGATGTTTTACCGTATTCCTGATATTCACTGCACAATCGAGAAATGATGGTACTGGAAGATACCCAGTTCATCGCTACCTCGGAGATGCTGTTTCCCATCGCTCGTGCGCCGATTATAACACGACGTTTAAACTCACTTAAATCTTGATAGCTTGCCATTGTAGCAGCAATAACCGATCTAACAACTGCACCAGACACTTATTATCTTATATAGGCATTGTCGACCGCAGCGCCGTATTCTGCCTGTCTACATATCTCTGTATTTGAATACGAACGTTTATACCAGTTCCAGTGGCGCTTCACTGCATAATTTGCGACCACAGACTGGCGGCCATCTCTGAAGGTGGCAGGAATATGACTGATACTGAAATAATCTCATACAAAAGCTGTTACACTACAATAATCGAGAGAGAACAACATGGTTCAAATGGCTCCAAGCACTATAGGACTTAACATCTCAGGTCATCAGTCTCCTAGACATAGAACTACTTAAACCTACTAACCCAAGGACATCACGTACATCCATGCACTAGGCAGGATTCTAAACTGCGACCGTAGCAGCAGCGCGGTTCCGGACTGAAGCACCCAGAACCGCTCGGCCACAGCGTCCGGAAGGGCAACATTAACGACATCGTCATGTCGCACTCTTCCTGATAAACTGTATCGTAATGTTTACGGCTATCAGGTGGTATTCCGACTTAGGAAATATCACTGTCGTTCTCATATTTTCTTGATGGGTAACAGTTCTTTGGGTATGTAAATATCTGTGGTGGGATAATGATTGTAATCGGCACATTGTACGTACTGACATTTTCCTGAAGCGGATCCTGATAAGTAAAGGTATTTTAGCCATTGCCAAGCGCAAATTTGAATTCAACCTCGTAGCGTCACGGGCACGTGATGCGATGAGGAAAATGAGGGGTGAACAAAATGAAGCTGGCCCAAAGAATAATTATAATACTGACATGGAATTGACCCTTGTCACTGAAGAGGAGAACTGCCCATCACATACAATTGTGGAAATCGTGATTTCGACGCACTGGTCGGTTGCTGTCGTACGTCCACCCACGCTCGTCTCCCGCGTGTACTGTACCGAGTACTTCGCTGTGTCATTACCTTTGAGTGATTTAAGGCTCACATGTCTAGCCATTATGCATCAGAATATCCTCATCAGAAATTTTAGGAGCCTTTGCATATTCCCAAGATTGGTGTTTCCTGCACTTGTCTCCTGGCCGCATGATTCTAGCCCCAAACTGTTAATGTTAACCAGTATGCCTAAAAGTGTTTAATATTTATGGATGTTTTCAACAAGATGGAGCGTCATACACACAACGTTTACATGACGACGATGATCTCATAGGGAGCGGTCTGTTCACTGCATAGAGTTGGGTTGGTTGGGTTGCGTGGGGGAAGAGTCCAAACAGCGAGGTCATCGTTCTCATCGGATTAGGAAATGACGGGGAAGGAAGTCGGCTGTGCCCTTTCAAAGGAACCACCCCGGCATTTGCCTGGAGCGATTTAGGGAAGTCACGGAAAACCTAAATCAGGATGGCCGGACGCGGGATTGAACCGTCGTCCTCCTGAATGCGAGTCCATTGCTCCACCTCGCTCGGTCACAACGTTAACATATTTGTCGCGAGTGTATGTAGTGTTCAGTAATGAGAGGATAATCAGCAGGGGCATTGCCATACACTGACCACCTCGACCGCCTGATCTCTCTTCAAGTGGTTCTCACTTATGGGGCAAATTGGAGGTTAATGTGTACTCATATAATCCTCACACTCTGGAAGAGCTACGTCAGAAGATTGAAAAAAGCTGTTGCTGCAGTTCCTCATGAGTCATCACCTGCCGGGTGGTTGGAGTGCTCACTGCAACAAATATCTACTAATACCAGTATCGTTGGTCCCTGTTTCGATTACAAGCGTGATAGATTATTCCAACACGTCGGGCAGGGGCCTGAAGATGGCGTGGTAAAACGCTGAAACTGTTTGCCCAATAAAATAAGGTTAAAAATTTACGGCTGAAAGGCGTTTGACATCCTCTATCGAACAGAGGAGTCTCGCAACCATCGCTAAAATGATGGATATGCATCGACTATAAACAGCGAAGTGTGACTGCCGTTCACACGTTACTGTCGTGGACATCTGAGGAAACTGTTTAAAGGATGATGAAATCGCGGGTAGGAGACAGTTTGTTGGACGTCGATGCTATATCATGTAAGGCTGCACCTACATTGCATGCGGAAGTCGTCCGGTCCGATACAGTCCGGTGATGGGCAATAAACGCTCCCTGGCTTCGTCTGACGTGGATGCCTGCACTGGGTCCGAGCCGATTCGGCAACAGAGCGCAGCTGTCGCACGTGGGACGGGAAGAGATTACAGTGTACTGTCGTCATTCATGAGTTTCCGCACAGGACTCAGTTACACGCTGTAGGTCAGCAGTGGCAGTTGTTGAGAAGCTATCATGAATGATTCGGATGATGACTTTTTTGTGTTGGCTGCAGCTAGACAAGAACGTTCGCCTTAAAAGACGTAGGAAAAGGACCAGGGTGTATCGTTTTAATGAAGACAGATTTGCAGGGTAATTTATTATAACTTGTCAGTCACTGCAAAATTTTCCAGTCAAGAACAAAGACTACTACCGCATGTCTATAGAAACGTTTGACTATTTACTTGACAGTACAAGAGACGATATAATTGGCCATTGCAACTTCAGGTAATATATCAAAAAAATGGCTCTGAGCACTATGGGACTCAACTGCTGTGGTCATTAGTCCCCTAGAACTTAGAACTACTTAAACCTAACTAACCTAAGGACATCACACACATCCATGCCCGAGGCAGGATTCGAACCTGCGACCGTAGCAGTCGCACGGTTCCCGACTGCGCGCCTAGAACCGCGAGACCACCGCGGCCGGCGTAATATATCAGTCCAGAAGAAAAAACCTACTATCACAATCAGGTAAGTCAACGTTAAAAACAGCTGATAACCGTTCTGTAACTGTGAGTGGCCTCATTCGACCAATAATATTAGAATATTATACAGAAATTCTGGCAACTGTTGCAGTAAAATATATTTATTAACACAGATATGTATTTGTTAACGTTCCTTCACAGTAATAGTAGATATTATTAGCAAATAAGCAACTGTTAACAACTATCTATGCATGATCTGAAAATCACAATGAAAAAATTGTTTGGTTCAAGGCTTACAAATACTTGCATTGAATGTGATGAAGAAAATTGGGGAAAATAAATGTCTAGTTTATACATAAAAACATATAAATAGTACATTACGTATTGCCCATTAAAATGAATTGCCATCAGATTGTTGGGTAGGAGGACACTTTTCAACTACTCTCATAAAGAAAACGAATCTTGGGCAAAATTAGATGCGCCTGGTGATGGGTAAGGTGGCGGTTGTAACGATGGTAATTCACATCCAGTGTGTGTGTGTGTGTGTGTGTGTGTGTGTGTGTGTGTGTGTATATAAAACTTGACGATGTGCATCATTTTTGAAGTTGTGAGCTTCTAAGGCTTAGGTGACGTCCCCCAAAGATTTTCATACGTAGTCTCATTTTCTCCAGTTGATCCATTTGTTTGACTGATCGTAGTAAATTCATTAAGAAGGAGTAGTCGTCATCAGCCTGATATTTCTGTTTTCGAGATACATGTTGCTCAAATATGTCGATCTTTCTTTCGTCAATATCCAGTGCCTGTGAATAATAATTACATTTTTTACATGACATTTTGGACTGTTTCTGTCTGCTTTCACAGAAGACGACGTAGAAGCAAACGCCTCTCTTTTTTTCTGAAGAGAGACACATTTCAACATCATTTGTACTTTTGTCACTTGCTGTGGTGGGACTTCGATCACGTGGAGAAGGCTCATTCTCTTTCTTTGTGGCAGGCAAGTTTCCTGAGCTGGGCCCAGGTGTTATGATGTCTTTCAAAAATTGCATCCTTTTAAATAGGGTCTTTTATCAGATGCAGTAGCTTCCGGACCATTCTTGGAGTCGTGCTGTATTTTATATTTTTTCTTGAAAGTGTCTCACAAGTTCTGTCACGTTATCCGAGCCTGTTCAACTGAAAAAGGAAATGTACCGTAAATCTCACAAAATCAGCACAAAACGTGTACTCCGTTCTTGAAACAAATGTTCTGTTATTGTTTATGTATGTTTAAGATTCCTAAAATATCACTATCAAAGACTACCCACATCATTTGAGTAATATTGCAGTATCATTTCAGTAGTTGGGTCTAACATTAGGACTGAGAGATTATACAGTAAGTGTATCACGACAGTTGTTGATGCCATATGGAGGAATTCCTGTGAGCGTCATCTACCCGTTCCTGACCCGAAAAATTTTAAGAAATAGCGAGAGGATTCCACGAGTGGCGGAATTTTGTTCATTCAGTGGGATGCGTTGATGGCAAGCATATTCGAATTAAATGTCGAAAACAAAGTGGAATTACGTTTTTTAACTACAAAAAGTTTTTTCAATTGTTTTACAAGCTGTGGAGGACTACCGTTGTCGATTTATTTTTATAGATGTGGGAGGTTATGGAAAAAAAGAGAATGACGGAGGAACGTTTTCGGCTTCTACTTTGTCTGCATTCTTGGAGAACTGTCATGGTACGCTACCGCAACCTTCGTCTGTTGATGCAATTTCTACAGATATGCCGTTTGTCTCGCTTGAAGCGGATACATATCGTTTGAAAACTTATGAAACAGTATTCCAAACGACATATTTTATACGAAGAAAAAGTTTTCTGTTACAGGATATCGAGGGCTAGAAGATGTTTGGAGTGTGCTTTACAGTGTATTGAAAGAGCACCTAAAAATGGAGAGGATAGTGAAATGTATTTGCTTACTTCACAATATAAATTATTGACCGTGAAAAATGGTTCAAATGGTCCGAGCACTATGGGACTTTACAGCTGAGGTCATCATTCCCCTAGAGCTTAGAACTATTTAAACCTAACTAACCTAAAGACATCACACACATTCGTGCCAAAGGCAAGATTCGAACCTGCGGTCGCGAGGTTCCAGACTGAAGCTCGTAGAACCACCCGGCCACATCGGCCGACTATTGACTGTGAAGGTGATGTCTTCTTCAGCTCCGGAAGTTTAAAAGAAGACGGAAGTGCATCACCACGTCAAGGAAGTGGTTCATTACGAACATTCAACAGACCGTCAAACAAGCTCAAAATATGAGAGAGAAATTCATGTCACACTACAATCGGATTGGCGCCGTTTGGTCGAAAAACGAACGCATCGAGTAGTACTTTATCAATCAAGAACTTATTTCTCTTTGACAGTTTGATAAAAAAATTTCATTTTAAAAGTAATACGATTGAAATTACTGATTTGTAGTAACATGTAGTGATTTGAAAGCGAGCATTAAAACTATTGCAACATAATTTCTATGTTTACCTTTGACCTACAGTTGCTCCCCAACAGATTCCCACAGTTCTCGCTTAATGTCAAGGTTATGGTAGCCTTTAATCCGCTGGTCCCACAAGGTAGCTCATTCCTGTGCCCCACCGGACTGCATTGCCGGACTGGAAACAAATATGTTTGGTGGGCCAATCTGGTAGTCCAGTACCGGACTACGTTGTACTGCGCGTCTCCCTCCATTGTAGTCACGTATATTTGCCACCTGCTGTTAGTTTTTTACTCCGGCGTTAGCCGGCGCCCGACCGGGTCGGAACGGACGACTTCCGGATGCAATGTAGATGCAGCCTAACGTTGAGGCTTGGTTGGTCTCTCAGTCTGAATACGGAGCAATTTTTGACAGATCTGACGATGGAGTAAAATGTTTATGTAGGTATGAATGTTCCGAAAGAAACAGTTTAACGCGTGCTGTTGAACAAGGGCCTCCGCTGCAGACGGCCTCTATGTGTTTCCATGTTGGCGCAAGATGCTTAAAGCATGGGCTGGTCAGGAATGAGTGGAGACTGTGAGGTCACTAACATGGCATACATGGTCATTTACGATTGAAATGGGCAAAGGACTGTCAAAATTGGATGGAAGGTCAGTGGAAACGTAGTGCCTGATCGGAGGATTCAAATTTGTGACATCAGAACGATGCTCGTGATCGGATATGCCAACAGTTCGGCAAATGGCTGCCTGAAACATACAGCGTATTACGGACACAGGCTGTTGGATGCAGAATTATGTACGTTGATCTACTGGCCACCAAATTTGCCTCATCTGGGCTCTATAGAACACGTCTGGGACACTATCGGGCGCCAGCTTCGCGCCCTCAGAAAACCTGACGTTATTTGCAGGAACTGCGCGACTGGTGCCTAAAAATGAGGTGCCACATACGTCTAGAAATTTATTACGGACTTTCCAAGTCTATCACAATCTCTGCTATATTTCGCGATGCAGAGGTTGGCCGACACACCATTAAGCATATGGTCATTACGTTTTGGTTCATCATTACATTTCTACCTTTTATTTTCTTTTTTAGTCATCATTGTCTTCTGACTAGTTTGACGCGGCCCGCAATGAATTCTTCTCCTGTGCCAACTTCTTCATTTCTAGAGTAGTACTTGCAATCTACGTCCCCAATTATTTGCTAGACGTCTTCCAATCTCTCTCTACCTCAACAGTTTGTGCTCTCTAAAGCTCCCTCTAGTACCATGGAAGTCGTTCCCTCATGTCTCAACAGATATCTTGTCATTCTGTTCTTATTCCATGCCACTGTTTTCCACGTATTCCTTTCCTCTCCGATCCTGCGCACAACTTCCTCATTCCTTACCTTATCAGTCCACATAATTTTCGATATTCGTCTATAGCACCACATCTCAAATGCTTCGAGTCTCTTTTGTTCCGGTCTTCCCACAATCCAAGTTCCACTACCTTACAATGCTGTGCTCCAAACGTACATTCTCAGAAATTTCTTCCACAAATTAAGGCCTACGTTTGATACAAGAAGCCATATCTTGGCCAGGAGTGCCCTTTTTTGCCAGTGCTAGTGTGCTTTTGATGTCCTCCTTGCTTCACCCGTCATTGGTTATTTTGCTGCCTAGGTAGCAGAATACTTTAACTTCATCTACTTTGTGACCATCAGTCCTGATATTAAGTTTCTCGCTGTTCTCATTTCTGATACTTCTCACCATTTTCTCGTTCTTCGATTTATTCTCAATCCATATTCTGTGCTCATTATACTGTACATTCCGTTTAGCAGATCATGTAATTCTTCTTCACTTTGACTCAGGATATCAATGTCATTATCGAAACGTATCATTGATGTCCATTCACCTTGAATTTTTATTCCATTCCTGCAACTTTATTTTATTTCCATCACTTCTTCTTCAATGTACAGATAGCCAACAGTAGGGGCGAAAGACTACATTCCTGTCTTACACCCTCTCATCATCGAAACGTATCATTGATATCCTTTCACCTTGAATTTTTATTCCATTCCTGAAACTTTATTTTATTTCCATCATTGCTTCTTCAATGTACAGATAGCCAACAGTAGGGGCGAAAGACTACATTCCTGTCTTACACCCTCTTTAATGCGAGCACTTCGTTACTCTTAGTCCACTCTTGTTATTCCCTATTGGCTCTTATACAAATTGCATATTAACCATTTCTCCCTATAGCTTACAACAATTTTTCAGAATTTCGAACATCTCACAATTGTTTACATTGTCGAACACTTTTTCCAGGACGCCAAATCCTACGAATATGTCTTGAGTTTTCTTTATTCTTGTTTCCATTATCAACCACAACATCAGAATTCCCTCTGTGGCGCCTTTACCTCTCCTAAAGCCAAACTGATCGTCATCTAATACTTCCTCAGCTTTCTTTTCCAGCGGCTTGGATGCATGAGCTGTTAAGCTGATTGTTCGATAATTCTCGCACTTCTCAGCTGTTGCAGTCTTCGGAATTTTGTGGATGACATTTTTTCCGAAAGTCATATGGTAAGTCGGAAAACTCATACAATTTACATACAAACGTGAATAGTTTCGTTGCCACTTCCCACAACGATTTTAGAAATTCTAATGGAATTTTGTCTGACCCGTCCGCATTATTTGATCTTAAGTCTTCCAAAGGTCACTTAATTTTGATTCTAACACTGGATCTCCTATCTCTTCTAAATCGACTCATGTTTCTTCTTTTATCAAATCAAACAAATCTTCACCCTACTAGCGGCTTCCAATGTATCCTTTCCACGTATCCGCTCTCTCCTTTGCTTTTAACAGTGGAATTTCCGTTGCACTTATAATATTACTACCCTTCAGTTTAATGTCAAAGGTTGTAACCTCCCCACAAAAATAAAATAGTGTAACTTCCCCACAAAAATAAAATAATATGAATAATATTCTCATATAGCGTAACTACCCAACAGTGAAAATATAATATAATGTGACAAACCTATAACCTTTCAGTAATTGACAGTCAGTTTAACCTGGTAAATTTTGTACGTCAGCAAAGCTGCATCATGGGCCTGATACATCATTCTGAATAAGTTGAAAAATCTTACCTTAATTAGGTCGCCGGATAACGCGTATATATCTGCTCCTATTAGAAATTTTCCTGGCGCAGCTAAGTGCAATGCTGGCCGATAGATTTGTCTTATAAAAAAGGAAAGAACTGACTTTTCTTTTCAATAATCGGGATTGCCAAGGATTGGAGAAATTAGTGAGTTCTTTAAATAGAGATAAATGTCAAAAGTTACTTTTTATGAGAAAGATTATTATTAACAGATTTTCTTAAAAACATTTACATCGAACTTGATGTAACAGTACTATATATGCGCGAGGCTGCTTTTACATTATCCTACAACGCTCAGGCTCCGCCATTGCTGCACACGACCGGCCCAGCCAACACGATACACCAGACACGACTGCTCGCTAGCAACAACATACTGCTACTGCCACACAGTTCCTACTGCAGTTAATACTGCTCTTTGGTCTCAGATTCTCTTCTAGCTTACATATCGCAGGCAGCGCGTGAGCAATACATCGAAATTACATCAGCTCGAGTGCGCTAGCAACAAATTCTTTAATTACGGACCTCTTACATAACCCTCCACTGGGGGGCAAAAATTTGGCAGCGATGTTGAGTCAATTGGACTTGCCATGAGCAACAAATTTTTCTATAATCTATTTAGTTTACTAATGCTACAATCACAGAGTATATACATCATTGATAAGTGCAGAACATATTAAGAAATTAAATAAAGTGCACACGCACTGAGTACAAAACATATTCAGAAATGACAAAGTATATACGCAATGAGTACAAAATATATTAACAAATGACATAAAGTGCACACGCACTGTATACGTGTTTAGCATTTTTACATGAACTGATCACATTAACAAATGAAATAAAGTGCCCACGCACTGTATATATCTTTATCATTTTACAAGAATTTAAATGCACTGTATAAGTTTTTACCATTTTTTTACATGAACTGAAAACATTAAGATATTAAATAAAGTGCACACGCACTGCATAAGTCTCTACCGTTTTACAAAAATTTAAACGCACTGTATAAGTCTTCACCATTTTATAAAAACTAGGAAAGGAATGGGAAAGATTGCATCATGGTTGTAGCACAGTAGGTTGCACGTAGCTGCACTGAAAGTCCATATCTTTCTACAGAAGCACAACACGAAGTGAGACAATCTGAAGTTCTTATCCCTGAAGTATTTATCAGTGTAGCCAAGACACTGAAATGTTGTATTAATATTCAATGTTATCATTTTGGTAGTACATTAGGTACACCAAACAGTAGGACCATAATAATATCTCCATCGTTCAAGGTGGTGGACAGCTTGATATGTCAACACCATATTCTTGTAGAATCCATACTCTTACAGCAAGGTAGAATTAGTGCAAAAACCAATATAGTGCTCCATGATCATTAGGATGGACAGGATAAACGGATATTGCAGTAATTAGGTCAGAAGGTGAAGGACACATTAAGTCTTATGCTAGTCATCATAGAATTATACTAATGTATCAATCGATCGGAATAATTATTGGCATTCATTGGCTAGTTACAAAGTATTCATATAGTGTTACAAAACATTATTCAGTGTTATACACAAGTCATCATTGAAAACAGGAGTTATTGAGTGTAGCATCAAGTTACTGGCGTTTATATATGATATCATGTAAGTGACATAAGACATATATAAATTGTAAGATATTGGAACTATTACTCAAGGTCGGTAGTCCAATAATACATAGACATAATGGAATCAATATACAGAAAATTTGCATTATCTTTAGGACTAAAAATATATCTTAAACTGATAGCATTATTTAGTTGTATACTGGTAATAGTTGGGACTCGTAATAATTTTTTTTTTTTTTTTGGCAATGCATTGCACTGGGATCGATAATTAATTGCTGGGGCATGAAAATATTTGCTTTTGACTTATTGCTGGAAATAAGGATTATTAACGTCATTCGTCATGAGTCAGCTGTAGCAACGTCTTGAAACAAGTACAGTATATGTGATCACATTCATAAATGATGGACACAACTGGGTTAAGAAATGCAAGTACTAGAACAGGTTTAATAACTAACTACTTATAGCATATTATGTCACGGAAAGCTTCTCCTGGAAAAAATACAAAATGGATTATTGAGCTGAAAGAAGAAATGCTTATTATGCTGAAAAATAGTGAACTTCGAATTAACAGGTAATGAAACGTGTACTTAATATGTATGTACTCTAGCTGTCTTTTCCAAAACATTCAGTCATTATACTATGCGACATAAGATATACTGTCAAAAGGAACTGCAACAAATACTTAAATAACTACATAGCATTTCTTAACTAACAGTAAATATATAAACTTCATCATTATCATCATCTGCAAAGAAAACTTCATTATTCATATTAGCATATTCTTCATATAATTATTCATCATCATCTGCAAAAAATAGACACTTCATTATGCATATTCATATTACCATTTACTTCATACAAATATTTATAGTATAGTGTTTCTTATTTCTAGCATATTTCTTCACTAAAATTAACATCTGTAGTTCTGTCTGACAGTCTGCATCAAACGCCTTGTATTCTGAAAGAAAAATAATTAGTCAAGACTGCCATCATACGATGCGTACAGTATATTCTGGTTAATGCTTGTTAATTCTGATCCATTTACTCTTCATGACAAGATATTGCATTTTCTTTCCTTCATTCTGATGGTAAAATTTCCATTTCATAGTAAACCACTGTGGTTGTTTAATTCATTTCTTTTACCCGGTATTGCTTTCTGAAAAATGATGAATAAGGATTAATATTTTGCATTTAATCATATACCCATTAAATAAAAACTTGTTTATAGTAATATAATTAAGCATACAGCATAGCATGACAGAAAATATATTAGGTCAGAAACATAGACAGTTTTCAAGTGCAAAAAATGTACACACCGTATCATAATGCAGTAGCAAAAAATGTAAAATAGTCAAGATGTTGAGATATCATAAGGAAAAATGTCAAAGTCAACTGTCGTTTGTTACATCTTAAAGATTTCATAGTGCATACAGACAAAAATTCTACTTTCGATAGGAAAACAATCATACATACACAAAAATCGAAAATGTGCACGGTTTGATATATAACGACAAGAAAAGCTACTTGCTAACCTTACCTTGCCGGGCACTTGCCAGGAAAAAATATGATAATCATCAGTAAGTGTTCATATCAATAACCGGAAAAGGCATTATAATGTGATAAATCATAAAGTATGTTCATTCAATAAAAGGTTTAATATTGGAGACATGGTGATTGCCTTTGCTGTTTCTGGTTCTCATAGTTTCAACATGTACCACATTGGGATGAGGAATACTGCGAATTCTGTATGGACCTGCGTATAGAAGTTCAAATTTACTACATCTACTCTTTCCTTTGTTGGATAAATAGTGTGTGCGTACTAATATCTTCTGTCCAATGTGGAAGTCACGGCGTGTACAAACCTGTTTGTGTTGTCGTCTCCGGCGCTCTGCGGCACGTTTGATGTTGTTGAGCGCAATGTCAATTATTTCATGGTGACGTAGTCGACGACATGTAGGAAAAGATACTAATTCTTTAATTTTGTTACGTGGTTCAACATTTTTCAATATAACAGTCGGAGATGGCATAGTAGATTCATTTGTTATGGAGTTAATTACATCCTGGAATGAGAGTATGTGTGTATCCCAATCAATATGTCTTTTATGGCAGTACATTCTACACAGTTTACCAATTTCTTTCATCAGTCGTTCACAGGGGTTCGAAGAAGCGTGATACTTGGATATATAGATCGGAGAAATGTTTCTAGCTCGTAACATACGTGTCCATATCGCAGATCGAAATTGTGGTCCATTGTCGGAAATTAGTTTCAATACATGCCCTACAGGAAATAAAAAATGTTTTACAAATGCATTCGAAATAGATTTTGCAGTAGCTTTGCGCAATGGAGTGAAGGTAACAAATTTCGAAATGAGTTCAACAGCGACAAAGATGTAGCAAAAACCTCTATTAGTTCTCGGAATCGGTCCAAAAATGTGTACAGCGGCCATGTATCTCAATTTAACAGGTACAATGGGATGTAACTGAGGAATATGTGAAGTCGGGTCTGATTTAGCTTTCTGGCAGATTTTACATGACGCTAAAACTCGTCGAATACGTTTCTCCATGGTGGCAAAATAACAGTTCTGTCTCAGTATAAGAAAACATTTTCTGGCTCCATAATGTGCGCAACTTAAATGAGTATACCAAATTAATTTGTTAACAAGTTCCTCAGGAATGCATAATAACCAGTTGTTGCCATCAGGGTGAGAGCGGCGAAACAGAATGTTATTGCGTACCGTGTAATGGTTTCTAATGTTAACGCCATTCTTATCTTGCCAAAGGTGTTTAATTTCTTTCCACACCTTGTCCTTACTCTACTCTTGTGCTATGTCTCGTAATGACGATGAAATGAAGTTTTCAAATGCGACTTGTTGAATATACATGAGGCTAGAATTTGCTTGGCAGAAGTTGGTTGCGATGTCTTGCTGACTGTTGCAGAGAGAACGGGATAGGGCGTCTGCTACAATATTTTGTGTACCGGGAATGTGAACAATTGTAAAATTAAATTCCTGTAAATACAGTTTCCATCTGCTTAATCTGTCATGTGTAAATTTAGCGGAAAGTAAAAACTGGATAGCTCTATGGTCTGTGTAAATGGTAGTATGTATTCCATAAAGAAAATGCCTAAATCGGGTAAATGCCCATACAACACATAGTGTTTCAAGCTCTGTAACAGAATAATTGCGTTCAGCAGGTGACAGAACGCGACTTGCAAAAGCGATGTTTTTAATTACTGTAGTACCGTCTTCTTCAATTTCCTGAAAAATGTGTATGCCTAAAGCTGTGTTAGAACTGTCGGTGGCAATGGAAAAATTTATAGTGAGATCTGGGTGTGATAAAAGTGGTGCATTCAACAAAGCTTGTTTCAGATTGACAAATTCAGACTGCGCTTGGCTATCCCAGGACCAAATAGTGTTTTTACCCGTCAGTTGGCATAATCTAGGGGTGTCTAAAGCAGAGTAATGAATAAATTTACGGAAAAAGTTAGTTAACCCCAGAAAGCTGCGTAGTTGTTTCTTCGTCGTTGGAACAGTAATGTCACGTAAAGCTTGAAGTTTTTCCAGGTGAGGCGCAATGCCTTCTGCTGAAATTACATGTCCAAGAAATTTTATATAAGTTTTGCCAAAGTGTGATTTGCTAAGATTAGCTGTCAGTCCTCGTGCACGAAGAGTTTCCAACAGTTGTTCCACAATCAAATTGTGTTCAGACCAGTTAGCTTATGCAATAAGAATGTCGTCTACATGCGTTGTGATACTGTCTTCAAGTTCTGTCGGAAGTATACTATTCAAACCGCGAATAAATGCTGCTGAAGAAATTGTTAAACCGAACGGTAATTTACAAAATTGATAACAGTCACCAAAGCAGAGAAATGCTGTGTACTTTCTGTAGTTCGGATGGAGCTGAATTGGCCAAAATCCCGATTTCAAATCTAATGTGGAATAAATAGCAGTACCATGAAATTTCTGTAGAAGTTCTTCTAGTGTTTGTGGGCGATCTGTTTCATTAATAATAATGTCATTGATGTGACGCGAATCAAGTACGAGGCGAAGTGAGCCATCCTTTTTCTTAACAATATGGAGCGGGTTTATGTATGGATTAACTGCTGGTTCAATAATACCTTGGTCAAGCATAGCTTGCAATTCTTTCTTAACTTGTTCTCTGTGAATATACGGAATGGGATAATGTTTGGCTTTAAACGTGTCGTGCTGTTCAACTTGAAATTCATACATGAAACCGGACATAGTACCAGGGATGTTGTCAAAAACTGGAGCTTGCTGAAAAAGAATTTTGCGTAGTTGCGTACGTTCGTCGTCTGTATTTGCGCTGCTTTGTTTTACTTTATCAGAAATTATTTGCATAACGTCATAGTCGGCTTCGTCTGGTATATTATAGTTGTGTACGAACGTATCTGTGAACAATCTGGAATGACAGTCTATGTTACGTGATGCAGAAATTACCTCGGTCCGTTAATTGTTTGTTCTTCTGCAGATAAAGAGTGCTGAAAATCTAATGCCAGTTGTACATTTTCATCCTTTAACATTAAGTAGGAATTTTAAAAGTCAATAATTGCGTCGTGTTGTACCAAAAAATTCATACCAAAAATAACGTCTGTGGTCAATAAGGGAACAATCCAAAAATTTGAGTGGAACGTATTTTTATTTATTTTTATTTATTTATTTATTTATTTAACCTGGCAAGATTAGGGCCATCAGGCCCTCTCTTACATCTAACCAGGCATTCTACTTATTTTACAGTCATATGTTTTAGTAGGCATGTTAAACTACATCTAATACAAAAAGTGAGATAAACAATTAGAAAGGTACACCTTGAAGAATACATTATTGAAGAGAAAGATTTTAGATAATGACCTGCAATACAAAATGATAAGTGTGTCTGTAATTTTACATCTACTCCTTTACCAGATAATGCTCCTTTTACTTTAGTTTTGCCTAATGGTAATGTAGGATAAGTATTCTCTTTGTTACAAGCGTTGAAAGTTTCCTCATTTATAACTGACATAGGTGATCCAGAGTCGATTACTGTCGAAAATGTGGATGATCCAATCTTTACTTCAATGACAGGGTGGGAAATAGTTTTTTGAATAACTGGTTTTTCATGCAAAAGAGTGTCTCGGATGTCGTCAAAAGTAATAACATTTTCGTGAACAAGAGTCTGTGTATCAAAAGTATTGCTTACATCGCTGGAAGGTTCAATCTGTGCTGTATCTAGTCAAATTTTTTCTGACGTGCTGTTATTTGCGGGAGGATGCTGAGCATTTCCATTATTTGTACTGTTATGTTATTTCTCCCTGACGTATTACGTTGGGGATGATATCTACTGTCTGGTTTATTCATGATAATCTGTTGTTGCCGATGATTCTGCTGCTGGTAAGACCGACTGTTACGCTGAAAACTGTGCTCATTACTTTTAAGTCTGTCATAATAATCATTGCTATACGGCGCATTGAGATAGGAATTGAAATGATGTGTTTTCTGTGCGTACTGATTTCCTTGTTGCTGTGCGTTACTATTTGGTGGAGCCGACGCTATACGTGTAGGCGGCGAAAAATTAAAGCTTGGTTGACCTTGCAGGCTACATTGTTGGTTTGGTATGCTAACCGGCTGCTTTTGATGCTGTTGCGGTGAAAACCCTCTATTGTAGCCAAAATGTGTCTGCGATTGCTGATAATTTTGCACATACTGATGATTAAAATTTTGTTTGTTATTAAAATTACGCTGGTAGCTCTTGTCGCTTCGGGAGTGTCTAAAGAAAATTGTCACTTTCGGTAAAACTTGTCACATCAGGTTTTTTTTACACATTCCTAATACTATATGGATCGATAGCTGAAGAGCTGTTTTGATAGATATAAAGGATAGTAGAAGGGAAGGCAGCAGTACAGAAAACTAAAGATGAAATAGCACTACTACGGCTCGGGGCCCTGTGCACGCTACGGCACATATTCATCGAACTGTAATGAATCCCCTGAGGTCACTTACACGCTGCAAATAAATTTTAGTTTCTGCATTACAGGCAATGCCGATGAAAATTCAAATATAAATTGTCGTATCCAGTCCAATTCTAGTTTCTGTATTAAAGGCCAAGCTGATGGAAATACAAAAGCAAATTGTCGTATGCAGTCCAAAGGATGTATTTGTGTTCTGTCATTTTTAAATACCTTAGATTTTTTGACGAATAAAAACTGCTTATAATCAAAATTATCTTCTCTGAATGTGTGAAGTGGTTGAGGATTGTATGATAATCTGTTTGTCTGTGACTGTTCGGAATCTAAGTCACGTACTCTCTGTAAATTACTTAAATTGTACTTGCTGTGTGAGTGTGAGAAATTTTCGGAGAGTGGCGTATGCTGTGTCGTGTTACAGGCTGAGACATTTTTCATCTCCGTCACTTCTTGCTGTAAAGACGACACTTTTCTACGCAATGTATTATTGGACGAACCTATCTCACTGATTTTGTGCTGTAAATTTTGGAATTCGGGTGTTTTATTAAACGAAACTGGTGAAGTATCGTCTGATTTGAAGTCATTGTTATTTTCGATAACGTCAATACGACTGGCGAATTCATCAAATTTTTCAGTCAGTGCTTTTACCTGATCGTCATTTTTAGTGTCACAAACATTAATTTGTTTTTGGATTTCACAGGTAGTTTTGTTCAATTTCTTAAAGTCTGCTTTAATGGCATCGGGATCCTGTATTAATTCTAATTGTTCAAGTCTGTTGGTCACTGTCTGAAAGTCTACTGTGAGTGTGTCTGTTTTTGTTTTAAGATCGGAGATTTCATCATGCAATTCGGTGTTCAACTGTTTAATAGTATTGATTTCGTCTGATACTGTAGCAATGTTATTGTCTACGTATGTTTTTGCTTTCGTAAATAATTTACGCTTATCTTCCTGTCTCTGTGCAGTAATTGTTTCCATGACTTGTTTCTTTACTTTGTTCTGTTTCTGTATGAATTTACGGTAACGCGTTTCACTATTTTGTAGGTGGTGATTAAAACGTTCGTCAATTAGGCTGTTCTGTTGTTCGAATTTCGTGTCTACTTTCGCATCCAGTGTGCGTGAAAGTTCTGCTGACATTAATTTAAACTCGTCGCGTAACTGTGTTGCGTTTTCAGAACATTGTTTAGCGACTGCACTAATTTCATCTCTAAGTAATTTAGTTGTGGCTGCATGTGTATTACTTAATTCTTGTGCCACAGATCTAATTTCTTCACTACTGTTCTTAGCACAAGCCTTAACTTACTCACGTAATTGTTCTTTAGTGTCATGACATTGCACGGCAACGGCTGTAATCTGTTCACTAAGTTGTTTGGAATTGTTGTCTAATTTTTCATTAAGTTGTTTGGAATTGTTGTCTAGTTTTTCATTAAGTTGTTTGTAATTGTTGTCTTGTTTTTCATTCGACTGTTTGAATCTTTCATTAAGTTGTTTGTTCGATTCATTAACTTGTTGTTTGAGATTTTCATTAAGTTGTAGCAATAATGTCATAACTCGATCCATGACAAAATTAGCTGCTGTATTCTCTGTGCTGTGTGATGATGTATCTGCATGTGTCACGTTTTGTATAACCATTTGGTCATTGTCTGATTCAAAAAAAGGTTTGCTAATCAGATGTGCTGTGTTGGTCACTACAGCGGAATCAAATAAATCTGACGTGCTTTGTGTATATTGGTCAAATTCGTTAGAAGCAATTATCTGTTCACTACGTAAATTTTGCAAATCAGGTGTTTCAAACTGGACAGCGTTCATTGTAACGGAACGTGCCGCGTCATCAATTGTCGTTAAATTAACAGAGGACACAACTGAATTTGTTTGCTCATCATTAGCATCAAAATCATTACTGGTGATCGGCACACACTGATTATCTGTAATTAGAGGATTATCACTATTACACTGAGTGTCGCTAGTATTATCAGTCAAATTATTAAAGTCAGCTTTTTCACTCATTACGACTCGCGATGTACTGTTAGCAGTTTTTCGCGGCATTACTCAAAGTTAAGCACAAAATCAAACAAAGACAAAGCAAAATTGCCGATGATCTGTGAAAGAAAAAGTGACAAATTAGTAAATGCGTTGCGCCAGATGCAAACTACTTTTAATATTAAGTAAAAAAGAGCAGATATATAGCTAACCACGTCTCAGAAATTCACAAAAATACGATCCTGGCCGGTTGTCGCCAAGTGTAACCTCCCCACAAAAATAAAATAGTGTAACTTCCCCACAAAAATAAAATAATATGAATAATATTCTCATATAGCGTAACTACCCAACAGTGAAAATACACTCCTGGAAATTGAAATAAGAACACCGTGAATTCATTGTCCCAGGAAGGGGAAACTTTATTGACACATTCCTGGGGTCAGATACATCACATGATCACACTGACAGAAACACAGGCACATAGACACAGGCAACAGAGCAAGCACAATGTCGGCACTAGTACAGTGTATATCCACCTTTCGCAGCAATGCACGCTGCTATTCTCCCATGGAGACGATCGTAGAGATGCTGGATGTAGTCCTGTGCAACGGCTTGCCATGCCATTTCCACCTGGCGCCTCAGTTGGACCAGCGTTCGTGCTGGACGTGCAGACCGCGTGAGACGACGCTTCATCCAGTCCCAAACATGCTCAATGGGGGACAGATCCGGAGATCTTGCTGGCCAGGGTAGTTGACTTACACCTTCTAGAGCACGTTGGGTGGCACGGGATGCATGCGGACGTGCATTGTCCTGTTGGAACAGCAAGTTCCCTTACCTGTCTAGGAATGGTAGAACGATGGGTTCGATGACGGTTTGGATGTACCGTGCACTATTCAGTATCCCCTCGACGATCACCAGAGGTGTACGGCCAGTGTAGGAGATCGCTCCCCACACCATGATGCCGGGTGTTGGCCCTGTGTGCTTCGATCGTATGCAGTCCTGATTGTGGCGCTCACCTGCACGGCGCCAAACACGCATACGACCACCATTGGCACCAAGGCAGAAGCGACTCTCATCGCTGAAGACGACACGTCTCCATTCGTCCCTCCATTCACGCCTGTCGCGACACCACTGGAGGCGGGCTGCACGATGTTGGGGCGTGAGCGGAAGACGGCCTAACGGTATGCGGGACCGTAGCCCAGCTTCGTGGAGACGGTTGCGAATGGTCCTCGCCGATACCCCAGGAGCAACGGTGTCCCTAATTTGCTGGGAAGTGGCGGTGCGGTCCCCTACGGCACTGCGTAGGATCCTACGGTCCTGGCGTGCATCCGTGCGTCGCTGCGGTCCGGTCCCAGGTCGACGGGCACGTGCACCTTCCGCCGACCACTGGCGACAACATCGATGTACTGTGGAGACCTCACGCCCTACGTGTTGAGCAATTCGGCGGTACGTCCACCGGGCCTCCCGCATGCCCACTATACGCCCTCGCTCAAAGTCCGTCAACTGCACATATGGTTCACGTCCACGCTGTCGCGGCATGCTACCAGTGTTAAAGACTGCGATGGAGCTCCGTATGCCACGGCAAACTGGCTGTCACTGACGGCGGCGGTGCACAAATGCCGCGCAGCTAGCGCCATTCGACGGCCAACACCGCGGTTCCTGGTGTGTCCGCTGTGCCGTGCGTGTGATCATTACTTGTACAGCCCTCTCGCAGTGTCCGGAGCAAGTATGGTGGGTCTGACACACCGGTGTCAATGTGTTCTTTTTTCCGTTTCCAGGAGTGTATAATATAATGTGACAAACCTATAACCTTTCAGTAATTGACAGTCAGTTTAACCTGGTAAATTTTGTACGTCAGCAATGCTGCATCATGGGCCTGATACATCATTCTGAATAAGTTGAAAAATCTTACCTTAATTAGGTCGCCGGATAACGCGTATATATCTGCTCCTATAAGAAATTTTCCTGGCGCAGCTAAGTGCAATGCTGGCCGATAGATTTGTCTTATAAAAAAGGAAAGAACTGACTTTTCTTTTCAATAATCGGGATTGCCAAGGATTGGAGAAATTAGTGAGTTCTTTAAATAGAGATAAATGTCAAAAGTTACTTTTTATGAGAAAGATTATTATTAACAGTTTTTTTTAAAAAAACATTTACATGGGTCTGGATGTAACAATACTATATATGCGTGAGGCTGCTTTTACCTTATCCTACGACGCTCAGGCTCCGCCATCGCTGCACACGACCGGCCCAGCCAACACGATACACCAGACACGACTGCTCGGTAGCAACAACATACTGCTACTGCCACGCAGTTCCTACTGCAGTCAATACTGCTCTTTGGTCTCAGATTCTCTTCTAGCTTACATATCGCAGGCAGCGCGTGAGCAATACATCAAAATTACATCAGCTCGAGTGCGCTAGCAACAAATTCTTTAATTACGGACCTCTTACAAGGTTGTTTTGATTTTCCTGTATACTGAGTCTATCCTTCCTACAATTATTTCTTTTTCGATTTCTTCACATTTTTCATGAAGCCATTTCGTGTTAGGTTCCCTGCACTTCCTATGTATTTCACTCCTCAGCGACTTTTGTTGCTGTATTCCTGAATTGTCGTAAGCATTTTAGTACTCTCTTCTTTCTTCGATCAACTGAAGTATATTTTCTGTTACCCATGTTTCCTTCGCAGTCACTTTCTTTGTGCCTATTTTTTTCTTTACAACTTCTGTGATTACCGTTTTTAGAGATATCCACTCCGCTTCAACTGAACTGCCTACTAAGCTATTCCTTCAAGAGTTTCTCGTCATTCCTCAGCACGTTCTTGTCCCACTTCTTTGCGTATTGGTTTTACCTCACTAATCTCTTAAACTTCAGACTACTCTTCATCACCACTACTTTGCGACCTGTGTCTGTATCTGCTCCTGCATATGCCTTTCAACCCAGTATCTGATTTGGAAATCTGTTTGATCATGATATAATCTAACTAAAATCTTCCCGTATCACCCGACCATTTCTCTTGTGATTCTTGAACAGGCTATACGCTATTACTAGCTGGAATTTATTACAGAACTCAATTAGTCATTCTCCTCTTTCATTCCTTGTCCAAAACCCATATTCTCCAGTAACCTTTTCTTCTACTCCTTCCCAAACAGGTGCATTCCAGAACCCCACGACTCTTAGGTTTCATCTCCCTCTCTGGACTGTATTACCCTTTCAATATCCTCATATACTGTCACTATTTTTTCATCTTCAGCTTGTGACGTCGTTATCTGTGCCTGAACTATCGTTGACGGTATTTGATTGCTGTCCATTGTCAACAGAACAACCCTGTCACTGAACTGTTCACAGCAACACACTCTTTGCCTACTTTTCTGTTCACTGCGAATACTCCCGTTACACCATTTTCTGCTGCTGTTGATACGAGGGCTATACACAAAGTACATTACGTTTTGGAATTAAAAATAAAAAAGTATTGGAATTTTTTTTTATTGTATACAGATGAAAGCCACACTTAAATACTACTTTTCTACATAGTTACCATTTAAATTAGGCACTTATCGTAGCGATGACGAGCTTGGAAATTCCTTCGTCGTAAAATTCGGCCGCCTGCGCCTTCTACCCCGTGGTTAATCAGTAACTCGGTAGAAATACGATTTTTATGGATTTCCAGGAAAGAGGCACTACAATAAACTCTCAAAGTTATTTCCAAACTCTGCACAACCTCAGAAGAGCAATACAAAACAAGCGCAGGGGAAAGTTGGGCTCAAAGATCTTGCTGATTCACGACAACGCCCGGGCCCACACGACAAATGCCACTCGTGAAGATCTCGAATCTTTTAAGTGGGAGTCGTTTCCTCAACCGCCGTACAGTCCCGATGGCACCGAGCGATTTCCATATTCCCAACAATCAAGAAGTGGTTGGCTATGCAGCGTTTTGATGACGAAGCACAGCTTCAAGAAGAGATAACCACGTGGTTGAAGGCGCAGGCGGCTGAATTTTACGACGAAGGAATTTCCAAGCTCGTCCATCGCTACGATAAGTGCCTTAATTTAAATGGCAACTATGTAGAAAAGTAGTATTTAAGTGTGGCTTTCATCTGTATAGAATTAAAAAAATTCCAATACTTTATTTATTTTTAATTCCAAAACGTAATGTACTTTGTGGATAGCCCTCGTATTATCCCATACTCATCTGACAAGAAATCCTTATTTCCAGTTCGTGCCCCAACTCGTAGAAAATTATCCTTTCATCGGTTTCTCAATTTCTTTCTCATGGTCTCCTCCCATTTGGTAGTCTCCTCTCGGAGATCCGAATGGAGGACTATTCCAGAATCTTTTTCGGATGGAGAGATTATTATAACACTTTTTCAATTACAGGCCACATGTCGTGTAGATACACTTTGTGTATCTTTAATGTAATGTTTTCCATTGCCTGCTGTATCCTTATGAACACTGATGATTTTTCCGTCCTTAGGGTCAGTTTCCTACACCCAGGGCAAGAGAGAGAGCCCCGAACCTCTTTTCGCTCCCCCACCCTCTTTGACAAAGCCTTTGGCAGAATGAGAATGACCAGTTATACCGGAAGTCTTCTACTCTTATGTAACTTATACGTCCGTCAAGCCCCTTGTAGGAGAGAGTGGGAACGACGCTGCGATCCTCCATCAAAATAGAGTCCGCCGCCCTGTAGACTGGTTCTCTTGGAAACGGAGTTACCAGCACTAAACGGTGCAGCAGTCAGGTATGAATAAAGACTGTGGTTAAGACCACAGACATGGGATGTATTAATGCAGGACACACAGTGATCCAAAGACTAAACGATAAACTTCAGTGGGGTGTAGAAATTGCCCTTTGAACAAATTGAGTGTAGGAACCCGTATTCGGAAAAGTCAGCCAACGACGGTACATAGCGTCGAAGACACAGACGTCGACCCCTGCCGCCAGACCTCCCTCTAGAGCAGGCGTGACTTTGTATTCGAACAGACCGCGGACCGAACCTCTCGACATGTACCTGACATCTGTCTGGATGCTGGCGCTAAACGAAGCAACACCTGTCATTTCAACATCACATAGACCACGAACAGAGGTAGTGGCGGAAGAGAACGGCAAACCTGTGCAGCAGAGACGTGACTGTGAGCCATGTCATAGAGACGTTAAAGTGGGCCAAGCAGAGCGACGCGCATTTCGCGTATGGTGAGGTGAAAGGCAATGGCCCCACAGTGTTTACCATCTGTGGGCAACAATACCCCAATAGGCGACAGTTACACCACCCTGTTTTTGCGGCTATTCGTCGGTCTATTGGGGTGAACAGATGGTTTCACAGAGCGTCAACTCGACAGAGATCGTGCAGCATAAGCACGCCACGATTTGAGGAGGACGAACTAGAGAGGTTCGTCGCAGACCCATCTGCAATATCTCCCGCCATGGCACGCACAATGGAAAGCTACCACTTGGAGGTTGTCAGTTCCTGCTTGACGAGGGAAGACATCCAGTCCATTTTCGGAAGGTACGTGTGCTCTTGGCTCATGATTTTTCTCCGCGTACGGACGATGATTCCTGCAGCGTTGCGTCAAGCAGCTGTATTACGCCGCATATGTGTTGTACACGGACGAGGCCTCCTTCACCTGTCAGTATGTTTCCAACGCCCACAACTGCCAAATGTGGGCGGAAGCGGACCCCCACGGCACTCACGAACGATGTCATTTGGAAAAGCTAACCATCAGTATATAGGCTGGCGTACTCCACGATTACTTGATTGGCACCTACATGCTTCCTCCTCGACTCACGCGTCAGCTATACAACGTTCATCCGAAAGTGCTTCCGGAGTCGCTGGAGGAAATACCGCTTACACGGTGAGGCACCCACGCACTTCAGCTGTCTGAATACAGTTAGGACAGATGTTTGGCGATCGCTGCATCGGTCGAGGTGGTCCTGTGACGTGAACGTGCAAGTTTGGAAGGTAGGAGATGAAATAGCGGCAGAAGTAAAGCTGTGAGAACGGGGCGTGAGTCGTGCTTGGATAGCTCAGTTGGTAGAGCACTTGCCCCTGAAAGGCAAAGGTCCCGAGTTCGAGTCTCGGTCCGGCACACAGTTTTGATCTGCCAGGAGGTTTCAGCATCTGAGGTTGTCTACAGCATGCTTGATATCTTTGAGCGAGTGTGACAGTCAGAGGTACCCTGCGTCATTGAAGACAGACATTTTGTTTACGTCAAATAATAATTAATTGCATTTGATCTGTAACAGGTAATTCATTGTTGCGGGGAGACCTAGTGATACGATAAATTAATTTAAAAACAAAATAGTCTGGATAGCAAAGTTTCTTTCACATGTTGTTTACTTTCTCCAAAGTATTTAACGCTAGAAAGACAGTAGCGACTAATCTGACCGGTGAGCGGTGAGAGTTGTTTAACGTTTAATAAATAGCGCACGTTGCCATTTGTTGGCCCTATTTTTCATGACTTTTAATATACCTTGACGGTTTATAATTTCTGTAAATGACAAGTATCTATTACAAAAACTAAAAGAATTATAAACATTTTTAACTTTAAATGTCCGCAGTCGGTCATTCTTACCAGTGAGGTATTGTTTACGCTTTATGTCTGTAAAGGGGCAACAATGGATTTTTTTTATTCGCTTAGGTTATTTTATTTCCCTGTCGTGATCTCGTTCCCTCTCTCTCTCTCTCTCTTCACATTTTACTTTATGAAGTTGAAGAGTGACATACTTGAGTAGTTGTTCTCTGCCAATACGCTGTTGTCCTCTGCCAGAAGCTTGCCGCTCCTTCTCATTATTATGGCGAGCAAATGTTGTCGTCCGAATGAAGAATTACTTAAGTACGTGAATAGTTTATCAGAAAAAGATCATGAAGGAGAAGATATTTCTGAATATGCTGAGTTGGATGATAAAGACGACAAAGGTTATAAAGATGACACGGAATATCAGCCCTCTCGAAACAGAAAAAGGCTAATCGTCAGAGGAGGAAGATGAATATTCAGAATCTGTGCAACAACATACGAATAAACCAGTGCTTAAACGTTCGAGTCCAGTGGCGTTCCTACTCGGAACCGAGGAAAAATAAAAAATAAAAGAAATAAAAACCGGAAAAAATCGCATCCACCTCAGCAATCGGAAGCTGGACGTACAGAGACTGCAGTCGACGCATCATTGTGGGCTCTAATTGCACAAAAGCATGCACCGGGAATATTAGGACGTCACACCCTGTTAGTGGAAACTCCTGGGACAACGTGTAACGATAAGAAAGTTATAGTCGCAGGCAGTTACTTGTGTGCAAAGCTTCACAGAAATTAGAGCCCGAGATCTTCTTCAGGATGACACTCGGGTACTTGATATTGTCCAATTAGAAGCTGATATAGCTATAATGCAAGCACATGGAGGAATGAATTTCCCCCTGAAATCTCTGTGGTCTCAAATGTGGGGGGGCAGCATTTTTTTCTCGTTCTTTGGAAAGAAGTAAGTTCATGTTTTCCTTTCGTAGATCTTTTTTATACAATTAAATATACTTTATACAGAAATTTGTAAGAATAACGTTTTGTACGACAAGCTTGATGCACTACTGACCTACAGAAACACAGTACTGAAGTAACTTAAGAAGTAAAACAGAAAACAGGAGAAGAGAAACTTCACCAGTAAAACTGACCGGTAGCGGTCCTTCGAGGTAGATTGCTGATGCTGGTCCTCCTAGTGTTAATTTCCTGTACCAGAGGAGTAAATGGTGTTGTACATTCCTTGGATGCTGCTGTCTGACGCCTGCCATGGCCTATACCTGATGGTTCCTCCTCCGTTTCCTTGCATTAATGGTTCCTGCACTTTAAAATCAATAAAGATGCCAACGTCTCGTATGTCTGCCGTTATTCAAGTAATTAAGCTGGCTGCCGCACGCTCCAGTGGAGTAGACTGTGATGGCTACTGTGTAAGCCGACGTTCACCCCGTAATTTTGACGCTGTCGTTCTCTGTCTGTTACGTCCTGTATGCTACGTCGCTAAACATCGGAGATTGTATAGAGGGTTAGGAGAAACAAAACTCTGTTGACAGAAGCCCTTATCTGACACCGCTAACCACAGAGGCAACAGAGCATCACATTCACGGGAGACAAGGGGTGTCTTTGCAACAGCCAGCTCCATCTGCTCCACTGGCGATCATGGCAAGCAGACGCGATCACCGAATATCAAAATCCACAGATCTCGACCTGAAGCCCTATTTGGTCACTTTGTCGATCAGTTCGGTAGGCGAGCGCACGTAGCGGAAGGTTTGCCGCAACTGAGCTTCCGTGCAATTCCATAATCAGTTCCGCAGCGAGTCTGTGCGGCTTCCGAACATCAGAGCTGTACCCTCGCAGTGTTGTTGTCTTTCGTCAGGGCAGCCCATCAAAGACAAATGACCACATCATATGAATGCGCGGACATTCCAGAGGCTATGTCGACTCTGTGACGAAAATGGTTGTAGATTCCTCGACCTACGCCATGGGATGAAAGGTTGTAGGACGCCCCCCCGACAGATCAGCGTTGCACTACACACAGGAAGCAGCTACATGGGTAGCACAGTACTTGTGGCGTGCACATGGGGGTTCCTTAGATCACGCTCCTCCACACGGGAATCAAACCGTTGGCTAGAAAAATGAGACTGATGTGGGTGTGCCGAATGTAAAAATTGTTAATGCGCCTAAATAGGTCATTCCAAAGGATTTAAAAATATGCTAAATCTCATGTTAGTATATTTTCGAAGTGTCTGTAGCAAGATCACTGAGTTACTCTCCGAAATAAACAGTAGCTATGCCAATATTGTATTAGGTACTGAAAGCTGGTTGAAACCAGGCATATATAGCAGTGAAATCTTTAACTCGGATTGGACAATGTTTAGGAAGGATAGGACTGATGCAATAGGAGGTGGTGTGTTCATTGCAGTTAAAAGCTGTTTAAACGCAGTTGAGATTGATACTGGGCTGAACTGTGAAATAGTCTGGATAAATCTGTCAATCAGATAAGGATTGACCATTGTATTAGGATGTTTTTGTAGACCACCAGCATCCGCAACAAACGTCGCAGAACTTTTCAGGGAAAGTCATGAGTACATAGGAAACAAATATACAAATTATCCATTAGTTACAGGTGGCGACTTTAATCTGGAATCCATTGACTGGGAAAATTACAAGCTTATCACAGGGGGTAGAAGCAAAGACTCGTGTGAAGTTATTCTAGGAGCGCCGTCAACATACAACCTTGAGCAACGGGTTAGAAAACCAACTCGAAATGGGAACACATTAGATATCTTGGCGACAAACAGACCTGATCTTTTTCAGGAAGTTAATCTAGAACAAGGTATTAGCGACCATAATGACGTTGTGGCTTCTATGTCAGTGGATGTTGCAAAACAATCAAAGAAAGACCGTACAGTTTTCTTGTTTGGTAAAGCAAATAACAGTGTCATTAATTAATACCTTCATAGGCAGCTCCACCACGGGACACAAAGATAGTGAGCAACTTTCGTCGGAATTTAAATGCTCATTGCAATTTACTACTTACATCAGTAATATAATTCAAACCCAGTGCACTATACGCGAAAACTAACGTCACCAGTTTTATGTGTAGACAAAAACAGTATAGAAATTGAAATATTAAACATGTTATTTGCTGTGATACAGCAACCGTACCCTATTTAATTAAAAGACGTACATAAAACAACTTCGCTGCACAAAATTTTTGTTAGTTGACCAAGGCTTCGATTGCACTAGGGCAATGTTCATCAGAATAAAAAGTTACATGGAATACCGAAAAATTTAATGACATTGATTGAAATAATATACACTTAATAGGATCACTTCCATAAATTACATACAAATAGAATGTACTTACATATAATCACACCATGGTTCAAAACGTCTGAGCAATAGTGCTCTCGTCAAACAGAAATGCCATAGGAATAAAATCTAAAATGTAAAAGTATAATATGGTTGTCAGTCAGATAAAACACTCCACGGAATACAATGACAATCGCAAGGTCGCTTAAGACTCGGAGTGTTAGCCGTTTAGCCGCTCTTTGTCCTAGCGACCTTGCGATTGTCATTATACTCCATGGAGTATTATATCTGGTTGACAATCATGTTATACTAATACATGCTAGTTTTTATTCCTACACATTTCTGCCTGACGTGAGCACTTTTGCTCAAACGTTTTTAAACCATGGTGTGATTACATGTAATTACATTCTGTTTGTAGGTAATTTATGAAAGTAATCCTATTAAGTGTATATTGTTTCAATCAATGTCATTATATTTTTCGGTATTCCATGTAATTTTATATTCTGATGAACATTGATGTAGTGCAAACCAAACCGTGGTCAACTGACGGAGATTTTGTGCACCGAAGTGGCTGTACATACGTCCTGTAATTAGTACAGAAATTGTCTATACTCATTATTAATACTAACGTTGAACCATTTTCTATATTTAGTTTAGTTAGTGTCCGTTAACTAATTTATAGCTAAGGACATTAAATAATATGTTTCAGTCGTAAATCTTAAGCAACAAACCTTTCAAATCGCCGCGCAATTGGAGAAAAACGTATTACTGTCAATTATTAACAGACGTTCTAGAAAGAGAAAGAGAGAATGAGAGAAATAGAGGGGGAGAGAGAGAGAGAGAGAGAGAGAGAGAGAGAGAGAGAGAGAGAGAGAGAGACCTTGATTTAAATAACAGAAAACAGCTACTGTTTTATATGTTTCTAACATTCACTTTCCGGACTACGATAAGTTCCTTGAGAGCTGTTCCGAGAGAATTACAATACGTAGCGAGACAGTGGAAGTTCTGACTCTCATCAGTAGAAAACATATGTGAACGTTTCGGAGGAAAAAGGTCCTAAACTTGTTGCTCACTGTTTCCAAACGGCTAAAACTTGGCTCTTTCACGTCCTGCGATTTTATAGTGCTTCAGGGACCGTCCTCGGGAACTTTTCCGCTTTTATAAAAAAGGGGAACCAGCTTCCTCTCAGTGCCTGGAACCAGCAGCAAACTGTTCCGGGACTCATTCAAGAGATTCGCAACAGACACTCGAGAGGCAGAGGATCTTGCTAGTCAGATTACTGCATGCTCTCATGAGCGTGATTGTGCAGGTTCAAGAAAGACTCCATCCTTAATAAGAACGTCGCTCGAAAAATAATGATGATGATAACATATGTGTTCGGACACGCGGTGTCGTGGTCTTAAACACTCATGCGAAAATCTTTTTAAGAGACGAATAAGGTTAAAAGAAATCCATAAAAAATTTAACATGAATTACAACGTGCCAGTTCCCTAGACACCATAACCATAATTTCATAAACACACACACACACACACACACACACACACACACACACACACACACACACACACATACATATATATGCACGCTCGAACGGTATCAAACATAAATTCTAAAACTACTAGTGAAAAGAGAAACGATACCTTGAGAGATGTAAATTAGTACTGCAGAAACTATGGTGAGCTGGTAACTCGACTAATAAAGCATGAACCAATTACTTTGCAACACACATAAACCTCCAATTTAAGAAATTATGCTAAAACAAACAAACACCATCTGAACAGGCCTTGGAAGGCTCAACGGTACGGACCAGCTGCCACGGTATCCTCAGCCCTTACGCCCCACTGGATGCGGAGCGGAGGGGCATGTGGTCGACACAACACTCTACCGGCCATTGTCTATTTTCGTGACTGGTGCCTCTGCTTCTCAGTCAAGTAGCTCCTCACCTGGCCTCAAAAGGACTGAGTGAAGTACGTTGCCCACAGTACTCGGCAGACCCAGACGGTGACCCCTCCGAGTGGTAGACAAGCCCGACAGTGCTTAACTTCGGTGATCTGACGGGAACCGGTGTTACCACTGAGGCAAGGCTGTTGGCCAGATCTTAGACCAGTCTCTGGAAAAATTACAAAATTTTGCTAACGTATACCTCATACATCGGCCGCGCGGGGTCAGCCGAGCTGTCAAGGGCGGTGCAGTCATGGAGGTTCGAGTCCTCGCTCGGGCATTGGTGTGCGTGTTTGTCCTTAGGATAATTTAGGCTAAGTAGTGTGTAAGCTTAGGGACTGATAACGTTAGCAGTTAAGTCCCATAGGATTTCACACACATTTGAACATATTTTGAACCTCATACATCTCGTCAGCTACTAAAATGAATTGCAAGTTCTCACTTAAATAAACTGCTGTCCTCTCACCAGAATAAAAACTACACATCTCGAACAGAGATGTTCCGGAACATTTACGTTAAAGGCAGTAAAAGTGGTGGATCTTCCCACGAGATCAAAATTCCATGTACCTCGAGACTATTCCCTTTTTGGAGATATGATAGTTGGAATTCATTTCAGCTTCAGGACCGGATCTCCATAATAGGAAGATAGCTGGTTCCACAGTCCGTTGGCCCGGTGCTTCTCCCTCACCTTCCGCAATAGTTCTTGCATAGATCATAGCTAAGCAGAACCGGTATCTGTATATACAACAGAAAGATCGTCATACTGTAACTATCCTAGAACGCAGAGTCACAGTTTAAATTTTACACTCTTCCTCTAGCTTAGACAAACGGAGAAAATCGGTTTATTTCTTTTGCGTTAGATGCGCTCTACGGTGCGCCGTAAGGGGTTTATGGAGGAACCACGTACTTCATAGACGATTCCTGAGAAAACCCGACAAAAGTGATTTTCATAATTTTTTCGGCATCAGAAGCCCATACCTAAATAATTAAAAGCAATATATTGTACAAAATTGAAATGTATATTTTTTAGGCACCTAGAAGGCACGTCTTTCCTTTTCCAAAAACCTTTATCCGGTATGATAAATATACACTCCTGGAAATTGAAATAAGAACACCGTGAATTCATTGTCCCAGGAAGGAGAAACTTTATTGACACATTCCTGGGGTCAGATACATCACATGATCACACTGACAGAACCACAGGCACATAGACACAGGCAACAGAGCATGCACAATGTCGGCACTAGTACAGTGTATATCCACCTTTCGCAGCAATGCAGGCTGCTATTCTCCCATGGAGACGATCGTAGAGATTCTGGATGTAGTCCTGTGGAACGGCTTGCCATGCCATTTCCACCTGGCACCTCAGTTGGACCAGCGTTCGTGCTGGACGTGCAGACCGCAGTGAGACGACGCTTAATCCAGTCCCAAACATGCTCAATGGGGGACAAATCCGGAGATCTTGCTGGCTAGGGTAGTTGACTTACACCTTCTAGAGCACGTTGGGTGAAACGGGATACATGCGGACGTGCATTGTCCTGTTGGAACAGCAAGTTCCCTTGCCGGTCTAGGAATGGTAGAACGATGGGTTCGATGACGGTTTGGATGTACCGTGAACTATTCAGTGTCCCCTCGACGATCACCAGAGGTGTACGGCGAGTGTAGGAGATCGCTCCCCACACCATGATGCCGGGTGTTGGCCCTGTGCGCCTCGGTCGTATGCAGTCCTGATTGTGGCGCTCACCTGCACGGCGCCAAACACGCATACAACCATCATTGGCACCAAGGCAGAAGCGACTCTCATCGCTGAAGACGACACGTCTCCATTCGTCCCTCCATTCACGTCTGTCGCGACACCACTGGAGGCGGGCTGCACGATGTAGGGGCGTGAGCGGAAGACGGCCTAACGGTGTGCGGGACCATAGCCCAGCTTCAAGGAGAGGGTTGCGAATGGTCCTCGCCGATACCCCAGGAGCAACAGTGTCCGTAATTTGCTGGGAAGTGGCGGTGCGGTCCCCTATGGCACTGCGTAGGATCCTACGGTCTTGGCGTGCATCCGTGCGTCGCTGCGGTCCGGTCCCAGGTCGACAGGCACGTGCACCTTCCGCCGACCACTGGCGACAACATCGATGTACTGTGGAGACCTCACGCCCCACGTGTTGAGCAATTCGGCGGTACGTCCACCCGGCCTCCCGCATGCCCACTATACGCCCTCGCTCAAAGTCCGTCAACTGCACATACGGTTCACGTCCACGCTGTCGCGGCATGCTACTAGTGTTAAAGACTGCGATGGAGCTCCGTATGCCACGGCAAACTGGCTGACACTGACGGCGGCGGTGCCCAAATGCTGCGCAACTAGCGCCATTCGCCGGCCAACACCGCGGTTCCTGGTGTGTCCGCTGTGCCGTGCGTGTGATCATTGCTTGTACAGCCCTCTCGCAGTGTCCGGAGCAAGTATGGTGGGTCTGACACACCGGTGTCAATGTGTTCTCTTTTCCATTTCCAGGAGTGTAGATTCTGGATCCGAAAACCGAGACGTGGACTAAGAGACGGCTGTGCACAGCAAATAACTCCAATTTTTGCTACATATTCTTACGATGCTGATCTCGAACAACCTTGAAAATTTTCTTCATATCTTTGACCGTTCGGAGATACAGATGTTAAAATTTACGCTACTTGTACACGCAAAAGACGCACATAAAATCTGGTGTGAGTCAAAAATGTAATTTATGAAGTGTCATAAAACGGAGAAATATGCTGTAAAGTGTCTCCGTTATCATTTTGGATCGTCATGTTGTAATACTGAAACAGACGCAAAAAATTTTTGAATTTTAATTCGTTATGAAGTGTAACATTAGTTTTGTGTTACTTCAGTTCCCCATCATTAAAGTGTCTAAATTTTATTGAGCAACACATTTCTTTTCATATGAATTAGATGCCTAGCTACAGCAGGGAAAAGAACAAATTTTGGCATGCGAACATATTCGTCCTTTTCTACGCTGAGGGAGAAGGAGAAATTGGCAGTGGGAAAGAGACGGAAAAGAAATAAAAGCTGGAAGATAGTAGACAGTGTTTGTGGTACAGAAAGAGCGAAGGAGACAATGGCACTGTCAGAAAAAGAGAGGGATACAGTGGCAGTGGAACATGGTTCACAGTGACAGAAGAGAGCTAGTAAAAGAGCGATGGAGACAGTCATAATGGTACAGGAATAAGGAGGTGAAGTGCAAATGCGTGGGAGCCAGTGATAACGAGAGACAGAGCCTATGGCGATGAGGAAGGGAGAGATAGTTTCAGTGAGAAAATACAGCAGTAGTGGGAAGGAATGAATGAAACTGCAGCGTTAAGAGAGAGCAAGAGGGACGAAGTGGCATTGAGGGGGAACACTAGTAGTAGGACAGAACGGAACAGACTTGGCCGTCATTAGGCAATGGCAGTTAAGAGAGACACAAATACACTACTGGCCATTAAAATTGCTACACCACGAAGAAATGCAGATGTTAAACGGGTATTCATTGGACAAGTATATTATACTACAACTGACATGTGATTACATTTTGAAGCAATTTCGGTGCATAGATCCTGAGAAATCAGTACCCAGAACAACCACCTCTGGCCGTAATAACGGCTTTGATACACCTGGTCATTGAGTCAAACACAGCTTGGATGGCGTGTACAGGTACAGCTGCCAATGCAGCTTCAACACGATACCACAGTTCATCTAGGGTAGTGACTGGCGTAGTGTGACGAGCCAGTTGCTCGCCCACCATTGACCAGACATTTTAAATTGGTGGAGAATGTGCTGGCCAGGGCAGCAGTCGAACATTTTCTGTATCCAGAAAGGCCCGTACAGGACCTCCAACATGCGTTCGTGCATTATCCTGCTGAAATGTAGGGTTTCGCAGGGATCGAATGAAGGGTAGAGCGTCAAAGGTAACCGCAGCCATGGTCTCCGACCTGATAGTCCATGCTGCTGCAAACGTCATCGAGACGTGGCTGTCCGATCCGTTACAGCCATGCGGATAAGATGCCTGTCATCTCGACAGCTAGTGATACGAAGCCGTTGCGATCCAGCACGACGTTCCGTATTACCCTCCTGAACCCACCGATCCCATATTCTGCTAACAGTCATTGGATCTCGACCAACGCGAGCAGCCATGTCACATACGATAAACCGCAATCGCGATACCCTACAATCCGGCCTTTATCAAAGTCGGAAACGTGATGGTACGCATTTCTCCTCCTTACACGAGGCATCACAACAACGTTTCACCAGACACCGCCGATCAACTTCTGTTTGTGTATGAGAAATCGGTTGGAAACTTTCCTCATGTTAGTACGTTGTAGGTGTCTCCACCGGCGCTAACCTTGTGTGAATGCCCAGAAAAGCTTCGTGTCGGTTATATTTCGCGTCTGTAGCACGTCATCTTCGTGGTGTAGCAATTTTAATGGCCAGTAGTGTACATAGTGGCAAATGGGCTGAATGAGTCAGAATGGGCAAGTGGGAGTCGATGGGCATGACGGACATACAGTGGGTGTGAGAGAGTTCAGTTAGGGCAGCTTGTGGAAGTGAGGTGTGATTTGCATGCTAAAAAGAGCGCGAATATCTTCGCATGCCAAAATTTGTGGGAGGATATTTAAAGTTGCTGAACAAGGTACACTGGATTTGTTGGCACCCCACTTTTCAGTCATAATGTTTTAATTCAAACAGAAGCATATCCCCCATTTTGTGTTCCAATAGGAGCATTTATCCTCTGTTAGCGTATTATTCAGCCCTGTCAACCGCACAGCCCTCCATGGTTGCTATGTCTCTTTATTGGTTTCCCTCTAGTCTTGTGTTTCTGGTTACCCAGCAGAATACTATGACCATCCCTTGCTTTTACACCCAGAGAAGACCACGGTGAATATTCTGTATAACTTATCTGCTCCGTACATTTATTGAACGTTCTGAAGAGCACTAAGCAGTTCGGTAAAAATGCGAACACGTTCATTTGAACTTAGATTATCTTGAAGACCATGGTTCAAATGGTTCAAATGGCTCTCAGCACTATAGGACTCAACATCTTAGGTCATAAGTCCCCTAGATCTTAGAACTAGTTAAACCTAACTAACCTAAGGACATCACACACACCCATGCCCGAGGCAGGATTCGAACCTGCGACCGTAGCAGCCCCGAGGTTCCGGACTGCAGCGCCAGAACCGCACGGCCATCGCGGCCGGCTTGAAGACCATGGAAAGTTGCTGACCAAGCAAGGGATGCTCCATGTATTGACACGTCTACACACACAAGCTTAAAATAATGGTATTCTTTTACAATATCATTGAATTACTGTCAAAGTACTATTTCTGGAGTCCATCATTTTCTGAAACTAGTAAAACTTGAAAATTTTGGGGCCCATTAAGATGCTATGGCGGTGATTTATCCCACCCTGGCGTAAATTAATGTATCGCACCACATACATTTCTCATATACGCCTCTTTGCTTGTATTCCAAACGCCTTTGTTGCTTGTGTACGATTATGACAATGTATTTCCTTGGGAGGACCGAGTAATAGTTTGTTAAGTAGGTGCTTGGTATACAGTATTTGTTTCGTACGCTTGTCACACCATTACAGGTCGCAACCATTATCAAGCGTAATGCCAGAACTGACTCTTTACTACCTCTATCTTTCCTACAGCCAAACGGGTCCTCACTCAAGGGGTCTACTAATTTCCTTTCCACTCATCTCAGTATGATCCTTGTTGTCAACTTAGATACATGAGCCATTAAGTTTTTCTTGCGATAATTCTGCCGATGTCTTCGAATTGTGTTGATGGTATTTTACAAAAATTAGATGGTATGTATTGCGTTAAACAGATTCTACGCACCACCTTGAATACTCTTTTTGCCTTTGCCCCCATGATTTTATTACTGTTGAAGCAATTTTATCTCTGCCTACAGCACGATTTGACCGAAGTGTTCCACAGTTCTGTCTGACTCTGACTGTAATACGGAATCCCCCTATGTCTTCCAGATGGACTACCATTTCTTCTTCTGTCACCTCAGCAGATACTCCCCCTCCCACGAAGAGGCCTTCAACAGACCTGTTTGCTCTCACGTCGACGTTTATCAACGGAATTTGTCCTGCGTTCTTAATGTTGACACCTTTCCGACATTTTCTGCAGCCGTTTCACTTAGGCTTTCATGTACATCATATTTATTTCATTCCTAAGTGACTTATTGCTGTTTTTCTGTCATCTCATGAGAACTGTTTTCACTTAATTCGTGTATTTCTTCTGTTATTAAATGTTTGTTCGCAGTTACCACCCTTGTACCTAAACGTGTCTGTCCATTTTCTTTGAGTGCCCTCTTAAAATATTACCATTCATCATCAGAATGGCCTACCGAGCTATTCTTATCACAGTATAGAAGGCCTTAGAGAACTTTAAACGCACATCATCTTTCCCTAGTGCATCCGAATTCCAATGTTGTCCATGTTGATACTTTTGCACTATTCCCTTAAAATTCACAGTACTCTTCATCATTACTGACTTATGATCGAAGTCTATATCTGCCGCTGGTTGCACTTACAATCCAGCATTGGATTTAGTTATGTCTGACCGTAATGTAATCCAGCTGGAAATTTCCCCTGTCTCTTTCCCGTTTCCAAATATTCCGCCTCTTCTAGTGGTTTTTGGATTTTTGTAGTCGACATTACCAGCTCAAAGTTGCTGCAGAATTCAATCTGTCGTCTCTTTCGTTCCCCCGCCGAGCCCTTATTCTCTCGTAACGTTGTCTTATTTTCCTCCCCGTATAGCTGCGTTCCAGTCCCCCACGATTATTTTCTTATCATCTACCTCTACATACTGAATTACCCATTCTGTACGGTCACTTAGTATGTTGCTTGTGACTTTATTATTGCTGGAATCGGTTAGCTTTCGATTCTGATGAGAATATTCCCACGATTGTCTCTAGTATACCTTCTTGTTCATAATGAATCTAGTTCCGGTTCAACTCTGCCGGTATTATCCTGTATTTGTATGACCGAAAATCCTTATTTTCCACCCATTTCACTTCACTGAAACCCCACTGCATCTAGAGTGAGTCTTTGCATTTCCCTTTCAAAATTTTCTTGCTTCTGAAGACAGTTTCTCCTTGGAGATCCGAATCAGGCACTAATCCAGAATTCGTTGTAAATGATCATCATGACGCTTTTTCAGCTGCAGGCCACATGACCTCTGGATACTCATTAGGTCCCTTAGATGCATTGGCTTTCTTTGTTGTCTCGTCCTCATGCTGTTGATTATTACTTATTTTTCCGCTGTTAAGTGGCAGTTTCCCACCCCAAGAGCCAGAGAGTACCTTTTGACATGGCCGTTGGCATACCGAGTGTGACTCGTTATGTAGGAAATCCTTAGCCGTCATTGCTGATGGTATTTGTTCAAAATTTAAGCACTGGCTCGAATCGAAACTGAACAGAGGATATTTGGATTTCTAGCCTAAGACTGGACAGTTTAATCGTGTGGATATCCTGTCCTATTAGAAAAAATTAGGTTAGCTTCTACGATTAATCGGAGAGCAACTTGACGACAAACATAGACTTAAATGAACTGTTTTTAATACGAACATTACTTTTCTCGTTTCTAATCAGGCTCTCCAAGTGTGAGACAATGTGTAAGGGCACATCATTACTTTCACTTTGGCTTTGAGTAACAAAAGAGAGAATAATATCCCTATTCCAGATTTTAATTAGTAACCGTCGACCGGAAGTAAATCAGCAGCTTTTCACGCAATTAGTCAAGAAACCAGAATAAAGTATTTCATTTAAGCGACATAACAATCGATGGCCTTCGAAACATATAACCATACTGAAGGAAGCTTAACACAGACACACTCGTTAATAATATTGTATGTAATATATGTAAGCTATCCATTTGAAAATTGCTCAGTCTCAGAGACTAAGTGCAGTTTAGCTCTCAGTCGTGATAAACTTACTGAGGTGACAGACATTCGTCTTTCCCTTCAATTTGTTCTACCCGTTTATTTTGTGATGTGGATCTTAGATGTATCTACAGTTGCTGGTCTACAAATCTTTCGAATTCTCAAAATGACGGGACACATTTTCACCATTTTAATGGCTCGGAATTTTGTAAATGAAAAAAGAACTGTAAATTTTATATTTTATGTTTTGCTTCACTGTATACGGAAAGATAAACAGACTGACGACAGTGAATCGGTATAACTGACAAAAAAGTTACCAACTACATAACAACTATTTCGTGTAGCATGAAAAAGAGAGTTACTGTATATCACTTTCACGTAGAATGTGAAATTTCAGTTAATCTTATGAAGTACTTATATTTAGTAACATGGGTAACTAGATAGTTGCTTCGAGGTGAACACACATCACAGAAGCGTACAATTTGCAGTATTAGGTTGTGTACCTTGGAAATTGGACCAAAAAAATAACAAAATAAGTAATACTTAAAAAAATTGTTTGATTACCAAACTTGATGTTAATCGTTTGCGTTATGTGTGTAGATTTAATTTCAGGTTTTAATACTGGTCTATTTTGAGCTAAATGAGTTATTATTGTTTTAATGAGACCATTTAGTCAGTTATTTCTTAATTAAAATACATTTTTTTTGCATCTGGTTGATTGTTCAAAGTATCTTTGACACCTTATGTTCTCTGAAATGACACGTGCATTGTAATGCATGATGTAATCAAAGTGAGGCAATATATCGGCTGACAAACACCATATTAGAAATTGGAGTGAAGTAGCTTAATGGAGTAATCTCTCACAAAAGCCGTCATGTCACTGCGAATAATGAATAATCCTGTTTTCACATAAATTTCAGGAAAATGTGTAGTGAACTCAAAACATTAGATTTACTGTGTGTACGTGCGTATGTAAATGTGTTTAAACTGTCTGATACCAAATACCGAAAATTGAAAGCAGTATGCTGTTATCATTGATATGTGTTATGTATTATGAGAATTTGTGAAATACGACGTAAAGATAGCTTAGGAACCAGAGAGATACGCTTTGCTGTAGTTGATTTTTTTTTGGAGCTACACAGGCAATTGAATCTACCCAGTATTTGTTTTGGAGTCATATAATTACAACGCAAAACTAATCAAATATAAAATTTGAAAAGACTGACAGATACAATACTCACATCTCACAACGTCTGGAAACCCTATTTATAAAGGATCACATGATAACCTAAATGAAAGTAAGCAGTGGTCTATAATTTAATTTCAACAGGTAATACAGTAGTGTTCAAATGTTAAATCTAATAAAGAAATGAAAATATATTTCTAATACTCATGTTGAAAGACTGACAGAACTAGGTAATGTTTAACCAAAAAGCATTCAGAATGCTGACCTAGCAGGGAACTTTATTGTTGCTTAGGGGTGTAAGTTCATCTTCCTAATGTATCGTAGATATCATCTTCAGGGATTCAGATCCTAACACATCGCTGAACAAACCTGTGGGATATACACTCACCAGAAGAGCAATAAGCGTTCGAGCTGCATCATCAGTTGTTTAAATGAAGGTAGACAGAACTGATATCCTGAAATGTTGCCCACATAAACTGGTCAAAACACGTTTTGCAGCTCTGCGAAAGTGTGTGTTTTGCTTCGAGACAAACAGGGAACGAAGGATTAAGGATTATGAAAATAAAAATATTGCTGCGAAATGAAACCAAAACAATGATCACAACAAGTGCAGATATTTCGAAAATGTGCTTCTTCGCACATCTTTAAAATCAGAATCTGCTGCTGGTTGATATTGAATAGCGCGGTGCTCCATCCAGTGATTAGAGCCTCCTTAACGTACATTTCACAAGGTGGTGGAGACTTCACTGTTCAATCATGTCGCGTTCTTGGAGGTCAGTCCTTTTGATGCCATCCGGCGTTTGAGGAGGACTCGTGTATAGTTTCTCAGCCATTTCAATTGGCTCTAAGCGTGCTCGGTGGGGTTTATATCATCAGATAACACAGGTCGTTTCGTTTGTATTATTTCTGCTTTCTGGAATAAGGTGAAAGCATTGTCCTCGTGCTTCCTCTCCGTAGAAACAAGGTGAATTGACCGATATATACAAAAACGTTAGAGGCAGTGTAGGGTTCACGATGTGGCCCATTGCTCGTGCCTCAGAAACCCATGAAAACCCCAATTTTCCGAGGATCGCTATCTGAAGTGTTTGCCCTTACTCGAGAGTGACTAGTTGGCCTGTGTTAGGCCCGTGTATATCTGGAACGAGAGCGAAAGTGGCAACAGGCCGCTTGGCTTCCCTGCTTACGCCTTTGCAACGGGTACGAGGTGCTGCCCATTGCAGTTCCTTCTTGGCAATTAGAAACCTCGACGTTAGATGTCCCTCAGAGAAATAGCAGGCATGCTGCATCCGATGTGCATTCGATGTGCTTGCTGGGAGATCTCGTTCGAGACATGGAGAAGGCTTTGTTGGCAATTACTGAAAGTACTGAGTACTGCAGGCTGAAAATAGTGGCTCATGTCGACACGAATGACGCTTTATGCTTGTGTTATAGGATTATCCTTCTTCTTTTTGGTTGTCGCCTTAGCTGTTGAAGCTTGAACCCAGAGTGGGTCGCCTAGTGGAAGGTGTAAACGAGGACGTTTTGTGACTATCTCGGATGCGAATTTGTCGACCCCCACTATCGCATCGAGAACTGTAGGGACTTCCTTAACAGCTCACGAGAACACTATGCTAGCTAGTGCTAGCTTCAGTACTGAAATCTGTGTGGTGTACGGTTTTTTAGGTTATAGGAACCGCTTACTAGGATCAATGATGGAATGTCTGCCGAAATCGAGATCACCCACATTATTCTCAAACGAGAGCACTCGGTCTTGTAGATCGGAAAGACAAAAATTTAATGTGTGATTAGTGAACTGCAGGAGCATCTATGGTAACGTTCAAAAATCTGTCTCGTTAATTAAATGCACAAGAAGTAAGGAAAGACGAGATACGATTGAAGTTCTCTAAGGCCATAGATGCAGCCATAAGGAACAGCGCAAGGTGCAGTAAAACTGAAGAGAAGTGGATATCTCTAAAAAGGGCAATCACAGAACCTAAAAAAAATTGTAGGTATAAAGAAGGTAACTGCGAAGAAAACACGGGTAACAGAAGAAATACCTTAGCTGATCGATGAAAGAAGAAGATTGAAAGAAAATGTATAGGTATAAAGAAGGTAGCTGCAAAGAAACCATGGGTAACAGAAGGAATACAACAGATGAAAGATGAAATAAGGAAGTTCAAAAATGTTTAAGGAAATTCAGGAATATAGAAATACATATCACTTAGGAATGAAATAAGTAGGAAGTGCAGGGAACCTAAGACGAAATGGCTGCATGAAAAATGTGAAGTAAACGAAAAAGAAATGATTCGGAAGGACTGACTCAGCATATAGGAAAGTCAAAACAACATTCGGTGAAATTAAAAGCAAGGGTGGAAACATTAAGAGTGCAACGGTAATTCCACTGTTGAATGCAGAGGAGAGAGCGGATAGGTGGAATGAGTACATTGAATGCCTCTTTGAGGGAGAAGATATGACAGAAGAAGAAACAGGAGTCGATTTAGAAAATAGGGGGAAACAGTATTAAAATCAGAATTTAAAAGAGCTTTTGGGAACATAAGATAAAATAAGACAGAAGGGATAGATAACACTCCATCAGAATTTCTAAACTCATTGGGGGAAGTGGCAACCCAACGACTGTTTACGTTGGTGTGTAGAATGTATGAATGTGGCGACATATCATCTGACTTTCGGAAGAATATCATCCACACAGACCCGAAAACTTCAAGAGCTGACAAGTGCGAAAATTATCGCACTATCAGTTTAACAGCTCATATATCAAGCTGGCTTACAAAAATAATACATGGAAGAATGGGAAACAAAATTGAGGATGTGTTAGGTAGGCTTCAGGAAAGGTGAAGGCACCAAGGTGGCAATTCTGACGTTGCAGTTGATAATGGAAGCAAGACTAAAGAAAAATCAAGACACGTGCATAGCATTTGTCGACCTGTAAAAAGCGTTCGACAATGTTAAACGATGGAAGATGAGCGAAATACTGAGAAAATTATGTGTAAGCTATAGGGAGAGACAGGTAATATGCAAGATGTACAAGAACGAAGACGGAATAATAAGAGTGGGCGATCAAGAACTGAATATTCCGATTAAAAAGGGTATGAGCCAAGGATGTTGTCTTTCGCCCGTATTGTTGATCTCTACATCGAAGAAGAAATAGTTAAAGTAACAGAAAGGTTCAGGAGTGGAAGTAAAATTCAAGGCGACAGGATATGAATGATACTTTTAGCTGATGACATTGCTGTCATGTTTGAAAATGAAAATTAATTACATGATATCCTGAATGGAATGAACAGTCTAATGAATACAGTATATGGATTGAGAGTAAATCGTAGAAAGACGAAAGTAATAAGAAGCAGCAGAAATCAAAAATAGCGAGAAACTTTAAATCAGGATTGATGGTCAGAAACTAAATAAAGTTAAGGATTTCTGCTACCTTGGCAGCAAAAGAAGCAATGACGGACTGAGCAATGAAGGCATATACAGCAGACTGGCACTGACGTAAACGACGTTCCTGGCCAAGAGACGTCTACTAGTATGAAACACTGCCCTTAATTTGTGACAGAAATTTCTCAGAATGAACGTTTGGAGCAGAGCATTGTACGGTAGTAGAACTTGAACTGTGGGAAATCCGCAACGGAAGAGAATTGAAGGGTTTGAAGTCTCATGCTATAGAGAAATCTTGAAAATTTGGTGGACTGATAAGGAAGGAGGAGGTTCTGCGCACAATCGGAGAGGAAAGGAATATGAGAACACTGACAAGGAGAGGGGACAGGATGATCTGTTAAGACATCAGGGAATGAGTTCCATGGTATTATAGGGAGCTGCAGAGGGCAAAAACTTTAGAACTAGATAGAGGTTGGAATATATCCGGCAAATATTTGATGGCGTAGGTTGCAAGTGCTAGTCTGAGATGAAGGGGTTCGCACAGGAGAGGAAATCGTGTTGGGGCGCATCAAACGCCCGAAGATTGATGACTCAAATGAATAAATACAATCAGAACATCAAAGAAGTTATAACTTCGCGTTGGAAATTATTTCAGAAGGATAGGCTAGGTGCCATTAGTGGCCAAGTATTTACTGCCCTAGAAAACTCAATTACATGTAGTGATCGGACTTACTGTGGTCTAACCTCTCCACCTTCATTGGATTTTTTGGACACGTAGGCCTAAACTACAGGGAAAGACGTAATATACAGTCTGTATTAGACTGCCCTGCTGCTTTGCAAATATGAGGCGGATAAAGTAACATGACATATTAACAATTGGTTGAAAATGAATGAAAATGTAGGAGCATGTTGGCAACATGCTTAGAGTTCTCTCAGCTGTGCAGTTGTGCTCACAAAGATGGTCCGAGTGATATACAGTCTGTATTAGACTGCCCTGCTGCTTTGCAAATATGAGGCAGATAAAGTAACATGACATATTAACAATTGGTTGAAAATGAATGAAAATGTAGGAACATGTTGGCAACATGCTTAGAGTTCTCTCAGCTGTGCAGTTGTGCTCACAAGGATGGTCCGAGTGATTAGGCCAATAGCGCCAAAAGGGTTTTGGCCCCATAACACGAAGCTGTTCAGGGACTGGCAAAAGGAGATCGTGTGTCAGTTTACGAGCTGTTACTGAGCATTGAGGTGGTGTTCTTCATTTAACATGGCACAGAGACACGTGGGTGATTCCACATGGGTAATAATCATCGAGAAATTGGAATACAGGACGAAGTGCTCCCTGCCGCCGTTGGATAAGCAGCTGCAGCAGCAAGTCGTATACTCCTAGCTCACTCATTTGTTACATTGTTTGATTCTTAATTTCTTTGCGTGTTTTTGGTACTTGCATTGTTTAATTCATAAATTTCGGGCGTATTTTAGTATTTGAGAGTTGTAGCATCGCGTTTTAGTACCTGAATAGTGTAAAATCGCGTAATCTCCTTCCGCCGCCGAGCAGTGTGTCAGCAGTGCGCAAGTAGCAGCATTACTCCATTTACTAGGCAATCTTGTATTTTAATAACCGTTTAAATTTTTTGTCGATTTGTTTGCGCTCTCTGTAGATTAGTTCAGACGTTCTTTGCACAACAGTTTTTAGAATGGATAGGGACTGCAACTGCTGTGTTTGGATGCAGGCTGAGTTGGCATCCCTTCGCTCCCAGCTTCAGGCAGTGTTGGCTTCGGTCACACAGCTTGAGGCTGTTGCCAATGGACATCACTGTGGGGGTCCGGATGGGGGTTTGTCGGGGACGGCCAGCTCGTCCCACGCATCCCCCGATCGGACTACGTCTGTGGCTGCCCGGGATACTGCCCATATTGAGGGTGACCCCTCACCTGTTGTAGAGTGGGAGGTCGTCTCGAGGTGTGGCAGGAGGCAAAAGACATTCCGGGGGGCTGAACGGAAGGCTTCTCCGGTTTGTCTGACGAACCGGTTTCAGGCTCTGTCTCAGGCTGATACTGATCTTCAGCCTGACATGGCTGCTTGACCTGTTCCAGAGGTTGCCCCTCAGTCTGCAAGATCTGGGCGGTCGCAGAGGGTGGGCATACTGGTAGTTGGGAGCTCCAACGTCAGGCGAGTAATGGGGCCCCTTAGGGATTTGGCAGCAAGAGAGGGGAAGAAAACCAATGTGCACTCCGTGTGCATACCGGGGGAGTAATTCCAGATGTGGAAAGGGTCCTTCCGGATGCCGTGAAGGGTACAGGGTGCACCCATCTGCAGGTGGTCGCTCATGTCGGCACCAATGATTTGTGTCGCTATGGATCGGAGGAAATCCTCTCTGGCTTCCGGCGGCTATCTGATTTGGTGAAGACTGCCAGTCTCGCTAGCGGGATGAAAGCAGAGCTCACCATCTGCAGCATCGTCGACAGGGCTGACTGCGGACCTTTGGTACAGAGCCGAGTGGAGGGTGTGAATCAGAGGCTGAGACGGTTCTGGGACCATATGGGCTGCAGATTCCTCGATTTGCTCTATAGGGCGGTAGGGTTTCGGGTTCTGCTGGATAGGTCAAGAGTCCACTACACGCAACAAGCCGCTACACGGGTAGCAGGGGTTGTGTGGCGTGGGCTGGGCGGTTTTTTATGTTAGATGGCCTCGGGCAAGTACAGAAAGGGCCACAGCCTCAAAGGGTGCGGGAGAAAGTCGGGACATGTGGGGACCAAGCAGCAATCGGTATTGTAATAGTAAACTGTCGAAGCTGCATTGGTGAAGTACCGGAACTTCAAGCGCTGATAGAAAGCACCGAAGCAGAAATCGTGATAGGTACAGAAAGCTGGCTGAAGCCAGAAATAAATTCTGCCAAAATTTTTACAAAGGTACAGGTGGTGTTTATAAAGGATAGATTGCATGCAACCGGTGGTGGAGTGTTCGTGACTTGACAGAAAATCATAGGAAGTTCTGGTCTTACGTTAAATCAGTAAGTGGTTCGAAACAGCATATCCAGACACTCCGGGATGATGATGGCATTGAAACAGAGGATGACACGTGTAAAGCTGAAATACTAAACACCTTTTTCCAAAGCTGTTTCACAGAGGAAGACCGCACTGCAGTTCCTTCTCTAAATCCTCGCACAAACGAAAAAATGCCTGACATCGAAATAAGTGTCCAAGGAATAGGAAAGCAACTGGAATCACTCAACAGAGGAAAGTCCACTGGACCTGACGGTATACCAATTCGATTCTACACAGAGTACACGAAGGAACTTGTACTCCTTCTAACAGCCGTGTACCGCAAGTATCTAGAGGAACGGAAGGTTCCAAATGACTGGAAAAGAGCACAGGTAGTCCCAGTCTTCAAGAAGGGTCATCGAGCAGATGCGCAAAACTATAGACCTATATCTCTGACGTCGATCTGTTGTAGAATTTAAGAACATGTTTTTTGTTCGAGTATCATGTCGTTTTTGGAAACCCAGAATCTACGCTGTAGGAATCAACATGGATTCCGGAAACAGCTATCGTGTGAGACTCAACTCGCTTTATTTGTTCATGAGACCCAGAAAATATTAGATACAGGCTCCCAGGTAGATGCTATTTACCTTGACTTCCGGAAGGCGATACAGTTCCGCATTGTCGCCTGATAAACAAAGTAAGAGCCTACGGAATATCATACCAGCTGTGTGACTGGATTGAAGAGTTTTTAGCAAACAGAACACAGCATGTTGTTATCAATGGGAAGACGTCTACAGACGTTAAAGTAACCTCTGGCGTGTCGCAGGGGAGTGTTATGGGACCATTGCTTTTCACTATATACACTCCTGGAAATGGAAAAAAGAACACATTGACACCGGTGTGTCAGACCCACCATACTTGCTCCGGACACTGCGTGAGGGCTGTACAAGCAATGATCACACTCACGGCACAGCGGACACACCAGGAACCGCGGTGTTGGCCGTCGAATGGCGCTAGCTGCGCAGCATTTGTGCACCGCCGCCGTCAGTGTCAGCCAGTTTGCCTTGGCATACGGAGCTCCATCGCAGTCTTTAACACTGGTAGCATGCCGCGACAGCGTGGACGTGAACCGTATATGCAGTTGACGGACTTTGAGCGAGGGCGTATAATGGGCATGCGGGAGGCCGGGTGGACGTACCGCCGAATTGCTCAACACGTGGGGCGTGAGGTCTCCACAGTACATCGATGTTGTCGCCAGTGGTCGGCGGAAGGTGCACGTGCCCGTCGACCTGGGACCGGACCGCAGCGACGCACGGATGCACGCCAAGACCGTAGGATCCTACGCAGTGCCGTAGGGGACCGCACCGCCACTTCCCAGCAAATTAGGGACACTGTTGCTCCAGGGGTATCGGCGAGGACCATTTGCAACAGTCTCCATGAAGCTGGGCTACGGTCCCGCACACCGTTAGGCCGTCTTCCGCTCACGCCCCAACATCGTGCACCCCGCCTCAAGTGGAGTCGCGACAGGCGTGAATGGAGGGACGAATGGAGACGTGCCGTCTTCAGCGATGAGAGTCGCTTCTGCCTTGGTGCCAATGATGATCGTATGCGTGTTTGGCGCCGTGCAGGTCAGCGCCACAATCAGGACTGCATACGACCGAGGCACACAGGGCCAACACCCGGCATCATGGTGTGGGGAGCGATCTCCTACACTGGCCGTACACCTCTGGTGATCGTCGAGAGGACACTGAATAATGCACGGTACACCCATCGTTCTACTATTCCTAGACCGGCAAGGGAACTTGCTGTTCCAACAGGACAATGCACGTCCGAATGTATCCCGTGCCACCCAACGTGCTCTAGAAGGTGTAAGTCTACTACCCTGGTCAGCAAGATCTCGGGATCTGTCCCCCATTGAGCATGTTTGGGACTGGATGAAGCGTCGTCTCGCGCGGTCTGCACGTCCAGCACGAACGCTGGTCCAACTGAGGTGCCAGGTGGAAATGGCATGGCAAGCCGTTCCACAGGACTACGTCCAGCATCTCTACGATCGTCTCCATGGGAGAATAGCAGCCTGCATTGCTGCGAAAGGTGGGTATACACTGTACTAGTGCCGACATTGTGCATGCTCTGTTGCCTGTGTCTATGTGCCTGTGGTTCTGTCAATGTGATCATGTGATGTATCTGACCCCAGGAATGTGTCATTAAAGTTTCCCCTTCCTGGGACAATGAATTCACGGTGTTCTTATTTCAATTTCCAGGAGTGTATATAAATGACCTAGTAGATAGTGTCGGAAGTTCCATGCGGCTTTTCGCGAATGATGCTGTAGTATACAGAGAAGTTACAGCATTAGAAAATTGTAGCGAAATGCAGGAAGATCTGCAGCGAATATGCACTTGGTACAGGGAGTGGCAACTGACCATTAACATAGACAAATGTAATGTATTGCGAATACATAGAAAGAAGGATACTTTGTTGTATGATTATATGATAGCGGAACAAACAGTTGTAGCAGTTACTTCGGTAAAATATCTGAGAGTATGCGTGCGGAACGACTTGAAATGGAATGATCATATAAAATTAATTGTTGGTAAGGCGGGTACCAGGTTGAGATTCATTGGGAGAGTCCTTAGAAAATGTAGTCCATCAACAATGCAGGTGGCTTACAAAACACTCATTCGACCTATACTTGAGTATTGCTCATCAGTGTGGGATCCGTACCAGATCTGGTTGACGGAGTAGATAGAGAAGATCCAAAGAACGGCAGGGCGTTTCGTCACAGGGTTATTTGGAAACCGTGATAGCGTTACGGAGATGTTTAACAAACTCAAGTGGCAGACTCTGCAAGAGAGGCGCTCTGCATCGCTCTGTAGCTTGCTCGCCAGGTTTCGAGAGGGTGCGTTTCTGGATGAGGTATCGAATATATTGCTTCCCCCTACTTATACCTCCCGAGGAGATCACGAATGTAAAATTAGAGAGATTAGAGCGCGCACGGAGGCATTCAGACAGTCGTTAATCCCGCGAACCATACTCGACTGGAACAGGAAAGGGAGGTAATGACAGTTGTACGTAAAGTGTCCTCCGCCACACACCGTTGGGTGGCTTGCGGAGTATAAATGTAGATGTAGATGTAGTGCGTGACCACAGCTGAGTAGTTTTGCACTGAACACAGCATGGGGAGGGTTCCAAACCACAGGCACTGCTGCCCCAAGGACAGGTGGTCGACCACGGACAACTACAGCAGCAGTTGGCCTCTGACTGTGCGAAAGACAAGAAGGGACCCGCGTCACACAGTGAATTCAATTGCTAGTGCATTAAAGAGGACTACAAGATACAGAATCACGCTGTGGCACGGCAGCTGAATGGCGATGGCCTTTCTGCCCGATACATCGGCGGCACTGTCCGACGAGGTGGCTAGAGGGTTGACGTGGACCAACGTGGCATGGAGTCGATTCGGTCTGAGTAGTGATTTTGAAATTACCCTCATAAGGCTAGAGTTGGAAACAATTAATACACCCAGGAACATGGTTGAACATTATAGTTTTGGTGTCCAGGTGTCTGGAAGCACAATGTTACATGCTGATTTTATTTATTTTTCTGTTCTTCTGTTTTCTTGAGACGTCAGTCTTGTGACTGGTTTGATGCGGCCCGCCACGAATTCCACTCCTGTGCCAACTACTTCATTTCATTTACAGCTCTCTCATGTATCATGGAAGACATTCCTTCACTTCTTAACACATGTCCCATCCCGTCCGTACCTCTTGTCAGTGTTTTACATATATTCCTTTCCTCGCCGATTCTCCACAGAACCTCCTCATTCTTTACCTTATCACTCCATATAATTTTCAACATTCTTTGTGCCCCTAACGTACATTCTCAGAACCTTCTTCCTCAAACTAAGGCCTGTCTTTCGTACTAGTAGAATTCACTTGGTCAAGAATGATCTTCTTGGCAGTGCTAGTCTACTTTTCATGTCCTCCTTGCTACTTCCATAATGGGCTGTTTTGCAGCCTGAATAGCAGAGTTCCATAACTTCATCTACATTTTGATAACGAGTTGTAATGTTAAATTTATCACTGTTCTCATTGGTGCTACTTCTCATTAGTTTCATATTTCATCGATATACTCTCAGACAGTATCCTATACTCATTAGACAGTTACTTCCATTCAGCATATTCTGTAATTCTTTTTACTTTTAGTGAGGATAGCAATGTATCTGCGAATCTTATCATTAATATAATTTCACCTTGAATTTTAATTATATTGCTACTTCGATATATAGACTGAACAGTAGATGTGAAGACTACATTACTGTTATATACCCTTTTTAATTGGAGCAATTCGTTCTTTATCTCCCACCCTTATTGTTCCCTATTGCTTCTTGTGAGTATTGTTAACTACCCGTCTTTACCTACAGTTTACCCTTTTTTTCTCAGAATTTCGAACAACTTGCACCGTTTTACGTTTTCTTATTCAGGTCGATAGATCCTATGAACGTGTCTTGAGTTTCCTTTAGTGTTGCTCTCATTATCAACCGCATCGTCAGAATTGCCTCTTTAGTGATTTTACTTTTCCTAAAGCAAACGGATCGTCATCTAAAACAACCTCAGTTTTCTTTTCCAGTCTTCTTTATACTATTTATGTCAGCGGCCTGGATCCATGAGCTGTTATGTGGATAACTTTTTTTCCGAAAGTCACATGGTATATCGACAACCTCATAGATTCTAGATACTAACATGAACAGTCCTTTTGTTGTCACTTCCCACAATGATTGTAGAAATTGTAATGGAATTTTATCTATCGCTGTTGCCTTATTCGATCTTAAGTATTCCGAACCACTTCTACATTCAGACTATAATACAGCATTCCCTATCTGTTTCTTCTTGCATCGTTTCATGAGACAAGTCTTTCCCCTCACGAAGGCCTTCAATGAAACCTTTCAACTTACCCGCTCTCTCCTCTGCATTTAGAAGTGTAATTCCCATCGCAGTCTTAATGTTATCACCCTTGCTTTTAATTTCAGCCAAAGCTGTTTTGACTTTTCTATATGCTGAGTCAGTCCTTCCCACAACCATTTCTTTTTTGATTTCATCGTATTTTTCATGCAGCCAGTTTACCTTAGCTTCCCTGCACTTTCTCTTTATTTCACTCCTAATTTATTCGTGTTTATGTATTCCAGAATTTCTCTAAACATTCTTGTAGTTCCTTCTCTCATAGATCAACTGAAGTGTTTCTTGCGTCACTCAAGGTTTCTTCGCAGTTACTCTCTTTATGCCTGTGTTTTCTTTCCCAATTCTGTGATTGCTCTTTTTAGAAAGGTCTATTCGTCTTCAAGTTAACTGCAAACTGAGGTACTCATTATTGCTGTATCTATAGCCTGAGAGAACTACAAACGTATCTCTTCGTTCATTAACGATCCCGTATCCCACTTTTTAGCGTACTGAATTTTCCTGAGTAGTCTCTTAAACTTCAGCCTCCTCTCCATCAATGCTATATCGTGATCTCGACTCATTATCTGTTCCTTGGTGCGCCTCGAATCCAGCATCTGATTTCGGAATCTCTGCTTGACAATGATGTAATCTAACTAAAATCCTCTTGTCTTTCCGGTCTTTTCCAAGTATACGCCCCCCTCTTATGAATCTTTGAACAGAAAATTCGCTGTAAGTTGCGGAAATATAAAGCAGAACTAAATCACGCTATCTCTTCTCTCATTCCTCATAAGCCCTTATTCTCCCGTCACATTCTTCTACTTCTTCCGCTATAATGGCATTCCATCCCCCTATGATTATTATACTTAAGTATCCAGAATTTTGTCAGAAAGAGGGGAGGGGTTCGCTATTTGTTAAAGAGGACCTTAATAAGGCTCATTTTTTAAATTTATTCTGAATATAAATTTATTTTTACCGGAATATACAATTAAATATTTCTTTAATTAGCGATATAATAACTTCATTCTTTTGTCAAAGGAATTAAACTACAGTCTTCAATACTAATAAAGTCCTCTATGATGTACAACATACATTGTCGTTTATATAACGATTATTTACAAATACATTAGAGTTGTGACGGTAGAACTCAGGGTTCAAAGGATATTACGAATATGATCAAATGGTTCAGAAGGCTCTAAGCACTATCGGACTTAACATCTTAGGTAATCAGTCCCCTAGACTTAAACTACCTAAACCTAACGAACCTAAGGGCATCACACACATCCATTCCCGAGGCAGGATTCGAACCTGCGACCGTAACAGCAGCACGGTTCCGGACTGAAGCGCCTAGAACCGCTCTGCCACAGCGGCCGGCTACGAATAAGACATGTCATAGTAGAACATTGTTCCTGCAATAAAACATGAAGAGCCGATGTATCACCGTTCCACAAGTGAGTGTTCTTTATGCAAGAATACACAGTAAAAAATGACGATTGATAGCCACCTTCCACTATAAATATCGCTGAACTAGACATATTGTTGAAACGTTACACAAAACAACATTATATATATGTCACTGTGTTCACTAGTGAAGATCATTACAGTTTGAAAATAATAATAATCATACAAAATATGAAAAGGAATAAAAACTAATAAACCAAAGATTATGAGTAAAAATAATTTTTTTGAATATTTTTAGACCAGAAAAAAAAACCGCTGCACCACGAAGGAAATATCAAAATGAGACGGAAATCGGGTTCTATTATGTACATGTACGAATAAACAAATGATTACAGTTTCAAAAAATTTCGATAAATTATTCATGAGGAGTTTCACAAACTGAGCAAGTCAATAATGCGCTGGTCCACCTTTGGTCCTTATGCAGGCAGCTATTCGGACTGGCATTGATCGATAGATTTGTTGGATGTCCTCCTGAGGGATATCGTGCCTAATTCTGTCCAACTGGCGGGTCAGATAGTGAAAATCCTCAGCTGGTTTGAGGGAACAGCCCCTTAATGATCCAAATGTTCGCAAGTGGGAGAGATCCAGGGACCTTGCTCGCCAAGGTAGGGTTTGGGAAGCACGAAGATAAGCAGTAGAAACTCTCGCTGTGTGCAGGTGGGTATTTTTTTTTCTTTTTGGTCATCAGTCTACTGATTGGTTTGATGCGGCCCGCGACGATTTCCTTCCCTTTGCTAACCTCTTCATCTCAGAGTAGCACTTGCAACCTACGTCCTCAATTATTTGCTTTACGTATTCCAATCTCTGTCTTCCTCTACAGTTTGTGCCCTCTACAGCTCCCTCTAGTACCATGGAAGTCATTCTCTCACGTCTTACCAGATGTCCTATCATCCTGTCCCTTCTCCTTATCAGTTTTTTCCACATATTCCTTTCCTCTCCGATTCTGCGTAGAACCTCCTCATTCCATACCTTATCAGTCCACCTAATTTTCAACATTCGTCTATAGCACCACATCTCAAATGCTTCGATTCTTTTCTGTTCCGGGTTTTCCCACAGTCCATGTTTCACTACCATACAATGCTGTACTCCACAAGTACATCCTCAGTAATTTCTTCCTCAAATTAAGACCGGTATTTGATATTAGTAGACTTCTCTTGGCCAGAAATGCCTTTTTTGCCATAGCGAGTCTGCTTTTGATGTTCTCCTTGCTCCGTCCGTCATTGGTTATTTTACTGCCTAGGTAGCAGAATTCCTTAACTTCATTGACTTCGTGACCATCAATCCTGATGTTAAGTTTCTTGCTGTTCGCATTTCTTCTACTTCTCATTACCTTCGTCTTTCTCCGATTTACTCTCAAACCATACTGTTTACTCATTAGACTGTTCATTCCGTTCAGCAGATCATTTAATTCTTCTTCACATTCACTCAGGATAGCAATGTCATCAGCGAATCGTATCGTTGATATCCTTTCACCTTGTATTTTAATTCCACTCCTGAACCTTTCTTTTATTTCCGTCATTGCTTCCTCGACGTCAGAATTGCCTCTCTCGTCCCTTTACTTTTCCTAAAGCCAAACTGATCGTCACCTAGCGCATTCTCAATTTTCTTTTCCATTCTTCTGTATATTATTCTTGTAAGCAGCTTCGATGCATGAGCTGGTAAGCTGATTGTGCGAAAATTCTCGCACTTGTCAGCTCTTGCCGTCTTCGGAATTGTGTGGATGATGCTTTTCCGAAAGTCAGATGGTATGTCACCAGACTCACATATTCTACACACCAACGTGAATAGCCGTTTTGTTGCCACTTCCCCTAATGATTTTAGAAATTCTGATGGAATGTTATCTATCCGTTCTGTCTTATTTGACCGTAAGTCCTCCAAACCTCTTTTAAATTCGATTCTAATACTGGGTCCCCTATCTCTTCTAAATCGACTACTGTTTCTTCTTCTATCACATCTGACAAATCTTCACCTTCATAGAGGTTTATAATGTATTCTTTCCACCTATCTGCTCTCTCTTATGCATTTAACAGTGGAATTCCCGTTGCACTCTTAATGTTACCACCGTTGCTTTTAATGTCACCAAAGGTTGTTTTCACTTCCTGTATGCTGAGTCTGTCTTTCCGACAATCATATCTTTTTCGATGTCTTCCCATTTTTCCTGCATCCATTTCGTCTTAGCTTCCCTGCACTTCCTATTTATTTCATTTCTCAACGACTTGTATTTCTGTATTCCTGATTTTCCCGGAACATGTTTGTACTTCCTCCTTTCATCAATCAACTGAAGTATTTCTTCTATTACCCATTGTTTCTTCGCAGCTACCTTCTTTGTACCTATGTTTTCCTTCCCAACTTCTGTGATGGCCTTTTTAGAAATGTCCATTCCTTTTCAACTGTACTGCCTACTGCGCTATTCCTTATTGCTGTATCTACAGCGTTAGAGAACTTCAAACGTATCTCGTCATTCCTTAGAACTTCTGTATCCCACTTCTTTGCGTATTGATTCTTCCTGACTAATGTCTTGATCTTCAGCCTGCTCTTCATCACTACTATATTGTGATCTGAGTCTATATCTGCTCCTGGGTACGCCTTACAATCCAGTATCTGATTTCGGAATCTCTGTCTGACCATGATGTAATCTAATTGAAATCTTCCCTTATCTCCCGGCCTTTTTCAAGTATACCTCCTCTTCTTGTGATTCTTGAACAGGGTATTCGCTATTACTAGCTGAAACTTGTTACAGAATTAGTCTTTCTTCTCTTTCATTCCTAGTAGCAAGCCCATATTCTCCTATAACCTTTTCTTCTACGCCTTCCCCTACAACTGCATTCCAGTCGCCTATGACTATTAGATTTTCGTCCACCTTTACATACTGCATTACCCTTTCAATATCCTCATACACTTTCTCTACATGTTCATCTTCAGGTTTCGACGTCGGCATGTATGCCTGAACTATCGTTGTCGGTGTTGGTCCGCTGTCGATTCTGATTAGTACAACCCGGTCACTGAACTGTTCACAGTAACACACCCTCCACCCTACCTTCCTGTTCATAACGAATCCTACACCTGTTATACCATTTTCTGCTGCTGTTGATATTACCCGATACTCATCTGACCAAAAATCCTTGTCTTCCTTCCCCTTCACTTCACTGACCCCTACTATATCTGGATTGACCCTTTGCATTTCCCTTTTCAGATTTTCTAGTTTCCCTGCCACTTTCAAGCTTCTGACATTCCACGCCCCGACCCGTAGAACATTATCCTTTCGTTGATTATTCAATCTTTTTCTCATGGTAACCTCCCCCTTGGCAGTCCCCTCCCGGAGATCCGAATGGGGGACTATTCCGGAATCTTTTGCCAATGGAGAGATCATCATGACACTTCTTCAACTACAGGCCACATGTCCTGTGGATACACGTTACGTGTCTTTAATGCAGTGGTTTCCATTGCCTTCTGCATCCTCATGTTGTTGATCATTCCTGATTCTTCCGCCTTTAGGGGCAATTTCCCACCCCTAGGACAAGAGAGTACCCTGAACATCTATCCGCTCCTCCGCCCTCTTTGACAGGGCCGTTGGCAGAATGAGGCTGACTTCTTATGTCGGAAGTCTTCGGCCGCCAATGCTGATTATTTATCAAAACTTAGGCTGTTGCGGGGATCGAACCCGAGACTGAAGACGTTTTGATTATGAGTGAAAGACGCTACCCCTAGGACACAGGTACACCCTTGCTGTATTGCTGAAATGGAAGCCTGTGATGGCTTGTTATGAAGGGCATCACATTGGGGCGTAGAATATCGTCGACCTACAGCTGTGCTGCAAGGCTGCCGGGGATGACAACCAAAGAGTTTCCACTCCGAAAAGAAATGACACACTACACCATCACTCCTAGTCGTCAGGTCGTATGGTGAACCACAGTCAGGTCTTCGCTAGTCATCAGGGCAGAATTTGAAGCGCGACTCATCACCGAAGACAATTCTTCTGCGGTTAGTGATACTACGGGCCGAAATTTTGTCTGGAGAAGCCCCAGACTATTACTGGGATACGAGCGTGACTATCCCCAGCCACACTGGTCGACAACCAAGACTGACGATCTCGAGTTCCATTTCTTTTCTTAGCCAAGAGCCCTTTGCTTATCATCAACGCCACCCTTACAGTACAGTGATAGGTCGATGATATTCTACACTGTGTTTTGTTGCGCTGCATGACAAGCCATCCTTGGCTTACGTTTCAGCAAGATATTGTCTACCCGCACACAGCGAGAGTTTCTAGTGCTTGTCTTTGTGCTTACCAAACCCTACCTAGGTCAGCAAGTTCGCCGGGTACCTCCCGCATTAAGAACTTTTGGAGCATTGTGGGCTGGGCCCTCCAACCATCTTGGGGAATCTAGAGGGAATTTGGCACGGACTCAATAACTCCATCTGTCAATGCCAAGCCGAATAATAGCTCACGTGACGGCCAGAGGTTGACTAACGCGTTACTGGCTTTCTCAGTTTGTGAACCTCTTTTACTTCAATAAATCATTTGATTTTTCTGAAATTGTAATAATTGGTTTGTCTGTATATGTACATCACATCTACAGAGGTCCATTCCTTTCGAGTAATTCTTTCGTGACGCGTCATTTCTTTTGTGTCATATTGTATGTTAATATTGTACGACGAAATTGAAATATTACTTCCTTTCACTCTACATATCATATAAAATCAGAGTATACATTGAAAATTTGGTACTTGTATCAACGAAAGAACCATTCCTCTCCTCCCGCATAGGCCATGAAGGCCCAAAGGTACCGACTGGCCGCCGTGTCATCCTCAGCTCACAGGCATCATTGGATGCGGAGATGGAGGGGCATGCGGTCAGCACACTGCTCTCCCGGCTTTATGGCAGTTTCCGACACCGGAGCCAATCACGTAGCTGCTCAGTTTGCCTCACAAGGGCTGAGTGCACCCTGCTTGCCAACAGCGCTCGGCAGACCGGATGGTCACCCATTCGAGTGCTAGCTCAGCCCGACAGCGTTTAACTTCTGTAATCTGACGGGAGCCGGTGTTGGCAGAGAACCATTAGGTTTACATAAAAGGTGGACTCCTTAGATAAATAATTATTTAAAAATATTTTGCTGTAAAATTTTTATGTTCAAATCTAAATAGCAAAAATGGCTCTGAGCACTATGCGACTTCAATTCTGAGGTCATCAGTCGCCTAGAACTTAGAATTAATTAAACCTAAAAAACCTAAAGACATCACACGCATCCAAGTGCGAGGCAGGATTCGAACCTGCGACCCTAGCGGTCGCTCGGCTCCAGACTGTAGCGCCTAGAACCGCACGGCCACTACGGCTCTAAATACCATTCCGGCTCTAAATACCACAAAACATGATTTGATAACTGTAATATAAGTCTAAGTGTCCCTCCCTTTTCCGTGGCATTTAAGACATCTTCTGCCGAAAAGGAACAGAATAGTTTACTTATGTTAAGGCTAGTCCGGTCAATCTTCGACTGCCCACTGTATTCCACAAGTAAGTCATCGCTTGCTTCATTTTAGAAAATAACTTCGCAGCTTCGCACGTTGATAATGGTAGGAACGTAAGCACGCGCAAGAGGTACCGTATGCCTGGATAGAACAAGCATAAATAACCCGCGTAAGTTTTGCAGGGAGGACTGACTTTTCTTTATAGCACCATGTCACACACCGTAATGCTGCTCCAAGATCGTTTGGCGATATTCTATTCTCAGAGTAAACTTTCCGTGCAGATCGTTTATCAGAATTCTCCTGATGGTAGTTGATGGGTAACATTATTTCGATTGAAGGTAAAAAATCCTTTTTTCGATGACATTCTATCTCCAGATTTTAAATGAGATAATCTGCTGCTGGCAAAAGTAATACACTTCAAGAGAAGACATGTGGATTATTGTCCCTTCAGTCTGTTTCTTTACCTGCCTACGTACCTCCGTAACAGATTCAAACACTTCTTTAGCTAAGGTTGATGATTTTTCAAATCTCTTTTTGTATCATTTTTCCTCGGTGTATTTTTCGCCATCCAGTCAGCTGGTGATTTTTCTCGTTTACTTATTTGAACTGCGGAGCCAGTACTTTAAATTCATGATTGATAGACGATTGCAAATAAATTTACAAAAATTAACGTATTTACAGTATAACCTGCAATCAAACTCACTTTGGTTACAGTCGCTATTAAAGCCAAGTTCCCTAAGCAAATGCAGGATTTGGTATATGTCGGTTACACTTCTCAAACTCTGGTACTATTCATTCCATGGTCTAAAAATAACATATAACCGTAGTTTTTTTGTGAATATTTGCATATTTTGACCTTACAGGAAGTAAATTCATGCAAATTGCATATGGTGATTTTTTTATACTTAAATATTTTACACTTCCGTCCTTCATATTAATCATCTTTTTCTAAATGTAGTGCACAATATTACACTATTGTGCACAATAGTTCAGTTTTTGAGTTTTTCTCCATAAAATACGGGATTTACATAAAGAAGGATAAACCATTTTATTCGGCAATGATACCGGAGTTCTCACCAAGCAGAGAAGTTATCTCATTACCTAGGAGTGCCATAGTTTGGCAAACCACTGACAAGCAGTCATGCTCCAATCTCCCTTCCCATCCAAGGCCGTTTTACACTCATATTCGTTCAATCTGTATGTTAGCGAGGAAGTGCTCAGAAATGATGAGCGAGAATTTTTTGGGGCACCGTCATTATTATCGACAATGCTGTTCGAATAACCAGATTTGATATCGTTCTGTTCGACAGATAAGCTAGAACAATTGCTGGTGGCAAAAATGCAAAGGACCTGGAATTATTCGGCCATATACTTTCCCAGATTTCTTCTTTAAACTAAGCAGTCACATTTTGCAGTGTAGAAAGATCATTTTCTGCATTAAAGAACGTCCCGGCAGATAAACGAATGATCCTAAATGAGGAGAATTATTATTCATTTATTGTATGGCTTTTAGTGTCGAGAGTCCCCAGAGAGATGTTCGATTCGACTATGATGCATTTCTATTCATTTAAGCAGAGAGACTGCATCTTTAGGGGAACTGATTCTGTGAGGAAGGAAAATAATTCGGAAGGAACTGGATGTGGCCGACAGTAAGGGACCAGTCTCAGCACTTGTCTAAAGTATTAAAGGGAAAGGAACCACAGAAAAGATTTTCAATGTTGTTGGTGGATGGATTCGAGCCACCTCGCTTCTCGGATCCACGGATTCTCCTCAGTTCAGCACTGTGTGTCAGAGCGCAGAACTACCATGGAGGTTGGAGAGTTTGTAAAAGCTGGTTGCTGTACATTGTTTCGAAATAAAAGAAAATGAATCACAAGCAAAGATGGACTTCGGATAGTCCATGTTTTTCATTTAATTGAGCATTTTTTTGTCATTTTATTGTACATGAATTCCAGGCTCAGTTATTACAGTATTACAAGGGCGTAATTAAATGTTGAACGAAATGGGCAGTGAGGGATAGAGAGCGCAGTCGGCGCGGACGAATTCAATCAGGCCGCTGAAAAAATATTTTAGAAACGAACGAGTTATAGAGTGTGCTGTCATCATATATCCATTCCGCTCACTACAAACCCGATCCCAGCGTTCCGAATCGGAAAAAGTTTTCATAACTGAGTACACCCACGTGACCACATTGGGCGATATTTTACCATTTGAGCTACTAAAGATAGACTGCTTAGCAAATGCAACCGTCGCTGTTCGGTCGATATGTTCGTTGATCGACCGGATTTTTGAGCGACACAGGCAAATCCAAGTCTATTTTCATGCACTGATTTTGATACAATGTTATTTCTAATTATGTTTGCCGCTCTGCTGCTATTTTAAACACTGAAATATTGCAACTTCAAAGTTCTTCCTGTTTCCAAATAAAGACTTCAGTGCCAAAGTTAAACTGCTATTGGCAACTAGTCAAATTATATAAGTGCTTAAATATATCATTTACCCTAACGCTGGTGGATGAATCGAACTAAGTTTACTTCTTCTTTCTTAATGTAAATTTATCGATCACTAGATATTATCACAACAGCTCAAATACAATGAACGCCAGCACATCTTACATTAAACTGAGCTGTAAGTAAGATCTGCAATGATAGATGGGCTTGTTGACTATGGAGAGTGCGTATCCCGTTTTCGTCGTATGTAGCTTCATTTGGCTGTTAGGTACCCCTTGGACTCCCCCTCCCTCCCCCCCCCCCCCTACCACCCGTCATCTTCTGCTGCATCCGTCTTTATAGTCTCAAAAGACATTAACCGTGTTTCTTCATTCCTTAGTATTTCCGCATCTCACCTCTTTGAGCACTGATTTTTCCTGAGTAGTCTCTTAAACTGCAACCTACTATTCATCACTACAACATTGTGATCTCAGTCTATATCTACTCCTAGGTACGCCTTATAATCCACTATCTGACTTCGGAATCTCTGCTTGACCATTACGTAATCTAACTGATATCCTTCCGTATCTCCCGGCCATTTCCAAGTGCACATTCTCATGTTGTGATTCTTGAACAGAGTATCCACTATTACTAGCTAAAATTTATTACGGAACTCAATTGGACTTTCTTCTCTCTCATTCCTAGTACCAAATGCATATTCTCCTGTAATCCTTTCTTCTACCCCTTCCCCCACAGCTGCATACCAATCTCCCATGACTGTTAGATTTTCCTCTCCCTTAACGTTCTGAATTACCCGTTCAATGTCCTCATATATTTTCTCTATCTCTTCAGCTTCGGCAGCTTGCGAAGTCGAGATGTATATCTGAACTATCGTTGTCGGTGTTGGTCTGCTATCGCTTCCGATGAGAACAACCCTATCATTGAACTGTTCCCAGTAACTCACTCTCAGCCCTACCGTCCTATTCTTAACCCTGTCATACTATTTTCTGCCGCTGTTGATATTACCCAATACTCATTTGACCAAGAATTCTCGATTTCCTTCCATTTCACTTCGCTGACTCCCACTGTATTTAGGTTGGGCCTTAGCATTTCCATTTTCACTTTTCTAACTTCCCTATCTTCTGTTTTTGTTTTGAACAGCCAGTGTCGGTTGGTCACAGCCATTGTGCTCCCTGCCGCCGTTGGATAAGCAGCTGCAGCAGGAAGTCGTATAACCCTAGCTTACTTATTTGTTAGATAGTTTAATTAATTTCTTTGCGTGTTTTTTGGTACTTACATTGTTTAATTAATATATTTCGGGCGTATTATAGTATTTGACAGTTGTAGCATCGCGCTTTAGTGTTTACTTGGTAGATTTTTATTTAAATTGCGTGTGAGTTTCGTACAGGAGGTGCAATTTCGAGTTTTAGTTCTGTAATCGCAAATTCAGCAGATTGTAGCGCAGTCGTTAGGCATTTGTACAGGTTAGTTGATACATTCTTTACGTGTTTCGCTTGCGTTATCTAGGCACGGACTCGTGTTTCAGTAACTGTTGTTCAACATCGATTAGAATGGACAGGGACTGCGATTGCTGTGTTCGGATGAGGGCTGACTTGGCATCCCTTCGCTCACAGCTGCAATCGGCGCTGACTTCGGTCGCGCAGCTTGAGGCTGTTGCCAATGGGCACCACTGTGGGGAGCCGGACTCGGGTATCACGGGGATGTCAACCTCGTCCCGTCTGTCCCCAGATCGGTCTGCCGCTGTGGTTGCCCCGGTTGCTGCCCGCAGTGGGGCTGAGCCCTCGCCTGTGGTTGATTGGGAGTTCGTTCCAAGGCGTGGCAGGCAGCGAAAGGCGTCCCCGGAGGCTGATCAGAAAGCCTCCCCGGTGCGTCTGACAAACCGGTTTCAGGCACTGTCTCTGGCTGAGCCAGATGCATCTGCCTACCCTGTTTCAGAGGATCATTCTCAGCCCTCAAGGTCCGGGCAATCGCAGAGGGTGGGCTTACTGGTAGTTGGAGCTCCAATGTTAGGCACGTAATGGGGCCCCTTAGGGATACGGCGGCTAAGGAGGGGAAGAAATCCAGTGTGCACTCCGTGTGCATTTCGGGAGGAGTCATTCCTGATGTGGAAAGGGTCCTTCCGGATGCCATGAAGAGCACAGGGTGCAGCCAGCTGCAGGTGGTGGCACATGTCGGCACTAATGACGTGTGTCGCTTTGGATCTGAGGAAATTCTCTCTGGATTCCAGCGGCTATCTGATTTGGTGAAGGCTTCCAGTCTTGCTTACTAGATGAAGGCAGAGCTCACCATCTGCAGCATCGTTCACAGAACCGACTGCGGACCTTTGGTGCAGAGCCGGGTGGAGGGTCTGAATCAGAGGCTCAGACGGTTTTGCGACCGTGTTGGCTGCAGATTCCTTGACTTGCGCCATAGGGTGGTGGGGTTTCGGGTTCCGCTGAATAGGTCAGGAGTTCACTACACTCAGCTGGCGGCTACACGGGTAACGGAGGCTGTGTGGCTTGGACTGGGCGGTTTTTTAGGTTAGAAGGCTGCAATGTCAAAGGGTGCATGGCAATTACAGGACGTGCTTGGATCAAGGAACAGTCAGAATTATAGTTGTAAATTGTTGTAGTTGCGCTGGGAAAGTCCCTGAGCTTCAAGCGCTAATAGAAAGCACAGAAGCTGATATCGTTATAGGTACGGAAAGCTGGCTAAAGCCTGAAATAAGTTCTGCAGAAATTTTTACGAAGTCTCAGACGGTGTTCAGGAAAGATAGATTAGGCAGAATTGGTGGTGGAGTGTTAGTGTCTGTCAGTAGTGGTTTATCTTGTAGTGAAGTCGAAGTAGACACTCCGTGCGAATTGGTATGGGTGGAGGTTATACTTAACAGCCGAATTAAGTTAATAATTGTCTCCTTCTACCAACCCCCAGACTCCGATGATACAGTTGCGGAACAGTTCAGAGAAAGTCTGAGTCTCGTAACAAATAAATACCCCACTCATACGGTTATAGATGGTGGGGACTTCAACCTTCCCTCGGTATGTTGGCAAAAATACTTGTTCAAAACCGGTGGTAGGCAGAAAACGTCTTCCGAGATTGTCCTAAATGCTTTCTCCGAAAATTATTTCGAGCAGTTAGTCCACGAACCTACGCGAATTGTAAATGGTTAAGAAAACACACTTGACCTCTTAGCCACAAACAATCCAGAGCTGATAGAGAGCATCATGACTGATACAGGGATTAGTGATCACAAGGTCGTCGTAGCTAGGCTCAATACCATTTCTTCCAAATCCATCAGAAACAAACGCAAAATAATTTTATTGAAAAAAGCGGATAAAGTGTCACTAGAAGCCTTCCTAAAAGACAATTTCCATTCCTTCCGAACTGACTATGCGAATGTAGACGATATATGGCTCAAATTCAAAGATATAGTAGCAACAGCAATTGAGATATTCATACCTCATAAATCTCTAAGAGATGGAACGGATCCCCCGTGGTAGACAAAAAAGGTCCGAACGCTGTTGCAGAGGCAACGGAAAAAGCATGCGAAGTTCAGAAGAACGCGAAATCCCGAAGATGGGCTAACATTTACAGACGCGCGAAATTTGGCACGTACTTCGATGCGAGATGCCTTTAATAGGTTCCACAACGAAACATTGTCTCGAAATTTGGTAGAAAATCCGAAGAAATTCTAGTCGTATGTAAAGTACACAAGCGGCAAGTCGCAGTCAATACCTTCGCTGCGCAGTGCCGATGGTACTGTTACCGACGACTGTGCCGCTAAAGCGGAGTTATTGAACGCAGTTTTCCGAAATTCCTTCACCAGGGAAGACGAATGGAATATTCCTGAATTTGAAACACGAACATCTGCTAGCATGAGTTTCTTAGAAGTAGATACCTTAGGGGTTGCGAAGCAACTCAAATCGCTTGATACGGGCATGTCTTCAGGTCCAGGTTGTATACCGATTAGGTTCCTTTCAGATTACGCTGATACTATAGCTCCCTACTTAGCATTCATATACAACCGCTCGCTCACCGATAGATCTGTACCTACAGATTGGAAAATTGCGCAGGTCGCACCAGTGTTCAAGAAGGGTAGTAGGAGTAATCCATTTAACTACAGACCTATATCATTGACGTCGGTTTGCAGTAGGGTTTTGGAGCATATACTGTATTCAAACATTATGAATCATCTCGAAGGGAACGATCTATTGACACGTAATCAGCATGGCTTCAGAAAACATCGCTCTTGTGCAACGCAGCTAGCTCTTTATTCGCACGAAGTAATGGCCGCTATCGACAGGGGATCTCAAGTTGATTCCGTATTTCTAGATTTCCGGAAAGCTTTTGACACCGTTCCTCACAAGCGACTTCTAATCAAGCTGCGGAGCTATGGGGTATCGTCTCATTTGTGCGACTGGATTCGTGATTTCCTGTCAGGAAGGTCGCAGTTCGTAGTAATAGACGGCAAATCATCGAGTAAAACTGAAGTGATATCAGGTGTTCCCCAGGGAAGCGTCCTGGGACCTCTGCTGTTCCTGATCTATATAAATGACCTGGGTGACAATCTGAGCAGTTCTCTTAGATTGTTCGCAGATGATGCTGTAATTTACCGTCTAGTAAGGTCATCCGAAGACCAGTATCAGTTGCAAAGCGATTTAGAAAAGATTGCTGTATGGTGTGTCAGGTGACAGTTGACGCTAAATAACGAAAAGTGTGAGATGATCCACATGAGTTCCAAAAGAAATCCGTTGGAATTCAATTACTCGATAAACAGTACAATTCTCAAGGCTGTCAATTCAACTAAGTACCTGGGTGTTAAAATTACGAACAACTTCAGTTGGAAGGACCACATAGATAATATTGTCGGGAAGGCGAGCCAAAGGTTGCGTTTCATTGGCAGGACACTTAGAAGCTGCAACAAGTCCACTAAAGAGACAGCTTACACTACACTCGTTCGTCCTCTGTTAGAATATTGCTGCGCGATGTGGGATCCTTACCAGGTGGGATTGACGGAGGACATCGAAAGGGTGCAAAAAAGGGCAGCTCGTTTTGTATTATCACGTTATAGGGGAGAGAGTGTGGCAGATATGATACACGAGTTGGGATGGAAGTCATTACAGCATAGACATTTTTCGTCGCGGCGAGACCTTTTTACGAAATTTCAGTCACCAACTTTCTCTTCCGAATGCGAAAATATTTTGTTGAGCCCAACCTACATAGGTAGGAATGATCATCAAAATAAAATAAGAGAAATCAGAGCTCGAACAGAAAGGTTTAGGTGTTCGTTTTTCCCGCTCGCTGTTCGGGAGTAGAGAGATAGTATGATTGTGGTGAACCCTCTGCCAAGCAGAGTAGTCATGTAGATGTAGATGTACCACGTTCAATCTTCTGACATTCCACAGCCCGACTCGCAGAACGTTGTCCTGTCGCTGGTTATTCAACCTTATCGTCACCTCCCAGGCGTCCAGATTGGGGACTAGTCCGGAATCTTTTGCCAATGGAGTGACCGTTGTGACACTTTTTTCAATTGTTAAAGGCCACATGTCCTGTGAATACACATTATGTGTCTGTAAAACACTGGTTTCGGTTGACATTTACATCCTCGCGCGATCGATCATCGCTGATTCTTCCGCCTTTAGGAGCAGTTTCCCTCTCCAAGGCAAGAGATTGCCCTGAATCTCTGTGCGCTTCTCCGCCCACTTTTACATGTCCGTTGATAGAATGTGGGTAACTTCTTATCCCGGAAGCCTTCAGCTGCCACTACTAATGACTATTATTCAAAATTTTTAAACGGTAGTTGGGTTCGAAACCACGGCCGAGAACGTTTTGGTCACTAAGCAAAGACGCTAGACTAAGTGTGCACGCCAGTACTGTCCTATAAATCGTAGAACACGGTACACTTACCGGTGAGAGCTATTGTGACAATGTATTCTATTCCCGTTAGGGTCTTTTATGAGTCCATTCGGCCGTGACTTCTTTTTCATGGATGACGATCACAGCCTCACCGAGCAGTCCAGGTGGAGACGCTCTTCTAACGAGATGATATTCGGCTAAAGGTCTTGCCTGCCCATTCCCGCGACCTAAATCCCATCCTGCACGTGTGCGATGCGTTGGAGGCACGTATTGCAACACGTCCACATGTTCCAAACACCGTCCCGCATTTGTCAGCTGTGCTGGTGAAGGAATGAAGCGCCCTCCCACATCAACTCGTTACCAATCTTGTAGCCATCATGGGAGCAGGTTGTAGGGCATGCATTGCCGTCCACGGTGACGACGCACTCTGTCTTGAACTATGTCTTGCCTTTTGTAATGTGCTGTGGCTATATCACATACATTTGTTTAATTGCGTACTTTTTAGTTACCGTCAGTTCTTTCTATGTATGATCCGATTCTTATCGAGCCGGTTAATTGGGAGTAATATGTCATGAGAAAGTTACTTTCGTCCATACGTCTTTCACACCAGTGTATTACATACTTCACCCGCCGGCAATGTCGCAGTTACAGGTTGCCTACATGACGCCTTCCAAAAATTATGATATGCAATATTTCTAACAGTTGTTGACTGCAATTAAAAAATTTAAAATTCTCTCATAATCTACACATTCAGGGCCATATCTTTTAAGTTGATGGTTCAACACAATAAGTCATTCATTGATTCTTTTAGCGACCCCCTGACCCCATAACTTTAGAAGACTGTTTCGACTACAAAGCAGAAGTTTCGCTGGGAAGCCCTTATACATTCTGCATACAGTTCCGATCACGCCTCATGTAATTTTCAAACTATTGATGCGATGATACATGGTGTAAGTGCGCTGCTTCTGTGTTGGCAGCGCTGTGTAGCGCTTTGCATTAGATCTCTGACTGCGCATTTAAATCACCAGCAGTGTTGAGCAGTTGGAAGTTAGCCGCCAGCAGTGATGGAAGTACTGTTGGGCAGTTGGAGGTGTACAGCCAGCAATGATGGATGTTAAATGTGACAAGTTAGCACTGACGAAGGGTAGAGGTCTGAAGTGTTAGCGTAGGGTAACGTCCTGGAAGTCTCCGACTTGGAGATTATTCATGATTATATATCTTCGTACTAGGTGTCAATGACGATTTAGAATCGTGTCTGAGCTGGATGTCACATTGCTAAGGTAAAAAATACATTATTTGGTTTGCAACAAAATCTTTCCTTTGATAACCACATACCTATTAGTATTTAGTGGCTTTAGTAGTTAGAATCTTTTATTTAGCTGGCCGTATTGACGCTCGCTTTATTTCAGTAGTTCGTATAATGAAGATTTTTGTGAGGTAAGTCCTTAATGAAATGTATAGGTTATTGTTAAGATTTATTTTTATTTTTAGTCAGGACCATTCTTTTGAATTATTTGGAGTCAGGTTGTAATAGTTTTGAGCAGTCAGATTGCGTTGCGCTAGAATATTGTGGGACAGTGTTAACGTGATAAAAAGAAAAGTAAAGAGAAAGTAGGCTCAGTACGTTAAGTTTTCCACAGCTGTTTCAGAATCAAATAACCTAGAAGTTTCATCTCCTCAGTCATCCTGCAATTTAAGTACTGATTCAGACATTTAGAGAAAGAAGTTTCAGTGTATATGCCGTGCGGCTAGGGCCTGTTGCAAGTCTTTTAAACTGACCCCACTTCGGTGACCTGCGTGTCGATGGGGATGAAAGGATGATGACATGGACACCACAACACCCAGTCCCTCAGCGGAGAAAATCTCCGACCCAGCCGGGAATCGAACACGCGCCGTTTAGTATGACATTCCGTCACGCCTACCACTTTTTTTTTTTTAATTTTAGGGAGAGGAAGGGCAACGCGTGATACACTTCGCACTAGGAATGGGGTCTGTTCACGGCACTGCCAGTGCGTCGAGGCCCAAACCCCTCCCACCCCTTTTTTCATGTCCCCTGTTGGGTCGTAGCACGAAGTGTGCATAAATCTTAACACAAAACTCTCATTCTCCGATGTAAGAAATACAAAACCAACTCTTCTCTGAGTAGAAAAAATGGTTCAAATGGCTCTGAGCACTATGTGACTTAACATCAATGATCATCGGTCCCCTAGAACTTAGAACTACTTAAACCTAATTCATCTAAGGACAGCACACAACACCCAGTCATCACGAGGCAGAGAAAATCCCTGACGCCACCGGGAATCGAACCCGGGAACCCGGGCGTGGGAAGCGAGAACGCTACCGCACGACCACGAGCTGCGGACCTCTGAGTAGAAACTGAACACTGGTAAAACTTAACAATTCTTCTTGAAACACAAATATTTTGGAAGTCGAACACTAGTAATTCTGAACAAAATGTTTTGAGAAAACTCTTCGCGTAACATAGAAGTTTCGGAAACAAGGTAATAGTAAATAATAATAAGAACACAAGTAACTTTTAACTATCTTCTGTTCGTTCTCGTTCAAGGTGTTGCAGTGGTTCCACATATTTAACCGACACCCATTTTTTTCAAAAATTATCTTCAGCATGCTGCCGTAGAGCTTCTTGTGGTTGCGATACGTGCTGATTTTTGCGTATTCACACTTCATGTAAACGCGGAATTCTATCTCGTTGTCCGACCCGATTGTTGATGACGTAACTAACATATTTTCCCAGTAACCAGCTAATGGCGTTGGTTTTTAATTTCGGAAAGTACGTCATGTCTGGTCTCAAGAGGAGCGATGGCGTTATATATTCCGTCGAGGATCCAATTCCAGTTATTCACATTGCCTCCACAGGTGAATCTGTGGATGCGTGTATTCACCAGATTGCATTTTCCACAACGGTATGTCTCATTTAAACCGATCCCATATAGTCTCTCGAAGCTGCTGATGACATTGGTAACTGTTTTGTACCATGCAGAAATAGCGTCTGTAGATCGCCCGGCATAGTTGATGTTCCGCCATAGAGCTTTCCAGTCACAATTTGGGAATTTCGTTTCAATTTTGTTTCTGCTCTCATTTAATTTCCTTTCAAGTATGATGTCACACGCTGTGATACATGTGTTGCTTCTGATTTCGTCACTAAGGTAACTTGTTTCGAGGCAAAAGTTCCTTACATACTGCAGACGGGCATTAATCCTTCGCACATCAATTGGTGCTTGCAGGCTATGGGGTGTCACAGCCTCAAAGAGCTTTGCGGTTATATATTGTGGAAGTTCTCTGAGTATATGGAAAGTCCGTTTGAGGAACAGAGCAGGCGCTTTATTTCGAATTTCCACCAAACCGAGGCCCCCGTTTCTGACATCGAGTATTACGGTAGTCGCACCAAACCTGAATGTGTCTCCTCGCCGTAAATAATTGGTAACAGTGGACATGATCCCTTTCGCTACAAGTTTGGGGATTGGAAATACCTGCGCAGTTGAAATACGCTTTTGACAAAATACAGGAGTTGATGAATCTGACTTTTTGCACCTGGTCCATAGTTAGATGGATGTTCTCCATTACAGCAGCATGAACTTTCCTCCTAGATTTCGTCTAGTTAAAAGCTGCCATTAAGGTTATTCCCAAAGTTTTACCTTTGTTGCCGGCCGCGGTGGTCTCGCGGTTATAGGCGCGCAGTCCGGAACCGTGCGACTGCTACGGTCGTAGGTTCGAATCCTGCCTTGGGCATGGATGTGTATGATGTCTTTAGGTTAGTTAGGTTTAAGTAGTTCTAAGTTCTAGGGAACTGATGACCACAGCAGTTGAGTCCCATAGTGCCCAGAGCCATTATTATTATCTTAGTTGTCTTGTTTTGCCCATGCCAGTCGGAGGTGATCTAGGCCCCGCAGATTCCATATTTAACTTTTGTTTTCATTTGTTGTCGCTCCCGACGCTAGACAATACTTTTGGATTTCTCTTTCCAGAGTAACTGTCTCTCCCTTATTACAGCACCCACCAGAATAAGCTCGTATGACAGTTTTCTCACCACTCATTGTTATGCCTATTAATCTTACGTGGACAGTGCGGAGAAAGGGCTCTAAAGAGTCGGAAAAGATAAGGGAATGCCCTGTGGAACACCTCGCCTTATCTGTATGGGTTTAGATGTTTGGACATTGATTACTATTTTCGCATTTATACCTGTTGCAATATTTCTTAGCATGTTGACAATCTGAGGATGGAGAGCCATTCTTGACAGCGTTGCAAATAGGTATCTATGACTAACGTGGTCAAAAGCTTTGTTGAAATCTATAAAGATTAAAGCGCATTTTATACTTGTCGCTGAGGTAATTGCAATGACGTCTCTGATAGACTGTCGAATATCGTTCTGGTTGGAGATCAAGATTGACGATGACTCAATATTTTGTTGGAAAAGGCAGACAGTCTTTTGTTGATAATATGCGAAATTATTTTCTAACCAGAATTTAGTAGCGAAAGAGGCCGAAAATTGTTTAAGTTGGTTTTGGCTTTACTCTTCGGAATCAGTACTATTTTACTTTCCTTAAACTCTGCAGGGACCGGTTTTCCGTTCAGTACTTCATTCGCCATGGAAGCGATCTTGCCCCCAATTATAGACCAGTAGCGGGCATAAAACTCCACATGGAGGCCATCAAGTCTAGGAAATTTTTTGAGAGGTGAGTTACGCACTGCCTCATGCACTTCGTCTTTAGTAATAGGTGACAGGATGTCAGCGTTTTCTGTTTCTGGCAATTGTGGACCTAAAATAGTGAGGAAGTCCTCGGGAGCTGCAATGTCCACTGTGGTAGGGGCATATACGTTGTCATAGTACCTGTGGACTTCCTCCAGTATTTCTTTCTGGCATGTGAGCCTTATACCAGTATGCGTCTGGACATCATCAATAAAAGTTTGACGTGTGTTGTTAGCATGCCGCACCAAGTGACACAGAGAAGCTGTTTCATCTGCTGCTACTGATGTGGCTTTCGATTTAACTTTTTGTCCCTCCATCTGTTGCCGTTTAATGCTTAATAACTTGGCTTTTATTTTTTGATATCATTCAGACGAACTGCGTCATCACGTGCCTGTTGATATAAGTCTCTTAAAACTTTATAATACAACTCCATTGTATTCCTCAACTCCCTGTGCCTCGCTACACTATACTGCATGAAAACTTTCCGCAGCCTTCGTTTATCCCTCGTAGTTCACCAGTCAATGACTGTTGGATGCTTGTCTACTGTGTGGAGGAACATAGTCCATGCTACTCTTATTTCCTGTTCCAGTTCTTCGTCAGTTAAAACAGAGATATTCAGATTCCATTGGCCTCTGAAACGACGAGTTGGCTGTACACTTAAATTAAAGCAAGTTAAAAGAGTACTGTGATCGCTAAAATACACGGGAACAGTTTCAACGTTTAATAAAAAATTTTGCAAATTTGGTGACACGTAAATTCTATCTAGTCTGCTGCGGGAGTGGCTGGTTATATACGTGAACTCGACTGACGTGCTGAAGTTCACACACATCCGTAAGTTGTAGATCACTTACTAACTGTTTTAACTATGGCGAGTAGCTGAAAGTGGGTTGTTGATCTTTCTGGGTTAAAGCACAGTTAAAAATCTCCACCTAGTATGAGAGAAGTCGAATTTTTCATCAATAAATGAATAAGTTCCCAATTTATGGGAATTTCCTGATGGGGCGTAAAGGTTAAGCACGGTCACATCGAAAATTTTTATGCCTATAGCTCTTTCTGATTCTAGTCCTTCGATTTCAGTCACCGGAATGCTATCCCTTACAGGAATGGCTGTACCGATATTGGCTTCCGTAGAAACATTAACAATTTCAAAAAAGCCTGGGATCCTAAACTCCTTTATCGCAACTTTTTGTAGCAACGCGACATCTGTTCCAGGCTGGTACAAGAATTCTTTTAGTGCTGCCAATTTCAAGGGTGACTATATTTTATTAATGTTAATAGTAGTAATTCTATAAGCTTGTATCACAGACATACCAGAAGAAGCTGTTTGGGATGAGGATCTGTATGATTATAGCATCAACGTGCTTCTCTGCAAGTCACGATCTTTACAGGCTGTGTGTCCATTACATGTACTAACTTCCTAGAAAAATGTTTACTGCTTTGAAACAAAGTGCTTGAAAGGAAAATTATCCTGAAATCCTGACAATGTATAGCTATAAGTCACTGTGGTCTTTATCTTTCTCCTCGTTAGTGTTGGCCCTCATGACTTCATATTTAATATTCTTTTTCTTGATGTCTTTCTTCTCTGGTGTGGCTTTCGCTTGATGACGCGTGACAGCAAGACCTGGTTTCGGTCGCAGCTTCCGACGGTGGCCATCTGGCGCAACGGCGGTGGCGTGCGAGTCGTCAATATTTGGCTCCAGTGTGTTGTCTGTTGTGTTGGCTTGCTGGCGAGGCGGTTATGCTTGTTTATTTCCTCCTTCGGCGCGGTGTTGCGCTTCAGACTCAGTAGGTTGTTTACTGGGTACTTCCTCGTACTGTTCGCACTGTATGGGCTGTGCACTTTATGCGGTTATTGCAGCTGTGAACTCAGGCTCAGGGTCACATTTCTGTGAAAGGTCACTACCACCTGCGTCACTGTCTGTTCGTGGCGGTACAATTCCTTGTGCGGAAGTGGGAGCTACATCGATCTCCATTTCATCTCCTTTTTCCACTTCAAACAGATTTTCAGGACTTGTCTTCGGCTTCCTGGCTACGAGTGTTTCACAGGAAGAGTCCTCATCAACATTTTTTTTCAGTGTCATCTACAGGACGCTTTTTAGTGGGAAAACTCGCTGTCACGTGACGAAATTTCAGCAGTTAATGCAAGCTTTAAAGACGGAAATTCATCAACATTTAGTGAAACACTTTCAGAAGTAGTAACAGGATCCACGACAGCCGCCGGCTCTGTTGTGTTACTAGCTGGCAACAAATCATTGAGTGTTAATTTCCGGCGTTGCGTAAGGTTATTTTTTACCACAAAAACACGGCGAGGGCAGTCCTAACGGAGGTAATCAGACTAGTTACATACATGACATGTAGGGGTTTACCCTGAGTAAATAACAGGCGCCTTGTGTGGGAGGGAATGTTTGCCTTCACTTCCATCTACACGGAGTGAATGCCTTTAAAGCACTGCAGCTTGATATGCGAAGCCTACCTTTCGTTTACTAGTTGCCTGACAACCCCAGATTTTGAAAGGACATCTTTAATTTTCGAGTTGTCTATTTCTATGGGAACATTCAAAACCCTAACATTTCTAATTAGAGACTCGGAATTCCTGAGTTTTACAGTACTTTTAGTACCATCACGGTGTATAAATTGCGTTTCATAACCAAATTTTTCCAGAAAGCGGTCTACACTCACGGGATCGTTAAACTTTACAAAAATGCAGTATTCATGAGAGTCTGGCAGCATGATACGAACAGATTTAGAATGAAGGCCAATTACCTCGATGATCCAGTCGCGTATTTCAGGTGCAGAGAGCTGTACTTGACTGTGTACTTGTAGAAAGTGAAAATCGCTGTGTTTTTTCTCACGGAGTTTGCCATGGTGCTCTGCAGCGAAGAAATTTCGGAAAACGCCGAAATCTCAACGGCACTACGTACAGTTAAAGCCAGACTGAACCACTCAGCTACCAGGGGCGGACGATGCGATGATGAAAAACATTTGTTGCCTTCGATTTTCTTTGGACGATAAGATGCTCGCCTGGGTACAATCTTCGTTTTCATAAGCAATTGAAAACATTTTTCTGTGAAGACATTGATGCCTTTTCTCATATTGGGAAAAAAGTATCAACAGTTATGGAGATTACTTTTGAAATAAAGTTTACTCACTTTTTTCCGTCTGTCTAGTTTTCATTTAACTGTGCATTACATCTAAGGAAGAGTGGCCAAAAATCATGGGAAACAGATCTGGTAGGTAAGGGTTCTGATGCCCAAATTCAGGATGGAGCCAGTAGTGGGATAAATCCGGTTCTGGAGCATTTTTGAACATATTAATTGAATAGTCAATTAAATCTATGAAATAAATACCCCCATCTGTCTATGGGAATTCCCCTGGGCATCGCAGGGTCCCTTGTCCTCACCCTGGGAAATCCCCAGCCCTCCCAGTCCCTCCCTCTAGGAGATCACACCTGCATGCTGAACCAGGATTTGAACCTGGGATCTTTGCCTTTGAAGTTTGGAGAGTAAAAGAAAAGATTCTGATGCAATTTAGATATCAAAGTAATTGTTTAATTAATTAAATTGATCAGTTAACCATACCAACCCCTTCTCCCTCACCCACCTGGAAAAGTGATAAGAAATTGAAAATCTGTAGGAAATAAAAAATCTGTTTGAAATTCATATTTTCGTGGTAAATTCAAATTTTTGAATCAAACTCAGATGCCGATTACCTTGCATAGCAGAGGTCATAATAATAAAATTATAATAATAATTACACTTAATTATAATATTCATTATTTATAAAAATTAAAATTTCATGGCGCTGGTGGGGAAGAACATAGGATACTCTCTTTATTTCATCATCTTTGGAACGATGACCCGGTCTATGATGCCACAGTCTAAGATGGCTGACGCAGAATATTGGCGCTCCCTTCCTCCTATTGAGCGAGAATCCGAAAATTGGCGGACAATTCCAAGATCGGCTCGAAAATTAAAACTTTTTCGTCTGACTGTGAAGCATGTGAGTTGGTATTTGCCATTGATCGAGCGCTAGAGAGTACCTGTAGCCAACCTCGTCAGCAGCTGCTGGATGTACAGTGGATAAGAAGGGTCATAATCACAAAACAACAACCTATCACTCACGTGCAGAAAAACAGGTGCTGGGAGGCACATAAGGACCACTCCTAAACTGTTTTTTTTTTCCTTTACTGCATTTCGATTCCCACTAAGGGGGCGGGTTGGCAGCAGGTTATTACGCTGCTCTGGGGCCTACAGACTTTTTAAAACCTAAGAGGAAGGTGAGAAACAATAAAAGCAGGCGATAAAACGGTGACTTCAATTGTAAAACGGTGAAAAATAGTGGAAAGTTAAAACATAAAACAAAAGGGTTGGCAATGCTAATAAAATACACAGGAAGCAGACAGGTAACATAGTAGACAGACAATTAAAAAAACATGGCGACAGTCTGGTTTCTGTTCACAAGAGATATAAAAATCACACACAGCGATGGTATGATGTCCATTCGCAACACTTTGGAAAAGACACACAACACTGAACATTCACTGTAAACATTGCACTAAAATGTCGACACAAAGATGACATACCATAGCCAAGGGCAAATGGAAGGGGGGTGGGGAGACCTGGACAGATGAGAGGAAAAACAAGGAGGGAGGAAAGGAAACACGAAAGGGGGGAAACCGAAGGAGGTAGAGGACTCATAAGGGGGGGGGGAGGGGCAGGACAGACGTGAGAGGGAATGGGAAAAGGCAGAGGAGGGAAATGAAAAAGAAGTCGGGGAAGAGAAGGGGAGCAGAGAGAGGGTAGGTGGGGAAAAAGGAGGTTGGACGGGTGGGAGAGGGAGCCCAGGAAAAGGACGGAGGAAAGGAGGGGGGCTGAGGATCAGAGTTCATAGGAGGGATAAATGGAGGGAGAGAGGGCATCATCTGGGAGGGGGAGTTTATGGAAGCCATCTTTGGAAAGGAGATGGTATAGAGATGGAGGGTAGGGAGGACACAACAGTGATGACATGGTCAGGGAAAGGAGGGGAGGGGAGGGGAGGGTGGGGAGCAACCAGGGGGTGAGGGGGATCTAGGCAGTGGGAGGTGTAGAGTATGTGGATATGTTCGAAGAATAGGAGCAGATGGGGGAAATGAATGAGGTCATAGAGGATCTGCGTGGGGGAAACTGTATGGGACTCATGCTCACTATATAGGGGAGTCATCGTGCAATAGCAGTGGGGAATTAAACACACATACACCTATTTATGAGCCGCAATTCGCGTCCTAGCCAATAGAAACATGGGAAATGCATCGAGTGATATTTTTTATGAGTGTAGTGCTCATTATCTCACGTGAACACGTCATCTCAAGACGAGAAAACAGGCCAATCATCTCCAGTCCAGTCCAGCGCTATCTACCAAGTCCATTGTAAACCTAATGAGCCGACCGGCCAGAGTGTTTCTCTCTTCATGCTGGTTGCTACTGGCTAAGCTGCGGCATCCGGTCGGCCGAGAACTCGAGTGCCTCCTCCCGCTGGCCGCGGTAGCACAGTGCGAGGCAAGCAGCTGCGGCTGGGATGTAAGGTGTTAACTGCAGTTACACCCCTGACACAGATCCCCCAGATTAAAAAAAATCACTTTATTCAAACCGAGATGGAGATGGAGATGCTATTGTTAATACATCTCGAATTTCTCAAACGAAATTTAGATTCCTCCCTTCCATACACGTTCTTTGCGAAAACAGAAGGAATCGCAGCGTACACGAGTTTTAACAACGCTAAGTATCGTTACTTATGGTACTTAGTGTGAGAATCCTGTAGAAAGATAAGCTCTGGGCTAGATCGTCTGTAAATATTCTTTCAAGCAACAAAAAAAATCTATACCCATCAGCTTAATATCTGTTACATCCTGCATGACAGGACTAGAATATTCAGCTCATCCTTGCGTCATGACGGAGTCTGTCATAGGATGGCTCCTCACATTGGAACTCTCTTGAGGGAGACCAATGCATTGTTACATGCGAAGCCTCTTAAAGTAGCGAAATAGTGGCACAGAGGAGATGGTAATACTAGTTTAGTATTTCGTATCACTTTATGCATTCGGTAATAAAGGTGATTTTATTACGCTGGTCATGTCTTCCTATGTAGGTCGGAGACTGAAATTTCGTTAATACATCTCGACGCAACGAGAAAACGCCTGATTGCCGCTCCAGGTCGCGAACGTATCTGTGGCAGTCCCGCACTAACTTCCACCCGCCCGGTGGCAAGTCTTTCATATCAAATTGATTCACTAATTAATTAAATTGAGCAAAAGAGTTCCTTTGTATGGTGAATAATGTTTTTCGTGCAGTGATATTGCACTCGCAATGTCCTTTCCGATGAACGCTATTAAGAAAATCTACAGATCTAACATTTGAAGCTAACTGCGGGAGGATTCTAATGATGCCAACATACGTTGTGTGATCAAAATTATCGAGACACATGGCTGAAATTGAATTACAACTTCGTGGTGCCCTCCATAGTTAATGCTGGTATTCAATATTGTGTTGGCCCACCCTTAGCCTTGATGACAGCTTCCAGTCGCGCAGGAATCCATTCAATGAGGTACTGGCGGAAGGTTTCTTGGCCGCCCATTCTCCACGGAGTGCTGCACGGAGTAGAGGTGTCGATGTCTGTCGGTGAGGTCTGGCACAAAGTCGGCTTTCCAAAACATCCCAAAGGTGATCTATAGGGTTCAGGTCAGGACTCTGTGTAGGCCAGTCCATTACAGGGATATTATTGTCGCGTAATCACTCCGCCACAGGCCTTGCGTTATGAACAGTTGCTCGATCGTGTTGAAAGATGCAAGTGGGAAGCAAGAAGGTGCTCAAAACCTCAATGCAGGCCTGTGCTGCGATAGTGCCACGCAAAACAGCAAGGAGTTTAAGCCTCTTCCATGAAAAACACAACACCACAGCCTCCGAATTTTACTGTTGGCACTACACGCTCAGTTAGATGATGTTCACCGGGCATTCGCCATACCCACATCCTGCCATCTGATCGCCACATTGTGTACCGTGATTCGTTACTCCACACACCTTTTTTCCACTGTCTAATCGTCCTATGTTTACGCTCCTTACACCAAGCGAGGCGTCGTTTGGTATTTACCGGCGTGATGCGAGGCTTATGAGCAGCCGATCGACCATGAAATCCAAGTTTTCTCTCTTCTGGGCTAACATATGATATTTGCATTGGATCCTGATGTACTTTGTAATTCCTGTGTTATGGTCTGGACAGATGTCTGATTATTACACATTACGAACCTCTTCATCTGTCAACGGTCTCTGTCAGTCAACAGGCGAGGTCGGCCTGTACGCTTTTGTCCTGCACGTGTCCCTTCACGTGTCCACTTCACTATCACATCAGAAACAGTTGACCTAGTGATGTTTAAGAGTGTGGAAATCCCGCTTAGTGACGTATGACACTAATGACCCCGAATCACATTACCAAGTTCGAAGTCCTTGAGTTTCGCGGAGCGCCTCATTCTGCTCTCTCACGATGTCTAATGACTACTGATGTCGCTGATTTGGAGTACCTGGCAGTAGATGGCAGTACAATGCACCTAATATGAAAAAAGTATGTTTTTGGGTGTGTCTGGGTACTTTTGATCACGTAGTGTACATTTTGCGTAAGGACAACGAAGACGAGATACAAAATATTACCACTCACACATATGTGTACAGACAGTCATTTTTTCCCTCGCCCTATTCGCGAGTGAAATAAGAAAGTAAATGGCTATTAGTGGTACAGGGTATTCTCCGCCACGCACCAAAAATGGTTCAAATGGCTCTGAGCACTAGGGGACTTAACGTCTGAGGTCATTAATCCCCTAGTACCTAGAACTACTTAAACCTAAATAACCTAAGGACACCACACACGTCCATGCCCGAGGCAGGCTAAAATGGTTCAAATGGCTCTGAGCTCTATGGAACTCAACTTCTGAAGTCATTATTCCCCTAGAACTTAGAACTAGTTAAACCTAACTAACCTAACGACATCGCACACATTCATGCCCGAGGCAGGATTCGAACCTGCGACCATAGCGGTCTCGCGATTCCAGACTGCAGCGCCTAGAACCGCACGGCCACTTCGGCCGGCCCCGAGGCAGGACTCGAACCTGCGACCGTAGTGGTCGCACGGTTTCAGACTGTAGCTCCTAGAGCCGCTCGGCCACCTGGGCACTGCACCGTTCGACGGCTTGCTAATTATGCATGCAGATGTAGATGTAAATTTGGTCCACCTATTTCGACGTCAGTACATCCGTTTATAGCCGGCCAGTGTGGCCGAGTGGTACTAGGCGCTACGGTCTGGAACCGCGAGACCGCTACGGTCGCAGGTTCGAATCCTGTCTGTTGCATGGATGTGTGTGATGTCCTTAGGTTAGTTAGGTTTAAGTAGTTCTAAGTTCTAGGGGACTGATGTCCTCAGCAGTTAATTCCCATAGTGCTCAGAGCCATTTTAACCATCTGTTTATAGGCACACAAATATGGGAAAAAATGTTGTCTCCTATTTATCGAGAAAACGAAAGACGGTACATCTGCTGCTTATTTCCTCTCAGTAAAAATGTTCGTATAAGTCTCTAATTTTCTCTTTGGAGTCATTTCGTTCAAAAATGGTCAAATTGCTCTCAGAACTATGGGACTTAACTTCTAAGTTCATCAGCCCCCTAGAACTTAGAACTCATTAAACCTAACTAACCTAAGGACATCACACACATCTATGCCCGAGGCAGCATTCGAACCTGCGACCGTAGCGGTGGTGGAGCTCCTGACTGTAGCGGTTAGAACCGCTGGCCCAGTCTTTTCGTGAGATGTGAGATTTTTGTCAGAATATCATTTACACTCCATAGTCCCAAGAAATTTCTAGTCTTTACGTACAGTATTTGACTCCACCAGATTTTTGATAAATGCCCCCGCCAAGTAATTCTCTCGAAATCCCGTAACGTTACGACACCACTGTTCTATTTGCTAGAAGACCATCTAGTCCCCCACCCGTCACTGAATAGAGAGACAGCTATCACAAAGACAAAAATAACATGTCTTTTATTTCCTGCCGCAATATCGGTGGAACCGCCCTGCACTTCGAATTTATCTCGTTCCTAAGCTCTTTATATAGCCGTAGTACCACCTTCGCGTGAAAATTTTTGTACTTACTCCCTCATTTCGTCGATCAAGTAAGGTGTAGCCGATAGTAATCTCATTAAAGTCACTTCTCGAGACGTATATCGTCTACGTCTGCTCACAAAGATTAGAAGAAGCGGTAAAGTGATCACCTGACAGCCTCCTTTTTGTCAGAAGATCGCTTACCCGCCATATTCGCACGAATCTTCCAGTCTTCGATCGCGAGGTGTATGTGCGAGGGAGTAACATGTTTAGCCACAATTAGAAGAAGCGTTTGAGAGATGACCTCTGAGCCTGCCTTCTACCAGAATATCGCTCACCCTCACATTGTCATGAATTTTCCACTATTCGATACACATCGGTATATATCATTAGACAAACCACAGACCCCTGCTAATTCTCTCGAAATTATGTCACATTGCGATAGCCTTCTTCCGTTAGTTTGAAGGCTGTTTAGTCCTCTATTCGTCAGTGGTTATGAAGAGAGCTATCACAACGAGAAAGAATAGCACACTAGCGTTCAGCACCATGCGGAGCTTGCGGGCAGGAATTTTTTACGACTGGTATTCCTTCTAGTGATTTGTAGTCAACGACGGAATAGAACAGTAGCCGGACCCTTCTGCTACCACAGACACATCTTGAACACCCACCAATCCCCTATCCTCTGCAAATAGCTGAACCTTACAGGTTTCGCAACTCTGCTGAATACAGGTGCCTACATCTAAATACGTATTCCAGAAACCACCACATGGTGTGGGCCGTGTCGTACTTTATTATCGATTTCTTCGTTTATTTTCCTGTCACATGCGTAATCATCGATTAAAAGTGAATGTCAGTTTACCTCGTTATAGACCCTAATCTTCTATATGATGGCTACGCCAGATTTTTTTTAAGACCAATAAAGCCTTTCTGCTGCATTTTTACTGTAGGAGGACTGTGCAAAACAAAATCTGATGCATTTGCAAGTCTTCGATATCGAATGATTGTCTAGTATGTCCTTGTACGTGTCCCAGGCTCATTTATCGCATTCCACTGATCACTACGCTAGATATGAGATGGCATAATCGTATCAGATACTTCCTTGACAGCGTGGTGTTTCTTGAGGAATTCATCACCAGTTGTTCAGTTAGGCTGTAACTCCATAATACAATCGTAACAGTATCACAGAGCTTCCAACACGTACACTATCCACTGAATCATTTACGTTGGTGGAACGGGTTTGCACCTCCACGCACAATTCAGAGGTACTGCTAGATTAGGGAACGATTTGGGGTTTAATCGTAGTATTGTTTATTTTATCCCCACGCGCTCTTCGGGAGTGCACCGACCATGATACCGAATTCCATCTAGAACATAACGTATCCACCTGGTTGTGCGTTTATACTCAGTGTAGGTATGTATTTGGAAGTAAAGCTAGTACCTACATGTTTATCTGACTGTCGTACATCGAGAGCTAATTAATCAACAAGCCAAACCAAATCAATATCAATGTTTTCTCCAGCAACAGCAGCCATTTTAATGCCTCTTACACATCGATCTCCCGTTGACATGCCGACAGGAACTGCGGACACTCACCTCCTACACTGTCACTTCTTAGTGGATGTCCGTAATACACCTCCCTAAAAATGAATTTGAACCTAACACATTCTTCTGCGTTACCTTACCGACCTGTCAATCCTCAGTGTTTAGCATGATTTCCTTAAGATTCCAGTAAATCAATCTGTCCCCGTCATATGCAATCTTCTTCAGTCCGCACTAGATGCGTACAGCTAGGCATTTTACTGCTGCTTACGCTTCCGCTGACAGTGCACAGTATTTATAGTCCTATTGACGTGCAATAGATTTAGTTACGTTCAGGTCACCATAGGTCTTCCCACTTGCTTGCAGACAACTGCATCACCTGTTAACAGTCTACATGCAAAAAAATGCGTCGCAAGCCGCTGTGCAGTGCATGGTGGAGAATACATATACCAGTATTGTCGAGTAACCTCCCACCCCAGTCTCACTCTCTCACGGGGTAAAAAATGATGGTCTTCCATATACTGTGTACCCTAATCCACTCTTACGTTAATCCATAGCATAGCTTCTGGGAGAAATAGGTCGTCTTTCCCAGAGATTAATTTTTTTGTTTGTTTTTACGTTGCGTATTTGAATGGAATATGCCAGTCTATAGGGTCCTAGCAACATCTATATGTTGCTTTTGCTTCGCAGACCAGCCAGTAACAGAACTGTTGTGCACTCACACGATTGGTGGACAGCGGCTACGTAGTGCTGAGCTGCCGAATCGATATTACTGTCTATACGTGTTAATGTCGGGATTGAAACTGACAATGACCTCAACGATGGAGTGGAATTTGAGAATGTATGGTGAGGCATGAAGATGAAGCTCGTTCAGAGTCAAAGAAGCTGTCTGACGAATTGACACATAACCAGAGGGACAGTTAACGGTCAAGTAAGACACGTTGTGTTTTGGCTTTCCCGTTTCTGATAGCAGCAGTGTAAGTGCATCATTAATCATTGTAGTTGGCACTGGTACATTAAAATTAACAGCTCGAGAGTCATCGCAGAGCGTATTCCCAAAGCATCTAAGTGTCATGCACATACCTGGTCTGCACGAAGCGGCATGTGCTGCGGTGGAGCGAGAGTAAATCTTGCTTAAGACAGCGGGAGCATCAAAATGAAGCTGCGCCATTTGTGTTTTCTCTCAGTCAATCATTCAAGATTAGCGAATGTTCAATGCAAGATGGTTTCCAATGCAATAAATATACAATTTAAAGGATACAAAAACCATTATTGTGAAATACCGTCTCATAGTTACCAAATGTACGTCAATGCTATTTAAGTACAGCGATCGTTTGTGTTCTGTTCCCTCCCATGATTGACAAATGTCCTATTAAAACCACAGCCTTCCGCGCCATATATATCCGTATAGAACACCTGATTTCGAAGTGTAGCTTTATTAGGAAGAAAAAATTGTTCAGTGGTATGAGATGCGTGTAATATAGGTCACAAATCACTGTCAAGGCTGTTTTAGTACATTGATGCCGTGTATGGTGCACCCTTCCGAAATTAACAAATGTTCCATCAAAATTACAATCTTCCACGCCATATACAGGGTGTTTCAAAAATGACCGGTATATTTGAAACGGCAATACAAACTAAACGAGCAGCGATAGAAATACACCGTTTGTTGCAATATGCTTGGGAAAACAGTACATTTTTAGGCAGACAAACTTTCGAAATTACAGTAGTCACAATTGTCAACAACAGATGGCGCTGCGGTCTGGGAAACTCTATAGTACGATATTTTTCACATATCCACCATGCGTAGCAATAATATGGCGTAGTCTCTGAATGAAATTACCCGAAACCTGTGACAACGTGTCTGGCGGAATGGCTTCACATGCAGATGAGATGTACTGCTTCAGCTGTTCAATTGTTTCTGGTTTCTGGTCTTTCAAGTGTCCCCACAGAAAGAAGTCACAGGGGTTCATGTCTGGCGAATAGGGAGGCCAATCCACGCCGCCTCCTGTATGTTTCGGATATCCCAAAGCAATCACACGATCATCGAAATATTCATTCAGCAAATTAAAGACGTCGGCCGTGCGATGTGGCCGGGAACCATCTTGCATAAACCACGAGGTGTTCGCAGTGTCGTCTAAGGCAGTTTGTACCGCCACAAATTCACGAAGAATGTCCAGATAGCGTGATGCATTAATCGTTTCGGATCTGATAAATGGGCCAATGATTCCTTTGGAAGAAATGGCGGCCTAGACCAGCACTTTTTGAGGATGCAGGGACGATGGGACTGCAACATGGGGCTTTTCGGTTCCCCATATGCGCCAGTTCTGTTAATTGACGAAGCCGTCCAGGTAAGAATAAGCTTCGTCAGTAAACCAAATGCTGCCCACATGCATATCGCCTTCATCAGTCCTGTGCACTATATCGTTAGCGAATGTCTCTCGTGCAGCAATGGTAGCGGCGCTGAGGGGTTGCCGCGTTTGAATTTTGTATGGATAGAGGTGTAAACTCTGGCGCATGAGACGATACGTGGACGTTGGCGTCAATTGGACCGCAGCTGCAACACGCGAACGGAAACCCGAGACCGCTGTTGGATCACCTGCTGCACTTGCTGCGTGTTGCCCTCTGTGGTTGCCGTATGCGGTCGCCCTACCTTTCCAGCACGTTCATCCGTCACGTTCCCAGTCCGTTGTAATTTTTCAAACAGATCCTTTATTGTATCGCTTTTCGGTCCTTTGGTTACATTAAACCTCCGTTGAAAACTTCGTCTTGTTGCAACAACACTGTGTTCTAGGCGGTGGAATTCCAACACCAGAAAAATCCTCTGTTCTAAGGAATAAACCATGTTGTCCACAGCACACTTGCACGTCGTGAACAGCACACGCTTACAGCAGAAAGACGACGTACAGAATGGCGCACCCACAGACTGCGTTGTCTTCTATATCTTTCACATCACTTGCAGCGCCATCTGTTGTTGAAAATTGTAACTACTGTAATTTCGAAAGTTTGTCCGCCTGAAAATGTACTGTTGTCCCAAGCATATTGCAACAAATGGTGTATTTCTATCGCTTCTCGTTTAGTTTTTATTGCCGTTTCAAATATACCGGTCATTTTTGAAACACCCTGTACATACAACAATGATTTCAGTTATGTACTTCCGTATCATTAGTATTCACACAAGATCAAACTGGAAAAATCCATCACCTTTGTTATAATTCCATTTTTACGTCAAGCAGTTGTGCTTTATATAAAGTTTTCCTATTCTCTACTGCCGGCCGGAGTGGTCGAGCGGTTCTAGGCGCTACAGTCTGGAACCGCGCGGCCACTGCGGCCGCAGGTTCGAATCCTACCTCGCGCATGGATGTGTGTGATGTCCTTATGTTAGTTAGGTTTACGTGGTTCTAAGTTCTAGGGGACCGATGACCTCAGATGTTAAGTCCCATAGTGCTCAGAGCCATTTGAACCATTTGCTCAGACCAATATTCTCTACGCATGCTCACCAATTTCTCCTGGTACATTCCATACTCCTAACTATGGAAAGTAGTACAGTGTCTCTAGAATGCCTAGATTTCCTCCTATAGAAGCAATATGTGACATAAACCTTCTATGCGACATATATTGCCCATATTAAGAAACCAAGTATTTTAACCACAAATCCGATTACATATGCTGTGTAATGCCTCATACTAAAGTAATACGATGGACGCCCGTAGGCAGCACATAGATTTACTTTTCACCCTGAAATACACCTCAATACAGATCTAGTCGCTACTAGCTTAGACGGGTGTACAGTCATACTCAAAAGTATCCCAACGACTTAAATTGCATTTCGCCTGATTCGCATGCAACAGGCATAATGACGCTGTCTAGCAGGTCCTCTAATCGCTCCTCGGTACAGTTGTTTGACTATTGAAAATGGTCCCAACATGTCACCACTAGAAAACACTGCTCTGTATCGCAGTAACTCGAGATGTAAAGTAATACCATGATGCTACAAATATCAGGGAACACTTTATCACAGATAAGACTGTCCTTAAGGCTTGTAAGCTCACATTTATTACAATAAATGACATACCTGAAATGTTACCACTGTCATTATTACGTCAGATAGGTAATGAACGTAGTATGTTCGTCGTATTCATGATTTCCTCTTCAAAGTAACATACAGTACTTATCATTTTTCACAAAATGACATTACATCATAAATACGATATTTCGTAATGATGTGGAACGTGTCATTTTAAATGAAAGATTTCTTTACATACCATGATTCAATTTCTTTGCAGCAATATTTTACACACACACACTCTCTCATTCTTTTTTATGTCTCTCTCTCTCTCTCTCTCTCTCTCTCTTTCTCTGTCACACACACACACATATATATTCTTTTTTATTTTTATTTGTTTGTTGTGCTCGACTATCGGCGAGGCACGAAAACGCCTGTAAATGAGTTTCTTAGTTTTGAGTACACTTACGAAAGAAACATAAAAACAACTATGAGAGTTACCGATTTATGATGTTTAGTTTGGAGTCAATTCTGAGTATTATTAGTAACTACGCTCCAGTCCCTAAATCTAGTTACGAAAACGCGAATCAGACGCATGACGTATTCCAGGCCGTAGCAGCTGCGACTTGGAGACACCAGCTATGGTCACTTCCCAGCCCGCTGTAGGATCACATCGGTTCGTCTTCTTCCTGCTGGTACTGTAACTGTGATTTGGCAACAAGGCAAGGTATGTTTGGCAACTCTGTGATCGACAAGTTACTTCCTTGTGTGCACGGAATTAAGCCTCGATGTTCACTTGATTTTACCTGTCATTTCCATTGAATAATCTGTTATTATCGCTTGAGGTGTAACAAAAGAAGTAAAGATACGGTTTTCAGCCCAGAAAAGTTGTTGCAGATGGCATTCGCAACTAATCTCATCCTTTAAATAGCGGTTTATGAGTTCTAGCCACTATTGGCCACGTAATATGAAGCCTTTTCGGCAGCTCTGTGATAACGTGCTGACCTGTGAAAAAGTGTCTGTCATGGTTCGCAGTTCCAGTCTCACTGACTTAAACGTTTTTACCCCTTCTGTGAAGGAGCTACATCAATAGCGAAATCGCAAGAAAATACTTTCAGCTCATGGTGAAATGGTGAAAAACTTACAATGCTGCACAACAGGTAACGCCTCATTCCGCTGCTGACAAGCAAATTTTGGGTTTCTAGAAATACATAACTATGTATATGAAATGCCACATTTGCATACCTCTTGAGTATGACACAGTATACCATATAAACACAGACCCAATCAAAATGTAAGTCAGTACTACTTTACTATTTCGTGTCGACAGAGGCATGCTTGTGTACAGATACTCAGTTTTATTAAAACAAACTTTCGTTGTAAGATATCGTGGGTAGTTTTATTTCATTTCTTATAATACAGTGTACAATTTTCGTAAGGTTTCCTTTAGTGTTGTTGAAACAATAGTAAACATGACAGCAAAATTAATCATCAACGATATACGCGAATACTTTGATGTTATCTATAACAGTCTGACGATGCACATGCAGTTTATTGATTACATGCATGTAATACTTGTTCTGAGTTAAAGCTGTCAAACAATGTTTCAAGAAGAATAAAATGCCACTACCACACGACAGCTAATGTGGAAAATACTTTTCTGACGTATTGGGGCACGATGCGCTCTCCCCATGCATAATACAAAAGCTTCGAGAGGCATCTGCTGCCTGGCAGTCTATTAAACCTAAAAAGAACAAAATGTCATAGAAGTTAGTCCTTTTCCCACATGCGACTATTTTGGGTTGAGAATTGAAGGAAATTATGTTCAAAGTTCCATTAGATTGGTAACTTCAGCACACAGCAGAACTGAGTTTTTAAAAAAATCTAGCAGTAAATGTATCCAAACTCGCACGATACTTACCATTACGCTACTAGCTGACACATAGCTACAACAGCTCCAGAGCTGAACAACAATTCCACCAGAACTTCTGCTTACCACAGCGCTGCGAGATAATGCATATGGCCGGGTCCAGACTTCTGAGAGAAACAGTTACAGCTTTTCTTTTGCGCTGCACGAAGTTTTTTGCAAAAAATAGCACAACAGAATAGCTCAAGTGGAAGAGAACACTTCATATTTAAAATTCTGCATCCTACATTGTTGGCCGTTCTGTGTAGGTGGCAGTTATGTTATTTTATTTCGGTGATTATAAAATAGAGTCGAGTGTATGCACTGGGTAGCCGAGGCACCTAATTCATGGTGATTCCGTCAACCAAGTAAATGAATTTACTGAACATGCTGCAATTTACTACAGGGAGCCTGTGTGTCAGAATTCTCATCCAGTGTGGCGCAACGGTGTTATGATATAAAAATAAGTCACAGAAAAGAGGATTTGGTGGTCTGTTGGAGGTTGTTATACCTATGGTCTGGGTTCGATTCCCACTTCTGTCAGTGATTTTTTGATAGGGAGAGAAAGATTCCATTGTCTTCTAGCTACACCAAGAGAAGAAGATATTATGGCAGTGTGGTCTGAAATTCACATTCAAGATGATATTCCTTTTCTGATATGTAGACGTCAGGTTGAACCACAATAAAGTCTGGAGTGGCGATATGTAGAAACTCTATCACCAGTAACCTTTCTTATACTAGTTATTTATTTCTAGTAATGAAACAAATGCTATGTAGGGTCTCTGGACCCCTTTATCATCTTTTATCTGAGCTTCTGTATGTCGATAAAATTGGTTCTGAACTGAGAATGCAACTCCGACCGTCCTTAAAACGGAATTTGATCCCTTCGTGACACTACAGCACGGCTACAATTTGTTGTTTGTTCAAAACTGCTGATTCCTCAATATTCCCACATATTACGCGTGAATGGGTTCGAAACCTGGCCCGGTACTAAAGATTTAATTATGTATTATCAAGCTCTAGCGTGAGAACACCTATCTGCTGGTGGATAATAATTTTGATTTTTAATGTTTCTTCATTCGTTGTTAACACTAATGATATCTGACGTTTTTGACTCTCAGTAGGACACAGAATTATTTTCGAGATCTCAGTAAGTTCAAGATGTTATTCCGAGCTGCTGGTGGAGAAAAATTCGGTAGGTGACGTCTCTGTGTGTAGTTAACAACGATACGTGTGGGGCTCTATTCACAGTAAGCAGTGAACTCATCGTCATATTATTTCTAGTTCAAACATGCTCACATGTCGCTGCTGCTGCAACAAAACCATATTTAACTTTAGTTTTCTGTAGAATATAAGAGCGATAGGTGCCGGGTTGGAGTCCTGCGAAGGAAAAAATTAATGTTCGTCTCGTCATTTCAGTTAAAAGATCTAGGTACAGCCGAGAAAATCCGATATGTCACAGTAGGTTGTACTTCAACATCAATCCGATTAGGTTCCCGGTTCGAGTCCCTGCCCAACACAAAGCTTTGCCTCACGGCCTTCCAAGTAAGTTACTTGTGAAGCAGCAATATTTATCATCTGTCGTAGTTCGTTAACACGGACAATAGATGCTGGGTAGGAATTCTCGTCCGTTAAAAATGTTTGCGTTATGTAATTTAAAGTTGATATTTGCTAACTGATACTGTCTAAAATCGAGGCATATCACTCTCTGTATGCCTAATCAGGAATGAGTGTTAGTTTGCGTCAGTCACGAAACCTTTGCTTAGTCTGCCTCACCTGGGTTTGAATCCATATGTAGAACGAGACGCTTCGTTGTGTCATTTGAAGTTCACACATATTCTCAACTAGCTGCTCGTGGACAACTTAAATTTTTAATGTCATTTTGTGAAAAATAATAAGTACTGTATGTTACTTTGAAGAGGAAATCATGAATACGACGAACATACTACGTGCATTACCTATCTGACGTAATAATGAGAGTGGTAACATTTCAGGTATGTCATTTATTGTAATAAATGTAAGCTTACAAGCCTTAAGGACAGTCGTATCTGTGATAAAGTGTTCCCTGATATTTGTAGCATCGTGGTATTACTTTACATCTCGAGTTACTGCGATACAGAGCAGTGTTTTCAAGTGGTTACATGTTGGGACCATTTTCAATAGTCAAACGACTGTACCAAGGAGCGATTAGAGGACCTGCTGGACAGCGGCGTTATGCCTGTTGCATGCGAATCAGGCGAAATGTAATTTAGCTCGTTCGGATACTTTTGAGTAGGACTGTACGTGTTACAAAACATTTGTTACCGCATCACATGGAACAGTGTAGTACTTTACTGGGGGACGAAATTATGTTTTTTTAACCCGATCGAAGACTGCACATGTTGACAGAAGAGTAGTATTATCCGTCAGTGCTGTGCTCAACACTAAAATGTCACGATTCTTCTACGCAGATCACAGTTTAATCACAGGTATCATATGAAGAGTAGGGCTAAATGCGATTGGTGCAGAAAAAAAGTAAAGAACGCGTTTAACGATATTTCCCTATTCTTCTCTTATATTATAGTTGCCTCCGACAAATGTGCTCTTACTTTTGCTAAAACAGGTCTCTGATACACAGCACATGAGGATAGGGAAGTTACAAATTTAGCGCAAGCAGCAATAAAGCCTTCAGGGAAATACTAGTACTCCTACTTCTTCCTGGAAGCAGATTTCATACAGGTCAGTATTTTCAGAAGTTCTCACAGTGATATGAGATTCTGATGTTGCTTTCAGAAGGTTTAATGGAGGTTTAATATTATCTGCATCCTTTTCAGTAATTTCTGCATCTCTATTCTAACAAATATCATTCACAAAAACTTACCACTCGCAAGAAGCATTAACACACATTTGGAAAACTGCACAACATATTCAAACCATGAGTTATTCGTTTCTTCCCGATATTTCAACCCTCAACTACAATAGGAACACGTACCATTTCATTTCCGTCGCCAGTATGAAAGAAACAAACTTCACTTAGTTTTTCTGGACGTAGTTTATTAGCTATAGACCAAAATTCGAAAGGAAGGAGCCTCGCACCGTTTGTTCTATATTTAGTATGAGCTAACCTAATCTCCCGCATATCACACGTTGAATTGTACAACGATACTGATTTACGCGGTGATAAAATATGGAAGTATTCCATTGTGCACAGGTTACAAGTATCATACAATCGAAACAGTTCAAACCACTGATATACGAGGAACGAAACTTAAATAGCGGCAACAATTTTATTCACAACCGATAGAAAAGGGTTACATGTTTGCTCCTCTTACTGTCCTTCAAGTTAGTCATCAGCGTTGTGTAGAACGCGTTGCCACAGATGTGGAAGGCGTAGTTTACCGTTAGCAGAACATGTTCTGTTAATGGTGCATGTCGAATCTCTGGAACAGTTCTGAACCGAATGCCACGAAGTGGTTCCTGCATCTTCAGAATCAAATCGACGTCACAAGGACTAAGTCCGGAGAGTATGGTGGATGGAACAGTACTTCCCAGTCTCATCGACCGAACAGAGCAGCCGCAGCTTGCACTGTATGTGCCCGTGCATTGTCGTGCAGAATGAGGGGTGGGTTGCCCACATAGTGTCACCGCTTCTTTCGCAAAGCTGGTCGCAGGTGATGCTCCAAACACGAACTGTAATACTTTGCACTGACGGTCTGCCGTGGAGGAACGTAATGCGTTAGGATAACACCATCACAGTCGTACACGAGAATCGCCATAGCTTTGTGTCGCTCGTGAATAAATAGTGGCCACTATTTAAGTTTCAAGTGTCGTACCATCGCATCACCCTCAGACATCCACTGTGTTGCAGAGTGCCCTACTTTCAAAGCTCCCTTTATATACAGTCTATTCAAAAGATCCGAGATGCGGCCATACCAAGATGCTCACGTGATCATGAAGCCATTTCTACCCACGTATCCTAAATTTGGTTGTAAATGTAAAAAACATTGTATCGAATTATATTATTTTTCTTTCCTTTCTTATCTTATAAAAAATTTAAATGTAAAATGAATAAGCTATATACCAAAGACACGCCAAAAGTAAATTTACTAGTTGTTTTGTGGCAAGAATAATGTTTTGATACATCGTTAAATATCTGTATGAAACAAACTAAGAAATACGTTCTTTAATTTATTAATTCACGTAACTTCACCCTTTTGTTCCGGGAAGTTGGATTCGTACGGACGTATGCTTGGATCCGTTGTACCAACATTGTGAGAAAAGTGTATTTCAAAACCGTACATTAGGAGCATTATAAAATATTATTAGAAAAGAAATATTTATTCGTACAATTATAAGTTCAACTCCTATCTGTTCATCATTTCACTGGCCACCGAGATCCTGTATCGAGAGATACGATGCAGACAAGAATGATTAACGCCGTATCTGGAGGAGAGTTCCTGCATCGACATTGTCACACTTAAGGCTAGACACAAAGGTATTAATGTGAAGGTAATGACTCAGACTTGATAGGCAACTATTTAACTTGGTTTACTTACACTAAAAATATTGACCGTTTCAACGATTGCGGTGATTATTTGGTATCGCACACTACTGGATCAGGAATACATACCGTAAATTATTTTTGTTGGCCTTGAATGTAATCATATCGTCGGCCAATGTGGCCGGGCGGTTCTAGGCGCTTCAGTCCGGAACCGCACTGCTGCTACGGTCGCAGGTTCGAATCCTGTCTCGGGCATGGATGTGTTTGCTGTCCTTAGGTTAGTTAGGTTTGAGTAGTTCTCAGTCTAGGGGACTGATGACCTCAGATGTTAAGTCTCATAGTGCTTAGAGCCATTTGAACCAATTTGTAATCATATTCAACGTCTGTTGATATTGGTATCTGTTAGTTCACCCAAGATTGTCCACAGATTCATAAATTACTTTCACCATTTTCTCAACTGTTTTTTACAATCAGTTTTTCCAATTATTTAAGCAATTTTTAATCTATTTCCATTCTCACATCCCTACTCAACATCAACGCACTTCCGCTACTTTTCTGTGTGTGTGTGTGTGTGTGTAAATGTTTGGGATTCTCGTGCGGAGCCTCCAGACTCTATCCTGGATCTACAGCAAGTAAATCCACCATCAGGCCGCTCGCTCGTCCCTCCACATCTCTCCGGTCTACAATGAAAGATAACTCTGAAAGCAGGTCGCTCTGTAACCCAGAGGATGTCTGAGAGTGATGGCGGAGCTATATCGATAGGTCTAACTGTTTCTTTTGTACGATAATTGTAACCTGTGCAGAGTAGAGATACTCCCACATTCATTTCGTTAATCAGTATCGTTATACAATTCAACGTGTGACGTTTGAGAGGTTAGGTAAGCCAAGTACTACTTCCAAACACTGCTTGCACATCGCAGGTAAAGTTTAGATGGAGTCCACGAAAAACATTTGGACCTCCAAGCAACTGCTGTTTATTAAATTGACCAGCAAGGTCAATATCAATAGCCTTCAAACTGCGATAGACAGTTACACTGCGCCGCCAGTGACGACGCCATGCACGTCACAGAGGCATTGCTGTGGCACGTTTTGAGTACGAGAAAGAAGAAAAAATTAAATGCTGATGAGTACCTTTTTATAACCACCACAATCAACTTTATTTTTTTAGAAAGGAAATAAGGAAAGGAGATAAGGATTATTACTGTCTATAATAAATCATACAATCTCCGTTGATCTTTATTTTACAATTTACATTACCAACTTTAGCCCATATAAAGAGGTACTCATCAGCATTTAATTTCTTCTTCTTTCTCGTAATCAAAACAAATGGCCAACAGTACTTTGAAGCTTTTCCTGATGCTAACATTCTGACTTGGAAGACATGGAGTATTTTCTGAGACAACAGGACTGTTGGCTAAAGAGCCTTATGGTACTCTTTTTCCAAGAATGCCATTTGTTTTGAGTACGAGAAAGAAGAAGAAATTAAATGCTGATGAGTACCTTTTTATATGGGCCAAAGTTGGTAATGGAAATTGTAAAATAAAGATCAACGGAGATTGTATGATTTATTATAGACAATAAAAATCTTTATCTGCTTTCCTTATTTCCTTTCTAAAACGATGCAAGGCTAGCATCTTTAGAATGTTGTTCTTGCTCTGTTACATAACTTCCTGAAGAACTAAGTGAAGTTGGTTTCTTTTATACTGGCGACAGAGATGAAACGGTATGTGTTTCTATTCTGGTGGCGGGCTGAAATATTGGAATGAAACGAATAACCCATGAGTTGACCATGCTGTGCAGTTTTGCAAATCTTTGTTAATTCTTTTTCATAGCAGTAAGGCTTTGTCGATGTGGATGATATTTGGTAGGTTAGAGATGCAGAAATAACTACAAAGGTTTTAGCTAATTCTAAACCTCTATTAAATCTTTTGAAAGAAGCATCATAACCTCATATGAGTGTGAGAGATTCTGAAAATGCTGATATGTATGAAATGTGCTTGCAGGAAGTAGGAGTTATAATATTTCCCTGCAGGCTTTATACCTTCTAGTCCGCAGCTCGTTATCGTGCGGTGCGTTCTCGCTTTCCGCGCCCGGGTTCCCGGGTTCGATTCTCTGCCTCGTGATGACTGGGTGTTGTGCTAGGGGACTGATGACCTCAGCAGTTACGTCCCATGGTGCACAGAGCCATTTGAACTATTTTTGTGTATCCGAGACTTGTTTTAGCTTCAGTGATAGCATTTTTTGTCTAAGGCAACTATGTTATAAGAGATACTATTTTTTGTGATACTTTGTTTCTACTTTGTTATATACATTTGAAGAAGGGATAATTATCATTAAAATTCATTATTTTCTTCTTTTTTCCTACACCAGACACAATTAAGTCTGCCCTTAATATTATAGCTGTGATTGCGTAGCTATAAGCCGTGTTGAAGAATCGTGACTTTTTAGTGTCGAAGCCTAGAAATCCATACTACCATTCTGACAAAGTACCCAGTCTTGCATAGGATTAAAAAACGTAATTTCGTCCCGCAGTAGTGTACTATTGTTAAGATTTGTGGCACCCGTTAACGGCAGCTTTTTGACATGTAGACCTCACTAAGGTAGTAGCGAATAGATTCCGTATTGTGGTGTATTGCAGGGTGAAAAAGGAAATCTGAGTGTTGCCTATTGCCATGCATTATATTACTTTAACACAAAGCATTAGATAGCACTTGTAATCGGAAGTGGTGGCTGAATGTGCCTAGTTTCTTAATATTTGGGATATGTTCTTCGAGTCAGAGGGTGGCATGTTAGAAGTTTGAACGTCGTAGGGACGCTAGAAAATCTGAAAAGGAAAATGCTTAGTCTCTATCTTAATACAGTGTGGTTCAGTGAAGCGGATTGGAAAGAAGACAGGCGTTTCTGGTCAGATGAGTATAGGGTTATATCAGCAGCAGCAGAAAATGGTATACAGGAACTGGATTTGTTATGAATTGGAAGGTAGGGCAGTGAGTGAGATACTGCGAACAGTTCAATGGTAGGGTTGTTCTCAGCAGAATCGACAGCAAACCAACACCGACAACATTGGTTCACGTATAAATGCCGAAGTCGCAATCCGAAGACGAAGAGGTGGAGAAATCAAGATATTGAAAAAGTAATGCAGTATATATGGGGAGATCAAAATCTAATAGTCATGGAGGACTGGAATGCAGTTGTAGGGCAAGAGTCGAAGAAAAGGTTACAGTAGAATATGGACGTGGGACAAGAAATGAGAGAGGACAAATACTAATTAAGTTCCGTAATAAATTTCAGCTAGTAATAGCGAATACTCTGCTCAAGAATCACAAGAGGAGGAGCTATACTTGGAAGAGGCCGGATGATACTGGAAGATGTCAGTTAGATTGCATCACGGTCAGACAGAGATTTCGAAATCAGATAACTGTATTGTACTGCGTACCCAGTATCAGCCTTGATTCAGATCATGATATAGTACTGATAAAGAGGAGGCTGAAGTTTAAGGGACTAGTCAGGAAAATGCAATACGCGAAGAAGTGGGATAGGGAAGTACTAAAGAACGAAGAGATACGCTAGAAGTTCTCTCAGACTGTAGCTTTAATAGAATATTTCTTAATTGTGGGAGGGGAAGATCACACACACCATCGCTGTACTTTAATAGCATTAGCTTACTTTTGGAGACTACACGACAGTATTTCGCAAATAACTGTTTTTCTATGCTTTGAATTTTACATTTATTGCATCGAAAGTCTGTTAGATTTGGTGTACCAACTTGCGTTGAACTTTCATTGATATTAGAATGATTGAGTGGCCGAAATCCCGCTATCTTATGTAAGACAAACCACAGTTCATTCTACCTTCGCTCCACTGCAACACATTCCGCGCCGTGCAGACAATATGTGTGCATCACAGATACTTTAGAAATACGTTTTGTGATGACTCTCTAGCTGTAAATTTTAGCGTAGCAACACTAAGCACAAGAGTAACGATGCACTAAGACTGCTGCTGCAGGAGACCGGAATGCCGAGACAGAATGTGGCGCACTTAACCGTCAACTTCCCCTCTGAACCTACGTCAGCTTCTCGCACTCTATTTGAACGAGCCTCAGCTTCGTAACTCACCGTACATTCTAAACTTCCACCATAACTTTGAGGTCATTGTCAGCTGCTACCCCAACATTAATACGTATTTCGAATTTCCTGACATTCTTTCTGGTGAATAAGGGGGGAGGGGAGGGTGTAATTATGTAATTAACTGATCAGTTCAATTGATTATTCATTTAATTTTATATCAAAGTTGCTTCAGAACGTCTTCTTTTACCATCCAAACTGCGAAGGCAGTGGTCGCGGTCCGTTTCTTAGTCCGGGACTTAGGTTTGATGTCTTAGAGGGTGTGGAGAGGGCTAGGGATTTCCCAGAGGAGGTAGAAGGAGAAACACCCCTATGGGCTTCGGTGTTCCGAGAGGGAGAGTGTTATTAATTGATGAATATACTTAATTAGCTAATTAATTTGATATCAGAAGTGCACCTGAACCCAATTTCTGACTTAAAATTTGTTCTTCGAACACTTTTGGTAGTCTTTTTTTTATGGTTTACGAGTGTGAAATCATTGCTTGCAGTACTGAACACCCACACTACTTACCAGAAACATGAACGTCATCTCAAATAAGCCATATCCCATGCGTCTTGCACACATTATCATTCCACGTTCACAGTTGGTTACCTCGTGATGTGCTGCCATGTTAATTGAACAGCTGTCTGTAGCAGACTGCTCATATGTGGTGGCTATACTTGCTCCAAACACTGCAGATAGCCGCAATATTTGAGCGTCATACACGGCTTACATTCAAACGGGACCACCCCATTTGCCATTAGATTTGTTTTAATTATGCATTCAGCATTTCATTTGTTCGTTAATGGAGCGAATCCTTATTGAGGTACTGCACTCAATAGGCACGACTAATGCGTCCTGATATCACAGGACGACAGACGGAATCATTGAATGAGAGTGCGCTTGCGTTCTGCTGCATACAGAGGGAGAAGCTTCCTTCTGACTGACAGATGAAATTTAGAATATGGAGATTAACCGACGCTTATGGCTCTAATCTGTGTCCATAATACTGTTATTATGCTAATAGCACTTTTTTACTGAAATCATAAACACAGGGAAACTCTATTAGAAAATGTCTTTAGTATGAAATATTTGATGTTTAGTTCAATTTTAAGTTACATAAGCAATTTATTTAAGATTTACTGAGGAGCGATCTTAAAAGTAATCGACCCCTGATGAGGTTTCACTTCACCACCTCCACAGATAAGTGAAATCTGTTGTGAAACAGTTATTGCCGTTACTCCATAACAAAAGAGCTGTTGATTTTCTGTTGTAAACTGTTTCAAGGATTTGTGTTAGTTGAAGGCGACGCTGGTGCGGCGAATCCAAGGTAACATCGTTTTACATGTTTCACCAATAATTTCGAAGACTGAGACTGTTCTGCTGAATACATCATGAGTAGGTAATTTAATTTGTAAAACGCTAACTCTTTCATTGTCATAAAATGGTTTTTCAAGCGGAGAGACAGTCTCTGTTTAGTTGATGACAGTTGCAACAGCCCAACCTGGTGGCATACTGCTCTGCAAAGGAAAGTACACTCCTGGAAATTGAAATAAGAACACCGTGAATTCATTGTCCCAGGAAGAGGAAACTTTATTGACACATTCCTGGGGTCAGATACATCACATGATCACACTGACAGAACCACAGGCACATAGACACAGGCAACAGAGCATGCACAATGTCGGCACTAGTACAGTGTATACCCACCTTTCGCAGCAATGCAGGCTGCTATCCTCCCATGGAGACAATCGTAGAGATGCTGGATGTAGTCCTGTGGAACGGCTTGCCATGCCATTTCCACCTGGCGCATCAGTTGGACCAGCGTTCGTGCTGGAAGTGCAGACCGCGTGAGGCGACGCTTCATCCAGTCCCAAACATACTCAATGGGGGACAGATCCGGAGATCTTGCTGGCCAGGGTAGTTGACTTACACCTTCTAGAGCACGTTGGGTGGCACGGGATACATGCGGACGTGCATTGTCCTGCTGGAACAGCAAGTTACCTTGCCGGTCTAGGAATGGTAGAACGATGGGTTCGATGACGCTTTGGATGTACCGTGCACTATTCAGTGTCCCCTCGACGATCACCAGAGGTGTACAGCCAGTTTAGGAGATCGCTCCCCACACCATGATGCCGGGTGTTGGCCCTGTGTGCCTCGGTCGTATGCAGTCCTGATTGTGGCGCTCACCTGCACGGCGCCAAACACGCATACGACCATCATTGGCACCAAGGCAGAAGCCACTCTCATCGCTGAAGACGACACGTCTCCATTCGTCCCTCCATTCACGCCTGTCGCAACTCCACTGGAGGCGGGCTGCACGATGTTGGGGCGTGAGCGGAAGACGGCCTAACGGTGTGCGGGACCGTAGCCCAGCTTCATGATGACGGTTGCGAATGGTCCTCGCCGATACCCCAGGAGCAACAGTGTCCCTAATTTGCTGGGAAGTGGCGGTGCGGTCCCCTACGGCACTGCGTAGGATCCTACGGTCTTGGCGTACATCCGTGCGTCGCTGCGGTCCGGTCCCAGGTCGACGGTCACGTGCACCTTCCGCCGAACACTGGCGACAACATCGATGTACTGTGGAGACCTCACGCCCCACGTGTTGAGCAATTCGGCGGTTCGCCACCCGGCCTCCCGCATGCCCACTATACGCCCTCGCTCAAAGTCCGTCAACTGCACATACGGTTCACGTCCACGCTGTCGCGGCATGCTACCCGTGTTAAAGACTGCGATGGAGCTCCGTATGCCATGGCAAACTGGCTGACACTGACGGCGGCGGTGCACAAATGCTGCGCAGCTAGCGCCATTCGACGGCCAACACCGCGGTTCCTGGTGTGTCCGCTGTGCCGTGCGTGTGATCATTGCTTGTACAGCCCTCTCGCAGTGTCAGGAGCAAGTATGGTGGGTCTGACACACCGGTGTCAATGTGTTCTTTTTTGCATTTCCAGGAGTGTATATGCAAAATTTGAGGTAAGTGGGGAAAACAGATCTCTCTAATTGCACACTGACGAGTGATCTGTTAACCATACCACTCAACATGAACTACAGTCTGTGCTTTGATCAGAGCTTATGTCGTTCCCTCAGAATGATGTCGCAACATGAAGTGGGCATCGCATAAATTCCTTTGTGTATAATAGAAGTAGATGAAAGTCTCAAAATGCGGCATTCATTTCATTATCTTGTATTATGTATGTCTAACAAATTCAAAAGCAAATTAATCGATTATAGCAATATGTCACAACTGAAACCTGTTAACTTAGACGTGTGCCAGAGTGTAACATGTAGCTTATCATCGATGTAATTAAATCTAAACTTTTAGTAAACTGTGAAAGAAACCAAGATAAATTTGGAAACGTAATTAAAGATCAAAAAAATAAATAAAAAGTAGTATTTTGCCGACGGCACTGTAGTAATTAAATTAGGAAATGAAAGGTTAAATCCTGTAAATGAGTCATTACTGGGTGGCAAAGCAAATGCCAGTGGCAGAGATATAAACACACACCAAAAAAGGTTTGCATCGCCTCGGTTCAGAGAGTTCCGGAACCTGCAAAGAATATTGGAATAGAGATCAACCTAAACATCATTTCCGCCCTTTTTATTGTTCATGAAAACCACACATTACATGTTGTACCATCACAGCGAGACCTCCAGTGGTGGTCGTCAAGATTCCTGTACACACCGGTACCTCTAATACCCAGTAGCACCTCGCCTTGCATTGATGCATTCCTGTATTCGCCTTGGCATACTGTCCATAAGTTAATCAAGCACTTTTGGTCCAGATTGTCCCACTCCTCAGCGGCGATTCTACGTAGATCCCTCAGACTCCCCAGACTGTTCGATAGGTCACGTCGTCTATAAACAGCATGTTCGACAGGGTCCACTCTAATCGAGCGATATCGTTATCCTGAAGGCAGTCATTCACAAGACGTGCACGATGGGGGCGCAACTTGTCGTCCATGAAGACGAATGTCTCGGCAATATGCTGCCGATATGGTTGCACTATCTGTTGGAGGATGGCATTCACTTACCGTACAATGTTACGGCGCCTTCCATGTGCACCAGTGGCGTACGTTTGCCCCACATGATGCCACCCCAAAACATCAGGGAACCTACCCCTTGTGGCACTCGCTAGACAGTGTGTCTAAGGCGTTCATCCTGCCGGGTTGCCTCCAAACCAATGATTGTCTGGTTGAAGGCATATGCGACACTCATCAGCTGAAGAGAGCGGCCGGCCGGAGTGGCCGAGCGGTTCTAGGCGCTTCAGCCTGGAGCCGCGAGACCGCTACGGCCGCAGGTTCGAATCCTGCCTCAGCCATGGATGTGTGTGATGTCCTTAGGTTAGTTTGGTTTAAGTAGTTCTAAGATCTAGGGGACTGATGACCTCAGCTGTTAAGTCCCATAGTGCTCAGAGGAATTGGAACCATTTTTGAAGAGAACGTGGTGCCAATCCTGGGCAGTCCATTCGTCATGTTATTGGGCCCATCAGTACCGCGCAGCACAGCGCCGTGGTTGCAAAGATGGACCTCACCAATGACGTCGGGAGTGACGTTGCGCATCATGCAGCCTATTGCACGCAGTTTGAGTCGTAACACGACGTCCTGTGGCTGCACGGAAAGCATTATTCAACATGTTGTCACTGCTGTCAGGGTTCCTCCAAGCCATAATCAGAAGGTAGTGTTCTACAATAGTAGCCCTTGGGATGCCTGAGCGAAGTATTTCATTGACAGTTCCTGTCTCTCTGTATCTCCTCTACGTCCGAACAACATCGCTTTGGTTCACTCCGAGACGCCTGGACACTTCCTTTGTTGAAAGCCATTCCTGACATAAACTAACAATGCAAACGCGATAGAACTGCGGTACTGACCGTCTTGGCGGGGTTGAACTAAGACAACATGAGCTGAGTACTTCCTTCCTGGCGGAATGACTGGAACTGAACGACTATCGTACCCTCTCCGTCTAATAGGCGCTGCTCATGCATGGTTGTCTACATCTTCGGCACGTTTAGTGACATCTCTGAACGGTCAAAGGGACTGTGTCAGTGAAAGAATATCCACAGTCGACGTCCATCTTCGGGAGTTCTGGGAACTGGGGTGTTGCAAAACTCTTTTGACGTGCGTATTATAAAAAATTCAAAAGAGCAGTAGCAAGAAAAAGAAAAACATGTGTGAAACAAAAACTTTTTTTAACCTGGAAAATAAATTTATATGTCAGGAATTTTCTTCTGAAGATATTTGGTAGGGGTATACCTCCTACACAAGTGGAATGTGAAAAGTAACCAGTTTACACAAAAGAAGAAGCTTGAGGAATGTGGTGCTGTAGAAGAATCGTCGAGAGCAGATGGGTAAAGATTGAGAAGATATTGAATCGAATTAGAGAGAAGTAATTAACTTTTAGCACAATTTGACTAAAGGACGGATCGGTTGATGGGAGACGTCATGAGACATCGAGAAATGGGCAATTTGTTAACTGAGGTAAGCGGCAGCAGTAAAAAGTTTAGAGGGACACTAAGGTATGATCGCAATAAGCAGATTCAAATGGATGTAGGCTGTAGTAGAAACGCATGCACAGGATAAGCTAGCGAGGAGAGTTGTGATACCAGTCCTCAGACTGAAGACAAGAACAACAACAATTTATATGGAAATATTCTTGTCCAGGATCTTCGACATGACAACAAAGGCATCCGCAGCAGTTGCGCTTCTATTTTAAACACAGCCCCGAAGACCATTGGCTAACTAAAGAGTAGTGAATCTATTCACAACTATCTAGGCGTACTTGCCTTGCTCCTGAGTGGATTCAGGACATTTGAGACAGCCACAGATGATAATGGCCCTCGGGGCCGCAACTAATCTGTTTAAAATGTAACTGCAAATTGTTATTTATTGCGATGTGACGTGGAATGATCACATAGGCTCAATCGTATTTATTCTCCAAAGGTGATTTTGCATATAACACTCGTGAGAGGCACATAGAATATTGTTCACGTGCTTGGGACGCATACCAAATAGGACTGACAGTGTATACTGAACGCATACAAAGAAGAGTAGCACGAACGTTCACAGGTTTTCTTATTGCTTGGGAGAGCATCACCGAGGAACTTGAGCCTTCCTGGGGCAATTAACATACGACATTTTAGGAACTAATGCCAAGGGAGAAATCTAGAAATATACTAACATCCCGTACGTATCTTTCCCGTAGGGAGTGCTATGATCACATCAGTCTAACTACAATGCGTAAACTTGCATGAAAGTAACAATTTCCCCAGCGCTGCATACGTGAATGGCAATGGAAGAAGCACTAATACAGGCTATTAAGCGAAGGAGTCCCTGTTTCACAACCAAATATCTCGAAAACTAAGAGCGACAGACGAGTGTAACACGTAGTATATTTGCTATGAAAGTTGCAAGAGTTTTAAGCAAAATTTACAGAAGTTTGCAAATAGTTTGAAAAGCTGACAATAGATGGTGCTATAACAGCAGTATATAGCGTCCACAAATTACACGCCGCAGCTTAAGCTATTAGCTCCACCATTGAAACGCGATATAAGGAAGAAGTTGAACTCATCTTTTCCACTGAAGAAAGAGCTTTTATGGTAATGGAATGCCGCAAGTTGGAACACATTCATACGGCAAATAAAGCGCAGTGTTGGAACACGATGTAATGTTCCAAAAGGAATTGATGAGAAAATCATTCGCAAGTTCTTCGCTTAATTCCAATGAAAAGGCGGCGTGGCTAATGACCTAGCTGGGAATAATGGCCCCAGACAAACTGAAGTTTCTCCTGAAAAGTCTCGAAATCCAGGGGAATACGTCCAACGAAACGCAGAAAAGACTGATCTGAAGCTGTGCGACAGAGAGATGACTTTGCAACCAGATTCTCTGTTAATGAACGATTTGGTGTCGGCTGCAGCTGATTCACACATGAAATACAATTCCACCTGGATGGAGTCGTTTATCAACAACAAAACCGTGGATTTTTTGGTTCCGAAAATTCCCATTTGAATGAAGCGAAACCACTTCTTTATCTAAAATTTAGTGTTTGGGCTGTGTATGCAACAGAGGTATTAATGGTCATTCTCCATGCAAGAAACGATCGTCAGTGATGGTTACATTGCAATTTTAGAGCAGTTTCTCGCCAGACTGCGTTGGAGGATCGATCAGGCATGGAGTGGTTTGCGCAAGATCATGCCAGCCCACGTGGAACCAAACAGTTGTTTCGCTTTCTTGATGGATACTTCGGAAATGGAGTCATTGTGTTTTATAATTGCAACTATACTGGGCTAAGAATCTATTGGCCTCCATATTCCCCAACTGGACACCTTGAGACTGTGTGGGCCAAAAAAGTGGTTCAAATGGCTCTGGGCACTATGGGTCTTAACAGCTGAGGTCATCAGTCCCCCAGAACTTAGAACTACTTAAACCTAACTAACCTAAGGACATCACACACATTCATGCCTGAGGTAGGCTTCGAACCTGCGACCAAAGCAGTCGCGCGGTTCGGGACTGAAGCACCTATAACAGCTCGGCCACTGCGGCCGGCGTTTGTGGGACACATAAAGACATTACCGGAACCATCATAGCAGGCTGCACGAGCTTGAATTGACTATCTAAGTGCATCTGAATCCGTTTCTTTTTAGACACTACAGGATGTAATGGAAACTTTAACTGCTCGTTTGCGCCACCTAAGTACTGCGAGTGGCAGACATTTCGAAAATGTTGTGATGTGATTGCAAAGACAGTTTCCAGAGGCCGAGTTTACTTATGCGCACTTATACTGTACGAGCTCAACAGTGCACTTTGCCGTCGTTTGAAGCTTTTAGAACTATTTCGAAACTTCTGTAAACAATTCTTTCAGCTTCCACATTAAACATGCATTTCGCTGCACTCGTCTATAGATCCTTCGTGGACACCCTGTACGTGATACAACGGTAATTACGTCCTGCCACGCACTTCACAGTGATGTGCAGCATATACTTTCAGCTCTTGTGATTCGTGGTGTTGTCTTTCTTTTGTCGGGAAACGAATGACGCTGAAACAGCCGGTAGATGTGACGGGGTAATAACAAGAGGGGGTTGCTGGCCGTATTCCCAGGGCAGCAAGCGTCGTTAGCAGCAGATGGACTGGAAGCCCTGGTGCCAGAGGAGCGATGCGGAGGACGTGCCTGCAGAGTTGGAGGCGGCCGGGAGCAGCCGTGGTCAGCCGTCGGGGCCTGGGGCTGGGGACACGTTAAACTTTGATTGCCCGGCCGCTTAAGTTTGCAGCTGGCGCCACACCTGGCCCTGGCGCAGGCTCGCGCAATTAGGCCGTAATGTCGCGGCGACAGCCGGCAAATCACACCACGCGCGACCCGCCGCCCGGTTCTAAATTCTTACGGCATGCTGTCCCGGGGCGCGAGCCGCGCTAACGCGTCTGGGGCGATTAGCGGCAGAAAAACAGCGGGTCCGCCGTTATCACGGCTCTCCGGGACAGCAGTAACTGTGCTCACCGCGTCACGGCGAGCTGCAGCTGTCCCTAACGACAGCGGCATTAGCAGTAACTCGGCGGCAACACTTGCTATGGGCTCGCGGCACACAAGTGTACATGTTTTTGTTATTGCAACGTCTAACACTGAAGGCTGTTTCTGACGGTCGTTGTGGTGTTCCATTCCAGGAGAGAACATGAATCTGAGGCGGACAAATAATTTTCGAAAAGCGGTGTTGCACATGTACATGGAATTCATGTTCCAGTAATGAGGTTGGTATCACTGTTTATTTATCACTGTTTATTTATTTAAACCTCCTTATTGAGGCAGCTTTGTTTACAAAGTATGACAGTATAAATGTGAGGTGTTACGACGATGAAAGAATCCTGTGACCACTGGAGACAGTGCCCTAAGTTTCTCAAAAAATCGTAACAAATGTGAGTCCACCTGCAATTGAAGTCGAAACCTTCGAAACGTGTCGTCGAGATAAATAAACAGTGACTTGTAACCGTAAACTTATGTTTCATTCGATGTCAATAACGGTCACGGTAAAGCCTAACCTAAAATGTTCTCATTTGAAATGAAGTTAGTTATGTACAGACAAAGGAACCTCTAACAGATGGTTTAGTGGACATGCCTGATCAAGGTTTTTTGCAGAGTGTAGCTGCAGGTGATGATTTTGTTGTAGAGACAGTGGAGGATGCACTGAAACGTGTCAATAATGATGCAAGTATTGTTAATGAAGATGTGCGGACAAATATATTTGTTGATAGTGAACGGCATATATAGATTGTAGGTAATAGATTAAGGAGTGAAGCTTAGAACAAGAAAAATGGTGATTTCGAGGTGTGTGAGGAAAGTAATGAGACTGACAACACTGGGTGCGATTTATCATATGCTTCAAATCGCTCTAAGTACTGTGGGACTTGACATCCGAGGTCATCAGTCGCCTAGACTTAGAACAACTTAAACCTAACTAACCTAAGGACATCACACACATCCATGCCGAAGACAGGTTTCGAACCTGAGACGTAGCAGCAGCGCGCTTTCGCACTGAAGTGCCTAGAACAGCTCGGCCAGAGGGGTCGGCGGCGATCTATCAAGGCTGTGTTGTTCTTCTTGTGCAGATGGGTGTGTTCATCCCTTCCAGATGCTCAGATTGCGTTTCATCTCCCTACAGCCATCAAGTGATTATTGAGTCCGCCATCAGTGAAGTTGTGTTTTTATTGTGTGTTACGAAAGTGGGACAGCGGGATTTAGAGCAACGTTATGTCAACACATTATATGTTAATACTGGGGAATCCCGAGTATGACATCTGAAAAGTTAAAACAGGCCTATGAGGAACATTCCTTACCAAGAGCACAAGTTTTCCACTGGTACAAATCAGTTTTGGAAAGCCAGGAACACGTTGAACCTCGCTCACGGAGACTTCAACAACAAGAACTGACGAAAATGTTGAACGTGGGCGTGTTCTTGTGAGACTGTTCCTCGAGGACAAACGGTCAAGGAAATGTTTTACAAAGATGACCTTGAAAGGCTTAGGAAAAGGGTGAATCGAGTGAGATCGGACATTGCAGAGAAGTGGATGTTTCATCATGAGAACGCCCCATGTCACACAACCACTTCCATCACGGAATTTTTTACCTCAGAATGCATTCCTGTTGTTCGGCAGCCTCCATGTTCACCTGATCTCAATCCAAGCGACTATTTCATTCCCCGAAATGGGAAAAGAAGGTAGTTTAGTACTCTGGAGGACAGTTAAAAGAATGTAACTGAAATGTTAAAGGCATTACCACTTGAAGACTTGCATCACAGCTACGATGACTGGGAACAACGACTCCATCAGTCTGTAGATGCCAAAGGGAACAACGTTGAAGTGGACAAAATTGTTGTTCGAGAAAAATAAAAACTTTGGTGGATAAAAAGTCAGCCTCATTTCTTTTCTCACACACCTAGTATGATGCCAATGATTGGGTAGCTTGGGCTAAATGCTGGAAAAGTGGATTGCTCAAGATTGGTAGGATTGTAACTTTAATTATGCAAGGAAAGTATGGCCTGTTAAGTATGAAAAATTCTAAACTGAGAGTTTCATTTAATTAAATACTTCTTGGAATGTAGGTTTTGAATTATTTGAAGAAAATAGATGCCTGAAATCGTTAAACATTGCTTTTAGGAAGAAAGATGGGATCATTTACATGAGACATTGTTGGAACAAGTTTAATATTAGAGCGAGTAATGTATGTGAGGTAGAGATAACATTAACAATATTCCAAGTGGTAATAGTGAAGGTGAGACCCAAATGTATTTGTTTGTTGACTGTAAACAGTACATTTCTATGGATAACAAACCAAGCAGTGACTGAAAGGTGAAAGATGAGAGTAATTACGAGACCAGTGATTTGAGTATGTCATACTAAATGTCATCAGCTATTAGTTCCTGAAGCATGGGAGCACTGAAAATTTAATTTTAAATAAAACTTCTAAGATTACGTCAGAGAGTTTTGAGATTCTTTTAATAAATTTTTTCTTGAGGCAATGATAATGGATTGTTTTAAGGAAATGATGTCTACAGTGGGACTGCATTCTAGAAGTAGAGGAGAATCTTTTAACTAAGAGTTAAAACAAGATGTTGCAAAGCATTCGAGAGAATTTCCTGTCATGGGAGTAAAGATAAATAATGCTGCCAGGAATTAGAATCAACCCATGAGGATAGAGATGGTATCAGATGTAAATACAGATGGGGAATTAACAATGAAGCCGTTCTTGTTGGTTAATAAGAAGATTAGTTTGAATGTAGTTTTAGGGATACAGTTTTAGATAAACAAAAGGCAATAACACGCTCTTAATGAAAGACACTAAAATTGAATGCTGGATGTAGCAGAGAACTTGGTTGTCAGTTTGTGTATGCCTTGAGTTCAATGTAGTTGAAGAAATGAGATAGAAGGGACAGTGAAAGAAGGGATGGGTTTAGCTGATCGGTGGTGTGTACACATACACTGGTATCAAAAATTAAAGCAACATATTGCTGCTTCCCCGTCTTGTATCTAATTCACGATATAATCATACAAACTGTCAACAGATGTTACGATCATGTTCTCCACGGAAGATCGCATTCGGATCAACCGTCGCCCACGCCATCAACGACGTCAGGCACATATGAAGCGGGGTAGTGTTTGCAGAGCAGTGCCACATCCACAATCGCTGTGTACACAGTCATAGACTGTGCATTATGGCTCAGAGGAGACACCTACAGACTTTCTCCTGTGAAGGGCGGTAGGAAAAATGGAAGCAGGAGGGTGGCAAACGGATGTGGCCCGATGGCTTAATGTGAATCGTTCTGTTGTTTCTCTAAGGAGGCGACACTATATAGAGACCGCAACTGTATCCCGATGATCAGGACAGGCCCGACCACATGTGACGTCAGAAAGAGTGGACCGTTATTGGGCTGTAAGGGCATGTCGGTGCCGCCTTAGCACTGCACTGAAACTGGTTTATGGCCTTGCAGCATCCCCTGGACGTGTTGTATAGAGGTGAACAGTGAACAGATGACTTTATTGTTGGAGACCTGCTGTCTTCGCAGAAGGGAACGTCTAGAGTGGAGCCGTCAACATGCCACCTGGACGGTCGAACTGTCGACCAATGTTCTTTTCACAGATGAAATCCGATTTGGTCTGAAGAGTGATTCCTGACGGGTTCGCATTTGGAGCGCAATTGGAACAAGACTTCTGGACCCAAATATTGTGGAAAGAGACCGATATCAAGGAGGGTCCTTAATGGTGTGGGCAGGAGCTATATTGACCACTGGAACACCTCTTCACGAAATTGTATGGCTGAATCAGCAAGATTTAGTTGCTGTCAGGTAGCGTAAGGCGATCTTGAGATCTCATGCGTGGTTGTTGCGATGTGCCGTGGGTCCAGGCTCCGAATTGATGGACGATAATGCTCGATACCACAGAGAACGGGTGGTTGATGTTTTTCTGAAAACGGAAGATATTGCACGAATGGCTTGGCCTGCTCGCTCTCACGATCTGAATCCCATAGACCATGTGTGGAATTCTCTAGGAAGACGGGTTGCATTACGTCAGGGTATACCAACCACTCTCCAAGACTTGTGAGCATCTCTGCAGGAAGAATAGGCATTCTTTATTGCCCCAGCATGAGACTGATGACATCATTCACAGCAATTCCCGTCGTTGTCAGGCCTGTATTAGTGCCAGAGTTGGTCACATCCCATGCTGAGCACATTATCCAGTTGTCAGGATGTCTGCACAAGTCCGTTAAGTTAGAAAAAAGAAGACGAAGAACATTTTTGTCTGCCGTTGTGCATGTTGCATCTGACTGCGTAATCTTTATATTTTTCCTGTTTTACTATCACCTCTTTATACCGTTTTGTGACAAGATGAACGTTGCAAAATTTCAGTTTGTTGCTTTAATTTTGGACACCAGTGTAAACATAAGATTAAATACTAATGTGTGATTGTATTTAAGCATTGTTATTTAATAATATAACACCACACAGGCAGCAAGAACAAAAATCGGTGTGGGGAATTATCAGATGATGTATATTAAGTGAATTTTTTCTTATGTTTATACTTAATATATTTTAGGGACAAATTTGTGCGGGATGTTATTAGGTGCACATTTAACGTCATTTTTAGTGCATTTTGGTACTGAAATGGTCGACAGAATAACGACTCAGAAGTGGCGGTTGATAACTAAATGATTAAACATTCAATAAAGCGATTGTAATAGGTGCAGCAAAGTATTTCAAGAACAATTCCTGGCCCTTATTCCTCCTAACCAGTTCAACTGAAAAACAGTCGTGCAGAGAAAAGGGCTTCTCTTTTACCAAGTGCGAGCACTTTAGAAGGGCCTAAGGGCCAATCCCAGGCAGTAAAATATTTTGGTGCAATTGATGCTGTCTTTCAATGGAACGCACTGAGAGTTGTGGATGCCCTCTGTCCATGAAAGAAGTGTTCGATAAAGTTGCATCAGCTGATCATGAAAGCCGCTCGGAGAGCCGTATTCGCTAGCTTCCAGAATTTGGGGAGGCGCGACAGACCCAGATAGACTCCAATAGCGGGCTGAAGACCAGGGCAGGTGTGGCATTAAACCTGGACGTGGCTACTAATCAGTTTTCTAAATCCGACTAAGTGAATACTGGTCTGATACCCACGTCTTACCTCAGTTACATGACTCGCAAACTTTTCAAAAACGTTCTCACACTTTCGCAGGCAGTACAATCACACCATGTATCTGATTTCTACATACACCAGTGAGTCGAATCATAATAACCACTGCCTACCATGAGACCAAATATTGCCTGGTGGCGTCGTTGGCACACGATGAGGTAAATGAAGCATATAAATGGAATAGAGATGACAGAGCAACGATATAAGCAACAAATCTGGCGCTCCACTGAGGTAAACGACATTGACATAGGTCACGTTGTTATGCCGGTGCCTGGGAATGACTATCTCAGATAAAGCGAAGTTGGTTGGCTATTCACGTACTTTTACTTTGATTTTAGCAGCTACGGAATGTGGTTGAAGAACCATTGGTAGATGACACGGTGTTGAACGTTCACACCTCATCACAGAACCTAGAGGCCGGAGGGTTGCCCACTCCCTATATCAAGCTACAACAGATCACCACGCCAGTGCAGGCATGTTTCGGTGCACACCATTCATAGAACATTGTTGCAGTTGTGACTCCGCAACAGGTGTCTTTACCTGCTCCCATGTTTCAGTTTGGAGGAATCATCAAGAATGGAAAGTGGATCAATAGAAGCATGTCACCAGGTCGAATAAATCACGTTTCTCGTTACGCCTAGTCGGATGGTCATGTCGGGATACACCATCCTCCTCGTGCACAACTGTTCGATACATGCAACTCGCCACACTCTCTGGCCAGTTAGGGCAGTGTTACTCTGCGGAGAATATTTAGCTGGGTTACCATGGGATTTGTAGCAATCGATGCCACTATGACAGCTGTATATTATGTGAGCACCATTCCGGATCATCTGTATAACCACGCTTAATGTCTTCTCAGACAGTGATGTCATCTTCCAACAAGACAACGTACTATCTCAATAATGCACCTTATCTGAACCGCAGTGAAGACATCTGAGACTCTATCTGTCGGCAGCATCATGCCCGTATACCACAAGCCTGTAAATTACTGTAATTGCGTACCTGTGCATAGACATTTAGTGTCACGTACATCTGGAAATTTAGGAATAATTTTTAGAAGCCTTACTTCAATGAATCGACGATGTATTACAATCCAAAGGTAGTCTAACACTGTACGAAACAGGTAGTCATAATGTTTTGGCTGATCACTGTAGAGTAACTGTTCAGGAAACGGCCCATCCTTCATTTTACCATACACCAACGCCCTCAACAATGTGTATTAGCGTCCTCGCAAAGCGTTAACCTTCCTATGGCGGTTGCCAGGGTTCCTCCCATATTCACAATCCATTTCGTCTGTGTGACAACGCTCCTCCCACGCTCTAACACAGGAAGTACAGAAAAACATTTCCGTGTTCGGATTCCTGGTATGGTCGATTTCCGAGCAAAAGCTGTGACTGCTTTCATCTTTGTCTTATAGGTCATATTCGAACGTAATGTGTCATTCTCACTTGCTATCCCAAAACGCGGCCTCTGTAAAAAATTGTGGTGGCACCCAACCAGGGCCATGTGTCGCAGAAAGTGCGCTTTTCTGTTCTTCATGGCTACAAGACTCTGCTCTCTCTGTTCATCTGTTATGTCTTTCGCTCACTTCGCTGTCTAAACTGAAAGTATAGGCAATACCCAAGTAATTAAATGTAATCTGTACGCAGTTGCCTATTCAGTTATTTGCATCCCTTTTACTGAATAACTGTAAGGAATTTAGCCATAAATATTTAACGTCAACTAACATTCCGCCAAGTGGTATCGTATCAAAATCCGTGCTGCACTACAAACAAAGCATGGATATACCTGCCTGAAACTGAAGTGGAAGTGTTGGGCGCTACCAACAGTGTCACAAAGAAATAAAGATATAAAAATAAATATTTATCGGAACAGTCTGGAGGCACAGCCATCAATAAATTTATAGAAGCAAGTCTCAGGTGGTACAGATCACAATCACAAGTAAAGTCAGTGTCAAAAACTACAGCTCCATTACGACCAAGGACAGTGTTCATCCGGTGGTCGTCCCAGAAAACAACGGATAGGCAAGGCCAGTAATAGCGTGCAAGACAACAGCAGGATGCGCTCGATAGAAAGAAACCAACCAACTGCATGCTGCAACGACGCGTGATACACGTTGCGACAGAAGTACCGGATCGATTGTCGAGATGCTAATAAGTGTGATTCTTGGATTCTTGATAGCTGTGTATGATATAAATTAGTAGTACACAAAGCGATTCGTCTTGTTTTTCTGTAAGTAACAATTCCTAAGCTCTACTTTTTTAACTAACTCCTTTCGTCGCTATTAGTTAAGGACGCTCAAGTGCTCTCCTATAAAAATAATACGTAAATAGTGATTCTGGGCATAAAGATGTAAATTTTGTGAATTACTTTATAACAGCATTATATCGCCATTATCTCATGTAATACATAATAGGACGCTAATCCCTACACAGCAGTAAATTTAATTAGGTTACAAATATATATACTTCACAGCAGAAATAACACAGATATTATGCATAGAAGTTATCGAAACTGGCCATAAGGAATTGCAATAACAAAATTTTGTTCTTCTAGTGCCAATCCATATCCAATGATGGCGTAGTTGTTGAACTAGTCTGAACGTGCCGTTACTCGAAAAGAAATGAATGAACCAGTGAACCAGATGCTACTGTTTTCCTATTAGCTCACACATTAACATCACCTTGCAATCTTCTGTTCCTTCGGCAGTCTTGGCTCCTTCATGTCTAGAAGAGATTTCGATAGCTAAAACAAAAAAAACTTGTTGATTTTCGTCAAATGGGGAATGCTGCTAGTAGAGAAGAGGTAAACAGATATTTGAAGTGAAGCCGTAGAGTTGTTATTTCCAAAAGAATAGTGTGTCAGCCATGGACACATGCGTAAATACTGGAGAACGCCATGATTCAGTATAGCAGCTGTCAATGCTGTTACAGCAGATTTCGTAGATAGTAGATAGATGTGTGTCTACATATTGCTGATAACTGAACCTATTAATTTTTTTTTATGTTTCATATCTCCTTTCATATTACTGCACTATAGTGACACTATATATTAGTTAATGTGATGCTGCGCAACACATTTGTTATTATTAACTTGTTATTCTCTGGTTTTCGGCGGTTTCTTGTATTTTTAATGATTGTATACCTACAATAATAGCAAAATGTAAGTAAAACACATGAGGGAGAAAGACAGGGTGGTAAAATGTCGATAATGGATGGTCGTATAGTAAGCACTGTGACAGAGAGTGAGCTAAGAGAAATGTGATTGTAGTTGTAGCGTGAAACGCGCGAAGAAATAAACTGATGACTTTCATGTAATATTATGCCGGAGTATGCATGCTCTTAATCTGTGAGAATGACCAGAGTAACAGTTTCATGCTGTGGAAATGTTGAATTCTGCAAGTACGAGCATAAACTGATGACTACAGTTCTTGTATCCTGTGCTAGCAGACATGCCATTGATGTCGCCAAATTACATTGCACAACAGAATTAGGGGATTATTTTATGAAAACCCTTAATTAGCACCAGTTCTGATGCATAGGTTTGAAATGCGGCTTAAAGATACATAAATCTTCCCCTGTAATGGTGCAAAAGGCGTCCACCCCTGCGATGTTACCCTCGCGATCGACAACAATTGAAATAGCAAGGTGTGTACAGGTGCCTTAAAGCCAGTGCTCATAAGTTCATGTGATATTTAAAGTGGGTTAATTATGTTCCATTGGCATTGAATTTCACCACAATTCTGCCAAACACCGCCGTGGATGTACCCCGCGATACGAAGGTCGTCACAGCCCCTCTTACCTATTTTCACCCCTTCTTTCTAAGTCCCTGCGATGGAAGTCAAAATCGCGACACCCAGCACTGAAATCAAGCGGTTTTTTATAGGTGGCCGTGGAAAACATTTCAGGCATAGCGCCGCTCAGAATCGACACGGAAAAACCTCAGAGGAATGGCACAAAGAGCGTTAATGAAAACACCCTTTTCTTGGGTCGTTGATTCCCACATATTTCGTGGTTGACAACGAGAGTTTGGAGTGCGATCAGCAACATGAAGACTTTGTGGACAACCGCCCCAAGCGTCCACAGGCAGGCAAATGAAATCGGAGGTGTGTCACGTGGTTGCCTACCCCAAGGAGCCTACACTACTCCGCATGTTTTCTCTGTAAAGGCACATTTCTTAAATTTACAATAAATGTGAACGGTTGCTACCGAATGTTTCTCCGATCTGAGATGTCTTAGAGGGAGCCCTTTGTCGTTTTATTAATACGTCAAAGTCGCACCGCACCGTAACGCACTACAGGAGGCATGACACAACATTAAGTTCCCTTTGTCGCTTCAGATCACCTCCAAACTTCCTCGAGTAGATTTAAATGGTATCCAGGTGTTCCATCCTAAACACCAAAGTAAAAACTGCGATCTATCTGCAGTGAATCACGCTCAGTGTGGTGTACCGCCCACGATGTTCTTAGAGAAGACGTGAAGCGTCGGGGAGATGATAGCAGTATCAGTAGTTGTCACGAACGTCGGCTCATCGCCTATCTCACTGCGAACTGTCGTTTTCGACCACAAAATGTGTGGGGATCAACGCCCCATCGAAAGTGGTGGTTTCATTAACGCCCTTTAAGCCATTGCTTGTGGTATCTTCGTGTCGATTCTGAACGGCGGTGTTTTTGTAATGTTTTTCTCGACCACTCACAAGAAAACTGCTTTTTCAGCGCTGGGTGACGCGGCTCTGACCTCCATCGCAGAGGCTTCTTATGAAGGTGTGAAATGTAGGTAAAAGGGGTGTGACGACTTCCTTATCATATAACGCGGCTAGGGTGTAACTGGGCAGAACTGTGGTGTGAAATTTGGTGCCAAGGTGACATTATTGTCCATCTTTACAGCTCACATAAACTTCTGATTTGTGATTTTGTGTGTGTGTGTGTGTGTGTGTGTGTGAACATCTTCCTATCTTAAGCGTCGCAGAGTTAGACGACAACGTCGCTGGGCGGCACACATTTGGGCCATTACAGAGGAATATTGCAGGCCTCTTTGAGCCTAAAATCTTATTCTTTGCAATGACAGACAATTCGGGGTTTCGAAGAAGTGATCTTTTAATTTTGTTGCACAGCTTCGATAGAGTAGTGGCAGTCCAAGTCGTTTTCGCACTTTTATAATTAGTGAGTCACCTCTAGATACCACCTTTGTGCTATATCCGCTTTGTGACTGAACCCACGTTAACGATCATCTATACTATTTGTTTCTTCAAAAATGGTTCTGAGCACTATGCGACTTAACTTCTGAGGTCATCAGTCGCCTAGCACTTAGAACTAATTAAAGCTAACTAACCTAAGTACATCACTCACATTCATGCCCGAGGCAGGATTCGAACCTGCGACCGTAGCGATTTTCTCGGCTCCAGACTGTAGCGCCTAGAAGTGCACGGCCACTCTGGCCGGCTATTTGTTTCTTTTCAATATTTTTTACACGTTTACCGTAAAATCCTAACAGGGGTTTCAGCTTTCTGCGAACAGATTGCATCCTTATCAGCGCGCTAGATGGAAGTTGGGTCTTTGGTACTTCAGCACCCAAGCTGGAATTTTGGTGGGCTTGACAAAATAGTCGGGCCTTGTACTGCGAGCGGTAGTGCGCAGTAGACTTGAATCCGGTGAAGGCAAGGAAGGACCGCACAGCAGACAGCAGGTGCTGTTAGCTGTGCTATGGATCGCATAAGCAGAGCCGTCCACGCAGAGCAGCTCCAGGCAGAGAATGTACGGAGAGACGAGAATAGGGATTCTTCTCCAAGCTAGGAAGCTAGGAAGCAGTCTGCGGGATATCGTTAAAAGCCAGCGTGGGGAGTGGCCACTGTGTGGACACAAATAACCATGTGGGCTGAGAGATGTCTTTTCCTTAGGCTAGAGGACGGCGGTTCCAAAGGGGACACAGAGGGAGACTTCCGCAACCAGATGAGCTCTAACTTGGAGCCTCAATGACCGACGGCAAAAGTTTGGTCGGTCAAGGGATACAATATAGCACACGCTATGTATTGAGAGTGTTGGTGGTACAGAGCAGCTTGTTATGGTTACTGTGCGGTGTAATGCTAAGAGTGCGGATGTTTTCTCCAAGAGCGAGAGCAATGCTGTTATTGTCTTTTGTATGTTATCGGCTATTTGTTTACCATAATATCCTAACATTGGTTTCGGCTTTTCATGCTTTATAGGTCTAGAAAAGGCATATGACCGGGTTCCTAGTAGGAAGTTATTGTCTGTTCTATGAGATTATGGAATAGGAGGCAAACTTTTGCAAGCAATTAAAGGTCTTTACATGGATAGTTAGGTAGCAGTTAGAGTTGACGGTAAATTGAGTTCATGGTTCAAAGTAGTTTCAGGGGTAAGACAAGGCAGCAACCTGTCTCCACTGTTGTTCATTTTATATATGGATCATATGTTGAAAACAATAGACTGGCTGGATGAGGTTAAGATAGGTGAACACAAAATAAGCAGTCTTGCATGTGCGGATGACTTAGTTGTGATGGCAGATTCGATTGAAAGTTTGCAAAGTAATATTTCAGAGCTAGAGCAGAAATGTAAGGATTATGGTATGAAGATTAGCATCTCCAAAACGAAAGTAATGTCAGTGGGAAAGAGATATAAACGGATTGAGTGCCAAATAGGAGGAACAAAGTTACAAAAACTGGAAGCGAGGTGTAGCAAAGCTAATGCAGTGAGCGCTCAGCTACGATCTACTCTCTTCTGCAAAAAGGAAGTCAGTACCAAGACTAAGCTATCTGTGCACCGTTCAATCTTTCGACCAACTTTGTTGTATGGGAGCGAAAGCTTGGTGGATTCAGGGTACCTTATCAATAAGGTAGAGGTTACGGATATGAAATTAGCTAGGATGATTGCGGTTACTAGTAGATGGGAACAATGGCAGGAGGGTGTCCACAATGAGGAAATCAAGGAAAAACTGGGAATGAACTCTATAGATGTAGCAGTCAGGGCGAACAGGCTTAGATGGTGGGGTCATGTTACACGCATGGGAGAAGCAAGATTACCCAAGAGGCTTATGGGTTCAGCAGTAGAGGGTAGGAGGAGTCGGGGCAGACCAAGGAGAAGGTACCTAGATTCGGTTAAGGATGATTTTAAAGTAATAGGCTTAACATCAGAAGAGGCACCAATGTTAGCACGGAATAGGGGATCATGGAGGAATTTGATAACGGTAACTATGCTCCAGACTGAACGCTTAAAGGCATAATCAGTCTTAAATGATGATTATGATGATGATGATGATGATGGTTTCGGCTTTCTGCAAACTCCTTATACTGGTACCCATCACCGCAATAGATGGAAGTTGGGTCCTTGGTACTTCCTCAACCCAGCTGGAGTCTTGGGGGGCTTGACAAAGTAGTCGGGCCTTGTACTGCAAGTGGCAGTGCGCAGTGGACTTTATACCCGTGTAGGCATGGAAGGTTCTTCCCAGCAGACAGCAGGAGCTGTTAGCTGTGCTATGGATCGCATAAGCAGGGCCATCCATGCAGAGCAGCTTTAGCAGAGAATGTATGGAGAGACGAGAATGTGGAGTCTTCTCCAAGCTAGGAAGTGAAGAAGCTGTCTGAGGGATCTCGTTAATAGCCAGTGTGGGGAGTGACCACTATGTGGATTCAAATAACCATGTAGGCTGGTTGGTGTCTATTCTTGGGCTAGGGGACTGAATTTCCAAAGGAGACCCAGACGGAGACTTCCACAACCAGACAAGCTCTAACTGGGAGCATCCGTGACCGACGGCAGTAGTATGGTCGGTCAAGGGATACAATATAGCACGTGCCATGTATTGAAAGTGTTGGTGGTACAGAGCAGCTTGTTATGGTTACTGTGCGGTGTCATGCTGAGCGTGCGGATGTTTTCTCCAAGAGCGAGGGTGATGCTGTTATTGTCATTTGTATGTCGTGGGCATGATTGACTATGTATGTGCAATTGTACAGAAGGCGAGCATTACTGAATTTGATTATGACGTTGCGTCGAAAATTTTTATTTTACCGTGTAATAGTGCCCTGTTTTGGATGTGAATTGTACAGAAAATTACACAGAAATTATTCTAGGTAGTCCTCTATATGGTAGGTAGTAGCTAGCTATCTAAGTCGACACTACGCCAACACTCTGCAAGCTACCTGACGGTGTTTGGTGGAGGCACTTCTGGTACCACTTACTGGTAACCCCTTCGCCCACTCAATTGGCGCCTGGGAAGAATCGCTATCGGTGAGACTCTCAATTAGCTCTAATTTCTCGAATTTTCTCATCTTGGTCATTTAGCGAGATGTATATAAGAGGAAGTAATATGTTGTCCGACTCCTACCGGAAAATGCTTTCTAAATCTCAATAGTAAATCTCTCTTTGCCAGGATGGTTCCTTTGAGAGGGCGCGGCCAACTTCCTTCTCCCTCCTCCCTTCATCCGATGTGATGGATGACTTCGCTATTGGTCCCCTCCCCCAAATCAACCAATTAACCAAATCTCTCTTTGATGTGGAACGTCTCTCTTGTAAGTTTGCCACTGGTGTTTATTGAGTATCTTCGTAAAGCTCTCGCGTCGATAAACGATCCAGTGATGAAGCTCGCCACTCTTAATTGGATCTTCACTGTCTCTTCTATCAACCCTAGTTGGTAAGGTTCCCAGATTAACGAACAATACTCAATAATCAGTCCAACAAGCGCCCTGTAAGCCACTTCTTTCGTCTAAATTTCCTTGTGATTCTTCCTGCTAATCTGCCTGGCGTCTGCTTTTCTTGCTATTTGGTCATTCCACGTAAGGACGCTCGGGATATATACTCATAGATATTTTTCGGTGATCAATGTTTCGAGCAATTTGTTGTCAGTTGGGTAGTTGTACAAGAGTGGATTTATTTGCCTATGTACGGGCAATATGTTGCAGTTATTAAAGTTTACGGTCTACTGCCAGATCCTACATCATTCATCAGCCCTCTATAGTTCATTTTGCAGTCTGTCTTCTGGCGTGCTAATTTTTTTTTATGGATAACCACATTGTTTTTGAACTATCTTAAAGAGCTTCGGTGCTTTCTGTTAGATGATTTATGTACGTTGTAAAGAGTAACGGTGTTTCGCTGGGGTACCACAAAAGTTACCTTCACGTCTGCCGATTTTCTTCCGTTAAGAGCCACTTGACTAAATGGCAGTGGGAGAGGTCATAGATCTTAATTTAATTAACTGATAACTTGGGCAGCCTTAATGAAAACGGAGAGTTGCATTTTAGTTGGTTGTTCTGCGGTTAGGTGCAGAAGCTATTTTTTTTCGTTTTTCTTGTCTATGGCCAGTAGCCACCACATTTTAAACTGTTACTGTCGTTGACCGGATTCTGTTTGGTGGAGTAAAGTCTATTTCAGTTTTGTGTACAATTTATTATAGGCATTTTATGTCATTATACCCTCGTAGAGACGTGTCTTCACGAGCAGTACTGGGCTGCAAATTAAGTTCTGGTTTGTTATCACTTCTCTGTTATCAAGAAGAATATTTTATGCTTGAAAAATTCTTTGTAAAATAGAGTCCACACCCGCGCACTCCCGTTTTTCAGTCACCCTGAATGCACAACTTGGACCGTATGTTTCAATGTGAGATATAACACAACAAAATTCTGCTTTCTGTGTAAGATAAACATTTTACATCGCTGTTGCGTGTTTGGTACTAACTACGCAAAATAAAGTATCTCACCCAAGGCAACAATGACCTTTGCAGAAATCTATTACGTGTTTGGTACGAACTACGCAAAATAAAGTATCTCACCCAAGGCAACAATGACCTCTGCAGCAATTTATTACTCAGGTTGAAACGGCTGAATGCATGTGATTCGCTACAACTTACGAGGAAGTTACGTTTTTTCTCATAAAACAAATTGATGAGTGCTTTTAATCAAAATTACCGTTCACTTATGACTTTTGTTTTTAATTTCAGCACCTGTGTAGTGCAAATGAATATTGTTTTTACTCGTCAGTCTCAACTTCTCTTTAGCTACCTCACTCGCGCTTTTCTCTTTTATTGCTACATATGTAGAACCTTGACTACAAATGAAAAGATGTGGTGGTAAACATATATCCTCGGCTTCATCCAAGACGTTTGAGAGGTTTCTTTTGCGTGTGAGCCCAATGCTTGAACTCTGAACCCTTTGGCAAATGATCACAGTAATTGGGAATCTTCAACTCCTCCCAGTCCCAGCTTACTGGGAATCGGTTAAAAAGAACAGAGATCTAAATTGTGCAGAGTTGTAGAAAAGCATATCTACTGTAAAAATCAAAAATTAAAAGATTTAAACGCGGACTTGGATCGAAAGTTTATGCCATCTTATAAATAATATAACATCCCTGAAGTAATGTCAGACTAAGAAATCAGAAGTCTAAATCCCTTTATTTGAAGTCCAAGGATCCCTTGAAGGACCTGACAGAGCAAATGACAGAACTGGATCTCACATGTCCCATAGACCTTGGACCTTGCACCATGCTCGATCTAATGACAACCAGAAACTCTCGCCCATTTTATGAATGGAATACTAAAAACTGGTCACACCTTGCAACGGTATAATAATGTTACAGCAAAAACCTGTCACATCATCACTGAGTCATGTTAGAATCGAACCCATGTTTGAATCTCCCTATAATTACCTAACTCTCCACCGACTTCTAGGCACCGCTCCAACGAAGGGGCCTGCGCGAAAAATTCCGTATCCACGTGAAAGGACTTTCTTCACTCAAGTAAACTATATAAGATGAAGACTAAAAATTGGAATATAAATAAAACAAAATAATTAACAATGAAGAACGTTCATCTCAGAAAGTCTTGTTACTCATTTGAATTGTAAGTTATACCTTTCTTGTAACCATATTTGTTCTACGGATCCAAGTTCGTAAATTCTGTATCTGACAACGAGAAAAGCAAATAAGAATATTAGTCCCAATCGACTCAATTTTACAGGTGGTTGGTGGGTTCAGTTATGTAACAACCAACATCAGATCTACATAAATACCAGATGAGGAGCTGCTTTTGGCATCCGTGACTTCTCTTCATGTGGTCTTGAAACTGGCCTGATGATGGTTGTTGTATACGCGAAACAGCTAACTACGGTGACAACTTAAAGTGGTTTGTAGTGGTCCTTGTTATTTATATTTACTACAATCGCTGATGTTCCAACATGCTGCCAAATTATTATACAGGGCTGAACTATAATTTGTTATAATGTATTGCTCTGTTCTGAGACGAATAACTACACGAGGGTAGTTCACTCCGCTTCTTTATCGGATATGAGCGCTAAAAATGCCTGTAAAGCAGCCATGGTTTTTTTTTTTTTTTTTTTTTTTTTTTTTTTTTTTTTTTTGTGTCGTCCGTCTACTGACTGTTTTGATGCGGCCAGTCACGAATTCCTCTCCTGTGCCAACCTCTACTTTTCACAGTAGCATTTGCAACCTACGTCCTCAATTATCTGCTGGATTTACTCCAATCTCTGTCTTCCTCTACTGTCATTGCCCTCTACAGCTCCCTCTCGTATCATAGAAGTCATTTCCTGATGTTTTAACAGATGCCTTATCATCCTGTTCCTTACCGTTGTCAGTGTTTTCCATGCATTGCTTTCCTGTCCGACTTTGGGCAGAACCTCCTCATTCCTTACCTTATCAATCAAAGCAATTTTAAACATTCGTCTCTAAAACCACATATCAAAGGCTTCGTTTTTCTTCTGTTTCGGTTTTCCCACAATCCAAACGCACACTCTCAGAAACTTCTTCCTCAAGTTGAAGCCTATGTTTGACATTAGAAGACTTCTTTTGGCCAGGAATCCCCCTTTTTTGCTAGCGCTTGTCTGCTTTTGGTGTCCTCCTTGCTCCAGCCGTCATTGGTTATTTTTCTGCCTAAGTAGCAGAATTCCTTTATTTCGTCTACTTCGTGACCATCGATACTGATGATAATATTCTCGCTGTTCACATTTCTGCTGCTTCTAATTACTTACTTCTTTCTTCGATTTACTCTCAATCCATATGCTGTACTCATTAAACCATTCCATTCAGGAGATCACATAATTCTTGTTTGCTTTCACTCAAGATTGCAGTGTAATCAGCAAATCTTATCGTTGATATTGATTTTTAATTCCCTCTTGAACCTTTGTTTTATTTCCATCATTGCTTATCCGATGTACGGATTAATCCGAGTACTTCGTTCTTGGTCCTCCACTCATTTTATTCCCTCCTGGCTCTTATATATATTGTATATTACCCGTCTCTCCCTATGGGTTATCCATATTTTCCTCGGAATTTCGAGCATCTTGCACCATTTTACATTGTCGAACGCTTTCTCCAGGTCGACAAATCACAAGAACGGGTCTGGATTTTTCTTCAGCCTTGCTTCCATTATCAAGTGTCTCTATCACCGGAAAAGGCGAGAAGGGACTCGAAGTAGGTATCAGAGTTCGCTAGAGCGACGTGACGCGACGGAGGGGAAAACTCGCATGAATTTTAATTTCAATCGCACTCTGCTCGAACGGTTCTGCGTCGTCCGCGCGTTCTGGATGAGCGGCGGAAAGGCAGCCAATTTCTCACGGTTCCACTCGAGGAAATGGGCTCGGGAACTGAGTGGCAGTCGATTCTGCGGGACGGCGGTGGACGTGGTGCTGTCGATATCGAATATCGGAAGTCGACAGCCGCCGCCGGGCTGTCGACGGCGGCGAGGACCGTGTCCTGGGCGGCGCCCCTCTGTCTGAACGGCGGCGGCGGCGGCGGCGGCGGCGGCTTCGGAGTCGATCCCAACTCTAGGCGGGCGCGACGGAGCAGCGGGTGGGAAGTGTTCACGGTCGATGATGTGCCACTCCGCCCAGTAGGGCAGACAACACTCTGCGTTGCGTGAAAAGCTTCTGTTCGGTGTAGGGCGTGTTTGTGTACAGAGTGACCAAAAAGTCAGTTAACATTTGAAAATTCAATACTTAATGGAATAATGAACGCAGAGAGGTAAAAACTGACATTCATGCTTGAAGTGACAAGTGGTTTTATTAAAACCAAAACAAAGCGCACAAAACAACCAACATATGGCAGCGGTCAACATATGGCGACTCTATGGAAGAACCTACGTAGCTGGAGGGTCGGAAAGGCCAAATCGAAAACAGCTTTCCATGTCTCAGCTAACGAACTAAATAAATTCTTCTTTGCTCCTCTGAATACCCACACGGCTGATAATTACCGTCCACAAGAATCCCTTAACTGGATAACTGACAACGATACATTCCACTTAAAACACCTAACAATAAATACGGCAAGAAAAGCAACAATGAGAATCTCTTCTGACGCGATAGGCAACGACAATATCACTATAACCATGATTAAGAATGTTGCCGATATCTTATTACCTGTCTTAACTGATACATTTAATTTTTCCGTCATGAACGGAATATACCCCACTGCATGGAAAAGAAGCGTAATTCGACCCATCCCTAAGATCGGAAACCCGCAAGTGCGTAGTGATTACCGAACAATTAGTATGCTGCCTGCTGCTTCCAAAGCACTTGAATATATTGTTCATGATCAAATCACTGAACATCTTCATGAATTCAGCCTATATGACAAATTTCAATCCGGTTTCCGTAAATATCACAGCACAAACACTGTTCTAATTAAAGTAACTGATGACCTGAAATATGCCATCGACAGCATAAAGGCAACAATATTGACGCTACTAGATTTCAGCAAAGCTTTTGAAACTGTTAACTTTGACATATTGCTCAAAATAATGCAACAGCTTAATTTCTCAGATAGTGCAATGATATGGTTTGAAAGCTACTTAAGACAGACAGCAATATGTTGTCTGCACAAATGAAAAATCTTCCTGGAAACATGTCTCCGCGGGAGTGCCATAAGGATCAGTGTTAGGACCACTTTTGTTTTGTTTATATGTCAACGATATTTCGTCGGTTCTATCCTCCTGTAAACATCATTTCTATGCCGACGACCTCCAGCTCTACCTAAGCGTCAGACCCAAAGATATAAACGCTGCAATCGCTCAGATGAATGATGATCTGTCTTCAGTAGTGACATGGGCGAAAAACCTGGGGCTTAAACTAAATGCAAAAAAAAGACACACGTAATCTTAATAGCGCATCAGAAATTAATAAATTCAGATTTCCGAGAACGGCTGCCTCCTATTCTGCTCGACGGTATTCCGATACCATATCAGAAAACAGTTAAGAACTTGGGTGTAACTTTGGATGAGCATCTCAACTGGGCGGAGAATACAGCCGCAGTGTGTCGGAAGACGTCCGCTTGTCTCTATGCTCTCAAAAAGTTTGTGAACGTATTTCCACAGGACTTGAAACGCAAGCTCGTGCAAGCACTCGTTCTACCGAATCTCCACTATTGTGATGTAATTCAACAAGGCATGTGGAAACAACCGAAGGCTAGAACTAACTATGAATGCATGTGTGCTTCACACCTGCAACATTCGCCGATATGATCATGTTAGAGCTTCATACTCCCAGCTAGGGTAGCTGCGGCCGGACAAATTACTTCACCGACCCCTCGTCGCGCAAGCACCCCAGTATCTTGCTTCAGAGATTACCCACCTTTCATGACATCATAATCGAAACACGAGGGCACTGTTATTTGGTATTTAACTGTGCCCACTCAAAAAACAACAACTTTTGCAAACTCCTCCTCAGTTACCGATGTCCGCCTCTGGAACAAACTGCCCTTTACCTTGCGCAAAATTCAATCCCCTGCTGTTTTTTAGAAGAAGTTGAAGCATTTCTTACTATCAAACTCATAGCGTTTTCCACAAAATTAATGTCCAAACCAATCCTCTCCTCTGTCAAATAGCAAAGCTAGTGTCTCATATCTTGCTCCTTTCTTTTCTTCCTCTTCATCTATCTCTATTAAATACGCAATCTTTTTTTCCCTTTATATTTCCTTAATTATGTTACATCATGTCTCTATTCTTCTCCTCCCTTCACCATCAGTCTTCGTCATACTCCCTGTTGCTAGCACTCCTCTCTAAAATCTGTCCCTATCATAATGTCTAATTGTAACAGTACTTATCATCTACGAATATAAGCTCTATATGTATGTATTTTTCCAAGAGTGCCTTTGTAATTGCATAAAATTCGTAGCTTCCAACAGGTTTTTATCAGCTAGTCTAGAGACGATTCGGTTTTGTAGCATATTGGCGTACCTCGCACCCGTTACTCAGACGATTCTCAAACGGTCTCGCTGATGTGTTGCTGATCAGCGCCATTTGTTGTCCAGTTTTTGCAATTGTTTTTGGTTTCAGTAAAACCCGATATCGTTCAGGTATGTATGTCAAGTCTTACCTCTCTACACACACTATTCTATGAATTAATGCATTTTCAAATGTTAACAGACTTATGGGTCACCCTGTATAACGAATATAAGCTGTTACTGCGAACTGCTGTGTGAAGAGCCAGCCGCTGTGGCCGAACGGTTAGAGCCCCTTCAGTCCGGAACCGCACTGCTGCTACGGTCGCAGGTTCGAATCTTGCCTCGGGCATGGATCTGTGTCCTGTTCTAAGTCTAGGGGACAGATGAGGTCAGATGTTAAGTCCCATAGTGCTCAGAAACATTTGATTTGATTTTTGCTTTGTGCAAGAGCAGAGATCGCACAGTTATGCATGCCGTTTATGCTGATTCTTTGTTTCATAGCGTCTATCCCGTATTACGTATTCCTGTGTTTCGCAGGATTCAATTATGCCATCCCTGCCGCCACCTTCTTCAGTCAGCATGAGGAAGTAAAGTTGTGTGCGTCATATCTGTGAATCATGTACACATTGCTCTGTGTGTAAACATATTTTAACTGTCTCGGAAATGCGAGACCGACAAAATGTTTGCCTACACCATCGTAAGAAAACCGCCTAAGAACCGTACTTAGACAAGTATCACGTATATATCCGCACACACACTATAATAATTTCAATAGACAAGATAAAAATTTGGAGATAAAATATGGATGTCGATGTTGCTTCAACAAAGTGACAATCGATTGCTTTTAATGGGTATGTAAATGAAAGCTTCCGTTATAAGGCTTTTATTTTTAAATTCACTACCGGTTTCGGGCTAACAAAGGCCCACCACCAGGTGGAATTACTGAAAACAAAAAAGACATGAGCACTAAAAAGTAATTTTTACCTACGCTTGTATGCATAAAATAAAACAAATGAGGACTATCAATAGTACGAGTAAAAATCTAACTGCGGCCGTCCTAGATACGATGAAAAATGAGAGAGGCGACAGCGAATAATAAAACAGAGAAACAGCCTAGGTGAAGAGGCATGGTATAAGATACGAACCAGAATACTTACAACGTTAGCTGTGACTGTCGAGTGCCGCGAGAATGTATATGGCCGAGGCGACAGACGCAAGCGAGCGCCAAGGAGGGAGGGATATACCCCTAAGGAGGGAGCTACGTTTGTAAACTGTGAATGACGGCACCACGGCCATCTGTTAGTACCACTGGGACTGAATGGCATGAGACCGACTAGCCAGGGTGTACACGTTTAAACTGTCAATTTTAAATGAAGAACAGGAGAGGAAATATTATAAAATGACACAAACAACGCGAAAGGCGTGTAGAAAAGTATAATAAGACAAATTTTAAAGGATTACTGAAGACATAAAAATGTGGAAACAAAACTAACACGCAATAAAAACTAGTAAATTGAAACCTGGTAGCTTAAAGAGAGCAACGCAGAATAAAACCATAATGAATAACAATTTTCTTGCCATAAGTAATAGGCACGTGCTACTTAGTAGAATACATTCAGCAGCGTATGCCACAGTCAGAAGTTAATGGAACTATTAAATCTGTGCAGAATTCTATTGGAAGTATGATTCATCAAAGAGCGCAGAATAAAAACTAACTCAGTCATATAGTTTTTGCTGTAAGTGACAATCATATGTCATGAAGGCTATTTAGCATAGTTCCAGAAATGTGCCATAATCAGGAAATAATAAGACTTAAAGATAATCAAGGACGATGCCGCCTAACAGAGAAAATTACGCGAGCGGCCTATGCAACTTTATAAATGTGGTGACTCCTCGAGCCGCTGATACATTTGGTCTTGTATAAGTACCCCGAAGGTATCTTGCGTTGTCACAGAGGAAAAGTTTTATATATCGATCACGACCTCTTAGCAAGGAAGTTTTAACTCAACTATCTGTTCTGTTTGCATGTCGTGGCCTCGTTCTGCGGGGAAATTAAGTTTTCGCTGAAACTAAAGCCCTTTATGTTGCTTTTTTATTGATTGCATATCGTATTACGTGGTAAGTGCGTTTGATTACGAGACTGAGAAGGAACTTCTTGAAGACCAGGTTGCAGTTTCAATCTTTAGTAAAAATCACTTGAATGTGTGAAATCATAATTAAATCGACATCCTAGCTATAAACAGTCGTTGATATACAGCATTGGGGTCATGTTGAAAATGTGTTCCCTGACCGGATCTCGAACCCGGGATCTCTTGCTTACACTGCAAATGCTCTATCCATCTGAGCCACCGAGGACACAGAGGATAGTGCGCCTGCAGGGACTTATCCCTTGCACCTTCTTGTTCGATCGCACACTCTCAGCCCCAACTCGTACCGGACCTGGTGGATTAATCTGCCACGAGTAATGAGTCTGATGGGAAAACATCTGTTAGGAGCACAAGGAATGTAGTCGTGTGGACATGTTGGGAATGTGGGTCTCCCGGGGAGCGTACAAAGGATAAGTCCCTGCAGGCGCGCTATCCTCTGTGCCCTCGGTGGCTCAGATGGATAGAGCGTCTGCCATGTAAGCAGGAAATGACGGGTTCGAGACCCGGTCCGCGTACACATTTTCAATATGACACCAATGATTTATATCAACGCCTATTTGCAGCTACGGTATCGATTTAATTATCATTTCATTCTAGAGAAGCTGCACTGTCATCAATGGTATCTGTTCTTTCGGGAGCAGATACTACCCTAACTTGATAGTGTTGTGTTAAAAATTATGACAGGAAAAGTAATGGCCGCAAACGCTTCACCATGTGCATCACGAGATCGACAGAAAATAAGTGTCCGGAAGGTGCAGAGAACAACCTTCTATGGAATGTATGTATTACACTTCACAAAATGAACATCGTCTACATTTAAGAAACGTGCAACACAAGATGTTAACTTGTACTACGACCACAGAACTAAAAATGGTACGCCATAGTTGTTACAAAGGTTCGCACCATCAAGATCTAAGGCGAACTCCGTTGAAGTTACAAAACATGCCAGACCTTCAGCTAGGAATCCACTTTTAAAGAACGCACGTAGAATCATATTAGTGTAGTGGGGTGATGAGAGCTGATGGAATGTGATGGCATCCAATCGAATGCGAAACAGTTTGTCGTGGAGGTTATCGTGAAACTGGCTATCTTTTAAGACATAGCTACAGATAGTGCGATAATATGCTTTATAGTCACGGAAAAAAAATATCTAGAGGCTGAATTTTTCAGTGATTCCATGTGATATGAACTGCCATGTCACGCACTTTTCAGCAGGGATACTTTGCTCTCAAGGTGTATGATTTTTATACTCAGACGAGGTACCAAGGAAAAGCAACGTATTTAGTCTAGCTATTGGCTGAAAGCAGTATCCATGCGATAGTTGTAGTTCTCTTACACCCATTTACATTCTCTCACTTGCTGTGACGTAAATATTCCGTACTGCCCTTGTAAGATCAAGCACACGATAAAGAATCGTAGGGGACAGGGCACCCCCAACTTCTCGTAGCACAACAAAGCTTTCACATGCATTATCTCTACAAACAGCGATTAGTCGGATTTGAAAACAAATTCCTTACTGAACGACGAAATAAGTCTGTTTAAAATTTTCTGACCGATTTCACAGTTTGCTGTGCATGGTCGAAATCACGCCTAGTTAGAAATTTCGTTATCTTGCGTTTTCCAAATCCGTAACCCTGCTTGAAGTTATGTAATCATCCACTGCTTCCCTTGAAATCATTGTAATCTATGTTGCGCGAAATCTGAAGTTCATGTGATAAGGACTACCAGTCAACCCATGATAAGAAGATTGGAGCATTGCATTGATACCAATGGTCATCACCTCGAACACCTTCTGTAAATGGACGTTCATGCCACCGTTGAGTCCTTTGTTGACCTTAAAAAAAAAAAGGTTGACCTTCATGTCTCTGAAGCGACCCTACCTAGCTACAAAAAACCAACGTCATATTATGGCCCCCTTTGTCCCATGCAAATTTTCGCAGTTACTCTTGGTGGCAATAGTTAGTGACTCACCCTGTATAAAGGGCAGCATACCAAACGAAACATTTTTGTTTTACATAGTTACTCTACCACCTGCTACTTAAAAATAAACAGCATTTATTGAAAAATTGAAATTGTCAATGTGTAATCCTGGTTTTATTCGAAAATTGATAGTTTTTGACGTGGGACAGAAGGATAACGTATTAAAAATGGAAGACAATAGAGATTTATTACATAGCTCTTTCCCAAAAAAAAAAAAAAAAAGTAAAACGAAAAGAGACGCCAAACAAAGTATACCGAACATCGCTTCAATGCTTAGTCGAATTTATGTAAAAAAATATTTGTTCTACTCGTGAACAACTTCATGCTTATCAATCATAATAGGAAACTCTTGAATTTCATCATTGTGAAGAAGATGCTATTGAGTACATCGTAACAATAACAGTCGCATAGGTAGTTCACGTTTGTGCATGTATTCAGTGCTGGCATCAAAACTAGTTGCTTTGGTTACATAAAAGAGCGGAAGTTACGGTATCAACTAATTTGAACTACGTATAAAATGCAGTGTATATTTTGTAAGGGTATAAAATACACTGTGAACTAACACTGAACGATGTGCAGTTCTGATTATGTGGAAAACAATCAAACAAGGAATACATTCATTTATATGTCTTTCTCTACGAGCGCTATCAGATCTTCAGGCAACCCTATCATTTACTGTGTCAATTACGTACTGTACCAAAACTACTTAATCGTAGTTCTGCTGGGGCACAACTCTATAATCACAGCACAGCAAGCCCTGAGCACGTACACGTTCCACATATCGCCACCTTTCGGAGACTGGTAGTTGCAGTGCATTGAGAGCAACATGCCGACAGTTGGCACAAGCAGCTGGCTTTAATGACTGGAGAACCAATGGCAACGAGATGGGCTCAGAGAAACAGTGTGGCGCAGAGAGTAGGCACTGCTATTTCCGACCGAGAATCGAACCCGGTCTGGAACCGTGCGACTGCTACGGTCGCAGGTTCGAATCCTGCCTCGGGCATGGATGTGTGTGATGTCCTTAGGTTAGTTAGGTTTAAGTAGTTCTAAGTTCTAGGGGACTGATGACCACAGCAGTTGAGTCCCATAGTGCTCAGAGCCATTTTTGAACCCGGTCTGCTGCGTGGCAGTCAGATGCCCCGACTTCTCAGCTAAGGGGGCGGACTGCGTTGAAATGTCCACACGACACGTATGTGGTATAGAGCCACATGCTTCAGACTAAAATTAACATCTAAATTTGCATCCATACTCTGCAAACCACCGCAAAGTGCGTGGCAGAGAGTATGTCCCATAGTACCAGTTATTAGGGACTGTTTCTCTTCCATTCACGTGTTGAGCGAGAGAAGGATGATTATTTGAAAGGCTATGTCCGTACGGTAATAACTCGTACCTTGTCTCACGATCCTAACGTGAACAAAACGTAGGGGACTATAGTGTGTTCCTAGAGTCATCATTTAAAGGTGGTGCTTGTAGCTTTCTTAGTAGACTTTCTCGGGATAGTTTATAGTTTACATACATCTTCAAGAGTCTGCCAGTTCAGTTTCTTCAGCTCATTGTAACACTCTTTCATGGGTCAAACAAACCTTGACCACTGGTGCTGCCCTTCGCTCATACGTTAATATCCCTGTTACTCCTATAGAACGGGTCACACGATTGTTTTATAAGCAATCTTCTTTGTAGACTGATTGCACTTACCCAGCATTCGTTCCATTCCATATCCTTATTAAGTGTTACACCCAAGTATTTGTATGAGTTAGCCGATTATAACTGTGTCTCATTAATATTATAGCCATAGTAAAATACGTCTTTTCGTTTTGTGAAATGCACAATTTTACATTCTCAATATTTAAAGCAGGTTGCCAATCTTTGTACCACATTGAAATCTTATCAAGTTCTGGCTGAATATTTATGCAGTTACTTTCAGACAGCACTTCATTGTGAATAACTACATCGCATACAAAAAGTCTGAGTTTACTATTAACACTTTGCCGTCCGCACGTCTAGTACAAATATATTCGCTTGGCGCCGGCAGCGGTAGTTCAGATTACTTGGCTTGTCGCCAGCCGTTCTTGACATTATAAAGACATTATAAATTGTTACGTTTTACTAATCTCGTCGTTAGTTCTCTTAAACTCTCAACCCTGTTCCCCTATTTTAATAAAATTTCGAAGATACACGTATGTAAATAAATACAAAATGTTTGTTTCGTATATTTGTTTATTTTCGTTGTCTTTGGTACTTACTACTTCTCTTTCGTATGATATGCAGCAAAATAGTCTCCAAGATGTAACGCACATGGCTCATACATGGCAGTTCCTTCGTTTTCGTTTATTTATTTATTTATTTTATTTATTTATGCATTTATTTTACCTGGCAAGACTAGGGCCTTCAGGTCCTCTCTTACACCCAACCAGGCATACTCAGATTGAACGAGTTACAGTTTCTACAGAACATTAAGGACATATAACGTATTATGCAGTATTGATGTTAAAGAAAAAATAGAGATTATAACAGTAGTACAATGATAAATATAACAATAAAAAATAATTATAATAATCAAGAATAATAATGATAATAATAATAATAATAGTAATGACTATGTACATGAAAGTAAACATACTTTACTTTTGTGAATGTCAGTCCTATTGTTAGTTGGGAATTTTCTCGTTATTTTATGGCAGCTTGTGAGTTATTCTCATCGAGCAGAGACATAAGACGATAGAATGGGGTAAAAGAGATATACAGTATAAGAGTTAGATAGGTTAGAGGAAGAGAAATAGAATGGTAAAATTCGAAGCTGTGATGGAGAGGAGAAACAAAGAGATGAGAGGGGCACAACAATGGTGGCTATACCGTCCCTAATATGTAAGTCTTGAGTTCCCTCTTGAATGTTGAGTAGTTCTGGATAAGACGCAGATCACAGGGGAGCGCGTGTCATAGTCGTATGGCTGAGATGGAGAATGAGACGGAGAAAGATTTTGTGTTATGTAAAGGTACAGCCAAGATGCTAGACGTATCCGATCTGGTATTGCGATTGTGGAATGATGATAGGTGTTTAATGTGAGAAGATAAGTATTGGGGGGCACCAGTGGCTAAGAAATTGATGAAGTAAGCACATCGTGTGGAGATCGCGTGTCTTATGTGGGCGTATCCAACCTAGCTGGGAGTATGAAGGACTGATATGATCATACAACCGAATTTTGCACACGTATCTAACGCAAGCATTCATCACTAGCTCGAGTTCATTAGTTTCGGAAATAAGTATTAGCTGGTGTTGCTTTATGCGACAAGAACGTCTGTCAACCGAATCATGATGAGACGTATGCCATGTAGTGGCAACCCCCAAGTTTTGCTCAGAAGCAGGTACAAGCGTTTTATTCACGAATCACTCTTCATAAAAAATCGTGAAATCGGAGACTCTTGTAGTCTTATAGTCTGTATTGAAATATTGCCATGTACGGAACGCATTAAATAATGCGCAATTAAAGAGGTACATGAAAACCTTTTTTTGACTATTTTATAGTTTTTATGTATGTATGGTAATAACTCAAAAATTGGTCTGCCGATCCACTTCTTTCATGTATTTGTTGTAGTCTAATATACTTTCAGTTTTTTTATTTTGTAATTGGTTTTTCTACATTTTATCTGAGTGGCAGTCAAAGTGGCAGTATGTGTTGTAGAGATCATTCGTATCGTTTTAGTTTTCAAAGTTCTCCATACCTGTGAGAGTACTTCACCTTTCCGTCGATGACAAGCTTCAGACACATTGACTTTTCGGCGCTTTGATTTTTCCGGAAATCCTGTATTTTGCCGTATCGTTCTACAAACTCGATTTTTTTTTCAAGTAACTTATCTGCAAGTTCTACACTGATATAATAATTATACACGTAGAGGTGATGCCACTTTCCATAAGAAAGAGTCAATAGTTCCACCACTGTTTTAGCTAAAGGCTGTTCAGCACCGCTAAAAATCTTGAATGAGGAAATGTATGCCGTACTCTAATCACACAGCATCCGAATGAGTATTGGATATTTCGCAATTTTCGACGGACTGTAACCTTTAAAATGTAACCATCCGCGCCACGGTATCATTCCTTCATCAACTGAGATGTTTTGACTTGGATTAAAAGCTTCTATAAACTTTTTTGGAAAAATAATCAATTACAGATTGTACTTTTAAAAGGCCGTTGGCGTTATCCGGTTTACTGTTGTTGTCGGAAAAATGTAAAAATTATAATATTTGTCTGAATCTGTTGCGGGACATCGCTTTGCGAAATATCGGTGTCTCTATCAACGAATTCGTCGACCAATAATCATCGATCGTTGCTTTTTTTACAGTTCCTATAATGATATCAAGCCCAAACCTTTTTCCAAGTTCGGGTCCCGTAACGTCAACAAATTTGTTTTTTTTTTTTTTAAATCCAATTTCTTCTATTGAAATTTTGACTGTAGTACTTGTTGGTTTAGTTGCTAATATATTCAAGTAGATCGTCCCCAATATACAATTCTATGATATTTTTGACGCTCTGTGTATCTTTGGGAAATATGTTTGGACCGTGAGATCCTTCAAAGTTATTGTTGGTCCTCGCTAAATCAAAGTCTGACCACTGTACACTGTTGTCTTCTTCTCATTCATCCGAATCAATTGGTAATCGTAGTGATAGCCGAATTCTTCTTGGACGTATTTCACCATATTCCTTCGATTCTGCTTCACTTTCATATTTTTGATATTCAATGTCTTCTTCCCATTCGGTCAAGTCGTCCTAAACATCAGACAAGACGTTCACACATTCACCTTAGATAATCGTATCGTCTCTTTCGTCTGCCATGATGAAAAGGCACGTACTTGTTGACGTGTGTAACTTATTGGTACCTAAACAAAACACCAACAGAACGCAAAAAATACTAAAGTGCTGTCGGTGGCCACTGAGCTATACTATGCACACAACACCACTGTGGTGTCGCCAAACGGCGTAGTGTTAATGTTGTCTGCAAAGTCATTAATACACGACATGAACAGCAATGGTCGTAACAGACTTTTCTGGGAGAGATCCGAAGTTACTTCTACATCTAACGATGACTGTGCATCGAAGACAACATGCCAGTCACAAATTTCACCTGATACCCCATATTATAAAACTTTTGACACAGACCGTAGGCGTGGTACTGAGTCAAATGCTTCTCGGAAATCAAGAAATAATGCATCTATCTGACTGCCTTGATCTAATGCTTTTAGTATGTCATGTGAGGGAAGTGCATGTTGTGCTTCACATGATCAATGTTTTAGAAATCCATGCTGCTTGGCATGGAGGGGAGATTCACTTCAAGATAGCTCATTATGCTTGAGATCAGAATACATTCTAAGATTCTACAATAAATCGACGTGAAAGCTTTTTAACGGTAATTTTCCTATTCCTTTTGTAGACGAGTGTTACCTATGCATTCTTGCAACCACTGAGCACGGGTTCCTGTTCGAGGGGTCTACAATAGATTACAGTTAGAAAAGGGGCTAACTTAGCCTCTAATTCAATATAAAATCTCATTCGAATCCCATCGTGCCCTTGACCTTTATTCAGTTGTAGATATTTCAGCTGTTTCTCAACACCACTGACGCTAATACTTTTTTATTCATCTTTCCAGTGATACGAGGAGTAATTTGGCTCAATTCTCCTGGGTTTTTCTTTGTAAAGGAACATTTCAGCTTTTCTTTGCTGCCCTCAATTTCAGTTACTCTCTTATTAGCTAGGAACTGGACTCTTACTTCGGTGCCACTAACATCCTTTACATACGACCAGAATCTCTTTGAATTTTTGTGAAACGTCATTTGACAGCATTCTGCTGTGTTAGCTCTCTTGACAACCAGACGTGTTTCATTCAGCATCTATCTATAGCCCTACACTTTGTTTTACAGCTAGTACGCAATAATCTCTGTTTCGTTAAAAATTTCTTTACAGTGACTACATACCGTGGAGATTCCCTCCCTTTAGGGACTGTTCTAACCACTAAGTGATCAACTATTCTTTTAAACGTGAACCAGAGTACCTCTACGTGCTCCTGACGTATACTGAAAGTTTCAAGTCCCTCACTGAGATATGACACTACTGATTTTTAATTAGTTCACTAAACATATTTATCTTTCTACTTCTTTTAGTTGTCTGTACTTTGGTAATCATTGTTGTTACAAACGCGTCATGGCCAATGAACCAGTTTCGATGTGGACATCCGAAAGAGATCAGGTCGATTGCTTGCCATTACATCCATTATATTTCCATCGTGAGTGGGATTCCCAACTATCTGTTCCAGGTAGTTTTCAGAGAAGGCATTTAGTAAAGTTTCAGAATTTCACGGGATGCCTTATCAGGTCCACCACTAACAAAACTGTAATTTTTCCAGTTAATTGTTGAATGATTAAAGTCTCCACCGATGACTACTTTATGACTGGAGAACTAATGTATAAGTGAACTGATGTTTTCTCTGGAATTTTTGGTTACATCAGGAGATAGGTTTGGTGGGCTATATAAGTATCCAATTATTATTTTATGCCCACCGTTGATACTGAGTCTTGCTCAAACAGTTTCACACGCAGCTTCTATTTCTATCTTGGTGGATTTGAGTTTTTTTGTTTACTATGACAAGTACACCACCTCCATTTCCCATTTGTCTATCCTTAAGATATACACGTAAAATTTCCCCGAAAATCTGATTGCTAACAATTTCAGTTTTCAACCAGGTTTCTGTACTTATTGTTACTTAAGTTACACTGATTTTCGGGAGCACTTCAAAATTTTAATACCCTCACCTGCGGGAGGCAATTCTTTTCATTCATAGCTTAACGCTTTACGTTTCTGTCGCTGTTGATCAGCCTTCGTTAAAAAAAAATTAGTCATGTAACCAAGTAATGTTTTTGCACACCACAGTAATTTACTAGGGATGTTGCTGTTGAAGGTGGTATACCGTTGCCTGCGTCCGACCTTTGAACTGATTTCCCCATCCAATTATGGGGGACTTGCAGTTAATGTGCATTCCGAACAACGTAGCAACTCAGTACTTTTCACAGCAACCAACATTATCAGAGGTGAAAGACGTGTTATTTTACAGGTAAACGCCCTACAACTTACCGGTGGACGAACCCGAGAACTTTGGCTTAGTTGTCTGGTACTTTATTACTCTTTTTCCGATCTGTTCCTTCGTCGTTTTGTCGTCAGTGATTCGTTGCGGACTTCGCATGACAACTTTCAAATTTTCCACTCATTTCTTTATTACAGAGGATAATGCACGCAAATCGTTGACATGTAACGCGACATACCTACAAATACGTGTCATGAAGTTATCGTAAGCATGCCACGAAGAATCGTCTACGTATTGTGATACAAGGTAGATCAACCCGCTACTTAGCATACAATCATAATGTTCGGGTCCATCATTACACAATTAACCCTAGATTACTAAACACTGGTAAGATTTACGATTGCAGTTGGAATTTCTTTGCGGTTTCCGACAATCTGGACTCAGAAGCTACACCTCCTCTTGAGTTAGCAATAGATGAGTTATTTGATGCCTAACTAACTATTTGCTGAACTGGTAATCTTGTCGTAAATGCTACGAACGTTTAGTAATGGTGTTCCTGTTTTCTAATAGTCGTCAGATCTGTTTCGTCACCAGGAATTTATCTTAGTGTAGTATCTTAGATGAAATATCAAGCAGTTACAATTAGAGGAGTGTCAGTATATGTGACATTGGCCTTCTTCATTGTTAATCTTGGCTTTTGCTACTGAAAGTAGCACAAGATGAATGGCGGCGAGTCTGATTTCGACACTAACATACTGCGTGTTCTGCTTCAAGAAACTTTTAAAGAGACAGACAATGGAGAAATAATGAAGATGAAGATTTTCTTGAAGGAGATGATGTTGTCTGTACAGATGACAATGATGTAGATCCAGACTTTGAAGCAGCAAATGAAAACTAAGAATCCTAAGAAGAATTCCTGGGCAACAGTGAAAGGAAACAGAAGACTTTCTAATCATTTTGTGTGTAAACTACTCCTTGAATTATACGAGTAACAATTATACTAATTTGTATCTAGTACTTAACACAAATTATGAACACGTTTCCAACAACATTTTGACCAATAAAATTGCAATTAAAGGGTATAAAACACGACATTTTGGTCTCATTTTATATGTAACATACAGTTCGAAATTTTTTATTCCAGTTTACTAGTGCACAAAAATTACCACTTCATTCGAATAAAATCTGGAGTACTACAATATGCGATGGTTTAGTGGCAATGTGACGTGTTCCACCCTTTAGTGTTCTAGGGTTAAATGTAAAATCGATTGCCTGCTTACTTCTAATATAATACTACACTGAAACTTACCTTAATAAGAAATGAATACGAAACGTTGATATGAGTTTCGAATGAGTCGCACTCATCAGCTCTCCTCAAATGATACACGTTTCTTGAGCAACAGTCCGTGATGTTCTGAATACAAATTCCAAAGCGTTAGACGAACAAAGGCATCAGTTTGTTACCGGAGGACAGATTTATCCGATCATAACGAGCTTTCTCCGCGCGACTGGCGTTTGGGGAGTTAATTTAAAAGTGTTGACAAGGCCACTTTAGCGGAACAGACGAGGGCGACCTAACTCGATCACGCGGAGATGGGCGGGGCGGCCGGATCGGCTTAACGTTGTTCCGGCGGACAGCTGCCAATACGGCGCCGACATTAATTCTGCGCGTCAACAGGGCGCGCCCTCAAGTTAGGTGACAGAGCTCCACTAGAAACCGCGTTTCCTCTTTCCCTGTGGAACCGGACCACCCTGTTTACGGCGAGGTTGTTTGGAAAGTTTCCTCAGAAAACGTGAACTCACTGGAGTGGGTGTTGGGGGAAGAGTCTACACATCTTGCACGTGACTTGGTTTTTGGCGTTGCTACTCTCTCCAATGCTTATAATTTAGGACCTTACGTCCAAAGAACAATAACAATTTATTATTAAAACTTATCTTGAAACGGAACAAATAGTGATTTACTTGCGTTTAGAAACGAATTTCGGTTGTATAGAACCATCCTCATTCCAGTTTTATATATACAGTGATTCGCCAATTCCCTCAGTTCAACATGGAGGGAATTGTTTCTATTAGGTAACAGTCAATTAAGGAGCTACTCGTGTTGCATTACGCTCAGCGCGCTAACTTGCGAGAGAGGGCAGAGAACTAGATCTACGTCGTATTCTCCAGGGGAGTGAGAACACCCTATCTTGCAAATGTTGAATTTGCAAAATTTGTTTACCTTATTTTCTGGAACTATTATATCTAGTAATTTGAAATTTAGACAGCTGTTTTCTGCCTGTAGAGTTAGTTCACTGAAATAGAATCATTTTTTTCTGTTGGTATAAAAGTTACGAATTTTTGTACTCTTATGCAACTTTTAACTGTGGAAAATTAATCACCATGGTTCATTCATAAGTCAGTTCCAGTCAAGGTTCTAGTTCAGTGGCAACATTTAACTATTTTAAAACATTTCTGAAAATCTGTGTCATTGTTTCAGTGACCTGTGAGATAAAGGAACACATAACAGTGAAAATGTCAAATGACAGAAAACGCTATTAAAATAATTCACAAATATAGTTTATTTTATAATCCAAACTGTCCAGTAGAGTAATTTGGTTATCTTTTGGTTCCTCTTCTCCACCTAGAAGCCATTTCGAAGTTTTTTCCTGACAAATACATGCATCCGCGTACGGGTCCGTATGAGGTTGTTGAACGTTTTGATTCTACGCTCGACCGTGAATGCATTTTCAGAGATCAATATGCCAAAATTCTCTGTTTATTATATATTTCATCTGTAATTTCACTTACACATCTTGATATTTTTTCTTATGCACTAGCGGGTGTGCCTCCTTCATACTTACCAACTGTACAAATGTTAGAACTTTCACTTTTATCAACAGTTGATGAAGCAGAACCACTTTCACAAAACGTTTTAAGATTTTGTTTTTGTGAGTTCCACAGCCTTAAAGTGTTCTGAGAATGAAAATATGATCCAGGTAGGGTGTATATGCAGATTACAGCCTACGTGAACCATGTTTTCATTCTCAATACAAAAACGGTGTACGAAAATTGATTCCCATAGAAGTTACGCTTTTTAAATAATGACGCACTCCTAGGTGTCGTAGAAATTGCGGCACTTGGCACTAAAAGTAATAACAAGACAGATAAATTCCGATAGAGAAGCAAACGAAACTCAAAGCAATAATTCACGGATTAAACCGGCCAGCCTTTAGTTTTAGGCGGTTTCCCACGTTTTCTTAGGCCAAGGCTGGGCTGATGTCCAATCTCCACACCGTTAAAGAAGATTCGCAAACAATCAAAACATGGTAAGACACAGGATAAATTTATAGCTTTGGCGACTCCTTCCTTTAGGTCAACTAATGAGTGTGGTGACGGGAAGGACAACAGGCCAAAAGATTAAATTAAAATAAATTTGCCAAATAATAGTGACCATTGATGCCATACGAAGGGGTTAATGCCGCAAAGGAGGCTGAGGTTTGTCAGTTTCGGACAGCAAACGACACATCGTTTACTTTTTTGGTGCTCTGACAGAGCAGGGAAGGCCAAGATTTCGCCACGCGAGTGGTGCTGGTCGTGCATGCGTGCATAACTCTCTCTTCTTACTGCACACTTTCCCCACCGCCAAGTCACGATGTCTAACGTGAGCTTGAGGAGCGGAAAGGGCGGAAAACTGCAACCACACCCATTTAAACGGCAGTATGGTCGCACTGAATGTTACTTGGTTTTGAAGCATGTACATTTGAAATATGCGAAACAGGTACGTTCGAAATATGATTGAAATTACGTAACTGACAATAGACAGAAACACAACTGTTAGAATGGGAATGGTATGTGAAAGTGCATTTTATCTCCACGCTTATGTGCTCTACGCTGTACTGAGCTTTCCTGACTGTGAGAATGTAAATTTCATTCATCGGTCAGAATATAAACTGCCAATAACGTCAAACTAAACCAAAAGTGCATGAATTTACGTTACACAAAAACTGAGTCTCATGCAAAACTATTGACTTTAAATTTACTCTGGTAATAAAACAAAACTTGATCAGGATGAAAATAATGGTTCATCTGCTTGTTGTTGTTGTGGTCTTCAGTCCTGAGACTGGTTTAATACAGCTCTCCACGTTACTCTATCCTTTGCAAGCTTCTTCATCTCCCAATACCTACTGCAATTTACATCCTTCTGAATCTGCTTAGTGTATTCATCTCTTGGTCTCCCTCTACAATTTTTACCCTCCACGCTGCCCTCCAATACTAAACTGGTGATCCCTTGATGCCTCATAACATGTCCTACCAACCGATCCCTTCTTCTAGTTAAGTTGTGCCACAAACTTCTCTTCTCCCCAGTCCTATTCAATACTTCCTCATTACTTATGTGATCTACCCATCTAATCTTCAGCATTATTCTGGAGCACCACATTTCAAAAGCTTCTTCTCTCCTTGTCCACACTATTTATCGACCATGTTTCATTTCCATACATGGCTACATTCCAAACAAATACTTTCAGAAACGACTTTTTGACACTTAAATCTATACTCGATGTTAAGAAATTTCTCTTCTTCAGAAATGCATTCCTTGCCATTGCCAGTCTACATTTTATATCCTCTCTACTTCGACCATCGTCAGTTATTTTGCTCCCCAAATAGCAAAACTCCTTTACTACTTTAAGTGTCTCATTTCCTAATCTAGTTCCCTCTTCATCACCCGACTTAATTCGAATACATTCCTTTATCCTTGTTTTGCTTTTGTTGATGTTCACCTTATATCCAACTTTTAAGACACTGTCCATTTCGTTCAACTGCTCTTCCAAGTCCTCTGCTGTCTCTGACGGAATTACAATGTCATCGGCGAACCTCAAATTTTTCATTTCTTCTCCATGGATTTTAATACCTACTCCAAATTTTTCTTTTGTTTCCTTCACTGCTTGCTCAATATACAGATTGAATAACATAGGGGAAAGGCTACAACCCTGTCTCACTCCCTTCCCAATCACTGCTTCCCTTTAGTGTCCCTCGACTCTTATAACTGCCATCTGGTTTCTGTACAAATTGTAAATAGCTTTTCGCTCCCTGTATTTTACTCCTGCCACCATCAGAATTTGAAAGAGAGTATTTCAGTCAACATTGTCAAAAGCTTTCTTTAAGTCTACAAATGTTAGAAAAGTAGGTTTGCCTCTCCTCAATCTAGCTTCTAAGATAAGTCGTAGGGTCAGTATTGCCTCACGTGTTCGAACATTTCGACGGAATCCAAACTGATCGTTCCCGAGGTAGGCTTCTACAAGTTTTCCCATTCGTCTGTAAAGAATTCGCTTTAGTATTTTGCGGCCGTGACTTATTAAACTGATAGTTCGGTAGTTTTCACATCTGTCAACACTTGCTTTCTTTGGGATTGGAATTATTATATTCTTCTTGAAGTCTGAGGGTATTTCGCCTTACATCTTTCTCACCAGATGCTAGAGTTTTGTCAGGACTGGTTCTCCCAAGGCTGTCAGTAGTTCTAATGGAATGTTGTCTACTCCCGGAGCTTTGTTTCGACTCAGGTCTTTCAGTGCTCTGTCAAACTCTTCACGCAGTAGCGTATCTCCCATTTCATCTTCATCTACATCCTCTTCCATTTCCATAATATTGTCCTCAAGTTCATCGTCGTTGTATAGACCCTCTATATACTCCCTCCACCTTTCTGCTTTCCCTTCTTTGCTTAGAACTGGGTTTCCATCTGAGCTCGAGATGTTCATACAAGTGGTTCTCTTATCTCCAAAGGTCTCTTTAACTTTCCTGTAGGCAGTATCTGTCTTACCCCTAATAAGATAAGCCTCTACATCGTTAAATTTGTCCTCTAGTCATCCCTGCTTAGCCATTTTGCACGTCCTATTGATCTCATTTTTGAGACGTTTGTATTCCTTTTTGCCTGCTTCATTTACTGCATTTTTATATTTTCTCCTTTCATCAATAAAATTCAATATTTCTTCTGTTACCCAAGGGTTTCTACTAGCCCTCGTCTTTTTACCTACTTGATCCACTGCTGCCTTCACTACTTCATCCCTCAAAGCTACCCATTCTTCTTCTACTGTATTTCTTTCCCTCATTCCTGCCATTTGTTCTCTTGCGCTCTCCCTAAACTCTGTACAACCTCTGGTTCCTTTAGTTTATCCAGGTCCCATCTCCTTAAATTCCCACCTTTTTGCAGTTTCTTCAGTTTTAACCTACAGTTCATGACCAATACATTGTGGTCAGAGTCCACATCTGCCCCTGTAAATATCTTACAATTTAAAACCTTGTTCCTAAATCTCTGTCTTACCATTATATAATGTATCTGAAACCTGTCAGTACCTGCATGCTTTTCCATATATACAATCTTTTTTTACGATTCTTGAACCAAGTGTGAGCTATGATTAAGTTGTGCTCTGTGCATAATTCTATCAGGCGGCTTCGTCTTTCGTTTCTTACCCCCAATCCATATTCACCTACTACGTTTCCTTCCCTCCCTTTTCCTACTGACGAATTCCAGTCACCCATGACTATTAAATTTTCGTCTCCCTTCACTACCTGAATAATTTCTTTTATTTCATCAATTTCTTCGTTATCTGTAGAGCTAGTAGGCATATAAACTTTTACTACTGTGGTAGGCGTGGGCTTCTTATCTATCGTGGACACAATAATGCGTTCACTATGCTGTTTGTAGTAGCTTACCCGCATTCCTATTTTCCTATTCATTATTAAACCTACTCCTGCATTACTCCTATTTGATTTTGTGTTTATAACCCTGTAGTCACCTGACCAGAAGTCTTGTTCCTCCTGCCACCGAACTTCACTAATTCCCACTATATCTAACTTTAACCTATCCATTTCCCTTTTTAAATTTTCTAACCTACCTGCCCGGTTAAGGGATCTGACATTCCACGCTCCGATCCGTAGAACGCCAGTTTTCTTTCTCCTGATAATGACATCCTCTTGAGTAGTTCCCGCCCGGAGATCCGAATGGGGGACTATTTTACCTCCGGACTGTTTTACCCAAGAGGACGCCATCATCATTTAACAATTCAGTAAAGCTGCATGCCTTCGGGAAAAATTACGGCCGTAGTTTCCACAGGGCACTGATATTTTCGAACGAAATACGTTAGTCATCCTCCAAGAAGCTTACTGTACTCTTATCCTAGCCTTCCAATCACAAACCGTTGTTGTGGTAATCGATCTCAATCTTCCACTTAAATATCAAACTCCCTGAAGTCCGACATGGAAAGCAGGAACTTCATATTTTCTTGAAACTCCACAGTCAGAGAACTTCACTAATTCCCACTATATCTACACTACTGGCCATTAAAACTGATACACCAAGAAAAAAATGCAGATGATAAACGGGTATTCATTGGACAAATAAAATATACTAGAACTGACATGTGATTACATTTTCACGCAATTTTGGTGCATAAATCCTGAGAAATCAGTATCCTGAACAACCACCTCTGGCCGTAATAACGACCTTTATACTCCTGGGCATTGAGTCAAACAGAGTTTGAATGGCGTGTGCAGGTACAGCTGACAATGCACCTTCTACACGATTATCAAGAGTAGTGACTGGCGTATTGTGACGATCCAGTTGCTCGGCCACCATTGACCAGACGTATTCAATTGGAGAATGTGCTGGACAGGGCAGTAATCGAACATTTTCTGTATCCAGAAAGGACCATACAGGGCCTGCAACATGCGGTCGTGCATTATCCTGCTGAAATGTAGGGTTTCGCGGGGATCGAATGAAGTGTAGAGCCACGGGTCGTAACACATCTGAAATGTAACGTCCACTGTTCAAAGAGCCGTCAATGCGAAAAAGGGGTGACCGAGACGTGTAACCAATGGCATCTCATACCATCACGCCAGGTGATACGCCAGTAGGGCGATGACGAATACACGCTTCCAATGTGCGTTCACCGCAATGTCAACAAACACGGATGCGACCATCATGATGCTGTAAACAGGACCTGGATTCATCCGAAAAAATGACGTTTTGCCATTCGTGCACCCAGGTTCGTCGTTGAGTACACCATCGCAGGCCCTCCTGTCTATGATGCAGCGTCAAGGTTAACCCCATCCATGGTCTCCGAGCTGATAGTCCATGCTGCTGCAAACGTCATCGGACTGTTCGTGCAGATGGTTGTTGTCTTGCAAACGTCCCCATCTGTTGACTCAGGCATCGAGACGTAGCTGCACGATCCGTTACAGCCATGCGGATAAGATGCCTGTCATCTCAACTGCTAGTGATACTAGGCCGTTGGGTTCCAGCATGGCGTTCCGTATTACCCCCCTGAACCCACCGATTCCACATTTTGCTGACAGTGGTTGGATCTCGACCAACGCGAGCAGCAATGTCGCGATACGATAAACCGCAATCGTGATAGGCTGCAATCCGACCTTGATTCTGAGTCGAAAACGTGAAGATAAGCATTTCTCTTTACACGGGGCATCACAACAACGTTGCACTAGGCAACGCTGGTCAACTGCTGTTTGTGTATGAGAAATTGGTTGTAAACTTTCCTCATGTCAGCGCGTGGTAGGTGTCGCCACCGGCGGCAACCTTGTGTGAAAACTCTGAAAAGCTACACATTTGAATATCACAGCATCTGCTTCCTATCGGTTAAATTTCGCGTCTGTAGCAAGTCATCTTCGTGGTGTAGCAATTTTAACGGCCAGTAGTGTAACATTAACCTATCCATCTCCCTTTTTAAATTTTCTAGCCTACCTGCCAGATTAAGGAATCTGACATTCTACGCTCCGATACCTAGAACGCCAGTTTTCTTTCTCCTGATAACGAAGATTGTAGTGGAACATTATATTGTGTGCAGTCAAATAAATAGTCAAATAAAGAACTTGTCGAGAGAAAACTCATAGCCAGAGTCGTTAACCATAATAAGGATCCTATCCTTTCACCATAAATTCCTAGAAAGTGAGATGTGAAAGACATATTCCAAATTACATTTACAGTTCATTTTCAGTCGAGTGATTATTTTAATAAAAGGCAATAGTTAGTTGCTCAAATATCATTGCACTCCTACTTGAGACAATCAGTTCAAATTAAGAGTTATTTAAAGTGAAATTAATATTCTATAACAAAAGTTTCGTGTGGTCAAAGTAGCTTTAGAATTTGACTCTGTATTTTGTAAATGATATGTAACATTACTACTGTACAATAGTTATGTTTCGTAAATGATATTGTGTGCATACGTCTACGTATTTTTAATAATGAAAAATAGTTGCAATGAATGAAAGTTTTTACCGCATTTATTCGAAAGACAGTCAGGTACATGGTAATAAGTGAAGAATAACAATCAGTTTTGGCCACGACTGAGCACATTTTCAAACAGGCAACATTATAGTGAGTTAAGTAACACACCATTTTTTCCATAATATGTTGCTATTCACTGAACATTCTGATGATAAATAACATCATTGCACTCCAAATTAACGATTTTCGTTTTCATCTCACACGTATTCTTTCAAGTAAGTTAGCGCTTGTGCGTTTTGTCCGGCTGCTCATATACCTTTTTCACGTGATATGTACTTGTTTCCAAATCATTAAAATTACTTACTAAATAACTTTGGCTCGTGTTTGGAATTGGTGAAAGTTTTTTCTGCAGTCTGCATTCATTCAGACCAATTTCTGGCGTACAAAATCACGGCTAACCATACTGGAACTTCAATTTTTTTACAAATTTTTACATTTAGGTTGTCAGCAGTAACAATCATTCGTGCGGTGGCATCAGGTTGCAACGATTTATGTTCTATTGGTAAGCAACGCTCTTCGTATTCAATGCCTGGTTTCCACTAACAGCGGAACATTACATACGACTGTTGCAATGAAACCTTATGTGCCAGCGTAGAGAATAGGTACGTTATACCATGCTAGTCTGGTAGCTTCTCGAAAAGAGAGGTGACTCTTAAGACTTTTCACCATGTCACTAGCTATTTCTCAGCCCTTGGAAGTAGATAATCACTTGCACTATTAGATACAGCTTACTGCATTTACCTGGAACTGCTACCTGGCAGGGTAGTTAGTCATTTGAAAACGGTTACGCTCCTTCGTTCGATCAAATGAGGACTTATGTTCAACCTAGCGTGTGAGGCGTGAGTGTATTGAGTGTTACAATGTGGCATTGATGAGAGAATAAAGAGGGAGTAAGCCGGTGTTGTCAGAGAAAAACTGACATACTTCCAAAGACTATGGATACTCGGATCTGCCCAGAACATCTCGGTTCCCAAAGATAATGGGATTGCAGTGTATGCAGACGTGCTGGAGACTGGAAGAACTCGAAGAGATGGGATGGATCTTTTTTGGAATGTGTTGTACGAAACTCCTCCATCCATAGCTCCGTAGCCAAGGTATTTGGATGTTATGTGCGTGAGTCGGCTTCTGTCCCTCGTACTGCCAGGGACTGTGCCTCAGTTGGAGGACTGGATTGAGTCCACTCATCATCGTGGTGCAGTTGACGAACTGCTTGAAGGGCAGTACCGACTCGAAGGTCCAAACAGCTGATGGCCGGTAGCATGGTGTGCTGAGCCAACACCCCAACAGCAACCAGATGACGCCACTGGCAGAGGATGACACTTTAGTCGGTCTGTCCTGATTATCCCATCTGGACCAGAACGCGGAGCTTTGCTTAGTTACTTGCTTGATTATATAGAGCTCATTAGGTTAAACCACAGTTGCTAACTGCATGCCGCTGTTAGCAGTAGTGTAATAGAACTCTTGATCTGTCTTTCATTTTGTTTTTCTCTTTACTTGAATAATCTCTTAATTACTGCCTTTCATTCACAGTAGTAATGCATCCTTACTTGCTAATTTCTTTCTCAACTACACAATAAATATCCTGTCTTCTTTAATCTTGTGATGGAAGGCTTCGGTTTCTCGAACGTTTTTCCATCGAACAAAAACATTTCGTTCTATGGATATGAAGAAAAAAGCGCTTACATTTAACATGATCCAGAGAAGAAACACTTTCCATTCCGAGTACACCAGCGCAGAATTTACTTCCGTGCTATATTTCTATTCGGAGCAGAACTCTGAACTTTCTGTTCGAAACCCTTTAACGCTTTCCTTCTCCCCCGTTCCTTCATTATTCCTTTTTTGTCTCTATGCGAATGAATATGAAAACTCACACAAACGCTGCTCCTAAATTGTAAGCAGATAGCGTGCATATTCACACACATGTAGCACCACCAAACGACCCGTAATGCGCGCTTTTTCAAATGCAAATTGCACTGCACTGCTTTGAAGAAATCCGTATCGTATAAGAGGGCTCTGAAGATAATTCCGCGGTAAAATGCATCTCCATAAACGTAGCTTCTGTGATGAGCTTTTTTAGAGCCTGCCTTTATGATCACAGTCTTTTGAATGGAGTCTAGAAGGATGTACGCTTCGCGAAGAGACTACCTTGCTTTTTTTCTTTTCAGAACGCTCTTAAGAGCCGCTACGTCGGTGAAACAGCTAATAGCAGTTAACAACTAACGGAAATTATTTCGCTCTTGTGCCCGTGTCTTTGCAAATTCCGTATTTTTAATTTTTAGCAGTGTTATTTTGAAAATCTAGTGCTGAAAGAAGAAAGCACCGTTGAATTTTGAAGTACGTGAGTTTTGATGATAATTCTCTTGTTGATAAATGATTTTGGGTAGTGTGTTGATTACAGATCCGGGTGAAATACATGGAAACGCATATATTTTTATTCACAGAGTTCTTGCCGCGTTAGATTTGCCAATCTCAAGCTTTCAACGACTTCCTCCGTCGTGACCTCCTGATGATAGAGACCGAGAAAATCGTCGAAAGCTCAAGACAAATCTAACGGGACTAGAACGCGAATCATTTATTCAAGAAAGTTACCGTGAAAAACTACGATCTGAAGTAGATAATCGGCCAGCAAAACGAAAGTAACGTTTTTTAAGTCGATATTGATTGGGGCAACATTTTTAATACAGTTGTACGACTAATGACGAAGAAGATTGTTAAGTGAATGGTTGGACTGAGACATAGTAATACACAGAAGCAGGCATGCTGAAACTCTTTATAAAATTATTTGAAAACTAACCGAGATATATGATGACACATATTCAACGCGGCCGTAACACCAACATCATGATTCGTTAAATGTTAATACAGCATCTGAAAGCACCATTCATAATGCAGGCAGTGTCAGCCTGCAATCAAATGAGGCATTAGCAGTTATAGATGAAACATATTATCAAAGACAAATAGAGTGAAAAAAATCATTGGCGGAACATTTCATGTAACACATGGAGTATTGCATTGTGTCATAATATCAATCAGGTGAACCATAACAGAATACGAAAACAGTGAGCATGCAGTAAAAGTCGTATATAATGAACTGTGACTGTTCATAAGCTTTAAGGAAAAGCGTCTATTCGTAAGTAACCAAAATTGTCTACAGTCTCCATTTAGGTACTAATCTGTTTCCAAGTTTTTAAGAGAGACAGTAGCTCTGTCTTTTACTAAAATTACTATTTCTTACATAGATTGTTGTATCTTAAATTACTCTTATAATTACCTGAACCGTTCTTTAACACTGAATGTATACATTGTGACTCAGATGAAGATAATGCCATTCAACAAATAACGCTATAGTACAAAAAATAGATTTACTTAAATATTTTGTAATATGGCTGTTCCTAGGCCGACAATCAACAGGCGACCTCAGTCCATAAACAATGTCAGATATACACTATATTTTCATTGCAGTTAAACTGAAAGAGTTGTCACTTCATTTGGAAATAGCGTAAATTTGGCAACGTTAGGAAGCCTTCGTCATGACGTAAGGAAGCTTTCGTCACGATGTAAGATCTATTGATGTCAAACATTTTGAAGGAGTTGTAGAGGAGCTTTCTGAAAATGGAGCGCAGTTTTGTTTTCCATTAGAGGCCTAGATAAGGAAAAACATCTTTCTATCTTTTCTTTTCTTTTTTAGTTATCTGTCTCCTGACTGGTTTTATATGGTCCTCCACGATTTTTTTTCTTTTTTGTAGCCTTGCAAACGACGTCCTCAATTAATTGCAGGATATATTCCAGTCTTTGTCTTCCTCTACAATTTTTGCCCTCTACATTACCCTCTCGTACCATGGAAGTCATTTCGACACGTCTTAACAGATGTCCTATCACTCTGTCGCTTCAACTTTTCAGTGTCTTCCACATATTCCCTTACTCTCCGATTCTGTGCATAGCCTCCTCATTTCTGACCTTATCAGCCTACCTCATTTTCAAAATTCGTCTGTAGCAACATACCGCAAATGATTCGATTCTCTTCTGTGCTTGTTTTCCCACACTACCATACAAGTCTGTACTCCAAACCTATATTCTCATAAATTTCTTCCTCAAAGTAAGGCCAATGTTAGATACTGGTAGACCTCTCTTGACCAGGAACCCCTTTTTCGCCAGTGCTCATCTGCTTTTGATGTCTTCCTTGGTCTGTCCGTTATTAGTTATTTTGCTGCCTAGCTAGTGGAACTCCTTAACTACATCTACTTCATGACCGTCAATCCTGATGTTAAGTTTCTCGCTGTTCTCGTTTCTGCTACTTCTCATTACTTCCGTGTTTCTTCAATTCCTTCTCATTCCGTATTCTGTAATCATTACACTGTTCATTGCATTCAGCAGATCATGTAACTTTCTTCAGTTTCTCTCAGGATACCAATGTCATCAGCGATTCGTATCAGTGATTATTATTATTCACGTATAGGTGCAATAAGACCACGAGAATTACAATAAATCAATGTCGCTTTTAATAGATGGCCTTTCTTTGTGTCGAAATTTGTTTCATCCTTTCAGAACGAAATCTCTTTTTTTATCAGACCGCTATGTTCCGGACCGTTTTCTAACTTCCCTCTGAGCAACTATCGAACGAAATATCTTTTTCTGTTTGTAACGTCTGCCTGATTTATATCGAATACTTTAAAGTAGTCCTTAATCGCAGCGATCCAATTAAAGGCCTCAGTTTTGGCATTACTTCTTTTTTCGTAGAATTCTACTACTTGTTTTGTCAACGTAGTGGATAGCTTTCTTTTAATGTGCCCATAAAATTAAAGTTTTTGTTTTCACATGTCACCAAGTATATCTGTGTATTCTTCTATTTCCTTACTACTTTCCACCCTATCAGTTTCTCCATCAGTAATTTTGGGACCTAATGTTTTCGTAATAATCTTTCTTTCCTTCTTATGAATTTCTTCAGTATTCATCTTATTTAAAATTAAATTACTAACAATCCATATTATGCGCTTGGTAAATCATCCATATCATTCATAACGCAGAGTAATTCATCATCGCCTTCACTGAGGATAGCAATATCTTGTTGTAAGTAAACTTTCACCCTGAGTTTTATCCCCCTGGTCAGCGTATCTTTTATTTAGGACGTTGCTTTCCGATGTGCAGATTAAACATCAGACGTGAAAGGCTACATTCCTGTCTGACACTCTTCCCAATCGCAGCAAATCTTTATTTATTTCTTTCTACCAAAAAATATAGTATTTTACACATTTTTTTCAGTAGTTTACACATACTATTCTGAGAATTTCGAACATCTCGCATCGTTTCACATTGTCGGACGCTTTTTGTTGGTAGACGAATCCTATGAACGTGTCATGGTATGATGTACCGCACAGCACAATAAAAGTGTTTCAGTTGAATTGATTCTGTATTATTTTGCTTCCCCCTATCCTTGACATTAATGCTACGAAATTTGGTACTCGTATGGTAATTAGTTTCAGTGTTATAATGTGTTAAAATGGAAAATTTAATTATAAGGACTAATTATAAGTAGAACTGCGAGTCTGTCTTTCTTACCTAATACCCTGGTCTCAAAAGCAATTATTCCTGTTCTTATCCGCCTTCTGAAACACAGTGCTAAATTGTTAGTAAAATAACCAACCGAAGCTCAAGTAGAAAACCCCAAGGCCAACGAGATGCAGTGATTAATCTCTTACAATGAAGTTCAGGCATTCACTTTCATCTTTTAATCGTAATTCAAACCACGAATGTTGTCACACTATCCTAATTAAACATACTTTGTCTCACAAGACCAAGATAGCTTGTGATTATAACGTATCCGAGAGGCTGTATTTATTCACTGAAATAACACCATATTGTGGCCAGTGGAAGTATGATAATCATAAGATATGAACAGATAAATAAGTCTTAATGTAACCAAAAGAGATTTCAACTAATAAATATCCTGAAACGAAAATAAGCTAACGGATTTCAAGATATTTATCTGACGATTTTATTTTTGTGGGAGTCGGCAGCCTCATTGTATTTTGAGAACTAAAATATGAACCAAGTAGCTTTATCTTAAGTTCCGTAAGATACTGGTAGCCAATCACTATTGATGCCAGTGCTCTTAAGCTGTGGAAGGACAGAAAACATCAGCCAAAGCGTGGTTGCTGTTCAAGGAAGGGAAAACGACTTTTCCCCAGCAATTTCTTCACCAATTGTACAAGAAGAGTGTTGTGACGTACACAAACAAGGAAGGAGAGAAGTTGTGATGGCCGGTGACAGAAATTTAAAATGATCTGTACAGTAAACTTCCTAACTAATAGGGCATTTTATTCCTAAAAAGAAAATAAACATGACTTTCCTTGCTTCCTGTGCCTGCTGTGCAATTCCGTTATACACTACTACTACTCGCAGAACGCAAGCTATGTATCGTCTTCCTATTAGTCAGTACTGATGCTCTCGAAGACAGAGACCGAACTGGGTCCGACTAGCGATGGGGGGCTGGTTGAATCAGCGTTGACACGGGGTGGCGAACTCTGTCTTCCTGCAGGTGTGACGCTGCCCGCTCTTTCCACTGGTGTGTGGGTCATCCACTACTTGATGGCGTTTCGCGGCGCTAAGTCGGTCGGTGTGCAGGCAGTGCTTCAGGACTGCACAGACTGTAGCTTTAAAATAAATTAGCTTCAACGGAAATTTTCATTTGGCGAGATTTTTTGAAGCGCTTAGTCTGTCGAATGGCCTTCCTGTCCTGCCTCTTCCTCTGTTATGCAGTGTGCTTCTGCTTCCCGGTACACTCATCTTCCTTAATCTATCTGCAAGCTCTAATCTTCAATAACTCCTACACATTTCCTTCCGTCCCATTCCATCCAGCACTAATTTAGCTACTTCATGAACACGGTAACGCATGTCCTACTAAATTGTCTCTCCTAGTGGTCGTATTTTCTGCAGACACTTTCCTAATCGTATTATTTTACTAACTGGGCTCTCCCAGGGCATTTTGCCACGATTGCTTCGACTGTGTTGAAAAACTTTCGGTGGGATGTCATAACACATACTCCATAATCCTCCAGATCTCTTTCCATGTTATTTTTATTTCCCTGGAGCCCTAAAGAAAGACATTCCTGGCCATCGATTTGCTTTTGAACAAACAGGTGAGCGCCTGGGTACAATTATGATACGGTAGGAAACTGTACAAATTTTTCCACGGAAGTCTATGAAATTATTGAGCGTCTTGTCTCCGTTAGGGTGATTACTTTTTAAAAAATTAGCAGTGTACTTCTTTTTCTCCGTCTTGTCTTTGTTTGAATGCCCCTTATAATTTTATCCCACTGTCTGAGCTTACTTGCGTATGACCGGAAATTCTGGCGAAGCGTGGCAAAGCTGTGTTTGTCAATTGGGAAGGACTTAGCTTTAGGGAACTGAGAATTTTAAAAAAACGTTGAGACTCATGTACGAAGCTACTTTCAAATAGCTAGAGGTCGTATATGAATATATTAATTTTATCACAGATTATTATTATTATTATTGTTATTATTATTAGATGATCCTAATTTCCTATCACATACTCATTAAATTTAAATACCTCATTATAACCGTGAGAAACGTTGAACCATCTTTCAGAGGACATTGAACATTGGCGCATTATTACGTGTGCACGTTAATCTCTCCATTCCCTGAACGCCCCTTTGGTTGGGCATGTAAATTTATCGAAAAAAATTCTCCATTAAACGCGTTTGTAATTTACTGTTTGCAGATTGCCCTGCACTGCTGAACTCGTGAGCGCAATAGGCTGGCCTCGGCTCAGCTTTAACCGCCGCCTTATCCTCTGTCCTTCGGTGTCACTCCGTAGTGGAGACGTACCGCATTGGTCCGTTCGACCAGCGAGACAGTAGCTGCCATCTCCCCAAGGGGTCCGGAAGCCCTGCCCTGCTCCCTGCGACTGGCTACGGCTTCGTTAATTAGCGGCCGACCCTGTGCTCGGCCAGAGGACGTAGCTGGAGCTGCTGTCAACCTGCTGCAAACCCTCGACTAAGTGGCTGTAAATACCTAAGCCACAAGTCGGAGGCAGCGCGAGCGCTTTGAGTTGCTGCAAAGACACATTTCTGCTACGGGTCTTGTTACCAGTATATTTTATTTGCAGGCTTCGTTAACAAGAAGTAATGATGTTTCAACAACAACAATGTTTAGAAGCTGAGGAGAATTCTGACTTAATAAATGAAATTTCTGACAATGACGAAGAAAAAAAGGATTAAGACGACTATCAATCTAAAACTGACGTAAGCGTAGTGACACATATCGATGTGGTTGTATCTTACTATGACGTTACCAGTGATATTCTCCTATTTCCACGCGTAATCCATTTTTCATGTCTCCAATTCCAAAAATCAATAAAGCTCTTTAAGATAGATTCCTGTTTTTTTTCTAACGTCTTAGGAGATACAAAAAATTGACAAAGTGGAGGACAAAATGTCCTATGAATATGTGTTCCGAAAAGCATATTTGCCATGGTAGATGCCGCTGACGAATGAGAGCTCTTCTGAGCACATGCCGTGTGTTCCTTGTGTGTTCCAGGCTGTGTGACTCAGGTGGCGTAATATAAGCAGCAGAATGGTGCGGTGCATTTGGAGGACCAAGGTGAGCAGGATATTGAGAGGAACACTAGTACAAGCTCCATATCCGCTGTACGCACAGTCCTCCACGTACATTCACGTTCGTCTGTCTGAAAGGATCGTCACTCTGAAAGAATCCATGATCACACAAACTCCCAAATAGAGCTTGGAATGTGCGATGTGGCTGGTGTGTATGATGTTACTTGTTTTGGTACAGTCGTTTCCATCCGCTTGACTGTATGCAAGCATCATCTCGCCTTGTTCCCGTCATGAATACCGCGCTGTTCTGCTGCTTGCAGGATGCTGTGACAGCCACACAGCCTGCAACAGACAAGGGACACACGGCACGTGCTCAGAGAAACTGGAATTCTCAACACCATCAACCGCTAAAACGATGCATTTCCGGACTCTTATTCATAGCGCGTTTTTTCTTCCATTCCCAGACAGGATCTGTTGGTTGGTTGGTTGATTTTTGGGGAGGGGACCAAACAATAAGGTCATCGGTCCCATATTATGAGAGAAGGATGGGGAAGAAAATCGGACGTGGCCTGTCAAAGGAACCCTCGCAGCATTTGCGTGAAGCGATTTAGGAAAATCACGGGAAACCTAAATCAGGATGGCCGGACGCGGGTTTCGTCCTCCCGAATGCGAGTCCAGTGTGCTAACCACTGCGCCAGCTCGCTAGGTAAGGATCCGTCCCTGCATTGTGTCGGTTTTGTTACTGTTTACTCTGTATAATGTTGGCGAGTCGACTAGCTGTTTCTTCCTTTTGAGGAGCAAAATGATTACCCGTTATAAGTGAAATCAGAAGGACCGGACAAGATCGCTCAAATGGCTCTGAGCACTATGGGACTCAACTTCCGAGGTCATTAGTCCCCTAGAACTTAGAACTAGTTAAACCTAACTAACCTAAGGACATCACACACATCCATACCCGAGGCAGGATTCGAACCTGCGACCGTAGCGGTCTCGCGGTTCCAGACTGCAGCTCCTAGAACCGCACGGCCATTTCGGCCGGCCTACGAATACGATTGCTGTGTGTTAACGACTGCGTCACACTGCGCATTTTCACTTTCCTGCCTCAGGTCTGTCTACAACTTGTTACAAACTTTTACACTACAATGAAAACTACATTCTGTGTACTAAATAAAGATGCTTGACTATATAGAAAATATTTTAACTTCTAGTCGGAGCATTTCCAATTCCAGCATTTTCCGTACAGTTAAAATAAATACCTTTGGCCAAATGGAAAAATCTGACGTATTTGATTTATTGCTGCATATTGTTCCTCCTTTTGCACATCTGCATAACAGATCAAATATTTCAGGCAGTGACTCTAGCATTATACAGTATATAGGAACCCTAGCAGACATATTGTTCAATGCTGTTCAAAATAAAGCTGGAAGGATTCGTAACGTTTTTTTTTTGTACTATTGCTAACTCTGTATGTTCGCCCCGATAGCTGAGTGGTCAGCGCGGCGGTCTGTCGCACCAAAGGGCCCGGGTTCGATTTCCGGCTGCGTAGGAGATTTTCTCCTCTCAGGAACTGTGTATTGTTTTGTCCTCATTATCATTTCATCATCACCAGTGGAAGGCAACGGGAAACCACCACTGGAATCACTTCCCTAGACGCTCATGCGATGGACCTCTCTGACGAGGCTTCCCCCATGACGAGACCTGCCGTAAGGCAGAACCCAACTTTTTTTTAACTTAGGCTGGATTTCACTTAAGTCCTTCTCATGGAAAGAAATTCGAATGTTGTCTTTCTGATCTATAATTACTCTGTAACGGCTGCTCCAAAAATTGCTAATTTCGTTGTGCTATTTTTACTATAGTGTTTCCCACATTAAACTTCTAAATGGACGTTCAGCGTCTTGTGGGATTTTCACTGTCGCCTTTGGCAGTGGAACTAAAAACGTAGTTTTGGCCATCACTCATTGCACGTACTTTGCTCGTAGTCTACACGTAAGGCTTCTAATTCGCCGTAAACGGTCAGACCGCTACCCAAACACACTTATTTCTAGAATTTTTGCTCTAAGTCACTCACACATTTAAGATTCGGCGTTACTTGCTTTCCAAAATTTCTGCAGCTCTGCGTCGTGAGTAACATGCAGTTGCGGAACGGCGTTTATATCAATACAACAATTCGACAGTTTGCAACGATTTTGATATTTCTTATTACTAGATTCGTCAGGTTGCAATAGTAACAAAAACTCGAAAAATACGAAACCCAACCCATACACATTGTATTGTCGGAACCCGTCTCCACTTTCAACGCGTGCTCTTCAAATGGTTCAAATTGCTCTGAGCACTATGGGACTTAACATCGGAGGTCATCAGTCTCCTAGAACTTAGAACTACTTAAAACTAACTAACCTAAGGACATCACACATATCCACGCCGGAGGCAGGATTAGAACCAGCGACCGTAGTAGTCGTGCGGTTCCGGACTGAAGCGCCTAGAACCGCTCGGCCACAGCGGCCGGCCCTCGTGCTCTACTGTCCGCCTAAGAACTGCACTCCGTTCTTCGCCTACGCACTGCACTCTCCTCCAAAGATATTCCTGAGAGCTCTCGACTCGCCGGTTGCGGGAAGTGTGAAGGCTGCCCACATTCCTTCACAAAATTGTTTCCCTATATTTTCCAAAATGTTGATGTTCAGTTTATCACTAGTCTAATTTTTGTTACTCTTCGTTACTGTCGTCTTCCTTCGGTATATTAGCAATTCATATTCCGTGTTAATGAACCCGTTCACTCCATTCAACAGGTACTGTTATTCTTCCTAACTTTCAATGAGGATAGCAGTCTGATCAGAGAACGTTATCGTTGATATTCTTTCACACTGAATTTTAATCCTACTACTGCGTGTGTCATTTATCTCCATCGTCGCTTCTTCAATGTGTGTATTGAACAGTGTGGGAGAAAGACTGCATTCCTGTTTTATACGCTATTTAATCCGAATCCTTGTTTCTTGTTAATCCATTCTTATTGCTCCTTTTCAGTTCTTCCACATATTGTACACCGATCATCCAGACATTATGACCACCTACCTAACATCCGGTACGTCCACCTTTGCCACGAATGACAGTGGCGATGCGTTGTAGCAGGGAAACAGTGAGGCCATTGTAGGTCGCCGCAGGAAGTAGACACCAGATCTGCATACACAAGCCACTTTTTTCCCGTAAACTCCGAGAAGGGCGGTGAACTCTGAAACCACGTTCAGTCACATCCCAGATATTTTCACTCAGGTTCAGATCCAGTGAACGATACTCCTTGGCCATCACGGTGTCCTGCACGAGCTCCACTGCACTCATGAATACCAATGTGAATGTTGTCCAGAGCTTAATAGAGCCGTCCCCATGATGTAGTACAGGTGTCAAGGAACTGTCCCCTGGAATATGAAGGATATATTTTGATTCATCAGATAATGCAACGCTCTGCCACTACACCAACATCGTGTGCCGACGGCCACTTGCCTGTTTCAGTCGTTGATTGCGATGCCTTGGCACATCCATGAGTCGTCAGCTGCGGAGGCCCAGCGTTCGGTGCACTGTGCGTTCAAACGCACTTGTACACTGCCCAGCATTAAAGCCTGATTTTATTTCAGACACAGTTTGCCACCTGTCCTGTTTCACCAGTCTTCCGAGTCTGGGATGTCTGACATTTATAGTGAGGGGTGGCTGCCCATCCCTAAGACGTCGGGACATGCTTTCACCCTGGTTTCGCCAACTGTTGAAGACACTCACCGCAGCACTCCTCGAACACACGATAAGTCCCGCAGTTTCCGAAATGTTCGTGACGAGCCGCCGGGCCAGCACAACCGAACCCTTGTCAAACTCATATACATCGCACACCTTCCCCATAGTAGACAGGGACAGCACGCTCACGTATACTACAAGCACTGTGCATGTGTCTGACTAACACCCATTCCTCGCCAGGTGACGATGCTATCGCTTGGACGGGTTTATATCGATAGTTGGTCGGTGGTCATAATGTACTGGCTGATCAGTGTATGCTATTGCCGGTCTTTCCCTACTGACTACACGAACTTACTTGAGCATTTCGAACATTTCGCACCATTTCGCATTGTAGAACACGTTTTATAGATAGCCAAATCTCAAGTAGGTGGCTTTCTAAAAGGCAAACTGATGGTCATTTGAGAAAACATGTGGCCTGCTTAATGAGTCACCATAAATTTTCCTGCTGCAACTTCGGAGAAGCCAGTAATAAGGAAATCAGAAAGACCTGAGAAAAATATTTGAACGTTACTTTTTACGAAGCCGATTGCTGTGTGTTACCGACTGTAGCACGCTGTCCCGTTTTCAAATTCCTCCGTCGGGTATGTCTGCTACCTGTTACCGACTTCTGCACTACAATATGAAGCTAAACTCTATAAGCTAAATAAAGATGCTTGACAACAAGGAAAATATGTTAACCTGTAGTACCATGATCGTGAATTGCACTGTTCGTCTTAATTTCATAGGTATTATGTGTGTTTAAAACCTCTGGGTTCTTAGTAATCGCTACTGGATTTTAGGATGAGATTTAGACAGAATCGTTACTCCAATATATTTATGTTACAGGCCTAATGTAGAAGCCTAAGACAGTACTGACTCAAATTATGCTAGCAAACCAGTCTGTGGCACTACTCAGTGAGAGACATATCTAAGTGCAGTACAGGCAGATCAAGTAATTTCACCGGCCGGAGTAGCCGTGCGGTTCTAGGCGCTACAGTCTGGAGCCGAGCGACCGCTACGATCGCAGGTTCGAATCCTGCCTCAGGCATGGATGTGTGTGATGTCCTTAGGTTAGTTAGGTTTAAGTAGTTCTACGTTCTAGGAGACTGGTGACCTCAGAAGTTAAGTCGCATAGTGCTCAGAGCTATTTGAACCAATCAAGCAATTTCATTAATTTATTCACATTCCGGTGGTTCATGTTGTGGGTTCCTGTTGTCATGTCCTATCTCATGAACCACGGACAACGTATGAGTGGCCAAGTAAGTGGTCCCGACAGTCGGGATACTAGTTACTTTGGAATAAGGCTGGGCATATCGGACATATTCTGAGTCGTGCTCACCTTTATGCTCATACGGCAAAGACTAATAAATCCACCGGTTAGTCCCTCAACCGTTAGGGGTAAAACTCAATGGGACTCGGGGCAAGTAAGGCTAGCAACCTGCTTCCCTTTTACTTTAAATATAATGCTGGCAACAATCAGAGCAAAATGCCTCGGACCTTTGGAGGTGACGGAGTCCCACCTCTGACAAACCAGGGACTCCTAAGATACGACTTGGCAAACAAATGGTAATGAGATGGTGAGCTATTAATGTAAATGGGGGCTACTCTGGAAGAAGGTAGAGCTGACAGAGGCTGCAAGTAAGATAGGGCTGGACGTTTTAGCTGTTAGTGACATTCGGGTAAGGGGTGAGAAAGAAGAGGAAGTGGGAGAATACAAGGTCTACCTGTCAGGAGTCAAAGCAGGAATAGCACAGTGGGGTGTAGGGCTTTGCATCAGGAAAGAAATGGAACCCAGCGTAGTTTGCAATAAGGTATGTAAACGAACGACTGATGTGGATAGATTTGACAGTGTCTAGCAAGAAAATTAGGTTTCTGTCAATATATTCTCATTGTGAAGGGACAGATCAAGATAAGATGGATAGTTTTCTGATGAACTCAGTGATGTAGTTGTTAAAGGACAAGGACAGTGTTCTGCTCATGGGTGATTTTAATGCCAGTATTGGAAATCGAACAGAAGGGTATGAAAAGGTTATAGGTAAATTTGGAGAGGATATGGAGGCCAACACGAACGGGAAATAACTCTTGGATTTCTGTGCCAGTATGGGCTTAGTAGTCGCAAACTCCTTTTTTAAAGATAAGAACATTCACCAGTATACTTGGGAAGGCAGGGGAACCAGATCTGTTATTGACTATACAATAACAGATCAGGAATTCAGGAAGGCTGTGAGGAGCACACGTGTATGCAGGGGATTCCTTGATGACACTGATCATTATTTAATCTGCAGTGAAATTGGTATTGTGAGGCCGAAAATGCAGGAGGTCAGGTCCACATGTAGGAGGATAAGAGTGGAGAAACTTCAGGATAAGGAAATCAGGCACAAGTACATAACAGTGATCTCATAAAGGTACCAGTTAGCTGAATGTACTCAATTACAGTCATTGGAAGATGAATGGACAAGTTACAGGGACACAGTACTAGAAGTGGCTCAAGAATGTCTGCAGCTTCGTGGAATGACACAGTCGAGGCAGCCTGTAAAAGGAAAAAGAAGGCGTATCAAAAATGGTTACATACTAGAACACAGGTAGACACAGAAAGCTATGTTGAAGAAAGAAACAAAGCCAAACAGTTAATTGCAGCATTCAACAAAAAGTCTTGGGAAGACTTTGGAAACAGGTTTGAGACTTTGGGTCAAGCTGTTGGAAAACCATTCTGGAGTGTAATTAGCAATCTTCGAAAGTGAGGTAAGAAGGAAATGACAAGTATTTTGGACAGGTCAGGGAAACTGCTGTTGAATCCTGTGGATTCCTTGGGCAGATGGAGGGAATATTTTGAAGAGTTGCTCAATGTAGGTGAAACTACGATCAGTAATGTTTCAAATTTCGATGTTCAATGCGATAGGAATGATGATGGGTTTAGGATCACATTTGAGGAAGTGGAGAAAATGGTCAATAGACTGCAGTGCAATACAGCAGCTGGGGTGGATAAAATTAAGTCGGAACTCGTCAAATGAAGTGGAATGTCAGGTCTTAAATGACTACACAGGATAACTGAAATGGCCTGGGAGTCGGGACAGGTTCCATCAGACTGGACAAAAGTAGTAATCACACCAATCTTTAAACATGGAAACAGGAAAGGTTGTAACAACTACAGGGGTGTTTCTTTAATCAGCGTTGTGGGTAAAATCTTCTCAGGTATTGTTGAAAGTAAAGTGCGAGTATTAGTTGAGGATCAATTGGATGAAAATCAGTGTGTGCTTAGACCTCTTAGAGGTTGTCAGGACTAGATCTTTAGCTTACGGCAAATAATGGAGGAGTGTTAGGAGTGGAACAGGGAATTGTATCTATGCTTTATAGATCTAGAAAAGGCATATGACCGGTTTCCTAGGAGGAAGTTATTGTCTGTTCTACGAGATTATTGAATATGAGGCAAACGTTTGCCAGCAATTAAAGCATGGATAGTCAGGCAGCAGTTAGAGTTGACGGTAAATTGAGTTCATGGTTCAGAGTAGTTTCGGGGGTGAGACAAGGCTGCAACCTGTCTCCACTGTTGTTCATATTATTTATGGATCATATGTTGAAAACAATAGGCTGGCTGGGTGAGATTAAGATATGTGAACACAAAATAAGCATTGTTGCATATGCGGATGACTTAGTTGCGATGGCAGATTCGATTGAAAGTTTGCAAAGTAATATTTCAGAGCTAGGTCAGAAAAATAAGGACTATGGTATGAAGATTAGCATTTCCAAAACGAAAGTAATGTCAGTGGGAAAGAGATATAAACGGATTGAGTGCCAAATAGGAGGAACAAAGTTAGAACAGGTGGATGGTTTCAAGTACTTAGGATGCATATTCTCACAGGATGGCAACATAGTGAAAGAACTGGAAGCAAGGTGTAGCAAAGCTAATGCTGTGAGTGCTCAACTACGATCTACTCTCTTCTGCAAGAAGGAAGTCAGTACCAAGAATAAGTTATCTTGCACCGTTCAATCTTTCGACCAACTTTGTTGTATGGGAGCGAAATCTGGGTGGTTTCAGGTTATCTCATTAGTAAGGTTGAGGTTACGGATATGAAAGTAGCTAGGATGGCTGCAGGTACTAGTAGATGGGAACAATGGTAGGAGGGTGTCCACAATGAGAAAATCACGCAAGGGAGAAGCAAGGTTACCCAAGAGACTCATGGGTCCAGCAGTAGAGGGTAGGAGGAGTCGGGGCAGACCAAAGAGAAGGTACCTGGATTCAGTTAAGGATGATTTTGAAGTAATAGGCTTGACATCAGTACAGGCACCAATGTTAGCACTGAAATGTGGATCATGGAGGAATTTTATAAGGGGGACTTTGCTTCAGACTGAACGCTGAAAGGCATAATCAGTCTTAAATGATGGTGATGATTATGATATTCACATTCCGATGTCAACTTCAATAAACTACCTATTTGCACCCTTATAAACTCTACAAATGGAGTTTCATCTAGTATGCAGCATTATTTTTCACTACTGATACCTTTTCTGACGTTTCTATGTATTTTTAATTGCGTATTAGGTGTCTTAGTACGATTTGGGTTTAGGTGTTTGCTGTTGAGCAGTTGTAGCCCTGTTCTGATTGCTGTGTTTTGTATTAATGTGTAAGACACCTTTATCAGTACTCCTTTGTCATCAACAACCATCACAGTTTAAGAAGGTCCCTCTGGTGTCCCAGGTAAATCATTTATGTGGGCCAAGAACAGTAGCCTGAAAAACTTGCGAGACACCGTATTTAATGTTTTCTTTATCCTAGTTTAGTCTTATTATTTGTTAATGTATCACAGTTTTATGTTATCGATATAAGACGCCATCCTTGAAAGAGGAGTGCCTTTAACAATACCAATGTAATTTCCTGAGTGGAGTTTTATTATCTACACAATCGAAGGAGTGGCAAGATCACAGAAAAGAGCAACAGAAATTTTTATTGTATAGTTCTATCAGAACTGAGTTCGTGAGATCAAAGGTAGTTTTCACATGAGAAAAGTCTTTATGGAAACCAAACTAAGCTCGATTGAAAGATTATTCTCAAAAATTAGGTTCAATATTTTGTTGTAAGCCAATTTCCCAAGAAATGTTTGGTCGGGAGAAGGAGGAAGAAAAGGCTGGAGTTAGAGTTTACTTATTTCCAATATTATAAATGGCTTCTGTTAAAGGCTACTTAAAGTTTATTTTATGATCCTGTGTTTTCAGGTACTGTTTTGATGATCTGATTTTAAAGATCTGATTGATGACGTAATGAAGCATTGGGGAAAAACGCTTAAATGCTTGGTTACGATTAGTGCTCAGCATTAAATATAGTTCTCTGCTCTGGCACAAGATAACTTGATCCCAGCTATTAGCCACTTCTGTCAGATTCCAATATAATTTTCCATACCCTTTTTAAAGAGAAACGGGATTCATAGTGTTGTAAGGATATGCTAAGAACAAAATTTTATGTCTTTCACGTCAGATTCTTCCCCATGTTGCTTCCCAATGTTCCCAATAGTGCCAAAGAAAAATCATATACATACATGTAGAGAGAGAGAGAGAGAGAGAGAGAGAGAGAGAGAGAGAGAGAGAGAGACCGCCTTAACGTAGCACTGCACGTGCAGGCGAGGAGGTTTGCGTGCTCTAGATCCGAAGGGCTATGCCGGCCGTATCATAGCTACCACAAGGGTAACCCAAGCCGGACAGGCCAAAGGAGAGGAGCCAAACAAAGTGTGTCCTACAAGGACCTATCGATATCCTGTATCCTATCCTATCCTATCCTAAGCTTATCCTTTTTCCATACCATTCTCAATCAAAATTGTAGCGTGAAAAGGTCAATGGCTTGAGGGGCGAAGAAGATGGCCAGTCATTTCAAAAGATGATTCGGCGAATCCCAACGGTCATCAAGGCGTCTGCACTCCAGTGAAGCGGCACAGAAGGCGACTGATCCCATTGGGGCGGGCTGATTACATCCGCTGGGGCTAACAACCGCAGTTGTAACGACGCTACTGCAAATACGGTAGGCAAAGTCGAAATTTCGGCTTGTGAAACAGTCATGAAGCATGTGATAATTACAAATATACCCCAGGCGGCTAATCCCTCGTTGACCGAGGTCAACACAAGCAGGCTATCGGATTCTGGGGAGCCTGCGAAACAAAACTGCAAACCTACCACTACCTCAAAACCCAATCTAACTCACGGACACAAAATCAGAACGAAACTAACTTTCAAAATGGGAACCATAAACGTTGTATGTTTATGGTTCCCATTTTGAAAGTTTGTTTCGGTCTGATTTTGTGTCCGTGAGTTAGACTGGGTTTTGAGGTAGTGGTAGGTTTGCAATTTAGTTTCGCAGGCTCCCCAGAATCCGAATAAGATGGGCAAGCTAAAGGAAGTTCTTGACAGTATGAGAAAACTTGGGGCTGGCATACTGGCACTACAGGAAACAAGATTCAGGGACGAAATCACGATGTAATCAGAGGGATATGTAATTCTGAAAGGGAAACCCGGATCTGGGGTACCAAAGCAAGCTTTTATGTTTGGCACAGGCTTTGTAGTAGATTGTGGATACCTCGATAGTATCAATGCGTGGAAGGGCATAAACAAGAGTCTGTCATCACTAACCCTGAAAATAGGAAACAAAACCTATATAATTGTAAATGCACATGCACCAAAAAAAGGATAAGAACAAAATAGACAAAGCAGAAACTGAACATATTTGGTCGACTTTGGATAAGATAGTGACAGATGTGGACAAAAGAGGTGTCACTATTTTGCTAGGAGATTTTAACGCGCAGATAGGCACGGAAATGACGTTTAGAGGTCCTGTGGGAGATTATCCAGCCCACAAGAGAACAAACAAGTATGTTGAGAGACTAGTGGACCTGAGCAGGACACACAAGATGAGAACAATGACCACCCATTACAAAGCTAAGGCAAGCAAGAAAGCAACGAATGTGAGGAAATATAGCAGGACGGAATCAGAGCATTACATAGTCGAAATAAAAGGCAAATGGATACCCAACAGAGCAAGGAATAGTAGGACCATAAACACTCATAGAATCGACCTAGATCTTAAGAAAAAAAAACACACAGTATGCAAAGAGAACGGCAGTTCAGAGTGATTGGAAGGGAGTTAGAGATATGATGGAAGAAGAGGCAGTGCGATTGGCTACTAACAACAAGAAATGGAAGCATGAGTGTTCGACAGATTAATGTGGGAATGCACTCGAGACCAGGAGGAAAGCAAAGTGGCAATCCTGTAAAATGACTCACCGGAGGAGAAACACCCCTCTGAAGATGTCCAGCGCAGCTCTGGACGAAACGTTAGGAGCTGAAGAGTTTCATGGACCACGACCTTACATCCCGGAAGGTTTACCAGAAGATATGTCATCCGGTCGTGAAAGCCTTCATACTATAATCCTGTAAAAAACAAAAAGACTGGTCGAACATCCAGAATGCGAGAAAAATTGCTAGCAAAACGATCAGAAATGCCTGGAGAAGTAGACGGGAAGAGAAACACAGCCTTCAAGGAACAAAGACCACGAGTCTTTTTCAGAGAAATGAAGAGCAGAAGTAAAGGCTTCGAGACAAAAAATGGCACAACAAAAATTGGCGGGAAATAGGTGTGCGAGGAAATGGCTAGGTATTTTAGGGATTTGCTGAATGCAGAAGCACCGACAGTAAAGTAGACACACTTACGCTCCAGGTACGAAAGTCAGGATGGTCTGGGCAAGGCACCCACCAGGGCAGAAGTAGCAGAGGCAATTAAAAACCTCAAAAACAACATGGAATCAGGCTATGATGGTATCAAGTGTGGGGGGCCTGACATAGAAAGAAGTATGTTCAGTATAATAATTGATATCTGGAGAAATAAAAAAATACCCATAGACTGGAAAGAAGCCATTATACTACCACCGCACATGAAAGGGGACAAAAAAGTACTGGATAACTACAGGCGCATCTCTCCATTAAACATAGGGTACAAGGTTTTGTCGAGAATCTTGTTGAACGGCGTTGAAGAACAACTGGGACCGACAATAGGAGAGTACCAGTGTGGCTTTAAAAAAGGGAGGAACTGTACTCTACAGATATTTGGAATATAAAGGATAATAGAACACAGACAAAGGAAAGGAAAAAAAAGACAATAGTGACATTTGTGGACTTCCAAAAGGCCTACGATTCAGTCGACACAAGTACTATGCTTGATATGTTAGGAGATAGGGGACTGGATGCTTACAACACTTGCAATAATAAAGGAAACGTTAAGCGACACTACTGCCAGGATCAGGCATCAAGTACGCTGTCAGACACCTTAGAAACAAAAACAGGAGTCGGGCAAGGTGACGGACTGCCACCATTTTTATTTAGCCAGGTTTAGGACGAAGTAGTGAGACAGTGGAGATAATTAAATAATATCATGAAAATCAAAGGTGTGCAAATAGGGTACAAGGTCAAACATAATGCAACAGTGGACTGCCTGGCATTCGCAGATGATATGGCACTCTTAATGGGACAGAAGAAGAGGCAAAGACAGTACTAAAAATCTAGCCAAAAAGCAGAAGAGGTCGGCCTGAAGATTGCATATAAGGAGGCCAAGACATTGAAAACTGAGTCTGACTGAAAGATAGATGGCCAAGTGATTGAGAAAGTTAATAGTTTTCGTTATTTGGGGGAGAAGATAACTGGTGGCATCCAGAGAAACAGTAGCACAGTAGACAGAGCACAGTTTTCGCAGAAGCTTCGGTATGCGGTGAAACCAACATACGGCAAGAAAGCCGGCCGGGGTGGCCCAGCAGTTCTAGGCGCTACAGTCTGGAACCGCGCGACCTCTACGGTCGCATGTTCGAATCCTGCTTCGGTTGTGGATGTGTGTGATGTCCTTAGGTTAGTTAGGTTTAAGTAGTTCTAAGTTCTATGGGACTGATGACCTCAGAAGTTAAGTCCCCTAGTGCTCAGAGTCATTTGAACCATATGGCAAGAAAAATCTGTCATGTTATGCCAGACTGCGACATTACACAGCAACTGTAAGAAATGCTGCTCTGTATGTATCAGAAACGATCACGCTCGGCAAGAGAGCTTGTATCCAATTGGAGAAGGAGGAGCGGAAACTTTTGAGAGACATATGGGGCACCAAAAAACATGGGGATATATGGATACTCAATACACGACAGGAATTGCATGAAAATATTAAACCCATATCGAACGAGATACGGAAGAGGAACTTACGATTTGTTTGGCACATTATGAGGACGGATGGGGAGAGTTTGGGTAAGAAGATATGGAATGCTACATGTCATACAGGAATCAACTGTGTGAAGGAAGTCAGAGATGACAGGAAGACTGAAGGAATAACGAATAGGAGTCTGTAGGCAGTAGTACAGCACAGGAAGAATTATAAAGGGTTATTGGATGGTCACAGGCGGCCGGACACCAAAATCAAGGTTTTTATTAACATCAGAAGAAATAAACAGAAGAAGCGATAGAAGGAAGAGGTATTGGGAAGAAATAAGACGTGCAAAACGAGCCACATGTGATCCCGAAGGGTCCTGAAGGGTACTAACGAAGCAGCAGAATATATATACGAGGGCTATTAGGAATGTGAGGAACTATCAGTCGCGAAATGGAAACCGCTGTGAAAATCCTATGAGGCTTTCCACCGACGTTTTGGGCAGTATGCCCGTCGATCGCATCAAGATGCACTTTTCAGTTGTGAGCGCACTGTGAGCGAGTAAAGTTGCCTAGAACAACAATGTCTCCCGCCAACTAGGAGAGGGTTCGCCTTAATGAATGCAGCCCACCTAACACAACTGCCACGCACTTCCTTCTTCGTGGCAATTCTCAGCCACACTCTGCAGGGGCAATGGAGACGCTGCTGCAGCCTTTTCGATGGGAAGTGTTCGATCACCCTCAACACAGCCCTAATTGACTCGTCCTCAGTATGACCTCTGTACACATAAAACACTGGATATGAAGACAACACTTGGGCGCAGGCTACGCGCTATACACCAGCATAGAGAATTATCGGAAAGCATTGGCGGTTGCCTTCTATGACGATGGTGTTGGAAATTTCGTATAACGCTCCGAAAAATGTTTATGTACACCCCCCCCCCCCTCCTCGTTCTTTTAGATAATATCCAGGCTACATTCTAGGCAACCGCTTGTACCCTGTCCTCATAATACTTTGTAAGCGCCTGTAATAGGTCCTCGTATGGTGCTAGTTAAGAGCAGGATGTGGGAAACAACTTGTCGCACAAGAATGTCTGTCAGTGCCTTGTACGCGATGTGCCACGGAGTTTATGTTGAATTGTCCGAGGTATTCGGCCCAGTCTTCCATCGCCTCGTCAAACTCACGAACTGGCTGCACATACACAGGCGATGTAGGTGGTGGCGCTACCGTTCGTTGCGGAGTTTTGTGTGAAGACACATGCGCCGTCATGAAGCGATTCGTCACTTCAAACAGTTGTGCCATTTGTTCACTCTGAAACTGAAGAAACTGAGTTAGATCCAGTTCAGGCAGCGCAGCAAACGATTGTGTCTTTGCACCCTTAGCAGCTAAAGAATGAGCAAAATAACAAGACAACTAAAGGCACAGAAAATTAAGAAGATTACGAAAGCAGCAACTGTGGAAACTTGAATATAAGGAGCACAAGTAAGGCAAACAATGGTTAGCCAGAAAAGATAGTCAATAACAGCATAAACGAAGCAAAAATACGACAGAACAGGAAGAAGTATACTTGATGACAGGCACACATAGGTGTAGTTCTCTTTGCCAGGTGCGTTGTGTACGACTTCATACACAATGGTAAGGACGGATCGACTGTGGGGTGGTGCAGCTACTACCATCGCAGGAAAGCTGGACAGGAGCAGAAATGATTACAGAACAAGTTAACACAATAAATAAAAGATTTACTTAACTTGTATTTTTCCAAGTGTACACAGACTGATTACAAATAATGGAGCAGAAAATAGCATTCAGTTAATCAATCTCAACAACGAAAAGTCTCTCTGAGCTGAAGCCCAAATGCTGGTGTTGGAGCCATGACTACACGCATCTGGGCAGCAACGCACGGTGAAGTGGCTCCAAGTCTAAGTAGGCCAAGTCGCTGCTGCTACCTGTCTTGTATTGCAGCGGCAGATGCCGCTTGTGGTACCGAGCCTCTGGAAGTGTGGCTCAGTGGGCACGCACCATTGGTCCACCAGAACCCACCCGTAACTACTATTGGTGTCAGACAGAAACTTGCAATACTGTTACCAACTATATCATGTCTGTGGGGTGGTATTGTTCTTCAGGTCATCCTAACAAAACAGTGTCATTAAATATGGAAATTCTGTCTAAAAAGTATAAAAAACAAAAATGTTGATCTCTCTGGTAATTCCACAAGATCTATTAAGACATCACAAAATAGCATTCACAGTACTAGAAGGAGCTGCAGAGGGTAAAAGCTGTGGAGGAAGACAGAGATTGGAATACATCCAGAAGTAATCGGGCATGTATGTTGCAAGCGTTTTTCAGATGAAGAAGATGTTATAGAAGAGGAATTTCTGGCAGGCCACATCAGATCAGTTAGGAGACAGACGCAAGAAACTTAGTCTAGCTCCCTGTACACTTTCCTTACTGCGTCAACTATCCACAACGCCATCAAGCTCCAACCTATCTCGCTGTGGGTAGTGGTCGCAATGATTTGGCCCATCAGTGATCTCGTTATCCACAGTGTGCTCCATACAAGAGGAAAGAACCTGAATATAGAGAGTGTACTAATATCAATCTTCATTAATGAATTTTACTGTCCAAAACAGTTTGAGTGCAGTGGGATGATTTTTATAACGATACCGTAGACGTTATTGTAAATTATTTGATGTTGCCAGATGATAGATTGGCCGACATTGGAGGTGAATAAAGTTTAATTTCAGCAGCATCTCCCAGTGGCCCTTACGTATTTACTCGAAAGTTTGCTGGAAATGAACTTGCTTTATTCTATGTGTATTCAGGCAATGTTACTTATGATAAATAAAAAGAATTATATTCTAGGGATTTCGTGAGGTTGTTGACTGTGCATCTTTTGCTTAAATACAGGTCGAGTATTCGTATGGTGTAACAGGAGAATAAGCACGTCTTTAATTTTTTTAACGTGTAAAACTCTGATAATTTCCTGGAAAATAGTTGATGTCTTGAACATAAAATGTTTTTACAAATTTAGAGGTCACTTAAACTGCGCTTGGGCATCAAGAAGTTCACTGATGAAGAGTTTTCCGCCTGCAGGATACCATAGATCAAGAAAGTCATTTCGTACCTTCAGACAAAGTAAGCCCAACAAAGGATTTTGAGATTTATAAAATGAAGACCAACTGGGAGACGAATCGAGCTTAATGGCTCAGGAGAACCTCTTTATACAAGCCCTAGATCTCATAAAAGTCCTTCATACAGCGAATAATGGAGTCGTTGTGGCTTACATTAAGGGAGGGAGGCTGCAAGCGGCTCGCCACGAACCCGTCTGCTCCTCTCGCTCTTCCCTCCCCAACCCCCCCCCCCCCCCCTCATGCCACCCTATAGCCCCGTGCCCCGCTAAAGGAACCACAATTTACTCCACATTACCTGGAAACAGTTTTCTCAGCGTGTTATGCTGGCTGGTGTGTCAGTCGACGTTTCGCAAACCCAAATGTGAGAAAGGTAGCACAACCAGCAACCACATTCGGGAACGTCGTTCGAATGTTGAATCCACATGTTGCAGCATGGCAACCTTTCTTCTGAAAGTACCATTACGAAATTTAAATACTCCAGTATAATTTACTTTTTTACAAGTGATGTAAAATACTTCTCTAAATTCTATTCTAGCGTGACCTCACTAGCGATATTTCATGGTAGACCTAAAGAGATTGATTAATTTCGAGTGCTGGGAATACTTACTAACTTTTTTCTTAACTTTGAAAAGAGATATCCATCGTTGCGAGATGCTCTTACAACCTCGCTTACTGCCTTTACTTACTTGCGTACAAAGGAAAAATTCTGAAACGTTATTAAAGGCGTCCCTCAGGGTTCAATATTAGATCCCATACTCTTATGATTTTATGTGCGTGATCTCTCGTTTTGTCCTACTACAGATACCACATGTACGCCGATGACCTTCAGTTCTATATGCACTGATCAGCCAGAACATCATGACCATATGCCTAATAGCCAGTATGTCCACTGGATAACAGTAGCGACGTGTTGTGCCATGGGCGCAATGAGGCATTGGTAGCTCGCTGGAGGCAGTTGGTTCCATATCTGCCCATGCAAGTCACATAAAACCCGTAAATTTCTTAGAGTGGGGTGTTGAGCTCTGATGCAATGGTCAAACACGTCCCACATGTGTTCTAGCGGGTCTAGATCTGGCACGTTGGAGGGTCAGCACATCAACTGGAACTCGCTACTGTGTTCCACGAACCACTCCATCACACTCCTGACCTTGTGACGTGACGCATTATCTTGTTGAAAAATACCACTGCCGTCCAGAAACACGATCGTTCGATGCTCTTTGCCCATCAAAGTGCCTTGTGCGAACTCCATTGTACACATGGATGCCCAAGTAAATGTTCCCCAGAGGACAATATAGCCGCCACCACCCTGTCTCCGTCCTGAAATACAGGTATCAAGGAGTTGTTTCCCTGGAAGATGATGGATTCGCGTCCTCCCATCGCCATGTTGAAGAAGGTACTGGGACTTATCAGACCATTGAACGCTCTGCACGGATGCGACCATCATGATGCTGTAAGCAGAACCTGGATTCATGCGAAAAAATGACGTTTTGCCATTTGTGCACCCAGGTTCGTCGTTGAGTACACCATCGCATGCGCTCATGTCTGTGATGCAGCGTCAAGAGTAATCGCAGCCATTGTCTCCGAGCTGATAGTCCATACTGCTGCAAAACATCATCGAACTGTTTGTGCAGATGGTTGTTGTCTCGGAAACGTCCCGATCTGTTGACTCAGGGATCGATACGTGGCTGCCATGGGGATAAGATGCCTGTCATTTCGACTGCTAGTGATACGAGGCCGTTGGTATCCAGCACGGCGTTCTCTTTTACGCTCTTGAACCCACCGATTCCACATTCTGTTAACAGTCATTGGATCTCGACCAACGCGAGCAGTAATGTCGTGATACAATAAACCGCGATTGTGATAGCCTACAATCCGACCTTTATCAAAGTCGGAAACGTGATGGTACGCATTTCTCCTCTTTACATTAGGCATCACAACAACTTTTCACCAGACAATGGCGGTCAACTGCTGATTGTGTATGAGAAATCAGTTGGAAACTTTCCTCACGTCAGCACGTTGTTCGTTTCGCTACCGGCACCAACCTTGTGTGAATGCTCTGAAAAACTAATAATTTGCACATCACAGCATCTTCTTCCTGTCCGTTAAATTTCGCGTCCGCAGCACGTCATCTTCGTGGTGTAGCAATTTTAATGGCCAGTAGCGTATATTCCCTAAAAATACAGTGCAAAGGGAGTGGGTAATTCATTGCAAGCGAGCGGATAAAATCAATGTGAACAATGCAGGAGTCCACTCTATTCATTTCCTTCTTACGAGCGTGATTTAAAGAAGGAGCTCCTTGGATTGCAGACAGAAAAGAAACTGGGAACAAATGCAGTTCCATCACAGCATTTACCAAATTGGCATGGAGATCACGTACAACTGAAAACAACATTGAATCTGTCGACGAGTTATGGAAGCTAAATATACCGCCATTTATTGTTGAAGTGATTAAACTAAGTTACAGTGTTAATTTCGTTAACTTAAATCTTCTCAAATGGCATTTATTTTATGCGTGGAAACGAAGTTACTGTCCCTCACATATTATTAATAAAACAAAGAGCATGAACCAAACAATTAACCTACTTGTTTATTATTCCTCCAGGCTGTACGTGAGCGGACTCTACGCTATGAAAAAAGAGATCTGCGGAAGAGAACAGATGGAACCTTGGAATCTGTATTCCCAAAGAAGAGGAGAATGGATCAAGTAAGAAATACAGTGTCCATCTGTAAACTCACTGATTTATGTCTTCAGGATAGAGAAATCGAAAGACTGAATAAAGAAATATAAGTTTTTAAGAAGAAAAGTGCAGTGTTAGAACTGACCCTAAAAGAACGTGATGTAGCGATGAAAAGGGTCAAAGCTGTCAGTGCGTGTTGGTATAAAAGAGAAAATTAAGTACAAATGTGAAAGAAAGTGAGATAAGGAACAGAGTAGAAAACGTGTTGTCGAATTGTTTCATTCCGGGACAAATTCGCTGTTTGTTACATGGCAACATAGGGATTAAATGGAATTCCCAGGATATTGCTAATGCACTAACTTGCTCTGGTGTACAGGGTGGCAACAATAGGAATTGTTCAAATATATTCAACAAAATTTGAACTTGATCTGAACCAGCAAAGGCTGCTTACACTTCTTCAGCTCTCCTGCTTCGTGCCACATTGACATATGTGTGAATAAAATGGCAAAGAGTCTCTCTAAAACCACCTCAGTTCAGAAACACTCTCAGTGTCACAGTGCCACCTGCCCATACAGGGCACCACACTTAAGCACCGTCACAGAGGAAGTTTCTAGGCAAATTAGAGCGAAATTTCGAAATTTTACATCACAGTAGGAAACAATTACCGTCTTTCAAAGAACTGATCCCTTGTGTTGTGCACTGCACTTATATTCTGTAGTGAACAGCAGCACTGGCAAATTAGTTCTGAAGGTAGGGTGTTGGATTAGAACTCCAGATTTGGAGACTCACTAGTGGAAGAAGGTCTACTTGTTATTTGATTATTTTCAGAACTGGGTCTGCACGGTATTGTATAGATTTCTTTTTTATTTTGGTTCGTCAGCCTTCTGACTAATTTGATGCAGCCTGCTACGAATTCCTCTCCTGTGTCAAACTCTTCACCTCAGAGCAGCACTTGCAACTTACGTCCTCAGTTATATGCTGGATGTATTCCAATCTCTGTCTTCCTCTACAGTTTCTGTCATCTACAGCTCTGTGCTTGGCGAGCAAACAGTAGAAATATAACTGCGTAGGCTTCCGCGGCCAGAGTCAGTCGACATAAAAGTTTTATGGGTTTGGTACCGCGTCATAGTGTAAGAAATTACTGTTGCTGGAGAAAAACCAACGTTTCGGCCACGATTGCAGCGGCCTTCTTCTGGGTCTAACATTATGACGCGGTACCTAAACCAGAAAACTTTTATGTCGACTAAATAGTAAAAAATGCATGTGGCACGACGAAGCTTCCTCTGATACCTTGGAAGCCATTCCCTCATGTCTTATAAGATGTCCTGTCATCACACCCCTTCTCCTTATCAGTGTTTTCCACATATTCCTTTTCACACCGATTCTGCGCAGAATCTTTCCTTCCTTTATCAGTTCACCTAAGGTTCGGCGTTCGACTGTAGCACAACATCTCAAATGCTTCGATTCTCTTCTGTTCCGGTTTTCCTACAGTCCATGTTTTACTGCCGTGGTCTAGGGGTAGCGTCTTTCGGTCCCGGGTTCGATCCCCGCCACTGCCTAAATTTTGATAAATTGGCGGCCGAAGACTTCCGGCATAAGAAGTCAGCCTCATTCTGCCAACGGCCTTGTCAAAGAGGCCGGAGGAGCGGATAGAGGTTCAGGGCACTCTTTTGACCTAGGGGTGGGAAATTACCTCTAAAGGCGGAAGAATCAGCAATGATCAACGACATGAGGATGCAGACGGCAATGGAAACCACGGCATTAAAGACACGTAACGTGTATCTACAGGACATGTGGCCTGTAATTGAAGAAGTGTCATGATGATCCTTCCATTGGCAAAAGATTCCGGAATAGTCTCCCATACGGATCTCCGGGAGGGGGCTGCCAAGGGGGAGGTTACCATGAGAAAAAGATTGAATAATCAACGAAAGGATAACGTTCTACGAATCGAGGCGTGGAATGTCAGAAGCTAGAACGTGGTAGGGAAACTAGAAAATCAGAAAAGGAAAATGCAAAGGCTCAATCTAGATATAGTAGGGATCAGTGAAGTGAAGTGGAAGGAAGACAAGGATTTCTGGTCAGATGAGTATCGGGTAATATCAACAGCAGCAGAAAATGGTATAACAGGTGTAGGATTCATTATGAATAGGAAGATAGGGCAGAGGGTGTGTTACTGTGAACAGTTCAGTGACAGGGTTGTTCTAATCAGAATCGACAGCAGACCAACACCGACAACGATAGTTAAGGTATACATGCCGACGTCGCAAGCTGAAGATGAACAGATAGAGAAAGTGTATGACGATATTGAAAGGGTAATGCAGTACGTAAAGGGGGACGAAAATCTAATAGTCATGGGCGACTGGAATGCAGTTGTAGGGGAAGGAGTAGAAGAAAAGGTTACTGGAGAATATGGGCGTGGGACAAGGAATGAAAGAGGAGAAAGACTAATTGAGTTCTGTAACAAGTTTCAGCTAGTAATAGCGAATACCTTGTTTAAGACTCAGAAGAGGAGGAGGTATACTTGGAAAAGGCTAGAAGATAGGGTACGATTTCAATTAGATTACATCATGGTCAGACAGAGATTCCGAAATCAGATACTGGATTGTAAGGCGTACCCAGGATGAGATATAGACTCAGATCACAATATAGTAGTGATGAAGAGTAGGCTGAAGTTCAAGACATTAGTCAGGAAGAATCAATACGCAAAGAAGTGGGATAAGGAATGACGAGATACGTTTGAAGTTCTCTAACGCTATAGATACAGCAATAAGGAATAGCGCAGTAGGCAGCACAGTTGAAGAGGAATGGACATCTCTAAAAAGGGCCATCACAGAAGTTGGGAAGGAAAACATAGGTACAAAGAAGGTAGCTGCGAAGAAACCATGGGTAACAGAAGAAATACTTCAGTTGATTGATGAAAGGAGGAAGTACAAACGTGTTCCGGCAAAATCAGGAATATACAGAAATACAAGTCGCTGAGAAATGAAATAAATAGGAAGTGCAGGGAAGCTAAGACGAAATGGCTGCAGGAAAAATGTGTAGACATCGAGAAGGATATGATTGTCGCAAGGACAGACTCAGCATACAGGAAAGTCAAAACAACCTTTGGTGACATTAAAAGCAACGGTTGTAACATTAAGAGTGCAACGGGGATTCCACTGTTAAATGCAGAGGAGAGAGCAGATAGGTGGAAAGAATACATTGAAAGCATCTATGACGGTGAAGATTTGTCTGATGTGATAGAAGAAGAAACAGGAGTCGATTTAGAAGAGATAGGGGATCCAGTATTACAATCGGAATTTCAAAGAACTTTGGTGGACTTACGGTCAAATAAGGCAGAAGGGGTAGATAACATTCCATCAGAATTTCTAAAATCATTAGGGGAAGTGGCAACAAAACGACTACTCACGTTGCTGTGTAGAATATATGAGTCTGGCGACATACCACCTGACTTTCGGAAAAGCATCATCCACACAATTCCGAAGACGGCAAGAGCTGACAAGTGCAAGAATTGTCGCGCTATCAGCTTAACAGCTCATGCATCGAAGCTGCTTACAAGAATAATATACAGAATAATGGAAAAGAAAATTGAGAATGCGCTAATTGACGATCAGTTTGGCTTTAGGAAAAGTAAAGGGACGAGAGAGGCAATTCTGACGTTACGGCTAGTAATGGAAGCAAGGCTCAAGAAAAATCAAGACGTGGTGCTATAGACGAATGTTGAAAATTAGGTGGACTGATAAGATAAGGAATAAGGAGGTGCTACGCAGAATCGGAGAGGAAAGTAATATGTGGAAAACACTGACAAGGAGAAGGGACGGGATGATAGGACATCTGCTAAGACATGAGGGAATGACTTCCATGGTACTAGAGGGAGCTGTAGAGGGCAAAAAGTGTAGAGCAAGACAGAGATTGCAATACGTCAAGCAAATAATTGAGGACGTAGGTTGCAAGTGCTAATCTGAGATGAAGATGTTAGCACAGGAAAGGAATTCGTGGCAGGCCGCATCAAACCAGTCAGTAGACTGACGGACAAAATACATATATATATATATATATATATATATATATATATATATATATATATATATATATATATATATATATTACTCCAGACATACATTCTCAGATATTTCTTCCTCAAATTAAGGCCCATGTACACTCTCTTGGAGAGTAATTTCATTTATACCATTGCTAGTCTTCTTTTATTGTCCTCCTTGCTCTGTCCATCATTGGTTATTTTACGGCCTAGGTAGCAGAATTCCTAAACTTCACCTACTTCGTGACCAACAACCTTGATGTTAAGTATGTCGCCGTTCTGATTTTGATACTTCTCGTTACTCTGGTTTTTCTTCGATTTCCTCTCGGCAGATTGATCATTCCATTCAGCAGATCATCTAATTCTTGTTCACTATTACTCAGGATAGCAATGTCATCAGCGAATTGTATCATTGATGTCCTTTCAACTTGAATTTTAATTCCACGCATGAACCTTTCTTTATTTCCATAATTGCTTCTTCGAAGTACGGATTGAACAGTGGGGGCGAAAGACTGCATCCTCGGACTTGTCAACTCTTGCAGTCTTTGGAACTGTGTGGATGATATTTATCCGAAAGTCAGATGATATGTAGCTCATATGCTTTTCCATTCTTCTGTATATTATTCTTGTAAGCAGCTTCGATGCATGAGCTGGTAAGCTGATTGTGCGAAAATTCTCGCACTTGTCAACTCTTGCAGTCTTTGGAACTGTGTGGATGATGCTTTTCCGAAAGTCAGGTGGTATGTCGCCAGACTCATATATTCTACACACCAACGCGAATAGTCGATTCTTTGCCACTTCCCCCAATGATTTTAGAAATTCTGATGGAACGTTATCTATCTCTTCTGCCTTATTTGATCTTAAGTCCTCCAAAGCTCTTCTATATTCTGATTCTAAAACTGTATCCTCTATCTCTTCTAAATCGACTCCTGTTTCTTTCTCTCTCACAGCTTCTTCCTCATAGAGGCTTTCAACGTATTCTTTCCATCCATCCTCTCTCCCCTCTGCTTTTCACAGTGGAATTGCCGTTGCACTCTTAATGTTACCACCCTTGGTCTTAATGTCATCGAAGGTTGTTTTGACTTTCCTGTATGTTGTGTCTGTCATTCTGACAATCATTTCTTTTTCGTTTCCTTCACTTTTTCATGCAGCCATTTCGTCTTAGCTTCCCTCCACATTCTATTTATTTCAATCCTCGGCGACTTGTATTTATGTATTTATGATCCCCTGCTATACCCACAGGGCAGGACAGATAGTTTGATTTGTGGAAAGGGGCCAAATTAAGTGGCTGTCAGTTGCACTCCAGCATACTAATTTATTCATTTGACAAACATTACAAGAGTAAAGAAAACATTTAAAACAGAACACTCCAAACATTACATTTAGAACTTAATTCCCGACTAAATGCACCATTCAATCTCACGCTTCAAGGGCGAAAAAACTTTAATTGAAAACCAGCTGAAGGCCAATCACTTCAGAGTCAATAACAAGAAGTTGAATTTTAAAAGGCAGAAGGCCTCATCTTAAAACATTTCTCTAAAAGAGGCTGAAGGCCCAAACAATCTCACGCCTTAAGGGCACAACAACTTTAATTTATAATCGGCTAGAAGCCATACATAAACAAACAACAAGAACAAATAAGAAAAGGCAGCACATCAAACGGAGCTCAGAAGTTTCCAAGGGTCGGCCTGGAATGCAAACACTAACGCTCGCTTAGGTGCGACAGGCAGTCGGCCCAACAATTCCACCCAACCGATAGACAGTCAACGGACCAAGCGACAGGATAACTTCCGCTCCACTCGACCAGCACACAACAGGGAGCTCAATGGAACAACAGAAAGGTAACGGCTCCCACAACGAATTACACATTCAGCTGTCAAACTACACGGTGTGCTGGACAGCCACAGCAAAAAATGGTTCAAATGGCTCTGAGCACTATGGGACTTAACATCTATGGTCAGCAGTCCCCTAGAACTTAGAGCTACTTAAACCTAACTAACCTAAGGACACCACACAACATCCAGTCATCACGAGGCAGAGAAAATCCCTGACCCCGCCGGGAATCGAACCCGGGAACCCAGGCGTGGGAAGCGACAACGCGACCGCACGACCACAGCCACAACATGACGAGGAAGATAGACTGCTTGAATTTACGTTAATGGCCAGAGTAGGTAATCGGAACTTCAGCGGCCACAAGGCGGAAGATTACGCTGGTGCAGTTCAATTCAGAAATAATCAAGTTAAGTTAAACTCCACAGGAGGGCAGCTAGAATTTTTCCAACTTGAAAACATACACTGCTGCTCGCGGGAACGTCCCAACAGCCCACAACGAAATTCAAACGACACATTGTGAACGGTTGGGACTTGCTGGTAGATTAAGTAAAGACTCAACTTTGGTGTCCGGGATCGTTGAGCCACGGACCTCCTAGCAATGGGGAGAGCACCTCACCCTACGACCGCGCGTGGACACCGCCAACAAGCCCAGCCAGACACACGCTACACGGAGACTTCCCCCACGCCAACGACCAACTGCTCGCATACGGCACAGCGAGAAACTATAAGCGTGAAGTCAAAGACAGCGCATGGGTGTGAATATTGATACACGCTGCTGCTGCCAATCGCGGAGAGAGAGGATAGCAGCATAATCGAGATAACTGCGAGAAACTAATCACAGAATAGCAACCACGGTTTAATGCAAAGCATAACACGAGTCAGCCACGGCTCAGTATTCCTGGGTTTTCTCGGAACAATTTTGTACTTCCTCCTTTCATCGATCAAATGAAGTATTTCTTTTCTGACTCACGGTTTCTACACAGTTACGTTCTTTTTACTTATGTTTATCTTTCTAGTTTCTGTGATGGCCCTTTTTAGAGACGTCCATTCCTCTCTAACTGTACTGCATACTGAGCTATTTCTTATTGATGAATCTACAGCCTTAGAGAACTTCAAGAATATCTCGCCATTCTTTAGTACTTCTGTATTCCACTTCTTTGCCTGTTGATTCTTCTGGACTAATGCCTTAAACTTCGGCCTACTCTTCATAGCTACTATATTGTGCTCCTGGGTATGCCACGCAATCCAGTATCTGATTCGGAATCTCTGCCACACCATGATGTAAGCTAATTGAAACCTTCCCATATCACCCTGCCTTTTACATGTATACCTTTTTCTCTTGTGATTCTTGAACAGAGTATTCGCTATTACTAGCGGAAATTTGCTACAGAACTCAGTTAGTCTTTCTTCCCTCTCATTCATTTCCCCAAGCCCATATTTTCCTGTAACCTTTTCTTCTTTTCTGCTACTGCATTCCAGTTCCCCGTGATAGATTCAAATGGCTCTGAGCACTATGGGACTTAACATCTGAGGTCATCAGTCCCCTAGAGCTTAGAACTACGTAAACCTAACTAACCTAAGGACATCACACACCTCCATGCCCGAGGCCGGATTCGAACATGCGCGGTTCCAGACCGAAGCGCCTAGAACCGCTCGGCCACACCGGCCGGCGACTATTAGATTTTAATCTCACTTTCGGTACTGTAATAACCCTTCAGAATCTTGTTATACTTTCTCTGTCTCTTATCTTCAGCTTGCGACTTCGGCATTTATACCTAAACCAACGTTGTTGTGCTTTTTGGCTGTCGATTCTGATAAGAATAACCCTATCACTTAACTGTTCACTCTCTACCCTAGGTTCCTTTTCATAACGAATCCTACTCCCGTTGTACCATTTTCTGCTTCTGTTGATATTACCCTATGCTCATCCGACCAGAAATCCTTTCTTTCCATTTCACTTCACTGATCCCTACTAATTCCATTTTGAGGCTTTGTATTTCCCTTTTCAGATTTTCAAGTTTCCCTACCACGTTGCAGCTTCTGACATTCCGAGCCCTGAAACGTAGAACGTTATCCTTTCGTTGATTATTCAATCTTTTTCTCATGGTCACCTCTTCCTTGGCAGTCACTTCCCGGAGATCCGAATGGGGACTATTCCGGAATCTTTTGCCAATGGAGAAATCATCATGACACTTTTTCAATTACAGGCCGCATGTCACGCAATGTTAATGCAGTGGTTTCCATTGCCTTTTACATCCTCATGCCGTTAATCAGTGCTGATTCTTTCGCCCTTAGAGGAAGTTTCCTACCCCTAGGACAAGAGAGTGCCTTGAACTTCTGTCCGCTCATCCGCCCTCTTCGACTAAGCCGTTGGCAGAATGAAGGTGACTTCGTATGCCGGAATCTTCGGCCGCCATCTACATCTACATTTATACTATGCAAGCCACCCAACGGTGTGTGGCGGAGTGCACTTTACGTGCTACTGTCATTACTTCCCTTTCCTGTTCCAGTCGCGTATGGTTCGCGGGAAAAATGACTGCCGGAAAGCCTCCGTGCGCGCTCGAATCTCTCTAATTTTACATTCGTGATCTCCTCGGGAGGTATAAGTAGGATGAAGCAATATATTCGATACGCACTCTCTCGAAACCTGGACAGCAAGCTACATCGCGATGCAGAGCGCCTCTCTTGCAGAGTCTGAAACTTGTGCTTGCTAAACATCTCCGTAACGCTATCACGCTTACCAAATAACCCTGTGACGAAACGCGCCGCTCTTCTTTGGATCTTCCCTGTCTCCTCTGTCAACCCGACCTGGTACGGATCCCACACTCATGAGTAATACTCAAGTATAGGTCGAACGAGTGTTTTGTAAGCCACCTCCTTTGTTGATGGGCTACATTTTCTAAAGAATCTCCCAACGAATCTGTCACCCGCCTTACCAACAATTAATTTTATATGATCATTCCACTTTAAATCATTCATTACGCATACTCCCAGATATTTTACAGAAGTATCTGCTACCAGTGTTTGCTACGCTATCATATAATCATGCAATAAAGGATCCTTCTTTCTATGTATTCGCAATACATTACATTTGTCTATGTTAAGTGTTAGTTGCCACTCCCTGCACCAAGTGCCTATCCGCTGCAGATCTTCCTGCATTTTGCTGAAGTTTTTTCATGCTGCAAATTCTTTGTGTACTACAGCATCATCCGCGAAAAGCCGCATGGAACTTCCGACACTATCTACTAGGTCATTTATATATATTGTGAACAGCAATGGTCCCATAACATCCCCCTGTGGCACGACAGACGTTACTTTAACGTCTGTAGACGTCTCTCCATTGAGAACAACAGGCAGTGCCCTGTTTGCTAAACACTCTTCAATCCAGCCACACAGCTGGTCTGATATTCCGTAGGCTCTTACTTTGTTTATTAGGCGACAGTGGGGAACTGTATCGAACGCCTTCCGGAAATCAAGGAAAGTGGCATCTGCTTGGGAGCCTGTATCTAATATTTTCTGGGTCTCATAAACAAGTAAAGCGAGTTGGGTCTCACACGATCGCTGTTTCCAGAATCCATGATGACTCCTACAGAGTAGATTCTGGGTTGCCAGAAATGACATGATACGCGATCAAAAAACACGTTCTAAAATTCTACAACAGATCGATGTCAGACATATAGGCCTATGGTTTTGCGCATCTGCTCGACGACCCTTCTTGAAAACTGGAACTACCTGTGCTCTTTTTCAATCATTTTGAACCTTCCGTTCCTCTAGAGACTTCGGTACACAGCTGTTAGAAGGGGGGGGGGGGGGAGGACAATTCTTTCGCGTACTCTGTGTAGAATCGAACGGTACCTCGTCAGGTCCAGTGGACTTTCCTCTGTTGAGTGGGAGGGGGGGGGGAGGGCAATTCTTTCGCGTACTCTGTGTAGAATCGAACGGTACCTCGTCAGGTCCAGTGGACTTTCCTCTGTTGAGTGATTTTAGTTGCTTTGTTGCTTTTCTATTCCCTGGACACTTATTACTATGTCAGCCATTTTTTCATTCGTGCTAGGATTTAGAGAAGGAGCTGCAGTACGGTCTTCCTCTGTGAAACTGCATTGGAAAAAAGGTGTTTAGTATTTCAGCTTTACGCGTGTCATCTTCTGTTTCAATGCCATTATCAACCCAGAGTGTCTGGATATGCTGTTTCTACCCACTTACTGATTTAACGTAAGACTATAACCCCCCCCTGCGTTTAAATTTGCAGCGAAGCTCCCTTTGTTTTCGCAGTAGTTTCCTAACTTTGTTGTTGAACCACGGTGGGTTTATCCCGTCCCTCACAGGTTTACTCGGCACGTACCTGTCTAAAATGCATTTTACGATTGCCTTGAAATTTTTTCATAAACACTCAACATTGTCAGTGTCGGAATAGAAATTTTCGATTTGCTCTGTTAGGTAGTCTGAAATCTGCCTCCTATTACTCTTGCAAAACTGATGAACCTTCCTCCCTTTTTCTATATTCCTATTTACTTCCATATTCAGGGATGCTGCAACGGCCTTATGGTCACTGATTACCTGTTCTGCACTTACAGAGTCGAAAAGTTCGGGTCTGTTTGTTATCAGTAGGTCCAAGATTTTATCTCCACGAGTCGGTTCTCTGTTTAATTGCTCGAGGTAATTTTCGGATAGTGCACTCAGTATAATGTCACTCGATGCTCTCTCCCTACCACCCGTCCTAAACATCTGAGTGTCCCAGTCTATATCTGGTAAATTGAAAATTACACGTAAGACTATAGGATGCTGAGGAAATTTATGTGAAATGTATTACAGATTTTTCTCTCCGTTGTTCTGCCACTAATGCTGCTGAGTCGGGAGGTCGGTAAAAGGAGCCAATTATTAACCTAGCTCGGTTGTTGAGTGTAACCTCCACCCATAATAATTCACAGGAACTATCCACTTCTACTTCACTACAGGATAAACTACTACTAACGAACACGCCACCACTGGTTGCATGCAATCTATCCTTTCTAAACACCGTCTGTAACTTTGTCAAAATTTCGACAGAATTTATCTCTGGCTCTAGCCAGCTTTCTGTACCTATAACGATTTCAGCTTCGGTGCTTTCTATCAGCGCTTTAAGTTCCGGTACTTTACCAACGCAGCTTCGACAGTTTACAATTACAATACCGACTGCTGCTTTGTCCCCGCATGTCCTGATTTTGCCCCGCATCCTTTGAGGCTGTTGCCACATTTTGTACTTGCCCGAGGCCATCTAAGCTAAAGAACCACCCAGTCCACGCCACTCAACCCCTGCTACCCGTGTAGCCGCCTGCTGTGTATAGTGGATTCCTGACCTATCCAGCGGAACCTGAAACCCCACCACCCTATGGCGCAATTCGAGTAATCTGCAGACCACACAGTCGCAGAACCGTCTCAGCCTTTGATTCAGACCCTCCACTCGGCTCTGTAAGAAAGGTCCGCAGTCAGTCCTGTCGACGATGCTGCAGATGGTGAGATCTGCTTTCATGCCGTTAGCGAGACAGGCAGTCTTCAGCAGATCAGATAGCCGCCGGAAGCTAGAGAGGATTTTGTCCCATCCATAGCGACACACATCATTGGTGCCGACATGAGCGACCACCTGCAGATGGGGGCGCCAATGTTGATTCTTAATCAAAATGTAAGCATTGGTGGATTTCGAACCTGGGCCGTAGGACGTTTTGTTTACCAAGTAAAGGCTCCACTTTTTTATCTCATTTTGTTGGTTATTGTTCGTCATATTTGTACTGGGCGATCGTCCATGACGCTTGTTCAAGTGCATAGTTGACCCTTTAACTCAGTTTTCTTTATTACAGAGTGCACCTAACACGGCGACCCAACACGGTGAGTTACCGTGCCGGCGTACCTAGACCACCGTAGATCCGTCTAATTTATGAGTCTTTAGAAAGCAGTAAGAAACAGGTTTATGGGACTTATGTGAAATTGTTTGACACTAACACAGAAATGAGAGTAAAACGTTTTTATATACTTTTAAAGACGCATTTTGCCTTAAGCCTTTTTTTCTTACCACGAAACACGTGCTTCCACTGTTTCCGGCCTGTTGATAGGTTTGCTTCACATACAGTCACATAATTTAAGGTAACTTATACAAAACGTTTTCTACTGTATTCGAACCAAGAGTATGATTCACGTACATGTCATTGTACCACTGTCAAATTGCCGTTCGCTGTCACTATTTCTTTCCGAAAATGTGCATAGAATGAAAAGTACTCAAGGAAATTTTTGTCTTACTAGTATGCGAGACATGACGATGCTAACTCCGATTACGAAAGTTTTCTTCACCTTGAATGACGGAAACCAATTATTGTGGGACAGAGGAAGTGGAAAAGTGAATTATTAATTTTATTACACTTCTGTTGATTCTTTCTAATTCCAACTAGAATTCAGCAGTGAAGAGTGTACAATGTGAGGAACATCTGAGCTATGTGTCGTCAGTTGGATAAATCTCACAAGTACAGATTATAGTGTAGATAAATTCTTGGTATATATATTTGATGAGCACCACAGCATATTGTTTCCGTTTAACTCGTCACTTCGGACAAATAGGGGGTGGAGCTACATCACGAGTTCAGTGAATGCCTCTTCATCCATAACTTCATGTTGGAGCAGATGCAGAGAACACATACTCTGCTTATTATGCACAGACACTGACAGAGCGACAGTTTCTAAGACAACTTGGAAGGGGAAGGTGTATGCGTGAGGGCTTAATTTCTGCCGGAAAAGCGCCGGAACGGTGTTCCGGCACCTTATGGGATAATATTTTTGAACTCACTGGAGCAAGTCGACACCAGCGATTTAAAATCGTACACTTGTATTAAATCTAACAAACCGACGCAGCAGCAAACTACTGTTTGCAGGTGCCAGTAAACGTGGCAGTAGTTGAAGTACCATGGACACGTTCGCGTTCAAATTTTTACGTTATCTGTAATAATGAATATGAACTCAGATCGTCTCAGCTGTAGTACAATTCAGTAAGAACAACGCAAATGACATTTAAATCCTACTAAACATCCAACACAATGTCCCATGTACTAACTTTAAATGCTTTACGGGGTCAGAGATTTTCTCTGCCTCGTGATGGCTGCGTGTTGTGTGTTGTCCTTAGGTTTGTTAGGTTTTAGTAGTTCTAAGTTCTAGGAGACTGATGACTATAGATGTTAAGTCCCATAGTGCTCAGAGCCATTTTTTTTAAAAAATGCTTTATTCATTAATAATTGACAACAGACGTTGGTAGTAATTTTTCAACAACGGGGGCGGGTGGGGGGGGGGATGGGGGGAGGCAGGGGTCGAGACTCTAAATCTGTCATTCTCAATGTAAATCAATATAAATTGATTTATCGATTTTGAGACGCGTCAGGCCACAAGAACTAAAAATTCTAGGTGACACAATCAATTTATTATATTCCCTAGAATATATGATTATTACTGAATATTTATATTTGTTTTCTTACTGGAACTCTTAAAAGGTAAGCATGCCCGATGATTGCCTGCAACGAAAACCTTTCTGTATTACTAAGATGGTCATGGCTGTGATATATTTTTGAAGTTGACGAGCTGAAATTATGTCCTTTTGTGATTATATTTGACATGTTACAACAAAATGATCAGTAAGCTAGCAAATAAAGCAGCAAAATATTTAGGACACATGTTTTGTTCATACACTAACAACGTTTATTGATACTGAATATCGGAAGTCTAAAGTAGGAAATAAACAGAACTGAGAATACTGACGATTATAAACGAAAATTACCAGTGGTAAAGAGCCTTTGAATAATCTTACTCGAAAGTTAAAATGCAGAGAACAACTTCAAATGCGCAGAGGAGTGCACACCGTACCGCATATGGCATTCTGTGAAACAAAACAATGCGCCAAGAAGCGTTATGTTCCGTTATTGTTGATTACGTTAAGAAGACTAGACTGTGACGGAGAAACTCCTAGTAACATTGGACAAAAAGACTTCGAAGAAGGCAATAAAGGAAGTCGGCACGGTGCGCAAGAACTGCTTTTTCCATCATCTCTTAATCCGCGGAACAGCAGCGTGCTTATTGTTATGGAAAACAGAGCGACCTAAAAACGAATGAAGCCAGTATTCCCTAACCGAATGTCTGGTGTTTTGTTGTCTACAGAGAAGCCCCTGAGGATGCTTGTGGTCGTCAAAATTTTCCGCCGCTCGTGGTAGCAGCGTGGTCAGGGCGCCTTGGCACGGTTCGCGCGGCTTCCCTCGTCAGAGCTTCGAGTCCTCCCTGGGGTTTGTTGTTGTATTAGTAGTAGTAGTAGCGGTAGTTGTAGTACTAGTACCTTTATTCATCCGTAGATCTAGAACATGTGTGTGTGCTGTCCTTAGCGTAAGTTAGCTTAGGTTATCGGAAGTAGAGTGTAAGAATGGGGACTGATGACCTCAGCAGTTTGGTCCCACAGGAACTTGCCACCACCACCACAATTTGCCGTTAACATCTACGTCTACATCAATACTCCGCAAGCGAACCGACGATGTGCGACGGAGGGTACCTCTGATATCAATTAATTTCTCCCTCCCTGTTCCACTCACCAATGGCGCATAGGGAGAATGGTTGTAGGTAAGCATTTGTAGTAGGTGTCATTTCTCGAATTTTCTCGTTTCACAGCGTTGCAAACAAAAAGTCGATGGTAGGCTATGAAAACCTTGTTAACTCCATCTGTATGTGTAAACTCGTAATTCCGTAATCAAGTTCTCTAATTTGTCAATAACTTGGCTTTTGCTATACAGTTAGACATGTTGCTACTTGCAGTACCATTTTGTATTAGTTTTTCAGAAACTTTTTTGCCTCACCTGAAAAACTTAAGAAAATAGTGTTACGAGGTTTTCATTAGCGACCGTCGAAATCCAATAAATATACTGATGGCTAAACTAACAGTATTTGCCGTCGTGCTAACAATGCTAAACGTACAGTTCATTAAAATCGCTGATAACCATTGCTAGAAAGTGAGAGAGTTCTGTAATACATAAAAAGCGTTTTCCCACAATTCAGGAGGGGGCCAAGTATACTCTCTTAACCACGCCCCTCCTCCACCCCTTGCGCATGTTTACCGAGCAGCTACAGTGGAACTGAATGTTGCGGCTGACTGCAGTTGAAAACATGACGTCACAGTTACGAGGACCATTGAATTCTTCCTGTATGTCTCTAGCAGAACTAGGGAGCAAAGTGACAGTGTGGAAGCGACAGGCGGTAGTACTTGTTTATATTAAATGTTGTATTTTGATTGTAAGATATTATATCTCACAAACCTTAATTTCAGAACAGTATCTTGTAAACATTGATTTCTTATTGTAAATTTTTGCACAAGTTTGAAAAAAATTGAAACTTGTTGTAAGGTGTCAGGCAAATCCAACACCTTCCATGAAAACCGTGGCATGATAAGCAAATCCAGTAGTATGTCTCATAGCTCCAAATTAATCGTGACATTAAATTAATCAAAGTAATACGAGTAACGAGTGAGCGAATTGGATACCACAGACTAACATAAGAATGCCTAAATGCATGTCTTACCTTCCCACCGTGAGACCGACGCAGTTCCGAGGGGAGGAACGAGAACAGAAGCCGAGAGCAGAACCGTGTTAAGCTAGAAGGCCCTACGATAAGGGACGGACTGGACACCCACGTCGCCAGCCCACCGCTAAGATCACACCTCCTGCAGGTTTTAGCGTGAGACTTTTTCGCGTCTCTGTTACGTTGCAAACTTTAAAAACATTGCCCCACCACGCAAAGTATAACGTTTCTCATTGGATAGACAGAATTTTTGTAGGCGGAGCTTAAGTTCAACATTGAGACCCTGATTGGTCAGATGAAAACACAGCCAGATATTTTTTTAACCAATTTCGGTATATTGTAGTAAGGAGAAGTTAGAGGAGTTGCTTCCGAGATGGCGAGGTGAGCGGAGCTGTGCTGCCCGCTGCCGCCCTGACGCTACCTAAACACCGACAAGGTAATGAACGCACGGGTTGGCGCATTTTTGAGCGCATAAGGCTTCACTGAGAACTGCAGAAGTCTCATCTGTTACAGCCCCTTTTTGTGTAATAGTAGTGTCGATCGTCAATTAAAGCTCATGGTGTTCACATTTGCCACTTGAAGTAAAAATCTGAAACACGATGATTTTTCTGTTATATAGTTATCGAGAAGCCACATCAGCCATTGCAATTTACGACAAGTTAGATATGTAATTAAAGATAATTGAGGGTCACTGTAGACCATTTTGATAGTTTTCTCTTTTGTGAAACTTAATTTAAACCTAGATTATAGATGTGATATGGCATAGGTCATCCTTCGATCCATTGTAGAACTTGGAAACCCATTCAGGGAATATTCGTTCACAATTTTGTTGAACGCAGTTGGTTTTTACCATCCTGTATTAAAACACTTCCTTTTACCAATAGCGCAATTTATAAGCAATGTTTTGTGAGTAGAATAAAATTTCCAATGGTAAACTTAACTGCTTTTTCGGCGTTATTTTACCAGCTAACTAAAAATGGGAAAGCCTTGAACCCCTTCCACTAAATTTAGTTAGTATTAAGATTCTTTTACAGGGAGTGCAGTGAAGCTGACGCTGAAATCATTAAGTATTTGGTTAGATCATCGCTAGTCTCTCTGAACTCTTCTGACTTCTACATGCCATGTGTCGTCTGGCGTCTCCTTACCAGCAACAGGTCCCAGGTTAAAACTAGTCAATTCCCTAAAAAACACGCTCAGAGCGTCGTTGCGCGAAAGTGTTAGGGAGACACGATATAGAACAAACAGACACCACCATGAATGTTTAGATTGTGATATTTATTAAAGGGAGTAGAGCGGGGGGAGGGGGGGGGAGGCGGATAATGGTATGGTTAGAAACATATCCCCTATTAAATCTTGTTCTTTGATTATAAGGTAGTATGTCTCACAAAACTCAATTTGAGAATAGTGTTTTGTAAACATTGATTTCTCATTGTAAATTTTTGCACAAGTTTTTGAAATATGAAAACTTTTGATATTTATTGAAGCAGGGATTGATGGTATGGTTGAAGACGTGCGTTCTGGCACCTAAGATTTTGACCTCAACGGCAGTATAGGTTCACATAGACCCTGTATCTCTCTTCTCACCAAGGACAGCTTTTTGTGGGACTTTCGCCAGTAGTGCAGAAGCGTCATGTATCTCTTACAGGCAGATACAAATTGGTCATCCCTGTGCTTCCACTTGTAGCCTGATCACGTACGTTAGAACGCAGAATGTGAACCATGAAATATGAAACCAGATAACTAACTGACTTTCTCACAAGAGGAATGGAATTTGTCTCGGAGCCGCGGTAACTGCCGCTTCCCTGATACAGACATCATACGAACAATAAGAGTGATCCGGACTTAAGGCTCTCATATCACAAATATTTTATGTTTCTCATTGTTTTCAATCATGAGAGTGGAGTGTTCTTCTCAAAAACGTGTTCTACTGCCATTTTTGTTACTGTTGGCCCTTAACTCAAGAAGTGACTTTTCCGTAACGTATAGTAAGAGGTGGCATCTCTGGAGTTCCCATGTTTAAACCGAGATTTAAGACACAAATCATTTGAAATGTTTAATATAAATGACATTTAATTTTAGAATTACTTCTATGTTGTTTAAATACTCATTGTTGATCTTACTGCGATAAGTTAAGGCTGCAGGAATTTACTTTTTATCACACAAAATCACACATTTTGAACGGATTTTTAAATAGTACTCATAAACGTACTGCTAGAGAACTGAATCTTACATTGTGAGGAATTATAGTATCCCTGCAGGAAGTAAACTTTCACACAAGGCTAAATTCTTAATTACACATGAAAATTGCCCTTGATCGTAAAGAAAGTGTACAAAGTGACTTTCAGTGCTGGAGTCTACAGTTTTCTTTGTCACCAAGGAGAACATATTTGATTTTAACTTACACTTTAAGTACCTTATGGGAGAAACAGAGGACCCATTACAATTGTCCTCAAATTCTTCCTGTGAATGACCCTCCATTAACAGAACTGTTGTATAATCACTGGCTGTTGTAAAATCGTCGCCTATCCCGTCTCTTTCTTGATCTATATCATTGATATCTTCCTCCATCCACTGACTTAGGATCGTTAAATGGACACGTTCCTACGAGCACATTTCGCACTACACTGAAGAATTTACGAGGAGCGGTCTAGGAGACCACAAAATATGTCACTAATACGTCAGCAATAAACAAAGAAGGCGGTAATGCAACTGACAGCAAAACTTCGTCGACTTGCCGACGTAAGGGGGTTAGGGGAGTATACGGTTTCCTCTAGAAATAACCTAACAGACCAAGCTCGAAAATTTTCGCGCAGTCTTTGCTGCATGTTTGTGGCTAAATTTATAGACGCAGATTGTGGGGCTTCCATGAGCTATAATTATCTGGTTGCCGACCCTAGTATTCTATACAGGCCGCATCATTGTAGAGGCGAATGACTTAACGAACGGTGCATGGCTAGATGATCTCAGATTCCTTTCTGGTCTCAGATTTTCGGATACGCTGAGTGACGCCTATTTCCTGCCTTTCTCCCCTAATACCAGTGGGAATTCCTTACTCTGCATTAGATGTAGCGGGGAGAAATTCACACACATGTGTGGAGCGACACATTACGTATATAGTTTGTGGTCAGTCAGCCTACCCTTTGATTGTGATTATGATTGTTAAAACTGTTGCAGTTACGTACATACGCACCAATACCGCTACGTACTCAGGTAACATACGTACGAGTGACGTGCAGTAAATAGTAAAAGCAGGATGGTTTTATTCAGGATATCAATATATCATATTATTCCCCTCTCCTTTGGCTACAAAAAGCAGTTTTTTAAATATAACTCCAATGAATGTGACGGCCTTACCCAGCTTACTGAGAGGACCTGTTGGTCGAACTCGGAGCCAACGTCGTGCTGCTTGAAGAACCTGATGTCCTGCTTCCCCCGTGGAGCGTCCTTCATTCGGCCAAACAGGTGGAAGTGCGGATGCGCGGGATTCAGTCTGTAGGGTCGATAAGGATGAACAGTCCAATGAAGATACGTGAGCACCCCTTGGGTGTGAGGCCTTGATTTGTCATGGAGAAGAAGTTCATTTGCACTTTCTGGGTGATGGACACGGTGAAATCGTTTCTTCAGTTTGCTGAGGGTAGTGCAGTACACATCATAGTTGATCCTTGAACTATGAGGGAGGGTATCAGAGACCCAGAAGATGGTCGTCACAACTTAACCGGCTGAGGGTGCTGGGGAGACTGCTGGTTCAACTGGCTCTGAGCACTATGGGACTTAACTTCTGAGGTCATCAGTCACTGAGAACTTACAACTACTTAAACCTAACTAACATCCATGAACGAGACAGGATTCGAACTTCGACCGTAGCGGTCGCGCGGTTCCAGAATGTAGCACCTAGAACTGCTCGGCCACCACGGCCGGCTCCTGGGGAGAGATGGTGTGGCACCACTCCATGGATTGTCGTTTAGTTTACTGTTAGAAGTAATGAACCTTTGCTTATCGCATATGACAATGTTCGACAAAAAATTGTCACCATCAGCCCCTTATCGCGCAGGCAACTTTGCTGAGATGGTCCTACGAGGCTGCTTATGGTCTTCCGTTAGGTGGCAAGGAACCCAGCAGGTACACGCGTTTTAGTTCAAATTCAAATGGCTCTGAGCTCTATGTGACTTAACTTCTGAGGTCATCAGTCCCCGAGAACTTAGAACTACTTAAACCTAACTTAAGGACATCACACAAAACCATGCCCGAGGCAGGATTCGAACCTGCGACCATAGCGGTCGCCCGGTTCCAGACTGTAGCGCCTAGAACCGCTCGGCCACTCTGGCCGGCACTCGTTTTAGTACCCCAGCTGGTGGACGAATGTGTCGGCACTACCAACAGAAACGGCTAGCTGTGCCACGAGATGTCTGACTGTGATCCATCAATCAAATCGAGAGAAAGTGTCTGCACTTTTCACCATATCAGAAGTCACACCCCTGAGCAATCAGAGGGCACGCCAGATAGGCTCGTTTGCGCGACCTTTTGGTGATGGCGGACATCTCGCCCAATGACTGCCTATGCTTTTGTTTACCATGATCTCTCCGTAGACATACTACAAGCGCCTTTGAATATCTGCGATCGTCAATGACAGCTCCCTGCTCGGAAGACAACTTCGTTACAGACGCCAATTTGAACGTTAAGTATAGAGTCACCATGCCACATCTGAACATCATGAAACCAAGAGGGAATGTTCTACAGTATGGGGACCAGAAGGGGAGGGGGTGCCGCCCCAAACTACAGTTATTCAATATGGCGCGATGACGTCATCCAAGATAGCGGTTTTTCGTGGCAAGTTTAAATTTTGGTGGGATGTTAGGTCAATTGGGCTACCTCTACTAACCTAACAACCTTTCCCCTAGTTTCCCCCAGAAAATGCCTGGAAGTTCAAATACCATCAGGACAATGCAATACAACTCTACTAACCTATGAAAATGGAGACAAGATAGATCACTTGGGCTACCTCCATTAAAATAAGTCATTCGACCGCCACCTCATCTTATAAAATTGCAGGAAGAAGATTCGAACTGTGCTGGACATAAGTTTTTATTTTATAATCACTATTTATTTAAACAATTAGAGGTAGTACCACCATCAAGTGTAGTCGCCATAGGGTCTGGAGTCCAACTGACCTAGTACACAGTACTGCCACCAGAAGATTCTGTCATCCATTCCATGATGTTATCCAAGATGGTGGTCTGGGGTGGGAGGAATGGCAGGAAACAGTGTAGTCCATATGAAGTCCAGAATTCAACTGACCTAGTACATGGTACTGCCACCAGAGGGCACTATCGCCCATTCCATGACGTATTCAAAGATGATGGAGGAAATGGCAGGAAACAGTGTTGTCGCCATGGGGTCCGGAGGCCAACTGACACAGTACACAGTGCCACCACCAGATGGCGCTGTCATCCATTCTGTGACATAACCCAAGATTGCTATGTATAGGGGAAAATCACTCAGCCTGTGCTTGGCTGCTGGAGACAGAAAGGAGTGTACTTTATTTATTTTGGAACAATTTATTTAGAGATGGATTTTAAATAATATATGTATCATACTGATGGAAAACACAAGCTCTGACATGTTTGCTTGGATTCACACCACCCAGCCTACAGACCTGTAAACTACCCGTAAATTACCGTAATAACGCTCTGCAGACACGCAAAAAACTCCTAATTACTGAAATAATTTCAGTACACAGCACACAGACATGCAAACTGATCCTAAACAATGCAGTACATTGATGTCCAGAAATGAAATCAATTCGTAAACTGTCCAAATAACGCATAGCACAGCCTATAGTATTGCTCGCAAAATAATTCGACAGACACGTAAACAACGAGCACAGGCAGCTCCCTGTCCACTGGACCAAACAAGAGGCTTCTGCACACAGTCCCAGAAGTTTGGATGAAATGCCATCCAGCGCAAAGTGACCTGGCTTCAGCTACCAAGCCACACACAGGTGCCCATTCAGGTCCCTCATGCATGATGCAGCGGCATCACTTTCACACTGGACACCTGAGAAATTCCTCTCAAAATACGTCAACTCATATGCACCGTTGCTGATGCAACAGGATGAGAGCGAATACCTATTTGCAGAGCACAGACGCTCCAAGGGCATGTGCAGTCGACACAGGTATGAGCTGCTGCACTGGACGGAAGCCAGTGCGAGCCAGTGCTCTCATGTCGCTGCTGCCAACAGCATGCAGGTGAAAGTTGGGTATACTTTTGGGTATATAGTGATAGTTCTTCGAGTGTTAAACTCATGTCACAGAACTCGTAGGTGCACTCACGCCGATCCCATACATGAGATGCCTCTGGACAGTATGTGTGCTTAACCTTGCTAATGCGATACCGGCAGATACTGACATCACAGAATAGCACAAGGTGCATTGTTTCTTGCGATCCTAATGGACATGCGAGCTGTGTTTAGCCGTGCACGCGTACCCAACTCAGAAACGTTAAAGTTCCCATGGCTGAAAGCCTCTGCACACTAACGAAAACATCATTAATCATAAAAGCATTCTTGTTGTTTGGAAAGAGAGCACTCCCTAAGCACAGACAGCGGGGAATCAGAACAATTACGCAAACAGAATTCAAAGCACTGTCTTACAGAAGAGAAAAATGGTCGGAATTTTCGGTATCCTAGAGCTACAGGTTGGAGATACCCTAATGACACTGTGGCGGATGAGTGACGGCATTCCTGCCAGAGTTGGATAGTCTGCTTCAACTTGTCTTTCAACACTTGCTTTATCAGAACTTTCCATACATACCTTGTCTCCATCTTGTACGAATCAGTTTGTAGACACTCTTACGTCCAAGCACAAAAGATGTCTTGAGAATGAATAGAGCATTACGTATTTTGTACACAACACCATATTGCACCGACAGTTAAACCATGCAATGTGGCCTGCAGGTCGTCAAATATGGAAAGACTCTTACTCAATTACGCTGCTCTCACACTGAGGACAGGTGCTTGAATATTAGAGCACAAAACACATCTCCAACCCAGCAATATATCACTGCGTACCGTGTTGATGTAGTAAACTTACAATTCATATCCTGCACCAATCAAAATCAGCCCTTTTACATCATTCGCACATATACCGCGGAGACAGACAGCACTATACACACTCCTAGCAGGACTAGATATTTCCGCACTATATACACTCCTAGCAGGACTAGATATTTCCCTGTGATACCGGCTGTCATCCACCCCAAACGAATGACCAGAGCGCCCTCGGTGGAACGGAGTTACTCTCAGAGCTGTTCATACAAATTCGGGCTCGATTCCCCGCGGCATAAAAGAGTTACTGTTTTCGGTTTGGTCCTGCTTGCTTGTTTGCTTTCTTTTCTGCAACCATCTCCAGACTCTTCGCTTACAAAAACACACATGGTTACGCATGGTTTCCCATTATATTATACCATTTTCGCGGTACTTCTCGAAGTCAAACACACAGCAGTATCCTACCGATCGCCGTGCAACATAATTCTGAAGATATACACTGTAAATTATTTCTATACAAACCCAAAACTTTAGCTAGGTGGGACTTGGAGTAAACCACTAACTCTGACCAACTAGAAACTTGTCACGTCTGCGAAGGCATTTATGCGGAAACTCGAAAAAATAGAGAAAACTGATATTTCCACTCGTGAATACCGATGTCGGTGATGTAGCAGATTCCAAATCATCCCTATACTTTACAAGGTCATTTAAGTTGTTTCTCAAGTCTAGAGAACCGGCAAACGTGTCTTACACAAGCTCAATGCACACATCACAATCGATCTTCTCTCAACTAAATAAAGGCGCGATAAACACACCTCCATATTCAATCTTCTCACATTTCCACGCGATCACGAAAGCTATCCAATACATATTAAGTACTTGTTCCTTTATTTAGTTGAGAGATGATCGATTGTGATGTGTGCATCGAGCATGTGGAAGACACGTTTGAAGGTTCTCTAGACGTAAGAAACACCTTAGATGACCTTGTAAATTATAGGGATGATTTGGAATCCGCTACATCACCGACATCGATATTAGCGAGTGGAAATATCAGTTTTCTCTTTTTTTGTCGAGTTTCTGCGTAAATGTCTTCACAGACGTGACAAGTTTCTAGTTAGTGAGTGGTTTACAGCACGCCCTACCTAGCTAAAGTTTCGGGTTTGTAGAGAATTAATTTCCAGTGTATATCTTCAGAATTATGTTGCACGAGTGATGGGTAGGATCCTAGTGCGTGCTTGACATCGAGAAGTACCACCAAAATAGTATAATATTATGGCAAACCATGCAAAAATACTTGTGTCCTTGGAATCGCAGAGTCTGGAAACGGGTGTAGAAAAGCAAGCAAGCAAGCAGGTCCACACGAGAAACGATAACGCGTTTGTGCCAAGGGGGAATGAGCCCGAATTTCTAAAGCAGTTCTGATAGTGAGTTTGGTCCACTAAGGGTGTTCTGGCCAACCAACAGGGGAGGATGACGGCCGACCTCACAGGGAAACATCTAGTGCTGTGACGAGTGTATATGGCGCTGTCTGTCTTCGAGGTATATGTACGAATGATGTAAAAAGCCTGATTTTGTATAGTGCTGGATACGAAAGTTTACTGCACCGACACGGTATACAGTGATATATTGCTGGGTTGGAGATCTGTTTTGGCTCTAATATTCAAGCACCTGTCCTGACTGGGAGAGCAACGTAACTGAGTAAGAGTCTTTCTGTATTTGACGACCCACAGGCGACTTTGTAGGGTTTAATTGTCAGTGCAATATGGTGATATTTACAAAACACAATCATAATGCTCTATTCTTTCACAGAACATCCTTCGTGCTTGAGTGTAGTAGCGTCTACAAACAGATTCATACAAGATGTCGGGAAGGTATGTATGGTAAGTTCCGAGACAAAAGTGCTGAAAGCCAAATTGAAGGAGACCATCCATCTCTGGTGGGGCTGCCGTCACTGTGTCATTAGGACGTCTCCAACCTGTACCTCTAGGATACCGAAAATTCTGGCTATTTTTTTCTCTTCTGTAAGGCAGATGTTTGCTTTATTGTTCTGATTTTCCCTCATCTGTGGTTAGAGAGTGCTCTCATTCCAAACAACAAGAATCCTTTTATGGTCGATGGTGTTTGGCTGCATGTGTGCAGGCTTTTAGAGGTGAGAACTTTAACGTGACTGTGAAATGTATTGATAGCAGGACGACCATTTCGTGCAGTCCATCATCCAGGCAGGATACATGTGCACAGCTCCATACAGCTCGCATGTCCCATTAGGATCACTAGGAACAATGCACCCTGTGCTATTCTGTCATGTCAGTGTCCACAGATAGTGCATCAGCAACAGTAAAAACACACACTGTCCAATGGCGTCTCGCATGTGGAATGAGCATGAGGTGAGTTCAGTGACGTCAGTATAACACTCAAAGAACTGTAACTGTATACCCAAAAACAAACTCAACTTTCACCTGATCGCTCTAGGCAGCAGTGGCATGAGAGTGAAGGCTCGCCATGGCTTGCGTCCGGTGAGGCAGCGGGCAGCGGCTTCGAAAGGCATGCGCCCTTGGAGCGTCTGCACTCAGAAAATAGTTATTCACTCTCGTCCGGCTGCGTCAGCAACGGTGCCTAGGGAATGACATATTACAAGAGGAATTTCTCAGGTGTCAAGTATGAAAGGGATGCCGCCACCTCATGCTTGAGGGATCCAACAGGCACCTGTGAGTGGCTTGGCAGCTGACAGTCGCATCACTTCACAGGGGCTGCCAGTGCATGTCGACTTTTGAGAAGGTTTTACATAGCATCCTGTCTGGTCCACTGGACACGGGGGTGCCTGTGCATATTGTTTGCGTGTTTGTTGCTTTACTTCGCAAGCAGGTCTGTAGGCTGTGCTTTGAGTTATTTGGACAGTTTATGAGTTGATTTCGTGTCTGCACATCAATGTACTGCACTATTTTTAGGGTGGTTTGCATGTCTGTGTGCTGTGCACTAAAATTATTTCAGTAATTTAGGAGTTTTTTGCGTGTCTGCAGAGTGTTATTTCAGAAATTTACGAGTAGTTTACTTGTCTGTTGGCTGGGTGACGTGAACCCAAGCATTTCAGAATGTGTGCTTTATATCAGTCTGATAAACATACTATCTAAAATCAATTCATAAATAAATTGTTCCAAAATAAATAAAGAACACTCCTTCCTGTCTCCAGCAGGCCAGCAAAGGCTGAGTCATTTTCCCCTCCAAACAGCCATCTCAGGTTATGTCATGGAATAGATGACAGTACCCCCTGGTGGTGATACTGTGTACTAGGTCATTTGGAGCCCAGACCCCATGGCGACCACACTGTTTCCTGCCATTTTCCCCCATCATCTTGAATTACATTACGGAATGGATGACAGCACCCTCTGGTGGCAGTATGGTGTACTTTGTCAGTGGGACACTGGGCCTCATGGCGACCACACCGTTTCCTGCCGTGTCTCCCCACACAGGCTGCCATCTTTCATAATGTCACAAAACAGATGACAGCATCATCTTGTGGTAGTACTATGTACTAGGTCAGTTAGTCTCCAGACCCCAAGGCAACTAACCTTGATGGTGGTACTGCCTTTCACTGTTTAAATAAATTAAAGACTTATGTCCAGCACAGGTAGAGTTCTTTTCCCGCCATTTCCTAAAATGAGGTGGCGGTCAGATGACTTCGGTTAATGGAGGTAGCCCAAGAGACCTATCTTCCCACCACTTTCTTAGGTTAGTATAGGTGTGTTGCATTATCCTGAAGGAATTTGAACTTCCCACCAATTTCTGGATGGAGGGGAGGGGAAGGGGTGTTAGGTTAGCGGAGGTAGCCCAATTGACCTATCTTCCTGCCAAAATTCAAACTTCCCGCCAGAATTTGAAATTACTGGCAAAACCTGCCATTTTTATGACCTCATCAGATGGCGTCGTCGCTGCTATCTTGGATGACGTCATTGACACCATCTTGGTTAACAGTACTTTGGGGGCGACGCAATTCCCCCTACTTTCTATTTTGTCCCAAAACAAATTCAGCATCTTTCCAACCGAAATTACCAGAGAAAATTGTGTTGCATGACTTATCGAACGCCCCTCGTAGATTGCATGTCAGGATAAATGCTTTCATCGTTTACTGCTTTCATAACACATTTGATTTAATTCTTTCACTGCAGTTACAGAACTTTTTTGTCTAGGTGCATTGTGTTCCTGTGATTCATTACCTCTATATTATCGTCAAAAGTGTCTCCTTTCACAAATTATTAGTTGATTTTGATGACCTTCAGTTGTCTCTGTAACCATACAGAAGTGGACAGCTTTTCTAATGATTTTACTTCTTCTGTAGTGATAACACACAAATTGTTCTCTGTAGTAAATTAGCTGTTAGTAACAATATTTCAGGTAGCTTCCAGAGACTTCTCAGTTGACTAGTTACACGAAGTCACCTCTTTGGATGTGATTAATGACAAAAGGCACATCAAAACCCTTAGGTACGTGTATAAATGAGTGTAGAATCCATAAACGTTCCATGAGATAAGAAATTATACCTTTGTTGAGGCAGAGCCCCACATACTTGGATAGGTGTAGCCCTCCAGTAATCCTTTCCCATCAGTAGACATGTATCTTTAGTGCATGTAGCACAAATTGAAGTTAAGGTTTTTTTATGGTGGTCTGTACCATCATAACCATCCGTGCAGTGGTCAAGACCCCCCCACCTTTCTGACAACGCTTACCCATATCACTGCACCGTTGTCTCTGATGCATGACCAGAGGCCGCGACATTCACCAGTCCACAGTTCAGGATCCCCACCCAGTCAACCAAGACTGACATGCGTGATGCTTTTGCCATTTAGCGCGATCAAGGAGGTACGTGTTGCTTGTCAAACGCCAAGGATGTGGCGAGTATTATCGTTCAGAAGGAGCAACAACATATGAGAGGCTAAAACGTATTCTTACACTAATGTCTATGTTCTCGACTGGTTTGACTAGCACGAGGATGAAATGACACGGTTTGCGTAATTTGAAGAAGCCAGAGCATTGTTGTTCGTTTGGCAGATATCAACTGGAAGTGTCTCTACAGTATCAGACTTCTCACGAGTCAGGAACTTTGTTTCCATGACAGATCCACGTTGACGACTTTATAGTTTCAGAGCGTTTCCGGAAAAAGTTGTGATCCTGCACAGTATTATGCGAGTGTCCATTTTACATTGTCCGACCATTGTAAAAGTACTCAATTTCCACGTTTAAAATAAATAAATATCGGTAAGAGGCCTGTAATTTGAGCTGAGTGGTCAGCACGTCTGTTTGCCATGCAATACTTGAAAGCACAAACGCCTATCAGATGTTTTTACGGCACGATGACTTCACTTACTGTGCAACTTTTGACAGTGGTATGTACATTAATTGTAAATTTTTTGTGCTGTTTCGCCGATGGGCATGTATCATCATCAAAACTGTATATCCATTTATCATGACAACAACAATTAACCGTAAGTCTTACTGTAACTGTCTCATATAATTTATTTTAAAGAACAATTATTATTATTATAAACACTAGATTAAGTAAAGAAACCTACATGTGTTAATGGCAGTATACCCAATATGTACGTTAATTCTAAATTTTTTGTACTGTTCCACCGACATGCATGTATCATCATCCAAACTGTACATCCATTTATCATGACAGCAATAACTAACGGTAAGTCGTTCTGTAAATGACTGATATAATTTACAAATAAGAATTATTAATATTATAAACACTAGATTAAGTCAAGGAACCTACATGTGTTAACAGCAGTATACCCACTAACCAACTGATTGTAAAAATAGTACTATCAGTAGCAAAATAATCTACTGTTTAAATTTATGTCGCAACAATTTTTTTCGCTTTTGTGATTAGTATGACAAGTTTCTAAAAACCAGGAAAAGGAGGAAAGGACGATAATCATTTAAGGACACTCTGGAAATCCTGTATCGGGATGGTCGCCAGGGATTTCGGAATCCGACTACTGAATGAGAGAATCTTAACAACTGTGCCAAAGAGTTCACTGGAGAAGATACTGAAAGTGTTCTCGTTAGCAGTTAACATGAAAATGTGAGATTACATCGCGTATATGAGACACACTGTCGGGAAGCAGCGAGAACTAGAGATGCTATAGTCAGAAGAGTCCCATTTATCTTGCAGACACCACGGCAAAACGTATCATGTTGTAAGGTAGTAACAGAGGGCTAAAGAAGATTTGTAACCAAACGTTTTCTTGTCAAGTGAGCTTGCCAGCTAATACGCACCGAGACCTGTGTGTTGCAGCCGCCAACACGCGCGTGAGGGCGGCTGCTCCAGTTCCCACCAACTTGTTGTGGCCCACATAAACTTCCACCAGCCCACCGCCTACCGTCGACAAGTTGCTTCTAAGCCATCTTCCTGGGGGACTACACGCAGTCACTTTTATACTCACTCTGCTTCCGTGCTCATGAAATTCTGTTGAGAGGCACCCACATGCCTTGCTCATACTGTGGCATCGAGCAGTCAGGACTGCAAGAAGAATGGTCTGCCAAGAGAGGATTTATTCTTTTTTATTGAGTAACATCAATGACTGATTATGAGCTCTAGTACAATTAAGCTACAAATTATTCTTCTGTTTGAATATTACCCAACGAAAACGGATAATGCACATCTGACTATTAGTAATTTACACAACTCTGATTGTTCACTATGCACTGGCAATACCACATTTTCTTTCTTACCCAACGGCTTTGATCAACACGTGGCCATCGCACTGCATATGAATGGCGGACACATTATAAATTCTGGATATCATAATTACACACTATTCGAAGAACAAGGCCACCAATATTTTTTCTTTTCACTATCTTTTTATTCCGATAAATTCTATTACGGTTCAAAGATAACCTAAACACATTATTACATTCTATGCAACAATTACACATGAGAATTTCTGCCCAGTGGGCATGGCTTTACATTGGTGATTCTCTATCTTATGGTCTCGTTATAATCTAACGCTACAGTGCATTTTCTGGATAGGATGGTGGATCTTTTGCTGTATCTCACACTTCGACTCTCACACCTATTATCACGAAAATTTTCTCTAGACCGAGCGGCACAAAAACGAAGATGCATAACCCACTGCCTCTGAACCTATCTTGATATTCTCCCATGCAAACCACACATAATTAAATTACGTAAAATACATTACACTGGCAACATAGTCACAAAGTTAGAATCACTTTACTTTCAGCTTCCCCACTTCAATTAGTATTCATCCCAGTTTCACATGACACTGCCCCGCTTCCTAACTTTTCTTTCCTATTACGAACTCTGGAGGATGTATGCACGTCTTCCTGTGCAATGCAAGCCAGATGGCGTTGCTGGATAGACGGCTGACTCACCTTGCTTCTCTCTCAGAGTTTTAGAGTTTGAATCAAGCGTCACACGGAAACATAACACGCAAAGTAATATTAAGATCATATTCGTCACACACGCGAGTCCTCAACTGATACCTTAGACGAGTACTTCTCTTTATCCTTTGTCTCATACACAGATTGAGACTCATACAGTACTCACCATGTGGAAGTGCTCGTCTCTAATTTCAAGTCCTGCACACGCCATTTCTTAAATATTTCCAACTTATAGTACACATGCCAGTAATTCAGCTTAACTTTAGCACTCGGAAGTATTTCAATGTAGTACTAGCACTCGCAAGTATTTCTACTTATTGCTACACGTGGTTTGATTGTGACCGTTGGTGACTTACGGAAATTACTACGATCCTTTTAATATTACCTGCCTGTCATTTTATTGTCCCCCCAAAAGTTCCTGAAATAGAGAAATAATTTTTCAGAACTACTCTTAAATATTTCACATGCATACCATTCTCTCCACTCTTTTGTCTTTACGGAGCACACCTAAGACAGGTTTTACCAACACAAGATCCAGCGCCAGAGTGCTGAAACATGGCCGTTCTTCAGGTCATCTCGCACCTCCGCCGAGGTGGGAGAGCACCATGCTACCGTATTGGTCAGCCACATTTCAGGCACTCAAAGTTCAGGTAAATTTAATCTCTTTGGTTCCACCAAAGGTGACCAAAGGACCGTCTCAAAGATGATCATATGCTGCATAATTACTATCTGTGATTAGCAGACGGCCATACATTCATTCATTTCACAGATCTCACCAAACTGGATGTAGGGATTTATTTTGTGAGAGTACACATTTGATCAATTAAATAAATACGAGGGTCGGTCAAAAAGTAATGCCTCCCATTTTTTTCTACTTAAAAAAATTAAGTTAAGTGAAAAATTTGAATTTGGCGCCATTCCTCAAACCTTCTTCTGCAATCCACTGCAGTAGTAACTTTCTGTGTCAACAGGTGGCAGCACAGCAGAAGTTTGTAAGATGGCCGACATCGATGTTCGTTTGAGACAGCGTTGTGTGATTGAATTCTTGAATGCAGAAGGTGAAACGCCCATACGCATTCATGAAAGACTGAAGAAGGTGTATGGTGTTGTGACAGTGGATGTCAGCACTGTTAGACGATGGGTTCGTCGTTGTAAGGAAGCTGAAGGGCAAACACCGTTGACTGACGAAAAGCGGAGCGGCAGGCCGGTGAGTGCAGTGACTCCACACAACATTCAGCAAGTTGATGACATCATTCGTGGTGACCGTCGGGTGACTGCAGATGAAGTGTGTCGCATTATTTCTCTTAGTAAAGGCAGTGTGATCACGATTATTAAACAATTGGGGTACTCAAAAGTTTGTGCACAGTGGGTTCCAAGAATGTTAACCGATCAGAATAAAGAGGCAAGGAAAACAATAGCCTCCCAACACTTGCAGCGCTTCCGTTTGGAGGGAGATGAGTTTCTGAAAAAAATTGTGACCGGGGACTAAACATGGGTGCATTTTTTTGAACCCGAATCAAAGAGGCAGTCAATGGAGTGGCGTCACACAAGCTCGCCGAGGAAGAAAAAATTCAAAACTGTGCGATCGGCAGGGAAAGTTATGGCAACAGTTTTCTGGGATACAGAGGGTGTGATTCTGGTCGATTTTTCGGAGCAGGGATGCACAATAAATTCTGTTCAATACGTCACAACCCTCAAAAAACTTAAAGCACGTCTTCAGCGAGTTCGCCCAACAAAATTAATGGCAGATGTTCTTCTTTTGCATGACAATGCAAGACCACACACCAGTCGTCACACCTCTGACGAGATTGTCAAAATTGGATGGGAAGTTTTCCCTCGTCCCCCATACAGCCCTGACCTGGCACCATCAGACTTCCATCTGTTCGGGCCACTAAAAGAAGTTCATCGTGGGATTCATTTTGAAGATGAGGAGGCCGTCAAAACATCCGTGCGTCAATGGCTTAGGAAGCAGAGCTGTGATTTTTACCGTGCTGGGATACATGCCCTTGTTCAAAGATGGACCAAAACTGTAGAGATGGGCGGAGATTACATTGAAAAATGACAAAATGATTCTCAATGTTGTGGTTTTCAACCTATGTAATTGCATTTACATTTCCTGACAATTAAACGTAGAAAAAAAATAGGAGGCATTACTTTTTGACTGACCCTCGTAAATTGTTCTTCTTTCCTACACTGGTATCCAGCTTCTGTATATTAAGTGAAGTTGAGTTATTATTACAAAAAATATGTCGCTATGATAAAAATAACGAAGAATATGGTACCTATTTTCAATGTCGGGCAGTACTGTACCCTTTCACTGTAACCTGTCTTGTTTCGTTTCACCTACAATGGCGGCTTGTACGAGAGGCGGGATAACAGGGTGGCGGAGAGGCGTACGTGACGGAGGGCCGGAATTTGTGGCATATGAAAAGAACTTTCACTGTTTCATTACAAACCTGAATCACGGAAGAAATTGTACCAATCATATTTCATTTATGACTAACAGGTTGTTACGAGCCTCGATTACCTCGTGATGAATGGTTTTTTTTTTTCGGATTAAGTGATCTACTATTGACAGCGCCGTTTGGTTCACCTGGCAAACAATCAATTTTAACGACAACCTAAAAATAAAATTTGGGCGCTTATTATCATTATTATTTCGCAAATATTTCTACAAGACCGACGCTGTTGAAGTCAGATTTATCACTGCAGACAATATTCACTATTCACCAGATCAAGGAAGTTTGTACGAGTTCATGAGATGTAGTGTTCCCGGAAATTACAGTTCTACTTTGTATTTCACTGGTTCTGACTCCATGATAGATTTAGTCAACCACCGTCAACAACATAAACACTTCACCAAATTCTGTATATACGTGTCAGTTATGGCAAACAATCACAGTATTTTGTGATGGGATGAATCTCAATATGAGAGAAAGGAGAAAAGAAAGTCTTGTGGTCGAGAGCATGTTAATCTAGTAATTTATAACAGAAAAAACGGTGCTTCTCTTTATTAACCACCATCGTCATTATCGGCAAGAGTTGGTCATGTGCTACTTGGCTGAAATGCTATACTAACAAAAGTTGATGATTACGTCTTAGCAGTCCAGACGTTTGACTTTATCATTCGTCTAATATGCCACAACAAACTGTAAGCTCTACCATCACACATGTCAACGGCTGCATTTTGTAAGCAGACGAAAGAAACATTTCCTGAACTGTTTCGGTTTACGCATATACCATTGGTAGGTCCACACGATATCTCAGGTGTAATCGTTACATGTGTCCGTTCAGGGTGAAATTTAGAGCAGCATAGCGAGAGAAAAACTGATGCGGTTTTATAGCCAACCATGTCTTTTTTCTTTTTTTTTTACAAAGGTGCTATAACTGGCGTTTGTCAGCCTTGCCAATAGTACGATGGATAGTTAAAGATCGGTATTATCTTCATGGAAGGTGACACAGTCGATTCAGGATTTTTTCCTTCACTACATAATCCCGAGAGAAAGTGACACAATTCTTCCACTGGTAGACGAGCTAGCTGCTAGCTGAGGCATAACCACCTATGGCAAACTAACATACACCAACAAGTGACAAACGTCGGAAAGCCACTGCGTATAAGGAACATCAACTGGATATGGCAACTGCTATTAAAACCGACCAACAGCCTACAGCAGGGGGACCGACAAGGTCGCACACTGACGCGTAAACAGATCGACGGCATTACCCTACATTGTGAATCTGATATATGACCCATCGGACACAAAACGATGATAAACCTGTTAAAGGTATGCTGACGCTGACCAAGAAATCAACACTGGCACCCAGCAGCAGCATCGCACAACGTCAAAGGTATCGACATGCATGATACCCACTACTAACAAAGCCTACCCTTTGCATGACCTGTCGCAGTCAGCAAGAAAATCTATACTGCTCTTACAAGCCGACCCAATTAGCGCAGAGGTGTTTTGCCCTTAGCTCTTGCCTTGGCACTTTTTTCCCTCTGCCCTTCAAACTACTACCCCTCGTTCAACTTTAGACCCAATCTATCTCCAGATGAGCGCGTAGTAATGGTTAACCATAACCAGCGCAAACGTCGCAGTACCCGCATCCCGCGAGACCTCACTCTATTGAAAATTAAACCTTATGCATAGATGGCAGTAGATTTTTGTTTGGCCATCATGCCGGTGTGGGTGTGGAAGGGCTCCACATCTTATTAAAAAAATAAAATAGAAAGCTACTAATATGTGTGAACAATTCCTTGCTTTGGCTACTAAAACTCCTAGGGATCGTCCTGGAAATTCCTTCTTTGCTGCTGGCTCGTCACATAAAGATAAAATGAATAAGGTATTGATTGCTATGCTGCGTATTGTGGGAAATGGAACAAACTACCATTCCTCACACAAGACGAAAGCAACGTAGTCTGCTGATTAGTCTCTGGGTATTGTACTGACATTTATCCATAGCCATCAGGCGTTCAAAATAGGCAAGGCGTCCACAAACGTTGCAACATTTTGTTTGTAGTTAACTATCAGTGTTGTATTTGTTCACAGTGAAGATACACATTATCTGGGAGTCAGTTCTATTCTTCGATACAGTCTACATCATATGTCGAGACGAATCATTCATTAAAGTGCACGGATCACGAAGAAAAGTATTACCGACCTACTATCGATATACACCTGACCAGGCGATTTTAGCGTCACGAGGCGGGGAATGCCTGTTAGTCAGGCATACGCACGGTCCACGTGGTATCACCGAGCGTTCTGTCCGCGTGTAGAATGGGGATGGCGTTCGATGTATCTGAGTATGAACGAGGGCAGACTGATGGCCCGGAGACTCGCCACGAGCATTTCAGAAACCGTACGACTTGTCGAGTGTTCGAGAAGTGCTACGGTGAGTGCCTCCCACGTGTGGCGGAACTAAGGTGACACCTCGTTCAAACGTCGTGAGGTTGGGCGGCCACCCCTCGTTGCAGATGTCGGACGTCGTAAGCTGGGCAGACTGGTAAACCAGGACAGGCGACGAACTGTGGCGGAACTGACATCAGAGAAAGGAGAGGAGAAGTGTGTCTGGACATACAGTGCGCCGGACACTCAAAATGATGGGCCTCCACAGCTGACGAACCATGCGTGAGACAAATTTAACACCACGACATCGGGAAGTACGACTGAAATGGGCACGTAACCGTCGACGCTGGACGTTGCGGCAGTGGCACAGCGTTGCATGGTCTGATGAATCCTGACACCTTCTTCCTTATGCCGATGGGAGGGCGCAAATCCGTCGTCTTTCAGGGGAATAGCTCCTTGACCCCTGTAAAGCGTGATGGAGACAAGTTGGTGTCGATTCAGTCATGGTCTGGCGAACATTCACGTAGGGATCCATGAGTCCAGTGGAGCTCACGCGAGGCACCATGACGGTCAAGGTTCATATACTGGTTACAGACCTAGTAAACCTCTTCATGACGATCATGTTTCCAGACGGTAGTGACATTTTTCAGAATGATAATGCGCCACGTCAGACGGTCAGGAGTGTGATTGGGTCGATGAACAGAGTGGCGAGTTCACCATCTGGGATGTGATTGTACGTGGCGTTAGAGCACATAGTCTCCCTACACGAAACTGAGGGGAACTAGGTGACGTGAATGTGCAGATCTGATGCCAACTCCCTCCTGAGACATGCCAAGGCCTCATTGTGTCCCTGCCACGACAAATCGCCTCTGTTGTCCGTGTCAATAGTGGACTTGTCAGCTATTAGGTAGTTGGCCAAAATGTTCTGGATGATCAGTGTAAGTGGCTGGATGATCAAAGATGCCTTTCGCACATCAGATTACAGCATACGATTGAGTAACGGTACTTCTTTCTCATTTTTCTCGTTTTATTGAAACCATATGGTACAACGCTTTAGTGGATTGACAGACCGCGTTTACCACATATCGGCTGCCGTATTACAATTCTTTGCTCCATATACCCTTTTCCAAATTCCATTATGAAATATTTCTTGAGGAAATGAAAGCCAATATTTGCTGTTAATAGACGTCTTTTGGCCAGGAATGTCCCATTCCCCTGTGCTAGACAGCTTCTCATGTCCTTGCTCGTGCATCATGCGTTATTTTGCTTCCAATGTAGCATAATTGTTTGGGCATCATCTATTTCTCGAAACCAGTTTTGCTGTTAAGTCTACCATTCATCTTATTTCTGCACCCTTCATAACTTTCCTCTTCGTTTCGTTTACTTTCAAAACATATTTTGTACTCATCAAACTGTTCATTCTACTAAACAGGTTCTTTAATTCTTCTTTAATTTCTTTGGTAGTTGCAATGTCGTTAACCAATCATATCGTTGATATTCTTTTACCCTGAATTTAGATCTGACTCCTAAACATACCTTTTTTCCTATCTTTGCTTCTTTGATGTACAGATTGAACAGCAGGCTGTAAGGCTGCATCTCTGTCTGTTACCGATTATAGTTTCTTGTTCTTCCATTGTTATTTTCCATCTTGGTTTTGTGCGTAGTGTACAAAGCCAGTCTTTTCTTACAGGTGCTACAACTTCTTTATCATAATTTCGAAGATTATTTTACCATTTTACAAGCACAATAGTTTGTTCCATGTAGAAAACTTCTATCAACATTTCTAAGTTTTGCTTGTATCTTGCTTCCATCAACAAAAGAGGCGTTAGAATTACCTTCCCTGAAGCAAGACTGTCGTTATCCAACTGATCGTCAGTTTTCTTTCCGTTGCTCTGTTTATCATTCCTGTGCCAGAAACGTCGATTCATGAAGTGTTAAGCTAACTGTACAATAATTTTCGCAATTATCTGCTCTTGATTTCTACGGAGTTTTTTCGATGATCCACATCAAGAGAACAAAAGGAAGAAAAGGAGAAGGAAAGTAAAGACGCACCATGAAGGAATTATCCGAATGGGGAGGAAATCGGTAGTTGTGATGTACAGACAATAAATTATTACATTTCCGAATAAAACTGGATGATTTATTCCAATTACAGAGATTCACAAACTGAGCTACTCAGTTACGCGTTAGTCCCCCCTCTGGCTCTTACGCAAGCAGTTATTTGGCTTGGCACTGTTTCGTAGACTTGTATGTACACCTGAGGGATATTGGGCCAAATTCTGTCCAATTGTCACGTTATATCTTCAGATCTCGAGATGGTTGGAGGAAGATTCCCATAATGCTCCAAAGCTTGTTCTAACCCATTCGAAAGCCAAGATCGCACAAAATATTTTTTATTCAAGACATCCGGTTTCAACAGTGTTAGCTGCCATCTTAAGGTCTTACAAAAATGGTTAAGACCTGAAAACGACAGCTAAGACTGTTGAAACCGTATCTCTGGGATAAAAATATTTTTTTGCTTTTAAATGGGTCTTAACAGTTGAAGCACATCGCCCTTCAATATTCTCACAATGAGAAATTTCAGTCGCTCCATACGTTCTCAACTGGAGAGAGGCGACGTTGCTGGGGTTAACAGGGTCTGGAAAGCACGAAGACAAGCAGTAGAAAAGATCGCAGAGAGCTGGAAACTGAGTCGCGATGGCTTGACATGAAGGGCAACAGAACGAGGCGTGAATGTCGTCGACGTGCCCCTGTGCTGTTAGGATGCCGCGGACGACGGATAAAGGGGTCATGCTACGCAAAGAAGTGGCACCCTAGAGCATCGCTTGTGCTTGTAGAACCGTATGGCGGGCTACAACCTTGTTGGTACCTCGCCATTGCCCGAGGCGTCTCCAGACACGACTCCTCTGGTCACCGGGGTCAGTTCGGCCCGGGACCCATCACTGAGACAATTCTACTTCTATCAGTAAAATTCCATGCCGACGACGTGTGTAGAGACGCCCCGTCACAGTGGTGGGATACCAACCTAACTGTCGCCAGCCATGTGGCCCGATAACCAGGAGTGATGGTCTGGGGACAGTTTCTTCTCATAGTAGAACACCTTTGGTTGTCAACCGCAGCACCTTTACAGCACAGCGGTACGTTGATGATATTCTACATCCCATTCTGTTGTCCTTCATGGCAAGCCGTCCTGGGCTTACATTTCAGCAAGATAACCAGCCCGCACACGGCGAGAGTTCCTTCTGCTTCTCTTCGTGCTTGCCTAACCCTACAAACGCTAGCAAGGTCGCCGGCTATCTTCCACATTGATAGTGTTAGCAGGATTATGGGCTGGGGCCTCCAACAATCTTGGTATATTGACAATCTTACGAGCAGTTGGACAGAATTTCGCAAGGTATACACCAGGCCTCCGACAATCTTGGGGTACTGACGATCTAATGCGCGAATTGGACAGAATTTGGCACGATATCAACCATGAGGACATGCAACAACTGTACTAATCAATGTCAAGCCGAACAACTAACTGTTCGCGTACGGTCCACAGGTGAACCAACATAGTGTCGACTTGCTCAATTTGTGAAGCGCTCTCTCTCTTGAGTGAATCATTCAGTTTTTCTGAAATCGTAATCATTTGTTTGTCTGTACACGTACATAGCATCTGCTGATTTTCGCCCCATCCGGTCAATTCCTTCTTGCTGCGACGCTTTCTTTTTACAGTGTATATTCCCGAAATCTGACGGTTTTTCTCGAGTGTCGTACATCCCACACACAAATTTGAATGGTCCTTTGGTTGCCATTTCCCCCAATGAGTTTATAAATTTCGATGAAACGTTATCGAAGTCTTCCACCATAATTGATTGCTTCATTTCAATCACGGTTTCACTCTTCCACTCCCTCCGCTATACTTTAATTAGTGGCTTACTTATTCTGTCACATATTCAGAAAGTTTCTCCTACTCGTAGAGGCTTTCGCTGTACTGTTTCCACACATCTACTCTTTCCTATGAGTTTAACAGTGGAATTAGTCTTCTGCTCTTAATGCTGACGTATTTTCTTTTAATTCACAGAAGGCTGTTTTGGCGTTCAACGTACTGAATCAATCCTTCCGACGACCATCGTTCCTCAGTGACATATTATTGTGTTATCCCCTTTTTTTTCAGACACTTTTGTTCTTACTTCTTTCATTGACCAATCGAAATTTCTCTTTTTTTCACAAGCTTTCTTCTGAGTCAGTTATATTTGTGTCTCCTTCTTCTGTGATTCCCCTTTTTAGCGAAGTCCACCTTTCTTCAATTTAACTGCCTACATCAGTATTCATTGTCGCAATCGCTGTATCTACTACATAAGACAACTTCAAGCTCACGTGATCATTTCTCAATATTTTATCATCCAAATTCTTTTCACACTGTTTCTTCCAGACGATTCTTTTTAACTTCAAGCTACTCTTCTAACTTCTGGTCTGAATCTATATCTGCTCTCGGATTCGTCTTACAATTCAATGTCCCATTTTGGAATCTTTGACGAGAATATAATTCGTCCGAGATGTTCACGTGTTTTCCGGCCGTTTCCAAGTATACCTCCCTCTTTTTCAACAGTTTATTCGCTATTACAAGCTGAAATTTATTGCAGAACTCATCCTTTCGCCTTTCCCGTTCCGACCACCGAGAGCTTGTCCTCCCGTAGTTCTTTCTTCTGATCCTGTCTTTACTACACGAGTCCAAACCGTAATGAATATAAGATTTCCTTCTCCTATGACGTATTGTTCGCGCGTTACACAATTTTATGCTATTATTGGTGTGATATTTGATAGACAATTGTTGTCTTTTCTACATCGCAACGTAAACCAGTATAGTTTGCAAACTTTTTGCAGCCGTTTCTCCGGCAAGTCCGTGTGAATACGCACCCGAATTACTTTTATCTTCCGACAACAGTTCGCTTTCACAGAAATAATGGAAAACAGGCTGTTGAATAGCAGAAGGGAATGATTACTCATGAGAACGCTTATTTGGTACGTAAAAAAATAAGTGAACTACTACTCTTGGTGTAATGCAGATTAACTTATAGAAAACTTTCGATATCACATACATGTTTGTCTAATTTCTATAATTTGTAACCAGCCCTAATATTACTTAAGTAGACAAAAAATAGTCTCTCGAAACAAAACAAAACTTTATGTGAGCATTTTGTGAGAACCGATTTGTGGAGAATGGTGGCTGTGATTCCTTTTCTATTTATCATCAGTCTCCTGAATGGTTACATATCTAAACATACAGAACGTGACGTAATATACAATTAAGAGCCAAAGAAAGTGATTCACCTTCCTAATATCTTGTAGGGCATCCGCGAGCACGCGGAAGGGCCGCAACAACGTGGCATGGACTCGACTAATGTCTGAAGTAGTGTTGGAGGGAACTGACACCACGAATCCTGCAGGGCTGTCCACAAATATATAAGAATTCGAAGGGGTGTCGATCCCTTCTGAACCGCACGTTGCAAATCATCCCAAATATACTTATTAATGTTCATGTCCTGGGGGTTAGGAGGCCAGCGGAAGTGTTTAAACTCAGAAGAGTGTTCCTGGATCCCGTATGTAGCAGTTGTGGACGTGTAGGGTGTCGCATTGACCTGCTGTAATTGCAAAAGTCCATCGGAATGCACAACGGACATGAATGGATGCAGATGATGAGACAGGATGCTTACATACAAGTCACCTGTCAGAGTCGTATCTAGACATATCATGGGTCCTATATGCATCCAACTGCACATTCCCCACACCGTTATAGAGCCTGCACCAGCTCGAACAGTCCCCTGCTGACATACGGGGTCCCAGGTTTCATGAGGTTGTCTCCATACCCGTACACGTCCATCCGCTTGACACAATTTGAAACGAGACTCATTCGACAAGCGACAAGTTTCCACTCATCAGCAGTCCAATGTCGGTGTTGGCGGACCCAGGCAAGGCGTAAAGCTTTGTGTCGAGCAGTCATCAAGGTTACACCAGTGGGCATTCGGCTCCGGGAGCCCATATCGATGATGTTTCGTTGAATGGTTCGCATGCTGACACTTGTTGATGGCCCAACATTGGAATCTGCAGCAATTTGCGTAATGGTTGCACTTTTGTCATGTTGAACGATTTTGTTCAGTCGTCGTTGGTCCCGTTCTAGCAAGATCTTTTTACGGCCACAGCGATGACGGGGATTGATGTTTTACCAGATTCCTGATATTCACTGTACTGGAGAAAACTCTACTTCAACACTACATCAGGGATCGCGCATGCGCCGCCTATAACACCACGTTCAAAATCACATAAATCCTGGTAATCTGTCATTATAGCAACAGTAACCGATCTAACAACTGCGCCAGACACTTGTCTTATATAGGCGTTTCCGACCGCAGCACAATATTCTTACATTCTTCCTGTTTGCATTTCTCTGTATTTGAATACGCATGCCTTTACCAGTTTATTTGGTACTTCCTGTAGATTAATACGTGTAACGACTGGGAACTCGCAATCTATTTGCGATTAGTGGTACAGTTAAATGGGGCATGAGACTGAGGAAGGAAGTTTCGGTGAAAAGATATCGATGCCAGATTTGGTGATAACTTGCTCTATTGGCAATACAGCTCTTTTTACAGACTTGTGCGTTGAAAGTCATTGATTGTCATGAAAAGGAAACTAAGTGCTAAAAATAATTTATTTCACATTATACTTAAAATAACGGCGTAAAGGTGTCGCAGTAATCTGTTACCGACTGAGGAGGTGGTTTAGTATGTACTATGAACATGGATGCCGATAGAACTCTTTGGTATCCCTGTTCACGTGGGTACACGACTCAAATCCACACACAAAAACTAAGTTCCAGTTCCAAGTAGGACACCAAAGAAAAGTGAGCCCGCAATGCGTTACTTAAGCCAAAAGCACGTAGCGTACTTGCCAACAGTTTCGGCATTTTAAAGTGAAAACTGCATAGCGACCAGCAAATGATGAGCACGTGGCCGACAGTAACATAGACAGAAGTAAGAGATTGAATATCACAAAATGGCGAAATACAGTTGCAGCAGACCAAACTCTCATGGCAAAGCTTCTGACTGACTGCCTCAACCAAGGAGCCTCACACGGAGCACGTCACTCGTCCATCTACGTCCAAATAGCTCGAGACAGTTCAGCACCGACACATGTGTATATCAGGTTTGTTTGCGTGGCCATCCTCCGTAGCAAGCACAGAAATATCTGTTTTATAAATAAAATCGCCTTTTCTTGCTGCAACTGTAGTTTGTTTTCCCCACACACGTTTCGCTTTTTCTTACTCTAAGGCATCTTCAGTGGGACTTACAGTTTGTTGACATCTGCATTTTCGTCCCATGTGGTGTGGAGGTCACACTAACACGCCATATCCGAAACATAAGCACAATTTTGTCTTTCGAACTTTTTCTTTTACGCTGTTCACCATGTTTCTCTTCATTTTTGTGGTGCACTATTACTCTTTTGCTAGTAGTTATCGAAATTTGTTCGAAAATTGTTCTTTTAAAGACGTAACTATTATGAGTTCATTATGTGTTTTCTCCTGTAAACATAAGGTTCGGAAGATAAAACTGTGCTTATGTTTCGGAAACAGAGGAAACATACAGTGAACTCCCAATGCCGGTCGCGGTGGTCTCGCGGTTAAGGCGCTCAGTCCGGAACCGCGTGGCTGCTACGGTCGCAGGTTCGAATCCTGCCTCGGGCATGGATGTGTGTGATGTCCTTAGGTTAGTTAGGTTTAAGTAGTTCTAAGTTCTATGGGACTGATGACCACAGATGTTAAGTCACATAGTGCTCAGAGCCATTTGAACTCCCAATATTTACGTCTTTAAAACACATACAGCGATAGCAAAAAAAGGTTCAAATGGCTCTAAGCACTATGGTACTTAACATATGAGGTCATCAGTCCCTTAAACTTAGAACTACTTAAAACTAACTAACCTAAGAACATCACACGCAGCCATGCGCGAGGAAAGATTCAAACCTGCGACCGTAGAAGCACGGTTCCAAACTAAAACTCCTAGAACCGCTCGGCCGTAGCGGCCGGCAGATACAACGATAAAGTAGTAGTGCGATCTCCAGACCAGATGAGAGGAAACGCAGATGCCAACAAACTGTAAATCCCATTGAAGATGCCTTAGAGTAAGAAAAAGGCGAAAAGCGTCTCGGAAAAATAAACTACAGTTGCAGCAAGAAAAGGTGGTTTTATTTACAAAACAAATGTATTTCTGTATATATACATGCGTGTCTCTTTGAATCTTACAGGGTAGTGTGGCGTTAACTCGTCACTGACACGAGGCGGAAAGCAGACTCGTTTTGTTGTATAACGGCAGCAGGCCGCATACTTCCGCTTCTAGTCTGACTTCTTGCCTATTAAGGAAGGAAGACAGGACTTAACGCCCCGAGGTCGTTAGGAACGGAGCACAAGCTCCGACTGCGTCGAGGATGGTGAAGGAAATCGGCCGCAATCTTTCAAAGGAACCATCCCGGCGTTTGCCTATAGCGATTTAGGGAAACAAGGAAAAACTTAAATCTGTAGTGGCGGACGCGGATTTGAACTGTCGTCCTCCCGAATGCGAGCCCAGTGTGCTGACCACTGCGCCACATCGCTCGGTGATTTACCTGTCAGTCGCCCGAAAGTGTCTCTCCTCCGGCGACTGTGCAATTCATACAGGACGGGCATCTCAAGTCACGAACGCTTCTGTATACAAACAGTATGTTGATACGTCGTTTGTTCCAGGCGTCACTATGGGGCACCAGCTACGCTTCCGAGCAGCGCGCGCACCAGCAACCGACAACGCTGTTGTTGAAGAACGAACACCGTCCGCACATCACACGGAAGCAATCGTTCTTCCGCCTGCTGGCTACATAAAACCAGGCGCAGCCTGCAGCAGGCCTGTTAAGGTTCGAGTCCCAGTGCATGCAGTACAGTGCACTTCAGTTTCTCTCGCAGTCCACCCAACGGAAGTCGCCCAGACCAGCCAAGACACTGCGCTTTGCTTCACGCCATCGTCGGTCCCCCATCGGACGCCGTCAAACAGCCGTGCTGGATGACGATTACCGCAAATTAGTTAACACGTTAGTAGACCTTTTGTTCGCTGTTTCAAGTGGCCACGGAGGATCTTTCTGTTGGTTTGGGATGAACGTCATCGTGAATTTGTGCATATATTAAAGTGTTTTGTATTGGAACTTTTAACACGACAATCAATCACCTTAAAAGTGATCGATAGGAAACGTTTTACACTACACTCGCCCGACCAGAAATGAAGTCTTCTTGCCGTTTTACTCATTATGCACATAAAAACAAACGCTTTGACATACATCTGGTTTTCATGTTTTTGTCTCGTACGTAATTTACAGCTACATCTACGTGATTACTCAGGTATTCACAATAAAGTGCCGGGCAGAGGGTTCCATGAATCGACTGCAAGATGTCTCTCTACCGTTCCACTCTCGAACGGTGCGCGGGAGAAACGAGCACTTCAATTTTTCGGTTCGAGCCCTGATTTCTCTTATTTTATCGTGAAGATCATTTCTCCCTATGTAGGTGGGTGCCAACAGAATGTTTTCGCAATCGGAAGTGAAAATTGGTGATTGAAATTTCACGGCAAGATCCTGTTGCAACGGAAAACGCCTTTGTTTTAATGACTGCCACTCCAATTCACGAATCATGTCTGTGGTACTATTTCCCCTATTTCGCCATAATACAAAACGATCCGCCCTTCTTTGTACTTTTCCAATGTCATCCGTCAGTCCCACCTGATGAGGATCCCACACCTCACAGCAATACTCCAGAATAGGGCGGACAAGGGTGCTGTAAGCAGTATCTTTAGTAGACCTGTTACACCTTCTAAGTGTTCTCCTAATGAACTGCAGACTTTGGTTTGCTCTACCTGCAACATTATCTGTGTGATCGTTCCATGTTAAGGAATTAAATTAGAAATCGCACCCATTTCTACATTTCTACATGACATTATAGTGGGTTATGAAGAACAGCCCGCTAACTTTGGGAATTAAAAATACACAGCAAGTATCAGCGAAATAGATCAAAATTAGCTCCGCTCCCTCAGACTCTGAATAAGTTTTGGGAGGTTTCCTTTGATTCTGAGGCAGATGCTACAGCTGATGTTTTACCTTTTATACACAGGTGAAAATCTAACTGCCCCACTACCGGCTCGTCTGATAATTGGCGCACGAAAACGCGACTCTACAAAGGACGGGAACTCTGACATCCTGCTCTCCTTCTTGCTGTAGAGAAAGAAAATAAAAATAAAACGTTCATGTGACATCCATTTATCAAAATTCTTGTTTGGTTTAGCGTTTTATATATATATATAGTGTGTGTGTGTGAATCGGCTCTAGATATTGTCTGTACAATCGACAGGTACGACGGCCCTACTGATTCCTTCCTGCTGTGTATGAAAAGTAATTGTCAGTTTCCCATACAACAGCGCCAGCTATTACCCTATTACAATTTACAGACAACGCTATCCCAAAATCTGTATTATATGATGAAATACCAGATAAATATAAATACATAGAAAGATATAATGGAATAAAAAGCTTTCATAGAATCCATAACTTCGGAGAGGCGCTTTTACCTTGTGGGTTGGATGTAGCAGCCTCTAGACGTGTCTCAAGTACGGTTGTTGATTTTGTGCGTGACTCAAACAATGTATTTCATCTGTAGCGAAATGTTTCCTGTCATGGTTAGGTGGAAAACGTGGTGCATTCAGATTTGTGATGCCAACTAAGGAGCTTACTGACTGACAATTACTGGCTGCAAGATCTGGAAAACTGACAACGGCTGGCAGAGTGCTGTGCGCATTTTGGCAGAGGAAGACACGACAGCCTTCGGTATCGGACAATCCTCAGGGACTGAGCGTGTAATTCGTGTTACTAAGAGTACTGATGAAAAATTGACTCCTTCACTTACAGATCCAGTAGTTTTAGTTTGCTTCAACAAGCTATAGCAACCCGTTTTGTTCGTGTGCCGTCAGTATTTAACAAGAAATGTGTTATAATATTAAAAAGTGGTGCCTATGATACGCACTGTTCCTGCCATTTAGAAGATAAAAAGCAGAAAGATGGGATGCAAAACATTATCGGTTCATCTATAACGATTCCGCATTTACATACCGGTTATAAAGCGAAGTTACGAGATTATTACACCTATAATTGAACTGTAACAGGTAACCACATTTCACGGCACACAAGGCAACAGAAGATGGGGGTATGCTCAAGGGATTGCCGAAGATCATAGTGAATAGCGTCTCCATCAAGAAGAAGACCAAGGCCATAAAGATAAAAGAGGGAACTACAAACGGGAAGGTACCCGGTGGGATGATTTGGAAACTTCTAATTAGCTTTCCAGTACAGACGCGTGAATGACCTTCTAATTAGCTTTCCAGTACAGACGCGCGAATGACCTTGTAATTAGTTTTCCACTACAGACGCGTAAATGACCTAAGAGCGTAAATTCTGTTGTGCTCAGTCCGAAGGCTGATTCGATGCACCTTTCTACACCAGTCTCTCCTGTGCAAGCCTCTTCATCTCTACAAAACTACAGTAACCTACATCCATACGAACTTGCTTTTTCTATTCAAACATTGGTCTCACTCTACTATAATTTTTATCCCGCCACACTTGCATCTATTAATTAAATGACAATTACATAATACTTGAGAATATCCGTTACCAACCTACTCCATCTTTCTTTCGACCAGTGCTATAAAATTGTTTGCTCCACAACTCGAATCAGTACTTTCTCATTGGTTATTCGAAATACCCATCTAACCTTCAGTCTTCTGTAGCACCGCATTTCAAAAGTCACTATTCTCTTCTGGGATGGGCTGTTGGTCGTCCATGTTTTATTTCTGTACAAGGCTGCACTCCATAGAAATACCTTCAGAAAAGACTTCCTCACACTAGACTTCATATTCGCCGTTAACAACTTTTTTCAGAAATGCTTTTCTTTCGATTGCCGGATTGGCTCCTACATTCTCCCTGCTTCGGCCATAGTAAGCTATTTCGCTGCCGAAAAATCGTACCTGTTCTATTACCTTTAGTGTGCCATTTCCAAATCTAATTCCCTCAGAATCGTCTGCAATCTATTACAATTGTTTCTCTTTTGTTCATACTCTTCTTATTACTTCTTTTCAGGACGCTATCCATTTCAGGTATTTTGGTGTGATTATTTACTGTCGTAAGTGTTTAAATATTCATTTTATAATAAATGTATTTTCTTAGTGCAACATTCTGAAGACGTGATTACTTGTTTTGGGCAGAGTAGGTAAGTAAGTAAAAAATCCACTGAAGACGTCTGTATACTAAGATGTGAAACGTGTCTGGAACGTAAATAGTGTATTTTAGCAAGAACAGAATCTGTAAATTTGTGAAAAGAAACTAAAAAAAACTAACCACTCCATTCGACTGATCTTCTAGGTCCTTTGCGTCTCTGATCGAATTACAATGTCACTGGCAGACCTCAAAGTTTTTAATTCCTTCGAAACTGCAATGTTTTTTCCAACTTTCTCCTACTTCACAGTAGGCCAAGTAATTACCTAAAGCAAAAGGCGTTTGCAAATACGAAGCACAAACGTCCGTACACGAAACAGACTCGATGAAGGCGATAATGTATAAGCAATTGACTGTCCACCTATTAAAAAGAAAAAGAAAGGAAAGAAGTGTAAGCTGTAGAGTGGATGGGGAGACTACTGGCGGTAACAGCGTAATGCGTGGCGGCGCGCCGGGACCAGCTGGGGCTATCGGGTGGCCAGTTTATTGGGCTCGCACTTCGTTAGGCACGCCATCGGCAGCGCATTAACTATCAATACTGAAGCCGGGGGCCTGGATTTTGGAGGGCTGCAGCTGGTTGCTCGCCGTCGGTGGCTACACTACCCTTCCCACTTCCCTCATAACTGCGGGGAAGGAATTCGTGAGCGATTTAGTCCCGCGGTGACTGTCTCCATGCGGTACGATTTATTCTCTTTTAAACGTTCTGCACGGAATTTAACCTAGCACTGTGTATGATAATCACCGAATAGCGGAATTTGAATGTTTTGAAAAGTACGAGAGTGGGCATACGTCTCAAAGGACAGTTTAAAGAAAGCGCTTATGTTTTAAGAATGATATCATGTAACACCGTAAGTTCCTGTTAAAAGTATACAAGTGAGAGGTTTGCGTCAAAGACCATTTTACAGCACAGGTTGGGTTAACAGTAAGAGCTACATTAGAATATAGTTAAGTAAAAAAAAGGGGGGGAGCACAATGTCAAACTGACTTGCAATGGATTGAAATGTTTGGGGAACGCTCCCGAATGGTTTCCGTTTGCTTTCATTAGAGCGTACTACCTGGTAACGGACAGGCTCGACTGAGCCGCAAATATCGACTGATCGATGTGTATGTGGATTAACGGAGGAGGGTGCACGAATCCAGAGGGGAGAGGCACGTGACAAGGAGGCGGTGTTATGGATGACTGGAAAAACATAATTTTGAATGCTAGAGGTAGTGATGTGAAATGAGTGGAATACAGTTTTCTTTTGGGTGTGATACTATGACAGGACATAAATGCCAGCTGCTCTAATTTTCCTGTGCAAATACTAGTTTCAGTTAACTGTGGAGAATAGTGGTAGTCTTCAGTGTTTGGATGTACTGTTTCCATTAGCTTTCCTAGGGCTCTGTAATGTTTCCAAATACAGTTAGGTTGTATTAAATGGAGATTGTCTTATTCCAATTAGATAATTTCACCTAATTAAGGATGAAGTTTACAAACGGGCCCCAATGCTGTTGAAATGGGAACAACAACAATAAAAGTCCCGATTATGCATATGTGAACAGAGAGAGTGAGTAATACATTCATTCAGTTTATAAGCTTAAGTGAATTTCAGTGTATTACATACTGCGACTATTTTTATTGTGGAAGATAAAAAACTTTCATATATAATAATTTAGTTCCTACCCTGAAATCGAAAAGGAAGTACACTCCGAGGTGGAAATGCTGACGTCCCCTGTCCCCCCTCTCCTCCACCCACAACCTGAGAATTGGTGAGAAATTAAAAATGGCGACTCGAACCCTGGTCCTTCTGGATCGAGAGCCAAAGTGCACCCTACACCCCCACCCATCCAACACATGAAAACTGTCCAAATGTCGGAGAGGAAGATTTATTTTGGCTGGGAAATTGAAGTAAAGATCGGTCCTAATTACACAACTATGAGCATTGCGCTACACAAGGAAGCCTGAAATTGCAATATAGCTCAAAACTTTACGATGCCATACAACTGGTGTTATACTGCTGGGAAAGAATTTCACAATATCACTCGAAACTAGTAGCAGACCTACTCAGACTCTACCCTTCATCTATAAGCTGGCAGGAAAAAGGATTTTTTACTTTTTTATATTTTTATTTTTTGTTTTATTTTATGTTTGTATTTTTTTACTGAAATATTTTGAACTGACGAAATGCTAGTGTTGGACGGAGAGGAGTTTAATAAGTTTGTTACTTGTAAGCATACACCTGATGACTGTATCTATCGCTGTTTGACGTCAGAGTTCGCTACAAACCCCTTCTTGACAATCACCCTTCAATCAACATAATCAAAGCCACTACACCGAGCGGTTCTAGGCGCTTCAGTCTGGAACTGCGAGAACGCTACGGTTGCACGTTCGAATCCTGCCTCGGGCATGGATGTGTGTGCTGTCCTTAGGTTGGTTAGCTTCAATAGTTCTAAGTTATAGGGGACTGATGAGCTCATCAGTTAAGTCCCATAGTGCTCAGAGCCATTTTGAAAGCCAATACCCGCTACTCGCAAGCGGCATATGCCCTCCCTTCAAAGGACACTTTGCATACAAAACAGCGCAATTCGACTAGGAGTTTCAATTAGATTGCAAATACAATCTAATTTAGAATGTTTGACCGGAAGGACACGTGATCACTTGACCCTGACCATCATGGATCTTTTGCAGTATAAAAGTAGACGTGGCAGCAGCAACCGATCATTCATCTGTGGTAGTTGATAGTGCTTAACATTCCTCAGCTGTTAGGGTGGAGAACGCGACCTACCGACGAACGCTTTGGGATATGGTTACTACTGAAGAACCTGAACAATCTTGTTTCTGAAATCGGCGCCCTAGCAAGAAGAATTTAAATGTGCTTATTCCTGTAACATAACTGTTTTGCGATAACATAATGGTAGTGAATATCTGTGATCAAGGGGTCTGTCAGCAGCGTCTAGAGAAGGGATATCTGTAATGTTAAAGAAGGAGGTGTGTGGGTCATTTAACTGTTATGTGCGTAGTAAATTCTATTAGTTCGCCCCTGCATGACACGGTGTCAAGAGGAAGCTTCTACTTCTCCTTGATCATTTCGGAGAAATATTAAAATCCTGTGGCTACACCATGTATAGTGGAAGCAGCCGACGTTAAATTGGATATTCTCATGGAAATGTTGCTTGGAATATTGTAGCAGCTACTTGTAGACGATTATTACCTTTCGGATTTAGACATAACGCTTAAAGCTATATAACACATTTATGTGTCAATCACAATTCAGGGAATAAACAAAGTTATTGGTAACCATCTTAAAGATTTTGTAAAGTGTCCAGACACGCGTCTGCAGGAAAACTTTTAAATCTACTTTGGCTAAGGAGCATGGCATTACCAGGCTGGAGGCTACAACATACAACTACAGAATGGGTCGTGTGTTCGGCCTAGTGCAAGGCTGTTTCAAGTGTATTAGACACCAACAAGCTGTATTTACAATGTGCTCCACTTTACACTGTGCGAAATGCTTCCACGTGGTGTCATATAATTAGTAATTTACAGAACAGTTGCTGTGTGGAGTTTAACAAAGTTCTGCTATTTCTCTGCTGGGGTAATAAGACCACCCGAAAGTTGGCTGGTGTGCAAGTAGGATTGCTGGGCTCTCAATGCCGAGAAAAGATTAAAAGTTATGCTCCGTCTCCATACAGTTTTAATTATTTACCTGTAAACTACGTGGAGGCACTTATTTCTGACTCCAACAAAGACAATATAAGTACTACACAGAAGTGCTATGTTAAAGCAGGAGAATATAGTTCTTAGTCTAGAAGATGCTTCTACGCAATATACCATTAGTCTTAAGAAAAAGAGCCAATGTTTAAAACAAGCTGAAACCATTCCCCATTAAAGAAATTACTCGTTTAAGTGCAGTTAATGTATGAATTGTAGGGAAAAGAAAACTGGGAATGGAGGACCTAGAAGTAAAGAATAGAAAACTGGAGTATATGTAAAAGACAACTACCATAATATAAGAATGTAAGCTGCAGTTGGAAAAGGAAGAAGCTATAGCGAATATACAGAACAGGTTTGCATATGGATTTAAACACAGTGCGTTGAAAAATCTGGCTACGAAGGGAGAATACAAAATATTGGCATTTACAGTAAACAGCAGTGGAAACTGGGCACGTTTTGGCGGAAATCGATGTAATCGAGCACACGAAAAATGTGTTTATTAAGCTGCATTCCCATATGGATCGGCTTAAAAAGGATGGTTATATTTTATCTTACAGTGGAGAGCTGGTTGTTGGCCACCTAACAACAGAACAGCCATCTGCCGAGTTTAAAACTGACTGAATAACTACACTTAATGGCGACTCGTTTGCAAAAGTTGTAAATGGGGAGCAGAGGAGTTGCCGATGTACACACAGAAATATGCGCAACACTTTAACGATTGCGTCATGGACGAGATAAGAGGGAAAATTAAAATCCCCGAATGTTCTAGCGTAGAAGAACTGCAGGAAGGAACTGAGCTAATATTTAAAGCCATAACAAATGTATTTTACATGAAGAAAATAAGATATGTCTTACATTTAATATACCTTCTCTGTATTTGTCAAGTTACTGGTTGGAGAAAGAAATAGATGATTCAGATGTGGATTAAGGTATAATCTAAAACTTAAATTGTACTGGATTAAAACTGCAGCTAAAAAAATAAGGAAAGACTTGTTCTGTGTTAAATGTTTATGCAAAGATTAATGAAGGTTTTGTACGAGATTTACTTATCTGTCTTATTCTCTAACCTACCAAAAATCCGAAGACATTTTGTACGTCCAACGATTTCTACATCTACATACATACTCCGCAATCCACCATACGGTGTGTGGCGGAGGGTACCTCGTACCACAACTAGCATCTTCTCTCCCTGTTCCACTCCCAAATAGAACGAGGGAAAAATGACTGCCTATATGCCTCTGTACGAGCCTTAATCTCTCTTATCTTTGTGGTCTTTCCGCGAAATGTAAGTTGGCGGCAGTAAAATTGTACTGCAGTCAGCCTCAAATACTGGTTCTCTAAATTTCCTCAGTAGCGATTCACGAAAAGAACGCTTTCTTTCCTCTAGAGACTCCCACCCGAGTTCCTGAAGCGTTACCGGAAGATGTGGCAGGACCGACGGGACGGAAGGCTACTGAAGCAAAAACCAGTAATTCTGTTACGTTACAGCATTCCATAACACTGGAATGTCTCCAGTTAGTTACGTCTGGCACATTTGGAAGTTAAACACCTACCAGTAACAAATCTAGCAGCCCGCCTCTGAATTGCTTCTATGTTCTCCCTCAATCCGACCTGAAATGAATCCCAAACGCTCGAGCAGTACTCAAGAATAGGTCGTATTAGCGTTTATTAGATTTATGTCCATATATTCCGGATGTGAGAGTGGGTGCTTGGCTGACCTTGAAAAGTAGTTGGATCTACATACTTGAAAGCGTGGCAACTCCTTTTTCTTACCTATATGAATACACTCCAACCAAAAAAATAAAGATAGTACCTTACACCCCAGCGTTTTTCCCGCCAGCTTGTAGATAAGGGGGTAGAGTTTCAGTGCTCTGCCATTAGTTTCTCCAAGCATAATAACTGGGGTTGTTTGGCACCGTCAATTTTTGAACTCTATTACGATTTTATTCAGCCCTTGTATAGCGTTATGCATATAATTGCGTAATTAGGACAGATCTTTATAATCAGTTACGTAATTAGGACCGATCTTTAGTCCAGTTTCCCGACCAAAATAAATAAAGTACACTAACCCAGCCTTCCTCTCCTGCATCTGGGCTGTTTGCAAGCGTTAGAGGATGCACTTGAGCTTTCCATCGAGAAGGACCAGGGCTCGAGTCCCGGAAAAGGCACCACTATTTTTAATTTCCGGCCAGTCCCCGACTGGGGGATGGGGAGAGACGTCAGCACAGCCGTGGGAAATGAAATTCCCGCAAAATTCCAGATTCCCGTAGGTAGGTGGGGGAGGTGGAGGGTCCTGGAGGAGGGAGGGTGCGGGAACGCACGAGCTGGCTGAGGAAAACATATTACGTCATCCGGGAGTGGATGAGGGGGGGGGGAGAGGTTGGGGTTGGGCGTGGTTGGCGGTAATTAATTGATAATTTAATTAGTTTGCATATCGATTTAATAACCCAGCTGCCCCATGTTCTTACTATTGGTACCAGTCGTCACATCAACATTATCACATCCATAGAGGAGGTTCTGGACGTCCAAGCAGCACAGACTCCAACCTGCATCGTCGTATTGTAAGGGCAGCCGTGGCAGATAACACAGCTCTCACATCACACATAAGAGGGCTTGTGAGACCAGACGGGTCGACACGAACTGCTGTGAAACGGTTATTAGCAGTGTAAGTATGGGCATTCACATCTCTAGCCACTCATCCACTCATGCCACAGCATCGACGTGCACGGTATTACTGATTCCGGAAGAGAACCACTTGAAAGATAGAATGGTGCACCATAATCCTCAGCGACGAAACCAGATTTGCTCCATGCAAGTAACGACCGTTTGAATGTAGGATTGAGTCCTGGTGGGCGCTGTCTCTTAGAGTGCATTCGTCTAAGACGCTCTGGCCCCAACCCATGTCTTATGGTCTGTGGTGCAATGAGCTGGTTTATCTATGGAATTTCTGGAAGGAACGGTAACCACTTCTCGATACAGGCAGAGTGTTGTTAAACCCATTCTTTTGCCGTTCTTGCAACAGAAACGTGACATGCTCTAACAGGATAATGCCCACACATTTCTCGTGAAACTAGACGTGCTCTGGGAGATGTGCAGCAACTTCCCTGGCCATCACGATCCCCAGATCGAGCACGTGTAGAACGTGATGGAACGAGGAGTGACTCATGCGAATCGTCAGCCAACAGCTCTTACAGAGATACGTGAACACCTCGAACAGGCGTTCCATAACATACACCAGGTCTGTATTCGCCATCTGTACGATCAACTGATTACCAGAGTCAGAGCCTGAATTGCCAGCCGTGGAGGTTAAAATGGCTCTGAGCACTATGGGACTTAACATCTGAGGTCATCAGTCCCCTAGACTTAGAACTACTTAAACCTAACTAACCTAAGGACAGCACACACATCCATGCCCGAGACAGGATTCGAACCTACGACCGTAGCAGCAGCGCCGTCCCGGACTGAAGCGCCTAGAACTGCTCGGCCACATCGGTCGACCACCCGTGGAGGCCACGCCACGGGTCGATACCTTGTGTTTCAAAACAGCTTGTGCTATTCGTCCGTAAGTAATCTTTTCATATACTCCCTATGGACTGTTGCAACAAAAGATCTTGAGTGAACAGCTAAACCTCTAAAAGCGTGAACAAATTTTTCCCGGCGGTGTAAGTGCTTCATTTATGTGCACTGAGGCAAGCCGAGGACATGTGGACGCGCGACACAGATGTGCGGACTGTGGCAGAGACATGCGGGAGAGGAGCAGACTCCATTGCGCAAGCCGCTTTACCGGGTTATGGGCGTGGGGTAATCTTAGTTCGATGTGAACCCGCGGCCCGGCAAACAGTGGCGACTGCCGCACACGGATACATCTGGCCCGGCCTGGATGCGGAACACGGGCGCAAATCCTGCGGGAAAACACGCTCTGTTTGCCGTCGCAATGGAGCCCGCTGCCGGATAATCCCCGCCCCGCCCTGCAGTGCGGAGAATCAACACGGCGCCACCTGTCCGCCGATTCTTCAGTCCGCTCCAAGCACCACCACTGCGGACGCTCGCACCTAACTAACGTGAAAGTCAAGCTGTGCCCACAGTGCCTTTGTACAGGACATCCAGCCAATCTGATCTTAATGTTAAATGTTTCATTAGAATATTTTCGTCACATTCAAGTTTAAATCATTGCTATGTGCCAAGTAAGGTACAGAGGGGGGTGGGGGTGAACGAAATATAGAAACACCGTGAGAAACTCATAATTGAACAGAAATTCATATGCTGCCAGCTTTGTGCTGCTCTATTTGACCAAGAACGGTGTAGAGCTGTCTCCTCAATACTTTGCGTGTGTCAGTAGTGGATCGATCAGAGTTCTGTGTGGATGTGAGTACATTATGTCGGAGCCAAGTGAAGTCGAACGGCCGGCCGGAGTGGCAGAGCTGTTCTAGGCGCTACAGTCTGGAACCGCGCGACCGCTACGGTCGTAGGTTCGAATCCTGCCTCGGGCATGGATATGTGTGATGTCCTTAGGTTAGTTAGGTTTAAATAGCTCTAAGTTCTAGGAGACGGATGACCTCAGAAGTTAAGTCGTATAGTGCTCAGAGCCATTTGAACCTTTTTTTTTAAGTCGAACGTGGAAAAATTGATGTTCGATTGGAGGAAGTTTCCGTAACCAAGGTAGCTGGTGTGTTGGTGTCTCAAGAGGCACCGTGTGGAAGATTTATAGCGCATACAGCGAAAGCCGCAGAACATCATTCGATAAGTAATAATGCGGACGAAAATGTTTGTTGATATATCGTAACCGACGGACATTGAAGATTGTCGCGAAAAATATAAGGATGACATCTACATCTGAAAATCGCTCTCGCAAACCCTGTCAGCACCAAAACAATCGAATGAGCTCCAGAAGTAAGGAATTACAGGGAGAGCTGGACCAAAAAGTCTCATCAGCGATTCAGTTGACCGTTGCAGTGGAATGTAATGTCGAAGACCTAAACCTGTACTACGGAGCGATGCAAGAAATCGTTTGGTCGCATCAGTCTTGTATCCCATGTTTCCAAGGAGGATTCGGTGATGATTGGGCAGCCATATCGCGCATTTCTGTGGGCCCCATGGTTACTCTGCAAGTCGCACTACTGACAACGACAAAGTGGCCATTTTACCTGATCAAGTCCCTCATTTGCTGCAAATATTCGTTCTCCAGTTGTGACGCTATGTTCCAACACGAAGGGTCCTTTATTTACACAGTTCGCATGGCCCGGGACTGGTGTTGTGAGAATGAGGAGGAAGTGTCTCCCCTTCCGAGGCCATTACAGTCACCGTATCTCAAAAATCATTCAGGCATCATGGTCTACTTTTGAGAGAAACTATCGTTTTCGGTTTCCGCCATCAACATCGTTACCTGAATTAGCCGCCGGCCGCAGTGGTCTAGCGGTTCTAGGCGCGCAGTCCGGAACCGCGCGACTCCTACGGTCGCAGGTTCGAATCCTGCCTCGGGCATGGATGTGTGTGATGTCCTTAGGTTAGTTAGGTTTAAGTAGTTCTAAGTTCTAGGGGACTGATGACCAGAGTAGTTAAGTCCCATAGTGCTCAGAGCCATTTGAACCATTTGAACCAATTAGCCATTCTTCTGCAGGAAGAATGGTATAAGATTTCTTTGAAAACCATACAGACCCTGTATTTATCCATTTCGAGACGATCAGAAGCCCGTTTTAACGCCAGAGATTTTCCTAAATTCTGTTAGGCGTAATAATGTGTTTTTGGTGACTTCTTCCTCTGTAGTCGTGTAGTCAACTTGGGACCGGGGGAGAGGAGTGTTGTTTGTTGGCCGCATTCAGAGAGCAACAAGCTATCTTCAGAACCGGCTCCCAGCTGGTTAGGACGTGTTTCATTCCTCACATATTTTTGGACTTCCACTCTGTAATAATCAACTTACATAACTAAAGCAACATCTCTCGGTCCCACTATGAAAATCTGACGTCTATCAAACCAACTGCACTTCAAACGAGGAATAAACTTCCATTTTGTTCATATAAACATACATACTACGGTTTAGTGCATTTCAATATGCCCACATCCAACAGTACATCTTGAAGGGCTATGACAAATCATTTCCGTACCTCTTCCACTGATTCATTTTCAAATTCAAGTCTGATATTTCAATCTAGCACTTTATCGCTAAATATCTCTGAATGCTCATTTATGTTCACCCCACAGATGACAGTCTACAAAATGACTGTGTACCTCCTGTCAAAACGCAAATGGTAAGATGGAACAAGTATTACACAGAATATGTTGTAAGGTGTCAGACAAATCCAACACCTTCCATGAAAACCCTGACATGATAAGCATATCCAGTAGTATGTCACATAGTTCCGAATAAATCGTGACATTAAATTAACCAAAGTAATACGAGTAATGAGTGAGCAAATGGAATACCACAGACTAACACAAGAATGCCTAAATGCATGTCGTACCTTCCCACAGTGAGACCGACGCAGTTCCGAGGGGAGAAACGACTACAGAAGCCGAGAGCAGAACCGTGTTAAGCTAGAAGGCCCTACGATAAGGAACGGACTGGACACCCACGTCGCCAGCCTACCTCTAAAGACTACCACCCGCACGTTTTTGTGTGAGACTTTTTCGCGTGCCTGTTACATTAGGACCACCCCCCAGCCCTTGTTAAAAGATAGAGCTCTCCAGAAGAACAGTATAGATCTCACGATAACGCTAAAAGGACCACACCAGCTGCAGGTTTTAGCGTGAGACTTTTTAGCGTCTCTGTTACGTTGCAAACTTTAAAAACATTGCCCCACCACGAAAAGTATAACGTTTCTCATTGGATGGACAGAATTTTTGTAGGCGGAGCTTAAGTTCAACATTGAGACCCTGATTGGTCAGATGAAAACGAAGCCAGATATTTTTTAACGAATTTCGGTAAATTGTAGTAAGGAGAAGTTAGAGGAGTTGCTTCCGAGATGGCGAGGTGAGCGGAGCTGTGCTGCCCGCTGCCGCCCTGACGCTGCCTAAACACCGACAAGGTAATGAACGCACGGGATGACGCATTTTTGAGCGCATAAGGCTTCACTGAGAACTGCAGAAGTCTCATCTGTTACAGCCCCTTTTTGCGTAATAGTAGTGTCGATCGTCAATTAAAGCTCATGGTGTTCACATTTTCCACTTGAAGTAAAAATCTGAAACGCGATGATTTTTCTTTCTGTTATATAGTTATTGAGAAGCCACATCAGCCATTGTAATTTACGACAAGTTAGATAAGTAATTAAAGATAATTGAGGGTCACTGTAGACCATTTTGATAGTTTTCTCTCTTGTGAAACTTAATTGAAATCTAGATTATAGATGTGATATGGCGTAGGTCATCCTTCGATGCATTGTAGAACTTGGAAACCCATCCAGGGAATATTCGTTCACATGTTTGTTGAAGACAGTTTTTTTTGTACCATCCTGTATTAAAACATTTCCTTTTATCAATAGTGCAACTTATAAGAGGTGTTCTGTGAGTAGATTAAAATTTCCAATGGTAAAATTAACTGCTTTTTCGACGTTATTTTACCAGTTAACTAAAAATAGGAAAGCCTTGAACCCTTTCCACTAAATTTAGTTAGTATTAAGATTCTTTTACAGGGAGTGCAGTGGATCTGACGCTGAGATCATTTAGTATTTGGTTATATCATCGCTAGTCTCACTGAACTCTTCTGAATTCTACATGTCATGAGAGGTCTGGCGTCTCCTCACCAGCAACAGGCCCAGGTTCAAACTAGTCAGTTCCCTAAAAAACACGCTCAGAGCGTCGTTGCGAGAAAGTGGTAGGGAGACACGATATAGAACAAACAGACACCACCATGAATGTTTAGAATGTTAAGGTAGCAGATGAGGAAACAGATCGGCTAAAACAGAGAAGAGATTTAAAACATGGGAATGCACCATTACCCTTACTTTTTGTTTCTGACACCGATGGTATAAAGCTCAACATGGCAGAAGGAGATAGAGAGGACAGTGACAAGCTAATGAATGGCCTTTGCTAGTAACCAAATGTTCCGAGACAATAATGGGTTTGATATGCAGCGTTTAGACGCATGGAGAGATGTGGCTTCACTGTATGGTATGAAGCTGATTGACTAGAGTGTAAATTCGCTATCGTGATCAGGAAGAGAGAGAGGACAACCCCAGAACAGCAGGGAAATAGCCGAAAAAATATGACGACTCTTCGAAAAGTAGTGAAAACACCTGTAAGAAGTGATAAAGACGTCAGTGAGAGAGAGCAACCATCAACCTTTCTGAGAAACATGTCGTCATACAAAGCTGCCACTGTAGACCAAGGGAATAATTTACCCATTTACTATGTCCCTATCTTGACCTATGCTTCTGAAACCTGGCCAGGGAAGGAAAAGGATTTAAGCAAGATAAAGGCATGTGACATGAACTTTTACAGTATCAAAGTGAGAATATCTTGAATGGACTGAATAAGAAATGAGAACTTAAGAGAGATGGCAAAGGAAGTACCCATGTAGAAACGGATAGAAAGCAAGGCTATATGGTACGGACATGTAATGAGACTGATGTATGATAGAATACTAAGAAAGATGCATGAATCGACGCTCCAACCCAAAACCAAGACGAGGAGTAAGTTAAGCTTGACTGAACATTGTGGAAGAGTATTCGTAGGAAAAGAGCAGATTGTAAGACGGTAGTGGGCGAGTGTAGATGGGAAGTAGAGAAAAATGGAGAGGCTTATGTACATAGCAGACGCAAGCAGTGGCTAGGAAATGTTCCGGATGATGATAACGTCCATATGCTACACGGTCACCACTGAGGAAACCTTTCCTGTGTTCTGTACAACACTAAGAATATGCTACATGTCTCGTCCGAGTTTACATATTTTCGTATTTTATTTAACCTAGTGGGGAGGACGAGATGAAGGAGGAGCGAAATTCTTGCCTATATTGTGGAACGGTATACTGACATTTAAATGATCAGCACGAGTCGTCCGGATTTCCGCCCAAGATGTATTCTGTTCACGTCAATCAAGGGTTCAGCGTCCTTGTCCGAATAACAGCAGATGAATTCGTTTTCCATACCTTGCGTTGTTTTCTGTTTGCGGGAAGAGTGTAGACGTCACAGGGACGCCTGCCTTAGAGGGGAGTAGTTACCGGAAGATGTGGCAAGACCGACGGGACGGAAGGTTACTGAATCAAAAGCCAATAATTCTGTTACATTACAGCATTCCATAACACTGAGTTGTCTCCAGTTAGTTACGTCTGGCACATATGGAAGTTGAACACCTCCCCCTCAGTATGCAGTCTGTGTTACTTAGGTTCATGTTTGCTTCAGTCTTCCGACTACCATTATGTAAAACGAGAGAAGTATTACTACAAATAAACAACGCAGTCAATAAGTCATCTACGATCATACAGTCGATGCGTTTCAAAGTCTTTGTTCAATCATTAGATGTCAGTTTATGTATACTAATGCATCTAAATAGCACTTCTCACGGAGATATCAACGAATTCGCAACTTCTGCATTGCTGTGCGCTTCCACTGGGTATTTTGAACATTACTCAGGTTTTATAACCTGTACTAAAGAGAAGTAACACACACTAAGTAGAAAGCAAGAGCTTAGGTTTTGCGCGAATGCTTTTGAAAGAATTCTCAACTATAGAAATAATGACAGAAATACCGATTCTCACACAGACCCTATGCAGTCACTTCTTCCTCCACTTAATTCCATCTAAGATGGTTCATAAAGTTATTACAAAATGCAAATGACTAAACACGTGACAGCATGTCGATTACTGGTAGTTAATAGTGTGGACGTACAGCGACTGTAACAGTTTCGCTGTGGTACTTGCGAATGGAATACCTAAAATCAGGAAAACCGTGAAGAAATCTTAATTTAATCCTTTAAAATGCAGGTTTATCTCCGAAATGAGCTTGCTTCCCTACAAGCCACTTTTGTTATTTTTCAATATATTTATATTGCCCATCTGAATATGATTTTTCTGTCTTTATGCACGCATGCACGCTCGCACGTTCGACCATGTGTGCCTAAAAGAAACTGTCCCTTTCAAGCTTTCGCCAGAAAAGCTGTGATTGGCTGCTGCATAAAAGAAATCCACTAGACGTTAGTGTCATCTTGCCGAGTATCAACCATAGTTTGACTCATATGTGTATCTTTGGACATTTACTAGTGTCTAACAACTACTGCTCTCGAGCAACCCTAATTTCCAGTTCTCATTAAATGACGTTTCTAATGATTTAACTTGTAATGCTGTTCACAGTCAGCCGCTGGCTTCACATAGTTGGCAATGCTTATCTTGGTAACGAGGTGTGAATGACAGCCGTGAAAACTGGCGATGTCACACGCTTTTCGTCCACTGGAAGAGTTGTTTATGAGCAGTAATCTTTATTTTTGAAGCAAGTTACGCAAATACTCAATCAGATTATGGAAGCTGTAGTTACGCCCCCCCCCCCCCCCCCGCCGCCCCCTGGCAAAGAAAGAAAAACTTAGAAAACTGTTCTCAAAATTTTTATACGCTTTTTTAAAGTCAAAACTACCAAGAAAATCGTTACAGCCGGCACCTCAAGGATAAAATAGAGCACGCTGTCTACACAAAATCAAAAGAAGAAAATACAACACAGATAGTTAAGAAAAGCAATTACCATACCGAGACCTATATTTGAACATAACGAAATGCTTCAGGTGAGAAGGCTGGATATTTTATTTATTTTATTTTACACGTCTAGTTCCGCAGGATCAGCAGATATCTGTGATCACGGAGCTGGTCAGCACATGAGGTCTACATCAGGAAAGGTAATAATAGATAAGATAAAATTTACACGAGTCCTATGCAGTCGAAAAGTTGACGAGTACATACTAGCATAGTCAAATTAATTTTTTTCAGGAATTTCTAGACGAACTATAAGAAGTGAATGACAAACAGATTGTTTAGTTTCGAGTAGAAAGTATGTGTTTTTTTTGCTTCTAATGAGAAGTTTTTGAAAATGGATGCAACATAACACTGGATGATTTTTGCACGGGGGTCAAAGAGGTGCGATCCAAATGCATATTGTATTGTGGCCTAGTATTACCTGTATGAAAGCTGCTAATTCTTAGGAATAAGTTCATAATGGTAACAACAGATGAAATTAAAAATATACGTGGTGTGCTACCTAACTCGACCCGCCAGGTTAGCCGAGAGCGCTAATGCTCTGCTTCCTTGACTCGGATAGGCACGGCGACCCCAGATCGAATCCGCCCAGTGGATTAACGACGAGGGCCGGTGTTCCAGCCAGCCTGGACGTCTGGGTGTGGTTTATAGGCGGTTTTCCACATCCTGCTAGGTGAATACGTGGCTGGTACCCTTGTCCTGCCGCAGTCACACGACTCGCAAACATTTGAAATCCGTACGCAGTATTTCATGACTTACACTAGACGCAGACAGCTGGGGTACTCTGATTCCGTCCCGCAGGGTACGGGGTGGCGGCAGGAAGGACATGTGGCCACTCCTTCCAATTAACCAGGCCAAATCCGAGTGTAACCAAGCCGGTCCTGCGCAAACTGCAGGACAAAGGCACTAGCGAAAGAAGAAGAAGGGCGTGCTACCTAACTCTGTCACCTCATATATTTCTGAAACAAGTGAAGTGTGAAAAATGCAATTGGCCAGGAATGCACTTACGTTAAGGCGGCACACAATGAGCAAGTATGCACAATCCATAAATGTAAACAAATATCACTTTCAAGACAAAGTTACTTTTTGTAAATACCACATGTATGTTTCTTCTACGTAAATGAACCCCAGAGGTACAATTACTGATGGCAGACTTGTTTCCACTGTGCTACACCTCGTACCCTGTGAAATAACGTAGAATGGTGGTAACGGCGCCACGCTTTCTGCCGTAATGAGCAACGGCTGCCTGGAGCAAGCTCCAGGACAGTGCGGGCAGCCCGCATTACAACAAGGGTTGTGGTAGCGTTTCCAGTATTTAAAGTCGTACGTATTTCATAAGGTATAAAGGTTAGAGCAATGAAACCGAGTCTGCCATCACTAAGTGTATCTCTAGTTTTTATTTCTTTAGAAAAAAACATACATTCGCCATTTAAAAAGAACGTAATGTTATGTTGGAAATGACGTTTGTTACTTGTATGGATTGTGCATTCCTGTCCCTTCTGTGATCCCCTAGTACAAGTGTATCTGGCCAATTCCATTTTTCACCCTTTCTTTCATTTCGTAAATATATGACGAGGAAAAGTTAGGTAGAACAGTCGGTAAATTGAGAAGCCAGTGTCTGAACTCCCACACTCCTGAGCAGAGTTCGACGAGAGGTTCGTGAAATTGCTTAGATTGAACGGGAAGAAATCAGATTATCAAGACTTTCACCTGTAGTAGTCTGTTGTATGGCTAGGCTATCAGGGCACCTTTCCCAACACACGAGAAGTTGGTCTGTAGTTGTGAAGAAAATAAGAGGTACCAACTGGACAGATAAGACGTTTCGTGAAAGAGTTTTGTGGTATGTAATGCAGAAGCTTGTCTGTGCCCACAACCTAGAAAAGAAAGAAACGATTTTTGACACTTATTTAGATAAAACTGGACTTTAATGTAATTTACAAGGGAAAATGGCTATTAAAAGGCAGAAGGATGCTATCGTGGGTGGGGGGCGGTCACGATGTAACACTACGTCATATCTCTATCAGAAGGTTACACAAAATAAATGGGGAGTGGTATAAAACAGAGAAGCATGTTTGCAGCGCCCAAACATCGTTCTTAAAATAGCACAGAAATACTCTCTTAATAGCTGTTGTCGATTCGTTTGTTGTCGCAATCTTTTATGACAAAACCCTGCATTCCTGTATAACGTCGTGCACTGCAACCTCGTAAATGCTAGAAATTTTAAAACGTAATCGACACATAGGCTATAAAATATCTACAAACAGCATAATACAGTTCCCGTTAATAAAGTAGTTATAGTTCACATCTGTGTGCTGGCAGCAGTAATGTGAGATCCACTTCCAGCTAACTCCACTGTTTATCGCATTGGGATCTGAAGTCCTAACACAAACTGTGCCCTCTATTTACGTACTGTTACGAGTACGCCGTATCCAAGAGTGATTAGTCTCAACTGTAATTATGTTTGTTTAGAACACAATATGTGTGTACACGCCAATGTATCCGACAGATATTAATTTCCTGTGCCCGTGGAAACGTACAACGCGACGCGTAGCAGCGAGCTTTATTCCTTGCAGCTGTTCTTAAGCTCCTCGCTCCCGGCGTGCGCTTTGGATGAGCCACAGAAACAGTATGTGGGAAAATGAAACGTGTGCAATTAAGGTAATGGATTTAAAGCAATTAACTTAAAACCTTAAAAGTCTCCTTGTTATAACTGTGCTCGGCAGAATGTTGTCTGTTGCCACACGCTATGGTCGACGTCGCTCGCTGAACCTTGACCTTCTGCTGCTCCACCTAGGATCACTAATCCACGTACGGTGTCGCCTCATGACGTGGGAATGAGAAAGGAAAGCGAGTTAGCAACGTTTACAGAGAGCTCAATACCTGCATCTAAATCCTCATTTATAACGAAGTGACAAATATCACGGGATAGCGACATGCATGTATAAAAGAAGGCGGCGGTAGTAAGGTATTCACAAGGTATCAAAGGGCAGTGCATTCACGTTAAAAGCTGTCCGACGGGATTATGGCCGCACGATGGAAATTAACATTTTGTGAGCGCGGAATGGTTGCTGGAGCTAGACTCATGGGACAGTCAATTTCGGGAATCGTTAGGGAATTCAATATTCCGAAATCCACTGTGTCAAGACTGTTTAGAGAATACCAAATTTCAGACAATATCTCTCATCGCGGACAACGTAGAGGCCGATGGACTGCAGTTAACGACCGAGAGCAACGGCGTTCGGGTATAATTGCCAGTGCTAACAGACAATCAACAGTGCTTGAAATAACCGATGAAATTATTGTGGGACGTACAACCAAAGAATCCGTTATAACCGCACAAATCAATGTGGGACGTACGACGAACGTATCCGTGAGGACAGCGCTGCGAATTTCGGCGTTGATGGGCTGTGGCAGCAGACGATCTTCGCGATTGTCTTTGCCAACAGCACAACATCACCTGCAGCGCCTCTCCTGGCTTCGTGACCATATCGGTTGGGTAGTAGACGACTGAAAAACAGTGGCCTGGTCAGATCAGTACCGATTTTAGTTTGTAGGAGCTAATGGTAGGACTCTTGCGTGACGCAGACCCCACGTGGTCATGGACCCGGGTTGTCAACAAGGCACTGTGCAACTAACGGTGACTCCATAACTGTGCAAGCTGTATTTACATGGAACTGAATGGGTTCTCTGGTCCAACTGAACAGATCACTGATAGGAAATCGTTATGTTTGGCTCCTAGGAGATCATTTGCAGCCATTCATGGACTTCATGTTCACAAACAACGATGGAATATTTATGTAATAAGGATGCGCCATGTCACCAGTCCAAAATATCTCACGATTGGTTTGAAGGACATTCTGAACAATTTGAGCGAATGATTTGGTCACGCACATCGCCCGACTATTATGCGACGTAATCGAGAGTCCTGTTCGTGCACAAAATCCTTTGCGGCAGCACTTTAGAAATTAAGCACAGTAGAGAGGCAGCATGGTTAAATATTTCTGCGGGGGATTTCCAACCACCTTTTGAGTCCATGCAACATCGAGTTGCTGCAGTACACAGGACAGGTACAACAGGTTATTACGATGCAACTAATTACTTCGCAAGCCACCTTATATAGTTAAAAATTTCAACACTGCAGTCCAGTCAGCAATCGTGATAATCTAATATATAACAAACTATCATCCTCGATTGCGGCAATGAAACCAACCATTACCAAGGTTTCAGCCCAGGTAACTGAGCCTTCTTCAGAAGATATACCTGATTCTATAATATGTCTACGAGGGCATGGTATAGAAAAAAAAAACCAAAACAGCCTGAATAGGAGTAGTCATATTTTAAAAATGCGGTACATAGGTACTAAGTCACCACCAAGACTTAAGCTCCGGCGAGCGCCTCGTCTCCATGGACGCCGTACGGTGGGCCTCCGGAGTTCACGTGAAACTAAGTAGACCTAGATAACGCGCTGCATATCAACATGGCGAGGAACACAGCGCATGTCTAACCGAGACCATGACTGTCCATGGAGACGAGGCGCTAGCCGGAGCTTAAGTCTTGGTGGTGACTTAGTACCTATGTACTGCATTTTCAAAATGTGACAACGCCTACTCAGGCTGTTTTAGTTTTATTTCTAGACCATGCCCTCGTAGGCATATTATAGAATCAGGTACATCTTCTGAAGAAGGCTCATTTAATGTGACTTCTGAAATTTTCCCGGCGTATTTGTTCTTCTAATGACGAATTCTTTGAACAAACAGACGGCGTCGCCATGGGGAGCACTTTGTCCCCTGTGGTAGCTAATCTGTTTATGGAGGACTTTGAGGAGAAAGCACTTGAGTCTGCTGTCTTAAAGCGTACGGTCTTCTGGCGGTACGTAGATGATACTTTTGTTGTATGGCCTCATGGCAGACAGGAACTGGAGAAATTCCTTCATCATTTAAACTCTTTACATGAGAACATCAAATTCACGATGGAGATTGAAAAAGATGGCACTTTACCATTTCTAGACGTGCTAGTATGCCGTAAAAATGATGGGTCATTAGGACATTCTGTGTACAGGAAACCGACTCACACAGATCTGTATCTCCAGGCGTCAAGCTGCCACCACCCAGCACAAACAGCCGGTGTTCTCAGTACCTTAATACATCGAGCGCATGTAATATCGGACGATGAAAACCTCCACGCAGAATTAGAACACTTGGAGAAGGGTTTTAAAGAAAATGGCTACACTTCACGCCAAATAAGAAAGGCCATGCGCAACTGTCATAACAAGAAGCAGCGCACTGAGGACGCTGATGACGACTTTAAATCAACTGCGTTTCTTCCATACGCCGGGAATGTGTCGTCGAAAATAGGCCGACTACTGAAGAAGAATAAAATCAAGGTTATCTTCCGTCCACCAGCAAAGAACCGGGCCCTGGTTGGATCCGTTAAAGACGATTTACAACTGAAGAAAGCAGGCGTCTACAAAATTCCCTGTGAATGTGACCCTGCATATATTGGCCAGACAAGAACTGTCCATGAACGATGTACAGAACATGAAAGATACACCCGTCTGCGGCAACCGTCAAAATCGGCAGTAGCAGAGCACTGTATTTCATTGGGACATTCAATGGAATACAATGGAACAAAAATTTTAGCTCCGGTTTCCGGATTTTGGGATTCCGTAATCAAGGAATCAGTGGAAATACGTCTTGCCGATAATCTTATAAATCGTGACAACGGCTTTCAACTGGATAAAACTTGGAATCCTGTTATTAAAATTATACATTCACAGCGGAATAGACAGCGTCATTCGATACTCAATGACTAGATGATCTTTTACTTTCACCACCGAGGGCAGCACGTACAACTCGGCTATGCCGCGCATGTCAACACGTGCGCGAGAATCGGTATAAATACCGCGACTGCACCTGGGCTCTTCAGTAGTTGTGTACTCACCTGATGATGGCCGGACGTCTCTGGGCCGAAATATCGTGGCAGAATGTCGACGGGATCCGGCTGCATACCCGGAAATTATTAGAAGAAGGCTCATTTACTTGGGCTGAAATCTAGTTAATGGTTGGTTTCATTGCCGCAATCGAGGCTGACAGTTTCTTATAACGTAAGGCTGAAGGTAGTTCTGATATAAACGATCCCTTGACAGTGCACATATCTCTTCGTTAAATCATCTCTGCTATCAATCTGCTACTAATCCTGCTTGTACTTGAGAATCGGTTAAATGGATGCATTTCCTCAAGATTCTCACAACGAATCTCATTGTGGGAACTGCTTTTCCTACTATTTCTTTCATGTAGTCACACCGCTTTAGAACGCTCCGGATGGTTACCCCTAGTTACGTTACAGCAGCTGTCGCCCATGGTGTAATCGAACAGTAATAAAAATATATGCCCTTATTTATGCGCAATATGCTACATTTATTTACGACCAGGGTCACCTACCAGTCCTTGCACCAACTGTCGACACTCAGTAGGTCTTCCTGCATTTCGGTACAGTCTTCTGCCGTTGCAATCTTTGTATAAATAACAGCATCGTCCGCAGATAGACTAACGTGGATCCAACGTTACTCACTATATCACAGTTGGGAAGTACAAGTGTTGTGAAGAAGTACGGTGCAATGTCTTCCGACATGCACTGTAATTTCGTATCTGATATTTTTTGTTAATAGGATATGAATCAATATTAAATAAAGTACAATCCGTCGCATTGAAATCCCATCAGATACGAAGTGAGCTACATAGTTTCAGCAGAACTACAGTGATGAGCGTAAGAAATTGGTACACCTGCCTAGGGTCCCTTCGAGCATGCAGAAGTGCCGCAACACGATGTGGCATGGACTCGACTAATGTCTGCAGTAGTACTGGAAGGAATGGACACCAAGAATCCTGCACGGCTGTCCATAAATCCGTAGAAGCACAAGAGAGTGGAGTTCTCTTCTGAATACCACGTTGCAAAGCATCCCACATATGCTCTAAAATGTTCATGCACGGTGAGTTTGGTGGCCAGTGGAAGTGTTTACACTCAAACGTGTGTTCCTGGGACCATTCTGTAGCAATTCTGGACGCGTGTCGTGTCACACTGTCCAGCTGGAATTACCCAAGTCTGTCGGAAAGCACAATGGACATGAATGGACGCAGATCATCCGACAGGATGCTTACGTACGTGTGCCCTGTCAGAGTCGTATCTAGGCGTATCAGGGTCCCATATTACTCCAATTGCACACGTCCCACACCATTACGGAGCCTCCACCAGCTTGAACAGTCCCGTGCTGACAAACAGGGCACATGGATTCATGAGGTTGTCTCCATACCCGTACACGTCCATAAAGCTTGAAACGAGACTCGTCCGACAAGGTAACAAGCTTCCTGTCATCAACAGACTATTTTCGGTGTTGTCAGGCCCAGGAGAGGTGTAACTCTGTGTGTAGTGCAGTCATCAAGGGTATACGAGTGGGCCTCCGGGTCTGAAAGCCCATATCGATGATGCTCCGTTAAATGGTTCGCATACTGACAATTTTTGATGGCACAGCAATGAAATGTACTGCAGTTTTCGAAAGAGCTTTGAACTATTCTTTTCACTCGCCGTTGGTCCCTTTCTTGCAGGATCTTTTTTCGGCCGCAACGATGACGGAGATTTGATGTTTTACCGAATTTCTTATATTCATGGTTGTTGTTGTTGTGGTCTTCAGTCCTGAGACTGGTTTGATGCAGCTCTCCATCCTACTCTATCCTGTGCAAGTCTCTTCATCTCCCAGTACCTACTGCACCCTACATCCATCTGAATCTGCTTAGTGTATTCATCTCTTGGTCTCCCTCTACGATTTTTACCCTCCATGCTGCCCTCCGTACTAAATTGGTTATCCCTTGATGCCTCAGAACATGTGCAACCACCCGATCCCTTCTTCTAGTCAAGTTGTGCCACAAACTCCTCTTCTCCCCAGTTCTGTTGAATACCTCCTCATTAGTTTGTTTCTTTTACTGCTTGCTCCATATACAAATTGAATAGCATCGGGGAGAGGTTACAACCCTGTCTCATCCCCTTCCCAACTACTGCTTCCCTTTCATGTCCCTCGACTCTTATAACTGCCATCTGGTTTCTGTACAAATTGTAAATAGCCTTTCAGTATTCCAGTCAACATTGTCAAAAGCTTTCTCTAAGTATACAAATGCTAGAAACGTAGGTTTGCCTTTCCTGAATCTTTCTTCTAAGATAAGGCGTAGGGTCAGTATTGCCTCACGTGTTCCAGCATTTCTACGGGATCCAATCGGATCTTCCCCGAGGTCAGCTTCTACCAGTTTTTTCATTCGTCTGTAAAGAATTGGCGTTAGTATTTTGCAGCTGTGACTTATTAAACTGATAGTTCGGTAATTTTCACATCTGTCAACACCTGCTTTCTTTGGAATTGGAATTACAATATTCTTCTTAAAGTCTGAAGGAATTTCGCCTGTCTCATACATCTTGCTCACCAGATGGTAGAGTTTTGTTAGGCCTGGCTCTCCCAAGGCTGTCAGTAGTTCTAATGGAATGTTGTCTACTCCCGGGGCCTTGTTTCGACTTAGGTCTTTCAGTGCTCTGTCAAACTCTTCACGCAGTATTATGTCTCCCATTTCATCTTCATCTACCTCCTCTTCCATTTCCATAGTATTCTCCTCAAGAACATCGCCCCTGTATAGACCCTCTATATACTCCTTCCACCTCTCTGCTTTCCCTTCTTTGCTTAGAACTGGGTTTCCATCTGAGCTCTTGATATTCGTGCAAGTGGTTCTCTTTTCACCAAAGGTCTCTTTAATTTTCCTATAGGCAGTATCTATCTTACCCCTCATGACATAAGCTTCTACATCCTTACATTTGTCCTCTAGCCATCCCTGATTAGCCATTTTTCACTTCTTGTCGACCTCATTTTTGAGACGTTTGTATTCCTTTCTGCCTGCTTCACTTGCTGCATTTTTGTATTTTCTCCTTTCATCAGTTAAGTTCAGTATCTCTTCTGTTACCCAAGGATTTCTACAGGTACTCGTCTTTTTACCTACTTGATCCTCTGCTGCCTTCACTACTTTATCCCTCAGAGCTACACATTCTTCTTCTACTGTATTTCTTTCCCCCATATCTGCCAATTGTTCCTTTATGCTCTCCCTGAAACTCTGTACAACCTCTGGTTCTTGCAGTTTATCCAGGTCCCATCTCCTTAAATTCCCTCCTTTTTGCAGTTTCTTCAATCTACACTTCATAACCAATACATTGTGGTCAGAGTCCACATCTGCCCCTGGAAATGTCTAACACTTTAAAATCTGGTTCCTAAATCTCTGTCTTACCATTATATAATCTATCTGAAACCTTTCAGTATCTCCAGGGTTCTTCCATGTATACAACCTTTTTTCATGATTCTTGAGCCAAGTGTTAGCTATAACTAAGTTGTGCTCTGTGCAAAATTCAATCAGGCGGCTTCCTCTTTCATTTCTTAGCCCCAATCCGTATTCACCTACTACGTTTCCTTATCTTCCATTTACTACTGTCAAATTCCAGTCACCCATGACTACTAAATTTTTATCTCCCTTCACTACCTGAATAATCTCTTTTATCTCATCACACATTTCATCAATTTCTTCATAATCTCCAGAGCTAGTTGGCATATAAACTAGTACTACTGTAGTAGTGTTTATCTTTGCCACAATAATGCGTTCACTATGCTGTTTGTAGTAGCTTACCCGCATTCCTATTTTCCTATTCATTATTAAACCTACTCCTGCATTACCCCTATTTGATTTTGTGTTTATAACCCTATAGTCACCTGACCAGAAGTCTTGTTCCTCCTGCCACCGAACTTCACTAATTCCCACTATATCTAACTTTAACCTATCCATTTCCCTTTTTAAATTTTCTAACCTACCTGCCCGATTAAGAGATCTGACAGTCCACGCTCTGATCCATACAATGCCAGTTTTATTTCTCCTGATAACGATGTCCTCTTGAGTAGTCACCACCCGGAGATCCGAATGGAGGACTATTTTACCTCCGTAATATTTTACCCAAAAGGACGCCATCATCATTTAATCATACAGTAAAGGTGCATGCCCTCGGGAAAAATTAGGGCTGTAGTTTTGTGTCAGGCAAATCCAACACCTTCCATTAAAACCCTGACATAATAAGCAAATCTACTAGTATGTCACATAGCTTCGAATAAATCGTGTCATCAAATTAACCAAAGTAATACAAGTAACGAGTGAGCAAATGGAATGCCACAGACTAACACAAGAATGCCTAAATGCATGTCGTACCTTCCCACCGTGAGGCAGACACTGTTCCGAGGGGAGAAACGAGAACAGAAGCCGAGAGCAGAACCGTGTTAAGCTAGAAGGCCCTACGATAAGGGAGGGGCTGGACACCCACGCCGCCAGCCTACCTGTACGACTACACAACCCGCACGTTTTAGCGTGAGGCTTTTTCGCGTCTCAGGTACGTCAAGGACCACCCCCCAGCCCATGTTAAAAGATAGAGCCCTCCAGAAGAACAGTATAGATCTTACGATAACGCTAAAAGGACCACACTAGCTGCAGGTCTTAGCGTGAGACTTTTTAGCGTCTCTGTTACGTTGCAAACTTTAAAAACATTGCCCCACCATGATAAGTATAACGTTTCTCATTGGATGGACAGAATTTTTGTAGGCGGAGCTTAAGGTTAACATTGAGACCTTGATTGATCAGATGAAATCATAGCCAGATAGTTTTATTAAACTAACTTCGGTAAATTGTAGTAAGGAGAAGTTAGAGGAGAGTTAGTTCCGAGACGGCGAGCTGGATGGCTGGTGCGCCGGCCGCTGTCGCCCTGACGCTGCCTAAACACCGACAAGGTAATGAACGCACGCGATGCTGCATTTTTGAGCGCATAAGGCTTCACTCAGAACTGCAGAAGACTCATCTGTTAAACCCCCTTTTTGCATAATACTAGTGTCGATCGTCAATTAAAACTCGTAGTGGTCACATTTGCCACTTGAAGCAAAAATCTGAAACGCGATAATTTTTCTGTTATATAGTTATTGAGAAGCCACATCAGCCACTGTAATTTACGACAAGTTAGATAAGTAATTAAAGATAATTGAGGGTCACTGTAGACCATTTTGATAGTTTTCTCTTTTGTGAAACTTAATTTAAACCTAGATTATAGATGTGATATGCCATAGGTCATCCTTCGATCGATTGTAGAACTTGGAAACCCATTCAGGGAATATTCGTTCACATTTTTGTTGAACGCAGTTGGTTTTTACCATCCTGTATTAAAACATTTCCTTTTATCAATATTGCAATTTATAAACGATGATTTGTAAGTAGAATAAAATTTCCAATGGTAAAATTAACTGCTTTTTCGACGTTATTTTACCAGCTAACTAAAAATAGGAAAGCCTTGAACCCTTTCCACTAAATTTAGTTAGTATTAAGTTTCTTTTACAGGGAGTGCAGTGGAGTTGACGCTGAGATCATTTAGTATTTGGTTATATCATCGCTAGTCTCACTGAACTCTTCTGAATTCTACATGTCACGTGTGGTCTGGCGTCTCCTTACCAGCAACAGGTCCCAGGTTCAAACTAGTTAATTCCCTAAAAAACACGCTCAGAGCGTCGTTGCGCGAAAGTGGTAGTGAGAGAGGATATAGAACAAACAGACACCACCATAAATGTTTAGAGTTTCCCCTTTGCTTTAAGCCGTTCGCAGTAACAAAACAGCAAGGCCGTTTTGGTTAGTGTTACAGGGCCAGATCAGTCAATCATCAAGACTGTTGCCCCTGAAACTACTGAAAAGGCTGCTGCCTCTCTTCAGGAACCACACGTTTTTCTGGCCTCTCAACAGATACCCCTCCGTTGTGGTTGCACCTACGGTACGGCTATCTGTATCCTTGAGTCGCGCAAGCCTCCCCACCAATGGGAAGGTCCACGGTTCATACGGGGGGGGGGGGGGGGGATATTCATGTTATACTCGTGAAATGGTCGTAGGAGAAAATCTCCACTTCATCACCATCTCGAAGATGCTGTGTCCCATCGCTCGTGCGCCGACTATAACATCACTTTCAAACTCACTTAAATATTGATAATCGGCCATTGTAGCACCAGACTCTTTTTGCCTTATGTAGGCGTTTCCGACCGCAGTGCCGTATTCTGTATTTGAATACGCATGCCTGCACCAGCTTCTCTGTCGCCTCAGTGTAATTCTTGTCCTTTGCAGACGTACAGTGCACAGGTTATAACTGAAGCTATTTTGTAATGAATTAGCTGAAAACAGCCATTTTTATAGACATTCATTTCTCCATGACGATACTTCAAGGCACTCTGTCGCTCCTCTCCAAGCATTTACATTTTCGAAGGGCGTCCAGTAGGTAACACAATACATTTTGTTTGAGAAAGCAGTTCGGTGTTATTCAGGATTCCAGTGCACCATGTAGTTCCCCATTCTTTTCGCTACAGTACCTATTTTCCAACATAATCTCTTTTCAATGCGGCAGCCGGACACCGTATTACTGGTAGGGCCTGAGCGCCCTCATGGCAACATTGTACTGGACAACCTTGGAGCCACCGTCTTTCTGCGTCAATAACCTACCCATAATCTATGTGCTCATTCCGACGGAGTGCATACTTGATTGAGCCAAACAGATTGAAGTCGTAAACCGAGCTGTAGGCTGGATGAGAAAAAACAGGTTTGCACGATCTCGTTGCGATGATGGCAGACGTCTCACTCAACGACTCATCGTGCTTTTGTTCAATTCCAGGCCTCCACAGATATTCTCTAAGTGGTTATGAATATCTGCGATGCTCTGGTTTTACTCCAAAACAAAATGGCAGCTCTCCGCTTGGCACGCACCTTCATTATAGACGCCATTTTGAAGGCCACGTGCAAAGTCGTCGTCATTCGGCACTTCATGAAACTATAGAGGCTAAGCGGGAATACCACACGATGTCGCAAAACAAGCGCAATATTTTTTCAACCGAACGGGCCGAAAAAATAATTTCATTTGTTATTAAATGGCTCTCGCATTTACGTATCTTGAACATTGTTTCCCTATATAATTGCGCAGGCTTCCGCGACCAAAGTCAGCCGACATAAAAGTTTTCTGGGTATTAGACCCAGAATAAGGCCGCCGCAACCATGGCCGAAACGTTGGTTTTTCTCCAGCAGCAGTAATTTTATGCATTATCACGCGGTACCATACCCAGAAAACTTTTATGTCGATTGTTTCCTTACCAACGATGTTGCAGAATTTTGAAACATAAATTTCGTAGACAGCTATTATACGAGTAAAGCTACGTCAGTAGCCACCACCGGTTGCATGCAATCTATCCTTTCTAAACACTGTCTGTACCTTTGTAAAAAATTCGTTAGAATTTCTCTCTGGCTTCAGCCAGCTTTCTGTACCTATAACGATTTCAGCTTCGGTGCTTTCTATCAGCGCTTGAAGTTCCGGTGCTTTGCCAATGCAGCTTCGACAGTTTACAATTACAATACCGATTGCTGCTTGGTCCCAACATGTCCTGACTTTGCCCCGCACCCTTTGAGGCTGTTGCCCTTTCTATACTTGCCCGAGGCCATCTAACCTAAAAAAAAAAAAAACGCCCAGTCCACGCCACACAACCCCTGCTACCCGTGTAGCCGCTTGCTGCGTGTAATGGACTTCTGAGCTATCCAGCGGAACCCGAAACCCCACCACCCTATGGCGCAAGTCGAGGAATCTGCAACCCACACGATCGCAGAACCGTGTCAGCCTCTGATTCAGACCCTCCACTCGGCTCTGTACCAAAGGTCCGCACTCAGTCCTGTAGACGATGCTGCAGATGGTGAGCTCTGCTTTCATCCCGCTAGCGAGACTCGCTGTCTTCACCAAATCAGATAGCCGCCGGAACCAGAGAGGATTTCCTCCGATCCATAGCGACAAGCATCATTGGTGCCGACATGAGCGACCACCTGATGGGTGCACCCTGTAACCTTCATGGCATCCGGAAGGACCCTTTCCACATCTGGAATGACTCCCCCCGGTATGCACACGGAGTGCACATTGGTTTCCTTCCCCTCTCTTGCTCACATATCCCTCAGGGGCCCCATTACGCGCCTGACGTTGGAGCTCCCAACTACAAGCCCACCCTTTGCGACCGCCCGGATCTTGCAGACTGAGAGGCAACCTCTGGAACAGGACGTGCAGCCATGTCCGGCCGAATACCAGTATCAGCGGGAGACAGAGCCTGAAACCGGTTCGTCAGACAAACTGTAGAGGCCTCCCGTTCAGCCCTCCGGAATGTATTTCGCCGCCTGCCACACCTCGAGACAACCTCCCACTCTACCACAGGTGAGGTATCAGCCACAGTCGTAGTCCGATCGGGGGATGCGTGGGACGAGCTGGCCGTCCCCGACAAACCCCCATCCGGACCCCCACAGTGATGCCCATTGGCAACAGCCTCAAGCTGTGTGACCGAAGCCAACACCGCCTGAAGCTGCGAGCGAAGGGATGCCAACTCCGCCTGCATCCGAACACAGCAGTTGCAGTCCCTATCCATGCTAAAAACTGTTGTGCAAAGAACGTCTGAACTAATCTACAGAGAGCACAAACAACTCGACACAAAATTTAAACGGTTATTAAAATACAAGATTGCCTAATAGATGCAGTAATGCTGCTACTTGCGCACTGCTGACACACTGCTCGGCGGCGGAAGGAGACTACGCGATTTTACACTATTCAGGTACTAAAACGCCATGCTACACTCTCAAATACTATAATATGCCCGAAATTCATGAATTAAACACTGCAAGTACCAAAAACACGCAAAGGAATTAACAATTAAAGTAACAAATAAGTGAGCTAAGAGTATACGACTTGCTGCTGCAGCTGCTTACCCAACGGCTGCAGGGAGCACACTCAACTGTGGGCGACATTGTTTCCGCACATGGAAATTCTTCCACCGACAAGTACAAAACACGACTTGCCGCAGACACACACACACACACACACACACACACACACACAAACACACACACACTTAGGATCAAGCAGTTACATCATTTCAGTGCCTGCAATCAGCTCAGTACCGTTCTATTGTAGGACTACAATATCATGGTCTTCGAAGAGACAGCAAAGTTATCCAAATCGTGCACAGTGTCCTTAGCAGTCGACAATGGTTAGTGGCTGACGTTATAGATTAGCACCTACCACAATATTTATCAACTGAATTGTTGATTAATAATTATATCACGAAAGCTAAGGTCCGTCACAGAGATTATGTCACAAAAGTCAAAGATTACGGCATAAGGCGAATGGTAGAACTTAGAAATTGGGCACAGAATCTCAGAAGTTCAAAAACTTAAAAAGAAGTAATTGAACCATTGTCAAATTATTACATATACATTCGTAAGTAAGAACAGTACAAATTAGCCCATTGATAACATTAAACTTCAAAAATGTCATCGCAACCTCGAAATCTCGATGCTGTGCCAGAGGGCACGACTTTGACGTGGGTTCAGTGACTAGGTCGCTTCTTTGACGTATTCATTCAGTCCTGAGGCTACAAATGAACACAATCCACTGCAGTGGGCAATCCCTATTGTTGCTGTGCCCTGCATGCATTTTCAGCCTCAGGACTGACTGGACACTCCACAGAAGCGACCATTAACAGCGGTCCACTAAAGTGGACGTGGTGCACCACAGTGTTACTTAGATTTCCTTGTATTACATATAGCATATCAAGTGTCATTCATCAAAGTGTACCACAGTAAATTACTATATTGTAGCATATTTTTATTATTATTGGTTATTTCACATTTCTGTTCTAGTGCCACGCAGTCTATACAAGTGGTGTCTAAATAATCATTATGTACAATTGCTTCCTTTACTGAACTACAGCAGTTTTCTGCTACCATGGATGTTTGGTTTGCGTTGGTAGTACCTTACAGTTACACCTTTTTAAAATTTTGGTGTAAATTCGTCAGTGCAACCCACAGTATTCTCGTAAACAGTGGGTGACAAGTAAACAGAAGCACTACTGTAAAATTAGAGAAAAAATGTAAGCGGGACTAATTTTTATTTCCTTTAGATTGCATGATTCCTTACTTTGATATTTGTAGCCTCACTGTGTAGCTTAGTATCATTCTGTGAGTGTTAGATTCTAGTGTTTCTAATCCATTTCCTTCCCAAAACGATTTTTTGTAAATACTGTGAACTGTTCTGAGCACATTTTTCAGAAATGGTCCAGCAGGAAAATATCCATCGACCCATGTTCAACTCACTGCAAAAACTGTCATTTGCTCAGGAGCTCACGGTGGCGGACTTGTCCAACTTGAAGCAAGCAAAACCGAAGGCCAAACTCAACGACCGCAAATCAGGGTGCCGCAGACAACTTTTCCGGCATTCGAATGTAAAGTCTAGTCCTGGAACAACTACATACAGCCTCTGGAGATTCACTATGCTACACATCAGATATCAGGTGATGTGGAATGAAAATCATGTTTACTAGATTATGCGGGCCCCAATGTATTTCAGCTTCTTCTGAAATTCCTGCCTGCTTGTGAACTTGTTGCCTGCTCGGACGAGTCTCGTTTCAAATTGTATCGAGCGGATGAACGTGTACGGGTGTGGAGACATCACGAAACCGTGGACCCTGCATGTCAGTAGGGGACTGTTCAAGCTGTTGGAGGCTCTGTAATGGTGTTGGGCGCGTGCACTTGGAGTGATAAGGGACCCCTGATACGTCTAGATACGACTCTGACGGGTGACACGTACGTAAGCATCTTGTCTGGTTACCTGCATCCATTCATGTCCATCGTAGATTCCGACGGACTTGGGCAATACCAACAGGAAAATACGACGCCCCACACGTCCAGAATTGCTGCAGAGTGGCTCCAGGAACACTCTTCTGGGTTTAAACACTTCCGCTGGCCATCAAATATGAACATTATTGAGCATATCTGGGATGCCTTGCAACGTGCTCTTCAGAAGAGATCTCCACCCACGCGAACTCTTATGGATTTATGGAAAGCCCTGGAGGATTCATGGCATCAGTTCCCTCCAGCACTGCTTCAGACATTAGTCAAGTCCATGTCACGTCGTGTTGCGGCACTTCTGTGTGCTCGCGGGGGCCCTAGGCAGGTGTATCAGTTTCTTTGGCTCTTCAGTGTACTTGTAATGAAACTGAACAGCTCACTTCGCTTCTGTGGAGATTTCATAGTGACGGATTGTACTCAATCTAGTATTGACTCATATCCTATTCCCAAGGAAAAAAATGATGTCAGATTCGAACGATATGAAATTGCTGTATCAGTGCTGTGGAGATGTATTATGCAACGTTCCTACGGACATGCATCGATGTCGGAAGAAACATTGCATCGTACTTCTTTACAGAACAGGTACTGCAATTTCGTATTTATCGGCTGATACCAGGCCTGCAACTTACAAATAAAATGTGTCACCTGTACTGGAATACCATTAATGGTATGTAACATGGGCGAAACATGGTATGAAACATGGGCGACGACAAGTGAAAGTTTTGGTCTGGGAATGAGATACGTTCGGATAGCTGAAGCAGTTAAGACGACCCCTTGCGTAAAGAACGCAATCTGGGTTTGAGTCCCTGTCCAGCACAAATTTTCGCCTTCGTAAATCCATTATACAGCTGGAGATGTTACATATTCGCAACTGTGAGTACGTTTCATGATGTCAAAATTAGCTGGTGGTTGGGTACTTTGCCAAGTTGTATCTTAAATAAGCATACTTGCAAATCTATTTACATGAAGACACACAGAGCTGAATGGTGATAAATACCCCCATTTGGTCTCTACCATTACCGAAGTTTACTCTTCGGAATGGCCCACACACCGAGTTTGTTCCAGCGGTATTTACAACAATCACTCTGGAAAGCTCCGAACGCTGTGATACAGAACGACATAATTTACAGACGCAAATTTGAAATGTAACAAAGGCAAGTGAACCTTCTCTCAACGCAAAGTCGAATTCTTAAGACAAATGCTGTCTGCATACGGCACACAGCATCAAACCTTACAGCTACCAAGGACGTCCAGCAGTCATGTACTGCATTACAACAAATAAAGTACTATCGGAAGTTCCTTCCTCATGAAGCTTCCATCAGTGTACCACTGCACAAGTTGTATATAAGCGAACCAAATGTAACTGGAATAGTGAATGCCAACGTGAAATTAACAAATTGAACTAAAATTTGCTTGATGGCAAATCCTAGCAAAATGCTTCAGTTGTTGCAGATGATTCAGACTACAGCTTCAAAGAGGGCGACAGTAGTACAACGAAATTATAATCAGATCGAGAAGAAAGCTCGTGTGATTATACCTGCAATCAAGGAATTTCATTAAACTTCCTGGAAGATTAAAACTGTGCCGGACCGAAAGGCAAAGGTCCCGAGTTCGAGTCTCGGTCTGGCACACAGTTTTAATATGCCAGGGAGTTTCATATCTGCGCACACTCAGCTGCAGAGTGAAAATCTCATTCTAGAAACATCCCCCAGGCTGTGGCTAAGCCATGTCTCCGCAATATCCTTTTTTCAGAAGTGCTAGTTCTGCAAGGTTCGCAGGAGAGCTTCTGTAAAGTTTGGAAGTAGGAGACGAGGTACTGGCAGAAGTAAAGCTGTGAGGACGGGGCGTAAGTCATGTTTGGCTAGCACTGTTGGTAGAGCACTTGCCAGGTAGGAAAGGTCCCGAGTTCGATTTTCGGTCCGGCACACAGTTTTAATCTGACAGGAAGTTTCACATCAGCGCACACTCCGCTGAACAGTGAAAATCTCATTCAAGGAATTTCATGATTAGATGTACAGATGTAAATTTACCCTCCTCGCAGACCACAAACCATTAGTGGCTATTTTGGATCGACCAAACTTGTTCCTACACAGATAGCACAACGTTTTCAGTGCTGGGAGATACTTCTGTTTAATTAAGACTATGAAATTACATCCAGATCCACAGCACAACACACAAATACAATTTGCTCACACGTTTGATAGTAGGGCAAGATAAAAAGTTTCACTCACCTGTTGGTTTTTCAGTTGACGTCAATACTAAAGGCACAGTGGAAAAGTTCCCTGCATACTCTAACTTAATTGTCAAACTTGTACCTAAAGACTCTGTTTTGTCGAAGATGGAACAGTACATTCAAGCACACCGGCCTAATGATAAGAAGTTGCTTACTCACCAGAGATTTAATATTTTTGGAATATGAGGTATGCAGTTACAGTATACAAAGGTGTCATTCTGGTACTTTCAGAATCACCCAAGATGCCATAGCAGCGCCTTTGGGGCACAGTTTGTACAAAACACATTGTCACTGAGCATTGCTACTGTAAAGAAGTTGACAAAATCACTGAAATTATATTGGCTAAATGATCACTCATGTCAAAAATGCCAATCATTTCGGCCTCGCCGATATTTTCTGTGACCACAGGTAGCAAAACACTGGCCACATCCGAATACTAGTTTAGCAGGGCCATTTCTAGAATATTACTTGCTCATCCTCATCGATGGTTACTCCAAATTTCCATTTGTGATACAGACGTCATCGATATCTTCAACAAAGAGTATTCATCCTCTGCCGAAGGCTTCTCTATTGAACGGTTGCCGCAATCTGTTGTCACCAACAACGCTACACAATTTTTGTCTCGGAAATTTAAACTGTTCTGTGAAGCCAAAGGAATTTCACATTTCACAACTACAAAGTTTCATGCTGAGACAAATCCACTCGCTGAAAGTTCCGTGTCAAATTATACATGACGACGGTGACTCAACGCCACGATAAAGACATTGCTTTACCGATCTTTCTCCCTCAGTACAGAGCCATTCCACACAACGTGCAGTTTCCAGCTGAGAAACTACATGGAAGAGTATGTCGGATATTTATGTCAATTTTAAAGGCACTCATGCTGCCACATACAGAACTTCAGTGGCAGCGCGAACAAAATGTTTTTTAAACTTAATGAACCAGGAAGCACTTCACAGTGTAAAAGTATGGGAAAAAGAAATGTATAGCAGGCTTAGTCATGAAGTAGCTTGGCAATGTCATGTATCACATTAACCTTTCATATCGCAAGCCGTTACAAAAACAAAATCAGACTGCTCCACGCTTACGTACATACAGGAAGAACTCCTACAAATCAGGAGACCTCAATAAATTTGAGGGATCTTCCGCCACCTGCATCCTGCATGAACTGATGAAAGTAGACATCGCACCTCTCACCTCAGAGCAGGCTACAGCCGTCGAAATGGCAGCCCCCTCACTATGGTTTTGTGTGGGGTTCCTGTGGTGCCGCGAGCAAATGTCAGGGGGAGCAACATACATGCACCCACCAAATACTCACGCAAGGAAGCGAGAGAGAGCATTCGAGGGATCTGATACAACGGTTTTGTGACACCATTTGCCACCGAATCAGTCCATGCATCTACGCCAGAGCGGTTGCTAATAAGTGGTATCAGACTGCCAAGTTCTTTGTAAATCTGACTCGCCTTTTAATCACCGCAAAAACACCACATACACTAATTTTTTTTTCTTTACTGTGTTTCGATTCCCCCTGAAGGGGGCGGGCTGGCAGCTACTTAGTACGCCGCTCTTCAGCATACAGAACTTGTCTGAAAGAGATGAAGATATTAAATAATAAAAGCACGCGATAAAATCAGTGGTTTTATGAAACGTCCTCTTAGAAGAATTGTACATGATTGTGCTTAAACTGACACACAATATTTTTTAGCGCAACGCAGTCTGACTTTCAGTAATCCCTACAAGAGAATGGCCCTGACTAACATTGACCTATATGTTTCACAAATCGCTTACCTCACCAAAAATCTTCGTTACTCGAACTACTGCAATACAGCGAGCGCCTCTACTGCCAGCTAAATAAACGATTCAAACTACGGAACGCACTAACTACTGATAGGCATAGTTAGCAAATGAAAGATTTTAATAGAGAACAAACAATGTATTTACCTTAATAGTCATAATATATATAGCAGTTCATGACATCCATTCTTACGCTGCCCAACAGTACAATGGCAGACAACAATGCAAACCAGCCACAGACTGCACATGGCACAGCCAGTGATTTTCATACAGAGCGCTTCGTGGCGGCGGCGTTACCAATAAAAAAACCTAAACAGCCTACTTACAACTTAAATAGTAAAATGGCGGAAAATTGTGGAACTTAAAACATAAAACAAAGGGCTGATGATACTAATAAAATACTCAGGAAGCAGATAGGTAAAATAATAGACAGACAATTAAAAAACACGGCGACAGTCTGGTTTCTCTTCACAAGAGATATAAAATTCACACCCAGTGACAGCATGATTTCTGTTCGCAACGCTATGGAAAGATCCACGACACTGAACACTCACTTGAATGCTGCCCGAAAAAGTTGGCACAAATATGACATACCACAGCTGAGGGCAGACGTGGGCAACCTGGACAGATGATGGGAAAGAAAAGGGTGGAAGCAGAGGAAAAAACGAAGTAGGAGGGAGGGGGGAAGGAGCCAATAGAGGACAAAAACCCATAAGAGAGGGGTTTGGGGGTGGGCAGACGTGACAGGGTGTGGGGAAGGGTAGAGGATGGGAGTGCAAAAGTACTCGGGGGGGGGGGGGGGGGGAGGGAGGCAGAGAGAGGTTAGGTGGCGAGAAAACAGGATGGAAGGGGAGGGGGGCAAGAGGGAGCCCAGGGAAAGGACAGAGGAAAGGAGGGGGAGATGAGGATCAGAATTGATGGGATCATCCAGGAGGGGGAGTTGACAGAAGCCACCTTGGGAAAGGAGATGAAGGGTGAAATAATGGAGGGTAGGGGGGACACAACAGTGAAGGCATGTCAGAGGACGGGGGTTTGGGAGGAGAGGAGCAACCAGGGGATGTGGGGGATCAAGGCGGCGGGAAGTTTAGGGTATGCGAGGAATAAGAGCAGATAGGGGAAAGGAGACAGGTTCTAGAGGATCGGCGTGGGGGCGTGAGCCGTATACGGAATGCGAAGTGCATGGCACTCGAAGATCTGGAGGGACCAAATACACTATCGACCCGTGAAATTCCGTCTCTCCCACCCCTTTCTTCAGGAAGAATATACAGTGAACGAGATCCATGAAATATGGTAGTACGAAACCAAAACGCTGCAAATTTTCCGTCCTAATCATAGCGGAACCAGTGCTCTGTATCTCACGATTTTAATGAACACAACACTTTTCTATTATACTCTTCCTGCATCTTTCTCCGCCAGATCCGCTCTCGTCCTCCAAGAGCGTTTCCCTGTTGGAGCGACAGTAGCATCTACAATGAGCAGGCGGCGTCATCTGTCGCCGAGGCCACGCAACAGAGCGCGCGTCGTGCTGCTACACCAGTCCAGGAGGTGGAGAACGAGCCAGCTCTGTGATTGGTGGACGTCGGACGCCGCGCCACGCCGGCCGGCGGGAGAGGGACGGCACGCGGCCCGACTTGGCCCTCTGCTCCGCGGCCGAGTAATTAATGTGGCTTTATTAACAAAGTTGCGGGAGCCGCTGTAGCCAAAATACTGCTTTCAGGCCGGGCCGGGGCGCGCTGTGTCGCCGTAACGTGATTACTTTGGACAAGTCGCTCCTCCAAGAGCTCAGCCAGCCGGCTGTTCAGCTACCCCAAGACGTGGCAGCACGGTGGCCGCTGAAGGCCGCAGCTGCCGTCTCCCATCGCATTCCGAAGGCTACACGCACCGTGGCAGACAGACCGCTGTGCATACTGTGTCAAACTGACAAGCTGATTCTCTCAAGGAAACGACATCAACTCGCTTTCCTACTTTAAGGACAAAAAAGCACCGTAGCAGGATATCAGCTCCAGGAAACTAACCCTTACCCCGGAAATTTGGACCGTACTTCTCCTAGTGTGCATTTATGACCTTCTGAGAGTACGTGCGCACCGTCTGTTTGTCATTCGATCCTCAGCACTGCATCCGCTTAATACCGAGGGTGAAGTACAGTACAAGGTGCGGTGGCGCGATTCCTTTTTGTGATTAAACCTGCACCTACCTGTGAACTCGCTGCAGCAGATCGCCGGTAGGGATGCCGTACAGAAACCTACCGTAGTGCGACTCGCACCAGGCTGTATACAACATTAATATTCTAAAAATCTGGAAAAAGGTCTTAATTTTGAATGAAAGGTACAAACACTGGCAAACTTCGGTATATTCTGAAGTTTAGAATTACAAGTACGCTGCCAAGCCCATAATAATCCTAACGCGGTCATGCACAAACACTTTCATTCAAGTTAGAAAGTTTATGGTAACGTATTTGCCGAAATCTGAACAGCTAATAAACACGATTTTTCTTAAACGAAAATGCTCGCCACGCTATTAAGTTTATCGGTGTCTAATGAACTCCCGTTTTGGTCACCGAACTTCTCAATATGCCACGAGGAATTGCTGTCTTTTCTCATACACAAAATTACACAAAAAATCCATACTTCCTAAACAAAAAAAAAAAAAAACAAAAAAACACTGGAATAAATGTGCCTTCACTTTAAAGCACTAAAATCGGCAAACAATAACTTTGTTCAAAATTAGAGTTATATTAATACCGTCATCAGCTAATCGGCGTCGATATATATCAGAGAGGAGAGGTGAAAATGTGTGCCCCGACCGCGACCCGAAAGGGGGCTCTCCTACTTACATGGCAGACGCTCTATTCATTTGAGCCACAGAGGGCCCAGTGGAACGTACAACTGCAGAGACTACCTCGCGCACGCCTCCCGCGAAACCCGCATGTCCACACACTACATTCGTAGTGTCCCACCCCAACACACTCATTACTCGTGGAAGACATTCCTACCAAGTCCTGTAAGAGTTCGGGGAATATGTGTGCATCCGCACAGAAGAAGAAGGTCATGGCCAGTATTGCCAGAAGTATATAAATTTATGGATAAGGTGTCTGTTCTTTCGGAATTGTCCGAAAGAACAGACACCATATCCATAAATGTATATAACTTCATTCGGAGCATATAGTACACATGACCGTGCCATTGAAATGCTGGGCCCCTACTCCTTTAGACTGCTGTAAGCATTCTCTATCTCCAAGAGAAAAGAAACGCGAAGAGTACTCCCTTCTAATTGGTCAGGTTATCTTTACGGCTTTTTTTTTGTCATCAGTCTACTGAATGGTCTGAGGCGGCCCGCCACGAATTCCTTTCCTGTGCTAACTTCTTCATCTCAGAGTAGCACTTGCAACCTAGGTCCTCACTTATTTGCTTGACGTATTCCAATCCCTGTCTTCCTCTACAGCTCCCTCTAGTACCATGGAAGTCATTCCCTCATGTTTTAGCAGTTGCCCTATCATCCTGTCCCTTCTCCTTACCAGTGTTTTCCACATATTCCTTTCCTTTCCGATTCTGCGTAGAACCTCCTCATTCCTTACCTTATCAGTCCACCTAATTTTCAACATTCGTCCATAGCACCACATCTCAAATGCTTCGATTCTCTTCTGTTCCGGTTTTCCCACAGTCCATGTTTCACTACCATACAATGCTGTACTCCAGACGTACATCCTCAGAAATTTCTTCCTCAAATTAAGGCCTTTTTTCCCATAGCGAGTCTGCTTTTGATGTCTTCCTTGCTCCGTCCGTCATTGGTTATTTTACTGCCTAGGTAGCAGAATTCTTTAACTTCATTGACTTCGTGACCATCAATCCTGATGTTCTTGCAGTTCTCATTTCTACTGCTTCTCATTACCTTCGTCTTTCTCCGATTTACTCTCCAACCATACTGTGTACTCATTAGATTGTTCATTCCGTTCAGCAGATCATTTGATTCTTCTTCATTTTCACTCAGGATAGCAATGTCATCAGCGAGTCGTATCATTGATATCCTTTCACCTTGTATTTTAATTCCACTCCTGAACCTTTCTTTTATTTCCATCATTGCTTCCTCGAAGTACAGATTGAAGAGTAAGGGTGAAAGGCTAGAGCCTTGTCTTACACTCTTCTTAATACGAGCACTTCGTTCTTGATCGTCCACTCTTATTATTCCCTCTTGGTTGTTGTACATATTGTATATGATCCATCTCTCCCTATATCTTACCCCTACTTTTCTCAGAATCTCGAACAGCTTGCACCATTTTATATTATCGAACGCTTTTTCCAGGTTGACAAATCCTATGAACGTGTCTTGATTTTTCTTTAGCCTTGCTTCCATTATTAGCCGTAACGTCAGAATTGCCTCTCTCGTGCCTTTACTTTTCCTCAGGCCAAACTGATCGTCACGTAGCGCATTCTCAATTTTCTTTTCCATTCTTCTGTATATTATTCTTGTAAACAGCTTCGGGGCATGAGCTGTTAAGCTGATTGTGCGAAAAGTCTCGCACTTGTCAGCTCTTGCCGTCTTCGGAACTGTGTGGATGATGCTTTTCCGAAAGTCAGATGGTATGTCGCCAGACTCATATATTCTACACACCAACGTGAATAGTCGTTTTGTTGCCACTTCCCCTAATGATTTTAGAAATTCTTATGGAATGTTATCTATCCCTTCTGCCTTATTTGACCGTAAGTCCTCCAAAGCTCTTTTAAATTCCGATTCTAATACTGGATCCCCTATCTCTTCTAAATCGACTCCTGTTTCTTCTTCTATCACATCAGACAAATCTTCACTCTCATAGATGCTTTCAATGTATTCTTTCCACCTATCTGCTCTCTCCTCTGCATTTAACAGTGGAATTCCCGCTGCACTCTTAATGTTACCACCGTTGCTTTTAATGTCACCAAAGATTGTTTTGAATTTCCTGTATGCTGAGTCTGTCCTTCCGACAATCATATCTTTTTCGATGTCTTCACATTTTTCCTGCAGCCATTTCGTCTTAGCTTCCCTGCACTTCCTATTTATTTCATTTCTCAGCGACTTGTATTTCTGTATTCCTGATTTTCCCGGAACACGTTTGTACTTCCCCCTTTCATCAATCAACAGAAGTATTTCTTCTGTTAACCGTGGTTTCTTCGCAGCTACCTTCTTTGCACCTATGTTTTCCTTCCCAACTTCTGTGATGGCCCTTTTTAGAGATGTCCATCCCTCTTCAACTGTGCTGCCTACTGCGCTATTCCTTAATGCTGCATCTATAGCGTTAGCGTATTGATTCTTTCTGACTAATGTCTTGAACTTCAGCCTACTCTTCATTACTACTATATTGTGATCTGAGTCTATATCTACGCCTTACAATCCAGTATCTGATTTCGGAATCTCCGTGTGACCATGATGTAATCTAATTGAAATCTTCCCATGTCTCCCGGCCTTTTCCAAGTATACCTCCTCCTCTTGTGATTCTTGAACAAGGTATTCGCTATTACTAGCTGATAATTGTTACAGAACTCAGTTAGTCTTTCTCCTCTTTCATTCCTTGTCCCAAGCCCATATTCTGCTGTAACCTTTTCTTCTACTCCTTCCCCTACAACTGCATTCCAGTCGCCCATGTCTATTTGATTTTCGTCCCCCTCTACATACTGCATTACCCTTTCAATATCCTCATACACTTTCTCTATCTGTTCATCTTCAGCCTGCGACGTCGGCATGTATACCTGAACTATCGTTTTCTGTGTTGGTCTGCTGTCGATTCTGATTAGAACAACCCTGTCACTGAACTGTTCAAAGTAACACACCCTCTGCCCTACCTCCCTATTCATAACGAATCCTACACCTGTTATACCATTTTCTGCTGCTGTTGATATTACCCGATACTCATCTGACCAAAAATCCTTGTCTTCCTTCCACTTCACTTCACTGACCCCTATTATATCTAGATTGAGCCTTTGCATTTCCCTTTTCAGATTTTCTAGTTTCCCTACCACGTTCAAGCTTCTGACATTCACGCCCCGACTCTTAGAACATTATCCTTTCGTTGATTATTCAATCTTTCCCGATACTCATCTGACCAGAAATCCTTGTCTTCCTTCCACTTCACTTCACTGACCCCTACTACATCTAGATTGAGCCTTTGCATTTCCCTTTTCAGATTTTCTGGTTTCTCTACCATGTTCAAGCTTCTGACATTCCACGCCTCGACTCGTAGAACGTTATCCTTTCGTTGATTATTCAATCTTTTTCTCATTTTAACCTCCCCTTGGCAGTCCCCTCCCAGAGATCCGAATGGGGGACTATTCCGGAATCTTTTGCCAATGGAGAGATCATCATGACACTTCTTCAACTACAGGCCACATGTCCTGTGGACACACATTACGTGTCTTTAATGCAGTGGTTTCCATTGCCTTCTGCATCCTCATGTCGTTGATCATTGCTGATTCTTCCGCCTTTAGGGGCAATTTCCCACCCCTGGGACAAGGGAGTGCCCTGAACCTCTATCCGCTCCTCCGCCTTCTTTGACAAGGGCTTTGGAGAATGAGGCTGACTTCTTATGCTGGAAGTCTTCGGCCGCCAATCCTGATTATTTTTCAAAATTTAGGCAGTGGCGGGGATCGAACCCGCGACCGAACATGTTTTGAATATGAGTCAAAGACGCCACCCCTAGACCACGGGTAAGATCCTTTAAGGCTACTAGAAGAATATTACTCTTCCGCGTTAGTCCGCGCTTTTCATGACTAAACAATCAACTGATAACACGCTTTCGAATTGTTCTTTTTCCCGAAGTAAATACTTAACACTTTGATATTTTAATTATATTTTAGGTTATTAACTATTTTCATTTGCCCTAGAATCAGCTTTCCATTTACCACAAACTTACTTAACATATTATGATAGAAAATACCACGTCGTCTGCATTCACACTGTTTTAAAAATTTCTCATGTTAGTTCGTACAGCGTTTGTCAGTATAATAATGATCTACACATTCACTTTACACCACATTCACGCATCATTCGCACTAGTAATAACCTATACAAAACTGTACAAACATAAATAAAAACCAAACCTTCAAGAAAGAAACCAGGAAAGAAATGGAGCCGGCCGTTGTGGCCGAACGGTTCCAGGCGCTTAAGTCTTGAACCGCGCGACCGCTACGGTCGCAGGTTCGAATCCTGTCTCGGGCATGAATGTGTGTGATGTCCTTAGGTTAGTTAGGTTTAAGTAGTTCTAAGTTCTAGGGGACCAATGACCTCAGATGCTAAATCCCATAGTGCTGAGAGCCATTTAAACCATTTTGAGCATGTCCTATGGACCAGTACCGTCTTCTTGTCAGAATTTTCATAATCACAATAATGGTCGACGGACGCAGTAAGTCGAATCAAGTAACAGTTGTCTAGCAAAAAAAAAAAAAAAATAATTGCAGAGGCAGTGAGAATCTCAAGCGTTCATTTGAGGTATGTCGTGGTACAGTGAAATTTAGGATTCTTGAGCCAAAGAACTCAGCTATAGATGGGTGGTGTATTGACGAAGGGAACTTTGAATACGTTTTGTTTCCATAAACAGTGTAAGTAAGAGCAAAGAGTACTTGATGTGCATTGTCAGAGAGAATTGTTTAGACCGCTTTAACGTGATGAACATCGGTTATATTTGATTATTATCCAAAAGAGATCGTTGAAGGCTATATAATGTCCCCAACTTGGCTTTAATGAGCGTAAGTTCTCGTCAATGAGCTCTTGAAGTTGTGTCATTATTAATATTGCTATCGTTAATTACCCATTTAGGAGAGCGTTAAAACACAATCAAATCTCATGGGACCTTTTTTTGTCTCTTTCTTCTCACATCCCAAAAACCTCTCATATATTCACTTTGTTTCTTCTTCCTCTCTTCTGTCCACTTCTTTCCTGGTTTCTTTTGGTGTTTCCTCGAATTTCTGTTTCCTGATTTTTTCTCTGTGTTATTCTCTGTTTGTTATTTCTTCTGTGGAGATATTTAGTTTCCTGATGTCTTTTGTGGTTTCGTTTGCCCACTTAGTTTTCATCGTATTACTCATCACTGTGTTAAAAATCTTCTTGATCAGCCTGTTTTCGTTCATCCTATAAATGTTCCCATAGAATTTACCCCTTCTTTTTCTGATGTTGTCTGTAACTATCTCTTATTGTTTGTACAGTTCTTTTGACGGTAATTTTATCCAGATTCCCTGTCTCTGAACTGCCCCATAGCTCTTTCTCAGAAATCTCCTCTCTTGCTTTTCCTTCATTTTCGTTCTTCCCCTGATTACTGTCGTTTCTGAGGCATGCAAGGCTTCTGGTAAGACTACTGCTTTGTAATGTCTTAATTTGGCAGTAGCGGAAATACGTCTTTTGTTGTAATGGTCCATGATGTCTGTAAGCTTTTTGTAACTTTGCAACTCTTTTTTCACTGGCTGTCGAGTTTAGTCCTGTTTTCTGTATGATCTCTCCAAGGTATTTGAAACGTTCTACTTGTGCTACCTTTCCATACCTTGTTGCCAATGGGTTTTTGTCTGTCGATTTTGTGTCCATGTACTGGGTTTTTTCATACGAAATTTGTAGTCCTGTTCTGTTTCATGTAGTGTCCGTAGGGATTCTTTGGCTCCTTTCCTGTTATTTCTTCTGATGGCTGTATCATCGGCAAAGGCCAGACAATTTATGTTGATGGTTCTATTTTTGTATCTCCCAACTTTACACCATTGACTCCTTCGTCCCATGTCCTGATTACTTTCTCTAAAACTGCGTTAAATGAAATGGGTGACAGGCCATCTCCCTGTCTCACTCCTGTCTTGATTTCGTACGGTTCCGAAAACTCTACCATGAACTTCACTTTGCATTTTGGATTTGTTAATGCGTCCTGAATTAGTTTTCTGGTCTTTTTGTCTACCTTCCAGTGTAGTGAAAAGTCTTTCTCTGTCTATGGAATCGTAGGCCTTCTTGTAATCAACGAATGTTATTGTGGTGTTTCTGGACTTTCTCGTTGTTAATATTGTTCTCTGACACCAGATCTGTTCACTGCACGATCTTCCCTTCCTGAACCCTGCTTGGTATTCTCCGATATGTGGGTCCATCTGCGGTTCTAGGTGATTTAATAGAGCTTTAGATAGAATTTTGTACGTCACAGACAGTAACGAAATTCCTCTATAGTTATTAAGGTTTGTTTTTTCTGCTTGCTTGTGGAGGGGTGTATTAGGTCTGGCTTTCATTCCTCTGGTACCTTTTCTGTTTCCCAGATGTCTTTGATTATTCTCTGTATTTTGGGTGTAACGTTTTCATGGTATAATTTCTTGCCAGGTTAAATAAATAAATAAATAAATAAATAAAAATATTGCTACAATCAGTCCCTCTTCTCCTGGTGCTCTGTTATTCTTCAATGATTTCATTATTTTCAATATTTCTTCATGTGTTGGGGGTTCGAAGTCCTGGTTACATTCTGGTTTCGTAAACTATAGTCTCTGTTTTGGTTCATCGCAGCTGAGTAATGTTTCAAAATATCGAGCTAATATTTCACTGATTTTCTTCGGATTCGTCTCCAGTGTTCCATCTCGTCTTTTGAAGCATAAGCTTGGAGGCTGATATCCTGCCATATTGTCTCGGAATACTCTGTAAAGGTTCCGTGTGTTGTTTTTGGTAAGTCCTCTTCTACCTCCTTCAGCTTGCTGTTCTCGTAACCTCTTTTTTTCTCTGCCGATTATTTTTGAAGTGTTTTTCTGAGTCCCGTTGAATTCTTCCCATTTTTCTTGTGTTCTATGGCTGTTAAATTTTTTCCAGGCATGTATTGTCTTCTATGGCTCTGTCGCATGTCATGTTCCACCATCGATGTTTCCTTTTTCTCGGTAATTGTCCCTTTTTATCAGTTCTCTCATTTTTTTGACAGTTCTGCCGGTTGTTGCTGTTGATTTTCGTAATTTCTTCTATTATTTCTTTCTTATTTAGCTACTGGATCTGTTCTGAAAGGTCTTACGGTTCTCTTCATTTGTCTGTTGGGTATAAATGTTGCTTTGTTTTGGAGAAGGTGACGATCAAACTCAAAAACTCCTTTCCTGGTTCTGACTCTCATTATTTCTCTAGCGTTTTTCATGGTTATTGCTGCGTGGTTTATCTGAAATTCTCATAGAGCATTAGTAAGGGATTTCCAAGTTACTAGTTTTCTGTGTGGTTTCAGTGACTGCGTCGATATGATTTTCAGGTCAAAATTCCTGCAGAAATTTACCAAGTTCTCTCCATTTTTGTTTGTTCTCTTGTGGACCATGAGTTTCCCTGTCGTGTCTCGGAAATTTTCTTTCCTTGCCTAAGTGGGCATGGAAATCCCATAGTAACACTTTTACGTGATTCTTGGTGATTTTGCTGGTACTTTCTTTCAGATCTTTGCAGAATTCCTCTATCATGTCTGGATTCTTCTTGTTATAAGTATTGGTGGAGGAACGTGTACTAATTAGTGTAAAGGCTTTGTTTCCAGATCGTATCTTGAGTGTTGAAAGTTTGCTCTGATTTTGAGGTGAAACCTATTACATCCAGTATCGATTTATGTACTACAAATCCTGTTGCGAAGAGTTTGAGATTACTTCCTGGAATGGTTATGGTTGGTTTCCCCTTATATATTCCCTAGTTTTCCGAGTCAAAGTGGTTCTCATCTGCGAATCGTGTTTCCTGTATTTCCATAATTTTGATGTTGAATTTATCCACAGTGTTTGTTGATTGTTCCAATTTACCTGGCTTCAATAGCGTGTTTGTGTTGAGAGTTTCCATGTAAAATATTCTCTTAGTCTTGAGGGTTTTTGAGAAGCTCCAACTCTTCTCTTAATGACATGCATGATCCCTTGGAATTCGATGGTTAGATCTGTTACCCACTCTCACTGACTGGGGCCCATGGTAGTGGATTCTTTCCCATTGTTCTGTCATGAATATTGGTTTGTGTTGAGGTTTTGGTGGTGCAGTCATGCTCTCACATCATTTCGGCAAGGGTTTTGAGTTCCAGGAGATTCAATCTCAGCCGAGCTCAAAGAGCCAACAGACGCTGACCAGAGTACCGATGGCCGCCACACAGACGTGTCTGGATTTTGGAGCTTCACTTGTAACCCTAGGCCGGGACCCTCGCAGTGTGCTACAATCCGGAGCCACATGGACCCAGGATTTTTACGAGGTGTTACTCCTCTCCCTCCTCCTTCCTCGTCACTTGCGAGGTGAGACCCCAGGCTTGGGACCAGCAGTGGTGGAGTTGTTGTGTCATTATATATATGATTTGTATTCAAGTGATTCATGTGGAAAGGTGACCAACTTGATTATGGCCGCTAGATCGGAATTAACAGCCTCAGAATGATGAACAGTAGTTGGAACTAAAGCGATGTACATTCCATTTCGGAAATCCGAGATCAACAGTGTCAACAGTGTGCCGGTAATACCTAGATTCAGGCATTACCTTTCACCACGACCAATGCAATACTAACAGAAAAGCAAGTGTGCATGAAATAATCGCAGAAATAAATGTGGGACATATGTAGAACGTATGCGTTAGAACATGTGGGGCGGCGGATGGAATAATAGAATAAATATTTTGTATTTATGCTGTTTGCCGTTCTCAACACTGGCTCTCTAACTACAATATTGGCAACCAGAAAGTGATTAGCAAAACGTGAAGCCTGTAATTAGAATTCCTAGTGCCCACTTCATCTGAGAAATACATATATAGCTACAGCTTATAGCTCTGAGGAATTAGGAGATTGTCTGGGATTCATAATCAAAAACCATTCTCTCTAAAATGTTCACTATATTCTGAAAGTCACAGACCAAAAAGAATTCACACAATCCAACTACCAGAGCAGTTCAGAGTCTAATGCGCTGATTCCACTATAACTATTCAAATTAAATGTTCAAGTGAATGCTCGCCATAATTTGATGATAATGTTCATCAAACGCCACACTAATAATGGTAGAATGTCTGTCCTGCGGCGGCGCGTGAAAATACGACATACGCAAACTAAAGATAGATCATTTACGTCATCCCAAAATTAACACTTCACTCGTAAACGATTTCATGGTTACGTGTATCCCGAGTAACTTATTAGTGCATCCGAGGCTGTTTATAGCAATGATAGCGACGCTACGCTTCCTTTGCTGATGGCCGATGAAGCTTTCAATTTAATTGCGCTATCAGCACACAAGTAAGTAATCATAATAAAAGTCTGACGTGGCTAAGTCAAATATTTTGGGCGAGAGAATTAATTTAATTACACTAAACGCAGTAGACGAGCTCTGAACTTGCTCTTTGGAGATACGCTATAGCTATAGTTTTATAGTTATTCTTTTGAAACTTCTCACATTTTTATGATTATAGCGGATCTCCCTTCTACTTAAATTTAAAGAACCTAGCTTTATTTATTCGCCTACTTAATCTATCTTGCTTCCTTAATTTCTAAGACAAAACCCAGAAAATCATTAATTTCAACTAAAATTTTAATCTGTGGGATCCAGAATACTAAATTATTATGCAAAAGGAATCTAAATATAAATTTTTAAGTTTCTAGCTCTTTCCTGTTGCGCCAATTATTTTTACAGAAAAACGTCCAAATTTCGAAAATGGTTTAAGTTATTGAACTGATATTCAACATGATTTAGTATTACTCCTGACATGCTAGAAACGTTTCAGGTTATTTACTTGATTTTTAAAGTATTGCGCAACATTTATGACATCAGAGCTAGTTACAGCAGCCTGGCTGGCACACAATGGAAAGACAGATGTGAATTCCCTACAAACAGTGCGATGAAATATGGCTTTAATGGGTCATGGTAGCAGACGACCGACAAGAGTGCGTCTGCTGACGTACTTCATCGCCTGTAGCGCCTCTTCTGGGCTTGTCACAGTATCAATTGGAGCATAAACGGCTGGAAACCCGTGGTCTGGCCAGATGAGGCCCGATGTAAGTTGCTAAGAGCGTGATGGTAGGGTGAGAGTGTAGGGCAGTCTCCACGAAGCCAAATTGTCAACAAGGTGGCTCCATAAAAGGTGTGGGTTGTGGTAACACGGAATGGACTGGTGGGTCCTCTGGTCAAACGCAACGTATCATTGACTGGATATGGTAGTATGCGGTTATTTGCAGACCATTTCCAGCCTTTCTTGGACTTCATGTATCCAAACAACAATGAAATTTTGATGTATGACAGTTCGCCATATCAGCAGGCCATACTTGTTCCCGATTGACTTGAAGAAGATTCTGGACAGTTCGGGCAAATTATTTAGCCTCCCAGATCGCCCGTCATGGGACATAGTCGAGAAGTCAGTAGATAGCGTAAAATGGCGCACTGACATTTTTTTGTTTCAATTATGGATGGATATAGTGGCAGCTTGGTTAAACTTTTCTGCTGAGGTTGCTGCACTAGTCGGGCAAAAGGAGGTCCGACGCGGTATTAGGTGGTATCCCACAGCTTCCGTCACCTCAGTGTAGATACATATTATACAAGAATCAGACACAGAAACAGCACATTGATCAAGCAGCATGTTACAGTTGCACACTATTAGAGTTCCACAGTTATATAGCGGAATAACAATTCATGAAGACTTAATTATAAGGACACGTATTTCAATCTAACTCAGGCGTGTACGAGAATTAGTCCAACTGAGGCCGCTGTCTACACATCCATACAGCTAACCTCGGTTTACGCCATACAGGGTAGCCAATGCCCTTTAATTATTGGTCCATGCAAAATAAAGGGCCAAGGTAAATTTTTTATAGATGAAAATATGGGGAATTGGAATAGTAAATAAAATAAAATGCAATTTTGACCGGAGACACACAAATTCAAAGAAATTTTACGTCTAACGTTACATTACGTCATACTGAATAGCTAACGACATCCACTTTTAATCCCTTTTTGTAATAGAATGTATTAATGTAAAAATGTTTTTTATAAAGATAAAACCAATAGGAATTCAAGTAGTGATTAAAATGCCATTTTCTCTGGAGGTGCAGAAATTCAGAAATAAGTATCACAAGTGTTACATTACACTGGATCATTTATAATAAAGCACATCAGAAATGTGAACCACGTCTCCGTAGAACATAGGACCAGGATTAACAAGTTGGTGTAAAACTGTAATTTGGCATTAACTTAACTGCATAGTCTTAATATAAATAATAGTTGCGGCTGCACATTGTGGAGACGATGACTTTTTGAAACAGTTGTCTTAGCTGCTCAGCGAATGTGACAAGCAATAAGAAGTTTATAAGATGATTATAAACAAACTGCAAGCGATATAAGGAACCTACAGTCATCTAGCTTCACGTTTTTGTAAACAAAATATCTATAGTTTCTGCTGCGTCTTCGCAGGTTGAAGCATCAACTAATGTTACCCACTAACGGTGCTATAATTGGGCGCTAAATTAACAAGTCTCTTTCGCATTTGCTTTTCTCTGCATAAGTTGCAGCGACACGCGCGTGAACGCGATTGTATTTATCGGTTTGGCATTAATCTCGTTTGGCCTACGAAGAAAAACACAGGACACAGACATTAGAACAGAACTGGTTCGTGTATCTATGTATCCTTATCGTACGTCTCCTTATATCCCTTATGTTTATTCCATGTCTTACGTGATAAGCTTCGAAGTGGTTTGATTTTGCGTTTCCTCCTTCATCGCTAAAAAGCCTAACGAAAGCCGGGCATGCTGTATTTGTTTGTATTTGGCATGTCACGATTATAAAAGGCCGGACATATCTGGCTTAATCTAGATACCTGGCGACTCTGTATCCAAAGTTAGTGTAGACAGACGTGGTCGCCTTTCAGCCGTTTTATTTTTATTTTTACATGACCAGTTTCGATCTTCTAAGACACTACCATAGATCTTATGTTCCTTAATGATAGCAGGCTTTGAGCAGCTCTGTGTGTGCTGGCGTAGATAACACACGCCTCCACAGATGGACCTGCTCCACACCAATGGTTCCTACTGTCATCAAGGAATGTAAGATCTGAAAATTATACGTTAGAACAGTGGTTCCCAACCTGTGGATAATAACCCCCAGAGGAGTAAAATGAAATTTTGTGAGGGGTGAAAACTAAACGAGTCGATTCCGTTTCAACCACAAAATTAAATTATTTTCAAAAGATCATTACTATTATGAGAGTTCTGTATGACTCTAATACTCATTATATAAGTTATCAGTAATTACTTTCTCTCAATCAGTTGCATTGATGCGGTTCGGATTATGGGTTAATCACATAGTCCGCCCGATACACACGAATGTTGTGCTTTGTTCGTTCATCGTTGATGATGAAAGTGTGAGGCATACACATAACAAATGCTAAACACCTCAAGAAAGGTCTTCTCCAAGTTGCAGACAGTACCTGCAGTAGCCGAGAAATTACTTCATTACTCGCTTCAAAACGAATAGCTGAATTAATTGACGGCACAATACAGAAGTAACTACATAAGGGCTACTATATCATCATAATTGTTATCACTGTTCAAATCGAAGAAGAATAGCCTGCACTGTTATTTGTATGAGTAGTCAAAACCAGGAAAAGCGTAAGGCATGATGAAAGTGAACAAATACGCAACAGTTCCTAAATATCTCATATCTTCTCCAAGTTGTAGACAGTACCTGCAGTACCCCAGAAATTGCTTTATTACACGCTTCGAAACAGATAAATGAACTGACTGACAGGAAGATACATCAGTAAATACATAAGGGCTACTATAATGTTACACGTAGTACTATTATTATTATTATCATTATCATTATTATTATTATTATTATTACCCTTATTGGATGTGGTTCAAATGGCTCTGACCACAATGGGACTTTACATCTGAGGTCTTCAGTCACCTACAACTTGTTGTTGTTGTTGTGGTCTTCAGTCCTGAGACTGGTTTGATGCAGCTCTCCATGCTACTTTATCCTGTGCAAGCTTCTTCATCTCCCAGATCCTACTGCAACCTACATCCTTCTGAATCTGCTTAGTGTAGTCATCTCTTGGTCTCCCTCTACCATTTTTACCCTCCACGTTGCCCTCCAATACTAAATTGGTGATCCATTGATGCCTCAGAACATGGCCTACCAGCGGATCCCTTCTTCTAGTCAAGTTGTGCCACAAACTTCTCTTCTCCCCAATCCTACACAATACCTCCTCATTAGTTATTTGCCCTCCCCTCTAATCTTCAGCATTGTTATGTAGCACCACATTTCAAAAGCTTTTAATCTCTTCTTGTCCTAACCAGTTATCGTCCATGTTTCACTTCCATACATAGCTACGCTCCTTACAAATGCCTTCGGAAACGACTTCCTGACACTTAGATCTATACTCGATGTTAACATCTTTCTCTCCTTCAGAAACGCTTCCGTTTCCATTGCCAGTCTACATTTTATATCCTCTCTACATCGACCATCATCAGTTATTTTGCTTCCCAAATAGCAAAACTTCTTTTCTGCTTAAATGTCTCATTTCCTAATCTAATTCCCTTAGCATCACCATACTTACTTCGACTACATTCCATTATCCTCGTTCTGCTTTTGTTGATGTTCATCTTATGTCCTCCTTTCAAGACACTGTACATTCCGTTCAGCTGCTCTTTCAGGTCCTTTGCTGTCTCTGACAGAAATACAATGTCATCGGCGAACTTCAAAGTTTTTATTTCTTCTCCATGGATTTTAATACCTACTCCGAATTTTTCTTTTGTTTCCTTCACTGCTTGCTCAGTATGCAGAATGAATAACATCGGGGATAGGCTACAACCCTGTCTCACTCCCTTCCCAAGCACTACTTCCCTTTCATGCCCCACGACTCTTATAACTGCCATCTGGTTTCTGTACAAATTGTAAATAACCTTTCGCTCCCAGTATTTTACCACTGCTACCTTCAGAATTTGAAAGAGAGTATTCCAGTCAAAATTCTGAAATGCTTTCTCTAAGTCTTCAAATGCTAGAAACGTAGGTGTGCCTTTCCTTAATCTAGGTCAGTATTGCATCACGTGTTCCAATATTTCTACGGAATCCAAACTGATGTTCTCCGAGATTAGCGTCTACCAGTTTTTCCCATTCATCTGCAAAGAATTCGCGTTAGTATTTTGCATCCAAATCTTATTAAATTGATTGTTCGGCACTTTTCACATCTGTCAGCGCCTGCTTTTATTGGAATTGGAATTATTATATTCTTCTTGAAGTCTGGGGGTATTTCGTCTGTCTCATACATCTTGCTCACCAGATGGTAGCGTTTTGTCAGGACTGGCTCTCCCAAGGCTATCAGTAGCTCTAATGGAATATTGTCTACTCCTGGGGCCTTGTTTCGACTTAGGTCTTTCAGTGCTCTGTCAAACTCTTCACGCAGTATCATATCTCCCATTTCATCTTCATCTACCTCCTCTTCCATCTCTGCTTAGCCATTTTGCACGTCCTGTTGATCTCATTTTTGAGACGTTTCTACACTTCTGGAAATGGAAAAAAGAACACATTGACACCGGTGTGTCAGACCCACCTTACTTGCTCCGGACACTGCGAGAGGGCTGTACAAGCAATGATCACACGCACGGCACAGCGGACACACCAGGAACCTCGGTGTTGGCCGTCGAATGGCGCTAGCTGCGCAGCATTTGTGCACCGCCGCCGTCAGTGTCAGCCAGTTTGCCGTGGCATACGGAGCTCCATCGCAGTCTGTAACACAGGTAGCATGCCGCGACAGCGTGGACGTGAACCGTATGTGCCGTTGACGGACTTTGAGCGAGGGCGTATAGTGGGCATGCGGGAGGCCGGGTAGACGTACCGCAGATTTGCTCAACACGTGGGGCGTGAGGTCTCCACAGTACATCGATGTTGTCGCCAGTGGTCGGCGGAAGGTGCACGTGCCCGTCGACCTGGGACCGGACCGCAGCGACGCACGGATGCACGACAAGACCGTAGGATCCTACTCAGTGCCGTAGGGGACCGAACCGCCACTTCCCAGCAAATTAGGGACACTGTTGCTTCTGGGTTATCGGCGAGGACCATTCGCAACCGTCTCCATGAAGCTGGGCTACGGTCCCGCACACCGTTAGGCCCGTTAGGCCGTCTTCCGCTCACGCCCCAACATCGTGCAGCCCGCCTCCAGTGGTGTCGCGACAGGCGTGAATGGAGGGACGAATGGAGACGTGTCGTCTTCAGCGATGAGAGTCGCTTCTGCCATGGTGCCAATGATGGTCGTATGCGTGTTTGGCACCGTGCAGGTGAGCGCCACAATCAGGACTGCATACGACCGAGGCACACAGGGCCAACACCCGGCATCATGGTGTGGGGAGCGATCTCCTACACTGGCCGTTCACCTCTGGTGATCGTCGAGTGGACACTGAATAGTGCACGGTACATCCAAACCGTCATCGAACCCATCGTTCTACCATTCCTAGACCGGCAAGGGAACTTGCTGTTCCAACAGGACAATGCACGTCCGCATGTATCCCATGCCACCCAACGTGCTCTAGAAGGTGTAAGTCAACTACCCTGGCCAGCAAGATCTCCGGATCTGTCCCCCATTGAGCATGTTTGGGACTGGATGAAGCGTCGTCTCACGCAGTCTGCACGTCCAGCACAAACGCTGGTCCAACTGAGGCGCCAGGTGGAAATGCATGGCAAGCCGTTCCACAGGACTACATGCAGCATATCTACGATCGTCTCCATGGGAGAATAGCAGCCTGCATTGCTACGAAAGGTGGATATACACTGTACTAGTGCCGACATTGTGCATGCTCTGTTGCCTGTGTCTATGTGCCTGTGGTTCTGTCAGTGTGATCATGTGATGTATCTGACCCCAGAAATGTGTCAAAAAAGTTTCCCCTTCCTGGGACAATGAATTCACGGTGTTCTTATTTCAATTTCCAGGAGTGTATTCCATTTTGTCTGCTTCATTTACTGCGTTTTTATATTTTCTCCTTTCATCAATTAAACTCAATATTTTTTTTGTTACCCAAGGATTTCTACTATTCCTCGTCTTTTTACCTACTAGATCCTCTGCTGCCTTCACTACTTCATCTCTCAAAGCTACCCATTCTTCTACTACTGTATTTTTCCCCCATTCCTGTCAGTCGTTCCCAAATGCTCTCACTGAAACTCTCTACAACCTCTGCTTCTATCAGTTTATCCAGGTCCCATCTCCTTAATTTCCCGCATTTTTGCAGTTTCTTCAGTTTTAATCTACAGGTCATAACCAATAGATTGTGGTCAGACTCCACGTGTCCCAGGAAATGTCCTACGATTTAAATCCTGGTTCCTAAATCTCTATCTTACCATTATATAATATATCTGAATCCTTTCAGTATCTCCAGGCTTCTTCCTTATATACAACCTTCTTTTATTATTCTTGAACCAAGTGTTAGCTATGATTAAGTCCTGCTCTGTGCAAAATTCTATCAGGTGGCTTCCTCTTTCATTTCTTAGTACCAGTCCATATTCACGTACTACAATTCCTTCTCTCCCTTTTCCTACTACCCAATTCCAGTCACCCATGACTATTAAATTTTCGTCTCCCTTCACTGTCTGAATAATTTCTTTTATCTCCTCATACATTTAATCAATTTCTTCGTCGTCTGCAGAGCTACTTGGCATATTAACTTGTACTACTGTAGTAGGTGTGGGCTTCGTGTCTATCTTGGCCACAATAATGTGTTCACTATGCTGTTTGTAGTAGCTTACCTGCGCTCCTATTTCTTTATTTACTATACAACTGCATTACTCCTACTTGATTTTATATTTATTCATCTGACCAAAAGTTTTCTTCCTCCTGTCGCTGAACTTCACTAATTCCCACTATATCTAACTTTAACCTATCCATTTCCCTTTTTAAATTTTCTAACCTACCTGCCCAATCCGTAGAACGCCAGTTTTCTTTCTCCTGATAACGACGTCCTCCTCAGTAGTCCCCGCCCGGAGATCCGAATGGGGAACTATTTTACCCCCCTAATATTTTACACAAGAGGACGCCATCATCATTTAACCATACAGAAACTGCATACCATTGGGAAAAAGGCCGTTTTGGTTAGTGTTACAGGGCCAGATCAGTCAATCATCCAGACTGTTGCCCCTGCAACTTCTGAAAAGGCTGGTGCCCCTCTTCAGGAACCACACGTTTGTCTGGCCTCTCAACAGATACCCCTCCGTTGTGGTTGCACCTACGGTACGGCTATCTGCTTCGCTGAGGCACGCAATCCTCCCCACCAACGGCAAGGTCCATGGTTCTTGGGGGAACTTAGAACTCAGAACTACTTAAACCTAACTAACCTAAGGACATCACACACATCCAAGCCCGAGTCAGGATTCAAACCTGCGACCGTAGCGGTCGCGCGGTTCCAGACTAAAGCGTGTAGAACCGCTCGGCGACACTGGCCGTCAGTGGCTGTGTCAGACACAAAACATTAACTGCCTGAAGTCTTTCAATTTCCGGCAGTTCAGAAGTAAGGAGTGCAGCAATCAAGTGATTTACGAACAGTAAGTATAGTGCACACATTTTAACTTGGGTGATTTTAAATGAGGTCGCAGTGTGCAGATCAAGCAAGTGGCGCAATGGAGAGAAGTAATTCAGGGGAAGAATGTTTTGTAACAAATGTCTACTTACACTGTGGATAGTTAGCTTTCTCATCTGAGATAGAGTTGTGGGTGGCACTTGTAATGCACCGCGAATTCCTTCGTCATTCATTCAAACACGCATCATCATCATCAGTTACCTGCTATATTAGCAGGTCCTTTGCCTCTCCATTTCCTGCGATCCATTGCTTCCTTCTTAAGGCTGCTGTATGTATCTGGAATCTCTTCCTTCCTCGCTTCATGTTCCCTTCTACATAACCTTCTAAGACTGTTTTTATCAGTCCGTCATTCTTTCTTAATATATGCCAAATCCAATTTCTTTTTCTTCTCTTTATTACATCTAGTAACTGTCGTTTCTCTCCCACTCTTCTCAATACCTCTTCATTTTTTACTGTGTCTATCCAACTTATTCTTTACATCCTCCGCCATGTCCAGATCTCATAAGCCTCCAGCCTTTCTCTGTCTTTCTTCCTCATAGTCCATGTTTCAGTGCCATATAGAAGAACAATCCATACAAGACATTTTATGAGTCTCTTCCTGAGTTCTCTGTCCAGACTGCTGCAGAAAATTCTCCTTTTTATATCAAACGCCTCTTTTGCCATTGCTACCCTTGTTTTAATTTCTGTGGTCCGCTTCCAGACAGTGTCTATCCTGCTTCCAAGAAACTTAAAATTTTGTACCTGTTCTAGTATTTCTCCATTCAGCATAATTTTTATTTCTTTATTTCCTCCTAGTCCCAATACTTTTTTTTCATTTGTGTTAATTTCATTCCATATTTTTTCCGTTAGTTTCAATGGTGTCTACAAAATCCTGTAATTCTTTTTCCCCTGTGGCTAGAAGGACCATGTCACCAGCAAACCTCAAACATCCTACTCTTCTTCCTCCAGTTTCTACGCCTTTGTCATTTAATGAGCATTGGTCAATAATATTTCGCAAGTAGAGGTTGAAAAGAGTAGGTGATAGACATCTTCCTCGTCTTACTCCTTTTCCTAGCCCGATCCAGTTTGTACTTTCTCCTCTCACTTTAATTGAAACTTTTTGATTAAGGGATAATGAGTTTACAAGTCTTCTGGTTTTCCAGTCCACTCTCTCTTCCCTCATTATAGTCACCAGCTTGTCCCAAACCACATTGCCAAATGCCTTCTGTAGATTGATGAAGCATATTTATAGGTCTCTTCCTTTTTCAATAATCCTTTCTCCCAAGATTCGGATGAGCCCTATTGCATCTCTGGTGCCCGTATTCCATCTAAAGCCAAACTGCTCCTCGCCAAGATTCTCCTCCATTACTTTTGAAGTCTTTTATTAATTATTCTTAACATCACTTTGGTTGCATGTAAAATGAGTCTGATTGTCCAGTGCTCGCTGCATTTCTAGGTTCCTTGTTTTTCCGGTAATGGAATCATTCAAATACACACACATCTTAAAAGTTTAAAAATAAAAGTGTTCCAAGAAAAGTCTTTGACGCCGCACTTTAGTTGGATGCTACAGTTGGTCATAATGTGGGGGAGGGGTGGGCGCAACAGACAGAAGGGGATAGGAGAGAGGGGCGGTACTAGCTAATGTCTAATTGCATAAAGGCTGGTAACCGCTGTCTTATAAAATCGAAACTAGTCATCTAAAAATGAAAATGAACAACTTAAATGCGTTCACCACCGTGCATATGTATTGAAATAAGTTGTACTTTATAAAGATCACTGATTTTCCCGGAGCAGCGTTTCAAAAATTTTAGCTCTGCATTGCACAAAGTTCTCGACAACGAATTCCTTCTCCTGCCACACGCAGGACGCGCAAGCGCTGGTGCTTCTGGTCTTGCACATTGTAGTGTGTGTGTGTGTGTGTGTGTGTGTGTGTGTGTGCTTGTGTGCTGCGTCAGCTGGTTGCGTCCCCAGGAGAGGTGGCCAGAGGCTGGTCTCCCACAGCCCGCCCTGCGCTGTGTGCCGTGAGGTCGGCAGTCTGCTGCCCTCGTCTGCGCAGACCTGGCTGTTGCCTGCGCGCTGCTCCGCTGCAGCCGGCGTTTCCCACGGGCCTGCGGTCAGCTCGCTTGTCGCTACAAGCCCCACGGCAGAGCGCCCTCTCCCTCCACTCACCCACCGCACACCAGCTGCGCGTGTCCTGCGGTCGATAGGACTTCTTTTCTATATACACGAGTCGTTTACTACTAATGCCGTTCCTCGGTTCTCAACACCCCTGTTTCACATTCCTGGAATGCTTAACTTCCTTAACATCTGCCGTACATCTGTTAGGTGATCGCCCTCTTCCTCGTTTCCTTTTTGTTATTACAATCTACGTCCATACCGACTTTCATTATCCAAAACACTCTAGTAAAAAAAAAAAAAAATAAAAAAAATAAAACCGACGCAACACGATTATTATTATCACAGTCTTGTAAGACTAATATTGATTATTTGAGTTATCAATAATTACGATTACTTAAGTTATCAATAATTACTTTTTCTCAATTACTGGCGTTAATGGGGTGGAGGTTACAGGTTCCTCACGTAGTCCGCCCACTACACACAAATTTTTGCTTTGTTCCATGCATCGCAGACGATACGTAACAGATGCTAAATATCTCAAGAAAATGTCATCTCCAAGTTGCAGATAGAATCTGCACTAGTCCAGAAATTGCTTCATTACTTGCATCGAAACAGATAAATGAATTAATGACAGTACGACGCGGCATTAACAACATAAGGCCTACTATAGTGTTACACACATTAATATTACTGTTACTATTAGTGGCTGTTGTCAGACACAAAGCATTAATAGCCTGAAGTCTTCCAGATTCTGCCAGTTCAGAAGTAAGGAGTGCAGCAGGCAACTTATTTACCAACAGTATGTATAGTGCACACATTTTAACTTGGATGATTTTAAATGAGGTTGCATTGTGCAGGTCAATCAAGTGCGACGGTGCGGAGGAGTATTACAGGCGACGTTTGTGACAAATCTCTATCCTCAATGTGGATAGTTAGCTTTCTAGTCTAAGAAGGAGTTGTGGGCAGTATATGCGATGCACTACAAATTCCTTCGTCATTGATACTAACACACTAACATTGCTCTAGCAAGATGGAGCAAGGCGCTAACCGCAAATCACAAGGTTGTTTAAAGTACGCCAGTGCTGCGTGTGTTTACCAGTAGTAATTGCTGTTGTAACCGGTGTTATCGTCGACTGCCTGCAGTGCTCGAGGGGTTGCTTTGTAGGTGGCCCATGGCGCTGCAACTGCGACGATGTGCGATTGCGATAAACAACGTGTTCGTGACCAGGCTACCGCTAAGTAAACTACTACAGTAGAGCGTCGATTATCAGAAGTAATTGGGCGACATAAGTGTTCAGAAAACTGGTTTGTTCCGATAATCGAACTGTACATGTTTATTTGCCAAAAAGAAGTACTGTACAGTAAATTTATTCATAAAGATAGGCATCTCTTTTAGTATTATAAAGTAACATACAAAGGCAACTTCAGTAGGAATGCATAGTACGTGGCACAGTTTTTTAAACAAAAACATATACATTTTACATAAGCATTTTGCATGAACAATACACACAGTATACAAAAATTAACGTTTAAAAAAATCCTTTATTTTCGTCTGTCTAAGCAAGCCTTACGAACTGCTGAGTCAAGTTCACTTCTTCACGCAGCAGCACACAAGTGGTCGTAACAGAGAACAGAAGGTGACTGTTTGCAACGTGGGAAGCTCTTCTTGGGGGCGCGCAATCCTTCAAACTGCGCGGAGCGGCACGCCTCAACTCTAAGCTGGCGCAGCTGTTGCTGTGAACAGCTTTGATACTGCCACTACTTCTACTGGCAGTGCCAAGCCGACAGAAGTGTGCTGCTTGTTGAAACACAGCGACTGGCGGCTTGGCCGGTCAGCAGCTTCTTGTGAAGGCCCAATTAGAAGAAATCTTCCGACAGCTGTGGCCCAGTGCGTCGACTACCGTGGGAAACTTGGTTTGGGTGTGAGGGCGATGATGGACGGTGGGGTGGGAGAGTAACAGGTACGAGCGAGTACACAGTTCGGTTAAGCGGCCGTTCGGTTGACCGACGTTCGGATAATCGATGCTCTACTGTATTACCGTATTCTGTAGCGGATGATTCAGAGTAATACGACTGTTCGCTAAGGCACTCATAACACAAAACTCCCTTTTAGGTTAGAGTGTAGCGTCAGTTTCTCCTGCTCTGAGTCAGCGGCTGTCCAATCTTCGTCGTGCAACAAAATTTCCGCCAATTCCCTGTCTTTCCTCCAAACAGCGTGTGCGCGGGAATCATCGCCTCACGTCACACAATTCCAATGACTGGCTTCTGCGAGGCGTTTTTAAGTTGAAACGTTCTCGAAGCGTCTCTGTCGCTAACGGAACCAAACGGCATTTATTTATTTATTTTTTATATTGTTTTTGCAGAATCCCACGCAAATAGCGTAGCGGCGCCAGACCCGTTTTTTGTACTAATACAACGCTTTGACCGGAAAAGTTGAGGGTGGGTCAGCTTTCTATGTAGTGGAGAAATTGCAGCTTTGTGTTTTACGGTGCAGGATAAGGCCGCCACCCCCACCCCGTCCTACACAACGCCTGCCACACGCTTGGGTCGGCGTGCCCGCTGGCTTTCTCTTGGACCAAACGTGGAGGCCGCTATAAACCACCCCGACTCCAACGTTCCCTCGTCCCATCATGCAGGTCGCTTGTGGCTCACTCACAGAACAAAAGCTAACTGAAATGTTTCCATCTACTAAAAAATTTTCTATTTGCATGAAATGCATCATTTAATCACCAATTGCCCCATATGGTTACACCCAGGTGAAGATAACTAGAAACGTTCAGAATGATTCCGAAAAACCATATGCATATTGCGTAATTGTCTATTAAAAATGTAAGATGGGCGAATGATGTGGGTCTTGCACTCATTGTCAACGGGCCTCATTCGTTGCCACCTTCCATTACTCCCTCGGTTATACCAGATTTTTGTGAACGGCACAGTTAAAAATTATGTAATTGGTGTGTCACAATCGAATAAATAATCTGAACTACGGCTAGATATAAGCACTGATAAACATGCTGTAATTGTCATTTAAAACAGCCTCGTAAATGTGCCAACTATTACAATGTTGAGTGAATCTACATAGAAAAAACACGAACATGTTCATTCAAGCTGAAATGAGACTTAATTAATAGGCCGATGTGCCCCTGAATGTTGTCCAGTCGGACAGGTGTGTTGAGCACAAGTGGACCTAAGTTGAGACAAATGTTCTGCACGATAAAATTATAATAAATACAAGAGATGACAGCTGCCGGCATACAAAAATTTCCCTAGACTTTCGTTGAGGAAGGTTATAAATGTCACCAGGAGCAGGTCGTCCCTACGAAATTCGTCATTTTCGTCTGCAAGTACACTACTGGTCATTAAAATTGCTACACCACGAAGATGGCGAGCTACAGACGCGAAATTTAACAGACGGGAAGAAGATGCTGTGATATGCAAGTGATTAACTTTTAAGAGCATTCACACAAGGTTGGCGCAGGTATCGACACCTACAACATGTTGACATGAGGAAAGTTTCCAACCCATTTCTCATACACAAACAGCAATTGACCGGTGATGCTGGTGAAACGTTGTTGTGATGCCTCGTGTAAGTAGAAGAAATGCGTACCATCACGTTTCCGACTTTGATAAAGGTCGGATTGAAGCCTATCGCGATTGCGGTTTATCGTATGGCGACACTGCTGCTCGCGTTGGTCGAGGTCCAATGACTGTCAACAGAATATGGAATCGGTGGGTTCAGGAGGGTAATACGGAACGCTGTGCTGGATCCCAACGGCCTCGTATCACTAGCAGTCGAGATGACAGGCATCTTATCCGCGTGGCTGTACCGGATCGTGCAGCCACGTCTCGATCCCTGAGTCAACAGATGGGACGTTTGCAAGACAACAACCATCTGCACGAAAAGTTCGAAGACGTTTGCTGCAGCATGGACTATCAGCTCGGAGACCATGGCTGCTTTTACCCTTGACGCTGCATCACAGACAGGAGCGCCTGCGATGGAGTACTCAACGACTAACCTGGTTGCACGAATGGCAAAACGTCATTTTTTCGGATGAATCCAGGTTCTGTTTACAGCATCACGATGGTCGCACCGTGTTTGGCGACATCGCGGAGAACGCACATTGGAAGCGTGTATTCGTCATGGCTATACTGGCGTATCACCCGGCGTGATGGTATGGGGTGCCATTGGTTACATGTCTCGGTCACCTCTTGTTCGCATTGACGGCACTTTGAACAGTGGACGTTACATTTCAGATGTGTTACGACCCTTGACTCTACCCTTCATTCAATCCCTGCGAAACCCTTCATTTCAGCAGGATAATGCACGACCGCATGTTGCAGGTCCTGTACAGGCCTTTCAGGATACAGAAAATGTTCGACTGCTGCCCTGGCCAGTAGATTGTCCACATCACTCACCAATTGAAAACGTCTGGTCAATGGTGGCTGAGCAACTGGCTCATCACAATACGCCAGTCACAACTCTTGATGAACTGTCATATCGTGTTGAAGCTGCATCGGGAGCTGTACCTGTGCACGCCATCCAAGCTCTGTTTGACTCAATGCGCAGGCGTATCATGCCTGTTGTTACGGCCAGAGGTGGTTGTTCTGGGTACTGATTTCTCAGGATCTATGCACCCAAACTGCGTGAAAATGTAATCACATGTCAGTTCTAGTATAATATACCTGTCCAATGAATAACCGTTCATCATCTGCATTTCTTCTTAGTGTAGCGATTTTAATGGATAGTAGTGTACGTCTCTTGTCTCTTTGTATCCAATGAGATTAATCCCAGTACTTGTGCGACTGTTATTGGGTATGTAACAAGATGACTATGTTTGGTTTTGGCATCAACTATGGCTAGAACTATTGTTCTGCAAGCCAATAGGTGGATATGGATAAGCAATTCAACCAATTCTCCATTGCGGTCAACGTATAGCTGGCCGTTATTACCATTGCTCGACTACTGGCTATCCGCCCTGTCACGCCAGTATGTATTAAATCTGTTGTTTTTATGATTATCTCGGTTGTCCTGTTTGTTGTAGTTCCTTATGTTATTCAGATTGTGACCCTGTTGCCTTTTCTGATGTTCACGCTGTCCGTTATTTCTGTGTGACTGGAAATTATTTCTATCTTTTGATCGTATGTAACGAAAGTTTAGCGTCTTTCGAGGACTCTATGTACAGGTTACATCCAGAGCGCCAAGGGACAAAACCCATACAAGAACAATAGCCTGCGATCTTAGTGATCTTAAGAGTGCCCCTAAGACAAACAGCACATCTTTGGATCAATATTCCTCCAAACTTACCAATACTGACATCAGAGATGCGCTGAAGAACATCAAGGTAGGAAAGGCACTTGGTTCGGAATACACTCAGAATTCCATCTTCCCTGAGGGTAGTGTGCCAAAACCGGGCTTGCGGAGTTTTATAGAAATGAAATGACAAGAGGGAACATACCACAGAAAATTAAGAGCTCGAACTGCTGAAGCTGGGGAAATCAGGCGACCAGCCAAAGAGCTGTAGACCAACAGCACTGCTCAGTGTCGTCTTATAAGCTGCTCAAGATCAAATCTATTCCAATTGAATAAGCAGGATTCTGACCTATATGGAGACAGCTATCAGATAAGGCAAAATTCGTAGATTTGAGCATAGCATTTGACATTGTCTGGAGACGAGGGCTGTTGTACAAATTAATTCAGATAATTCCATGCAGCAATACTGTCAGACTGTTCGATAACGTAATTGCTGGGAGAGCTTTTAAAGTGTTAACTGGAGAAATAAAAAACTCCAGCGAGATACTCAACAGCAGATTATCACAGGGCTCAGTCTTTGCACCACTGTTCTTCAATCTTTACATTTCCGACATTGCAGACACGCAGTTTATGAAGTTCGGCTACATGGACAAATGGGCCCTAACTGCACATCATGTCTCACTTGAGGTCACTGAAGACATCTTGTGCCCCGATCTGAATTCGCTGAGTGGCTGCCTTTGCAAATGAAGACGGCAGTCAAAGCTGAAAAAGACTTCCACATTTGCGCCCTACCAGGAAGAAATCTCAGTGTTGTTTTTGAAGAGAAACGCCTTAACCATAACAACTACCCCAAATATCTAGGATTTACTGTGAAGAGGACGCTCAGTTACAAGGAGCAGCTGACAAAGACTGCAGGCAAAATGAGGACAAGAAACAATTTGTGCAGCGCTACGTGGGGATCCACAGCAAACACAATCCACACCTCAACAGATGGGCTTGCTTTTTCATGTGCCCCAGTATGGATTAAGAGCCAGTACACAAACAGGATTTATTTGGTGTGAAATGACACCATGTTCATTATTAGCGGCACAATAAAATGAGCCCCTACTGTACGGCTGCCAAACCTACGGCGCAAGAATTCTCTCGTCAGAAAATGCAGCAAGGTAATTAATAACCCTTAGCTGCCCGTACATAATGGCACAGATGACGAGGAACGCAGAGCACATAAATCGAGAAGACTATCACTAGCTACTGCTAAAGAGATGATAACCTCTAATTTTGACATCCACAATCTCTGGAAGCCTGACTGGCGAGAACACTGCCCACCAAAAAGCCAAATCTTCATCAAAAATGGGAAACCACACGTCTTTTATCAGTCATGCGTAGTGTGGATAACTTTAAACCGCATACACACTGGCCACGGAAGAGGCGCCGACAGTCTCTACAAATGGGTAAAGATACCAACTCCAAATTGTGACTGTGCTGCTGAAGAAAAAACAGTCGAACACACAGTGGAAAAACGCCCAGTTCGAGCTCACATGGGAACATTAATCGACTTTCTAACTGCAATTGAGGAGACTATCGATCATATTTAATGTCTGGGTGTCATTTTGTAATTAAACGGCATATAAAGTGTATAATAATAGCTATGTATGCCATACGATAAATAAATAAATAAACTCTACTTCCCTCATTAGAGTCTTGAATGTTTCGAAACTCTCGCTACCCCGCCCAGTTAATCCTTGTGGTTACGGGTAGGAGAGTTACGAGTACAAATGCGCACTGTCTTCTCATCCGAGTAAGATGTGTCCAGATATTGATTCTTGCGTTTCAGTTCATCCAACATTTTCGGTAGGTTTTTGTAGTCAGACATCACTAGCTCAGGAAACATCAATTTTTATTCTGGTTTGCCTCTTACGGAATAAATACGTTGCCATGAATGCGTCTCTTAATTCCTCATAAGTTTTGTCGTGCACCGCAGTGTTGCACATCTTGTCGGCCACACCACCGTCCATATGTGTGTATAGAAATTCTAATTTGGCACATATTGGCAGGTATGCTTATACCAATTGCCCGACCTCGCTTTGCGTTGAAGTGTGCCGCCTTCCTTGAAAGCCAGAAACTTCAGTATACTCAAATAGTGTTTACAGTCGAAAGGTGGCTCGACTTCTTCGCTTGCGTATGTAATTGACGTGCGCTGTGAATTTCATCGATCTTGCGTGTGGCGCCGTGCCTATTTAAATTTAGGCAGCTACCTAGTGCTGTAGTCGCACTTAAGTTGACAGGCGTCGCGTGTTTGCATGTAGGGTGGCGACGAGATCACACGACGCTCTCCTTTCCGCAGTGTGCGAGAATGCTCGCACTATTATGCAGGCAGTTAGCGGGTTCCGTCCATGAGGTAAACTGGTGCTAATTTTCTCGTGGTTATTTAAACAGAGCGTAAGAGTGACAGATGCTTACTCGAGAGCCTTAAGCATTAAGCCTTTGTAAATTTAGCTGATACTCGTTCGTCTGTTTCGTGATCTTGCTCGTCTAATTTAGGAACTCATCCGTGTGTCTTTCAGTAGCTTGTCACCCTGCTCTCCAACCTTTGGCTATTGCTTTATTCGCTGTCCTAATTGCGGTTACTTGCGACCTGAGGCATTTTTTTCGCCACTGCCGTTTCTGATAGCGGCAATCGTTCGTCTCTTTTTGCAGCAGTCGCGATCTTTTGAACTTCCAGCACCTTGTCACCCAGTACATTAAACTAAACTGCAAGTTTTTGGTGTTGTTCTTTCGAAGTGCCTGTTTTCTATTTACATAATTCTTGAACAGTTTCTGCCCGTTCCTTTACAGCTTCTTTCTTCCAGGGTTGTTCTGCTGCCCTAGAAATGCGAGTATGGAGTCTCGCAGAACCTCACATTCCATGTCAGTAACAGGAGAACGTACTTGGGATTCTGGTGCACTGTTGACCTGCCACGCTCTGACCGCACGATTTGACATGAACAGTTGTTCGTGATGGGTGTCGAGAGTGGTGCATACTCTGGCTGCACGCACCAGATGATGTGTGAAGCAAGAATATGTACTACACCTCCGGCATGTTACTGATGCAAAGGCTTACTATATGTCTTGTCCCCTTTGGTTTGCACTCGGCACATGGTGTAATAAGACACAGCAGAGTGTTTTTAAGGCTTTGACAAAGGAGATTTACCAGCTGGGGTACTTTCTATGAGCATGTACCCATTGTTGACAGATATCAGCCAATCCGAAGATGCTTTAATAAAGATGAAACACGTCACTGGAAAGTAATAAAAAATTTTAACACTTCCACTAAGGTTGTTTGTTCATATCACAAATAGTGATTGCTATACCAAACCTGCAATGAAATGGAGAAAGTTTTTGAGTTATTTCCATCTACCACAAAATTTGCAATACGCGTAGATAACTACACTGAGGCTCAAAAATTAAGTATAATGCTGATACATGGCAAAACAATGCTCTGGTGGGTGGTTTGCGGATTTAAATCATTTTGGGGTATGACCATGCGGTGCATTCGATTTGCAGTCGTCGCACAGTGGCGCTGGCAGCAGTCCACATTCACAGAGGGGCGCCGGTGCATGTCAGAGTACGGTGCAGCGAGTAAGTGTGCAGACGTTTTCCGACATGCTAATGGTGACTGTGTGTTGAATATGGCTCAAAGAACACATATTTATGACGGTTAGAATATCAGCGCGACTGGAGGCTGGTCAAACACAGCAGGTCGTAGCACGGGCCCTCCGTGTGCCCCAAAGAGTGATCTCAAGATTGTGGCAACGATTCCAGCTGACAGGAAACATTTCCAGACGCTACAGTACGGGACGGCCACAGTGTAAAATACGACAAGAAGACCGATATCTCACCATCAGTGCCCGCAGACGGCCACAGAGTACTGCAAATAGCCTTGCTCGCCACTGGATCAGTTGTCTCCAGACACACAGTCTACAGACGACTGAACAGACATGGTTTCTTTGCCCGGAGACCTGCAAGTTGTATTCCACTGACCCCTGGTCACAGGAGAGCCCGTAAAGCCTGGAGCCAAGAACACAGTACATGGTCATTGCAACAGTGGTCCCAGGTTATGTTCACGGACGAGTCCAGATATAGTCTGAACATTGATTCTCGCTGGGTTTTCAACTGGCGTGAACCAGGAACCAGATAACAACCGCTTAATGTCCTTGAAAGGAACCTGTATGGAGGTTGTGGTTTGATGGTGTGGGGTGGGATTATGATTGGTGCACGTACACCCCTGCAGGTCTTTGATAGAGGAACTGTAACAGGTCAAGTGTATCGGTACGTCATTTTGCACCAGTATGTCCGCCTTTTCAGGGATGCAGTGGGTTCCACATTCCTCCTTTTGGATGAAACCACGGTTCCACCGAGCTGCCATAGTGGAGGAGTACCTTGAAACAGAAGATATTAGACGAATGGAGTGGCCTGCCTGTTCTCCAGACCTAAACCCCGTCGAACACGTCTGGGATGCTCTCGGTCGACGTATCGCTGCATGCCTTCAAACCCCCAGGACACTTCAAGAGCTCCGACAGACACTGGTGCAAGAATGGGAGGCTATAGCCCAGCAGCTGCTCTACCACCTGATCCAGAGTATGCCAACCCGTTGTGCGGCCTGTGTACGTGTGCGTGGTGATCGTATCCCATATTGATGTCGGGGTACATGCGCAGGAAACAGTGGCGTTTTGTAGCACACGTGTTTCGGGACGGTTTTCTCAACTTATCGCCAATACCGTGGACTTACAGATCAGTGTCGTCTGTTCCCTACGTGCCTATGCTTTTAGCGCCAGTTTTGTGTAGAGCCATATTGTGTGGCACCGTATTCTGCAATTATTCTTAATTTATGAGCAAGAGTGTAGAAATATTCGGAATAGTTCCATGAAACCATCTGCAAATTGCGTAATTGTGTATTAAAAATGAAAGGCGGGCTAGTTATGTGGGCCTTGCACTCATTGTGGACAGTCCACATCAGTTGTCACCTTGCCATAGGTATTACCATGGGGAGTTTCACAAACGAGGAATATGCTGACATCCACCTCACCTATGAGTTTACAGATGGATGAGCTGACGTTCCAAGACAACTGTATCACGAGAGTTATCCTAACCGACACCATACATTCGCAAATATGTTTTGCTGTGTCGGTAGGTGCTTGAAAGAGTATGGTAGATGTGTAGAAACTTCAGGATTTAGTTTCCGGGATGGCCGACGACGTACAGTGCAGATGACAACGAAAACTAGTTACAAACTGTATCAGGGGATCTAAGAATAAGCACCAGGTCCCTCGCCACTGCGGTCGGAATGTCGCAATCTACTATTATGGGAGTACAGTACAGAAACTATTTCCACCCTTTTTGCATGCAGAAGGTACAAGCACTGTCGCCGGTAGATTACCAACTGAGGATGGACTTTTGTAGATTCATGTACGGCGTCCGAGGCACGATCAGCATCTTTCCCGAGTAGTGATGTCCACCGAGGAAGCCTACTTCGTGAAGGAGGCTGTAGTCAATTTATATAATTGGCGTCAATGGGCAGCACAAAACCCAGACAGCACAGTGGTATGAGGGTACCAGAAACGGTGTGAGGTCAATATCTGATGTATTATCGATCGGGATCTCCTAAGGCCACATGTGCTACACCCAAGGCTGACCAGACAGCTGTATCTGCGTTTCCTCGATGCTACTTTACCACTTTGTCGGCCTCTTTGTTTGGCCTCACTCATGAATCGGTGGAACATGCATGGTGGAGCCATCACTCACTTCAGCGGCGGCATCTGGACAGTTCCTTCCTTTACAGATTTCTGTAGAGGCAATGTAGCATGGCCAGCTAGATCGCCAGACGTTAATCCACATTGTCTCTTTTTGTGGGGCCATATGAAATCGGTTATTTATGAAGGAGAGATTGCTCATGTCAACAACCTTCGACGTAGAATACAACGTGCTTGTGATATTACGCGAAGGGATATGGACATGATAGATACTGTTCAGCAGTCCTTTCTGCGGAGAGTCGAACTTTGTCCAACACACCGTGGCCGTCATTTCTAACAGTACTTACGAAAAGCAACTGCAGCTTCTGGTCATGTATTTCTATGTTAGTTTCAGTTTGTACAGTTGTATTGTATTCGTTCGTATTAAATGACACATAACTGAGTAGTCATATCTTGTACTCTGGTTCTTTGTACTCGTTCCTTAAGACTGATCCTGGACACAACAGCCAAATAATAAAACGTGCGTACTCAGTAATACAGTTCCTCCTCAGTTTCCTTTCCCTACGCAACCGCCCACGATATTTAATACCGTTTGCCGGAAACGGAACGGGGTAGATGTGGACGCTGTCACAGCTCGCATTGTCACGCAGAACGTCGCTTCACACCGCATCCCTCGCCTTCTACACGGCGGCGTCGAGTGCGTACAACACTCGCGTGTTGTATGGGGTAGCTGGCCTTTCCCCTTGGCCTGTGTTGGAGTACAGGAACACTCAAAAGCCCATTTCACATTTTTCGGTCCTACAACATTCAACGGCATCGCCGTTTAGTGACCTAGGAACATGGAGAAAACAATTTTCTGTTTGTAGCTCAATGTGCTACATTTTGTGTGAAATAGTTTATCTAATTTACGACACGCAACCCTCAACATTTTCAGAAACTATGAACAAGATTTACATACTCTCTAGCCCGCCATGTGAACACTGTTAGTCGCACAGGAAAGACTGAACGTAAATGAACAGGACCTTTTTGTGGGAAATTTCATGTAGTTAAATTTTGTTCTGGGATACGTTTTCGCTAGAGGCTGTAGTTTTCGAATTATTCAAGAAAAACGTACAAAAGTAACGTTCAGAAGTGTTTTCTTGAGTAACTCGAAAGTTGTGGCCTCCAGCAAAAATGTATTTCAGTACAACATGTAGTTACATTAAATTTCCTACAAAAAGGTCATTTTTACTGTAGTTTACTGTAGGTCTAACAGTTGGGGAATAGCGAGCAAGAGAGTACTAAAATCTCGCTAGTCGGTTTTGAAGGTATATAATACAATTCCATCCTGAATTTTCCAAAGTTTACATTTTACAACATGCATCTCTTCGTCTGGAGCTAATCGCTAAGCGACGGCCATGAATGTCCTTCTCCAGGGTCCCAAGAACATGGGAATCGCATTTGGATATAAGGACGTACACTGGTCTTGGTTTGCTTGCCTGGTGTTAAGGACGAAGGTGGTGGTTTTCGGAATTTCTGTTGACGAGCTGTGTGACCTGGAAATTTAAGACGTAATTGTAGCTTAGACGCGTACAAAGGCGCTTCTGACGATGCTGTAAAACTTGTAACACCATAACTGGAGCCTGAGGTGATTTTATTTATTGTTATTACTGTATGCAGCTGCGAATCCACCATTGGAGTTAATATGGAAGAGTTAGGGGATCTAGTATTACAGCCAAAATTTAAAAGAACTTTGGAGAACTTGGCCTCAAATTAGGCAGAAGGAATAGGGATTTCTAAAATCAATGGAAGAGATGGCAATCAAACGACTGTTCAAGTTGGTGTGTAGAATCTATCCGAATGCAGCAACAGTAGATAACTGCGAAAATTATCACACAATCAGCTTAACAACTCTTGCTGCAAACATTCTGACAAGAATATGCACAAAAAATGGGAAAGACAACTGAGGCTGTGTTAAATGGCACCAGAGAGGCATTTTTGCCGTTGCTCTAGAAGATGGTAGCACGACTGGAGAAACATCAAGACACGTTCATAGAATTATTCGGCCTCGCAAAAGAGTTCTACAATGAAAAATGGTGCAAGATGTCGGAAATTCTGAGGAAAATGGTAGAAAGCTATAGGGAACGACGGGTGACATACAATATGTACAACCACCCAGGGGGGACAATAAGGTTGTAAAACCAATAACGAAGTGCTCCAGATTACAAAGAGTGCAAGGCAGAGCTCCAATCTTTCGCGCTACTTTTCAATCTGTAGGGTGAATCATTAAAAACATTTCACCGCAGATGTTGAGGAAATGGGAAGTGCTAATGATGTGCGGTTTCCACGGAATGGGTTGATAGCAAGGGTCATATTGTTAGCCAATACACTGATGTAATAATGCTTAGAAAGGGTTCTTCTTGTGCAAACATACGCTTATTTAAACCGAACAATCTCTATTGACATTAACAAATTAAAAGTAGGGTAAATTAGAATGTTACCGGTGTTTGTTGCAGGATTCTAGTACGAGCAATTAACGAGATATCGTATTTTGAAAATTTCCCAGGCCGACTCTTGTTTGTGCCACTGAGCCTGCGTAGATGCTAGGTGCGATGTTGGTACGTTTGCTTACGTTGCGCTTGTGTGTTCCTTGAATACATTGCTTTCGACATGCTAGTCAATGAAACTTCCGGGCAGAGTAAAACTGTGTGCCGGAACAAGACTCGAAATTGGGACCTTTACTGTTGTGGTTGACAGGAGAGCCAACACCGTATTACTAAAGGAGGCCGAAATGCACGCGTCTCAGCTCATGCAGGCTGGCGTGAGGTCTGGAGCATAACAAGGGAATTAGAATTGAGAAAAACGGACGTAGCTGGTGGAATACTGAACTTTAATCCATTAATTATTAACGTCGGTCTGGACGGTACATATTTCTCAATATCAATAGTACGGATAATGGCGCCTTGCTAGGTCGTAGCAAATAACGTAGTTGAAGGCTATGCTAACTATCGTCTCGGCCAATGAGAGCTTAGAAGTCAGTGAACCATAGCTATCGAAGTCGGCTGTAGAACTGGGGCGAGTGCTAGGAAGTCTCTCTAGATCTGCCGTGTTGCGGCGCTCGGTCTGCAAACACTGATAGTGGCGACACGCGGGTCCGACGTATACTACTGGACCGCGGCCGATTTAAAGGCTAACACCTAGCAAGTGTGGTGTCTGGCGGTGACACCACATTCCTTCCCCCGCAAATCGGCGTACGGTTGTGGCATAAGGCTTCCGCCCGCCATGGGGAGGACCCCATGTTGACGTATGCGACGAGGGGGGAGCCTAACAACAGGCGAGGCTGTGCCACCCGCACCTTGCCATTCGGACCGCGGGGAGCTAGGAAACGCCTGAAAACCTGCTCCAGGGTGCACGCCAACATGCGGTGTATGCGCCCGTAGAGAGACAGGAGGGGCCGAAGGGTCGACCTCCATCGAGCCGGGGCACCCGACCGGCGAAGACGACATATGGTCCGGAGCGGGCAAGAGTTCCATGTCGGAGGACAACTGGTCACGGGAAGCGATCGGCGGCGTGTGACCAGGGAGGCGCCCGGCGGTTGCTTCGACGCGTCCACTGCTTGCGTCGCCGGCTGGAGAAAAGGCGGCGGCGGCGGCGGCGGCGGCGGCGGCGGTGCGGCAACGGCACGTCGCCATGGGGCAAAATGGAAGGCAGCGTCGGTAACACCTGGAAATGACGCGAGCCAGTAGATGGGTCCCCGGGGCGCTGACTGGACGGCACCGTCGCTGAAAGCAGACGGCGAGCGGCAGAACCCGTGCGACGACAGAGGCGCAGCTCATTGAGGCGCCGACGCACCTCACCAGAGGCCCCCAAAAACAGATACATAGCGCCTCCGAGGCAGCGAAGAATGCGCGCTTCGAGCCAACGCCGTGAACCTCGATAGTGGCGATAGTAGACAACGTCGCCTGGAGCAAAAGCAGGTGTCTGCCGCGGCACAGGAACCTGATGCGGCGGATGTAGCAAAGACATCAAGGTTCGATGATGACGACCGTGGAGCAACTCAGCCGGCGAGCGACCATCTCAGGGCTGACAGCGTTACGAGGACAAAAAGAGCAATAACGCGTCCTCCTGAGAATGCGACGCTTTCAACTTCAACTTCTGTGACTTCAAAGTCCTGACCAATAGTTCAGAGGCACCGTTTGACTGTGGCGATAACGGCGCGGACGTCAGATGTTGAATACCATTGGCCTTGCATAATGACTGAAATTCTGTGGACATGAATTGTGGGCCACTGTCGGAAACAATAGTCTGTCAAAGACCTTCAATGCAAAAGATAGCGGATAACGCTTGGATGGTGGCAGATGACGTCGTGAAAGACATCCGGACAACAAAAGGAAAATTACTGAATGAATCTACCACAACCAACCATCCAGCAAAATCGATGTGTAAGCGTTGCCAAGGGGAAGTGGCTTTTGGCCATGCAAACAATTTCCGCGGTGGTGCTGATTGTTGTTCGGCACACACCATGCAAGAAGAGCACATATTCGTAATCGCCGCATCGATTCCGAACCAAGTACAGTGCTGACGAGCAAGATGTTGTGTTTGCACTATACCCCAATGTCCTTGGTGGAGAAGCTGTAAGACAGAGGACTGTAACGAACGTGGTACCACGACCCTGGACTGATCATTATCAGAAAGCAACAGCAAAACAGCACGTCGTACAAAAAGTCTCTCCTTGTGAGCAAAAAATCGGCGAACCAACGGGTTCCCGATCCGTGACTTTGACAAGGGCCATTGCGTAGCAACAAAACGCAGAACGGTAGCAAGGACAGGGTCGGCAGCTGTGGCTGTAGCTACACGACGAAAATCAATCGGAAACGATTCGACCACGTCATCGGTTTGCGCATCAATGAACATGCAAGGAAGTTCGGAGGAATCGAATGCCCTATCCTCTGCAACAGGCAAGCTGGACAACGCATCGGCGTTTCCGTGCTTAGCAGTGGATCGATACAAGATATCGTAGCGGTACTGCGAGAGGAAAATGGACCAGCGAATGAATTTCTGCACCGTACGTGGAGGTACAGGCTTGGTCGGATGAAAAAGCGATGTCAATGGTTTGTGGTCTGTGATTATGGTAAAGTGACGACCATACAAGAAATCATGAAACTTTGTAACACCAAATACGAGAGCCAATGCTTCTTTCTCGATCTGTGAATAATTTCTTTGCGCATACGAGAGCAATTTGGACGCAAAGGCAATAGGGCGATCGTGCGATCCATCTTTGTGCGCAAGCACAGCAATAATCCAGAAATCCGATGCATCCACCATCTATAAAAGGGGCCTCCGGGGATCGAATGGCGTAAGGCAAGTATTTGAAACCCACACCGATTTCAACTGGCGAAAGGCGCGTTCGCATTCCGTCGTCCACACGAACGGAACACCCTTACGGCGTAAGCGATGAAGCGGAGCTGAAATGGAAGAGGCTTGCGGAACATAGCGGTTATAATACGTAGTTTTTCCCGGCACACTCTGTAGCTGCTTCAATACCTGCGGCAACGGCAAGTCTTGTATGGCACGGAGGTGCGTTGGACTGGGATGTATGCCTTGGGCATTGGGTAGATGTCCCCAGTATGGCAAGTCCCGAGCAAAAACCTCACATTTGTCCTTCCGCAAGCGAAGACCATTTTGTCGAAAGACCTGAAATAATGTTCTGAGATTGGCCAAATGTTCTTCTTCCGTCTTTCCAGAGATCACAATATCGTCCAGATAATTTGTTGCAGTAGGGACCGACGCACAAACAGTTTGTAGATGTTCCTGAAACAATGCAGGGGCGTATGCACACCCGAATGGCAGTCGTTTGAATTGATACAAACCAAGATGCGTGTTAACCACCAAAACACGCTGGGATTCTTCGTCCACCGGTATTTGCAAGTACGCATCTGCGAGGTCCAACTTCGAAAAATATTTACCCGGGCACAGTTTGTCAAAAAGATCTTCCGGGCGGGATAAAGGAAAAGCTGCAATCAGTAGTTGTGGATTCACTGTTGCCTTGAAGTCCACACAAAGTCTCAACTTTCCGGAAGGTTTTGGCAAAATTACTAAGGGTGATGCCCAGAGAGAAGCCTGCGCACGTTCAATTGCACCTTGTGATTCCAAATCGTGTAATGTTTTTGCGATCTTAACACGCAATGCGTGGGGAATATTGCGCGCTCTGAAAAATTTCGGTTGCGCTTTTACTTTGAGTTTCAAATGTGCTTTATAGTTCTTAGCGCAACCGAGGCCCGGTGCAAAAATGTCTGCAAATTCTACACATAGACGAGAAACACTGTCTGAAGGCACAGTCTGGTTCACTGATAGGACCTGATTTACTATAGACAAGTTAAACAACTGAAATAAATCGAAACCAAACATGTTCACTGCAGAAGAAGAACGAAGGACGTAAAATGACATAAGTTTTGTTTGTCCTTTGTATGTTGCAAGAAGGCTGCACTGTCCTAACACAGGAATTTTTTGTCCTGAATAGCTAGTTAACATTTGCGGGACGCAACGGGGGTCTGCCCAGCAGTTTGTAAGTGTCTTGATTGATCAGTGAAACTGCAGCTCCGGTATCGAGCTGGAATGGGATCACTTTGCCATTAACGTCCAAGTCCACAAAAAGTTTATTGTCCTGCTGACGACAAAAGCGACTGTCTCGTGCAACGTGAACTGACACTGGTACATAATCACGTGCGACTTGACGGGACTTCTGGCGATGTCGACGCACACTATTTTTGGGACGGACACAGCCACTGTTAGAGCGAGTGGCACTGGGCGGAGTGAAATGAACTACATGAATTTCCATGGGCGGAGTTTCGTGAGCCTGAGTATTCTTGGTTCGATTCCGATTCCGGCGCTAAGCAAAGGGCCTGGAACGGTTTTGAGCTTGCGATCTGAGCTTTTTCTTGCAAACACTCTGAACATGTCCTTTTTTATTACAATAAAAGCAAATAGCTTGGCGTGACGGGCAATTCTCACGTGAATCTTTAATAGCACACCGTGGGCATGATTTGATCACTGGAATTGCTTGCCTGCACGGCCCACGTGGCTGAGAGCCTGGCGGCAGCGGCGCGGCCGGGCGCGAGGGTTGTTTACTGCTCCGTGCAGCTCGCCCGGCGGGCCGGTTAACCTGACACACTGCTGTCGAAGTTTCAAATGATTCCTGAGCAAAGTCAAGTGTGTCCTGCCGATCCAATATGTCCATCACTTGTTGAATGGAGGGATTTACTAGTTTCAAAATCTGTTCCCTTATACGAACATCAGAAACGTTCTGTGCAATTGCATCACGTACCATAGTATCTGAATAAGGGAGACCATATTGACACTCAAAAGCAAAATTCCTAGTAAGGCCTTGCAAGGTTGCAACCCACGCCCGATTAGTCTGACCTACAGAACGTTTTGTACGAAAGAAGTTACACCGTTTCGCAACCACATTGACTGATTCTTTGAAATGTGCATCTAACACAGACAAAATTTCTTCGTAGGACAGAGTTGCAACGTCGCGTCGAGGAAATAATTTGATTATCACACGGTACGTAGTCACGCCTACTGAGGACAACAAAAAAGGCTGCCGCTCGTTACCTTGAATTCTGCAGGCGGCGAGATGGAATCCAAATTGGCGTGACCACTCCGTCCAGCTTTCCAGTGCAGCATCAAAAGGTCGAAAAGTGGGTGCAACAGCGTGTTGTGGCTGCGTTAGCGGTGAAGCGGCTGCTGCCGCATCGTTTGGCATCGCACGTTGACCCTGGACGAGCTGTCGAAGGGCATCCAGTAAGGCCTGCGTCTGCTGATTCTGTAAGCGATAAAATTCGGACTGTACATCCGGAGATTGTGGCGAAGCCGTTACACAAGTAAATCAGGACAATTCAGATAAGAACGCTTTTACTCTAGTCGCCAATGCGTCCTGCCAGGAAGCTTCATATCAGTGCACACCCCGCTGTACAGTGAAAATTTCATTCTAGAAACATCCCCCAAGCTGTGGCTAAGCCATGTGTCTGCATTATGCTTTCTACCAGGAGTACTAATTCTGCAAGTTTCGCAGGAGAGCTTCTCTGAAGTTTGGAAGGTAGGAGACAAGGTACTGGCGGAATGAAAGCTGTGAGGACGGCGCATGAGTCGTGCTTGGGTAGCTCAGATGGTAGAGCACTTGCTCGCGAAAGGCAAAGATCCAGAGTTCGACTCTCTGTCCAACACACAATTTTAACCTGCCAGGAAGTTTTATATGAGCGCACACTCCGCTTTAGAATGAAAATTTCATTCTATGATAGTCAGTGTGTGAAAGTCCAAGCAGTAGTTCGTGAGTGGCCAGTAAGTCGTGAGTGGACGATGCGATTTACCAATGCAGAAAAAGCCAACGTGCTCATGGTGTATGGGGAGTGGAGGAAGGCTGCAATTCGCCATTGCACGGTGTATGCGGCAAGTCGTCCCAATAGACGTCAACCATCTCAGCAATTACTTATCAACCACTTCAATCAGATCCGTGAAAGTGGTATTGCAACGCCTAGACAACGTAACAGAAGGAAATAAGTGACCACAGAAGAGGGAGAAATTAATGTTCTTTCTGCTAATGTAGTTGATCCGTGCTTTAGCCTCCATGCATCCACACGAGGTAGTGACATGAGTCAGACAAGTGTTCTACGCATTTTCTGTCGACATACATCCATCCCTTCGCATCTCTCTCCATCGCGAGCTGCACTGAAACGATTATGAGAACCGTGTTAACCTCTGTACATGAGCATTACGACACGATACTCCAGATGTATCACGTATCTTGTTTACCGATGAAGCCACATTTACCAGTAAAGGCCTGGTAAACCACCGAAACATGCACTATTGGTAGGCTGGCAGTGCCAATTGGCTCCGTCAGGTGAAAGTCAGCGACCATGGAGTGTAAACGTATTGTGTGGGGTAGATGAAACACTGAACGAGCACAAGTATCACAATCTCCTAACGGACCGCCTTCCACGGATGATACAAAACATTCCTCTGCAGAGTGGGAGGAAGCTTTGGCACTAACATGATGATTGTCCAGGCCATAGGACACGAAATTTCACCGCATATCTTCACTATTTTTTTTCCATATCGTTGAATTGGACGCGTAGGACCTGTACCTTCGCCGGCTCGTTCCCCTGGTTTAATGGGGAAAAGCTGAATGACGCTCTGTACAAGGTCATGCCAAAGACACCCAATGATATCCCACGACTTATTACTGTAGCAGGCTTGGACCTCTCCGCTGAAATGCTAGTACGTCTGATACGCCCGCTAAACCCGCTGGGCAGAACAGGTAATAGGATTGTGGTTAGGGCCAAACAGGTTGACGTCAGTTTCACCTTATAATTGTAATTTATTGTTGAGTTCATAACTTATACAACCAAAGCGGCACATATCCGGACCTTTGCCGAATGCAACTCTTTCACGTCTGGAGGCCTCCAAACAAGGAATTTTAACAAATCAACAAGATAAAAATCCAGTTAAATAGCAATAAAATACTTAAAAAAACGTCACAGCAAAGTAGATAGGACAAACATATGCAATGTGCAATACAAATGGCAGAAGGCAACAATTAAGTTTCAAAATTTTAAAATATATTATCATAAGCTTTTAAAGGCAGAAGGCCGCAAAGTTTAAGCTTGAAAGATAAATTTAAGAAAAAAGAAAAAATAACCATAAGCCTTAAATTTTAAACAACTGAAAACAGATAATTAAACACCGATGGCACTCAGAAGCCTCCAGGGAGGTCGGTCTGCCCTTGTTCACTTAGGCGAGACAGATGGTGAGCCCAACCAGCGGACGGCCACGAACCGACTGACACAACGACTTGCTTCCCGTCAATCAGTACATGAGAACTCAAACAGAAAAGGTTACAAACGTGATAATCCACAATGGAGTATGTATTAGCCGTCAAAATTACACACCATGTGGGACAGCGACAACAGGTGAGGAAAGGACGCTGTCTGAAATTACGTTAGTGGCCAGGGCAGGTAACCGGAACACTAACGGCCAAAAGGCAGAAAATTCCGCTGGTGCACTTGAATTGTAGTCAACCAAAATAGTTAATAGCACCGCGGCTAAATTTCAACAGTAGAAACACTCGATGTTACTCAGAGGAAAGCCTCCCCAACAGCAAAACCACCGAAACAAATCACCACAACATGAATGGACGTGGCTTGGGTAGTTGAAACCACTACTCAACTTTGACGTCCTGGGTCGGTGAACCACGAAGATCGAAGCGATTGGATAGCTCCACACACGCACCGACGCTGCGCAGGGACTGCCAGCGGCCGACTGCACCGCGCGGAGACAACTTCCCTCGTCCGCAACAACCGACCGCCTCCTCTCAGAATGCCGACAACATCTAAAGTAGTCGTCAGTGGAATAAACGGCAACTAAACACAACCAGACAAACACTTGCACGAACACCTGAACGATACCCAACAGTCACTAAACACGCACGAAGACAAATCGGGAGTCGATGCACACACACACACACACAGCAGACTCATAAACGATCGGCGAGGCAAAACAAATCGACCTTCCGACGATCCAGCAAGACCGCGGCCCGGCTCCAGTGATGCGTGGTGGCAATGGTCAGGCGAGCCATGTCGACACAGCCCTCACTGCTGCACCAACCCGACTGCACTAGTGGCGCATTGCAGCTCCCCGACTGGCAGGTCCGGACTGGGCTGCAGACGCGTTCCAACTGACTAGCAGACCCGAACTGCCTACGACAGACAACCACCGGGAAGTAATAGCAGTCGAGCAAAAATACTACGAGTAGGCATATATCGACACCGCAAAATGCAAAAGAAACACAAATAATAATTTTTTTATCTTGGTGCATAAGTTCGCATAGTTTTTCCATTAGAAAAAAACACGTAGATGGACACTTAAGTCGTCAATAATATATTGTTCTTTAATATTTACCACAGTCTGCCAACGCTAGGGTAACTTTCTGAGTCTGGGACTGTAGAAATCGCGTGGTTTTGAGGCGAAGAACTAGTAGAATCATGTTCAGAGCCCGTTTTCATCCGGAAAGGAAGTTTCTTGAAGGTTGTTCGAAAGTGAGCGGACAAGGTGAAAATCTTGATCAAGATGAGATGAATAAGATGGGTGCGGAATAGCTTGCCAACCCAATTTCTGTATAGTCTTTTCGTCAGTCTAGCAGAACGCAGCCGGGCTATATTGTGCACTAGCATCACTTCATAAAGTCTTCCTGGTCGTTGTTCTCGAATGGCGTCGGTAAGACGTCTCGGTTTTTGACCATAAATGCCAGTAGTGATGGTTACATGACGAGGAAGCGATTTGTAGTACATCACACCGTCCCTGTTCCACCATATGAACAACATTATCTTTTGTGGACCTGCGCTGGTGTGTGTACGGGGAGCTACTTCTTTCCTTGGTCTCAACTATTCCATTTTTGCCTCATGTTAGCATAAAGACCTCATTAATCGTCACCAGAAACGATAATTTTTACTAATGGTTGGTATTGTTTACGAGCGAATTGATGACAACCAAGCAGAGATGCATGTACGGCAATCCGCTGAGTTTTGTGATTTTGGTTTGGAGCATGCGGTAAATATACATCCGCTTTTTGAACCTTCCTAGTTGCATGCAAATATCGCACGATCGTGGATTGAGCACAGTTAATCACATTTGCCAGTGCTCGAATCATTTTGGATTAATGTATTTAAACAATCTTCAAAAAACCTCGAAGGTCTTCTTGAACATGTAAAGTCACTAATGTCAAAATGATCCTCCTTACAACGAGGCAATCATTTTCTTACCGTGCTCTGTCCAGTGACATTAGCCTCATACACAGAGCAAATTTTTCTGTTTGCCTCAGCTGCTGTCATCGCTCTGTTGAATTCAAACAGAAGACTATGTCGGAAATATTCCAATTTCTTCACTTGGTACTCCATTTTATAGCGCCCACAGCTCTACACTGTGACAATAGCAACAGTGAACTGCAAATAAAAAATAACAGTCGATAAATGACCCCATAGCAACCAGAATACTAACAAGTAGAACAAAAACCCTACGAATTTATACACCAACCTGATCTGAAACTTTCGTCATGCTTCACATAGCAATCAGGTTGAGAGACGCTTGTCTATAATTTTATTTAATTGTATCTAATATTGTCATACCAAGTAACATATCTTGCTTCGAAAGCAAATCACGGCAAAGCGTAAGAAGATGACTGCTACAAAACGTCGGAGGAAACTTTTCCATAGCTACGTATAAAACACTGAATTATCGCAGAAATTGCTTTTTCCTGTGCGAAAGAAACTCCTTAACACCCCACAAAACTTTAGAGACTTGACAGGAAAGGTAAGCTACTAACGGTTGCGATGAACTGCTCTTTATAGGCTGCCTTCTCAACTTTGTAGCATATATCCTCCGCCGAATAAAAGACACGATCATAACTGCAAGGAGACACACTATAGCCAACGTGAAAAAAGTACGGTGACATCCTCGAGCGGTTACCCGCACAACTCGGAATATCTCGCACAATATTATCGCTGATATTTCGTAAAACACGCCTGTCTTTCCGGTCTTTTTATCAGCTTAATAAGAAAAGTTTTAATTGCACCTATAAATTAGGGGCTCGTTCGTTTCGCCAGGATTTAATTATATCAGAAGCAAGGGCTATGTGACTCCCGAGAAGTTGCACCGGCTGGATCTCCAGAAGCGGCGTGGGTGGGCGCCGCTGCGGCCGCTGCTCCCCGGGAAACCCCCGGTCGCACAGTGGAGCGGCAGGCACTCAGGTATAGAAGGCCAGGCCTCGCCAGTTGTTCGCACTTGTTTAAGTATACAAACGTGAGTTGCCGTTAGTAATGCACACCACCTTCTGCCTCCTAAGCTCCAATCGGTAAGGACACTTTTCAAAAGACGAACTCATCAATAGGTTACAAAGTACTGCGACTTTAATTTTCAGAGCCTTCGAAGGAAGGGATATTTAAAGGAAATCTATCAATATTTCGAATGTTTTCAGAGCCTTCAAAGGAAGGCATTTTTAAAGGGAATCAATCAATATTTGGAATTTTTTCACAGCCTTCAAAGGAAGGGATATTTAAAGGGAATGAATCAATATTTGGAATGTTTTCACAGCCTTCAAAGGAAGGGATATTTAAAGGGAATCAATCAATATTTGGAATGTTTTCAGAGCCTTCAAAGGAAGGAATATTTAATGGGAATCAATCAATATTTGGAATGCTGCATAAAAGGTTTGAAAGCCATACACATACTGCGATGTCACCTGATTTCTGGGAATTGTTCTTACCAACATCCTATATGAGATTGCCTTTGATTTCAAATCTCTGTGAAGTTCTAAGAGACTGGTCTTATCAAAATATGTTTACAGGATCAAGCTCATAAATAGTGATCTTACGTAAATGATAACTAAGTACCTAGAAAATTTCATTATATCCAATATCTGTACTTTTCTTCATATCTAACAAATAAATTTTTGAAACTATGGATAAAGGCACGTCGAACAGCCCTGTATGTAAATTAACGACAGAATCACAGCTATGATGAACAACTCTCAGTGTAAGGCGATTCAGATCATATGGAATAATCTGGCAATTTGGAATACCGACGTTTTTGCTCTGCTAAGTGTTGCTGCCTCCTGAGAATGTAATCCACTATTTCTTATGCTCTGTGGTGAATGTCAACTCCGTTCAAATGGTTCAAATGGCTCTGAGCATTATGGGACTTAACATCTGAGGTCATCAGTCCCCTAGAACTTAGAACTACTTAAACCTAACTAACCTAAGCACTTCACACACATCCATGCCCGAGGCAGGATTCGAACCTGCGACCGTAGCAGTCACGCGGTTCCGAACTGAAGCGCCTAGAACCGCGAGATCACCGCGGCCGGCTCGACTCCGTCCTAGCAGCGTTCCTTGGTTGTTCAGGACGGGTTGTATTTCAGCTTTGTTGAAATTCTACGGGGAAGTTTTCATAAACTTATATCAGCTGTAAGAAGTCTGTCTTAGATATTGAGATTAGGTGTGAATTTGCTTGAAATAGTACTAATTTATTATGTGTTGGCCACCTTTTATTTGGAGACTTTTCCCTAAGCGAGAAAGTATTATTTTACAGGTTGCTCTGTCGGGTTATGTGAGACATCTAAGAGTTCTAAAGGAACTGTTCCCTGCTCTTCGTAAATAAAAATCTTTGGTCCCACTCTTGAAGATGTAACCACTACCGCAAAAGAAGACGTCTAATAAACGTGGGAAAGTTGCTATATCATCTATACTTAGACCTGTTATCCACGTAAAGTTGGAACTCGAACTAAGATCTAATCTACAGCCCAAAGCAAACAAATATATTAAGCATCAAAATATAATATCAGTAACAAGAAATCTCCTGAAAAAGAAGAAACAAAAACTCTTCAAGAAATTATACTTTACTCATAAGAATTACTCTAGTCACAATGATGCGTCTTTCGATTCTGACGTATCGTGTGAACTGTGCTTAGCACCACCTACAGAACGAAGGTTCTGTTTCGAGTTAACTTGCCTTACTAACCTGCAAAGCTGTACTGTGAGTTGCATTACATCCAATATATTATCTATGTTTCATTACATCTTCTTTATTGTTAACTGTACTTTCGTTTCGACTTTTCCAACCCTCTTTTTCACATCAGCTGACTGTCCCATAATATTCTCCATTTGTCCATTTCGCATTAAATTTATTACATTTGTTTTCAACAAGAAGACTTTATACAAATTAATTTCTCACGAAGGGTAACTTATTACTATAAATTCCAGTTTCCATTCGTTTTGGGCGTTCTAATCATTCTGGTAGTAAATTATGCGCACAAATGTAAATGCTGCACCATACTACCAGAATGTAAGCGTTAAAACACTACATTCAATAAGAAGAAATCTCCCGAAAAAGAAGAAATAAAAACTCTTCAAGAAATCATACTTAACGCATAAGAAATAACTCTTGTCACGATGACGCGTCTTTCGGTTTGTAGCTCTGAGTGCACGCCGTACCTCGCAGCGTCTGGCCTTGTGCTTAATGTTTATGACTTCATATAGTAGCAACGAGGAAATAAATTTAAATGTCATGCATGTGGGCAGTTTTTCATGCATCTCATTGTTTATTATATCATTTCCCTGAAGTACGTGTGCTTCAGTGATACAATTTTGTACTTACATTCAGTGCTATATGTGCATATTGTCTGCAAAATTTGTCGTGAATGCAGTTAGTAGTAAAAATTTAATAAATTATAACGTCATACCTCGTGCTGTACTTTTACTGTAATAATAGCGAAAAAGTAGTAAGCGATAAACATTTTCCTTTCATCATTTTATAGCGGTTGTTAGTGAGAAGAAATTTCTTAACGGTTTGAGATTATGAGTAAAGTTTGTTGCAAGTCGCTAGGTACTCTCATTCTCAAATACCGAATGCATTAAGTCTGGGAATTACCGCGTCGCGGGCTAGGCTTCATTTTCATCCTCACCTCCACCCCTTTGGTAGGTAGGTGGTTTTCCCCCCATAACGAGGGTCGCCTGACAGTAAGGTATGTGTTTAAGAAGTTCAGGTGAAGTAGTTTAGGAGAAGATGTGGAAAATACAAAGACACACGCACATACACACACATTTTCTTAATATTTATTAATTTAAAACAAATATTCCTTTTTGTGTAGAAACTCTAAACTTACTGTCGTCAAAATATGTAGACAAATTTTAGAAAACAATCATTGTAATCATTTCTACATACGTTTCCAAACAGGATTCCTCCCTGGTGAAGTTGTTAACTAGTATCGCAATGTGGTATTACAGCCATAGATAATCCATTGTAATACAGGTGTGTGTACTTTGGCAAATACATTGTTGTTAAAGATGATTCTGTTGTTGATTGTGGTTGCAATATATTTCAGGATCGGTCCTTGAAGAATCTGGAATGTGTCACTGTTGTGTGCAAAATACAGATCTACAACTACATCTATAACTAAATGACACTCAGCAATTCGCATTGAAGTGTTTAGCAGGTGCTTCATCGAATATTCGGATCACCTTCACACTATTTGAATACCGTTCCACTTTCGAACAGAACGCGGGGAAAACGAGCACATAAATCTTCCCGTGAGAGTTCTGATTTCTGTTATTTTATTACGATGATCATATTTCCCTCTGTAGATGATAGTCAATAAAATATTTTCGCACTTGGAGGAGGAAGTTGGAGATAGAAATTTCGTGGAAAAATCTAGCCGCAGCGATAAACGCTTTTGTTTTAATGGTTGCCATCCCTACTCCCCTCCAATATCCCTGACACTCTGTTCCCCGTTCCATGTTGATTGATCGTACCCTTCAGAATGGTTTATTTGAAATAAAAAGAAGTAGAACTTAAACGTATTTCTGACGCCCCGAATGACTACTAAGGGAGTGTTGTTAACTCATATAGGCCCTACAAATTACATGAAAGCATTTGTCACTATTAAAAAAAGGGGAAAACAAGAAATCTGTATAACTAAATTAAATTTAAGACAATTCGTGCTACTTGTATCTTAAATTGTGTCAAGTTTGGTCCACACCACGGGCATGGTTTGCTACAAACGTTTTTCATGCTGTATAAAATGAACAGTAACAGGAGAAAGAGAAGATAATATTCAAACATCTATCTTCTTGCTGAATAAAATATTTAGAATATACAATGTGTCTTCACATACGCCGTTTACTGGAAAATATCGAGTGAAATAAAAATTGTTCCAAATGATATCATTCACCAACCAGTGTGCTGATGCCGTTACACAAGACGTAAACAAGAATGTCAGAACAATAGCGATGATCTCGCTAATAAAGTAAAGAAATGTCAGGATATGTTTTGATTCACGCAAATTAAAGCAGGGAAACAAACAAAATTTAGGTACTATATTCTTCCATACTTCATATGCGGAAGCAGTACATATGTATTAGGACGGGCTGAATACAGATAACAGACAGTAACATCTTATGTGTATGATAGATTAGCAAAGGTTAGATTAAGTAACGAAGATATTTATAAAGTACTAATTATAAAGGCTGTAATTCATGCATAACAACATGCGGAATTTTGGAGGTATGCGAAGTTACTGTGAGCATTCAGGGGTTGGGCAGGGGCAGTCTTTGCTATGTACTTACACTTATGAGGTCAAGTTGACGATAAAGTGTGGAGGTCTTTATGCTGATGATCATGATGATGACATCTACAGACCTATGAAAAGCCGTCAACATTTTGTCCCACACGAAATAGTTTCTCCCGCACAGAATGCTCTGAAGCGCCTACGTTCCTTTAGAGTAGAAAATCGTTTCTTGTTCTCGGTAATAATGTAGTTAAGTAGAATTTATGTTTCGAGACGTATTGTTATGCGATCGAAACAGACGGTAATTCCGCCACCAAATAATACCGTGGCGGTAACAGCCTGTTTTACGTCCCACAGTCACGCTATCGAACGTGCAAGACAGTCTCAGCTCTGAGAGTCAATGTCTCCGCCGTTGTCTACATCAAACTGTCGATTCTATTGGAAATAAAACTAAATACAGGAAACACCATGCAGCAAGAAGCAACTGCTAGTGAAAATAACTTTATTCTGTGTCGGCCGTATTTACAGCCATAGGTATGTACTGTAAGTGTGCGGATTCCGCCCGGTAGAGCACTCTTACCGGTTATTGTGGTATATTTCTTCTCTGTGGCCAGTTAAATGGCAGCAAATTAACTAAGCAAGAAAGAAAAAGCAGAACAGGCTTAGGTAAAAAGAAGACCTTTCTGAAGCAGTCCATCGGTGCACAGTGCTGTAACAACGTCAAGTCTTTGGTAGTGGTAAATGCAGAAAGTGGGCTCGTTGAAATGGTATAACTTAGTTCACTTTTATGAAGGCCTAGTTTCGGACACCCGCTTATGTGATGAAGTTATGTTTTATGCTAAAGATCTTGAAAGCTAGTTTCCCGTAGTTGTATTTGCTATTTACGTACATTGCACTAGAGTGCGGCAAATTTCAATGACATGAACTACTATCAATAACAATTCAATTGTCAGACTGTAATGCAAAACTATGGTTATCTGTACAGCTAAGTAGAGGGTTGATACCCATCAAAATAATAATGAAACAAGGTAAATTACACAACTGATAAGGAACCACAAGGTAAAATTAATAATATCCCAATTCTGCTAGCATTAGCGTTTGTCAGGATGACATTCCGGGAGTTTGGAGGCAAAAGAAAAATGTATGCGATTCTTTGGCAGAAAATTGGAATGTACGTTATTGCCAGATGACGGCGTATGCATTCAGGCAGTGCGCGAGAGTGGTAGTAATTGGAAGCAGTTGGCCTTGTTCACATGAAGACTGCGACCAGACCAAACGCATTAAAAATTCTGTGTGTTGCGAACGTTCGACCACAGCTTCCGTTCCTTGGCTAGTGATCTAAATTTTACTACCAATTATTACTTCTAGGTGACTGTAGCCGTATCCGTCATTACACGGTTCTGAAGTTTATTGCACTGATACGCGTACCGTAGACTTAGTCGCTTGACTCACTCAAAGGTCTGCTGGAAGATGTGCGGTAAAAATACCAATGTAATATACGTAGTTTCTACGGCGGCACACCTGAAGTCTAATGTCCTATCAAATATCTCGTCCTTTCCTTAAGGATCTACGGGCAATTCTGAAATATTCTCTAAATCTCAGAGAGGGTGGTTATAAAAATCGTCGTTTGTAGAAAATGATTCCCATTCACAGATAAAAATATAAATTTATATTTAAATCACAATACAGAAAAGGCGACGCTAATCTAAGAACAGCACCGCACTTTCAAAAAATTGCTGGAAGATCTGAACAAGGAACCAATTATTTTGGGAAGGGGAAGATATGTTGTAGGATTGAAGGGTGTGGGTAAAAATGTAACGGTGCATTGACTGAAAACAATGGGGCTGAGAGTAGGCACCTGGGTGGGCAATGGAAAGACGCAGATTGGTGTTCAGGGCTTAGTAGCAAGAGGGGAAGCGATGGGGAGAGGTAGAGAGGTACAAGGGAGGGGAACCCGATGCATACAGGGATGGCTCGGGAACAGTTATAATTTGTAGTTTCGTTAAATATTGTAGCGTATATCATTGTTTGGTAGAGGAGTCGGTTTATGGTGCTGTGAGAGAGGAAATAAAATGTGTGTAGGAGTAGGGACGGTGAGATACATTGATAAAGAAGCTGTAGCAAACATGATTGGTGATCAGAGGAGAAATAATGGAGTTATTGGAGTCTAGTTCGTGGATAGTGTAGGATATAAAATGTAGATATTTAAGGCTAGTGCGGAGGGGTAGGAGTTTGATGAGATGATAGAGGATCCACTTTAAGGGAAGATAAACGGATGCGAAAAGCAAGGTGGAGTGTTGGGTGCTCAAGGACTTAAAGATACTTACTCGGCAGGCGAACAGGAACTGTGTTTGCCTGTACATTCGATGGCAGACGGCAGCAATGTTCGCTCTCTCAGGAGAAGGCAAACTGCAGTTAGACGACCCAGGCGCGACTGTGGACCTCTAGTGTCGGCGACCAACAGCGGATATAAGGTAGTCATTGGCCGACCCATCTCGAATCCGAGACTGTCGTGAGCCTCCGCTCGTAGCTGCCTCCTATTGGTGACTACATGATACCTGTCTCGAAATTTCGATGTCTATATGAAAGTCTGGTCCACTACAGTTTCTGTAACACTAGCTGTTTTTCGCTCAAAGTCACAGAGATTGAGGCTCTGATTGTGACTGTCGAGAGAACATGACATCACTGCCACAGCTTACCTGTTATGTCAGCAATTCCACAGCCCTCGCGGTACTACAGTGCTGTCGCCATTGCTGCTTTAGGAATCTCCAGGTGGCGACGTCCGCAATGTCAGCGTCGTGAAGACATGTTCTTAGGCAGCAGTACCTGACTATTGGAGTATCCTTCAGGACTCGTCCTATGAGATTATTCTGCTGAGACAGTCACAAGAAACAACTATGGAGCAACACTGTACTGAAGAATGCCAATTTCGAGTTTTAAACTACGTTTATATATCCAAGCAACGGTGATTAACTGTTATCAATTGGGAGTGCTGGATGACGGTATATTCCAATCCGTGAACTGAAACGGGCAAAACTACTCTATATTCTGATGTACGATTTAGTGTTACCGCAATGCCATTCCAGGTGGCGGACGTACAGCGTGGAAACTAATTATCCGCAGCAAACTCACCACTCGGCTACCAGATTGCCTCTTTATCATCGCACAACTGCCGAACTAGCCGATATTGGGATGATAGATCTGGGAATAGAAAATCATCCCAATGTACACAAAAATGGAATGGCAAATGGACCAAATGAAATATCTATGAGTTCTGGAGCTTCATTGTAAATTAGTGAAGTCTCGAAGGATACTTAGCGACTGTGAACTAACGAAGGCCATTTCCGGCCGGAGTGGCAGAGCGGTTCTAGGCGCTGCAGTCTGGAACCGCGAAACCGCTACGGTCGCAGGTTTCAATCCTGCCTCGGGCATGGATGTGTGTGATGTCCTTAGGTTAGTTAGGTTTATGTAGTTCTAAGTTCTAGGGATCTGATGACCTCAGAGGTTAAGTCCCATAGTGCTCAGAGCCATTTTTATTAAGGTCATTTCCCAAGAAGGCTGGTTGGACAAAAGCACCTACATGTAGACCCTCATCGTTGACGTCATTCCCATTTAGAATTGTGGGAAATGTTTCATGCTCACTTATTATTACGTTTTTGAAAAATGAAAATCTCCTCCTTAAAAATCAAAATGGAGTTCGCAAACAGAGATCATGGCAAATTCAGCTCGCAATGCTCGTCCTTCAGGTCCAAAGCGCCGTAGACAAAGAGGCTCAAGTTGATGCCTTGTTCCTTCATTTCAGGAAGGCTGTCGCTTAGCGAACAAAATACGAGCTTACCGAATACCTACCAGATTATTAACTGGATTGAGGACTACCTTGGCGACAGAATTCAACACGTCAGCCCCAAAGATGTGCGATAGGGCCCCTGAAAGATTTCTTTCCTTTTCCAGAAGCTCTGCATTCTATCTGCCGTATTGTGTCATTTGGACGGTGTGGAGGGGTGTAGTGTCAGCACACCGGTCTCCCGGCCGTTGTCAGCTATGTGGACCTCGGAACCGTTGCTTCGTAATCAAGTAGCTCTTCAGTTGGAATCAGAAGGCTGAGTGGACCATGTTCCAATGCAACCACCAAGGAAAACCTCCTGACAGTATCGGGAAACGAACTCGGGTATTCGACACAGCAGCCAAATTCACACACCACTGAGGTTTTTTCTTAAGCAGAATACAACCCTTCATTCTTTTAATTTCTTATTTTTATTTTTTCCAGTATTTTTATGTGTCATTTTTCATTAAGTCTGTGTGGATTTTGTATGACGTCCGTTAAAGTTCATCGTTGAAAACTTTACTCAGTTTTCTGGGGTCTGCGCCTCACTCTGCAAAAACCGAACCCTTATAGGATCACTTTTTTGGCCATATGCCTGTCCGAAAGTTAACAATCCTTTTTCTCAGGAACGGGTAGACTTATCAGATTGGGATTTATGTCACATACTAAACTTCTAAGTCACTTCAGTCTCAAGATACGGTCATTTATGTCACATATTTTGATAACCGAAAATTCACTCATCAAAATCTATGGTACGTCCCGTTGACCTAGAATCATGAAACTTGGCAAGAAGCAAGGTTTCACAGTAACAATAGGTTAAAAAATCTGAAACTTGCTAAACTTGAACTGTCTTACAAAAATATTTTTTACCCTTTGTACATGCATTGCATTCATCATACATCAACAGCGTAGTAGACGAATAATGCTGCTTGAAGACGTACAATTTAAGTTTTAGGAATACTTTAGTAAGTAAATAAAAACATTTCATTAAGTCTTCTCTCTACACATATACAAACTGAAGACCCATGCTCTTTTCCTTCTGTATATACGAGCTAGTCGGGGGGGGGATTCATATCCCCTCGGTGCGCGAGTCCTACTCGCACGCGACCAGTATTTTACTACATAAAGTGGTCAGTTCTCTGACCGAACACGCTGAACGTTCTACCTACCGACAGCTACTGATTCGGACCCTCAGCATAAACAAATCTAACGTATTGCGTATAAATAGGCGAAGAGATTCGCTATTGTTCGATACCACTATAGGTAAAAAATTACTGGAAACTGCAGATACTGAAACAAATATAGTAGTACCTAAAGTGCAACGACTTAAGACAAATAGTAGGAACAGTACATGCCAGACTGATATTTTTTTTTTTTGGGGGGGGGGGGGGAACATTGAAGAAAAGAAATGTCCATCCACAAAAGAAGTAGCATACAGAAAACTCATTCGACCGATACTTCAGTACTGTTCGTCGGTCTGCGGCCTTTACCATGTTGTTTCCATAGAGAGACATATAAAATCCAATGAATCACGGGATCGTTTACTGGGAGCTGCACCGTTACGAAGATTACAAACTCGACTGGTAGAGATGACAAGTCATGGGATAGCGATATGAACATATAGGGATGGCCTACGGTATCAAAGGGCAGAGCATTGGCGGAGCTGTCATTACGCTTAGACTTCAGGTGAAAAGCTTTCCGACGTGATTACGGCAGCAAGATGGGAATTAACAGACTTCGAGCGCGGAATGGTTGTCAGAGCTAGACACATCGGGTATTCAATTTCGGAAATCGTTAGGGAATTCAATATTGCGGCATCCATAGAAACCAAAGTATGCGAGAATACCACATTTCCTACATTACCTCTCACCATGGACAACGTAGTGGCTTTTGCATAAAGTTGTTAGTGCTTACCGATAAACAACACTGCCTCAAATAATCGCAAAAATCAATTTTGGACGTACGACGAACCTATCCGTTAGGACTGCGCTGCGAAATATGGCGTTAATTGGCTGTGGCAGCAGACGACCGACGAGAAGGCCTTTCTTTGCTAACAGCACGCCTCTCTTAGGCTCGCGACCACGCGGCTTGGAACCCTTTCTTTTCTCTCTCTCTCTCTCTCTCTCTCTCTTTTTTTTTTTTTTTTTTTTTTTTTTTTTTTTTTTTTTTTTTTGACTGGTTTGATGCGGCCCGCCGAGAACTCTCCTATGCCAACCTCTTCATCTCAGAGTGGCACTTGCAACCTACGTCCTCAATTATTTGATGGATGTATTCCAGTCTCTGTCTTCCGCTACAGTTTTTCCCCTCTACAGCTCCCTCTAGTGCCATGGAAGTCACTCCCTGATGCCTAAACAGATGTCCTATCACCCCGTCCCTTCTCCTTGTTTGTGATTTCCACATATTCCTTTCTTATCCGATTTTGTGTAGAACGTCATCATTCCTTACCTTAACAGTCCATCTTATTTTCAACATTCGTCTGTAGCACCACATCTCAAATGCTTCGATTCTCTTCTGTTCCAGTTTTCCCAAAGTTCACGTTTCACTACCATACAATGCTGAGCTCCAAATGTACATTCTCAGAAATTTCTGCATCAAATTTAGACTTATGTTTGATACTAGTAGACTTCTCTTGGAGATGAATGCCCTTTTTTCCATTGCCAATCAGCTTTTGGTATCCTCCTTCCTCAGCCCATCATTGATTATTTTTCTGCCGACGTGAGACCTGGTTTCAGGGAGAGGCAGGATAAGACAAAGATTGTGGATGGGGCGTAATCAGCTACCATTGGCTACAGTATACACATACACTATATTTGAGGAAATAATTTTCAACAATCATTTTACAGGAATTTACTACACTGACGGCTGAAGGCCTCACTAAGAAAGAATTCAAAATTATTTGTGGGCTGAAGGCCACAAGCAATTTCGAAAATATTCAATGACTGAAGGCCTAAATTACAAATAAGGTATTCAATTACACGTTAAAAATACTAAACCCTTTTCAAACAATCTCAATAAACTGTAACAAGCTATAGTGACGGCTGAAGGCGTTATTAAGACAGAATTAAAAATTATTTGTCGACTGAAGACCACAAACAGTGTTACAAACAATTAACAGCTGAAGACCTGAATTACAAGTGAGGACTGCAATTACACGTTAAAAATACTAAAACCTTTTTAAACAATCTTAACAAACTGTAACAACCTACGAGGTGCATTCAAGTTCTAAGGCCTCCGATTTTTTTTTCTCCGGACTGGAAAGAGATAGAAACATGCGCATTGTTTTAAAATGAGGCCGCGTTCATTGTCAATACGTCCCAGCGATGGCAGCACCGTACGGCAGATGGAATTTTACCGCCAGCGGCGAGAATGAGAACTGTTTTCAATACTTAAAATTGCGACATTTTCCTTACTTGAACAGCGTGCAGTCATTCGTTTTCTGAATTTGCGTGGTGTGAAACCAATTAAAATTCATCGACAGTTGAAGGAGACATGTGGTGATGGAGTTATGGATGTGTCGAAAGTGCGTTCGTAGGTGCGACAGTTTAATGAAGGTAGAACATCGTGTGACGACAAACCGAAACAACCTCGGGCTCGCACAAGCCGGTCTGACGACATGGTCGAGAAAGTGGAGAGAATTGTTTTGGGGGAACGCCGAATGACTGTTGAACAGATCGCCTCCAGAGCTGGCATTTCTGTGAGTTCTGTGCATACAATCCTGCATGACGACCTGAAAATGCGAAGATTCTGGAGAGGCAGTGCTATCTGTCACTTCGCCCTCGCCTGAATTGTTCCATCGTTGGGCTGGTTATCTAGCGTTTAGGTGGATTTGGTAAGAGGGTTGATCGGCGTTTAAACCGTCTCTAGTCTGAGTTGCCTCCTAAGGTGAACATTATACTTGGCTGCCAGTCTCACAGCTTACACAGCTGTAGTGACTTTATTCAGGTCGATCCAGGGAGCACTGTCTATGGATCACTCCGTCTTACTTGATCAAGTTGTCATAATTGTTTGAAATTTACCTTAATGTTGTAATGTGTAATTGCCTTCCTCACTTGTAATTCAGGCCTTCAGCCATTCATTGTTTATGATATTGCTTGTGGCTTTCAGCTGACAAATAATTTTAAATTCTGTCTTCATAAGGCCTTCTGCCATCACTGTACGAGGTGTATTCAAGTTCTAAGGCCTCCGATAGTTTTTATAATTAACTACTCACCCGAAATAGATGAAACTGGCGTTACTTCTCAACGTAATCACCCTGCAGACGTACACATTTTTCACAACGCTGACGCCATGATTCCATGGCAGCGACGAAGGCTTCTTTAGGAGTCTGTTTTGACCACTGGAAATTCGCTGAGGCAATAGCAGCACGGCTGGTAAATGTGCGGCCACGGAGAGTGTCTTTCATTGTTGAAAAAAGCCAACTAGGAGCCAGGTCAGGTGAGTAGGGAGCATGAGGAATCACTTCAAAGTTGTTATCACAAAGGAACTGTTGCGTAACGTCAGCTCGATGTGCGGGTGCGTTGTCTTGGTGAAACAGCACACGCTCAGTCCTTCCCGGACGTTTTTGTTGCAGTGCAGGAAGGAATTTGCTCTTCAAAACATTTTCGTAGGATGCACCTGTTACCGTAGTGCCCTTTGGAACGCAATGGGTAAGTATTACGCCATCACTGTCCCAGAACATGGACACCATCATTTTTTCAGCACTGGCGGTTACCCGAAATTTTTTTGGTGGCGGTGAATCTCTGTGCTTTCATTGAGCTGACTGGCACTTTGTTTCTGGATTTAAAAATGGCATCCACGTCTCTTCCATTGTCACAACCGACGAAAAGAAAGTCCCATTCATGCTATCGTTGCGCGTCAACATTGTGGCAACATGCCACATGGGCAGCCATGTGGTCGTTTCTTTCATTTCCATCATGGCTTCTTGAAATAGAAACTGGACAGCAGGGGCGTCCTGTCGTACGCTAGGCGACTATAAAGCAGTGGCATGGTCAGATGAGTCCCCGTTTCAGTAGGTAAAAGCTGATGATAGTGTTCGAATGTGATATAGACTCCCGATACCATGGACCCAAGTTGTCAACAAGGAACTGTACAAACTGGTGGCTCTATAATGGTGTGGGCTGTGTTTACATGGAATGGTCTGAGTCCTCTGGTCCATTCTGGACAATTTGGTCAAATGATTTCGCCACCCAGAGCCAGATATGAATCCGGTCGATCATCCAGTCAATCCGTGCGCAACATCCTACACTGGCAACGGTTTCGCAGTTATGGAGGCCTATACAGGCATCAAGGCGTAGTATTTCTTCAGGGGGATTCCAATGGCTTTTTGAGTCCCTGCCACGTCTAATTGTTGCACCAAACCGGGCAAAAGAGATCCGGCACTATGTTAGGAGGTATGAGTTTTGTCATCTCAGTCTAGACAACGAGACAGGCGTTGTGCATCACAAATAGATTTACTGCTGACGTTTCGAGAGCGTGGAGTGCAAGACGAGTCATAAAACCTATTATCTCCTCTCGATTGCGTCTCGTGAGATGATGACAACGAAAAATTGAGGAAATTAAGATGTCATACGGAGCTTTACCACCAATCGTTCTTCCGATATGCCATGCGTGAATTGAGCAAGAAAAATGTAAAAGTTACTGGTACAAGAAGTATCATCCGTCGAACCCAATGAGTGGTGTATTTGTATTTGCATATTACTACTGAAACGTCACATAGTACATAATACATTCTGTTACGACAAACTGATGGCTTTTTCCTGGCTTCTGCTGAGCTTATGCACTCGTGAATATTCCTTTCGTTGGTGGTGTATGCTACATTTCATTGCAATTAACCCACCAGTTATTACTAAGACTGTCTGTAATGGATTGCTGTTATTTTGGTGTAGGGCAATCAATATCGAAGTTATCAGAGCCTATATAAAATCACTTTCGGAGGAAATGACTCTGGAACTTGTAACATTTTTGAGTCAGTGTATCAAAATTGTAATAATAGTCATGAGATAAAATACTTTCATACTGACTATATTTCACGTATATGCTGACAACTAATACACTGGGCGTCATAAAAAGAGTTGCTTCCAGAAGGACCTGACCTATTCACAGCAGCAGGACAGATACGTTCCACACCATCAGGTATGTCGATGAGTACTTTCGCGCGGTTGGCCACGTACACGAGGATCGTAGGTGGGCTGTGACGTAATCATCGCTTGATGTAAGAGAGGTTCAAAGGGCCGTGCTAGCCAGTACGACAGCGTGTAGCGTCATTAGAGCATCATCTGAAGGTGCACTATGCCCAGAGGAGACGTTCGACAGCGAGTTGTCCACCTACACAAGTTCCAGAGGGACCACGTCGTGAGTCTACGGGACGCTGGGTGTTCTTCCTGCGAGGCACACCAGTTGTACGGACTTCATCATGGCCCCTTACTGGTGGCAGGCACGCTTGCATGAGATGGAGGATCTGGGATTCCGACACGCACCACGGATTGTCCACCATGCCCGAAAAAATCCTTCACCAATGATACGGGCCTCTCACCGGGATGCCCTGCCTTCTATGCAACATCCCCTATGTGGTATCACCACTGGCAGGCAGTTCATAACACAGGGCTCATGGCACATCAACCGTTACTTCTCCTGCCACTCACACCTCCATAGGGACGAGCCCAACACTCCCGGATTCGACAGCAACAGACATGAGGCCCTGCATACTGTCAGTGGGTCATCTTCAGTAACGAGTGTCACGTCTAACTCGGAGGTGACGACCACTGGTTCCATTTCTGGAGTCGCAGTGAAGATCATCAAGAAGAGAGGTTTGTGGGCTGCCATCACAATCCGCGCTAGCCTGGTGTGGGTAGCGATATGATGGTGCTAGTTTTCCATTAGTGTTCCTAACGGGCTCCGTGACACCCGCACTGTACATGAAGGAGACACTGCAACCGATGGCTATGCCGTTCCATGAACGCATAGGCCAATGCTTTATCTCAAGAGGACAACGCTCGTCCTCCTACTGATGCCTCCTCCCGAGCGTGCCCTGCAGCTCTGGAGACTCTATCACACCGCATGATCTTCCCCGATTCAATAAATTTGGGATGCCATGAAGCCAGTCACCAGGACTCCACCTCCACCCACCAGTCTGCGAGAACTGAATGCTCACGTACAAGTAGCATGAGAGGAAGTAACACTGAACTACATCCGAAACCTGCAAGACTCCATGCTGTGACGTCTGGACGCTTGTATTCGTAAGTACAGGTGCCTGGCACCATACTGTCACCCACGTTTTGCGGCCGTCTAGCGCATAAAATGTTGGTCCTCCGTAGGTGCGGTACAATCTGTCTGTCTCCTAACAATGATCGCAGTCTGCTTTGTCCTTCTGGACGCATCACTTTTCATGACGATTAGTGTGTAATAAATGGAAATCAACCAATGATTGTGATACTTTAATACGATTGGATGAATGCTAACTAAACTCGTAATCTGACAAAATTTTAAACTGCAGAAGCTTTCACGTTCAGACATAGACTAAAATAGACTAAAATTAAGTATTCTGAGGCATGTCTGTGACTGGTTGATCACGTAACATGTAAGGTGAATTTTGGTGCATTAAAATCTCCTGCTTACAATTTTAGCTGCAGAGTGAAAATCTCATTCAGGTTTAAGAATGCTTGACACTCACAATTAGTTCATTGGTACCAAGGATCACGCGTAAAGTGCAAGCGATTGAAACATGTTTCACAGAAAAGAATGTGTCTACAGTCGTTACAAACCGGCGGCTCCTCGCGCTTGAGCAGAGACCCATTCGATAAAAGAGCTTGACAAATACACAAGCGTGAAAGAAGACTATCTGTTTTTCGTGCCTGGACAGAGATGGTCCGTGGTCTTGTTGTTAGCTTCACAGATCATGGTTTACTGTCACTCACACCGAACAACGTGTGTTCCCATTAGCCCATGTTACGACAACTGTGCGATAACAGCGAACACGGCAATATGATCGGTTTTCTTAGGACTCCTTCACCATTTTACCATTTTTCTGGTTTCCTACATGATTGGGTACCCAGAAAAATGCCATTTCCTATCTTCAGTGCTGTAAGTTGTGGCTGTGTTCTGTGTTCCGCGGACAAATTTTTCTGGTTGGAGGTGCTACAGGAAGAATGATGATTACTGTTTAATGTCCCACCGATAGTGAGGTCGTCAGTGAAGGACCACAAGCTTGGATTACGAAGTATTGGTAAGGAAATAGACCACGCCATTTTCAAAAGAACAATAAAGGCGATTGTCTGGAGCGATTTAGGGAAATCGCGGAAAACCTAAATCTGGATGGCCAGACGGGATTCGAACAGTCATTAACCCAAATGCCGATCCAGTGTGCTAACCAATGCGACACCTCGCTCGGTAGTTACAGGTATTGGATGCAGAGAAAAGTATTTCAGGAATCGGAGCTGAAGAAGAATTTTAGTGCCCCGATGACGTCTGAATTGTTCCACTGTTTGTAGAACTGAAAGACTTTGAGTCGGAAGAAAAATTTTGAAGACAAGGCCAAAGAAAACGACTTCACCATCTACGTTATCATCATACTTCAGAATCGGTTTTGTCGATTAAAGGCTGATAAGATTCTATCATAATGATTTTGAATAAGTGAAATTTTTTGTAAATTTGAAAAAAATCATTGGCCTTTATAAGGAGCATGAGGGAACGAGACAGAACCCTTGAGCCTGCTACGTCTGTCAGAAACTGCCTCGCTCGCATTCGAAAAGTCGTCGTGGCATTTGGGTGTCGTCGATATACGTGCTTTTCATGCGAATGGCCGACTGAAGAATATAGAGCCTGCTGTTCGATGGAGTGGTATTTGCAGCCACGTCGCATAACGATGAGCTGCCGCGGAACGAATAATGGCGGCTCCGAAGCCTCAGCGCAGAGAATATCCCCTGCAACCAACCAGATGTCCTTATTTTGGAGTGCGTTTGGCATCTTCAAATACGAAGACTGAGCTGATTTACCAACGCTACAGGTGTAATAGAGGTAAGAACGAACAATATGCAGGCTGTGCTCTCAGCTCCCTCCCCAATTGACATATGCGCTTAGCAAGACACCTTACCGTGCTTAGCCGAGGATAAAGTTTGTGGCACAAGTCTGTGACTGGGCTGTCGGCCTGGTTGCAGGTAGAGTGCAGTCTTTCCATTCGCTGTGGAGCTAGGAGGGGGAGAAGCTGCTCCTCCCTCGCCCCAGCCGCCTTTCTGCGCTTGGGAAAAATCCTCAGTACTTATTTTCACAACAGGCTAAGTTGTAATGAGGTGTTCTAGATGGACTGGAAAGAGAATAATCCACACCCTCATCCACTACTAAACCAGGACCCCAGCCGGAGTCTAGCGTTCTACTCTGTAGACCACCATGGTCCTCGGGTACTTTATGTACCACTGTCGCCTTACGCAAGAAATACATAGCAACGTAAAATATTGGTTAACTCCTATGAAGGTGTTTTCTCGGAATTTTAACAGGAAACGACATCGTTATGCACAAAGTCTCTGTTGTAGCGTCTATTACTGGACTTGGTTGAGCATCTAAGTGACACAATGCATCCGTCCGCTGTGGCTGAGTGGTTTTAGGCGCTTCAGTCCGGAACCGCACAGCTGCTACCGATGCAGGTTCGAATCCTGCCTCCGGCATGGATGTGTGTAATATCTTTAGGTTATGTTAGGTTTAAGTAGTTTTAAGTCTAGGGGACTGATGACCTCAGACGTTAAGTCCCATAGTGCTTAGAACCACTTGAACCATTTTTGACACAATGCGTTACTCTTAATTGGAATTTCTCTATTCCTCTATTTGTCCCACCTAGTAAGGGTCCCCAGACAGTCTAACAATATTCAAATAATGGTAGATCTAGGGTTTTTTAAGCTAGTACCTTCATGGAAGGCCTACATTTCCTGACAGTTCTTAAACTTCAAATCATATGGATGTGACTGCCTTCAGTGATTGTTCGGCAGTAGTATGGTAAATTGTAGTAGGTATTTGTTCCTACTTTCTCGGAATACAATTGATTTCCATTCATGAATCGTAATACTTCTAGAGCTGTCACTGTTCTGTCTTTAAATATTTCAAATGTTACAGATCAGCCTTTCATCAAATGTAAGTCACAAGAATTTTACAGAATCCTGAAACAGATAAGTGTTTTAATGAAGATCGCGACCTACGCTTTCAAGCGAGGCCTACAGAATCGACTTGGTACTTTTTCTAACATTTCTGGTGAACATCCCTTTTTCTCAACACATATTAATCGTACAAGGTTGAATTAGGTATCGTTAGAAAGGTTTTTAACCAGCTTCTGACATTGCATACAGATTTTGCGCTAAAACTTACTATCTGAGTGATAATTTAACGTAAAAGACACATTATCTATCATAGGCAAAAGGACATCACAGATGTCCAGCTTCATTCTTACATTTTACGAAGCTAACATATTAATCACAAACAGGTGAAACCCTTTTTAATATTATCTTGTTACAAATATCTTTTTATTTGTTTTAAAGTACTTATTAACCCGACAATTTGTATGCATTATTGTTGTAGATAACTGTGACCAATGCGGCAGTTCATTATCTCTGTCCGTCGTACAAGTTCACTTTTTCAAACGAATATACTTTCCGAAACGACAAATGTATTTGTCATAGTCGCCTTGAACCGTTATATACCTATTGCTACTACGGCTCAGCGTGGTCACATAGAATACCAAGAGCAATAAAAATCTCAAAATACAGTTACAGGCTACTGTTGCCTTTGTGATGTACAACGTAAGAAATGAACACTACGTTATAACATCTACATTTCACGTTTACTACTTTTGTGAATCCGCACAGTCCAACGAAGAGACTGACAATCAGATGTATCCTGTACAATCCTTACAGTCATTAGATCCGTCAGGATTACTGCCACATCAACTTACACTAAAGAAAAACACTACTGTTACGTTAATAAGCAATCTAAAAGCTAATCAGGACTTAGTCAATTGAGCACACATCGTTGTAACAAAGTTCAATAAATTCACAATCAGTGCTCAGCTTACTGACCTCGTTGACACTGCTGTAATATCACGAATAAAGTTAATTTCATCTGATCAAAGAAGGATTTACCAAACCCTATCTTTACTCACGGGCAATAGCATGTAGCTTTCTCAAGGGCAATTAAATCAACTAACGTCTTTGTTTCCCTCATAGAAAATGAAAAAGAACTAGTACGCGAAGATTACACCCTTACGTCAAATATCCTATTGTAATGCTCTGTAAAGAATTCTGTTCAAAATTATGTACATGGAAATTAAATAGAAGGTTGTATCATAAATTCACGATTGCTTTTTCACGTTGTTAGGCTCATTTTTAAAGATTTTTCATTCCCACAGCTTGCTTTCGCATGGGAAACCTGGTCTTTTTTACTAACTAGGAGCAGTTCTTCCAACGGAACAAATGTAACCATATATTTTATGGTTTAAAATGATGCGACTGCTGGTAAACAGAAGATAATTTGTCATGTGTTTCATGTCACTGTAAAATCTATGTTCAGATATCTCATAACGATGTGACAGACAACACCTGGTATCAGGGAGTTAGTTGCGAGCGTCACGTTGAGTGTAGTTGGCGAAGGCTTTAGATTTTACACTGAGGTTAGCTAGTAATATCGTGCCGGACCTCCTTTTGTCAGGTGTAGTGTAGAAACTCGACGGGGCATGCACTCAACAAGTCGTTGGAAGTCCCCTGAGGAAATACTCAGCCATGCTGCCCGTATACCCGTCCATTATTGCAAAACTGTTGCCGATACAGGACTTTGTACACAAAATGACCGGTCCATTAAGTCCCATGACGGGCGATCTGGGTGGCCAAATTATTCCCTCGAACCGTCCAGAAGGTTCTTCAAACCATTCACCTGACGCGGTGACTAGGCGCATTGACATAAAAAAATTCATCGTTGTTTGGGAAAATGAAGACCACGAAGGGTTGAATATGGTCTCCAAGTAGCCGAGCAAAAACATTTCCAGTCAGCGACCTGTTCTGTTGGAGCAGAGGACCCAGTCCATGCCCCTGTAAACACAGCCCACACCATTATGGAGCTACCAACAGCCACGAGAGTGCAAATGCGACCTTCCACTCTATTCTCCGCCATGATGAATCTCGAGCTGTGACGACACCTGGCAGCTACTGCAGTTTGGTTACAACGGTGTCGCTTGGTGTTTCTATCGAAGGCGTGCATGTGAGTTCGTGTTACAAGTTAGTTTGTGTGTAATTCTTGTCCTGCCGAGTGTTCAGTTCGAAAGGAATTGTTCCGTGAGTCTTGTAGCTTCGTTCTTGGAATTATGTCTACAAATACGTCGTATTGTGCAGTTGCTGAATGTAGTAATAGTGGACGTAAGACTGAAGGCGTAATTTATCATCGTTTTCCAAAAAATGTTGAACTACAGCGTAAGTGGATTGGTCGTTGTAAACGAGCGGAAAAAATTAATGTTAATAACGCAAGAATTTGTTCTGAACATTTTTGTGAAAGCGATTACAAACGAGACTTGCAGAAAACTGCTACAGGATAATGCTGTTCCGTCTCTAAAAATACCGAACTGGTACGGAAATATATTCAAAGTTACAGGTACCAGCACCGCGAATTTTACCGGTAGCGTTCTATCAGAGAGAGAGCGTCACCGTGACACTAGAACAGTAAAAAAAAGAGCTCTGAAACCTTTATCTCCCAAGAAAAGTAAGCTGGACAAATCCAGCAACACAGACGTTTTTACTGATCCTCCAAATTCACTTAAAGACTAGGAAATTCAACCACTGAGGAAAGAATTGTTTAGTTTGAAGATTAAAAATGTTCGACTGGAACAAAGAATTAAGTCCATGAAAGAAGTTATAAAGCAAGCAACATCTACAAAACGTAATGTGTCTCACACTAAGAAGTACAAATGTGAATGCTCAGATGTAAGAAGTACAGTTTCTCAGTGTTTCACACCAGCACAAATTCGTTGTCTCTTAAAGAAGAGGAAGCAAGTAAAGTGGTGTTCAGAGGGCATTGCAAATGCTCTCACATTGAGAGCTTTGTCTCCTAAAGCATATGCCTATTTGAGGAGGAAGAATTATCCTTTTCCCTACAGGTCAACACCCCAGACATGGACGAAACAGTTCAAGTGCCGACCAGGTATTTTGAAACCAGTTTTGAAGTTAATTAAATGTAGGTCAGAAATGTTCACATCATTAGAGGCGATTGGTGTCCTAAGCTTCGACGAGATGAGCATTGACGGTCGTGTTACTTACAGTTCGTCCGACGATGCAGTGCTCGGACCACACAACAATGTCCAAGTCGTCATGGTTCGCAGCTTGTTTTCAAAGTGGAAGCAGCCAGTGTATTATGACTTTCATGTTGCAATGTCTACTGATTTGTTGCAGAATGTCATAAAAGAAGTTGAAACAGCAGGAATCCAGATCGTAGCTGGTACGTGTGACATGGGACCAAAAATTATGAATGTGTGGAAGCAACTTGGTGTGTCTACATCCAAGACATTCTTTTCAAACCCTGTTGATCATAGCAGAAAAGTCTCGGTTATTTTTCATGTTCCACATTTGCTTAAATTATTAAAAAATCATTTTCTTCACAACGGAATCACTTTGCCTGATGGTACTGTGATTACAAAAATGGTTATAGAAGATCTTCTTCGACATCAGAAAGGTGATCTTTCGATCAATCACCACATATCGCAGGTTCATCTTAACGTTAGTGGACGTGATCGTTAGAATGTTCGAAGGGCTGCACAGATATTTTCACGTCGCACTGCCCAAGCTATGAGATGTGTTCTGCATAAAGATCGCGAAGGAAGCTTCATTGAGCTCGTGAACGATGTTTTCGATGTGCTGAATTCGAGATACCCTCAAGATGAGAAGGCTCCCTTAGAAGTGGTTACGGGTTTAATATCAGAAGTCAGGAAAACTCTCTAAAAAGAGTTCTGGAAATGTGTTCTAATATGCGAGCAGGAAAAAGAAACAGTCTTCTCCCGTTTCAGAAGGGATTCATTTTATCAATAAATTCACTTTTTGGACTTTACAATGACATGATAAATTCCGGGGCTACTTATTTATTGACAGCCAGACTTAATAAAGATTGCCTGGAAAATTTCTTTTCCAGAATCCGTGGCCTTGGTGTCTCCTACAGCAATCCCACACCTTACGAGGTGAAAAACAGAATTCGTTTATTGATACTGACTGGAAGTGCAAGTGAATTACCTTTGTCTTCTGGCGCTTCGACTTCAGAGGACAGAAATTAGAATTCTGTTTCTGAAAACTACCCGACACCTGCTGATGAAACTGAGGAAGATTTTGCACGTTTTCTCTCGAGTGATTCATGTATCAGAGTAACTGATAAATCATTTGAAGTCACTACAGATGACGAAAACTTGCTCTTAGATTTCGAACTCAGTGATTCAGAGTGTACCAGTGAAGACGTGAATGATGATGCCTTAAAATATCTAGCAGGGTATATAGCATTCAAGTGCAAAAACGTCGACAGTTCTTTGGGAAATACAGCAGGGCAATGTGTTGTTGTTACAGAATTAAGTCTGAAGCAAGACTGGATTACTATTATTTCAAAAGGGGGCCTCATTTCTCACTCTACTGACTGGTTTGCTAAAATACGTGAGTTAGAAATTATATTGGCTGCTTTTCATGGATCAAATATTTCTCATTGTAGTAGAGTGATGGCAACCTTAGCAGATCATATAAGTGCGAAATTTCCCAAACTTAATAGCAAAATAGTTCCATTATATGTCAGAACAAGAACTTTTATACGGATTAGACATTTAAACAAAAGCGCCAAAATTGATGCAACGATACGGAATTCGGCAAGGAAGAATCGGCTCTGGTCAGCGTCGCCTTCAGCATCTTCGTGGTAGCTTCTGCATCAGCTTTGTAAGGTAAGTTCGAAGATTACTATCTTTTCATTTACAAAAACATGTGTAAAATAGGCAGTAACCAATTGTAAAACATTTACCGTAGTCAGATGCGTAAAACACTAGCATGAATGCGGATGCGAACAGCGGCCACTGGTTTTGCGTGGCGATATATCATCATTGCTACTAATATTTAACGCATTTCTTTCAGAAACTTTGCATATAACATTAACATGAAGGGTGTTCAACCCAGTGAGCGGGAAACTTTAAGTTATATGAGAAGAGAAGAGACGTGAAAAAAATTATTTTGCAATCTCTCATATTCTACAAATGGAGACTGCTGCCGCCTGGCTGCCGGGTTGACGTAACAAGTCGCTGACCAATGAGAGCGCACTAAGCCAATCTGGCATACCTTTTTTATTCTATGTTCCTTGCCAACAGCTTTCTTAGTGCCTTGTTGACAACTTGGGTCCATGGCTTCAGTGGGGTCTGCCCCACTCTTGAACGGTACCATCAGCTCATACCGACCTAAACCGGAACTCATTAGAGTAGGTAATGTATTTGCAGTCTTCTTAGGGCCCAAAAGGTATGATCACGAGCCTGAAAGAGGCGCTCCAGGCGATGTCGTGCTGCTAGCAAAGGCCTCTCGTTGGTAGGCTGCTGTCGTTCCTCATTAAGGACAAATTTTGCCACACTGTCCTTACGTCACTGTTCTTTCCGCTCAATTTTATGGGAGTTTCGGGATGCTGTTATTTTTTACACCGATGGCTCTAAAGCTGCCGATCGTGTTGGACATGCCTTCACGTCCTCTGTTGGCATGGAAAATCATCTCCTGCCAACTTCATGTGGGGTGTTTACTGCGGAATTGATGGCCATTTCCCATGCCCTTACCTTTATTCAACAGTCCCAACCCGACCGCGTTTTGTTATGTACGTACTCAATGAGTGGCCTGCAGGCGATTGAGTGGTGTTTTTCCTGCCATCCCTTGGTCTCGGCCATGATGACAGTCTAGCTGATCTTCACCATGCTGCTTGCTCCGTCGTTGACTTCCTTTGGGTCCCTGGCCAGGTAATGACACCATTGATCATCTGGCTTACCCTCTGCCCCCCTTCTCTGTAACCTTTCCTCCAGCGGATTTACTGCTTCATATCAAATCGCACTTTGCACAATCACGAGCCAACTCTTGGGAAGCTATCTCCCTGTGTAATAAACTTCGTGCGATTAAGGTGACACCTGTCCAGTGGCGTTCTTGCTTCCGCCGCTCCCGAAAGGCCTCGACCACCCTGTGATCTCCGCATCGGCCATACCAGGCTGTCCCATGGTTTTCTTTAGCGTAATGAGCCACCCCCACTAGGTGGTTGTGGAGCCTTCCAGTAAGTAGCCCACTTTTAGTGGAATGCCCCCGCACTTTACCTTTAATATTGGCCAACGATTCCCGATTCCTGACTCCCCTCCATTTCCAAGATCCTCTTTTCTCTCCATTTTACTCTGTTTTTATCGCTTTTTACATTTGGTTTGTCTCTTTTTACAATACGCACTTTAACATTCTAGCTATTGAACGCTTTTGAATAGCAGGTGGTCTTACCCGTATTGCGTCAGAGGTGGGAGATTTCCTGCCTCTAGCATAGCCTTCGGGTTACCCCCTTGCTGACTTCCCTCCTTTTGTTTTCACCATTGAAAACACGACTGCACTTTTAGGTTCATTAGCCTATTGCCTTTTATCGTTATGACTCTTCCGAGATATAAATCTGTCCGAATGGACCACCTTTAAAACAAGGGACTGATGGCCTTGTTGTTTGGTCCCTTCAACCCCAATATCTCTCTCTCTGGTCGTTACGTGAAGGCCGCGGGCCACTGCTTTGTCCGTGTGAGATGTAACACCTGATATTTGGTATTCTCGGTACACACTCGACATCGTGGATCTCAGAATATTGAATTCCCTGACGATATCCGAAAAGAAATGCCCCCTGTGTCTAGCTCCCACTACCATTCCGTGTTCGAAGTCTGTTAATTCAAAAGTGCGGTCATAATCACGACGGAAAGATTTTCACATGAATCACCTGAGTACAAATGACAGCTTCGCCAATGCACTACCTTTTTATACCTTGTGTATGCGATACCTTCGCCATTTGTGTGTGCATATATTGCTATCCCATGACTTTGTCACCTCAGTGTATAGAGAAGAGGCGTGAATTTTTAAGCAGACACTGTTGTATTTTCCTCCAGGGTACCTGACTGAAATACTTTGAGATGAAACGTATCATGTATTCGGCTCATCTTCTCTTGCCAGTAACTAGTACTGCCATTTATAATCAAAATCCGACGATACTGTTACGGCTCTCTGTACAACAAAGGCCGCACCAGCGGCTGTAGTCTGTGGTACACTGTATATTCAGAATGGGTGATATGTGGACAGGTTTCAGCCAGCCTGACAACTCCGTCTCTCTCCGACTACATCGAAGCTGAGCGGTGAAAATACAAGGGCAGTAAACAACGGCCTGGAGTTTCATTGAGTCGGCCGGACGGAGCCGCTGGTAGTGAGGCCGTAAATCGCGGCCGATGGCCGCGCGTGATTTCAATTTGTGCGAGGGGCTCACACCAGGCACCGCGGCAGCCTACGAGGCACCACAGAGCAAGAAACCAGAGTCAACACGACGCAGTATCTGGCAGGCAAACAGCGCGCCGATCAATATGCCGCTGGGGCCGATCAGGAAGAAATATCGGCAGTCTCTTGTCAACAGCCGCTTCTGGCGGGTGAGCCAGTGAAAGTCGAACACATCTGCTGGCTACAGTACAGGGCGAACAGCCAGAGCATGCTGCGTAAACGGAAGATCAAAGAAGAAGAGGATGTCTCCAGTGTACACCGCAAGGAAGCAGCTAGCTTTGTAAGCCGAGAGGCCGAAAGTCTCAGGAACTCGGAGACGTGTGGTGTCTGACGGCATAATGTTGCGGCTAGATGCGACGTATGGAGTGAGTGTACGAGGCTTGTGAGGAAATTAATGAGATTGATCTTTTATGAATCAATTTTTTTTTTTACTTTTTTCAAGCAACAGTATTCTCCCCTTCAAAGTAGTATCCTCCGGCAGCTACACACCGGCGAAGTCGTCTTGGTAGCGCCGCTGAAAGGCGTTGACATGTTGGGCCTTTCATATGTCGGTTACACTCTTTTCAGTGTTGTCCAGAGTCCCAAAATGACGTCCTTTCAAGACATTTTTCAGTTTAGGGAAAAGGAAATAGTCACGAGGATACAAATCTGGTGAATAGGGGGGAGGGGGGGGGGAGCTGTGGAACCACAGGAATGCCTTTTGAGGTTAAAAATTCCGTGGTTTAAGTGGCCGTGTGACATGGTGACATGGGACGTCGTCATGCTGCAGCAACCACTTGTTAGCACCGTTTTTCTGAGCCTTTCAGGGACATCTTTGTAAAATGCCCATCATCCTTACTGCTAAACGTCGATCCGATCTCACAAGAGCAAGCACACGTCCGACAATTTCGTCGGTTTTTGATGTTGGAGGCCTCCCTGAGTGTGATTCATCTTCAACGTTTTGTCTGCCTTCCATAAATGATTTACGCCCGCCAAAAACTTATGTTCTTGATGAGGAACGTTCCTCACAAGCCTGTTTAAACTGTCCACAGCTCACACTCTCGGACTCCGAAGGTTTAACAGAAATATTGATGCCATAACGTTATTCTAAATCCCGCTGTTCCATTTTCGTGACACGCAACAAAGACACAACTTGGCGCACTAAAAAATAACGTGATGGCTCTACGGAGATGAAACTCGTACTCAGAATCTGGAAGGAATGAATACATCGTTCCACACAAGTAGAACAACACAGCGTTGCCATATCGCTTGCAGACAGGCGTGTTATGGATCAAATGGCACGAAGCACTATGCGACTTAACGTCTGAGGTCGTCAGTCGATTTGACTTAGGACTACTTAAACCTAACTAACCGAAAGACATCACACACATCCATGCCCGAGACAGGATTCGAACCTGCGACCGTAGCAGCCGGGCGGTTCCGGACTGCAGCGCCTAGAACCTCTCGACCACAGAGGCCGACTGCATGTTATGATCGTAGCAGCACGTCGCCAGTGAACCGTCTTGGAATGTGGGGTGGTAGTTGTAGACTTATGGGTCACTCCGTATCAAGTTACACAAGAATTCAGGTCTCCGGAACCAACAGTGGAGCCAATGTTTCCTCACGTGTATACGGCCCCGTAGGTCGATCACAGGTGTTTGGAAGACGGGCGTCATGTCACCTCGGTACAGCCATACAAAGCTATCAGCACTCTGCTGTGACTCATGTCGGAGTCGATTCCATTATGGAGCGTCAGGATCCATTTCTAGCAGGACAGTAATGAAACAAATGAATCACGTAGGTTACAGCGTCCGACGGCCGTTATCGAATCTAATGTCTTCCCGTGCGTTTTGTACACACAGTGCACATCATCAGTAAGAGAGTTTAATGCTGAACATAGACTTACAAGAGGATCATCAAATCTATTAATCGCGTATTTTGATGATTCTTAGGTATTTATAGAGGGACCTGATTTGACCACCTGGGTAGCCGCTTTTCTTGCTACTGCCTCTACTTCCCGAGAAAATCGCTGTCGAAATTTTACTCGTGCTTCCCATACCCGTAACGTTATTGATATTCGAAGCGCTAATCACTGCGGATATGGTACACGGTTACGATGCTGGCGACAGCGGTTCAAACCCGCCTGAATTCTCTTCTGTACATTATTGATTCTTGAGGAGGTCAGAGTGATCAGACACTTTATGATCAAATCTTTGATGAAGAAGGATAAACATGCATGTACACCGTAAAAATAATTCTACCAAAAGTAATATGTAATTTTTACAGGCAGGTTAAACTTTTTACGAAAAACATTAAAAATGCTCCCAAGATGCTAAAGACTAAAGAGAAATCGCTTCGAGCGAGGATTCCATGAAAAAAGTTCTTTAATTCTGTGTCACTTAAGTGCACTTGCTCCCCATAGGAATGATCAAATACCTGTGGTTTGCATCAAAGTCGATCGAGGAACGAACACCCTTTGTAAATCAAAACGAAATACATTTTTTGGTGTCGCATGCGCAAAATCTGTATTCATTCATTAAACCGGCGCGACGTTCTAAATTTTTTTTGTTTCTGCTGCTTCTGCGGCAAATATCATCCGGAATTCTGTTCTAGAGTTGCGAGTCAGACTAGTCTGTAATTTTTTCTGTAATAAATAACTCACCTCTGAATGAAGTTCATTGTAATACTGATTTATTGATAAAACTTCTGAGGCAAAAATGGTAATTTTTGAATAACTAGTGAGCAGGAGACGTGGGTTCGAATCCTGGCCTTCGTACAAATTTTCATTCATCGCTTCAGATGTTTGAGACTTGAAGAGGTCTCTGGCATCATATAGTTTCATTTGATCGTATGGGTTGTTAGGCCGCGTCATATTTCCTCTGAGTGATCGACTTTTCGACCCCTCATCTGGGGTCTTCTTGCACACTGGTCAGGTAACTGCCTTCGCCACAAGATCACTAAAATTATCCGAGCAGAGGGCTGAAACGTCTATCATACAGAAGAAATATGACGCGGCTTAAGAACGCTGAAGATTTTACCTATACAGTATCTGTTTTTGAGCCATTAGCTTCTGGTTCCAGAAGCGCATATACAGACCCCAGAGTGGCAGCCAGTTTCCATCATACTATTTCCATTCAGGTCAGACAAATTTTATCTTAGCCACTAGTGACATCAGATTTATAAACGACAAACTTATTGCAAAATAGACACGTGCACAAGGACCGTGGTAAACGGTAAGTCACATTTTTCATGCAGTTAATATCAATGACAATAGCAAAAAATATATTTCCTCTAAACGAGAAATATACAAACAAAAAACATAAATCTAAATGTCAGGTGTTCTTTTTCTGGATTTCAACTTTGCGTGGAAGCGATAAGTGGACAACCATAGAGACTAAAAGAGAGTGGAAGTTTTTGAAATTTGGTGGTACAGAAGAATGATGCATGCTATCTTAGATTTTTTGTCGGATAACTTTGAGAAGTGTCATGGAGTTGCTGAAGGAACGTAACTGGCACACTCTTGAAGACAGACGCAAACCTATCCCGAAGAAGCCTTTCCAAGGTTTCAACAACCAGCTCCAAGTGATGAATCACTCTCGTGCGGATGGCGAGGGTAAGATTATACTAATTACATCATGCCCAGAGGCGTTGAAACAATCACTCTTCTCGCGTTTAATACGCTAGTGGAACGGGAAGGCTGCCTTGTGTGAAATACTTTGAACCATGCACCTGACAGTGGTTTGCAGAATATGGATGTAGATCAGATGTAGAAGAGATACTGAGTCGATTCGGGAAAAAATGTTTCATCGCACAACGTGATGAAAATGAAATGTCGTGTGGCTAGGGCCTCCCATATGGTAGACGGTCGCCTTGTGCAAGTCTTTTGAGTTGACCCTTCTTCGGCGACTTGCGCGTCGTTGGGGATGATATGATGATGATGAAGACAACACAACACTCAGCCCCTGATCGCTGAAAATCTCCGATCCAGTCGGGAATCGAACCCGGGCCCCTTAGCATGGCATTCCGTCATGCTAACAAATGTTTTTAATTTCATTTTGTTCCTTGTTGGTTTATTCAGGGCGTACGTCCTATGACACTTGTTCAAGTTCATTTTTGATCCGTTCACTCTTTTTTTTTTATTACAGAGGGCACCTATCCCTCTGACTGAACACGCTGAGCTACCTTGCTAACACCACTCAGCTATGGAGGGAGACTACAACTTGATCAACATATAATAATACTTGCGGGCGGATCAGTGGTGCAGTGCAAGTCTTTTAACTGGACGCCACTTCAGGGGCTTGCATGTCACTAATCCTACCTAGTTTTCCACACGGGGGCAGGGGATCTACAGTTTAACGTGGAATCCGAACCACGTGTCGTTTCTGGCGACTCACCAGGATAAGATAAAGGGGTCAGATCATGCGATCTCTCTGTTTCCGAGCACACACTTTACCGCTAGACCACCAAGCCCACCATGAGTGTATAAAGAGACGATTGCACAGAATGCGTTTCACAGAATGCGTCCTTAGCTACTAAGGATTGGTTGATAGGGAAGGGAAGAGTGGATGGTAAAAGCTGTAAGCAGAGAGCAGGGCTTGAACACAAAATGAACATTGAAATTTATATACGCTCTATCGCCCAATCTCTGGAGTTATGACTTCTATTAGAACAAGAACATTGACAGAATATTTTCATTGGTCCATGAGCCAATACAGTGCTATATATTGACTTGAAATGGTGAGCTGTAGATCGTGAACTACTCACACAACCGTCTCACATGTAGCTGTAATTTGGCTATTGACTTCCGGTGCAAGTATAGTACAGCCGTTTTCATCGACCCAGTTTCTTGTCCTATTTGGAGCGTTCCAGATCAAATACGAAACCCGTCAGATTAGCCAAGAGCACTAATGCGCTGCTTCCTGGACACGGGTCCGCGCGCCAGCCCCGGATCGAGTCCGCACTGAGGATTAACGACGAGTGCCGGTATGCTGGCCAGCCTAGATGTGGCTTTTAGGCGGTTTTCCACAGCCCGCTAGGTGAATACCGGGCTGTTCCCTACGCTGTGCCTCAGTTACACGACTCACAGGCATTTGAAACACGTTCGCACTCTTTCATGATTTACACTAGACAAAGACAGATGGGGTACATTCCTTACGTCCTGAAGGGTTCAGGGTGGCCATCCTCTGCAAATAATACTGCCAAATCAGTAATAACAAGGGCGACCCGTGTAACGCAGTACAAAGACCCAAGAAAGAAATACAAAATACAGAATTTCAGTAGATATAACGATATACATTACTCATTGTCACCCAAAGAAAACGAGGACTAACGTCGGAGGCGCAAGGAAATTAAACACGGAGTACTCCATCGCACTGGGTCAGGTTGGGAAAGAAACTGAGCGTGTTCTACACAAAACAATTGCTGCCATGACAATAGCCATTCGTGCTGGCGAAACCTCGAGAAAATCGTTAGATGGAGGCCGAAGTTACCAAGGGAAAAGAGAACAGATAATTCGTCACCAAGTGGCTACGGATGACTCAATAGCTATCTACTGTTCTTTAGCCTTAGACAAGCTTTATGTATTGACCTAACAACAAGTATAAACAATAATAATCATTTACACCTTCAATCCTAACATAGACCAATATTCAAATCAAAGATAAGTTTCATTCACCTTATTTGTGTTTTATATATTTTTTGGCTGTGTTACAATTTTTTTTTTTTTTTTTTTTGTTCATCGGTCTACTGACTGCTTTGATGCGGGCCGCCACGAATTCCTTTCCTGTGCTAACCTCTTCATCTCAGAGTAGCACTTGCAACCTACGTCCTCAATTATTTGCTTGACGTATTCCAATCTCTGTCTTCCTCTACAGTTTTTGCACTCTACAGCTCCTTCTAGTACCATGGAAGTCATTCCCTCATGTCTTAGCAGATGTCCTATCATCCTGTCCCTTATCCTTATCAGTGTTTTCCACATATTCCTTTCCTATCCGATTCTGTGTAGAAACTCCTCATTCCTTACCTTATCAGTCCACCTAAGTTTCAACATTCGTCTATAGCACCACATCTCAAATGCTTCGATTCTCTTCTGTTCCGGTTTTCCCACAGTCCATGTTTCACTATCATACAATGCTGTACTCCTGACGTACATCCTCAGAAATTTATAAGTAGACTTCTCTTGGCCAGAAATGCCTTTTTTGCCATAGCGAGTCTGTTCTCCGTCCGTCACTGGTTATTTTACGGCCTAGGTATCAGAATTCCTTAACTTCATTAACTTCATGACCATCAATCCTGATGTTAAGTTTCTCGCTGTTCTCATTTCTACTACTTCTCATTACCTTCGTCTTTCTCCGATTTACTCTCAAACCATACTGTGTACTCATTAGACTGTTCATTCCGTTCAGCAGATCATTTAATTCTTCTTCACTTTCACTCAGGTTAGCAATGTCATCAGCGAATTGTATCAGTGATATCCTTTCACCTTGTATTTTAATTCCATTCCTGAACCTTTCTTTTATTTCCATCATTGCTTCCCCGATGTACAGATTGAAGAGTAGAGGCGAAAGGCTACAGCCTTGCCTTATTCCCTTCTTAATACGAGCACTTCGTTCTTGATCGTCCACTCTTATTATTCCCTCTTGGTTGTTGTGCATATTGTATATGATCCGTCTCTCCCTATAGCTTACCCCTACTTTTTTCAGAATCTCGAACAGCTTGCACCATTTTACACTCCTGGAAATGGAAAAAAAGAACACATTGACACCGGTGTGTCAGACCCACCATACTTGCTCCGGACACTGCGAGAGGGCTGTACAAGCAATGATCACACGCACGGCACAGCGGACACACCAGGAACCGCGGTGTTGGCCGTCGAATGGCGCTAGCTGCGCAGTATTTGTGCACCGCCGCCGTCAGTGTCAGCCAGTTTGCCGTGGCATACGGAGCTCCATCGCAGTCTTTAACACTGGTAGCATGCCGCGACAGCGTGGACGTGAACCGTATGTGCAGTTGACGGACTTTGAGCGAGGGCGTATAGTGGGCATGCGGGAGGCCGGGTGGACGTACCGCCGAATTGCTCAACACGTGGGGCGTGAGGTCTCCACAGTACATCGATGTTGTCGCCAGTGGTCGGCGGAAGGTGCACGTGCCCGTCGACCTGGGACCGGACCGCAGTGACGCACGGATGCACGCCAAGACCGTAGGATCCTACGCAGTGCCGTAGGGGACCGCACCGCCACTTCCCAGCAAATTAGGGACACTGTTGCTACTGGGTTATCGGCGAGGACCATCGCAACCGTCTCCATGAAGCTGGGCTACGGTCCCGCACACCGTTAGGTCGTCTTCCGCTCACGCCCCAACATCAACATCGTGCAGCCCGCCTCCAGTGGTGTCGCGACGGGCGTGAATGGAGGGACGAATGGAGACGTGTCGTCTTCAGCGATGAGAGTCGCTTCTGCCTTGGTGCCAATGATGGTCGTATGCGTGTTTGGCGCCGTGCAGGTGAGCGCCACAATCAGGACTGCATTCGACCGAGGCACACAGGGCCAACACCCGGCATCATGGTGTGGGGAGCGATCTCCTACACTGGCCGTACACCTCTGGTGATCGTCGAGGGGACACTGAATAGTGCACGGTACATCCAAACCGTCATCGAACCCATCGTTCTACCATTCCTAGACCGGCAAGGGAACTTGCTGTTCCAACAGGACAATGCACGTCCGCATGTATCCCGTGCCCCCCAACGTGCTCCAGAAGGTGTAAGTCAACTACCCTGGCCAGCAAGATCTCCGGATCTGTCCCCCATTGAGCATGTTTGGGACTGGATGAAGCGTCGTCTCACGCGGTCTGCACGTCCAGCACTAACGCTGGTCCAACTGGGGCGCCAGGTGGAATAGGCATGGCAAGCCGTTCCACAGGACTACACCCAGCATCTCTACGATCGTCTCCATGGGAGAATAGCAGCCTGCATTGCTGCGAAAGGTGGATATACACTGTACTAGTGCCGACATTGTGCATGCTCTGTTGCCTGTGTCTATGTGCCTGTGGTTCTGTCAGTGTGATCATGTGATGTATCTGACCCCAGGAATGTGTCAATAAAGTTTCCCCTTCCTGGGACAATGAATTCACTGTGTTCTTATTTCAATTTCCCGGAGTGTATATTGTCGAACGCTTTTTCTAGGTCACATTCTGATGGAATGTTATCTATCCCTTCTGCCTTATTTGACCGTAAGTCCTCCAAAGCTCTTTTAAATTCCGATTCTAATACTGGATCCCCTGTCTCTTCTAAATCGACTCCTGTTTCTTCTTCTATCACATCAGACAAATCTTCACCCTCATAGAGGCTTCCAATGTATTCTTTCCACCTATCTGCTCTCTGCTCTGCATTTAACAGTGGAATTCCCGTTGCACTCTTAATGTTACCACCGTTGCTTATAATGTCACCAAAGGTTGTTTTGACTTTCCTGTACGCTGAGTCTGTCCTTCCGACAATCATTTCTTTTTCGATGTCTTCACATTTTTCCTGCAGCCATTTCGTCTTAGCTTCCCTGCATTTCCTATTTATTTCATTCCTCAGCGACTTGTATTTCTGTATTCCTGATTTTCCCAGAACATGTTTGTACTTCCTCCTTTGATCAATCAACTGAAGTATTTCTTCTGTTACCCATGGTTTCTTCGCAGCTACCTTCTTTGTACCTATGTTTTCCTTCCCAACTTCTGTTATGACCCTTTTTAGAGATATCCATTCCTCTTCAACTCTGTTGCCTACTGCGCTATTCCTTATTGCTGTATCTATAGCGGTAGAGAACTTCAAACGTATCTCGTCATTCCTTAGAACTTCCGTACCCCACTTCTTAGCGTATTGATTCTTCCTGACTAATGTCTTGAACTTCAGCCTACACTTCATCACTACTACATTGTGATCTGAGTCTATATCTGCTCCTGGGTACGCTTTACAATCCAGTACCTGATTTCGGAATCTCTGTCTGACCATGATGTAATATAATTGAAATCTTCCCGTATCTCCCGGCCTTTCCCAAGTATACCTCCTCCTCTTGTGATTCTTGAACAGGGTATTCGCTATTACTAGTTGAAAATTGTTACAGAACTCAATTAGTCTTTCTCCTCTTTCATTCCTTGTCGCAAGACCATATTCTCCTGTAACCTTTTCTTCTACTCCTTCCCCTACAACTGCATTCCAGTCGCCTATGACTATTAGATTTTCGTCCCCCTTACATATTGCATTACCCTTTCAATATCCTCATACACTTTCTCTATCTGTTCATCTTCAGCTTGCGACGTCGGCATGTATACCTGAACTATCGTTGTCGGTGTTGGTGTGCTGTCGATTATGATTAGAAAAACCCGGTCACTGAACTGTTCATAACGAATCCTACACCTGTTATATCATTTTCTGCTGCTGTTGATATTACCCGATACTCATCTGACCAGAAAACCTTGTCTTCCTTCCACTTCACTTCTCTGACTCCTACTATATCTAGATTGAGCCTTTGCGTTTCCCTTTTCAGATTTTCTAGTTTCCCTACCACGTTCAAGCTTCTGACATTCCACGCCCCGACTCTTAGAACGTTATCCTTTCGTTGATTATTCAATCTTTCTCTCATGGTAATCTCCCCCTTGGCAGTCTCCTCCCGGAGATCCGAATGGGGGACTATTCCGGAATCTTTTGCCAATGGAGAGATCATCATGACACTTCTTCAACTACATGCCACATGTCCTGTGGATACACGTTACGTGTCTTTAATGCAGTGGTTTCCATTGCCTTCTGCATACTCATGTCGTTGATCATTGCTGATTCTTCCGCCTTTAGGGGCAATTTCCCACCCTTAGGACAAGAGAGTGCCCTGAACCTCCATCCGCTCCTCCACCCTCTTTGACAAGGCCATTGGCAGAATGAGGCTCACTTCTTATGCCTGAAGTCTTCGGCCGCCAATGCTGATTATTTATCAAAATTTAGGCAGTGGTGGAGTTCGAACCCGAGACCGAAGACGTTTTGATTATGACCACGGGCTCGAGTTACATACTGTAGTGTTGTAAGCCCTTGCTCTGACAGCATCTAATTCCTCAAGAGCTTGCAGCACATCGTCTGCACTGGTTTGTGACAATTTCTCAAAAAAATGCAACCTACATTCGGCCAGCATGACTTCTGTTATACCATCCTAGCCGGCCGGATTGGCTGTGCGGCCCTAGGCGCTGCAGTCTGGAGCCGAGTGACCGCTACGGTCACAGTTTCGACTCCTGCCTCGAGCATGGATGTGTGTGATGTCCTTAGGTTAGTCAGGTTTAATTAGTTCTAAGTTCTAGGTGACTGATGATCTCAGAAGGTAAGGCCCATGGTGCTCAGAGCCATTTGAGCCATAACATCCTATAGAAGTACGTTTCATAACGTTTTCGCTATCGATGCTACCACAGTTGCGTGAATATCACAGCTTATAACACAGTAGCTCTCAGCACAGGGAATTGTAGCATCTATAAGGCACCCAGCATAGGCACTAATGTTGTGAATCCTTACAGTTTGACAAAATCAAATTATTTTTTCGAAGCAGAATATGATCCATTTCTGTCCTTATTAACTACTCTCAGAATTATTCCCTTTTAAAAATTTATAACGAAAATTATTTTTCTTATAGGCTTGAACAAGTTCTTTGTGCAACAGTTATGATGGTACAAATACGCGGCCCGGTAACGTTAATGTGACCACCAACTATGTTCGACGTCAACGCGCCATAACAACTCACAGTGGCAGGTGACAGCACCAGCGGTGTAGGATATATAAAGCGTGTCGGGGATGCGGTAAAAAGTGCATTCGTTGTTGTAATTCGGAAACCGAGACATTTATCTGACGTCCAAAAGGGAATTAAGATTGGCTTTCGGGCCAAGAGTGAAGCATTTCCGAAACGGCTAGTTGGTACGTTCGCGTTCCACAGTGGTTACGTATACGGATGGCAAAATGGTGCACTCCAAAACTGGCGCAGAAACAGCTGTCGTGCATCTCGGGCCATGGATGACAGGAGTGAACGACAGCTGTGGAGATGTGTATGGGCGAATATACGTAATGAAACTGTGGGGCCACTGAACGCCCAGACGAATCAAGGGGCTACCAACAGTGCCTTCCCAACGGTTCATGATGACTGCTGTTCGTCGACGGAAAAATCTGGAATTTTCACGTTAATATAGCAACTTTAAGTCCACTAAGAGCCGACAGGTGGTATTTCAGATGAATCAAATTTTATGTTTCATTGGACATACCCCCGTTTGCGTGTACGGCTTGAAATGTCTGAAAGGGAACACTCTACATGCATTATGGTTTGGGAAATGTTTTCGTGGCATTCCCTAGCTGATCTCAACATTCTGGGAGAAACAATGGTTCAACGCAAGGATGCATCTATCCTTGAGGATCACGTCCACCCTTACATGCAGTTTGTTTCTCGTCAGCACGATGACATATACCAGCAGGACGATGCAACATGTCATACTGTTCGTGTTGTATATGCATGTTTCGAACAGTACCAGAATGAGCTTACCTTACTCCCCTGGCTTCCAAACTCTCGGGATTTAAGCCCAACCGAGGATCTGTGCAACCACCTCGATGGGGCTCTTCCCAACATCGACACTCAACTCAGAAAAATATCGCATCTGGCCATGTTACTGGAGCCGGGATGGCTCCTGTAGTCCGCGTGGCTCCACATCCCATTCGGTACCATCTAAATCCTCAGTGGCTCTTCCTGCACGTCTTGCAGCATTCCGCGCTGCCGAAGGTGGTTAGTCAGGCTTTTGACAGGTGAATACATTAATGTGAATACATTAATATGTTTTCAAAGGTGTAAAATTTGTTAATGGTATTTCTTATATTTTTGTATTCCTCAGATACTTCAATCAACTCACCACAGACCGCTGGGATGATTCCTGATTGATAGTCTGAATAATATTTGAAACTTGCATATTAATCCTCTGTCATAGTGGATCGCAGTGTTGGACACGAGAAAATCTACTGCCTATTGAACAGTAACAGCTTCTCTCGGCTTCATACCCAAATCTTCAGTGATGCCAGATGTTCGAAACCTTGTACGGCCATGCAGATGACATTAAGTGAATTTCTCTGCCTTTTCACTCATAAAGTGTCGACACAGTAAATTCTTGTCCGACTATAGGCAATTTCGTTTTGTTTTCTTGTTCAAATACATCATCGTCTAGAAGATGAACGTGGGTGCAGCAGCGGGAAGTCGAAAGAGCAGCTGAACGCTGTATGGCTATTTTTTTGTTTTTTAACTCACCGCTTACGAGTTCGTGACTGTTTGGCGGAACGCTACCCTGTTTGTAAATAAGGTCATCTCTCGAAAGAGTCTCTTGAAACTCTTCCGTTAAGCAAGTCTCACACAGTGTAAATGCTGTTTAAGAGTGCCTGCTCCAAAATGGTTGAAATGGTTCTAAACACTATTGGCCTTAACATTTGAGGTCATCAGTCCCCTATACTTAGAACCACTGAAACCTAACTAACCTAAAGACATCACACACATCCGTGCCCGGGGCAGGATTCGAACCTGAGACCGTAGCACCAGCGCCGTTCCGGACTGAAGCGCCTAGAACCGCTCTACCACAACGCCCGGCAAGAGCGACTGCCTTTAACGGTTAAAGAACTATCCTGAACCTTTAACGGTTAAAGAGCTCTCCTGAACTCTATTTTAGTATGTTAATATTACCTAGAGTGGAACACTACTGTAGACGAACTTACATTCATCAAGGAAACTTTTTGTAATTAAGGATCCTTCTTATAATCTTTCTCATAAATGTACTTTGGAAGATTTTTTTTTAATTTCCGTTGGAAAATGTTCTTCGTTAGAGAGGCGTGATATACTTTGGCACAGCAACTACTTATTAGTGAGATCAATTCCTAAATACTGTATTCGAAATAGAATCAACCCATCATGACGTTTTATTTTTCCAAGAACGAAGCGGATAATATTCACAAAAATACTACACTAGTCCAAGGAGACCTATGTGGGTTTATCTCAAATGTCCTCGAAACTGAATAGACGTAAATGCTACTGAATAATTGAGGGAGCACCTGAAACACAAAGCACTTTCAGGTTCCAATATCACACAAAATTTTTGTCGGTATTTGAAGGCAATCATAGTACAGTGAAGGCCAGGGTATGTTGACCATCAAGAAGTGAGCCACAACGCCAAAAGGTTCCTTTTTTCCTTTTTAATCTGCAAATGACGTCCACTGACTGCAACATAAATGTTGTTCAGTAAAGAACTATTGGAAAAAACTGGAGTATAGGAATAGTAAAGAAAGTCTGGATTTTAGGTGATCGTCAACATAGAGGTCAGCAGAAAGGAGAACATGGACGATCGGATAAAAAATATGAAAGATGACGACTGTAGCTGTGTTACAGAAAATCATTCGAAACGATTCAGACTCTAAAATAGGATATCTGGATTGGATGTTGCAGCTCTATCTTCCCAAATAAGAGTTCTGTCACTTATTCATAACGCTTTATCACTGAGTTTGTTCCTTGTGTTTGCGAGTAACTTACATCAGATTTCAGTTATTCGAGCAGCTGCCTTTTTAAGCCTAACTTTCATGCAACAAAATGTTGTGCTAATTCTGAAAATTCACTGACGCTGCAGCATTTTCGTTTCTATATACGCTACTGGCCAATAAACTGCTACACCACGAAGAAATGCAGATGATAAACGGGTATTCATTGGAGAAATATATTATACTAGAACTGACATGTGATTACATTTTCACGCAGCGTGGGTGCATAGATCCTGAAAAATCAGTACCCAGAACAACCACTTCTGGCCGTAATAACGGCTTTGATGGGCCTGGGCATTGAGTCAAACAGAGCTTGGATGGCGTGTACTAGTACAGCTGCCGATGCAGCTTCAACACGATATCACAGTTCATCAAGAGTAGTGACTGGCATATTGTGACGAGCCAGTTGCTCGGCCACCATTGACCAGACATTTTCAATTGGTGAGAGATCTGGAAAATGTGCTGGGCAGGGCAGCAGTCGAACATTTTCTGTACCCTGAAAGACCCGTACAGGACCTGCAACATGCGGTCATGCATTATCCTGCTGAAATGTAGGGTTTCGCAGGGGTCGAATGAAGGGTAGAGCCACGGGTCGTAACACATCTGAAATGTAACGTCCACTGTTCAAAGTGCCGTCAATGCGAACAAGAGATGACCGAGACGTGTAACCAATGGCAGCCCATACCATCACGCCGGGTGACAGGCCAGTATGGAAATGACGAATACAAGCTTCCAGTGTCCGTTCACCGCGATGTCACCAAACACGGATGCTACCATCATGATGAACCTGCATTCATCCGAAAAAATACTTTTTCTGAGATTTCGGCTTACAGCATGGGATACCCATACATCCGATTTTTTAACCCTTCTCATTGCATGAAAATGTGGAACGATGGTTGAACGATCACAGTTCGCCACATTTGCCTGTTCTCGAGTACAATGTCAAGGCTCATTACCGATTAATGCGTCTAAACGATCTTCATCGAACCCCGAAAGCCTTTCTGAACGTGGAGAGTCACTAATGTCAAAACAATCCTCCCTAATCGAGAAAACAATTTTCTTGTCCCGCTCTATCCTTTTATCCCCATTAACGGCGCAAATGATCCTGGCTCCGTCCGCTGTTGTCACCCCTGTAATGAACTCAAACAGATGAATATGCAATAAATGATCCGATATCTTTACGTGGCATCACATCTTCTAACGCCCACAGCTCCACTCACTATCTCCAAAAGATAAAATAACAATACGTAAACTCATATATCAACAGTGAAATACAAATAAAGACTGACAATCGACAAATAAACTCATAGTAGCCGGAGAACCAACATCGAAAACAAAAACTCTATAATCTCATGCACCAACCGAGTATGCTGTCTTCTAATACCAAAGCGTATCGCATTTGAGATGTGGTGCTATAGACGAATGTTGAAAATTAGGTGGACTGATAAGGTAAGGAATGAGGAGATTCTACGCAGAATCGGAGAGGAAAGGAATATGTGGAAAACACTAATAAGGAGAAGGGACAGGATGATAGGACATCTGCTAAGACATGAGGGAATGACTTCCATGGTACTAGAGGGAGCTGTAGAGGGCAAAAACTGTAGAGGAAGACAGAGATTGGAATACGTCAAGCAAATAATTGAGGACGTAGGTTGCAAGGGCTACTCTGAGACGAAGAGGTTAGCACAGGAAAGGAATTCGGTGACGGGCCGCATCAAACCATGATGACCCAAAACAAAAACAAAAAAAAATCGCGCGAGAATCACGATAGTTTCTTTTGCTCAGAGATGACGGAGGCTGTAACTAAACACTCGCTACTTGAAGGGTCACCATGAAAAACCAGTGATCGTAGACCAATGAAACTTTGGTGAAAGATTTGTATGGACACACGGAACGGAAATAACAAATAAACCATTGAAAGAAACACATTTTAATTTACAAATCAAAGAATATCGTGTGTTAATTGCATTCCACGTTTACGCTCGAGGTTATAAACGTCGCTCTGTGTGACGACCATCTACATCCACAACAGCCTGAAAGTTTGTACGAATACCATTTCACAGTTGTTCGCAGCTATTTTCGAACGGCATACCATGCAATGTTGAGCTGTTGTGGCACAGCTCGTCTACTGCTTGAAGATCGCACAGTGCGTCCAGCATTGCCAGCCGTGGCAACATGTACTTCGTCAATAATCAGAAGTGCTTCCCCAAGAAGCAATTCCGAAATCGCCACTTAATTCGTACTTCCGAATAATGTTCTTCAACCTCGGTGCAGAAAGAGGATATCTCCATATGCCATTAATGAGTGAAGATCAGCAGCACTACAGCTGTTGTTTTGGTAAAACAGCTTTACGAGTAGAGTTCTGCTCGCCTTGTGCAGAATGTTGTTGACCGTCTGTAGCTCTAATGCAGACTGATGCTTGTGTTCAATGCTCCGTCGCCATACCAATACTAGCCCTTAACGGTAAGTATGAGGCTAACACTCCCACAAAATCAAATCCGGCAGCGCACATCTGAACTTCATTCCTACCAAGTTTTGTAGCCACATTGTAAAAGTTTTCCATCTCCACTGGCTCAAGCAGCGGAAGTTTAATTATAATCACACTATAGTCTACCAAAGCAGAAAATTCAGCCTAATAGAAGCACTTGAAATTAACAAACACTTAGCCCTAAGTCCCCAGCTGGTTCTAAATGACCAATTGCAACTGAGCCCATCACCACTCTTAAACACAATAACGTAAACCTGCTACTGACCACAAAGTGTCCCAACAGTAAACAAATTCACACCTCAATATAATGTAATATCCCTTATGTGTTTACATTCCCAACTGTTCAAATGGTTCACATGGCTCTGAGCACTATGGGCCTTAACTTCCCAGATCATCAGTCCCCTAGAACTTAGAACTACTTAAACCTAACTAACGTAAGGACATCACACACATCCATGGCCGAGGCAAGATTCGGGCCTGCGACCGTAGCGGTCGCGCGGTTCCAAACCGTGGCGCCAAGAACCGCTCGGCCACTTCGGCCGGCCATTTCTAACTGTAACTCAACTGTAACAATGTAATATTTGGTATTTATTAATGCACAATTTTTCTAATAACAAAAAGTAATCTCTAAAGAAAACATCGCTGTTATACAACCAACAATTAGTGTCCAGTGCAACTGTTCACAACTAATACAAAAAATTGTAATTTTGTAATAATGTGTATTCTAAATAATTCTAATTGTTGTCATACATGGTTCTGACAAACCATAAACTGTGATTTATTATGTTAAAGAACAGTTTTACAGAACAAAAAGTCAAAAGACCAGTTTGACAATTCCAAAGACGATACCACAACTAAAGATCGTAAGTAAGTGTGTTGTATCTTAGCCCAGAATGTTTGGTTCGTAAGAAGACAAGTTCCTTGTAAACAATAGCCAGTAGTTATCTGAAGGTGGCATAATAAGCTGAAAGCTAGTTCATACAAATAAAAATCAGTAGAACAAAAAACCCTCACTACAGTTTATGTATATCGTGACAGGTGGTAAATAAGTGTACGTCCTATACAGCTCATCGTAAAAACAGACTTCCGTCACCTTTCGTGAGGCAAATTGCAGCTTCATCTCGATCTGAGCATAAAGCATAACTCTGCATTAGACTGTAAGAATTTAGTTACGACAGCGGTGCACGCAACGTCACGATCTGCAGCGCGTGCACGTCAGCCACGACTCACGCTGTCACGAGTAACCGCCATCTAACTGTGTAAACTCTGTGCTTTCTTGTTGTCCGAGATGAGATCACTTTAGGCCACACCAAAATGAACAGGGTTAACAATGTTGCAGAAAAACAGTCCAGAAATGTGTGTGTCCCATGTCAAACAATAGAACTGTGGTAAGTGAAATATGGTTTGGTGAAACTATACAGGTCTCTGAAATTTTTGGCCGTTCAGTTGACGAAGAGGGTAGGTAAAGTCGTTACTGATAATTTTTAGAAGCACTTCAAGAAAGTTTACTCTGTGATCTGAGAGAAGTGGACCATTGTCTCCAGTCGAACACATTCGTGATCATCTTTTAGTTGTGTATTATTTCATTATCGACGAGAAGAAAATTTTGATATCAATATACATTACACCGATGTTATACGTATTAGCTCGTACACGGGACTATTTCACGTGTTTTTATGTTTTTATTGTCTTTAAGGATTAATCGTTCATCCAAACCAATAAAATGTTTTGACCATAAATACCACAATTTTTTTTTTCTGTCGACGGCACACTTATTAATTGCGAGAGTAAATAATTGTCAGCTTAAGTGAATGTTTCGATAACAATGGTGTGTTGTTTTACTCTTTCCATACTATATGTTACCTACATCGCCATTTACATTGCTGTACGTTCCAACTAAAATCTCGAACAAGGTCAGCGGCAGAAAGGGTGATGTTGCTATACGAAACGTACGTAGGCGGCCACTCAGTAAACCAATGAGAGTACAGTTTTATTTAACCAGTGAGAGATGAGAGAAAGACGTGATTCCCTCTCCAATAGATCCATGGGAAACGATGAATGTAATGTAATTCAAGGGCTGGAATTGAAATCATTTGATGTTTTTCGCAGTTTGTTCGTAATTTCCTTAAATCTCCGTCACTTCAGCTCCCAGGCATCTTTACCACTTATTGTGGTTCCAGATAGAACTGTAGCCTCGTCCGTAGTGTAGATTAGGTTGAAGCATAGTAGTCTAATATCATGACAAGAAGTTGAGATGTAATTACCGACCAGTCCCAGTCGTTTCTTAGAAGATAGTGACCAGAGATTACAAACGAGTATAACGTCACCTAGTATTGTTGACGGCTATATATCACATCCGCAGCTCGTGGTCTCGCGGTAGCGTTTTCGCTTCCTGAGGACGATGTTCCGGGTTCGATTCCCAGCGGGGTAAGGGAATTTTTCCTCCCTCGGAATGACTGGTTGTTGTTGTGTCGTCTCCATCATCATCATTCATCCCCATTACGATCGGAGGAAAGCAACGGCAAACCACCTCCACTAGGACCTTGCCTCGTAAGGCGGAGCGGGTCTCCCGCGTCCCTCCCCTACGCTCTGTAAAAGGAGTATGGGTCTCATCATCATATGTTACATGTCACAAATTCATTTTTATTGTTGTTTAACTATTGTGACTACGACAGCTGCTTCCTTTTGTAATCCAGTGCCCACTGGTTTTATAGGGACGTAGTGATCTGTCACGGTTGTTTCACATCATTGTTCCGAAGTATGTCATTTGTTTACTGCTCTGTCAGAGCCTACCAACTGCCAATCGTTGACAAACCTTTTTACTTGTCATCACACCTCACGTCAAGCGCTAGCAATGTTACTCCGCTAAAAGGCTAAGTAACGCAACTGCTTAAGACCTACACCTACAATCTAATCAATGGTTCCAGCTGTGAACATCAGCCTGTCCCACCGCCCTTAGGGTATTAGTGGACCAGCGCGTACTATATTCCGAGCAAACATTCCGGAGGTTATCTAAACTCATCTAGCATCGATTTATATGAGAATAACTGTCAAATGATTTTTACCCTTGTAAGTCTGCAAGCTTTACGACAGGAGTCAAAGCCTGTAAGCATCCTCTGCGTTTTACCGGTTGGACTGCTACATTCTTTGTCATATTGTTTATTGAATAAATAAAGGTCCAATTATGGCTGAATATTATAGAGCCACCCCTACACTGCTGTAAATTTCATCTTACGCTGGTTGCACTTTTCTTATTGAGCTGTGCTTTACATTCGAGATCGGGAAGGTCGCAAGACGAACTTGAAATACTACCGCGTCGAGCCTAGGAGATTCCACTGTTCTATAGACTGGATGCAATGGACACCGAAAACCTCGCATTTTGTTAATAAAGTTCAGTGCTGATCACAATCTAGTCCGCTGTCACTAGTGAAAGAGACGTGTACAGTTTTCTTGTATTTTCTCGATAAGAACGACGTGAACACAAAATCGGAAGAACAGTAAGATATTCGCAATTATATTCGCAGTTTCGGCTACATTTCTCACCAAATGTATGACAGGTAACGCAATCACATCCGATAAATGTTGTCTATCTGTTGTGAATATAGTAACTGAATGGTATTATTAATGCAGTGCAAACAGCCTCAGTACCAGAAATATGTTATCCCACTACAGTTCTGTAAAGATGGCTGATTTCCCTCTTGTTTGATAGTGAAGCACTATAATCGAAATGTGGCAACACAATATGAAGCAACAAAAGAGATTTGTTTAGACTGTGTTACAGTACAGTAGTGTTGCGTGGCATCTAACGTCCTACATCTAATACAGTGAAATCTAGATAACTAAGCGGTCTCTTGGACGTCTGTGATACTGTCACTCACTATAGCTAATTGTAACGTAAACACACTCCATTAATTATTCTAGTCTTCCATAAACAACCTCTGCTAAGTCGGAAAGTTGTATTCAGGGTACTTGCCAGTATTGAGCTGGCTGCAGGCACTCAGCTGTCTAACGGTTGGTACGGAACTGAGTGTCCGTGGTACATCGTATTTTGGTTCCTGTCGGCGAAAGATTTTCCCTGTGTGCCGACAATGCGGAAGCAATGTAGTCCGCAGATAACACGCCCCCTAGGGCGGCTGTCCACTCTTTTAGCGGACGTACTGTGGCGCTCCTGTTAGTGACGTTAGCCAGTTTAGTATTTTAAGCCATTGTTTGCAATTACGTGCGTCAAATAAAAGGTGTGAAGTATTTTAAAGTATTGACAAAGTGCCTAAGATCACATTGTCATTTTATCAAAGAAATGTAGCGATAATCCAAAGGAACAGTTATGTAAAGTTCATTGTAGTGCCTAGTTTTTCATTAAATGTTTATAAAACGATGATTCATTATATATAATCGATTCCACAGACCGAACGTGAGAAGAGGGGATAGTGTAACTGGTTAATACAAACCATACACAAATGCACAAAAGTATGTTTTTTAACACAAACCTACGTTTTTTTTTAAATGGAACCCCGTTGCTTTTGTTAGCACATTGAACATGTAAGCAAATACGTAATCAGTGCCGTTTGTTGCATTGTAAAATGTTAATTACATCCGGAGACATTGTAACCTAAAGTTGACTCTTGAGTACCACTCAATTACGGAGTGGAATAGAGTGAGTCCCGACATGTCAGGCCAATAGATGTTCAATGTGGTGGCCATCATTTGCTGCACACAATTGCAATCTCTAGCGTAATGAATGTCGCACACGCCGCAGTATATCTGGTGTAATGTCGCCGCAGGCTGCCACAATACGTTGTTTCATATCCTCTGGGGTTGTAGGCACATCACGGTACACATTCACCGTTAACGTACCCCACAGAAAGAAGTCCAGAGGTGTAAGATCAGGAGAACGGGCTGGCCAATTTATGCGTACTCCACGTCCTATGAAACGCCCGTCGAACATCCTGTCAAGGGTCAGTCTAGTAACAATTGCGGAATGTGCAGGTGCACCATCATGCTGATACCACATACGTCGACGCGTTTCCAGTGGGACTTTCTCGAGCAACGTTGGCAGATCATTCTGTAGAAACGGCTGTATGTTGCAGCTGTTTGGGCCATTGCAATGAAGTGAGGACCAATGAGGTGGTCGCCAATGATTCCGACCATACAGTTACAGTCCACGGTCGCTGTCGCTCTACCTGTCTATGTCCACGGACCAGTAATGCATGTTCCGTAGATTCACTGCCCCGTGGTTTGTGAAACCCGCTTCATCGGTAAACAGGTAGAACTGCAACGCATTCTCTGTTAATTCCCATTGACAGAATTGCACTCGATGATTAAAGTCATCACCATGTAATTGCTGATATAGCAACACATGAAACGGGTGAAAGCGGTGAAGATGCAGTATGACACTACTTTGACTCAGTCCGCCGGCTCTTGCAATGTCCTGTGTACTCATGTTTGGGTTCATGGCAACAGCAGCTAACACACCAACTGCACCCGCTTCTCCTGTGATGGGCCTGTTATAGACCCGTTTGCGTGCTACGACCATACCTGTTGCATACAGTTGGCGATAGGTATTTTGCAATGTGCGGCACGTTGGATGCTCTCTGTCCGGGCACCGTTCTGCATACACCCTGCAGGCTTCAGCTGCATTTCGTCGACACTCGCCATAGATGAGTATCATCTCCGCCTTTTCAGCGTTCGAATACAGCATGGTCACAGTTCCTACAACACTACACTGTCACATACGTCTGGTAACACGGTGTACTATAGTTGGTCTGCGTGCGGAGACGAATGCAGAATAACAATAGCAGCAAGCGCTACATGCGGACACTGCGTCAGCTAGACCAAACCACAACAGTGCACTACAGCCACACTCGTAAACACGGTCATCATCGTAAACATGTCCCTGCAGATGCTGCTCGCCGACCGTGGCCCGTGTTGGTCACAACACGCAATTGAACGTCGGAGGTTTCAGGTGTCAAATTTAGATTACAATATCTCCGGATGTAATTAACATTTTACAATGCAACAAACCGCACTGATTAGTTATTAGTTTATGTGTTCAGATGTGCTAACAAAACTAACGTGGTTCTATTTTAAAAAAACGCAGGTTTGTCTTAAAAAACATACTTCTGTGCATTTTTGTATGGTTTGTATTAAAGAATTACACTAGCTCCTCTGCTCACGTTCGGTCTGTGGAATCGGTTCGTCAGTATTTGATGTTGTTTACGAAATATATCCAGCGGTAACGTTAGATGACTCACCCTGTATAGGGTGTCCCAGCTATCTTTCCCACCCAAAATATCTCTTGAACAATAACAGCTATTGGAAAACGACTTTCACCGGGGGCTGGGGCCCATGGATGTACATATTTTGAAACATTCTAAAACGAAAGTATATGTGTTTTTAACGCAAACTTATGTTTTTTTTTTAAATGGACCTTCTATTGTTTTTCTTCAGCAATCCATAGCATGACAAAGCACATACACAATGGCGTTGATTGCATCGCAATATTCCTATTACATCCCGAGATATTAAGACGCGAATTTGACGCTTGAAACATCCGACTTGCGCTGCTAGCGCACGTCCTGCGGCTCAGACATGAACCCCATGTTGCCAGTAATCGCGATGTGATTGACATGCGTAATCACACTCCCATACTTATCAAGAGGTCCGAAACGAATAATACGGTCTGCTGCCATCCTGCATTAACGTCGTACATTCCAGCAGGTATTTATCCCATAGGCTAGGGGTGATGCGGTTCTGTAACATGTCTGTGTACCGCAACGTTAGTCACAAAGTTAACTTCGCTTATCGTTAATCCGTTACTAAAAAGGTAATGCCATTCAACGTTAAAACTTTACTTTACTGTAGACCTAGTGCAAGAGACAGTTAATCATTCACTCGTAATAGTAAAAATCATGTTGATGGTTTTAGTGAAACGAGCAAGTGGACTAAAAGTTTTACCGTTGTTTAGGTACAAATGTTTTGATTTGGGAAGTTTAGGTAGGACACAGAAGATGAATGTAAACATGTTTAACCAATTAGTTTTATTATCACATAATTATCAATGTTATGTTTATCTAATGCGTTAAATGACAAATTGTTGCAAACAAATGTTTCTTAACATCGCTGGGTAAAATGGCCCTTTGTAGAAACTTCCACTGTGATACCAGCACTACATACTAAACGTAGCGTTCGCATCTCATGCTCAAAGTGATGCCCATTGGCTTGCATACATAGGGTCACTCTGCGGATGAAGGATGCTACTGTTTTCTCTTTGATGGCTGTACAAGCATGAATAATGCGTTGCTTCATGTCCTCTGGTGTTGTTGGTTCATGTTGGTAAACAGCATCCTTCACTGCTCCCCAAAGAAAATAATCCAGCGGTGTAAGGTTCGGAGATCGGGCAGGCCACCTAACTGGGCCACCTCGTCCAATACACCTACCAGGAAACTTACGGTTCAGAAGTCGTCGTCCTCGTAAGGCGTTATGTGCAGGGCATCCGTCATACTGATACCACATGACTATTCTCCGGTTCAGAGGTACGGTGTCCAAGAGAACAGGAAGATTATGTCGTATAAATCTGTTGTCTGCCATTTTGGATGTCATTTATAAAGAAAGATCCGATAATGGTATCTCGAATAATCCCAAACCAAACATTAACTTTCCACGGACGTTGATCCTCTACCTGACGGAGCCATTTTGGATTGTCTGCGGACCAATAATGCATATTCCTCATATTGACAATTCCTTTGTTGGAGAAGGATGCCTCGTCGGTAAAGAGAACATCTGCAAAAAAATTTGGATTAGTCAGTAGTTTTTGCTGAGCCCACCGACAAAATTTTACCCTAATGCGGAAGTCATTTCCATGAAGATCTTGGTGTAAATGAACATGGTAAGGAAGAAATTTATGACGTTTAAGAATACGCTGTGCACTTGATTTCGACACACCAACTTCACGTTCAATTTGACGTGTGCTGATGTGAGGATTCACATCTATGGTAGAGAGCACAGCAACTTCAGCACGTTCATCTGTGCGTGTTCTAGGACGATGTCGAGGTCTTGGATTTAAGCTAATCGTTTCACGTAGACGAGATGTGAGACGACCAAACATCCGGCGCGAAGGCGATGGCTTGTCAGGGAATCGTCTTCTGTACAGTCGTTCTGTCTGAATAGCATTTCGTCCACCTACAACAGGGTACAGTACAGGTATGTAGAGTAAGGTAGAAAACAGACATATTAACTTAATAGTCATAATGTTCGCTAACAGTACTAACAACAAACAACCAATCTCATAACGTATTTCCCGTCAACGTACATTCTCCATAGATCAGCAGCATTTCTACCATATCTTCATGTGTGTACATTATACTGCACAGTATAAGTTCCACAACACAACGTTTATTCACAATGTGTACTACCTCCGAGCCGTCACTAAATTACTCTCATACACGACTACACTGGCAAGCCGTGTACTGCACGCCAAAGCAACAACAAATGGGATACTCGGAGGGTGGTTGAGTAAAGGAGTTTGTATGGGTCGCAAATCATAAACAAGGCGAAGTGGTAACTGTGGCAGTAGTGGGAACTACGTTGGACACTTGAATAGGTAGATTGGTTCAAATGGCTCTGAGCACTATGGGACTTAGTATCTATGGTCATCAGTCCCCTAGAACTTAGAACTACTTAAACCGAACCAACCTAAGGACATCACACAACACCCAGTCATCACGAGGCAGAGAAAGACTAGGTAGAGCCAGGCCCTGAGCGACAGGCACAATGGGTCATATAACGCATTAGATAAACCTTATTTTGGGTGTGCAGGATAAATAAGACAACCTGGCAGGTGTACACCGATCGGTACTGGTTCATATCGTGTACGTAGATACGTAAAACGTGCAAGAGGGAAACCATTATGTTCTTATGAGAGTTGATGGCAGCAGACCGTATTATTCGTTTCGGACCTCTTGATACGTATGAAGGTGTGATTACACATGTCAATCACATCGCGTTTACGGGCAGCATGGGGTTCACGCCTGAGCCTCAGGAAGGGCGCTAGCAGCGCATGCCGGGTGTTTCAAGCGTCAACTTCGCGTCTCAGTATCTCGGGATGTAATGGGAATATTGCGATGCAATCAATGCCATTGTGTATGTGCTTTGTCATACTATGGATTTCTGAAGAAGAAATATAGGAGGTCCATTTAAAAAAACATAAGTTTGTGTTAAAAAACACATATGCTTTCGTTTTAGAATGTTTCCAAATATGTACATTCATTGATACCAGTGAAAGTCGTTTTCCAATAGCTGTTATTGTTCCAGAGATATTTTGGGTGGATAAGATAGCTGGGACATCCAGTATATATATATATATATATATATATATATATATATATATATATATATATATATATATCCTTGACACTTCGTCCTTGTATACTTAAATGTTCGGTGAGCTGCTTTATTTTCATAATATCACCATAAAAAAGAATCTCGTTTTTCATTCAGGTAATCTGATCACTGAGTAACCTTTTAAATTGGAGTCATCATTAACCCCTTAAGGACATGGCAGCAAGAGAGGGGAAGAAAACCAATGTGCACTCCGTGTGCAAACCGGGAGGAGTTATTCCAGATGTGGAAAGGGTCCTTCCGGATGCCATGAAGGACACAGGGTGCCCCTATCTGCAGGTGGTCGCTCATGTCGGCACGAATGATGTGTGTCGCTATGGATCGGAGGAAATCCTCTCTGGCTTCCGGCGGCTATCTGACTTGGTGAAGACTGCCAGTCTCGCTAGCGGGACGAAAGCAGAGCTCACCATCTGCAGCAAGCATCGTCGACAGGACTGACTGCGGACTTTTGGTACAGAGCCGAGCGGAGGGTTTGAATGAGAGGCCGAGACGGTTCTGCGACCGTGTGGCCTGCAGATTCCTCAACTTGCGCCATAGGGAGGTGGGTTTTCCGGTTCCGCTGGATAGGTCAGGAGTCCACTACACGCAGCAAGCGGCTACACGGGTAGCAGGGGTTGTGTGGGGAGGACTGGGCGGTTTTTTAGGTTAGATGGCCTCAGGTAAGTACAGAAAGGGCAACAGCCTCAAAGGGTGCGGGGCAAAGTCAGGACATGCGGGGACCAAGCAGCAATCGGTACTGTAGTTGTAAACTGTCGAAGCTGCATTGGTAAAGTACCGGAACTTCAAGCGATGATAGAAAGCACCGAAGCTGAAATCGTTATCAGTACAGAAAGCTGGCTGAAGCCAGAGATAAATTCTGCCGAAATTTTTACAAAAGCACAGACGGTGTTTAGAAAGGATGGATTGCATGCAACTGGTGGTGGCGTGTTTGTTGCTGTTAGTAGTAGTTTATCCTGTAGTGAAGTAGAAGTGGATAGTTCCTGTGAATTATTATGGGTGGAGGTTACACTCAACAACCGAGCTAGGTTAATAGTTAGCTCCTTTTACAGACCTCCCGACTCAGCAGCATTAGTGGCAGAACAACTGAGAGAAAATTTGGAATACATTTCACATAAATTTTCTCAGCATGTTATAGGCTTAGCTGGAGATTTCAATTTACCACATATATACTGGGACACTCAAAGGCTTAGGACGGGTGGTAGGGAGATTATACTGAGTGCACTATCCGAAAATTACCTCGATAAATTAAACAGAGAACCGACTCTTGGAGATAACATCTTGGACCTACTGATAACAAACAGACCCGAACTTTTCGACTCTGTAAGTGCAGAACAGGGAACCAGTGATCACAAGGCCGTTGCAGCATCCCTGAATATGGAAGTTAATAGGAATATAAAAAAAAAGTGAGGAAGATTTATCCTGTTTAGCAAGAGTAATAGAAAGCAGATTTCAGACTACCTAACAGATCAAAACGAAAATTTCTGTTCCGACACTGACAATGTTGAGTGTTTATGGAAAAAGTTCGAGGCAATCGTAAAATGCGTTTTAGAGAGGTACGTGCCGAGTAAAACTGTGAGGGACGGGAAAAACCCACCGTGGTTCAACAACAAAGTTAGGATACTACTGCGAAAGCAAAGAGAGGTTCACTCCAAGTGTAAACGCAGCCAAAACCTCTCAGACAAACAGAAGCTAAACGATGTCAAAGTCAGCGTAAGGTGGGCTATGCGTGAAGCGTTCAGTGAATTCGAAAGTAAAATTCTATGTACCTACTTGACAGAAAATCATAGGAAGTTCTGGTCTTACGTTAAATCCGTAAGTGGCTCGAAACAGCATATCCAGACACTCCGGGATGATGATGGCATTGAAACAGAGGATGACACGCGTAAAGCTGAAATACTAAACACCTTTTTCCAAAGCTGTTTCACAGAGGAGGACCGCACTGCAGTTACTTCTTTAAATCCTCACACAAACGAAAACAATGGCTGACATCGAAATAAGTGTCCAAGGAATAGAAAAGCAACTGGAATCACTCAACATAGGAAAGTCCACTGGACCTGACGGGATACCAATTCGATTCTACACAGAGTACGCGAAAGAACTTGTCCCCCTTCTAACAGCCGTGTACCGCAAGTCTCTAGAGGAACGGAAGGTTCCAAATGATTGGAAAAGAGCACAGGTAGACCCAGTCTTCAAGAAGGGTCGTCGAGCAGATGCGAAAAACTATAGACCTATATCTCTGACGTCGATCTGTTGTAGAATTTTAGAACATCCTTTTTGCTAGCGTATCATGTCGTTTTTGGAAACCCAGAATCTACTTTGTAGGAATCAACATGGATTTCGGAAACAGCGATCGTGTGAGACCCAATTTGCTTTATTTGTTCATGAGACCCAGAAAATATTAGATACAGGCTCCCAGGTAGATGCCATTTTCCTTGACTTCCGGAAGGTGTTCGATACAATTCCGCACTGTCGCCTGATAAATAAAGTAAGAGCCTACGGAATGTTAGACCAGCTGTGTGGCTGGATTGAAGAGTTTTTAGCAAACAGAACGCAGCATGTTATTATCAATGAGGAGATGTTTACAGACGTTAAAGTAACCTCTGGCGTGTCACAGGTGAGTGTTATGGGACCATTGCTTTTCACAATACATATAAATGACCTAGTAGATAGTGTCGGAAGTTCCATACGGCTTTTCGCGGATGATGCTGTAGTATACAGAGAAGTTGCAGCATTAGAAAATTGTAAAGAAATGCAGGAAGATCTGCAGCGGATAGGCACTTGGTGCAGGGAGTGGCAACTGACCCTTAACATAGACAAATGTAATGTATTGCGAATACATAGAAAGAAGGGTCCTTTATTGTATGATTATATGGTAGCGGAACAAACACTGGTAGCAGTTACTTCTGTTAAATATCTGGGAGTATGCGTGCGGAACGATTTGAAGTGGAATGATCATATAAAATTAATTGTTGGTAAGGCGGGCGCCAGGTTGAGATTCATTGGGAGAGTCCTTAGAAAATGTAGTCCATCAACAAAGGAGGTGGCATACAAAACACTCGTTCGACCTATACTTGAGTATTGCTCATCAGTGTGGGATCCGTACCACATCGGGTTGACGGAGGAGATAGAGAAGATCCAAAGAACAGCGGCGCGTTTCGTCACAGGGTTACTTGGTAACCGTGATAGCGTTACGGAGATGTTTAGCAAACTCAAGTAGCAGACTCTGCAAGAGAGGCGCTCTGCATCGTGGTGTAGCTTGCTCGCCAGGTTTCGAGAGGGTTCGTTTCTGGATGAGGTATCAGATATATTGCTTCCCCCCACTTACACCTCCCGAGGAGATCACGAATGTAAAATTAGAGAGATTCGAGCGCGTACGGAGGCTTTCAGACAGTCGTTCGTCCCGCGAACCATACGCGACTGGAACAGAAAAGGGAGGTAATGACCGTGGCACGTAAAGTGCCCTCCGCCACACACCGTTGGGTGGCTTGCGGAGCATAAATGTAGATGTAGATGTAGAAGAGTATTGGCCTCATTGTACTAGCTGACGTATGTTTTGAAGTGTGGACGTTCAGTGGGTGTTCCCGACCAGTCATAATTTACATATCTGCAAATAAAAACCTACTTTATTTATTTGTAGCTTCCGAAGTCCAACGTTTATTTAGGCAACACTGTATAAAGTTCTTTGCGCATTTCGACGTTGTCTTAAAGCAGCCACATAGAGCAGTACTACTCAGTTACTTCCGCTTTGACCAAACACAAATAAATAGCAGAAGCAAATGCATTCAGAAAGTCATTTACCACACTAAGCCCTATAAGTTAAGTTTTATTTAAAAGCCAAAGTCGTATTTTCGCTTCAGCGACCTGAAGAGGAAAAGACCTTATTAAATAACAACATTAGTTTTTAGTAATTGAAGGAACATAACTTCTCCTGGCTTAATGTTACACAAAGGCAGTTTCACCTACTTTTAAAATTTACTCGTGCAAGCTACAGTACAAATTAATTACGGGTAAGTTATAGTACACGGCGCACCGAAGGAAGTAGCGCAAAAGCAGGAAGAGGTTCGTGTTTATGAGGGCCATCTGAAGGCTGCTGCAGGCAACTGAGAGACGCCAGGGGAATAGTTGTGCCAGTACGGTGGCGGCCTCTCGCGGCATTCGCTGTGTACACCCTTCATGTTACGTAGGACTAACCAAAATCAAACATTAGACAAGTAATATCCTGAACCACCTATATGCATTAATTTGCTTACGTTGAACTAGTTTCGAACTTTGGTATTCTCTTCTAGTCGAACTGCAAATGTGATGGACGTGCATAAATGATGTTCACAATAAGACCATGATGTATCTTTCTAACATGAAAGGTCATGGGAAGGGGTGAGGATAGTATTACGGTATATTTTACTTTGCCATGGTACAAGACTCTGACTTCATTTTTATAAACCTAGACTCTTCTCCACACAGGAATCCCTCAAAATTGATACAATATCAAAGCAAACATCATACGGAAGTGACTGCCTCCTTATTTGTCAGACTTGAATGGCACTCAGCATGATTTCAACGCCTTCCAACGACATGCTGCTTCGGCTCTTCTAAACTGAAGAGCCAAAGAATATAATACACCTGCCTTATATCGTGTAGAGCCCCCGCGAGCACGCAGAAGTGCCGCAACACGACGTGGCATGGACTCGCTTAACATCTGAAGTAATACTGGAGGGATCTGACACTATGCATCCTTCAGAGCAGTCCATAAGAGAACAATGGGTTTGGGATATCTTCTGAACAGCATGTTGCAAGGCAGCCCAGATATGCACAATAATGTTCATGTCTGGGGAGTTTGTTGGCCAGCAGAAGTGTTAAATCTCAGAAGAGTGTTCCTGGAGCCACTCTGTAGGAATTCTGCACGTGTGGGGTGTCGCATTGTCCTGCTGGAATTACCCGCGTGCGTCGGCATTCACAATGGACATGAATGGATGCAGGTGATCAGACAGGATTCTTACGTACGTGTCACCAGTCTAAGTCGTGTGTAGACATATCAGGGGTCTCATATCACACCAAGTGCACACGCCCCACACAATTACAGAGCCTCCACCGGTTTGAACGTTCCACTGCTGACATGCAGGGTCCATGGATTCATGAGGTTGTCTCCATACCCGCACACATCTATCCACTCGATACAATTTGAAACTAGACTCGTTCCACCAGGCAACATGTTTCCAGTCATCAACTCTTCAATGTCGGTGGTGATGGGCTTGGGCGAGGCGTAAAGCTTTGTGTTGTGCAGTTGTCAAGGGTACACGAGTGGGCCTTAGGCTCCGAAAGCCCATATCGATGATGTTTCGCACATTGACACTTGTTGATGGCCCAGCATTGTTATCTGCAACAATTTGCGGAAGGGTTGCACTACTGTCACGTCGTACGGTAGTCTTCAGTTGTCATTGGTACCGTTCTTGCAGGATCTTTTTCCTGCCGCAGCGATGTCGGAGATCTGTTTTGCAGGGTTTCTGATATTCACGGCAGGCTCCTGAAATGGTGGTACGGGTAAATGCCTACCTTGGAGATGCTAGTGTGCCGACTATAACATCAGGTTCAAATTCACATAAATATTGATAACGTGCCATTGTAGTAGCATTAACAGGTCTAACAACTGTGCCAGATACTTGATGTCTTATACAGACACTGCTGACGGCAGCGTCGTATTCTGCTTGTTTACACAAATACGTTTTTGAATAATCATGCAGATATGGGTTTCTTTGGTGATTCAGTTATTTCAGTATTTTGTGTACTGTGTTAGCTGGAATTTGTAGTCCCTCCTATGTCATGTAAACTGATGTAGCTTAATCTTATGTGTTCGGCTGATGCTCCTAACCCCATGTTATTATGGTGTGTTGTTGCTCCTAAACGATAATCTGTCACTGTAAGGTGTCCAGAAACGCTTCCTGTCAATTTAGTTCAGTGCAGATTTTATTCTTTCTACACTCCTGGAAATTGAAATAAGAACACCGTGAATTCATTGTCCCAGGAAGAGGAAACTTTATTGACACATTCCTGGGGTCAGATACATCACATTATCACACTGACAGAACCAAAGGCACATAGACACAGGCAACTGAGCATGCACAATGTCGGCACTAGTACAGTGTATATCCACCTTTCGCAGCAATGCAGGCTGCTATTCTCCCATGGAGACGATCGTAGAGATGCTGGATGTAGTCCTGTGGAACGGCTTGCCATGCCATTTCCACCTGGCGCCTCAGTTGGACCAGCGTTCGTGCTGGACGTGCAGACCGCGTGAGACGACGCTTCATCCAGTCCCAAACATGCTCAATGGGGGACAGATCCGGAGATCTTGCTGGCCAGAGTAGTTGACTTACACCTTCTACAGCACGTTGGGTGGCACGGGATACATGCGGACGTGCATTGTCCTGTTGGAACAGCAAGTTCCCTTGCCGGTCTAGGAATGGTAGAACGATGGGTTCGATGACGGTTTGGATGTACCGTGCACTATTCAGTGTCCCCTCGACGATCACCAGAGGTGTACGGCCAGTACAGGAGATCGCTCCCCACACCACGATGCCGGGTGTTGGCCCTGTGTGCCTCGGTCGTATGCAGTCCTGATTGTGGCGCTCACCTGCACGGCGCCAAACACGCATACGACCATCATTGGCACCAAGGTAGAAGCGATTCTCATTGCTGAAGACGACACGTCTCCATTCGTCCCTCCATTCACACCTGTCGCGACACCACTGGAGGCGGGCTGCACGATTTGGGGCGTGAGTGGAAGATGGCCTAACGGTGTGCGGGACCGTAGCCTAGCTTCATGGAGACGGTTGCGAATGGTCCTCGCCGATACCCCAGGAGCAACAGTGTCCCTAATTTGTTGGGAAGTGGCGGTGCGGTCCCCTACGGCACTGGGTAGGATCCTACGGTCTTGGCGTGCATCCGTGAGTCGTTGCGGTCCGGTCCCAGGTCGACGGGCACGTGCACCTTCCGCCGACCACTGGCGACAACATCGATGTACTGTGGAGACTTCACGCCCCACGTGTTGAGCAATTTGGCGGTACGTCCACCCGGCCTCCCGCATGCCCACTATACGCCCTCGCTCAAAGTCCGTCAACTGCACATACGGTTCACATCCACGCTGTCGCGGCATGCTACCAGTGCTAAAGACTGCGATGGAGATCCGTATGCCACGGCAAACTGGCTGACACTGACGGCGGCGGTGCACAAATGCTGCACAGCTAGCGCCATTCGACGGCCAACACCGCGGTTCCTGGTGTGTCCGCTGTGCCATGCCTGTGATGATTGCTTGTACAGCCCTCTCGCAGTGTCCGGAGCAAGTATGGTGGGTCTGACACACCGGTGTCAATGTGTTGTTTTTTCCATTTCCAGGAGTGTATATGTAGTTCTTTCACTCAGTATCATATCATTCTGCACAAAATTGTCTTGTAACACTAAAATGAAAATGAGTATGTCAGATCCATTAGTTAAGGTGTACAATGTATTTTATATGCCAGGTTCAGTTACATTTGGATATGGTCCTTTTCCAATTACCTCTTATCACGTACTGGTGCAATTCATGCAAAGTGAGCCATAAGCCGATCCTGTGTAATGTTACCTATCATTTTATGAATTTTACAGTTAATTAAACGTCTGGCGTTATGCTCAATTCATAAAATGTGAGCAGTTAAGAGATCAAGTAGTAGGTGAATGTGAAATTTTGCTTTCATAATGGTTACAAACAAGCTAGGTTAATAAGAGGTATCCACATTCTGACCTATTCATTCACACATATTCTTTTACTGGAATGCTAAAAGAACAACATTAGAATTGTTATTAACTGCTGCAGAAAGTTTAATATAATAACAAACTATCTTTAGATACTATCACACTTTAACAGACGTTAAGAGTTGATGTAAAACTTACAGTAGTTGATATGCAGTTATCATGAATTTCTTTGTCGTCAACAAAGACCATAATTTTAAATCCAAGCGTATTGGCCAATCCATTTCAGTTACTACCTTCGTCAATGACATGTTGTGTACATCATTTGCACAATCTGTTCGCTACTAATCAAAAATTTTGAGAATAGGTTTTCCTGTAATCTCCACAAATACTTGCTTCTGTAGCGTTGGACAGAAGTCAACCGTCTCCTACATCTTCATTGTTCGACTGGCAGATAAGTATACAAATGACACATAAAAAGTATTTATACATAATGTGGGCTGTTTGGGTTGTTTTTACACAGCAAATTAATCAATTTGAGGGAGAACTCCCTGGTCAGGAAACGAATGAAGGGCTACACAGCCAACGTATTTTAGGGTAACTGTGCAAATGGAGTTTGAAGATCTCGAATTCGTTCTTTGTATGACGCAAGAAACAAATTTATTAAGTATGTTGTTGCTAACGTTCATTAACAGGCTGATGCGATCTCGTATTCCGTTCACATATTTGTATTTCCCCACTGCATATGAAGCTTCTTTCGTTTTATACATCAGTTCTTCAGTTACACCAGATCCCTTCCAGAACAAACTTATTAATTTCTTCAGATTGTGGTTGGTTTCTTATCCAAGTGTACGACTTATGATATGTACTCTGTATTTCTTTTTCACCGGCAACTAATTCTTCCTACACACAACATTTTACTTCACATTCATTTCCGGTGTTTATCTCTTCTGGATTTCTGTGATTTCCTCAGCTACAGTTTGTTATATTTTGATAGGCTTCTCTTTGCTATAGTTTCTTTGATTTAAGTGAAACTGCTCGTCATGAAGTCTTCTTCCAGAACTTCTCTTTATTAATTCTTAGCTCAAACCGCACCTTATCCATCCAGTCACCTCCCAGGATAAAGGGTGTTCAAGGAAAATGAATTGTATTCATGCAGGAGATAGTATCAGTCAACCTATATACAAAATTTACATACACATGTTTTTCTGGAAACAAAAAAGGGTTGAGATTTAGACCGTTCTGTCCTGTAGTAGCAATATATGTGTTGGCACCACCAATGTTTCACGTCGTTCCCACCGATTATTCCACAACCTTTAACCCACCTACTCGGAGAATCAAGAACTGCAAACACACGTGCCTGCCGTCAGTTTTGGTCAGATGCATTAGACACATGTTACTGGAAAATGCACAAATTGCCAATGGGCGTGGCATGTGCTGCGTCTGTGGCTAAGCGCTTACAAGAAGGCAACCAGTCACTCACCTCCATCATGTGGGAGGCCAAGTCTAAAGTCCCTAGAGCCAGCTTAAATACAGGCATGCCCATCATCGTCCAACCCTTGCCTAGCGTATTAAATATCCTGGGCAGAAACCAAACAGACGGGTTTGTTGTCTACAGACTCTGTAGTAGCTGCATCAATGCGCTGTGACTACGTTTATATGGTACACTGGAATGGAACACCGCTTCACATCGAGCTACCCATGGATGAGTTGTCTGGGCTTTGCATTGACCACTACCATGGTCCACCTATCAGACTCTCTTGGAACCTCCAGCAGCCTGATATCCAGCGCCAGCAAGTTGACTTATCTTAGATTGCTTCCGATGGTACGTGGAGTGGCCCGCAATTGGCATCATGATACATCGACACTTGGCCTCTACCACAGTGGACCGGCAAGACTTTGGTATAATGGCAAAACATAGTGCTCAAGAAAACATACAGTTAGTGGGATATTAACTGAGACATTTAATGGCTGATATCCACAGGGCTTATCGACTCTCCCCCACTTCAAGGCAGAGACTTGATTAACAGCTATTTATTGTGGCTGTGTAGTTGAGATCCAAAGAAGGAGAACAGAAGCTATTACGTTTTCATAATGAACTTGTTATTCATAGTCTACTGGAAATCAGATTTCGTCATGTCTGACCTGGCATAGATCATGATAGCATACACCAAAACTTTCAAGTATTTTTATAGCCATAATTCCTAAGATTACCATTAAGCGAATGGAAGGTAATACTGTTGGACACGCTTAACATTCGACTACGGTGCTGTTGTACAAGGCTTAGAGAAAGAATTTCTGACCCATCATACAGAAACTCAACCAGTTTCATTTTGTAAAAGTAGCACAGAAAATAGGGTTTTCGCGATGTTAACGTTATTCAGTGCCACGGGTTGTTTGCTACGCAGCAGCTGCTGTATATGTACCCTTGCAAAATACATCCACACAAGTCTGCCTATCACATTTTCTGTTCACACATTGAGGCTAGACGGCATCTGAAGCTTTGCTTTCACGATACTTTCAGGAATTGCAATGACCCACATGTGTTTATTGGGATCATTTATTATTCCATTCTGTGTGCATCCCACCTCAGCAGAAAATAATTTTCAAATCATGAGCAGCTGACTTGTCACGCACTTCTTAGAAACCACTGGAAGAAGTGTAATCCAGTATTGTAGTCTCAAAGCTATAATGGACTGGATACAGAGCAAGCGATGTGAATTAAAGAAAATTCTGACGCATGCTTCATTATGCAAGAGCATGGTGGATGCTTTTATAAGCTGCAGTTCTTCGCACACTTATTTAATACACTCCTGGAAACTGAAATAAGAACACCGTGAATTCATTGTCCCAGGAAGCGGAAACTATATTGACACATTCCTGGGGTCAGATACATCACATGATCACACTGACATAACCACAGGCACATAGACACAGGCAACAGAGCATGCACAATGTCGGCACTAGTACAGTTTATATCCACCTTTCGCAGCAATGCAGGCTGCTATTCTCCCATGGAGACGATCGTAGAGATGATGGATGTAGTCCTGTGGAACGGCTTGCCATGCCATTTCCACCTGGCGCCTCAGTTGGACCAGCGTTCGTGCTGGACGTGCAGACCGCGTGAGACGACGCTTCATCCAGTCCCAAACATGCTCAATGGGGGACAGATCCGGAGATCTTGCTGGCCAGGGTAGTTGACTTACACCTTCTAGAGCACGTTGGGTGGCACGGGATACATGCGGACGTGCATTGTCCTGTTGGAACAGCAATTGCCCTTGCCGGTCTAGGAATGGTAGAATGATGGGTTCGATGACGGTTTGCATGTACCGTGCACTATTCAGTGTCCCCTCGACGATCACCAGAGGTGTACGGCCAGTGTAGGAGATCGCTCCCCACACCATGATGCCGTGTGTTGGCCCTGTGTGCCTCGGTCGTATGCAGTCCTGATTGTGGCGCTCACCTGCACGGCGCCAAACACGCATACGACCATCATTGGCACCAAGGCAGAAGCGACTCTCATCGCTGATGACGACACGTCTCCATTCGTCCCTCCATTCACGCCTGTCGTGACACCACTGGAGGCGGGCTGCACGATGTTGGGGCGTGAGCGGAAGACGGCCTAACGGTGTGCGGGACCGTAGCCCAGCTTCATGGAGACGGTTGCGAATGGTCCTCGCCGATACCCCAGGAGCAACAGTGTCCCCAATTTGCTGGGAAGTGTCGATGCGGTCCCCTACGGCACTGCTTAGGATCCTACGATCTTGACGTGCATCCGTGCGTCGCTGCGGTCCGGTCCCAGGTCGACGGGCACGTGCACCTTCCGCCGACCACTGGCGACAACATCGATGTACTGTGGAGACCTCACGCCCCACGTGTTGAGCAATTCGGCGGTACGTCCACCCGGCCTCCCACATGCCCGCTATACGCCCTCGCTCAAAGTCCGTCAACTGCACATACGGTTCACGTCCACACTGTCGCGGCATGCTACCAGTGTTAAAGACTGCGATGGAGCTCCGTATGCCACGGCAAACTGGCTGACACCGACGGCGGCGGTGCACAAATGCTGTGCAGCTAGCGCCATTCCACGGCCAACACCGCGGTTCCTGGTGTGTCCGCTGTGCCGTGCGTGTGATCATTGCTTGTACAGCCCTCTCGCAGTGTCCGGAGCAAGTATGGTGGGTCTGACACACCGGTGTCAATGTATTCCTTTTTCCATTTCCAGGAGTGTATTTACATTTTACGTGCCTTATCACTCGATCCTCATATCAGTATCCGGAGCTAAAGCTAATACCACATCTCGAAAGCACAGATAAAAAGACACACCTGACACTTTTTATGCTAGAGTTATGATGTTAACATGAAAGTTAGAAAGGTATGCTGGAGATTATACAGATAAACCTTTTTCAAACCTGGTTGTCTCATTGGGCGCCTTGCCAGTCCATCATATCGTAGTAATATCCGCATTTTACACTGTGAACGTCAATATAGACCTGCTAATTCCTTTCCTGTGCTTTCATATGTTGGAGTAGCTTTGTTTTTTTTTTTTTTTTTTTTTTTTTTTTTTTTTTTTTTTTTTTTTTATACCGTACACTACAGCATGAAAGTGGTTCAAATGGCTCTGAGCACTATGGGACTTAACTTCTTTGGTCATCAGTCCCCTAGAACTTAGAACTACTTAAACCTAACGAACCTAAGGACATCACACACATCCATGGCCGAGGCAGGATTCGAGCCTGCGACCGTAGCGGTCGCGCGGAGCAAAAACTGTAGCGCTTAGAACCGCTCGGCCACCCAGGCCGGCACTACAGCATCATCAGCCTTCCGCGGTCTAACTGTATTGGTGAGCCAGTAAATATAAACCATAGGGCAGTGACACTTCTTCACTACAATAGACTTTGGAGGTGTGGCAGTGGGACTTGGAGACCCATACCACCTTGCAACGGTGACAGTACTCTTCCGTCCGGCATAAAAACTTCGTCCGACATGGGCAGGTAGGATTGGAAAGTAGTGGACGTGAAAGGAGGGCTAGTCCTGCTAAGGGAGGCAGCTGTGGTGGGCATGATAGGTCCAGCACTAGTCCTGCTCAGAAGCCGATTCCTCTCGGATGGTCAGTGGAACTGGATGGCGATGCCAGCGACGTGGATGTGTAGTCCCAACGTGGTGTAGCCCATCCATAATGTCCCGTAGGCAGTCACTTTCTCATAGAGCCGCCGCACTTTGTTGCATATGGTCTCCTTGAGGGGGACGATATCTGTTTCCGCATTGGAGAGTCACAATCCTCGTGAGTGGTGGGGAGTGCAGGCTCCACCTCAGACCCTTGTTCTGCAGGCACTGCAACGTCCACATCCTGGTGACACTAATCGTGGCCCATGCAGTGGAGCCTTACATGAAGGCAGGCAGGATAACTGCCCAGTAGAGCTTGGTAGGCAGGTTAACTTCCCTGCTGTGGAAGAGGGGGCACAAGGCCCTGGTAAGCTTTTGCCCCTTCTTGGCGACATACTATGCATGACACTGGAACAGCAGCTTGAGGTCCATCCGGACCCCAAGTTAAGTGGTCATTGGGGTCCAGGGCACCTGCAATCGAAATATTGCGGCGGAGGTACTGGGCGCCATTTCGCGAAATGGACTCCAGATTTTTTGTTGTTGTTGTTTGTTCCGGTACCAGGCGATGGTAGCGTCCACCTGTCGTTGGAGGTGGACGATGACGGCGTCAGTGATACGTCCAGTGGTATAGAGTGCTGTGTCATCAGCATATTGTGCCAGATGGCAATCGCTGATGACCAGCATATCATTCATGTAGATGTTAAAAAGAATGGGTGATATTACGGATCCCTGTGGAGTGCCAGTTGTCAATGGGCAAATGCCAGAACGCATTCCCCAGTGAGCCACGAGGAATGTCCTACTGCAGAGGAAGTCATTTACAATCTTCACACAGATATCCAATATATGGGTCTGTGTCAGCATCTTTTGCATGAGGTTGTCGGTCCATATCTTATCGTAGGTGTTCTGCAACTCCATAAAAACGGCAGCAATCGGCGGCGTTGAAGCCTTTGCTGACGTGTTCACTGATTCAGAAGACCTGAAGTTCGGCAGAGAGGTGCGTGTAAAGCCGGACTGTTCAGGTTGGATTGTCCCAGCTGCCGCCAGAGGTTGGGAAAGTCACCATTTCAAGGGCCTTCTCCATGATGTTTAACAGGCTGATGGGCCTGTTGTTGGTGGGGACAGTAGTGTCCTTGAACTGCTTGGGAACTGCAATGAGCTTTGCTTGCTTTCACTGAGAGGAAAAAAGGCCTGATGTGAGACAACCATTTAATATCTTAGTGAACAAGAGTAGAGGGATTTGCAATAGGTGGAAAAGATGTTCATTTAAAATTCTGTGCAATCCAGGGGCTGACCGGCCACGTTTCCGTCGTAGGATCCGCTGCACTTATGCTATGAACGTCAAGTGGGGGGCAGACTGAGGTGGACAGGTGCGAAAAGCGGCAACAGCTGTCCAGACATAGTGTTCGTCCTGCAGTTCATCTGGTGAAAGGTCCTGGACAATGAAATGGTTTTGGGCCTTAAATGCATTTCCACAATTTGGATGGTGTCATACGACAAGCCCACTGCCATGCGAATAGGATGGGCAGTCGCTGGCATAGAATGTCGCAGGGCGTGAATGACAGCCCAGTCAGACTTATGGTGTAGGAGGAATGTGGACATGCGGTGCTCCCATTGTTCAGACGTCCAGTCGCCGAGCCAGCGGCAGAATTCGCACTAGAGGCGCCTCATGTGGCGTTTGTCCTGAGGATTGCGGAACTGCTTCCACTGCTGGCAGTAATGGTTCTCTTGCGCTTTCAATTCCCGTAACAGGGGAAGCAAATCGTCCAGGGGGGTTAAAGCTCGACAGACCATAGACTGTGCAAAAGTGTCCTCCTGGTCAAGGAGGAGGCGGCTTTTGGGGTTAGAGACCCGAGAATACTTAGCTGGTGATTGGCATTGAGATCCGCCCCAATAATGAGCTTGTTGAAGGATGTCAACATGCGAAGGTCTGGGTTTAGAAGTAAACTTCTGTGAAAGTAACGGCACCAAGGTGTGTGGAAATGGTAAGCACTGTGGCCTCTATGTGTTCCAATGGCTGGATAAACCTCCTGGGTATGGACAAGAGCGTTGTTGAGGATCACAGCAATGCCCCCATCACGGTAGTCAAGGCAGTCAGAGCAGTAACACACCATGTTGCGAAGGCAAAAATCCTCTGCTGGTTTAAGGTGTGTTTCTGTGACCAGTAAAATATCCACACCATGGTCATAGAGGAAGGCGTTCAGCTCTGTCTTCATCTGTTTAATGCCATTGGCATTAAAAATGCAGGTGACAAGATCCCAAAGGGGCTGGTGGGGTTGTAGTGGTCGAGTCGCCGTTATAGCAATATTTGACATTGCCCTTACACGAGGGCGATGACTTTGGAGAGCCTTCCTCCGACCGACTGGCTTTATGGGCAGTGTTACGAATAACAGACCAGATTTTTGGTCGCATGAAGAAGGAGGCGACCTGGAGGATGTCGCACATGTCCTCCAGAAAGGACGTCTCTTCCGCCGCCACGGGAGGAAGGCCCCAGCTACGCTGCTTGCACCTGAGGCAGGTAGGTGTGGCTGTACTAGTAGCCAGAGTTGAGGCGGGGGCAGAAGTCTGGAATACAGCCACAGTTTGATTAGAGGGCTGCAGCTGGCTTCTGTAGTGGGTGTGCAGGGGACGCCATCATGGAAAACGGACAATGAGTGGGAGACTGGGCTGCAGCTGCAAAGGAGGACTTGGGAGTCTGGGTAGAGGGGGAATAGGTGCCTCAGAAACTTCCAGTGTCTGACTGGCTGGTCCCACAGCAGTTTCTGAGGGAGGTGCACCAGGCTGGCCCTGCAAAAAAAAAAAAAAAAAAAAAAAAAAAAAAAAAAAAAAAAAAAAAAAAAAAAAGTTGAGGGTGTCCCGTTGTGGTGGGAGGGGGGGGGGGGCGATTCAGCCATTTGATTCGTTCTTGATTTCTTTTTGGGAGGATGTGAAGACTTCAATGCCTTATGGTAAACAGGGCACTCCCTCCAGGATGCCATGTGGTGGGGATTGTGGCTCCAGCCCAAACACCTAGTGCATGTAGGTTTCTCCGAGGTGGGGAGTGTGCAGTTCTGCACTAAGTAAGGGCTGACACACTTAACACACCACAATAGTAGGGAGCAGTAATTCCCAGTATGCCGTAGACGCTGGCATTTGCGAGAGATGACGGGCCCATTTTTGCCCAGGTACGGTTCAGTCCGGACCTTCATGTACAGAAGGTACTGGGTTTGGTAAATTCGCTCTACATCTTCCCTTTGGCAAAGGGAGATGACATGGGTAGGGCAGGGTATCAATGTCCAGACCCCAGGAACTCTCTTGCTGTACTGGTGGACCAAAGGATCCTCAAAACGGGGCCAAAGCCGTTCCTCCTTGACCTCCCCTGCTGTAACTTCTGGGGGCAAGTCCTCGATGACGGCTTTTGGTCCGGCGATTGCCTGACGTCTGGTGGGTAAAGTAAGGCATCGCTCTTGTTTTGACAAATTCGAGAATGGTAAGATAGTCGTCCCTTCTGTCAAGCAGGTATTTCACATGATCCTTTTGGTATACAGCCTGCAACTGGCCGAAGATGTATATTTAGTGACATTATACACCACAATAGGGGTATCTTCTCTTTCTTCAGAGGGCTGGTTGGTGTCTCCTGCGAAGGAGGGTCGGGAAGAGGAGTCATGTTCACATCCACCGGACCATCCGGTGCGGTGTCACCTGGGAGGGAGGCATCAGAGCTCGATCCGCGATCACCACGGCACGCGTGGGCGGACGAGCGCCTGGAGTGTCTGGAGCAACGGCCAGAGGACGTTACAACTGGGTCAGGTAGCCCAGAAGACTCGCCACGGTGGTGGAACAACGGAGAGAGAGGTGCACTCATAGGTACAGCCAGATGGTGGTCAGACACAGTCGAGGTGGCCGCCGCCTCATCACGAGAAAGATCAATTACTAAGTGACCAGAGGAGTCGTCGGACGACGACGACACTGAAGAACAGTCACTGACACGCGACGGTGGACAGTCGTCACGGGGGTCGATTTCAGTGCTACTGGTATCCTCTGGCGATTTGTGGCGGTTGCCCCAATTCAAACGATCCTTCGCCCGCTTCGAGGTTGGCGGAACACCAGGCGCGATCGGAAGCCGGGGTGAGCAACCACTCCGACGCGATTCACCAGAAGGGCAGGCGGTGGACGTGTCGTAGGACCGCGGAGGTTGCTACGCGGACTTCTCCACGGGTGACATGGGTCCACCTGACGTAGCCAGGGACCCAGCACGAAAGGACTACGCACACCGAAAACGTTCCAGCTAATCTGGGGCGAAAACTACGAAACATCAATGTCAGAAAGACAGATCGGCAACGCTAATATACGGTGAGACGTACAACGATACGACAGAGAAACGCACGCATATAATAAAACACTTACAGGTATCCAACCTGTAGCACGAGTAGCTTTGTAATTCTTCCCTTGTATAAAACATTGGTTGGCATTCTATCATCATACTCAATATTATACAGACTGTATTATTGCCTCATTCATGTGAGCATGAACACATTGAATACATTTGAAAACATACAGGATATATCAAAAATAATCATCCGATTTCAAAATATCGTTACTATTATGTTATTTGAGATATGTGCATGAACAACACACTGTTGGAAAGAGCAGACTCGCGAGTTTTACATGGTACCCGATAGGTAGCAGCAGTGTGCGTCCACTTCAGTTCTAGTAAAAACGGTGTCGGGACAACAGAAACCGTTTTGTGTTCTACGTTTTGCGCAGTGCGGGTCAGTAATAACAGTTCAGCGTGGCTTTCGTACTAGGTATGGTGTGGATCCTCCAACACCACAGAGCATTAGACGATAGCATAAAGCAGTTCCGAGGAACAGATTGTTTGTGTACAGGCAAATCGCCCGGTCGTCCCCTAGTGTCTGACAAAGCCGACATAGTTTCACAAAAGTTCGCAGAAATCCATTCGCCGTGCAGCTCGACAGGTCAATATGTTCCCGATCGCCGTCTGGCGTTTGTTGCATCGACGTTTATACATGAAACCGTACAAAATTTAGCTACTGCAAGCTGTTTGTGAAAGTGGCAAACAACAATTTGTCAAGTTCCGTAATTTAGTTCTTGGCAAGATGGAGGTGACAGTTTCTCTCCATGCTTAGTGTTCAGTGACGAGGCAACCTTGTCTTTAAAAGGAAAGGTGAACCGTCATAATGTGAGAATGTGGGGTACGGAACAGTCACATGAAGTTGTACACATGAGAGGACTCGCCATAGTTTAATGAGTTTTGTGCAGTTTCAAGGGAAAAGTATGTTCCAGTTTTCTTTGCCGAGAACACTGTTACAGGAAGTACATATCTCCATACGCCTCATAACTTTTCCACAGTTGGAGACTGATTCAAACGACTTCAATTACCAGCAGGATGGTGCACCGCCACTGTGGCATCTGGAGTTGCGAGAATTTTTAAATCCGAGGGTTACTGAATGACGGATCGCTCGTACTAGACAAAACTATTCACCATTACATTAAGGGCCTCCATGGTCATCGGACCAAACTCTATATGATTATTTATTGTGGGGATTTACAAAAGACTGTTTATGTGCCTCCGTTACCAACAACAATGAACGACACTGACACATCGCATAACAGTAGCTCTGGAAGCTCTAACTCAAAGACATGCTTGCTGCAGTGTGGAAACTATTTGAATACCGCACTGACTTTGCCGTGTATCTCAAGAAGGGCATATTGAACACCTATTAAAAGGTACCAAAAAATAACTTTTTGAGTTTCCCATTCATCAAAATACAAAATTCATTGTATATGTTCACTCATTTCAGAAACATAGAGTCGCAAATCGGATGATACTGTTTCGTGCATCTTGCATTTCTTGGGTTACTTTGTCCTACATAAAAACCATTGACCAGTGAAGCTGTGCCAGTCTTCTGGGTGGAGCATTAATACTTCCGAAGTGCAAAATCGACGAGCCTACGGAATACGTAAACTATGGTTGATTGTAAGGGATAACTTGATTACAGCCTTCCCCCGGTATCATCAAAGCGTAATATCTTTATTCGATGTTGTTGCGCAGTGCAGCTGGTCGTCGCTTACTGCCACGCACGATATTTTTGTTCAGGAACCCGCCATACATCTTACAACGAATAATTCACTCTATGTCAGCGATCAGATTATTTAGCTTTCATAACAGAACATACATCTTTGAAATTAACCATATTTATATTCGATTTTGTTTCATCTTACCTTTTGTAAGAACAATGAAAGGATTAAGTTTTCATCTTCTTGTTAACCTTTTGTATCCAGCCCGTCATCCTGGAAGATCCTGTATATCTTATTATCAGTAATTTGATTGTAATGATAAGTATACATTAATTAATCTAGTTTTCATTTATCAACAGAATAATCATTTCCTTCTGCTAATATTATCTGTTGTTGTTGTTGTGATCTTCAGTCCTGAGACTGGTTTGATGCAGCTCTCCATGCTACTCTATCCTGTGCAAGGTCCCAGTACCTACTGCAACGCACATCCTTCTGAATCTGCTTAGTGTAGTCATCTCTTGGACTCCCTCTACGATTTTTACCCTCTACGCTGCCCTCCAGTACTAAATTGGTGATCCCTTGGTGCCTCAGAAAATGTCCTACCAAACAATCCCCTCTTCTGGTCAAGTTGTGCCACAAAGGTCTCTTCTCCCCAATCCTATTCAATACTTCCTCATTAGTTATGTGATCTACCCATCTAATCTTCAGCATTCTTCTGTAGCACCACGTTTCGAAAGCTTCTATTCTCTTCTTGTCCAAACTATTTATCGTCCATGTTTCACTTCCATACATGGATACACTCCATACAAATACATTCAGAAATGACTTTTTGATATTCAAATCTATACTCGATGTTAAAAAATATCTCTTCTTCAGAAACGCTTTCCTTGCCAATGCCAGTCTACATATTATATCCTCTCTACTTCGACCATCATCAGTTATTTTGCTCCCCAAATAGCAAAACTCCTTTAGTACTTTAAGTGTCTCATTTCCTAATCTAATTCCCTCAGCATCACCCAACTTCATTCGACTACATTCAATTATCCTCGTTTTGCTTTTGTTGATGTTCATCTTATATTCTCCTTTCAAGACACTATCCATTCCGTTCAACTGCTCTTGCAAGTCCTTTGCTGTCTCTGACAGAATTACGATGTCATCGGCGAACCTCAAAGTTTTTATTTCTTCTCCATGGATTTTAATACCTACTCCAAATTTTTCTTTTGTTTCCTTTACTGCTTGCTCAATATAAAGAATGAATAACATCGGAGAGAGACTACAACCCTGTCTCACTCCCTTCCCATCCACTGCTTCCTTTTCATGTCCCTCTACTCCTATAACTGCCATCTGGTTTCTGTACAAATTGTAAATAGCCTTTCGCTCCCTGTATTTTGCCCCTGCCACCTTTAGAATTTGAAAGAGAGTATTCCAGTCAACATTGTCAAAAGCTTTATCTAAGTCTACAAATGCTAGAAATGTAGGTTTGCCCTTCCTTAATCTAGCTCGTAAGATAGGTCGTAGGGTCAGTATTGCCTCACGTGTTCCAATATTTCTACGCAATCCAAACTGATCTTCCCCGAGGTCGGCTTCTACTAGTGTTTCCATTCGTCTGTAAAGAATTTGCGTTAGTATTTTGCAGCTGTGACTTATTAAACTGATAGTTCGGTAATTTTTAGATCTGTCACCACCTGCTTTCTTTGGGATTGGAATTATTATACTCTTCTTGAAGTCTGAGGGTATTTCGCCTGTCTCATACATCTTGCTCACCAGCTGGTAGAGTTTTGTCATGACTGGCTCTCCCAAGGCCGTCAGTAGTTCTAATGCAATGTTGTCTACTCCGGGGGCCTTGTTTTGACTCAGGTCTTTCAGTGCTCTGTCAAACTCTACACGCAGTATCGTATCTCCCATTTCATCTTCATCTACATCCTCTTCCATTTCCATAATATTGTCCTCAAGTACATCGCCCTTGTATAGACCCTCTATATACTCCTTCCACCTTTCAGCTTTCCCTTCTTTGCTTAAAACTGGGTTTCCATCTGAGCTCTTGATGTTCATACAAGTGGTTCTCTTATCTCCAAGGGTCTCTTTCATTTTCCTGTAGACAGTATCTATCTTACCCCACGTGAGATAAGCCTCTACATCCTTACATTTGTCCTCTAGCCATCCCTGCATAGCCATTTTGCATTTCATGTCGATCTCATTTTTGAGACGTCTGTATTCCTTTTTGCCTGCTTCATTTACTGCATTTTTATATTTTCTCCTTTCATCAATTAAATTCAATATTTCTTCTGTTACCCAAGGATTTCTACTACCTCTCGTCTTTTTACCTAATTGATCCTCTGCTGCCTTCACTACTTCATCCCTCAAAGCTACCCATTCTTCTTTTACTGCATTTCTTTCCCACATTCCTGTCAATTGCTCCCTTATGCTCTCCCTGAAACCCTGTACAACCTCTGGTTCTTTCAGTTTATCCAGGTTCCATTTCCTTAAATTCCCATCTTTTTGCAGTTTCTTCAGTTTTAATCTATAGGTCATAACCAATAGATTGTGGTCAGAGTCCACATCTGCCCCTGGAAATGTCTTACAATTTAAAACCTGGTTCCTAAATCTCTGTCTTACCATTACATAATCTATCTGATACCTTTTAGTATCTCCAGGCTTCTTCCATGTATACAGCCTTCTTTTATGATTCTTGAACCAAGTGTTAGCTATGATTAAGTTGTGCTCTGTGCAAAATTCTACCAGACGGCTTCCTCTTTCATTTCTTTGCCCCAGTCCATATTCACCTACTACGTTTCCTTCTCTCCCTTTTCCTACTACCGAATTCCAGTCACCCATGACTATTAAATTTTCATCTCCCTTCACTATCTGAATAATTTCTTTTATTTGATCATACATTTTTTCAATTTCTTCGTCATCTGCAGAGCTAGTTGGCATATAAACTTGTACTACTGTAGTAAGTGTGGGCTTCGTATCTATCTTGACAAGGAAGAAGGAGAAACATATGCAGATTTACCAAAATCCTTATTAGCCAATTCCGAAATATGGTAAGTGCGAAAGGCAATAATGTCTCTGTCAACAAAACTTTCAAGTCCAGCAACACTTGGTACTCCAGTACCTCCTCGAACAATGGCAACAGTAAACCATCCGTTACCATGACCAAACGTATCGTTTATATCTAAACTAAAATTAAGTCTACAACCGACGAAAACAGAAGGACCATCCAGCAGAGCTTGTGTAGCGACAGACTTAACTGGAATACGATTCTTCTTGTCTCGAGCTGTTGTAGCAAATTCGATGTTCTCGATGGTCTTGTAGACTGTTTGTTTAGAACATATTCACATACACCTTTGCCTTTAACCCAAATGAATACAGATTCGTTAACAGATCTTTTCCTCCTGTTACGAGTATACAATGACAAGGAAGAAGGAGAAACATGCAGATTTACCAAAATCCTTATTAGCCAATTCCGAAATATGGTAAGTGCGAAAGGCAATAATGTCTCTGTCAACAAAACTTTCAAGTCCAGCAACACTTGGTACTCCAGTACCTCCTCGAACAATGGCAACAGTAAACCATCCGTTACCATGAACAAACGTATCGTTTATATCTAAACTAAAATTAAGTCTACAACCGACTAAAACAGCAGGACCATCCAGCAGAGCTTGTGCAGTGACAGACTTAACTGGAATACGATTCTTCTTGTCTCCAGCTATTGTAGCAAATTCGATGTTCTCGATGGTCTTGTAGACTGTTTGTTTAGAACGGCGGCGATATCTTCTGTAAGGCATCTTGGTGCTGTTTGTAGTAGCTTACCCGCATTCATATTTTCCTATTCATTATTAAATCTACTCCTGCATTACCCCTATTTGATTTTGTGTTTATAACCCTGTAGTCACCTGACCATAAGTCTTGTTCCTCCTGCCACCGAACTTCACTAATTCCCACTATATCTAACTTTAACCTATCCTTTTCCCTTTTTAAATTTTCTAACCTATCTGCCCGATTAAGGAATCTGACATTCCACGCTCCGATCCGTAGAACACCAGTTTTCTTTCTCCTGATAACGACATCCTCTTCAGTAGTCCCCGCCCGGAGATCCGAATGAAGGACTATTTTACCTCCAGAATATTTTACCCAAGAGGACACCGTCATCATTTAATCATACAGTAAAGCTGCGTGCCGTCGGAAAAAATTACGGCCGTAGTTTCCCCTTGCTTTCAGCCGTTCGCAGTACCAGCACAGCAAGGCCGTTTTGGTTATTGTTACAAGGCCAGATCAGTCAATCATCCAGACTGTTGCCCCTGCAACTACTGAAAAGGCTGCTGCCCCTCTTCAGGAAACACACGTTTGTCTGGCCTCTCAACAGATACCCCTCCGTTGTGGTTACACTTACGGTACGGCTATCTGTATCGCTCAGGCACGCAAGCCTCTCCGCCAACGGCAAGGTCCATGGTTTATGGGGGAATATTATCTGACGTTTGTGTTTACATATTTCAGCTACCTAAGCCGTTGAAAATGGGTGGTTTGGTGACGTAACAGCCGCATGCCAACAGCATGCTATCGAATGTATATTTACGTGTTTCGGAGCACACCTGCAGCGTAATTGTCTTTCCTATGAAGTCCTATACTGAGGAGACAAATGTCATGGGATACCTCCTAATGTCGTGGCGGACCCCTTTTGTCCGGCGTAGTAGGCAAGTCGACATACCCTGAATTCAACAAGGTGCTGGAAGTCTCCTACAGAAATATTGAACCATGCTGCCTCTAAAGCTATCCGTAATTGCGAAAGTGTTGCCTTGCAGTATTTTGCACGAACTTACCTCCCAAATATAACCTATAAATGTTCGGTGGGTTTCATATCGCGCGACCTGTGTGGTCAAATCATTCACTCCAATTGTCCACAATGTTCTACAAACCAATTGCGAAAAATTGTGGACCAGTGACATGGCACAATCTCATCCACAATATGAAGTCAGTGAATGGCTGCCAATGGTCTCCAGTTAACAGAATTTATTGTAAACACAGCCGACACCATTAAGAGACATCTCCAACTTGCATAGTGCCTTGTTGAGAACTTGGGTCCATGGCTTAGTGGGGTTGCGCTACGCTCGGATCCTATCACCAGTTCTTACCAACTGAAATCAGCACTGAACTGGGCAGAACAAGTTTTTTCAGTCGTCTTAGGATCCAACGGATAGGTCACGAGTCCGGGAGGGGCGCTGCTGGCGTCGGTAGTGTGTTGCCATAACCGATTAACCTCAAATTTCGCCATACTGTCCTAACGAATACGTTCGTCGTACATCCCACATCGATTTAAAGGGTTATTTGACGCAGTGCTACTTTCTGTTAGCACTGACAACTCTGCACAAACGCCGCCCCTCTCGAGAGATAAGTGAAGGCCGCCGTCCATTTTGTTGTTCGTGGTGCAAGGTAAAGCCTGAAATTTGGTATTCTCGGGACACTGTTGATTCTGTTGACCTCGGATATTGATTTACCTAACGATTTCCGAAATGGAATGTCCCATGCGTCTACCTCGAATTACCATTCCCGTCATAGTATGTTAAGTACCGTCGTTCAGTCATATTCAAGTCGGAAATGCATTTATTCTGTTTAGATTATGTAATTCAACAGCGAAGCTAGTGCTAAAGGACTTTCGAAGACGTGTTGTCTTCAAAGATAGTCCTGGCCATCCCAGTACACCGTGAGAACCATCTGTAAAAAAATTCAAAACTGTTATTCCCGATGAGAAACGTATATCGGAAGCAAAACATCTGCCAAAACGTGGAACTTCAAGGCGCTGTGTGCACTGCAGCACAAAGAAAGAACCCCACGGAAGCAGATGGACATGTAGTCACTGCCAGGTAGCCTTATGCTTATCTGCAGAAAGGAATTGCTTTTTATTGTTTCATCGAAAGTGATGACATTTAGCGGGCAGTGGCTCCATTTGAAACCACCCTGTATATGTTCAGTTTATGTATATTTCATATAATTTTTACATTTTTCTGTTTCACTGTATGGAATATGATACAATAGTAACAAGGAAAAATTACAATTTTTTTTTTGCTCCTGAAAGGGTTAAAGCTGGGCAGAGTACAACTGTGTCTGAACACAAAGCGCACTGGAAGTTGGCACAATGGCTGAGCGTTGACGGTGTTATGAATCCCGACAACTTCTTTATAATGCCAATGGGAGGGCGCGAATCCATCGTCTTCCATGGGAACAGCTGCTTTACCCCGGTTATGTCTCAAGCTGACGACGGCTTCATTATGCTCTGGGGAACAGTCACGTCGGCGTCCATGGGCCCAAGGGTGCTCGTGTAAAACACCATGACCGCCAAGAAGTATCGTACACTGGTTTGCAGACCACGCACACCCCTACACGACGATGATGTTTCCCGAAGGCAGTTGCGTTTTTTCAACAAGATAATGTGCCATAACACAAGGCCTGGTATGTGATGAAGTGATTCACGGGGCACAGTGGCGAGTTTCAGTTAATGTGCTAGCCTCCAAACTAGCCAGATATGCACCCTGTTTAACAAATAAGGGATGTGATTGAATGTGGCGTCAGAGTTCATGCCCCCCCCCCCCCGGGAATTTATGGGAATTAGATGACTTCAGTGTGCAGATGTGATGCCGACCTCATTGCTTCCATGCCACGACACACTGCCTCTGTTAGCCCGCACCATATTAGTAGGTGGTCACAATGTGCTGGCTGAGCAGTGAATGTGCGAACCTCTGTGAGGAACCTTTCCTTACTGGTAGATAAAAATTTGGAATAAAACGTATGAAATTCATTGAGTGGTTTGACTCAGGAAACGTACGTTGCAAGTGCTATGTCAAGATGCACTTATCAGTATAACAACCATCAAACACAAATTGAACTATCTTGAATAGCTCCCTCAGTAAGTTTTTCAATACTTAGTCTTTTTCTGTTTTCATCTTAGGAACTAATTATTTAGCTTTTGAAATATATTGCTTGTTTTTGGCGGTTTATGCAGATTTGATTTTTATTATAACACGTTTTAAATTATCTTCTTACTTTTAGCCAGCTGCTTCTATAGATTCACGCCTAGCTCAGTCGAAGATTTTACGATTCTTGCGCCCTCTGTGGTCGTTTTACTCTACTATCGCTGCCCACATGTGTTCATTTCGCACTCTAGTTCCAAAGTGGCCGCCTCGTAGACGGTTTACTTCCCAAATTGTTTAGGTTATACTATATACGTTTGGCCCTACGCTACGCTTTGCTCGTAGATGTTCAAGACATCAAAGGTAATTCTCCGTTTTGTTAACACTTTTTTCACTTTCATACTTTTGTTTCTGATTTATTCCTGTTACCGTCTTATGTATGGTCTTGTTCCGGTGGATCTAGTCCGACAAAATGTGTTTTAGATGGTTTATTCACCATCAGATCTGACCAAACCAATTTCCAGCCGGTGTATCAAATGTCATTGATAGCCTGTCGTGGGCGTTTATTTGTTCCCTAGCTTTTGGAAAAAATTTCAAATAATTTTTTTTTTTTTTTTTTTTTTTTTTACCGGGCCTTAGAATCATGCCCTAGCATTATACACTACTGCCCATTAAAATCGCTACACCAAGAAGAAATGCAGATGATAAACGAGTATTCATTGGACAAATTTATTATACTAGAACTGTCATCTGATTACATTTTCACGCAATATGGGCGCTTAGATCCTTAGGGTTCAGTACCCAGAACAACCACCTCTAGCCGTAATAACGGCCTTGATACGCCTGGGCATTGAATCGAACAGAGTTTGGATGGCGTATACAGATACAGCTCCCCAGGCAGCTTCAACACGATGCCACAGTTCGTCAAGAGTAGTGACTGGCGTATTGTGACGAGCCAGTTGCTCGGCTACCATTGACCAGACGTTTTCAGTTGGTGAGAGATCTGGAGGATGTGCTGGCCAGGGCAGCAGTCGAACATTTTCTGTATCCAGAAAGGCCCGTACAGGACGTGCAAGACGCGGTTGTGTATTAAGCTGCTGAAATGTTGGGTTTCGCAGGGATCGAATGACGGGTAGAGCACGGGTCGTAACACATCTGAAATGTAACGTCCACTGTTCAGAGTGCCGTCAATGCGAACAAGAGGTGACCGAGACGTGTAACCAACGGCACCCCATACTATCACGCCGGGTGATACGCCAGTATGGCGATGACGAATACACGCTGCCAATGTGTGTTCTCCGCCATGTCGCCAAACACGGATGCGACCATCATGATGCTGTAAACAGAACCTGGATTTATCCGAAAAAATTACGTTTGCTATTCGTGCACCCTGGTTTGTCGTTGAGTACACCATCGCAGGCGTTCCTGTCTGTGATGCAACGTCAAGGGTAACTGCAGCCATGGTCTCCGAGCTGGTAGTCCATGCTGCTGCAAACGTCGTTGAACTGTTCCTGCAGATGGTTTTTGTGTTGCAAACGTCCCCAGCTGTTGACTCAGGGATCGAGACGTGGCTGCACGATCCGTTAAAGTCATGCGGATAAGATGCCTGTCATTTCGACTGCTAGTGATACGAGGCCGTTGGGAACGAGCACGGCGTTCCGTATTGCCCTCCTGAACCCACCGATTCCATATTCTGCTATTTGTCATTGGATCTCGACCAACGCGAGCAGCAATGTCGCGATACGATAAACCGCAATCGCGATAGGCTACAATCCGACCTAAATCAAAGTCGGAAACGTGTTGGTACACATCTCTCCTCCTCACACGAGGCATCACAACAACATTTCACCAGGCAATGCCGGTCAACTGCTGTACGTGAATGAGAAATCGGTTGGAAACTTTCTTCACATCAGCACGTTGTAGGTGTCGCCACCCTTGTGTAAATGCTCTGAAAATCTAATCATTTGCATATCACAGCATCTTCTTCCTGTCGGTTAAATTTCGCGTCTGTAGCACGTCATTTTCGTGGTGTAGCAATTTTAATGGTCAGTAGGGTAAATTTCTGTGTAACTGTGCCCTTGATTTTCTTTTCTTTTTAGAGAAAATCTGATGGTGCCGTGACCAGGAGTAATGCACTATTTCTAATAAAAATAACTTTGCAACTGACACTGTTTTTTTTTATATTGGATGGTTGTAATTAAAATACAGCTACACACAGAGGTCCAGCGTGAGCTCTAATTATAGAATGCAGCGAATCTTGGTAGATGTTCAAATGGCTCTGAGCACTATGGGACTTAACATCTTAGGTCATCAGTCCCCTAGAACTTAGAACTACTTAAACGTAACTAACCTAAGGTCATCACACACATCCATGCCCAAAGCAGGATTCGATCCTGCGACCGTAGAGGTCGCACGGTTCCAGACTGAAGCGCCTAGAACAGCTCGGCCACTCCGGCAGGCTTGGTAGATGTGCTAACGCATTAACGTTGGAAGTAAACGGTTCCAATTGTAGCAACCAGCTGCATATCTGGCACTGTACGGCACCTCTCTGACGTATCTAGTGCTCGTAATGAACAAACTGTGTAAGCGGCGCTAAATAATAAAATTGACATTATGCATTTCTAACTTGTTCGATATTTTCTGCCCATATGCCGTTCCTAATTCATTACATATGCAAACATTTCCAAAAATCTTTCGTGCATTCACATCGCCTGATTTGCGCCCGATGGCCAAAACTGGAACTAATTTCTTCCACCGTTAATCGGTTCCGCATTAACGCGTACCACGTTTCGCTGCCCTACGATAATTACAGCCCACAGTTGACCCCTTTGCTTAGCTGCACTTTAATTACGACCAGCCGGTAAATAAACACAGTTGCTCTGTTTTCAGTAGCAGAGACTAGCAAGCGTGGTGTCCAAACGGCGTCCGAAGGTTCTGCGGGCGGCGCTGTCTCTCTCTGGCGTGTCCACGGCGTGCGGTCGCTGCGCGCTACCTGGGCTGCTGCTGCGGCCGCGGCTGCGGCTACGGCGTGTTGCCAGCAGGTGTCACCCGCCAGCCGACAGCCGGCGGCGGACACGGGCCGGCGGAAGCCGCCCTGTCCAAACACGGCGCGCCTCTGCCCTGCTGCCCTAATCGTGTTTACCATATAATTACGCGGTTTCCCAAACGTTACTGAATGCACCGCGCCACTGACCTACCGATATTGCGTTTGGCGCGACTCGTAATTACAGCTCGCTAACGTTGAGTGCACATTTGTCGTTCAGGATGACTGCGTTATCAAACGCTGGTAGTTCACCATAAAAGTTCACTTTATTTATCGAAGTTAAAGATTATCGTTTAATTTTTGTCAATATGGAATTTCCAGTCTCAGTATTTCCTGTGGAACCGTTTTGTTGAAGTTAATGCGAGGTGGTGACATGAAAATGCGAACTTGTCCATAATTTAAAACAAATACGCGATAAAAAATTGAATGTTACATACATGATGAGCAGAATGTAATTACATCACGCAGTTAAAACGACTTCGAACACGTCCCATGATACCATCCTGTGAAAATACATCGCTTAGATTAAACACGAACCTGTCGACATACACATTTTGTGTAAAGATGGCCGGACGGTGTGGCCGAGCGGTTCTAGGCGCTACAGTCTGGAACAGAGCGACCGCTACAGTCGCAGGTTCGAATCCCGCCTCGGGCATGGATGTGTGTGATGTCCTTAGGTTAGTTAGGTTTAAGTAGTTCTAAGTTCTAGGAGACTGATGAGCTCAGAAGTGCGTCCCATAGTGCTCAGAGCCATTTGAACCATTCTGTCATGCAGTGAAACATCTTGTAGTAACATCGGTAGAACATAACGTAGGAAATCAGCATACATTGCACCATTTAGGTTGCCATCGATAAAATGGATTCCTATTATCCCTCCTCGCATAATGCCGCACCATACATTAACGTGCCAAGGTCGCTGATGTTACGCTTGTCGCAGTCATCCATTGTCCAATAGTGCATATTATGCCGGTTTCCATTACCGCTGTTGGTGAATGACGCTTCGTCGCTAAATAGAACGCGTACAAAAAATCTGTCATCGTACCGTAATTTCTATTCTGCCCAGTGGCAGAACTGTACACGACGTTCAAAGTCGTCGCCATGCAATTCCTGGTGCATAGAAATATGGTACGGGTACAGTCGATGTTGATGTAGCATTCTCAACGCCGACGTTTTTAGGTTCCCGATTCTCGCGCAATTTGTTTGCTACTGATGTGCGGATTAGCCGTGACAGCAGCTAAAACTTGGGCACATCATTTGTTGCAGGTCGTGGTTGACGTTTCACATGTGGCTGAACACTTCCTGTTTTCTTAAATAAAGTAACTATCCGGCGAACGGTCTGGACACTTGGATGATGTCATCCAGGATACCGAGCAGCATACATAGCACACGCGAGTTGGGCATGTTGATCACAATAGTCATACATCAACACGATATCGACCTTTTCCGCGTTTGGTAAACGGTCCATTTTAAGACGCGTAATGTATCAGGAAGCAAATACCGTCCGCACTGGCGGAATGTTACATGATACCGCGTACTTATACGTTTGTGACTGTTACTGCGCCATCTATCAAAGCGAAAAAAGTGGTCCAAATAAAAGAGTCATATTTCTTTACGCATTACACGAATACGTAATAAAAATGGGAGTCCCTATTTAAAAAAAAAAAAAACGCGGTTGATATCCGTTTGACCTATGGCAGTGCCATCTAGTGGGCCAACCATAGAGCCATCTTGTTACCCCCTTCAAGCTAGACGAGTTTCGTTCTTGGTAGTTTTTTCGGTTGGTTGGTTGGTTTGGGGAAGGAGACCAGACAGCGAGGTCATCGGTCTCATCGGATTAGGGAAGGACGGGAAAAAGGAAGTCGGCCGTGTCCTTTGAAAGGAACCATCCCGGCATCTGCCTGGAGCGATTTAGGGAAATCACGGAAAACCTAAATCAGGATGGCCGGACGCGGGATTGAACCGTCGTCCTCCTGAATGCGAGTCCAGTGTCTAACCACTGCGCCACCTCGCTCGGTGGTAGTTTTTTTGGTTTCATGCATATTTCGTGACATATTTGGCCTGGCCACTATCAAGGGACCACCCTGTATAGGCGTTGCCAACCGCGGCGGCGTATTCTGTATTTAAATACGCACGCCTATGCCAGTTTCTTTGGCGCCTCATTCTTGTTCTTTGCAGACGTACAATGCAACGGTTGAAACTGAAGTTATTTTGTAGTGAATTAGCTACATACAGCAATTTTTATAGACGTTCATCTTTCCATGACGACACTTCAAGTTTCTGTCTCCCATCTCCAAGCATAATTTCTTTGGCGCTTCAATGTATAGTCGGATTAAAATTTCTTGAGGGTTTACACTTCACGTGTTTTAACTGGTTTCCTCCAAGCACAGCGGTCAAATTTACTTCTGAACCGTTCTCCGTTGCCAGACTGCTGTTTCAATTAGATCATTTCCTACTCCTTGTCCGGCTTCCCTTCTTGATGTGTTTGGATACCGAATCCTGGGTGTGGACATTTTATTTCATATTTCTTCGCACATGATAACCACAACAAAGATAATACCCACACATACACACCGCAACACACACACACACACACACACACACACACACACACACACACACACACACACACACATGCAAACACACACACGACTGTGCTAACGAAATAAACTTTTCATACACAGCACAAACTGAACCCTTCCACACAACACACGATTCAACGTCATTCTTACAGTTATTGTAATCACAGAGATCTGTTTAACATTAGATAAGCTGCGAACGACAATGTGTGAAGCTGAGTTTTTGGAAGTTGTCAGTCGATTGTTGCAACTGGGATACCATTGTCGTAAATACAACAATGTTTTCGCAGTGAAATGTCATAACGGATTGGTTTGAGTATAAACCTGACGTTAAGAGGGTCGAAGATTTGATTCCCATCAAATACAAATAAAGTTCTTGTTTTCTTAAATGTAATCAAAAGACTTTGATTCTAATTTTTATTCAATTAATTGGTTTAAGTGTAATTTTTTAAAAAGTTCCAATACCATGCAGCCTCATTTTCGTTACGGAAGTAACTTTTTTATTTGCTCTTATTGTTCTTTCTATCACTGCTTTTGCGTTTGGAATCTACGTGTCGCCTATAATCTACAACTAGGTGCATACCAGAATTGCTCTGGGGCTGGTAAACTGCGTACTGTGTATCCAGTGTGATGACACTTTCAAGTAACCAAGGAGAGCGAAGAATGACACTTTGCTTTTACCACTGAAATTGAAATTTTGCTGCGGAAGATGATTATACAAACAAACATATTGCGAAACGTTTCTGTCTTGGGTTAGGTCGTACAGGTTAGCTTTAATCGCTGTGTAACACGCGATTGTGATTTTAATTCTGCAGCAGATGGTTGATCCCCGTTTTCTCGGATGCAGTGCACATGATGAGGCTGTAGTTAGTTTACACATGAGTTTAAGTGTTGGGCTACAAATCCCGTCGTCTGTCGCAGTACAGTCGCGGTCACTTAAAATCAACTGTCGGGAGAGTGGCCGTTTCTAGCACCGCTTCGCGTTGCACATTAACAGCATTTGTGAAGTGACCCGTCGTGTTTGTGTATCGCTTATAACCTAGAGGTAGCTGGTAGTGGATGTTGCGATACTACAGCGTCAAGCGACAGACGTCAAATATCAAGTAATTTTAATAGGACTATCGTCCACAGCAGAGCACTGACTCAAGTAGCGTGATTTGCATTCCAGTCACGACCAGACGTTTCCTTGGTGAGCAGGTTTTGGCATTAGTTTGTGCTTCTGTGTTCCTTCGTGATAATACTGCATAGTCTAAGCGGAAGTTGCTTCAGTCTTGTTACATTTTTTAAAATATGTTGATTTTAACTATAATACTCTGATAAAACCTTTCTGTAACGAGTATCAGATACAATATAGTACATAATACCTCCATGTATTTTCCTGAAACACATGATTGTTCTCTTAAGTTGCTTACTTGGTTTCCGCAGAGTAGAAAAGCCGACAAAGCCAACAACTGTAAAAACAAAGGAATATAGGGAGGTCTAACAGTCAGTGGGTGATGTAAGCAACGTTGGTGAAGGTCGGTAAGTTCAAATGGCTCTGAGTGCTATGGGACTTAACATCTATGGTCATCAGTCGCCTAGAACTTAGAACTACTTAAACCTAACTAACCTAAGGACATCACACACCACCCAGCCATCACGCGGCAGGAAAAATCTCTGACCCCGCCGGGAATCAAGGTGGGTAAGTGATAGACGTCAAGGACCTACGGAATTTACGTCACGCCAGTAAAATGAAACGAATTTTTATAAAGTGTGAGGAGACCATAAACATACGGACATGGAGGCAATTGCTTTTTACAAGATGTACAAGAGCGGAATTCCCTTACGTAACATGGATGGACCATTACGAATCTCTTTTCTCAGCCACGAGCAGAAGAGACACATATGACAGAAGAACGATATTTACGGTTTACTGAAAACTATTTTCGAAGAACACTGGCGAAATCGAGACTATTTGAGTTGGTACACATTCATTATTGTCGGTATACCCATTTTGTTGAGCACTGACTTACGGCAAATTGTTTGAAAGATCGTTATGGTTTATAAGTTTACGTGTAACAGCTATATCGAGGGGCGTTTCTAATAATAGGTTCAAATGGTTCAAATGGTTCTGAACACTACGATACTTAACATCGGAGGTCATCAATCCCCTAGAACTTAGAACTACTTAAACCTAACTAACCTAAGGACATCACACACATCCATGCCCGAGGCAGGATTCGAACATGGGGCGGTAGCGGTGACGAGCTTCCACACTGAAGCGCCTAGAACGGCTCGGCCACACCGGCCGTCTCTAATAATAGGTAATGCCACTGAACATCACTGTATTCTGTCATGGTGATGTCAAATATTTTAAATAATTGTGAAGCAACAATAAAATTAGAACTTTAGGTAAAACAATGAAAAGGAGTATCAGTGTTACGGTTCTAAATATTTACAGATACGTAGTATGATATAGCGTAGCGAGTATTAAATGGTAAGATGTTAACTATTTTGAAGAAAAGAAGATATTTACTTTCGGAAATCATTCAAAGGGAAACACATCGAAATGATTCGTGCAAATGACTACATGTCCATATTTAAATGTACTTTTTAACGGAATATTTTCGTTGTAAATTTGATTTGCAGATATGAATTTCCTTTTGGCACGAAAGTAAGAATTGTGTCGGCATTGCAATAAGTTACTATCGTTCATACATACGCGCGACATTAAGTTTTATGTTGATTGTGAAAAACTGCATTTTGCACATATTCGTCTTTCCTTGTCACCTCCTCAAATGCGATGTTTGTGCCAGTCAATGTGACAGTCGTGGATTTGTAAGGAAGGATATTTCAATATCTGTTACAGAATTATGAACTCTGGTTTTTCTCTTTAAATACTGGCTTGATATTTCTTGAGCAGACGTGTAGTTATACTTTATAATAGTTTTTCGTATGCTTTAGATTACTTCACCTTGGCTTCCTAATCTTTGTAAGCATGTATTATATCACGTATGCATCTCTTTTGAAATTTATAGAGCACGACGAACACTCAAAACAGACTGAGGGCAAAACCAATACGTGAATGTACTCTCTCTGAATGAGAGTTTTCTGTGAATGAATCTGAAACTAAAACACAGTGTTGAATGCATGGTAGCAAATTCGTAAATGAAAGACTCTAGTTTTAAAGCTCATCCCGTGAAAAGGCGGATCAGCGTTCCCTACTGTGTGGCTTGGAAACAAATACCCACTACGCTCGCCGGTGGCGGTGGCCGAGCGGTTCTAGGCGCTTCAGTCTGGAACCGCGCGACTGCTCCGGTCACAGGTTCGAATCCTGCCTCGGGCATGGATGTGTGTGATGTCCTTAGGTTAGTTAGGTTTAAGTAGTTCTAAGTTCTAGGAGACTGATGACCTCAGAAGTTAAGTCCCTTAGTGCTCAGAGCCATTTGAACCCACTACGCTCTCTTCTTGCCCTGTTCCCTGACCAACCCTAAAACATCGAATTCGTCTCCTATTGAAGCTGTGATTTTACCTTCTCTCCACAATCTTAGTCAACATAATACGGACGTAAGGGGATATTACATCTCTAGTCAAATTTGAGTCGACATGAGGCTCAGTTATATATATATATTTCCATAAAGACCCACAATAATGCTAACAATGAAGCTCACAGATTCAACAAGGTAAAAAGACACTGAAATAGGTGGCAAAAGTGCCTGAATGCCAGAATGTTCTAACTTGAGTGGTGGATAACGCTCGTACAGTCAAGAAAAACCAAATGCGTGAATAATTAGATGACACTAAACGAAAAAAGAAAAGTGGAAAGAAATAATAGAATGGCATTATTGGCCAGGAGTACCCGTCTGTAGTAGTTCGGACGCCTACTGAAAGTCTTTCTTTTACTCGCCATTTATGCCATATGTGCGTTGATGATGATGAAGACAACTGCAAGTCGCAAAGAAGGAAAAAAAGCCCCACCCAGCAGGAAAGCAAACCCGGAAACCCATGGAGCTAAAGACATCAACGGTAACCAGTTTACCACAAGCTGGGGCCAATAATGGAAGTAAATAAAGGCGAGCGAGAGAGATGCTGTGTAAGAATGACACGTGGCAGGAGAGGGGAGCTGCCGCATAGCCGCGTCGAGCTCCAGATGCGAGTTACCGTCGTACTTCCGTAAGATCCGATTCTCAGAGTTTCTTCGACTAACTTGTAATCTCTAATGCTCACGTCTGTCTCAGCAGGGTGTACCTGCCTGAAGAAATCGGATCCCTGTGAGTGCTAGCTCTTGCTACGGGGGTTACTTGAAACCTTATGTTTCGGTGAAAACAACTGACTGCACGGAGGTCTCTACGATACACACTCGACAAACCTGTGCTCATCTAAACACTTTTTGCCAGGTTGCTTAGTTTCATTAGGCTGCCAGAAATCGAGTTCTTCTAATGACCAGAGCGGATTCTTTGGCGCCTAGCGGAGACATTTCGGACTTAGTTTTAAAGCGCCCTTACAACGGAAAACGCCACATTGGTGAACATTACTAACTTCTGAATTAATTTCAATTACGACCATTAAAAGTTGTGGACAATATCTCTGTACAGAGGCATTATTACTGTCTGTTTGGTATCTCTCGTTGCCTACCGCAATAGACATAAAATCACGAAGCAAATTATAGGCTACATTAATTAATAACAATGCTAGACTTGTTAACCTTTAGGAAACGAAATTCTCATGCAGTGTTAACAGTTTGCCTCCAATAGAGAGTGTGGCATCACAATCAGTCCAGAATTATTTAAAATTCGTCATTCGCGCTCATGTAGACCTCCAGCAAGAGGATGATTGCTTTTCAGTTCATCAAGGTGTAAATTCAGACCGCGACCTCCTTCAGAAGGCAACCTTTCGGAGTATGTACCTCATATCTAAATACACAATTAACAAGTCGTGTCATGATATTAAATTCCAGTCAATTCGTATCTCAGACATAAAAATGAGTTGCAAACTCCACATGTATCGCTGCCTTACACGCTTCTTAATACTTATACCCTACTGGCCGTTAAAATTGCTACACCACGAAGATGACGTACTACAGACGCGAAATTTAACCGACAAGAAGGAGATGCTGTGATATGCAAATCAGCTTTTGAAAGCATTCACACAAGGTTAGCGCCTGTGGCGACACCTACAACGTGCTTACATGAGGAAAGTTTCCAACCGATTTCTCATACACATACAGCAGTTGACCAGCGTTGCCTGGTGAAGCGTTTTGTGATGCCTCGTGTAAGAAGGAGAAATGAATACCATCACGTTGCCGACTTTGATAAAGATCGGATTGCAGCCTATCGCGATTGCGGTTTATCGTGTCGCGACATTGCTGCTCGCGCTGGTCGAGATCCAATGACTGTTAACAGAATATTGGATCGGTGGGTTCAGGAGGGTAATACGGAACGCCGTGCTGGATCCCAACGGCCTCGTATCACTAGTGTAAGTAGCGCTCTGTATAAAAATCACTGGCTGTGCCGTGTGCAGTCTGTGGCTGGTTTGCATTGTTGTCTGCCATTGTAGTGTTGGGCAGCGGCAGCTGGATGCTAACAGCGCGTAGCGTTGCGCAGTTGGAGGTGAGCCGCCAGCAGTTGTGGACGTGGGGAGAGAGATGGCGGAGTTTTGAAATTTGTAAGAATTGGTGTCATGAACTGATATATATATTGTGACTATTAAGGTAATTACTTTGTTTGTTTTCTATTAAAATCTTTCATTCGCTAACTATGCCTATCAGTAGTTAGTGCCTTCAGTAGTTTGAATCTTTTATTTAGCTGGCAGTAGTGGTGCTCGCTGTATTGCAGTAGCTTGCGTAACGAAGATTTTTGTGAGGTAAGTGATTTGTGAAACGTATAGGTTAATGTTAGTCAGGGTCATTCTTTTGTAGGGATTATTGAAAGTCAGATTGCGCTAAAAACTATTGTGTGTCAGTTTAAGCACAGTCGTGTACAATTTTTCTAAGGGGACGTTTCACTAGCAGTCGAGATGACAGGCATCTTATTCTCATGGCTGTTACCGATCGTGCAGCCACGTCTCGATCCCTCAGTCAACAGATGGGAACGTCTGCAAGACAACAGTCATCTGCACGAACAGTTCACAGCACGGACTATCAGCTCGCAGACCATGGCTGCTGTTACCCTTGACACTGCATCACAGAAAGGAGCGCCTGCGATGTGTACTCGACGTCGAATCTAGGTGCTCGAATGGCAAAACGTCATTTTTTCTGATGAATCCAGGTTCTGTTTACAACATCATGATGGTCGCATGCGTCTTTGGCGACATGGCGGTGAACGCACATTGGAAGCGTGTATTCGTCATCGCCCGGCGTGATGGTATGGGGTGCCACTGGTTACACGTCTCGGTCACCTCTTGTTCGCATTGATGGCACTTTGAACAGTGGATGTTACATTTCAGATGTGTTACGACCCGCGGCTCTACCCTTCATTCGATCTCAGCGAAACCCTACATTTCAGCAGGATAATGCACAACCGCATGTTGCACGTCCTGTACGGGCCTTTCTGGATACGGAAAATGTGCGACTGCTACCCCGGCCAGCACATTCTCCAGATGTCTCACCAATTGAAAACGTCTGGTCAATGGTGGCCGAGCAACTGGCTCGTCACAATACGCCCGTCACTACTCTTGATAAACTGTGGTATCGTGTTGAAGCTGCATGGGCAGCTGTACCTGTACACGCCATCCAAGCTCTGTTTGACTCAATGCCCAGGCATATCCAGGCCGTTTTATGGCCAGAGTTGTTTGTTCTCGGTACTGATTTCTCAGGATCTATGCACCCAAATTGCGTGAAAATGTAATCACATGTTAGTTCTGGTATAATATATTTGTCCAATGAATACTCGTTTATCATCTGCATTTTTTCTTGGTGTAACAATTTTAATGGCCAGTAGTGTATTATGTTCATTGTGCCACGGTCTATCTCTTACCAAATGTGCTGGTGTAAAGGGATAAAGTATAGAGACACCAAAAACATACCACCAGAGTTGTTACAAGTTTCCTCAAGTGAAATTCTCTTGTATTTCCCTGATTTCCAGACAAGTTTTAGCATATTTTACTGTCAAATTTTGAGATCTCAAGGGTAATTTAAGTTGTAAGTTGACAATATGTCTTTGTAGCCATGGTACACGGAACAATAGTGGAAATGAGGAGATACCTAAAAAAAGACTTGCAAGCTGATGTGAGAAAAATCTTTAGTACTAACATCATATTTTGTAATGAACAGTTTTTAGATGAAGAAATCAAGCCAAATGGTATATGTGTTTCATTAAGACTAATGAGTTTATTTTACTTCAAGACAGAGATACTTATTTTCTTGGAGTCGGCTGACATATATAAAATACCTACCCCGATTCCATAAATAAAATAAAAACTAAACTGCGTCCGATCAGGCCTTGAAAGGCCCCGCGGGATCGATTGGCCGCCGTGTCATCCTCACATCACAGGTGTCAGTGGAAGCGGCGATGGAGGGGCATGTGATCAGCATACCGCTCTCCCGGCCGGATGTCGGTTAGCGAGATGGGAGCCGCTACTTGTCAATCAAATAGCTCCTCAATTTGCCTCACAAAGGCTGATTGCACCCCTCTTGCCAACAGCGCTCGGCGGACTGCATGGTCACCCATCCAAGTACTAGCTCAGCCCGAAAGCGCTTAACATCAGTGATCCAACGAGAGCCGGCAGTACCACTGCGGCAAGGCCGTTGGCGATTCCAGAAAAAACCTGAGAGAAAAGTAGGCCTCTTGAAAGAAGATTATGAGGTACGGAAGAATTTTGTAAACCAACACTTTAGGTGACTCCCAATAAAACTTTGGTTCTGCTATATTCATTATTGTAGGCCATTGTGTACTGTGTTATATCTATTACTTCACAGGTGTTTTACGAGTTTCTTTCCAGAAATATACGAGTACATAGCGCACAGACCTCCAGTGACTGACACAATTATCTTCTTTTTATCGCCCATACTTTCTAATAGATAAACTACCGTTTAAGTGCCAAAATGTACTAGAACATATAAAATGTGTAGAAAACGCCACACTGCGGCAAAGTATTTGTAGTGAGACAGTCACAGTTCCTGAAATCCAACGCCCATGGCTCCTAGCCTGTTGAGGAGCATCGCAGTCCTGGGTCTATGTATAAACTATGAAAATCACACACAAACAGACCTGGCCAGTGGGCAAATCAGTGAGACAAGATCCGACGGGCAGGGCCTGCACGTTAGTGAGAACTGAATGGCTTCAGATCGGCAGGCCCGACCCTTTACAGATACCCGCAGAAACGGCCGGCAGTTTCGGCCAGTCGCAGAAGTCCTCTCATGTGGCCCACTATTCATGAGCCACAGACAGCATGTCGATTAAATGAAACCACAGTAATCAATCCATTGATTGATTGACTGATTAATTGAGATGGTTTATGGGACCAAACGGCGATGTCATCAGTCTCGCTATTCCGAAGTTAGTCACAGAAGAAAGAGGGTCCGCTAAAAGTGGACGGATCCAGTCAGGGTAGTCAAGTTACAAAATAATGAAGTTAAAACACATACAGAAAATGTTATATTCTGCGTACCCGTCGAATATGGGGTGCCTACGAAACCTGCTTCTCTGATCGCTAGACAACAATTCAAGCAAATCGTATTAATGTGTGACAATACTTAACTTTGAGAAATTTACAGTGATATGACGCAAGCAAAGAGCGATATGCAACATAAGAATTATCTTCAGTATATACAATTCGTAATACAACAGATGTAATGCAGTTCATAAGTCGCTTCATTCTTGATGTTGTAGTTGTTGTGGTCTTCAGTCCTGAAACTGGTTTGATGCAGCTCTCCATGCTACTCTATCCTGTGCAAGTTTCTTCATCTCCCAGTACCTACTGAAACCTACATCCTTCTGAATATGCTTAGTGTAGTCATCTCTTGGTCCCCCTCTACGATTTTTACCCTCCACGCTGCCCTCCAATACTAAACTGGTGATCCCTTGATGCCTCAGAAAATGTCCTACCAACCGATCCCTTCTTCTGGTCAAGTTGTACCACAAACTTCTCTTCTCCCCAATCCAATTCAATACTTCCCCATTAGTTATGTGATCTACACATCTAATCTTCAGCATTCTTCTGTAGCACCACATTTCGAAAGGTTCTATGCTCTTCTTGTCCAAACTATTTATCGTCCATGATTCACTTCCATACATGGCTACACTCCATACAAATACTTTCAGAAATGACTTCCTGACACTTAAACCTATACTCGATGTTAACAAACTTCTCTTCTTCAGAAACGCTTTCCTTGCCATTGCCAGACTACATTTTATATCCTCTCTACTTCGACCATCATCAGTTATTTTGCTCCCCAAATAGCAAAACTCCTTTTGATTTCTTCTCCATGGACTTTAATACCTACTCCAAATTTTTCTTTTGTTTCCTTCACTGCTTGCTCAATATACAGATTGAATAACATCGGGGATAGACTACAGCCCTGTCTCACTCCCTTCCCAACCACTGCTTGCCTTTCATGTCCCTCGACTCTTATAACTGCCATCTGGTTTCTGTACAAATTGTAAATAGCCTTTCGCTCCCTGTATTTTACCCCTGCCACCTTCAGAATTTGAAAGAGAGTATTCCAGTCAACATTGTCAAAAGCTTTCTCTAAGTCTACAAATGCTAGAGACGTAGGTTTGTCTTTCCTTAATCTAGCTTCTAAGATAAGTCTTAGGGTCAGTATTGCCTCACGTCTTCCAACATTTCTACGGAATCCAAACTCATCTTCCCCGATGTCGGCTTCTACTAGTTTTTCCATTCGTTTGTAAAGAACTCGCGTTGGTATTTTGCAGCTGTGACTTATTAAAATGATAGTTCGGTAATTTTCACATCTGTCAACACCTGCTTTCTTTGGGATTGGAATTATTATATTTTCTTGAAGTCTGAGGGTATTTCGCCTGTCTCATACATCTTGCTCACCAGATGGTAGAGTTTTGTCAGGACTGGCTCTCCCAAGGCCGTCAGTAGTTCCGATGGAATGTTGTCTACTCCGGGGGCCTTGTTTCGACTCAGGTCTTTTAGTGCTCTGTCAAACTCTTCACGCAGTATCGTATCTCCCATTTCATCTTCATCTACATCCTCTTCCATTTCCATAATATTGTCCTCAAGTACATCGCCCTTGTATAGACCCTCTATATACTCCTTCCACCTTTCTGCTTTCCCTTCTTTGGTTAGAACTGGGTTTCCATCTGAGCTCTTAATATTCATACAAGTGGTCCTATTTTCTCCAAAAGTCTCTTTAATTTTCCTGTAGGCAGTATGTATCTTACCCCTAGTGAGATAAGCCTCTACATCCTTACATTTGTCCTCTAGCCATCCCTGCTTAGCCATTTTGCACTTCCTGTCGATGTCATTTTTGAGACATTTGTATTCCTTTTTGCCTGCTTCATTTACTGCATTTTTATGTTTTCTCCTTTCATCAATTAAATTCAATATTTCTTCTGTTACCCAAGGATTTCTACTAGCCCTCGTCTTGTTACCTACTTGATCCACTGCTGCCTTCACTACTTCATCCCTCAAAGCTACCCATTCTTCTTCTATTGTATCTCTTTCCCCAATTCCTGTCAATTGCTCCCTTATGCTCTCCTTGAATCTCCATACAACCTCTGGTTCTTTTAATTTATCCAGGTCCCATCTCCTTAAATTCCCACCTTTTTGCAGTTTCTTCAGTTTTAATCTACAGGTCATAACCAACAGATTGTGGTCAGAGTCCACATCTGCCCCTGGAAATGTCTTACAATTTAAAACCTGGTTCCTAAATCTCTGTCGTACCATTATATAATCTATCTGAAACCTGTCAGTATCTCCAGGCTTCTTCCATGTATACAGCCTTCTTTTATGATTCTTGAACCAAGTGTTAGCTATGATTAAGTTGTGCTCTGTGCAAAATTCTACCAGGCGGCTTCCTCTTTCATTTCTTTGCCCCAGTCCATATTCACCAACTACGTTTCCTTCTCTCCTTTTTCCTACTACCGAATTCCAGTCACCCATGACTATTAAATTGTCGTCACCCTTCACTACCTGAATAATTTCTTTTATTTGATCATATATGTCTTCAATTTCTTCGTCATCTGCAGAGCTAGTTGGCATATAAACTTGTACTACCGTAGTAGGTGTGGGCTTCGTATCTATCTTGGCCACAATAATGCGTTCACTATGTTGTTTGTAGTAGCTTACCCGCATTCCTATTTTCATATTCATTATTAAACCTACTCCTGCATTACCCCTATTTGATTTTGTGTTTATAGCCCTGTAGTCACCCGACCAGAAGTCTTGTTCCTCCTGCCACCGAACTTCACTAATTCCCACTATATCTAACTTTAACCTATCTATTTCCCTTTTTAAATTTTCTAACCTACCTGCCCGATTAAGGGATCTGACATTCCACGCTCCGACCTGTAGAACGCCAGTTTTCTTTCTCTTGATAACGACGTCCTCCTGAGTAGTCCCTGGAGATCCGAATGGGGAACTGTTTAACTCCGGAATATTTTACCCAAGAGGACGCCATCATCATTTAATCATACAGTAAAGCTGCATGTCCTCGGGAAAAAATTATGGCTGTAGTTTCCCCTTGCTTTCAGCTGTTAGCAGTACCAGCACAGCAAGGCCGTTTTGGTTATTGTTACAAGGCCAGATCAGTCAATCATCCAGACTGTTGCCACTGCAACTACTGAAAAGGCTGCTGCCCCTCTTCAGGATCCACACGTTTGTCTGGCCTCTCAACAGATACCCCTCAGTTGTGGTTGCACCTACGGTACGGCTATCTGTATCACTGAGGCACGCAAGCCTCCCCACCAACGGCAAGGTCCATGATTCATGGGGGGGGGGGGGGGGGGACATTCTTGATACCGCTGTCAAAGTCGGAGAACTGGGCCGTGGTTAGGCGGCGCGGCACTTATGTCTTGTTCGTGTAGAGGGCGCCGCCGTCGCATTGTCGTCCTGGAGAGAGGTCTGTCAGCGTACTATTGTCTGACGTCTTCTCACAGACCTCTCTGCTCTAACGTTCCCGCCTGGCGTGCCGGCGCGTGACTTTACGCCGGAACAGTAAATGGCATAAAAAGTGAGACCGAAACTAAAAACCGGAAAAAAGGGGCGATCTTTCCATGGGGGACGGCTGGTGTGGCCAAGCGGTTCTAGGCGCTTCAGTCTGCAACAGCGCGACAGCTACAGTCTCAGGATCGAGTCCTGCCTCGGGCATAGATGTGTGTGATGTCCTAAGGTAAGTTAGGTTTCAGTAGTTCTAAGTTCTAGGGGAGTGATGACCTCAGATGTTAAGTCCCATAGTGCTCAGAGACATTTTAACCATTTTTTTCCATGGTGGAGTGTTAATGGGGTCCCAGACCGAGAAGACATGAAGAGAGGTCCCAACCACAACCACCAAAGTAAAACCTTATATCTGAAAACATAAACCAGTTTCATGGAGGAAACTGAGGACCAGTTCAACCATCTGTGAGTCGTCTCCTAATAATAAATTTAAGGAATCAAGAAGACTATATTCAAGATGAAGGGCCTAAAGAAGGCGACATTCCACCAACATGTGGGATACCGTCAGTGTGGCTTCACAACCACATTACGCAGGAAGAAACAATGGCTGAGCCTGGTATGACCAATGTGTAGACGCCATAAAACAGTGGACTCCTTCGGAGAGGAGCGAGAGGAAGATCGCCAAACTGCAGTAGACTGCTTGATTGTGCAGATTTTATTACTATGAGCACTGACGCACTAGATATCACTCCATTTTGGGGCACAGAGAGATTTGACGTATATCCGCATATCAGCAGCTGAAATCACGAAGGAAATGTGAAGCAAGCATATGCTGCTTTTCTAGCCAAACGGTCAGCCAATTAATTCTCTGGGAAGCCCACCTGTCTTGGGACCCACAGAAAGACAACTGAGCAGGCTGCACGGCCAAGTTCAGAGAGAGGATCATGGATAGCAGAGATAAAAGAGTGACGAGAGTAGAATTGGTCGATAGCCAGCAGGCTGCTCATAGAGATTGAATTATTAAAACACTTTGGAGGGAGGCCTGAGAAACAAAATGGGGGGCTCTGTGAATGGCTAGAAGCTCTGCTGTGAACGCTCTACATGATCCCAACAACAAATGGTGTTCTAAGCCAACAGGAGACTGAAAGAGTATCCCACCATAACCATTGTCTTAGAACTGTCAGTATAGAAGATGGTGGCAACCTAGAACTCTGCAAGGATGGCATGTAGAAGAAGCCAGAAAGCCATAGGGGAGAAGAAGTCTATCTTAAGTCCATGGAGCAGATCGGTCCTAATCTCTGATCTGGGGTCATCCAAGGAGGGGGGGGGGGGAGGGGTTATGGGAGAAAAGACATGGGCTGCATTCCAGTAAATGGAGATGGAGATTCTGACAGAGGGAAGTGAGACACATGGCAACTGGCAATTCCACCTGTAGATGAGTGTTAGGAGGGAGACATCTCTCGTTGGCAAAGAGAACAGGGCACACAGGATTGTCAGGGAATTGGCAAATGGTGATTGCAAAAGAAACCAGGAGTTGGCTCCGTCATACTTGTAGAGGAGGAATCCTCACTTCTGTGAGGCGACTGACAATGGGACTAGTGTGGAAGGCACCAATATCCAGATTCACCCCACAGTGGTGATCAGGGTCAAGCAGCTCCAAAGTGGAATGAGCTGCTGAGCCATAAACGTGGCTACCGTAATATAGTCTGGACAAGACCAGAGCATGGTAAAGATGGAGAAGAGTGGTACGGTCTTCCCCCCAAGATGTTGGGCAAGGAGGCACAGAGCATTAAGCTTCCACATGCCTGTAGTCTTTACGTGCCGAATATAGGGCAGCCGCGTCAGCTTTTTATCAAAAACAAGGCCCAAGAAACAGGACTGTGCTACAACATTGAGGAGCTGGTCGTCTAAATGAAGTTCGGGCTAGGGATGTACTGCGAGTCGACGACAAAAATGCTATGAAGAAGAGTGCGACACATAGCACAAGTCCCGTGGGATACCGTTCTCCTGAATTCGAGTGGCGTTGAGTGAAGTGCTAACTCAAGCCCAGAAGAGCCAGTGAGATAAAAACTAGAGGATAAAAATCTGCAGGGGATCACAGAAGCCCCAGTCATGGAGGGTAACTAAAATGTGATAGCGCCAAACCATGTCGTCTGCCTTATGTAGTTCAAAGAAGACCGCGACAAGGTGTCGGCGGTTAGTAGAAATCTGTTGAAAGCCTATTTCCAATCTGAGTAAACCACTTTGAGATATTCTTGTCGAAAATCCTCACTGATATCAGGGACAAAAGGCCCTGAGATTCGAGTGCCCAACATAATCTGAAGCTAACCATTCTCTCGAGCAGTTTACAAAGTACATTCGTTAGGCTAACTGGGTGGTAGCTGTCGAGAGACATTGGTTTCTTCCCAGGCTTAAGGACAGGGATTATTACACTGTCTCATCAATCTGACAGAAAAGCACCTGTGAGCTGTAAACAATTAAAGACCCTGGGGAACATCCAAATGTTGGGTCATCTCGTTGTGAATGGAATCCGGACCTAGGCTGTGTTTCGTGAAGAGGTAAGAGCCTGCAAGAATAGCCATTCAGTGAAAGTTTGATTATAGGGATCAGCGTGGTTCTGGTTGAAAGAGAGGCGGTCTGTTCAACTCTGCGTTTCTCTTCGAGAGAGGCAGCAGGACAGAAAGAGGACGCCGATGCCGTCGGAGAGTGTGTTGAGGGGTGTTCTGCAAGGACCACTGGGTCAGTGCACTCAGCACCTTGGACAGTTGACTGTCGCTGCCAGCCCAGAACGCTATAGAGCTTCGACCAAAGCTGCAATGAAGAGGCCTACATCCTCAGGGAAGAAACATAACGCTTCAAGAATTCCTTTTTACTCTGCTTAATAAGGTGGAGATGCTTAAAAGCGAGGAGATTGGTTTCTGAAGAATGTCGTTTAAATTTCCTGCAGAGGCTGTCAAGGGTCCTAGACCGCAACTGAGACATCCTCTGCCCACGACGGTAGGACGAGGGGGACCTGTGGATAGGGGACAGCAGTGCCATTGGCACGAGGAATGGTGGCAGAGACGCTTTGCACTATTACATCAATGTAATTTTAGAGGGAGGTGTCAAAGTACACAGCAGACGCATATAAAGGCCAACTACCCTGCAGTGAGTGCCTCTCTACCAGGCACCAGCAAGAGAATGACAGAATCGCTGGAAAGTGGTCACTGTCACGTTATCATGAGATGACCAATGTAGGGAAGCCATGAGAACAGGGTAAGAGATTGTGAGATCGACAACAGTTAAGGTTCCACTGAAGTGAGTAGGGGACCCATCATTGATGAGATACAAACTGAGCTCCGTAATAAGTTGGCCAATTAGAAGACCCCTACTCATAGAAGTGGCTCTACCCCACATTATGAGAAATGGGACTGGGAGTTCTGGATTAAGGTACAGTTCAATGTGACTAAGTGGCCTACCTGGAGGGAGGTAGACATTGCAAATGGTGATTGCCAGATTCATTAGCCCTCTAACCACTATTGCTTCCAGTTTGGTATGGTGAGGGATCCAGTCACTAATGACATCGGAGTGAACCAAATTGCAGACCCCTCCGGATGCTACCCTGGGGCGCCACAGTTCCGACAGAACAACCGATAACCACGAAATATTAGAGAGCGGCCATCAAGGAAATGCGTTTCTTGAAGAACAAGACAGAACGCAGAATAGGAGGAGACAAGAGGTTGTATTTCCATTAGGTGACAATAGCATCCATTGCAATTCCATTGCATGATTGTGTGTTGTGAGTCCATGTTAAATATAAAGAATCTGAGTGGAGGTCATGTTACTTGGTCAGTGGTCGTCACTGACAAGAATGGGATGACTCATAAATAAGATCTCATGCAAATAAGATATCAGACTCAGGTTGCGAGAGAGGAGATAGCATCACCGGTGGCACTGGGGTGGCCTTGTCGTGGAACTTGTTTCTTCTTCTTCTCCTCCTCTTTCAGAGACGGAGGAGGGCCGTGCACAGAGGGAGTACGGGTCTGCAAGATCTGGAACCGAACCAGAGCGGGCAACATTGGGGCGCACAGGTGGTGTGTCTCATGGCTGAGTGGTGGTAGGAGTCTTCAAGTCTGAGAGACACCAGGGAAAGGGGTCCTTAGAGGGAGTCCAATCACCAGCAGGTACTGAAGAAGGAAGCACTTCTTCGGCCAGGGAGTGGGAGTGGCTCCCAGTCAGGAGGTTGTGGGAACTGTAGGGGAGGAGGGGAGAGAGGGAGGGAGAAAGGATGTAACAGAGACAAAAGTGGACTGGATGAAGTGTCTCATAATTTTGGCGATCCCCAGCATTAAAAAGGCGATCAAGGGATATGTATTCTTTGATATTATTTTCTTTCCAGTAAGCTGGGCAATCCGGCGAGTGAATGGAGTGGCGGTTGTGACAATTGACACACGTAGATGGTGGGTTTCCTTCATGTAGTGGGTGTCCACAGTCACCATACAGATGGTCCTCCACACAGCAGAAATATGGCCAAAAACGCAGTCACAGCTGTAGCACATAATATTGATCTTCTCTGGGAAGGCATCCCACTCGAAAGCCAGAATAAAGGCGTAGGTATCGAAGCAGTTGTTTTCGTGAACCTTCTACACACGTCGAACAAAATGAATGCTGCGTCTCTCCAGATTAGCCCGGAGTTACTCATCAGTTTTCAGGATGATGTCTCTATGAAAAATCACTCCCTGGACCATATTCAGAGAATAGTGAAGAGCAATAGGTACTAGGATACTGCCAAGATGATCAAAAGCACGAAAAACTGCAGATTGAGCGCCAGGAAAGGCTTTGATCGGTGGGGAGACCGACCGCGTGTTACTGAGAGACTCCACATCACCAAACATGTCCTCGATATTCTCCACAAAAAACAATGACTTTGTGTCAGTGAATGTGTCTCCAGACGAGGTTGTGGGGAAAGTGTTTCATCCCAAAACAGCGAGCCTGGCTCTCCTCCCATGGCGTAGCCAAGGAAAGGAAGGCTACCAGGTCATACGAAGCAGCACTTAATGATCCTTCACCATTCGAAGAGACGGCCGTTTGAGAACGGCCAGATTTTTGCAGCTGGATACCCTTCATGCGCCAAGCATCCGCCCATGGGCGCCACCGAGCCACAGCTAGGGCCGCCTGGCATGGCGGCCATTGCTGGGAGTTCCGATGCTCCAAACACTCCTTGGTATACATGGGGAGGGAACAGCTCAGGTATCAGCAGTGTGATCCCTGTGTTGTCGGGGGGCTCAGCCAGATGGGTACACAACAGTCCCGCCACACGAAGTCGCTTCAGTCATGGTCAACTAGCAGTGTGGAAGGGGGCTGCAGTGGGGAAGGGAGACGTAGAGGAAGGAGGGGGAGAAATCCACACTGTGGGTGCTAGGGTTGGAGTTCTTCCCCAAATGGCTCACACTAATAAAGGGAAATTTAGAAGTGGAGCTCAGACCTCAAGCGGGGACCTAAGCGCCAAATCGGATGGAAGAACAGGCAGAAGGAACAAAATTGCAACCAACACAGGGAACCAGGCGGATAAGACAGGATGACATAAACCAGAACACCGACAGAGGTGAAGGGGGGGGGGGGGGGAAGGAGCGAGGATAGGGAGGGAGGGCAGGGTGAAGGAAATGCAGCCAGGGAAGGAAGAATTGGCTGCAATAGCTTGGGGCCCCGGATACGCCGTGCACGAACTCACGAAAGAACTGTGAGCTTCCTGTCGGGAGTTATCAATCCATGCAACAGATAACTTGTAAATATGATTGCTGAGCCGGAGAAAGGCACATGAAAAACACAATTATACTCTCATAACTAAAGCTTCAGTCATAGCGTTTGTCGAAAATGTGATCACATACACATTCACACAATGACTCAGACAGAACTGATGCACACATGATCGCCATCTCCGTCCGCTGATTCAGTCTCTGAGAATCAGATCAAAAGAAAGCTCTCCTCACACCTCCCTGCCTCAAGTCGGCAGCTGCTAGGCTAGCAGCAAGAAGTGGTGGCAGCACTGACAGCAATCTGAGGGGAGTGGTAGGAAGGGAGAAGCAGTAGGAATGAGGGAGTAGGTTAGCAGTGCACGTACTCAGCGGCTCTCTGCCTGTGATGATGCAAGACACCTCAGCAAACGAACCATTTCATCTACTGAGAAAGAAAACGAGATTTTTCCAGTGTTTTGTTTTCATATTTCCTTGATATTTCCCTGGTTTTCCAGATGTTATTACAAATCCCCTGATATCTGATTTCCAGAGCCTGAACACATTTGAGAGCTGGTTTCGCAGGATGGGGCAGGATAAGGTTACGATTGTAGATGGGGCCGTAATCAGTTACTCTCGGCTGCACAACAAATACGTAAAATTTATTTAAAGGAATTAAAATTTTGAAACAATCTCTAAAAAACCACAATTGACTGCATTACTGCTGAATGCTTCATGATAGAAAAAGATTACACAATCTTAGGTCCAAAGGCCACCAACAATAATTTCAAACGGCTGAAGGCCGATCCTGACCTAATCCAGTGAGACCGATGACCTCGCTGTTTGGTCTCTTCCCCCAAATCAATCCAATCCAATACTTAGGATTCGCTATGAATAGGAAGGAAGTGCATAGGGTGAGCTACTGTGAACAATTCAACGAGATTGTTGTTCTCATCAGATTCAACACTAAATCAACGCCGACAACGGTAGTTCAGGTACAAATGCCGACGTCGCAAGCAGCAGTTGAGTAGATAAGGTTGATGAGAATGTTCAGAAGGTAAATGAATGACAATCTAATGGGACTTGGGGTGGATGCCTTGTAAGGGAAGAAGTAAAAAAAATAATTACGTGAAAATGTGTGATACGCAGTAGGAATGAGAGGGAAGAAAGAGTTCTACAATAAAATTGGCTTGTAACGGCGAATACTCTGTTCAAGACACAAGAGGGGGAGGTATACGCGGTAAAGACCCGGAGACACGGAAAGATTTCTTCTGGGCTACAGCATGGTCAGACATAGAGTCCGAAATTAGATATTCCATTATAAGGCTTACCCAGGAGTACCCAAGAGCAGATACAGAAACAGATCATAATTTAGTAACAACAAATTGAAGAATCCTTCCTAATAATGGGTCTGCAAGGAAGGGGGATACCGTTACTCCATGTGATCCATAGCACTGTAGACGACTGCACTGAGGATGAGGCTGTTTTCCTTGAATACGGGAAAGCATTTGACGCCATCCCGCACTGCCGTTTAGTGAATGTAACCCGTTGTGCGTAAAGAAAAGAAAGTCACTACTGTACTACTAAAGTGATAATGAGAAACTGCTGGAAACAGCACACATCGTAAAATATCTAAGAGTTGCTATCCAAAGCAGCCTGAAGTGAAATGACCATGTAAAATCAATAGTAGAAAAAGGAGATAGCAGACTGAGAATCATAGGGAGGACGTAAAGGAAATGTAACTCGTCCACGAAGGAAGTGGTTTATGAGGCGCTTGTTCGACTGATTACTGAGTATTGTTCATCAATATGGAATCTTTACCGGGTAGGACTAATAGACGAGAGAGAGAGAGAGAGAGAGAGAGAAGATTCATAGAAGGGAGGCCCGTTTCACGGGACCGTTTAGTCCGCGCGAGAATTTACCGAGATGCTCAACAAATTCCATTCGCAAGCGTTACTAGAGAAGCGTTGTGTATCGCGGAGAGGTTTACCATTGAAATTTGGAGAGAGCTCTTTCCAGGAACAGTCGAACAACGTATTACATCCTCCCACACACGTCTCGCGTAATGAGAACGACGAGAAAATTCGACAAATTAGAGCCAGCACAGAGGCTTATCAACAATCATGCTTACCCGCGACATTCGTAAGTGTAACAGGGTAGAGGGGATCAGTTAGTGGTATAAGAATTATCCTCCGCCACGCACCATTAGGTGCGTGAAGTATGATGCAGATGTGGATGCAGATACTGAAGTACGTAGAAACGAAGAGGCTCATTTGAAATTCGATAAATATGTGTATACTGCGTTAAGGAATACCACAGTCGACAGTTCAGCTGAAGAGGAGTGCAGATCCGTAAGAAGAGCAATCACAGATGCTGCAAGGACAAACATAGATACGAGGAAGGTAACTGCGAATAAATCTTGATCAGTAGAAAAAATACAGGTACTTCAACTACTCGACAAAAGAAGAAAATGCAGAGATGTTCGGTGAAAGACAGGAAAGTCGAAATATAAGTCACTTAGGGAAGAAATAAATACTAAGTTTAGGGAAGCCAAGGTGAAATGGCTGCAGGATAACTGTGAAGAAACAGGGAAAAAAATAGTCGCAAGCACTGACTCAGCGTAAAGAAAAGTCAAAACAACCTTTTGCGACATGAAAGGCAAGTGTGCCTACATTAAAAGTGCAATGGGAATCTCCCGGTTAAGCGTACACCAGAAAGCGAATACGCGGAAAGAGTGCAATCAAGACATACGTGAGGTTGAGGACGTGTCTCATGCTGCCTTACAAGAAGTAACTGGAGTTGTTAGCACAGTCATATTAACAACTCACTTATCCAAGTTACTGACAAGAAAAACACGCAAAAGAAAGGAAAAAAAATTAGGTTCTCTTAGATAACTATCACTTTGGCTTTAGGAAAGTTAAAGGCACCAGAGAGGCAGTTCGGTGTTGCAGTTGGAAATGGGAGGGAGACTGAAGAAATATCAAGACACGTTCGTAAGGTTTATCGACCTGGAAAACGCCTTAGACAGTGTGAGATGGAGCATAGATGTTCGAAATTTTGGAAAAAAAATGAATAACCTTTACAGAACGAAAGGTAATACACAAAATGTACAACAACCAAGAGGGAACGATGATCGGAAGACCAAGAAAAAAGTTCTCGGTTATAAAGGACATAAGAAACGAATAAGAAGTGCACCCGTGATCTAGGGGTGCCGGCATGGTAGCTCATTGTAATCGGTCTGTAATGAAAAACTGAGTAAAGGAATCAACGATCAACTTGAACGGATGTCTGGTGACGTCTGCCCAGACAACACGCAAAAAAAAAAAAAAAAAAAAAAAAATAAAATAAAATAAAATAAAATAAAATAAAACAATAAAAGGTATAGTGTCTTTGATTAGTAATCAAAACGTCTTCTGTCCAGGGTTCGAATCACACCACTGTTTAAATTTTGGTTAATGATGAGCATTGGCGGCCGAGGACTTCTGGCATAAGAAGGCACCTTTGTTCTGCCAACGGCCTTGTCAAAGAGGACGGAGGAGCGGACAGATGTTCAGGGCACTCACTTGTCCTAGGGGTGGGAAACTGCCCTAAAGGCCGAAGGATCCTCAATGATCAACGGCAAGACCATGCAGAAGGCAATGGAAACCACTGCATTAAAGACACGCAACGTGTATCCACAGGACACGTAGCCTGCAATTGAAAAGTGTCATGACGATCTCTCCATTGACAAAAGATTCCGGACTAGTCCCCCATTCGCACCTCTGGCAGGGAACTGCCAAGGGGGAGGTGACTATAAGGAAAAGATTGAATAATCAACGAAACGACAACATTCTACGAATTGGGGCGTGGAATGTCAGAAACTTGAATGTCGTATGGAAATAAGAAAATCTGAAGTTAGAAATGCAGAGGCTCAATCTAGACACAGTAGGGAACTCCGCCATTGCATGTCCCAAGCCCGGGGCCCCATCTCGCAAGTCATGGGGAAGGAGGAGGATGAGGAGTAACAACCTCGTAAAAAAATCTGGCTCCATCTGGCTCCGGATGATAGCACCCAGTTAGGGCCCCTATCTAGGGTTACTGGCGAAGCCTGGCGAACGGTCTCGAAGGCGGAAGGGAATCGCCACTACCCAACGGCAGAGATAGCGGAAAAGTCTTTGAAACATATCAGGTAGCGGCTGTACTCCATGTCAGGGGCTCCCTGAACACAGATTCTGGGGCTAACAACTTCAGTCGTACAATTGGACGGACACGAGCCACCTCATCCAAAAAAACAAAAAATTAGCTCAATGAAAGGATCGCACTATGGAATCGAGATTACCCCAGGGGGAGAACACCCCGTTGACCAAAATCGACGCAAGCAGGCATTCGGATTCTGGGGCACCTGCCAAAAAGTGCATAAGGGAAGAGTCGGAGCTCCCAAGAACCTCAAAGAAGATTAAAACTTAAAAGAAATTCAGAATTGGAACCATAAACGTACAGATAATTATTAATATTGGTAAACTTAAACAGGTAATAGATGAGATGAAAAAGAGAAGCATTGGAACATTATCGATGCAAGAAACAAGATACACTGACGAAGATACAGTGGAGTCAGAAGGCTTCATAGTACTGAAAGGGAAACCAGGAGTTAGAGTGGGAAAGGAAAGACACGCACCTAGATGCTTCGGTAGGGGGTTCATAGTAGACAAGAGATACGAGGATGGCATAACTGAAATGAAGAGCAGGTCATAAAGGGTATCAACACTGACATTTCAAGCAGTGAACAAGAAGTATACAATAATAAACAGACAGGCACCTACTAATGACAAGAAAAGGAAACACAAGAAAGCTGGAGACAGTTTCTGGGAGGAGCTAGATGATACATTGAAAAACATACCATACAGAAATGTGAAGTTACTCGTAGGAGATTATAATGCACAGACTGGGAGAGAGGAGCAACGTAAAGGAGTAGTGGGTGAGTACCCTGCACACCAGCGGACAAACAAAAATGGAGGAAGACTAACTGAACTGTGTCGAGAAAAAAAATGAGATTGATGATAACACACTTCAGGGCCAAACCGTGTAAGAGAAAGACATGGGCAAACCCGTGCACCCGCCTTGGGGAATTCCCTATGGACCACATAGCAATTAGCTGGACAAACGCTAAAGAGATCATGAACACAAAGGTCAGTAAGAAGACGAGAATAGTATCGGATCACTATCTTACAGAAGTTAAGTGCCTTTGGATTCCAAACAGGGACAAATTGCCACAGACGAATGGAAGAACAGAAAACATAAAGGTAGACAGAGGCAAATTAAGACATAATCGATCCAGATACGAGGAAGGAATTGAATCATACAGTGAATGGGACAACATGGAGCGAAATATGGCGAAACAGGCTGAACTATGGGGAAGAAAGAAAAGAAACGAAAGCACTGGTGGTGGAACAAGGAAAGGAGGAGATAGAGACTCGCAGGAAAGCCTGGAAAGACTGGAGCAGCAAGAAGAACCTGGAAAAATGGGAAGTTTTCTTAGGAGCATGAAAGGAAGCAGCCCAAACCATATGGACTAGAAGACAAAAGATGAAGCAGGAACTGGACGAGATTGAGACCAACTTCAGGAAAAACAACAGCAGACACTTTTTCGGGAAATTAAAAAAGAGTCTCATTGGATACAAACGTAGAGAACTGTTTATAAGAAGTGAGAAAGGGGAGCTGGCTGTTGGTGCGAAGGATGACTGTCGAATTTTTGCAGAGTACTTTCACGACCTGCTGATCTGCGAACCACCTGAAGATAAGCTGCAACTGGGGACTGACACAGAAGAGAGAGAGCCACGCCCTCAAACTACGGATGAAGTCGCTCATGCCATGAGCGGTCTAGAGAATAATAAGCTAACTGGTGAAGATGGTATAGCAGCCGAGATGATAAAGTGGGGAGGCCACAAAGCAATAGACAACATGACCAACATAATCCACCAGAACTGGAGAACAAAGAATTTGCCAGAAGGATGGAAGAATGCAATTGTAGTACCAACACATAAGAAGGGGGACAAGAGAGATTTTAACAACTGCGGAGGAATATCGCTACTAGTGGTCGGATACAAGGTGCTGTCAAAGCTATTACTCAAGAGAGTAGAAGATCAGGTAGAAAGTACAGTTGGCGACTACCAAGCGGGATTCAAAAAATGGTTCAAATGGCTCAGCATTATGGGACTTAACATCTTTGGTCATCAGTCCCCTAGAACTTAGAACTACTTAAACCTAACTAACCTAAGGACATCACGCAACACCCAGTCATCACGAGGCAGAGAAAATCCCTGACCCCGCCAGGAATCGAACCCGAGAACCCTGGCGTGCGAAGCGAGAACGCTACCGCATGACCACGAGCTGCGGACAAGCGGGATTCAGGAAGGGAAGAGGTTGTGTAGCAACTGATCGAACATAGGGCCTTAAAAAACAAAAAGACAGTAATAACCTTCGTGGACTTCACAAAGACGTATGACTCCATAGACAGGCAGACTCTTGTTAGGATCCTGATGAACAGAGGACTTCATGGAACTACACAAGAACTCATAAAAGGAATTCTGACAGACACAAAGCCAAGGGTCAGATTCAGAGGAGCACTGTCAGAAAAATTTGAGGTCAAGAATGGTGTTAAGGAAGGAGATGTATTGTCACCGTTGTTGTTCAGTATAGCACTGGACGAAGTTATCAGGCAGCGGAGAGCAATAAACGAGGAAATGGGAATACCAAAGACCCATGTGGAGGACAAAAAGGACAACAGTGCTCAAGTGGAGTGCCTAGCCTTTGCACACGACACAGCAATAGTAAATGAGACGGAAGAAGACGCAAAGACACAACTCGACAACTTAAGTAAGGGAGCCAGAGAGGTGGGATTGAGGATCGACTACAACAAGACAAAGACTGGGAAACACCAGAAGGCACTGTGCAAATAGTGGACAAAACTAAATAACTCGGAGAATTTATAACAGGAAGGAACAGGAGCAAGGAGGGAATAACAGAGAGGATAAGGAAGATGAGGTCAGACTTTAGTATGACAAGAGAGATATAGAATAAAAAGAATATATCCACAGAGGCAAAGATAAGCTACTACAAGGCAACGGTGAGGAATGCAGAACTATATGCTGCTGAGACGATGACACTAGGAAGAAATGGGACAGAACAATTAGAGAAAGAAGAGAGAAAAACAATGAGAAAAATACTAGGTTCCAGAAGAGGTGGATGCGAAGATCTAGGGAAGAATTGTACCGGAACATGCGAACAAAATCCAGGGAAATCAGACTCAAAAGGGCAAGGTTTGCTGGACATGTAGTGAGGATGACTATGGACAGAATGACGAAGAGAGTGGGGGAAACAACAGGGAGGACAAGGAGAGAGACAGGAACCAAGTGGATTGTAGAACTTCGGAAGGACTGGTTGGAATTGGGGATCAAGGTCGAAGGAAAGGAAAATTGCAGGAACAGATATACACCTATCAATATGCCGGAGATCAATGACAGAGAAGAATACAGGAAAAGATTAGAGTGTCACCAGTGGGAGCGACAGGAGAAAAGGAAACTGAAGGTCTCGAGAGAAGATCGGGAGGGAAGAAGAGAAAGAATGAAGAGGTTCTGGGAGAAGAAGAGGAAAATGCAGTCCACGAAGGGGCTACCCGTGGTCCTACAGAGTCCGTAACGCAAGAAGCAGAAGAAGAAGTAGATATCATAGGGATCAGTCAAGTGAAATGGATAGAAGACAAGACTTTCTAGTCAGATGAGTATAGAGTAATACCAAAAGCAGCAGAGAATGATGTAACCGGAGTAGGATTCGTTATGAATAAGAGTTAGGGCAGAGATTGTGTTACAGTGTTCTTATCAGAATCGATAGCAAACCAACACCGACAACGATAGTTCAGGTATATAAGCCGACGACGCAAGCTGAAGATAAAGAGATAGTGAAAGTATATGAGGATATTGAAAGGGTATTACAGTGCGTAAAGGGAGACTGGAACGCAGTTGTAGGGGAAGGAGGTATACTTGGAGAGTGACAGGTCATACGAGAAGATCTCAGTTAGATTACATCAAGCGCAGAGAGAGATTTCGAAATCAGATACTGGATTGTAAGGCGTACCCAGGAGCAGATAGAGACTCAGTTCACAATATAGTAGTGATGAAGAGTAGGCTGAAATTTAAGACATTAGTCAGAAATAATCCGCAAAGAAGTGAGATACAGAAGTACTAACAAATGACGAGATACTCTTGACGTTCTCTAAGGCCATAGACACAACAATAAGGAATGTCTCAGTAGACAGTACAGTTGAAGAGGAATGAACATATCTAAAAAGGGCCATCGCAGATGTTAGAAAGAAAAACATAGGTACAAAGAAAAAAAGTGCGAAGGAACCATGGGTAACACAATAAATTCAATTGATCGATGGAAGCAGGAAGAACAAAAATGTTCCGGCAAACTCAAGAATACAGGAATAAGGGCCGCTGAGGAATGAAATAATTAGCAAGTGCAAGGAAGCTAAGACGAAATGGCTGCATGGAAATTTTGAAGAAATCGAAACAGAAATAATTGTCAGAAGAATAGACACGTCATACAGGAAAGTCAAAACAACTTTCGATGACATTAAAAGCAAGGGTGGTAACATTAAGCGTACAAAGCTAATTACACTCTTAAAAGCAGAGAAGAGAACGAATGGGTGGAAAGAATACGTTGAAAGTCTCTATGAGGGTGAAGATTTGTCTGATGTGAGAGAGAAAGAAACAGGAGTCGATTTAGAAGAGATAGGGGATCCAGTAATAGAATCAGAATTTAGAAGAGCTTTGGAATACTTAAGATCAAATAAGGCAAAGGAGATAGATAACATTCCAACAGAATTTCTAAACTCATTGAGGGAAGTGGCAACGAACCGAGTATTCGCGTTGGTGGGTAGAATGTATGAGTCTAGCGACATACCATCTGACTTTCGGAAAAATATCATCCACATAATTCCGAAGACTGCAAGAGCTGAGAAGTGCAATAATTATCGTACAATCTGCTTAACAGCTTATTCATCCAAGTTTCTGACAAGAAATAATAGACGGAATAATGGGAAGCAAAATTGGGATCAATTTGGCTTAACAAAGGTAAAGGCACGAAAGAGGCAGTTGTGGCTTTGCGGTTCATAATGACTACAGAATATGGATTGAGAGTAAATCTAAGGAAGACAAAAGCAATGAGAAGTAGCAGAAATGAGAACAGCGAGAAACTTAAGATCAGGATTGATAGTCACGAAGTAGATGAAGTTAGGAATCCACCTACCTAGGCAGTAAAATAACCAATGTCGGTCAGAGCAAGGCTGAAATCAAAAGCAGGCTAGCAATGAAAAGAAGGTCATTCCTAGAAAAGAAAAGTCTACTAGTATCAAACATTGGCTTCAATTCGAGAAAGAAATTTCTGAGAATGTACATCTGGAGCATGACATTGTATGGTAGTGAAACATGGACTGTGGCGAAACTAGAACAGAAGAAAATCGAAGCATTTGCGATGTGGTGCTACAGACGAATGCTGAAAATCAGGCGCAGAAGGTAAATAAAGAGGAGTTTCTACGCAGAATTGAAGAGGAAAGGAATGTATGGAAAACATTGATGAGGAGAAGGGACAGGATGATAGGACATCTGTTAAGACATGGGAGAATGACTCCCATGGTAGTAGAGGGAAGTGTAGAGGACAAAAATGGTAGAGGAAGACATAGACTGGAATACATCCAGCAAATAATTGAGGACGTAGGTTGCAAGTGCTACTCTGAGATGGAAAGACTGGCACGGTAGAGGAACTCGTGGAGGGCTCCAGTAAACCAGTCATAAGACTGATGATCCCCCCCCCCCCAAAAAAAAAAAGAGTCACGGACGCAGTCTTTAGCCACCACTTTTCGTTTTGAACATAGAAACAATTACGAAAATAAATGAAAGGATCAAGAGTGAGTTTATTATTCAGGGTGCATCAATAAGATTCGCTGACGACTTTACTATCCTCACAGAAAGTGCAGAAGAATCACAGAACCTGTTTATTTGGTGAACGATCTAATGAGTAGAGTATCTTGATTGAGAGTCAGCTGAGGAAAGACGAAAGTAATGAGAATTACCAGAAACGGTAAAAGGATCCTGTTATCTTGGAAACAAAATAATACACTATGGAAGAAGTAAACAGTACATAAAAAGCACACTAGCAGAAGAAAAGAGAGCGTTCCTTGCAAAAGAAGACTGTTAGTATCAAACATAGGATTTATTTCAGGAAGAAATGTCGGAGAATGATCGTTTGGAGCACAGCATTCTGCGGTAGTGAACCATAGACTTTCGGAAGACTGGAACAGAAGAGGGATGTGGTGCTGCAGAATAATGTTTAAACTGGGTGTATTGATAAGGTAAGGAAAGGGAACCTTTCCCACAGACTCGGCAAAGAAAGTAAAATATGAAAAATTGAGACCAGAAAAGGGACAGGAAGATAGGACATTTGTTAAAACATCACGAATGGCGTGCTTGGCACTGCAAGTGTCGGTAGATGGTAAAAACTGCAGGGGAAGGCAGAGACTGGGATACGTCCAAAAAAATAACAGAAGACGCAGGGTGCAAGTGCTACTCCGAGATGAAAATGTTGACTCAGGAGAAGAATTCGTGGCGGGTCGTATCCATACAATCAGGAGACTGATGGGGGAAAAAAGTTCGCTCAATTTGATCATTATATTCTATTGTATGGAACTGAAGACCTAGAAACGACGGAGAAACTTCGTCTCCGCCGTAGCCCTCACTGGTACACAACACTACAAGAGGCGACAGCAGTCCATTTACCTCACCGCCACGCCACACCGAACACAGGGTTATTGTGCGGTTCGGTCCCCGGTCGACCCCCCACCCCCCACCCCACCCTTCGCCACGCCCTGGGAACGTATCACACCAGACGATTGTAACCCCAGACGTTTGCGTGGTAGAGTAATTATGGTGTGCGCGTACGTGTCTGCGCAGCAATCGCCGACATAGTGTAACTGAGCTGGAATAAGGGGAACCAGCCCGCATTCGCCGAGGCAGATCGAAAACCGCCTTAAAAACCATCCACAGGCTGGCCGGCACACCGGACCTCGACACTAATCCGCCGAGCCGTTTCGTGGCAGGGACCGGCACGCCTTCCCGCCCGGAAAGCAGTGCGTTAGACTGTACGGCTAACCGGGCGGGCTTAAATTGATCATAGTGTTATGTTTTCATTTTCGACAGTGTTTTACGGGGTGGATAGAATGTCTGATCTGTGTTTCCACACGTCTAACGCGTTTCATACCTATCCGTCCGAGTTGCAGGTCACATAATTGTCTAACGGCTTGCAGAGGCACTAAATATTTGATTTTCTGTGTTTCATAAAGTTATTGATCGAATTTAAAAATTTTAAATGCTTTCATAATCTAATCTTTAGGAGCTACAATTTTATGTGAAAGATTTAACACAATAAGACAAGTATTATCGTTATAAATTATGTATATGTCTCACTAAATGGAAATATCCAGACTGTATTCATTCAGAATGTGAAAATGAGAGCAATTGCTGGCTTGAAACAACCGTTACACATAGTTCCAAACCACTACGAAACCTTTGCTTTCTGCCATCCCCCCTCCCCAACTCCTCCGCCCTGTCCTCTTCAAAACGGGATGAAACGAAAAACAAATATTTATTGCTCATTACATTTTCGATGTTGATGCAGGAAAACTGCGGCGTTGAGCATGACATTTCGTTTATTACTTTTTTACTATTTACTCTGCATGGTGTCTCAAATCTTTTGGGTCAAATTGAAACAGGTGATAGTGTGTCCACAACCGATTATACTGAGATAAGGGACGGATGATTTGAATTTCATGTTTATTGTCTTATGGACATACACATTGTACACAGCATAACAGAAACGTAGGTCATAGTAGTTGTTCAAAGCGGCGACTGCCAGCCTCAGTGTGTATATTGCAAAGTGTGCTCGCACTGGGACAGAGTGCCCTCCGCCACACACCGTTGGATGGCTTGCGGAGTATGAATGTAGATGTAGATGTAGAGGGAGTTTGAGCGCTGCGTTCACGTCCGTCAATGGAATATCTACCACAGAGCTGAACTTCGTACAGTTGTTATTGTTCACAGAGGAGGCGTCATTTACCCAGAAAGGTGTTTTCAACAGCACAGCAGCCATGTCTGGAGCGAGGACAATCTCCACACCACCTACATCGGTGGCCACCAGCAGCGTTTCTCTGCCTTACTTGCTGTCTCCCCTTCGATGCGTTCATGTTACCTGAAGTTCTTGGACAGCTTGCCCCTTGATGTCCGCCAAAGGATGTGCTTTCAACAAGTCGGAGCACCAGCCCACTTCGATGTTAATGTCTGCAAGCATGTGAACAAGTCGTACTCTCATCGTTGGATTGGATGGGGCGGTCCTGTCCGATAGACTGTGCGATAGTCTGATCTCATACCGTTGGACTTTATCCTCTAGGTTTACGCCAACACATTGGTCTTTGAAACCCCCTCAGAAAAGGATGAAGACCTGCTTGCTAGCGTAAGGCTGCCTGTCTCCTGCTACAACTTACATCATAGATCTTTGAGATACTGCAACTGAGCATCATGTGCCGTAGACATGTGTGCATTGAGACTGGCAGTCGTCACTTTGAACGATTACTATGAGCTATATTGTTGTTATATTGTGTGCGCTGCGTTTGTGCATATCATAATCAGTATGCGTTTCCGATCATTACTTCCCTGTCTCAGTATAATCGGTTGAGGTCGCATTATGACCTGTTTCAGTTTTACCCAAAAGGTTTGAGACACCCTGTATTCCCAACACGTTTTGCAGACAGTAGCCTCATACACCACTCAATGTACCAGCTAGATTATATCGTTCCCCTACACGTATTTTGGAAGATACTACGTTTTATACAAGGCAGGTAGATTCTTTCAAGAATCTGGAGTGAGGAATTACTTCTATAGCAAGAAATGGGGTGCGCATGCAACTGACAGCTAGAATGGCAGAAGGAATTAGTTCCCCACGTTTCAGGCGGCGGTGGTGGCGTTCAGTGAGTGACGTGTACTTGAGGCAGGATGAGTCGTCCATTATTCAGGCCGCCCTCTGACGTCGCGCGATAATGCGCAATTACGTAGCGTGGCGCCAGGCTCTAAACGCGACTGCGCATGCGCGCTGACCGCGTCCCAGCACTCATGCCCACCTCACCCAACCCCTGACAGGCGCGCGGCGTTGCCTCCTTACCTACATGAAACTTGCATTTTAATTTTTGCTGTGGGTCGCCACACGAAATGCAATCCTTGCTACACGGATATTGCGGGGCATGTGGCTACCAGCCAGCTCACAAACTCCCCTTGCGGTAAGCGTCCTCCTTCATATGCAGATCCATCCTTCCATCCTCAAAATACTCCACATTTAATTCTATTTCGAATTCATGTAATGATATAATTTTTTTCATGACAATGTATTAGTTGCATCATGATAAGTCATTTGAGAAAGAGCTTAGTATCGGAATATGTGAAGCAGTTTTGGTTTTGTACGACCACACTGCGGCTGTGGTCCACTACCAACGATTCCAACAGTCTGCGTTTCCCTGTTGTTTCTAGGGCCTCGTTTCCTGTTTGTATCGTTGAGTTGGAGAATTTGTTAACAGCAGGGATACTTTTGTGAGTTCCCGGAAATTAATTTATCCGCATTAGTGCTGCCAAGAAGTTGCTGATACCCGGGCTATTATGTTGATTTCCAGAGAGGAGACAAATATGACTTCTAGAAGGTAAGTATTAAGTGACTCTGTAGTCAGTTATCCGTTACTTCTTTTGTTTCACGGACAAAGAATAATTCAAGATCTGTGCTTGAGAACTGTAAAGTAAAATTGTAAGGCTATGAGAGGGGAAAAAGCCTTACACCATGGGAACCTTAAATTAACGATTCAGTGAATGTGATTACTAGATGCGGTACAAGAAAATTATCTTCACATTTCCGGACAAAAGTACAGTATTTTTGGTATAAAGCGGATTAGGAGAAATAAAAATAATTATGACTGATTCCTCTACATCGATAGAAGGATCCCCGTTTTGTCAGAATATACAATACCAACGTGTTCGCCGATGGAGATCGGACAGTGATAAAGAAGCCACGTTTCGCTTTCGTCTCTGTCTCATTACCCATCTTAAGCTGTTAGGAAAGAGGTAGTGCACTGAGTGCGATGACATGTTTGACCATCATATCGGACAACATTCACTTCCCTTTTCGCGTTAAGTTTTACCTCACACTTAAAAACCGATGTGTCCCTAGCCTATTGTTTTCAAGTTCACTGTTATGTTGTGTAAAACGTACATACTTTTATTCTATAAAATAATTTGCTATTGTATTCGATTTACAAAAATCTTCAACAACTGACTGTACACAATGTCACTCACTTCTTTCCGTACTGTCGTTTACTGTGAATCTTGCATCGACATATCGAGGAAAATGCACTTCGTAACTTACACACTACTATAGCGGCACCTCAATTATATAAGATCCACGAAACTAAACTGCTTAAAGATATGAAAAGTTTTATCCAGAAGAAGAAATATTGGAAAAATATGCCCAATAATAAAGTGAATGCAGTAGCAATGAACATTCTTAAGAAATGTTTACACTGTTAATTGAGAGTAACTCGCAATAGTAGCAATGAAATGAAACCTGTGGTCACCACTCCCTCAAACAAAAATAACATTTAATAAAACGTATTCAATGAATAGTACCATAATTATATCACAGCTTTGTAAATATGTAAAAATAAGTATATAATAAAACTGTCAAAAAATATATGGAAAATGAAAACATAATCAAGCTCTCATCACAGTTTCGGAAATGTTCCAGAGAAGCAGCTTATGTGATACGTAATACATATAATCCTGTTTGAAAATTTTTTGTGGATTGTTATTTTACTATGTTCTTCTGTGAGTTGTTTACTTACTGCTTGTTATCTTCGTTATGGAACCAGAAATGTGATACCCATACTTACTACACAAAATGTTCGGAATAGTTTGCTTTGTGTGGTGTGTCGTACAACGTGGTCATCGTTCATAGTTTGCTTTGTGTTGCGTGTCGTTCAACGTGGTCATCGTTCATATTTCATTAATGATACAAATTACCGGAACACAGGTTCCGCTTATTGATAGTTCTTGATGGTATTGAGTATTTTTTATTAGTTATTTCACGTATTCTTAGCCTAAGAAGATACTGAAACTTTTATTTTCAAATGAATTCGTAAGAAGAGTTGGTGATGTTGTATATGAGGTTTGAGTCTGGCGACAGAAGCAATTCCGTCAGTGACGTGCGCTAAAGCACATGTACTCCTCCTCACCAATTTGTGTAATGTCGCATAGTAAATACTTGGATTTCAGTTAAATTCTATTTGCTTTTGTATTTGAACAAATAAAATAAATGAGTTGCTAACGTACACAAAAATTATCGTTTCCTTGTCATTGTTGCTTCGACAAAACCTCGATTTGATATCTGAGGTACATCATGAACATCAGATGTCGTTTCTCGTAGATTGCTCGCAATATCTGTGGTTCACCACAGTTATTATGACGTTAGTGGTGACGAGTTGGCTTGGTTGCAGATCTTTGGTATCTATACTAAAATGTGTAAAGGTGGCTCTGAGCACTATGGGACTTAACATCTTAGGTCATCAGTCCCTAGAACTTAGAACTAATTAAACCTAGCTAACCTAAGGACATCACACACATCCATGCCCGAGGCAGGATTCGAACCTGCGACCGTAGTACGTCCGCGGTTCCGGACCGAAGCGCGTAGAACCGCACGGCCACCGCGGCCGGCTGCTAAAATGTGTAAAGAGAAGTGGCAGAATGGTAAAAGTTCGTCAACAACTAAAATACAAAAATATCCTAAACACAAACACAAACACAAACACACACACACACACACACACACAGAGAGAGAGAGAGAGAGAGAGAGAGAGAGAGAGAGAGAGAGAGAGAGAAAGAAAGAGAGAGAGAGAGAGAAGAGAGAAGGGGTGTGGGACAAAAAAAGGCTTTTTTGTCCCATCTAAAATTTGGGTTGAGAAAGGTAAATAACGTATAAACTTTTGGAGTAATACAGCAGACAGCTGTGGCAGACTAATTGCTGGAATGAAAACCCGGCAACGCACTAAAATCTCCAACCTAAAAGCACAAGATGGAGTCTAGATGCAATAAAAATTTTGAAAACTTTTAACAATCTCCTTATTTGCTAAAATAGAGGATAGATCCTCACTTAAATTTGCTGCTACTCATTCACCACAGCCATTGATTTATAATGTGGACGAACTGTATGCAACAGGACTTTTAGATTTGTTCATGAAGCCAAGTATAAGTGGCCATGAGGGCACATTCACAGATGGATCATGTTCACTTTGCTGGTATGACTTACGCCATGGTCAGATTGGTGGTTTCACCGACAGCTGTTTATTGTCCCTCACTGACAGCTCTGCTCCCTCCACTGTTGCATTTCCCTGAGTCAGTAATGAAATGATGGCCTATCGTGTCACGCCATGCTCCCTACAGCGATCCGTGGAAGTTTGGTCTACTTGCTCGTTTCCCCAGATTCACGTTCGACAGACTCCTTCTTCTACTACTTGAGGGGGGAGGGGAGGGGGATGTATCATTCTGCTTTGTTTCAAGCGACAACTACTCTGGGTCTCTTCTTGAGATGGGTAGGCGTCTTGATAGATACAGTACCGCACAGAAATTATGTCAGAGTTGTGACTGTCCCATGTGACAAGGGAAGTTGTATGGACACATGATTTTAGATTTTGAATTACTACTGATATTCCCAATATAGCTTTCGTGTATGGTTGTGGGCACCCATCCAATGCATCTATCATACGACCTTTTGATGTAATACTATGTCTCTCTTCACATGCTACTCTAACTATTCGATTGCTTTTGTGGGAAGAGCTGTATTAAGTGTCAGAAATGACAATTTTCGGCAGCTCGGACCGCATTCTCGCACCTCCGGTGTAAATGTGTCGGAAGGTAACATCGAAGGTGATTCAAAAATGTTCAAATATGTGTGAAATCTTATGGGACTTAACTGCTAAGGTCACCAGTCCCTAAGCTTACTCACTACTTAACCTAAACTGTCCTGAGGACAAACACACACCCCCACGCCCGATGGAGGAATCAAGGTGATTCGATTTGGCCGCACATCCTACATATCAAGTTTAGAGGTGCTTGGCTGTCTCGCAGGAACTACTGGTTATTTAAAGTAACTGCACGTTGTGCCACAAAACATTCACGAAGTAACACGGAGACCAGACTACGCCAGGTAGAATACGTGTTAAATCATCTCGATTCAACATTCACGGTACGAGTTTATCTTGGGTTGTTGTAATTTATACCTCGCTGTTGCGACGTGGCCTGTCTGGTTGCGTAAACTTTTCTTATCGCAGCGTAGTGCCACACGTGTGGTAACCTCATGAAGATAAGAAAGGGCGACTGCGATAAGCCGTCGTTGCTGTTATTTTATTAGTCACATACTTATGGAAACCACCCAATATTTTATTAACACCGGCCGACATCGAAAGTAAACCGAAGATCACAAATAGCATTTAAGCTCGCCGCTGGCCAGACCCAATCACATTCTTGTTATATTAGCTGCGAGAACAGAAGTCTCTGATCGATCACTGTCTCGTTGAAGACTGCTCGCACCTTACACAAAGGGTTCGCACGCTGCTACTGATATTTACGTTTACAAGCTTTATCCCCTTTCCCTACATGAAGGGTTAACTTTCACCTCAAATTTCGTATTGATTTCAGTCTCTTATGCGAGTACATGGCTAGTCAGTGTCATGAGCACAAAAAATGAGCATTTCGGGATATAAGCTAGCGAGTAATTTTCAAGGAAGAATAAACCGATATAACGTACATCTCGAGATATAGTAGCAGAACAGAGCTTACGTAAAACATACATTTGTCTTTGTTTCTTAACCAGCATTTTTCTAATAACTTTTAATATTAAGTTTTGTGGCCTTTATTATGCAAAGTCTTCAACCCTTAATTTTTCTAGGTGGAATAGCATAAAAGATATTATTCTGCCGTACGCAATTTTATTTGTTTCTATTAGGAAGGCTTATAAAATCGATGACAACGGACAGGTAGACTCATCATGTCCGACTGCCTGTTTGGGCGTCAAGAGTAAATCGGGTTTCAGCTCCCTAGTTTCTCGCTAACAAGGGTAGTGCATAAATATTGTTGCCATGGTGATGGACGAAAGAGAAACAAATGTTGTTCTCTTGGCGATGAACGAAAGAGAAACAAATGTTGTTCTCATGGTGATGGACGAAAGAGAAACAGTCACCTTGCACCTAGTTATTTGCTACGAATATATCAGAGCTTACTGTAAAGATGCCGATTGTGTAATGAACCTGGTCATCGTATAGAGCATTTTTTGTTCTTTAGGGTAAGGGAGTTAAAACCGTCAGCCGATAACTTATTCTCATAATACGGAGACCTATTGTCTTCTGAACCACATTAAGTATAATATTTTCAGTTGTAAAAAGGAACGAAGTAGGATTAGGGTTTAACGTCCCGTCAACAGCGATATCACTGGAGTACAAGATCAGATCAGGTCGAGGTTCGAAAAGAATATCAGCCGTGCATTCTGAATGGAACCATCCCTGCATATGCCTGGAGCGATTTAGGAGTATCACGGGAAACCTAAATCTGGAAGGGCGGACACGGATCAGAACCGTCGACCTCCCGAATGTGGGCCCAGCGTACTAACAACTGCGACGCCTTGCTCGGTCTTCAGTTGTCATGCAGTCACTTAAAAGTGCACAGTAGCGAAAACAACGTATATTAAAGCAAATTTTAATCCAAGTAACGACAGCCCGTGTGACAGATTATTGTCATTCAAAAAAATTAATCCCTGTATGGACATCTACCAAATCGTCTCCGCACACACACACACACACACACACACACACACACACACACACACATACACACACACGCGCGCGCGCCACACACACTTACCCCAATATCGTAAGGCCTCTTACCCGGTTCCTGTATCGCAGGACTCTCAAGTGTATGTCTGTAAATGTCACTATACTAACCGCTAAACAAACGTGCTGTTAGTTTCCGTACACGCTTTGAGGCTAAAAAAGAATAGGAGGTAACCAGCTCATATCGCAGCCCGTAAGGAGAAATGTGAGAATGCACAGAGGTGAAATTCAGAAGGTTAGTGCAATGGATCCCGTGTTACATCATCGAAATGGAATTTTGACGGGCAACGAAATTATATATGTAATGAGTATTCTCAGAGCTTGAGGACAGAACTCCTACATGGAAAACCAACACCAGTACGCGGAGCACTGAAAAATATAAGACTATTTCCAGAATGAGATTTTCACTCTGCAGCGGAGTGTGCGCTGTTATGAAACGTCCTGGCAGATTAAAACTGTGTGCCCGACCGAGACTCGAACTCGGGACCATTGCCTTTCACGGGCAAGTGCTCTACCATCTGAGCTACCGAAACACGACTCACGCCCGGTCCTCACAGCTTTACTTCTGCCAGTGCCTCGTCTCCTTGCCCGCGAAAGGCAAAGGTCCCGAGTTCGAGTCTCGGTCGGGCACACAGTTTTAATCTGCCAGGAAGTTTCAATATAAGTTTGTTTTTTCTGGCAAGAGTGAGGAAACAGTTTTCTGCGGTACAGGAAACCTAGTAAAAACGAAGTGCCAAAACTAACGGAAAAATAAAGGAGTATCAGGATAAATATGTGAGATATTTAGTGAGATAATGTACTTCCTGAATACTAGAAGAAGAAATTATTACAGCAATTATGTAAACCTCTTGTGGCCGTTATTTCGCAAATTGTGCGGAATTAGAGGCAGCGAGTGAAAATACGTGGCGGACCGCGACTCGAATCCAGGATCTCCTACTTACTACAAAGTTGCTTTAACCACTGTGTCATCGTGACACACTGTTTATCGCAAATACGTGGATCATCTGCGCATTCTCTCCAGGTGGCTCACATTCACACCATCAATCTCCGTCTATGTCATCCATGCTCGCTAATTTTAGATTATCGCTGGAGATCGAATGTAAATATGCATCTGCACTGAGGTTTGTGGATTCATTGCTCATAGAGATGAATCATTTATATCAATCCGTAGTGTCTGTTCTTTAGGACAAGTCTGAAAGATGGTAGAAATGAGTGGTTAACGCAATTGCCTAGTACGTGTGGTCTCAAGTTCAAAAATTATTTTCCAATTAACTGCTTTTACGGTCATCTTTCGTAAATCCAATATTATTAAGAAATTAGCTCGTAAAGTATTGCATGGGTTCTGTGCCTAACACTTCCGCTAGCGACATAAATTACAGTACAATTCTTAACCACATTTACTTTAATAGTCATGAACTGTATTGCATATTCTATGCACTCAACAACCCCCCCCCCCCCCCCTCATGAACCATGGACCTTGCCGCTGGTGAGGAGGTTTGCATGCCTCAGCGATACAGATAGCCGTACTGTAGGTGCAACCACGTCGGAGGGGTATCTGCAGAGAGGCCAGACAAACGTGTGGTTCCTGAAGCGGGGCAGCAGCCTTTTCAGTAGTTGCAGGGGCAACAGTCTGGATGATTGACTGATCTGGCCTTGTAACACTAACCAAAACGGCCTTGCTGTGCTGGTATTGCGAACGGCTGAAAGCAAGGGGAAGCTATAGCTGTAATTTTTCCCGAGGGCATGCAGCTCTACTGTATGGTTAAATGATGATGGTGTCCTCCTGGGTGAAATATTCCGGATCTCCGGGCGGGGACAACTCAGGAGGACGTCGTTATCAGGAGGAAGAAAACTGGTGTTCTACGGATCGGAGCATGGAATGTCAGATCCCTTAATCGGGCAGGTAGGTTAGAAAATTTAAAAAGGGAAGTGGACAGGTTAAAGTTAGATATAGTGAGTATTAGTGAAGTTCGGTGGCAGGAGGAACAAGACTTTTGGTCATGTGAAAACAGGGTTATAAATACAAAATAAAATATTGGTAATGCAGGAGTAGGTTTAATAATGAATAAAAAAATAGGAGCGCGGGTAAGCTACTACAAACAGCATAGTGAACGCATTATTGTGGCCAAAATAGACATTTCCAGAGGCAGATGTGGACTGTGACCACAATCTATTGGTTAAGAACTGTAGATTAAAACAGAAGAAACTGCAAAAAAGGTGGGAATTTAAGGAGATGGGACCTGGATAAACTGACTAAATCAGAGATTGTACAGAGTTTCAGGAAGAGCATAAGGGAACAATTGACAGGAATGGGGGAAAGAAGTACAGTAGAAGATGAATGGGTAGCTTTGAAGAATGAAGTAGTGAAGGCAGCAGAGGATGAAGTAGGTAAAAGGGCGAGGGCTAATAGAAATCCTTGGGTAACAGAAGAGATATTGAATTAAATTGATGAAAGGAAAAAATACAAAATCGCAGTAAATGAAGCAGGCAAAAAGGTATACAAACGTCTCAAAAATGAGATCTACAAGAGTCCAAAATGGCTAAGCAGGGATGGCTAGAGGACAAATGTAAGGATGTAGAGCTTATCTCACTAAGGGTAAGATAGATACTGCCTACAGGAAAATTATAGAGACCTTTGGAGAAAAGAGAACCACTTCTATGAATATCAAGAGCTCAGATGGAAACACAGTTCTAAGCAAAGAAGGGAAAGCAGAAAGGTGGAAGGAGTATATAGAGGGCCTATACAAGGGCGATGTACTTGAGGACAATATTATGGAAATGGAAGAGGATGTAGATGAAGATGAAATGTGAGATACGATACTGCGTGAAGAGTTTGACAGAGCACTGAAAGACCTGTGTCGAAACAAGGCCTCGGGAGTAGACAACATTCCATTACAACTACTGACGGCCTTAGGAGAGCCAATCCTGACAAAACTCTACCATCTGGTGAGCAAGATGTATGAGAAAGGCGAAATACCCTCAGGCTTTAAGAAGAATATAATAATTCCAATCCCAAAGAAAGCAGGTGTTGACAGATCTGAAAATTACCGCACTATTAGTTTAATAAGTCACAGCGGCAAAATACTAACACGAATTCTTTACAGACGAATGGAAAAACTGGTAGAAGCCGACCTCGGGGAAGATCAGTTTTGCCGGCCGCGGTGGTCTAGCGGTTCTAGGCGCTCAGTCCGGAACCGTGCGACTGCTACGGTCGCAGGTTCGAATCCTGCCTCAGGCATGGATGTGTGTAATGCCCTTAGCTTAGTTAGGTTTAAGTAGTTCTAAGTTCTAGGGGACTGATGACCACAGATATTAAGACCCATAGTGCTCAGAGCCATTTGAACCATTTCCTGAAGATCAGTTTGGATCTGTAGAAATACTGGAATACGTGAAGCAATACAGACCTTACGGTTTATCTTAGAAGAAAGATCAAGAAATGACAAACCTACATTTCTACCATTTGTAGATTTAGAGAAAGCTTTTTCCAAAGTGTTCACTGGAATACTCTCTTTCAAATTCTAAAGGTGGCAGGCGTAAAATACAGGGAGGGAAAGACTATTTACAATTTGCACAGAAACCAAGTGGCAGTTATAAGAGTCGAGGGGCATGAAAGGGAAGCAGTGGTCGGGAAGTTAGTGAGACAGGGTTGTAGTCTCTCCCCGATGTTATTCAATCTGTATACTGAGCAAGCAGTAAAGGAAACAAAAGCAAAATTCGGAGTAGGTATTAAAATCCATGGAGAGGAAATAAAAACTTTGAGGTTCGCCGGAGACATTGTAATTCTGTCAGAGACAGCAAAGGACTTGGAAGAGCAGTTGAACGGAATAGACAGCGTCTTGAAAGGAGGATATAAGATGAACATCAACAAAAGCAAAACGAGCATAATGGAATGTAGTCGAATTAAGTCGGGTGATGCTGAGGGAATTAGGTTATGAAATGAGACACTTAACGTAGTAAATGGAGTTTTGCTATTGGGAAGCAAAATGACTGACGATGGTCGAAGTAGAGAATATATAAAATGTAGACTTGCAATGGAAAGGAAAGCGTTTCTGAAGAAGAGAAATTTTTTGCCGGCCGATTTGGCCGAGCGGTTCTAGGCGCTTCAGTCCGGAACCGCGCTGCTGCTACGGTCGCAGGTTCGAATCCTGCCTCGCGCATGGATGTCCTTAGGTTTCAGTAGTTCTACATTCTAGGAGACTGATGACCTCAGAAGTTGTGTCCCATAGTGCTCAGAACCATTTGAACCATTTTTCAACCAAATTCGTTAACGTCGAGTATAGATTTAAGTGTAAGGTAGTCGTTTCTGAAAGTATTTGTATGGAGTGCAGCCATGTATGGAAGTGAAACATGTACGATAAATAGTTTGGACAAGAAGAGGATAGAAGCTTTCGAAATGTGGTGCTACAGAAGAGTGCTGAAGATTAGATGGGTAGATCACATAACTAATGGGGAGGTATTGAACAAAATTGGGGAGAAGAGGAGTTTGTGGCACAACTTGACCTGAAGAATTAATCGGTTGATAGGACATGTTCTGAGGCATCAATGGATCACCAATTTAGTATTGGAGGGCAACGTGGAGGGTAAAAATCGTAGAGGGAGAGCAAGAGATGAATAGACTAAGCAGATTCAGCAGGATGTAGGTTGCAGTAAGTACTGGGAGATGAAGAAGCTTGCACAGGATAGGGTAGCATGGAGAGCTGCATCAAATCAATCTCAGGACTGAAGACCACAACAACAACAATACTGATTCCTGCTTAAGGTGCTTTACATTATTCTTCGATAATTATTTTGACCTGCAGTGGTCTCGTTTGCCATTGGCAAATTACTATACATTACACTGCTGAAGGCAAATGTTCAGTCCAGGCTGAAGGCCAAGTAACACCCACTTACATACTAACCATAGTACACATTTTATATGAAACTGATTCACAAAACATTTACTACTCCAAACTTATATCTATTATTTACAACTTACAAATAACGTTCATATTTCTTTATTTGCAGGGGTACGAACGCTTTACTTTATTTGTCTTGGTGTCAGCTAATAGGTATGTGGGATTCTTATTATCCTGTGTGGCCCTGCACAAAGCCATTAGCATTTCTTGTTTCTTTCCTGCACAATAGATGACTTCTGGCGAGAACTTACCAAACACTAAATCATTTGCTTAAAAAAAAGTGCATTCTTCACAGCACAGTCATATTTTAATTTCCTCCCTTGGGCACCCTTCGATACGTCAGCCAAGACTTCCGCGTATCCCAGTTCTTTGGACTTTTCTGTCCTTGGTAATCGAGGTATTGTAACAATCCATTCGACAATTCCTCCCTACCTATTAAAACCTCAGCTTGTTGTTAGCCAGTGGCGGCAGGTGGTAAATTGTCTGTTGATGTTAGATATCTAACACCAAAAAATGTTTTTATCTGTTCTTCCATATTTATGTACCTGGCGTCTAAAACCAGACGGGTTTTCCCGCCGGCTTCAGCTACAGCAACCAAAGGACTGCTGTATGGTGACAAGGAAGGTATTGTGATTCCCCATTCAACCATTTTTCTAATTTCCTTGAATACTGACTCCTTCTTGGACACGGTACGGAGTAAGTTGCATGACAAATGTGTTGTCAGGTAGTACCTCTACACGTACTTGTATCCCTTGATGATACCTAAATTGTCAGAAAATATCTCTATGTATTTACATAAAAATTGATCCAATTCGACCTGCTGGCCACTAGTAAGGTACTCTGATTTTCGTGTTTTCGAGATAACCAACTTTCCTACCTCAGGTAAACATCTTCACCGGTGTCTAAGTAGTAACATCCCTCATTACACATCGCATTGCAGGTTACAACGCCCGTGGCCCCCTACACATACTTTTGATACTTTGGCAGTATTACCTTGTATTCCTTTGTCCTCAACATTACCATGACCCTCTCCTTCCCTCATTGAGGAAGCTTATTCCACCTGTGGAGCTGTCAATATTTGATTCCTCTTCCGGAGAGACTCGCAAATTCAGGATATAGACAACAGGGAGTCCTCGAGCTACAAGGAAGGTGCTTCTAATAGCTTCCTCTCCTACCATTATTACAACCTGAACCTGGTATTTTATCAGTTGCGGTGGGCGCCTGTAGCATCTGTCACTCTACAGTTTTTTACGGGTAATTTAGGTAGTTTTGGGCCTGAGAAATTTCTTAAACAATTCTACAGTCTTGACTTTCGTAGAAGCACCTATGTCTATGATGACATTGACAGGTATGCCACATATGGTCCCTTCTGATTCACGCGGCACAAGTTCTCTACCCGTCTTCGGACATGAACGCTGTTCGTTCAGAATCTTGTACGTTGAGGCCATCGTTGTACCTCAACTTTGATATGGCATTCCCATTAGAGGTAGTTATGTTGCTCTCACTCCGCACGGCCTGCAATGGAGAGTGTATTGTCGCCAAATGTAGATTAACGGAACAGATGGGCAGGTTTCCGTCCGTTACCTCAACTATACGCATATTTCGATTAGAATTATGTCATTGTTGTACATGCGGGTTTAGCCCTTGCGCATTTGGTTCGCTGTTCGAATTTCTAGGCGGTGCTCCCTGATTCGTATTCCAGGTGCCGGAATATCCTCCTTGTCTAGTATTTTTCCATTTCGTCTTATTATTAGAGCTTGAGTGGTTTCTCTCCTCGTGAACTCATTTTCGGTTACATAACCTACCACCACCTCCATTGCCGTTGCTATGCGGTCAATGGTTGCGTTTAGAGACGCATTACCGTTCCCGCGGTCGCTACTATAACTCATGTCTTTCTGTACAGAGTCAAACACGAACATAAACCGATCAAGTTCATTTTCGGATACATTGGTCAACTTTTCTTTGATATTGTCAGTTAACCTAGCCTTCACTAAGCGAATGACGTCTCTATTAGACATCGTTTCATCCCAGTAATGTACTTTATTTATGGACATTTCGAAATACCTTCTCAAAGAGGCCTGTTTTGAGTTATATAATTTTGGGCTGTTGATTTGCTTACGTACACGCTCTTGAACGCCAGTTGCTCAGAGCTTCACTAGAAAAACTTTCTCGAATTGTTCTCGTGTATCAATAGTCTCTGCCATCTGTACGGCCCTAGAGTTGATTCACCTTGAACGACAAAATGAACTCAATTTTCTGCCTCTCATTCTAAACCCTAGGTAACATGTTTTTAAAACTTTGAATGAACATAACCGGATAAATAGATTTCTACTCATCAGTAAAAGTTTGGAAGCGTCTATGTTTAATGGAACTTTCTTCGAGCAATAATTCAGAAAACGGAGGCGCTGCCCCCCCCCCCCCCCCCCCTCCCTTGCAACTAATGAATGTTGCTTACTAACTGGACTGTCACTATCCGATGTGCATGCGTGTTGCTCCTCGAATGCCAATGGAAAGTGGTGCGCTCATTACCGTACCCATTTTCACACGTCACATCACAGTTTACGATGTGCCTGTTGCCGTCTACTGGCCTGCGATTCTTGTCAAAACACTCAGCAGCGACTCTGTGCCACAGAGAGTGTTGCTATGTTTGATTTTGTGCGCTGTGTCGTCTGACTCACCTGTAGCGGAACCAGTGTGGCCAACATCGCTGATGGGATTTCGCTTTTTATGCGCTGTGTCGCACACTTTAATTCCGTTTCGTCACGATCGGTAATGTCGTTATCTCTGCTACCTAATCATTTATTGAAGTAACATTCTCTGTTATTTGCTTCCTCAGCAAATTTTTGCTCGACATTTTTATTTACATCTTCTGCGAGATTACCAAACCGTTCAGTAAGTGACGCTACCTCTTCCTCCACAGCCAAGTGTCCGGCTTCTTAACTTTCTTGTAGCGTGGACAAGCACATTACCAATTCTGGGAAACCTCTGCACGCCCTTTTAAATTCTGTAAACGCATCCTTCGTTTCTTTCATTTCAGCAACTAATTTCCTGTCACGTTATTCCTCAGGTTCTGCTTGTAAGCCATCTAGTTCATTTCAAATGTTCAAATGTGTGTGACATCTTATGGGATCCAACTGCTAAGATCATCAGTCCCTAAGCTTACACACTACTTAACCTAAATTATCCTAAGGACGAACACACACACTCATGCCCGAGGGAGGACTCGAACCTCCGCCGGGACCAGCCGCACAGTCCATGACTGCAGCGCCCTAGACCGCGCGGTCAATCCCTCGCGGCAAGTTCCTTTCCATACTCTGCCGCTTTTTCTTCCGATATCACATCAAGTCCTCTCTCGCATTCTGCGTGCAAGCGAACCTGTTCCTTGTCACATTCTTCTAAATTACGTAGAAGTTCAGCGAACGGATCTGGAATAGGCGAAAATATAGGGCTACTCTGTAACCCATCCGTTTTCTTTTCTACAACTTGGCTTTCCTGTGTTTCATCACCTGTGTCTTCCATTGTATTACTTTCTGCAAAAGATGCTGTAATCAATTCATTAATTATTCTGGTCCGTTGCCGAGTATGTCCTGTCATGTTATCTACTTCAGTGTTTTGCACTGTTTCTGGTGCAGACGAGCATTGGCTGCCTTGCTGTTTCCTACGCCTGAACATGATTTTTCACACGAAATACACCATGTATATGATACAAAACACACTAAATCTTTATACAAAAAGCAACAACGCAAAAGTAAATAACTCAATGTTCCAATGCTGCAAGCTATACTATCAACACCAGAAATTGTCTTCTGTACATGTACTTCAGTAATTACTCAACAATAGGAAATTCTACACTTCCGCTCTTATCTGTTGACGATTAGTTTTCTATTCCCTGTGTAGTATTACATTTATTTTTCTAATGATCAATGTCGTACGTATTTCATGAAAACAGAATATATAGACAATCAATACATGTTGCAGTAGTATGTAATACAACATTATGACGCCCGGGGTGGAAGAGCAGTTCTAGGCACTACAGTCTGGAACCGCGCGACCGCTAAGGTCACAGATTAGAATCCTTCCTCGGACATGGATGTGTGTAATAGTTAGGTTTAAGTAGTTCTAAGTCTAGGGGACTGTTGACCTTAGATGGTAAGTCCTATACTGCTTAGAGCCATTTGAACCAACAATACAGTAATACAATAATAATATTTTATATTATGTAGACGTATATATTATTCTGGCCGCACAAGTGTAGGACGCAAATTTTGTGGTATCTTCTGTTTGAAAATTATTTTTCTTTTTGTAATTAAGTTATTTTAAGTCTTTTTTTTTAAATAAATCCATGTAATGTTTACAAATTAGCACGTAAAATATTGCATGGGTTCTCAGCGAATCACTTCCGTTAGTGCCGTAAATTACAGTACAGTTCTTAGCCACATCTACTTTAATAAACATGAATTGAGCCTAGCATCTGCAGGGTGGCGCACGAAATGTGTTACCATTTTGTTTTTGAATGCAAACTTTATTGTCAATAAGATCGGAAAGGAACATATACTACAGTGAAAAGCCGTCCATGGAGATTTGTTCTTACTCAGGACATGCTCAATACGTCCACGATTTCGCTTCCTAACTTCCTTCAAACGAACACTGAAGTTAGTGATTATCCTACGGCACATGTCTTCCGTAATTTCACTGCAAGTTTGAAGAATAAGTGTTCTGAGCTCCATTAAATCACGTGGACGTTTCGGGACAATTTTTTCCTTTAGGTACCCCCAAAGTCACATGGATTGAGGTCTGGACTATTGGGGGGGAGGGGGGGGGGCAATTTTGTCCGTCGTTGAAGCGACCTAGAAACCTGAGTGAAATGATCCGCATGTCGAAATGCTCGTGTAAAAACTCCAACACAGTGTTTGCAGTATGTGTCCTTGCTCCATCTTGCATGAACCACTGCGTGTTGAAGGGCAAGGCAGTAGCAAGAAGCTGTGGAAAGAAGCTATTGCGAACCACGCTCAAAGAAAAAGGGTCCAATAAGTCCGTCACTGGAAATTGCTGCCCACGCTGTAATCCTCGGAGCATAATGTTGTCGTTCATGAAGCACCTGTTTGTTTTCAGTGGCCCAAAAGCGTACATTTTGTTTGTTAACCACACCGCCTAAATGAAAATGCGCCCGTCTGAAAACAAACCGTTGTCAAGAGTTTCTTCCCTATCTTCCGCCCACTGAGCAAACAGTAGTCTCTGCTGATGGTGTTCTTCAGTAAGCTTTTGTGCACACGTCATCTTGTATGCATACATATGGAGGTCACTTTTAAGAATGCGTTGAACGGAGCGTCGGGATATTCCCAGTTGCAGTGCTGCCTTTCTACGCGATTTCCCGGGACTTTTCTGTACAGGAACTCGTACCACTTGAATTCTCCGGCGAACAAACAGGCTTAGGCCGAGTTCGCTTCGCTTCCAATACTGTTCTTTCCTGTACAAAATTATCGTACAACCTGTGGATGGTCATCTTGCAAGGGACCCATCGTGTGTTAAACTGTTGTCGAAAACGCCTCTGAGTCACAACAAGGCTTTTCGTTTCATGAAAAAGTAACACAGTTGCCGATCGTTGCTGTCTCGTCAGTCTCCCATTGTCATACATTGCTGCAGTAAGTCTCCTAGCGGCAGTATCGTGAATTACACGTCATTTCGTAACTCATTTGTTTTTCCAAGCTCTGCTGGTACTGCTGTAGAGATCCCAGCGGGATATCTAATGTGCTCCGTAAATTGTGAAAGAAACAATTGGTAACACATTTCGTGCGCCACCGTGTAGTTATTGTGACTGCGTGGCGTAAATGCTGTTACAAGCAATGACCAAGGACAAAAAATCTCTTGGCGATAAGAGACCGTAACTACGCCTACGTAAAGTACCTATTTTCGCAACATAAAATAAACTATGTCATAGTGAATGACTATTATTATAAACATTAATCACTATAATGGTTTAATAGTGCATACTTCCACAGATTTCCTTTATAACAAGACTTAAAATTACTTTTTTGGTTCGTAGCAAGGTCAACTGAAAAATCAATCATATATTGTACATCTACTTGTACAACTGCTTCAGGTCCTCAAGCTACTGTGAGACAAATGTTATACTACTTGCGCGAGCAGTTGCACGGCTTTACAGAAAAGTATTGAAATTAAAATTTGCCGTGTAATGGCTGCTATCTTCCTGCCGAGAGGTATGTGTACAGGAAGAATACGACGGTGCGCTCGGGAACGCTTGTATAAGACAACAAGTGTCTGGCGCAGTTGTTGGATCTGCTACTGCTGCTACAGTCGACGCACAAGCGATAGCACAGAGCATCTCCAAGGCAGCGATGAAGTGGCGATTTTCCCGTACGAACATTTCACGAGGGTTCCATGAATATCAGGAATCCGGTAAAACATCAAATCTCTGACATCGCTACAGCCGGAAAAAAATCCTGCAAGAACGGGACCAACGATGACTGACGAGAATCGTTTAACGTGACAGAAGTGCAATCCTTCCGCAGACTGTTGCAGATTTCAGTGCTGGGCCATCAATAAGCTTCAGCGTGCGAACCACTCAACGAAACGTCATCGATATGGGAGTTCCGAGCAGAAAGCCCACTCGCACTCCCTTGACGGCTGCACGACACAAGGCCTTGCGCCTCAGCTAGGCCCGTCAACAACCACACTAGACACTTCTGCTGCCCACAAGACTCCCTAGATATGAACATTATTGAGCGTATCTGGGATGCCTTGCAACGTGCTGTTCAGAAGGGATCTCAACCCGCTCGTATTCTTACGGATTTATTGACAGCCCCACAGAATTCATGGTGTCAATTCCCTCCAGCTCTACTTCAGACATTGTCGTGGCAATGCCACATTGTGTTAAGGCACATCTGCGTGCTCACTGGAGCCCTACAAGATATAAGGCAGGAGTTCCAGTTCCTTTCTCTCTTCAGTGTATATATATACACTCCTGGAAATGGAAAAAAGAACATACTGACACCGGTGTGTCAGACCCACCATACTTGCTCCGGACACTGCGAGAGGGCTGTACAAGCAATGATCACTCGCACGGCACAGCGGACACACCAGGAACCGCGATGTTGGCCGTCGAATGGCGCTAGCTGCACAGCATTTGTGCACCGCCGCCGTCAGTGTCAGCCAGTTTGCAGTGGCATACGGAGCTCCATCGCTACACGGGTAGCATGCCGCGACAGCGTGGACGTGAACCGTGTGTGCAGTTGACGAACTTTGAGCGAGGGCGTATAGTGGGCATGCGGGAGGCCGGGTGGACGTACCGCCGAATTGCTCAACACGTGGGGCGTGAGGTCTCCACAGTACATCGATGTTGTACATCGATGTTGTCGCCAGTGGTCGGCGGAAGGTGCACGTGCCCGTCGACCTGGGACCGGACCGCAGCGACGCACGGATGCACGCCAAGACCGTAGGATCCTACGCAGTGCCGTAGGGGACCGCACCGCCACTTCCCAGCAAATTAGGGACACTGTTGCTCCTGGGGTATCGGCGAGGACCATTCGCAACCGTCTCCATGAAGCTGGGCTACGGTCCCGCACACCGTTAGGCTGTCTTCCGCTCACGCCCCAACACCGTGCAGCCCGCCTCCAGTGGTGTCGCGACAGGCGTGAATGGAGGGACGAATGGAGACGTGTCGTCTTCAGCGATGAGAGTCGCTTCTGCCTTGGTGCCAATGATGGTCGTATGCGTGTTTGGCGCCGTGCAGGTGAGCGACACAATCAGGACTGCATACGACCGAGGCACACAGGGCCAACACCCGGCATCATGGTGTGGGGAGCGATCTCCTACACTGGCCGTACACCTCTGGTGATCGTCGAGGGGACACTGAATAGTGCACAGTACATCCAAACCGTCATCGAACCCATCGTTCTACCATTCCTAGACCGGCAAGGGAACTTGCTGTTCCAACAGGACAATGCACGTCCGCATGTATCCCGTGCCACCCAACGTGCTCTAGAAGGTGTAATTCAACTACCCTGGCCAGCAAGATCTCCGGATCTGTCCCCCATTGAGCATGTTTGGGACTGGATGAAGCGTCGTCTCACGCGGTCTGCACGTCCAGCACGAACGCTGGTGCAACTGAGGCGCCAGGTGGAAATGGCATGGCAAGCCGTTCCACAGGACTACATCCAGCATCTCTACGATCGTCTCCATGGGAGAATAGCAGCCTGCATTGCTGCGAAAGGTGGATATACACTGTACTAGTGCCGACATTGTGCATGGTCTGTTGCCTGTGTCTATGTGCCAGTGGTTCTGTCAGTGTGATCATGTGATGCACCTGACCCCAGGAATGTGTCAATAAAGTTTCCCTCTCCTGGGACAATGAATTCACGGTGTTCTTATTTCAATTTCCAGTAGTGTATGTCTTAAATTTTAAGAGTCACAGGTTTTGGTAAATTAGCCCATTGTCTAGCACAACTGATAAATGTATTGTGCATAGTGGCTGAGGATATTGTACCTGGGAACATATAATGTTTCTCGGCCAGTGTTTGACGCCATATATCGATTTCAGAATCACATACTGGAATGAGCGTAGTTTACGGCATTTCCTACGTTTTTGTGAGACCTGAGTTTGCCTTTTATGTAGCATTTGTAAATATTTGTAGTTCTACATGTTCAAGTGCTGTATAGTTTATTAATACGTTTTGGAATTTATCGTTGTTTTTCAGTTACAGAATTTTATGGTGAGTAAAACTAGTTATAAAACATGTAGACAGTTAAGACATACTTGCTCCCTCGGGCACCGTCTTGTATCTCGAAACGGAAAAATGTCTTCTGTTACGGACCATGTGGTATTTTCAGATGACCTGAGCGCTCTTAGTATGCAATGAAGTAATAATTTAACAGACTACTAACCGCGGCATTGATAAGATTTTCAGTATAGCGACAATTTTCCTGGGATATGACCATGTTATACCTTATAACATTTTCTCACTTTTGGAAAAAAGTTTCTTTTTCTATGTAATTTTTGTAAGTTCAGAAAATGGAATGTTATCATGTAAAAATGGATTAAGAGAACGTATTAAGCTTCTATTTCAGAGCTGGCTAGAAGCGAAAATTTGAAAAATATTCCAACTTATAACACTGTTCCCTATAAATATTTACGATTATCAGTGAAATTAAATATATTAAATAAACAAAGTATTAGATTCATAATCACAGGAAAATGAAATACTTGTAAATAAATAAATGACACATCGATTTGCAGTGGATCGTAAATTAAGAAAATTAGTGTCAATCCGATAATAGTTGGCTCTTCCAAGTAACAGCAACAACATAATTGGGAAGGACATGCTATAAGGCTGGGAGGTTTAGAGGTTCATAAATAACGAGAACAATGAGAATTTCCAAATCGGACAACCGAAATTCATTTGGTGTTGGTTGTATGAGGGCTCCAGTAACGGTACAATAAGAGCATTTACTTCATCCAGATATGTCAAGCGTGCGAGCCACTATACTGCTCGTAAAATGAATGAGCGGTGACACCAGAGCAATACGACAGTGATTCCACGTTTCCGAGCGGGAATTACGCAGGGAAACAATATCTCACTGAGAGACTATTGCTGGTTTCCAACTACCGTCCGCAATAGGGTGGCCACACATTTCCTGAGAGGCGCGCCGACCGCGGAGAGGCAGAAACCGTTCCGATAACAACCAGCTGCGGCGTGATACACGACGCGCCACGTGCAAAACACGGCAGCTTCTGCAAAGAGGGTAGCCAATTATGGGGCGAATTGGTCGTATAACAGCGTCCGCCGGATAACCTATCCGGCCCAGCCGCTGATGGCCAATTAGATGATTTGTTGATGGGGGAGCGTGGATATTGCCGGCCGCGCTGTGCAAATACACGGTTTCAATTGCTCGCCACGGCGCGGCGCTGTGTGTTTACAAGCGGCCACCGACAAATGAAGAGCGATGCGTCGCCTCTGGGGAACCGGCGACCCGGAGCTCGGCGCCATTGCACTGCGTTCAAGTCGAGCCCCACAGGTATAATTCCTCTCTCTCTCTCTCTCTCTCTCTCTCTCTCTCGTGATGAACTTTCTGTGTTGTTTATTTACTCCTGCTTTCAGTGGTGTTTTCGACCTGTGCGGAAATCCCAGAAAGAGAGCTATTGGTTTATCGTGCTGGTTTGGAAACCAATTGCCAATAATCATCCTGATGTTCTCCTTTAGTCGTGTTACCGTCGAATTAATCCCCAATATATAGGAGAGTAGTTCAATGAATAATGTCCTACAATTTTGTTTCTCAGAACACATTTATTCTTAACCTTCCTGTAGGCGCGCCTATTCTTGTCACACGAGCAGGCGCGCGTTGTAAAATTTACATCGACATTTGTCAATAAAAAAAAATGCAAGTGCTTAACAAACTATAATATTTGTTGAAAAAAGCAGTTGACGTTCACTGTCTTCAACATTTATAACATAAGATTTGGCTCTTTTAGTTCTTTTAATAACAATTCATCCAGTTATTCTCACATACGTTCACTTTCAAAACATCTCTGACAGACAACTTTTTTCCTAGTGTGCTGTTTACAAGCAGTGCCATTAATCTATCATATTTAACTCATATGGATCAATTTTTTGTCGTCCGCAAAGGATACAAGTCCCGCGATTTTTCGCTGGGTGTTCAGGTTGCTGATCTTCGGTTGTCGATGCTTCAGCACGAAACTGCTTAAGAAATACAGTGAGATCGGCTGGCAATGATTTGAGTTCAGCTCTAGATACGAGGTGTTCTTTCATAAGACCTTTTGAGATAAGTACGACTTCGCGAAGTTATTTCTCGCTTTGTGAAGGAAAACAATATTTGTGAATTAATTCCAACAATGTTAGAAAAAAATAAAAATTAGCCAATGGCCATCGCCTTATAATTCTTGAAGCTGAGTAACAGGCACTCATTTTATCTACAAAGTCAACCCCATCTTTTGTGACATTGTAATCAGCTATTATTACATGTTTGTGTTTGTCTTCATCAACTGTCGACGTGTTATGCATACTAGACCAAAGTATGACAGCACGGTTTTCACCTGGAACGTATGGTCTTATCATGCTGAATCCCAAAGACTGCACATCCAGTTTCTCTTGTCTTGTTTGGCAGAATTTCTGGAGGCATTTCAGGTCTATTCTTCCTCATTGTACTAATTTAAGTGAATTTCTTATGCAGCAAGTATTTTGAAAGGAGGTAGCTTGTGTAACAACTGTCAGTTGTGAAGTTCCTGGTACAGTTTTCTAAAAGCGTCACAATTTTCTCCACTATATCCTCATGAGTATTAGTTACCCGATATTGCCCTTCTGACTGCACGCTGCAGTAAACCTCCAGATTACTGCAATAAAATGTTTTTACATCACATAATGCAAACATTGTTATTTGCAGACAGCGTACTGAATCCACCCACAGTGGCCTCTAAGTGGGTGAAGCATTTCATCTATTGTGGTGAATTCATTCAAGCTGTTGACAGCAACAAATGCGTCCAGTACCGTACGAACTGCACCCAACTTATCAGTTTTTCTCCTGTTGTTCCTCGTTTCCATGTCATCAAACCGCTTACAGCGTAGAAGAAACAGAAAACTTTTGAGCTCATTGCACATCTAAGTAGTTGCATTGCTGTCCCATCTTTTGTGCAGACGGTGGCCTTTTTTCTTCCAGTTAAAAAATGAATGCTAAATACAGACGGTATTTCGTGTCTCGATATCAGTTTATCATCTCTGTTGCACGAGAATTGATGTTTCTCGCTGTCTATTTATGAACGAGTTTGTATAGTTTACGATTTCATCAATAATGTCAAGGTCAGTTATTTCCGAAAAAGTACTTACTTCATCAGTTATAGTCATCACATTTCGCTTTAGCCGGCAGCTATGGCCGAGCGTTTTTAGGCGCTTCGGTCCGGAGCCGCGTGCCTGCTACGGTCGCAGGTTCGAATCCTGCCTCGGGCATGGATGTGTGTGAGTCCTTATGTTTGTTAGGTTTAAGTAGTTCTGAGTCTAGGAGACTGATAACCTCAGATGTTAAGTCCCATAGTGCTTACACATGTCGCTATGGATCTGGTAGACTTTGCACGATGTTTTTCTCCTGGTTTTTGACGTTTAGCACACTCGCTTTTACACCAACTCGTAGCCTTGTCTTTTCCAATAAAGAACCCCCGCACATCTGCTATCTCTTCAAGATCATTACCTCCCTCATAGCGAAGTTCAGAGTCATAGCTTTAGTCATCGTATTCAGTGTTTTCATCATTCAAATTCACTTCACTTTTCTCCAGGTGTTAATAGTCCTGATAGAATTCATCATCATTTTCTCGTCTGATACATCCTTTGAACTGAAATAAAACATCAGAATAAATGAAACAAATAAATAAATTCAGATGTCAGTATAATCAAATTAACGTTTAATGCGCATCTCTACAAAATAAAAAACAACGAAAAGGAACTAAAGCCGCTTTAACATTTTCGAGAAAACATCAGCAGTGGACTACATGAAAACGGTGGCACAATAGCTCAAGGTTATGGCATCGATTGGGCATAAAAACCGCCGCAGATGTACTTTTTACAACTGCGTGCCCGCACGAGGATTAATAAAATTTGTTGACAATATCGATCTCAGCATACAGAAAAATCGTAACAACCGCCGGTGACAATGAATGCTAATGTGGGAACATTAAGAGTGCAATGGTATATCCACTGTTCAATGCAGGGGAGAGAGCTGATAGCTGGAAAGAGTACGTCGAAGGCCTCTATGAAAAAGAACACTTATCTGATGATGTGATAGATGAAGAACCAGGAGTCAATGTAGAAGAAATAGGGAATCCAGTATTAGAATCGATTTTAAAATAGCTTTGTAAGAGTTAAGATCGAATAAGGCAGAAGGGATACATAAAATCCCATCAGAATTTCTAAAGTCACTTGGGGAGTGGTAACAAAACGACTGTTCACTTTGATGTGTAGAATGTATTGACTCTGTCCATATAGCATCAGACTTTCGGAAAAATATCATTCAGAATTCTATGCAGTAAGGCAGCCGAGTACGAGTAGCACGGTGCCTTTAGGATGGCTATGTTTTTTCTCTTAATCAAAGCGCATCTGACTGTTACCAGCCGTGAAAGCGATCTCAAGTAACATTCAGTTGGTACGCAAATTCATACCCCCTACGAATCTAAACAAACTATGGTAATTACCAGCAGATTTTGTTCAAACTTGCTACCCAATGTTTTATTGTTAAGGAAGGAATCCTGTCAATATTTCAGATTTTTACCTATTATAGTTACGCATATTGAGAAAATTACTGAAATGTCCTAAAACCGACACTTATGTTTCAAGGCTCAGTTAGTAACAATAACCAAATGTCTTTTATAATCATCTGTAATCATAGCAAAGCTCACAGCATATAAATCACTTAACAGGAATTTTCTCTTCAAAACTTTAATTACTCTACGTTATTTGTTTATTATTTTTTGTGTGGATACAAGGAAATGAATGAGAGAGTGTATGCAGGATATACGTTAAAACTTAATGTCATTTTATGTAAAATCTTATAAAATTGGACTGCGGGACAATTGTGTTGCAACCACGATGATGATGACGTATGTTGATGTGTGTTTGCTTTTGCAAGAGAGCAGCAAGAATAGAAGTCAGAAGCGATATAAGTTTCTATGTTAATTTAAAGAATATTTTGCATTTAGTTCTATTTTATTAAACAATATATTAGGAAATGAAATTGTAATGACGTAAATGACTTATCTGATTAGTGGTTGGCTAAGGCAAGTTTTGCTGCGAGAATGATCTGGAAGGATCATTCTGATTGGCCATTCAGATCAATAGCCAATCAGAATGAAGCGGTTCCCGTGTGCAGATAATTAGATAGGCAGAGAGGAGAGTCGCTCGCTAACCTGCTTCCGAGTAACACCATGCTATATGTCTCCGCGAGAACAGTATTTGAAATGAAGATTAGAGAGATCATTTCATATAGAACGTGTCGTGAGTAAAGCGGTTTAAATTAAGAATATTTTGAGGAATGTGTGATGTTTTGGAATTAATTAGCTGAAGTTTTATGAGCTTTAATGGCGTGGGTTCCTGTAGTCATGTCCTAGTTCATGAACCACGGGCAACGTATGAGTGGCCAAGTAAGTGGTCCCGACAGTCGGGATACCAGTAACTTTGGAATAAGGCTGGGCATCTCGGACATATTCTGAGTCGTGGTCACCTTTGTGCTCATACGGCAAAGACTACCAAATCCACTGGTTAGTCCCTCAACCGTTAGGGGTAAAACTCAATGGGACTCGGGGCAAGTAAGGCTAGCAACCTGCTTCCCTTTTACTTTAAATATAATGCTGGCAACAATCAGAGCAAAATGCCTCGGACCTTTGGAGGTGACGGAGTCCCACCTCTAACTGACAAACCAGGGACTCTTAAGACGCAACTTGGCAAACAAATGGTAATGAGATGGGGAGCTATTAATACAATGGGGGGTAAGAAGGTAGAGCTGGCAGAGGCTGCAAGTAAGATGGGGCTGGACGTTTTAGCTGTTAGTGACATTCGGGTAAGGGGTGAGAAAGAAGAGGAAGTGGGAGAATACAAGGTCTACCTCTCAGGAGTCAAAGCAGGAATAGCACTGTGGGGTGTAGGGCTTTACATCAGGAAAGAAATGGAACCCAGCGTAGTTGCAATAAGGTATGTAAACGAATGACTGATGTGGATAGATTTGACAGTGTCTAGCAAGAAAATTAGGTTTCTGTCAATATATTCTCATTGTGAAGGGACAGATCAAGATAAGATGGATAGTTTTTATGAGGCACTCAGTGATGTAGTTGTTAGAGTAAAGGACAAGGACAGTGTTTTGCTCATGGGTGATTTTAACGCCAGGATTGGAAATCGAACAGAAGGGTATGAAAAAGTTATGGGTAAATTTAGAGAGGATATGGAGGCCATCTGGAGTGGGAAACAATTCTTGGATTTCTGTGCCAGTATGGGCTTAGTAATCACAAACTCCTTTTTTAAACATCAGAACATTCACCGGTATACTTGGGATGGCAGGGGAACCAGATCTGTCATTGACTATATAATAGCAGATCAGGAATTCAGGAAGGCTGTGCGGGACACACGTCTATGCAGGGGATTCTTTGATGACACTGATCAGTATTTAATCTGCAGTGAAATCGGGATTGTGAGGCCGAAAGTGCGGGTGGTCACGTCCATATGTAGGAGGATAACAGTGGAGAAACTTCAGGATAAGGAAATCAGGTACAAGTACATAACATCGATCTCAGAAAGGTACCAGGTAGTTGAATGTAGTCAATTACAATCATTGGAAAAGGAATGGACAAGGTACAGGGACACAGTACTAGAAGTGGCTAAAGAATGTCTTGGAGTAGTAGTGTGTAAAAGCAGGAAGAAGCAAACAGCTTGGTGGAATGACAACAGTCAAGGCAGCTTGTAAAAGGAAAAAGACGGCGTATCCAAAATGGATGCATACTAGAACTCACGTAGACAGAGAAACTTATGTTGAAGAAAGAAACAAAGCCAAACAGATAATTGCAGCATCTAAGAAGAAATCTTGGGAAGACTTTGGAAACAGTTTGGAGACTATGGGTCAAGCTGCTGGAAAACCATTCTGGAGTGTAATTAGCACTCTTCGAAAGGGAGGTAAGAAGGAGATGACAAGTATTTTGGACAGGTCAGGAAAACTGCTGGTGGATCCTGTGGATGCCTTGGGCAGATGGAGGGAATATTTTGAAGAGTTGCTCAATGTAGGTGAGACTACAATCAGTAATGTTTCAAATTTCGAGGTAAAATGGGATAGGAATGATGACGGAAATACACTCCTGGAAATGGAAAAAAGAACACATTGACACCGGTGTGTCAGACCCACCATACTTGCTCCGGACACTGCCAGAGGGCTGTACAAGCAATGATCACACGCACGGCACAGCGGACACACCAGGAACCGCGGTGTTGGCCGTCGAATGGCGCTAGTTGCGCAGCATTTGTGCACTGCCGCCGTCAGTGTCAGCCAGTTTGCCGTGGCATACGGAGCTCCATCGCAGTCTTCAACACTGGTAGCATGCCGCGACAGCGTGGACGTGAACCGTATGTGCAGTTGACGGAATTTGAGCGAGGGCGTATAGTGGGCATGCGGGAGGTCGGGTGGACGTACCGCCGAATTGCTCAACACGTGGGGCGTGAGGTCTCCACAGTACATCGATGTTGTCCCCAGTGGTCGGCGGAAGGTGCACGTGCCGTCGACCTGGGACCGGACCGCAGCGACGCACGGATGCACGCCAAGACCGTAGGATCCTACGCAGTGCCGTAGGGGACCGCACCGCCACTTCCCAGCAAATTAGGGACACTGTTGCTCCTGGGGTATCTGCGAGGACCATTCGCAACCGTCTCCATGAAGCTGGGCTACGGTCCCGCACACCGTTAGGCCGTCTTCCGCTCACGCCCCAACATCGTGCAGCCCGCCTCCAGTGGTGTCGCGACAGGCGTGAATGGAGGGACGAATGGAGACGTGTCGTCTTCAGCGATGAGAGTTGCTTCTGCCTTGGTGCCAATGATGGTCGTATGCGTGTTTGGCGCCGTGCAGGTGAGCGCCACAATCAGGACTGCTTAAGACCGAGGCACACAGGGCCAACACCCGGCATCATGGTGTGGGGAGCGATCTCCTACACTGGCCGTACACCTCTGGTGATCGTCACGGGACACTGAATAGTGCACGGTACATCCAAACCGTCATCGAACCCATCGTTCTACCTTTCCTAGACCGGCAAGGGAACTTGCTGTTCCAACAGGACAATGCACGTCCGCATGTATCCCGTGCCACCCAACGTGCTCTAGAAGGTGTAATTCAACTACCCTGGCCAGCAAGATCTCCGGATCTGTCCCCCATTGAGCATGTTTGGGACTGGATGAAGCGTCGTCTCACGCGGTCTGCACGTCCAGCACGAACGCTGGTGCAACTGAGGCGCCAGGTGGAAATGGCATGGCAAGCCGTTCCACAGGACTACATCCAGCATCTCTACGATCGTCTCCATGGGAGAATAGCAGCCTGCATTGCTACGAAAGGTGGATATACACTGTACTAGTGCCGACATTGTGCATGCTCTGTTGCCTGTGTCTATGTGCCTGTGGTTCTGTCAGTGTGATCATGTGATGTATGTGACCCCAGGAATGTGTCAATAATGTTTCCCCTTCCTGGGACAATGAATTCACGGTGTTCTTATTTCAATTTCCAGGAGTGTAGGATCACATTTGAGGAAGTGGAGAAAATGGCCATTAGATTGCAGTGCAATAAAGCAGCTGGGGTCGATGAAATTAAGTCGGAACTCATCAAATACAGTGGAATGTCAGGTCTTAAATGGCTACACAGGATAATTGAAATGGCCTGGGAGTCGGGACAGGTTCCATCAGAGTGGACAAAAGCAGTAATTACACCAATCTTTAAACATGGAAAGAGAAAAGATTGTAACAACTACAGAGGTATCTCTTTAATCAGCGTTGTGGGTAAAATCTTCTCAGGTATTGTTGAAAGAAAAGTGGGAGTATTAGTTGAGGACCAATTGGATGAAAATCAGTGTGGGTTTAGGCCTCTTAGAGGTTGTCAGGACCAGATCTTTAGCTTACGGCAAATAATGGAGGAGTGCTAGGAGTGGAACAGAGGATTGTATCTATGTTTTATAGTTCTAGAAAAGGCATATGACCGGGTTCTTAGGAGGAAGTTATTGTCTGTTCTAGGAGATTATGGAATAGGAGGCAAAGTTTTGCAAGCAATTAAAGGTCTTTACATGGATAGTCAGGCAGCAGTTAGAGTTGACGGTAAATTGAGTTCATAGTTCAGAGTAGTTTCAGGGGTAAGACAAGGCTGCAACCTGTCGCCACTGATGTTCATATTATTTATGGATCATATGTTGAAAACAATAGACTGGCTGGGTGAGAATAAAATATGTGAACACAAAATAAGCAGTCTTGCAGATGCGGATGACTTAGTTGTGATGGCAGATTCGATTGAAAGTTTGCGAAGTAATATTTCAGAGCTAGATCAGAAATGTAAGAACTATGGTATGAAGATTAGCAACTCCAAAACGAAAGTAATGTGAGTTGGAAAGAAATATAAATGGATTGAATTCCAAATAGGAGGAACAAAGTTAGAACAGGTGGACGGTTTCAAGTACTCAGGATGCATATTCTCACAGGACGTCAACATAGTGAAAGAACTGGAAGCGAGGTGTAGCAGAGCTAATGCAGTGAGCGCTCAGCTACGATCTACTCTCTTCTGCAAGAAGGAAGTCAGTACCAAGACTAAGTTATCTGTGCACCGTTCAATCTTTCGACCAACTTTGTTGTATGGAAGCGAAAGCTGGGTGGATTCAGGTTACCTTGTCAACAAGGTTGAGGTTACGGATATGAAAGTAGCTAGGATGATTCCAGGTACTAGTAGATGTGAACAATGGCAGGAGGGTGTCCATAATGAGGAAATCAAAGAAAAACTGGGAATGAACTTTATAGATGTAGCAGTCAGGGCGAACAGGCTTAGATGGTGGGGTCATGTTACACGCATAGGAGAAGCAAGGTTACCCAAGAGACTCATGGGTTCAGCAGTAGAGGGTAGGAGGAGTCGGTGCAGACTAAGGAGAAGGTACCTGGATTCGGTTAAGAATGATTTTGAAGTAATAGGTTTAACATCAGAAGAGGCACCAATGTTAGCACTGAATAGGGGATCGTGGAGGAATTTTATAAGGGGGCTATGCTCCGGACTGAACGCTGAAAGGCATAATCAGTCTTAAATGATGATGATGAAGTTTTATGAGCGTGTGAAATTTTCGGTCATAATGACAATTCCGCATGGCATATTCCGTGTTCTTGGTGGAAACTTTGGCGAGCGCTTCTAACATAGAAGACCTCTGATATTACCGAATGTTCAACTCGCTAATAGTGGTGGGTCAGTGACTGCTACATCGAAAATTTAATCGGGTCCGACTTACAGAAATTGTGGCTGCTTTTACGTGTGAAATCAAGGGGATAGACAGTGAACTTGGAATGATAAAGCATTTGAATTATTAAATACGGGCTTAATAGTCATTTCATGTGCTTTCTTATGAATAAAAAGACGTTACTAGAATTTTGAAATGCTTACTGCAAGTAAAATGCTTTCTCCAACCGTCCGAAATTTGTGAAAATGAACTTACAGGAACTGATTTGCAGCCTGAGTTACGCGACGTCTGTATTGTGGGCATTACATGGTGGTTTCGTCAACGCTGCTTTACACTGCCTAGCGGGTATCTACTACTGCAGAGTGAAGGGACGTCGGAAGAAATATAGAGGTAGGTGAACTGTTCGATGAAAGTGACTAACAGAGAGTAAGGTGACGAAAGAACGTGTTACGTTGCTGCCAATATATATATATCTTTGTGCCGTAAACTAAATTCAACGTAATTTTGTTAATTTCTATTTCTTGATGGCAAATCAACGCTCGAGAGAATTTCGATGGCTGCCGTGGAGCAGCCAAGATAAAACTCACTGAACTCATGGAATCTGTATAATTTAAAAAAAATGAGCTTTAACGTAAATTAATTCAAATGGTTCAAATGGCTCTGAGCACTATGGGACTTAACATTTGTGGTCATCAGTCCCCTAGAACTTAGAACTGCTTAAACCTAACTAACCTAAGGACATCGCACACCTCCACACCCGAGGCAGGATTCGAACCTGCGACCGTAGCATTCGCGCGGTTCCGGACTGAGCGCCTGAACCGCTAGACCACCGCGGCCGGCGTAAATTACCTGTTGCAAATTTAGAAAGGTTCTTACAACAAAATCTCTCGCATTTACAGTTACTGTTATCACTGAAAAATAAATTAATACTTCGGCGCGTAATGGCCGACCAGAGGCTGCATCGGAAGATGAGCTCCCCGCAGCGCAAATTACTGAAAAAATGCATATTAAAAATAATTAGCCACTGCGAGTATTTGAGGTGACAGCTATTACAAGGAAATTCATTTTGTGATAACAATAATTAGTTTATTTTAGCAGAATACAGAATAACTTACATCAAATATGTGTAGCCCCTCAATGGCTGCCTTCCGTATCGCGAAACAAAACAGTCTGTGTACCATTAAATACGTCCTTACTCCTCGCTCGTACAATTGTGTCTCTTTTGAATCGTTTTTCATTTTCATAGACATGTTGAAAGGTAGCTACACTGAGTCACAGCGCCAGAGATTGTGCCAAAGATTATTATTCCGCCGCCTCCACTGGACAGTAGTAGTTCAGAGAATGTTGAGGGCAGTTGTTCTGTTGGGCGAGAGAGCAGACACTGTTCGGTTGGTGTAATATACAGATGAAAGAAGTTGCAATTGTTAGAATATATTTGAGAAACGAGATGGGCTTTTGATTTATGATGCTGGTGTTATGGTGTCACCGCCAGACACCACACTTGCTAGGTGGTAGCCTTTAAATCAGCCGCGGTCCGGTAGTATACGTCGAACCCGCGTGTCGCCACTATCAGTGATTGCAGACCGAGCGCCGCCACACGGCCGGTCTAGAGAGACTTCCTAGCACTCGCCCCAGTTGTACAGCCGACTTTGCTAGCGATGGTTCACTGACTTCTACGCTCTAGTTTGCCGAGACGATAGTTAGCATAGCCTTCAGCTACGTTATTTGTTACGACCTAGCAAGGTGCCATTATCAGTCTCTATTGATATTGTAAATCATGTAATGTCAAGACCGACGTTCGTCATTAATGGATTAAAGTTAAGTATTCCACCAGCTACGTCCGTTTTTCTCAATTCTAATTCCCTTGTCATAATCCAGACCTCACGCCACCCTGCGTGAGCTAAAACGCGTGCATTTCGTTCTCCTTTAGTAAAACTGTGTTGGCTCTCCTGCCAACCACAACATTGGTGACGAGAGTAAAAGTGTTCTTATCTAAATTGCCCTGATTTACTTGTGTAATGGCTTCGCCACAATCTCCAGATATACTGTCTTAATTTTATCGCTTACAGAGTCAGCAAACGCAGGCCTTACTGGATGCCCTTGGACAACTCGTCCAGGGTCAACGTGCGATGCAAAACGATGCGGCAGCAGCCGCTTCACCGCTAACGCAGCCACAACACGCTGTTGCACCCACTTATCGACCTTTTGATGCTGCACTGGAAAGCTGGACGGAGTGGTCACGCCAATTTTGATTCCACCTCGCCGCCTACAAAATTCAAGGTAACGAGCGGTAGCCTTTTCTCCTTTCGTCCGTCGGGGTACAAAAGTACCGTGTGATAGTCAAATTATTTCCCCGACGCAACGTAGCAACTCTGCCCTACGAATAAATTTTGTCTGCATTAGATGCATGTTTCAAAGAATCAGTCAATGTAGTTGCCAAACGGTATACCTTCTTTCGTACAAAACGTACGGCAGGTCAGACTAATCGGGAGTGGGTTGCAACCTTGCAAGGCCTTACTAGGAATTTTGCTTTTGAGTGTCAATATGGTCTCCCTTATTCAGATACTATGGTACGTGATGCAATTGCACAGAACGTTTCTGATGTTCGTATAAGGGAACAGATTTTGAAACTAGTAAATCCCTCCCTTCAACAAGTGATGGACATATTGGATCGCCAGGACACACTCATTTGAAACTTCGCCAGCAGTGTGTCCGGTTAACTGGCCCGCCGGGCGAGCCACTCTCTCTAACAGTGACTGTGTTCGTCCCAAAAATAGTGTGCGTCGACATCGCCGGAACTCCCGTCAAGTCGCAAGTGATTATGTACCAGTGTCAGTTCACGTTGCAGGAGACGGTTGCTCTTGTCGTCAGCAGGACAATAAACTTTTTGTAGATTTGGACATTAACGGCAAAGTGATACCATTCCAGCTCGATACCGGAGCTGCAGTTTCACTGATCAATCAAGACACTTACAGATTGCTGGGCACACCTCCGTAGCGTGCCGCAAATGTTAAGTCGTTATTCAGGTCAAGGTATCCCTGTGTTAGGACAGTGCAGCCTTCTTGCAACAAACAAAGGACAAAAAAAACTTGTTCATTTTACGTCCTTCGTTCTTCTTCTGCAGTGAACTTGTTTGGTTTCGTTTTATTTCAGTTGGTTAACTTGTCTATAGTAAATCAGGTCCTATCAGTGAACCAGACGGTGCCTTCAGACAGTGTTTCTCGTCTATGTGAAGAATTTGCAGACATTTTTGCACCGGGCCTCGGTTGCGCTAAGAGCTATAAAGCACATTTGGAACTGAAAGTAAACGCGCAACCGAATTTTTTCAAAGCGCGCAATGTTCCCCACGCATTGCGTGATGAGGTCGCAAAAACATTACACGATTTGGAATCACAAGGCGTAATTGAACGTGTGCAGGCTTCTCTCTGGGCATCACCCTTAGTAATTTTGCCAAAACCTTCCGGAAAGTTGAGACTTTGTGTGGACTTCAAAGCAACAGTGAATCCACAACTAGTGATTGCAACTTTTCCTTTACCCCGCCCGGAAGATCTTTTTGACAAACTGTGCCCGGGTAAATATTTTTCGAAGTTGGACCTCGCAGATGCGTACTTGCAAATACCGGTGGACAAAGAATCCCAGCGCGTTTTGGTGGTTAACACACACCTTGGGTTGTATCAATTCAAACGACTGCCTTTCGGGTGTGCATCAGCCCCTGCATTGTTTCAGCAACATCTACAAACTGTTTGTGCGTCGGTCCCTACTGCATCTAATTATCTGGACGATATTGTGATCTCCGGAAAGACGGAAGAAGAACATTTGGCCAATCTCAGAACATTATTTCAGGTCTTGCGACAACATGGTCTTCGCTTGCGGAAGGACAAATGTGTGTTTTTTGCTCGGTACTTGCCCTATTTGGGACATGTACTCAATGCCCAAGGCATACATCCCAGTCCAACGCACCTTCGTGCCATTCAAGACTTGCCTTCGCCGCAGAATTTGAAGCAGCTACAGAGTGTGCTGGGAAAAATAAATTACTACCATCGCTATGTGCCGCAAGCCTCTTCCATTTCAGCTCCGCTTCATCGCTTACGCCGTAAGGGTGTTCCGTTCGTCTGGACGACGGAATACGAACGCGCGTTTCGCCAGTTGAAAACGGCGTTGCTTTCCAATACTTGCCTTACGCCATTCGATCCCCAGAAGCCCCTTTTGTTGATGGTGGATGCATCGGATTTCGGGATTGGTGCTGTGCTTGCGCACAAAGATGGATCGCACGATCGCCCTATTGCCTTTGCGTCCAAATTGCTCTCGTCTGCGCAAAGAAATTATTCCCAGATCGAGAAAGAAGCGTTGGCTCTCGTATATGGTGTTCAAAAGTTTCATGATTTCTTCTATGGTCGGCACTTTACCATAATCGCAGACCACAAACCTTTGACATCGCTTTTTCATCCGACCAAGCCTGTACCGCCACGTACATCGCAGAAATTCATTCGCTGGTCTATTTTCCTCTCGCAGTACCGCTACGATATCTTGTATCGGTCCACTGCTAAGCACGGAAACGCCGATGCGTTGTCCCGCTTGCCTGTTGCTGAGGATAGGGCATTCGATTCCTCCGAACTAGCTTGCATGTTCATTGATGCAGAAAACGATGACGTGGTCGAATCGTTTCCGATTGATTTTCGTCGTGCAGCTACAGCCACAACTGCCGACGCTGTCCTTGCTCCCGTTCTGCGTTTTGCTGCTACGCAATGGCCCTTGTCAAAGTCACGGATCGGGGACCCGTTGGTTCGCCGATGTTTCGCTCACAAGGAGAGACTTTTTGTACGACGTGGTGTTTTGCTGTTGCGTTCTGATAATGATCAGTCCAGGGTCGTGGTACCACGTTCGTTACAGTCCTCTGTCTTACAGCTTCTCCACCAAGGACATTGGGGTATAGTGAGAACGAAACAAGTTGCTCGTCAGCATTGTACTTGATTCGGAATCGATGCCGCGATTACGAATATGTGCTCTTCTTGCATGGTGTGTGCCGAACAACAATCAGCACCACCGCGGAAATCCTTTGCATGGCCAAAAGCCACTTCCCCTTGGCAACGCTTACACATCGATTTTGCTGGTCCATTCTGGAATGCTCGATGGTTGGTTGTGGTAGATTCATTCAGTAATTTTCCTTTTGTTGTCCGGATGTCTTCCACGAATTCATATGCCACCATCCAAGCGTTATCCGCTATCTTTTGCATTGAAGATCTTCCACAGACTATTGTTTCCGACAATGGCCCACAATTCATGTCCACAGAATTTCAGTCATTCTGCAAGGCCAATGGTATTCAACATCTGACGTCCGCGCCGTTATCGCCACAGTCAAACGGTGCCTCTGAACTATTGGTCAGGACTTTCAAGTCACAGAAGTTGAAGTTGAAAGAGTCGCATTCTCAGGAGGACGCGATATTGCTCTTTTTGTCCTCGTATCGCTGTCAGCCCCGAGATGGTCGCTCGCCGGCTGAGTTGCTCCACGGTCGTCATCATCGAACCTTGATGTCTTTGCTACATCCGCCGCATCAGGTTCCTGTGCCGCGGCAGACACCTGTTTTTGCTCCAGGCGACGTTGTCTACTATCGCCACTATCGAGGTTAGCTCGAAGGGCGCATACTTCGCTGCCTCGGCCGCGCTATGTATCTGGTTTTGGGGGCCTCTGGTGAGGTGCGTCGGCATCTCAATCAGCTGCGCCTCTGTCGTCGCACGGGATCTGCCACTCGCCGTCAGCTTTCAGCGACGGTGCCGTCCGATCAGCACCCCGGGGACCCATCTACTGGCTCGCCTCAGCCACAGGTGTTACCGACGCTGCCTTCCATTTTGCCCCATGGCGACGTGCCGCCGCGGCCGCCGCCGCCTGTTCTCCCCCCGGCGACGTCGGCAGTGGAAGCGTCGCTGCAACCGCCGGGCGCCTCCCTGGGTCACGAGGCGCCGATCGCTTCCCGTGACCAGTTGTCCTCCGCCATGGAACTCTTGCCCGCTCCGGACCATATGTCGTCTTCGCCCGTCGGGTGCCCCGGCTCGATGGAGGTCGACCCTTCGGCCCCTCCTGTCTCTCTACGGGCGCTTACACCGCATGTTGGCGTGCACCCTGGAGCAGGTTTTCAGGAGTTCCTAGCTCCCCGCGGCCCGAATAGCAGGGTGCGGGTGGCACAGTCTCGCCTGTTTTTAGGCTCCTCACCTCGTCGCATACGTCGACATGGGGTCCTCGCCACGGCGGGCGGAAGCCTTATACCACAACCGTACGCCGATTTGCGGGCGAGGAATGCGGTGTCACCGCCAGACACCACACTTGCTAGGTGGTAGCCTTTAAATCGGCCGCGGTCCAGTAGTATACGTCGGACCCGCGTGTCGCAACTATCAGTGATTGCAGACCGAGCGCCGCCACACGGCCGATCTAGAGAGACTTTCTAGCACTCGCCCAGTTGTACAGCTGACTTTGCTAGCGATGGTTCACTGACTTCTACGCTCTCATTTGCCGAGACGATAGTTAGCATAGTCTTCAGCTACATTATTTGCTACGACCTAGCAAGGCGCCATTATCAGTTTCTATTGATATTGTAAATCATGTAATGTCAAGAGCGACGTTCGTCATTAATGGATTAAAGTTACGTATTCCACCAGCTACGTCCGTTTTTCTCAGTTCTAATTCCCTTTTCATGTTCCAGACCTCACGCCACCCTGCGTGAGCTAAAACGCGTGCATTTCGGCCTGCTTTAGTAAAACTGTGTTTGCTCTGCTGCCAACCACAACAGGTGTAATGGAATATTTTCGTCAATATATAATGAGGTAAAAAGGTATTACAGTTTTCTTTAATGACAATCCTTTTTGCTCACAGGTACAGTCAACAAAGCATCTGGCTCGTGTTCATTTATTAGACTTGTAATTCTGGTTTCCATGTACAATTATAGTATTTCTGGTTTTTCAATTTGTTCCTTGTAAATGGTGTTTTAAAACATTTTGTCGTATTGAGAAACAACCGAGTCAGATACATGTACGTTGAGTCACACTACCACACACAGAACAGTTACACTTTTGCTTTGTTGTTTCGTAGCTTTTATAGTTGCAGGGGACTTAATTAATCAATTGTGCTAATGGAAATTCCTTGACATTCTTTATTTTTATTTTATGCAGCCAGATTGCGTGCTAATATTAGCCAGGGCCAACCGGTTACGAGACTTCGTAACCGCTCACACAGCTACTAAAATTATTGCCATTATTCATTAATATTTGTCCTTTCTTTCTAAATAAGCCCTCACACAATGTATTAAATAAAGATACTGCTCTTAAATTATCTCTGCATATCAGTTGTTTCAAGAACATTAACTTTATATTTTGTGCTAATTATATTGATAAAATACGTACGCAACGGTTTACAACCGTTAAAAATGTCAATATTTATGTGACGTACCGTCACAAACGACAGAAGAGCGATCCCGCTCTGCCTCAGCCCCTTTTCCTGTTATTCTGACCACCGTTGGGGCCTTGTTGTTTCTGGTCGTTTCAGAGCAATCTTCACACCATTATCAGTCACATTCGGCTGCTTCCACTAGAGTCAGCCTTACAGTTTGCTTCATATAATAATACGCTGAAGAGTTCAAGAGCAGAACTGATTCAGCTAGCTAACAAAAAAAGAAAAAAAAATAGATGGCGCAAAGGTAGAGAGGATAAAACTGCTGATAAGACCTTTTTATCCACGCGACCGCCGAGGAGTGTCTCCCGGGCGACCGCGCTTTCCGTTCGCCAGGTCAGACGCTTGTCGGTGCAGCGGACAGCCGGCCGGCGCGACCAATCGACCAGAAGCTCACTCCGGCGCCTTTGTGACGCCCGCAGCCTGCAGCCGGGCCAGCGCGCCGAGGCAAATCGTTTCCGAGTGAGGGGAGCGACTTCCGCGTCCAGTCCGCTGCTGCCTGCGCCTCACACACGGTTGGCGCCGCCTGCGTCTGCGAATCTCGGTCGAGGGCTTCTGCCTCCCGGAGGAGGAGGGGAAGGAGTAGCGGGAGGTGGAGAAGAAGGCGGCGGTAATTGTGGTGCGGGCGTCGTCTGGCCAGAGGAGTAGGAAGGGTGGGGAGGGGAGGGGGCGCTGCAGGTGACCGTCGAGAGGCGGCGACAGAGAATGGCCCTCGCGAAGAAAGTGCCCACCGGCCTATAAGAGCCGGCGGCGGACACCGAGGGGCAGTCAGTTGCGGCCCGGACGTCCTTACGGAAAACTGCAGCCATGCAACTAACGGTAAAGCTGCTAGCCGGAGTCTTACCTCTATCTCTCTGTCTTTATGCGGCTCGCAGATCGCTAAGATCACTATCTACCTCCTTTAGGTATTCTGTTGTGCTCTTTAGTCCGAAGATTGGTCTGATGCTGCTAGTCTTTCGCGTACAAGCCTCTTCATCAGGTCGCAGTAGTTAGAGGAAAGTCATCGAGTGAGACAGATGTAACGACTGGCGTTCCTCAAGGAAGTGTCGCAGGTCCTCTGGTGTTTTGATCCACATAAACTATTTAGGGGACTATCTGACCAGCCCACTTAGATTGTTTCCAGGAGAGCTGTAAAGTCATGAGATGATCATAACCGACTGCAAAAAGATACCCGTATGCTGCGAAAAATGACAGTAGACTCTAAATAATAAAAAGCATGAATTGGTCCACAAAAGTAGTGAAAGGAATACGTTAAATTTCGGGAAACTTTCTCACGCTGAGAAATGAGAAGGAGCGATCTGTTTTACTTGGTAAAAAACTTTATCTAGACAAGATCGGATAAATAATTGGAAACTCATGCCAAGTTGTTATACTAGTGGATAAAACGTAGCACATTATGCAAAGGTTTGTCACAAATACAATCAAAAATACAATCAAAAATACAATTAAAAATCACCTTGTATTCATGGTCATGTCCGTATATGCAAACACCTGTGGTAGTATGCATTTTACCGTATACTGTGTTTCTTAAGATTCAACAAACATCTATGAGCGCATATACGAACATGACCGTCGGCACAAGGTGCTTTTTGATTGTAAATCTTTTATTGCTGATAAACCTTTGCGTAATGTGCTACATTTTAACCGCTGGAATGACAAGAGTTACATCAAAATTCTTACTATGAACGAGTCGCCAACACTGATAATTCCAGTAATGCAAGAGATTACATACTTTTAGATTTATTATACCCATTTGACTTACCTCTTAGGTAGTACATCTGATGTCAGGACGTTTAACGCGCTTCTGGGTTTAACTAATGACTCATAATAATCCCAAATCTCGCCATGTATCTTAAGCTTTCGGGCGCAAACGAGTTTTAGCTCAGTTACCGGTCACGATGACGTCATATTGCTGGGCTTCCGTCACTCCATCAAGCCTATATTAGAAATCAGTGTTACAAAGTCTCCTATAACAGAGAACTTCTCCACGTTTTCCTGGGATGTGAGAGAGAATCCTGGACAGATAGCTGCGCTTTCTAAGGAATGCCATCAACAACGGGCCGGACATCCCCCCCCCCTCCCCAATTCCGTCTGCCTTTGCTCTTACCTTTTATTAAAATCTGGCATTGTAGTCTCCTACCTTACATTTCTCTCTTATAAACACTCCTCTTAAATATTAGTGTATTACTTCAGTTGCTGATACGGTGTTTGACGCACGGAAACTATTACGTCCCGTTGGAGAAACGCTACGTGTCGAGGCTACTCAATCAATTCCACCCGAACCAATATTCTGGTCTTCTGGGTGCCAATTTCAGATAATAAGCGACGTCTCTGGTCTACAAGTGGCACCGCTATTCTCTCGCATCATCCGCTCTGCGCAACGTAGAAAATCCACCGCACAAAGTCTAATTGTCCAGCGTCTATAAAATGTTTAATAACTGCGCGGCACGACTGAATCGCTACCATGTTCAGTCCAGCTTCAGAAATAAAAAATAAGAAGTTCATGAAAGAAAATCGGCTTTTATGGATCATGCTGAAAAACGTTTCAGACCACACCCAACAACCAATATTTGATTTTCAAAGGAATAATCAGGGATCTATAATTCAATTTCTATCGAGTGAGACCGACTCAAAAAGAAAGCTTATTATTTCCAGAATGAAATTTTCACTCTGCAGCGGAGTGTGTGCTGATATGAAACTTCCTGGCAGATTAAAATTGTGTGCCCGACCGAGACTCGAACTCGGGACCTTTGCCTTTCGCGGGCAAGTGCTCTACCATCTGAGCTACCGAAGCACGACTCACGCCCGCTACTCACAACTGTACTTCTGCCAGCATCTCGTCTCCTATCTTCTAAACTTTACAGAAGCTCTCCTGCGAACCATGCAGAACTAGCACTCCTGAAAGAAAGGATATTGCGGATACATGGCTTAGCCACAGCCTGGGGGATGTTTCCAGGAGAGCTTCTGTAAAGTTTGGAAGGTAGGAGACCAGATATTGGCAGAAGTAAAGCTGTGAGTACCCGCCGTGAGTCGTGCTTCGGTACCTCAGATGGCAGAGCACTTGCCAGCGAAAGGCAAAGGTCCCAAGTTCAAGTCTCGGTCGGGCACACAGTTTTAATCTGCCAGGAAGTTTCAAGCTTCTTATTATCCTACAGCAGGTGAGAATTTTTCAACTGATACTAAAAAACTACACGAATTAAAAAATTTACAATGTTATGTAATGATGTGTCATAGAATGAGAGGCCAGTAGTTGATTATACCTCTTTCATGCTGGTATGATTTACTCTATTGCTCCCTTGTATGAGGTGATAGAAGTTGTTGGTGTTGTTATGAAAAAGTTCCCTGTGAACAAACATGGCGAAGTACGTTGAAGTGATAAGAGTAAAGGGATACCTCCTAATATCGTGCCGCACCTCCTTTTGCCCGGCGCAATACTGCAGCTCAACGGGGTATGGACTCAACAAATCGTTGGAAATACTGAGCCGCCCTACATCTATACCGTCTATAATTGCAAAAATGTTGACGGTGCAATATTTTGTGCACGAACTGATCTCTCGATAATGCCCCATAAATGTTAGATGGGATTCATGTCGGGCTATCTTGCTGGCTAAATCATTCTCTCAATCTATCCAGAACGATCTTCAGACCATTCGTGAACAACTGTGGCATAGTGATATGGCACACTGCCATCCATAAAAAAATGCACCGTTGTTTGGGAACATGAGGTCTGATAATGGCTGCAAATGGTCACCAAATAACCAATGATCGGCTTAGTTCGACAAGAGGACCCAGTTCATTCCATGTAAACACAGTCCACATCATTATGGAGCCACCACCATCTTGCACAGTTTCTTGTTGACACGTTGGGTCCATGGCTTCGTGGAGCCTGCGCCACGCTCGAATCCCACCATCAGCTCTTACCATCTGAAATGGGGACTCATCTGACCAGGCCACGTTTTGCCGTTCATCTGTGGTCCAGCCTATATTGTAACGAACCCAGGAGCGGCACTGAGGGCCATGTCGTGCTGTTAGCAAAGGCACTCGCGTTAGTGCCTGCTGCCATAGCCCATTAACGCCAAATTTCACCTCAGTGTTGTAGCGGATACACTCGTCGTATCGCAAATTGATTTCTGTGGTTATTTCATGCAGTGTTGCGTTTCTTGAGAACTATCCGCAAACGCCGCTGCTCTCTGTAGTTAAGTGTAGGCCGTGAACCACTGCGTTGTCCGTTTTCAGAGCTAATGCGGGAAATTTGGTATTCTCGACGCACTCTTGACACTGTGGATCTCGTGACAATGAATTTCCTAACGACTTCCGAAATAGAATGTTCCATGCGTCTAGCTCCAACTATCACACCGCATTCAAAGTCTGTTAATTCGCGTCGTTTGGCCACAATCAGGTCAGAAAAATTTTCACATGAATCGCCTGTAGGTGAAGCTCATTTTTTCATTGTTGAAGAGGGTAAGAAATGAGGATAAGGTGTCCTGGTTTGGAAGCAGACATTAGGAGAAGGCGACCCCAAAGGACAGGAGAAAGAATGATTGCGGTTTAGCCAGTGCGAGTTTTAGAGCCGACAGTTTGAAGTAGAACAGTCTTCATAAAGTTCATTTTCTTATTATTCGTATTTCTCTTAGTGAGATTATGTAGGGGACGTTGGCGAGTAAGCTGGAAATATAACCCAACAACGTCTCTTATTGGCCACAAGTACAGTACTGGGCATTAAAATTGCTACACCACGAAGATGACGTGCTACAGACGCAAAATTTAACTGACAGGAAGAAGATGCTGTGAGATGCAGAAAATTAACTTTTCAGAGCATTCACACAAGGTTGGCGCCCGTGGCGACACCTACAACGTGCTGACATGAGCAAAGTTCCAACCGATTTCTCATACACAAACAGCAGTTGACCGGCGTTGCCTGGTGAAACGTTGTTGTGATGACTCGTGTAAGGAGGTGAAATGCGTACATCACGTTTCCGACTTTGATAAAGGTCGGAATGTAGCCTATCGCTATTGCGGTTTATCGTATCGCGACATTGCTGCTCGCGTTGGTCGACATCCAATAAGTGTTAGCAGAATATGGAATCGGTGGGTTCAGGAGGGTAAAACGGAACGTCGCGCTGGATTCCAACGGCCTTGTATCACTAGCAGTCGAGATGACAGGCATCTTATCCGCATGGATGTAAAGGATCGTGCAGCCATGTCTCGATCCCTGACTCAACAGATGGGGACGTTTGCAGGAGAACAACCATCTGCGACGACGTATGCAGCAGCACGGACTATCAGCTCGAAGACCATGGCTGCGGTTACCCTTGACGCTGCATCACAGACAGGACTGCCTGCGATGGTGTACTCAACGACGAACGTGGGTGCACGAATGCAAAACGTCATTTTTCGGATAAATCCAGGTTCTGTTTACAGTATCATGATGGTCGCATCCGTGTTTGGCGAAATCGCGGTGGACGCATATTGGAAGCGTGTATTCGTCATCGACATACTGGCGTTTCACCTGGCTTGATGCTATGGGGTGACATTGGTTACACGTCTCGGTCACCTCTTGTTCGCATTGACGGCGCTTTGAACAGTGGACGTTATATTTCCGATGTGTTACGACCCGTGGCTCTACCCTGCGAAACCCCACATTTCAGCAGGGTAATGCACGACCGCAAGTTGCAGGTCCTGTATGGGCCTTTTTGGATACAGAAGATGTTCGACTGCTACCCTGGCCAGCACATTCTCCAGATCTCTCACCAATTGAAAACATTGGCCAAAGGTGGCCGAGCAACTGGCTCGTCACAATACGCCAGTCACTACTCTTGATGAACTGTGGTATCGTGTTGCAGCTGCATGGGCTGCTGTACCTGTATACGTCATCCAAGCTCTGCTATTACGGCCAGATGCGGTTGTTCTGGGTACTGATTTCTCAGGATCTGTGCACCCAAATTGATTGAAAATGTAATCACATGTCAGTTCTAGTATATTTGTCCAATGAATAGCCGTTAATCATCTGCATATCGTCTTGGTGTGGCAATTTGAATGGCCAGTAGTGTATGTTATCACAGCAGTGGCGTGCTGAGAACGCAGATGGTGTGTCTTTGTGCCGACAGGTGTCTCTACTGACGGTGGCGCTGGCGGCGTGCCGAGTGGCCGCGATTCCCGGAGTTCATGTAGAGGAGATCAACGGCTACGAAGACGAGGGATACGGCGGCGGCTACGACGGCGGCTACGGCGACGACCACGGAGGACACGTCAAGATCGTCAAGATCCCGGTCCCACATCCGGTGCCGGTGGCCGTGCCGCACCCCGTGCCCGTCGCCGTGCCGCAGCCCGTCCCAATCCACATCAGGGTGAGCTCTAGACGGCTGCTACACGACATGCCAATGAAGGTTGCAACCTTGTCACAGTCTCGAAGGTTTCGTAGCCTCTCTTGGATACTCGTGCTACCAACACAGTGGAATATTTACCCAAGATGCAATAAAAATTATAGTACCCAATGGGTATATGAATTTGGAGCAATCTGCTCTCTTCTGAAAGTTTCTATTTTTTAATTTTGTCGCCTTGGGAAGCCAACTTTATTCCCAAATAGTTTAGAAAATATTCCCGGAACTGGTCGTCTCTCCCTACCAACGATCGTTGATCATAAATGTTCAAATGGGAGTGAAACCAAATGGGACTTAACTGCTAAGGTCATCGGTCCCTAAGCTTACACACTACTTAACTTAAATTATCCTAATGACAAACACACACATCCATGCCCTATGGAGGACTCGAACCTCCGCCGGGACCAGCCTCACAGTCCATGACTACAAAGCCTTTAGACCGCTCGGCTAATCTCGCGCGGCGATCGTTAATCCTGCTGTTTCGTTCGTATTGGTCATCAGATACATCCCATATCCACAAGGCAGCGTTTTATGCTTGAAGCTACAAATGCAGATTCGCCATTTTTTTTCTTTCTTTATCGTGAATCATATCCTCAGTACTTTGTGTCACGTATTCCACACTTGTGGCGTCTTATACAATTTTTCCGGCTGATACTCTAATGGAAGGATTAATTAGTAGAGTAAGTATCTGAGCATGTGTTATCATTAAGTCTCATATGGACAGATCTACTGATAGCTCACGCTTTTCTAGTCATTTCTGATGACTAGCGTATCATTCGTTATCCTTTGCTTCCAATTAGCTATTAAGGTTTCATTCTTACATGACATTTATGACCTATTTCTATCTTCTGATCGCTAGCCTTTGCTCAAATTTGTATTTACTTGAACCTTCTACTGAAGAAAGGTTAGATTTGTGATACGCCCATCATATCCTCCTAGTGTCAATTCTCTTGTTTACCTAAACTTTCTACACCGTAGTACATTTGTAGTACCTTTTCATTTTATGTTATTACATGGTTTCTTTCCCATGACTCCTCATAATTACCTTCAACATAAATTTCGTTTCAAGTACGTCGTGAACTTTATTAAGTGGCAGTTGTATAGGTAATTGCTCTTATGCAGTATAAATCCCGTGATATTTATTCGTCCACACATTTTATCTTACTCGAACATTTTCTTGGTATAGTCTACTGTTTTGCTAACATGCGTATTAGACAGCAGACCCGATTAACGTCATACCTGTCAGACGTTATGTTTAACGCCAACTTTACTTTCATTTTCTTAATCACAAACATATGATTCTTGTAGACATTGAAGTCATTTTTCAGCTTTCAGCTTTTCTGCTTCATTACTCACACGGTTCCAAATACCGAAGCACCTTCAGTGCTTCGCCCCAATCGATACTTTCCTTGAATTTCAGAAAAGTAACTGAAAATGTATCTTTCAATGATGAATTTCTTCTCTAGCAACACGTATAAATATAAGAATTATCTTATGATACGAAGTCTCTTATCATTTTATCGCCATCAAGTCAGATACGTGGTCTTCTTTCCGTTATTTTTGTTTTAAAAATTATTCCTTGTATTATATGTGAATATCTCCAATTAGTTATCAGGTTCCACATTCCACAGGAATGTGTGTTGCTTCCCACACCAACAATGAATTAGCATACCTTCGGACTAATCTAACAGTACACGAAGGAGATTTGTGTATGTGAGAAACAGCAGCTTGTGCAGTTGGTCAAGGGATTTTTATACGTTGAAGTTATTTTCTACATCTAATACTGCAAGAGCGTTGCGCGTTTGTTCACAATTATGCCGCAGATAATTAGTTTTGTGTTTTAGAACACATGAAGTCTTTTAGTTCCAGTTTATTGTTGCTTCGCCTTCTGTGAAGGTATTAGCACACAGAAATCACTACCGAAATCAGGTACTGTACACGATTAAACGAAATCAGAGCGCAAACGAGTGATCTAATTAGGAAGCATGAGCAGCAGAATCGGCCATTGTAACTTCCTTCCGTTTTCGGTGTGGCTTGGGAAAGGTGAAAGGCGTCAGAGACGCAATGAAAGACGCTGTGCTGCCGAGTGAAGGTATGGAGAGCAGCTGTTGCAACCACGCCACCACGCCCTTCACTCCGCATTTCTCTCAGCTGCCTTCGTCGTGTACCGAAAAATATGACAAAGAACAACAGCATGCCAAACGATAGTACATTTCCTCGGCCTGCCTGTAAAATTGCACTCTTCTGTTTCTGTAGAAAACTGTACGTACACGCTTAGATGGTTCTTCTACGAAGGACGCAGGTACGAGGGGGTTTTCATATTATTTTATACATACAGAACCGCTCGTCCTTCAGTGTTAGTCCACGTGTATTTTATATCCTTGCAAAATATAAATTGCATTTCGTAAGCAAGAAAAATTAGTTAATCTCGTAAATTCTGCGCTTTTGCAACCAAAGCAATTACTTTTGAAGCAAGCACGATATACATAAACAAATGTAAAACAATCCATATAATAACTGTTGTTATTTCGTCCTGAATGGAACGTTCTTCATCGTAATCAAAGACAATAGTTTCCTGTTATTACTGACAAGTTCGAAATTTCTTTATAAATAACAGAAACATGTTGTATATAAGCTCGACGAAGTTTGAAGAGATGTTTAACCACCTTTTTTTTTTTTTTTTTTGAGGAAATTGTGGTTTCTTGCGTTACATGGTAAATCGGTTTAATTTTTAAATTTTGCTACAAACAGTTTATTTTTAAGAAACAGATAAGACGATAACTATGTAGAACATAAATGTTCCCTAGGATACGTGGCCTTAGAATATACCATCACTCAGTCTCTAGACGTTTCACCACTTCTTTTTTCTAGAAGGATCTATTAGAACACTGATCACCTACGCAAACAAAGCGATGGAAATGAGATAACGCCGGATAGGTATGCCACACACCTAACGTACACCTAACACGTGTAAGATCTTAACTGACCAAGTCTATGGGGAAAACTATCGTAGTCTGCGCTTAGTTATGCAAATCGTACGATACCCTAACGTAGCTTTACAACTCTAGGCAAAACACAAAGGTCGCAGTTCACTATTATATTAGAGATGAGCTGCGCCATTTTCTTCTGGCTCGTCTAGCAGCGTTCCACATTTCTGTGCGCGGCGATTTCATTGTGTATCAGGACTGCAGATGTGAACTTGCAAACAAACGAAACAGTTAATTACGCAACTGTATTTTCTCGAGATGATATTCACACTTAACCTCTTATAAATATTCTACTTTAGCAATGGGCTCTTCCACTTCGTTGTGTTGTTCCTCTTCTGCAGCCTGTAGTTCATCTCAAAAAAATTGTGCTAAATCTGATTACTTGTTACACAGCCTTACCTTTTCATGGTAGAGACGACGTTGATTACGTCACGTTTGTGAAACTAACACTATGAAGAAAGAATGAAATCGTAAGATACTTGCCAGAATTTAAAAAGCAATGTGTAATGTTTAGACGATTAGAATTGTAGAACAATAAACCGAAGTTTGATTTGTGAGTTGATGCCTTGTGCTTTACGTAGATTCTGTAACTAATGCAGCTGAACTTTGCAGTTGAATAGAAGATGTGTTGTACAGCTCAACGGCTCGCGACACAATTTTGAAAGCGTTCTGCTTGATTTCCGATAATACATGTATATGCACCCAAATATTCCATGTCTGTTCCCGTAGCCTTTGATCGAGATGGCGGATGTTGCTGAAAAATAGATTTTTAAATAAGTTTCGAATACTCGCTCCTTCAACCTGGCTAAAGTAATTCCGAACGAAACACTGCTTTACTTCCTCGTATCTGCGCTTCTCCGCACTAATCCCGCATTGGCTGCTCAGCATTCACGTCTAGTTACTTGGCTCTAAATTCCGTCTTTTCCTGTGAGTCGGTCTTCTCAGTTTCCCAAAGTACTGATGATATTAAAAAACTGATCACTCTTGAATATTCCACGCAGCCTCCCTTACAGGTGCCTAAGTGTTTATCATAAATCTCTCGAAAAATCTACGCTGTAGATTTCGTATTGCATATAGCTTCACAATGACGCTCCCTGTTGAGTAACATGGTGGAAGAAGATATCAAGAAACTGAGTTCCGCATTTCGAACTAATTTATTCTCCTGCTAAAGTTCATCAGTCAACATTATTCCAAACATAAGACAAAGTGTCAATCATTATTTAAACTACATTCTTTAAGTCGTTCTGATCCCATTATACTTACTTACATCTGTGTCATCATGGAAGAACACTGGTGTGCCAAACATGCTGTTTGATATGTATTTTTTACTTATTAAGAACCAGAGTGGTACTACCACGTTGTTTTTGGAGCTCTCCCGACGTTAATTTCATAAATATCTGCCTGGAGACATGCACCGGATTCTATCAGCTATAACTCATCGATCTGACGGCCTCTTTTGTCCCGAAAAAGTCTATTTGCGTCTTCAGGCTGAAGTCACAAATACGAACTACCTTTGATGGCTGTCGGCTTTAAATGTGCCGTTACTTTGTGTGGTTTAAAAGCTGCGTAGGACAAGAATTAAATTAATGAACCAATAACAATAGACAAATATAAAACGAATTTCTCGTTTGTGTGGCCATATTGTCCTTAGCTGGTTTGTAATTCCTGAGGGTATTTTCGTTCTGTCGTTGCAATTACAAGAAAATGTGTGTTTCTTTTCACCAGACGCGTTTCGCTTTATTGAGGTAAAGCATCACCAGTGGTGTGTAGTTAAAGACATGTATAATTTGACTTGTTTTTAAGACCGAAAAACAGCAGCTTAACAGTTTTTTATCTTAAAAACGAAGTTCATTAAGTGTTTTTCCTTCTTAAAAACGCATCAATTTATAAATGTCTTTAATTACAGACCAGTGATGATACTTTACGCCAGCAAAACGAAATGCGTCTGGTAAAAACATAAAATAAAAAAACACGTATTTTCTTGCAGCTGCAACGGCAGAACGAAAATACCCTCATAAGTAAGAGTATAACATGTGTGATAATCATAGATATAGATAAATTCCAACAGAACTTTGACTGAAAAGGCTTAATGAGCCACCAGCCGAACTTTACGGAAAATGAATAGTTTCGAGTGATATGATGAACTAACAACACAACAACACAAATTGTAAATTTAATGCGCAAGCTCTATTGATTGAAATTCAGAAACATTCGTTAATGACAAGACCAGCAGGAAAATAATGAAGCATTAAGAAGGGATAGTACGAAAAGCAATGCTTCGGTGTCTGAGAAGGTGACCTCGTTATTTTGTTGACAGGTGCCTGAGCGCATCGAGGTTCCCGTCGTACGTACGGTGCACGTACCGGTAGACAAGCCGGTGCCGGTACGCGTGGAGAAGATCGTCCCCGTGCCTGTGGCGAAGCCGGTTCCTTTCCACGTGGAGAAGCCGGTGCCCGTGCCCGTGCACAAGCCCTACCCAGTGAAGGTGCCCGTCGTCAAGACCATACACCACTACATCAAGACGGGGGGCGGCCACAGCAAGTGGTGAAGCCGAGCACGACTACCTTCTGTTGACATCTTTGTTATTGTTCCTTTTTGTTACTTTTGTAATAAAATTCTGAAATATTTGACCTGTCTTATTTGCTCGAAAATGTTTCCCACATGCCAATGCACGCATTTACACACCAGGATGGACAGAGTAGAGGGAACAAGAAATTGCCTACAGTTTTGTACTCAAACGAGACTGCATTTATAACTGATGGAATGGCGTGAAAGGGAGGCAGTAGTTGACAGCGTAGTGAGACAGGGCTCTAACCTGTAACTGATGCTGTTGAATTTGTGCACTGAGAAGTCTGGAAAGGGAAAAAAATTCCAAGAAATTGAAATAAAAACCCTGAAGGTTATTACAGGCGTAATTCTGGCAGATGTGGCAAAAGACTTGGAAGATCAGTAGAACAGAGTCGATAGTATTTTGAAAAGAGGTCATAAGGTGAATATCAACAGCAGCGAAATAAGGATAATGAGATGTAACAGAATTATAAGGGACGTTCAAAAAGAAACGAGCCGTGGTCAAATTACAGAAACCATTGCCTGTATGTTAGAAATATTGACCCTGACTGCTGAGACACTTGTCCCACTGCGACACAAGGCAGTGAATGGCTATTTCATAAAATACCCGGGGCTGCGATGTTAACCTGTTCCGTACGTACATCTGGTCGTCGCCGTCCACACAACTGAAGGAAAGGTTATGCTAATGTTCATCTTTGACCAAGATGGCCCCTTCTGATTCACTTCTTGCAGCACGGGGTAACAGTGAATGACCAGCGTTACTCGCAAACCTTGACCACCCTTCGCCAAGCGATCAAATCAAAACGACCACTCAACCTCATTCGTGGGTTGATTCTGCTCCACGACAATTCGAATCCTCATACAGTCAACACAGTCGCGGAACTCCTGCAGAAATTCAAATGGGAGGTTCTCGGCCATAGACGGCCATTCACCCCCTTGTGTCACAGTGGGACAAGTGCCTCAACAGCCAGTGTCAATACTTGTAATACGCATGTACCGACTTCTGTAATTATAGCTCCGGCTCGTTTCTTTTTGAACGCCTCTTATAAATCGGCATGTTTTCAGGGAATTAGATTAGAAAATGAGACTAAAGTATTGTATGAATTTTTGCTTTTGGGGGAGAAAAATAGCAGGTGACGGTCGAAGTAGAGAGGAAATATAATCGTGACAAAGTATTTCTGAAAAATAGAAATTTATTGAAATCGAATATAAATTTTAAAGTTGTGAAAGTCTTTCTGAAGGTGTAGCTTTGTACGGAAGTGAAACTCGGACGCTACAGGAAAATGCTTAAGACTAGGTGGATAGACCGGATAACAAATGTAGACAGAAGAGCACAGCACAACTTGACGAAAAGAAAGCAATCGGTTAATAGGACAATATGAGGCATCAGAGATATCGTCACTTTGGTAACGGATGGGTATGATGGGACTAGATGTTACGGAGTAAGCAGGTTCAAGTGGATATGACTTCCAGTATTTAGACGGGAATACGCAGCAACAGACCAGTCTTTGTACAGGAGGCCGCAGGAACAACAACAGGACCAACAGAAGTACCTATATCAGTATTCTAAAAATTGAAAAAAGGAAGAAATGACACAAGGAGCTACAACATTTTTGTCGATAGCTGTAATGACAAGATGACATTTGCATACAAAACACATCCGTATTACTGTACCGCCGAAACGGTGCTCGGTGCGCGGTTCCAGTTGCGCGTTGCTTGTCCAACGGCAAAAATTGGATTTTCAGTATTTCATTTGATTACTGACCGAGTCCAAAAATTTGAAATTCATTCACAATCTGCTCATTAAAGGTTATAATCTTAAGCTACAGGTGTAACACAATAAGCTAGATATTAGAAACTCTGTATATGTCTGGAGGCTACGTAATTCATTGCATAGAAATTATCCAGACTATTCATCCAGTACTTGAGAATGCGAGCACTTCGGAACTTCCGACAGACTTCGCACATAATTTCAAACCTCTCCGCAAAATTTTCTCGTAGAGCCAAGCCTACCCCCTCCCCACCCCCCCCCCCCCCCCCACCACCACCACCACCAAGACACACGCAAAACAACGAAATAAAAAGGTATATCGATTACTGTTTTTTCTGTTCATGCAATAAAATTTCAGGGTGTTACATCTTAATTCATTAATTTACATATTAAATTATTATTCTGTTCGCAATTCGTTTTGCACACAGTATCAGACATAGCTATAGTGTGTCTTTCCACCGTCCACGCTCATTATACTCTTCGTACATAGTCGGATAAATCAAAATAACGAAAGAGAACACTGAACAAGTATAGGCAAATATAGCTTTACAGAAAATACTATTAGAGCAATTGTTGTGACAACGCAGCTGGAGCCTGGGGCGCACAGACATTGTGTACGAGGCAGCTCCACAATTACAGCAAAATACGCTTTGTCCTTGCTCATATTACATAAATAATCTGTTTGCAAGTATAGTCGTATAGGACGGGAACTTGTTTGTTGAACATAAATATTTTTAACTTGCGACAAAGTGGCAGACTTTAACAATGGTAGGCAGTACGCAAATTTTATTCCAGTCCCGACTCCATTACTACGTGTCATGCAGGTAAGTTTGTTGTCTTTTCTGTTTCGGTGTTTACTGTTTCAGTTGCAACGGGAAGAGAGTTCTGTTATTTTGTGATTGCTGAGAATGTGCCAACATTTTCTAAATTATTCTGGCTAAGTTTTACCGGATTTTTTATTTGAGGGTGTAACAGCTTTCCAGACATTTTGTGGGAGGCAGCTCCACGATTATAACAAAATACTGTTTGTCCTTGCACATACTATGTAAATAATCTGTCTGCAAGTCTAGTGGTGTAGGAAGGGCACTTGTTTGGTGGTTATAAACACTTTTAATTTGCGACAAGTTCGCACACTTCGACGACGGTAGACTATACGCAAAGCCTATTCAAGTCGCGACGCTATTACTACGAATCATGCTGGTGAGATGGGCTTACGCAAGGCACTTTACTGAAACTATTTGAACAGCATTACCAGTAATTACTCTATTTCTTGTTGCGCTTCTCCCGGTATTATTTTCGTGATTATATTGAGCACCACAGCCAGTACTAAAGTTAACGATTGATGAAAACGACCTCAACTGTATTATTACACATTTACGGCATTGTTTTCGTGATTAAGTTGAGCAGTACAGCTGGTACTAAAGTTAATGAATGATGAAAACGACCTCAACTATAGTATTACGCATTTATAGTGTTACGACCGGTTTCATTCGTCGAACATCTCGGCAACCTGAACGAACGAAACCGCTCGTAACACAATGAATGCTCAATAATACAGTTGAGGTTGTTTTCATTAATCATCAATATTATTTTTGTAGCACATTGGGCCTCAGAATTCATATGCTAGAGTGCAACATGTAGTTAGTTGCCCTGTAGGTAAGTCCAGATGAGCTTCACAGGTGTAGATGGCGTGGTTTGGTCTTCGAAGCTGTAGAACCAATGAGATAGGCCTGCTCTGCACTAGATCCACCCACCTCTGTTAAACTAAAGCTTCCTGAATGAGGCAGTTTACATTTGGAGCGTTGTTGGTTAGAGTTTGGATCGCATATCACTGACTGTCCTTACAAATTAATAGCACTGTACATTCTATAGTTAAGGAAATCTGATATGGTTGTTCGATTGCTCAACGAATTTGGGATGTTGGAGTTCTAGTGTTAGATTACTAAGCCGGAACAGTGGAACTGTTATTGTTCCTGTATCTCTTAAACACACTGCCTAGCCTCATGAAGATTTCTTTTTATGTCCTTCGTAGAAGTACGTAGAGGGCTTTATTTGCAGAGCGACACATAAGAAACTTCCTGTTTTTCTCCATGAGCACGAAGAGTAGCCTCACAAGATTAACTCCCTGTAGTGAGATTTCTATATGATCTCCCAGTTTCCGAATAAAGGTTATTCTGGAATGTCCTTGCTGTCTATGCTTCTTTATGGTTTCGTGCGGTATCGAGATATGCCGTCCACTCATACAAAAAACTGAAAGTACTTGTTAGTTCAAAATGGTTCAAATGGCTCTGAGCACTATGGGACTTAACTTCTGAGGTCATCAGTCCCCTAGAACTTAGAACTACTTAAACCTAACTAACCTAAGGACATCATACACATCCATGCCCGAGGCAGGACTCGAACCTGCGACGTAGCGGTCGCGCGGCTCCAGACTGTAGCGACTAGAGCCGCTCGGCCACTCTGGCCGGCGTACTTGTTAGTCCAACGTACTGATGTATGACATTGTAGTGAACAACACCACACGTATGAAGCTCCACCTGGATTTCTGCGAAGAATCAGCACGCATATCAGTTTTAACGTTCTTCTCTCTGGCTACCGCATTTTTGTTGATGAAGTACGCAATACCGGTTAGACAGTAGACTTTCTTGTATGATATCGCTTTTCGGAAATCAGTAATTCTGTGAAAATTTTGCTATATCATTTATTCGGAATCTCTCGTAATCGCGATCAAAAATTTTAACTACGTACACTATGTGATCAAAAGTATCCGGCCACATCCAAAAACATACTTTTTTCACATTGGGTGCATTGCGTTGTCACCTACTAACAGGTACTCCATATCGGTGACCTCAGTAGTCATTAGACATCGTGAGAGAGCAGAATGGGCCCTCTGCGGAACTCACTGACTTCGAACGTGGTCAGGTGGTTGACTGCACTTGCGTCATTCGTCTGTACGTAAGAAAAAAATGGCTCTGAGCACTATCGGACTTAACATCTATGATCATCAGTCCCCTAGAACTTAAAGCTACTTAAACCTAACTAACCTAAGGACATCACACAACACCCAGTCATCGGTACGTAAGATTTCCACATTCCTAAACATCCCTAGGGCCACTGTTTCCGATGTGGTAGTGAAGTGGTAACGTGAAGAGACACGTACAGCACAAAAGCGTACAGGCCGACCTCGCCTGTTGCGAGACCGTCGACAGTTGAAGAGGCTGACATCTACACAGACCATCACACAGGAATTCCAAACTGAATCAGGATCCACTGTAAGTCGTATGATAGTTAAATGCTAGAAGGGAAAACTTGGATTTCATGGTCGAGCGGCTGCTCAAAAGCCACACATAACCCCGGTAAATACTGACCTTACGACTTATCTTAGAAGAAAGATTAAGAAAAGGCAAACCTACGTTTCTAGCATTTGTAGACTTAGAGAAAGCTTTTGACAATGTTGACTGGAATACTCTCTTTCAAATTCTAAAGGTGGCAGGGCTAAAATACAGGGAGCGAAAGGCTATTTACAATTTGTACAGAAACCATATGGCACAGTCATAAGAGTCGAGGGGCATGAAAAGGAAGCAGTGGTTGGGAAAGGAGTGAGGCAGGGTTGTAGCCTCTCCCCGATGTTATTCAATCTGTATATTGAGCAAGCAGTAAAGGAAACAAAAGAAAAATTTGGAGTAGGTATTAAAATTACATTCTAATTCTGTCAGAGACGGCAAAGGACTTGGAAGAGCAGTTGAACGGAATGGACAGTGGTATTGAAAGGAGGATATAAGATGAACATCAACAAAAGCAAAACGAAGATAATGGAATGTAGTCGAATTAAATCGGGTGATGCTGAGGGAATTAGATTAGGAAATGAGACACTTAAAGTAGTAAAGGAGTGTTGCTATTTAGGAAGTAAAATAACTGATGATGGTCGAAGTAGGGAGGATATAAAATGTAGACTGGCAATGGCAAGGAAAGCGTTTCTGAAGAAGAGAAATTTGTTAATATCGAATATAGATTTATGTATCAGGCAGTCGTTTCTGAATGTATTTGTTTGGAGTGTAGCCATGTATGGAAGTGAAACATGGACGATAACTAGTTTGGACAAGAAGAGAATAGAAGCTTCCGAAATGTGGTGCTACAGAAGAATGCTGAAGATAAGGTGGATAGATCACGTAACTAATGAGGAGGTATTGAATAGGATTGGGGAGAAGTTTGTGGCACAACTTGACTAGAAGAAGGGATCGGTTGGTAGGACATGTTTTGAGGGATCAAGGGATCACAAATTTAGCATTGGAGGGCAGCGTGGAGGGTAAAAATCGTAGAGGGAGACCAAGAGATGAATACACTAAGCAGATTCAGAAGGATGTAGGTTGCAGTAGGTACTGGGAGATGGAGAAGCTTGCACAGGATAGAGTAGCATGGAGAGCTGCATCAAACCAGTCTCAGGACTGAAGACAACAACAACAACAACAACAGCCCCGGTAAATGCCAAACGACGCCTCGCTTGGTGTAAGGAGCGTAAAATTTAGACGATTGAACTGTGCAAACACGTTGTGTGGAGTGTCGAATCACGGTACACAATGCGGCGATCCGATGGCAGGTTGGGGGTATGGCGAATGTCCGGTGAACGTCATATGCTAGCGTTACACACGCCAAAAGTAAAATAAGGAGATGATGGTGTTATTACGTGGGCGTCTTTTTTCATTGGGTGGGCTTGCACAACTAGTTGTTTTGCGTGGTACTATCACAGCATAGGCCTACATTAATGCTTTAAGCACCTTCTTGCTTCCCACTGTTGAAGAGCAATTCGGGGATGGCGATTGCATCTTTCAACATGAGAGAGCACCTGTTCATAATGCACGGCCTTTGGTGGAGCGGTTCCAAGACAATAACATCCTTGTAATGGACTGGCCTGCACAGAGTCCTGACCTGGAACCTATGAGATGTTTTGGAATGCTGACTTCGTGCCAATCTCAAATGGTTCAAATGGCTCTGAGAGCTATGGGTCTTAACATCTGAGGTCATCAGTCCTCTAGAACTCAGAACTACTTAAACCTGTCTAACCTAAGGACATCACACACATCCATGCCCGAGGCAGGATTCGAACCTGCGACCGTAGCAGTCACGCGGTTCCGGATTGAAGCGCCTAGAACCGCTAGGCCACCGCAGCCGGCTTCGTGCCAAGCCGCAAAGACTGACATCGATACCTCTCCTCAGTTCAGCACTCCGTGTAGAATGGGCTGCCATTCCCCAAGAAAGCTACCAGCACTTGATTGAACGTATGCCTGCGAAAGTGGAAGCTGTCATCAAGGCTAAGGGTGGGCCAACACCATACTGAATTCCAGGACTATCCTTCTTCAAAAGAAATTACATGTAGGAGATAGAAGAACACTGCCAGTAAAGTGGCTAATCAGATTTCCGTTCTACACGTGTCGGCCATTTTAAATTTTGCAGCACTGCCATTAGTCGAACAAGAGCGTCCTTCTTTCTATATGCTCATTATCTCGTGATGAAAAATTTGACACGTGTGCAAGCCGTGGAAAAGTCAGTGTCTATAAGGTAATCATTTTAACGAATTCATTTATGTGGAACAAATATTTACAGGCCAACTTACACTACAGACATCATTCTGACGATGAGAAAACGAAAAGTGCCGGAACCTGATTTCCCAGAAACCTCCCAGTGGAAGAGGAGCCAAAATAAGCGGACACGTGTCTCGGTTTATCCGGAGATACTCGACTACTTCGGAGGAAACGTCCGTCAAAGTTTTCGAAGTAATGTGTTTGCCTTTTAACGAGAAAGAAGTTCCACGGGAGTGGGGCCTATCGTCGCAGCTTCACATTTTCACACCCCGTGTTCGAAACCCGATTATTATTTTTATTTTTGTGTTTCATATATCTACACATGTCTGCAGAAGATTACTACAAGAATGTTTTGAAATTTATGTTGAAAAAACTTTATTCTTGTTCTTCTATTCATCTTCTGGCGAATGAATTAAAAAGAAACAGCTGATGGGAAAGAATTATGTGAAACTGTTATCGGTGAAAATTCTGTACTGCATCTTGGTTCGTGATCAGTTGTAAGCGCCAGTTTTGAGAAAGGCAGTCTGTCACGCGTATCTTGCCACGAAATTACTGCCGGCACGGGGAATTTTTTCCCATTGTTAAAGTCGTTTCTTTGCCGAGTGAGATTCATACGAAGAAATGTCGCTGAGGCAAACCCGCCTTCGCGCGATTTTCTGTGTGTCGAATGTTTCTAGGCTTCTTATTATCCAAGGGAGTGCACTAAATTAACCTGAAGAATAAACATAAGAATAAAATACAAGAAGAATTAATATAAGTATGAAATATAAGAATATGAGAGTTCAAAAAGATTGTAATCCATGGAAACACAAGACACACAAGTATATTACATGACAAACGTATGAGGCTTATTGTGAACCCAGTCGTAATTTTACAATTAATGTAACGCCCTTGTGTTTCCTAAGTTGATAAGAAACACTCATGCAGTAACCATCAATGGACTGGGTAGATAAATGAAAAAAACGAAATAAAATAAATAAAAACCGTCACAAAAGTGATAGATTGTGACGCTAGCCACTGAGCCATTGATTGGGCTGAAATGATTCTGTGGTAAAAGGCATCTAAATTTCTTCGAAAACTTTGACGGTTGTTTGCTCAGAAACGGTAGGGTGTCCACGGATAAACGAGACACGTGCCCACTTGCTTTGACTCCTCTTCCACTGAGCGAAGTTTCTGGGAGTTATGTTACGGCATTTGCCCGCTTCTCCTCGTAAGTCAGAAACTACTACTCTCTTAGCTCGCCATTTTACGTATCACATGAAGACTGATTGGGCAGAAAAAGACGAGATTGGCAGTTTAGTCACTGCTGGCTCGTGATCAACACGGCCTGGCCCAGGGCACGGAGAAACTCTCAGAACTGGAAGCAAGGCAACAGTGAGGACAGCTCTGACGGTGGTTGGTACAGTTCACGTGTGACACCAACTCTTTGGCCTCTCACAGTCTAGTGTAAAACGAATAGCGGTTTCACAGGTGCCATTGTCCTGTGAAAGTTCCTGAAACGTCGGCATTTTTGATTGGGCGAAAGAATATTGAGTTCAGTGAAGTGAGGTAATGCTTAAATAGGGCATGACGTGCTCATGGAAAGTACAGTCCACATACCTTACTCGGTGTTTGTGTAAAGGGCCAATAGCACCGATCTTAGCTATCCAGGAAAAAGCGAAAGGCACCAAGAGAATAGGAGATATGAAGTTCAAAAATGGTTCAAATGGCTCTAAGCACTATGGGACTTAACTGCTAAGGTCATCAGTCCCCTAGAACTTAGAACTGCTTAAACCCAACTAACCTAAGGACATCACACACATCCATGCCCGAGGCAGGAATCGAACCTGCAACCGTAGCGGTAGCGCGGTTCCAGAATGTAGCGCCTAGAACCGCTCGGGCACTCTGGCCGGCAGATATGAAGTGGAACAGAGTAACCGTGAGGGGGAATGCGAGAGATTAACATGAATGATAATTGCATCATGACATAGCTTGTTTACCCACATATAAAATTTTCTGAAATTTCTTTCGTAGTATAAAATATTTCTGTAGGGGACATCCAACGGCAAGTTCAGCCCATGCCACGTCGAGCTGCTGCATTAGGTTCGACCCGTCTTTGTTCCACTCATGGTGTTGTATTGCCATGGACTCAATACAATTTTACATACTTTCCTGCAAATGTGTATCGCATTTGAAAATGACCGTCTCTATAATGCGCATTCACTTCAGTTTGACACGTATACCATAGCATGTAAATTGAAGGTGGAAGGTGGTGGTGATTAGTGTTTAACGTCCCGTCGACAACGAGGTCATTAGAGACGGAGCGCAAGCTCGGGTTAGGGAAGGATTGGGAAGGAAATCGGCCGTGTCCTTTCAAAGGAACCATCCCGGCATTTGCCTGAAACGATTTAGGGAAATCACGGAAAACCTAAATCAGGATGGCTGGAGACGGGATTGAACCGTCGTCCTCCCGAATGCGAGTCCAGTGTGCTAACCACTGCGCCACCTCGCTCGGTGAAGGTGGAAGGGGCAGAAAGGAAAGGAAAGGGAAGGCTCCATCTGAACTTTATGTGCAATCAGCAGCGACGAGAGAATGTGTGCTGAGAGAAGGACTCGAAACTGGGATCTCCTGCTTACTAGGCAGTTGCGTTAACCACAGCGACACGCGGACACTGTGCTTACCGAAATGAGCGGACTGTCTCGACACGATCCCCGCCAGACTCACAGTCCCTCCTGTCGCCACCTATCCGTAATCTCCGTCCTTTATGCTCGCTAATTTTAGATTCCCTCTGGAGGTCGAACGTAAATGTCGATCTGCACTGAAGATTGTGGATTCATCGCCCTTCGAGGTGAATCAGTTATATGAATGCATGGTGTCTGTTCTTTCGAACATATCATTTGAAACTGTGTCGACCATTTTGAATAATCCATCCTATATAGGCCTCTATCAAGTAGTACAAGTCATATTGTTGATGATGAGGATCATGATGATAATGACCCTTGTCTGTTAAAGTGTGCGTCATTTACGACGGCGGCCGAGTTTAGGTTCGTTCTGCGCATCTGACGTCACCAAACACAGTCAGCCAATGAACAGAGAACGACGTTGCCAGAGCACGACTGTAGTGCAGAGCACGGATGAGTGTGTTCAGTTTTAGAAACGTTCAGTCAAAAATAAAGTAATTGAACAAAGGCAATGTCTTGATAGCAGACATTCCATAAAAGAAAGTTTGGAAAAAGCGTTCTTTATACCAACTGCTTCATATTCTACTAATTAATTAAACCAAACAAACAATAAGCCTCCTAATTCGGGCGATAGAAAGGAAATGCATCCTCACCAACCGCTTTTCCGCAATAAAGAACAGCGGTAATTATATATTTCCTATTGTACTTCGACGAAACGTGAGTAATTCATAGTCACACAAACATTGTTTGTCGGTATTTTGCGTGATTTTTTAAAGTACTCCAGGAACACTGTTGAACGACAAGCTGCGTTAGCGTAATGGTTGAAGTGTTTGGCTGCTAAGCAAAAGGTTCTGAGTTCAAATTTTGTTCGGTGCTTAATATTTTCTTTATTTAAAAACAATTTCGAAGTGTCTTACTTGAATTTTATTCGTTTGAATGTAATTTTTTGAAATTTCTAGTGGCAACTAAAATCGACCATACGGAAAGTATACGCTGTGGACTTTTACCTCTGCGAACTCTTCAAAATTTCGTGCAATGGTTTACGACATTTAATGCTGCACAATAACTGCGTTGAACATCGAAACAAAATTGAGTCATTTATGGGGGGAAGGTATCAGTCAAGAAGATGTGTAAAAATCTAATTTTTGTGAAATTGAATGATAAGTGTGTCAAAGCAGTCGGAACACAATGTGTCTACTCAGGCGAGCAGTGCAGTGATGAAAAAATCGCGCACAGCGTGGGATGCGGGGAGCACGTCTCTGAAGCAGCGAAATGGTTAATTCGGCCGTGGTAGCTTTACTTCATAAACTGCGCGTAAGTTTGCGAACTGTACTACGGCGCTTCTTCTCTTGGCGCGTGCAACTGGCAACGCAGCAATCTCCCGCGTCTGGGCGGGCAAGCGCGAGCCGCCAAGATAAAAGAATTGAGCTATAGCAGCTGTTCATTGCAGTCCACATCAACACGAAGTGCACATCGATGTCTATCAGCTCTTTACCTGGGTACTGCGACAGAACAGTAAGTCTGTTATCTTTCTCTTACCGTCTCTAGAATTAACACAGGATAGGTAAGAGAGAGCGCAGTTCTAGAAATGAAAGGCAAGACGAGGCCGTAAGTTACACATTGACAGCGTCATCTGTTTGGAATACTCTGATCGACAAGAAAGTTCTTTTCACTCTATAAGCCGTGTCCGTTGCCGTCACTGTCAACGCAGACTAGTCCTATGGCGTTCAACAAAGTGGAAACTCAAATAATTTACGGGTTTGCTGCCGGGTGACTTCGTCAACCACCGCCGATATTTCGACAGGAGCACACCCTGCCATTCTCAAGGCACAACTGCAAGGAGGAAGCAATGTGCAAGGGAATGTAATACCTCGGTTCACACAGGAGAAACAAGGAAGATACCACACACAGACCAAGTAATCGCAAAGTCAACACACAACCAACAGGTCTCACAAAGAGGAAACTGGTACGAATCAGAATCATTTAGGCTACCAGAATTTTTACAGCGAGAGAGGTGGTGATGTACTGTTTTGATCTTCTGATTGTGCAGCTATGTTCTTACTTGAATTTCGAACCGCTCTGCAGGATCTCACTGAATGAAGCCAAGTTTCTGTGTTAATGAATATCCCTTACCAGCGCATTTATAGGGACGTTACAAATGAGCACAGTGTCTATGTTATTTGAGAGGAATACACCGTATTTTCGCATCACGTTCACGTTCTACTCTTTCTTTTCAACGAGGTAAAGCAATATTGACACACACATGCTCTACCCTTTCTTATCAGCGAGATAAAACAATATTTTCATACAAACACAACCACTGACATACAAAACATTTTCAGTAAGGGCAGGTGTATTTTTGTGCGAAGGAAGTAATCGTTTTTAGATGAGTAATTGAACAACCCAGTGCCTTCTTTGTTTACACTCCGTTTACTTCAAAATGGTTCAAATGGCTCTGAGCACTATGGGACTTAACATCTGAGGTCATCAGTCCCCTAGAACTTAGAACTACTTAAACCTAACTAACCTAAGGACATCACACTCATCCATACCCGAGGCAGGATTCGAACCTGCGACAGTAGTGATCGCGCAACTCCAGACTGTAGCGTCTAGAAGCGCTCGGCCAAACCGGCCGGCCACTCCGTTTACTGATACCAGCGGTAGAAGACAGTTTCGATCTCACTATGCAGTCTTTGAAGGCCTTCTTACAGCGTCTGATGGTATCTTACCTTATGCGACGAATCGTTAGGCAGCGAAACACAACTTAGACTGTTGCATAAAGGCCGGCCGCGGTGGTCTCGCGGTTCTAGGCGCGCAGTCCGGAACCGTACGACTGCTACGGTCGCAGGTTCGAATCCTGCCTCGGGCATGGATGTTTGTAGTGTCCTTAGGTTAGTTAGGTTTAAGTAGTTCTAAGTTCTAGGGGCTGATGACCACAGCAGTTGAGTCCCATAGTGCTCAGAGCCAATTATTTTTTGTTGTTGTTGTTGTTGCATAAAGCCTATACAACAAAAAATCACTGGAGAACATTTTTGGACTGTAAAATGCATCACTATCGAACCTGGAGATGGGACCTCTCGCAGAACTACGTTTTGGTGTTTTTCAGAGTCGAAAAGCTTCGCAGAAAATTGCCTTCGTGTTTTACAAAAATTTATCATCTCGTACGAGATTCTCGTCTCAAACGGATGCCACACTGACATTAATACACTCCAACCCAACTGTAATTAGTGAGGTGGCGAAATGGCTGGCACATTGGATTCGCATTCCGGATGAGCTGTATTTAAATACACCTCCGACCATCGAGAATTTGTATTATTCGTGCTTAGTATCATCGGAACAGTGCCCCTCAACAGCTCACGGACGATACCGATCCCCAACCCTGTACGTCCTAATCCTGTGCCCTTGTCATAGACACGGCGCTTTACTCTAGCCTCCCCTTACAAGGAGTCTAGACCCTAGGACAGGGAGGGACACATAATGGAATAAATTTAAGTCTAGGTGAATTAGCACCACAGCACACAGAAAATCGACAAGAACTATCGTGTTTATTCTTCGAGACAGAAAAATACCGAAACAAAGAACAACAAAATTAAGAGAACTAAGTGCGAAATCTACTGCGACCGGAGTAACGAATCATGAAAGTTCGCTTGTCGTGTCATGCTCTGAACAATGTCACCGACGTTTCGACCAGAGGGGTCAAATGACCTTCCAGTAGGCCTACTGGTGACACAGCCATTTTCGAAAGTCGGCCTGATCATGTGCCAACAAGCAACAGTATTCGAGTGTGGAACACGGCACAGCAAATGTTTCGCTATGCATGGCACTCTCTCTGCGATGTATGAACCTTATGAATATTGATGAATCTTATTATGGACAACACTGCACCAAGCCTATTTCGGAACTACCAGTCATTTAGCCCTCAGATGCAGCTTCCTCTTTAGACAGACGCCCATAGAGCATGACTGCCTCTCAGCGCTCCTTTATGGTTTATAGTTATTGCGGACGCGTCGTATATAGCGATAACAAGAGTGTGTACTGCAGGGAACACGGTGTTCTTCAAGGGCTTCGCTCAGAATATGAGCCATAAAGTCGACCGAAACGGTACTTCGTCCTATAAGTGGCATGAGGTCTCAGCAACGCACAACGATACACGCGAAACGTCTCACACTAAGGTATTCGGGTGTGCGATGTGTTTCGTCGGTACATTAACGTTTTCTAGAAGAGTTATTCGTGTACCTGTGAGGACTATCCCGAAACAACTATTATTCAATTTCTCCCAAGTCATTTCTCATTTCTCGATTTAAATATTATAAAGCAAGGTGGTAGGCATGCCTTCAGAGTATTTAGGAAATCGGCAACATCAAATGTTCTGAGTCTCAGTACATATTCTCATCCGAAAGCCAAAAACTTACTGCCTTTCGATGTAAAATAGGTAGAGCGTTTAAAGTTCCTATGAATGAGCAAGACAGAACGACTGGGTTAGGCATCATGAAAGAGCTAGCCAGAGCTAACGGTTACAACGAAAACTGAATAAATTAATACCCAAGAACCAGCGCACGTATGTAAAGGAGAATGCCATGTGGAATACTAAGACAGGCACAATTCCATACTTCGGTTATCTTTCTAAGAAAGAAGCTAATATTTAGAAAACGTTTTAACCCGATGCTGCACTTAAAACCAACAATACGCTGCGATTCTGCATCTACATCTACATCTATACTCCGCAAGCCACCTGACGGTGTGTGGCGGAGGGTACCTTGAGTACCTCTATCGGTTCTCCCTTCTATTCCAGTCTCGTATTGTTCGTGGAAAGAAGGATTGTCGGTATGCCTCTGTGTGGGCGCTAATCTCTCTGATTTTATTCTCATGGTCTCTTCGCGAAATATACGTAGGAGAGAGCAATATACTGCTAGGCTCGGTGAAGGTATGTTCTCGAAACTTCAACAAAAGCCCATACCGAGCTACTGAGCGTCTTTATTGCAGAGTCTTCCACTGGAGTTTATCCATCATCTCCGTAACACTTTCACGATTACTAAATGGTACTGTAACGAAGGGCGCTTCTCTCCATTGGATCTTCTCTATCTCTTCTACCAACCCTATCTGGTACGGATCCGACAATGTTGAGCAGTATTCAAGCAGTGGGAGAACAAGTGTACAGTAACCTACTTCCTTTGTTTTCAGAGTGCAGTATCTTAGGATTCTTCCAATGAATCTCAGTCTGCCATCTGCTTTACCGACGATTGATTTTATACGGTCATTCCATTTTAAATCACTCCTAATGCCTACTCCCCGATAATTTATGGAATTAACTGCTTCCAGTTGCTGACCTGCTATATTGTAGCTAAATGATATAGGATCTTCCTTTCGATGTATTCGCAGCACATTACACTTGTCTACATTGAGATTCAGTTGCCATTCCCTGCCCAGTGATTCAATTCTTTGCAGATCCTCCTGCATTTCAGTACAATTTTCCATTGTTACAACCTCTCAGTATGCTACAGCATCATCCGCAAAATGCCTCAGTTAACTTCCTTTGTTATCCACAAGGTCATTTATATATATTGTGAATATCAATAGTCATACGAGACACCCTTGCGACACACCTGAAATCACTCTTCGAAAGACTTCTCTCCTTTGAGAATGACATGCTGCGTTCTGTTATCTAGGAACTCTTCAATCCAATGACACAATTGGTCTGATAGTCCATATGCTCTTACTTTGTGGGGAACTTTATCAAACGCCTTGCGGAAGTCAAGAACTCGTGTCTACGGCCCTCTGAGTTCCGTGGACGAATGGCGCGACCTGTGTTTCACGCGATCGTCTTTTTCGAAAACCATGCTGATTCCTACAGAGTAGATTTCTAGTCTCCAGAAAAGTCATTATACTCGAACATAATACGTGTTCCAAATTTCTGCAAGTGATCGACATTAGAGATGTAGGTCTATAGTTCTGCACGTCTGTTCGACGTCCCATCTTGTAAACGGGGAGGACCTGTGCCCCTTTTCCCATCTTTTGGAGCGATACGTTCTTCTAGAGACATACGGTACACCGCTGCAAGAAGGGGGGCAAGTTCCTTCGCGTACTCTGTAAAATCAAACTGGTATGTCATCAGGTCCAGCGGCCTTTTCTCTTTTGAGCGATTTTAATTGTTTTTCTATCCCCCTGTCATCTATTGCGATATCTACCATTTTGTCATCTGTGCGAAAATCTAGAGAAGGAACTACAGTGCAGTTTCCCCCTGTGAAACAGCTTTGGAAAAAGACATTTAGTATTTCTGCCTTCAGTCTGTGATCCTCTGTTTCAGTACCTGTTTGGTCACAGAGTGTCTGGACATTTTGTTTTAATCCACCTACCACTTTGACATAAGACTAAAATTTCTTAGGATTTTCTTCCAAGTCAGTACACAGAACTTCACTTTCGAATTCGTTGAACGCCTCACACCTAGCCCTCCTCACCCTACATTTCGCTTCGTGTGAATTTTGTTTCTCTGCAATGCTTTGGCTATGTTTATGTTTGCTGTGAAATTTCCTTTGCTTCCGTAGCAGATTTATAACTCTGTTGTTATACCACGGTAGCTCTTTTCCATCTCTTACGACCTTGCTTGGCACATACTCATCTAATGCATATTGTACGATGGTTTTGAACTTTGTCCACTGATCCTCAACGCTATCTGTACTTAAGATTAACTTTTGTGTTGAGCCTTCAAGTGCTTTGACATCTGTTTTTTATCACTTTTGCTAAACAGAAAAATCTTAATACCTTTTTTAATATTTCTATTTACGACTGCATTCACCGATGCTGTAACCGCTTTATGATCGCTGATTTCCTGTTCTGCGTTAACTGTTTCAAATAGTTCGGGTCTGTTTGTCACCAGAAGGTCTAATATGTTATCGCCACGAGTATGTTCTCTGCTCAAGGTAGTTTTCAGATAATGCACTTAAAAAAATTTCACTGGGTTCTTTGTCGCTGCCACCCGTTGTATACGTTTGAGTCTCCCATTCTATATCTGGTAAATTAAAATCTCCACCCAAAACTATAACGTGGTCGGGATATCTACTCGAAATATTTTCCAAATTTTCATTCAGGTGTTCTGGGACAACAGATTCTGAGCCAGGGAGCCTATAGACACATCCAATTACCATGTTTGAGGCTACTTTAACCGTGACCTTCACCCAAATTATTTCACATTTCGGACCTCCGGCAATTTCGTTAGATACTATTGCAGTTTTTATCGCTATAAACACGCCTCCCCCTTCACTGTCCAGCCTGTCTCTGCGGTATACATTCCAATCTGAGTTCAGAATTTCATTACTATTTACATCTGGTTACAGCCAACTTTCCGTCCCTAGTACTGTATGTGGGCATTGAGGCCGTTTATTAATGAGAGTAGTTCTGTAACATTTCTATAGACGCTACTCTAGTTTACTAATACCACATTAATATTGTTATTCCCTGTTGCGTTTTGCCTACTTGCCTACTTGTCGTGTCTCAGGAGGCGTTTTGTCGGGCCTAGGGAGGAAATTCTCTAAACTAAAAAACCCACATGTGCACTCCACATGTACTCCGCTACCCTTGTACCCACTTCCTTAGTGTAGTGCACGCCTGTCCTATTCAGAGGGACCCTAAATTTCTCCCCCCCCCCCCTCCCGATAGCGGAGGTCGAGAAAATTGCACCCCAGATCTGCGCAGAATCGTCTGAGTGTCTGTTTTAAGCCTTCCATTTGGATCCAAACCAGAGGACCGCGATCGGTTCTGGGAACGAGACTACAGACAGTTATCTCAGATACTACCCCGTGAGCGAGGCTTTCCGCCTTCACCAACTCCTCCAACCGCCTGTATGACCTCTGAATCCAGACGGCAGGAGTCGTTGGTGCCGACATGAGCAACAATTTGCAGTCGGGTGCACCCAGTGCTCTCTATCGCCTCCGGCAGGGCCTCCTCCACATCTTGAATGAGACCCCATGGCAAGGAGACAGAGTGAACACTGGCCTTCTTCCCCGACCTTTCCGCTGTTTCCCTAAGGGGCTCCATCACCCACCTAACATTGGAGTTCCCAATCACTAATAAACTCCTCCCCCCGTGTGCTGCTCGGACGTTGCCGAAGGAGCGGCACATGTCCACTCACAGGCAGAGCGGCCGACGCCACAGGGCCGATTTAAGATAAGGAATAATTTACAACATGAAGTAGACAAATAGGAGAGGACTGGTATCTATAATATTCAGTGCAACACCTGGAATGCGAACTACGTGGGCCAAACGCTTAGATCCTTCAAGTTAAAGTACAAAGAACATAGGGACGCTTTTCACCTAACGAATTTAGAGAAATCAGCCATAGCCATACATATTCATGAAACTGGCCAGCCATGCTGGGAATTGATTGCATGTACAATATAAAGACACGAATAAAGAGAGGTTTCTATACATAGCGTGCGAAATAATAATACGTTACATGAACGGTTTACAGTTGACGCAAATAACGTTTGCAGGAACTTTTCAGCAGATTTTTATATTCATTAATTATTGAGTTCACAGCTTTCTGTTAATGACAATATTTGAATTTCCGGGTTACCCAGCATAAAAAAATGACTCCGAGCACTATGGGACTTAACCACACAGCTCATCAGTCCCCTACAACTTAGAACTACTTAAACCTAACTAAGGACATCAGACACATCGATGCCCAAGGCAGGATACGAACCTGCGACCGTAGTGGTAGCGCGGTTCCAGACTTAAGCACCTAGAACCGCTCGGCCACTCCGGCCGCCTTACCCAGCGTAGTTATACATCTTTGTTACTTCTACGTTCCTTTTTATTTCTTGTTTACATTCACGAAGAGATCATTCGCGTTATTTCTGTGTTTGTCTGAGGGATATTATGGCGCATAGGAAACCGCAGAGGTCGTGTATGGATACTACAATTACTGTGACGCGTCCAGGACTCAGAACAACAGTGAAATTCCATTATTCGTTGACAATGATGTGGATATACATCTTGAAAGGATATGGCCTCAAGGAAAGTAGCCACGTTATTTTATTGTTACTTTTATTTTACAGATGTATGTTTTATGTTAGTACTTTAAAGATTCTCGTACTATTATTCACATGATTAATGGCTGACCTTCGAAACGTGTAAATTCTAGTATTTTTCACTGTAAACAGCTGATTGACCCAACATTTTAACATTCACTTTAGTTGTATGTTTATGGTGACGTGGAATGTATTAAATATAAAATGTACGTCGCTCTTCAGCATGATAAAATCTTGTATGATTATGGACGTATAGGTCCTGCTCAGCTCCTAAAATAAGGAAAACGCTTTCAAAAAATCTTAATAGTTAAATAGGACGAAGATACTGTCGGAGTTCTTTTTGAGCTTCTCCTAACTCTTCTTGTTTACTCTTGGTCAAAACCAAGAGTAGATGTGATAGGTGATACTTATAGAGTTCGGAGATCTTTCTTTCTCTCCGGCGCCGGCACACACAGTCAGATACGACAGAGCAGAGGGGGCTGTGATAAGACGGCAACCAGCCGCACGCTGATCGAGCCCTTTCTATGACGACAACGCGACAGCAGCAGCCTCTACGCAAAGAGGACAGAAGCGCCACGCCAACTGATCGTGGCCCAATTCTACAGAATCGTCAAGACCAGCGACCTGGATACAAGCATCCGCTGTATTACTCCACCTGTATTGGAATCGTTATACTGAAGGACATTGGCCATATGGTGTGTTGCCTTTTGCTTGCCACACGTCTATGTCATTCTCAAAGTTAAGTATTGTCTTCAGTCACATTTGTTATTCATACGTGCTCTGTCAGTTCCTCGCAGTGTCACAGAATTACAGTCACTCTTAGGGAAAATAACTATTATATTCGGTTCATTCCGAATGCCGCACAAATCGCAGCTCCATTGCATGGCAAGAATGTCCCCTTTGTTTGGACAGACGAGTGCCAAGAAGCATTTACTCAGTGATCGATGCTTCGTTCACTTTGAACCTGACAAACCAGTTGTGTTCCAAGCTGACTCTTCCTGTTACAGAATCGGCGCAGAGCTAATTGCTTATAAAGACATGCCTATTGCTTCCACATCAAAAGTATTGCCCAAAGCTCAGTGTAACTATCCACAAACTGAAAAAGAGGCATTGGCTATTTTTCATGGTGTCACCAAATTCCGCCACCATTTGTGTGGCAGAAAATTCTATTTAGTAAAGGACCACAAGCAACTGCAGGTCTTGTTTCATCCGGTGAAGCCGGTTACAGTCGGAAATGCCCAAAACTTGCAATGATGGGTGTTGTTGTTGCCTTAATACCAGTACGAGATTGTGTATCGTCCGACAGCAACACATGGTATTGCGGACGCACTTTAAGTCTTCCGATTGGGCCTGATACAGATTTCGACGCTTCTGCTGTATCTTGTTGTCACGTCAATTCTCAGGATACTGAATTGCTTCAGTCCTTTCCTCCGAACTTTAGGAAAATTGCACAGCTGATTCATATCCGTACATTTTGCTAAAATTCACTCGCACGTCTAGACCTAACTCATTGCATAGCATAAAGAACTCTGTAGTGCGCCGATACTTTGCACTTCGACATAGCGTCTCTATACAGCAAGATGTGAGTATTGTTCAGAATGACAGTGAACAATCACGTGTGTTGATCCCCAAAGCTTTGCAAAAGGAAGTGTTGCAGTTACTTTACCAAGGACATTGGGGGCTGTTCCTACGAAAAAGTTAGCGCGTCGATGCTGTACTTGGCAGGGTACGGACATCAAATATAACAGAGGGCGTTATAGTGTCAACGCATGTGCAGAAAATCTGTCCACTCCACCACAAAAATTCTCTGCTTGGCCTAAGCCGTAATCACCACGGCAAAGTGTGCACACAGACTTTGCGGGATCTTTTTGAAACACTCGTTAGTTGATTGTTGTAGACACTTATAGCAAGTTTCCTTTTGCTACGCCAATGAAATCGACAACGCCACGTAGCACAATACAGGTGTTGTCCTCCTATTTCTCACCTCAAAGGTTTACCTGAACTCATAGTGTTAGACAACGGACCTCAGTTCACGTCAAATGAATTTGAAACCTTCTGTGAACGCAATAGCATACAGCATCTAACTAGTACATCGTTACATCCACAGACAAACGGCGAAGCGCTACGTTTTGTCAGAATCTTCAAGCATCGGATGGCCAAACTTCACACCGCACACACCAGCGATCAAGTATTACAACTGTTTCTCGGAAGGATCCGCTCATGTCTCAGCAACCGACGCCTTCTACATCTTGATATGGCTCTCTGGAGATGGACGCGTGTCCTTCCGATCGTTTTTCGGGGGACGTTTCCGGCAGAGCGAAGACCGGATGGCGGGGTGCGAACGGAAGCCTGACGTCCCCTGCAGCCATAGCTTCCAGCCCAGCGCAGCGTCTACGATCCACCCCCCCCTCCTCCCCCCCCCCCCCCCCCCTGTTGTCTAGGAGCTTCTTATAAGTCGATGACCCGCCCCTTTGGGGGAGAAAGTCAAGCGCCGGCACGCCAGTCAGGAACGATAGAGAGCCATGTGACAAGGCGCCAGCCAACTGCACGCTGACCGACTCCTCTAGGAAAACGTGACAGCAGCGGCCTCTACGCGAAGAAGACATAAGCGCCGTACCGACTGGTCGCGGCCCGGTTCTACAGGATCGTGAAGACCAGCGACCGGGATAGAAGCAGCCACTGTATTACTCCACTTGTTTTACTGAAGGACATTGATTATATTGTCTGTCGCCCTTTGCTTGCGACAAATCTGTGTCATTCTCAAAGTTAAGTTTTGTCATTGATTCATTTCGTAATAAAACTCTTTAATACGATTTGCTTGAATTGTTGTCTAGCGATTCGGGAGCAGACTTCCTAGGCACCCCATCTTTGACAATTAGGCAGGATACAACACTTCTTAACACGTAATGTGATTGTTATTCTTTCGAATATTACAATAATAAGACGAATATAAAACCAGGAGCATAGGTGAATGTATTGCGTCAAAATCTTTAGTGTACGTCTTTATGCAGATATAGGTTATAATTTGAGAAAGAAGTATCTGAGCGAGTGCATCTGGATAATAATATTATACGGCAATGATTCAGGGACTGTGAGAAAAGCGTAAAAGCAAAATCGACATGTTTAAAAACTGGGGTCTGATGATGGTGTTGAAAACAAAGTCAACTGATACGTTAAGAACTGAGGAAAGAAGTATAACAAAAAATTGTATGGTAAGAGAGGAATATGTCCTGCAAATAATGGACGATGTTCGGTGTGCTACTCCTATATTGAAGAGAAAATTGTGGGGTCCGTATCAGGACACTTTGAAAATTATGAGGCCAAGAAATTTGGCTGCGTTGACTACGGGATGGCTTTTGTTGCGCTAGAATAGCTGAGACTATTCAGGTAGATCAGAAATCCATTCATCAGTCACGCATGAATACAAATTTGACATAGCTTTAACACAAATTTTTGAACGTTGGATAGTCTGCATCGAGACTGCCTCTAACTCCGAAACCTTTCATACAAAATTTTTAAGAGATGGGAAAAACACGTCCACCTCATGACGGAGTCGGTGAATCTCTGAAATGCATAGTGGAAATTAAATTTAAAAGAATCGTGACTGATAACATAATGTGGTTTCAGTCGACATCAGTAACAGCCATGGTAAATCCTAAACTAAAGTCTTCTCATAAAAAACACGATAAAGATATAAAAATGGCAATTAAGGACACAAAATCCTCTCCTTAGTTTAAACCGGTGAACTGGCAGACATTAGAAAGATTAAGAAGAAGCTAGGAAAGCAATACTAAAGGTAGAATTTGTAATTGAACAGGGCTCCAGACGTCTTAGAAGAAAGCCGTCACCCCGAAAACCTTCGTTACCACAGTAGGAAAAACCTTCTAGAGATGGGCCGATAACACAAATGTCCTCCTTTGGAAACCTTGATAAGGTGATACAATCATTTTAATTTACAAGTTGTATCGACATAGAAAAATCCATCGAACTTTATGACGTAAGCAGATTTACTTGAAACAGAGACAAATACTCATCCAGATATTATTTAAAGCTTAAGTATAAAAGACGAGAGTAAAACGAGGAAAATAACGTTACTAACGAAGCACACATTCCCGAAAAAGTTAAAAGCTTTTGATAAATCCTCAGAGAAACAAAAAAGACTTTAATATCGAAGAGACTTGTGGAAATAGAGAAGTCAAAACGCATTCTGTGGCTGCTTAAATGTACAAAATTAAGAATGAAGAAGAAATATTAGTGTAATTTTGATACTACATTCAGTGCGAGATATCTTCGTGAAGGAAGAATTGTGTGAACATCAGATACAGAAATTTCAGTGCAGTGTGTGCAGTGTGCTGCGATGACGAGGTGCTCTTTCGGAAGCAATCAGCCGGTAAAAGATCTAATACGGGGAGAGAAGGGTCGCTGCGCAGCCTTCGCGGTCTGCTCTCCAGCTGGTTCTGCTCCGCTCTGGGCAGTGTTTAGCGTGACAGGGTCCACTTTGTAGCCACGTCCCGTTCGCTTATCTGCACTCGCCTCGCGCTCTCTGACACGCGTGAGATTGATGCAGTGCCGAATGTCCCCACGGAGTTCACTCAGGTCTTCCTATCAAAATGTGTCGAACGTCGAAGTTCTACGCATCTGACGCTTTCCCGATATCGTGAAATTAAACCTGGCAGACTGCACACATTTTTTCCTGTATCGATCGATAAAACGAATTGTGATTTAAAGGGCAATAACGCTTTGTTCGCGAGGTAAGAGATCTCAATATAGATAGCGGATGTATGTTCCACTGTCCCTCTCCGAGTCCATTACGTAGGTAAATCATTTGTTCGACCCAATTTTCTGAGAATGGTGATGCCTAACGTTGTAGCATATATCGCGCTACTGTCTTCATTTCATCTGTTGACTTCGTTCCTCAGCAGTAACGGCATTGCGAAAAGCGTAAATAAATCGAAATCCAAGATGAACCACAAGTGTAAACCGTCGATTCAGTATGCAGTTACTATAAAAATAATGAGACCACCCATCACACAAGAGAAATATTTTGCGATTAAAATACTCAGGAAAAGTGGATATAATTTTCTGGAAGATTAAAAATAAGGATCAGGAGGGATACGAATATTTAGCGTTGCCTTTCGTGGTAAATGCTATAGTCCAGCGTTTGCTAACCTTCAAAAAAAAAATTGCCAAATCCTTTTAAATATATTCCGTCTTAAAGTACATTCCCCTTACGAGGAAGACCTTTAAGAATTTTGAATATTGCAATTAGGACAAAATTATAAAAGAACTAGGCCATTAAATTGTGTACAAATATAGTACAACAGTCAGTGAATATATTGTAGATAAGTAAATGTACAGGAGGTTGAAGTAGGACATCAAGAATAAATACTGCAGCACTCTAGCTATTGTTAATAAAAATACAAAACAAAGAATCCTTTCACATTTTTATGTAAGAGAATCCACAATCAAAGTTACAGTGTCAGAACACTGTATAAAGAGAACCACCGTTCAGAGTGTCGCCAATTTTGACCAGCATATTATTCACGCAGGGGGAAACATCATAGAACAAAAAAATTAACGAACATTTTAGCAACCGACGGCACCCTAAGAACCTTAACGTAAATGGGATTGGCTACAAATGGTAGATGAATCGAAGTAGGACGGCTGTGATTTGAGTTGCACGCCACACATCCGTATGTCCGATGACCGTGACTACACAAGTTCGGCAGTCAACAGTTTTTGCATTCTTAGTTAGATAGGCTCAGCCACCGTGGCAAAGTCGTACCATAGCGGAAGCGAAAAATCTGTTTTTAATTGTCCTGAGGCCAAAATCCACACAATAAGCAAAATGACTTTGGTTTTTAATTGTACTGGGAGAAAAAATCGATAAATGACAGAGTCACAAGGTTGCAAATTGTCGTGGGACTGACACAAAACATGTTCCTTATGCTGTCCACATGTTTCTGCCATAAGTTGAAATCAAGAAACCGCATGTTCCACAACGGACCGGAGTGTCTCAGGGGTCACGTTCAGAATGCGTTGCGCAATGCGCACCTCCTATTCCGATACGTTCGTAACTGGAGCACTGAAAACAACATATCTCAGATAACCCCACAACAAGAAGTCAGTCGGATTAAAATCATGTGACCCTGATGGTAAGGCTGCAGGGAAATGACAGTTGATAATTTTAAACTTTCCAAAACACATTTGCGGCAGCTGCTTCACTGGTTGTGCACTGTACGTAAGAGCGGCATCTTGCATAAAAAAGATCCTACCCACACATCTGCTCTGCTGAAGATTTGGAATGACGTCGGTGCGCAAAAGACTTACAGTGGTTACTAGTGACGAAAGAGGAAACAGGACCTGTAAGACCCATCTTCTAGAAAAAATACGGTCCTACGATAAACGATACCGTCAGCCCACATCACACAGCAATGTTTGCAGTATATAGCGGTGGCGGTTGACGTGTGAGCGGATTTTCCATTGTCCATAGTCTGCAGTCTTGTGTATTGACATGTCCTTGGGAATGAGCTTCGTCTGTCCACACAGTGTTCCACGGTCATTCATTGTCCACTTCCATGCGAGCAAGAAATTCTAGACGAAACATTTGTCTTACTATCAGGTCAACAGAAAGGAGCTCCTGAATTTGCGTGATTTTGTATGGATTATAATGCACGATGCTTCGTAGGATTTTATGCGCCTCCCCCCACAGCATGTCCAATGTCCGGCTAGCTCCCTGTGCGTTGCATGTTTGCGTATCACCTCTCGACCCCTCCTACAGTGCTGTGGGCATGTCTCCGACAGACGTCGGATCAACTCCTTTCTTCCCTCTGTCACACTGTACTCCAAAAGTACCTGTGAGCCGTGCTGCGGCTCACGTTGGTCCTGTTTGTAGATTATGTCCTCTGTTGTAGGCCAGACCGTATCGTTTAGTTGACATGGTTGCAGTGTTTTGTCTTCTTCTCGTATTTACTGGCGCCACTTGCATTCGCAAGCGTTGTCTGTCCGCTAGTGGCAGGAGCGGCGGTTATCGATATGTAGTAACTGTGGCCCCATCTGTGGGGCGACGTCGTGGTTCTTCCGAACCGTGTCAGTGTGCAGTGTGTGCAGTTCGGTTGGGGCCTCAGGAGGAGCCAGGTCTGCGCAGTACCAAAACACGTCGGGACCGCCGGCGGCGCGCGTGGACTTCCGGATCGAAGGCCTGTGGTCACAAGAAAGCACGACCTCGTCGTAACCCGGATCCTGCAAGTTCTAAGTTGAGTGCATTTGGATTCAAGTAGAGAAACCTCCACCACTGTGAGATCTTGCGATTCTCCAGTGACTTGGGTTCGTGTTGCTGCTCGTAGTGTTGGCGAGGTAAACAGCAGCGAGTGGAGTGCTTGGGGAAGGCCGATCTGATTAGCTTTCCTGGCCTTCTAATTACTGTTTATTGCGTTTAGTTTGTTCCTATTTGTTACACTCAACCAGCAGCATCTTTCCTGCGAGGTGGCTGCTAACGTCCCAGTTATCTGCCCTGGGGGTTAGTGTATGTAACGGCATTGTACGTTTCCTCGTCTTGCAGCTGCTGTCCGGTGAAGCGTGTTGTTTTGACAGCGTTCTTGATTTTAGGTTGGTTGACGATTCTTCTACTCTGGTGGTAGTGATTCCTTTCCCGTTCTGGGCTCTCTAATCACGGTGTTCTGCGGGCACAGTCCAGACCGACGGTTCCGGCTTTGGCGTATTTTTACATCTTTGCATTTGGTTTATTGGATGTCAGGTAGCATCAGAAAGATTATCATTAGTCATTCGTTAGACTGCCACTAGTCTGAGTTACCATCTTGTGAAGTGCATACAACTCTTGGCAGCCTGTCTCATTGCTCGCGAAAGTGTTTCTTTGCCGGACCTACTCAGAGGTCGATTCCTGATGCACCATCTGCGATTGGTCGTTGTGTTTTATTATTGTATTTGCTGTTTTATTGTATGTTTCTAAGTTCTTTATATGATTGCCATTCTTTCCGTTACAGTAGGTTTAAGTGATTGTGCTAACAAGCTTACCGTCATTTTGTCTCACCTGTTTGGTGATCAGTTGCTTGACCTTTTACATTAACCTTTGAGGTTGTATTTGCTGTTTTACTGTATGTTTTTGTAAATTTTTTATATAATTAGCGTTCTTGACGTTACAGCAGGCTTGAAAGGTTGTGCTACTAAGTTTTCCATCATTTTGCCTCACCCGTTTGGTGATCAGTCTTTTTAAATTAACCTTGCTGTTGCATTGCTGTTTTACAGTATGTTCGTAATTTTTTTAATAATTGCCGTTGATGGTGTTAAAGACCTTCAGCCGTGACTCTGGTTACTTGCCTTAAAATTCTAATTGGGATGTCATTGGCTTGTTTTTAAAACATAAAATAAATGTGTGTAATTGCAAAAAGGAACCAACAATAACTGGTTAAGGCCCCGTTCACAATCGTAACCGAATCCTGCCTTCCTTGACAACCAGGTTTCAACTTCTGTTTTCGAATTTTGTAATCATTTTCTGCAGAAACTCAGCAGACATCGGAGCAATGACTGTTTTCGTACTCTTGTGTGTCCGGAACTTCTGCTTGTCTACTGGTGCATAGTAAAGAGCTTTACCATCAGCGCAAGATCCTTCATGGAGACAATCATATTGGGCGTCTCGGACGCAAACTGAAAAACAGCCGTGCTGCAGGTGTCTGTTGGTGTGCATATTATGACGCTTACAGTGCAATCTATTGGTGAGATTTTCGTTCAATACTTTTGTTCCCCGATTTTTCCCCTTGCGTCAGTAACATTCAGCACAAATTTGGCGTCGTTCTGAGCAGTGGTTGTCTTTCTAGAGCGTTTTCAAAGTGGCACTGTAACTATCTACGTCCTGTATTTTACAGCTAATCTCATTTAGAAGGACCAGAGTTAAATGAGAAATCATGTACACTGTGAAGTGACATTAATGTGACGACCTGTCAAAAGCGTGAATTACAACCTTTTGCAGCGCTGACCACTGCAAGACGTGCAGAAGAGTCACTGAGGTTCTGAAAGGTACCGACAAGGGTATGGAGCTATGCCGAGACTCCACGTCCCCAAACCAACGATAAGTGTCCACATCCATTTGCAGTACGCACAAGAGTTGAGGTTAACAGAAAATCTAACAAAAGTCGGCAGCCGATTCTCAATCACACACTGTCATAACAACAACAACAACAACAACAACAGCGACGATTAGACAAGGTAATTGAATGTACACTACGAGAAGACATCATATCACTAATCGTCACAATTTACTTTGACGGCCATGGTTTCTGTTCAGTAATCTGTAATCCCCGATTAAAATTAGATTAAAGCAGGGTCCAAAGCTATTTAAATGCTAAGACTCGAAAGTTATAATAACATAATCACTTTTGGTGTAAAAATGGGGTGCCTTGGAGTGTCATGCAGAAAAACAATTGGAGCAGTTAGGAAAAATAGCTGCGAGTGACCACAATGTGTTGCCACAGTACTGGCCAGGGATGCCTCCTAAGTTGGATAAGGGACTTAAAAGGTCAGAGGTTAACTGTCTTTTGTCCTTGGTTTCTTGTCAGCTCTCATGATCCTTGTGTGTGATGTCCTTAGGTTAGTTAGGCTTAAGTAGTTCTACATCTAGGGGACTGATGACCTCAGATGTTAAGTCCCATAGTGCTTACAAGGGAACCTCCCCATCGCACCCTCCTCAGATTTAGTTATAAATTGGCGCAGTGGATAGGCCTTGAAAAACTGACCACAGATCAATCGAGAAAACAAGAAGAAGTTGTATGGAACTATGAAAAAATAAGCAAAATATACAAACTGAGTAGTCCATGTGCAAGATAGGCAACATCAAAGATATTGTAAGCTCAGGAGAGTCGTGGTCCCGTGGTTAGCGTGAGCAGCTGCGGAACGAGAGGTCCTTGGTTCAAGTCTTCCCTCCAGTGAAAAGTTCATTTTTTTGTTTTCAGACAATTATCAAAGTTCAGGCACTCACACAAATCAACTTCGCTCTCCAAAATTCCAGGACATGTTCAGATTTGCTTGGACATATGCGGGATTTGACGGTCTACACACGGAAGAAATTGAAAACGTTAAAAACCTATGTTTTGACAGAGCACAGGGAAAACTGTGCGACTGTGAAACTGTTGGTAGAAGAATCTTTTTACCCATTCGCCAAGTGTACAGGTTAGTTGGGTCGACAACATATTTCTGTCATGTGACGCACATGCCGTCACCAGTGTCGTATAACATATATCACACGTGTTTTCCTGTGGAGGAATCGGTTGACCTATGACCTTGCGATCAAATATTTTCGGTTCCCATTGGGGACGCACGTCCTTTCGTCTATTAATCGCACGGTTTTGCGGTGCGGTCGCAAAACACAGACACTAAACTTATTACAATGAACAGAGACGTCAATGAACGAACGCACAGATCATAACTGCGAAAATAAGACAGTAAACTTTTCACTCGAGGGAAGACTTGAACCAAGGCCTTCTTGTTCCGAAGTTGCTCACTCTAACCACAAGACTACAGCGCTCCTGTGTTTACATTATCCTTGATGTTGCCTATCTTGCGCATGGCCTACTCAGTTTGTATATTTTGCTTATTTTTTTTCATAGTTCCACACAAATTCTTCCTGTTTTCTCGATTGATCTGTGGTCAGTTTCTCAAGGCCTATCCACTGTGCCAACTTATAACTAAATCTGAGGGGGGTGCGATGGGGAGGTTCCCTTGCTAGAGCCATTTCAACTATTTCCCACAGTGGGCACTGTCTTTCCGACGTAAGACGTACACACACGCTAGATATACTGTAGACCAAATGTGTTCTGAAACCTACTGCGTCTTTAACTGATCTCAGTTAGTGACGGATTTTGTCAGAGGCCTGAAGATAGATTTGATCTTGCGTCTTTTCAGCAGAAAGCTAATTTTGTCCGATTTACAGGACGGCAGGAAAGAAAGTTTCTTTTCCTGCTCTTCGTCGGCGCTCTTACCGTGATTCTTGCTTGACATTACTTTATTTTAAGCGATGAATGACAAAAGGAAAACATAAGGAATATTCATAAATTACAAGCTCGGTTCAATCCTGACTGACCCTGTGTGTGTGTGTGCGTGTGTGTGTGTGTGTGTGTGTGTGTGTGTGTGTGTGTGTAGCACAGCATATAGCTCCGAATATCCGAATATCACTTCACACAGTTAACAAACACATTATGTGCTCACTAAATTAGTCTACCCACTTCGTCTTGACTTTCGTAGGAGCAAATAGCAGATTAAGTTCCGGGGCTATCTTTCACTAAATCGGAATGACCTGCTTCTCAGCCAAGTAATTTGGTACATCGGGTTATCATACCGCTTCTCCAAATGATATTCAGATTTTCCAAACTTTCATAATGTCCCATATACCTCGTAACTTCCACCACTTTTCGTCGGATGGCAATCCTGCACTTACCAATGACAAACGACTGAGTAGGATAGGCCACGACTTTCGATCACGGATTTACTTCGAACTTTGTACGCTTTTAGTAGTGCGTTGTGACAACATAATGCAAAAGTAATTAGGCAAACTACTTAACGCAATTTCGAGAAAATGGCAAGAGAAGTCCTACGAGTCAATAATGTATCAGTGCGTTGCAACTACCAACATGGCTGTCGTGCGGTTAGCGTTCAAGTTCCGTAACTGGTTCATCCCTGTATCGAGTCTTGCAATTTTTTTTTTTTTCATTTTCTTCAACAATGGTCATATTATCTCATACAATTACATTTGAAAGTTAATATGATGAAAACACAAGTGTGTTTGCACTAACATTTATTGTTTCCAGTGTTATTTTGCTTTTTCCTAATTTTTATTTTTACAGCAAATATGCAATTTCTATAGGCATGTTAAAGACTTTATCAAGCTCTTTCAAGCTTGTGTACTCTTTACTGACAACACTCAAGAAATCTTTTCTCATACAGATGCTGTTAAAATACGTTCAATCGTACATCGCCAGTTTTCCGCAATGATTTTTACGAAAATGTTGCGTTACGAGTGCTTTGTATCCCAATTCTAGAAAGAAAGTGAAATTTTGCAAAATGTCAACGTGCTTTTCTTTTCTCAGACACTGACTTCATTGTGCATGAAGGCGACTGCATTCTTCGATGTTGCAGATGCAGTTCTAATTTATGTTCTCATAGGAGATTTCGGAATGACGGCAAGCTTACATATCCAAAGAAGCTTTGTGAACAACTCATTTTATCGTTTACTTCTCAATACCATAAGCAAAACAATTCTTGAGAAACAAACTCCACATAATCACTAGCGCGTTTTGCTAACCCACGTCATTCTATCAGACTAAAATTTTCATTTCTAATTTTAGTATTATGGACTCATTGTCAACCCGTGTGTAGATAACTTAAAATCGTGTTTGTCATAAAATACAACTGTGAGAATACCTAATAAATCTAACTGCGAGAACCTTAAGAAAATCATGCCCTATCTAAAACTTATTGTAATCTAAAATCTGACTATTAAATTTAGAAAAGAAAACTGATTACTTTTAAAATTGATCCCCGTATAATTTCATTAGAGAAAGAATCTGTTCTCTACACGATTTAGCTTAACCAGTTGAAAACTGTTCTCGTAGCTACACCGCGTCTCGATAAAATAGCTGCAAAATCCAACTACAGACTTACGCACATGTGCAATGCGTGCTCCAAAGACATTGCTATCATTCTTGGTTATAATTTTTTGATAATGTTTTTCAAATAATTGAAAATTAATTGAATCTTGGGATGTGGACAATGGCACTGATTTAAATGAACTTGTAGCAGACAGAAGTGATAAACTAGAGTGCAGTGCAAGTCGTTTGGTTTTCATGCGAAATTTTGTAACGATATCGAAGAACTTCCGCGCCAGCCACTAGAGGACCTGTATTGTATGACGCTTGTGCGCTTGCCGTTCCGTTGTTTGTTAGTTACGGGGTTGCTTTTGATTATTACATGTTCTAGTAGGGTCGATTCTACTTCCACGCGAAACACCACGATCTAACAGTCGCCAATAACCAAAGCTCTGTGCCTTCGATGAAAGTGTTGCTGATTCTCACACGAAGAGGCTCTCTCGAATCCAATTCCGCTTTCATTTCTTTAGACGTAGACTTAGCAACATTTAATAAAACTTCAACAATTCTTAAGTTTCCTCTGAAATCAAGTAACAATAATCGAAGGATTACAAAAATTGAATCTACAAAACTTGAACTTCACAGTTATAATCTTTCCATAAACAAAGATCCAAAATCTGTTTGTTAAATCGATTTCTCCTTCAATGATTGATAAATCCTAACAAAAATGAAAAAAAATGAAATGCAAAAAGATTCCCGATCTGGATGGCAGACGAACCGAGAACGTTGCATTATGACACTGCTGCAACAAATAAAACCAACTTAATTACCCGTAGTCCATTCTTCAGAAATATTTTCGTACCAATGTAAGAATGAATTCTTTTTCTCTCTGGAATAAGTCTTCTACTGGCTAATAATCGCAAATGCCTCCATTGTTTGTCCCTTGCTGCTACTTAACGAAAACCTGACTGTTCATATCTAACGCCAAAGCTCAACTGACTATCTCCTCTCCTCTCCTCACGACCTGTCCGCAGCTCGTGGTCGTGCGGTAGCGTTCCCGCTTCCCACGCCCGGGTTCCCAGGTTCGATTCCCGGCGGGGTCAGGGATTTTCTCTGCCTCGTGATGACTGGGTGTTGTGTGATGTCCTTAGGTTAGTTAAGTTTAAGTAGTTCTAAGTTCTAGGGGACTGATGACCATAGATGTTAAGTCCCATAGCGCTCAGAGCCATTTGAACCATTCTACTCACGACCAACAAATAAATCTGAGGCGCATCTCCTCGAAGATCACCTCTGCCTCATCTTCGTGCGGCGCATCATCTCTTCTGAGGCTGAGCACGCATATTGAAGCAATTCAGATGTTACGAGCGCTATTTCAGACAACCAAAACAAGAAAACTTTCTACAAAAATTTACACACACACCTTTCAATATTATCGTCAAATGTAACATGTATGAAATAATATGATAAGTGTCGAAAAAACATGTCAATTAGAAGAAACAAAACATAAGATGATCTCGATCCAGCGATCGATCTATTACGTATCTTGAACGCCAACTACATGACCGCTTGCATCTAATGCTCATGGTCGCAACGCACCAGCGCATCACCGACGCTTAAAAATTCTTTGCGATTTCCTCGAAACCGCCTACTACTTGTACATTATGTTTTAGGAATGGCCCACTTAGAGTGTACAAAATCTGAAGTAAATCCGTGATCCGAAAGTCGTGGCTTCCCCTTCTGAGACTGAGCTCAAACGTACAGGGTGACAATTTTTGGACTACATGAAATAAAATCGTCATGACTCCTGAACGGCTTGCGCAGGACGTTCAAACTGCACGGTTTGCCTCGAGGCATCATGAGAATTGGTATGCGCTGTATGGTTTGGTTTAGCGACAGAGACCACTTTCACCTGGATGGGTTCGTCAATAAGCAAAATTAACGTCTCTGCGGGACTCAGAATCCTCATTTCACGATCGAGAAATCGCTTCACCCTCTGTGGGTGACTGTGTGGTGTGCAATGTTCAGTCATGGAATAATTGGTGCAATTCTCGTTGATGCACGGTGACTACTGATCGGTACTTGAAGGTTTTGGAAGATAATGGGGACATTACCCAAAGTGACCCTGATTTCGACAGGATGTGGTTCATGTAAGACGGAGCTCGGCCCCATCGAAGCAGGAGAGCGTTAGAAGTCCTGGAGGAACACTCTGGGGACCGCATTCTGGCTCTGGCGTACCCAGAGGCCACTGGCATGGATCTCAAAACAAAAAAAGTGGTTCAAATGGCTCTGAGCACTATGAGACGTAAACATCTGTGGTCATCAGTCCCCTAGAACTTAGAACTACTTAAACCAAACTAACCTAAGGACATCACACACATCCATACCCGAGGCAGGATTCGAACCTGCGACCGTAGCAGTCGCGCGGTTCCGGACTGAGCGCCTAGAACCGCTCGGCCACCGCAGCCGGCGGCATGGATCTCCATTGGCCGCCATATTCTCCAGATCTGAACACATGCGATTCCTTTTTGTAGTGCTATTGTACAGCAATAACGCCAAAACCATTTCTGAGCTGAAAATAGCCATTTAGGAGGTCATCAACAGCATCGATGTTCCGACACTTCAGCGGGTTATGCAGAATTTCGCTATTCATCTGCGCCGCATCATCGCCAATGACGGCAGGTACATCGAACATGTCATAATATGAATACCTGTAGTAACGTTTACTTGTCAAATAAATTGCGTGCAGCCCGTAGTTTGAAACCAGTTTAGGTTGTTTTTCATATAGTTTAATAATTGTCACCCCGTATCTCCGTTAATTCGGTGCGTAAAAGAGCGGCGTGCTCCCTCGCGCGACGCTAAATAGGCGGGTAAAGACCCCCTCACGGGTCATAATCATACAACATAATTTATTTTGAAGATCAAATTAAACACAAATGCTCTACATTTTGTGTATGTCGTAAATCAAAGAACATGAGTTTTGCACAACTTTATGCGATATTACCCACATGGTACAGCGACATGGCAGGATACTTGTGGTTATCGGCTGGCAATGCATGGACGTATTTCACTGAACCGATATAGAAGCGATGGGTATGCCAGATATATTTGTTGATCTAGTGAGTTTCCTCAAACCGGTCATGTATTATGTATGAACAAAAAAGGTCCTGTATCTATGTTCTGCATACACATATTTCAAACCGACAGCTACGCTTGAGGAGAACCTCTCATTTACATCTTTCGCTATACCAAGCAACGAGGCTGCTTCCCGAACACTGGGGCCGATTACAGGCGAATTAAAAATCAAATGTAAATCTGTCATCAACGTCAAAAATGTTTTTGTAGCCACAGTTATTTCCTAGGTATGATACGGTCCTTAACTTCCTCCGACGTTTGAACTCATTTTGAAATCTGTTCTAAAGGATCCTACAGTCTGGTGTGCTCTTGAATCACGGTGTAAATCGAAATATTTCGTAGTAACAAGTACTCACAAATAAGAAAGAACTTATGAGCTACAGCTAAAAAAAAAATCGATGGACCAGGAATGAAGCTCCAGTATTCTCAGCTTATCGTTAGATTTCCGTCTGTTTCTGAAAAAAACGGCAGTGTGTTCAGGGTATTTTCGAGATACTTTATGAGCATTTTATACCTTGTTGTCCTCTGGTTATCATTGCGCCCCATGTTCGAAACTCGATTATTGTTTTTATTTTATTTCATTTTTATTCTTTACATTTATCTACCCATGCCCGTAGAACGTTACTACACGATTGTTTCTTATCAAAGTAGGGGATACAAAGGCCTTGCATTAATTTTAAAATTACAACCAGAATTCACAGTAAATGTTACACATTTATTATATAATACATATCTATATGGTTTGTTAAGGCGTTACAATCTCTTTAAATTCTCGTATTCTAATATGTCATTCTCATATCAATTCTTATATTAATATAAACGTTTATTCTTCAAGAAGATTTTGTTCATTCCTCTGGGTGATACCGATCGTAGAAACATTCGAAACACTGGCACTCTGAAAACCACATCCATCGCGCGAAGGCAGCTGTGCCACAGTGAAATATTTTCTTATGATTCTCACTCGGGAAAGAAACGTCATTAACATTGGTAGATTAGATTAGATTAGATTAATACTTGTTCCATAGATCATGAATACGACACTTCATAATGATGTGGAACGTGTCAGGTTAATGAAAGATGTCTGTACAAGATATTACATTACACAAAATATTGCATGACACTAATGCTTAAGTTAGTTTTTTTCCCTCCCTTAATTTATATCTAAAAATTCAGCCAATGAGTAGAAGGACTTGTCATCTAGAAATTCTTTTAATTTATTTTTAATTTCTCGTGTTTGCATTATCTTCGCGGCAAGCCATGCATAACGGATCACTTTTCCAAATGCTGGCGCATGCAATTGGTTGTGAATAAAGATAAACTACAGGTATTTAACCAAATGAAATTTCAAATAATTCTCTATCTCTCTCGCTCTCTTTTCTTGTTTCCTTATTCTTCTGATATACACTTAGCAGATGAATAAGGACAACGTTGTACTATTAAAAACTGGAAAAGATTTGTTTAGTAATCTTCTACGGATATGAGTATATAAATGAAAAACGAAAAGAAAGGTGATAACCGGTTTGCGAACACAAAGCGCAAAACTTGAATTTGTAGTAAGGTCTGATTGGACCAAACTGCTGTGGTCATCGGTTCCTAAGCTTACACACTACTTCATCGAACTTAAACTAACTTACGCTGAGGACAACAAACGCACCCATGCCCGAGGGAGGACTCGAACTTCCGATGGGGGGAGCCGCGGTAACCGTGACAAGGCGCACATGACCGCTAGGCAACCCCGCGCGACAGCGCAAAACGAACAAGCCATGACGCTAGCCTCTTTGTCCCAATTTCAGCTCGAAATATTTCACGGTAAAAGACACATAAAGTAACTGGAAAACAGCTCGAAAATTTTGACGGTCGTTTTTTTCAGAAACGGTAGAGTATCTACTGATAAGCCGAGACACGTGTTCGCTTATTTTGACCTTTCTTCCAGTGTGCGAAGTTTCTGGAAAATGGGATTATGGCACTTGCCGTGGTCTCCTCGTGAGTTACAGAAACGAAAAATGGCATACTGAGAAGGAAGTTTCCGCTGCAATTTGCATGAAAATGCTGTGAGACGGCGCGGCCATTTGAATGTATTTTTAATAAACACTTTTATTTTTCAAAATGGTTCAAATGGCTCTGAGCACTACGGGACTTAACTTCTGAGGTCATCAGTGCCCTAGAACTTAGAACTACTTAGACTTAACTAACCTAAGGACATCACACACATCCATGCCCGAGGCAGGATTCGAACCTGCGACAGAAGCGGTGGCGCGGTTCCAGACTGTAGCGCCTAGAGCCGCTCGGTCACTCCGACCGCCTTTATTTTTCAACAAGGTTACGCGTTTCGACTTTGCGTCGTTTTCAAGGGCAGTGTTATGTCAGTCATATAAAATTGTTCATTATATGCATTGTATCACGGCAACATTCTCGATCACAAGTACAGTTGTTGACAAAGAAGTGTGGTCAGGACATAAGAAAAGTTAGTAATAGGAAGTTTCCTTCACGTCGAGTGTACTGTGCATGGTTTTAATGGTGAACTGGAGGATATACATAATCTCACGGACAATGCCATTGAATGGCTAAAAAAAATAAGTCATATAGTATAAAATTTTGTATTTTGTATTATGTAATTAGGTAAAGCTGAATGTCTCATTTTTAATGCTGTAATGTTCAAATTTAATATTTTGCCTTGTAAATGCCGATCGAGTAAATAAATAAATCCTTCACGTCTGTACGCCCAAACGTGATACTAAAGTCACAAAAATCTTCCCCGTGTTAAAATAGACGAGGACCGAGTGATGGAGCTGAGATTTGTCGGGACGCACCAGCGGGAAGAAGTTGGAGACGCGGAGGGGAAACTTGGCTAATAGCCGGATGTGAGGGGGGCGAGGAGCAGAAGAAGTTGCCGCTACCTTGGGACGCTGGCGGCGGCGGCCTCGGAACGAAGTCGAGACATGGCCGGACTATCGAGGACTGCTGGTAATTGGAAGCAAGCGGAGCGCTGTTGTCTGCGGCAGATCCCCTAATAAGGAGGGAAGGCGCCGGCGATCCCCGGCTTACGGCCGCGCCGCAGCATCTGCGTGGCGCGAGTTAACGCGCCCGGTAACCCAGTTCCCGAGTTGCGCCTCCGCGTCGGGATTACGCGGCCGGAGGTGGCGCGCCGTGGGGCACTTGCTGCGCTGGGAGGCTGCAGCGCCGCCCTGCACAGTGTGGCGCTCGCCGAGCCCCTCGCGTGGCTGGGGTCGGGAATGGTGGGCTTCCACAACCAGCGTCCGCCCGTTGGCAACTACTCGCACCGCCGAAAATCACCTTCCTCCGCAGTGGCCTCGTCAACAGTACATATACACTGACGGGAAAAAAATCGCTACACTACAAAATAATTAATGTAGAATCACGAAATTCCGGGTATACATTTGCCTAGGCATCACATTTAAGTGAGTAGCATTTCAAGATCACAAGTTAACATAAGCGCGAGATAGACGGTTGTAAATGTAAAATGCTGCTACATTAATAACCGCTGAAACCGCTAGAATGTTGAAAGCAAGCATGCAAATGTGCAGGCGTTGTGTCGTTGTACTTGTGCCGGATGTCAGTTGACGGGATGGATTCGATGCCTGTTGCACTTTTTTTTAATTTTTTTATTTGGCCTTTGAGTGTGTACTCAATTTAGCCATCGGCAACACATAGTGACAATGTACACATAATTGAATATACAAATACAGAAATGCATATTTACAAGAATAAAAAGCTTAACTGTTACAGTTTTGTACATAATGTTTTAAAAATTGAATTTAATTGAATTGGAAAATAATTAAAAGTGTCTTGGCTACAATTCACACCAATTGTGAAATATCTTCATCAGCAAAATATATTTATAATTTATGTACACCATTAAAACCTACATATTGTAACCAGTACTTTTTATGAAGTTAACTATCACTTTATATAGACGAACGTCTTTAGTACACAAAAGAGAAGAAGCTGATTGAGGAAGATGGTAGCCCATACTCAACAATGTCTGCAGAAAGACCAACCGTTCACGGTCAAATTTGGGGCACATAAATAAGATGTAGTTGACATCAGCTTCCGACTCAGGATCACACTCACATGCTGGTGAACTGTAAACGTTGGTCCGATGTAGAAGTTGTGGGAAAGACACATGATTGAAGCGGAGTTTTATGATGGTAGAAATCGTGGATCGGTCGGTCAACACAGAACCGGCTAATGCTGCTTGTTATATTAAAAAACTAAAAACCCGCCTCGATTGCGAAAAAAGCACCTAAGTGTTAACCCAGGTTTCGGAGTATATAACTACACCTTCAGAACAACAATAAAACCCACAAGTGCCTAAGAAGACCTTTGTCAATAGTTAAAAGAATACCATAGCTATAAATTTATAAAGGAAAAAGAAAACACAAACAGTAAATATGTACAAAGTCAAAACCACTACTTAACAGTGTACGCTCCACCTCACACCGACCTATGTTCTATGGGCCATAACACGCCATAAACTGCAGCTACAAATGGTCTCTCACTTACAAGCTCGACCCGCTACCTATTAACATGAGCAAGACAAGGGAAGTTACTTGAATGCACATGCGCATACGACTACGAGAAAGTTTATACATGGGTCGGGGCTAAATAGCCCATATATTACCAACCGTGGATCAACGCATATAAAAAAAATGGAATGGATAGAATAAGTGACGAGCTAAACAGGAGATAAAACCTAAAAATAACCACACACGGTTGCTTATGCTAGGAAAGAAACATATATGAAGCTACCTATGACAACAGGAGGAACTCTTAAAAACTATACCTGAAGCCAGTAGTTAGCTTGGGGGAAGGGGGGGCGGGGGGGGGGGGGGGGGACGTAATCTAAAGACGTCGTGGTAATAAAGATATAGGGATAAAACGTGAGGTGTTTAACGGGCTAAATCACCTTCATCGTAAAAGGAAAATGAGGATAAAAAGAAAGAAGATGAACAGCTTGACCAACCGCGCTCGCCAATCAGCTCACGCATGTGAAAATTCCCAGATCATCAGATTTACAAGTATGAAGAACAAATTAAAGGTGTGAAACCTTCAAAACATTTTCTGTTTCTTAGTAGGAGTTGGTCGTTAAGGATTTTGTCTTTAGCATGTTGCAGATGCTTAAAGATCTGCATTTCTTCCAAAACATACAAGAAACAGAATTTTTTGAAGGTTTCGCACCTATAGCTATGATGTTTTTTTAATCATTGACAAAGGTCTTCTTAGGCACTTGTGGGTTTTATTGTTGTTCTGAAGGTGTAGATATCTACGCCGAAACCTGGGTTAACACTAGGTGCTTTTTTCGCAATCGAGGCGGATTTTTAGTTTTTTAACATATTAACCAACGATTGCTGACGCGCTGCAATGTTGAAGGTTCTTAAATGCTGGTTGTGGATGACGCTGGAGTTGTCGTCCGATTGTGTCCCATATGTGATCGATTGGAGACAGGTCAGGTGATAGAGCAGGCCGTGGCAACGGCAACATGTCAACACTCTGTAAAACATATTGGGTTACAACTGTGGTATAAGGGCGGGGTTTATGTTGTCGGAAAACATAGCCTGGAATGCTGTTCATGAATGGCAGAACAACGGTACGAATCACCAAATGGTTCAAATGGCTCTGAGCACTATGCGACTTAACTACTGAGGTCATCAGTCGCCTAGAACTTAGAACTAATTAAACTTAACTAACCTAAGGACATCACACACATCCATGCCCGAGGCAGGATTCGAACCTGCGACCGTAGCAATCGCACGGTTCCGGACTGCGCGCCTAGAACCGCGAGACCACCGCGACCGGCTACGAGTCACCAGACTGACGTACAATCTGGCAGTCAGGGTGCGAGGAACAATCACGAAAGTGCTCCTCCCATCATACAAAACAGCACACCCAACCATAGCTCAAGTTTTAGATCAGGAATGTATAGCCCGCAAACAAGTTGGCTGCAGGTTCTCATCTGGCGTCCTGCTAACCAACACATGGCCAACGTTGGCAACGAGGCAGAACCAGCGTTTGTCAAAAACACGAAAGACCTCCATCTGCCCTGCAATGAGCTCTCTCTGACACCGCTAAATTTACAAATGACGTTGGTTTGGAGTCAGTGAAATGCACGCTACAGGGCATCTGGCTCGAAGCGATTTTTTTCTGTCAGTGTATTTTAGATCAGGAAATCCAAAATATTTCCTCTGACGGAACGCTTTACGAATACAGGTACTTTGATGAAATATATTGAGTATGGTCAATAAAATCAATAAAATTTTTAAAAATGGAAAAAACTTGTTTTATCGTGGAGCACTTATTCACACCCTGTGCAACACAGTTTGTGAAACCCTGTTTTAGACTAGTCTTCCAGGTTTTGTTTCGGAGAAGACAAGACATTTTACTAATTTTTCACTCAGCTGTGTCCGTTGCCCATGCTTTTCGAAACTTCTCGTAGTTTCGTTCTCAGACAGCTACAGTTATCGAAATCAAATACACGCCCAAAGTGTATCTCGTTTTTGTGGCCTAGCATCGTCTAATGTAGTAAACGTAAGTCTTATATTTCACATTAACTGGATTTTCCGTTGGTGTTTGGCAGGACATGATAATATTATGAAATATGAAACGCTTCCCAACGTTCTGCAAAATTATTTTTGTTTGGTCAAGAACAGGCTTTTAACTTCTTTCGCCATCTTCCGGAAACAACTGAATGTCGCAAATAAAGATAAAATGATGTGCGAGTTGTTTGCACGGAAGATATAAAAATGACATCGAGGGTTTACATAGGAAAACATTGAATTTTTTGTCACGTAAAAGTAATTACATTAAATAAAAACAGGGGAAACAAAGATTCTAATGGGAAGATATATTAACAATTAATAAGAAATAACTTGAATTTGCAATCTGAATCTAGTATGTATCACTAAAATTTAATTGAACATAGGGGAAGAAGGAAAGAGTCTAATCATTTAATACTAAGCTGTCATACTGTATCATATGTTTCTTGATTTTCCATATCTCCAGTGGGGTCATATTTCTGCTTTTCTTAACAGATAGTCAAATTTCACCTCTACATCATATTGATGGTTTTCTGTTAAAAGCTGATCGTCCAAGGTTGAACCTTTCTTCCTTGAGCTCCAGTTTCTATCATGTTCAGATAACCTAGTTGCCACAGCTCTTTAATGAAAGCATTTTTGCCATCAGCTGTAAATATTTAAATTTATTATAACCAATTTTGGTTATTTCAACAATCATCGCTATAAGGTTGAACAAAAGCAAAAAGTATGCATATTATCCCGAGACGAAAAGACCGAAATATAAGAACTGCACCTCTGAACATCAACATCGTATACAGTATTTACAAAACTAAACATCCGTTAGATTAAATTCCCATGTTTCCGATTAATAACACATTAGCGTGTCAAATTCGACGATGAGAAACTGTGGAATATTACAAAATTTAACAACATCTTGAAAAGTTGCATACCCAATACTGACACTTAACAGGAGACTGACATCTCAGGCCTACGTAAACTCAGATGACCAAAGAGCCTTATATCACAGAGTAAAAACATAAGAAGATCTGTGATACATCGCTGGTGAAGTCAGTGGGAACACTTGTTAACAACACTAGTTACAATATTGGCACCGTGTGGTTACCATCCAGAGAAAGCGTTCTATGAGTCGGCATAAGTAAATGCTATGCCGCAGGACATGACAATCGAATAAGTTGGTATGTAATGTCTCTTCTATGAGAAGATTTCGTAAGATATTCAGAGGTGCAACTCTTATATTTAGATCTTTTCGTATGTGTATACTGCATATGTTTTTTCTGTTTGTTCAGTCTTCCACTGAGATGGTTGAAATAACCGAAAACGTTCAAGAACAGATTTAAATATACAGGGTGTTACAAAAAGGTACGGCCAAACTTTCAGGAAACATTCCTCACACAGAAAGAAAGAAAATATGTTATGTGGACATGTGTCCGGAGACGCTTACTTTCCATGTTAGAGTTCATTTTATTACTTCTCTTCAAATCACATTAAGCATGGAATGGAAACACACAGCAACAGAACGTACCAGCGTGACTTCAAACACTTTGTTACACGAAATGTTCAAAATGTCCTCCGTTAGCGAGGATACGTGCATCCACCCTCCGTCGCACGGAATCCCTGATGCGCTGATGCAGCCCTGGAAAATGGCGTATTATATCACAGCCGTCCACAATACGAGCACGAAGAGTCTCTACATTTGGTACCGGGGTTGCGTAGACAAGAGCTTTCAAATGCCCCCATAAATGAAAGTCAAGAGGGTTGAGGTCAGGAGAGCGTGGAGGCCACGGAATTGGTTCGCCTCTACCAATCCCTCTGTCAGCAAATCTGTTGTTGAGAAGCATACGAAACTTCGACTGAAATGTGCAGGAGCTCCATCGTGAAAGAAACCACATGTTGTGTCGTACTTGTAAAGGCACATGTTCTAGCAGCACAGGTAGAGTATCCCGTGTGAAAACGTGATAACGTGCTCCATTGAGCGTATGTGGAAGAACATGGGGCCCAATCAAGACATCACCAAAAATGCCTGCCCAAACGTTCACAGAAAATCTGTGTTGATGACGCGATTGCACAACTGCGTGCGGATTCTCGTCAGCACACACATGTTGATTGTGAAAATGTACAATTTGATCACGTTGGAATGAAGCCTCATCCGTAAAGAGAACATTTGCACTGAAATGACGATTGCTACATTGTCGCATGAACCATTCGCAGAAGTGTACCCGTGGAGGCCAATCAGCTGCTGACAGTGCGTGCACACGCTGTACACGGTACGGAAACAACTGGTTCTCCGTAGCACTCTCCATACAGTGACGTGTTCAACGTTACCTTTTACAGCAGCAACTTCTCTCTCGCTGTCCATTGCAGGTGTTGTGGTGTCACCGCCAGACACCACACTTGCTAGGTGGTAGCCTTTAAACCGGCCGCGGTCCGGTAGTATACGTCGGACCCGCGTGTCGCCACTATCAGTGATTGCAGACCGAGAGCCGCCACACGGCAGGTCTAGAGAGACTTCCTAGCACTCGCCCCAGTTGTACGCTCTCATTTGCCGATACGATAGTTAGCATAACCTTCAGCTACGTTATTTGCTACGACCTAGCAAGGCGCCAGTATCTGTACTATTCATATTGTGAATCATGTACCATAAAGAGCGACGTTCTCCATGAATGGATTAAAGTTAAGTATTCCGCCAGCTACGACCGTTTTTCTCAATAATAATTCCCTTTTCATGTTCCAGACCTCACGCCAGCCTGCGTGAGCTCAGACGCGTGCATTTCGGCCTCCTTTAGCAATACGGTATTGGCTCTCCTGTCAACCACAACAGGTGTCCTCGTCGTTCTAGGTCTTCCCCGGTCGCGACTCATAGGCTGGAATGTTCCGCGCTCCCTCAGACGCCGATCAATTGCTTCTAACGTATTCCTGTCGGGACACCTTCGTTCTGGAATTCTGTCTCGACACAAACGTACCGCGCCATGGCTATTGCCTCGTGCTAATCCATACATCAAATTGGCATCTGCCAACTCCGCATTTGTAAACATTGCACTGACTGCAAAACCACGTTCGTGATGAACACTAACCTGTTGATGCTGCGGACTGATGTACTTGATGCTATTACTGTAGAGGAATTAGTCGCATGTCAACACAAGCACCGAAGTCAACACTACCTTCCTCCAATTGGGCCAACTGGCGGTGAATCGAGGAAGTACAGTACATACTGACGAAACTAAAATGAGCTCTAACATGGAAAGTAAGCATTTCCGGACGCATGTCCACATAACATCTTTTCTTTATATGTGTGTGAGGAATGTTTCCTGAAAGTTTGTCCGTACCTTTTTGTAGCACCCTGTATACAGCTGATGGCATAAAACGCTTTTCTTAAAATATCTTACACCTATACCTAATTACCTACACAAGCTGTTTGCAACAACTCTGCCTGACTCATCGATGTATACTTTTCCACACTCAAAGAGTGCGCTTTTATACATATCACTCTGCGCCAGCTGTTGCTATTTGTCTCTATTAGGCCACAAAAATTTTGAAGTGTTGATAGCATTAAGAAGTGCTATAAAACGCAGGTCTGTATTTGCGACATTTTAACATCTTTGCAAGGTTATCTCAAATGTTGTTCGTGTATGGGATGCTGCAGCAGCTGTTCTGACTACTGAGTGACTGCTGTGGGCCATCGTACGGAAATGGTGTAATTTAATCATTTCTTTTTTCGTCTCTAGTTCAAATCTACACTAGAGACGAAAAAAGAAATGATTAAATTACACCATTTCCGTACGATGGCCCACAGCAGTCACTCAGTAGTCAGAACAGCTGCTGCAGCATCCCATACACGAACAACATTTGAGATAACCTTGCAAAGACGTTAAAATGTCGCAAATACAGACCTGCGTTTTATAGCACTTCTTAATGCTATCAACACTTCAAAATTTTTGTGGCCTAATAGAGACAAATAGCAACAGCTGGCGCAGAGTGATATGTATAAAAGCGCACTCTTTGAGTGTGGAAAAGTATACATCGATGAGTCAGGCAGAGTTGTTGCAAACAGCTTGTGTAGGTAATTAGGTATAGGTGTAAGATATTTTAAGAAAAGCGTTTTATGCCATCAGCTGTATACAGGGTGCTACAAAAAGGTACGGACAAACTTTCAGGAAACATTCCTCACACACATATAAAGAAAAGATGTTATGTGGACATGCGTCCGGAAATTATCAATCGGAACAGAGCTTCAAGCAATTGTTGCAAGATATGGGTCTGAATGGCCCGTAGTTCTGTTTGAAAGGCAGATTCATATAACAGAACATAATTCATCAGGCGATGCACCATCGAATGGAAAATTGCAACTTTGTACCTGTGTGAATGCTGTGAGGGGCAGGGATTATAATGTCTGTACCTATGGTTTTTCTGTAAACATTAAGCAAGTATTCTTGTGTTAATAACCGTGTTAAGTTCCAATAAATCTGTAGACGACCCTCCCAACTCCTTCCTATACCGAATTTGTGAGCTTAAATGTTGCAGTAATGTATCCAAGTGTACTCTCGCCGTTTCTTGTAGCGTGCATCTATTTATAAAGATGGTAGAACAAAGGTAGGTAAAACATACTTAGTAAGTTATGCATGCTACACAATTAAAGGTTACTCGTGGAACTCAGGGTAGGGGTTATTGTAATATTCAGGGAACCATCACAAATTGCGGTGACTTCAGTGTATTTACTGTCTTTGAATAAAGTGTCTTCTCTGTTCGTCTCAGTGCGAATGTCATTTAGTTACCTCCTGTAGTTTACTGCAGCAATTACTTCTATGTATGATCAAAGTTTCAACGAGCTACGTTATTTGGCAGTGACATACCGTGCGATGGTTACTTTCAACCTTTTGCACACGGGTCTGTGTAGAGAGGAGAATCAGTACCAGCTTTACGATCCTGAGTTACTTCAATTGAATTTTACAAGCAATTAAATTTAATGTAGGTCAAGATGTTCAAATGTGTCTGAAATCTTTTGGGACTTAACTGCTAAGGTCATCAGTCCCTAAGTTGACACACTACTTAACCTAAATTGTCCTAAGGACAAACACACACAACCACGCCCAAGGGAGGACTCTAACCTCCTCCGGGACCAGCGGCACAGTCCATGATTGCAGCGCCCAAGACCGCTCGGCTAATCCCGCACGGCTTTAATGTAGTAAGAGGGAATAAGGCGTTATGATCGCCCAATATGTTGTTCGGTTCAGCATAAGAAACAGATATTAAAAAAGCCGCAGCGAGTAGTTGCCCAACTCATACGCACTTCTGTCACTTCTCTGGAGCCAACGATGTCAACAAACGAATTTCATCTGATAGAGTAGTGAGTGTTATAAAATTTTATCATCTTTAAAACCGACATTATAACGGCTCCTGAAACTATTAACAGCTATTGAATGCTCTTCAATCCAAGGATAGAAAGAAATATTCTCATACAGTTAAAAGACTCTCGTCTTGTGTAATAGTGGACATTTTAGGAGTCAAATACGGCAAATTATTTAAGTCAGTGCTTCACGTCATACAACAACAATATTCTCACTGCTTTATATTTTGAACAAATGCTGAGATTTTTGAATGAGACGTCTTATGACTTAATTAAATTTATTGAATTCGCACGGTGTATTATTCTCATCATATGGCATATAGTCCACTAGTGATCAGTTGTGCACTTGTTGTTAGTTGCGGCTGGATGAATGGAAAAAATTGTACCAGAATTAAACTGAAGTAGTCGTAAACAACCATTCTGCCCGACATTTACGACAGACAATTTTATGTGAAGATATATTCCTGGTTCACTTACAAGAGTGACTGACAATTCACCTGCGTTATAAGTAAACAAAACATGATGATAATATTTTATACGGCCTGTTATTCTGATGTACTACTTTGTGATAATTGTTGATTCGCATGTTTTGGCGACTCAGTGAGAGAATAAATTAAGAAATAAGAAATGTGTGTGTGTGTGTGTTTGTGTGTGTGTGTGTGTGTGTGTGTGTATGTGTGTGTGTGTGTGTGTGTGTGTGTGTGTGTGTGTGTGTGAAAGAGACCTGGCATGTTCTGTTAGCCCCATTTCCTCAAAGACAAACCACGTTCTCGACGATCATTACAGTAGGGTATCTTCGTTTTAACTGTGCCCAGTCGCGTGGCAATACATATGAACTTGAAGTGTGCATAAAAAACATGTAACTTGAAGGTAAGAATGCATGCGTTTGTTACCTTCTCAGAACATGGGTTGTCAGGTTTTTAAACCTCGTATTCCTTTCCGTGGTATACACCGCCGATGTGGCTATTGCGCGAGTGAACATTTGAGTGCCTATTGTCTCGCAATGCCTAAATCCAGAGATAAAATACATATATATTTTTTGAACCTTTTCTGTAATTTTCTTTCTTTGTACTTCGCATAAACTCCAGATGGAAACGATTCTGGGCTAGGAATCGTGTAGCCCTAGGTAGAAGACGAAACATTTTCTTATCCATTCATTCAGCTGTTTTTATTGGCGTTAATTTTACTCGGTACCGATTTAGAAGTTACTTTCATCATCAGGTACCTATATGTCAATCTTAAAAGTAGTTACCCTTTTACCAAATACTTCTACAAAACACAGATTACTTGATTTTGACATTTTCCGCATTTTAAATCAGAGTTAAATGGGCATAAAAGCTAATGGATTTTCGGAAGACATATGACAACCTAACTGTTAAAAACATCATTATATTCTGAGAATGAATAGAACCCAGTTTCTCTAAGTAACTGCTTGCGGTATGATGTAGGGCCAGCGTATTAAAACAGAAAATGTAGGAGAACGGCTACGGGTTCAGAACCATTTTCTTTTGAAATCAAGTTCTTCAAATTTCGTTATCTTGAACACTTACCTCATAGCGTCTGACGCTAGGTTCAACTGTAACTGTAGGCGCTGTCTATGTTGAATTTCTACTGCATTATTTAGAAAAGCGCATGCCACACCATACCCACATGACGTCCACAATATGGTAGTAAGGTCGACCACTACTATTAAAGAAGAAGCATGTCATTTCGTCAGTCATTCAACAGGTGATGAATATTATGATCTCGTAGTTTTACGCGGAAACTTTCTTGAACAAATTCTTCACAGAGCTCTTGTCATCTCAGTAGAAGTTCAGTAATTTCGTACATGACATTATTCGACCTATGTAAGATCTAACGACCTATTGAGTTATAATATCCTCTCCATGACGACGGAGGAAGTCGTCGAAAGCTCGAGACAGACATCTGACGCGCCAAGAACTCCGTGAAGCGTCTACTGAAGACGAAGAATATGTTTATAAATATTGTGAAATGGATATATGGGATGAATTTCTTCTCGACGGCACACAAGGGGAAAATATTCTCCGTCTTTTTTACCGTGTGATACTGGAGTGAGAATTGGTCCATTCTACAGTATCTTTCAACACCACAATCTTGAGAAAACTGACTACCGTTAACGCTATTATCATGGCTTTTTACTTTCAATCGTCGTTCAATTTGAGATGGCTCCCTTTCTTATAAAGTGAGTCTCAGAATTTAATGTTACTCAATTCCGAATGCTACAGTTTGCTGTGAACAACATCAATAAGAAGCCTAAAATAAAAGAAATAATCTACTGTAAAACTTAAGTTCCGATATACAAATTATAGCTGGAGGCCTACATTTAGCATCTGACTCCATCGAAAGAAGTTCCGCCGTCACGGCTCCTATCATAAAGCACTTGAACATAAAAATGACAGATCAAAAATTGTGTCTCAGTTTCACTCTGCGATTTAAAAACTCTACACTACGCGAAACTGCCGAAAAAACTAACGGTACTGTCATTTGAATTCATTCTGTAAATGAAACCATTGATCACAGATAAAATCATAAAACATTCTTCAACCAATAATGCAGACACAGTATCTCGTTGAAATAACTGTCTCATTGTCTTTGAGAAATATCAATAATAAAGGGTCTGGAGCAAGTATGTATGGGTCAGGCCAGAATGAATACACGGCTGGGACTAACTAGTATAGCGCCCATTTTTTGTTCTTGTTTTGGCACACAACGACCGGTCGTGGAAGCCGCGCCCATTAGACCGTTGTTCTGCACCACCCTGTTCATGCCAGTTTCCATTGTACTGCATCCTGTGGAACGAGAAGCTAGATGGCTGCTGGAGCATTCTTAGCTATTAAGGTGACAGGTCTTTTTTTTTTTTTTTTTACAGAATCGTAAATAAAAGGATTTTTTTCCATTTGCCATCCTTCTCCCATCCATCAAGGAGTTTGATAGTCATCATACTACAACTATTTGAAACACGGGAGCTGTATGGTGTTGACCGTTGTACATAAGAAATATTTATAACATTTATAAAAATTCGCACGGAAGTAGGAGAGTAAGATCTGTCATCTTTAAATTGCTTAAAATAAATAAAGGATTCAAGCAACGCCCTTATTTATCTCCAACATCGTTCACAATTAGTTTACAAGTCGCCATGCGGAACTGGAAAGGCATATGCAGTAAAATGTGAATACAGTTAGAAGAACAGCATATGTACAGTCTTTTATTCGTATATGACCAGGTGGTGGTTGTGACTGATGAAGGTATCTCATATTTGGCGTATGGCGAGATACTTAATTGAAGAATACAGCAAACAGGGACCGAGGTTGAACATCTAGAAACGCAATCAGTATACACTCCTGGAAATGGAAAAAAGAACACATTGACACCGGTGGGTCAGACCCACCATACTTGCTCCGGACACTGCGAGAGGGCTGTACAAGCAATGATCACACGCACGGCACAGCGGACACACCAGGAACCGCGGTGTTGGCCGTCGAATGGTGCTAGCTGCGCAGCATTTGGGCACCGCCGCCGTCAGTGTCAGCCAGTTTGCCGTGGCATACGGAGCTCCATCGCAGTCTTTAACACTGGTAGCACGCCGCGACAGCGTGGACGTGAACCGTATGTGCAGTTGACGGACTTTGAGCGAGGGCGTATAGTGGGCATGCGGGAGGCCGGGTGGACGTACCGCCGAATTGCTCAACACGTGGGGCGTGAGGTCTCCACAGTACATCGATGTTGTCGCCAGTAGTCGGCGGAAGGTGCACGTGCCCGTCGACCTGGGACCGGACCGCAGCGACGCACGGATGCACGCCAAGACCGTAGGATCCTACGCAGTGCCGTAGGGGACCGCACCGCCACTTCCCAGCAAATTAGGGACACTGCTGCTCCTGGGGTATCGGCGAGGACCATTCACAACCGTCTCCATGAAGCTGGGCTACGGTCCCGCACACCGTTAGGCCGTCTTCCGCTCACGCCCCAACATCAACATCGTGCAGCCCGCCTCCAGTGGTGTCGCGACAGGCGTGAATGGAGGGACGAATGGAGACGTGTCGTCTTCAGCGATGAGAGTCGCTTCTGCCTTGGTGCCAATGATGGTCGTATGCGTGTTTGGCGCCGTGCAGGTGAGCGCCACAATCACGACTGCATACGACCGAGGCACACAGGGCCAACACCCGGCATCATGGTGTGGGGAGCGATCTCCTACACTGGCCGTACACCTCTGGTGATCGTCGAGGGGACACTGAATAGTGCACGGTACATCCAAACCGTCATCGAACCCATCGTTCTACCATTCCTAGACCGGCAAGGAAACTTGTTGTTCCAACAGGGCAATGCACGTCCGCATGTATCCCGTGCCACCCAACGTGCTCTAGAAGGTGTAAGTCAACTACCGTGGCCAGCAAGATATCCGGATCTGTCTCCCATTGAGCATGTTTGGGACTGGATGAAGCGTCGTCTCACGCGGTCTGCACGTCCAGCACGAACGCTGGTCCAACTGAGGCGCCAGGTGGAAATGGCATGGCAAGCCGTTCCACAGGACTACATCCAGCATCTCTACGATCGTCTCCATGGGAGAATAGCAGCCTGCATTGCTGCGAAAGGTGGATATACACTGTATTAGTGCCGACATTGTGCATGCTCTGTTGCCTGTGTCTATGTGCCTGTGGTTCTGTCAGTGTGATCATGTGATGTATCTGACCCCAGGAATGTGTCAATAAAGTTTCCCCTTCCTGGGACAATGAATTCACGGTGTTCTTATTTCAATTTCCAGGAGTGTATCTTCAAATAACAGACAATGTATCAATCGGTAATCGCCAAAGATATATATACCTAGGGAGCATAGTTAGTACAGCTCGAAGACGTGAAACAGAAGAAGCTCTGGAAGGAGGGAAATGTCTTTTATGATCCACAAAAATTGAATTTAAAACAAAGCCGTTATTGACCTAATCCCCATCTATAGTTCGGATTGCTGGATGATTACGGAGAAGAACCGCATGAAGACCGAAGCTGTAGAAACGTTCTAAGACGTGTATCAAGGATCTCCCGTTTGGAGCATACAACATGTGAGGATGTACGGGAAGTAACATACAAAAAAGATACCATAATGGATGAAATAGAATCAAACAACTTTTCTGGTTTAGACAGTTTGAGACTGGGACAAGAAAGAATACTCAAAAATATTTTTGAACGTAGACCGAAGAACAGAAAGCGCAGATGAAGCACGAGGATTAAATTGGTTCAAGGTATAGAAAGGAGTACGAACAATGTAAACTTGGCCGCTGAAGTATGATCGTTACACGTTCTTCGCAAATCTACATTATCATCGTAATTTTGTTCTGGAGTCAATGACCTTGCATATGACTCCACAGAGTAGGAACAACTAGAGTGAGCATTCAGATGCGCAGATCGGAATTTTTACCCTCAACATATGTCGGCGTAAGGGTTACCCGTAAGCGCCCTGCAGAGTTTTGAATGCCATTAACGTAGCTAGTACAGGCAGATCCTATCCAGACGTACAACTATTTCATACTCACGTCTCCTAGGCATCTTCACAATTAGTATTCGATATTTAAAATGAACTTGGCATAAGGCATTGAAAAGAAATATAAAGGCATTTCGCTGACTTTCGCAGCTCAGATGTCAGTATTCATTGTTTTTTTTATGAAACAAAACGATATCACCTTTTACCTTTTTTGTATAGCTAAACGTCTTTTTTAATAAATCACGCCACGATGGCATTTCGGAATGGGTTCCTTTGGGTCAATCTGCAATTTTCGAAAACTTCGAATTTATAACTGTGACACACAGCAAATTAGTGAGTTATCACACTTTGATTCACTTTTAACAACTAAATTTTTCCAAATTGCAGTCGAAATTTCTTAAATCCTTGCTCCCCATTAGGGAACCAAAATATTAATCAGACATAACTATGTCACAGGAATACATTCTTTACGTTAGTGGTACGTTTATGCTTGTGTATACTGTTTGAGACGTCAGAATTTTTTTGTTTTTTACGTGGCTTGTGCAACTAATCCTGAGCGGATACTGATGTTTTCCTGAATACAAAAGCAATACTTCAGTAGCGAGAAAAGATCTCGCTTCTTGTTAGCTAATAATCTTATGGTTGTCTTCTTGCTTCTGTCAGAATAGAAATATTGTCTTTGTAAGTCTTCTTGAATAATGCTCACCGACAATTGAAATTCATAGTATTGTGCTACTTCATTTGAATGTCAATATTACGATTTAGTAGCTGATATTATGAATCCAGTGGTGGTCAGAATTAGGTCGCCTGGTACTATATGTTCAGCCACCACTGTGGCCAGTTCACTTAGATTGTTGTTGTTGTTGTGGTTGCGGTCTTCAGTCCTGCGACTGGTTTGATGCAGCTCTCCATGCTACTCTACCCTGTGCAAGCTTCTTCGTCTCCCAGAACCTACTGCAACCTACATCCTTCTGAATCTGCATAGTGCAGTCATCTCTTGGTCTCCCTCTACGATTTGTACCCTCCACGCTGCCCTCCAATGCTAAATTTGTGATTCATTGATGGCTCAGAACATGTCCTACCAACCGATCCCTTCTTCTGGTCAAGTTGTGCCACAAACTTCTCTTCTCCCCAATCCGATTCAATACTTCCTCATTAGTTATGTGATCTAACCAACTGATCTTCAGCATTCTTCTGTAGCACCACATTTCGAAAGCTTTTATTCTCTTCTTGTCCAAACTATTTATCGTCCATGATTCATTTCCATATATGGCTACACTCCATACAAATACTTTCAAAAATGACTTCCTGACGCTTAAATCTATACTCGATGTTAAAAAATTTCTCTTTTTCAGAAACGCTTTCCTTGCCATTGCCAGTCTACATTTTATATCCTCTCTACTTCGACCATCATCAGTTATTTTGCTCCCCAAACAGCAAAACTCCTTTACTACTTTAAGTGTCTCATTTCCTAATCTAATTCCCTCAGCATCACCCGACTTAATTCGACTACATACCATTATCCTCGTTTTGCTTTTGTTGATGTTCATCTAATATCCTCCTTTCAAGACACTATCCATTCCGTCTCTCACAGAATTACGATGTCATCGGCGAACCTCAAAGTTTTTATTTCTTCTCCATGGATTTTAATGCCTACTCCGAATTTTTCTTTTGTTTCCTTCACTGCTTGCTCAATATACAGATTGAATAACATCGGGGAGAGACTACAACCCTGTCTCACTCCCTTCCCAACCACTGTTTCCCTTTCATGTCCCTCGACTCTAATAACTGCCATATGGTTTCTGTACAAATTGTAAATAGCCTTTCGCTTCCTCTATTTTACCCCTGCCACCTTCAGAATTTGAAAGAGAGTATTCCAGTCAACATTGTCAAAAGCTTTCTCTAAGTCTACAAATGCTAGAAACGTAGGTTTGCCCTTCCTTAATCTAGCTTCTAAGATAAGTCGTAGGGTCACTATTGTCTCACGTGTTCCAACATTTCTACGGAATCCATACTGATTCACTGAGACATTTACTGTTTATTACATAATACCTGCTCGTTTTATCTTGAGTCAGTCCGATTTGCCAGTGCGAACTGAAATTAGTGCATTCATGATTTTTAACCAAGTTAGTAATTCCAAAGGTAACACCTCGTGTTCTCTTTACTTAGGGCGTGAGAGAGAGTATTTTATCGTAAATTTTTTTTTTACGAAAAATTACAATATAGTTTTCGCTCAGCGATTTGACGGACGTTTCATATGATCTGAAACCACGATTCGGTAACGAATCAGTACGACTTTGGTCATCATTTAATATTAAAAATTACTCACATTTCCTACTCTGCTCAGATCGCATGTAACGAAGTTAATTGTTGCACCTGTTACTCGCTTGAAAATGTCCAAAAGTGTGGAATTGTAATAGCTGATTGTCGATAAACATACAAACAACTGCGAACATGAAGTTCTTCAGAGAATTTTATGGGACCGTGAAGCCACAGAAAATACAGTTATCTATTTATGACTACTGTTAAATAAGCACATAGGTTAGGGAAACTGAATAATACGAAGGGAACGACTCAAAGTGTTACATAAATGTCATCTACGGTGTTCTAAATATGTATGCATTCAATTAATGGACTGACAGCATACTTTCACAATAACGAATTTGTTTAGAACTTCCCTCATAGATATATGTTGCTACAGTCAGACATTAGCTCTACGACTTAATGCCTTCATCACACTCAATATTAATGAACACATAAAAGTGACTCTTACTACTACCATGACCATAGTAAGACCTTGGTAATACTTACAAATCAAAAGTAACTTTCCCGTCTTTAATGAATTTCAATTTGAATCTGAATCAGAGACAGTTTAGCTCCATTTCTATTACTAATAAATAAATGAACAACTAAGCGTAACATCAAAGTTTCGGACATACCACAAAATGTAATCAACAATATCATACCAGTGTCAAATGAATATTTTTGTGTGATGTTTGCCGAATTTTGCAGCACGTTTTCCTTTCTCCAGAGATATTCCTGCTCTATATGTGATGCCCTTGGAGGTATAAAAAAGAAAGGAGATTACTTACGCTGTTCATTGTTTTGAAGCCAGAGTGGGGTTCCTGCCACCATCTTAAGTAGTTCAAAACACTAGCAGACTGCTGTTTGCAATTGCTTTTTGTTCATTATTTCTGTCGTGCTCACGCGACAATTGTTTCAAATACTAAAAATTACAGTGCTTATACGAATAACGTAGTGTAAGGAAGGCAATTTCGAACATTCTTCTGTTCTTGAATGCATATTTGCTCTAGTAATATGACGAATTTGGCCTCTTTAATGTAACTTGGTTTTGTTGATATATTTCGGATAACCAAGAAGACAAGGGTGTGCTGTGAAAAGGGTGGTTTTGGAATGCATTTTATTCCACTTTTACTGTATCGATGGAAAATGAATCTGGAACTTCAAAACCAATGCTTCTTTGCTTGTTGGTACTACTTATTGCTCGTTTCACATTTTCAGCTTTGAACTCGTATGCACAACATTTTTCACGTTCAAGTTTGCAAAAAACGTACCTGCCTCTTCTTTCTTTGCCCATAAACGTATGCAATGAGGAAAGAAGCAACGCATGCTGTCGTCCTTGTGAATTTCAACAAAATGAATGATTGTTAAAATGTCGAAGAAACAGTACAGCATAGAGGTACACCTTCATGCAAAACAGAGTTCTTGTTTCATTAGATTGTCAGTGCATTAGTCTCACTGTAGTTTACACATCTTCTCACTATGAAATCTTACCTTTGATGTGTCATTCAGTGTGTGGTCAGTAACGTCAATTTATAGGATAAAAATGAGATAATTTTTCAAACATGGTACAGCATTATGGAATGCTATAAATGTAATTAAAAGAAGGGTCTCAAACGCTCCCGTAAAATGGATGTTTTGCTTTAACACGTATGTAAGTAATTTTTTATAAAGTAATAATAGCCTAACCTACGTAAGATGTATGCCTACCTTTCCAGCAGTAGCTTCTTTTCCCCGAGTTTTTCTCTCGAATAACATTTTTTCAGGAATAACCAAACACAGGGCAGCACTGCTTAAACGGCTCCACTTACGAATGAAAGTGATTTCTTTAATCTTTATATCATGATTGTATCGATTAACACATCTGCAAACAACACAAGCTTGCATTTTCAGTGAGACGCCTATGTCTCCGCACAATCAAAGCACCTAATACAGTCGAAACTGGACAAGGGCTCGTCATAGTGACGTCACACTGAAGTGTCATCGCAGTGTAGGTATCAATGCGGCGAATCTAATTTTTTGGGCCTCTTAAGGAAGTGGACATCTGTTTCAGGTTTGTGACATAATGACAACTTTCTTCTTTTTCTACCTCCATGGTGGTGCCAGACGCCTTTATCAAGTGGTCTAAGGTAATACATATAACATTTTCAATCTGTAGATAAATTTATGGATGTATGTCCTAAATTGTATGTGTTATGAAGGTCAAATGTTAAGATGCTGTGACGGTCAATCCTTTTAACTAGTGATGGTTAAAAGATGTGTATGTTGGAAGTCAATGATACAGTAAAAAAAAAAAAAAAAAAAAAAGTAGGTGTGTGTGACTGCCGCCGCTTGCTACTGCAAATTTTCATTTCTTTGTCTTTGTCATACGTAGGATTATGACCTCACCATCGATGCGACGCTTAGTTCTGATCGTTCTTCCCTTTTTGACCTTTCACCTTCAACCGTTAGACCAGCGACAAATTCCGAAATCTTAGATTTTATGAGATCCGCTTTGTATCACAGTTCTTTAAAAATCATCCACTGCATCATAAATTCAGATATGAAACCCCTGGGATTTTATGATTTCTTACAGTCGTGCTCCGTATCAAATTTTTGATCTGAAATTTTTGCTAGCATATTACATTTTACGTTACTTATCGCTGAAATGGAAGTCCACCAGAGAGTGAATCCAATCAAAAGCTATCGTCCTGTGTGCTTAGAAATTCCTCAGGCTCTCGTTGCCGTCTAGTTCCGAACTCCGTTTATTCCTTTTTTTTTCAAACATACGAGACACAATTAAACAAATGAGAGTCAGGCCGTGACCCGTCTCGCGCAGTGTTTGCATGCGTCAGCGGCGGTTCCCGAGTGAAACCGAGCGCCGCCGAGGGCACACGACTGCTGCAGAGGCCAGCGGCGTTTTGCCCAGTCACGTGGCCCATAAATAATGGAGGCACATCCCCAGGGTGGGCCTTGGCGCTTTCGTCTCACGGCCTATGTGCGCAGCCTACCGTTTCCCTCTGCTTCTGCGCACTGCATTTCTGCAGGGCAGTTCACATTTGTTTAATTTCACTGTTCGTGTGATGCATCAACGCTGTGTCATTATAAATTCAAAGATTGGAGGCAGTATTATTTACTTAATTGTTAATTGTCTCCTGACTGATTTGATGCGACCCGCCACCAATTCCTCTCCTGTGGCAACTTTTTATTTCAGAGCAGCAATTGCAACCTACGTCCTCAGTTATTTGTTGGATGTATTCCAGCCGCTGTCTTCCTCTACAGTTCTTACCCTCTCTCCCTTCCTCTTTGTACCATAGACGTTATTCCCTGATGTCTTAACAGATGTCCCACCACCCTGTGCCTTCTTTCTGTCAGTGTTTTCCTTATTTATCATTCTTCGCCGATTCAGCGGAGGACCTCCACATTCCTTACCTTATTAGTCCACCTAATTGTCAATATTCTTCTGTAGCATCACATCTTAAATATTTCGATTCTCTTCTGTCGCAGCTTCCCTACAATCCACGCGTTCAGCGCCATACAGTGTTGCGCTCCAGACGTACATTCGCGGAAATTTCTTCCTCATATTAAGGCCTATGTTTGATAATAGTACACCTCTTTTGGTCAGGAATGCCCTCTTCGCCAATGCTAGTCTATGTTTAGGTCCTCCTTGCTCCGTCAATCATGGGTTATTTTGGTGCTTCTTGGTCGCCATTTGTGATGTTAAGTTTCTCGCTGTTCTCATTTCAGTTACACATCCAGAAATTCTTCACTTTCATTCAGGATAGCGATATTATCAGGGAATCTGACCACTGATATCCTTTCACCGTGAATTTTAATCCCACTGTTGAGCCTGTCTTTTATTTGCATCATCGGGTCCTCGAAGTACAGATTGAATAGTACGGGCGAAAACCTACATCCCACCGTTACACCTTTTTTAATCCGCGTGATAAACGCTGTTGAAATGGGGCAGCTAGCAAAGAGCTGGAAATGGTTAGGTGCTAGAAGATGAAGTTAACATTTGTATTTTTTTTGAAGGTCCAAGTACCTAATAAACAATTATACTGAATTTTAGTAATACTGATTTACAGCAAACTCAAAAGATACCGTACGCTCTGAATTATACAGACATCCAAGAACTATAACAGAATACATAAAACCAAATGACATCTTTCACTGTGAACCCTCTGAATTATACAATTATATAAGAAGTAAAAGAGAAGGAAAATGATAATTAACAAATTTCCATGAATAAAAGTAAGGTAAGTGGAAACGTAACGATTAATTTAGATCAGATAATTATAGGTCATTAGATCATGAGAATAATGGGAAAAAAGCAACTCATATAAATTACAATCAAGCAATAACGCACTCTTAATTGAACAACTCGTATAACGGCGAGTAATGATTTAACATCAAAAATTTTATCACTAGTGAGTAACAGGCTCAAAATTTCACATTGGACACTTCAACAACCAGCCCTATGCCGTGTCTTAACTTCCCAATCAGTAATAGCCTAAACGGAAACAGTCTTTGAACTCTACATATTTGCTTCGAACTAAACAAAACGCGCCAGTGGGCTCACTTTATACAGTTAAAAAGAATCAGTTCTCTATCCGAGAATACATTACAATCTCACTCATTAATAATCGTGATTTATGCGTAACAGTCTGGGCTCACGTCTACCGTCGCTCTGTAACCTCAGGCTTGATTCAAATTCACGAATGCAGCCAAGGGCCAAACCTCATCTTATGGAAGGAGACCTGCACCGCGGTTTACTGGCAGCTCTGCATCATTAATTGTGATGCTCACCAGATACGTCCTCGTGTTCGTACCACTCTACCACGCCGGGGTCGCTGCTGGTAGGCGACCACAGGGATAAGGAAAACCACCTTGTGGCCCTGCCGCCGTTTTTATTGGTCAGGCTTCGTGATCAGGACTTGTACCCTGGAAACTACGATTCGCAACCACACCTCCCCAGCAAGCCGCTACTCTTCGACGAGCTGTCTTCTACCAAGCGTAAGCATATACTCCTCTCAACCATCATAGACAGATCTTAGGCGGGGCACACGTATGCCACTTCGCGCGAGAGGTCGCGAGGCCGGCGCCAAATAAGTTATCTAGTACCGGTACTTACCTAGTACTTTGATATAAGGAATGTGCGCAAGATTCAATCTCCTCCCCCCCTCCCCCCCTCCCAAAAAAACTAACTCTACCCTTGGGTAGAGGACTAGCCCTGCACTCATCCCCCAAATGACTCACTTTCGCCGGACTGGCTGGTTGGTTGATTTGGAGGAGAGGGGGGGGGGGGGGGACACCAAACAGCGAGCTCATTGGTCACATCGCATTACGGAAGGTTGGGGAAGGAAGTCGGCCGTGCTCTTTCAAGGGAACCATTCCGGCATTTGGCTGTAGCGACTTAGGGAAATCACGAAAGCCTGAATGAGGATGGCCGGACACGGGTTTGAGCCTTTGTCCTCCCGGATAAGCTTCCGGTGTGCTAACCACTGTACCACCTCCATCTGTGACTGCCATGTACCCTATGGGATTTTTGGTGTCTATATTCTCTACCAAGAGACTTAGTGGTGTGGACATCTTCAGAATTTTACAGGGACTGACAATATATCGCAAAAGATTGGCGGCGACTTTGTCTCCTTTCTTGCCCTGAGCCCAAAAATTCTTGATGTAAACAATATCACCAACACTTCACGGCAGCCGGCCGCGGTGGTCTAGCGGGTCTAGGCGCGCAGTCCGGAACCGCGCGACTGCTACGGTCGCAGGTTCGAATCCTGCCTCGGGCATGGATGTGTGTGATGTCCTTAGGTTAGTTAAGTTTAAGTAGTTCTAAGTTCTAGGGGACTGATGACCAGAGTAGTTAAGTCCCATAGTGCTCAGAGCCATTTGAACCTTTTTTTTTTTTTAACTTAACGGCAGCCAGTCTACTGTGGTGTCTGTGAGCCCCTCACCCGTGTGCGAAGCAAATGTTGTCAATTGCCTTGCTTCAGTTTTTCTTCATGTGGTTACCATCGATTTTCTCCAGCAAGAAGTCACTGATCGACCACGGATTGGAAATCGATGAATTCACTGGGTAAGCATTAATTTAACAAGGGCTGTCCTATGTGCTTCATGCTCCGTGGAATTGAATGCGAGGTTAACTCAACTATTGGACCTATCCCAGCTAGTCTGAGGGTGACTACGGTAAATTACCAGGGCATATTTGAGGTTTGTTATTAACAACCTCCGCAGAAGACAGTTGAGGATAGTACGAAATGGTGGTGATATGTGATATGACGTTACCAAAAAGGAATTTTCTGAAATCCTTAGATGTGAAAGTCGGTGCATTAGCTTTGGGGGACCAAAGCAAGACAATATCTTACCCAGATGCTGAATCGTTAAAGCCGTCGTCATGTCCTTAGTTGGGATCAACCAGATAATGCGGATGAATGCTTTCACCACAACCAATATGTTTTTATTGCAACTCTTCATACGTGGAAAGTAGTCTACGAATAATCTGTCCATGGGACTCTCACTCTCTTCCCTAGAGTGCAGCAGACCCTGACGGGCACTGAGGTTAGACTTCGCTGAAAAACATTCGTGGCTTTTCTGGACAAATTTTCTAACATCAGAGTTCAGAGATGGCCAGTTCAGGTGTTCCTTAATTATCGTGATGACCTTAAAGATTCGCAAATGGCCACCACATACGAAAACACCGCTGGGACAAGTTATTTAGGAAGGTATACCTTTAACTTCGCTTCGTAGCGGGTGATGTAACACAGAATTCCTTTATTAATCTGATATCCAGCTACCTCCTTTCCACTGAGGAACTATTTTTTTTTTTCATCCTTGAGCCTCTGATCCCATTCCTGGTGCTCCTCTAAATTTGCAAAGAGGGCGGAAATCTCTGTGAATTCAGCGGTGCAAACATGGTAATCCCGATCGGACTGTACTATCTCAGCAGGCTCGGCAAACATTCGGCTCAATGTATCTGCCAGCCGATTCTCAGGACGTCCTTTATGCTTCGCCACAAACTGGAAAGCTGAAATCCAGACTGCTCATTGAGCTATCCTACCAGCTTGCCGACGCCTTGCCAGCGCCCAGAATAAAGTCTGATTGAGAGTTTACAATAAGAATTGACGATGTTCCAATTAAAACTTAAATTTCTCCAGATCAAACAGCACCGCTAAAGCTTCCAATTCATGAGTGGAGTATTTAACCTCTGTCGACAACAGTCCTGGAGGCATAGGTGACTGGCCTACGGTCCTCATTCCTGTAACAAAACAGCAGCCATTCTGGAAATGGAAGCATCCGTTTGGTGAATAAAATGATGCTCAAAATCAGGAATGGCAAACCCCTGGACGTTGCTGAGCGCTTGCTTCGAAGTGTCACAGGTTGACTATTGACAATCAGATCACTTGAATGGTTCTCCTTTACAAGGCAATTGGGTCAAAGGAACGGCTGGTTGCCCAAAATTCGACACAAACTTCTTAAGAAATCTCATATGACATACTGGAACGCATTGATGATGGCAGGCAGATGGATCGAGTATTTCTCATTTCATTTGATTCAGCAGTACATCTAAGGTACCACATCTCAGCTTTTTATCAAAAGTATAATCGTAGGAATTATCAAGCAAAGTCTGTGACTGATCTGAAGATTCATTAGTAAGGAGATAGGAATTGTCTTGGATGGACGGTCATCGAAAAATGTAGAAGAAACTTCTGTGCTCGAGGAAAGTGTTGATATCGTATATTAATAACCTTGCAGTCAGTATTAACAATAACATTGGATTTTGCAGTTACTTAGAGTGAAATACTGTATAAAGGCATCTGCACTCATATTCAGTCAGATCGTGATAAAATTTCAAAGCAATGCAAGGATTGGCAACTTCTTTTAAATGTTTAGAAATGTAAATCTGTGCACTTCACAAAAAAGAAGGAGAAGATGACATAATGCCCATGACTTTAACATTAGTGAGTCACAACTGCAGTTGGTCAACTTGTACGAATACCTGCGTGTAGCAACTTACAGGGAAATGAAATAGTTCGATATCTTATGCTCAGTCATTTGTAAAGCACGTGGCAGACTGCGGTTCATTGGTAGGATACTAGAGAATTGTAATCAGCCTACAAAGGAGATTACTTACAAAACACTCTTGTGAACCAGCCTAGAACGTTCCTCAAAGGCTGACGGTGAACGGATACTACTAAGGGTTGTGCAATTGGTCACAAGTTTGTTTGGCCCTTGGGAAAGTCTAGCGAAGATGCTGAAGGAACTCACCTGGTAGATGCTTCAAGATGGAAATATGACTAGAAAATTTACGTAGAGCGTTTCTAGAACTAACTTTAAGTGATGAATCCGGGAACATTTTACAATGCCCTACGTACAGCTCCCACAGTGATAGCGAAGACAAGGTTAATTAAAACATGCACAGAGGCGTTAAAGCACGTCATCCATAGTTCGTGTTCATTATGCTGTTCATTCCATTTATCAGGTCATGCGGTTCTCCCTCATGTCCACTGCGAATACTAATTCCATCAGTGAATCTTCAATTTCGACGTACGAGGAGCGTGCACGGGTTCTGTGGGCTGTTTGGAACCGTCTGGGCGGTTTTTTAGGTTAGAAGGTCTCAGGAATGTGCAGAAAGGGATTTAGTTTCACAGTACAGGACGAACACTGGAAGAGGATAGCTATAGGAGCAATCAATATTGCAGCTGAAAACTATCATACCTTTAGTTTCACAGTGCAGGACGAACACTGGAAGAGGATAGCTATAGGAGCAATCAATATTGCAGCTGAAAACTATCATACCTATGTTAGAAACGAATCAGAGCTCCAAGAGCTAATAGATGGCGCAGAAGCTCAAATCGTTGTACGTTCCGAAAGCTGGCTAAAGCTTGAGATAAATCCACGTGAAACTTTCACATAGGACCCAACAGTATCTAGAAAGAATAGATTGAATACATTTGGTGGCGACGTATTTGTTGCTGTTAGAAGTAGTTTAAGTGCTCTACCAACAGCGAATTTTCCACGAAATGCAAAGATCCCGACTTCGAGTCTCTATCCGGCACACAATTTTAATCTCTCAGGAAGTTTCAAATCAGCTCACATTCCGCTGTAGAGTGAAAACTCCATTCCGGAGATGTAGTTTATTTTGTAGCGATACTGGACAGTTAACGTGAATTAGTATCGGTAGAGGCTTTAGTTGACAACCGGAGTAAATTAATAATTGGTCCCTTTTACCTCCTACTCAAATGATACTGTTGCTGAACTGTTCAAAGGAAACTTGAGTCTCACAACAAATATGATTTAGGTACCCCACTCAAACAATTGTAGTTGGTAGTGAGTTCAATTTACCCTCGATTTTTTGGGAAAAGTACATAGTCAGTGCTGATGTTAGGTAAAAAGCATCGTAAGAAATTGTATTAAATGCTTTCTCCGAACATTATTTTGAGCAATTAATTTACGAACCCACTCGAAGCGTAAACTATTGTAAAAACATACTTGACGTCTTGACAACAAATAATCTTAAGCAAATAACGAGCATCGTGAAGTATACAGGGATTAGTGATGTAGAGAGACTAACTACCACAAGTTACAAATTCACCAAAAGTAAACGCAAATGAAATAAAAACTCTCTTTACGCCTTCCCGAGAGAAAGTCTCACTCTTTCCCAATAACTATGTAAGTGTAGATGAGATGTGACTTGAATTCAAAAATAGTATCTGAGACAATCGAGAGTTTTATACAAAATAAATTAAACTCAGAGTATTGAGTGCAGTTGACAGGGGATCTCAAAATGATTCCTGATTCCTAAATTTCCAGAAGTCTTATGACACCGTTCCTCAACAGAGACTTCTAACGAGACACCTTGCCTATGGAGTATTGTCTCAGTTGTGCGATTGGATTCGTGATTTCCTGTCTTAAAGGTCACAGTTCGGAGTAATTGGCGGAAAGACATCGAATAAAACAAAAGTGATATCTGGCGTTTGCCAAGGAAGTGTTATAGGCCAACTGCTGTTCCTAATCCTCGTGAACAGCTTAGGAGATAATATGACCAGCCCTCTTAGGTTGATTCCAGATGACACTGTCATTTATCGTCTAGTAATGTCTTCAGAAGATCGAAACAAAAATCACAATGAGTTTCACACTTTCCAGAATATTGTGAAAATTAGCTTTTTTCTCTCAGCAAGTAAAACTATGAGGTCACCCACATGAGTACAAAATTAAAAGCGTTAAATTTCGATTAAATGTTAAATCACAGAAATTTACAGGCTGTTAATTCGACATTACAACCGCGAAGAACATACGTTGAAACAGTCACACAGATAACGTTATGGGCAAGCCAAAACAAGAACTACATTTCGTTAGCAGAACATTTGGAAGATGCAACAGATTACTAAAGAGGCTGCCTACACTACGTTTGTTCGTTCTCTGATAGAGTATTGCTGTCCTGTATGGGATCCTTACCAGGTAGGATTGACGGAGGACGCAGAAAAAGTTCAAAGAAGGCCAGCTCGTTATTATCGCCAAATAGAGGAGAGAGTGTTACAGATATGAAAAGCAAGTTGGGATAGCAATCATTAAAATAAAGGCGTTTAGCGTTGCGGCGAGATTTTTTTTCACTAAATTTCAATCACCAGCTTTCTCCTCAGTATGGGAAAATATTTTACTGTCACCAACCTACTTTGGAATACATGATGGTCATAATAAAATAAGATAAATCAGAGCTCTTACAGAAATATTTAAGTGTTCAATTTTCCCATACGCTCTTAGACGGCAGAACAGTAGAGAAATAGTCTGATGGTGGTTCGAAGAACACTCTGTCAGGCGCTTAAGTGTGTCTTGGAGAGTATTCATGGGCATTTAGATGTAGACAAGAAACATTCTACACGTCCTTACAAGAACACATCTCATGCCTCTTGTATGGAGGTAATGACTGTGCAGTAACTAATTGAGAAACAAGAAATAAGGAAACAGAAGCGAACTAAGAAAGTAAAGTCGGTCAGTTGACAGCACGTACGGAAGTCCTATGAAAGCGCTTCATAATTATACTTTCATCCGGTGCTCTAGACTGGCGTGACTCAGTTCTTTTGAAACGGGTTTGTAACTGTCACGGCTGATACTTTCTCCAGTCGCGGCATTCGGCAGCGCCCAGGTGGACGTTGAACTTGGAATAACATAAAGGATGTTTATAATTAAACTTCCATTTCTTGAGCCGTTGTAGGCGGAAAACTATTACCGTATGGCTGCCCATCTTTATAGGAATGATGTTCAGACAGTGCCCTGCCGTGTTTTCCGTTGTTAAAAGTGTTACGGTCGTGACTTGCCGTTAAGCGCCGGTAATGGTGCGGCGACGTAGGGTTGAAACATAAGCATCAGTGTACACTACCGTTTCGGACAGTCAAAATGGTCTGCACAAGGTGAGTAGGACTTTACTCATAAAGATTTTATTGTCAAAAGAATAGCAATGCCGGTGCTGTTCTTCGTGAATATCGACGCATTAAGGGAATAAGGAAAGGTCCTCTCTCCACACCCGGTTTGAAGAACATAATTCGGAAGTTCGAATTAAGTGGCGATTAGGGAACAGCTCCTGAGGAAAGGCCGAAGGCAAATTCCGTCATAAATTGTTAAAGAAATTACTGTTTCCGTGGCTGAGAATGTCATACGCATTGTGCGATCTTAAAGCAGTGCACGAAATCTGTCACTACAGCTAAACGTTCCATAGTCCAACGTCCGAAAAATACTGTAAACAGTGTGCGGTTCCAGGCAGCCGTGGATACAGATGGTCGTCACATTGAACGACGTTTGTAACGTGGAACGTAAACATGGAACACAGTTAAAAAATGTTATCCTTTTATGTGGAAATTAAAATGTGCTTCTGTCAATGGTTTATTCATTATTCCTCTTCCGTATGTTCTTACAAATGTTTACACAAACCTTCATTTTCCCACGTTCATCTGTTCGTGTGTGTGAAATCCTGTGGGACTTAACCGCTAAGGTCATTAGTCCCTAAGCCTACACACTACTTAACCTAAATTTTCCTAAGGACAAACACACACACCCATGCCCGAGGGAGGACTCGAAACTCCGCTGGGACCTTCATCTGTTTCCTATGGAGGTTCTCTGAAACAGCGAAATTAATTGTAACAGCCTGAACTTAATTTTTATATTTTATTGTTCTTTATTTCCTGTTTCAACAACAACCATAGCCATACAGAACGTCGTTGTGTGAGGGCTTTTCGGAAAGTAAGTTCCGATCAGTTGCGAAATGGAAACCACTGGAAACCAATGGAAGCCGATGAAGCTTTGCACAAATGTGTTGGGCAGTGTCTCTAGTATTCCTGTCGGTCGCACAGAGAGCATGTAAAGATGCCTAGGAAACAACGTCTCCCGCCAAGTACGAGGGGCTGGTGAGGGATTTCACCTGATGTCATGCTGCCCACATAACACAGCTGTCAAGCAATTCCTTCTTCATGACAATTCTCGGCCGCACTCTGTCGTGCCAATAAAGAAGCTCCTGCAGAGTTTTCGATGGGAAGTGTTTGGTCATCCGCAATACAGTCTGTAATTGGCTGCCCCCGGTTTTCATCTCTACTGACATGAGCCACTGGCTTTGAAGACAACATTTTGGCACAGTCAAAGAGTTGTAGGCCAGCGCATAATATTGGCGGAAAGCAAAGGCAGCTGCCTTTCATGTCGACAGTATTGGAAAGTTGGCACAACGCTACGACAAATGTCTCCGTGGAAGTGACGACTAGGTAGAAAAGTAGCTAAAAGGTGTGGGCAACTGTTGCAAATAAAACATTTTTTTTTCACAGTGAATTTCATTTCGCGACCGATCGGAACTTACTTTCCGAATAGCCATCGTACATATAAGTCACCGTTCACGCAGGATAGCCGCATGTACACGTATATCTACGTGCATACTCCTCAATCCACATTATGATGTGTTGCTTGTGGTACGACTATCATTTCCGCCTTTCCTGTACCATTTACGAACGATGCGCGGGAAGGCCCACTATCAATAATTCTCCATATGATCATCAACTGTTCAAATTCCTTCGTCGTGTTCATTTGACAGGATGTATGTGGGAGGAAGTAGCAGGTTTTCAGTCTCTTCTTGCAGTTTATACTCGCGAAATACGGCAGTAAACATCTTCGGGATGCCAGCGATCTCTCCTGTAAAGGCTAGCACTGGAGTCCATCGTGATTCTAGCGCTTATTATAATATTCCGTGGTGAAATGCGTCGCTCTTCGTTGGATCATCTCTATCTCTTATATTAGTACCATATGATTAGGACCCTATTCTGACGCAGAAGTCAGCATCGGACAATCTAAAAATTGGATGCGACATGTTTCAAATTTTTATTTTCATGTTTTTGTAAATAACAACAACAGTCCCACGTTACTGAACAGCCTTCGATTTGGATGTCACTTAGGCGAACTGCATGTCCTTTAACACCCCAGTGGGTTCTACCGGAAAAAGTTGTCCTACAGTTTGACGTAGAACCATATCACGTGTCATTCTTGGCTAATTTTGACATCATTAAGAAGTAAAAGTTAGGCAAACTGAAATAACGGAGGTCCAATCAGAAGTCGATTTCACGAATTTTTACAGACAGGCGCTTTACAACCAAACCACCAGGCGAAATATTCTCATCATGCATTGCATTACTATCCCATATAGAGATATTTCAAAATCCCAACACCTTGTAGCGCCAGCCTATCGTGTAATAGGTGTCATGCGTGGAACACAAACATAAATGTACTGAATACTATTTATTGTATTGTATTGTACGTTAACCGGGGGCCTAGAAACGACGGAGAGGCTCCATCCCCACCGCAGCCGCAGTGGTCCACAACCCCACGACGACTACCACAGTCCACTTCACCCCTCCGCCACCACTGAACCACTCCTTCAGGGTTATTGTGCCATTTGCCCACCCCCCCCCCCTTCCCCCCGGAGGACCCCCACCACCCCTGGGAACGTCTCACACCAGACCTGTGTGACTGCTAACCGCTATGTTTGCGTGGTAGAGTAATGGTGGTGTACGTTTATGTGGCAAGCTTGTTTGCGCATAAATCGCCGACATAGTGTAGTTGAGGCGAAATAAGGGTAGCCAGTCCGCATTCGCCGAGGCAGGTGGAAAATCACCTAAAAACCATCCACAGACTGGCCGGCTCACAGACCCTCGACAGAAGTCCGCCTGGTGGATTCGTGCCGGGGACCAGGCGCTCCTTCCCAAAATACTATTGTAATACGATCTGTTTGAAGTTTCAGAGTGTGATCTGATTAACTTTGCAAACATTTAGTCCGTATATAACTGGATTACAAAACTGAAAGCCCGAACTCTGTACGAAAGCACAGACGTTACAGCTGGTCAGGTGTCACAGGAGGATCGTAGCGTTTCTAATGGGGAGTGTACGATGGAAGTTCAAAAGTAGAATGCTCATGGTTGCAGATATCGGTCTGCTGATGAAATATGTGTAGCTCTGTTTTCTTTAAACAGTTAAAAGAGACGGGTGTAGGACATCTGGGTGACCCGCACATTAAAGCTCTGTGCCACAACCGCTGTCAACAGCAACGCCAGTTTTAGAGTTACTGACACCTGAGCCACTTATATTCAGATGTAAACATCAGTTACGGATGCAATATAAAGTTAAGGATGCATTACAAAGGGAAAAAAACATTCGATTAGTGGTTAAATAACTACTCCCTTAATTATTGTTTTGTTAATAACTGGGTTCATGGTCACGGTGAAAGCCTAAAGTCAGGAGGAGTGGTAGAAATGAGGTCAAAACTGAGGACCAGGAGGTACACGAAGAAATTCTGCTACTTGGTAACTAAGTAAGACGAAGTAATGAAAACATAAAAAAGCAGGCAAGCACACTCTAATATCTAATAGGGCAGTTCTGGAGAGTAGAAGCGTATTCCGTGAAATGTGGAGAATGGAGAGAGTTTTTAGCTTTAGAAGGTTAAATGATAATTTTAAAAAGAAATATGGAACATTGAATTATATGGGATTGTATCTTGTGCTTAACTTTAAACTTTCAGTTTTCGGACCTACCTCATGCGGTTATGTCATAAAGAAATAAAAACTTGCTGTTTGCGCTCATACCTCAGAGAGGGATGAACAGAAGCAGCAGTGTTAATGTTATTATTTTTTTCTATTTACTCAAAAACTTTCTTTGTTTTAGGAGGGTAGAAAACAAAATTTATCTGATGGGAAAGATGCTGTGTGGCTATCGAGTATCAACTGGCAGTCGTCACCTTCTGCCTTCTGTAGCTTTCGTGCGACACTTTGGAGAGCTCAACTTCTTCCTCCTTCCGTACTTTGGCCTAGTACCTTTCCATATAGCAGATGTCAGGCTCTGATACGGAGTTATTTATGAAAAGACAAACGTGGCGTCAATTGCCTGCAGAGATCAGAAAATTCAATCTGATGCTTAAAATTTCGAGCATCGCACCACAAGAAGGATCGGCTGATATCGAATGAAGATGCCACAGAGTGATAATTGACGAATGTGAGGATCTGACTCAAACTCTGAAGATTAGGCCAACTATGGATTGGCAAGCCTTCAGAAGGCAAAGTCAGGACACTTTGAGTAAATCGGCATGTAAATTACCATGATACCTGATCGATCTCTCTGTTGAAAAAGGTGCCACTCAGCCCTAAATGGCTGCTCTTACTGAATCCTCATTCCTTACTATTCTCCCACTGATTGTTCTGATACTCGATGGACATTCTCCCTATGGCCTCATCAACCGTAACTGATATCAAATCTGTCCATGCTCTGTACATTTTCGTCATTTTCTGCTACTCCAACCTTCAGGACGTTGAATTTCCTGTCGTATCCTCCTTGTCATTTTAGAGCTCTCCCAATGAACAACAGACACTGAGTAATCAACTGTCGTATCGTCATTTTCAAGCTCTTCCAATGAATGATTGGTACTGAGTGATCAACCAACCAGTCTTCGTACAATGTTACAAAATTTCCCATCTTGCGAGTTGAAAGGTCCCAGGCCACTCGTTGGCATGTGACAGGATATTTCGCATCGCTCTCAAGTCTCGTATTGTGGCAGCACTTCCCAACATTACTGCTGGAGTCCTGACGGCGCCCATGTCGTATTTTCTGTATTATCTGTATTGCTGATTTGTTAAGATAGTTGCAACACAACAATACCTTTGAACCTTTCTTCAAGTTTCCAAAGCGTTTAGGACGCTGCAGCTTTCCTTTGCTGTCAGTCAATCTTAAAACGAAAAAAACGATCCAGAGCGAAGCAAACATTACAGTTAAATCGAGCCACTGGCGTCCAGGATACTCTCATAATGTCTATGGTGCGGCTTAAGTGGATCCCTTTTGTCCTGAGCGTATGATAGCGAATTAATAGGCTACTGTTCGCCAAAAAACATTTCCAGTGACGATGGGCCTATGTAGACATGGTAGCTGTTATGATAAATACCTACTACTTCCGATTTCATTTGCCCCAGAAAAGTGCATCACTGTGTCATAAGCATCTCCTCAATTCGTTCTACACATTTTAATCTGTTTTCACAACAAATTTGTTCGCACTACATCTTTAGACATTCGTTACATTAAGAAATAACCGAAGAAATATTCCAGGTATGAAGTATTCAAAAGTACTGCTTGGTCTTGGTGCGGGGATATTACGTTTGTTTATGGGACTGAAAGGAAACAGTTTAATTTGCTGATAGAAAGATCAGTTGTTGAACTCTCTACCATTCAAGATTCGTTATTGGAGGGAGGACGAACTGTGGGTGACGGGAAGCTGGATGGCTGACAGGTGGTATTTCTCTGCCCGTTGGACATCAGATGCCAACTGTGGATCAGCGGTGATGGATATGGTCAGAATGTGGAACACAGATGCGAATTTCTCCCGGGACCTCAACGTCACACTTGTGGCTATTATTGGTCATTTAGCGACTGCAGCACATATTACGACCAATTTTTTACTCAGAATATACACTGAAAGTGATAAAGGAGTTTTTTATTCTGGAAGTTGAAATACCAGCAAGGATATGTGATGAGTGACAAGGGGGAGGGGTATGTCATGTTTGGTGTTACTTCAAAGTCCACGTTAACCTCTGGGTTGTCATTTGCGAGTATAGCATCACCACGAGAGCAGTAATTGAGGCAATATGTAGAGCACGCATAGTGGAGGCAACACAGAGGAGTGCAGGACCCCGTCCAATATATCATCTAGCACGTTCTATTCCTGTGCAATTTTATTTTTTTATTTTTTTTTTTTTTGGGGGGGGGGGGGGGGTCGTCAGTCTACTGACTGGTGTGATGCGGCCCACCACGAATTCCTCCCCTGTGCTAACCTCTTCATCTTAGAGTAGCACTTGCAACCTACGTCCTCAATTGTTTGCTTGACGTATTCCAATCTCTGTCTTCCTTTACAGTTTTTGCCCTCTACGGCTCCCTCTAGTACCATGGAAGTCATTCCCTCATGTCTTAACAGATGTCCTATCATCCTTTCCCTTCTCCTTATCAGTGTTTTCCACATATTCCTTTCCTCTCCGAGTCTGCGTAGAACCTCGTCATTCCTTACCTTATCAGTCCACCTAATTTTCAACATTCGTCTATAGCACCACATCTCACATGCTTCGATTCTCTTGTGTTCCGGTTTTCCCACAGTCCATGTTTCACTACCATACAATGCTGTACTCCAGACGTACATCCTCAGAAATTTCTTCTTCAAATTAAGGCCGGTATTTGATATTAGTAGACTTCTCTTGGCCAGGAATGCCTTTTTTGCCATAGCGAGTCTGCTTTTGATGTCCTCCTTGCTCCGTCCGTCATTGGTTATTTTACTGCCTAGGTAGCAGAATTCCTTAACTTCAATGACTTCGTGACCATGACCCTCCTGATGTTAAGTTTCTCGCTGTTCTCATTTCTACTACTTCCCATTAACTTCGTCGTTCTCCGACTTACTCAAAAACCATACTGTGTACTCATTAGACTGTTCATTACATTCAGCAGATCATTTAATTCTTCTTCACTTTCACTAAGGATAGCAATGTCATCAGCGAATCGTATCATTGATATCCTTTCACCTTGTATTTTAATTCCACTCCTGAACGTTTCTTTTATTTCCATCATTGCTTCCTCGATGTACAGATTGAAGAGTAGGGGCGAAAGGCTACGGCCTTGTCTTACACCCTTCTTAATACGAGCACTTCGTTGTTGATCGTCCACTCTTATTATTCCCTCTTGGTTGTTGTACATATTGTATATGACCCGTCTCTCCCTATAGCTTACCCCTACTTTTTTCAGAATCTCGAACAGCTTGCACCATTTTATACTGTCGAACGCTTTTTCCAGATCGACAAATCCTATGAACGTATCTTGATTTTTCTTCAGCCTTGCTTCAATTATTAGCCGTAACGTCAGAATTGCCTCTCTTGTGCCTTTACTTTTCCTAAAGCGAAACTGATCGTCACGTAGCGGATTTTCAATTTTCTTTTCCATTCTTCTGTATATTATTCTTGTAAGCAGCTTCGATGCCTGAGCTGTTAAGCTGATTGTGCGATAATTCTCGCACTTGTCAGCTCTTGTTGTCTTCGGAATTGTGTGGATGATGCTTTTCCGAAAGTCAGATGGTATGTCGCCAGACTCATATATTCTACACACCAACGTGAATAGTCGTTTTCTTGCCACTTCCCCTAATGATTATAGAAATTCTGATGGAATGTTATCTATCCCTTCTGCCTTATTTGACCGTACGTCCTCCAAAGCTCTTTTAAATTCCGATTCTAATACTGGATCCCCTATATTTTCTAAATCGACTCCTGTTTCTTCTTCTATCCCATCAGACAAATCTTCACCCTCATAGAGGCTTTCAATGTATTCTTTCCACCTATCTGCTCTCTCATGTGCATTTAACAGTGGAATTCCCGTTGCACTCTTGATGTTACCACCGTTGCATTTAATGTCACCAATGGTTGTTTTCACTTCCTGTATGCTGAGTCTGTCCTTCCGATAATCATATCTTTTTCTATGTCTTCACATTTTTTCCTGCAGCCATTTCGTCTTAGCTTCCCAGCAGTTCTTATTTATTTCATTCCTCAGCGACTTGTATTTCTGTATTCCTGATTTTCCCGGAGAATGTTTGTACTTCCTCCTTTCATCAATCAACTGAAGTATTTTTTCTGTTATCCACGGTTTCTTCGGAGCTACCTTCTTTGTACCTATGTTTTCCTTCCCAGCTTCTGTGATGGCCCTTTTTAGAGATGTCCATTCCTCTTCAACTGTGCTGCCTACAGCGCTATTCCTTACTGCTGTATCGATAGCGTTAGAGAACTTCAAACGTATCTCGTCATTCCTTAGAACTTCCGTATCCCACTTCTTTGAGTATTGATTCTTCCTGACTAATTTCTTGAACTTCAGCCTACTCTTCATCACTACTATATTGTGATCTGAGTCTATATCTGCTCCTGGGTACGCCTTACAATCCAGTATCTGATTTCGGAATCTCTGTCTGGCCATGATGTAATCTAATTGAAATCTTTCCGTATCTCCCAGCCTTTTCCAAGTATACCTCCTCCTCTTGTGATTCTTGAACAGGGTATTCGCTATTACTAGCTGAAACTTGTTACAGAACTCAATTAGTCTTTCTCCTCTTTCATTCCTTGTCCCAAGCCCATACTCTCCTGTAACCTTTTCTTCTACTTCTTCCCCTACAACTGCATTCCAGTCGCCCATGACTATTAGATTTTCGTCCCGCTTTACATACTGCATGACCCTTTCAGTATTCTCATACACTTTCTCTATCTGTTCATCTTCAGCTTGCGACGTCGTCATGTATACCTGAACTATCGTTGTCGGTGTTGGTCTGCTGTCGATTCTGATTAGAACAACCCGGTCACTGAACTGTTCACAGTAACACACCCTCTGCCCTACCTTCCTATTCATAACGAATCCTACACCTGTTATACCATTTTCTGCTGCTGTTGATATTACCCGATACTCATCTGACCAGAAATCCCTATCTTCCTTCCGCTTCACTTCACTGACCTCTACTATATCTAGATTGAGCCTTTGCATTTCCCTTTTCAGATTTTCTAGTTTCCCTACCACGTTCAAGCTTCTGACATTCCACGCCCCGATTCGTAGAACATTATCCTTTCGTTTCGTTATTCAATCTTTTTCTCATGGTAACCTCCTTCTTGGCTGTCCCCTCCCAGAGATCCGAATGGGGGACTATTCCCGAATCTTTTGCCAATGGAGAGATCATCATGACACTTCTTCAACTACAGGCCACATGTCCTGCGGATACACGCTACGTGTCTTTAATTCAGTGGTTTCCATTGCCTTCTGCATCCTCATGTCGTTGATCATTGCTGATTCTTCCGCCTTTAGGGGCAATTTCCCATCCCTAGGACAAGAGAGTGCCCTGAACCTCTATCCGCTCCTCCGCCCTCTTTGACAAGGCCGTTGGCAGAATGAGGCTGACTTCTTATGCCTCAAGTCTTCGCCCGCCAATGCTGTTTATTTATCAAAATTTATGCAGTGGCGGGGATCGAACCCGGGTCCGAAGACGTTTTGATTACGAATCAAAGGCGCTACCCCGTTTTTTTATTGTTATTATTTCGTTCTAGGTCGTTACAATTGTTCTTGGTGGACGTCCTCAGACGCCCTTTGAAGTTCGTTATTGATCCATTCACTCAGTTTTTTTATTACAGAGAGCAGCTAACCCTCTGACCGAACACGCTGAGCTACCGTGCCGGCATAATGGATCAAATGGCTCTGAGCACTATGGGACTTAGCATCTGAGGTCATTAGTCTACCCCTAGACCACCGGTATTACACATCCGCTCAACACGTTCATTAAGACATGTCGTATGGTTTTCTCTCAATCGCTGACTTGACTGACTGAGAGAACAAATTTAAATGCCAAAGGACACTACCTCACGATGCCACAAAGGACAGCTATGTGAGGCCCTCTACGCAAAATTGCGTTGTAGATGTGGCAGCCGACATAAAATACTGAAAGCGATAACTAAGACAGTCTTCTCGTTAGTGTGCTATTATCTGACGGTAATAATACATAATCTGCAGACTGTGTAATATGTATATGTGACGTCACTCACGTGTAACCATGATCTCACGGTGTTGATGCTGGAAGAGTGCAGGTACCTGGTTTATGTCAACAATTCAAAATATTGCTGAAGGTCTTCGGTTTGCGCCACCATCCAACGGTTAACAGATAAATCTTTCGTAAGAGAAATAATAACCGTGAAACTTTCAACGCGACTCCTTTTAAGCAACATATATGTATTAATCTGCATTAGTGTCTTTTAGGATGGGCCATCTGTCCTACTGCATCATGTAAATTTACTTCAGCTAGATGCCTTTCCCTTTAACTTATTGAAGTGTATTCTGTGGCGTAAAGTCTGGTGCACTAACTGCACTGGCAACTTTATGATAACATGGTGGTGCTGTGCTGATGATTATTTTTAGTTATGTAAGTGGAAGAGGATTTTACCAGCGAGAATATACTGTCGCTAAGAGTAATGTGAAGCACGTCTGACGAAACAAAATTCGCATCATATAGACAGACATAACTAAAATAATATTTGCTGCAACATAGCTATTAACTAAGGATCGACAGACCAAGAACAACAAAGTGGTTACAATAGAATGACGTCTGGAAGGCATCTAACATAAAATAACGTTCTGAGAGATCGTCCATTAGTCTATCGGTTCGCGGAAACGGCGGAATCGTTAGCTCTTAAAGTATTTCTCAGTCGACAGCCAGTGTTCTTTTCGTAGCTCCGAGAGCAACGATCAATCAACCGGTGCCAGACAGCCAGGAGTTGAGAGACACTAGAGTCCAAAGAAAACAATTAACGCTACTTAACTCTTCCGTACCGCCCGTCCTCAATAAATCTCTGTCTCCAACACCTCGCGGACAGCCCGTATTTATAGTGCTCTGAGACTTGCAAGCCTTGTGATGACCTTATTCGTCGAGTTGAGAACGCGCGAGCATGCAAGGACAAGATGCACATCAAGGCTGCTATGTATGGCGAAGTAAATCAGTAGTACAAATTTACGCCGGGGCCCTGTATATCAGAATTTCTTTTATAAGACATTTGAGGAAATTTATAGCTCATAACAGAAGAATAATTTAGGAAATGTGCTCTGAAAGAATTTATCCGGGTGGAGCCTTATATGGAAACGAAACATGGGCGATAAACAGAACACAAAAGAAGGTAATGTAGGCTTTTGAAATGTGGCACAACTGTAGAATGCTGAAGATCATGTGGGTAGAACGAATAACTAATGAGAAGGTACCGAATCAAAATGAAAAAAAAGCGATAACACGACTAAATGACCAGACAAGGTGATAGGACCAAATCTGAGGCATCAAGGAATGGTTCATTTGCTAGTGGAGGGAATTGTTGGGGTATGTGTGTGTGTGTGGGGGGGGGGGGGGGGGATTTGGGGGGAGCGTATAAAATTTAGCAATGGAGACCAATGCTTAACTACAATGAGCAGGTTGACGTGGATGTGAGCTGCAGTATTTAGGTAAAGATGAAGAGACTTCCATAGTATAATTTAGCATTGAAAACACCATGAGACCAGTCTTTAACCAGTATCCCGTTGAGGGTGAAGAGACTTATCGATTCTCGAAATGCCGATTCTCAGTCCCCCAAATGCGCCACTTTTGATTATTGACGAACCCATCCAAATAAAAGTCAGCTTCTTCGCTAAACCAAACCAGTCATGCGCGCAATAATTCCCATCGTGCCCCGCGGCCAACCGCGCAGTTTGGACGCCCTAACGCAAACCGTTCAGAAGTTCTGGCGATTTTATTTCAAGTTGTTTAATAATTATCAACTTGTATCTCGGACATAATAGAGACGTCAGTTGGTACAGAAAATAATGCACTGGAAACACTTTCGCGATAATGGTCGGCTGTAGAGACAGCATGGTTCAATATTCCAACGACTTGTTGCGTCCACGCTTCGTCGGACGCTGCACTACGCCAGGAAAAAGGAGGTCCGCCACGTTATTTGGAGGTACACCATGACTTTTGTCACCGCAGTGTAGATAGGCGAAGACTTCCACTACTGTACGATTGCAACACAGGCGACAAATCATTGGAAACATAATCTAATGTAAAATACCTAAGAGTAACAATCCAGAGCGACGATAAGTGAAATGGCCAAATAAAATAAGTAGCAGGAAAAGGAGATTGCAGATTCAGATTCACTGGGAAAATCATAAGGAAGCATTATTCATGTGCTAGAGAGGTGGCTAACAAAACACTCGTTAGGCTTATATTAGAACTAATAGTAATAAGATGAAGTTATATATTTATCTGCTTTAAAAAAGAAATATATTTTGTAACGTAAAGAACGTCATTTATGACATACAAGCTAACAGCAAAGACGTAACAGGAAAACAACATTTCGGCAAACTGCATGAGGAAATCTTAATCAAAGATCAAACTATGGCTTTATACAGTCGAAAAAGTTTTTATTTCGCAGCTGCAGCAGTTTGTTGAGAATGAGGCTATCATGACGAGATAGATGTTTGTAAATCTCCAATTCCTCTAAAACATCTAACCTGCGCCCCTTCTTTTCGGTATGCAGAATATTGCTATCGCCAGTGGCTTTAGATTTTCTTTATATATTTTGAGAAAGAATGGCACCAGTCCCCTAAATTCATCCTTTGCCAATCATCTCTTAATTACTGGACACGTGCCTAAAGCTATTGGCGATAACAATATTCTGCATACCGAAAAGAAGGGGCGCAGGTTAGATGTTTTAGAGGAATTGGAGATTTACAAACATCTATCTCCTCATGATGGCCTCATTATCAAAAAACAGCTACAACCACGAAATAAAAACTTTTTCGACGGTATGAAGCCATTGCTTGATCTTTGATTGAGATTTCATCATGCAGTTTCTCGAAATGGTGTTTTCCTGTTACGTCTTTGCTGTTTGCTTGTATGTCATGATTGACGTTTTTCTTCGTTACAAAATGTATCTCTGTTTAAAGCAGATAAATATGTAACTTCATCTTATTATTATTAGTGCTTACGTTATGCCTGAATCAGCTTCATTACAGTTTCATGTGTGTAATTTTGAATGTAAAGTAGCCTAGTCGTTTCTGCGGCTACTAGATGGCGCTCGTAGCAGCACCATGTTTACTTGCCCACACTTTCTAACGTTGGCAACTCAGTTTTGTTGCAACCCTTGTTCACTCAGGTACGAGCAGCCCTTAGCGGCTCGCCATCTTAACTCATTTGCAACTATTCATGACGTCGCCTTTCCGGCTTAGATTTTTCAAAATGTGACTTGTAAGTACTGCATCTCTTTCCACTCAGTTGTTGTCGTGATCTTCAGTCCTGAGACTGGCTTGATGCAGCTCTCCATGCTAATCTATCCTGTGCAAGCTTCTTCATCTCCAAGTACCTACAGCACCCTGCATCCTGCTGAATCTGCTTAGTGTATTCATCTCTTGGTCTCCCTCTACGATTTTTACCATCCACACTGCCCTCCAATACTAAATTGGTGATCCCTCGATGTCTCAGAACGTGTCCTACCAACCGATCCCTTCTCCTAGTCAAGTTGTGCCACAAGCTCCTCTTCTCCCCAATTCTATTCAATACTTCCTCATTAGTTATTTGATCTACCCATCTAATCTTCAGCATTCTTCTGTAGCACCACATTTCGAAAGCTTCTATTCTCTTCTTGTCCAAACTATTTATCGTCCATGTTTCACTTCCATACATAGCTAGACTCCATACAAATACTTTCAGAAACGACTTTCTGACATTTAAGTCCATACTCAACGTTAAAAAAGTTTTCTTCTTCAGAAACGCTTCCCTTGCCATTGCCAGTCTACATTTTATATCCTCTCTACTTCGACCATCATCAGTTATTTTGCTCCCCAAACAGCAAAACTCCTTTACTACTTTAAGTGTCTCATTTCCTAATCTAATTCCCTCAGCAGCACCCGACTTAATTCGACTACATTGCATTACCCTCGTTTTGCTTTTGTTGATGTTCATCTTATATTCTCCTTTCAAGACACTATCCATTCCGTTCAACTGCTGTTGCAAGTCCTTTGCTGTCTCTGACAGAATTACAATGTCATCGGCGAACCTCAAAGTTTTTATTTCTTCTCCATGGATTTTAATACCTACTCCGAATTTATCTTTTGGTTCCTTTACTGCTTGCTCAATATACAGATTGAATAACATCGGGGAGAGGCTACAACCATGTCTCACTTCCTTCCAGTCAGTACACTCTTTAATTTATTAATGTCTTATATACCTATTGTGTTTTAGAACAGTTAGTTTAATTCTGAAGACGACGCTCATTGTAGCCTCGATACCCGGTCAATTTCGACTTAATATTTGTGAGCGAGGGTTTATTTGTTCTAATATAATTCTGACATGGGCACTGAACCTTAGAAGCTATGTTCAAAGGTTTACTCGTTAGACTGATTATTGAATACTGTTTATCAGTCTGGGTCCCATACCAAATTAGATTAATATAAGAGATAAGAGACCCAATGAGGAGCGCCGCATTTCGTGACGGGATAGTTAATTCAACCGGAAGTGCTTTACGGAGATTCTCAACAAATCCCACTGACAGATGGTACAAGATAAGCGTTGTGTATCATGGACATGTTAACCGTTAGTTTCCAAGAAGCGCCGAACACCGTATTACTTCCTCCCATTTACGCCTCGCTGATTGATCACAACGAAAAGATTGGGGAAAGAAGATGCCACACAAAGATTTGTCGGCTTGTGTTATTCCTCCTGCCTTTTCGTGAATGGAAAAGGAATGGGAAGAGACGACAGCAATACCAGAAGCATCCTCCGCCACACGCCGTAATTTTGCTTTCGAAGTATGGATGTAGATGCAGTGAATACATATCACAAGTACTGAAAACAGTTTATTTGTCGTTAGAGTATTCATGCGTGGTCATCATTGTAATCAGCAACACTTGTTTCACAGTGCTTGAAACGGTCGCTCCGCGTGTCTGACACCCACTTTATAGCAGAGGCAGTAATTTTTCGGGACGTTCGAGTCTCTCTGGCGCCGGAGGCAGCTGCCTCGAGGGATTAGGGAAGCCCTCTCGGGCCAGGCCGGCGCTGGCAGGCTGCTTTTGGGCCCCGCGTGGGACTGCGGTAATAAACGCAGAGCCGGCTGCCGGCGGCGCCTGCTTTACGCCGCTGTTTTCAGCCCGTGTTGCCGCTGGGGGGGGGGCCTTTTCATCGCCTCGCTCCGCACTAACCCGGCTGTAACCTCTATCTGCCCGCCTCCGCGCCCTAATTATTCCCAGTTCAAGGGCTTGTCACCGCGAATCCCGGCGCTCAAGAACGCGCCGTAGTTCCGCCTTAACGATTCGGTAACAAAAACTAGAGCACTCCTCGAGCCGGGCAGCCCGCCTCATAAAACTGGCAGTAAAACCACCTGCGACCATCCACAGCTCGCTGCTCCGTCCAGTCGCGCTGTTCGCAATTTCTCTTCGTGACAGCAGCAGTGCGGCTGATGCCGCGTGTCTAGATTACTAGCCAAAGGCATTGTCTCTTCAAATGCATCGGGCTTCGTCGGATGACCGAAGCTGACAAGGGAACCTCCCCATCGCACACCCCTCAGATTTAGTTATAATTTGGCACAGTGGGTAGGCCTTGAAAACTGAACACAGATAAATCGAGAAAACAGGAAGAATTGTGTGCAACTATAAAAAAAAGCAATATATACAAACTGAGTAGTCCGTGGGAAACATAGGCAACATCAAGGAATACGTCAGAACACCAGCGCCGTGGTCCCGTGGTTAACGTGAGCAGCTGCGGTGCGAGAGGTTATTGAACAGCGACTTCAAGATCTTTTCGAGGCTGCTATCAGAACGTCTTCGGGGCACGCTATTGCACGTCCTGTCCAGTGATCAGATGTCCTTGGGGGGACCCAACAACATCAGAACTACGTTATGTCGTTACAGAGATCTCATCTCCCTTGTACGGGTGAGACGTTTGCCGGCAGCCCTGGCGTCTATCGACATTAGCCAGGCTTTTGACCGTGTGGGCCACACTTTCCTCACTGCCGTTCTACGGCGCATGGAATATCCCGACCCCTTTATCACAGTGTTGACACGCCTTCTGCATGGGGCTACTTCTCGAGTTCTTGTTAATGGAAGACTGACGGCAGCCATGCCGATCCGCCGATCAGTACGACAGGGATGTCCATTATCAACATTGTTATTTGCATTGGCCTTAGAACCTTTGTTGTGTGGTCTCCGAGACAGGCTCCATGGATACAGTTCGGCGGCTCCATCTATCGCTGCACCGCATATGCTGATGATTTGATGATCGTCATACGAGGAGCTGACGATATGGCCGCGACGTTGGACTGGATTGCAACCTACGGTACAGCTTCTGGTGTCGCCTTGAACATCGGGATTGGGCTACCGCAGGAACACATTGCCCCCTTACGCTTCAGTGATACTGTCCGCTGCTTGGGCTTAGATTTCATGAACGACATGCGACGCGCGACAACCCTCAATTATCGACGCCTTCTTCACCAAATTAGGGCCGGAATTGCAAATCAGCGCTTGCGATCCCTCGACATCGTTCAGCGGGCGTATTATGCCAATGTATACCTTGCGTCCCGCATACCGCATGTCGCCCAAACGCTACCAATTCCGAAACCCTTGGCTCGTAACATTATGGCAGCGCTGGGATACTTCGTCACCGCTGGTATGTTACTGAAGATCAGATACGTATCTCTTACTCTCCCCAAGGAAAAAGGTGGTCTCGGCCTAGTCAACGTCCATGATAGGGCCATTGCCCTCTATGTTAGCTCACATTTATGTCTGCTGCGCCGTTGTCCTACGAGCCTCACGAGTCTGCTTCTGACGGCGCTACGACCTGCTTCACTAAGAGCGCCGGTGCCACTACAGGACATCCCAGCGCCCCTCTTTTATATAGGACGTTTCTATTTAGAACAAAGTTATTGCAGTGTAGCGCTCACGACACCACAAATGGCCACGACTCGACGTATATATCACGACATGATGCAACGCCGCCCCCTAAATGTGGTCGAACTAAAATATCCTGACGTACGGTGGCGCGTGGTGTGGAAGACTGTACACGATACCATGCTTGATTCCGATGTTGTTTCCCAATGGTACGTAGACGCAAGAACGTCTCTACAATATCCACATGGAAGAATCTCCTAATTGTGTGGGTTGTAACACGGTAGATTCTGACGAGCACCGCCTCAGCTGCGGAGAGGCGGAACCGGTTTGGCACCTAGTGCGGCAGATGCTGGCTTATCTCTTGCGAGTTAGGCCGGAGCATATATCTGCACGCACGTTATTGTTTCCGGATGAGACATTTTACCCCCAGACTCGAACCAACTCCGTCACCTGGATACGTGGACATGCGGTCCATTACCTCTGTCGTGACGGACACAAGAATTTCCTTGACTTCTGGCTCTATTTGCAAGAAAGACATCATGCTATTTCCGGGCATACCAGATATCGACAATGCTAAGCAAACTACCTATGGAGTGCCTTTCACAGCCCCCTGTGCAGCTGGAATGTTCCAGACAGTGCCAGATGAGGTCAGAACGAACTGCAAACGAGCATATATTGAACAATCTTTATCAGTGGGCGCAGTCGTTGGCAAGCCTAACTACGACGTGGTAGCTTTCTTTTCATGTTATTTACGTTTAATATCTTCGATGGTGTCTTCATTCTGTTTTAGTTTTCCAGGCTTGATTAAATATGTCTGTTCGCACATTGATACCTATATAAATAAATAATCATAAAAAAAGGATAACAAAAAAAGTGGGCAGGAGACCTGCGTTTCGAATCCAAATAAATACACAAGAACAAACTTTGAACAAAATGAACAACAAATCAAATATAATAACGTATTATACCCTTTCCTTTCTCCTTTTATTATTTTTTTTATATTAAAAGTTCAGAGGCATATTTAATTTTTGTTTCGTTGGCGAAATCTGAAGTGGTGGCGAACGGCCGTCCTAGTTAACTGTAGGATGAAAGTGGCGGTGGCACTAGCTTTGTTTTTGTTTTTAGGCTAGTTAGGTAAAAAAAAACACAAAAAAGCGTGTTCGGTCAGAGGAATAAAAAAAGAAAAAAATTAAAAAAAACAATCAGATACAGCACCTTGAAATTTTATTTCTACCATAAGTGTAGAAAATATCAGGCCATTTTCAAAAGCTCGGTGTTTTGATGCAAAAAAAGGTATTTGAATAAACATCATCATGTCAATTTATTTCGCACAACTTCCTTTTTCCCACATCAAAAATGTAAATAATGTTTCTGCTAGGTACTTACAGACAATTTTCGCAATATCTGCGCTGCAGAATGACATTGTTTTTTACCCTTAACAAACTAACGCACTGAACACAAGTTAGCTTTTCTTCTCCTTCAGTTGAGCAGCTGGCAAACTGCTTAATGCAATTGTGAATCGTAAGAGTTACGAACCAAACAAAGGCTGCGTTGGTGAGAACGGCCTCCTTCACTATTGTGAAGCTACGAAGGGCCAAGTTTGTTGATGTCAACTATGCTACAACAGCATGTCGAGTAACACTCTCAGCTGGTTATATTTCGTAGTTATGTTTCTGGTCTTGTGTGCTGACGAACCAGGGAAAAAAAAAAGAATGTCCTAGGTTCAAGTCTTACCTCGAGCAAAAAATTTACTTACTTTACTTAAGTTATGATCTGTCCGTTCGTTCATTGACGTCTCTGTTCACTGTAATAAGTTTAGTGTCTGTGTTTTGTGACCGCACCGCAAAACCGTGCGATTAGTAGACGAAAGGACGTGTCTCCCCAATGGGAACCGAAAACATTAGATCGCAAGGTCGTAGGTCAACCGATTCCTCCACAGGAAAACACGTCTGATATATTCTATAGGACACTGGTGACGGCATGTGCGTCACATGACAGGAATATGTTGTCGACCCATCTAACCTGTACACTTGGCGAATGGGTAAAAAGATTCTTCTACCTTGCCCGATTTAGGTTTTCTTGTGGATGTGATAATCACTCGCAAAAAAGTGATGAAAATACAAGAGTGTGTCACATAAACTGCAACAAATGAATGCAACAGTTTCACAGTCGCACAGTTTGCTCTGTGCTCTGTCAAAACATATGCTTTTAACTTTTTCTGTGTGTAGACACTCAAATACTGCATATGTTCAAGCAAATGTGAACATGTCCTGGAATTTTGGAGAGCGAAGTTGATTATGTGTGAGTCTGTCTGAAAATAAAAAATTAAAATTTTCTCTCGAGGGAAGATTTCAACCAAGAATCTCTTGTTCTGTAGCTGCTCACGCTAACTACGGGACCACGGCGCTACTGAGTTCAGATCATCCTGAATGTTGTGTCTCTTGCCCATGGACTACCCAGTTTGTATATTTTGCTTATTTTTTTCATAGTTCCACACAACTTCTTCCTGTTTTCTCGATTGATCTGTGTTCAGTTTTTCAATGCCTATCCACTGTGCCAACTTATAACCAAATCTGAGGAGGGTGCGATAGGGAGGTTGTTGCCTTGTGAGAAATGTCGGGCTTGGCCGGTACTTGCATGGGTAGCCGCTTGGGTGCGCCACATGCTGTTCGATGTTTTCCCTTTGTCCTTACGACAATGTTGAAGAGGTATGTTGACGTTGTTGCGTAAAATTCCTGCGTAATGTCCTGGACTAAATTTCAGACCTCTCCGCAGTGCAGCCGGCCGGAGTTGCCGAGCGGTTCTATTCGCTACAGTCTGGAACCGCGCGACCTCTACGGTCGCACGTTCGAATCCTTCCTCGGGCATGGATGTGTGTGCTGTCCTTAGGTTTGTTAGGTTTAAGTAGTTCTAAGTTCTAGGGGACTGATGACCTCAGATGTTAAGTCCCATAGTGCTCAGAGCCATTTGAAACATTTTCTCCGCAGTGTTTCGTGAAGTGAGGCCTCATACGTCAACTTCCACGGACATATTCACTGAAGAGGGAGGCAGGCACAGGAACGCAAGTTCATTTGTCTAACGCAACGTAAATAAAATCCTCGATTTATTATAGAGGTACAATTCCTTTAAGTCTGAATTAAACAAAATTCTTCGACAAGCAACAGTTCTTCTTCAGTGATAAACAAGCTTAAGGTCCCTCAATCCAGAGACAAGTAGTTAAGTTCTTCAACGCGGGGAATTAAACACAACACCCTTTGAAGGACTGCCACACCTTGAGATCTGAACAACGTTGAGATCAACATGAAGCAAGTTTCTCAGTTCTTGGGTTTGAAAACAATGTCCATATTCTAGTTTAAGTCGCAGAAACAAAGCATTTGCAAAGTACCTTACAAAATTACTACACAGAAGAACCACGAATAGCCAAACAGTTAAGAAAAATTTCTATGTCTGGCATGGATAGATGCAGAAAGTAAAGTCTTGCCATTATCTTGTCGGTGAAGAAAACAGCCGCAGAAATAATACCAAGTTTCAGCTAGCTCGTCGCAGAACTCAGAGTCCAGACCAAGAAGGCAGCGTGCTCTCCACGAAGATGGTGGCGGCGTACCAAACGAGGCGCAGCTGAGATCTTCTGCCTGTTTGCTCGCTACGATATAGCTGCTCTGCCTCACGCTCTGGCTTAAATAGTAGGCGAATCTATTTTCGGTACATGACCCTAGAGATTCAGGAAAAGGTGTAGTACCTCAACGACCGTTATCATCGCTATACGCACAGCCTGGTCGATTGCCCGGAATGCATTTGTCGCCACCTGCTCGTCGGGCCATGGAGTTCCTGAATGTAGAGTTCCTTCGGGGTCGATCCGTGGGTGAAGCTCACGGCAGCCCAGACGACTTAGAAGTTGTGCGGGTTGCCATTAACGCCTGCTGTCTCGGACAGTACGCAAGGGCATGTGACTGTTGCCGGTGACATTTGTCGAAGGGTGATGTCAACCTCTGCGCCCCACAAAATGGTATTCGAGAGGAGTAGACTGTTTTCCAACACAGGGTTTCACCTTCTCCCTTCCTTCATCATCCAAGAAAAACATGGCACTAAACTACATGAACCTATTACAGTCACAGCTACTCTTAAACAGACAATGCTCACACTTAATAATGGAAGGTGCCGTTGTGGGCAAAGGACAGAAAAACATTTGCAGTTAGGTAGCTGCACCTGCCCCCCGGGGTCTTCCAGCCAACAATGTCAAATGGATTTAAGACTTCCTAGCATATACCAGGATGATTCAAATGAAAACCTTGATCGTTTATTATTATGCACATTACAAAGTACAGAAAAATTACAGATATTTTATTTTTGGGCTTAGTCCCCATAGCGTGTAATGCACGCACTGTGTAAAACGTATATTGATTAGAAGTAGGTTTACACACACATCAAAAACAGCTTTGCATCAACTCGGTTCTGACAGTTCCGGAACTTGTGTAGAAAATTGGAACAGAGATCAACATAAAAATCATTTCCGCCCTTTATATTGCTCATGAAGACTACACATTGCACGTTGTACCACCATACAGCGAGACCTTCAAAGGTGGTGGTCCAGACTGCTGTACACACCGGTACCTCTAATACCCAGTAGCACCTCCTCTTGTATTGATGCATGCCTGTATTCGTCGTGGCATACTGTCCACAAGTTCATCAAGGCGCTGTTGGTACAGATTGTCCCATTCCTGCGATTCGGCGTATATCCCTCAGAGTGGTTGGTGGGTCATGTCGTCCATAAATAGCCCTTTTCAATCTATCCCAGGCATGTACGATAGGATTCATGTCTGGAGAACATGCTTGCCACTCTAGTCGAACGATGTTGTTGTTCTAAAGGGTGGCATTCACAGGTGTGCACGATGGGGGCACGAACTGTCGTCCATGAAGACGAATGCCTCGCCATTATGCTGCCGATATGGTTGCACTGTCGGTCGGAGGATGGCATTCATGTATCATACAGCCGTTACGGCGCCTTCCATGACCACCAGCGGCGAACGTCAGCCCCACATAATTCCACCCCAAAAAAGCAGGCACCCTCCACCTTGCTGCACTCGCTGGACAGTGTGTCTAAGGCGTTCAGCCTGGCCGGGTTGCCCCCAAACACCTCTCTGATGAATGTCTGGTTGAAGGCAAAAGCGACACTCATCGGTGAAGAGAACGTGATGCCAATCCTGAGCGGTCCATTCGGCATGTTGTTGAGCCCATCTGCGCTGCATGGTGTCGTGGTTGGAAAGATGGACCTCGCCATGGGCATCAGGAGTGAAGTTGCGCATCATACAGCCCATTGCGCACAATTGGAGTCCTAACACGACGTCCAGTGGCTGCACGAAAAGCATTATTCAACATGGTGCGTTGCTGTCCTAATCCGTAGGTAGCGGTCATCCATTGCAGTAGTGGCCCCTTGGGCGGCCTGAGAGAGGTATATCATCAACAGTTCCTGTCTCTCTGCATCTCCTGTATATCCGAACAACATCGCTTTGGTTCATTCCGAGACGCCTGGTCACTTCCCTTGCTGAGAGCCCTTCCTGGCACAAAGTAACAATGCGGACGCGATCTAATCGCGGTATTGACCATCTAGGCATGATCGAACTACAGACAACAAGAGCCGTCTACCTCCTTCCTAATGGAATGACATGAACTGATCGGCTGTTGGACCCCCCTCCGCTAATAGGCGCTACTCATGCATGGTTGTCTACATATCTGGGCAGGTTTAGTGACATCTCTGAACAGTCAAAGGGACTGCGTCTTTGAGACAATATCCACAGTCAACATCTGTCTTCAGGAGTTCTGGGAACGGGGGTGATACAAAACTATTTTTGATGTATGTATTATGTAACAGTGAATCTGCAATTATTGAGTGTGTAGTATGTGTTAGTTAAAGTAATTGATTTCTGACAGAAAATTTTGTAATATATATATATATATATATATATATATATATATATATATATATATATATATATATATATATATATATATATAGCAAAATGATTTATTAAAATAATAAAATTTTATAATATGTGTATGTTTCTGACAAATACAACGTTTATTGAAAGCTGGTTCATGCTTAGCTTACTTGTATTTGTAATATATAAAAGATGTAGGGAAGACCCTCCGCAACGATACTGGCATGGCGTGATGTAAAAGGTGGTTTTGGCGGTCGAACTGGGGGGCTCTTTGCTGTGACTAGTACGCAGTATGTGGCTAGCCGTAGCACGGTACTCTTCGACGGTGCTAAGAGACGCAATTGGAAGCTGCTTTACAAAGGAATGTTGCCCTGCTATGGATCTGGCTATTATTTGGTATTCTCGGCAAAAAGGAATGGCTACGCCAAGAACAGATTTTATAGAGCGTTCCAAAATCAAGTGCCTTGAGTACAGTTAGGTGCCATGTCGCTTGCCACCAAAACTTCGCCACTGCTTTACTAACTTGATACATGCGGCGTGTGTATGGGGATGGACCACTTAATTTGTGTGTGTGGTTTTAATAATAAAGCAAATGCTATAAATATTTGTCCAGAAGCATCTCTTCTATTCTAATCACGAACCTATGCAGGTTCCTGATCTAAAGTGCTACTAAATCCGAGTATCCTGTTTTAAATGAACAATTCTGGCACAAGAGTGTTTCAAAGTGATATTTATTGTCAAGAGTAAAAAGAGCAGTAAAAGTTGAAGCTAAAAACACAAAAGTGAAGTTAGATTGGATTTGGCTGAAGTACTCTCAGTTTATTGCAAAGTATAGTTTTGCAAGAATACAGTGCCAGATTGAGTAAATGTTATTGTCTAAAATACCTGCTTCTTAGGTGGTACAAAAGGCAAATAAGTTAAGCTTATTTTAAAAATGATGTTGTCTTGATTTCTGTGTTGAATTTTTTGTCTTGGCAAAGTAAATTATGAACTACTCCAAGTGAAGTGAAGGATTAGCTTTGTTTGAATTAGTCTTTTTTATTGGAATAATCGTGGAGCTCGACTAGTGTAATTCTACTAGTTTATGGGTCCCCATCATATTCTCCACATATTAGAAAGGTGATAGGACTATTACTAAGGAAAACTGATGTATGTAGAGGAGTATAAACAGTCTATTTATGATATTATTTATCTTTGTGTTTTTTTTTTCATGTCAGTTAAGAGAGAAGCCCCTCATGTCCAAAAGTAGTTCCGCACTTCATGCAATAACATTTCACTATTGGTTACGTAATGACCTTGAGTGTAGTTAGTATTACCTTGGTGAAAATCTGCTTTCCGTAATTACTGGCGTGTGTGTTATTGATAACTGCTGCTACACACAGCTCAGAGGGCCCTTTATTAGTTTGTATCCTGTGCGCTATTCAAAGGGAAATATCAACGAAAGTAACTTTAATAACCAATGTTCAAGTTTCTTAAACATATATTTTCAAATTAATGTGTCTAATTGGGCTGGGGACCGTTCATTTTTTCAGTCACGTATGATTTTTACTAATTTCATTAACTCCCAAGGTTAAAGTCCGTTTAGCCTCTCTGTTAATTTCACCATATTCAAAATTATATTCCGATGCCTTTGTCCATTAGATACACGCGGCGTCAAAATTCGAAAGCTTGTCACATGCGAGCGGCGTTCTTATCGGTGTATTTTGATCGTGCCTTTGACAGGATCAACCATGATTTCCTTGACTCGACCATGCGACGCATGGCGATAGCACAGGATTTTATTATCGTCATCATGCGCCTCCTTCGCGGCGCTTCCTCCACGGTGAGAGTAAATGGCAGGGAGGTAGGACCGATTCCTATTTGCAGCTCAGTTCGGCAAGGATCTCCCTTGTCGATGCTACTGTTTACAATAGCGCTCGAACCACTGATGCAGACTCTTAGACGGACTCTAACAGGCGTCCGACTCCGTGCGAGCTCCTTCACGTGTCGTGCATATGCCGACGACTTGATGATACTCCTCCGGTCGGAGAACGAAGTCAGTCAAGTGGTTAACCTTCTTACTACGTACGCAGTAGCTACGGGAAGCAGGGTCAACATGAATAAAACCAAGATCATGCACATCGGTCGAGGGCTGGACGATCTGCACAGTCCGTTTACGACGGTGGACATCTTGCGATGCTTAGGTGTATTGTTCACCCGATCGCTACGGCAATCAGCGGCGGCGAGCTATCGACGTCTCCTCCAGAACGTCCGACTGCACATACGCAACAATTCAATCCGAACGCACGACCTGCTCCAAAGGGTGGACTACACTAACGTTCACCTAGCCTCGCGACTACCGCACCTGGCACAGGTACTGCCAATGCCACATGGTGTTGCTGACAGATTAATGGAGGCCTTTGGATACTATGTGAGCCAAGGAACGGTGTTTAAGATCAAATACGAGACTTTAACTCTCCCAAACCATTCTAGAGGACTTAACCTCACGGATGTGCGGAACAAGGCTCTAGCTCTATACCTGCGAGCGACGCTACGCACTTGGAACCAACAGCAACACGCCATCACGTCGGCCATCCTGGATGTGCTTTTTCCCGCGTCCTTTGAACCACCGGTGGCGGTAGGCACAATCTCGCCCTCTTTTTCTCACGTCGCGCGAATTTTTATTGATTTGAGTTATTTTCAGTTACAGATGCCTTCTACAAGAATCCCCACTACCCGTGAGATATATCGATACCTACGGCGTCATCATGGCAGCAATGTTGTCGAACTTAAACACCCAACACGAAACTGGCGACAGATTTGGCGAACTGTCCATACACCTCTCCTCATCACAGCAGCGCGATCGTCATGGTATACATCAATCAACCGGAAGACAGTCAACCGCCAACGATTGTACGACATTCGCATGGTAGATAGCCCGCTCTGCCTTATATGTGGCATGCAGGACACCGACGAACATTCTCTGCAGTGTGGTGAGGCAAATGATGTTTGATGGCTGACATAACGCATCATGGCCCTTCTCTGACGCACCGACGAATCAATGATCACGACGGACGCTTTATTTTTTCCTGACGCTGTCTTTTTCCCCTCACAAAAAACTTCGGCAATCCGATGGATTGGAGGACACGCATCGCACTACGTGCTCTCGCGGACCTTGATATCGGGCATGGAGTATTGGCATTATCTACTAGAACAACACGAAATCATCCGACGCCACTCTACAATATAAAACTCATTTTGCGAACTTTCCAGGCCGCATGTTTCATAAGCCCCCGAAGCGGTGGGGAGTCCCAGGTTTACGTTGTTTCGAGGGATAGGATGTACTGTCTGTGAAGTGACGAGGATGTCACTTCAGCCCTATATTTCTTTCCCTTCTTTTTTATATATGATTTTTCTTTTGGGACATTAAAATTAAATCAATAAATCAAATATTATTGTTACTAACAAAAAAATTACAATGTACGATGTTTCCTTCCTGTTGCCTCTCCCTTATTTATCCTGTCAGGAGACCGGGACACCTTGGTCAGGACTTCAAATACGACCCCTGCCCACTCTGCCCCCTGACTGTCATTACCTAAAACAAAAAAAACAAAAAAGATGGATAGAGCGTCTTCCCTGTAAGCAGGTAAGCAGGAGATCCCTGGTTTTCAACTGTCTCCGTTCCCAAAAAAAAATCTCTAGAGCACTTGCCCGCGAAAGGCAAAGGTCCCGAGTTCGAGTCTCGGTCCAGCACACAGTTTTAATCTGCCAGGAAGTTTCATATCAGCGTACACTCCGCTGTAGAGTGAAAATTTCATTCTATGAGAATGAAATACTTATCACAGTACATTCCGTTTTTATATAATGCTCCAAAATTACTTAAACGAAATCCCAAAAGATTCATACCAGTATCGGAACACAGATTCTTTTCTATTTATTTATTTATTTTGCCGAAGAGCTGTAGTGCTATTCCTTGTTCGATCTTTTGGTTTCAACTTCGTAGTAGTGATGCCACATTTCATCTCATGTTACAGTTCCTTCCACTTCTGAAGAAATCTTCGACAGTATAAAATGGTGCAAGATGTTCGAAATACTGAGAAACATAAGGGTAAGACAGAGAAACTGGTGATATAAAATACTTCAGAAATCAACAGGGAACAATAAGAATGGAAGACCAAGAAAGAAGTGCTCGGTTTACAAATATCTGTCAGAGAGAAACGTAGTCTTTCGGCTCTACTTTTAACTCAATGCATCGAGATAGCAATGATGGAAATAATAGAAAGGTTCAAGAGCTGAATTAAAATTCAAGGTGAAATGATATCAGTGATAAGATTGCTGATGACATTGCTATCCTCAGTGAAAGTGAAGAAGAATCGCAGAATCTGTACAGACAGGAGAAATTTCGGCAACTGCCGCATTCGTGCAATGAAGGAATTCACTGTCGACAAATGAAAATTTGTACCAAGGCCGGGAGTGGAATTCAGGTCTGCTGTTTACTAGACACAGTTTTGGTAACCATCTACACCACCTAGGCACACTGGTTAGGCACAACTGCACGGATTAATCAAGCATGCGCCGCCCCCCCACCCCCCACCCCCCACTGGTCAAATTCCCATTTGGCGCACACTACTAGAGTAGCGTCCCCTAGCCCTTCTCCTTTTTGCTCGTTCTATCACGCGAAGTCCCTCAAGAGGTCGGGCAATGAGTGTTGTGCGCTGAATGACCATGTTAGCCTTCATGGTGATTATATATCTATGTAGATATAATTACAAGATCTGTTGAATGAAATGAACAGTCTAATGAGCACAAAATATGGATTGAGAGCAAATCGACGAAAGACAAATGTAATGAGAAGCAACAAAAATGAGAGCAGCGAGGAACTTAACATCAAAATTGTTAGTCACGATGTCGATGAAGCCCAGGCGAAGAGAAGTCTGCTAGTATCAAAAATAGACCCTAATTTGAGGACTAAATCTCTAAAAATGTACATCTCGAGTACAACAATGTATGGTAGTAAAACACGGACTGTGGGAAAATCGGAACGGAAAAGGTCGAGGCATTTGTGATGTGATGCTACAGAAGGATGTTGAAAATTAGGTGGACTGATAAGGTGAGAAATGAGAAGGTTCTCCGCAGAATATACGAGGAAAAGGATATATGGAAAACACTCTCAATAAAAAGGATGATAGGGCATGTGTCAAGACATCAGGGAACAACTTACATGGTACAGGAAGGAGCTTTGGAGGGTAGAAACCGTCAAAGAAACAAGAGATTGGAATACATCCAGGAAATAAATGGGAACTAACTGTAAATGCTAGTCTGAGATGAAAAAGTTGGTACAGGAGACAAACTCGTGTAGAGTCGCATAGAACCAGTCCGGAGACCTGGAAACGCCGCGAATGTTCGTTACAGGCATGAACGCGACGATATCTCTGTTCATCAGGCAACTGACATGACAGCCATCTTGCACCCACTTTATTGGGTGACAGTACATCAAGAATAATATTTTGTACTGAATGAAGATTAATTTGCAAAACAGATTTTATTACGTTTACAATAAAACGCCATTTTTCTTTTCACAAGTTCGTAGTGGTCGAAATTTTTAGGCCATTAGAATTGGTACAAGGTGGTAATAAACTATAAACATCGTCAACGCATTGCAGGTAAGTTGTGCTGAGAAATAACTGTTGACAAAAAAATTCGATGCGATGCGCCGTTTCCGAGTTAATTACCATTGAAGTTAGCCTATCTGGCGGTTGCACGCGCAAATTCAAGAGGCTGCCAGATACGATTACTTTCAGTTGTTCTCATAGCGTAGATGATGGCGCATAAGACTGCTTAACCTTTGACTCGTATTGGAGCTCGTATTGGAGCTTCGATGTTATGAAGCCAAATGTAAAGGACGTTTGGCGCCAGTGTCTCTGGCGGGCCGTTTGAATTTGGGAGCGCGTAACGGCTTGATTGGCTAATTTCAATACTAGTTAACTCGGAAAGAGCGCAACGTATCGAATTTTTTCTTAACATCTGTTTCCCAGCACAACCTGTCCTTTACAAGTTTTTTCACACTATTTCTGACCACTCTGTATATGAAACTGCACTTGGGTTCGGCATTCAATAAATATGATTATGAGAGCCATCACGAAGAATTTTATGAGTCATCATACATACTTGCTTGTAGAAAATAAATATACAAATTACATTTATACTTAAGAAAAGGAAATAATAATTTGCCCATTAAGAACTGCAAACTTCTCACGGTCGTTACCAGCATGTTTAAATGAGAGAAACGGAAGTGACAAGCGATCTTACATATGGGCGAGAGGGAGGGAGAGAGAGAGAGAGAGAGAGAGAGAGAGAGAGAGAGAGAGAGAGGGGGGGGGGAGAGAGAAAGAGACAGAGGCAGAAGGAGAAAGGGATGTAGTGCATTTTTAGCGAGCGGTGATAGCTCTGTTGCTGGCGGAACTGACGGAGCATTCTGGTCGGTCAGCGGCCACTCGTAGCAGCGTGAAGGTAGCGGGCGAGCGTCCAGGACACGGCTGGCCTCGTTTCCCGTGGGCTGGCTGCTAATGTGCGGCGGACAGTGCGTCTGTCTGCCTGCTAGCACGCTGGTTGTCCGGCCGCCACACCGGCCAACAAGTATCGCTGTTGCCGTCCCTAACACCAAATTTTTCTTTGTTATCTGCCTGAGATATTTTTACTGAATTATAATGTTCTAGAATGCGCTGATTTCAGAAGTGATGTCCATTTATTTCCTATCACGTAAGTTTTTTTTTTTTTTTTTTTTTTTTGCAAATTCAAACACGAAAAATTGGTAAATGCACTCGTTTATTCAAAATCATCGAACTTTATATTTTTTTTACAACCAATGAAATATTATTAAGAGCCATATAGTAACAATATTATACTTATTCATGTTTTTTATGAAACCTTTTCTTCTATTCCTTAATACTTCGCCGAGTCCTTTTCCGATTTCCATCTTTAGTTTCCCGCTTAAGCATCCAACAGTTGTCAGCAAGCATAGTGACCTCACATCTTCATTGGTACCTTCTCTCGATATCACGGACATCCTCCCCCTGTTCTTCACTGTAAGCTCCCAGATTTTCAGGAAAACTGGCTAAGTGGGAGTGTAAAAAATGGAACTTCAAGCTCAACTCGCAGCCTTGAGCTTCTCATGCTGCTAGCATCCGTTGAACAATGGTTTTGTAGTCAGGCTCCTTAGTATTTCCCAAAAACTTCCGCACTACATCCTTGAACGATACCCAAGCTTCTTTTTCCTTCTCATTCATACTTTCCTCAAAGAGGGTGTAAGTTAAAAGTTTTCTTATGTCGGGGCCAGTGGAAACTCCCTCTTTCATCTTTGCTTCTGACATCTTCGAGAATTTCGTACATAGATATTTAAAACAGTCCCCATCCTTTGGCGGCGATTTTACAAATTGCTTCATCAACCCCAATTCGATATGGCGAGGGGGAACAAAGTAACAAAGTAGTATTGATACCATTTTGGTGTCCAGGTTTTAAGTTTCTCGGGATGGCCAATCGCTCTACTATCCCACAAGCATAAGAAGCATGGGTATTTAGTATAGCCTGCCTGCTGACCCAAGGGCATAGTGAGTATTTTGGAGTCCCCACAAACCATCCATTTACGGTCCTGATATTTGATTTTTTCCAGGATAATGGCCAAATTGTTATAGTTTTCGTCCATGTGCACAGAATGTCCCATCGGAAGCGGTTAAAAATTTATTTCCATTGCTCAATAATAATACTTTACGACTAGTTTTGGATGTATCAATGAATAGCCGCCATTCAGATAAGTCATACTGCATGTCAAAGTAATGCGTCAGTCTTTCCATATAATTGCGAAAAACTAAATTTCCTTCTTTTGAGAAAAACTGGGTAAATTCTTTGCCTCTGTGTCTGTACCATGAAAATGAGGTGCAAGATGATAAAAGGATTTTATTTTTAGTATAGAATCTAACAGTTCGGCTGCATCTTTTGAAAGACCTAAATTTCTTACTAGATCATTGAGGTCACTTTGAGAAAATAATTGAGGCCTTTCGTCTTCGTCTGCAGAAAAATCTGAACTTGATTCACTCTGAGGAGGCAATGTAACTTCGTCCTCCAACTCACTCGGATATTCATCCAAACTGGAAGGTGGCTGTGGGATAGGTATTTTAGAGCTATGGGGCACTGAACGTATAACTAAGTCAACGTTAGTATAACTTAGGCTTCTTTGTTTTTTGAATTGAATCCCTTTAAGTCAACTGAACGGCAGTAGCAATCGGTGGTATGGTTTCTCTGCTCACGCCATGTCATAGGAATTCCAAATCGAAATGCATTTTTCTTAATCTTAAACCACAAACGAAGATCTTCTTCACTTCTTCTACACACCTTATGCGGGGCCCATGGTTTATTTTGATCACCAAGTTTTAATTTAAAGAAAGCAAAATAAAGTTTCCTTACAAATTCACTTATGTTTCTCTGTTGACTTTTAAAAGCGTATTCGCCACAGATATAACAAAAACTGTTCGGAGAAATAAAACAACCTCTTGTAGCCATGACTAGACAGAAACTACAGCACTGTTCACTTGAATAGCAATATGTCTACTGAGAGTTTCTCTTTATTTCGTGCTAGATACAAATCGTCATTTGCCTTGTCGCAACACGATAAAACTGAACAATAAGATTGTTTGCGTTTGCAACTGGCGCCCAGGAGTTCACGGTTATACCTGTGAGTGCTAACAAAGAATAGTTCACATTGTAAATTTTTAAATTTACGTTTATCTTATCAATTACAAATTATATAATTTTTAACAATAATTAAATTAAAAAACAAATAGGTTTATTACTAATGAACATAAGTATTGAAATATACATAAAAGCTATGTGATAGAATTTTTTGAATATTCTTCCTCCTTTTTGGGCAGTAAAAATCTGTAAGAAAATGTTAAAAAATCATATGCAGTTTTTTTAGTCGCAGACCTGGGTAGCGTTCCAAGGCGATCTCTTTGCATCCTCCAGAGCTACAATATGTCCATGGAAGTGGTCATATGTTCAATTGTCTGGCACATATTCTTCTTCTGACCAATCAATTTATTGTTCACTGTTATTGTTAGACGTGTTTGTGCCCCCACAATTTCCAAATTCTCACGGTAAGCAGGGAGGAACACAAGCATACCTTGTTTCTGGTAGAATTCCTTTGCTGGGCAAGCCGTAAAACACCAGTTTCCATATCCACAGAGCACTTAAAATCGATAATCACCATCCCGCAAACATGGAACAAGACATGAAAATGATCAGAATAAGCAACCACAGGAAATGACCCATAACAGTACTAGAAAACTTCACATCCAGAAAGCCATTGCGAAGAGCAAGCATGTGATAAACGACCAGACATACAACAATACAGAATTGATAAAAGTATGACAAAAGTCATGGGATAGTGGTACGCACATATACGGATAGCGGTAGTATCACGCCCACAAGGTATAAAGGCGCAGTGCATTGGCAGAGGTGTCATTTGTGCTCACGTGATTCATGTAAAAAGGTTTCCGACTTCATTAGCGCCCCACTATGGAAATTAATAAACTTCGAACATAGAATGTTACTTGGACCTAGACGCCTGAGGCAATAGATATCGGAAATCGTTAGGTAATTCAGTGTTCTGAGGTCCACAGGATCAAAAATGTGCCGACAATACGAAATGCCAGACATTACTTCTCATCAAGGGCAATGCAGCGGCCTACGGCCTTCATTTAACGACTGTGAGCAGCATTGTTAGCACAGAATGATGTCAGTGTAACAGACAATCAACAATCCGTGAAATAACAGCAGAAATCAATGTAGGATGTACGGCGAACGCGTCCGTTAATGCAGTGCAGCGAAATGTGGCGTTTATGGAGTATGGCAGCAGATTACAGACACGAGTGCCTTTACTGACAGCAAGACATCGCCTGCAGAGCCTCTTCTGGGCTCGTGACCATATTGGTTGGAAACTGGGCGAATGGAGGTACGTGGTCTGGTCCGAAAGGTCCAAATTTCGGTTGGTAAGAGCTGATGTTAGGGTTAGAATGTGACGTAGATCCCATGAAGCCACAGACCCGAGTTGTCAAAAAGGTGGCTCTATTATGATGTGGGATGTGTTTGTGTGGAATGGATTGGGTCCTCTGGTCCAGCTGACTAGTAACGGTTATGTTCGGCTTCTTGGAGACTATTTTCAGCCATTCATGGACTTCATGCTCCCAAACAACAACGGAAGTTTTGGTGATGACAGTGCACCACAGTTGTTCGCAATTGCTTTGAAGAACATTCTGGACATTTGGAGTAAATGATTTGGCTGTCACTTTCAGGTCTTCAGAAGCTTTTTAGTTGTACGTCATGCTCCATTATACGTTGAAACGTCCCCTTGGAAAAATTATACACGACTGTGCTTAAACTGACAAACAATATTTTTTAGCGCAACGCAATCTGACTTCCAAAAATCCCTACAAAAAAAAATGGGCCTGACTAACATTAACAAATACGTTTCACAAATCGCTTACCTCACAAAAATCTTGGTTACTCGAACTACTGCAATATAGCGAGCGCCACTGCTGCTAGCTAAACAAAAGATTCAAACTACGGAAGGCACTAACTACTGATAGGCACAGTTACCAAATGAAAGATTTTAATAGAGAACAAACAATGTATTTACCTTAATGGTCATATGGTCATTATATATACACTCCTGGAAATGGAAAAAAGAACACATTGACACCGGTGTCTCAGACCCACCATACTTGCTCCGGACACTGCGAGAGGGCTGTACAAGCAATGATCACACGCACGGCACAGCGGACACACCAGGAACCGCGGTGTTGGCCGTCGAATGGCGCTAGCTGCGCAGCATTTGTGCACCGCCGCCGTCAGTGTCAGCCAGTTTGCCGTGCCATACGGAGCTCCATCGCAGTCTTTAACACTGGTAGCATGCCGCGACAGCGTGGACGTGAACCGTATGTGCAGTTGACGGACTTTGAGCGAGGGCGTATAGTGGGCATGCGGGAGGCCGGGTGGACGTACCGCCGAATTGCTCAACACGTGGGGCGTGAGGTCTCCACAGTACATCGATGTTGTCGCCATTGGTCGGCGGAAGGTGCACGTGCCCGTCAACCTGGGACCGGACCGCAGCGACGCACGGATGCACGCCAAGACCGTAGGATCCTACGCAGTGCCGTAGGGGACCGCACCGCCACTTCCCAGCAAATTAGGGACACTGTTGCTCCTGGGGTATCGGCGAGGACCATTCGCAACCGTCTCCATGAAGCTGGGCTACGGTCCCGCACACCGTTAGGCCGTCTTCCGCTCACGCCCCAACATCGTGCAGCCCGCCTCCAGTGGTGTCGCGACAGGCGTGAGTGGAGAGACGAATGGAGACGTGTCGTCTTCAGCGATGAGAGTCGCTTCTGCCTTGGTGCCAATGATGGTCGTATGCGTGTTTGGCGCCGTGCAGGTGAACGCCACAATCAGGACTGCATACGACAGAGGCACACAGGGCCAACACCCGGCATCATGGTGTGGGGAGCGATCTCCTACACTGGCCGTACACCTTTGGTGATCGTCGAGGGGACACTGAATAGTGCACGGTACATGCAAACCGTCATCGAACCCATCGTTCTACCATTCCTAGACCGGCAAGCGAACTTGCTGTTCCAACAGGACAATGCACGTCCGCATGTATCCCGTGCCATCCAACGTGCTCTAGAAGGTGTAAGTCAACTACCCTGGCCAGCAAGATCTCCGGATCTGTCCCCCATTGAGCATGTTCGGGACTGGATGAAGCGTCGTCTCACGCGGTCTGCACGTCCAGCACGAACGCTGGTCTAACTGAGGCGCCAGGTGAAAATGGCATGGCAAGCCGTTCCACAGGACTACATCCAGCACCTCTACGATCGTCTCCATGGGAGAATAGCAGCCTGCATTGCTGCGAAATGTTGATATACACTGTACTAGTGCCGACATTGTGCATGCTCTGTTGCCTGTGTCTATGTGCCTGTTGTTGTGTCAGTGTGATCATGTGATGTATCTGACCGCAGGAATGTGTCAATATAGTTTCCCCTTCCTGGGACAATGAATTCACGGTGTTCTTATTTCAATTTCCAGGAGTGTATATATATATATATATATATATATATATATATATATATATATATATATATATATATCAGTTCATGACACCAATTCTTACAAGTTTCAAAACTCCGCCATCTCTCTTCCAACGTCCATCACTGCTGGCGGCTCACCTCCAACTGCGCAACGCTACGCGCTGTTAGCATCCAGCTGCCGCTGCCCGACACTAAAATGACAGACAACAATGCAAACTAGCCACAGACTGCGCACAGCACAGCCAGTGACTTTTCATACAGAGCCCTATGTGGCGTTACCAATAAGAAAACCTAAACAGCCGACTTACATAGCCCCCATGCTCCACACAAAAAAATTTTTACAAATTGTTTTGGGCAGTGGCCAATAATGATTTGATAAAATTTTTCATAATTACTATAACAAAGATATCAAATGCACACACTTATTGGTACAATGTTGGTCAGAAGCTAAAATTTTCTCACAGTCCATAAAGACAGTCCTGATCGTTCATCACAGTAAAATTGCAGCGTTTTTTTTTTTTTTTTTTCAAAGTCTGAGCAATCAAAGAAATTGCACTTGGAAGTAGTGGATTTCTAAGCAGTCTTGAAGAAGTAGTGTTGTCCTTCCAACGAAAGACAGTGCTGACTCTTGACATGCAGACAGGTAATGGGCCACAGCAGAGTCAGTCGACGTTGAAGACTATCGGTAGGTAGGTCATCACAGAGAAGACCCACTGTAGTCCTGGTAGAGATTACTGTTGGTGGGCCACCAGAGGTGCAGACCCACTGCAGTCCTTGTAGAAATAATGGTATTGGTGGGTCATCAAAGGTATAGATCCACTGTAGTCCTTGTAGAGATGGCCAGCAGCCATCAGTTTGACTGTGCAGGCGCAAAATTACCATTGAAGAGTCTTGCGGATAATATAGCAAGTCCATAACCACCACTTGTGCACTCACAAAAATTGTTTTTGAAATGTCCTTACAACCAGCAATGCTGTTATCCAGTCCCTTACTGAATTATTAACACACGTGCAAACACTAACAGTCCCTACTTCTCACATATTGTCCATATACTATGACCAACAGAAACGTGTGCAGTGAAATGTAATTTACAAAATACTTAATTTGATGAACTGGTGTCAATTACAATTTCATAACATAAGAATACAATAACAAAGGTACAAAATACATCTTTAAAGAACATAACAATACAGATAACATTTGCAGCAGTACAGGCTTTACAAAAGAATCGAAGTAGCAAATACATCAGTGTTACAAAAATTACGACATAAGTACATACATAAAAGATCAGAATAACTTTTGAAACATCAGCTTCACACATGAGCATTAGAACAAAACACAATAAATAATGTGTAAACATCTTTACTAAGTAAATAACATGTTATTAATGGAAATTATATTTGAGGATAGCAGTATTCCTCATCATAGTGAATGTAGCTTAGTATTAGAAGAGAAAAAATTCTATGAACAGTACACAGAGACAGGAAGAAAACAAATACACAAGGGTACACAAACTCATAGTGAGATAACACAAGAGGAAAGGGCAGGGTTTGTTTTCAGTGTAACATTTGGTACTGCAGTCCAACCCAAAACTTCATTCTGTAGATCTTTCGTCATATCTCAACATTTGTTCCACCAAAAATATCCTACCCAAGCATGCTTTCTGTATTTTCTTCACATCCTATTTCAAAAATAGTTTTTATCCACTGTACTCTACTTTTTTTTGGGCAAACCATTTTCTTATGGCTTCTCAATGCTTTTCTTTCAATTCATCATAGTTAGTTTCTTATATAGTCTACCCCCTCTTAAGCTCGTCCCCTTGGAAAAATTATACACGACTGTGCTTAAACTGACACACAATATTTTTTAGCGCAACGCAATCTGACTTCCAAAAATCCTACAAAAAAAATGGGCCTGACTAACATTAACAAATACGTTTCACAAATCGCTTACCTCACAAAAATCTTGGTTACTCGAACTACTGCAATATAGCGAGCGCCACTGCTGCTAGCTAAACAAAAGATTCAAACTACGGAAGGCACTAACTACTGATAGGCACAGTTACCAAATGAAAGATTTTAATAGAGAACAAACAATGTATTTACCTTAATGGTCATTATATATATATATATATATATATATATATATATATATATATATATATATATATATCAGTTCATGACACCAATTCTTACAAGTTTCAAAACTCCGCCATCTCTCTTCCAACGTCCATCACTGCTGGCGGCTCACCTCCAACTGCGCAACGCTACGCGCTGTTAGCATCCAGCTGCCGCTGCCCGACACTACAATGGCAGACAACAATGCAAACTAGCCACAGACTGCGCACAGCACAGCCAGTGATTTTTCATACAGAGCGCTATGTGGCGTTACCAATAAGACTAAACAGCCTACTTACAACGTTCATTACTCATCACATGCTAACATTCTAGGGAGAATAAGTTGCAAATACCCCAAAGGTTTGCCAAAAAGAAAATTACAAACAGTTTTGCCGCAAGTGTATATTTTTACTGCTGACATACCTGTTTGTAATTTTAGTTTTGACAAATCCATCTGCATCTCTATTTTTCACAAAATTGTGTAGAATGTGCAGCATACACTCTACCGAAATTTTAACACAGCACGAGTAATGAGCACACAGTGGAGGATGACGTACAACTAAAAAAGTTTTTGGAGATCTGAAGATGACGAGGTTACCTGTCGTAACCAGTCAATAAAAATTATCTTCGAACGCGATCTTGGTAAAAAAAATTTCCTTGAAGTATCTACAGATAGATTCCTCTCGTTTCTCATTATGAGAAAGACGTCATAAAATCGAAGGATACAAATATCCCAAGCTAATGTCCCCTACGAGGTGTCCTAATACTTCTGAATGGATGGTGTGCTACCGCTTGAGACGGATGTTGTCGCACACATCTCCTGAATCTGCATCCCTAACCGAGGCGAGCGCCTAGTTGAGACCATCGACCCAGTTCCGGCCAGCGAGCAGGAAACGCGGAGCCATTAAGATGGCAGCAGCCGCTGTAACGGGCCGGATATTTCTCCTGCGCACCAGCTGCTGACAATGCGCCTTATTCCGTGGCTCCTCTAACCGCTACTGTTGGCCTCTGTTCTTCATTGGCAAGCTAGTTCGCAGCTCCCATAAAGCATATCAAGTGGGACTTTGCGTCTTCCGGATTTCTGTGCAGCCTTCGTTGTCCTCTCTCTCCGTGCACTTTAATGTGTCGCTATTTAATCTCCGTTCGTCAAGTTAACATGCGTCTTCACATTTGAAGGAACCGTCTCTGAATTGAAAGAGGAGAGACAGTGGTATGTAAATTAAGATCCTGTGACGGGTCATAAACTAAAAGGAACTTCGTAGTCCTAAGAGGTCACTTAAACTACAACAGTCACGTGTCTGGTGGGAAAGAAATATGTCTAAACAGAATGTCCTAGAAGGTAATCAAGCAACAGGAATATGACTGGAACGATCATTCTGTTACGTCGGTGCCATTTGTTACTTTATATACATAAAAAATTATATATATATTTTATATTTTTATTTTTAATTTATCAGCATGAATTTTTCTTTTGTTAGAGAATGATTCTTTCTCTCAGGGATATTATCTTTTCTTATAACTTTTACTTACGTGCATAAGTAAATATGAGATAGATTCTTGAAAGCCGCTGCTATTCATGTACCAACTTTAGATTTTGAACGTGATGACTAAAATATAGTTGCCGTTAACTGAATTCAATGTAATTTTGTTAATTTCTATTTAGTGATTGCAAACCAAGGCTTGAGAGAATTTCGATTGTTGCCGTGAAGCGGCCGAGATAAAATTTACTGAACTCACGGAATCTGTATAATTTTAAAAAAGTGAACTTTAAAGTAAATTAATTATCTGTTGCAATTTAAAAACGTTCTTACAACGAAATCTCTCGCATTTAGAGTTACTGTTAACACTTTAAAAAGATAAATTAATAATACGGCGCGTAATGGCCGACCAGAGGCTGCATCAGAAGTTGAGCTTCCCGCAGCGCAAATTACTGAAAAAAAGGCTTATTAAAAATAATTATCCGCTGCGACCATTTGAGGTGACAACTATTACAAAGAAATTCATTTTCTGATAACAATAATTAGTTTATTTTAGCATAATACCGAATAACTTACATAAAATATGTGTAGCCGCACAATGGCTGCCTTCCGTATCGTGAAACAAAACAGTGTGTGTGCCATAAAATACGTCCTTCCTCCTCGGCCTAACAATCGCGTCTCTTTTTGATTCTATTTTATTTACATAGACATATTTTAAATAAAGAAGCTACACTTAAATTATCGCTGCATATCAGTTGTTTCAAGAACATTAATTGTATCTTTTATACTAAGTATATTCATAAAATACGTTAACTACAACCGATAGAAATGTCAATATTTATACGACGTACCGTCACAATTCGAAGAAAAAATGTCGGGTAAGCATGGGCTCTAAAGTGCGTACCTGCAGAGACTGAGCACCTGATCATCTTCGCTACGGTGAAAGGTATCTCTTCCAATGATCTTGCATTTTAGAGAATATGTTTATTAGACAATTTTTTTCTTATTTTGGCCCTTGCTACCTCCTACAAAAACGTGGAGAGCAAAGAAGTTGCTGTAGAAGAGATCTGTTTCACAGTATCGAAGATGATGAGATGCTCGTAGCTCTTAAAGTATGCTTTTTACAGCCATTGTTACTAGAAATTTTTGCTTCGATTGATTACTCCTGTTATATCCCTAAATATTGACAGTGCCTCCTGGGTCACACAGTATAGTGTTAATCCGAAACACAGTGGCAAAATTACATAGTGTTCATGCATATACACGGAGAATCATAGTATAAGATATCCGTGGTCTACAGTGGCTTGTTACAGAGTAACTACAACGAATTGCATTTCAGCAGCTCTTGCAACGGTGAATTCCGCTTGACTTGTCTGACTACTATAATACACACATCAAAAAAAGTTTTTCATCACCCCAGTTACCAGAACTCCTGAAGATAGATGTTGACTATGGATATTGTATCACAGACACAGTCCCTTCGACTGTTCAGAGATGTCACTAAACCCACCCAAAGATGTAAACAACCATTCATGAGTAGCGCCTATTAGACGGAAGGGGTCCGACAGCCGATCAGTTCCATTGTAGTTCAACCATGCCCAGACGGTCAATGCCTCGCGTTCGATCGGGTGCGCATTGTTACTTTGTGCCAGGAAGGGCTCTCAAGAAGGAAAGTGTCCAGGCGTCTCGCAGTGAACCAAAGCGATGTTATTCTGACATGGAGGGGATACAGAGAGACAGGAACTGTCGATGACATGCCTCGATCGGGTCGCCCAAGGGCCACTACTGCAGTGGATGACCTATACCTACGGATTACGGCTCGGAGGAATCCTGACAGCAACGCTACTATGTTGAGTAATGCTTTTCGTGCAGCCACAGGACATCGTGTTACGACTCAAATTGTGTCCAATAGGCTGAATGATGCTCAACTTCACTCCCAACGTCCATGGCGAGGTCCATCTTTACAACCACGACACCTTGCACCGCCGTACAGATGGGCTTAACAACATGACTAATGGATCTCTCAGGATTGGCATCACGTTCTCTTCACCGATGGGTGTCGCTTATGCCTTCAGCCACACAATCGTCGGAGACGTGTTTGGAGGCAACCTGGTCAGGCTGATGTGAATGCCATCCTCCGACCGATTGTGCAACCATGTCAGGCAGCATACTGAAGAGGCATTTGTCTTCATGGACGGCAGTTCGAGCCTCCGTCGTGCACATCTTGTGAATTACTTCCTTCAGGATAATGACATCGCTTGTGTAGAGTGGCAAACATATTCTCCAGACAGGAAACCTATCGAACATGCCTGGGATAGATTGTAAAGTTCTGTTTATGGACGACGTGCCCCACCAGCCACTCTGAGGGATCCACGCCAAAACGCTGTTGAGGAGTGGGACAATCTGGACCAACAGTGCCTTGATGACCTTGTGTATAGTATGCCACGACGAATACAGGTAAGCATCAATGCAAGAGGACGTGCTATTGGGTATTAGTGGTACCGGTGTGTCCAGGAATTTGGATCACCACCTCTCTCGCTGTGTGGTGGTACAACATGCAACGTGTGGTTTTCATGAGCAATTAAAAGGTCGCAAATGATGTATATGTTGATCTCTATTGCAATATTCTGTAATGATTGAAGAAGTCTCGGAACCGAGGCGATGAAAACTCTTTTTGATGTGCGTAATATGCGGTGTCGTTGATCCAAAATGCATATATAGGTTATTAAATGGAGACCTTTCTTCTTTGCTGACTCTAAATTGTTTGTATTATACCTTAGAGCTGCTATTAATTGTGTGCAGGCACACTCTTGTGTGCGAAATTGTGAGTGCCGTTCCGCTGAATTTTGTTCCATCATTGCTGTTATTGGGAACCCATTTGCTTCGCTGTATTGGCGACTGTTTACCATTGGCTTAGAGACAGAATTTTATAGTGAAAAGAGGTGCTATTTCGTGTGCATCGGATCGTACTGCAATTCTGTTGAAGCACTTGGACAGCAGACTCTACAAATAAGACTTCGAGTGGTTGGTCGTGTGCACCGTTTACGCTCGCTGAACCACCTGAGTGTGCTCTGAGTTTGATACCACGAACTAGCACGGAGTGCGGTCCACGTCTGTTGTTCCAACGTTGTCGTACGGTATTGCTGGTATTCTGTCTGTATTGCGTTCATTTAAAGCTGATTGCTATAAGGCTGTTCTATAGTGAAATTTCACATCCTTGTGTGGGAACATTATTATAGATTTTTCCCGTGTGTGATGATCGTGCAAGGTTTTACCGTATTTATTCGATTCTGCGCAGAACCACCTTATTCCTTAACTTACCAGTCTACCTAACTTTCAATATTCGTCTGTAGCACCACATCTCAAATGCTTCGATTCTCTTCTGTTCCAGTTTTCCCACAGTCGAAGTTTCACTGCCATACGATGCTATGCTCCAAATATACATTCTCAGAAATCTCTTCATCAAATTAAGCCCTATGTTTGATATTAGTAGACTTCTCTTGGATAGGAATGCTGTTTTTGGTGCTAGCCTGCTTTTTATGTCCTCCTTGCTCCGTCGGTCCTTGGTTACGTTGCAGCCTTCGTAGTAGATTTTCTTAACTTCGTCTACTTCATGACAATCAATCCTGATGTTAACTTTCTCGCTGTTCTCATTTCTGCTACTTCTCATTACTTTCATCTTTCTTCGATTTTCTTTCAATACTTATTCTTTACTCATTAGAATGTTCATTTCGTTCAGGAGTTTAAGCAATTCTTCTTCACTTTCACTCAGGATTGCAATGTTATTAGTGAATTGTATCATTGGTATCCTTCCACCTTGAATGTTAATTTCACTCCTGAACCTTTCTGTTATTTCCGTCTTTGCTGCTTCGATGTACAGAAAGAGCAGTAGGGGTGAAAGACTGCAACCTTGTCTTATATCTTTTTTAATCGGAACACTTCGTTCTTGGTCGTCAACTCTTACTGTTCCCTCTTGCCTCTTCTACATATTGTATATTACCTATCTCTACCCATAGCTTACCCCTATTTTTCTCAGAATTTCCAACATCTTGCACCATTTTACATTATCGAATGCTTTTTCCAGACCCACGAATCCTATTAACATGTTTCGATTTTTCTTTAGTCTTGCTTCCACTGCTGTCAACCGCAACTTCAGAACTGCCTCCCTGGTGCCTTTACCTTTAATAAAACCAAACTGATTGTCATCTAACACATCCTCAATTTTCTTTTCCATTCTTCTGTATAGTATTCTAGACAGAAACTTGGAAGCATGAGGTGCTAAGGTGATTGTGCGATGATTCTCGCACTTTCCAGCTTCTGAAGCCTTCGGAATTGTCCGAATTTTATTTTTCCGAAAGTCAGATGGTATGTCACCAGATTCATACATACTGCACACCAACGTCGGCCAAATTACTTATGAGCAAAAAACTGACGATTTTGTGTCTTGCTATACCGGTTGTCAGTGTTGTATTTAATTTAATTGCAAGCACTAGTATAAAAATTTCTTTTTGCGCCCAATAGGGCTGTCCCCTAATCCTAAAGTTGGATGTGGTGCACCACAGTCCCTTAGGCTAGTATACTTAATAGTTATCTAACACAACGATATCTATGGAAATGTAGATCTGTTATGCTGGCCTTCTTTAGAATAAATATTTTTTAACTCACGCTAAGTTATATAAATACCGCCGCGTGAAAAATGCCTTACTTGGGTTGCTGATGTTTCGGCGTTTACAGAGCTTACTGTTGAGGTGGTGCATTGGTCAGTGACAGTTCCGAGTTAACGTCTGTTGTGTCCGGTGGTGTATGGCGACCAGGGTTCATTAGTTGTTACATGCGGGATAACTTGTATTTGTTGATCGATTCTCATCGTCGAGTACGTTTAAACAAATTATGAATTTGCTTTCCTTTGAGTATTTGATGGCGGAAGCATCCTTAAAGGGAAAGTTAAACATTGAAATTAATCATCAAAATTTGAGTGAGTGGTACCACATGATTAAACTTTAATCTTTCGAGAATGATAGCATTTGTAGTCAGTTTAGAAATTTTTTATTAAATGAAAATCTGTGGGTTTAAGAGTGTTTTTTAAAGGTTATACAATTTTGTTAACATTCCATATACAAAATTATAAACGTAAAATCCCTTCGCAACATTCTTTATATGAAGTTGTCTTACCATTCAACTTCTTTTTTTTTTCATTTCACATACTGAGCTGCAAGGCGTATTTAAGAGGCTGGTGACGCTGTAACTGGGCCATGATTTCTGTAACGATGTCAGTAACAGGGAGGTGTCTGTGGCGATTACTGGGGGTCGGTAGTACCCGACATCGCCTTCCAAGCTGCTGGTCCTGCAGATCCAAAGGCATCTCTGCTGCAGTCTTCAAGATTGTTGAGCCTGCGACATCTGAAAGTATCAGTAACTGATTTCCAGCTCAACCCCGACAGTTAATAAACCCAGCCTTCTATTCACAACCATTAAAAACTCGGTTCACCGTGTCTCTTCAGTTGTGGACAAACATGTAAAACTCTGTGTTTCAGTTATGTTATCCACAGTGTGATACAGAAATGGTAATTTATTGTAACTCTGGTAATTACTATGTATCCCACAAACTAAATAATGTGCTAAGCAACACATGAAATGTATAGGTTTCTCCTTGTCGATGTTAGACAGTGATACCAGTTTATAGCTTACTCTACAAAACTACAGTAGTTGAACGAAAAAACAAATGTCTTGAAATTGCCTACGATATATTTTTCTGAACATTATTATTTTCAAACCTCGGAGAAAATAACGTTTCTTCCTCAGATCAGGAATGACAAAGTTGCAGCACATGAACAATCGAAATATTTGGTCTTATTTATGCATTCCAATAATCTCAGGATACAAAATTGACATGTATGGAAAGACAGCATCGTGGACTAATTAAATAAATCTGCAAAACCGTTCAAAGAAAAATGAAAAGAAATTTTTACAATTTTCATGATTATAGAACCATTAGGAAGAGTACCATCAGGAAGACAGTCCCTCCTCAAAAATATTGAGTTCAGTTTTAAAGTGCGTATAGGCAGTAGTTGCTTCCGTTCGAAAAAAAAGATAAGCGTTTTGTAGAAAATGTGATTTATGTAAAGGAAATCATACAGTTCGCTGAAAAACTTAGTAACAATGTGAAAAACTACGACTGGAATAAACTATTCTCTTTTAAAGAAGTCGCTGTTATAGTGTCCAGTCACATTAATGTGGCAGCCTGTAAATGCCTGTAAAAAACCTGAATAACAACCTTTTGCAGATCGAGATGTGCAGGGAGAGGGTCATTGAGTTTCTGGAAGATATCGACAGGGACGTGAGGCCAGCGTCCTGGCCGTGGACAGCTTCGCTAGGTTTCCCTGTTGTGGATTTATGTCGCGAGCAGCCCGATGGAGATGGTCCCACAGGTTCTCGACTGGGTTGAAACCCGTGGAGTTTGATAATCAGGGGAGTACGGTAAATTTTCAGAACACTGTGAGCTGTGTGACTCGCTGCATTGTCCTGGTGGTAGATGCCATCGTGCCGAGGGAAGACAAACTGCATGTAGGCTTGGACATTGTCCCCACGGATAGGTGCTTACTTGGGTTTATTCATCGTGTCCTCTAGAACAACGCGAACACCCATGGAATGCCACTGAAACATTCCACATGCCATAACTCTCTCTCCTAGTTGCAGGGTTTTTGCTTGCAGACGTTTAATGCAGTGCACGAAAACGGCCTATGTCCGATGGAGCGTAAAACGTGATTCATCCGGAAAGGCCGCCTCTCGCCACTCGGTGGACGTCCAGTTGCGGTATTGGCGCGTAAATTCCAGCCTTCGTAGCCGATGAACAAAGTCAGCGTGAGAGCATGAGCCAAGCATCTGCTGCTGAGGCCCATACTTAGTAAAGTTCGCTAACGGCCATTGAAAAGACAGTTTTGGTAGTCCCTGGTTCATGCAGGCGGATAGTTGATCAATAGTTGCACGTCTATTCACCGGGTGCAGCCGTAGCCGTCATTCACTCTTGTCATTTATGGCCTGTGTTGCACCACAACTGATTCGACGTCGGTTTTGCGTAGCGTCATTAGGCCATGCACGGTATGTTTTAACCACGGCGGCTCGCGTACAGTTTACTAACTTAGCCGTTTTGGAAATTTGTCCACCTTTGGCCTGAACGTCAGTGATTATGCTTTCTTGGATGTCAGGCAAATCGCTCTGTTTTGGCATCACGACAGCGACTGCAATGTTTGTCCCCCGCGTGCTCTCTACACACTTCATATACTCTCCACAGGTTAGTGCTGCCATCTCGTGTCTATGAGTAGCTATTGCAAGTTGTCGTCGAACGTAGGCGGTGGTGACATTAATGTGTGTGGCGTCATGGTATCACACGCCTTTTGACGTCGATACGAAACAGCTGTGTGCCGCAACAGCGTGCACAGCCAAATAAATAAAATATCCAGAGTATTACAAAGTATATTAGAGTCGCCAAACACGTGCTAATTTTTGTTATCCACTGCGACAGGAGCGCACTAAGCGGCCATTAAGCTGTACTGCTTAATAAGACATCTGGTGAGTGTGAGTAGTATCGTCTATGTTGATTTGATAACCTAACTAACCTAAGGACATCACACACATCCATGCCCGAGGTAGGATTCGAACCTGCGACAGCAGCAGCCGCGCAGTTCCGGACTGCGCGCCTAGAACCGCGAGACCACCGCGGCCGGCCCCAAGAAGATGGCAAGTGGTTGTTTTTTATAGCATCATGCTGCGATAAATGCTGCTCTTATTTTCAACTCAAATCAGAAAGAACAAGTGAGAAGAAGAGAGTTTTTGAGGCAGCTTTCTTTTGCGCTTCTACATGATCATCTTCAGCAAAGAGTAATGTCAAAAATATTACCAAGGAAGATAACTGAGAGAATTGGAGAGCTTTGCAGTGTGGAAATTTTTGAAGTGGAATCAACTGCGAATTCACGGGGTCGGTGTGTGGACTGCAGAAGCAAAAACAGAAAAACAAGATATATTTGTACGAACTGCAAGAAATACATTTGCCTTGAACATTCTGTTACTGTGTGCCAAGACTGTATCGACAAAATTTCTGATTGAATACACGCATTATTTTGATAAGAGCTAAATTTTATGTATCTCTATTTGTGTAAATATTTTTAACCAAAGTATGAAATTTATCCCTTAAATATATTTACTAAATTGATTTTTAATGATATTACTTCATTTAATAATGCTTCCCTACGTAATATACATCTAAATGCAAATTCAGAAAGATAGAAACTGCAAGGGTCTGTGAGACTAGCTGTGTGTACTGCGATCCTGTTTCCAGGTGCGTACATCGCCGGGTTAAAAACGAAATACTAGGCCTATATATTTCAATAAATTTGTTCTCGATCAAAGAGACGAAAAGAACAAGGACCAAATAAATTGTGTGTGCTGTTCAACATCGATACTGGAAGTTACAGCTCTTCTACTCACGAGGATACCAAATATTTCTGGTAAGGAGATCCAGGCTTACCAGCTCGGACTGTGTTTAACTTCGCAGATGTGCTCTTTAGGGAAATATGTCTTTAGATCTGACCTGAAAATTCTGCCCCAGTAATGAGATTCTGGTGAAGCAGATTTCAGTTTAACGTCGTTTAACGAACCAGGCAATGAAATTAACGCTATTAAAAACCACTCTTCCATGAAGATTAGATTCCCCGAGAGAGCCCTTGCGGTGTGCCGGTAAGACGCCATTAAAACGGGGTTTTGCGTTCCTTTGCTATAAACGCTCTGGTAGTAACGAGTTAAGGTTGTACTTACTACTGAGTGAAATACACCGGCGTGCCGAAGTATGTGCGCACAGAAACAATTTTAATAATGAGGAATCTCAAATGGGTTTTACAGAGTTCTAGACTTGTCAAGAAGCAGCTGATGAGGCTGCAAGTTGCACTGACAAATGCAGAGAGTGCGTGTGGCAGTGCTTTCTACACCAAACCTCTGATTAAATGCTCCATCTCCGGTGAAAACTGCGCCAAAAACTTACATGTCACTTGTTATCCAGGTCTTTCTGTCACAATCGACTGATTCGGCGGTTCACATAGCGTGCCTCGTTGTTATAGAGCTTACAACAAATTTTTAGGCAGCAGGGAAATAGATGTAAGATTATCGTTGATACATATTTCTTTAATCGTAACACACTTACACACCATATCTTAAATACTATAAAGGAGGAAGCGGGATGGAATCATGGTTGGTAGTCATACTTTATAATTAAGACATTACACCTTCAAAAAAAATTCGAGAATTATAAATTGTGGACGAGACACTAGGTAAAGCTTTGCAAATACAGTTAGAAACCCAACGTACTCAGTACTTAAACAGCCCCTTACTAAGAAAACAGAATTACTGACAATCTTCAGCAATTCAAATTCCCATATAGTATTTCCCTGAAAATACATATAATACAACAATTATAAGTAAACTGTGACTCAATGACACTTGAACACTAGTGCCAATCTAAGATCCAATTACATAACATGATAGAACCACTTAAACAAAACAAAAAAATACAGCAGAAACATTGATTTAAAAAAAATAAACGTTCAAGTGCTCAGACGTGTTAATAAAAAAAAATACTAGGAAAGGCTGAACAAGGAACTCAGCAGATACTACGCAGCTTAAGGTTTAGCCAGTTGCCAGTCCCTAATGTTTAAGGAAACAAGCTCATGTACGAACAAGTTACATGAACCACCAGCTTAAACCGCCTTGGCGGAAGGAAGGTAAATACTAATCTTTACAAGTTGAGTTGTGAACAACTCCCGGTAGTGGCCAGGTTCTTAAATCCTGCCAGGCCTAGACCTCGGATGACATTTCACTCCCCGGCAAGACACTGGCACAATCAAAAGTTTCTACCCGAACCACAAAGACATTCCAATAACTCTGAAACATAGAAACACTCGGCAGAACCGTTGACTCACATACACATGGGCAACTGTATTAATAGAATGGAGGCTTTAAAAACGGCAACATAAAATCATCTGATTGCAAGAGACACAAAGCACTAGTAAAACTTCTGAGAAAACTTTGAAGTTACGGCCACCATTTAACTGGCCAACTGAACTCTTCCACACCATTAAGGTTCGACTATGAAAGCCTCACCATAATAATAAAGTTAAAATGGCTCTAAGTGTGCCGGTGAACAAACAATTACAACTTACTTCATATTAGGTACACAAACGAGGGAGCGGGTTCCACAGCTTCACTGCTTCCCTTCAAATTTTGTTCCCACCGAAGTCACGGAACTTGTATCTCCAAGCTGCCCCTGTACGCAAAACGTCCAACCAATTTCACACCACAACATGTAACGGTCACAACGCTCGTTCGGCAGCTGTTGACACTCGTCTCCCCGCGAATGTTACGAGATCTCGAGGGTTACCCGTCGAAGGCTCACAATCAACTCGCTTCGCCCGCCAACCTGGAAGATAAGACACGCTAAAAGCAAAGATAACTTAGCTCAACCACAATCGATCTCAACAATATATGAAAAAAATAACACTGGCGCCAGCTCGCCACGACTCAAGCGTCTCACGTCCTGTGGATGTCGTTACAGAAGCAATACAACGCGCTGGAGAACCACGTGGCCATTTGCTGTTGGAGGAAAGTCAAGAAGGGATTTAAAGAGACTACGGTTTCTAGACAGTCAGATACAAAAGTGAATCTCGGCTCTTACGACACGAGTCCAATGTTTTAACCATTGCATTACTTCCTTTCGTAAAAACGTAGTTTTTTACGGTGACATGACTAAAAGAGCCGTTGTAACTGTATGTGAATTTTGTGTGAAGTACTTTTATTTACTTTTATATGTTTCCTCATAAGGGTAATTCCTCTACCCACATTCCTCTGAGGATCGTAATGATACGTACGGGTCCGCAGCTCGTGGTCGTGCGGTGGCGTTCTCGCTACCCGCGCCCGGCTTCCAGGGTTCGATTCCCGGCGGGGTCAGGGATTTTCTCTGCCTCGTGATGACTGGGTGTTGTGTGATGTCCTTAGGTTAGTTAGGTTTAAGTAGTTCTAAGTTCTAGGGGACTGATGACCATAGATGTTAAGTCCCATAGTGGTCAGAGCCATTTGAACCATTTGATACGTACGGAGGTGGTCAAAAATATGACAACGTTAAAAAAATGACACATTACCATGCTAATAGGGCGTAGGAAAACTGTCATTTAAAACAGCTTCCAGTCGTCTCGGAACAGGTAAATACAGATCCTGTATGGTTTTAAAGAGAATCATATCACTCTTCCTGCTGCGTAGTGCCAAGTTCTCTTCAAAGGAGATAGCGACGGCTCATTAATATTAAGATCTGGTGATTGTGGTGCCCCAGGGGAGATGCGACAATATTAATCTTCGTGATTACGGAACCAGCCCTGGACGATGCGAACTTTGTGACTAGGAGTCCTGGCGCTTGTAAAAAGTAACACAATTTGGCAACAAATATTGGATCATGGAATGGACGTTATCAGCCAAAATGGTCATATATTCCTTGGCAGTAGTGCAGTCTTGCACGGTATCCATGACGCCCACGGAATACCATGATAAGGGTGCCGCAATCATCACCAATTTTCCGCCACGTTTCACTCTTGGGTCGTAAACCCAACCAGAATTTGGAAACAGTCTAAAAAAATACACAGCCGAACAAGTGACTTCCTTCCATTGCTGAATAGTTTAGGTTTTATGGATTCGGTACCACGCTTTCCTGTTACGGGCCTTTCCGTCACTGATGAGTGGTTTTGGAATACCAGCTCGCCCTGCAATTCTCAACTTATAGAGCTGCCTTCGTGATGTTTGATATTGACAGGTTTCGCGAGTGAGTCATTCGGTTCTGCATTGGCTTCTGCAGTTGTTGTCCTCTTATTTTCCGACGCAGTCCTCTTCAACGACCGTCTGTCACGCCCACTCAACTTTTGCCCGCATTGTGGCTTAGACTATTGGTTTTTCCGCGTTCTCTGTGTGCGGTATACATCTTTCATACAGTGTCTTTTGAAACGCCAAACACTTCGACTTCCTTTGTTAGGGAAGCAGTCGCCATACGAGAACCAGAAGGTTGCAAACGTCTGGATTCACTTATAATGGTAGATTTAATGCTTCAGGTCTATTGCATAGTCCACCCCTTCCCCCGCTTGATAACAACGATCAGAGCGTTCACAGAATCTCGTGAAACCGTCAGTAAAATTCTTCTTCGGAACATCAGCTCGAGTGTCACATTGGCTTGAATGTCAGTTATGTCGTCAAAGAGTTGACTCTCCATGTGAATTTCTGCACTCCGTCATTATATGTTAGGATCGTACTGTCATAGGCAAATTTCGTCTCATGTGGTGATTTTTTTCCAGAAAATAATTATTGTCCGTATTTTACATTTCAGTGAAGTAACGGTTGACAGCCACGCGTTGTTGTTCTTGTTCGAGAGAGGTGTGCGGGACAAATTTTGCATACACTTTTCTTCGCCGGCCGCGGTTGTCTAGTGGTTCTAGGCGCGCAGTCCGGAACCGCGGGACTGCTACGGTCGCAGGTTCGATCCTGCCTCGGGCATGGATGTGTGTGATGTCCTTAGGTAAGTTCTAGGGGACTGATGACCACAGATGTTCAGTCCCATAGTGCTCAGAGCCATTTGAACCATTTTTTTTCTCTTCTTCAAAACATTCCGGAGAACATCATGAACACTTGATTTAGAGACGTTGCTCCATAGCGATTCCTGACACAACAACGTTGACACACTCTTGCCGTACGTCCACTACTGAATACTGCCTGATCACAACTGAGTTGCCGAATGAACATCTGTTGTTTACTGTTATTAGTCCAGGCTACAACCACAGTTAAGGCACTGGCGTAGCATATGGGCCAGGAATAAAATCTGTCTCGGATCTTTTTCGAGCGGTGGTGTTTGATACTGCAAACCCAATGATAAGAATCACTATAATATTGCTTAAGGATAAACATGAAGTCATTGCAACACACGAGCAAGGAAACGCCCCAGAGAGAGAATGTCGAACCAGCCATAGTCGTAAATCGCAAGTGCCTGTTGTCGAGTACAAGCGCTGGAATTGGTGACCAGGACGAGAGGCGGGCTCTGGGTGGGTGACAAGTGCCTGGCGCCCTGCCCGCAGCGGAGCTGAATCAACAGCGGCCGCCGCTGCCCCGAAGCCAGCGGTGTGTCCTCAGGCGGGGACCGGAAACTGACCAACAACATCCGCCAACCACGGAAAACTTCTGTCGCAGGGACGATGGACTTGTATCACCTCCGTGTGTGCCTTCTCCCTCTCATTCCACATATAAAATAACACGAGCCTGGCTGTTATCTTTCAACCAGCGAAAGAGCACACGGAACAAAGAGTTACGGGTCGCTCAATAAGTAATGCAACACATCTTTTTTCTGATAGCGGGTTTGTTTCAATAAGGACTCCAATACAGCACATAAACCCCCACTCGTTTTGCTACAAAACCCTATCTTCCAAGGTAATCTCCGTTCAATGCGGCCGGCCTCTGTGGCCGAGCGGTTCTAGGCGCTTCAGTCCGGAACCGCGCTGCTGCTATGGTCGCAGGTTCGTTCCTGCCTCGGGTAGGGATGTGTGTGATGTCCTTAGGTTAGTTAGGTTTACGTAGTTATAATTCTAGGGGACTGATGACCTCAGATGTTAAGTCCCATAGTGCTAAGAACCATTTTGAACTTTCAATGCGACGGCTTTATGCCACCTTACTGGGAGGGTCTGTAGGCCCGCAGGGAACTATTTTAGTGGTCGACGTTGGAGTCTACGTCTCGCTTCATCAATAACCTTCCCAACATCCAAGTACCGCTTCCCGCAAAGTGTATCCTTGGCGGTGGATGAAGAAGAACAGTCCAGTGAAGTTTTTAGAGTTACTTTAGAGTGCGCCGACTTGTATGAGGCCTTCTGTTGTTTTGGAGCAGAAAGACTTCATTTGGATTTTTGTGGCAACGAACACGCTTTAGTTATTTCTCCAGTTTCCTGATGGTAGCGCAATACACTTCCGAGTTGATCGTTGCACCATGAGGGAAGACATAAAACAGAATAATCCTTTCTGAGAGTCGGAATACCGTCGCCATGAATTTACCCTCTAAGTTTCGGCTTGAAACTTTTTCTTCTGAGGAGACGTGGCGAGGCGCCACTAAACGTAAAGCCGTTTTATGTCCACGCCGAAGTAATGAACCCATGTCTCGTTGCCTGTGGCGATATTCGACAAAAATTGTCAAGATCAGTCTCTCAACGCGCAAGAATTCCGCACACATGGTCCATCGTTGCTCTCTATGTTTTTCTTTTAGGCTGCGAGTATCCCAGCGGTCACACACTTTTTGAGTACCCCAAAATGTGCACAAGTGTATCAGCACTACCCACCGACTCGTTCATTTGAGCAGCGAGTGGTTCGATTGTGTTCTGTGGCTCACCTCGAATGAGAGTGCCTGCAGCCTGCCGGCACGCGGGAGACCGGACGGGTTTGCGTGACGTCGCCCAACGACTCATCGCGCTTTTGTTCTCTATCACACCTCCTTAGGCGTTCTGCAAGTTCCCAACCCAGATGCTCTGGTTTTCCGCCAAAAGAACTCAATGACAGTTCCCTGCTAGGAAGGAATTTGCGTTACTGACGCCAGTTTGAAGGCTACGTTTAGCGCAGCCACCTATCGGCATTTCATGAAACTACAGGGGCTGAAGTTTCAAAGGTCCTGCAAAGTCTCTGCACGTACGTTGCCATGGCGATTGCAACTTAGGCCACGCAGAGAATTTCTGTGGCGGAGCGAATTGATTTTCCGCACATGCTTGACACTGACGTCATGTGTTCTATTTGGGCGTCCATGCCCTGCCAAGTGCAGTGTCGACGGGCTAACTATTTCGTGCGAACGATCCCCCAGGGCCCTTGGTGAAGTAACTGCAACACTTCTTTTTGCAAAGCTTTAGAGATCAACACACGTGACTATCCACCGTCAGTCTGAACAATAATCACACCCTTCTGTACAGCTAAGCTACCCCGACGTGCAAAGAATCAGCGCACTACAGAGTTCTTTAAGCTATGCAAGGAAGGGGGAAAAGTTGTGCGAATGTATGTTACAAAATGTTCAAATCTCAATCAGCTTCGGTGGCCTGTGCAATTTTCCTATAGTTCAGCGAAAAACATTGAAGCAATTCAGAATCCTGAGCATCGACGTGACAACTAGATGTAGCAGAAGCGTCGAAGTCTGTATCAGGGCCAATCGCAAGACGTGAAAGTGCGTCCGCATTACCATAATGAGCCGTCGAACGGTGCAAAATCTCGCACTGGTATTGATACAACAATAAAGCCCATCTTTGCAATTTTTGAGCAGTTCGTACAGGAACCGGTTCCGTCGGATGAAACGAGGACTGCAAATAGTGGTGGAATTTGGTGACACCATACACAATAGCCAAAGCCTCTTATTCAATTTGTTAGTAACTACATTGAGCTTTGGACAACAGTTTTGATGTGAAAGCCGTAGGCCTGTTTTTATCACCAATTCTGTGACAAACCACCATACCGATTCCGTAAGAGGAAGCGTTCAACTTGTAATACAACTGGTTTTTCAGGATCAAAGTGAACCAAGCATCGATCACTGAGCAATGCATCTTAAAGTTATTAAAAAGCTACTTGGCACACATCTTTCCAAACAAAGGGGACATTTTTGCGACGCAAGCGATGCAATGGAGCTGTGATTTGTGCAGCATTCAGTATGAACCGAATATAATAGTTCATTTTCCCCAAAACTGACTGGAGTTCTATGGCTTTGCGATGAACTGGCGAATCTCCTGTGGCTAACAAATGCGACTGAAGAGGATGTACAGCTTGCCTTTTTATGACATGACCAAGATACTGCAACTCAGATTTTTAGAAAAATTACACTTGTCCAGTCTACACTTCATTCCTGCCTCAGATAACACACGAAACAATGCACGTAAATTTGCCATGTGTTCTTCAGGTGAACGAGCAGCTGAGACAATGCCATCCAAAGAGTTTGAATAGTTTGACACTTGTGCAGTCAGCTGTTCCAAATACCGTTGAAAAACACACTTTTTGCGATGAAGATAAGCGTCGCGAAAATCAATTTTAAAAAAGTAGCATTCAGCGCCTAACTTGTCAATGCTCACTGGGCGTGACAATGGATAAGTATCAATAACAGTTTGTGGGTTGACTGTAGGCTTAAAGTCAATACAGAGGCGCACACGACCTGGAGCAAAACCAGTGGACTTGCCCATTGCCTAGCTGCTATGAGTGCAGTAACTCCGCTATCTTGTAATTCTTTAAGTTAAGCAGTGACTTTGTCCCGTAATGGAATGGGAACAGTTCTGCCCTGGCAAAATTTGGGCTGAGAGTTGTCTTTCAGACTAACACGTGCAACAAAATTAAAAGCTTTGCGTAAACCTTCATAAAAGAGTTCCGGGAATTCCTTTAGCAAGCTAGCTACACTGTCATTTGCATGGAATGCACACAGTGAAAAGACATTGTCCTGAATGTTAAAGCAATGGATTTGGATCACTAATGACTGACATCGTAGCACTCTCTGCTAGGCCATGCTAATACTCTGCGAATACTGTCCACTAATGGCCGACCGAGGCTGGCAGGAGCGGCGATTATATCCACTTTTTGCAGAGATCGCTCCTATCGTGGTGACGTCCTGGTCATCGCGCTATTGGCCGACGTCGATTCAGCAACTTCTCTTCTCTCGCTTCTTCATCTTCGTTCCGGCTCTTGCGGTTACATCAGAACAGTTGTCCTCCTCACCACGAAGATGCACAAGTAAGGGCGTCCTGTCACGGTCCGCGCGACTCCCTCCGTCGGAGATTCGAGTTCTTCCTCGGGCATGGGTGTGTGTGTGTGTTGTCCGTAGCTTAAGTTAGTTTAAGTTGGATTAGGTAGTGTGTAAGGTTACCACAAATTTCCAAAATAAAGGCAATACCTGGTCACCGAGAATGTTAAAAGAAACATATTTCTTCCTGTTCGTGCTAACCTGAAAGAAAGGTCCCAAATTATAGTGTGAACAGCAGCCCAATAAATCACAGAACCACATTCGCCTGAAGTTTACCCTCCACGTTTTTCCCATTAAAATTATTCAGCTTTATGTGACGCCTCGAACAATGAGTTTTAGCAAGCTACCAGACTCCAAACGTTCATTGGCGTACGGGAACAGAGTTTTGCCACAACGGAGTGTCTACGAATGGGCTGAAAAATGTCGAAATGGCAACACAAGTGCTACGCACGATGAAGGAGCCGGACGACCATTGAGCGTTCTACACCTACATCCATACTCCGCAAGCCACCTGACGGTGTGTGGCGGAGGATACCTTGAGTACCTCTATCGGCTCTCCCTACTATTCCAGTCTCGTATTGTTCAAGGAAAGAAGGATTGTCGGTTTGCCTCTGTGTGGGCTCTAATCTCTCTGATTTTATCCTCATGGTCTCTTCGCGAGATATACGTAGGAGGGAGCAATATACTGCTTGACTCCTCGGTGAAGATACGTTCTTGAAACTTCAACAAAAGGCCGTAACGAGCTACTGAGCGTCTCTCCTGCAGAGACTTCCACTGGAGTTTATCCATCATCTCCGTAACGCTTTCGCGATTACTAAATGATCCTGTAACGAAGCGCGCTGCTCTCCGTTGGATATTCTGTGTATCTTCTATCAATCCTATCTGGTACGGATCCCACACTGCTGAGCAGTATTCAAGCAGTGGGCGAACAAGAGTACTGTAACCTACTTCCTTAGTTTTCGGATTGCAAATTCCTTAGCATTCTTCGACTGAATCTCAGTCTGGCATCTGTTTTAACGACGATCAACTTTATATGACCATTCAATTTTAAATCACTCCTAATGCGTACGCCCAGATAATGTATGGAATTAACTGCTTCCAGTTGCTGACCTGCTATAATGTAGCTAAATGGCACTGGATCTTTCTTTCTATGTATTCGCAGCACATTACACTTGTCTACATTGAGATTCAATTGCCATTCCCTGCGCCATGCGTCAATTCGCTGCAGATTCTCCTGGATTTCAGTACAATTTTCCATTGTTACAACCTCTCGATATACCACTGCACCATCCCCAAAAAGCCTCAGTGAACTTCCGATGTCATCCACAAGGTCTTGTATGTATATTGTGAATAGCAACGGTCCTACGACACCCACCTGTGGCACACCTGAACTCACTCTTACTTCGGAAGACTTCTCTCCATTGATAATGACATGCTGAGTTCTGTTATCTAGGAACTCTTCAATCCAATCACACAACTGCTCTGATAGTCCTTATGCTCTTACTTTGTTCATTAAACGACTGTGGAGAGCTGTATCGAAGGCCTTGCGGAAGTCAAGAAACACGGCATCTACCTGGGAACCTGTGTCTATGGCCCTCTGAGTCTCGTGGACGAATAGCGTGAGCTGGGTTTCACACGATCGTCTTTTTCGAAACCCATGCTGATTCCTACAGAGTAGATTTCTAGTCTCCAGAAAATTCATTATACTCGAACATAATACGCGTTCCAAAATTCTACAACTGATCGACGTTAGAGATATAGGTCTATAGTTTTGCACATCTGTTCGACATCCCTTCTTGAAAACGGAGATGACCTGTGCCCTTTTCCAATCCTTTGGAACGCAACGCTCTTCTAGAGACCTATGGTACACCGCTGGAAGAAGGCGGGCAAGTTCCTTCGCGTACTCTGTTTAAAAGCGTTGACGTGAAATGATTCTCTTAGACAGACGATTAACTATTGACGAAGTGGCACTTCGTTAGTCACGGTTCTGCCTACGAAATCAACCCCAAGGGACTTGTGTTTCATAAAGTTTGTGCAAGACGGGTCCCAAAACAACTCACACAGTTGCATAAACAAAGTCGCTTGGACATCTGCAAAAACATTTGGATCAGTATAGTAACAAAGGGGACAACTTCTTAAACAGGATCATAACTGGTGACCAAACATGGATCCACCATTACGAGCCGGAGAGTAAACGGAAGAGTATGGAATGGAATCATCCAAATTCGCCGTGCAAGGAAAGTTCAAGACCCAACCGTCAGCTGGAAAACTAAGGTTTACTGTTTTTTTGGGACGCACAAGGTCCACTATTGGAACATTATGGGCAAAGAGGCACAACAATAAACAGTGTACGTTACAGTGATAAGTTTACTGCCACGCTAAAGCCTGCAATTCGAAGCAAACGCCGAGGATTGCTATCAAAAGATGTTGTGTTGTTGCACGACAATGCGCGTCCGCATACTGCTGCCCACACTGCTGAAACGGTCCAGAAAATCAAATTTGAAGCACTGGATCATCCTGCATATAGTACCGCTCTTACCCCTTCTGACTATCACTTGTGAAAGAAGCGGTGCATTCCCGGCTCGCAGCTCAACCGAGAACCTTCTTCTATGAAGGCATCAGGAAGCTTGTGCAACGATGGACGAAGTGCGTTGAAACGCAAGGAGACTATGTCGAAAAATGATGTTACTGTAAGTTTCCTATTTGATTACAATAAAATTTTATAACTAATTTGCGAATAATAACTGACTTACACTCGTATTACCCAAAAAACTGATTCGTAAATTAAAGCACTTTTGGTCTTTTTGTAGTGTTCAAATGAGTTATCTATCACTACTATTACAGTACATTCGAGTGACATTCTATAGACACTCACAGATTAATTCTGTGTTCTCGTGTTAGTGTTCTGTCGTCCATTGTAATCGCTCCAAGTTTCATTGATTTTCAGCTGCATCCTATTGTTTCTCAACTACGCCGTTCTTTAAGTGTTAAATATCTGTACAAGGCAAGCACCATATTAATATTCCATTGCTGATCAAAGAGGTCCACAGTCACAAACACAACTGTTTTGCCTTTAATCCACTTCCTGTACGTTGGATATGGTGCCTGACGGGATATAAAATGATTTAGCCTCCTGGTTAAATAGATATCCCACCAGCGCTCATCTCTCTTCGATGTTAGGAAATACGCTCTGAGGAAAAAAAAAAAAAAGTAAATGGGATGCATCACGAAGGAAAAATTCGAGTGCAACCAAAATCTTAGATATGATGTACATGTACAGACAAATAAATTATCACAGATTCAAAAAAAATTGGATGATTTATTCAGCAGATAGAGCTTTACAAATTGAGGAAGTCAGTAATGCACTAGTCCACCCTGGCCCTCATGCAGGAAGTTATTGAGCTTGGCATTGATTGAGAGACTTGTTTGATGTCCTTCTGAGGGATATCGTGCCACATTCTGTCCAACTGGTGCATTATGTTGTCAAAATCCCGATCTGGTCGGAGGGTTCTTCCCATAATGTTCCAAATGTTCTTAGCTGGCGAGAGATCCGTCGACTTCACTGACCAAGATAGGATTCGGTAGGCATGAAGACAAGCAGTAGAAATTCGCGCCGTGTGCGAGCGGCCATTGTCTTGCCGAAATGTAGGCCCAGGGTGGCTTGCCGTCAATAGCTACAAGACGGGGCGTAGAATATCGTCAAAGTAACGTTGTGCTGCAAGGGTGTCATGGATGGCAACCGAAAGGATCCTGCTACGAGAAACAACGGTACCTCAGCCCATCACGCCTGGTTGTCGGTCCATATGGCGGTCGACAGTAAGGTTGGGATGCCACCGATGTCTGGGAGTCTCCAGATACGTCTTCGCTGGTCATCTGGGCTCAATTTGAGGCGGGACGCATCCCTGAAGATAATTCTATTGCAGTCCATCAGCTTCCAGGCCGAATACATGTCTGGAGACACCCCATGCGTCAGTGGGATACCAACACGACTGTCTCTCATCGGACGTTCTCACAACCAGGCGTGATACTCAGGGGACCCATTTCTTTTCGTAGCAGGGGTCTTTCGATTGTCATCCGCGCTACTCTTAGCACACAATGCTTTATTGCCCTTCATAGCGTTCTATCCTTGACTTACATTTCAGCAAGAAAATGTCCCATCTACATACGCTTCGTTCTTGGCAAATTTTGCAAAGGTGCATCAGTGGCACTGAGGGTGTTGGCGAACTGACGGATCTCGGCGGGATCCTTCGGGATTTTATTTACGCCCATGTTGCTATTGCACTTGGGTGATAGCCCCGCGGAGGGTGGAAAAGAGGAGGGTTGTAAAAGCCTAAGTACCCTTTACTGCTTTGGTTCCCGTTCAAATTTCGTCTAATGGCTTTGAATGCTCCATAGTCGTTCCAGTCTGTATAAAAAAGAAAAAGAACTGTGACCGAGCTGGAATCCAGAGGGATGCCATCACATTTAGTGGGGATGCAGCCCACAATGTCCTTATAGAAGGGTTGAAACCCCCGAGAGTATCAGCGGCGTCCAAGATTGTAAATAACATCTTCCGGCTGCTTATTTGCACAACGATTGTCTTTTCGAGCGCGAAATATGTGGGAATCAACGCCCCAGGGAAGGGAGTGTGTTCATTGACGCCCTTTATGCCACACCCTGAGGTGTTTTAGTGTCGATTGTGAGCGGCGAGATGTCTTAAAATTTTCCTTCTACAAGATTTCAACGCTGGGTGTCGCGGTTGTCACCACCATCGCAGAGACTGTGTGATACATCCAAGGTGGCGTTGGGCAAAATTGTCGTGCAATTTGGTGCCGATGTTATATCATCTTATAGCTTAACCCATCTTATAGCTTACATGAATTTCCGACCTATAGGCTTGTTTTCGCATGTGCCGACACCTTGCTGTCTCACCCGTCACCAGGCCTTATAGTGACGCCGCAGGGCAACATCACCTACCAGACAAATATGAAAGAGATGCGATTAGAGGCATTTGCATGATTTTCTAAAAAGTGATACTTCAATTCTACTACGCGTTGTAGCAACACACACACACACACACACAGACGCTTCTACAACCCCAAACACAAAAGAAAAAACGGTCGCTTCTCTACGACATCAAAATAACACATGATGTCTAAGTGGTTCTACACAATATTAAAACAAACTTGTATTCCTTGTCAGTATAGTGAATTTCACTAAACTCAGACAGGAGTGAAGAGGAGACAGAAACATGTGTGTAATATTTGTAATTCAATACTGTTTAATAGTAGTAATTTAAAACATGATTTACGATTTTGGCTAACGGATCTGTAAGAAAAACCGCACTGTTGGAATGACCAGCAATGATGCTTAAAAAGACAATACGTTGCGTAGGGTTTATTACAGTCGCAAATGACAGTATGGGTTCTATATAACCTTTACGCTTTCAGTTAGCGCGCGTGGGTGTGTTTGCGGCCTGACTGAGTACAGAAACAAATTCCAGTCAGTAACAACGAATGCAACACAGTTCGCGAGTCTAAGAAAGTTGAGTAATGCAAGACGAGAATGATCTACTTAGGAAATAGTAACAGAAAGTGTGATATTTTCAAACGACCAAAACAAACTGAATTCTTTTCATTTACACGTTTGCACGGCAACTGTCTGCTGGCCTCCATTCCCGATCTTAGTTCTGGGAGAAATATTAAGAGTATTGGGTAGACACTTCAGTTTGACGTCGCTGCCAAAGTAGTGAAACTTTATTGCCACTATAGTTCTCAAATCAGGTACATTCCACACGTATATCTGCCATTTGTGACGATTACATTTGAAATGATTTATTTCTCTGAATTTCAATTGTTCTTTTTTTTTTCTTCCTGTTTCTGCCGGCTGGTTTGATGCCACACGCAACTAATCAATCTGCCTTGCCAAAAACTTCACTCATAGTATCACTTGCACCCAATTTCCCTTATAGTCTGTTAAACATATCCCAGTCCTGTCTTTTCCTGTAGCTTTACCCTCCACAGCCCTCCAAGCACAATGCATGATACACCTTGATGTCTTGAACAACTGTCCTATCATCAGGTTCTCCTTTCAGTGTTCCTCTTCCATTCCTTTACTCACAGAGTTTGTAGACAAGCACTTCTTTTATTAACTTGAGTCCACCTAATTTCCAACATCCTTCTATATCCCACATCCCAAACGCTCCGATTTTTTCTTTCCCCTTTTCCACGGTGCATGATACATTCCCATACGATGATACAGTCCAAACATACTTTTCCACAAATGTCTTCCTCAGATTAAGGCGGGTTTTTGATACCAGAAGACATCTTTCCAGCAGGAACGGAACCTTTGCCTGTGCAAGTCTGCTTTCTGTGTTCACCTTGCTCCTTCGGTCCAGTGTTATTTTGCTTCAATTGCTTTACTTCATTAACTTTGTCGTCCCTAATTTTTATGTTAAGTATCTCGCTGATCTCATGTCTTCTGTCCTTATTAGTTTCGTTTTTCTTCGATTTACTGCCAACCCATAGTGTGTGCTCGTTAGACTGTTCATTCCGTTTACCAGGTCCTACAGTTACTTGTCACATCCACTGAGGAGAACAATGTCATCAGTGAATTTTGTCACTGATGTACTTACAGCCTGAATCTAAATCCGACCCATGAACCTTTCTTTTATTTCCATGATTGCTTCTTCTATGTGAAGGTTGAGCAGAAGAAACGAACAACTGCATCACTGATTGTACGTGTTTCATATCGTTTCTAATCCTTTCATTCTTATTATTCCCTCTTGGTTGCTGTACAAAATGCGTTATACGCGTCTATTCCCTACAGCTTATACAGTACTTATTGTTATGGGAAGTTAGATCATGTACCATTTTATATTGTCTGTGCTTTCTATGGGTCAACAAATTCTTGTAACGTGTTTTGTTAGTCTTGCTTCCATTATCAAGGGCCACTTCAGAATTATTTCTCCATTGCTTTTACCCTTCTTAAAGCCAAACTGACCCTCATTTAAGAGTCCCTCGCTTTTCTTTTTTATTCTGGTGTATTTTATTTTTGTCAACAACTTGGAGACTTAAGATGTTAATGTGACTGACCGACGGATATCGTACTTTATAACTACATATTAGCATTTTTTTTCTTTTTTTCAGTGCTGGCAAAACTTTTTTCATTTCTAAGTATAAAGATGAAGATAAAGAAAATAATATTTTATATAAAACTGAAATTACAATATCTTTGTGAAGTAATTTCTATCATTTGTCTGACATTCTTCTTCTGTTATTTCCTTCGTTAAATTTCCACATCCTGGCCTTGATCTGTCAAGATGTATATATCGTTTTAAGCTCATATAAGATAGAATAATCACTTATTTTTATTCGAGCATTGGTTCATGTCTTATTATTTATCACCACCAAACTCTACCACGGGGAAATGTGGGTGACTCGTGTTGTATGAACGCGAGCAACCGTCTTGCGCGATATCTGATTATCTGCCATTCCAACCGTCTCGGCGAGATAACTACAAACTGTAGTAATTGCTTACAACGTGAATATCACTTAATTAAAACGACCAATTGCCAGTGCGGATCGGTGGCAAAATATTTCATGCATATTTAGAATTTTCAGTTACTCGTCAATTTAACTGTCAGGCTTTGGAGAGCTAAACTGGCGGTTGCTCGTAGTACCGTTAAAGCAGATCATTAATATGTAATTTTATTTCAAAACAAGTGTGTTCCGTGATTGTCTGCTTGTTTTTTCATGTCTGCCAACATTACGTAAGTGCAATTTTAATCTGATCAGTGCCTTTAGAAAGGGTGAAAATGAATTTTAAAAACAATCAAGGTAAATGGCTTGAAAGAAAGAGAAATTGCAATTGGTAAATTTTTGCCAAGACAATGTGTACAACACGAGCTAAGACAGTGTATTAATCATTCCACCTAGTTCTGCCTTTCTGTCGCTGTAAATTTTGATTGTTTGAGGCTTCTAACTCAAATTTAAACGAAAGTCATTTGAAAACCTTGTAATTATTATTCAATATTTTACGTTTTGTAGAAGAGCAATAAGAGGGCGGAAAAAACGTAGCTGTATAGCTTAACATATTGACCCGCAATTGTTTTACTATGAAAGAAAGTTTGTTTATGTGCGCTGATGCGCTGCGGGAAAATACCATGTGTAAGCTGGATTACGATAAGTACTAGATTCGAAAAACTGTACTGTACGTTAATATGGTGCTGGACAGCAATTCAGAATAATGGCTTCTTCACATCCAGGAAGTGAGTTCGATCAAGAGCCAGAGGGTGAATTAACCACTGGAAATTTAAATGACATTGTAGCTCCGGTGAGTGAAATTAAGTCGCTGGCTACAGAGGAGACTATTACAGAACCTGGTAGCGTTGCAACAGATCTTATTACGTTAATTTTGCAACAACTAGACATAGCCACTACGAAACAGCAGCAAGATACCTTGGCTAATCAGGTTCCGCCGGTAACTGACCATTTCAAAAATCAGAATGAGAAGGATTTATCTACAAAATACTCTGGTTGTATTTCACTCTGTGAATCATAATGTTATTTTATAAGTAACTGGAATATACGGGTGGCTAGTTACTGTTATTCAGTCGGTAAGCACTTGTAATCAAAGAATACGGGCATTACGACCACTCTAGTGGTAGGATAGGTCCTTAAAAGGCAATCGGAGTCAGTTGACTCGACCTAAATAAGTAAATAGATGACGTTTGGTTTGGAATAAAGAAGTTTTATCCATTCAGTTTAATCGATGAGCAAGTAAACATTTGTGTAAGAATTTTGTGAAATGTGTGTATGGCACAACAGATGCTAGTTCATCTAGATAAAAAATGAGCTCTGAGAGATTTGAATGAGTGAATAACGCAGTGGTAAGCGCCTATAAAAATTGAAATTTAACTGTGCTAATAATTAATAGAATAAATAAGTACACTCTAGCATGAATAATTGATTACAAACATTCAAGCACTGTTTATTCATAACCTATGTGCGAAAATATTCCATTGGTATCCTGTCGACTAAAGTGAGGTTTTCACCTCATGATTGTTGTGGTCTTCAGTCCTGAGACTGGTTTGATGCAGCTCTCCAGGCTACTCTATGCTGTGCAAGCTTCTTCATCTCCCAGTACCTACTGCAACCTACATCCTTCTGAATCTGCTTAGTGTATTCATCTCTTGCTCTCCCTCTACGATTTATACCCTTCACGCTACCCTCTAATACTAAATTGGTGATCCCTTGATGCCTCAGAATATGCCCTACGAACCGATCCCTTCTTATGTTCAAGTTGTGCCACAAACTTCTCTTCTCCCCAATCCTATTCAATACTTCCTCATTAGTTATGTAATCTACCCATCTGATCCTCAGCAATCTTCTGTAGCACCACATTTCGAAAGCTTCTATTCTCTTCTTGTCCAAACTATTTATCGTCCATGATTCACTTCCATACATGGCTAAACTCCATACAATGACTTCCTGACACTTAAATCTATACTCGATGTTAAAAAAATTCCTCTTCTTCATAAACGCTTTCCTTGCTATTGCTAGTCTACATTTTATATCCTCTTTACTTCGACCGTCATCAGTTACTTTGCTCCCGAAATAGCAAAACTCATTTACTACTTTAAGTGTTTCATTTCCCAATCTAATTCCCGCAGCGTCATCCGATTTAATTTGACTACATTCAATTATCCTCGTTTTGCTTTTGTTAATGTTCATCTTATATCCTCCTTTCAAGACACTGTTCATTCCGTTCAACTGCTCTTCCAAATCCTCGTTTTGCTTTTGTTAATGTTCATCTTATATCCTCCTTTCAAGACACTGTTCATTCCGTTCAACTGCTCTTCCAAATCCTCGTTTTGCTTTTGTTAATGTTCATCTTATATCCTCCTTTCAAGACACTGTTCATTCCGTTCAACTGCTCTTCCAAGTTCTTTGCTGTTTCTGACAGAATTACAATGTCATCGGCGAACCTCAAAGTTTTTATTTCTTCTCCATGGATTTCAATACCTACTCCGAATTTTTCTTGTGTTTCCTTTAGTGCTTGCTCAATATACAGTTTGAATAACGCCGGGGATAGGCTACAACCCTGTCTCACTCCATTCCCAACCACTGCTTCCCTTTCATGTCCCTCGACTCCTATAACAGCCCTTCTCTGTACAAATTGTAAATAGTCTTTCGCTCCCTCTATTTTACCCCTAACATCTTAAGGATTTGAAGGAGTGTGTTCCAGTCAACATTGTCAAAAGCTTTCTCTAAGTCTACAAATGCTAGAAACGTAGGTTTGCCTTTCCTTAATCTAGCTTCTAAGATAAGTCGTAGGGTCAGTATTGCCCCACGTGTTCCAAAATTTCTACGGGATCCAAACTGATCTTCCCCGAGGTCGGCTTCTACCAGTTTTTCCATTCGTCTCTAAAGAATTCGTGTTATTATTTTGCAGCTGCGGCTTATAAACTGATTGTTCGGTAATTTTCACATCTGTCAACACCTGCTTTCTTTGGTATTGGATTTATAATATTCTTCTTGAAGTCTCATACATCTTGCTCACTAGACGGTAGAGTTTTGTTAGGCCTGGCTCTCCCAAGGCTCTCAGTAGTTCCAATGGAGTGTTGTCTACCCCTGGGGCCTTGTTTCGACTTAGGTCTTTCAGTGCTCTGTCAAACTCCTCACGCAGTATCATATCTCCTATTTCATTTTCATCTACTTTCTCTTCCATTTCTATAATCCATATACTCCTTCCACCTTCCTGCTTTCCTTTCTTTGGGTAGAACTGGTTTTCCATCTGATCTCTTGATATTCATGCAAGTGGTTCTCTTTCCTTACCCCTAGTGAAATGCGCCTCTACATTCTTACATTTGTCCTATAGCTATCCCTGTTTAGCCATTTTGCACTTTCTGTCGATCTCATTTTTTGTATTCCTTTTTGAATGCTTTATTTATTACATTTTTGTATTTTATCGTTTCATCAATTAAATTCAATATCTTTACCCAAGGATTTCTAATAGCCCTTGTCTTTTTACCTACTTGATCCTCTGCTGCCTTCACTACTTCATCCCTCAAAGCTACCCATTCTTCTACTACTTTATTTCTTTCCCCCATTCTTGTCAATCGTTCCCTAATGCTCTCCCTGAAGCTCTCTACAACCTCTGGTTCTTTCAGTTTATCTATGTCCCATCTCTTTAAATTCCCATCTTTTGGCAGTTTCTTCAGTTGTAATCTACAGTTCAGAACCAGAAGATTGTGGCCAGAGTCCACATCTGCCCCTGGAAATGTCCTACAATTTAAAACCTGTTTTCTGAATCTCTGTATTACCATTGTATAATCTATCTCATACCTTCTAGTATCTCCAGGCTTCTTCCATGTATTCAACCTTCTTTCATGATAATTGAACTAAGTGTTAGCTTTGATTAAGTTATGATCTGTGCAAAATTCTACCAGGTGGCTTCCTCTTTCATTTCTTCCCCACAATCCACATTCACCTACCACGTTTCCTTCTCTCCCTTTTCCTACTATCGTCTCCACTATCTGAATAATTTCTTTTATCTCACCATAAATTTCATCAATCTCTCCGTCACCTGCAGAGCTAGTTGGCATATAAACTTGTACTACTGTGGTAGGCGTGGGCTTCGTGTCTATCTTGGCCACAATAATGCGTTCACTATGCTGTTCGTAGTAGCTTACCTGTACTCCTATTTTTTATTCATTATTAAACCTACTCCTGCATTACCTCTATTTGATTTTGTATTTATAACCCTGTATTCACCTGACCAAAAGTCTTGTTACTCCTGCTACCAAACTTCACTAATTCCCACTATATCTAACTTTAACCTATCCATTTCCCTTTTTAAATTTTCTAACATACCTGCCCGATTAAGGGATCCTACGCTCCACGCCCCGATCCGTAGGAACGCCAGTTTTCTTTCCCCTGATAACAACGTAATCCTGAGTAGTTCCCGCCCGGAGATCCGAATGGGGGACTATTTTACCTCCGTATTATTTTACCCAAGAGGAGCCATCATCATGTAACCATACAGTAAAGCTGCATGCCGTCGGGATAAATTACGGCTGTAGTTTCCCCTTGCTTTCAGCCGTTCGCAGTACCAGCACAGCAACACCGTTTTGGTTAGTGTTACAAGGCCAGATCAGTCAATCATCCAGACTGTTGCCCTTGCAACTACTGAAAAAGCTTTTGCCCCTTTTCAGGAACCACACGTTTGTCTGGCCTCACAACAGATACCCCTCCGTTGTGGTTGCACCTACGGTACGGCTATCTGTATCGCTGAGGCACGCAAGACTCCCCACCGACGACAAGGTCCATGGTTCAAGTAAGATATAAATACTGGAGAAATTGTTTTTTATCTAGGGATTTATTTCTTTATTTTTTAACTAACTACCTTATGATAATGAACGGAAGCTCTGAAAGCAATAGAAAAGAAATTTCATATACATTAATGGTATTAGTAATGTAATTAAAATGTAAAGGGACTTTAGTCATCAGAGTCACTGGAAATGAGCTGTACTCTTCCTAGAAGGGTAAAACTAGAGTGTGGTATGGTATGAACGTAAAATGACCATATCCTAGCAAATATCGTGACCTCAAAATGGTCTGAGGAAATAATATAAAGATTACTTGTTTGGGTAATCTAGCCTTCAGACTTGTGTATAGTAGGTAGTAAGAAATTTATGGGATATATGAATAAATAAAGAAACAAAGTTATGACTTTAAACTGCCAGCTGGAGATAACCAGATAAATAAAAAACAGTTACACAAATATGTCAGAATTCCTCTTATGGAAAAAGAAGTGTATCGGCGGTGATATAGCATTTTATGTACAAGTCTGAAACCAATGGGTTTTACTTCCATTTTATATTTCTTTATGCTCCGAAGTTATAGTTTTCATTCTTTGTCTCCTATGAGACTGATTTTTGCAACATATTGTTGCTTGTAAAGATTTTGTTAACGTTTTAGAATTTTGTTACTTCCACTTTTCAGTGAATGAATGAGTGATATTGTCTTGATAAATACAGCTGACAAGGACACTGTATCTACTAAATTGTGTTCCCGTCTGAGCGGAATTGAACCACTCTGTACTAATTAATACTCCAATCACTCGGAAGATCTTTCCTCACAGGAATCTTTCCTCACAGGAAAGGAAAGTTGTACATGTATAAAATTTTGTAAATAATCTAAAACCATCCGATGACCTCCTAAATTGTAGTCAGTTACTTGTGAGCGAGGCCTAAGTGGGTATAAAACGTTCTATAAGTAAGGCGGGGACCAGAGAATAAATTTGTGTGCTTCAGTCTTGCCAACTAATTGTGTGATGATAAAAAAAATGTAACGGTGATAGGTGCCTATGCTAAATAACTGTATCGCACAGTAAATAAACTACGTGAATGTGGAAGTACATTTCACTTACCAGTGGTGGGACTTTCCGAAAAGAGTGGCAATTGCAGTCACAAAAGGAGTCTTCTGTTCGTCCAGTGAATGATACCAATTACGGTGACACATACGTCTCCACGTTCAATAAATCAGTTAAATACTGTTACGCAGCAGTAAGCGTGGCATCCTGGTGCAAATCGTACAGATTTCCCCGTGTGGTGACGTAAGACTCAGTTGCTGCCGGAGTTCTGATTGAGACATCGATATTGTTAACAGTTTTTGAAGTCACTGAGAAACAGTCATACTATAATTTTTAATTGAACACATCGCCATTTGACTGTACTGTCGTTTATTTAATAAGGACCTAATTTTAGGCCTTTTATACCATTTTCAAATGATTGAGTTTATGTCATCAACATATATTGCAGGACATGACATAAACTCAATCACCTGAAAATGGCAAAAACAACAATACAGTCAAATGGGGGTGTATGCATTAAAAAAAGAGAATATTATTTACGTTCAACCGACAAGTACGAGATGTTTTAAAATATCAAAACGATGCACAAAGACGCGATATGTTATGCTTGTGTTTAGTTATCCCTAGACTGAACACTCAGTAAAAAAAATTACCTACAGTATTAGGTAAATAAGCTGCGCTGAGGTAAGACTGACATAGTCATTCAAGTTTTCAGCGGTCTCAAATTTACGCACACGAGTATTCCTTATAAATAAATTCTGATGAAAATAATAATGATAAACGTTAAGTGAAAATAAAATGAATTATCTACACTCTGAAACAGACTTTTCTAGTCGCGCACGGAAGAACATTGTGTGTGCAGCCATCATAACTCAAGCCTACGCTTCTTTTCATGTAATCCAACGAATGTGGGTGTTGTCGTGATTTCCATGGAATCTTGACCTGAACAGCCTCGATGTCTCCTGTACACTACTTCCCAACAGTCTTCCTGGATGTCCTGACTTCAATGACGAGTTCTGAATAATCACTACATCGTGTCTCCAGTTCTGCACACCTGGTCCGTCGCCTGCAATGCCTGCGACAGCAATCCTGTTCAGCTGAAACACCTAATAAAAATTTTAATGAATATCATGACTAGCCAAAAACTGTCCACTCTTTTTTAAAGAAAATACTGTCATCGGAATCGACCCCTTTTTGTTTTGGTCATAAGCGTTAAAAAATAAGAGGAATTAAGTATGGTATACAACACTTATTTCTTATAATTACGTTACTGGTGTAACTCTATGGAATTTAAGATTGTTAAATCCATTGAAAATTCAATATGATGGACAACAGTTTTATCTTTTATCTGTACGTAATTGTGGTGTGTATGTGTCTGACAACGAAAATTATGAAAGACTTAACTACCTAACGTTAATAGGCACTTATTTGAACTTTGATCTATTTAAGATACTTAGAATTTCTCATATCTGTACATTTGTAATTAGTAAAAGACTTTTAGGTTTTATTTCGTCAAGTAAATAAGATTTCCTTGCCGCAGTCAAAGTAGCAGCATAATAACATATTAGCATTTTCTTCGGTGCTAGCGAAACAATGGTTATAATGAACTAATGGCGTAGTGTGTCACTGTTGATAAGTAAAAGGATCTTTTACGAGAAACATGAATCCTTAGTGTTTTAAAATTTAGAAGAATAAGTTGAAATTATGACATCTTTGCGAAGTAATCTTTTATGATTTGTCTGACATTCTTCGTCACTTCCTTTGTTTCCTTCCCACCTCCTACCCTTGATCTGTTAAACGTACGCATCATTGTAAGTCATGTAAGGGAGAATAATTACTTACTTTCGTTCGAGCACTGATTCCTGTCTTATTATTTATTCAAATGGTTCAAATGGCTCTGAGCACTATGGGACTCAACTGCTGTGGTCATTAGTCCCCTAGAACTTAGAACTACGTAAACCTAACTAACCTAAGGACATCACACACATCCATGCCCGAGGCAGGATTCGAACCTGCGACCGTAGCAGTCGCACGGTTCCGGACTGCGCGCCTAGAACCGCGAGACCACCGCGGCCGGCTATTATTTATTGCCACTAATTTCTTTAATATGTAATTGACAGGTTCCCAAGTGGAAACGTGAGTAAATAGTGTTGTGCGAACGCGAATAACCGCCATTGAAGATATCTGTTTAGCTGCCATTGTGGCCACATTGCGAGATAACTACAAATGGTAGTAATTGATTGGAACTTGTATATCATTTAAATTTAAAAAATCGGCTGCCCAGTGCGAATCTAACTGGTGCACCTGAAATATTCCAGTCTTTCACGGCCGCGAAAATACGAAGCGAAACCAGTTATTTCATTAATAACAAATATTTAATGCAAATTTAGAGTTTTAGATTACTCGCATATTTAACTCGCCCTTGCTCTCTTAGCGATTGAGTTAATGATTATTCCGAAAGCCTGATGTTGTGTCTCCAAACTCACACAATTACAAACCAACATGAGTATTCGTTCGGTTGGCACTTCCTCCAATTACCGTAGAAATTTCCAAACAACGATCTATCCCTTTCTCCGTATTTGATAGCAAATCTATCAAAGCTGTCTTAAACTGATGTTCTAGTACAAGATTCCCTTTGTCTTCTATATCAACTTAAATTTTTTCTTCTATAATGGCATCCCTGTTCTATAATCCTGCAACATACTCTTTCCAAAAAATTATGGGTGGGTTTAGGCGTCTCTATATTAGCCCATTATTCCCCATCCCCCCCCCCCCCCCCCCTAACAGACACGCCAAAGACGATACATATTTCGAAAATAAATATAAATCACGAACAATCTGTGACCACCACCAGAAGAGGGCCCAGGATCCGCGTCAGCAAAGATGAAGCACAGGTAGCAGGGAGATAGAAGCCGGCAGCGAACGGCCCGCAGCCTGTAAGTGTACATTCCCGGAAGGCAGGCGTGCGCTGTGGGCTGCCTACTTGGCAGGCAGCCCGGCAGGCGGCAACAATTACGTTACCTGGAGCGCGGCCGGTGTAACCGAGAGCAGAGGCGGAGCGCCGCAGCGCGCCGGCCACGGTAAGCTGCGCCATATTTCTGGCGCCATAAACTGAATTAGCCACGGAAGACGCGCCAGATTAAATCAGCGAGTGGAATACAAATTGAATTGTGCCGCTCGGGGTGCGCGGCGCGCGCCAGCTCGCTTTGTCCCTTGTCGCCGCCGGCTTACCTTCTTTATTGCCAGCTTTAAGGCGGGCACTATCTCCGCTACGCCCTGCCGCCATCCACTTCATTGAAAGTGTCTTCCCCGGCGGCTATGCTATTGAGTTGGCGTCAGGGCTGACCGCAGATCATACTGATGCGGCAGAAACCGTACCTTGCGTAGCATGGGAAGTCTTCCATGTATCCATCGCAGTGTTGCATTTTTCTCGGCTTGGATTCTGCACACGTCATAATAAATGTCATACTGCTTCTCTACCTGTACTCTGTATTGTTGGCTATAGTGAATTCTACTTTCAATTCCAGCGTTTGCTGTTCCAGTATCACGAAGTTTGCACGTGTAAACATTGCCAGTAAACTTGAGTGTTAACTCGAATTTCTCAAATTTTATCTCAATTATCTTTTAGCGACATATTTGTGGGAGGAAGAAATCATTGCCTGACTCTTGTTGGCTCAAGAAATCCGTTCGTAATACAAAGATAGATATTTGTATCTATGTGTGTGTATGTGTGCTATGTTCCATATTGCCTCCTACACACAGGACCTATTTCATACAAACTTGGCACATATGTACTTACTGTTAGGTGACAACCGCTGTGGTGCTAAGAACCGCCTACCTGTGAAAGAGGTGGGATTAGTGATAGGAAGGCACTAGAGCACGCGACGCGTGAATTCCCAGACTTCGTTCACCAAATATTTTGGGATGTGAGCTCTTTGCGACTTGCAACAGATTTCATACAGAATTTGAAACTTTTATGAAATTTTTCCTCGCAGACAACCACTGCAAAATGATGAAGGGAAAAACGATTATAGCTTAATACTTTTTCGTTATTTACGCAGTAAATGTACCGCTATAGGAATGGCGTTTTAATTTATTACTTCTTTACTACTATCTGTATTCGCAACACATTTTACAAACGGCATGCACATATAGCACTGAATGCAAGCACAAAATCGTGTCATTGAACGAGACATAGATCGAAATATGGCGACATAAACAGCGAGATGCTTGAAAAAATTCCCGCATCACGCATGACGTTTAAATTTATTACTTCCCTGCTATTACCTAGATTCGCAATATATTTTACAGACAGTATCCACATATACCGCTGAATGTATCTACAAAATTATGTCGTTGTATGACACGTAGGGAACGTTATATGACCTCAATAACATTTGAACAATGCCTGATACAGAATGGTACAGGCATGGACGCACAGCTATATACGCCTGGTTTGTCCACTAGTTTTAACAATAAACTGTGACGCTTCTCTTGTTGCGTCTGCCAGTGGAGACGAATGAATGTCCGTCTGACGATTTCTGTCATACTAATATATAACAAATCGCTGTGCTTTTCTTTGTATCTTCTCTATTTCCTTTATCAATACCATGTGTTGCTGATTCCATAAGACTAATATTCAGCTTTGAAAGCTACCTCTTTCCTCTTATAGAGGATTCTTTCAGTGAATCTCAGTTTATCTGCTTTCCACTTTGTCTGTCCGTACGAACACTCCCAGACTGCTTCCAAAAGTTCTTCTGCAATCGTGCTTTCGCACAATAATGAGTCTATCTGCCTGTTCATGCACAATATGTTTCTACATCTACATCCATACTCTGCAAGCCCCCTGACGGTGTGTGGCGGAGGGTACCCTGAGTACCTCTATCGGTTCTCCCTTCTATTCCAGCCTCGTCGTGTTCGGGGAAAGAAGGATTGTCGGTATGCTTCTGTGTGGGTTCTAATCTCTCTGATTTTATCCTCATGGTCTCTTCGCGAGATATACGTAGGAGGGAGCAATATACTGCTTGACTCCTCGGTGAAGGTACGTTCCCGAAACTTTAACAAAAGCCCGTACCGAGCTACTGAGCGTCTCTATTGCAGAGTCTTCCACTGGAGGTTATCCATCATCTCCGTAACGCTTTCGCGATTACTAAATGATCCTGTAACGAAGCGCGCTGCTCTCCGTTGGATCTTCTCTGTCTCTTCTATCAACCCTATCAGGTACGGATCCCACACTGCTGAGCAGTATTCAAGCAGTGGGCGAACAAGAGTACTGTAACCTACTTCCTTTGTTTTCGGATTGCAAATTCCTTAGGATTCTTCGACTGAATCTCAGTCTGGCATCTGTTTTACCGACGATCAACTTTATATGACCATTCAATTTTAAATCACTCCTAATGCGTACGCCCAGATAATGTATGGAATTAACTGCTTCCAGTTGCTGACCTGCTATATTGTAGCTAAATGGCATTGGATCTTTCTTTCTATGTATTCGCAGCACATTACACTTGTCTACATTAAGATTCAATTGCCATTCCCTGCACCATGCGTCAATTCGCTGCAGATCCTCCTTGATTTCAGTACAACTTTCCATTGTTACAACCTCTCGATACACCACAGCATCATCTGCAAAAAGCCTCAGTGAACTTTCCATGTCGTCCACAAGGTCATGTATGTATATTGTGAATAGCAACGGTCCTATGACACTCCTATGCGGCACACCTGAAATCACTCTTACTTCGGAAGACTTCTCCCCATTGAGAATTTTATATTCGATGTTTTGCAGGTGTACTTACAACAAACTCCAGTTTCCTAGCGTTGCGGCCTTTCCTTATGCAACAACATCATCCGTCAAAAGTCTCATGGAACTTACGACGTCTATTATGAAAAGTAAGGGTCCTATGAAACTTCCTTGGGGCGTATTCTTCAAGAATGAAATGGTGTGTTCTGTTTTCCAGGAACTTACATATCCCGAAATTATTTTCTTCTGAGCTTATACAGTTTCATTAAATAGATCTCCTGAGATGAACGACTGATAAACTATTGATAACGTTGCAGGGCAACTCACTGATTAAATCATGTAAGGCGGAAATGGGCATAGTGCCCAGAATAAGATATTCCATTTTTAAGCTGAGCAATAACAGACGGAAATGCATAGAAATCGGTGATTACAACCCGCAACTATTCAAGTATAACAGTGAATAGTTCGATTACTTACGGCAATTCAGTTTTCGCAAAGTGACAAAATGGACACTTTGCCCAACCTCTGAGAGGGCAATGCTTTATTAGCTTTAAATTCCAAAGTAAGTGCAAAAAGCTGTTTTCACCGACAACTGAATGTATTTTATTGTGCAACATGATTCGAAATACAGTTTTCACAAATGAAAGTTAAACTGTGATCCTCAACTCCTGTATAAATTTCGTGAGCAGAGAGGGAGCGTAAATAGTATTAAATCCCCTGTCTGTCGGCCATGAATTTGAAAATCTTTCTTCGCAATACATGAACCCACTGTCTTCATTGTTATAGCGACAAAAATTTTTCTAGGGTTGAGTATCTTGCTCTTCACAATCTTCTTTCCAGTGCCTTTCTTCTCTTCGGCTGTTCTCCGCTTTTCCCTCATTTGCTTTTTCTTCTCTTTCTTTATTTGCCGCTTGCTATAAGGGGGTGTATGGCCGCAAAGCCTTTCTTTCGGCCAGTGCTTTTACGTTTTCCTGCTAGGCAAAATGGCCAGAAGCCACCGCAGACATGTCTACTTTGCCCGCATTGACGGTTTTGCAGAAAATACGGATACCCTCTAATAGCAGGACCGAACTTTCAGTGATTAAAATAAGATTATGGAGTCAAGATATGACACCTTCAACACATTTTCATTAAAAGGACATAACTCACATTTCCTCTACACAAGAAACAAACGGATCACGAACCTTACACCAGGATAACAAAAACCCATGAAAAATATTGTAATTCTGAGAAGCAGCACAGCAGACGGGTTGGATTTCATGGTGTGACTGGACCCTGCAGGTGGAATAAGTTAAATCATTACCCATACCAGCCAGCACTTTGTAGCCCCAAGTACCTCAATGGCTAGATTGCCTGCCATGGCCACTTTACCCGACTCTCTGCTATTGAAATCGTATCAAAACTCTTTTGTCTTGTCACCCTTGCGTTGCTGCATACTTGTATGTCGTACCCGTCCATCTACTTGTTGGAGGTTACTACAGCATGAAAGTGCGATTCTGCTTGGTTGTAACATAGGTGCATCGAAATGTGGTGGCGAAAGAAATTTTCGTCGTCAGTACTTGCACGGCAATAGTAGACAGATGGTGACGTCCATTGAATTAGTACTAGCACATGCGCCAGTGTGCAGTGTGTGGTGTTCTCGTTTCTTTCTTTCTTTCTCCTCTTTTTTTTTTTTTTTTTTTGGCATGCTTATCACAATGCCAAACACCAGACCGCACTGCACTATAGTTATCCGGCCAACACAGATGCACATTTGACACGCAGTAAGAAAGTAGAAGAAAGAAACAGCAGAGCATATCCGCTAAGACATGGTCAGAGGCAGGAAATTGTGACTTTCGCCTCCTTCCTAGAAGATCGAAGCTGAGCACTGTACTGAATTTAAAATTGATACTTGACATCGTCTACAGACGAATCTATGTGCTCCAAATTGTGCCGTCGTCGGGGAACATCTAAGGAACTGTTTAAAACGCAGTGGGAAACATATTGCTTAACATCTGCACTGGAACCATGTATAAATGTAGTCAGTAACTAGGTATGGAAAGAAATCAGAAAAAGACGTTTGCATCTTGGTTGGAAATTTTTTTATATGCTATACCACTTTGCCTGTGAAAGACTATTCGTACTAGGGACCACAATCTATTTGGTGACCTCAGCTACTATTTATTACGTCGTTTATACTAAAAATGGTTAAAATTGCAAGCCCAAAAATCATAACCAGGATAACTCAAACTTGGACAGTGTTTGTAGGGGTTTTTGTTACACGAAAAAATGCTACAAAAACACAGGCCAAATATTTTCATCCTTTTTCTCTTATGCCAAAAATGATGCAGTTATAACCGAGCAGTTTTAGTATTCATATTTCTTGTAAAGACAATATATCTGATTTGCAATAGATCAGGTTTTGACAATGAGATGTGGGTGACAACAGCACATTCAGCTCACGACAATCTGCCACACACTTTCCTTATTTTAACGCAAACAATGCACCGTTTTTCATAAGTGACTCCGATGTTTCAGAATACAAGTACAGAGAAGTACAAGACATACAGAAAATAGACACATAACAATGGATAGAGCATCTCTTCAATTTTTTAACTCAGATTCATGATCCTCAAGACGTGCATTTTTGTGACCCAGCAAACGTCATTATGAGCAGAAGAGCACTTTGTGGCGGGTCAAAGAAATATTTGGTATGTTTTAGTTGTCATCATGGTAGTTTCGTCGTCTTAACTCACTGACGGAGCAACTGGACTTACGATGACACATGTTGACTATTGATCGTATGTTATTATAAGTATTTTCTTAAATATGATTGTTCAAAACGTGTTGTAGTATACCAATGCAGCAAAGATGACCTACATCAACAGCGAATCGATTTGTAAAGATGACACCAGAAACGGTGGTCGACAGCAATATCAGTTCTGGCGGGAAAGATGCTACAGAAGGCGGAAGCTGACCACGAGAGGAAGATACGACTGTCATCTGATATACTGATTTACTTCTTAAAAGTAATCTATACGTTTACTTGCGTAAGTGGTTCCAAAATAGTTTGATTTGGGTCTTGTGATCAGTTCCCAGTGTAGGTATCGTGCAGACAGACGCAATTAGCCATTGGGAAGCTAGTGGCAGCGAAGTTGTGGAACTTGCAGTAGTAATATGGTGTGGGGTACTTACAGGTCACAGCGATCACTGATTTGATGTATTTGGGAGCATATTTGCGGGTTTGGTAATCAGACTACAAAGAGTGACGACCGTTCGATTTGTTTGCCTCTGTGACTTTCTGCAGATGAATTACTGTCTAGTTGGTTCATATTATTAATCCTCTCAGATCCTCTGGGTACAATTGTGAATATTAATTTTTACAGTGTCTTAGCTGCAACAGAAGTACTTTTTTCCAATGGAAAATAAAGATACACATTTGTGAATGTTCAGTCTTTTCATCAAGTCAATGTAGCAGTGCTCAGCAACTCGTGACCACCAGAATACACGGGTGTGGTTGGTTCGTTGTATTCCACTGTGTGATGTTACCGTTATTTTACGGGGCGATTATTGAATGATCATTTTGCTGTTTACTACAATAGAGAATATTTTGTAATTAGTTATTTTAGTCCACAAAATGAAGCCAAATATATAAAGTATGCTTTGAAAACGGGTACATATTTTTGTATAAATCTTGCATCTACAATCGGTAAAAAAATCACCTAAGAGCATTACCGCATAAAGAAAAACTTCCCTCTTCCAGAAAAAATTCAGGTCTGAAATGGTTAATAATACTTTCGCGATAGAGACGTCTGGCTAGTTATTGATGTAAAGCGAAGGCATTCATAATTTGTAGTATGACAGCAACGTTTCACTGGGAGAATTACACTGAGACCAAGCATTTATTGTTGATACGTGAGTCGGGTCACGGTCATTAATCGGAATTGTCCCATTTATTTTGACTAGTGTTCTTGTTTAGTAAACTCTGAGGTAAGTGCATGCTTTTTTTTTTAATTACTCTGAGAGAACTCAGTGTTTGCAGTGTTTGTATGGAGGACTGGCCGACACTAATAGTGTGGTGCTCTTGGTGTGTAAGGGTGGTTTGCATTGGGCGGTAGTAACTCGGTTTGCAAAATATATGAGTGGACTGGACCTAGAGAGTTGTGCAATGGAACTATACTTTCGTCGTACATTGTGGATTGCCTTTCGAATTCCTTGCGCTTCTAGCTCGATGTGTCGTGTGATGTTCGTTTGGTTTTAGGCCGCTAAGGTTTTTGCTCGAGATTGTTGATGGGGAACGCGACGTGTTGTGGCGTGGAGAGTTGGGCGAGGTGACGGAGCGAGGTAGACGGTGTGAGAGGTCTCCCCGGCGACCAAGACGAGCACCTTATCAAGCGTCTTGAGCACAGAGTCTAGCGAGTGGTTGCTGGGCATACTTGTGGGCCATGGCTGACTTCGTTCGCCGGCTCTGGAACGTGGCACACAGATGAGAGAGTTGCGGCCAGTTTCGCTGTGCTGAATTCTTGGCCCCCTTTGGAATCGGCAAGCTTAAGCTTCGATTCGTGAACTTCAAAGTTTGGATATTGAGACCTTAACTATTATTTTCTTATTGATGCTTATAGTCTGTTGCAATCATTGTGATTTCTTAGCTGATCTATTTCACCACCAGTTGGTTCCTTGAATCGCGGCTATCGTTTGCTTTTCCTGAGTCGATACTGGCCTTACTAACGGGGCGTCTTAAACTGTCTGAACCGATAGTCTTTCCTGAGCGGGAGCAACACCGTGTTTCCTCTATGCTGTGGCCAGAACCTTCGTGGTCATGCAGTACTTAGATGATTGGGTTTAGCCGACCTCCCTGCCAAATGTCTTCGAACACCAGATAAGTACCCTTCTTTTATTATACGGCTGGTGGCGTTTTCGAGATACGTTATGCTTTCACATAATTAACCTTGCTGTGTTAATATTTCATTCGCCGGTCGGTATCCAGCGAAAACGGCCTTGGAAGGCCAATCGTCTCGTTGTAACCTTTCTTGGCCTTCCTACTTGCTGTAGTCTTGTGTTCCCTAAGTATAGGCCTTCTGGTGCACGCCTTGTCAGGAGGCAATTCAAACTCTTGGTTACTTAACTGAAGCCTTTGTTAAAGAAGGCCTGTCTGTTTAGTAATTTCACTTAACTGAAGCTGTTATTATTGGAGGCCTGCCTGTTCCCTTTTAATAAAATTAAGAGCTATTTCATAATTAGTGTTAGTCGAAACTGTTTATTAATCAAGGTCTGCCTGTTTTTATTGCCCTGTTGTTGAGATATAATATCTTACTCAACCTGTGTTGTAATTAAAATAAATTGTGCTTGCCAAAGGCCTACTTGTTTTAGCGGTATTTATGTTAATGAGGTAGTAACAAGAAATGACACATGATGGTACATGAGCCCTAAACTTTAGCCTCACTTCGCTTTACCCATAATTGTAGGTTTCGATTGTACTTCAGGACATAGATTTGCTCGCATGCTTCCGCTATCGTCTGCTTCTGAAGTTGTGAAAACTTCGGTAAGGTAAAAGAAAAAGAGTTCCCAAATGTCAATTAATGAAAAATAGAACAATCCCCTAAAGAATCTGAGCCCATAAAGAAAAGTGAACTATCTTAGAAATACCTGAAGATAATATACTCAGTTCGGATGCGGAAGGTACCAAGTGCACCTTCTCAGAAATAAAGTAATTTCAAAGAAAACGTCTTCCTTAGAAATTTGAGTAACAACAGAAAAATCCATCAAAAATGATGAACAGTTTTTCCTTAAAACATGTACGATTTAAACAGTAAATTAGATAACAATTGCTTTGTAGGTGCAATACTTTCCACAGATTTTGTAGAGTAACCGCCACACCTGGCATTACAAAGATGTTCCGTTCTCAAACAGATATAATTTATTACACAGAGGGGATCACGCTCTTTAGTGATATAAAACATACATAGAAAGCAATTATAATAAATATCTTGCAATCTAATAAGCAATACAAAACTTTACATGAAAGGCCCTAGGTAAATGACTGTGAAACGTTTTCGATAATATAATTTGAAAACCAACTGAACGTGCTAAGGCAGATCTTAAATCAGAGGATACAAACTGGATAAGGATTTAACCCTTGACTATAGATGATTTAAAGAAGGTTTTACCAAGAATTGATAAAAAATATTAAAGATAAAAAATAACTTCCTCATATACGATTTAAAAGGCACCTAGAGTGAACAGAGTCACAGACTATCCAAAACCTCTAAGAAAAGCAAACTAATAACCTTCTCCAAGAGCAAATCTATAAAAATGTATCTCCCTTTTAAAATAATTTAAAATATTTAAAAACTTTTAGCAAGAAAGAAGGCGCCTGATCATACATTATTTTAAAAACACTGCACCAATAAACACCAGAATGAGTCATCAAAATTCTTAACGGCACTCAGACAAAATTAAATACTGAAAAGATCGCTGAACAGTCCGAGAAAACAGCGTACCACCAGTAGTGTACAAGTTGAACATAAATGCTCTCAAAAACCATCAAAGTATTAAATGAAATCGATCAGAGACGTAAATTATACAAGCTGCTCAAAAGTATTTGTGTAGTAAACTACAAAGTTTGCCGTTTATTGGTTCGCCTTATTCCTTCTTTTCATACCATGAAAAGCCACAAGCAAATACCGCGGAATCTAACCAAATTAGAAAATGATACGTGCTGTAGTTTTTTCGCCTGTTGAACTCTAGATAATAAATACAGCACAATCAACAGCGCATAAAAAGCTTGTAATATCGATGGGAAACTAAATGCCCCACGAAGCTTTCACACAAAAAATCGGTTTGTACAGAAGATGCAGCTTGGGAACCCACTCTACTTTCAGGTGACACTGCAAAAACGTACTATAAATGATGTCACCGAGTCTCCATCCAACGTATTATTGTGTCGACCACACAGGGTCAACTCCACATGCGAACAGCTCCCTCGCTGTCACTCAAGGCTCAGTAACACTTTCATTCGCTGGAGGTGACAGGACCATGAGCCGGTCCGTGTACGACGCTTTATAACTGCATAGCACGAGATAGCTGCTGCCTAGCGAGATGCTGATGTAAGCGTTGCCTAGAGACGCAGCCCCGATATCTTTGGATATCGATAGCAGACCGACTCAAAAAGAGAGAATGAAACTAATGCAAAGACCCTTTAAAAGTTTGGAAAATAAAAGGTGTAGAATCGAAAATATAATCAGTTTACTGTTAGTTACTTGAATGAAAACAAAAACAAAGTTTATAGATGCAATTTATTAGTAGTTCGCCTAGCATGACGATAATTTTTGCGTAGAATTTGGTGAATTAAAACGAATAAAGAAGAAACATATTATCAGAGTTACAGAAATGCTTCAGAGTAAATATTTTGTAAAGGAAAGGAAATAAAGCATAACATATATCTATTTACTGAAAGGAAACAGAGGTAACACGATGTCGATTAATACTAGAGCGGTGACTCGACGTTCAATTAGTTCTCTGGATTGAGTGATCGACATTCTTTCATACACTGAGGGAAAACTACCACAGTTATGTACTGTAAAAGACGGTAAGTAGTAAGTAGAACAAATTCCTTAAGCGGTAGGCAGAGGAGAGAGAGAGAGAAAGAGAGAGAGAGAGAGAGAGAGAGAGAGAGAGAGAGAGAGAGAGATGGGGAGAGAGAGAGAGAGAGAGAGAGAGAGAGAGAGAGAGAGAGAGAGAGAGAGAGATGAACCATTACGTGATAGAGGCTCTCACAAAGTCAACTATGTCATTGTGGTCGTACTGGGTATTATGACGCGCTGTTTCATTACTATCTGGTCCTAAATATCATTAGGAGAAATAATTTTACTTGCTTATTATTAGAAATAAACTAGAGTGGGCTACGTTTAAGTGAAGTCAGCAGAAAGATTATTCATAATTACTCAACTCAGGGTGACGCTATTTACTAATACGTGCTGGGTATCCTCTAATTCTCTCAGTAGAGATATACACTAGTCAGCCAGATCATTATGACCAACGGCCTACCAGCCGACGCGATAGCAGTGTCACCGGGCCAGGAATGACTGCTACTCAGATATACGAACGATGCCCGCAGTATCAGTGTGCGAGCTGTCTGTGTTTAGAATAGGGAAGGAACGTGATCTATGTGATGTTTCACCGAGGGCAGATTGTGATGTCCCGACGCTCCGCACGACCATTTCGGAAACTGCAAGTCTTGTGGGCTGTTCGTGAAGTGCTGTGGTGTGTTAACACGTCGGGAAACAAAAGTGAAAGCACGTCCAGGCGTCGTGTAGGTATGTGGCCACCCCTCGTTACAGATGGCCGACGTCTTACGCTGGACGGACTGGTGAAACAGGACAGGCGGCGAACTGTGGCAGAACTAACATCAGACGTTAATGGTGGGCACAGTTCAAGTGTGTCTGAACACACAGCGTACCGAACACTTCTAACGACGGACCTCCACAGACAACGACCCATGCATGGGCCAATGTTAACACCACGACTGAAATGAGCACTTGACCATCGGTACTGGACGTTGGTGCAGTGGCAGAGCGTTGCATGGTATGGTGAGTCCCATCATGTATATTGGAGAGCCCGAATCCGTCGCCTTACAGGGGAACGGCTCCTTGACACCTATACTGCGGCACGAAGAAAAGTTGACAGCGGCTCCATTATGCTTTGGGGAATAGTCATGTGGGCATCCATGAGTCTAATAAAGCTCGTGCAAGACAAGGATTGTCTATACTGCTTGCGGACCACGCATACATGTTCATGCTGATCATGTTTCCCGACGGCAGTGACATTTTTCAACAAGATAATGCACATGTCACACGGTCAGGAGTGTAATGGAGTGGTTCGAGGAACAGAGCGGCGAGATCCAGTTGATGTGCTGTCCCCTTTGAACCCGTTCGAACACATCTGGGATGTTATTGAACGTGGCGTCAGGGCTCTTCGCCCCCATCCCAGAAACTTAAGGGAATTGGGTAACTTGTGTGCATAGATGTGGAACCAGCTCCCTCCAGCGACATACCAAGTCCTCATTGCTTCCACGCCACGACGAGTCACGTTGTTATCCGTGTCAAAGATGGACGTACCGGCTATTGGGTATGTTTTAGCTGATCATGACGTGTTGCTGACCAATAAAATAATATCTTGGAGAACACAAAAGGAAAAGTCTAACAGCAGTGAATTTTTGAGCGAAGCACTTAATATTTACACATAAAAAGGGATAGTAAGCTGCAGTGAATGTTATTTACCAATAACTTAAAAAGTCCAACACCGTACTTGAAACTAATTAACGGCGCCTGGTAGTAATGAAGTACATAAGCAGTTCAGAATGGTCCTTGCGAACAGTTGCTTATACCTATTAAAAATGAGTAAAATTTTGTCTTGGGTGTTGAGTAGGGCCTTGGGCTTGAGTAGGGCATATATTTTCTCATGCACATATCCACCTCCGAGGCATATGCAGCACTGGTTTCCTCTAAGATCAGCCCACTACCAATACATGAAACAGCTGGGGACCTCTGTTAGGACATTACTTCATGTACTCTGTGAATAATTGGGTGTCCGCTGTGAGGAAGAAGTCTTAGAGAAAATTACGTAGGTATTTTTCGGACACAGTGCAACGTACGTGCAATGCACTGAAGCCGAACAGCCGCGAGGGGTAGCCGCGCGAACTGAGGCATCTTGTCACGGTTCACACGGCTTCCCCCGTCGGAGGTTCGAGTCCTCCCTCGGGCATAGGTGTGTGTGTGTTGACCTTAGTGAATGTTGGATTAAGCAGTGTGTTAGCTTAGGGACCTACGACCTCAGCAATTGGGTCCCATAAGAACTTACCACAAATTTTCAATTTTCACCGAATCCGCTGCTGCCGCTACCTGGTAAGCCGCAACCTGGTAAGCCGCAATGAAAGAAATGTGATTTGGAAATCTTTTCATTGTGCTGCCTGTCTGGAGGGACGAACTAGTTCCATGGGACAATGCGAAGCGTATAATTTGTCAGCGTTTTCTGACACGCTTGGTCGTTAGCCGTATGCTCTGTAGCTATGTCAAGGGCCGCATTACGAATCGAGATGCTCTCTCCACTCATATGCTTCATTCTTCTGCATATGGAGTAGTCTTCTACAACCTTGGCGTACAGCCGGAACTTAACTTTCTGCCACGCACACAGTATCGTTACCATGATTACAATCTCACCTTTTGTAATCTATTAAGCCACCATATTGCACGTATTGTTGTACAGGATGTTTCTAAAACGAATGCAAAAAATGATATGGCTGGCAAAGTGGGTCCTAACAAACAACTTTCACGTAGCAGCCCATGCCCGCATCGTTTAGCGTTCGGCGTTAGGCGTCGCGCGCCGCTGAGAAGGTAGGCGTACAACACGCCGTTCGAGTCGACTTGTTACCGCGTCTGAAAGGGCAACGTTTTCAGTTACTTTGCAACATCAAGGATAAAGAGCGGTGGTGTAGACATTTCGTGGTCTTTATTTGAAAACAAACTACACGAAATTACGTCCTTCTAGAAGAATGCACGTTGTGCAAAGACGCCCTTGCGATTATCGCATCATAGACAAAGTGGGGATTCCATCAGCGACTGCCATAATCGCGCCATCAGCTCTTCATCCGTCTCTATAGGCGTTTCGTAAGAAACAGATTTCAGATGACTGCAGACGAAGAAATCAAAAGTTAAGTCGGCCCAGTGCATCGCACCCTAACCAGTTCTCACCGAAGGTCTCATCCAAATGATTCTGCACAGCATGCGTGAAGTGCGCAGATGCACCGTCTTTTTGGTACCATATGCGCTGTCGCCCGTTGAGTGGCACCTGTTCCAATTAGTCAGTCAATGTTTTCCTTGCGAAGATTATGAGGCTGTTACCGATCAGTCGTCGCGTGGGCATAAATGAACCAATCAGATTATCGCCCACCGAAGCAGCCCTAACTTTCACCGTGAAGCGCTTTCGGTGACAACGAGCTAAGAAGGCGTGCGGATTTTCCCGGTCCCACTCGTGCTGGTCGTGAGACACCTCCCCTTGCAAACGAACCTTCATCTGTAAAACGTACAAAGAGTGGGAATTCAGGTTTTATGGCACACTTCTGCGAAAACCACGGAGAAATCTTCTTGTCTAAGAGCCTGAACTTTCTAAAAGCGACAAGAGACTTATGGATGGTGGAGAACTTGCGTGGATCTGACGCTCGACAATTCGAAAACCACTGAACATACAACAATTAAGCAGCAGGAGCATTTCCATCTGCCTCCTCCCAACAGAAGCGATCCATTTCCAGTCCACTCTGCACAGTACCAAACACAAGAGTGTCCTGTTTGTTGACGCACTGGCGCATGGTGAACCACTGGCCACCCTGGATGCGAGATCGTATCAAACAGGCATTTCCACCGACAAACTCAATGCCTTAGCGCCCCAGAAAACTCTTGAAAAAAAAAAAGATCCCTAACGCCGAACGCTATGGGATGAGAACAGGGGTTGCTATTGAAGGTTGCTTGTTATCACCCACTCTACAAACCTTCTCATTTCTTACATTCATTCTAGATACAGCCTGTATAGATGCATTCTCTTTCAGCGTATGAGGGAGGTTTGTATTCTACAAGTGCGTGAGAAGTGAGGCAGAAGCACAGAGAATATCTATTGGGTATAAATACCGAGCAAGAATGCAGGTCATCTTAGTTTTTTCAGACATGATGTTCACGTTTGACTTATGTTTCTTTAAGGGTATAAACTTAGTGCGTTTAAATAAACCTTATTTCAAATCAGTTAGGGAATTAAGTTTGAGATCGTAATTGAGTAACATGTCACTGTGGAGATATGTGAAAGATCTTGTAACACCTACTTTCGACATATTTTGTATTTGTATCGATATTTCTGTGTCATTTTATGGTGCTGCTCTTGTATAGTGTTGTATCTGTCATGGAAATTCTTTGATTATGTATACGTACTTCAGTTATGAGAACTTTAGAACGATGTTGTTCAAAATGTGCTTGTGAGTTTAAAAAATAACTGAAATGATTGTTATATAATGTAGTATAAATGACTTGGTCCAGAACGAAATTAGAATTATATTAATACCTTCAGCTGCTGACGGGCGTTGATATGTTTCAATGGGGACACGTGAAAAATGTGTGCCCCGACCGAGACTGAAACCCGGGATCTCCTGCATACATCACAGACGCTTTATCCATCTGAGCCACCGAGAGCACCAAGTATAGTGCGACTACAGGGACCATCCCGCTCACGTCTCCCGCGAGACCCACATTCTCACTTTGTGTGTCCACACACTACATTCGTAGTGTCCCAGCCCAACACACTCATTACGCGTGGAAGACATTCTTACCAAGTCTCGTAACAGTTCGGGGAATATAAGTGCATCCGCACAGAAGAAGGTCATGGCGGTTATTGCCAGAACTATGCAGGGTGAGTCACCTAACGTTACCGCTGGATATATTTCGTAAACCACATCAAATACTGACGAACCGATTCCACAGACCGAACGTGAGGAGAGGGGCCAGTGTAACTGTTTAATACAAACCATACAAAAATGCATGGAAGTATGTTTTTAACACAAACCTACGTTTTTTTAAAAAATGGAACAACGTTAGTTTTGTTAGCACATCTGAACATATAAACAAATACGTCATCAGTGCCGTTTGTTGCATTGTAAAATGTTAAATACATCCGGAGATATTGTAATCTAAAGTTGACACTTGAGTACCACTCCTCTGCTGTTCGATCGTGTGTATCGGAGAGCACAGAATTACGTAGGGATCCAAAGGGAACGGTGATGGACCTTAGGTACAGAAGAGACTGGAACAGCACATTACGTCCACATGCTAACACCTTTTTATTGGTCTTTCTCACAGACGCACATGTACATTACCATGAGGGGTGAGGTACACGTAGACACGTGGTTTCCGTTTTCAATTACGGAGTGGAATAGAGTGTGTCCCGACATGTCAGGCCAATAGATGTTTAATGTGGTGGCCATCATTTGCTGCACACAATTGCAATCTCTGGCGTAATGAATGTCGTACACACCGCAAAACATCTGGTGTAATGTCGCCGCAGGCTGCCACAATACGTTGTTTCATATCCTCTGGGGTTGTAGGCACATTACGGTACACACGGTACATGGTGGCCACCACATTGAACATCTATTGGACTGACATGTCGGGACACACTCTATTCCACTCCGTAATTGAAAACGGAAACCACGTGTCTACGTGTACCTCACCCCTCATGGTAATGTACATGTGCGTCAGTGAAAAAGACCAATAAAAAGGTGTTACCATGTGGACGTAATGTGCTGTTTCAGTCTCTTCTGTACCTAAGGTCCATCACCGTTCCTTTTGGATCCCTACGTAATTCGGTGCTCTCCGATACACACGATCGAACAGCGGAGGAGTGGTACTCAAGCGTCAACTTTAGTTTACAATATCTCCGGATGTATTTAACATTTTACAATGCAACAAACGGCACTGATTACGTATCTGTTTATATGTCCAGATGTGCTAACAAAACTAACGGGGTTCCATTTATAAAAACGTAGGTGTGTGTTAAAATGCATATTTCCGTGCATTTTTTTATGATTTGTATTAAGCAATTACACTAGCACCTCTCCTCACGTTCGGTCTGTGGAATCGATTCCTCAGTATTTGATATGGTTTACGAAATATATCCAGCGGTAATGTTAGGTGACTCACCCTGTATACTTATATGGATATGGTGTCTGTTCTTTCGGACATGTCCGAACCCTTACAGGACTTGGAAAGAATGTCTACCAGGAGTAATGAGTATGTTGGGGTGGGACACTAGTGTGTGGACATACAAGGTGATAATGTGTGTCCCGCGGGAGGTGTGATCGAGATAGTCCCTGCAGTCGCGCTATCCTCTGTGTCCTCGGTGGCTCCGATGAATAGAGCGTCTACTATATAAGCAGAAGATCCTGGGTTCGAGTCCCAGTCGGCGCACGCGTTTTCACCTGTCCCCACTGATATATATTAACGCCCATCAGCAGCTGAAAGTATTAACATAATTCTAATTTGGAAAAGGTGTGGTTGGCGCGCAAGCGGCAACTCGTCCTTTGTGACTGGTAAGGAGTCTGGGCTGAGCAGTGTTGTGGTTAACATCTCGCTAGCAGTAGGAGTTTATTGTGGCTCATATTCTTGCAGTTTTGAGGCCAGATGAGCTCAAGAGCAGTATTTATAGGCCTCGGGTGCTACATTCGGCGATTCTATTATCATGGCGTGGTTTTTGGTCCTATAAACATGTGATTCCGACTCCAAGAAGGCCTATAACAGGGCGAGGCCCTGCCAGTAGTACTGACATGCTTGCATCGTCGCCATACTGACAGCCACTGCAAATCACGCCACCAGTACAGCAGCCATCCACTAAATTGTTTGTATTTGGCACTCTCTAAATGAACCAGGTATTTGTGAAATTTTGTTGCTTTTGATAATAATCGTGATGTTGCTAAAAATTCTACCTTACACCCGTGATTACTCCAAATCACAATCCTGGACAGGAATCCTATCCCAGTGAATTTAATTCCGCGAGTCCTCATTTCTTACGGAAAGACTTATTCGGCAGCTGTAAAAATATTTATGACTGCTTTCTAATGTGTGGAGTTATAGTGTTTAAAGATCAATTTTGTAGTTTGAGAAATACTCCACTTCTAATGCAAAGTTAAATCAATCTGCAGTTATTTTCTTATACAAACTGCCTTACTTGAAAAGCTGACTGAAAATAGTAAATCTAATATGAAATGAAAAAGATTATTAATTTTTACATTAATGCACTTTGATGAGAATTACGAAGTTTTATTAGTGTTTATTTCACGAGAAAGTGTCTGAATTAAATTTAATGTAGAGATGGTATTTTCACAGCTAATTATATTTTGAACAGTTTAAAAGACTGCTTATCAATGCATATTTGTTATTTCAAGAGTCATAATTTCTTGTGCTTTACGTAACTAATAGTGAAGCAAAGTAAAGACTTCTTCAGAGCCATTGTACTTAGATTCGCCTTCCGTTTAATTGCTTCAAACAGAGTTTAAGAAAGAACTATTCACTGTGTTAGCTGTTCTAATGCAAGCTGGTTTATGCACAGGCAAAAGATCCTGTATTAAGTAATGAAGTTATACAGTATGATCATTAACAGATCCCCCTGATTTAAATTAGTATCATTTCATACTTCTCCTTGTTTAGTATTGCTACTAGTTTCACGTGTGTTGATAATTGGTTCTATAAACTGCTGCACCTAGTTCATTTAAGGTACATGTAGTTCAGAGGCATATCTTACTGTTTTCTGTGTCATTGGCCTTGTTTGTCTGACTTACTAGTTAGTAGCACATTTATCTGCAAGGTTAAGTGACTGTTTTGTAGTGTAAACAGATATAAGGACAGAGTTTAATGTGTGTGTCAGGGAAGGCTAGGTTAGCATTAGCACGGCTTTCTGCGTTATTATATTGCTTGACACAAGGGAGCTTAATTAGGCTGTCGACCGATATTAATACGTAGTGTTACAACTTGCTTTTGTGCTGGGAGAATGTCTGTTCCCTGACCAACTTGTTTACTGTTAGTTATACCCTGCTGGAATGTTTCGGAAACGAATCCTAGTTTGATTGTTCTGTTTCCATTACGTTATCTCACTTTCAATGTTCTCAAAAATTCCTCGCAGAGGTATAACGTTAGCATCGTGTAATGTAATGAAATAAAAATAGTTGTGACTCTTTCTCTTTACTATCGGTGTAATGTTACAGAAAGCATATGAGCCGTGACTTATATAAAAAAGAATCAAACATTAATGCAATGGCTCAGCATAAAAGAGAAATAACTAATGTAGGAATATTATTAACAGTGTAATATGTTGTTTAATTTAGCCCGATGCGTATAAGCACTCAGTAAATTAGCTCAGTGCTCAGGGTTTACGGAATTGTAAACACTCATTTGTTTAACTATTAAAACACGACAGCTATTCCTCAATATATGCCTAGTCGATGTCAAGTTAGAAGTCGTGTGCTTACAGTTCCAGAGAATATTTCACCAGTCCTTTCACTGTACAACAATAAATTCCGTAACTCGAAATTGATACAGCAAAATGAACGATCGTTAAACGCTCCTTACGGTTCGCATCCAGATCATAGGTCAAGAACAAGAATAGTAATCGTGAATAAAGAGGTCAGAGTTCAAATACAGAATCTCAATTCCATCGAATAAGCATACCTTGTAGCATAATATATTGTTCCTTGGTAAAACTCGCAAGTTACTCATACAATACTTTTCGTAAAAACATGTAATCTATACATTTCACATTCATGTCCACCCAGGAGAAACAGTACAATCGATTACCGTTGAAGGTAAGAGATGATACCGTTACAATCTGCTTCAGACACGTGATACGGAAAACGAAACAAAGAAAACAAAAAAGTAGACGCGAGCTATCTGCCTAGCATAACAATTTATGAAAACCTATTATATGTCTGTAAATGTATTATAACTGCCATATTCATCACCTTAGTCGCATGTCTCTTATCATAGATTTTGCTTTTGTTTACATACCTTCCTCGATATAATTGGCACTGAGCGTCAAAGTGAGGAAAGGTACTAAAGAGAATTACCAACACATAGTATTGACCCCAACAGTTGATTTGATGCTACATCATTCAGGTAGTGATAAGAACCAGTGTTGTTATATGTTGAACATACTTTTTAAACGTATTTATAAAGCATACAAGTCGTTAGCGTAGAACTTCATTGAAGGTAAGTGTCCGTGGAGTGACAACTCTAATTCGAGTCCACGGTCTGTTTTCGCCCAGTGCTTTTTTTACTACTACGGCCAATGTCCAAGAGAATATGTTATATATATTCTAATCTTTTCCTGGTTCCGTTAAGTTTCTGGCTACATTGCTACTTCGAATCCATTAAGACCTGTTCTCATATTCGGGAGGACGTCGTGTCAAATCCTCTTCCGGACTTCCACAGTTTCCTTAAATCGGTGAAGGCAGATGACGGACTGGTTCCTTTGAGAAAGATGCGACGATTTCCTCCTCAATCCTAATGACATCGTTGACGACGACATGATAACCCTACCTTGCTTCTCCCTTTCCTTCCCATTCTACTGATCCACGTTTTTAACAAAATTTCTATTTGAATGCTGGGACAGCGTTACGGAAGGTATTTCAAATCGTCGTCCGCCCTTCGGGAATGAAGTTGTCTGTAGTTTCCTTAAATCGATCAAGGGAACTGACGGGGTGGTTCCTGTCACAAGGACTCGTCCGATTCCTTTCCCAATTCTAATGACATAGACGCCGGGACATTAAACAATACCTTTCTCCTTCCTTTCCTCCACATTGGTATCTATTAACTTCTTTTTAATAGTTTTCTATTTGATTGCTTGGATACGTTTACCCTTCATTTATTATTTAAAGGGCGATGTTTAAGTAATCAATTTTTTGCATCCGCTTCTATTTATTTCAGAAACAAAAGAAACTCTGCTGAGGTCCGGATGCAAGAAAAACAGTTGTACTTCACGTTTATTTGTGAATGCCGCCCATGTAATCCGGGACGGAAGTACAGGCGGTGGAGGAGGCTTATGCCCCGGAGCGAGCTACATTTCCTCCAGATTTTGTTTCTCGTAGGCGGAGTGATCGTGCGGAGGAGACGGGAAAGAACGCCTTCTCGGAGGATTCTAAGGGAAATAGGGCGCGCAGGATTACGCTCCCATTCTCTCTCTCTCTCTCTCTCTCTCTCTCTCTCTCTCTCTCTCTCTCTCTCTCTCCCCTGACGATTCCAGTGCACCTGCACATAATAGGCGCCTTAAACTTGGCGGCGACTGGCGCCAGTAAAAGCGCCGCCACCAGGCAGTCCCAGCCTTGGCGCCAGTGTGACGGAGGAGAGAGGCTGCCGTGCGAAACAGGGCCTGCAGCGCATGCTTCAGATGCGCTTCTAATAAACGTTAGGCATTACTCAGTGATTTGGTGCATCATTTTACATGTACAGCATGGTCAGAAACAGTCTGCAAAGCGTGTAAGGCTATTGCAGGGTAGGCTGTTTTTAAGAAACAATTGTTTAGAAAAAAAATTCGAACGCTGTGCCGATTTCGAGTTAATATTGTTTAAGTCAGCCCTCAGTTGCGAGCGAAATTTAAGCGGCCACCAGATATAACTAGTGACATATACAATGAGATGACGAAAGTCGTGGGACAACGATATGCACATATACGGATGGGGGTAATATTGCGTACACGAGGTATAAGATAGCAGTGCATTGGCGGAGCTGTCGTTTGTACTCAAGTGCCGTCATGTGAAAAGGTTTCCGACGTGATTATGGCCGTACGATGTGAATTAACAGACTCCGAAAGCGGAATGGTAGACGGAGCTAGACGCACGGGACATTCCACTTCAAAAATCGTTAAGTAATTCGATATTCCAAGCCTCTTAGTGTCAAGTGTGTGTCGAGAATACCAAATTTCAGGGATGACCTCTCACCACGGACAACGATGTGGCCTTCAGTTAACGGCCGAGACCAGCGGCGTTTACGTACAGTTCGAGTGTGGCACAGACACCGCAAAAAAGGATGGAAGTTGTTAACAAGGCATTGAGCAATCTGGTGGTGGTTCAGTGTTTGTGAGGGCTGTGTTGACATGGAATGAACTTGCTCCTCCGTTCCATATGAATCGATCATTGATGGAAATGAAAAGGAAATGAGCGTTTGGCGCCACTGACCAGGAGGCCCCTTACGGGGCAGGTCCGGCAGCCTTCGTGCAACTCTCATTACATTCGACGCCGTATTGGGCGACCTAAGCGCTGGATGGGGATGAAACGATGATGAAGACAACATCAAATCTCCGACTCAGCCGGAAATCGAACCCAGGCCTCTTCAGACGGTAGTCCGTCACGCTGACTATTTTTTTATAATTTTTTTATTAAGGAAGGTAGGAGAAACGGAAACCTTTACTATTCACAAAACAAACAGTACGTCCTGACACATGATAACTGTCCGGGAAGGAACCTCGCTGCCGTCCTACCATGCAGCATGAAATAACAACAAAATCAAAGTGGGGCCACCTCCGGCACCCTAAAGAAAAGTATTTATAGATATGAAAACAAAATTTGAAGGACATCATTTGGTAACTGTCCAAGCGTTAGTTTTTCCTAGGTCGCATACTCGCATAGTGTTCTTAGCCGATCACTTTACTTGGTCGGTTTCACAAGGAAAGCACCGCCGCTCATCTTTGCGCACCCGGCACACCCCAAGTATATGGCGGGTCCGCAGAAACCTTTACTAGGAAATTGGCATACCAATCCTTGTACTTTTGTAGCCAGTAATCCAGGACGTTCAGTAGTTTCGTACGTGTGTCTCTGTATACGTAATCGACCGTCATACCTGTGATCCACGCCACTGCGTTCGTCTTATGACGCTAAAAATACGTTTCCTCTGGAAAAAATACTATGTAGAACAGACTGCTGTATAGATAGTGCGCCGCATGAACGCTATTATCTTTCTTGCGAGAGTCCAGACAGGCAGTGCCTCGCCGCAGACCAGCCGATGGTCGTACGTATCGAGCACGCCGCATTGCTGACACAAGGGCGAATCCGCCAAATGTATTGTGTTCTTTTTATCATTTGTAGGGTATTTTCGGTTCACGACAATGTACCATGTTGATCTGACTGTTGTAGGTAGGTGAAGATGGTGGACCGTGCGCCACACCACGTGCCAATTAACAGCGGGATGTTTCCGTTCCACCCTATTCCGGGCGATGTCGAAGAAGCAGATGGTACACGTCCTTCGATGTCGACTGTCGGGTCGTCGGTAAACGCTCTCGAACGTAACTGTGTTCCACGATGAAAGTGCGCACATACGTTAAAGGGGACGATATATGGCCGACACTGACTGGAATATGATGAGATGTTGGCACCAGTTCTTCGATGATCGTCCCCGTAAGCGAGTGATTCCTGTTGCACCACCGTTTGGGCAAAGTATTAATAGACATGGCACGCGCCTCCTCGTGCACGCTCACTGAACCAACGCCCCCCCCCCCCCCCCCCCCCCCCTCTCGCGCTGGGAGGGTAAGCGTGTTGTACTATACCTTAAAGAGTTGTCCTAGGCATACATAGTATCCAAAGGCATCTGAATCATCATAGCCCTAGTGCACGTCAAGGGGAGAAGGTGTGTCAGGTGGCACATTATGGGCGCGAGATAAAGGTTGACGAGTAACACTCGCTGCAGCAAATCCATCGACCGTAGGGCGTTTAGTCGTACTTATTTTTTAAAAAAAGTATTTTCTACATTATCGATCCTCCGTTTTTTTTTTTTTTTTTTTTTTTTTTTTTTTTTTTTTTTTAATTTTGTGCGATGTAGTTCGTAGCGTTTGGTCTGGCCGGACATGACAAGACATCCGTTCAAGTTAATCGTTGATTCATTCACTCAGTTTCTTTATTACAGAGAGGACGCAGCCCTCTGACCGAACACACTGAGCTACCGTACCGGCGTATTAAGCTATCGGGGCGGACAATGATGGAAATGGATGTGCTCGGGTACTTGGAGACCATTTGCATTCTTGGAATCCATGTTCCCAAACAACGATGTCACTCAGACACAACTGTTATCTATTGGGTCGAAGAACAGTCTGGAAACATCGAAGGAATGATTCCGCCACCGACATCGCCAGAAGGGATCCCATCGCATACTTATGGGACACAATCGAGAGGTTCGTTCTTGCGCAAAATGCTGTATCGACAACACTTTCGCATTCATGGATGGCTGTGGAGACAGCATGTCTCAGTATTTCTAGAGAGGGCTTCTAACGACGTGAGTCCATGCCACGTCAACACGCGAAGCGTCCTCGGTTCAGGTGATCGCTCGCTTTAAATGCAAAATCGGGGTTCGAGTCGCGGTCCGTTACAAACTTTCACCTGTTAACACTGATTCATCTCTGTATACAAATGCAGCTAAATTACTGGAATCTTTCAAAAATTAGTGTTATCTGTTCTCATAACACAGATAGTAGTGCGAAAGATCGCTCAGCCTTTGAATTGGGTTCCCATGTCCAATTTTTGCATCTCCCCCTTGCGGTTTTAGGAAACCAAACAAAGAACATGTTTCAAGACACCATCTCATTCAATGCTAGTGAACTCAGAATAGGTGCAACGTACTGAACTTTTTTTCATAACTATTTATCAACGCACCCTAGCCTGCAACACCATATAAAGCTTTTCTGACTACTTCTGGAGTGCAAAGCAGCGGTTTCCACTCTATTTAACGTCCCTTACGCTTAAATGTTGATGAGTGTAAATAATGTATAGAGAATGAATCTGCACTGTGCAGTGGAATGTGTGGTGGCTTGAAACTTCCTTGGAGAATAAAACTGTGTTCCAAGTCGGGACTCCAACACAGAACCTTCGCTTTTTCTCCTTCATTCCATGGATGCTAGTCTCACAGGGTATGCAAGACAGATTCTGAAAGACAAAGGGTAAGTGTTCGGGTTTCCATCTACTACAGAATTTTAATTTGCCAGGAATTTTCATTTACAGGCTATCTGCATACAGAATTACCTGATTTTAACAGTTTATGTTTATTGAGGGAAAATTAGACTTCCACAATACTCACATAACACTGGTTCTTTTCCTTCTGTAATTACCTACTCACTAACAACAGTAAAGGGAACCCCTAGACTATTAAGCACACACACACACACACATACACACACACATTACGTACAACATTTCGGCATCACCGAAGTCGTCGTTGCTGATTTTCTCCTTTGAGCTGATCCGTCGCAAACTAAAGATGGGACAAGAATTTATTCATTCACGTGTCCCCATTAGAAAAGGTTACATTGGTCTTGCTTAAAGATACCCGACGTCAACAATGGAGGGTAGTGTCTCAGGGCCCTGCGCGCCCCATCCAGCGATCAGGAACTGTCCTACGTTAATGTGCTTCAGTGAAATAAGAGCTATTGCGCTACTACGTCCTATCCAAAATAGCCTGTTTCCATTTACTTCAAAGGACATGGAGAGTACCATAAAATAGCGCTTTTCGGGAAGCGTTTTAGCTCCATGTCTTCCCAGCACGTGCACCGATGACCAACCACTAAACACAAATACAAGAAGCGAACTCTGTGCAAATGAACCACGCATAGCTGAACACCGACCATAGCTATTTGCTCGTAGAGCAAATCAAATCACTGCTTTTAAAATTCTCGTCTCTTTGTACTAGTTTTAGCAGAGAGTCTTTGTTCCTTCCACCCTATGAGCGCTATTGATCGCCTATTCAAGTGGTCGGCTAACCGCGACCCGCAAGCCACATTAAACTCTTCGGCTCTTTGAGTGCAGCTCTTCCATAAAACGCTACGCGCGAGCGCACACATACTGAGCTAAAGCCCTTAATCATGGCCATTTACAGAATTTTTAGTTGAAATGGAAAGTGAGTATACAGATTCTTTGGAGCATTACAAGGTATGTTGGTTGTCATGATAAAGCGTTTTCAAACGTTGCGCTTCCTATCCGGAACTAATTATACAAGAACTTTATATCGTAGTAGACGTTTTGTCTTATTTAAATTATCTTAATCTTAAACTATAGGGGAAAGTAAACTCAATTATTTCGACGTTAGACTACATCATTTCAATCGAAAACAAATTCTCTCTTTTTGTTACGGATTTTTGGTTCACTTTCGAAGCCTGTTCAAATATTGTGAAGAAAATAATTCTGATATTTACACATGCTATATCAAACAAGCATTTCTAAATATGAGGGAAGCCCTTCGCAGCAGGTCTCAGGGTTTGAGAAACAGAGAAGTAACGTTAGGCTCTGTTTAAGAAAAGACGCTGTTACTGCTATTGCAACGAAATTAAGTTTTCCTCCCTTTAATATTAACGCTGCCTACTGTGAAATGTAATTACTGGACTTTTTTTAAAAAACAAGGAGAGAATTTGGAACTCAGAACTTCAACGTATTGGTAGTTCACACCGCAAGTTGTCTGCTTTGAAAGGCCAGGAGAAAGAAGATACGTTGAATTTAAATACCTGGAATAATATTCCTGATATACAATCTACTTATTTGGGTCTATATATTTATGTGAACAATGATTTTCAAACATCACCCTTATAAAGAATAAATTTAGAAGTGATCTTATTGATGAGAGCGTGGAATCGTACTTAAAATTAAACACAAATATATATATGAACATGATTTACCCAAACTGTCCAAGGACTTGTGAGACTGTTGTTAATATTAGTATTTCCCAGTCATTGTCATGACTTAGTTTTATGGATACCTTACAATTTAATTTCATTAGTAAATTATATCGTTACCAAGTATGACACCAGGTTTTATTTGACGTACCTGTAGTTTCATCAAGACTAAAAACTTATCTTGTAGTCTATTAAGTTAATTTCATGGAGTTTTGTGGAGCAAAGAGGATGTAATTTCGAGTATTGTGAAATGTATGTTGAAGTGATTTGGACGTATAGACGGGATGACCAAAACGTGATAGACGAAACAAGTGTACGTGAGTGGCTGGAAGAGCTGAAAAGGGTCGACTACCGCGACCATACTTCAGCCAGATTGAGGACGTCTCCAGCAAAGTACAATTTACGAGTGCTCTAACTAAGTCAGTAACCATACAGCTATCTATATAGTTTAAGCTCAAAACATTTGGTGCTCCAAACAAATCTCAATCGTTGTACTGTTGATATCTGGCTATGTTGACTGTGATTGTCAATCACTGGTCTACCCCGTTATGTTTGGAGTCTTTTTCTGTGTTCACCGTAAAGATATTAGCAGCCATCCAGATGGCCTGTTTTAGAGGAAGTGTACCCTCTCTGTACCTTCTCCATCACGCGTCTCTCATCCTGACTTTTGATAGGCAGAGTTATGCCTCATCAAAGAGAGGTCCAGTTGTGTACATTTGTCAAATCTGACTACCAGGTAGCAGCGGCGGATTTCAATGCAAAAGTTGTACTTAAATTAAAGAAGGATCCGTCAATGGGAAACACTGAGCATCACATTATAAATGAGAAAGATAATAATTTAGTGCACTCTTCCCATAAGAATACAATGTTTGTCCTTAATTATTAATGTAGAAGAAAATATGAGAATGATTACCAATCACGGAAAAGAACGGTTTTGAATTTTAATTTAAAAAAAGAAACAAGATAGCTTTAGACATGGATACAATTGCAAATTGCAAATTATGAACTAAATTACAACTAAGAACAGGCATAGAGAGATTCTGAGAAACTTTTAACTTGTGTCAAAGATTGTCTGTGTCGTCTTTGGAAATGACAGTGTAGTGGGAAGTTATCAGTTAAACAGCGTATTCACTATGCTCCAAACAACAATTCGCACCCTCCTTCCGACTTCCTATACCAATGCAAACTGTTCAAGGTTACACTCAGACCACCTGGAATGCTCAACAGAAATCCATAGACAACCAAATTGAAAATCTTACCTTAGCCTTCGAACACCTTCATGATATCCGTTATGTCACATTCTTCTAGAGATATACCGTTATATGAGGTGGGTAAAGTAGCTACTCTAAGTGAAATTGAATTTTCATGAAACGATGGCTATTAACGGAAGCTTGTCTCATATACATCACGAATCTATATTCCGTAAGCTATCACACCAAATATTTATAGGTAAGGTATGCTTTATAGGAGATATGAAAACATAATGTTTATAGTATATATGAAAACATAAAATTATTATAGTTAATAAGACAACAAAATTATTTTGAATTTAATCAAGGGTACTACATCGAAGAAGAAGGTTTACCCATGGGTTCACCTGTCTCAGGAACATTAGCCAACATTTTCATGAATCACATAGAAAAATTAATTTTTGAAGACATAATAACAAAGAAAAGTTACAACGTCATCTACTGGATTACATGGATATATGGATTAAAATAATATGCATAGTAGACGAACCTGAAAACTGAATATAGCAACTACACAAAGACATAAATATTGTACTCAAAAACATAAAGTTCACAATAGAAGAAGAACATTTAAATGCGAACATTTTAGGTAAGGCTTTACCGTGACTGCTATTGACATTAAATGAAAGAACAATTTTACTGTTACCAGTCACTGTTTATTTATCTCCACGACTCGTTTCACAGGTTTAAACCTCCATCATCAGGTGGATTTACATTTGTTGATATGACATTTGTGTTTGTGTGTGTGTTGTGTTTCGATGTTTTGGAGGAACTTGAGGCACTGTCTAGTGGAGAAACAAAACACAATTTCAAAACACGATTTTGGGTTTCTTTTGACAAAAAATGAACGTGTGTGTAATGGTAAACACAAAATTAAGTAAAATAAAGTACCTCCAGTAGTCACAGGCTCCTTTCACTGTCGTAACATATCATATGTATACTGACATATTTTGTAAACAAATATGGCGTCGGAAACTATTGGGTGCAAGGATCATATAGCAGAAGAGAAAACATTACCACAAAGTACAAAGAATATACGTTCTAACAAAATTATTACAGAGTAACTATTTTAAGGGATTTGGAGGTGTCGTTTGAGGAATTGAATACATTCGTTGGAATAAATACTTCAGATGGTATATACATCAGGTTTTTGACAAGTTAAAATAGCTTAAACTTCATACTCATTTATACAATCCGGTGAAGTGTTACAAACTTAAAGTACAATAATGATGTTGGCTACAGTGTCAAAATTATACACAAGAAACAGTTTTGGTTGAGATTCATAGATAGATATGAAAGGCTGGAGGCAGAGGGGGAGGAAGAGAAAGAGAAAGTGAGAGGGAGAGAGAGTGAGGAAAAATTGATTGTATGAGAGAAACTTTCACTCTTTCCACCCTCTCTCTCAATTTACTGTGAGCCGTGCGAAGTTCGCGTTTATCCCATTTATTGTTTGTCATCTTCTATTATGGTACTGCCGCCTCGTTTTCTTATTCCATTTACTGGTGTCACTAACTTCCTGCCTTATTTGCCTCTGAGCTGCAGCAACAGCACGTATCGATAAGTGCACTGTTGTATCATATCTGGAGCGACCGATAGTATTGCCAGGTCGTCCTGCGTCTGGCAGTCAGTTCGGGACGGTCCAGCAGTGCAATAGGGACGCAGCAGCAGTGAAGTTGGAGGGACAGAGCGCCGCTGAGGAGCCGACAGCCAGTGCTCGCTGACCGCTGGCGACACACATAAACTGTCTGACGGAGGGACGATCGTTGATTGGCCGTTATGATGGTCGTCTCATCGGCCGACGTATACTTGGACATTTAACCATTTCCAGGCCTGGGCAGTTTGTCGGTTGGTGTAGAGCAGTGAGGAAATATCCGCGGCGCGTAGTTTTGCCGGACCCGCTGGCGGCGTCTATGCGGTGTCGGAGTGTGTGGGGCTGTTCCCATTGGTACGAGGCCCGTGGCTCACCGATCCAAGACACTAAGGTTGAGTTTGGACTTTATGTACCACCAAGTCACGACTGTTCATATTGTATCGTTTGGAGTTCGTTGTCGGCTGTTCGGATATGTTATCTTGTCAGTGGGTCTTTTGACTGTCTGTTGGTTGGGCTATTGTCGGATTGACAATGGTTGGGCCGACTGCCTGTTTGTGTTTGAATTCATGGCTGACCCTCGGACTTCTGAGCGCCCTTGGGTTCTTGTTGTTTGTAATTGTATGGCGTCTTGCCGATTTTTAGATTTACGTTGTTTTGCCCTGAAGGCGTCAGATGGTTTGAGCCTTCAGGCTAATTTATGAACTCTTTTACATAAAGCCTTTTGGCATTTTTAAAATTAATGTTATCGAGTCTTAAGCGTTGGGCCTTTAGCCGATTTTGAATTTAAGTTGTTTTGCTCTTAAAAATGTCAGATTCTTTGGGCCTTCAGCCCAATTAAGGAACCGCTTTCAGATTAGGATTTGCCTTTTAAATTTCTGTTTTTGGGTGAGCTTTAAGTTACCGGCTTTCGGCCATTTTTGAATCAAAGTAGTCTTGCCATTAAGGCATGAGATTGTACGGTACATTCAGCAGCTAATTAAGTTCCATAACTAAAACTGTGTTTATTTAAAAAATTTCTAGCGTCTTGTAATGTTTGATCAAATAAAAGGTTGTATGTTCGAGTGTAACTGACAAACGATTATTTTGTCCCCTTTCTACAACTTCAACTACCTGTCCTGTTCTTTATCAGAGCGTCTCATACTGTATATTCTGTACTAGACCACTTCATTCAACAGAGCTTGTAATCCCCCTTCACTTTCACTGAGGTTACCAATGTCATCAACGAATCTTAACATTGATATCCTTTGACGCTGAATTATAATACCGAACTTGAATCTTTCTTTTATTTCTGTCATTTCTTCTCACTGTATAAGCTCAACAGTAGGGACGAAAGATAACATCCCTGTGTTACTCTCCTTTTAATCCGAGCAAATCGTTCGTGGTCCCCCACCACCATTATTTGCTCTTAGTTATTGTAGATATTTACTCAGAATTTCAAATTGTTTGCTCCATTTTACATTGTCGAATTTGTACACCTTAAATTTAGTAATCGCAAACCTGCCGTCTTCCTGTCCATCTAACTTGAGAAAGGATATGGCACTGTTGATATAATTAAACCAGCTCGTCCGGTCTATTTAGAAGCACATGGTAGCAGATTGGAACAATCAAAATGGTTCAAATGGCTCTGAGCACTATGGGACCTAACATCTGTGGTCATCAGTCCCCTAGAACTTAGAACTACTTAAACCTAACTAACCTAAGGACATCACACACATCCATGCCCGAGGCAGGATTCGAACCTGTGACCGTAGCAGTCGCGCGGTTCCGGACTACGCGCCTAGAACCGCTAGACCACCGCGGCCGGCTTGGAACAATCCTCCTAACACAAAAACGTTGGAGAAACATAAATTTAAAGCAGTATAAGATAGGTAAGGAGAAACCTGTGGGGTTATGTTGTCAACATAGGGGTTACTCTGAAAGCAACTCGCTTATTTACAAATGGGAAGGTGACATGTATTTAAGAGTCAGGTAATGATATGAGAAAGACAATATGTCATTTTACCATAGCTATATTTATTCTCGAGTTCTGTCTCATTTTGAACAGAACAAGGCGAAATCTACTGATAAGGCATTAATGCGTTTTCCAGCACTTTTTGAGGAGGTTATTATCCGCTTCACCCATTTTTCGTGGATTTTAATCAACATATCTAACAACAATCTGTTTCCTAAAGCCAACAAGGATTCTCGTCTTCAGCGCGTAACTGCCTTCGTATATCCCCACAGACGGAAATCTTGTGGCCTTAAAGCCAGGTAACCTTGCAGCCACTCAACTGGACTTCCAAGATCCACTCGTTTTCTTCGATAATAGATTTTTGGGTGTGACCATTTTGCTAACCCATAATGAGGTGGACACCATCGCGCTAAAAGTTTGATATGTCTTGTCTTCAGACGACAGCGACGGCAGTATATCTTTGTCAAACAGCTGCAGATAATGGACTGTTGTTGATTTTCCCTGAAAGAAAAGGGCCCAACAATACGAGAAGCTCATATTCCACATCAAATCATCGCCGTCGATGCAGCAAATATCTTCGATGGATTTATCCAGTGAGAGTTGATATCTGATCACTATCTGTGATTCTGTTTATTTATCTCTCCGTGCACGTAGAAATTCTGCAAACTGAATCCTACCCTCTGCCTCGTTCACTGTATTCCTAGTTTCCATCATCCATCTGCTGACTGCTTTGATGGGGCCCTCCATGTATTCCTCTCCTGGGCGAACCTTCTTCTCCATGGAGAGCCTCCCCATTCCTTATCTCATCAGTCTACTTGGTTTTCAACATTATTTTCTACATCACGTCTCAAGGGCGTGGCATCTCTTCTGTTCCGGTTTTCCGACTGTCCAAGACTGATTACCATACAATGCTATTCTCCAAACGGATATTCTCAGAAATTTCTTTCTTAGATGAAGGCCTATATTTGATAGCAGTAGAGTTTCTTTGCCATGATTGCACTCTTTGCCTATGCTTCGTGATAAACAATTTTAATGTTAAGTCCCTATTCCGCTAGTTGCTACTTCTCATTACTTTTATCTTTTTCCTGTTTCCTCTCAGCCCATGTGCTGTACTCATAAAATTTTCATTCCATTCAATATATCCAGTAATTCTACTTAACTTTCATTATGTATACGAATGTCAGTACCAAATCTGCTTATTGCTATCCTATCGCTCTAAATTGTAATCCGACTCCTGAATCTATTCGTTATTGCTTCGCCGATGTATAGGTTGGGCAGTACGGACGAAGGACTACAAGCCCAACTTACACCCTTTATAAACCGAGCAATTCGTTCTTGGCCTTCCTATCTTACAATCTCCTGTTGATTCCAGTACAGTTTGTACCAATGTTCTTTCCTACAGGAGGCTGTGGGCCTACAGCTATTTTTCTCAGTATTTCTAACGTTTTGCATCACACCTGTCATTTGATAGCCACAGCCTGGGGGATGTTTCCAGAATGAAATTTTCACTCTGCAGGCTATGGCTAAGCCATGTCTCTGCAGTATCCTTTCTTTCAAGAGTGTTAGTTCTGCAAGGTTCGCAGGGGAGCTTCTGTAAAGTTTGGAAGGTAGGAGACGAGATACTGGCAGAAGTAAAGCTGAGAGGGCCGGGCGTGAGTCGTGCTTCGGTAGCTCACATGGTAGAGCACTTGCCTGCAAAAGGCAAAGGTCCCGAGTTAGATTCTCAATCGGCGCACACAGTTTTAATCTGCCAGGAAGTTTCAAGTCAGAAGAAAATTACTCAAAAGCCAACAAAACAAAATTAATCGTCTACTTGCTGTAGTGTCTCGAAACTCTTGTGCTCCCTTCTCCATTAGCAAGTTCTCTTAAATAATTCACTTGTATACATTCCTAAAGAGACACAGATGAGAAAACATACCAACGAAAGCCTAAAACACTATAACAAAATGAGAAATTATTACATTAGACCCAAAAAACGTACAATAAATATGTCATCTGTCCTCAACAGACGACTGCATGTTCGGCAGGTTGGCGAAAGTTGAAGCTGTTAGTGTGAGAGGAGATAGCTGTGACGTCCAATTTTCTCGAATGGCATCGACGCACAATTTAGCGAATGAACTGCTGCGCAGGGCCATTAGTAAATTGGCGACAGGTCAATCTCAGATATCGAGGTCGCGTTGTCATATGTCTGCCGTCTCGTTGTTCGTAGACTGTGGCAATATATTCCAACAAGTAAAGGTGTATCCGAGAGATTCTCTCAAGGACTACGAAGAGCTACGGCGCCCTCGGTTGACTACTATTTATCGTTATGCACTCCAGCAATGACCGAGGCCCCCATTCTCTCCGCGGTCGGTGTTTGCTACAACGAATTACGAGGACACCAGGCTTAACGAATGTGATCAGCTGGCTAGGCACGCGTGTTCGTTTTTACCTACAAAAGCTCGGCGTAGTAGGAAGGTTTTACAGTAAGCTCAACTATCTTTGTAACCGGTCTCCAGACCACACGAATTCAAAATGAGTTTACTAAGTGGCAAAAGACATCTATAATTAAATATGCATGAAGAAACTAATTACGTGATCCGTCTCTGGGGACGGACCGATGCCGACCTTCTGCCATCTTTTCCACTACCTTATTGCGTAGGATGCAGTTGGAAGAGCTCACCGCTCTCCCAGCCACTACTTTTCAAACAAGTATTCCCTCAGTTGGTACTAGGAGACTGAGTGGTACCCGGTCCATTTCTGTAAGGACAAATGACTGCTAGTTCCGGAAAGTGAACAGGCATCCCCTGCATGGGTGTCATACGAGGTGAGCACTCAGCTATGGAGGTGGACAAACGTAAACAAAGAGGATGTTTTAACAGGCTATAGATTAACATCTTAAACAAGAAACGACTCAGCAACTTTAGTGCCCTACTGGATATCGATATCTGAACCCTAGAAAGAATATCCTTTCTTTTTACAATTACAAGCCGTGCTGCAGGCTGGATATCAAATGCGTAAAAACATAAAAGAAATTCCACAAAAATTGATTTTCTTTACCGCAAAATACACTTTTTCATTACCGCGAAAGATGAATTCTCAATATCGTTAAATTAAATTCGTAATAACATAGTACGTAAATTTTGCAATTTCGCGTTTATTCTATTTCACCCCGCATTCGTAACTTGCTGCTTGCAGATTACGCTAGATCGAATATCTATGTTAACCTTTTGGCCACAGGCTATTAACCGAGCGGTCTAAGGCGCTGCAGTCATAGACTGTGCGGCTGGTACCGGCGGAGGTTCGAGTCCTCCCTCGGGCATGGGTGTGTGTATCTGTCCTTAGGATACTTTAGGTTAAGTAGTGTGTAAGCTTAGGGACTAATGACCTTAGCAGTTAAGTCCCATAAGATTTCACACACATTTGAACATTTGATTTTTGCCACAGGCAAAACTTACTGTACATCGAGCTACACAAGGTAGAAAGAAGGCTGTGTATTGTGTTTAACAGTGCGTTGGGTATTTCCGAGTTGTAATGCTTATGCTTTACTTATTGTTTATACACATAACGAAACAAACTTACTGAGTTGCACTCGCTATTTGATGGTTTGAACAACTTTTACCTTATTTAATAAGAGCAGAAGGGTTATATTTGCAGATAAATAGTAATTATCTTGCAAAGCAGACCTCAGTGTCCTGGCTTGCTTCTTTGCTCCTATGTAACCTGTTAAATGATTTTGTCCAGGATTGTTTAAGTGACAAGTCGCTGGAACTTTATGTTGCTTTTAACTATTTTTTGCTTTTATTTGCTTGTTCTTGACAAATATCTTAGATTAGCACTTTTCAAATATACACTGTGCAACTTTCGTGACCTAGAACATAATGGAACAGAGAGCAACATGTACCAATCTCAGTAGCTACTAAACCAAATCTGATGCACATGGCGCCAAATTTTACTTATATCTATCACGAATCCTACTTCAGTACCTTGCAGGAGAGGATGTACTACAAATTGGTACTAATGTGACTGTATTAACTGAAACGCTTTTTCACATTTCGTTCATATATTTTTATCTGGAAATAATTACTTACGTGAAAATTTATAGACTTAACGGCTAATCAGAAAGTCTGCAGATTTTGGCAGTTTGGAAAACAAGAGCTCCATGTTATTTTATAAGATCGATTTCGTCATCGATGGTGAAATTATGCAAATTATAAATGAGTATAATTTTTTTTACATGAAAACGGAAGCATAACAATATTATGTAAATTTGTTTTCAAATCATTTAAGTTGATAACGGCGGTTCCTAATTTTCATGGGACAAGATCGATGTTACGAAATGGATCGACATGAATAATAAAAAATTTACTATCAGAAAATTAGTTTTTGGGAGGTCAAATATATTCAGAGCTATCTCCAGATGAGAAATATATAAATTAAGTAAGGAACTTAACACAAGTATGGCCAAAGTTTTTAGGCATCGAATATATCGGTTAACAAGCGACAGTTCTGAGGAGGCAAGGTTCATTACAAGGTACGCAGATTTATGTTACTGCTTTACGTAGGTAGTGGGAACAAAGTGTCGACACTGGTATAGAAGTGCGTATATCTTTTTCTTGTCATTTAATGAATAGACTTCATAAAAACTGTTACAACTCATTATACAGAGTATGAGGAAATAAATGCCCAGTTGTCCTCGTACTGAAAAGAGGCATTAGAGCAGTTAAACAAATCAGATATTCTAACAAGTCGAGACGAAATGTTCTACTTTATGGAGCTGGAAAATAACATAGTAATTTTCACTTGCGAACAAAATCTGCAAATTCTGAGAAGTAATGTGCGTGCTATATTAGCGGATGGGACATTTTACGTTTCACTAAAACACTTTCATCAGCTTCACACGTTACATAGTATACTAGCTTGCGGTATATCCAAGTTGCTTTTTGTTTAAATTTATCGAAAACTTTATCGGCGTACCAAATCCTACAAATTTCAGCCATAAACATCAGTTTAAGTTTTGAAGATACAGTATATCCGGTGCCTCAGAAAGTGTTTCCCAGTGTTAACATTAAAGGCTGCAGTTTTCATCTAGGTCAGGTATAGTATCGAAAGACAGACAAAGGTTGCGCTTCGTTCTGAGTATACCAATCCTCAATCAGGAGTCGGAATGATTCTGAAATATATGTTTGGTTTAAGATTACCGCCTCCAAGCACAGCCATGGATGAATTCGCAGATTTTTATAGTATTACTCCATGCCAAAACAGTTAAATTTTTGTCTAGGATATATAATTGAAAACATTGTAAGCAAAGATGCTAAATTAACTCCTAATTTATGTTCAAATATACCAACATATGATATCAGAACTTCAAATTTTTCAGTGTCGTTTCGTCGACATTTGGAACAACACATTTTACAAGCCGTATAGAAGGCTATCCACGACCTTATGGAACTCTTAAAGCAACTGAAAAGTGATACTTACCTCTGCTTCACCTAAACACATCATTGGAAAAAGAAAATAAATTTAAAAAATATCAGACGTGACCGAGGAAATCATCGTGTTGCAACTGAATTCTGGCACAAATATCGTATTTCGAGTTATCGTTTCTGCAGTACGTGAAAATAATTGTAAATCATTTGTAGCCTATCCCCCTCTTTCATCGGGGCAATCAGTGTGCTGCTTTGATCGTTTTAAAGGTAAGCTGTTGCACATTTTATATTTGCTATAGCGATTTCTAATATTTTGCGGTAAAGATATCTGTAATTTTGTGGTAATGTAAACAAAGTGTTTGGCTGTGGACGGTTTTATGAAAATGCAGTCCGCTGATGTTGAGATGAGTTTTGCTACTAGAACTGCCTTTGCTTCTTTAACTCTCGTACTTTCGTCATTAGCACCAAAAATTCCAGTAATTTAATTCTGGTCATTACACTTAAGTTTGACATTACTAAACATTCAGCAAAGAATTAAAAATCTAGTTGACATAAAATGTCTTAAACACGACGCACTTGTTTAACTGACAGAGGGTAGAAAAGAGAAATTTGAGTTTTGTTCGTAAAGGTACTTATCCGTTTTTCCACTTTTCTGTCAGTCTTTTGATTGATTTGAGGTGGCCCGCCACGCAGTCCTCTCTTGTGCCAATCACTTCATCTCAGAGTAGTACTTGCATTCTACGTCCTCAATTATTTGTTTGAAATTTTCAAATCTCTATCCTCCCTTACAGTTTTCACACTCAGCAATTCCCTCTAGTACCATGGAAGTTATTCCCTGATGTCTTAAAACTTGTGCTCTCGAAATGCCCCTCAGTGTTCTCCATATCTTCCTTTCTTCATCGTTTCTTTACGGTACGTCTTTCCTGGTTTGATGTGGCCCGCAACGAATTCCTCCCCTGTGCTAACCTCTTCATCTCAGAGTAGCACTTGCAACCTACGTCCTCAATCATTTGCTTGACGTATTCCAGTCTCTGTCTTCCTCTACAGTTTCTGCCCTCTACAGCTCCCTCTAGTACCATGGAGGTCATTCCCTCAAGTCTTAGCAGATGTCCTATCATCCTGTCCCTTCTCCTCATCAGTGTTTTCCACATATTCCTTTCCTCTCCGATTCTGCATAGAACCTGCTCATTCCTTACCTTATCAGTCCACCTAATTTTCAACATTCGTCTATAGCACCACATCTCAAATGCTTCGATTCTCTTCTGTTCCGGTTTTCCCACAGTCCATGTTTCACTGCCATACAATGCTGTACTCCAGACGTACATCCTCAGAAATTTCTTCCTCAAGTTAAGGCCGGTATTTGATATTAGTAGACTTCTCTTGGCCAGGAATGCCTTTTTTGCCATAGCGAGTCTGCTTTTGATGTCCTCCTTGCTCTGTCCATCATTGGTTTTTTTACTGCCTAGGTAGCAGAATTCCTTAACTTCATTGACTTTGTGACCATCAATCCTCATGTTAAGTTTATCGCTGCTCTCATTTCTACTACTTCTCATTACCTTCGTCTTTCTCCGATTTACTCTCAAACCATACTGTGTACTCTTTAGACTATTCATTCCGTTCAGCAGATCATTTAATTCTTCTTCACTTTCACTCAGGATAGCAATGTCATAAGCGAATCGTATCATTGATATCCTTTCACCTTGTATTTTAATTCCACTCCTGAACCTTTCTTTCATTTCCATCATTGCTTCCTCGATGTACAGATTGAAGAGCAGGGGCAAAAGGCTACAGCCTTGTCTTACACCCTTCTTAATACGAGCACTTCGTTCTTGATCGTCCACTCTTATTATTTCCTCTTGGTTGTTGTACATATTGTATATGACCCTCTCTCCCTATAGTTTACCACTACTTTTTTCAGAATCTCGAACAGCTTGCACCATTTTATACTGTCGAACGCTTTTTCCAGATCGACAAATCCTATGAACGTATCTTGATTTTTCTTCAGCCTTGCTTTCATTATTAGCCGTAACGTCAGAATTGCCTCTCTCGTGCCTTTACTTTTCCTAAAGCGAAACTGATCGTCACCTAGCGCATTTTCAATTTTCTTTTCCATTCTTCTGTATATTATTCTTGTAAGCAGCTTCGATGCCTGAGCTGTTAAGCTGATTGTGCGATAATTCTCGCACTTGTCAGCTCTTGCCGTCTTCGGAATTGTGTGGATGATGCTTTTCTGAAAGTCAGATGGCATGTCGCCAGACTCATATATTCTACACACCAACGTGAATAGTCATTTTGTTGCCACTTCCCCTAATGATTTTAGAAATTCTGATGGAATGTTATCTATCCCTTCTGCCTTATTTGACCGTAACTCCTCCAAAGCTCTTTTAAATTCCGATTCTAATACTGGATCCCCTATCTCTTCTAGATCGGCTCCTGCTTCTTCTTCTGTCACATCAGACGAATTTTCACCCTCATTGAGGCTTTCAATGTATTCTTTCCGCCTATCTGCTCTCTCCTCTGCATTTAACAGTCGAATTCCCGTTGCACTCTTAATATTACCACCGTTGCTTTTAATGTCACCAAAGGTTGTTTTGACTTTCCTGTATGCTGAGTCTGTCCTTCCGACAATCATATCTTTTTCGATGTCTTCACATTTTTCCTGCAGCCATTTCGTCTTAGCTTCCCTGCACTTCCTATTTATTTCATTCCTCACCGACTTGTATTTCTGTATTCCTGGTTTTTCCGGAACATTTTTGTACTTCCTCCTTTCATCAATCAACTGAAGTATTTCTTCTGTTACCCATGGTTTCTTCGCAGCTAACTTCTTTGTACCTACGTTTTCCTTCCCAACTTCTGTGATGGCCCTTTTTAGAGATTCTTCCTGACTAATGTCTTGAACTTCAGCCTACTCTTCATCACTACTATATTGTGATCTGAGTCTATATCTGCTCCTGGGTACGCCTTACAATCCAGTATCTGATTTCGGAATCTCTGTCTGGCCATGATGTAATCTAATTGAAATCTTCCCGTATCTCCCGGCCTTTTCCAAGTATACCTCCTCCTCTTGTGATTCTTGAACAGGGTATTCGCTATTACTAACTGAAACTTGTTACAGAACTCAATTAGTCCTTCTCCTCTTTCATGCCTTGTCCCAAGCCCATACTCTCCCCTAACCTTTTCTTCTACTCCTTCCCCTACAACTGCATTCCAGTCGCCCATGACTATTAGATTTTCGTCCCCCTTTACGTACTGCATTACCCTTTCAATATCCTCATACACTTTCTTTATCTGTTCATTTTCAGCTTGCGACGTCGGCATGTTTACCTGAACTATGGTTGTCGCTGTTGGTCTGCTGTCGATTCTGATTAGAACAACCCGGTCACTGAACTGTTCACATAACGCACCTCCTGCCCTACCTTCCTATTCATAACGAATCCTACACCTGTTATACCATTTTCTGCTGCTGTTGATATTACCCGATACTCATCTGACCAGAAGTCCTTGTCTTCCTTCCACTTCACTTCACTGACCCCTACTATATCTAGATTGAGCCTTTGCATTTCCCTTTTCAGATTTTCTAGTTTCCCTACCACGTTCAAGCATCTGACATTCCACCCCCCGACTCGTAGAACATTATCCTTTCGTTGATTATTCAATCTTTCTCTCATGGGAACCTCTCCCTTGGCTGTCACCTCCCGGAGATCCGAATGGGGGACTATTCCGGAATCTGTTGCCAATGGAGAGATCATCCGGACACTTCTTCAACTACAGGCCACATGTCCTGCGGATACACTTTACGTGTCTTTAATGCAGTGGTTTCCATTGCCTTCTGCATCCTCATGTTGTTGATCATTACTGATTCTTCCGCCTTTAGGGGCAATTTCCCACCCCTAGAACAAGAGAGTGCCCTGAACCTCTATCCGCTCCTCCGCTCTCTTTGACAAGGCCGTTGGAAGAATGAGGCTGACTTCTTATGCCGGAAGTCTTCGGCCGCAAATGCTGTTTATTTATCAAAATTTAGGCAGTGGCGGGGATCGAACCCCGGACCAAAGACGTTTTGATTATGAATCAAAGACGCTACCCCTTTTTCTTTTTTTTCTTTTTTTAAAATCTCATTTTGTTCGCTTGTGGTCGTTTCATCTGCTCGGGGCGGACGTCGTAAGACATCCGGTTAAGGTCGTTGTTGATCGATTAACTCAGTTTTCTTATTACAGAGGGAAGCTAACCCTCTGACTGAACACGCTACCGTGCCGGCACTCCTACACCACGGGTATACTTTTTATAGCACCATATTTCAACAGCTTCGATTCTATTCTCTTCCGGATTTCCCACGGTCCGTGATTAACTACCCTTTAATGTCATGCTCCTGAAATACATTCTCATCACTTTCTTCATCACATTATGACCTATCTTTGTTACCAGTGGACTTCCCTTGGCCACAAATCCCCTTTTCGATTGTGCTAAGCTGCTTTTTATGTATTCGTTGCTTCGTACGCCAAATGTTATTATGCTTCCATTATAGTAGAATACTTTAACTTCGTCTATTTCTTGGTCTCCAGTTTTGATACATTTATCGCTAATCTCATTTCTTCTACTCCACATTTCTTTCTTCTTTCTTAGGCTTTCATTCTGTCCATAATCTGATCTGATTACACCGTCAATTTCATTAAACACCTCCTGTAATTACCTAGCCGGCCATTGTGACCGGGCGGTTCTAGGCCCTACAGTCTGGGACCGCGCGACCGCTACGGTCGCAGGTTCGAATCCTGTCTCGGGCATGGATGTGTGTGATGTCCTTAGGTTAGTTAGTTTAAGTAGTTCTATGTTCTAGGGGACTGATGTCCTCAGATGTTAAGTCCCATAGTGCTCAGAGCCATTTGAACCATTTTGACCTCCTGTAATTCTTCTCATTTTCACTGAGGAATCTCATCATTGATATCCATTCACCTTGAATTCTATTCCAACTCTTGGAACTGTTTCGTCATTGCTCCTTCAATGTATAGATTGAACAGCAGGGGCGAAATACTGCATCCCTCTCACACAGCCTTTTTAATCCAAGTGCTTCATCCATGGTCTTCGATTCTTATTTTCCCTTGTGGTTCTTGTGCGTATTGTACATTACGCGTCTTTTCCTATATTTTACTCCTATTTTCCTCGGAATTTTGAATCTATTGAATTATTTTACATCGTCGAATGCTTCTTCTATATCGACAAGTGCTATGAACACGTTTTACTTTTTACAGTCATGCATCCAGTATCTTACCTTTCCCAAAAGCAAACTGATGGTCATCTAACATATCCTCGTCTCTTCTATAATTTTTAATATTGTCAGGAACTTCAATGCATAACCTTTTAACCTGATTGTGCGATAGTTTCCGCACTTATCTGCGCTTGTGTCTTCGGAACTGTGTGGACAATGTTTTCCCGTCAGTCTGATGGTATGCCTCCAGATTCACAGATTCCAAATACCAACTTCCGTAATCTCTTCGTTACCACATTCCCCAAAGATTTTAGAAATTACTGCAGAATGTTATCCATCCCTCCTGCTTTGTTTGATCACAAGCCTTCGAACGTTGGGTTAAATACGGACACTAATATTGAATCCGTCATGTCTTCCATGTCGTCTCCAATCTCTTCCCTGTCTCTTGTTTCTTCTTCCAACATGTTATCAAATAAGTCTCCCGCCTCGAAGTGATCTTATACGTACTCATTCCGTCTATTCGCTCTCTCCTCTGCGGTTAGCAGTAGAATTATAGTTGCACTCTTAATCTCGACGCCTTCGCTCTTAATTTCTCCGAAGTTCTTTTGACCTTTTTATATGCTGAATCAGTAGTTCTGACGACCATTTTGTTTGAAATTACTTCGATTTTTTCTCTGCAACTGCTCTGCCTTGACCATCCAGCACTTCCCATTTATTTCACTCCCAAGTGAAGATATTATTATATTCTTGCCTTGCGGTGAATATTTTAGTCCTTCCTTATTTCGTCGATTACTTGAAGTGTATATTTTGTCACCCAAGATGTCTATGAAGTTACCTTCCTTGTTCCGTTGGTTGTCCTTATTCTGCGATAGCCTTCTTAGCGATGTCCACCTCTCTTCAGGTGAACTGTATACTGTGGTACTAGTTATCGCAGTATGTAGATCCTTAGAGAATTTCACACATCTCATCGCTTCTCAGTACTTCAGTATTGCACTTCTTCGTAGAGTGCTTCTTCCGGACGAGTCTCTTAAGTTCAGTCTACTGTTGCTAATTACTAAGTTGTGATCGGAGTCTATATCTGCTCTGGGTATGCCTTGCGATGCAATATTTGATTTCGAAATCTCTATGTGACCATTATGTAATCCTGCTGGAATGTCCCAGTGTCTTCTGGCCCTTTGCAAGTATACCTCGACTTCTTGTGATTGTTGAACTTTGCATTCGTTGTTAGTAGCTGAAATTTATTACAGAACTCAATTAGCGTCTGTCCACTCTCAGACCTACTACCAAGCCTATATTTTTATGTACCTCTATGTTCTGTTTCTTCACCTACAACCGCGTTCCAATCCCCCACCGTTTTCAGATTATTATCTCCCTTTGCATACTAAATTACCCGTTCAGTTCCCGCATACACTTTATCTATCTGTTCGTCCTTTGCTTGTGACGTCGGCATATGTACCTCAACTACTGTTGTTGGCGCCTGTTTGCTGACGACTCTGATGTGACTAATTCTTTCTCTGAGCTGTTCGCAGTAACTCACTCTCTGACCTACTTTCCTATTCGTGTCAAATCCTACTCTCACTATCCCATTTTCTGCTGCTATTGGTATTCACCGACCAGAAATCCTTGTATTCTTTGCATTTTACTTCACTGACCACCACTATATCTAGACTGAATATACGAACTTCCCTTTTCAGATTTTCTAACTTCACTACTATATCCAGACCTTTTAAGGACAATTTCTTACACAAAGGACAGGAGAGTGTTCTGAACTTCTGTCAGCACATTGACTACTTATAGTTGGGTCTTCGGCCGCAAATTCTGACGATTTTTATTCAAAATTAATCAGTCACTAGTATCGAACGTGTGACCGGGACGCTTTTATTACTAGTCAGAGAATCAGTCCCTAGACCACAGGTTCTGTTTCCAGCATTTGCCTTAAGTACGAAAAATTAATGAAGTGATGACTCCATGGAGTTTTGGAAAGCACTTCATCTGAATAAAAGTCAGGTATCTTAAACACTGTACCACCTCGTTCGCTTTGGATTATGAGAAAAACTGAGTATCCATCTTTATTATTTTCAGACAATAATATTTTTGGAGAACTATTTCCAAGTTTTGTTCATGATATGACAAATGTTCTACAATGTAACTGAATTCCGTCAGGCACACAACTTTAGTTAAAAAATTATTCTCATTACTGAAAACCAGTGTTGGCGACTGATCACGTTGTTTGAGGTCATACTTCCAGGTAGACTCACAATGTGGACACTACTAACGCTTCACATAGTGACAAACTAAATACTTGCCCAGTGAGGCCGGAACTTCACGACGCATTTGATGCTTGTCGTGGACACTACCTGACGTTGTTAGTGTTTTGAGACCTGTGACGTAGAGTAACAGATAATGTAGACTGGTCAGCCAGAACACCATGGCCACCGACCTACTATTGACATAAACCCGGCCAGACGATAGCAGCGTCACCTGGCGAGGAATGATTGCTACTTAGACACACGCACGGTGCACGTAGAATCAGTGAGCGTGCTGTCTGGGGGCTCGGCACAGCACGTTCATACCGGAAACTGCATAGCTTGTCGGTTGCTCGAGGAGTGCTATGACGAGTGTCTTCAAAAAGATGAAACCATGTACAGACATCTGTGGTTGGGCGGCCGAAACGCATTAGAGGTGTCGTAGGCTCAGCAGACCGTTAATCCAGGACAGGTGCTGAAATGTGGGGAGTGCGTCTGAATACACAACGCACGTAACACTTCCAACGATGGGCCGATGGGCCTCCGCAACCGACGACCCAAGCATGTGCCAAAGTTAACACATCGGCATCTACGACTGAAATGGGCACTTGACAATCGGCACTGGACGTTGGTTCAGTGGCAGAGCGCTGCACGTTCTGATGAATACTAGTACTTTCTTCGTCATGCAGGTGGCAGGGCGCAAATCCGTCGTCTTCCAGTGGGAACAGCTCCTTCACACCGGTACTGCAAAACGGCGACGTCGGCTCCGTTATACCCTGGGAAAAATTCTCGTGGGCATCCACGAGTGCAGTGCAGTTCGTGCAAGGCACCTTGACGGCCAAGGAATATGGTACATTGGTTCCAGATCACGTACACCCTTTCATGACGATCGTGATTCTCGACGGCAATGTCATTTTTCAGAAAAATAATGCGCGCTGTCTCAAGGCTAGGAGTGTGATGCAGTGATTCGAGGAACACAGCGGCGCTTGCCTATTGATGTGCTGGCCACCTAGTTCGTCAGATCTGAACCCGATCAAACAGAATATGTGATGTGATTGAACGTGGCGTCAGAGCTCATCGTCCCCATCCCCGGAGGTTATGGCAGTTAGGTGACTGGTGTGTGCAGATGCGGTGGCGACTCCCTCCAGCGTCCTCCAAGTCCTCAGTACTTCCATCACACGATCCCTCGCCTCTGTTACTCGTGCAAAAGGTAGACAGTCGGGCAATCAGGTAGTTCTGGCTGATCATTGTACAGTATTTGGTTAGTTTCTGCTGTGCGTTACTGCATTAGAGAATATGAGTTTCGCAATCACTTTTAATTCATTTCTTATTCTTGTTAATAATACTCTTAGACCTCTGATATATCTTGGCGATGTGTCTATCGACAAACATTGGCAGGCGCGTGCGCCTCAAAGCGAGCCCTTTTGTCAGGTGGAACTGTAGCCAATCGCCTGTGGGAGAGAACAACGGTCACTACAAGAAGCTACAGGACAGGTCTGGGTCGACAATGTGGTCGGGAGAGAGTACATGCCGGAGGGGCCGAGAACTGGGCCCCAATGTCTGCTAGCCAATGAGAGCACGCGGAACGATGCCGCATGCAACAGTTACTTGTGGCTCGTGGAACTTCCCAGCGACTGCTCTGGAAGGAACTGTGGCGAGGACCATTGTATTACTCGGCGAGCTTACCCCTGTGATATGGTCCTGTGTTCGAGCATTATTAACTGAGAGTACACAACAACGGGCAGTTCGTTTCTTTGCAGCTATGCCTGGAAGAGCAAATGCTGTTTGATGGCTATTAATATTCTCATACTTACAGGTGTCCCAGCATGCTCCCTTCTGATTGAGCCACACACTGTTCTTTTTATGCTTCTGCCTGTACCGAACAATACCTTTTTTAAAAAAGAAAATCATTGTTCGTTAAGCAGGTTTTATGTTCCATCTTGCCTTTGAAATGCGTAATCTCTGTTTCTCTGTTTATTTTTTTTAATAGAACTCAGACTGGCTGCTTACGTAATGTGTTGTTGGCTGCTCATATTGTTTCCTGAATCATTTATGAAGATCAGGAATTGCCCAGCGCTTATAACACTTGCTTGGCGAATGCCAGATATGCCTCCTGTTTTACTCGACGACTTTCCGTCAGTTGTTTCGAATTGTTACCTTTCTCACAGGAAACTGCGAATCCAGTCACACAACTGAGACGATATTCTATAGGCACGCTTTTAGATTAGATGTTGCTTGTGAGGAACTCTGTCAAAGGCCTTCAGGAAATCTAATGATAAGGAATGAATAAGACATTCCCTCTCAAAAGCCCTCATTACTTTGTGAGAACAAGAGCTAGTTGTGTTTCACAAGGACAATATTTTCTGAACCTGTGTTGATTGTTTGTGAATAAATCATTTTCTTCGAGCTAATTCATACTGTTCGAGCACACTATATGTTCGAAAATCCTACTGCGTATCGACGTTAGTGATATCCGGATTACTCGCAATTACTTTCTTGGGTATTTGTACGACTTTGGAAATTTTCCACTCTTTAGGTACCCATCTTTTATGAGCGAATGGTTGTATATCATTGGTAAATATGGAGCTATTGTATCAGCGTATTCTGAAAGGAGCCTGGCTGGTAAACAATCTGGATTGGAGGCCTTGTCTTTCTTAAATATTTTAAACTGCTTGTCTGTTTACTCCTATGTTACTCATGTTGACAGTTGTTCTTGATTAGAATTCTGGAATTTTTACTTCGTCTTTTTTGTGAAGGAATTTGAGAAAACCGCGTTTATAATGCTGCTTTAGTGGCACTGTCATCAATAACATTATCGTCGTTATCGCGTAGTGAATTTATTGACTACGATTGCCAGTGGTTTATTTCACATGCGACCACAATTTCTTTGTATTTTCTGACAGAGTTTCGTTATGGAAACTACTGAAAGCACCTCACATTGACGTTTGCGCTAAAATTTGAGCTTCGCATATCTTGGGTATTTTGCCTTCTTTGTAATTTGGCATGCTTTTTTCGCTGCTTCTGCGACAGTATTCTAACCCGTTTTGTGCACTATGTACAATATCTTATTAGTTTTATTGGTTGCCGTCGATACTATTTATTTGAGGCTAAGCCACATGAGCTCTACGCCTACATAGTCAGATTGGAAGGAGAGGCGACTGTTTCTTAGGAATCTGTGAAATGAATTTTTATCTGATTTTTTAAATGGATGTATTTTGAGTTTATTTTTGATGGGTATGTGTGTTACGCTGTCCAGTCTAGCTGTAACAATTTTGTGGTCACTAATCCCTTACCTGTCATGATGCTGCCAATTTGGTCAGGATTATTTGTTGCTAAGAGGTCAAGTATGATTTTGCAACACTTCCAGTGGGCTCCTGAACTAATTGTTCAAAATAATTTTCTGAGAAGGCATTCAGAAAGATTTCGACGACGGTTTATTCTTACCATCTACTTTAAACATTTATTTCACCAGCGTATTGATGGTACATTAAATTCACGACCAATTGTAAATGTCTGAGTGGGGTACCTATTTGAAATGAGACTCAAGTTTTCTTTGAATTTTTCAGCAGCTGTATCAAATGAGTCGGAGAGTCAGTAAAAGGAACCTATTTTTAATTTATTCCGGTTGTTAAGAATAACCTTTACCCCTACTAACTCACAGAAATTATCTACTTCAATTTAACTACAAGATAAACTACTTCTGACAGATGTAAACACTCCGCCCTCATCTCTATTTAACCTACCCTTTCTGAACACAGCTAGGTCCTCTGCAAAAATTTCGGCTGAACTTTTTTCTGGCTTTAGACAGCTTTCCGTACCTATAACGACTTGAGATTCAGTGCTTTCTACTAGTGGCTGGCCTTCTGGTTCTTTTCCAGAACAGCTGTGACAGTTTACTAGTACAATACTGATTGTTGCTATATGTCCACCCTCATCCTGTTTTCGTCCTGTACCCTTTGAATCTGAAGCCCATTCTCCACTTTCTCGGCAAACTCTACCCTAAAAATCAGTGCAGTCCCCTCCACAAGCGGTCCGCTACCCGTGTAGCCGCTTCCTATGGGTAGTGGATTCCTGATATATTTAGCAGAACCCAGAAACCCATCACCATGTGGAATCTGCAACCTACACGGTCGCAGAACCGTCTGAGCCTCTGATTCAGATCGTCCAATCTGCTCTGTACCAAAGGACAATAGTCGGTTCTGTCGACGATACTACAGATGGTGAGCTCCGTCTTCATCTCACAAGCGTGACTGGCAGTCCTTACTACTTCAGTTACCCGCCCGAAACAAGAGAGAATATCTTCCGACGCTTATAGTTTGTACCAATATGGGCCACCATCTGCAGTTGGCTGCACCATGTACTCTTCATGGCTATCGGAAACATCCGTTCCACATCTGGAATTACTCTTCCCGGTGACCACACGGAGTGCACGCTAGATTCCTCCCTCTCCTCGCAGCCATATCCCCAAGGACTATTACGCGCCTAACATTGGGGCTCCAACTACTAGCAGTCCCACCCTCTGTCCATGAGGCTATGAACATGGGACACATTGATGGTTCATTTTCCTTCTCCACTTTGAAAACTTTTGATTTGGTACCATATCGACTCCTACTGAAAATTCGTTGCTATGTGTAACCAGGTTTGCAACCGGATCGAAAGTACCCTGATGTGACGCATCACACTGTACATATAGAAAGTAATTTACACACATTGAAGTAGTATTTGGTATTCCCCAGGGGAGTGTAATAATGGTACAGTTGTTGTTCATGTTGCACATTATTAACTTTGCAAATAACATTCTTTGGAATCTCAGGCTTTTTGTAGCGTCCACAGTTACCTACGTGAAAATTCTGTTCTGCAAAATTGCGTTAATATCCATTAAGATCTTAGCAAAATATCTGCCTCGTGCACACACTGCAAACTTTTACTGCAGAGAAACGTGGAATTATGCACTTCAAGAAAAACAAAAGTGTAGCATCAATGGATTATCGGATTAACGAATCGCTCCACTTATACACGTGTTTGAAGACAACATTCTGTGTAACGACCTTCCACGAAAATGTGTGAAACGGGTGTGACAAGATGCATATCTGTTCAGAAATGAAAGTTCGTTTCATCTGGTCTACTACTTATATCTGAACCATTTTTGAATAGTTTCGGATTTAAGAGTGTACTCCTTCTTCATAAACTATCACTATATGTCGTATTAATGTATGAGCGTGCACAATTTCCGATAATATATAAATGTACAATTTTCGACCAGTATCGCCTGTTAATTCACGTTGTTTCTAACGTGACAGCGATTCTCTGAAATATCTTTTGCTAAGATTTTTGCAGGCATTGTCTGACTGCGTATGTTTATTGGTGTTAAACCTATCAGAGTCTAACTACATCGCCAGATCTTAATACTTTGCTTTTTCTGGTTTTGCTTCAGTCGGACTGAAAGTGTGAGAATAAAATGAGACCAAATTAGAAAATAATTGGGCTGTGATTAACGAGCTTCACGTGGCTGGGTGATGGTCGAATGAAATTCAGTTGCGTCATTAGAGGTTCACCGGACATTTGTCCGACCCAACAGATGAGCGTATTCAAAACGTGGCATGGATCACGGAATCGAAATGTGAATACTTAATTGCGCGTGCCTTAATGGAGAGTTTGTACTTTCCTGGAATCGCTGTCTGTTTGTTATTCAGCTCGTTTGGTGCATGTTGCGGGTAGAGAGGCAATCAGACATAGAGGGCAATTTCATTAGGTAACTCCCTGTCGACAGTTTTCACAAACATCTACAATATTCCTCCTAAATTATGATGTAGACGTTCAAAGGCATCAATAGGTATCATGATGGCCTCCGAAGTAGGTCTTTAATAAATACTAATGTGCTAATGTGCTGCCAGTTATAGGACTGATGACCCAAAATATTACATTTCCCTACCTATACTTTTACTGCACGTATAGATCTGTGCGCCCCTAAAAAGCCTTTCTGTATTCTTCGTACAATCAAATCTTTTTCTACATTAAAAAAAAAGCTGAAGCACTTCAATTGATCACCATCATGATTTTCGCTAATAAATCTACACCAAGCAGTGAAGCAAATTGTTTAACGAATATATAAAACTACACCGCAGCTTCTATTAAGAGATGTTTTAATTTAAAATACCGGTTTGATTCACGAAATATCATAAGCTGATTTTCATTACAACATAACGAAGATATGTTAGTAAACGTTGGCACCGTTTTATGAATTTTAAGAAATCTATACATCACAATACTCACAGGTGCCTCGGGCCTTCGGTATACACTGCAACAATTTCAAAAACTCTGGTTTTATCCCAAGCCTTATGACAGAATATTAACAAGTACAACTGTCATTGAAGCAAAATGTGTAAGATGTAAACCGATGTGTGGAACACTAAATAAAGTACCACTTTACAAGTAAGTGACAATCCCCAGTTCGTGATTGTGAACGTAGTGGAAAACTGAGATAGATTCATAGAACCACTAAGCAGAAAAATAGCTATATAAAGCTATTATTTAGCTAACATCCTACTGCTGAGTACTGCGTGTTCTCCTGACCTACTCTTCCTGGTTTCGCATTTATAATTTCAACCAGTGATTGTAACCCTGGTCATTCGACACTGTATGGGTTTGAATACTCGAAATGTGACTCTTTATTGCCAGTCTTGAAGTTCTTATTACATGAGTGCGGTTGAAAGGAAATCACAAAGCTTTCAACATTAATAAAAACATAAAATTTCCCTAAAGACTACATCAGAATATTACACAAACACAGACAACTACACAAAAATCACTACAAAAACTGACAATTAAAGCAGACTAGACGCAATGACTGATGTCAAGTAACACACCTTAAATCTCGATTGGATGACCACTAGACTAAAGAAAGGAAGCATGCGACTTTATAAATATTTAAATAATAATTTGTTACGTCAAACTCGCCTAATACTACGCATTACCAGTTTCAACAATTAATTGCTATCTTCAGATGTAATAATTAAGCCACTAACAGCTTCGTCACGGTACATAAGAACTCCAGTTATATGGATTCTGATGAATGAAATGATATGAAATATGTGAAAGAATTGTACAACATGTGGTCACATAGTAAAAGAGTCTTCTTACTTCTGCCGCATTCATTGACATACTTTCTACCATTCTTTGATTTTCAGAATATATACACTGAAGCGCCAAAGAAACTGGTATGGGCATGCGTATTCAAATACAAATACAGAGATATGTAAACAGGCAGAATACGGCGCTGCGGTCGGCAACGCCTATTAAGACAACAAGTGTCTGGCGTAGTTGTTAGGTCGGTTACTGCTGCTACAACGACAGGTTATCAAGATTTAGGTGAGTTTGAACGTAGTGTTAATGTCGGCGCACGAGCGATGCGATACAGCATCTCCGAAGTAGCGATGAAGTGGAGATTTTCCCGTACGACCATTTCACGAGTGTACCGTGAATATCAGGAATCCGGTAAGACATCAGATTTCCGACATCGCTTCGGCCCGAACGGGACCAACGAAGACTGAAGAGAATAGTTCAACATGACAGAAGTGCAACCCTTTCGCAAATTGCAGAAGATTTCAATGCTAAGAGATCAATAAGTGTCAGAGTGCAAACCATTCAACGAAACATCACCGATATGAGCTTTCGGAGCCGAAGTCTCCCTTGTAAACGCATGATGACTGCACGACACGAAGCTTACGCCTCGCCTGGGCCCGTCAATACCGTAATTGGACTGACTGGAAACATGTTGCCTGGTGGGACGAGTCTTGTTTGAAATTGTATCGAGCGGATGGACGTGTACGGGTATGGAGACAACGTCATGAATCCATAGCCCCTGAATGTCAGCAGGGGACTGTTGAAACTGGTGGACGCTCTGTAACGGTGTAGGGCGTGTGCAGTTGGAGTGATATGGGAACCCTCATACGTCTGGATATGACTCACAATTGACACGTACGTAAGTATTCTGTCTGATCACCTGCATACATTCATGTACATTGTAAAATCCAACCGACTTGGCTAATTCCAGAAGGACAATGCGACACCCCACACGTCCAGAATTGCTACAGAGTGGCTCCAGGAACACACTTCTGAGTTTATACACTTCCGATGGCCACCAAACTTCACAGACATGAACATTATTCAGCATATTGGGATGCCTTGCAAGTGTTGTTCCGGAGACATCCCCCCCCCCCCCATATTCTACGGATTTATGAACAGACCTGTAGGATTAATGGTCTCAGTTTCCTCCAGCACTGTTGGAGACATTAGATTCGTCCATCCCACGTCGTGTTGCGGCTTTTCTACTTTCTGGCGGGGGCCCTACACCATACTAGGCACGTGTATCAGTTTCTTTGGCTCTTTAGTTTATAACTTGATTTTGATGTATTCTGATGAAGGTTTTAACGGCTTAATTAGCACATTTAAAGGTGTCAATAAACTGCCGAAACTAATTAATGTGGATACTGTACCAATTAGGTGATCCTTACGTAATAAATTATAGTATAAACATTTGAAATTGCACATGCTTCCATTTGAAAATAGGTCATTTCTTAAAAAAAAAGTCCAGTAAATTTCCTTGCGACATAAGGAGCTTAAGTTACGCTTACGATAAGGCTTGATCATCTTCCCGTAGCTATTACGGAACGAGGCTATTTTTTGAAGTCCAGAATGTCGCACACGAATTTGATTGTACTTCAGTTATGATTCATATTTCCGCAAAACTTTTACAATCCAACACCAATGCTGATACACCTTGATGACTTTGTGGAATTACCATTCTAGCTTGAGCGATTATTACTCCTTACGCCCCCGGGAAATCCCAGAAATTTCACTAGTAAGTACTGAAAACAATACCTCAAGTGCATCTTACTTAATACGCATTGCGTGTACGAGCCGTCCAAGTAACAGTAATGCTGTCTTATCTGGGAGGAAGTGATTTTACGTTATTTTTCAGTTGCAGAGATAGACAAGAGAGATTGGAAGTGGAATACTAAGACACTCATGTGAATTTTTAACGACTGTCCAAGTCTATTAAAAGAAGACAAAGACGTATTAAACGACTCAAACAAGTTGCTTGTGCCTGTATATGTATGGATGGATATGTGTGTGCGTGTGTGTGTGCGCGAGTATATACCTATCCTTTTTTCCCCCTAAGGTAAGTCTTTCAGCTCCCGGGATTGGAATGACTCCTTACCCTCTCCCTTAAAACCCACATCCTTTCGTCTTTCCCTCTCCATCCTTCTTTCCTGAAGAAGCTACCATTGGTTGCGAAAGCTAGAAATTTTGTGTGTTTGTGTGTTAGTTTATTGTGCCTGTCTACCGGCGCTTTCCCGCTTGGTAAGTCTTGGAATCTGTGTTTTTATATACATATCGACTCAGGTGTCGAAATATATGACAGAAATGGCTGTGTGTGTGTGGGTGGGTGCGCATATTGCTATCCTATGACTTCTTTCACCCCAGTATAGAACGTGTACGACCGGGCTTGGTGCTACTATCCCATACCTGAAGTGACGATGGGCCACGTTGTTTTGAAGAAGTTTTGAAAGTGCAGCAGTTTGTGAAACTCGTAACGGATTTCATTACTATTGCACAGTAAACTGGGGGTTTCGGTCTTTCTGACATCACGTCACCTGCTCCGTTACTAGTCCATCAACCGGGAAAATTATCTGAGAGTATTGTAGAATATTCAGCGAGAACTCTCTACGTCATGACCAGGGTTCGGAAGTTGGGGCCCTTAGTGTAAGAGTTGCACGAGACTAAGGCGGAACTTGAGCTTTCCACCTATAACTTTCGACACAGTCTTTCCCTAATTAGGGTCCCTTACCTCAGCTGTTCTCCATTATCACTGAAACCTTGTAACATCATAACGGAATCACTCTCTACACAGGAAGTACCTCTGGGGGTTCAAAAGATGGCACGAATGCACAGATCATCTCTCTGTTTGCAGCAATTTATCGAAGTCGCTGACACGAATTAGCTCAGAAACGCATTACAGTGGCTCGCATAGGAAACATCCGTTCATTGAGTTACCTGTCTGCATGCTCGAACTAATTGGATCCAGTAGTATGAAACACATGATCTGAGAACCCTGACTTCTGGTGCGGCTACATCATGGCTCTTACTACAAATCGAAACTATGAAACATGCTCAGTCCACTGATGTGTATAATTTTCCTCTGTCTCTTGTTGTTTTCAGCCAATCGTCTTCTGAGTCTCTGGGAGTTCTTGCAAGGGCTATTGCTTTTTTTTCTTTTGTTTAATGTCCGATTAGTCGCGAAACAGAAGCCACTGTGAAAATTAGATAGGTTTTATTTGTAACATTTAGCTACATACTTCTCTACATAGTCGCCGCTCTGATTCTAGTATTTATCGCCGCGTTGTACAAATTTTCCAATACCCTTGTCAAAGAAGGCAGCTGCTTGTGCTTTCCACCAATTCTCTATGCAACTGGTTGTCTGTGCCAAATTGCTGTCCTCATAGCCAGCGGCTCATACGAGCAAAGAGATCAAAATCAGAGGGAGCCACGTCCGGACTGTATGGTCGGCGATCAAACACTTCTCATCGAAAACGCTGCAGGAGCGTGTTTGTTGCAGCTGGAGTCTGCGGCCGAGCATTGACTCGAGGAAGGATGCCAACATTCCTCCTCCCCTGTTCTCAATTGACAGTCGTAGAAAACTTTCTCGACCTGCCTGATGCCTTCACTGAAGAAGATCATCGGTTGACACTCGCTTCCTTCCTTGACGGCACGCATCCTGAACGTCTGTGAGACCCGCTTAAATGTTTTTGCACCGTTTTCGCACTTTTCAATCAGAATTCCTCGGCACGAAGAAATTTAATGACAACACGCACAGCACACTTGGCGGAGGACTCTATTATTCTAGACGTCTTTACGTGGCCAGTCTGCTCTCAGTCTTGAGAAACTGGGCGTGACGTGATTGACGGGCGTATTACATGCACTGTGCAACCCATCTTAACAAAGCTTCATCGGATTTTTACTGTAGTTTTAATTTCGCTACCAAACTTCAAAATAAAAAGAAAACAGGGCCATAAGTCAAGATATGGCGGTCATTGCAACCTTAATTGTACCCACTAACATTATTCCAGCAAACAAAAAAATGGTTTAATGGCTCTGAACACTATGGGACTAACTTCTGAGTTCATCAGTCCCCTAGAACTTAGAACCGCTTAAACCTAACTAACCTAAGGACATCACACTCACACACACATACCCCTCTAACCTGCGACCGTAGAGGTCGCGCGGTTCCAGACTGTAGCGCCTAGAACCGCTCGGACAAAACGGCCGTCTCCAGCAAACACACACATAATGTTTTCTGCCTTGTCGTTACTGTACCTTTATGTTAATTTCGCCTCCCTGTGTAGACTCACCGTTTTTCCTTCACACTTCAACATCTGACCTGCTTCCCAGAAGAAAATAAGCATTAATGGCTTACTTTTCCCACATGTACTTGGAGATACTAACCAACCTAAAAACTCAATACACCTAATAGCTACAATTTTTAGTCTGCCAATGAAGTAAATACTAACGTACAGTTATTCTGTACACCATGAAGACCAAACAGCCATCCAAACGCTCATCAAACTACAGCTAACATTGTCCGATTCCACTTATTCAAGCAGGTAGACCGGCAGGTAAGGCCGCCACGTTGTCCGGCGACAAAAACAATGCTACAGATAGCTTTCACTGTCAAATAACAACGTCCTAACTTTGGACTTCCGTTTTTAAGTTAGTGACAGGATCATGCATTTATGAAATTCAGTGACACGAGAGGTCATTTGTTTCGACCGAACGGAGACTGACATGTTTTTCCACGTCATTCGCTGAACGCAAGGAAGCAGGATTACGATATGCCGACAGCGCACAACATACCGGTCCAGCCGAACTGCACCAGTAATTAAATTGTTCGCAATAATCGGTGCGCTGCAGATAGCGGCATGAAATGCGGGGCAGCGCCGTTTGGCGATTTCCAGTGGGTCGGAATCGCAGCGCAGCACTGCGCCGTGTCGCTCGCTGGAGCGGCCAACTCAGCCGCGCGCCATTTTGGGACAAATCAAATAAAAACGCGGCCGCGCCCAGATTTACAGGCACGTAAAACGTTACGGTCAAGAATTCACGCGCCACTCTGCGGGTTTTAATTAGTTTCCGTGTTTTTGGGTGGCTATACAGGCGTTGCTGAACACGTAGCCGGGAAAAGTGTGCGCATATAAAATACATATATTGCATTACATAGCGTTCTTGATTAAATGTGTCTGTTTCCTGCGGAAATGTTTCCAACACAAGTAGCGAAATAGTAGCAACTCGTTTCTGTTAATTTTGCTTTTGCCACTCTCGTGTAAATTGTTAACACCGTCTGTACTGATAGCCTGTCATTATATTTGATACGTGAGCTTCATATACGCATTTTAAAGATGGGTTTCATATGAAAGAAATTAATTGCTATAAATTACAAGCTGTATTCGTTTAAGGAACAAATATCTAAGCAGTTCGGGAAAAAAATAGTTATCCTCTACAGACACCACGCTGACAGCGTGCCGCACCGCCTTTATAGTCGATAATGGCCTTGACCTAGAAAAAGCTTTCTACAATGTAAAATGAAGCAAGATGTTCGAAATTTTGAGAAACGTAGGAGTTAGCTGTAGGGAAAGTCGTGTATCATACCGTCTGTACAAGAACCAAGAGAGAAAAATAAGATTCGAAGATAAAGAATGATGAAATGAATCAAATGGTTCAAATGGGTCTGAGCACTATGGGACTTAACTTCTGAGATCATCAGTCCCCTAGAACTTAAAACTACTTAAACATAATTAACCTAAGGACATCACACACATCCATGCCCAAGGCAGGACTCGAACCTGCGACCATAGCGGTCGCGCGGTTCTAGACTGTAGCGCCTAGAACCGCTCGGCCACTCCGGCCGGCCAAAAATGAATCACTAAAGAACTAAAACAGTTAAATCTATTAATAAATGACATGTAGCATAAGTTCATTTTTGTTTCATAAGTCATACCGGTAAGCTAAAAATTTAATTTTAGTTATGTATTCGCACTTCAATACAACATAATTTTCGAGGACGTGCTGAAGGAACAACCAGTGGAATGTTCGTCTTCAGGTTGAAGCTCTTCTATCAGTGTTTGCATACAAATACATTTATTTTTGGTGACGGTCCGCCTCCAGCAGAATTCAATTTTTCTTTTCCTGTTATTATCATGTTTCGCTCAGGTGTCGACATCATCAGTGGCTCTTTTATTATCTTTCCTGTTATCACATTCTGTGGTTTTCCTGCAATAAAAAAAGTCAGGAAAATTACAGCGTTTGGTAACAAATAAGATCGTAAAAAAAATCACTGATGATGCTGAAACTTCAGTGAAACATGTCCAGCACAGAAAAAGAAACAAGAAATGTGTTTTGCTCAAGGAGGACCCTCTCCAAAAACAAATTTATTTGTAGAATGTATCTACCGAGCTCTAACTGCGGTGCTAAATTGCAGAGGCTATACCGGGAGCGTTTCTGCGAGACATGTACGGTGATCCGCTCCTTCATCAAATCCTTCGGCGAAGTAGCCCGCGTGTGGGCCTAGCCGGGCAGGTCGGTCCCAGGCCGCCCTACTTGTTGATGAGTTGCCGGGCTCAGGAGTTATCGGACACGTGACCTGCATCGCGAGTCCTGCTCTGGCGACGGCAGCGGCAGAAGACAACAAGCTAAGAGTGCTTGTTCCTCAACTTAGCCGATGTTATCGTGGGAAGTTTATGTGTGACGGGTAGCACGCGAATCATGGCGAGGAATTTCCATGCAGCTGACAGCAACGTTAGCAAATTGTGATCGGAGTGCATGCCACAAGATGCGTACCTAATATGTTGCAAAACGCTGCGTATAAAAACGGTCTTCTCCAGTGTTCATTTCTCGGTTTCCGTTGGTGTTAAAGAGGTAGGTCAAATGTTTAGGTCTGCCCTTGGGCTAGAAACCATTTGTATACCAAGCCGAGGTATCTTCTTAGTGTCACTGTCCTAGAGTACACGGTCAAAGTATGAATGTTACGCAGTTTAATCTGCTTCGGTAAATGTAGAAAATCGATTTTTTTTTCAGTTTGTGTGGGCTACGGTGGGCCTGATGGGACGTACGGAGGTGCTGTGATTTAATGGCCGTTTCCTCGGAAAACCTCACAAAAATGGATTTTTACTACATTTTAGCCGTCGCCAGCGGACCAAAAGCCAGCCTAGGATCCAAGACGGCTATGCTCAGCAAGCGACTGTAATTTTTTCCATGTATTCCTAAGATCCCATTCTCGAACAAATTTGAAAATTTTCGTTACATGTTTATCCCTTTCCGAGATACGGTGGTTCAAAGTTAATCTAATTTTAAACCTAAAATACGCACCTAAAATTATGTATGAGTGAACAGCTTAGTTTACAAAGTGACGTAGCAGGGAGAAATATGCAATAAGTATCTTCACGTCGATTGAGACCCCATGTTGTAGTACTGAAGCACATGCAAATTTTGTAAAATCCGGTCTGAGGTGTAAAATTAGTTTTGCGTTATTTAAATTCCACGTAAGTAAACTATTTACCTTTTACTGACCAGTACATTTCTTTTCAAATGAGTTACTCGCCCTGCATTAGCGGGGAAAAGAAGGGAAGCCGCGGAAAAACGCTGTTATCAGAGCACAAAAAATGCGAATATCTTCCTGTTCATCTAAAAGACTCTGAATGAGAAGTGGGATACCAGCTGCTTCATTCTACATTCCTCAGTACCTCTAAAAGTTTCCTAAAAATGGGACATGCGAACATATTCCAGTTTCCTCATGATGATGAGAGAGAAGAAGGCGGTGGCAGTGAGAAAGAGACGGAAAAGTAATAAATGCTAATAAATACTGGAACATAGAAGACAGTGGTTGTGTTAAAGGAAACCCGAAGGAGACAATGACAGTGTGAGAGAAAGAGAGGGACACTTTGGTAATTGAACAGGGTTGACAGTGATAGAACAGTGCTAGGAGGAGCAGAGTCAGGGAAGGGGGGGGGGGAGAATAAAGAGAAGGAGAAAGTGCAATATGGTGAGACCCAGTGATTATGAAAGATACAGTATATGACAATGACAACGAGAAAGGGAGAGTGTGTGATGTTGAGAAGAGAAAGCAAGAGGGAGACAGTGACAGTGACAATGAGGGGAGATTGTAGAAGTAGGGGACTGTGGCTGTGACACAGGAGATATGACAGACACAAAGAGATACTGGCGATGAGTTGGGCTGAATGTGTGAGTGACAAAGAGAAGCTGGGAGTGGATGGGTATGAGCGACATACAGTGATGGACTAGTGGGTATGAGTGAGTTAGAAGAGATTGTGGGAGTTTGGAATGAGTTCCATGTTTAAAACAAGCGTGAATATATTCGCATGCCAACATTTTTGGGATAATTTTTAAAGATGCTGTGGAAGATAGAAGGAGGCTGGTCCCCACTTTTCGGTCAGAGTCTTTTAAATAAAGGAGGATGTATTCGCTTTTTTTTTTACTCCGATAGGAGGATTTTTCCGCTTGCAAGGACTGCTTGACGAAATGTTACACTAATAGATGGTTATAATTAAACATTCGCTACCTGAGACAGTATAGACGGAGAACTATGTGCCGTATTGGTAGGCAACTTTATAGGAATGATGCTCAGGCTGTACTCTGCAAGATTTGCGTTTTTGGTAGTGTTAGTGTCATGAGTTGTCATTAGGCGGCGGTACTGCGACGGTGACGCAGGGTTGAAACACAAGCACCAGTACGCATTACAGTTGTCGACAGTCAAAATGGGTCTGGACAAGGCCAGTAGCGCTTTACTCGTAAGACTGTATTATCAGAACAACAGCAATACTGCTGGTGCTCTTCGCGTCTACGGACGCATTAAAGGAATACGGAGGGGTCTTCTTTCCTCACCGAGGTTGAAGAACGTCATTATCGATTTGGAAATTGGTTCTGGGAGAGGCCTACGGCCAAGAGCACCACAACTTTTTGAAATTACTGTTGACATGGCTGAGAACGCTGAACGTAATGTGCGATCTTCAGCTGTCGTAACACAGCTCGTTCAGTGCTTGAACATTCCATGGCCCACCGTTCGAAAGCTGCCGCAAGCAGTTGTGAAATGGTAACTCTCGTGAGGTTCTAATGCTGTTGCGGATGCCAATTGTAACTTTGAACGTAAAAATGCTATCCTCTCATGTAGAGGTTAAACTGCTGTCGCAGATGCAGATGATCGGCGCGTTGAGCTACGTTTGTAACATGGAAAGCAAACATGGAGTGAAATTAACAAACCTTAGCCTTTTACATTGATATTAAAATCTGTTTCTTTCCCTGGGTTTCTTGTTATTTCTCTTCCGCATGTCCTTATAAATGTTTCCACGAAGTTTCGTTATCCTACGATCACTCGTTTTTAGGGGTCCCGTCTGAACTAGCGAAAGTGTAATTATTACCACCGTGTATGTACCATTGGTTTATAAACATAACCTCGCCATGTTTCTGAAGTATACACAACTTTCTGTAGTGCATTACGGCTCGAATCTTCGTCTGGTTAGCAGCTAGCAAGCGGAAGATGGATGTTTGTGTATTGTCAGCAATCACCAAGTATGAAGAAAAATCTGCAGTGTCTTGGGGAAGTGCTGAAACGGGCTACTTGTCCGCATATGGGGCTCCGTCTTCTCTACATTCTTACCCGCGACACTGGTAGTTGGGCTCAGTGGCAGTAGATCAAATAACTTGAAAAAGTGCAGCCACCAACCACGTTTCATATTACGTTATTTTTTTGCTTAAATTTACTTTATATATTTATGTATTCATCGTTACTCTCATATGTCGATTGCATTTTTAACGCTGCACCGAGTGAGGTGCTGCAGTGGTAATATGAAATGAAATGATCGTATGGCATTGTTGGCCGGGATGTCCCTTCGGCCGCCAGGTGCAAGTCTTATTTCAGTCGGCGCCACGTTGGGCGACTTGTGGGCGATGATGAGGATGATATTATAATGAGGACATCACAAACCCCAGTCCACGAGCGGAGAAAATCTCCTACACGGCCGAGAATCTAACCCGGGCCCAGTGCATGGCTCGCAAGCACGTTACCACCCAGCTAAGCAGGCGCACTGCAGTGGTAATAGGACACTGGAAATGTATTCGGGAGGACGGTGATCAAATCTCCTTCCAGCCGCTCATTTGGTTCCCCGCGGTTCTCTCAAATCATTCTCCTAAATCACTGAAGGCAGCTGCCGGGATGGTTCCTGGGAATGGGCCACAGCGGCGTTCCCTTCCCAGCCTTGCCCAGCCCGAGCTTCTGCTCCGTCTCTAACGATCACTTTGTCGACGGGACGTTAAACCACGATCTTCGTTGCTTCCTTCTTCCTTTTGAACGCTTCATCTGGCCTCACCAGAATACTATGTTTCCCTAGTCGTGTAATTACTACTCTTAAAGCGTGAAAACTACAGGAAATGTATTCTGCAGCCCGCATCTCGTGGTCGTGCGGTAGCGTTCTCGCTTCCCACGCCCGGGTTCCCGGGCTCGATTCCCGGCGGGGTCAGGGATTTTCTCTGCCTCGTGATGGCTGGGTGTTGTGTGATGTCCGTAGGTTAGTTAGGTTTCAGTAGTTCTAAGTTCTAGGGGACTGATGACCATAGATGTTAAGTCCCATAGTGCTCAGAGCCATTTGAACCATTTTTGTATTCTGCACGGTCAGTTCCAGCGTTCAAAATAAAGATACATCTTGATGATGAAAATGTAAGTGTGTTACGACATTTGAAGAAGAGTGAACATCGGAAAACTGTCTTGGTATTGAGAAGCCCTGCTTAACTCGCAGGACAGGACAGATACACTCCAGGAAATTGAAATAAGAACACCGTGAATTCATTGTCCCAGGAAGGGGAAACTTTATTGACACATTCCTGGGGTCAGATACATCACATGATCACACTGACAGAACCACAGGCACATAGACACAGGCCACAGAGCATGGACAATGTCAGCACTAGTACAGTGTATATTCACCTTTCGCAGCAATGCAGGCTGCTGTTCTCCCATGGAGTCGATAGCAGAGATGCTGGATGTAGTCCTGTGGAACGGCTTGCCATGCCATTTCCACCTGGCGCCTCAGTTGGACCAGCGTTCGTGCTGGACGTGCAGACCGCGTGAGACGACGCTTCATCCAGTCCCAAACATGCTCAATGGGGGACAGATCCGGAGATCTTGCTGGCCAGGGTAGTTGACTTACACCTTCTAGAGCACCTTGGGTGGCACGGGATACATGCGGACGTGCATTGTCCTGTTGGAACAGCAAGTTCCCTTGCCGGACTAGGAATGGTAGAACGATGGGTTCGATGACGGTTTGGATATACCGTGCACTATTCAGTGTCCCCTCGACGACCACCAGAGGTGTACGGCCAGTGTAGGAGATCGCTCCCCACACCATGATGCCGGGTGTTGACCCTGTGTGCCTCAGTCGTATGCAGTCCTGATTGTGGCGCTCACCTGCACGGCGCCAAACACGCATACGACCATCATTGGCACCAAGGCAGAAGCGACTCTCATCGCTGAAGACGACACGTCTCCATTCGTCCCTCCACTCACGCCTGTCGCGACACCACTGGAGGCGGGCTGCACGATGTTGGGGCGTGAGCGGAAGACGGCCTAACGGTGTGCGGAACCGTAGGCCAGCTTCATGGAGACGGTTGCGAATGGTCCTCGCCGATACCCCAGGAGCAACAGTGTCCCTAATTTGCTGGGAAGTGGCGGTGCGGTCCCCTACAGCACTGCGTAGGATCCTACGGTCTTGGCGTGCATCCGTGCGTCGCTGCGGACCGGTCCCAGGTCGACGAGCACGTGCACCTTCCGCCGACCACTGGCGACAACATCGATGTACTGTGGAGACCTCACGCCCCACGTGTTGAGCAATTCGGCGGTACGTCCACCCGGCCTCCCGCATGCCCACTATACGCCCTCGCTCAAAGTCCGTTCACTGCACATACGGTTCACGTCCACGCTGTCGCGGCATGCTACCAGTGTTAAAGACTGCGGTGGAGCTCCGTATGCCACGGCAAACTGGCTGACACTGACGGCGACGGTGCACAAATGCTGCGCAGCTAGTGCCATTCGACGGCCAACACCGCGGTGCCTGGTGTGTCCGCTGTGCCGTGCGTGTGATCATTGCTTGTACAGCCCTCTCGCAGTGTCCGGAGCAAGTATGGTTGGTCTGACACACCGGTGTCAATGTGCTCTTTTTTCCATTTCCAGGAGTGTAGAATAAATTGTGAAAAGGGGGCAAAATAATGGTCTGTCAGTTACACTCGAACATACAACTTTATTATTTGATCAAACGTTACAAGAGCCCAAAAAAAATTTTAACATACAGGTTTAATCTTTTGGACTTAATTACCGGCTTCCGGTCGCGGTGGTCTAGCGGTTCTAAGCGCTCAGTCCGGAAACGCGCGACCGCTACAGTCGCACGTTCGAATCCTGCCTGGGGCATGGATGTGTGTGATGTTCTTAGGTTGGTTAGGTTTAAGTAGTTCTAAGTTCTAGGGGACTTATGACCACAGATGTTGAGTCCCATAGTGCTCAGAGCCATTTGAACCATTTTTAATTACCGGCTGAAAGCCACTTTAATTTAAAAACGGCTGAAGGCCAGTAACTTAAATCTCAAGTATAATCAGAAATTTAAAAGGCAAGCCTTATCTTAAAATAGTTCTTTAGTTAGGCTGAAGTAAACAAGTTAAATTCAAATCGGCTGAAGGCCGTAAACGTAAAACATGATTTTTTTAATTCCAAAGGGCTTATGTGAAACAGTACTTTAAACTAGGCTGAAGGCCTTAAGAGTAAAACAACTCTAATTTAAAATACAAAACCGGAAGAAGCCACACAAGTACCAGCAGCAAGAACAAATAAAAAATAAGGCAATCCACACGAGGGCGTCCACATGTCCAAGGGTCGGCCTGTAATTGGAACACTAGCGCACGCTTCGGTGAGACAGGCAGTCGGGCCAGCCATGCTCAATCCGACGGCAACCCAACCGACAGACCGTCAACACACCGATGCTCCACAATTGCACCAAGGTTCCGCTCCCCACTCTCACCAACATTCCAACGATGCTGATAGCAGAGACTGTGGAACCAAACGAGAAGGGATCTCAGACAACCTACAAGGGTGGACGACCCGAAAACCCACGACGTTTAATCGAACGACCGACTAACTCAGAGGCAGTACGCCGGTAGCACTTAAATAAACTTGTCAGTGAAAATCACATAAACTAGCCACATTCCCAGAAACATCTGCACGACAACTAGACAATGCTCACGGCAGTGACTGTGCAATAGCGCGAACGAAGTACGAGTCGGCGCACACAGCCAACCCATCAGCAATCGCCAGCCAAATACACGTCGTCTAACAAGACGACCGACCGACGGTTAACCAAAGTCGTCCACACTGAAAACATGTGTGCCGGCAATCGTCGGGCAAGTGACGGCTATCCGCCTCTTCCTGACGCTGCATGCCCAACTGGTGCTACGTCGTGACTGCGCCAACCGACCGACTGCTACACATCAGCACGGTTCAAACGGCTCTGAACACTAGGGGACTTAACTTCTGAGGTCATCAGTCCCCTAGAACTTAGAACTACTTAAACCTAACTAACCTAAGGACATCACACACATCCATGCCCGAGGCAGGATTTGAACCTGCGACCGTAGCGGTCACGCAATCCCAGACTGAAGCGCCTAGAACCACACGACCACACGGTCGGCCGCGAGTTCGTGCCGCCAGTCAATTGGAACGCGTCTGGAGCGCAGTCCGGACCTCCCAGTTGGAGAGTTGCAATGCGGCACTAGTGCAGTGGGATTGGAACAGCAGTGAGGTCTGCATCGACATGGCTCGCCCGACCATTGCCACCACGCATCACTTGAGCCGGGCCACGGTCTTGCTGGATCGTCCGACGTCGTCCTACAGGACGACGCGTTTCGGCTCGCCGATCGTTCATTATTCGGCTGTGTATGTGTGACTCCCGATTTCCCTTCGTGCGTGCTTAGTTACTGTTGGGTATCGTTCACGTCTTCGTGCAAGTGTTTGTCAGGTTGTGTGTGTAGTTAGTGGAATTTTCTGCCTTGTAGCCGTTGGTGTTGCGGTAACCTGCCCTGGCCACGAACGTAATTTCAGGCAGTGTCCTTTCCTCACCTGTTGTCGCTGTTCATTGCGGTGCGTAGTTTTGACAGCTTAATTCATATACATACTCGATTGTAGATAATCACGCACGTAACATTTAGTGTTTGAATTCTCATGTACCGATTGGTGGCAAGAAAGTCGTTTGTCGGTCACTCTGTGGCTCTTCCTTGGTTGGGTTCCGACGGATCAAGTGTAGTTGGGCTCACCACCTGTCTCACCTAAGTGGACGAGGGAAGACCGACCCCCTGTAGGCTTCTGAGTGCTGTTGTCTTTACTGTCTTTCTCACTAGTGTTTAATTGTCTGTTTATAATCTATAGTAGCCAATGATAAAAAAGCATTCTTGGTTTTACTGTGTTTTATGTAAGTAAGTTTGAATTTTGGCAAGTGGATATTTGCTGGAAGGTTGTTGCCATTGTGTTGTCTTTTCTTTTAATCCAGTTTCAGCTACTTAAAACTTAAGACTTATGGTTATAGTTTTCTCTTAATTTTGAAAAATCAGTTGTGGGCCTTCAGCCACTTAAAACCTTATTCTTAAAGTTACCCTTTAAGCATAAACATTGTGCTCTTCTGCCTTTGAAAGGTTATGGTAATTTATTTTAAAATCTTGAAAATTTTACTGTGCGCCTTCAGCCGTTTGTATTGCATCTTGTTCTATTTGTAATTTTAAATAAGTGTCTTTAGTCACTTGAAATTACCTTGTTGATTTTTTTTAAGATTTCTTGTTTGGAGGCCTTCAGCCGTAAAAGATTTGGAGTTTCATGTGTTATTAATTCTCAATAAATTATAGTTTTAAGGTGAAACTGACCCCAACCTTATTTGGCCCTTTCCACAATCCTAATCACCTGTTCTACCCAGCGGGTTTAGCGGGCGCTTCAGATGCTATTTTTCTTTTTTGGCATTTTGTCACCATCGAGTGGCGTCTTATTGCTCCCTCGGTTACTCCCTGAACGAGTTGCTCACATGCCTCCGTGGTGGCAGCAGCAGCGTTTGTCGATACTAGTACTGCCGTACCCTCTTTGGTGCGGCCGCTATATTTCCGTGTGGTGATGTGTGCGAGGCAGTTAGTAGGTTGCAACGGCCAGCGAGGAAGTCTCTGTGGCGTGAGGTCAGTTCAGGGCCGCTGGCAGTGTGCGCGTGCGGTCGGACTTGTGTGGCACTAGCTGAGACAGCTGCAAAGTTCGTCGCCCACCAAACCTGCATACTGGAGTTGAGTAATCAGTGAGCCTGTTATGAAACCTCAACTGCTGTGACATCTCTTCGTTCATTACTGGTTGTTGCTTCCTGAACTGTTCCCGCAAGCAGCAACGTGATGGTGTAAATTTTGCAGCTGTCTTCCTGTATGGTGTTTAACTTTTGAAATGATTATAATTTATTAGTGAAGTGCACCAGAGGTATCTCCTGCCTTGTGGCCATTAACATTCCAGTTACCTTCCCTGGTTGTTAGCGTAGTTTTCTGGCAGTGTATTTTCCTCGCCGTGTTGATACTTTCCGGCACGGCGTGTAGTTCAACAGCTTGATGTTGTTCTCCCTTTTTCTTTGAGTGGTTATTGTGCCTTGGCTGCGTTGAGATGCCCAATATTAAGACATTGTCCTGCTGCGATCCTCGTCCTCACTGATATTTTTGGTTGTCGCCCCGTTGGTCGGGTGGAAGGGAATTGATTGGGTTGTTGGTTGGTTCTTCAGCCATCCCTAGGTCGTGCTGCCGCCGGATTATTTAGTGTTACGCTTGGCTGCCTGTCTGACCTAAACTGTTGTTAGAGTTTCCTCCTCAGGCCAATCCTTGGAACACTTCTGAGCACCACTGTTCTGCTGTTTGTGCCCGTGATTTTCTTTTGTCGCAAGTACCGTGCCCGGTCTTCAGCCGTGTATTAATTTTGTCTGTTCTATGTTCAGGATATGGCTTTCAGCCGAACCTTATGTGAAATATTTTAAGATTAGGCCTTCAGCGGTGGCCGGATGGTGTGGCTGAGCAGTTCTAGGCACTTCAGTCTGGAACCGAGCGACCGCTACGGTCGCAGGTTCGAATCCTGCCTATGGCATGGATGTGTGTGTTGTGCTTAGGTTAGTTAGGTTTAAGTAGTTCCAAGTTCTAGGGGACTAATGATCTCAGATGTTAAGTCCAGTAGTGCTCCGAGTCATTTGAACCATTTGAAACGTCAGCCGTGTTTTATTAAAAATTCTTATTTGCTCTGTATTCAGGCCTTCACCGACGTTTGTTTTAAAATCTGGGGCTTTCAGCCCATAGTGTGTAAATTCCTGTCTGTAAGGTTTCTCTTTAATTATCTTGAAATCTTAAAATGGCCTTCAGCCATAGTGTGTAACTGCTCCTCCTAAGATCTGTCTTTAATTATCTTTAATAATTGTTTGAGCGTTCAGCCATCAAGATATTTCAAGTTTTCTTAAGATGGTTTTCTGTTGTACTGTATAAATACTTGTCTTTAAAGGTTCTCTTCCACTATGTTGAAATATTATTGGGCTTTCAGCTGAGGAATTAATTTAAATTTTTCGTAATATGGTTTCTAGCCGGAATTTGTAAATGCTTGCATTTTAAGAATTTCCTTTGCTGATCTGAAATATTATTTGGGCTTTTAGTCGAAAAGATATTTTAATTTTGTTTAGGTAAGGCCTTCAGCCGTTTGTCCAAATTCTTGTGCTTTAAAAGGAGTTATTTAAACTTTATTATTGAGAAGTTACTTGGACCCTCATCGTGAATTTATCCTTGTTCTTTTAAAGAGAAAACTGTGCATTGGTTTTCGAGGAATAAAGCTGTGTGTCCTTGTGTAGATAACAGTAACTGATCTTGGACCCTTTCCACAACCTGATCCGCTCTGTACTGCGAAACCAGATTTCAATTAGCTTTCGGGCCAAGGGTGAAGCATTACCGAAGCGGCTAAGTTTGTAAAGTCTTAGCTTGCGGCCGTCACTAAAGTATACCGTGCATGGTGAAATGGTGCTACCCAAAATTGCAGCCGAGGTCACTGTGGAGCTCCACGGGCCATGGATGAGAGAAGTGAACTTGCCGCGCGGATGTCACGGATTGCGCGGCCTCTCCCGCCGGAGGTTCAAGTCCTCCCTCGAGCATGGATATGTGTTGTTCCTGGCATAAGTCAGTTTAAGTAGTGTGTAAGTGCCAGGCACTTTTATCCATCCAATCTACCTATCTTCAGCTGAAGGACTATCCACAGACGGACCAGAAGATAAAAGAAGCACGCTGGAGGCAGCAGTATTGCCTGAAAGCGTCAAGATTTGTAAAGCCAGCTGTAATCAGTACGTCAAAATAATTTCATATAAAACCTGCAGGAAGTGACAGATAATGTAATATCGTTACAGAAGGATTGGGTAAAAATAGTGAAAGAGGAGTGTATTACTTTTTTGCTTATAGATCTATCTGTACACTCCCATTAATTAGTGTATATTGTGGCTGATAATCATTTGAAAGCTACGTTTACGAATGTGCTAGTCGTGTTGTACACGCTGTGTACGAAATTAAACGCAGCTATGCGTTCTTAGTTGTTTTTGCTTCAATATGCGTTTCCTTTGTTAACTAACAACATTGAAGTATCGATCCGAAAATCATTAATTTTAAGAGGCACGCAATTCTTATTGTTTTGTCTACTTTAGAGTGCGACCGCCGCTTGGCTGTGACGTCACGATACGGTTGTTTGGTTTTGGTTCTATGTGGTACTGGTCTGCAGCGTCGAAAAGGATGTACTCTGGATCCGACACTGCTGTTCTCGAAGATCGCTGATTTGAAGCAAGATGACAGTGACAACCGTGATGATTACTAAAATAATGATCAACCATGAAATGAAAATTTATGGCTGCCTCGTCGCGTCGATTAGCGATAAAACTCACTAAAGATATACACTATAACTGTATTCAAAATGGATATGGGACTGGATCCTATCGGGTTAAAAACTGACACACAGTGATGGCACTTTATTGAATGACGGTTTTTTATGATATCACTTACAAGCCTGGCCCCTCACACTTCTAAACGCAGATTTGTACCAAGTAAATGGCAGTTCATTGTATAGACTCACACTTTCACTTGTCAGTAACCCAAAACAACAAAGATCACAGTCTCTAGCTTGTCTTATACAGGATACAATATAGCAGTATAGCTTACATCTTATACAGGGTGTAAATTTTAAGTTGACAAAACAGGACAACTCAAAAAACAAACTACACAGGAAAAAACGTGTAGAATCCAAAGATGATTATTTTCGAGGGTGACATCTTACCTGCTGGTGCTAAAATTAACCCACCACCCCCAGATCACTGGGGGTGGGGCGGGAGGCAACTTTAAAATTTCAAATGGGAACCGCCATTTTTATTGCAAAATCAGATGCTCCATAAAAATTACATACATTTTGTCTTAAACATTTCTTTTGATTCTTTGTAGTTGGCGCTGTAATTCAAGAATGTTCTCATTTTTGCGTGGAAAATGGTTATGGATAAATAAAAAATACTTAGTAAATTTTGATTGGCTGAAACTAAAACTCTCCCCCTCTCTCCATAGGGTGGGGTTTGAGAGAGAGGAATTAGAGTTTTACAAATGTTGACCCACGAAACAAACAAAACTTATCCGAATCTGCGGAAAACATTAATATTTGGGTCAACATTTGTAAAACTCTAATTCCTCTCTTTCAAACGCCACCCCTTGGGGAGAGAGGGAGACTTTTAGTTTAAGCGAATCAAAATTTGCGAAGTAAATAAGTATTTTTTATTTATCCGTAACCATTTTACACGCAAAAATGAGAACACAATGAAATAATATTCTTCATACTGTCCTTATTTCCGCACTACTAAAACACTATTCGTTTCACAAACTAACAGACTTCTCATAAGAGTTGCTCCCTACTCGCGACTTCCCGTGTCACACACCACAGTCCAACCTTGAACCATCTGGCTCATCAGTTGTCTCCTTTCCCTTTGTAAAACTTCTACGCGGTTATTTCTTAGTTTTTTTTTCTACTTAGCCAAAGCTTCTACAAATACACAATACACATGTGCACTGCGAATAATATTACAAGTCAAAATAATATCAGTTTATGTAACACTTTCTCACTAGGTATTAGTACACATACTCGTAAATAATAAAATAACTGAAGGTATTTAAGGAAAGAAAATATACGCAGTTTTATGTTTCGCCTTATGAGATAACGACTAAGTAGTAATTAATTTTTACTATCGTGTGGCACCACAGTCCGGTGGAAGTCTTTCAGTTGGTCGCCACTTCGGCGACTTGCGCTTCCTTAAAACCAACAGCACCCGATTTTCCTCGTACTGTCACCCATCCAAGTATTAGCCGCTTCCAATGTTGCTTAGTTTCGGTTATCTGGCAGAAACCAGTGTTACCAACGTGGGGAGTCCGTTGGCAACGACCGGGTAAAACTGTCCCAAAAACATCAAAAGCGGGCCAGAATAAGTCCGTTTCGATATGCACTTTAGAGCCAATGTTTATTGGCGTTACTTTCTTGTTTTGATCCATAATACCACTTCTCAAAATATTGAAACAAAGGGCTTACAGCAGAAGATATTTGTTTTACAGTATCGAAAATACTGTGTAAACGATTTTTTTATTACATTTGTGGCGAATTCATTTTAAAAGCTCAGAGGCTAAATTTGAGTTGAGAACATATATGTGTTATTTTGCCAATAAAATAGAACAGAATAAATTTTATGCTCGAGAAATCTGTTGGGCGAAATGCGTGACATAATCAATTGACTGATTAAAGGGGTCCAGAAATACGTCTTTTGCATTTCCTATGATATTGCGGGATAAGGATGACCTAATAGTCCGCTACTTCTACTTGACAAATATGGACTTAATTCAGAGTCCCAACATATTGTTAAATATATCGTCTTTAGAATGAAGGTGGCACTAAAGTACGTTCTTTCTGTCAAAATCCAAAGGAATTTGAGCTTTAGTTCCTAAACAGGAGACACTAGATTCTATAATAATGCTGATTCTTTGATGGAGTCACTGGGTGTTTAACATAAAGATCGGCGTTTGCTCATTGACTCCTCGAAAACAATCTTGAAAGGAGTCTTTCTACATAATGGGAATATGTTTCCATGCATTCCTATAGCTCACGTAGTTGGTATGAAAGAAAGATACATTAACATGCATGTCTTGCTACCCAGTACCCGATGTGGTGACCACTCATGGCACATATGTGCGGATTTCAAGTGATAGCTATTCTACTTGTACTACAACTTGGTTATATAAGAGACAGTCATTGAATCCGGAACAAGCAAAGGTTGTTTATCAATCATTCGTAAATATGACAAAATCGTATTGCCTCCATTACATGTGAAACTAGTTTTCATAATGAATTTTGTGAAATCAATGTATTTCTCTTCCCACAAACCAGTTTCCCAAATATCAATGAATGGAAACTACAATATGCAATATTTGTTGACTCTCAGATTAAGAAACTTATGACAGGTTCACAGTTTGAAAACCCGTTAAATACGCATGATTCGGCTACATAGTTCTTTTTCAAAAACTTTGTCATAAGGTTACCAAGGAACAACAGGTCTGAACATTACACAGAACTAGTCAGTGAGTTTACTGAGATCTTAAAAGTCGTGGGATGTAGTACATCGTTGAAAACACACATTTTGGACTTCCATTTTTATTTCTTCCCTGAGAAACTTGGCTCTGTCAGCCACGAACATAGTGAGCTTTTCCAGCAGGACATCAATAAAATGGAAAAAGCTACCAAGTAACATGGACTCCAAATATTGTGGCGGCCTACTGTAGAACAGTCAAGAGAGTTGTTCCCAGGGCAAAGTATTTCACACACATTTTAAGTAGGTAAAACATATTGTAGTGAAAGTTTTAGATTTACTCAAATGTAGAAATACCAGAAATATTATTAATGTGATTAGCCACAAACTGTGGGCAATACAAAACTAGAGTGAGACTATTTGCAACCAATAAAAAAATACTCAGTAAGAATCATCCATTATACTTCCTTTAATATTTAAAAGCTTAAATTTTGTCAAACAGCATAGTTATGAACGAAAAGTATATGGGTTTGATATTAGCAAACACGTAAAAGAAATATATGAGAGGTGCCAAAACCAGTAAAGTACTACATATAGACATATCTCGACAAGGAAGCCCCAGAATAATTTTTATTGTACGTGAATGAGTGGAGTGCGCTTGAATTGCAGTGATTCATCATGCATAGTAAGTTTAGAATGAAGCTAATTCGATCAGTGAGGCGTGGCCCAAACACGAAGGTAGAATAATTTATACAGCAGCTTACAATGTTGTATAATGTCGTTTCTAAAGTTAATCAAAGCCGTGGAACACAACAACCACGAATCTTCGTTTAAATATTTCAAACAAGTAATACAGAGATATTCCCAAAAGGTAATCTCTTATTGTTCAGTTCCTATTACAAGTAAAATTACCTTGGCTTGTTGAACGCGACCTATAACTCATTTTTCGTATTAGAGCCTATAGGCGAAAGTTCTACAAAACATAAAACACTTCAGTTCTCCAAACATATCACTGAAATTTAAAAATCTAAGCTACAAACAAGTTTTATGATCGTTTAATTGCTTACCGACGACATATCTGACGCGAGAGCGGTACGAAACTCTCTAGAGTTACAAACCATTCCACTGGGGGTTTGAAATTTCTTTTGCAGGGCCTAGCAGAGAGAAATCTTTAGCATCTCAGAAACAGACTTTTGTAAGCAAATAAGCTCTCTTGCTCAACCTTGATAGCTCTTCACAGGCTATGTGAGTGGGAAACTGAGTTTTGCTCGACTTTCGTTTTTTCCATAGAGGCTCTGCGTACATCGAAGAAGTTTTCTTTAAATACACTGAAGTATCCTTTGCGTTCGCTGTCAATAAGCTTAAATAGGATCAAGTCGACTGTTCCTGTGAATATAGGAATTGAGAGATTAAAGACGCAAACTGAATTCTACCATTGTAAATTTCTCGTTTCCGATGTTAGTGGCCATCTTACACACTTCCGAGAACGTTACCACTTGGAACACAAAACAAATTCAAATATCTTTAACTACAACAAAAAAGTGTACTTAAATTTAATAAGACTGGTAAGCCTGTCTGAAATATGTAACAAGAAATGCATTCATCTTTAAGAGCAGAAACTATGCATAATGCATAGAATTCGTAAATATAAGGATAGTGAATTCACAGTAATATGGATTGCCCATATCATAGAGAAGGAAAAACTCGAACAACATACTAGATACAAAATTTATTATAAAACGTTAACATTCCAAAGAAAGTTGGATGCACACTAGGATCACTGTACAAATTTACATATACTCTAGCTAAAACAAGGAATATTCTGATTTTAAATTGGACAATTTTCTTTTATATTCAATGTTTGGGTTATTCAAGCACACACAAAAATAGTTTAGGTATGAAAATAATTACATTCCAAAGAAAATTAGATGCACATTTATATACATCCTTCAGCACACATACACTATAGAAACAACGAGGAAAATTCAGGGATTAAATTGAATAATGTTTTTATATTTCTCACATATGTACAGTAAAATCGACTACCTTGATAGTCGAATGGTTGGCGTCACTGCCTGTGATGTTCAACGACAAAGATTCGATCCCTTGTACCTCCACAGATTAATGAATACATAAAAACTGATGCTAATTGTCACAAACTGCACATTGAGGTTAAGACAACATACCAAGTGTTCCTCTATTTTTCTATATAGTTTTCAATTATAGTACCTTTTGTATATTCTAGCCTTAATTATTATCCAAGCAAAATATTTTACATAAAGGAGTGCATAGCATAGACGCATAAAATATAGTCTCAGAAATAACAAAAAGCTGGTAATATAGACTCTTTGGCCAAACTTTCAGTTCCACATTTACATTACATGGCAGTTGTGTCAAATGCGAACATGAAATGTCATCGTCTAAGAAATGACATCAGTAACATATATCACAACCAGTGCTCTGTGAGATAGGATGGATTTCTTATTTAACATGTTAACACATATATCATTGTAATTTGGTTTCAAGTATCCTCATGGTAATTTCTTTCTAGATGAACATTATGTTCAACATCACGAAGAATTGATAACTGACAAGTACGTCACTGATATAGATACACGTAAACTAAGTAGACTTACGTTTCTGCTGTCATATATAAAATTGTCATGTTGTAGATATTGATGTAAACTCAATTGTCTGTTGCCCTCTGTGCCACTGATGATGGGTCGGACACCCGAATGTGTTTGGCTATTAAACATTTTAAGTGCAGCTCATGGTGTTTAGAAGATGTCCTTTAACATATACACTCCTGGAAATTGAAATAAGAACACCGTGAATTCAATGTCCCAGGAAGGGGAAACTTTATTGACACATTCCTGGGGTCAGATACATCACATGATCACACTGACAGAACCACAGGCAGATAGACACAGGCAACAGAGCATGCACAATGTCGGCACTAGTACAGTGTATATCCACCTTTCGCAGCAATGCAGGCTGCTATTGTCCCATGGAGACGATCGTAAAGATGCTGGATGTAGTCCTGTGGAACGGCTTGCCACGCCATTTCCACCTGGCGCCTCAGTTGGACCAGCGTTCGTGCTGGACGTGCAGACCGCGTGAGACGACGCTTCATCCAGTCGCCAACATGCTCAATGGGGGACAGATCCGGAGATCTTGCTGGCCAGGGTAGTTGCCTTACACCTTCTAGAGCACGTTGGGTGGCACGGGATACATGCGGACGTGCATTGTCCTGTTGGAACAGCAAGTTCCTTTGTCGGTCTAGGAATGGTAGAACGATGGGTTCGATGACGGTTTGGATGTACCGTGCACTATTCAGTGTCCCCTCGACGATCACCAGAGGTGTACGGCCAGTGTAGGAGATCGCTCCCCACACCATGATGCCGGGTGTTGGCCCTGTGTGCCTCGGTCGTATGCAGTCCTGATTGTGGCGCTCACCTGCACGGCGCCAAACACGCATACAACCATCATTGGCACCAAGGCAGAAGCGACTCTCATCGCTGAAGACGACACGTCTCCATTCGTCCCTCCATTCACGCCTGTCGCGACACCACTGGAGGCGGGCTGCACGATGTTGGGGCGTGAGCGGTAGACGGCCTGACGGTGTGCGGGACCGTAGCCCAGCTTCATGGAGACGGTTGCGAATGGTCCTCGCCGATACCCCAGGAGCAACAGTGTCCCTAATTTGCTGGGAAGTGGCGGTGCGGTCCCCTACGGCACTGCGTAGGATCCTACGGTCTTGGCGTGCATCCGTGCGTCGCTGCGGTCCGGTCCCAGGTCAACGGGCACGTGCACCTTCCGCCGACAACTGGCGACAACATCGATGTACTGTGGAGACCTCACGCCCCACGTGTTGAGCAATTCGGCGGTACGTCCACCCGGCCTCCCGCATGCCCACTATACGCCCTCGCTCAAAGTCCGTCAACTGCACATACGGTTCACGTCCACGCTGTCGCGGCATGCTACCAGTGTTAAAGACTGCGATAGAGCTCCGTATGCCACGGCAAACTGGCTGACACTGACGGCGGCGGTGCACAAATGCTGCGCAGCTAGCGCCATTCGACGGCCAACACCGCGGTTCCTGTTGTGTCCGCTGTGCCGTGCGTGTGATCATTGCTTGTACAGCCCTCTCGCAGTGTCCGGAGCAAGTATGGTGGGTCTGACACACCGGTGTCAATGTGTTCCTTTTTCCATTTCCAGGAGTGTATTTAGAGGAAGTGGTACAAATACAGAATGCCATTTTGTATTTTGTATATAAATTTCTTAGTTTTTCACATTAAGATACAAAATATCCTTAGCACATATTTTGGGATAAATTTGAATACGTCTTATATTTTCGAATACCTATTACATTATGAACACTTCTAAATTAGGCTTAATACAAAGTTTGATATTTTTTGCTCTTCAAATATGGGGTACAAATATGGAATACTCCATCCGTTTCAACTTCGTTAAACATAAAACAAATAATAGAAAATCTAATAATTCACTGAAAAAGAAAACACTACAGAATATAATAACACAATAGAAACAACACGAAATATGCCATTTTCAATTATTAACTTGCTTATTCTAAATAATTTCGCTTGCAGAAGTCACACACACATCGTCCTTTACCGTAATGTTCACAATCTGTGTGCGCCCATATTTCGCACCCTAGACACATTACCCATTTTTCCCCTGGTTTATTCTGAGAAAATTTAGCTGAGGTGAAAGAGACAATTTTTATCATCATTAGTGCGTACGCTGTCGTCCAGAACGCTACTAAAGGTGTACGAATCATTTCTCACACCAAAAACATCTTCTTCAGAATCAGATGATTCTTGTTTCCTAGGTATGGCGGCCTGTACTTCTTTGCCTCCGGTTTATTTGTTGTTGTCTTAAATACTTAAGAGATCTGTTGTATGGAGACGAGTTCAGGACTGTTGAAGGACCTCCTTTACTTCCCTTCATTCCTGGCCTCTTCTTTATTTGTTCAATGGATGCTATTTGTCCATGCGTAATTTAAGATGTGGCAGCGGATGTTCCTTCCTCGACTTCAACATTAGCCTTTCCACTTTTAGAAGCCACAGCTCCTCGAGATGGTTCATTGACTGTATCGTTAGGTATATCCTTAATTATTCCTTCATTACTGGTAGTGAAATCTGCATCCGTGAAAATATGAGGGTTTCACGGGTATATTTCTGACACCCTAAACACATTGACTGTTATCTCCCCTATCTGGCGAAGTCAATATTTGTAACTGGACTAGAATTTTTCTCATCCATATGCGTAGCAGCTCGTAATAATAGGCTTTCAAAGGACTCATGGAAGTTCTATCCAGCCCACAATCTTGTGGGTGTCATGGGGAGACAGACACAAGGTTTTGACATGGTCTCGCGTGCGAGACTTATAACATCCAGATTTTTGGAGTGGCCCATTTTCTTTTCTCTGACTTTTTTCAATTTCTCTGTGCATAGCAGACTCATCCCTCTGCTTTCGAGCTCGTGAACTGATTTCTGAGGCTACTCCAAGTAATACAGGCTGTGAAAGTACTGTGGAAATATGGAAAACACCAATAAAATCGAAAATTTAATTTAAATAGCCAAGAATGGGCCATTTTACAGCTTAGTGCATTAGCTAAACGTCTATTAACGAAATATATAAATAATATATGTGTTATGACAAGGATGAACCTGAAAATCAGCAACCTGCAAGAATTACGTCTACTAGTGAACTCGTTAAAAGGCTTCACTCACTAGCAATGGCTGACAACTGTAATATGAATGCAACCCAAAGCGGTCTACAAATGCTCAACCAAATTACAAGGCAAGAAATTATAGTATTCTCTATTACCACCCATATTACACATTTGTATCTCTTCCTCTCAGCACCCTAGAAGAGACGTTTCTTAACAATCTTTGAATGTTGGTCGATTGTGTTTATATCGGTACTGCATTTATTTGTCACATCATTTACTTGGGACGTGAAATACGTAGTATTCAAAGAAACAGGAAGATTAGAAAATTATGAAATAACGATAAATCGGTAATACAAGAATCACTCAAGTGAGTATCAGTTTATCCCAAATAATTTACAAATATGGGGTTTAAAAAAATTCATTCAAACACTGGAGAATGAATTGTAAAAATATTACCTTACTATGTTGCTAGCTGCTTTCTTGCGTTGTCTCCATCTGTTTCACACCCTCCTGCTATCTCTTAACTTCTAGTTGATATAGTTTAGAGACCTTCCGGTTTTTTCGACACGAAATTGTCAACTGCATGATACTAGGTGGCGTTTCAATAAAGGCGACATTAAATGGGGAACGTGAGATAATTGTTGGCTTATTGGTAGTGACTCTATGTATAGGTGCTTGCACGACATTGACAATAATCACCACAAGATCGATGTGCGACGTAGTCCTGCATTTGAAACAGTTCTTCGTACATAAACATCGAAGGGCTCACAACGTCATCATTATTGACGAGGAGAACATGGTCAGTGGTCGTAACACGACTTCCCAGAAACTTCAGTGAGGAGAAGAGGGGTCAAAGTAACAGAACACGTGTCTCGGCTTATCCGTATACATCGATCGTTTCTGAGAAAACGACGACCAAAGCTTTCGCGCCACTTCATGTGTCTTTCAGCGAGTAAATAGTTCAGTCAAATAAAAGCGGTTGGTAGTGGCTAGCGTCGAGGCTTCTTACTTGTGCGCCTTCTAAACCCGATTATTATTTTTATAAGTTGCTGGCAGGGCCGCGAAATGCTGAAAATATTGATATTATTTTTATGTTTGTTTTTCATTTATCTACCCATCCCCACAGAAGATTACTACACTGACATGAGGAAGACAGTTAGTTACCGTCGAAACTGGTCATGGAATATACTATTTCACAGCAAGCGATCTTGGGTTTCAATAATATATAATACAGCATTAGTTTGCCCCAACAACAAGTATAAATTACACTACACGAAAGTTTCCCAAAGTATAGTGAAATAAAATTCTCTTTGTTCGTCTATTAATTGCATGTCTCTGAATGAATTTTAAGGAAAAAACTATAAATGAATGGAAAAATTATTTGAAACTGTTTTCAGTGAAATTCCTGTAGTGTATCTTGATTCGTAATCGGTTATAGCCTCCAGTTTTCTTAAAGGTGATTCCTTATGGGTGGTTTGTCGTTAAATTAGTATCAAAGCGATGTGAACGATGTTTCCTTCCAGTGTGAGATGCATTCGAAGAAGTGCTGCTGTGGAGAACCTACCTTCTCGCCGTGAGCGTGATGTTCGGATTTTTTACGTTTCGAGTGCTCCGCGGTACGCACAAATGAAAGGCGGCGATGCTAGCCACTACGCCACCAGCTAGGCTGAGCTTAGTGGGTGCTAAAAGGCATCCAAAGTGTGTCGAACACTTTTTCCGTCGTTTTGTCGGAAATGGGCGAGTATCTCCGAATAAGCCGAGACAAGTTCCTGCTTATTCTGGTCCCTCTTCCTCTGAGTTTCTGGGAAATCGGATTATGACGCTTGCCGTGTTCTCATCGTGAGGAAAGTACAGTCTGGAAGACATAATAAGATTAATAAACTTGCAATGTGAAAATGTTTTAGGACCTCAATATGAAGCTATCCTGCAGCATTACTTCACAAAGAATGAAACGTGGAATTAATGACGGAAATACAAGACACGAAATTAAATATGTAGGAATCGAAAAGCTGTAATGCCTGAGAGTTGGAGAAAAAAATCTCCTCAAACAGATGGCATCACAAATATCCACAAGACATTGGGCAGTTCTCGAGTTTGGAACACGGTATCGATACTCTAGATACCAATGAGAATCTCCACTTGCCAAATAAGCCTAATCTAATCGGCAGCTTCAGTTCCGACTATAACTGTTCTCTCGTTCACACCCCTGTCTTAACTTCATCAAGCATCTTAAACTCTGTTAAAAAAATATGATTTTACGGTCTGGCCATCCACAGCTTAGATACATTGATAGAAATATTTTATATTTGCACTACTTATGTCTAGTATTAAGTTAAGACTATGGACCCGTTATTTGTCTCCATTTAATTGTTCCCCTAATGGGTTTTGTTACAATGTAACCATTTTTATAGGTCACTCTTAATTACATATTTAGATATCTCATGTGATTTATAATAGTACACGAAGTTTAAATTCCCATCCATGGCCCACCTATGTTGTATTTGTACTAAAAATGGTTCAAATGGCTCTGAGCTCTATGGGACTTAAAAGCTGTAATCATCAGTCTCCTAGAACTTAGAACTACTTAAACCTAAGTAACCTAAGGACATCACACACATCTATGCCCGAGGCAGGATTCGATCCAGCAGCAATAGCGGTCTCGCGGTTCCAGACTGAAGCGCCTAGAACCGCACGGCCACACCGGCAGGCTGTATTTGTGCTACCTATATCTAGTATTAATTTGTGACTATAGGGCTGTTACCGGTCACGAAATGTTCCCCTAATGGGTTTTGTCACGATTTTAACAATTTTACAGATCACTCTCTAATTTCATATTTGTTCTGTTATACTATAGGTAGTTCCCTTCCACAGACCACCCACATATGCAGTTGTACTACTTAGGTCTAGTATTATTTTATGAGAATGGAACGGTTACGCGTCTCCATTTAATATGTTCCCCCAATATGTTATGCTGCATTGTTGTTGTTGTGGTCTTCAGTCCTGAGACTGGTTTGATGCAGCTCTCCATGCTACTCTATCCTGTTTCATTTCCCAGTACCTACTGCAACCTACATCTTCCTGAATCTGCTTAGTGTATTCATCCATTGGTCTCCCTCTACGATTTTTACCCTCCACGCTGCCCTCCAATACTAAATTGGTGATCCCTTGATGCCTCAGAACATGTCCTACCAACCGATCCCTTCTTCTAGTCAAGTTGTGCCACAAACTTCTCTTCTCCCCAATCTTATTCGATACCTCCTCATTAGTATTGTGATCTACCCATCTAATCTTCAGCATTCTTCTGTAGTACCACATTTCAAAAGCTTCTATTCTCTTCTTGTCCAAACTATTTATCGTCCATGTTTCACTTCCATACTTGGCTACACTCCATAAAATACTTTCGGAAACGACTTCCTGAAACGTAAATCTATACCCGATATTAACAAATTTCTCTTCTTCAGAAACGCTTTCCTTGCCATTGCCAGTCTACATTTTATATCCTCTCTACTTCGCCCATCATCAGTTAGTTTGCTCCCCAAATAGCAAAACTCCTTTACTACTTTAAGTGTCTCATTTCCTAATCTAATTCCCTCAGCATCACCCGACTTAATTCGACTACATTCAATTATCCTCATTTTGCTTTTGTTGATGTTCATCTTTTATCTTCCTTTCAAGACACTATCCATTCCGTTCAACTGCTCATCCAAGTCTCTTTCTGTCTCTGACAGAATTACAATGTCATCAGTGAACCTCAAATTTTTTATTTCTTCTCCATGGATTTGAATACCTACTCCGAATTTTTCTTTTGTTTCCTTCACTGTTTGCTTAATATACAGATTGAATAACATCGGGGAGAGGCTACAACACTGCCTGACTCCCTTCCCAACCACTGCTTCCCTTTCGTGCCCCTCCACCCTTATAAATGACATCTGGTATCTGTACAAATTGTAAATGGCCTTTCGCTCCCTGTATTTTACCCATGACACCTTCAGAATTTGAAAGAGAGTATTCCAATCAACATTGTCAAAAGCTTTCTCTAAGTCTAAAAATGCTAGAAACGTTGGTTTGCCTTACCTAAATCTCTCTTCTAAGATAGTTTTGCTGCATATGTAACCATTTTTATAGTTCGCACAGTAACCTTTAAATTAGTAATAATTTAATGCACGAAGTTTTCGTATGATAGTCTTAATTTGATCTCAGCGGCACTTATCGCGCGGCCTATAAATTCCCTCTACGTATTTGTTATATTACTCACTGTCTTGTTCCTTCCTAATTTATTTCGTAACGGTTCTCAGTTTCCGTTGGTACGTAATCATGTTTATTCTGCCTCCATCTTTGCACCCTCTAGCGGCATATTTCCGATATCTTGTTGGCCGCTTCCCTCGGGCGCCAAGCACGCCGGCAGTTTCGATAATACTACGTCAGCTGCGTTGTTTGATGCTCTGGCCTCCCTAATTCAAGCATAGTCACGTCTCTACCAAGCGGCTTTTCCGGGCTTCTGTTGGTTTTGCACCACTGGTAAGTCTTTATAGAATTCTATTCAAATACAGGATTATTGCGTATAGTTTTCTTCTGGTCAAGTGAATACGTCGTTATAAATAAAAAAATTAAATATGAGTAATGTAGCAGTAGGTTTATTAATGAGCAAAAAAATAGGAACGAGGATAAGATGCTATCAACAGCGTAGTGAACGCATTATTGTAGCCAAGATTAACACGAAGCCCACATCCACCACAGTAGTACAAGTTTATATGCCATCTAGATCCGCAGATGAGGAGAAAATCGAGGAAATGTATGATGAGATAAAATAAATTATTCAGATAGTTAAGGGAGTGGAAAATTTTATAGTTATGGGAGATGGAATTCGGTAGCAGGAAAAGGAAGCGAAGGAAAAGTAGTAAGTGAATATGGGCTGAGAGAAAGGAAATTTTCGAACAGAACATAATTTAAATCATAGCTAATACTTAATTTAAAAATCATTAGAGAAGGTTGTATAGTGTAAAAAACCTGGTGACACCGGAAGGTTTCAGATTGATTACAGAATATTTAGACAGAGATTTAGGAACCAGATTTTAAATTGTAAGACATTTCCATGGCAAGGTGTGGTTTCTGACCACGACCTATTGCTTATGAACTGCATATTAAAACTTAATAAACTGCAAAAAGGCATGAATTTAAGGAGATGGGACCTGGGTAAACTGAAAGAACCACAGGTTGTAGGTAGAGGTTTTCAGGGAGAGCTTTAGGGAATCATTGACAATAACAGGAGAAAAGAATATAAAAGAAAAATGGGTAGTTTTGAGAGATGAAACAGTGAAGGCACCAGAGGATCAAGTAGGTAAAGAGACGAGGTTTAATAGAAATACTTGCACAACACAAATTATATTGAATTTAATCGTTGGAGAAAATATAAAAATGCAATAAATGAAACAGGAGAAAGGGAATACAAATGTCTAAAAAATGAGATTGCCAGAAAGTGGAAAATGGCTAAGCAGGAATAGCTAAGTGGACAAATGTAAGGATGTAGAGGCATGAATCGTTACGGTGAAGAGAGATACTGCCTACAGCAAAATTCAACAGAACCACTTGTATGAATATCAAGACCTCAGATGGAAAACCAGTCCTAAGCAAAGAAGGAGAAACAGAAAGGTGGAAGGAGTATAGAGAGGGTCTACACAAGGGAGATGCCCTTCAGTGCAATATTGTGGAAACAGAGGAGGATGTAAAGGAAGATGAGATGGGAAATAAGATACTGCGTGAAAATTTTAACAGAGCACTGAAAGACCTAAGTCGAAATAAGGCCCCAGAAGTAGGTAACACTCCGTTACAGCTACTGTTAGACTTGGGAGAGCCAGCCATGACAAAACTCCTCCATCTGCTGAGCAAGTTGTACGAGACAGGCGAAATACCCTCAGATTTCAGGAAGAATATAATAATCCCAGTTCCAAAGAAAGCAGATGCTGATAGGTGTGAAAATTACCGAACAATCAATTTAATAAGTCACGGCTGCAAAATACTAACACGAATCATTTACAGAAAGATGGAAAAACTCGTGGAAACCGAACTCGGAGAAGATCAGTTTGGATTCCGCAGAAATGTAGGAACATGCGAGGCAATACTGACTCTACGATAATTCATTAAAGATAGGTGAATGAAAGGCAAATCTACATTTACAGCACTTGTAGACTTTGAGAAAGCTTTTGAGTATATTAACTGGAATATTCTCTTTTAAATTCTAAATGTATCAGGGGTAAAATACAGTGAGCGAAAGACTGTTTACAGTCTGTACAGAAACCAGAGGGTAGTTAAATGGAAGCAGTGATTGATAAGGGAGTGAGACAGGGTTGTAGACTATCCTCGATGTTATTCAATGCGTGTAAGGAGCAAGCATTAAAGGAAACAAAAGAAAAATCTGGAGTAGGAATTAAATTAGAGTGAGAAGAAATAAAAACAATGAGGTTTACCGATGACATTGCAATTTTGGCAGAGACAACAAAGGATTTGGAAGAGCAGTTGAACGAAATGGATAATATCTTGAAAGGAGAATATAAGATGAACATCAACAAAACCAAAATGAGGCTAATGGGACGTAGTCGAATTAAACTCGGTAATGCTGAGGCAATTAGATTAGGAAATGAGACACTTAAAGCAGTAAATGAGTTTTACTATTTGGGAAGCAAAATAACTATTGATGATCGGAGTAGGGAGGATATAAAATGCAAACTGGCAATCGCAAGAAACGCGTTTCTGAAGAACAGAAATTTATTGACTTCGATTACAGGTTTAAGTGCCAGGAAGCCCTTTTTGAAAGTATTTGCATGGAGTGTATGCATGTACGGAAGTGAAACATGTACGATAAATAGTTTAGACAAGAAGAGAATAGAAGCTTTAGAAATGTTGAGCTCCAGAAGAATGCTGAATATTAGATGGGTAGATCATGTAAGTAATGAGGAGGTACTGAAGAGAATTGGGGAGAAAAGAAATTTGTGGTACAAACTGACCAAAAGGAGGGATCGGTTGGTAGGACACATTCTGAGACACCAATTTAGTTTTGAAGGGAAGCGTGTGGGGTAAAATTTGTAGGGGAGACCAAGAGATGAATACAGTAAGCAGATTCAGAGGGATGTATTGCAGTAGTTACTCGGAGATGAAAAGGCTTGCACAGGATAGAGTAGCATGGAAAGCTGTCTTCGTACGGAAGACCACAGCAGTTTTCTTCCACAGTCTTACTTCAGCTCCATTTTTAGGTTCATACTCCAGGCTCTGAGTGATCTTGTAGAGTGGCTACTCCTGCCACGCGTTGGAACATACAATTTGAGCGTTTCTGGCAATTCGAGCGCCATCTGAACGTTCGGAGCCTGTGTACTCGTATTTTTAACGAACCAGTGTCAAAATATGTAAATGAGTATTGGTTCTCCTCTCGTGGTTAATTGCCTTATTTTTACCAATATTAAACTTTGTCATTCATATTATACTTTTTACAAATGTATGCACATGAGGATGGCATTAAATTATAACGAAATCCGTTGTGTTTGGTACCGTGATAAAGGATCTATTAACAGTTATTGCGGCTACAAAAAGTTTTTAAAGGATTTTAGTAGTTCCTAAAAATTCTTTAAAACATATTTCTATCCATTAAGAAGATCCACAAATTCTTCTGACATCATTATTAGGTTGACGAAGTAGTTTCTGGAGCCAACTATCATAGTTTCGTTCAATAATGGCGCTGAATACCACAGCTTACGTTTCCTCTTCACCACCCTCACGAATCCATATACGTTTTTGTTCCTTCTCGTTTGTACTGTTGTCTAGCACAGGAGAATGAACTTCTTCATTATTAATTAAACTGCCTTACTTTCGTTCTGATAGGACAGTTGGGTTCCGGCATTCACTAACACTGATGTCAACGTATTCACTGCCGGTTACGAAACAAGTTTCACATCGCTGGTTTCAAGAAACGAGCATCACGGCCTGATTTCTCCGTGCAAACCAGGCTTAAGTTTCATCCTGTAGAAGATATGGTCTTGCGAAATAGGATGAGCCTTTTTGAAGCGCCTTGTATTTTTGGAATCCTTGTATTTATGTAGAAAAATACTGGAGCCGGGTCTCCGATGAAGGTATAGGTTTTTTTTATTTTTTTTATTTTCATTTATTTATTTCGTGTTGAATAACCTATTACCTAGTACTTTAAAAAAACGTCGTAAATTTTACAGTTTTTCATGTGACACCACAAACTACTCCTTACTACACGCAAATCTCGTCCTCAGCCGTCAAACAATTGGGCAAGTGCGAGTAGTGTCTCTGACAGTTCCGTATAAACTTAATTTTGTGCATAGACTGTTCATACATCCAGTGGATGGAGAATCTTCTCGATTTTTGCCTGTTGTCGATATCAATACTGTAAGATATCAGTCCCAGAAATTCCAAGACTATGGAGATAGTTTGAATTTTTAGTTTTAAATTTGAATTCTTTAGTAAGATCTCTTTTAATATTAATTCCAGAGAAAATGGGATCATAACAAACGTACTGACTGTTGGATAAGAGATGAAAAAAAAATTTCGTGTGATATAATTAGTCATTAAAAATTTTGGGTGTTTTCCTCTTACTTGTTTCTTGGAAAATTTCATGACTCTAGGCCAACGGGAAGTACGCTTTAGGTTTTGATGAATACGTTTGCAAGTATACAAATAAGTGACATAGATGACCGTACCTTTTGCCTTCACTGACTTAGAAGGTTAAGCCTTTGACATTGCCAATGGATCGCAGACTTCAGTGTGAGCCTAAGATTTAACTTAATACGTCGGCCCGATCCTGAGAAAAGCGTTTTCGACAGACATTCAAACAGAGGGTTCTGTTTTAACCAGTTGAGGTTGTTGTTGTTGTTGTTGTCTTCAGTCCTGAGACTGGTTTGATGCAGCTCTCCATGCTACTCTATTCTGTGCAAGCTGCTTCATCTCCCAGTACCTACTGCAACCTACATCCTTCTGAATCTGCTTAGTGTACTCATCTCTCGGTCTCCCTCTACGATTTTTACCCTCCACGCAGCCCTCCAATGCTAAATTTGTGATCCCTTGATGCCTCAAAACATGTCCTACCAACGGATCCCTTCTTCTAGTCAAGTTGTGCCACAAACTTCTCTTCTCCCCAATCCTATTCAATACCTCCTCATTAGTTACGTGATCTATCCACCATATCTTCAGTATTCTTCTGTAGCACCACATTTCGAAAGCTTCTATTCTCTTCTTGTCCAAACTAGTTATCGTCCATGTTTCACTTCCATAGATGGCTACACTCCAAACAAATACATTCAGAAACGACTGCCTGATACATAAATCTATATTCGATATTAACAAATTTCTCTTCTTCAGAAACGCTTTCCTTGCCATTGCCAGTCTACATTTTATATCCTCCCTACTTCGACCATCATCAGTTATTTTACTTCCTAAATAGCAACACTCCTTTACTACTTTAAGTGTCTCATTTCCTAATCTAATTCCCTCAGCATCACCCGATTTAATTCGACTACATTCCATTATCCTCGTTTTGCTTTTGTTAATGTTCATCTTATATCCTCCTTTCAAGACACTGTCCATTCCGTTCAACTGCTCTTCCAAGTCCTTTGCCGTCTCTGACAGAATTACAATGTCATCGGCGAACCTCAAAGTTTTTACTTCGTCTCCATGAATTTTAATACCTACTCCAAATTTTTCTTTTGTTTCCTTTACTGCTTTCTCAATATACAGATTGAATAACATCGGGGAGAGGCTACAACCCTGTCTCACTCCTTTCCCAACCACTGCTTCCCTTTCATGCCCCTCGACTCTTAAAACCTGCCATCTGGTTTCTGTACAAATTATAAACAGCCTTTCGCTCCCTGTATTTTACCCCTGCCACCTTTAGAATTTGATAAAGAGTATTCCAGTCAACATTATCAAAAGCTTTCTCTAAGTCTACAAATGCTAGAAACGTAGGTTTGCCTTTTCTTAATCTTTCTTCTAAGATAAGTCGTAAGGTCAGTATTGCCTCACGTGTTCCAACATTTCGACGGAATCCAAACTGATCCTCCCCGAGGTCTGCATCTACCAGTTGTTCCATTCGTTTGTAAAGAATTCGCGTTAGTATTTTGCAGCCGTGGCTTATTAAACTGATAGTTCGGTAATTTTCACATCTGTCAGCACCTGCTTTCTTTGGGATTGGAATTATTATATTCTTCTTGAAGTCTGAGGGTAATTCGCCTGTCTCATACATCTTGCTCACCAGCTGGTAGAGTTTTGTCATGACTGGCTCTCCCAAGGCCGTCAGTAGTTCTAATGGAATGTTGTCTAATCCGGGGGCCTTGTTTCGACACAGGTCTTTCAGTGCTCTATCAAACTCTTCACGCCGTATCGTATCTCCCATTTCGTCTTCATCTACATCCTCTTCTATTTCCATAATATTGTCCTCAAGTACATCGCCCTTGTATAAACCTTCTATATACTCCTTCCACCTTTCTGCCTTCCCTTCTTTGCTTAGAACTGGGCTGCCATCTGAGCTCTTGATATTCATACACGTGGTTCTCTTCTCTCCAAAGGTCTCTTTAATTTTCCTGTAGGCAGTATCTATCTTACCCCTAGTGAGATAAGCTTCTACATCCTTACATTTGTCCTCTAGCCATCCCTGTTTAGCCATTTTGCACTTCCTGTCGATCTCATTTTTGAGACGTTTGTATTCCTTTTTGCCTGCTTCATTTACTGCATTTTTATATTTTCTCCTTTCATCAATTAAATTCAATATTTCTTCTGTTACCCAAGGATTTCTAGCAGCCCTCGTCTTTGTACCTACTTTATCCTCTGCTGCCTTCACTACTACATCCCTCAGAGCTACCCATTCTTCTTCTACTGTATTTATTTCCCCTATTCCTGTCAATTGTTCTCTTATGCTCTCTCTGAAACTCTGTACAACCTCTGGTTCTTTCAGTTTATCCAGGTCCCATCTCCTTAATTTCCCACATTTTTGCAGTTTCTTCAGTTTTAACCTACAGGTCATAACCAATAGATTGTGGTCAGAGTGCACATCTGCCCCTGGAAATGTCTTACAACTTAAAACCTGGTTCCTAAATCTCTGTCTTACCATTATATAATCTATTTGATACCTTTTAGTATCTCCAGGGTTCTTCCACGTATACAACCTTCTTTCATGACTCTTAAACCAAGTGTTAGCTATGATTAAGTTGTGCTCTGTGCAAAATTCTACTAGGCCGCTTCCTCTTTCATTTCTTAGCCCCAATCCATATTCACCTACTATGTTTCCTTCTCTCCCTTTTCCTACACTCGAATTCCAGTCACCCATTACTATTAAATTTTCGTCCCCCTTCACTATCTGAATAATTTCTTTTATTTCATCATACATTTCTTCAATTTCTTCATCATCTGCAGAGCTAGTTGGCATATAAACTTGTATTACTGTAGCAGGTGTGGGCTTCGTATCTATCTTGGCCACAATAATGGGTTCACTACGCTGTTTGTAGTAGCTTACCCGCATTCCTATTTTCCTATTCATTATTAAACCTACTCCTGCTTTACCCCTATTTGATTTTGTGTTTATAACCCTGTAGTCACCTGACCAGAAGTCTTGTTCCTCCTGCCACCGAACTTCACTAATTCCCACTATATCTAACTTTAACCTGTCCATTTCCCTTTTTAAATTTTCTAACCTACCTGCCCCATTAAGGGATCTGACATTCCACGCTCCGATCCGTAGAACGCCAGTTTTCTTTCTCCTGATAACGACATCCTCCTGAGTAGTCCCCGCCCGGAGATCCGAATGGGGGACTATTTTACCTCCGGAATATTTTACCCAAGAGGATGCCATCATCATTTAATCATACAGTAAAGCTGCATGTCCTCGGGAAAAATTACGGCTGTAGTTTCCCCTTGCTTTCAGACGTTCGCAGTACCAGCACAGCAAGGCCGTTTTGGTTAATGTTGCAAGGCCAGATCAGTCAATCATCCAGACTGTTGCCCCTGCAACTACTGAAAAGGCTGCTGCCCCTCTTCAGGAACCACACGTTTGTCTGGCCTCTCAACAGATACCCCTCCGTTGTGGTTGCACCTACGGTACGGCCATCTGTATCGCTGAGGCACGCAAGCCTCCCCACCAATGGCAAGGTCCATGGTTCATGGGGGGAGGACCAGTTGAGGTACAGATCCCTAAAAGTAGCTCATTATTACCTCTTCGACTTTTAGGTACAGATCCCTAAAAGTCGAAGAGGTAATAATGAGCTACAAAGAAAACTTACATCAATTAAGGCAAACGGAAGGTGTTAAGTGATAACGTTAGTAATTTTCTGAAACTGAAGAAAGTTTAAGCGGGGATACGAAAGATCAGAGAGAAGTTGTACAGGGTGGCCGAGCGGTTCTAGACGCTACAGTCTGGAACCGCACGACCGCTACGGTCGCAGGTTCGAATCCTCCATCGAGCATGGATGTGTGTGATGTCCTTAGGTTAGTTAGGTTTAAGTAGTTCTAAGTTCTATGTGACTGATGACCTCAGATGTTAAGTCCCATAGTGCTCAGAGCCATTTAAACCATTTTATGATAAGTTGTAGATTTACGCCACCGAAATCCAGCGGGGACGATACTTCTGGAAGACAGCCAGCCATGAGACGACCGCTGGTTTTTGTTGTTACTAAGCAATGTGGCTACTTCTACTATACAAGTTTTACTACACTCCTGGAAATGGAAATAAGAACACCGTGAATTCATTGTCCAGGAAGAGGAAACTTTATTGACACATTCCTGGGGTCAGATACATCACATGATCACACTGACAGAACCACAGGCACATAGACACAGGCAACAGAGCATGCACAATGTCGGCACTAGTACAGTGTATACTCACCTTTCGCAGCAATGCAGGCTGCTATTCTCCCATGGAGACGATCGTAGAGATGCTGGATGTAGTCCTGTGGAACGGCTTGCCATGCCATTTCCACCAGGCGCCTCAGTTGGACCAGCGTTCGTGCTGGACGTGCAGACCGCGTGAGACGACGCTTCATCCAGTCCCAAACATGCTCAATGGGGGACAGATCCGGAGATCTTGCTGGCCAGGGTAGTTGACTTACACCTTCTAGAGCACGTTGGGTGGCACGGGATACATGCGGACGTGCATTGTCCTGTTGGAACAGCAAGTTCCTTTGTCGGTCTAGGAATGGTAGAACGATGGGTTCGATGACGGTTTGGTGTACCCTGCACTATTCAGTGTCCCCTCGACGATCACCAGAGGTGTACGGCCAGTGTAGGAGATCGCTCCCCACACCATGATGCCGGGTGCTGGCCCTGTGTGCCTCGGTCGTATGCAGTCCTGATTGTGGCGCTCACCTGCACGGCGCCAAACACGCATACGACCATCATTGGCACCAAGGCAGAAGCGACTCTCATCGCTGAAGACGACACGTCTCCATTCGTCCCTCCATTCACGCCTGTCGTGACACCACTGGAGGCGGGCTGCACGATGTTGGGGCGTGAGCGGAAGACGGCCTAAGGGTGTGCGGGACCGTAGCCCAGCTTCATGGAGACGGTTGCGAATGGTCCTCGCCGATACCCCAGGAGCAACAGTGTCCCTAATTTGCTGGGAAGTGGCGGTGCGGTCCCCTACGGCACTGCGTAGGATCCTACGGTCTTGGCGTGCATCCGTGCGTCGCTGCGGTCCGGTCCCAGGTCGACGGGCACGTGCACCTTCCGCCGACCACTGGCGACAACATCGATGTACTGTGGAGACCTCACGCCCCACGTGTTGAGCAATTCGGCGGTACGTCCACCCGGCCTCCCGCATGCCCACTATACGCCCTCGCCCAAAGTCCGTCAACTGCACATACGGTTCACGTCCAAGCTGTCGCGGCATGCTACCAGTTTTAAAGACTGCGATGGAGTTCCGTATGCCACGGCAAACCGGCTGACACTGACGGCGGCGGTGCTCAAATGCTGCGCAGCTAGCGCCATTCGACGGCCAACACCGCGGTTCCTGGTGTGTCCGCTGTGCCGTGCGTGTGATCATTGCTTGTACAGCCCTCTCGCAGTGTCCGGAGCAAGTATGGTGGGTCTGACATACCGGTGTCAATGTGTTCTTTTTTCCATTTCCAGGAGTGTAGAATCTTGATACAGTAACCTGTCGCGGCTTATGTGCTACGTCTTTTAGTAGAGGAAGATGTTATCATCACCATCTGCGCTGTGACTTGGGCCAGTTGCATCACTGATCGCGTTGTACAGATCGCCCTATGTGTACTCCAGTCATCTGGCCCGTGTGAGAAGTGTGCAGGGTACGAGGATGGTTTGATAAGTGTGAAAAATTTCCATGAAGGAGTGGAATATTTTTGTAGCGTCTTCATGGTCGGCAAATATTGGTTATTCCAAGGATCGTATAGAAAAAACAATGTACAGGCAACAGCTCATTTTGGCAGCCGTCTGAATTGGTCAGTGTGTCCACTGCGAACGAAAATGGAGAATACTAGTTTCTTGCTGTTAATGAACATTTTCATTTGAATCGTTGGACTACAATATAATCAAAACAGAACTGGATGAAGTTTACGTGGACTCTGTTCCATTAATGAGGACCGCTTTCCTTTGTTCACTAAACGTGGTCGGACAGGCGACGAAGACGAGGCGCTCTCCGGCCGTCCAGTCGACGTCACCGCAAACAGAACTATTGACAAACGTCATCATATGGTAATGAAAAACAGAGTAATAAAATTTTTTGACATTGCTGAGACTGTAACAATCTCAACTGAGCGAGTGCACAGGGTGCTATGCAGGGTGGGTGCCGCGATTGCTCATAGTCGACCAAAAGACGCTGTGCACGACATTTCGACACAGAGTCTGGCGACCTTTAATCGATATCCGCAAGACGTTTTGTGCCGATTTGTAACTGTTGATGAAGCCCACATCCATAATTACACACCGGAGTCAAAATGGCTGTCAGAACATTGGTCAAAGGCTGGTGAAAGTGCAGCAAAGAAGACAAAGATCATTTTGCCAGTTGGTTAGGTGATGGTCATTGATTTTTTTGGGATTACCAGGGAATAATCCTTCTATATTTCTTGGATCAAGGCAGAACCGTAACGCAACCGTATATGCTTCATTGTTGGATCATTTCAAACTTACATTGGCTGAAAAACAGACCGAGGGTGGTCTCCTTTGAGGGATATACATTTCATCCAGCGCTCCTCCAGCTTTCTCATCCCACGGTAAAAATAGGTTCTGTCAAACTCTGCAAAATACTGGTTGACTGCAGTTGTCACTTCCTCCTTTGACCAAAATTTCTTCTTAGCAATCCAATGTTTCATATTACGCAACAGAAGGAAGTCACTTGGGGCTACGTCTGGCGAACAGCGTGGATGAGGAACCACTTCAATGCCTAATTTATGCACTTTGCCATTGCTGTCGCCGATGTATGGGATTACTCATGATCCTGCTGAAAGACCACTGTAGGAGTCAGTATGGGTTTCCAAAAAGACGATCGTGTGAATCCCAGACTGTCATGTGAAACCCAGCTCGCGCTATTCGTCCACGAGACTCAGACGGCCATAGACACGGGTTTCCAGGTAGAAGCCGTGTTTCTTGACTTCCGCAAGGCGTTCGATACGGTTCCCCACAGTCGTGTAATGAACAAAGTAAGAGCATATGGACTATCAGTCCAATTGTGTGATTGGACTGAAGAGTTCCTAGATAACAGAACGCAGCAAGTCATTCTCAATGGAGTCTCAATGGAGTCTTCCGAAGTAAGAGTGATTTGAGGTGTGCCGCAGGAGAATGTCGTAGGACCGTTGCTATTCACAATATACATAAATGACCTTGTGGATAACATCGGAAGTTCACCGAGCCTTTTTGAGGATGATGCTGTGGTATGTCGAGAGGTTTTAACAATGGATTGACGCATGGTGCAGGGAATGGCAATTGAATCTCAATGTAGACAAGTGTAATGTGCTGCGAATACATAGAAAGAAAGATCCCTTATCATGTGCATACAATATAGCAGGTCAGCAACTGGAAGCAGTTAATTCCATAAATTATCTGGGAAAACGCATTGGCAGCGATTTAAAATGGAATGATCATATACAGTTGATCGTCGGTAAAGCAGATGCCAGACTGAGATTCATTGGACGAATCCTAAGGAAATGCAATCCGAAAACAAAGGAAGTAGGTAACAGTACACTTGTTCGCCCACTGCTTGAATATTGCTCACCAGTGTGGGATCCGTTCCAAAAAAGGCTGATAGAAGAGATGGAGAAGATCCAACGGAGAGCAGCGCGCTTCATTACATGATCATTTAGTAATCGCGAAAGCGTTACGGAGATGATAGATAAACTCCAGAGGAGAGACGCTCAGTAGCTCGGTACTAGCATTTGTTGAAGTTTCGAGAACATACCTTTACCGACGAATCAAGCAGTATATTGCTCCCTCCTACATATATCTCGCGAAGAGACTATGAGAATAAAATCAGAGAGATTAGAGCCCATACACAGGCATGCCAACAATCTGTTTTTACACGAACAATACGAGACTGGAATGGAAAGGAGAACCGATAGAGGTACTCAAAGTACCCTCCGCCACACACGGTCAGGTTGCTTGTGGTGTATGGATGTGGATGTAGATGCAGATACGTCGAGAAGTAAGATGAGTTGTTTACGAAATAAACATTTGTTTCTTGTTTTTCTTACCAGACTTCTCAAAACAACCTCATGTTACGATACGGACAGCGGAAATTTTCTCATCACAAGAACAGTCCCTCCAATCACCGAGATGGTCGTACTCGCAGCCCGCGTCGGACAGCGGAGGTGGAGCAAGTGTCTCCGGAGACTCCAGCGCTGCACCGCCACCGGCCATTAGCAGTTGGGCCGCCCCTGCCTGGGGCCGCAGTTATTAAGTCGAGTGAGCTCGCCAGATAAAAGCGCTGCTCCGCAAACTCTCCGTATTCAAAGTACATTTGCTCGAGTTCTCCCCGCTGTGAAGCCGGCCTCCCGCGATATGACGTCACACACTCCGAGGATTACAGAGGAACTGCGCCGAGTTGGAGAGCACGGCATTCATACGGGAGTTACTCAACTTCTGTCCATAGAATTGCACCTCGGAATAAAGGCGCGTAGACGTCGCGCCCGCCGAGGCGCCCAAGTTTCGGCGCAGTTCGGCCCCGAGCTGAAATAATTTGGTCCCCTCCGTCCGCGGGAATCAATGGCGAATACTGCCGCGGAATCTCAGAGGACCGGCGCACGTTCGGGGAACGTAAGAGTCCGCGCCACGTCACGGGGTACCTAATATTAGCTCCTTGACAGATTTTCCTTGAACTTTCATCAGTCTCAAAGTTGCCAGAGGCATAGCAAGCACTATTCACACAGCGAAGAAACACAACTAAACGATTTTTCACATACGACAAGCCTGAGGTCTCAATTAGACAGGCGGCTATTGAATTTTTACCGCATGCCCAGACCGAACCCGTAGGGACCTGTGCTTATCGGCAGTTTTAGAATGCTAGAACTCAAACTCTGTTAACAGTTTTTCATCATTGAAACATGTTTATGATCCCTAGTCAGTCGGACACTGTCTCACATCACTCATTCTATCCAGCCACAACGAAATATTCACAATGTAATTTACAATTAGATATGCCTAACAGTCTCCATAGCTTCCTCGGAAAGTTATATAACTTCTTCAGGTATCTAGTGATGTTGACGTTAACGTTTACTGTATTATAATTGCCAACTGGCATCAGTGACTGCCACTCACGTAGGACTTTCGATGTTTTGCTTATAAATTCGCAAAACTTCTTCCACATGTACATAAACACATCTTCTATTCACGATACGTCTTCTAATTTTGGTCGAACTAGTAATTCCTCAACTATGATAACATTTTACGCCTCTGCATCACAGCCCGACTGTCACTTTCGGCCACTCGCTACCCACAGAACAGCAATACCTCCTAAGCGCTTAGGCTTTCAGAAGATTCCCCGAATGTTGGCGCAGAACTGCCCTATCTGGGATCTTCTATAAATAGCCAGTGACACAGTAGTTGCAGGAACTAGGTGGTTATTATCGAATGTTATTAAGGGTATCGACGCCGGCAGCGCTGGCCGAGCGGTTCTCGGAGTTCAGTCCGGGACCGCGCGACTATTACGGTCGCAGTTTCGAATTCTGCCTCGGGTATGGATGTATGTGATGTCCTTCAAAAATGGTTCTAGTGGCTCTGAGCACTATGGGACTTAACGTCTGAGGTCATCATTCCCCTAGAACTTAGAACTACTTAAACCTAACTAACCTAAGGCAGGATTCGAACCTGCGACCGTAGAGGTCGCGCGGTTCCAGACTGTAGCGCCTAGAACCGCTAGGCCACCCCAGCCGGCTGATGTCCTTGTTTAGTTAGGTTTAAGTAGTTCTACGTCTAGGGGACTGTTGACCTGAGATGTTAAGTCCCATAGTGCTCAGAGCCATTTGAATTTAAAGTCAAGTAGTATGAGATGAGGCACGGATAAACACACCAGTGAGGCTGTACTGCGAACATGGTGACGATCTCAGATGCTACTCGCAATTTCCAAATTTAGAAGATTTATCAAAAATATAAAGAATACACAGAAAAAGCATAGCGTCTTTCATATGAGCTTAACTTTACTCATTCTCGAGTTATGTCGCATTTTGTACAGAACAAGAGTAATGTTTGTGATAACATATAAACACAGTAGGATGTATTAGACGTGCTGTTCAGCACCTTTTGTGCGCTGTTATCCATTTCAGCCAGCTCATTACCTCTGTGGACCACTTCGGGGTAGCTTCCAAAGGATCGGTCTGCGACAGTCGCAAATTATCTGTGATTCTCAAAGTGCTGCGTAGCGAAAGGTGCAATACATGGAAGCGCCTACGAGTGCTTGCAGGAGATTCCGCCGAAACCTTCCCGGAGTCGAGGCAGCCGCCGCTTTCTCTCTTTCTGCAGGAAGAAGACATCTCGTTCTGGCTTTCACCTCTGTGTGTAGACAGTGCAGGGAGATTAGGGACCGTGAACGGTTTGATGGACGTGAGCGTGTTGTGCTTTCACGGAAAGCAAAGTTTCGTGTTCAAGTGAACACACAAACTGTAAGTAGGCTGTTTAGGTTTTTTTTATTGGTAACGCCACATAGCGCTCTCTATGAAAAATCACTGGCTGTACTGTATGCAGTCAGTGGCTGGTTGGCAATGTTGTAATACTCGCCATTGTAGTGTTGGGCAGCTGGATGTTTACAGCGCGTAGCGTTGCGCAGTTGGAGGTGAGCCGCCAGCAGTGGTGGATGTGGGGAGAAAAATGGCGGAGAATTTGTAAGACTGGATGTCATGAACTGCTATATACATTATGACTTTTGAACACTAGTAAGGTAAATATATTGTTTGTTCTATATCAAAATCTTTCATTTGCTAACTATGCCTATCAGGAGTTAGTGCCTTCAGTAGTTAGAATCTTTTATTTAGCTGGCAGTAGTGGCGCTCGCTGTATTGCAGTAGCTTGAGTAACGATTTTTTTGAGGTAAGTGATTTGTGAAACGTATAGGTTAATGTTAGTCAGGGCCATTCTTTTGTAGGGATTTTTGAAAGTCAGATTGCGTTGCGCTAAAAATATTGTGTGTCAGTTTAAGCACAGTTATGTATAATTTTTATAGGGGGACGTTTCATATTACTGACTATGTGTATTACGCTGTTGCGGTATGTTTATGATCAATAAGCTAATGCTATATGAGTATCTGTTATGAGGAAATATTGAAGAAGTGTCGACGAATAATTTAAGGAATAATGAGTAGTGGTTAAGGACTCTGGTTTGTGAAAAAGGTTGTTTCAAACCAAGAATCGTAATTTAAGAGTAATTAGATATGTGTATATGCGTGAATGTATCACTATGCTGGTGAAATTTTTTTTGACGCTATTATACACTCCTGGAAATGGAAAAAAAAACACATTGACACCGGTGAGTCAGACCCACCATACTTGCTCCGGGCACTGCGAGAGGGCTGAACAAGCAATGATCACACGCACGGCACAGCGGACACACCAGGAACCGCGGTGTTGGCCGTCGAATGGCGCTAGCTGCGCAGCATTTGTGCACCGCCGCCGTCAGTGTCAGCCAGTTTGCCGTGGCATACGGAGCTCCATCGCAGTCTTTAACACTGGTAGAATGCCGCGACAGCGTGGACGTGAACCGTATGTGCAGCTGACGGACTTTGAGCGAGGGCGTATAGTGGGCATGCGGGAGGCCGGGTGGACGTACCGCCGAATTGCCCAACACGTGGGGCGTGAGGCCTCCACAGTACATCGATGTTGTCGCCAGTTGTCGGCGGAAGGTGCACGTGCCCGTCGACCTGGGACCGGACCGCAGCGACGCACGGATGCACGCCAAGACCGTAGGATCCTACGCAGTGCCGTAGGGGACCGCACCGCCACTTCCCAGCAAATTAGGGACACTGTTGCTCCTGGGGTATCGGCGAGGACCATTCGCAACCGTCTCCATGAAGCTGGGCTACGGTCCCGCACACCGTTAGGCCGTCTTCCGCTCACGCCCCAACATCGTGCAGCCCGCCTCCAGTGGTGTCGCGACAGGCGTGAATGGAGGGACGAATGGAGACGTGTCGTCTTCAGCGATGAGAGTCGCTTCTGCCTTGGTGCCAATGATGGTCGTATGCGTGTTTGGCTCCGTGCAGGTGAGCGCCACAATCGGGACTGCATACGACCGAGGCATACAGGGCCAACACCCGGCATCATGGTGTGGGGAGCGATCTCCTACACTGGCCGTACACCTCTGGTGATCGTCGAGGGGACACTGAATAGTGCAGGGTACACCAAACCGTCATCGAACCCATCGTTCTACCATTCCTAGACCGACAAAGGAACTTGCTGTTCCAACAGGACAATGCACGTCCGCATGTATCCCGTGCCACCCAACGTGCTCTAGAAGGTGTAACTCAACTACCCTGGCCAGCAAGATCTCCGGATCTGTCCTCCATCGAGCATGTTTGGGACTGGATGAAGCGTCGTCTCACGCGGTCTGCACGTCCAGCATGAACGCTGGTCCAACTGAGGCGCCAGGTGGAAATGGCATGGCAAGCCGTTCCACAGGACTACATCCAGCATCTCTACGATCGTCTCCATGGGAGAATAGCAGCCTGCATTGCTGCGAAAGGTGGATATACACTGTACAAGTGCCGACATTGTGCATGCTCTGTGGCCTGTGTCTATGTGCCTGTGGTTCTGTCAGTGTGATCATGTGATGTATCTGACCCCAGGAATGTGTCAATAAAGTTTCCCCTTCCTGGGATAATGAATTCACGGTGTTCTTATTTCAATTTCCAGGAGTGTAGCTAAAGGATTTTGTTTCTACAGATTTGTAACGTAAATTCTTGACCTGTGAAATTTTTATATGAGACTGTCACTGTAGTGCAAACTGGTGTCGTAAATATTTCGGTAAGAAAGTTAAGTGACCACCTGCACGTAATGCGTCTTGGGCACCCAGCTGCGCGACAGTCGCCTGGAAAAACGCCATTAGTTTGTGCCTTTCAGAGGCACAGGTGGAGAAAAAAAGGAGGCCATTATCCTCGCTATTGACATTCCTTTGTAGAAAGCATCGCAAGTACGACACGCTCAAACTTGAGAACATCTGATTATACTGTGGAGCTGTTAATTAATGATATTTTCTAAAATGCCTAATGAAATGATGAGAAACATTTTACATCTATTGTCTTTCTACTTGAGAGAATTTTTTTGCCTTTGGAGACGCCATTTGCCTAGTGAATGACATTTCATATGTTTAGCCAATGCTGCAGTGCAGCTAGTATATATATATATATATATATATATATATATATATATATATATATACTAGCTGCACTGCAGCATTGGCTAAAATAAAATTTAATAGATGTACTAATACCACCATTTTCTGCCTGCAGATACAGTATATAATAATAATGTGATATACATCCAAAAAAATGAGGGGGCACAAAAAGACTTTTCCCTTCACAGGAACTGCATACATAATTTTCTTTTCAAGTACTTGGTAATTTATTTAATAGAATAAGATTTTGTGGTGCATCACTTTAATTATATAGACATTAAGAAACGAATTTACATTTCCCTTATCTGCGTTGTTGTCTTTAGTGTACTATTTTTACTGCTTGTGGGTTTGTCATGTTTAGGTACAAGTTATTACATTTATTGCTATTTGCTTTGCTTACTTGCATTTTTTGTCATTGCTGTTTGTATTAATTGTTTTGTGTTGCTGCATTGCCTCGTCCCTTAGTTAAGCATCTGAGCTCAGTAGATTTAAGTTAGCTTAAGAGGGGGTAGACTTTATAAGAGAATGAGTTGCGATGAATTGGAAGGAATGCATTGAGAAACTATAAGAAAATGGTATGGCCAAAAAAAAGTAGTGTACAGTGGAGAAAAACTATTTTTGAAAGAGGATGTGAACAGAATACAGAAAGCATGCTTGGATAGCTTTTTTTTTTTTTTTGGGGCTGGAGCAAATGTTGAAATAAGAGGTACAATCTATGGAGTGAAGTTTTGGGTTGGACTGCACGACCAAATGTTACACTGAAAACAAACCCTGTTCTTTCCTTGTGTTATCCCACTATGTGTTTCTGCACCCTTGTGTAATTATGTTCTTCCTGTCTTTATATGTTTATCTGTTAAGACATATGCTGTAGAATTTTTCGAATACTCAGCTACATGAACTATGATGAGGAATACTGTTATCCTCAAATATAAATTGCATTTATAATATGTTATTTGCTTTGTAAAGATGTTAGACATTATTTATTCTGTTTTGTTCTAATGCTCATGAGTGAAGTTGATGTTTCAAAAGTTATTCTGATCTTTTATGTATGTACTTATGTCGTAATTTTTGTAACACTGATGTATTTGTTATTTCGATTCTTTTGTAAAGCCTGTATTACTGCAAATGTTATCTGTACTATTATGTTCTTTAATGATATATTTTCTTTCGAAAGGCAGGAGAGACCAGTGCTGCTCCTGCCGAGGCGTGGATCATGTGGCACGCTACTTCCGCATGCCAGAGTGTGTACGGAGTGCGGTGGACTGCACCAGACCAGGGAGTGCAGCAAGAAGAAGGAAGACCCGCCGACTTGCTGCTACTCTGGGGAGCCACATGGGGCAAGCTGCAGGTGCTGCAATGCTTTCCGCAGCAAGGCAACCTCCAGACGTCTCCAGCCGGGACGCAGCTTTGCAGACGCCGCCAGGGGAAAAGCGCCACTTCCGAACAACACGTCTGCGCCGCCAACTGCGCAACAGGCCGCAGGAGGGAGGCGTGGACGTCAGGAGGAGCAACGCGTAGCAGCCAGTCAACAACACCCTAGAGCCGAAGAACGTCCCAGCCGCTGCAAAGGACGCCAACAAACACTGTATGCTCATGCGAGCACTAGAGCACTGAGGTAGCTTATGCGCAAAATTCCAGTAGTCGCAAAAGCAAGAACGGTGGCCCTCCATGCCAACGACTTCAAAACCCAGGGACACAATGGATAATACCCATATCGATGGCCGTTCAGGGTAGTGGCGCTGTCTGAGGGCACCTTGCCACAGTTCACGCGGCTCCACCACGTCGGAGGTTCGAGTCCTCTGTGAGTGTGTGTTGTCCTTAGTTGAATTAAGTATTGTGTAACCCTAGGGACCTATGAGCTCAGCAGTTTGGTCCCATAGTAACTTACCACAATTTTCCAAATTCCCATATCCATGGGTTGACCATATGCACGTTCAATGCGGACGGTTCCCCAGCTGAGCGAATTTCGTCAATTGCTACAGTATGAAGATGTTGACATCTACCTGGTGCAGGAAACATTCCTAAAACCTGGGGTGGACGTGATAGCAGCGAAATACTGCTGCTACCCACAAGGGCGGCACTGCGTCTACGTCAAGAGGTCGATGCGACATCATCGATTCTACCTGCCGGAACTCGACATGTTAGAGGCCACGGGTGTAGCCATTAACACCACCGCTGTGAAGATTCTGTTCATATTGGTACATCGGCAACCCGATAGACCGATACACAGGGCAGATATCAATTCTCTGCTGTCACTTGAGGGACGACTTTTCACTTATCGGAGATTTCAAAGTGAAAAACCCTGAATGAAACTCCCACCTCACCAACGCCAGTGGTCACCCACGTTGCTCATCGAAACGGCGAAGTCTGCGTTGGACCGTTTGACCCCATTCACTTCTCCTCTCGAGCTCGTCCGAATGTGATCGATTCCATACTACTGAAGGGCATCGGAAAAATCACGTACGCCGCAGCTCGGAACGTCCTATCATCCGATCATGTCCCAGTCATCTGTGAGATGGGCGGGATCGGCGCTCCCTTCCAGATCAGCGCCCAAATTACACAAAACTTGGACTGCGATCGTTTCAAAGCGGAAATACTAGAGTCTGTACAAGGCGCAGCTAACACCGAAGTGGTCGAGGCTGATGCAGTCCTACTTTCTGCAACTGAAGGAGCAGCAAACTGAGCCATCCCGAGACGACCGCAGCGATCACGAGACTTCTCGCGGGAATTTCCGCCACATATCCTGGCAGCTATCACCAAGAAGACTGTTTCGTGAATGGCAATTCACTCGCCAACACCTCTCCAAACGCCGTGTTAGCCGAATGCGATGCAGCAGTAGAAGAACATAGGAACAGAGAGTGGGTAGACTTAGTGTCCACGCTCAATCCAGACGACGGCAACGCCTGGAGAGTCCTGCGGCGCCGACAGCGCGTACCACCGCTACAAGTCGGCAACGATTACTTCAGTGAGCCAGATACAAAACCCAGCGTGCTGGAAGACGCATTTGCCGCAAATGTCTCGCTAGTGGCCGACGTCGTGGAGGAGGCACGTAGCCAACTGGGAACTCCCTACCTCCCTTGCAGCTAGGAATAAATAAGACGAAACCTAGCCGGCTACAGAGGAAGAAGCTGCAATGCAATGCAGTGCAATGAACCCTAACAGATAGGGTACAAAGAGTAGAGATAACACATACTTCAAATAGATTTAAACATTTAGTATAACACTTATCACAACCAAAATACATTAGTATAGAGGTTCCGCAAGGTAGCGTATTAGGACCAATACTGTTCCTGATATGCATCAATGACTTTCCCAGTAGTGTTACTCATGGTGAAAATAATCCTCTTCGCTGATGACAGCAATATTATAGTCACTGAGAAAACGAGAGAACTCCTTACCAAGAAAGCAAATGAAACTCTGACGGAAGTTTATAATTGGTCAATAAGTAATAAAGTGACATTGACCATAAAGAAAACTAATTCCATGAATCTCAGTTTGAAGAGGAAAAATGACAATGTTAAATTAAATGTAAATGGCACCTCTATAGACTGTTGTAACAAATGAAAAATTTCTTGGAATGAATATTGATTCTCAGTTGAAGTTGTGTGAACACACAAAAGTATTTGCAAATAGAATCTCATCAGCATGTTATGCGCTTAGAATCCTATCATCAGTATGTAACATACAGTGTCTTTAGTTACATATTATTCATATGTACACTCAATTCTTAGCTATGAAATTCTTTTTTGAGGAAAAAAATGCACAAAATATGAACACAATTTTCAAACTCCAGGAAAGACCCATAAGAATAATAACCAAAAATACTAGTCGAGCTCATTATAAAGATCTGTTCAGAACACTGGGAATTTTAACTGCTCCATGTGAATACATTTACCAGTCAGTTGTACACATCAAAAATAACATTGGTAATTACTGTACAAGCACTGTCCATGACCATGCAACAAGAGATAGACTCAACTTACATTTACCAAGAAAAAATAAACATAAAACTAAAAACAGCATTTTCTGCCAAAAGAGATTAAAGAAATTGCCAAAATACACTTATTTAAAAAGGCAACTAAAAAGTACCTGTTATTACTTAGCTAAAACAGAGTAGGGGTTTGATAAAAAATGTTATACAAATAAATAATAATAATAATGATTATAAAATATCCAACATTCCACATAACAGATTCACTTTATGTTTTTTCCCTTCTTTTTCCTTTCAAGAAATACTTACCGCAAGCTGTGCATATCAGTGAACAATGTGACATTACATTTTTTAATATGTTATTTGTAAAAACAAGTATTGTATACCAGGAGTAAAGCTAATGATAGTCTCTAACTAGAAGTCTGTAAATATATGTGTATACTAATTAGCTTATTTTGAATTGGTCTAAATTTGTAAATACTTTGGCATGTCCTATACTCTCGTAAAAAGAGATCTACGGATGAATAAAGCTACTACTACTACTACTAACTCCGTTCCCTAAACACCAGGAAAGCAGGAGCCAGCGACGGAATAAACAACCAAGTGCTGAAAAAGCACACCAGCATTTAGCTGGCGTGTTCAATGAGATACTTTGCACAGGCAGTTACCCGGTAGCCTGGAAACACGCTGAAGTTGTGGCCACCTAGAAGACGGCCAAAACCCACTCCAGATCACTAGCTAACGACCCGTCAGCCTGCTCTCCCTCTAGAAAGTTTTAGAGAGGCTGTACGGAAAAAGGCTGATGGAACATGTCACCCAGAAGGGTGTTATTCCAGACGATCAGTTTGGTTTTCACAGCGGTCACTCTACCTATCACCACCTTCTAAGACTGATAGAGCCGGCAATGAGACCATTGGAAACAAGAGAATACCTTGGGGCAATGTTCCTCGATATGTACAGAGCGTTCGATTGCGTCTGGCACGCCGGTCTAAAATACAAACTCCTTGTACTGAGGATACCGACATCACACGCAGTCCTCCTCAGATCCTATCTAGTGGAGCGAACAGTCTACGTCACAACAGACAAGGGTAGATCCACAGACAGACAGATATGTGCTGGGATGCACAGGAGTCGGTGCTCGGCCCCTTTCTGTACTCACTGTGCACTGCCGACACACCGCGGGTGGCGCGCTTCGGAGTTAGCTCTCCACGCCGATGACACAGCGCTGTATACCCGCAGCAAGAACGCGCACACGATGCAATGCCATCTCTAACTCGACTGAGGCGCCGTGGGTTCAACGAAGTGGCGGTTGAAATTCAACGCAGTGAAGAGCCACGCAGTGATCTTCACCCGAAGAACGTTGTCGCCAAATCTCTTCGAAATCTTGGAAGCACCTATCCTGTGGAGCAAGACGACGAAGTACCTAGGTGTTATCCTAGACCGAAGGCCCTCCTGGGGGCCTCATATCCGAGACGTCAGAAAAGCTCTTGACTCGCTGCTGAACCCGCAGTCGACACTGTCGCCGCAACACGGCATCACGCTATGCCTAACACTGGTCTGACCGGTATAGAATGCACAGCTGTCGTATGGGGAAAAGCTGCAGATTCGCTCGTGACAACACTGCAAAGGATCCAGAATCAAGCTCTGAAGTCCACTCTACGTCTTCCGAGGGAATATTCTACTCGCCTTCTGCACGAGGACACAGGCATCCCACTCCTGAAGGACAAATTCAGGGTCATTGTGAGATCTTTCTATGAGAAGGCGGGCCTATCCCTTAACTGGCTTATCCTAACCTGGACCACCAACCACACTACAGCCAAAAATTTTCTCAAAAAATCAACACATCGCCCAAGGACAATTCGTATAGTTATGGTTCTTTTCTTCTCCACAGCAACACCAGGGACAGCGTTCTTATGCTTACACTGCTCAATATGCCAAGCAAGAAAGCTCGCCAATGGAGCGAAGCGACATCGAACCCGACACATTGCCTGAGGTGGAAAGTCAGAAACTTGCCGAAGAACGATGCATTGAATAGGCTGTTAACCCGAGAAGATTTAATCATTGGGATTCGCCAAGAAACAGTGCACTCTGTTATTTAAGCTCCTTTACAAAATATTTAAGACTACACAGTGTAACACACAGCACTATTGATATAAGTCTCTCGTTCACAAAAAAGGAATTATTGTACTTCTCGATCCATCTCTAATAAAGCTCTTAAGCATAGAAGATTAGCCTGCCAAAATGAAATAAGATTGTGAAACGATGCTTACGAATACTTTACGCATGGCAGGTTGTAATCCATGTCGCTACCCGCCAATCTAGCGCTGCACAAAGACTTCGTACACCACTGAGCTAAGAAGTCAGGTGTATGGAGCTACCGATCATACTGAATCGTCTCTTTCATTCTCATTCTGTGTTCTGGCATTCAAAGGTGAGCCAAATATAGAATACAGAGATAGCGGAAAGCATGGACACAATCCATTCCTTCTAATAACGGCAAGTTAATGACAAATCTGAATCAGTTGTGGACATAAATTTTACAAGTCTCCTATAACACCACATTTAAATTATTCTAGTTACTTCTTTGGTCGTTCCCAATGGTGCATGTATAACACTACCGTCCGCTACTGCTATACCATAACCTTAAAGTTGGAAGCAGGTCGTGAACTAAAACTATCTTGTTAAAGCGATTATGGTATAAAGCAACAGAGCAGTGTTACCCACTGAGAGGAATTTTGTTGTGCTGACCGTGTTGTGCCTAACGGAGGTGGCTTATCGGAAGTGAAAGTCAGAATTACGGAAATATTTGAACAGTAACAAACAAAATTTTGCCTATCTGCACTGTTTAACGGGTAAAGAAAACGGTCGCCAGCCTAACTAGGCAAGAGAATGATTAACATTCTCGTTCAAGAAAATACACTCCTGGAAATGGAAAAAAGAACACATTGACACGGGTGTGTCAAACCCACCACAATTGCTCCGGACACTGCGAGAGGGCTGTACAAGCAATGATCACACGCATGGCACAGTGGACACACCAGGAACCGCGGTGTTGGCTGTCGAATGGCGCTAGCTGCGCAGCATTTGTGCACCGCCGCCGTCAGTGTCAGCCAGTTTGCCGTGGCATACGGAGCTCCATCGCAGTCTTTAACACTGGTAGCATGCCGCGGCAGCTTGGACGCGAACCGTATGTGCAGTTGACGGACTTTGAGCGAGGGCGTATAGTGGGCATGCCGGAGGCCGGGTAGACGTACCGCCGAATTGCTCAACACGTGGGGCGTGAGGTCTCCACAGTACATCGATGTTGTCGCCAGTGGTCGGCGGAAGGTGCACGTGCCCGTCGACCTGGGACCGGACCGCAGCGACGCACGGATGCACGCCAAGACCGTAGGATCCTACGCAGTGCCGTAGGGGACCGCACCGCCAATTCCCAGTAAATTAGGGACACTGTTGCTCCTGGGGTATCGGTGACGACCATGCGCAACCGTCTCCATGAAGCTGGGCTACGGTCCCGCACACCGTTGGGCCGTCTTCCACTCACGCCAAAACATCGTGCAGCCCGCCTCCAGTGGTGTCGCGACAGGCGTGAATGGAGGGACGAATGGAGACGTGTCGTCTTCAGCGATGAGAGTCGCTTCTGCCTTGGTGCCAATGATGGTCGTATGCGTGTTTGGCGCCGTGCAGGTGAGCGACACAATGAGGACTGCATACGACCGAGGCACACAGGGCCAACACGCGGCATCATGGTGTGGGGAGCGATCTCCTACACTGGCCGTACACCTCTGGTGATCGTCGAGGGGACACTGAATAGTGCAGGGTACACCAAACCGTCATCGAACCCATCGTTCTACCATTCCTAGACCGACAAAGGAACTTGCTGTTCCAACAGGACAATGCACGTCCGCATGTATCCCGTGCCACCCAACGTGCTCTAGAAGGTGTAACTCAACTACCCTGGCCAGCAAGATCTCCGGATCTGTCCTCCATCGAGCATGTTTGGGACTGGATGAAGCGTCGTCTCACGCGGTCTGCACGTCCAGCATGAACGCTGGTCCAACTGAGGCGCCAGGTGGAAATGGCATGGCAAGCCGTTCCACAGGACTACATCCAGCATCTCTACGATCGTCTCCATGGGAGAATAGCAGCCTGCATTGCTGCGAAAGGTGGATATACACTGTACAAGTGCCGACATTGTGCATGCTCTGTGGCCTGTGTCTATGTGCCTGTGGTTCTGTCAGTGTGATCATGTGATGTATCTGACCCCAGGAATGTGTCAATAAAGTTTCCCCTTCCTGGGATAATGAATTCACGGTGTTCTTATTTCAATTTCCAGGAGTGTAGCTAAAGGATTTTGTTTCTACAGATTTGTAACGTAAATTCTTGACCTGTGAAATTTTTATATGAGACTGTCACTGTAGTGCAAACTGGTGTCGTAAATATTTCGGTAAGAAAGTTAAGTGACCACCTGCACGTAATGCGTCTTGGGCACCCAGCTGCGCGACAGTCGCCTGGAAAAACGCCATTAGTTTGTGCCTTTCAGAGGCACAGGTGGAGAAAAAAAGGAGGCCATTATCCTCGCTATTGACATTCCTTTGTAGAAAGCATCGCAAGTACGACACGCTCAAACTTGAGAACATCTGATTATACTGTGGAGCTGTTAATTAATGATATTTTCTAAAATGCCTAATGAAATGATGAGAAACATTTTACATCTATTGTCTTTCTACTTGAGAGAATTTTTTTGCCTTTGGAGACGCCATTTGCCTAGTGAATGACATTTCATATGTTTAGCCAATGCTGCAGTGCAGCTAGTATATATATATATATATATATATATACTAGCTGCACTGCAGCATTGGCTAAAATAAAATTTAATAGATGTACTAATACCACCATTTTCTGCCTGCAGATACAGTATATAATAATAATGTGATATACATCCAAAAAAATGAGGGGGCACAAAAAGACTTTTCCCTTCACAGGAACTGCATACATAATTTTCTTTTCAAGTACTTGGTAATTTATTTAATAGAATAAGATTTTGTGGTGCATCACTTTAATTATATAGACATTAAGAAACGAATTTACATTTCCCTTATCTGCGTTGTTGTCTTTAGTGTACTATTTTTACTGCTTGTGGGTTTGTCATGTTTAGGTACAAGTTATTACATTTATTGCTATTTGCTTTGCTTACTTGCATTTTTTGTCATTGCTGTTTGTATTAATTGTTTTGTGTTGCTGCATTGCCTCGTCCCTTAGTTAAGCATCTGAGCTCAGTAGATTTAAGTTAGCTTAAGAGGGGGTAGACTTTATAAGAGAATGAGTTGCGATGAATTGGAAGGAATGCATTGAGAAACTATAAGAAAATGGTATGGCCAAAAAAAAGTAGTGTACAGTGGAGAAAAACTATTTTTGAAAGAGGATGTGAACAGAATACAGAAAGCATGCTTGGATAGCTTTTTTTTTTTTTTTGGGGCTGGAGCAAATGTTGAAATAAGAGGTACAATCTATGGAGTGAAGTTTTGGGTTGGACTGCACGACCAAATGTTACACTGAAAACAAACCCTGTTCTTTCCTTGTGTTATCCCACTATGTGTTTCTGCACCCTTGTGTAATTATGTTCTTCCTGTCTTTATATGTTTATCTGTTAAGACATATGCTGTAGAATTTTTCGAATACTCAGCTACATGAACTATGATGAGGAATACTGTTATCCTCAAATATAAATTGCATTTATAATATGTTATTTGCTTTGTAAAGATGTTAGACATTATTTATTCTGTTTTGTTCTAATGCTCATGAGTGAAGTTGATGTTTCAAAAGTTATTCTGATCTTTTATGTATGTACTTATGTCGTAATTTTTGTAACACTGATGTATTTGTTATTTCGATTCTTTTGTAAAGCCTGTATTACTGCAAATGTTATCTGTACTATTATGTTCTTTAATGATATATTTTCTTTCGAAAGGCAGGAGAGACCAGTGCTGCTCCTGCCGAGGCGTGGATCATGTGGCACGCTACTTCCGCATGCCAGAGTGTGTACGGAGTGCGGTGGACTGCACCAGACCAGGGAGTGCAGCAAGAAGAAGGAAGACCCGCCGACTTGCTGCTACTCTGGGGAGCCACATGGGGCAAGCTGCAGGTGCTGCAATGCTTTCCGCAGCAAGGCAACCTCCAGACGTCTCCAGCCGGGACGCAGCTTTGCAGACGCCGCCAGGGGAAAAGCGCCACTTCCGAACAACACGTCTGCGCCGCCAACTGCGCAACAGGCCGCAGGAGGGAGGCGTGGACGTCAGGAGGAGCAACGCGTAGCAGCCAGTCAACAACACCCTAGAGCCGAAGAACGTCCCAGCCGCTGCAAAGGACGCCAACAAACACTGTATGCTCATGCGAGCACTAGAGCACTGAGGTAGCTTATGCGCAAAATTCCAGTAGTCGCAAAAGCAAGAACGGTGGCCCTCCATGCCAACGACTTCAAAACCCAGGGACACAATGGATAATACCCATATCGATGGCCGTTCAGGGTAGTGGCGCTGTCTGAGGGCACCTTGCCACAGTTCACGCGGCTCCACCACGTCGGAGGTTCGAGTCCTCTGTGAGTGTGTGTTGTCCTTAGTTGAATTAAGTATTGTGTAACCCTAGGGACCTATGAGCTCAGCAGTTTGGTCCCATAGTAACTTACCACAATTTTCCAAATTCCCATATCCATGGGTTGACCATATGCACGTTCAATGCGGACGGTTCCCCAGCTGAGCGAATTTCGTCAATTGCTACAGTATGAAGATGTTGACATCTACCTGGTGCAGGAAACATTCCTAAAACCTGGGGTGGACGTGATAGCAGCGAAATACTGCTGCTACCCACAAGGGCGGCACTGCGTCTACGTCAAGAGGTCGATGCGACATCATCGATTCTACCTGCCGGAACTCGACATGTTAGAGGCCACGGGTGTAGCCATTAACACCACCGCTGTGAAGATTCTGTTCATATTGGTACATCGGCAACCCGATAGACCGATACACAGGGCAGATATCAATTCTCTGCTGTCACTTGAGGGACGACTTTTCACTTATCGGAGATTTCAAAGTGAAAAACCCTGAATGAAACTCCCACCTCACCAACGCCAGTGGTCACCCACGTTGCTCATCGAAACGGCGAAGTCTGCGTTGGACCGTTTGACCCCATTCACTTCTCCTCTCGAGCTCGTCCGAATGTGATCGATTCCATACTACTGAAGGGCATCGGAAAAATCACGTACGCCGCAGCTCGGAACGTCCTATCATCCGATCATGTCCCAGTCATCTGTGAGATGGGCGGGATCGGCGCTCCCTTCCAGATCAGCGCCCAAATTACACAAAACTTGGACTGCGATCGTTTCAAAGCGGAAATACTAGAGTCTGTACAAGGCGCAGCTAACACCGAAGTGGTCGAGGCTGATGCAGTCCTACTTTCTGCAACCGAAGGAGCAGCAAACTGAGCCATCCCGAGACGACCGCAGCGATCACGAGACTTCTCGCGGGAATTTCCGCCACATATCCTGGCAGCTATCACCAAGAAGACTGTTTCGTGAATGGCAATTCACTCGCCAACACCTCTCCAAACGCCGTGTTAGCCGAATGCGATGCAGCAGTAGAAGAACATAGGAACAGAGAGTGGGTAGACTTAGTGTCCACGCTCAATCCAGACGACGGCAACGCCTGGAGAGTCCTGCGGCGCCGACAGCGCGTACCACCGCTACAAGTCGGCAACGATTACTTCAGTGAGCCAGATACAAAACCCAGCGTGCTGGAAGACGCATTTGCCGCAAATGTCTCGCTAGTGGCCGACGTCGTGGAGGAGGCACGTAGCCAACTGGGAACTCCCTACCTCCCTTGCAGCTAGGAATAAATAAGACGAAACCTAGCCGGCTACAGAGGAAGAAGCTGCAATGCAATGCAGTGCAATGAACCCTAACAGATAGGGTACAAAGAGTAGAGATAACACATACTTCAAATAGATTTAAACATTTAGTATAACACTTATCACAACCAAAATACATTAGTATAGAGGTTCCGCAAGGTAGCGTATTAGGACCAATACTGTTCCTGATATGCATCAATGACTTTCCCAGTAGTGTTACTCATGGTGAAAATAATCCTCTTCGCTGATGACAGCAATATTATAGTCACTGAGAAAACGAGAGAACTCCTTACCAAGAAAGCAAATGAAACTCTGACGGAAGTTTATAATTGGTCAATAAGTAATAAAGTGACATTGACCATAAAGAAAACTAATTCCATGAATCTCAGTTTGAAGAGGAAAAATGACAATGTTAAATTAAATGTAAATGGCACCTCTATAGACTGTTGTAACAAATGAAAAATTTCTTGGAATGAATATTGATTCTCAGTTGAAGTTGTGTGAACACACAAAAGTATTTGCAAATAGAATCTCATCAGCATGTTATGCGCTTAGAATCCTATCATCAGTATGTAACATACAGTGTCTTTAGTTACATATTATTCATATGTACACTCAATTCTTAGCTATGAAATTCTTTTTTGAGGAAAAAAATGCACAAAATATGAACACAATTTTCAAACTCCAGGAAAGACCCATAAGAATAATAACCAAAAATACTAGTCGAGCTCATTATAAAGATCTGTTCAGAACACTGGGAATTTTAACTGCTCCATGTGAATACATTTACCAGTCAGTTGTACACATCAAAAATAACATTGGTAATTACTGTACAAGCACTGTCCATGACCATGCAACAAGAGATAGACTCAACTTACATTTACCAAGAAAAAATAAACATAAAACTAAAAACAGCATTTTCTGCCAAAAGAGATTAAAGAAATTGCCAAAATACACTTATTTAAAAAGGCAACTAAAAAGTACCTGTTATTACTTAGCTAAAACAGAGTAGGGGTTTGATAAAAAATGTTATACAAATAAATAATAATAATAATGATTATAAAATATCCAACATTCCACATAACAGATTCACTTTATGTTTTTTCCCTTCTTTTTCCTTTCAAGAAATACTTACCGCAAGCTGTGCATATCAGTGAACAATGTGACATTACATTTTTTAATATGTTATTTGTAAAAACAAGTATTGTATACCAGGAGTAAAGCTAATGATAGTCTCTAACTAGAAGTCTGTAAATATATGTGTATACTAATTAGCTTATTTTGAATTGGTCTAAATTTGTAAATACTTTGGCATGTCCTATACTCTCGTAAAAAGAGATCTACGGATGAATAAAGCTACTACTACTACTACTAACTCCGTTCCCTAAACACCAGGAAAGCAGGAGCCAGCGACGGAATAAACAACCAAGTGCTGAAAAAGCACACCAGCATTTAGCTGGCGTGTTCAATGAGATACTTTGCACAGGCAGTTACCCGGTAGCCTGGAAACACGCTGAAGTTGTGGCCACCTAGAAGACGGCCAAAACCCACTCCAGATCACTAGCTAACGACCCGTCAGCCTGCTCTCCCTCTAGAAAGTTTTAGAGAGGCTGTACGGAAAAAGGCTGATGGAACATGTCACCCAGAAGGGTGTTATTCCAGACGATCAGTTTGGTTTTCACAGCGGTCACTCTACCTATCACCACCTTCTAAGACTGATAGAGCCGGCAATGAGACCATTGGAAACAAGAGAATACCTTGGGGCAATGTTCCTCGATATGTACAGAGCGTTCGATTGCGTCTGGCACGCCGGTCTAAAATACAAACTCCTTGTACTGAGGATACCGACATCACACGCAGTCCTCCTCAGATCCTATCTAGTGGAGCGAACAGTCTACGTCAGAACAGACAATGGTAGATCCACAGACAGACAGATATGTGCTGGGATGCACAGGAGTCGGTGCTCGGCCCCTTTCTGTACTCACTGTGCACTGCCGACACACCGCGGGTGGCGCGCTTCGGAGTTAGCTCTCCACGCCGATGACACAGCGCTGTATACCCGCAGCAAGAACGCGCACACGATGCAATGCCATCTCTAACTCGACTGAGGCGCCGTGGGTTCAACGAAGTGGCGGTTGAAATTCAACGCAGTGAAGAGCCACGCAGTGATCTTCACCCGAAGAACGTTGTCGCCAAATCTCTTCGAAATCTTGGAAGCACCTATCCTGTGGAGCAAGACGACGAAGTACCTAGGTGTTATCCTAGACCGAAGGCCCTCCTGGGGGCCTCATATCCGAGACGTCAGAAAAGCTCTTGACTCGCTGCTGAACCCGCAGTCGACACTGTCGCCGCAACACGGCATCACGCTATGCCTAACACTGGTCTGACCGGTATAGAATGCACAGCTGTCGTATGGGGAAAAGCTGCAGATTCGCTCGTGACAACACTGCAAAGGATCCAGAATCAAGCTCTGAAGTCCACTCTACGTCTTCCGAGGGAATATTCTACTCACCTTCTGCACGAGGACACAGGCATCCCACTCCTGAAGGACAAATTCAGGGTCATTGTGAGATCTTTCTATGAGAAGGCGGGCCTATCCCTTAACTGGCTTATCCTAACCTGGACCACCAACCACACTACAGCCAAAAATTTTCTCAAAAAATCAACACATCGCCCAAGGACAATTCGTATAGTTATGGTTCTTTTCTTCTCCACAGCAACACCAGGGACAGCGTTCTTATGCTTACACTGCTCAATATGCCAAGCAAGAAAGCTCGCCAATGGAGCGAAGCGACATCGAACCCGACACATTGCCTGAGGTGGAAAGTCAGAAACTTGCCGAAGAACGATGCATTGAATAGGCTGTTAATCCGAGAAGATTTAATCATTGGGATTCGCCAAGAAACAGTGCACTCTGTTATTTAAGCTCCTTTACAAAATATTTAAGACTACACAGTGTAACACACAGCACTATTGATATAAGTCTCTCGTTCACAAAAAAGGAATTATTGTACTTCTCGATCCATCTCTAATAAAGCTCTTAAGCATAGAAGATTAGCCTGCCAAAATGAAATAAGATTGTGAAACGATGCTTACTAATACTTTACGCATGGCAGGTTGTAATCCATGTCGCTACCCGCCAATCTAGCGCTGCACAAAGACTTCGTACACCACTGAGCTAAGAAGTCAGGTGTATGGAGCTACCGATCATACTGAATCGTCTCTTTCATTCTCATTCTGTGTTCTGGCATTCAAAGGTGAGCCAAATATAGAATACAGAGATAGCGGAAAGCATGGACACAATCCATTCCTTCTAATAACGGCAAGTTAATGACAAATCTGAATCAGTTGTGGACATAAATTTTACAAGTCTCCTATAACACCACATTTAAATTATTCTAGTTACTTCTTTGGTCGTTCCCAATGGTGCATGTATAACACTACCGTCCGCTACTGCTATACCATAACCTTAAAGTTGGAAGCAGGTCGTGAACTAAAACTATCTTGTTAAAGCGATTATGGTATAAAGCAACAGAGCAGTGTTACCCACTGAGAGGAATTTTGTTGTGCTGACCGTGTTGTGCCTAACGGAGGTGGCTTATCGGAAGTGAAAGTCAGAATTACGGAAATATTTGAACAGTAACAAACAAAATTTTGCCTATCTGCACTGTTTAACGGGTAAAGAAAACGGTCGCCAGCCTAACTAGGCAAGAGAATGATTAACATTCTCGTTCAAGAAAATACACTCCTGGAAATGGAAAAAAGAACACATTGACACGGGTGTGTCAAACCCACCACACTTGCTCCGGACACTGCGAGAGGGCTGTACAAGCAATGATCACACGCATGGCACAGTGGACACACCAGGAACCGCGGTGTTGGCTGTCGAATGGCGCTAGCTGCGCAGCATTTGTGCACCGCCGCCGTCAGTGTCAGCCAGTTTGCCGTGGCATACGGAGCTCCATCGCAGTCTTTAACACTGGTAGCATGCCGCGGCAGCTTGGACGCGAACCGTATGTGCAGTTGACGGACTTTGAGTGAGGGCGTATAGTGGGCATGCGGGAGGCCGGGTAGACGTACCGCCGAATTGCTCAACACGTGGGGCGTGAGGTCTCCACAGTACATCGATGTTGTCGCCAGTGGTCGGCGGAAGGTGCACGTGCCCGTCGACCTGGGACCGGACCGCAGCGACGCACGGATGCACGCCAAGACCGTAGGATCCTACGCAGTGCCGTAGGGGACCGCACCGCCAATTCCCAGTAAATTAGGGACACTGTTGCTCCTGGGGTATCGGTGACGACCATGCGCAACCGTCTCCATGAAGCTGGGCTACGGTCCCGCACACCGTTGGGCCGTCTTCCACTCACGCCAAAACATCGTGCAGCCCGCCTGCAGTGGTGTCGCGACAGGCGTGAATGGAGGGACGAATGGAGACGTGTCGTCTTCAGCGATGAGAGTCGCTTCTGCCTTGGTGCCAATAATGGTCGTATGCGTGTTTGGCGCCGTGCAGGTGAGCGACACAATGAGGACTGCATACGACCGAGGCACACAGGGCCAACACGCGGCATCATGGTGTGGGGAGCGATCTCCTACACTGGCCGTACACCTCTGGTGATCGTTGAGGGGACACTGAATGGTGCACGGTACGTCCAAACCGTCATCGAACCCATCGTTCTACCATTCCTAGACCGGCAAGGGAACTTGCTGTTCCAACAGGACAATGCACGTCCGCATGTATCCCGTGCCACCCAACGTGCTCTAGAAGGTGTAACTCAACTACCCTGGCCAGCAAGATATCCTGATCTGTCCCCCATTGAGCATGTTTGGGACTGGATGAAGCGTCGTCTCACGCGGTCTGCACGTCCAGCACGAACGCTGGTCCAACTGAGGCGCCATTTGGAAATGGCACGGGAAGCCGTTCCACAGGACTACATCCAGCATCTCTACGATCGTCTCCATGGGAGAATAGCAGCCTGCATTGCTGCGAAAGGTGGATATACACTGTAGTAGTGCCGACATTGTGCATGCTCTGTTGCCTGTGTCTATGTGCCTGTGGTTCTGTCATTGTGATCATGTGATGTATCTGACCCCAGGAATGTGTCAATAAAGTTTCCCCTTCCTGGGACAATGAATTCACGGTGTTCTTATTTCAATTTCCAGGAGTGTAGTTACTAGTAACTTTAATGGATAAACACAACCTATACTTTGTCACACGCGAGTGCAGTGAACTCTTGACACATACGTATGTTTTAAGATTGAAGCTAACAACTGGAGCAGCACAAACTATTTCCAAAATTACAACAGATATCGAAACACACTATTACTTTCAGGGCTTACACAAACTGGATGGTCTTTATAACGTTATTATTACTATTCACTGCAGAATCATTAATTGGATATAGGTTAAGTCTCTCTCAGTTAAGTATTTTACTATTTAAAATGAAAGTTAATTGGAATCCACTAACAGATTGCTTCTCACTATCATTTCAATAAAGAAATTATGGTTTTCATAATTAATGGTCTTTCCGTTACTTGTTACCGAGCATTAAAACAATAGACAAACCTTGTATCCTGGTATACTATCCATATGAACTTCTAATACACAAGAGAGATAAACACTTAGCAAACATGAGTATATAACGTTTCATACTGCAGTTTTCCACTCTTACTACATTGAGAGACAAAATTAACATACATGTAAGATACTGACACACCTATGATTTACAACAGGCAGTAATGAGATCATTTACGAAGCAAAACTTTATAAGCCTCAGTCCTAAGAACTTTTAATTTGAAGTTGGCAACAATACATTAATAAGCAGTTTTACTAGGAAAATTATTTTCGGCAAGCATAATTAACTGTAACTCACTCTCTTGCCACATTAACTTTTACTTTCATTTAACTATGTTCAAGAGGCATCAATTAGCAAAACACTGGGCTATAATGTTCTTTCAGTAAGGACACTCGGAAATCACTTTAGTTCAAACGGAGAGGAACCTGAGAGGTGTTATGATAAGGAGAAAAATCAAGGTAGGTACATAAATTCAGTTATAAATTACCTTACATTTGAGCACACTAACACATCCATTTAGCTGATCCTTCACTGTACATTACTCCATTACAGTGATTGCGCAATGTGGTGGCGATTGCATGTCGGTAGATGGAATTGCAGGTAGAATTGCTGGACTCTTATCATTTCTTGGTGGCGATGATAGATACAAATTCCAGAATAGTTCCAGCTATTTATGCATCCATCCGAGGCATTGGAAAGTAGCAGAAAAAGCCTCTCTCGGGACGAGCACAATATGCAACATTTACATGGTAGTGCACAGTTTGGTGTTCGTCAGCGACTCGTGGCTCGTCCCCGACTCTCAGTTCGGTAGCTCGTCACTGACTGGTAGCTCGTCCCCGACTGACCCTTGTTCCACCTTTTATACCTATGCCAACCACAATTTGCGCGCGCTACACAGTTCCGTTCCCGAGGGGAACCACTACTTCTTTTACATCCAAACTGAGAACCCTAAGTGAGGAATAGCAGTTTACATAACAGTAACTAAATACATTAAATAAAACAGAATATTTGCACATATTAACATTGTTACAAAAAATGCTTGGTTCGCAGGAGAGCTTCTGTAAAGTTTGGAAGGTAGGAGACGAAGTACTGGCAGAAGTAAAGCTGTGAGTACCGGGCGTGAGTCGTGCTTCGGTAGCTCAGAGGGTAGAGCACTTGCCCGCGAAAGGCAAAGGTCCCGAGTTCGAGTCTCGGTCGGGCACACAGTTTTAATCTGCCAGGAAGTTTCAATCTGCACATTAGTACAACAGGTATAGTATTCTAGTAAAAAATATACATACACAACAGCACACTAACATTCTGACTTAACAAAACACAAATTAGACACTCAATATTTTCAAAGAAAGTAAATATTCACATACAAACAAGCATGTTAATGATCATAGTACATTTCGCAAGGTTCAGCAATTAATGAAATATTAAAATTTTCATTTTGCATCCACATATGCAGAAATATTTAGATGAACAGCTATGAGAAACTTTTTTCAGCTGATTATTTAAACACAAAAGCAACTGTTCAAGGTTTTTTTTTTCAAAATTTTTAACTTTATAGATGCTCTTCATTAATAGTAGTCCAAAATGTTTCTTGCATGTAAACACACTAACCTATTCAGAAACTTTAATCATCACTGCTGTATTTTTAGAGCAAGACAGTCCAAAACTTTAAGTTACATAAGAAAACTCACTCTTACAACATCTATAACTATTTGAACAAGATTCTATATATATTTGATAATAACTTTTCACTGACTTCAAAAGCAATAGTCAGTTCATAACACATTGATCAAAAAACCTAACTTACTTCACTGCTTGCCTCAGCACTAGCAGTCTATGTTACGCATACTGCCCATTATTGGTTTGGGAGTCTTTGTATGTAAACATTTAGACACAGAAACACAATTTAGATTAAGAACACTAAAAGACACATTTTTAAATTACCACTCTGCCCAACCTATAGGTTAGGCAGTTCGTGACCACTTATCAATTCCTTGCCCCATATTGGCAAGTCCTTTGGCTACAGCTCACATAGCATTTTAGGTAGTCCTCATCCTCAGGACCACAACATTTTTATTCTTTTGTCTTGTTTTGGTGTCCAACAACATATTTTTGAGCATTTTATTGTCATCATCTTTAAGTTTTTCATCATTATGTCACATCTTTGTTTACCAATTGCGTTAATGGTATAAAACATGTGGCCTGAAACTTTGAAACAGTAATTAGACACTGATGATATTAAAATTTTCTTTACACCGTGACAACATCAGGTAACATACACATAATTCATTAAGAAAATTTCAAATGACATTTTTGGTATAATGACAATGTTCAGGAGTTATTATAGAGTCCTAGATTTGTTATTTACCTCCCCTCTTTGTTACTCAGTAATATTTCTTTTACAGTCAGTATTTAGTTTAATTATTTTTCCACATATGTAGTTCATCAAATATGTCAAGATCAGAACAATAATGTTACATCCTACTGTAAGTGATTTCTGCTCACATTTGGTGGCACTAGACACATACTTCTCACGTCTATTTCACATACATTAGTCAGACTTATCTCCTCAGTTTTAAACACACACACAGTTTTTCAACACCATGTTTACCCTCTTTTTAAAAACATTTAAATTTAGTCATATTATAGTATTCATTTTCTTGTTTTCAGTATTCTTACCTTTTCTCATCCATATTTCTCTTCCAATTACTTTTCCATTACAATATACACTATACTTTCATTATTCTTGGTCATTTTCTAGTGTGCCCAATTTAATTATTCATTTAATTGTCCACAAACAATACATAGAATCTTATATTATTTCCACACTTTTTAGTTTATTCTGATAGAGAAGAAGGACAGAAGATAGTAAAAGTTCTGAATGATGAAGAGGAAGGTTGGCAACACGAAAATAAATGGAAGTAGTGCTGCCAACGACTCGGGTCCCTGGTGCTCGTCAGGCACCTGACAGTGCAATGAGTGCTTGTCCTCTGAGGGTTTAACAACCCTCATCTGAGGACATGTACCTTTAAATACACAACATACTGCAAACGTTAGCCCTCTCTGATTTTTAAGTATATTAGAAATAAATTATTATCTTAGAGAGTTCTTTGCACTCTCATTAAGTTACCATAAGTATCATTATTCATAAAGTTTTTAAATCTGTCACACTACTTGCCCCTATCTTCATAATTAGACTACCAACAATAAGTATTCAATTGAAAATAAACAGTTTATAAGCAAAGTTATACAACAAAATAAACAACAGCTTGCTCCAGGTCTCAAGATCAACAAAACAATAATCTACTTTCAGGTAACACTCAGATACAATAAAAATTAAGTCATGCATTATATTAACAGTGTATATACATTCAGCAACCTGCCCCAGTCTCTTTATTAACAAGGCAGTCTTTTATGGTTCATAAAACAGTTACGAAGTCTGGTGGCTTTTTAGGCCTCCTATCTTCTACATCTTTCACTAACCCATTCAGATCTTGCCAACGTTTTGTTTCATCAGGTGGCTTTTTAGGTTTTCGTATTTCAAAGTCTTTAGCAAGATACAGTATTTCCTGTTTTGCTATTATTTTATCAGATGTTTCGTTTTGTTCCTGTAATTCACACTCCTTCAAAACATTTGTTAAGACTTGTCCCAGTATAGTATCATCTGGAGGTTCCTGCAAATTCTGCCCCTGTGTTACATTACCAAATAATTAATTCGGTTTTGGTCCAGTTCTACTTTCTGTATTTTGCTTTGGAAAAATGTTTCTAATTTTCTCATACCCTCTGTCAGTAAAAGTATATTCACTTTCGTTTACACATGAAAATTCATCTTCACTGGAGTCATCACTACTCTCTTCCTCACTATCAGATTCACGTAAGTACCCTACTTTTACACAATAGGCAAAGTGGGTATTTTCATTCTTATCTGTATTTATATACCCTTCATCATCTGAACTATCACTGATTTCGTCATCAGATTCGAGCAGGAAAGCAACTTTTAAACAGTGGAGCAGATTATCACTAGATGTTTCAGCCACTTCATTTTTATACTCATTTTATACACACTGCACATGGTTTGGAGACTCAGGCACTTCTGCTGTATCACTTTGAACGATTTCAGCCTTAACTTCATACTTAGTATAATCGTCATATACTTCGATAACCTTCATTTCATTTTCCCCTTTGTTATCATTTTCAGTTAATCGTGCGAAATTCCTACTAGGCCCTTCTGCATTAAATTCATTAAACACATTTCCATTAAGAATAATTTCATCTGCACTGCTTATAATGTCTTGTTTACTAACGTCCTCCCTTACATCACTTTGACCTATTGTTAATTGTGCACACGTCTTTTGCGTGGCATATTCTACATTCCTTTCCTCTTTATTCATCATAACCTCCCCCACATCTACGTCTTTTATCTCACATACACCAGTAATAGTACAAATATTTTCCTTTTCACTCGCCTTTTCTGGCTCCCTTTCTTTCTTTAATAATGTCTTTTCGCACGATTCCGATATTGAGTTATCCTTATCACATGACATATTAACTTTATTTCCATTTTTACATTCATCTATTACTGAAACCGGCCAACGAAAGTGTCCGATCCCGCCTCTTCTGTTTCTCTCTACGGCAGCCATCTTGTTCTGACGTCTGCCATTTGTGTGTGCTGCCAGGTACAAGGTACATTGCTCCAGCAAACGCTGCCTCGTACGCAAATGGTCACGTGACTTCGCACTGAACACGCCACTATGTATCACTCCGCGCCCGTCTTCCATAGGCGCGTCCTTAACCTTTCTGCCCCGTATTTTACATCTTTCCTTCTCGAATTTATGATTTGACATCTTTTCTTTGGGCCCAAAACCTGTTTACGCGTGAATCCGGCCCGTAACACACGCGGTTTTCAGTTTTCCATTTCGTCTCTAGTTCGGGAATGCCGCGGCATGCATCCTCTGCCACACGTCGCATAATTTCCCGTACCTCTCGCGCGACCTCTTTGAATCGTGTTTACACGATATCTATTGTTTTCAGGTCGTTCGTTATGCTCATTACTTTCTCGCAAATAATTGTTATTATTGTGGGGACGGGTCTCGCGATTTCTTCGCCAGTGATCTTCATCTTCTACCCTTTCCAAGAACGCAGAAAAACTTTTGTAGGTACTCCCAACATATTGTTTAGACTCCTAAGGCAGTTTCTGCCAAAGAACCCAAACGATCTCGGCTTCAGTCCTTCTTGCTCTTAGGTGTATCAGTTTTCTATACCACGATTCGCAAAACTCTTTCTTGGTTTGCTTACCTCTGATATCATACAGTCTGGCCATTAGAAACTCACGCCACAACTGGTCTTGTTTTTGTTCTGACCAGTATTCGTCAATAAACTTTTGTTTAAAGTTTTCAAAAGACATCTGGTTAGTATCCAGATTCAGCCCCCACCTTTTTGCTTCTCCCGTTAAGGCACTGATTACCACATCAATTTTTTCCTGGTCAGATAAATATTCAGGAAAGTTTCTTTCGCAATTCTTCACAAAATCTAGGGGTGCCATCCGGTATGCCTCTTTGCAGGGTCGAATTTTTCCACGCCCTCTAAGATTTTACTGAAAGGCATTTTTTCAGTAAAATGTGTAGGTCCTGTTTGTATTTTTCTTTCCAAGTCATATATTTTGCCCAAGTCATATATTTTGCCTTGGATTTGTGAAGTGTTATGTTCACACTTCTGTTCGCAAGTAACAATCTGTTTGGTTAATTCTCTACTTGTTTCTGTTACAGATTGTTTAATCTGTGCAAATTCCGCAATACATTCTGTTTGTATTTCGTATTTAACACCGAATACCTTTTCGCCCACTTTAGTGATGACTAAGGGTGTTATTTGATCTTCAATTTTAATTACTTCAGTGTCAAATCTTTCGTTAATGTCATCAATTTGTCCTTGTACATTGGCAATATTGCCATCGATGACAGTAATTTCGCTTTTAATACTTTTGATTTCATTACTCACTGTTCCTACCCTTGAGTTGACTTCTTCAATTTGTTTACTAAGTCTGGTACCCTGCATTTGTTTACCCCGTGCTGCGATTTGTGCCTTAATATTGTCATTTTGCGCAGACAGTATTCTAAGCAAGTCAGTCATATCTAGTGTCTTTTCACTTTTAGATTCTACTGCCTTTCCGTGTTCAGATCCTACACCCCATTCTGGTTTTGGTGATTCAAACATATCCCGCGATTCATCAGCATAGCCACTGTCTTGGACAACATCGCCTACATTGTCTTGCTTAGCACGCGCGACGTTCATAGCGTCTATCTGTTTATTTCCCTCCGTGTGATAACGTACGTAATTTAACTAGCGCGTAATGCCATCTGTTGGTGTGCTGCCTGAACTGCACTCGATTGCATTCTGTTCTCGCGTGTCTAAATTTATTTCTAGTTTCCTGTCAATTTTAATTACTGTTAAGTATCGATACCTTTTATTTTCAATTTAACCTGAACTTTCACTACCAGTTCTGTCAAATAAGTACAGGTTCGTGCCGCTGGACGTTTTATGTGCACTCTATGGTCTTTCCCAATGGTGCATGTATAACACTACCGTCCGCTACTGCTATACCATAACCTTAAAGTTGGAAGCAGGTCGTGACCTAAAAGTATCTTGTTAAAGCGATTATGGTATAAAGCAACAGAGCAGTTTTACCATCTGAGAGGAATTTTATTGTGAAAGTCAGAATTACGGAAATATTTGAACAGTAACAAACAAAATTTTGCCTATCTGCACTGTTTAACGGGTAAAGAAAACGGTCGCCAGCCTAACTAGGCAAGAGAATGATTAACATTCTCGTTCAAGAAAATAGTTATTAGTAACTTTAATGGATAAACACAACCTATACTTTGTCACACGCGAGTGCAGTGAACTTTTGACACATACGTATGTTTTAAGCTTGAAGCTAACAACTGGAGCAGCACAAACTATTTCCAAAGTTACAACAGATACCGAAACACACTATTACTTTCAGGGCTTACACAAACTGGATGGTCTTTATAACGTTATTATTACTATTCACTGCAGAATCATTAATTGGATATAGGTTAAGTCTCTCTCAGTTAAATACTTTACTATTTAAAATGGAAGTTAATTGGTTCAAATGGCTCTGAGCACTATGGGACTCAACTGCTGTGGTCATCAGTCCCCTAGAACTTAGAACTACTTAAACCTAACTAACCTAAGGACATCACACACATCCATGCCCGAGGCAGGATTCGAACCTGCAACCGTAGCAGTCGCACGGTTCCGGACTGCGCGCCTAGAACCGCGAGACCACCGCGGCCGGCGAAGTTAATTGGAATCCACTAACAGGTTGCTTCTCACTATCATTTCAATAAAGAAATTATGGTTTTCATAATTAATGGTCTTTCCGTTACTTGTTACCGAGCATTAACACAATAGACGAACTGTGGATCCTGGTATACTATTCATATGAACTTCTAATACACAAGAGAGACAAACACTTAGCAAACAAGAGTATATAACGTTTCATACTGCAGTTTTCCACTCTTACTACATTGAGAGACAAAATTAACATATATGTAAGATACTGACTCACCTTCTGTGATTTACAACAGGCAGTAATGAGATCATTTACGAAGCAAAACTTTATAAACCTCAGTCTTAAGAACTTTTAATTTGAAGTTGGCAACAATACATTAATAAGCAGTTTTACTAGGAAAATTATTTTCGGCAAGCATAATTAACTGTAACTCACTCTCTTGCCACATTAACTTTTACTTTCATTTAACTATGTTCAAGAGGCATCAATTAGCAAAACACTGGGCTTTAATGTTCTTTCAGTAAGGACACTCGGAAATCACTTTAGTTCAAATGGAGAGGAACCTGAGAGGTGTTATGATAAGGAGAAAAATCAAGGTAGGTACATAAATTCAGTTATAAATTACCTTATATTTGAGCACACTAACACATCCATTTAGCTGATCCTTCACCGTACATTACTATAGTGCTCCATTACAGTGATTGCGCAATGTGGGGGCGATTGCATGTCGGTAGATGGAATTGCAGGTAGAATTGCTGGACTCTTATCATTTCTTGGTGGCGATGATAGATACAAATTCCAGAATAGTTCCAGCTATTTATGCATCCATCCGAGGCATTGGAAAGTAGCAGAAAAAGCCTCTCTCGGGACGAGCACAATATGCAACATTTACATGGCAGTGCACAGTTTGGTAGTTCGTCGGCGACTCGTGGCTCGTCCCCGACTCTCAGTTCCTTAGCTCGTCACTGACTGGTAGCTCGTCCCCGACTGACTCTTGTTCCATCTTTCTACCTATGTCAACCACAATTTGCGCGCGCTACACAGTTCCGTTCCCGAGGGGAACCACTACTCCTTTTACATACAAACTAAGAACCCTAAGTGAGGAATAGCAGTTTACATAACAGTAACTAAATACATTAAATAAAACAGAATATTTGCACATATTGATATTGCTACAAAAAATTATTCACACAAAGTTACAATTATATACAATAAGTTTTGTTCCCTCCAAATGGGACAAAGAATTTAAATGACAGATACACTACTTTACATAGTACCAAATCATGACATCAAAGTGTGTACAAAGAAAGTAGTATACAATTTTATGTTATCGATTCAAAGAAACGCAATTACAGAAGCTCAACGTTATAACATTAAACCAAATGAAAAGGCAAAATAAATCAGTAAAGCACTAGAGTTATGGTGTTACACATGTTTTACTGTCGTACGATTTTGTGTACTTCTAGGAAATTTGTGGTACTAGCAGACCTTTACTGCCGAACATTTTTTTTTTTTTTTTTTTTTTTTTTTTGGCTGCGCCGGCAGGCTAAAATTCTTCCCCTTTCTTCTTAGCTTGGTCCTCGGTTCTAATCCAGACACTGCTTAAATTTTATGTAAAGATCATCAGTAGTAGTGGCCGAATACTTCTGGTGTAATGAGTCACCCTTAATCCGCCAACGTCCTTGTCAAAGGCGGAGAAGCTGATAGAGTTTCAGGGAAATCTCTTGCCGTCAGACTGAGAAACTGCCCCTAAAAGGCGGAATAATCAGGAATGACCATCGGCATGTGAATGCAGAAGGCAATACAAAAGAACTGCATTAAAAACTAATTATGTGTATCTACAGGACACGTGTTCTGTAGTCGAATAAGTGTTACGATCATCTCTCCAGTGGCAAAATATTCTGGATTAGTCCCCTATTCGGATCTCAGGAGAAGAGGGCAAGGGTGGCGTATCCATGAGAAAACGGCTGAATAAAGAACGAATAGGTGACATTACAAGAATTGGAGCACAGAACGGCAGGAGATTGAAAATCGTGCGGTATCTAGAAAACCTTAAAAAAAAAAGGAAAATGTAAAGGTTCAATCTAGATGTAGTGTAGGACAATGAAGTGCAGTCGAAAGAAAACAGAGATTTCTGGTCAGACGAATGTGGGGTAATGTCAACAACAGCAGATGTGGTATAAAGGGAATAGGTCCGTTTGCCACCGAGCCAGAGGAATGGACGTTACACCTAAAGAAGCGGCCCCTCGCCAACGTAATCAGTCACCAACGAGCGATCGCAACGTGCGAAAATCAGAGCAGCCTGCAGTGACTGCCGCAAACCACGGCACCGCGCAATCCCCCCGGCATAGCCAGCGCAGTGTTCCAGTCGCCCCGTCTAGCGGTTAGCAGGGTGGTACCGCCGAGCATAATGTTAGCCCCCAAATGCATTCGGCCAGTCAGGTAATTTTTGATGTTAATAGGGCTAAATAGTAAATCTAACAGTCAGGTTAAGAAGACTAAGAGTCATATTAAGGAATTATACGTTGTCTTTGACAAACACTTTCACACTAAAAACATTGAAACAGATCAGCAATCCTCTTTTCCCTCTTTCCAGTCACTTGCTGTCCAACGCTCTCTACATTGTTGCGCTAATAATCTCACAAAGTTCGACGTGTATCGTTCCGTCAGCACTATCGACAGAGACTGCAAACTACTTCTTATTGTTCTTGTTCTTCTTTTGCCGTGTTTCACAGATAAGGCCTAACGGCCCTTTCTGGTCTCAGGTCCACCTTTTACTTGATTGTCCTATGTCCCTCTCTCCTTTGTATTGTAAGGCTGTCTCTGGAATCCTTGTTTCATCCATTAGTTCCAGATGTTCTTTCCAATTTTGTTTATGTTCTTCTGGTTGATGATTTACTGCAAAAATTTTCAGTTCTTGTCCAAAGGCTCCTTAGGAATCCTTTACAACTGAGTGCAATCCTTGACTCCTCGTTAAAATTTCTTTTCAGCCTCCACAACATGGCTAGAAACTCTTCTTTTTCTAACCCAGATTTCACTGCCACACGGTAGAAAAGGTACAGCCATTACCTTACAGAATTTCATGTTTGTGTCTCTACGTCTATGTTTTAATGTTCTGTTTACAGTGCCACATATACTCTCAAATCTCTGTAATTTAATATCTACATCCCTATCTTCGTTAAAAGTAATGTAACTGAAATACTGAAACTGCTCCTAAAACTGATCTGCAATTACAATTTTGCTTCGTGCTGGCTATTTCGCATGGAATGCCATTGTCTTACTTTTATTTGCTGCTGTCTTAAAATTATAATCTTTGCCAATTAAGTTTAACGGATCTGATTTTTATAAATCTTCAGAATTAACCATTAATATAAAGTTGCCAGAATACAATAGCCTGTCCATATATTTATTCTTGTTTTTATGGATCCTTTCTGACGCTCTTTCTTCCCATTTTTGGATAGCATTTTCTAAGAGTAGCCGATAAAGTACATGAAGTACACCCTTAGTTTATGAAAATATTTTCCGCTGTGCAATTGGGGGCATCAAGTATATTGTAAGTTCCATCACACAGTCTCTTAATGCCGTTTATTAAGTGACTTGAGTGCCTGCGTTTTGCCATAATTTCCCACAGCCTCTCTCTCTCTCTCTCTGTCCACACTTTAAAATGCCTTTTCAAAATCTATGAAAGCAAGATAGGTTGGTAAATTAAAATTTCTTCTTTCCTGAATTATTTGTCCCAGAGTTAATATATTATGAAGCAGCTTTGTTCTTCTTGAAGCTACACCTGTAATAACCTTTAATGTGTTATTTAATACAAAAGAATACATTTTGTGGACGGTTTTTAACGTACGCATACCTTCCTAATTTGAAATTTTGCTGCGATCCCCCCCTTTTTTATTTTTAAAGAGAAGCACTATTTTTGTGTAAGCGAATCTCCTGGAATATTAGTGTTTGCGGAGCAGGTATTCATCAGAGGTAAAATTCTAACCTTCAGCATTTAGCTACTGTGTTTAATCAATCCTGATTAATCCCGCGAGGTTCCTGGACCTTTTATCGCATTTTTCGATTTTTGGTTCATCTTCCACTTCTTGTAAGGTAATTAAAACCGTGGTAACACAATTCCATTTTCATAACGGCCAGCTCAGATTCTTGTGATGCTCTGAACATTGTTCCTGTGTTATTACATTTGTATTTGCTACATGTTTCTCATATCTGTTTAAGTATCTTAGTGTTTTGAAAGCCATGTCTTGTCTGCCATATACACCATGTTCTGTCTGTGCTAAGAATGTATTCCAGCTTTATCCCTTACTAGCGATTTTGCATCACTTCTCACCAGTCTCTAGTTTTCTCCGCATAATGTGTATCCATATGGATATTCTTCCAGCCAGTTTGATGGAATTATCTGGTTATTGAAGACTACGCCATTTTTGTTATAATTGTGCTCTAATCGACTGATTTCAAACGCCACAAGCCATCAGTCGGGATAGTATCTTTCCTCTGAGCCGTTCCATTGATGAACGTCATTCTGTATCTTTAAGTAGGCGTGCTTTTCTCGTAGTTTGATAGCACATTGAGATTTGTAGTCATCTGTATGAACCTTGTCTCCTCTGAATGTGCCTGTAGACAAACACATATACACACCCCATTCCTTTGGGTTAGCTCTGTTGTATGAATTATGGTCTGCATATGCAAACTAGGAGCACATCTGCCAATGTTGTGTAATAAATTTTAAGTGCTTATAAAGTCCACGAGAGAAGGAGCATGCGTGAAGCTCCAACGTATGTTAACAATTGATAGTATTCCTGTCAATTGACGTTAACTAATAAGGCTAATTCTATAAGAAAATTGGATTGTAGATAGTTCAGTCGAATATCGTTATTCATAACTTCAAGTTACGTCTTTTTTTTTGTATTTCAATTAGCTCACGGGAAAATAAACTGAATGCAGTTATTTAACTTTGATTAGCACTGTTGGGTCGCTACTGAAAGAACAAAGGAAGATAAGGGTTCGTCACGTCGACAGCCATTAGAGATGGAGCAGAAACTCGGAAGGCAATCGGCCTTGCTCTTTTCAAACGAACTACGCAAACATTTGCCAGCAGTGATTTAGGGAAATCGCAGAAAACCTAAATCTGGATGATGGACGGAATTTGAACCGTCGTCCACCTGAACGGGAGTCAAGTGTGCTAACCAATGTGCCATCTCACTCTGTTTCCCTTCTGATTTCGATATGATTTCTTCCTTACTACACCTCCTGTACCAGCTTTCCTCGTTCCGCGATCCTTATAACATTTCCCGCTTGATTCCATTATAGAGAAGGCCGCTGTGGTCGAGTTGTTCTAGGCGCTTCAGTCCAGAACCGCGCTGCTGCTACGGTCGCAGGTTCGAGTCCTGCCTCGGGCATGGTTGTGTGTGATGTCCTTAGGTTAGTAGGTTTAAGTAGTTCTAAGTCTAGGGGACTGATGACCTCAGATGTTAAGTCCCATAGTGCTTGCCGCCATTTGATTTTGATTCCTTTATAGCCTTTCTCTAGACAAGGTTTCAAGCTTCCTTTTAAATATTTTTCTAATTAAAAAAAGCAGCACCCCTTCACGACGTGTTGTCATTATTCAATCTTAGAAGTGAGATTCATTAGTTTATAAGGGATCATGTGTGCTGTATCAGAACTATATACTCTCTGTCAATAAATGTACGGTTCAGACATCTCCGCCAGCCATAGTCTCCTGTGAGAAAATGGCAAGTGGTGCAGAAACACGAACTTCCGGCGGTGCTGTTGGCTGAGTCAACCTGTAGCTTCTCAGCACGCCACTGGCGTGTGTGGTGGCTGGCGCAGAGTTGCCGGGAACACGAGAGGGGACGGCCTCGTGGGCGACGCGGCCGAGAGGGGGCATTCGTCACGTGCGGTGTGTCCGGCGCGCCCACGGTGGCCACGCAGGTAAACTAATAACCCGGCGATCGGCCGGGATAAATCCGCGGCCCTAATTGATTGCGGCCATTACGCTCGCCACGGCTGTGGCCACCAGCCCACCTCAGCTCCCCAGGCCCCGCCGCGCCTCGCCGCTATTCCCTTACCTGCTGCCACTGTGCCAAAGCGCTCTATACCTGCCAACCGGCGCGAACCGCGTTACGTGGCCAAAAGCTTCTATGCGCACTGCTCACCTAACAACGAGACTTTTCAGACTGGCCCTCTTCGATTTTCTCTATTTCTCATGAGAGTTTGCGAGTATCAAAATGTGCAACATTAATAGGCATATACAGGGAAAACAAAACCAAAGAAACTGGTACACCAACATGATATCATGGAGAGGCCCCCCGCGAGCACGCAGAAGTGCCGCAACGCGACGTAGTAAGGACTCGAGTAATGTCTGAAGTAGTGCCGCAGGGAAAGGACACTATGAATTATTGAGGGCTGTCCATAAATACGTAAGATTACGAGGTGGTGGATATCTCTTATGGAAAGCACTTTTCTAGGCATCCCAGATATGCTCAATAATGTTCATGTCTAAGGAGTCACTATGCAGCAATTCTGGACGTGTGAGGTGTCCAATTGTCCTGATAGAATTTCCCAAGTTCGTCGGAATGCACAATGGACATGAATGGATGCAGGTGATCACACAGGAAGCTTACGTACATGTAAGATGTGAGAGTCGTATCTAGACGTATGAGGGTTCCCGGATCACTCCAGCTGCACACGCCCCACACCATTACAGAGCCTCCACCAGCTTGAATATCTCCTGCTCACATACAGGGTCTATGGATTCATGAGTTTTCTCCATACCCATACACGTCCATTCGCTTTATACAATTGGAAACGAGACTCGTCCGACCAGGCGACATGTTTCCAGTCATCAACACCTCAATGTCGGTGTTGACGGGGCTAGTCGAGGCGTAAAGCTTTGTATCGTGCAATCATCAAGAGTACACGAGTGGACCTTCGGCTCCGAAAGCCCGTATCGATGACGTTTCGTTGAATGGTTCGCAGGCTGAGACATGTTGATGGCTTAGGACTAAAATCTGCAGCAATTTGCGGAAGGGTTGCACTTCCGTCACGCTGAACGACCTTCTTCAGTTGTCGTTGGTCCCGTCCTTACATGATCTTTTTCCGACACCAGGGATGGAGATTTGATGTTTAACCGGATTCCTGATGTTCACGGTATACTCGTGAAATGGTCATAACGGAAAATCCCAACTTCATCGCTGCCTCGCAGATGATGTGTCCTATCGTTCGTGCGCCGACAATAACACCACTTTCAATCTCACTTAAATCTTGACAACCCGCCATTGTAGTGGCAGTAACCGATCTAACAATTGTGGCAGAAGTTTTTTGTCTTGCATAGGCGTTGCCAACTGCAGAGCTGTATTCTGCCTGTTCGTGTTTATATATCTCTGCATGCCTATACCTGTTTCTTTGGCGCTTCAGTGTATGTAGATCGCTTTGACTCTGAAGCGTAACATATACTTCGCAAAAAAATCAAAGGATCACTTTTTTGAAAACCACTAATCGTCACCTATTGCGACGGATAAGTTTGAAATTTGGGTGAAAAGTGCATACACCGTTCCTCCGCAATGTTGCCAAAAGCGTGGAGCCTTGCGACGTCTCCGTCGGGCTTGCCTACACTTTAAGAAGCAAGGTGTCGACACATGCAAAGAAAAGGCCACAGCTCAAAAGTTCATTTGAGATGCAAGGCTGGTTCATGACGTCACATTGGCACCAAATTTCCCCACAATTCCGCCCAATGCCACCGTGGACGTGACACACGATGGGTGGGTCGGCATAGCCCATCTTACATTTGATCACTTGTTTTGACGTCTCTGCAATGAAAATCAGAGCTGCGGCACCCAGCCTTGAAATAACGCGGTTTTCTTGTGGGTGACCGAGGAAAACATTTAAGACACAGCGCTGCTCAGAATGCATATGAAAAAACCCCAGGCGGCGTCAGTGAAACCATCCAGAGCCTTGATTCCCACACATTCCGCAATCAAAAACAGCAGTTCGTAGTGCAGTGAGCAATAGGAAGATGTTGTTGCAATCCTTTCACACTGTTGAGGACCTCGCACGTTTCAGTCCTTCTGTAAGGATGTTGCGGGTCTTCATCTCCTCTAAACATGGAGTGCAGTGCGACCCCAGTTTTTGCCCTCGTGTACAGGTTGTAACCACTAGCCAACGTTCAAAACCATGACGAAAGTTGAACGTGATCCCAAGTATCAAGGGGTACTTTCGCGCCTCTATGGCGTGATCACGGGAGACGGCAACATTAGGATTAGTGTTAATAAAGTGGCAAACGGTCCCTCTAAGAGCCCTCTGCTCTGCGACACCTGTCGGTGCCATCCACGCAACTGTAGCACGTTAGAAATATACTTTCAAAACCGGCGATACCAAATGAGCCAGGCGTCCGCTCTAGCGCCTATGGGCTAGGCTCTGTCTTCGACCAACTTTGCTGCGATTTGCCTATTTTCAGTCGCTAGAACAGCCGCCAGACTAAAATGGTGCCGACGTTGCTGACACATACATTTGTAACGTGCTCAACAAAGTTAAGTGGCTGGCAACGAGGGTTTTGCCGAACTCGAGGGTCTTAGAGCGACCGTCTGCCGTTTTATCCACGCACTTTAACAATGTTGAACTCCCACCCGATCACACCACAAAAGGGAAAAAGACAGGAGGGTTGAAAAAGCGTACACTTATAAGACAGAATATTATGGCCACTGACATAATATCGATATGAACCCGTCCTAGCAAGAGCAGCCTCACATGACGAGAAATTACAGCTAGTCACGCAGACACACGTTGCATGTAGTATGAGTGAACGTGCTGTCCCTGCATAGAATGGAGGAGGGGCGTGATCTATCTGAGTTTGACCGAGGGAAGATTGTGATGGCCTGAATGCTCGCCACGAGCATTTCGAAAGCTACACGACTTGTCGAGAGTTATAGGAATGCTGTGGTGAGTGTCTTCAACACGTTACGAAACGAAGATGAAACTACGTCCTGACGTCTTGGGGTTGGGCGGCCACCCCTAGGACTGTACGGCTGGACCCGGTGGAGGTTCGAGTCCTCCCTCGATCATGTGTGTGTGTGTGTTTGTCCTTAGGATAATTTAGGTTAAGTAGTGTGTAAGCTTAGGGACTGATGATCTTAGCAGTTGAGTCCCATAAGATTTCACACACATTTTAACATTTTTCCTACCGAGCACTCTTAACGATAGGCGTTCGTAGCCGATGGTTCATGCATATGGCAATATTAACGACTTCGGCAGTTCGACTGAACTGCTCACGTTACCATGGACCCTGGCGTTGACGTAGTGGCAGAGAGTTGCATATTTTGATGAATTGTGATATATTCTCCAACATGTCGGTGGCTGAGAGCGAATCCGTCGTCTTCCAGGGGAACAGCTCCTTGGTACTTGTACTGCGGGACTGAGACAAGCAGGCAGCGGTTTCATTATGATCTGGGGACCATTCGCATGGATACCCATGCGCCCAGTGGAGCTCTGCAAGGCACCTTGACGGCCAAAAAGTATGGTACACTGGTTGCAGATCTTGTTCACCCCTTCATGACGATCATGTTTCCTGACAGCAGTGGTATTTTTCACCAAGTCAATGCGCCATAGCCGCCCGAAGTGGCCGAGCGGTTCTAGGTGCTACAGGCTGCAACGGAGCGACCGCTACGGTCTCAGGTTCGAATTCTGCCTCTGGCAGGGATGTGTGTGCTGTCCTTAGGTTAGTTAGGTTTAAGTAGTTCTAAGTTCTAGGGGACTGATTAATATATACACCGTCCGCGGATAGGAAAATCTCAGAGTGTGAGTTATAGCGTTTGTATTTAAACTAAAGTCTCTCTTCAAAATTTACTAAACAATATTCGTGAGGTAGGACTGATCCTCCAAGCCTACGGCTAATTAAATCAGAGGTTCTTCCGAACATAAACTGTCTGTAGCAACCCTACAACTTCACCAAACCAAGCCAAGGGCGTCTCGTGAAGAGCGACGCGGTGTGCACGTTGCCGTCACCTGAGTCCGAGGACGAGTAGCGGCCCTACGAGGATGGCTCCGGTACGCTGGCGGCGGTGGACGATGACGCGGCGGCTGCGATGACACCTGGCTCCTCCGCCAGCCTAAATACTGCTTGGCGCATGGATATGGCTGGCTCTATTTGCAGCCACATGTGGAGCGGAAGGAAAGACGTCCGCGGCTGTAGAGACCTCTTGCGGCGCCGTGGACGCCTCTTGGTGGTCTCTGGGAAGCGTCTGTGTTTCCGGGACGACAGTCCAGGCTGACCCCTACTCGGTCCGGGGCCCGCTGTACCCGTCTGCTTCGCGGGAAGCTAGAGTTGCAGGCGCTTAGTCTGGACACAGTACTGATGACCTCAGAAGTAAAGTCCCAAAGTGCTCAGAGCCATTTGAACCATTTGAACAATGCGCCATATCACAAGGTCAGGAGTGTGGTAGGGTGGTTCGAAGAACGCATTTGACGAGATACAGTTCTGCTGGCTCCTCAACTCGCCAGTCTGAACTCGATCGAACACGTCTGGGATGTGACTGAACATGGCGTCAGAGCTCATCAACCCGTCGCCAGAATTAGGTGACTTGTGTCTGCAGATGTGGTGTCAACTCCTTCCAGCGACCTATCAAAGCCTCATTGCTTCCATGCCACTACAAGTCGCTGCTGTTATCTGTGTCAAAGGTGTCCTTGTAGAAGGATTGAAGCGCTCGAGGGTGTCAGCAGTGTCAGAGGTTGCGAATTGTAGTTTTCGATCGAGAAATGTCCCAAGGGAAGGTAAGATACCCTGTTATAACGGCAGGACTGGACAGATAGTTTAATTTGTGGAATGGGGCCAAAATGAGTGGCTATCAGTTCCACTCGAACATACTACTTTATTCATTTGACAAACATTACAAGAGCAAAGAAAACATTAGACATAGAGCAAGCCAAACATTAATTTTGGAACTTAATTTCCGGATGAATGCGACATTAAACCTCACACCGCAAGGGCAAAACCACTTTAATTTAAAAGCGGCTGAAGGTCAATCACTTAAGCCTCAAAAACAAGAATTTGAACTTCAAAAGGCAGAAAGCCTCATCTTAAAACATTTCTCTAAATTAAGCCTTAAGGGCAAAACTAATTTAAAATCGGCTAGAAGCCATACATAAACAACAAGGACAAATAAGAAAAGGTAGCACATCAAACGGCGCTCAGAAGTTACCAAGGATCGGCCTGGAATTCAAACACTAACGCTCGCTTAGGTGAGATAGGCAGCTGCTAAGAAATTCTTAGTCTGACGGCAACCCAACCGACAGACAGCCAACGGATCAAGCGACAGGATAACTCCCGTTCTACCCGACCAGCACACAACAGGGAGTTCAATGGAACAACGCAGAAGGTATCGGCGCCCACAACGAATTACACATTGAGCAGTCAAACTACACACCGTGCTGGACAGTCACAACACAATGAGGAAAATACACAGCCTGAATTTACGTCAATGACCAGGGCAGGTAACCGGAACGTTAACGGTCACAAGGCAGAATTTTCCGCTGGTGCACTTCAATTCAAAATAAAGAAGTTAAGTTCACAGGAGGGCGGCTAGAATTTCGCCAACTTGAAAACACACGTTATTGCTCGGGGAATGTCCCAACAGCCCACAACAAAACCAAACCTACACAATGCCAACAGTTGGGGCTGGCAGGTAGATTAAGTAAAGACTCAACTTTCGTATCCGGGATCGATGAGCCACGGACCTCGTAGAAATGGGAACAGCCCCCCTCACTACGACCGCGCGTGGACGCCGCCAGTGGGCCCGGCCAGACACGCACCACGGAGACTTCCTCGCTGCTCCACGCCAACCAACCAACTGTCCCCATACGGCACAACCGGAAACTATAAGCGCGAGGCCAAAGATAGTACAAGAGTGCGAATATCGATACACGCTGCTGCTGCCACTCGCGGGGAGAGGGGATAACAGCATAACCGCGATAACCGCGGGAGACTAATCACAGAATAGCAACCAAGATTTAATGAAAAGCATAATACGAGCCAGCCACGGCTCAAAAGGGTTGGTCTGCTAGACGCCCTTTATAGCAACCACAGATGACTTTCATGCCAATGCCGAACCTCATTTCGAACTTATGTGTCGCAATGGGACACAATTACAGTGTTTCGAAAATATGATACTTTAATTCTGTTTCGAAGTGTATTTTCAGTAGGCGGTGCCCTGCAGCTAGTAATCGTTTGAAAAATATTGTTACCGCCTCGAGCTAGTGATAAAATTCTTTATTGAACAAGCAGTTAAGGATTGACAGACAATCGACAGGTTTTTAAAAGCATTTGCAGCATGATATTAGACCAATATAAAATCACTGACATCAGATAACAAAACTATGAATTTGTCACTGTAGTCACATCGTAATACACTCCTGGAAATTGAAATAAGAACGTCGTGAATTCATTGTCCCAGGAAGGGGAAACTTTATTGACACATTCCTGGGGTCAGATACATCACATGATCACACTGACAGAACCACAGGCACATAGACACAGGCAACAGAGCATGCACAATGTCGGCACTAGTACAGTGTATATCCCCCTTTCGCAGCAATGCAGGCTGCTATTCTCCCATGGAGACGATCGTAGAGATGCTGGATGTAGTCCTGTGGAACGGCTTGCCATGCCATTTCTACCTGGCGTCTCAGTTGGACCAGCGTTCCTGCTGGACGTGCAGACCGCGTGAGACGATGCTTCATCCAGTCCCAAACATGATCAATGGGGGACAGATCCGGAGATCTTGCTGGCCAGGGTAGTTGACTTTCACCTTCTAGAGCACGTTGGGTGGCACGGGATACATGCGGACGTGCATTGTCCTGTTGGAACAGCAAGTTACTTTGTCGGTCTAGGAATGGTAGAACGATGGGTTCGATGACGGTTTGGATGTACCGTGCACTATTCAGTGTCCCCTCGACGATCACCAGAGGTGTACGGCCAGTGTAGGAGATCGCTCCCCACACCATGATGCCGGGTGTTGGCCCTGTGTGCCTCGCTCGTATGCAGTCCTGATTGTGGCGCTCACCTGCACGGTGCCAAACACGCATACGACCATCATTGGCACCAAGGCAGAAGCGACTCTCATCGATGAAGACGACACGTCTCCATTCGTCTCTCCATTCACGCCTGTCGCGACACCACTGGAGGCGGGCTGCACGATGTTGGGGCGTGAGCGGAAGACGGCCTGACGGTGTGCGGGACCGTAGCCCAGCTTCATGGAGACGGTTGCGAATGGTCCTCGCCGATACCCCAGGAGCAACAGTGTCCCTAATTTGCTGGGAAGTGGCGGTGCGGTCCCCTACGGCACTGCTTAGGATCCTACGGTCTTGGCGTGCATCCGTGCGTCGCTGCGGTCCGGTCCCAGGTCAACGGGCACGTGCACCTTCCGCCGACCACTGGCGACAACATCGATGTACTGTGGAGACCTCACGCCCCACGTGTTGAGCAATTCGGCGGTACGTCCACCCGGCCTCCCGCATGCCCACTATACGCCCTCGCTCAAAGTCCGTCAACTGCACATACGGTTCACGTCCACGCTGTCGCGGCATGCTACCACTGTTAAAGACTGCGATGGAGCTCCGTATGCCACGGCAAACTGGCTGACACTGACGGCGGCGGTGCACAAATGCTGCGCAGCTAGCGCCATTCGACGGCCAACACCGCGGTTCCTGGTGTGTCCGCTGTGCCGTGCGTGTGATCATTGCTTGTACAGCCCTCTCGCAGTGTCCGGAGCAAGTATGGTGGGTCTGACACACCGGTGTCAATGTGTTCTTTTTTCCATTTCCAGGAGTGTATAAATTTTATCGTCAATATACAGGGTGGTTAAAATTAAACTTGAGCCATTGTAGACAAGAAACTCTTGGCTGAAAGGGTCACAGACTTTACAGGAATTATCTGCAGAGTGTGTGCTGCAGGATTTGCACTGTTAGTGGTGTTAGTTATTGTCATGGCCTGCTGTTAGACGCCGGTGAGATACTGTGACGTATGGTTCAACCACAAGCGTCAGTATGCACCACAGTTGCAGACAGATAAACAGGGTGAGCAGTGCTTTATTCATAAGGCTGCTTTATCAAGACAACAGCTATAGTGTTGCTGATCTTCATGATTATTGCACGCGTTAAAGGAATACAGATAAGTGTTATTTCGGAACAGCTCCCGGAAGAGGCCGGTTGCGCCACAAATTGTTGACGAAGATACTGTTGCCATGACTGAGAATGTTGGACGTGATGTGCGATCTTCAAGCGGTGCACGAGCTGTGTCACGACAGCTAAACATTCCATGGTCAACCGTTCGAAAAGTTCTACAAATAATTGTGAAAAAGTATCTCTAGTGCAGTTCCACGCTGCCGTGGATGTAGATGGCTGTCACACTGAGCAACGTTTTTAACTTGGAACGTTAACACTGGTACTCAATTAACAATTGTTATACTCTCATGTCGATATTAATATGTGTTTCTTTTCATGGTTTATTCGTTATTTCGCTTCAGTATGTCCCTACAAATGATTCGACAAAGTTAGATTGTCCAACGATCACTCGTTTTTATGGGGGGGCTTTCTAAAGTAGCGAATGTTCAACTAGAAGCACCCCGTATAAATTGTGGTAGGAAGTCCTCTCTTTCATTTTACATTAGTAATTAGCGTTAACACTATGAGCGGATGCATACCACATTCAGCCTGTACAGGACTGTAGGGGAAGTTCGCTGTCGATGAGTCACCTAAAGGAAATGTGAAATAAAATCCTTGGATATTGTAATAATTTTTTTTTACAGTGTAACTTAATAATTACCTTTTGTATTTCAATGTAGCAGACAAAGGAGTCATAAATATTCACTGTTGAAGAAATATTTGAAAAATAAAAACTTGTGTCATCGGATGAATCAAGGCAACTGGTTACCTTCATTGGGCCAGCAGTTTTCATGATCCGACTATACTGTGATACCTATTAAATACTATACACATAAAAATACGTGTCGATAAATTTCGTAATTTTTAAGTGTTTTTGTTAGCTTCCAAAGCCGTATAACAATTTTTCGAAATCAAGAAGGCTAAAAGTAGCAATCGGGCCTACGAAGGTTAAAAAGAAAAAGAGCTGATTATCAAAACACTTACAACGATCGGGAAAAGAAATGAAAACCATTACTTAAATTTTGTCCAAAGTATATATTTAGTCCTAGTATTAAACAAACTTTGAAATGGCCCATTCAAGGAGCATGGCGTCGCTTAACAGCAGCCAGTCTCGATGTACATCACGTAACTCGCTATTCCTGATATGAGCAAATTATGTGAACTGCTTCTACTTTCCAAAGAAATTAATTCAGTATTACTATTATCAATTCGACGTTCCAATGTTTAATACTGGTAAACTATAATAATACAGAACAAGTCTTACATTATTAAACTGTTGCTTTGTGGCTTCGCGGAATAACTCACCACCAAAATGACGAATATTTGGCAACACGGGGTACACTTAATGACTGCTAGAATGCGCCTATTGTCAATATCCATGAAGAAGTCGAAGTGATCCATCGACAGTGCTGCCCCATAAAGTAATCTTACACTAAGTGGTAATGCAGCCGTTTATAGTCTTAACGCCGGTTGCTGATATAACATGAAAGATTTCACTGCCGAACACAGTTCATTACAATGAGCATCAGTGTCAGATCCATGGCTTTATTATCTAACGTCAACATTCTCCTAACACTATGCTGCAAATGCCTTTAAGCATTTAATGATAAAGTGTCAAACGAAATCGGTTATTAAATTTTAAAAAATTATCGGCAGCTCGAGGTGGTAATCATGACAATTCTCAAATAAGAAGAGCTTAGTATTTAACATAAATTTCAACTTGATAGATCTACCTGTTCCTGAGCTGAAGAGGTCTTAACGGACTGGTAGAGAGACGGACAACATAGTGATCCTGTAAAGGTACTGAAACTTGCAGTTTGGGCACGGTGCTCCGAGCAACGAAGTGAGAAAATCGGCACTTGTTGGAAGACATTCGTTTGTGAAATGTATTCGCAAAATGCTAATACTGTAATACAACAGCTATACGATTTACTAGAGACGTATGAAAATTGGTGACGGACCGGGACTCGAAAACGGATTTTCCACATGTCGCGACCGGTTACCATAACTTCGGCTATCCGAAAACATCTCCACGGTAGACCTAAAGTTCCACATGTCCTAGCGTCTACGTTTCATACTGCTCGCACACAATTCATGTGATTTCCGCATAGTGACAGATACTTTTTCCTTGTTAGGCTGCCATGCTTGGGCATAAAATACTGCAGGGCGGTCTCTCTACCTTACAATTTCTGTTTAATCCGAAGGAAAATTTCATCGAACTAAACAGGCACTGTAAAATAACAGACATTGCATTGCTTTGGAGTGCCAGGAACGCGGGAAGGCTTCGGCGCTTTCTATCCCTCATCGCTGCTCTTCCAGTGGCACTTCCAAAGCAGGGGCGCGGTACACTTCCTGCTGCTCGCGGCTATTTCGTAAAGTGTCAACTTACCCTGGTCAAATTATACAAAAAAATGTGAGTAGCATACAAGTCTTGTAATCATAAGATAGCTGTTTCTAATTTTGCAGTAACGTGTTTAGCACCTTTAATTTTAATTTCCTATTTATTAATAAACAGAAATGTTAATTAACAAATATTTAATCATGATTTCTAGTGAAAATAACACATTTTTTAAATTTCTTGGCGTACGGAGATGAACTGAAACGTGATGCAGACATGGGGAATGCCTTATTTGTGAATGAAAAACAAAAATTATATACATCGATAATATTGTTCAGTATAAAGGTATTAGTAGTATTTCATTTCTGTCTGATATCTTAGATTTTCTAAAAAAAAGGAAAAGAATTAACTCAGTTTCAACAATGTCATTTTCAAGCGATTAGTAATAAAAATTAAAGAAGTTATCATTATTAAATATGATGGGAAAAAGTCGCAACAGCAAAAAAACAATGAATGTAGAGTAATGCAAATTCTGGAGTACATTTGTCTAGACAATATTGTTAAGCGATTAACATTGCAAGATCACAGGCTAATGTAAGTGCGAGATAATCCTTTGAAAATGTGAAATGCTTGCACAGTAATAACCGGTGTAACCGCCTGACTGTTGAACGCAATCAAGCAAACGAGCATCCATTGTGTCGTAAAGATGGGGGATATCAGTTTGTGGAATGGAGGTCATGGCTGTCCCACTTGGTCGCTGCGCTGAGTGGCCGTGCGGTCTGGGGCGCCACATGTCACGGATTGCGAGGCCCCTCCCGCCGGAGGTTCGTATCCTCCCTCGGGCATGGGTGTATGTGTTATTCTTAGCGTAAGTTGGTTCAAGTAGTGTGTACGTCTAGTGACCTATGACTTCAGTAGTTTGGTCCCTTAAGAGTTCACACGCATTGGAACATTTTTTCCCCCTTGGTCGCCCGATAGAGGGGCGGTTAGTGTTCTTTCTGGACGACACTGGAGTTGTCGTCCGATGATGTCGCGTATGTTCTCGTTTGGAGACGGATCTGGCTATCTGGCAGGTCGAGGTATATCGTCGACACTTTATATAGCATCTTGGGTTTGAAGATCGGTATGTGGAATGCTCTTAAAGTGGCAGCACAACAACTCGAGTCACCCGACTGACGAACAAATTTTCAGTTCAGGTGTGTGGGATAATGATGAGAGTGCTCCTGTTGCAGGAAGTCGTTCCTAAAACTATAACTCCAGGCGTAAGTCCAGCAGGCAGACAGGTTGGTTGCAGGCCCTCGGCTGGCCTCATTATGACCAACTGACGGCCATCACTGGCATCGAGGAAGAACTTGACTAACATCAACTCACCACGTCCAATCTCAAAGGTAACTGATGTTCACGACCGTTACAGCATATATTTAAAGCAAACCGGATTTGCATCCTCATTGTGGCGCTACTAGTGCCACCCTGATGCTATTGGTTTCAAATCTGATGAGACAAAATCTTTCAGAGGTAGAAATACGCCTGCCAAATCTCGTTTCTGTTACATAATTCCTTTTTCGTTTTGCGATTTTTTTCCGTCATGGTATTGCGTGTCATTGTGTTAATCCACACTTATGTTTTTTAGTAATAATGTTGTATGGCTCGACAGACATGTGCAAGTATTTCAATTGGACATCATTTCGGTGACTTCTGTGTCTCTGATCCATTTCGCTTTGTGTTCGTACAATGGCCTCCCATCCAAGAACTGACGGGGCCTGACATTGCGTAACGTCGGTTTTTGGGTGAGAGTCGGTACATAGAACGAGGCAGGCCTCCTCACTGACATTTCTGTTTGTTTATAAATACAGATCTCAACTAAAAGTAAAAAAAAAAAAATTGCCATCATCGGCGAGTTCCAAACTAGTGACTTAACGATCACAACACTGCGATGTTACGCCCTTAGCTACCGGTACCTATGTTTACGACTTAAAATGTTTTGTACATCACAGCTTTAGGCGATTTTTTTCAATTTTTAAAAATTTATTTGGGTTGCACTGCTATAGGAAATTCATGTCGGGGGAACTAAGTGACAAACCTTGTAAGTGTGAAGTAAATTGGAGGGAGGGCCGTACTGTACTTCGTAAGTAACCTTATGGTACGGTACAAAAGGTGTGCAGAATGACTCATGAATAGTGTCACACACTTCAAAATGTTGTTCCTGTGAAACAGAATCCTGTGCAGAATCTGAAGCACACATCTTTCGACATCAACCAGTTCCAACATCAGTGTTCAAATTTGTTATGGTGGTCTTCAGTCCAAAGACTCGTTTCATGGAGCTCATCCTCTGCTAAGCCTGTAATATGTGGTGACGGGCAACGAGCTTACTTCTCTCTGGCCTGTGTCGATTCCAAACCCATCTGGCGAGACACTACTGATTGCGAGTAGGCAGCTGCGTTCAGCGACACAGCCTGACGTACTACTTCTCCTATAAAGTATCTTCGTTTCTCCTCGTCGAATAGAGCTCAGCAGTGGAATTCATACTCGCTAAATATTGAAGCTACTGGCAGTTATCTATTGAAACTTTCGGTTATTTGCAGACACGGCGTTTTTGTTCCAGACTATGGCCGGGAGAAATCCGACAGAAAGGGAGCATAGCAATAGAACAGAATGAGTTGCCAGACATATGGAGAAATCAGTATTGATTTCTTGAATAAAGAATGAGATTGAAAGGGAAAGGGTCACACTGAGAAAATATACACTGAAGCGCCAAAGAAACTACAGACAAATACAGAGATATGTAAACAGCCAGAATACGGCACTGCTGTCGGCAACGCCTATTTAATACAACAAGTGTCTGGCGCAGTTTTAAGATCGGTTAATGCTGCTACAATGGCAGGTTATGAAGATTTAAGTGACTTTGATCGTGGTGTTATAATAGGCGCACATGCGATAGGACACAGCATCTCCAAGATAGCGATGAAGTAGGGATTTTCCCTTACACCCATTTCACGAGTGCACCTTGAACATCAGGAATCCCGTAAAACATCAAATCTCCCATATCACTGCTGTCGTGAAAAGATCCTGTAAGGACAGGACCAACGACAACTAAAGAAAAACGCTCAACGTGACAGAAGTGCAACCCTTTCGCAAACTGCTGCAGATTTCAATGCTGGGCTATCAACAAGGGTCAGCTTGTGAACCATTAAATGAAACGTCATCGGTATGGGCATTCGGAGCCGAAGGACCACTCGTGTAATCTTGATGACTGCACGATCCAAAGCTTTACGCCTAGTCTCGCCGCGTCAACATCGACATTGGCCTGTTAATGACTGAAAACATGTTGCTTGGCTAGACAAGTCTCGTTTCAAATTATATCGAGAGGATTAACGTGTGCAGGTATGGAGACAACGTCATGAGTTCGTGGACCCAATGTCAGCAGGGGACTGTCAAAGCTGGTGGATTCTCCGTAAAGGTGTGTGTCGTGTGCAATTGGAGTGATATGGGACCCCTGTTACGTCTAGATAGGACTCTAACAGGTGGCACGTTCCTAAGCATCCTGTCTGGTCACCTGAATCCATGCATGTCCATTGTGTATTCCGAAGGACTCTGGGCAATTCCAGCAGGACAATGAGACACTCCACACGTCCAGAATTGCTACAGAATGGGTACACAAACACCCCTCAGAATTTAACCACTTCTGCCTGCCACCAAACACTCCAGACATGAATGTATTGAGTATATCTGGGATGCCTTGCAACGTGCTGTCCGAAGGAGATCTTCACACCTCGTACTCTTGCGGTTTTATGGACATCCCTGCAGGATTCACGGTGTCAGTTCCCTCCAGCACTACTTCGACATTAGTCGAGTCCATGCCACGTCGTGCTGCGGCACTGCTGCGTGCTCGCGGGGGCCTTGTTAGGCAGGTGTATGAGTTTCATTGCCTCTACAGTGAAATCTCATTTACTGTTAAAAACAGGTACTGTATTCCCAGAATTCATAGATGTTTAACACAAAAATCTGTACAAATGGAAAACAGATTCTGTCCATACCTTTAGAAGCATAGTTAGACCAGTAATCACCATAACCTGTCTTCGGCACAGAGACATTTTAACACCCTGAAATTTCTAATACACCAAGGACGAAGTATTTACAAGGGCTGGAAAGAGCGAGAATGAAAATTCACATAGAATCTGAGCTCCCGTCACCGATTTGTTACCTGGCTTCCTCGTGATGAAAGGAGGTAGCAGTGAGACAGTTGCTCCGACGTTCAATGACTAATAAAATCGCGAAGCGGTCAAAAATTGCATCTTAATGCACAGAGCAATGCTTGGTTTCCACTCCCAGCAAACATTTGCTAGACATGCGTATCTGTAGCAGACAACAGACCAAAACAGGCATCCTAACAGCTATTCTATTACTGGTAGATTTCGTTTGTGCTAGTTAGGACAACTAGCTTCCACTAAGATCTAACTCGCATTATGTGCAGCAGCAGAGTGAGGTCGAGGTACGGTGCGCTCGCAGTTTTGTTACCTTGGTTTCCATACAACAAGAAGAGCCTCAGTCTGCACGCCAGCAAACCACTAGAGCCTGTGGCCCCAGTGTCTTCATTCTCCAACCAAATACGAGAAAGGGGAGGGACTATTGTAACTGCATCCGGTTGCTACCCACTGTGAGTGAGAGGAGGGAAGCCTCAACTAACTATCCGCCGTCTCATTAGCTGCCGTCTAATCCATTTTAATTAGTGGCATTTTAGATGCTACATATCTCGTGAGTCCCTTTTCGTTTCGGTACAACTACTACCACCTACATCCATTTGTAACCACTTGCTTTTCATTTATGAATAACTACTCCAACCTACATCCATTTGTAGAGGCTTGCTGGTGTCAAGCCTTGGCTCCTTCAATTTTTCCCCGCCACACTTTCCTTCATTGTCAAACTAGCCGTTTAAATAATGAATAAAACTAAAAGAAAAGCAGATTTAATTAGTGACTATGACAAATAACAGTTACAAGTGATTAGAAATCATATGCTGGTAATTTTTAGATGACTACATCACAATTTTAATGACGTCCGGTAAAGTGGACAAACCGGGCTGTGAAGTGTAGTAATTACTACACTGGACTCGCATTCGGGAAGACGACAGTTCAAACGCGTGTCTGGCCATTCTGATTTAGGTTTTCCGTGACTTCCCTAAATCGGTTAAGACACACGCCGGGATCGTTCCTTCAAAAGGGCACGGCCGCTTTCCTTCTCCTTCCTGCCCTAATCCTAGCTTGTGCTCCGTCTCTGACGACTTCGTGGTCGATAGGACGTTAAACACTGATACCCTCCTCCTCCCTTCAGTGGACACTATGGTATAACACATTCATTCATAATAATTATTGTATCAGGTTTTGGTGTGAAAATTTTCAATCGGGTCTTGAATTTATAAGAGAAAAAGAAGCAGAACAAGACTTAGTTAGTGGGCAATGTTTTTTAATGATGCATTGTGAGGAACTCGTCATAATTTTGATAAAGACGCAAGCTGTCCTTGGCAAATTCTCAACTGAAACTTTAATTTGGATAGCCAGAGATACGGCTGTGGGATATATGTCACAAAGTGAGGGTACAGACATACGCCTGTCGGAAGTTCAGAAATAAGGCAAGGCAAAAAGAAGGTTTAAATGATAAACAACAGAACTAGTTAAATGACCTTCTTGCCCCTTACGTACAAGTATTTTCAAAGAAACCTGGAATTATCAATGGATATGTGTCCAGTCATGGGTGACTGGAATTCGAGTATAGGAAAAGGGAGAGAAGGAAACGTAGCAGGTGGATATGGATTGGGGCTAAGAAATGAAAGAGGAAGCCGCCTGCTAGAATTTTGCACAGAGCACAACTTAATCATAGCTAACACTTAGTTTAAGAATCATGAAAGAAGGTTGTATACATGGAAGAACCCTGGAGACACTACAAGGTATCAGATAGATTATATAATAGTAAGACAGAGATTTAGGAACCAGGTTTTAAATTGTAAGACATTTCCAGGGGCAGATGTGGACTCTGACCACAATCTATTGGTTATGACCTGTAGATTAAAACTGAAGAAACTGCAAAAAGGTGAGAATTTAAGGAGATGGGAACTGGATAAACTGAAAGAACCAGAGGTTGTACAGAGTTTCAGGGAGAGCATAAGGGAATAATTGACAGGAAAGGGGGAAAGAAATACAATAGAAGAAGAATGGGTAGCTTTGAGGGATGAAGTAGTGAAAGCAGCAGAGGATCAAGTACGTAACAAGACGAGGGCTAGTACAAATCCTTGGGTAACAGAAGAAATATTGAATTTAATTGATAAAAGGAGAAAATATAAAAATACAGTATATGAAGCAGGCAAAAAGGAATACAAAAGTCTCAAAAATGAGATCGACAGGAACTGCAAAATGGCTAAGCAGGGATGGCTAGACGACAAATGTAAGGATGTAGAAGCTTATTTCAACAGGGGTGAGATAGATACTGCCTACAGGAAATTTAAAGAGATCTTTGGAGATAAGAGAACCACTTGTATGAACATCAAGACCTCAGATGGAAACCCAGTTCTAAGCAAAGAAGGGAAAGCAGAAAGGTGGCAGGAGTATATAGAGAGTCTATACAAGGGCGATGTACTTGAGGACAATATTATGCAAATGGAAGACGATGTAAATGAAGATGAAATGGGAGACACGATACTGCGTGAAGAGTTTGACGGAGCACTGAAAGACCTGAGTCGAAACAAGGCCCCCCGGAGTAGACAACATTCCATTGCAACTACTGACGGCCTTGGGAGAGCCAGTCCTGACAAAACTCCACCATCTGGTGAGCAAGATGTATGAGACTTGCGAAATACCCTCAGGCTTCAAGAAGAATATAATAATTCCAAACCCAAAGAAAGCAGGTGTTGACAGATGTGAAAATTACCGAACAATCAGTTCAATAAGCCACAGCTGCAAAATACTAACACGAATTCTTTACAGACGAATGGAAAAACTAGTAGAAGCCGACCTCGGGGAAGATCAGTTTGGATTCCGTAGAAATACAGGAACACGTGAGGCAATACTGACCTTACAACTTATCTTAGAAGAAAGATTAAGGAAAGACAAACCTACGTTTCTAGCATTTGACAATGTTGATTGGAATACTCCCTTTCAAATTCTGAAGGTGGCAGGGGTAAAATACAGGGAGCGAAAGGCTATTTACAATTTGTACAGAAACCAGATGGCAGTTATAAGAGTCGAGGGACATGAAAGGGAAGCAGTGGTTGGGAAGGGAGTAAGACAGGGTTGTAGCTTCTCCCCGATGTTATTCAATCTGTATATTGAGCAAGCAGTTAAGAAAACAAAAGAAAAATTCAGAGTAGGTATTAAAATCCATGGAGTAGAAATAAAAACTTTGAGGTTCACTGATGACATTGTAATTCTGTCAGAGACAGCAAAGGACTTGGAAGAGCAGTTGAATGGAATGGACAGTGTCTTGAAACGAGGATATAAGATGAACATCAACAAAAGCAAAACGAGGATAATTGAATGTAGTCGAATTAAGTCGGGTGATGCTGAGGGAATTAGATAAGGAAAAGAGACTCTTAAAGTAGTAAATCAGTTTTGCTATTTGGGGAGCAAAATAACTGATGATGGTCGAAGTAGAGAGGATATAAAATGTAGACTGGCAATGGCAAGGAAAGAGTTTCTGAAGAAGAGCAATTTGTTAACATCGAGTATAGATTTAAGTGTCAGGAAGTCTTTTCTGAAAGTATTTGTATGGAGTGTAGCCATGTATGGAAGTGAAACATGGACGATAAATAGTTTGGACAAGAAGTGAATAGAAGCTTTCGAAATGTGGTGCTACAGAAGAATGCTGGAGATTAGATTGGTAGATCACATAACTAATGAGGAAGTATTGAATAGGATTGGGGAAAAGAGAAGTTTGTGGCACAACTTGACCAGAATTAGGGATCGGTTGGTAGGACATGTTTTGAGGCATTAAGGGATCGCCAATTTAGTTTTGGAGGGCAGCGTGGAGGGTAAAAATCGTAGAGGGAGACCAAGTGATGAATACACGAAGCAGATTCAGAAGGATGTAGGTTGCAGTAGGTACTGGGAGATGAAGAAGCTTGCACAGGATAGAGTAGCATGGAGAGCTGCATCAAACCAGTCTCAGGACTGAAGACCACAACAACAAAAACATGTATCCAACATAAAAATAGTCTGTCACAAACCCTTCTGTCGTTCCACTTACTCCGTTCGGTGGACAAATAGAGAGGCGGTGAATAAAGAAATTAAGAGAATGCCCCAATGGGAAATTATTGATTCCTTTCTGTCAACGTACAGTAGCCAACTGTTTGCTGTAGGTAAGCCACATGGCAGTGTGAGGCTTGTGTTGCATGCAAGGGCTATCAACCAAATTATAACGCCAGTACATACAGGAACGAAAAAGATTTATAAACAAACTGAGAGTAATGGAGTAAAATATTTAACAAGCTTTGATCTTTGGTAGATGCTACTCTCAGAATCATCACGTAAGTATACAGTATTTATGTGAGGGAAGATCTGAAAGTAACTATAGCGTCCTCAAACGAAAGGACGGGATGTATCAGTATGAGAAACGTTGCACAGCAAAGTGAAATCTAAATACAGAACCTGTCATCAGTCAAGTCCGAATAAAATATTTGTACACTGAACACTATAACTATCTGCATGAACTATTGTCCCTGGAAAGGGTATTAGGTAATGCTGCCTTTCTCTTTTTGTTATAAAGAAGAAGAATCAGTAGCCGACATTTCTCTTAAGTTTTGTTCTGTGCCGAATGCAGTCGCTACATCTAACGACGTGAGATTAAGATGTGAAATCTTATGCTTAATGGATAATATATGCATCCGTTACTAATTCAGTTAACAGAGCCAACGCCACCATTAAGCGGCAAAATTAAATTTACTTAAATATTGCTTTTCGCGTTTTTCAGTAAGGGCAGGAAAGTATCTACAATTATTTCACTGAAGGATGTTTATAATAGCATCAATATATTTTTCAGGCTTTTTCAGTTTCTACAATTTTTTATATCCAAGTTAGGAATAGTAGCTTTGGCCTGTAGTACTGATATAACTTTAAATAATACAAATTACGTTCGGCCCAGAAAATCGTAGAACTGACTTTAACTAATTTTTCAAAATAATATTAGGAATAATATTCACTTTTTCTGTTCGTACTTTGTTCTTGTCCTACGGAAGACAGACAACAATAGAAAGTTATTTTTCGCACGCAATAGGCAATATATATATGTACTAATTTTGATGAAATTATTCTTGCATGCTAAAATAGAAAAATCGTGAGAAAGGACAGACACTGAAACTACAAGAAAAACTGATCAACCGTGCGATAACAGATAATGGATCAGAAAATTTAAAGCTGAACACGGATATAAAGAAATGTGAGGTAAGGACCAAACTGCATGAGCTCTTGTTTTCGCACGGTTATGCAGTCGATAGTATAGTAGATAATTCATGATGCACAGTGAATATTTGCAAAATTCTGGACTTAAGGAAATAATTAATAAAATAGTGAGTCGTTAAAAGAAAGAAAGGAATATTTTATCTTAATAAACCATTCAAGTTCCCATACTGTGGCATATTTTAAACTATTAACTATGTATGTCACTTCGTACTATTGTATTTAAATTGATATTGTTTACATGTGTAATTTTAATTCATGCAAAGGTACATACTGTGATTAGGAATAAAGTGTGGTAAAATCTGGATGTAGAATGGATTCAGGACTCAGTTCACATTTAGTGTCACAAGAAAAATGTGCCTGTGTTACGTAATGCCGTAAGTGATACTGTGTTACAGCTGATAATATGCTGGGGTCAGGTGGTGATAGTCAAACAGAGCCCATTTCACCAACTGCTAGTCAGAGTGTAGTAACAATCCGATGCGTAACATGCTGCAAGCACTTAGAACAATGACGGCACCGATATGTTCACTGCTGCCAGATTATTTTGCGGAATTATTACGAAAACTTGTAGAACAAGATAAAGAAAGAGACAGGCAATTAGCCGAACGTGGTAAGGAAAGGGACAGACAATTTGAACGTAAGCTAGTCGAGCGTGACAAGGAACTAGTGTTACAAATAAACAGCTAGTTCCAAAGGGTACAGTCGGAAATATCTGAAATGAAAAAAGCTATCAAGAACTTCCAGATTTAGTTAGCAACCTTTATGTTGAAGCACAAACTATACCGTTTGCACATACAAAGTTGAAAAATGATGTGCAAAACCTGAGCACCTGTTTTGCGAACCTTGAAAGTAATCATCAATCAGCACTTAGCTGACCTGGCTAAGAAAATCGAGAATGAGTTTAGTGGCTGACTAGAGGAGAAAGACAATGAGACTGAGGGTCAGATTAATACAAAGGTAAAAGATGCAATCTAACAAGCTAACAACTGCGTAATCTTCAGTAACGATAGGACACTGAAGTGATTAAAACCAACGTGACGTATCAAGACGTATTTCCGATTTGGAACGAGAAATTTCAAGTAATAAGAAGGTAGGAACCAACGCAGTACCTCGAATGAACACACAAACCCACACCAGTTAATGTTATGGGGGCAGCTCCGTCTTTGCTAAGTACATTGGTTGAAGTAAATCTTATTAAACACTGACCTTTCAGACATTTAACGCTGAAAAAGATTCGTTCACCCGGCCGTCTTTATTAAAAGTTTTCGGAATGTATTATCCAGTGCCTGGACAGAGAAGCAAAAAGTGCTGTTTATTGTTTCTCATATCCAAGGAGATACCGCATGCTCAAAAATGGTTCAAATGGCTCAGAGCACTATGGGACTTAACATCTATGGTCATCAGTCCCATAGACCTTAGAACTACTTAAACCTAACTAATCTAAGAACATCACACAACACCCAGTCATCACGAGGCAGAGAAAATCCCTGACCCCGCCGGGAATCAAACACGGGAACCCGGGCGTGAGAAGCGAGAGCGCTACCGCACGACCACGAGCAGCTGACATGCCAGTATGTGGATCAACGAAATGATAGACCGATGTCATAATACTGAATAGGTCGAAAGGGCAATTTTGGCTAAATGCTGGTCGCCTTCATTCAGGAAGACGTACCTACTGAGGTGTGCTGCTCAGAAGCGTATAATCTCAAGCAGTTAAGTTTACGAAAGTACTTTGAAAAGGATATCAGAAAAACAAGGTACGGGATGAAACAATTGCAAGCCGAGACATGATCAGGTTGTTGAAGTTAAGATTACCTAGCTATATTAAGGATAAATTATTTAATGTACCGAACGCTGACCTTGAGAAGTACCTTTCTGTTGTAGATGCTGTAGACTTGGTGCAGGAGAATATGAAAACAAGTAAGGAACACGGAAACTACCATGTACCTACGGGTAAGCACGAAAGAAAAAAAATTAATTATAACCGTAACAATGGCAATGGGAAAAGGTTGGCTCATCAGCAAGGTAACGCGAGGACGAAGCTTGGGAGTGGTCATCCACAGTTTCACTGTAAAGGAAGATATGACGGTAGATTTAATCCCGGATACAATAACAGCCCGCAGTGGCGCAATAGTCGAACCCAGTGGCACAGTAACTACGCCTCACGGTGGAACCCAAACGCAGGACCACCACGTAACAATAACAGTGGATATCGAAATGATGATAGGAATTCAGGGCAGAACGTGAATATAAATCAACCACACTGGCATGGCCCAAGCAAGAAAATACGAATAGTAGAGGCGGTGGACGAAAGCAGTCCGGGCCTCTCGCAGCTCGCAGCCAACAAACTAATTTCACCCGCAATAGGCTCCCCATTGTTGGTCGTCGAGTGGAGAGGGCCACACCTCCTGCCAGACATGAAAAACACAGGCACGCTTCGGTACGACGACAGTATCGCTGTGCAGAAAAAATAACTTCTAACAGAACAGCGTAAGTGCAAAAGTACAGAATCTTAGTTGATACAGGCGGTGATAAAAGTAAAAATAGGTAGCACACCTGTAGATGGGTACATACACACAGGAGCGACCGCCATTGTCCCAAGTTACTACCTGTTCAAAGCAATAAATAGGGCACAGAAACTACCCACATATCCAATAAAAAACTGTAAGATGACTGGAGCCATTGGTGCACAGTCTCACATTCTTAAGCATCAGATGCAAGGTGGAAATGAGAAAGCGAGAAGAAGGCATAAAATGCTCCTTTCTCGTTGTAAAAGGATTGTCAGTGGCCTGCCTTCTGAGATACGATTCCTTCGTGACAAAAAAGCTAAAATCGACCTTTCGAATCGGGAACATAATATGGAACCCAAATCTGGTGCGAAACAGAGGTACATCGTATGCGTATCCAGATAAAGTGCAACTACTACCGATTAGTACCAAGTTATCAGGCAAAGAATATTATTATTCAGACACTGAAGGAGAGGATACTCTTGGTAGACTGAAATGAATTAGCTCCAAGATGAGGTAATGTTATTACTTGAATAGCAACCAGCAGGATGATCTAAAGGTACGCTTACACTAGGATACATGTATCGCGACATGTATGAGTGACATATAAAGAACTCGCGCATGCGCAGTACGATCATTTCCTGTCGTCTTGTCACCTGTCGCTTTTTTTGACGATTAGCGCATGCGTAGTACCAGGCTCTTTGGCGGCTGAGTTTTGGAGGTGCCGACTGTCGTTTGTTGTGTAGGTATTTGTGTATTGTGTCGTGTGTTATGTCCGCGTGTAATACTTCAAAATTTGCCATGACTTCTTGGTCAAAACAAAATACACTGCATTTTATAGAGGGAGTGCGCAGGCATCCCTGTATATGGGATGTGGCACTAGGAGACTATAAGAACACTCAGGAAAGGTACGACGAGTGGGAGGATATTTCTAAGGCATTTAACATGTCAAGGAAGGAATGTGAAGACAAGTGGCATAATTTAAAAAGCCAACATAGTCGTGAGTTAGTGAAAAGGAAGAGCAGCAAAGGAACTGGAAGTGCTACAAGCAATGTGTACTACTCTACATGGTATGCTTTTGAAAGTATGCAGTTCATAAGAGATAATTACAAACCACTCTCTCAAAGGAGCACACATGAAATAGTACCAGTAAGTAAATTTGTTATATTATTTTATTAGTCATATATTTGGCAACATGTTTTCGTGCTAATGCTTTACATAATGTGAAATTTACAATTATTTAGAATTTCACTGAAAAAAATTCCTTTATGTCATCATTTAACAATGATGTGGAACTTATTTTGCATACTGCCATGGGATGGAGCCCTGCATACTGCAAAAGTGTTCAGCATATTCTCTTCTGTTGTCATTCAGCAATGAAGTTCTTAGGGCAGTTCTGGGCAGTGGCTCCAGCACAGTAGGGGTTTCCCTCCAGGAACCAGGTATTACGTTGCCATCATCTCCCTCTCTGTCGTATGTTACCGCTGGACAATACCTTTGAGATTTCCTGTTTTCAAGAAAATTATGTAAATAAACACAGGCTAGTGCCACCACTGTAGCCATTTCCGGACTGAGAAGCATTTGCTTCCTCAGCACTCTGTAAACAGCACTTATAATCCCAAATACAATTTCTATTATTCTTCTCGCTCTGCATCCTCTATAGTTAAAAATACGTTGCCAACTATTTTTTTCATGCAGACCTGGAAATGGTTTCACAATATTTTCCTCTAGGCCAAAGGCTTCGTTAAAGACGAAAACATATGGAAGAGGCTTGCTCCTACCAGGAAGAGAAGTTGATGGTGGTATATTTAGAGTTTTGGTTTCTAACATTTTGTAAAATGTGGTGTCTTTAAGGACACCACCATCTGAAATCCTGTCCTGTGTGCCAACAGCAGTGTACATTATTCTATAATTAGCATCAGCAATTGCTAGCAAACAATGCTGAAGCGCTCTTTATAATTAAAATAAACTGTTCCACTGTTGTGTGGTGCCACAGTGTCAATGTGCCTTCCATCTATAGCTCCAAAACACCTGGGGAAATTCCATTTTTCTTCATATTCTTTGGCAATTTTCTGCTATTCCTCTTCAGTAGCAGGAAGCTGGAAAGAAAATTGTTACTTTTTTAAATTTAATTTCCGCGTGGACACTCAAAAAATTCTCAGTACATTAAGATACTTTGATTATAACGTATGTATAACATATATCTCACTTTGCCTTAGAAATGTGTTATGTATTTGAAAGGTCATGGGAGCCCCAGCCACAGAAGGAGATGGTGAAGGACAAGGAGGAGGAAGCATTAGTTTCCCTTTCGATGTAACAGAAATGCAGGAGGTGACATTTGCCACGCCCCCACAAGACGTTGTGGAAGTGGAAACCACTCCAGCCATCTCTGTGCCTCCACATGAAAGTGGATCTGCAACCGTGTCACCCTGTACCACTCCAAGTCCGAGTGGAAGTGGTAGACCAAGTGCACTGGAGAGAGCCAGGAGAGACCTGGATGAAGACCGAGAAGGTCTCTTACAGACCTTAAGAAAAGTTGGCGACAATTTAGCAGGCAGAAAAACGGACCAGTTTACCCACTTGGGTGACTTGGTCTCCAGTAAGCTCAGATTTCTTTATGAAAATGGCCATACTAGAATTATGGCAAGACTTGAGAACGGAATATACAGATGTTTGCAGGAGACAAACGATGAACTAATAGATGCAAATGCAACATAATTTATGGATTCCTTAAAGACATGTATAGATGTTGAAATATGCATGTCATGTGCTGTCCGGTACAACTTATTAAGACTAAATACAAATTAATGTTGTTGGCTATCTTTACTGTGCAGAAAGTGTCCTCAGAAATTGTGATATTGTATTACTGAGTCAAGCATGTCAGTCGTTCCAAAGAACTAAAAGCTAACCCATTTCAGCAAAATTTGAGAAATTTATGGTGCAAAATGTATGTGCCGTAAAAATTTTAGTTCCTGTTCCAGCAGGCCTCACGTGGTTATGTTTGCAACATCAACGACGCGGTAGAAAATTTGTGCTGCAGTTCCTGGTTGACAGTTTTCCTCGTCCTCTCGTTAAAAGTGATTGCCTTCGTAAAACGAAGATTTGATGAGAAAACATTTGCATTGTCGCGAGATTGATAGTGCCAACGTCTCACACACGATGGTCGGCATTTGCATCCGTCGTCATTATCATGTGAGGCCGCCGGAATAATAGCAAAAAATTGATATTATGTATTACATACTCTGATATACAGGGTGTTACAAAAAGGCACGGCCAAACTTTCAGGAAACATTCCTCACACACAAAGAAAGAAAATATGTTATGTGGACATGTGTCTGAAAACGATTACTTTCCATGTTAGAGCTCATCTTATTACTTCTCCTCAAATCACATTAATCATGGAATGGAAACACACAGAAACAGAACGTAACAGCGTGACTCCAAAGACTTTGTTACAGGAAATGTTCAAAATGTCCTCCGTTAGCGAGGATACATGCCTCCACCCTCCGTCGCATCGAATCCCTGATGCACTGATGCAGCCCCTGGAGAATGGCGTATTGTATCACAGCCGTCCACAATACGAGCACGAAGAGTCTCTACGTTTGGTACGGAGGTTGCGTAGACAAGATCTTTCAAATGCTGTCATAAATGAAAGTCAAGAGGGTTGAGGCCAGGAGAGCGTGGAGGCCATGGAATTGGTCAGCCTCTACCAATCCATCGGTCACCGAATCTGTTGTTGAGAAGCGTGCGAACACTTCGACTGTAATGTGCAGGAGCTCCATCGTGCATGAAACACCTGTTGTGTCGTACTTGTAAATGCACATGTTCTAGCAGCACAGGTAGAGTATCCCGTATGAAATCATGATAACGTGCTCCATTGAGCGCAGGTGGAAGAACATGGGGCCCAATCAAGACATCACCAACAATGCCTGCCCAAACGTTCACAGAAAATCTGGGTTGATGACGTGATTGCACAATTGCGTGCGGATTCTCGTCAGCCCACTCATGTTGATTGTGAAAATGTACAATTTGATCGCGTTGGAATGAAGCCTCATCCGTAAAGAGAACATTTGCATTGAAATGAGGATTGACACATTGTTGGATGAACCATTCGTAGAAGTGTACCCGTGGAGGCCAATCATCTGCTGATAGTGCCTGTACACGCTGTACATGGTACGGAAACAACTGGCTCTCCCGTAGCACTCTCCATGCAGTGTCGTGGTCAACGTTACCTTGTACAGCAGCAACTTCTCTAACGCTGACATTAGGGTTATCGTCAACTGCACGAAGAATTTCCTCGCCCATTGCAGGTGTCCTCGTCGTTCTAGGTCTTCCCCAGTCGCGAGTCCCTAAGACGCGGATCAATTGCATCGAACGTCTTCCTGTCGGGACACCTTCGTTCTGGAAATCTGTCTCGATACAAACGTACCGCGCCACGGCTATTGCTCCGTGCTAATCCATACATCAAATGGGCATCTTCCAAATCCGCATTTGTAAACATTGCACTGACTACACAACGAAGTTCATGATGAACACTAACCTGTTGACACTACATAATGATGTGCTTGATGCCAGTACTGTAGAGCAATGAGTCGCATCTCAACACAAGCACTGTAGTCAACATTACCTCCCTTCAATTGGGCCAACTGACGGTGAATCGAGGAAATGCAGTACATACTGACGAAACTAAAATGAGCTCTAACATGGAAATTAAGCGTTTCCGGACTCATGTCCACAGAACATCTTTTCTTTATTTGTGTGTGAGGAATGTTTCCTGAAAGTTTGGCCGTACCTTTTTGTAACACCCGGTATATAAAACTTTTACCTTCACTTCTTGGGATAAAACTTGCACAATGGCCTCGCAGACACGAAGAATAATGTTGCATATGACACTTTTTGATATTCTATGCAGATACATTAACGTCGAAAAGGAATCCTCAGTGGCCAAAAAACGGAGTGTTACTGCCAACTGATCCTCTGGTGGAATCGCTTCCCGAAAGTTTGTGTTGGTTTTGGACGTAAGAGTAACCACAAGAGATAACAAACCGCGGAAATCCTCCATACTCATCCTAACATAATTTCTAAAATATGCGCAATCCTCTATCGTTCTTCCTGAACGAGCATTGCGTAAGCTACGTAAGTAGCGCGTTTGCGAAGAAGCTCTCTCTGCCACCATCTACTCTTCCTCCTCCTTTTCTTCCTATCATCTTCCAGCACATAAAAATGTGAAATCTTCCAAATCGTCGTCGGAAGACATCACACAGTGATACAAATCAACTAGTGTAAAAGCACCCTCATACATGTATGAGGTTGATACTTGTGAATTCATACAAGTCGCGATACATGTCGCAAAGTCGCATATACACGCATCTCATACATGTGCCGATACAAATCGCAGTGTAAACGCACCTGAACTCAGCTATTAACGGAATACCTAGAAGACTTTTCTGAAAAGCTGGGTGTAATTAAAGGGTATACCTATAATGACGAGGTTATGTCCCATCAAGCGTTTTGTTCCGTGGACCAAGAAGGAAGTAGTTACTAAGGAAATCCGAAGTCTGGTACGTTGATGAATCATAGAGCCAACTTCATCGCCTTGCCTAGACAGCCAAGAATGGATAAGTTTAGAGAGGAGAAAGTAACTGTGAGCGAATTTAACTAGATATGCACAAAGGAGAAGGCTAAATAACGCAAACACGAGAAAAAGACTATACGTTAGGAATTAGGTGACTTACTATTGGCAATGAAATCATCCTAAGTCATCAATGTTAAGTAACAGAAACGAGAAGTGGCAAATGATCTATTCATTACCTTAGAAGGTAGTAGACTTGTACCCTTACAAATACTTGAAGCTGAATATTCAGCAGTACACCCAGGTACAGTAGACATAGGATTTTCCTTGTTTTATTGCGTCAAGTTTGTGTTTGGTATGTAAGTGAAGAATTTACATTTTTATAGTAGTTGTAAATTAGTAGTAATAACTTCATTGTTTATGCATTGCCTAGCAATAATGCAAATGCAGGTGTGCAAATAAGTCTGTACTTGACACAGGAGTATATGTTTTAGGCATATTAAGGGAAAGTTTCATATATCTATCTTGAGATAATGGACTGAAGTGAAAGGAAAGGAGTTAAATAATAAAAGTGACCTTATTTTTCAATAGAAATTTTCATTTACCTTTCAGGTTTGATTTATCTTTTAAACGAATAGATTTATAATCATTTCTAAATCTTTAATATTTTACTTGTAAATGGTGCTATTCACTTATGCGAACCGTATGAAGAAAGAAGAGTCAGACAGAATTATGGAGAAGAACGATCATGCGTGTAGCTTATTAGCACATGAAAAGCGCCACGAGTCATCTCTGATACTATCAGGATTTAAAGTGTAAAAGAGGTATCCGATTTAGACGAAGTCATGCCATTTGAGCGCATGCTTTTGCTCAGTTTTAGAACTTATGTCAAAATTTAAATTCTTGTAGTTCAGTAGTGTGTGTGTGTGTGTGTGTGACGGTCCTATAGGATAATAACAGTAATAAAAGAGAGCATTATATAATTTTAATTAACGAATACTAAGAGGTAATTATTGTGCTCTGAGGCCAGAGTCTCAATACCAGTCCTGAAGATCAACTGATCGCATAATCATCGGGTACTAAGACATGAAAAGAAATATAAATGAATATTTACATTGATGTTAACGCTCATATAACTGTATCAAAATGCGAATATTTCACAGATATGGAATTAGCGATTTACAATATTTGTAAAATGTCAGACTGTGTGAACGTGACACTTACTTGCAATGTGTGTTATTGACAGCGACCAGGACGAATGGTTGTATGATAACTGTCACTGTAAAGTAGCAGCAGATAGTGGCAGAACGAAGTTAATATTGTACGTTAGCCAGGGCGATGAACAAACTTTGCGGAGACGCCAGATGAAAGCAGAACATTTTTAGGAACAGATAGCGGAGACTGGAAAACTGTGTTTAGTGATGCTTCAGTCTCTGCTGACGGCACAAATAACAAAGTGTAATTGTGTGAAACCGCAACGAAAGAGCAGCGCAAAAACAGTGGTATTGTACTTTAGTACAGTCAAAATGTAAGAGCCGGTGTGTTTGGAATGGACGGAACTTATTCCGCGACAACAGTGTGCACTTCTGCCACGCGCCGGACGCTGAATGAATGAGTGACCCGCTACGGCGGGGAAAAATGTTTTTGAGACCGTGTGTAGTGCGGCCATAGTCGCCGTTGCTGGACGCTTGCTGAGTGCCTGCGCTGTGACAAGCGTCGTGTTTTACGAAGACTGGTGAGGGAACCAATACTTAATAAACTATTCGTGGATTGTTTAACGAATGAAGTAAGCAAAACAATCAGACTGTGAGGACGCTCATAATTACCCAGATGCCATTTGATAGCCAGTGACCGAAACTGATCCTGTATTTAACAAAAATTGCGAATAATCATTGTACAACGTTCTGTTCCACAACGAAATTAACATCTGTTTCTAGTCAGAATAGAATACTGTTATGTGAATTTAATTCTATGCGCACGTTCATGATGGGTCGAACTGCGATGTTGAACACTTGAGCGGGGGGCGGCGCCTGCAACACTCCATGCGCGACTGTAGATCCAGGCTTCGCGATCTGACAGCGTTTTCCGCCTGGGAGTTATACCACCTTGTTGCAACGGGTTGTAGTCGCTACACTTCACTCCACGACGACCTCCTACAGCGTTCGACGAAATCCGACGACGCTTCAAAACGACTGCAGCCGACAAAAATTAATTGAAATTCTATTGTTTTCAAAGTAATTCACTATAAAGAGTGTTTGTAGTGATATTAACTGTAAGAGTTTCCATTTTTTCTCGACCTTACTCAAATTTTGTTCTGTAATATCTAAAACTAGAGAAATATGGGAACCTTATGGGGTAGTCTATTGCTCCACCGGGGTTTCCTGAGGTTTTTCTTCGCCTCTCGCCCAAATGCAGAAGCATAAAACATGGATACTGCCCAGCAAACCATAATATACAGGCTATCCCCAACATTGTAAGGTACTGTACAAAAACCTGTAAGCAATTGTAAAATTTTGCACCGATACTATGTTAATGAACTGTACTATAAAACTTAAGATGACGGAAGTGTAATGAAAAGATGATTAAATCTATCTATATACGAACACTGCAATAAGCGTGAAATTGTTACCTTATAACTGCGATAGAGAAAAAATGTATGTGCTAAAGTAACGAGGATGATTAGGTGGAGTGCTAGGCACAGACATTTGACAAGTATGCTCCCGGAATTCCAGGAGGCATTACACTGTCCCCAAACGAAAGGATAGGATATGTGATTTTATCGTTTTTCATGATTTTTTTTCCCTCGTGAGAAACATTGCACGTCAAAGTGAAATCTGAATACGAAACCTAATAAGTCAAATGCGAGTAAAAGATCTGTGCATTGAACATTGGGTGTGAAGTATTATCCCTGGAAAGGGTCTTATGTAATGTTACCTTTTCCTTTTCTCTTACGTTTTGTTTCGGCTCGAATGCAGTAGCTGTATCTGAAGACCTGAGATTAAGTTGTGAAATTGCATATTTAAAGTTTAATATATGTATCAGATATTAATCCAGTTATCCTTTATAGAAAATTTGCGTCCCGCGTGTCATGATTTTAGTTATTTCAGCATTCCTAGCCTTTTCTAAATCAGCGCCGCCAAATAACATCCCTGGTGGACGAAAATATGCCGCCGTAAGGCGGCAAATTCGAATTCACTCACATCCGAGGGCTGTCCAGAAAGTAAGTTACGAGCGGTCGCGAAATGTAAACCATTGGGAAAATCCGGTAAAGCTTCCCTCAGATGTCTTGGTCAGTGTCTCTAGTATTCCCGTCAATCGTGTCGCGACGCTCTTTTCAGTTTTGAGTGAACAGTGAACACGTAAAGATGCGTAGGGAATAGCGTCGCCCGCCAAGCATGAGGTCCCGGTTAGAGATTTCGCCTGTGTCATGCAGCCCACGTAATACAACTGTCGAGCAGTTCCTTCTTCAAGCCAATTCTCGGCCTCACACTGCAGGGGCAATGAAGAAGCTCCTGCAGCGTTTCCGATTAGAAGCGCTTGATCACCCACAATACAGTCCATAATTGGTTCCCCCTGAGTCTCATTCCTGCTCACAGAAACCGCTGGCCATGAAGACAAAATTTTCCGACAGACAACGAGCTGCAGACCTGGCTGAAAGCACAGGAGCCTGCTTTATATGACGAGGATATTGGAAAGTTGATACAGCACTACGACAAAATCTCGAAGTTGGAGCGGCGACTGTGTAGAGAAGTAGGTGGAAGGTGTATCTAACTGTTGCAAATAAAATGTTTCTGGTTTTCACTGTGGTTTCCGTTTCGCGACCGATCGCAACTTACTTTCTGGACAGCCCTCGTATTTCTTTTCTCATTCTTCAGTAAGAGCAGCAAACTATCTGAAATTATTTCGCTTTCGGTTGTCTATTAGACCATCAAGATATTTTTCAAGATTTCTCAGTCTTTATAGTTTCTTATATTCAAGTTGCGAATAGCAACTTTGGCCTGTACTATTGATAGCATTTTAAATAATATAAATTATGGTCGGCCCCATAAATGGTAGAATTTATTTTAAATAATTTTTCAAAATAATGTTCGGAATAACATTCACCTTTACAGTTCTTATTTCGCCCTTGTCCTACGTAAGCCAGACAACAACAGAAAGTTATTTTTCGCAAATATTATACAGGCTTGTAGTTAGATTAATACCGTGAGTGACGGAATATAACGCACAATACTTTCTCTGCCTAATGGTTTAATAAGTAACAAAACCAAAAAACTCAAAAACCCACTTACAGCTTTTACATAATTTTCTACAAAGTCACCAACGCTCTCAACACATTTCTCCAACCGTGGTACCAGTTTCAATTCACTCCTTTCGTAGAAGTCCATTTGGTTGGATTGTAGCCATCTACGAACTGTTGATTTCATATCCGCATCGCATTGGCCGGCCACGAATTTCTTCATTTTACAAAACAGGTAGTCTGACAGAGTAAAGTCCGCACTGTATGGCGGATGCTGAGCACGTCCCACCCATATTCGGCGATTTTCTCACGAACAAGAGTAGCAACATGGCGGCGATAATCGTCTTGAAGAAATTTGACACCATGGGCATTAATATTGAGGCGCTTGTCAAGAAGGCCGCGACGCAACTTAACGTAGGCTACACCATTTACAGTGGTCCCGTGTAAGTCCACCAGTAACACACCATGCATAGCCCAGAACACAGTTACAGGCACTTCCCTAGCAAACTGAGTCACTTTAAAATGTTTCGTGCAGGGGACCCAGCATGTTTTCACTCCATAAAGCCCTGCTTGCTTCCGGGGGTGTAGGGGTACCCCTACGACGCATCACAGAGACGATTCCTTTCGCAAAGTCATGCCGTTCTGCGGCGTAACACGTTAAGTGATCCAAGCTTGTTGTCATCGTTCGCTGGACCTTGTGGTTGTCTATCAGGTTCCCCAGATAACACAAACTTTACGAAATATCAACGTGTCATGAACTACATCATACAGCGCACTAGGAAATGTTGAACTGCTGCGATAAGATTCGCAGTTGCACACAATGGTCGTTTAAAACTGTCTCAATAGCTTCGACATTCTGCGGGATTGCAGATGTTAACGAGCGCCTCAAGCGGAGGTTCACACGGTCCTCTTGGAAAAACGCACATCATATGAAGACATTCCTACGGTCTATACGGTCATCCCCATGTGCGCCACATGTATCCCTGTGAATTTCACTCGGTTGATGACCATTGGCTCGCAAATATCGGACTACACTTCGCTCATCTTCATAAGCGGATGACAGTATCACGGATTCTATGTTTGTAGTTCAGGCTTCTCTCGCTGTAGTCCCACATGAAAACAAAGTTCCCTTTGTAGCACAAATTTCGAACTGTACCGGCGTGAAATTTCAACATTCGAGCTGTAGTACAAGGGAAGAAAAGAATTATTGTGCGTTACTTTCCGATCCTCCCTCGTCTTTTCAGGTCGTACGTGCCAGTTGCGGGTACTACCTTTCGGGTTGAATGTAAGTGCTCACTGCTGCGGATACTTTTTTTTGGTCCAGATCTAAGGGAAAAGATATTCCTGTATGTTCATGATTTAGTAACTGCAACACCCACCTCGGAAGAGTAAATGTTTCAAATGGCTCTAAGTCCCATAGACTTAGAACTACTTAAACCTAACTAATCTAAGGACATCACACACATCCCTGCCCGAGGCAGGATTCGAACCTGCAACCGTAGCAGCAGTGAGGATCGGACTGAAGCGCCTAGAACCGCTCGGTCACAACGGCAGGCTTCGAAAGACCATGTAGAAGCGGGAGTGACAGCAAATCTATATGACAGAACTACCATAAAGGTTCTTGGTCATACACTCCTGGAAATGGAAAAAAGAACACATTGACACCGGTGTGTCAGACCCACCATACTTGCTCCGGACACTGCGAGAGGGCTGTACAAGCAATGATCACACGCACGGCACAGCGGACACACCAGGAACCGCGGTGTTGGCCGTCGAATGGCGCTAGCTGCGCAGCATTTGTGCACCGCCGCCGTCAGTGTCAGCCAGTTTGCCGTGGCATACGGAGCTCCATCGCAGTCTTTAACACTGGTAGCATGCCGCAACAGCGTGGACGTGAACCGTATGTGCAGTTGACGGACTTTGAGCGAGGGCGTATAGTCGGCATGCGGGAGGCCGGGTGGACGTACCGCCGAATTGCTCAACACGTGGGGCGTGAGGTCTCCACAGTACATCGAGGTTGTCGCCAGTGGTCGGCGGAAGGTGCACGTGCCCGTCGACCTGGGACCGGACCGCAGCGACGCACGGATGCACGCCAAGACCGTAGGATCCTACGCAGTGCCGTAGGGGACTGCACCGCCACTTCCCAGCAAATTAGGGACACTGTTGCTCCTGGGGTATCGGCGAGGACCATTCGCAACCGTCTCCATGAAGCTGGGCTACGGTCCCGCACACCGTTAGGCCATCTTCCGCTCACGCCCCAACATCGTGCAGCCCGCCTCCAGTGGTGTCGCGACAGGCGTGAATTGAGGGACGAATGGAGACGGGTCGTCTTCAGCAATGAGAGTCGCTTCTGCCTTGGTGCCAATGATGGTCGTATGCGTGTTTGGCGCCGTGCAGGTGAGTGCCACAATCAGGACTGCATACGACCGAGGCAAAAAGGGCCAACACCCGGCATCATGGTGTGGGGAGCGATCTCCTACACTGGCCGTACACCTCTGGTGATCGTCGAGGGGACACTGAATAGTGCACGGTACATCCAAACCGTCATCGAACCCATCGTTCTACCATTCCTAGACCGGCAAGGGAAGTTGCTGTTCCAACAGGACAACGCACGTCCGCATGTATCCCGTGCCACCCAACGTGCTCTAGATGGTGTAAGTCAACTACCCTGGCCAGCAAGATCTCCGGATCTGTCCCCCATTGAGCATGTTTGGGACTGGATGAAGCGTCGTCTCACGCGGTCTGCACGTCCAGCACGAACGCTGGTCCAACTGAGGCGCCAGGTGGAAATGGCATGGCAAGCCGTTCCAGAGGACTACATCCAGCATCTCTACGATCGTCTCCATGGGAGAATAGCAGCCTGCATATCTGCGAAAGGGGGATATACACTGTAGTAGTGCCGACATTATGCATGCTCTGTTGCCTGTGTCTATGTGCCTGTGGTTCTGTCAGTGTGATCATGTGATGTATCTGACCCCAGGAATGTGTCAATAAAGTTTCCCCTTCCTGGGACAATGAATTCACGGTGTTCTTATTTCAATTTCCAGGAGTGTATAATACCAATGACTGGCATTTAGCTGAGTTGTACTTCACCCAGAAACATAAAATAACCTCAAGCAAGGACTGTTTCTTTCTACCGACAATTCGTGCCACACCAGCTGTTAAGATATTCACGCCACTCAACTGTTAAACAGTAATACTTTTTTAAACCTGTTGCATAGGAATATTCCCCAGGACTCGTCTCATTACAGTGAGGATGATTTTAATTTAATTAAGTAAGCTTTAGTCAACTCACAGATCTTGCCCCATCTCGATATGAAAACGATTTTTGTTTAGCGACTGACTCATTGTCGTGTAGCCTAGATGGTAGTTTTTTGGTAGTTTGTTCCAGCTGGAAGGAAAACAATGTAATACTGCAGTGAAAGTAATTGGTTTTGCAAGTTGTGTTTTATTGCAGTGTATTACGCAACAGAGTTGGAGGCATTACCAGTTTGGATACTGAAGAAATTTCATTCCTATGTTTACGGCAGGCATGTCCATATCTTCTGCGAGCGCCAAGCACCCGATGTGGTATTGGCTTCTAAGCTATTGCGTGAAAAGCTAGCTCACTCAAGCCTCACTTTACAAGATTAAAGTTTTGAAATACTACACATAAAAAGAAAAGACATCGTAGCTGCTGCTTTATCGTAGTTAACCATAGGTTTATTTAAATGCAAAGAATTTGTAAAAGAATCCTCTGATTTTAAAGCATTAGGCGTTCAAGACCAGGTAAAAAGGCGCTCCTTTCTCAACATGTATAAAAACATGGCTAGATTACAAGATTACGACCCCAGGTGGAACCACGTACAGAAGAAATTCTTAAAGGAGCAGACGACTAAAATCGCAGAATATTACAGGATGTATAATCTAATTTTGTTTTGTAGGAACAATTTGAATTCCGAATGTTGGATGGCGTGTATACCAACAGAATGCTTCCAATAGGTTTTGCAGTATGCTCACAATACTTAGAAACGTTTTGGATTCTCAAAATGTGCCAAGCAGTTACTATACTGTTTTTTTTTCCTTAATTCAAGACGAAAACGTTTACAGGTCTTGAGAATCTGCCATATTTGCTAGAAGACTAAACCTATAAATATATTGTGCAAAATAGAACAACACCCAATACTTGAGCAAACGATTCATATCTCAGATCCCTTCTGCAAGAGGAGGGCTTAAATATTTAGTAGCTATTTATGATGAATTCCCAAAATACCTGAAATTGCATGCCACAAAATCAACTGCAGCAAGTTCATTAATTAAACGAATCCTTAAGGATTACATTCCTTGCATTTGAAAGCCAGATACAGAGCTCCCAGATATTTGTAACAAATGGAGAGAGTTTTTAAGAGAACATAACGTTAAGCAAATCTTAATATCGAGATTCCAGCCCTAGTCCAATTGTGTAGGACATATAGTTAGATAATTTAGCAGATGTGTCCGTATGTATTCAGCACAACGGCAAACTAAGTAGGTAGATTTGATGGAACCTCTGTTGAAATAGGAAATACGTTATCACATTTCCCTACTAACTATGTGCCAGTGGAACTACTTTAAAAACTAAAGAATCAAGTGATTGCTTAGACTTATTACCAAAAATAACTAGACAGAATAGTAGCTGGTAAGATGAAGTTTCAAAAGCACTGACTTCAATAATAAAAAAGGCAAAAACAAGATAAACAACATATGGCAATAAAATAAAACCTACCCAGAAATATAAAAAAGGAGAAAAGGTATTATTAAAAACATTCCCAAAATCATCACTTATATATATTATTATCTAGCGCTTAACCCATTATTTTATGTAAACTCCGAAAACAGAAAACAAAAAATGGTAACTTTTCATGTAGTTTGTAACGCAAATGAAAATTTAATGAATGAACTATGACGTTACTAGCGAATAGTGAGATAGAAGTTACTGTGTCAAGGACATGAACAGTAATCAAAAGTAAATCAATGTGAAAGACTGTTTTGGAAATAATGCTTTTTAGGAAGTAGTAAAATTAACATCTCTTGATAGGTAATAGTAAGTACTGAATACTGAAAGCCAAATGCCATGGCACACATGCTGACACCGTTCAAGAGGGCTGTATAGCATATCTTTCTGAAGCTCTTAATATTGTAAGAGAGAGCTCCCACTTTTTAAAAGTAATTTTACGTGTATATAATGAAAATGAATGTATCTGACATTGATAAGATTTATGTAAAGTTCCATGTTGGTCTAAGAGTAACAGCACAGTAAGGAGCCAGTGCTCCATTTTTTTCCACTTTTCGTATTATATTACCATCTACTACAACAAATATTCATTGGTGCCTTTGTTCTGATTGAGATCGAGTCTGAAGACACTTCTGTATGAAATGAATGTAAGTTTCTTCTTCTATTTGGAATAATAGTAATTCAAAAGAGTTATTTAACTTTCTTCATGCACTTTCCCACCTTTTTGTTATCCAGAAGAATTAAAGATAAATGTGGGCACTGAGATTCCACTAGTGGAAGATAGTGGGGATACGCGTAATACAGTTAACGTACTTCCGTTTTCGATAGTAATTTCTTGTTTCTACCTTTTATCAGATCCTATACGTAGTTTGCTTGCTTTGAAGTTCGATGTTTTTCAGTCAACAGATTTTTCAAATGCAGCCACAGAAGCCGAAGCTTCTCAGTAACTGACTTGAGCATAAAATCAATTTGCTTGAAATGGCTCTGAGCACTATGGGACTTAACATCTATGGTCGTCAGTCCCCTAGGACTTAGAACTACTTAAACCTAACTAACCTAAGGACAACACACAACACCCAGCCATCACGAGGCAGAGAAAGTCCCTGACCCCGCCGGGAATCGAACCCAGGAACCCGGGCGCGGAAGCGAGAACGCTACTGCACGACCACGAGATGTGGGCTCAATTTGCTTCATGAAAAAAAAATTAAAATAAGAGTTAAAAAGAATTTCCAGTAGCCAGTCTTTTCTAACAGTTGAATCCTTGATTCAGAGATGCTATTTGACTCAATCATTTTCTCAACTACATCGAACTTACATCTGACTCTCCCAACAAAGTGAAGATATCAGTACCTTTCTGTTCTAATATAAAGCCAAATATTGATAGAGGTCAGTAATACATTGAAGAACAACAACACATAGAAGAAGACCCCTATCCAACTCCTCGGGACAAGAAACCACTCGCAACTCAACAAAAGTGTACGCATTATTATTTGATTTGAAATTACATTCATGTAAAGTTGAATAGCGATTTTCATGCAGCACACACAGCTAAGATAGGAGCTCAGAGATCTTAGATAAGTAATTAAATAAATAGAAACAAGAAATCAATTCGAAAAAATAGAATCGTGTACCGCTTTGTCAATCACTACATAAATGCGTAAGAAACTAGACATGCTATGCTTTCAACTACCCTTTTCCAAATACTTCTAAGTAATGAGGTTTGCTATGCCTTCAACTACCTGCTGTGAACCATTTTTCACGCAAAATACTCATGTAACATACTGATAATAGGAGAATTTTTCAGGATTTCTGACGAGGGTAGCGAGAAATATAGCAACTTTTGTGATAAAAGTTGTTTATTGATTTATCCATTCGTACTTGCAATTTCAATAAGCGAAAGCATTTGGGGATTTTCAATTTCCCCTTTCACGTTAATGCATTCACCATTTCTAAAACATTCCGCATCTTGTATGGTGTGTACGTTGGCATCTCCTACACATTCTTTTTGAATATGCGTATAGAACATCATGTTTACAACTTTTTCAAAAGAATGGCTGCTAAATACAGTTATTCCATCAATTTTCAGCTCTGCAAATGGCTTTTCTGTCACCAGACGCACAATGTCGTGACCACCACATATTGATACAATGTAACCTTCATTTGTAAGCAGACCCAAATGGGAATCTAAGGATGAACATATTTTTCATATGGCCTTTGTTATAGTAAACATCCTAAGCTCTATTGTTTGTGCGAGTATCAAAGTGTACGGCCATTTTCCACTAGTATTTGCAGTAAATGTGATCTCTCATATATTCCCCAATCCATCCAAATTCTCCCTTACACAGCATTTAAAGTAGTTTGTAAGCCTTATTTGCACGTTGTCAAAGGCTTGTTCTTTTTCGAAGTGCAGTTTATATTCTTCTTTCATAGCAGCTGTTTCCACAAATTATTCCAGTTTGGGTTTCTTTAGTTTGACCCCTTCCATTTCCAGTTTTATTTTGCATACACAGAACAAATCTATGGCACTTAAAATAGTAATTTCTGTAACAGAAAACAGTTTACTTCCTTTCGATACATTGCTTCCTTTTCTTAAGGGCTATGGAATAACGTTATTCATTTTAACCAAGCCTACTTCACGCCTACTAATTATAAATTATGAACTGTGTAATTTTTTCGTGTGCATGTGGTGCTTTCTATGTATTTCTCTTCTATAACAACTGAAATGAAAAGAAATGAAACAATTATTTAGTGATTATTGGATCAAATCTTGCATAACTCTATGTGCATGATGTAATAACTATTGTATAGACAAAGAAATGTATATGCCCACGTGACAGCTGTGGTGATCTGAAATCTGTTAAAAGTAAAATAAAAAATTCTGCTGACTATAATGACAGAAAGATCACTAGTTTCCATTTTTGTTGTGAAATGCGAGGCATTTGGTGTTCCCTAAACAGTCAAGAACTTCATTTCTCATAGTATCACACAGTGTTTTCATACGCATCCTCCAGCACGCTCCCTGACTCTTAGTGATGCACTTTTTTTCAGACACTCGTTCGGAGTTAATTGAATTTCTCACGATGTCGGCTCGGCAGGAAACGCCGACTGCGGTAGATGATGTTTAAATCATTTTGCCTGGCCTGACAAAATATGATGGCTTGCGCCATCCCATGCAATGCTAAGAATGTATGGCAGCACATGCCAGGTGACAGTGACACTGACAATATAGCTGGCCAGTAGGCCAATTCCATCAGAGAGGTGACCGATAACGGAAAGTTATCACCCAGTAGGTGACCCAGTGGACCGCATGCACACTTCAGCTCTGTTGGGAGCCTACAGCTGTGTCATTTTTTGCTGCATGTCGTCACCATCACGTAGTCATCAGCTGCATATAATGCCTCAAACGGTATACGGTAAGAATCTGGGTACTGCTGCATATACTGAACTTCTGAGCTTGAGGGTCCGATTAAGAGGGGTATATATGTGAGCTAAAGTATTTCGCTGAGACAGCTTAATAAATGATTGTCCTTTTGCCCTGAATACAGTCTTTATTTATTCAATGTGCTTGGACTTCAGGCTAATGGTGACTTTCCTCTTTATGATGCTGTTGTGCTGAAAGACACTGTAATAGTTCATAGTCACTTTCGAAGCAGTGGTACAACAGCAAGTACGAGGAATGGTAGTTTCACCTCCATGCCGTTTCTCACATAGATGAATTTGAAGAATTTACCATATAGAGAACAGTTAAATGCACCACGCATTTTCATCTTTAACATTAAAGACCTTCCCTTCTCTAATACTTCTGACAATCTGTTTGATCACACCTATCACCCACTTTAATGTTCTCACAGAACGGTTCTGCAATTAGTTTAGACACACTGAAAGTTACGTTACTAAGGAGCGTGTTATTTACGGCATAATTTATGTTAACAATGACAGCAACAAGTTTCAACAGTCGTCGTGATTTCCCCAAATCGCTCCAGGCAAATGCCGGGATGGTTCCTCTGAAAGGGCACGGCCGACTTCCTTCCCTGTCCTTCCCTAAACCGATGAGACCGATGACCTCGCTGTTTGGTCTCTTCCCCCAAAAAACCAACCAACCAACAGTCGTCTGTAGCATCACATCTCAAACGTTTTTATTCTATTTTGTTTCGGTGCTGTAGATCTACATTCTCGGAAATTTCTTCCACAAATTAAGGCTTATGTTTCATACTAGTAGACTTATCTCAGCCAGGAATTTCCTTCTTGCCAGTGCTAGCCTGCTTTTTATGTCCGGCATGCTCTGTTCATTATAGGTTATTTTGCTGCTTGGTAGTAGAAATCTTTAACTTCATCTATTTTGTGTCCACCAATTCGGATGTTAAGTTTCTCGCTGTTCTCATTTCTGCTACTTCTCATTTCTTTCGCCTTTCTTCGGTTACTTTCAGTCCATGATATGTACTCATTAGCCCGTTCATTCCCTACAGAGCCTGTAATTCCTCTCCACTTTTGCTGACCGTAGCAATGTCATTAGCGAATTTTATCATTAATATCCTTTCATCCTGAAGTTCAGCTCTTGAATCTTTATTTTATTTCAGTCATTATTTCCTGTTTTTCCAGATTGAACAACAGGGAAAAAAGCTATATCCCTGCCATATACTCTTTTTAATCAGAGCACTTCGTCCTTGGGCTTCCACTCTTATTATTCCCTCCTGGTTCTCCTACATGATGTGTATTACCTGTCTTTCCCTATAGCTTACCGCCGTTTTTCGTAGTATTTCGAACGTCTTGCAGCAACTTCCGTTGTCGAACGCTTTTTCCAACTTGACAAATCCTATGAAAGTGTTTTGATTGTTCTTCCTCCTTGCTTTCATTATCAACTACCTTACCATTAACAACTGCCTCTTGATACCATTACCTGTCCTAAAGTCAAACTGCTTGTCATCTAACAAATCCTCAATTTTCTTTTCCATTCTTCATTGTTTTATTCTTGTCAGCAACTTAGATCCATGAGTTGTTAAGCTGATTGTTCGACAATTCTCGCTCTTGTCGGCTCTTGCGACCTTGGGAATTGTGTTGATAATGTCTTTCCGTAAGTCATATGTTTTATCACCAGACATTCTACCCATCAAAGTGAAAAGTCGTCACTTCTAAAAATGGTTTCAGAAATTGCGATGGAATTGTATGTATTCCTTCTGCCTTATTTGATCTTAATTCTTCAAAAATATTAGATTCTGGTTATACTTCCTGATTCCCTATCTCTTCCCTGTCAGTTCAGGTTTCCTCTTCAAAATCATGTCGTCCGAGAAGTCCTTCCCCTCATAAAGCCTTTCTACGTAATCTTTCCAGCTATCCATTCTGTCCTCTGCATTTAACATTGAAATTCACATTCCACTCTTAATGTTACCCCCATTCTTTTAATTTCACCGAAGATTGTTTTGACTTTTCTGTATGTTTCTTAAGTCCTTCCGAAAACCCTTTCTTCGCGTTTTTCATGCAACTATTTCGCGTTAGCTTCCCTGTATTTCCTATTTATTTCATTCCTAATTGACTTTGTTTCTGTATTCCCGAATTTCGCTGTACATTTTTGTACTTTTTCTAGGGTCCCTCAACTGAAGGGTTTCTCCTGTTACTAATTGCTTATTTTCAGTTACGTTCTTTGTACTTATATTTCTCTTTCCAACTTCTGTGATTGCCCTTTTTAGAGATGTCCATTCCTGTTCAACTGAAATGCCTATTGAACTATTCCTTATCGCAGCATCTTTAGGTTCAGAGAACTTCAAAGTGTCTCTTCATCCCTTACTTAGCGCCCTAGATAAAGATCCAAGACGACGACACTTCCGATCACGTAATCATGACGTAACGTTTGGTTATGTCTCCTGCATGTTGCCCAAGCGTTGCCACTCCTAATTACACATCGCGTAACCTGGGGTACCAAGTTGTGTAACCTGAATGCCGGACGGTGTTACCTCATACACTGACATATGAGTTTGCACTAGTTGCAAGTATCTTTTTATCTGCAAATTGCTGGGAAATGCTGTTGAATTTTTGCAGGTGGAATATGGCATTGAGGATATCGTTTGATATGTATGATACATGCCTGTCACTTGACGCCATAGGTTAAATCATGCCGAATACGATAGTTGCCACACCAAAGCATTTCATTCCACACTTCCCACACTATGCGGAATCACTAATTTTCTTTTCGGCAGTACAACCTCAAAAGATATGAAGAGATAGTGACGTAAATTCTACGGAAAACAACAGCACTACACAAGAAAACCTAGAAGGGACACAAACGCAACGAGGTGACCTACTGAAAGCAACATCAAGGCGGATTGGCCCACTGAGTATTGACCATATGCGTTTCCGGGCTTATAAAAATAATTTTTGCTAGTTAGGCGTAGTACTGCTTCATGTAAAAATACGGGAACCCGAAAAACAAAAGATCGACTTATACAATTATCCCTGCAATTGATGCGTACTATGACAACTGTTCTGAATATGTTCGAATTACTGCAACAGTAACGTCTAATTCAGCGTTGTTTCATCAACTCTGCTCGGCGTTCTCAACAAATACACTACGCAACAAAAGAGCAAAGCACCCAGAAAGGGAGGATGAAACGAAATTAAACTTCATGCGTTGAAAGCGTGTGAGGTGTTATTTTAGTGATTACAAAATCCAACCGAATTTTCGCAGACTTGACAGTATGAGCCCACTTACCATTATGAGTGTGTGTGTCATTTGATTCTTGTTGCACTGAATATTGGCACTGGGACTACGTTCACATATAAACTGGTCGCAAAAAATATTCTATCAGTGAGAGATCTGGAGATCTTGCTGGCCTTGGAAGTACCTCATCATCACGCAGACAGTTTATTGAAACGCATTTCATATGTGATCGACCATTGTACTGTTGAAAAATAGCACATGATACTATCGCATGGGGAGCAACACATGACACAGCAGATGTTTGATGTATGTCCGTGCCGGCAGAGCTCGCTCAATCACTACTAGCCACAATATAAAGAGCCATTCCCTATGGCTCCCCAAACAACAACGCCAGCCGTAACAACACTGTGCCTCTACAAAACAAGGTAACAATAAGACACCTCCAGTCATCTGGAGTAGTTGAGAACTCCGATTCGTCAGTGAACACAACGCACACCATTCAACAGAAGTTGATGTCTCCCGGTTGTGGTTCCTCCAAAAACATAGTAGCTTGCGTGTTGGTGCTAATGGAAACCTATACAGGGAACGGTAATGCTCTAGTCTGACTGCTACTAGTGTCCAATCAGTAGTGTGGTCCGCGGAGTCCGTTACTTTTTGTCGGATGGCAGATGCAAGTGTCAGTGGGTTACAACACGGCAATCCTCCCCTGTGGTGGTCAGAGGTGGCCCACTGCCACCCTGACGACGCATATGCCAGGTACCGCGCGCCGCAGGTTTTGAATCCGCGACAGACGGCATGGACATCGAAGACCATTAGAGGTCTCTGCATCTTCGCCCCGTAAGCCGTGGCGGCGCATGACTCCTGACACACGTATAACGTGAGGGCACCATGGTGGCACTTGTGGTCCCATCGACCAATAGCGACGGACCCAATCGTGTATTTAAGCGTCTGCCTCTCGCTCAGCCAGTATCCACTCCATCCTTTTTTATGCCAGTGTTGCTTGGATTTCTGCCCCTCCCAGGTTCTATAAAGCCCTGAGGGTCCTTGAATGCCTTGCACTCACCTTCCGCATCTGCCTGCTTTCCCCCACCTTCTCCTTTTCCTTGAACACATCCACACCCTGTATATTGTCCACTACCTCAATCCCCCTCACTCCATGGTGTCTTCCTTCCTCTCCACCCGCAGCCCATTGCTGCGCCTTTACCGTTGTGCTCCACCTTCTCTCCATCTCCACCTCCTTTCCCAACCCAACTTCCAGCATCTACCCCTCCCAAATGATGATCATCGCCTTGACGTCTACCAACTCTAAGCCCACCTTCCTCCTGCCTCCTCCTCAGGGCTCCTTCTCCTCCCCCTCCCTTCTCCTGAGTGGCTTTTCCCACCTATGCCCCTCCCTCTCCTGTACTCTAGTGTCTCTGCACTCCCTCCTGCCGCATCTTCCCTCTTCATCTCACGCCCCATCTGCCTCCTGCCTCTTGGGGCACCTGCTGATGCCCCTACGATTTTCATTCCACCCCATCCCCTGCTGCACCGTGCTCTCCTCTCCTTTCCATCCTCTCAGGCCTCTCCCTCGGCAGGTACAACCAAGCGGTTTTATTCTTCATTGTCTGTGCTCTAAGTGGATTTAAAGTGTGTTGTTCTGGAGTGCTTTTAATTATGTTGCCAACTTTCAACCTGTGTGTGTGGCTTCAGTGTCTGTTTTGTGCTCTACGAATCGCCAACTGAGTTTTTTAATTGTCCCCTCATGAACATCTCCATGTCAGTATATTAATGCCTCCATTATGTCCCCATACTCTGTTTTATCTCCCCCTTTTTATCGCATTTATATGTAACATTTTATTCTTGTATTAGCTGTCATGTCACTTGCCTGAAGAGTGGCGGATCATACCGCTGACAGCCGTCCCCTCCCCTTAAAAAAAAGCTCAGACAGTCAGTCTGATCCTTGCATGCGTCAATCGACACCTTGCCTACAGACTTTATACAGCAACCCCGCGACCGTTCTAGTTGCGGTTACAACACATGCAGTCCAACATTGGTCACTGTAACATTCAAGTGAGCTATAAATCTACATATTGCGTGGTTTAAGCAGCCAGGCAAATGGAGACCGCCAATACGTTCACTTTAAAACTCTGTCGCAGGTTGATAACGCCGTCTCACAGGAGTACACAGCATCCCAATATTCTTCACAGCGATCACTCAACATCTGACGTTCTTCACGTCCCTTACACATCCTACTAGGACTGTTGACAACATTAATCGATAATAGCACTAATGTACTTTGGTGGGGCATCAGTATCTAATGGTTACTGCTAGTGCAATTGCTTCTCCAAACAGCATCCCTATGAGCAAACCAGTTGCGTGGTTGTTCATACTTTACGTACATGTGCGGTGCATGACCCTGTTTAAAAAGAATGCTCGATGTATTCATAGGGTCAAATTGCGCTTGTCTGCTTTCATGTAGCTGTGATACTGCAGTCAGATGGTCTACGCAGTTGCTAGAAGTGCGAATTAATAAAATATATATAAACACAGAACAAAAGTTAAATGAAATAATATAATAACAAGGATTCTGTTCTAACGTCTGTTATTGATGTAGGCAACAGAGGACAATGTTGAATAATGTTTATTCAAGAAAAGGCAACGCAAATAAACAAGAAGTGGTCCTACAATATTCATTTAAAATACAGACAGAAAATGCCATTCTCAACTGCATTTAAGTTACGTTGACAGCGTCGAGAATGGTACCAAAATCCCCAGGCTAAATAGTCATCAAAGATATAGGAAAACTAAGTTCATTTCATGATCGCAATACCCAAAATATTCACCAGCTCAAAACAGTTCAGAGCTCAACACGACGATCCACAAAGTAACGTAGGCCCTACACAATACGAAGGATATTAACTCACACTCTGTATATCTCAGTTCCATAATGGAAGCAGGAAAGTTAGAGTCCTACTCTGGAGCACATTCAGACCTCTCGAAATACAACCTCTCGAAATAAGTTAGAACATGATAATGGCTGTTCACAGCCCACAATCAAACATCTCCACCATCAAATAGCATTAATTACCAAAGGCAGATCTGGCACATTCCAGAACTCACAGAAAAGTGCCCAGAACCGCTCCCTTGAGCTCTTTACTCGAAAAGCCCCTATCTCCGCTAGACTCCTGTAGTGTTCCGCTACTGTCCGCTTATCCGTTGGCTGAAGGCCGTCCCCACCAAAAACACAATGCTCTTACTTTCTACCAAGATCGTTTGCCTCATCTTGACCACTTCCTGAACTAAATATATTGGAAATTTTTTTAAATAAACAAATGTTATACACATTCAGTCACACTCAAACCCTTCACATAAATGAATAAGCCAGTATTCTTCCACAAGTGTACTGACGATGAAGGACAACAGATTATTGTTAAAATTGTTTAAACAATTATTTAGGCCTGCTTGTCAGAAGTGTCTTTTGGTACTCATTTACAGCCGTGGTGTCAGCTTACATATACACTCCTGGAAATTGAAATAAGAACACCGTGAATTCATTGTCCCAGGAAGGGGAAACTTTATTGACACATTCCTGGGGTCAGATACATCACATGATCACACTGACACAACCACAGGCACATAGACACAGGCAACAGAGCATGCACAATGTCGGCACTAGTACAGTGTATATCCCCCTTTCGCAGATATGCAGGCTGCTATTCTCCCATGGAGACGATCGTAGAGATGCTGGATGTAGTCCTGTTGAACGGCTTGCCATGCCATTTCCACCTGGCGCCTCAGTTGGACCAGCTTTCGTGCTGGACGTGCAGACCGCGTGAGACGACGCTTCATCCAGTCCCAAACATGCTCAATGGGGGACAGATCCGGAGATCTTGCTGGCCAGGGTAGTTGACTTACACCTTCTAGAGCACGTTGGGTGGCACGGGATACATGCGGACGTGCATTGTCCTGTTGGAACAGCAAGTTCCCTTGCCGGTCTAGGAATGGTAGAACGATGGGTTCGATGACGGTTTGGATGTACCGTGCACTATTCAGTGTCCCCTCGACGATTACCGGAGGTGTACGGCCAGTGTAGGAGATAGCTCCCCACACCATGATGCCGGGTATTGGCCCTGTGTGCCTCGGTCGTATGCAGTCCTGATTGTGGCGCTCACCTGCACGGCGATAAACACGCATACGACCATCGTTGGCACCAAGGCAGTAGCGACTCTCATCGCTGAAGACGACACGTCTCCATTCGTCCCTCCATTCACGCCTGTCGCGACACCACTGGAGGCGGGCTGCACGATGTTGGGGCGTGAGCGGAAGACGGCCTAACGGTGTGCGGGACCGTAGCCCAGCTTCGTGGAGATGGTTGCGAATGGTCCTCGCCGATACCCCAGGAGCAACAGTGTCCCTAATTTACTGGGAAGTGGCGGTGCGGTCCCCTACGGCACTGCGTAGGATCCTACGGTCTTGGCGTGCATCCGTGCGTCGCTGCGGTCCGGACCCAGGTCGACTGGCACGTGCACCTTCCGCCTACCACTGGCGACAACATCGATGTACTGTGGAGACCTCACGCCCCACGTGTTGAGCAATTCGGCGGTACGTCCACCCGGCGTCCCGCATGCCCACTATACGCCCTCGCTCAAAGTCCGTCAACTGCACATACGGTTCACGTCCACGCTGTCGCGGCATGCTACCAGTGTTAAAGACTGCGATGGAGCTCCGTATGCCACGGCAAACTGGCTGACACTGACGGCGGTGGTGCACAAATGCTGCGCATCTAGCGCCATTCAACGGCCAACACCGCGGTTCCTGGTGTGTCCGCTGTGCCGTGCATGTGATCATTGCTTGTACAGCCCTCTCGCAGTGTCCGGAGCAAGTATGGTGGGTCTGACACACCGGTATCAATGTGTTCTTTTTTCCATTTCCAGGAGTGTATTATTGACTACACCTTTAATTCGCATGATTTATTGTTATCAATTACAGTTAATATTCAAATAAAATTACTGAAGAAACAGTTAATAAATAACATGAATGACAAAATATAAGGTACTCATGCAGTATTCATTCGCTGTGTAATTATGGAGGAAATAATGTTCTGATAAACATTTGCATAATGAAAAGATTTTATCACGTTTCTATAAATGTAATAAATCAAGAAACAAAATACATACAGATAGAAAGCTTTCAGAGACGATATCTATAGTACAAGCTACTATCTGAGATGTTGTACGTTGAGATCGCATGAAGCATTTAAAAGTTGTCAATTCAGAGGTTTAGTGAGAATACGTCTGTTCGCTGTGAAATATTATCCTCTGTAGTTTTAAAGTTATTGAGATACAGTTGTGTCATTGGCTGTGCCTCATTTTTCTGTGCTCACAGATGTGTTCAGATTTGCTGTAATACTTGACTGCAAATTATTATAGATTCTTGAAGAGCTGTAAGCTAGCGGACTTTCAGCTTGTCTCACACTCCGTAATTCCTTGGAGCAGCACTATCAGCTCGGCGACCATGGGTGCGGTTACCCTTGATGTTGCATCACAGACAGGAGCGCCTGCGGTGGCGTACTCAACGACGAACCTGGGTGCACGAATGGAAAAACGTAACTTTTTCGGATGAATCCTGGTTCTCTTCACAGCATCATGATGGTCGCATCCGTGTTTGGCGACATCGAGGTGAACGCACATTGCAAGCGTGTATTCGTCACCGCCATACTGGCGAATCACCCGGCGTGATGGTACGGGGTGTCATTGGTTACACGTCTCGGTCACCACTTGTTCGCAAGGGCGGCGCTTTGAACAGTGCACTTTACATTTCAGATGTGTTACGATCCGTGGCTCTACCCTTCATTCGATCCCTGCGAAACCCTACATTTCAGCAGGATAATGGACGACGGCATGTTGCAGGTCCTGTACAGGCCTTTCTGGATACAGAAAATGTTCGACTGTTGCCCTGGCCAGCTCATTCTCCAGATCTCTCACTAGTTGAAAACGTCTGGCCAATGGTGGCCGAGCAACTGGCTCGTTACAATACGCCAGTCACTACTCGTGATGAACTTTGGTATCGTGTTGAAGCTGCACGGGCAGCTGTACCTGTACACGCCATCCAAGCTCTGTTTGACTCAAAGCTAAGGCGCATCAAGGCCGTTATTAAGGCCAGTGGTGGTTGTTCTGGGTACTGATTTCTCAGGATCTATGCACCCAAATTGCGTGAAAATGTAATCACATGTCAGTTCTAGTATAATATATTTGTCCAATGAATACCCGTTTATCATCTGCATTTCTTCTTGGTGTAGCAATTTTAACGTCCGGTAGTGTATGTTAGTAGGTGGGAAACAGCACGCTGTAGTCGAGTTTAGAATGCGAATGGTTTGTCCACTCACGGAGCAGCCTCTCTTTCAGCACGGCAATACCAGACCACACACGAAAGCCGCCACTTCTGCAACAATCTGACGCCTTGGGTTCACTGTCTCTGGTCATTCTCCACAGAGTCCCAACTTGGTTTCAACCCATTTTCATTCGTTTCCAAAACTGAAATAACACCTTTAAAGACTTTACTTTCATAGTGACGAAGCGATGCAAGCAGAGGTGAGGTTGTGACTCAATCAACAAAGTCAGACATTCTACTTTGACGGCATCAACAAACTGGTCTCTCGTTATGAGAAGTGTTTTCGTGGCCAAAGCGAGTATGTTGAGAAATAAATCTGTAGATATGAAGAATAACGATGAAGAATGTTAAGAGCATATGTTTTACTTTGTACACTTTTAACAATACTCACGTAAAAAATCGAAGTAATTAGTTTTCAACGTGTATTTGTATGTTCAGAATTGTATCACACGTGGCCGCTCAAGTATCGCCTCTTCATAGAACTTAAAATGCACACTGTGTTTAGCATTTATTACAGCTTCGATACGCCGGTAATCAACGCTACATATCTCTCTTATAGTATTCAGAAGAGACAATGCAATAAAAAAAATTGTGTTCGGATGCCAGAGAACGTTTGCAATAGCTGTGTTGGTAAAAGGGCTCAGAAAACATTTTAGCGATAAAATATCATGATAATTAAAATATTCTTTTTATCATTTTCTCGCTTTTGTTGTCTAACAGCAATCAGTCGAATAACGTTTAACAGAAATTCGAAACGATATGTTGCTTACTCTACATTTATTAGAAATTTACGCACTCTGATCTCATCAGTGAGCTTTTTTGTTCGTATGCTAATGAATAATTACTCTATTATCGTTATAAAAATATGCAATTAATTTACATTGCTGCAGAAATAATAACTCAAGTACCGTGCACATTTTGCTATTAATTATGAAGCAACATTATTTATATTAAATAAGTACACAGTGTTGGCACACACATCGTTATTTGCCCTAGAGCTCAGTTAGATATGAACTGCATAAAAGACACTTATTCCACTCTTCAAATATCTTTGTATCAGAGTATTATTAGAAGCTACTTCCAAGCTCAGAAGTTAGAAAACACGAGGATGGTCTTTTTCTGATTGACAAAAATGTCGAAATTGTCAACGGTAACTAACTGTAAATCTCTGAGTGAAAAGTATTTGACAAACAAGCACGCGTACAATGGAAACTTATGCAAAATCCAGCGAATACACGATCACCTTTCGCTTGAACTACAGATTGGAGTCTTAACGCTAAAATGTCCCAACACTTGGAAACCGTCGCCTGCTTAAAAGTATGATTCGTTGCTGAAGAACACTCGACGCTGCAATGTGCAGATACCAAGCGGTGTAAAGCAAGAAGACGCCAGTCGAACTAGAAAAATTTGCTCAGAGAAACGATAATCGTCTTTTTTAGATGTTGTACTCTTCGAACGATCTTTTACGACACGTCGTTTATCATGCTGTCGATCTTGAGTATTGGTCATTCCAGTCGAATTTCTGACAGTGTGGTATTACGGAGTGATATTTCTAGGGTCATCATGAATCGCAGTGGAACAAATATTTAAGTCTCCGGTAGCTGCGTAATAATGACGTTCAAAGGCAAAATTTGCTTACTTTCTGGTACTATAACATGTCATCTCACTGCCAGAGTTACAACATTTTTAGGAATAACACAGCTGTAAGCGTCGAACAGGAAACAGATTAGGTCTGGTGTTGCAGTTCACTGGTAATTTATTTGGAATTTATTAGCTGTGACGAAGAAAACTTCCGTCATTGAGAGACATCAACTGCTTCCAAATACGAAGAGCGTTCAAAAATAAGTAAAGCAACACTTTTCTTTCTCTGCCAGTTACCATTTAAAAAATTGCGGAATTTGATGTGGGTCATCGTGAAATATTCCCACTTCAACTCCTACGGATTCACGAAGTTCCGAAAGGTTGCGCTGCTGCACGCAGCCTTCAAAATTGAGTCTGTAACAGAGGTGCGTTCCAAGCGGAGACTGTAACTGAGTTGCTTTTGGCGAAGAACCAGAGCATTCCAGGTACTCACAGGCGCTTGTAGTGTGTCAACGGAGACCTGACAGTGTCAACGGAGACCTGACAGTGAACAACAGCTAGGTAAGTCGTTGGGCGAGGAGTCTGCCATCATCACAATATGGTCGTGCAAACCTGTCTGATGGCCGGTGTGCCGGCTGACAGCGCACAGGTGTGTCTCCTGGAATGTTGGAACGTGTGGACACTCTCATTCCAAGTCATCGGCGGATCACAAACACCTTGTTACTCGACTGCACGTATGTGTTGGTAAAGCTGACACAGTCGGCTACCAGTTGGAGTGCTGAAAGGTGTTTGCCTGCTAGGTTCCTCGCAGCTAGAAGACCATAGAGAGCAACGAAGGACCATGTGTGCGGAATTGCTTGCGCGTTACGAGACTGATCGTAACAGTTTTTTGTCGAACATTGTTACAGGCAGTGAAACATATGTTCATCACATCGAACCAGAAACCGAACGGCAATCCATGGACTGGCGAACTCCACCTTTCCTCCGAAGAAAAAATTGAAAGCCGCATCCACAGCCTGTAAAGTAATGGCGATGGTCCTCTGGGATTCTGAAAGGGTTATTCTGTTCGATGAACTCTACATCTACATCTAGATCCATACTCCGGAAGCTACCTGACGGTGTGCAGCGGAGGGTACATTGAGTACCTCTATCGGTTCTCCCTTCTATTCCAGTCTCGTATTGTTCGTGGAAAGAAGAATTGTCGGTATGCTTCTGTGTGGGCTCTAATTTCTCTGATTTTATCCTCATGGTCTCTTCGCGAGATATACGTAGGAGGGAGCAATATACTGCTTGACTCTTCGGTGAAGGTATGTTCTCGAAACTTTAACAAAAGCCCGTACCGAGCTACTGAGCATCTCTCCTGCAGAATCTTCCACTGGAGTTTATCTATCACCTCCGTAACGCTTTCGTGATTACTAAACAATCCTGTAACGAAGCGCGCTGCTCTCCGTTGGATCTTCTCTATCTCTTCTATCAACCCTATCTGGTACGGATCCCACACTGCTGAGCAGTATTCAAGCAGTGGGCGAACAAGCGTACTGTAACCTACTTCCTTTGTTTTCGGATTGCACTCCCTCATGGTACAACGACCAACTCTGAAGTGTACTGTGCTACCCAACGTGTACGTCGCCACAAAAATGCAAACGAACTTCCATTCTCCAAGACAATGCAAGGCCCCGCCCGACGGGGGCTCACAAAAGTTCACTGGACTCTTCTTCCTGGTCCATGCTATGGCCCAGATCTCAGCTCCTTCCGACTACAATTTGTTTGGCCCAATGAGGGATGCACTTCGAGGGAAGCAGTATGTCGATGATGTGGAGGTTACTGATGCAGCAAGGCGTTGGCTCCGAAGTTGTACCTGTGGAGTGGTATCCTGCAGGCATACAGGCCCGCCCAGTAAGGTGACGTAAGGCCATCGCATTGAACATATATTATTTTGAGGAACAATTTTTTGTAGCCAAAACAGTGTGGAATAATATGGTGGATTGGAATCCTGAATAAAATCAACCTACTATCAGAAAAATATGTTGCATTACTTACTGGACGCTCTTCGTATTTCTCTAGTGTTGAGTGAGGACCGAACAAAAGGTTAAATGAACAGAAGAAAGGTCTAAATGATTTACGTACCGGGCAAATCGAGAGCTTGAGGACGAGAAGAAGCGAGTGGAAGTTGCCAGGCCAAGAAAATATTTATTCCAGGGAAAAAAAAATATTTTTTCTTAAATAATACTACACCAAAATAATTAGATTTGAGCAAGTTTAATGCCATGAGAGTTAAAAATAAACACCAGGAACTAATCACGTGCCATACTCGTACTGAAAGAACTGATAAAAACGCGATTTAATGCAGGCAAGTGACATTCAATAAATAGCCTCTGTCACCAAGACTGGACACCACAGTACCTGAGAAACTAGACAATTTCACGCAATAAACTGGCCCTGAATGATAACTACAATATCTAAAAGCCAATTCTTAGCAAACGTGAGAACGAATGAAAGACACATAATAATAAAAACATGAAAGGCAGAACTTCAGATTACAAGCAGAACACTTAAAACCACAGAGCTCTGAATAAATATTTACAAAAACCTGATAATATTACATAAAAGATCAATTTATATTTAAAAACCATATAATAGGCACTAATCAGTATCAGTACCAAATAACAGTACAGTTAACACGTTACGTACGATGACAATACATACATTTCCAGTGATCAGCATCATTTCACTTTATAGTGTGAGGCCATGTAGAGCCAGAACGCACTGCTTTAGCAGGGAAGAAGCCTGTGTTGCTTGACAACAAATTAAAGGTTCATCTTCTGAAACCATAGCAGTGTCTGGCTGTGCAACACAGAACAGCCGAAATAGAATGTTTTAGGAGGTTTCTTATCACAGTGTCTTCTGTGCTTCGCTGTTTGTGCAACGAACGAAAGCGCCAACAGCCAGTTCCTCAGCTGCTGCTACCCTTCGTCTGTCACTAGGCTGCAGCACGTTTCCTCAAATGCAGTACACGTATAAACTTTACATACTTTTCGGCCATTGCAAGTAATTCACATTTACTGTACTGGGACAAAAATCAATGTGCGCGCTTCCAGGGTAGTGTGTAACATCGTTGACGCTGTCTTTAAGTTTATTTGTATTAACAAATCTGTAAGAAATTGCCTGGAATACTTTATTATGGAGATGAAAACTTGTTAATGGTTCTCTGGTGGAGAAGATTTTTTGAGGAATTTTTGAAGGTAATGCATGCTCAAGAACGAAATGTTTGTTCGTTAGAACTAGTAATTCAAGAAAATCGTCATCTTTCAGGTAACTAGTAATATTCATGATTAGCTTTAGTTTTAATTTGATGTCTTTGTTTTCATTATGTCACAACTAATGCAATTATTGTAAATGTCTACAAGTTTTGTACAGAGAGAATCCGTAATTGCTAGTGTCGATAATAATGAAAGTTTAATTTTTCAAGCACGACTTTCTTTAAAGTAAAACCCTCCTCCATCATTCTTACGATAGTTTCGAATATTTTGTCGTTTTTACATTGCTCCTTAAGCCACACGAAGCCACAGATGGTTCCTGACAAGCAAAACATACAATTTTTGTAGTGAGTTGGTTAGTTTTATTTAGCTGCTGCTTCTGCTGATATCAATTTTTTTTTTTTGAGAGCTCAGCACAACACACACTAAACAGCGTCCTGAGCGTCGGGTAAGCTATTTTTATTTCAGCGCAGATCTTGCATACTTGTGAGCTAGCAGTACACAGTCAGTATTTTGCAGGTATTGTACTTATTAAGCAGATTAATTTACAGTAAACAGTGTAAGCTATATTAAACAGTTGTTTTCTACCGAGTTGAGGAGTATTTTATTTCGTGGATATTTCAAGTCAAACTTTGCACTTCATGTTTCGCAATTTTCATAGCTAACATTAGTATTGAATCACAGCTAAACAGTTTCCACTGAGTACACTATTAGTTCGTATTTGGATTTAATTGTATTTACATTCATTATTTCACTTGGATTGAAATTTTGTTTCACGAGACTGTTCACATGTGCAACACACGGCCGACAAACAGTCGACATCGCTCAGCAGCTGAATACGATATCTACAGCACGCTTTACACGAGAGAAAAAAATCTGTATTTTCATACACAGATAACATTTTTGTACAGAGCTTAAACACGTTTCATCCAACTGGCTGGCGTAAACAGCGTGGTTCACGGCGGCTCGGCGTGACTCCAGCACGAAGGCTCTAAACGTTCGGCGTGAACCACAGAGCTCAGAAGAGGTCCTGTGAAGTTTGGAAGATGGGAGACGAAGTCCTGCTAGAACTGAAGCTGTGAGGTCTGGCCGTGGATCGTGCAGGGATAGCTCAGTCAGTAGAGTACCTGCCCGCTAAAGGTAGTTTCGAGTCTCGGTCCGGTACACAGTTTTAATTTGCCAGGAAGTTTCAAGCAGAGGGGCCTTCATCGTGGAGAAGGTCCGGACATCGTGTGCCCAAACCCCACATCCCTTGGGTACTTACCGCGCCTAGCGCACCACCAGTCGCAATGCTGTTTTCTCTCTGGTTTTCTTGTTTACACACTACGTCATCTTGCTTTTCTATCGCGTTTGCTTTATACTTGTTACTTTTCAAGTTAATTATAACCTGTTTATTTTACAACTGCCGACAGCATAAAGCAGAACTTCACTTTGTTTACGTACTGATGGTACAGAAGGGGCTGGCTATACTCGACACACGATCGTTTCAGAGAACACGTTGTACATTCATGTTATAGTCGGAGTGCGTTGCTTCTGTGTATTCTGAGTGTCTGATCGAATCGATAGTCCTAGTGCAAATGTATACAATCGAACCGCGTGTTCACATAGTAAAGTGTTGGTAAATGAGGTAGCTCAGTTTTCAAAAATTGTTCAAATGGCTCTGAGCACTATGGGACTTAAATGCTCAGGTCATCAGTCCCCTAGAACTTAGAACTACTTAAACCTAAATAACCTAACTAACGTTCCCGAGGCACGATTCGAACCTGCGACCTTAGACCTTTCCGAAATATGCGCAGTGTCGTACTTTACTCTGATCTACCACAATACTATGGGCGATAACTGAAAGAACACAAGTTCATTATCAAGCTGTAGCATTTGTCTATACTACGTGGAAAAATTATATTTTCCTATCAGATAGTTTCCTCGAAACCGAATGAGAAGGACTGCATAGCCGAGAACACACTCGGATCCTAAAAGAGTGGTTACTATATTACAGACAAAGATGTAGTTTTTCTTCATCTACAAAAAACATTTTCGTTATGCACATCGGATGACCTGGAGTTTCATTCTGCATTTATCGAGCGCTAAAAGTTGCTTGTGAATCGGCCATTACCTCAGTGATCCTGGGTACCCAGAGGGAGGGGGAAGCTTGACGCATCTCGTGCGCCCCGAAAGCAATTCTATTTGCTTCTATGCTCTGTTAAAGGCTTGCCCGGACAGCGCTCTTAAAAAGGGACAGATGGGGAAATTGCGCACTTAAACAGGATGCCATAGCAACTGCTGCTGCGTTACTGAGTCAAATATGCGACGCAGGTAAGACCTCTATCAAGACGGGTTGATACAAGGCTCAGCAATATTTTTGAACAATGGGTGAGAAATGAAGTCAATCATACACTCTTATTACACGAATGGGCAAGTTTGTAAAACATGTGTTTGAAGAGCAGTAGCAAAGGTAATTTCTGTTGGCAAGTAAAGATTACAAAGTATCATATTATCCAACACATTGGACAGGCTAAGAGTATGAAGTACATAGTACGTGTATGTTACAAAAAGAAAAGCATGCAATGGGAGAGGTGTAAGGGCGTCAGACGTATTAAAGTACTACTCACTGTGAACATCTACTAATTTCATGCGGAAACTATTCACAAAGAATTACTTCCCTTCCACTAATAAAACAAGATGAGTAAACTTTCGAAAGCTTGAATGACTAATGCAGCCGGGGTCAAGGTTTCAGCGGAGGTGTGCAGTGAAACAGGCGAAATTATTTTAGAACCGAAGAACAAGTACAGCGTGGCCTTGACTGATTTACACTCTACGCTCCCTTTCCGAAACAATGAAAAGAAAACGATACATTAACTGCCAGTTGAATGCAGTTTTTGAACCAATCTATCAAACTTACGTTTTACAAAGACGAATAAATGAAAATACTGCATCAGCAGGATCATAGAATTAACAGACAACTGAGACATGGGTCTCTCAATAATTGATCTACTTGTCTCTGCCACATCCTAGAATTTGATAGCTTTTGCGAAGTTCACTGATCACGAGCTACGATTAGCACTGATAACTATCTCTACAATAAATAGATCGTAAGCAGACAACCTCACTGAAAGAAAATTTCTGAAACAGGAGTATCTTTCTGTTCTATTACCTTTTGTCCCATTAGAAGAAAAGCTTTCATTGAGGAGCTTTTCTAATTCCAGTTTTCAACTTAATAAGAGCAATTACTAGTCTGTTCTACAAAAATTTTGGATAGAAATTGTAGCAGTTCTGCGCTCCAATGAGAGACAAGTGTGTATGTCGTAGTCAATATTGTGTTCTCCAACCATTTATTGAACGTAACTTCTTCCACAATACAATAGCTGGCTGTACAATAGTTGTAGAAGTCCGTTGATCTAGCCGGAGATGTGGTTCCTCTCGGTCGGCTGGTACTTCAACCGACCATGCAGTACAGCGGCTTCGGTGACATCGTCTCGGAGACTCTGCTTTAGCGGTTGCCATTAGCACCGGACGAAGACTGGTCTGCCTTTTTTTTTCTTTATTGTTATTTTATACCTATACATAGGTAGGCCAGCAGCTGCGTAACTAAGCCGCTCTTCGGCCACAGACATGAACATAGTACAAGCAGTAAGAGATACAAAGAGACATGGAGGTTAAAAAACAGTAGACAAACAGAGTAAAATAACAGAAGCCGTTCACTGTGGAGCAGTCAAGTTAAAAGCGATTCACACAGCACATAACGGAGAGATACAAAGTAGCACACGTGAACGATGGAGCACGGAACAAGAGACACGGATGCACTAACAGGACGACAAAACACATAAGCACTGCGGCGACAATCTCCGGTGGTTGGTGATGCACTTGTCACACGAGTAAGGCCGGTGACCTGCCAGAGGGAAGGGGCGAGGGTAGGAGGGAATGGGGGAGGGGTTGATGCCAATGGGGAGAGGATGGAGAGGGAGGGGTGGTGTGTGGAAGCCCAGGGAGAGGGGGAGGGGAGGGAAGGGAGAGAGTGTGCCCACAGGATAAGGAAAGGAGAGGGAAGGCAAGGCTCGAAGTTGGTAGGAGGGGTAGATGGAGGGGAGGAGGGCATCATCCGGGAGGGGGAGTTGGCGGAAGCCACCTTGGGAGAGGGTGTGGAGAGTGTGAAGATGGAGAGCAGGTGGGATACAGGAGTACAGGCGCGGCAGCGGGTTGGGGTGGGAGAGGATGGAAGAGACAAGCGGGTGGGGAGGATCAAGCTTGCGGGAGGTGTAGACGATCCGTATCCGTTCTAGGAAAAGGAGGAGGTGTGGGAAGGGGATGAGGTCATAGAGGATCCGCGTGGGGGAAGGGAGGCGGATGCGATAGGCGAGGCGGAGTGCATGGCGTTCAAGGATTTGAAGGGATTGGTAAAAGGTAGGAGGGGCGGAGATCCAGGCGGGATGGGCATAACAAAGGATAGGACGGATGAGGGATTTATAGGTGTGGAGGACGGTGGACGGGTCCAGACCCCATGTGCGGCCAGAGAGGAGCTTGAGGAGGCGGAGTCGGGAGCGTGCCTTGGCTTGGATTGTTCGGAGATGAGGGGCCCAGGAGAGGCGACGATCAAGGATGACGCCAAGGGTCTGCCTTCGACCGGCCGGGCCTATATAGTGAGCTGGAGCCAATAGAAACCTGGCGTAGGAATCCGTGGCCGGATATGTCGCGGCGACCTCTGCAAGGAAAGGTTCCTATTAATCGACTTGAATCTTCGGCGTGTTTACCTGATGTCTTCGCCTGTTTGGCTGTTGGTTTGTTTACCTCATAGCGTGGCTGTAATGCGCTGCTGCCTGCCATTTAGGGGAACCCGATGCCAGACAGTACAGTCAACAAAGGAGTGAAGCGATTTTATATAAGGCTGATTTTGTTTGTCTATGATTTCATTTAACATTCGGTGTAGCCACTTCGCTCTATTCAGGCTACAACAGCAGTTCGTGGGAAAGGAAAGCATACAGCTACATTACGACAAGGTTTCCCAGGGATCCTCCCAAAGTCGGCAGGTCGCTTGGAATATGTGGCGAAGTCCTGAACTCCTAGGCCGTCAATCTGAACAAAAGAAAAGGCACGCCAGAGATAGCTACTGCTTAAGTGCAGAACCAATAACTCAAAGACGTCATTCGAAAATGGCAGTCGACTAAGACATGGGCGTCGCGGGAGGAACGTTGCTTGGTCAGAATCACTCGGAACCAAAATATGAAAATTACCAGCGCAACTTATTTCCGCATGAATTTGTTTGGAAGCTAGGCAAACTGGTCTCAATAAGACATAGCGCAAGGAACGAGTTTTGACGCCAAGTCCCATTGGCTGGAGAACTTGCGACGGACGAAAGAATGGGAGTAAACCAGGATAACTGAAGAACACTTCGGGAGATAGTTCTGTTCGTTTGCAGCCTCGGAGAAGAACGCTTGAAACAGACATTAGTGAGGTACTCGCCAACTGACCTATGACTTATCATACACGGGTATAAAACATTTTAGTCGTATACAGGGGAACAATTCGCCTAATTTACTGAGTTACGGCACAGTATTATTTTGCTTATGAGAAAGGCTCTGTGGAATTTTCGACCACATGCTCGACACATTGGACATTAGTAACCAGCTGAGTATCAAAGGTAGTATCAGTAGAAAACAAAAAAGGTTCTTGACATCTTGATGTTAGAGGACAGTGAGTTGCAGTTTAAAATTAGACATCATCGTGACAGGCAGTTACTAATCTTCGTTCGGCAGCAGTAACAGGAATTAGAACCAGCGTTGCACTCAAGCTGAGCTCTGACAATTACGAAGCGGATGTCAGGCCATGTGCTACGTTCCTGCTAGGCTGGTTAACTTTCACATCTTATCACCGTACTCCCTGCATGCAATAGTGTAATGAATAGTGTAACTACAGGGATGAATGGAACAAAGCTGTGTTTAAAGTTGAGACTACTTCGTGTCTTGACGTCACGGAGTGGACATTTATGAGTGAATCTAGCAGTGAGGAGACTGTTGAACTGCACAGAGCAGCAAAATGTAAAAGGGTGACAGGACCGTTTCTGTTTCCCACACGCATCTGACAGCAAAAAAAAGTGGGCGAATGCTGAATACAACCAACGTAAGGTAGTTGTGTTACAGATCCTTTAAACGCCAAAACTCTTTGGAGTAGTCTTTTGACTATACACAATGGTTACCACAAGAGTCCACTAGAGCACACTGCTCAACACAAATACTGTCACCATTAATAATATAATCTCACCTGGTGGGGCTTTAATGACGAGACAAGAAAAGAACAAAAATAGGCTTTCTACGCTTTGAGGAGTGTGTGAGCTTTGGATTGTGACTGTGTGACATATGGAGAACCGGACCAGCACTGGGGGGCGTGCTTGGGTATCTAAAGTGATTAAGGCGATAGCTCATGACAAGTGGGAAATCCATGTTCGAGTCCGAGTCTGGCACAAATTTTACCTTCCATCAAGTAGCTGACACTAATACGTACTCACCAAGGGTAAATCAACTGCATAGCTCATAACAAGCCACACATTTCTGTAGTCAGTATTAAGTTACGTTTACGTTAGTGTTAAAGGTGACGTCACTGGACAATGGGTGATTGGAAACGATTTGGAGTCCTGGGTATACCCTGTGAAAACCCAGAGGATCGGTTTAGATTTGGCGAACCTTACCTTCCATCATGTGCAGTGCCGATATTTTTGAAGTATGGAGGACGTGTTGTCTTGTAGGGGGTATTTTTCGTGGTTGGCGTGTGGTCTTTTTATTATCAGAACACACAAGTAGATAGGTGATGCCCGTTCTGCAACGGAAACGCCATGGCGACACACCAGTCTGCGTTGTGAGGTGATGACCAGCTCAGCCTTGCAAGCGGCCAGTGCAATGCGTGGCAGAGTTAGACTCGGCAGCCTTTGCCTTCGCTCCACGTTCTGCATGCACATCCAGTCACGACCCCCTCATGGACCCCTTATCATCATCCTGAACAGCTTCTAACTCCAGATCGGGTGTGTATGGAACATAATCTTCGGCATATTGCCTTTTTTCCTACCTTCTTTCCGTGTTTACTCTGGTCCAGTCCTCGCCTCTTTTCCCAGCTCACACCTCTATACGCTTCTGCCATGTATCCCTTGGTCTTCCTCTTGGTGGTCCTTCTCATCTCCATATCGGTTATCTTCTTCGGAATGCTTTTGTTTTCCATTCTCTTTAAGTGTCCATATCGTCTTATGCTCGACGTCTCTACCCTGCTCTGCAAAGTACCTCTTTCACTATTTCCCTTGCGCTTTCATTCCTGACCCTCTCTCTCCTTGTTACTCCGATCCTACTCCCAAAGGACTACACTCCTGAGCCGTGGCTGGCTCATGCTATGCTCTGGATTAAACCTTCGTTGCGATTCTATGTTTAGTCCTCTGCGGTTATCACGATTATGCTGTTATCCTCTCCTTCCGTGGGCGGCAGCAGCGGTGTGTATCGATTTCCGCACCTTGGACTATCTTTGACCTGGCGCTCATAGTTTCCGGCTGGGTGGTGTGCGACCAGTCGGTCGGTTCCGCGGTACATAGTTTGGACGGGGTTGCTGGCGGTCTTTACATGGTGTCGGTGTGTGTGGGGCTGTTACCATTGCTGCGAGGTCCGTGGCTCAATAACCCTGGACACAAAAGTTGACTTTTGATTTAATCTACCAGCAACTCAAGACCACGTTGTGTCGTTTGGAGTTCATTGTCGGCTGTTGGAATATTCCCGCGGGCAACAATGTGGTTTTCAAGTTGAAAAATTGTAGCCACCCTCCGATGGAGTTTCACTGTATTTGGTTATTTGAATTGAAGCGCACCAGCGGAATCTTCTGTCTTGCGGCCGTTAACGTTCCTGTTACCTGCACTGGCCGTTGACGTAAATTTTTTGCAGTGTAGTTTCCTCATCGTGTTGTTGCTGTCTAGCACGGCGTGTAGTTTGACAGTTCCATGTACGATTGTTTGTGGGCGCAAATATCTTCTACGTTATTCCGTTGAACTACCTGTTGTACTCTGGTCGAGTGAAGTAGAAGTTATCTTGTCGGTGGCTCCGTTGACTGTCGGTCGGTTGGGTTGTCGTCAGATCGTGAATGGTTGACCCGGCTGCCTGTCTCACCTAAGCGAGCGTTAGTGTTTTAAGTCTAAGCCGACCTTCGAACATCTGAGCGCCCTTGAATGTACTGCCTTTTTTTATTGTTCTTGTTGTTTGTACTTGTATGGCTTCTAGCCCTTAAGGCGTAAGATTCTTAAAGAACTGTTTCACGTAAGTCCTTTGCAATTATAAAAATTTTAATGCTGTTGAATTTTAATTGTTGAGCCTTCAGCTGATTTTGAGTTTGAGTTGTTTTGCTCTTAAGGCCGTCATCGTAAATTAAAGAACTGTTTCACTTAAGGCCTTTGATATTTAAAAATAATTAATGTTATGGAGCTTTAAGTGTTAGGCCTTCAGCCGATTTGAATTTAACTTGTTTGCTCTTGAAGTATCTGATTCTTTGGGCCTAGCTAAAGAACTGTTTTAAGATAAGGATTTCCTTTTAAATTTCTGATTATGCCGGCGTTTAAGCTATTGGCCTTCAACCGTTTTTAAATTAAAGTGACTTTCATCATTAAAGCTGTGTGTTTTTAAAAAAAAATTGGGTGGCTGTTGTAATATTTGATCAAATAATAAAGTTGTATGTTCGAGTGTAACTGACAGCTCCTTATTTTGGCCCCTTTCCACAATTTAAACTACCTGTGCTGTCATGAGGGTTAAGCTGGGCGACTCAATTTCATATACCTGTAATCCGCCTACATCTCTTTTCTTTACTATCCATGTTCCCGATGCATAGGTCGGTACTGTGAGGTACGAGGGATGTATAAATAATACAACACTGTTTTTCTGAAAGCAAGTTGGTTTTATTCAGGATTCCAATAGAGCATATTATTACCCTATTTTTCACATACTTTTCAATGTGACAACAATACTGGGAGGGCACGTATGGCCGCATGGTACCACTGTTCTGGTCGACATTGGAGCCAACAGCTTTATGCCTTAATAACCTCCCCATCACCCACGTAGTGCTTCCCGCGGAGAGGATCCTTCACTGGAGAAAATGATGGAAGTTGGAAGTTGCGAGATCCGGGCTGTTGGGTGGATATGGGAAGAATAGTCCAATGAAGTTTTATGAGTTCCTCTCGTGTTAGCAAACTTGAGTGAGACCTTACGTTTTCATGGAAAATGACGAGTTCGTTTCGATTTTTTTTTTCTTTGCGACGAACACATTGAATTTCCTGAGAGCAGCACAGCTTTGTGCGACTGGCCGGTATGTGAGAGAATGGATAGGTTTTGGGCAGTCTCGTTGCGATGACGCCTCGCCCAACGACTCACCATGCTTTTGTTCACAATCAAGTCTCCACAGACACTCTGCAAGCCCTTTGAGTTTCTGCGATTACCTTGTTGTCTGATAAAGGAAACTCAGCGATACCTCTTCTTGGAGCGCTCCTCCTTTAGAAACGCCATTTTGAAGGCTACGTATACCTCCGAGTACCTATCCGAATTTCATGAAACTATAGGAGCTGAAGCGAGGATATTGTATGCTGTCTCACAACAAGCTCAGAATTTTTTCAATCTTTATTGACCTTGAACAAAAAATGAGTTGCATTACTTACTGAGCGCCCCTCGCACTATCTTCCACGTATGGTAATTCCTTACTTTTATGTGGGCTGTCTTTGTTCGAAACCAGGCTCCCACCTCTTCGACGGAATGCCTCTCCTGCCTGTGCCCCTTATGCAAAGCGATTCCGCCTGCGCGCCGTCTCCGTTCGCAGCGTTTCTAATTAAGCGCCGCTGCTCTCGCAGTTACGAGCGTACGCGACCGCGATTGCCGATCGCGGCTGCCCAGCTGCGACCGCTACACTCACCTGCACCGCCCGCCGACACTGCCGCTGCTGGAGCCTTCTGCGAGGTGCAGCTCTAGGAGGAGAAACGCTCCTTTGGTTCTCTCTGCATCACACAGTTCAGGCTTATTCACACGTCAACCACACTAACAGTCAATGGGAAAGAAACTACGCCATGCCCCCAACTTTTATTGCACTCAAGTACAGAAAAAGGCATCAAAGTTTTTTGTAAGTACTAGATACTTACCTGAGGTTCCCCTTTTATCTTATCTCAATCTTATATAAAGAGATTTCTTCTTATTTTGCAGCTGGAAAGAGGATGATAGCGTCAGTTCCATCTAGACATATTTCTAGAGACGAATCTTTAATCAAAATTAGTGCAGTTGGCAAAACATTTTCTTGCGTGTATTATTCCTTTCTAAAGTGATCTATTCATTTAATCGTTACTGAAAGTGTTACAAATTAACCTAGAGAACCCAAAAACAGTGCATTCGGTGGTAACAGTCGTTTTCGATTATTTTCTACATCTCATCTTCATCCAACCCCCCGCTTCCCCAAAAAGCAGTGCTAGAGATGCTTCGCAGAATCTAATTTTACTCCTTGTGGTTACTCCAATATGTATAAGTTTGAGTAAAAATGTACCAGGCACTTTCGCTGGGTTCACGAGACCAGTGTGAGAGGCCACTTGATGCTCATGGACGGGGAAGTGTTCATCATATCGCGTTTGAAGCAGTCTTAGAACTGCAGTGCGGGACTTTCAGGCGGTCACTTAGTCAGTGCTGTTCAAATGGTTCAAATGGCTCTGAGCACTATGGGACTCAACTGCTGTGGTCATTAGTCCCCTAGAACTTAGAACTACTTAAATATAACTAACCTAAGGACATCACACACATCCATGCCCGAGGCAGGATTCGAACCTGCGACCGTAGCAGAGTTAGTGCTGTCACGCTAAGTAGTGAGCGTCAGGAAACACGGAAGTAGTCCAAACGATGTAAGTTTCCTAGTCACCACAGGCGACGTTCTTTGAGAAATGAAATGATTGTATGACATTATTGATTGGGGACAGTCCATCTGGGGTTGCCCGGCTGCCAAGTCTTTAGCCTGACGCCATTTCGCGAGCTGTGCGTCGATGATGATGAAATGCTGATGAGACCACACACAGCCAGTCCCCGAACGGATAGAATCTCCGACTCGGCCAGAATTTTATGGTCCGTAGGCAGCAACTTAACCAATAGATCACATGAGCTGAGAGTGGCGACGGTACACGGTAACTTCACACTACCCATGACTACCTGATTTGTCACACGCTCCCTCCATGCTATGCCTAAATATTTCATAAGCATCGCAGATGAAAGATGTCGATCGTATATTTAGCGTATGGTGTCCAGGTCTCAGTACCGTACATGAGAGTTGAGAGTGCTCACCAAACAAGCTTGACAGACGAGTATTCTTGTATTCACCGTAAGGTTTCTGTTTTTCCGTAGCCTTTACGGAGCCTACCCGAAGTGTATATCCGTCCATACATGCAAGCGGAACATCTGCGCCAGGAAGGGCCAGTACCTAACTGACGGATGCTGTCCAGCTCGAAGCTGGCGGTGACTGGCCAGCGGACCTACGATGACCCCTCACACTGTTGATAGACACCGCTGGCGCCTGCACTTAACTGTAATTATTTTTAACTTATGAAATCAGGATTACAGTTTTACGAAATAGAGATTATAATACGAGGAATAAAGACCTTTTGAAAATAGTTCAGTTTTGAGATCCAGATACTACTGAGCTTTTTTAACCCTTAGAAAATATCATTTTACCCCTCATGGGGTAATTACTCCCAGATTGGGAACCATTGAATTTGAGCCAACTGTCTATGCTATCTCTCGGCATAACGCTCCCATGTCTCTCACGCCAATGGTTCACCTTTCTCAAAGCCTCAAATACGGCGATAAACTGCACGTGCACGCTCCGTGTGCGATCTATGCAGCGATAACCACTGAAAAGTTCCAGTACTGTTAGACACGTCCAACAGCCGCTAAGCACTCCCACCATTATTCATCTGTAGTGGTGGCTTCCCCTGCACTTAAATCAAAGAAGATAAGCTCGCAAGAGGATGACTTTTAAACAAACACACTTCATTGGCATAGAAATGTTGGAGTATCATAATGATCGTGTTCAGTTAACGTGTTCGTGGTTTAACACTTTCCATTTTCGTCAGCATATATAGGGTAAACCAAACTTCGCACGCCGTTTCTTTGGCGACAAGTACCCTATAAATCAAGGTTCTTTTCTTTTTTTTACACAGAACGAAACAGTTCTTGGTCAAATACGACAGAAATATTAAGAGTAATAAGCAGTAGAAAATAAACGGCATGTTACAGCATAGAAATGATTATGAAACTTATCGGTGTGATGATATAATTTGTCGGCAATAACGGCCGGTTTTCATAATTTGTCAGTGATATTTTTTTAATAAAACATCCATTGTCTTCAAAGCAGACGCTGAAAATTATCTACTTGCAACTTCAAACATTTAGCGGCTCCTTGTATCACACTTCCGCGAGCCCTTCTCAGCATACATCACACTCCTGACTGGTTTGATGCTCACCGCCACGAATATCTCTCCCGTCAAAACCTTTTCGCACCACAGTAACACTTGCAACCTACGTGTTCAGGTATGTACTGGATGTATTGCCATCTCTGTCTTCCTCTACAGCTCTCTCTACTACCATGAAATAACATGAAAATTATTCTTTGGTGTCGTGACACTTGTTTTTCATCCTGTCCATTCTTCTTGTCAGTGTTCTTCATATATTCCCTTCTTCGCCGATTCTGCGAAGAACCTCCTCATCCCTTACCTATCAGTCAACCTAATTTTCAGCACTATCCGTGATTGCTACCGTAATGTACTCTGCTCCAAAGATACATTCTCAGCAATTCCTACCCCAAACTGTCGCCATTGTTGGACACCAGTAGACTTAGTTTGGCCAGGAATTCCCTCTTTTCCTGTGCTTTTCCTGTCCTCCCTGCTTCGTCCGTCGCTAGTTATTTTACTTCCAACTTCGTCAACTTGGTCCCCACCATTTTGATGTTAAGTTTCTCGATTTTGTTTCTCTTTTTCTGGTTTACGTATTCCCATACATATTCTGTACTCATTAGACTGTCCATACTATTCAATGGATCCTGTAACTCTTCACCTTCACTCAGGATAAACGTCATCATCGAATCTTATCACTGATATCCTTTAACCATGAAGTTTAACCACAGTCTTTAACTTTTATTTCCATTACTGCTTCTTCAATGTTCAGATTGAACAGTAGGAGCTAAAGGATGCATCCCCATCTAACACTCATTTTAATCCCGGTACTTCCTTCTTGCTCTTCCAGTCTAATTGTTCCCTCTTGCTTCTTGTACATATTTTATATCAATCGTTTTCCCTATAGTTTACTCCGATTTTCCTTAAAATATCGAATATGTTACACAATTTCATATTGTCGAACTATTTTTCCTAGATCGACGAAACTTATCAGCGAATCTTGGTTTTCCTTGAGTCTTGCTTTCACTATCAAGCTCGAAGTCAGAACTGTCTCTCTGGTACCTTCGCCTTTCCTAAACCCAAACTGATCCTCATCTAACAGACCCTTAAAATTATTTTCCAGTCTTTTGTACATTATTCTCGTTAGGAGTTTGGATACATGAGAGATGAAGCTGGTTGTGCGATAGTGTTCGCTCCTACATGCACTTGCTATCTTTAGCATTATGTGAGCAATATTTTTCCGAATGTCTGACGGTACGTCGCCAGTCTCGTCGCTTCTACACACCAAACAGAAGAGTCGTTTGCCGTGTCTCCCACTCATTTTAGAAATGTCGACGTAATGTTGTCTGTGCCTTCTGCTTTATTTGATCTCAAGTCTTCCAGAACTCTTTTAAATTTTGCCTCTGATAATGAATCAGCTATGTACTCCTTATCGGCTAGTGTTTCTTCTTCCATCAAGGGGCAAACGTAGACTGCATGCGCTGTTTGTCTTGTTTGGAAACAATCTTGTACCATTAACTCATACTTCCCACTGTTCAAAACAATAGTCACCACTTTACTCTTCCAGGCAAATTCCGCAATGGTCCCTTTGAAAGAGCGCGGCCGATTTCCTTCCGCATCCTTGACACCATCCCAGTTTGTGCTACGTCTCCAGTGACCTCGAAGAAGTCGGGACTTTAAATTCAATCTACCTTTCCTGTCCTTTTACTTGACTGTTCGCCCACAAGCTTGCGGCCGTTACTGCTCTGTTCTGTCTTTAGTTTTGCTGCTGGATGGATAGATTAATTGCTGAATATCTGGCTGATTATGCACGTCCTCTATGGATTCCTTTAAGAGTGCCGCAAGGAACTCGACGAGGAGACTGTCCCTGCAGTCGAAGATGACCGCCAATTGTGTGAAAAGATTTGAATTTCTTTAGCGAGGGAGATATGGGATGCTTTCACCGTTCGCTTTGCCATTTGCATTCGGGCTCTAAATCGTTGCACCACGTGAATTGGACGTCGGTCTCAGTCGGACGAGGAAGTGCAGCAGTGGGTGTGGTTGTGGATGTGTCACTAGCCGATCGCGGTCTACAAGACAAGAACTGACCGTGTCGCCTCTCAGTGCGACAAATGTGTTGACGCATGTAGTGATTACTTTTGAATTCCGTGGGCTCGTTGTAGTGAGTGTTCGGTTTTCATTTCACTACAGCTCATACGTAATGAGATTCTGTGCCAGTGTCATAAGATCACCCACTCATAACGTATCGTGAATGTGACCACTACGTTTCCCTGTTTCTAGTCGCGGTTATGCGACAGCAGTTCTGCCTCTTTGTGTGAGATCAGTCCCATCTCAGCAGACTGAGAAAAGGAAGGTAGATTAGGTTTTATGGTTCCGTCGATAAGAGGGATCACCAGCTTGCAAAGGATAGGACAGGAACCACCGAAACTTTTGCCGCGAGTGGTTTGAGACTTCACAGAAAATCTGGTTGTTCAGACGGAGATTTGAACCTCCGAGCCCTCTGAATGAGGGTGAAGGCAGCCTGCAGCCGTCTCTGTTCATGGCATTCCGCTCTCCTCCATAACTGCATGAAAAATCGACATTTAGATCTACATATACATATAGATCGATACTCTGCAAGACACAGTAAGATATATGGCGGAGTATCAGGACTTCTGATCAGGTGAAAACAGGTTACAAATAAAAAATGAAATAATCTTTTTGCAAGAGTAAATTTAATAAAGAATAAGAAAATAGGGCTGCGTGTAAACTACTATGAACAACATAGCGAACGCGTTATCGTAGCCAAAACGGAGTAGTAGAAGCGCCAACTAGCTCCGCAGTTGACGAAGAGATTGAGAGATATATGACGAGATAAAAGAAATTTTTATAGTTAAGGGAGACGAAAGTTTAATTGTGATGGGGGCATTGGAATTCGATGGTGGGAAGAGGAAGAGAAAGAAAAATATTTAGTGAATATGGACTGGGGGAAAGGAAAGAAAGAGATAGCCGCCGGTAGAAGTTTGCACACAGTGTAATTTGACCATTGCTAACATTTGGTTTAAGAACCATGTAAGAAAACTTTATACGTGGAAGAGAGATGGAGACATCCGAAGGTTAACTATATAATGGTAAGACATAGATTTCGAAACCCGATTTTAATGTGTAAAGCATTTCCAAAGGCAGATGTCACTCTGACCACAATTCATTGTTTATGAGCTGAAGATTAAAACTGAAGAAATTTACAAAATAGGTAGGTAATTGAGAAGATAACACATGGATACGCTGAAACAGCGAGAGATCTTGGAGAGTTTCACAGATAGCACCAGGCAACAATTGACTAGAAATATTGAAGGTAGTAAAGAACCAAATACGTAGAAACATAAGCCTAGTAGAAATCCTTGATAACACAGAAGATATTGCATTTAACCAATAAAAGAAGAACACCATTTGGAGTGCAAGATATATGAGACAGGCGAAATACCCTCAAACTTCATGAAGAAAGTCATAGTTTCAATTCCAAAGATAGCACGTGCTGACAGATCTGAACATTACCGAAGTGTCAATTTAATAAGTCATAGCTGCAAAATAGGAACACGAATTCCTTGCGGAATAATGGAAAAACTGACAGTAGTCGACCTCAGCAATGGTCAGTATGGTTTCCGAAGAAATGAGGGACACGCGAGGCAATACTGACCTTACGGCTTCTCTTAGGAGATAGGTTAAGAAAAGGCAAACCTACGTTTATAGTATTTGGAGACTTAGTGAAAGCTCTTGATCATACTCTGAAACTCTGGAAACAGCAGGGCTGAAGTACAGGGAACGAAAGGCTGTTTAAAACTTGTACTGAAACGAAACGGCACTTATAAGAGTCGAGGGGCATGAAAGGGAAGTAGTAGTCAATATGTACACTGAAGCAGTGAAGCAGAGCAAAGAAAAATTTGGAGTAAGAATTACAGCTTAGGAGGAAGAAATTAAAGCTTCGAGGTTTTTGCCGTTGACATTGTAATTCTGTCAGAGATAGCCAGGGACTCTGAAGAGCACTTGAATGAAATGGATAGTGTCTTGAAAGGAGGGTATAAGATGAATATTAACACAATCAAAACAGAGATAGTGGAATGTAGTCGAATTAAATCACGTGATGTTAAGGAAAACAGACAAGAAAACGAGAAAATGAAAGTAGTAGATGAATTTTGTTATTTGGGCAACAATGTCAGGGACGATGATCGAACTAGAGAGGATATAAAACGTAGACTGACAATGGGAAGAACAGTTTTCTGAAAAAGAGAAATTTGTTAATAGCGAATACAGATTTAAGTGTCATGAAGTCTTTTCTGATGGTATTTTTGTGTAGTGTAGCCTTGTACGGAAATGAAACATGAAAACAGTTTGGACAAGAAGCGAATAGAAGCTTTTGAAATGTAGTGCTACAGGAGAATGGTGAAGTTTAGATGGGTAACTATTGAGAAGATACTGAGTAGAATTGGGGAAACTAGAAATTTGTGTTATAGCGTTACTAAAAGAAGGGATATGTTGATAGCACACATTCTGAGACATGAAGGAATCACCAGTTTCAGTTTACCGTTGTAGGAAAGTCCAGTGTGGGGGGGGGGGGGGGAGGAAGCGGGGCGAGATGGGGGGGGGGGGGATAAAAACCTTAAAGGAAGACTAAGAGATGAATATGGTAGCGGATTCACGCGGATGTTGGTTGCAATAGTAATTCTGAGATAAAGAGGCTTGAAAAGGATGCAGTAGCATTTAGAGCTGCATCAGATCTATTTTCGGATTGAAGATCACAACAGAATTGATTTATACGTGACCGTCAGAGTTGATATACCTACACGACGTGTTGTGCTCAAATTGTTCATCTCTAACATTGTAATTTGCATCTACAAATATACTCCACAAGCCACCGTATGGAGCACGGCACAGGTTACTTAATACCACTACTAATCATTTTCGTTCGTGTTCCACTCACAAACAGAGCGACGTAGAAACGACTTCCTGTATGTCTCCGTACGGGACCTGATGTCATCTATTTTGTCGGCTTGGTACTTACGCGAAATATACGTTGGTGGCAGTAAAATCGTTCTGCAGTCAGTTTCAAATGCCGGTTCTCTAAATTTTCTCAGTAGTTTTTATCGAACTTTGTTCTTCCTCCCGAGATTCCCATTTCAATTCCCGAAGCATCTCCGTAACATCTGCGTATGGATCGAACCTAGGTGTAACAAAACTAGCTGCCGTCTTCCTTTAATCCGACGGGGTGGAGATCCCACACACTCGAGCAGTATTCAAGAATGAATCTCGTTAGTGTTTTATACGCAGCTTCCAAGAGAGTTAAACCACAGTTTCCCAAAATTCTCTCAATAAACCAAAGTCGAGCATTCGCCGTTCCTATGACAGTCCTCACATTCCATTTGATATCACACTGCAACGTTACGCACAGATATTTAATTGACGTGACTCTCAGTAGCTCACTACTTATGCCGTAATCGAATATTTCCAGATTCTTTTTTCTACTCATCCGCATTAAATTATATTATAAAGAACGAGCTTCACTCCATCAGTCCAAATAGAAACTTTATCTAAGACATCTTGCAACTCTGTCTAAGATATCTTGCACAATTACTCGAGGCCGTACACCATAGCATCACCAGCAGACAGCTTCAGATTGCTGCTCACTCTGCCTGTCAGATTATTTACGTCTGTATACAATAGGAACGGTGCTATCACACAATTACATAGTTCTTCCTCTTTGTTAAGCGGAATTACGTTTATCCACATTTAAAAAGACCTACCACTCATTGTACCGAGTTGAAATTTTCTCCAAGTTTCCCTCTAATTTCTTACTGTCGTCCAACGATGATACTGTCCTTTACACCACTGCATCGTCAGCGAGCAATCCTCTCTCATAAATCGTTTATTTGTGTTGAGAACACTGGAGCTCCTATTAAGCTTTCTTGAAGCATGTCCGATGCTACATTCGTTTCTCTGAAGCATTCAGCAAAGACACCAAGTGATTATATCTTCTTTAATAGTCCATAGTGTGGTACAATGGCTAACGGATTTCGGATATCTAGTCAGACGTTGTCAAACTGTTAACCTACATCTGTTGTTTGCTAGATGTATATGGATACAGCAAGATATGTTCCACAAGAGAGCCGAGTTTCTTGTCAGAAAGTGTGAGTTTTCACGGAACCGGATACTACCGTAACTTTAGGTCTGAAGCTGACGCAAAATCTCTGGCAGTGTCGAAAAAAGTACGACGTTTGTTTTAGACAGGCAGACGTTCCTGTTATCTTTTGCGACCTAAAACTCAACCTTTTGCTTTAGGCAGAATTTCCGCAGATTGGATTACAACTCAGAGAGTTGAACGGCGTGAGCTCAAAATTACATTTTGTAATTTACTCACGAGGCTCGACATTGATAGAGGCCGTGTATGTGACATGTCATTACCATTGCGACGAAAGGAAATTCTTTCCTCTCATTTTTATGATATTTAAACGCCAGCCGGGCGTATTTGTTGGAACTCAAAGCGACAGTTAAATGCTTTGCTTAAAATCCAAAACAGGTAAAATGTCTTTCACAAACGGACAACAGACAAGCTATAACCTCCCCCTGAACGATTAATCACCCGTAAAAAGAATTCCAACGAGGACAAAGAGCGACAAATGTAACACAGAAATAACATTCGAAATAACTTTTACAAATTTTACTTCTGAAGGCAGCATCTTTAAACGTAAAACAATGTTTTCCAGTCAGTGTCCCTTCTCCAGTATTTTATTTATTTTAGTTTTATTCGGTTTCATATCTGTCTCAGTTTGTCAACGTCACAGAAGACGACATCACGTCTCCAAAATGCAGTAAAAGAAACCATAATGGAAATTCAAGGAACAACGAGGCAAAGTGAAAAGAACACTGAAGGAAATAACAATAATAAAGACAAGCATATGAATTTATCTGATCTTCAAATTGTAAAAATAATATGATGCATACCGATACTTGCCCCGAATGAACTGGGCAATATAAGGAAAACCCAAATCAGCATATCCTGATAAGGTAAACTACAGGGAAGCTTTTTACATAAACAGGCTATACACTTTCCAATGTATTTTACTGATTTCAATCACTATGAGAACGTAAAATACTCATATACAGGGTGGAAATTTTAAGTTGACAAACCAGAATAATTCGAAAAATAAGCTTCACATGAAAAAATATGTAGAGTCCGCAGATGATTATTTTCGAGGAGGACACCTTCTGGTGCTAAAATTAGTCTGTGGGGCGGAATGAAACTTTAAAATTTCAAATTGGGACATACATTTTCATTGCAGAATCAGATTATACATAAAAAACTACACACATTTTGTCCTAAACATTTGTTTTGATTCTTGGTAGTTGGCGCTGTAATCCAAGAAAAATTCATGTTCTCATTTTTGCATGTAAAATGGTTACGGATAAATAAAAATACTTATTTACTTTGTATATTTTGATTCGCTAAAACTAAAACTCTCCTTCTCTCCCCATAACGTGGGGTCTGAGAGAGAGGGATTAGAGTTTTACAAATGTTGACCCAAATTTTAATTTTTTCCGCATATTCGGATAAGTTTTGTTTGTTTCGTGGTCATGACGCCAAACTTTTAATTATATAAAAAATCATCTGAGTAGCTCACTAACTAACCAAACATCCTACTTACTAACGAGTGAACTTATTAACTAAAAAACTAACTGACTCGCAAACCAAATTTTTTATTAGATTCGGAGTAATCACTCTTTTGTTGAGAAGTCTCACAACTGGGATGTTTGCTTGATTTGAGTCTTTTAGTTCCGGGTGGTAAAACGTAGAAAATGACATTCATAAATTTATTGACTTAATTTATTGATTTATTTATCCGTAACCATTTTCAACGCAAAAATGAGAACATCGATTTTCTTGAATTACAGCGCGAAAGAATCAAAAGAAATGTTAAAGTCAAAATATACGTTGTTTATGTATGAACTGATTCTGCAATAAAAAAATGGTGGTTCCCATTTGAAATTTAAAGTTGCCTCCCGCCCCACCCCCAGGGGGCTGAGTTGGCGGGATAGTTTTAGCGCCAGCATATGCCCACTCGAAAACAATCAACTTTGGATTCTACACATTTTTTCGTGAGAAGATTATTTTTCGGCTTATTCTGGTTTGTCAACTTAAAATTTACACCCGTATAAACACTACTGTCTTCCATCCATTTCATTTCACACTCATATCCTCATAATACAATGAAGGAAGCCAAAAGTATTTCTGCAGGAAAAGCCTCCTTAGATGCTATCAAACAAAAGTTGGAATCTTTTCTACTGGAAAAATGTTCCTATTTTCATACTGAAATAATTTAGATCTACATAATTACGCCATTAATTTAAAATAATGGACCAGAAGACGAAACATTTCACTCTTTTGTACACTAGATGGCAAACACGGCAACACTTCGCAACTCTAAATATGGAAGGGAACTGGATGTACGTCCCAACCTTCTTTCTCCTCTCTCTGTCCATCTCCTCCTCCCACCCCTTCTCCTCCCGCATCCTTCTCCCCATATCCTCCCCCTCTCTTTTTGTCCACCTCTTTCTAATGCCTTTCTATATCCGAAAACTCGATCCCCTCACCCCAAAGCCACGATAATCTTGTCTTCCTCCTTTACTGGGAACTGAAATCGCTTAAAATGAACCAATAAATCGGTTCGACTCTTCAGCTGCTACTGTGAGGACAATAGCTTCAATGAAAGTACCTCACGTACCCTTATTCTGACAATGGGAAGGACTACATAATTGTGATGACTCATATTTTCTGTTAAAACAGCATACTGGTGACTGTACAATTTCAGTTTAAAATATAAGGAAAAAATATATATGTGGGAAAAAGTACTTTGTGTATTGGGTTTCAGTGGTCTACTATCGTAAATTGTTTATAAAGACTTTCTAACTACACCTAAAGATATGCGAGAGAGAATTCAAACGGTCAAATGGCTCTGATCACTATGGGGCTTTACATCTGAGATCATCAGTCCCCTAGAACTGAGAACTACTTAAACCTAACTAACCTAGGGACATCACACACATCCATGCCCGAGGCAGGATTCGAGCCTGCGACCGTAGCGGTCGCGCGGTTCTAGACTGAAGAGTCTAGAACCGCTCGGTCACACTGGCAGGCGAGAGAGAATTGTCGGAGCATGTACTTCGATAAGTGCCGAAGTGATAAGTAATACCACTCAATCAATGATAGGAAGACACCTTCCGTAAATGGACGTTCATGTCACCTTTTTGATCTTCCTTGCCTTTCAAAGACCTTACTGTTACACATCATTGGATTCGTCACGATAGCCGCTATCAGAAAACTATAGCATCCTATTTAAAAAAAAAAAAAAAAAACAAAGTTGACCATACCTCTGACGGGACCCCACCTAGCAGCCAAAAACCAGCGTCATATTATGTTCCCCGGTATCCCATGCAACATTTGTCCCACGAACTCATCAACTACTATAATACTTTCGGAGTTATTCAAGGTGGTAATTAGTGGCACACCCCGTATATAGATATTATGGATATTACGTGCCTTTTGTGCTGGTCATAAAATATGGTAATAAAGCAGCAGTAACTGGAGAAAGGTCCTCACCGCGCACTGCTAGGCCCCTATAAGCAATGAAAGCCTACGAATTAATAATGCTGTTTGACACCTTAATTACATACGTAGATTCATAGTGATACCACATACGAATGTATGCAAAAATGGAAGACTATTTAAAAATGACAACTGGACAGTATGTGTACAATACAGACAACCGGTTGCAAAAAGATTTTACTTTAACCTTGTATCGACAATGACTATTTGTGACTTCATGAGAACAGTTACTTAAAAAGAATACAAAACCACTAACACTGGGAAAAAAACCAAGAGCATATGATTATTATCAAACAGATTTATGACGAGACAGTACCCATATGTGCTAACAGATGAACAGATGCTACTCAAAATATTTTTGTAACGTAAGCAGCTGATTTCTTCGACTCTTAATAGATGGCGCGAATTGTTTTATGTCCGTGCTGAAACAACCTCTGCCTGCGAGCCTCATAGTTTGACGCCACTTCGAATGCCTGTTTACTCTTACAGCCCTCACCGGCATATGGTGTGCTAAGCTATGTAGCTATGAGTTTACGGAGAATTACCAATTTGATGTCAGGCGTAATTTCTGTAATTTCTTACGTGGTTTAAATATGATCTTTGTATGGAACACTTTATATGAGGAGAGCATTTTTCTCCAAACTCTGTTCATCTGTTAGTATACGTAAGTAAAATCTCCTCATCAATCTGTTTACCATAATAACCATCTATTCTTCGTTTTTCTCTTTGTTAATGGCTTTGCAATCTCGTTAGGTAAATGTTCGTATTTTGTGATGCAGACATCCATAGCCGATATCGGAACCATTTTGCAACCAGTTGGCTGTATTATACTAGTCATGTTCCTGTACGGATTCTGCCTCACAGCGGGTGGACAAACATCCCCACTTGGAGGCGGAGATAAAAGATCTTTGACAGTATAGGTTTCAGCGATTGAAAACACACATAAGAACACACACCAAGCAAGTGCGAATATAGTGGCTGTATTAGTGGTACAGTGGCAGTGATCCATCAGCATCGATCCAGCCTCAACGCGTATTCAGGCTTGATGTACTCGAGGTATCTCTGGACGGAAATTCCCAAGGGAGCTGGAGCACCACACGTAGTTGCACATAACCCTTCGTGTTCAAGCAGTTTGGCCAGAGTCATCCGCAGTAAGTGCCGATATTCCTCTGCTGTGAGGCGGTGAGGAAGGACGTGCGGTTCCAAGAGATGGTCAGCAACGAACCCAGCCCACACTTTAAGACAAACCGGAGCTGATGGTTCGCTGTCACTAAAACATTAGTTCAGACACAAAATTCCCATTAGCCTGGTGCGTTTTCATGTGTGCTTTTAATCATTGGGATCTTTCATCTCTACCTTCAGTTAGATGTACCTCCCTTGAAACGCGTTTTCTGCAAAATTACTCGTAATATATAGATACGTTACAATTACTGTTCCCGATCAAGTTTAAAAGCAGTTGATATGTGGTATTTACTAGTATTAAGGAAAATATGGAAGGGAGGACCCACCAATGTAACTTTCTTTTCACACAACCTGCTTATTTGACACTATATAATCATAAATTTGTATTCTTTACAAATTAACAAATTTGTGAAATGAATAAGCTTTTACAAGAGAAATCAAAACAAGAACAATTTGACAATAATTAGAAAGACCGGGACCTGCAACCCGCCCCCTTATCGGGTGAAACAGCGGTGTTTATTACCGCGCTGGACACAGTTTCTCTTATTAAAGGCCTTCAGCAACACATGCAAACATAAGTAATATTGATGGCAAGAATATTTCAATTACTCACACAGAGGACATAAATTTTTATTTTATTTTATTGGAAGCTGTTTGTAGTAAGGTTTGGGGTTAAGATGCGCGCCGATGCTTAAAGGTTAAACAAATTAGGAAACGATTATGACAGTGATAAGGCTTTCCTCAAAGCGAGCAACCCTTTCATTTCAATCAGCAACAAGGTGCAGCTGCATCCCAGTCCGTCTCTTTTTGACAAATTTATTCTGACTAGAGCCCTGGCTGTTAACGTGTCAAAAGTTAAATTGCTTCCCAGTTATGAAGGCCGCTCTGAAGGAACGTTTTAAAACATTACCTGTGAGCGCTTTGTAAGCATATTTTCATATCGCTGGCTTAGTTGTGGAGTAGTTTTGCGGGCAGAGCGTTTTGCAGAGTCGAGCACGGGATCCGGAACTATTGTGTTGTGGGTAGCTCTGCATGTGAGAAACATTGTTATTATGTAAGTTCGAGTGTTGCTACAATTGCTACTATAGTGAAGTGATGAAATATGGAAGTGATTCAAAGGAAAGTGCGTAATGATGTAATTAAAAATGAACAGTGTCACCGATAACGTATTTTTGTATCCTCTCGTTGCGTGCCGCACCGTACATCAATTATCCGCGCTGTGTTCGGCCTCTCAGAATGAACTAATGTCGATCAGCAATATAGATTACCACGAAAGACAGCATTCAAGCGCCAGTGTCTTGTAGTGAGCGTGAGAACGTGCGTTCGGTCATTGCGTTCCGCATCATCATAATCAGTCGTGTCGCGACGGTTACGCTGGTACAAGTGAGAACTGAGAAAAATTAACTTTATGAACAGTGTTGTATCATTATCATTGTCAAGGAGGAGTGCTATTAAATATCTTTGTATGCGTGACGAGCGTAAGAACTTCCGTTCGATCATTCGGCCTCCACATTTTCAACAATCACCCGCGTCGTATCGGTTACGCTCGTCCAAGTGATATTCTGCTCAGATAAGCATCAACAATGCTAATTGGGGTAAACAATTATGATTTAGAATATAAACATTACAATCCACCACTTTCTTATCGTCCTAAAATATAGTTGTTCATATCAGACGTAGGGCAGTGTTGCGTTTGATGTTGACTGGCTCCCCTAAGTCCGCTTGCATATTTAGTTACATAATTTCAGGCAAGCCAGCAGCAGTGTGGAGGAGAACAGTACGACCGCCGCGGGATTATCAGGTACGCGGTGTGGACAGGGCGCGAAACGAGAAGCGACAACCCCCGCCATTTGTATCCCCGGGCGAGTTACAACTTTTTACAACAGAATTCACTCGGGGGAACAACAAGATCCAGTTAAAAATACACAAATAATGACCCGGTCTTTCAAAGACTTGAACGCACACCTTAGTACAACAGGTAGTTCAGATTGTCTCAAATCCAGTTACAACCAAGGAATTGAACCGGTTAACATCAGAACAAATTTTCAAACTACACTCCTGGAAATGGAAAAAAGAACACATTGCCACCGGTGTGTCAGACCCACCATACTTGCTCCGGACACTGCGAGAGGGCTGTACAAGCAATGATCACACGCACGGCATAGCGGACACACCAGGAACCGCGGTGTTGGTCGTCGAATGGCGCTAGCTACGCAGCATTTGTGCACCGCCGCCGTCAGTGTCAGCCAGTTTGCCGTGGCATACGGAGCTCCAACGCAGTCTTTAACACTGGTAGCATGCCGCGACAGCGTGGACGTGAACCGTATGTGCAGTTGACGGACTTTGAAAGTGGGCGTATAGTGGGCATGCGGGAGGCCGGGTGGACGTACCGCCGAATTGCTCAACACGTGGGGCGTGAGGTCTGCACAGTACATCGATGTTGTCGCCAGTGGTCGGCGGAAGGTGCACGTGCCCGTCGACCTGGGACCGGACCGCAGCGACGCACGGATGCACGCCAAGACCGTAGGATCCTACGCAGTGCCGTAGGGGACCGCACCGCCACTTCCCAGCAAATTAGGGACACTGTTGCTCCTGGGGTATCGGCGAGGACCATTCGCAACCGTCTCCATGAAGCTGGGCTACGGTCCCGCACACCGTTAGGCCGTCTTCCGCTCACGCCCCAACATCGTGCAGCCGGCCTCCAGTGGGACGAATGGAGACGTGTCGTCTTCAGCGATGAGAGTTGCTTCTGCCTTGGTGCCAATGATGGTCGTATGCGTGTTTGGCGCCGTGCAGGTGAGCGCCACAATCAGGACTGCATACGACCGAGGCACACAGGTCCAACACCCGGCATCATGGTGTGGGGAGCGATCTCCTACACTGGCCGTACACCTCTGGTGATCGTCGAGGGGACACTAAATAGTGCACGGTTCATCCAAACCGTCATCAAACCCATCGTTCTACCATACCTAGACTGGAAACGGAACTTGCTGTTCCAACAGGACAATGCACGTCCGCATGTATCCCGTGTAAGTCAACTACCCTGGCCAGCAAGATCTCCGGATCTGTCCCCCATTGAGCATGTTTGGGACTGGATGAAGCGTCGTCTCACGCGGTCTGCACGTCCAGCACGAACGCTTGTTCAACTGAGGCGCCAGGTGGAAATAGCATGGCAAGCCGTTCCACAGGACTACATCCAGCATCTCTACGATCGTCTCCATGGGAGAATAGCAGCCTGCATTGCTGCTAAAGGCCGACATTGTGCAGGCTCTGTTGCCTGTGTCTATGTGCCTGTGGTTCTGTCAGTGTGATCATGTGATGTATGTGACCCCAGGAATGTGTCAATAAAGTTTCCCCTTCCTGGGACAATGAATTCACGGTGTTCTTATTTCAATTTCCAGGAGTGTATAACTAGTGTCTAGTACAATACTACGGTCTATATTTACGACCAAAGAGCCGACCCAGTAAACCTCTGAGGGTCGGGTACAAACCAGAAAATAATTAGGAGGTCGGGTAGACAATGACACCAATCACCATGAGGATTACAGAATATTACTCCCTTTTACCAGCAAGCAGCTCCATGGATCCACGGTGCGTCGCGGCGAGTGCTGAGTGGTGCCGATGACAGTCAGGTAGAAGGGGGTAGCCAGGCCACGAGCGGTCGTCCGACACAAATGTCAACCAACCGACAGGATGTCGGCCTCCTGCCTGTAGTCGACGCTGACGCCTGTGAAGTACTCCGGTATCCTTCCTGTACGCAGGCCCTCCTTGCGTAGCTCGTGGCTTCGGCAGCTCGGACCTCGTGACCACCTCTTGTCGCGACGCTATCGGCAACCCCCAAACTTTGTGTCTCACTCTCTGGCCAGCAAACCCGTATATATACTGGCAAGCAAAGAGCTTCTGAGCACACAATGCACAGATACCTACTCTTCCTCATAGATGTTGGCAACGAGGCCGCAAGATGGATATTACCCTTGAGCTAGTGGTGCTAGACAGAAGATTCTACTAACTTAATGGCGCCACGGTTCAGCACTCACAGAAAAAAATGGTATTACACGTGAAAAAAAGGAAAAGATACATAGAACTGCATCTCAGCACAATACAGGGGAGAGACCTCTGTTTAAAGACAGTGAACGGTAAATGCTTGAAGTGAATTCAGGCTGCGTTCGCCCGTCAGTCGTACCGCCACTCATTATAGTATTTCGCCACGCCTGTCGCTGTTCTCGCAGACGCGTCGTAGGGTCAAGCGCAGCGTTCTGAACTGAGCGCCCGGCTGTGCGCTTTGCGGGGATTGCGACTACAAAGCGGACGTGCATCCTATTTCGCAACCATCCTCCTGCTGGAGTGCGAAGCACGCTGCTTCAAATTAGCAGCTTTGAAGTCCTCTCACCGACATGACACCTCGCACGGCTCAGCTTGTTTCCACTAAAAGCGCTATCCAGTGCTGTAGGTGACTGTTCGGTCACAGATCTGTTTCTCGTTTTCGCACCCTTCTCTCCTGAAACCAAATTCTTATCCAGTTATTTAGAAAAAAGATCTAGCTACCGTCATGTAAAATAAGTACTCTCTTAGTAATGACATCTGAAATATTTCAAAAATAGTTACTCATATCGATTCGACGTTTTCATCAAGTTGCAGCTGTTACCTGGCAAAGGTAACTGAAAATTCTCCATGGGTGCCGGGAACCGGCTTCATCTTGTTTACGCCACAGAAAGAAAGGGAGCGTGAGAGGTTGAGATAAATAGAGACAGAGAGAGAGAGAGAGAGAGAGAGAGAGAGAGAGAGAGAAACACACACACACACACAGAGAGAGAGAGAGAGAGAGACAGACAGACAGACAGACAGACAGACCGGGGGGGGGGGGGGGGGGCGACTGATCAGCAGTGTTGTGGAGGATGGATAGACACATATATTGTAAATTTTATTGATTTATTTATACCTGCAATATTAGTGCCATCAGGGACTCTCCTACTTCTAACTAGGCACTCTACATAATTAACAAAATATACATTAAGACAAGCATGTTATAATAGCTCTTACATCTAACAAGAGTTGCGCTCTCCCAAAACTAGCGTACGGTAATTTTGGTACATTACACAAATGATTACCGGTAATACTGGTAACATTAGTAAGGACAGAACCATAAATGAATATGTAAGAGAGAAACTGGGAGCTGAGGGCTACTCTTTGTTTGGCTGTTTGTTTGTTTGCAATAATCAGAACCACCTATCATTCAGTGTTAATCCATTGAGTAGTTCATATCTTTACAGAATAGAAATTGCATTTTATAATTAATCAAAATCGGTTGATCAAACAACGCCTGCAATTTCATGTGACCAAAGTAATTACATTTGTACAAGACCAGTTTACAAGCGCAAAAATAAATAAATCTATATAATTATTATTACTTTGACTTAACAGAACGGTCTTCAAGACTATCAAAGCCAGAGATTCCTGTAATTATTGATAAATGTGAAAGTTGTTTACGGATGACAGAAACATGTTTTCTGGAAGTTCAACGAGGAATTAAAGCGATATTTGACACATTTTTGTTTTGGGCTTTTTCTTATTTTCACTCCCATTTTTTTAAAGGAAATTATGTTTCCAACGCTGTACGACTAATCTGTATTATATTTTCTTATCTTTGTTTCAACATCCCTCTGTTTGACGTTACAAACCAACTATTTTTGGAATAAAACCTGAATTAAACATTGACTGTTCAATTTTCCTATAAATACTGTTTGTTTTAAGTAATAAGACAGGACAATAATTCTGTAGAACAAAAATGTTCCTAGGTTACACGGCCCTTTATACATCCCCAGTGAGTTTATAGATGATTCACCGCTTCCGGTTTCTATAAGAATCTAGTCATACACTGCCATAAACAGAGAGATCAGTCTGAGTTAACCTCCGATAAGCATGCAACACACCTAACATACTGGTAACGCGGGTTTGAACGTAACTGACCAAGGCTACCAGGAAAACTCCCGGTTCTTTGCTTACTTACGGTAGTGTATAGCAGGCTACGATAGTTTTTCAACTCTACATCTAACAAATTTGTTTAAACCAACTACGAAATGTTTAAACCAACTACGAAATGAAAAGGGGAAATACTAATGGCAATCTTAGGTCAATCATCTGCGACGCGGAAAGCTGTGAAGCAGAGACAAAAGGCGGCTTACGCTTCGCCGACCGGTTCTAGGCGCTTCAGTCTAGAGCCGCGCTACCACTACGGTAACAGGTTCGAATCCTGCCTCGGCCATGGATGTGTGTGATGCCCTTAGGTTTAAGTAGTTCTAAGTTCTGCGGGACCGATGACCTCAAATGTTAAGTCCGATAGTGCTCAGAGCCATTTTAACCATTTTGATTACGCTATGGTAAGTTAAGTGTTTTCCATCTTCTTTTTATGGTTGTAAAACAGGAACTCTTAAAAGGTCAGAGACAATCAACATATTGATGCATTTGGGGTTTGGTACTGAAGCAGAATGTTATGAATAAAATGGACAGAAAGAAGAGCAAATGTGTCCATTATAGAATCATAGTATCTTCTGTAGCTTTTTTCCTGCCAAATCAAAAAACTTTCATTTCCTTGTTCGTATTGCGAGAACAGACGGAGAAAACCAGGAGAAAGTGATCATGGAAAGGACGATCGAGGGCAAGAAGCCGAGGGGGAGAGCAGCGAGCAGGCGGAAAGATCAAATCGAGAATATCCTCGATCTGCCTCTTCAGCAGGCTATAAGAGAAGCTGGTAAACGTCTGGGATGAAGACGCTTGGTTCACGGGGTCGCGACACTTAGCAATGTGCACAATTTGATAATGAGTAGTAGCAACAGTGTAAAAAAACTATGATCACTGGCAGCAACGAGCATGAGAGATATGTCGGGGCTAGGAGAGAAGGTGAAACGTGATAGAACACAATTAATAAAGGAAAGGGAATGTGGCGTGACTTATAAAGGAATGAAAGGAGAAAGAGGTGCAACTGGCAGGTGATGGGAGCTTTTGCTTTACTATTTGGCTGTGGAAAAATGATCATAAACATTAATATTTTCAGGGGAAAATTTGTAAGTTTGGCAAACGAGAGCGCTTCAGTTTTGCCTTAAATGCGGCAGAGTTTCGACATGAGCGCGGGTTGCAGGGTAGCTTGTTCGAGAAGCAACCAGTAGCAGCAGAGAAGGGGTTTGCGAACTTTTTTTTTAATGAAAGGACACAATTAGGATACAAGGTAAGACTTTGCATTACGATTATGACGAAAGGTAGGTAATGACTGATGCGAGGTGCTGGGGTGTTCGCTGAGCGGCTGATGAAGAGGACATGGCACATTGTAGTCACGTAACTTGTCTGGCAGCGACCATTCTGTACCCGGGAGTATGAAGCAGTGCCATATCCAATCAGACCGATGTTGAGATGTAGCACATGCGAGCATTCGTGGTTAATTCTAACAGTCTGGACTTTTGCCCACTCGTGCTGTGGTCGATTGTATTGCAATAGTGAAGATTCGGAAGAACAAGTACACGTGTATACATTTCTCAACATGCGGCAATATATTCCTTAACTTCTGGAGGACATAAGAAGAAGCCTTTTTGGATGCCCGGTTGAGATGTTCATCCAAGTTACACCATAGTTCATCACTCTCTTCCAACATCTTTCTCTATTTAATTATACTCACGTTGAGTGACACTAAAGATGCACAGATTATGCTATTCTCTTATCTTAACGGCTCCATAACAATGAAAGGTACGCAAAATATACTGAAAAACGGTCGTGGATGTCGCTGGCGTTTAACGTACATGTTATTTCTCTAACGATGCTGTAGCTCTCCAAGTTACTCTATCCTGTGGAAGTCTCTCCATCTCCGTAAAACCACTTCAACCTACATCCCTCTGAATCTGCGTACTGTATTCATCCATAAGATTTTCACCTGCTCCCCCCCCCCCCCCCCCCCTCCACACACACACCCCTCCAATACTAAATTTCTGATCCCTCAATGTCTCAGAACGTGTTTTCTCAACTGATCCACTAATTTGCCAGTTGTGCCACAGATTTCTTGTCTCCCTAATTCTATTTAGTATCTTCTCTTTAAACTTTTATTTTCCATCAACCTAACGCGTTTCGACTTTTCGTCATTTTCAAAGGTAGTGCTAAGTTAGTCATGTACAAACTATCACGTCAACATTGTCGACACTTGTCTCGTGCTCGAAAATATTGACGTGATATAATGTATCTAATGTTTTACTGTGACTGGCATCGCACTGCCTCTGAAAACGACATAAAGTCGAAACGCGTAAAAAATAAAAGTGTGGTCAAGACATGAAAGAAGTTATTAAAAGTGCATCCAGATGGCTGCGTTGTCTCACAGCATTTTCATGCAAATAGCAGTTATCTGCTCATTAGTCATGCGATCTACCCAACTAATCTTCAGCATTCTTCTGTAGCACCCCGTTTCCAACGCCTCTATTCTCATCTTGTCTAAACTATTTATCGTCCATGATTCACTTCCACACGTGAGTATGCTCCAGACATATACCCTCAGAAAAAGCTCCCTAAGACTTAAATCTTAACAAATTTATATTCTTCAGAAACGCTTTTTTTGCCATTGCCAGTCTACATTTTACGTATACCCGCTCTATTTTGGAGTCCATAAGTTGTTTTGCTGCCAAAATAGCAAAGACCGCCTACACCTTTTAGCATCTTGTGTCCTAATCTATTTCCCTCAGCATCATCTAATTTAATTCGACTACAATGAACTATTCTTGTTTTTCATTGGTTGAAGCTCACCTTATACCCTCCTTCAAAGACACTGCCGGCGCCGTCCAGCTGTTCCTCCAAGTTCTTTCATGGTTCTAAAGGAATTACAGTGTCATCAGCAAACATCAAATATTTTATTTCTTCTCCTTGAGTTTTAATTCCCACTACAAATTTTTCTTTGGGTTCCTTAACTGCTTGCTCAATGTACAGATTGAAAAACTCCGGCGACTGGCTACAATCCTGTCTGACTCCCTTCTCAAGCACTGCTACCCTTTCAAGCCTCCCGACTCTCATTACTGCCGTCTGGTTTCTGCACAATTTGTAAATTGCTTTTCGCTCCCTATATTTTATGCCTGATACGTTCAGAATTTCAGAGACACAGCTCCAGTCAACTCTGGCAAAAGCTTTCTGTAAGTCTACAAATAGGAATCCAGACTGATCTCCCCCGAGATCGGCTTCACGCATAAATTTTGCACACCAGATGGAATATTTTTGTCATGGTTGGCTCTCCCGAGGCTATCAGTAGTTCTGACGGAATTTTGTCTAGTTTAGGCTTAGGACTTTCAGTGCTCTGTCAAATTCTTCTTGCTGTATCATATCTCCCATACCCTCTTCCTCTACGTCCTCTTCTCTTTCTATAATATCACTTTGATCTCCCTTTTGCAGCTCCTCTGTATACTCTTTTCACATTTCAGCTTTCCCTTCTATCCTTAATAGTTGTTTTGCATCTGGGCTCTTGTTATTGCCACGGCTGCTTCTCTTTTCTCCAAAGGCCTTTTTAATTTTCCTAATTTAATCGATCGCAAACATATCGACAAACTGGTTGTGATAACACGGCAATACAGCGGGCATAGCTCTTTATCAAAAATATTCAAACGTGTGAAATTCCTGAGGGACTAAACTGCTGACGTCATTGGTCCCTAGGCTTACACGATACTTAAACTATCTTAAGCTAACTAATACTAAAAGCAATACATACCCATGCCCGAAGGAGGACTGGAACCTCCAGCGGGAGGGGCCGCGCAATCCGTGACATGCCGCCTCAAACCGCATGGCCACTCCGCGCGTCGCTCTTTATCACGTAGTGGAACAGGCCATCCAGCAGGAGTGGGATATAACTAGTTCCATTCTTGGACTAACGTCACTGAAGGTCACGCTTCCCACAGTGTGTCATAGAAAATCAGACGGGTTTAGGCCCATGAAATCAGCTGGTCAGTCTTCATTGGTGATGTCATCATGCTTCAGATAGTCGTCCATTTGGCCATTCGTGCTTGACTGTAAATTATCATCCATCAGATCGAAGTCCATATGTGCTACGGAAAAGGCACACATGCTACTGCAGGAAATCATTGCTAAGACCGCCCACGTCCAGGCCTCCTCAGAAACACTTGGGTGTCTGCTCCCAACATGTATCTACCTCAGACGATAAACACTCGTCCTTTGCGCAATATTTTCAAGGTTGAAACGTGTGCCATGAGTTCGCCAGCACACTACTCCACACATTCACTAAGCCACAAATTCCTATGGCTGAGAGGACTGTAAGTGATGGGTTCACGGAACGTGCCGAGTAATCTTTCAGATGCAATGGTACGTAGTATGTAATACCTCGAGATTCCTATCCAGGCCAGACGCTTTGCGTCTTGAGGCACTGCAGGTGAAATAAAATTCTGGCGCTCGTTTCTCTTCACCAAATTAATGTTCTGTATTTACTCAATCCTGGAGTGTGTGTTTGTGTTTGTGGCGTTTAAGCTGCTCGACAACGATGTTCTTGCCATCCCTGCAAAATAGAGATGAATGAGGTTAAAAAGTGGTTAAAATCTAGATCACTTAAAATCTCTTCCTAGCCAACCTGATAATTATAAAATTACTTAATTAATATTAAGATGTGTTGGTAAAGTTCATAATTGTTTACTACCAAAAGGCTACAATAAAATCTCCTGCGTGCTTGGCCGGAATATCGCTTACAGGAAATCCAGAATGAACCAGTCACTTCATAATACATAAGAAACTTCTCCCCAATAGGTTATAGAGAAAAACATACGTTCTACAAAATCTTAAAAGTTCGTAAATTGGCTATGTATTTAATAATTCTACCACAAGTACAACTATTAAATCTTCATTTAGTGGAACTATGTCTCCTTATAATCGAATTCATGACTCAACTAATCAGTGATATAATACTACCTCACTTTGATAATAAAAAATGAAATCAAATAAACACTTCACACTCACATAAAACGAGAAACTAAATGAATGGTCATGCTATACCTGCCATTCATTAAGTTGAGTGGTTCGTGCTTGAGCGATTAAATTAATTTTCTTTCTCATTATCGTTTGTATAACAGCATTTGAACGTTGATTAGCTGGTCATGAAACTGATTATTAAAAGTCCTAGTTTAACTAAATCAATGCTTAATCGTTCTACCTGTACTACTGATCCATTACTAAACAGAATAGCCACCTTAAATGTTGTATCAGATGCGACTTATTGTATGCTACAGTAGGAGAGAGTTTAGCTGGTAATGTAGTCTCTGATCTCTTTTCTAAAGTTAAAAGACATTCAACTCAAAAAATGTGTGTGAAATCTTATGGGACTTAACTGCTAAGGTCATCAGTCCTTAAGCTTACATATTACTTAAACTAAATTATCCTAAGGACAAACACACACTTTCATGCCCGAGGGAGGACGCGAACCTCCGCCGGGACCAGCCGCACAGTCCATGACGGCAGCGCCCTAGACCGCTCGGCTAATCCCGAGTGGCAGACATTCCACTGAAATGTGATTTCAGAAATGTATATTCCACAAGCAACACAATTTGAGTGTCCTCCCAGCAGAGCCGGAATCCACGCATCATCAGATTTTTCCCATGTGAAGTCGAATAAGAACGAATTCTTCCCGTCTCAGTGTCTGGATGGTTGTACGTCACAAAAGACTAGCAGATGATATCACAGTAATTTATAGCCTGCTAATGACATCCACTCTTCTTCCCATCGGCACATCACGCAACAGCAAGAAATTGTCTTATAGGGAGACAGCACTTTGAACCACCTGATTTAGAATACGTATTACCTTGGCTGTGCTACTGATAATACATTTGTGCCCTGGTACTCAGATGAAACCTTCTGCCTCGGCTTTTGTATAGGGACAGAGGAGTCTTGGATGTTCCGGAGACCTTTTTCTGCTGAGATGGATTTAAGGATACTTAGTAGTCAGAGCAGATGAGGAAATTCTTAGCATCTGCTCCAGTTCCGTCTAGCTTTCATTAAAAATCGAATCGAAACATGGGAAGGACTGATGTCTCTCCTGTACCTCACTAAATCTGGGCAACGGTAACCAAGGTGTCAGTCGTTTCCTGTCCTAGATGACAACTGCTACATGTCCCGTACCAAGTGCCTCTAGTTTATGCTCCCGGAGATGCTAACGGTGTCATAGCTCGTAGGCAATTTCTAAAAGTTACTTCCAGCGGAATGTGAGCAGTGGTCTGATGTGCCAGTGGTCCTGCAGTACTGAGGAACCATTTCACCTGACGCACCACGAGGATCTGCGCTGGATGGGAAGCGGTACTTCCACGGCCTTGGAACAATGGCTGAGTATGGAGCTACTCCTGTAGGTAGTTGTGCGTGACTTGATCTCCTGATAGTGAATAGCGCCGATAGTCCTTGGATACGTAGTTCTAACTGATTCGTAAAGGGTGCATCCTTAATTAGGCTGGATTAGTATAAAAGCTTCATACAACAGGAGCAGATACGTCTTGTCTTGATTCAGAGATACGTAAGTAAGCAACTTCAAGATGTTTTGTGACTTGATGGACCTTCGTTTCAGATCATTTACTCATGACAGGTAGAAAAGTTTTGAATCCAGAAATCTCGCCAAATTTTAACAACTTAAAACATTGTCCATCATTTCTAGGATAGATGAATTAAGAATCTGACGAGAAAGCTTAAAATTAACACGTAAACACTTACCGGTAGAGTATCAAAAATTATGGACAATCCATACCTCCAATCACCTCACTGTAAGTTACAGCTGGCAAGCTGCTTTTGTGGGACGGGAAGGGGAAGAAAATTCTGGAAAATCGTCCACAAATAAGAAGCGCTGGACTAATTTCCATTGTATTATTTACTTCAATGATAAACAAAGTAATAAGTAAAATATTGCATCGAGGAACATCTTTGTCCTCCTCAAATGTGTCACAATTTCGCAAATTCCGTGTCCGAAATATACAGGGCGTAAATTTAGAGGTGACAACCCAGAATTACTCGTAAAATAAGCTTCACACGAAAAATAAGTTTCACACTCCCAAATATCCGAATCTGCGAAAAATTAATATTTTGGTCAACATTTGTAAAAATCTAATTCCCTTCTCTCAAACCCCACCCTGTGGGGAGAGAGGGAGAGTTTTAGTTTTAGCGAATCAAAATTTACGAAGTTAATAAGTATATTTTATTTATCGGTAACCATTTACCATGAAAAATGAGAACATGGATTTTCTTTCATTACAACGCCAAATACCAAGATCCAAACGAATCTTTAAGACAAAATATACGTAGTTTTTATGTGGAATCGGATTCTACAATAAAAATGAGGGTTCCCATTTGAAATTTTAAAGTTGCCTCCTGCCCCACCCCCAAGGGGCTGGGGTGGTGGGCTAATTTGGGCACCAGAAGATGACCCCCTCGAAAATAATCAGCTTTGGATTCTACACGTTTTTTCGTGACAAGCTTATTTTTCGAGTAATTCGTGTTTGTCAACTTAAAATTTACACCCTGTATATGGCTAGGCAGGACCATGTGAGCAGAGGCAAGTGTCCACAGAATTTGAAGGAGCTCATCACGAATTCTGTGCCTCCAAATAGTACGGAAACTATGCCTGTCAGATACTGTGACCGTACGCAAGCCGGTTGCATAGTTACCTCCAACATGGCCGAATTGTCAGTGGTAGATAGAAACCTCCTGAATCCACAGTGAGAGGAGCCAGGAGCTTTTTGATTTCTAGGATCTCAACCAGGTGACTGACACAGGACAGGTTTGAGAAGGGTGATTAAAATTGCCTCTCTCAGTGATTTGGAAAACTCCACTGCCCGTTACATTTTATTAAAAAAGACTTCCACTGATCTCTTATCAGTTAACTAATGGATAGTCTATAATGTACAGCATCCAGTTGGACATTCTGAACGTCCGCTTTGCTCTGCCAGGTGTACCCAAATGGGGAAATTACATCGCGATAGCTTAATGGAGTGTTTTTAACTTCGTCCTTCCATATTCAGGTCCCGTGTGGAATGATCAGTTCGTTAATGAAATCGGCCTCGAAATTGGTGAGCTAATTACGTTGTAGTTTGCATTTGCGGTTCATTGGGTTAACATATATTCTTTAAATAAAAGTTAATTAATTAATAGTCAATTAAATTCATGTAGTTAAGTGCGGAGGTTTCAATTACATACGCAAACACAGTAAGACACGCCAGCTGCAGAAGTGAAATTCAGACTTGTTGTAATTACGTTTTATAGTTTACCACAGTAATGTACATCCACTTTTATAAGATGTAAGAAGAACGTCGAAGGTTTCTCACCACGAAAAGGAATTATTCTAGTGCATGTACAGATATACAGTAATGACAGTGCAGAGAATATTAACAGTAACCTTGAGCTTTTTGCAGATGATCCAGTTGTTCGTAATGAAGTATTGTCTGAAAGAAGCTCCTTAAATATTCAGTCAGATCTTGATAAGAATTCAAAGTGGTGCAAAGATTATCAACTTCCTTCAAATATTAAAAATTTAAAATTTTACACTTTAGGAAACGAAAGAACATAATATCTTATGACTATAATATCAATAAGTCACTTTTGGAATCGGCAAACTCACACAAACATTCTGTCAAGATATGAACTGCAATGATCACGAAGGCTAACTCATGGGTAAAGCATGTTGTAGACTTCGATTTGTTGATAGAATACTGGGGTAGTGCAATCAGTCTACAAATGAGATTGCTTACAAAACACTCGTGCGACCGACTTAAGTACACTGCTCAAGTGAATGGGATCCAGACCAAATCTGACTAACAGAGGATATTGAAAGTATACAGAGAAGGGCTGCACGAATGGTCAAAGGTTTCTTTGATCAGTGGGAAAGTGTAAGAGATACTGAAAAAATTGGACTGTCAGACTTCTGAAGATTGACTTAAACTATCCCGAGAAAGTCTATTAACAAAGTTTCAGGAACCGGCTTTAAGTGATGACTCTAGGAATGTACAACAACCCCCTATGTACTGCTCACAAGGGGATGGTAAGGGTAAGATCAGAATAATTACAGCAGGCACAGAGGCATTAAACAATCATTCCTCTCGCTTTCTATAAATGAATGGAAGTAGAAGGAACCTTAATAACTGCTACCATTGAATGTATGCCATGAACTTTCCGATGCGTTGCGCAGTATAGATGTAGATGTACATGTACATTTACACTTCCCGATAGATCTAGAACACGCGTTCTCTTCGACCAGTTTGCAATTCAGAGTGACAGCAGACTTTTTGAACGTGGGGAGAAGTCAGAACGCATTACCGTTCACCAAGCGTGACTAAAAGTTAGCCCTTCGGACTAGGCGACGTACGTTTGAGTAGTATATCTTTAAATGGACGAAATATCTTTCCTCGTAGATCTGTGGCTGTACAAGTATATCGTGTCAGCAACCTACATTATTATTTATGCCCTGACGATGGTTCAAGATGAAGTGATTAAACTCTGGAAAATAGCAGCACGATCACACAAAGTTGGGACGATGAAAAAGTTTCTGTTTGAGGACATTGCTGCAACGTATATCCAACGCAGCGCGACTGTGATACGGGTATATAAGCGCCGACCTGTAGGCAGGGGATCCGTGTAGTATTCGTGTCTTTCTTACGTCTGTGTGGAAAATACGGAAACTTGAAACATGGCGACGTTATTACCAAATGCGTCCGAACAGGACAAACTTGCCGAAGGAGAAAATCGGAGATATCAATTCGAATGTGTCGAAGGACAAATATCAGCGATATCCATCCGAGTGTGAAGAATGAGCATGGGGCAGCATGTCAATCGAAAACCACCGTTGTGGAATGGTGCGCCAAGATCCATACTAGTCGTGATCTGAGACTCGACACCACCATGTCCAAAATGTCACACCGCGCAAGTAACGCCATCTCAAGTGGGAGCCACTCGAGCACCGGCCCTCCCCATAGTCTTGACCTTTCCCATGCGATTATGACACCTTCGAGCCTTAAAAGGTCTCGAAGGGTCGACGATTCCGGATAATGATGTGCATCAGGCAGTTACGTGTCTTTAGTCTGGTGCGTCGGTGGGTTGGCTGCCTTAATGCTAACGTCGATTTTGCCCGACTGGGGTACCAATTCTGGACTCAGTAAAATAACCATTCTCTTAATTTTCCTCACTAGATTCTTGTCTAGCTAAGAGCAGTTTTTAGAGATAAATGACTTTCATTTTTAATGAAGCCAGTATTGATGGTACTATATTACACCAAGGTGACAAGCGTTAGTTATCTTTCTGAGTTTGTAGTTCAATAAATGTTGCCACTGGACACCATATATGTGCTGGTTCTTTACGTGTCTTCATCGGGCGTGTTGAGAGCGGATATCTGCGTCTGGTTTTGACACCAAACAAACATTTTATTTTATTTATCTTAAATACACTCCTGGAAATGGAAAAAAGAACACATTGACACCGGTGTGTCAGACCCTCCATACTTGCTCCGGACACTGCGAGAGGGCTGTACAAGCAATGATCACACACACGGCACAGCGGACACACCAGGAACCGCGGTGTTGGCCGTCGAATGGCGCTAGCTGCGCAGCATTTGTGCACCGCCGCCGTCACTGTCAGCCAGTTTGCCGTTTCATTCGGAGCTCCATCGCAGTCTTTAACACTGGTAGCATGCAGCGACAGCGTGGACGTGAACCGTATGTGCAGTTGACGGACTTTGAGCGAGGGCGTATAGTGGGCATGCGGGAGGCCGGGTGGACGTACCGCCGAATTGCTCAACACGTGGGGCGTGAGGTCTCCACAGTACATCGATGTTGTCGCCAGTGGTAGGCGGAAGGTGCACGTGCCCGTCGACCTGGGACCGGACCGCAGCGACGCACGGATGCACGCCAAGACCGTAGGATCCTACGCAGTGCCGTAGGGGTCCGCACCGCCACTTCCCAGCAAATTAGGGACACTGTTGCTCCTGGGGTATCGGCGAGGACCATCCGCAACCGTCTCCATGAAGCTGGGCTACGGTCCCGCACAACGTTAGGCCGTCTTCCGCTCACGCCCCAACATCGTGCAGCCCGCCTCCAGTGGTGTCGCGACAGGCGTGAATGGAGGGACGAATGGAGACGTGTCGTCTTCAGCGATGAGAGTTGCTTCTGCCTTGGTGCCAATGATGGTCGTATGCGTGTTTGGCGCCGTGCAGGTGAGCGCCACAATCAGGACTGCATACGACCGAGGCACACAGGGCCAACACCCGGCATTATGGTGTGGGGAGCGATCTCCTACACTGGCCGTACACCTCTGGTGATCGTCGAGGGGACACTAAATAGTGCACGGTACATCCAAACCGTCATCGAACCCATCGTTCTACCATTCCTAGACCGGAAACGGAAGTTGCTGTTCCAACAGGACAATGCACGTCCGCATGTATCCCGTGCTACCCAACGTGCTCTAGAAGGTGTAAGTCAACTACCCTGGCCAGCAAGATCTCCGGATCTGTCCCCCATTGAGCATGTTTGGGACTGGATGAAGCGTCGTCTCACGCGGTCTGCACGTCCAGCACGAACGCTGGTCCAACTGAGGCGCCAGGTGGAAATGGCATGGCAAGCCGTTCCACAGGACTACATCCAGCATTTCTACGATCGTCTCCATGGGAGAATAGCAGCCTGCATATCTGCGAAAGGGGGATATACACTGTACTAGTGCCGACATTGTGCATGCTCTGTTGCCTGTGTCTATGTGCCTGTAGTTCTGTCAGTGTGATCATGTGATGTATCTGACCCCAGGAATGTGTCAATAAAGTTTCCCCTTCCTGGGACAATGAATTCACGGTGTTCTTATTTCAATTTCCAGGAGTGTATTTCGTGATTTCTAATGGAAGCAGGACTGTTGCAGATTAACGACCTTAAGCACTTCCACACTGGGAATTTTGTGCTGCTGGCACTCAGTTTATTTAATTTCATGGAATGGACGGGGGTAGGTAGTCGTAATTTTTCAGTTACTTCCATTAGTTTTGAAGGAAAATATTTCAAACTCCATGAGTTTTCGTTTAAGTTAGGAAACCCCCTGTAAAACCCTTAAACTCCTAAAGGCAGATGATGAGGACAGTAAGCAAATCAGAAGACATTATTAACTTCTAAGTCTATTAGGAATCTGGAATTATGAAGTGTCTTTCCTAGCTGAGGTGTCTCCACAGTTCTTACACAGAGACAATGGCTGTATATAGGCGTTCTTGCTGTTATCCTCGTATAATTCTAAGATCATCAACGCTTTCGTATCTATCTCACTTCTTCCCATGTGATTTCAGCCTAACACCGTGGCTGCCTTCGTCCACGACCGATTTTCATTTGTGACCCGTGGTCTATGGGTCGCGTCCTTGAACAGTAATTAAAAAGTCCTCGGTCCCGGGTTCGAAACCCATCACCGCTTAAATTTCGGTTAACAATCAGCATTGGCGGCCAAGACTTTAGGCAAACGAAGTCACCCTCATTCGGCCAACGGCCATGTCAAAGAGGGCGGAGGAGCAGCCAGAGTTTCAGGTCACTCCCATGGTTTGGGAAACTGTCCTTAGAGGCAGAAGAATCAGCAATGAGGAACGGCATGAGAATGCAGGAGGCAGTGGAAACCACTGCATTAAAGACATATAACGTGTATCCACAAGACATGTGGACTGTAACTGAGAAAGTGTCATGATGATCTCTCCACTGACAAAAGATTCCGGAGTAGACTCGTATTCGGAACACCGCCGGGAGAGGGGGGGGGGGACTGCCAAAGGTGACCATGAGGAAAAGATAGAATAACCATCGAAAGGATAGCGTTCTACGAATCGGAGCGTGGAATGTCGGAAGCTTGGAAGTAACAGAGAAATTAGAAAATCTGAAAAGAGAAACGCAAAAGCTCATTGTACATATAGTAGGTGTCAGTAAAGTGAAATTGGAAGAAAACAAGTATTTCTGGTCAGTTGGGTATAGAGTAATATCAGCAGCAGCAGGAAATTGTATAATGGGAGTAGGATTCGTTATGAATAGGAAGAGAGTGTGTTACTGTGAACAGAACAGTGATAGATCGTTTTTATCAGAATCGAGAGCAAACCAACACCGGCAACGGTAGTTCAGTTATACATGCCGACGTTGCAAGATGAAGATGACGAAACAGAGAAAGTATGTGAGGATACTGACACGGCAATACAGTGCGTCACTGGAGATGAAAATGTAATAGTCATGAGGGTGAGCCGCGGTGACTGGCGCTAGTTATGCTCCACTTGTGTCGCCTGATATCGACACTCGTATGTTCCGGCTTCGGTTTTCAGGCTTAGCGTGTGGCAGGGGTCTCTCCCCGGTCGGCGTTCAACGAGGCAACATATTTTGAAGCCAGGCCCTCGTCTCTGTGTGCTTTGCCTGGGTCTCGCCGGCCCTGCGGTTTTGCCGCGCACCGGGTGTACGGCGCTGATTAGTCGACGGGTTTGCGTGCGAAACGGTGGTTGGTCCGTCATCTCATGCTGGACTTCTTCTTATGGCGTAAGTGGAAGCATTAAGTTACGTGTGATTCGTATTCTGCAGTTAATCGGTAAAGATTTGTGAAAATTATGGTGACATGTTGTATCTACCGGAGATCAGTTAAGAATGATTCTGAATAAGAGAGTGTTATACGGAACGTATGAAGTATAAGGCTTCGAAGTGTTGTTTCCGCGGAGCGGAGTCTAATTAGAATTTTACTGCTTGTTTTAAAGGTTCCTTGCGTTGTTAATTTGTTGTAGTATGTTAATTAGTGTGCTCTTCGCCCAGTTTTGGTTTAGACTTTCGTTTGATATGAAGGGCAGAGCTTTTGTTAAGTCAGTTTCATTGTGACTACTGATAAGCTTTAAACGGCCTTTTGTAGGTGAGCCGTGGCGGCTGGCGCTAGAGTGTTCTACTTGCATCGCTGATATCGATATTCGGCTATCTTGCTATCTTTGACTGCTGCCCCCGGCGGGTTTTCGGGGTGAACGTGTGACGGAGAGTCTCCGTTCGGCGTTCATCGAACCAACTCGTATTGAAAACAAGCCGGCGTTCATAACCGTAGTGCATGGGCTTCGCCGTACTCGCCACCCTTGTCTTTGGTCGCTTCGGATGTACGGTACCGATCACTGGCCGCCTTGACGTGCAAAATTGTGGTGAGTTTGTCGTCTCACACTGAACAGCTTCCCAGCTCTTGATTTGCAAGCTCCAAGTTATTTTGTGTTTAACTAAGACGATTGCGGAAATTTATTGTGGTGGCGTGGGTAGCTGTCGGAGATGGTTCTGAAATTGGTTCCACAGTGGCTATTTTAAGGAGGCTGATATTCCTCATTACGTTTTTCATCATTTCCGGAGTGTGTGTTTTAAGTGGTTTTCATGCAAGTATAACTTGTTTTAGGACATACTAACCGCTTGGGGACTGGTTGCCGTTGTGTACGCCCCCGGCAGCCTTAGAGCTAATGGTTTAATCATGTGTCACTGCAGGATTTGATATGTTTATTTAATGTTGAAAGAGCCTTAAGACAACTGCAAGTGATCTCTAAGTTTCCTGGTAATTTACTGGTAGACGGGCAATGTTAGAGTACGGCTCCATAAGGATTTGGGGGCATGCTTATTATATATTCCAGAAGGGCTGTGATTTGACCTTGTTTTCATTGCTATCTATTAGTGCTGCAGGCCAATTGTTAAGTCTGCTTGTTTCCTGGCGTCGGTGCGGCTATAGATTCTTGTCAGGACCGCGCATTCTGAGGCTGGTCGGACTATATATAAATACATACCGACTGCTTGTGAGCCTGTGCGCAAGCCTTGGGGAGTGAACGCTCGTACTGCCTGCAGCCTGCAGCGTTATTGCTTCCAAATACTGCTGTGGGCCTTAACGCTTTTAATGAAGTCGTGGTATTATGTGGCTGTGTAACTTTTAATTGGAAGTGTATAGTGTTATTAGCCTTTTGAGATATGGTTAAGCAAGAACGATTGTTTATGATTGATTATTCACCGCGCCTACTATCTATGTTTTTGGTTGCGGATGCAAAATATGATTCTTATTCATGTTTATGTTATTCAATTGAAGTGAAAATTTGTATGTTCCATCAGTAAGAGGGCAAATGTCCGAACTGAAGTTTATAATAAAGTCTGCTTTAGTCACATAAAATTGTAAAACAATCACAAGGTTGTCCATCACCAGTGATCCGGGGCTTCCTATTTTATTTAAATAACTGTGGTGAGATTGTAATTTTGATTCTGTAAAGAATTGAGCAGTACCAGGGTTCAGCAGAATTTGACATACACTTGAGTCTGCCCGTCTTACTTTCACGGCCGTCTTTGTGTGTTACTTGGTCTGTCATTGTGTATTCTAACTTTAGTTTTAGTTTTTTATGGATTTCGGAAGTGCTCTTTATGGTCTGGCCGCTTGTCAGTTTACCTTGCCGCGCGGACCCGGCCGTTGCGGTTTTGGCGTCCTACTTGACAGCAAACTCACTGTGGGGTCCATGCGGAGCCTTGGCCAACTAAGCGGTTCGCTTAAACATTCTATTATTGCTGTATTTCAGTTGTGGTTAACTTTTCTCATGAATAGGTTAACTTTTCACATGAATATGTTTACACGCCGGCCGCGGTGGTCTAGCGGTTCTAGGCGCTCAGTCCGGAACCGCGCGACTGCTACGGTCGCAGGTTCGAATCCTGCCTCGGGCATGTATGTGTGTGATGTCCTTAGGTTAGTTAGGTTTAAGTAGTTCTAAGTTCTACTGATGACCACAGATATTAAGTCCCATAGTACTCAGAGCCATTTGAACCATTTGGATATGTTTACAAGGCAACTTCGCCCAATCGTTTTTTTTTTTTTTTTTTTAAGATCTGACCTTTTCATTTGTTGGTGCAGCTAGCAACTGATTTAAATCAAAATCTTTAAGATTCTGAATTTTGTGTGGTTTTACATTTGTTAAATTCATGAACTTAACGGGTGTAAATAACTTAGAATGTTAAGTAGAAGCGTCTACCATTTGTGATAAATAATCCAGAAACTATAGTAACACTTTCTCGCAAGAAATCGTCACTGTATTTTCATTGGTTCACTAAGCTGCAACGGTTTAAAATTACAAAAAAGGACAGACAGTTAAAGTAAGTTGCATATTTTCTGTACAAAGGTCCGAATTTAAATTTTATATTGCTATTTTGATTTTGTAATTCTGTAACAATGAAATTTGTTCTTTAGTTTAAATTAAAATTATGTACCAACCACAAGCTTGTCCAACAGCAAAGATCCCTAGCTTCCTAGGAGCTTTGAGTAGCTGTGGTTAGCAGCTCAGGGAATGAACATTAAACGGTACAGTGTATGGATTGTGTATAAATCGAAGGAAAGGAAGACGAAAGTAATAATAAATACAGTCTGAAGAAATAGATAAAATTATCTCAGCAAAAATTCCGGATCGTAAAATCTATCAAGAATTGTATGAGATTGTTACCGCTGACATGATCCATGGTCCATGCGGTGCTATAAACATGACGGTGTCGTGCAGGGCAATGGAAAATGTACGAAACTTTTTCCAAAAAATTGTATAAATGATACAATCACTAATATCGATGGTTATCCATTGTATCGTCGTAGAGGCACTGACAATGGTGGTCAATCAAATCAATTACCCATGTCAAACGGTACAACAGTTGACATTGACAATCACTGGGTGGTTCCATATTCACCATTGCTGTGTAAAATCTACAAAGCACACATAAACATTGAACTCTGCAGTTCGATGAAATCCATAAAATATATATACAAATATGTCCATAAGGGCAGTGATATGGCTGTATTTGCTGTTCACAGTGTTAACGAAAACGATGATATAACACGATACCAAATGGACTGATACATCAGCAGCTACGAAGCAGTTTGGCGTATTTTGGGTTTTCCGATACAAGAAAGAGACCCTGCTGTTATACATTTGGCCGTGAACCTTGAAAATGGACAGCGTTTTTATTTCACGGAAGAGACTTCTGCACAACGTGCATCAATTGCCCCAAAAAACCACATTAACTGAGTTTTTCGAACTATGCAACCGACCAGGTATTTTCGGTCAATTCACAAAGACATTAATGTATACTGATGTGACACGATATTTCACATAGAACAAACAGTCAAAAAAGTGGGAACCACGAAAGCGAGGTGTTCCGGTTGAAGGATACAACGGTATATTTATGGGAAATACATTAGGCCGATTATACACAGTCCATCCAAAGCAACGCGAATGTTTCTTCTTGCGTTTATTGTTGGTTAACGTTCCTGGACCGACGTCCTTCCAATACTTGCGAACAGTCAATGGCATTTTGTACGACACATATCACGATGCGTGTCGCGAATTACATTTGCTGGAAGATGACAACGATAGGGGTATTATACTTGCAGATGCAGCATTGAGTTCCTCACCTCATCAAATTCGCCAATTATTCACCATATTATTGACGACATGTTTTCCATCTCAAGCTTCTGTCGTCTGGGACAAAGATTACGATTCCAGGAGCGACGACATTCTGCATCGCATTCTGATCGCTGATCAAGATACCAATATCGATTTTTCGCCGAAAATTTATAACGAGGCGATAATAAAGATTGAAGGTATCTGCTTTCTGGTTCCGAATATGCCACTCTTTCATTCTGGTATGCCCTCACCTAAACGCTCAGCAACAGACATCATTAACAGCGAGAATCAGCGCGAACAACAGTTAAAAACGGTATCTTTAACCACTTTCGTTGAAAATAATGAGCAACTACTCACTGATGAACAATTGAATGTATACGATCGAATTAGTTTGTCAATTGCATCAGAACAAGGTGGATATATATATATATATATATATATATATATATATATATATATATATATATATTTGGGTGCACCAGGTGACACTGGAAAAAGTTTCTAATACTTGCTCGCATTCGATCACAAAATCGTATTGCGTTAGCAATTGCTCCATCAGGTATTGAACCCACTTTGCTTTATGGCGGACGGACTGCACATTCAGCACTCAAGTTTCCGTTGAACATTCACACAAATCCAGATGCGGTGTCAACATAAAAAAGCATTCCGGTATGGCTAAAGTTTTGCAAAAATGCAAAATTATTATCTGGGATGAATGTACTATGTCCCACAAGCATTCACTTGAAGCTCTCGATAGAATGCTGAAAGATCTAAATAATAACACTAGGCTTTTCCGTGGTGCCTTACTGCACCTGTCCTGTGATTTTAGATTGCCGGTCATTCCACGCGCTACATATGCTGATGAAATTAACGCATGTATAAAACAATCTATTGCGGAATGTCAGTACATTACGTCTTAACACAAATATACGTGTTCAACTGCAAAACGATCCATTGGCGCTATCATTCTCCGAGCAATTGCTCAACACTGGAAATGGAAAAATACCGTTGGATGGAGACATACAATGCATCAAATTGCCAGACAATTTCTGCAACATGGTAAATACGAAAGACGCTTTGATTGAAAGCATACTTCCAGGTTTACAAGTAATTATATTATTCATGCGTGGCTTTGTGAACGAGCAATTTTAGCAGCAGAAAATATCGATTTTGATGCTATTTACTTCAAAATACAACAGTCATTGCCCGGCAGTGAGATACTGTTCAAATCGATCGACACTGTTACTCCTGAAGAAGCATTCAACTATCCTGTTGAATTTTGGAATTCGCTGGATTTACCAGGAATGCCACCATATAACCTTCGATTAAAAATTGGCTCACCTATCATTTTGCTTCGGAATTTAAGTGCACCTAAGCAATGCAAGGTACAAGATTAGTCATAAAAAATTATGGGCAATGTTCTTCAAGCTACAATTTTGAACGACAAATTTGAAGGTGAAGTTGTTCTCCGGCCATTAAATTCAGACGTCTGCAATTTTCAATTCGCTTGGCATTTGCCATAACTATTAATGAGTCACAAAGTCAGACAATGTCGATTTGTGGGGTGGATCTAGAAAATCCGGTCTTTTCACATGGCCAATTATATTTGACGTGTTCTCGCATTGGAAAACCGTCAAGTTTATTCATTTATACTCCTCAGGAATTGACTAAAAATATTGTTCATCAACTCGCATTAAGATAAAATTAAACAAACATTATTGATTATGACGAACTGTTTTTATAAATTTGACGTTATTCCAAAATAAAGTATAATGAAATTATTATCTTATTTGTCTTTCATATCATACTTTGTTTAATATCCTAATCGCTTGAAATATCATGCAGGACAACGTCTGTCGGATCCGCTAGTATTAATCCAAATCCCTTCCTCGCCTTGCTGGTTGTATTACATAAGTGTGGTACCAGCCATGGAATGGCTTCCATCGTAATTCCAGGGTATTGTACCCTGTTGGTAGCCATATAATTTTACTCCAGCAGGTTTACCCAAACATGTTCCGGGTTATCCCAGGTTATATATCCCAGGTTATATATCGATGTATCCCAGGTTATATATCGATGTTAAAAACTACTTGTTGGCTTTTTATTGCAATTGACGGCATTTTCGCGAGATTAAACCATTACTAGTTTTGAGAGGATGTCGTTTCCACATGTCAACTGCTGTGACAGCATGGCATCAATATACAGTTTCGTCTATGTACATGGATTAGCCATCATTGCATTTCTTGGAAATATACAATGTTTAACGAGGATACGTGTGAACTACCCAGGTTCCTGAAGGTTTTTATGTATTCAATGATGTACGTTTCAGTTTAATCTTGAGGTCTATTTTATGATTGTTATGTAAACTGAGAACTACCATGTTTATAAATTTCACGGCCTTTAAATTTAGTTATCACGACACATGAATGAGTGTGATCGTTGCGGTTGATTTCAGAAGTCATTTGGTACTGAAGAAAAATAAAGTGACATTTCGTAGCTCGGGATACAAAGGAAGGTGGTTTAGAAGAGTAGGAATGATCACGTGGGGCTTCTAGAACGCTCTCACGGAGAGACGAAGGCACTGCACAGAGAACGGACGCAACCAAGAGAGGCATTCCTGGCTTCAAACTGCATTTTAGGACATACTTCCATAAAAAGTATAGCTACCGGTATTCCATGACTTTCTTCATCAGCATATGCAGATCACAGGCAGGGAAGTGAAGAGTACGTTGCTAAATATGGACAAGATGAGCCTGTTCTACAGTCTGGAACCGCGCGACCGCTAAGTTCTAGGAGACTGATGACCTCAGAAGTTAAGTCCAAAGGTGCTCAGAGCCATTTGAACCATTTTGATGAGCATAGAACGAGCAACTCGCAGCCACCGGTTTTCTGGTGGGGCAGTGCCCGTGTATTGCGTTTCGCAGAGAAATCGCCGCTCCATCGTCAGTCTGCAAAAGCCTTCACAGAGGCAGTCAGCGTCTCTTATTGCTCTGTGGGTCTTCCTTGTTTCGACGTCGCCTCTATTGTGCATGGAATTAAGCCACAGCTACTCTGTATTTGTGTCTAGCAAGTCACGTCAGCTAAAAAAAGATCCTGGAGGTGAACTAGCCGTGACTAGTAGTAACACAATGATTGAGATTTATGATTGAAACATTTTCATGTAGAACAGCAGTTACGTGATACATCTCCGTAAGTCCTGCGTCTCAGCAGCAGCGCAAAATAGGGCTTATTTTATCTAAAGTCATTCAGTTTAATGACACCAAACTCAGATACGTTCCGTAGCTGCAGTGACGCATTGTACGAGCATATCTGACAGGAGGTACTACCACTCTGATCTCGTTGTTGAGTGTAACAGCATTCTTGGTCTAGCGCCAAGAATAATGTACAGTAAGTGTCAACGTAATTTTGGTAGTAAAACACAGCCATACCTTTCTTATTTCATGCATTTCTTTTGGCTAGCATGTAAAACTGAAAGTGTACATCAAATTTCTTCATATATTTACAGCGGAATAGGAACATGAGGTTGAGCGACAGTCATCTTATCTTCAGGACAGCGCTATGTATGCGGATGCTGTACCCCTGCTCAGTGCTGAGGCAGGTTTATTTGAGTTTGCTTTTAGCTAGTACTGGTAGATATAATAACACAGATCTATCCGGAACTCCTGCTGTTCATTAAGAGCCACGCTCGTACATTTCTATTCGACTGTGGTTTTGATAATCTTGGTGATCTAGGCTGAAATTACCAGTTTGTAATACAGATCCAAATGCCATACCTGGTTGAAAGGTTAGCGTCTAAGGACAGAGCTGAGCACGATCAATCGGATTCATGGTTCTTGAGATGAAGCTATTGATGCGAACAGTAGACAAGAGGTGTTTTTTCCTGTCTCTTGCTTGGATTTTTTTGTATTAGCCTTTTGCGCTCTATCTATTCTTAAAACTCGTATATTGAGGGTACGTAGGGAGATTTTACGTATTATTGGTAACAGAGTGATGGGCCTATATGCGATAGGTTATTCGCTATCTTTCCCAGTTTTAGTCCCATGATTCACTGGGTCTACTTCCATTGTGCTAGGTTTGCCTCAGGAAAATCTCTCCTATGAAATGACCATGCTGCCGTCCAGCTATATTTTTATCAGTAGCTACAATGATGCTCCGTTCGAACCCCACTCCTTAATTTCCCTGAACTGATATGTTTTTCGATGATCTCTAAACACATTTGAAAGTTATTTGTTGTTCTAGCTGATTAGTCAACTTTTGTAACGAATGTGGACGCGTTGTCGTGGCGAGAAGCTGTGCGTTGTGAATTTTGAGCCTGCTGTGTGTTGAAGATGGTTAACGAAGCTGATTCGTAACGTTCGGCGTGCCAGACATATACAGTTACCGTCGCCGGAATAACAGTTAACTCACCTTCAGTATCGAGGGGGTAAGTTGCTAAAGCTCAAAAGTAATAGTGCAATTATGTTATCCTGACAATACTATTTGCTTTTGGCTCTTGTTAATAACACATGTGTGTACCATCAGGATATGTATACTTACCCACATTTGCCGTCTCCATTGGATAGAGTTTAATAGTGTATATTTTCAGCCTGTGTTTAACGCTGTGTCTTGTCTGTTGTAGTACTGGTCGCTGTTGTCCGGCCTGTAATTATGTTCCACTACTTCGAAAAACCATGAACCATGGACCTTGCCGTTGGTGGGGAGGCTTGCGTGCCTCAGCGATACAGATGGCCGTACCGTAGGTGCAACCACAACGGAGGGGTATCTGCTGAGAGGCCAGACAAACGTGTGGTTCCTGAAGAGGGGCAGCAGCCTTTTCAGTAGTTGCAGGGGCAACAGTCTGGATGATTCACTGATCTGGCCTTGCAACATTAACCAAAACGGCCTTGCTGTGCTGGTACTGCGAACGGCTGAAAGCAAGGGGAAACTACAGCCGTAATTTTTCCCGAGGACATGCAGCTTTACTGTATGATTAAATGATGATGGCATCCTCTTGGGTAAAATATTCCGGAGGTAAAATAGTCCCCAATTCGGATCTCCGGGCGGGGACTACTCAGGAGGATGTCGTTATCAGGAGAAAGAAAACTGGCGTTCTACAGATCGGAGCGTGGAATGTCAGATCCCTTAATCGGGCAGGTAGGTTAGAAAATTTAAAAAGGGAAATGGATAGGTTAAAGTTAGATATAGTGGGAATTAGTGAAGTTCGGTGGCAGGAGGAACAAGACTTCTGGTCAGGTGACTACAGGGTTATAAACACAAAATCAAATAGGGGTAATGCAGGAGTAGGTTTAATAATGAATAGGAAAATAGGAATGCGGGTAAGCTACTACAAACAGCATAGTGAACGCATTATTGTGGCCAAGATAGATACGAAGCCCACACCTACTACAGTAGTACAAGTTTATATGCCAACTAGCTCTGCAGATGATGAAGAAATTGAAGAAATGTACGATGAAATAAAAGAAATTATTCAGATAGTGAAGGGAGACGAAAATTTAATAGTAATGGGTGACTGGAATTCGAGTGTAGGAAAAGGGAGAGAAGGAAACATAGTAGGTGAATATGGATTGGGGCTAAGAAATGAAAGAGGAAGCCGCCTAGTAGAATTTTGCACAGAGCACAACTTAATCATAGCTAACACTTGGTTTAAGAATCATGAAAGAAGGTTGTATACGTGGAAGAACCCTGGAGATACTAAAAGGTATCAGATAGATTATATAATGGTAAGACAGACATTTAGGAACCAGGTTTTAAGTTGTAAGACATTTCCAGGGGCAGATGTGGACTCTGACCACAATCTATTGGTTATGACCTGTAGATTAAAACTGAAGAAACTGCAAAAATGTGGGAAATTAAGGAGATGGGACCTGGATAAACTGAAAGAACCAGAGGTTGTACAGAGTTTCAGAGAGAGCATAAGGGAACAATTGACAGGAATAGGGGAAAGAAATACAGTAGAAGAACAATGGGTAGCTCTGAGGGATGTAGTAGTGAGGGCAGCAGAGGATAAAGTAGGTACAAAGACGAGGGCTGCTAGAAATCCTTGGGTAACAGAAGAAATATTGAATTTAATTGATGAAAGGAGAAAATATAAAAATGCAGTAAATGAAGCAGGCAAAAGGGAATACAAACGTGTCAAAAATGAGATCGACAGGAAGTGCAAAATGGCTAAACAGGGATGGCTAGAGGACAAATGTAAGGATGTAGAAGCTTATCTCACTAGGGGTAAGATAGATACTGCCTACAGGAAAATTAAAGAGACCTTTGGAGAGAAGAGAACCACATGTATGAATATCAAGAGCTCAGATGGCAGCCCAGTTCTAAGCAAAGAAGGGTAGGCAGAAAGGTGGAAGGAGTATATAGAAGGTTTATACAAGGGCGATGTACTTGAGGACAATATTATGGAAATGGAAGAGGATGTAGATGAAGACGAAATGGGAGATACGATACTGCGTGAAGAGTTTGACAGAGCATTGAAAGACCTGAGTCGAAACAAGGCCCCCGGAGTAGACAACATTCCATTAGAACTACTGACGGCCTTGGGAGAGCCAGTCATGACAAAACTCTACCAGCTGGTGAGCAAGATGTATGAAACATGTGAAATACCCTCAGACTTCAAGAAGAATATAATAATTCCAATCCCAAAGAAAGCAGGTGCTGACAGATGTGAAAATTACCGAACTATCAGTTTAATAAGCCACGGCTGCAAAATACTAACGCGAATTCTTTACAGACGAATGGAAAAACTGGTAGATGCAGACCTCGGGGAGGATCAGTTTGGATTCCGTCGAAATGTTGGAACACGTGAGGCAATACTATCCTTACGACTTATCTTAGAAGAAAGATTAAGAAAAGGCAAACCTACGTTTCTAGCATTTGTAGACTTAGAGAAAGCTTTTGACAATGTTGACTGTAATACTCTTTTTCAAATTCTAAAGGTGGCAGGGGTAAAATACAGGGAGCGAAAGGCTATTTATAATTTGTACAGAAACCAGATGGCAGTAATAAGAGTCGAGGGGCATGAAAGGGAAGCAGTGGTTGGGAAAGGAGTGAGACAGGGTTGTAGCCTCTCCCCGATGTTATTCAATCTGTATATTGAGCAAGCAGTAAAGGAAACAAAAGAAAAATTTGGAGTAGGTATTAAAATTCATGGAGCCGAAGTAAAAACTTTGAGGTTCGCCGATGACATTGTAATTCTGTCAGAGACGGCAAAGGACTTGGAAGAGCAGTTGAACGGAATGGACAGTGTCTTGAAAGGAGGATATAAGATGAACATTAACAAAAGCAAAACGAGGATAATGGAATGTAGTCAAATTAAATCGGGTGATGCTCAGGGAATTAGACTAGGAAATGAGACACTTAAAGTAGTAAAGGATATTTGCTATTTAGGAAGTAAAATAACTGATGATGGTCGAAGTAGAGAGGATATAAAATGTAGACTGGCAATGGCAAGGAAAGCGTTTCTGAAGAGGAGAAGTTTGTTAACATCGAGTATAGATTTAAGTGTCAGGAAGTCATTTCTGAAAGTATTTGTATGGAGTGTAGCCATGTATGGAAGTGAATCATGGACGATAAATAGTTTGGACAAGAAGAGAATAGAAGCTTTCGAAATGTGGTGCTACAGAAGAATGCTGAAGATTAGATGGGTAGATCACATAACTAATGAGGAAGTATTGAATCGGATTGGGAAATGAAGAAGCTTGCACAGGATAGAGTAGCATGGAGAGCTGCATCAAACCAGTCTCAGGAATGAAGACCACAACAACAACAACAAGTTGGCTTTTGCGCAGATCGAGTAATCTCGAATTTCAGCGAAATTGTCTGCCTGTAAATTTCTCTTAAAACAGGATTCCTTGCATCGTTGTAATTTAATAGCAGAACCTTTTATTTAATTAACAACATTCAGCTGATCAACCCTTGTGTTTTGTTTTAATCTTCTTGCGTATTTGTTATTATGGATGCACGATAACTGAAAATTCTATAAGTGGATTCTTCTCTAACTGCAATAAGTCGCCTTTTGCTCAGTCCGGGCAAATAATGGTGGTATAGAAACTGCATTTTTATCTGGTGCCTGATCGCCTTCTGGTAATTCTGTTTTCCTGTTTTTCAATCTTCCTCAATAATTTTAAAAGAGATTATCTGACGATTTGTGGATTAAAATAATTTTCGGACGCCTTCAGCGTCTCTTATTACCATTTTAGAATTTTCTTCAGTGATTTTTAAAAAAGGTTAACTTTGATCTTGGGATTAAAAATTTTTGTAACTGTGTATTAAGCTGTTATCAGTAAGATATTGTGTGATATTCCTGGCAAGTAAATTTATCCCTAGCGGTTTCCACACCATTTCTATCCACTATTCTCATTTTATTGAAAACGCAGTTTTTAAATAGGTGTCCGATGTGAAAATATCTTTTAGCTTGATCTTTTCCATAATGGCATTTTCCATAATGTGCATTACCAAAACACTTAGAAACATACAGATTTTGTGACCTTTTAATGATACATTCACGTTACATGAATGTCCTGATCCTGACAATATGTTTTGATAGGTCACACCCACAGCTAAGACTTAAATTTTTGTGATGTTTTACTAAAAAATTTAAAATAGTTACGGGAATGGCAGAAAGAAAATCATTAAAATCAACTAACATTTTTTCAAAATTTTAAAATATAAAGCACTTGCTTATATCACAATATTTTCAAAATGTGGGCATAACGTTCCAACTCCGCCTCCCCGGTCGATATGGCGAGGGTTAAGGAACCGATATTCATACGAGTGCACTGAGAAAAGCGGGAGTTTGTACATTAATCAACTGTGTAAAATTTTTGTACATTTTAAAGTACAATAATACACTCCTGGAAATGGAAAAAAGAACACATTGACACCGGTGTGTCAGACCCACCATACTTGCTCCGGACACTGCGAGAGGGCTGTACAAGCAATGATCACACGCACGGCACAGCGGACACACCAGGAACCGCGGTGTTGGCCGTCGAATGGCGCTAGCTGCACAGCATTTGTGCACCGCCGCCGTCAGTGTCAGCCAGTTTGCCGTGGCATACGGAACTCCATCGCAGTCTTTAACACTGGTAGCATGCCGCGACAGCGTGGACGTGAACCGTATGTGCAATTGACGGACTTTGAGCGAGGGCGTATAGTGGGAATGCGGGAGGCCGGGTGGACGTACCGCCGAATTGCTCAACACGTGGGGCGTGAGGTCTCCACAATACATCGATGTTGTCGCCAGTGGTCGGCGGAAGGTGCACGTGCCCGTCGACCTGGGACCGGACCGCAGCGACGCACGGATGCACGCCAAGACCGTAGGATCCTACGCAGTGCCGTAGCGGACCTCACCGCCACTTCCCAGCAAATCAGGGACACTGTTGCTCCTGGGGTATCGGCGAGGACCATTCGCAACCGTCTCCATGAAGCTGGGCTACGGTCCCGCACAACGTTAGGCCGTCTTCCGCTCACGCCCCAACATCGTGCAGCCCGCCTCCAGTGGTGTCGCGACAGGCGTGAATGGAGGGACGAATGGAGACATGTCGTCTTCAGCGATGAGATTCGCTTCTGCCTTGGTGCCAATGATGGTCGTATGCGTGTTTGGCGCCGTGCAGGTGAGCGCCACAATCAGGACTGCATACGACCGAGGCACACAGGGCCAACACCCGGCATCATGGTGTTGGGAGCGATCTCCTACACTGGCCGTACACCTCTGGTGATCGTCGAGGGGACACTGAATAGTGCACGGTACATCCAAACCGTCATCGAACCCATCGTTCTACCATTCCTAGACCGGCAAGGGAACTTGCTGTTCCAACAGGACAATGCACGTCCGCATGTATCCCGTGCCACCCAACGTACTCTAGAAGGTGTAAGTCAACTACCCTGGCCAGCAAGATCTCCGGATCTGTCCCCCACTGAGCATGTTTGGGACTGGATGAAGCGTCGTCTCACGCGGTCTTCACGTCCAGCTCGAACGCTGGTCCAACTGAGGCGCCAGGCGGAAATGGCATGGCAATCCGTTCCACAGGACTACATCCAGCATCTCTACGATCGTCTCCATGGGAGAATAGCAGCCTGCATTGCTGCGAAATGTGGATATACACTGTACTAGTGCCGACATTGTGCATGCTCTGTTGCCTGTGTCTATGTGCCTGTGGTTCTGTCAGTGTGATCATGTGATGTATCTGACCCCAGGAATGTGTCAATAAAGTTTCCCCTTCCTGGGACAATGAATTCACGTTGTTCTTATTTCAATTTCCAGGACTGTAGTTAAAAATTAGTGCAGATCTCATATATCTATTTGTAATCCACATCTTCCGTAAATTTAACTAACTAAAGCATTAATTTTATCAAATAGCAGAAGACAGCGAACGTGAGGCGTAGCCCAATGCCTACGTGGAAGTATTTAAACCAAATATTTTCGTACCTAATCTAAGTTAGCTTTTGCAATCACGGAAACTGTTTCTGCTCGTAGTGGGTGCTCACGAAGAACAACGTTCTGGATTAGTAAATTATTTTCAGGTCGGATCGCGTCAATCACTTCGAGAGCTTGGAGATGGTGACTACACGAATTTTTCTTCACTTGTTTTGGAGTGTTGTGTCGTTGCGAGGTCATTTCGACGAAATATAACGACTTTATACACGAAAGTATAAATCTGAGTTTCTGTTTTGGTCATCTAGAAGATATTATATGGACCAGAATGTTGTGTTGCGCTATGTAAGCACCGCCGCCTGTAGAAGCACTGTGAGAACAGTCAAATAGCACTATGTTAATGTGAGTCTTATTAATTTTTGAAGGATGTTATATATACAGACCCATACAATGTAACAGACGCCATAAAAACCCAGGAAGCGCTTAGTACTTGACTGTAGCTGTAGCTGTAGTTAATAGGTCATTCCTTGTAGGTACAACTCGTGCAAATGACATGGTTGTCCTGTCTGTACTACGTCAAAACTACGAAAATGAAGTACTGAAATGAATATCCGTCTATGATAATTTATTCCCACTTTTAATGAATCATCTTCCTCTAAAATTACCCTTTTTTGTAGTATACCATGTATACTTCTTGCATAGGTTAAAATTATCTCAGGTGTATCATTAAACGAATTCATATGATTTTGTATACGATGTATTATATCTCAGGCTAAAATCTATAAAAAAGAAATTAATGTGTTACAATCGATATGTACTAATAGTTAAAATTACTCATTTTAGAATAATTGAAATTAGAAGGTTTCTGGCATACTTAAAATTCATGTTTTTATTTGCGCAATCAAACACTATTAAATTTGTTTCTGGATTTATTTATGAAATAATGATATAATTTGGTAAAATTCTTCTCCAGTCGAGAATTTTTGTAAACTCTCTTATTTTGCAAAGTCTGCAAATTGTGTGTACGGCAGAATGTAAGTAGTAGTGGACATGCCTCAGATGGAGGTAGAAGTTTTTATAAGTTTGTCACCAACAATGTAGTTAATGGTTTTATGAATGAGGAAATTATAAAGTCGGCCTGCTTTAGAAGAATGGGGTAAAATAAACTCATAGCAACAGGCAGCTCTTCATGAATTATTTCGTCTTCAAGAACACGCAACGTTAAATCAAAATTTTCAGCATCAAGAATGTACTCCTAGACACAATAAGATTTTGAGCCAGCAAGAACCACAACGAGATGATCAGAATAAGTGATAAAGTTCTTCTTTTGTAATCTTACTCCTCTCGAAGTTTTCAAAATGTCTGCAACGAAAGAGAACTTAAATGGTGATGTGTGGGAGGGTAAGATTACACAGTTTTATGAACACCTCCAAAAAGCGTGAATTACTGATATATTTTTAGCTACCTCCACAGGCCTCAACTAAATACCAGCGCTGACCTACACGTTAAGGTTTGAGCTGCACGCAATCATAGACCATTGTACTTAATGAACAGCTTTGAAGCTGCAGGAGAGAGGACTGCACAATAAAGTAGTTTGTAGAATATTGAGAGTGTGGTATGGGCTTACGTGGGTTCTTAGAGAAGGAAATGTTACTGTGTTCTCGGAAAAATCACTCTTGAGGTCCACATTAATTTGCACACACATATGTTTAATTAAATAAGAAGTTACAAGTGTGGGCACTGATGGTACTATAGGGTTCGCGCACTCCAGAGAAGGAAACCCCTGCTGTTTTGCCTTGGTGAAGGCCGAGGAACTCGCGTGGCGCCACTACACGCAATAAAGCATAATTAAATATCACTGCATTTATTTTTCTGTGTCCTACTCTTGCCGTATCTTCGACGGCGAGGAATCTGGTGAACCCAGCGGCTGGATGAGGCTGTCGTGGTTCGCTGCATAAGCCGTGAGTCCAGGCCAGTGACTTCTAGTAAAACGGCTACCGCTTTTGGTGTGGAAGACGTGCCCCGATGGATGCCTTGTGCGAAGGTGGCGGTGTCCACGGCTAGCGTATATTGTTCTGGGAGTACTCTGGCCTTCCCAGGTCACTGTCCGCGTTGTCCAATCAGATGGACCGCGATGTAGGGTGCTGTGAGGCTGTGTTGAAAGCCGGTCCTGGCCTCCGGTTCGGTAGGCCGTCTGACCAGAGCGATGCTGGAGTTTAGAGCGGTTTGTGCCCCAGGATGGTACGGCGTTGTTCAGGCCATGGACTGACCATCAGTGGCGGCTGGTACTGGAGGCTGTCTCCCCTCATCCAAGGCTAAGGATCGGTGGTCGATCTCTAAGGCTGCAGGATCATGATCAGTACTGGAACAATCTCATGCATAAGCTGTTACAATACAATAATCAGAGAATCATGAATGCCAACGATCCTACTTTAGCCTGCTGGGATGGAATATTTATGGCATTCAACAGAGGCTCGTCATGGCCAAATCAATTCTCCTTTTTATGAGCGGTCTGCCGTTCTGATACACTAGCTTAACCAATATTTTCATCGTCTTAACTGCTTTTTCAGACCAGTGATCCAAGTTCTTGCATTCGCCTTAGCGTTTTCCCATGATATTACGAGAGTAACTGAGGGAGGTTGGTGTGCATTCGTCTTACAATTCTCCGCTGAGCTCGGTGGCTCTCATACACAGAAATGTTGATGCCGCATTCCACTCACTAACTGTGTCGTTAGGTACGCTTAGCGGCTGTCTCGTGTTGATACTTTCGTGTGCTAGAGCAACGCCGTTCTGTCCGGACTTAACAAAATTAACTCCATTCTGGCTCTCGATGCGTAACAGTACTCTCAGAAACGGTGGAAATAACATCAACTAACACAAGTTTCCTCGCCAGAATTCACATTGTATAAATTCAGTGTCTCCCAGAGAAATTACAAGAAGAAAAATATAAGAAAATTACGTCAGTTATAAGTTTCTTTTAACACTTCCAAGAAAACACTTAAGTAAAAGCGAAAACATTTCAATTCATGTGGTCACCGACCACACCAAACAAAATAATATCAAAAAGCAATGTCGCTTAAAGATTTACAAGTCTATCTCTACATCTACGTCATTACTCTGCTATTCACAATAAAGTGCCTGGCAGAGGGTTCAATTTACCATCTTCACGCTGTCTCTCTACCGTTCCACTCTCTAACAGCACGCAGGAAAAACGAGCACTTCATTTTTTCTGTGCGAGCCCTGATTTCTCTTATTTTATCGTGATGATCATTCCTCCTTATGTAGGCGGGTGCCAACTGAATGTTTTCGCAGTCGGAGGAAAAAACTGGTGATTTAAATTTCATGAGAAGATCCCGTCGCTACGACAAGCGCCTTTGTTTCAATGATTGCCACTCCAATTCACGTATCATGTCTGTTACACTATCTCCCCTGTTTCGCGATAATATAAAACGAGCTGCCCTTCTTTGTACTTTTTTGATATCATCTGTCAGTCCCACCAGATGCGGATCCCACACCGCACAACAATATTCCAGAATATGGAGGAGAAGCGTGGTGTAAGCAGTCTCTTTGGTAGACCTTTTGCACCTTCTAAATGTTCTTCCAATGAATGGCAGTCTTTGGTTTGCTCTACCCACAATATTATCTATGAGATAGTTCCAATTTCGGTTATTTGTAATTGTAATCCCTAAGCATTTAGTTGAATTTACAGCCCTCAGATTTATGTGACTTATCGCGTAATCGAAATTTAGCTGATTTCTTTTAGTACTCATGTGAATAACACTTTTGTTTATTCAGGGTCAACTGCCACTTTTCGCACCATACAGATTTCATATCTAAATCATTTTCCAAGTCGTTATGATCATCTTACGACTTTACAAGACGGTAAATGACAGCAACATCTGCAAAAAATCTAAGATGGTACTCAGATTGTCTCCTATCTCGTTAAAGTCGTTAATATAGATCAGGAACAATAGAGGGCCTATAACACTTCCTTGCGGAACGCCGGATATTACTTCTGTTTTACTCGATGACTTTCCGTCTATTACTACGAACTGTCATCTTTCTTACAGGAGATCAAGAATCCAGTCACACAACTGAGACGATACTCCGTAGGCACGCAGTTTGGTTAGAAGACGCTTGTGAGGAACGGTGTCGAAAACCTTCTGGAAATCTACAAATATGAAATAAAATTGACATACCTTGTCGATAACACTTATTACTTCATGAGTATAAAGAGCTAGTTGTGTTTCACAAGAACGATATTTTCTGAATCCGTGCTGACTATATGCCAATAAATCGTTTTCTTCGAAGTACATCATAATGTTCGAATACAGTATATGTTCTAAAACCCTACTGCAAATCGACGTTAGTGATATAGGCCTGTAGTTCAGCGGATTACTCCTACATTTTTGGGTACTGGTGTGACTTTAGCAATTTTCCAGTTTTTAGATCCTGTGAGCAGCCGGCCGTGGTGGTCTAGCGGTTCAGGCGCTCAGTCCGGAATCGCGCGACTGCTACAGTCGCAGGTTAGAATCCTGCCTCGGGCACAGATGTGTGTGATGTCCTTAGGTTAGTTAGGTTTAAGTAGTTCTAAGTTCTAGGGGACTGATGACCACAGATGTTAAGTCCCATAGTGCTCAGAGCCATTTGAACCATTTGAACCTGTGAGCAAGTGGTTGTATATAATTGCTAAATATGGAGCTATTTTATCAGCATACTCTGAGAGGAACCTGACTGGTATACAATCTTTATTAAGTGATTTAAGCTGCTTCGTTACACCGTGGATATCTACTTCTATGTTTCTCATCTTGGCAGTTATTCTTGATTGGAATTCACCCACGAAAATCTGCAAAGTACAGTTTGTTCTCATTTCCATCTGAAACACACTAGACAGACCAGGCACAGATGCAGATGTGTAAATATCGGATCGATACTTCTCCATTTCGCAGCGTCGTGCAAAAACATTCAGGGAATCTGTAAGTCCCTGCACCACATAAAATTGCACTTAATATGAAATATTGTGTAACTCGCTCAGATCCACGGATATAAAGTAGCCAGTCACAGTTACATAAAATATTAACTGCAGCTATACATTTCACACACAGGTGATGGCTAGATCTTACCAGTAATGAACCGAAGAACGGGCTGTCATGGTTTCCATGTTTCCTTGTGAGTCACTAGAACATAGCTCTCTCCACTGTAAGACTCTTGTCATTAACTAATCTTTTTTATTAAGTAATCCTGTAATACTTGTAATAATAATAATAATAATAACAGAGCTGACTTTTAATGTTCAGTTATAGCATGCACGTTATTATCGTTTTACTAAATTTCAACATGTTCTACGTTTTGTACTATCATTATTTCACTAATTTTTATACACAGTGCCAAGCTAGATCCTCACAATCCTTTGTCACAACGCCGTGACTTTGAACAAACTTTTGTTCCTTCATCTTAGGACCTACAATTTAAGTAACACGTTACCAGGGACTATTATGTCTCACCGCGTCTCTGCTGTCCTATAAGCTAATTGCACAACTTTCTGTACTTGTGAGGGTAGAAGTTAAGGAAGTTAGCTGCTGCTACTTTTTCAGGCCAATTTGGTAGCCACTTAACCAGTATAGAGATGAAAAGTTTCGTGAAAAGGCTCTCCGCTGTATGTGTATAGCTTTTAAGATGCAATTATCAAATGCTGTATGACAGGTTTTGAAAGTTAGAATCGATACATTGTATGAAATAAAAGAGGCTTGGTATTTCCAGTGTGCGTACTAACGAAGTATTTTTTTTCTAATTTATTAAAGTTTTATTGACTGCACTTTTCGGGGTGAAGGAGAGTTGGTTGGGGAGGGTCGGGGACGAGTGAGTTTAACAAGGAAAAAAATGAATTTACAATTCTGTGGGCAATCGAGTCTCGAAACATATTTCTCCATATTATTTCTGGAAGGTTAAACAAGGTAAAAATCAGTTTTAGACCATTTTCAACGATAGGCAGCATAGCGTATATTTCAAACAAACAACAATTAATTTCTTAATTGTACATGACAAACTCACTGAACATGTTGAATTCCGTGATTGTCACAATTTGTTTCAGCTCTTAACCAGCCATCTACAGATATGAATTTAAAAATCTCAAACTAAAGAGTAGGGGCGAATTACACAAGAAGAAATCCATACTAACGCACGTATTATAAATGTAAAAGTAACACAGTCTTTTACGCTTTCACGACTAAACAGCGGAACCGATTCTGAAGAAATCTCAATGCTGAGGAAGTATACAGGCTACTTTAGAGAGCGCGTAGTACAAAATATTTGTCGATGTGAAGAAAATAACGCGAAATATGGAACAATTGAATTGAGAACAGTATACACAAAACTCGCTTTTTAGATTTTAAATAATAGTTTTTCTGTTAACAGGTACTGTTCAGCTTCCTCTACAACCCTTTAGCAAAACTTGCTTTAGTCCAAACTTACAGAACAGAGAATACAGCTAATTTTTTGCAAAATTTGCCTCATGCTATGTAAGAGTAATTTTAAATTTCATTTTATGCTACTTAACTTGCCAAGACGTTAGAGGTATTCCTGAATATATACTCTGAAGACACTCTAAAATTTGTCTTTGACGTACTATAACAAATCAATCACTGCCAAAGCGCACTATTGGAGAAGTCTTTTACACACGAAAGGTATGGTTCTGTAATCTGACTGTGGTGATACATGAACCAAAACAAGATACTGATAACATATCTCAATATACTAGGTGTGAAACAGAATCTGGATGAGGCGCAAATGAAACCACATCTTCACTACAGTATTTTCCGACATTATTTGGAAGAGAGGTTTAGACGTATTAGTAAGAGAAGATTGAAACTTGAGTTTTTTTTCGGGCTTGAGCAGCAACGAGAACTAGACTTCTATAATGCTCTGGATAAGTACGTTGTGTTGCTCGGAGAAAAACATTTCCTTGTACAAGGCAATGAAATGTGCTGCGATTATTCCCAAGATAAACCATATGAGTACTCTTTAAATGGTTTCTATTTTATAAATTATTCACATTGAGCCCATTTTGGCATACTGCCATCATCAGGTGCTCTGTAAATACATAAGTAAGCCTAAAAAAGGTAGATACAGACGAAATACATAAAGTACTGAATCAGTTACAGACCAGGATGAAATTAGTCATACAACACGAAACTAATAAAACAATCAACTTCCTCGACCTAACTATTAAGAGCACTAGCAACAAACATTGCTTCGAAATTTACAGAAAGCCTGCCACGACACACTGTATTATCAGTGCACATTCATTTCATCCAAAGGCCCACAAATTCGCATTCTTCCACACAATTCTTAACAAGTTAGTAAATTTTCCACTACGAGATGATGCAATTCACAAGGAAATAAGTCTTAGAATACATAGCCCAGGAAAACGATTATGATCTCAAAATTGTAACACAATTGTACTACAATAAAACACAATCAGAAAACCACAATATACACAAAGAAATAGCATTAAACATACAAAAAAACGAATAAGAAGAAAACGACTTACCTAACCACGACTTATGTAGGAAACATTTAAAAAAAAAACTAGCCAAGCGGTGTGGCTACGCGGTTTGAGGCGCCATGTCACGGATTGCGCGGCCCTCCCGCCGGAGGTTCGAGTCCTCCTTCGGGTATCGGTGTGTATGTTGTTCTCCGCATAAGTTAAAGTTAAAACAAGTTTAAGTAGTGTGTAAGTCTAGGGACCGATGACCTCAGCAGTTTGGTCCCATAGGAATTCACACACATTTGCACATTCTTGAAACAAAATTAACAAATTAAGCAACAAAACCGACATCGGCTTTGCATATCAAAATACACACAGCCTCAAACACAAGAGCCACAAAGGCAGCTCTAAAATTCCCATACACAAAAACCCCGGCATTTATACAATTTCATGTAACTTATGCCACAAATTAAACATAAAAGAAACCGGTAGGAACTTCAGAATTAGATACAAAGAGCACAACAGAGCAAGTGAAATAACCCATCCACATTTTTTCAACATCTACAAACAGAAGAACACGCCATAAAACCTATAAACGAAACACTAGAAATCGTCTATATTACGCAGAAGGAAGCATTCATGAACTTTCTTGAGGACGCAGAGATATATTCACATGCATACAGCAATCCTACAAACTTACTGAACGAACAAAACAAACTAGAGATCAGAAAATACTTAGGAAACTTTATTCATATTATAAATCAAGAAAACGACTAAAGTAATAAATCAGAGACGCTAAGAAACACGTATCCATTGTAACAGCGTAACAATATGAAAAGTATGAAGCAAAGACATAACACCAAGATAAATCACAGATAATAACAAAATTATTATGAAAAATAAAAATCTAAAATAAAAGCAAAACGAATTCCAGATAAAAACATAATTAGATCCAAACCTATACTGGTAACTATGTAAACCGGTGATACCACTGATCCACTGTCATCCAAGCTGTTAAGGAAAACAGCGTACTTGAAAACCAGCTAAAATGAGGATCGCATCTCCAGTGTACATCTGAGGAGACTAGTACTAAAAAAGACGGGACATGGCAGCTATTATACTACATGTAAGGTAACACATCTAACAGTGTATTATAACTTTTATGATCACAGTTACAGACCGTTATATTAAGACCATCGCTTACTTACGTATTTACAGAGCACTTGATGATGGCAATATGTCGCAATGGGCTCATCGTGAATAAAATAGAAACCATTTATAGAGCTGTGTGGCTGGCTGGTATGCGTAATAATCATGTCATTAAAGGAAATAGTTTCCACTGCAGGCCCCTAAGAACTAAAGCTCAAGGCGAATTTATGAGGATGAGGTCCCTGAAGTTGTGTAGAAGAGAAAAAAAAGAAATATTATTTTATAACTTGAATGTAAACAGCAGGAATTTAATTTTCATGTGTCGTTGATCTAGTTTGAGCATAAAGCGAGTTCTTAAAAAGAAAATTGTTTTTCTTTTCCCAGTGGTTGATAAAATATCAAAACTTTTATGTATATGCAAAGACAGTCTTAAAACACATTCAGAACTGTACGAATTTTGCTAATTGTAGAAAATTTTTCCCTCTCAACTTACATGGTAACTAAATAAATGGGTCTCCTGTAAAATTTTATTTTTTTCATAAATCGAGTATTGTAAAAGTACTTTTACTTTTAAACTTCATCGTATTTGAGAAATGCTTTTATTGGTCAATATGTTCTACATAATACCATCCAATGTAATGAATACAACGCTGATCCTCGACGTGTTTAATAATATGTCGCAAGCCCGTCGCACTTTAGCCGCTGAGCGTAATGTATGTCTTACGGGTTCTGAGGGGCTTGAAGACTCAGAACTTCGGGTTCATTTAAATGCTGTACGACTAAGGGAGAGACGTCGTGCTTCTAGGTGTAGAACGTGGGAGGCTGCGCTTCATAATGACGTGCGAGCGCAGCCTGGGTAACAGGCAGATACGTGAGGATAGTTGCACGTACAAATACAGGGTGCATCAGAAAGAATCATCCGATTTGGCACGTCTATATTTCTGAAACTAATAAATACGTGCAATAAATTTCGTTTTTTGATGAACAGGAAACTCATATAGCTTTTTTTCATACTTTTTCATAGGTGTTTAATATGCCCCCCTTATGCACGGCATATGTCAATGCGGCATTCAAATTGTTCCCACACCGCAGCGAGCATATCTTGAGTTACAGCGATGTCGCAGTTCATGCATAGTTGTTGGTAACTGAGGCACATAAACAGAGTCTTTGATAAACCCCCACAAGAAATAATGGCAAACATTCAGGTCCGGTGACCTTGGAGGCCAGTAATGGAAGGATGAATCGTTTGGTCCAGTGTGACCGATCCATCGTTCAGTAATCCTCTGTTTTAGAAAATCCCACAATTCCAGATGCCAGCGTGGCGGTGCCTCATCCTGTTCGTAAATGAAGTCCTTCGAATCAGTGTCCATCTGTGTAAAACAAAGTTCTTTGACATATGAAGATGTGCCCTTCCTGTAACAGTGTTCTCGGCAAAGAAAAATGGACCATACTGCACAAAACACATTAAATTTCGGAGAGTTCGTCTCATGCTGTAAAACGTCATGTGATTGTTCCGTATCCCATATTCTGTGCTCCCTGTAACTGTATTCTTGGCGAAGAAAGTTGGACCACAAGCCTTTTCGCGTGAAACTCCACAAAACATGTTACATTTTGGAGAGTCTCTCTCATGTTGTACAACTTCATATGGTTGTTCCGTACCCCACATTCTCACATTACGGGGTTCAACGTTCCATTTAAATGGAATGTTGTCTCGTCACTACACACTTAGTGTGGAAGGAAACTGTCATATTCCATCTTGCAAGAACGAAATTACAGAACTCGACACAATGTTGTTTGTCACGTTCACGAAGAGCTTGCAGTAGCTGAATTTTATATCCTTTCATGTGTAGACGTCGACGCATCACACGACAAATGGACATCGGGGGCATGCTGAGCTGTCGAGCTGCACTGCGTACGAATTTCTGCGGACTCTCTTTGAAACTACGGCGGATGCGTCCGACGTCTGTGTCAGACACTCGGGTACGGCCCGACTATTTGCCTTTACACGAACAACCTGTTTCTCGATATTGTTCGTGCCATCGTCTAATGCTTTGTGCTGTTCGAAGATCCACACCTCGTACGATACTCACGCTAAACAGTTATTACTGACCTGTACTGCGCAAAACGTAGAACAACAAACGCTTTCTGTTGTCCTGACACAATTTTTAGCACGACCGAAGTGGGCGCACACTGCTGCTACCTATCGGGAACCACGTAAAACTCGAGAGTTTGCTCTTTCCAACAGTACGTTGTTCACAAACATATGTCAGATAACATAATAGTTACGATTTTTTGAAACTGGATGATTGTTGATATAATAGAATTTGTGCTGCATCGAACAACAAATTAACTACTTTCTTTCTTCGTTAGTTTAATGATTTTAGGAAGTCCACATTTTATTTTAATACTGTCACCATCACTTATAACAAAACTACAGATTTGCGTCGATAGCTCGTGTTGTTGTTGTTAGCACTGCTGGCCCTCGATGACGAGGTCACCAGTTTTTTACATCAAGAACACAATAAGTAATAATGAAATTAGGTGCATAACGTTTACGTTGTATAGTGTATGGACGCCCACGTTCCACCATCAATGCTGAGCATGCTACGTCATCATACGTGGGGGCAGTTGGATGGCGGCTCACATCATGAGCTATGCTTACCCAAACAGGCAGACACGAGATGGCAGCTGACATTATTGCACGTTCAACAGCGTATTAACTCACGATCAATCATCATACCAAAACTGATATGCGCGCGCAGCCGCGGGTAACAGCTAGCAGAGGTGTACAAATTCTCCATTCAGCCCTATCTCAGCCGCAACCATTAAAGCAGCTCAACCTGCCCCAGTAGAGATAAAAGAATGCGTGCGTACTGAAGCACAGTGGTTTGAGCAGGCCAGCCTGGGTTTACACAATATTTCTTCTGTTACCCAAGGATTTCTACTATCCCTCGTCTTTTTACCTACTTGATCCTCTGCTGCCTTCACTACTTCATTCCTCAAAGCTACCCATTCTTCTTCTACTGTATTTCTTTCCCCCATTCCTGTCAATTGTTCCCTTATGCTCTCCCTGAAACTCTGTACAACCTCTGGTTTAGTCAATTTATCCAGGTCCCATCTCCGTGATTTCCCATCTTTTTGCAGTTTCTTCAGTTTTAATCTACAGTTCATAACTAGTAGATTGTGGTCAGAGTCCACATCTGCCCCTGAAATGTCTTTCAATTTAAAACGTGGTTCCTAAATCTCTGTCTTACATTATATAATCTAGCTGATACCTTTTAGTACCTCCAGCATTCTTCCATGTATACAACGTTCTTTTATGTTTCTTGAAGCAAGTGTTAGCTATGATTAAGTTATGCTCTGTGCAAATTTCTACCAGGTGGCTTCCTCTTTCATTTCTTAGCCCCAATCCATATTCACCTACTATATTTCCTTCTCTCCCTTCTCCTACTATCGAATTTCAGTCACCCATGACTATTAAATTTTCGCCTCCCTTCACTATCTTAATAATTTCTTTTATCTCCTCATACATTTCATCAATTTCTTCATCATCTGTATAGCTAGTTGGCATATAAACTTGTACTACTGTTGTATGCATGTGCTTCGTGTCTATCTTGGCCGCAATAATGCGTTCACTATGCTGTTTATAGTAGTTACCCGCACTCCTATTTTTTTTATTCATTATTAAACCTACTCCTGTATTACCCCCACTTGATTTTGTATTTATAAGCCTGTATTCATCTGACCAAAAGTATTGTTCCGCCTGCCACCTAAATTCGCTATTTCCCACTCTATCTAACTTTAACCTATCCATTTCCCTTTTTAAATTTTCTAAGTTACCTGCACGATTACGGGATTTGACACTCCTCGCTCCGATCCGTAGAACGCCAGTTTTCTTTCTCCTGACATCTAGTAAACAATAAAACGATATGAAATAGTAGTTGTTAGATGTACCAGTCTTATATTAACAATAATTTTATATGTAATCAGAAAGCGTGTTTCGACAGTGATAAATAAGTGCTGAACTCATATCAGCACTCGCAAAGAATGACAACTAGAGAAACAAAATTCAACACAACGCTGTAAAAGGTGGGTGCCAACCCCGAATGTATTCCCTACGACTTTGTGCTGTCGTCTAGTGAACAAGATTAGGGACTGGATTCCTTGCAGTTAGAACACAACGGAACGAAAATCACAAGATGTAGAACTAACTTCCGATGCATCCCAAAGCACTAGTATAGTTTCGTTGCTGTTTACCATATAGATAAATAATCCTGTGTGAAATGCTGGAAGCTCCGTGAGGTTATTCGCGAATGATGGTGTCGCCTATATAAATATCGCAACGTCAGACGGCTGATGCAAAATGTTTGAAAACCTACAGAGAGTAACAACAGTTGCAAGCACTGGCAGTTGAACATAAGCCCAAATACTTGTAATCTTGTCATCTTGAGTTCAATGTGATGATCCGCGCAACGTCACACAGATCCCTGACTAGAAGGGGAATTCACGAAGACATTGTGTACATACATAATTTGCAAAGATCGTACAGTACCTCGGTGAGTGCTCAAGAGCGTTGTGAGCGTTTTGCAGGTAAGACCAGTCGTCAAGCTCCAGTTTCTTCCCTTCGCCAAAGATACAATTGATGGTTATTCCCTTAAACCATGTTGTTGTTGTTGTTGTTGTCTTCAGTGCTGAGACTGGTTTGATGCAGCTCTCCATGCTACTCTATCCTGTGCAAGCTTCTTCATCTCCCAGTACCTACTGCAACCTACATCCTTCTGAATCTGCTTAGTGTATTCATCTCTTGGTCTCCCTCTACGATTTTTACCCTCCACGCTGCCCTCCAATGCTAAATTTGTGATCCCTTGATGCCTCAGAACATGTCCTACCAATCGATCCCTTCTTCTAGTCAAGTTGTGCCACAAACTTCTCTTCTCCCCAATCCTATTCAATACCTCATCATTAGTTACGTGATCTACCCATCTAATCTTCAGCATTCTTCTGTAGCACCACATTTCGAAAGCTTCTATTCTCTTCTTGTCCAAACTAGTTATCGTCCATGTTTCACTTCCATACATGGCTACACTCCAAACAAATACTTTCATAAACGACTTCCTGACACTTAAATCTATACTGGATGTTAACAAATTTCTCTTCTTCAGGAACGCTTTTCTTGCCATTGCCAGTCTACATTTTATATCCTCTCTACTTCGACCATCATCAGTTATTTTACTTCCTAAATAGCAAATATCCTTTATTACTTTAAGTGTCTCATTTCCTAATCTAATTCCCTCAGCATCACCCGATTTAATTTGACTACATTCCATTATCCTCGTTTTGCTTTTGTTGATGTTCATCTTATATCCTCTTTTCAAGACACTTTCCATTCCGTTCAACTGCTCTTCCAAGTCCTTTGCTGTCTCTGACAGAATTACAATGTCATGAGCGAACCTCAAAGTTTTTACTTCTTCTCCATGAATTTTAATACTTACTCCAAATTTTTCTTTTGTTTCCTTTACTGCTTGCTCAATATACAGATTGAATAACATCGGGGAGAGGCTACAACCCTGTCTCACTCCTTTCCCAACCACTGCTTCCCTTTCATGCCCCTCGACTCTAATAACTGCCATCTGGTTTCTGTACAAATTGTAAATAGCCTTTCGCTCCCTGTATTTTACCCCAGCCACCTTCAGAATTTGAAAGAGAGTATTCCAGTCAACATTGTCAAAAGCTTTCTCTGAGTCTACAAATGCTAGAAATGTAGGTTTGCCTTTTCTTAATCTTCCTTCTAAGATAAGTTGTAAGGTCAGTATTGCCTCACGTGTTCCAACATTTCTACGGAATCCAAACTGCTCCTCCCCGAGGTCAGCTTCTACCAGTTTTTCCATTCGTCTGTAAAGAATTCGGGTTAGTATTTTGCAGCTGTGACTTATTAAACTGATAGTTCGGTAATTTTCACATCTGTCAGCGCCTGCTTTCTTTGGGATTGGAATTATTATATTCTTCTTGAAGTCTGAGGGTGTTTCACCTGTATCATACATCTTGCTCACCAGCTGGTAGAGTTTTGTCATGACTGGCTCTCCCAAGGCCGTCAGTAGTTCTAATGGAATGTTGTCTACTCCGGGGGCCTTGTTTCGACTCAGGTCTTTCAGTGCTTCTTCACGCAGTATCTTACCTCCCATTTCGTCTTCATGTACATCCTCTTCCATTTCCATAATATTGTCCTCAAGTACATCGCCCTTGTATAAACCTTCTATATACTCCTTCCACCTTTCTGCCTTCCCTTCTTTGATTAGAACTGGGTTGCCATCTGAGCTCTTGATATTCATACATGTGGTTCTCTTCTCTCCAAAGGTCTCTTTAATTTTCCTGTAGGCAATATCTATCTTACCCCTAGTGAGATAAGCTTCTACAAACTTACATTTGTCCTCTAGCCATCCCTGCTTAGCCATTTTGCACTTCCTGTCGATCTCATTTTTGACACGTTTGTATTCCCTTTTGCCTGCTTCATTTACTGCATTTTTATATTTTCTCCTTTCATCAATTAAATTCAATATTTCTTCTGTTATCCAAGGATTTCTAGCAGCCCTCGTCTTTTTACCTACTTTATCCTCTGCTGCCTTCACTACTTCATCCCTCAGAGCTATCCATTCTTCTTCTACTGTCTTTCCCCCATTGCTGCCAATTGTTCCTTTATGCTCTCCTTGAAACTCTGTACAACCTCTGGTTCTTTCAGCTTATCCAGATCCCATCTCCTTAAATTCCCACCTTTTGGCAGTTTCTTCAGTTTTAACCTACAGGTCATAACCAATAGATTGTGGTCAGAGTCCACATCTGCCCCTGGAAATGTCCTACAATTTAAAACCTGATTCCTAAATGTCTGTCTTACCATTATATAATCTATCTGATACCATTTAGTATCTCCAGGATTCTTTCATGTATACAACCTTCTTTTATGATTCTTGAACCAAGTGTTAGCTATGATTAAGTTATGCTCTGTGCAAAATTCTACCAGACGGCTTCCTCTTTCATTTCTTAGCCCCAATCCATAATCACCTACTATGTTTCCTTCTCTCCCCTTTCCTACTGACGAATTCCAGTCACCCATGACTATTAAATTTTCGTCTCCCTTCACTACCTGAATAATTTCTTTTATCTCATCATACATTTCATCAATTTCTTCATCATCTGCAGAGCTAGTTGGCATATAAACTTGTACTACTGTAGTAGGCATTGGCTTTGTGTCTACCTTGGCCACAATAATGCGTTCACTATGCTGTTTGTAGTAGCTTACCCGCACTCCTATTTTTTTATTCATTATTAAACCTACTCCTGCATTACCCCTATTTGATTTTGTATTTAGAACCCTGTAGTCACCTGACCAAAAGTCTCGTTCCTCCTGCCACTGAACTTCACTAATTCCCACTATATCCAACTTTACCCTATCCATTTCCCTTTTTAAATTTTCTAACCTACCTGCCCGATTAAGGGATCTGACATTCCACGCTCCGATCCGTAGAATGCCAGTTTTCTTTCTCCTGATAACGACGTCCTCCTGAGTAGTCCCCGCCCGGAGATCCGAATGGGGGACTATTTTACCTCCGGAATTTTACCCAAGAGGACGTCATCATCATTTAATCATACAGTAAAGCTGCATGTCCTCGGGAAAAATTACGGCTGTAGTTTCCCCTTGCTTTCAGCCGTTCGCAGTACCAGCACAGCAAGGCCGTTTTGGTTAATGTTGCAAGGCCAGATCAGTCAATCATCCAGACTTTTGCCCCTGCAACTATTGAAAAGGCTGCTGCCCCTCTTCAGGAACCACACGTTTGTCTGGACTCTCAACAGATACCCCTCCGTTGTGGTTGCACCTACGGTACGGCCATCTGTATCGCTGAGGCACGCAAGCCTCCCCACCAACGGCAAGGTCTATGGTTCATGGGAGGGGGGGGGGGGGGGGGTTAAACCATGTAAGAGCATTATATTTTGTCAGGAGAAAGTAATACTCGTCCGGGCACAGTAGATCAAATGGTCAAATGGCCCTGAGCACTACGGAACTTAACATCTGAGATCAGGAGTCCCCTAGCACTTAGAACTACTTAAAGCTAACGAACGTAAGGACGTCACACACAGCCATGCGCGAGGCATGATTCGGACTTGTGACCGTAGCGGTCGCGCGGTTCCAGACTGAAGCGCCTAGAACCGCTCGGCCACAACGGCTGGCGGCACATAAGCGTTGGAGGTTCCGTCTCATTATGTGATGCCTAGCAAACATGCCTTCTCGGAATGCTGGGAAGCAATTCAAGCAAATCGTATGAATGCATTTTTATTACAGCGTGATAAATGACAATACTTAACTTTGAGAAATTTACAATCGGATGTCGCAAGCAAAGGGCTACGTGAAGCATAAGCAGTCTGCGGCATGGGTGGCCGAGCGGCTCTAGGCGCTTCAGTCTGGAACCGCGCGACCGATACGGTCGCAGGTTCGAATCTTGCTTCGGGCATGGATGTGTGTGACGTCCTTAGGTTAGTTAGGTTTAAGTACCTCTGTGTTCTAGGGGACTGATGACCTCAGAAGTGGCGTCCCATAGTGCTCAGAGCCATTTGAACCATAAGCAATCTCTTCAATATATACAGCTCCTAAGAGAAGTGAAACAATACATTTCATGAGTTGCTGCTTTAGTGTTCCTAGGACGGCTAGTCTTCCACTAAGCGCCTATGTCCTCTTCGTGTAGAGGCCGCTGTTGTCTCGGTATCGTGCTAGAGCGGGGTCGGTCAGCGTGCTATTGGCTGACGTCGTCTCACAGTCCTCTCTACTTTAATGTTCTTGGCCGTCGTGCCGGAACACAAAGCACTCATTTGGCTGATTTTTTTAGTATTGTCCGTCTGTTAATGATGAAGATGTTTGGTTTGTGGGGCGCTCAACTGCGCTGTCATCAGCGCCCGTACTAAGTTCCAGTTCTTACACAATCCAATCTAGACGCTGTCACAAATGATTGCGATGATGATGATGATGAAATGATAACGACAACACAAATACCCAGTCCTCGGGCAGAGAAATCCCTAACCCGGCCGTGAATCGAACCTGGGACCCCTTGATCCAGAGGCAGCAATGCTAGCCACTAGACCACCAGCTGCGGACTTCGTCTCTCGAGAACTCTTACCAGCTATAATTAACAGAAAAGATAAAAGAATCCAAGCAAGAGTGTTTGGTTGCGGAATTGTTTAGTCAGTGAGAGAGCACTACGGGGGTTTTCAGCAGCAGGGGAAACGCTATACTTAAGTTGAAAAAAATACACATGTGCCAGTTAGTCATTATGATCAGATGTCAAGATTGCAAAATATTTTTGTAAAAGACAAGTTAATAAATGTTTCCAGAGAGGAAAACTACTTGTAATACAACCACACCACAATAATGATAATAATGAAAAGCTATTTACATGTTCGAATTAATACCGAATTAAGTGTAGTAATTGTGAAACTCCATACACGGTGTGCCAAGACGTATTCTACAACTGCAATGTCGTATCACTCCACTTGTAATTAACTTAGAGAAAAAAATAAAATCTGTCTGATGCACAAACTAAAGAATTTTTACGCTGGTTCTTCAATAGCGTGTAACGTCAAAGGGCCGACTTCGAGCAGCTAGGTGAGACGAAGCACTTACGCCGAGCCACCGCACGCCACTGAGAACAGAGAAGTCAACACAGCAACAGCGCCAGTACCAGCTATGAGACACTTCTGAAAGGGCTACTCTCATGTAATTCTATTTTATTGAAATTTCGTTTTAACAGTTTTTATTGGCAGTTGTTTGCAGTATTATTATCATAGAGATAAGGGTTGCAATTTTGTTAGTAATGTCTTTGGGTGGAAGAATGAAGGCTTTCACGACCGGGTGACATGGCTATTGATATACTTTCCGGGATGTGAGGTCGTGTTCCAAGAACTTTTTCTGCTCCTTACGTTTCGTCCAGGACTGCGCTGGACTTCCTCAGAGGCGCTGCTCCTCTGAGTCTTGCCGACTGACTGGTCGGGTGTCTGAGAGCGACTTATATATTGTGAGAAATGGGGGCGTGGTTCAGGTGACACGTGATGAGCAGTGATAATCCATAGCAAAGATAAGGTTGACTATCGATTACCACCTTGTCAAAATAAAATTGTTAGCAATTTTGTAGACCCACTGTCCATATATCGCTGAGTTTCATAGCCTCCTCTTTCCTATTAAAATTATCGTGATGTTTATAAATTTCAATAGCTTCTCTGTATAGTCGTGGATAGTAATTTAACGTTGTAGATAAAACTTCGGTATCCGAAAACTTCTCTTGGTGGTTTCCTGGTTGAAGAGCATGTTCCGCTACAGCTGATTTTTCTATTTTTCCAAGTCGACAAAGACTTTTATGCTCTTTCAGTCGCGTATTTATGCTTCTTTTGGTAGTGCCAATAAAAACTTTCCCACAGGTACATGGAATTTTATACACACCACATGTCGACAGAGGAGGGCGTTTATACTTCACAGATCGTAGTACTTGACTTATTTTCTTTGTTGGTTTAAAGACCGGCGTTGTGTCATGTTTTCGTAAAATCTTACCGATCCGATCTGTTACTTTTTTAATAAAAGGGAGAACTACTGTATTTTTCTGTCGTTGTGGTTCATTCTTATCTTTTGGTCTTCTGTTCCTCGGACGCAAAATTCTATTTATCTCTTTTTTTGAGTAGCCGTTTTTTTTTTCAAAAGCCTGCTTCAGATGTTTCACTTAAGCATCCAAATGTTCAGGTGTACATATCCGTTACGCTCGATCGACAAGACTTTTTATGACACCCCTTTTTTGTTGTGGATGATGATTACAATTTTTATGTAAATATCTGTCCGTATGTGTTGCCTTCCGAAAAACTTTATATTCCAAGCTTCTATCAGACCGTCTCATAACTAAGACATCCAAGAAAGATATTCTGTTATCCTTTTCTATTTCCATGGTAAACTGTATTTTTGGGAGAATTTTATTTAAATAATCAAAGAAATCGTCCAAGGCCTTTCTGCCATGGGGCCAAACCACAAATGTATCATCTACATATCGATACCAACGAGATAGTTTGTTATTAGCTTTGTCTAGAGCTGATTGTTCAAATCTCTCCATGTAAAGATTGGCAATCGCAGGGCTTAATGGAGTACCCATTGCTACTCCATCAAGTCGTTCATAAAATTCATTATCCCACTGGAACTGACTTGATGTGAGACAATGTCTAAAAAGAATAGTCAAATCTTCTGGAAAAATAATCGCTATGAAAATCATAACTTCGTTAACAGGAATCATTGTGAATAAGGACACAATGTCAAAACTTACAAGAATATCTTCAGGGGCCAGAGTTAGTCCCTCTAGTTTTTCAATAAAATGATGCGAGTCTTTTATATATGAGTCCGTTTTACCAATAAATGGTTGTAAACAAGTTGTTAAATATCTTGCTATTTCATAAGTGAGAGAATTGATGGCACTGACTATGGGTCTTAAAGGAAAATCTATTTTGTGAATTTTAGGTACACCATACAATCGGGGACACATAGCTTCACTTTTCAACAAAGTTCTTTTATCTTCTTTTTGGATAGAGGTAGATGACTTAATCAAATTATTAGTTTTCCTGAGTACACTGGCTGTAGGATCTCTCGTAAGTTTTTTATACTGTCCTGACGTTAAAAGGTTCAAAATTTTTCTTCGGTAATCTTCTGTATTCACAACAACAGTAGCGTTCCCTTTATCTGCAGAAAGAACCACTATTTCTTCATCTGCATTCAAATCCATAAGAGCCTTCCTCTCTCCTTTTGTTAAATTACTTTCTAGAGGTCTGCTGTGGCTTAAAACTCTAGTGGTTTCAATTCGAATAGCATTCGCGGTTGCCTTAGGGATATTCCGTGTACCTGCTTCTATATTCGCGATAATATCTTCAAGTGGTACTTTCACAGGTGTTATGGCGTAATTTCCTCCTTTTGCAAGGACGGAAATCTCGTCTTGAGATAACACTTTCTTTGACTTGTTTACAACAGTATCAGTCATCATCGTATTACTTGTAGTTGTTACATTAGTTTGTAACTTTCCGAACTTTTTCTTATGTCTACTAGTAGTCATTTCTATCGTGGCTTCCATAGTTTTAAACGTAAGATAATCAATTTTATTCCACAGGTCTATCTGTATCTTATAAGCTAATAATAAATGAAGATTCAGTAACTCACAGTCAACAGAATCCATTTCTCGTCTTGTGTGATGTATCCTTTCTCGAAGTAATGCTCTTTCTGTATGATCATAAATGTCTTTACGTGTTTATTTCTTGCATTAATGACACATGATTTTATCAAATTTACTAATAATGCAATACACATGTAAATGGTTTAATATGTGCGCTTTCTTAAGCACAACACATTTTTCGAAAATTTACTTTTAAATATTTACATTAGGCGTAAAAATATTCATACTCTTTGTATGATTTTAAGATACGTTAGCGGCTGGCTTGTGTATATGTTTCTCATTTTTCACGCTACTTTCTAAAATTTGTATTCTTTCACAAAATTTTTATTTTTTTAAAGTTTTGTAATTTTAAAAATTTGCGCTCCTGGCAATGTTTTTTAACATATCGGTTTTACTTGACTTTAACACGGAATACATAAGTAGATGCAGACTACACTATTAGTCTCTCGCTTCACCTACGATTTCTCCCCCTCCACCTCTTAGACCTCCCCCATTTCCCTTTACCCCTCTTTCATATCCCTATATAATAATGTAGAATGATTTTCTTGTTTCGGTTTTTTATTAAAGGGCGATGTGATGTACATTAATTGAAATGTTAAATGACTTGATGGTATCAAAGGTACCTTACTATAATTATTTATTCATCTCTAGAAAGCTTTTATAGTGCGCTAAGCACGCTGACGCTGGCAGCCGCCTGCCGAAGCTGGTAATGTAATTTTTTTATGTATCTAAGCGATCGTCCCATAAGTAATTATTACGCAAACATTTACAAAGGTCACGTACTTCCAATTGGCATTTTTAAACAACTTCTATTTCCCACTAGAAATATAAATAAATAATCACTGCATTGGGAATTCACATGTATTTCACAACTTTAGACTCTCTTATTTTAAATACACAAACGTAATAATTAATTACCTATGACCCGCATGAAGTTAGCTGTGCAGCACCTTTAATGGTTTTTGTGGCTGCATGTTACGCCCTCAATGGTTAAAATCTGTATGCAGTTAAATGTTATTATTTGTAAAATGAAACAGGGAATGGGTAATCCTTTCGGTTGTATTAGGTCACGGTTACTTACAGAATACCACATGATGCATATCGTCTGAGGGGCGGTACGATTTTCTCTCAGAAAATGTTTTATTAAAAATAATATTGCTGCATTCTGACCAGTATTTTAACAGACAGGCGATTATGCAGTAATTGTTACGTTTCTGTGCTTCATTGAAATTAAGTCTTCGAGTGGGATTTAATAAATATAAAATTAATTGAAATGTTATCAACATTTGATACTACTATTTACTCTGTTCCGTGACTAAATTAGTGAAAAAATGTACCTCTACTCACTGTTGTTATGAATTTTGGGGACAGGGGGCCTTTTTGCCCATTGCTCGAGATTATAAAAGAAGGGTACCGACAGTGATAGGTTCAAATGGTTCAAATGGCTCTGAGCACTATGGGACTTAACTACTCTGGTCATCAGTCCCCTAGAACTTAGCACTACTTAAACCTAACTAACCTAAGGACATCACACACAGCCATGCCCGAGGCAGGATTCGAACCTGCGACCGCAGCAGTCGCGCAGTTCCTGACTGCGCGCCTAGAACCGCTAGACCACCGCGGCCGGCAACAGTGATAGAATTGAGGTATGTGGCAGAATGGTTTTTGTATGCCCAACCTTCTGACAAGGTTTGCGGGAGTTCGGTCGATCAATCACGTAACAAAACAGGGGCAGCCGTTCCTCCTATGTTATTTATTTCATAGCTACCACTTTCAGTGATTCAGTAAACCATCTTCAGGCCTTAACTGACGCTGAATGGGTTAACTCGAATCGTATACACGATAGCATCAGCGGCCAACATCTATGAACTGGTTTCCATAGACTGTAACAACGATGTTCTATCACCAACTGCCAACAGTTGGTCGTTGTTGGTTGTAGACACAGCATCGTTCTTACAGTCTACGGAAACCAGTTCACAGACTTTGACCACTGACGGGATCCTGTACACGATTCATCTTAACCCCCTCAGCATCAGTTAAGGCCTAAAGATGGTATACTTAATCACTGACACTGGTAGGTATGAAATACAGAACACCGAAGGGACGGCTGCAGGTGTTCCCTTTTATGGGTTGTTAAGCGTTCTGATATGTAATCATGGAATTATATAGGCGTTTAACAAACTCATTATTTATTATTACATTATACAAAACCCCTAAAAACAAAACAAAAATTAAAGAAATTGGCCGTATGGAAGCAGATTCACGCTCCGAGGGTTCCACATAAACTTAATTATGTATGTAGACAGTACATACGTCCGGGAGTCGATGATCGCTACGTCTTTTGCTTATTAATGATACTGATAATGGCAAGATATCAGTCCCGCGAATTACAAGACTTTCGGTAATGTTTTCATTTTAAGTTTAAAGTCTGATAACAAATGACAAAGAAGGAATATTTTCAAGTGATATAATTGCAAATTAACAATTTTAGGATTTTTCCTTTAGTTTTGTGTGAAACCTCGCGTTCTGTAAAATTTCATGGTCCTAGATCAACGGGAATTACCCTGTAAGTTCTGATGAGTGAGTTTGCGAGTGTCAAAATATGGGACATAAATCGCCATATCCTTTGACTGCACTGACTTGCAAGCTTAAGCTTTAATACCGCCAAGGGACAGTAGAGTATAGAACGTGAAATAAATTTGAACGTGATACGTCGATCGGTTCCGGAGAAAATGGGTTTATAGCAGTCGGACAGACACACACAGACAGACAGACGGACCTGAAAGTGATTCTATAAGGGGTCTTTCTCTACCGATTGAGGTACGGAACCTTAAAAAGACGGAAAAAAGAAGAAACAGCAAAAGAACAGGAAGTTGTGTCAGTTGCCTTAGAAAACATGCTGAATAGCAATATCATACGTAGTGTCATTTTTCTCTAAAAGTAATACAAAGAAATCTAAATTGTGAAATACTTCAAAGTACATATTTATATTCATTTATCGTAGATTACATAATTCTCACATCATAATTCTTTTTCATTTAAAACCATTTTGTATGGTTTCTCTTAGTCCCTGCCGTATCTGATAATTTCCGTGCCTTTCTGATATTTAATTAGGTCTAGAAAACTCCCTCTGATAAACCCCAGCAGTCGACGAGACAACCGTCCATTACCCCGACTGCCAACCAAACTTACGTAAAAGTCTCCTTTACAGTGTCTTACCCTGGCCTTTTATCTCCTATCTTCACGGGGTCGGCTTCTGCATTTGCAGATTTACCGAAATTAATGGTAGAAGGCAACCGGATGCCCCTTCCCGTCGCCCCATCCCCTCTTCCCCCCTAAGGGCGGAATTCATGTGTCAAACTATGTATGTGAAAGTGTGCGAACATTTTTCTAAATGTTTGCTAATCGTAGCAGGTTGGCATTCACCTAGTCGTATGTGGGACACCGCCTAAAATCCACATGCAGGCTGCCTGCACGGCTGCCCTTGTGGCTAATTCGTAGTGCAGATTCGGTTCAGGGCCGGCGCATCTCCCCGAATCCCGTAAACGGCAGGCTATTGAGGGTGAATACAATACCTGGATAGGTCTCTTTTCCGTTATATTCAGTTCATCTTGAAACATCTATATCAGTGCTTCCCAACAGGTGGTCCGCAGACCCCCAGAGGTCCGCGAGCTATGCCAGAGGGGTCCGCAACATGGTATTAGAATACAAAATATATTAAATATATTTCGTATTGATAACAGATTTTTTTGTTTTGGCCGCACAATATTTTTTCAATAACGAATATGTCAATGATTCAAATGGCTCTGAGCACTATGGGACTTAACTTCCGAGGTCATCAGTCCCCTAGAACGTCGAACTACTTAAACCTATCTAACCTAAGGACATCACACACACCCATGCCCGAGGCAGGATTCGAACTTGCGATCGTAGCGGTAGCGCGGTTCCAGACTGTAGCGCCTAGAACCGCTCGGCCACATCGGCCGGCAATATGTCAATGGTTTTTCTAAGTACCGAAAATAGAAAACGTATCGTATAAAAAGACTCTTAATTTGGCTTAATTAGGTACTTCATACTGTGATATGACAAGGTGCCAATCATGCTCGATGAGGGGGTCCTCAAGAAAATTTTGTTAGGAATCCCTGATCTAGATAATTAATTCTGATGTGTTTTCACGAAACTTTAGAAGGCGTCGTCTGTAGAAGCAGTCATTTGAACTGCTGACCACAGAAATTGCAACACCATGAAAGATTGAAAACAACGAAATTTTACTTGCTGTGCGTGTACCGTATTGCGGGAAGAATAAATAGCTGCTCCAATTTCCGGGTGCACTTATAAAGCTTCGGCAGAGAATAAAGTCCAGTTCGTACTATATGTCACAATAAGAAAGCAGAGCATGCAAAGAGTGCCAGTATTTCAGAAGGCGTGGCGCTTGGCTCCCAACGCATTGCCGCAGCGATCCGAGCCCAGTATCGCCACCACCTCTCCCGCTCAGACTCCAAGCCCACTAAAATCCTGAACTGGGGTGTGTGACTGCTCCAACATGATTAATTTGTAGGTGATTTGAGATTATGCAGTACTTAGAAATTTAACGGCTGCTGTCAAAATGACCGACTATGCGAACCAGAAGTGATGCTGCTATATATCACATACAACCGTGTCAGTCGCTGAGCTTATGTATCGACGACGAACATAATCTGGTAACATCTGTTATCCTTGAAGCCTCCACATACGGATACGTCCATCGTGATATTGCACACAGAACTGGGACTACCTGGGGCTACTCCTAGTGAAACCTTCCGTCTCCTCTATATCTCTTTTTGTTGTTACGCAACCTACCCTTCTACCATAACCTATGAAAACTTCACTTTGGATTTCTACCTCTTGCTTAATAATAACAAATGATATCTTCCCTTTGAAATTAATTCTGTTTCTCAATCTTCGCATACAAATTAAAATGCTGCTTATTAAAAGTTATTTTCTGCTTTTTTCGACGAAACATAGAATGTGTCGTCGTCGTGGCCCTCAGTCGTTACCTGCAATAACCCAAAACTGATCCTTACCTTTTTTTACTGTTACTGGATCGCCATCTGATGCTACATCGAACTGCTACATGAATATATTTACTCTGTTTTATTATACTCTGTTAGCTGCTGGTTGGCTGTCATTATAAGTGGCTGTACTTATCACCAAAGATGACGTTATTCTTTAATAGCAAAGCTGACGTTATTCTTTAATTAATTTGACTGAAGTTACATAATTCATAGTTAAACTTTTTTCTCGGCAACAATAAAATTTTACGAAGTTTTACGTACATGGTTTTTGAGATAGATTATAACCAGTAATGCAATATTGCTGGCAAAAATTAACGATATTCTTTAAATGCGAACGTTTTTAGGTTAGGCTTTACCGTGACTGTTACTGACATTCAATGAAACAACAAGTTCACTATTATCACTCACCGTTTTATTTATTTCCACGACTCGTTCCGAAGGTTTAAACCTCCATCATCGGGTGGATTTACATTAGTATGTATTACATTTGTGTGTGTGTGTTGTGTTACGATTTTTGGAGGAACTTGTGACACTGCCTAGTGGAGAAACAAGACACTATTTCAGAATATGGTTTAGAATTACTTTTGACAAAAAATTAAACTGATATCTAATGGTAAACATTAAATAAGTAAACTACAGTACCTTCAGTGGTCACAGGTTCCTTTTGCTGTCGTAACACATCACATGTATACTGCCACATTTGTAAACAAATATGGCGTCAGAAGTCAGCTGGATGTAAGGATCGTATAGCATAAGAGAAGACATAATCACAAAGTGTAAATTGTTATCAACAAGTATGAAGTTTAAGCCATTTTAACATTTCACCTGATTGTATAAACGAGTATGAATGTTTAGCGGTTTTAACTTGTCAGAATTGGATTTATATACCAACTGAAGTACACACACATACATATGACACCTCAAAATAAACACCGCCAAATGCTTAAATCAATTATTCTGTAATAATGTTGTTACGATGTATACTCTTTGGACTTTGCGATTATGTCTTCTCTTCTGCTATACGATCCTTACACCCAGCTGACTTCTGACGTCATATTTGTTTACAAATGTGGCAGTATACATGGGATGTGTTACGACAGCAAAAGGAACCTGTGACTACTGAAGGTACTGTAGTTTACTTATTTAATGTTTACCATTAGATATCAGTTTAATTTTTTTTTCAAAAGTAATTCTAAACCATATTCTGAAATAGTGTCTTGTTTCTCCACTAGGCAGTGTCACAAGTTCCTCCAAAAATCGTAACACAACACACACACAAATGTAATACTTACTAATGTAAATCCAGCCGAAGATGGAGATTTAAACCTTCGAAACGCGTCGTGGAAATAAATAAAACGGTGACTGGTAACAATGAACTTGTTGTTTCATTTAATAACTATATTCTGAATGAAATGATTTTACAAACGTTCAAATGGGACTTACTTTTTACAATAATCTTACAACTACCGTTGCGCAAACATACCTTCAGTAGTTTTGAGTTTCTCAAAAAATTAATTCAATAATATTAGCTCCTCTTATGATAATAGTTAGCTGATGTCTCTGTACATCTGTTTATAATCTCTTGTAAATAATAGCTAGTAGGTGGCAGGCACATCGCTCCTCTCAACCTCTCACTTCAGACCTGCTACCGACTCGCTTCACATCTCGGTTATTACTGACTTCCTACGAACACTAAAGTGCGGTCTCTCCCGCCAACAATGCTTTCTGGTGCAGACAATTCCTGCTACCATTACAAAATGTATCAATGCGCAGTCTCTCCCGCCCTTTTTAAAAAAAAAAATTCAAATGGCTCTGAGCACTATGGGACTTAACATCTGAGGTCATCAGTTCCCTAGAACTTAGAACTACTTAAACCTAACTAAGGAACCATCCCGGCATTTGTCCGAAACGATTTAGGGAAATCACGATAGCCTAAATAAGGATGGCCGGAAACAGGTTTGAACCGAATGTGAGTCCAATATGCTAACCACTGCGCCACCTCGTTCGGTATTACATCAGTAGTTCCCAACTTGGGAGTAATTACCTCCTGAGGGATAACAAGATATTTCCTGAGGGGTAAATACTAAACGATTAGATTCTATTTCAGTCACGAAGCTAAATTATTTCCAGAAGATCATTACTATTATCACAATTTTGTAAGACAGTAATACTGATTATCTAAATTATCAACAATATTATTACCTTGTCTCAATAAGTAGCGTTAATAAGGTGGAGGTTACAGGTTCAACACATACTCCACCCACTACACACATATGCTTTGTCGCGTATATCGCTGATGATGAAAAGGAGACAAACAAGCAAAAATTGCGAAGTACCTCGAGAAAATGTCTTCTCGACGTAACAAATGCTAGAACATGAAGAAAATGTTTCTCCGAGCTATAGATAATATCTACAGTAGTCCAGAAATTGCTTCATTAATTGCTTCGAAACAAATGAATTATTGACAGCTCGCATCTCGTGGTCGTGCGGTAGCGTTCTCGCTTCCCGCTTCGATTCCTGGCGAGGTCAGTGATTTTCTCTGCCTCGTGATGGCTGGGTGTTGTGTGTTGTCCTTAGGTTAGTTAGGTTTAAGTAGTTCTAAGTTCTGGGGGACTGATGACCATAGATGTTAGAGTCCCATAGTGCTCAGAGCCATTTGAACCAATTATTGACAACACGTGGAAGCACGCATGCACTAAACGTCATTCATCTTTCACCATTTTATAAATAAAAATATAACATGAAAAGTCTTTCAGTCTGCAGTTTCAGTTAGGCGTTAAAAGTGGTGACAGTGGAGGAGAGTGGGTTGGATACATACGGCAGAATGGTGGGGCCAGGGGTTGGGGTTGGGGGGGAGGGGGGGTACTGCCTAATGTCTGATTGCCTCAGGGGTAATGGTCCAAGGAAGGTTGGGATCCAGTGGCTTACATAACAGCAGAACAGTTGTGGTATTTCAACCAAAGCGAACAACAATTGCGGAAGGATGAACCGTAATCTTGATAGCTCATGATCCTACCAAAACTGAATTTCTACACGTTTTGGGGGTACGCCACATAACGTGAAAAAATAATATTGAAGAATTTCGCAAATATAACAAAACTGGCGTCATAACGAAATAAATATTGTCGCAGAAAAATCGAAAAAACTATGTAATCGACTGATAAGATGTGTGATTGTTATTGTAATCTCTGTTCCTTTTGATAAAGGATCAAACACACTTCCCTTTTGTTTCTCGGTTGTGTAAGAAGCCATTTTGTGACGAGGCACGAAACCGTGTAAGTTTCATGTAATATTTAGTCTAAATATAATCAAATATTACTTAAAAGCGTCGCTAATGTTTTACTGTAACAGATCCTATACTCATGAAGTGAGTGACTTAAATAATTTATAGAAATTTTCAGAAATGGCTCTGAGCACTATGGGACTTAAACTGCTGAGGTCATCAGTCCCCTAGAACTTAGAACTACTTAAACCTAACTAACCTTAGGACATCACACACATCCATGCCCGAGGCAGGATTCGAACCTGCGATCGCAGCAGTCGCACGGTTCCGGACTGCGCGCCTAGAACCGCGAGACCACCGCGGCCGGCAATATGTCCAAACTGTAGCGCCTAGAACCGCTCAGCTACTCCGGCCGGCTATGGAAATTTTATAGGGCAACATTGGTGCAGAGGTCAGCGCCATTGTTCTAAATGATAACCACCCGTAGTCGTAATAAATATTTTAATGTTTGCTAATTTGGACAAATAATAAAAATAAATGTAAATGTTGGAGATTTCTCTTGATTAGCGGTTCTTCTTTTGAAGCAGTAATAGTAGTCAGTTTTTCTAATATTGAACCATATTCATACAACGTTATTTCAGTAACTTTTGTTTGATCTCCGTCTACCGGAAATCGCGAGGATCTCCTCAGCAACCATATTCACAAAAATAAAACAAATTACTTAGCTCTATATCTGGAAGATTGTGCGCTGGTGGTGTCTTTTACCATAAAATCAGCCTGTCGGGCAAACTAAACGCGTGAAGTGCCATTACAGAGTCAATGGCCTAAATAATTTTCCAGTTGTGAAGCAGGCAGAATAATAATAACTCCAACTTTTCATACCATATAAAATACGAACAATAAAATACGTAATAAGTACTACGATATCGTAATGGTAGACATTTCTCATTTGTACGGGAGGTGTAACATGAACTCCCCAGAAACATGTGATCTCTCATTGGTAAACACGCCTTGAATCTTTCCTTACATACAGAATGTAAGGAGTGTTAATCCTACCCACACTACTGGCCATTGAAATTGCTACACCAAGAAGAAATGCAGATGATAAACGGGTATTCTTTTGAAAGGGTACAGTACCGCCCGACATTGAAAATAAGTACAATATTCTTCGTTATTCTTGTCAGAACATCATATTTTTTTTGTAATAATAACGCAATTTCACTTAATACACCGAAGCCCGATACCAGTGTAGGAAACAAGGACAATTTATTTATTTAACTGATCACATGTGCACTCCCACAAAATAAATTCCTACATCCATTTTGGTGAGATCTGCGTAATGAATGAATGAATGTATGGTCGTCTGCTAACCGCAGATAGTGAACGTTCAATATATGATCATCTTTGAGACGGTCCTTTGGTCACCTTTGGTGGAAACAAAGAGATGAAATTTACCTGAGCTCTGAGCGCCTGAAATGTGGCTCACCAAGAGGTACCATGCTCTTCCCCCACCTCGACAGAGGTACGACATGAACTGAAGAACGGCCATGTTTTCAGCACTCTGGCGCTGGATCTTGTGTTGGTAAGACCTGTCTTAGGTGTGATCCGTAAAGACAAAAGAGTGGATAGAATGGTATGCATGTGGAATACTTAAGAGTAGTTTGGAGTAATAATTTTTCTATATCAGGAACTTTTGTGGGGAGAACTAAATGTCAGGCAGGTAATATTAAGGGGATCGTAGTAACCTTCGGAAGTGACCAACGGTCACAAGGAAACCACGTGTAGCATTAAGTTAAAATACTTCCGAGTGCTTAAGTTAAGCTGAATTACTAGCGTGTGTACTATACGTTTGAAATATTTAAAAAAATGGCGTGTGCAGGACGTGAAATTAGAGACGAGTACTTCCACGTGGTGAGTACTGTGTGAGTCTCAATCTGTGTATGAGACAAAGGTTAAAGAGAAGTACTCGTCCATGGTATCAATTGAGGACTCGCGTGTGTGATGAATATGTTCTTAATATTACTTTGCGTGTTCTGTTTCCGTGTGACGCTTGAGAGTGAAGCAAGGTGAGTCAGCCGTCTATCCAGCAACGCCACTTGGCTTGCATTGCACAGGAAGACGTGCCTATGTCCTCCAGAGTTCATAGTAGGAAAGAAAAGTTACGAAGTGGGACAGTGTCGTGTGAAACTGGGATGAATACTAATTGAAGTGGGAAAGCTGAAAGTGATGTGATTATAATGTTGTGACTATTCCTTGTGTTGTATTCCATGTTGCAGTGTGGTGTATATCATGTAATTTGAGTATGTATGGATTGCATGGGAGAGTAGCAAGATAGTTTCAGAGGTAGTGGATTATGCATGTTCCTCTTGTACCGCTCGGTCTGGAGGAAATTTACGTGATGATGGGTGTGAGAGTCGAAGTGTGAGATATAGCAAAAGATCCACCATCCTATCCAGAAAGTGCACTATAGTGTTAGATAATTACGAGACCATAAGATAGCGAATCACCAATGTAAAGCCATGCCCACGGGGCGTAGTTTCTCATGTGCAACTGTTGTAGAATATGTAATGGTGTGTTCAGGTTATAGCATTTATCGGAATAAAAAAGATAGTGAAAAGCAAAAGATTGGTGGCCTTTTCCTTCAAATTGTATGTTGTCATGATATTCAGAATTTATGTGTGCGCCATTCATATTCAGTTCGATGGCCACGTGTTGATCAAAGCCGTTGGGTAAGAAAGAAAATGTGGTATTGCCAGTGCGTATTGAACAGTCAGAGTTGTGTAAATTACTAATAGTCAGACGTGCGTTATCCGTTTCCGTTGCGTAATATTCATACAGAAGAATAATTTGTAACTTAATTGTGAGTGCTAGAGCTCATGTTACTCGATAAATAAGAATGAATCCACTCGCTTTGCAGCCACTCATCTTGTAGGCCTGACTGCTTGATGCCACAGTATGAGCAAGGTTCAAATGGTTCAAATGGCTCTGAGCACTATGGGACTTAACATCTACGGGCATCAGTCCCCTAGAACTTAGAACTACTTAAACCTAACTAACCTAAGGACATCACACAACATCCAGGCATCACGAGGCAGAGAAAATCCCCGACCTCGCCGGGAATCGAACCCGGGAACCCGGGCGTGGGAACCGAGAACGCTACCGCACGACCACGAGCTGCGGCCTATGAACAAGTCATGTGGGTGCCTCTCACATTGGACAAATATATTATACTGGAACTGACATGTGATTGCATTTTCACGGAATTTCGGTGCATAGATCCTAAGAACTCAGACCCAGAACAACAACCTCTGGCCGTAATAACGTCCATGATACGCATGGGCAATGAGTGAAACAGAGCTTGGATGGCGTGTACAGGTACAGCTGTCCATGCACCTTCAACACATTACCACAGTTCATCAAGAATAGTGACTGGTGCATTGTGACGAGCCAGTTTCTCGGCCACCATTGACTAGACGTTTTCAGTTGGTGAGAGATCTGGAGAATGTGCTGGCCAGCGCAACAGTCGAACATTTTCTGTGTCCAGGAAAGCGAAAAGCCCGTGCAGGACGTGCAACATGCGGTCGTGCATTATCCTGCTCATATGTAGGGTTTCGTAGGGATCGAATGAAGGGTAGAGCCACGGGTCGTAACACATATCAAATGTAACGTCCACTGTTTAAAGTGCTGTCAATGCGAACAAGAGGTGACCGAGACGTGTAACCAGTGGCACTCCATACCATCACGCGGGGTGATACGCCAGTATGGCAATGACGAATACATGCTTCCAATGTGCGTTCACGGCGATGTCGACAAACACTGATGCGATCATCATGGTGGTGTCAACAGAACCTGGATTCATCCGAAAAAATGACGTTTTGCCATTCGTGCACCCAGGTTCGTCGTTGAGTATACCATCGCAGGGGCTCCTGTCTGTGATGCAGCGTCAAGGGTAACCGCAGCCATAGTCTGCGAGCTGATAGTCCATGCTGCTGCAAACGTCGTAGAACTGTTCGTGCAGAAGGTTGTTGTCTTGCAAACGTCCCCATCTGTTGACTCAGGGATCGGGACGTGGCTGCACGATCCGTTACAGCCATGCGGATAAGATGTCTGTCATCTCGACTGCTGGTGATACGAGGCCGTTGGGATCCAGTAGCGCGTTTCGTATTACCCTTCTAAACTCACCGATTCCATATTCTGCTAACAGTCATTGGATCTCGACCAAGGCGAACAGCAATGTCGCCATACGATAAACCGCAATCGCGAAAGGCTACAATCCGACCTTTATCAAAGTCGAAAACGTGATGGTACGCATTTCTCCTCCTTACACGAGGTATCACAACAACGTTTCACCTGGCAACGCCGATCAACTGCTGTATGTGTATGAGAAATCGGTTGGAAACTTTCCTCGTGTCAGCGCGTTGTAGGTGTCGCCACCGCTGCCAACCTTGTGTGGATGGTCTGAAAAGCTAATCATTTGCATGTCACAGCATCTTCTTCCTGTCGGTTAAATTTCGGTCTGTAGCACGTCGTCTTCGTGGTGTAGCAATTTTAATGGCCTGTAGTGTACTTTGTCAAATTGACTTTAGCTGCAAGCCCCCTTCATGTTCATCAACTTTAAGGGTCAGAAGTCTACTTTGACGCTCCTAACCCGAAATGAATGCAAAAAATTGGAAGCAGGTCACCAATAAAATGCAAGGTGCCATGTCTGAAAACAATTGGCGGTCCGTTAACATTCTCCAACGCATACGACTCCTCAGCAGTTATATATTAAGTAAAGCGTAGTATAGGGCCCAACTATTTCCAGTCCCCAAGATGCAGGACAAACACGTGATGAAGCTCTCTAATAGATTTATCTGTCAAGGGCATCTGTTCAAAGTGAAATAAACCACGCTGACGTCTTCCAGACAGGCCGGCGGACTAAACATGCCTGACATTAACCGAAAGTGTACTGCGTTATATACTAAACGAATCACCCATTTGTTGGACAAGGAACCTCTCAGCGTAACCAGTTGGGTCTTCCGAACCTTACAACCCACCGATATGCATCCACGCATTGATGTAGGTAAAATACATTACAAATTACGGCATGTCAAGCAGTTTTTTCTTGAAGTAAGCTATATTGATGGCCATTATTTCACGCGGGATTTACCGACGACGCGCCTGTTATTAAAAATATGGGCATCTCCAATAGTCCGGAATCCCATTGAACTTAAATACCCGAGTGTTCATTGGAAGGCAGTTTGGGACAACATAAGTTTAACCGTCCACACTGCTGAAGTGACGTCCACATGGTATAAAGTGGTAAACGATGCTATACCCACTAATGAAAGGTTGCATAGAATCGGCTTATGTGACAGTGATAAATGCGTCCGCTGTGGCCTAGTCGACACCTTACGCCATCGCTTCACTTGTGGCGGTCATCTCATTAACTGGAAATGGGTGCAGCAGAGGCTCGGCCTGATTACCCGCAGCAGCCCAGCCAGCCACTGCACCGACATCCTGCTCTGGCCGGACGCGAAACATTTTCCCGCCACCAAGAACAACACCGTGATGTGGATGTTAGGACAGTTTGTGACATATATCATCGTCCACAATAGTGAAGATAATCTCATTAGTTTCGAGGCTTACATGAGAACGGCACGCTGGAAGATGAAACGTTACCCAAATTTCAGGAAGATGTTTGCTAACATGTTGGACATAATTTTTGAAAAACAAGGCGTAGGGTAATTCTCGATGCCGGTAAGGACACAAATGTCATGCAACACTATGTAGCGAACAAAATACACAACGAATAAGGGGTTATACCAGTTCCTAGGACTACTCCCGACTTCTCAATGGTGTTATTAAATTCATTACGACGTTTTCATTAATCTATGTTCCTGTGCATCTCTTGTTATCCGTTTGTGTGCTCCAAATGACTTTGAGTTTTGGACGGTTATGAATCAAATGACAGAACTGTCATTCCAGTTAAGACAATTAGATATTCGTTTGGGTTTCGGTTCTATATCTCTGTCTGGACTGAAGAGGCTATTGTCAGTTTACTATTTATGTTCCATTTTGTAAGCTTACAAATGGCACTATATTGAAATGTATTATTCAGTCTATTGTAGGATACAGTTCGTGTTGAATCAGTTCCAGGACTTCAGTATTTTGTTTTTGTGTTTATGTACATATATGGCTGTTTTAATAAAGAAAAAAAGGTAAAAAAACAGCATCGGTGTACGCAAAAGAGCTAGACAATATCAATAGCTCTACATTGATCAGCCAGAACGTTATGACCACTGTTCACTGCGACGTTGGATGCCGCCTGGTGGCGTTGAGGGCACGTGACACGGTAACAAAACTATGTAAGCGGAGCAAATAGGCTGCAAATGGGCTGCAAATGGGGAAATCCACTGAGATAAGCGACTCCGAAGAAGGGCAGATTATTTTTAAGCTAATCCTGTGAAGGGGTGTCTCGAAAACGGTGAAGCTGGTCGAATGTTCACGTGCTACAGTCGTGAGCATCTACTGATAGAGGTAGAATGGTAGTGAAACTACAACCAGGCGCTAAATGGTTGGACGTCCACGGCGCTTCACAGAACGCGGTGTTCATAGGCTTGTCTGCTTTGTTGGATAGAATGGATGGTGATCTGTGGCATCTCTGTCAAAAGAGCACAACACTGGTGCAGGCACAAGAGTTTTCTGAGCATCGGAGCTATCCGTTCATCGTACGTTGTTGAGCATGGAGCGCCGGAGCAACCACCGTCACGTGTTCACATGTTGGCAATACGACACCGTCAATTACGACTGCAGTGGGCACGAGACCATCGGGATTCGACCATCGGTAAATGGAAACGTGTCGGCTCTTCGGCTTAATCACATTTATTATACACTCGGTCGACGGTTGTCTCCGGAAACGCCGCCGTCGAGGTGAACGGTGGCTCGATAGGTACAGAGAGCAACGGACGCAGGCTGGTGGGAGCAATGTCATACTATGCGAGTTTCTTTCCTGCTCTTGAATGGGAGCTGTGGTAGTATTCGAATACTCGCTGACTGTACGGATAACATGCATCCCTTCATGCTTGATGTCTTTCCCGACGGCGACGTCATCTTTCAGCAGTTTAATTGTCTGTAACACGAAGCCAGAACTGCTATAGTTGCTTGAGGAGCATTATAATGAACTCACGTTGATGTTCCGGCGACGAAAATCTCTTCATATAAATTCTGTGGAACCCATCTGGGTCACTATCGGGCGCCGTCACCACGTACGCAAATCAACGACTCGTTATTTACGCAAATAGATTTCTAATGCCACATACCTCCACACATATACCGACAAACTGACCGATAGCTAATACACAAAATCAGTGATGTATTTCGATCCAGAGACAGACAAACAAGCTATTAAGCAGGTAGTCATTATGTTTTGGCTCATCAGTGTATATTACGTTTCACACTGTCAGTATTTAGTTCCCGCTAAGTGTAGCTGCCTTATATCAAACTTGTCGATGAATAAACATTCTTATTCACTAGACGAAAACAATGTGCTGTCATTTCCACGTTTGGCCGCTATCAACAGACATAAGACTGTTCACTATAACGGCAGGCGTTTATACGAGGCGTGTTTTTTTAAAGTAAGTTCCGTTTTAAAATTAAAAAAAAGACGTGCTAAGATATCTCAATAATTTTATTTTTACGTGAAAGCCTGTACCTTAATCTACTTTTCTACGTAATTTCCGTCAATATTGAGGCACTTGTCATAACGTTGTACCAGATTTTGAATACCCTTTTCATAGAAGTCTGCCACCTGACTTGTTAACCACTGCAGCACCACTGTTTTGACTTGAAGACGCTGACCGCCCAAGCATTTCTTCAAGTGCAGGAACAGATGGTAGTCACTGGGCGCAAGATCGGGGCTGTACGGAGGATGATCTAGAGTTTCCCATCGAAAATATGTGATGAGGTCTTTGGTCTGATTCGCCACATGCGGACGGGCATTGTCTTGCAGCAAAAAGATCCCCTTGCTCAACTTCCATAGACTGTTGCTTTGATTCTGGTGCGACGTAGGCCACCCATGTTTCATCGCCCGTAACAATTTGGCTTAAAAGTCATCACCGTCGTTGCGGTACCGCTCAAGGAAAGTCAATGTACTGTCTAAACGTTTGGTTTTGTGCACATCCGTCAACATTTTCGGTACCCAACGTGGACACAGTTTTCGGTAATTCAAGCGCTCGGTCACAAGGCCGTACAAAACACTACTAGAAACATTAGGAAAGTCATCCCGCAAGGACGAAATCGTAAAGCGTCTGTTTTCTCTCACCTTATTGTCCAATTCCTGCACCAAACTTTCATTAAGGACCGAAGGGCGCCCCCTCCATTCTTCATCATGCACAACTATGCGACCATCTTTAAATGCTCTCACCCACTTTCTTAACATTCCATCACTCATAATGTTTTCTCCGTAAACTGCACAGATCTCACGACGAATATCGATCGCTTTTAGGCCTTTAGCACTAGGAAATCTTATAACAGCCCGTACTTCACAGTCGGCGGGACTCACGATTATCGGAGGCATCTTAAACACTCAGTAAACAACGTAAATAAGGAAGAATCAGACTGTAATGGAGTCAGTGCTTAGATTAAGGTACAGGCTTTCATGTAAAAATAAAACTATTGAGATATCTTAGCACGTCTTCTTTTTAATTTCAAAACCGTACTTACTTAAAACAACACGCCTCGTAATTGCTACCGCAGCTCTGTATGCGAAGTGCATAGAGCAGTCTAGGGCCTAGAAATAACCTCTCACTATACACAACTTTGGATTCTATAGCAACTGCAGAACAATGTGCAGTACGAACGCGCGAATAGTCACTCTTCCTCTCGTAGTGTGTGTGTTCAATTTTTTTGGTACTGTCCCGGCTACATCAGTTTCACCACCAAACAAGTACAAAGTATTCAACTAGAGGCCTTAGGGCCTAAGTACATGCGAACATGTCGTACTGTTCTCTGCACGTAGCGCCTCACAATTAGAGCTACACCATACGTTACATAAGACGTTTACGTCACTATAGGGCGTTAGTATGTTTTTATTAATTGTGCCTACTTAAAATAGCTTTGTCATGATGAGCTTCAGTACTTTACTGTGATGTTAACAGATTTTCAAAAAAAAAAAAAAAAAACTACACTGCAGCGTCAAAGAGACTGGTATGGGCATGCATATTCAAATACAGAGATATGTAATCAGACAGAATACGATGCTGCGGTCGGCAACAGCTATATAAGACAACAAAAGTCTGACATAGTTGTTAAATCGGTTACTGCTGCTAAAATGGCAGCTTATCAAGATATAAGTGAGTTTTAACGTGGTGTTATAGTCGGCGCACGAGCAATGGAACACAGCACCTACGAGGCAGCTATGAAGTGCGAATTTTCCAGTACGACCATTTCATTACTATACCGTGAATATCAGGAACCCGGCAGAACATCAAATCTCCGACGTTGCTGCAAGCAGAAAACGATCCTGCAAGAACGGGACGAACGACGACTGAAGGCAACCCTTCAACATGACACAAGCACAACCCTTCCGCAAACTGCTGCAGTTTTCAATCAACAAGTATCAGCGCGCTAATCGGTTAATTAAAAATAGTCGATATGGGCTTCCGGAGCCGAAAGCGCACTCGTGTAGCTTGATGACAGCTCGAGACAAACTTTACGTCTCGCCTGGCCCCGTCAACACCGACATTGGACTGTTGATGACTGGAAACATGTTACCTGGTCAGACGAGTCTCGTTTCAAATTGTATCGAGCGGCTAGACGTGTACGGGTATGGGGACATCTTCATGAGTCCATGAACCCAGCATGTCAGCAGGGGACAGTTCAAGCTGGTGGAGGCTCTGTAATGGTGTGGGGCGTGTGCAGATGGAGTTATATGGGACCCCTGACACGTCTAGATACCACTCTGACGGGTGACACGTACGTAAGCATCCTGTCTGATCACCTGCATCCATTCATGTTCGTTGTGCATACCGACGGACTTAGGCAATTCTAGCAGGACAATGCGACATCCCAAACGTCCAGAATTGCTGCTGTGTGGCCCCAGGAACACTTTTGTCAGTTTAAACACTTCCGCTGATCACCTAACTCTCCAGGAATGAACATTATTGATCTGTGATGTCTTGCAACGTTCTGTTCAGAAGAGGTCTCCAGCCCCTTTTCTCTTACGGATTTATGGACATCCCTGCAGGATTCATGGTGACAATTGCCTTCAGCACTGCTTCTGATATTAGTCGAGTCCACGCCTCTTCGTGGTGTGGCACTTACGCGTGTTCGCGGGGGCCCTACACTACATCAGGCGAGTGTACCACTGTTTTGGCTCTTTAGTAAATTTGTATGAACATTTATATTTCCATTACAGTACACATTTAGTAGATCACGTAACCACTACGATAATAGCGACTACGCAACGTTCTAGTTGATATTTAACTATATTTTATCAAGGCGATCTTCAAAAAAAAATTTAAAGTTTTATTTCCAATGTGGTGTCACAATTCTGTAGGGGACAGTGGTGTGAACCAATTACTGACCTTCTGCACAACATTCGTTGGATCGCTTCGTCACTACCATATGAACAAAAAGATTGCTAAGAACAACACACACGCCCAAGTCCGAGGGAGGACTAGAACCACCGGCGGTAGGCTTCGTGGAGTCCGTAAAATGGCGCCTCACACGGGGCGCCCACGCGGCGCAGCAGTCACTGCCCCACTGGTGTTTTATTACTCTTTCATATCCAGATTCTTGTGTATTTTAAAGGTGATGTACAAAAATACTTTCTGGTTATATGTAGTAAAATTGGGTTTTAAGCTACTATATCGGAAAAGACCTGAGGTAATAGTTAATTTTCGGCATATATAGAGCGTTAGTTACACTATGTGACACAAATTGAGGCTGCTGTACTTGTAAAACAACAACCTCAGTTTCTTTCTGTCTGCACATCAATAGAATCATATGGTGGCGTGTACGCTGGGAGTTTCTTGGATTGTAACTCAGTTAAACGGTATGTTGACTAAAAGCTGATTATTTCTATTGTATAACATGGTGTTTTACTTCTTGTTTTGTGTAAATCAGTTCTGATTCTGTAATATCCTTGTATTTTAGCACTGAAGTTGGCTATATATAGCTGAAAATGTTCAAATGTGTGTGAAATCTTACGGGACTTAACTGCCAAGGTCATCAGTCCCTTAGCTTACACACTACTTAACCTAAATTATCCTAAGGACAACACACACACCCATACCCGAGGGATGACTCGAACCTCCACCGGGACCAGCCGCACAGTCCATGACTGCAAACGCCCTAGACCGCTCGGCTAATCCCGCGCGGCTATATATAGCTGAAATCTGGATATGAAAGTAATAAGAAACCAGTGGGATAGCGACTGCTGCGCGGTTTGAGGCGCCATGTCACGGACTGCGTGCCCTCTTCCGCAGGAGGTTCGAGTCCTCCCTCGGTCATGGGTGTGCGTGTTGTTCTTAGCATAAGTTAGTTTAAGTAGTGGGTAAGTCTAGGGATCGAAGATCTCAGCAGTTTGGTTCCGTAGGAATTCACACAAATTTGAACATTTGATAGCGACTGATCCTTTCTTATAATAATAAACAGTTGCTGTGTGCAGCGGTTCCCTATAGAGTCATTGTTGGTATTATTATTACGTTTCATTCTTATAGTCCCCCCCATGAACCATGGACCTTGCCATTGGTGGGGAGGCTTGCGTGCCTCAGCGATACAGATGGCCGTACCGTAGGTGCAACCACAACGGAGGGGTATCTGTTGAGAGGCCAGACAAACATGTGGTTCCTGAAGAGGGGCAGCAGCCTTTTCAGTAGTTGCAAGGGCAACAGTCTGGATGATTGACTGATCTGGCCTTGCAGCATTAACCAAAACGGCCTAGCTGTGCTGGTACTGCGAACGGCTGAAAGCAAGGGGAAACTACAGCCGTAATTTATCCCGAGGACATGCAGCTTTACTGTATGATTAAATGATGATGACGTCCTCTTGGGTAAAATTCCGGAGGTAAAATAGTCCCCCATTCGGATCTCTGGGCGGGGACTACTCAGGAGGACGTCGTCATCAGGAGAAAGAAAACTGGCATTCTACGGATCGGAGCGTGGAATGTCAGATCCCTTAATCGGGCAGGTAGGTTAGAAAATTTTAAAAGGGAAATGGATAGGTTAAAGTTAGATATAGTGGGAATTAGTGAAGTTCGGTGGCAGGAGGAACAACACTTTTGGTCAGGTGAATACAGGGTTATAAATACAAAATCAAATAGGGGTAATGCAGGAGTAGGTTTAATAATGAATAGGAAAATAGGAATGCGGGTAAGCTACTACAAACAGCATAGCGAACGCATTATTGTGGCCAAGATAGACACAAAGCCCATGCCTACGACAGTAGTACAAGTTTATATGCCAACTAGCTCTGCAGATGATGAAGAAATTGATGAAATGTATGATGAGATAAAAGAAATTATTCAGGTAGTGAAGGGAGACGAAAATTTAATAGTCATGGGTGACTGGAATTCGTCAGTAGGACAAGGGAGAGAAGGAAACATAGTAGGTGATTATGGATTGGGGCTAAGAAATGAAAGTGGAAGCCGTCTGGTAGAATTTTGCACAGAGCATAACTTAATCATAGCTAACACTTGGTTCAAGAATCATAAAAGAAGGTTGTATACATGCAAGAATCCTGGAGATACTAAAAGGTATCAGATAGATTATATAATGGTAAGACAGAGATTTAGGAATCAGGTTTTAAATTGTAGGACATTTCCAGGGGCAGATGTGGACTCTGACCACAATCTATTGGTTATGATCTGTAGGTTAAAACTGAAGAAACTGCAAAAAGGAGGGAATTTAAGGACATGGGATCTGGACAAGCTGAAAGAACCAGAGGTTGTACAGAGTTTCAAGGAGAGCATAAGGGAACAATTGGCAGCAATGGGGGAAAGAAACACAGTTGAAGAAGAATGGGTAGCTCTGAGGGATGAAGCAGTGAAGGCAGCAGAGGATAAAGTAGGTAAAAAGACGAGGGTTGCTAAAAATCCTTGGGTAACAGAAGAAATATTGAATTTAATTGATGAAAGGAGAAAATATAAAAATGCAGTAAATGAAGCAGGTAAAAAATAATACAAACATCTCAAAAATGAGATCGACAGGAAGTGCAAAATGGCTAAGCAGGGATGGCTAGAGGACAAATGTAAGGATGTAGAAGCTTATCTCACTAGGGGTAAGATAGATACTGCCTACAGGAAAACTAAAGAGACCTTTGGAGAGAGGAGAACCACGTGTATCAATATCAAGAGCTCAGATGGCAATCCAGTTCTAAGCAAAGAAGGGAAGGCAGAAAGGTGGAAGGAGTATATAGAAGGTTAATACAAGGGCGATGTACTTGAGGACAATATTATGGAAATGGAAGAGGATGTAGATGAAGACGAAATGGGAGGTAAGATACTGCGTGAAGAGTTTGACAGAGCACTGAAAGACCTGAGTCGAAACAAGGCCCCCGGAGTAGAACTACTGACGGCCTTGGGAGAGCCAGTCATGACAAAACTCTACCAGCTGGTGAGCAAGACGTATGAGACAGGTGAAATACCCTCAGACTTCAAGAAGAATATAATAATTCCAATCCCTAAGAAAGCAGGTGCTGACAGATGTGAAATTACCGAACTATCAGTTTAATAAGTCACAGCTGCAAAATACTAACGCGAATTCTTTACAGACGAATGGAAAAACTGGTAGATGCGGACCTCGGGGTGGATCAGTTTGGATTCCGTCGAAATGTTGGAACACGTGAGGCAATACTGACCTTACGACTTATCTTAGAAGAAAGATTAAGAAAAGGCAAACCTACGTTTCTAGCATTTGTAGACTTAGAGAAAGCTTTTGACAATGTTGACTGGAATACTCTCTTTCCAATTCTGAAGGTGGCTGGGGTAAAATACAGGGAGCAAAAGGCTATTTACAATTTGCACAGAAACCAGATGGCAGTCATAAGAGTCGAGGGTCATGAAAGAGAAGCAGTGGTTGGGAAAGGAGTGAGACAGGGTTGTAGCCTCTCCCCGATGTTATTCAATCTGTATATTGAGCAAGCAGTAAAGGAAACAAAAGAAAAATTTGGAGTAGGTATTAAAATTCATGGAGAAGAAATAAAAACTTTGAGGTTCGCCGATGACATTGTAATTCTGTCAGAGACGGCAAAGGACTTGGAAGAGCAGTTGAACGGAATGGACAGTGTCTTGAAAGGAGGATATAAGATGAACATCAACAAAAGCAAAACGAGGATAATGGAATGTAGTCAAATTAAATCGGGTGATGCTGAGGGAATTAGATTAGGAAATGAGACACTTAAAGTAGTAAAGGAGTTTTGCTATTTAGGAAGTAAAATAACTGATGATGGTCGAAGTAGAGAGGATATAAAATGTAGACTGGCAATGGCAAGGAAAGCGTTTCTGAAGAAGAGAAATTTGTTAACATCGAATATAGATTTATGTATCAGGAAGTCGTTTATGAAAGTATTTGTTTGGAGTGTAGCCAGGTATGGAAGTGAAACATGGACGATAACTAGTTTGGACAAGAAGAGAATAGAAGCTTTCGAAATGTGGTGCTACAGAAGAATGCTGAAGATTAGATGGGTAGATCACGTAACTAATGAGGAGGTATTGAATAGGATTGGGGAGAAGAGAAGTTTGTGGCACAACTTGACTAGAAGAAAGGATCGGTTGGTAGGACATGTTTTGAGGCATCAAGGGGTCACAAATTTAGCATTGGAGGGCAGCGTGGAGGGTAAAAATCGTAGAGGGAGACCAAGAGATGAATACACTAAGCAGATTCAGAAGGATGTAGTTTGCAGTAGGTACTGGGAGATGAAGCAGCTTGCACAGGATAGAGTAGCATGGAGAGCTGCATCAAACCAGTCTCAGGACTGAAGACAACAACAACAACAACATTCTTATAGTCGTGTGGAGCCATTGAGACCCTGCATAGAAACTTGACGATTCAGTATTCGTAAAGCAGTCGGATCATGGACAGTTTGTCACGTACGAAGATTTCAAAATGAGGGAAAATGAGAAATCATGTTCTCCATGTGGAAAATACATGAACAGGTAAGTCTTCCATGGAGACTCAGTATAACACAATTACGCTTCGCTATGATAATACTTCCCTTAGAAACTTCCAGCATGAAAAAACATGACTTCGAGAACAGTCTATTTCATAACTACTTTGTAGACGACAAAGGTAATTGTTATGGTCTCAAAGGTACTCACACCTCAGCAGACTTGTCTTTTAGTTTTAAGACCCACTGAAGGCTGTGGTATACGACAGTAATAAGATCGTCGTCTACATAAAACATGTCATCCATCACGTTTACAAAAGACAGAGACGAGGTAGAGTGTACTAAGCACGGGAGAAATGATAGACACATGCAGCAAACACGCCGTATAATACTCAGTTAGTAAATACATTCACTACAGGTGATTTTCCCATGTTTTGTATGGTGCTGCTACAGACACTGGTGAAGCGTCGGTACTGGCATGTGCGGATTGATAATGCCCTTAATATAGCATGCAGTACTATTAATCACGGGAGTGATGCTCTGGGCCTCGACAGATTAACTGAACAGTGTTCAATATCAGTCGCAGTGGATTTGCTGAGATTAGTGGTTCGTGCATAGCAACTGCGCTAGACGCTGGCAGTGGTTTCTGCGTGTTGGTGGACAGATTGTGGTTTACTTGGTTTTACTTTAGTGTTCTTTTGGAATATGTTTATTGTGGGCAACGTAACTAAACATAACTGAAAAAAATTCAATTGGTATAAGAGCTCTTACGGAAAGATTTAGGTGTTCGTTTTTTCGACTTGGTATTCGAGACTGGAACGATCAAGAAATAGTCTGAAAGTAGTTCTCTGAACCCTCTACCAAACACACTGATGTGAACTGCAGAGCAGCGATGTAGATAATATAGACCATATACTCCACAAATTACATTAACAGCAGAAACGTTTGTGAAATTTGCAACACCAGGAAGAGTGCACCTCACTGGAAAGACATTTCTTTACTGATGCGGTCTAGGACCATGCGCAAATGATTACGATTAAAGAACTGAACATGAGCGCTATGAATTGAGTGTGATAAGAGAATTTAGGATGTAATTGAGCATCGTGACTTGGAGATATGTTATTGGGAAATCTCCAGCTACGTGGTTAGTATGTGAGGTTAGCTAATGAGATGATTGGAACTGTGGATTTCGTAATGACAAAAGCTCTTAGGATATGTTTGCTTGGATATTTTATACTTCAAAAAGCCGTGTTTTACGATTAAGCAATATGGTGTAAGGAACCATGACGACTAGAGAATAAGTGTTTTCAAAGAAATTTTCGAAAGACGAGTCTATAATACAAGTACTCTGTATCGACGATGATGATAGTGGTTTACGCACCCAACGCGGTCCTTTGTGGCCATATTGAAGTCTGATGAGACGTATGTAGTTCGAAACATAAAATACTCCCCTTACACCACTTACGTGAAAAACAAAAACAAACACACACACACACACCATAAAACTGTTTCATTTCTCCATCCTTAAAAAAGGTAGTACAAGAAGATGAACGGAACTCAACGAAAAGGTAGTAAAATACTGCAGCAGTTGCATGGGGTTGGCTGTTAGTGGAACTAAAACTGTATGAGCCAGCCATTCCGTAACATAATAAAACTACCAACCTAAAAGCTTAGACTCGACCTGGGCAGTTCAGAAAACTTTAAAAGAGGTACCAAACTCTTCTTCAGCTAAAATAGACCGCAGGTTGCTACTTAAATTTATGGCTGCCGAGAACGGAAGGACGATCTTCATGGCCGAAAAGCTGTTTCCTCTGAACACAGCTGATTTTTCAACACCTGCATCCACTATCAATGGCTTATGACTTCTCACTAAGTAGTGAAGGTACGGCTGTGGAATACAAAGGCTTAGCCAAATTAGTCTGCCTGCTTAGAACTATAATTATGGTGCTTATTTCAAATCTTGGCAAACGACTATTTAAATACAGGATGCTTCAGAATGTTTTGACAGATTTCAAATTGGAGTGACACTAAAGCTAACCGCTAAACAAAGATGAACGTTTTATACAATGTCCAATATGTATTCAAATTTACTTATAGAACACTACATTGGACAAATGACGACCATTCGCGTGTAAAGAATACCAGACGTTGAATAACACTTAGGCTGTTTTTTGTTCTACTGATTTGTATTTGCATGAACTAGTTTTCGGCTTATTAGGCCATCTTCAGACAACTTCTGGCTATTGTTTACAAGGAGCTTGTGTTCTTACGAACCAAACATTCTGGACTAAGATACAACGCAATTACATACGATCTTTAGTTGCGGTATTGTCTTTGCAACCGCCAACGGAGTCTTTTTGACTCTTTGTTCGGTAAAACTGTTCTTTAACATAATAAATCACATTTTATGGTTTATCAGTACCATGTATGACAACAGTTACTATTATTTAGAATACACATTATTACAAAATTATAATTTTTTTGTATTTGTTGTGAACAGTTGCACTGGACACTAATTGATGTACAACAGCGATGTTTTCTTTGGGGGGTTACATTTTGTTAACAGAAAAATTGTGCATTAATAAATAACATATATTACATTGTTACAGTTGACTTACAGTTAGGAATGTAGACACATAAGGGATATTACATTATATTGGGGTGTGAATTTGTTTACTATTGGGACACTTTGTGGTTAGTAGCAGGTTTAATGTCTTGTGTAAAGTATGGATGTGAGGCGATGCACCATGGAATGGAAGGCTGCATGTTTGTGTGTTATTGGGTGCTGTGAACATGAGGGTATTACTGTGTCTGTTGTTGTGGGTTTTCTGTAAATTTTGAAAGCATGTGTCTTTGTGGTGATATCCATGTTAAGGTCTAAAAAGTTAATGGATTTTTCACCTAGCTCTATAGTGAATTGTAGGTTTTTGTGTTGTGAATTTAGATGTTCTAGGAATGGGTGCAGTTGTCTGTTGGTAACTGTGTCCACATATACACTACATCAACTACATATCTGTACCAGTATTTAACATTATTACTGAGGGTTCATTTTCTAGGAACTGTTTTTCGAAATTGTCCATGAATATTTCAGCTAGGAGGGGACTGAGAGGGGACCCCATTGCCAATCCTTCTAGCTGTTTGTAAATGGTACCTTCAAATTGGAAATAATTTTGTTTCACACATCTTTGGGTGGCAAAATTTATGTCTTCTACTTGTACTGGGTTGACACCTGCTCTGTATAGTTGTTCTCTCAGAATATGAAGGCATTCTTGTGTAGGTATGTTTGTAAATAAGCTGTTTATGTCAAAGGCTGCTAGTTTTGCACTACTTGGTATTGGAAGATCTGTTGTTGTTGTGGCCTTCAGTCCCGAGACTGGTTTGATGCAGTTCTCCGTGCTTGGAAGATCTATAATTTTGGAATTGTAAGCTTAGTAAACCTTGTCAACAAAATTAAAGGCCTCCTATCCATCGCCAATTTGATGGGACCGATGACCACGCTATTTGGTCTCCTCCCCCAAATCAACCAACCAACCAAAACACCCTGTCCTGTGGCATGAAGGAGTCCGTAAATGCCTGCTGCTCCTCCTTCTCCGGAAGGATCCATCGACGCGTCCCGGCCTTTTCGAAGGGGCCAAAGGTATGACAACTACATGGGGAGAGATCAGTACTAGAGGGCGGCTGCTCGAGTGTCTCCCACTTGTCCACAATGAACGAGGCTGGCCTTCCAGGTCAGCTGTTGAACCGCAGGGAATTTGGCGCACCATTCCACAACGTGCAGTTTTCGACAGACATGGTGCTCCATACATGTTTTTCATTTTCTGGCAGTTGTCTAATGGTGTTCGTACTTCGGTAGCCAAGAAAAGAATAACAACACGCTGGTAATAACGTCTCCATAGTTCACGTTTCCACGAATGTTGAAAAACGAGAATGGCACGCTAATCCCTTGCCTACATGTCTATGCTTCTACGCCCGCATCCGAGTTGTACTACGTTGCATATACGTTGCAGCAATGCCATTCAGACGGAAAGCCTTATATTTTATAGGCTCAAAAAGCGAAATTCCGTTTTCAGCTATCCCTCCAGTTTTTGCAACGTTAATGCTTAGAAGCGTACTTCTCTTTGTGAATTTGTCTCGAGACAACAAATTACATTATTTCATCCTTGAAGAAACGTGTACTCTGTGGAATGCAAACGTGCATACGACCAGGCAGTTAGGCAAGCTGCTGTCCGTCAGACCGACGCCGAGGTTATTCTAGCCCGGGGCAGGACGGGCCCTGCCCTAGCCGTTCCGCTCGCACGCAGCCCCTATGAGCCTCGGCTGCCAGATTCGCGCTCATCGGCAAGTCAAAAGAGGCGCCACGGTTCGCCGGCCCGATAAAAATCATCTGCCCCACCGGCGGGGAATCCCGGCCGTTATGCAGAGCCGTCTGACGTAGCAGCGGCGGAGATGGATACGCGGGGTCGCCAGGTGTGGCAGCCTGTCACCTTCCAGCCAATAAGCGGTCGCGTCGTCTTGTACCTGCTGCGGCGTCAAACTCAGCCTTCTCCTCAGCACAGGCTGCGACATCCGCAGTTTGATTACACCGCTAAACGTGACACACTAGAGTGCTGATGGTTACATGACTCAAGCAAACTTCTGTGAATGGTCTGATATACAGCGTTATTATAATTAAAGTTCCTTCTTCAAAACGCTGTAAAAAAAGAGCCACTGCTCAGAATGAGGTCAAATTTGAACGGAGTATTATTGAAAAAGGGGGAAACGTTATGGAAACAAAAAAATTACGAAAAGCTACATTTATGAATGGTGCACTGAAAACAGCATCTTTCAGATAACCCCTCAGCCAGAAGCCACAATGATTAACATCAGGTGATCTGCACGGCCACAGCAAGACGACGCCTGATTATTCTAGCAGTTTCGTAACGCCTCTGCAGCAGCTGTGCAAAGTGTGGAGAAGCGCCATCTTGAATAAAATGATCCTACGCACATAACCACGTTGGTGCGCACAGTACTGGCGATTTTGGGGTTCCGAAAAGCCATATTGGTGTGAAGCGAAACCCCTGTATTCTCCTAACGTTACTGTGTGGGCTGCAGTATGCAGCAGAGGCATTATTGGCCCTTTTTTCATTCGAGAAACGGTCACTGGTGCACGTTACGTTGCAATTTTGGAACAATTTGTCGCCACACAGCAAGCGTTAGATGATCGACCAGGTACTGAATGGTTTATGCAAGATGGAGGCCGACCACATCGGACCGAACAAGTGTTTCGCTTTCTTTAGGAATACTTCGGGAATCGAGTCATTGCTTTGGAATATCCCAAATTTACTGGTGCAGGCATGGATTGGCCTCCATATTCGCCGGATTTGACTCCCTGTGATTCTTTTTGTGGGGCACAGTGAAAGACATGTTCTACCCGAAGCATCCCGCCACGCTGGACGAGCTTGAATCGGCAATCTCTGTGGCATGTGAATCCATTTCGAAATGTCATGGTGAATTTCATTCTTCATTTGCGCCACCTCTGTAGCCAATGGTGAACATTTTGAAAACAATGTGATGTGATAATTTGCAAAGATTATTTTCATACGATTATTTCACTAATGTATGCTGATATGAGCTGTACAGCGTACATCGCCATCTGTTAGTAGCTTTTGTAACTATTATTTTAAACTGCTGTATAAACTTCTTACGTCTTTCACTATAAACATACCGTTTACTGCATCCTCTATCGATCATTGTTTTCGAGATATTTAATTTTGAAATCAGGGAGCCCTTTTATGGACACCCTGTAGAAGGGTCATAAGTCTCATCTTTGGCAGAAATCTGGAAGAACACCGTTGTGGACAGAACGTTAGAAAGCAACAAATTCTTCGAAATGCACAGATCGCTATTGACAACGTCTGAGAGTGGAATGGATAACAACACGGTTTGACACGTTTGAAGATTTTGCGACATTGCCAGTGAGCTCAGGTTCTGCAAGGAGGATGGGTTGGTTTGGGAGAAGAGGCCAAACAGCCAGGTCATCGGTCTCGTCGGATTAGGAACCATGCCGGCATATGTCTTAAGCGATTTAGGAAAAACACGGAAAACCTAAATCAGAATGGCCGGACGCGGGACTGTACCATCGTCCTCCAGAATGCGAATCCAGTGTGCTAACCATTGCGCCACATCTCTTGGTGCCCTGCAGGACAATACGCAATGCAACATCGCTATAATGTGAAAGTTGGAGAGTGAGAGACGCTGCTGTGCCTGCAGTGGTCCATCTTCATTGGCCGTAGACAGAAAAAGACGGAGTACGAGACACTTTTTCAGCACCAAGTGTTACGAAGCTCGTTACTGGTTAAGCGTTTGAAATAATAAGGAAAGGAAGCCAACGTCTTTTAAGGCAACTTTTGACTGGTCAGAGCTCGGAATATTTATGGTTCAGCCAGTCAAAGTTATTTGAGCCAGTCAAAGTTATTTGACGACAGAAAAACACAGAGTACCCCTTTGTACGAAGCAGACGGCTCAAAATTACTCTGCAGCCTAGCATCTCTGCAGCGAGGAGACATCATACGACGATCTCTTCGGACGAACGTATCTCCGATCAGATGCCCTTTTGAGCAGACTTGATGAGAACGCGACTTAGGCACTTTTTTGCCTGATTTGATCTTATTAGACTCAGATGCCTGTTGATGGTACGACACCAATGGCTGATTTGGCAGCCACTTGAGCCGCTGTCTGCAGATTAATGTGATGAGATCCAGACCCTGCAGCGATAAGAACTGTAGGGGAAACCGACTCAGTTTTACAGATATTCAGTAATTTCAGTCTTTATTCTGAAGACTTTCTACCAAATAAGGTTCAACATGTTTTCGGCTCTGCTCATAAGTGCAAACTCGTACTTTCTGTAGTGCTTGTGTTGTATTCTGAATTCCGTTCGTTTGAATCATATTCCTGATACACTATGTGATCAAAAGTATGCGGACACCTAGCTGAAAATGACTGACAAGTTCGTGGCGCCCTCCATCGGTTATGCTGGAATTCAACATGGTGTTAGCCTTGATGACAGATTCCTCTCTCGCAGGCATACGTTCAATCAGGTGCTGGAAGGTTTCTCGGGAATGGCAGCCCATTCTTCACGGAGTGCTGCACTGAGGGGAGGTATCGATGTCGGTCGTTGAGGCCTGGCACGACGTCGGCGTTCCAAAACATCCCAAAGGTGTTCGAATCATGTCAGGACTCCGTGCAGGCCAGGCCATTAAAGGGATGTTACTGTTCTGTAACCACTCTGCCACAGGCCGTGCATTATGAACAGGTGCTCCAACGTGTTGAAAGATGCATCGCAATTCCCGAATTGCTCTTCAACAGTGGGAAGCAAGAAGGTGCTGAAAGCATCAGTGTACGCCTATGCTGTGATAGTGCCACACATAACAGCAAGGGGTGCAAGCTCCCTCTATGGAAAACACGACCACACCATAACACCTCCGCCTTCGAATTTTAGTGTTGACACTGCACAGGCTGGCAGGTGGCGTTTACCGGGCATTCGCCATAAGCACACCCTTCCATCGGATCGCCAAATTGTGTACCCTGATTCGTCACTCCACACTACGTTTTTCTACTGTCCAATCGTACAATGTTTACGTTCCTTACACCAAGCCAGGAGTCGTTTGGTATTTACTGGCGTGATGTGTGGCTTATGAGCAGCCGCTCGACCATGAAATCCAAGTTTTCTCACCTCCCGCCTAACTGTCTTAGTACTTGCAGTAGATCCTGATAAAATTTGGAATTCCTGTGTGAACGTCTGGATAGATATCTGCCTATTACACATTACGACCTACTTCAACTGTCGGCGGTCTCTGTCGGTCAACAAACAAGATAGGCTTGTACGCTTTTGTGCTGTATGTGTTCCTTCACGTTTCCACTTCACTATCACATCGAGAACAGTGGACCTAGGGATGTTTAGGAGTGTGGAAATCTGACTTACAGACGTATGACCCAATGGCATCCCTTCGCCTGACCACGTTCGAATTCCGTGCGTTCCGCGGATCGCCGCACTCTGCTCTCTCACAATATCTAATGACTACTGAGGTCGCTGATACGGAGTACCTGGCAGTAGGTGGCAGCACAATGCACCTAATATGAAAAATACATGTTTTTAGGGTTATCAGGATGCTTTTGATCACACAGTGTAATTTGTCCACGCTTGCTAAGTCATAAGCCTGTTGTTGTCGACATTTGTCAAATTACTTATCGTGCATTTTAACGTAGTAAACTGGTTAATGGTAATTCTTTTTCAGTTTACAAGTTAACGAAATTCTTGGTCGTTATTTTAGAGGGCAACAATTTAATATTCCAGATAAACAGAACCACTTTGATATGTCTAATTAACATTGCAAGTATCCTCCAGCCATGACCACTTACAGCGGTTCTACATTCTTTTCTGTGGTGAACAGTTTTCAATATTTCGTCGAACGAGGATTCCCTAAGCGGTTTCCGTCGTCTGTAAACTACTTCAAGTTTGCTGCATACGAATCTTAGTATAGTATCGCCTTTCGCTACTGATAAGTTTGTGTGGTCTTCAATCCTTAAAATCGCCATACACAGGTATTGTTAAACAACTAATGGTTGTTTATAGGGACTGTTCACCCATCGCGTAGTCTAACTGTATCTAGTATCTGTCTATTGACGCCCGTTACTTTAGTGTTTCATTATGTCAAAGTAACATTCCATAATTTGCAGACTTTTAATAAAATTAATTTTTTACGACAACTAATTTTTCAATTCTTGTTAACAACTGGATTGATCATCTGATCATCTTCAGGTATCAACAGAAAAAGGTAATTTACAAACAGACTGCATGAAAACGATTTACTGTCGAAATAAAATGTGTAGGTGTTGTACTCTATTAAGTAAATGTTTTAACTTCTCCCCAGTAAACCTATCTTGACCTGTTATAAAGAAACTGTGCCCTATAAGAACTCCATAATCTGACTCCGAAAAGAGAAAAGACCGTTACATGGGCAAAAAATCCTACTCTAAATTCGAAACGGGATGGCATCAGGCGCAATGTAAGAAAGCAAACAATAATGAACATGAAATAGTGACTGCCAAGTACTGGTCACGGCGATGTTGCTTAATTTGTTAATCTAACGAGAACTGAAGTATGCAACGAGGCAAGGCCGTTCCCTACAACCTGAAATTAATCACTGATCTTATATTAGTTATATTCTCTTGAAATTTACAATGCAGAATTTGCTTTCAAGCCCCTGTCTCGTGATTGCGCCTAAGATCTTCTTTGCATGTGATTTTGTTCAGCATTTTTTTTAGTTGAGAGCACACAGTATAGTATGTGATTTACTTATATAGTTTCTTCTACAAATAGTATTAATATATTAAGCTTCATTTACGTTTTAAATTTCCTTCTTTTAGTCACTTGTGTTTTAGTTGGTATTTTTTAACATTATTAGAATGGAAAGCACTACACTGCAACCTTTTAACGATCTGAGGAACTTCATTTCAAATATTTGTAAATCCACAGGGCCTTTCTTCCTTTAGCTCCTTTTTACATTACCGAACACTTTTTCTATGAAGGCGGATCCTACGAAAGCTTCCTCAGTATTCTCGTCTGGCTTCTGTTATCAAGCGAGGCGCCGGAATCTCTTCTACGGTGCTTTCACCTACCATGAAGCTAAACTGGTCGTCACATAAAGCATGCTCGGTTTTCTTTTCATTTCTTTTATGTATTACTAGTGACCTGCCCTGGCTTCGCACGGGTACCATTAGGCATCTACGGCCACTCGACTTGTGTGACGTACCGTATTTTGATGTAGAGATACGAATAAACATCACAAAATGAAGTTATGTTTCTGAATATCGTCACTTTCAGATAACTCGAATGACGTAAGCAGTGTACGGCAGGAAAGTTGTTTGGAGGCATGGAAGTTATATACAACATAATCAATTGGGATTTGGTGTGACATCTCATGGCACTGAAGGGAGCACAGTGTGATGTAAGTAATATGTTTACAGCCAGTGTAAATATCGTACGCAAATCGTGGATTTACGTATGTGTAAGTGATTTAATAGTATGGGAGGGCAACACAAACAGAAAAAAATAAGAAAAAGCACACATAATGTACATTTTCAGCTTGTGTTACAGCACTCCTCTCGTGAAGCTTAGTACCCACTATGATACGTTGTTGAGACTGAGGGATGCAATTTTTTGCCGTCGGCTCTTTATGGCAAACTTTCTCGCCGTACTACCCAAGGATCGTGTCGACATCTAGGTTCAATTCAAGAAAGGCAGAAAGTTGAAAGTTGTCTGAACTGCTGAGCTGCTGAAAGAATGTACTGTGTGTAAGCGATGCAAAGCTGCTAAACGTACTGAAATTATTTTTCGAAAAGCGTTTTACTTGCAGCATAAAAAATGAAAAAAACAGACAATTTGGAAATATTATTTAAAATATTTGATAAGTTTCGCATTACACACATGCAGTGGTTACCCTTTCGTTATTTCCAGTCGAGGTGGTTGATTCAAATGGCTCTGAGCTCTATGGGACTTAACTTCTGAGGTCATCAGTCCCCTAGAACTAATAACTACTTAAACCTAACTATTCTAAGGACATCATACACATCCATCCACGAGGCAGGATTCTAACCTGCGACCGTAGCGGTCGCGCGGTTCCAGACTGTGGCGCCTAGAACAGCTCGGCCACCTCGGCCTGGCCGATGGATGTGTATGCTGTCCTTAGAATAGTTAGGTTTAAGTAATTCTAAATTCTAGGGGACTGATGAGCTCAGAAGTTAAGTCCCATAGAGCTCAGAGCCATTTGAACCCTTTCGTTATTGATCATACTTATCACGATATTTCAAGGTTGAGTAAGTCACTGCCTGTTGTTCGAAGAACATGCAGTTAATTAAGACTGAGAACTGCGTTTGTTAATCTAAGAAAAGCGGAAAGTGTCAGTCTGAAGTTGTCGTCATATTTCGAAATGCCTGTCTGCACATCACTGAAAGGTGAATAATAGGTTAAAACGCAGAGTGAAAAAAAAAAACTCTGCTGGGATTACATCCCACATGCTTTTGATTTCCAGCCATAAATTTCACTGCTTATCTTCTCTCTCTCTCTCTCTCTCTCTCTCTCTCTCTCTCTCTCTCTCTCTACTTTCTTTTTTTTCCACAAACATTCCACATGAAAAAAGAATGGTATCAAGTAAAACAAGAGCAAATAAAGGAGCCAATACGATGATGAAAATGGCGCGGCACAGTACTAACAACAAAAACATTACATTTGAACCAAATGATTGAATAAAAATAACGATTCCTTATTTCCCAGCCTTCTTTATCCGATTTATGAATTAGTAACCAGCTAGAGGTCTTAGAGGTCTCATCTCTGCTGCCTCAATCCTCCTCCTTTGACTGGCGATTAGAGCCCAAGTCTCTGACCCATACATTAGAATTGGTTCTGCCATCATATTATAAAATTTTAGTGCTGTCTCTTTTCTAACTTTTTTCGAGGAGAGAGCTATTTGCAGTACCCACCAGCAGCTGGAATTTTTCAGTTTTTATTCTTGATCGTTGTGTCTAATATATGAGACCTCACATCCCGATCATTTAAAAGTATTTATTTGTCTTAGCGGTTTATCATCGATTATTATTTTTGCTCTTAAATGCTCCTTGCAATGGAATACCTTTAGATATTGTCAAATTATAATCTTTTCTACTTCGTGTAAGAACCAAATTGTTCTCTGTAATTATTTGATCATCTGGGAAAAGTAGTGCATTTACAGTTTTATTATTAAGCTTATAACGGTGCACTACTGTATTCTGCCATGTCTTTATGACGTCGTCTATGTATGTATTAAATAATATTGCTGATAAAGGTCACCCTTCTCTCACTCCTTGACAGATGTTTCTCGCAAACGGACTTTTGTACTTTTTAATTTTGTTGTCTATACACATACATTGAATTATACTTATTGGATGCTGGGGTATACCATTCTTTTCTAAAATTTCACATAATGTAACTGTTAACTTTGTCAAAAGCTTTTCCATAGTCAATAAAGGCTAAGTATGTGGACTAATCATATTCTCTGTGTTTTCCAATAATTTGGCAGACTGGAAAAACACTGTCTAAGGGCCGGCCGCGGTGGCCTAGAGGTTTTAGGCGCTTCTGTCCGGAACCGTGTTGCTGCTGCGGTCGCAGGTTCGAATCCTGCCTCAGGCATGGATGTGTGTGATGTCCTTTGGTTAGGTTTAAGTAGCTCCAAGTCTAGGGAACTGATAACCTCAGATGTCAAGTCCTATAGTGCTTAGAGACATTTGAACCATTTGAATCACTGTCTAAGCAAGATCTTTCCATCATGTTCTTCAGCGAGAAACGTTTACAAATCCAAATTCTATAAAACAGAATGCTACAAATAACGTGATTCGAATCATAAACTAGAATAACTTCGTGTACTACTTGCGCTACTTCAGCTACAAGAATCTTTCTCCAAGAAATGGTGCAGCTAGAGTTTTCTTGTCCACTGCCACTGGCGTTTTCTATCTCCAACAATGCCGTCTAAAATGTCAACAACAGACTCATGCTGCATTGCTAATGCCTCAATGAATGCGACTTTCCATGAATCTGCCACTCTCTTTCCTTCTTCACTGCTTACAAATCAGGTCATTCTGCGTTCGATGTGATGATACACGAAACGTCACACTGATCCCGGCACACCCCGACTAGAAGGGGAATTCACGAAGACATTGCGTACATACGAAATTAGCAAAAAGCGTACAGTCCCTCGGTGTGTGTCTCTGAGCGCTTTGCAGGTACGACCAGTCGTCAAGCTCCAGTTTCTTCCCTTCGCCGAAGATAAAGTCGATGGTCATTTCCTTGAACCATGTAAGAGCATGATATTTTGTCAGGGGAAAGTAATAGTCGTCCGGGCATAGAAGCGTTGGAGGTTCCGTCACATTATGCCATCTTTTGTGTCAGTCGCAAAACACCAGACGACCACGCGCACCTGAAACAATGTTTATCACTGTCCAGGAGGCGTCAGTTAGGGCAAAGTGTGGAGTACTTTAATACGATATTGTACAGCCGGTGACTTGATGCCACGTTGTGCTCACCGGGGTTAGCAGTAAGTGAATCGTTTTCCACACTCGTGGCCAGCTGACGATTGGGTATGTTACGCGGAACTGCTCGGAGAGTGATGGCATAAAAATCTTTCGCCTGCGGCGGGCGCGCTGGGTGACATCCGAAGTCACATAGTTGTATTCCAGAATGAATGTCGATACGTGGGATAGATGTATCACTACGTGGGCCACCGATACCGGCGGTACTTGAGAGACTGGCTTCAGGATCTCCAATAGCAGACCCAGGAAGGAGGCGTGTTGACTGGTCCATCGTTTCGTCATCTTGCTCATTTAAATGGCAGCTCCCCGTGCTCAGATGTTAACCAGTCCCAGCCCTCCGTAGTGTAGGAGCAGAATGAGAGTGTCATAACGTACTCTGGAGAGGATATAATCAAAGTCCGCCTGAAGTCTGTGAGGTATCGGCGCCGGTAGCGGGAGGACCTGTGTTACGTAAATGAGTTTCGACACCACATAGAGGATCAGGCTTTCCACACAATGCAGCTGCTTCAAGCCCCGCAGTAGGTTCTGTCGCACCTTCACGCTTATAATCTGTATAGTTCGCCACGGCGGTTCCACGCACGTCCTTAGTAAACGTGACTACGAAATACCCCAGTTCAGTAGGTCGTGGGAGGAGGCGACAGAGCCCGACGTAAGACCGCGCCCGATATCCAGAAGATTTCCCGAAACTTGTCAGTATTGTTCGATCCAGTTTAGTAAGCTGCGGACTTCATCGGCTGAACGGACCAGCAGTAGCAGGTCGTCGGCGCACGTCCTATAGTGCAAGCGCCACACCGTGGCGATTGCTATGAAGTGCCTGCAGTCGCCGGTGGTTGTTTGTACGTTAGCATCTCCCCCTTGCAACGCCCGTTCTGGTCTGAGAATCACCGGCAAAGTCTTCTTCATGCGGCCTGCCAAATGCCTGGCGAAGATCCTGTAGTCGGCGTCCGTCATTGGAAGTGCCCGATAGTCACTGACCGATTGCCTTCCAACTGGTACGTGAACCAGTAGAAGAAGTTCTTCGATGAAGGTAGGCGATACTGTGCAGTCTGGGACACAGAATATACAGAAGGTAAATTGGGGGGAGGCTCCCGTGATTTGTATGAAGCCAATCATTGCGCTCGAAGCTGTATTGAAACCGAGTAAAAGCGAAGCGATAGTGCTTACTACAACTGCTCGAAATGGACATTCTTACGAAACAGAACTAATCTAACCGACTAAATGCAAACTTTTACGGAAGGAAACGCTAGCGAGACATGGTGTCATAATTCTTTAGTTAAAAATTTACCATATGGCCTTTTAAATTTATTACTGTTCTCATGTACTAGCTGTGAACCCCACCGCTTTTAGCTTCAGATGACAATGAACCTACTTTGTTTTGTACATATTGGTGCTTTCCTGCAGCAATTTTATTTTACTCTTTGATTTTTTTGCTTTTCTGGGACTGTGTACCAATAACTGAACTTCACTTCCAACAGAACATCCGTTATTGAACATTCTGCGAGAGTTTCCGGGTGTGTATCAGTGCCAGAAATTTTATTCATGTTTTTAACCGGAAAGTAGCGCACAGGGATCACTATAAATGAAGCCTGTAGGTTGATTAAAACTTAATTTTCAAAAATATTTTCAATTAGTCCTAGACCTATAAGTTCACTGTAACATTTTACTTAATTCGAATCATATTAGTTTAAGTAACGACGATTGGTAAGTATCGTAAAGGTACTTTTGTCCAACATTGTCCTAAACATGACATGTGTTCAGCTTTTACATTATGTAACTGTTGGTATAGAATGGCTTCTTCGTCATTTTCTTCCAGCAATAACTACTACAATAAATAGCGAACACTAATTTGAGAAACGTGCATTTGCAATAAATATGGTCCCATGTAAATCAGCAACTGTAAAACAATAAAAACATTTAAATTTTATATACACAACTGTCGTGTCCAGTTTATAATAGCTTCCTAGAAAATTATATGCCATCACAAATTTTTATTTGCCTTTCCTTTTCATGCCCTTTTATGAATGCATTAATGAATACAAAATGTTGTTGTTGTGGTCTTCAGTCCTGAGACTGGTTTGATGCAGCTCTCCATGCTACTCTATCCTGTGCAAGCTTCTTCATTTCCCAGTACCCACTGCAATCCACATCCTTCTGAATCTGCTTAGTGTAGTCATCTCTTGGTCTCCCTCTACGATTTTTTCCCTCTACGATGCCCTCCAATACTAAATTGGTGATTCCTTGATGCCGCAGAACATGTCCTACCAACCGATCCCTTCTTCTGGTCAAGTTGTGCCACGAACTTCTCTTCTCCCCGATCCTATTCAATACTTCCTCATTAGTTATGTGATCTACCCATCTAATTTTCAGCATTCTTCTGTAGCACCACATTTCGTAAGCTTCTATTCTCTTCTTGTCCAAACTATTTATCGTCCATGTTTCACTTCCATACATGGCTACACTCCAAACAAATACTTTCAGAAATGACTTCCTGACGCTTAAATCTATACTAGATGTTAACAAATTTCTCTTCTTCAGAAACGCTTTCCTTGCCATTGCCAGTCTACATTTTATATCCTCTCTACTTCGACCATCATCAGTTATTTTGCTCCCCAAATAGCAAAACTCCTTTACTACTTTATGTGTCTCATTTCCTAATCTAATTCCCTCAGCATCACCCGACCTAATTCGACTACATTCCATTATCCTAGTTTTGCTTTTGTTGATGTTCATCTTATATCCTCTTTTCAAGACACTATCCATACCATTCAACTGCTCTTCCAAGTCCTTTGCTGTCTCTGACAGAATTACGATGTCATCGGCGAAGCTAAAAGTTTTTATTTCTTCTCCATGGATTTTAATACCTACTCCAAATTTTTCTTTTCTTTCCTTTACTGCTTGCTCAATATACAGATTGAATAACATCGAGACGAGAATACAACGCTATCTCACTCCCTTCGCAACCACTGCTTCATTTTCATGTCCCTCAACGCTTATAACTGACATCTTGTTTCTGTACAAATTGTAAATAGCCTTTCGCTCCCTGTATTTTACCCCTGCCACCTTTAGAATTTGGAAGAGAGTATTTCAGTAAACATTGCCAAAAGCTATCTCTAAGTCTACAAATGCTAGAAACTTAGGTTTGCCCTTCCTTAATCTAGCTTCTAAGATAAGTCGTAGGGTCAGTATTGCCTCACGTGTTCCAACATTTCTACGGAATCCAAACTGATCTTCCCCGAGGTCGGCTTCTACGAGTTTTTCCATTCCTCTGGTTCTTTTAGTTTATCGAGGTCGCATCTCCTTAAATTACCACCTTTTTGCAGTTTCTTCAGTTTTAATCTACAGGTCATAACCAATAGATTGTGGTCAGAGTCCACATCTGTCCCCGGAAATGTCTTACAATTTAAAACCTGGTTCCTAAATCTCTGTCTTACCAGGCTTCTTCCATGGATACAACCTTCTTTTATGATCCTTGAAGCAAGTAAAAAATTCTACCACGCGGCTTCCTCTTTCATTTCTTTGCCCCAGTCCATATTCACCTACTACATTTCCTTCTCTCCCTTTTCCTGCTACCGAATTCCAGTCACCCATGACTATTAAATTTTCATCTCCCTTCACTATCTGAATAATTTCTTTTATTTGATCATACATTTCTTCAATTTCTTCGTCATCTGCAGAGCTAGTTGGCATATAAACTTGTACTACTGTAGTAGGTGTGGGCTTCGTATCTATCTTGGCCACAATAATGCGTTCACTATGCTGTTTGTAGTAGCTTACCCGCATTCCTATTTTCCTATTCATTACTAAACCTACTCCTGCATTACCCCTATTTTATTTTGTGTTTATAACCCTGGAGTCACCTGACCAAAAGTCTTGTTCCTCATGCCACCGAACTTCACTAATTCCCATTATATCTAACTTTAACCTATCCATTTCCCTTTTTAAATTTTCTAACCTACCTGCCCGACTAAGGGATCTGACATTCCACGCTCCGATCCGTAAAACGCCAGTTTTCTTTCTCCTGATAACGACATCCTCTTGAGTAGTCCCCGCCCGGAGAGCCGAATGGGGGAGTATTTTACCTCCGGAATATTTTACCCAAGAGGACGCCATCATCATTTAATCATACAGTAAAGTTGAATTCCCCCGGGAAAAATTACGGCCGTAGTTTCCCCTTGCTTTCAGCCGTTCGCAGTACCAGCACAGCAAGGCTGTTTTGGTTAGTGTTACAAGGCCAGATCAGTCAATCATCCAGGCTGTTGCCCCTGCAACTACTGAAAAGGCTGCTGCCCCTAATCAGGAACCACACGTTTGTCTGGCCTCTCAACAGATACCCCTCCGTTGTGGTTGCACCTAGGGCACGGCTATCTGTATCGCTGAGACACGAAAGCCTCCCCACCAACGGCAAGGTCCATGGTTCATGTGGGGGAGGAAATACAATATATTAAAAATTATTTCTGTTTATTTTGCTGTGTAACTTACGTAAAACTTACGGACTCGACCCCACGACTCGGCCGTTGGCATACCGTTCCATATTCTGCAATACCACACACAGTTCACAAGATGTAATACCATAAATGGCACATCCGCCACCCGAGCCGCGCCAAAAATGCTATTTTCTTTTAAACACCAGGCTCCCTGGAGCTGCCGGTTCTGTCCATTTAATTCCTGGCCAGGTCCTGCATACGCCATAAATTTGAACGAGATCGGTGATGACGAGTAAAGCGCGGCCACCTTTCGAGCTGCAGGCTATTTGTGCGTGGCGCACTCAGGCAATGCACTCGAATAAAACACTTTAGCTTATGTTTTCTCCATATTCAAAGAGATTGGCTTTCCTTCCACCTGCAAAAACACCTACAATACGTTAGGTACATTTAGTATACAGCAACGTGCACGTAAAATGAACCAAAAGTAAAGTAGCTAGCGACCACATTTTTCACTGAAAACCCAATCAAATTTGGTGCTACAGAGCACTTGTAAATTAAGTAGCACAGTAACTACGACCCATAACGAGAAAATAGACACTTCACATTAAGCTATTATATGTAACTCTAAGAGACGAAGGAAATCAATTTTATACGGCAGTACTTCCGAGATGCCTCTTGGTGACATCTGCACTGTGTGTTACCGCAGCTAAAATGTTAGTTTTTCTTTCATATATTGCTCTTCTTTTTTCTTGCCATATTTTGTTCTGTACATTTCCAGTTCGGAGAAGCTTTATGCTTGCAAAGACAGATCGTGAATGCTTGGCTCGATCTGGATATCCTTCAACATACAACCGCACCGACCGCTGTTGTAATAGTTTGGCGACGTACGCCATAAACGATAGTCACTTTTTCGATTGTCATATACTTTTTGGATGTCTCAATAGCTTTACAAGCAAGTCACCTTACTTTTAAAACAAGTTACATGTTTGTTTACATTTGGTATGATAGGACACACGTTTGTGGAACCTCTTCCCCTGACGGCGGGACAATGGTTTGCGGCGCTGTTGTCTTTATACTACTTGACCATGTTCTGTGCATGTTATGTCGGTCAAGTTCTCTTAAACGGTTCTTTCGAATGCCGCAGAGGTAAGTACACAGGGTGGTCCATTGATCGTGACCGGGCCAAATATCTCACGAAATAAGCGTCAAACGAAAAAACTACAAAGAACGAAACTTGTCTAGCTTGAAGGAGGAAACCAGATGGCGCTATGGTTGGCCCGCTAGATGGCGCTGCCATAGGTCAAACGGATATCAGATGTGTTTCTTTTTTTTTAATAGAAACCCCCATTTTTTATTACATATTCGTGTAGTACGTAAAGAAATATGAATGTTTAAGTTGGACCACTTTTTTGCTTTGTGATAGATGGCGCTGTAACAGTCACAAACATATTGCTCACAATTTTAGACGAACAGTTGGCAACAGGCAAGTTTTTTAAATTAAAATACATTTTATTTCGGTTGTTCCAATGTGATACATGTACCTTTGTGAATTTATCGTTTCTGAGAACGCATGCTGTTACAGCGTGATTACCTGTAAATACCACATTAATGCAATAAATGCTCAAAAGGATGGCCGTCAATCTAAACACGTTTGGCAATACCTGTAACGACATTCCTCTTAACAGAGAGTAGTTCACTTTCAGTAATGTTTGCACATGCATTGACAATGCGCTCACGCATTTTGTCCGTCGTTGTCGGTGGACCACGATAGCAAATATCCTCCAACTTCCCCCACAGAAAGAAATCCGGGGACGTCAGATCCGGTGAACGTGCGGGCCATGGTACGGTGCCACGACGACCAATCCACATGTCATGAAATATGCTATTCAGTACCGCTTCAATCTATGTACCGCACATCCTTCACGTTACATCGCCATTCTGTCATGTCTGTCATGCAGTGAAACATCTTGTAGTAACATTGGTAGAACACTACGTAGGAAATCTGCATACATTGCACCATTTGGATTGCCATGGGTAAAATGAGGGCCAATTATCCTTCCTCCCATAATGCCGCACCGAACAACCCGACAAGGTCGCTGATATGCTACTTGTCGCAGCCATCGTGGATTTTCCGTTGCTCAATAGTGCATATTATGCCGGTTTACGTTACCGCTGTTGGTGAATGACGCCTCGTCGCTAAAAAGAACGCGTGCAAAAAATCTGTCATCGTCCCGTGATTTCTCTCGTGACCAGTGGCAGAACTGTACGCGACGTTCAAAGTCGTCGCCATGCAATTCCTGATGCATGTTGATGTAGCATTCTCAACACCGACGTTTTTGAGGTTCCTGATTCTCGCGCAATTTGTCTGCCACTGATGTGCGGATTAGCCGCGACAGCAGCTAAAACACCTACTTGGGCATGATCAGTTGTTGCAGGTCGTAGTTGACGTTTCACATGTGGCTGAACACTTCCTGTTTCCCTAAATAACGTAACTATCGGCGAACGGTCCGGACACTTGGATGATGTCGTCCAGGATACCGAGCACCATACATAGCACACGCCCTTTGGAACTTTTGATCACAGTAGCTATAAATCAACACGATATCGACCTTTTCCGCAATTGGTAAACGGTTCATTTTAACACGGGTAATGCATCACGAAGCAAATACCGTCCGTATTGATGGAGTGTTACGTGATACCATGTACGTACACTTTTATGGCTATTCCAGCGCCATCTATCACAAAGCAAAAAAAAGTAGTGCAACTAAAACATCCATATTTCTTTACGTACTAAATGAATATGTAATTAAAAATGGGGGTTCCTATTTTAAAAAACGCAGTTGATATCTGTTTGACCTATGGCAGCGCCATCTAGCAGGCCAACCATAGCGCTATCTGGTTTCCCCCTTCAAGTTAGACGAGTTTCGTTCTTTGTAGTTTTTTCGTTTGATGCTTATTTCGTGAGATATTTGGCCCTGTCACTATCAATGAACCACCCTGTACATTTCCATTAGAAAAAAATAAACTCGTTGTCATAATTCGGTGGCTATAAACGATAAACATTTGCTTGCGAACGTCAGGAAATACGCCATACTGTCCGCTATAACTTGGCAAGAGTAACATGATTATGACTTCTTATGCAGTTGCTGATGTATTTTTTTTCAAAATTTAAACACTGGCGGGGATTCGAGCACGTGACACAGGGTGTTTTTGCAGTGAAAAATGTTGCCCGTTGACCACGACTAACTGCATATCTTTGGGGCTAACAGGTGACAACCAATGAAAATTCAAATTTAGGGAACAGAATAGGTGGGGGGCAGCAGGGCGTTCCGCATAGTATGCGAGGAGTCTATCAGGCGTTGTGAGGGAACCAGTACTGTGGGGGGGGGGGCTGGTTCCTACCTCTCCACATGCCTCGGCCCGGTTCTCGGACTTTTTAAGCAAATTGACGGGTTAGGAGGAGCGCTGAAAAACAAGGCAATCGTTCCGGTAGTGACACTGGACACTGGGTTCTGGAGCGGAGTCGATGTTCTGACTCATCGAAAGCTGTTCCATCAGGCTCAGGTCAGGACTCTAGGCAGGCCTGTCCATTTCTGGACTGTTATTGTCAACAGTCCATTGCTTCACAGATGCTGCTTTATAACAGGATGTACTGTCATCTTCAAACACAAAATAATCGTCTCCAAACTGTTCCTCCACTGTATACAGTAAGCAATGCTGAAAAACTTCTTCACATACTTCTCTACGTAGCGTTTTCTTAAATGCAATTTGGGGACAAGACTGTGGCACATTCTTTTTAAAATTCACGTCTGCTTAACAACATTTTCATCACACAAGGGATGCCAAATGTAGTGGCCCCATTTAAATTTACAGCCCACTGCCAAACTAATTACACTACTGGCCATTAAAATTGTTACACCACGAAGATGGCGTGATACAGACCGAAATTTAACCGACAGGAAGAAGATTCTTTGATATGCAAATGATTAGCTTTTCAAAGCATTCACACAAGGTGCTGACAACGTGCTGACACGAGGAAAGTTTCCAACCGATTTCTCATACACAAACAGCAGTTGACCGGCGTTGCCTGGTGAAACGTTGTTGTGATGCCTAGTGCAAAGAGGAGAAACGCGTACCATCACGTTTCCGACTTTGATAATTGTCGGATTGTAGCCTATCGCGATTGCGGTTTATAGTATCGCGACATTGCTGCTCGCGTTGGTCGAGATCCAATGATTGTTAGCAGAATATGGAATCGGTCGGTACAGGAGGGTAATATGGAACGCCGTGTTGGATCCCAAAGGCCTCGTATCACTAGCAGTCGAGATGACAGGCACGTTATCCGCATGGCTGTAACGGATCGTGCAGCCACGTCTCGATCCCTGAGTCAACAGCCTTTTTTTCGGATGAATCAAGGTTCTGTTTACAGCATCATGATGGTCACATCCGTGTTTGGCGACATCGAGGTGAACACACACTGCAAGCGTGTATTCGCCATTGCCATACTGGCGTATCAGCCGGCGTGATGGTATGGGGTGCCATCGCATTGACGACACTTTGAACAGTGGACGTTACATTTCAGATGTGTTACGACCAGTGGATTTACCCTTCATTAGATCCCTGCGAAACCTTACATTTCAGCAGGATAATGCTCGACTGCATGTTGCAGGTCCTGTGCGGGACTTTCTGGATATAGAAAACGTTCGACTGCTGTCCTGGCCAGCACATTATCCTGATCTCTCACCAATTGAAAGTGTCTGGTCAATCGTGCCTCGTCAGAACACGCCAGTCACTACTCTTGATGAACTGTGGTATCGTGTTGAAGCTGCATGGGCAGCTGTACCTGTACACGCCATCCAAGATCTGTTTTACTCAATGCTCGGGCGTATCTAGGCCGTTATTACGGCCAGAGGTGGTTGTTCTGGGTACTGATTTCTCTGGATCTATGCTCCCAAATTGCGTGAAAATGTAATCACATGTCAGCACCAGTATAATATATTTGTCCAATGAATACCCGTTTATCATCTGCATTTCTTCTTGGTGTAGCAATTTTAATGGCGAGTAGTGTAATGAATTGGGAAGACATGTGGCGTATTCTGTTGTGATACATTATTCCATCGGATTTGTTGAATGGGAAAGGCTAAGTTGGCTAACTCGTAAAAAGAAGGACCAGCTCTGTTGAAAGTCCCCTAAATCACTGTTCAGATGTTAGCTTACCTTGTACCTCGAAATGCGTTTTTGAGCTGTTAATAGGTCAAATATTATAGTTGAATACTATCAGGTATTACCGTATCAACATAACAACCGTTACCACACATCGGAAAAGATAACATTAAAATAACTCAATGAATGTTTAGAAATGACAAGATAGCATCTTGTCTTTAATTTTTAAAAAGGCGATAAAATTAAAGTCCTTAGAGACACCGTAAATGTAATAGTTGAATCTAAGATGACAGAGTCTAATCCTAACTTATCGAACACAATAGCATGGTCACAAAATGTACATATGACTAATGACCACACGAGATCTCTCACATGCGAGATCGCGTTTAAGTGTTTACCGATGATGAATAACGTTTTCATTTAAGTTGAAGAGGAACATAAAATATCCATATGTAATAAGTACATGTTCTCGGCCTGAATATTAGCCAGAGACTGCATACTGAGCTGCTTCAACATGGCGCGTTTCTGAATGGTCGGTGTGTCCAGCCAATGAGTGTTAATACTATACGAAATTCTAATTTCAATCTGAACTTGATTTTGAAGTTACTGAAATCATGTTTACGTAGCTGTCAGAGTGGATGATGTCTACACCCTAGTTGAAGGCGTGTGTAAACATTTCAACAGTTGATGTTAATAAAGAAACTTATTCGTTTAGCGGCAAGCCTTGCAGTGTGAATTTCTGCACACTCTGAAACTAACTTTGCTTTTGATTGGAAACTGTGTGGTACTAAAACCTCTATCTAGCACTTTGAAAGTAGGTACTTCTAAAATTCTGATTACAGTGTCTGAACTAGAATCGCCCAACTTTTAAACACCAACATAACTGTACATATTATTTTTGATGTGTTGATTCTAAGCAGTCTAATCAGCATCTGACTGTTTCTAACTTAAAGTATAGAACAGATGTCACTAATACTCAGAATGACTGAATCGTGAACAATCACAAACAGTGGCTAATTGTTATGAAACACAAAGTACTCCCTGTTATAAAATGATTCACTGAATTTATATGACATTTTCTAAATGGAAATGTTTCTAATACTCTCTCAAAACGTTCATTTAGACCCTGCAACAGATTCTTACCTTGCAAGAGATAACTCGGTTCTACTGTGTCTGCATTGCAAAAACGATGAGCCGAAAGAAATCGCTGCGCGGCAATTTGGCTTCTTATCTTATTTTATGCTGCTTTCGTAAACGACCTTTCTTCCTCTTCATTCATAAATGCTAACAACTGTTAACGCAGTAGTGCAAGGCGTCACAGTGCAATATTTGCCAAACGCGTTTCTCATTTAAACAATGACGATAAACTTCAGTGAAATGTTTCGCAACTTAGTAAGATGATATCTTACAATTAGATCTTTGCAATTAGATTGAAAACAAAGAAAAAACTCCAAGTTACCTCTGTTTCTCCATCCGAACGTTATCTTCCTCAGAGTTGTCATACACCATACTGAATACTTTTAACAGACACGTTTTAAAACGCGGGATATTTCCTCTTTCAGTCTCCTTATCTTGAAGACGAAACTAATTAGATCACATAATTGATAATTCTCCGTGGACACCACACGTAGATAGTGTTAAACACAACGAAATCTTTACACATCAGTTATTACTGAAGTATCGCTTGCAGCAAAATAAACTCAACATAAATTATCTTTTTTAAATGCGACATCCATCTACCCAATCATATCAATTCATCCTGAATCGCAAATAACAAACTCACTCTTTATGCGGCACATCCGCCATCCATAGTTCTCACTTTCCGTGACACAACAGCCTCTCTCGCACTCTGGCCAACTGCTTTCGACTCCTTCGCTCGCCCAAGCTCTATTCAATAATTCTGAAACCTCTCGTAGTCAAAGGATATGTCCTAATGTTTTCAGGCACCCAACGACGCTCATAGTAGCAAACATTACGGACAAAATGATATTTCTCTTGATAGTTACATTAAAAGATACGTCAAATGGCAAACATCCCAGACGAGCTGTGGTTGCTCGTGATATTTACATTTTTACAACCATTTTTCCTAATATACATACCTCTCGGTTCTGATGTTCCGTGACTATTAGTCGTTTTATATGATGGGGATTGCTGTCGATCTTACCTGCTTGTTGACGTACAGTAGCGTAAGCCTCTCTTCTCTGTATGATGAAATAAAGTACAATGTGGGTCGAAATTTGGCGTAAGTGACATAATACGCTAACCACGTAAATCATCCCCATAACGCCGGCCGTAGTGGCCGAGCGGTTCTAGGCGCTTCAATGTAACCGTGCGACCGCTACGGTCGCAGGTTCGAATCCTGCCTCGGGCATGGATGTATGTGATGTCCTTAGGTTAGTTAGGTTTAAGTAGTTGGTTAGTTAGATTGAAGTAGTTCTAAGTTGTAGGGGACTGATGAGCTCAGAGCCATTTGAACCATCCCCGTACCGTAGCACGACCATCTCCGTACTTCATTGTTGGCAGTCCACATGATGGCAGACAAACTTTCCCCTGGCACTGGCCTAACCCAAAGCCTACCGCCGTATTTCCACAGGGTGTAATGTGACTGATCACTCCAGTCAACTCATTTTCAGTAGTCCACTGACCACTGGGGTCGCTGTTTATTCCACCTCAAGCGTCGCTTAGCTCTGTGTACAGAAATGTGTGGCTTACGAGGAGCTGCTCGACCATTTTACCCCATTCTTTTTATCTCCCTATTCATAGCAATTTTGGTAATTTGATAGCTGATAACACTTATAAGTTCAGTAGTGTTTCCATCCGCTGACTTCATGTGATTTTTTAACCGTCCTGTGCAATGTTTCGAATGGACCCTGTCCATCGTTGTGCTTGATCTGCCTGATATTGGTCTAATTGTGGTTGTCCCTTTGCGTTTGCGCTTTACAAGAAAACCACCAGCAGTCGACTTTGGCCGCTTTAGAAGTGTTAAAATACCCCTGATGGACTTGTTACTCTGCTGACATTCGAAATCCAGTCCCCATTCCAAGTCACAGAGCTCTGCTGACTGACTCATTCTGCTATTGCTGTGTCAACTCCCCGCCTACTCTCTATATCGGCGGACCCCCCTTACGTGACGTATGACGGTCAATTCCGCATTAAACAGTCTGTCGGGACACTTCTGATTCGGTAATGTATGTCAACATTTGTAATAGACATAACGTTCGCTAAGACTGAAGATAATTGGTGTGGTGTGAAAACAGGTGTGGTGTGCAGCTTTTTTAAGTAGAGAACTTTATTAAGGATATTACGTACCAGTGCGTTACAAGATCTTACAATCTCCACAGTCTCAAATTTCCATTATATCTCCAGTTCTTGGTCAGGAAGATGACTTGTTTGGGTGCAGTGTATCAAATTTGAAGAGCTAGAGTGGTCGGGTGCAAATTCATTTATCTAGCAATAAGAAGCTTTGCGTGTTGTGCATATGTTCCTCTAATTCATTTTTGATCTGGGTCATAGATATTTAAATTTAAAAAATTGACGCTGCACGATACTCAAAATTGTATGTTTGTGTCCGCCTGCTTAGCTGGGTGGTAACGTGATCACGTCCCATGCAAAGTGGGCCCGGGTTCGATTCCCGGCCCGGTTGGAGATTTTCTCCGCTCGGGTACTGGGTGTTGTCTGTCCTCATCTTCATTTCATCCTCATCACCGGCGCGCGTGTCTCCCAATGTGGCGTCGAATTAAATAAGACTTGTACTTGGCGGCCGAACGTACCCAAGTAGGGGCCTCCCGGCCATCGATGCCATACGCTCATTTCATTTTTTTGTATGTTGGTATGAAATGCTTTGACACAGATCTCTTAAAACGAAACTGCAGTCGAACAATCGTGTGCTGCAGTAACCTCACTTGCCACTATTCAAGAAAAGAACATTTCGCATTACTTCATCAAATTTACCATACCTATTAATCCACCCTCACATAAATGATAACGTAGATAGAACGGATGACGAAGATATTGGCAAATTACGAACTCATCGAACATAAAAAGATTATATATTGATGTTGAATTTATTCGAGAATGATATTCACTTTAGTTTTTTATAATACTGGAGGGCTCTTTGTGTAGCAGACGTTATAATGGCTATTCACAAACTAGTACCGTATTCAAATTTGGTACCATAGAATAGAATGTCTTTTGTGTGTGAACATGGACGGAAGTGGAAGACGCCACAGAAGAAGCTCTTTCAAGCCCTGCCGCGTAGGGGTGTATAGATCGGGAGAAGCGGATTTTTCCCAGGGGCCGGGAAGGTTTGATTGCAGGAGCAGATCCCACAATAGAACGGCTTCTGCAGACATCTTAGTTTCCAAAAACGAGCTCCATCGCTCAGGCAATCCTTTAATCATAAAACCAGAAAACGCGCAACGGTCGTAACAGTATAGCACAGTAGTAACCCAGGTCGACGGGCACGTGCACCTTCCGCCGACCACTGGCGACAACATCGATGTACTGTGGAGACCTCACGCCCAACGTGTTGAGCAATTCGGCGGTACGTCCACCCGGCCTCCCGCATGCCCACTATACGCCCTCGCTCAAAGTCCGTCAACTGCACATACGGTTCACGTCCACGCTGTCGCGGCATGCTACCAGTGTTAAAGACTGCGATGGAGCTCCGTATGCCAAGGCAAACTGGCTGACACTGACGGCGGCGGTGCACAAATGCTGCGCAGCTAGCGCCATTCGACGGCCAACACCGCGGTTCCTGGTGTGTCCGCTGTGCCGTGCGTGTGATCATTGCTTGTACAGCCCTCTTGCAGTGTCCGGAGCAAGTATGGTGGGTCTGACACACCGGTGTCAATGTGTTCTTTTTTCCATTTCCAGGAATATATATATATATATATATATATATATATATATATATATATCAGTTCGCCGGCCGCGGTGGTCTCGCGGTTCTAGGCGCGCTGTCCGGAACCGTGCGACTGCTACGGTCGCAGGTTCGAATCCTGCCTCGGGCATGGATGTGTGTGATGTCCTTAGGTTAGTTAGGTTTAAGTAGTTCTAAGTTCTAGGGGACTAATGACCACAGCACTTGAGTCCCATAGTGCTCAGAGCCATTTGAGCCATATATATCAGTTCATGACATCGAGTCTTACAAATTTCAAAACTCCGCCATCTCTCTCCCCACATCCACCACTGCTGGCCGCTCACCTCCAACTGCGCAACGCTACGCGCTGTTAGCATCCAGCTGCCGCTGCCCAACACTACAATGGCGAGTATTACAACAATGCCAACCAGCCACTGACTGCACACAGCACAGCCAGTGATTTTCATACGGAGCGCTATGTGGCGTTACCAATAAAAAAACCTAAACAGCCTACTTACAGTATTTGTACTGAGAGCTCAAAAAATACTTTTCACTCGATTCCTAAACGTGCTGTTTTACTTCCTTGGGTGGCTTGTGCGAGGTGAGCATCGGAGGACGCGGCACACTGCGTTTCCGGTTGGGGGCTGCAATTCTCTGATTTCTGAGGGGTTCGTACAATAGGTTTAAGCGCCTGGCGGAACGACTGACGTCGGTTGAGTTTCGCCCATTTTATGCACGGTGAGATGTCTGAGCGAGTAGAGAAAACTTGTGTACTGTGCCCTGCTGAGTGCAACTGTCTGGTACCGGATGGCGGGTGGTCTACGGAGGTTGTTTTCGTAGCCGATCAAATGGCAAGTTCAGTACCCTCAGCTGAATAGCAGAGGCATGATTGGTCAACTTAAACTGAGGCTAGTTGACGTCATAAAGCCCTGCTCGGAATTGGAGGGAACGGTCGCTATTGGCGCGAGTGATGTTCTGAGACAGTGTGGGGGAATTTTGGAATCAGAACTGAAAGCTGATTCGCGGTTTTTCGAGGGGGGAAGGGAGTAGAGCAATGTTGGTTTCGCACTTGCATTGCGCGGGCAAGGAATGAGGGATCATATCTTCCTCGGAGTCGGACGGTCTTCCGAGTTGGTCGCTCGTTTTCGGAAGAACTTAGAATTCTCGGACAGCCTTCGTGGCCAGGGGTTGACACAGAGTTGCTGCACGGGAGAAATCGGCGCCTACCTCATCAGGACGCTGCCTACCCACGACGTGCTACAGATTTCAGTACTGGTACAGTATTTTGCGGCTCCGGCATTGTAAGACCTTATCAGTTTTATACTGAAACCCTCAATAGCAAGCGCACTCGATTTGCTACAAGTCCACCTTGCTTATTTCTCCATGTGATCTCACTTGAACTCTCACTACTAATTTCGATACTGCTATGGAGTTGGGAGATTAATTTTTAATTCATTAGAACCTCCAGTCATGATTGTCATTCTATTGCATCACAGAGAGTAGGAGCCCCTTGTTCTCTAGCCATCTCTTATTCTCATAATATTTCAGTATACCCTATGCTTTAACACACTGTGTGTGTCGAAAATTGGTTCAAATGGCTCTGAGCACTATGGGACCTAACATCTGTGGTCATCAGTCCCCTAGAACTTAGAACTACTTAAACCTAACTAACGTAAGGACATCACACACATCCATGCCCGAGGCAGGATTCGAACCTGCGACCGTAGCGGTCACACGGTTCCAGACTGATGACCTCAGATATTAAGTCCCATAGTGCTCAGAGCCATTTTTCTGACATATTTTGGGCGGGAACCTTGGCCAGCTCTCTGTGGCGGGTGACCTTGTATCTCGTAAGCTAGTAGCGATTGAGACAAATTTTTTCCATTTAGGATGGCGCCTGCTTTGATAGCGTTCACTGCACAGTTGCCTGCTTTACAGGCACTACATCTTGGTGTACGCTACTTCAAATGCGTGTCTGCTAACTCTCTTCATCAGTAACATTCCAACTTCTCATCATCCACTGTACATAGAAACATATCTCACCGTGGACACATCTCATGCTGTTTGATGCAATGGACAACTAACACCAGGGATAGTCGTGGGTATACGGTATAAGCAGTGCACTCGCCACACACCACACGTGTCCTCGGAGTCTTTCGCGACGGCATACATGAATAAAACGTTCTCGGTTTTGAAGCCGCGTCAATTCGAATAAAATCCTCGAGCTTTCGATGACCATCTCCGCCAGCGTTGTTAGGAGTCCACTGACTGCCGGGGCTGATAAGGTTTTTCGCTTGTATAGGAATGATGACATCATCAGCAAAACATCCAAGAATGGTAGCCTGCCGTGCTTCTTCATCTCGACAGTAAATTTATCGTTGATGTATACACCATTCATGTGATCGACGAACTGCTTTGGTTGAGCGGACGCCAGGAGACCAGCTTGGTCATTCAGTGTACGGGAAACCAACACACACTGATTGGTACTTCAACACCAATAGTTTCCACCACCCTGTACACAAGAAAGTGGTCTTGAACACGTTGGTGCATAGAGCCAAGATTATCTCTGACGACGACCACCTACAGTCTGAATTGCGGAACTTAAAACGTGTTTTCGGGGAAAATGTATACAGCGAAAGAGACATCGCAAACGCTTTCAAGGGCCGCCGACGAAAGACACTTCGTGAATCATTAGAAGAGGCCAAAAGGACTGCACTCCTTCCATACTGTGGAGCAACTAGCAGCAAATTAGGACGTCTGCTGCAAAAACATGGCTAAGATCAGTGTTCCGTCCCGTCCCCAAGATAGGAGATATGTTGCGCAGAATATGTTGCTCCCTGTTAAAGATGACATTGCTCTTCGTCTGTCCGGCGTGTATGATGTACATCCAGCATGTATATCGGACAAACAATTCGCACGGTTGCGGAGTGTTGTACTCAGCACAAGCGTCATATAAAACAAAGGGAGCTTGACAAGTCGACCATAGCCGAGCATTGCCTAGAAAACGGACATAAAATACAGTTCGAAAATACAAAAGTGTTGGCTCATGCATCATCATATTGGGACTCCGTTATAAAGGAAGCGGCCTAGATTCGTTTATACAACAACAATTTCAACAGAGACCTGGAGTACACACTCAGCAGGGCATGAGGGGTGGGCGTGGGATATCGAAAGGAAGCAGAGACAGATGCGCGACGTAGGAGTGGCAGTTTCAAACGTGGCGCCTGCCCCTGGCGTCACATGACGTCACCGGCGCTGCGACGGGCAATAGCTCCGCTAGCTGCCCACGTCGACTTACGCACGTGCGCCCCATTGGGTCTATCTGATTGGCTGCTGATGATGTCATCATTCCTATATAAGCGAGAAACCGTAGCAGCCCGGGCAGTCAGTGCGCACCTTCCACATGCACGCCGGCGATGGGGCGTCGAATACCGCAAGGGTCCGTCATCGGCCCCTTGCTCTACTCGCTATACACCGCCGACGTTCCGAGGAGGCAGGGCGTGCACATTGTGCTCTACGCGGACGATACGGCTCTCTACGGCAGAAGCATCAACGCCAGGCTTATGCGTCACCGCCTGTAATCGGCTTGCGACGTCCTTGGGGCTTGGGCCACCAAATGGCGGCTCAAGTTCAACGCAACCAAAAGTCAGGCGGTGATCTTCACTAGAAAGAAGATTCCTGCCGGCCTCCAGCCACTCAGCATCATGGGAGGCCCCATCCCATGGTCAAACACCGGACGCTACCTAGGCGTCACTCTGGACCGGCGTCTGACGTGTAAGGCGCACATCAGGGAAGTAAGGGGTAAAGCGCTTGACAGGTTGTGCTTGTTGTACCCCTTACTCAACCCAGCGACGACCCTGTCCCCACACTGTGGCATAGCTCTGTACCTGACACACATCAGGCCTGTGTTAGAGTACGCTGCTGTGGTGTGGGGCAACGCTGCCGACAAGTCCATCGCCAGGCTGCAGACGGTCCAGAACAAGGCCCTTAGGTTAGCGCTTCATATACCACGAGACTTCAGCACCGGAGAACTCCACAGAGTAGCAGGAGACCCGCTGCTCAATCACCGATTTCGGCAGGCGACGCATCGTTTTTACGCGACCGCCCGGATGTCAGAGAACGAGCTTTTTCGCAACTTGGGACACCAAGTGCATTGGCGCCCAACCACACGTTGGCCAGACCTGTTGCTGGAGTGAAGGCACGCCGCAACACGAGCCAGATGCAGTAAAAAAGAAGAAATGCAACCGTGACGAAGATTCCGAAGAGAGGACTACTACAGACTCACCCAGGCAGAAGTAGACAAGGCGTGATCCGCTTATCCTACAACACACCGGAGTACGAAGCTCCGTGCATTTGCGTAGCATAGCGTAGACCCGGCAGTCAGTGCACTCCGGACGACGATGGCGGAGATGGTCATTGAAAGCTCGAGGATTTTATTCGAATTGACGCGGCTTGAAAACCGAGAACGTTTTATTCACATGACACACGTGCTATGTGTTACGTTACGTACAGTATTATGTAAATTGACAATGGAGGGGGGGGGGGGGGAAATGACTTCATGCGAAGTCGGCGGCTAGTAAAAATGTTTGTGGGCCTGGGATTCGAAAGCGGAATCTCTCGCTTACGAGGCAGTTGTGTTAACCACAGCGTCACGCGGCCTCAGTGTTTACTGTAACTGCGAGGACCATCTCGCCACGCCTCTCAGCCAAACCTCAGTCATACACAGCGCCACCTATCCGCAGCCCCTGTCCGTGTCCTCCATGCCCGCTACCCCCAGATTCCCGCAAGGGGTCGGACGTAAATGTGTATCCACACTGAAGGTGACTGATTTATTACCGATTGACGGGAACCAGTTTTATGAATGCGTGGTGTCTGTTCTTTCGGACATGCCCGTGTGGCGCAGTAGTTAACACAGCTGCCTAGTAAGCAGGAGATCTCGGCTCGTCGCAGTCCATTTCACACGAAGTCGCGATGCAGCTGATTTCATCGGTTCCTTCCCTTTTCTTTCCCTTCTTCCCCCTCCACCTTCAATTTACATAATATATATTACTGCTGAGGATTCGGTGACGTGTCTATTCTTTCGGACATTGCGCCAAAGGGTGGTTGAGTTTCGGGTTCCGCTGAATCGAACAGGTGTCCACTATACTTAGAAGGTGGCTACACTGGTATCAGGAGCTGTGCGGCGTGGACTGGGCGGTTTTTTATGTTAGAGGTTCCCGAGAAAACATGAGAAGGGCTTAAGTCACAAAGGGTGCAGGCCGATCACAGGAAGAACATACACTCCTGGAAATGGAAAAAAGAACACATTGACACCGGTGTGTCAGACCCACCATACTTGCTCCGGACACTGCGAGAGGGCTGTACAAGCAATGATCACACGCACGGCACAGCGGACACACCAGGAACCGCGGTGTTGGCCGTCGAATGGCGCTAGCTGTTCAACATTTGTGCACCGCCTCCGTCAGTGTCAGCCAGTTTGCCGTGGCATACGGAGCTCCATCGCAGTCTTTAACACTGGTAGCATGCCGCGACAGCGTGGACGTAAACCGTATGTGCAGTTGACGGACTTTGAGCGAGGGCGTATAGTGGGCATGCGGGAGGCCGGGTGGACGTACCGCCGAATTGCTCAACACGTGGGGCGTGAGGTCTCCACAGTACATCCATGTGGTCGCCACTGGCCGGCAGAAGGTGCACGTGCCCGTCGACCTGGGACCGGACCGCAGCGAAGCACGGATGCACGCCAAGACCGTAGGATCCTACGCAGTGCCGTAGGGGACCGCACCGCCACTTCCCAGCAAATTAGGGACACTGTTGCTCCTGGAGTATCGACGAGGACCATTCGCAACCGTCTCCATGAAGTTGGGCTACGGTCCCGCACACCGTTAGGCCGTCTTCCGCTCACGCCCCAACATCGTGCAGCCCGCCTGCAGTGGTGTCGCGACAGGCGTGAATAGAGGGACGAATGGAGACTTGTCGTCTTCAGCGATGACAGTCGCTTCTGCCTTGGTGCCAATGATGGTCGTATGCGTGTTTGGCGCCGTGCAGGTGAGCGCCACAATCAGGACTGCATACGACCGAGGCACACAGGGCCAACACCCGGCATCATGGTGTGGGGAGCGATGTCCTACACTGGCCGTACACCTCTGGTGATCGTTGAGGGGACACTGAATAGTGCACGGTACTTCCAAACCGTCATCGAACCCATCGTTCTACCATTCCTAGACCGGCAAGGGAACTTGCTGTTCCAACACGACAATGCACGTCCGCATGTATCCCGTGCCACCCAACGTGCTCTAGAAGGTGTAAGTCAACTACCCTGGCCAGCAAGATCTCCGGATCTTTCCCCCATTGAGCATGTTTGGGACTGGATGAAGCGTCGTCTCACGCGGTCTGCACGTCCAGCACGAACGCTGGTCCAACTGAGGCGCCAGGTGGAAATGGCATGGCAAGCCGTTCCACAGGACTACATCCAGCATCTCTACGATCGTCTCCATGGGAGAATAGCAGCCTGCATTGCTGCGAAATGTGGATATACACTGTACTAGTGCCGACATTGTGCATGCTCTGTTGCCTGTGTCTATGTGCCTGTGGTTCTGTCAGTGTGATAATGTGATGTATCTGACCCCAGGAATGTGTCAATAAAGTTTCCCCTTCCTGGGACAATGAATTCACGGTTTTTTTTTATTTCAATTTCCAGGAGTGTAGATACAGGAACCATTGGTGCAATAGTTGTAAATTTTGGTAGCTTTGTTGGGAAAGTACCAAAGCTCCAAGCGCCAATAGAAAGCACTGATACTCAAATCGTTATAGGCACCGAAAGCTGGCTAAAGCCGGATATAAACTCAGCCGACGTTTTTGCGAAGAACCTAACGGTGTTCCGAAAGGATTGGTGGTGGCGTGTTTGTTGCTGTCAGAAGTAGGTTAACTTGTAGCGAAATTGAAGTAGTTATTTCTTATGAGTTAGTATGCGCAGAGGTCATTGTTGGCAACCGGAATAATATAATAACTGGAGCCTTTTACCGACCTCCCAGTTCAGATGATATTGTTGCTGAAAGGTTCAAAGAAAACTTGAGTTTGATATCAAACACGTACCCGACTAATACGATAATAGTTGGTGGTGACTTTGATTTACCCTTTCCGCGCATTATACGGGATTGGAATAACAGATAATTGTTAAGGTGGTTCCATGAAGTCTCTGCCAGGCACTTGAATGTTATTTGCAGAGTATCCATGTAGATGCAGAGGCAGATATAAATGTATTTGCTAGATGTTTTCCAATCTCTGTCTTCGTCTACAATTTTTACCCTCTACAGCTCCATGTAGTTCTATGGAAGTTATTCCCTGATGTCTTAAGAGATGTCCTAACATCCTGTCCCTTCTCATTGTCAGTTGTTTTTCATAAATTCCATATATTTTTCCATATATTCCTTTCCTCGTCACTCCTTACCTTATCAGTCCACCTAATTTTAGTCTGCAACACCACATCTCAAAAGCTTCGAATCTGTTCTGTTCCGGTTTTCCCGCAGTCCATGTTTCGCTACTATGCAATGCTGTGCACCAAAAGTTTATTCTCAGGAAATTCATCCTCAAATTAAGGCATATGTTTGATATTAGTAGACTGCTCTTGGCCAGGAATGCCTTCTTTGCTAGTGGTAGTCTGTTTTTGATGTCCTTCTGGCTTCATCTATTATTGGTTATTTTGCTGCCCACGTAGCAGAATTCCTTAACTTCATCTACTTCGTGACCATCAATCCTGATGTTAGGTTTCTCGCTGTTCTCATTTCTGCTACTTATCACTACTTCCGTCTTTCTTCGATTTATTCTCAACCCATATTCTGTACACATTAGATTTGCATTTCATTCTTTCTTCTTCACTTTCATTCAGGATAGTAATGCCATCAGCGAATCGTATCACTGATATCCTTTCATCCGAAATTGTGCTAAACGCATTCTCTGAAAATCATTTCGAGCAGTTAGTTCATGAGTCCACGTGAATAGTAAACGGTTCTGAAAATTCACTTGACCTCTTAGCAACAAATAATCCTGACTTAATAACGAGCATCAGAAATGATACAGGGATTAATGAACACAGGGTTGTCGTAGCGAGACTGAATATTGTAATCCCCAAATCCTTCAAATACACTCCTGGAAATTGAAATAAGAACACCGTGAATTCATTGTCCCAGGAAGGGGAAACTTTATTGACACATTCCTGAGGTCAGATACATCACATGATCACACTGACAGAACCACAGGCACATAGACACAGGCAACAGAGCATGCACAATGTCGGCACCAGTACAGTGTATATCCACATTTCGCAGCAATGCAGGCTGCTATTCTCCCATGGAGACGTTCGTAGAGATGCTGGATGTAGTCCTGTGGAACGGCTTGCCATGCCATTTCCACATGGCGCCTCAATTGGACCAGCGTTCGTGCTGGACGTGCAGACCGCGTGAGACGACGCTTCATCCAGTCCCAAACATGCTCAATGGGGCACAGATCCGGAGATCTTGCTGGCCAGGGTAGTTGGCTTACACCTTCTAGAGCACGTTGGGTGGCACGGGATACATGCGGACGTGCATTGTCGTGTTGGAACAGCAAGTTCCCTTGCCGGTCTAGGAATGGTAGAACGATGGGTTCGATGACGGTTTGGAAGTACCGTGCACTATTCAGTGTCCCCTCAACGATCACCAGAGGTGCACGGCCAGTGTAGGACATCGCTCCCCACACCATGATGCCGGGTGTTGGCCCTGTGTGCCTCGGTCGTATGCAGTCCTGATTGTGGCGCTCACCTGCACGGCGCCAAACACGCATACGACCATCATTGGCACCAAGGCAGAAGCGACTCTCATCGCTGAAGACGACACGTCTCCATTCGTCCCTCCATTCACGCCTGTCGCGACACCACTGGAGGCGGGCTGCACGATGTTGGGGCGTGAGCGGAAGACGGCCTAACGGTGTGCGGGACCGTAGCCCAACTTCATGGAGACGGTTGCGAATGGTCCTCGCCGATACCCCAGGAGCAACAGTGTCCCTAATTTGCTGGGAAGTGGCGGTGCGGTCCCCTACGGCACTGCGTAGGATCCTACGGTCTTGGCGTGCATTCGTGCGTCGCTGCGGTCCGGTCCCAGGTCGACGGGCACGTGCACCTTCTGCCGACCAGTGGCGACCACATCGATGTACTGTGGAGACCTCACGCCCCACGTGTTGAGCAATTCGGCGGTACGTCCACCCGGCCTCCCGCATGCCCACTATACGCCCTCGCTCAAAGTCCGTCAACTGCACATACGGTTCACGTCCACGCTGTCGCGGCATGCTACCAGTGTTAAAGACTGCGATGGAGCTCCGTATGCCACGGCAAACTGGCTAACACTGTCGGCGGCGGTGCACAGACGGCCAACACCGCGGTTCCTGGTGTGTCCGCTGTGCCGTGCGTGTGATCATTGCTTGTACAGCCCTCTCGCAGTGTCCGGAGCAAGTATGGTGGGTCTGACACACCGGTGACAATGTGTTCTTTTTTCCATTTCCAGCAGTGTATATGCGAAGTATATACCTATTTAGAAAAGCAGATAAAAATTCACTTGACCGTTTCCTGAGAGACAATCTCCATTGATTCAAAACGTGGCTTGAATTCAATGAAATATTATTGGTAGCAATTGAGAGATTTTTACCAAATGAATTAACAAACGACGGAGCTGATCCTCCTTGGTATACAAATCGGTTCAGAACACTGTTGCAGAAACTACGAAACAAACATTCCAAATTTAAGTAGACGCGAAATCCCCAAGATTAGCGATATTTTACAGAAGCTCGACATTTAGAGTGGACTTCAATGCGAGATGCTTATAACAGTTCCCACAACGAAACTTTGTCTCGAAACATGGCAGAAAATCCAAAGAGATTCTGGTCGTATGTGAAGTATGTTAGCGGCAGGAAACAGTCAATGCCTCCCAAAGCAGAGTTACTTAACACAGCTTTCCTAAACGCCTTCACAAAAGAAGACGAAGTAAATATTCCAGAATTCGAATTGAGAACAGCTGCCAACATGAGTAACGTAAAAGTAAATATCTTCGGAGTAGTGAAGCAACTTAAATCACTTAATAAAAGCAAGACTTCTGGCCCAGACTGTATACCAATTAGATTCCTTTTGGAGAACGCTGATGCATTAGCTCCGTACTTAACAATCATATGCAACCGTTCGCTCGACGAAAGAACCGTACGCAAAAGCTGGAAAGTTGCACAGGTCACACCAATATTCAAGAAAGCTAGTAGGAGTAATCCACTAAATTACAGGGCCATATCGTTAACGTGGATATGCAGCAGGATTTTGGAACATATATTGTGTTCAAACATTATGAATTACCTCGAAGAGAACGGTCTATTAACACACACTCAACATAGATTTAGAAAACATAGTTCATGTGAAACACAACTAGCTCTTTATTCACATGAAGTGTTGAATGCTATTGACAAGGGATTTCAGATCGATTCCTCAGTTTTGGCTTTCCGGAAGGTTTTTGACACTATACCACACAAGCAGCTTGTTGTGAAATTGCGTGCTTATGGAATATTGTCTCAGTTTGTGATTTCATGTCAGAGAGGTCACAGTTCGTAGAAACTGACGGAAAGTCATCGAGTGAATCAGAAGTGATTTCTGGCGTTCCCCAAGGTAGTGTTATAGGCCGTTTGCTGTTCTCTATCTATATAAACGATTTGGGGGACAATCTGAGCAGCCGTCTTAGGTTGTTTGCAGATAACACTGTCGTTTATTGACTAATAAAGTCATCAGAAGATCAAAACAAATTGCAAAACGATTTAGAAAAGATATCTGAATGATGCGAAAATTGGCAGTTGACCCTAAATAACAAGAGATGTGAAGTCATCCACATTAGTGCTAAAACGAATTCGCTAAACGTCGGTTACACGATACATCAGTCTAATCTAAAAGACATAAATTCAACTAAATACCTAGGTATTACAATTACGAACAACTTAAATCGGAAGGAACAAATAGAAAGCATTGTGGGGAAGGCGTTTTATTGGCAGCACACTAAGAAAATGTAACAGATTTACTAAGGAGACTGCCTACACTACGCTTGTCCGTCCCTTTTAGAATATTCCTGCCCGGTGTGGGATCCTTACAAGATAGGACTGATGGAGTACACGAAAAAGTTCAAACAAGGGGCAGCACGTTTTGTATTATCGGGAAATATGGGAGAGGGTGTCACAGAAATGATACAAGATTTGGGATGGACATCAGTAAAAGAATTTCGTTGCGACGGAATCTTCTTACTTAATTGCAATCACCAACTTTCTCCTCTCAATGCGAAAATATTTTGTTGACATCGACCTACATAGGAACAAACGATCACCACGATAAAATAAGGGAAATCAGAGCTCTTACGGAAAGACATAGGTGTTCGTTATTTCCGTTCGAGATTGGAATAATGGAGAATTGTGAAGGTGGTTCGATTAACCCTCTGCGAGGGACTTAAATGTGATTTGCAGAGTATACATACAGATGTAGATGTAGATGTGTGCTGTGCGCTGTGTATGGCCAGTTCAGTAAAGGAAGCAACTTACTATGGGGCTAAGTAGAGCGACACACCAGGGTAGCATGGCTGTCAGCTGTGACAGATGCAGTAAGTGAAGCTGTCAGCACGAACCATGGAGGCGCAGTACCTGCCGAGGTTACCTGCATTCCCAGAGTGCTGAAGCCACCGCGACTAAGAGAACACTCAGTGAGGAATAACGCTGGGCAAAACAGGAAAAGAACACTGCCTGAATTTACGTCAGTGCCCAGCAAAGGTAACCGGAACACCAGCGGCCACATAGCAGAAAATTCCATTGGTGCACTCGAATTGTAGTCAACCAAAATAGTTAATTGCACCGCATGGAGGCTAAATTTCAGCAGTAGAAACACTCGGTGTTGCTCACAGAAAAACCTCCACAAAAGACAACCACCTAAACGAACAACCACAATATGTATGGACGTGGCTTGGGTAGTTGAAACCATTACTTATCCTTAACATCCTCTGTCGGGGAACCACGAAGCTTGTAGCGATCGGACAGCTCCACACACGCTCCGATACTGCCGGGGGGGGGGGGGGGGGGGGGGAAGGCTGCCAGCGGACCCAGCCGACTCTACCGCGCCGAAATAACTTCCCTCGTCCGCAACTACCGACCGACTCCTCTCAGAAGTAGGTGGATCAAAACAAAATGTCCAGACACTCTGTGACCAAAATGGTACTGAAACAGAGGATGACAGACTAAAGGCCGAAATACTAAATGTCTTCCTCCAAAGCTGTTTCGCAGAGGAAGACTGCACTGCGCTTCCTTCTCTAGATTGTCGCACAGTTGACAAAATGGTAGATATCGAAATAGACGACAGGGGGATAGAGAAACAATTAAAATCGCTCAAAAGAGGAATGGCCGCTGGTCCTGATGGGATACCAGTTCGATTTTACACAGAGTACGTGAAGGAACTTGCTCCCCTTCTTGCAGCGGTGTACCGTAGGTCTGTAGAAGAGCGAAGCGTTCCAAAGGATTGGAAAAGGGCACAGGTCATCCCCGTTTTCAAGAAGGGACATCGAACAGATGTGCAGAACTATAGACCTATATCTCTAACGTCGATCAGTTGTAGAATTTTGGAACACGTATTATGTTCGAGTATAATGTCTTTTCTGGAGACTAGAAATCTACTCTGTAGGAATCAGCATGGGTTTCGAAAAAGACGGTCGTGTGAAACCCAGCTCGCGCTATTCGTCCACGAGACTCAGAGGGCCTTAGACATGGGTTCACATGTAGATGCCGTGTTTCTTGACTTCCGCAAGGCGTTTGACACAGTTCCCCACAGTCGTTTAATGAACAAAGTAAGAGCATACGGACTATCAGATCAATTGTGTGATTGGATTGAGGAGTTCCTAGATAACAGAACGCAGTAGGTCATTCTCAATGGAGAGAAGTCTTCCGAAGTAAAAGTGATTTCAGGTGTGCCGCAGGGGAGTGTCATAGGACCGTTGCTATTCACAATATACATAAATGACCTGGTGGATGACATCGGAAGTTCACTGAGGCTTTTTGCAGATGATGCTGTGGTGTATCGAGAGGTTGCAACAATGGAAAACTGTACTGAAATGCAGGAGGATCTGCAGCGAATTGACGCATGGTGCACGGAATGGCAATTGAAATGTAGACAAGTGTAATGTGATGCGAATACATAGAAAGATAGGTCCCTTATCATTTAGCTACAAAATAGCAGGTCAGCAACTGGAAGCAGTTAATTCCATAAATTATCTGGGAGTACGCATTAGGAGTGATTTAAAATGGAATGATCATATAAAGTTGATCGTCAGTAAAGCAGATGCCAGACTGAGATTCATTGGAAGAATCCTAAGGAAATGCAATCCGACAACAAAGGAAGTAGGTTACAGTACGCTTGTTCGGCCACTGCTTGAATACTGCTCAGCAGTGTGGGATCCGCACCAGATAGGGTTGATAGAAGAGATAGAGAAGATCCAACGGAGAGCAGCGCGCTTCGTTACAGGATCATTTAGTAATCGCGAAAGCGTTACGGAGATGATAGATAAACTCCAGTGGAAGACTCTGCAGGAGAGACGCTCAGTAGCTCCATACGGGCTTTTGTTAAAGTTTCGAGAACATACCTTCACCGAAGAGTCAAGCAGTATATTGCTCCCTTCTACGTATATCTCGCGAAGAGGCCATGAGGATAAAATCAGAGAGATTAGAGCCCACACAGAGGCATGCCGACAATCCCTCTTTCCACGTACAATACGAGACTGGAATAGAAGGGAGAACCGATAGAGGTACTCAGGGTACCCTCCGCCACACACCGTCAGGTGGCTTGCAGAGTATGGATGTAGATGTAGATGTAGATGTGGAATGCTGACATCTAAAATAGTCGTCAGTAGAATTAACACCAGCTACACACGCAACCTGACACACACTTGCACGAAGATCTGAACGATACCCAGAAGTAACTAAGCACGCACGAAGACAAATCGGGAGTCGATGTGCACACACACACACACACACACACACACAACCGACTCATGAACGATCGGCGAGGCAAAACGTGTCGTCCGGTAGGACCACCGACCAAAGATCCAGCAAGACCGTGGCCCGGCTCAAGTGATGCATGGCGACAATCATCGGGTGAGCCATGTCGACACAGACCTCACTGCTCCAGTCCGACTGCACAAGTGCCGCATTGCAACTCCCTGTCTAACAGGTCCGGACTGCATTTCAGACGCGTTCCAACTGACTGGCATCCCGAAGTCGCGACCCCGAACTGGCTTACGACAGACAACGGCCGGGAAGTAATAGCAGTCGAGCAAAGATACTATGATAGGGGACATATTGATACGCGTTGCTAACCCTGCTCACTGACAGGCAAAGCAGCAACTCAGAGACAGCAGTAATTTAAATAAACGTAGTGAGGTGGAAGTACGTTAAACACAGGGTGTAAAACACATGATGGCGGGAACACGAGCCACGCACAGCTCAGGTACAGTCAAAAGTTTGGCAGTGGGAATGGAAGTGATAATTGACAAGAAGTGCATAAGGATTCGACAATAGCGGTAAGGACCCAAATTTAGCAGTAGAACAGATGACATAACACAAACTTATAACTAACTTCTAGAAGGTGACGTATATAGAGACGCGCAAACTTGTTCACCCTTGGGAACTAGCTCACTGCTGATCCCTCTTTTTTGGGAACCTTTCATTTTTACTCGTTCACCGTCCATTTGTGCTAGGTATATCGTCTTACGCAAAACTGAAAGCTAATAGTGTAGGTGACTGAAGGATGGAGGGCACCAAGAGGGGGCACGTGCCTCTCCCCTGGAGTATAGTGGGTTTTTTCATTACAGACTTCTTACACACTTTTAGAAGTAATTTCCGTGATTCTGCAGAACCTCTCGTTTAGCCAACTGTAGCGTTGAGTGGCTGATCACAGGGAAATAATATAGGGTGGTGCACGGAAAACCGAGTACAGACTGCTCGCCAATTACAGACGATATGTTGCCCGTTACGAGCACATACAACAAACAGACAAACATGTAACAATTGGGCAGTGAAGAAATAACAAGCTAATGCAAGCAACAATTGTGAAACAATAGATGAGGATTTGTAGAGAGCTGGAGAAGAGAACATGAAAATCTCACGCGACGAGCATGGGCTATAGCTCATGTAGTCTTGTAAACCTGTTGGTGGCTGTTTCCCAACTTAATAGACCACAAGCGTCTTGTATAAAATTCTTCTTTTCGACTTCCACTACATAGCTATTCTACGTTTTAAACAATAATCGTTTACACCCTATATATACTTCACGTTGTCTCTGAGTTCGTAGGCGAAGCATAAAATAAAATGTGGTTTTCTCATCATACTTAGGTCACACGCTTAGTAAAAATTAGGTTTTTATATTGCATTATTAAAGTTAATGCAGCAACAATAATAATAAGTTCGTAGTAGTAAAGTTTTTGGTTTAGATGTTCCTTCTGAACAAATGTTTTTGAGATAATAAGTAAATACGATTTTATGGCAATCTATGTCTTTTCAAATGGAGAGGCATCGCTTTTCCTACTGAGACAAAATGACCCACAACTCACTTTCTTTTTTCAAAGAAACCTAATTAGCAGGTAATGCAAATTGGAAACAACCAAATTTAAAAATAATTAGAGCCTTCCTAAATGTAATGTTTTGTATATGAAAGATACACGGAAATCGTTTTATATGACTTATCTTACAGTAAAAATTAAGCAAATTATTGAAAGTTAGTTGCTAAATCAAGTCGATGAAACCAAAAAATATATGAATAACAAAAATCTTGCCTTGTTATATCTTCTGCTATTCATCGATATAATGAAATGAGCTAATATGCCCTTTTCTTACCGGAAAAGACGTACCTATTAGATACAACGTAATTTTTATGTAATTTACGTAACTATAAAATACTTTTTGATTACCGGTCGTGGACGCTGAATAGAACCAAGTGCAAGAACAGTTTGGAACACACGTAAAATGGACGAGCGCAGTGAACGAAACGAACAACTGGATATTGAGCAACTAAGAGCAGTCGGCAGTGGAACTGAGACAGGTGGTCATGCGAAGAACGACGAGTGCGGCCGAGGGAGAGGGAGACTGAGGCGAGCACGTGACCGAGGCTGGAACGAGAACTGCCCAAGTGACCGCCGCGACCGAAGTGAACTAGTGAACTATGAACCGATCGTTCCTCGTTCCCGGGAACTATAAGACCAATGAACAGCACAATTTTAGAAGTAAGCATTGTACAATTTAATTGAAGATAGCATACTATTGAGATTCATCACAAGCATACAAGTGAGCGAAACAGTTTTAGAATTAGCAACTGAACAATTCAATTTAAGATAGTAAACTTATCCATCTCTCTCTGGGATTTGGTTTCAGCATAGATAAGGAGCAAAGTATGAGCAAAAACAGAGAGAAAAATATTTCCTTTAGGAGATGTTTCATTGCAATAAACTAGCACAAATGAACGTTTAAACATTAAGTTGTCATCTTAGAGCAGGCAGTGACTTACTATCAAACGGCACTATAAAATGAATGGGCCACGATAAAATATAAGCACAAGTGCCTTGAATTAGAAGCAATGTATTGAACTCTGCCACCCAAAGTCATCCCAGATAATACTCCTAAATTACGCATTGCGCGTGAATCAAAGAAACTGCTATATTTTTAACACAAATAGACAAAAACCCTCAGCAAAGTACACAGCTTCCCTTTCTAAAATTTATATAATAGTGTATAAATATAATTTGAGCCAGAATGCCTATACGTCTTCAATTAAGATAGGAAAACTGAATTTGCCATTATGCTCACTACCCATTAAAGGCACAACACACAATATCACGTGAGTTATTCACAGAGCACAAAAGCTGCAAACAGAAATAATCGTGAAGGCCAACAAAATTTATAAATATAATTACCAGTAGACGCCTCATGGCAACACAGGAGCCACTAAGCATAGAACACAGAAGAAGAACCCCCACAGCACAGCGGATAACTTTAACTAGCTTCTCGTACATTCCACACACTACGATGTTTCCGTAGATAGCCAAGAGGAGAAGTAATACGAGGACGTTTTGCACCAGATTTGAGAGTCATCAGGAATGTATATTGACATATTGGGCACGCCAACTCTCCCTCAGAATGCTATTGAATTTCGTTACTTGCTTGCAGCGTCTATGTGCCACATAGCGCTGGCCGCTGCTATTGGATGGCCATCCTCCTGCTGTCGGTCGGCAACAAATGAGAACGAACTCATTGGAGGCGGCCCTCTGGCAGCACGCTAAGCAATCCATTATTTATATTCAGGCAAATAGGCTAAATCGCGCTTTCGATATGTAATCGCCGCTCAGTAGTATTCCAAAATGTGTAAAGGAGAGAAAACTCAGGTCTGTATTTCGAATAATTTGGTCCATTGTCATGGTGTCATTCAAGGAGTGGGCACTGAGATAGAAGCAGAGGAACTTCAGCATACGTTCTGTCTCCGGTATGCAAAGACCTCCGAAATTAATATTTCACAAGTTTGGCTGTGAAATTAAATCAGAAACGTGTATTCTAATCTTTGTACAGCAACTTCCTAGGTACATGTATTTGCATGGGATACGATGAAATGTGGCCCCTGTGTGCTATCGCTTGGAATCTGTTGACTGCCTCAGGCTTGGACATATACGAGGTGCGACAATAAAGTAATGAGACTGATGTGAAAAAATGTTGCTTACCGTTTTAGTGTTGTCTCCTTCAAAGTAGATCCGTTATGATTGCACATACATTTTTCAACGCTTCTGCCATTGATGGTAACATTGCTGGAACTCCTCTATAGTATCCTCTTCTATAGTATCCCCCAAGACCCTCGTCACAGCTTTTTGTACATCTTGTGTCGTTTGAAAATGGTGTCTCTTCATCGTCGTTTTGAGTCATAGAAATAGAAAAAAGTCGTATCGAGTGATATCTGGCGAATAAGGTGGCTGTGGTAATAGTGAAATTTGTTTTGAGGTTAAAAATTGCTGTACTGACAGAGCAGTATGGGATGGCGCATTATAGTGATGCAAAATCCAATTATCTGCAATGTTGACACGGACACGAAGACCTCTTTGTAGTAATATTGGTTAACTGTTTGTCCAGAAGGCACCTACCCTTTATGAACAACTCCCTTGGAATCGAAGAAAGTTGATGGTCGTCCACTGCGGTCTTCATCTTCAACATTCGTTCTGCCTTTACTAAACATTATATACCAACGAAAAACTTGAGCTCTTGACGTAACCTCCGCTCCAAAAGCCTTCTGAAGCTTACCGTAAGTTGCCGTCGCATTTTCAGCCAATTTAACGCAAAAAGATGGCTTACCGTTGCGCAATATTATGAGGTTCCATTTCCGTGACGAGAAACACAAACACATGTTAACTTATTACAGCACAACTCACACCTGAGCAGTTGCCTCGATGTGCTGCTTGGACTAGATGCAGCTTATAGACCAAGGTCAAAGATATTATGCCTATGCAAGCCTACAGGGTTGCCACATCTTGCAAAGAAAATCAGGTTAATTACTTTATTGTCATACCTCGTAAGGTGTTGATACTTGAAATGATGTCAAATTGCTTATTCATATCTGTGAAAGAGGGCTTCCGTTTCCCCTTCACGCTGTACTCTCCGCAACTGAGGGGTGCGTGCCGCCATTGCTACCGGCGCTGCGCTGATCGAGATGGGCTGGTTCTCACACCTGGCGTCCACCTCACTCCAAAGATCAGGTGTTGCAACTTGGTGTCGAATCTGAAGATATTGTTTTAGTGAAATATAAGTTGGAAAAATTAAATAACCTACGGAAAAAATGTACGTCAGCCAAACCACGCACTGTCCCAAACAACCCAGTTCTCCACTCTTCAACCACGTGCCTGGCTTTTTCAGTCACTTATAATAATTCATTGGTGATGGGTTGATACACAGTACCTTGTCACTTATAATAAGTCTGGAATAATGGATCGATACACATTATATTGTCACTTATAGTCGTTACAATAAAATAACAGTGGTTGGGTTCCGATGTTGTAAAGGTCAGATTACAAGTGACAAGACACTGTGCATCGTAGTTCTGGTGATGGGGTAGCCTGACACGCGTGACGAGAGGTTGAAAATAAAGGAAAACAAAATTTTGCGAGCATGATAAATGTATGATAATTAGTGCCAACATGATTGCCGATCCCCTCAAAGACGTCTTGTCTATGGTGATAGACGTCGACACCAATGCCATCTATCATTCTCAGCTCTTACCGGTGACAGACGGAAGTGGTGAAGGCAGCGAGCCTCAGTCGTGAGGTCTCTGTACAGCTGCCGGTCGTTCTGTGGCGAAATCGGGTAAGTTGCGCGGTGGATACTTGAAAAGTCGCCCTGAATAAGTCAAGAAAGACAAGCCGCGTGGCGCGGTGGAACATGAGTGGAATGAACTTTTCTTTAAGGAATTCTGAGACGCCAGATAGAACCGGGGCATCAGGTAAAGGAAATTTTCTGCAGACAAGATAGCAAGTGCAGGAAACGGGGCTGCCACATTAGTAGTTGTTAACTGACGCTGTAAGGTCCCAGAGTTCTCCACATCATACTAGAAACAGTGAACTGGTTGGAAGCCGAGGAAGAGAGTAGAGAAATTTTCCGCAATACGTCGTACATGCATTGAAAAGGTAGACTCCTCAGGAAAAGGTTTATGTTAAAAGCAGGGCCATTATGTCCAAAACGAATACGAATTTTGTAGCACAGAAGTGCCCTGTACATACAGCAGTTGTAGATGATGGCTGTAATTTACCCAGCACCGACTGGAAAAATTACGTATATTATGTGATCGGCGCTGAGGACAAATGGTCTTCCGAAGTAATACTAAAAACTTTGAACTTCCACGAACAACCAGTGAGACAATCAACATGCGGAATAGATTTTTTAGACCTCCAAGTTACAAACAAACACAGTCATTATGAGAATGCCATCGTTGAGAGAGGGATTAGGAATTACGATGCCATTACTAGAACAACGTTTCCAAAAGCAAAATATTCATCAAGAAAGCTAGGGGAGTATTTGTATTTGGTCAAACTAACAAAAATAACAGACAAAATGAGAACAATTACTTCAGATCTGGAAAATACACAACAGTTGTGAGTAAAACTGAAAGACGATACAAAGCGTGGTCAGAACAATATAAAATTGATTACAGGGAAATTGATAGAGGAAAGTTAATAAGAAATCGAGCGCCAGTAAGAACGGCCTTGTTTGAAAAATGTTCGAATGTGTGTGAATTCCTAAGGGACCTAACTGTTAAGGTCATCGGTCCCTAGACTTACGCACTACTTAAACTAACTTAAACTAACCTATCCTAAGAACAACACACACACAAACAAACAACACACACACACACACACACACACACACACACACACACACACACACACACACACACACACAAGCGCGCGCGCGCCCGCGCGCACGCACACACACATGCCCGAGGGAGGACTCGAACCTCCGGCGGGAGGGACGGCACAATCCGCGACATGACGCTTCAAACCTCGCGGCCACTCGGCGCGGCGCCTTGTTAGAAGCCTACAATACTTTTCACAGATCCTGGCTAATCAACTGTCAGAACACCTTAGAAAATCCTACTCATAGTAAAGTTTATGAACGGGTCCGACCTTCCTATCAATCTCTAGTGGATTCTTCTGGTGGTAAAACTCAGCACGGCTGACACGAAGTAGTAATTTTAAATTACGCATTTAAAAATGCATAACGTTAAAAGACACGATCGTACCCAATTATTGACGGCGCCCAGATTTTCGAAAGAGGGACATCGATATTAGTTCCATCGGTACTGAAATCATTTAATACCACTGCAAGCGGAGAAGGCACCAGACCCCGACGGAATCCTCGTCATGCTTTACGTTGAATTAGTAACAGAATCATCTGCTTTCCAAACTCACATTAACCGTATGTCTCTTGCGCAACGGACAAACACGTCTGACTACAAAAGAGTGAGGGTTACTCCCTTCAAAAAGGGGTAAAAGATCGGCAGACGCAGTCTGTCTGTTGCAGGATCCTAGAGCATGTTTTCAGCTCAAATATTATGACGTTCGTGAAGGCAAATAATCTTGTCTCAAAGAATAAGAACGGCTTAAGGCAGAATGAGTAGTGCGAGACAGAGCTTGCTTAATTTGTACACGACCTCAACATACATTTCCACCTTCCCTTTTTTCTTAGTCTTCAGTCTCTGACACGTATAACGCGACCCACTACGAATTCCTCTCCTGTGGCAAACTTTTCATCACATAGTACGAATTGCAACCTATGACTTAAATTATTTGCTGATGTATTCCAATCTCTGTCTTCCTCTACAGCTTGTACCTTCTTCAGTTCCTTCTTGCTCCACGGATGTTATTCTCTCAGGTCTTAACACAGGTCCTTTTATATTTTCCCATCTTGTTGTCAATGTTTTCCAAATATTCCTTTCCTCTCCGATTCTACGCAGAATCTCCTCATTCCTTACCTTATCAGTCAATCCAATTTTCAACATTCTTCTGTAATATCACATCTCAAATTCTCCGTCTCTTTTGTTCCGGTCTTCCCACAGTCCATGTTTCACTACCATGCAATGCTGTGCTAAAGAAATATTTTCTCAGAAATTTCTTAAATTAAGGCCTATGGTCGATACTAGTAGACTGTTCTTGGCCAGGAATGTCCTTCGGCGCCACTGATGGTCTCCTTTTTGAGGTCGTCCTTGCTCCGTCCGTCTTAGGTTATTTTGCTGCCTAGGTAGCATAATTCCTCAACTTCGCTTACTTCGCGATCATCAATTATGCCGTTAAATTTCTCACAGCTCTCATTTCTGCTACTTCTCATTACTCGATTTATTCTCAATCCATATTCTGTACTCGTTAGACTGCTTTTTCCATTCAACACATCCTGTAATTTTCTTTCACTTTCACAGAGGATAGAATGACGCCAGCGAATCTTATCATCGATATGCTTTCATCCTGAATTTCAGTCCCCATTCTTGAACCTTTATTTTATTTCAGTCATTTTTTCTTCTATGTATAGATTGAACGATAGGGGAGAAATATTACGTACATCCCTTTGTTACACCTCGGTCTCTCACGATTCGTGTAAATATTGTATATTACCCGTCTTTCCCTGTACCTTACCACTACTTTTCGTAGAATTTCGAACATCTTGCATCATTTTACATTGTCGAACGCTTTTTCCAGGTCGACAAATCCTATGAACGTGTCTTTATTTTTGTTTAGTCGTACTTCCATTATCAACCGCAACGTCAGAATTTACCTTTCCTAAAGCCAAACTGATCAAACTGATCGTTATCTGACTGATGACCTCAGATGATAAGTCCCATAGTGCTTAGAACCAATTGAACCATTTGTACTTAGGTTGTCATCTAATACACTAATAATTTTCTTTTCCATTCTTCCGTATATTATTCTTGCTAGTGACTTGGATGTTTGAGCTGTTAGGCTGATTGTGCGATAAGTCTCGCAGTTGATAGCCCTTGCAATCATCGGAGTTGTGTGAACGATGTTATTCCAAAAGTCTGAGGTATTTCGCCAGTCTCATATGTTCTACATATCAACGAAACAGTCGTTTTGCTGTCGCTTCCCCAAAGGTTTCAGATATTCCAATGGATTATCACGTATCTGAAGCCTTCCAAAGCCCTTTCAAATTCTGAATCTAATGCTGGATCCCCCGCCTCTTCCCCGTCAACTCCTGTTTCTTCTTGTGTCACTTCGTCAGACAAGTAATCTCCAACACAGAGTCCTCTCTCCTCTGCATTTAACAGTGAAATTCACATGCCTCTCTTAATGTTACCGCCCTTTCTTTTAATTCCACCGAAGGTCATTTTAACTTTTCTGCGTGCAGAGGCAGTCCTTCCGACAACCGTTTCTTCGCAATTTTCATCTGCTATTTCGCCTTAGCTTCCCTGCACTATCCGTTTATTTACTTCAAAGTGACTTGTACACTATGTGATCAAACATATTACGTGCATTGTGCTGCCACCTACTACCAGGTGCTCCATATCAGTGTCCTCAGTAGTCATTAGACATCGTGAGAGTGCAGAATGAGGGGCTCCGCGGAACTTGCGGACTTCGAACGTGATCAGGTGATTGAGTGTCAGTTTTGTCACACGTCTGTACGCGAGATTTCCACACTCCTAAACATCCCTAGGTCCACTGTTTCCGATGTGATAGCCGAGTGAAAACGTGAAAGGACACGTACAGCACAAAAGCGTAAAGGCCGAAATCGTCTTTGGACTGACCGACAGTTGAAGAGGGTCGTAATTTGTAATAGGCAGACATCTATCCAGACCATCAAACAGGAATTCCAGACTGCATCAGATAGTTAGGCGGGAGGTGAGAAAACTTGGATTTCATGGTCGAGCGGCTGCTCATAAGCCACACTTCACGCCGGTAAATGCCAAACGACGCCTCGTTTAGTGTAAGGAGCGTGCACATTGAACGATTGGACAGTGGGAAAAAAGTTATGTGGAGTGACGAATCACGGTACACAATGTGCGATTCGATGGTAGGCTGTGGGTATTGCGAACGCCCGGTGAACGTCATCTGCCAGCGTGTGTAGTGCCAACAGTAAAATTCGAGGGCGGTGATGTTATGGTGTGGTCGTGTTTTCATAGAGGGGCTTGCACGCCTTGCTGTTTTGTCTGGCACTATCACAGCACAGGCTTACACTGATGTTTTAATCACCTTCTTGCTTTCCACTGTTGAAGAGTAATTCGGGAATGGCGATTGCATCTTTCAAAATGATCGAGCATCGAGCAAGTGATCATAATGCACGGCTTGTGACGGAGTGGTTTCACGACAATAACATCCCTGTAATGGCCTAGCCTACACACAGTCCTGACCTGAATCGTATACAACAGGTTTGGGATATTTTGCAATGCCGACTTCGTGCCAGGTCTCACCGAGCGACCGATAATTCTCCTCAGTGCAATACACCGTGAAGAATGGTTGCCATTCACAAGAAACCTCTCAGCACCTGATTGAACGTATGTCTGCAAGAGTGGAAGCTGTCAGCAAGGCTAAGGGTGGGCCAACACCACATTGAATTCCAGCATTACCGATGGAGGGCGCCACAATTTCTGCCAGGTGTCCGGCTACTTTTGATCACATAGTGTATTTCCGTTTTCCTGAATTCCCATGTACATTTTAAGACTCTTTTCTGTCGCCGTGCAACTGAAGTATTTTTTTCTGTTACTTGCTTGTGCCAACGTTTCTGCTTTTTAGTTATTTCCATTACTCTTCAACTGAATTGCCTGTTGAGCTATTCATTGTCGTAGTTTCTACAGCCTCGGAGAACTTCAAGCACATATCTTCATTCCTTAGTACACTGTTGTGGCAAATGTCATGGGATACCTCACAATATCGTGCCTGACCTCCTTTTGCCCGGCGTAGTGTAACTAGTCCACTTGTCACGGACTCAACAGGTCGATGGAAGCAGAAATATTGAGCCATGCTGCCTCTACAGCCACCCATAACTGCGAAACTGTTGCCGGCGCAGGATTTTGTGCAGGAACTTACCTCTAAATTCTGTCCGATAAAACTTCTTTGAGTGTACAAATCATTCTCTCGAACTGTCCAGAATGTTCTTCATTTCAGTCGCGAACAATTGTGGCCCAGTGACACGGCGGATTGTCATCCATAAAAGTTCCATCGTCGTTTGGGAACATGGAGTCCATGAATGGCTGCGAACAGTCACCATCAGCTGTTAGCAACTGAAATCGGGACGTAGCTGACCGGCCCACGGTTTCGCAGTTGTCTACGGTCCAACCGATATTCTCGCGAGTCCAGGAGATACGTGCAAGCCATGTCGTGCTGTTAGCAAAAGCACACAGATCGTCTACTTCGACAGCTCACGAACACCAAATTTCGCCGTTCTGTCCTGCCTTTACCGTACGTGCAGAATTGATTTTTGCATTTATTTCACGCAGTGCTGATTGTCTGTTAACACTGACAACTCTTCGCGAAAGGTGCTGCTCTCGGTTGTTAAGGGAAGGCCGTCGGCCTCTGCATTGTCCGTGGTGAGAGAGAATGCCTGAAATTTGGCGTTCTCGGCACACTTGACTCTGTGGATCTCGAAATATTGAATTCCCTAACGATTTCCGAAATGGAATGTCTCATGCACCTTGCTTCAACTACCCTTCTGCGTGCAAAGTTGTTAATTTCCGAGGTATGGCCATAATATTGTGTAAACATTTTCACATGAATCATCTGAATACAATCATCTGTCAATGCACTGCCCTTTTACAACTTGTGTACGCGATACTAACGCCATTTGTATACGTGCATATCGCTACCTTATGACTTTTTGTCACCTTAGTGTATTTCGGTATTTCACTTCTTTGTGCATGGGTTCTTCCTGATTAATCTCAAACTTCTGCTTTCTTAGATTTACAAAAAGTGTACGCCGTTATACCACATCGAGGGCTACCAACGGACGTTTGGATTCTTTAAAGAACCTAAGTTTCACGCATAAAACAGCTTCAAAGTTTGCTTACTCTACTAATGAGTTAATGTGTTAAGTATTTTCCTTTAATCATGTAAGCGAGAAAATGTTTAGGAATCTTTGGAATTTTGCTAAAACCTTGTCGAAAGTCGCTATGTGCTTATGAAACACTGGATGAATATAAGCTATATAATACGAGTTCTGTTTTAAGAAAAAGCTAGTTTTTCACGCTTCTCAGTGTTTATGACATCATATCTCCTGAACGATATATCGTACAACGATAAAATTTTGCAGGCACATTCGGAAGTATATGTGAAAACTTCTGCTACCTGTGTAGCGAATGGAATCAGTGGCAAAGACGTAATAAACTAAATCGTCATGCCTAAAGCTGAGGTTTGTCTGCATGAAGAGCGAAAACGTTGCAAGCGATAAACTTTTTTCCTTTCAAAATTTTATGAAGCGTGTGTAAGTTTCATAAGGCTCTTAAATTATATGTAAAGTTTGTTGGAACTCACAGAGTGCTCTCATTCTGAAATACTGGATGAATTAAGTCCTTGTATTTGCTCACCGACAGTAATGCTGCCTCAGGACCAAAAATCATACATCTGCTGACTGTGATGCTTATCTCAAACTTTTAACGTAAGATTGCACCTCTAAATGAATATATTACGACAAATTTTTAAATTTTTAATTTTGGTTAATAATTACGCTAAATATGGGAAATCCCATTTTTGTTGCCCTGCGCTGCAATGAAGTTCAAATAGCTTTGAGCACTATGGGACTTAACATCTGAGGTTATCAGTCCCTAGAATTTAGAACTACTTAAACCTAACCTAAGGACATCACACACACCCAAGCCAGAGGCAGGATTCGAACCTGCGACCGTAGCGGTCGCGTGGTTCCAACCTGAAGCGCGTAGAACCATTCGGCCACACCTGCCGGCCTTGCGTGTTCCGGGAAATCGTTTGAGTAACATAAATATTATTGATACAAGGAATGTTTTACTAATAGAACCCAGTAAATTATATTTGATGGTGACTGCTGTACAGAAACGCAATTAACAACGGGTGCGCCCTAGGGAAGGATATTAGGGCATCTAATATTTTCATTATACAGGGTGGTTACAATTAAACAATCGCTACTTGAGCAGCATCTCTTGCGAAATGAGTGATCGTAAGACGGCGAAACTGTGCGGAAACATTTGCAATGTCAAGGGAAAGAGAAATAGCGAATAAAACACAAAAAGATTTACGTTTTAATTTCCACATATCAGGATGACTTTCATTAATTGCGTACCATGTTTAATCTCAGGTTACAAACGTCGCTCATTGTGACGACCATCTGCATACACGACAAGCTGGAACTGCACTTGAGACCTGAGATACCGTTCATCAACTATTGGCGTCACTTTCGAACGGTGGATCATGGAATATTCAAATGTCATGAGACACCTTGTGCACTGCTTGAAAGTCAAACACTACGTCCGGCATTCCCAGTTATGGCAACGTTAACAACTGCAACAGTTTGTAGTGCAGCCGGCTGTCGGCCGCTCCCAGGAGCCATTTCCCAAATCGCCAGTTAATTCGAACGTCCGAATCGTGTTCTTCAGCCCCTTTGCGAAAGGAGGATGTCTCCGTAACCCCGTTACCGCGCCATGCTCGTGAATACGATCAGCACTAATGCTGTTGTTTTGGTCCAGATCCATTCTGACTGTGTGCAGCTATAGTGGATACTGATGCTTTTGTTTCAACCCTACGTCACCGTACCAGTACCAGCACCTACTGGCAACAACGCAAATCCTGCAGCGCACAGTCTGAACATCATTTCTATAAGGTAGCGCAACTATACGGTAAATACACTCATGCTCATAAATTAAGGATAATGCTGACACGTGGTGAAACAACGCTCTCGTGGGCGGTTTGCGAGCTCAAATCACCTCGGGCTATGACAATGCGGTGCATCTGACATGCAGTCGTCGAACGGTGGCGCTGGCAGCACTCCACATACGCAGAGGTGTGTTGGTGCAGGTCAGAGTACGGCGCAGCGAGTAAGTGTGCTGAAGTTTGCAGACTTGCTAATGGTGACCGTGTGTTGAAAATGGCTCAAAGAACACATATTGATGACTTTATAGAGCGACTGCAGGCTGGTCAAACACAGCAGGTAGTAGCACGGGCTCTCTGTGTGCCACAAAGTGTGATCTCAAGACAATGGCACGATTCCAACATACAGGAAACGTGTCTAGGCGCCACAGTACGGGACGTCCATAATGTACAACAACACAAGAAGACCAATATCTCACCATTAGTGCCCGCAGACGGCCACGAAGTACTGCAGATAGCCTTGCACAGCCACTGGCACAGTTGCCTCCAGACACGCAGTCTACAGACGACTAAACGGACATGGTTTATTCGCCTTATTCGCCCGGAGACCTGCAAGGTGCATTACACTGACCCCTGGTCACAAAAGAGCTCATAAAGCCTGGTGTCAAGAACACCATGGTCATTCGAACAGTGGTCCTAGGTTACGTTTACGGACGACTCCAGGTAAGTCTGAACTGTGATTCTCGCCGGATTTCATCTGCCGTGAACCACGAACCAGATACAAACCCTTTAATGTCCTTGAAAGGGACCTGTTTGGAGGTTGTGGTTTGACGGTGTGGGGTTGGATTATGATTGGTGCACGTACACCCCTGCATCTCTTGGCAGAGGAACTGTAACAAATCAGGTGTATCGCGACGTCATTTTGCACCAATATGTCCGCCTTTTCAGAGGTGCAGTGGGTCCCATGTTCCTCCTGATGGATGATAACGCACGGCCCCACCGAGCTGCCATCGTGGAGGAGTACCTTGAAACAGAAGATATCAGGCGCATGGAGTAGCCTGTCTGTTCTCCAGGCCTAAACCCCATCGAGCACGACTGGGATGCTCTTGGTCGACGAATCGCTGCACGTCTTCTAATCCCTAGGACACTTCAGGACCTCCGACAGGCAGTGTTACAAGAATGGGAGATTATACCCCAGCATCTGCTCGACCACCTAATCCAGAGTATGCCAACCCGTTGTGCGGTCTGTGTACGTGTGCATGGTAATCATATCCCATAATGAAGACGGAGTACAGGCGCAGGAGACATTGGCTTTTTATAGCACATGTGTTTCGGGGCGGTTTTTTCAACTTATCGCCAATACCGTGGACTTCCAGATCTGTGTCGTGAGTTTTCCCTATGTACCTATGCTATTAACGCCAGTTTTATGTACGGCCATGTTGTGTGACTCCACATTCTACAATTATCCGTAATTAATGAGCATGAGTGTAGTTATCAGTCTACAATGTCTGAAATAGCGGAAGATTAGTTATAACCACGTCGTACATGATCGATTTATCAGACAGCATCTTATGGATTATACTTGTGTTCGCTGATGATTCAGTTTAAGTGTCGTCGTTGGACGATCGTAAGGAATTTCAAAAAGACTTGGACGAAACTATCAACGATGTAATGAATGACAGCGCATTTTAAATGATAATGACCGTAAGATAATGCACACAAGAAAGAGAAAGAACTTTACAGTATCTGATAACATGATTAGTAGTGAACTTGTTGAAACGTCAAATCTTAAAGTATCTGGGAGTAATACGAAGAATCGGTATGAAGTGGGACGATCACGTAAAGCCTGTATGAGGGAAGGCAAATGTATGACTTAGATTTGTTACATACAAGGCGGTAGCAAGTTCAGTTCTATTGTTCCATTGTTTGATGTCCTTATAAACTAGAAGTGATAACTAACAGCGAACGGATTCAGAGAAACGCTGCTGGGAATGAAACAGGTTAGTATTACCCAAGCTCAGGGAATTGGAATGGGAATCCTTGGAAGACAGACTACTTAGTTCTCGCATCTGCAGTCTTGCCGATTTCTGTTCACGTGTATTTGGTGGCGAGTGTCTGAGGATCAGCAGTCTAATAATCCAGGCATGATTCTATTTGCGGAATTGCTGCGACGAGTGGCTCCTCAGTTTCAAAGCGTCAGCCCGCATTCACGTATGCCATTTTCGTCCGTTGCAACGATTTACGGGTTTTGTTTCTTTGGAAGAGTAAAATTAGACACAACACCTAACAGTATAAATTTTTCTTCGAAGAAGTAACAGTGTACGCAGGACGGAAGTCAAGTGGTGTTAACCACCGTAATCAAGGAGGCAACGCTCTCAGCAAATCTGCCCTTGTTTACAGAGGCATCCCGTTCCACACGCTCGTTGCGGTGTCGAGTGGAGCAGAGCGAGCTGTGTACACGTGCCGACCTTCGACCTTCCAGCACGTGCAACTGGGCCAGCAGTCAGGGCATTCGCACCGATACTGCCTGCTCCCAGCCTCCTCATCTCAGGGTAGCACTTGCATTCTGCGCCCTGAGTTATTTGTTGCATTTATCCCAAAATCTGCCTTCCCCTACAGTTTTTACCCTGTGTGGTTCCCCCTAGTAACATGAAGGTTATTCCATGATGTCTTGCCGGCCACGGTGGTCTAGCGGTTCTAGGCGCTCAGTGCGGGACCGCGCGACTGCTACGGTCGCAGGTTCGAATCCTGCCTCGGGCATGGATGTGTGTGATGTCGTTAGGTTAGTTAGGTTTAAGTAGTTCTAAGTTCTAGGGGACTTATGACCTCAGCAGTTGAGTCCCATAGAGCTCAGAACCATTTGAACCCTGATGTCTTAACCGGTCCTAATATCCTGTCCCTGTTCTTGTCAGTGTTTTCCATATGTTACTTCATTCGCCGATTCCTCGAAGAACCACCTCATTCCTTATCGAATCGGTCCACCTTGTTTTCAATATTGTTCTATAGCGCCGTATCTCAAATGCTTCGATTCTATCCTGTTCCAGTTTTCCCACTGACCGTAATTGACTACTATACAATGCTGTGCTCTAAACGTACATCCTCAGAAATTTCTTCCTCAAATTTGGGCCAATGTTTGATCCCCGTAGGAATGCCTGCTTTTTGTGTCCTCCTTCCTTCATCCATCATGTGATATTTTGGTGCCAAGGCAGAAGAATACCTTTACTTCATATTCTTATTTTTGCTACTTTTCATTACGTTCCTCTTTCTTCGATTTACTCTCAGTCCATATTCTATGCACATTAGACATTTAGCAGATCCTGTAATTCTTCACTTTCACTAAAGGCAGTAACGTTACCAGCGAACATTGTCACTGATATCCCTTCACGCTTAATTTTATGCCCAGTCTTGAACATTTCATTTTTTTCCGTCATTCCTTCTTCGGCATATAGATTGTACAGTAGGAACGAGAAACTGGATATATGCTTTACACCATTTTTAACCCGAGCACTTCGTTTTAGGTCCTTCAGTCTTCCAACCTTATTGTTCCTTCTTAATTCACGTACATGTTGCATACTACCCGTCTTTCCCTATAGGCCACTCCTATTTTCTCCGATTTTCGAACGTCTTGTGCCAGTTTACATCATCGAACGCTTTTTTCTAGTTCGCCAAATGCTTGATTTTTTTCTTCTTGCTTCCCTTATCATGCGCAACGTGAGGACTGTTTCCTGGTGCCTATACATTTCCTAAAGCCAAACTGATCGTCACCTACCGGATGAAGGTCTCCAAGAAATCTATAACAGATGTCAATTATATCCCTTTCAAACATCCTGTTGGAGGAACATCCACAACTTTGCGTCATATTTTCATATGTGTGTGAAGTCCTATGGGACCAAACTGCTGAGGTCATCGGTCCCTAGTCTTACACACTACTTAAACTAACTTACACTAACGTATGCTAGGAACAACACATACATCCATGCCCGAGGGAGGACTCGAACCTCCGGCGGGAGGGGCCACGCAGACTGTGACATAGCGCCTGAGCGTTATGCCAGAGGTTGAAAATAACGCTACAGTTGTAAAGTTCTTTTATTATCACACGACCGGTTTCGGGCTCTTATAAGCCCATCTTCAGGTGTTGTAACTCGGTGCTGTGACCTCCGAGCGCCACGGTGGACGTGTATAAGGCGCGGTGTGCTACCTACGAGCGCAGAATAGCTCTAGCGCTATTTTCAACCTCTGGTACATCCATTTCAATAACCCTAATGAATTGGTAGGGCGATTAATTGTCTTGTTGGCTTCAAAAGAGGAACTTTCAGAAGCATAGGTCACTGCTTGAAGTTTACAACTGCTGCGGGAAATATAGCGAAAGACTTAATTACAGAATACGAAGTTGTATTTGAGAACATTCAGTCAGTTGAAAGGTAACCAAAAAGGTGCATTTTCAAATTCGGAAGACGTGGAAATAATTGCTATATAATTATTATATAAGATTTCGCATATCGAAATGCACAATACGAACTTAGAAATAGATGGTGACAGGTCGTATTCTATTTCAAAGTACAGTTTAACAAACAGGCAAAATTATAATGGCAATATTATATGCTGGATCCTCTGTCAGCTACTGTTGTTCCAGTAACTTTAAAAGATCCAGTAGTTGGCATCCGCTGTCAATAATTGGCGCATCTTGTCAAATAGTGGCACATACGGTATCATTTTTTGGTTTTACAATATTATTTCACTTCTAAATGCCTGTTTGTTTCTGTTAACTACCACTGCCTTGCCTGATTAACTTCATATGCAAAAGATGACAAACGTTTAATACTGCAAGATAAAATTGATACTGTAGCATGGAGTTCCTATAATGTTTTGGCGATTCTAAAAGAATGGCAGTGCTCGTTTCTTACTCATATGAACGTGTACTGCTACTGTTTAGTACTCTGTTGCAGAAAAGTGTCGTGTAAGGCCCACTGCGTGACGGCACATATTAACATTACCAATAGAAGATGATAAACGTTTTTTACTGCAAAATAAAGTTAATATTTGAGCGTGAGGATTAATGTAATGGTTGACATTTCAGCAGAAAACGCGGACGTGACTTTGTATATTGGGAGACAAAGTTAATACCCTAGCAGAGAGTCGCTAAAATTTTAGAGTTGTCTTGACACCGGCTTTAGAGGCGAATTTTTTAAGAATTTAGAAGTGGGAGAAACATTGCATATTTTTTTTCATTTTCGTCAACAAACGAACTTTAAGCTGTAAGTTAGAGCAGTAGCAGTGCTCATGCAACGTTGGAGTGTTACAGAACCAATTCTTATGTCTTTTGATCAATTTAGTGTTTGACATCAGTGCATGGTACCAAGATTAAGCTGTCAACTACCAACCAAACGAATTATTTTCACGATATCATCATTTCGTCTCCTCTGTCTTGTTCCACCATCATATCTGGACATGTTTCATCTCTGTTTTGTTCCACCACCATCTTTGATCTAATTGTGTAGATTGTATGCAATTCACATTATGAAGTCCTTCATGTGTTTTACGAAAATGTGTTACATGGCAATAAAAATCTCGTGGAAAGACTTTCTTCTTTCTTTCCTTTGCCTATGTTGCATCTGTGTGTGTGTGTGTGTGTGTGTGTGTGTATGTGTGTGTGGGTGGGTGTGTGGCGGGGGGTGGGGCGGTAGGATGTTTATATCGTGTATTCTGATTATGGTGGTGGTAGTTAGTGTTTAACGTCCCGTTGACAACGAGGTCATTAGAGACGGAGGGCAAGCTCGGGTTAGGGAAGGATTGGGAAGGAAATCGGCCGTGCCCTTTCAAAGGAACCATCCCGGCATTTGCCTGAAACGATTTAGGGAAATCATGGAAAACCTAAATCAGGATGGCCGGAGACGGGATTGAACCGTCGTCCTCCCGAATGCGAGTCCAGTGTGCTAACCACTGCGCCACCTCGCTCGGTGTATATTCTGATTAGTTTCTTTTGGTGTTACTTGGTAGCTTTATGGTGGGAAATACAGTCCATAAACTTTTAGAGAGCCTTGGACCATAGTTCCAATTGTTAAATAGTGCAGCCTTCAAGAAAGTTGTTTTTCCTCGTAACCTCGTGTAGGTTTTGTACAAATGCAAAGAAAAAGCAATATTAGCCTGTTAATGTAACGGCCTATTTTGTGTAAAACATGATATACTATTTTCTTCTCTCCATAAACTGGTGCGTGCTAAGGTGAAACACTACTGAAAAAGATGTTAAAACGTCAGGTTATGAGGTCACTGTCTATGAACAACCAATAACATAGCACCAGTCTGAAATGCACACATCCTTTACGTAATTTAGAAGTGGAGATACGATCTAAGACGTGAAAGCATAACAGAACTGGTTATATGAGAAAATAGTTAATTTTAGTTTCCATTATGCTTTATGCCAAGTGTAGACCTGTAAACTAAATAATTATGTTCTTCCAGTAACTGCCAGTGACTGCCAACTTCTTTGCATGCTTTCTTGTTTATCATTGCATTTTAGGCAAGATGTGTTTTCTGTAGTTATAAGCTTGGTCAGGTTAGTTTTGGTACACCAAGTTCAACTGCCTGTTTAACATCTTATTTTCAGCCACATGTGTTTAGACATGGGAATAGTAATTTGGCGATTAACTTCAGCGTTTGCAATCATGTTTTATGTAGCATCTCCATCCGCAGCTATTGCAGTGCCGTGATGGCAGCGTTAATTAGCGGCAGAAACTTGAACTATGCGCCAGAAGGTATATAGACATGCTACCTGTGGAAGAACAGACTCTCCACAGATGAGGGAATTACCATCTTATGACTGTGGTGGTGAACTACAAATAATTGCTCATGTTGCATTAATATCTGCTGCAGTTGCCTATATAGATCCTTCTCTGACGGTAAAATGTGGAGTGCTAAACTACATAAATGACCTTGATATTCGCCTACAAATATTACCATATATATTACGTTATGCTGGAGAGCTCTCTTGATTTATAGTAGATTGTAACTTTTTGAATGTATAATTATTTTTTTGCTTCATAAACCCTTAATGTATACCATACAGTAAATATCTAAATAAATAACATATATTCAGTTTCTTACCATACAACAGGTTGCTCTATATTGTCGAGGACATGCTTTTCTTGCTACTTATGCGCACCTAGTGCAATAACCTGTTTCCCTCTGGATCGTCTGAGTTGGTTGAGCCATATTTTATTACTCTTGTTTTACTCTTATTCACATATATCGAACTAATCTTCCGAGTCCTTTGTTGTCTCTGTCAGAATGACAGTGTCGTTGGCAAACTTTCAAAGCTTTAATTTCTTCTCCCTTCTTTCTCTTCGAAATTTTTCCTTGGTTTGATTTTCTGCGTGTTCACTTTACAGTCTGAATAACATCTAGGACAGGCTACTACCATGTCTCATTCTCAACTACTGCTTCCATTTCATGTCCGTCGACTCTTACAGCAGTAGTTGTATCTAGCCCTTAGCTCGCGGAATTTTAGACCTTCTAACTTAATAATTTCAAAACGTGCATTCCTGCCAACATTAACAAAATCTTTTTCTAAATCTACAGATGCTATAAACTTACGTTCAGTACTGCCTCACATGAACCTGCAGAATCCAAACTGATTTTCCACGAGCTCAACTTCTAACAGTCTTTCAATTACTGTGTAAAAAATTCGTATCCGTTAAAATTATTGCACACCTACCTTATTTTGAACTGAAATTATTTCTTATGTCTTGAAGTCTGACGGTATTTAGCCTGTGTTATTGTATGTTACATACTAAGCGGAATATTTTTACCAGGCCTGGATATCCCAGGGGTCTCAGTAGTTCTGATGTAATGTGTAATGCAGATGTCTCGTTTCGGCTTCAGTCTTTCAGTATTCCATTAAATTTTTCTCACTGTATCAGATGTCGCACCTCATCTTCAGCTACTTCCTCTTCACTTTCCTTAATACTGTCCTTAAGTTAATTTACTTTGCATAGCTCTTGTATATATTCCTTCGACTTTTCAAGCATCCATTCCGTTCGTAATACTGGCATGACCGTCTGCATTCCTTTTCGCTAGCTTCATTTGCTGAATTTTTATATTTTCTCCTTTGGTCAACTAAATTCACTAACTCGTGTGCTATCCATGGAGTTCTACTGGGCCTCGTCTTTTAGCCTATTTGATGCTGAGTTGCTTTCACTGTTTGATCTCTCAAGGCTGCCCTGTTTCAGTCCACAGTTCCCAAATAATGCCTTTGAAACTCGCAAAAACTAATCATTCTTTCAATTTATCTGGACCTCATCATCATTTCCTATCTATATGTTGTTTTCTCTGTCTTAATCTGTAGTAAACTGCCAATAAATTGTGATTAGAGTCCATATCTATCCATCGGTAAGTTTTTCAGCTTAATATCTGGTTTCTGGTTTCGAAATCTCTATTATGTAATCTATATGAAATCTTCTGATTACACCAGGTCTCTTCTAAAAACGTTCTTTCAAGACAGTTGAATCAGTCGCCTGCACACATCTGTACCATGTTGCTTCCTCTTACATTCTTATGCCCTAGCCCAGTTTCTTTATCATCTATTTTTTTCTCTTCATTTTCCTACTACCGAATTCCAAATTTTCGTCTAACTGAACGATCTGGATATATTTTATTTTACCTCCTCATACATTCTTTCAGCGCCTTTATCTGCACCACTAGCTTTACTAGTGCGTTAGGTGTTCACATTCTGCCTGTCTTGGCTTCATAATACTGTCACCCTGCTGTTCAAAGTAGCTCACGTTTTTTTTCTAATTTTCCTATTTATTATTAGACCTGCTTTTTTGCATTATCCGTATTTTATTTTATGTTGGTAACCCTGTACTCAGCTCAGCAGAAGTCCTATTCCTTACGTCAAGAAGATTTCTTTTTTAAAATTCTCAACCTACTTACCCAAGTAAGGGAGCTAAGATTCCACGCTGCGACCAAGTTTTGTTTATCCTAGTGATGTCATCCTTCCGAGCAATCCCAGACAGATATTCGCATTTGAGACTATTTCGCTTCCTGAATTTTTTGCCGAGAGTCTACAAATAACATTCAGCAACACAGTACATCAGCATCTGTTTGGAAAATACAATCGTTTTAATTTTCCATTGACTGTAGCCATTCGCAGCTTGAGCATAGTTGAGCGATTCTAGGTAACGTTACAAAACCTACTCAGTCAGTCATCCAGACCGTTGCCCCATGCAACTTCCGACAAGACTACTGCCGATATTCAGGAACCACAAGTTAGTCGAACCTCTCCACGAATGGCACTCCGGTGTATTTGCATCGACAGTACGTTTACATAAACCGTTGAGGCACGCATGAAATATTTCCATGGCAAGGCTTGGGGTTCATGGGAAGGGAAGCAAAGTTTTTATGTGGCGTTTTGTATTACGCATCCTTCTCTATCGCCTGCAACCGTCTTCGATGTATTTGTAGAAATCTGCGTTGAATATTGGAAAATGGTACTGAGCAAAACGTTGATTACACTCTTCAAGTTAGAAGAATATGTTTGTTGTATGATATCGAATATTAGTATATTTTCATTTCGGCAGAACAGTGTGGAAAGAAATTCTAGTAATGTTTTCTACTTTACTGAATTTTATCAATTGCCGTCAGTGTTTCTTCCGTCACTGCATTACTCTCGTAAAATAAATAAAAACCCGCTTATAATCACAAATCGCTATTTTATTTTGATGCATGATGTATTTCGAGCCTGGAGGGTTAATCGTCAAGTGTTTGATAAGTCTACATTATATTTCAAATTTACACTGACTGAAAATAGCTTACACGTTCGTAGTCCCCTCCATCGGTAATGCTCGAATTCAGTGTGGTGTTGGCCCACCCTTAACTTTGATGACAGCTCTCATTCTGGCAGGCATACGTTCAAACAAGTGCTGGAAAGTTTCTTGGGGAATGGCAGCCAATTCTTCACGGTGTGCTGCATTGAGGAGAGGTATCGATCGGTCAGTGAGGCTTGGCATGAGATCGGTGTTCAAAATCATCCCAAAGGTGTTCTATAGGATCCAAGTGCAGGCCAGTCCATTACAGCGATGTTATTGTAGTGTAACCACTCTACCAAAGCCCGTGCATTATGAACAGGTGCTTCATCGAGTTGAAAGATGCAGTCGTCATCGCCGAATTGCTCTATAACAGTGGGAAGCAAGAAGGTGCTTAAAACATCAGTGTGGGCCGGTACTGTGATAGTGCCACGCAAAACAGCAAAGGGTGCTAGCCCCGTCTATGAAAAACGCTACCACGCGATAACACCACCGCCTCCGAATTTTACTGTTGACTCTACACACGCTAGCAGGTGGAGTTCACGAGGCGTTCGCCATACCCACAGCCTGCCATCGGACCGCACATTGTGTACCGTAATTCGTCACTCCACTCAACTTTTTTCCACTGTTCAGTCGTCCAATGTTTACGCTCCTTACACGAAACGAAGCGTCGTTCGGCATTTAGCGGCGTGAAATGTGGCTTATGAGCAGCCGCTCCGCCATGAATTCTGTTTTCTTACCTCCAGCCTAACTGTCATAGTACTTGTAGTGGGACCTGATGCAGTATGGAATTCCTGTTTGATGGTCTAGATATATGTCTGCCTATTACACATTACGACCCTCTTCAACTGTCGGCGACCTATGAAAGTCAACAGACAAGATCGGTCTGTACGCTTTTGTGCTGTACGTGTCCCTTCACGTTTCCACTTTGCTGTCACATGGGAAACGATGGACCTAGGGATGTTTTAGGGGTGTGAAATTCTCGCGTACAGAGGTATGACACAAGTGACACCCAATTATCTGACTACGTTTGGAGTATGTGGGTTCCGCGGGGCGTCCCATTCTACTCTCTCATGATGTCTAATGAGTACTGAGTTCGCTGAAATCGAGTACCTGGCAGTAGGTGGCAACACAAACCACGTAATATGAAAAACGTATATTTTGCGGGTGTCCGGATTCTTTTGATCACGTAGTGTAGGTTACCATTCGTTCTGTGGAGATTACTTAGAAATAAAGTGACAAATTGTGAATAGAAGTTTTCACAAAACTAAGACAAGATCGAAAAATTACTGTTTGCGGTGTTGGTTATGTGGTTTTGTAGTTCAGTATGAATAGTCATATTTATGTACATATATATTATTTCCGTCTTACCAATCTACATTTACGCAGGTGTTGTTATTTCGAAGAAGATGCAAAAGTGTTACATTCTAAATTATACATGTATGCCATTTGTAAAGCAATTATTTTCATAGGTATGAGATGTAATATATGTTATGATATGGTTCCACTATTAAATATTTGTTTCTTTAGGAAAAATTAAACTTTTAAAATTGCTGTAGAAACAATGGCTATTAAACCCTGTTTGTTAATCCAACATGTCTTCAGAAGATTTTCCTTTGTGTAATATTATTTATAATTGTTCTAGAAGATCAAGTTTTCTACCATTATTTTCTGTGTGAAGTTCAGTTAGGCTACTGTGTATGTGATTTATTTTGTGTGTATTCAGTAGCATGTGGTTAGTTATTGCACATTTGTGAAGGTGATTGAGTCTTAAAGCATCAGTGTGCTCTTCCTAACATGTACGGGAAGTTCTTCCTGTTTCGTCCCTATAAAATGCATGGCATTTTTATGCTGTAGTTTACATATTCCACTGTGTTCTATTACTGGTGTGCTTATGTTTTCTGAGGGAGTTAAAAGGTGTCCGAAATTGTTGTTTGTGGAGAAAGATATTTTTACATTGGCATTTACAAGTAAGTTAGAATCTTTTGTGATGCTTTTGAAAATTGCTTTTAAAGCACCTCTTTTGTGTTATTGCTTTGGGTGTTAAAGGTGAACTGCCTGCCCTGCTCAGCATGGCCCTAAACGCTCTTTTGTGCGTCTGGGTGGTGTTTTCCTTGTTGATTTCTGGGTAGTAATATCAGTGACAGTTAGTTTCCTGTCAATGTAAGAACTTTGTTCCTGGTGTTCATTAACAGTTGTGACGATTCATATTGTATGTAACCACTACTGGAAAAATTAAGCAACTTTTCGATGTTGTCTGAGTTTTGTCAAACGTATATTTATAGTTTCCCTCTTTGTAATCTTAACAGGACGAGTATCTACATAAATTTGAGAAATGACGTAGATTCATGAAGCACCTGGAGATGAGCCCCCGTCGAATTGAATCTTGCATTGACAAAAAATCACGATTTGTCGCTGTCGGTGGTTTGTTATTTATTTTATTAAAGTTGTGATTCCTGAATTTTATTTTCATACAAGTTTCACCATTCACCAGCTTTCATAATCAATAGCCTCTTTCGGTGTTTGCCGACAGCACTGCTTTTTCCTCGAAGTCTTCCATAAAATAATTTGCCAACATGGGAAACACAGGACTTCGCATGGCAACACCGTCCACTTGTTCAAAATACTAATCACTCAATAAGAAATAACTTGAGATACGCACATGTTTAAATGATGCCTCAATGTATTTCTGAAACTGGCTGCTGCTAAGCTATAACGAGTCCTGCAGAGGTTCTTTTGTAAATAAAGATACTACGTCACGACTAACCAAAATATTCCGCGCTTGTAGCTTAAGTGTCTTCAGGCGTTCTATGAAGTCCTCTGACATGATGATCACACTTTCCTATGAAAGGTCCCAACAGTGTAGTAAGATGTTTGGCCAACAAATAGGTAGGAGTTTCAGCATTTCTCTCTACTGACCGAAGAGGAGTCCCATCCTAACGTATCTTGAGTAGGCCGTACAGTCTTGGGGGAACTGCACCCTGTTGGCGTAGGCTCTTACTCGTAGTCACTTTAGAAGGAATAGAACTCTCCTTGAGTAGGTCTAATGTTTTTCTCTGGATTTTGCCAGTAGGATCCCTTCTTAGTTTTCGAATGGCAGGATCATCGAGCAGCGCCTCCATCTTGCTGTTGTACCCAACTCGTGAGGGAAGGACGGTGGCGTTCCCCTTGTCGGCAGGTAAACTGACGAGTTCCTTGTCCGCTCTCAAGTCTCGCAGGGCCTTCCTTTGCGCTGAGCTGATATTGAACTTTTTTGCTGGGGCTCGTGTTAAAATTCCCTCCTAATCTCTTCTGCAACGTCACTGGGAAGCTTCAAAATTGCCTGTTCAATGGTAGCTATCACATCTCGGATTGGAGCTGTCCGTGGTGTTGGTGCGTAGCTCAAGCCTTTCTCGAGCACTGCAACAGCTGCGTCGTCCAGGATTCCGTCACTGAAATTAAACACTGTGCGTCGACGTGGTGCATTCCCTTCTTGCGGTTGCGCCTCGAGAGGAGAATACTTCGACATTTGGCGAACCTAGTCTTGTTGATTTGACCAGTCACCTGGCGTCCAGGTGGCGCTATCTACCCAACCCCAGGATAACGCTGAGAGTTTCGAAGAGAACTTCGGATACAGTGATAGTAATTTTGTGGACAGCATGTACAGTTCCCGTCTTGTAAAAAGTACCCTCTCTCTCACGAGGGCTGCACTCGCCCGTCACTTAATTATAACAGCGGCCACAGATTCAATATTATGTTTAAATTTAGCAAACGTTGGAACGGTACGTCTTTGTCCGCGGTTGTAAATGACACCAGCGTGGCATGGATACTACTCTCTGTTCCAGTACATGCTCTACAAATCTTATGTGAACAATCATCTTCGTACGCAAATTACGGTACTCAGAAGCTCGTCCGCAACCTTTTTTTAATACGAATTAGTCAGACGTTCCTATTTATCATTCATCGCAATAATATTTTTCGTATGAAATGATATGTTTCTAGTTTGTTAGCATTAACACTGAAGTCAAAGGAAAGCGCAATTTTAGGTTTGGTGGAGTGCCCAGTTTTACATACCTGTTCATTAAAAACGAGCTGCCAACATCTGCACTAAACTAGTACAGAACTGGATTGAATATAACTACAACATTTAATTCGATAATAACATGTTGCAGGTTATTATGTGTAGGAACTTTGAGTTGGTAGTATTATTAATTCGGTCATTAATATACAGGGGGTATCGTAATTAGTAGTGAAAACTGATCCGAAGGAAAGTAGACAATAGATGTAAAGATGTTTCAATAACCTGCCCACAAACTATCCGTTGACTAGATAACTGCGACTGTGTGGTTACGACATGCCACTGACTTGAGCATGACAATAATACTATTTCATAACGTTACAAGTTGTAATTTACTGTACAGTTGCCCCCATTAAGAGTGATGCTCCGTGTGTCGTACTCTCATATGGATGTAATGTCTCACTCTGCAGTGAATTACGAATTCCGTCAGGTAACCCTAGGTCACTTCGTAAATCGTGACAAAAATGTACAGCTCGCTGCTACAGTTCTGTAACCTTATGAAAAAGTGGTTGAGTTTCACTGTCAACTAATACTTTTTAAAAGCCTTGAGGCCATTGTGTAAAAGACTGACATGTCACTGTCATATCCGAGCCTTTTAACAAAGGTACCATCCATAACATGAATCGCAACAAACCACTGTTCTTGTGAACACTTTTACATAAAAACTGTGGCAGTTCGCGAAAAAAAGGCAGTGCGCGAGGATTGTCGTTTGTTAGGGGGATAAAAAATGAAAAAGGGAAAATAAATAAAATAAACAATAAGTGACTATAATTTCTTTTAAAAAATTATGAAGAAGCGCTATACACTTCATTTTTGATATGATGTCAGATAAAAATATCAAAAGAATTGAGAGCATGTCTTTAGGAGACTTAGGTACAGGCCCCACTCGATCCATCTATGTTGAATCACATTGACGCATTTAATGTCATCTTAGACGTGTAGCAAAATGTGAAGGTGCCCTATAGAAGCATGTAGCACACTCCCTAACAATGTATGAGTGACATTTGAGACCTACTAGATGAGGACGTGATCGGAAAGTTTACATTTCAAACACAAGTCAACCAACTAGGACGATATTTCATACAAGAGTTAGTGGCGGCTCGTATCAAGTACAACGGGAGGTCCCCTTGAGCTGCAGAAGTGAAGTTGCGTTATTTGACCCTTCACAGCTTTTGGTGTCAAGTGTGTGTTCGTAATGAATTAAAGCGGTATTGTATTGTATGTTAATTGGGGGCCTAGAAACGTCAGAGACGCTCCGTCCCAGCCACAGCCGCAGTGGTCTACAACACCACGACAACTAGCGCAGTCCACTTCACCCCTCCGCTGCCCCACACCGAATCACCGTTTCAGGGTTATTGTGCGGTTCTGCCCCAGGTGGACGCCCCCAGGGAAGTCTCACACCAGACGAGTGTGTGGGTGGTGCAGTGACGTTGTGTACTGAGCAATCGCCGGCATGGTGTAGCTGAGGCGGAATAAGAGGAACCAGCCCGCATTCGCCGAGGCAGATGGAAAACCGCCTAAAAATCATTCACAGACTGGCCGGCACACCGGACCTCGACACAAGTTCGGCAGGTGGATTCGTGCCGGGGACCAGGCGCTCCTCTCCAATCGGGAAAGCCGTGCGTTTGACCCAACGGCTAACCGGGCGGGCATTAAAGCGGTAGTTGACGTTCGGCAATTATCCCGCGTTGTAAGCAATGTTTAACGGATCAGATTTTGCATTACGCAATTACAGTTCACCTGGCTGGAAAATGATATTTCTCCACGAAGTATTGTAGCGTAACATGCGGGGCGTTCGATAAGTAATACAACGCTTTATTCTTGACCAATTTCGGCTGAAAAAGTCGAATTTGTTATTGGACATAATGGAATAAATCCACAACAGCCCCTATGGTTTAATGAAGTCCCAATAAGGCGTTGCCTTCAAAATGGCGTCTGTAACGGAGGTCCTTTCCAAGCAGTCATTTTGACGGAAAAGCAGAACATCGCCAATATTGGCAGGCGCTTGCAGAATGTCTAAGAAGACCTGTCAGTGAACAAAAGCACGTTGAATCGTTGGGAAACCCGTCACCCATCATCGCAACAAGTTCGCGCAAACCTGCCCGGTCTTAGGCGTGCTGGCCACTTGCCCAAGAGTGTGACTTCCGCCATATTGGAACGTGCGGGCACTCTTTTTCGAGATGATAGGACGGATCACAATCAAACGTCTCGTTGCACAATTGGTCGTCTCTGTTAGTAGTGCTGAAATATTCGTCCACCAGGTGAGATACTCTAAAGTGTGCGTTGGCTGGAATCCTCGCCGTCTAACAAAAGACCATAAAGGGTAACGAAGGTCCGTTTGCGCGAATGTGTTTGCGCGTTACAAGGCTGATAGTAACAATTTTTTATCGTATGTCATGACAGGCTACGAAACATGGGTTCTTGACTTCGAACCGGAAACAAAACGGCAATCCATGGAGTGGCCGCACATCGTTTCTCCTCCGAAGAAAAAGATTAAAGCTGCAATCTCAGCCGGTAAAGTCATGGCGACAGTATTATGGGACTCTGTGGAGATCAGTCTGTTTCATGTCCTCTCTCAAGGTGCAACGATCAACTCTGAAGCGTATTGTACTTCCCTCAGGAAACAGAGGACTTCTCCATTACAACGCAAGGGCTGACACAATAGCCACCAGAGAGGAGCTTCCAAAACTTCATCGGATTATTCTTCATCATTCACCCTGCAGCCCGGATCTCGCACCTTCCGACTTCCATCTGATTGTACCAATGAAGAATGCACTCCGCAGGAAGTAGTACATGAATGAGCCGGCCGTGGTGGCCGAGCGGGTCTAGGCGCTACAGTCTAGAACCGCGCGACTACTACGATCGCAGGTTCGAACCCTGCATCGGCATGGATGTGTGTGATGTCCTTAGGTTAGTTAGGTTTAAGTAGTTCTAGGAGACTGATGACCACAGAAGTTAAGTCCCCTTAGTGCTCAGAGCTATTTGAACCATTTTTAGTACATGAATAATGGGAGGTTACTGGTGCAACAAGACGTTCGCTCGGACGTCGACAAGTAGAGTGGTTCGAAGCGGGCATAGAGGCCCTCCCGGTTCAAATGGCTCAAATGGCTCTGAACACTATGGGACTTAACTTCTGAGGTCATCAGTCCCCTAGAACTTAGAACTACTTAAACCTAACTAACCGAAGGACATCACACACGTTCATGCCCGAGGCAGGATTCGAACCCGCGACCGTAGCAGTCGCGCGGTTCCAGACTGTAGCGCCAGAACCGGACGGCTACCCCGGCCGGCGCCCTCCCGGTAACGTGGAGTAAGGCTGCCGCACTGAGCGGAGATTATGATGGAAAGTACGGTAGCCAAAAGAATATTAAGCATTGTGGTGTATTGAAATCCTGAATAAAACCGACCTGCTTTCAAAAACAAGTGTTGCATTACTTATCAAACGCAGCTTGTACATGTTCCCCAACAGTCTTGCCGCAGTGGTAACACCGTTTCCCGTCAGATCACCGCGCTGTTGGGCTGGGCTAGCACTTGGTTGGGGGACCATCCGGTCTGCCGAGCGCTGTTGGCAAGCGGGGCGTACGCAGCCCTTGTGAGATAAGCTGAGGAGCTAGTTGATTGATAAGTAGCGGCTCCGGTCTCGTAAATTGATATACGGCGGGGAGAGCGGTGAAGTGACCACATGCCCCTCCATATCCGCATCGAGTGACACCTGTCGTCTGAGGATGACACGGCGGCCGGTCGGTTCCGTTGGGCCTTCATGGCCTGTTCGGACGGAGAGTTTTTTGTACATATTCAGAAAAATCTGCTAGTTAGATAGTTAAGAGAGCAAGTGTCGTACAGTGCATTCAGCCGAGAAACTCACTTTCTGAACTCAGCAAGATGGTAACACTGGCTTCAATCGAAAGCTCTTCCGGCATAGGCAACGCCATCTTCCCCTATTCTAACCATCTTGGCTCGTAATTACACATTCGTTAGCTAATTTTGCCGTAAAGTTTCTGCTTTTGCCCTCGAATACTTTCTCCCGTGTCAGTTTTCGCTACTATGATACGCCCTGTACAAAGTGGACAGTGACGACCGCGCTTCCTCGTGATAAGACACGCGATATTGGCCTCCAGTGTGCTGACTGCGCAGGCCCGCCGACGTTACGTGACCGCCGACAGCGCCGACTCGGGACGCTGGCTGAGTGCACCCCTGAGGCCGGCGCTGTGTCTGTGGTCAGGACACAGCGGGAGCGGCGCGGCCGCACAGCTGTGCGGGCGATAACGCGATACACGTAGTTAGTGGCGCGGCAGAGGGAGGCTCCCAACTTGGGCGCCGTAGATAACCGGCTTATCAGCGCACAGGCTGCCGGCCGGCGCCAAGTTTGGCGGCGCGCGGGCACTAACTCAACGCCATGCCGCGCTGCCTGATGGGAGCTGCAACCGGGTCTCCTGATAAAGAAGCCCTCCGGGGGCTCCGCGATCGGCGAGCCTCCCACCAGGAAGTCCCAACCGCCGTGCCTTGCCCGGCACTCTGGTGAGTACTTCGCCAGCGGGGTTTCCTGTCCGGGAATTCTTTCCCATTTTGCTATAAATATTACTGCTCCTATTCCTGTGAGGTCATTGACACAGCAGTGAAAGACTGTAACATCCCAGTTACATCCGTTTCTTTTACTCCACTAAATACAGAGACAGAAAAAAGTCCCATCACCAAGAGGGAGTTGTGTGAGGTAAACGAATGTTGGTAGGTGTGTTTCTACACTCGTGCCCATAAATGAAGGATAATGCTGATACATGGTGAAACAACGCTCTGTTGGGCGGTTTGTGGCCTTAAATCACCTCGGGGTATGACCATTCGGTGCATTTGACCTGCGCTCGTCGCACTGTGGAGCTGGTAGCAGTCCACACACGCAGAGGCTGTAAGTAGGCTGTTTAGGTTCTATATTGATAACGCCACGGTGCAGTCAGCCGCTGGTTGACATTGTTGTAATATTCGCTATTGTAGTGTGGGGTAGTTGGATGTGCACAGCGCATAGCGTTGCGCAGTTGGAGGTTGTGGTGGTTGTGGGGATAGAGATGGCAGAATTTTGAGAGCGGACGACCTGGACGTGTGTCCATCAGAAAGAGTAAATTTGTAATACTGTATATCATGAACATATATATATATATATATATATATATATATATATATATATATATATATATATATATAATGACTTTTGAGTATTATTAAAGTAAATACTTTGTTTTCTACCAAAATCTTTCTTTTGCTGACTATGACTATCAGTAGGTAGTGCCTTCAATAGTGAGAATCTTTTATTTAGCTGGCAGTATTGGCGCTCGCTGTATTGCAGTAGTTCCACTAACGAAGATTTTTGTCAGGTAAGAGATCTATGAAAGGTATAGGTTATTGTTAGTCAGGACCATTCTTTTGTGGGGATTATTGTAAGTCAAAAATATTGTGTGTCAGTTTAGTGAATGTCTGAGTACGTTCAGTTTTGTTCAGCTGTTTGAAAATCAAATGACGTAAGAGGTTTACCAGCACAATCATTCACAAATTTTTCCAAGGGGATGCTTCAAGGTGTGTTGGTGCTTGTCAGAGTACGGTGCAGAGAGTAAGTGTACAGACGTTTTGAGACGTGCTAATGGTGACTGTGTGTTGAAAATGGCCCAAAGAACACATGTTGATGATTTCATGAGGGGTACAATACTAGGGCGACTGCTGGCTGGTCAAACACTGGAGGCCTTAGCAAGGGCCCTCCATGTGCCACAAAGTGTCATCTCAAGATTATGCCAACGATTCCAGCACATAGGAAACCTCTCCAGGCGCTGCAGTACGGGATGTCCACAGTGTAAAACACTACAAGAAGACCGATATCTCACCATCAGTGCCCACAGACGGCCACAGACTATTGCAGGTAGCCTTGCTCAGGACATTACCACAGCCACTCGAACACAACACATGATCATTGGAACAGTGGTCCCACGTTATGTTCACGGACTCCAGGTATAGTCTGAACAGAGATTCTCGCCGTGTTTTCATCTGGGCTGAACCAGGAACCGGATACCAACCCCTTAATGTCCCTGAAAGGGACCTGCATAGAGGTCGTGGTTTGATGGTGTCAGGTGTGATAATGATTGGTGCACGTACACCCCTGCATGTCTTTGACAGAGTAACTGTAACAAGTAAGGCGTATCGGGACGTCATTTTCCACCAGTATCTCCGCCTTTTCAGAGGTGCAGTGGGTCCCACCTTCCTCCTGATGGATGATAACGCACGGTCCCACCGAGCTGCCATGGTGGAGGAGTTCCTTGAAACAGAAGATGTCAGGCGAATGGAGTGGCCTGCCTGTTCTCCAGACCTAAACGCCATCGACCACATCTGGGATGCTCTCGGTCAACGTATCGCTGCACGCCTTCAAATCCCTAGGTCACTTCAGGAGCTCCGACAGGCACTGGTGCAAGAATATGAGGCTTATACACCAGCAGCTGCTCCACCACTGACCCAGAGTATGCCAACCAGTTCTGCGGCCTGTGTAAGTGTGCATGATGATCATATCCCATACTGATGTCGGCGTACATACGCAGGAAAAAGTGGCGTTTTGTAGCACATGTGTTTCGGTACAGTTTTCTCAACTTATCACAATACCGTGGACTTACAGATCTGTGTCGTGTGTGTTCCGTATGTGCCTATGCCATTAGCGACAGTTTTGTGTAGTGCCATGTTGTGTGGCACCACATTTTGCAATTATCCTTAATTTATGAGCATGAGTACACATCTGAAAGACACTAGTAGCGCACCATGACAATGCACATTAGGTTTGCTTTAAATACGCTCTTTAACGTTCTTGAGCGTTAGGTACCTTTCAGAAGGGACCTAGTTAGTTGATATTACTCAAGAATGCCTTTCAGGCGATGAAGACGCCATCATCCATAGTTCACTCAGTTTGAACAAGGTCGTGTAATAGGGCTAAGATAAGCTTCATGTTTCTTCCGCAATATTGCAGAAAGACTTGGCAGGAATGTAGCCACTGTGAGAATGCTGCCAACGGTGTCACGAAAATGTACGGTTTGAATGAAACGTTCTCGGTTTTCCAACCGCGTCTAGTCAAATAAAATGCTCGAGCTTTCTATGGGCATCTCCGCCATCGTCGTCAGTTCACTGACTGCCGGGGCTGTTACGGTCTCTCGCTTATGTAGGCATGATGACATCATCAGCAGCCAATCAGATCGATCCAATGTGGCGCACGCGCGTAAGTCGATCCGGGCAGCTCGTGGCAGCACCGTAGCCGTCAGGTGGAGCCAGAGGGAGGCGCCACGTTTGAAACTGCCACTCCCGCGTCGCGCATCTGTCTCCGCTTTCTTTCGATGTACAACGCCCGTTCCCATGCCCTGCTGAGTGTGTATCCCTGCTCTATGTTGAAATTGTTGTTGTTTAAACGAATCTCGGCCGCTTCCTTTGTAACGGAGTCCCAATATGTAGAAATATGAGCCAACACTTTTGTATTTTCGAACTGTATCTTATGACCGTTTTCTAGGCAATGCTCCGCTATGGCCGACTTGTCAAGCTCCCTTTGTTTTATATGGCGCTTGTGCTCAGTACAAGGCTCCGCAACCGTGTGAATTGTCTGTCCAATGTACATGCTGCCACATTCACAAGGTACACCATACACACCGGACACTCAGAGAGCAATGTCGTCCTTAACAGGGGCAACATATCTCGTATCTTGGGGGCCAGCTGGAATACTGGTCTTAGCCCATGTTTCTGCAGCAGACGTCCTAACTAATGTACGGTTTGATGGTACACCTGGCTCCGGACGGTCACGTGGCACTGGCGACATGGAAGGCCATCGGCTTGGAGTATGGCTCTGGAGGATCGTACTGCATCTGCAGTAGCAATTGAAGCAGCAGCTGGCACCACAGTGACATGACGAACTGTTAATTCAGGGACAGCTCCGAGACCGACGACTTGTGGTGTGCGTTCCACTGACCAGAAACCACCGCTATTTGCGACTTCAGTGACATCAAGCGAGAGCTCAGAGTGCGTGGTGGAGGTCTGTTGTGTTTTTGACGAAAGTGGTTCTGCCTCGGTACCAGTGGTGGCCATGGGTTGGTCAGAAGGAGGCCATTTTCAGACCTCAGTGCTACATACACTGGACCTAAAACTGAAATTATGAAGTGGCGTACGATTTCAGATGACAGCAGGAGCACTCTAACGGTTATCCAACGAACCCTCACCACAAATTTGTACGTCAGTCTTGTGACTCGACCCGTGGTGCTGTCATTCATCAACAGCATTCTTCAGGGTGCTTTCCAACAGGATAATGCTTGACCTATTATCGCTGTTGAAACCCAACATGCTCACAGATTGTCGACTAGTTGGACTGCTCTATCATCAGATCTGTCAAGCCACGCGGGGTAGCCTCGCGGTCTGTGGCGCCTTGTCACGGTACGTCCGGCTGTCCCCGTCGGAGGTTCGAGTCCTCCCTCTGGCATGGGTGTGTGTGTTGTCCATAACATAAGTTAGTTTAAGTTAGCTTAAGTAGTGTGTAGGCTTAGGGACCGATGTCCTCAGCAGTTTGGTCCCATAAGACCTTACCACAGACTTCCGATTTTTCCAGTTGAAAACATATCAGACATCATCGGACGACAACCCCAGCGTCATCGCAACTAGTGATAACCCCTGTATTTTCCAAGTGCAACAAAAGGCATGGAACTCCATCCCTCAAACTGACATCTGACACCTGTAAAACACAATACATGCTACGTTCGCATGATTGAGTTCAACATTCGAGCGCTTACATCTGCTATTAAAGTAAGAGCATTTCACATCTACAAACGTTTTTCTCAAGTTAACATTAACCTGTGATCTTGCAATGTAATATTTAAATATTTTTCTTAGACAAATGTATTCCAGAATTGTCGTTGCTCTACGTAATTATTTTATGGCATTGGAATGTCTTTTCCGTCGCTGTAAACCGATTCAAAATAAAAGAACATGTATAAAAATCCAAAATAATTGCATTCTGTCAGCCGTCAACAAGGATTCTTCATAGACCTCCACAAGGTGCATTGTTCGGACTTCCGATAAGCCCATGAAATTTTTAGTAAAGAATATGCGATGTCGCTGCCAAGAATGTATGGAGCTAGGCTTAGCGGTACTCACAAGTAACCGTTTTACAGTTATCTTGGAGATTTTTTGGCTCTCTTGTTTAGCTATACAGGATGTTTGATCTGTATAATACAGACAACCGGTTGCAACTAGAACTGGTTTCGAGAACGATACAAAAACAGTTACCTATGAAAGATTAAAATCCATTTGTATAGTGGAAAACGAACAATAGATAATTACTACACTAAATAAATTTGTGAGGAGAGAACGCCAGCCGTTGTGGCCGAGTGGTTCTAGGCGCTTCAGTCCGGAACCACGCTGCAGCTACGATCGCAAGTTCGATTCCTGTCTTGGCCATGGGTGTGTATGATTTCCTTAGGTTAGTTAGGTCTAAGTAGTTTCTAAGTCTAGGGGACTGATGACCTCAGGTGTTAAGTCCCATAGTGCTTAGAGCCATCTGAATCATTTTTTAAGGAGAGAATACTCACATGTAGTGAAAATGGATTTACGAGCAAAATGCTCTCGCCATAAAATACAACTTCTTTAAATAATATTTAAAACCACATAAAAATTACAGGTGTTGGAACTGACATAACAATGGTACTTGTCAGTAAAAATTGTAGTTACAGTACATATCTTAGAGCACTGTACGCCCGCTAAGGCCTGTACGAAGAAAAGCACTAGTGGTGGCATCAGATTAAGCGGCTCACAGGTTAAAGTTGCCTCAACATGGCCACGAAACAAGTCGTGTCAGCTATTGAGAGTGGAAGAAATCAGTTGCTTTCATTGATAAAAATATATTAAATAGCATATAAGTGTTCATCTCGTAAGTCAACAGCAAGAATTAACGAATATAAAAATTTAGACAGGACAATGTAATAGCAAAAATGTATACATTATGTGTCAAAACGAATTGCAATCTAGTAAACGAACACGGAAGACCATATTTTACAGTCTACTCTGACGAAAATGTAGGTTAAATTTTAGGCATTTTTACGTAAGGGCTCATACTATTAAAGAAATTTTTATTACGTAGCCGAAACTGTTCAGAATGAAACCGCCATTAAGAGAAATATCTTTGAAAATTTTTAATGCTTCAGGGACATTAAGCCTGAAGCCTTTCTTTTCTGTGAGCAGGATAATGACGTCATGAACTTCTTTAGGTTTATAGCCTGTAAATAATAAACGATCCACAAAGGACAAGTTATATATATATTTGTGCCTTTTTTCCTAAGACATATTCTTTAAATCTAACAGCAATTGCTCGTCCCGTATGTCCTATGTAGCAGTCTGTCTAATTTTATAGACAAATGTGTTTTCTGAGGGGGACTGCCCTGGTTTCAAATCGTGAAAAAGATTATTTCTGTTGTTAGTAGAAAATGTTACTTTATAGTCGTACTTGTTTTGGAGGAGACGCTGAGTCCTATAAGATACAGGCCCAAAAAATGGTACGGACTTTTTTTTCTTTTCATTACGTTCGTTATTAGAATAAAATCCAAAAGGGGTGAGTATATAATTGGTTTTACTTTTGAAAATATCTTCCATTATTGAATGCGATGGATGTATCATAAATAATGGCTTAAACGCCTATAGTTGAAGGTACACGATACTAGAAGCAAAAATATCAATAAGCGTGGGCTCCAAAACGCATACTTTAAGAGCTATGTACACTTTTTCACCTGCGCTAATATGAAATACATCTCTACTACTAACCCCGTTCTCAAAGCTCTTAAGATATCACTTCAGAGCCTACTTTTAGGGACATATTTATCTTGTTTTGGTCCACAGTACCTCCCACCAAGATGTGGAAAGCAAGGAGCATGCAGCAGAAGAGATTTGTTCACAGTATCGAAGGTGAATAAATGCTCATTACCCTTGAGGTATGCGTCTTAGAGCCTATGTTTACTAAGACTTTTTTAGTTATAGTATCATGTACTATCAACAGTATGCGTTACACTATTGATTATTATACACTCAGTACATCTTCAGATTGAAAAGTTCACTGCTTGTTTTGAACACCGTTTTATGCCAAATATTTTTGTTATACTTTATCAACGAAAACCTCTTTCATGAAAAGAATGTGCGTTTGACTAATCTTACTGAATAATGGAAACTGTGTGCCGAGGAAGACGTCGAACTCGGAACTCTGGGCTAACTCCTTCACCTCCTGAAGCAGTAACAGTGGTAAAGTACCAGGGCGTAAAAGTCGAATGACCTGATAAAACTAACTTTAGAAACAGGTGTCAGACTGATATTGTTCACTATTGCTGTTTACCGTGGGTGTGATTAATCAACTGATGGAACAACTGAATCGGATTTTTCTTGCTAATATTGCAGTATTGTTTAAATTGTGTCTCATTACTGCGTACTTCAGATGAAACGAAGAGCTTCCGACCATATGTATGGCGTGACTTTGGGTAGCCACTTTACCTCCGTCATAGCAAATATCTATATTGAAAAATTTCATGCATGCATTAGGAAAGACCAACAGTAAATCAAATACATGATTCTGTTGCGTGGATGACTGTGTTCTGTAGACCCGGCAGAGACGAATTTGGTCGTTTTCGTGAACATCTCTATGAGATAAATCCGAAGCTGTGTACGAGGAGATAAACGGACTCTGCATTTTCTTTATTTGCTAGTCTTCAAGGAAAAGATAGTAGCTGGAATCTCATGATATATCAAAAATCTACGCACACTGACCAATACCCACGCCGAACCGTTACCTACAAATCACCACTCACAGCAGAGTGACGTGTTCTAAATACGTTAGCACATAGAGCAGGGAAAAACTGCCGGCGACTGTGGCCGAGCGGTTCTAGGCGTTTCAGTCCGGAACCGCGCTGCTGCTACGGTCGCAGGTTCGAATTCTGACTCGGACATGGATGTGTGTGATGTCCTTAGGTTACTTAGGTTTAAGTAATTCTAAGCCTAGCGGACTGATGACCTAAGATGTTAAGTCCCATCGTGCTTAGAGCCATTTGAACCATTATTTAGGGAAAACTGTGAACCGGAAGTGCTCGATGCGGAACTGAACCATCTCACCGACGGATGGATATTCGTTCACTGGGATAAAAAGAGAGTTTTGACTGCCACGAAAATTTCATAGCGACTTAAAGGGGTCTGCAAATTGGAAGATTTTGTAACCCTTCATAAAATATGTTACCGTCTACGTAGGAAAGGCCTTGACGAAATAGCTGAAATCCACAAATCCACGTGGAAGATGCAAGAAACACCTAGTCAGCCAACAATGCTCACAAACCACTAGAAAAAGACAGGAATTTACAGGATACAGTGTACTTGTAAAGACTTGTACGTGGATGCTACTAAAATAACGATTGTAAAATAATTAGAAGAACTTAAGAACAATGGTAGAACGTGTGAAACCGAAAGATCAACTGTTACAGAACGTGCTTGGTAGCGAGAAGGCAACCGGATTCGATTTCATAGGACTCAAGTACTGGCAACCAGAAGGCTATACATACAGGCGATACAGCTTACTAAACTCCTCAGATATTATGATCGAAAGGAGGAAGGTGTGAAATAAACAGTGTGTGGATTCTCTTGCTTAAGAACACGTGTACCGGATGTAGAGCGTGATGTGACTGCAATAGCGGACAACAGGAACCGACAACGGCCACTTGTGCTTCAATTTTAATAGCATGTAATGTCACGCCTGTGGGAGCAAGGTGATACGGAATTTTACTTCAGTTAGTATCGAGCCAGAGTGTGCATCGGACATTCAAAAAAGCTAGAACATCCCACTTCCCCGTTTTCTGGAAACGATATCGAATTGTTGGGTTTGAGCGAAAAATTCATTCAGCCACGGCATAATAGCATACTAGAATATTTTAATAAGTGCATTGCCCACCTGTCTGTCACCCTTATAAGGTTTAATTAATATCAGATGTAGAGAAGACCCAAGGAACTGTGGTGTGTCTCCTCACGGGATCGTTTAGCAAGCGCAGCAAAGCTGTGGAAATAATTAGAAAACTACAGTAGCAAACGTTACAAGAGAGGCGTTGTGCCCAAAGTAGAGCCGTGTTGTCGAAATTCCGATGTTGTGCATTTCACGAAAATGTGGGCAATATTTTACTTCCTGACACAAACTTGTCGCAAAATGACCTCGACGATAAATACAAATTAGAGCTTACGGAGGTTTACTGACAACTGTTCTTCCCAAATTCCTTTCGTGAAAGGAACAGGGAAGGGCGGTAGTCGTATTGGCACCGGAAGTACTCTCGGCCGCACTCAGTCAGGTGGGTTGCGGAGTATAACTGCAGATGCAGGTAAACCATACCAATGTGCTACGCAGACAGTTCCAATCGATTAGCAAGGTATCAGATATGCTGATATGTCTCAGCTGGTAAGTTTCTTGAATAAATCAAAAGTCCGCAGAGGGTCTCAGTGCAGCAAGTAATTCAGAAGGTCCTAATTGTGTTTTTAATGTGGTCCTGAAGGAAGTTAATGTCGCCAAGGTGATCTGGAACAACACAAAAAGCTGTCAGTGTGTCATTTCTGTGTCTTACAGTAGTACTAGTCATGTATTTAGTAACATATTCCCAGAGACAACAGTACTTTATGACTGAAAGCTATTTCAAGAGATCATTCATCGTCTATCAGGAAAACTAATGCATAATCTTTGTAATTAAAGTACTGTAGGTTTCATTTATTTTCTCAGGATTATTAGTGTCAGGCCAGTTCTTGCCAGTTCTTTGGCACACTCCACCAGAAAGCGACAGTAGAATAAAGTGGACTAAGTTTATAACAACACTGCCAGCAGCTAAATGGCTTCTCCACCCTTTATTTCGTCATCTTCACTATCAGTCATTCGACACTTATTATTGGATAAAGGCCTTCTCTATTTCTTCTCTCGAACAGTTGCCATCCGTTCCTGTTAGCATTAACATGAACAACTCAGTGTGAAAAATGTGCATAACACAATTAACAGACAGCCATTGTTGCTGTTATTATGTTCATTACTATATTAACCTCAGTGGACAAAGTATTAGTCACTTTCTTGGAGAATACTGCCCACTTTGCAGTGCTACAGATGATATATAACTACTACCAGAGGAATCATGTGACCATCCATCGTTGCCAGTGTACTCGTACGTATCAGTGAGTTGTATGAAATCAGTGCAGTAAGATGAATTAACGTAGAGACCTTAGAGAATGGCAGAAAGGACCTCATGTGTTTGGACGTGACTGGCACTATAAAGCTTTCTAATTTGTTAGTGTTTCAATGGCGACTGTTCAAAGTGTCTACAAGCAAGGTAACAGCGATGAAAGAAGGAAGCGCAAAAATGTTCATGGAACTTTAGGAATACAGAAATAAAAGTCACTTAAGAACGAAACACATGTGAAGCGCAGGAGGAAAAGGTGAAATGACTGCATGAAAAATGTGGAGATACCGAAAAAGAAATACTAACTGGAAGCTATAACTCAGCATATAGAGAAGTCAAAACAACTTTCGGTGAAATTAAAATGAAGGGTGGTAACATTAGGAGTGCAATGGAAATTCCACTATTACATGCAGAGGAGAGAGCGGGTAAGTGGAAAGAGTACACGAGGGGGAGGGGTTGTCTGATGTGATAGAAGAAGAAACAGGAATCAACAGGTAAGAGATAGGGGATACATTATTAGAATTTAAGAGAGCTTTGGAAGACTTAAAATCGAATAAGGCAGAAGGGATCGATAACATCCCATCGGAAGTTCTAAAATCGTTGGGGAAAGTGGCAACAAAAGAACCATTTACGTTGGTATGTGCAGTGTATGAGATTGGTGAGAGACCATCAGACTTCCGGAACAATATCTGCCACGATATTCCGAAGGAAGCAAGAGCCGATAAGCGCGAGAATCATCACATAATCAGGTTAACAGCTCAGGCATGCAATTTTCTGTCAAGAATAATATGACTGGAAATGAAAATTGATTATCAATTTGGCTTTAGAAAGGGAATGGCACTAGGAAGGCAATTCTGATGTTGCCGCCGATAATGGAATCAAGAATGAAAAAAAAAAAAAATCAAGGCAACTTCGTAGGATTTGTCGACCTGGAAAAAGCAAGATGTTCGAAATTCTGAGTAAAATAGGGGTAACCTATAGGGAAAGAAGGGAAGTATACAATATGTACAAGAACAAAGAGAGAACAATAATACTGGAAGACCAGGAACGATTTGCTCGGATTAAGAATTGTGTATGACAGAGTTGTAGCCTACTATTCGATCTATACGCCGAGGAAGCAACGTCGGGAATAAAAGAAAAGAGCAAGTTGGAATAAAATCCAGAGTGAAGCAATATTAGTGATAAGAGTCGCTGATGAACGCTTATACTCAGTGAAATCGAGGAAGAATTATAGGCTCTGTTGAATGGACTGAACAGTCTAATGAGGGCAGAGTATGGGTTGAAAGTAAATCGAAGAAAGACGAAGGCAATGAGAAGTAGAAGATATGAGAACAGTGAGAAACTTAATAGCAGAATTGAGGATCACGGAGTAGACACAGTTAAGGAATTCTGCTAACTAGGCAGCAAAATAACCCACGATCCACGGAGCAAGGCAGACATAGAAAGTTGACTAACGCTGTCAAAAAGGGAATTACTGGCCAAGAGAAGACTACTAACTAGTTTCAAACATTGGCGAACAATTGAAAAAAATCTCAGAATATGCCTTTGTGATACAGCATTGTATGGAAATGAAACATGCTCTGTGGGGCAAAACTGGAACAGAAGATGGTTCAAATGGCTCTGAGCACTATGGGACTCAACATCTATGGTCAGAAGTCCCCTAGAACTTAGAACTACTTAAACCTAACTAACCTAAGGACATCACACACATCCATGCCCTAGGCAGGATTCGAACCTGCGACCGTAGCAGTCACGCGGTTCCTGACTGAGCGCCTAGAACCGCTAGACCACCGCGGCCGGGTGGAACAGAAGAGAATCAAAGCATTTGAGATGAAGTGTTGCAGGTGAATGCTGAAAATTGGGATAACTGATAATGTGAGGAATGAGGAGGTTCTCTGCAGAATACGCCAGGAAAGGACTACGTGGAAAACACTGAAAAGAGGAAGATACAAGATGATAGGACATCTTTTAAGAAATCAGGGAATAGCTTACGGTACTGGAGGGAACTGTGGGGTGTAAGAACTGTAGAGGAAGAGATTTCCGAACATCCAGCAAATAACTGGGGATATAGGTTGCACTTGCTACTCTGAGATTAGAAGTTTTGCACAGGAGAGGAATTGATGGTGGACCACATCAAACCAGTCAGCAGATGAAAATTTCTCACGTTGAGAAATGGAAAGGAACGTTGTGTTTTACTTAGTAATAACTTTCTATACCCAAGATGAGAGAAAAACCTATTTATTTTTGACAACCGGTTTCGATGGGCTTTGCTGTCATCTTCAGATCATCACTAGTCAGTACATTGATGTCAAAAACAAAAGGAAAAAAAAACAGAGAATTACTTACAAAGTGGAAATTATTAGAGTTACACAAATGTATCGAACATGCATGAAAAACAGTTTCTAAATCTATAGTAACACCCAGTGTGATCTGGGCCAAATATCAGCTGTCTGCACTAGTGGAGGCTTTTATCCTCTGTTATATAAAGCAGAGTGTATGTGCGTATGTCTGTGTCTCCTCTCAGATCCCTGGACTGGTTTAAGCAAAATTTAGCACAAAACCAGCAAGTCTCACGAGCATCAGCATTGAGGAGTTTGTGGCCTTATAGCTCCAATAGGAGCGAATATACAGGGTGTTACAAAAAGGTTCGGCCGAACTTTCAGGAAACGTTCCTCACACACAAATAAAGAAAAGATGTTATGCGGACAAGTGTCCGGAAACGCTTAATTTCCATGTTAGAGCTCATTATAGTTTCTTCCACCTACGCTCAATGGAGCACGTTGTCATGATTTCATACGGGATACTCTCTACCTGTGCTGCTAGAACGTGTGCCTTTACAAGTACGACACAACATGTGGTTCATGCACGATGGAGCTCTTGCACATTTCAGTCGAAGTGTTCGTACGCTTCTCAACAACAGATTCGGTGACCGATGGATTGGTAGAGGCAGACCAATTCCTCCACGCTCTTCTGACCTCCACCCTCTTGACTTTCATTTATGGGGCATTTGAAAGCTCTTGTCTACGCAACCCCGGCACCAAATGTAGAGACTCTTCGTGCTTCGTGTGATACAATACGGCAATCTCCAGGGCTGCATCAGCGCATCAGGGATTCCATGCGACAGAGGGTGGATGCATGTATCCTCGCTAACGGAGGACATTTTGAACATTTCCTGTAACAAAGTGTTTGAAGTCACGCTGGTACGTTCTGTTTCTGTGTGTTTTCAATCCATGATTAATGTGATTTGAAGAGAAGTAATAAAATGAGGTCTAACATGGAAAGTAAGCGTTTCTGGACACATGTCCACATAACATATTTTCTTTCTTTGTGTGTGAGGAATGTTTCCTGAAAGTTTGGCAGTACCTTTTTGTAACACCCTGTATACAGGGTGAGTCACCTAACATTACCGCTGGATATATTTTGTAAACCGCATCAAATACTGACTAACCCATTCCACAGACCGAACGTGAGGAGAGGGGCTAGTGTAATTGGTTAATACAAACCATACAAAAATCCACGGAAGTATGTTTTTTAACACAAACTTACGTTTTTTTAAAAGGAACCCTGTTAGTTTTGTTAGCACATCTGAACATATAAACAAATACGTAATCAGTGCCGTTCGTTGCATTGTAAAATATTAATTACATCCGGAGATATTGTAACCTAAAGTTGACGCTTGAGTACCACTCCTCTGCTGTTCGATCGTATGTATCGGAGAGCACCGAATTACGTAGGGATCCAAAGGGAACGGTGATGGACCTTAGGTACAGAAGAGACTGGAACAGCACATTACGTCCACATGCTAACACCTTTTTATTGGTCTTCTTCACTGACGCACATGTACATAACCATGAGGGGTGAGGTACACGTACACACGTGGTTTCCGATTTCAATTACGGAGTGGAATTGAGTGTGTCCCGACATGTCAGGCCAATACATGTTCAATGTGGTGGCCATCATCTGCTGCACACAATTGCAATCTCTGGCGTAATGAATGTCGTACACGCTGCAGTACATCTGGTGCAATGTCGCCGCAGGCTGCCACAATACGTTGTTTCATATCCTCTGGGGTTGTAGGCACATCACGGTACACATTGTCCTTTAACGTACCCCACAGAAAGAAGTCCAGAGGTATAAGATCAGGAGAACGGGCTGGCCAATGTATGCGTCCTCCACGTCCTATGAAACGCCCGTCGAACATCCTGTCAAGGGTCAGCCTAGTGTTAATTGCGGAATGTGCAGGTGCACCATCGTGCTGATACCACATACGTCGACGCGTTTCCACTGGGACATTTTCGAGCAATGTTGGCAGATCATTCTGTAGAAACTCGATGTATGTTGCAGCTGTTTGGGCCCCTGCAATGAAGTGAGGACCAATGAGGTGGTCGCCAATGATTCCGCACCATACAGTTACAGTCCACTTCCTACGACCATACCTGTTGCATACAGTTGGCGGTAGATGTTTTGCAATGTGCGGCACGTTGGATGCTCTCTGTCCGGGTACCGTTCTGCATACACCCTGCAGGCTTCAGCTGCATTTCGTCGACACTCGCCACAGATGAGTATCATCTCCGCCTTTTCCGAGTTCAAATACACCATGGTCACAGTTCGAACAACACTACACTATCACAGACGTCTGGTAACACGTTGTAATACAGTTGGTCTGCGTGCGGAGACGAATGCAGAATAACAATAGCAGCATCTCGCAGGTTTACAGTGCTTTCGTCTTTGATGTGGAGTCCATTGCCATACCCGTTTTGGCCATCTTGTGTCAGGCATACGCTGTAAGTGACCATACCAGAGTAGGCGCTTCCTTTCTGTGTAGTCTAGGATTGTGCTTTTGACATTCATAACCTCTCTGATCCTATCATTTCTAATATGGTGCAGTCTGGAGTACCCAGAAAACCATCTCCACAGCCAGCAGGCCCTCTTTCTGCCTCTGAGTTAGTTCCCACAACTCTGCACCATATGTTGTGATACTTTCAGTAATTGTGTTGTAGATGGTATCTTTTGTTCTGCGCGTTATGTTTTTGTTCCAAAGAATACCCTTTAGTTGTTTTACGACTCGCTTGCCCTGGCCTATTTTATTTTTTACATCATCCATACTTCTACCCAAGTACTTAAAATTATGACACCCTTTAACAGTATCAGAAGAGATAAGGCATAAATGTGTATTTTATTCAGTCTCTAGTGTATAGGCTACGCTGCACGACAGGCATGCAAAATCAACCCGATCTGCAGAGGAACTTAACTGGTTAAGGCGAGAAACAGTTCTCCAGACCTGGCATATACACTCCTGGAAATGGAAAACAGAACACATTGACACCGGTGTGTCAGACCCACCATACTTGCTCCGGACACTGCGAGAGGGCTGTACAAGCAATGATCACACGCACGGCACAGCGGACACACCAGGAACCGCGGTGTTGGCCGTCGAATGGCGCTAGCTGCGCAGCATTTGTGCACCGCCGCCGTCAGTGTCAGCCAGTTTGCCGTGGCATACGGAGCTCCATCGCAGTCTTTAACACTGGTAGCATGCCGCGACAGCGTGGACGTGAACCGTATGTGCAGTTGACGGACTCTGAGCGAGGGCGTATAGTGGGCATGCGGGAGGCCGGGTGGACGTACCGCCGAATTGCTCAACACGTGGGGCGTGAGGTCTCCACAGTACATCGATGTTGTCGCCAGTGGTCGGCGGAAGGTGCACGTGCCCGTCGACCTGGGACCGGACCGCAGCGACGCACGGACGCACGCCAAGACCGTAGGATCCTACGCAGTGCCGTAGGGGACCGCACCGCCACTTGCCAGCAAATTAGGGACACTGTTGCTCCTGGGGTATCGGCGAGGACCATTCGCAACCGTCTCCATGAAGCTGGGCTACGGTCTCGCACACCATTAGGCCGTCTTCCGCTCACGCCCTAACATCGTGCAGCCCGCCTCCAGTGGTGTCGCGATAGGCGTGAATGGAGGGACGAATGGAGACGTGTCGTCTTCAGCGATGAGAGTCGCTTTTGCCTTGGTGCCAATGATGGTCGTATGCGTGTTTGGCGCCGTGCAGATGAGCGCCACAATCAGGACTGCATACGACCTAGGCACACATGGCCAACACCCGGCATTATGGTGTGGGCAGCGATCTCCTACACTGGCCGTACACCTCTGGTGATCATCGAGGGGACACTGAATAGTGCACGGTACATCCAAACCGTCATCTAACCCATCGATTTACCATTCCTAGACCGGCAAGGGAACTTGCTGTTCCAACAGGACAATGCACGTCCGCATGTATCCCGTGCCACCCAACGTGCTCTAGAAGGTGTAAGTCAACTACCCTGGCCAGCAAGATCTCCGGTTCTGTCCCCCATTGAGCATGTTTGGGACTGGATGAAGCGTCGTCTCACGCGGTCTGCACGTCCAGCACGAACGCTGGTCCAACTGAGGCGCCAGGTGGAAATGGCATGGCAAGCCGTTCCACAGGACTACATCCAGCATCTCTACGATCGTCTCCATAGGAGAATAGCAGCGTGCATTGCTGCGAAAGGTGGATATACACTGTACTAGTGCCGACATTGTGCATGCTCTGTTGCCTGTGTCTATGTGCCTGTGGTTCTGTCAGTGTGATCATGTGATGTATCTGACCTCAGGAATGTGTCAATAAAGTTTCCCCTTCCTGGGACAATGAATTCACGGTGTTCTTATTTCAATTTCCAGGAGTGTATATTGCCGTGCATGGCAGCTTGTATGTGGGGGACAAGTAAATGATTTTCAAGGCCCTGATGTGTAGCCTGCCCGGCATGGGATATGTGTTGTGGGAGTAGTAATTACCTGTATTATTGAACTGTATTGGAAAATCATTTATATAACACTTTTATGGACTACAGTGGAATATCCATATAAGCTGTACTACCAGACGTACATCTCAGAATCGGTACCAGTTGCAAGGTTGCCTATCTAAAGGCTCTCAGGGGTATCAAATATTTGATTTTCAGTATTTCATGTAATTATCGACTGAAATCAAAAAAATAATATGTTGTTATAATCTACTCATTGACATACATATTTAATAGTTTAATAGAATGAGACAAGTGTTTCAGTAAGAAAATGTACAATTGTCATGATGTAGCATAACAGATTGTATTGATCCAGTATTCTAGAACGAGAGCACTTACCGACTACCAACAAATTTTACACTTAATGCCAAACCTTTGCGATACTTCTTCTTGCTGATACTGTCCACAAAATGATGAAAAAAAAATTATCCCTTATTACATTTTCGCTATTCGTACACTCTTAATTTCAGCATCAGACATGACGTTTTAATATCTCACTTCGTTACTACCAATTACTTTTGCAACACACTATGCAGATAGTATCTACTTGTGCAAATAAGTGTACCTGAAAATTATACTGTTTTATAACACGTAGCTCAGCAGGTACGATATCATAAGCATCGAGAGGCTCGCAAAACTAGCTTTTCTTAAAATGGAGCGCGCATTACACAATGTTCGTCCATTGTTCCACAATTAGAGCATTTACCGACTTCCAAAAACTTTAAGCGTGACTTGAGACCATTTCTAAACTTTTTCTCGTTTTTAAAACCCACTTGTAAATTAATCAAATGTTGAAATTATTTTATATGTGAGAGTTCGATTCCGTAAAGCAGTTTTATTAAACCGGTATGCTTCGGCACCCTGGTGAGCTACTTATGACCGCCTGGAACGCGGCGGACTTGCTTCGCAATTAGTGGCAAGGAAGACATTTTCCTGAAAGTTCATTTCTGGTATCAGCCTGTTTAGCCGCGTAGGAATTCCACATTACATGTTGCGTGTTGGCCACTTGCGCAAGGAATCATAACCCTATAGCTGAACCACTGTGAGTGACACTTAGCTCAAGCAGTGATCGGTGTGTTTTCAACGAGTTTTTATTACATTGTGACTTTGTTATAAAAGTTGATAAAGGAGATAAACTATTGAGAATTTTCAAATTTGTCAACTGGAAGTAAAAACTGAGAAATTGCCGGGAACAACAAAGAATGTGGCATTGATGACAGGAAACGCAAGTATAGAAATTACGACGATAACTAATATATGTTTTGGTATCTCGTGCGCTGTTGTGAACAAAAAGAACGTTCACAGTCTATTTTGTGTTCGAAATTATTTTTTGTTTAGTGCATGCTGCCTAGAAAATTAAAGTGTCATTTAGAAAGTGTTCATAACAATGATATGATAAAACCAAGAGAATATTTTTCTAGAAAACTGAGTGAAACTAAAGAAGAAAAATCACCTTGTAAGCAGGCGAAAATCTCGAATAATCCACTTGTAGCGTTCTACAGTATAGCTTATCGTGTACCACAATGTACGAAAGCCCATATGGATGCGGAAGAATTAAATCTACCGTGTGCTGGTGACATGGTGTCGTTTATGCTTCGAGAGTCCTTGGCAAAACAGCTTTTTCCCAGTCCATAATCTGACACTCAATTAGCCGGCGAATTGTAGATTCAGGAGGGGATCTTCAAGTACAAATTATAGAAAAATTATAAGAGGGATTTTCTTTTGCATCTTGATGAGAAAATTGACAGCAATACAGATGCTAATTTAATTTGCTTTGTGTGATTTATTGATGAAAGAAATTGGTCAGGTGCGAGTAGGATTCGCCCACTCAGCGTTCCGTACAAACTTAATTTTGTATGGCACTTTTATATTCAGAAGTCCGTCTTGATCACACAGATTTCTTTACACTTTTTTGCCGGTTTCGGCTTACCGACATCTTCAGATCGTTAAAATATTCTGATAAAAATCATCGTCAAGCTAAGCATGTACCCACATGTTTATCAGAATATTTTAATGATCTGAAGATGGCAGCAAGCCGAAAGCGGTAATAAAGTGTAAAGAAGTCTGTGTGATCAAGACGGACATGTGAACATTAAAGTGTCAAAAATAAAATTATTGCGGACTCATTTACAGGCTTCATGTCTTCAACTAATTAATTATGTATCCAAACAGTTCATTCACTCCGGGAATGGAAGATGTCAACGATCTCTGCCTGTTATCGGCACTGACACTGGCAGTATGTCGGTACAAGAGTTCATCGACTTTTAGGAACGTTTTAATTTCAAGTTTGAAGTTTGATAACACATGATAAAAGAAACAATTTTTCGTGTAGAATCAACAATTAGGAATTAACAATTTCATGATATTTTTCCTTTACTTGTACTGTGAAACCTTTCCTCGTATGAAATTTCAAGATTCTGCGCCAAGGAGAGTACCTTATAGTCTTCGATTAGTAAGTTTTTGAGTAACAAAATATATGACATGAATGTCAGTATTTCTATTGCATTGACTTAGAAGCTAACGTTTATTGCACCATCAAGGGATCATCGACCTTAGTATGTGATATGGATTTCAGCTTGATGCGTCTACCCGTTCCTGAGAGAAAGTGGTATTAACAAACGGACGGGCAGTCGAACCGTCTAATAACAAGTCACAATTTTTTGAGAGATGTAATTACAAATTAACAATTTTAGGAGTTTTTCCTTTAATTTTACTGTGAATCCCTGCTTCTTTCCAAATTTCATGATTTTTTTAGATCAACGGGAAGTATCTTGTAGATTTCGATGAGTAAGTTTACGAGTATTAAAATACACTCCTGGAAATGGAAAAAAGAACACATTGACACCGGTGTGTCAGACCCACCATACTTGCTCCGGACACTTCGAGAGGGCTGTACAAGCAATGATCACACGCACGGCACAGCGGACACACCAGGAACCGCGGTGTTGGCCGTCGAATGGCGCTAGCTGCGTAGCATTTGTGTACCGCCACCGTCAGTGTCAGCCAGTTTGCCGTGGCATACGGAGCTCCATCGCAGTCTTTAACACTGGTAGCATGCCGCGACAGCGTGAACGTGAACCGTATGTGCAGTTGACGGACTTTGAGCGAGGGCGTATAGTGGGCATGCGGGAGGCCGGGTGGACGTACCGCCGAATTGCTCAACACGTGGGGCGTGAGGTCTCCACAGTACATCGATGTCGTCGCCAGTGGTCGGCGGAAGGTGCACGTGCCCGTCGACCTGGGACCAGACCGCAGCGACGCACGGATGCACGCCAAGACCGTAGGATCCTACGCAGTGCCGTAGGGGACCGCACCGCCACTTCCCAGCAAATTAGGAACACTGTTGCTCCTGGGGTATCGACGACGACCATTCGCAACCGTCTCCATGAAGCTGGGCTACGGTCCCGCACACCGTTAGGCCGTCTTCCGCTCACGCCCCAACATCGTGCAGCCCGCCTCCAGTGATGTCGCGACAGGCGTGAATGGAGGCACGAATGGAGACGTGTCGTCTTCAGCGATGAGAGTCGCTTCTGCCTTGGTGCCAATGATGGTCGTATGCGTGTTTGGCGTCGTGCAGGTGAGCGCCACAATCAGGACTGCATACGATCGAGGCACACAGGGCCAACACCCGGCATCATGGTGTGGGGAGCGATCTCCTACACTGGCCGTACACCTCTGGTGATCGTCGAGGGGACACTGAATAGTGCACGGTACATCCAAACCGTCATCGTACCCATCGTTCTACCATTCCTAGACCGGCAAGGGAACTTGCTGTTCCAACAGGACAATGCACGTACGCATGTATCCCGCGCCACCCAACGTGCTCTAGAAGGTGTAAGTCAACTACCCTGGCCAGCAAGATCTCCGGATCTGTCCCCCATTGAGCATGTTTGGGACTGGATGAAGCGTCGTCTCACGCGGTCTGCACGTCCAGCACGAACGCTGGTCCAACTAAGGCGCCAGGTGGAAATGGCATGGCAAGCCGTTCCACAGGACTACATCCAGCATCTCTACGATCGTCTCCATGGGAGAATAGCAGCCTGCATTGCTGCGAAAGGTGGATATACACTGTACTAGTGCCGACATTGTGCATGCTCTGTTGCCTGTGTCTATGTGCCTGTAGTTCTGTCAGTGTGATCATGTGATGTATCTGGCCCCAGGAATGTGTCAATAAAGTTTCCCCTTCCTGGGACAATGAATTCTCGGTGTTCTTATTTCAATTTCCAGGAGTGTATGTAACAGAAACGGACGTATCTTTTGATTCTATCAGCTTAGAATTCACGTTTTTACACCACTGAGGGACCGTAGTCTTAATATATGACATATAAGTCAGCCTCATAAATCAAGCCGTTCTTGAAAAAGAGGGTCTTCAAACATCGAGCAGAAATATGAACAACGAAGTGGTCCTATGAGGGTTCCGTTTGTTAGCGACTGAGGTACGGAACACTACAAAGTAACGCAATGATGCATGACCTACTTCATTGTAAGGGAATAAACATAGTTCTGTCAGCCAAACATTTGTTCGAAATAGCGGACATCTTCATGACACAAAATCGAATTAACTGGACTCTCTGTGTCGGAGTGTCGCCTGATGGTGAGCGATCCGTATCGGTGTGTTAGTGTGGTCTACAAGCAATTACCCGCGCAAAGCTCCTCGTGTTATGTGGATCAACTGCATTATCCTCAGAGAACCACTTGCTGCGCAAGATTAGAGCGTTGATCTGAATCAAGGGCTGTGAACTATTATAAATATGGCGAACTTCATTGAAATTCGTCGTCAGCTATATTGTTTAGAAACATATGTCACAATATGGACCTGAACAAATACCTCTCTTATTTATTGGCAGCATTCGTTGTCTTGCCTGGAGAAATGTATTGCCGCACATTTTTGAACTTACGCGAGCAGTCTTTTCTTACCTGGAAGAAAAAAATTATATCAGAGCTAAGTGCTTTCTGGACACTGATTTTCAAACAAATTTTTTTGCGAAAGGTCGTGTAGTTATGTGATATATTTTAGAAGCTAAACTGAAGCTGAATAAGTCCATGCAAGAAAGTGAAACTAATTTCATTCTGCTTATTGAGAAAGTTTCTACCTTCGAAAAGATACTTCTTCTATGAGTAGAGAAAAATGAACGACTGAAGAGAAATGGACAACTTTCAGTTTTTTCAGCTTTTTATAAACGACAATGAGCCAGGCCTTACTGCAGATATTATGTCTGTAATTGAAGGACGTTTATCTGAACTTCATGTTCATTTCGAGAAATACTTTCCTGAAAACTGTGATAGGTTTCAATGGGTTAAAAATAGCTTCAGTAATGATTCTCCTTCTGAGCACAGTACTGCAGAAAGGAAGAGTTGATGCAGCTTTCATCAGATTCTTCGTTAAAAGTGAAGTTTTCATCAAAAAAACTGCCAACATATTGGTATTCAGTTTCTAAGCCTGAGCAAGAAACCACTAAAGATATTAATTCCTTTTGCAACCTCGTATCTTTGCAAAAGTAAGTTTTCGCCAGTCGCTGTCACAGATCAAGGCTTTGTAAGGAGAAGGAAATGAGGATGGCTGTATCGCGTTTAGTGGCAAGATTTGACAAGGTGTGGAAAAAGAAGCAAGATCAAGTGTTGCATTGAGCTGAGTGATATTTTATTCGTAAATATTAGTTATTTGAGTTTTTAGGCGGATCGTACAGCGGAGCTACGGAAATAACATAGTCGGCCAGGGGATGCACTAACTGAAAAAGGCTGAAAACCACTGCTTTAAAGAATATGGGGTTTAGTGGTTTTGGATTAAAGAAGGATACTAACGGCATACAAATAAGAGCGCCACGAATTATCACTGCCTTGTTTGCTTCGCTGCAAATTTAAGAAATTATAAAAAATCTCAGCTGGTCGACGTTTGGGTAAAGACGCCTAATATCTCTCGAAAACCTACTGAGGAAATAGAGCATTCAGTTTCAAGGCATCGTATCACTCTCTCACATCATGAGCATGAAAAGGACTCTCTGCCACACATTTGAAATAAATCTATTATGTACAGACGTAGATGTGAATTAACAAACCCGTCAGTGTACTTACACAATTGCACAATAGTCTTCCGTACAATGGGTGTCTGTATTCTTATCTGGTTCACCATTATCGAGCAGCCCAATGAATCTAGCGTCTGGAACAACTGAATAGCTATTCATTGTTTCAGCGTCCATTGTTTTCTCTACTCAGTCCCATTCACTTTGAGAGCAGATGATGGCTCCCATTAGCGCCTGGTGCTACAGAGACCAACGCACGAGCCCAAACTGAAAGACGAGAGATATTGTTATGAGAGGAAACGGGCTATGTTTCATGAATACCATCAGTAATAAATCTCAACCCCATCTTTCCTTCTTTACTCGACGAATACAACATATATTTTGTCAACAAAGATCTTGACCATTTCTGTAACACGACCAACGTCTTACAGGGCGTATGGTACTCTGATTGTTACGGCAATCTGGCTCCAATCACAAAGTCATAAATCACCTTTCGGCGACACCAACGACACGTAACAATGATGATCAGTCTTTTACACGATAAACAACATGCTATTCTAATAGTTAGTCATCTCGTGACTGTAGCTCGGAATTAGTCCAAGTTCAACTAATTGATGATGGAAGTCTCTGGGCACACTTTATCGACGTTTTTAGCGACCGTACTAACTTTTCTTACGTTTCACATAGATCTATACAGGGCGAGACGCCCTGTAGTACATGACAGCATGTTCTTCGTACCATCACTTACTCTGCATCTATATCCACACTCCGCAAGCCAAATTACGCTGTACAGCTGACGGCACGTTTTTTACCAGCGTCACATCCCCCTTTTCCCGTTCCACTCGAGTATGGTTTGCAGGAAGAACGACTGCTGGTAGACCTTGCTGTGGGCTTGAATCCCTCTCATTTTATCTTCATGGTTCTTTCTCCAGATAGGACGAAGCAATATTTTGGTTGACTCTTCTAGAAACGAACGCTCTCGGAGCTTTCACTGTAAACCACACCATGATGCAGAATGCCTCTCTTCCAGCGTCTGCCACAGGAGCTCTCAAAGCACCCGTGACGTTTTCGCGCTTATGAAATAAATCTGTAACATAACGTCCTGTTCTTCTTGAAATCTTTTCTCTATTACTCCTATGTAATGCGAATGCCATAATGACGAGCAATAGCCAAGTATTGGCCGATTGACTGTTGTGTAACCTACTTCTTTTGTTAGTGGATTCCATTTTCTTAGTAATCTTCCAATAAATTTCAGCCTGCCATCTGTCTCACTCGCGTTTAATGTTATGCGGTCGTTCTACTTTAAACTGCTCCGTACGTATACTCCATAATTTATGGAAGTAACTGCTTCCAGTAATTGTTCTGCAATTTTCTAATCATATAATCCAGGATCTTTCTGTCTTTGTGTATGTTGGGAGTCAACTCCCAATCCCTGAACCAAACGTCGCTGCTCTGCAGGTCTTCTTACACTTTGATACAATTTTCTCGCGTCGCTACTACACAACGGTGTCATCCGCAAAAAGCTTGATGGAATTTCCAACGTTATCTACTATGTGATATACACTCGTGTTCAGAAAGAACAAAACATCTTGAACGACTAGAGATAGGGCATTCATATTCATGGGAATGGACATCGGTAAATTCTGCAGAAATGATCAGCATTTCAGTCATTTCGGTTCAGCATGTGTCCTGTTGCCTATTAGGCGCGGGGGCCGCCGCGGGCCCTGATAAAGTGTTCCATGCGCGAAGGCATCGACGCGTTTAAAGCGTGAATGGCGTCCTGTGCTACAGCCACCCATGCTGCATCCACCTGCTTCCAATGTTCACCTGTGATGGTCGGCACTGGGTCTCAGCGCTACACCCGTCGTTTCACTTTCTTTCACCTTTCTTTTTTTTTAGTCATCAGTTTTCCAACTGGTTTAATGGTGCCCTGCACAAATTTTGCGCCTGTTGCAACCTCTTCATCTCGGAGTAGCACGTTCAATCGAAGTCCTCAATTATCTCCTGGATGTATTCCAATATCTGTTCTCCTCTACAAAAAAATGGTTCAAAAGGCTCTAAGCACTATGGGACTTAACACCTGAGGTCATCAGTCCCCTAGACTTAGAACTACTTAAACCTAACTAATCTAAGGACATCACACACATCCATGCCCGAGGCAGTATTCGAACCTGCGACCGTCATAACAGTGCAGTTCCGGACTGAAGCGCCTAGAACAGCTCGGCCACAGCGGCCGGATCTTCCTCTACAGTTTTTGCCCTCTACAGCTCCCTGTAGTACCATGGAAGTCAGGCCCTGATGTCTTAAAGATGCCCTATCATCCTGCTCATTCTCCTTGTCAGTGTTTTCGACATACACTTTTCTTCAGTCCACGTAACTTTCAACATTCGTCTGCAGCACCACATCTCAAATGCTTCGATTCTCTTCTGTTCTGGTTTTCCCACAGTCGGTGTTTCATTACCATACAATTCTGTACTCAAGACGTACGTTCTCAGAAAGTTATTCCTCAAATTAAGGCCTTTGTTTGATACTAGTAGACTTCTCTTGGTTAGGAATGCCCTTTTTGCCAGTGCTAATCTGGTTTTGTTGTCTTCCTTGCTCCGTCATTCATTGTTATTTTGCTGTCTAGGTAGTAGAATTCTTTAACTTCACCTACTTCCTTACCGTCAATCCTGATGTTAAGTTTATAGCTATTCTCATTTCTGTTACTTCTCATTACTTTCGTCTTTCTTTTCTTTACCCTCAGTTCATATTATGTTCTCATTAGACTGCCCATTCCATTTAGCAGATCATCTAATTCTTTTTCACTTTCACTCAGGATAGCAATTTCGTCAGCGAATCATACCATTGATACCCTCTTACCTAGAATTTTAATTCCACTTATGAACCTTCCTTTTATTTCCATCATTATTTCTTCGATGCAGAGATTGAACAGTAGGGACGAAAGAATGCAGCCCTGTCCTACACCCCTTCTAATCCGAGCGTTTCGTTCTCGGTCGTCCATTCTTATTATTCCCTCTTAGTTCTTGTACAAACTGTGTATTACTCGTCTCTCCTTACATCCTACCCCTATTTTTCCCAGAACTTCGAATATCTTGCACCCTTTTACACTGTCGAACACTTTTTATAGGTAAACAATCCTAGGAAAGTGTCCTGATTGTTCTTTAGTCTTACTTCCATTATCAACAGCAATGTCAGAATTGCCTCTCTGATGCCTTTACCTTTCCTAACGCCAACGTGATCGTCACCTCACACATCCTGAATTTTCTTTTCCATTCTTGTGTATATTATTCTTGTTAGTAATTTTTATGCATGAGTTGTTAAGCTGATTGTGCGTTAATTCTCGCACTTGTCAGTTCTTGCAGTCTTCGGAATTGTTTGGATGATATTTTTCCGAAAGTCGGACGGAATATTGCCAGACTCGTACGTTCTACACACCAACTTGAATAGCCGTTTTGTTGCCACTTCCCCTAATGATTTTAGAAATTCTGACGGAATTTTATCTATACTTCCTGTCTTAAAGTCCTCCAAAGCTCTCTTAAATTCTCTCTAATACTGGATCCCCTGCTGTTTCTGCTTCTATCACATCAGACGAATCTTCCCCCTCATAGGGGCCTTCAGTGTACTCTTTCCACCTATCCGCTCTCTCCTCGGCATTTAACAATGGAATTCCGATTGCACTCTTAATGTTACCATCCTTGCTTTTAATTTTGTTGACTTTGTTTTGACTTTCCTATATACTGAGTTAGTCCTTCCGACTATATTTTCTTTTTCGAGTGCTTCACGGTTTCTATGCAGCCATTTCGTTTTAGCTTCGCTACATTTCTTACTTATTTCATTCCTCAGCGACTTGTATTTCTGTATTCCTGAATTTCCCTGAACGTTTTTATAACTTTTAGCTTTCATCGATCAGCTGAAGTATTTCTTCTATTATCCATGGTTTCTTTACGGTTACTTTCTTTGTACGTATGTTTTTCTTTCCCGCTTCTACGATTGCCTTTATTACTGATGTCCATTCCCCTTTAACTGTACCGCCTACCAGACTATTCTTTATTGCTATATCTACAGCCTTATAGAACTTCAAGAGTGTCTCGTCATCCCTTAGTACCTCCGTATCTCACTTCTTTGCGTGTTGATTCTCCTGACTAGTCCCTTAAACTTCAGCCTACTATCCATCACAACTACACGGTTATCGATTCTATATCTGCTCCTGGGTACGCCTTACAATCCAGAATCTGATTTCGGAATATCTGTCTGACCATGATGTAATCTAACTAAAATCTTCCTGTACCACCCGGCCTTTTCGAAATATACCTCCTCCTCTCGTGATTCTTGAATAGAGTAATCGCTATTACGAGCTAAAATTTGTTAGAGAACTCAATTAGTCTTTCTCCTCTCTCATTCCTTGTCCCAAGCTCATAATCTCCTGTAACCTTTTGCTCTACTCCGTTCCCTACAACTGCATTGGAGTCCCCCATTATAATTAGATTTTCATCTCCTTTTGCGTATTGTATTAACCTTTCAATATCATCATATACTTTATCCATCCCTTCATCTTCAGCTTGCAACATCGGCATGTTTATCTGAACTACCGCTGTCGGTGTTGGTTTCTGTCGATCCTGATAAGAACCCTACAACAGACCTGTTCACAGTAACACCCTCTCTGCCCTACCTTCCCATTCATAACGATTCCTACTCCCGTTATACCATTCTCTGCTCCTGTTGATGTTACCCTGTACTCGTCCCACTAGAAATCCTTGTTTTCTTTTCATTTCACTTCACTGAACCTTACTGCATCTAGATTGAACCTCTCCATTTCCCTTTTCAGATTTTCTAGCTTCCCTATCATACTCAAGCTTCTGACATTCCACTCCCCAAGTCGCAGAACGTTATCCTTTCGTTGATTATTCAGTCTTTTTCTCATGGCCACCTCGCTCTCGGCAGTCCCCTCCCACAGATTAGAATGTGATACTATTGTGAGGTCTTTTGCGAATGGAGAGATCATCATGACACTTTTACAATTACCGGCCACATTTCCTGTGGATATACGTTATGTGTCTTTAATACAATGGTTTCCAATGACATCTGCATTATGTCGTTGATCATTGCTGATTCTGCCATCTTTAGGGGTAGTTTCTCACCCCAAGGGCAAGAGAGTGCCCTGAACCTCATCCCTCTTTGACAAGGCCGTTGGCAGAAGTAGGGTGATTTCTTATGCCAGGAGTCTTTGGCCGCCAGTGCTGATTATTAATAAAAATTTAAACGGTGGCGGGTCTTGAACTCAGGGTGGAGGACGTTTTGGTGATGAATCAACGACGCTACGCCGCTGACCTCAGGGTTTCACCATTGCGACGCATCTTTCTCGTTGTTATTGAATTCTCCCGCCAGAGGGTAGCATCCCACGCAAGCAACTTGGCAATCTTCAACACCACTAGCAGCTGACTATAAAATAATCTAAAATAAATTCTCAGCTAGAAATGAGAGTATGAGTATGATTAAAGTTAAGATGTCTGACTGTAAGGAGCAGTCAAATGAGAACCCAACACCCGCCACAGCGGTATCATGGAACGATTTCATTCAAAAGTAATCACCAGACAGGTTAAGACATTTATCTCGCTGGGAGACGGGACGATCCGTTCGTGTATTGTAGAATGTGGTTCACCACTGACAGATCCACAACCGCACCCAATCTTGCACCCCCTTGTCCAACTGAAACCGATGCCAAGGTACGTCGTTCTTCAGGTCACCAAAGATGTGATAATCATATGGTGAACAGCCAGGCTTTATGGAGGATGCTGCAGTGTTTTCCAAATTTCAAAACGCCAAGGAATGGTATTGCATAGAATTACCTTGTTGCACGATAACGCCAGCCCCCGCACTGCCAGTCAGACGAAGGTTACACTTCATCGATTAGGTGGGAAAACACTGCAACATCCTTCGTACAGCCTGGATCTTTCGCCGTGCGATTTTCATATCTTTGGCGACCTGAATGTGAGGTACTGGTTTCAGTCGAAGTGCAAGAGTGGTGGTGGTCATGGGCCCGTCTGCGACCGACCGCATTCTACGAAACAAGAATACATCATCTCGTTTCCCAGCGGAGTAGATGTCATAAAATTTGTGGTGATTATTTTTTAATGGAACCGCTCCATGGTCCTTTTGTGGCTGGTGTTGGGTTTTCATTTGACTCTCTCACATTCTAAAATTCCACATTAATTTCTCATTCTGGAGGATTGTTAAATGAGTACTTGGGAATCCTATTGAATACATGTTAAGCGGAAGCTAGCAGGACATGGGACAGAGAGTCAGTGTCGGGACATTAGTGGGCCGCAGACCTTTTCAAAAGAAACTCGTTGGCATGTAGAGGGAGGACATGAAGCCACGTAGAAGCACTGGGTGTGGGCTGAGCTCCATCAGACCGTGACCGCCTGTGTTTTTGTCCTAAACGGCGGAAAACTATTAATGAAATATAGTTTTTGATTTGGTCTGAGCACTAGCTCCAGGAAGACACGTCACGAGCCAACAGCGCCAGGGCGTGCCGTATCGTAACACACAGCGCCCTGCAGGAAGTCCATACCCTGGGAATTGTTGGGTACAGGATGGTTCAGAGTTAATATCTGTCAGGTGGAGTGAGATGAAACCATCTGGTTCCTTTGCACTGCAGAGTGTGGCATCTGCAGCCATCAGGCTGGCTTCAAGTTAACTGATTTATTGTTGACACTGCTAAGTAACAGTAAGAGCAGCTGTCATTGGCTAATACAAACAAATTCTGTAGTGAGTGAATAGAATTTGTTTGTGCGTACGTGAAGAAAGCCTTACTCGCTGAAATGAGAAATAGGACAGATACTGGGAGTCATAGGTTACCTGTTTATGAGCTCCAGTATTAAAAATCCTGTTTAATTATATTAAAATTGAGTGTGGAAGGGAGACTGTTGCATTGTTTAGACGTATATGATTGGTTGCCACTCGAAAGGCTCACCGTCACTGGTGATCAAAATCCTGCACTAGACACACACTCAAAAAGTAAGGGTAAAAATTCAGCTTCTCTCTGGGAGAGCTCTACACAACGACTTCCAGCCGAGATTCGACGGGGGATGCTTCAACTGAGAGGGCGACTTTCATTCTGGGCTCTGAGGTACAGCAACCTTAGGTGCAGGTCAGATTTTTGCATCCACCACAGCAGCCAGTCGTGGGCACTGGTAAGACTCATGTTAGGACTTCCAAATTTTTAACTGAAGACGCGCTCAATATACACTATCAAGGTAGTAGGTGCCTGTGTGGCTTTTCCTGCGGCCTCCCACGCCACATTTTCTGCTACAGCGAAGCCATAGTCCATGGGTTTGGTACTCCTCCACAGGCATGCTGCCTCCTCACCCACTCCTGAGACCGCCACGCTCCTGCCCTGGAGGGCAGCGTAATAAGATCCGGGCAGTACAACCATCCACTTTCCATGCCGGTGCGGGTGCACGAAGCGATGCGGCGTTCACGCTGGGACGAATTCCACCGCCAGAGGGTGGCATCCTATTGCAGGAAACCTGGAAATCTTCAGCGCCACTTTCTTTTTGTTAACATTTCACAATCACTTTGAGACTTCAGCGAACTCAGTTGTTTCACCAAATGTTGTATTGACTCTAATGTATGCACCTCTGGCTCATTATCTGATCTTTTCCAAGATGATAGTTTAATTACATTGTAACTTGCGTTAATACTTAATGTATATGACGGTTTCCTCTGTTTAATTTTAAGTCCTCAGGGATTTGAAATAAGTAATGTTTTATAATGACCATTTTTTCATGTTATGAGTTACAGCACCCACGTTCACGTATTCTAGGATCAACCTGTTTTCTAAAGTCCGTTGATTAAGCTATCCATTCCACGACAACATGGTCATATGGAGGGCGATCTACCTAACGTTAAAGTCACTGCTTAGGCTGCTCAGCCGTAACCTGATGCTATCCACCACTGACGTAAGTCTTGGCTGTCTAAGCGTTGTTCATGTGCCATTTGCTTGTACGGAATGAGCACAGTGATCTGGATCGATCTGAAGACGCGACAAAACGGCTGAAAAGAGGTACCGTACTGGGAGAAGCACATGACCACAGTGTGTATGATGTTATCCGATTAGTTAGAATCAATACGGTATCCAAGGTGTCTACAAAGGACGACGTACTACTCGCTGCCTTGTAATGTGCTGTAACAACGATAGTCTAAAAAAAAAATCCTAAGCAACAGGGGCAGGAGGCTAATGTCACGCTTTCAAGCCTGATAGTTTTGGAGCTTTTTTCGTACTGTGACTCGTGCCCGCCCATACAAATTAACGTGAACATCAACCAGGATGTTTATTCCAAGATTTTCGTTGACAAAATTTTGTCCTTTCTTCCACACATTCATTATGAATGTGCTGTTGGCACTTCTTATTTCCAAGATGACAACGGCCGTGTAAACAAATACATTCGTAGTTTGACGAACACTCAGGCAGGCAGTCGCACCTACACTGGTCCTCTAATCTCTCAATCTGAATTCCATAATAAATGTCTAATACTATTTGGAACAGCTGTTGAATCGCAGCAGCGAACATTCCACCAATTTGATAGCTCTATGAGACCTAAACACTAATGAGTTGCGAAGATGGACATGGCACACGCAAAGGAACCTGTTCACTCTCTCCCGCCAAACGGTGGCCATTATCAGAACTAGAAACGGTTTTACACAGTATTACCTTTAAATCTTTTGTGGGTGAATAATTTTTATCAGACTTCCTCATTTTGTTTTGGCAGTTTATTTTCACTTTATTGATGCATTTTATACACTGACAAAATGGGATAATTTATATATTGCCTCTGTATGTGAGTATGAAGCTGAGTTCGAATTACTGAAGTTAAGTGCGCCCCTGGTAGCTGAGTGGTCATTGTGATGGACTGTCATACCTAAAGGCCCGGGTTCGATTCCCGGCTGGGTCGGAGATTTTCTCCGCTCAGGGACTGGGTGTTGTGCTGTCAATATCAACATCATTTCATCCCCATCGACGCGTAAGTCGCCGAAGTGGCGTCAACTCGAAAGACTTGCTTCAGGCGAACGGTCTACCCGCCGGGAGGCATTAGCCCCAAGGCATTTACATTTTATTAAAGTTTTCGTCAGAACAACAGTTTCAGTTGCTGAATCTACCTTAACCACCCAACAACAGAACTCTATGCTAGGTGTTGGTTTTAGTTCGTTGATGTCAGGAACAGGTCGGACCGTAACACTTTGGTTATGAGCGACCTATAGCTTGGTAGCAGATGACCGACTCGGAACCCAAAGGCACTAATACAACGTTATTAACAGACAAGCAATTGTTGGTCCAATATTCACTGTTGTCTTCATTAATGGCTGCCAATAGCAGAAGCAGCAGCAGTGAGCAGAAGGGCGCTAGCCATTCCGTGGAATGCGCTGACAGCCATAAGTAGCATGTCTTCTCGGCCGCTGCCGCCATTAAGCTACTTATTCAGCGCTCAGCAATGTTATGGGATGCTGACAGCAGCTCGGAGCTGTGGATTACCACACAACTCTCGCTAGCGCCCTAGACCGCTCCCCCGTCAGCACTCATTGGCTTTGAAAGGAGTATGCGACGTCAGCGTGGATCACACTGCTGCCTTCGACAAGAGTAGGATGTGCAGCATCGTAGTTTGCCTACAGGAGGTAGGTGGCAACAGTACGTACGCCCGTTCACGATGACGATTGTTTGACTGCTACCTGGACTCAGTGGTTCGCCCGCCAGGAGGCATGATAGTCGATGTCACCCACAGCTCTCCACCAGTCTTGACTCAAATGTCAACCCTTCAGCTTGCAGTGGCAGTGTCCTCCAGGCAGCACTTGCTGTTATATCAGAGGCTGAAAACTGTCTCGGCGAGCACAGGGCAGACCAACATAAGTCCAACATGCAGGGTGGCAGGCTGCGAACTGCCTATCAGAATCAGTAAACTGCAGCGTCAGTGCTCTGAATAACTTTTCTTACCTCCGACTTAACGGCTTACTACTTTATATTTTATGGACAACATGATGACAGTATTCTGCTCTCCCTATGAATACTTTCTGCTGTATTGGTGCTTTGGACACCCACCTCTTACAGTGTGTAGCAATTAACTCTGCTTGTGGCTGCGTTATATGTAAAATCAGCAGTCCTTCCTCGTCGGCGTTCCGCCCAGCTGTTCTGCGTCAACCTGCTTCGCTCGTCTCCAGCTTTATGAAGGGAAGACTTCTAAAATTCTGATCAGCTCGCAGGCTTAATGCTTTGCGGCGCTTCGCATTTTTATTTAACAATAGTTTAGTCTCGTATTTAAAAGAGCTAAGAAACAAGTTATCATCTTTATCCTTATGAAGCATAGTGTCCAGGTTTTTTTCTGTATCCAACAGCTTTCACGAGGCCTCGACTTCCTTGGTGTATGTCGTATCTGAAGGTGTCTCATTCGGGACGAAAACTGAGAGATATCTTCTCCGCTATGAACCATAGGCACAAACATGAAAAGTAGGTTACTCATCGACTGAAAGAATATACTGAAGCATTTCCAATGCGTGCAATCCGTGTGGTACCTGCATTTGAGGGAGGAGACAGAACATGCCTTGCTCACAACGTCACGCTGAAAGTCTGCCCACTGTTGCACCGCTTCGTTTACATATCGCTCCCGGAATGCTCCCGCAACGTACTTTCTTTTGTATCACAATGTATACTGAAAATGATTCAGGCCTGCGAATGGATGGTCGTTGTTTTAGTTCGACATCAACACAGTCCACATTCCCGTCCGTGGCGCTGGGTACTTTGTGTACCGTTGTCACTTCCCTCCTGTCTTGTTCGAGTCGCGAATGTTTCATCAGAAGATCGATTACTAGTAAGCCGCTAGGTGGGTTCGCATCTCTCCAACTTCCACAATCCTTTCGTGAGATATATGCAGGAAGAAGTAATATGTTTGTTTGTTCTTGTCGGAATGTATACTCTCAGAGCTTTAGCAGTAAACCGCATCAAGATGTAGAACGCTACTCTTGCAGCGTCTGCCACTGTATTACGTTGATCATTTCCGTGACGCTTCCGTGCTTACCAAATGAACCTGTGACAAAACGCTCTGCTTTTCTTTGGACTTTCTCTATTTCCTCTATGAGTCCTATCTGGTGCGGATACCATACTGACGAGCAGTATTCAAGTACTGGTCGAACGAGCGTTTTGTAAGCTACTTACTTTGTTGATGGACTACATTTCATTATTACTTTATACGGTCGTTCCACTCCAAATCGTTCCATACGCATACTCCTAGATCTTTTATGGAAGTAACTGATCACGGCCATTGATTTGCAATCTTCTAATCATAAAGTAATGGGTCCCTCTATCTACAAGCAACAGGTTTCGTACGTCGAGAGTCAACTGCCATTCCCTGCATATGCATTTCTTCTCTATATGTAACAGCGTCTTCCGCGAAAAGCCTCATTTAATCTTAGTGGGTTTGAAATTGGTAGATGTCATGTAGATGTACCTACAAACAAATGATTACAATTTCAAAAATATTTGAAAATTTATTCACAAACCAATAAGGCCTTAGTTTACCTCTAGCCCTTATGTAATCAGTTTTTCGGCTGGGCATTGACTGGTGAAGTTGTTGAATATCCTCCTGCTGGATATTGTGCGAAATTCTGTCCAATTGGCGCGTTAAATCGCCAAAACCTCGACATGGTTGGAGGGCCTCGCCGTTAATGCTCCAAACGTTCTCCACTGGGGAGCGATCCGGCTATACTGCAGGCCAAGTTACGGTTTGCCAACCGTGAAGAAAAGCAGTAGAAACTCTCACCATGTGCGAGTTGGGGTTATCTTGCTGAAACGTAAGCCCACGATGCCTTGGCATGAAAGGCAACTGAACTGGAAGTAGAATGGCGTCGACGTATCGCTGTGCAGTGCGGAAAGAAATGGCACCCAACACCTTCAGTCATGGTTGTGGGCAACCACGGTGGGCGGCAATCATGTTGGTATCCCATCACTGTCCGGATCGTCTCGAGACACGTTTTCGGCCTAGAATCTCATTAACTGGAACTGTCTTCAGTGATGAGTTCCACTTCTAATTGAGACCCGATGAAAGCAAAGACTTGTCTGGAGAGACCAGGACAACCAACGGATACCAACCTGACTATCGCCCTCCTTAAGGCCCGACAACAAGGGTGTCATTTCTTTACATAGCAAGACTCCTTTGCTTGTCATTCGCCTCACCCTTACAGCACACCGGCACGCTGATGATATTCTCGTCCCGTTCTTTTTTGTCCTTAATCGTAAGGCATCCTGGGCTTACATTTCAGCCATATAATGCCCGCCCGCAAAGAGGGAGAGTTTCCACCGCTTGTCTTCGTGCTTGCCTTGGCCAGCAAGGTCACCGCATATCTCTTCAATTGAGAACGTTTAGAGCATTATGGGCACAGTCCTCCACCTATATCACGATTTTGACGATCGAAAGCGCCAGCAGGAAACAATTTGCAGCGAAATCCCTCAGGAGGACATCCAGCAGCTCTAGCAATCAATGCCAAGCTGATTAACGTCTTAAATAACGGCCAGAGGAGGAGCAATGCGTTACTGACGTGCTCTATTTGTTAAACACTTTCCCTTGAATAGATCATCCATTTTTTCTGAAATTTTTGTTTGTCTACACATGTGCATCGCATACCGATTTCCTCTGCGCTCGAATAATTCCTTCGTGATGCGTCGTTTTATTTTCATTTTTTTATCTTAAAGTTGTGATAGGAACTATGACACTGCCCTGGGGTATACCCGATGTTAATTTTACGTCTGAAGACGTCTCTTCGTTGACAATGTGCTCTGTTTGCTGCAAACTCTTCAATGCAATCACACAGCTGGTCTGATATTCCGTGCACTATGTTCTTTAGGCGACAGTGCGGAACTCATTCAAGGCCTTACGGAAGTCGAGCAATAATTATTACTGGAACTATTAAACAGTTTTTCTAGAATATCATTCATCTCTTTTCCTAGGTAATATGATGGAATACACAGGGTATTATTACTATTTTACTGGACTTACGCACTGTACCAGAGCAAATAATGCTGCCAGAGTGAGTCACATACATAGCATGAAATGCTTATCGTAAAGTAGCCAGTTTAGTTACTCTGGAGACAAAATTTCTACTTCCACTCTTAAGACAAGTAAAGATTTGGTTGTTTTTAGTTTGTTTGCTTTTCGAAAAATACAAATTTATAGGTTTTTCGAGGAGAGAAATAACTTTTTTTTTCGAGAAAAGCTATGAGACTGGTTGGTTACAGCATGTTCCAGACAATCAGAGGAAGACGACTGCACGTTTTGGAAGCAGAAGTGGCTTGTGCCTGGTAGTCGCTAGGAGTCCTGATTGATCTCTACTAAGTGAGGATATATTGCCGGTACTCTATTAGTTTCGTGAAAATGTTCTAATTTGCTTACTGCTGAAGAAACAGTACAGCTCGGAAACTGATGAGATCCCTTTTAAACGGCGTTTCCAAAAGTCTGGGACTGATGATGAAAACTTGTGTCTTCCTTTCGCTGGCTTGAAATTCAGATTAACGTGTTGCGGGAACTTCAGACTATTGTGAACTGCGTAGCTTTGGTCGATCATACTAAACTAATGCACATGGTCTGGACTTTAAAATTGTCTGACTAATTAAAGGTCTATACATACGCTGGCTACTAGTGGGAGAATATGTTGTGCGAATGAATGGAATAGAACAAACTTTAATTAAGTATTTGCTTTTACCTTTCGGTCTTGGTAGTAGCATGGCTATTGCTAAATCGATAATACGGTACAGACATTTTAAACAAGTTAGAATACTTACCTCCAGACCTGAAAAAATGATCCCTTTTCTCCGTTATGACACAGTGAATTGTTTGCACCTGTCTGACACGTGTGGCGCAACCTTCTAAACGACTTTTCCAAACTGGAGCACATACGTCTCTTCAGAGTAGAGGTGCTTCAGAGGAGCTAAGTGAGGTATGTAAGTTCTAGAAATTTGTGGATATCGCACCGCCGCACCATGCTACAGTTGTGTAATCAATAAAGACCTGCAGTGAATTTGTGAACAGATATCGATGACTGACTAATAAGCCCATACGTCCTTACTGCCCTCCTGCTCAATTTTTATGCACTTATGTGTTACAACATTAATGTGATCCATCTCACTTCGCATACCTCCGTCATAAACACCTTACTTTTATTGTCAGTTAGAATAGAAGAATGGCTTGTGTCGAGCTCATCTCATTGACCTGATCTTGGCGCACTTAGCTTTCTCTTGTGGAATAATATCAAAAGTATTATGTACGAAACATCTGTTGACACAGAAAAATATTTTCTCGCATTTAATCTTACCATCGAGGACATTGGGCTAATAACATCGGATCTGTTCGACAGACTGCGAGGGAATTTTGTTGCGAGAATGCCATACCAACACAGTCAGAAAATATTGGCAAAATTTAAATGTTCCCATGATTCCCCGTATCTTGTTGACTGATTTGCATTTCATAAATCCAAAAAATTTGTATCGAGCTCTTGGAAACTCCCTGTGTACAATTTTCTTGAAGCAACAGTTTACATCTGCCAAGTACGTGAAATAATGCATTGTAAGCCACTTCGTTCCTTTACCGATTTCGGTTGACAAAACCATCATCACTTGTGTAAGAGCTGGACATTGGTGATTTATACTTACATATCAGTAGAATGGCACCTCACCATAAATTTTTCCTCTGTGCTGATCCCAGAAGATATGCTTACACTACAGCAAGTTACGTCAGAAGGTCACGATCACGGACTTGTTATTTCAGTTGAGGAGAAGGCACCAACTTTGCGTTCGTTCCACAGTTTAATTTCATTGTTATGGTGCAAAGGCAGTTTTGTTGTATTTATAAGGAAATAGCACTAGAAGCCACTTAGGTAAAACCATCGTATAACAAGTTCTTGGAGACTGTCAGCATGTGCATGTAGATGGTCGGCGTGCCTCTGAAGAACAAGTTGAGAATGTCCGCCAAGGGCTCCTATCAAGTGCACGCAAATCAGTTTGTGAGGCTTCGCGGGAAGTTCACACGCCTAGTGTAACTATTCACGAAGTCCTCAAAAAGCCGTTGGTCTGCATTTATACAAGATGCAGATTCTGTAGGCCATTAAACCCGGTGACAAGCAACTGCAAAATGGATTGGAATATGAAATGCTTCACCGAATCGACAGGAATCCTGCTTTCTTGTTAAGTGTTGCCTGATGAGGCCACATTCCGTGTCTCTGGATCGGTAGTAGGCCTAACGTTCCCCGCTGGGAGTCATCGTATCTATACAGCGTCAGGAAAAAGTAGGAGATACCCAGAAAGTGAACATTGGTATTGCCTCATGAACAACAAGATAAGTAGACCGTTCTTATTTGCCGAGCACACTGTCACAAGAACGACGTACCTAGACATGTTGAAGATATTTTCTTTTTCCCCAACTGAAGAACAAGATAGTGCGCCGTCTCACTGATCGTTGGATGAAAGGAAATCTCTAAAACGAACATTTGAAGGACTCTGGATTGAACGTGGTTGACACGTAAATTGGTCTCCACGTCGAATTTTTTTCCTCTGGGGCTATGGGAAGGACAGGATGTTCGCCACTGCAGTGTGGGACTTTCAAGACAGCCGTACTCGGATTGTGGAGTTCATCGGTATCATCCTTCGACGCATGTTGCAGGAGACATAGATGGATATTCTTTGTGTCATCGCAGAGGCTAAGTTGTCAGTTGGTTTCTATTTGATGTACCGGTAATTTTTGTTTGTTAAATTAACCTCTCATACAACTACATATTTCCTCTTCCTATTGGCTTCTGTCTTTTCTGGATTTACAGGTAATTTTATTTCTAAGTGAGTTTTTATTGCTGCTGTTCTCTTTGACTCTGGCGTATAAGCTGATGAAATTCAAACTCCTATTGTGCAAAGACCGATGACCGTAGTTGGTACCACTGACGTGAATGATACAAAAGCATTTTTACTTTATTTAGTGGTTAAATTACTTGTCAAAGAGTTATGGTTCAAAGAGCGACCCAACATGCTGGAAATGGTAGAACAGTTTCAAAGCCAAGCAATACGTTTCTGCTGCTACTCATATGCCAGAAGGAAATATGGCCCAAGTGGTTCACATTTTACAAGCTGTACATAACATCATTGCTTTGAAGTATAACTGTATCCTGTGAAACACATTATTCCTCAAGATACGTTTTGACTGTTCATGATGTACACGTTGTACAATAATGACATAAAAAGTTATATAGCAACACAAAACCGTACCATGTTAGAATTAGAGGGCTGTAGTATCGCCACACATCTTGCTTATTTTTTTCTAGGAGACGTCAAGATGGACATTAACTATTGAAGAAAAGGTATTTATCTACAACAGGAGTTCATAAAATTTTGTTATGTGCTGTCTGTTAACCTGCAACCGTCGTCATCTTTAATGAAAAAAATGTTTTTATTGTGTTTAAGGGCAGCCATAATAAATAGGTACTCGCTATTTAAATACGTTTAGTCTACTAAGGTATGACGAACTCTTTGGGATGTTACTCGCATGGCAGCCATTAAACACACTCGAAACGTATGTAAATATTCTGCTACTCAATTCCTTCCATAAGATACTTTTCTCGCCCTTGCTGCTCCTCAAAAACATGTTTGGGGAATGTTATTTCTAGTTTAATAACTTAATTGGAACTTCATTAACTTTTTATTTTACAATATAACTTACCTGAAACCGACGTCCTCTTGAGCTGAGATGATGCTCTTCAAGAGCACTGGTTCACTCTGAGACAGCAATAATTTTTCGATCATTTGGAAACAGGAGCCACTGCAGTGATTAAAATAGCTTGAGTACGTTTTGTTGCGCTAAAAAAAAATCGTGACTCGCAGTAGTGAGACCTGGTGTTATAACGATGATAAGTTTTGAGTATTTCCAGCGTAGCTGTGGGATTTAAGCACAAGATCTGATTTTAGTTACAAATTTCTGGTGTTATTTCCTATCTAACGAGGCATTTACTATCGTCCTAAGTTCCAGTTGACTGCAGTTGAGAATCTTCTTGTATAGTTGACTTAGTGCTTTAAATAGCTAAACCACTACATGAGTAACGTTTTCATAAGTAATTTGAGGTGAATGTTGGCGTAGTTCCTTAAACAAGATTACACCCCATGTCCTCCTCAAATCGTGTCACAATCAAGCTTGTTGTCAGCCTCTAATGGCAGCCGCGAGCCACCAGATTCTAATCTTGATGCAGGTTGTTTTCGTGTCCATTTTTAACAATGCTGGGTGGTTCTGTTCAAAATTGACCATGGCGCTACTACTTCCTAGAATGCATCAATATATAATGATATGATTGTCTTGATCGGTTCATCCAGCGACAGTAAACGTAACTTGTACTTTGCAACGATGGACGTTAAACATTTATATGTTATTGGGTTCCTTATCAAGTATGTTTAAAGAGATTTTTAGCACACTATGAGACAACTAGTGTCAAAATAATTTATTTGAGGATATAACACCAATTTCTGCTGCGATCATAATATTTGGGTTTATATTATATCGGTTACGTTACTCATTTGATTACAACGGTATAAAGCTGTGTGTTCTTGCACAATTATATTACTGGCAGGAGAAGTTGCTAAAGCTGTGTCAGTGATACTCAAGATGAGGTCTGTGAATTGCTTCGCCACACAAAACATAATAAACACGTTACAATTAATATAGAAAAATTAGTCGATTTGTAATGCCTTTATTAACAAAAAGTACTTAATCCCAGCAATATTACATGTGAATACAAAAAATAACATTCTCATTAATATTTATTCTGGATTATTAAATATATTTCTCATTAGCTAAATGAAATGTGGCTATTTCCGTTAGTCTCGCAATACAGGATTCGCCGGAAAGCAATTTAATGTCAGACAAGTATTATAAATACTTTATTATTTGTAACAACTTATATACAAAGTTCAAATGCTATGTGTATGGTCACAAATCTAGGTTATACGCTCTCCGTTTTCGAATACCCGGTCATGGTCAGGTATGTTCATTAACTGTTATCTTCCTCCAGGCGTGGCTGTGTCGCCCGGCGATTCTGAAACAGAGATGGTGGCCAGTAGTCAACACGTGCTTATGATTTGCCACAACGAAGGTAGTAATGAGGCGGGCACTTATCACTAACCGTGCAGCTCGGATAAAAATTCACTAAAATTGCAGTAAGTGCGAACTAGATATTGTAACCACAAAATATGCAACTACCGTCCAGTTCGACACAACTACATGATCGAAACTAGCAAAGTTCATATCCTTTTTTTCGTAACTTCACAGAATATTTAAAGACAATCCAACTACCGACCAGTTAGAAACAAATCAAGGAACTAAACTTCCAAAATTCAAATCTTCTTTCCTTAACTTTACGGGATATTTAAGGGCAATTCTGACATGGTAAGCACACAGAGGGAAAAAATTAAGATATTCAAGGCTTATATTTTATTAATGCATGTGCTTAAGATAAGGAGCTACGAAATCGTTATTCCAGGACGGTCACAGAGAAAAATTATTTTGGTGAAAACAAACTGTTGCATAAATCTATCACAGAAATCGTTCTACATACACTCCAACAGAATGATATGGAATTAGGTAGATGTGATATACATGTACAGAGAAAGAAATGATTGCAATTTCAGAAAAAAAATGATTTATTCAGGAGAAAGAGCTTCTCAAATTAAGTAAATAACGCTTTTGTCCACCTCTGGCCCTTACGCAAACAGTTATTCGGTTAGGTATTGACTGATCGAGTTGTTGTTTGTCCTGAGCGATATCTTACCAAATACTGTCCAAACTGGCGCGTCAGATCGTCAAAATCGCGACCTGCTTGGATTGCCCTGCCCACGATGCTCCAAACGTTCTCAAATAGAGAGAAATCCGGTGACTCTGATAGAAACTCTCGCCGAGTGCGGGCATCATCTTGCTGAAGTGCAAGGTGAGGATGGCTTGCCGTCAAGGGCAACAAAAGAGGTATACCTTCGGGATACCGCTGTGCTGTAAGGGGGCCGCGGATGACGACCAAAGAGGTCCTGTTATGAAATGAAATACTAGTCACTACCATCACTCCTGAGGGCGGGTCGTCATCAGGTCGGAATCCCACAGCTGTTCGGGGAGTCCCCAGGCACGTCTTCATTGGTCATTTTTGGCTCAGTCCGACACGGAACTCATCAATGAAGACAATTTTACTCCATTCAATGAGATTCCAGGTTGGAGACGCCCCATACAACGGTGGGTGACCAGCCTGATAGTCGCCCACCACACATACCTAAACCCAGGAGTGACGGTTAGGGGTACCATTTCATTTCAATAGCAGGCTCCCTTTGGTTATCATCCACGGTTCCTTAACAGCATAGCGGAATGTCTAGATATTCCACGCTCAGTAATGCGGCCTATCATGCAAAGACATCCAGGGCTAGCTTATTAGCTAGATTGTACCCGCCCGCACAAGGCGAGATTTTCTATTGGTTTGTCTTCGTGCTTGCCAACAAGGTCGCCAGATCTCTCCCACAGCGGAGGGCATTTGACACATTATGGGCACGGCCCTCCAATCAGGTCGGGATTTTGGCAATCTAACTCACCAAATGGACAGAATTTGCCACGATATCCCTCAGAAAGACATGCAACTCTATCAATAAATTCCGAGACAAATAACTACTTGCTTAACGGCGAAAGGTGGACCAATGCGCCAGCCATTGTGGCCGAGCGGTTTTAGGTGCTTCAGTCCGAAACCACGCGGCTGCTACGGTCGCAGATTCGAATCCTACCTCGGGCATGGATGTGTGTGATGTCCTTAGGTTAGTTACGTTTAAGTAGTTCTAAGTCTAGGGGACTGATGACTTCAGATGTTAAGTCCCATAGTGCTTAGAGCCATTTGGACCATGTTTTTTTTTTTTTTTTTTACTTGCGTTATTGACTTTCTCAAATTGTGAAGCTCTTTTCCTTGAATTAACATGCATTTTTTCAGAATAAAATTCAGTCGTCTGTTGCAAATATATTTTTATTATCCTTTACCTGTTTCGGCAAATTAGTCATCTTCAGAAAACAACAAAACTAGGTATATTACAAACTTTTAGATCTTGGCTATACACTTATATGACATTTAAGAAGTATATTACAGAAACTTACTTATTATTGTATTTGCAACGGACGAGTGAATTTTATTCTAAAAAATTTATACTACAGCAGCTGGAAAATAGAGCTATGAATAAATTAATTTTTCTAAATTTGTAGTCATTTCTTTGTTTGAATATGTACAATAAATCTACCGATTTCCGTTCCATGGGTATAATTCCTTCGTGCTGCGTGCATCAAATGTCTAGTTATAGTTCTTGAAAGCTTATCGATGGAGGACTGTAATAAATCTGCGACTGTTCAAACTCAGTGCATTGAAGTAAGATTGTTACTGAAGATACGTTGTGGGATCAGCGGAACGTCTTCCCGCGTTTCGAAATGAATGAACGTAAGAGCAAAATTGACTGAGGTGCTTCTGGTGAATTAAACGATGTTGAAAACTATATCTTCTGTGTGTTTGAAAACATTTATAATTAGTATCCATTAGCCAGTTCTGACTCGTCCTTCTGAGACACGGCGTTTTACGGCGAAACCATTCAGAAGTCGATAGCAACTCAACGAGTAGGTGGGCGAGGGGAAAATAAACTGTACTAGTGGCCCAGCCAGTCTGATATTTATTCCGAGTTTTTCATTTATATATATATATATATATATATATATATATATATATATATATATATATATATATATAAATTCAGGTGTAAAAGTAGGATGAAGCAAATAGCTTGGTGGAATGACTTAGTCAAGGCAGCCCGTAAAAGGAAAAAGAAGGCGTATCAAAAATGGCTACATACTAGAGCTCAGGTAGACGGAGAAAGTTATGTTGAAGAAAGAAACAAAGCCAAACAGATAATTGCAGCATCGAAGAAGAAATCTTGGGAAGACTTTGGAAACAGGTTGGAGACTATGGGTCAAGCTGCTAGAAAACCATTCTGGAGTGTAATTAGCAGTCTTCGAAAGGGAGGTAAGAAGGAAATGACAAGTATTTTGGACAGGTCAGAAGATCTGCTGGTGAATCCTGTGGATGCCTTGGGCAGATGGAGGACATATTTTGAAGAGTTGCTCAGTAATGTCTCAGATTTCGAGGTAGAATGGGATAGGAATGATGATGGAAATAGGATCACATTTGAGGAAGTGGAGAAAATGGTCAATAGATTGCAGTGCAATAAAGCAAGTGGGGGTCTGAGCACTATGGGACTTAACATCTTAGGTTATCAGTCCCCTAGAACTTAGAGCTACTTAAACCTAACTAATCGAAGGACATCACACAACACCCAGCCATCACGAGGCAGAGAAAATCCCTGACCCCGCCGGGAATCGAACCCGGGAACCCGGGCGTGGGAAGTGAGAACGCTACCGCACGACCACGAGTTGTGGGCGCAATAAAGCAGCTGGGGTGGATGAAATTAAGTCGGAACTCATCAAATACAGTGGAATGTCAGGTCTTAAATGGCTACACAGGATAATTGAAATGGCCTGGGAGTCGGGACAGCTTCCATCAGACTGGACAAAAGCAGCAATCACACCAAACTTTAAACATGGAAACAGAAAAGATTGTAACAACTACAGAGGTATCTCTTTAATCAGCGTTATGGGTAAAATCTTCTCAGGTATTGTTGAAAGGAAAGTGCGAGTATTATTTGAGGACCAATTGGATGAAAATCAGTGTGGGTTTAGGCCTCTTAGAGGTTGTCAGGACCAGATCTTTAGCTTACGGCAAATAATGGAGAAGTGTTATGAGTGGAACAGGGAACTGCATCTATGCTTTATAGATATAGAAAAGGCATATGACCGGGTTCCTAGGAGGAAGTTATTGTCTGTGCTACGAGATTATGGAATAGGAGGCAAACTTTTGCAAGCAATTAAAGGTCTTTACATGGATAGTCAGGAATCAGTTAGAGTTGACGGTAAATTGAGTTCATGGTTAAGAGTAGTTTCAGGGGTAAGACAAGGTTGCAACCTGTCTCCACTGTTGTTCATATTACTTACGGATCATATGTTGAAAACAATAGACTGGCTGCGTGAGATCAAGATATGTGAACACAAAATAAGCAGTCTTGCATATGCGGATGACTTAGTTGTGATGGACGATTCGAGTGAAAGTTTGCAAAGTAATATTTCAGAGCTAGGTCAGAAATGTACGGACTATGGTATGAAGCTTAGCATCTCAAAAACGAAAGTAATGTCAGTGGGAAAGAAATACGGATTGAGTGCCAAATAGGAGGAACAAAGAACAGGTGGACGGTACTTAGGATGCATATTCTCACAGGATGGCAACATAGTGAAAGAACTGGAAGCGAGGTGTAACAAAGCTAATGCAGTGAGCGCTCAGCTACGATCTACTCTCATCTGGGAGAAGGAAATCAGTACCACGACTAAGTTATCTGTGCACCGCTCAATCTTTCGACCAACTTTGTTGTATGGGAGCGAAAGCTGGGTGGATTCAGGTTACCTTATCAACAAGGTTGACGTTACGGATATGAAAGTAGCTAGGATGATTGCAGGTACTAGTAGATGGGAATAATGGCAGGAGGGTGTCCACAATGAGGAAATCAAAGAAAAACTGAGCATGAACTCTATACATGTAGCAGTCAGGATGAAGAGGCTTAGATGGTGGGGTCATGTTACACGCATGGGAGAAGCAAGGTTACCCAAGAGACTCATGGGTTCAGCAGTAGAGGGTAGGAGGAGTAGGGGCAGACCAAGGAGAAGGTACCTGGATTCGGTTAAGAATGATTTTGAAGTAATAGGTTTAACATCAGAAGAGGCACCAATGTTAGCACTGAATGGGGGATCATGGAGGAATTTTATAAGGGGGGTTATGCTCCAGACTGAACGTTGAAAGGCATAATCAGTCTTAAATGATGATGATGATGAGTGTTGAGGTATGACTCATAGACGACTACGAGCCAAGTAAGGTGGTCGTCTAAACGTGAAATCCTGTCGGTATGCTCTCATACCCTCTAGCCGCTCGCTTTATCCTGCAAATAATGATCATGGGAGAAGAATCACGAGTTTTCTGGCACCAGCTCCCAGATAGCTAGGGCGTATTATCTTCAGGAGACAGTCGGAGTATTCCAACATATGCGGAGCGGTCGATATCGTCGAAGCAGTCGTGTGCTGGAGGAAATCTGTACAGAGTGTCTTTTCAAAGATTAGATGCGCTTCTTGGTGGGACATCGCTCCCTGTTGTGGCCGAGAGAGAGGCTTTTATAGGGTGGTAAAAATAAAAGTAAACAGAACGAGTGGATACGACTGGACCTGAATGTATGCATATAACCACATCAACACGAATTTCTAACAGGATAAGAGCAACTGACCATACAGCCGGCTGAATCTTGGAACACATTTACACAATCTTCGCGCCTGATAAAGTTGTTAGCAAAGGTCAGTTACCTGGCCGCTATAGTCACCTGGTCTATCAGTGAGCGATTACTTTGTGTTGGGAGCAGTCAAGCCTAAGGTGTATCGCAGCAACACTAATAGTCTTCAAGAACTGCAGCAGAACATTTCGGATGAGGCTTCAGTAATTCCAGCGGTCCGGCTTCGTTCCGTCTTCAGCAACTTGCTGACCCGGGCCCATAAGTGCCAAGAAATGTATGGTGGTCACTTTCAACATTTGATGTAGTCTGGTTAGTACTGTATTTCCTTTCTTCTGTCGCGGCTTTTTTTTAACTCTCTTCTGAGGGCAACTTTTGTTTTCTCCACCCTGTACCTGAGGCCCCTGTTTCTGGTGCGTTTCCTGCAGGCCAGACCTTGCTGTGTACTGCGAGAAGCGCTTTAAGAAGGAAGTGAGCCAGAGTGCGTTAACATTGCACACGAGACCGACAGCTATGAAATCGTTATTCCCAGAGAGTCATGAAGGGAAACTGTTTTGGTGAACCTTATATTAATCATTGTCGTTTGGGTTCCCAACAACGGTTAGCATTGAACTTCAGTTTATTGCCGTCACCCACTGTGTGTTTGTTTTCACCAGTGTCATTTATTCAGAGTGATAATACGTACTGATATCCCTATGAGTCGCATGATAACTTTTAAATATTGTGTTTCTTTCGTTTTTTATTATTACCTCAAATCTGGTCCTCTTTTAATACAGATACTGTTTGTAGTGCTTAAGCCATGTTGATTTCGGGAGTGCCAAAGCACTCCCCGGCATCTTACCTTTTCCCAATTCTTACTCACAATCACTAACTTAACAACTCGTGATATCCCATGACTGGCTGTCGCCTTGCAAGCCAACCTCGGTGCTCCGAGACGTACTCCGTATAAAGAATTAACGTCCTTTTTATTCAGGAAAACGCATGTCATATGATATAACGCCCCAGTAATTGATGGCCACACTGTGTCTAAATTGACCAGGCTCACCCTGCACCTCTACAAAACAAATGGATCACTGGAGTCTGGAAATGAAGAAGCAATTACGAATTTAAATAAAATAAAATAAAGCTGGGCAGGATGTGTTGCCAGGCTAAAGGATGTTGGATGGACCAAAGAAATAGTTTCATGGACTTCATGAGATAAGAAAAAAGTAAGTTACTGATGCAATGGAAGGTTGGTTGGTTCAAATGTCTCTGAGCACTATGAGACTTAACATCTGAGGTGATCAATCCCCTAGAACTTAGAACTACTTAAACCTAACTAACCTAAGCACATCACTCACATCCATGCCCGAGGCAGGATACGAACCTGCAACCGTAGCAGTAGCGCGGTTCCGAACTGAGCGCCTGGAACCACTAGACCACTGCGGCCGGCAATGGAAGGTTGGCAGATGGTATTAGGAAACAAGCAGGAAGAACTTGGATACGAGTAGAAAAATACCGTAGCGCACATTAAAGTTTGTAAGGGGCCCTCATCCATCAGTGCCTCATATTAACAGCCTGTCTGGTAAATACACACAAAAAATCGTCAGGTAAGAGTGAGAAACCGTGGCCTGGTCAGGTGAGTCTTGATTGCGGTTGTAAGAGCTGATGGCAGGGTTAAAGTGTGGCGCAGACCCCACGAAGCCATAAGCCGAAGTTGTCAACAAGGAAATGTGCAAACTGGTGATCGCTCCTACGTGGCTTCTTAGTGGTGTTGAACTCATTCATTCTCTCTCTCTCTCTCTCTCTCTCTCTCTCTCTCTCTCTCTCGCTCTCTCTCTCTCTCTCTCTCTCTCTCTCACACACACACACACACACACACACACACACACACACGAAGACAGAGAGAGAGAGACAAGTACACGGTTGTAAAACAAATTTTTAAACCGTTTTATAAACTATGAGTCCCGTAAAAAGGTCGATAATAACTCTGCTTAAAAAGTGAAGCTGCGATCGTGAATATGTTCACAGAGTTTATTTATGAAGTCTTCGAGCCACTCACTTATCTGGAAACCTTTTCCATATGCTCGAACTTTAGTTAACAGTCTGCAGTGTAGCATTGTGTCAAACCGTTTCAGAACTCTAGGAGTATGGAATTCGCCTGTTTCTGTTCTTTCTTAGTTCGTAGGACATCATGTGAGTTTCGTACGAGCGATGCTTTCTAAGACAGTGTTGTTTTGCGGACAGGAGGTTTTACGTCTTACGGAACTATGCTATAATCGAACTGTGAATATTTTCAAGTCTTCTGCGATAAACCTATTTTTAGGGTTTGATCTGTTCTTTTACCCTTCTAATATACAGGAGTCACCTGCGCTTTTCTGCAGCCGCTAGGGACTTAGCGATGGGTGAGAGATTTACGATAAATGCACGCTAAATAAAGGGTGAATGCCGTAGAGCACTATTTGAGAAACTGGGTTGGGATTCCGTACGGATCCGGTGACTTGCTTGTTTTCAAAGGTTTCGTTGCTTCTCTGCACCATGGTTGACTATTATTGTCCCCCATACAGGAATCTGTGCGACGGTCAAGTCACAGTGTGTTTGCACAATCCTCCTGCTTGAACTATTTCTTAAATGCGAAGTTGAGACCTTCAGCTTTCGTTTTACTATCGTCTGTTGCAGCAGAAGAAAATCGTACCCGTTGTGCAGAAGTAGTGTCTTTGACTAGTAATCAAACCGTCCTGGGCCCCGGGTTCGAAGGTGCACAACTTAAATTTTGAATAAAAACCATCAACAATTGTGGCTGAAACTTTGGGAATAAGAAGCCACCGTCGTTCTGCCACCGGACTTGCCAAAGACCGGGATTGTTCCTTTGAAAGGGCTCGGCCAACATTCTTCCCCATTCTTCCCTAATGCGATGGGACGCAATAAAGAATTCGACGCAGTAAAGAACTTTTGACTAGGAGTTTTCTATGTTTAGGGTAAGCTGTCATTCATCAACCCAACTAAAAATTTCATGGAAGCATATTGCATCCTCCTAAAGTAACCCAACGACGACACCTCCGTACACCACAACACCACTAGCAAACAGCCAGAGAGTGTTGCTAAACCTGTCACTCACATTATTTATCGATATAGAGAACAAGAACAGTCCTGTCACCTTTCCCTGGGACATTTCTGACGATATTCCCGATCCTCGTGAAGTTCCGCCACCTAGGACAATGTGTACTGGTTCCTATAATACAAGATGTCCCCGAGCCAGTCAAATATCTGGCAACTCAATTAATATGTTCTGTCCCTCGTTGACAGCCTGCAGAGGGACGCCGTGTCAAACGCTTCCCGAAAATCTAGGAATACGGAATCTGCTCGATCAGGGGGTTAAAGGAGTCCTCTGGATTGGCACGATATTTCAGTAACGTAACCACCTCTTCCTCGGTGTGACGTGCTATTTCAATGGGTGTGAACGATTGGGAGAGATATATAAGTAGTCTAGAAAATGACATTCATCGACAACAATCAGAAACCTATAAAGAAATAAAAGCCAAGGAAAACATACATCAAACATCAACACAATCAACGAAAAACGATGGGTGGAACAACATAAGAAGTTGTGGTTTAATCAAACAAGCAAAACAAGCAGAAATATAGCTGTACTAACATTAGCAGAATAAGACGAAGTTTTAAAAACAATGAAAAACAGACAGAAATCTGTACAAGACGGCATTAACATGTAATTATTGCAGCGGAATTCTCCTTAAACTAAGGATTTTTACATTTCCTAAATTCGTGATTTGAGAAAACGAGAATACCAGAAATCTCGGCAACAGCTGTTGTTCACTCAATTTTAAGAAATAAGATCGAAAATACTGCAATAAATACAGTGGAATACGTGTATTAACAGGTGGTTACAAAGTATGTGCAAATTTTAACGCTACAGTTAAGATGAATAGCAGAACAACTTTAATTGCATACTAGAGTGGATTTAGATTCGAACGAACAACCATGGATAACATAATCACTGCGGAGATCATGACAAATAAAAGAATTTAATAATGAGAGAACATAGCTATCATCGCGTATGTCAAGGCGCCTGACATACTAAACAGGACCAAAATTTGAGCAGTATCATAAGTAACTGGAATACTGCGACTCTTGATATGTGTTACAAAAAGCTTATACAATGAATCTAAATTTGTATTATAAATAGGAACAAAATTAGTAAAAATGTCGTTGCAACTGATCACGGAGTTAATCAAGGTTGCAGTCTTTCCTAAATTTTGTTCAATTTATGTATAAATGACTTGATTAAACAGTAAAATGAGGAAACCAAAACAACAGAGGAATGAAGAGGATAACGACCTTTATATCAAAATATTTATTAATGCTGACGTCCAGACTATAATAACCACTTTACAAGAAGAATTACTAGGAAAAATTAAGCCAAATTGGTCAGAACTATCATTTCAGAGAATCTACAGAAAATACAAAACTAATGGCACTCTGAGGAAAAAACAGGTGCTATCAAAACTAGAGATATAAAACAAAATAATTAACAAGTAAGTCATGTTAATGGAGGTACCACATTTCTCCTGATAACGATAAAAATATAAGGAAGAAACAGCAAACTTTAAGGATGTATCTGGAACAATAAAAAGAATATTTAACAAAATGACAGCTGAACAATTCTCGAAGCTGTTCCATATGGTCTTTAGTATAAAACCAGGAAAGGAAAACATTGGGGACTGTTTAATGTCTTCGTTGTACCAAACAACTTACATCAGACTTTAAATACACCACAAATGTCTATGGGCGTTCTGTTGATGATGGAATTTCAAAATTAGGCTTTTCCATTACTTTCGGCTATTCCAACTCTTTGTAACGCATCTTTAAAGCTTCAAAAATCACTTAATCATCTGGAAACATCAATATCAGAACAAAAATCTATATATTCAAGTCGTCAAAATCTAACTGCAATAGTTCTCTCTTACGTTTTCGGATGGTGCGTCATCCTATGAAGTAAATAAAACTAGTGACATTGTTTTCACTCTCGTGTTTATGAATTCTGAAATGATTTCTGCTCGATTTTTCTTGGCACATATTTGGCTTTTATTGTAGACATATTTCAGTGTCCCCGTAAGATGCTTGGAGCTTCGTCTTCTACCGATGACCTTCCAGAGCTTTCTTCTCAGTATTCTATCGACAGCCTGAATACAATCAACAAATATAAGTTCAGCTGTACCACAATCTCATTTGCTTGAATATATGCTTTATAACGAAACTGCAGTCGCTCTAAGAACTGTTACTGAATCGGCTTTACTGTTCAATCATGATTTTTCTCGATGAGTGTTCGGAGGTGAGTGATGAGTGTCGCAGTGTAAAGCTGAAATTCAGTGTGGAAGCTTCGATTTGGCATGACGAAAGTTAATTTTCTGCAGCTACTGAAACATTCCATTCGTTTCTTGTATATTGTAACTAGTGCACCTTTTTCCACTAGATTTGGATCTTCCTACGGCTCCAGTACCGATTGAAGTTTTCCATCTACGTAATTTTCTAGTAGATTAAAACTGTATGGGTGGCCAGTACTGGAACATGGAACATTGCCTACTGCGTGTGTTGGTCTCACTGACTGAGCTATAGTGGCACGTCTTGGGCCAATCTCTCGCGCCTCTTGGTTGTTCTTTTTAAAGGACTGTAGCTGTGTCCGGGAAGCTTAGTCGGTAAAAGTACTGCACGAGAAAGGCAAGGTTCCCCTTTCGAGTCCTGGTTCGGCACGCATTTCTAATTTGTGTGGATGCATACTCATCCGACGTATACTGCTGTTGTGTACCTCTCGGGTCTCCACCCTCGCGTCTTTCGAAGACTGTCATACTCATCACGTTCTTGCGAATTGTCAAATATTTATGAATGTGGCCAGCAACTAATCATTTGCATTTGGCCGCAAATCCTCCGAGGAACCAAGGACCTTAGCGAGGTGGTGTTTCTTGTGTGCGTGAGCGATGCAGACAGCTATATTGCAGGTGCAATCTCAACAGAGAGGTGTCTGTGGAGAGGCCGCAATAAACCGGGTTTCTTGAAGAGGAGCAGCAGCCTTTCCATTAGTTGCAGCGGCAGCGGCTTGGATGACAGTCTGATCTGCCTTGTAGTCTTAGCCAACAAGGTCTCCCTGTGCTGGAACTGCAAACAGCTGAAGGCAAGGGGAAACCATAGCACTTTTCTTTCGTGGGGGCATGCATAAAGGTTCTGAACGCTCAGTTTTATCATAGCCAACACTTGGTTTAAGCTGAAGTGGCCGAGCGTTTCTAGGCGCTACAGTCTGAAGCCACGTGACCGCTACGGCCGCAGGTTCGAATCTTGCCTCGGGCGTGGATGTGTGTGATGTCCTTAGGTTAGTTAGGTTTAAGTAGTTCTAAGTTCTAGGGGACTGATGACCTCAGAAGTTAAGTCCCATAGTGCTCAGAGACATTGGAACCATTTTTGAACTTGGTTTAAGATTCATGCAAGAAGACTGCATTCGTGAAAGAGACCTAGAGACACTGGGAGGTTTCCGACTGATTATACACAACCGGGAAAGAATATAGTACACCTGGAAAGCTGAGGTCGATTTTGTTCGTCGGCGGCGTATGTCATCTGAGGGCGGGGTGGGGTGGGGGTGGGAGGGGGGTGCGGGGATAGTAAATGTATTGATAATGGTTTCAACTTCCTCCGCCTTCAGAAACCGTACTGACGTAACTATCAGTCGGGCCGTGTGTGTGTGGCCTTTAATAGGGAGTGCTCACAGCCAGAGGGCTCAATATGGTGAAAACGTGTGTAGCATGCAAGCAACGTTGCAACGGAGACGTGCCCGTGCTGGGAGAGTTTGAAAGCGATCAAATTGTGGCTTTCTGGGTGGCAGGATGACCCTTTTCCGAGAACTGCACACATTTTGTATGTGCTGCGTCAATTGTGCAGCTATGCTGGTATCCGTTGTCGATTGGGGATGCTCACAGGCGTAGATGAGGATCTGGGCTTCTACATAGCACAGACACCCCCCACCCCCCAGGATCATCGTATTGTAGGGGCAGCAGTGACTGATCGTACAGCTACCACAGATAAAAGGACTTGTGAGCCAAGAAGTGTCAACACAAACTGTTATTAGCAGTGGGACTATGGGCAACACACCACATCTTCAACGTGCACGCACGACTGGTGCCGTCAGAAGATCACTTGGAATCGCGGACGGTGGTCTTCAGAAATGAAATCAGGTTCTGCTGGCACGCAAGTGCTGATCGTTTGCAGGTACGTGAGCCCTTTCTCATAGAGTGCACACTCCAAGGCCTTATCGACTCCGGTGCGAAAAGCTACACATCTCGTTCACCATCGGTGTTTCTGGAGGGGAGAATTACGTGAACAGGTCGAGCAGGAGTGGAATAACGTATCCAAGGATATTATTCGCCATTGATTGTGTGCCAGAGTCAACCCCTGCATTGTGGCCAGTGGAGGCTACACCACATACAATATGCATGTAAGATGCACTACTGGGGGCAATATGGGTCGATGTTGTTATCAGTACCACTATTATTATTATTATTATTATTATTATTATTATTATTATTATTATTATCCCTGTGTGTCCTTTTGTAATACCTTTGTTATGTGTTGTTCTCGGTCATATGTAAGAAATGGCCAAAGGCCTTAATCTGGTCAAGATAAGTAAGCAACAAGTAAGTCAGTAGCTAAGAACAGAAGCATTTGAAATCTGATGTTACAAAGGAATGCTGAAGATTAGGTGAGTAGATCGAATAACTGATGAGAAAGTACTGAATCGAATTGGGGAGAAAAGGAAATTTATGGTAGAAGAAGGGATCAGTTGATACGACACATCCTGAGGTATCAAAAAAACTCTGGAAATTGTAATGGAAGGAAGTGTGGAGGTAAAAACTGTAGAGGGAGACCGAAATTTGAATACAGTGACACCTTCAAATGCATGTCAGTTGTGGTAGCTATACAGAGATGAAGAAAAATTCTACAGTTTAGAATAGCATGCAGAGCTTCATCTGACCAATCGCAACAACAACAACAGGGTAAATGTACAACCCGACCGCGATATTACTGAACTTGGCATTCCGTGGCCGTTAACGGAAACACGCGGTGACGTTACAGTAAACAAGAACAATGGTTCCAGAATGAAATTTTCACTTTGCAGCGGAGTGTGCGCTGCTATGAAACTTCCTGGCGGATTAAAACTGTGTTCCGGACCGAGAATTGAACTCGGGAACTTTGCCTGTCGCAGAGCACTTGCCCGCGAAAGACAAAGGTCCCGAGTTCAAGTCTCGGTCCGGAACACAGTTTTAATGCGCCAGGAAGTTTCATAGCAGCGCACACTCCGCTGCAAAGTGAAAATTTCATTCTGGAAACATCCCCCAGACTGTGGCAAAGCCATGTCTCCGAAATATCCTTTCTTTCAGGACTGGTAGTTCTGCAAGTTTCGCATGAGAGCTTCTGTCAAGTTTGGAAGGTAGTAGACGAGATGCTGGCGGAAGTAAAGCTGAGACGACGGGTCGTGAGTCGTGCTTGAGTTGCTCAGATGGCAGAGCACTTTTGAACGAAAGGCAAAGGCAAAGGTCCCGAGTTCAAGTCTCGGTCCGGCATACAGTTTTAATCTGCGAGGAAGTTTCAAGTACAGTGATGACTAAGGAGAACTCTTCGCATTGTGGGTGATTTCGAGACAGCTGGCATATGCTATCAGGTGTCCAGAGTGTCCTAGTGAAATAACACTTTAGAAAATTATGATAAACCGACGGGAGCGGCCTTTCTCCCAGGTACAATAATATTGTGTTCTATAATGGTGCCATATCAAACGCTCAGAGGAACGCATCACGTGTTTGCTGCTGGGACCGCAGAGAAATAACCAATCAAGACCAAGGACGAGCTTAGTCCGGCGTGGAACCCCGCGTTGTTGGTAACAAGGCGAGAGCGCGCCAACTAGTGTGCAGCATGCAAGGCACACCCAAAATGTCCACGGAAAGCTTTGAGTGTAGCCCTCTTCCCATCCGCCACAGCCACCACTGCACCTCACACTGCACTCGACACTTAGCCAAAAGATGAATATGAAACATCTCGGTATCTTAACTCTGGCATCTGGATGGAAACCCGAGGGCTTTTCGCCAGTTTTAATCTGCCAGTAATTTTCAAAAGAGCATACACTCCCTTGTTCAGAGGTGTTTATTCCTTTTTTTTAGTCATCAGTCTACTGACTGGTTTGATGCGGCCCGCCACGAATTCCTTTCCTGTGATAACCTCTTCATCTCAGAGTAGCACTTGCAACCTACGTCCTCAATTATTTGATGGATGTATTCCAATCTCTGTCTTCCTCTACAGTTTTTGCCCTCTACAGCTCCCTCTAGTACCATGGAAGTCATTCCCTCATGTCTTAGCAGATGTCCTATCATCCTCTCCCTTCTCCTTATCAGTGTTTTCCACATATTCCTTTCCTCTCCGATTCTGCGTAGAATCTCTTCATTCCTTACCCTATCAGTCCACCTAATATTCAACATTCGTCTATAGCACCACATCTCAAATGCTTCGATTCTCTTCTGTTCCGGTTTTCCCACAGTCCATGTTTCATTACCATACAATGCTGTACTCCAGACGTACATCCTCAGAAATTTCTTCCTCAAATTAAGGCCGGTATTTGATATTAGTAGACTTCTCTTGGCCAGAAATGCCTTTTTTGCCATAGTGAGTCTGCTTTTGATGTCCTCCTTGCTAAGTCCATCATCGGTTATTTTACTGCCTAGGTAGCAGAATTCCTTAACTTCATTGACTTTGTGACCATCAATCCTCATGTGAAGTTTATCGCTGCTCTCATTTCTACTACTTCTCATTAACTTTGTCTTTCTCCGACTTACTCTCAGACCATACTGTGTACTCATTAGACTGTTCATTACATTCAGCAGATCATTTAATTCTTCTACACTTTCACTCAGGATAGCAATGTCATAAGCGAATCGTATCATTGATATCCTTTCACCTTGTATTTTAATTCCACTCCTGAACCTTTCTTTTATTTCCATCATTGCTTCCTCGATGTACAGATTGAAGAGTAGGGGCGAAAGGCTACAGCCTTGTCTTACACCCTTCTTAATACGAGCACTTCGTTCTTGATCGTCCACTCTTATTATTCCCTCTTGGTTGTTGTACATATTGTATATGACCCGTCTCTCTCTATAGCTTACCCCTACTTTTTTCAGAATCTCGAATAGCTTGCACCATTTTCTATTGTCGAACGCTTTTACCAGGTGTCTTGATTTTTCTTTAGCCTTGCTTCCATTATTAGCCGTAACGTCAGAATTGCCTCTCTCGTGCCTTTACTTTTCCTAAAGCCAAACTGATCGTCACCTAGCACATTCTCAATTTTCTTTTCCATTCTTCTGTATATTATTCTTGTAAGCAGCTTCGATGCATGAGCTGTTAAGCTGATTGTGCGATAATTCTCGCACTTGTCAGCTCTTGCCGTCTTTGGAATTGTGTGGATGATGCTTTTCCGAAAGTCAGATGGTTTATTCCTACAAATCCAAATAGAGGAGATTTTGTATTGCGTCTTTTGTTATTTTATTCTACACCGTATAATATAATCAGTAAAGGAACGGAGCTTCCTTTTTTTGTCTAAGACTCTACGCAAGTGGTAGGTTCAAAATGAAACTTTTTTGCAGTTTGCCCTTATGAGTGACAAGCTCAAATGGAGCGTGGTATCAGTGGAGGGACCTCGACGCATGTTCGCTCACAAATGCGGTTGCTAGTAGCTGTAGTGCTAGGAATTCATTGTACAGGTACTACTCGCCGTGTTGACATAACAGACCAACCTAAACGTACAAATCGCTGCTGTCGTATAAGCAGGACAATCGTCTCCTCCTCATGCAGCATCCTCTGTAAGCGACAACCTGTTAACGCATCCCGTAGTTGTGTATATGGTAGTTGGCACTTGAATGAGGTACAGTGGCGGAACAAGGACGAGGAGAATTTTTCAGACTATGGCTAGAGCATTTGAAACAAATTATGGAAGGCCTTAATTCTAACAGATACACTATTTCGCCAAGAATATCCGAACACCTACATGTAATGTGGAATTGGATATCACGATAGGCGGAGCCAATAGAATGAAATGATTTCAATGGTCATGCAATATTTTTTGAAAGAATAAACCACCATTTGTATATTAGTGGTGTTCTGTTCTGTATTATGTGCACCTTTTGGCACTGTACTCGATACAGGCCTAAAAGTCGAAATGTATATACTACAGAAGAAAACTACAGTAATACACAGTCAAATGGCGGTTTATTCTTTCAAAAAGAAGTGTTAAAGGAGGCAGAGAGTATTGTATTGCCATCAGAGACGCAGTAAGTCTTTCGATGTTATCTGTGTAAGAAATCAGTTAGGAAAATTTCAACACTTCTGATGCTGCCTGACTGCTAATGATGTGACTGTGAAGTCGAAACGTGAAGGAACAGCCACAGCTAAACGAACACCAGGCCGCTCTCGCGAACTGACGGACAGGAGAACTGATCATTGCCGAGGGTGGATGGAAAAAACTGCAAGAAATCAGCGGTATGATTCACTCGTGGATTTCAAAATGCTACCAGCAATTCAACTGGCTATGCGTAGGGAGTTTGAAGGAACTGGGTACAACCGTCGAGCAGGTCCTCATTAGCCACACATTTCTGTAGTCGATGCAAAGCGACGCTTGAGTCGGTGTGGATGCGAGGCCACTGGACAATAAATGATGTCTGGGTTTGGCGAATATCTGGAGAACTTTACCCGCCATCAAGTGCAAACAGCGAAGCATGGACGAGGTGGTGTTTCACTATGGGGATGTTGTTCGTGATTAGGATGCGGTCCCTTTATTTCACTTTAAAAAATGCCGAAGGATATGAACACGTTTCACACCATTGTCTATTACGTACAGTAGAGAAACACTTCTGATACGATGATTGTATCATAATGGCAGTGCACCCTGTTAGTGTAAAGCAGCAATAACATTCCTGAAATGGACTGTCCCGCCAGAGTCCCGTTCTTAATGGGAATGCCTATGGTTTGAGCTATAAAATCGACTTCGCTCCAAGCACCAGGGTTCAACGTCACTAAATCCTCTGACTTCGTCTCTTGAGGAAGAATGGGCTTCTATTCCTCTACAGGCATACAGGCACCTCATTGCAAGTGACCCCAGCAGAGTTCAAGCTGTCACCAGGGCTCAGGTTGGAACCACATATAAATGTTCACCAACAGGTATCCAGACAGTTTTGGTCAGAATAAAAGGAGAGTTGGGAAGAGTATCACAAGATGGGAAGACATGGAGGACAAGGGCGACAGACTGACCTGTAGTGACGAGGCCCTGCTGTTCCTCGGCCAGCTCGTTGGCCAGCAGGTAGTCGAGGTTGAGCTGGCACTCGCTGTACGAGGAGTAGGCAAAGGGCCGCTCGCCGGGGCAGGCGGCCGCCAGCGCACACTGGCAGCGGCGCTCCACCACGTTGCAGCCGGACACGCGCACCGCCGCGCCGGGGCAGCCCGCCGGCGGGTCCAGGCTCGGCGGGCCTGCAACACGGGACACCGCACTGCTGAAAGTTCTCTTCAGTGGGCAACCTTCATCGCTATTGTTTTGAGAGGTGAAGTTCCACAAGGCTCTGTTTCCGGTCCATTGCTATTTCTTATTCGGGTATGTTCAATGTGTAGATGGGGTAAACAGAAACTTATCGCTTATAACATGTTGCCTCTTGGCAATCATTACCAAAATAGTGCCTAACTTAATGATCTACACCGCGCAACAAAAGTAAAGGATCACTTTTTAGAAATTGTCTCCCATTCCGAGTTTGAACTTCGGCTCAAAGTTGTCTACGACTTTCCTCTGCGTTGGTGCAAAAGCGGGGCGCCCTGTGACGTTCAACGCTGCTGTTACCACTTAGACGTTTCAACCATACTATAATAACATCGTAGGACTCCAACTACACTGAGCGTGATATGACGCCTTTCCATTGTAGTAGAATGGCAGTTTTTGCTCTAGTGTTTGGGGTGGAGTCATTACGGACATTCAAAACCATTTGGCAAATTTTGGAAATGATCCGAAGAAACAAAGGGTCTTTTCTGACTTATCGGTCTCTCGTAGCGTGATCACAAGGGGTCGAGGGCACATTAACATACACGTGAATAAAGTGTGAAAAGGTCCCTCTAAGACCCCCAACAGTTCGGGTATCTCACGCCTCTCCACTGGATACGTACCTGTCAGGAACTTCGACATCGATTAAGCCTTGTGGCTGATAGAACGCCTAAGGATTACGGAACCTATTTGATTCCCCTTAGGTGCGGTTGCCAACCTTCAGGCGCTACAGCAGCCGCGAGATGAAATTGGTGTCGAAGCTTCCGATAGATATATTTGAAATGCTCGACATAGGTGTGCCAGTGGCATAAATGGTTATTGACTAAGTGTGGTGGGGGGTTAGGGGGGGCGAGGGTGCCTCTTAAAAGAACTCTTTTCATTTCTTTTCATTTTTATTTACGTACCTGATAATGATACCCCCTCCCATCTCGCCCCTTCATCCCCCGGCCGTTGCCACCATGATCACGTTGGGGATGAAACAAAAGGCCTGGAAAAGTATTAAAGCCCTTTGTTGCTTTGAATCACGTCCAAATTTCGTCAGATGGCTTTGAACGGTCCATTGGTGATCTACCCCGTAAACCAGAGCAAAAATTGTGGTCTTACTACACTCCAAAGGGGTCGGATCACGTTCAGCGGGATTGCAGGCCCACGATTTCCTTAGTGTAGGAATGAAAAGCTCAGAGGGTGGCAGCAGTGTCCAACATTGTGAAGAACATCGTCCTTGCTCATCACGGTGCAAACTGTCGTTTTCGATTGCGAAATGTGAGACACCCCAAGGGAAGAGTTGGTTTCATTGACGCCCTTTATGTCAACCTCTGAGGCTTTTTCGTGTAGATTATGAGCGGCTGTGTGTCAAATGTTTCCCTCGGCTACTCATAAGATAACTGTATGATTTCAAAGCTTGGTGTCGCTGTTCTGTTCTTCATCACAGAGGCGGCAAAAGAAGGGGCGAAATTTGGGTAAGAGGCGGTGTCATGAGCTTCTCACTATGTGACACGTCCCCGGTGGCATTGGATAGAACTGTGGTGAATTTTGATACTGGTGTTAAATCATTATCCCACTTTAAAGCTCAGATGAACTTCTGAGCTGTGATCTTTTTTTCTGCATTACTCGACACATTGGTGTTTGAAGTGTCGCTGAGCCCAAGGATGACTTCGCAGGCGCCGCACTTTACGCAATTAAAGAGGAATGCTGTAGGCGCCTTTAAGCCAAATTTCCAACTTATGCGTCAGAATGGGAGATAATAATGGGGTTTTGAAAAAGCAGTCTTTCAATTTTGTTGCGTAGTGTAAACGACAAAGCATGCTGGCTCCACAGCCCCACCATAGTATATCCATGTTCAGGAAAAAAAATACAGAACACGAACGGCTAAAGACCTGATCTTCATACACACCTCTGTTCAGTATGTGTTCTGTTGCCTAATAAACATAGGGTCCGCCATGAGCCCCGATAACATGGTCCATGCGTGATGGCATCGACGGGTGTAAGGTGCGAATGGCGTCCCGTGGTACAGCCTTGTATGCTGTATTCGTCTGGGTCCAGAGTTTACCTGTGGTGGTTGGCACTGGGTCACAGCGCTGCACGCATCATTTTACCATATCCGACACATTTTTGATTGGCCAGGGCAAATGCCTAACATCCTGTAACACCAAGAAGACACGTGTTCGTGCAGCAGCGTATGGTCGTGCATTGTATTGCTGAAAAATGGCGTCTGGGGTGTTGTGCAATGAGAATATGGCTACGGGTCGCAGGATGACTTTCACGTAGGTCACACTGGTCAAAGTGCACTGGACACGCACCAACTGTGATTTGTGGTTGTACCCAATAGCACCCCACAGTATAAGGCGTCCATTTGGTGCTGCATGTAGGCATGTAGTCACTGTGATCCCGCTCCCCCTGTCTGTGATGAACCAAAATACGGCCATAATTTTCAAACAACCAGAACCTGGATTCATGTGAAAATACTAACTGATGCCATTCCTGTCCCCAAAGACGTTGTTCTATGCACCGTTGCCGTCTAGCATTTTTCTGTACACCCGTCAAAGGTAATAGAAGGAGCTGACGACGCGCACGTAATCGGTGCCGTAATAAATGGCGACGAACTGTCACACCTCATAGTGTACGATGTGTTACATTATTTTTACGCTACTCCACTGTTGCACCATAGCCGAGGAGTACTCAGATCTGTCATGCAGTGCCATTCGGATAAGGTGTCGATCTTCTCGGGGAGTGGTCTACATGGTGCGACCTGATCCATCTCGTCGTGTCTACGGCCTTCCGTGAACCATTCTGCACACACCCGATGCATTGCCGAAACACTTCGTCCCACGTGAGCAGCAGTTTCCCGGATGGACACATCACATTCTCTCATGCCAATATTACGCCCTCTTTCGAACTCACTGATTTGACGGTACGGTTCGCGCATATGTCTGTGAGGCACCCTGTTCGTCTGCTCAAGTCACACCGATCCCTTACCTTCTGTTTATGGCGACAACTGGAGCCGCAGGCACATTTTACCGGTAGGTAGTGTTTGCGCCGCGATATCCATGTTGACCGTGAACACGCGGGCCTACATGGTTCAATTACTAATCATTTCTGCAGGACATACAATGTACATGCCCTGTGAATATGAACGTCCCATCTGTAGTCGTTCTAAGTATTCTCTGAACGGGTGTGTATTTATTCTTAGTATCAGATGCAAACAATGGAGTTACTTCGCATTTTATTACCACAGTAAAAAAATATTTATGAAGTGAAAATTGCACCAGACTAATCCCAAGTTGCTCTACCCATATGCCAAATAAACCTACAGTTTAATCAAAATTTTGCTTGCAAAAACAACCAAAATGACTTTTCCTATTGACACTGGAACACCGCGTGAACAGTGTTACACATCACAAAGACGAAACTAAAAAGTTGTTCCTGTTACATAATAAAAGGCTTTAAAGTATTTAGTAATATATTAAGGGAAATTTAATCTTACGAGTAAACAATTTCATGCCACATCATTATGATAGTTATTGTGGAAATGACGACTAGAACATCAAGTTAGCTAACAGACTAAATTTGCTCGGTTGCTTTGTTGTCGTGTTATTTACGATCCTTTGTCACTCAGGTTATTACATGAACAGTGCCCAGAAAAAAGATAGTTCTCCAAAGCTTGAACTGTACAATACGATGATAATGTCAGTGTTTATCCAAGGAATTAGAGTTTCTTTTACTACACAGTGCTTCCTAATAATCGTAGAACAGGCCCCAAAAATTATGGTATTCTACAAATTTATATGTAATATGCCATGGAACTGAATAAACAATGCCTTTCGTCATTAAAGACTGTTTCTATCGCGGTAAATGTCTATGGGTGACAACGTGTCCCAAGAATTCCTGAAATTTGCTCTATAGGGTCCACGAGAAAATCACTGCATGAAGTGAACTGCGTACAAGACGAGCAAATGTATGGCCGAGTGTTGTCATAGAATGAATTTGGCTTGTGAGTCGATAGGATTGAGCAGTGATATTTTCACCTATGGGGTTAAGTAGGGTTGTACAAGTTATGTTCAAGTTATAACACTTTCAATTTTTTCCCAGAACTGGAAACAGATAGAAGCCCGGCGTTTATTTAAAATATGCGTGCACTCTTGCAGGAGATGGCAGCACTGTACGACACACAGAACTCTAGCGGCAGTGCGACAGTGGAGACGATTTTTAGGGTTCCGCGCCTCATTGGGTAAAAACGGAACACTTACAGAATCGCTTTGTTTCTGTCTGTCTGGCCGACTGTTAAAAACCCCTTTTCTCAGGAAGGGGTATACGTATCAAGTCAAAATTTATATCACATAGTAAGGTCGATGGCCCCTTGGCGATGTAAAAAAAGGGAAAGTTCTAAGTCAACGCAGTCTAAAGATACGGCCGTTTATGTCACATTTCTTACGTTCGCAAGCTCACTCATCGTAACCTATGGAGTATTCCTGTTAGCCTAAAAACATAAAATTTGGCAAGAAGCAAGGTTCCACATTACAACTGAAGTAGAACATCCTAAAACTGTTAATTTGCGATTATATCACAAGAAAAAATACTTGTTTTGTTATTTATCATCCTAAGTCTGACTTGAAATTAAAACAATCAACAATTCTGCAAATGAGCAATAAAGTCATTCTTTGCCTGATGTTTGACTTTTACCACTACAGCCCAGTCAGCTTGAATGCAGAACTGCTGATTATTATAAAAATGGTAGCCTGCCTCCTGCGTGATTTTATGTCACTTTATATTATTGAAATTAAAAGATTCTTGAAAATCTTGGAACCCCTGGGACTCATGTTTTGCCAGTATCAATGTCGATAACAGGCAAATATGGTCGAGATTTTCGATTCTTAGAGTGAGTGACCTATCCCATATACATTATTGAGCTAAGTGCGTGAATCCTACTGGCCAATTTTTTTCATATTTAAAAAGGCGAAATTTTCATTGAAAGAGCAGCTTGTAATCAGTCTTTTTTCCCATTTGATGATAGCGAGTGAAGCTCATCACCAGTTGAGTGAGATATGTGGTGACAGTGTCATGTATATGTACGGTGTTCGTTCGCGAGTACGACAGTTCAAAGAAGGCATAACGTTTTGCGAAAACAAATCAAATCTGGGCGTGACACCAGTCGATCTAGCTACATGCTCATGAGAGGAGAGAAAATTGTTTTACGAGGTAGCCGAAAGAATGTGGAACACATTGCCTCGAAAGTTGGTATTTCCGTGGGATCTGTGCAACAATCCTGCATGAAGGCCTCAAAATGCGAAAGATGTCCTCCCGGTGGGTGCCAAAAACGCTGATGGACGACCACAAGGCTGCGCGCGTAGCATGTCGCCAAACAATGTTGACGCGTGATGGTGAAATGCATGGGAATTTCTTTTCTTCGATTATTACAATGGACGGCAAATCAATAGCCATTCTGCACAACTGCTGTATTGGTCACTATATAGGAAGCCACCAGCTAATGACCCAATGACTTTGTTCGACGCGGTTAGGTAGAACCCATCACCAGATTGTCATGAACATCTTGATGATCAGATACATAAAGACAGTGTGTACCAAACAAAGTTATTATGGCAGACCCAAGTGACCAGTACCGGAACTCTGCAGTATACTTATTGATGTGAATTCTACCTGCGTGGCTTTATGTCACCATTACAAGACAATGGATGAGATACGGATGCCGTTTTTCAGTCCTAAAACGAACCAGTAGTCAGCTCAATGGAAAGACAGTCCCATATCGCTATTAAAAACACTACGAGTGCTGAGAAAAAGATGGTGGACATGTTCTGGGACAGCGATAACAAAATCTTTACTCACTGCGTTCCAGAGGGCTTTGTGGTGGCAATTGCATACTACCAACGTGTCTGGAAGTGACAACTCGTTCCAACATTGCGAGAAAACCGGCAGGAAGAGGCGGCTGAAAGTGGTAATAGCGCATCGGTTGAACGCGACGCTACAGTTTTTTCGTGACAACAGTCCTGAAATATTTCTCAAACTCCCTACTCATATGTTCCGGCTCCAAGTGACTTTCGTCGTTTGGAGCGATGAAAGACGGTCTTCATGGTTGTACATTCACTGGCCTTGTAGCCATTGCATCAGCGATTTTCCAGTGATGAAATCAGACCGCAAATTATGATTTCGCAGCGGCTATTGAACAATGGCATCGACGTTGTGAAGAACTGTACGAGACTCGTTTGATAAGTATGGTAAAAAAGCTATAAACATTTTTGCTTCGTAAACAACTCAGATTACTTCTCGAAATAGTCTACTTTGACGGATATGCACTTGGTCCATCGATCCTGCAGCTTTTTTATCCAATGGGATAAATAGATTCTGTCAAACTCTGCGAAATGCTGGTTGACTGCGACTACTATTTCTTCATTTGATGGAAATTAGTTCCCAGGAAGCTAACGTTACAAGACAGAGAAAAGGAAGAAGGCACTTGTGGTTAAGTCTGGTGAATAGGGTGGATGAGTAACAGGTTCAGAGCTCAATTCACTTTCGCCATTTTTACCGCTGGTGCGTGATGCTGCATTGCCCCGATGAAACAGCCTACTTCTCGCGTGTCAACCTTGGTCTTTCTTCAGCCAATGAAAGTTTCAAATGATCCAACATTGAAGCTTAGTAGGGTCCTTTTAAGGTTCTGCCTTCCTCCAAGAAATCTGTCAGAACTGTTCCTTAGGAACCCCAAAAAACAGTGGCCATTACCTTACCAGTTGACAAAATTGCCTTTGCTTTCTTCGGTGCACTCGCACCGGCCTTTGTACATCATTTTGACCCCGTTTTGACTCTTGTCTGTAGTGATGGGCCCAGGTTTCATCAACAGTCATAAATCAGCGCGAAAACTCTTGCGGAATGCGACAAAATGTCGCCAGTGTACTGAAATGCTGTGCCTCATGTGCTTTTGGTCGACTGTGAGCAATTGTGGCACCCATCGTGTACACAGCTTCTTCATAGCCAATTCTCCATGAGGGATATTAAACACTCACTCTGTTGAGATGCCGACAGTCTCAACAATCTCACGAATCTTTATTCGGCGGTCTTGCATGATCATATCCTGGATTTTTGCTAATGGTTTCCTTTGTGGTGACCTGAATTGGACGGCGGGGCGCACTTCGACTTCAGTGCTTGTCCGACGACATTTAAATTCATTAACCAAAAAGTAAATTATATACGTTTGTAGGCTTAAATGGGTCGTGTCATTTTGGTTAAAATAATTCTGAGTATTAAGCCATGTCATTATAAACTACTAAAACAATTAAATTGGCGACGTTTCGACCGCCTTGCTGCGGTCCTCTTCAGGGCGCACTTGGTTGAAGTCTCTGCACCATCACTAGAGAGCATTTGCTTTTGGATAAAATAATTTTTTGTCATTGTAAACTACTAAATCAACTAAACTGCCTACGTTTCGACCAATTTTCTTCAGTCCTGTTCAGGATACCCTGAAACGCCCTTACGAGGACCGCAGAAAGTTTGTCGAAACATCATCAATTTAGTTGTTTTAGTAGTTTACAATGATACGACCCAATACCCAAAATTATTTTATCCAAGAGTAAATGTTCTTGAATGCTGGTGCGGCAGTCCAACCCTTCAAATAAATAATAAATAATAACAGCACGAAATTCGGTTTTCTCAATTTTCAATCGCATCGATACATTGACCAAGTCAGACGGCTGCAGCGATGAACTGTACTCTGTGCATTGTTGAAAAATCTTTACACGATCACTGGAATAATCCAGCTCAACGACCTTGAAGGCTCAACACAAGTGTTCCATTTTTTCATTGAAATTTACCAGACTTATGAAACCACCCTCGTACCACTGTATGCAGAATACGTCGAAAAACGATATAAATTTCATTGTTTGTGTGTGGATATTTTGTGAGGGAAAAAATCGGACGTGTTTTAACTTGAATGCACCTCGTACAGCAGCAGAGAATAACACAAATGTAAACAGGCATGAGGATGCTAATTTCCAGTAGTAGACACCGGCGGGTCACCTGTCCGCCGTCGCCTTCTGTTCGCTGGTGAACAGCACAGGCTTGGGGCAGCGTTGTTTTGCAGCTCCCGGCACGTGTTCGACGCGTCGGCCGCTGCTGACGCCAACCCGGGTCCGCAACGTTGCGAGGCCCGGCAGCGCTGCGGGGATTCACTTCATTTAGAGCGCTGTGCGTTTAATATACAGCTCGCTAACTCAATTGCGCTTAAAATTATTTTATTTCCGTTTAGATGCATCGAAAATTTTGCGTGCAATTAAATTAACTTCTGCGCGGTCAGCTATTCACGTGCTGCGCATGTCGACGATTTTCATACCAGGAGTCGTTAGGGGGAATGTAATAATCATCTGTGTGGGAACGCGACTGCAGGCGCATCCATGCGTGCGTGCTTCTTCCACACCATTAGCGCTGAGAGCACCGTTCGTGTTTGTTTCTGCGTAATAAAGTTTTTAAAATATAAAATTAAAATTTTATAGGAGTCAGAGGAGCTGAGCAGCAGAAGGAAACAAATAGCACAGCTCTCCAATTTCTGGTCAACACATTCTTCTCGATTGATGCTTTTTCTGTAATGAACTTCATTATCTTTATACATTCCTGACAGGGTAAGTCTGGAGGCGATCTGCAATGTATGATAACTGAAGAAAACTTCACAAGCCAGGATGGCTAAAAGACCATTTTACTGGATGATCAGTTTCGAAAGGGCTTTGCTGTCATCATCGGATCTGCAAGAGAATGAACAAAAGTTGATAAGGAAAAATTTTATAATCATGATATTATCACTTGATAAACTATCTTGTTACGTAACCTACGGTATTATAACCTAAGTTGTGCTTTTGAATCCTTACAACCTATTATCCGTCAGTGTTAGAAATCACTTCACATAACTAAGCTTTTGAATTTTTACAATATATTATACATCGGTGTTACAGATCGCTTCACATTGCAGAGGCACGTCCCAGTACCATGTAGATCATCACACAACATCACCATGCATTGGCATGTCAAACGTAAAAGTATTATGGTTAAACATAAGTATAACTATATTGCGCCGATTGCAAGTGTTGACTTCACTACCTGCTTGGAAACGACAAAAGTGGTGTAAACACACATATAGTGTCTTATATTTGCATAGGCTACGTAAGAAGATACTTCAAGTAAATTTTTTTCCTGTCAACTTTTCTTCATCCTCTTGCAGATCCTTTGATGACAGCATAACGTTGACAGAACTGGTCATCCAATAACATTCTTTTTCAGCGATCTTGGCGTTACAAGTTTTCTTCGGTTACCATACGTCATTATTTATTAAGTATTACGTGAAAACCAAATAATTTTAACTAAGACATTAGATTACATAAGGCACAGCAGTTACTTCTGGTACAAATTTGCAAACGAATACAGAATGAGGAAGCGACATAATAGTCGCTAAACTACTCATACGATTCGCGAGCGAAATATAAGGCAGAGTACTGCAAGGTTAGAGAGGGAGGGATTAATAGGAAATTACACAGTACTGCTGTGCCAGGACAAGACACACAACAAAGCTCTCAAATCACTAAAAAAATTAAATTTATGCAACAATTGTTTTAGGTATACGTACGTTCGCCTAGCTACTTTAGTGCAATGACACTCTATCAAAGTAAGTGCAATAACACTCCACCAAGAGGCAGACAGATGTAATCCTGTTTGTGTATAAAATTATAGTATCTAGTACGAGTAGTATCTTCTGATCACCAGACTGTGCACTACTGTACTGATATGTATCTCAAGAATCTCCGCAGTATCACATGAAATGTTGTTCTATAAAAGCGTTCATAACCACTAAGATCTTTATCTAGTCCGACTTATTGTTGAGGGGAATAGGTTCTATTTCATTCACTCCCTTCGACACGAACACAGCACAAGAGATCAGAAAGTCTCACCATTATGATCCACTTGTTTTTGGTGCACATTTCATACGTTACAATAACAAAAGAAGAACCACCTTACAGAATTTTAGCATGTCTCACAGATATACGTGAAAATAGAATGTCGAATCAAAACACCTTTCAGCCGTCTAAATTTCCAGTTGTTATTTGTTGAGCAACCAGTTTCGGCAATATATTAAGCCACCTACAGGTCCCCTGGTCGTATAAAAAGACGTATAAAAAGACTCCCATCTCTGATACAGTCAAAATAGGGGCCCGCATTCAGTGACTGTTATCCATAGATTTTTTACATAGCAATTACTTGGATCATGACTTGCCGACTGTCACCACTCAGCGTAGCCAAAGTTTTCGGGATACCTATTATTGTTCTCCAGCAGCAAAGCGCGTAACCAACTTTTCTCACGGATGCTATTTGCATCTAATGTCTGAGAAAAAATTTACATTAGATTCGGCTACGCTGAAGCCGGAATTTTAAGGATATTTCCTGAATCATGATAAAACCGAACTAACGTAATTTCGGGGGAACTGAACGCTCTGAAATTCCAGTCAAATATTTGCCACAGATATCAGATCTGCTCACAGAGCAGCCAAGTGCAGTACATACGCGGTATTTTCTTCGTTCCACGTCGCATTGTTCACTTCCTTGTAGGCGAGATCACTAAAAAATTTTTACATAAAACTATTTGAGCCGTAACTCCGCCAATATCCTTGGATCGCACTGGTTTATCTGCGAGAGTGCAGAAGTTTGCTGGCAACCGTGGCGGTTGGTTGGCGGCGGCAAAAGAGAGGGCACAGCGGCTCGCTAGGGAAGCAGTCGGTACCGAGCATGGGCAGCGAGTGTTACGGCGGTTACTTTGGCAGCACGGCTTTGTGGGAGAGGGTGGCGTGGCGTCTTCCTAACAGCGGAGCTGGTGCTTTGTTGGGGATGTGAAGCAGACGTAGACGTGTTTGCTGCAAACGACTGTCGGTGTTTGTCTGCGACGGCCGTAGCCGGTCCGGAGAAGAGGTGGAGGTGCTGCCTTGCTCTCCTGCTCGAATTGATGTTAAAGGGTGAGCAACATTAAGTGCTCCGCATCTGTCTGCATAGTGAGCTCGTGCTCTACGCTGTTAGGGAGTTAACGCAGCTGGGCCCAGCGTTAACCTTATTGGGTTTCATTTCTCTATTTGTTACTGTGGGACTCCCCCAGTTAACACATTAAACATATGCTGCTGAAATAGAGTTCAAAAACTTGAAAGTTACAGGTACAAAATTTCTATCCGGTGGGACGTTTACGGTTCGCACTTCGCCGTTCCTTTTGAAAAATAATTAGGAACATGAGTACTAGTTATTACTGTGCACATGATTTAACCACTATGTTAATAGCGTTTTCTTATGTTTTAGACGTAGCTTTCCGGGGCGCAGTGACCAGATGTGTGACCAAGTTGGCTAAGCAACTTGCAGTCTCATTACCAGGCACGCACGACGAGCTTGTAATCTCTTGTTTTTTTAGAGAATGAATTAACACAAAGTGGTGGGAATTATGATTGGCTGTTCAGCTGTACTTGTTTTACGCCAATACATTTAATGTATAGTAACCAGAAAGGTTTTGAAGTGTAATTTTGTGCCTAGTTGTGAAATGATTGCTACCCTGAGTTTTAATTAGACCTTATTGAGATTCAGTTCAGAGCAAGGCAGTGTTTCTGTGAGGATTTTTCTTTATTATTAGTCGTCATGTACAAATCTTTCAGGCCGAATGGCTTGGTAAAATGAGTGATTAACGGTAATCTTTGTTGCTGTTACCTGATAATTAGGTGCTAATAACTGTCACAAATTATTTTTGTAAAACTGAGCATAGTGATGAACAATAACATTGTAGTTTAACTACTACTAAACTTTTTTTAAGCTTTATTTAATGCTGATTTAACTGTAATATGTTCATCACGTTGGACGTTGCTCAGTCAGTGTTCATCCTAATACTGGTGAAGCTTGTTTTATGTCTTTTGGAATAAATTAAAAATTAAAACGTGTGTCCTCTATTGAACTCAGTGTTAGTACTCCAGCTACCTTGTGCCCTACTTTCCTACCTAGCACTATTGCATCTCTGTAGATTATATGTTATTGGTTACAGCTTTATCATACGAAGGTGTTCCTTTCAGCTTACACACAGAGGAACAGTCCGAGTTCACACGAGGAAAAACTACACCAAAGCGTCACGTCAGCACCACAAATTACGCTGTCGTCAGGACACACTCGCTATACTACTGCTTCCCTTCACATGTGCAACGCTCGCAGTTAGGCACCACCCATCTTAGTGCCTGAACCATGATTCGCCGATTCGTGTAACGTCCTTTCGATGGTATATGGACCAAAGACATTGTTCGAACAACTCAAAATAGCTTCTCACTTTCATTCGTGTAACCAGTACCCTCCGTCAACAGCTTAAACACTAGATCTCAGCTCCCGAGGGGTCACTTCGCTGCTAATTTCTGTACCAGAGCTGCAACGGATGTCATCTGTTATATCGGACAACTCTGCCTCGTGATGACTGGGTGTTGTGTGATGTCCTTAGATTAGTTAGGTTTAAGTAGTTCTAAGTTCTTGAGGACTGATGACCATAGCTGTTAAGTCCCATAGTGCTCAGAGCCATAACGGACAACGATGTCTCATCACTGTTTCGTACAGCACAGTTCTGTGCAGTTGATCACATGTAACTCCTGTGAGGTAAGTTCGACGGAATGACTTAAAGGTTACCTCTTACAGTCAAGAGGACGGACTACAATGACGTGACAAAAGTTAGCGGACAGCGAAATCCAAAAATATAGGTGGCGGTAGTATCACGTACCAAGATATGAAAGGGCAGTTCATTGGCGGAGCTATCATTTGTACATACGTGATTCATGTTAAACTTCCGGCGTAATTATGGCCTCACGGCAGTAATTAACAGTCTCTGAAGGCGTAGTGGTAGTTGGAGCTAGAAGCGTGGGACATTATACGAGGGTTGTCCAGAAAGTAAGTTTCAGTCGGTCACGAAATGGACACCACAGTGAAAACCCGATGAAGCTTTGCGCAGATGTGTTGGGTAGTGTCCCTAGTATGACCATGGATTGCATCAAGACGCTCTTTTCAGTTGTGAGCGCACTGTGAGGGAGTAAAGGTGCCTAGAACAACGAGGTATCCCGCCAAGTAGGAGGGCCCGCTTAGAGGCTTCGCCTTAATGAATGCAGCCCACCTAACACCACTGCCACACGCTTCCTTCTTCATGGCAATTCTCAGTTGCACTCTGCAGTGAAGACGCTCCTGCACGATGGTAAGTGTTCGGTCACCCACAACACAGCCTTGATAGGGTCGTCCTGTTCACCTGAAACTCTGGATACGAAGACAACACTTGGACGCAGGCTACGCACTATAGACCAGCATAGAGAACTATCGGAAAGCACAGGCGGCTGCCTTCTATGACGATGGTGTTGGAAATTTGGTATAACGCTCCGACAAATTTCTAAGTCGGACCGGCGACTATGTAGAGAAGTATATGGAATGTGTAGCTAACTCTTGCAAATAAAATGTTTCTGATTTTCACTGTGGTTTCCATTTAGCGACCGATCAATACTTTCTGGACAACCATCGCATTTCGGAAACCGTCATGGAATTCAGTATTCTGAGATCCACAGTGTTCAGAATGTGCCAAGAATACGAGATTTTTAGGCATTACTTCTCTCGCAGCGGCCGACGGTCTTCACTTACTGACCGAGAGCAATGGGTTTGCGTAGAGTTGTCAGTGCTAACAGACAAGCAACACTGCGTGAAGCAACAGCAGAAATCAGTGTGGGACGTACGACCAATGTATCCTGTAGACAGTGCGGCGAAATTTGGCGTTAACGCGCTATGACAGCAGACGACCGATGCGAGTGCCTTTGCCAGCAGCACGACATCGCCTGCAGCGCCTCACCTGGACCCTACACGACTGGGAAAGTGTGGCCTGCTCGGATGAGTCCCGATATCAGATGGTAAGAGCTGATGGTACGGTTCGAATGTGGCGCAGATCCAAAGCCATGGACTCACGTTGTCAGCAAGGCGCCATGCAAGCTGGTGGTGGCTCCATAATGGTTGGGCTTCGTTTACATGTAATGGACCGGGTCCTCTGGTCCAACTGAACGTATCACTGTGAATTGTAATGTTTGGCTATTTGGAGGCCATTTGTAGCCATTCGTGGCCTTCATTTTCCCAAACAACGATGGAATTTTTTTAGAGACATTGCACCTTGTCGCAGGGCCGCAACTGTTCGCGATTGGTTTGAAGAACATTCTGGACAATTGTAGCGAATGATTTAGCCACCCAGATCGCCATACATGAATCAAATCGAACATTTATGGGACATAATCGAGAGATCACTTCGCCCACAAAATCCCGCACTGGCAACACTTCTGCAGTTATGGACGACCATAGAGGCAGCGTGGCTCAGTGTTTCTGCAGGGGACGTCCAACGACTTGAGTACGTACCACGTCGAGTAGCTTCAGTACGCCGGCAAAGGAAGGGCAATACCGTGTTAGGAGGCATCTCGTGACTTTTTTCACATCAGTGTATATTAAAAGGACTTTTCAGAGTGTTACAGCAACGCGCTGTAATCTTTAAATAAAACTATACATGACGATAGTATCTATTCCAGAAAGAACAGTTACCGTAGATGACCATGCAGCTTTGCTAGAAATGAAACGATAATTAAATGGCCACCCTAGCTGCAAACAGGCGTTGATGTACTTCATTAGGGAATGTTGAAAAATGAAGTACATCAACGCCTGTTTGCAGCTAGGGTGGCCATTTAATTATCGTTTCATTTCTAGCAAAGCTGCATGGTCATCTACGGTAACTGTTCATTCGGGAACAGATACAATCGTCATATATAGTTAAAATATGGCTTCCCGGCCATTGACCTTCTTGTGCAAACGCACACACTATGCCCGAAATAGTACTGGACTTGGTAGATTAATCTGCCACGAGTAATGAGTATGATGCGCAAACATCTCTTAGGCGCACTACGAATGTAGTGGTGTGGACGTGATGGGAATGTGGGTTTCACGGGGAGCGTGCTAAGAATAAGTCCCTGCAGTCGCGCTATCCTCTGTGCCCTCGGTGGCTCAGATGGATAGAGCGTCTGCCATGTAAGCATGTCGGGGCACACATTGTCAACATGTCCCTAATGAAGTACATCAACGCCTGTTTGCAGCTAGGGTGGCCATTTAATTATCGTTTCATTTCTAGCAAAGCTGCATGGTCATCTACGGTAACTGCTCTTTCGGGAACAATACTATCGTCATGTATAGTTAAAATATGGCTTCCCGGCCATTGACCTTCTTGTGCAAACGCACCCACTAAGCCCGAACTCGTACGGGACTTAGTAGATTAATCTGCCACGAGTAATGAGTATGATGGGCAAACATCTCTTAGGCGCACTACGAATGTAGTGGTGTGGACATGTTGGGAATGTAGGTCTCACGGGGAGCGTGCTAAGGATAAGTCCCTGCAGTCGCGCTATCCTCTGAGCCCTCGGTGGCTCAGATTGATTTTGCCCGCAGCTCGTGGTCGTGCGGTAACGTTCCCGCTTCCCACGCCCGGGTTCCCGGGTTCGATTCCCGGCGGGGTCAGGGATTTTCTCTGCCTCGTGATGGCTGGGTGTTATGTCCTTAGGTTAGTTAGGTTTAAGTAGTTCTAAGGGACTGATGACCATCGATGTTAAGTCCCATAGTGCTCAGAGCCATTTGAACCATTTTTACGCCGGCATGGTAGCTCAGCGTGTTCGATCAGAGGGTTACGTGCCCTCTGTAATAAAAAAAAACTGAGTCAATCGATCAACAACGAACACAAATGGATGTCTTACGACGTCCGCCCCGAGCAGAAGCAACGAACAAAAGCGAACAAAATGAGAGAATAAAAAAAAAGATGGATAGAGCGTCTGCCATGTAAGCAGGAGATCCCGAGTTCGAGTCCCGGTCGGGGCACACATTTTCAACATGTCCCTAATGAAGTACATCAACGCCTGTTTGCAGCTAGGGTGTCCATTTAATTATCGTTTCATTTAAATAGAACATTATTTTTCCCATCATGTAATTGATGTGTTTCACCAACTGTGTACCAAACAATTCGGATCAAACTTCTATCAGTTTCAGTTACGGCGCCAGAAATGTTCAAAGGTTTAGGGGTGGATGCAACATGCTATACGTAGTTTATTCCACATCAAGACCCGTTACAAGTCAGATCTCGCTTGCTTGTGATTTCCGACTTGCCTCTTATGCGATAGTGTAAGAATACATTCTGCATTCTACCGAAACATGACTCCACGTCGCTCCGTCACACCAACAACTTTACATATGGTCCACACGTCATTTAGAAGCAACATTGAGTTGTTCATTCAGGAACATGGACAGTCATTTCAGCACCTTACTTATACGAACCTTATGTTACCTGAGTATCCACATGAACACAGCCAATTGTGTACAGCATGTGGCATTTACGCCCAAAAATTTGAATCAAATTATCTTTCTTAGGGAAGTGGAATGCGCTCAATGACTGTGATATGAATTTCATAACGACAGAGAGCAGCAACAAGTTTTCGTTTTCATTCTAGCTTTATTAAAGCAGATGCAGAGTTCTGCTAGTGACGAGTCATTACCAATGAAAAATACAAGAAATATATAGTCAGAGCATGCTATAAAAATTACAACTCATGACATAACCTATAGCACTCTTAAATTAAATTACATACCAGTATTTCAGATTTGTTGTACACGTCCTAGTACAACTACACTTGTTGTTCGGGCTCCTGCCCATACGAGTCTACTGTGTAATGAAACTAGACTTTGCAGGAAACACATCGGTTGGTTGTGTGACGCCCTGTATATTAACTACGTAATATGCAACCTTCATGGTAAAGCAATTATTAGCTCTAATAAAACTTAAAATTTGCATTGGAACAAAAAAATAAAATGCAAGCAAAATTATTGACGTTGCTGTACTCACTGATACAGTTAATGGTTAATATTGGAAGATATAAAAAATACTATACTCCCTCCTTGTAAGCCAGTCGTTTCGTTAATATTAAGAAAAGCATAGGTAACGTCAGATTCATGAGAAAAAAAATTTTTTAAATTTTGCAAACAACTAGGAAGCACGTGATTTATGCTGTGACTGTTGGAACTGATTTGATTTGAATAGTATTTCTTTTTCATAATCGTCGTGATGAGATATGTAGCTCAACTTACGATGTCAAATATACCCAGATACGTTGTTCTTGTGATTTGTCAATCAATGTAGAGACTATTGATCTCTCTGCCAAGCAAATTTTTAATTATAATTATACATGCTGAATTGCTATTATTAACTACGTAAAAGCATCTAAAACAATGTAACATGAAAAAAATTATGTAGTTTCAATATTATAACCATCGTATGCATGCTGTCTTACGTCAATGTCTGCTACATACCGGCAAGGAGTCAAGACATCCTGGGTCATATCCTCCAATGCTTTCAAGCAAACAGTTTTCAAATAATACCCTATACGGGTATTTCTTCACAAAGACCTGATCGCTAACCAAGTTGCAGCCAACGTTTTTTTGATAGCAAAAGATCTCTAGCTCTTTTAGGAGGTCGATGAATCTGCCCTTTGCACACTTATGCAGCAACCTCACATCAGACGCCGAAGATGGCAACTTACGTCTTGTATGTTTTGTTGTATGTCATGGGCTGTAATTTTTTTATGCTGTGCTCTATCTACTTCTTGTATTTTTAGTGTTGATAATGGTTAGTTACTAGCAGAAATCTGAATTTGCTTTAATAAAGCTAGAATGATTGCTACTCTCTGTCATTTTAAAACATTGGAATATTTCTAGCTGCGTAACTACAACTGATAGAAATTTGTTTTAAATTTTCGCACTTAGCATAATACAGCAGCTATAAGATTGGAAAATTAAATTATATTTGAAAAATTGTAGCTCTTTACTGTAACTTTCCGAAAAATAACAAAATAAACTGAATTTATAACGCCACAGAAAGCTTAAATAAATACTCCTTTCCCTTATTATCTTGTAAGTTCCAGAAAAGAAACACCTTATAGGGAACATACTGTATATGATAGTATATAGACGACAGTTGATAACAGCACATGGTCTGAATCGGCCAATAGTTGCAAATACAATCTTTTATTAAAACAGATAGCCCCAATGGACCGATGAGGAGTTTTAGTTTCCTAAACGAACGAAACACACGCAACTCGAATACTCCATAAATAAAAATATTGTGTAGAGCATGTTGAGACTTGATTTAAGCTGTTACGAATTGTCATTAAAGGCTGAGAAATTCTCATTTCAATTACAAACTACCATTGTTAAATGATGGCAAATGTGTAAATACAGGGTGCCCCAAGTGGAATGATCAATATTGAGGGATATAACACGAACGAGCAGAAACGCCTAGAAACGCCGGATTCTGAAATGCATACCCTAAGAGCTATAAGCACTACTTCATCTTCGAGAGAGTGAAGGAAATCTCTGTTACTGCTAGTTCTTTGCTTTCCATATTTTAACAGAAGGTAGTATGGACCAAAACAAGACAAAAACGGTCAGTAAACATGGGCTCTAAAGTGTGTAACTTAAGAGCCAAGCGCTTGTTTACCTTCGCTATTGTGAACATGACTTCGAGTGCTCGTAGCTCTTAAAGTTATGCGTTTAATAACAAATATCACAAGATGACTTTTTTCTTGTTTTGGTCCGTTCTACCTCCTCCAAAAACAAGAAAAAGCAAAGAACTTGCAGTACAAGGTACCTGTTAAGCGGTATCGAAGATGCAGAAGTGCTCATAACTCTTAAGGTTGGTATTTTAGAAAACACGTTGACTGCACTTTTTTGCTTTCGAATGATCGTTCCTGTAAAATCTTCAAATATTAACCTTTCCTCCTGGGACACTCTATAAAATAGGACAATTTGGTAATGACTAGATTGGCTTGATACTGAAAATAGGAATATAAATAAAGGAAATATAAAGAAACTGGTTGTGAGTTTCTTTCTAAATACAGCCCAGAAATAAGTAGTAACAGGTATCGATGTACACATCGTATTCTCATGCTGATAGAGTGCGCAGAGAGTGCAGTATTTATGTTAATGGACTATGTAACAAGAGTAAGCGTATCAGGAGAAGCGAAGTATCATTGTTGTTGTGGTTTCAGCTGGAAGAGTTTTTATGTTGCCCACGATTTCTATTAATTTATCCTGAGCGGACATATAAACGAAAAATTCTTCGTAAATGAAGCAACGTTATGCATTGAATGACAATAGGAAATCTAACGGTATTCATTACTCGTTAGTCAGCAGGAAAGAAATAATACCATTTGTTAAGCCAAATATTTAATTAAATATTTTGCAATTCTTAATCTAAAATTTGAATTCATATGCAAAATCATTACAATTAAGAGTGTTACTTAAATTGGTACCTGCAAAACCATAAAAAATGTTTCCTGCAAATTAATAAGTTTAAAATCAATTGTTTGTATCAAAATTATATTGACATTAAAAATCTGTAAATTATAATAATATTATGTAAAATGATTAATTTGTATGCATTTACTTTGTTTTGGTGGTATGATTTGCAGGCAGATATCAGTCAAATGTACATCTCAGGTACAGTTCACTATGAGGCGTTATGAATAAGATTTCATTATAATAATTCTTCTATAAGGGTCGTAAAAAGATGATGGTAAAAAATTTTCGAATTGATAATGTGGTATCCTTCGAGGGCAAGAGGTGTCAAAGATGGACTGTTAAGTGAAAAAAGTAACCATGAGAACCACAAACCTATTTTGTCCTTCAAGTTGAACGCAGGTTCCTGGGATCGAGAAGAAGAGATTTCAACGGGAACTTCAAGATAGAAACTAAATAAGACAAGTACTCAGCTTTAGAGTAATTGTGCTTGGTCAACTTTTCAACTTTACGAATCGTTGATGAAACGTGCCGCATGCACTTTGAATGACATAGCAATCCAATGTTTAAAATATGTAGGATTTAAGTTTTTCATCAGAGAAATGCTGACTGTGACCTTGCCTCTCAAGGGCCATTCGCGTTATTTTATTGTACAGTTTTACGGTTTCTTCTTCTTATGGTTTATCACTTTTGACTAGTAGTTTAGCAAGACAGTGACAATCAAATATGTCGAAAACTGGTTACAAAGAAAACAAAAAAAATTGTAAAGAAAAATTTCTCCCCCTTCCCTGCAGTTTTTACCATCTGCAGCTCCCTGTAGCACCATGGAAGCCTTTTTTTATGTCTTAACACATGTATCACTCTGTCCCTTCTTATTGCTATCTTTTACACATTTTCTTTTCCTTGCCGATTACGCGGAGTATCTCCACGTCTCTTACGTTTGAGCCCATCTAATTTTTGGCATTCTTCTGCAGCAGCGCATCTCAAATATTTCGATTCCAGTCTGTTCCGGTTTTGCCACCGTCCGTGATACTCTACCATACAATGCTGTGTTCCAGACGTACATTTTCAAAAATTACTTCCTAGCATTAGGGTACATCTTCAGGCCAGAAATTTCTTTCTGACACTAGAGGACATCTTCCGACCACGAATGCTGTCTCACCTGTGCTAGTCTGGTTTTTAAGTGCTTCTTGTTTCCTTCCACCATGCGTAATTTTGTTTCCAAGGCCGTAGAATTCCTTAAATTCGTCTAATTGGTGGTCCCGAATTATGATGTTCTTCGATTTTTCTCCTCAATCTCTTGCATACTATTTTTATCAGGAAGTTAGATCCGTTAAACATTAAGGAGACTGTGTGATGTTTCTCGCACTTCACTGCCATTGTTAACATCAAAATTTTGTGGATGATATTTCTTGTGTCATTCACAAGTTTCGGGACACAACAAACATAGAAAAGCGACGGGCTACCTTCTATTCACATACAGCTCAAGTAAGGTAAAGCTGCGAAGGTAGGCACACAAGACAAGGACTTATGTTACGCAAGCACTTCATCTCACACAATAATAGTAGCTGCCAAGCAGACATTCGTCCATCAAACGTGAGTGTAAGCAGAAACGGCTCTACTCAATCAGTGAGAATCTCGTAATAGTACCTCAGCACGAAAGCGTGTGTCAGCGGGGATCTCAGAACTCATCTACAGTTGTCGCGAAAAAGAGCCACACTGGACATTATTCAAGTGATGTCAGTCATTATTCACTGGGTCTAGTACCGTCTAAGTTTTAAAGTCAGATCAGTGCAAGTCATCTACACTCAGGATCATAAATTAAGGATAACTGCAGAATATGGCGCCACACAACGTGGAACTACACAAAACTGGCGCTAATAGCATAGGCACATAGGGAACACACACGACACAGATCTGTAAGTCCACGGTATCGGTTAAAAGCTGAGAAAACCGTCCCGAGACACATGGGCTACGAAACACCACTGTTTCCTGCGCATGTACCCCGACATCAGTATGGAATTTGATCACCATGCACTCGTACACAGGCCGCACAAAGGGTTGGCATTCTCTGGGTCAGGTGGTTGTGCAGTTGCTGGAGTATAGCCTCCCATTTTTTTGCATCAGTGCCTATCGGAGCTCCTGAAGTATCCTAGGGGTTTGAAGACGTGCAGCGATACGTCGACTGAGAGCATCCCAGACGTGCTCGATGAGGTTTAGGTCTGGAGAACAGGCAGGCCACTGCAATCGCGTGATATCTTCTGTTTGAAGGTACTCCTCCACGATGGCAGCTCGGTGGCGCCGTGCGTTATCATCCATCAGTGGAAGGTGGGACTCACTGCACCCCTGAAAAGGCGGACATACTGGTGCAAAATGACGTGCGATACACCTGACCTGCTACAGTTCCTCTGTCAGACACGGAGGGGTGTACGTGCGCCAATCATAATCCGATCCCACACCATCAAACGACTACCTTCATATAGGTCCCTTTCAAGGACATTAAGGGGTTGGTATCTGGTTCCTGGTTCACTCCAGATGAAAACCCGGCGAGAATCATTGTTCAGACTCTACCTGGACTCGTCCGTGAACGTAACCTGGGACCACTGTTCCAATGACCATGTACTTTTTTCTTGACACCAGGCCTTTACGGGCTCTCCTGTGACCAGGGGTCAGCGGAATGCACCTTGCAGGTCTCCGGGCGAATAAACTATGTCTATTCAGTCGTCTGTAGGCTGTGTGTCTGGAGACGACTGCTCCAGTGGCTGCGGTAAGGTCCCGAGCAATGATACCTGCAATACTCTGTGGCCGTCTGCGGGCACTGATCTTGAGATATCGGCCTTCTTGTGATGATGTATACTGTGAACGTCCCGTACTGTAGTGCCTGGACACGTTTCCTGTGTGCTGGAATCGTTGCCACAATCTTGAGATAACACTTTGTGGCACACGGAAGGCCCGTGCTACGACCTGCTGTGTTTGACCAGCCTCATGTCGCCCTATTATTCTACCCCTCATAACGTCATCAATAAGTGTTCTTTGAACCATTTTCAACACGCAGTCACCATTAGCACGTCTGAAAACGTCTACACACTTACTCGCTGCACAGTACTCTGACATGCATCAACACACCTCTGCGTATGTGGACTGCTGCCAGCGCTACCGTGCAATAACCGCAGGTCAAATGCACCGCATGGTCATACCCCGAGGTGATTTAAACCCGCAAACCGCCCACCAGAGCGTTGTTTCACCATGTATCAGCATTACCCATAATTTAGGAGAATGAGTATATGTTGCCACGTGCAGCCTTCATACTCCAGTTAAGTATTGTAAAGTTTCTATTAATAAATGATTGTAAATTGTTGCTAATGTGTGTTGCCATATCTTTTGCCTAATCCTATTTGGCGCTGTGACGAAACTTTACAGTCGCTGCGGGAAAGGAAGCCACGTCGTAGCAGCAACTACTTTCGGTGGTTGTGCGTTCTCTTCGTGTCAGATTTATATTTTTGATGCTAAGTGTATTCAGTGAATAGAAAATATTTTGCCGAAAATCTGATGGTATACATCCAGTCTCACATATACTACAAACCAGCTTATATAGTCATTTGGCTGCCACTTCTCCAACAAGTAAAGAAAATCCGAAGGATGGTCATGTTTCCTTGTGTCTTATTTGACTGTAAGTCTGCAAAAGCTCTCTTAAACTCTGACTCTAAAAGTAGAACACCAGTGTTTTCCATCTCGATCTCCTTTAGTTCTGTCTGCAGCTCGTGGTCTCGCGGTCACTTTCTCGGTTCCCGAGTACGAGGTACCGGATTCGATTCCCGGCGGGTTCAGGGATTTTCACCTACCTCGAAATGACTGGATGTTTGTGTTGTCCTCGTCATTCACGAAAGTGGCACAATTGGACTGAGCAAAGGTTGAGCATTTGTACGGGCGCTGATAACCGTGTAGTTGAGCGCCCCACAAACCAAACATCATCGTCATCACCCTTTAGTTCTATCACGTCATCAGACAACACTTCCTCCTCGCAGAGACTTTCAGTATACTCTTTCCACTTATCCGCTCTCTCCTTGGATTTTAACGGTATAATTCCCGTTAGATTCTTGATATTGACACGCTTTCTTTAAATTTCACTAAAGGTTATTTTGGCTTTTCGGTAATTTTCAAGACCACTTGCAAGCGAAGTATATCGAGTCCGCGCCTATCATGACGCCAGAAACCGATTAGATGTTTCTTTTGTTTACAGCATTGGTAACAGTTGTAATAGTGAGATTTGTCAGCAGTGCTGTACAGATGAGTTAAATGAAGCCTATGCAGTGTCGACATGCGCTATTCATACCTGGCGGGAGGTCATTCCGAGACTGCGTTCTGAGGAAAGTGGTTTAGGTTTCTACTGGGAATATTAGTTGTAGCCCAATCACGATTTTAGGAACTGCGCAGATTGTCATGGACACACCTGTGTGGAAAGTGGTAAAAAATTGTAGTCGTTGATCTCCCATTTCAATTATATTGTGCGAAATATCAGAAAAGAACCAGTATCAAGAAAGAAACGTCGTTCGATTGATGTAAATTGACTATACAGTCCAGTATTATATCCTCTTGCTGGATTGAAGAACGAACGTTAGAAGTCATAGTTTTGAAAACTGCATTACCTACATATACTGTTTGCGATTGCTGTGGTTTTCGTCATGAGCTGTGTTATGTTATTGTGACAAATTGTACGTATTTCAGTAACTGTGTGTTCACAGATTTCGGTTGGGTGTCAGAAAGCTTCCTTGCGACAATCTCACAGTTTGCCTGAGAGATGTATAATGCTGCGGTGTATCCCGACTATGGTAAAAAATTATTTGCTCCTGGCTACGTACACAACAGGCGGAATTGTCGTTGACGAAGGTGTGCATGACGAGTAAAGTAACTTAAATTGCTGTCATCTTTTGTCGCTGTTGTTGTGAACGATGTAAACTAAGTCTATATCTGTGGACCTGTCAGTGGGGCGCTCGATACATATCGCTTGGGAGTGATATTGGAAACTGTCAGTTTTTCTCCATACTGAAAAAGTCCTTGCGGCAGCCATTTCTTTGTCGATATGTTCACATTTTTCCTGCAGCCATTTCGTCTCGGCTTCTCTCCCCTTTCTATTTATTCGATTGCTGTATTGTTGTTTTTTCCCTGAACACTTTCCTTCGATGGCCAACTGAAAAATTTCTTCCGTTACCCAATGTTTCTTCGCAGTTACCTTCTACAAAATTTAAGTATTTACCCGCAACCGTGTGTTTAGCTCATGTGCGATTGTAGGTGGTGAGTAATGGCACGTGACGTTTCAAACACGTATCGTGTCTGCTTAAAACATCGGCCTGCCCCTCGTTTATGAGAGTCAGCCGTGGCTTCTGTGTAGAAGCGGATGTCCAGAGCAGGGCGGCGGCTGCCACTGTGCTCCAGCGATGCGTGAAGGGCCTGCGCGCAGCCGCAGTCGCCACGCCGCGCCGATTCCCTTTGAAGGGCCCGGCGCCTCTTTTTGCTCCTGCCTGCACACCGCTGGCCCGGAGGGTCGTCAGATTACGCTACGCCGACACCGACTCTTCGTCGCTAGCCCAAGAGAAAGACGGACGACTTCCCTGCTCTGGGCTGTGTGTGCTAATTAAAAGGCTCTGTTGCGGCAGCGAAAAGCTGTGAAACAGCTCTCGGCTAAGGGACAATACCTTATGTTGGCAGCTGTGTCGTGACTTATGTGGCTTTGTAAGTTACGATTCTGATTTCTTTTCTTTCTTTTTTCTTTCTTGTGCCATCATTCAGTCGTCGGGCTGGTTTGATGCGCCCCACCACTAATTCGTCTCCCGCTTCTGTGCCAAACTTTCGTCTCAGAGTATCACTTGAAAACTATGTCCTCAATTATTTGCTGTATGCGTTCCAATCTCTGTATTCCTCTACATGTTATACCCTCTAAGCTGCCACTAGTAACATGGAAGTTATTCCCTGGCGTCTGAACAGATGTCCTATCATCCTGTTCCTTCTTCTTGTCAATGTTTTCAATACATTCCTTTCTTCGCAAATTGTCCAGAGAATTTCCTTTCCTTATTCCTTACCTTATCAGTCCACTTAATTTTCATCATTCTACTGTAGCGCCACGTCTCAAATTCATCGATTCTCTTCTCTTTCGTTTTTCCTCAGTCCATCTTTCACTACCACATAACGCAGAAACCTCCTCTTGAAATCAAAGCCTAACCCTTTTTGCCAGTGATAGTCTGCTTCTAATGTCCACCTTGCCCTGTCAGTCGTGTTACTAGGCTGCCTCCTTAGCAGATCTACCTAATGATCCACAATTCTAATGTTAAGTTTCTCGATGATCTTATTTTCCTACTTCTTGTTATTTTCGTCTTTCTTCGATTTACTCTGAATCCATATTCTGTACTCAACAGACTCTTCGTTCCATTCAACACATCCCGTATTTCTTCTTCATATTCACTAATTATAGCAATGTCATCAACGAATCCTTTATATCCTTTCACCCTGAATTTTAATCACACTCCAAAGCCATTTTTGTCTTTTCCGTCATTGCTTCTTCGAAGTATAGATTGAACAGTGGGGTGACATTCGGAAGGACGGCGGTTCAATCCCGCGTCCGGCCATCCTGATTTAGGTTCGCCGTGATTTCCCAAAATCCCTCCAGGCAAATGCCGAGATGGTTCCTTTGAAAGGGCACGGCCGACTGCCTTCCCCATCCTTCCCTAATCCGATGAGACCGATGACCTCGTTGTCTGGTCTCCTCCCCCAATTAACCCAGTCCAACAGTAGGGTGAGAGACCGCATCCATGTTTTACGCCGTTTTGAATCCGAGAAAACCCAAACTGATTGTCATCTAACAGACCCTTAATTTTATTTCCACCCCTCTGGATGTTATTCTCGTCAGCAACGTGGATGGATGAGCTGCTAAGCCGATTGTGCGATAGTTCTTGCATTTGTCGGCCCTTGCAGTCTTCGGAGTTGTGTGGATGAACTTTCTCCGAAAGTCAGATGGTATATCGCCAGTCTCGTAGATTGAATATTCGTTTTCTTGGAACTTGTCCCAAAGCGTCCGATAAAATGAAAATCCGATGGAATGTTATCTCCTCTGCCTTATTTGATGTTAGGTCTTCTGAAGCTCTTTTAAATTCTGATTCTAAACGTAGATCCCCCTTACCTCTTCTCGACTGCTGTTTCTTTTTCTGTCACGTCAACAGACAAGTCATTCTCCTGTATCTACACATAAAACTACATCTACATCTGCTTTCCGAAAACCATTTTGATTTATGTGGCACTCCTCGTGAAACAATTTCCTCTCTGTTGTTCCGTCTACGAATTTTGCTCGGGAGCAACTTCTGTTTTATTCCTAAACAGCTCCAATTCGTCTGATTTTCTCATGCTCTCAGTCTCACGAGTAATATCCAAGGCGCCCGGTTTCCCGGATTCGATTCCCGGCGGGGTCAGGGATTTTCTCTGCCTCGTGATGACTGGGTTTGGGTGATGTCCTTATGTTGGTTAGGTTTAAGTAGTTCTCAGTTCTAGGGGACAGATGACCATATATGTTAAGTCCCATAGTGCTCAGGGCCATTTGAACCAATATCCAAGGATTCTTCGAACACAAACTTTGTAAAAGTCATCTTCCGTGAGGACATTGTATTTCCTTAGGATTCTTCCAATACCTGTTTGGTGGTTGCATCTCATTCAACTAATTTAACATGAACGTTCCACTTTAGATCCCTTGAATACAAATTCCTACACAGAATGTTTCACAACTCCTATGATACGGGTTGTACAGGAGACATACTAAATGATGTTTCGACCAGGAGCCGATGTCCGGCAATATACGTTTAGTTATAGAATAAGTTTGGTCAGATCACCTTCAAATCACCCGCTGCACAGTATGCACACAGTAGAGGCAATGAACTCTGACCTGCGTACTCCACAGAAGTCCATGTCATGGGGTACTGTCTAGTCACTGTCTAGCTGCGAATGAAGCAGCTTCTTGCAACTTCTCGTAGTAGTACGAAAATCTTATCTAGTGTCCCCTCTATAACCCCTAGAAACCTGTACTACGAACTGTATTCAACAGTTTTGTCGCCATCTCGCCAAAGATATAATCTTACAGTAATGAGTATTTCTGACTTCTGCCAATTTAGCTCGATAACTTTTTTCAAATCAAATCATAACTTTTTAACCCAGCTCTGATACTCTTGCATTTCACTACAATTTTATGCGATTTTCCCACATACAGCTTCAGACTCAAGGAACTTCGCATATTATTCACTAGATCATTAGGTCATTTGCATATATCGTGAATTTTAACGTACCTACGTTCCGAAATTATTTTAACCTGTGATGGTACCGTCTCCCACCTCTTTACCCCATTAAAGAAACATAGTGATGTGCCTTCTACTAAGTCAAGAATCCAGTCAAGTAACTGATCCGATAATCAGAAAGCTCATTTGTTTTATTCACTAGCTGACAGTGAGAAACTATATCGAATGTCTTCTGGTAGTGTCTTCTGGCAGTCAAGGAATACAAAAATCTAGGCACCGCTAAATATTTCTTGGAACTGTTGTCAGAATCGATGCCGATTCCTTCATAGGAGATTTTCTTTTCTCCAAAGAGGTCAAAGTAGGCGAACATGATTCTATGATTCTATAATTCTATAATTATGTGCATCTGTCATCTGTCTGAAGACCCATCTCGTAAAAGGAAATGACTTGCGTGTTTTTCTGATCTGTTTGAAGCCCTTCGCTGCTCCAGTGACCTAAGATATAATTCTTCTACAATGCGAACAAGTTTTTTTTTTTTTGCATATCCCATGCAAAACCACATAGGTATCTTATCTGGTCCAGCCGCCTCTCTTACGCTGAACGATTTTTTGGTTGATTTTCCATTCCGTGATGACTTATCTCAAAACCTGTGTTTTCTTGAAATGGAGACTTGGTCCCCGCAATGGACGAATCGCAGTACCGTCAGCAACATAAAAATTTTCTGTCCCTATCGCAAAGTAGTTTTACTAACATATGATCGGTTACAATACCTAATGTACTATCATCAGACAAAAAATGCTTGGCTACAAATAACATGTCAATGTTAGCTGCAGTATCGTAAGCAGCAGTAAGTGTTCTGTAATGGATACACCTCGTACATGTGCAGTAATCATGATGCGAAACACTTATTTGAATATTTCCGTTCTTCGATATTGGATAAAAGAGTTTTATCTCAGACAGTTTCTTTAAATATTCGTTTTATTCCATTTTTTATATTTTCTTTAATTCAGATTTTAACCAGATCAAACTTTTGCAAGATTGAATCGTATAGAGACGGTTGATAACTAGATCTTACAGGACTCGAATATTGTGGGGCGCTTTAGCACAGAACTTGGCAAAACAGTTGGGCCAAAAATTGCAATATTTCAAACTTTTAAAATAAGTGATAGATGATTGTCTATGAATTGTGACATAATATGTATACAACAAAACAGTTTTAAAACGGAACAATATAAATTGCCACTATAACTGATAAAACGACGAGCGGCCAACTGCCGCATTATATGCTTCTGTGATCTTTTCTCTTATTTGCTTATTGCACACACCATTTAACTTCGTATGTTCAAAGTTGGAGAGAGCCGGGGCTTAACTATGTCAGCCATATTTACTGTGCCAAAACTCGAGTAATCCTGTTCCAAGTTGCCTTAACGGCTCTTCCAGGAACTGTTATTTCCCTACTGTCTCTCTCTCTCTCTCTCTCTCTCTCTCTCTCTCTCTCTCTCCCCTCCCTCCATCCGTGGGCCCTTCCCTCCAACGCTTTCACCTGACGGAAAGAAAGAGTTGTTACAGAAAAATGCTAAAGCTTTTCCGAAAATAAACTGTTGATACCTCTATCTGATGATACAGGAGGTGTGTGACAAAGCTTGTACAGTCTAAGACAAAAGAATACGTTCATCTTTCAGATTATTATTTGTAATTTGAAATTAACATAATACAACTTTATTACAATTATGATAACTATATATATATTTATGACAATAAACACAACAAATGAGGTCACTACGTTAGATTTTCGATTTTATCACCAGTCGTACATCTAGGACGGCGCGATAATCGGATAATTAGTGTGGATACCAGTAAAGTGGCTATTTGTAGATGTAAGGTGGATGTTTTACCAATGCCAGTGGTTTTCATGTTTCCCATGATGTTTTGGCTTTGATTCATGTCCGAGTAATTGTAGTTCGATTCCGAAGTAATTTTTGCAAGTTGTTTCTCGTCAAGCCTGTTATCATCTGTGATGACTGTGTCATGTCCCCTCACCTTCCTTTTCTCTACAGTTATCTACTGCTTTTTGTATCAGCATTGAATCTGTCTAAAGCAGGGACTCCACAGTAATTTAGCTTCTTCGTTGTCAACAACTTTTTCAGGCTTGTAGCCCCATCAGTTCCCTGACACAGGCAGACGGTTATTTTGGCATATATTTCAATGGATCCCGTCACATCATTGTGCCTCTGCTTATAACTAGACTGAGCGATTTTTTTGAACAGCTCGAGATACGGTCAGTAGTTTCGTCAGCTTCTATGCAAAGTCTGTGCTTTGGTGCCTGAGGACAATTTTTTTGTGACCACTGGCTGAAATTAAAGAAAGTAAATTTCACATCTTTTATATGCACTTCGTATTGTTAATAATTTTGGCTATTCCATTTTCTATTTGATTTTGCATATTCTTGCACTTACGGCAGATTTTTCTAACCCATTTTCCTAGATACTTGGAATGTCTGCTCTTTTTTTGTTTTCCTAATGCGTGTGTGTAAAAATTTTGGTGATATTTTTTTATATCAGTGATAAATTTTGTTTTCTCTGCAAAGAGCTCTACTGGCTACCTGTTCCAAGAGATTGCCGTGTACTTCTGCATCAGATTTTCAGGTAGAACAGCGAAATCGTCTACAAACGCCAGGTAGTTTCAACACATTGTTTTTCTTCCCAACTTCTATTATAATTTTGATTGTAACTATTATTATTAATAATATTAACATTCGGTAGATTTAATTTTATATACTTAACCCAATACAGTTTTTAAGGTAGGTAAGTGGAATAAAAATATGAAATGCGATAGTAAGTGTATGTGTACACATTTTGCCATATTTAGCATATATAGAGTATCAAGAGAGTACAAACTCGTAATGTAATGTTATCGATCAGCAAATTATCACGTAGAAACCTTTCGGACAACATCGGAACTTCTCTAGGGAAACAGTTGAATAAGTTAAAGCATAACATTAATAGACATTAATATACGTGGAGACACTGGTAACGATTTAGTTATTAGTTAATAAGAATTTTTTAATAATGGGTGACATATTTTCGCTGCAACTGTATAATTCCTTTTAATTATCCGAGTGGAACGGAAATCTGTAGATGCTATATACACGTACAGGTTAACAAATGATTACAATTTTAGAAAAACTGGACGATTAATCCAAGAGAAAGGGATTCACAAACCAAGTCAATAACACTTTGCTCCACCTTTGACGCTTATGCAAGGAGTTATTCAGCTAGGAATTGATCGACAGAGTTGTTGGATACGCGCTTGAGGGATAACACGGTAATATTCACGCAATTGGTGCGTTAAGCCGTCAAAATCTCGAAATGGTAGGAGGGCTCTGCCTTGTGTCCCAAACGTCCTCATTTGGGGAGAGATCCGGCGACCTTGCTGGCCATGATTAGGTTGGAAAGCTTGAAGACAAGGAATAGAAACACCTGTCGTGCGCGGGCAGGCATCATCTTACTGAAATGTAAGCCCAGGATGGCTTGCCATAAAAGGCAACGAAATGGGATGTAAAGCGTCGTCGACGTACTGCTATGCAGTAATGATGCAGCGGATGACAACCAAAAGGATCCTGCTATGAAAAGAAATGACACTCCAGAACATCGTTCCTGGATATTGAGCCATCTGGCAGGCGACGGCCATGTTGGTATCCCACCGCTGTAGGCGTATACAGACACGTCTTCGGCCTGATATCTCATTGGCTGGAGTAGAATTTTCTTCTGTGACGAATCCCGCTTCGAATTGAGCCCCAACCAGCTCGGGATTTTGGCGTTTTGACGCGCCAATTGGACAGAATATCGCACGATATCCCTTAGAAGAGCATCCAATAACTCTATCCATCAACGCCAAGCCGAATAACTGCTTGCATATGAGCCAGATGTGAACCAACCTGTTATTGACTTGCTCATTTTATGAAGCTCTATATCATGAGTAAATCACTCATTTTTTCTGAAATCGTAATCACGTGTTTGTCTGTAAATGTACATAGATCTACTGATTTCCGTACCCTTCGAATAATTTTTTGGCGGTGCGCACCTTCTTTTTTTTGTTTAACCTTTCTTCGCGTTTCAACAGTTTCGTTTACTGATGCTGGAGACATCCTGTAAGACTTTGGATGTAGCGGTTTAATTCTCCGACGTTGCGTGCTTTCTCCCCGCCGGACGATCAACCAGCCGTCTCTGATAGTCTTCTAGAAAGTAACCAGCAACGGAAGACGAAACAACGGATAGAAGGGGGAGGCGGAGGAGGAAGGGAGATTACCGTCCTAACCGTGTTGTCGATGACAAGGTCGTTCGAAACTAGTCCCAAGCTCGTGTTCCTCAAGGATGGACTTGACTTTTTCAAAGGAACCATACTGGCCATTGCATTATGCGATCTGTAGAAACCATGTAAATCCAAAATCTCTGTGGTCGGACAGGGATGTGAAACGCCTTACTCCAGAGTTCGATTCCATTGGGAGACTACTGCTCCAGCTCGGTAGAGAAAGATGTCTCGAACCACAGACAAAACTTCAAGAAAAAAAGTGTCACCAAAAATGTAGGCACCGACCACTGTGATTTCGAGATAAATTTATTATCCTTAAAAGCTGAATCTTGTGCAATTAATAATTTTTAAATAACTGCAACAATGTTTCGGTCTCGTTGAATGGTCATCTTCATTCTAGTTACCTACAAGAGTGGCTAGCGCTACCTAACACACCTACAATAAATACACCGACGAAGGAAGTCTGTACTGTATGAGTAACCCAGTCTCTTCTGTGATGCCTTTGACGGTCTTTGAAAGCGATATTTCTTTGAAACCTTTAATGTTGGTGTTCTTTGGAGTTCTTTGTTTGTATTAATTAATTTGTCATCGAATATTCCTCATATCTTTGTAGGTAATCATAATTCTTCAACCAGATTTTTGGTTTAAAATTTCTTCCAGATTGTGAGCTCCAAGAATTACACATTTCGCTTTCGAGTATCTTACCCCTGTTATTAGTGTCACAAGCGAGATATGGTTTTCTAATAAAGAATGCGACCCTATTTCCAACGCCGGGTCCATGCCCCACTGGGCAAAAAAAGATGTCTCATACCTATTCGATTAAAATTCATCATGTTCATCATAACTTCAGCAGCTAAAATTATTGGTTACAATAAATACATTTCTAACATCTGAGTACAAGCGTAGTATTTCGAAACACTGGTGTATAATAAATCGAACGTGAAGGCATGTAAAATAGCCAGTAAATAAACTATTTTTTTAAGGCACAAAGAATGAAGTAAGCATGGAAGACAAAGCATTCACTTAATGTAAGTACTATCTAACCGGGCATAAACAAAAAATTTTCTCCGTGCGCCTTGTAATTTGCTACACTGCTTTCTATTGGGAAATTAAGAACATTTTTCTCCTCTAGAGTAGCTAATGTACATTGCATTTATCATTCAAATACACGTTTATTCCTTACGTACCACTCCAGCCGAGTTCTGATCGTAAAAGTGCCTGCTCCGCTTCTGCTTTAGTGTAGCACTAAGTTATGATTCCCGGAGTTTGTCTGAATAACAGAACGCAGCTGTAAGTTAAAGCAGAACTTGTTCCGGAACAAACGAAGTTGGAGACGGTGCAGCGACTTCACAAAGCGTAGGCCACAAAAACGAGTATCTCGCACAGGACTGGCATCGAAACAACAAGAAAGAGAAAAGTTCTACTTTAATGAGTCTCACGAAGTTCTAAGACATCAGTAACGAAGCCGCAGTTAAAACAGAAAATAGCTTCTAGTACCACTGCCTAGTAGGAAGTACAGTTTTCCAGTACAATAATTACACGAAGAAAAACGAGAATTGCGGTTGTATAATACAACTATAAAGTTCATTTTTCGTATGAAATACGTTATTTATATGTTTTATATGTTATTTTAAGAGCTAATTTAGCTCATCTTCACGCTCTGTGGGCAGAAAAATTAATTCCTTATTTGAAAGACAACGTAATCATCATACAACAACAAATAAAAAACAGTTATGTAATGAGTTTCAAATGTTCTGTTAGATGGGTTAAGAATGACGAGAAGGGGGGAGGCGGAGGGGAGAAGAGAGGTCCGTTGAAATTGTGTTATTGTTTGAAGAAAGCCGTACTTAGGAAGAATTAAGAGATGCTGATGAACCTCTATTACTTAACAGTTACGAATAACCGATTATCATCAGGCAAGATACACTTATTGACATCAGCTCCTATGGCATCATTCTTACTGTGATGCCAAAAAATAAAATAAAACCCCTCTTATTTATTTTGAAACATTACAGTAAGAACTATACCAAAAAAGCTGACGTAGTGAACTGGTAGTTAATGAAGGTTTGCTCTATTAGCAAGTCTCAGTGGTTTTTAAAAATGACTTCCTTCAAACATTTACGAGCCGCGGAACACATTTTAGTTTGTTGTACCAAGGCATTATTCTTAAGAATCTGCTTATAATCGTTACCACTACAGCGTGTAACTCTTGTATCTATGTGCAATATGTTATTGCAGGGTATCTTATGATGTCAATAAGCGTAATATTGGAATAATAAAATCAGCATGCATCCAGTCAATGACTACTTCCTCAGTGACTTATTCAGCATTTTGGAGACTGCACATAATTTTCAACATGGTCACGTGCCTCCCTCGTGTCTTCATGTCGTAGCTATGTTATTATTTTTATTTTCTTTCTTTCCATATTCTTTCGTGTGCAACACAGCAAAATATTGCTGTGTAGGTTTTCAGTGAGTTCCAGTCTTTATTTCCATTGTACTTTTAACTTTAATTTTTATAGTAGCAAATTGTTTTGGTCACTCTTTAACAGCCAGTCCTTTTACAACACAACGTTGTTGATACGATTCAACGTTCCCAAAGTTAGTTGTAGATGGATTAAGTTAACTTCCTTTCCGGAATCAATTACTTGTATACAGAGTGAACATTAAAAAAAAGACACACTGCTGCGACGGATTCCTCACTGGAAACGGAGGAAAAAAGGTCCTATGAACTGGCCCCGGAAATGGACGGTGTGCGTGGATAAGACAATAAATTTTCTCAGAACACAGAACTGAGCTGCATCAGATCCACGTTATAACAGATGTTCAAAGTGGCCTCCGTGGGATGCAATGCACGCGTTTGCACGTCGTATCATGGATTGCTGATGGCAAAAATCTCATAATTGTGATTGGTGCAAAAACCATCGTCAAAATCCTTCCTGTAGAGGAAAATAGGCTGCTGATAATCCTTGCAGGCGATAGGGAAAGTAGCGGTTGTCAAGCGGAATACACATAATCGTACTTTGGCTTACACCATGTTGGTGGGCCACTTTCCTGGAGTTTGTACTAGGGTCCATCTGAATATCCTGTAGAACCTGGTCCTACAAATATGGAGTAAGCACATTCCGTCGCCTCCGTGCACGTTCGTCTTTTTGAAAGGACCAAAGCACACACAAACGCCGAAAAAGGGCTTCAAATGTGTGATCTGGATGGTGTCGGTGAGGGTATTTATTTTGGTATAATCTCTCTACCGTTTCCATTACGCGATCTCGGCTTGTTCCCGACATTAATATCGGACCATTCTGTTGATTACAGCTTCCAACACACAGGGGACGTGGTCAGAGGAACTTTTGTTCATCAGCGCCTTCTGCCGTGGTTCAAATGGCTTCAAGCACTATGGGACTTAACATCTGAGGTCATCAGTCTCCTGCCGGCCTGGGTGGCCGAGCGGTTCTAGGCGCTACAGTCGGAACCGCGCGACCGCTACTGTCGCAGGTTGGAATCCTGCCTCGGGCATGGACGTGTGTGACGTCCTTAGGTTAGTTAGGTTTAAGTAGTTCTAAGTTCTTGGGGACTGATGACCTCAGGAGTTAAGTCCTATAGTGCTCAGAGTCATTTGAACCATTCTGAATCATCAGTCTCCTATAGAACTATTTAAACCTAACTAACCTAAGAACATCACACACACCCATGCCCGAGGCAGGATTCGAACCTGCGACTGCAGCAGCAGCGCGGTTCCGGACTGAAGTGCCTAGAAGTGCTTGGCCGCAGTGGCCGTCTCTTCTAGCGTGGTAAGATGCATTTCTGGACAGACGTTCATAGGATGTTTTCTCCTGCCTTTCCAGTCAGGAATCCGCCTCTGCAGTTTGTCAGTATTATTAATGTTCGCCCTGTATAGTATCTAATTGAGGCCTGGAATTAAGCGAAACGAGCTTAATACGTGTAACAATATGGAGCTATGAAATTAACACATATTCGTGACTGGTGGCAGCAAAGTACAAATACATAACGTAGACTCCGGAATTCTCGCAAAGTGCTGGCTGCTATGAAAGCAAGAACAATATTTACTTGAAGATCTTACACGGCTTATCGTGTCGAAGCGCCAGAATGATAAAAAATAAAAGCAAAAAAAAGTACAAAACTCAATGAGTAATTGCGCTGCAGGAACGAACGGTCCCAATACACAAACTGCTTCCCTGAGAAAAACACTCGCCCCTCGAGACGAATAATTCATTAATGAAAACAAGATTAACAGAAGAAGAGTAATGGTATTGCTTCGTACTAATGCACCGAGGAGTCTCAAAATTAAAGTCCCTGGATATTCTCCCAAGCTATAAGCTTTAGTGAAAGGTATCTGTATTGGCACCGTAAACTAAGTGATTTACTTGTGATATCCCCTGAAGACATCATTCACATAAACATAATACGTTTTGTCATTGAGTATGGGATGTATCAGAATGTTGAAAGCTGTAGTATCAATACTTATCAAGTATGCAATCATTGGTCACCAATGTGGAGAGGACGCACGTGTCGAGCCTAATAGCTCCTCTGCACACACCTGTCTCATAATTCTTCAAGGAATACCAACCGCGCTGCTTCTTCTGACCAGCCAGTTGCTTCATCTATCTCACAACCTTAAATCGCCTATTTTTCAGTGCCTTATTACACTATTTCTGAATATTTTAATTGCAGTTTCAGTCCTTTTCCACGTTTATCAGATGTAACAGTCGTGTGATACCCTCATTTATTGAGAGTACACAACGAAGGACGAGCCTTCTTATAAATCTCACTGGCTAGCAACATGCAGTTTTGACACAAATTTATACTGTCTTTGAGGTATGCAAAATTAACTATTTAATCGTTATAATAACGGCAGCATTGTTTTGTGAAGATAACCCGCAAAAAAAAATTAATTTCATAGTCTGTAATACAGCTACCTATATTTTTCGGTGTTATTGTAATGGTTAGGGCTCTATGTTAGTTTAAGAAATCGTTTTTATTGCAAATGAGTGATAAATCAGCTGGTGCCTACTTTTGCGAATTTCGTGGCTTCAAGATGTTTTTATTATTTCTGCTGACCACTTCTAATACTCGTATATCAACCTCAGACTTTATTAAAATAGATTATTTTTTGTACTTTGTCGGAAAAGTTGGGTATCAGAACAAGTCATGGTCCCCACAGCGAGTAAGTTTTGAGGACGAACCCTTGCTTCCTACGCAAAAGGGACAGTTGTGTAAAGCCCTAGCATTCGTATCAAAAAATCTGGCCTATTAGAACACCAAATGTTGGAGAACCCTAAAAAATTCTGCTTCCACTCCACATAAAACTTGACATTATGAAACAACGCCTTGCTAAAAGATGTTTACACTCTGGAGTATATGACAAGTAAGTAGCTGCGGTTTCTGGAAGCTGAGATGACATGAGTTAGTAATTGTATTTCAGTACACTATTTTATGTACACAATATGACTACTTTAAAAACCCGCATAAATGGAGCTACTACGCAGATCAAGTTTCCTTTTGGCTTTTTTGGTAGCAGATACCAGAACAACAAAAATATAATGTTCTTGTTTGTTGTGGTCTTCAATCCAAAGACTGGTTTGACGCAGCTCTCCTTGCTGTTCTATCCTGTGCAAGCCCGTCCATCTTCGAATAACAGCTGCCGCATAAATCCTTCTGAATCTGCTTATTGAATTCTTCTCTTGGTCTCCGTCTATAATTTTTATCCCGCACTCTTCCCTCCAATACTAAATTGATGATTCCTTAATGTCGCAGAATGTTTTCTATCAACCGATCCCTTCTTCTAATAAGATTATACCATAAATTTCTTTTCGCCCCACTTGTATTCAGTGCTTCCTCATTAATTAAATGGTCAAATGTGTTTGAAATTTTATGGGCCTTAACTACTAAAGTCATCATCAGTCCCTAAGCTTACACACTATTTAACCTAAATTATCCTAAGGACAAACACACGGAACCATTCCCGAGGGAGGACTCAAACCTCCGCCGGGATCAACCGCACAGTCAATGACTGCAGCGCCCAAGACCGCTCGGCTAATCCCGCGCGGCCTCATTAATTACGTGATCCACCTAACCTTCGGCAATGCTGTATAGCAGCACATATCAGAAGCCTCCCTTCTCTCCTCGTCTAAACGGTTTCTCGTCCATGTTTCACTTCCATACGTTGCTACACTCTACACAAATACTTTCAGAGAAGACTTCCAAACTCTTAAATCTATATTCGGCGTAAATAAATTTCACTTCTTCAGAAATGCTTTTCTTGTCACTGCCAGTCTAGATTTAAAATCTCTCTACTTCGTCTATCGTCAGTTATTTTCTGCCCAAAGAGCAAAACTAATTCAGTTCTTCATGTGTCTCGTTTCCTAATCTACCTCTCTTAGCATCGCCTGATTTAGTTTGAGTACAGTCCATTATCTTTGTTTTGCTTTTGTTGATGTACATCTTACATCGATAAGCAAAAACATTATGACCACTACACACCGTGATGTTGGATACCTCCTGGCGGCGTTGCGGGTATGTGACGCGGTAACAAAAGTATGTAAGCACAGCAGTCATGGACGGGGGATCACTCTTTGTAAAGATATGGGCTGCAAATGGAGAAATCTATTGAGATACTTCGGTGAGGGGCACATCATTATTACGCAGAGCCTATGCAGCTGGTTGAATGTACACGCACAAGTGTTTTGGACCGCACTGTCCATCGTACATTGTTGAACATGGAGCTCCACAGCACATCAGCCCTACGCGTTCACGCAAAGACGCCATAAATTGCGATTGCAGTGAACACGGGACTATCGGGATTCGACCGCCGATCAATGGAAACGTGTTTACTCTTCGGGAGAAGCAAATTTTTGCTGCACTAGGTCGCTGGTCATCTCCACAAACGCCGTCATCGAAGTGAAAGGTGGCTCGAAACGTGCAGCGCACTGCGTACGCAGGCTGGTGGAAGCAGTATTATGGTATTGCAAACATTCTCCTGCACTTGCATGGGATCTGTGGTTGTGATGGAAGACACACTGACAGCTGCGAACCACCTGCATCCCTTCGTGTTTTATGTTTTTTATGTTTTATGTCTTATGTCAGCGATATCATTTTACAGCAGCATTAATTGCCCATGTCTCAGAGCCAGAACTGTGCTCATGTTGATGTCTCGGCGGCCAGATTCGTCTGTCGTATATCGCCAGCCGGAGTGGCCGAGCGGTTCTAGGCGTTACAGTCTGGAACCGCGCGACCGCTACGGTCGCAGGTTCGAATCCTGCCTCGGGCATGGATGTGTGTGACGTCCTTAGGTTAGTTAGGTTTAAGTAGTTCTAAGTTGTAGAGGACTGATGACCACAGATGTTAAATCCCATAGAGCTCAGAGCCATTTTTGATGTATATCGTATGGAAGCCATCTGGATCGCTATCGGGCTCCATCACCAAGTACACAAATCAGCAGTCCGTAGGTAAGCGAAATTACGTGGCCTCTGCGTAGACATCTGATGCCACATATCTCCACATACCCACTAACAAACTGTTGGACCCTGATACGCAGAATAAGTGATATATTTCGTTCCAAAGAAGGACAAACAGGCTACTAAACAGTAAGTCATAATGTCTTGGCTCATCAATGTATATCTTCCTTTCAATAAACTGTCCATTTCGTACCAGATTTATTTTTTGCTTGGACTCAAAGCTGGCGTCTTTGGAAAGCCGACTAGTGACCCCAAGTTGCAAAGTGTACGCGTATAGTTTGAAAATATTGATGACGCGAGAGTGCGCCCGCGGGCCCGAGTAAGTGGGAGAGCGAGGTCCCACAGGGCTCCACCCTGGGGCCGGCACTACTGCAGCGTTCGGCCATTGAGCGGCGGACCTCGCCGGGCTGCGCATTATTTCTGCGGGTCGGGTCTGCCCCCAGGGCAACAAAGGAGGGCCGGCTGGTCGACCAGGCGGCCGCCGGATCGATCCTGCATTATTCGCTACCTGCCCGACGCGGCACAGCTCTATTAAGGAGAAAACTTCATAAGGCTCTCGTTTCTAGGGCGGCGAGAGCTAACGAGGTACATCGCTCAGGCGGCGGCTGGCTGCTAAGTGATGTTAAGTGGCGCGCCGCCTACATCACGCTAATGCGACGCATTCATTACGGCGCCTCTCCGGCTCAGGTCGGCAGGTGCGGCGTTCCCGCGCCGGGCCGGGCTTCGCGCGAAATATGGCGCTGCCCGAGGCGAGGCGTCGCCTCTACCGCCGCTGTTGGCTGTTGGCTTACCTCCCTGCCGGCCGTGATTAACAAAATGAGCACACTCCCTCGCGCAGCTCGGGTTCCGTGTTGCGCCCCTGTTGTTCATCCAGGCTCTTTCTTGGCTAAGAACGAGGAGTCCACAGATAGCCTCTGAAACAGATGAGCCGCCTTCACCCTTTCCGTTGACGTAGACGGGACGACACCGTTGCCGGGCGCCTTGTGTCAGGCATGCACCAGCTTTGTGCATCAGCTACTTGCTGTTGGATCGTCCTGAACATATACTTGTTAAATCATCGGCACACATTTTCTTTCGCGAACGGTTCAGGATGTCGAAACGAAATTTTCACCAAATGGTAGTACACGAAAGGACGCGTAATTTTGTTGTGTGGGCACTAATCGTAACTCACGGGTGAACCGACTTACCAAAGAAAATATTTTTAATGGAATGTTGTATGACATTCCAAAGGTCTTGAAGAAATAAATACAGTGAAACGAAACTCATTAATCTTGGACTTGAAACATAACGAAAAAAACCTATATTAATAATAAAATTGTTAAACTCTCGTGTCTGTCTGTCTGAACACGCTAATCGCAAAACAATTAGACGAATTTTGGTGGAATTTTACAAGATATCACGAACATAGCATATGACTACATATAAGTTTTATTTCATTAAAATCGGATCACTGAAAAAACCGCCACGTCTGCCTGTCTTTGAAAGTGGTCACGGTAATCACTTGAACTAGTAGACTCATTTTCATGGCGTTTCCACAGATAACTTGAGTGCTGCCTGGGGCAAAATATAAAACTAATCCCAACGGATCTTGAAGATCATAGGTGTCAAAGGTGATGTAGGAACCTGCCTCACGAAGTCTGAATCCGACGCACTTTCCAATGGCACTCGGCAGACCCGGAAGGTCACCCTCCAAGAGCTATCTCAGCCCGACAGTACTAACTTAACTTCTTTGATCTGACGAGAACTCGTGTCACCACTGCGGCAAGACAGTTGTCCGCGGCAACATATAGGCTTTTCTTAAAAAAAAAAAAAAAAAAAAAAAAAAAAGGAATAAGGAGCTGGAACGCTTCACTCCTCACAGAGGTTTACAGTTACTTCTCTCGAACGCAACATCATAGAAGCAGAAGGAAATTTTTATGGGAAGTGGCGCAGCCGAGCCAGTTTTTGCACCCCAAATCCGCTTATTCCTAACAGCTTACAGTTTCGCTTTACACATGTGCAATTCTCAGCGAGCTTACGCTAAGCCATGATCATAAACAAAGTACAGGGTCAGAAGCTTCGTGTTGCAGGCGTGGACCATAGTCTCAATTGCTTTTCGCACTGCCAGCTCTACGTGGATTCATCCTGTGTTAGTCTCATCCTCATTCATATTGTTTCAAACGTTGCCTTCAAAGAAGCTTTATAAGCCAATAATACATTTCACGCATACCAACTCTGAGACACAGCTATAAATCAAAAATTTGGACAACATGGTCCACAGGAGTCACAGAAAACTGGTGATACAACTGGGTTTAAACAAATACAGATGGCGACTACATTTTATTAACGACCGAATTCGGTTAAATGTAAAAATCATCTTCGGAAAATGACCACCATTTGGCTGCTGCTGTCGGTCCGTCGGTTGCTCACGAGGCAACACGATCGTAAACTGCAGTTAACGATGGTGTTGCTGCTTGGGCACGCCTTCTACATTAAATTGAATCCGGTCATTAATAAAATATTATTGTGAGTTACACTGTTGTTTCAACCCACAGCTACAAATAAATATTCGGGCAATGCCGGGTTTCTCAGCTAGTGCGGTGAATTTCTGATGATTGTGATACTCGTGCCAGTCTCCGTAGATATATGTGTGACCCAGACAGATCTTGAAGACGTTTAGAACACATGATGAAGTCTCAGTTGCTGTGCAGTCCAGTTCCTTTACGAAGAGAGAAGGTAAAATAAAATAATAACCACATTTCAATCACAGATGTCGACTGTTGATGCAATTACGAGTTCAACGGTATGACGCGTGGAGCTGTGCAACAAGTAGTTAAAATGTCGACTAATTCAATCGCCTTATTTATACGTTAAAAGCAAATTTTCCAGAGCCATCTAAACCCACAAATAGCTCGCTTATATAGAGCACTTTCGAATTGCGGGCGTGTAGCAGTTTTCGTAGTCACCAATCATTCAGTTCATAAAATATTCAAGATATCGTAAATCCGTAGAGGCTCCTGCGGCTGTTACCTTCAGATTCAGTGGCGACGCGGAGGAAAATCAACCATTCCTGGTGCCAGAAAGTTGGCGCCACCAGTCTGTGCAGGACTGACCCTCGGCAAAAACGCCTCAGTGACAATCGGCGTGTCCGCCACCAGGCAAGTTGGCTACGGGAACCTTTTGCTATCCGAGGAAGGGCACAGACGGTCTGCCTCCGAGGCTACAAAATTACTGGGAGACACCCTCTCGGCCTCAGTTCGTTGCTGTCCTTGGTAGACATCACATCTTGACTAGCGCTGGAGCGGTCGCTGCTGCACGTATTGGATTCCACCACCTTGAAAGAAACCATACACAGCCATGTTCAGTTTTAGTCGCTGAAAAATGCTCGTGGTACATCCTTCCATTAATAAGTTGTAAATGCGCAACTTGCACACCAAGAAATTAGGTTCACGGCACTTAGAGTCCAATAGCAGTAAACTCTGTCGCGCTGCTCGTGCCTGCGTTTTCACTATACGTCATTACTCATATATCATTACCTTGGTTCTCGATTCTAGATTCTCATGTTCTTCTCTTAGTTTCTCATCAATACTTCCTATTGACACACTAAGAGCTGTTATTCCTGACCTGTTCCTTTGTCTTTTTTATGTACATTTGGTTTGACCTACAACGAGCCAAATTTCCACTTTATGTAATGAGCGTGCCTCGCATTTCTGTTTTTCGATAGTAATATTCAAATACCATTGTCCGCCTGTTACTGGTCTGTAGTTTTACCCTGTTCTCCTCTTTAACCAGTTTATTTATTTACCTCACCAACTGAATTCTTTGCAGTAAGAAAATAGATCTAAACCTCCAGGGTACAAGGCGCAGATGACTATCGGGTTATCAAAGCCTGTAAGCAGCGAAAGCGATGGATTTCATAGTAATTTCATTCATGAACTTAATCTTGTCTTATGGCAAACAGTGACTGGTAGAACTCTTTTTATTTCTTGCAATTCATTTCCGTCAGTTCTAAACATCTACATATGCAGGAAGAAGATAGGCCTACGCCGTTGAGGCAAAACACATTCCTTCTTGGTCCTGCCTTATACGACGGACACAGGATAAGCCACAAGTGTTGTAAATGTTGTTGTAACCTATTACAAGAGGCTAAGAAAACTATTTTAAATGTGAAGAAAGACATCGTTCCATCAAATGCATTTCCAAACTATACTTTATTAACCACTACTTGTTTCAATCGTACCTCACTTACAAGTGAATCAACACTAAAGCGCCGAAGAAGCTGGTACACCTGCCTAATATCGTGTAGGGCCCTGGCGAGCACGCAGAAGCGCCGTAACACGACGTGGCATGGACTCTACTAAAGTCTGAAGTGGTGCTGGAGGGTACTAACACCATGAATCCTGCAGGGATGTCCACAAATCCGTACGAGTATTAGGGGTAGAGATCTCTTCTGAACAGCACGTTGCAAGGCATCCAAGATACGCTCAATAATATTCATTTCTGAGGAGTTAATGTGTCAACTGAAGTGTTTAAACTCAGAAGAATGTTACCGGAGCCAGTCTGTATCAATCTGAACGTGTGGGGTGTCGCATTGTCCTGCTGGAATTGCCCAAGCCCGTCGGAACGCACAATAGACAAGAATGGATGCAGGTGAACAGACGTACGTGTCACCAGTTAGTGTCGTATCTAGACGTATCAGGGGTTCCATATCACTCCAACTGCACACGCCCCACAAAATTATAGAGCCTCCAACAGCTTGAACAGTCCCCTGCTGACATGCAGGGTCCATGCATTCATGAGGATGTCTGCATACGCTTACACGTCCGTCGCTCGATACAATTTGAAACGAGACTCATCCAACCAGGTAACATGTTTCTAGTCATCATCAGTCCTATGTCGGTGTTGACGGACCCAGATGCGGTGTAAAGCTTCGTGTCGTGCAGTCATCAAGGGTACGCGAGTGGACCTACGGTTCCGAAAGCCCTTATCGAAGATGTTTCGTTGAATGATTAGCACGCTGACCCTTTTTGGTGGCCCAGCATTGAAATCTGCAGAAATTTGTGAAGGGTTTCACTTCTGCCACGTTAAGAGATTCTCTTCAATCGTCGTTGCTCATGTTCTTTTTCCGACCTTTGATTTGATGTTTTACCGAATTCCTGATGATCACGGTACACTACTGAAATAGTCGTATGGGAAAATCATCACTTTATCGCTACCTCGGAGATGCTGTATCCCATCGCTCGTGCGCGGGCTAAAACACCAAGTTCAAATTCACCTAAATCTTGATAAGCTTCCATTGTAGCAGCAGTAACTGCGCCAAACACTTGTAGTCTTCTATAGGCGTTTCCTACCGCAGCGCCGTATTCTGTCTGTTTACATATCTCTGTATTTGAATACGCATCCCTATACCAGTTTCTTTGGCGCTTCAGTGTGTAACAGATGTGCTTATATCATCCCCGCCAAATGAAAATCATGTGCCATGCGTGACGATGCATCGCACGGACACTTTGATCTTGGTATGTACAATACAGGGAACAGCTCTTTTGGAAAGAGCTAAACAGTCTAAATGCTGACGCAACATCGGATCCTGGAATGAAAGCCAACTTGGTGGTGTGTAGAAGGCAGTAGCAAATTCCGGACGCATTGTGTTTCAATTTAGATCATTTCTCGGATATTTTTGTGAAAATTTTCGGCGCGAACATTAACACGAGCGTTGTATCAGTGCACTCGTGTAGATCTTCGAGAACCGTAAATAAATAAATAAATATATAAAAATGCATCGTTCAATAGAAAGTGTGTGCTTGCTCCAATATCTCGGTTGATATGAGAGTTGAGAGTATTATCGATACACCACAATCACACGCCTACTATCATTTATCGAAAACATCATTTCAGTACCCTGAAGCGTCGATGGAATAATAGGAATGCAGGCTTCAGATAATTCAACCAATATACCTTGTTACATCATTCATTTCACACTTTTTCTTAAGATAAGGAATAGTTGCAGTATACATACAGGAAGACACAGCAAAAAAGTATGAAGCATGGGCTCTGAAATTCCTATGTTATGAGCACTTCCGCGTCTTGGATACTGTGCAAGAAATTTCTTCTACTGCAAGCTTCCTTGTTTTGGGAGGAGGAAGTATGGGCCAAAACAAGAAAAAATTGAATGTTCTCTAAAATGTATACCTCAACAGCAACGAGTACTTGTTCATTAGGAGACATCTGTTTCACATTAGTGAAGATCAACAAGTGCTCATAGCTCTTAAGGTATGCATTTTAGTACCTTACTCTGACTGATTTGTCGAGCCAGTTATTGGGAGCAACTTTTTCTGGAAATGGCAGATCAAAGCAAGATTTCATTTTTTTATTTGTATTTCATGTTTTGCGACTGATTAATTTTATTATTATTACATAGAAATGCAGGTTTGTGTGCAACAAAATTCAAAGCAGCAAAATCAATGTAAAAGTACTTTTATGTGATGCACTTAAAGATTTACTGAATTTTGTGAATTTGTTGATGTTGGCAACATTGTTCGATTAATTCTGTCACTGACGTAAACATCCGAAAATTCTCCTGTCACTGAGGTAAAAGGAACTAACAGCGCCACCTGGTTCTTTGGTGCACTGCGAAACTAACAGCACTATTTAGATACCACTCCGTCACCAAGATAAACATCCGAACCATTTAGCTGAGCAGACTCCTGAAAGTTTAATATCTTTTTCTTCCTCTGACCCGATGTTTATGAAACGAAGACTGTACGTTGCCCCAAGTTACTCTCTAGTTACCAGTGGAAACTGCATGAAAATTCGTCAAGTAGTGTTCAAGCAAACAAACAGACACGACAGTTTTACAGTTTAATTATTATGAGTATAGATATAGATATCTTATTATTTGGATTACTAGTATTTGATTGTGCGAGTAAGCTGCGATTGGGAGCTGGTAAATGCACCAGTCGCCATCAAGTTCTGTAAGAACGCATTTGAAAGGTGTTCAATGAAAAAGTTAATTCTCAGCTTCATATTAGATACAAAGTTTATACCGAGAAAGGAAAATAATTGTCTCGTTAATGCACACGTCCGCTAGTCATAGCAACCTTCTGTCCACATCAGCTTGCCATCGAATTCCACCTTCGGAGGTATAAGCGATCGGTCGGATGTCGTGGGCGGGGCTATACTTGGCGGTATATCGAACGCCCTGTCGCAGCAGCAGCAACGGTAGCAGCGCTCGGTTCACTGTGCACTTGGTATCCCCGCGTCCTCGCGTGTTTACGTTCTGTGCACAGTTCTGAATATGATGCTGTAATTTTAAAGGCTCGTTGTAAACAGCGTCCACATTATAAGTGCTATATTTTCAAATACTATACGAAGCATCTCACGTCGTTGTTCGTCCAAGAACGCAAAAGAAAGAGGGCGCAAATAGAGCAACATCGAAAGAGCTTAACACTGTGTTCTCATTATCGTCGAATATTAAAGGCACACCGTTAGTTCGTCAGCGCTACCTAATTTTGACATTGATAGCATCTGGGTTAATGTGTTTCGCCGTATGTCATTCCGCTATTATGAAAACAGTAGTGGCGTATGATGACTGTCACAGATGAGATGATAAAGCATTATGAACGTGGTACGCTATCGCGCACAGCACGACGCCTGGAATCACGTCCCAATGATTACTTCAATGAAGCGACAATTAAGTGCGTACCATGCAGTTATGCTACTTTGCGACTTTGGCGTGCAGGTGTGAAAATTTTACACTATTTCCTCGTTCCTCCTAAAGCGTACATATGCTACATGCAGCTTTTACTTTTTCCTGGAATAAGCTAAACTCGCTATGCCCATTAGTAGCATATACTGCAAAACATTTGCCTTCGGTATATAGCTTGGACGTTCGTAGTTGGTCAGACTAAAGGTGAATCAAGAAGGAAAGAAGTTCATGCAAATAGGAAGAAGACTTAGAGCAGCTGGTATGAGGTTTAAGGGGGTTCACCAGTTCAAATAGTTGGGGTCTTTCTTTACGAGTGACAACAACATAGGAATGGACAGCAAGGAAAGAATATGAGTGAAATGTATATAGCACTTAAGAGAGACGTTCAGCTAAAAATCAATATCAGCGAGCACTAAAATGAGAATCCATAGCAGGCAGTCATGTATAGTTCGAAAACCTGGAACATCACTAAACAAGGAAAGGAAAAGCCATTAATATCTGAAAGAAGAGTAACGAGGGATCTTACATAAAGGAGAATAGATGAGGAGGGAAAACGAGGAAATCTACATCCTGATGCAATAACCAATGGTGTTACAGAAGCTGAAGAATCCAGTGGGCAGGCCCTGTAGGCCTTGTGCAAGAAGAAAGACAGATGACGAAAGCAGTTGAGTGGAAACAAAACACCAGACGCCCCCCAGCACGACTGAGAGAGCTCTTGGTGGACGGCAAGGCGAAGAAGAACCGAGCACAAAACGAAAAGAACTGCACGCAGTTTGCGGAAGCAGTGCCTGATGTGGAGGGCCTGTGACAGCTGGATGTGTCTGTACGTTCGTCGCAGTTGGCAGCATCTTCTTGAAGAAGCCTGGTTATCGCAATGTCAGTATATCTTCGATAAAGTTAATTTCTGTTGTGACAACTGGACATGTCTGTATGTTCGTAGAAAGTGACAGTATCTTATTGAAGAAAGCTATGTATCTCAATGTCAGTATATATTCAAGAAATAAAGTTAATTTCTGTTTTTAATAATGTTCTATAATGTGTATACAATATCCTTTAATATGACAGTATACCCTACACTATCGAATAAGGGATTATTTACCACAACAGAAATATATATTTTTCCGGTTTATCACACGGTCTTTATTCGGCAACGACCCACACTCTGACATTCAAATGGCATTGTTTCCGTTATTTTTAGGTGTTTAATATTCTGAGTATTACATGTATTTCATTTCTTACTATAACCTAAACAGTGTTCACTTCTAACATGTCCTAAAATGTTAGTGAATCACACCCGCTTTCTTCAACCTCATTTTCTCAGAGATTATAGCACTGACCACCAAACCACCAATACGAACTCATTTATAAGACTCTGTCGCATAGGAGAGCAGGATACTGGACGAGAGTCAAGGCTAAGAGTCAGAGAAGCCACTAGTTAAAATGAAAGTTTCATTTTTTTCATAGAACCTTTTTGGTAATCTTTTCTTCGATCTGTCATATTTGACCCCAATTATTATTATGATGTAGCAATTCAGAATACAATAGACAGAACAATTTTATAAATGAATTACTTGATAATTACAAATCATTGTTTGTCGTTTCACGTACATCCATCATGGGTAAGGTGTAGGCAAAATTCCTCTGCCAAGTTTGTAGTAGTTTCCTGTAAACCATACAAGAGCGAATCTGATTACGCCTCGTCCATCCAAGATGAGGAAGTTGAAATCCATGAACCTTCTTCGTTATGTCCTGAATCTTATTGATACTGAAGTTCTTGTTGATGCTTAGAGAGGTAGTGGTGGTTTAAATTCTTTCGGACGGAACGTAGGTATGCCTGGAAAGTTTTTACACAAATGTTTGTCTGTATGAGACACTGTAGGTCTCTCACATTTTTTGCCACGAAACGAAAAAAATCAGAATTAAACTAGCCCAGTGATGGATCAGAATTTAATTCGGCTACGTCAGTAGGTTAATTACTCAGCTGTAGGTAAATCCAGTGGTAGGCTTTTTCGATTTATCCGAATCATAATGGAAGACATTCGTCCGTCCACGAAATACATTACTGGTAAAACACTTTTGCAATTTGTTCTACAATATTGCTGAAGTATAACGAATTCATGTGAGACCAGGTACCACGGGCCGTCAAAGATGTAAGCTCACCAGACAAAAAATTAACCACCCCTATAAAAATCATTACAAGCATCATTTAATATCATGTAATTCCGCTTCTCGACTTCATAACCGCTTCGAGGAAGTGTGTCGACAGTTTTGTGTAGGTACTTCGCATCCAGTTTAAGCCATTCGTTGATGATTTGATGGTGCATTTCCACCAAATTGCAGAGACGCTGATGTCGGCGTTTTACTCACTGTTCCAAAATATCATACATAATTTCTATGGAATTCAAGTCACGTAATTCTCTAGGCAGGTCGAGATGTAATAGGAAGGAAGAGCGTTCAGCAAACAAGCCACATATTCTTCCAGCCCGATGAACGTAGCTGTTGTCGTCTTCATGTGTCAGAAATGGCCATTTACGAGGTGGGCGACTCCAGACGTTTATTGCAAACAGTTCTCGTCGTCATTTTCTCCTTCTAACAGGTTGGGACGGATCTTCATTCACTGCCTGCAGCAGTTCCTGTTGGGTTTGGAAGCGATTTTAATCCACAAACAGTGAAACGCCTCTCCAGCCCCTCTCAGTAAAGATCCTTTCCCGATCACAATTGCAACGTCGTGTTTCGGGGTCACGTGTGTTACACCACTACATGTAGACATGTTCAACATTTCGCTGTGAAACACCAACAAATTCAGCAACTTCACATGCCGCAAGGGCATGGGCACGAACAAACACAATTACCCCTTTTTGCCACTGTCACGTATCTACATTTACCCATGTTCACATACGTGAGCTTGAAAAATAAACGTCTCACTCCTCGCCAGCAGGTGCGCCATCGCTGCGCCAGCTGTAGAGGCTTAGAGATTCACCAGTGCGTGCGCACTGGGATTGCATTTTTTTTGTCCGGTGGGTATACAAAGAAGGGCAGTTTATATAGATACATGTTTTTATCTCACAATAGCGAGAGTAATGGAAATGATTAAAAATCTCAGCTGGTAAATACTCACAGTAAGAACTAATATCGGGCGAAGACCTACATAGAAATACGCGAGGAACCTGTCCAGAAAATGGAAGCGGCAAATATTCTGCAACCTGCACCGCATTGGCCTGCTTACTGATCTCTGGTAAGCCTTGGGTACCTACAAGGCCATAGCTGCGTCACTGAAAAGCTGAAAGGCATGCAATATCACCTCTTTTGTGTGTCGACGTCTTTCGCAGTTTATTGCATATTTCATCTTTCCCATCCAGGCTTTAGACACGAAACGGTGCTCTGTGTTCTCATTTTTGATCTTCTATTGCCATGTACAAGGTGCGAGAGCATTAAATGGACGGAATTGGTAAATACTTCCTTTGCTTTCTTTTTCATAGGTCTAATGTACTTCGAAAAATGGTTGTATATCCCTTGTCCAAAATATGCCGTAGTTTTCAGTTTCTCCTCCTCAACTGCTAATCTATCGACTGTTTATCCATTATAGTTCCCACAGCGAACAACGTTTGAGCAATTTATAATTTAATGTGATCCTGACTGTCGAATGGAAGCTTGCGATTAACTTCGTCTGGTGTTAATAGTTTATTACGAATGATGGTATCGAAGATCAGTTTTTTGTTCGGGTTCACTATACCGGCGCTTCAGACTGTCACTTTTGAACAGCCATCAATGTGCGGCGTACAGGACACATACAGTGGAAAACGCAGGTTATGAATGTATCCCCAATCATGTTCTTCACCCTTTGGTGAGTCTAGTCGGAGCTCCAGTTTCATCATTCAGATGTTCCGTCATTGTGGACCTTGCACGTCAATGTTAGCCATTTTCTCAGATTCCATAATACTTCCACCGGCTGGCAGAACAAGCTAATTCTTCCAATGTGTGCGGATGTGGGATAGTACATCGGTGATAAGCCATGTTGGTCACATTATAAAGATATTTTTCTATGTAAAATGAGGTTATTAATTGATGACCACCACTTGGACAAAGCAAAACTTTCGCTTCTGCTGCATGCATCATGCTGAAACGCGAGTGGAATTCTTGACTCCGGTACAGCTCGACCCACCGAGACCAATGTTCGACGATAAAGGCAAAAGTCCAAAAAATTTTGTTTCGCAGAAGAATTAAAGAGTAGTTTCCCTCATCACTGTTCTACTCAGCACAAAAGAGTAGGAAATAGAGATCACGTAGATATATTAAAACTCAAGCAGTTTCGAAATCCATGGTCATCAATGCAGGCACAGACATTACTTGGACAGCTGTTAAAGCATTCCTCTCGAGACGTGGCTCCGTGACACTTCTTTGCAGATGGAACCTACCGGTAACAAATCTAGCAACCCGTCTCTGATTTGCTTCGCTGTCTTCCTTTAACCCGACCTGTTGAGGATACCAAAAACTAAAGCAGTACCCAAAAATTGGTGGTATTAACGTTCTATAGGCGGTCTCCTTTACAGCTGAACCACACTTTCCTAAAATTCTCATACAAGTCGACCATTCGCTTTCCCTGTTACCTTCCTTAAGTGCTCGTTCAGTTTCGTATCGCTTTGCACTTCTGCGCCTATGTATGTAATCGAAGTGACTGTGAAGCAACACGCTAGTATCGCTGAGTCAGCAGCACGGTTTTCATCCCGGAAGATTTAGTTTACCAGGAGTTTTGAGAGGCGGCTTAACGAGCGTATAAACTCGCTGCGGCGTACAGTACGGGCGTTTACAGCCTTCAGCTGGACACCGCAGCAGCCACCAGCGGTGTCCGGTGACTAGTAACAGCACGAGACGTTGTGCAGCCCATCGCAGGGATATTGTAAGGGGTCGTGGCCAACATTTGGAGAAGCACTATTACAACCTGTGCCTACGCAGCAATGCAGTTCCAATGTTATACCTTCAGGAGAAGACCAAATCGTTCAAACAAGAAGATAAACGATCTACAGCTAAACGTATATCCCCCAAGCCTTTGTAATGCAAGTGGAAAGTCGTGCCCCCTACTAACATTCAGGCACTAAATGTAGGAAATCACAACGTAATACGTGCGTACGCGCTTTCGCAGCTCGTGGTCTTGCGGTAGCGTTCCCGCTTACCGCCCACGGGGTCCCGGGTTCGAGTACCGGCGTGGTCATGGATTTAACCTGCCTCGAGATGACTGGGTGTTGTTGTGTTGTCTTCATCATCATCATCATCATTCATCCCTATTACGCTCGGAGGAATGCAATGGCAAACCACCTCCGCTACGACCTTTCCTAGCCGCCTCCTCGGAGTAAGGGAGCTCATTATCACTATGTGCACGCGCTGTGGCCTCCCTTACCTTACTGTTGTTGTCCCTACCTGAGTATACGCTGGCGGCAGTAGAAACGTTCTGGAATCTTGCTCCAATACTGGATATCGATATTACCTAACAGTGTTCCGCGAGAGCATCGTCCCTCTTCTGTTACGTTCACCGACCATCACTATTACGCTTTCCTACTGGCTGCACCAACACGTTATGAGGTTACTGGCGTGTGTCTGCATTTGCATGATGTCGGCTGCCACGATTACGTGATGACTCTAAACCAGTGGTTCTCAACAGGTATGCGCGGGAACGACACACTACTGTGCCACGAAATTAGCTAGGTGTGCTGTGACCTTATAAGGAATCTGCTCCTAAACCACCTGAGCGAATTCCACCAAACTTGGTACACATATCTCTTACTGACTGGAAATCGTCACTATGGTGGTAAAAATCATCTACCTATCAATGACGTTGGGTTGATACTGAGGAAGCGGTGAAGCCCATGACGCGCGAATAGCCATACTTTGGTCGTTCAGTGTTTAAAATGAGAGCATTTAGTGACTTACAACAATTTTACGTATAATTTCAAACATTTACGAAACATTTTCTCGCTAGCAACTACCACAAAATGATGAAAGGAACAATATTTTATCTCTTACTACATTTTCACTGTTCATGTAGGAAAACTGCCGCGTGAAGCATGCCGTTTAAATTTATTACTTCGTTGCTACTAATTCTACTCACAACACTTTCGCATGTTTCCACACATGTCGCTCAATATACCTACAAAAACATCATATCGATGTACTACACACAGTTCAGCAAATATGACGCCAAATACTGAGATGCCTGAAAAACTACCGCATAATGCATGGCGTTTAAATTTATTACTTCCTTACTGCTAATTCTATTTGCAATACATTTTGCAAGCACTATCTACATATGCCCATGAATGCCACTGTACGACACAGAGTTCAAGAGGTATGATCGAGCGAAGTGACGCACTGGCTAGCACAATGGACGCGCATTCGGGAGGACGACGGTTCAATACCGTATCCGGCCTTCCTAGTTTGGATTTTCCGCGATTTCCCTAAATCGCTTCAGGCAAATGTTCAAATGTGTGTGAAATCTTATGGGACTTAACTGCTAAGGTCATCAGTCCCTAAGCTTACAAACTACTTAACCTAAATTATCCGAAGGACAAGTACACACACCCATGCCCGAGGGAGGAGTCGAACCTCCGCCGGGACCAGCCGCACAGTCCATGACTGCAGCGCCTAAGACCGCTCGGCAAATCCAGCGCGGCTCAGGCAAATGCTGAGATGTTTCCTTTGCCAGGGCACACCCCTTCCTTCCCTAATCCAATAAGATCGATGACTCGCTGTTTGGTCTCTTCCCCAAAACCAATTCAACCCCACCATCAGGTGGTATGACGTAATAAACACTGAGATGTAAGAAAAAGTACCATATCACGCACGACATTTGAAGTTATTACTTATTTAATACTGCTTTTATTCTCAGCACATTGCGCAGACAGTAGCCAATATATCACTGGAGGTACCTGCAAAATTACGGTCGTTGTACAGTGCATAGTTCAACAGACACGACGTGGTAAACGTTAATCTGCGTGAAACAAAACAAAAAACAAAAACTAAAAAAACAAAAGCAGAAAACTGCAGAGCGAAATTCACTAAAGATACAGGTGAAATACTTGCATGTGTTCAAATTCGTGTGAAATTTGTTAAATATATGTGAAATGTATGTTACATGTGAATATATGGGGAAAGCTACGGGTAGTTAGCTCATTCTAAATCCTTCGATCGATTTGAACCAGATTCGCTACCCAAATTAGTTCCGATCCGGAAAAAAATAATGTGGTGATAAGAACCAGCAGTGCCCTTTTGTGGTGAGCGTGATAACGTGTAGGGAGAAGGGGGAGGAAGATATGGACAGATAGCAACGGAAAGGAGGGGGATGGACACAGATTTGTGGAAGGAGACATGGACACAGGTAGGGGGATATTGGAAGAGGTCAGTATAGTCTTTTCAAACGGACCAAGAACGTTGCGCAAAAAGCTATATTCAGTTGACTACAAATCTTGAATTCGAAGAGACGTATACTGTCAGGATGTGGTCGCAAATTAAAAAAAGAATAATAATAGTTATGAGTTTAACGAGAGAGTTTGTAACGCCGGAAATGCATATCCTCCTACTTCCATCTATTGTACTATTTTTTTCCTTCTTTTGTTACCTCAAGATATGACATTTCTGTGTCTTTATATATTGTAATTGTTTTACTATTTGTATATATATATATATACACTCCTGGAAATTGAAATAAGAACACCGTGAATTCATTGTCCCAGGAAGGGGAAACTTTATTGACACATCACATCACATCACATGATCACACTGACAGAACCACAGGCACATAGACACAGGCAACAGAGCATGCACAATGTCGGCACTAGTACAGTGTATATCCACCTCTCGCAGCAATGCAGGCTGATATTCTCCCATGGAGACGATCGTAGAGATGCTGGATGTAGTCCATTGGAACGGCTTGCCATGCCATTTCCACCTGGCGCCTCAGTTGGACCAGCGTTCGTGCTGGACGTGCAGACCGCGTGAGACGACGCTTCATCCAGTCCCAAACATGCTCAATGGGGGACAGATCCGGAGATCTTGCTGGCCAGGGTAGTTGACTTACACCTTCTAGAGCACGTTGGGTGGCATGGGATACATGCCGACGTGCATTGTCCTGTTGGAACAGCAAGTTCCCTTGCCGGTCTAGGAATGGTAGAACGATGGGTTCGATGAGGGTTTGGATGTACCGTGCACTATTCAGTGTCCCCTCGACGATCACCAGAGGTGTACGGCCAGTGTAGGAATCGCTCCCCACACCATGACGCCGGGTGTTGACCCTGTGTGCCTCGGTCGTATGCAGTCCTGATTGTGGCGCTCACCTGCACGGCGCCAAACACGCATACGACCATCATTGGCACCAAGGCAGAAGCGACTCTCATCGCTGAAGACGAAGCGTCTCCATTCGCCCCTCCATTCACGCCTGTCGCGACACCACTGGAGGCGGGCTGCACGATGTTGGGGCGTGAGCGGAAGACGGCCTAACGGTGTGCGGGACCGTAGCCCAGCTTCATGGAGACGGTTGCGAATGGTCCTCGCCGATACCCCAGGAGCAACAGTGTCCCTAATTTGCTGGGAAGTGGCGGTGCGGTCCCCTACGGCACTGCGTAGGATCCTCCGGTCTTGGCATGCATCCGTGCGTCGCTGCGGTCCGGTCCCAGGTCGACGGGCACGTGCACCTTCCGCCAACCACTGGCGACGACATCGATGTACTGTGGAGACCTCACGCCCCACGTGTTGAGCAATTCGGTGGTACGTCCACCCGGCCTCCCGCATGCCCACAATACGCCCTCGCTCAAAGTCCGTCAATTGCACATACGGTTCACGTCCACGCTGTCGCGGCATGCTACCAGTGTTAAAGACTGCGATGGAGCTCCGTATGCCGCGGCAAACTGGCTGACACTGACGGCGGCGGTGCACAAATGCTGCGCAGCTAGCGCCATTCGACGGCCAACACCGCAGTTCCTGGTGTGTCCGCTGTGCCGTGCGTGTGATCATTGCTTGTACAGCCCTCTCGCAGTGTCCGGAGCAAGTATGGTGGGTCTGACACACCGGTGTCAATGTGTTCTTTTTTCCATTTCCAGGAGTGTATATTTATGCATTTATATCGATGTATAATTGGTTTGTTTTGTAAATATTATTTGTATTTTTACGCTGGGTCTTGCCTACGAAAAACTGTGCTATCGAACGATTACATCGATAGGTCGTGTGGAGAACCAAAGTGTTTACGATCTTTGGTAGTGTTAACTCTGCCGCGCGGAACGCAAGCAGAGGGGAGTCTGGCTGGAGTAGTGCGGTTGAGCAGGTGTGTTGTGCGACGCTCCCGCGAGTTGCCGCGCTTTCGGGGTTTGGCAGCACGTAATTGCGCTCCACTTGCTATGATAGTTTTTGACACGGTGTCGCGGACGGAAAGCATTAGCTGGCGCACATCAAGAGCCCGTTTCGCCTGGTGACAGTGTCGAGAAGAAGGCGCGCCAACATCCAGCTTCTGCAACAGTGACGGCCGACAATGAGTGACTGTCGCGACCTCCTTGACCGACGACTTCAAACCTTCAATCAACCAACAAGGAAGACTGGAAGCACGTAAAGTTTTAGAACTGTATGGCAGACCTCAGCTTTTTAAATTGTTCAATTTGTGTCACCTAATTACAGCAACGTCCCATGAACATTTGTTGCTCATTGTTCCAATTGCATTACCAAGCAAGGTCCCTTCGTTTTCCGGAATGAACCCGAGTGTCGTTGAAATTCAAACGCCAGCATTAAAGTAATATCATTCCAATTCACTGCTTTAATTTCAAAGTTCAGTTAAAGTATTCATAGCTGACTACAATATTTAGATTACACAAGCACAAATTAAGAGAGCGAATTCTGTTACCATATTTTAGCTTACCTGTGACTGCAGCTCAGCTTGGTACGTACTAAATTTTACTATTGTTAATTGTTCAGAATCATGTAATTCAAGTTCAAAGTTAAATCTCTGATTTCTAAATTGCGTAGATTCAAGTAGCTTTTGAAATGATTGTTGAGGTAGCCCAAGACTAACCTTATTTTACCGAATCTCGTAGTGCTTCAGAAACAAAGCTCACTATTAATTTCAGTCACTAAATTAACTTTCAATTTTCCGGTTTTATTAATTCTTTTGCTAAATTAAGTCAGAGTGTATCGACATTTATTACTTCTGACAAACATTCAGTTTTCACACAACACATGTCAACCTTCAGTTGCCACGCTTTTAGTGCTAATTATAAGTGCAATAACCTTTCTTTTTCAGTTACTATAGTAATTGTCCATAGGACTGGCGACCGTAATTTTGCCAAAATCTCAAATATCTATTGTTATCGTAACGACCGCACATTTACTTTCTTTATTAACTTTACCCTTTTCTCGAAATTAATTTCCACCAATTTCATTTGCATATTCTTTGATTTAGATGTAACTCTTTTCTCCCTCTTTACCGACAGATTAACTTCCGAGACGATTGCTTTTCCCAAATTTCCATTAGGTACATGCCGTTTAATTTTTCACTGTCATTAAGGTCAATAAGTTAGGGGGAGGTTACAAGTTGACTACCAATGCAAAAATGCTGTCTGTTGTGAGAATTACATTGAGAATAATACAGGAGTTACATTCCAGATATCCCATAAAGAATAATTCATCATATATATGAAGGCCAGCTAGACGGCAGAGTGAGAAATCGTGCTCAGAGATACCTCGGCGTGACCCAACGCAAAACTAAGCTTCTTAGTACGTGTGCAGAATACGAGACTCGTCGCAGGCTTTGCAGAATAAGCGGTGTATCTGAATGCGGTGAGGGTCTGCCACAGTAGCCTCTCTACCTCCATCATCGGCTCTGCGGTTACTGTGCAGGCGCTCGCGCTCCGTATAGTGAGATATGGGGTAACCTTGGTGCCACAGTACTCGGAGAGTTTGCAGAGCCATGAGGTACAGGCCCGCTCCCCGCTCAGCAGCACCCGCATTCCACCACTCACCCCCTCTGGCCCTTCTGTCCGCAGAACCTGGGCGGATTACTGACCAGCAGGAGCACACCCATACCGACATCATCCCTGAATTCTCAAGAGGATCGAGGACAGGTATGCTCGGAAACCGTGGAACCACCCTAACTGGCACACTTCGATTTCGTACTTCCGCATTCACGTTCGGTCTAGTACAACTGATATTGTTGTCTATCAGAAATAATAAGTAGTCAGCGTCGAATCTCCTCTCACTTCTGATTGGATAAATTATACTAATAATTTTTAATATGACAAAATTAACGCCATCACGCCCTGTCTTCATATTTTATATTATATTCATTACGATAAGGATGTTATAAGTTACATCTGGCACAGACTCCTAAATTTAGAATTTAATCTTTTAGAATCATCTGTCTTCCGATTGGTCTGATACAGCCCAACACGAATTCCTCTCCTGCGCCATCCTCTTCACTTCATCGTATCACTTGCACCCTTATGTCCTTAATTAATTGTGGGATGCATTCAAATCTCTATCTCCCCCTATAGTTTTTGCCCTCTACAGCTCCCTCTAGTACCTAAAGGTTATTCCCTGATGTCTTAACACATGTCCTATTCTCTTGTTCCTTCTTCTTGTCAGTGTTTTCCATATGCGGAGAACCTCCTCATTCCTTACCTTATCATTCGAACGAATTATCAAGCTTTTCTGCTGCAGCGCCACATCTCAAACGCTTAGATTCTCTTTTGTTCCAATTTTCCCACAGTCCGTGTTTGGCTGCTGTACAATGCTGTGCTCTAGACGTACATTCTCAGGAATTTGTTCCTTACGTTAAGGCCAATGTTTGATGTCAGTGGACGTCTCTTGACAAGAAATTCCCTCTTTGCCTCTGCTAGTCTGCTTCTTACGTCTTCCTTCCTTCGTACGTCGTGGACAATTCTACTTCCAAGGTAGCGGAATTCTTTAAATTCGCCTACTTTGTGATCACTAATTTTGTTGTTAAATTTTTCGTTAGTCTCGTCTCTGCCACTTCTCATTACCTTTGTGTTTCTAGGTTTACTATCAATCCATATTCTTTACTCATTAGACTGTACATTCCATTCAGAAGATCCTCTAATTATTCTTCACATTTATTGAGGATAGAATTGTCTTTATCGAATCTCATCGTTGATATCCTTTCACTCCCATTTCTAATCCCACTCTTGAACCTTTATTTTATTTCCGCCATTGCTTCTTCGATTTATAGATTGAACAGTAGAGGCGAAAGACTCCATCCCTGTGTTACACCATTTTTAATCTGAGCACTTCTTTCTTAGTATTCCAGTCCTATTGTTCCTTCTTGGTTCCTGTACGTATTCAATATTACCTGTTTTTACCTCTAGATTACTGTTTTACTCAGCACTTCGTACATCTTGCACCACTTTACATCGTCGACTGGTTTTTCTACTTCGACAAAAACAGCGTGTCTTGGTTTTTCTTCAGCCTTGCTTCCATTATCAACTATAATGTTAGAACTGCCTCTTTGGTGGATTTACCTTTCCTAAGGCCAAACTGATCGTCATCTAACAGATACCCTATTTTCTTCCCCATTTTTCTGTTTATTGCTCTTGACAGGAGTTTGGGTAGATGAACTGTTAAGCTGATTTTACGACACTTTTCGCACTTGTCTGCCCGTGCTGTCTTCGAAATTGTGTGGATAACACTTTTCCAAAAGTCAATGGTACGTAGGCAGTCTCATAGATTCTACACACTAACTTCAATAGGCTTTGCCATTCCTCCCAATGATTTTAGAAAAATCCGATGGAACGTTATTTATCCCTTCTGTCTTATTTGATCGCGAGTCTCCAAGAGCTCCTTTGAATTCTAACTATAATAGGGGACCCGCTTTGTCATCCATATAGACTCCAATTTCTTCTTCTGTCTCGCCATCATAGAAGTCGTCACCATCAAAATCAAAGAGCCTTCAGTGTACTTCTTCCAGCTATCCGCTTTCTCTTCTGCATCTAACAACGGAATTCCCACTGCGCTCTTAGTGTTACCACCCTTGCTAGAAATTACTGTAGTGCACAGAAAAAAAGTGTTTGCATTCATTTGTGCGAATTTCACCAGTGAAGACAAATTATAGGCAGGCAAATTTAAACTATGAACCCCAGCAAGAACAGACGTCAGAGAAGGGGTGGGAGAGGCAGAAAGAGAAGAACATGATGAAACACAATGACAATAGGAGAAAAATAAGGTTGTGAGACTTTCTGAAAAATAAAAAGAGAATAAATAGTAACAGAAAAGATAGGGGCATTTGCTTTACTGTTTGGCACACGGGAATTAGCCATATACGTTAATTTTTGGGAAACGTTATGAGAGGAACAGAAGAAAGTGCCTCATCTTCTTCTTTAAAGTAGCATGGTATTGTATTGTGCCTAGAGTGCAAGTTAGCTTCGCCAGAGGCGGACAGCACCTACAGAGAAGGATTTTGACATGTATATGTTCATTTCTGATGTGCGGTGCGAGCGGGTGAAACATGCATAGCGTATGGTACACGTAACATGTTTGGCCGCACCAACCTAATTGGATGCATGAATAAGTCACATTGTCACACAGATGAATGTCGCAGAAGCTTTCATGCCGAGTTCTGTTTACGGGTCTCGCTAGTCGAACCGTCTTCGATTACATCGGATAGTGGAAGCTCGGTAGGACGAATGATGCACAGATCTACGTTTATGATCCTGTGGAAATATATTCTGGAAATTGTGGAGGGCACAGAGGTAGCATTCTCTGCATAGTTGAGGTGATCATCCAAAACCGTACTGCGGTATCGTATTGGAATAACTCCGAGAATAATAGGGGGCAATTGTTCACGAAATTCATCCGACCGAAGTGGCCGAGCGGTTCTAGGCGCTTCACTTTGGAATTGCAGGACCGCTACGGTCGCAGGTTCGAATCCTGCCTCGAGCATGGATGTGTGTGATGTTCTTAGGTTAGTTTGTTTAAGTAGTTCTAAGTTCTAGGGGACTGATGACCTCAGATGTTGAGTCCCATAGTGCTCACGAAATTCAGAACTTAATAATTACAGATAGGGTGCTTAACTTGCTTGAGACTTTTTCGCTTTTAGTTTAATTCCCACATTTTTCACCCATCTTACCATCGAAGGCAGACCACCGTTCATTTAGACGATCTCAATAAGCTATTTATGTATTCGGATCCGCAGGTGCCGTAACAGGTTCTCGTGATTGTTGTTATGGAAGGAAAAATAATCCTTCCTGTGCAGAAGTTGAAAATTAATATGACACGGACTTGTCTTTAGTTTATGCTAGTATCGACATAGTTATAAGATAATCTAGAAAAATGAGAAAGCAACATGCTCCAAAGTCTGTGATGCAATACAGTCGAAATAGTCCAGTCACAAATTGTTTGTCTATTCATTCCTCTGAAATATTTCTCCCAACATGAAACATAAATCAACGTGGTTAAGTCACTCTTTGAATGACATTATATTTTATCAAGTGATTAACGTATTAGTATTTAAATGTCTCAGTAAAAAAGAGGGAACAGTTCATTTGAAAATTCTGAAACTGACTGATAGAAATACATAGTAAATAACATCATTTACTAAAAACCAAGAATTATTTCCCAACAAAATCATCATTTTCCGTAATGCCACCATTCGACGAGAATATCTTCCATTGCTACGGTCGCCGGTTCGAATCCTGCCTCGGGCATGGATGTGTGTGATGTCCTTAGGTTAGTTAGGTTTAAGTAGTTCTAAGTTCTAGGGGACTGATGACCACAGATGTTAAGTTCCATAGTTCTTAGAGCCATTTGAACCATTTTTGAACCATTTTTTTGAATATCTTCCATGTAAAACCTCTTTTTCATTTCTTTTTCATTTTGAGGTTAGAAAATGGTGCGAAATCCTAGGATTACAGTGAGTTGGAACCATTTACATTCCCAGTTCTTGTACCTTTAGCCTTGTAAAGGGCGAAATGACAAAGCGCACACTGTCAGTGTACGGTATAGCATTCCAGTAGGGTGGCATAAAAATAGTAATAACATAGTGTTCGATTTTAAACTTTCCCAAAATAACGGTTGTTATCTTTCATTTGACGTTGAAACTGTTTTTCCTTTTCAAAGCTTCTTTCATGGTCTTTTTACCTTCAGGGTTAGATGGTAGATCCACGTACCATCAACATCCACACAACAACACTAGAATCCTTTTTATTCCTCTTCAAATTATACTAAAACTTTTTTCAAGAGTCGTTCCTTGAGCAATTGGCGTTTAGTGGACAGCCGTACCACCCATCGATCACGTAAGACTTTCTCGCATGCAATTGTATTCAGAATATTTTGTTATCTTCTATCACCACCTTCTCACGAATCTTAATGTAACGATATTTTACTAGGGTTTCGAAATTTTTTAGAATTGCAATCTTCTGACAACATTTATCACGTAATAAACGGCCTTCAACCTGGTTTAAAGCTCTCAACAGCTCCTCTAAGCACAAGTTGTATCTGGCCTCAGTCCACATTTCACAATACCTTTTTAGAAAAATCACTGTGTGATACATCCCGTGTATTTCTTGAAACGTGTTTCACAGTTACCTTGCGATATCTATAAACAGATAACTCCACGTTATATCCTATTTTAAAAATTTGTAAAAAAAAACAGGTCAAATACCCCGCAAACCCATCGCCATTATCCTAGAAATTTACCAAGCATTTCAATCCATCCTTAGAAACACTGTCCATCTGTCTATTAATAAGCTCTCTCAGCTCCTGATAATAATTAAAACTTACGCGTCTCGATTGTATTTGGCGTATGAATTCAGTGGTCTGTCCTAACGCAGGTCGCACGCACCTCCTGATCGCTGGTGCCGTAATGAATTCGCATCTGACGCTATACACAGCGGATGGCGGATTGAATTCCTGGAAGCTGTGGAGAGCATCCAATGCGGCCGTGGCTATCGCATTCCTCGTGCTGTCCGTGTACAATAACAATATCCCATACCTAATAATTAAAGGCCTCCACCGGATAATCAGTTCATTACCGAGCCCTACAGACATACCAGTAACAACCTTGACTCCTTGTGAAGGCAGACAGATGAAAGGTCGAGAGGTTGCGGTACGTGCACATCTGAAATCATTTAATTAAACGGCAATACCAACCATTCTGCGCCTGTCTCCCGCTTCAGAAGACTCATTTATTCAATTAAAATAATAGTTTCTTTGTTTGGTTTTAGAACAACTCTTAAATACGGAGGCTGTTAGAAACTAGATAAGAACCTTAATTGGGTTATACTACAGTTACTCTGAGACTAAATATGAATTGAAATAAGAAACATCTTAGATTGATATGCAGTCCATCTCTTGATCAGGGGTCACTGAACTCTAGGTCAGAAATACAAGAGCGCGTGAATGATATTTATCTTCTTTTTTACATAAATCATTCGGACCCATAACAGCCAATTGATACAATGCATGTTAAGAATTCTGACAGAGTACAAATTATCTCTTCACATCAACTGTCGAAAAAAAGACGTCCGCGATGGACATTTAAGAAGAGTTCTTATAATGTTATGTTCATGTATCGTGAAACTTGTTTACCCTGTAATTGTTCCATTAGTTGGCATATGCAGACACCTTACATCAATTTTGTACCCTGTAATCCTCATAATGCATCTAGGGAATACGTTAATTGCAACACGATTGTAATAATCTACAAAATTTATTATTTTACAACCCGATTTTCGGCTACTAAGCCATTGTCACGTAGGAGGATAGATATTTTTAACTGTGAAATTCCTGAGGGATCAAATAGTTTAAACTAGATGCATCTACCGTGTGTCTCAGTTGGTTTTCACGGACGACAAATATTATTGTTTGATTTAGGACTAAAACTAGAGGGATTATCTCAGTAAAATGCGATGTAAAACTACTTAGGTAAGATATGTGGCTTATTAAATAATGAACTATATAACAAATTACAGGGTTTAATTTGAGAAGAAAATTATGTTGAAAAATATACGGGATGTCCCGTAAATGTTACGACAAACTCCGAGACGTTTTAGATGGTGCCTAGAGGAACAAATTGCGGATAGGAAACCATGTCTGGAAACATCAGCCAACGGCGCTACAGAACGTTGAAGTTATAGGCATCAGTGCCTACTGCTAGGCTAACCCATCGGCGTCAAAAGTTACTTTGAACGCTGACGGACCATAGGCTGAACATCTCGCAATGTTGTTTGCTATTGAGAGATCATGATAGATTGCGACAATCGCTAATGGAGAAACTGGAACTAGGTGCTGCAAAAAAGTGCTAGTCTCCTATGACTGCGATGTTTTCTTTCCGTGGTGGGTGACAGTTTCGGACACAGTCTTCCAGCTGCAGTTTATTATGTCCTGTATGCCGAAAACCATTAGAGATTTTCGAGGGTTCATTCTTGGGTAACTCAGTCAGTAGCGCACACGCCTGAGAAAAGGCAAAGGCCCTGTGTCCAAGTCTCGGTAACATACAGACTTTTAATCTGTCAGGAAGTTTCGTATCAGCTCACACTCCGTTCCGTTCATAGCTTTACTTCCGCCAATATCTCCTTGCCTGCGAAAGAAAGGTCCCAAGTTAGAGTCTCTGTCCAGCCCACACTTTAACCTGCCAGGAAGCTTTAACACTGTGAGGCGTATCACCTATTGCCCCTCAGCGTACAAAGTCACGTTTGCTGCCGATAGGGTCACCGAATGGCAAGCGCCAGTGCCTATAACTTTTATGCACTGTATCGTCGACAAAGTTTCTACCCTGATCTGTTCCTCAAGAAACCTTTGCAGCAACATCTCTGGGACAACTGTATAGCAAACGTTGGTGAAATATGTCAGGGGGTTCACTGAAATAGATAATTTTCTCCTACAAATAATCTTGTACTGTAAATAATAAAATATTACAGTTGCGACCAATGGACGAATGAAACAAATGTCATATCAAAGAAAAATTTTAAGAGGACAACTGAAACTACAGTGACTGAAATAGAGGAAAAATGTGGCTATATGCACGAGGTGTAGTTTACAAAGTGTTTGGATGGGATTACTAGCACTATTTGTAGTGGCAACTGGGTATTAATGGGACTCTGTCTGCTCATTCAGAATAAACCTTGGGCACATAGAAATTTATTTCAAGAGATTTCATCTTCTTCTATTTTTGGATGTTTCATAAGACTTCTTACTGCACCTTGTAATTGTGACCTTCTTTAAGCAGGTGATCTACAAGTGTAAAGACTCGTTTTTAAGTCTCCAACTACTACTATGTTCCTTCAGGTGTATGCATATTGTTCTGAAAGGCTGGACTGTATAGCGTTTGCCACAATTACAAGTATTTTGGGTATTCCATTTTTTTTCTAAAAAGGTGAAGTGATAGCGACGTACCGTATAATAGATTGCTATAAGTTTCCGATATTGTACTGGTTCAGTTTAAGAATATTGCTTTTATAGAGAGCTTTAACAATGCATTTAGCATTATTAATCCAACAGAACGTAATGTACAGAAATGATGTGGTGAACTTACTAATATGTTATTTAATTACAGAATTAATTTATATTACAGTATGGCAATAGAGAGGCACTATGGAATATGGAGCACAGATAAATTTCATTTAGCTGTAACAGCAGATCTAAATGGGAACGCGGATTAAATGAATGTGCACTTGGGTAAAATATATCCAAGTCAGCTATGAATAGGCATATTGAAAGAAAAATCGCAAACTGGTGTACAAAAATTATTTGTCTCAATGGTTTTTCGGCGAAGTCTGAAATTAATTGGAGGAGCATATTACTATGTTTGAAGATACAGTGTTCTGTATAAGCATGTCGGACTTGAGAAAACTACGTTAGATATTGCGGATGAAAAAGGACTGCCTTATAATTTCAACGCAGAATCCATAGCATGCTAAGAGCGAGTTGAAGGTGTCCATCCAAAATATATCGCGTAATCCGAGGTACATGATGAAAACTCCAAACAAAACTTCCAAGGCCTAGCCAAGGATCTTGTGAACTGAGGACCAGTCCGTTCTTTACAGAAGGTTGAAAAAAGCAAAGGAGAAGAAATGAAGAACTACACTTACATCTGTCAAAAGGGTTTTGGAGACTCTGCGAGGAAACCACCATAGAAAAAGGAATGGTTATAGAGAGTTGTGTGAGGAATGTCGAATGGAAGAAATGATCAGCTGCACGAGATGCAAAATGAGGACTCTTGCAAAAGTACGCGGGGAAAGGAAGGAAAAAGTTATATTGGAATGCCGACAAATAATGATATAACTTCAAACATTTCCTTCGACCAGTACATAGGAGGGGCGTTCGATAAGTAACACAAAACATTTTTTTCTGGAAGCAGGTTGGTTTTATGCAGGATTCCAGTCTACCATATTACTTCCCACTCTTTTGGTCACAAAGTCCTACTTTTCAACCCAGTCTTCGGTCCAACGGACGATCTTACGCCACATTACTTGGAAGGCCTGTATTCCCGTGAGGTACCACTCTACTGATCGACGCCGGAGCCAACGACTTGCTGCATAAATAAACTCGTCATGACACATGTAACGTTTCCCGCGAAGTTCATCATTCATTGCGCCAAGCAGATGGAATTCGGAAGGTGCAAGATCCACGCTGTAGGTTGGATGAGGGAGAACTGTTCAATGAGTTTTGTGAGCTCCTCTCGGGTGTGCAGACTTGAGTGAGGCCTTCCGTTGTAATGGAGAAGGAGAAGTTCGTTTGCGTTGTGGAGATGAGCACGCTGTTGCTTCTCCAATTTCCTGATGGTAGCACAATGGACTTCAGAGTTAATCGTTGCAACATCTACATCTACATCTACATTTATACTCCGCAAGCCACCCAACGGTGTGTGGGGCAGGGCACTTTACGTGCCACTGTCACTACCTCCCTTCTCTGTTCCAGTCGCGTATGGTTCGCCGGAAGAACGACTGTCTGAAAGCCTCCGTGCGAATCTCTCTAATTTTGCATTTGTGATCTCCTCGGGAGGTATGAGTAGGGGGAAGCAATATATTTGATACCTCATCCAGAAACGCACCCTCTCGAAACCTGGACAGCAAGCTACACCGCGATGCAGAGCGCCTCTCTTGCAGAGTCTGCCACTTGAGTTTGCTAAACATCTCCGTAACGCTATCACGGTTACCAAATAACCATGTGACGAAAAGCGCCGCTCTTCTTTGGATCTTCTCCATTTCCTCCGTCAACCCGATCTGGTACGGATCCCACACTGATGAGCAATACTCAAGTATAGGTCGAACGAGTGTTTTGTAAGCCACCTCCTTTGTTGATGGACAACATTTTCTAAGGACTCTCCCAATGAATCTCAACCTGGTAGCCGCCTTACCAACAATTAATTTTATATGATCGTTCCACTTCAAATCGTTCCGTACGCATACTCCCAGATATTTTACCGAAGTAACTGCTACCAGTATTTGTTCCGATATCATATAATCATACAATAAAGGATCCTTCTTTCTATGTATTCGCAATACATTACATTTGTCTATGTTAAGGGTCAGTTGCCACTCCCTGCACCAAGTGCCTATCCGCAGAAGATCTTCCTGCATTTCACTACAATTTTCTAATGCTCCAACTTCTCTGTATACTACAGCATCATCCGCGAAAAAAGCCGCATGGAACTTCAGACCCTATCTGCTAGGTCATTTATATATATTCTGAAAAGCAATTGTCCCATAACACTCCCCTGTGGCACGCCAGAGGTTACTTTAACGTCTGTAGAGGTCTCTCCATTGAGAACAACATGCTGTGTTCTGTTTGTTAAAAACTCTTCAATCCAGCCACACAGCTAGTCTGATATTCCGTAGGTTCTTACTTTGTTGATCAGGCGACAGTGCCGAACTGTATCGAACGCCTTCCGGAAGTCAAGGAAAATGGCATCTACCTGTGATCCTGTATGTAATATTTTTTGGGTCTCATGAACAAATAAAGCGAGTTGGGTCTCACACGATCGCTGTTTCCGGAATCCATGTTGATTCCTACAGAGTAGATTCTGGGTTTCCAAAAACGACAAGATACTCGAGCAAAAAACATGTTCTAAAATTCTACAACAGATCGACGTCAGAGATATAGGTCTATAGTTTTGCGCATCTGCTCGACGACCCATCTTGAAGACTGGGACTACCTGTGCTCTTTTCCAGTCATTTGGAACCTTCCGTTCCTCTAGAGACTTGCGGTACACGGCTGTTAGAAGGGGGCAAGTTCTTTCGCGTACTCTGTGTAGAATCGAATTGGTATTCCGTCAGGTCCAGTGGACTTTTCTCTGTTGAATGATTCCAGTTGCTTTTCTATTCCTTGGGCACTTATTTCGATGTCAGCCAGTTTTTCGTTTGTGCGAGGATTTAGAGAAGGAACTGCGGTGCGGTCTTGCTCTGTGAAACATCTTTGGAAAAAGGTGTTTAGAATTTCAGCTTTACGCGTGTCATCCTCTGTTTCAATGCCATCATCAACCCGGAGTGTCTGGATATGCTGTTTTGAGCCACTTACTGATTTAACGTAAGACAATAACTTCCTAGGATTTCCTGTCAAGTCGGTACATAGAATTTTACTTTCGAATTCACTGAACGCTTCACGCATAGCCCTCCTTACGCTAACTTTGACATCGTTTAGGTTCTGTTTGTTTGAGAGGTTTTGGCTGCGTTTAAACTTGGAGTGAAGCTCTCTTTGCTTTCGCAGTAGTTTCCTAACTTTGTTGTTGAACCACGGTGGGTTTTTCCCGTCCCTCACAGTTTTACTCGGCACGTGCCTGTCTATAACGCATTTTACAATTGCCTTAAACTTTTTTCATAAACACTCAACATTGTCAGTGTCGGAACAGAAATTTTCGTTTTGATCTGTTAGGTAGTCTAAAATCTGCCTTCTATCTCTCTAGCTAAACAGATAAAGCTCCCTCCCTTTTTTTTATATTCCTATTAACTTCCATATTCAGGGATGCTGCAACGGCCTTATGATCACTGATTCCCTGTTCTGCACTTACAGAGTCGAACAGTTCGGGTTTGTTTGTTATAATTAGGTCCAAGAAGTATAATGTCACTCGATGCTCTGTCCCTACCACCCGTCCTAAACATCTGAGCGTCCCAGTCTATACCTGGTAAATTGAAATCTCCGTCTAAGACTATAACATGCTGAGAAAATTTATGTGAAATGTATTCCAAATTTTCTCTCAGTTGTTCTGCCACTAATGCTGCTGAGTCGGCAGGTCGGTAAAAGGAGCCAATTATTAACCTAGCTCGGTTGTTGAGTGTTACAATTACAATACCGATTGCTGCTTGGTCCCCGCATGTCCTGACTTTGCCCTGCACCCTTTGAGACTGTTGCCCTTTCTGTACTTGCCCGAGGCCATCTAACCTAAAAAGCCACCCAGTCCACGCCACACAACCCCTGCTACCCGTGTAGCCGCTGGCTGCGTGTAGTGGACTCCTGACCTATCCAGCGGAACCCGAAACCCCACCACACTATGGCGCAAGTCGAGTAATCTGCTGCCCACGCGGTCGCAGAACCGTCTCAGCCTCTGATTCAGACCCTCGACTCGGCTCTGTACCAAAGGTCCGCAGTCAGTCCTGTCGACGATGCTGCAGATGGTGAGCTCTGCTCTCATCCTGCTAGCGAGACTGGCAGCCTTCACCAAATCAGGGAGGACATCAAATAGAAGAACCCCTTCAGAGTCCAAGAAGGTCGTCATCGTGCCTTTAGCGCCTGAGGATGCGGCTTTGAACTTTTCCTTCGGAGGAGGGGTGGTGTGTTTGTTTCAGGTTGGAAGTATTGAACCCATGTTGCATCATCTGTGACGATGTTCGACAAACAATTGTCAGGATCAGCCTCGTAACGCGCAAGCAATTCAGCATGGATGATCCTTCATTGCTCTTTATGGTCTTCCGTTACGCGGCTCGGGACCCAGAGGACACACGCCTTTGAGTAGCTCAACTGTTGGACGAGTGTTTCAGCACTACCGACAGAGACCTGCACTTGTGCAGCGTGGTTTGATTCTGATCTATAAATCACAGCTGGTGTGTGTGCCCGCAAGTTCCAACATTGCAGCTGTCAGCTCCCGGCCGGAACGTGGAAAATCGGACAGGTTTGCGCGATCCTGTTATGATGGTGACAGACACCTTGCCCTACGCGTCACTATCTCCATACCTTTCTACAAGCACTTATGAGTATCTGCGATGCTCTAGTTTTCCGCCAATAAAAACTCTCTGCTTTGAGCGCACCTCTGTTACAGACACCATTCTGAGAGCTGTTTAAAGCGCCGCAACATACCAGACATTCATGGAAGTTTAGGGTCTGAAGCGGAAATATTCCAAGATGTCCCACAAGAAATTCGGCACGTTTTCAACTAAAACTGGACGATAAAATGTATTTCATTACTTATTGAACCCCTCTGGTACCTTTAAGCTCAGGGACGTAGATTGTAAGGATGGTACAACTCATTCACCCACTGGTATAAATTAGAATACCAGGTTACGAGGATTGTGTAATTCTTGTACCCACTGATATAAATTAGAATACCAAATTTCTAATTTTTATAACTTACTGATGTTTGCGAAATTAAGCATAGTGTGTTTATTTTCGTTAGAATTTCCATTCATTAGATCAGATACCAAGAAAAGCATCCTACAGTTGAGGAAGGCATACTTTAAATAATTTTGTACCGTATTATTTAGGCTATAATAAATATAATTTCAGAACTGGTATAATGTAGGCTACCCTCTACATAACGCCAATGGACTGTAGTCTATGAAGTCACATTAACATCCAATCGTGTTTTCTGCGTGCTTCACTTTCTACATTAGGCAGCGTAATTCGTATTACCAGACGTTCAAAATAACATACACTTCGTCCAGAATTCTACGAAATATATCGGGTTCGCGTGCGGAAAGTATGGATAAGTGCAAATACATCAACACTATTAACTATATTTCCGTAATCAGTGTCCCTCGCTGTCCTAGAGTTGTCATTACAGGAAATAGTTATATATGCGCTTAATACCGCAATGTGGAATTAGCTACCTTGATAGAGCTGGTGCAATATGATGTCAGATTGCAACGGTTCCGGAGACGCAGAGCAAGTTGATCGTGTAAATGCAAATTGCATGCAGTCTCAAACTGCACTCCGAGTGTACACGCTACACGGCGAGGTAAGTCATCAAGCAACCAGTTGCATTTGCCTTTTGTACAGTTCATCATGCAAGTTCACAGTTCTCATCACACGAATAAAATTTGACAACATCCCAAAACACTTATCCCGCATAAAACATAAACGCTTCATTTGCCAGACGGATTAGTTTCAGCACACAGAAGACTTACTTTCAAAATGTACTGTTTCGAATTCAGCTGTTTACTAATTAGATTTCTACTGCACATTAATAACATATTTTAATTGACGAAACATCGAATGTGTCATACGTACATGAGTGATGTGATGACTCGATTACGGCAGAGAATGTGAATTTGAATGAGATTTTCACTCTGCAGCGGAGTGTGCGCTGATATTAAATTTCCTGGCAGATTAAAACTGTGTGCCGGACCGAGACTCGAACTCGGGACCTTTGCCTTTCGCGGGCAAGTGCTCTACCACTATTCTTTTGTAAAATTCAAGTTGTGTTTATTTTTTATTTTTTGTTGTTTATTTATTTATTTTCTTCCAGTTAGAATATCAAGCTCTTGACCCTCTAATATTCCACAGGACTTTGTCTAACTTTACGCACAACTCTACTAAAAAGAAATAAATTATATTTTCTCACTCAGTGACAGCTACCAATATAAAATACGTCGAATCTGAAAATGGTTTTGAGCTGCTCTCCGTCCAAATGTCATAAGAGTAGCTGAATTGAAGCATACTGTTTTTCACGTCCCTCTGAGCTATTGACAGCTTTGGAAGAACCAGCAATAACGAAACTGTTCCACCTTTTACGCAACATATATGAACAGGCGAAATACCCTCATATTTCAAGAAAAATGTACTAATTTCAGTTCCAAAGAAGGCAACTGCTGATAGCTATGTATATTACCAAACTATCAACTTGATGAGTCATGGTTCCAAGATATTGACTGGAATTATTTACAGAAGAATCAAAAAAATTGGTAGAAGATCAATGTGGGCTCCGGAGAAATGTAGGAAATCAAAAGAGAATGCTAACCATACGGCTTATCGTGGAAGGCAAGTTAAACCAAGACAACCTACGCCTGTATCATTCCCAGATTTACAGAAATCTTTTGTCAATATTGACTGGAAAACGTAATTTGAAATTATGTGGCTGGAAGACATTAAATACAGTGAACAGAAGTTTATTTACTTCTCGAACAGAAAGCAGACTGCAGTTATAAGACCTGTACAACGACATGGATGTAGTGGTTGAGAAGAGTATAACACAGGGTTGTTCAGTACATTGTTCAGTATGCGTACTTAGCAAGCAGTAAAGGAAGCAAAGGAGAGTTCTAGAAAGTTAACTAAAGTTTAAAGAGAAGAAACAAAAGCTGGAAGGTTTACTTATGACATTGCGATTCTGCCACCGACGGTGAAGCACTTGCCAGAGCAGTTGTCCGGAAAGGATAACTTCTTGAAAACAGGCTATAAGATGAAAATAAACAAAAGGAAACAGGGGTAAAGTAATACAGTCGAATTAAATTGGAAAATGGCGAAGGAATCAGTTTAGGAATCGGAACATCAAAAATAGTTGATGAGTTGTGCCGCATTTGGGCACGATGTCCGAAGCAGAGAGGATGAAGTACAGACTGGCAACAGCAAGAAAAGCGTTTTTAATAGACAGGAATTTGTTAACAATAAATATAAATTTAATTGATAATAAGTCTTCTCTGGAGGAATCTATCTGGACTGTAGCCTTGTGCGAAAGTGAAACGTGGACAATAAATTCAGAAAGGAAAAGAACAGAATCTTTTTAGCTGCCGTACGATAAGAATATGCTGAAGATTAAATTGGTATATTAGTTAGCAACTGAGAACGTACTCAATCAAGTTGAGAGAAAAATGTTTACAGCACAACTACATGGCAGTGATTCAGAGGACACATCTTCCCATCACGTAATCCTCAATGTGACATTGGATGGAAGAGTGGGGAGGTAAAAATTGTAGGGGTTCAACAAGACTGGACTACACTCAGCAGATTCAAACGGATTTAGGCTGTAATAATGTGTAGCTGATGTGTCTTGCGCAGGATAGACTAGGGAGGGCAGCTGCATCAAACCAGTCTTTCTACTGAAGATCACAACAACAGCAATGTTTCTCTCTTAATATCTATCAAGTTGGAAGACAATCAGGGGGAATACTAGTACTTCGTGGAATACTAGTACTTTTCAAACCCTAAACGAAAGATATTAACACAGGAACATACGTTTTGTCCTTATTTTATGGGAACAATATATGACTTTAAACGGAAAATTAGAACAGTAAATTGAACATGAGAAATGAATGATTTTTCATAGCGGTATATAAAAATGTAATAATGTGACCCTTAGCAACACATTTTTCTACAATTAAAATACTATCAGCGATTTTGAAGAACAAATTTCAAGACCACAAAAAATTATATCGAGTTAATTCACTTCACAGGGAGCCGAGATAAGCAACAGATCGGTCCGGTCCAATAGTAACGTTTTTAACATGGCGCAAAGTTTAAATACATTGTCATCATTGCAGGATTTTGAATACTAGACTACCGGAAGGTGGCACATTTCTGCAGGTGGAGGTCATTTGTGACAGTGGGATGTAAAATAAAGAGCAACAAGAATAACAGCATTAAATACAAGTACCTAGGACCAAACTTAAAATTCTAGTATCAGGGAAACAAAGCATACTGTGAATCTGGGATTACTACCGGATAACTTAAGGTAGAAAAGGAAACCCATATTCAAAGACATGACAAAAATATGCAGAAAAACATATAAAAATAAGGAAAGACGTGACCAAAGGGTTAGCATCAGGATGCAGTCAAAATCTAGTTCGGCCATCATTATTTAGGATTTCAGAGGTCCAAGATGCCATTTAACACTTATAAGAGTATTTTCTTGCAAAATGGTGCAACGATTCGTTTCCTGTCAAAGCTTCGATGCTTCGACGTTGATGACTTTGTTTTCGAGACCTCCTCCAAGTCCAGCTGAAAAAGAAAATGAAGAAGCTCCTAACACGTGGAAAAACACGGCCGTTATTCATTAATGAGGCTCGGGGCGGAAGTTTTAAAAGAACCAGAAGAGGACGCATAAACACTCTGATGGATGGTTGCTACTGGCACAAGAATTGAGACCATAAAAGAAATTATGTTCATAAAATAAGAATCAGAAAAGTTCCAAGCCATCATTCAGACTATGTTTTAATAAAATGTTTAAAAAATATGCTTGACGTTATTTGACAATTCACTCAGAGGTGTTCTGTGTGCGTATTCTCAAAGTCTTACGTCTACCTTTATACAAATTCTGTCTTACTATTAGACTGCACAGTATTTTCTTCATTTTTCGGCATTTCCTGCATATTTGCCTTCCGTCCGTGTCTGCAGTGACGTTTTATTTTATTTCATTGTTAAAGGCAGTTATAGTTAACATCTTTTATCTTGAATCACGATACAGTGATATATACTTCATAACTAGTTTGACATTTGTTCTATTCGCCGAAATCCGTAAGAGGTTTTTTATTTGTGGTTTTATCTGCAAGAATAAATAAAGTGCGGAAGCACTGTATAACGTAATACCATTTCATTCTCTATCCCACGAGATGTGGCACTAAATCACAATGATTTTATTTAAATTTTGTTACTTTGGTTGAAATACGCAATAAATTAATCGTTGAATAAAGATATGGTCATCATACTGAAGTACTAATATTCTCTTCTTTCGTTCCATTTTATAAAATGATGTAGCCATCACAGAAACGCTTCTTTAACGGCACCTACTGATCCACGTATCATCCGCGTTGGTCTGTTTTATTAAATTAGCAGAGCTTAGGTATTATGCGAAAGAAGAAAGGGAGGATGTCAGTGCAGTCCTGTTGAAGAATCTGATACACTTTTTGAACGATGACAGTGGTAAAGATAGTCAACTCGGCTCTTTTGTACTTTCTTTTTTTTGTGAGCACTAACCAGTTCGCAATAAATGGTGTATGCATATTGCTCAATGGTATCGCATCGCTACGTTATGTTCCGTAGAACATACGAGTACTTAAAGGAATCTCTATTTAGTAGTTCTACTTTCATGCTAACAGCTGTACTTCACAGTATCAACACCACCCACACGCATTGTGAAACTACTCTAGTTCTGAACAGGCACTATCTTCCGCTAGAACTGTTATTAGTTATTACCTTCTGTGCACATGTAACTGATTATGACTACCTGTGACTACTGGGTTTCTCGGCGTATTCTAATCACAAAATATTCGTGGATGGTGAGCCAACTGGTAACGTCGCCTTGCCGCGACGTTTCAATAACTTTGGTACTCGTCATTTTCAGACTAAGAGAAAATGATGGGTAGGAAACTCATTGAAACGTTGTGATAAGACGATTCCATCGTTTGGCTGACCACCGGAGAAGATTTTATCACTGCTTTTTACTATCCTTACAATTTCAGCTATAGCTCCCACACACCGTCGGCGAGCATCGGCTCTAAAACGGATAGCGTTTCAGTTTACTCGTATAAAGAATATTATCCGCTTATTCCCAATGCTTCGTAAAACTAGGTACGGGAATGGAGCTTTAGCGAGGATGAGGAAAGGGCGAGATATCTAACCAGACTACACGCCTGATACGCCTGGCTGGGAAACAAAATTTGCGAGTACGCAGGTCGCTGCTTTTTATAACTAAATAAAATTAGTTTACAAACAATGACGAGGTGTCGTTATTTTTATTGCCTACATTTTTTTGTTTACTATCTCATTTGTAGTTTCAGCGTATTAGTTTTGCAATAGTCGCCAGAAATTAAGTGGGCTTGTGTCAGAACGGTTAAAGACTCTTCTCGCCTTAGGAGGACATTGACGGCGTCGTATAAAGCCATTTTTCTATTTTAAGCACAGAAGGACTGTAGCAAATAGAGATTTCTACTACCTTAGAAACCCTGTAACTGATCAAAATAATGACCTGTCTATTTCATATTTACTCCGTGGGTTTTTCATAGTTAACAGTTTAACTTACATAAAGTGAAAACAATTATATTTTCCGCATATAATATCTTTGTCGGACATCATACGACAATAGAAACAAAACCTCTTTTCGTTGTGCTAGGGCCTTATGGTGTAAAATAATCCAATGTATTGGTGACATTATATGCGATATTCATTACAAAGACAAACTGTATTGGCAAGTTTCGCCATCCTGGTGATGCAAACGTGTAGTACTCTCTGAAACATTGGCTTATTTTGCGTCACTGTGAGACCATTCACCCTGTAGAACTTTATTTAAAAAGAATTTGACCGCTGAAAGTTACGTACTTACTTCAGATTCACTTCTTTACCTTACATTGTAGCTGTTCTACAACAGACCGTATTTTGTATGATTCTGTTTTCACGAGGGTCGTTCTAAAAGTAAAGAAATTTTGATACGAGAACGTTTTGATCTGAGGAGCCGCGCAGTTCTCACCTCAGCTTTCCATTAGTTAACGCCAGTGCGACTATAATAGAGAACCGGAACAGACGCTTACTGCAAATCTATGCAATTTCAAAATTGTGACAAAATTAACGATCCCGTTGAGTACGAGGATCGTAGCGTAATACAGTTTCTAAATGAAATGAGAGGTCCACCCTGTCGAAATTTACAGACAGATAACCGAAAACGTTGCATCGCATTTAATGGCGCACGAATATTCATGTTGAAGAATGATCAGGCCACCATTCACTAGTACCGAACTTAGATCAAAGGTTGAAGGAAAATTTCAATAGGATAAACGTTTCACTGTTTAAGAGCTGAGCTTGTTTTTTCCTGACGTTTCACGAGCAGTTAGTTTGCCAGATTCTTCGTGATAGTTTACGGGAAATAGAAAGGTATGTTGCACGTCGGTTCCTAGACTTTTGACGTATGACGACAAGAAAACAACAAACGAGAGCCGCACTGGCGTTTCTCGGTACAACAAAGACTGCGAAGAGTTTCTGAACCACATTTTCGGTGTTGACGAGACTCAGAGATCGCATAGTAGTTCAAATGCAAAGCGCTAGTCACAACCGCTCCCCACCCCCCTTCCCGCCATCCTCCGAAATATGTATAAATTTAAAAACAGTTCAAAGAAAATCTAAGCTACAAGAAGATTACGGCCAGGAGAGACCCAGTAGTAGCTGCGTGCACTGCGATCCAGTGGAATTGTGCTTCTTTAAAGTAACGCTCGCCCTCATTCTGCTCCGTTGACGAAGGTTTTGCTTCGGCAGATTAAGTGGGAAGTTCCTGATCATCCGCCTTATAGCCTGGACTTGGCCCTGAATGATTACCATTCTTTTCTGAAACTGAAGGATCTTTTATAGGTGGGGAGCACTATGGCAGTGGAAGCTAGGTTTACAGAAGCCATAGAAAGCTTGTGAATCGCTACGACAAATGGTGGCAATACAGAATACTTCTAAGACATCAAAACATGTTGTAAAATAAGTTTTCTTTTATTATGTTGAATAAAAACGTCCTTTGGATTTGCGGCTCTTATATTTCTTCCTTGTTTACAGCTAAAATTAAGGGATGTGGGCTCTGCCTCTCATGCAAAACTCTATTTTTTCTTGTTATCCAAACATGTTTCAGCAACTCTGTGTCATCATCAGTGGGTTTTGTTTATTCGACAATTGTAAAAGTGTACAGATTTTAGGTTGTAGCTGATCTAACAAAATGAGGCGTACAGACCGATTTCGTTCGCTTTTGTTCTAATCTTAGTTTTACATTATATTCTTTTGCAGGACTATCTGTATGGTGTTCTGCACTAGTAGCTTGTCGTCTGCAAACTCAACAATGTAAATGTGAATTTTATCAGCGAGGTAACCTATCCCTCGATTTAAAAAAAGTGATTTCAGTGTGGTAACACATTTTGTGTACTTCTTTTTTGTTACTCACGTTTTTTTGTGACTGATCCTTCTTCTTTATCGTTCCGAGGGTATGCACCCACATATTAAATATACTTTGCGTATTTTCGGTTTTGCAATCGCCTTTTCACTTCCCACAACGCGGTGTATACTATGTTGTTGTGTGTCCTAACTGCCTCGGCGTTCATTTGTTCCCGAGTGAGTTTGCCGCGGAAATTAAATTTTGTTTACTTTCCTCTTTCCCTCTCACTCTGTTGTGTATGTGTGTGTGTGTGTGTGGTGTGTGTGTGTGTGTGTGTGTGTGTGTGTGTGTGTGTGTGTGTGTTTAAGTTTCTTTAGCTTTTTGTTTTGCCTTTTCTGTGTAGTTCCTGTAATATTTTAAATAACATGACTTTACAGAGTTTAGTGCATTCATTTAGAACTTGTCTGCCTTCTGCTATTGCCTTCCGTTTATGGAAGTTTTATTCTATTGTTAGTTTGTGGTATAGGCTGTGGCTGGATTTCAGTATTTTTAAGTCTGTTGCTATTGTAGGTGGACGACGCTTATGGGCTATTAAGTAGTCAGCAAGTGTGGTCTGGGTGGTGTTACTTTTTAGGTGCTCTGAGTGTCTTCTTTTAAAGTTTTTGCATGTTTGTCCTCTGTACACTGGTTGACAAGTGTTGCATGTGAGCTCGTATATTCCTGGTGAAGTCCCTGTTTCTTCAACATGCTGCCTATTCTGTGAACAATGTTGCTGTTGTAGGTATGTATATGCCATTTAATTGTGTGTGTGTGTGTGTGTGTGTGTGTGTGTGTGTGTGTGTGTGTGTGTGTGTGTGTGTTGTTGCACTGTTGTGTCTTGTATGTGGTCATTGTTTTTCTGTTGTTCTGTTTTGTATTACGTATTGTGTGTGTGTTCATCCTTTTTCCATTTGCAGATTGGTTGGTTTAATTTTTCTATCATGTAAGGCTTGTAACCATTTTCCTCTGCTATTTGTTTTATTGTGTTTGCCTCCTGTGTAGAGCTTTGTTTGCAGTAAAGGCACGTTATTTAAAACATTAAAGAAACTTTACAGAAAAGTCAACACGGACAGCTAACGGAGCTTACACACACACAAACACACATGCAGAGAGAGAGAGAGAGAGAGAGAGAGAGAGAGAGAGAGAAGAAATAAAACAAAATTCAAATTCCACGCCTAACTCACTCGGAAACAAAATAACAGCGACGGCTTGGTTCAAATGGATCTCAGCACTACGGGATTTAACGTCTGAGGTCATCAGTCCCCTAGACTTAGAACTACTTAAGCCTAACTAACCGAAGGACACATCCATGCCGGAGGCAGGATTCGAACCTGCGACCGTAGCAGCAGCGCGGTTTCGGTCTGAAGTGCCAGAAAGGCTCGGCCACAGCGGCCAGCGCACCGACGGGATTATGACACACAACAACATCGTGTACACGACGTTTTTCGAAGTGAAAAGGTGAATGCAAAACCGAAAATACGCAAAGTGTATTTAATATGTGTGTGCATGCTCTCGAAACGGGAAAGAAGAAGGATTGGTCACAACAAAACGAGTGTAATAACAAATAAGTACACAAAACATTTTACCACACTGAAATCACGTATTTAAAAAAACGAGGGATAGGTTAATCCGCTGATAGAATGCACATTTACATTGTTTGATTTGCATATGGCAAGCTATCAGTGCAGGTCACCATACAGGTAGTCCTGCAAAACCATATAATGTAAAACAAGGTAAGAACAAAAACTGTCTTTAGGCCTCAATTGATTAGAGCAGCTACAACCTAAAAACCTATTCACTTTTACGACTGTCCAAAAACCAGAACCCACTAATGATGGCACAGAAATGCTGGAACATGTTTGGGTAAAAACAAAAAATAGTGATTTGCATAAAAGACGGGACCTATATCACATAATAAACTATTTTCCTTGTAATAAAGTTACTGAATAGTATATATGGTGTAGGAGTATTAGTGCGTATTTTAAGGCACCTATTGAAGGTTTCATTTTTCTATACATATTACGACAAAATGACGAAAAGTTTGTGTAGGTAGGAAAGTCAGTATTTTTGGCTTAAATTTTTTGTTTACAAAATGTAGTGACAAACAGGGACAGCATATTTCTGTTCAAGGTAGCTAAATAGTTTTAATCCCTGTATTATCTCACATTCATTAACTGAAAACTGTGTCAGTTTAAACACCCTGGTTCGACAATGTTACATATCATTTCGTATTCTACCCTAGCTTTTGGGAACAATTTTTCCCGACTTATCAAACTGAGAGATGATTACGTGTAGTGTGTCCCACAACAGTCCATCTTAGGGCCATTGCTTTTCCTTTTTGTACCATAGTGACCTCTCATCAGTTACAGTGCCAGACGCAGAGTTTGTGTTCTTTGCAGATAACACAAGTATCGCAGTAAATAGCAAGCAGACCATAGTTTTACAAAGGGCTTCTAATGAGATTTCTGTGAACATTAATAAACGGTTTGTGGTTAACTCACTGTCATTAAGCTTTCAGAAGACTCACTATATTCAGCTCAAAACAAAACCAGCGTACCCATAAAGTTTAAAGAAGCACAGGTACATAAAGCTAGCAGTGTTAAATTACTGGGATTACTACTAGTTGATAATCTGAGTTGGGAGGAACAACTCCATATTTGCAATGCGAGTATTATCAGAAACAGGTGACATAACAATAAAAAATCGTGGCCTACTTCGGTTAATTTCATTTGGTAATATCACATGTTATCATACTTTCTAGTAGCTGTTAAAGTCAAAAAGAAGGTTCCAAAGTCGAAAATCGTGTAATTCGCTTTATTTGTGGTGTGAATTCACAAACATCCTGTAGAAACAAGTTCTAGGAACTGGTTATACCAATTATTGCTTCTCAGAATCTTTCTTCCTTAATAAAATCTATGTCTGTGATTCAGGCAGGATACGGCATTCGGTGCCGAGGCGCTGCTCCGATGCACCTAGAGAGCTTCCGCAATTCTGCTAGAGTTTAGGGGTAATACCAAGTGGGCTGATTAGTGAATGAGGATTTTGACTGAGGAAGGAGGCGTCTTTGGATAGTCCGCGCAGTTGTGAAAAGCCATTGCGCATCTGCCAAGGGAGCAGGAGACACAGGTTCGAAGTCCGACCTTGGTACAAATTTTCATTCGTCGCTTCAGTCTGCATGTACAAATCATAGATGTTTTGAGATTTGTAAACGTCTCTAGAACTATACAGTTTCATTTGATTAATGATATCTATTGCATACAATATATTTCTTTTCCAGCAAACTGCCCCCTTCTAATAGCCGTGTCTCTAGAGGAACGGAAGGTTCCAAATGATTGGAAAAGAGCACAGGTAGTTCCAGTTTTCAAGAAGGGTCGTCGAGCAGATGCGCAAAAACTAAAGGCCTATACCTCTGACATCGATATGTTGTAGAATTTTTTGCTTGCGTATCATGTCATTTCTGGAAACCCAGAGTCCACTCTGTAGGAATCAACATGGATTCCGGAAACAGCGATCGTGTGAGACCCAACTGGCTTTATTTGTTCATGAGACCCAGAAAATACTAGATACAGGCTCCCAGGTAGACGCCATTTTCCTTGACTTCCGGAAGGCGTTTGATACAGTTCCGCACTGTCGCCTGATAAACAAAGTAAGAGCCTATAGAATATCAGAACAGTTGCGTGGCTGTATTGAAGAGTTTTTAGCAAACAGAACACAGCATGTTGTTCTCAATGGAGAGACGTCAAAGAAACCTCTGCCGTGCCACAGGGGAGTGTAATGGGACCATTGCTTTTCACAACATATATAAATGACCTAGTAGATAGTGTCGGAAGTTCCACACGACTTTTCGCGGATGATGCTGTAGTATACAGAGACGTTGCAGAATTAGAAAACTGCAGCGAAATGAAGGAAGATCTGCAACGGATAGGCCCTTGGTGCAGGGAGTGGTGACTGACCCTTAACATAGGCAAATGTAATGTTTTGTGAATACATAGAAAGAAGGATCCTTTATTGTATGATTATATGATAGCGGAACAAACACTGGTAGCAGTTACTTCTGTAAAATATCTGGGAGTATGCGTACGGAACGACTTGAAGTGGAATGATCATATAAAATTAATTGTTGGTAATGCGGGTACCAGGTTGAGATTCATTGGGAGAGTCCTTAGAAAATGTAGTCCATCAACAAAGGAGGTGGCTTATAAAACACTCGTTCGACCTATACTTGAGTATTGCTCATCAGTGTGGGATGCGTACCAGGTCGGGTTGACAGAGGAGATAGAGAAGATCCAAAGAAGAGCGGCACTTTTCGACTCAGGTTACTTGGTAAGCGTGACAGCGTTACGGAGATGTTTAGCAAACTCAAGTGGCAGACTGCAAGAGAGGCGCTCTGCATCGCGGTGTAGCTTGCTGTCCAGGTTTCGAGAGGGTGCGTTTCTGGATGAGGTGTCGAATATATTGCTTCCTCTTACTTATACCTCCCGATGAAATCACGAATGTAAAACTAGAGAGATTCGAGCGCGCACGGAGGCTTTCCGGCAATCGTTCTTTCTGCGAACCATACGCGACTGGGACAGGAAAGGGAGGTAATGACAGTGGCACATAAAGTGCCCTCCGCCACACACCGTTGGGTGGCTTGCGGATTATAAATGTAGGAAGATAGATATATTTCACAAAATAAATATTGGGAACAAGAAAAATGTACAAGAAGACTTAAAAGCACTTCAGTCCGAACAGCAGTCCACACGTTTTCAGTAGCTTATCAGTAACCCTAAAAAGTTTAACTAGAAGTAAAGTTCAGTTTGGGTAAAGCCTGACATACTTACTTCTACTCCACTGACAAATTTCTAAACAGAACCAGTTGATGTACTGTATGAATTATTACTATTATAATCTATATCGTATTTTTATTACATAATGAAAGTAAACAGAAAATCTACGAATAGCAGTCGAGTTACATTGTTTATTAGTATTCGTACAACGGAATGGATCGCATACATCCGTAATGCTTTCTTTTTTTCAAGTTAATCAGGCACCTTGCTTTTTCAATATTTAGCCTTACTGTAGCGTGTCGCGCACAGGTGGCGGTGTGGGGTGCGTATAGGGTGCAAGCTCACTTGCCACAGAACTTCTATTTTACGCATCACCAATATTGTTAACCGCTTCTAAGAAATCGCATTTCAATTTTATTGTTTGACACAGATATATACAAGTATAATATATATGTTTTCAAGGCATCTTCGTAACCGTCGCGAATATTCTCCTTCGCGGCGTATGGTAGCTGCTTTTCGGGAGAAATATCTTTCTGGGATATTGCGGCGTTTTGAAGAGTATCACATCTCGCTACGTTTTATAGTCCACTGAAGAAACTGGTCGTAAAAGGCTTTGTGCTTCTCTTTCTCTCCTTTTTTCAAACTATCTTTATCTTCACTTCTCAGCCGGCCGCGGTGGTCTCGCGGTTCTAGGCGCGCAGTCCGGAACCGTGCGACTGCTATGGTCGCAGGTTCGAATCCTGCCTCGGGCATGGATGTGTGTGATGTCCTTAGGTTAGTTAGGTTTAAGTAGTTCTAAGTTCTAGGGGACTGATGACCACAGCAGTTGAGTCCCATAGTGCTCAGAGCCATTTTTTTTTCACTTCTCATATCACCCGAAAGGTTCCAGTCGCTCACCGTACAGCTAGACAGGAATTTCGTAAACCGGAAATACTGTAACTGTATGCGCGTACGAATCTAGCCCTACTGCTCAAAAAATGAAATTGCCAATCTGTATTATAAGTAGTATGGAATAAGACTTCTCTTTATTAGGAACTTCTTTTCGAGGGAATGATATCCTAATGACGTGTAGTTCATTATATTATGGGGATACAAAATCTTGCCACTCTCTGAAGTTTTCTGATAAGCTTGATATTAGTGTTAGATCCCCTAAGTACCAGTTAGTTTGTGGGAATAGTCTAGTTTGAGTTTAGTGTTCATTTTGTAGCTTTTCTGCTCTGTTAGTTTTTAACGTTCTTCTACGACACCCGCTTTGAGACGCTTCCATTTATTCTTCTTTGGATACTCCATGAAATGTGTATCACCTCAGTACAATGCTGTGTTCCAGAGACATGATTTCAGTTACTTCTTTTCCCGTTCTATTTACATATATGTGACGTTTGATAAAAGAAAATCATTTCCTTTCACTGAGAAATGTTTCCTTCACCAATCTACGTGATCAACTCCCTCATTCTGGCCATTCTATGTAGTCTAAATTCCTGGTTAGGAGAATTCATTCACTTCTTCTGTACTTGACTTCTATATCTGACATGTAACAAGTCGCTTTCCCCTTTCCATAGCTCACATCATTTCTTAACTTTTTTGTCCTGAATCCTTTGTCCGCCGGTATCTATGCTGTTCATTCCATCCAACAAGTCAATATTTCATTCCGACTTACATCGAAAAGCCTTCCTCCATTCTCCCTACGCTACTGAACTTCTGATAAACTGGCTTGGGCTATAATCTCGAAAACAATGTCATGTGTTTTGTCCCCGCCGCGGACCTGTGGGCGGTGTTATAATTTGTGTTAGTTCATTTATAGCAGTTCATTATCTGTCTCAGGTACTTACAGCTGTGATTCTGGTTATTTGTTTTATAATATTCACTGTGATAGTAATGGAGAAACATTGAGTACAAAACAAACAACTAAATATTGTGTGTTGGGAATGTTGACTGTACAGTATATGGTACGTTTAATGTTGAACAAAGAGGAAGAACTGATATAACTAATGTATTTTCAAACAAACGTGAAGTTACTCTTCAAAATTAACATTCTAGAATTAAACCTGACAACTACATACTGGTGAAAATAAATAAAAAATAATAGAAACAGGGTGGTATGTATCCACAAACAACGTGATTGCTTGAATGTCTTCAAACAATAAGGTAAAGCACCCAAAATTTGTCTTTTTTGGCAACTGAACATAATTCTGTAGTTTTGTTAACTCCTATGACTCAGTCTTCAAAACAGGAACTACAGTTTTGCGAATATTGTTGTGTGAGATTTAAATGGTGAGTTTCCGTAGGTAGATTGATATGTTTTTGTTGTTGTGGTATTCAGTCCTGAGACTGGTTTGATGCAGCTCTCCATGCTACCCTACCCTGTGCAAGTTCCTTCATCTCCCAGTACCTACTGCCACCTACATCCTTCTGAATCAGCTTAGTTTATTCATGTCTCGGTCTCCCTCTACGATTTTTACCCTCCACACTGCCCTCCAATGCTAAATTTGTGATTCCTTGATGCCTCAGTACATGTCCTACCAAACGGTCTATTCTTATCGTCAAGTTGTGCCACCAACTCCTCCTCTCCCCAATACTATTCAATACCTCCTCATTAGTTATGTAATCCACCCATCTAATCTTCAGCATTCTTCTGTAGCACCACATTTCGAAACCTATTCCCTTCTTCTCCAAACTATTTATCGTCCATGTTTCACTTCCATACATGGCTACACTCCATACAAATATTTTCAGAAACGACTTCCTGACACTTAAATCCATACTCGAATTTAACAAATTTCTCTTCTTCAGAAACGCTTTCCTTGCCATTGCCAGTCTACATTTTATATCTTCTCTACTTCGACCATCATCAGTTATTTTGCTCCCCAAATACCAAAACTCCTTTACTACTTTAAGTGTCTCACGTCCTAATCTAATTCCCTCAGCATCACCCGACTTAATTCGACTACATCCCATTATCCTCGTTTTGCTTTTGTTGGTGTTCATCTTATATCCTCCTTTCAAGACAGTGTCCATTCCGTTCAACTGCTCTTCTAAGTCCTTTGCTGTCTCTGACAGAATTACAATGCCATCGGCGAACCTCAAAGTTTTTATTTCTTCTCCATGGATTTTAATACCTACTCCGAATTTTTCTTTTGTTTCCTTTACTGCTTGCTCAATGTAAAGATTGACTAACATTGGGGAGGGGCTACAACCCTGTCCCACTCCCTTCCCAACCACTGCCTCCCTTTCATGTCCCTCGACTCTTATAACTGCCATCTGGTTTCTGTACAAATTGTAAATAGCCTTTCGCTCCCTGTATTTTACCCCTGCCACCTTTAGAATTTGGAAGAGAGAATTCCAGTCAACATTGTCAAAAGCTTTATCTAAGTCTACAAACGCTAGAAACGTAGATTGAAATAGCAAATCAAATATTAGCATCTGTAAAAAACACCACTGACTCACGTTGTAAGCTCATCTCTTGTCTTGAAATTCTAGCGTAGCATCAATCGCGTCAGTTTCGACTAAGCAGAAACTCTGGGCATAATTTCGTACTACCAGTAGTACTTGCATTCTGATAACTGGAATGAAAGTGGAGAGTGCTGTTTTTCAAGTGAAATAAGTGGGAACTTTCAATGGATACTGATTATAAATATTTTAGACGCTTAGAAAGAATAGTACTGAAGAGTGTGTTTAATTGCTCAAAAATATTTTAAGCCTTTTTTACTCTTTTGCATAATTATTTTTCTGTCTATCGTGGCGTGATCTTCAACTCATAAAGGCATGCTACTACTTCATTGTTAATGTGTAGTATTTTCTTTTCGCCAGGTTGGGTGTGCAATATTTTGGTCTTATTGTAATTCACGCTTATTTTCATACCTTCGCTATTACCTTCTTCCAAATGTGGTTCAGATACTTTCCATTAACATGTTTTCTTTCGAAATGAAAAACAAAATAAAAAAACTAATAAACAGTAATATAAGACGCTGTGAAAGTGGCACGCTAGTCTCCTTATTTTAATCTTGTTTGTCCGTGACTGTGACAAAATTTAGCTAAATACACTCCTGGAAATTGAAATAAGAACCCGTGAATTGATTGTCCCAGGAAGGGGAAACTTTATTGACACATTCCTGGGGTCAGATACATCACATGATCACACTGACAGAACCACAGGCACATAGACACAGGCAACAGAGCATGCACAATGTCGGCACTAGTACAGTGTATACACACCTTTCGCAGCAATGCAGGCTGCTATTCTCCCATGGAGACGATCGTAGAGATGCTGGATGTAGTCCTGTGGAACGGCTTGCCATGCCATTTCCACCTGGCGCCTCAGTTGGACCAGCGTTCGTGCTGGACGTGCAGACCGCGTGAGACGACGCTTCATCCAGTCCCAAACATGCTCAATGGCGGACAGATCCGGAGATCTTGCTGGCCAGGGTAGTTGACTTACACCTTCTAGAGCACGTTGGGTGGCACGGGATACATGCGGACGTGCATTGTCCTGTTGGAACAGCAAGTTCCCTTGCCGGTCTAGGAATGGTAGAACGATGGGTTCGATGACGGTTTGGATGTACCGTGCACTATTCAGTGTCCCCTCGACGATCACCAGAGAGGTACGGCCAGTGTAGGAGAACGCTCCCCACACCATGATGCCGGGTGTTGGCCCTGTGTGCCTCTGTCGTATGCAGTCCTGATTGTGGCGCTCACCTGCACGGCGACAAACACGCATACGGCCATCATTGGCACCAAGGCAGAAGCGACTCTCATCGCTGAAGACGACACGTCTCCATTCGTCCCTCCATTCACGCCTGTCGCGACACCACTGGAGGCGGGCTGCACGATGTTGGGGCGTGAGCGGAAGACGGCCTAACGATGTGCGGGACCGTAGCCCAGCTTCATGGAGACGGTTGCGAATGGTCCTCGCCGATACCCCAGGAGCAACAGTGTCCCTAATTTGCTGGGAAGTGGCGGTGCGGTCCCCTACGGCACTGCGTAGGATCCTACGGTCTTGGCGTGCATCCGTGTGTCGCTGCGGTCCGGTTCCAGGTCGACGGGCACGTGCACCTTCCGCCGACCACTGGCGACAACATCGATGTACTGTGGAGACCTCACGCCCTACGTGTTGAGCAATTCGGCGGTACGTCCACCCGGCCTCCCGCATGCCCACTATACGCCCTCGCTCAAAGTCCGTCAACTGCACATACGGTTCACGTCCACGCTGTCGCGGCATGCTACCAGTGTTAAAGACTGTGATGGAGCTCCGTATGCCACGGCAAACTGGCTGACACTGACGGCGGCGGTGCACAAATGCTGCGCAGCTAGCGCCATTCGACGTCCAACACTGCGGTTCCTGGTGTGTCTGCTGTGCCGTGCGTGTGATCATTGCTTGTACAGCCCTCTCGCAGTGTCCGGTGCAAGTATGGTGGGTCTGACACACCGGTGTCAATGTGTTCTTTTTCCCATTTCCAGGAGTGTACTTATGGCGTCACCGAGTCACATAATATAATTAATTCAAATATTGGATGTACTAGCCTAGGTAAAAGACATCGAATCCTGGTCGGGCCATGGAATATTTCAGTTTGATTTTCATTTAGCCTTCATCTCTTAACGACGTGGAGGTTCTCAAAGATTGACAACTGTATGTTTCATTGCTATGTCCATATAAACAATAAAAACATTTGAATAATGTTGCAGAACTGGTTTTGGTCATAAACAGAGCTCTATGTAAATTTTTTCTCTATGTGGAAATACGAACCGAATTATTTAGTAATTAGTCAGAACTAACTTACTGACACGTGGATATTACTTAAAATCCGTGTTGTTCGCAAACTACAGGTATGAGGCAGGTTCCCGCCTACCTCGCATCCGCCACCCCGCACCTGCCGGGCTGTTTGGCACGGCCCGCTCGCTTGTCGAGGAAAAGCAGAAATCCCTCCCGGCTGCAGCGCAAGCAAAACGTCCTCGAGCCGGCGTGGCGCGCACATCGATTTCCGACCATTCCGCAACAAACGACTGCAGCCGACAGGAAGTGACAGTCGATTACTGCGAGATGGCGGTTGACGTCACACGGTCGACCTGGAAACCGTATCCACTTGAAAGGAGCGCAGAGCGACAGTTTCGGCGTCGCTCCTTCCGCCGACATCCGAACTCCGAGTGTCGAAAAACTTCCGGCAGCGAGAGGGAGAAACTGCTCTGGGATTTGTGGCGAATCTTCTCGAGCGTGCGCTAGTGCTTGTTGTGATGGTGTTTCAAGTCGATAGAGGAACCCGCTAAGAAAATGGAAGCCATCAAGTTAAAGCTGCTAACGTTTTTAGGCCCATGCGCTCTCCTCGTTTTATTTTTATTCTCTTGATGGCTTCAGACCAACTCGCAGTATAAAATAAATTAAACGCAAAAGACATTACTGCAGATGCTCCCAACTAACTACCTACACGTCCTTAACAAAGGACCAGATGCTCCAGGTAGGTGCACCCAACACAGTTGCAAAGTTCCTGACAGAGAGCAGCTTATACTGAAGATATTGACTGATCGAGTTTGCTAGATTCGGCACTGGATGACGCTAGGAGTCAGTGAGAGAACCCAGTAGGTCTATGCAATGAGAGGCAAATAGGCCTTTGTTAACAATATGCTGTGCTTAGACCTGCCATATATCTAGAAAAGAATGTTTAAAATGCTTTTTTATTCCAATCTATGATCACAAATGAATTCTTTAGACGATGACCGGTTTCAGTCTCTAATGATCATCCTCAGATCTAAAATATATAAATATATACATCTAGCGAGCAGTGTGTCTTTTAACATAAAACAGCAATATGTATCACAATATACTGTGATACACCAGGTAAATGTACAGATAAAATTTGGTATACCGTACCTTTGTTACACCATGTCCTAAAGTGATACGGCCATAATGGAATCGTCAAAACATATAAATATAATCAGCATCGCATCGTCACATAGATTTAAATATCGTGTAGAACAGGCCACATCGTCCACATAGCGATTATTGCCAACTAGCTACTGAGGTACAATAGCATCCAGAAACCTGTTTGCCTACACTCTCCCTAGATGTCGCTACTGTGGGCTTGCCATATTTAAATCTATGTGACGATGCTATGCTGATTATATTTATATGTTTTGACGATTCCATTATGGCCGTATCACTTTAGGACATGGTATAAAAAAGGTACGTTATACCATATTTTATCTGTACATTTCCCTGGTGTATGACAGTATATTGTGATACATATTGCTGTTTTATGTTAAAAGATACACTGCTCACTAGATGTATATATTTTAGATCTGAGGATGGTCATTACAGACTGAAACCGGTCATCGTCTAAAGAATTCATTAGTGATCATAGACTGGAATATAAAGGCATTTTACAGTATTGGATCACTGTATGTACACGCGATTATGTCGCAGTTGGTGAATGTTTAAAATTCCTGTAGTAGCGATAGTGACATTCACTGGGAGTGGTGTGATAATGTGGAGCTGTCCACAGTGCGGTCATAGTATATCTGCTTTGTTGGACGGAAAAATTAATATGCGTAGTTACGAAAGTATTTTAGAAAATAGTATATTACACAGGAGGCGTCAACAGAGATCGGTCCTTTTCGTTCCTGTATAATAATATTTCTGCCCCAGGGATATGGACTATTTCTCCAAGATTCGAAGTAAATCAGATGGATGCACTAGCATGGTGTTCTCATGTTTCGTTATTTTCCATTTTTCTCATATCATTGCGACAGCCAGCTATGATGTGGAACGTATCAAAATTTCCGTACGAACCCTTTTGCCCAAACCTTGCCAGTAACTGATTACCAGGCCTCATGAAAAATGGAAAGAAATTTTGTAACATTAACAGCTGTTATCAACAACTTACACAAATACAGCACTTTTCCACCAAGTAAGTGCTTGAATCAAAACGTATCTCCTCAAAGGTGAATTCTAATGAAACTGCGTACGTATAGAGTATCGTCTGATTTGTGCAACTGGATAAATTATTTCTTATCAGAAAGGCCCCTGTCCGTAGTAATTGGCGGAAAGTCATCGAGTGAAGCAGAAGTGATATCTGGTGTTCCCCAAGAAAGTGTTATAAGCCCTCTGCTGTTAGTAATCTATGTTAACAATTCAGAAGAAATTCTGATCAACGTTTTTCGATTATCTTGAGATGATGCTGTCATTTTCCTGCTCGTAAAGTCATCGGAAGATACAATCAATTGCAAAATTATTTACGCAAGATATCTGTAAGGTGCGGAAGTGGCAGTTAACTCAAAATTACAAAATGAGTGAAGTCATAGTGAATACTAGAAGAAATTCCCTAAATCTCGGTTACACATTAAATCACACATATATAAAGGCTGTCGATTCAACTAAATACTTAGGGTTAAGAGTCACTTAAATTGTAGGGTTCACACAAATAATTTTGTGTGGGAAGCCAACCAAAGATCGCGTTTTATCGGCTTATAATATGCAAGTGCTTCCACTACCCTTGTTCTTCCTCTTCTGGTGACTCACTGTGTGATATGAGATCCACATCAGATAGCACTGACGGAGGTCACTGAAGTAATTCGATGAATGGTAGCTCGTTCGGTGTTTTTGCGAAATAAAGGAGGGAGTGCCATGAATATGATTTCCGACTTGGGATGGCAATCATTAAAACAAAGGAATTTTTCGTTGCGGCATCATCTTCTCGCAAAATTTCGATCACCAATCTTCTTCTCACAGAGCGATTATCTTATGCTGGTGCTCACCTAAATATGGAGAAATTATCATCGTAATAAGTCATTAAAACAGATGCACTACTAGATGCGGCAGGATCTTCTCACAAAATTTCAATCACCAATTTTCTCCTTCAAATGCTGTAATACTTTGTTAGCGCCCACCTACGTATCGAGAAATTATTCTTGTAATAAGATAAGAGAAATCAGAGATCGCACGAAAAGACTGAAGTGTTTGTTTTTCTGACGCGTTATTTCAGAGTGGAACGGTACAGAAACAGTCCGAGATTTATGAACCCTCTGCCAGGTACTTATGTGCAGAGCAGTCATTAGATGTAGATGTGGAGACAACTTGCTGCTGACTGTTTGAAGGGAGCGTTGAACTTTTTTTTAATGTTTGTTTTTCATTCCGGATAAGTGCCTGCTGTCGGCATTAGCTAAAATCAGAATCGCGTACTTTGCCATGGCGCAGTTGTAAATAAAAGTCTGTAATTTAAATGTGAATGATATATATTTAATTGCTTTATAGCGAATAATATTACGAAGCCGATACTGTGAAAAATATTATATTAAAGAAATCTGTCGTTGAAATTTTTTTAATCTAAGTTTTTGTAACCAAAGGTTACTGCAAAAGGTAACAAACTAGCCAGTTTGAGTGCGAATCACTATGAAATGAAAAAAGTCACTTATAACAGAAGCATGTGACGCAGTAGGCTGTAAGAAGGTGCTGTAATGACTACTGCTTGATTTTGTTTGGAAAAATGCTTATTCCAGGCAAACTGTGAACACAAGTTAGGGAGACAGATAATTAAACTTTCATAGTACTACATTACATTGTGGTCTGAAACGAGAACATTTTATAGAAGTGGCAAAAAGGGGAAGGTTTATTTGCTTGTACTGAGCTTATGTGGCTTCCACGTCCAGAACGCCAGCACGGCGAAGTGATTGCAGGAGAACCGACCTAAACAGCCACACAAAGGCAAGCAACCGCACAGGACAAGTATTGGCCAGAATACAAGAGAAAACACCGATAGTAGCTTTTGAACTAGCGTAGGTCATACTGCTCACTCCAAACCTTCATCAGCGACACTTTGATTTCTAAATTGAAGAAAATACTGACTGTTGGCACAAAATTTACGTTTTATTTAGAAATTATTTAGGTACTGCCAAACTACGTAAACTTTAATGTCGGTGTAAGTGCACAGGCTGCAGGAAATCACTGACGGAAAAAATCGCAACACATAAGATAATTAACGTAGACTAACAAAATTTCGGAAATACGTTTGTCTAAGCAACATTTTTAAGTCAGTAACGTTCAACATCACAAGTTAATGTAAATGCGACAGAAGCCATTGCAAATGAGAAACGCAGCTACATTAATAACCGTTGTACCCACCAGAATGTTAAATCAAGCATTGTGTTGTAAATTTCCCAGATGTCAGTTGGTGGAGTGGAGTTCCATGTCTGTTGCACTGGGTCGGTCAATACAGGGACGGTTAATACTATTTGTAGATGACTCTGGAGTTGTCGTCCGTCGATGTCCCAAATGTGCTCGATTGGAGACAGATCTGGTGATCGGTGCTCTGTAGAGCATGCGTGGACGAGCGTTTTCCTGTTGGAAAGCACCCCACGCTATGCTGTTCATGAATGGCAGCACAACAGGTGGAACCGCCGGACCGACGAACAAATTTGCAGCCAGGGTGCGTGGAATAACCACGGGATTGCTCCTGCTGTCGTACAAAATCGCACCCCCAGATCATAAAAAAACTTCACGCGCTGGTCCATCGTGTCCAGCACGCAGACAGGTTGGCTGCAGGCCCTCAACTGGTCTTCCTCTAACCAACACAAGGTCACCACTGGCACCGGGCAAGCACCAGCTTTTACCAGAACTCCATCCTTGCCTCCTTTGAATTCTCACTTGACGTCATTGATGTCGCAAGTGGCGGTGGAATGTACGCTTGTCTGGTTCAGAGATATCCTTGAAGTAACCGATTTGTAACAGTTCGTTGTGTCACTGTTGTGTCAATTGCTTCTCTGCGCGCCAGAGCCATACGCCGAACACAATGGTCTTCCCTCTTTGTAGTGCTATGTGGCCGTCCGGAGCCCAGGGCTCTTGAGACCGTACATTCCCGTGAACACTGCTGCCAGCATGCATGTACAGACTACATTCATACCAAATCTTTCTGAAGTATCACAGAAGGAACCTACAGTTTCTCGTAGCTCTATTACACGACCTCGTTCAAAATATGTGAGGTGAGGTGCAGAAAATGACGTCTTTGCGCCTTAAAGACATTCTTGACTAACATCAACTCACCCCGTTCAATCTCAAAGACAACTGACGGTCGCGACCGTTATAGCCTATATTTAAAGCATCCTCATAGTAAAGCTACTAGAGATACCTACTAGACTAGCGCGAAATTTGAATGGACTAATTGTTTCAGATATAGAAACACGCCTACTAACTTTCGTTTATGTCGCACAACTCCTTTGTGTTGAGATTTTTTCCCCCATCAGTTTAGTTTCCTAGTACTGAGTTTTTTTAAATACATTTCTGTTCTTGTTGCACTTTCCTAAACATAATTAATTTACAGCTCGCTGACTGCACATGTATTTTTCTAACTTCTCTTTATGTGAGGGTCGAAGTGTTAAAAACAGTCATCGCTGTTGCAGTCACCTTAAGGCTGTAAATTCGAGTTTCATCGTTCTCGAACATTTCACAAAACCTAGACACCGTAATAAAAGCAAAAGGATTTTCTACACACTGCAAGTTACATTGCTGTCTTTTTTAGGAATGAACAGCAAGTAAGTTCCAAATGAATATTGTCGCGTGATTTATTATTCAAGTATTATCGCGATGTACAAGAGTGGGTTATCTTAGTGCCTACAGACAAATATAACCATATAATTAAGCTTTTTATGTTGTCTGGCTCCAAGGCAATTTAACGAAATCAGTTAATCTAAGCTATACGGGAAAAACGAGTGCACTGAGCAGCAGACTGCAACTGCAGCGACAGCTTCTTGCTACAACTAGCAATAAGAATCTCTTCTACTAATAGTTACAGACTACCTTCACTCTGGCTTGCCTTTCTGGCAGGACGTTCCAGATGTTCTCTCATTTCGTCAAGGACGATTAAGTTGCATGGAAGATGCCTCGGCAATCTGCGACGAAAACTTCACGGCAAAAGTGAAAACTTTTCATCTCATAAGTTCAGGGTGCCTAAGGTAACTTTAGCACATGAAAAAAGTATATGAAATTAAAATGAAGGAAAGAGTTCTCTGACCAAAGTATTTACCCAGTTTCTTAACACGTAAGTTCTGAGAGGTGAATTGGCCCGTGCGTAGTTACGCAATTTTTGGCGGAGTTTGGAAAGCCTCATGTTCCTCTCTTCCGAACTCGTCATAACTCTTGGAAACTCGCAGAATGCGTACAAGTCGTGATCACACACACAAAATAACGAACATATTTAATTTATTCGCAAAAACAAGATAAAAAGTAGAATGTTAACTGACACTGCGTCCAACGCTAATTGCCAACGCGGTGAGAGATGCATTTGACAGCCAAAATATATATATAATTGTTTTAGATAACAATGTTTGTCGTTGCATTTAGAACAGTCCCGATTTCCGTGTCCTACGCCAATCTGTATGTAACTGCACATGTTTACAACAACAGACGTTCCGAGACTATCTTTTCTTTTTCAATCTTCTTCACTGAAAACCACTGTGTGGCCCATGATATTTAATTAACACTACTTAATTTTGCTTCCGCGTTTAGAGGACGTGTCGATACCATCACCACCTTTGCTCTGAATTGTCCCTGTTTATGTTGTGGCTGGCACGAACAATACTTTTTGTTTCTGTAGTCAGATGCTCTTTAGATCATGAAAATCCGTTTTGAAGATCGTAGAATGAATTTGTTAGAAGACTTAGGAATGAACAATTGACTTAGCAGCAAATTTAAGAATAAACAGAGATACAACGGAAACGACTAGGTAGCATATACACTCCTGGAATTGGAAAAAAGAACACATTGACACCGGTGTGTCAGACCCACCATACTTGCTCCGGACACTGCGAGAGGGCTGTACAAGCAACGATCACACGCACGGCACTGCGGACACACCAGGAACCGCGGTGTTGGCCGTCGAATGGCGCTAGCTGCGCAGCATTTGTGCACCGCCGCAGTCAGTGTCAGCCAGTTTGCCGTGGCATACGGAGCTCCATCGCAGTCTTTAACATTGGTAGCATGCCGCGACAGCGTGGACGTGAACCGTATGTGCAGTTGACGGACTTTGAGCGAGGGCGTATAGTGAGCATGCGGGAGGCCGGGTGGACGTACCGCCGAATTGCTCAACACGTGGGGCGTTAGGTCTCCACAGTACATCGATGTTGTCGCCAGTGGTCGGCGGAAGATGCACGTGCCCGTCGACCTGGGACCGGACCGCAGCGACGCACGGATGCACGCCAAGACCGTAGTATCCTACGCAGTGCCGTAGGGGACTGCAACGCCACTTCCCAGCAAATTAGGGACACTGTTGCTCCTGGGGTACCGGCGAGGACCATTCGCAACCGTCTCCATGAAGCTGGGCTACGGTCCCGCACACCGTTAGGCCGTCTTCCGCTCACGCCCCAACATCGTGCAGCCCGCCTCCAGTGGTGTCGCGACAGGCGTGAATGGAGGGACGAATGGAGACGTGTCGTCTTCAGCGATGAGAGTCGCTTCTGCCTTGGTGCCAATGATGGTCGTATGCGTGTTTGTCGCCGTGCAGGTGAGCGCCACAATCAGGACTGCATACGACCGAGGCACACAGGGCCAACACCCGGCATCATGGTGTGGGGAGCGATCTCCTACACTGGCCGTACACCTCTGGTGATCGTCGAGGGGACACTGAATAATGCACGGTACATCCAAACCGTCATCGAACCCATCGTTCTACCATTCCTAGACCGGCAAGGGAACTTGCTGTTCCAACAGGACAATGCACGTCCGCATGTATCCCGTGCCACCCAGCGTGCTCTAGAAGGTGTAAGTCAACTACCCTGGCCAGCAAGATCTCCGGATCTGTCCCCCATTGAGCATGTTTGGGACTGGATGAAGCGTCGTCTCACGCGGTCTGCACGTCCAGCACGAACGCTGGTCCAACTGAGGCGCCAGGTGGAAATGGAATGGCAAGCCGTTCCACAGGACTACATCCAGCATCTCTACGATCGTCTCCATGGGAGAATAGCAGCCTGCATTGCTGCGAAATGTGGATATACACTGTACTAGTGCCGACATTGTGCATGCTCTGTTGCCTGTGTCTATGTGCCTGTGGTTTTGTCAGTGTGATCATGTGATGTATCTGACCCCAGCAATGTGTCAATAAAGTTTCCCCTTCCTGGGACAATGAATTCACGGTGTTCTTATTTCAATTTCCAGGAGTGTAGATGATAGAAACTATGGGGGACACAGTTCTGAAAGACGTAAAAGAAACGTTTTTGTCACGGAAGAAGATTAGAGAAAAGGTACAAATCAGAGGAATCTTCAGCAGTGGAGTGTTTCATGCGAATACTGTATTATTTAACAAAAGAGTCTGACGTGTAACAAACGCTGACAGAGGTGCACGTCCTATGTACTATTGTATGAAATTCGGGTGTGGGTAATGGTAAAATGGTACAAAAGGGAACCGGAAGCATTTGTGTGGGGTGCTATAGCACCACGCTAAAAACTGTCCGTCCCCGGTAGCTGAGTGATCAGCGCGACAGAATGTCAATCCTAAGGACACGGGTTCGATTCCCGGCTGGGTCAGAGATTTTCTCCGCTCAGGGACTGGGTGTTGTGTTCTAATCATCGTCAATTCATACCCCACCGACACCAAAGTCACCGAAGTGGCGCCAAATCCAAAGACTTGCACCCTGCGAAAGGTCTATTCGACGGGAGGCCCCAGTCACACGACATTTACATTTACGCTAGAAGCTTTTGAGGGTCGCCCACAAAGTAATGTATCACCTTTTTTTTCAACAATTATTTACTGAATACAATGAAGTGTACACAAGAAGGAAAGATGTTTCTTTTGTATACCCTATTTTGTCACCTTATCCCCTTCCCGTTCTATTGCCTTCCGCCAGCGAGACACAAGGGCATGTTTTCCCTGTCGGTAGCACTTCTTGTTCTGATCACGAAGCCATTTCTTCACGAAGCCAGCTCTTCACCATGCTCAAATTTTCTTCCACGAATGACTTCCTTTCATGACACAAACAAGTGGAAGTGTGGGGGTGCTAGGTCAGGGCTATATGGTGAACGGGGTAACACTAACCAACCTGTTTAATGATGTGTTTGGAAGTTCTCAAACTTTTATGAGGACGAGCGATATTATGTTGAATCAACTATCTGGATTGCTACTGCGCTGAAGAAGCTGGTTAATGTGTTCACATATGCTTCAGTTCGCCCACGAGGTCTCGGGTTCGATTGCCGGCCAGGTCGCGGACTTTATTCGCCTGAGGATTGGGTGCCCGTGTTGTCCTCATCATCTCGTCATCATCTCATCGTCATTCGGGTCGTGGCGAGACTGGAAATGGAGAGACTGGAACTTGTACGGGTGCTGATGAGGACGATGTTGGGCGCCCCACTAACCAAATCATCATCAGCACATATGCTTCAGAATTAATGGTGCTGCTTCTTGGCATCACAAATGAGCACATCACCAAGCTGCATCGTGTTAGGGGTGACGGCTATGGGTGGCCTCCCCGAATCCTGCAAATCTCGGAGCTCTAGCGAACCACTTTCTCGTAAAGCCTCATCCTCTTTGCCCAGCGACTAACCGTACTTCTGTCAACTACAGATGTTTCATAAACGGTACATAAACATTTGTGAACGTTTCCAACAAATTCTTTCTCCGTAGCGAGAAATTCAATGAGGAAACGCTACTTATAACTTATGTCACTCGAGGAAGTCATTTTGAGACATAGATGCAACTACGTTATCTGCCCTAGGAAACGGAGAAAATTTTAACACGCTCTCCGGAAACTTCAGACAGTGATTGCGTGAAGTTTCGTATTCGTACCATTGTTGTTGGCTGAGAAAAAAATATGGTGCATTACTTTCTGGGCGATCCACGTTATAGATATAAATTACGAAATGGTACATGAAAGAATAAATGACAAAAAAGAGTTTACGAAAAGCTCTTATTACATGAGGTCTCTATTCTCTTCCGTATACAGTTACGAAACTTCCAGCACTAAACTGTCACTTCATGTCACAGGCGTTATTCAGCTGATTCTGACAACACGTGCTCGTCGTCGTTCGATACGCTCCGGACGTTGTCGCAGTCCTAAACTGGGCCATTACATGTGAATCGCGTTGCGATCTTTTCTACATTTAAGCGCCATATTTCTGGAAGCATTTCTTTAAACAGGAGGTCTGCGAGCTGCTCGCGTGCATGTTTGCGTAACGTGCACTCTGAGTTAACAATTGGCACTATTGCGAAAAATTGCCGTGGAAACGGTAGCGTCCCAAATACACTATCAGGTCGGAAGTATATGGAAAGCCGTGTGTAATACAGAAGTGACCACTAAAGTGTCAAGGGACGGACCCGCCAGTATAAAAGGGAAAGGGAAGTATTGGGGTGTGTTGTCACTGCAGCGTGGGCCGTTCGGGAGAGTTCATTGACGTCGAACGTGGACTAGTCACTGAATCTCACCTGAGTAACAAATCCACCAGGGCAGTTTCAACCCTTCTAAAGCTTCCAAAGTCGACTGTTTGTGATGTGAATTGCAGTGGATTCGCGAAAGAACAGTCACAGCAGACCTTGTGTACTTACGGACAGCGACGGGTGAGAACTGCGGAGGGTGGTAGAAGAGACGTATGAAATAAGCTGAAACTAAGTTCCGAAGTTCGACCAGCGTTCCTGCTAGCTCAGTGGCTGTACGTTGGAAGTCAAATTTGGAAATGAATAAGAACAGGATACAGTGATCGAGCGGCTCCTCATAAGCCACACATTTCTGTAGCCAGAACTAGGTGACTCTTGAGATGACGTAAAGAGCGACTCCACCTGCACAGTCGACGACTAGAAGAGACTGATTTAGAGTCCTGAATCACGCTGTGGACAGAGGCAGTACAGTGGAAGGGTTTGGGGTTGCTGAATGCCACCATGAGTAGTGTTGTCAGAGAGGTACGGAGAAGACACAAACATACATTTCTTTCCTAGAATGGACTGGCCTGCCTAGCTCCCCACCTGAACCCAGTGAGATGACTTTGTGATCGATTACAACATCGACTTCGCTCCAGATCCCAGCCTCTAGAGCAAGAATGGGGTGTCATTCCCGCATAGACACCTCACTTGAAAGGTCCCTAGTACAGTTCAGGGGTCATAAAGGTACAGGATGGGCAGAGCCCATAAGTGTGTCCTCTAGTAGGTGTCTATGTTACAGTCAAAACTCTTTTTTAGTTAGAATGCGTTATTACTAATTAAAACTAGTTTATACTGAGCCACTTCGTCAAAACGCGTTTTACCTAGTTAAAAATAGTTTTAACTGGCTTTCGCTTTTCACCAGCAGTAAATTCTAGTTGTAACTAAGGCTATCAGTATCAACTAGTTTCAACTAGTAAGAACGCGTTACAACTAAAAACGTGTTTTAACTGTAACATCTACATCATACAGATAGTGTACTCTGACTCAAAGGTAAACGTCGAAACCGACAATTTCGTGAAGGCTGATAAATATACTGAAAGGCGGCAGTACACATAACTCACTGGGTATCCAGATTTGTACCTACCATAATATTTTAGTGAATTACACTCAGAATGCAGCTCCAAAGCAGATAAAGTTGTGCCTATATACGAGCTAACAACAGCACATCAACGAAAGGTACTTGAAATTGTTTTTCATTGTCAATACGTAACTGATTGCTGACTGGTATCATTCTCTAACGAAAAAAGGTGGTTCAAATTGCACCATGAGACTTAACAGCTGAGGTCATCAGTCCCCTAGAACTTAGAACTACTTAAACCTAACTAACATAAGGACATCACACACATCCATGCCCGAGGCAGGATTCGAACCTGCGACCGTAGTGGTCTCGCGGTTCCAGACTGACGCGCCTAGATCCGCACGGCCATACCGGCCGTCCATTCTCTAACGAATCACGTTCATAATTCATAATACTGTAGACAGTGATACGACGAACAACGAACATCGGAGACACACAGTGCACAACTAAATCGTCGGGAGCAGTGTTAGCCGGCAACTGTGGCGGAGCGGTTCTACACGCTTCAGTCAGGAACCGCGCGGCTGCTACGGTCGCAGGTTCGAATCCTGCCTCGGGCATGGATATGTGTGATGTCCTTAGGTAAGTTAGGTTTAAGTAGTTCTAAGTCTAGGGGACTGATGACCTCAGCCGCTAAGTCTCATAGTACTTACAGCCATTTGAATTTGAGCAGTGTTAACGTCTCTAAATTCTCATCTTGACGTTCTCTATGGCTATTAATAATGTGAGATACCTGCATATGATGTTTGTATTGCCTTATGCGGAAGGGTTTTTCAACTAAACAATGTGCGTCCCATAACACAAGCCTGGAAGTGTTCACGAACATGTGTGTGGCGAGTGCTTCCCTCAGATACAAACACCACATACTCTATGTGATCAAATGTATCCGGACGTCTGGCTGAAAATGACTTACAATTTCGTAGCGCCCTCCATCGGTAATGTTGGAATTCAGTGTGGTTCAACTGGCTTTGAGCACTGTGGGATTTAACATCTGAGGTCATCAGTCCCCTAGAACTTAGTACTACTTAAACCTAACTAACCTAAGGACAGCATACACATCCATGCCCGAGGCAGGATTCGAACCTACGACCGTAGCGGTCGCGCGGTTCCACAGTGAAGCGCCTAGAAAGGCACGGCCACATTGGCCGGCTTCAATGTGGTGTTTTCCTACTCTTGGCCGTGATGAAGCTTCCACTCTCGCAGGCATACGTTCAATCTGATGCCTGAAAATTTCTTGGGAAGCGGCAGGGCATTCTTCACGGAGTGCTGCACTGAGGTGAGGTATCGATGTCAGTCGGTGAGGCCTGTAACGAAGTCGGCGTTCCAAAACATCCCAAAGGTGTGCTATAGGCTTCAGGCCAGGACTCTGAGCAGGCCAGTCCATTACAGGGATGTTATTGTCCTGTAACCACTCCGCCACAGGCCCTCCATTATAAACAGGAGCTCGATCGTGTTGAAAGATGCAATCGCCATCCCCCAATTGCTCTTCAACAGTGGGAAGCAAGAAGGTGCTTAAAACATCACTCTAGGACTGTGTTGTGGTAGTGCCCGCAAAACAACAAGGGGTGCAAGCCCCTTCCATGGAAAACACGATCACACCATAATACCACCGCCTCCGAATTTTACTGCTGGCACTACACACGCTGGTAGATGACGTCATACCCACACTCTGCCATCGGATCGCCACATTGTGTACTGTGATTCGTCACTCTACACAACGTTTTTCCACTGTTCAATCTTCCAATGTTTACGCTCCTTAGACCAAGCGACTCGTCGTTTGGCACTTACCGGCGTGATGTGTGGTGTCGTAGTACTTGCAGTGGATTCTAATACAGTTGTGAATTCCTGTGTGATGGTGTGGTTAGATATCTGTCTATTATACATTACGAGTCTCTTCAACTGTCTGCGGTCTCTGTCAGTCATCAGGCTCTGAGCACTATGGGACTTAACTGCTGTGGTCATCAGTCCTCTAGAACTACTTAAACCTAACTAACCTAAGGACATCATACACATCCATTCCCGAGGCAGGATTCGAACCTGCGACCGTAGCGGTCACGCGGTTCCAGACTGTATCGCCTAGAACCGCATGGCCACTCCGGCCGGCCTCAGTCAACAGGGGAGGTCGGCCTCTACGCTTTTGTGCCGTACGTGTCCCTTCACGTTTCTTTCGGAAACAGTGGACCTAGGGATGTTTAGGAGTGTGGAAATCTCGCGTACAGACGTATGACCCAAGTGACACCCAATTATCTGACCACGTTCGACGTCCGTGAGTTCCGAGGAGCGCTCCATTCTGCTGTCTCACGATATCTAATGACTACGGAGATCGCTGATATGTAGTACCTGTCAGTAGGTAGCAGCACAATGCACCTAATATGAAAAATGTTTGGTTTTGTGGGTGTACGGATACTTTTGATCACATAGTGTTGCTTAGCCCAACATTTATGGGACAACAGCGACCGTCGTTTTACCGCGCAAACAGCTACAGTAGCAGCAGCAAGCTCCCAGTTATACGTGTAGACATACAGGGTGTCCGTAATTAAAGTTTCAGATTGAAAACGTTGTAGAATGAGAACCACTTTTCAGAATGACGTCAAAGTTGAACAGCGTATTATTGATGCAGGGGAGAAACGTAATGGAACGATATGTGACCAATAGATTGGCACTGTAAGCGTTACAATATGCACACCAACAGACACGCGGCAAACAATTGTTCTTCAGTTTGCGTCAGAGACTTCCATCATGATCGTCTTCATGAAGGATCACCCACTGCTGGTAAAGCTCTTTTTACAAGAACGGTGGCTGTGCGCCAGTAACCCAGTACATGTTCCGGACTCTCAATGGTATGAAAAGAGGCATTGTTGCGATGTCTGCTAAGGGTCTGAAGAAAATGATTACAAAATTCGAAAAGATAGGATGTTTCGAAGTGCCATGTGGCAAGGAAAGAAAACAGTTGATTCGACATCTATTGAAGATGTGGCCACAGCATTGCAGGTGGGGTCGAACGCTGGTGTGTAAACATGCAGTGCACGGGGAACTGCCCGAACACTGGATATGCCCGCGAGCACGGTGCATAAATTCCTACGAAAAGTCCTGCATTGCTGTCCATACAAAATCACGCATGTTCAGGAACTGTTGCCTGCTGAGCTTCCAGCAAGACAAATGTTCGCTCTGGAATTTTTTGCTAGCATGGAAGTGGACAATTAAGACCGTGGTACATTCTATGGAGAGACGAAGCCCATGCCCATCTCCAAGGACATGTCAATATGTATAGTCGCGGTATATGGGCAAAGGAAAGTCGGCACGCACATTAACCGGTACCACTCCATTCTGTAAAAGTGACTGGTACAGTCACTGGTAAAGAGTCTTTTACGCACCAACGTCATTCCGACTCTTCAACAGCATGAATGTGTGGGTGACGTCATTTTTATGCATGATGATGTTTCTTCGCGCATTGAACATCCAGCGAAGCGGCTGATGCAGACGCAATTCGTGAATGTTGGAATTATCAGCCATCATTTCCCTACAGCCTGGCCGTCCAGATCACCTGATCTTAATCAGTGTGACGTCTGGCTGTGCAGTTATATGAAAGATGTTGTGATCGGTGCTTCTGTTCCGAACGTACCTGAACTGAAGTCAAGCACTGCGCACCACATTCTGAACGTGACCCACGACACATTCCGAGCAGTTGTGTAACATGAAGTTTCTAGATTTTTTGTGGTAGAAAAAGGTGGACGGCTACTGGCGCAACGCCAATGTGACGAAAATTAGAAACCGATGTCATATTCAATTTTACACGGTTTTTGGTCCCAGTACAATTAAAAGCCGATTTTTCCCATCCGGTGTGGCACAGCCTTGCCGTAGTGGATGGGCTTACCTAACAATGCCACAACTATTGACCGCCGAACTTGCGCAATCCTACATATTGTACATTACGGATGGTGTAATGTGGAACTCAAACCATAGCCGTCGTATTGCGATTCATTTGCAATTTGTAGCTAACCACTTTTTCATTAAGACGCTTACAGCGTAGTCTACTGTTTTTTTTTTTTCATTTTTTTCGGTAACCTTTTCCCTTGCATCAATAATATACCGTTGAAATTTAACGTGATTGTGAGCAGTGGTTGTCTTTCTACAGTGTTTTGAAACTGTAACTTTAATAGTGTGAGTTGGTGATCTATTCCAGTCAGGCTGACCCTAACTTTCGAGTGCAACAAGCTGAGGCGGTCATAATAATGTGACAAGATAGTCTACTTCATACATAGTCTACTTCATACTTCTATCTCTTCTCCTGGAGGTTACAATTTCCTGCGCATCGTTAGTGAAACATTTGCCTAGTATCCAACGTCGATGAAACACGATGTAAGTCAATATTTTCTCATCTAATAGACAGCCTGCACCTTCCAATCCGTTTCCCGAGAAGCACCAAGCACTATCTTTGTCATCTCTACAGTGATCGTCCAGTAGTTCTTTATTCCCCATTTTTCGTTCTGACTATACTCGCTCAGGAAACGGTCCCTTCGAAACCGCACATATTTATATTAGTCGCCATTGTTCTGTCCCTCGTTCGTTATTCAATTACAGTTTTCCTCGCTCTCTCAATCTGTAGCGATGTCTCTGCGCTTCGTTACCTTGCCTTTCACCGTCTGCTCGGTGAGCGGCACTCTGTACGTGTGGGACCTTCCCGTTCCTCACACTCTGCTGCTGCTGCAGCAGGACAGCACTTTTCATTAATGAGCACACATTGTTTGCACCACTGCTAGTACGCTTATAGTTCTCTGCTCTGCTTGCTTGTAAAATGCTGTCTTTACCTTTTTATCTTCACCACGGTTCTCTCCACTACTTTTTGCCTCCGTTCCTACAATCGTAGCCGCTGAGAAAGGCTGCAGCATGTACGTATAGTACCGTCTGGAACGAGCACGAAGCTTTTATGAACTGCAAACATTTTAAAAGGATCCTCTGGACTCAAAAATACTGGTGACTTTTAAAGGCGTATATTTTTCTCTACTGACGTGAACCGTTGTGTGACGTCTTTTTTCACCTTTGAGAATGTAAAATACTAGCACACTATTTGTCAGTATTTTCTGTTATGTACGTTATTCTCTTCAAAGTATATATATTAACTTATATGTGATCACTTTTATTAAGCTTCTTTTACTTACTGGTATTCTTTCATATACTGGCATACCAGGTGTACCGGTATATATGATCGTTAAGATACAAATTTGTCGATAGGGAATATTTGTTGTGAGCGAGCCTTAATTTTTTTTCTTTATTTGGTATGACATCTGTCAAAAATATTTAGTATATATCAAGTCATGGAACAAACAACATCATATGTTTTCATCCTGTTAACAATGTCGAATTTTGTACCAGAAAGTGATGATTTGCGGAAAGCATTCATTTTTTGTTTTCATTTGAAACAAAAATGCTGCAGAGTTGCATCGAATGCTTGTCGAGGCATATGGTGATCATGCTCTATCCGAAGCAAATTGCAAGAGATGGTTTCAACGGTTCAGAAATAATGATTTTGATGTAAGAAATGAAGAACGTGGAAGACCACCAAAAACGTTCGAAGACACCGAATTGCAAGCAATATTAGATGAAGATGATACTTTGAGTCAGAAGCAAATAGCAGCAATGCTAAATGTTGTACTACAAACAATTTCTGACCGTTTGAAAGCAATAGGAAAGATCCAAAAGTGTGGAAAATGGGTGCCACATAAATTGAATGAAAGACAGATAGAAAACCGAAAAACCTTTTGTCAAATTTTGCTTCAAAGACATGAAAGAAAATCAATTTTGCATCGAATTGTTACTGGCGATGAAAAATGGATTTATTTTAAGAATCCCAAACGGGAAAAATCATGGGTTAATCCGGGACAGCCATCAACATTGACTGCAAAATCAGATCGATTCGGCAAGAAGACAATGCTCTGTGTTTGCTGGGGCCAGAAAGGTGTGGTGTATCATGAGCTTCTAAAACCCGGTGAAACTGTGAATACTACTCGCTACAGACAACAAATGATCAATTTGAACTATGCATTGATCGAAAAAAGACCAGAATGGGCCAGAAGACATGGCAAAGTAATTTTTTTACACGACTATGCAGCTGCACACTAAGCAAAACACTTGGCTGGGAACTGCAATCCCACCCGCCGTATTCACCAGACTTTGCCCCTTGCGACTACCATTTGTTTTCATCAATGGTACATGCATTGGCTGAGGAACAGATCGATTCCTACGAAAAAGACGAAAATTGGGTGTCTGGTTTGCTTCAAAAGACGAACATTTCTACTGGCGTGGTGTCCACAAATTGCCAGAAAGGTGGTCAAAATGTATAGAGAGCAATGGTCAGTACTTTAATAAAATGTTTTTACTTTTCAATTCAAAATTAGTCTTTGATTTTCACAAAAAACGCTCATTTCATATCGGTATACGTGGTACAAAGAAAGAAGTCGTATAGGAAGTATGCGGCCGTGCTGTATAATACAAACAGTACTACACAAATGCTGACGAGATCAGTCAGTAAAAAGCCATCAACTGGTGAATGAGTCAATTTAATATTAGACATTTCGGGATGATCCATCGTCAGCCATCTGTGAAACACATGACACATATTTATGTAATACCAGCAACAGCAATGACATGAGACATCATAAAAACATCCATACGTTACAAGTAAAATACACGCTTCATATACACCCCCTTTCACAGGTGAACTGAAGTTATATGCTATTTTCATAACTGCCAGAGGCACGCTGACGTCTCCACACTGGTAACAGCAACACGAAACGAAATTCTACCGGTACGGCGACGGTGTACTGTTAGCGGGCGTTACATAGCGTCTGCTGACAAACGAATATGTGCCAGCTACAATTTTTAAAAATAGATCAAGTCATATAACCAGAAAGATCCAAACGACAATATAAAATATACACATGATTAATTGGTGTCTTGTAAGCGGGAATATAGCGAAAATCTTGAGACAATTTTATATATGTAAAATTTTTAAAAACTGTACGGGCATTTACAATGTCCACAATAATAAAAGTTGTAATTAATGACCCAAATAAAAAGTAATAATTACTGATGGCTAATGAGTGTCAATGTAGCAGACCTTAAAACCAGAAATAATTTTATTTTACGTAAGTAATTTTTTTAATGTAAACACATATACGAAATAATCATTTACGTACGACATTCTACAAAGGTAGGGCATGAAGGACTAAAAGTACAATTTAATGATTATATCTCTTTTGGTGCCATAATGCATGGGTAGAGACTAACAGATGTAGCGAACAAAAATTGCTAAAATGAAGAGGTACATCAGACAACGGTTGGAAAATTGTACCTTGGACTATACAGAACTAGTCTATTTTTAAAATGCATTATAAGAAAGAAAAGGGCTGTGGTGCACTAAATTATGTAGCCAACACGTTGTTGAAATATCAAAAAATCATAGATGACAGGGGTGCAACTGTTCATCCAGTATTGTTAGCGGATTATCTGGCTGACGAATATAGATCTCTATGTCTTCCAGAATATCCAGTTTACGCCCTCTGAGGATATTTATTCCCCTGTCAACCGGAAGTATGTAGTGTCCTTGTTTTAGTAGATTATTTTTGTATGTACTCCTATGTTCCCTGAATCCGGTAGCAAAATGCCTAACCGTCTGTCCCACAGAAATGCAATCACGAAATCCTCATCTAATCCTATACGCCCCAGACTTTTGGTACTTGCCTGTCTACCCATCCACGGTATTACGCCAGTCTACCCGAGCTATTTCCGTGTGCGGAAGCCAATTTGCATCCTTACCCTTTTGAAGGCATATGCAATTCTTTGCAATACGTACCCGAAAAGGAGATGGAGACTTATTTAGGACTTTAGTTATCTATGAGGTTGAGTCAAATGAAAACCTTAAATCTGTAATAACAAATCGAAATTTCGCGCCCTTATCCTGTAAGTTGGTAAGCGTGCTACAAACAGCGTGCAGAATGGCCTGTAGGGGGCAGCATAGTAGAGATGCACACATACCGTCTCAGTATCAGTATGAAGATGGCCGCCCCACTTGCGACTTGCACCAGGGAGGAATAGCGTTCTGTTATTCGGTTTTTGCGCAGTGAAGGTGTGAAACCTATTGAAATTCATCGACGAATGAAGGTTCAGTACGGTGATGCATGTTTGTCTCAGCAGCAAGTCTACGAATGGAGTAGCAAGTTCGCAAATGGTATGACTTCAGTGGAAGATGCTCCTCGTCCAGGTCAGGCACAATGAGTTGTGACTCCACAGAACACAGTAGGAGTTGAAGCCATAGTGAAGGAAAACCGCCGAGTGACACTGAAGGACATTGCAGAATGTTTACAGATTAGTCATGGCTCAGCACACCACATTGTGCGTGATGTGCTCTAGGTTCACAAAGTGTCTGCAAGATGGGTACCACTGTAGCTGACTCCTGAAAAGAAAGAACGACGTGTTGATGCTTGTGAAGAACTTCTTCAGCGCTTTCAATGAGAAGGTGATGGCTTCCTTGCAAGAATCGTTACTGGGGACGAAACCTGGGTTCACTTCCGCGAACCGGTAACGAAGAGAGCGAGCAACCCAGACCTTGCCCCAAGTGATTTCCATATGTTTGGACCACTGAAAGATGCCATGGGAGGAAAGAAGTTCCGTTCTGATGAAGAGGTACGCCACGCGGTGCATGAGTGGTTGCGAAGACTACCAAAAGAATTTTTTTTTTTCTAAAGGAATTTATGCACTTTGTAAGAGCTGGAGGACTTGCATTGAGCGTGGGTAAGATTAGGTTGAAAAGTAATACAGCTTTGTACCACTTCTGAACAATAAATAATATTTTAAAAAATATTCAAGGTTTTCATTTGACTCACTCTCGTAATATAGGCCAACACTTTTGCTTCCTGCTTACTCCCCCTCCTGCCGCTGTGGCCGAGCGGTTCTAGGTGCTTCAGTCCGAAACAGCGCTGCTGGTACGGACGCAGGTTCGAATCCTGCCTCGAGCATGTTGTGAGTGATGTACCTTGGTTACTTAGGTTTCGTAATTGTAAGTCTAGGGGACTGATGACCTGAGATGTTAAGTCCCATAGTGTTCAGAGTCATTTGAACCAACTAACTCCCCTCCCTCCCTCCACTCAGCATCTGTGATTCATCTTCTTGGATTCATGGATACAGTCTTAACGTCGTTCGGCAATACTTCGTTAGTACAGTGTTATTGGAGTACCCCTCGAAATTATACAACTTTATTGTCAGACGCGCTTGTGACAAACGCACTCATCCGAAACAATGAGTATAGAAAGTAATCCAAAACGGAATTACATTGAGAGCTACTAGCGTTACTGTAAGCATAAAATGTGCCAGTCCTTGTGTGCAGCCAGCGTAACAGCCATACATACAGTAACTTAAATATCATGCCTTCCCACCTAAGGATGTTTACTGGATGTTAGATCTTCAAATTGGGTACACCCAAGAACTGGAACATTTTACTATTGCTGGACTACCACAACCACGCCTGGAGGTTAAACAGTCGAGTAAATTAAATACCACCAACAAAACAGCTGGATGAATTATCTAAGAATAGTGCATAAAGAAAAAATACATTAAGACAAATTTGGTTGTAGGTTCCGTCGACGATGAGGTATTTGAAGACAGAGTGCACGTACGGACAAGGAAGGAAACCTGCCGGTTTCTTTTCAAAGAAACCAGCCCGGCATTTGCCTTAGGTAATTCGGGGAAAAAACAGAAATGTGAATGGCCGGACGGAGATCTGTCCATTACCTACCCACTCTGCCGACTCGTTTTACTGTCGAGAGACAACGCCGCTAACAATAATTGTTATTATCTTTCATTCTTTATGATCTTTCATTGTTTCACACATATCTCACTTGTTCTTTACAAAGTATACGAAAGAAAGGTAAGACGAATTGATGAAGTCATTAGCACGTTGGATAGTTATTTTCCTTCAAAATTCCCTATCGATTATTCAAGGAATAAAAGTATGTGTAGATCAAATAGGAACCTGCGTCTGTCAGCCACGAATACCTCCAATGTTCATGATTTCGAACTTTACAATGTATACTCCAGAATATTAAGAAAAGTAATCCAGTTATGTAAGAAAATGCACTAGGAGAATAAGCTAGCAATATCAGGCAACAAAATAAAAACAATTGAAAGACTGTTATAGTATGAGAACTGGCAGTTTTGTATTATGCGATATTGACCACAGACGCAATGTAACATGTGAGTCAGACAACAGTTTTCCTGAGTGAATGTATGTAGGTGGATTTAAAAGCTTATGCTAAAAGAGAGAGAGAGAGAGACAGAGGCAGACGGAGAGAGAGCGACCTAATGGCGAGCGTGGTTCGAAGTAGACTTGTGTACTGATGAGGACGTCCAATTTCGGAATGCTGTTACTGTAGTCTGAAAAGATTTTAAAAAGATAATTTGCGGCGTGCGCTTGGTTAGTAGACAGTGGGATGCCGCAATTGGCGAACATTTTCATTCTTGGTTTGTAAATTTTTGTAACATACTTTGTTTGTAACTGTAATGTTGTTTCACTTCCTCGTAAATGTATAAACTCAGGAAAGGAACACATCACTCTTTACCCCTCTTCATTTTTAATACTGAATGTGTATTTTGTTTCGTGGGCTGGTCTTGCCCAAAGTATTAATTTGAAGAGCTTTGTGTTTGATGTTCACATTATAGTAACAATGATCACCAGCGTAGTCTTCTTAATATCATTTTATTTCTTTAGTTAAAACACAAATATAAAGTGCAGCTAGTTTTCAGATTACTCGACATTGATCCCCCGCATCACACTTGCTGTCAAGACGTTTTAAAAGAAAAGTATTTCGGACTCGCATTGTCGTTCGCGGGATCCGACTGATAACTTTAGCAGGCGCAATATCTGGCATAGCGTAAGGCAAGGTTAATCAAATGATAGCAAGCAGCATGCTTTATTACAGATAGGCAATACAGATAGGCAATTGCAAGTCAAGCAGTTTGTCCATTTGGCCCAGGTTAGCCAAAGTGTTTATTAGTACCAGAACTGAACATTGGTTTGTGTACTTAATGTACAGTAAAAGATTATCCAAATTACATTCTCATTCTGACTGTATATAGTTCAGTGGCTGTGTAAAAGTTTTTTATTAGAGCTCAAAATATTGGGATAATTCGTGTGTGATAGTCAGATGAGTTTCGTTAAAGAGGAATGCATATAGTGTACTTAAAAATGCACCCAAACACTTTCAACACAGGAGTTTCACATGCAGTACAAGTAATGATTACATACAGCCGCTAATGAGGATAAAGGTACAATACGCACAGTCAGATTAAAGTATAAAGGTTTCACTGAGATACAAAGGTTAAACTCTCTTTTGAAAAGTCATTCATGGAAGAAGTCAGAAAGACTACAGACCAATTATACTTTTGCAAGCCTTCTCGAAAATTTCAGGAATGGTAGCATACCATCTGAACGCGAATCACACACTGTGTAAGACCAGTTTGGATTTCTGAGAAGGCTTCTCACACATATAGTGAGAATGTACATAATTCATTGGATAATAAACTTACAGTGAATATTAATGTATTTATAAAACACTTTTATAAAGCTGAAAAGTTTCACATGAGTGAAAGCACAGAAAATCTTCACAAGCAAGCAGAAAACTTTCACAGTATGGGATATACTGGAAGAGGAGACTGTTGGAATTAGAAAAGAACAGTAACAGATTTAAGATAGATCATACTTTGGGAATACATGAATATGGGTGCAGTGTGGTAGGTCTCTTTCATAAATGTTTTCTATCTGTTACAAATAGCTTGGGATTTTCGGGGTAGGCGAATAATGCCCTAGAGTATCTGAGACCACCAGCCTTAACAAACAAGGTCAGTTACATGAATCTGGCATGCCCTTCACCACAAGAAATAACATACACAACAAAATTTTTCAAATAAAATATTCTAGTGGATACGTATGTTGAATTATCAACGAAATTAAATTGAAATGAAATGATCGTATGAGATTTATTGGCCGGGATATCCCCTTCGGGGTTCGGCCGCCGTATTGACGCCACTTCGGCGACTAGAGTGTCAAATCATGATGAAAATGATGATGATGAAGTACACACAACACCCGGTCCCCTGCCGGGAATCGAACCCGGACCCCATTGCGTGGTAGGCGGTAACGCTACCGCTGGGCTACGGAGGTAGACAACAAAATTAAGTAGTGATCTTGTGGCTTTAGTAAAATATTAATTGCACAATCAGTCTTTTAACACTGTGAAATTACCTGATCGGCCACAATATGCTGTCATTAGACCTCAGTCCAAGAAAGGGATTAAAGAAATGCTATCAAACTACAGGCCAATTTCACTTTTGCCAGTATTCTCGAAATTTTCAGAAAAGGTAATAGACAGATGGGTTCTTCATTTGTCCACGAATAACATACTGCGCATGACACTGTTTGGAGTTCTGAGAAGGCTATTAACACATATAGTGAGAATGCACATAATTCATAGGATAATAAAATAAGCTGCAGGTATTTTCTGTGATTTTTCAAAAGCGTGTGATATGTGAATCATGACATCCTTTTAAATGAATTAGAATACTATGGTGTTACTGGCAATGCTGTAAAATGTTTAATCATATACTGAAAACGGGAAACAAAGGGTGTCAGTAAAAGAGAATTAAGCTGTCATCAACAGACTGGGAGTTAATTACTTGTGGTGTCCCTCAAGGGTTTGTCTTAAAAAAATTGTTTTTTATTGTGTACATTAATGACCTCTCATGGTATGCATTGTCAGACGCAGAGTTTGGTTTCTTTGTATATGATACAAGCGTTTCAATAAATTGCAAACCGAGTGTAATTTTAGAAAGGTCTGTTAATGACATTTATGTGGTCATTAATGCATGGTTTACGGCCACATCACAGTCATTAAACTTTGACAAGACTCAAAACATGCAGCTGAGAAAAGGTGATTTGTTTCTACCCAGCACATGCATGAAATATGGAGAAGTGCAAAGAACAGTAGTTGACAGAGTTAAATTCCTACGATTACAACTTGATAACAAAATCAGATGGGCATGAGCTTATTACACAACCGCTGAAAAACCTAAGCAAATCCCTATTTGTAATTTGAGTGCTCTAAAACACTAAAAAGTTGGCAGACTTTGCTTACTTTCTTTCTGTAATGCCACATAATATGTATGTTACTCTGACGTAATTTTTAAAGTCAAACAAAAGTTTTCCGAATCCAAAAGTGTGTAATTCGGATTATTTGTGGTGTGAATTCACGAACATCATCTAGAACCCTGTTCAAGGAGCAGGGTATACTAACCACTGCTTCTCAATACGTTTATATTTAAATTAAATTTTTTGTAAATACTTAGAATATATCCGTTTTTCCAACAGACAGCACAGTTCACAATACTATCAAGACTAGTAACAGGACCTGCCTAAATAAAGACTTAAAGGTACTTACTTTCGTTCAATAACCATATAAAGTTTAACCATAAAGAAAGTTTGGTTCAAGAGGAGACTTAAAGACTTACTTGTGACTATGTCCTTCTACCCTACTGCCGAATTTCTAAACAGAACCGGTTGACGTACTGTATGTATTATTACCATTATCATTACCGTGTTTTTTTATTAATATCAAATAACGTAAGGGAAAAAATGTAAAAGTTCTTACAAATTCACATTCACGAGATCTCCTCAATACGTATCCATGGAACGAACAGTTCATCTAATCTAACCTAAATTTCACGTCTAACATATTTCGTATTTCGCATTTCATCGTATTCGAATTACATTTACTACAAACAATTTACGGCCTGGTAGGCAATTTTCAACTGGCATCATGCCTACTCCTGTACAGGAACTGCACAAAATTATGGAAAAACCAAACCACCCGTTGGCTTTCAAAAGTATACATTCGTATCGTAATGAATAAATACACTTTCTGGATAGTTTTCAAGGGAGTCTTTTACCACCCTATCTTTTTCCACTCTATCTGAAAAATTTAGGCAATAATGTTGAGATCTGGTGACTGTGGTGGGCAGGCGAGCCCTGCACGATCCAAATGTGTGAACAGGGATCCCCTCAACTTAGAAGATAGCATCATTGTATCGTGGGACGGACCTGATAGGCCAAAATAGTCACAAAATCTTTGGCTGTAATGCGACATTGCAGAGTAACCATCGTGCCCATGAAATACCATGATATGACTGCTCAAATCACCACCGAACCCCCGACATGTTTCACTTCTGGAACGATAAACTCAGCTAGAAGATGGAAATAGTGTGATACAGACACAGCCTATCAAATGATTTTCCTCCAGTCTACATAGTCCAGGTTTTATGGCTTCGAAACCACATTTTCCTGTTACAGGCATTTCCATAATTGATACGTGGTTTTGGTTTTCCAGTTCGCCCTGCAATTCCCTGCATATGCTGCTCCCTTCGTATTGTTTCTGGTGCTGACAGGGTTCGCCAGTGCGGTATTCAGTTCTGCAGTGACTTTTGCAACCGTCGTCCCCCTATTTTTCGTTACAATCCTCTTCAATAGCCGTCTGCCACTATCACTCGACACACACTTTCGTCCACGACGTGACTTGGCTTATGACGTTTTTCCGTTTTCCTTGCATGCAGCATAAGTCTTCGATATGTGGCTCTTGAAACACAAGACACTTTGACTACCGTGATTGCGGCATCCCCCCTACCATACGAGCACCTACAGTTTCACTTGCCTCCGACGTAATGCACACACCACAAGACGGACACTGTCTGACCACGACCGACATTTGCAACTTATTGAACACATTTCACAGGCGCCGTCCGTAGTCAAACAGAACAGCGCAACCTGCAGACTTGACAAGCAGCTGCTTTTATGTTCAAGCACGTATGTCTCACTGTGTTTCTATATTTCTGACCAATGCCTGTTTATTATAACATTTCTGCACGGAAGTTGTAAGCTTAATTCATGTACACATTGATTCATGTACACATCGAGTGAAGACACACCAAACAGTCCCAGATACATATAACATTGCAGAAACAAGGAACTGAACATGTCACGTGTCTCCAACCGTATTTTCAACTTTTAGAGGGCAAGCGAGTTTCCGCAAAGAGCAGAAATCTATTATGTCCTGAAAAAAAAATTGATAAACCCAGATCCCAAAGGTACAACAAATAAAATTTACTTTAAAAAAAATAAAATAATATTTCTTAAAACAACCTGAGCGTCTGCAGGATGGTGTTTGTTTAATTTTCTATACTTTGGTTGCTAGATTACCTTTGTTGACATCTACACGCTGTCGTTACAAGCTCTAGGTCTCGCGCTTTCGTTTTGTCTTCCCCCTCCCCCCCCCCCCCTCTCTCTCTCTCTCTCTCTCTCTCTATATATATATATATATATATATATATATATATATATATATATATATATATATATATATATATATCACGCTCTCTTTGTATCTATCTTAAATTTATTAGCTATTAGCTTCTGGTTATTCAAGTGCAACAGACACAATATAGTGTACTTAGTAACAAATGGTTCCAATGGTTCTGAGCACTATGGGACTTAACATCTCAGGTTATCAGTCCCGTAGAACTTAGAACTACTTAAACCTAATTAACCTAAGGACATCACACACATCCATGCCCGAGGCAGGATTCGAACCTGCGACCGTAGCGGTCACGCGGTTCCAGACTGAAGCGCCTAGAACCGCTCGGCCACCAACGGCCGGCAGTCAGTAACACATCCCACCTCAGAGGTTATGACGTTCAGACACTTTAAAATAATAAAAAAGACGACGACCAACGTTGGAGTTATGCAAATTAGCCACAAATTGATATTCATACGGGCATCATATAAAATGCAAAACTGTGAACTTTGGCGCCCAATGGATGAATGTGTGACGTTGGAGTGCCGTTTGAGCGAGCAGCTGACATGGATAATAAACAGGGTACATGTCGATACTAGAGCATTAAGTATTTTAGAACTTCATTCCATAAAAATTAAGTATAAAAATAATAACTTTAAAAAAATTACATTTTTCCTTAAGAAACTAGATATATTAGGAAACTATCATCATTAGATTTCTACAAATAACTTAACAATAATTATAATACATTAACTATAAGTTGTTTGTATATCAATCTAAACCGAGAAAAGGAAAATAAATACTAAAATTTTGATAAACCGTGATACAAATGGTACAACAAATTAAATCTACTTTATACAATTTAATTAATATTCCATAAATCACTTACATTACTAGTAAACTATAATATGAAAAAATCAGTTCTACAAAATATGCTAAGACAGTATAATTTTCTTCGCCTTACATGCAAGTTTTGTTAAAACTAAATGTTCTTATTGCAGTAACTTGATTTAATTATCAAGTGATATTGGACTTAACAGATGATACAGTATCGGTAAAATTCATGCCATCAGCCGCGGTTATACGATTGATATAAGTGAATATTATTGGTTAAAACAGTTATTTATATTATTGGATTTAAATTATGAATATGTAAGATGGAATCTTAAAATTCCTTTGTGGCTCTTTTTATGAATCTGTGAAACTTAAATAATAAAGTAGAATTAAGTACCCTATTATTTTAAATGTTAATTACATGTACCATGCTCAGTTGAAAGTAACTATTCCTCACAGAGAGGCGCGTTAACAATATACGCAGATGTCAGCATTTGGGAGAGGACGTGTAGTGGGGTTCAAGAAAACCGGTTGGAGTAACCGGCGTATTGCTATACATTTGAATAGGAGCGGTGGCAGTATTTGACTAAACTGGCTAGAATGGGCGAACTACGGCCGAACACAGATGGACAGGCGACAGAAGGTGAGGACCAAGCAGTCGTCAGAGAGGCGTTCAGAGCCCTGACTTCATCATTATCACCGATCCTAGGTGCAACTGGTGTTACAGTCACCACAACGAGCATGAATAGGTGACTCACAGAAAGGGGGCTGAGCCCACGGCGCCCCTTGCGCCAACAATCCCGTTTGCAGTGGTGTCGCGTACACTCGACCGGCAATCCCGTTGAGTGGAGTAGAATTGTCTTTTGTGACGATCAGCGATGACGAGCGAAAAAATGTTTGGAACCGTCCGGGACAGCGGTGGGATACTAACCTATCGTCCGTCATACGGCCTAATAAGCAGCAGTGATGGTCTAGGTTGTCATTATTTTTCATAGCAAGACCCCTTTGGCTTCATCGGTGACACTCTTACAGCCCATCAGCACGTCGACGATTTTCTAGACGCCGTTTTGTTATCCTTCAGGGCATGCCGTCCTGGGTCCACATTTCAGCAGGATAATGCCCTCCCGGACACGGCGAGAGTTTCTACTGCTTGTCTCCGTGCTTGTAAAATCCTCAGCCAGCATGGTTTCCAGATCACTCCTATGTCGACAATGTTCGGAGCTTTACAGAGTCTCTGCTGTTGGGCCAGTAAGATCGCCGTATCTCTCCCTATTATTGGAGCATTATTTGCTTGGCTGTACATGTACATCACACTTACCAATTTCCGTCCTGTTCTGATAATTCCTTCAACAGTGTGTAAGAAGAGTAGTCGTAAAAGTGATGCTAACAGACAGAGACTGGAGAACTGCTGCTGCCATTGAATGCAGGTCCACCTCAAATTTTTACCAAACACTGCGAATGAATGCAAGGTTCATACACAATCGGGTACATTGCAGTAGACCATTTCTCACCTCGGCACACAAAGGCGCGCATCTTCAGTGAGCCACACAACACAGATACTCGGCTGTAGATGATGGCATGCAGTATCGTGCTAGGACCATGCTTTTGCCCCGGACCACATGATTCAATCCATCAAGCACATTGGCGGACAGATGAGGGGTTTACATTTTAATATGAGTAGATATTTCAGAGATGATTCTTTTGTGTTTTTGGAGTGATTTCGTATCTTGGCTTGTATACTTTCATTGAGGTTACAGTGAAGATAAACCAAAACTTTTATTTTGACGCTGTAGATGGCCAAGGGGTTCCGTTTTCTCTACTACTTCATTATACACAATGTGATCAAAAGTATCCGGTCATTTGGCTGAAAATGGCTTACAAGTTCATGGCGCCTCTCATCTGTAATGCTGGAATTCAATATGGTGTTGGCCCACCCTTATTCTTGATGACAGCTTCCACTCTCGTAGGCATGTGTTCAATCAGGTGCTGGAAGGTTTCTTGGGGAATAGCAGCCCATTCTTCACGGAGTGCTGTACTGAGGAGAGGTATCGATGTCGGCCGGTGAGACCTGGCACGAAGTCAGCGTTCCAAAACCTCCCAGAAGTGTTCTATTGGATACATGTCAGGACTCTGTGCAGACCAGCCCATTACAGGGATGTTGTTGCCCTGTAACCACTCCGCCACAGGCCGTGCATTATGAACATTCGTGTTGAAAGATGCAATCAACATCCCCGAACTGATCTTCAACAGTGGGAAGCAAGAAGGTACTTAAAACATCAGTGTATGCCTGTGCTGTGACAGTGCCACGCAAAACATCAAGGGCTGCAAGCCCCTTCCATGAAAAACACGACCGCACCACAACACCACCACCTCCGAATTTCACTGTTGGCACTACACACCGTGGCAGATGACGTTCACCGGCCATTCGCCATACCCACACCCTGTCATCGGATCGCCACATTGTGTACCGTGATTCGTCATTCCACACAACGTTCTTTCACTGTCCAATCGTCCAATGTTTATGCTCCTTACACCAAGCGAGGCATCATTTGGCATTTACCGGCGTGATGTGTGGCTTATGAGAAACCGCTCGACCATGAAATCCAAGTTTTCTCAACTCCCGCCAAACCGTCATAGTACCTGTGACGCCGGCCGCGGTGGTCTCGCGGTTCTAGGCGCGCAGTCCGGAAGCGCGCGACTGCTACGGTCGCGGGTTCGAATCCTGCCTCGGGCATGGATGTGTGTTGTGTCCTTAGGTTAGTTAGGTTTAAGTAGTTCTAAGTTCTAGGGGACTGATGACCACAGCAGTTGAGTCCCACAGTGCTCAGAGCCATTTGAACCAAGTACCTGTGACACAACACTGTGTTTTTCATTTATGAAAAAGAAAGTCAGGCAAGAAGAAAGCCAAGGAGGTCATACATTACGGCATCATTTGCCCGTCCTATCTTGTAGTACAATGAAAACAGTTGATATATATTGGGATGTTTTTATAGTCGTTCTTTCATTTTCAGTATACTAGTTATTCTTTTCGACTATATAACCTGTAAGAAAGGTAACACCTCCACCATGCAGTTTGGTATAAATACTGAATATCCTGGTGTAAATGATTTCTCTTTTGATTTGATCGAGGTACTAGTGCCCAAGCAGAAGTAATCGGGCGATATGGCGTCTCGGCACCTCCACAGTAAGACGCACAGCTGTACGCCTCTCTCCCTCGCCTTCCTCTGTCTTCAGTACGTCACCGTGATTCTAACGCTGCTTCCTCGGCTCAGTTCATTCTCATGCTCCTCGGAGGATATCCTGAAAGCTCTGTGCTTGCTTCCCAGTTAAATAAATTTGCATATTGTTGTGCGTCGGCACGTTTCATTACGCATGAACCAAGTTTGCATTTACCTAACTCGGTGGGAAATTTGCGAGACTGAATTTACTGTGTTAATGGAGCGAAGGATGTATTTCTCAATCTATTTTAACTAGTTGCCTATGAAATTCTGTAATTTATGTTCCCCGAGGTTTTCGATAAAGATTCCAGACGAATGATGTGATGATTTTGTTTCAAGATCAGACTAACGCAAACATTCGCCATTCGCATGGGGAATATGAAAAAACGACGATTTGCGACTGCGCCGGTAGGTGTCTACAAAGATATCGCCACAGAAATTGATTCCCGAATATTAGTAGCGAAGTGCCTTGGCAGGAAATCAAAAAGAGTTAATTCTGTTTATCTTGCAGAAATTTACCAGTCAGTCTCTTGCATGATCGACTGCCCGAGCAGCACATCACAGTGCTCCACTTTCAACAGTACCGGACTTTCCCGGACGTAAATACGAAGATTGCAGTTTGCTTTGTCGATCAATACTTCATCGACAATACTTTCCACGTATTCTTAGCATACAGCAGGACGAAACGTTTATGAATGCTCTAAAAGCTTCCATCATTCGCAATGTTTACAAACAAGCAGATAGGACTATGACACTCTTTCAACTCAGACTCACTTTTAAATAAAGGAAATATAGTAAGTCCGAATTATACTCAGTCCCAGAGTCGTATTTATTAATGTAACCACACTTAAATAAAAAGTAGCCGAGTTTTAGAGTTCACCGATATTCACTCTCTAATTATTAGCACCTTTCATACCTCAACTATATCGAAATTTTGATTAAACTGTAAGTTTCATCCACGTTAGTACTGCATTACGATGAACACAGTTTCTTATTTCATCAATTATGGCTTCATAGATAAATTCATCCTTGCACATTTCCGTCTCCGATAGACGCAAAAATACAGATTGGACTTGCAATACCAGTCAATGATCCACGTCTGGCTCACAGCCAAAGTCCAGAACAGAAATGAGAATCCAAATATCCAGCTCCTCAGAGTCGTAGAGAGCAGGTCAACGATAATCCATCCGTAAGAGTCGTCGTGTTGGCATCTATGAAACGAACTCAACTGCCGGCCTGTACCTTTGTTAAAAGGATTATGGTTATGGTGTTTACCTTAAAGCATTTACTGCTAAGGTCAGTTACATCGGTATAAGGAGACTTTGTTTGTATGTCATTTGGTTTGTGGTACAACTGTATTCTGGTATGGCCATGCTATTTAATAGCGCCGGCTGCTGTCCTCTTATAGCGTTTGCTGCACTCAACACGTATACTTAGGTGCTGCATAAGTGGGCCTGTGGATCCTCCTGTCTGTCTGTAGAATTCCTCAGCGGTCTTCTTGAATCTCTGGAGGGCCTCCAGCTCCTCGGCGGCTTCTTGTAAAGAGGGTGTTGGGGAGTTGCTCACGACATAATCTTCCTCAGTGCCTTGTTTTGCAAAGTTTGAAACCTCTGCATGTATGTCTCAGCTGCGTCAACAAAGTATTATTCACTATAACGATGGCATCTCCATAAAAGAGCTGATGAACATTGGCAATTGTGGACGTATTCATGTACGTCGCAGCACTCTGACACACCTGTGTTGTTACACGATCTGGGGAATAGACAGCAGTACAGAATGTAACTTTTCTTCACCGACACAACTGTTAACGTTTTACCTCTTAACCTGTCCTACTACCAATAGGTATTTATTAAGATGTGTCTGTATGTCGACTTGAAAATAGTATACCCTAACAAACTAGTCATCAATAAAACATTATGCACTAAGCCTATAGAGAGAACACGAATTTCTTCAAATATTATAGATAGTGAGGCCGCAGTTCACTCAGAGTTCAGACCTCGATAATTGAGTATAGCGTCCCCAGCTACTGTAATATTCTGCTTCTGACATGAACTTGTTTTTACTAAGTTAAGTGACGTGTCAAAGGTGATTCTAAGATATTTCCACTGAGCTGGCCTTTGAATGGGTTCGCTAAAGAGCTAGTCTTACGATATATCTGGCTGTGGACCCAGATAATTACCTTAACCTGACTTTTGGCGTTTTTTTCTGTGTTTGACAGCCATCTCCTAGTTGCCGATGTAGTGCTTAAGGCTATCCGCTTCTGGTTATGATCGCCTATCATCGGCGGAGACAGCGCACAGCGTTCTGACATCGCGTTAGACCTCAGGTGTAAGCAGAATAAAAGTGTCGGGCCAAGGACTGGACTCTGTGGCACCTCGCCCCATTTTGGTCGTAAGGTTGAAGTTGCGTTGGCGACTCCGACAACTAACGCCCGGTTTTCTAGGTAGGATTTCTAACGCATAACGTCTCTAGCATTTGTAGACTTAGAGAAAGTTTTTGACAATGACTGGAACACTCTCTTTCAAATTCTGAAGGTGGCACGGGTGAAATACAGGGAGCGGAGGGCTATTTACAATTTGTACAGAAACCAGATGGCAGTTATAAAAGTAGAGGGGCTTGAAAGGGAAGCAGTGGTTGGGAAGCGACTGAGACAGAGTTGTGGCCTATTCCAGATGTTATTCAATCTGTATATTGAGCGAACAGTAAAAGAAACAAAAGAACATTTCGGACTAGGAATTAAAATCCACCGAGAAGAAATAAAAGCTGAGGTTCACCGATGACATTGTAATTCTGTCAGAGACAGAAAAGGACCTGGAAGAGCAGCTGAACAGAATAGACAGTCTTGAAAGGAGGATACAAGATGAACATCAACAAAAGCAAAACGAGAATAATGGAATGTAGTCGAATTAAATCGGGTGATGCTGAGGGAATTAGATTAGTAAATGAGACGCTTAAAGTTGTAAATTAGTTTTGCTATTTGGGGAGCAAAATAACTGATGATGGTTGAAGTAGGGAGGACATCAAATGTAGACTGACGATGGTAAGGAAAGCGTTTCTGAAGAAGAGAAATGTGTTAACATCGCGTATAGATTTAAGTGTCAGAAAGTCGTTTCTGAAAGTATTTGTATCGAGTGTAGTCATGTAAGGAAGTGAAACGTGGACAATAAATAGTTTAGACGAGAAGAGAATAGAAGCTTTCCAAATGTGGTGCTACAGAAGAATGCTGAAGATTAGATGGGTAGATCACAAAACTAATGAGGAGGTATTGAATAGAACTGGAGAGAAGAGAAATTTGTGGGCATAACTTGACTAGAAGAAGAAATCGGTTCTTAGGACATATTCTGAGGCATCAAGGGATCACTGATTTAGTACTGGAGGGCAGCGTGGAGGGTAAAAATCGCAGAGGGAGACCAAGAGATGAATACACTAAACAGTTTCAGAATGATGTAGGTTGTAGTAGGTACTGCGAGATGAAGAAGCTTGCACACTAGAGTAGCATGGAGTGCTGCATCAAACCAGTCTCTGGACTGAAGACCACAACACCACAACGTCTGAAGTTCCAAAAGCCAACGAATTGCTTGTAAACAAGTCCCTTCTACCAGACTCTGACATAAACACTTGATATGTCCAGAAATATTGCTCCACATAGTTCCTTATTGCTTCTTCTACGCCGTGAAATAGTTGTAAATTGTCCTTTTCGATATCCGAATTGGCCTTAAGATGTAATGTCCTGCCGGAGTCGCTGCTGTAGTCTGTTGAGGAAGATTCTATCGAAGACTCAAGAGCGGGAGAACGTTAATTGGCATGTGACTCTTCTGTTCTGCTCTTCGATTACCTAAGTTATTTCGATATTTGCTTTCTTCCACGTACGTGTGACGTGTCTTAATGGGCGTGAAGGGCGGACGGCACACGCCAACCCACCGCCATCGCTCTTGTTGTCAGGTGAGCCCCTGAGACTGCACGAGCCTCCGCCATTCGCAGCGAGACCTGCAGAGGTCCTTCGCGTACACCGGGACAGAGGGCATGTGAATCATCAAAAAAGGTCACTCCTGACACGAACCTTTTTCTGCATGTAATGTCGTGTGCAATCAATCAGGAGGAAGTACATCTCGGCCTTACGGGTATTTAGGGTCAAGCCGATCACGACAGTTACGCCTCAGCCAGGCAAGGGAAGTAGTCTTCTCCGGATCCAGCACCGCCTCGACCGCACCCCGCGTTCACCGCCGGAACCTCGGAAACGTGGTCGCGGGCCTGTTGGTATTCTGGTAGAGTCACTTTCCATGACTGTAGGAACTGTGAACTCGCGCAATCATAACTTAATTGCTAGTCCTTTCCAGTGCAACTAGTGGAAAACGATCTCTGACTGTAGAAGCTTTCATGTGTCGTCTTCTCAAACGAGACTGATATTCCAAGGACTTGGGTTTAGGTATGGACTGTTAGGAAATAGTTACGAAGTTGGTTACTCATTTGTGACGGTCAACGAAGACAATTCATCTTGGATTCATTGCGCTCTTAAATATAGATGGCCAACTAAAAGTTCGTTTGTTTCTTGAGTATGCGTTCCAAGTTCAGGATACTTCGACGAGGATAGTGAATACTGCAGATTATGCTGTTGTAGACTGCGGCAGTGGTGTGGTCAGCTTCTCGTGGCAGTTCCTTCAGCACCTTGGTTGCGATGTCGTCGTGGCCAGACGCTTTCTCATGACCAATCCTTTGGTGCCTGAATGGAAGTTTAGCGGCATTTTTGGGACCTTCTTCCTTTTGAAGAGGCGAGATAAACGGAGATCCTCTCTTTCAGTTTTTGATTGTGCTGGCCGTCTTTCGGTTAGTCAACTGGCTGGAAGATCGCCTTAAAGATGTCACCTAGGATGACCGCCAGATTCTGTGAGATACGTATTTTTCTATGTGAAGTCTGTAGGGACGTAAGACTTGGGAGCGTCGTTTCTGTGAAGTAGCGCACTTCGTCCCACGTTGAAGCGTCCGGTAGCATCCGAAAGAGCTTATCCAGTCATCGACCATTTCGATACTCGACGAGTTCTGAATTTATCCAAAATCGCAGTATGTTAACTCTTCGTTTCGTTTCCAGTCCTTGTTGATGGGTTTCCTCTCTTTTAGCGAAGATCTCCGGAAGTAGTGACGGAGCAGGACGATCGTTATTATTACTCCTAGGTGTATAGAAGGTTATGCCGTCGACAGCAGAGCCGTTGAATCTGTCAGCAGCGTCGTACATCAGAGGTACAGTCTATTTATTGCTCTTGTAGGCAGCTAGTGATCTCTCTGTCGAACTTGCTCAAAACTGTCTTATTAGTTTTGAGGCACTGTATCCCTCGCACTGGGTGTCCTGGCAGTCGCAAAAATCTTTACGCGGCACACGCAACGTTTACCGATTGCGTCGATCGGGACAGAAGAGTCGCCCGCGTCATCTGGCAACTTCACTTCATCCAACAAATGCACTGTATGCAAGCAACCCACAACTGCCCTTACAGTGCGCTCGCTATGGCGGCTAAAGTTGAGTTTTCCTAGCAGCAGGAATTCTGCGCTGCGCGAATAGGACAAGGCGTTTCGCGTCAGTAGGAAAGCATTGGTGTTTCCCCAGAAAATGAACCTGCAATCAATATGCGTGCGAAGCACTTTCTGTGAAAGCTATTTTCTAGTAGTTGTAACGAATAATTTTTTGAATTAGTTGCACGAAATTCAATGAAAAATTAAACGGTTCACAAGTCTGTGAAACAAAAGAAAGAACTCAAAGATCATTATTGGATTCCGCCTACACGTTAAGGCAGTTTTCCATATTTTCAGTGTGCGGTATAACCACAAACCAATTTTCGTAGATAACAGTGAGTTTTCTAATGAATTATAGACGTTATACACCGATCAGCCAGGATGGCTACTATGTGTAGAAACCCTTCCGGGTGATAGCAGCGTTACCTAGGGAGGACTGGCTGCCACCCAGACGCATCCTAGGTGCACGTAGTACAAGTGAGAGTGCTGTCCGGGTGTATAACTGGGGAGGCGCACGATCTGAGTTCGACCGAGGGGAGGGCAGGGCACGAGCATTTCGGAAACTGCACTACTTGTCGGCTGTTCGAGGAGTGATGCGGTGTCTCCAACACGTGGGAAAACCAAGGTGAAACCAAGTCCAGGCGTCGTGAGATTGGGCTGCCATCCCTCATTACAGATGTCGGACGTCGTAGGCTGGGCGGACTGGAAAAAGAGAAGAGCGAACTGTGGCGGAACTAACATCAGGCTTCAATGTTGGGCAGAGTACAAGCGTATCTGAATACAGGGTGTTACAAAAAGGTATGGCCAAACTTTCAGGAAACATTCCTCACACACAAATATGTTATGTGTCCGGAAACGCTTTCTTTCCATGTTAGAGCTCATTTTATTACTTCTCTTCAAATCACATTAATCGTGGAATGGAGACACACAGCAACAGAAAGTACCAGTGTGACTTCAAACACTTTGTTACAGGAAATGTTCGAAATGTCCTCCGTTAGCGAGGATACATGCATCCACCCTCCGTCGCATGGAATCCCTGATGCGCTGATGCAGCCCTGGAGAATGGCGTATTGTCTCACAGCCGTCCACAATACGAGCACGAAGAGTCTCTACATTTGGTACCTTGGTTGCGTAGACAAGAGCTTTCAAATGCCCCCATAAATGAAAGTCAAGAGGGTTGAGGTCAGGAGAGCGTGGAGGCCATCGAATTGGTCCGCCTCTACCAATCCATCGGTCACCAAATCTGTTGTTGAGAAGCGTACGAACACTTCGACTGAAATGTGCAGGAGCTCCATCGTGCATGAACCACATGTTGTGTCGTACTTGTAAAGGCACATGTTCTAGCAGCACAGGTAGAGTATCCCGTATGAAATCATGATAACGTGCTCCATTGAGCGTAGGTGGATGAAATTTAAATGAGCTCTAACATGGAAACTAAGCGTTTCCAGACACATGTCCACTTAACATCTTTTCTTTATTTGTGTGTGAGGAATGTTTCCTGAAAGTTTTTCTGTACCTTTTTGTAACACCCTGTATACAACACATCGAATATTCCTACGATCGACCTCCGCAGCCGACGACCCATGCATGTGACAAAGCTAACATGACGACATCGGCAGCTACGACTGAAATGGGAATGTGACCATCGACACTGGACGTGGCGCAGTGGCAGAGCGTTGCATGGTCTGATGAATCTCGATACTTTTAGATCAAGCCGATGGGAGAACGCAAATCCGTCTGCGGGACGGATACAAGGGTGCGGCGGCTCTGGGTCCAGTGAAGCTTGTGCAAGGCATTATGATGGCCAAGGAGCGTCGCGCACTGGTGCCAGACCAAGTACACCCCTTCATGGCGATCATGTTTCCCAAAGGCAGTGGTATTTTTCAGGAAGATAATGCGCTTGTCACAAGACCAGGAGTGCGATTGAGTGGTTCGAGGAACTCATTGGTGATTACCAATTGGCGCGCTGCCTCCGCATCTCACCAGATTTGAAACCCATCAAACCTGTGCGGGATGTGATCCAACATGGCGTCAGAGCTCATCGGCCCCCTCCCCGGAATTTACGGGAATTACGTGACCTGGGCACAGATGTTATAACAACTCCCTCCAGCGACCTACCAAGGCCTCATTTCTTCGCCGCTATTACCCGTGCCAAAGATGGGCTTACCGACTATTAGGTCTGTGGTCATAATGTTCAGGATGATCAGTGTACAAAACAGTCTTTCTCTGTATTATTTACTCTTAATTTGTTGGATTAGTGCCGGCCGGTGTGGCCGAGCGATTCTAGGCGCCTCAGTCTGGAACCGCGTGACCGCTACGGTCGCAGGTTCGAATCCTGCCTTGGGCATCGATGTGTGTGATGTCCTTACGTTAGTTGGGTTTAAGAAGTTCTAAGTTCTGGGGGACTGATGACCTCAGATGTTAAGTCCCATAGTGCTTAGAGACATTTGAACCATTTTTGTTGGATTAGTACTAGTCATTAGTAAGGTCATTTAGTGAAAAACCGAGTGCTTGACTGACAATGTCACTTGTTTCAGTAACTACACTAAGAGGTATGGGCGTGTCAGTGGTGGACCTGTAGAACGGTCCTGACGAGTGCTGCGGGAACGAATGCGATTCATTATTCGCAATTTAACTATGTTGAAGTTATCCGCATTGACAATGTTAGTTTTAACTCTTATATCCGTGTGGTTATTAGGAAAACTCCAATCTTGGTCTGTGCAACAGGATCTGGACAAAATTTTCTCTTGGTCATAGACGGGGTTTTGATGAACATGCCTATTCCATCCTTTTGTGGCGGTGATTTCGACTGCTCCTCTAAGCATTTTTTAAAGTGGAATCTTTCTTCTTCTTTTTCAATTTAAGTACTTGAGAAGGGCGTCACTTTTCTTCCTCTTTTTGGTTGGAGGAATAAGGCTAAAGGAGGCAGTTTAAATGTTTTCTGGGATTCGGGGGAAACCGGTCGACGTTCAGTTGTCCATGGACAGTTAACCGTCAGACTTGACGAAAATACCTTTATTGGGTTTTCGTCGACACGTTAAGGCAATTTTCCTTATTTTCAGTGTGCGGTACAACATTTCAAAAATTACCCCTTTCATCTTCCACACCATCTGTAAGTACCAGCTCGTCCCAGTACCTAGCTCTCTTCTTTCTTGCAGCAGACCCTGTGATATCGACTTTTCTCTGTTTTATGTAATTGTTATGGATACTTTTCCGCAGCTTTCGGCACCATTCACTAGAATGCAGCGCACGACGCATTGGACTCGTCCAGAATTACCTGGCCTCCTACCCCTATGTAAAGCGTTGGCGCTCTACGTGCTGTGCGAGTACTGCGCTCTGTTGGAAAACACCTTCACTGTTTTGTCACTGTTGAGTGGACGAGCAGTACACCTCGAGCATTACGAGGAACACGGTACAAAACCGCTGCCCCTAGGGAAACTCGAAGGAGTAATCATCAGTGGCATTCACACATTAGGCTATATCTAGACGTCTCACATACTACGACACTGTCGCGAATAAAAGTGTGACCCATATATATAATACATTTCCTTTAATTTACGTCTATGGTCACAAACTTTTTGTTCACAGATTATCGGTTTCGGTCTATAATGACCATCTTCAGATCATGTTTAATAAAAACAATGTCCTATGGCTGCAGTAAATTAGGGCACTTTTTATAAAACACAGATCTGAAGATGGTCATTATAGACCGAAACCAGTAATCTGTGAACAAAAAGTTTGTGACCATAGACATAAATTAAAGGTAAATTATTCTATATCTACACGTTCTGTAAAATATAGTATCCGCCAACTTTCTCGTCTTCGTAACATCACGCACAGTTATTTACTGCTAAGTACAACAGCTTACGTAATAGTACTTCTTATCGTGATTATACTGCATTGAGAAGCAGCTCATCTCAGATCACCGAGTTCTTAGTGCTAAAACTGAATATACAGAGGAGTCTAAGAAAATTTAGTCACTCTATGTCAGTCAATATCTTTAGAACATGACTTATCTTTGCAGTTTGGCCCGGTAGCGTAGTCCGAAGGCTGCAATGTCGAAAGTGTACATTTCAAGAAAGAGGACGGCTCGGTTCGAAGAATGAAATACAGCGAACGGCTTGCCATACTTCCCGACGATGAATGGTTTGCACGGATGGTTAACTGGTCTGATGAGGCGTTATTCAAACTGAACGGTATTGCAAACCGCCACAACTACTTATACTGGACTCAAAATCCTCACGTTCACGTGGACCAACATGTTAATCTACCGGTTGTTAATATGTGGTGTGATCTGTCATCGTGCGTTTTGATAGGCCCATTCTTCTTTGTAGGTACCGAGGTGTATCTGCATATGCTGCAAACATCGATTTTACCTGCTGTGCGAGAGACGTTTGGAAATGAAAGATTTTACCTACAATACGATTGCGCTCCGCCTTACTTCCACAGGGATCTCGCAGCCTATTTGGATGTCGATCTTCCTGGGCGATGTATAGGTCGAAGAGGAGCTGCTGAGTACCCACCACGATCTCTGGATATCACCCCTGTTAACTTCTATCTATAGAGGTCTTGGAAAATGAAGTGCCGGCCGGAGTGGCCGAACGGTTCTAGGGGCTACAGTCGGGAACCGCACGACCGCTATGGTCGCAGGTTCGAATCCTGCCTCGAGCATGGATGTGTGTGATGTCCTTAGGTTAGTTGAAATAAGAACACCGTGAATTCATTGTCCCAGGAAGGGGAAACTTTATTGACACATTCCTGGGCTCAGATACATCACACTCACAGAACCACAGGCACATAGACACAGGCAACAGAGCATGCACAATGTCGGCACTAGTACAGTGTATATCCACCTTTCGCAGCAATGCAGGCTGCTATTCTCCCATGGAGACGATCGTAGAGATGCTGGATGTAGTCCTGTGGAACGGCTTGCCATTCCATTTCCACCTGGCGCCTCAGTTGGACCAGCGTTCGTGCTGGACGTGCAGACCGCGTGAGACGACGCTTCATCCAGTCCCAAACATGCTCAATGGGGGTCAGATCCGGAGATCTTGCTGGCCAGAGTAGTTGACTTACACCTTCTAGAGCACGTTGGGTGGCACGGGATACATGCGGACGTGTATTGTCCTGTTGGAACAGCAAGTTCCCTTGCCGGTCTAGGAATGGTAGAACGATGGGTTCGATGACGGTTTGGATGTACCGTGCACTATTCAGCGACTCTCATCGCTAAAGACGACACGTCTCCATTCGTCCCTCCATCCCCGCCTGTCGCGACACCACTGGAGGCGGGCTGCACGATGTTGGGGCGTGAGCGGAAGACGGCCTAACGGTGTGCGGTTCCGTAGCCCAGCTTCATGGAGACGGTTGCGAATGGTCCTCGCCGGTACCCCAGGAGCAACAGTGTCCCTAATTTGCTGGGAAGTGGCGTTGCGGTCCCCTACGGCACTGCGTAGGATCCTACGGTCTTGGCGTGCATCCGTGCGTCGCTGCGGTCCGGTCCCAGGTCGACGGGCACGTGCACCTTCCGCCGACCACTGGCGACAGCATCGATATACTGTGGAGACCTCACGCCCCACGTGTTGAGCAATTCGGCGGTACGTCCACCCGGCCTCCCGCATGCCCACTATACGCCCTCGCTCAAAGTCCGTCAACTGCACACACGGTTCACGTCCACGCTGTCGCGGCATGCTACCAGTGTTAAAGACTGCGATGGAGCTCCGTATGCCACGGCAAACTGGCTGACACTGACGGCGGCGGTGCACAAATGCTGCGCAGCTAGCGCCATTCGACGGCCAACACCGCGGTTCCTGATGTGTCCGCTGTGCCGTGCGTGTGATCATTGCTTGTACAGCCCTCTCGCAGTGTCCGGAGCAAGTATGGTGGGTCTGACGTCTGACACACCGGTGTCAATGTGTTCTTTTTCCCATTTCCAATAGAGAGAGAGAGAGAGAGAGAGAGAGAGAGAGAGAGAGAGAGAGAGAGAGAGAGAGAGTAACATGGATTGCAATAATAATAACAGTAAAACTACACTGATACAACGTTTTTGTACAGTATTCAAACTGATTTTTTAACGAATTAGTTGATTCGTTTCTCCTTTAACACCCATACATGTTTGGGTGCAGCGGCGTTACTTTACTTTCTTAGTGTTGGCTTTCGATCTTCCAGCCTAATCGAGTCAATCAACATGAGGTGGCAAATACGAGGTAGCCAAGGAGGTGGAAATGTGGGTTCTACTATGCCAAGACTGCTTGGTAGCTACAACAGGAAAACACAATTAATTAGCAGGAGTACAAAATAAGAAAGTATTTATTACTAACTTTGCTGTAGTCCATGATCAGTGAGTTGACAGTTATAGAAGACGCGAATAGACTAAGCGTCTGCCAAAAAACATAATTTACAAGTCACAAATCTTGCAGTGACGAATTAATCTCTCGTAACCTTGAATGTCGAACCAGGTGAATTCGAAGACTAACTTGGAACGGAGGTACAAAGACTTGATGGCAGCAATGACTGAGCAGCAGACGATGACTAACATCGGCGCAGGCTGACCACTGAGCGCGTCTACGAACTGTAGACGGGCACAACTGCCCTACTCTCCTGCTGCACATGAAGTGGCCTAGCGGTGCCTCGCGGCGAGCATAAGCACTCCGACTGGCTGTGTACTCTTTGGCTAACACAGCCGTTCTTCCGTTCCGTTTATCGAGAGAATCACATCCGGCGGATCAATCTTTCAGGCGGCGGTGTGGTCGTATGACTGACGACATCACACTTAGTATCACATACTGATGTTCGTGTGGCCGGCTGTTTTCTGAAAGACAGCTGAAATTTTGCTACAGTTTTCATCCGCAGTTGTTGTCTTAGGTTTGTCAGGCCCCTATGTAAATTGCACTGGCTAACACGCGCTTTGTCAACTACGATATATTCCCTGTTCCACGAGGACTAATTCCTCTTAGCAAGTACAGTTTGCATAGAAGTAGGACAACATGGAAAAAAACAACAACTACAGACGAAAAATCGTAGCAAAGTATCAGCTTTACTGGAGACAGCCACACGAACATCAGTAAGTGCTATTAAGAAACTAAAGTGAAGCCACTACGTATCAACAAGTATGTGTGTTAAAGAAGAAATTGATCTAGGCAGAACCCAATGTTCAAAAATTATATATTTGAAAGCAAATACGTAGCTTTAACCTTAAGACGAGCCAGCGGATGGGCGCACAAGAGAGACGAGCATCCTTCTGTTTAAAAGACTCTGACTGAAAAGTGGGGTACTACCTATCTCATTTTTCCTACCTCAGCACCTTTAACATTTTCTCAAACATTTTGCTATGTGAACATATTCACATTATTTCTAACATGCTACTCACCTCTCACTCCCATAAGCTCCGCTAACTAAACTCGTTCATACCCACTAGCCCATCGCTGTAAGTCGCTCATATTCATCCTCCACCACTTGCTCATTCTCACTCACTCTTTCAGCCATACTCGCTGTTATTATCTCTTTGTGTCTCAGAGCCAGTCTCCTTCGTTCTGTTCTGCTACTACTCTTTTGTCACTGTCACTGCCACCCTCTTTCTCTCTCTTACCGTTATTATTCATTCATTCCTTTTCGCTACTACTGTCTCTTCTCACTGCCACTACTATTCTCTCCTCCTCGTTGTCATTGCCACAGACTCCACCTCTCATTATCATTGGTTTTTACCCACTTACACTTCTTCCTTTTTATTCCTCTCCCACAGGCACCATCTCCTTCACTCTTTTCGTACCACCGATCTCTCTGTTAGCTATGGTCCACTGTCAGTGTGTCCTCTTTATTTCACACTGCCATTGTCTCCTCTCATTCTTTACCGTAACCACTGTCTACAGTCGTCCAGTATTTATTGCTTTTTCATCTCTTTCCCATTGCCACTGTTTCTTTCTCGGTAAAAAGCGCGAGATGTTCACATGCCAAAACTTTTGAGAAGATTTTTAGAGGTACTGAGGAAGGTTGGATGAGGCAGCTAATACCACACTTTTAAGTCATAGACCTATAAATAGGGTGTATTCGCCTTTTTTGTGCTCCTATAAGAGAGTATTTCTATTGTGGCATTATGTCACTACGTCACTAGGCGTCATATGAAATGACCTTCACTGTAAAATTTTGATATGTGATTTATGGGATTCAGTGCAACAACGTGGGGTTTCCAGAACCATTCTGATGATAATAGATACACTTTACAGGATATTTCTCGCAGCTACGTCACTTTATAAACTACGTTTTCCCCGCACACCGAATTTTAAATTTTATTTGAGTATTTTTCGTGCGCTCCATGTCATGGATTGCGATGCCCCTACCGCCGGCGGTTCGAGTTCTCCCTCGGGCATGGATGTGTGTGTGTGTGTTGTTGTTAGCATAAGCTACTTTAAGTAGTGCGTAAGTCTAGGGAACGATGACCTCAGCACTCTTGGTCTCCTAGGAATTCACACACATTTGAACTTCTTTTTTAGCCTACCTTCCTGTCCTTTTTTGGCCCTACCTTCCTATCCGCGAAAGAACCAGAGATATGAGACCGATATTTATGTGAGGCGTTTAGGCACATATTAGGTTGCGAATGCTGTCGCATGTGCAACAATATGGAATAAACGAACTATCGAATTTAATGGTCTTTTGAGGCATAATTGCTTGACACTTCATACACTGAATTTTTTTTCTTTTTTTTTTAATAGAGGTGTTAAACGTAATGAAATGAGGCAGCTCCCTGCAACTTCTAGTGGATGTTGGCATTTTGGTAGCATGTTAAGCAGCGTATCTCATTCTTGCCTTGCTGCCCTCCTTGTACTGTATTTTTCCAGCATGGAGTGCTTCCGCGGAGGAAATTATCAAAATTTCGGTACCGCACAGTTCAGCAAGAGCGCAGTTAGCGCCCGAGAATTTGGTTAAAGATGGCGTGGGCGGTCGACGGTGACCGGAACATAGGGAGGCCAGACCAGACGCGGGGGTAGCGTGTGCGGTGGGGGTGGCGTGTGCGGTGGGGGCGGCTGCGTAATATTTCAAGAGTCTGGGGAGCCCTGAGTGCGAGCGGCCGCGTATCGACCTCTGCGTGCACGTGTGTGCACGTGTGACGCGTGCTGCCCGTGTCTACAGGCTGCTGCTGCCGTGCTGACCCCAGCGGACACCTCCACACAGCACAACAGGACAGCACTGGCTGCCGGCATTCCGTACGCCACGAGGGACGCACCATTCATGACAAGTGGCACACGCGACAGCTTGTGTTGGCGTCAGTCACGTCTACATCTACATCTACATCTATACAACAAAAGCCACCCTGCCGTGCGTGTCGAAATACACTTTGTGTACCACTGTCGCTTGTTCTAACAGCGAACGGGAGGAGCGAAGAGCGATTGCCGCTAAACCTCCATACAGGTTCGAATCTCTCTCACTTTGCCTCCATGTTCCTTTCGTGAAACAAACGCAGGAGGAAGTAAAATACTGGCTGACGTTCAGGAACCTAGGCGTCTTACCACTGGAGTTGGTTCAGCATCTCAGAGACACTAAACATACCTGTGACGAAATGCGCCTCCCACTTTCATCTATTAATCCTGTCTAGCAAGGGTCCCAGATTGAAGACGATATTGAAAGCTGCCTCCTCTGTGGGTGGACTACACTTCCTGAGGGTCGTCCCAATGATCTTAATCTGGCAATTCCCGCGTCCGGCCATCCTGATTTAGGTTTTCCGTGATTTCCCTAAATCGCTCCAGGCAAATGATGGGATGGTTCCTTTGAAAGGGCACGGCCGACTTCCTTCCCAATCCTTCCCTAATCCAACGAGACCAAACAACCCAAACTAATCTGGCAATTACGTTTCCTACCATTAGTTTTTCGAGGCAGTAACACTTTAAAGCGCTTGCCGAGAGTACTGCCAGTGCTTGTTAAGCAATCATACAATCGTACGATTTTCGCCTATTTATGCACAATACGTCGCATTTCTCTGTGTAGACAATCGCTGCACCAAGCGTTGGTTCTCTGTACGTTTTCAATATTCCGCTACATTTCTCAAATGTTGGACTTCTCTATGCAAATCACCAACCGCACAAAACATCATGGAATTTCCTTCGTGATTCCACTACGTCGTTGACATACAGGTTAATTCAGCCGCCCCTACAGATTTTATGCAACCTGCAACGCCTTCAAGAACCACACGTGAGATTTTAATGTTGTCTCGCTTCTACACTCAAACTATTGTCTTACAGAAAAATTAAACGCGGCATTTTTGGATAAATTTTAATGTAGCTAAATTCTCTACTGGGATACGTTTTCGCTGGAGGCACAGTTGTCAAGTTATTTAAGAAAAATGCCTTTGAGGGTCCCTTTTGTAGCTTCGAAAACTATGGCCTTTAGAGAATAGGTATGTTGCTACTACACTCAACTACGTTAAATTTTCTACATAAAAGTCCAATTAACTCTTTCTGTAGGACCAACTGGCTACGCATAGCAAGCGAGAGAATATGAAAATTTGCATACGGTGTTCACAGGCGTTGTGGATTGCAGAAGACGCATAGGTAGGGGCAGCTGAATGTGAACTGCATTGTGTATTGTGTAGTGTGTACTGTGAACTGTATTGTGAACTGTAGAGGACCTGTAACAATCCCTTTGTGGTACACCCGAACTAACTTTGACATCTCAAAATTTCTCTCTGTTAAGAATGACATATTGTGATCTAGCTGCTAGGAACTCTTCAGTCACAAAGCTGATCTGATATTCCGTGCGCTCGTATTTTATTCATTAGGTGACAGTGTGGAATTTTATCGAACCCCTTCCGCAAGTTAAGGACCACAGCATCAAGTCGGACGCCATTATTTGTCGCCTTGTATATCTCGCGTATAAACAGAATGTGCTGGTTCACACTTTCCGTGCTGTATCTATGCTGATTCCTACATAGGGTTCCAAAATTCCAAAACAGGCTGACGTCAGCGATACACGCCTGTACGAGGACCCTTTCTTAAAACTTGCCTATACGAGGATCCTGTTTGAAAACTATGGTGAGTTGCGCATTTTTCTTCCAGCGACGTACCGTAGATTACTACTAGAAGAGGTGTAAGTTCCTTCGCATACTTTGTGTAGACTCGTATAGCGATCCTGTCAGGCTCTTCGCCTTCATTTTGTTAAGTGATTGAACTTCATTTTCTACTCCGTGGTCTCTTATTTGTATGTGCCATTTTTGCGGTCTTCCGGCGATTGAAAACTCAGTTCGACCTTCCTCAGCTTTACTATCGTGCGGTAGGGACAGTGCCCGGATGACTGGTCCTTGGGTTATGTAAGTCGCACAGCGCTCACTTAATGCTTTCCAAAGAGCGTGGGAAACCGTTTAAAAACCACACCTAGGCTGGCCAGTCTACCGAAAGAACTCCCGGTAATCCTCCATGCGGATTGTTCGGGTCTGCCTCACTTGCCTGCCTGGAAAGCAAGTGCGTAACGCGCTAAGCTACCTGAGAATATTCACGAACATCACAGTGTTCGGTTACTGTTGTCAAGTTGCATACATGAAACGGCCTACAGTTCTCCAAATGTACACCTTGCACCTGCCACACTAGATCGTTGAAATTTAATTGCATTAAAATTGTGTCCCTATTACAATATCATTCCACACAACAGCTCGCCTGCGTCACAGCACGGAGATAACACGAAACATGACCTTCTAAGATGGAATAAACAGACGGAGCAACTTTCTTAACATTAATGTTCGGTGAATGTAACTAGGATTCCGCGTAAATATTTTCTTGTAAAGCAGTACATCTACCTGGAGAGTTCGGGAAATACCCCTCTATTCCTGCCTCTTCATTCATAAACTACAGCAGGCGTTTCATAAATATCGAGTAACAAAATTTTTCATTCATGTTTTATTCTGCTTACTTATTGATGAAATATTTTTCCGATGTTTAATTTAATTTATTTGTGAAAGGGGGCTGATTTCCGTCTCCGTGTGAAGTAAAGGAGGCTGATGCGAAATTTCTCAGTGAAAGGATTAACAAATTCAAGATATTTGCCTAAGCACTTTACGCGCCGAAGGAACATTTTACGCAAAGGAAACGTTTCGAATCAGATTTCTTCCTTGACGCGCCGCGTTTTAAAAGCTGTGGCTTTGTTGTCCCACATCTTTCGCAGCTCCTGCGCTCGTCTTTTGGCGTGCTGAGGCACAATTTGCATTAATTTCTGCGGATTCTTTCGGTACACCAACACTGAAAGCCGCTTTTGAGTGCTCGGAACACTCATTCACTGTCCGTCTCTCGTATTTCTGGCAGTTTTCTTTATGTTCCTCAGATATTATAATATTCATGAAATCCGCCATTATCTACCTCCTGTCTCACTTATCTGTACCGGCGAGACCTGGTGAATGCCAGCCGAAAGCGGGAAGCTTGCTGTCGTGATTGTTATAAAAGAACATCCAACAATTTTCGTCACTAAGATTTCTTTTGTGCAATGTGGTGTGTCAGCTCATCCGTTAAGCATATTGTACCACACGCTAATGCTGTCCTTCGTCTCATGAATGCATACAAATAACGATGCTTTGCAAAATCGTTCTAGAGATCTGGAGAAATATTTATCTACAGCAGTAAATGAATAGTCTAAAATACGTCATCTCGTATAAGAGAGAGACAGAGAGAGAGAGAGAATGAGTACACGCTCAGTTTGGTTTGAGACGGAAAATTTAGCGTAGTAACAAAGCAGAAATAGTCGGTGACATATTCTGATATTATGAGGGAGTTATTTCATCTCTACACAACCATAGCTTTTTTAGATGCGCATCTTTGGTATAAAATTTATAAATAAAACTCGAAAGGTGCCTGTTAGCAGCACTTGCATTTCCTCACAGATTATTTTTCCTTTTTACGTATAGCGATGCTTTCTCTTACTATAATTTATGAGATCTTGTTCTATTTAGTTCCGATATTTCGATAACAGTTCTTTAGCATCATCTTTGCTTGACCACTCTGTCAAGCTTAATTCGTTGGTGGTTCAGTTTGCTCTCGACCCATGATATTCGTTTTCGGGTGTGGGAAACGTGGTCCTTCTCGTTTAAAAGCAGTTCGTCATTATTTTTTATCGATTCTTGTTTGTACTTGGAATGGTAAAGTCAAAGAAGCACTTCTTGCTGTTTTTTTATGTTGAGGAGGAAGGTGGTTTTGTCTGGCGGTGTTCAACGCTGTAGCACAGAGCTTGAAATGCATAAGTATCGTGTGAGACCAGCTCATTTTATTTACTGTGATGAAGGTTAGTTTTGAGCGGCGGGGATAGTTTGTGAATGTAGGGTTAGGTTAACATTCGCGTGACGACTTCTTCATGATCAGCGCCGCTATCTTTTAACGTTCACTACCTCTTAAGTTTGGTAAGAGCTGGTAAGAGCTCCAGACTGAAGAATAATACTCTCTCTGTGCGTCGACGGTTTTCTAAGCGATGTCCTTCGTGGATAAATGGATAAATTAAAATTTCGGAGGATATTTCGATGAATTTCAATCTGTTAATTTTCAACCTCACAACTGGATTTAAATGATCAATTCAATTACTGTGGGTCGATAGCCCAGTATGTTTCCCTCTTCTGTTTATTTATGGGCCTTAGAAAGAGTTTTCTTGCTGTGACACATCCTTTCAAGGCGGCTTCAGCCAGTCTCCTTTTTACTGTTGCGACAGATATTGTTGTAGTGTTCATTTCTACCAATTCTGCTCGAATTTGTGGCGCTGTTTTGAATCTGTTTCTCTTACCGGTAATTCTTATATGTTTATCATCACTTTTAGTTGTTTTACGAGGTCGTGTATGTCCTTATTGTTACTTGTTGCCGGTGAAGGGTGTATTGCACTCCCCCTGTAGACACACTACACTGTTTCGAAATTTGGTGATTAGATAAACCTGCTTGGCTAAGTGCTACAATTGCAGCACGTTTTTCTATGGATATCCCCACTCGTGGAGCCATAATAGCGATGTGCACACTTCAATGTCACGAAGGAACTGACGTGCAGGAACCACATTTTATTTATCGTAGCAATGATTGGCGTTCGCTGAGGACATCACACCCCTACAGGGAACAACACAAGTGCACCAAATGCGGCGTCCGTCGCAAATAACTAAACAAATATATCAGAATGGTACATAACGTTTATGTCCACAACATTGTTTGTTAGATAATATTGTATCTCAATAACCACAAACAAAAATCATGACATGTGTACAATTGCTGCACTATTCCTTTGCTTCCTCAACCGTACCCACGGAATTAGACCTTCTCTAAAGGGAAATAGATGTCATTTATTGGCTGTATTGAAATTAGAGAGCGGTAGTGTATGTGAGGGTTATTTTTGCTTTCTGTACGCTTTGTTGATCGTTGTTTCCTATACCGACATACAGGGAGCTGTACACCGGAAGTAAATGGTCATCCGGTATTCAGCTTGTTAATTAAACTAAATCTGAATGTTTCCAATACACAAATTAGCCTGCTTATATGAGTAATAGTCTTAGGTAAATACCTAAAAATAATTGTCCACTCTGAGAAGTTTCTCCGCCCTTTGAATGACTGCAGCGGCTGTATCGATAGAAGTCGAACGGCCTCGATCATTACCGGCAGCTTTCTCGGTGCAGCCAAGCTATTCACCGTCGGCTAGGAGACAATTCTGTATTCTGTGTGTAAACGAATACAGACGTTACAAGCGGTATTAAATTTGATGGGAGTAGGATGTATAAGTAATCTTTAATATTTTCAGTTAATCACCATGTTCAATGTTATGTAAACATAACGTATTGTACGTTCTCGACTAAGCTTTTGGCGAAATAAGGCCAGTCAGTAAAGACCAAAAAAGCTCGAAATTAGGAAATAATTCGTGTAGTCGCAAATTTTTGTGCAGTGATAGGTGCGAGTGCCATGAGCGACACACTAGAAAACCTGACCGGAGAGGGCTGAGTGTAGGATCGCGGTGCGTTTGAAGGTGACTTTTGTGCTTTTTTCTTGAACAACTCTGATTTGCTACTTCGTTAAAACACTTGTGTCTCTTCTGTTTGCTATCTGCGGATTCTGGGCGGAAATGCCTGTAACTGGTTCATCGAATAAACTTGTATAAGTACACTCTAAGAGAAAAAGACACACCACAAAGGACTTACCCGAATGGGCTAGAAATGGGTAGACGTGATTTTCATGTACAGACAAATAAATTATTACAACTTAAAATCTTCAACATGACTGCGAAATAGAAACTGTGTGAATCTGAAAAGTTGAAAAAATGAGCCAACCAGTTGCAAAACAAAGGTTTATTAGCCCTTGACCTAGGTTTCATTATTTTTTAATATATGATGCATCATCATATGATGTGTCATGATATGTTAGCCGGCCGCTGTGGCCGAGCGGTTCTAGGCGACTCAGCCCGGAATCGCGCTGCTGCTATAGTCGCAGGTTCGAATCCTGCCTCGGGCATGGATGTGTGTGATGTCCTTAGGTTAGTTAGGTTTAAGTATTTCTAAGTCTAGGGGACTGATGACCTCAGTCCCATAGTGCTTAGAGCCATTTGAAGCATTTTGTGATGTAACAAGATATTTTAAAAAATATCGAAACCTAGGTCAAGTGCTAACAAACGCCTGTTTTGTAATTGGTTGGCTGATTTTTGAAACTCTTCATTACAACTTAATTGTGGACGGGTATTATCTTGCTGTAATGTAAGCCCAGAATGGCTTGCCGCGAAGGGCAACAAAACTGGTTGTAGAATATCTTCGAGGTACGGCTATGCTGTAAGGATGACAAAGATGGCAAGCAAAGCTGTCCTGCTATGACATTAAATGACACCCCAGACCATCACTCCTGGCTGTCAGATTGGTATCCCAGGGCGTCTCCAGACATGTCTGAAATCTCGTTCACCGGGGCAGAATTGCCTTTAGTGCCCAGTCCCTCTTCGGAGTGAGCCCCGATGACAGCAAACCATACGGTCCGACAACCAGAAGTGATGGTCTGGGGTGCCAATTCTTTTCATAGCAAGACTACATTGGTTACATCCGAGGCGCCCTTGCAGCACAGCGGTTCGGCAACGATATTCTACGTCCTGATTCGTTGCCCTTCGTGGCAAGCCGTCCTAGGCTTACATTTCAGCAAGATAATGCCCTCTGGCATACAGCGAGAGTTTTTGTTGCTTGTCTTCTTGCTTGCCAAAGCCTACCTCGGCCAGCCTGGTCGCCGGATCTCTCCACAATTCGGAATGTTTGTAGAATTATGGGAGGAGCGCTTCGACCTGTTCGGGATTTTGAGGCTCTAAGGCGCCAACTGGACCGACATTGGTACGATATCCCTCAGGAGGACATCCAACCACTTCATCAATCCGTTCCAAGAGAAATAACAGCTTCAAAAAGGACGAGAGGTGGACCAACGCGTTATTGGCATGCTCAGTTTTTGAAGCCCTTTCTCTTGATTAAATCATCCAGTTTTTTTGTCACTGTAACAATCACTGTTTCTTTGTACATGTACATCGTTCTTACAGTATTCCATCCTATTCTCCCATTCTGATAAGTCCTTCGTGGTGTGTCAGTGTCTGTACTTCACTTATTGCGTCTGTCACACGCTTTTCATACTTAAGAACAAGGTCCAGTTTATAATTATAAGATTATTGATTGGCGACTCCATGGCTTGTTGCGTGCACCACGACCAAATAGTGGATAGAATTGGAAGGAAAATCAGCATTGGTCGTATTTTGTTGTTTTATTGCCAGGAAAATCGATTTTCGGTCACTTAGTGACCATCCTCAGTGTTAGAAGTTAAAAATTTTCACATAACGATCAGTTGTGATTTTCGGTTTTATACTCTCTGATCGTTACGTGAACTTCCTCAGTGATAGAAGTTAAAAATTTTCACATAACGATCAGTTGTGATTTTCGTTTTTATACTCTCTGATCGTTATGTGAATATTTTTAACTTCTAGCACTGAGGATGGTCACTAAGCGCCCGAAAATCGATTTTGCTGACAATAAAACAACAAAATACATCCAATGCTGATTTTCCTTCCAATTCTATAATTATAAGATGTTAGATGTTAGTCCTTACTGGTTTTTTTTGTTTTGACTCTTCTTTGTGGGTTTAAACTGCTTACCAAAAAAAATGGCTCTCAGCACTATGGGACTTAACATCTGAGGTCATCAGTCCCCTAGAACTTAAACCTAACTAACCTAAGGACATCACACACATCCATGCCCGAGGCAGGATTCGAACCTGCAACCGCAGCGGTCGCGCGGTTACAGGCTGAAGCGCCTAGAACCGCTCGGTCACAACGGCCGGCCAAAAACTGCTTACCTATTTTATGTTTTCCCAGTAGGCTATAATAAGAGACTGAGCAGATGGCGCATATTAATAATACCCACTGACTCTAAATGATGTTAGCATGTTGTGAGATTTGGTAATGTTCGTACTGTTTCATTTTGTTATTAATTTTCAGAGATGTTAAGTTACAAAAATGGCCTGTCCTTTGTTATCCATTAGCAGACGATGGATAGAAACGCCTCAAATTGGTCCGGTAAAAATGTTGAATAAATAAACTAAATTATTGGAAATTGCCTTTTGCAAAAAAAACCTTTGTCACAATATCGATTGCCCTACAGTTATAAAGAAAACATTAAGACGTTGGCTCACTTTGGTGCGAGTACCCTGTCACCTCTCGGAGCCCACAGTGGTCGCCGAGCGGGCCAAATCTGCATCGCAGAGCACGGTACGGTCTGCCGCGTTGTCGCAGAGCGCAAGAAGCGGCGCTTAGCTGGCCATAACTCAGGCCGGCGGCCGGTTTTGCAGGCGGCGCTAAGTGAATCCAAACACAGTGCGCGCCTCCCGCCTTCCGGCCGCTGCTGCCCGCAGTCAGCAGCAGCCACAAAAAGGCGCCGGCCGGCTCGCGCTAACGAGGCGCTCCGACTCCGCGCCTGTGGCCGCTCTTATGACTCCGGATGCCTGAGCACCGCGGAATTTAAAACATCCCTGCCGGAAACGCGGCCGCCTCTTTTTACGCGTGTTCCCGAGGAATCCAGCTCCCACAGTAGTTCAACAGACGTCGAGGGCTTAAGCACGATTTTCTACAGGCAGAAGCGCTCCGACCTTCAGAGGAACTCCGCTAATTGCGTTTATCATTGGTCAAGAAGCCGCTTAGTTTGCGACGCAAGTAGAATCGCTACATGCTGTTCCCCTCTTAATTACTAATTTACAGCTTTACGTACCCGCTAGTGAGAAACTTATCACTTAAAAAATTATACGCATAATACATCTTGACACGAATAATTGATGGTGGCGAGCTAGAGTGTCAGACTATCAATCTATAGGCATAACGTGCAGTTCTTGGATTTATTTCAGTCAAAGTCCGTTTCCCTGCAGCTGTATTTTTTATCTTATTTTGACTTTTATCTCCTGTTTGTACCAGAAGACCCACGAACGCCGTCCTCCGTAGGCGTCTGTTGATCCCGGTTACGAGGCAGTCCGAAAGGTCTGCCTAAGCAGAACAGTAAAGGGGACTCTACACCGACAGAGAGAAGACACTGTCAAAAGTAAGACCAGCGATTGAAAGCAAAAACTTTGCAGCTATAATTGGTCCTATAGCTCAACGCCAGAAAACTTGCTTAGTATAGGAGGGGTGCCGGGTTCGATGCCTGGCCTCGAGAAACGTGTCTATGCAGAAGAATGATTGACCTGACCAATACAATACGCACAAGAGCTAGAGAATATTAATTATCGCCGGCTGTGGTGGACGATCGGCTCTAGGCCCTTCAGTCCGGAACCGCGCGACTGCTACGGTCACAGGTTCGAATCCTGCCTCAGGCATGGATGTGAGTCGTGTCCTTGGTTAGTTAGGTTTAAGTAGTTCTGACTTCTAGGGGACTAATAACCTCAGATGTTAAGTCCCAAAGTGCTCAGAGCCATTTGAACCATATTAATTATCTGTTTCAAGGCACATCAACATACGACAGCTAATTTTTTAACAACACATAATGCACCAATTCGTGCTTCACAGTTGGTAGTATTACGTAAATGCTATTGTATCTTTGATTGCTATAAAGTTCACTGAAGTTAATGAAGTGCAAGCATGATGTATTCTTTCTTTTAACACATCTGCATTTTCCGATTTCCTTTCGTAAATCATGATTTTGATATAATCCCATAAAAAAATCAAAGAGCGTTGTCAGGTGATCTCGCTGGCCATCGAATGTAACCACCGCAGTCTATCCACCGTTCGGGACACACACTGTTGAGATATTTCGTAAGCCCTCTACAATAATGGGGTGGTGTACCATGGTGCTGAAACCAGTGCCTCACAGTTAACTGGATTTCTTCGAGAAGATATTAATGGGCGAGATCTAATGACTTTCACGATATTAATAATAATGACCCTATTATTATTATTATTATTATTATTATTATTATTATTGTCATTACTATTGGTACAAATAATACTGCAACATAAATGCAATAGCACGATAACACTTCCGTTTATACTGCGTTGTACGTACCATTATTTTCTTTTCAGCTAGCTTGCCGCGGGTGGATATGCTCCAGAAAACTCAATAACGTTCTGGGCAATATCGGGTGCGTCGCGGATTGGCCTTACCACGAGATATTGATGTGAAAAGCTCCCCCGGTTCTTAAACGCGTCTCTGTACTTCTAAAAACATGCGCAGAAGATAGACGTCGCGTTCGAAATGTTGTGAATACAGTCTTTGTGCCTCACCTGCACTGCTGTGCCTCTCACCATAGATTAGTATCATATCGGTGTAGTCATCATTGCAGTACATTGCAGTTGTTACCTGTTTTACTGCAAGACCTGACTTTAACTGCCAACAGACGGCCACGTGAACTTACAAGAGCGGGATCAGGAGAAAAACACACGCAGTTGCTGGCACAGCTCGACGGAGGTTCGCCTGTGGCACTTCCCCTCCGGACAGCAGTGACGAGTCAGTCCTTCTTGCATTAGCGTATGCAGGAAATATAAAACTACAGACGACGTCTTGCGTAGGCCACCTGGTACCTTCGATTGCGAGATAATGTATTCTCATCCTCAGATAAGTGTGCTTCGTGAATGGAATGCCGTAAGTAACTTTTTTTTTCTCAAGTGAGGTTCCTATGATGCATCCGCTGCACAGATTGGTAATTCGTGTCAAACACCCTCTGCTAACGTTCGACACGAATTATCAAATTGTGTGGCAGACGCATTATGGGCGCCTACCTTGATGGAACTGCAGTTACGGTAGGAGGAGCATTCGATTCACGAAGCACTTCTAACAGGTACTTGACGGGAAGGCAATGTTATCTTCAAACAGAATGTGCAGACTCTGTCTGATAAAAAGTATCCGTATAGCTATTAGTGGCCATTAATGTGGGGTGTGTCCACCTTTCGGCTTGATAACGGCTTGAACTACGCTGGGGACACTTTCAGTGAGCTGTCTAAATGTCTGTGGAGGAATGACGGCCCATTCTTTCTCAAGAACCGAGATGGTAGTGATACTGGATGCTGGGGCCTGGAGCGAAGTCGACTTTCTAACTCATTCCGAGGGTGTTCCATTGGGTTCAAGTCGAGACTCGAGACGGGTCAGTCCATTTCAACAATGTTGTTGTCGACAAACTATCGCCTCACAGATACTGCTTCACGATAGGGGCAATGCTATGCCGATACAATCAGTCATCGTCCCCGAACAGTTCCTCTCCCGTATGTAGGACAAAAAAATCTGTAATATGTATTCATATCCCTCCACATTCAGCTTTCGCTTAAGTACGATAATGGGACCACATCCTAACCAAGAAAAACACAGATTGGCACATAAGAGGAATTGGTTGTGGCCTGCATAGTACCAGTCAGAAGACTCTTGATTCCAAAAAAGAAAATGAATTGTTGTCCAGCGTTCCGAGAAAGCAGGTTTCCTAGGCACCCTATATTAGACGGCTGGGCAGGGTACAACAAGCCCCACACAAGTTAGGAACTTGGCAAGGTATAAATAGATTTTTAAGTGTTGCCATTCGCACACGAAGGCGTGTTAGTATAAGACAGCTTACGTTTTTCTTCTTCTGCTTCTTCTCACTTCGAGCAATAGGCCCCTCGTTTGTTCCGACCACAAACCATGTATTCCGTGGTCTTTCTGGATTCGCAGTGCCCAATTCATTACTTGTTTTGCTACTCTCCATTCTGGCGTCCAGTCGATATGTTCTAGCTACTTTACTCTTTTGTCTTATTAATTCTTATTCTAAACGAATATCCAGCTAGTTCAGAAGTCTTTCGAACCTCATTCCTGAGACTGAAATCTTCCGTGTCTCTCATAAATATCATTTCAATGATAGGACATCCGATTCGTGTTCCTTTCCTATAGCCTACGACTAGAGTCACAACAGGCCTAGACGGAATAATATAAAGGAAGCATTAATTTAAGCACCAACAGAACCATTTGGCACAAGGAAGTATTTTCAAAAGGGGGCTGCGATACTGGGATGATCAAATACATAGCCCAACAGAAGATAAGAAACAGGCCTGCCTGAAAATGTTAAATTCACCGGATGGTTAACATTAATTAGATTATAAAAGAAAACTAGCTCCAGTGAAACGGAAAATCAGGCAAGTTACGAACCATTCTTGAGAAAATATATCACAGATACTGAACATGATTTAAGAGGAAGACAAGTCAAAGGAAACAAAATAATGAAACATTGAAACAAAGAAAATAAGGACAATCTAGAAATAAATACAATATCTGAAACTAATTGGTTACTGTACTATAAAATACTCTGGACGGATGTGCAAGATACACAGAGGGTTCTGGCTGAAGCAAATAGGTATGTAAGCATAACAACACTGGAGGGATTACAGGACGAAATAATGTCTAGCAATAACAAGAAGACAATATAAGTCTGATGTAATACGCACAAAATGTTGAAAAGATAAGCATATTCGACTTTATGAATATGTTCTGGCAAAGTGGCCATATACATGGAGAGGGATGTAGCCAATAAATGCCAAAATAAGAAAGGAAATAGACATGAAAGTCAGACCTAAACAGGTATTAGTCTTCTAAATGCATGTTATAAATTATATGCTAGAATTTTATCAAAAGGACATGCGCCAATCGCTGAAACTGCATTATCAGATGCCCAACAAGCGTTTCGCAAAGCAAGATCATATTCGGACCGTATCTTCGCCCTGTCATTTACTAATGGTAAAATAATGTTAATCTAATTTACCATCTTTTCTTGCCATCATTGACTACAAAAAGGCGTTACAAAAAATAAACCACATACAAACAAAACTATAGGGTAGCTGATGCAATATGGTTGAAGTAAACAAGAAACCAAGGAGTCAAACAAGGATGTCCCCTTTCACCCACAAGTTTTAATACATATATCGACGATGTAGCCAAAACTTGAATAAAGACAACAAAACACTGTAAAATTAACACTGAGGATACTACTTCTTGCTGATGACCAAGTAACTGTTAAGCAGAATGAAAACGGTCTCCAAGAAACTATTTTTAATTTAAGCAAAACAACTAGAGAATACAATCAGAACCATTAAGAAGACAAAATCAGTGGTAATTCAGGGCACAAGACCATGTGAGTTAAAATCGAGATTGATAAGTAGATCCTAGACCATTTAAGCATTTAGTGTGCAATATTACATACGGGGTAAATAATGCAATACAAAATAACTTACACATATTCGCCTATTTATGTGGAACTATAAACAGAACGTTGGGAAAGAAAATAGCTCTGCTGTATGGATTCGAAAAGCGGACGCTTAAGAAGAATGGCGAAAAGAGAAAAGAAGCATGTGAAATAAACTTCCATAGATACGTGGGTGGAGGAACTTCAATGGCAAACAACAGAAATACGCAAAACATAATTAACACAATAAAACAAACCAGTTAAGGACACATAATTCGTATGCCAGATGGAAGAATCATTACAACAATATTTAACCAAGAGGAATAAAATCTTTAGGAAGACCAATGAAGATGTGGCTTGATCAATTTTGAAGGACCGAGAGGGCCAATCTCAGATGTAGATGATGATTTTTTTTTCTTTCTTCACTTTGCTTCTTAATATTACGTATATACCACCAAATATCATCTGACATTTGTTTACTTTACTGTATGAGTATCTGGCGTTACCCAGGTATGTACTTATTCCAGTCTTTTTTCAGTCCCCCTCCTCCCTCTTCTCTCTGTCCAGTTCCTCCTTCCCCCCTCTATCCACCTTATCCACTCCTCCTGCTCTCTCTCTCTCCATTCATTTTCTCCTACACCTTCTCTCAATCCACCTGCTCTTCCATCCTTCATTTCATCTCCTCTTCCCACCTCTATCCTCCTAACCACATTTCTATCTCCTCAACTCCAACCTCTAGCGAATTTCGCTCCACAGTTTCGTTTTCACGCAGCTCTATGTGTCGTATGACGATACGAGTTTGCAGGTAGATCCAGTGAGGTATGTGTCTACCGTCTACGAAATTTGTTGTGAGTATAGCGAGCAGTACAGAAGTAATAAACAAAACTGCATGTACGATGCGACAGATTTTCATGCATCTCTTTGTTTGTGAGGTCGTATCTCCTGAGCTATGTGTCATACAGTGATATTTCTGTAGGTATATTCGGTGGTATACGTGGACATTGTGTGAAAAATTTGTTGCGAATAGAGGTAACACTAAAGAAATCATAAATTATATCATCATGTCTTAGGCGGCAGTTTTATTTCGCGAACAGCGAAAATTTAAGCGATAAACTTACCTACTTTCTCAGAGCTTTGAAATTAAATTTAAAGTTGTTTACAAGTCAGTAAGTAGTCTCGTTCTCAAATAGTAGATGAATATATTCTGGCTATTTGGGCGTCGTGAGCTTTACAGGTAGGTATTTCTTACCCTCACAGTAGTTCTTTCCAGACGATGAGTGATATATGTATTACGTTTGCTTGAAATCAATCTAGCTCTTTACTAGGAGTTGAAAAACATGAATACATATGAGTACATACACATACATAAAATGTTATATGTATGGATTTTGTATCTCATTTTGAAGCTGACAGTTTAGGTCGCAAACTAATGCGTTAAAATTGGAAACTCGTTTGGAAACATGGCCGTTTAGCAGTATTTTAGAAACTATTACGTCTTTCCCTTTAAAAGCCATGATTTTACAATTTCTGCGAGAAATATTATATTTCCCTTTGCAGATCATCCTCACTCTCTAATAAAATTACTTGTTGCCAGCGAACTTCACGATACTTAAAAACTGCGTTCGATGTTAACCTCATTAAAATCTTTCTGGGTATACTGCCGCATTATCTTACAATATACTTAAAATGCTAAAAACTGTAAAAGAACAGGTTTTCGGCCCCATTGTAGGGGCCTTTTCCGTGTCCTGAGGCAGGCTGCTGCAATACGGCCGAAACATCGGTTACTACAGTCTTTTTTAGCATTTTAAGTATTGTACACGGTAATGGAACGTAGTGGAATTAAATCAGGTGATCTTATGTAATTAGATTACTTAATCAGACGCTTAAAGTAGTAGATGTGTTTTGCTCCTTGGGTAGCAAAATAACTGACCAGGAGGATGAGAGAGGATACGGCAATGATGAGAAGAGCATTACCGAAAAAGAGAAATTTCTTGTCATTGAATATAAATTTGTTAGGAATTTTCTTAGGGCGTTTGGAGTGTAGCCTTGAACGAAAATAAAATTTGGACGATAAACTGTACGCAAAAGAAGTGGATAGAAGCTTCTGAAATGTGGTGCTGCCGAAGAATCTTGAAGATCAGGTGGGTAGATCCAGTAACTAATTAGAAGATACTGAACCCCAATTGGAAAAAAATAAATTTATGGCACAGTTTTAGTAAGAGAAGACATCGGTTGACGGGAAACATCCTGAGGCATCTCGTCAGTTTGACAGTGGAAGGAAATGTGGAGGGTAAAAATTTGTAGATCAAGGTCAAGGATTGAGTACCACAAGAAACTTGAAGTCTATGTAGGTTACTGTAGTTATGCAAAGGTTATAATAAAGTCTCTCTATTTATTTATCTCCCTTTACGCATGTGTATCTGTACCTTCTTTCGTTACTTTTCAGATACATTTCTTTTTTGCTTGAAATAGCGTCACCAGATTACGTTTGCTTTGCGACTACCTCAAGCAACTGATCTTATTAACCTGTAAATTTTTCTACAAGAATGAAATGTGCAGGACTTGATACTCATACAAATATCGTATCAAAATGTCAGAAATTCGAATGATTAGCAATGGAACATCATGGTTGGCTGTAAAACGCATAGCTACTCTCACAGTTTTTTTTTTGTGTTACACCAGATTTTCAATGTGTTCCCTATTCTCGTTCGTAGAACATCAAGGTAATAGTCGAGTTCTGCCAACAAACGGGTAAGCAGCAACAGTTTCATTGATTCGTGCACGAAGAAAAAAAATGGCTCTGAGCACTATGGGACTTAACATCTATGGTCATCAGTCCCATAGAACTTAAGACTACTTAAACCTACCTAACCTAAGGACATCACACAACACCCAGACATCACGAGGCAGAGAAAATCTCTGACCCCCCGGGAATCGAACCCGGGAACACGGGCGCAGGAGCGAGAACGCTACCGCACCGTGCACGAAGAGTAGCAGTGTCATTTACTGGTGTTGTGTACACGCAATCTTTAGCATAATGCCATAAACAAAAGTCCAATGGGGTGACATCGGGAGAGCACGGGGTCTAGGTGATGAGACCATCGAGACCCAACCACTTCTCAATCTTACGGACTCCAATGTGAGGGTGCTCCATCGTGCTAGAAGATAATGAACGGCTGCTGCTCTTCAAATACAGCAGGAACCGAATTGGGACAAAATAAATTTATGGCACAATTTCAGTAAAATAGTTGACAGGAAATATCCTTAGGCACCTGGGACTTGTCCGTTTGGTAATGCAGGGAAATGTGTAGGGTAAAAATAACTCCGCAGTATCGATGTCACTGATTTGAATTCCACACAGCAGATAAGACATTGCGTCTCCTCCTGCACTCTAAGTAAAAATTCCAACAAACGACAAAGGAAAAAAAATGAGAGCTGTTCAACGTTTTACAACAAATCAAGCATCAATGTCACCATAACGATTTTTTGAAATGATGGGACTTTATGGATTGTCTGTATTGAGAACGTAGCTATTTATTCAGCGGAAGGTGAATTATCTAAGACTTGCACCTCAAATATTGCGGAAATGTAGCGTATTGATGTGAGGTCCAGGTAAAAAATTCCCGTTACAGTTTTCTCTACGAAGAAAAATTGGCCTGTCACCCTGTCGTGCATCAAGCCACACCAAACATTAAGCTATCGGCTGTCACGGATGTGTTCACGTGTGTTTCGTGCCTTCCAGAGCCTGAAAACCTAACATTGTGACGAGTCACATGCCCAGAAATATAGAACGTTGCTTCCTGTGGAACCAGACACTCATTGTCAGCATCTATGGAGGTCATCACGGATCATCCGAATGCATACCGCAGACGATAATAGATTGGCTGCAGTTTGGATCCTCTACACTTTGTACGCAAAAAAGGCATAACCACTTATGTAGCACGTTATGAACAGTTGATCCGTTTTCTAGAAAATTACGTGGTGGACGATGAATTTTCTGGGGCTGCGTGGAACACGTGCTTGATCCACAGGAGGGCGTGCGTTTTGAAGGAGGTCGTCATCACTGGTCGCCTTTTCAAAGTTTTTTAACGACCTCATTACGCTCGTTTTGTCGGTGGTGCACTCCCTTACTGGCGGCGATAACTCCGCAGTACCGATGTCACATAGCAGGGAACACATTGCGTCTTCTCCTGCACTCTCAGTCAAAACTCCAACAAATGGAAACTGCTATTGATGTAAGATTTTCACAGAGTATAATGGTATTCAGGGGCTCTTATTGTTTGCCAATCAGCAGACTTCAATAATACTTAGGGAGAGCATATCTTGTACAAACATACACTGATTTAAATGTAACAACGGTTATTGAAATTAACAAACTTAAAATTGGGGAAATTTAAATGTCAGTGGTGTTTTTTTCAGGATTCTAGTGCAACTCGTTTATAAGATATCGTATTTTGAAAATTTTCCACACCGACACTGTGAAATACCTGTTGTTGTATACACCAAAGAACATATACATCTACATGGTTACTCTGCAAATTAACACTTAAGTGCCTAGCAGAGGGTTAATCGAATCATTTTCATACTACTGCTCTACCATCCCACTCGAATGGGAAAAAGGAACACCTAAATCTTTCCGCTCGAGTTCTTATTTTATTATGATTATCATTTCTCCCTGCGTAGGTGTGTGTCAACAAAATATTTTCGCATTCGCAAGAGAAAGTTGGTGATTGAAATTTCGTAAATAGATCTCGCCGCAAAGAAAACCGCCTTTGTTTCACTGACTGCCACCCCAATTCGCGTATCGTATCAGTGACATTCTCACCCCTATTGCGCGATAAACGAAAAGGGGTGCCCTTCTTTGCACTTTTTCGATGTCCTTCGTCAATCCTACCTGGTAAGGATCCCACACCGCGCAGCAGTATTCCAGCAGAGGACGGACAAGTGTAATGTTGGCTATCTCTTTAGTGGGTTTGTCGCAGTTTCTAAGTGTTCTGCCAACAAAGCGCAGTCTTTGTTTCGCCTTCCCCCCAATATTATCTATCTGGTCTTTACAATTTAAGTTGCTCGTAGTTGTAATTCCTAGGTATTTAGTCGAATTGACAGCCCTTAGATTTGTGCGGTGTATCGTATACACTAAATTTATCGGTTTTATTTTGGTACCCATGTGGATGACCTCGCACTTTTCTTTGTTTAGTGTCAATTGCCACACTTCGCACCATACAGAAATTCTCTTTAGATCATTTTGTAATTGTAATTGATCGCCTGATGATTTTACTAGACGGAAAATTAGGGCATCACCTGCAAACAATCTAAGGGGGCGTCTCAGATTATCACCTAGATTGTTTACGTAAATCAGGAACAGCAGAGTGCCTATGACAGTATCTTGCGGAACGCCAGATGTCACTTCTGTCCTACTCTATGATTTACCGTCTGTCACTACGAACTGTGACCTCTCTGAGAGGAAATCACGAATCTAGTCACACAACTGAGACGATACCCCATATTCACGCAATTTGATTGATAGTCGCTTGTGAGGAAAAAGCTTCTGGAAATCTAGGAATATGAAATTGATCTGAGATCCCTTGTCGACAGCACTCATTACTTCATGGTAATAAAAAGCTAGCTGTGTTGCACAAGAACGACATTTTCTGAATCCGTATTGGTTATGTATCAATAAGTCATTTTCTTCATATTGTTCAAGTACAGCATATGCTCCAAAATCCTACTGCAAATTGGGGTCAGTGATACGGGTCTGTAATTCAGTGGGTTACTCCTATTTCCTATCTTGAACATTGGTGTGACCTGTGCTGATTTCCAGTCTTTAGGAACAGAACTTTCGTCAAGTGAGGTTGTATATGATTGCTAATAAAGACGCTATTGTGTCTGCATACTCTGAAAGGAACCTGATTGGTATATCATCTGGAGTGAAAGACTTCCCTTTCTTAAGAGATCTGAGTTGTTTCGCAACACCTAAGATATCTACTTTTATGTCACTCATGCTAACAGCTATTCTGGTTTCGAATTCTGGAATATTTACTTCATCTTCTTTCTTGAAGGAATTACGGAAAACTTTATTTATTAACTCCGCTTTAGTGGTACCATCAGCGGTAACATTTCCATCGCTTACGCGCAGTGACGGTATTGGCTTTATTTTCCACTGGCGTACTTTACATACGACCATAATCTCTTTGTATTTTCTTCCATATTTTGAGACAATTATTCGTTGCGGAAACTATTAAAAGCATCTCGCATTGACGTCCGCACTAAATTTCGAGCTTCCGTGGAACACTGGTTTATACACTGGTTATGTGGATTCTGACCAGTAACGAGACGACCAGTAACGAGACAATCAACCATCATAGATTGTGTTCAAACTGACCACCCACGGCAGTAATACACACTTCCATTATCGTATGGAACGACTGCTTCACTCGTGCCAACATTTCAGGGAGATGTCCGAGTAGGCTGCAGCAATACGTCGTTGTTTGTCATCGGGTGTAGTTGGCGTGTCCTTGTAGAAAAGCGTCTGTTTGCTTTCCCATCAGAAAAAGTCTACAGCTGACAAATCCGGGGAACGGAACAGAAAGGTATGAGCCCTTTGCGTCTAATCTAACGATTTAGAAACAGTTCGTGACGACAAGCTACAGTACATCGTGCACTGTGGGCTGGTCAGTCGTCATTTTGGTGCTACAGGTTCCTCCTAGTCTGTGGAGCAACATCTAGCATCCGTGGAGGATGGTCTTTTAGGAGGATGCGATACTTGTGCGTGTTCAGTGTTGCGTCTATGGAACGCGGGTTCACTATCCTACACAACACTTTAACGTTCTATGGTCTCTGACGTTCCACCTGAGGAAGTCAATGGGGATTGTCAACAGACTATCAGTGCATGTTTCTACGGATTATTGGCCATGATTGGTAAATATTCCTTCAACACTAAACAAGATATATGATACGTCTTAAATATCATGTCTTAAGGCCATTTACGGAAGTTAAGACGATTCTCATAATCGCTCCCATGCAGATCTTGATGGAGAGAGATGTGATAGGGATCGAATCTATGTCGATGTGTATGAAAGTTGCCTGACTCTTGACACATTCTCGTGCGATTACGCTAACTTGCGGTTGAACTGTAACAACAGCAAGAACATTAATTACCGCCTTTTCTGTCGGCACTTGTTTCCTTCTGTCACGTTGTCTAGATTCTACACTACCACTGTCACGTAACTATTTGAAGAGATTGATATACATGTGCACATTGTATGCAAACATAACAACATCGTACCTACCAACTACGCAGGTTGAATTGGACAAACAAGAGTCGGTATGAATCTTTTTAAGCATGGTATCTCGTAAGCGACACACATCAGAATCCTGCAAAAACAGGACTGACATTATCATTTACCCTGATTTTGTTTTGTTAATGACAATAGACATTGTTCGATGTAAAAAGTGTATGTCTGCCAAAAAATATACTTTCTAAATGTTATTACAATATACAATGTGTTTTTTGGCTAACAATACGAGCCCTTGACTACCAATCCATTCTGTGCAAAACCAAACATGAACAGCACTTTTTACTGAAAGACAATAATTGTACCGAAGCCACAGTAGTTCGTAATGGTCCCCTGGACATTACAAAAGTCGTTCCATTAATCCACCAGCGTGGTTGAGGCTGGTGCATTAGGGCGTGCTGCAATACATCTCTCCAACTTATCCCAAACGTGCTCGATGGGATTTAAGTCAGGGGAACGGGCAGGCCAATCCATTCGCCCACAATCCTCTTGTTACAAGTGCTCCACTATCTGTGCGGTTCGTTTCGATGGCGCATTCTCATCGATAAATATGAAGTCAGGGCCGAATGAATCTCTGAAAAGAGGCAGGCAGGGAAAGAGTACAGTGCCACAACATTGTTGACTGGTGAGTTTACCGTGTTCAAAGGTTTGTAGGTCAGTGCGTCCATGCAATATTCTACCTCCCCACACCATAACACTTAGACCCGCAAAAATTACCATATTCGATTATTTTCCTAGGTATACTGCTTATTCCCACCTCCCTCCTCATGTAGGTACGTCAAGTGTCACTACTCAGAACGCGTCTCCTCTCATCGGAGATGTGCGCGCGCCCCAATCCTTGTTGGTCCAGTCCCTACGCACTTGGCTCCATCGCGAGAGGTGCCGTCGATGTGCAGTTGTTAGCAGAACACAACGCACTGGTCGTCGGGAAAGGAGGTGACCCCCGTGCAGTCACTCTGCCATTGTGGAGCGTGATACTGGGTGCGTTGCAGTCCTGTTAAATGCGGGTGCAATTAACCCTCCAACTTGTGTAGGTCCATCTTTGCCTGTTGCATATGTAGCAGTCACGACCGACTGAGGTCGACCGTCTTCTCTCCTTCTGGAACTAATGAATGTGGTTCGGCCGGCCGGGTTGGCCGAGCGGTTGTAGGCGCTACAGTCTGGAACCGCGTGACGGCAACGGTCGCAGGTTCGAATCCTGCCTCGGGCACGGATGTGTGTGATGTCCTTAGGTTAGTTAGGTTTACGTAGTTCTAAGTTCTAGGGGACTGATGACCTCAGGAGTTAAGTCCCTCAGTGCTCAGAGCCATTTTTTGAATATGGTTCGGGATCCTCTCCGTGCACGTGAAACAATGCTGTCAGGAATACCATACTCCTAGACTCCACTAGACGCACTTTGTCCGTCTTCCAATTTCTAGATTATTCTTCCGCTTGTGAAGTTATGCACATGTGGTGTCCGGGCCATTTTGTTCAAATAGTTCAAATGGCACTAAGCACTATGGGAGTTAACATCCGAGGTCATCAGTCTCCTAGACCTAGAACTATTTAAACCTAACTAACCTAAGGATTTCACACATATCCATGCCCGAGGCAGGATTCGAACCTGCGACCGTAGCATCAGCGCGGTTCCGGACTGAAGCTCGTACAACCGCTCGACCACAGCGGCCGGTCGGCCATTTTGTAGTGAGGAACACCGCCACAGCGCACATAACTCCTCGCTGATTGGAACACGCTATCTTCTCCCGTTCCTTCAACAGTCTCGTGTTGTTGTGCCAGTCGCATTTGGCGCTATAGTCACAAAGTCCTCACGCCAAGTAATGTTCAGCTTTTTCTGCACGGCAGAGACCTTTGGCAACATGCTCTCACACTTTCACTTATTTCCAGAGAGTTGTTAATATGTTACGTTAGTTTATCTGTTATGTCCTCAAGTTTTGCTGAGCTGTATATACATGGGGGTGATACAGTTGCCCTTGCCGATAAGTTTTATGCAATCCACAACACCTTCATAGAGCACTTGCGAGATTTTCGTGTTTCTCACTCACTCTGCGCAAACTGTTAGCCTACACCCAAAACTTAAAGGCTCTTTTAGTTGGAAATTTAGTGAAGTTACATTTTGTACTGGGACATGTTTTCGCTGGATGTCACGGTTTTCGAGTTATTAAAAAAAAGCGTTTGAAAAACACTCTTGTATGTTTTTCTTGAATAGTTGTAAAATAACTCCCTGCAGCGAAAACGTGTCCCAGAACAGACTGATACCCTGAAGGACCAAAGGAAATGGTATAGGCATGCATATCCAAGTACACAGATACGTAAACAGTCAGAATACGGCGCTGCAGTCGACAAAGCCTATATAAGACAACAAGTGTCTGGCGCATTTGTTACATCGGTTACTGCTACTACAATGGCAGGTTATCAAGATTTAAGTGGGTTTGAACATGGTGTTATACTCAGCGCACGAATGAGGGACACAGCATCTCCGAGGTAGCGATGAAGTGGGGATGTTCCCGTACGACCATTTGACGAATGTACCGCGAATATCAGGAATCCGTTAAAACATCAAATCTCTGACATCACTGCCCCAGGAAAAATATCCTGCAAGAACGAGACCAACAGCGACACATGGGAACCGCTCAACGTGACAGAAGTTCAATCCTTCCGCAAATTGCTGCAGATTTCAATGCTGGGCCATCAATAAGTGTCAGAGTGCGAACCATTCAGCGAAACATCATCGATTTGGGCTCTCGGAGCCGAAGGCCCGTGTATCTTGTGTGTGCCTTGATGACTACACGACACAAAGCTTTACCACTCGCCTGCGCACGTCAACACCGACATTGGACTGTTGATGATTGGAAACATGTTGCTTGGTTGGCCGAGTCTCGTTTCAAATTGTATCAAGTCGATGGACGTTTACACGTATGGAGACAACATCATGAATCCATGGATTCTGTATGTCAGCGCGGGACTCTTCAAGCTGGTGGATGCTCTGTAGTGGCATGCGTCGTGCGCAGTTGATTATGGGAGCCATGATACGTCTAGATACCACTCTGACGGGTGACACGTACGTAAGCATTCTGCCTGATCACCTGCATCTATTCTTGTCCATTGTGCAATCCGACGGATTTGGGCAATTAAAGCAGGACAATGCGACATCCCGCAAGTACGTAATTGCTACAGAGTGCCTCAGGGAACACTCTTCTGAGTTTAAACACATCCGCTGCCACCAAACTCCCGAAACGTGAGCAGTACTTAGCGTATGTGGGATGCCTTGCAATGTGCTGTTCAGGAGAGATCTTCATCCTCTCGTACTCGTACGGGTTTATGGACAGCCATGCAGGATTCATGATGTGAGTTTCCTCCTGCACTACTTCAGACATTAGTAGAGTCCATGCCTTGTTGTGTTGCGCCACTGTTGCGTGCTCACGGGCGCCCTACACGATATTAGGATGGTGTTTCAGTTTCCTTGGCTCTTCAGTTTATATGGTGAGACCTATAGCAGCGATACAGTTGCTCTAAAATAGTATCCGAAAAATTTTATCAGGAAAGTATGTGATGAAACATAACGTAAAAATTGCTGTTGCTGATAGGGGACGTGCCTAGTACGTATAAAAAGATGAACAGACTGTAGCATCATACGTCCCAGCGCTGAAGACCACTCCTTCAACAAAAAGATGTCGCGGCAGTACAGCCAGAGGATTTGAATGAGATTATGGAGTCTACTTAGTTACAGTGCCCTATACTAGCGCCCCAATTGACCTGTGAAAGAAATACGTGCTCCGTAGGCAAAACTTCCACCGCTCAGAGACAAATGAAGCAGTGAAAAGCAGAAGTTATGCCGGAGGGCTGTAAAATCTGAAAAATGGAGGGAAGCTACGGAGGTTTCCTAGCATTGTTTTCAGCCCAGCGAGCAGGCAGAGAAGGTAATGAGATGCGGCCCGAGTAAATTGCCGGAGATCACGCTCGGTGGCGTACACGAGAGGAGAGTAGGCCTGGCTTCGGTCTTGGCACGCGTCCAGTCCTCCGGGAGGCGACGTCAGCGGGGGCGCCGCGGCGCTGACCTTGCGCGGTTTTCCTGCCGAACGGGCCCGCGCCTCTGCCTGCCTGGCGGGTGGGGTAGTTGCATTTGTGGAAAGCTGTGCCCGCGCCACTGGGGACGATGCATATTCATGTGCCACGCGGCAGCTGCCGCCCCGCCCGACACGGGAACCACCGCAGCCCGCGGCACAGTTTTGTTTCGCTACTGTCACACGGCCCCCTTCTCCTCGACAGTTTCATGTTTGCCAGCAGCTGGGAAGCAACTCCTATACATCGATCATTTTGGTTGTACCCGTCCGCACTACCGCTAAGAAAGGAATACTATCGTACTTTATGTTCGTAGGCACGAGAATGCGGAAGGCTATGGAAACCACTGCGTTAAAGACACGTAACGTGTATCCACAGGACATGTGGCCTGTAATTGAATAAGTGTCGTGATGATCTCTCTATTGGCAAAAGATTCTAGGATAGTCTCCCATTCGGATCTCCGGGAGGTGACTGCTAACGGCAAGATTATCATGAGAAAAAGATTGAATAATCAACGAAAGGATTACGTTCTACGAGTCATGGCGTGGAATGTCAGAAGCTTGAACGTGGTAGGAAAACTAGAAAATCTGGAAAGCGAAATGCAAAAGCTCAAGTAGGGGTCAGTGAAGTGAAGTGGAAAGAAAACAAGCATTTCTGGTCATATGAGTATAGGGTAATATCTACAGGAGCAGGAAATGGTATAACGGAAGTAGGATTCGTTATGAATAACAAGGTACGGGAGAGAGTGTGTTACTGTGAAGAGTTTAGTGACAGGGTTTTTCTTATCACAATCCACAGCAAACCAACACTGACAGCAATAGTTTAGGTATATATGCCGACGTCGCAAGCTGAAGATGAAGAGATAGAGAAAAATGTTTCAGGATGTTGAAAGGGTAATACAATGTATAAAGGTAGATGAAAATCTAATAGTCATGGAGGACTGGAATGCACTTGTAGGGGACGGAGTAGAAGAAAAGGTTACAGGACAATATGTTGGGACAAGTTAATGAGAGAGGAGAAAGACTAACTGAGTTCTGTAACAAGTTTCAGTTAGTAATAGCGAATACCCTGTTCAAGAATTACAAGAGGAGGAGGTATACTTGGAAAAAGCCGGGAGATACGGAATTATATCATAGTCAGTCAGAGATTCCGAAATCAATTACTGGATTGTAAGGTGTACCCAGGAACAGATATAGACTCAGATGACAATATAGTAGTGATGAAGAGTAGGCTGAAGTTTTAAGACATTAGTCAGGACGAATACGCAAACAAGTGGGATACGGAAGTACTAAGGAATGACAAGATACGGTGGAAGTTCTCTAAGGCTATAGATACAGCAACAAGGAATAGCTCAGTATGCAGTACAGTTAAAGAGGAATGGACATCTCTAAAAATGGCCATAACAGAAGTTGGTAAGATACAGAGAAGGTAACTGCGAAAAACCATGGGTATCGGAAGAAATACTTCAGCTGATCGATGAAGGGAGGAAGTAAAAAATGTTCCGGGAAACTCAGGAATATAGAAATACAAGTCGCTGAGGCATGAAATAAATAGGAAGTGCAGGGAAGCTAAAAAGACATGGCTGCATGAAAAGTGCGGACACATCGAAAAAGAAATGATCGTCGGAAGGACTGACTCAGCATACAGGAACGTCAAAACAACCTTCGGTGACATTAAAACCAAGGGTGGTAACATTGAGAGTGCAACGGGAATTCCACTGTTAAATGCAGGGGAGAGAGTGGATAGGTGGAAAGAATACACTGAAAGCCTCTGTGAAGGGGAAGATTTGTCTGATGTGACACAAGAAGAAACAGGAATCGATTTAGAAGAGATACGGGATCCACTATTAGAATCAGAATTTAAAGGAGCTTTGGAGGACACAAGATCAAATAAGGCAGCAGGAATAGATAACATTCCATCAGTGATTTCTAAAATCATTTAGGGAAGGGGAAACAAAACGACTATTCATGTTGGTGTGTAGAATGTTTGAGTCTGGCTACATACTATCTCACTTTCGATAAAGCATCATCCACACAATTCCGAAGACGGCAAGAGCTGACAAGTGAGAGGATTATCATACAATCAGCTTAACAGTTCATGCACATAAGAATCGAAAAGAAAATTGAGGACGGGTTAGATGACGATCAGTTTGGCTTCAGGAAAGGTAAGGGCACGAGAGAGGCAACTCTGACGTTACGGTTAATAATGGAAGCAAGACTAAGGAAAAATCAAGACCAGGGAAAAGCGTTCGACAACGTAAAATGATGCAAGATGTTCGAAATTCTGAAAAAATTAAGGGTAAGCTATAGGGAGAGACTAGTTATATACAATACGTACAACAGCCAAGAGTGGGCGACGAATAAACGAAGTGCTCATATTAAAAAGGGTGTAAGACAAGGATGTAGCCTTTCGCACCTACTGCTAAATCTGTACATCGAGGAAGCAATGACGGAAATAAAAAGGTTCAGTAGTGGAATTAAAATTCAAGGTGAAAAGATTCGCTGATGACACTGCTATCTTGAGGGAAACTGAAGAAGAATTACATGATTTGCTGAACGGCATGAACAGTCTAAAGTCTCCAGCGAACCGTAGTAAAGGACCATCGCTGACCAAGGGTACTAAATACAATTTCGCACATGGAATATCATCCATAGCATAGTAAAGAACAACTACGAATAGATTTCGAAAAATTGCGCAGCAATATGGACATATAGTGCATAAGAAAAACTACAGATATTCAAGAGAGGACATATCGCACTTGTTACAGAAACTGGTGTTTGAGGGTTTCAAGAATGCTCAACACAATTTAGGGATATGCAAGAGAGTGACCCACCAAGTTAGCACATCAAAGCGACATCGATTACAGTGATTTCAAGGCAAGCAGTAGATGGTTGCATAGTTTCCAACGGTGCTACAGAATATAAAGGCATAAGATAAAGAATATGGCTCCGCTCATAGCATAGTACTCAACTGTCAGAAAATATCAGGGCAGTGTCTCATCACGTGCCTCAGGTATACACTGAGCGCCAAGAAGAGCTAAATTGTGCATAATACATGTGATATGTTCGTACACTGCATTTAGGACTATACCAGTGTTTACAGACAGATTTGTGTAAGTGAACATTTGAAGAATCCCTCCCCATTTTCGTCAACAAAAAGTGTAAGACTTCCTTGAAAATTAGATGTGTATCTCGGTTAATTTAGCACTGACTTCAATTAACCGAAATACAGTCCAATAACAATCAGAAACGCAAGAGGAAGTAAAAATTTACGTTCAAACTCTGATGTGCTAGGAACATAGCCCAGAGGTAACAAAAATTTAAATTCACAAAACGAGAAACAGCTGAAACTGAAAAACATTGTTAATTACAAAACAATTCAATCATCTGTTACAAAACAGGCACATCACACCCCCACACCCGCGGCCTACATTGTGTAGTCTGGTTACACGTTAGTACACGTAACGTATAAAACAACAATCACAAAAAACAAGTATTTTAATAACCTCACAACCCGCTGCAAACACGGGAGCTGTAACAAACAATTACAACAGTTATATCTAGAGAATATTTTCATGGACCAGAAGAAGATTAACATTTCTTTAAAACCAAGTTTAAATAAAAGATACACGGCGTGAGTTAACGACGCCGCAAGAGCTATTCAGCAGTAATCTGCTTGTCAGAAGTGTAACTCTGGCAGTAGCCTTCCGGTAGCAAAAACTTTGTGGGCTGTTACTGCCATAAGCTAACGGGCCAATGGTTGGAAATTGAAGTAATTAACTAAGAGTATCACTTAATAAGCTCGACTTCGTTTAAGATAGCTTAGTAAAATTTAAATAAGTGAAAGATAGATTTAAAACAACTTTAACAATGAAACCCCTGTCTTCCAAATGCAGTCAGCACATCAGCTGATAAAGGAAACATAGGGAATTCACACAAAACTAGTAGTAGTCAGTGCTGTTGGCCATAGGGCAAAACATAATAACATAATTGTTGGACGGGCAATTATCGAAGTTTTATAGACTTGCAGTTGCTCACACTTATCATAGCGAAGTGGGGTTCACCTTTATTGATCCTCAGAGAATAACTTTCCAGCATCCAAATCGCTTTCCAGTGTGACACCAATTAAAGGCGTTTATCATCCACAGCACACCACATTTTGCGTGCCACACAATGCCGCCGCCAAGTGGGATTACAGTGACCAACTCAACTCGCAGCAACGTGGAGCTTCCTTCTTATCGAGTGCCGTATCTCCATGCAAGCCCGTACACTACGGGTTAACAACGCTTTACATTGAGAGGGCGCCCTTCCCCCAAAGTCATTCATCACCAGTACATGCTTCCCTGTCACTGCACCCCTAGAAACTCAACTTATGTCAAAGCCCATCAAAAAATAACAATTCAAAATACACCTTCCTCAAACACTGCATCATATTAAAAATTTCTACTGTAGTGATGTGAACGTGGGAAGGTGGGTGGTGAGATGATGCACATTGGCAGTACCACTTGATGCTCCAGAAAATATCGTCATACTGCTGCGTCCGATTGTAGCGTGTCCTCTAAGAAGAGCGTGTAAAATGTTTACCATGGATTTTAATTTTAGTTTAGGTATGATGAAGTTAGGGGAAGTTGGGATATAACAGGGTAGTTAAAGGGAAAGCTAGATAACAATGACAATTTTCATTGTTGGGACTTCAAATTTATTTCAGTCAGTGATAAACAAGGTATTAACAACGTGTATCAAGTATGAGGACTTATTTTTGATCATTTAAATTATATTTAATATGACTTAGCTGTGTGCAATATACGGTTATACCCCATACCTTGTGGAAAAAGAAAGCAAAATGTGGCACAAACGGGCAATGTTATTTTCTTCCGTCTGAGGCATGGGACATACAGATACCCATGGAAGTCATTTGCAGTCCACCCTGTACAGTCCTCATGGACAGACTTGTCACACTTTAAATACTTCACCCAATCATCTGATTTTCTTGTTGGTGAGTAGGTCTTTTTGCAAAGAAGACAAGGTGTTTCAATCTAATCTTCAGAAGAGCTGTTTGCCTCACACTACTCCTGACTCTTTTTTATGGTCTAGTGCCAGAATCCTTCAACAATTTCTTAACCTGTTGCTTTTTTTTTTTTTGCACTGAATTCATTTTTGCAGGGAGACTCTGTAATCACGGCGCATTTTCCTCTTTACCTGGTCGATGATGACCTCCCTTAACGAGAAACACTCAATGGCCATACAGTGTATAAAACTATATACTTCTTACTTCACAATATGGATCATATGTAACGAAGTCACGCGGTAACATTAGGTAGTTCCGGTTTTACCCCATTGCTTCTACTCAGTTTTACTGCAGCTGTACCTCATCTGTAAAATTCCTTCTGTACAGGAAGGAAAGTGAAGTATCCTTTAATAAGGAATAATAAAATAATTGTTCGTTGTGTTACCAGTTTAACTTGTAATACGACAGTATAAGTTCGTTACTAAACGCAAAATATCTTAAGGTTTGATATACAAAAACAGAAATCGAACATATTGTTTTGCTCAACAACAACGTGTCTGACACTGCAAAGCTTCATGGCGGTACTGAATTTGGCAGCTATCTCCATTTTCTAATGTCAAAAACTAATGTTACCAACTAATAAGTAGAAACAGAAACTATGTCTCAATGTGGAACTTACCACAATGTTGCCAGTTGTCAGCCACCAGGCTAGGCGCCAGCAGGAGAGTGTTGCATTGGACAGAAACAGAAAGGACACTGGCGACATGCCTCCCCCCCCCCCTCCCCCCTGCAAAGCGCATCGCCCAGCCACCTTCTTACTTGCACAACACTGTAGCTCCGGCCAGCTTGGCCCTCCCCTGGCACGCGCTCGTACTTCAGCTACCTCGGTCACACAGTGGTGTGCATACTGCCTATAGCTAGCTGAGCAATCTCCCGTTCTCCCCAGGTAGGGCCGCTAGTTCCAGCTACAGTTCCAACTACATTCTAGGTTGTGTAAGCTAACTGCCGCCTTTAGCAACGGTAATAAATGTCTCATTACGACCAAACGCGTTTCGCTTTATTTCAAAGCCTCTTCAAATGGTCACTGTAACAGTACGGTTTTTTTCTCGCACAATTTTGTTTGTTAAGATCGTTAAGAGTTCGCATGTTACTTACTACTATAGACAGTCTTGATTCGTTTTGTTACTTACCGTTTTTTGTTGTTAATTGCAGTTTTCTTCGTCTTCCAATTTTATATGTTGAGTTTTCGTACACAGCATGTCTTTTGGTTGTTTTGATGGTGGTGAAAGCGTCTGCTACGGCTCTGTGAGTGTTGATATTTTCCGACCAGAAAAAGAAAGAAGAAGGGAGAAATGTTTTTCCTATAAAGTACTTTCTTTGCCTCTCTTTTCCTGTAAAGTATCCTTTCTTATTATCAATCTTTAAGTGGCGTGATTGCCTTTGTTTCTGTGAGTGAGTGAGTGAGTGAGTGTGTGTGTGTGTGTGTGTGTGTGTGTCTGTGTGTGTGTTGTGTAGGGAGTTAACATGTTCTATCTCCTCTGTGCGTTGTTTATTGCTTTACTATGATACAACACTGGATGATGTAGGTTAGAGACATTGCCTAGTTTGTGATATTATTTTATGGTGTCTATGGAGGTTGTTCTTTCTCAACAATATGTTTTATTAGTTTAAACAGTATCTGTTGCTGATGTTTGATTATTGTATGTTTCTACTTTACTATTGCTTTTTGAATTTGAAAGTTTTCTTGTAGGAGCAGGAGATGTTTCTTGTTGCTGAATCTACATTTATGTGCTTTTCTATTGTGGCAGGTGGTGGTTTTCTTGCCTGAGGTTTTCTGCAAATGGTGAATGGTTGGTGCCATATTTTCATGCTATTTTGTGTTCAACATAAAAATAATAACAGATAAAATAAAATGTTTATGAACCCATAAGAAGAGAAGCCATAAATTTATGTAAACGCAGTCAACTTTATAGCATAGGATTCAGCTTAATCCTTAAGAAGGAGTATTCCATGAGGAAACTCTTCAGTTTCGATTTGAAAGCTCGTGGATTACTGCTAAGCAGTACACTGCACACCTTTCTGCACAAGAGGAAGTTCAAACCAAATGCACATTGGATTTCAGACTGAGTGAAAGCTGCTAATTCTTGGGAATAAACTGTTACTGTTAACAAGAAAAGAAAGTAAAAAAATGTAAATGGAGAGACCAATGTCGGAATACCCAGACAAGTGAACAGGTGTCGACCAGAGGTTCGCAAACTTGCACCACTTATTAGCCGAACAGCTCGTTTCTGAGCCAAAAATATCCTTTGAGAGTGGGAAGAAATACTCCAAAATATAATATCATACGACATAAGCCAATGCAAATAAGCAAATTAGACTACTTTCGTGTCAAGCTATCACTTACTTCAGATACAGTTCGAATAGTAAAAATGGCAGCATTAAGTCTTTGAACATCGTGGGATTCCACGAAAGTTTAACATCTATGTGAACACCTAGAAATTTGAACTGTTCAGTTTCACTAATCATATGCCCCTTCTATGAAATTAAAACGTCGGGTATTGTTGAATTGTGTGTTAGAAACTGTAAAAACTGAATCTTACTGTGATTTAGCGTTAGCGTATTTTCTACAAGCCATGAAATGATATCATGAACTGCACTATTTGAAACGGAGTCAATTTTGCACACGACATACTTTACTACCAAGCTAGTGTCATCAGCAAACAGAAATATTTTAGAATTACCTGTAATACTAGAGGGCATATCATTTATATAAATAAAGAACAGGAGTGCCCCAGTACCGATGTCTTGGGCACCCCCCGCCCCCATTTGACCACGCCCCACTCAGACCCGACATCACAGCCATTGCCAACACTGTGACCTTTTGCTGTCTGTTGTTGAAGTAAGAGGTGGACCAATTTTGAACTACTCCCCGTATTCCTTAATGGTCAGACGACTAGAGCAATATTTTGTGATCAACACAATCAAAAGCCTTAGTTAAATCAAAACATATGCCTAGCGTTCGAAACATTTTGTTTCATCAATCCAGTGCCTCACTGAGAAAAGATAACATAGCATTTTTAGTTGTTAAACCACTCCTAAAGTCGAACTGTACAACTGATAACAAATTACGCGAAGGAAAATGATCAATTATCCTTACATGCACAGCCTTTTCAATGACTTTAGCAAACACTGATGGCATAAAACTTGTCTGCATTATCCGTTTCTCGCTTTTCATACAGCAGCTTTACTAGTGAGAACTTTAATCATTCAGGAAACTGACCATTCTTAAAGGAAAAATTACAAATGTGGCTAAGTACAATGCTAACATGTGCAGCACAGTACTTTAATATTCTGCTAGGCACTCCATCATGTCGATGAGAGTCCTTAATCTTCAGTGATTTGATTACTACTCAATCTCCCCCTTCTATGTATCACAGACGAGTATATCAGACATCAATCTTGGAAAGGCATTTTCCAAGAGAGTTATAAGATTCACTGTAAAAACTAAGTTTTTTTTTTAATTCGCCAGAAATGCTCAGAAAATGATTGTTAAATACTGTACATATATCTTACTTATGAGAAACAGAAATAATTTTACTACGAACTGACTTTAAACACAGTCTGCATCAGATCATATGAGTTTAGATCTTCCAACATCCTTTTTCTTGCACAGTCACATACAAAATTAATAATGAAGTCACCACTTGTAACTCATTTTTCGTACTTCCGATAAAGTGAGTAGAAATGCTTTGAAGTCAGAATTAGGAGACCTATAAACTAGAACAACTAGAAGTTTAGTTTCACTAAATTCAACTGCCCATGTACAATATTCAAATACCTGTTTAGTGCAGTGCCGTGATACGTCTACGGACTCAAGTGGAATACTGTTTTTTTTTACGTACAAGGCCACTCCCCCACTCCGCGAAGACCTCCTTGAAAAACAGCCAGCTAATCTGTATCCTAACAGGGAAGCCTCTGAATTGTCAAATTATTTAAGTGGTGCTCCGGCATACCAATAATTTCAGAGTCAACAACTATAAGCAGTTCACTAACTTTCTCTCTAATACCTCTTATATTTTGATGCAATATGCTGATTCCTTCTCTACTTGGAAACATAACATCCTCTGAAGGTGAGCTCTTAGTTAGAGGGACTTCCTTTAAGCAGTTATCAGCTTACTTGTGTCTAAAAACGGTGCAGCTCTAACACCATCTACTACAGGAATTTTTCCATGACTGATCCAACCACTGCGCACTACACTGTCACCTATAAGCTTTGCAAACCTCCCCTTACCGTACCTATTGAGGTGCAGGCCATGCCTAGTGAAACCCGATCTGTTGATAGACTCAACTGACACCACTGCAATATGAGCCAGGCTCTCCGCCGTCAGTGCCGTCTCCAGTCCCATATCAACGCGCCTAGCAACAACATTAAGATAAGGCCGATCATTACGCTGAAACAGTTGCACGAAGTGTGCAAAAAATCAACACATACACGTGTAAGACGAAGAGAAATGCAAAAAAGAACAAAAAACCGTGAGTAACGAAAAGAATAAAAGTAAAGCTTGCGAACTGTTAATGATCACAACAAAGAAAATTGTAAGAGAAAAAACCATATTGATGCAGTGACCACTTGAAGATGCCTTAAAATAAAGCGAAACGCGTCCTGTCTTAATACTACTTTTATTAGAGTTGTAAGAGAAAAAACCATATTGATGCAGTGACCACTTGAAGATGCCTTAAAATAAAGCGAAACGCGTCCTGTCTTAATACTACTTTTATTAGAGTTGCTAAAAACGACAATTGCCCCACACAACTGCAACTGCGGAAAGAAGAGAACGGAAAACAAAGAAGGCAACATGTATATTATAAGAATTCATCTAACATAAGGCTTAAAGTATGTAATGTCGTAACCTCGAGTGATTTCAGGTGCCTTCGGAAAAATATACGACCAAGATGGGAATCGGGAGGGGGAGGGGGCAAATTTGAGCCCAGTGCTTCAACTACGAATACCGAACATTAAACACTGCACAGCCGAAGTCGAAAGTGAATCACAGAACGTTAGTTCTCGATTTAGTGGTAACTGATTCAGATCATGGTAGTGGAAGCAATTTTTATTTCTAGTGTATATCAAAGGCAATAGATCGACAGCTATTAATGATGATGCTATGCGCCAAAGTTAATAATTACACAGCTACCTAAGCCATGGCGGCAAAGGTTGGTTGGAGAAGAGAATTAAATTTAGCAGCCCCATTAATTTTGATTGTAGTGGAGAAAGTCATTCACTAACATTGATTATATCTTCTCTCTTCTATTGAAGTTACACTTACCTGGTACGGCCGATAGGAAAAAGAGAGAGATAGGGAGAACATCCAAAGAAGAATAACCTGTTTGTTTCATCACGGGATCATTCAGTCGTTGAGAGAGCGTTACAGAGATTCTCAACAAACTCCTGTGGTAGACTCTACAAGAGAGGCGCTGTGAGGTTTAATACTGAAATTTCGAGAGAGTGCTTTACGGGAAGCGTCGGACAACGTATCACTTCCTTCCATATACATAACGTGAAATGACTACGACGAAAAAATTCGATAAATTCGAGCTAATACAGAGGCTTACCGACAATCATTGTTACCCCTCTCATTCGCGAGTTTAACATGGCCGTCACACACCGTCAGCTGGCTTGCAGAATGTTGATGCAGATGTAGACAAGATTTGCATTACCACCAAGGCGACGCCAGTCCAAAAGACTTACAGCGACTGTCGAGCAGACGACGTTGCCAGATGCATTAAACATTAAAAAGAAAGTATTGAATTAAACTGTTCGCTGAAACACCCCAATGTATTTAGACTTGGGCACATTATGGGAAAGTGTTTCCATCCTTCGTGTACAATGACCCTTCTGCAGGTGGTGTTTTCGAGTTTTAAGTATATGTGTTGAGTGGTTTTGTAAATAGTGTGGTGTCTTTTTTGCTTTTTATGATGATGGGAGAAGGTTGAAACTCGAGCGAGTACATAGCGTTTCGAACAGCAGCAAGAGGCCTGAGCTTAAAGTCCCCTTCCGAAGAGCAGATCACAATCAACAGTCACCACGTATCATCCCGCTGTCGGTCAAATATAGTTGGAGAAAATATCATCCACCACAAGGAAAAGTCGAGTACCACCGCAAGCGTTTGTATTAGTGGATTCGGAGACGAGAACACAGGAACAGAAGTATATTTCTCATGGAAGTAAGTTCAATAGGGCAAATAACACATTGATATTGTAGCACCAACTTCTCCTTGTCCAATCTGTGTACTGTGTTGGAACATACCAGCAGTTCAACGAACGACTGTACCATTACGAAGTAACAGCGTGCACAGAAAGGTACGTGGTTTACGCCACAGTCGCAAAACATTCCTATCGCCTATTTGAGCAGTATCTAGATGAGGTGAAACACGGAAGAGAATGTAAAATAATGACAACAGCTGAGATGTCTTCTTTTATTCTTCCATCCGCGGCGCTTATAGCCTCCCACAAACCACGAGAAAGAGTCTTTATGCCCGGGTGAAGGAAACAGTTTCCTTTGAGGCAACTGAACAACCTCCCGTGGTCTCATAGTCAACGATGCTATACCACTCTTTTTACTCAAATCTTTGAGTGGAGCGAAACCGTGACCCCCCTACAAACTACCCCGATGGGTTTTTGGCCAAACGACAGGTAGGAAATGGAAAAATAGGGTATGAAATTGACCGGAGGGAAGTCTAGTTTTTCAAAAATAGAATCTAATGGCTTGACAGTAATCAGGGTAATTTAGGAAAATTAATTAGGGATTTGAGGGAAAACTGAAGTATTTCACGAACAGCTGCAGCAGTATATGAAGTGTCAAAGGTCCAGCTCTTCAATACCCATTTATTTTGCACTAAAATGGTTGCGTTGGTGTGATGTTTAACTGTTAACAAATGTTCGAGTGGAGCGAAAAAAAGACAACCTAGAAATTACACAAAAGATGACTGTCCGAATTTTCAAAGCCAAACGAAGAGAGGGAAACGGACAAATATGATATCGAACTGATCATAGTGGGTTCTGGTTTGGAAAAAAAAGGGGGATTTAATTGTTTGCATGTGATGACGGCTATTAAGAACGAGACCTGGCAATTTAAAAAAAACTGAAAAGCAAGTCAAATATTTTGTGAAATGATTTGCCTAAAAGTAATAAATGAAACAGATTAAGGATTTGAATACTGGTCTAAATAATTTATGATAAAAGTATCTCAATACATACATATCTTCTAGTGCTCTAAAAATCTCAGATTAACATCGAACTTTAATAACTCAATCGGCTTATTTGCTGTACATGATGTCAAACACCATTCAAAGGCACGTCGTATCTTTCCTTAATCTAATTTATTTCTTACTTTTAGATCAATCATTTCACGAAACACGTGATCTTTTCTTAATTTTTTTTCTTCTATGTTCTATTTGAATATGCCACGCCATCATCAGTTTCCTTTCAAACCCTAAAGTGGTTAGAACATTTGTAAACATAACCTTTACTAATGGCTTCTGTTTGATAGACTCGAAACAACGAGGCCTGCATTCACAATTTGAAATGAAACTTTTTCATAATAATTACACTAATTTCATACTTACCTCATTCAGTTGACCGCTGCAGGCAAGTTGGGTATATTCAAATATTTCACCAAGGCGAGAACGCAACAACATTTTCTCTTTCTGAAGGTGACTCTTTAATTAATCATTTTAGATATGTTGAAAACAAATGATATGCAAAGAACTGAAAAACGTAAATAAAAGCAGGATGTGAGCTAGAAGCAGTAGAGGAGTGTGTTGTACCAAGAGGACAGTGCATCTAGAAACATTTGACGTCTTTTGGTCGGTGTTTCAATCTAGTAACTGATTTTAGAACAACACGAAAGAATCCGCACTAGTGATCGACATCAGCAATTTCCGCCATTTTCTACAGTTTTTGTTGTGGTTGGATACGTGGCTCTGATTTGCGTAGTATTTGTAAATATTTCGTTTTTTACACATTTCTTCAGGTACAGAAGTTTAGGTAGACTGAAACGCTGTGTGCCATCGTCCTTGCCACAGCGGTAACACCAGTTCCCGTCTGATCACGGAAGTTAGGGGCTATCGGGCTTGGCTAGCACTAGGATGGGTAACCATCTGGGTCTGTCGAGCACTGTTAGCAAGTGGACTGCAATGAGCCCTTGTAAGGCCAACTGAGGAGCTACTTGGTTGAGAAGTAGAAGCTCCCGTCATCGTCATGAAAACTTACAACGGCCAAGAGAGTGGTGTGCTGAACACATGACCCCCCCCCCTCCTCCCCCATACAGACCAGTCATGATAGTCGGTCGGTACCCTTGGACCTTCCGAAGCCTATACGGACGGATTTAGTTAGTTGAAAACGCTGTGTTTTTTATAACTATCCGTGCCAGCAGTACGCTTGATTGACCGGCAACTCATCGGACAGGAAGGCATCGCAGGTATGCATACCTTCACGGCGTCACCTTCCAGGACTTATCAGCCGGTGAGCGTCATATTGCAACTAGTGGATGGCGGGGCAAGAACCACGTGAGGTCCTCCTCACTGAGGCTTTACTTCCCTCTGCCGAGTTACGAGCACAGAAACACATCCATAAGTATACCTTTGCGCACCTGCTATTTATAGCGGCGCAGCTCCACTCATCGGCTATTGAACTTCCGCCATCGCAGGTTGGTACGGGACTTCAGGTTCCACCACCACATTTTCAGTGAGCAATACAATAACGCCATTGAATCATAAGAGGGTCTTACTCCTTCACCAAGACAGTTAGACCCCTCTAAACCGATGACCCTGTACCACAATTTACCACGAAAAAGCCCTCGTCGGCAGCTCTCCGCCGGCGCTCCGGGGAAACTCATGTGTCGGCTATTCCTAGCCCTTCAATCAGGGCCCGTTTCAAACTTCTCCAGAGTCACCTAGCAGTAGAATCCTCAGCCATCTGCCACAACGTACATCTGTTTTCCTTCCTATAGGAAACTTTGTCGGATTTGTCTCTATGTCCCGTCATCTTCATTCACTTCGTTGTTTCGCGTACGAACATTGATAGAGGACAGAGAGTGTTTGGTATTAAGTTTTGTAAGAAGTAGTTTTTTGTTTTGTCAGTACTGTTGTGCTGTAGTGAACCTTTCTCTCGTTGATTTTGTCTCTTAGGCATTTCAATACGTAAAACATAGCAATTTGTAGACAGTTAAGCCGTACTACGTCGATCGTCCGTCACCTTGTACTTCGAAACAGAAGAAGATATTTTACCCCGCAATATTTAGTATTTTCAAATGAACTGCGTCTCTTTAACGTCTCGAAATTTGTATATATGTTAAAAATGGAACTTTGGTTTACTTTGCAGTGGCGTCTACAGGTATATCAACTCGTATTCAACTTTCTGGCAGATTAAAACTGTGTGCCGGGCCGAGACACGAACTCGGGACCTTTGCCTTTCGCGGTCAAGTGCTCTACCAACTGAGCTACCCAAGCACGACTCACGCCCCGTCCTCACAGCTTTACTTCTGCCAGTAGCTCGTCGCCTACCTTCCAAACTTTACAGAAGCTCTCCTGCAGTATCCTTTCTTTCAGGATTGCTAGTTCTGCAAGGTTCGCAGGAGGGTTTCTGTAAAGTTTGGAAGGTAGGAGACGAGATACTGGCAGAAGTAAAGCTTTGGGGACCGGGCGTGAGTCGTGCTTCGTTAGATGGTAGAGCACTTGCCCGCGAAAGGCAAAGGTCCCGAGTTCGAGTCTCGGTTGGTCACACAGTTTTAATCTGCCAGGAAGTTTCATATCAGCGCACACCCCGCTGCAGAGTGAAAATCTCATTCTGGGAACATCCCCCAAGCTGTGGCTAAGCCATGTCTCCGCAATATCCTTACTGTCAGGAGTGCTAGTTCTGCAAGGTTCGCAGGAGAGCTTCTGTAAAGTTTGGAAGGTAGGAGACGAGGTACTGGCAGAAGTAAAGCTGTGAGGAGGGGGCGTGAGTCATGCAAGGGACAGCACTTGCCCGCGAAAGGCAAAGGTCCCGAGTTCGAGTTTCGGTCGGGCACACAGTTTTAATCTGCCAGGAAGTTTCACATCAGCGCACACTCCGCTGCAGAGTGAAAATCTCATTCTGTGAACTCGTATTTACCTTGTAACTGGCTTTGATAATATTTATTCTTATTTGGATTTCACGTATTGATTATTGGTGTGTAGTAGAGTAGTAAAAGAAGAGATAGGCTATTAAATGCTGATTTTCTCGATTTCAACACTTAAGTTTCAGTTGAATATTTCCTGCTAGGTAGATGACCGTGTTGTACCTTGAAACATATCTTCGCATTTGGAAAAACCTTGATTTTTAGAGTATTTTTTTGGAATTTCAGAAAAAGACTGCAGCACTTAAAAGATGAACGCGATCATTTAAAAACGAAATAAAAATATATTCAACTTACCAATATAGAACACTCTCCCCTATTTTAAAGGACTATGTTGTACTTTGTAGAAATGAAGTTCCTAATGGATCATGAAGCGTCAGATATGTCGTTGCCTACAAAAGTAGAGGAAACTGAAGGCCATGATACCCCGACGGTAAGCAGAAATGTTTATTTTACCCGCAGCAGTTCTCAGAATTGACAAACGAGATCAGGTTAGCAGTCCGGGAAACGTGTTTATTGTTCTTGCAACAGTTGTCACAGCACAGACATCAGATCGTGTAAGCTTTCAGTCGGTGCTCAGTGAATAATTGTTTTATTTCGTTTTCAACAGTAGTTAGAGCACAAAAATACGTAGAAACAAGCACAGCTACGCAATAAAATATGCAGTTCGTTTGTTTGATTTGCAATTAGCCTTTGTGGTTTACGTATCCACGCTGCCATGAAAGGGCTCCTGGTCCACTTAAATGTTCACGGGAAGCCTCTCCCACTTGTTTCGCCATTTCTGTAGAATTTCAGCTTGTCTGTTACAAGGCAAGCGGCTAAAAACATGCCAGTTCCACATTGTCGAGCGGCGACATGTTTACTATGAAGGAAGAGCTCCGACTGACTCGTTCTTTGCTATGAAGGAAGAGCTTCGAACTGATGCGTCCTGGGCATACACATTGCTCACCAATACTGTGTCGTTCTCGGCCTCGCGCTTTCGCGCATTATATACACACAACATTACTTTGTTGACAATATCGAGCGAGTGAAGGGCCGCTTAGTGCCGTAGTGCTGTCAGGCCCATTGCGAGCAGTTCCGTTTGTGGTACGTCACCGTACAAACACATGCTTCCTCTTTACGATTGTCGGGTTTGTTCCTCTAAACACCGTGTATAGACCCACAAACCTTCGAAAGTGAACGATGTCGTTTCGTTACACTCTGTGTATTGACAACGGCTTAAGCTCCGAGAAGTTTTCAACACATCACAGGTAGAGCAATACAGCGAATAGAGAAGAAAATACCAACCAGCTGTCTGCTACAAATGGCTTTCGATAAGTAATGCAACACTGTTTTTTTTCAGATTTTATTCGGAATTTCAGTACAATGTACTATCCCCAACTCTTTTGGCTACAAAAACCTATTTTTAAACATAATCTTCGTTCAGTGTGACGGCTTTAAGCTACCTTACTGGAAAGGCCTGAGTGCCTGCATGGTACCACTCTACTGGTCGACGCTGCAACCACAATCTTGCTGCATCAGTGACCTCCACCATCATCGACATTCCGCTCCTCGTGGGGGGCATCCTTCGATGGCCCAAACGGATGGAAGTTGGAAAATGCGAGAGCAGCGCTGCTGGGTGATAGTGTTTTGTAGGTCCTCTCGGGTGCGCAGACTTGCGTCGTAATGGAAAAGGAGAAGTTCGTTTGTATTTGTGTGGCGATGAGCATGCTGAAGTATTTTCTTGAGTTTCCTCAGAGTAGCACAACAGACCTCCAAGTTGACGTTGCGCCATGATGGAGGTCATCCGACTGAATAAACACTTTAGAGTCCCACAATACCATCACCATGATTTTACGAGGGGGCGGATTGTACGAGGGTGCGCCTCAGAAGTTTCTTCGACGGAAAAGTGGTGTGGCGACGCTCTGTGGATTGTCATTTGTTTCCCGATTCTAAGTGATAAGCGAATGTTTCGTCACCTGTGACGATGTTCAATAAAAAATTGTCACGGTCAGCGTCGTACCGCGCAAGCCATCCTGCACATGATGGTCCTTCGTGCTCTTTATGGTCTGTTTCGTGGCGAGAAACCCAAAGGGCACACACCTTTGCACACCATTGAGAACCTCATCTGGTGGAGAGTGTGTCATTACTACCAACAGAGCCGGCCGGAGTGGCCGAGCGCTTCTAGGCGCTACAGTCTGGAACCGAGCGACCGCTACGGTCGCAGGTTCGAATCCTGCCTCGGGCATGGATGTGTGTGATATCCTTAGGTTAGTTAGGTTTAAGTAGTTCTAAGTTCTAGGGGAATGATGACCTCAGAAGTTAAGTCCCATAGTGTTCAGAGCCATTTGAACTACCAGCAGATAGGTCCAGTTAAGCAGCGAGGTGTTTCATTGTGATACGTTGATCATCTCCAATGAGTGTGTCTGCACATTTCAACACTGAGGCGTTTCACACCTGTGTGCGACAGACTGGTACGCGAGAATTCGGACAGGTTTGCGCGACCTTGTTGCGATGATGACAGACGCTTCGCCCAGCGACTCACCGTGCTTTTGTTTACTGCCAGAGCTCCTTTGCAAGCGCCGATGAACATCTGCAACAGTCTGATGTTCTGCCAAAAGAAATTGAATGAAAACTCTCTGTTTTGAACACACCTTCATTACAGGTGCCATTTTGAATGCTACGTACAGCAGCGCCACCTATCGAAACTTCATGAAGCGATACCGGCTAAAGGCGGGTATTACACTACGTCTCGCAACAAACCCAGCATTTTTTAGGCGAAATTGCCCGAAAAACAAACTTGTTGCATAGCTTACTGAACGGCCCTCCTAGTTCCCATCCTACGTAATACCATCGGCAGTAACAGAACGGCAGCACCCGTCTGCGTGGTGTTCCCCAGACTGAAATTCCGCGAAGGTTCTGTTCCATTCCTGTCTCTCGTGCTGCCCGAATGACACGTCAGCAAAACGACGACGCCGCGGTAGATGCCTGTCAAAACTAGCGCGCCATCCTGGCTTCTATTATCCTACTTCTCGCAAAATGAGGGCACACGGAATGGCGCGTCCGACGCACGGCAGCGCGCGACTTCTTATGCAGACGCTCTGTCACTCGGCCCCAACACAATCCCCTAATAAGGCAAGGTCGATACTGGGCTGGGTCGACTTGGCCGGCTGGGCAGGTGGCCTCGACAGTCGACACGCCACCGGCGCGCCCCGCGGGCTGCCGCACGCTATGCACCGCTCCTTGCCAATTACCTCCGGCCCAAGAAGAGTGACCTCGTAAACGGCGCATGGCTCACCCGCAACGCCAGCTGCCTTCCCGTTGTCTCGTCTCAGATTTCACGATCGCGTGCGCTAACGTGAGTGGAATTACATCTGGAAGGAGACTAAAGTGGCTATAAAGTTCAGTACATGTCGAGTCAACAGTTTCGCAGAACTACATGTTCAGGGAATGTGTATTCCTACGGCAGGTGTAGCAAAGCCCCTGCTGGAAGAAAGGAACTGACAAGATGTATTCATAGGAAGTTGATCAGCGTCGGTAGCTCCCGATGTTCTCATGTTCCTGCCTCTCTGCTTTAAGTGACTTAAATCTCGTCGATCCCATTCCAGCAGAGAAAAACACATGACAAACTAAGAAGTTCCAAAGGTGAGGTGTCCGCGAGTCTAACTGCTATGTAAACTACTGCGGTTTGATTTTAGGAACCAGAAATGATATTTTTAAAGGTATGAGGACTTCAACGCGTTGTACAGACGTATGAACACAGCTGAGCATACACACTGACGGAAAAAAATTCCAGTAATAAGAAGGAGTTGTGCGATGTTATCGAAAGTTGTTCGCACCAGTCACATTGTGCCTTTATCACCAATCAAAGCGAATTTGCATTAAATACATGCTGTGGCCGTTGTGAGCTTCAGTTACCTTTGATATTGGATGCAGTGGGTTGATGTTAGTCGAGAATGCCTTTAAGAAAATGAAGACGCCGCTATCAGCAGCTCATTCTCAACGAGGTCGTGTAATAGAGCTACGAGAAGCTGTATGTTCCTTCCGCGATACTGAAGATAAACTTAGCAGGAGTGTAGCCATTTCAATATTTGACGTATACTGTACTCCGTCTTCAGGCCACGAATGGCCTACCGGGACCATACGACCGCCGTGTCATCCTCAGTGGAGGATGCGGATAGGAGGGGCGTGGGGTCAGCACACCGCTCTCCCGGTCGTTAATGGTATTCTTGACCGAAGCCGCTACTATTCGGTCGAGTAGCTCCTCAATTGGCATCACGAGGCTGAGTGCACCCTGAAAAATGGCAACAGCGCATGGCGGCTGGATGGTCACCCATCCAAGTGCCGGCCACACCCAACAGCGCTTAACTTCGGTGATTTCACGGGAACCGGTATATCCACTGCGGCAAGGCCGTTGCCTTTGACGTATAGTGTACAGAAAAATAGTCCAGTTACAATTTGAATTACTAAACATGGTAGCTGGCAGCGTTGGTCACGGGAAGGTACGTGCCCCCATTGCACTACCAACACAGAAGACCGTCGGCTTCGGAGTATCGCTGTGGTACATAGAACTGTTTCTGCAGCTGCAGTTCGAGTAGCAGTTGGCACCACAGGGACACAACGAACGGTTACAAATCCTTTACTTCAAGGACAGCTCAGAGCCAGACACTCTCGAACGAGCATTCCATTAGCCCCGAACAACAGCCGTTTGCGACTTCATTGGAGTCTAGCGACAGCTCATTGGAGAGCAGAGTAGAGGTCAGTCTGTTGATTCGACCCGTTGTGCTGCCACTCGTAAATAGTATTCCAGAGAGTGTTTTTCAACAGGATAACGTTCGCCTACATGCTGCTATTGCCACCCAACATGCTCTACAGAATGTCAACATGTTGTCTTGGTCTACTCGATCACCAGACACGACAGTCGAGCAGGTATCGGATATCATCGGAATACATCCACACCCGTCATTATCCGTCCCTGAGTTTATCGACAAACTGCAACAGGCATGGAATTACATCCCAGAAAATTATATCCAACTCCTGTACGGCATGCTTTAATGCAACTTTCTGGCGCGTACACCGCTTATTAATACCCCAGCATTCCAGCTTTCGAATGCCTTTCCCACGCTTATGTTAATCTGCGATCTTGCGACGTTAATCGCTTAAATGTGTTACCTAATCAAATGTATTCTTGAAATTTCATTACTCTACATAAATTATTTCTTGGTGTTTGAATTTTTCCGTCAGTGCATTTATAGGAGAGGAAGTATTCGCGGTTTGGAAAATTCGTTTTGTTTAACGGGATCGGATGAGGCTAGGGATGAATGAAGGGAGGTCAGCAGCGTTCCACATCGTTTAATGTGTGCCGCTGCAACTTCATCCCCTGTGCCAACCTCTAGAACTCGGTGTAGCACTTACAATTAATTATCTTAGATTATTTATTGTATACGTTCCAGTTTTTTTTTCTTTCTCACGTGCTGCCTTCCTGCTAGTGCCATGGAAATTTTACTATGTGTTTTAACATATTGCACTATCATCCTATCCCTTCTAGCAGTCATTGTGGCCCAAATATTACCTTAAATACTACGGTTGATGGTGTTTCTATCCGAATCCATCTAAGATTCTCGTTTGTGCTCTTTACCCAAACAGTAAGGTCACCAATAAACAACTGCAGCTGTTATTTAATCGACAGAGAGTGACACACAACTTCCGTCCTAAATATATGGTCTTTCCTCTGGATTGGTCCTTAACCTAGAAAGAACTTCGACATGTTCGTCAGAAACTAATGACACGAATTGACGTTTGTTAGAAAATTGGCTAATATTTCTTGTTGTTCAGATGCATCTACACTGCGAACAGCAACAGCGTCAAAGTCTTCACCGCTGCAGAATACTGCGCTCCGGTATGGCAAGTATGTCAAAATACCAATAAGGTACACGTGCAGCTCCATGAAACCATGAGTCAAACCATCGGAACACTACGATTTACCGTGATGCCGTGATTCTCGGTCATCAATAAGCTCGGCCAAAGCTAAGACAACAAAATACAGCTATAAAAGAATGGGGAAAATACTACAGATAGACCAGGAAAAAATTTACGTATTAATATGTAGCAATGAATTTACCAAATATACGCTTGAAATAACGGATGCCGATATGGAGCAACAGCTATGTAAGAGGGTAGGAAAGCTTTCACTTAATACACTCCTGGAAAAAGGACTGGGAGAACCCAGTAAACATCTGATCCCTCAAAAGCGCTGAATGGGTTCAACGCCCCAAGAAAAGATGCGACTAGACTCAACGGTATCAGAAGCGTCCATACAAAATTCAAGGCCACGGTTTATAAATGGAATTGTAGTCAGTTCAAGTTGTGACTGTGGAGCACCTCAGCAGACTCTGGAACATAACATAAAAATGTGGCCTCTACGAAAATATGGCGAATCAGCTGAGGACGCTATAGAAGCCTCACCTCATGCTATAAAGTGGACATCGATCGAACAACTAGTCTCGCATGCTACATATGTTAATGCTTTGATTTTATTATGTTAAGCTTATTATTTGCTATATGTTCTCATATTTGTGTTGCACTTTTGAGTTCTGCCTTATTATTGTATTTATATTCGCACATGTGTTGCTGTAGACCACCGGATACATAGATAAATAAATAAATGCAGAGCGTCTCCACATCTTTTTTAATTCTCAGCATACTTATGTAACACCACATCTCAAACGTTCCGATTCTCTTCTTTCCTTGTTTTCGCACAGTCCGTGATTTACTTGTATCCAAAGGTGCGCTTTAGTCATACATTCTCAGAAGTTCATTCCTAAAATTAATATGGATGTTTTATATTAGTAGGGATACCGTCTTTGCATGTGCTCAAACGGCTCAAATGGCTCTAAGCACTATGGGACTTAACATCTGATGTCATCAGTTTCCTAGACTTAGAACTATTTAAACCTAACTAACCTAAGGACATCACATACATCTATGCTCGAGGCGGGATTCAAACCTCTCCGACCGTAGCAGCCACGTGGTTCCGGGCTGAAGCGCCTAGAACCGCTCGACCACAGGGGACGGCTTTGCATGTGCTATTCTGTTTCTTATTTCCTACTCGTTGCGCTTCTTATGCGTTATTTTGCTACCAAGGTAACAGAACTTCATTTTGTGTCGAACGTGCTTCCCAAATTTCAATGTTAAGTTTATCAGTAATCTCATTTCTGCCATTCTCCACTACTTTGGTTTTCCTCTGTCTAGGTTCTCACTATGTTCTTTATTCATTAGGTCGTTCATTTCATTCAAAAGATCCTGTAATTCTTCCTTACTTTGACTGTGGATAGGCAAATCATCAGCGAATATAACCCTCGATAAGCCTTTACCCTAAATTTGAAACCCACTCCTGAACCTTTATTTCCATCATTGATTGTTCGATGTACAGATTGAACAGCAGGGTAGAATGAATGAATTATTGGCTTACATCGTTATTAATTCCACCATTTATCTCTTGGTCTTCCATTTTTGACGTTTCTTCTTGGTTCTTGTACATATTGTACATTAGGTGTGTATAATATCTACAATATTTTTTCATCTAATTTCAGTTTTGCTCCAGTTTACCTCATCGACGCTTTTACGAGTACGACAAAAACTATGAAGACGTATTGTCTGCATTATCAAACGTAATGCCAGAATTCCGCTTCTGTTCCTGTTACTTCTCTTAAAGCCAAACTGATCGTTATCAAGCAGGTCGTCATAACTGGGACCATCCACACTGCCGTCTATAATTACGGTAGTAATGCCGCAGTCAGAGGACGACATAGCAGTCGATGTCGCGAGGCCTTCAGGATCTTACTGAGGAGTTTAACTTATTTCGTGGTACTTGTCTCTGTAGTGGCTTCTGATGTATTTATATGTACTGACAGTATTGCAGGTGTTCCTATTTAGTGATAGGTATATAACTTTAACAGCGCGTCTAGTAAAGTATACTTACACATACATCTTCATGTTTTCGCTGTCTAAGCTTACACGCTACTTAACCTAAATTGTCCTAAGGACAAACACACACATCCATGCCCGAGGGAGGACTCGAACCTCAGCCGGGACCAGCCGCACTGTCCATGACTGCAGCGCCAAAGACCACTCGGCTAATCCCGCGCGGCAGAGTGAAACATGGCGGCGGTTCGGTGATGAGTTGGGCAACCATATCATAGTATTCCATGGATCCCATGACTGTTCTGCAAGGTCACATTAGTTCCAAGGATTATGTTATCATTTCGGCTAATCAGGACCTTCCCAGGGTACAACGTTTATTCCTCGGTGGTGTGATACTGTGTTCTAAGACGACAGGATCACTTTTCGCACTGCTGGAATCCTCCAAGGCTGGCTTTCTGAACAGAAGGGCGCGTCTTCCCTGACCACCGTAGTTACCAGATCTCAGTATTACTGGCCCATTGTGGTCTACTGTGGAGAGAAGCATGCATCACAGCTACTGAAAGGTGTGACGTATATGGTGAGGTGGAAGCCTCTGTTGGAAACGCTGTTAACTGGCAAGAATAGCTTTTATTGGCTTCAGTACGCCACTCTCTCCGTTTCCCTGTCCAGTGCGGATGTACGGGCCGAGGCTACTGTCCTGGCTGCCGAGCCAGCGCGCTGCAATGCTGACGAAAGATCCGTGGAAGGCCGGCAACCGTTAAGGCCGGTTCCCACTAGGGCTGCCGCGCGTCAAAACCGCGCGGCAGTGGCGTTATTGCCATCGAATTGTCAATTAAATGTAATATATCACGTTTTATCCAACGACTTCTACTGAACCTTTCTGCCGCCGGTGTGGCCACTTCAGTCTGGAACTGCGCAACCGCTACGGTAGCAGGTTCGAATCCTGCCTCGGGCATGAGTGTGTGTGATGTCCTTAGGTTAGTTAGGTTTAAGTAGTTCTAAGTTCTAGGGGACTGATGACCTCAGATGTTAAGTCCCATAGTGCTCAGAGCCATTTGAACCATTTTTTGTACCTTTTTCCCATTCACATACTCTGCTGTATTCACCACTTCTTGTCTCAAAGATATCCATCCGTATTCTAGCGGATTCCTTCCTCTGTTTCAGACAGTCGTTTCATTACGGTAACTTTAAGATTATCGAAAAAGTGTGGGTCTTGACTTATTCAAGTTCCATTATTTGCTACCGCTTACTGTCTCAGTTGTAGACTGCAGCTCGTAACCAACAAATTATAATCGGTTTGCGTCTGCACCAGGAAATGTCTTACAATTTAAGATATGGTTTCGACAACTCTGTTCCAAATATGTATGATTCTTTCATCATTCTTACGTAAGGTGCTGGTGATGATTACATTATGCGAAATTCTATCAGGTGGCTTCCACTTTCATCCCCCCAAGCCTTTGTGTTCTTACTGTTTCTCTGTACCTGCTGCCATGTCACATTTTAAATTTTTGGGGGCCTCTGATCACTATGATACAATTTCTGAGGTCCATGCCCGATGTAGGATTCGAACCTGCGACGGTAGCGGTGCGCGGTTCCAGACTCTAGCGCCTAGAACCGCTCGGCCACCCTGGGCGGCTTTAAATTTTTGTCTCGGTTAACTATCTCAATGGCAACGGCCTTGCCGCAGTGGATACACCGGTTACCGCGAGATTACCGAAGTTAAGCACTGTCGGGTGTGGTCGGCACTTGCATGGGTGACCATTCAGCCGCCATGCGCTGTTGCCATTTTTCGGGGTGCACTCAGCCTTGTGATGTCAATTGATGAGCTACTCGCCCGAACAGTAGTGGCTCCGGTCAAAGAAAACCATCATAACGACCGGGAGATCGGTGTGCTGACCACACGCCCCTCCTATCCTCAGCTTGAGGATGATACGGCGGTCAGATGGTCCCGATGGACCACTTGTGGCCTGAAGACGGAGTGTGCTTTAACTATCTGAATAATCTCTTTTATTGTACATTGTTTCAATGTGTTAGGAGATAGTGAACAATTTTGAACGGTAGTCATGAAATCTGTTTATTGTGAAATGAGAAAAGATGAATAACGAAATATGTGAAACAGTACATTGTACAGAAAATGAAAAATTGTTATGTCTTCACCCAACTTCGTCTTTGCTTCATGTAGGTGTAAGATATATTTAATCAAACGCACCGGGCGTTTCAGTGGGTCCCGCCCCGTACCTCAGCGGCTGTCCGTCATTGGCTACCGCTAGCGCCTGCCGGTTCCAGATGGGAACGCCAATTCCGCGATCCGCCGCGTCAAAGCGGAAAACGCTTGCCGCTGCCGCTGCCGTTGCCGCACGCCGCGTTGCCGCGCTGTAGTGGGAACCGGCCTTTAGGGGCCGCTGTCATTGACGTCAGCGGTGCACTACTGCCCTAGGCCACACGGCACGTCGCTCCGCTCACGTCACCGCAATAGGCAAGAAGATGGTCGTTTGTGGGCTGCCACTGGCTGCCGCCCTAGCAGGACCAGATGGCAGCTAGCACTATGCCATTATTCCCACTAGGAATTCAGACTTATAATTTCTGCTCAGATACTTGGTAGCGGCACTACACCACACACGTCAGTCATCGTTACGAGAATTTGCCAGTCTTTTGCGAGGTAGAGTGGTATAAGATTTCCTTGAAAACCATATACAGCATGCATTTATCCATTCTGAGACGAATTCCGCCAGCTTTATTACACCGTATTAGGCATGATATTGTGTTGTGTCTCTGGTGCTTCCTTTTTCTTGTTCATCCGCAGTATCTATGGAGAGTTAAAAGTAGAAACATAGATCCTATGTAGCACTCGCCTGACTGTCGCCAGGTACGAGGACAGGCAGCGGCTGGAGATGAGCCAGAAGAAACAGAGAGCACACTGCTGACGTAACAGCCTTGAGGAAATTTTATCACCGCCCTGGTGACCGAGCGGTTCTAGGCGCTTCAGTCTGGAACCGCGCGACCGCTACTGTCGCTGGTTCGAATCCCGCCTCCGGCATAGAAGTGTGTAATGTCCTTAGGTTAGTTAGGATTAAGTAGTTCTAAGTTCTAGGGGACTGATGACCTCAGAAGTTAAGTCCCATAGTGCTCAGAACCCTTTGAACCATTTTTGAAATTTTATCGTTGGAAGATCAACAAACTCTTCTGTCGGTTTAAAATCAGCTCCACCCCACTACGTGTTTGTTGAGAGGAAGAAGATCCAAACCCTATGCGAGTATTCCTACAATGCCCTCAGTATAGTGATCACACTGACATCCTTGCAAGTAAGCTACGGGCTCTTGGTAGGCAGATGCCGAGCAGTCACCATACCTTGTTAGCATCCAATGATATAACAACATATACACCACCGTATGAGTTCACAAACGGCGCCAACATCAACATGTAGCGCCCTGTACTGTTAATCTAATGCTGTTGGTAATTAGAATGGCAGGGGTCGACCAATGCTCATTAACTGACTCTATTCCCATGTGCTGCTCAGCAGGATAAGGAGCGCTCACCCTCTAAATGTATGTACCTCCCACATGTATGTGACTCAGAACTGATGGTTCTTGTGTGGTGTTGTCGCGTTCTGTCTCAATGGTACGTATAGACATGCACAGTTATTCAATTCTGTAACTGCAGCTTTTAAAATAATTCTTACTGGAGACACATAATAACACTTTTCTGTTAAAGCGTTTATCCATTACGAATGTGGAACACAGCGACTATAATATGGAAATGTTTTAGGAAAATATTGACACCTTAGCTGTCCCAAAATACAATTTACAGTATAACATGAAACTCAATCTGGAATCAACTTTCCTGACCTGAACATAACACACCACAAGAACAAACATAAATTCCAAACAGACAAGAAACCTGCCACATCCGATGTCACAATTAACAATACGTTCTGCCACCCAAATCAGCACAAACTAGCTTTCTTTAAATCAACACTCAACCGAACAAACAAAATTCAAGACGAACCTACTATAAAAATTATTGAAATAAATATTTTTAAAACCATATCATCAAACAATACTTATGATCCAACCGTAGCCGATAAATTGGATGACAAAATTATATCCAATAAAACAACATCAACAAGCCAGCCCTCAGCAGCAGAAGAAACCAAACATGACTGTATGCCTCTTGTCAGTAACATCCCGTACAAACTTGCTAAGCTGTTCAAAACACATAGTGTTAAAATACGTTTCCACACGAACAATAAAATATAAAACAGCCCACAACACTAAATGAGCCATCTCACCCTTTCACAACACTGGCATATATAAATTATCATGTGATTGTTGCTCTTGCTATTACATAAGGCAAACAGGAAGAGGCTTCAAAGCAAGATACAAGGAGAACACTGATGCACTGTGCCTATACAACTTAAATAGTTCTTCCTATGCCATCCATCTCGCAGAAAATAAACATTCCATTACAGACATAAAAAGCCAACCTCCACATCCTGCACACTGTAGACGAGAGAATAAAGATGGAGCTTCTTGAATAATTAGATATGTCAACCCACAAACGTAAATCACCCACCACCATTTTTAAATGAACAGATAGCAAATAACAACTTCTTCCAGAATTTTAAAGATTGTTTAAGCTTGAAGAACTAAACCGCCATTCAGAAACAACACACACACCCACCCACACACACACACACACACACACACACACACACACACACACACACACACACACATACACATACACACACGAACACACAGAAACACACACCCTCATGCTTCTCATTTTCCCTACCCCCATCTTACCACTCCCTAACAAATTCCTACATTACTTATTAATTTTAAATTAACCACTAACCTGCTAATCTCAGATGTCGTATGCCCAGTTCAGCCAACATATCGAGCAAGAAAATAGCTGTTAAAAATAGTCCCATCACCAGTACTCTTAAGTGTAATAGAAAAATCATCGAAAAATCTAGTTTTATAACCTTGTAAATTGCTTTGACATTTAGACTTCCTGTAAGAAAGTGAAGTTAATTTGGCAAATGTATTCCCCGTAAGTAAGATAAAACCTTCATTACTGTGAGTTTTAACCAACATCCACTTCTGGTTCAACACGTAATCTTTGAGCCTGTAGTTTAATCACACTCTTTGATGTGTTTACAATTTGTGAAACATGGAAGTTTGTGCCTCTGGCAAAGTCTTTTAATTGTAGCGTGTGAAAGTAATTCGGAAACTTGAATAATGTTTCCCTGAGTGCTACACATAACAATATATATCTGCAGAATCTATTAACTGTAAGTAACTCCTTGAAGTGCAACTTATATTGTAAATATTTATTGCAACTGTACCATATGCACCCCTTATCTGCGGTCGTTTTCTGTCTTGCCACAGATACATAACAAGCCTGACAAAGCTACAACGAAAAAGCACTGAATGTATGTATGTAGCATCTGATTATGGGCTGCTAGGCAGCTCGAAACCGGTCATGGCATACTGAGGTCATCATTTTAAAAAGGCAACCGGTTGTGATAGTTTCTGAAATCATTTTACAATTAATTTAGATATGTAATCAGTAATTGGGATTGTATAGGGATTATCCCAAATTTGTACCAATGGCGATTTATCTTTTCTTATTGTGTTATCAATGAGATTTTTACACCACATAACGTCCTGTGTTACAGTTTCGTCTTGTTTATTCTTTTCAGAATACTGTGATTATGAGACTTGTTTTAGGTCGGAACCAGATCTTTGTTAAACCTAGGTAACTTCATACCAAGGTACGACTTAAACTGATGCCTACTCTGAATTGTCACAACAAACTGCAGTATACCACTTGCAGTGTTAGGATAGCTGTATGGGCACGTCCCGAAAACCAATAAATTAAATTTAAAAAAAGATATTTTCGAGCCTTCTTTGCTCAGAACGCATCACGCACCGTCCTCCTTATTTGCTCACCTGTATAGGAGCGGCGCATATGTTATTGTCAACCGTATTTGCGGAATATAACGTTGTTCGAGAGCCCGGCAGCGTGCAGACACCTGAATGCGGTCGCTTGTGGTTCTGGAGACTAGCGTTCGAGAATGCCGTTAAAGTTACGCCACCAAAATTTCTGAGAAAATTAGCTGCACTTTTATTGACGCATACACTTCAGGTGTGTTATTATTGCAGATGAGATACTACACTGTTGAAAATTAAAACATAAAACTAAACATATACTTTCCATCTGGTAAAGAAATTAAGAAATTCTCAAAATTGGACTAAAATCCGTAACACGAAAGACGTTGCTGCTGATAACATTAAGAGTGAGTCTAAGGGATGTAGCGAAGTTCAAGTTCTTCTGATGCCTGTATTCTGACAGAAATGAGAAGTCTTCATCAAATACTAGTTGAAGAGACGGAAGAAATGAAAGACAATAAACGTTTTAAGCATATGTAAACACAATTATTAGCAGTCATTTATTTCACCATCGACTAGCAAGCTTGAAAAACTACCGTCGATAATGTTGTGTTATTTCTGACGTTGCACGGAATTGACAAGTGCGGAATTTAGTGAAGAAAGTCACCAGTCCGATATATCAGAGACCAAACTTCTCAAGCAAGCACGCAAACAACACTCCTTTTGCGAGGGGGAAAAAATAAAGCAAGAGTGAAAAGAAAGGTAGTTGGCGAGATACAATAGTGACAGTCGATAATACAGTTCTGCGCCAAGTGCTCTCTTTGAATCGCGTGGGACGCTAAATCAATTGCGGTAACGATGTTTGTAGAAGAGCGTTACAGAAATAAAAGGCGGAACAAACAAATCATTTTATGTGAAGAAACAGACAGGTGGGTCGCCTGATGAAGGATAATTATTCTGTGTAAAGAAAAGAGAACTATACAAATAATGAAGGGGAAATAACAAGCAGATGTAAGTTCAAAGTTACAATGCCTGTCTAAGAAGTTCCACCTACTGTCTCTAGCACGGGTAAAAACGTGAATGAAAAGAGAGTTCTTCACCGTACAATAAACATAAATAACACAACTCCGAGAATTAACAGGTTATATAACATCTCACGACAAATACATAAGTAATCTCTAGGCAGACTGCAGTTTTGTCAAAGAAAAACTATGAAAAACAAGAAATGTATCACTCGAAGTAATGAATTACGTACAAACAGTAAAACCTACAGCCAACATAAAGTAGAACGAACAGGAATAAAATCAGTCTATGAAAGACCTTTATGAGGCTATCAGCCATAGGTGACCAATAAAAACCTGTACATCTTATGCACGGCAAGTAAGAAAACCATTCTCGGACAAAGACTCAAACCCACGTCTCACTACAGTAAATAAATAGAACACTACTAGCAGCCAGAGGATACGCAGCCGACTGTAAAACAGTAGATAGTCATCTACGCGACAAGCGCAAAACAACGAATATACATATAATAGGTTCCAGAGGTGTCGAAGGGGTCACACACTGAATAATCATATTCACTCATGATCAAACCTCGCTATGAATAGCTAGGCGACCCAAGATAACCCTACGTCATTCCTGGCTGGCGAAAGAACGAAACGGCCCCATATCTTAGTTAGGCCACACACGGAACATTAGAAACTAATATCGCATTCGACCAGCAAAATACATAATGTATAACAAGATAACGACAAAGTATTGCACAGGTCTATGGCGAAACCTGTTGTTATGGACAATATATACAGAAATATGTCTGACACGACTAATCCCACCATCTGTCACACACATTACAATGTCTATAGACACCGAATCAGAAAACATGTCAGATCATAAAAGTAGGATGACAGCGTACCGAGACCGCAATGGCAATCTTATACCTGCCTCCGAAAGCGAATGCAACATATACAGTAATACGACGTCCGTAGCTAAATCGCTCCTAAATGTACTGATAGAGAGTAAGAACCAAGAACAGCCAAAATAACCAAACATGCAATACTGTGTCATTACAAAACTGATACACACCATCACCGTACGTAATGATAGGACAAGTTCGAAAACATGTCTACTTGGAATGGAGACATATCAAACGGTAACACTTCACATGTCTCGTGAACGTAACTATTGATAATCTCAGTGACATAGTTGGAAGCTTTAGCACCCACAACATAATATAACAATTGTGCTGCACACATATTTACGACTGTCTGTAGTATTGCAGAGTGACTAAAAACAAGTCACCCATATATGCTAATAGTGGTCCTCTAACCAATTGTACACAATGCCATAAAAGCGAGTAAAGACCTAAATCCGAGATAACAATGTATGCACCTTATTCTTATAAGGAGCCCCAGCACATCGTGGTATGAGCTTTCTCTCGGTAGTTTACAGCCTATACCTACAGAATGTCCATCCAAGGGCAAGTGCTGTCAGTCATGTGTCATGTAGATGCTATGAGCATTTGCCAAAGTTGGTGGTGGAAAGTTCCTTTGGACCAAACTGCAAAGGTCGCTAGGCTTACACGCTACTTAATGTAACTTAAAATAACTTACGCTAAGGACAACACACACACACACACACACACACACACACACACACACACACACACATATTCGAGGGAGGACTCGAACCTTCTGCCGGCCGGAGTGGCCGAGCGGTTCAGTGGCTACAGTTTGGAATTGCGCGACCGCTACGGTCGCAGGTTCGAATCCTACCTTGGGCATGGATGCGTGTGATGTCAGTTCAAGGGGACTGATGGCCTCAGCAGTTAAGTTCCATAATGCTCAGAGCCATTTTTTGTTTTTCGAACCTTCGACGGGGGAGCCGCGCGAACCGTGGCTAGGCGCTTCAGACCGCGAAGCTATCCCGCGCGGCGCTGAAATTGACTATGATTCTCACTGGATCTGTGATTTTCGATTCTACCAACTTATACGCCAGAGAAGAACGTCGCTCGGATTTGGTGGAAGGCGGCCCTGGAACTTAATCTGCTATTTGCGGCTACAGAATGGGATTACTATGCCTTAGTTATCGGCGCTTGTTGAAGTTATTTGGTGAGTGCTTTAGCGTGCAGACTGTGCAACAGCTGTTCGGAGCTATCCGCCGTGCCGTAGACTTCTGTACACTTTATCTGTTATAGTGTTTTAATTTTGAGTTAACCCCAAATATTTTAAAGTGTTTACTGGTTCCAGCTTGGCTAACTTATAGTGCTAAAACTGATTAAACCACAGCTATTCGCGGGAGATTGTCTAGTTCCTTTCTATCTTCCTATCGGATTTCATTCCTGTTGGGGAATTATGAATCGTAAATTAATCAGTTTGATGCATAAAACAGTCAAACTTGAAAAGTTCAGTTTTGTATTATTTTGGTGACCAGTTTCGGTCAACTGAACACACTTTCAAATCATCCTGTGCGACGGAAAGTTAGGATTGCAATTTATCCAACAAACCGTTAAAAATTGAGTGTATAATAACAGGATGCAGAACATATCGTACCAGGATGTACGTACAAAAATAGTGTACTCCCTAAAAGCATGTAAGCTACTTTAAGACTGTATCGAAGTCAAGTTTTTTAATGAACATTGGCAGGACAAACATACAAATGATAGTCTACTTCGTACGCTGCCAAAAGAAAACCTCAGGTAGGTGGTGCCCTATCAGGACGAAGGGAATTTATTACAATTTCCAATCATCAAGAACACAAAAAATTGGTACAATAAAAGTACAAGTCAACTTGCACATTGCAACTTTGTAAATTGTTCCAGAAACAGAGGGACATTTAAAAGTTCTCACTTGTGCTTGTTGTGTGTAATTTACTTGCCGCTCAGGATTTATGTAAGTTCAGTTTCACTTCCTGCTGTGTTACTTCAAGCCATGTGGGAGTGTCTGTTTACATCTGAGTTATCACAACTTAAAACCAAGCCACGTATGTTGGTACATTTCCTGTTGGCTCAGATTTGCATTCTACCTACTTCCTCGTTTCGATATATATGTTTCTAATCTCTTTTAGGAGAGAACCACTACTTACTCGTGGTTGCCTTTTGATATGATATGCTTGCAGGTGCTAACTGAAGTGTTAACGAAATGTTTATTGATGTTTGATGTATTATTCTGGAAATTTTTTAATTGAAATGTTTTTCTGTCTGTTGTAGTAGTACCGGAATTCATACTGTCCGTTAACGAATTTATTTTTAGACAGAACTACCCAAGCGAGGTGAAGCTCTACGTAAAGCTATGGTTTCAAACCTCAAGTTTGAAATACTAGTTCTACAATGTTAATTTTTTGGATGGTTATAAATAATAGAATTTATTTGCGTTTGTCAAACTTCACTTGTTAAAAAGTTCTTATTTAGTTACCACTGCTTGTTAAAGAACTCTTTTCACAGTAATGTTATGTTTTTGTGGTGGCCCGGCCCCTTACCAGTCACAGCGCCTCGCTTACTAACGTTATCAGCGACGTAATAATTAATTTGCTATCCCAATTACTTTCGTTTCTGTGAAACGACTTTCACAACAGAGAGGAAGCGTCTAATATTCAGTCATCAAAACGGGCAACAGAAAACAGAGACTAATGAAGCAAACCTCAACAAATGTAGTAGTGCTGTGACACGTTTTCTGTCGCTTTGGGAACTGCTCGGAATAGCGCTCTTGAGCCCTTCTTTCATTGAGTTTACTGAACCTCTTAGACATCGGCCAACTCTTCATCCCTAAACTATTTTTTTTTTAAGTTATAGCCTTGTGACAGGTTTGATGCATCCCGCCACAAATTCCTCTTCTGTGCCAACCTCTTCACCTCAGGGTAGCACTTGCTACTTACGTCCTCAATTATTTATTATATGTGTTCAGTTATACCCTGGCGTCCAGATGTCCTGTCATCTTGTCCCTTCTCCTTGTCAGTGTTTTCAATAACTTCCTGTCTTCGCCGATTCTACGGAGGACATACTCATTCCTTACCTTACCAATCCAACTAACTTTCAAAATTCTTCTGTAGCACCACATCCCCAAACGCTTCGATTTTTCCAGAGGGCATGACTCACTCCATACAATGCTGTGCTCCAGACGTATATCCTCAGAATTTTTTTCCTATAATTAAGGCCTATTTTTGAGACAAGTAGACGTCTCTTCTAAGATTGGTCTTTTTTGCCAGTGCTAGTCTGTTTCTTATGCCATCTTTGCTCCGTCCATCATACGTCACTTTGCTCTCCATGTAGCAGAAGTCTATAGCTTGATCTACTTCGTGAACACCAATCCTGGTGTTAAGTTTTTCGCTGTTCACATTTCTGTTGGTTCTCATTACTTTCGTCTTTGTTATATTTACTCTCCATCCATTTTCTGTACTGATTCCATTCAGCATAACCTGCATTTCTTCGTCACCTTTACTGAGGATAGCAATGTCACCAACGAAACTTATCTTTGATATCCTTTCACCTTGAATTTTAATACCACTCTTGAACCTTTCCTTTATTTCCGTCATTGCGTTCAAATGGTTCAAACGGTTCTGAGTACTATGGGACTTAACATCTATGGTCATCAGTCCCCTAGAATTTAGAACTACTTAAACCTAAATAACCTAAGGACATCACACAACACCCAGTCATCACGAGGGGTCATTGCGTCTTCGATGTATACAGTCAACAGTAGGGCGAAAGCTACATCCCTGTATTACACCCTTTTTTAATTCGAGTACCTCGGTCTTGTTCTTCCAGCCTTATTGTTCCCTCTTGTCTCTTGTACATAATGTGTATTATCCATGTTTCCCTAAAGTTTACCATTATTTTTCTCATAATTTCGAACATATTCTAACATTCTATACTGTTGAACCCTTTTTCCATGTCGACAAACCCTATGAATGTATGTTGATTTTTCTTTTGCCTTGTTTCCATTACCAGCCGAAGCATCGGAATTGCCTGTCTAGTGTCTTTACCTTTCCTAAAGTCAACTGATTGTCATCTAACTCATCCTCAGTTTTCTTTCTGTTCTTCTGTATATTCTTGTCAGCTAACTGGATGCATGAGCTCTTAAGCTGACTGTGAGATAATTCTCGCACTTGTGGGAGTTTGCAATCTTCGAAATTGTGTGGAAGATGTTTTTCCAGAAGTCAGATGGTATATCCTCAGACTCATACACTCTACATATTAACGTGTATAATCTTTTTGTTCCCTACACCAGTGGTTTTAGAAAGCCTGATGTAATCTTAATTATTCCTTCTGCCTTATTCGATCTTAAGTCTTCCAAAGCTCTTTTAAATTCTAATTCTAATACTGGATCGTCTATCTCTTCCATCACGTTATTAGACAAGTCTTCCTCTTTCAATGTACTCTTTCCACCTATCTGCTTACTCCTCTTCGTTTAACAACGGAATTTCCATTGTGCCGATATTTGGACCAGAGTCCGCGCAGGATAAAGTGGCTGATGTGCAGTGACCAGCTTTCTCCCAAATGGCTGTGCGAGTTTATTCGTTTCTACAGAAGGGTACGCCAAAAGTGCTTGCCACCTTTTGTCCGAACGAATTTATAGAATTATAGAAACTATTCTGAAAAAAAAAAGAAAAAAAATTATATGCAAGTAATATTCTGCGCGAAATTCGAAAAATTTTGCAATGAGAAAAAGGGGCCGCTATGATTTTGCTTTTGGTGCAAATTACATAATATGTTGATGCATATGAAATGTAGCTAACGTATCGAATTTTTCTTTACACTTGGGTGGTGGTCTATCAGTTGCCAATCTTGAGAAAATTGATCTGATGCCGCATACCCATTTAGAATCGCGCTGTGCCAGCGATAAATCCAGAATAAAATATCGACAACATTCTTCGAGTTTCATAAATGGTTTGAATATCGAAAAGAAATTTTGACAAGTGATAGCATACGAAGAGGCGAGCAATTTACCTTGGAGTTATCACGCAAAACTTCGTTATCTACCGTGTCATTTCACTATCTATAGACATTTTCTATAAAAGAATGTTATTTTTAAGGGCCATTGAAGCTGGTAAATGGGAAATGCTATGGGTTTCGGAACAACACATGTGAAGACATAACACGTTTGTTTTGTAACGAGGACACAAGGTACTGACCTTACCTTTCCACAGTTCCTCACTTAATAGCCGGCCGCGGTGGCCGAGCGGTTCTAGCCGCTTCAGTCCGAAACCGCGCGACTGCTACGGTCGCAGGTTCGAATCCTGCCTCGGGCATGGATGTGTGAGATGTCCTTAAGTTAGTTAGGTTTAAGTAGTTCAAAGTTCTATGGGACTGATGACCTCAGATGTTAAGTCCCATAGTGCTCAGAGCCATTTGAACCATTTTTTTCTCACTTAATAAACCACTGTTTCGGATTCTCTCGCACTTGCATCTGCACAATATGTTAGAGAGGTGACACTGTATGAACTCCACTGTGTTTTGGTAAAAGAATCTAATTTTAATATGACAAAAAGAAAAATGTGTAGGTTTCACTCAAAATTCATCACTCATGACTCTTCTCTGGAAGTTACAAATGGTTAACAAGTCAAGTGAAAATAATCGCAGCATTTTCAGAGGAATTATTTTTAGACACTTATCGAAGACGAACTGACAGATCGTTTTGAATGGTCACCGTGTGAGGATGGGTGTGGAGGGGTCGGTGCGGATGGGCACCACTCAATATTTACAAAAAATGTGAACATAGGCTTCAATTTAGAGCGGTGCTTCCCTCTCCAGCGCTCGGTATTTCCCCTGCAGCGCCTGCCTTTACCCCCACCACTACCGCTCTCCACACTCGTATCCTGCAGACTGCGCATCTACCGACCATGGTACTCCACGTGGACTCTGCAATAAGGGCACAAAGAGAAAATGAGAAAGGAATTAAACCGAAATTCAAACAGTCTGTATCAAGCTACAGAAACCATGGGTCACTTACACCAAAATGTTCAGAAAAGGTTCCTGGACAAACACCACATTTTGTCACTGACATTAATTTAGCCATGTTATTCTGGCTCAGCTCAATGGCAGTGATTTTCATAATGTGAAGAAATGCAACAAAAGCCGTTTTTCTAACAGCTTTAGTTGAAGAAAAATGCGTGTTGTGTCAGGCTTTCATCTTCCTTTAACATTTATGTCTTTGACTGGGTAACGTTTTTAGCGACTGTCTTTTCAACACTGCTGTTTCTCTGTCCAAAATAACAACTGGTTTGGATACCCCATTTCTCGACTTGTCTCTTTATATTTAATTAATAAATGGTTCAAATAGCTCTGAGCACTATGAGACTTTACATCTGAGGTCATCAGTCCCCTAGAACTTAGAACTAAGTAAACCTAACTAACCTAAGGACATCACACACATCCATGCCCGAGGCAGGATTCGAACCTGCGACCGTAGCAGCCGCGTGGCTCCGGGCTGACGCGCCTAGAAACCCTCGGCCACCGCGGCCGGCTTTCATTAATAGTTTGGTACACGTCTGTAATTTTGGCTCCTTTTCCTCTGATGCACACATGCAGCACGTCATTTGGCGTGTAGTCGACTGTTTATGTCGGATGTTACATCTGTAGTCAAGGTGAGGTTTTTTCACACATTCCAAAACTACCTGTAAAGTCGGTTACGTTTATTGACTTAATATTGCCAACTTTAAAACTTGCTACATGCCTTTGGTTAAGAAACTGCTTAACATTCAATGTGTGTGCTATAAATTGTTTACTGTGCAATTCAGCCATGGACATAGATGCAAAATAAGACGGATCTATTTCATAGTTTAATGTGTTTGACTAATTAACGCTGAGGTCTGCCAAATCTTAAAGATGAGGTTGGTTCGTTAGGAGTGACAGTCGATCCCATGTAACCGCTGAGAAATACGTTTTCACGTTTTCCGTTGCCTATCCATATCATGCCTTTATAAGGAATAGTCGCCTTTCCTGACAACTGATGGGCTATTGTTGAGAATAGAGACTCCAAAATGTACTGGCAAGAATAGGTCGAGTTAGATGGTGGTGGTGGTGTACTAGCATGGGAGTGTCTTTATCCCCTCTTAGTTCAGTGACTGCTTTTATAGTTAGTGACTAGCAGTGTTACACATTCTGTAAGGACAGTTTAGGTTATAAATAAAATCGTGGCATTCCTAAAAAGATACACTACTGGTTATTAAAATTGCTACACCAAGAAGAAATGCAGATGATAAACGGGTATTCATTGGACAAATATATTATAACAGAACTGACATGTGACTACATTTTCAAGCAATTTGGGTGCAGAGATCCTGAGAAATCAATTTCCAGAACAACCACCTTTGGCCGTAGTAACATCCTTGATAAGTCTGGGCATTGAGTCAAACAGAGTTTGGATGCCGTGTACACTTACAGCTGCCCATGCAGTTTCAACACGATACCACAGTTCATCAAGAGTAGTGACTGGCGTATTGTGACGAGCCAGTTGCTCGGCCACCATTGACCAGACGTTTTCAATTGGTGAGAGATCTGGAGAATGTGCTGGCCAGGGCAGCAGTCGAACATTTTCTGTACCCGGAAAGGGCCGTATAGGACCTGCAACATCGGGTCGTGCATTAACCTGCTGAAATGTAGGGTTTCGCAGGGATCGAATGAAGGGTACAGCCACGGGTCGTAACACATCTGAAATGTAACGTCCACTATTCAAAGTGCCGTCAATCCGAACAAGAGGTGACCGAGACGTGTAACCAATGACAACCCATACCATCACGCCAGGGGGTGATACGCCAGTATGGCGATGACGAATACACGCTTCCAATGTGCGTTCACCGCGATGGCGCCAAACACGGATGCGACCATCATGATGCTGTAAACCGTAGGAGCTCCTGTCTGTGAAGCAGCGTCAAGGGTAACCGCAGCCATGGTCTCCGAGCTGATAGTCCATGCTGCTGCAAACGTAATCGAACTGTTCGTGCAGATGGTTGTTGTCCTGCAAACGTCCTCATCTGTTGACTCAGGGATCAAGACGTGGCTGCACGATACGTTACAGCCATGCGGATAAGATGCCTGTCATCTCGACTGCTAGTGATACGAGGCCGTTGGCATCCAGCACGGCGTTCCGTATTACCCTCATGAACCCACCGATTCCATATTCTGCTAACAGTCAATGGATCTCGACCAACGCGTGCAGCAATGTCGCCAATCGCGATAGGCTACAATCCGATCTTTATCAAAGTCGGAAACGTGTTGGTACGCATTTCTCCTCCTTACACGAGGCATCACAAACAACGTTTCACCAAGCAACGTCGGTCAAATGCTGTTTGAGTTTGAGAAATCGGTTGGAAACTTTCCTCGTGTCAGCATGTTGTAGGTGTCGCCACCAGCGCCAACCTTGTGTGAATGCTCTGAAAAGGTAACCATTTACATATCACAGCATCTTCTTCGTGTCGGTTAAATTTCGCGTCTGTAGCACGTCATCTTCGTGGTGTAGCAATTTTAATGGCCATTAGTGTATTTCAAAGGACACAGCCAACAGCATGGTGAGTTATGTGCAGCGATCCTCATTACGGTAGTGGAGAATGCTATCAAAGGAGTTTCTTCTCTGTAGGGGGCACAGTTATAGAGTGCGCAAGTTTATTGGAAAGAACATTTGCTACGTGGTCTTCAGGTGCGAATGTCCACCTGCCCCTGCCGTATGGAGTATTAGGCTGTTACAGCCAGTCCACGTCGTCACGTTTTCGACACCAATGACGAGTAGAGCTGTTGCAATAGGTATGCGATGTCGCGTCCGAACAGCCTTGCGTGAGGGTGTGACCTGCATGGTACAGTGAGGACGTTAATGATATTGTGGGTTGATATCTGCTAAGTTCCCTTTATTAGAGTGAGGGGGAGAAAGTCTCCTAGGATATTTAGCAGAGGTAATATTGAAAGGGAGAGGAGAAGTTATAGCAAGTGGATAACTGTGCGAACACTTCCAAGTATAATTTAAGAACCATTTCTTTTTCAGTAATTCAGCCATACTCAGCGTGGTGTCTTACAGTAGCTTTTCCCACATGAATGATTACACACTACCATTCCAATAACACACCATTCCTGAGTACTACGTTTTAATATCAGAGACGAGTACTTTGCTAGCGATTCGTTCTAATGGTACCGTCAAATACTCGAATCAAGGTAAGAGACGAGTGAGAGACAGCATTAGTTCCTTTCTATACAAACTACAAGTTGTTCCTCTGTATATTCTGACATACAGAAATAGTACTACTCTTTGCTACTTCTAGAGACAGGCTCTATAGAGCTTGTCCTATACTAAAAGGTACAAAACTTTATGTCAGTGTAAGAACTATGGGTGCTTCCTTTGAATGTGAACGATTTTCTCGTACGTTACTACAGCATCATCAAACTACTACTGCTGAGAATGCCTCCGACTTCCATTTAGGCCGCCCGGTGTGGCCGAGAGGTTCTAGGCACTTCTGCTAGGCACTTCTTCCTTAGGTTAGTTAGGTTTAAGTAGCTCTAAGTTCTAGGGGATTGATGACCTCAGAAGTTAAGTCCAATAGTGCTCAGAGCCTTACTTCTTCTTCGACTTCCATTTATATACAGCTTTTTTCAGGGTCATTTCGAAGTTGAACCTGGGAGTGTTGCTTTCCCCTGCTTCCATTGAAGATCCTTCTAAAGGCCGAAATCTTTCGAGAAGCTTCTTGAACCTCCTCAAACAGTCTGGAAAGGCCACACGTAGACCAGCACTTGTTTTTACCTTGATCAGCTGGCTGTGGCTTACAGCATGGTGTGCTAATCATTCTGCTGACTTGTTTTACTTATTGCTGCCCATACGCAGCTTGTCTCTCCAGCGTCATGCCTGTGCCTCGCTACTTAATAAAGTTACCATTCTTTTCAAAGCGTCCATAACACTTCTTATGTCAATAAGATTTTACCTCTTGTTCAGGGCAACAATTATTGAACTGTATTGAAAAACATAAATGAGTTACAAGCTACGGCCTGCACACACTTTATTCAACATGTAAACGTCACAACAGATATTCGGATTTAGGTTATGACATGTTCGACATGGCTGCCGCCCTTGGCAATCATGTGGCGCAGACGAATAGCAAATTCTGCACGACCCTTTGAAGCGTCGGAATAGCGATGCTGTCGACGACCTTCTGAATGGCTGTTTTCAGCTCATCAATTGTTTTGGGATTATTGCTGTACATCTTGTATTTAATACAGAGCCACAAAAAAGAGTCGCATGTGTTCAGATTCGGAGAATATGGCGACGAATCGAAGTCCATGCCAGTGACCACTGGATACCCCAGAGCCAGAAAGCGGTCGCCAAAGTGCTTCTCTAGGACATCGAACATTCTCCTGCTTCGATGGGGTCGAGCTCCGTCTTGACTGAAACAATTCTGATCGAAATCCGGGTCTCTTTGGATAATGAGAATGAAATCATCTTCCAAAACCTTCAAGTACCGTTCGGTAGTCACCGTGTCATCAAGGAATATCGCACCGAATATTCTTTGACTGGACATTGCACACCACACGGTCACCCGTTGAGGGCGAAATGTGGATTCTCAGTCCCTAAAATGCGCCAACTCTGTCTCTATACCAAACTATGCATGCGCATTCTAATTTCCACCATGCCCTTCGGACAAGCATGCAACTTGAAATTCCTGATGCAAACCGTTCAAAAGTTACGGCGATTTTATTTCATACAGTTCAATAAGTGTCACCTTGTATTAACTCTTGATAGCCTTGACAGTGTATTGACCGACGTTCTTCTGGTGCACCATCAGTGTATGAAAAATGGGTCAAGCAGTGCCGCACCGGTGTACCAGGTAACCACGAGTCCAGAGAATATGCTAGCAAGTGTACCAGTTTCCGAAAGATACGCGGTTATCTTTCGCCTCGCATTGCAAGCAGCAACTCGTATGCAAACAACAAAATTGAGAGATTATTGCGAACACACGGGAATTTCGCTGCAGGGGACACAGGTGATTCCATTATTACGCCAGGGAGACAGATAAAATACAACTCTGGATGGGATGCATACACTGTTGCTATTGCGCGTTTCGTGAGCGGAATGAGGCAATACAAACGAAGACAAGCACAGAGACAAAAAAAAAAAGAGTGGTGTGCCGTTGGCGTGCGCCGTGTAAGCCGTTCGCTGGCAGAATTTAATATCGTCGGCTCGGTAAACAAGCCCGGCGGAAGCGGGGCCTGAGTTTTTAATACGGCGACCTTCCGGCCGCTGCCCCTGCTGCCGCGCCCTTAATAATAGCCCGCGCGGCCAAAGGAGCGCCGGAATGGAGACTGCGCTGCGGCCGGCGCCTCTGATCCCGCATGCCGGCGCCGCTCACCTACCGCACTTACTTCTCCCTGCTGCCCGCACTCTGCCTCCGAGAAAGACCTTAACAAAGAGCTGTGTGCTGTATGTGTGCCTCAGTTCCATCAAACAAGTACATGCTTCGTTAGCCACGTTTTGTTGGAGCACACGGGCAATTTTCTCAGTTTTCTGCCAATTAGCGGTGTACGTTCTTACTGTATTTGTAATCGACTTCGAAGGCACGCAAGTATAACTTACTGCTTTACTACAACATCCTCTACTGTGGCATGTACCACAGTCCTGTAATTGGAACATTAGAGGATGGCTTCCTACCGCAAGTTCATAAACAGTTTTAAACACGGAGAGTCCACGGGTATACTGCCGGTTCATAGTGTCCAGCGGGCTCAATATTTCGGCGATCAGACATGTCGCCATCGTCAGGTGCGGTGACGAACTGAGCTCCTGAGGGCGGGCGGCCGATTTAAATCCCCTCCCCCCGCGGGACGCTCTCTCCGCCGTCCGCGCCCGCGCGCCGGCGGTCGCGAAGACGTGGGCGTCGGAATCTGTCGTAGTGTCGATGTGCTTGCTACGTCCGCCCTGGTCGCCAGTTCGTACTTCTTGCTGAGAGTCTTCTTAATTACTTTCAGTGCCTGGTTCCAGGCCTTGCTGAGATTGTATTCGCAAGATCTTCCCTGGTGCGAATTTCGGTAGCCTCCCTGATAACGCTGTCCCAAAATTTAGAGGTCTGAGCCAGGATCTTGGTACGCTCATAATCCATCTCGTGTTTCTCGTACAAAAAGTGCTCTGCTACCGCCGACGTATTTGGATATTTCAGTCGAGTGTGCCTTTGATGTTCTCAGCAACGATCTTCGATATAAGTCTTCCCACACTTACAGGGAATTTGGTATATGCCAGCGTTCCTCAAACCGAGGTCATCTTTCGCACTTCCCAGCAATGCTCGTGTTTTATTGGGCGGGCAAAAGACGGTTTTAACTCTGTGTTTCTTTAATGTATGGCCGATTTTCCCCGACAGTGCGCCATTGTACGAAATAAAGGCAGTGGCTACCTCTTTTTCCGTGACTTCATCCCTGCCTACCTCTTTTTCCGTGACTTCATCCGTCTCCACAGGTTGTGCTGCGGTGGTGGGACGGAGAGGGTGTCTAATTTGCCATTCCGAGTACCCGTTTTTCGGAACACGGTTACAATTCCTGGGCCAGATTCTCTGCGTCTGAGATGCTGCGCGCCCTGTGCAATAGTGTTTTTAGTACTCCATTCCTCTGAGAAGGCTGGTGGCAGCTGTCTGCATGCAGGTACAGGTCAGTGTGAGTTTTCTTCCTGTACACACCATGCCTCAGGGTACCATCAGCTCTGCTCTTGACCATGACGTCCAGGAATGGTAATCTTCCTTCTGCTTCGGTCTCCATAGTGAATTTGATGTTTGGATGTAAGGAGTTTAGGTGTGTAAGGAAATTCAGGAGCTTGTCCCTTCCATGGGGCCAGATGACGAACGCGTCATCGACATAACGGAAGAAACAAGTAGGTTTCTAATTGGATGACGCCAAGGCTTCCTCCTCGAATTACTGCATGTACAAATTCGCGACCACCGGCGAGAGTGGGCTGCCCATTGCGACTCCCTCCCTTTGCTCGTAGTATTCCCCATTAAACAGAAAATATGTTGAGATCAAGACGAGCCAAAAGAGTTCGGTCGTATTCTCGTCAAATTTCTGCCCAATCAGCTCGACTGACTCCCGTAGAGGCACCCTGGTGAATAGTGAAACCACGTCGAAGCTCACTAGGATATCAGTGTCTTTCAGCCCGAAGTCGACGTTTCATGAAATCCACGGAATTACGGATCTGGTGATGGCATTTACCTACATAGGGTCTAAGTAATTCAGCCAGATATTTTGCCAGCAAGTAATCAGGTGCCCTAATCTTCCTGACAATCGGGCGCATAGGTACCTCCTCTTTGTGGACCATAGGGAGCCCATAAAGTCTTGCTCGTACAAGTCCTTGAGGTGACAATTTCTTGGTGCCCCCCTCTGGTAGATCCGTTGGACACTATGAACCGGCAGTATACCCGTGGACTGTTCGAGCAACAAATACGCCGGGCGAAACTGAAGAATCACAGTTTATAAACAATTCGGTAGCTTCAGCTATTTGGACAAGATATCCTTTAAAAATGAACTAACTACTTCTTTACACACTGCCGTAAAGAAATGCAATATTCTTTAGGACTGTGTTCACAGATGCCAGAACATAACACATGTGCATACTGTGGGAGTGTGGTGTTAGTGGTTCATTTGTCTTGGTCATCGACGATCTGATGGCGCCCAGGAAGCCTGTCTGGGCACCTCCTGTTGTGGCTCTGCAGGCAGAAACTGTGCTGAATTTAAAGGGGAAAAGTGTTTGTAACATTCATTCTAGGGCACAATCATGTCCCACCGACCAGTATATACCCCTGTTGAGCAGCTTCAGCTATTTGAACGAAGTTAATTTTTTTCCCGCCTGCTTTGCGACTGGTGTTGTATTCTGAATGAGAGTTAGTGTATATGTTATGATATTGTGGTCACCACTGATTATGTTATCTTGTACGGCTCACTTCGTTACGTATGCCATTGCTGCATTATTTGCTAGCGTAAAGTCGATATTACTGATCGTACCATCCGACCCACCGTATGTTGAATTACATACATGAAAGAACGGTGTTTTATCGACACAGCCTATTTTCCACTACCCTCCATCCCGTTCTATGGCCATCCTCCAGTGCGAATCTAGGGCGTGTATGCCCTGTTGGTACCAATCTTTACCCTGGTGGTGGAGCCAGTACTTCACTGTGTGAATCACTTCCTCATCGTCCTCAAACTTTCCACGAATGGCATCCTTAAATGGCCCAAATAAATGGAAGTCCGAGGGAGCTATGTCAGGGCTGTCAGGTGTGACAGCCGTGGATGCCCCCCCTCCCCCCCCCCCCCCCCCCCAGATCACTGCAAATCGTGGAGTTCCGCCGAACTGCCTTCTGATAACCTTACCTTGCGTGCCCATTCGTGCCCAGTGACTAATTGTACTTTTGTCGACGGCAGATGCTCCATAGACTTTCATAAGCGTTTGTGAACATTCCCGACAGTTTCTTCCTCTCCAGTAAGCAATTCCATGACGGCAAGTTGCTTGTAACGTACATCACCTACAGACGCCATTTTGAAACTGTCCTGCGGCTGCGCTTTCTGTCGAAAGTGACAGAAACTTGGCGCGCTCCCTCAGGAGACTTCAGATAATACACATGTAACGTTGAGCATTCGTAGCATTGTTTTCGGCTGAGAAAAAAAATGCAGTGCAGTACTTTCTGGGCAACCTTCGTAAGACATTCATTTTTTCCGTTTCTGTTCTGGATGTTTTATGTGTATATAGCATTTACTGTCTGTCTGTGAGTAATCCAAATATGTTCGTCCGTGTGTTCTTACACGATCTGGATCTCTTTTGTCCAAGTCGAATGAGTCTGACCTGCGCAGGCAGACCTGGAGTATGAGGTCGAGCAGCGGCTCTGCTGACTTAGGCATATTCAATTCCCTTAAGGCGATTCTGTCCGTCTGCTCAGTTATTGGAAAACAGAGGCAATCACCCTTTGGACGCCACAATCTACTTAGCATCCTCTGCGCTGTCTGCAGTATCTCTTTTCTCTAGTCTACTTAAAAATCAGAGTAATTATAAAGTATCATAACTGGTGTAGCTGACTTCTTGTTGCGGTTTCTGCAGTGGCATTAGATGGACCGTGGTTTGGTGTTGGCTGCTGATTGGGAGACATTTTAAGATCTCTTTGGTATGTCACACGGCTACACTTCATTATGTCACTGATATTGGTGAGTAGTTGCTGGTGTGGGGTCAACAATGGTGGTGATTTGTGTGCTTTTGTGTTATGGTGTCTTGTTGATGTATGGGGTGGTGTTTGTTTCTACTTTCACGTTAACATCGTTGCAAATGTCACATCTGTCTTCCTCAAATTTGTCCTCATCTAATTTGTCTACCTTTATAAGTCTGGGCTCGTAGTTCTAGGCTTTGTATTGATTTGTGGCCTGATTGTTGCGGTGTCTATCGATTCAAGCTCTATATATCTGTCCATCCCTTGTTTTTTTGCCCAGGGTGGAGAGTGCCTCCGGAAACAAATTTAACTGGTTTGATGTACTGTTCACATTTACGTGTGTCGCCAGGTACTCCACGCGATGATGATTCCGTTTTTGTGCGGCTTGTGTATGTGTGATGTGATGTATCTCGGTTGGGTGAAATTGTGAATGGGTATGTCGGTTTTGTTTGTACATTTTCTTGTGTGCAGTAAATGTAAACTCATCTTCTAACTCATGTATCAAGTGGAAGTTTACGGGATGGTGTAATTGTCTTTTGATTTCTTTTTATCAAGAAAAATTCTATGAAGCCACCGACTGTCATGTCATGTATATATTCTGTCGTATTAATATACACTGAAGCAACAAAGAAACTGGTATAGGCATGCGTATTCAAATACAGAGATACGTACACAAGTAGAATACGGCATTGCGGTCAGTAACGCCTATATAACACCACAAGTGTGTAGCGCAGTTGTCACATCGATCACTACTACTACAATGACAGGTTATCCAGTTTTAAGTGAGTTTGAACGTGGAGTGGTAGGATACAGATACTGTAATAGTCACAAAGGTATACGTACGTGGTCTCACGTAACATTCAGCCAGTGCGGACGGTAATTGCTTCGTGACACATTGGCCTTGTTAAAATTGACTGTTCACCAATTGCGGAAATGGTCGGTATCGTGTTGATGCAAGGCAAATGTCCAACGGGCGAGTGCTATGTATGCTGCTCGGTATCTTGGACCACATCATCCAAGTGTCCGGACCGTTCGCCGAATAGTTATTTTATTTAAGGAAACAGCAAGTGTTCAGCCACATGTGAAACGTCAACACGACCTGCAACAAATGATGATGCCCAAGTAGGTGTTTTAGCTGCTGTCGCGGCTAATCCGCACATCAGCAGCAGACAAATTGCGCGAGAATCGGGAATCTCAAAAACGGCGGTGTTGAGAATGCTACATCAACATCGATTGCACCCGTACCATATTTCTGTGCACCAGGAATTGCATGGCGACGACTTTGAATGTCGTGTACAGTTCTGATACTGGGCACAAGAGAAACTACGGGACGATGACAGATATTTTGCAGGTGTTCTATTAAGTGACGAAGCGTCATTCGCCAACAGCGGTAACGTAAACCGGCATAATATGCATTATTGGGCAACGTAAAATCCACTATGTCTGCGACAAGTGGAAAATCAGCGACGTTGGCGGGTTAATGTATGGTACGGCATTAAGGGAGGAAGAATAATTGGCCCCCATTTTATCGATGGCAATCTAAATGGTGCAATGTATGCTGATTTCCTACGTAATGTTCAACCGATGTTACTACGTTTCACTGCATGACAGAATGGCGATGTACTTCCAACATGATAGATGTCCGGCACATAGCTCGCATGCGGCTGAAGCGGTACTGAACAGAATATTTCATGACAGGTGGATTGGTCGTCGAAGCACCATACCATGGCCTGCACGTTCACCGGATCTGACATCCCCGGATTTCCTTCTGTGGGGAAAGTTGAAGGATATTTGCTATCGTGATCCATCGACAACGCCTGACAACATGCGTCAGCACATTGTCAATGCATGTGCGAACATTTCGGAAGTTAGACTACTCGCTGTTGAGAGGAAAGTCGTTACACGTATTGCCAAATGCATTGAGGTTGACGAACATCATTATGAGCATTTACTGCATTAATGTGGTATTTACAGGTACTCACGCTGTAACAGCATGCATTCTCAGAAGTCGTAAGTTCACAAAGGTATATATATCACATTGGAACAACTGAAACAAAATGTTCAATCGTACCTACGTTTTGTATTTTACTTTAAAAAAAACGTACTTGTTACCAACTGTTCGTCTAAAATTGTGAGCTATATGTTTGTGGCTATTACAGCGCCATCTATCACAAAGCTAAAAAATTGGTCCAAATAAAACATTCGTATTTCTTTACTTTTTTTTGTCATCAGTCTACTGACTGATTTGATGCAGCCCGCCACGAATTCCTTTCCTGTGCTAACCTCTTCATCTCAGAGTAGCACTTGCAACCTACGTCCTCAATTATTTGCTTGACGTATTCCAATCTGTGTCTTCCTCTACAGTTTTTGCCCTCTACAGCTCCCTCTAGTACCATGGAAGTCATTCCCTCATGTCTTGGCAGATCTCCTATCATCCTGTCCGTTCTCCTTATCAGTGTTTTCCACATATTCCTTTCCTCTCCGATTCTGCGTAGAACCTCCTCATTCCTTACCTTATCAGTCCACCTCATTTTCAACATTCGTCTATAGCACCACATCTCAAATCCTTCAATTCTCTTCTGTTCCGGTTTTTCCACAGTCCATGTTTCACTACCATACAATGCTGTACTCCAGACGTACATCCTCAGAAATTTCTTCCTCAAATTAAGGCCAGTATTTGATATTAGTAGACTTCTCTTGGCCAGAAATGCCTTTTTTGCCATAGCGAGTCTGCTTTTGATGTCCTCCTTGCTCCGTCCGTCATTGGTTATTTTGCTGCCTAGGTAGCAGAATTCCTTAACTTCATCGACTTTGTGACCATCAATCCTGATGTTAAGTTTCTCGCTGTTCTCATTTCTACTACTTCTCATTACCTTCGTCTTTCTTCGATTTACTCTCAAATCATACTTTGTACTCATTAGACTGTTCATTCCGTTCAGCAGATCATTTAATTCTTCTTCACTTTCACTCAGGATAGCAAATGTCATCAGCGAATCGTATCATTGATATCCTTTCACCTTGTATTTTAATTCCACTCCTGAATCTTTCTTTTATTTCCATCATTGCTTCCTCGATGTGCAGATTGAAGAGTAGGGGCGAAAGGCTACAGCCTTGTCTTAGTCCCTTCTTAATTCGAGCACTTCGTTCTTGATCGTCCAGTCTTATTATTCCCTCTTGGTTGTCGTACATATTGTATTTGACCCGTCTCTCCCTATAGCTTACCCCTACTTTTTGCAGAATCTTGAACAGCTTGCACCATTTTATATTGTCGAACGCTTTTTCCAGGTGTCTTGATTTTTCTTTATCCTTGCTTCCATTATTAGCCGTAACGTCAGAATTGCCTCTCTCGTACCTTTACTTTTCCTAAAGCCAAACTGATCGTCACCTAGCACATTCTCAATTTTCTTTTCCATTCTTCTGTATATTATGCTTGTAAGCAGCTTCGATGCATGAGCTGTTAAGCTGATTGTGCGATAATTCTCGCACTTGTCAGCTCTTGCCGTCTTCGGAATTGTGTGGATGATGCTTTTCCGAAAGTCAGATGGTATGTCGCCAGACTCATATAATCTACACACCAACGTGAATAGTCGTTTTGTTGCCACTTCCCCTAATGATTTTAGAAATTCTGATGGAATGTTATCTATCCCTTCTGCCTTATTTGACCGTAAGTCCTCCAAAGCTCTTTTAATTTCCGGTTCGAATACTGTATCCCCTATCTCTTCTTTACGTACTACACGAATATGTAATAAAAATTCGGGTTTCCTATTTAAGAAAACGCAACTGATATTCGTTTGACCTATGGCAGCGCCATCTAGCGGGCCAACCACAGCGCCATCTGGTTTCCCTCTTCAAGCTACTGTAGACAGGTTTCGTTCTTGCTAGTTTTTCCGTTTCACGTTTATTTCGTGAGATATTTGGCCCGGTCACGGTCAATGGACCACCCTCATACTCACACAAAGACGAACCACCTTTGGTTGGTTGGTTGGTTTGTGAGGGTTAAAGGGACCAGACTGCTACGGTCATCGGTCCCGAACCACCTTTCACCTCACTTGTCAATAAAATGACCTTACCGATGAGGGCGTTACATTTTTTTTCCGACGGTGTAGCTTCTGACGATGTCCCCGACAGTAGGCGACGAAACGTTTGGCAATAAGTGGCGCATTGTCAAAAGAGAGTGCATGTTCCCGATCTCCTGCAGAATGCTCAGCTACGGCACGGTGGACAGGTGCACCACGGTGAGAGACCGAAATGGTGCAGCAACTGGATACGTACTGAATTGTTGAAGTAAGCTAAACTGTGCAATTCTTGTGAGAAAAACCTCTAAATTTTGGCGACGCTTGGACCAGTAGCAATGTCGCGTCCATCCGTAGGAAAATTGTGCCAACAGCTTGAACAACACCCGACGGACGTGGATGATGCTGATCGGGAAGTTCAGATTCCACCTTCTCGGCAGCATGAAGGAACATTTGCCAGGAAAGAGATTTTCCAACAATGAGGCCATCCACACATCGTTTCTGGAATGACTGCGTGACCAAGAACTGGATTTCTTCGTCGAGGAACTGACGATTGATCGAACGTTGCAAGCTCCCTACTTCCTCCCGTGCCCTCTCGGTTTGTTTCTGACCTGGCATTACTTAATTTCATCTGCCTTTGCAGGTTTTCATAGTCGGTCCGTACTATGTTCATAATGAGTGTATATATGGTGAGAGCCTTTTATAGCTAGTTAGTACTTTTTTGGCGCTTACAACACATAAGAACGTAGTGCCCGGACAGGTAAAGCTCAGCATACAGCTTTTAGTTACTTATCACGTATCTAAGTCTTGTTATGAAAGCTTACTATGTGTATATTGCTGACTTCCATATATGAATAAGGGTAAATTCTAATATGTAGTTTTGTATGGCGCTAATATTGATAATGGCTTTGCTTCAGATGTTTTTACTCTGTAATTGGCGTGCTTTATATTAAGTGTAGAATGCACAGTATGTATAGTATGCATAGTATGTACAGTAAGTGTATCCGAAAGTGTTGTTTGCATGGGTATTTGGTTAGCAGTAATAGTAAAGTTGTGTTTTAGTAGTAATGAGTGGTTATACCGTGGGACTGTGTGTGCACTGCTTGGGCAGCGCTATCTAGTGGCTGGTTGTGAACCACTAGAATAGCAGCAAGTAAACCTGCGCGGAAGAGGGCAGCGTGATGCCGACCGTTGTTAGTCGAGCTGCGGTCATGTGTCAAATAGTTTCATCTTGTGACTTCGGTTTGGCATATCTTATGGAAAAGAATGACCATGAGAGCAGTTGTTTTTTATTTTTTGTGACAACGATTTTATATCAACTGGTCTGCCTCATGTATAGTTACATCCAAATGCTTTATAAATGTTAATCTACATTCAGATTTGCGGTACTGTACTAAAAGTAATGCATATGGTGTAACTCATGTAAGCCCTCCGTCAAACCTGTCGTATCTTCACAGATCCGATGGTGGCACATTGAGTTTGCTGAAACCGGTTATCCAGTGAAGAGTATTTAAGCGCTCTCGGCTTCTGAATTATTTCTACCACAGAGTGGTCGTCTTTCTACGCACTATTTGTTCACTGCATTATACAGGATAATTAAGCAGCATCACACAGCCAGTTGAAAGTCAACTTCTGCTGCCACCTTTGAACATTCTGAGAGTTCTTTACAGAAATTTGGTGTCTATGTTCAAAAATAATGTCATCTCTCTGTAGTGTATCCAGTAAAAGTTATTTGGCATGCCAGAATAATGTGAAATTGGTTTTGAAGTTTCCTCGTCCCTTCGTAGGTTTTAAGCCACCTTAAAATGTGCGGTTGAGGTCACTTTGTGCACCACTGCCAGTTCCTCCATTTCGTGTTCCAGTGGCCTCCTCGTGACCTCGACAGTCCCTAATTTTGTCTTCATGGTCTCTTCTACAGATGTACACAAGGAACAATACAACGGTTGACTCTCCTGTGAATGTACGCTCTCGTCTCTCTCTTTCATCATCTGTCCCTGGAGCTGCCTGAGCATCTCAGTGACGCCTTTGCGCTTACTAAACGAATCTGTAAAGTAACGTGCTGCTCTTCTTTGAATTTTCTCCGTTTCCTCTATCATTCGTGTCTCATGCAGGTCCCAGACTGCCTATCAGTACTCAAGTACGGGTGGAACGAGCACTTTTGTAAACTACTACCTTTGTGCGTGGGTTACACTTCCCGAGGATTCTTCCAGTGAATGACTCTGCCTTGCCTGCGCTTACTTTTATGTGGTCATTAGACTTTAAATCAATCTTTACAGGCACTCCTGATATTTAATGGATGTCACTTTGTTTAGTGCTGGTTCTACAATCGTTGAATCGTACAACAATGGGACTTACTTCTTGTTTCTGAGCAATATGTTACATTCGTCATTCGTTTATGTTGAGGGTCAACTGCCAATCTCTGCACCAAAAGTCGATGCCCCGTATGTCTTCCTGCATTTTGAAACAACTTTCTAGCCTTGCGATTTCTCTGAACGTAACAGCATCATCCTCGAATACCCTCACAGAACTTCCTATATTATTCGTTAGGTCGTTTGTGAAACGCACTGCTAAGCCCGCAGGACAGGACACATAGAATAAATTGTGGAAAAGAGCCAAAATAAGGGGCTGTCAGTTACACTCGAACATACAATTTCGTTATCTGATCAAAAATTACAAGAGCCAAAAAAAAACATTTAAACACACAGATTTAATCTATGGGACTTAATTACTGAAAGCCACTTCAATTTAAAAACAGCTGAAAGCCAATAACTTAAAACGCAAGCATAATCATAAATTTAAAAGGCAAGCCTTATCTTAAAACAGTTCTTCAGTTAGGCTGAAGTAAACAAGTTAAATTCAAATCGGCTGAAGGCCGAACACTTAAAACCCCAAAACATTATTCAAAACAACTGAAATCCTTACATGAAAAAGTTTTTTTAATTTAGGCTAAAGGCCTTAAGAACAACAACCGAAAGTCAAATCGGCTGAAGGCCAAAGACTAAAAAATTAAAAAAAAATTTACAGTTTCACAGGGCTTACGTAAAACAGTACTTTAAACTAGGCTGAAGGCCTTAATAGTAAAACAACTCTAATTTACAACACAAAACGGCTAGAAGCCATACAAGTACAAACAAAAAGAACAAATTTTAAAGAATAAGGCAGTCAGCACAAGGGCGCCCAGATGTTCGAGGGTCGGTCTGTAATTCAAAAACTAACGCTCACTTAAGTGAGACAGGCAGTCGGCCCAACCATTCACGATTCGACGACAACACAACCGACCGACAGTCAGTGGACCCACCGAGAAGATAATTTCCACTTCACCCGACAGGGCACAACAGGGAGTTCAACCGAACAATGTAGAAGATATTGGGGCTCACAATTAATCATATCCGGAGCTGTAAAACTACACACCGTGCTGAACAGCAACAACACGATGAGGAACTACACAGCCTGAAATTTACGTCAGTTACCAGGGCAGGTAACCGGAACGTTAACGGCTACGAGCCACAAGATTCCGCTGGTGCACTTCAATTCAAATAACCAAATACAGTGAATCTCCACCGGAGGGTGGCTAGAATTTTCCAACTTGAAAACCACGTTGTTGCTCGCGGGAATATCCCAACAGCCGACAAGGAACTCCAAACGACACTGTGTGAACGGTCTTGACTTGCTGGTAGGTGAAATCAAAACTCAGCTTTCGTGTCCAGGATCGGTGAGCCAATGTCTTCGTAGCAATGGGAACAGCGCCACACTCTCCGACACCGCGTAGAGACCGCCAGTGGGCCCCGGCCAAACTACGCCCAGCCGAGAATTCCTCACTGCTCCATGCAGACCAACCGACCGACAACATTTAAAATAATTTTTCAATTAAAATCACCAAAACTACATACAGTTTCACGAAAACTTGCGCGAAGAATCAGACAATACTACCTGCAGTGAGTGTATAATAACGGGGACGAATCACGAGTCGGCACATGCAGCCTACCCATAAGGGATCGCCGGCCACAAACACGTCGTCCGGCAAGACGACAGACCGACGACCAACCAAAGTCGTTGCCACTCCAATCGTGCGTCAGCAACAGTCGGGCGAGTCTTGGCGGTCCGGACCTCACTGCTGCCGCGCCCCGACTAAACTTGTGCTGCGAGCCAACTCAAACACTGCCACGTCCGAACTAACTGCTGGCGCGTTCGAACTTACTCGTCGACACACGACGACCGGGAAGTAATCGCAGTCCAGCAAAGATAATACGACACGGCTTATATCGATAAGCGCAGCTGCTGCTGCTCACGGGCAGGCAAAGCAGCAACTCAGTGAAAGTCCGCAGCTCGTGGTCGTGCGGTAGCGTTTTCGCTTCCCGCGCCCGGGTTCGATCCCCGGCGGGGTCAGGGATTTTCTTTGCCTCGTGATGACTGGGTGTTGTGGATGTCCTTAGGTTAGCTAGGTTTAAGTAGTTCTAAGTTCTAGGGGACTGATGACCATAGATGTTAAGTCCCATAGTGCTCAGAGCCATTTGAACCATTTTATTTGACACAAGTAATTGAAACTAACATAAAGAGGTGGCAGTACGCAAACACAGGATGTTAAAGAGGAGATAGCATGAACACGAGCCACGCACGGCTCAGTTTGTGTATACCGTTTATTTGTTAGCTTTAGACACTTAAACTGTGCTGAAAATCGTTCTAGGTAAAAGTTAATACTAACAAAGGGAACGTCTGTCTATGCTACAACTGGCCACTTCCAAACCATCTCTCCTGCGTGAGCAGACTCAACTTCGTATATTCAAATGGGACCACTCCTCCATTTTTATTGCAAATTCGGATTCCATCCCAAAAAAGACGTACCGTTTACTCAAACTGTTTCAATATCTGGTTAGAAACTAAGTTTGCGTGATCTAGGAACAACGACATGGTTGTAATAGTTTTATGTTACCATCAGGATGCTTGACATCGGTGAGTTTCCTTGCTATCACCGTTGGATTACTTGATTTCGTTGAGTCCCCTTGTCCTTCTCCGTTAGGTGTTCGATTTCGATCAGTATCCATGGCAGGTTCACCTTACTACAAAAGTTGAAGATTATATTACGCTGGTAGCCGGCTGTTGGATGGAAACACACACCGAAATCAGTCACCCCGATGGCGCGGTTCAAGGGCGGCCACCGAAATCAAGTAATGCGATTGTTTGGGTGCTCGCGATAATCAACCCCTAGCGAACAGAAAACCAAGTCGCAAATAGCTTTTTTGCCAAAAATGTCAATGTCTAGCCTTAACATTTGCACTGTGCAATCATATGTAGAACACTTAAGTAACGTGTAAACACCGGCATCAACCGTCAGAACACAAAGGTTTACATTAACATCGTAAATGAAACACACATCAAAATAAAAGTTTTGCATCGCCTTGGTTCCAAGAGTTTCGGAACCTGTACAGAAAACTGGAATAGGGATCAACATAAACATCATTTGCACCCTTTTTATTGCTCATGAAAGCCACACATTGCATGTTGTACCACCATACAGCGAGACCTTCAGAGGCGGTGGTCCAGACTGCTGTACGCACCGGTACCTCTAATACCTAGTAGCACACCCTCTTGCATTGTTGCATGCCTGTATTCGTCATGGCATACTATCCACAAATTCATCAAGGCACTGTTGGTCCAGATTGTCGCACTCCTCAAAGGCGATTCGCGTAGATCCCTCCGGCTGGTTGGTGGGTCAGTCGTCCATAAACAGGCCTTTTCAATCCATCCCAGGCATGTTCTACAGGGGTCATGTCTGGAGAACATGCAGGCCACTCTAGTCGAGCGATGTCGTTAGCCTGAACGACGTCATTCACAAGATGTATACGATGGGGGAGCGAACTGTGGTAAATGAAGATGAATGCCTCTGCAATATGTTGCCGATATGGTTGGACTATCGGTCGGAGGATGCCATTCACGTTTCGTACAGCCGTTCCTTCTCCTTCCATAACCACCAGCAGCGTACGTCAGGCCCATATAATGCCACCCCAAAACAGCAGGAAACCTTTACCTTGCTGCACTCGCTGGTCAGTGTGTCTAAGGCCTTCAGCTTGACCACGTTGCCTCCAAACACGTCTCCGACGATTCACTGGTTGAAGACATAAGCGACAGTCCTGAGCAGTCCATTCGGCATGTTGTTGGGCCCATGTGCACCGCGCTGTATGCTGTCGTGGTTGCAAAGATGGACCTCGCCATGGACGTTAGGAATGAAGTTGCGCACAGTTTGAGTCGTGGCTGCACGAAAAGCATTATTCAATATGGTGGGATTGCTGAGAGTGTTCCTACGAGCCATAATCCGTTTGTAGCGGTCATCCACTGCAGTAGTAGCCCTTGGACGACCTGAGCGAGATATATCATTGACAGTTCCTGTCTCTCTGTATCTTCCAAACATCTCTTTGGTTGAACTACAGACAGCAAGATCTGTGTTCCTTCTTCCTTTGGAATGCCTGGAACTGATCGGCTGTTGGACCTCCTCCGTCTAATAACCGGTGCTCATGCATGGTTTTTTACATCCTTGGGTGGGTTTAGTGACACCTCTGAACAGTCAAAGGGACTGTGTCTGTGATACAGTATCCACAGTGAACGTCTGTCTTCAGGAATTCTGGGATACGGGGTGATGTAAAACTTTTTTTGATGCGTGTATAATAAAATCTGTCAGTTCTTAATTGCTAAAACAGGCACATTTGACATTTTTGTCGTTGACAGCGCAATCTACCTATCCACCGCGAATGGGAAATGATGGTTTGTACAAACCGGACTTTTTTTTGGTGTAGAATCCGAAGTTTCAATAAAAATAGGGGATTCTCATTTGGAAACGGGAATCCAAACAGGAGGAGAGGTGAGGAGGTAGGCAATTGTCACACAGACGGATGCCCCCTTACTAATAATAATTCTTCACCTAGAACGTTTTTTTTTTCGTATGATGCGCCGCTTTCGGGATATATTGTCTCAAGTTAAAACAAACACCTAGTATATCCCCTAACATTCTCTTCATTTATCCGAAGTTACTTTTGCGTGTGAATATTTCCCTCCATTAAGAATGACATTCTATGTTCTCCTTGCTAAGAACTCTTCAAGCCAATCACAAAGCTCGTATTTTGTTCATTAGGCCACAAAGCAGAACGCCTTGCGGAAGTCAAGGCAAGTCAACGCAATCTGGGCTTCTTCTGCTGCCTGCAGAATCTCGTGAAGAAACAATGTATGCTGGGTATCCCACGATTTTTGTTCGCGGAAGGCATTTTTTTTTCTACAGAGGAGATTTGAGGGCTCCAGAAAATTGAAAATACGAAATCAAAAAACTTGCCTGAAATTCTACAACGAACTGTCATCAGCGATATAGACCTATAAATTTGTGCATAGTTCGGTGGTGACCTGTCTTTAAAACAGGGATGACATGCGCATCGCTGGGAACACTTCAGTTCTCCAACAACCAAAGGTACGCTGACTTGATACAGTGGACCCATGATTGGTTCACACCAACATCCCCGACGCACAAAATGGGTGGGACTATTTTTATAACGATCTAAGCAGTCTGAGAAAGAAATAGAATTTTTTTCTGTTTTTCGATAGCTTCTTTTGATTTAAGAATAACTGGGCTTGGGTAATATGGCATATCTTCGCCGCACGGTGTAGCCGCGTGGTCTAGGGAGCCTTGCCACGGTTCGCACTGCTGACCCCACAGCCACCGCATATCTTCATTTCGTATGTCATTATCGTAATGAATCAATTCACTGTCATTGTTTTAGTGTATGACAGTGACCTGACAGTTCCATTACGAAAGATTACTCTGTAATTACGACATGTGATCTGATGATGGGTGACGTTGCCCCAGAGAGTTCATTTTGAAACAAAACAGAGTCATCAGCAGAAAGAAAATAAGCCTCTATGACTTCATTGGCAAGTAAGTCCAATTTTGAGAGCTGAGAAAATTGTTTTCGCCGTTTGTTTCCGTCAGCATTTAAAAAAGTCGCAATAATATTGTATAATGCATTCTAGTAGCTATAGTAGTTAATTTTTTAATTACATTGCATCGTCCACCTATGCTAACAACTCAATTGTAGGATGGATGTAAGTGAAGCCAAGCACTGATGACAAATACGAAGTGCAGTTCACCGTGCCAGAAATACACGCTGCACGGTCTTAAGGGAGGCATCCGTTAACGGACGTTGGCCATGTCGAGCCGCTGCGTGTGGGCTGAAGCCCTGAAACATGCATCACGTAGTTATTATTGGCATCCTGCGTGACGGTCATCCCCTGTTGTTCACACTGAGATGTCAGTGGCTACTGTTATTTCTGTACTGTTGTGACATGGATGCGTAGGATCTCCGCAAAGCCCACATCGTTCCTATCTAATGATTTGTTTAGTTCTTGTTTATCCTTAGTAAATGTGTAAACCGGTCACAGGTGACTATTTTGACCTTCGATTCTCATGATGTATTTCAGCATCCATTTTCTGTACAACGTAACAAAGATTTAGGTCTCTGTACCATTCGAATACAAAACGCCGTAACGTTCCACGCCAGTATCTAGTTCAGTTTTAACAACGTGGATACATTCCGATACCTCTCAGACGCATATAGCTGCTAGAATATTATTCAATTATATTTCTTCGTAAACACACGTTGACCCACTATTCAGAATCTGTAGTGAAATATCTATTCATCAAGACAATGTTGCAATAAAAACATGTTTACTTTATAATATCAAATGACTCTTCTCTTAAACGATTGCCTTGTTTTGTAACTTTTCAAAATACTTTCAGTAATGGAACAGTAGAACAATATTCGGAATCTACTTTTATATTATTACTCCACAACTTTCATTCAAGCATTACGAAATTTATTCGCTGCTAGCGAATTCGATACGATATTGTAGTGCCTCTTTTATTCTGAATTAGGATGCAAAGTTCCTTTGGACACCGGACAAGCGACTTTCAAGTAAAATATCGCACCTATATGGGAATATACACAACGGATGTACGAGTACAGGTTGTAGACGCATGGTTGACGACATGTGGAAGTTTGGCGCTGAGTCGTGCACGGATAGCCGAATGGGAAGGCGACCGCTCGCCCTAAGCGGGAAATCTGCCCCGAGTCCCGATCGGACACAAATTTTCGTTGTCATTCCATTCTACAGCTGATGGTTGTCCATATTCCCAATAGAGAATACACCAAATGGATTCCGAATTCAGTCACATCAGCTGTATTAGGTATAGATATACTATCTATTAGAGACACAATTTGAGCCAGACCGGGAATTTCCCGCTTATTGCGAGCACTCGCGTTAACCACTTCGGCTATCCGTCCACCGACCCTGCATCGATCCAAAACTCTATGTGCCACACTCTCTACTTCCCCTAATGCTTGCAACAGTACTTGGAATCCCGCAATAGCGGGAATGAGACTACGTGTTCAACGTTATTACCATCGTTTTCCCCGTCGAGGCCTCCAGTACTTATTTTACAATGCCTGTTCCTTCAGATATGAGTACTAGTTACGTCTAAGTGTTTATTTAATCACGACGGTCATTTCTTGCGATGTTTGTAGGAGTCAACAAAATGTTTTGACATTCGGAGAAGAAAGTTGGTGAACAAATTTCGTGAAAAGATATCACTGCAACGAAAATCGTTTTAATGATTGCCACCCTAATTCGCTTATCATATACATTCCTTGCTCAATTACTTCGTGATAATACAAAACGAATTGCCTTTCGTGGAATTTTTTCGATGCACTTTGTCAGTCCTATCTGATAAGAAATCCATATGGCACTGCAATACTCCAGACGATCACGGAAAACGTTGTGTAAGCTTTCTCTTTAGCACATTTGCCCCATATTCTACGAATTCTGCCAGTAAAAAACAACCTTTTGTTTGCCTTCCCCACATCATAACGGCGTTCTAGAGGATGAAAGTGCAACAATATGAAACACAAATATCTGGCTTTATGAAATATTGTGTCCTGTGATACGCAAACGAGGACGTGTACAGAAGAAACACTTTCTTAGCTCTCTGAGCAAGTGGAACGAAAAACAGGCCGAAGTATCAGTGATTTGCGTTTATCATGGAATGCGTCTGCATCTCTCTCTCTCTCTCTCTCTCTCTCTCTCTCTCTCTCTCTCACTCCCTCTCTCTCTCTCTCTCTCTCTCTCTCTCCCTCCCTCCCCGTCTCTCTCTCCCCTATCTTTCGTGCATATTTTTGTTCTGTGTGCCTTCCTTGCGCCACACACATCAATTACCATAATACAGGAAAAGCGTGTGCAAAATGTGTGAAATTCTGCCCCCAGAACTGCGATTAGCCAGTGTGCCAGGTAAGTAGCGTGCGGATCCTATTTGAGCCTGCCTCATCTCCGTTCCTGGAAGGCAGCTCGTTCCGTGTTTAACAAGACGAGCAGATCATAAATTGGATGTGTTTAGGTCACTATTACTTATTTCGTTGGAAGAAAACAAATTGCGTGGTACTCTGCTCATTGTACTGTAGCTCAAGTGTTTGAAAACGAATGCTCTTAAAATTTTCCCTGCTAATTGAACCGAGAAATGATGCAAGAATTATAAAATATGTAGTAAGTGCATTTTGGTGTCCACGTAAGAGTTTGTCCTTAACCATAATTTAGAAGATCGTTATGTCAGTAAAATGTGCTGAAAACGTAAGTTCAGATCTTCAATTATGTGATGTGCCTTGTAGCCAATTCTGAATACTGTGCTATGAACAAGGAGCATTTTCAATGCGAAACAAAATTTGCATTACTACCAAGAAACATCCTAACCAATATATGTTTAACATAACCTTGTCTTAAATATTTTCTTTTTAATAGATTGTTTTGGATCTGCATCCGGATATTCAGTAGTTCTTTAGAAGACATTTCTTCTATATACTTTTCAAATGAATTGCAACCACATACACTAAACTACAGTGAGTGACTGCATGAAATAATTGCTTATGTTATACTGCTACCAGTCACATCTACTCTTCTTTTCTGTTTAATTTAACATGTTGCAAGTTGAACAGAAAACATATAAAAATGTGAGTGGTGACAGTATTATAGAAATAATTATTATTCGTATAAATCGGAAAGTGGTGCATGAGTTTAGCTTTTCCTTATTTGTTCTTTAAAAATAATGTTCCTACATGGTTCAGTAGACGACTTAACGATGAAAGAGTCAAGCAAGAAGGTGAACAGCGCCGCAGCGGTGGAATGCTGGTGACCCGCAGTGTTTAGCAGTACAACGGGTTGCCGCAGGAATTGCGGACAGGCGTCGTGTTGGTAGTAGACCAGTGGTTTCCAACATTCCTGAGGCCAATACCGCTGAGTGCAATCAGATATGAGTTACTACTCCCACCATTTCTTCGCAAAATCATGACCAGCACCAAAGTTCAGAATGAAAAGCGTTTCCTTTGTGTATCTTCTTTTAAAGTCGGCTTTTATTGGCGATCGGCCTTGCCACGGTGGTAACAGCGGTTCCCGCCAGATCACCGAAGTTAAGCGCTGTCGGGCTGGGCTTGTACTTGGATGGGTCTACCGAGCGCTGTTGACAAGTGGGGTGCACTCAGCCCCTGTGAGGCAAACTGAGGAGCTACTTGATTGAGAAGTAGCGGCTCCGGTCTCGGAAACTGACATACGGCCGGGAGAGCGGTGTGCTGACCACATGCCCCTCCATATCCGCATCCAGTGACGCCTGTGGACTGAGGATGATACGACGGCCGGTCGGTGCCGTTGGGCCTTCATGGTCTGTTAGGGAGGAGTTTAGTATTTTAATTATTTTATTGAACCAGGAAGGCAACTAGTTCTGCGTTACCTCTAACAATCTTTTTTCGTGAAATAATGAAGCACTACACAGTGCATCGCGAAATCTACCTACAACTCTTTCTCACAAAAGAAGCTGACTATCCATATTGAGGATAGACACTTGCTAAAAACACGCTTGTTCTGTACCACTTCTCTACCTAACGACTCCTGCTTGATCCGCACTCTGCATCCCAATTTACACTTGTGCACTATACCCACTGTCAGTAAATCACTGGAATGTTGGATTGATTGTTTCTGAACTGGCGTAAACTGGAAGACGTCAGGCTACCAACGCTTTGTATCTCATCACTGCCATTAATCTTAATAATAGTAATAATAATAATAATACTGTGTGGTTCCTACAGCAGCAGATAAGGAACAGTCAAATGAAAATTGAACATCTGCAACAATGGGACCATGGAATGGTTTCATCCAAAAGCAATCACCACACACCTTGAGATACTTATCCCACTTGGTAACAATAAACGAACTAATTGTCAGTACAAAACAACAGTAATTATGTTATGGCTACTATGAGGGGCAGTCGAATGAAAACCCAAAACTCACCAGAACGGGTGTATTCAAAAGTAACCACCTCAAGCATTAAGACATTTATCCCACTGGGATACGGGGCAATCAATCCCTGTTTCGTAGAACACGGTCGGCCGCTGACGGATCCACATCTGCACCCACTCTTACACTTCCTCGTACGACTGACACCGACGCCCACGAACGTCTTTCTTCAGATCGTCAAAGATATGATAATCCGACAGTGAAATATCCGAGCTGTAAAGAGGATTTTGCAGTGTTGACCAACCATATAGCTGAAGTGAAACCTTCTTCCGATGGGAAGTGTCGGAGCTGGCGTTATCGTGTAACAGGATGCTTCCGTGCGACAACACTCCTGGGCGTTTTGACTTTATGGTACATCGCACTTTCTTCAAGGTATCTTCAGAGCGCTGCGCATTGATTGTGGCTCCAAGCTCAAAGAACTAGGTCATCAGAGGGGCCCTGTAGTCGAAGAAGGAAGTGATTGTGACCTAACTTGTGTGAAGAGCTCTGCCGGAAGAGATGTGGGATTTTTCCACTGTTGGTTCTGCCGTTTGCCTTCGGACTGTCGCAATGCTGTCGGGCGGAATCATCCTGTTGCAGGGTAACGTTCGGCCTCACACTGCCAATCTGAAGAAGCACAATTTTGAAATAAATAAACGTCTTGACCGCACAATTCTTTATTAAGTATTACGCGTTTCAAAATTTCACCGTCAGACTGAAGGTGTAGGATGAAGCGTACAAGAAATTAATGGCAGAAAATGCACATAAGTGTGTATCTAAGTATTCCAAGACACATAAATTCCTAATAGTATCGTACACACACAAAAATCAAAGTTTTGGAATTTCTTTATATTGTAATACTTACGTATATTTTCTGTCATTAGTTTCTTGTACGCTTCATTCCACAGCTTCAGTCTGACGATGAAATTATGAAACGCTTAACCCTTAATAAAGAATTGTGCGATCAAGGCTTTTCTCTATTTCAAAGTTGTGCCAAATCTGAATGGCCACCTACCTCTGCTATGGAAGTATTTCTACACCAAGTAATGGAAATCGGAAAAAGACTACACGTCACCCATTTGGTTGGGAAACATTGCAACATCATCCGTACAGCTCGCATCTTTCACGGTGGCTTTCATGTCTGTGGCGTTCTACGAAACAGATCGTCTCGTCTCCCGGTGAAATACATGGCTTAACGCATTTGGTGATTACTTTTGAATGCAACCGTTTCATGGCTCCGTGGTTGCGGTGTTTAATTTTCATTTGACTATCCCTCATAGTAGCCATTACATAATTACTGTTGTCTCGTACTGTCAGTTAATCGGTTTATCGTTCCTAAGTGAATAAGGAGGGGATTTCAGGTCTATTGCGGGAACAACCCAGTACACGGAGAGAGCATTTTGATAAAATATTCAGGCATGGTACAAAGTACAAACCATGTATATGTTGCTGGAATATGTAAGAAAGTCTTGTTCATTCATTTGTTTCACTAGATGTGAAAATAAGTAATTATTGGTAGCTTGTGTAATCATTTTTAAAGTCTTACGAGATGTTGATAATAGTACTTATCTCTTAAAAATAATTTAGTTTTGCGAACGAAAGACAATCGAACCCTTTCAGTCGCACCCCTCTGGAAATTTCGTTTATCTGCTCAGTGGGTAATTACCCCCAGGTTGGAAACCTGTGTAATAGACGAAGAACTCGATGCTCTCTCAAAATCAAATCAAGACACAAGCGAACCATTAAAATTGTAAATTCTCGTCTCAAACAATTAAATTACTCGCTCTTCGTATTTACCACTGCTTCATCATCCGTCGAAAGACACAATGAAACATTTGGGTCATAATCCATTAGTTATCAAAAATCTGGTATTGTAGATTTATGAGGCTGAATGAAGGTAAACACTCCATTACTCATGTGACTGATTTTCAGTATGTAGGGACGCATATTTTTATGTTCGGAATCGGCACAGACCAAACGTGTCTATCAGACTAATTGTATTATTGATTCTCTTGAATCAAGACCATTAATCTCTCAGGCGCTAGTCCCTGATGCGCCTTTTAGCTGACCAAATGTTATAAGGCGGTACATAAGGTCTAGATGTGCAGAATATCTGTCTTTCGTCCCGATACCTCGTCCTCCCGCCTCATGGCCGTGTACCTTCCCACTGACAATAAACTGCACTAACACTTGTACTACAAAGATACCTTAAAAGGCTCTCTGGAACGAAGTATAGAATGCCGTGTACTGGAGTAAGCTGGGGCCAGCACACCGTGCAGCAAAGAGATTGCGAGAAAATCGACAGAGGCCAATGACAGACTAGCAGGAACGCGCCGCTCATGCCCTCTCGGCAGTACTTAGATAGCAGCCACGGATCGAAGGGCCAGTCTGTCGTAGTCAGTCGTAACGAGTGAGTTCCAGCCTTTTATCCAGCGAGTCACCGAATCGAAGTCGCAGTCACAGCCTCTAGCTCAGAATCAGGCAGCACATAGCGACAGAATAGTGAACATACCGGACTTGTACTTGATCAGCAGTGAGGCTAACGTGGACTATTACAGAGGACTTGTACCACAAAGACTATCTTGAGATAAGTGACTTTCTATTCTTATGAATAAAGAACCCGGTTAATATATGTGTGCAGTTTGTGTTACAGACAGAGGACATCGATCACCAAGTAACATCCTGTCGTTGCTCTACAGATACAACGGGACGACATAAAAGATGGCAATGTGTGGCTGGATTGAAGAGTTTTTAGCAAACAGAACACAGCATTTTGTTATCAATGGAGAGACGTCTACAGACGTTAAAGTAACCTCTGGCGTGCCACAGGGCAATGTTATGGGACCATTGCTTTTCACAATATATATAAATGACCTAGTAGATAGTGTCGGAAGTTCCATGCGGCCTTTCACGGATGATGCTGTAGTATACAGAGAAGTTGTAGCATTAGAAAATTGCAGCGGAATGCAGGAAGATCTGCAGCGGATAGGCACTTGGTGCAGGGAGTGGCAACTGACCCTTAACATAGACAAATGTAATGTATTGCGAATACATAGAAAGAAGGATCCTTTATTGTATGATTATATGATAGCGGAACAAACACTGGTAGCAGTTACTTCTCTAAAATATCTGGGAGTTTGAAACTTCCTGGCAGATTAAAACTGTGTGCCCGACCGAAAGAAAGGATATTGCGGAGACATGGCTTAGCCACAGCCTGGGGGATGTTTCCAGAGTGCTAGTTCTGCAAGGTTCGCAGGAGAGCTTCTGTAAAGTTTGGAAGGTAGGAGACGAGGTACTGCCACAAGTAAAGCTGTGAGTACCGGCCGTGAGTCGTGCTTCGGTAGCTCAGTTGGTAGAGCACATGCCAGCGAAAGGCAAAGGTCCCGCGTTCGAGTCTCGGTAGGGCACACAGTTGTAATCTGTCAGGAAGTTTCATTTCAGCGCACACTCCGCTGCAGAGTGAAAATCTCATTCTGGTATCTGGGAGTATGCCTGCAGAACGATTTGAGGTGGAATGTTCATATAAAATTAATTGTTGGTAAGGCGGGTACCAGGTTGAGATTCATTGGGAGAGTCGTTAGAAAAGTGTAGTCCATCAACAAAGGAGGTGGCTTACAAAACACTCGTTCGACCTATACTTGAGTATTGCTCATCAGTGTGGGATCCGTACCAGATCGAGTTGGTGGAGGAGATAGAGAAGAGCCAAAGAAGAGCGGCGCGTTTCGTCGCAGGGTTATTTGGTAACCGTGATAGCGTTACGGAGATGTTTAGCAAACTCATGTGGCAGACTCTGCAAGAGAGGCGCTCTGCATCGCGGTGTAGCTTGCTCGCCAGGTTTCTAGAGGGTGCGTTTCTGGATGAGGTATCGAATATATTGCTTCCCCCTACTTATACCTCTCGAGGAGATCACGAATGTAAAATTAGAGAGATACGAGCGCGCACGGAGGCTTTCAGACAGTCGTTCTTCCCGCGAACCATAAGCGACTGGAACAGAAAAGGGAGGTAATTACAGTGGCATGTAAAGTGCCCTTCGCCACACACCGTTGGGTGGCTTGTGAAGTATAAATGTAGATGTAGATGTAGATGAGAATAATTCAAAAAAAGAAGAATTTGCCACCCCTGCCCCCGCGCCTCAGCTGCAAACGGCCAATGTGATGGGCCTAACATAAGCTTTCCTGTTTCACAACCAACAACTTGCTGCTTTGCTGACGACGGTACAACAACTTCTAGCTGCGCACGCAGCGTCGGCCGCTCAACAACAGACAATCGACCAACAAGCCCAACAAGTTCCGCCGACGAGCGTACCACCGGTCTGGCAATTTAACCAGACAGCAGAGCAATGGCTCAACTACCCAACACAGGTACAAGCTCATTGTGCAGTTCATCGAATTGAAGCTACAGTGAAACTACAATACTTTCTTTCGATTGCGGAGTCCTCAGTGTTCAGGTTAACACATAAACTATTCCCAATTGCATCTCCCAACGAACTCAGTGCACTGCATTAACCAAGTACTATGACCAGCAAGTTCAAGTAGCTGCAACCAGATATCAGTTTTTTTAGCATGCAGAAAAATTCTGAACAGACGTACTATCAGTGGTGTACAAAATTAACCGGCATTACGAGGACGCGAACATTTAAGTGTAGTTGTGGCAACTTTTACAGTGACTTAATGGTTAGCAATGACGATATTCGGTTCATACTGAATGCCGCTGAGATCGTGGCTCAGTTACATCGCTTAGGTCGCAAAAGATGTGCCTAAAGATTGTCAAGAAGCATTTAAGAAACTCAAAAATGCTTTGCTTGGTGACAGCTATTTAGTACATTTTGACCCTACCAAGCCAGTAGTTCTGCAAGTCGACGCTAAGGAATCGGCGCTGTGCTTCCGTACAGAGATGGTGCTCAAGTCAGACTTATTGCTTTTGCCTTAAAGCTGTTAACTCAAACTGAGTGCAGTTATTCTCAAATAGAGAAAGAAGTTCTCGCTATTGTGTACGGTGTGATAAAGACATCACTACTTGTGTGGTGGCAAGTTCTATTTGTTTACAGACCACAAGCCTTTGCAGTCCTTGTTTCGTCAGTCACAGCCGGTTCCTACACACACTGCTCAAAAATTGCAACGATGGGCTCTGTTGCTTTCGCAGTCTCAGTATGAAATTGTGTACAGACCTACAGCAAAGTATGGCAATGCAGACGTTCTATCTCGCCTTACGATTGGCCAAGATTCTGATTTTGATGCATCTGCAGCATCTTGTTGCCAAATCGATGAGCAGGACTCTGAATTGCTGCAATCACTTCCCTTGCACTACAGAAAAATTGCACAGGCCTCGGAACCAGACCCATATCTCGAGATTTTGTTGCAATACATTCGCACGTCAGTGTCCAGAACTCATTTGTGCGCTGATATTGTGAACGGTGGCATAGCCTTTCAGTTGGACAATCACCTGTGCTTATTCCCAAAGTGTTGCAAAACGATGTGTTACGATTGCTCCATCAAGGATATTGTTCGCACTAAATAGTTAGTGGGCCGGCACTGTACTGCCTAGCCGGCCGGGTAGCCGAGCGATTCTAGGCGCTACAGTCTGGACCACGCGATCGCTACGGTGGCAGGTTCGAATCCTGCCTCGGGCATGGATGTGTGAGATGTCCTTAGGTTAGTTAGGTTTAAGTAGTTATAAGTTCTAGGGGACTGATGACCTCAGAAGTTAAAGTCCCATAGTGCTCAGAGCCATTTGAACCATTTTTGAACTGTACTGCCTAAGACTCAATCGCCATGGTAACAAGTGCACATTGACTTTGCAGGACCATTTTAGAACACTCGTTGGCACATAGTGGTAGACACTTTCAACGAGTTTCCATTTGCAGTGGTTATGTACTCAACCACGTCACGTAGCTCATTCAAGCGTTGTCCTCAATATTTTGCGATGAAAGGGTTGCCAGAAGTCTTGTGTCGGACAACGGACTGAAGTTCACATTACGTAACTTTAAACGGTTTTGTGAACGCAGTGGCATTCTTCATCTAACAAGTACTCCACTTCACCCGAAATGGAACGGTAAAGCAGAAAGCTTCGTACGCACTTTCAAGCAGCAGATGGCCAAGCTTCACACCACCCACAATCGGGAACAGGATCTGCAACTCTTTCTCGCCTCCTATCGCTCCCACCCACAAGGCGGACCATCACCAGCAGAACTTCTGCATGGCCCCCGCTACACTTCCTCCACCCACCACAGCATCCGGCGCCGCCAATGGTTCACATTTAATCCCACCTTGTGCATGGTCTGCTACATTTCACATTTTGGAACTCTAATTTGCTTAACTTTGCGGTGAGATATCCTTTCGTCTCCGCAGCCGCCAGTTACCAGAGATAGGGAAGTCGTGCACGTCACCTGTTTGTGAATTGTGTAAACTTTGTTCTGTGTTTCATCGTATTTTTAGCTGTGTGTCTATCGTACTTTCTGAGGCGTAAACTAGGCACCAACCCAACATTTCCCTAAACGAGTATGGAGAACTGCCTAAAAACCAAACTCAGCTTGACAAGTGCACCAGCCATGATAGTTAATCAGCGGCGCCCAATCTGATCTAAGTCTAGCTCGTTTCCCTGCCTCGAGAACTAGCGCGCTGCACTAACTTTTTTCTTTTATATTTTGGGCAATGCAGGCGCTGGCTGTGGCGTCCAGTGGACCGTACAGGTGGCGAATACTGTCCTGGAGTACGTTGTGCCCCGCCTGCTCCACCTGTTCACGTAGTTCTGTGAGAGCTGTTGGCTGACGAGCCGCAAGAGTCACTTCTCGTCCCATCATATCACACAGGTGGTCGATTAGAGGGATGTCCGGGGTCGTGCTGGCCAGAGATGTTACTGCACGTCTTGCAGAGCAATGAGTTTCACGGGCAGTGTTTGGACATGCATTATCCCATAGCAACAATACATCACCTTCTTGTTGCAAAAACCACAAAAGAACGAATGTAAAAACATTCTGCACGTACCAAGTGCTGGTTAGCGTTCCTTCCAGAAACACTAAACGTGATCGAGAGTTGCAGGTTATAACACCCAAGACCATACTGGGGGAGAGGGGGGGGGGGGGGGGATGGGTGGGCCAGTGCCTCTGAGGCACACCAGTCGAGCGATGCACGTCGATGCTGTGGCGTCATGAAAGACGGGCTAGACGTGTGGCAACAGTTCATATCGACATCTCTGGGCTCACAAGCCGTCTTGTCAGTGCGGTGCTACCTGTACGATCTGCCACCTCTGGCGGACCTCTATGCTTGCGTGGACATTCACAACCTCGTCTACGCGTGTGATGATGTTCACGTCACTGGTAACAGCGACGTTGCACAGTTGCCACAGCAACTTGAGATGGGCAATTCTCCCAAAGGCCCATCCCGCTTCTCGGAAAGCTACAATCTGACCCCTTTCAAACTCGCTCAGTTGGCTGCAGGAAGCACGATGCTTCTCCGTGGCATGGTTGCCTGCTTGCTCCACACTGAGGCCTTTGGCTGTGAACATTCTCGACACGTACACGTACATGGCTCTCTAGTGGCTATACCACTGCGCTGTCTGTTGTCGGATGACGCTGAAACCATTGTCAACACATCTTCCTTCCCCCAGGTGGCACTTTCCGTCATCGGATCAAAGTCGACGTCGTCCTCCTAGGCGTACTACTTTTTTTTCTGGCAGCGTAGGTAGTAGCTCCAGCGTCCCAACTAATAACGTGGTAAGTGTAAGAAAATATTTTAAAATAATTGAGATATACACAGAGAAATCTAAAAAAACGTAGACACTCTCTGATAGCGATGACGCTGAAACCATTGTCAACACATCTTCCTTCCCCCAGGTGGCACTTTCCGTCATCGGATCAAAGTCGACGTCGTCCTCCTAGGCGTACTACTTTTTTTTTCTGGCAGCGTAGGTAGTAGCTCCAGCGTCCCAACTAATAACGTGGTAAATGTAAGAAAATATTTTAAAATAATTGAGATATACACAGAGAAATCTAAAAAAACGTAGACACTCTCTGATAGTCAGTATTAATGGAACTAAATGACATACCATTACAGTTCTTTCATCGGGTGGGGTGGGGTGGGGTGGGGGGGAGGTTATTTTATATGTTCAAAGTGACCCTCATTAGCAGACAAACAGTGTCGACAGCGCTGAACTGTTGACCAAACTACGGCTGTCACTATTACCAGTGTTATCACACTGGACGTTCGTTCAGTGTAGCTGGCTTCTGTTCATTTCCCAAGACCCCTCGTAGGTAGAAGTCAAGACGTGTAAGGTCTGAAGAACGCAGCGGGCTACTCAATAGCTCCTCTTCCAACTATCCATCATTCAGGTAGATTTTCATCCAAATAGGTTCTGACATCTCTGTAGGAGTGAGGCGGAGGGCCATCTTGTTGTAGGTAAAATCTTTCATTTCCAAACACCTCTCAGATGGCAGGTAAAACTAATGTTCGCAGCAAATGAAGATACACGTCACCAGTTACTGTACATTCAAATATGGAAAGGCCAATCAAAACCTGTGATGATACACCACACATTAACACCAGATAGATTAAAATGTTTGTTCGCGTTTGCTGTTCATGGTGTGGGTTCCTGTAGTCATGTCCTAGTTCATGAACCACGGGCAACGTATGAATGGCCAAGTAAGTGGTCCCGACAGTCGGGATACCAGTTACTTTGGAATAAGCCTGGGCATCTCGGACATATTCTGAGTCGTGGTCACCTTTGTGCTCATACGGCAAAGACTACCAAATCCACCGGTTAGTCCCTCAACCGTTAGGAGTAAAACCCAATGGGACTCGGAGCAAGTAAGGCTAGCAACCTGCTTCCCCGGTACTTTAAAAATTATGCTGGCAACAATCAGAGCAAAATGCCTCGGACCTTTGGAGGTGACGGAGTCTCACCTCTAACTGACAAAGCAGGGAGTCCTAAGATACGCCTTGGCAAACAAATGGTAATGAGATGGGGAGCTATTAATATCAATGGGGGCTACTCTGGGAAAAAGGTAAAGCTGGCAGAGGCTGCAAGTAAGATGGGGTTGGACGTTTTAGCTGTTAGTGACATTCGGGTAAGGGGTGAGAAAGAAGAGGAAGTGGGAGAATACAAGGTCTATCTGTCAGGAGGCAAAGCAGGAATAGCACAATGGGGTGTAGGGCTTTACATCAGGAAAGAAATGGGACCCGGCGTAGTTGCAATATGGTATGTAAACGAACGACTGTTGTGGATAGATTTGACAGTGTCTAGCAAGAAAATTAGGATTGTGTCAGTATATTCGCATTATGAAGGAAAAGATCAAGATAAGTTGGATACCTTTTATGAGGCACTCAGTGATGTAGTTGTTAGAGTAAAGGACAAGGACAGTGTTCTGCTCATGGGTAATTTTAAAGCCAGGATTGGAAATCGAACAGAAGGATATGAAAAGGTTATGGGTAAACTTGGAGAGGATATGGAGGCCAACAGGAACGGGAAACAACTCTTGGATTTCTGTGCCAGTATGGGCTTAGTAATCACAAACTCCTTTTTTAAACATATGAACATTCACCAGTATACTTGGGAAGGCAGGGGAACCAGATCTGCCATTGACTATATAATAACAGATCAGGAATTCAGGAAGGCTGTGAGGGACACTCGTGTATTCAGGGGATACTTTTATGACACTGATCATTATTGAATCTGCAGTGAAATTGGGATTGTGAGGCCGAAAGTGCAGGAGGTCAGGTCCATATGTAGGAGGATAAGAGTGGAGACACTTCATGATAAGGAAACCGGGCACAAGTACATAACAGCGATCTCAGAAAGGTACCAGTTAGTTGAATGTAGTCAATTACAGTCATTGGAAAAGGAATGGACAAGGTACAGGGACACAGTACTAGAAGTGGCTAAAGAATGTCTTGGAACAGTAGTTTGTAAAAGTAGGATGAAGCAAACAACTTGGTGGAATGACACAGTCAAGGCAGCCTGTAAAAGGAAAAAGAAGGCGTATAAAAAATGGCTACAGATTAGAACTCAGGTAGACAGAGAAAGTTATGTTGAAGAAAGAAACAAAGCCAAACAGATAATTGTAGAATCCAAGAAGAAATCTTGGGAAGACTTTGGAAACAGGTTGGAGACTATGGGTCAAGCTGCTGGAAAACCATTCTGGAGTGTAATTAGCAGTCTTCGAAAGGGAGGTAAGAAGGAAATGACAAGTATTTTGGACAGGTCAGGAAAACTGCTGGTGAACCCTTTGGATGCCTTGGGCAGATGGAGGGAATATTTTGAAGAGTTGCTCAATGTAGGTGAAAATACGATCAGTAATGTTTCAGATTTCGAGGTAGAATGGTATAGGAATGATGATGGCAATAGGATCACATTTGAGGAAGTGGAGAAAATGGTCAATAGATTGCAGTGCAATAAAGCAGCTGGGGTGGATGAAATTGAGTCGGAACTCATCAAATACAGTGGAATGTCAGATCTTAAATGGCTACACAGGATAATTGAAATGGCCTGGGAGTCGGGACAGGTTCCATCAGACTGGACAGAAGCAGTAACCACACCAATCTTTAAACATGGAAACAGAAAAGATTGTAACAACTACAGAGGTACCTCTTTAATCAGCGTTGTGGGTAAAATCTTCTCAGGTATTGTTGAAAGAAAAGTGCGAGTATTAGTTGAGGACCAATTGGAAGAAAATCAGTGTGGGTTTAGGCCTCTTAGAGGTTGTCAGGCAAATAATAGAGACGTGCTATGAGTGGAACGGGGAATTGTATATATGCTTTAAAGATCTAGAAAAGGCATATGACCGGGTTCCTAGAAGGAAGTTATTGTCTGTTCTACGAGATTATGGAATAGGAGGAAAACTTTTGCGAGCAATTAAAGGTCTTTACATGGATAGTCAGGAAGCAGTTAGAGTTGACGGTAAATTGAGTTCATGGTTCAGAGTAGTTTCAGGGGTAAGACAAGGTTGCAACCTGTCTCCACTGTTGTTCATATTACTTATGGATCATATGTTGAAAACAATAGACTGGCAGGGTGAGATTAAGATATGTGAATACAACATAAGCAGTCTCGCATATGCGGATGACTTAGTTGTGATGGCAGATTCGATTGAAAGTTTGCAAAGTAATATTTCAGAGCTAGATCGGAAATGTAAGGACTATAGTATGAAGATTAGCATATCCAAAACGAAAGTAATGTCAGTGGGAAAGAAATATAAACTGATTGAATGCCAAATAGGAGGAACAAAGTTAGAACAGTTGGACGGTTTCAAATACTTAGATGCATATTCTCACAGGATGGCAACATAGTGAAAGGACTGGAAGCAAGGTGTAGCAAAGCTAATGCAGTAAGCGCTCAGCTACGATCTACTCTCTTCTGCAAGAAGGAAGTCATTACCAAGACTAAGTTATCTGTGCACCTTTCAATCTTTCGACCAACTTTGTTGTATGGGAGCGAAAGCTGAATGGATTCAGGTTATCTTATCAACAAGGTTGAAGTTACGGATATGAAAGTAGCTAAGATGATCGCAGGTACTAGTATATGGGAACAATGGCAGGAGGGTGTCCACAACGAGGAAATCAAAGAAAAACTGGGAATGAACTCTACAGATGTAGGAGTCACGGCGAACAGGCATGTTACACGCAAGGTAGAAGCAAGGTTAGAGGGTAGGAGGAGTCGGGGCAGACCAAGGAGAAGGTACCTGGATTCGGTTAACAATGATTTTGAAGTAATAGGTTTAACATCAGAAGAGGGACCAATGTTAGCACTGAATAGGGGATCGTGGAGGAATTTTATAAGTGGCTCCAGACTGAACGCTGAAAGGCATAATCAGTCTTAAATGATGATGATGATAATGTGTGCGTGAACGTGAGAATTTTCAGGAGCACAGTACACACAGTTGCGCCTGTTTACAGTTGCGTTCAGTTTGACTGCACCTCGTCAGACCAGATAACCATCCCTGAAAACCGTTCATCCTCGCCAAGCATCCCTGCAAACAGCTCGCAGTACTCCATCCTTCAATCCGGTCGCCCTCATTCATAGCATGCAGCGATCTTGGAATGCACAATTTCCACACTGCAGCCTTCAGAATTCATCTTATTCGTGCATCAGCTTACCCCACTTTCACGTGCATCCTGCTTCACAGATTTTAGACGTGACCTAGTGAAATGTTCCAACATAACAGCGCTGGAAGCAAGACTTGTTGACGTTTCTGGTCAGCCAGACCTTTCCTTATGCACATCCCGAACAGTACCGTCCGCTTCAAATGTAACCCGAACGTGATACGTTGTTGTATGTGTTGGCGGCTGACAAGGGGATCTCCATACAGTAAATCACGGATTTTGATGCGCTTCAAATATGTTGTAGAGGCACTTACCCTGAGTACCTGGCTATCCGGTTTTTTAGCGACGGGCCTTGGTTTTTGAGAAAATCGACTCTGAAGTTCATTGCGCGCTTTGTATACCCGTAACATTACATATATTCCGAGCAAGTCAACGTAACGCAGCGGATAAGGTTCACGGCTACCGCTCTGGAGGTACCGTGTTCGAATCCTGCTCCCATGTATTTTTTTATGTATGCGAGATCCGTCCGGATAATTTGGTCCTAACGTTCAAAAACGAGTAGACGAATTAACTGGGAAATACAGAAACGTAGTCGTGTCCTGCGTGAAATCCGGTAAGTTCACGAAACTGGTGTAGGAAGAATTTTTGCCTTCTTTAATTCATCCGTACGTGGGACAAAAAAATTGTTTGTACATTATCGATTCGTGGGGAGGGCAAACGGATTTAACTTTATACGATCATCTATTCACTGATCAAAGGAAAGCGAGCACCAGCACCCTAAAAGTGGTCCCACCAAAGTGCACTCCTTATTGCCAGTCCTGCGATGTTTATTCATACCGACAGGTGAAAATCTTCACGAAAATTATTCAGCATGCTCCCGACTTAATGAAAGACAATAGAGAGATCGCTTCTAAGAAAGATTCGATAAAATTACATTCGCCAATCCTACATCAATTCAGTGCATCCAATTTTGAAAGCATAGTTAGGTACACATGCTTCGTATCGAAATTAGCGAATGAAAGAGAAATCTTTCTGGATTCAAAAGAATTGTGTTTCCCGGTATCGCTCATGAAGAAACCGTGCGCCTGCAAGACGTTTGCTTTCATAAAATGCGCGTGGTGCTCCGAAATTTTTTTCTTCGGTTGTTTCTATGATAAGTATCACCCACAATATTGTTCTGGTACACCAAGCAATGTGGACGATGAAAAATAAGATTTTTTAGTGTTGTATGAAAAAAAATTAATAACTGAATATATATTTAAAATTTCATTCACCTTACACTGTTTTTTAATGCTCTTTGAAATAAAATTGAAAAATTCGGTCTATTTTGGAAAAATAACACAAAATTACACCAGCAGGGTTCGATCACGGTACCTCCAGCGCGGTGGCCGTGAACCTTTACTGCTGCGCTACGCTGACTTGCTCGGAATATGTGTAATGTTACGGGTATACAAAGCGCGCAATGAACTTCAAAATCGATTTTCCCAAAAACCAAGGCCCGTCGCTAAAAAACCGGATAGCCAGGTACTCAGGGTAAGTGCCTCTACAACATTTTTGAAGCGCATCAAAATCCATGATTTGCAGTATGGAGGGTCTCCTTGTAAGTTCCGTACACGCAAGTCCATTGTCGCTGTATTTCCATAATGTTTCTGTACCTCCAGTGCCATTTCAATATGACCGTGCGTTACTCAAACGACAATCTTATTTCATTCACTGCTGCACTGTCATCTGCTGCAAATGCGCGACATGATCTGATGAGAAAATACGCTTCCGTGCAAAATAGCAACGATATGTCACTTTGTTCCTGTTGTTCTTAATATATTAACTATCAAGGACCGTCTACATTTTTCTGGGCCACTCTGTACATATTTTATCACTTTCTGTGGACCATAGGCTACCACACTACAATTGGGGAAACTAAATACTATCTTTCCAGTGAAATCCAAGTCTTCATACTGTGATTCATATTACATTACTACAGTAAGCCTTTTTTTATTTATCTTGGGTGCAGGTTTTGGCTCAGTATCCTGGTGATCGAATTTAAGTACACAGTACCTAAAATACTTCATTCGTCTCACGGACGAAGACCCATGCTAGCGGTGTCTAAATGGCACAGTGACATATAATTTGGCATTGTCGAAGATTCGGATACAAAAAGCATCGGACGACCAGTTAGCAAATGAACCGCTTTTCGGCTTATAACGACTTACGTGTCGAGCTGGATCTTTTTTCTGAACCAAGAGGGATTTCTCACGATCCAGGTGCTTATAAATTGAATTAGGTCTGAATTTTTTAGCAGCTGCATTTTTAATATAATTTTCGTCTCCACGAGACACACTTAAACATGTTGTTGTTGTTGTGGTCTTCTGTCCTGAGACTGGTTTGATGCAGCTTTCCATGCTACTCTATCCTGTGCAAGCTTCTTCATCTACCAGTACTTACTGCAACCTACATCCTTCTGAATCTGCTTAGTGTATTCATCTCTTGGTCTCCCTCTACGATTTTTACCCTCCACGCTGCCCTCCAATGCTAAATTTGTGATCCCTTGATGCCTCAAATCATGTCCTACCAATCGGTCCCTTCTTTTTGTCAAGTTGTGCCACAAACTCCTCTTCTCCCCAATTCTATTCAATACGTCCTCATTAGTTATGTGATCTACCCATCTAATCTTCAGCATTCTTCTGTAGCACCACATTTCGAAAGCTTCTATTCTCTTCTTGTCCAAACTATTTATCATCGATGTTTCACTTCCATACAATGCTACACTCCATACAAATACTTTCAGAAACGACTTCCTGACACTTAAATCCATACTCGATGTTAACAAATTTCTCTTCTTCAGAAACGCTTTCCTTGCCATTGCCAGTCTACATTTTGTATCCTCTCTACTTCGACCCACATCAGTTATTTTACTCCCTAAATAGCAGAACTCCTTTACTACTTTAAGTGTCTCATTTACTAATCTAATTCCCTCAGCATCACTCGATTTAATTTGACTACATTCCATTATCCTCGTTTTGCTTTTGTTGATGTTCATCTTATATCCTCCTTTCAAGACACTGTCCATTCCGTTCAACATCTCTTCCAAGTCCTTTGCTGTCTCTGACAGAATTACAATGTCTTCGGCGAAACTCAAAGATTTTCTTTCTTCTCCATGAATTTTAATACCTACTCCAAATTTTTCTTTTGTTTCCTTTACTGCTTGCTTAAACATGAGGGGAACACAAAACAGAGAGTCTCATAATATCTCTGCCTTTGTTCTGACCTGAGTAAGCCTTACCCCTTTCCTTATAAAGCTTGGTTTTCAGATTCAGCGTTCTTTTTCCACTGGTGCGTCATCAGTTCAGCTATCTGACGACGAATGTAGTTGCTGAAATGATTCACGAACTGTAAAAATGTGCAGTATCGACAACTGTCCGTTTTGGTCGACTTCTGAATTGTTTACTGTATGCGAGTAAGTTTAATGTAACGGCTGCTGGGTGCAGGTTTGCAAACTAAGCTATCTTCGGAACAATAGCTGAATGACAACTTCAGTTCTATTTATAAAATTGCCTGTTAATTTAACCACTAGTACAATGAACAAACTATATGATGCAAAACCCGTTTTGGTGTGATCGAAATTGTTACGTACTCCGAAAGGATTTAATCGGGAGTCGAGTTTTCGATAGGGAAACTGGGGCAGTCGCACATTAATTAGGAACTGAAGCCTGATGTGCAATGTCGTCGGCAGCTTTTGACCTTGGCTGGCACAGCCGCGTCTCGTCGAGAAGACAGCAGTCCGTAGCTGCGGGCTTACCCTTTCCGCTGTCACACGTTATCCCTTAGGAGCCCATTCTGTCTGGCGCCGCTAACAGGCAGTCTCAGCAAAGGATGGGGCTCGTCTCTTCTCGTTTAGTGACACAGTAACAGGGGGCTGAAGGCCAAGGCGCAGTAACCCGGCAGGCAGTGGCGACGTGGGGTGCGGCGGACACTGGTCGCAAAGTAAAGACTGCTGCAAGTAACTTCTTTGTTCGGTTGTTGCCAGCGTAGACACATGCGAAAAACGTCGGTAATCGGCCTCTACACCTATCTAACTGATTCGTTACATCAGAGGTTTGCTTATGAGTCAAAAAGGTAACTACCAAAAGTAAAAAATGTTGGTAAACTCTGAGAATATATGATTTGGCCTCTCAAAATAAATATCCCATGGAATCGCTACTAGAAATTCTACAGACTTTAGATAAACTAGTGCGAATAAGTTAAGGAAGAAAGTTGCTTTCGTATTATGTGCTACGGTCAAGCAACATGGCACGATGAAAATTGGACCCTTCTTTTTTGGGTCACTGCTGACTGGTTTGATGCGGCCCGCCACGAATTCCCCTCTTGTGCCAACCTCTTCATCTCAGAGCAGCACTTGCAACCTACGTACTCATTTATCTGTTGCATTTATTCCAATCTCTGTCTTGCTCTACAGTTTTTGCCCTCTACAGCTCCCTCTCGTGCGATGGTAGTAATTCCCCGATATCTTAATATATGTCTTATCATTCAGTCCCTTCTCCTTGTCAGCGTTTTCCACGTATTCCTTTCCTCTCCGATTCTGCGCAGAACCCCCCCCCCCCCCCCCCCCCAAATTCCTCACCTAATTTTCAACATTCGCTTATAGCACAACATCTCAAATGCTTCTATTCTCTTATGCTCCAGTTTTCCCACAGTCCATGTTTCACTACCATACAGTGCTGTGCTCCAGACGTACATTCTCAGAAATTTCTTCCTCTAATTAAGGCCTTAGTTTGATACGAGGAGACTTTTATTGGCCAGAAATGCCCTTTTTACCAATGGTAGCCTGCTTTTGATGTCCTCTTTGCCCCGTCCGTCATTGGTTTTTTGCTGCCCAGATAGGAGAACTCCTTAACTTCATCTACTATGTGACCATCAATCGTAACATTAAGTTCCTCATTGTTCTCATTTGAGCTACTTCTGTCTTACTTCGATTTACTCTCAATGTATATTCCTCATTAGATTGTTCATTCCATTTAGCATATCATGTAATCCTTCTTCACTTTCACTCAGGACAAAAATGTCATCAGCGAATGGTATGATTGATATGCTTTCACCTCGAATTTTAATTCAACTCCTGAACCTTTCTTTTATTTCCATCATTGCTTTCTCGATGTACAAATTGAACAGTAGGGGGAAAAGACTACATTCCTATTTTACACCCTTTCAATCCGAGTGCTTCGTTCTTGGTTGTCAATTCTTGTTTTTCCCTCTTGCCTTTAGTACATATTGAATGTTACCCATCCCTCCCTACAGCTTACCCCCATTTTTCATGGAAATTCGAACTTCTTGCACTATTATACATTGTCGAACGCTTTTCCCAGGTCGACAAATCATTCATTTATCTCATGTTGTGGGGCCAGCCCCATTTTGCTCTGTCACGCTGACCTCACGCCGTGTGACGTCCAACTTCCTGTGCACGACTAAGTGACCTCTGGAATCTTGCTGCAGTATTTTCATTCACATCCACAGAGAAGTTAATAAGCTGTTACTTTATCTGTCTCTCCCTTACGTTTGGCATAGTAGTGTACAGTAATGAAGTGCTGAAGATCCTTCTATTACTCTTACGTAATTTTTAATCAACAGAAAACTTCTGACATAGAGTTATTGCTTTTTTTTATTTCTAAAAGTATCATACGTAAGAATAACTGCCAATTTTTTCTCAGTTATGAGCCGAAGGCCTTCATATAAGAGATACATCGAACCCAAAATTCTTCCCGGTCTGTTGAGGCTAAATATTTACAAAATTAGAAGATGTAGATGTCAATACACTCATAGAAGACATTCTCCTATTCAGTTACCCTGAGATACAGAAGCGCTCAAGATCCATCTACATTTTCATAAAAATTAATGGCATTTCATTGACATTTGTAAAGTTATCATACCGAAATGGTAAATACCAATTGTGTCTCATAAATGTCTCCTACGCGCTCATGTAAGAGATTCATCAATTTCAAAATTATTCGTCCGGTGTAGAATCTAAATATCTAAGAAGTTGGAAGAGATCCATTTCTATACACTTGTGGAAGGCATTTTCCTATTTTAATTAATTACTTTTACATTTCTAATAAATCAATTACTACACGTGAACACCTCCCGGCGCGCAAAACAGCACTAACATTCATCTACACACCACTAGTTACAACCTGCATTTACAACATGCGCAGTAGGGAAGGGAGGGGGACCCACTGAAACGTACTTTATTAAAGACGGTTCAAGCACTTCAAAATCTCAAGTTCCATCGTGCAGCACTTCGATAAATACGCACCGTTTCTTTTTATAGTACAGCTCATATTACCGCCATTTGAAACTGATCAAATATTATTAAGACAGAAAAATTTGTCACAAATAACGGAACTCCGTAAGATAATATTTCTACCAATATTAGAATGGACTCTGATAATAACTAATCAGCATAATATTACTTTAACTGTATTTTCAGGTTAGTACACTAATGTACATTTATATGGTTTTTTTTTACTTTTTATGACAAGAATAATTGCTACATCTGCTCTTCCAAGTTGTAACAGATTAGAGACCACCTGAAGCAATGCAGCGTGGCATACTCATATTTACAAAATAAAAAGCGTGAGCGCGCGGGGTAGCCACGCGATCTCAGGCGCTTTGCCAGGTCCGCGCGGCTCATCCCGTCGGCAGTTCCAGTCCCCTCCTCGGGCATGGGCGTGTGTGTTTTCCTTAGCGTAAGTTAGTTTAAGTTAGATTAAATAGTGTGTAACTCCAGGAACCGATGACCTCAGCAGTTTGGTCCCATAGGAACTTACCACAGATTTCCAAATTCCAATTTCTAAATATTGTATCATAAATGGTCATATGTCTCAGGACGTGAGTTTCATTCTACCAATGTTATGATTCGGTAGTTTTGGTGCAGTACGTAAATGAAGTAGTAAATGATAGGATTTCTGGTAATATTGGTGGCACTGACGGGGAAAGAAACAAAAGTGAATATGTAAGAGAGGAACTGGAAGCCAATACTTCTCGTCTTTCTTTGTGTGTGCGTGCGTGTGTGTGTGTGTGTGTGTGTGTGTGTGTGTGTGTGTGTGTGTGTGTGTGTGTGTGTATGTTTATGTGTGTGTGGCTATTTACTTTGCACTTAATCAGAATCGCGCATCACTCAGTGTTAGTTCATTCCGTAATTTATACCCTTACAGAATAATAGAATATAAATTACGTTTTATAAGTAAAAAATCAGTTTACCGCACAATTTCTGCGCTTTTAAGTAAAACCAGTTACTTACGACGTGAATACACGTTACACACCCGAACATAAAAGATCTATATAATTACTGTTGTTATTTTGTACCCAATAGAACGTTCTTCTTCGTGATCAGTTTCCTGTTATTATTGATAAATGCGAGTTTGCCGTGCGGGGTAGCCGCGCGGTCTTGGGCGCCTGGCCACGGTTTACGCGTCTCCCTCCATCGGAGGTTCGAGTCCTCCCTCGATCATGAGTGTGTGTGTGTGTGTGTGTGTGTGTGTGTGTGTGTGTGTGTGTGTGTGTGTGTGTGTGTGTTGTCCTTAGCGTAATTTAATTAAATTAAGCAGTGTGTAAGCCCAGGGACCGATGACCTCAGCAGCTTCGTCCCATAGGAATTACTACAAATTTCCAAAATTTTTGAGTTGTTTATAATTAAAATAAACCCGTTTCGCATAAGCTGGAGGAAAAACTGAAGCAATGTTTGATATGCTTTAGTTTTGAAGTTTTTAAAAATTGCATTTTCTAGCGTTGTTTTCAAATTTTTACTACAACATGCCTCCATTTCACGTTACAAACCAATAACTTTCGAATAAAACCGCAATTAAACAGTGAAAATTACAATTTTGCTACAAATATTATTTATTTTTAAGTAACAGACAGGAAGATAACTATGTAAAACAACCAAGTTCCGCAGATTACGCGGCCCTTAATACAATCCTCACACAGTTTCTAGACAATGACAGAAATGCAAACAAATCGACTGAGCTGATTCCCGATAGTTATGCAATACACCTATCGTACATGTAGTGTTTGTACGATCTTAAATGATGAAATATGATAGGAGAACTGTCATGGTGTACGCTTACTTATGATAGTCTACGGTAACTCTACAACTCTACTCACGACAGTAGCTTGCGAACAGTCGACCAGACGCTTATGTCAGCAAATGTCCCCAATTCCGGCCCGCATCATAGCTACAATTGTTCCCCATCTGTTTGTAGATTTCACCATGTCTCATACCTGCAAGAGTTCCAGGCTGCATTCTGTCTCGCCTTGGGCGGTCATCATAATCTTTCGGATCATCAGTGTGTTTTTAAGAATTACGTTGGAAACTCAAAAATTTGTCATACAGTAAGAGAAACGTGAAGTATCACAGTTTTGTAAATAGTAAACTTCAAACAATGATAAGTTGAAACGTTATGTCCACTGCTCACCGCGACGTTGGACGCCATCTGGTGACGTTGCGGTCACGTGATAACAAAAGTCTGTAGGAGGAGCAGACACAGACAGGGGATCACCGCAACGAAGATATGGGGTGCGAATAGGGAAATCCATTGAGATATGCGATTTTGGCAAAGGGTAGGTTATTTTTAATCAGAGTCTATGAATGAGTATCTCGGAAACGGCGAAAACGGTCAAATGTTCAGGTGCTAGTGTCGCGAGCATCCACGGAAACAAGTAGGGCAATGAAACTACCACTAGGCGCTGAATGACTGGACGTCCACTACTCTTCACAAAATGTGGAGTTCGGAGGCTTTTCTGCTCTGTAAACTAGAATAGATGGTGACCTGTGGCACCTCTGCCGAAAGAGCACAATACTGGTGCAGGCACAAGTGATTCGGAGCACACCGTTCATCGTACATTGTTGAACATGGAGCTCCGCAGCAGATCATCCCCACGTGTTCAGATTTCGACCCAACGATATCGTGAGTTACGATTGCAATGCACATGGGACCATGGGGATACGACAGTCGATCAATGGAAAAATGTCGGCTCTTCAGGTGAAGCTATTTTGCTACATTAAATCTATGGTCGTCTTCACAAACGCCGTCATCAAGGTGAACGACGACTCTAAAAATGCAGCGTAGGCTAGTAGGAGCAGTATTATGCAATGGGAGACATTCTCCTACGATTGCATGGGTCCTGTGACAGTAACCGAAGACACCTGCATCCCTTCTTGCTTAATGTCTTCCCTGACGACAATCTCATTTTCCAGCAGTGTCCGTGTCTCAGAGCCAGAATCGTGCTACAGTGGTTTATAGACATCACGGTGATGTTTCGGTGGCCAAATTCGCCTGATTTAAATCCTACAGAACCCATCTGGGTCGCTATAGGGTGCCATCAACGCATATGCAAATCAGCGATCAGTTTCCAGAACGAGATTTTCACTCTGCAGCGGAGTGTACGCTGATATGAAACTTCCTGGCAGATTAGAACTGTGTGCTGGACCGAGACTCGAACTCTGTCCCGCACACAGTTTTAATCTTTCAGGAAGTTTCAGCGATCAGTTATTTATTCGAATTACATAGCCTATGTCTAGACATCTAAAGCCAAGTACCTCCACAAACCTACCAACAAACGTAGGACTCCTGAAAAACAGGAGCAGTGGTGTATTTCGTTCCAAAGACTGACAAAAAAGCTATAAACAGGTGGTCATAATGTTTTGACTCATCAGTGTACGTGTAATCATAAATAACAAAGTCATGATGGATAAAATGAAGTATCGGACGATATTTGAGGAGAAAAAAATGAGGTTCCTTAATGTGAAGTTGTATGAGACCCGCCATTGAGTGATCGCCCATTAATAACACCAACGTTCCTATGTTTTCGACTGGAGTGGTTCCACACTAAACTGGCCACAATAATTAGTTCATTTAGTGTCAGATCTTCGCATGCCGACCCCTTACGTGTTTGGCGACAGCAGTCAGCTAAACGCTTACGTGCTGTGTCATTCTCTCACGTATTTCAATTGCCGTCCTCTGCTTGGAACACAATGAGCACGCAATACACAGACGCGTGCTCGATGTACATTTAAACGCGGCCCAGAGCAATTACTGAGAGAGACAATATGGAAGCTCTTCCATTATAGTCTGTGACAAGATTTTACACAGTCAGCAGAGACCTGTTTGGGAGCACAGCTGTCAGACATTACTGACGCAAACCTTAATGACTTACAGTCCCCAATCAGACCATAGTGGTAAAACAGTGGAGTCATTCTACAGAGATCGTTAACTGAACAAGTGTTGCTTAAACACATTTAGGTATTAACAGTAACAGAGAGGTTTCTGCGTCATACTTAGTACAACCGCAAAATATTCACTTTGGTGCCAAGAATAGACACACGGTCAACAGGGAGAAAAGAGAGAGAGATAGGGTGTTTATAGAATTTGTTTCCCTTGCAGACGAAGTAATATTAAATTGCCGTAGTTAATCTTATTTCTTCTGTAAGGGAAACAATGTATAAACACCTGCATCACTCATTCACTGTGTTGCTATTTATAAAATATAGAATGCTTGATCACGTGATAGAAAAAGAAAAAGGAGTCGATAGAGAAAAGATAGGGTAACCAGTATTAGAATCAGAATTTAAAAGACTTTGGAAGAGTTAAGACCGAATAAGGCAGAAGGAATAAATAACATTCTATCAGAAATTCTAAAATCATTGGGCGAAGTGGAAACAAACCGGTTGTTCGTCTTGGTGTGTAGAATATACCATCTGACTTTCGGAAAAACAACATACACACAACTCCGAAGATTACAAGAGCCGACAAGTAAAAGAATTACCGCACAAACAGCTTAACAGCTCATGCATCCAAGTAGCTGGCAAGAATAATAGAGAGAAGAATGGAAAAGATAACTGAGGACGTTTACATGACGATCAGTTTGGTTTAGGAAAGATAAAGGCATCAGAGAGGCAGTTCTGACATTGCGGTTGAGAATGGAAAGCAAGAATAATGGAAGAATCAAGACACGTTCATTGGATTTGTCGATCTGGAGCAAGATGTTCGAAATTCTGAGAAAAATAGAGGTAGGCTAGAGGGAAAGACAGGTAACATAAAATACGAAGATGAGCCAAGAAGGAACAATAAGAGTTAGAGAACGATGCGCTCAGATTGAAAAGGGTGTAAGGCGAGGATGTATTCTTTAGCCCCTACTGCTCAGTCTATACACCAAAGAAGCAACGAGGGAAATAAAAGAAAGGGTTGAGAAAGGAATTAAAATCCAAGATGAAAGGATATCTATGATAAGATTCGTTGATCACATTGCTGTCCTCAATAAAAGAGTGAAGGATCTGCTGAATGATATGAAGAGCCTGATGAATATGGATTGAGAGCAAATCGAAGAAAGACGAACATGATGAGGAACAGCAGAAGTGAGATCAGCCAGAAATTTATCAGCTTGGTGATAACGAAGTAGATGAAGTTAAGGACTTCTACCACCTAGAGAGCAAAATAACCCACGACGGACAGAGCAAGAACATCAAAAGCATTGCATTACTGGCCTTCCGCTGCACATATATCCGCAAATGAGTCACTTGCGACATAGTTAAGAATGTGTGACTGTGAGCTAGTACTCATTTGAGTATGAAATATTGTCCTTGTTACTACAGATGCATTTGAAATACAAATTTAGCGATTAAGTAGCCTTCTAATTGAACTCAAATATCACCAGTTGTTAAATTTTGCTATAGTTGAGGCACAATGAGAACACTGCCCAGGCAAATAATTTAGTGTGGTGCCAAGGTGCAGGTTGCCGTGTTGTACGAGAAACGCAGCACCAAAGAACATGAACAAAACCCCTTCGTGTAGTTGTTTACGAGGAAGGAAGGCAAACTGCGATTAAGTGGCCTAGGGTCAAGATTAACAACTGCCGATGCATGGTTGACCGCCAGCCAAAATACTGTAGCATGACATGGGAATGGTGTGATATGCTGGCGAGCATGTGACATATCGTAAGAAAAATGGAGATGAGCGTACGGCGTCAGTGGCCGCGAGTTCCCAGGCTGGAAGTTGGGCAGCCAAGTGAAAGTTTTATTGAGTGCGCTGACACATTAGCCGTCTTGCGCGTGGACAATGGGAATGAAATGATTATGAAGACAGCACAACACCCAGTCCATGAGATGAGAAAAGACATCCTGTTCAAGTTCGGTGGTTGATCCTTCCACTCAGTCTTTTTACTACAGAGGCCAACCAGCTCTCTGACAGAACACGCTGAGCTACCGTGCCGGCACGCCTCTCGTGGTGGCTGCAAGAAACTCAGAGGAAACCAACCACCGTGTTACTGCTGTTGGTGTTGTTGTATGGAACATTTACAAACGTGCGGGACCAGCGCAAATCGTTGTTTGGCGTGTATTAGTGGACCACATATTATTCCACTTGGGAGTGAGGGCCCTTCAGCCGTCTTGTGGTTTATTTTAAGAGGAGATGCTGAACTATCTGAGAGTATATGCACAACCGTTGTGAAAGCATTCCCAGTTTGATACGTTTTCCTTAGTCACTGCTGTTCTTGTTTACTGTAACGTCACAGTGTGTTTCCAATAACGGCCGCGGGAGGCCAAGTGCAGTAACATCGTGGTCGTGTAATAGGTACATGTGTCTGTCGCAACGGGCGGTTCAAAATGGCTCTGAGCACTATGAGACTTAACATCTGAGGTCATCAGTCCCCTAGAACTTAGAACTACTTGCACCTAACTAACCTAAGGAAATCACACACATCCTTGCCCGAGGCAAGATTCGAACCTGCGACCGTAGCGGTAGCACGGTTCCAGACTAAAACGCCTAGAACCGCTCGGCCACACCGGCCGGCGCGGCGGGCGGTACATCAAACGTGGCCGTCTTGCGGGACATGAGTGTGTTGAGTGGTGGCAGGCTGCGGTATTGTAGCGATACACAGAGCCAGTGGATTAAATTAACAAGAAGTACACTGAGGTGACAAAAGTCATGGAGTAGCGATATTTACATACAGAGATGGCGGCAATTCCGCATACACAACGTATATAAGGGCAGCATTTTTGGCGGATCTGTCATTTTTATTCTGGTGATTCATGTGTAAAGGTTTCCGACTTGTTTGGGTGCACAAGGGGAATTAACAGACTCTGAAGGTTGAATTGGAGTTGGAGCTAGACCATGGGACATTCAGTTTCGCTAAGCGCTTGAGAACTCAATACTTGGAAATCTACAGTGTAGAGGGAGTACCGAGAACACCAAATTTCAGGCATTACCTCTCACAACAGCCAACGCAGCGTTCGACTGCCTTCGATTAACGACCGAGAGCAGCAGCGTTTGCATAGAGCTGCAGTGCTAACAGATAGGCAGCATTGTGTGAAATAGCCGCAGATATCAATGTCTCAGGTACGACGAACGCATCCGTTAAGACAGTGCAGTGAAATGTGGCGTTAATGGGCTATGGCAGCAGACGACCGAAGCGTGTGCCTATGCTAACAGCTCGACATCGACGCAGTGCCTCTCCTAGGCTAGTGAAAAAATCGGTTGAACCGTTGACGACTAGAAAACAGTTGCCTGGTGAGATGAGTCTCGATTTCAGTTGGTAAGAGCTGATGGTACGGTGCGATTGTGGCGCAGACCCCACGAAACCATGGACTTAAATTGTCAAGAGGGCACTGTGCAAGGTGGTGGTGGCTCTTTCTACATCTACATCTACATTTATACTCCGCAAGCCACCCAACGGTGTGTGGCGGAGGGCACTTTACTTGCCACTGTCATTAACTCCCTTTCCTGTTCCAGTCACGAATGGTTCGCGGGAAGAACGACTGCCGGAAAGCCTCCGTGCGCGCTCGAGTCTCTGATTTTACATTCGTGATCTCCTCGGAAGGAACAAGTAGGGGGAAGCAATATATTCGGTACCACATCGAGAAACGCACCCTCTCGAAACCTGGACAGCAAGCTACACCGCGATGCAGAGCGCTTCTCTTGCAGAGTCTGCCACTTGAGTTTGCTAAACATCTCCGTAACCCTATCAGGCTTACCAAATAACCCTGTGAAGAAACGCGCCGCTCTTCTTTGGAACTTCTCTATCTCCTCTGTCAACCCGATCTGGTTCGGATCGCACACTGATGAGCAATACTCGAGTATAGGTCGAACGAGTGTTTTGTAAGCTACCTCCTTCGTTGATGGACTACATTTCCAAGAACTCTCCCAATAAATCTCGACGTGACACCCGCCTTACCAACAATTAATTTTATATGATCATTCCACTTCAAATCGTTCCGTACGCATACTCCCAGATATTTTACAGAAGTAACTGCTACCAGTGTTTGTTCCGCTATCTTATAATCATACAATAAAGGATCCTTCTTTCTATGTATTCGCAATACATTACATTTGTCTATGTTAAGGATCAGTTGGCACTCCCTGAACCAAGTGCCTATCCCCTGCAGATCTTCCTGCATTTCGCTGCAATTTTTTATTGCTGCAACTTCTCTGTATACTACAGCATCATCCGCTAAAAGCCGCATGGAACTTCCGACACTATCTACTAGGTCACGGTGTGGGCTGTGTTTGCATGGAATCCATTATATTCTTTGGTCCAACTGAACCGATCGTTGATTGGAAATGGTCATATTCGGCTACTTGGAGACCATCTGCATGCATGGACTTCATGTTCACAAACAACTATGTCAACGGGCCACAATTGTTCTCAGCTGGTTTGAAGAACATTCTAAACAATAAGAGCGAATGATTTGGCCATCCAGATTGCCCGACGGACATAATAGAGAGGTCCGTTCGTTCAAGAATCCTGCATCGGCAACACTTTCTCAGTTACAGAAAGCGACAGAGATGACACAGCCCAATATGTCTCCAGGGGGCTTCCAACGATTTGTTGAGTCCATGCCATGTGAAGGTGCTGCACTACGCTGGGAAAAAGGAGGTCCGACACGATATTATGAGGTATCCCACGACTTTTGTCACCTCAGTGTATAATACTGCTTCAGCTCGTCACATGGCAACAATTACTGTATCTGTTAAAGGAGGTCCTCCATGTGCGGTCGTCACAATTGGATGCAATACTGTACTCTTCTCTGTAGTGAGATGCGAATTCTTTCAAACACCCTCGGATCATCTCGTAAATCTTGATAAGACTACACAGTTAGAAGCTTTAGTTCAACAACCGTATCAAAGGGATGTCGGTTCGCTTTTCTTTCTAGAGGATCCCAGCCAGAAAAGTCCAGAAAATTTAGGGGTGGTGATCTTGGCGGCGAAGGTACAGGTCCTGCTGAATCTATCCATCTCGAACCATATTAGTGTGTTAGAAGTCTTAGATTACCAGCAAAATGTGATAGTGCCCCTTCATAAATCCACCGTATTCAATAACCAGGAGCCATGGGTGAAATTTGAGCCCAATTAGAAGAAGAGGTATTCGAAACGTTTACAAATTCAAATGTGTGTGAAATCTTATGGGACTTAACTGCTAAGGTCATCAGTGCCTAAGCCGACACACTACTTAACCTAAATTATCTTAAAGGACAAACACACACACCCATGCCCGAGGGAGGACTCGAACGTCCGCCGGGACCAGCCGCACAGTCCATGACTGCAGCGGCCGAGACCGCTCGGCTAATCCCGCTCGGCGAAACGTTTACATATCAAATACATTGACAGTAACTAACATAACATTTCATACCGAAGTAAGTCGTAGCTCGTAAAGACGCATCTGCAGTTATTTCACTAGCGGTTCGTTTGCGCACCCATTTTTACTGGAAAGTTTCTGCTTCAATTATCGTTTATTTTCAGTCGTGTATACTTCGTCATCAATTATCTTATCCCTTATACGGGGTGTCCCATTTATTTTGACCACCCTTTTGTCCAGATGCAAATTACAAAATATTTCAAGCAAACGTTCTTTATCCGTCATGGGGACATCAGTCAGCACAATTGCATTCGTTGTAGCTTTGATTTTTTACAAAGATATGAACAGTGGTATGACTTGTTTAAATGGTACCGTGTATTTTTTATTCGGTAATTCATTTCCTCTCCTAAAGACCTATTCAAAAATGTATCACAGTGTACCATTCACTGAAACACAATGTTATTAATTACACAACGCTCCCAGCGCTTAGTGCAGGTACTCGGGGTAATGGAACACACCCACGTGCTGACGTTGACAAATGGCTCTGAGCACTAAGGGACTTAACATCTGAGGTCATCAGTCCCCTAGAACCTAGAACTACTTAAACCTAACTAACCTAGGGACATCACACACATCCAATGCCCGAGGCAGGATACGAACCTGCGACCATAGCAGTCGCGCGGTTCCGGATTGCAGCGCCTAGAACCGCTCGGCCACCGCTGCCTACCGCTGACGTTGACACATGACAAATGTAAACATAAGTAGAATGCACAACCGTCATTCCGACAACCATCGTCAGTTGAAGAGATGTGTGCGTAGTATGTACACCAACGAAGAGGAGGTGGAAGTGCTACTCATCTATGGGGAATGTAAGTTAGCAGAGCAGTAATTGCAATAGTGTTTTCTTATATACGGGTGCATTTAGTACAGTAGTTTAGTCCTTTTAAATACTGTTGTGTAGAGTAGCCATACACTAAAGGCTGTCCTTCCTACAAACTGTATCGACATAACGTTTCTTTTATTGTTGTTGTTGAAGGTAGGCAAAATGCTACGCAGGCTGAGGAACTGTACAGAGAGCGATATCCTGACAAGAACCCACCATCCCGACGGATGTTTTCTCGTCTTGTTGCGACGCTTTAGGTAACGGAAAGTTTCAACCAACGAAAACGTAGCCGTCGTAGCACTCGCACAGACGAAGCTGCCGAAGTTACTGTTCTCGCTTCCGTTGCTATGGATCCACATGTGAGCACACGACAGCTTGAACACGAGGCTGGCATTCCCAAAACCAGTGTACATCGTATTCTTACACGTCACCGGTTCCATCCTTACATGTACACCTACAACAATAATTGCATGGGAATGGTTTCTAGAATCGTATACAGTTCTATCAGTGGACACAGCAGCAAATCTTTGCCAAACCGAACTTCTTCTCCAATGTTCTATTTACTGATGAATGTTCCTTCTCGCCGGCCGGAGTGGCCGTGCGGTTCTAGGCGCTACAGCCGGGAGCCGAGCGACCGCTACCGTCGCAGGTTCGAATCCTGCCTCGTGCATGGATGTGTGTGATGTCCTTAGGTTAGTTAGGTTTAATTAGTTCTAAGTTCTAGGTGACTGATGACCTCAGAAGTTAAATGGCATAGTGCTCAGAGCCATTTGAACCATTTTGTTCCTTCTCAAACGAAGGATAGGTAAATACAAGGAACATGCACTACTGTTCCAGCGACAACCCACGATGGCTTAGACAGGTAAAACATCAGAGCCAGTGGAGAGTTAACATCTGGTGTGGGATGCTTGGTACTACAATTATTGGCCCTTATTTTATCTGTGGTAGTCTAAACGACACAGCGTATGCCAACTTCCTCAGACGAATTCTTCCTCGTCTTCTGGATGAAGTGCCACTAAGAACCAGAAAACTTATGTGGTATCAATACTATGAATGTTCAGCACATAATGCCTTGCGTGCACGTCGTGTTGTGAACCGAATATATCCTGCCAGATGGACTGGTCGAGGGGGAACAGTTACTTAGCGTGCTAGATCTCCTGATTTAAATCCTCTGGACTTTTTTCTTTGGGGATGCATTAAAGATGTTGTCCATGGCGATATTCCAACAACTCCAGAGGACATGCACGAACGTATCGTGCTTGCTTGAAATTCTCTTCAGCAGGCAACACTGAAAGCAGTAAATAGTTCTTTTATTCAACCAGTGCACCAGTGTATCGGTGTCCAGGGTCACCACTTCGAGCACCTTTGAACTTCTACTCTTGGGTAATGATAGAGGGCAGTCAAAGTCAATTTTGTGTTATGTTTTTACTTCGTTTTCATTTGTTTTCTGACAACTCCAGCAAGTGGACGAGTTTGTGTTCCGGGGTTCAAAGTCAGTGTTGTGTTATGTAATTAATAACGTTGTGTTTCAGTGAGTGGCACACTGTGATACATTTTTGAATAGGTCTTTAGGAGAGGGAATGAATTACCGAATAAGAGATACAGGATTCCACTTAAAAATAGTCATAACACTGTTCATATATTTGTAAAATACAAAGCTACAAGACGGCAATCGTCGTGTTTGAGAAACAATCTCCAGTACTTACAAGTTGAAGCAAATCTAGCGTAATGCAACATAATACCGAGAACACAGTAGCACTGAGAACAATTTGTGCGAAAAAATCGTGCTTAGAACTTTGACGTTTCCACTCCTCAATTATGCTCCCTGTCTGTGACTATGTTTAAAATAAAGAGACATTGACATAAAAGTTTCGAGAGTACCGTATCGCGTCATAATATAAAGAACTGCGCTGGAGAAACAAGCATTTCGACCAATGTTACTGGGGTTACTAATGTCCCTTAACTGTATAGAGACGCTTATGTTTTGCATTGCTGCTCGCCGGCCAGAGTGGCCGTGCGGTTCTAGGCGCTACAGTCTAGAGCCGAGCGACCGCTACGGTCGCAGGTTCGAATCCTGCCTCGGGCATGGATGTGTGTGATTTCCTTAGGTTAGTTAGGTTTAATTAGTTCTAAGTTCTAGGCGACAGATGAACTCAGGAGTTAAGTCGCATAGTGCTAAGAGCCATTTGAACCATTGCTGCTCGCTGAGCATGAAGTTACGTCTTACTTTTAAAAGGTCTTTGTTATGAATCGTACTTGAGGCGGAAGGAGCGGGAAATTTATTATAATAGATTTCTACGGTGAAGGAAGAGGGGATCTTCTGCTGCCTGTGGTCAGTGTGCATCAATGACAAAATAAAGGGATTCCACTCAGCTAAAGCACATTAATAGACCCAGAAGAAGGCCACTGTAACAAATGGCCGAAATGTTTGATTCTTCAGTGTAACTTCTTTAATTATGACGCTGTATAACACTGAGAAAACATTTATGGCAACTGATTATGGCCGCGGAAGCCTAGGCAGTTATAAAGATACATTGTTTCTTATTTCCCTCGTTTGTGGCAACATGTATTTGCCACTCCCAAAGTACGAGACGAATGCGGGAGCCAGCCACGTTTCTCTTTTGTGTGGTGCAAGGCGTGCGGGAGTACGTAGCAAGGAGTTTTCGCACAGTAGTTCTGGCAGGCGCGGAGCGAGAAGTCGGCCAGGGAGCAAGTGTCTTGCCGCCGTCGCCGGCGGCTGCGTAAATATTTAAGGCCCGGCGTGGCGCGGCGCGGCGCGGCGCGGCCGGTGCGGTGCGCTGCTGCCCACCCACTCCCACCGTATTGGCTGCCGCCCCGCCTCAGCTTTCCCGACCCAATACCGTGGGCCGGCGTAGGCGCTCCGCCGACTCCTCGCCGATCGCGATATTACTCTGCACCGCGCACACAGGTAATCCCCCTATTGTACCGCGATATTAAAAAGATGCTCGGCTGTCACGGAAACGTCTACTGTATCATCCATCCTGCCAAAGTCCCATGCAAAGAGACCGAAAAGTCTCTGTAAATGAATGCCTGACTTAAGAGACTGTCAGACTGGTTTTAGATCCGGTTGTTTCTACTATAGATTTCATATAGCTAGTCAGTTGGCTCGTGGATACAGCGAACGAAAGCGCTGAGCTTACTTTCCACAATAGTTTCACTTTCAGAACGATTTTTGCAATGAGACGCTTTCATGTGCAGGAGGCTCCCTTCGAGCCAATCTCCTAATCTATCACAGCTCTTGCTTTGTACATGTTGGGGTGGCTCTAGCGCAGTAGTAGCGCGCAGTAGTGAGTGTTCAAGTTTTCATGGTGGGTTGCATGCGGTAGGAATTTTAAAAACATTTTCATTACTTTTCATTAAATTTTACGTGAAGCATTTGGTAAGAACTTACTATTATATGCTTTACCTTCTTGTAACTCGCTTTATAAATTTTATAAACAAAAATTACTTCCCTTCTTTATAAATCACCATTACTGTGGATCTGGTGGGTGGTTAGAAAATTTTCCTCCTAACAGAGATATAAAAGTGGGCGATATGTAAAAAAAAAAAGTTGACTACCCCTGCTCTAGAGGAACAAACGAGCCATCGGGTTCTCCTCGACCTACCCATCCTCATCAAAAAATTCTTAAATCCCCGAAATATTTTATAGCAAAATCTTTACATCTGCATGTACAGGGCGTTTCTAAGTCTTTGCATCAAACTTAGAGGGATGACAGATCACCGCGAACAACTTTAGTTAGAGACAAAATATTAACTGACACTCCCCGAGTGTGGTGTCCGGAATTAAAAAAAAAAGGGGAGGGTGGTAATTTTTTGTTTTTGTTTTTGTTGGGAGGAAAGAAAGAAAAAAGGGTGAATAAAGGTGAAGGGAAGTGGTTCTATTTTTACTGGAATGAACTTATTGATGGACATCACAAAAATTTATTTTACCTATATTTTTTTTTACTCATCGAAGAAGACAACACGACACATATAAAAGAATATAGAACAAGAATAATAAAGAACACATATTATCCATAGAATGATTTCACAAGACACTTTCTAGCTCGACTGACTCTTAAGACTGAACTAGACTCGACTGACTGTACTCTCTCTCTGGACCACAGCCTCTTCACGTCCCTCTGGACCAGAGATTTTAACTGTGATTAGCTCGCCGATTATTTAATTAATCGTACAGCCGCTGGGCGCGCGCTTGGCGCGTCATTTAAATGGGGTTAAACGCACACCGCGAGAGGCGTGGGCTAGCGGTGTCTTACAGGTATCGCCACACCGCTGATGCTAGCCGTTTTTTAGTGAATTCGCCGGACGTATGACGAATGTATTTCACCGACCTATAAGGTTCTGCTAAATAAGTGAGTTGCATCTACGTGCTAGCTACCTCAGTAAAATGATAGTGATTTTCAACAACAAAACCTTAAGAATGAGTGTCTCTAAGTGGCGGAAGATATTGAAGAAGCTCGGCCTACTCCGATCCAGATAGAGCAGGTAACTCGATTAGCGAGGGGTGTTCAAAAAATAACGCAACTTTTTTTCTTAGCTTATTTTTAAAAAAATGCTGTATTTGTTGTGGGACATCGTGGAACATTCCCGCTTCAGCCCCTAGTTTCATAAAGCTCGCTTGGTGGCATCGCTGTACGTAACCTTCAAAATGACGTTGTAACGGAGGTGCTTTCCAAGCACAGAGCTTCTTTTGGCGGAAAACCAGAGCATCGCAGGTATAGGCGCTTGCAGAATGTCAGCAGAGGCTTTGCGGTGAACAAAAGCACGTTGAGTCGTTGGGCGCGGGGTCTGTCGTCATCGCAACAAAGTCAAGCCGGTTCGAGTACTATCCGAGTGTTTTTGATCCGCACCATTTTGTATTGGAGGAGGACACTGAAGCAATTCAGAGGTGGGCTGCTGGATTTGTTACTGGTAGGTCCGACCAAGACGTTAAGTGTCTTTGTGACTGCTGAGTTCTCGCACCTTTCAACTAGAAAAGTTGTCTTACGGAGGTGCTCCAGGACCTCAAATAGGACCCCATAGAGGGAAGACGACATTCTTTTCGAGAATACTATTGAGAAACTATAGAGAACCAGCATTTTAAGCTGACTGCAGAACGATTCTAGTGCCGCCAACATACATTTCGCGTAAGCACCACGAAGATAGGATAAGAGAATTAGGGTTCATACGGAAGCAAGTAGACAGTAGTTTTCCCTTGCCATATTTGAGAGTGGAATTGGAAAGGACTAGCAGTGGTATTCTCCATCACACACCGTACAGTGGTTTGCGGAGTATAAACGTACATTTATGCATTGAAATTTGTACGTTCGCAAGTAGGAAGGTTGATTGCGGTGCTCCTCGGACGCACACCATCGTTTATGGACCATGTGTATAAGGCATGCTCCGCAGATACAACTTGTGCAGCGAAAAGTAGGGTCGCAACGTGGGTCGCTCCTGTACAGTACACAGGACAAAACTCATTGTCTCCTCTGCGTGCGCACAGTGTAGCGGAAGATTTTAAAGTAATCTGGCCTTCAAACGTACGTTACATCAGACGGTACACGAATTTCTCACCAAAATTTTATCTACTGTGACTCCCCTATCACCCCTAGAAACTTGTAACAGGAACCGTGAAACACCCGGTACATGTCATGTTCATTATTTGACAAAAATTCCCATAAATTACAACCTTGGATGAAATGGAACTGTACTTCAGTGTCTGCGCCAGCATATTCCCTTTTGGGAGATGAATGTAAAAAGAATAATACGCAATATCGAAACATATCTGGATGGATTGATTTAAAATTTTTGGGTGCTAAACAGCTTCGTCATCAGTACCCTTTACCAAGATCGTGCTACTGGTTAGTGATGAGTACTCTTGTTAAAACGAAAGGCAAGTACTACACAGCGATAGCTACAGAAACAGAAAATGTCACATGGTAAAAGAACTAATAAAATCGTGGAAGTCAGTAAGAGGGCTGGTTTGGTCGCACAAGTAAAAGGATGAGCAAGCCACTAAAAAGCAACATCAAAACCTCGGTACAACCAAGCTGGACATAAGTCATGACGCCACACAATATGTTAGCTATTGTCGTGTCATTGTCTCGTTATCGCCCAAAGTGAGGGTAAGTCCCTCGGTAGACTAAAGGGCGCCGTCCTATCCGCGTACAACACACAGAACTTTAAAACATTGTGCACCGTGAGTGTGACGGTTCTCTGCCATGATAAATGAGTGTGTCTTAAATTCGATAACCAGAAATGTTTTCACGAGATTAACGAAAATTGTCTGAAGTATCGTGAATTCAAATGTTCGAAAACTATCGACTCGTCTCGTGTTGACATACGATCAGTGAAACGTATTCGGTACTACCGGTACGACAAGTTTCTGCAGACTCGATACCCAAAAATAACGAGCGGAAATACGAATACTGATGACTTGGTGCAACTTTAAAATGGTACTTTCTAATTTTACTTAATACTCACCTTGTAGTATCTATTCGGCCCTTTATTCCCACGTCCAGTGTCAACTGGAGCTCAAGCTGAGAATCGAAATACCAAGTTTCATATTAGTATAGTAAAAATTTCTAATATCTAAAACTTTGCCAGTGTGTGATAATTTCTTATGTACAGGCTGCTGCTAAAATATATTGATCCTGAAAGCTGTGCATCCTGAGCTTAAACTCGTCCAGGGTGTTCGTGTAAACTGCAGCAAACTGACATTTAATTTCCCACAAATTTAACACGTTGTTTTAAAGTTACTCCCTTCAGTAATTTACACCTACTCCACATCATAACACTTAAATTTACATAGCATATTTCCGACGGGTCTTGCCATATTTGCCAAGTACAGTTTGCACTTAAACAACTTGTACTTCTTCAGTTTATGTAATCTTAATGTAGGCGCAACACAGAAGAAGGCCGTGCATAACTTATCGATTCGTCGTCGGGAGTATTCCGAGCGATTGCGTTCTGTATAATAAGGACTTTCTTGCCTCAACCCAGACAAGAAAAAGCAATAGAAATTCAAATCTGGCCAGCAAAGTTCTCTCTCAGAAGCGCTGCGGCTCTCTTTCTGGAAAGCACTTGGGCCGACGTTCTCTCACAACGCCTTCGCCTTGTGAAGTTCCCAGGTGCGAATCGTGACAGTGGCCGAATTCTTTTCGAGCAGTACTTTAGGACGATTTGCAATTTACCAACGGAAATTTCAATTAGAAACGATTTCAGATATTGTTTTTAAAATTCACATTGGACTCCTTATAGAAGTTGGATGGATTTTGACTACCTTCTAGTCGCAGACCATTCTCTGCATGTAATCTTCCGTGTATAACGCTTTGAAATCTGCGTTTCTACCATTTATTTATGTTTAAAAGAAATTACTGGTAAAAACAAGAAAATAGATATTGACCTGAAACAGATACTTGTTGATATATGGGCCATATTATTAATGTTAAGGACGGTCAGTATAGTGTAGGCTGTCTTCTTGTTACATTCATCGCTCATTTCTTGTTGGTTGTGTTTGTCTCTGTAACTAGTTACCTGACTGTCATGCTGTTGGTAGACATAGTCCTTGCAACTTTATCCAAAATCAGCTGCTAGGGTATTAAACTACAGTACCAGCCTGCTCCCTGTAGTTGAGTGGTCAGCCTTACAGACTATCAATCCTAAGGGCCTGGGTTCGATTCCCGGCTGCGTCGGAGATTTTCTCCGTTTTGGGACTGGGTGTCATGTTGTCCTAATCATCATAATTTCATCCCCATCGACGCGCAAGTCGCCAGAGTGGCGTCAAATCGAAAGACTTGCACCAGGCGATTGGTCTACCCGACGGGAGGCCCTAGTCACACGGCATTTTTTTTAACTACAGTACCTAACGCAAACTTTAAATGAGAGATTAATTAGCGAAGAAAGTCCAGTAGCATGGTCTCCTTGTTCACCTCACCTTATTCTATTAGCTTTCTAGCTAAAGACACATTTAAATTCACTGGTGTGTTACGCACTCAACTATCACACTCCACACGAGTTGTTGATCCTTTTAGAAGAGGGGATGAAGGATGTTTAAGAATGGGTGGTAGCGACATTGACCACCTCGTGTAACGTAAACAGACAAATGGCTGCAGTAGGACATAATGGACCTAACGAACTTTCAGCAAGCTGGAATAGCTGCGGGTCAGAAACTTCTATTAACCAGTACAACAACAAAAATACAGTCCGAAGTTGAAAATTCCACTTTTTTCACAGGATGGCTAGTTTCGGGCCAAGACCCGTTTCCAGGTCATCGTAACATAGACAAAAATGGTATTTTACAACCCATACAGAGTTATTCGTACCTAGTCATCGAGTGAATAAAAAATGTAAAATTTGTAGGTTTGGACAGAATGGACCATATCTCAACAAGTAACTCATTTTACTGAGGTTTGAAGCTCCTCTTTTCGTTCTTCCGTGTTTGCGATTTAAAAACTGGGTTGTTTTGGAAATCAGCCTTATGCAAACACAATTTATTTTTATGTTTCCCCAGACATGTTTCGACACCAATGTGTCAAGTAACTGTTTCCACACGTATGTTTACAGAACGTTCTTTCTAAATTTGACCAACATTATCTCTTGTAAGTATATGGAACACTTCTTTTTAACACTGGTACACACTAGCGCAAAATGAAAAATGTATGCGTCTAATGAGGAGATGCGGAAATTGCACATGAACATGGTTCACTGACTCTAGACATAACGTCGCTGCCCTGTGAATTGATAAGGAAAGCCACGAGCCCATAAGAAGAGTGCTTGGCGTGCTGACAGAGTGGTCTGTTGTTTCTAGCACCGCAGCGCAACTTAGTACTAACACTACACACAAAGTTTCAGCTGGCACCATTAGAAACTGTCCGCTGGATTACAAGTAACAGTGTCAATGGACAGGCTTCCTCTCACACCAAACCGGTCAGCGGCTGCGTAGTGAAGGACGCTAGAGTTGAGGGGAATAGTGAAGTCTGCTGAGAGCTACTGTTGCACCGTGACCACATTTCAGTGTTGAAAGTTCCCGGTTGCAGTAGAAATATCTGCTCTCCTCTGATGTTTGTCTACTTCCATACAGTCCTACGAAACAATGCAATGCTCTGCCACTAGACATCTGTCTCAGTACAAGAAATCTCACTGGGAGCAAATTTGTATTGACGCTACTTGAATCTCTGTATGATAATATTAACGTGTTGTAGGTAACGTGTCGTGTCGAAAAATGATTGAGTAGACTCTATGGGACACAATTCTCTGTAACACCAAGTAAAAAAATGTGTTTAGTATTGTATCCTCTTGTATTTTATGTGCCGCCAGTTGGTTATAGAGTGTGATTCAGCTGCCCCTTCCCATAGGTTTTATGCAAACCGCAATGCCTTCAAAATCCATGCGCTAGATTTCCGTACTCTCTCACTCTCAAACGCATGCCTGTTTAGTGCCGTTCGAATCCTGATGCTTAAAGAAATTTTCGCTGATAGCATTTTTCAGACAAAAGAAGAAGAAGTGAACTAAAGTTCCTGACTTAGTGTCAGTGTCTCGGATTAAATCTCAAACCTTTCTACAGTGCTTCATGGAGAGAGTATATGTGTCTCTGTTGAAGGTGATGCGTCTGTCGAAAGCTCATTAAGTGAAACGGCCCCCTTGGTGCTATTCGAGAAGAGTATGAGACGCAGTAATAAAGTTTTAAACAAACTCCATAAAACAAAGTTACGTAATTAATTTAATGTTTGTCTACGGGGACACATCTGCAGTCGTGATACAGGTTCAAATCCCCTCACCACAGAACTGCGGCACACCACTAGAGGAACCAAAACATAATGGCGTAGCTCACTGATAAATACCGGGTGCCGGTTTCCAGATAACTTCGGGCATTGCAGATGTCATCGCTCTGTTAATTATATTAGCGTGGGAGGTGCCTGGGTCTCAAACTCTGCTATTTCTGAGGCTAGGCAATTTGGTTAGTATTAGGTAGTTGCACAGGTGGTATCTCGCAGTGACGCGGGTATACCGTTATTGTTGCTTTCACGTAATTAACCTTGCTCTGTTAATATTTCTTTGTCGGTCTGTACCGAACGAAAAGGGCCTTGGAACGCAGGTCCTCTTGTTGGAATCTTTCTTGGCCTTCCTGTTCGGTGTAGACTTGTGCTCCTTGCGTGTAAGCCTTCAGGTGCACTTCTTCAAACGAGGCACTTGAGACTCTTGGTTACTTAACTGAAGGATCTGTGGGGCAATGATTTGTGAACAATGACATTCCTCAAGTGGACTGGCCTGCCCAGAGTCGCGACCTGAACCCTCTGGAACATCAGTGGGATGTAACGTCCACTACACTCCAGACCCCTCTGCCCAACACGACTACCTTCTTCGCTTTGGGATCTTGAGGAAAAATGGACTGCTATTTCTCCACGTACATTCAGATAGCTAACTGATAGTGCCACCAGCAGACGTCTACTGATACACTCAAGTCCATTAATGTGACCACCTGCCAAAAATGTGAATAACTATCTTTTGAAGCGCGGACCGCTGCGACAGGTGCAGGAAGAGCGTCAATGCGATTCTGAAAGGTACCGACAGGGATGTGGAACTACAGCGTCGTGTCCACTTCATCTAGGCTTCAAGGATGACGATTCCTGGCGCACACTGCTCGATCGAGGTGGCCTCACCGATTCTCGATTGGGTTTAAATCCGTGTTTGGTGGCGAGTGGAGTAAGGTAAACTGATTCTGGTGCTCTTCGAACATCTCAGATACACTGCGAGCTGTGTGACAGTTTGCACTGTCTTGCTGGCAGGCGCCACCGTCCCAAGATTCAAATGTTTCAAGTGGCTCTGAGCACTATGGGACTTAACATCTTTATTCGCACGAAGTAATGGCCGCTATCGACAGGGGATCTCAAGTTGATTCCGAATTTCTAGATTTCCGGAAAGCTTTCCACACCGTTCCTCACAAGCGACTTCTAATCGAGCTGCGGGCCTATGGGGTATCGTCTCAGTTGTGCGACTCGATTCGTGATTTCCTGTCAGGAAGGTCGCAGTTCGTAGTAATAGACGGCAAATCATCGAGTAAAACTGAAGTGATATCAGGTGTTCCCCAGGGAAGCGTCCTGAGTCCTCTATTGTTCCTGATCTATATAAATGACCTGGATGACAATCTGAGCAGTTCTCTTAGGTTGTTCGCAGATTATGCTGTAATTTACCATCTAGTAAAGTCATCCGAAGACCAGTATCAGTTGCAAAGCGATTTAGAAAAGATTGCTATATGGTGTGGCAGGTGGCAGTAGACGCTAAATAACGAAAAGTGTGAGGTGATCCACATGAGTTCCAAAAGAAATCAGTTGGAATTCGATTACTCGATAAATAGTACAATTCTCAAGGCTGTCAATTTGATTAAGTACCTGAGAGTTAAAATTACGAACAACTTCAGTTGGAAAGACCACATAGATAATATTGTGGGGAAGGAGAGCCAAAGGTTGCGTTTCATTGGCAGGACACTTAGAAGATGCACCAAGTCCACTAAAGAGACAGCTTATACACTCGTTCGTCCTCTGTCAGAATATTGCTGCGCGCTGTGGGACCCTTACCAGGTTGGATTGAAGGAGGACATCGAAAGGGTGCAAAAAGGGCAGCTCGTTTTGTATTATCACGTAATAGGGGAGAGAGTGTGGTAGATATGATACGCGAGTTGGGATGGAAGTCATTAAAGCAAAGACGTTTTTGACGCGGCGAGATCTATTTACGAAATTTCAGTCACCAACTTTCTCTTCCGAATGTGAAAATATTTTGTTGAGCGCAACCTACATAGGTAGGAATGATCATCAAAATAAAATAGAAATCAGAGCTCGAACAGAAAGGTTTAAGTGTTCGTTTTTCAGGCGGGCTGTTCGGGAGTGGAATGGTAGGGAGATAGTATGATTGTGGTTCAATGAACCCTCTGCCAAGCACTTAAATGTGAATTGCAGAGTAATCATGTAGATGTAGATGTAGCTGTCATCAGTTCCCTAGACTTAAAACTACTTAAACCTAACTAACCTAAGGACATCACACACATCCATGCCCGAGACAGGATTCGAACCTGCGACAGTAGTAGCAGCGCGGTTCCGGTTAAGTAGTTCTAAGTTCCAGGGGACTGATGACTTAAGATGTTAAGTCCCATAATGATCAGAGCCACAAGGTAAAACTATTTGGTGTGGTTTTACATATCTTATGGAAAAGAATGACCATGAGAGCAGTTGTTTTTATTTTTTGTGGCAATGATTTTATATCAGCTGGTCTGCCTTATGTATCGTTATATCCAAATTGTTTATAAATGTTAATCTACATTCAGATCCGATGATGGCAAATTTAGTGTGTTGAAACCGTTTCTCTAGTAAACAGTATTTAAGTGATCTGGGCTTTTGAATTATTTCTTTTCGGAAATGCCTTCACCCTTGACCCGAAAGCCAATGATCATGCCCTTTTGGATGTCAGATAAATAGCTCCGTTTCCGACTTACGAGAACGACTGCACCATGACCCACATGCTCTAGATACCCTTTATACACACTTCACTGCTACTGCTGCCACTTGCCGTCTGTGACTGTTTATTGCAGGTTGACATAGAGCATAGCCAGCGATCACATAATGTCCAAATAGTTTTGATCAGAGAGTGTATTTTGCTCGTCAAAACTGGCACTTGAAACTTACTGCAGAGTTGATGACAATATTAACTTTCTGCCAGGAAGTTTCAGTATTAACTTTATCATTCTCCGTCTAATTTGAATGGTCATGTTTAGCCACAAAAGTGACAGTGAGCAGCTTTAATCGCATTCATCCGCAAACAAGCTGCTCGGAAGTGCGATTTCGACCGCTATCCGGTCGGCCGCTCTTTCAAATACTCGCGCCGCCAGTTACGCCTCCGTGTTTCCCACAGGCGCCACTGTGGCACGAGGTCGCTGCTACGAAACATTAAGCTGTTGCTACGAACCATTACGCTGCTGCCAATGAGATGCAAGCGCCTCCTTAAGTTCAACTTTCATGTACTGGCCCCATTTTTGTGTATTTGCCAGTTGATTAAAATTTACAGACTTTAATACTGGCCAGAGCTCGGCATCTTATGAATGGACATTGTATTGAAGCATGTTACATTTATAAATCTTTTGTATCGGTATAGATTTCTGTACTCAAATCTACTGTTAACAACTGACACTGCAACTTCAGCAACGAAGTTAAGAGGGGGGGAGGGGGGGAGTAGGACGTCAAACGGGCCGACTTGGAGCAGGAGAGGCAACACAGGACATTTTAATTTCCACTGTCCATACTTTTACAAGTAAATTCATAAAACTTTGTCAGCATGACCAGGAAGGATTCGGGATTCACACTTGTAGCAGCAGAAGTTCAAAAACATAACAAAATAGTTTTTTACATGTGAAATTTCATTTTTTCACTTACTATTGGCTGCATTTGTTGCTATAGGTACACTTTTCTTCATAAATAAGAGAGACTATTCGATGAACTTCGCACAGCATACAAACCATACTTAGAGCTGTCTGAAACTCTAGAATCTATTTAATTTATAAAAAAATGAATGAGCTGTTACGCTTTAAACTTTAAGTTTAGAAAAAATCAAATTTTGTAGTTAATTATCTCAATTTTTAGCACAGTTTTTAATGGATTTGGAAAATTCTAGAGTTTCATACACCTGTAAGTATGGTTTGTATGCTGTGCAAAATTCATCAAAGAATCTCTCTTACTTTTGAAGAAAAATGTACCTATAGCAACACATGCAGCCATCAGTAAGTGAAAAAAATGATGAAATTTCATATCTAAAAAAATTACTTTCTTATGTATTTGCACTTCCACTGCTATGAGTGTGAATCCTGAATCCTTCCTGGTCATGCTGACAAAGTTTTATGAATTTATTTGTAAAAGTATAGACAGTAGAAGATAACATGCCCTGTGGTGCGTGTCCCGCTCCAAGTCGGCCCTTTTGACGTCCTACCCCCCTTAAGTATTATTTCCACGATTTGATATCAGACGTAGAATAAATTAATATCTGAATCCTATGTTCCTCGCTCCTGTATCCATTAAAAAACCAAACAGCGTGCAAGGAAGACGTAACAGGAACGACGAAGTGAGATGTTCGTGTCTTCTGAAAGCTACAGCCACGGCACAAGCGGTTCACGCCGCGCCAAAAGATAAGCATGTGTACCCCGACTGCTGTTTAATTTTCCTGCTCGAGACCGCAAGTCGCGCGCGCTGGCAGGTGCGCTCGGTACGTACACGGCGTAATTTTGCTCGACTCGTCCCGCGGCTCCGCAAACAGCGCTCCCGAGACGCTGCTTGTGCCGCGGAGTGTGGCGCCGTTTATTAGCCGCAGCAGGGCCCGGCTCGCGCCACCACAAAGACGGCAGAGTGCAGAAGACGTCACCGGCTTCCGCGGCTCGCTGGCGCCACAATTCCAAGCACGCGGCGGGCTGAGAGCGCGTCTCGTGGCAACGTGTGCTGCACGACGCTAATAACACGCTAACAGCGCCGGCGTCTGTGGTGCCTCACAACGAGCGCACGGGGAACACGACGCCTTCCTTTCCAGGGGATTCCCTGCCGCCTCAACCCTCCTCCCCCTTCCTGTACCAAGGGCCATGTTCTCGCTGTTCGCTGAGCTGAGCACTCTGCCGTCGCCAACATATTCCCCCGTGCACGCAATGCATTCTGGCTGTGCTCGGGTCGAAGGATCCGCCTCCTCGGGATAAGAACAACGCGACACAGTCGCCGATAGGCCGATAACATCGTTAACATGGCGGAGATGCGAGATTTGGGTGCAGTACGCTTAGGAACTGTTGAGGGATATGAAAGCTGTACTACACTAGGAATGGAAAGTGCTAACTTTAAGACATGATGATGATGATGATGTTTGGTTTGTGAGGCGCTCAACTGCGCAGTTATCAGCGCCCGTACAAATATCCAACCATTCCTCAGTTTAATCTCGCCGCGTGCATGAATGATGATGAAATGGTGAGGACACACACAAACACCCGAGGCAGGTGAAAATCCCTGACCCCGCCGGGAATCGAAACCCAGGACCGTGCTCGGGAAGCGAGAACGCGACCGCGAGACTACGAGATGCAGACTTAAGACGTGATAAAGTAGTACGTGCAGTCACATGAGGAGAACTGGTGAGGCACTGTGATCAGACAATATAAGTTCAAAATGTTCAAATGTGTGTGAAATCTTATGCGACTTAACTGGTAAGGTCATTAGTCCCTAAGCTTACACACTACTTAACCTAAATTATCCTAAGGACAAACACACACACCCATGCCCGAGGGAGGACTCGAACCTCTTACCAGCCGCACAGTCACAATATAAGTATTGAGCTTATTAAAGCTGCGCCCACCGGCCGCGGTGGTCTCGCGGTTCTAGGCGCGCAGTCCGGAACCGTGCGACTGCTACGGTCGCAGGTTCGAATCCTGCCTCGGGCATGGATGTGTGCGATGTCCTTAGGTTAGTTAGGTTTAAGTAGTTCTAAATTATAGGGGACTGATGACCACAGCAGTTGAGTCCCATAGTGCTCAGAGCCATTTGAACCAAGCCAAAGGTGCGCCCATTATCCTCAGCGAGATCCTAGCGAGGGTCTGTGGTAAAAGTTTAAAGTGCGATCAAATCCCTCATGAATTAAAAAAAATAAAAAACAAAAAAAACCTATACGTTACTTCCATATATACTTGAGGTCATACATCGTAATATCGTGTCGGACCTCCTTTTGCTTGACGTAGAGCACCAACTCCACGAGGCATGAGCTAAACAAGTCATTGAAAATCTGCTCCAAAAATACTGAACCATGTTGCCTCTATAGCCGATCATAATTCGGGTAGTTTTCCCGGTGTGGGATTTTGTGCAAGAACTTTTCTCCCGATTATATCTCATACATTTTCGGTGGGATGCATGTAGACCAATCTAGGCAGCCAAAACATTCGCTTGAATTGTCCAGAATGTTCGTTAACACACACTGTCCAATTACCATTCATAAAGATTTCACCGCTCCTTGGTAACATGAAGTCCATGAATGGCTGCAAATGGTCTCCAAGTAGGTAAACATTACCATATCCAGTCAATGAGTGGTTCAGTTGGTCAAGAGAGTATTCAATGAAAACATATTCCACACCTTTAAACAAGCATCACCAGCTTGCTCAGTGCCTTCTTGAAAATTCGGGTCCATCGCTTCGCGGTGTCTGCCCCACTTCAAATACTACCATCAGCTCTGAGCAACTGAAATCGGAACTCGTCTGACCAGACAATTGTTTCCCAGTCGTCTAGGGTCCAACTGACATTGTTATCAGATCAGAAGAGGCGCTGGAGACGATGTCGCGCTGTTAGCAAAGGCAGTCGCGTCGGTCGTTCCAGAGCACTTTACTAACAGATACTTTCGTCGTACGTCCCACATTGTTTTCAAATGGTTCAGATGGCTCTAAGCACAATGGGACTTAACATCTGACATCAATAGTCCCGTAGGCTTAGAACTACTTAAACCTAACTAACCTCAGGACATCACACGTCCATGCCCGAGGCAGGATTCGAACCTGCGACCGCAGCATAAGCGCTGTCCCGGACTGAAGCCCCTAGAACCGCTCGGCCACACCGGACGACCCACATTGTTTTGTGTGGTTATTTCAAGCATTGCTGTTCGACTGTTAGCCATAACAACTCTACTCAAACGCCGCTGCTCTCAGTCGTTAAGTGAAGGCCGTCAGCTACTGCGTTGTCCGTGGTGGGAAGTAATGCCTGAAATTTAAATTCTCGGCACATTCTGTACACTGTCGATTGCAGGATATTGAATTCCCTAACGTTTTTCGGAATGCAATATCCCACGCATCTACACTCCTGGAAATTGAAATAAGAACACCGTGAATTCATTGTCCCAGGAAGGGGAAACTTTATTGACACATTCCTGGGGTCAGATACATCACATGATCACACTGACAGAACCACAGGCACATAGACACAGGCAACAGAGCATGCACAATGTCGGCACTAGTACAGTGTATATCCACCTTTCGCAGCAATGCAGGCTGCTATTCTCCCATGGGGACGATCGTAGAGATGCTGGATGTAGTCCTGTGGAACGGCTTGCCATGCCATTTCCACCTGGCGCCTCAGTTGGACCAGCGTTCGTGCTGGACGTGCAGACCGCGTGAGACGACGCTTCATCCAGTCCCAAACATGCTCAATGGGGGACAGATCCGGAGATCTTGCTGGCCAGAGTAGTTGACTTACACCTTCTAGAGCACGTTGGGTGGCACGGGATACATGCGGACGTGCATTGTCCTGTTGGAACAGCAAGTTCCCTTGCCGGTCTAGGAATGGTAGAACGATGGGTTCGATGACGGTTTCGATGTACCGTGCACTATTCAGTGTCCCCTCGACGATCACTAGAGGTGTAAGGCCAGTGTAGGAGATCGCTCCCCACACCATGATGCCGGGTGTTGGCCCTGTGTGCCTCGGTCGTATGCAGTCCTGATTGTGGCGCTCACCTGCACGGCGCCAAACACGCATACGACCATCATTGGCACCAAGGCAGAAGCGACTCTCATCGCTGAAAACGACACGTCTCCATTCGTCCCTCCAATCACGCCTGTCGCGCCACCACTGGAGGCGGGCTGCACGATGTTGGGGCGTGAGCGAAAGACGGCCTAACGGTGTGCGGGACCGTAGCCCAGCTTCATGGAGACGGTTGCGAATGGTCCTCGCCGATACCCCAGGAGCAACAGTGTCCCTAATTTGCTGGGAAGTGGCGGTGCGGTCCCCTACGGCACTGCGTAGGATCCTACGGTCTTGGCGTGCATCCGTGCGTCGCTACGGTCCGGTCCCAGGTCGACGGGCATGTGCACCTTCCGCCGACCACTGGCGACAACATCGATGTACTGTGGAGACCTCACGCCCCACGTGTTGAGCAATTCGGCGGTACGTCCACCCGGCCTACCGCATGCCCACTATACGCCCTCGCTCAAAGTCCGTCAACTGCACATACGGTTCACGTCCACGCTGTCGCGGCATGCTACCAGTGTTAAAGACTGCGATGGAGCTCCGTATGCCACGGCAAACTGGCTGACACTGACGGCGGCGGTGCACAAATGCTGCGCAGCTAGCGCCATTCGACGGCCAACACCGCGGTTCCTGGTGTGTCCGCTGTGCCGTGCGTGTGATCATTGCTTGTACAGCCCTCTCGCAGTGTCCGGAGCAAGTATGGTGGGTCTGACACACCGGTGTCAATGTGTTCTTTTTTCCATTTCCAGGAGTGTACATTATCAATGATTTACTGGATGCATTCCTATGTCTCTCTTCCTCCTCAATTTTTACCCTCGACAGCTCCCTATAGCACCATAGAAGTTATTCTCTGATGTCTTAACACGATTACCCTTGTCTTTGGCAGTGTATTCCACATATTCTTTTCCTCTCTGATTCTGTGCAGAACCTCCTCATTCCTTACCTTACCAGTCCATCATAATTTCAACATTTGTCTGTAGCACAACATCTCAAACGTCTCGCTTCTCTGCTGTTCCGGTTTTCTCAGAGTCAGTTTTACACTACCATAAAATACTAAGCTCCGAACATACATTTTCAGAAATTTCTTCCTAAAATTAAGGCCTATGTTTGATATTAGGCCAGGAACGCCCTTTTTGCCTGTGCTAGTCCGCTTTTGATGTCCTCCTTGCTCAGTCTGTCATTTCTTAACTTCGTTTACTTCCTGACCATCAAGTTTCATTTTTGCTAATTCTCATTATTTTCGTCTTTCTTCAATTTACCCTCAATCCGTATTATGTACTAATTTGACTGTCATTCCATTCAGCAGATCATGTAATTCTTCACTTTGACTCAGGATAGCTATGTCAGCAGCGAATCGTATCATTGATATCCTTTCACCTTGAACTTTAATTCCACTCTTGAACCGTTCTTTCATTTCCGTCATTCCTTCTTCGGTATATGGATAGACCACAGGTGACAAGGACTACATTCCTGTCTTACACTCTTTTTAATCCGAGAACTTCGTTCTTGATCTACCACAATTATTATTCACTCCCGGCTCTTTTACAAGTTGTATATTCACCGTCTCTCCTTACAGCTAACTATTTTCCCTAGAACTTCGAATATCTTGCACCATTTTATATTGTCGAACGCTTTCTCCGGATCGATAATCCTACGAACGTGTCTTTATTTTTCTTAAGTCTTACTTCCATTACCAACCGTAACTTCAGAACTGCCACTCTGGTTCCTATAGTTTTTCTAAATCCAAACTGATCGTCCTCTAACACATCTATTTTCTTTTCCATTCTTCTGTACATTATTCTTTTTATCAACTTAGGTGCATGAGCTGGTTAACTGCGATAATTCTCGCACTTATCAGCTCTTGCAGTCTTCGGAATTGTGTTGATATTTTTTCGAAAGTCGGGTGGTATCCTGCCAGACTCATACATTCTGCACACCAACGTGAATAGTCATTTTGTCGACACATACACCAGTGATTTTTTGAAATTTTGATGGTATGTTATCTGTCGCTTCTTGCTTATTTAATCTTAAATCTTCCAATGCACTTTCAAATTCTGATTCTAATACTTGATCTACCATCACTTTCCGATCGACTCCTATACTTCTTCAACCACACCAGACAAGTCTTCCTCCAATCCACCTATCCACACTCTTCTCAGCAGTTAACAGTGGATTGCCTCTTAATGTTACCACCCAAGAATTTAACGTTTCCGAAGGTTGTTTCGACTTTCCTATATGCTGAGTCACTAGTTCCGATAGTCACTCCTTTCTAGATTTCTTCACATTTTTCATGTAGTCATTTCACCTTAGCTGCCCTGCACTTCCTATTTATTTCATTCCTAAGTGACTTGTATTTCTGTCTTCCTGAATTTCCCTGGACTTTTCTGTACTTCCTTATTTCATTGATCAAATGAAGTATTTCTTCTATTCCTCGTGGTTTCTTCGCGGTTCCTTCTTCATACCCACGTTTTTCTTTCCAGCTTCTGTGATTGACGGTTTTAAAGATGTCCATTCGTCTTCAACTGTACTGCCTTCTACACTATTCCTTATTGCTGTATCTATAGCCTTGGAGAACTCAAAGCGTATCTCTTCACTCCTTTGTGCTTCCGTATCCCACTTCTTTGCATACTGATTCTTCCTGACTAATGTCTTAAATTTCAACCTACTCTTCATTAATACTACACTGTGATCTGAGACTGTCTCTGCTAGGCGCATGATTTCGGAATCTCTCTCTGACCATGATGTAATCTAACTGAAATCTTCCCGCATTTCGGTCTTTTCCAATCATACCTCCTCCTCTTGTGATCCTTGAGCAGAGTATTTGCTGTTGCTAGCTGAAATTTATTACAGAACTCAATTAGTCTTTCTCCTGTCTAACTGCTTGTCCCAAGCCCTGCAACCATTTCTTCTACTCCTTCCCCTATATCCCTATAACTGCATTCCACTCCCACATGGCTATTTGATTTCCATCTCCCTTTACGTATTGAATCCTCATATACTTCCTCCAACTCTTCATCTCCAGCTTGCGACGTCAGCATGTATACCTGAACTATTGTAGTCGGTGTTGGTTTGCTATCGATTCTGATAAGAATAACCCATGTCATCGTCATTGTAACCTCCCCCACCGCAGTCCCCTCCCGAATATTCGATCTGGGGACTATTCCGGAAATTTTTCCGCTACTCCGCCCGCTTCTTCAAGACACTTGGTAAAATGAGGTTGACTTCTTTTGCCAGAAGTCTTCAGCCACCACAGCTAATGACTTTTATTCAAAATCTAAGGGGTGGTGCGGTTCGAGCACGGGGCCGATGACATTTTGATTACTTATCAGATACGCTACCCATAGACTATGGATAATTTTGTTTCGCGTATACAAGGTATAAAACAGCTGTGGATTGTCGGGGCTGTTATTTATACTCATATCATTCATGTCTAGGTTTGCGACGTTATTATGGTTGTACGTCGGGAATTAACACAGAATTGTGGCAGCGCACAGTAGGAGATATGTATCGCAGACTACGTAATGTGATTCGCACGCAAGTTCGTCTCCATAACTTTCGAACACTTGACTTGATCATGCGGGTACATCATGTCAACGTCTGCCTCGCTCCGAAACTTAATCATTACACACACACACACACACACACACACACACACACACACACACACACACACACACGTTCTCCCAAAGGCCGCTACGGTAGCTGCCAAGTTCCAGGCGTCCTTAGGACATTTCGTCATCTTGCCGAGGATCTTCTCTGCACCAGATGCGCCACTGTCGACACCGACATGCACTGTTTCGTTTGTGGTACGGCTGCCAACTGCTGGTTCCTCACACAGCACTGTGTTCAAGAACCGTTACGAGACGCTAAGTTGCCCACACATGCAGGCGGCATTGGAATGATGAACGTACACAACAGGGCGCGTGCTTTCTTTCTGCGGACGATGCATTGCCTACGTACTTCGGAAAAGGACATCATCCCTGGTGCACTGATTCAATCGTACCGAGCGAGGTGGCGCAGTGGTTAGCACACTGGACTCGCATTCGGGAGGACGACGGTTCAATCCCGTCTCCGGTCATCCTGATTTAGGTTTTCCGTGATTTCCCTAAATCGCTTCAGGCAAATGCCGGGATGGTTACTTTGAAAGGGCAAGGCCGATTTCCTTCCCAATCATTCCCTAACCCGAGCTTGCGCTCCGTCTCTAATTACCTCGTTGTCGACGGGACGTTAAACACTAACCACCACCGCCACTGATTCAATCCTTCCGGTCGCCGATTCTTGTTGGACATACCACGCCATCACTGTGTCACATTCGCACCTATCTGTTGGATATCTCACCGACCACGCGGAATCCTAGAACCAAGAATTCCTACCGCTGTTTCACTGACCACGTGGGATCCTAGAACCAAGGACTTCTCCCGCTACTTTCAGCGGACTCTGCCTGCTAACTTTTTTGAACGCCGACATCCGGAGGTTGGTTGGAGGAAGGTGTGGAGTAACATACACTCGCCTTTCTTTCCCACCACCGTCAGGACGCTGTGGTATGAGATAACAACTGAAAAATTCCCCACCTGATAACGTTTATACATGATACATTGTAAGGTGTCTGGCAAATCTAACACCATCCATGAAAACCCTGACATGATAAGCAAATCCAGTAGCTCCGAATAAATCGTGACATTAAATTAACCAAAGTAATACGAGTAACGAGTGAGCAAATGGAATACCACAGACTAACACAAGAATGCCTAAATGCATGTCATGCCTTCCCACCGTGAGACAGACGCAGTTTCGAGGGGAGAAACGAGAACAGAAGCCGAGAGCAGAACCGTGTTAAGCTAGAAGGCCCTACGATAAGGGACAGACACCCACGTCGCCAGCTAACCGACAGGACCTGCCCCCAGCCCATGTTAAATGCTAGAGCCCTCCAGAAGAACAGTATAGATCTTACGACAAGACAAAAAGGGCCACACCAGCTGCAAGTTTTAGCATGAGACTTTTTCGCGTCTCTGTTACGTTGCAAACGTTAAAAACGTTGCCCCACCACGAAAAGTACAACGTTCCTCATTGGATAGGCAGAATTTTTGTAGGCGGAGCTTACGGTTAACATTGAGACCCGGATTGGTCAGATCAAAACACAGCCAGATAGTTTTTTTTTTTTAAACCAACTTCGGTAAATTGTAGTAAGGAGAAGTTAGGAAAGAGTTGCTTCCGAGACGGCGAGGTGAGCGGAGCTGTGCCGCCCGCCGCCCCCAAACGAACACCGACAAGGTAATGTACGCAAGCGATGCCGCATTTTTGAGCGCATAAGGCTTCACTCAGAACTGCAGAAGTTTTATCTGTTACATCTCCTTTTTACGTAATACTAGTGTCGATCGTCAATTAAATCTCGTGATATTCACATTTGCTACGTAGGTTAAAATCTGAAACGCGTTGATTTCTCTATTATATAATTATTGAGAAGCCACATCAGCCACTGTAATTTACGACAAGTTAGATGAATAATTAAAGATAATTTAGGGTCACTGTAGACCATTTTGATAGTTTTCTCTTTTGTGAAACTTAATTTAAACCTAGATTATAGATGTGATATGGCATAGGTCATCCTTCGATCCATTGTAAAACTTGGAAACACATTCAGGGAATATTCGTTCACATTTTTGTTGAACGCAGTTGATTTTTATCATCCTGTATTAAAACATTTCCTTTTATCAATAGTGCAATTTACAAACAATGTTTTGTGAGTAGAATAAAATTTCCAGTGGTAAACTTAACTGTTTTATCGACGTTATTTTACCAGCTAACTAAAAATAGGAAAGCCTTGAACCCCTTCCACTAAATTTAGTTAGTATTAAGATTCTTTTACAGGGAGTGCTGACGAAGAAATCAAAGTATTTGGTTATATCATCGCTAGTCTCACTGAACTCTTCTGAATTCTACATGTCATGTGTGGTCCGGCGTCTCCTTACCAGCAACAGGTTCCTGGTCCAAACTAGTCAATTCCCTAAAAAAACACGCTCAGAGCGTCGTTGCGCGAAAGTGGTAGGGAGACACGACATAGAACAACAGACACCACGCAGAATGTTAGAACATCTTGCCGAGGATCCTCTCTGCCCCAGATGCACCGCTGTCGACACCGACATTCACTGTTTCGTTTGTGGTACTGCTGCCAACTGCTGGCTCCTCACACGGCGTATGTTAACATTGCTGCTGCGACGGACGCCTCATTCCGTAGAGCCCACCGAACTGATCCACCCCAACGTCACTTACTACCCTGCTACTCCTCATAACGCCACGGTATGGGTTAAGGATATGGAATTGTCACACTTTTTTAGTGACGGGGTTGCAAGATTGATAGATTTTTGGCATTGTTCAACGAGCACAAACACGGTTTTAAGCTGCAAAGCGTCATATGTTTCGCTCTTTGCGAATTACTTAGGGTCTTTTTTTGCGCGCCATCCAGACCATTGGGGTGTACGGGGTGTGAGAAGAGATTGAATTATAGTCCATGATGGACTGATGAGAGACATCAACGTTAATTACAGCGTGTTTCACCCTCGCTGAACAAGAAGGCGACCTGGACATGGTGCCGTCTAGCTGCTGTGGACAGCCACCGAAAGAAGATAAAAAGGATAAAAAATTACAAATAAAACAAAAAATGAAAAACAAGTAAAATACACCACAAGTATTTTACCCCTTCCTTTATCCTTTTCTTTTTTTAACAAAACGTTCAGACGCGTATTTAAATTTTGTCCGTGGGCGGAGTCACAAGTGGTTGAAAACAACCGTCCTACTTAGCTTTTAGGGTGAAGATTGCAGTGGCACTAGCTTTGTTTTGTTTTTAGGTTAGATAGGTTTTTGGGGGTAGAATGGGTGATAAGCGCCAACGCCTGAATTGGAAGAGATCTAATAAAGAAAAATAAAAAATAGAACAGGAAACATGTCGACAAAAAAGTGGGTGTATGTCAAGGCTGTAAACCCAAAGGTTGGGGGTAAATTTTAAAAAAATGAAAAAAGGTGTTAAAGCGACCTCTCGTATAATGCAGGAAATTTGGGTTCGAGTTCCGATCCGGCGCAAATTTTCGTTGTCATCATTCCAATATAAAGCTACCGGTGGTTCCTATTCGCAATTGCGAATACATTTTTTGTAAAACCATAGAGTATTCCAAGACCCAAAGCAGTGCTTCGCATCCTCGCCTATATTCAATGTACTGACTTCTTCAGTATCGTGAATTAGACGGATCAGCATTTATTGTGTGCCTCTCGATAGTTTCCATCTGCTTCGCCGTACACAAAAACCATCTCGGCTTGTTCCCGACATTAATAAAGGACCATTTTGCTGCTTGCAGTATGCTGCGTAAATCATACACCCTGTAACACACAAGGAACACGAGGCACCTACCATGACAGCGATGCATTTCCGGATACGTGTTCATAGGACCTATTCTCCTCCATTTCAAGTGAGGAATCCGTTCCTGCAGATTGTCGGTTTTATTAATATTCCCCCTGTACAATCAATATTACACGCAAAAGTTAGTTCAATAGCTTTGTCATTATTGCAGTTTCTTTACTCATTAAATTATATGTCCAAATGGGACTAGTGGCCGTAATTTTATCTTGCTACTTCTCATAATTATCGATTTGTTTAACCTAATGGAAACGATTTACAATCAGCGTCATTTTATATACTGATTTTGATATCTTTTCTAGAATAATAATAAACGTTAATCCTGATTTCTTTAATTGTTAGTAGTGAAATCACCGTAAAATGTTGCGTAAAAGAACAACTCAGACGAATCGCACAGTGTTTTTTATGAAGGGGTGTTGTGACACCTTGAATTAGTCTCTCCGAGAAAAACCTAAGAAACCGCCTTCAGGCATCTACTGGTTAAATATAGATAAAATTGACCGGTTAAAACCGATATCAGTATTTTCGTTCTAAACAACCGGTATTTTCCTGTATGTGTTTGGTCTCCATTGTAACAGGTACTATCCATCTTTTATTAATAATGGCGCAAATCATCTGAATATCAATTAACCATAGCAGCAGTGCTAAATTTTTTTTGTTTTTAATACTCATTTGTTAAATAAGGAGTAATTTTTATTCGTAAAATTTCCATTGGTTTCAAATATTGCGTTACTATAGAAAAAGGAAAAGGGGATAAGCGCTGTTTTAATAATAATGCCGACAGAAACGAGCAAACAAGCACAAGGCATAAGAATTGGTACAGCATCGCTGAGTCAATAATGTCCCTGTAGCCTTGTGTGGTGGCTTAAGGTACGCGTGTACGGGCAGTATGCCAGACTTGCTCTGCACCTGGTCTATGCAGTAGTTTCTCACCTTGTCGACGGACATCTATTGTACTGCAGAACGGCAAAAATCCTAGTCTGGAAATATTTTTATGAAGTGACATAGCAATAAAGTACAATGCTTCACTTCATTTGTCCGAGGAAACGAGAATAAACAGTAATAAATTTAAGGCTTAACGACAATTCATTCATAGAATACAACGAAAATAGAATGTAACTGATCTGCTGTCCGTGTCTACATGTTGTTGTTGTTGTAGTCTTCAGTCCAAAGAATGGTTTGGTGCAGCTCTCCATGCTACTCTACCTTGTGCAAGCCTCTTCCTCTCCGATTAACTACTGTAACCTATATCCCTCTGAATCTGTTTACTGTATTCACTCTTGGTCTCCCTCTACAATTTTTACCCCACACGCTTCCCTCCAGTACTAAACTGCTGATCCCTTGATGCCTCGGAATGTGTCCTACCAAACAATCCCTTTTTTTAGTCAGGTCGTACCACAAATTTTTCTCTTCTCGTAGATTCTATTCAGTGTCTCCTCATTAGTTTAAATCATCTGCCTATCTAATTTTCAGCATTTTTCTGTAGCACCTTATTTCGAAAGCTATTCTCTTCTTGTCTAAACTGTTCGTCGTCCATGTTTCACTTCCATACATGGCTACACGCCATACAAATACTTTCATAAAGGAGCTCCTGACACTTAAACCTATACTAGATGTTAACAGAATTCTCCTCTCAGAAATGCTCTCCTTGTCATTGCCAATGTACATTTTATATAGTCTGTACTTCGACCATCATCAATTATTTTGCTTCCCAAGTAGCAAAACTCATTTACTAATTTAATTTCCTCAGCATCGCCGGATTTAATTCTACTACATTGCATGATTATCGTTTTGTTTTTGTTGCTGTTCACCTCATATCCTTCTGTCAAGATACTGTCCGTTCCGTTCAAGAGTTCTTCCAAATTTTTTGCTGTCTCTTACAGAATTGCAATGTCATCTGCAAACTTCAAAGTTTTTATTTCTTCTCCATTGGTTTTATTTCCTACTCCTATTTCCTCTTTTGTTTCCTTTACTACTTGCTCATTATACAGATTGAATAATATCGGGGATAGGTACAATCCTGTCTCATTTCCTACCCAAACACTGCTTCCCTTTCGTGCCCCTCGATTCTTATAACTGTCATTTGAATTCTGTACAAATTGTAAATAGCCTTTCGCCCTCTGTATTTTACCCCTTGTATTTGAAAGAGAGTATTCCAGTGAACATTGTCAAAAGCTTTCTCTAAGTCTACAAATGCTAGAAACGTAGGGTTGCCGTTCCTTAGCCTATCTTCCGTCAGAAGTCGTAGGGTCAGTATTGCCTCGCGTGTTGCTACATTTCTCCGGAATCCAAACTGATCTTCCCGGGGTCGGCTTCTACCACTTTTTCCATCTTCTGTAAAGGATTCGTGTTCGTATTTTGCAGCTTTGACTTATTAAACTCATAGTGTCTACATAATATCCCTTTATTCGAATCTAAAAACAGAAAAATTAACACGGTAAACAGAGTTTTTAAACCTCGGTGTTTACCGTTTAACAAAAGATTAGAATCAATAGGAGAATACTGATGATATGTTGTATTATTTAGTTACCGCTTTTCGAGAAATGCAGCAAACAGTGGGAGGACTAAGTTTCTTTTATTTGGTTATTTCATTTAATATTTTGATTCTATGTATCTTAAACTAAGGTAGACAAAGTTTTTAAATCTTTGTTGGATCTCTGCCTTTATTGCGGAAGCAATAAGAAAAAAAAGGAAAATCTGTTATTTCAGAAACAAGTTGTTTTGAATGGTTTTAATAGTCAAGTTAAACTGGTGTAGGAAAAAAAACGATATAACCGACGAAAACTGATCTGCACAGTCGCCCAACCCCCTCCCCCCTCCTCCATTTATCAACCGTATGTGCCTTAGATGCTATGAAAAATAGCAATAAATGCTTTAAGATTACGTTCGAAGGTTGTTTCTTTCCATGTGACAAGAGTATATACGTCCCCGTGGGGTCACATCTCGTACTCATGTTGATGATGGACATCAGTTCGGAATGGAATGAAAGTTCAACCATTTAAGATCCGTTGTGTGGTGAACATCTCCACAAAGATTGATAAATTTCGAACTGGTGTTTCATGTTGTTACTCTGCATTTCCATCAGTGTATACACTACTGCGAAATCAGAATCTTTCCACAACGGCAACGAGGTTGTTACTTTGCTACCCTTCCCAGCTGATACGTCCAAGGCCTTGGTGAGGTACCGTATCTCTCCGACCGACCGCCATGTTCTCCTCAGACAATAGTCATTCCTGGACGCCGGTATGCAGGGGCATGTGGTCGCACAGCGCTCTCATGGCCGTTGTCAGCTTTCGTGACTAATTCTAAATCAAGTAGCTCCTCTATTTGCCTCACAAGGACTGAGTGCCTCACAAGGGCTGAGTGCTAACAGTGCTCGACAGACCCGGCAGGTCAACCACCAAAGTGTTAGCCAAATACTCCATCTAGGCTCTGTTAATGTTTGATGTGGTCCAATACACTAGTCATTAGCTACTTTCTTTTTGTAAATAACGTAAATTGCGCCCTTTTGCAGTGGATGTGTGCTCTTTAAAGAGAGTGGCAGTGGAACATTGACTCAGGCAATACTCATTATTTGAACAACGGTAATGGCATTTTGTCCGATGGTGTCTCTAAATATGATGGTTTTTATCTTGTCAAAAAGTCAAGTGTTTAGCTCCGGCACTTTGATAACACGGCACTCCTTAATAAGGAGGTATAAATAGGCAATCATGTAGGCCGCTTCCATTTCTCTACTTGACGTAATAACCATGCGGCCTACACAGGAAACAGCAAGAGAAGTAGCATCCCTTAAACAGCACATTGTAGGTTACCTCAAACGCACTGTCTTGTACGGGTGTGGTTGTTTTTACCATTACTGTTGTTATAGTCCAAAAACTAGTGTGACGCCCGTCTTCACGCTAGTGTCTCCTCTATACTCACTTGAAAATGTTTACTGTAGTGGAGCACTGATTTTCCTCTATAGCTTCCCCTCTCCCCCCCCCCCCCCTTCCCCCAACATACACACATACACACTCGCAAACTTCGCAAATTAACTAATTCTTTTAAAATGTCAAATGGAAACACCTTCAGCAGGCTAAATTTTCAGTTTTATTTTATTTGTGCAACGTATTTCAGCGTTACACTGCACCATCTTCAGGCCCCATGGTCGACGTAGGAGGGATCCCACATTTTATACAGTCGAAAGATGCCGTAACGTAGAGCTGAAACTTCTTGCACATATAAAATAAAACTGGAAATTTAGACGACTGAAGATAATTTGATTTGACATTTACAATGAATAGCCGAGATCCCACAACCATGTTGTATAAAAGACATCCCTTCCTTTAGTCCGACTATAAATTTCTTTTCGCCTCTTATTCTATTTAGTAACTCATCATTGCTTATATGATCTATTCATCTAATCTCAGCGTTTTTCTGTAGCACAACATTTCAAAGGTTTCTATCCTTTTAGTGTGTAATGTCCACGTTTCACTTCACTGTACACCAGGCAGACATGTTTCACTTTCTCCAAAAATCTTTTCTTCCTGTTTCATGTCTGCATTTTATGTCCTCTTGACTTTCCGCACAGTCAGTTATTTTGCTCCCTATTTTGCTTCCTGCTTTTATTCCCTCATCATCTCTCGATTTGATTCTACCACATTACAGTACCCTTGTTCGCCTTAAAACTTCAAGACGCTATCCATTCCATACACCTGACATTCTGACAGCTGAAATCTCATCGGCAATTCTTAAGGCTTTTAGTTGTTCTCCCCGACATTAAATTCCTTTCTAAGTCTTCCTGGTTTCTTTTACAATTTTCTCAAAATACGCATTAAATTCTTTTACGCGAAAGGCAACAACACTTCCTTTTCAACAACTACCTCCCTTTCATGCCCCCTTGGTTTCTGCACAAGTTGTAGATTACCTTTCATTCCCTATTGCTTATCCTTTCTCCCTCCATAACTTCAGAAGGTTTATTCCTGTAAACAAATCAAAAGCTTGCAATAAATCTACAATGATTATAAAGGTACGTTTGCCTTTCTTCAGTCTGTCCACTAAGATCGTATATGCGTATCAAAAACAAAAATTGTTTATTCATATTACTATCAGCAGCCTCAGTTTCACGTTCCTTTTATTTATTCGCCATGTTCAAACTTCTTGTCCCTCAATGTATAAGCAGAAGAACATGATGCCTTCATTTGTAACGGTATTCGCCGTTTTCATCGCTCTCGTTAGTCTACCTGGACCCGAAAATACAACAGTGAAGGTGATGAATCTGCGCCCTCTGATAGCACGTTTTTGCAAACATTTGGGGTTCTGTATTTACAGGAAGCTCAAACAGTGGTTTGGCCGCTTCCGGCGGGGAATAATTTAAGTCCGCGGCAGCGCGCGGGCGCAGGCAAACAAAAGCCACTCGCAAACTGCGCCCCGCCAGAGGGCTCTGCGGTAGCAGCCGCCACTAATCCGGGTCAACGCTAATAATTTGCGCGATCCTCCGCATCTCGGCTTTACGTCTCACTCACTCCGCCGCTGCTCGTTGCTGCGGGCCACTGCATAAGTCAGCTCCACCGCAGGTCGTCTGTTTGTCCCCGGTAGCACAAACCTCGCATTCAGAGCAGACGCAGCTACACGAAAAAAAAGGTGACGTAGACTCGATATAACGAGTTCCCGCAGACCTACACAAAGGTTTCCGTGCTTAAACACGTAACGTCTAACAAAATAATTATTGTAAAAAAACACTGCCTGGGTAATTTTTTGTGTTTATTTCGATTACGGTTTCGAATCTTGCCATTTTTGACGAAAACTGCCCTCTGATGACAAACTGCGATTCCAGCAAATACACTTGGATCTGAAGATTGAAACAATCAAAACTGGTGATCAGTAATCAAAATAAACGAAAAAGGTCTCCAAGGCTGTGTTTCGCTTTTCTTATAATACATTGCCTGACAAACAAATTGAATCACGCAGCAGACACGATCGGATGTCAATTTAGCTTCGTACATGTACCTATCGTCGATGGATATGTAAGTGATAAGAATTGCAATTCTCAGTGACAGCTAGATCGGCCAGCAGCGTGCATTAGCGCCGTTGTCTCAAACATTTCGGGTCAAATGGTTAAAATGGCTCTGATCACTGTGGGACTTAACATCTGAGGTCATGAATCCCCTAGACTTAGAACTATTGAAACCTAACTAACCTTAGGACGTCACACACATCCATTCCCGAGGCAGGATTCGAACCTGCGACCGTAGCAGCAGCGCGGTCCCGGATTGAAGCGCCCAGAACCGCTCCGCCATAGCGACCGGCATTTCGGATCAAATTGAAACAGGTGACTGTGGGTCCATAACCGATTACATTGTGGTAGGGAAGCAGCGGGCGAAGAAGCATATTTATTGTGTTTGAACGCAGCATACAACGAATATGACGACCGCCAGTCTCAATGCATGTATCGCAAATGTGCATGAAGTTCTGCCGCACTCTCTAAAGGACCTCTCGTGTCTGTTTTACCAGGAGAAAGGCAGCTTGGATCCCATTAAGTAGATCTTCATCCGTTTCTAAGGAGATTTCATGCACCAACGTTTCGAGGTAACCCCGTAGGCGATCGCTCTGGTCGCGGGACAGGACATCCCCTTCCAATCCAGCGAAGAGGGTACGCGTTGTTCAGGTGGTAGTGGAGACTATCATCGAAGTGGGCTGGTGCATGGTCGTGTTGAAACCACACCCTTTCGCGGACAACAAGGCATACAGTCTCCAAGAACTGTGATATCACATCTCGCACCAGGTCACGTGGACCAGTCAAACGGGGAGGCTTTGAACAATTAGTACGAGCTACTTTGTTGTTATACGGTGTGCGCCGTGAATGTTCGTAACACAATAAATATGCGTTTCCGACGATGGGTTCCGTATCTCAATATAATCGCTTGTGGACCTGCTATCGTCTCTATCAGTCTGACCCAAAAGGTTTGAGACATCCTGTACGGAAAGCGTGGACTGCGTCAGATGTTGAGCGATCTCGGAGCAGTCCCGTAATAGAGTGAGACAGCGTTATCAGCACGTAATAGAGTTTGAAACTGGCATCTTGGAGGGTCCCCATTAGGTCCGCTGGTCGAATCGTGCACTATACAGATTTGTGGAGCTTCCGGATGTGACAGTGCCCAGCGTAGGAGTGCATGGGAACGTGAGGGCAGTTGTCGTCAGGGCTGGCACCGATCGTGCCTGACCACCACGACGAAGGATCGCTGTATTGTCCATCAAGCACATCGCAGCCCTTTCACACCAGCGCCTGCCATCCGACAACAAGTAATGGACTACCTTCAACATTGTGTCACCCCACAATATTTGTTGGGAACTAGCAGCAGCCAGACCAGACAATTACCGTTCCGTGCACAGACTGCCATTAACACCACAACACAAACGGCTGTGTTTGGAGTGCTACTGCGACCGGGAAGCATAGGCTACTGGTGAATAGCGTTGCACTACGTCCACAAATGAATTTCTGCTCTGCGCTACCCCACATGATCACAATCGACGAGAATGGGGATGACATGAAGAGAAGCCCCATTCTTGCAATGATGTGGAGAGGCATAGTTGTGTTGTTCCTGGTGTCAGTGTGTGAGGGGCGATCGGGTATGAGTTCAGATAACGACTGGTAATGATTGAGAAACTCTAATTGCACAACAGTACATCATTGACTTCCTAAATCCTCATGTGCTATCTCTCAAGCGACAGTATCATCGCGCCATTTTTCAACAGGAAAATTCTCGCCCATTAAATTTCCCTTATGACTTGGCTTTCTATATAAATCTCTACTATACTTCTTACTGTACTTTATACTTCTACTCCACGTTTGTCTTATGATTCCTATTGTTCATGTTAGCCCATAGTATACTATTGGGATATTTTTGTTTCACCGTGAGCCACATAATGACATATGGTCATTCTGTGCTGCCCTGCTTCTGTTGATGAATTTTGCTCTTTTGCTCAATATTGCATGCTTGGCTACCTATGCTGTTTACAGTATGTGTCCTCTGACGATACATTTCGAAGCCTTCGTACAAGAGTACCATGATGGTGGATATGTTGCACATGTTACGCAGATGGCCATTGGCAAATATTTCATTGGCGGCATATTTCTCTGTGTGCTAGTAGCGGCTTATTTTTGGGTGTCATTATGCGGATACGGGTATGGGTCTGAATTTTCCTCCCAGACCGAGATAACATGTGGGAGTTTGCTTTGGTGATTTCCGATCCATGGCATCATCAGTATTTTGTCTCTCTTTATCATATGTTATTCACTGATTCGCAAAATGGTGCCTACTTCTTTCCCATTATTTTGCCTTATACACGACCACATTACGCTATGAGATTACTTGTGTTTTCTTCATGAGCCGTACGTTATCTTGTAGTACAATGTCACTTTTGGGATTTTACCTGTTACTCTACAGACAGCACTTCTTCTGCAATTACCATTTCATCTATACTGGACGAAGTATGTGGAGCATCACATGCAGTATTTAATTAAAGAATTATTTCTGCCCTATCTGGAAGGTTTCCCCATGCGATACAAGTTGTATAGCTAAATTATACACGTTTTTTATTATACGTTTGTATCTCACTCAAAGTATTGGACAGGATGCTCCACTGAGCAAACAGCCGATTGTTTTAGACATTGGTTTTCAACAGCAAATACTTATGTTATGTAAGGTTTTAGGATTTGATGGAAACAAAAAAATATGTAATTTCAGATGGTTCAATGCAATATTAGCTAACGTTATTTTGGTTCATAATAGGCACTACTGACAGTATGATGTTGCATTTTTTGGATAAGTGATGCTACGAGGGACGATTAACAAGTAATCCAATACATTTTTTTGTCGGCCAATTTCAGTTGAAAAATTGCGGAATTTGTTGTGGGACATCGTGGAATATTTCCGCTTCAGCCGGTATAGTTTCATCTAATACCGGTAGGTGGCGGTGTTATACATAGCCTTAAAAACGTCTGTAATGGAGTTCCTAGCAGGGAGCAGTCATTGAGATTCTTTTAGCGAAACACCAGACCATCGCAGATAATTACAGGCGCTTGCGACATACCTACGCAGAGCCAGTAGTGAAAAAACGCACGGTGAATCATAGCAAAAAGGTCGCGCAAACCTGTCCGATCTCCCACTTGTCGGGCGGCGGCACACGGATGTGACTCCTGCAGTGTTGGAACGTGTGGACACTCTCATTCAAAGTGATGGAGGAATCACAAACATGTCGCTGCGCAACTGGACGTCTCTGCTGGCAGTGCTGACGGATTTGCCACCCAGTTGGGGAATTCAAAGGTGTGTACCCGCTGGTTACCTCGTCGCCTAAAAGAAGACCAGAGAGAATAACGAAGGACCATCTGCGAGGAGTTTCTTGAGCGTTAGGAGGCCGATCGTGACAGTTTCTTCTCGAACAAAGTCACAGGCAAAGAAACATGGATTCATCTCCTCGAACTGCGAACAGAACGTCAATTCATGGAGTTGTGCCAATCCACCCCCCTCCCCCCCCCCCCCAATAAAGTCATGCCGACGGTCTTCTGGGACTCTGAAGGGGTTATTTTGTTTCGTGGCCTCGCTCTTGGGCAACGATCAACTTTGAAGTGCATTGTGGTACCCTCAGAAAACTGAAGAATTGACTTCAGCGGGTTCGTCGCTACAAAATGAACTTCTTCATGCCAACGGAAGACCTCACACAATTCTGGGCATCAGCATGAAGGTCACTGGACGAACACGCTGAAGTCGTTTCTTCAATTTCCTGAGGGTACCACAATGCACTTCAGAGTTGATATTTGCAACATCAGGGAGGACATCAAACTTTTGTGACCTAGAAGACCGTCGGCAAGAGTTTACCGGCTGTGAAGTTTTGCTTCGGAAGAGAGATGGAATGGCGCCACTCCATGGATCGTCGTTTTCTTTCCCGTTAGAAATAATGAACCACTGTTTCATCGCCAATTAAGACACGGCTCTGCCAAGTGGATAGTTTTGTCCGTCTGACTTTGGGAGGGGGTGCTTCACGCATTCTGATAACAAAATAGCGCAACAGTCTGCTGATTCGACCCGGTTGGCTGCCATTCATGAGCAGCATTCCAGTGGGTGTTTTCCAACAGGTTTCCCACGTGCCACTGTTGTAACCCAACATACTGTACGTAGTACAGGCTGTCTCCAATCGAGCACAAATGGGACATCATCTGACAACAACTCCAGCATCAAGGCATTAACCGTCCCTTGTGTCATTGTGTGTATGTATTGAATTGAGGACCTAGAAACGACGGAGAGGCTTCGTCCCGCCAAACCCTCAGTGGTTCACAACCCCACAACAGGCTACAGCAGTCCGTCCACCCATCTCACCGCCGCCCCTCACCGAATTCAGGGTTATTGTGCGGTTCGCCCCCCCCCCCCCCCAGTGCCCAACCCCCCCCCCCCCCCCACGCCACCCCACCCCTCCACTCCCATCCTCCACCTCCGCGAACGTCTCATACCAGTGTCATACGAGTGTAACACCAAACACCAAATGTTTGCGTGGTAGAGCAATTATGGTGCACGCGTACGTGGAGACAGTGTTTGCGCAGCAATCGCCGACATAGTGTAACTCAGGCGGAATAAGGGGAGCCAGCCCGCATTCGCTGAGGAAAGTCAAAAACCGTCGACGAGCTGGCCGGCACACCGGACCTCGACACTAATCCGCCGAGTGGATTCGTGCCGGGCACGCCTTCCCGCTCGGGAAGCAGAGTGTTAGACCGCGCGGATAGCCCAGCGCGCTTAACCGTCCCTTACTGATCGACCACGTGCAGCGGGCATGGAACATCATCCCACAAACTAACATCCGTCACCTGTACAAGACAATCGATGCACGCATGCATGCTTCCATTCAATATTCTGGCGGTTACACCGGTTAATAATGTAACAGCATTTCACAATTGCAGTGGGTTACCATGCGCTTAGTTTAACCTGTGATCTTGCAACGTTAATTACTTAAGTATGTTACCCATACAAATGTATTCCTGAAATTTCTACATTAATAACTTTTTGGTGTTGCGACTTTTATCCGTCCGTGTACACAGACATTACGAATGCTGAAAACGAATGACCACAACAATCGGTCTACATTTTGTCTCAATAAATTACATTTATATCTACAGTGAATTTGTCCTTGCAGTGTCCTGTAGGGATTCACATACCTATAAGCAAAACAAATCAACAGTGGGTCGGGCACTTGAAATTTCCATTTCAAATGCACGCCTACTGGCAGAAAATAATAACAGTTGCGTCAACCCTAAGTGCTTGTCGAGCACCCTGCTTTTTGCCGCTGACAGTAAAAACATGTGGTTATTGGGGAGGTGGAGTGCTGCTTGTACTCAACCGCCGCCTACTACATTGCCGAGCAGAGATCGGCCCGCTTCGCCGAACGATGACGTCGCTTTCGCCAACCTGTTCGCCTGAGTGGGTAATGAACAACTGTCATCGATCAATCGCTGTCGACCCGATGCTGTCGATGCACCACTCATTAATGCAATCGACGTCGCACAACCACTAATTATCGCGCGCTTCCAGTACCTGCTATTGGAGCGATGAGCAGCGCGTGCGCCGAGGTTTAGGCCATTAAGCTGTCACTTCGCCTTCCGTTGGGGCACCTCCAGCACCGCACAACATTTCGCTGATCGCTACTGCGATTAAGTTCAGTGGACAGTGAGGCGATAGCATTCCCCGAACCGTATTTCCAGGCGACACTAGAGGAACGAAATACTTCTTGCAATTTTTACATTGCCATAATAAGTTGGGTGCAGGCACATCAAATAATTTTCACAAGTACTCTGTAATAAGCTACACTTTTCATTAAGTATCAACAAGCATACATGGAAATTTCCTATCATATACTGTAACCTCTTTCATCAATATTGGACGTAGTGTATAAAAAAATGGTTCAAATGGCTCTGAGCACTATGCGACTTAACTTCTGAGCTCATTAGTCGCCTAGAGCTTAGAACTACTTAAACCTAACTAACCTAAGGACATCACACACATCCATGTCCGAGTCAGGATTCGAACCTGCGACCGTTGCGGTCACTCGGTTCCAGACTGTAGCGCCTAGAACCGCACGGCCGCTCCGGCATGCTACGTTGTATAAAAAATATTAATTGCAACCGTAAGACACATGAAGCAGTGAATCTCGCAGTAAATGCGTAATTTTTATGTGATTTATGTATTTGTTAGTACCGTACTGCATTCGATATACAGGGTGTATCAAAAACAATCATCCGATTTTTAAAAAATCGTAACTGTTATGTTATTTGTGACATGTGCGTGAACAACGTACAGTTGGAAAGAGCAAACTCTCGAGTTATACATGGTTCCCGCAAGGCAGCAGCAGTGTGCGCCCACTTCAGTTTTAGTAAAAATGGTGTCGGGACAGCAAGTGTTCTACGTTTTGCACAGTGCGGGAGAGCAATAACTGTTCAGCGTGACTTTCGTACTGGGTATGGTGTGGATCCTCCTACAGCACGGAGCATTAGACAACGGCATAAACAATTCTTAAAAGCAGTTTCATTGTGTAAAGGCAAATCGCCGGACCGACCCAGAGTGTCTGACACACTCGTCGAAGGCATCCGACATATTTTGGCAAGGAGACCGCAGAAATCTGCTCGCCGTGCAGCTCGACAGTACAACATGTACCGATGTCCGTCTGGCTTGTGTTGCGTCAACGTTTTGCGGGAATTTTCAAATCAAAGGATTACTGAATGATAGGTCGGTCACACTGGGCCAAAAGATCATCCTTACATCACTGGCATAAAAGATCACCGGACCTGAATGTATGTGACTATTTCTTGTGGGGTTTTATAAAAGACCCTTGTTATGTGCCTCCGTCACCAACAACAATGAATGAACTGAGACTCTCATAACAGCAGCTGTGGAAGCTGTAACTCAAGACACCCTTGTAGCAGTGTCGGAACAATTTGACAATGATTGACATATGCCGTACATCTCAAGGGGAGCAAATTGAACACCTACGAATATATACGAAAAAAACTATTTGAGTTTCCCGCTCAGCAAAGAACAAAATTCATTGTATATGTTTATTAGTTTCAGAAAGATAAACGTGCCAAATCGGATGATTCTTTCTGATACATCCTGTATTATTGTATTATTATCATAACAAAATGAAACACAAAGTCTGCTCTTGAAGGGGCCCTAAGTGATTACATGAATTTCTCATTGAAGAACACGTAGAAGTAGTAGTTTCATTCAGACGTGGCTTAATTTTTGCTAGAGTATTAAACATTGTAGGTTCTCACGCTTCATGGCTGCTGGGCTAACGTATGTGATCCTTGGATAGTGATGGCCCATCGTTGATGTCATTCGGTCGGACCACACACACTTGTACACTGAGTGGACAAAGGCAACGGAGTACCTTCTAACATCGTGTCGGACCAGCTTTTGTCTGTCGTAATGCAGCAACGCGACGTGGCGTGGACTCAACATGTCGCTGAAACTCCGCTGCAGAAATATTGTGTCTAGCTGCCTCTATAGCAGTCATTAATTGCGAAAGTGGTGCCGGTGTGGGATGTTGTGCACGAACTGACATCTAGATTATATGCCATGAATGTTTGATAGGATTCATGTCGGGCGATCTGGGTGGACAAATTATTTGATCGAATAGCGCAGAATGTTCTTTAAAGTAATTGAGAATAGTTGTGACCCGGTTACATGGCGGATTGTCGTCCATAAAAACTCCGTCGTCTTTTGGGGTCATGAAGTCCATGAATGGCTGCAAGTCGCCTCCAAGCAGCCGAACATAACAAATTCCAGTCAGTGATCGGTTCCATACAAATGCAGCCCTCATACCATGAAGGAGCCACCACCAGCTTGCACAGTCCCTTGTTGACAATCTGGGTCCATGGCTTCGTGGGGTCTGTGCCATACTCGAACCCTTCCAGTATCTCTTACTCGTCTGACCAGGCCACGGATTTCTATGGTCACGAGCCCAGGAGAGTTGCTGCAAGCGACGTCGTGCTGTTAGCAAAGCCTCTCGCGTCGGTCGTCTGCTTCCGTAGCCCATTAACACCACATTTAGACGCACTGTCCTAACGGATACACCCAGCGTATTTAGAATTATGTTAATTCCTTCAGCTGCTGACAGCCGTTGTTACATATCAATGGGGACAGGTGAAAATGTGTGCCCCGACCGGGACTCGAACCCGGGATCGCCTGCTTAGAAGGCAGACGCTCTATCCATCTGAGTCACCGAGGGCACGAAGGATAGCGCGACTGCAGGGACTATCTCGCGCACGCCTCCCGCGAGATCCACATTCTCACCTTGTATGTCCACACACTACATTCGTAGCGTCCCACCCCAACACACTCATTACTCGTGGAAGACATTCTTACCAACTCCCGTAAGAGTTCGGGGAACACAGAAGAAGAAGGTCATGGCCGGTATTGCCAGAACTATATACTTATATGGATATGGTGTCTGTTCTTTCGGACATGTCCGAAAGAACAGACACCGTATCCATACAAGTATATACATCCAGTGTACGTTCCACATTGTTTTCTGCGGTTATTTCACGCAGTGTTGCTTGTCTGTTAGCAGTAACACTCTCCACAAACGCCGCTACTCTCGCCTACCACTGTGTAATATCGGAAATTTGCTACCGCGACACGCTTTTGACACTGTAGATCTCGGAACATTGAGTTCCCTAACGATTTCCGAAATGGAATGTCCCATGCGTCTATTTCAAACTACCATTCGGAATCAAAATTTGTAAATTCCCTTAGTCCGGCCATAATCACTTCGAAAACCTTTCCATACGAATCACCTGAGTACAAACGACAGCTCCGCCGGTGCACTGCCGTTTTATATCTTGTGTACGCGATGCTACCGCCATCCGTACATATGCATACCGCTATCCCATGACATTTGTAACCTCAGTAGTATTTATTCCCCCTCTTATCATTAGAGTCATGTAGTCTGTAAATTAATGTTCTTGAGAGCCATCCCACAAATATTAGTCAAGCGCATGGATCACAGAATGATTAGACTGACTGATCAATGTGATTTCTTTATTAATAGTTAATTTCCAGATGTTTTTCCCCAGATATACGTTATTAATTATACCCGACTGAAAGCAGTAGTTTGTTTGGATTACGTTAAGTTACGATTACAAAATCTGATTGCAAAATACTTACTTTTCGTGACACTATAAAGTTTCCAATGTAGCCACTGATCAGAGGTTAGTACTGTATACAGCATCGTGAAAACTTTCAGTTTCTGATACCTGGCTGCGAGATTAAGTCCACATCAGCCATTCAGAAAACAATATCCGACACGGCATTAGTGTTGGCTGAATAAAGTGCATATCTCGCAAAAATGGCAAACTCTAGCAACCATGCGTGACGAAGTTCACCAGCGATACTGCTCGAAATAATTTTCAGAGAAAGCATTTAGGACAATCTCGGAAGATGTTTTCTGCCTACCACTGGTTATGAACAAGTATTTTTGCCAACATATCGAGGGAAGGTTGAAGTCCCCACCAACTATAATAATATGAGTGGGGTATTTATCTGTTACGAGACTCAAATTTTCTCTGAACTGTTACGCTACTATATCATCGGAGTCTGGGGGTCGGTAGAAGGAGCCAATTATTAACTTAGTTCGCTGTTAAGTATAACCTCCACCCATACCAATTCGCACGGGGTATCTACTTCTACTTCACTACAAGATAAACCACTACTGACAGACACAAACACTCCACCACCAATTCTGCCTAATCTATCTTTCCTGAACACCGTCTGAGACTTCGTAAAAATTTCTGCAGAACTTATTTCAGGCTTTAGCCAGCTTTCTGTACCTATAGCGATTTCAGCTTCTAGGCTTTCTATCAGCGCTTGAAGCTCAGGGACTTTCCCAGCACAACTACAACAATTTACAACTACAATTCCGACTGTTCCTTGATCCAAGCACGTCCTGTATTTACCATGCACCCTTTGAGATTGCAGCCCACCCCGTACTTTCCCGAGGCCTTCTAACCTAAAAAAAACGCCCAGTCCACGCCACACAGCCTCCGCTACCCGTGTAGCCGCCAGCTGAGTGTAGTGAACTCCTGATCTATTCAGCGGAACCCGAAACCCCACTACCCTATGGCGCAAGTCAAGGAATCTGCAGCCAATACGGTCGCAAAACTGTCTGAGCCTCTGATTCAGACCCTCCACCCGGCTCTGCACCATAGGTCCGCAGTCGGTTCTGTCGACGATGCTGCAGATGGTGAGCTCTGCCTTCATCTCGTAAGCAAGACCGGCAGCCTTCACCAAATCAGACAGCCGCTGGAATCCAGAGAGAATTTCCTCAGATCCAAAGCGACACACGTAATTACTGCCGACATGTGCCACCACCTGCAGCTGGCTGCACCCTGTGCTCTTCATGGCATCCGGAAGGACCCTTTCCACATCAGGAATGACTCCTCCCGGAATGCACACAGAATGCACACTGGATTTCTTCCCCTCCTTAGCCGCCATATCCCTAGAGGGCCCCATTACTCGCCTAACATTGGAGCTCCCAACTACCTTATTGGATGCGATTGCCCGAACCTTGAAGGCTGAAAATGATCCTCTGAAAAAGGGCAGGCAGCTGCATCTGGTTCAGAGACTGCCTGAAACCTGCTTGTCAGACGCACCGGGGAGGCTTTCTGATCAGCCTCCGGGGCCGTCTTTCGCTGCCTGCCACGCCTTGGAACGACCTCCCAATCAAACACAGGCGAGGGCTCAGCCCCACTGCGGGCAGCAACCGGGGCAACCACAGCGGCAGACCGGTCTGGGGACAGACGGGACGAGGTTGACATCCCCGTGATACACAGTGGTGCCCATTGGCAACAGCCTCCAGCTGCGCGAGCGAAGTCAGCGCCGCTTGCAGCCCTCATCCGAACACAGCAATCGCAGTCCCTGTCCATTCTAATCGATGTTGAACAACAGTTACTGAAACACGAGGCTGTGCCTAGATAACGCAAGCGAAACACGCAAAGAATGTATTAACTAACCTGTACAAATGCCTAACGACTGCGCTACAATCTGCCCGAATTTACGATTACAGTAACTAAAGCTCGAAATTACACCTCCTATACGAAACTCACACGCAATTTAAGTAAGAATCTACGAAGTAAACACTAAAGCGCGATGCTACAACTATCAAATACTATAATACGCCCGAAATTTATGAATTAAACAATGCAAGTACCAAAAACACGCAAAGAAATTAAGAATTAAACTATGTAACAAATAAGTAAGCCAGGGGTATACGACTTGCTGCTGCAGCTGCTTATCCAACGGCGGTAGGGAGCACACTGTATTTGACCTATACGCCTCAATTTTGCCAATATTCGTCGTGCAGACGTTTGCGAAGTTTCCATAAGCTTATTAAAAATCATGAGATTTCTCAATTGTACCTTTACTTGCGCTGTGAAACTTTGCGTCTTGCATAGTTTCATGATTCTACTTCAATGGGAAATACCCTACATGTTTTGATGAGTTTGCGAGTATCAAAATATCTCATATAAATGGCCGTTTGTTTTGATTGCATTGACTTAGAAGCTTAACTTTTTTACACGCGTAAGGGATCAGAGACTGTATCTGACCTGAGACGCCTTCACGTTCCTGAGACAAAAAAGGAGCTAACGGGCGGACAGACAGAGAGTCGGATAACAAACGGAAAAATTTTCTCTCGTGTGATATAATTAGAAATTAACAATTTACGGGTTTATTTCCTTTACTTGAAACCGCACTTCCTGGGAAGTTTCTTGATTCTAGGCTAAAGGTAAGTACCCTATAGGATTTCACGTGTGAGCTTGCGAATATCATAATATCTCGTATAAATGGCCGTATCCTTCGACTGCATTGAGTTATAAAGGCCAAGGGGAAGCAAACCTTCGAATATTACATAAATACCAAGTTGATACATGCATCGATTCCCGAGAAAAAGCTTAACACACGACAAAAAATATTTTATCATGCGATGTATTTAAAATTAGTATTTTTCATATTTTTTCCCCTTCACTTGTTCTGTGAAAGCTTCCTGCCTGTCGAATTTTATATCAGCGGGAAGTAACCTATAGGATTTGATGAGTATGTCTTGCGAGTGTCAAAATATGCAACTCAAGTGGTCGTATCCTTTGATTGGTGGCTTAAAAGCTTCAGGTTTTTCACAACCAAGTGACTGTAGAACTCAGACTGTGGCATAAATTTCATCTTGATACGTCTGTCCTTTTCTGAGAGAAAGCTGCCTTAACAGGCGGACAGAAAGACAGTCGGATAACAACTAAGAAAAAAATTGTGATATTATTACAAATTAAGACTTTCCAGATTTTTGTGAAACCGTGCATCTTGCTCAATTTCACGATTCCAGGCCAGCGGGAAGTACCCTATGGGTTCTGACGAGTGTGTATCAAAATATGTGGCATAAATGGTCGTATCTTTTTATTGTATTGATTGAGAAGACACAATTTTTTGCCCAACCAAAGGACCGTAGACCTTAAAGTGTGGCATAAATTTGAACTTGATACGTCTACTCTTTCCTGAAAGAATGCGTTTTTAACAAACCTACACGGAAAGACGGACAACAAAGGTATCCTATAAGGGCTCCTTTCTCGCTGACTGATGGACGGATCGCGAAAAAAATAAAAGTACAGGCTTAGATTTTTCGTAGCATTGACTGGCACAATAGCCAGTCCTTTCGCAGGCTGCAGCCAGCCACGGTCAAAGTTACCCGTGGGCTTTTTCACAAAACTTGCATACAGAACACCATCCCTTCTCCCAGAAAGGCCGACCGTTGCACGCAAATGTCAAAACTACAACTCAGGTAACGGAATAGGGTGCATTAAGCCCCGCCTTTAGCTCCGTTGTGCAGTCTATTCACTACGCGTCACCTCCCTGTAGCACTCACGGGCGGTGAGCTAGGGTGTACCGCGGTCGTTCCACGTTCCACCTCCGGCCGTCACGTCACATTAGAGTAAGGGACTAGAGGAGACGGTCCTTTTACATTCTGATGGGCCCATCGACTAAGCAACAATGTCGTATCACCTTTAATTTACGTGGTGTCATTAAGTGTTTCTTAATGTAATGTTAATGCGTGTATTTTGTATATTGTTTGTTGTTTCATGTAGCTATTGAGAATCACTTACACGTCTAAACCAGTTTAGCTCATAACAACACATGCGAGCACTGACTGATTACCTCTGTAGTCAGCATAATTCTTCAAAAATGGTTCAAATGGCTCTGAGCACTATGGTACTTAACATCTGAGGTGATCAGTCCCCTAGAACTAAGAACTACTTAAACCTAACTAGCCTAATGACATCACACACATACATGCCCGAGGCAGGATTCGAACCTGCAACCGTAGCAGCAGCGCGGTTCCGGACTGAACCGATCGTCCACAATGGCCGGGGTAATTTTTTAATGTCTTGCCGCACATACAAGACCAAACGATGTACGTAAGCGGAATATGCAGGCTGTAAAGCTGTTCCTCTCCTACCTGTTCAAAAAAAATTGAATGGAGAACCTATCCATAGTGCTTCTTAAAAAATTTCCGATGAACCCCGCGTAATCTATGCATACATCTCTGCTCTAAAAACTACGATGAAGTGCATGGCAGAGGATACATCGCATTGTGCCAGTTATAGACATTTTCTTGTTCCAGTCGCTTATCGAGCACGTGAAGAATGTCTGCTTAAAATCCTCTGTTCTCGCTGCAGTAGTCTAATATTGTCTTCGCGATCCCTATCGGAATGATACATAGGGGTTTGCAATATATTTCTAGATTCACCATTTAAAAATGGCTCTAATTTTTTTAAGTTGGTTTTCATGGGATGGTTCGCGTCTATTTTCAAGTGCCTACCAATTCAGTTCCTTCAAGCATCTTCGAGACATCCATTACTCGAAAAAACCTGAGACCATTCGTGATGCTCTCCTCTGTTTACGTTCAATATCCCCTGTTAATCTATGCTGACACTGGTTTCAGTCACTTGAACAATATTCTAGGATGGTCCGCACGAGTATTTTGTATCCAGTCTCCTTTGTTGACCGATTGCATGTCCCTTGTATTCTACCACAGTCTAAATGGCTCTGATCACAATGGGACTTAACATCTCAGGTCATCAGTCCCTTAGAACTTAGAACTACTTAAACCTAACTAACCTACGGACAACACACACATCCATGCCCGAGGCAGGATTCGAACCTGCGACAGTAGCGGTCGCGCGGTCCCAGACAGAAGCGCCTAGAACCGCTTGGCCACACCGGCCGGCTCTACCACAGTCTGCCACATACTTTGCCAATGAGTGATACTATATGATCGTTCTATTTCAAATCTTGCCAAATTGTTACACCCAGGTAATCGTATGAGTTAACTGACTCCCACTACGATTCACTGGAATTTTACTCATATAAGAAAACGTTCTTTTCTTGTGAAGTGTATAATTTTACATTTCTGAACATTGAAAGCGAGTTGCCAATCCTTGCACCATTTAGAAAACTTATGTCGATCTGACTGAATATTTGTGCTGCTTCTTTAAGACAGTGCTTTATTGTAGATAACTGCATCTTCTGCCAAAAGTTTGAAGTTACTGACCTTGCGAACAATTTTAAGACATGGGTGTGTTGAAAAGTAAAACCTGCAATTTTTTCTGTGTAAGCTCTTAAAGATTTTAAAATACAACAAATGTTCTGTATCTTTATTCTTCGTGTCTACGTATTTACAGTTCCCTGCCGCTAGAGGGCTCCGAGTTTTAGCGTGCATCGTAGTGGGGTGCAACGTAACTATGGAAGTGCGTGAGAAATAGCGTCTTGTAATCGAGTTTCAAATTGGAAGAGCTCTTCCACACATGGAGCACCTTCTCCTTCAGCATGACAATACTAGATAACACACGACCGCTGCGACATCTGCAACAATGCGACGTCTTGGGTTCACCATCATCCTCCATACAATCCCTACTTGGTCCCATCAATCATCTTCCATACAGTCCCGACTTTGTCCCATCTGAGATTCATCTCTTTCCAAAACTTAAAGAATGCCTCCGAGGACTTCACTTCGATAACGATGAAGCGGTCCAAGCAGAGGTGAGTTTGTGGCCCCGTCAATAACGTCAAACATTGTACAGTGACGGTGTCACCAAACTGGTCTCTCGTTTGGAGTAATGTGTTCGTCACCAGGGGTACTATGCTGAGAAATAAATGTGTGGACATGAAGAACAAAGATGCAGAATGTTAATAAAGTTTGTTTTATTTAACAAACTTTAAAACTTTTTACATACAAAATTCGTAGGCATTACTTTTCAGTAGGCCCACGTATTAAAATTGTCCGCAAGGTCACTGACATACAATAAGAGCATCAAGGGTCCCAGAATACCTTCCTGGGGCGCACCCGAAGCTACTTCCGCATCTGCATATGGCGCTCCAAGAAAGATAACCTGCCAAAAAATCCTCACTCCAGTAAAAATTTCGCTTGATGTACTTTTGATAATAAGCGTAGATATAGTACTGAGGCAAATGCATTTCGAAAATCGAGAAATACTGCATATACTTAACTGCCTTGATCTGTGACTTTCAGCATGTCTTGTGGCTAAAGTGCGAATTGGGTTTCACTCGGTCGATGTTTTTCGGAATCGATGCTGGTTGGCGTGGAGGAGGTCATTACTCGCATGTTCGAGATACCTCATTACGTTTGAGCTTACAATAAGTTTTAAGATTCTCTAACAAATACATGTCACGGATATTGGACGGTAGTTTAGTGCATCACTTCTTCTTGTAGATTCATGTGACCTGCACTTTCTTCTAACAAAAGGGCACAGTTTTCAATCGAGGGATATGCGGTAGTTTACTGTTGTAAGAGGATCTAACTCGGCCGTAAGTGGAGTGTAGAATCTCATAGCGATTCCATCGGCTCCTGGAGCTTTGTTCAGTTTTAAACTCCGGATTATATCAAATCAGGAGACAAAACGGAAAATCAGTCACTCAAAAAGCATCGGTAGTAACAAAATGTTGTTTACACATGAGCCCAGGAAACCATGGGCTTTTTTAAAAACTGGAAAAATACACTGCCTGAATATATTTCTCACTGACAGACGGCTTTGCGCCGCTCCCACATCGGCTACCTGTCGCTATTTACACAGATTTGCTGGCTCTCTAAATGGAAAACAATGCGTGCTGACTTTTAAACGATCCGTAGATAGATGAAGTGCATTTCTCACACGATGAATGTGTTAAATCACACCACTATGCATTGTACCAGTCCGCTACACTTCTCTAGGCGAGAAATTATAAATTATGGAAATGAACAAGAGAGATTTTTCATTCTTTTCACTCCATAAAAACACGAGACGTAATAAAATATTTTGATAGTTGAAAAACAATTATTATACTCGCAGGATAACCACAATTTTTTTCATATATTCCTCGTATATCTTCATGTAACATTTATCAAAAAATCAAGGTTTTCTCAAAGATATATAACAGTTTGATTCAGTTTCCCACACATTTTCAGTTGTTGATAATTTTGATTATAAAGCAAATAAATGGCCGACAGTCAACACAGTGGAATGAGCCTACGGTATTCGATAAGCGACGTGTTTGAACCTGTCGTTGTAAATGCGTAATCACGAAAGAATATTTACGTGAACTCTATTCAAAGCGAATTACAATATTTTAAAATACGTTTCATCACACCACACTGCCCACAGAGCGCTTAGAGTGAGAAACGAACATGGATGGTGCTACACTGTAGTCCTCGCACAGTACTGCGGATGTGTTAAAGCTGTGACAACGGTATGTTGTCGAACCCACTTAACACCAAAGATATTTATGTTAAGAAAAGTGTTTATGACAACTAAATTGGGTTGCTGGAAGCGAAGCTAAACTCTTAGTGTATGACCACATTCCACTATCGAAAAGAACAGTGACACTGTTTATTTAATAATGCATTATTTTTGGACATGTGTAACAGCTAGTGTTATTAAGAAAAAATTATTCACTAAAAAACATGCTGTTAGGCTTTGTAACACTTTTGTAAAATATTTACTTCAGGCAGCTTTGTTTACTATTTGAATCAAGTGCACACGACAATTCCAACATTAACATCAAACTATATTCGAATTGATGGGTGTTTCGTCAACACATGTGTGAGACACATATAAAAGACAGTGATTTCTGCCAGAGTATGACAGTATTCTTAATTTTAATCATTTTTCATTATTTCCCTCGCAAGTTTCCGGTAGTAGATCTTAAAGATAGAAAAGCTTTTCTTCCAAAAATTCGAAAAAATCTTGGAACAAGTATTGCCAAATTTCCACATCTTTTAAAAATTAGCATTAGAGGTAAAATTGAGCTGAATCTGCAGAAAGGTAAATTATCAATAGATTCTCGGTTAAGGGCGTTCGAATTCGATTTAAGTGCCTTGTATTATCTTTGATAAAGATTTTCCTCAGTTTCAGGAAAAGTAATATCTGAGGATGATCCAACAGCCAAGCTAAGGATTTTAAAGAGAGAAAACAGGTAGTTCACAAAATGCCGCCCGTAGTATCTGAAGATGGCCATCGAAGGCTGAAACCAGTAATGAATGCGTCATAAAAGAAATGATTGTGTAAAAAATTTTAAAAATCCTTCTAATAAATAAGTCACCGTCTCCTCAAACTCACTGACCACAATAGAACCATAACGGGAAACGATAGAGAGAATAAAGATTTCGGTTTTCCGAACTTGTTTCACTGTGAAAGATGGAAATACGGTCCCTCATGCCAATCAACGTATGAACTTCGAAATGGCAGACATTGATATAACTGATGGCGGAATAAAAACAACTACAATCGTTTTGTAGAGGAAAGGCATGAGCACAAAATGATACACCTGTGCCGGCCGAAGTGGCCGTGCGGTTCTAGGCGCTGCAGTCCGTAACCACGAGACCGCTGCGGTCTCAGGTTCGAATCCTGCCTCCGGCATGGAGGTGTGTGATTTTCTTAGGTTAGTTAGGTTTAACTAGTTCTAAGTTCTAGGGGACTAATGACCTCAGAAGTTGAGTCCCATAGTGCTCAGAGCCATTTGAACCATTTGATATACCTGTAAGATTCTGCAGCGATTTTACGAAAGTACTTGTAGCAGAAGTTTACCGTAAGTCACTGCAGTAACTAAGAGTATCTAGCGACTGGAAAAAAAGCGCAGGCCATACCCATTTTCAAAAAGGATTGCAGAACGGATGTTCACGATTATTGGCCTATATTGCTGAAGTGGATCTGTTATAGAAATAGGGAATATGTTCTACACTCACGTACTATGTTTTTGGAGAAGTAAAATCTCCTCTATAAAAATCATAATGTATTCCGCAAACGGACATCTTAAGAAACTCAGCTAGCTCTGTTTCTCCACGAGATCGAAAGCCCTGTAGAGATCAACTCTCAGATTGATGCCGTGTTCCTCGACTTCGAGAAGGCATTTGACCCTGTCCCGCTCTGCAGTTTAGCGAAAAAAATACGATCTTACTGAGTACCAGACCAGATTTGCTTCTGAATTTAAGTCTTCCTTGCAGACAGACGTGACTCCTCGCTTTAAACGGAACAAAATCGACATTTTGAAACAATTTCGGGGGTACCCAAAGAAGTGTGATACGACTTACTGCTTACAACATGTATCAGTGATGAATTAGAATGCGTTGAAACCTCTTTAAGGCTGCTCGCAGATGAAGCGGTTTTATATATGAAGTTAACAACACCAGAACTGTAACGATTTGCAGAAGCATCTCCAGAGGGTTGGTGAATGGCGCAGCGACTAGCAGTTGAGCCTGGACGTAAGTAAGTGTAACGAACTGCGAGCACATAGGAGAACAAATCCGCTACTGTACAACTACACCATTGATGAGAAACTGCTGGAAACTGTATCTACAATTAAATATGTTGCAGTAACCATGCGAAGCAACCTTACTTCGAATGATCATATAGAACAAATAGTAGGAAAAGTAGGTGCTAGTCTGAGATTCATCGGGAGAATTTTAAGATAATGTAACTGATCTACGAAAGAAACGGCTCACAAAACATTTGTTCGATCATTCTTGAGTACTATTAATCACTCTGAAACCTTTACCAGGTAGAACTGATAGAACAGAAGTTCCAACGAAGAGCTGCGCGTTTCGTCACTGGATCACTTAGTGCGATAGCGTTACGGAAATGCTCAGCAAACTCCGGTGGAATACGCTACAAGAGAGGCGTTGTGCATCACAGAGAGGTTAACTGTTGAAATTTCGAGAGAGTACTTTCCGGGAAGAACCAGATAACATATTGTTTCTTTCCACATACGAATCTACAAGAATCAAGAATCTTCTTTCACAATAAATCATTTCAAAATTATATGGGTTTCGTCAATTTGATATACGATAAAGTATATACAATACACCGTAGTACAATGTGTAGCATTAAATATTAGTTCTACAAAGTTTATGCAGTACATAATAATACAATTAAAAGTAACAGTTTTTAAAAGTTAGTATACTAATCTGGTAAATCAAAGTCTTCTTTGATATTATAAAAAGGGCGATCTGTTAACCAGCTGTACCACTAACGTTTAAAACTAATTATATCCATGATCCGAGCAAAGACTGGTAACGTACTGAAAATTATGTGTGGGTTTCTTTTCTGAGCATTTCCAGTCAATGCTAACCTGTGCCTAGGTATATCTAACTTCGACTTAGCTCTAATAATTTGGTCATGAACTCCCCCCCCCCCTGACAACAAGTTCTGTCATATTGTTTTTAATGTGAAGTCCTGCAACATATTTACAACAGTAAGTATTTTGAGCCTGGTGAAGAGTGGACGACAATGTTCCAAATGACCTGTCTTACAAATTAAACGCAAAACTTTCGTTTGTATTTTAAAATGTTATCGACATGGGGAGAATGTCCCATTATAATAAAGCCATATGATATATACGACTGGAAAAATCCAAAGTATGTCATCCGAAGGTAATCCACGAGTACATGTCCCTTAGTTTCAAAAAGAGGTATGATACCCGCGATATCTTTTTGCAGACATGATTGAAATGACCACAACAAGAAAATTCGATAAATTAGAGCTAATGCAGAGGTCTACGGACAGTCATTCTTCCCACGCGCCGTTCACGAATTGGGGATGGTAACCCCGTAGCTAAGGAGTAGGCGAGAGAGGCGAGCGGCCAGCGGGCGGCAGCGGCAGCGGCAGCGACCTCTGGTGGCGAGTCGATACTGGTGCAGCGCAGGTGGCCCAGCTCTGCGGACGTCACTTAATGCAGTATTAATGACGAGTTCATCGAGGAGCGCCATACACAGCAAAACGGAAGTCCCGGCCCTGCCTGGCGTGTGACACGCGGCAGTGTATGAGGACGGCTCTCGTAGAAACGATGGTGCAGCGCCCTATATTACCAGTCTCTAACGGGAGCGGGCGTGGCGAGTGGGTTGTGCAAGAAGCTCGCACAGGGACATATCGAATTCATTTACCTACAGATTCATTCAATTCCAGAATATACTTTCAGAGCGGCAGCACGACATTTTCAAACAGTTTGCTTGTATTTGTCTAGGTCCATGCTTACGAATAGCCGTCCAGTAAACTACGTTTGTCTCTTCGGGTTAATGTATTCTTTAATCTAGCCCAGCAGTCTCACATCAGTGACGATTTGCGCACCGCCTTTTGAAATTAGAATTGGCAGCATTTGTGCCTTTAGGACGAATACCATTTAACAAATAACTGTATCCCGTAGCTTAAAATTTCTTCGTTATATTTGGGAACTAGCTGTTCCGGGCCACGTGTTGCTGTGACTCAGTCTGGTTAAATGGGGAAGGAAGAAAAGAGATAGCACACGTTTCTAACAGGCGTGGCAATCGGATATACTTCTTAATCTCCTTCTTCCTCGTCTTTCTGCCCATCACCACCCCCCTCTTTCCCTCCCCCCACTCTCTGACCATCTCCTTCTTTCCGCCTTCTACATCTGTTTCTTCTCTCTCTAACCTTGCTTCTTCTTTATTGTTACTGCATATTCAGTTTCTGTAGTAGTATTCTAATCATAAGTCTTAAATACAATTTCGTGTTTCTTAATGGTGTTTCACTATGTCGTCCGAATGTGTATTGTGTACAAATTTAAAGTAAATAGGTCGAGAATTTTTCAAGATACTTGATAGTAACGTTTTCCCTTTATGTTTAAAAATAGATTTATAAAAATAAGAACGTATTCGAATGAAACTTGCGTCAAAATTTCAAAGCAATCGGTGAAAAACCTTCGGAGACTTACGATTTTGTACAAACGAACATTTACATTTTTATTGATTTCCTCTATAATTACATATTACACGTGGGGCTCTAGTACGTGCATAAAAACGTGCGAATTCTAAAGCAACGTTGTATCAAAATTGCAAAGCATTCCGTGAAGAAATTGAGGAGATTTAAGATTTCGACCACACAAACATCTACATCTCCTTCACAAGCTTAAATATTCAAAAGTCCTTCGCCGATTCCTTTGAAATTTTGACACGACACTGCATGCGAATTGGCGCACATTTACACATACATGCTGGAGGAACAGATTAGTGTTTAATGTCCGCTCCACAACGAGGTCATCAGAGACGGAGAGCAAGCTTGGATTAGGGAAGGATGCAGGAGGAAAACTGGCCGTGTCCTTTCGAACCAGTCACCACGGCGTCTTCCTCAAGCGATTTAGGGAAATCGCGGAAAGCTTAAATCAGGATGGCCGGACGCGAGTTTGAACCGTCGTCCTCCCGAAGGCGAGGTCAGTGTGCTAGCCACCGCGCTACCCCGCTCGGTATACCTACTGGAGCGCCGTATAGTATATTTTATGCACATGATAAATAAAAATGTTTTATGTATGACGCTCCGGTAGCTCCATATATGGACAGCGTCTTTGACAGCGCGGTACTGAAAATCCTGCGATGTGGAGGTAGAGCCACAAAACGATACCAAGGCATCGACGAGCGCACTAAACCTAATCCGCAAGGTAAAATGCATGAAGGTGCTAGCAGTGCGGTTTTTCCAAGTAACTAGTTGTCCGTGACAGCTCGTCATTGCTGATTTCGTCAGGATTTACGGTATCTCCATGTTTTGGCCGCATATAAAAGTGACGGAAGTGGAAACTCCAGATAACCAAGCGTTTAGAAAAAATTGTATTTTGGCACGGGTCCTGCGAGGCATTAACCATTTATGTTAGCATAGTTTCCACGCAGCGGTTAGCACATCGGAAATAGTGCACAACTTTAATCCGAAGGTCATGGGATCGAGACACTACGCGGAAACTACTCCTTTCTTTTCAGTTTTTACGTTACTTACAATGCTAATAAACCGTGATAATGCTCACCATACTTGATATATTAAGCGCTATGTGCAGGAGGACAAATTTCCTTTGTTAACTGACTCATGGGGAGGATAAACAAATTCATAATCATACGACGAGATTTTTCGAGATGAAGAACAATTGCCATGGTGCAGTATTAAAATGATTCCCCCTAAATGTAAATGGCTAGTGCAACCCTGCAAAGTCTGTTTTTATCGTCAGGTAAGGAATTTAATCAAAAAGCTTCAAAACTGAACTTATTTCGTCGAGAGAGAAAAAGAAATCACGACTCGAGAAGACTGCGTCAAAGTACATTCCATTGTACATTACGAGCTAAACTCACCAATATTTGGCGAAATAATGAGTTACGCCTGGTTTACAGCCAAACTGTGAAGCGAGAAAGAACCTTTTATGAATGTGAACAAAGACTGTTCTTGATTATAAATTTTAAGGCAGTCACGTAGTTTTAAAAACGCAGCGATTATCTTCCCCTGTTTTTAAGATGAATATTACCCCAGGACGTCTTAAACATCAACTGCAAAATAATAAAAGTTTCTAATTTCATATACGAAGTCCTCGTATAGGACTTACAATCTCTTGCTCGAAATTTATGTGCCATCCAAATTTTCCTTCGCCTTTCCTTTTCGCCGCCTTTTATGAAAATACTAGCTTATCGCCTGCTTCTTAACTCGCGTAGACTGTAGGGTCTGCACAGATGTTTTTCTTTATTCTATTTTTTATGTTGTTCACAAATTGTAACACCTTCTAAACTTTTCACGCTAATTAAGGCCATGGTCTTTTCCGAATGAGCTTCTGTCCAAAAAGCAATTCTGGTACCTGGAGTCAGAGGCATTTGTTAACCATGCCTTTTGCGGTCTTGTGGTGATATTTCAATAGAAACTTTCATCCACAACACATTTAACATAAAGAAATATTTTCTTAAAAATTTTCACATCTTATTTCACCCCCTTAAGGGGTTTAATTTCCAAAAACAGTGAAACACGTATTTTTTATATCTAACAAAGAATCCAAAAACAAATTTTCAAAGATCACCGCCGGTGATTTCAGTGTAGTGTGCCAGAAATCCTTTCCTATCGGAAATGTACAGAGACAAATGCTCCACATATGCTTCGGCAGCCGACGACCGATATGGCATTCAGTGATTTCCCATGACCTGGCTGCTAAGTGTATTTACGTTTACCGTTTACGACAACTGACAACGGCCGAGAGGGCCGTGTGCTGACCACATGCCCCTCCATATCTGCATCCAGTGACGCCGATGTGCCCAGGACACGGCGCTCGGTCCTTGCCGTTGGACCTTCAAGGCTTGTCGAACGGAGTTTGTTTCGTTTTTATTATTTACTTTAAAAACACATTTGTCTTCGACGTATCCCCTTTAGGTCAGTGCACTTTATGTTCAAATGTGTCTGAAATCTCATGGGACTTAACTGCTAAGGCCATCAGTCTCTAAGCTTACACACTACTTAACCTAAATTATACTAAGGACAAACACACACACACCCATACCCGAGGGAGGACTCAAACCTCCGCCGAGACCAGCCGCACAGCCCATGACTGCAGCGCCATAAACCGCTCGGCTAATCCTGCGCGGCTAATGCACTTTATACAACGTTTTGCAGTGAGGGGGTTGCTTCCCGTAAGTGCAAAGCCGCAAAGACAGCAAAATACCCACGCCCGGCGCATGAGATGTAAGTTAGAGGTTTCAAATCTGGTGGATAGGTTGGTTGTATCAACAGTTTGTGTTTAAGCTAACAATTTATATTGAAGTCAAGACCTCAAATATTTTAATCCAGTTGTTCCAGTTGCCCGGTAAATTATTCGTCAGCTTTTTCGCTTTAGTAAGGTAATCAATAGGAAGAATCCTTCTTCCTTATCGGAACAGTGTCACATTTATTTCTCGTTGCTGCGTCTCCGATTTCCAACCTCCAACCATTGCTTTTACTGCTCTTTCGTCTCTGGTGTGAAGTGATCGACCAATCTCTCACCAATAGTAAGTAATCAGCGTTTATAAATACCTAATCTTATATTAAAAAAATCTATATACTTATGAGAAATTTGTTGCACATTTACTTTTGATCAGCACGAAGCACAGCATTCTCATGAAAACGTAAGCCGCACGGTTTAATTTTTTTCCCAAACTCCCATTTCTTAGTTGTTTGATACACCTCTCACCTCAACTGAGGGTTGGAACGGACTTAAAATAAAACAATTGTAAATGATTTTCCGGAGGTGATATAACGTAAAAAACAATAAACAATTTTGTAACGGAGCGGCAATGAATATCGGTTTATCAATGTGAACAAAGTTCACACGAAAACAAAACGTAAAATAACAGACGTTAGCACGAAAAGGTCATTAAATCCTTTCGGCCGCGTACTGTCTACAGAAGAACAGCAGGCTCATAGTAATACCACTGACACAAGATTGGAAGCTCAAAGGCAAAGTTAGGTGGCACAATGAAATTGTTGATAATTTATAGCCGAGTGCGTTGGTAAGCGCGTAAGGCAGAAATGTCTCCGGATATGGATTCATGGACAATAATATATCAGTCAAACGACAACCACGGACGAACGAAGAAGTTCAGATTCTAACATAAAGATGGGCATGTGGTATGAATACAAAAGTAAGATTCGAAACTGAAGTAAACGCTCTATAAAAATGCAGGCAGGAAGCTTAAATTCTCAGATTGGAAACTGAAGGAATAACATTTTCTTCCCTAACGAAGCGGTTTCACAAAGGACGTATTGTCAGAAATCAGATGTTACCTAATTGAACGAGACAATAGTCGAAAAAGATACAATACCTGATAAGCTTATACTTCGAGTTTGGACCTGCACGCAGTAAAGGAACGCAGATTACAAGTGAACAAATTAAATCGGAGGCACATTCGCAGAGGACGCTTTTGGCCATGGGACTGCTGGAAGTCTTTTTATATGCGTACGTATGCCTGTGTGTGTGTGTGTGTGTGTGTGTGTGTGTGTGTGTGTGTGTGTGTGTGTGTGTGTGTGTGTGCGTGTGCGTGTGTGCGTGTGTGCGTGTGTGCACGAGTCTGCTGTCATAGCCGAAACCGTCAAAATATTTCGAGGCGAGAAAAATAATTACATTCACTTGGCGGAGACGATTTTCATCAGATGAGTAGGAATGCGGCACAGAAGGGAGGGAGACGATGACAAGTAATCGATATGATTGAATCACGGATTATGGGAATTCATATCACACGAAAGCACGAAAAATTAAAACATCCGATATGTGTAAATAATTTCCAGTACAGGAATTTACGGACGGTGTGGGGACCTGCAGATATTGAAATATTAAACTTAAAAGCTTCTGTGAGCACACATTTCATTTTTGATTAATTCCAATACGTAATGGGATTGACAGACCAAAGCGTATGACGACTGCTAATAGAGAATAAAAGACCTCAGTTTCCCATTACTGTGTTACGTTTTCACCCTTAACGCTATTTGCACTCAAGTACCTTCTTCATACCATTTAGAAAGGTGCTTGTAACAGTAGCTAGGGAATACCTGTCTGGGTCTATACCCTAATTATTTTTTCGCTTGAAAAGTAGACTGAACATCAGCAGAGTTAAATTTGTGTGCCCAGATATTAAAATTTGGGTGAATTTCTCACTTGGTCCAATTTATCTCTCATGTTTTCCACTGTCTCCAATGTTACTCTCTTCTTTACATCTCACAGTCACAAACTTTACCCCCATTCTAAACCTCGATGTATTTAGAAGTTTTTAGTTTACCTTACATACAGTATTCTCTATATGTCCTTTTATTATTTCATTAACGTGCTCCAGTATTGTCAGTTTGTTTGCTTTATTAAGACTTTTGTTGTAGGCAGCGCTCTATATCGAATCTTTATGGTTTTACTGCGTTCTTTCGCATTTCTGTAACATCGAAGACGTCTTTCTCAGTTTTGTGGGATGGCTAAACGATTCACACGCGAACCACTTGCAATTTATTTTTTCTCTTATTTTGCGTATAGGAAGCAACACACTTTTTTTTCTAACTGCGTTGATTAATTGTTTCATATGGACACAGATCCCATTACACGCCGTTTTGTGTATTATTCTGAACATGTAACTAATATTTCACTGTTTCCAGCTCCATTATTTTCTGCTTTTTCACTGTTCAAAAACTTCTCCATACATCCAATGACAAGATGTACTAATGTTGATCAGTGCACCAGTGCATACTTACCCCTGTCAATACATATTGTTGGAACCGTAATATGACATTTCCTGTTAATTGCTTCCTTAGTTAATGATTTACATTTTATGAATTTTTCCACTTGTTTCCTATGCTTAGCGTAATTTTTAAATTTGCAAATTTAACACGCATAATATATGCTACGTAAATTTCTACGTTCGCCAAAATTATAAATAGTACTACGTAATTTTTTTCTGATTACTTCTATTAGGGACTGTAAACACCGTGAAAGATTTCTTGACGGTGTGTGTTGTCGAAATGTATTTATCACCAACTGGGAAAAGACAAGTAGCGTTATGTATGCTGATCACATTATGTTGCTGGATTCGCATTATGGAGTAGCGAGATTAAAAGTGTGATGTTTTCATTACTTCCAAGGAAAATTTTATGGACGGTTCCGTAGCCGATGAAGCCTTTATTTTGGAGACAGACGTTGCACAACTGTTTATATTTTATTTGCTAATTTTTCTTTGTTACTACTAGTATCGAGGTTGGAGCCCAACTTTCAAGCAATCTTCCTGCCATCAGTATAATAATTCATTCATTTTCATCTACGTGGATAGTCTGCAAATCACACTGAACTGGCTGGCAGAGGGTTCATCGAACCATCTTCACAATAATTCTTTATTATTCCAGTCTCGAACAGCGCGCAGAACAAACGAACACGTGTATCTTTCCTTGCGAGCTCTGATTTTCCTTATTTTAATATTATGATCGTGTCTCCCTGTGTAGGTCGGCGTCAACAAAATATTTTCGCATGCGGAGGGGAACGTTGGTGATTGAAATATCGAGAGAAGATTCCATCACAAGGAAAAACGCCTTTTTTCTCATGATGTCCACCCCAAATCCTGTCTCATGTCAGTGAAACTCTCTCCCCTAGCTCTCGATAATACAAAACGTGCTGCTCTTCTTTGAACTTTCTTGATGTACTCCGTTGATCCTGTCTGGTAAGATTCCCAAAGCACTTCAAAATAGGACGGACAAGCGTAATTTAGGTAGTCTGTTTAGTGGATCTGTTACATTTTCTAAGTATTCTGCCAATAAAACGCCGTCTTTGGCTTGCCTTCCCAACAGCATTTTCTGTATGTGCTTTCCAATGTAAGCTATTCGTAATTGTATTTCCAAGATACTTAGTTGAATTTACGGAGTTTAGATTCGACTTATTTAATATAATTGCATAGGCTTCCGTGGGCAGAATCAGCTGATGTAAATGTTTTTGAGTATTGTAACGACCAGCTCCCCTCTATACAACTGTTAATACTATCACCTGAATAATTAAATATTTAATTGATGAATCGTTTATTATTAAATTTTTATTTCTTGTTAGTAGAGGTCTTAGTCCTATTCAAACTCCAAATCAGGAATTTGATAAGATGGTCAAAACTGTTCTTCATTAATGTTGATAGGAAGAGATGTTTTGAGTGTTGTTGGTCATTAAAAACGAGGAGACTTATACCTCTATAAATGTTCATATACATGCCAGGAGACGAAACAGCATAAGAGCATGTCCCGCCAGATATATACAACCCCGTTGATCTACGTTTGTCTTCAAATAGCAAGGAAAATACAACGAGCAGACATACGGGTAACAATGTGTCCCTTATCCTAGTTAGCAACAGATATATTTACGAAAGCCTTCGAAGCAACGACACTTCCTTTCGATACTTTACGTCCACGATGTTACTTCAGATACATGGAAGAAACGATCGCTGTATGGCCTGAGGGTGAAACGGAGCTACACAGGTTTCACCATTATTCGAATGAAATGCACAGAAAGATACAGTTCACGCTCGAGGTGCAGAAGAATGGCGCAATTCCATTCTCGGGGTGGAAACATGGAGGAATACCAAGACAAAGAGTACATCTGAAGACTGCGTTTACACACAAGCATTTGCACGCCCAATCGAACCACCATCCAGGGCAGGAGGACTCAGTTATCCGTTTTTTGCCGCTCCGTGCGCAGCGTCTAAGCTATGGTCAAAACATAACTCGTGAGCCCAAAAGGCTGCGTACAACGTTCATGGCCAATGGCTACAACCGTAATTCGACCCAGTCATGGCAACAAACAAAAGAAAGCGAGATATGCAAGAAATCCACAAACTGTAGCCAGCAGTACTCTTACCTTGCGTGAAAAGCGTCGCCAGATTGGTAAACCCCTTCGCCGGGATAGTGTCCAGTCTGTGCACCGCACCAGCCGCAAGATGCAGGATGTCCTAGGCTCCTCGAAGTACAAGACGGATGCTTTACACACTGCAGTATTGTACAGGGCGGAATGCCAGTGCACAAAGTACATATCGGTGCGACCGGTAGGCCGACAGCAACGCTCATACGGGAACACGAGGGCTACATTCGTCTTGGGCTGCGCAGCATATCTGCAGAAGCCGAACACCGGCAAGACTGCGACAAGGATATCAAATATAACGAAACTCGCGTACTGGCCAAGCAGCCCGGTTTGACGAAACGGTAAGGTGAGATAAGCCATACCATTAACAAAACGTCCTAACACCATGAATAGAGAGGACAGGTACAGGCTTGGCTCATCCTGACTGCCGCAACAACCACCCGTAAGCAGGAGGAAAACGGGAGCCCACACATCAATCGCCGAAGAGCACCGCTCAGTAGTAAAAGCCCACACCTCATTTTCCGATGAGCACCAGTCAATAGTAACCAGTGCAAGAAGTAACAAACAACAGCTGATCCCCACTCTCTCCACCGTACGGTTATAATAAAGTTTCCGCTCCTTCCACCTCCAGTGATCAAACAACGACCTTTTAAAATTATGACGTAATTTCATGCTCAGCGAGCAGCAATGACAAAATATAAGTGACCACACAGCTGAAGCACATCACTAGACCCACAAGTAGGCCACTGTAGTCGTGGCTGAAACGTTGGTTTGTTAGCCAGCCTTTGTGGCCGAGCGGTTCTAGGCGCTAAAGTCTGGAACCGCGCTGCTGCTACGGTCGCAGGTTCGAATCTTGCCTCAGACATGGATGTGTGTGATCTCCTTAGGTTAGTTAGATTTAAGTAGTTCTAAGTCTAGGGGACTGATGACCTCAGATGTTAAGTCCCATAGTGCTTACAGCCTTTTGAATTTTCTCCAGTACAGTAATTTTCTTTTCTTTTATGTCATCCAAGATTAACTGGATCATTGTTGAAGCTTGATTTTTCCGAGGTGATAAGTGAAACTGCCACCTAACGAACAAAATACGATCGTATGGAATGGAGCGATTTGTACAGGAACGACCACATAAAATTAATCGAGCGAGAGAGATTAATTGAAAGAATCCTCAGGAAATGTAGTCCATCAATAAAGGAAGTAGATTACTCGTTCGACCAATACTTGAATGATGCTCGTCAGTTTGCGATAGGAAATAGAGAAGATCCAAAGAAGACCAACACGTTTCGTTACAGGTTTATTTAGTAAGCTCAACCAACTCCAGTAACAGGCACTGAAAGAAAAGAGTTCTGCATCGCGTTATAGTCTAATGTTAAAACACCGAGAGTGTACATTTCCAGAAGAGTCAACCAATGTACTGCTCCCTCCTATGTATATCTAGTGAAAGGACCTTGAAGATAAAGTAAGATTCGAGCCCCTACGGAGGTTTACCAGCAATCGTCCTTCCCGTGAACCCAACGCGACTGAACAGGAAAAGGGGGAACTGGCAATGATAATCAAAGTACCCTCAGCCACACATCGTAAGGTGGCTTGCGGAGTATAGATGTAGGTATAGAAACTTAATTACTGCCCTTTGTATAGCGCTTCTCTCGTATCACCTGCAAGTATGTTACGATCATAATGATTCATACGCCTATTTCCACTGGTTAGTAGCTTAAAAATTTGAATTGTACGTAATACCTAATTTTATTTTTATTTGCCGTGTTATAGAGCACTTACGAATACAATCATTCCACTATCTTCCGTTAGGCTGTCTGCGATAGAGGTGGCGTTGGGAATAATGGCTAACGAATGTTTCACGTCGCAATCGGTCAGTCTGTATCGTGCGGTAATGCAGCATCATTGTTTTCAGCAAGTTCTGCTTGTAACAGAACACAAAACTATATTACTCTATATCAACGTGACAGCTGTGCAAAAATTGCAAGTGAAAAAAAAACTACTTTTAACTTTCCGGAACGTCTCCGTCTACTAATGGCCGCGAACATCCAATGATACGGTGTCTGCCTTTAGGGGAACTTAACCCGAGTACAAACGCGCTACAGCTCCGACATCACCATCCATTTTTCCGCACGCAAACAGAACATCAGTCACTTGCGTGTTTGTGTAGGTTGCATGTCTTACTGCTGCTAACAACGTTACTGAACTAATATACAACACAGGATATGCAATTACGAAGAGATACACAGAATGTGTACAGACACATACAAGAATGTCATTAGATTTAGTCCCTCCATGTACGCTAAGCCGACGACTAATGGGCTAGGCTACCTGCTTAATTAGAACATTAAACAAAATACCAAGTAAAGTTTACATCAACCTTCTCAGACATTAATGTTCCCTTGTATTTCTGGACTGCGGTTTTCTGCTTGAATAACGATCAAATCGACGTCCCACAGACCTCACAAAACGTTACACAGCCACTTTGTGGCAGGCCAAGACTCGAACCCTGAAATTACTCGCTTATTGAGCCATACAGACACTCCACGCTGTCCAGTTCACAGCTCACCTCATAGCTTCAACCTTCCCATACCGCAGGCCAACTTCACAATTTCTCCTATATATCACCCAATACTTGCAGTTCACGGAGGAAATATGCGGGGAAAAATAGTTTAGCGATATCCTGGAGATCATAATAGCACACACTCCACTGCAGACTTAACTATCATTCTAGATGCTAGACGTCTTCAGTCAGTTGGAACAATCCAGTATTCGTTATTGGCTGATAGTGACCTACTCGCTCAGTAAGGGTTATTTAAAGAAAAAAAAAGAAAAAGAAAATCTGTCCATGTCTGGTTTCGATTTGTGCAACTGACACCATCCGTGAAATAACGCAAATATTGCAGATAGAGAACATGGGTTTTGATTCATTTTTCTGATACATTGTCTGCCAATAGTGGTAAGAAACAATTTTACAAATTTTCTCACGTTTTCTATCACGTTTACTTATTCTTCGTAGTTGATGATATTCCCGTTCTAAAGCGAGGCGCTTTTCTCTCTCCTTTTTTTCTGTTTCATTTCTATCTGCTCCTTTATCTCTCTGTACTTTAGCTCGAGATTGCATAAACACCCTTTCACGTTTTGGCAACGATCACTGAAAAATCACTCACTGGTAGACCCTTTCATAATTATCTCTGAAATTCACTCTAAAAGCTTTCCCATGAAATTAATTTGTTATTAAATGTATCGATCAGAATTTAACTTGTGATACTGAAACTTATAGAACATAGCACTGATTGTTTCCGTTTACAGAACATGACAGATCATCAGGTACACTTACGTTCGTTCTGAAACATTGCATTTCCAGCCGTTATTCGTTTTTATGTCTTAAGTTTACTGTTAGTATTACCAGTTATAGTAAGCTTAAGACGGAAAACCGAATACAGTTGATTATAACAGCTGAAGCAGAGCATTTCCATGCAAACAAACAATCACATCTCCATCATTCCAGATTCAAAACCATTCTTTAAAGTAGATAGAACTTTCTACATCATTCCTCAAATGTTCAGAACATTCGAGTGTTACGATATTTTCAGAGCATTCGAAAGCGTTCATGTAGTTTTTAGATAATTTTCGAACAAAATAGTTCATTTCAATATGTTCCACATTGATATACGTACACTCCATTTGAAGCTTAACAGTTTGAAAGACATAGCTACAGCTTCAGCCATTTCTCACCGACATCGCTTTCCTAACATTCAAATACAACCACAAAAATTCTCCTATGCGTATAGATGTTGCAGGACTCTACTTACACCAGAAATACACACGCACACACACACACACACACACACACACACACACACACACACACACACACACACACGCTCGAGCATGGACTGTAGTGGGTAGCTGTGAATACAGAACTGCGCAAAGGGACATACGGATTTACTTAATACAATTATTAGTCATGGCAGAAGCAGTGATGTTGTTCAAGCTCGCCTCCGGGCGATAGAGTTACAGCAAATCGCGAACTAAAGCTGAGGGAAACCAAGAGATGCGCGCACAGCAAGCGGTGCTGCGTCGTGTAACGTGGCAGGAACACCACCACCAACTCCGGCGGTGCAGTGCAAAACAAAGTTAATTACGCAAAAAATGATACCCAGGTTAATTAAGAGCTTAATATTCCTGCAGACTGAACTTTTGGAAATGTCAGAGATAATAATTGTATTACAAAGTTATCGCGCATTTCTGGCCACTCGGTAATACCTGAATACCACCGCATTTCCATTAGTAAATGTAGGATGCCGAAAAGGTAACTGAAGAGTACAGTGTGGAAACAAGAAAATTGTTATACACACAAAATGCACATAACATGACGCTACTCCTATGAAACACTTTCACATCCAACATCCATCTAACGCCGACGATTTTCGCACTGTAGGGGAGAGTGTTTTGCCTTGAGGAGAGCCCATAACTGAATATCCCCATTTAAAAATGGAATAAGAATAGGGATGGCTAGATACACACAATGCTTTTTGGTCGCTACTGCAGTATAATGACTGATTTTAGAGGCACATGGAGGAAAACGCTCTAGAGGCGTTCGAGTATAATGACTTTTCTGGAGACTAGAAATCTACTCTGTAGGAATCAGCATGGGTTTCGAAAATATCGTGAGAAACCCAGCTCGCGCTATTCGTCCACGAGACTCATAAGGCCAGAGAGACGGGTTCCCAGGTAGATACCGTGTTTCTTGACTTCCGCAAAGCGTTTAATACAGTTCCCCACAGTCGTTTCATGAACAAAGTAAGTGCATATGGACTGTCAGACCAAATGCGTCATTGGATTGAAGAGTTCCTAGATAACAGAACGCAGCATGTCGTTCTCAATGGAGAGAAGTCTTCCGAAGTGAGAGTGATTTCAGGTGTGCCACAGTGGAGTGTCGTAGGACCGTTGCTATTCACAATATATATAAATTACCTTGTGGATAACATCGGAAGTTCACTAAGGCTTTTTGCGGATGGTGCTGTAGTATATCGAGTTTGTAACAATGGAAAATTGTACTGAAATGCAGGAGGAGCTGCAACGAATTGACGCATAGTGCAGGGAATGCCAATTGAATCTCAATGTGGACAAGTGTAATGAGCTGCGAATACATAGGAAGAAAGATCCTTTTATCATTTAGGTGCAATATAGCATGTCAGCAACTGGAAGCAGTAAAGTCCATAAATTATCCGGCAGTAGGCATTAGGAGTGATTTAAAATGGAATGACCATACAAAGTTAATCGTCAGTAAAGCAGATGCCAGACTGAGGTTCATTGGAAGAATCCTAAGGAAATGTGAAAGCGTTACGGAGATGACAATAAATTCCAGTGGAAGACTCTGCAAGAGAGACACTCAGTAGCTCGGTACGGGCTTTTGTTGAAATTTCGAGAACATACCTTCACCGAGAAGTCAAGCAGTATATTGCTACCCCCTACGTATATCTCGCGAAGAAACCATGATGATAAAATCAGAGAGACTAGAGCCCACACACAGGCATACCGACAAACTTTCTTTCCACGAACAATACGAGACTGGAATAGAAGGGAGAACCGATAGAGGTACTCGAGGTGCCCTCCGCCACACACCGTCAGGTGGCTTGCGGGGTATGGGTGTAGATATACTGATATGTTCCGTGACCATGGAGACTTGTTCCTCAATTTCGTCCTACGGAACTTGAGTCACGGACGGCAACACGCGTTCTGCAACATGCTCCCATGTTGGCCAGAAGGTTGATAAGTAGTTCTTGTGGTATAACGTTGCATTCCTCCCCCTACTCGGCTGACATGTGCTGGATAGTCGTTGCTACATGCGAACGTTCTGCATCGTGTCTCCCCAACGTATCCATCGCGTCAGGTCATCTTCTATTCAGAAAGCTGTTCACTCAGATTGCAGCGATCAGCCGTCCTTTTTAAATTTGATTGTGCAGATCTACATTTCGACTCTCAATGCACTATTATTTTCGCTCAATTCATGTGATGCCTGTTGGTCGGACTTCATCCACAGTTGTGCTTGTTTTCTGGAAGGAAAGCAAGTCAGTCGCAGTACATGTGAGTTCTACATCGTCGAGCGCAAACATGTTTTCTACTCCTGTAATATTGAGCAGTAATATTGACGGCTCTTGGCCTCGCACCGCCGAGCAATAAAGACGAGATTATTGCGCTAGTAATACTGAACGTGTGACTGACACTTCAGTAACGGATTTGACGTCAGCGCAAGGCCATACCATAGTAGACACTGGCTTGTTAGAACCCACAAACACTGAAATCAAAGAAAATAACGAAACATCGAAATGAACAACGTACTGTGGTAACTGTGTTAGTAAAGTAGTTACAGCGATTTCACTTTTTCCATGTTTCCATTGATGTCAGCATCCCTGGTCTGTTATTCAGACTGTCCCCTCCACCGTATCGGTCCCCGCAAACTCTAGGGGAGAACGGATTGTCGATTCGGGAAACAAATATGGAAGAGACAAATATGTGAAATTAAGATTTTATAATATGTCTATTAATGTGTCCACCTTTACCTATTTACACCAAAAACTTTGTTCCCAGTCTTTCGGATTGTAACATTTCTTTTTACTTTGAAATGATGTCATAAGATTAAATTCGCTTTACTCCAGAAAAATGTTGATGTCAACAAGCAAACGATACAGATTCACCTGTAAAATTGCGGGATTTGATTATCACAAATAAAGAATGCGGTACCGGCATTTATATTGATAACTCACCTCTCTTTCAGAGGTGAAGTTACAATTCAGAATATAGTGTCCTTCTTGTACGGCGTCTAGAAAACGAAAAACAACTGTCTCATCTTCATCACACAATATATGAAAACGGCGGCAGCGATACATCTATTGTAAGACAGCATTCCACACAAAAAATTTCAGCGTGAAATAACTTTATCTCCTGTGAAACAGAACGTAAAAACTAGGAGTAACTGACTGGTGAAACAGTAGCTACTGTTAGTCGCACTCTGTCGTTTATCGTCCGTAGTAATAGCGTAGTGGAAAGGAGTCTCTCTGCTAGAGCGCACTAGCGAATCAGCGGTCCACATTTACTGAACCCAAAGCAATAACCATAAGAACTACTAGTGGAGTGCACAGAAGAAAGATTAGGGTTTAACGTTCCGTCGACATCGAGGTGGATCAGAAGCCAGGATTGTTTCAAGGATGAGGAAGGAAACCCTCTGTGTCCTTTCCATGTAGCCTCCCCGGCAATTTAGGAAAAACACGGCAAACCTAAATCTGGACGGCCGGACACGGATTTGAAACGTCGTCCTTCCGTACGATAGTCCAGCGTGCTAACTGCACATAAAGTGACTTGCTGATAGACGATACTACCGAGTAAATAAATTGTGTACACTGCAGGAAAGCTTACCATAGAGGTGAAGTGGATGCGTGTTCTCCGTCTGAAACGTGTGTATTTACGTGCAATTACGACAGACGTGTGGAGGGATGGGGGCTCGTTCATTGCTTTAAAAATCATGTATTTGCTCACGCACTGGTTGTCGAACTTCGAGGGTATCTCAGTCCGCGAATATAAGTCAAGAAACTACTACACAGAAACAACTTAATAGATGTATCAGTGATTTAAATAATGAAGAACTGCACCATTTACTTACTTTTGGTGTTTCGCACAAAACGTTTCTAGAATTCTCATTTTTAAATACATTTGTTTACGTTAATGTCTTCGCAATCGAGACAGAAAACCATACATGCAAACATCACCAAAAGCATTCATACAAATAAATACATAGCAAATGGCAATAAATTCTCGAAACGCGTCGAGTTAAACATGAAAAAATATGTAGACTACAGTTTTCCTTTATTTAATCCATGAATGATACAGCTGCAGGCTTTCCTGAAACATTACGATGTACGATTGCTAACAACAAATTATCTTTTAAGCAGTAGTGTGTTTTCTCCTGTTTCTTTTCATACCCGTGACAGTGTATTTATACATGTTGCACAACTGTGTTCCATGTTTTTTGCGAGGAGCTGACTCCTGACCAAGGCGATGTTTAATACCCATTGTTTTTGCCCTGCAAGATGAATCATACTCGGCATGCAGTAGACTGCAACAGTTGATGGTGCTCCGTCGCAGGTTTTGTATCGTTTTCCTGCAATGACTGAACGAATGCTGTGACGATGAATAAGTAAAGTCATCCACCCACGAATTCACCGTATACTGAACATACCTGACTGCCGTGTAAATGTTACTTTGTAAAAACATGAAAACTACATCGTTAATGTACTCAGCGCAATTACGTAAGTTGTCTCCTCATGATTCATACAAAACAATGGAAACTAGCACTTTAATTTCATGTGTTGCTACATATGAAATTAGTTACATATAATACTTTCAGCTAGTTATAGATTTCAGTGTACGCACGCAATGTCTAAAATACGCTTGTGCAACACTCTTAGCAGTAAAATAGTTGTACTACTCCTAGTCTTAAAAGATAAAACAGAAGAAACATGAGAATTAAACGACAGTAGTAATAAATCAACCGATTGATTCCTGTCACCTCTGAGGGTGTTGTAATACACAAAATGATCCTTACTAAATTTTAAAAACCTCCGAAGTGACGTAGATGACGCTGAGACACAAGCGGCCACAAATGTGGGGAAATACCCCAAAAATGGATGATGGTCGAGAGGCAACACGGCTATACCAAAACAAGTACCCTCACAGACACCAAACACTTTACACAACATTTCAAGCCCTTTCTGAGCGTTTGTGTGATCATGGCTTCTTTCAGATATACGAATGTGCAGGAAGGCGGCGGATTTCGCGTACACCAGACTTGGAGGAAAGGATTCTACAGCATATATACGGTATCTTCTGGCTGTAGAACCCGGTTCTCCAAATGGCGTGTATGCACAGACCACCGCTGACAAGCACGTTCGCCTGTCTGAAAGTACCCAAGATCACACAGACGCCCAAAAAGGGCTTGAAATGTTGTGTGATGTGGTAGGTGTCTGTGAAGGTACTTGTTTTGGTATAGCCGTGCTGCCTCTCGACCCTTTCCATCAGCTTGGCCGTACACAAACACCATCTCGGATTGTTCCCGACATGAATATCGGACCACTCTGCTGTGTACAGTACGCCTCGTCAAACACAGACTGACACACACAAGGACCATACGGCAAGTGGTACAGAAACTTTCATTCATCAGCGCCATCTATCGTGGTAACAATGCATTTCCGAACCTATGTTCATAGGACCTTTTTTCCTCCATTTTCAGTCAGGAAACCATCCCTGCAGTTCTTCGCCTTTATAATATTCACCAGACATAATTTCGTCTAGTTGGAATAGACGTCCATACTGCATGACTGAGTAAATTGTCGACTGTCTACATGTTTCTAGATACTTACTTACTTACTTTCCGTGTCCAGATCAAATTTTATTTTTCCAATAGTTAGCCACCGCTACGGATTTGTCGTTGGCTTGTAGCAGGTCACTAAAACTGCAGGGCTCCGGCAGTAGTCGGCACATGAGCAGATGTGCCTTGTCTTGTACCTCTCCGCATCCGCAAAGAACGTCGTCATCGTTAGTCAGCAGTCCCCACTTGCACAGATTAGTTTTGCATCTGGGTACACCAGCCCTCAGCCTATTTAGTGTTCTCCACAATGTATAAGGAAGTTTGTTTCCAGATGCCATTTCCTCTTTTGGTATTATCTGCAGTGCGGTTTGTTCATTGTTCCATTTACGGACTCTATTATCTTCCTGTGAACATTCAAGGATCTTGGTTCTTGCAATAAAGCTATTTCTAGACTTAAGCCTCCGGGCCTGAGTGACGTGCTCATTCAGTGGGTGTCGAGAATCTGTTTCTTTCTTTGTTCTCTCAGCGTCTGCTGCCACCTGCCTTCTGATCTTGGATGGGGCAATTCCAACAAGTAGGTACAAATTACTCGTTGGTGTGGGTCTGAGGCAGCCTGTAACAATTCACATTGTCTCATTTACACTTACATCAACCTGTTTAGCATGTGCAGATGCTTCCCATACTGGAGCTGCATAGTCTGCTGCAGAAACACACAGAGCAAGTGCTGATGTTCTCAGTACTGATGGTTGAGCTCCCCATTCATAGTTTGTCAGCCTGCGGATGATGTTATTTCTGGAGCAGACTTTAGCCTTGGTGTTTTGGCAATGTTGCTTGAAGGAAAGCGTTCTATCAAGTACAACCCCAAGGTATTTAGGTGTTGGACAGTGCTTTAGCTTCTTACCTTGCCACGTAACGTAGAGCTCAACTCCAGCATCTCTATTGACCAGGTTGAAAACACATACTTGGGTTTTGTCAGGGTTTGGCTTGAGGTGATTGGCGTCATAGTATTGAGCCACTTCTTCAAGCGCTCTAGAGAGATTTCCAAATGTTGCATCAAAATTGGACCCCTGGACCACCACAGCTGTGTCATCAGCATATACGAACAGTCTTGCATCTTGAGGTATAGGTTGGTCATTAGTGTACACGTTATAAAGGATGGGAGAAAGCACACTTCCTTGTGGTAAGCCATTCTTCTGCAGTCGCCATCTCAAGTTAAAGATGTTTCTAGATTATTAAAAGTCACGAAAGTTCTATTTCTATAGAATTTTTTTCGTGAAATATTTCTCACAGCTAGAATTGCAACAGATTGTCGTTGATGCTTCATGTTGACAGTGTAATCTTTGCTCGACAGTAATGTTAGGTGTGTTTTATTGATATTATAATTCTTTTATGATTTGTAACTACGATTATCTTTTGGTTTAGTTTACTGTTTGTTTTTTTTTACCTGTTCTCGTTTTCCAAAACGTCAATGAAAGTTTCTAGATATCGCTTTGTTCATTACGAATAGCGTATGGATGATTTTTTGTGTGAATTTATATCTCTAATTATTCCAAGATATTGATAATAAGTACTTTTACGTTTCGAGTAGCACTTGTAATGCATTTTCCTACACAGAATTCCAAAATAAAATACTACAAGAATCTTGGAAGAATTAGAATTATGTACGCACACAAAAATATCATCCTAATTATATTCTTAATGAATAAATCGATCCTAAACATAAAAGTTAGCTAGGTAATTTTACTGACAATTTGGAACACGAAAACAGATAAAAAAACACACAGTAAACTAAAACAAAAGATAATAGTAGATACATATCGTAACAGAATTATAACACCAATGAAGATATCAACAAAACGTCACTAAACATAAATCATCAACGAGAATAAATGTCGTTCTGGCTGTCAAAATATTCCACGAAAAAAATTCCATACAAATAAAAATTACGTGGCCATCCAGTAACAGTCTACGCACTGGTGTAATATGGCGTCAGTTCAAACCAGATGTAAGTATATGTGTACGTAAACTGACCTTTATGCACTTTGTAAATCGAAAGACAGTACAGCAAAAAGAAATTAAATTTCAACATTATCGTGACGCTAAAACACGATACAAAGACGAACTACATAAGACCAGGAAAGACCACTGGGACATATATGTTAGGACAAACTTACAGAACAACATCTGGGCGGAGCCATTTAAACTGCAGCTTGATCGTATAAAGACTTCTACAGTGTTATCAATACTGAAGAAACCCGATAGTACTACCACAAGAGGCTGAAAAAGCACAGCATCGCCTCAACAAACACTTCCTGACAACCAACTTCACACCAGTCTTCGCAAACTACTTTATGACAAATATGAAAACGAAGGCATCCCCATTGCTCGCGAAGAAGTTGTACTAGCTATACATAAAATAAAGAGCAAAAAGGCTCCGGGCCTTGATGGCATCCACCCCGAAAGCATCAAACAAGCTACTCTACTTATCGTACCATACCTGATAGTGACCGTAAGACGTATAGACCAATATGCCTCTTTAACATTCAGGCAAAAGAACAGGAGAGATTGCTGTGCGACAGACTTCAATCGCACCGGCAGCTCTTCGGCCGTAGCGTACATCAGTTTGGTTTTCGACCACATAAATCCATTGATGACGCAGTATATAGGGCCATAGAAATCACACAGACAACACAAGACAAATACATAGTAGCAATCCTAATTGACATGCTGGTGCTTTCGACAACCTTTGGTGACCGGCGCTGTTTACAAGGCTTAGAGAGATGAATGTTCCACTGGTTCTGTACAATAGCCTTAGAGACAAACAAGATAGTGGAATAGAAGACTGGTCGCCAAAATGTTATAAAGAGTGTAAAAGAGGGCTGTCCGCAAGGATCCATAGGCGGACCGATCTTCTGGGACACAGCCATAGAACCACTAGTGAGTGCACTATAAGACAACATGGCTAACGGAGTGGTGGCGTACGCTGATAACCTTATGGTCATGGTATCTGCAAATCCCAATTAGAGAGTAATCCATGCGTCTCCCAGCGATCATTGGTCAATGGTGCACGAACAACAAACTCTCAACAGCGACAAACAAACAGTTTACCCACTTCTAAGAAGCACAGTGGAAAGAAATCCAGTTGTAAAGTTGGTTGGTTGGTTGTTTTGGGGAAGGATACCAGACAGCGTAGTCATCGGTCTCATGGGATTAGTGTAAGGATGGGGAAGGAAGTCGGACGTGCCCTTTCAGAGGAATCATCCCGGCATTTGCCTGGAGTGATTTAGAGAAATCACGGAAAAGTTGTAAAGTTAAACAACACATCTATAAAAAGGAAAGATATGACAAGATACCTTGGCATTTATATTGACGAACATTTACACTTTAACGAATATGCCAAACTGACAATTAACAAAGCGGTGAAACTCATGCATAAACTTGCAAGACTAAACACTATCAAATACGGACTACCCCTTCAGACAATAAGGACAATTACATAGCATTCTTTGACTCAACACTTGTTATGCAGCTGGTGCTTGCCCAGATCGATTATGCTTAGGTACTCATAAAACCATTGCGAGGCGCTGCCAGAAGAGTGTTCTACTCAGAATCTCTGAGGCTTTCGGCATGATCTCGACTGATCCACTGTGCATGGCACTGGAAGTTTTCCCTATAGATGTCACAGTTCGCCACAGAGCAACTGCCTATTGGCTGAAAAGAGGAAGACGTGACAAAATAAGAGAATTAATTAGACAAGACATAAACGACAATCGTAAATGAAACAAGTGGGAAATTGATACGTGGCAGACAGAATGGGACACAACAGATAAGGAAGACGAGTCTATTCTTTCTTCCCGAGTATAGTAGAGCGGATGAATTTAAAGTACACTACTGTCTATTAAAATTGCTACACCAAGAAGTAATGCAGATGACAAACGGGAATTCATTGGACAAATATATTATACTAGAACTGACATGTGATTACATTTTCAGGCAGTTTGGGTGCATAGATCCTGAGATATCAGTACCCAGAACAACCACCTCTGGCCGTAATAACGGCCTTGATACGTCTGGACATTGAGTAAAACAGAGCTTGGATGGAGTGTACAGGTATAGCTGCCGATGCAGCTTCAACACAATACCACAGTTCATCAAGAGTATTTACTGGCGTATTGTGACGAGCCATTTGCTCGGCCACCATTGAACAGATGTTCCCAATTGGTGAGAGATCTGGAAAATGTGCTGGCCAGGGCTGCAGTCGAACATTTTCTGTATCCAGAAAGGCCCGTACAGGACCTGCAACATGCGGTCGTGCATTATCCTGCTGAAATGTAGGGTTTCGCAGGGATCGAATGAAGGGTAGAGCCACGGGCCGTAACACATCTGAAATGTCCACTGTTCAAATTGCCGTCAATGCGAACAAGAAGTGACCGAGGCGTGTACGGATACGACCATCATGATGTTGTAAACAGAACCTGGATTCATCCGAAAAAATGACGTTTTGCCATTCGTACACCCAGGTTAGTCGTTGAGTACACCATCGCAGGCGCTCCTGTCTGTGATGCAGCGTCAAGGATAACCGCAGTCATGGTCTCCGAGCTCACAGTCCATGCTGCTGCAAACGTCGTCGAAGTGTTCGTGCAGATGGTTGTTGTCTTGCAAACGTCCCCATCTGTTGACTCAGGGATCGAGACGTGGCTGGACGATCCGTTACAGCCATGCGAATAAGATGCCTGTCATCTCGACTGCTAGTGATATGAGGCCGTTGGGATAGAGCACGGCGTTCCGTATTACCCTCCTGAACCCACCGATTCCATATTCTGCTAACAGTCATTGGATCTCGACCAATGCGAGGAGCTATGTCGCCATACGATAAACCGCAATCGCGATAGGCAATAATCCGACCTTTATCAAAGTCGGAAACGTGATGGTACGCATTTCTCCTTCTTATACGAGGCATCACAACAACGTTCCACCAGGCAACTCCGGTCAACTGCTGTTTGTGTATGAGAAATTGGTTTGAAACTTTCCTTATGTCATCACGTTGTAGGTGTCGCCACCTGCGCCAACTTTGTGTGAATGCTCTGAGAAGTTAATCATTTGGGTATCGCAGCATCTTCTTCCTGTCGGTTAAATTTCGCGTCTGTAGCAAGTCATCTTCGTGGCGTAGCTATTTTAATGGCCAGTAGTGAACATAAACCCAACACGCGGCATAATACACTTTCTCACGAGCCATGGCCTGTATCCTGTGTCTCTACAGGTTAGGCTTGAAACAGGCTCACACTTGTTCCTGTGGTGAGAACGGCACACCTTAATACATAGTTAAGTTTTCATAACTGGGAGTCACAGTCATGTGGAATTTCTAGTAGCCATCATGTTTACGCCAGTGACTGTTAAGCTTTTTATTTCCACTATTGCAATTTCGGCCGTAGGCCATTATCAAGTGCAGTTGTTTTGGCTTTAAGCCATGTCTACTTTAAACAAGCTGACACATTTATATGTCGTTGTCGTTCGCTGTTATATACATTCGTAACGCTGCTAAGTGCTCGTCGAAATTGCAGTAGTGGAAATAAAAAGTTTAACAGTCACTGGCGTAAACATGATGTCTTTCAATGAACACTTGGACACACAAGGTCGAGTTTAGGAAATCGGAAAATAGGACAGTTAATACACAAACAAGATGACTGGAGCTCTATAAACAACATCGCAGAAGAAATATCGCGAACACTATATGCAGCATACAAACAGGAGAGCTCATACGCGAGAATAAGATAGGCTCCACATCGGACAGATGAGCAGTACATGGTAAACGACTCAGACACAAACACAGACACGTAATCGGATGCTATTTCAGACACAGGAAGACGAGATAAGCATACAAACATAGCAGAAGTAAGCGAAGGTTCTACGACATTAAATCGGATCAATATACAACTGTAACTTTCTGTGTAGCTGTTTGTTATACCCATTCATAGGAAGTAATACCATCTGAAGATGTGACATTTCTTCTTCTTTCGCTGCGTTAGGTGTGACTGGCTCGAAGTTTCACGGAACTCTCGCACCTGATGCAGTTGACTATAACATTTTAAATCAGTCAGAAGTTATAAAGAGAAGAACTGTCACATCACATCTCTCGTTTCTTCCATCAAATACACTTTTAATTTTAATTTAAAATACATCCGCAACCTATTATGTATCTTATTTATTATCATTATGTATGTTAGCAACAAGTTTATACAAAATTTTGTATATGTATTTGTACTTGCTACTTATATTTTAATTAGTATTTTCTTTTTTTAAATTTGTCGTTATTTAAAATTTTCAATAAAAATGTACTAGTAATAAAACTTTATTTTCATGTCTGTGACTAGGGCCTCCCGTCGGGTAGACCGTTCGCCGGTTGCAAGTCTTTCGATTTGCCGCCACTTCGGCGACTTGCGCTTCGATGGTGATTAAATGATGATGATTAGAACAACACAACACCCAGTCCTCTGTGGAGAAAATCTCCGACCCAGCCGGGAATCGAACGACTTGTGCGTCGATGGTGATTAAATGATGACGATGAGGACAACACAACACCCAGTCCCTCAGCGGAGAAAATCTCGACCCAGCCGGGAATCGAACCAGGGCCCTTAGGATTAAAATTCTGTCGCGCTGACCACTCAGCTACCGGGGAAGGACAGTAATAAAACTGAATTTTTATAATACAACATGTAAAATCACATAATGTACGACCTGCCATACGACAATAGGCTGCACGTCTTTACTTGGAAAAGTAAAATAAATAAATAAAAATACCTACTTCTATAAGCGTAAGTGTAGCTGTAGCAGTTAGGGCGAATAGGCTTAAACGGTGGGGTCATGTTACACGCATGGGAGAAGCAAGGTTACCCAAGAGACTCATGGGTTCAGCAGTAGAGGGTAGGAGGAGTCGGGGCAGACCAAGGAGAAGGTACCTGGATTCGGTTAAGAATGATTTGGAAGTAATAGGCTTAACATCAGAAGAGGCACCAATGTTAGCACTGAATAGGGGATCATGGAGGAATTTTATAAGGGGGACTATGCTCCAGACTGAACGCTGAAAGGCATAATCAGTCTTAAATGATGATGATGATTATGATGATGATGATGATGATGATGATGATAAGCGTAAGTAGAGTCACCAACTACAACATCTACAGATTTGCTTGAGAGTGCAGCTAGAGTCGAAATAAGCTGGTAGTAAAGAAGATGTAATACCAGTTAAGCTATCTGCGGTTTACATGGAATTATTCATTACAGAATGTCTTATTATGAATATTGCACTGAAGGTCGACCGAAAAGAAAACATGTAAATCGTATTTCGAAATTTGTGTCCATGGATTATCTTATCGCAGTCTTTCTTCGTACTGAAAGTTTATGACTGTCAACCTCACTAAGCACTAAAAACTAATATGTTAAAAAAGGAAAAGATAGCAAAAAACGAAGTAACAAAGGTAACTAAGAAGCGCTATTACCGGAAACTCTCCAGAAAACATTTTAGTCTTCCAGGTGTTTCCTCCGACTCAGCCCATTGTTCTGGTTCAGTGAAACTCGCAGGTAACCTACACAGCGAGCGACTTGTGCCTCCTATCGGATAAGGCACGCCAAGGGAAAGGAAAGTTCCCGACACCTGAGTCAGTGTGTCACGCGGCGCGCGGGTCGATCTGTTTACTGGAATCCGCGGAGGGCAGCGGCCGGTATCAGCAGGAGGGGAAAGTCTCCTCCGGGTTTTGCGCCAGCCGTCAGAATGCGATTGTCGCACAGTGCACTCTCGCGCTGCATGGACAAAAGACGTAATCCATTTGTTTCCCTTTGGAGGCCCGCGGCCAGAGAAGCGGCGGCTGTAGACCGCGTCTGCCCCGTGGGATCGCACGCACCACCGCCAGCCACACGGAGTAAGGCAGCCGCGCTGCCGCACGCACCGCCTCCAAACTGGTTCAGTTTAGTTTAGTTTAGGTTCCGGGTGTTCTGCCGAGCATACTCGCAACAATACGCCGTGGGTGTAGAACGTGTCATCAGATTTACAAATACACTACTGGCAATTAAATTTGCCACACCAATAAGAAATGCAGATAAACGGGTATTCATTGGGCAAATATACTATACTAGAACTGACATGTGATTACATTTTCACGCAGTTTGGGTGCATAGATCCTGAGGAATCAGTACCCAGAATACCCACCTGTAGCCGTAATAACGGCCTTGATACGCCTGAGCATTGAGTCAAACAGAGCTTGGATGGCGTGTACATGTACAGCTAGCTGCCAATGCAGATTCAACATGATACCACAATTCGTCAAGAGTAGTGACTGGCGTATTGTGACGAGCTAGTTGCTCGACCACCATTGACCACACGTTTTCAATTGGTGAGAGATCTGGAGAATGAAACATTTTTTGTATCCAAAAAAGGCCCGAACGGGACCTGCGACATGCGGTCGTGCATTATCCTGCTGAAATGTAGGGTTTCGCAGGGATCGATTGAAGGGTAGAGCAACGGATCATAACACATCTGAAATGTAACGTCCACTGTTCAAAGTGCCGTAAATGCAAACAAGAGGTGACCGAGACGTGCAACCAATGGCACCCCATGCCATCACGCCGGGTGATACGCCAGTATGGGGATGACGAATACACACTTCCATCGTGCATTCGCCGTGATGTCGCCAAACACAGATGCGACCATCATGATGCTATAAACACGACCAGGATTCATCCGGAAAAATGACGTTTTGCCACTCGTGTACACAAGGTCGTCGTAGAGTATACTACCGCAGGCGATCTTGTCTGTGATGCAGCGTCAAGGGTAGCCATGGTCTCCGAGCTCACAGTCCATGCTGCTGCAAACGTCGTCGAAGTGTTCGTGCAGATGGTTGTTGTCTTGCAAACGTCCCCATCTGTTGACTCAGGGACCGAGACGTGGTTGCACGATCCGTTACAGCCATGCGGATAAGATGCCTGTCATCTCGACTGCTAGTGATACGAGGCCGTTGGGAACCAGCACGGCTTTCCGTATTACCCTCCTGAACCCACCGATTCCATATTCTGCTAACAGTCATTGGATCTCGACCAACGCGAGCAGCAATGTCGCCATACAATAAACCGCAATAGCGATAGGCTACAATCCGACCTTACACGAGGCATCACAACAACGTTTCACCAGGCAACCCCGGTCAACTGCTGTTTGTGTATGAGAAATCGGTTGGAAACTTTGCTCATGTCAGCAAGTTGTAGGTGTCGCCACCAGCGCCAAGCTTGTGTGAATGCTCTGAAAAGCTAATCATTTGCATATCACAGAATCTTATTTCTTTCTGTTAAATTTCGCGTCTGCAGCACGTCATTTTCGTGGTGTAGCAGTTTTAATGGTCAGTTGTGTAAGATACTTTATCTTTGTGAAAACGTGGCTGCTTCTTGGCTATTTACATAACTACATAATGTACAACAAAATTTGATAAATGTGCATGTACATCGACATACATACATACTCATCGTACGGTGTGTGGTGGAGTGTACCCTGTACCACTAACAGTTATTTCCTTTCCTCTTCCAAGCGGAAACACAGCGAAGGGAAAGCGACTCGTATCTTATCTCCGTGGTCCTTACGCGAAATGTATGTTGGCGGCAGTAGAATCTTTCTGCAGTCAGCTCGAATTGACGGAGCTCTAAATTTTCTCAGTAGTTTTCCTCGAAGAGAACACCGCCTTCCCTCCAGGGAGTCTCATTTGATTTCCCGAAATATTTCCGTGTTGTTCGAACCTATCGGCAACAAATCTAGCAGTCCGTCTCAGAACTGCTTCGATATCTTCATTTAATAAACCCTGGTACGGATCCCCAGCACTCGAGCAGTACTCAAGAACAGGTAGTACTAGCGTCCGATGGGATGGGTTCCTTTACATATGAACCACACCTTCCCAAAATTCTCCCTAAAAACCGAAGTTGACCATTCGCTTTTCCTAATACAATCCACAAATGTCCGTTTCATTTCATATTGCTTTGTAACGTTACGCTGAGATATTTAAACGCTGTGCCTGCGTCGAACAAGACACTACCAATGCTGTAACCGAACATTACAGCTTTGTTTTCCTTACTCATCCCCATACTCATCCCCATTAACTCTCATTTTTCTACATTTAGAGCTAGCTCCCACACATCACACCAACTAGAAAGTCTGTATTAAGTCATCTCGTATTCTCCTACAGTCACTAAACTTCGACACCTTCCCGTACACCAAAAAATCATCAGCAAACAATAGCAGAATGTTGCCTACCCTCTCCTCCAGATAATGCATGTGTGCAGAAGATAACTGCAGTCTTATCATATTTCCATGGGGCACAACTGACGATACATTTCTCCGATGGTCACTCGCCGCCGAGGACAACATACTGGGTTCCATTAATTAAGAAGTCTTAGAGCCATTTTCTAGGCAACAAAAAACCAATGAGTAAGTAGCAAAGAGGACATCAAAAGCAGACTAGCACTGGCAAAAAGGGCATTCCTGGCCAAGTGAAGTCTACTAGTATCAAACATAGGCTTTGATTTGAATGCACATTTGGAGCACAGCATTGTATCTGAGTGAAACATGGACTGTGGGAAAAGCGGAACAGAGGGGAATCGAAGCGCTTGAGGCGTGGTACTTCAGACGAATGTTCAAAATTAGCTAGACTGATAAGGCAAGAATGAGGAGGTTCTGAGCAGTATTGGAAAGGAAAGGAACACGTGGGAAACGCTGACAAGAAGAGACAGGATGATAGGACATCTGTTTAAGACATCAGGAAATAATTTCTGTGATATAAGAGGGAGCTGTAGAAGGCAAAAAAGAATGGAACACATCCAGCAAATAATTGAGGACGTAGGTTGCAAGAGCTACTCTGAGATGAGGAGGTTGGCACAGGAGAGGAATTCGTGACGGGCCGCATCAAACCAGTCAGAAGACTGATGAATAAAAAAAAAGAAAGAAGAAGATCCTGTCACATATCAGAAAATCTAACCCATAAGCTCTTGCCTTCGTTAACAGTCTGCTGTGGTGCACTATATCAAGTGCTTTCCGTAAATCTAAAAATATGGAACCTGCTTGTTCCCCTTCATCGACAGTTCGCAACATAACTCGTGAGAAGATGGCAAGCTGAGTTTCGAATGACGATGCTTTCTAAAACCGTGCTGGTTCGTTGACGTAAGATTCTCGGTCTCAGGAAAGTTTATTGTACTGGAACTGAGAATTTGTTCAAGGATTCTACAGCAAACCGATGGTAGGGACACTGATCTCCAGTTTGGCGGGCGCCTTTTTTACCCTTCTTATAAACAGGAGTCACCTGCGCTTTTATCCAGTCGCTTGGGACATGCGCTTGGCGAGGGTTTCGTGATAAATGCAAGCTAAATAAGTGGAGTAATCACATACGTACTGTCTACTCTGAAATGTATCTGTTGGGTAGAAGGAATTGTTTTGAAAACTTTCATCATCTGCCACCACTTTTAATTTATAAAGGAGGTGGTTAAATTTTTTTATGACTGCACATTTTGTTCCTCTGCCCAGTAGTAAGCTTACGTTGCGGATAATGGAGGCTGTTTTCGTTCCTCGTCTAATATTTATGACTGCTTCTATTTCCCACAAATTGTATCTGATTCTTAGTAACAAATTTCATAACATAGTAGATGTATTGTGAGGTCGTTGTTAGTATGCATAATTTTTTTAATGGTTGTATACAAGAAGTTCGAGGACAGTAATCAGTTATTGTTCACAAAGCGCGTTTCTGTGCTATAAAAACTTTGTGTCTGTGTGTCGAGTTGCCACAGAAAATTATTCCATTTGCCATCAGTCTATGTAAGAATGCAAAGTAAATTGATTTTCGAACGAGCAGGTACATGTAGATCACATGTTTCTCTAGGCAGATGGTGGCTGCTGGGTTACACTACAACATCGTATCATTACGTAACTGACTCTCAACACGTCATCAGATGGAGATTTTTAGGAACTGGCTATACTGATCTTCCTGATACAGTCGACAATACCCCATGCCCATTCTGTATTGCAAAAAGCCTGTGCACACCGTTAGAAATGGAGCAGAAGTGTAAATTAATAAATGAAATAGAATATTATAAATTCTTGGTTGTTTGTACTGATACAAACTTGAAATGGACGTCACGTGTTACAAGTCTTCTTAAACATCTTAGCTCTGCAAGTTCTGCATTACGGATGATTTCAGAGACAAAAATGTCAAAAAGGTAGCTCACTTTTCCTCTTATTATTCAGTAACATCATATGGTCTCATATGTTATCAGCACGTCAGTGGGAGAAAAAATTTTTGGTTCACAGAAACATGTAATAAAAATACGTGGTGTCCACTCTAAAACCTCTTCTAAAGAGCTTTTATAAACAATCCACCTCCGACTATATTTACTCCCTAATGGCGTTTGTTTTAACAAGCAATCATCGAAAGAATAGCAACATAAATAAATATATTAGAAGGACAAATGACTTACACTATGCATCACTCAGCCGTACTGTGGAACACAAAGGAGAATCTGCCGTAAAAATCTTTGACCATCTACCCAGTTATGTAAGGAATTTAATATACAGGGTGAACATTAATAAAACCGACAACTGCAGGGACGGATTTCCTGACTGGAATTGGAGGAAAAAAAGGTCCTAATAACGTGTGTCCGGATACGGACGGTGTGCGTGCAATGACAACCAATCATCCCGGATCACAGTACAGAGGTGCATCCACGTCACAGCAGTGCCTCCATGGGATGCAATGCATGCGATCACAAGCCGCGTCATGGACTGCCGTACTTTTTCGCACGTTCCGGCCTCTCTCCGAATAACGTCCCAGGCTTCGTGAACACGCTGTTGAAGATGATGTTGAGGTGTCTGCGTGCTGTAATGCGAAAGTAGGGTGGTGCTTCGTATAAAGAAACCATATAACCTTTCGTGTTGTCAAAGCACATTTTCAAGCAACCCAGGCAGGAAGACCATGTACGTTCCTCCGTCGAGGCGCTGTGGAATAATAACCGGCCCACGTATGTGGTCACCAAGACTGCCCATTCACTGATGCTCAACAGATGCTAATGAGAGGCCTCAAACGCTCTCCGAAGATTCTCTGTATCCCAGAGCTGACGATTATGCAGATTGACGATGCCAGTTTTGATAAAAGGCCAGCCGGAGTGGCCATGCGGTTCTAGGGGCTACAGTCTGGAACCGAGTGACCGCCACGGTCGCAGGTTCGAATCCTGCCTCGGGCATAGATGTGTGTGATGTCCTTAAGTTAGTTAGGTTTAATTAGTGCTAAGTTCTAGGCGACTGATGACCTCAGAAGTTAAGTCGCATAGTGCTCAGAGCCATTTGAACCATTTTGATAAAGGGTGCTTCGGCGGCGATGAAGACTGATGACAGAAATCCCATAATTGTGACGGTCTGGTGCAAAAGCCGTAGAGGGAAATCTGCTGCTGATAATCTTCGCTCTCGTTGCTGGTGATAGGGACAGGAAAAAATACAGGATAGACATAAACCGTACATTGGTTTACACCATGTTGGCGGGCCACTTGCCTGGAGCCTGTGCTGGAGTTAATCTCAATATCCTGCTGAACTAGGTCCTCCAATTCTAGTATACGCTTAGTCCGCCACCTCCCTAAACTTTCGTCTGTATGGAAGGACCATTCACCATACAAACACCCGAAAGCGGCTTGAAATGTCGTGTAATGCGGCTGGTGTCTCTGAGGGAACCTGTTTTGGTATACCCATGATGCCTCTCGACCGTTTCCATCTGTTCGGCCGTACAAAAATATCATCTCGGCTTGTTCCCAACATAAATACCGCACCATTCTGCTGCTTACAGTACGATACGTCAACCACACAGCCTACAACACACAAGGAACACATGGCACATGGTCAGAGGAACTTTCATTCGTCTGGACCGTCTACTGTAGCAAGATGCGTTTCCGGAGACATGTTCATACATCCATTTCCAGCCAGGAATCCATCCCCGCAGTTTGTTGGTTTTATTAATGATCACTCTCTATAATAAAAGTGGCTTTAACCACAACTGAAATTATATCTGCTTGGAAACTCCAGATTGACTTCGGTAAAGGAGAAAGAGAGACAGAGATTGAAGATACCTCATTGTACGAATGGAAAGTAAAAACAGAGTAGTTTAAGCCAATCGCACCTACATCAGTTTGAACACTCAATATACCATTTACGGACTATAGCTGACTTTGAGGGGGTCAACTCCAATCCTATATTCGATCCCATCAGTGGCCAACGTCTATGAACTGAGTTCCATAGGATATTGTAAAAGAAGCGATGTTGCTTCTGTAAGCATCAACAACCAACTGAGTCAGTTGGTATCTGATGGTTGCAGACACAGCATATAGTATTCGACGGAAGCCAGTTCATAGATGTTGGCCACTGATGGGATAGTGTGTGCGATTGGAGGTCACCGTGTCAGTTAAGCCCTGCAGATAGTATAATGAGTAACCGAATCTGTTTGCAATATAATAAAATAACATCAAAACGAGTTGATGCAGGTGTTTCCGTACTAGTCAGCAAGTTCCCAAATTTTTTCATTGCGAAAGTGTATTTCAATTGCAAAACCGACTCTTTCCACATCATAGCGAAAGGTCGCATTTATGGGCCACGTAACATGCATACAACTATACTAAAAATGAATGCGGAAGAGCATGTAGGGCATCTAAACCATTCGATGAGTACACAGCCTAAAGTCCCGCCCGGCTAGCCACGTGGTGTAACGCGCTGCTTCCCGAGCGGGAAGGCGTGCCGGTCCCCAGCAGCAATCCGCCCGGCGGATTAGTGTCGAGGTCCGGTGTGCCGGCCAGTCTGTGGGTGGTTTTTAAGGCGGTTTTCCATCTACCTCGACGAATGCGGGCTGGTTCCCTATAGTCCGCCTCAGTTACACTATGTCGATGATTGCTGCGCAAACAGTCTACCACGAAAACATTAGGGGCTACACTCGTCTGGTATGAGACGTTCCATGGGTTCAGTGTGGGGCGGCGGTGGGGTAGGTGGACTGCTGTGGCCTGATGTGGGTTTGTAAATCACTGAGAGCTACAGCGGGACGAAGCCTCTCTGTCGTTTCTAGGTACCCATTTCAATACACAATACACACACACAGTCTAAATGTCAATATGTATTAAAAATTCTTTCAGTTGATTTCATATGGATGGACAGCACAGCATCGACAATTCTAAAGAAAGACATCATTTGCACAAGACTGTTTACTTAAGAAAAGACACTTAAAGAGCACTACTGCCTACTTTCTAGATTTAATTCATTTCAGTCCTGTGCAGGGTTGTCCAGTCCCCCATCGTGTGCTTGCAGGTGGCGGATAGCGATATGCTCACCAAATATGGCGGGTAGCGGAGAAACAAAATAGCGCAACGGGAGGACAGATCTGGAAGACGTAGAGGAGGCAGTCTCTACAGCACAGAACAAGTTTGAAATTCCCTCAGCTTGGACTGATGCTTACAAGTCGTACTCTAGCACTGTCCTTCCCCGGGCAGCGTTTTCGAAGCTGCCAGGGGCCACTTACATTACCAAAAATCCATACAACATTTCACGCCCAGCTGTCGATTATATACCGACCCATGAAAGAAATGAGGTAAATATAAGGCTGCTGATTTCCAAGCGAAGAAATTACCGTAATAAGGGTACGTTAAAAATCCTACTAACAATGTGTTACAATTCACGTGCAATACAGGTTGTCACAGCTGTCATAATCGGCCACATTTTTCCACAATCATAGAGCAAAATTGATGTGTCCACCGCCGATGTTAGACGTCCCGTGCAATAAGCACTCACAGGCACCGGGTGGCAGCACTAGCAGTAGAGGTCATACTGTATAAGGCGTGTCTGGGTAGCACGACAAACAGTGCCGTCGTTATCGTGACGTTCGGATCAAGAGTGGTGCGGTTCTAAGCGCTACAGTCTGGAACCGAGCGACCGCTACGGACGCAGGTTCGAATCCTGCCTCGGGCATGGATGTGTGTGATGTCCTTACGTTAGTTAGATTTAAGTAGTTCTAAGTTCTAGGCGACTGATGACCTCAGAAGTTAAGTCGCATAGTGCTCAGAGCTATTTTAAGCATTTTCGGGTCAAGAGTGGAAGCAGTTCCAAAACGGCCAAGTTTGAAAACTGTTCGCGTGCTGCCTTGGTCAAAGTGTACCGTGCATGGCAAGGAGGCGCTGTCCAAAACCGGTGTCGAAGCAACTGTACTATACAGTGGATCAAGTGGACAAGAGTCAACGACGGATATGGACATGTGAGCGGGCTGATAGACGTGCAACTGCTGAGAAACCGATAGCCCAAGTGAACCAAGGGGCTGCCAGTAGCATCTCCTCGACAAATGTTCAGCGAACGTTGCTGCGAATGTCTCTCGGGAGCAGGCGCCTGGTTCATTTGTTGATTGCTGTTCGCCAGCGACGAAGGCTGCAATTTGCACGTCAGTCGCAACTGTAGATCCATTGAATGGTGACAGGTGGCGATTAACATGAATCACGTTTTATGCTGCATCGGACAGATTCCCGTTGGCGTGTACAGCGTGAAACGTCTGAAAGTGAACTCCATCCATGCCGTTCGCCGGGTGAACTCACTATTCTAGAAGACACACTGGACCAACAAAGTATATAGCTATCCTTGGTAACCATGTGATCCCTGCAGGCAGTTTGTTTTTCCCCGGCACGACAGCATCTACCAACAGGACAACGCAACGTGTCATATAGCTCTTGGTGTACGAGCGTGGTCCGAACAGCACCGGGATACTTCACCGTACTCCCCTGGCCACCAAATTCCCCGGATTTTCCAGTCAAGAATCAGTGAACCCAACTCGATCGAGATGTTCGGACCAACGATCCTCAACTGAAACACCTAGCACTGCTGGCCACGGCACCGGAGTCGATACCTCCTGGAACCTCATTGACGGTCTTCCTGGAACGTCTCACTGCGGTCGGCACTGCAAAAGATGGTTATTAAAGTTTTTGGCAGGAGGTCACATTAATGTTACTAGAGAGTGTAAACTAAATATGATTACAAATCGCTGGTTCCGGCAAAAATTTTCAGGCCTTTTCCTTGGCTAAATGCAAGTGACGGAACTCGTAACGCCCTCCCATTTATTCCCAATTGGCAAACTCCCCGTCACATCTCCAGCTGAAAAGAACCGCGACTGCTTGACGCATTGCAGGCACTCAGAGGACGCAAAGTACAACAAAAATATGCCATAATTTCCTTGTTTTCTTTTTTGGCATTATCATGTATACAGTGTCACCTTCTACGAGCGAAGGGTCTTTTGTAAAACAGCCCCATGGAATTATACTCATGCTCATACATTAAGGATAATTGCAGAATGTGGTGAAACACAACGTGGCACTTCACAAACCTGGCGCTAACAGCATAGGCACATAGGCAACACATACGACACAGATGTGTAAGTCCACAGTATTGGTGATAAGTTGAGAAAACCTTCCCGAAACACATGTGCCACAAACTGCTACTGTTTCCTGCGCATGTACCAAGACATCAGTATGGGATATAATCACCATGCACACGTACGCAGGCCTCACAACGGGTTCGCTTGCTGTGGATCAGGTGATCGAGCAGCTGCTGGGGTATAGCCTTCCTATCTTCCACCAGTGCCTGTCGGAGCTTCTGAGGTGTCGTAGGGGTTTGAACACGTGTAGCGATACGTCGACCGAGAGCATACCAGACGTGCTCGATGGGGTTTAGGTCTGGAGAACAGGCAGGCCACTCCAATCGCCTGATATCTTCTGTTTCAAGGTACTCCTCCACGATGGCAGCTAGGTGGGGCGGTGCATTATCATCCATCAGGAGGTAGGTGGGACCCACTGAACCCCTGAAAAGGCGGACATACTGGTGCAAAATGACGTCCCGATACACCTGACCTGTTACAGTTCTTCTGTCAAAGATATGCAGGGGTGTACGTCCACCAATCATAATCTTACCCCACACCATCAAACCACGACCTCCATACATGCCCCTTTCAAGGACATTAAGCGACTGGTATCTGGTTGCTGGTTCACACCAGATGGAAACCCGGAGAGAATCACTGTTCAGACTATACCTGGACTCGTCCGTGAACATAACCTGGGACCACTGTTCAAATGACCATGACTGTGTTCTTGACACCAGGCGTTACGGGCTCTCCTGTGACTAGTGGTCAATGGAATGTACCTTTCAGGTCTCTGGGCGAATAAAAATTGTCTGTTCAGTCGTTTGTAGACTGTGTTTCTGGAGGCAAATGTTCCAGTGGCTGCGGTAAGGACCCGAGCAAGGCTACCTGCAGTGCTCCGTGATCGTCTGTGGGCACTGACGATGAGATATCGGTCTTCTTGTGGTGTTGTACACTATGGTCGTCCAGTACTTTAGCTCCTGGACACGTTTCCTGTCTGCTGGAATCGTTGCCATAATCTTGAGATCACTCTTTGTGGCACACGGAGGGCCCGTGCTACTACCTGCTGTGTTTGACCAGCCCCCAGTAGCCCTAGTATTCTACCCCCCATAACGTCATCAATATGTGTTCTTTGAGCCATTTCCAACGCACAGTCACCATTAACACGTCTGAAAACATCTGCACACTAACTCGCTGCACCGTACTCTGAAATGCACCAACACACCTCTGCGTTTGTGGACAGCTGCCAGCGCCACCGTGCGACGATCGCATGTCAAATGCACCGCATGGTCATACCCCGAGGTGATTTGAACCCGCAAACCGCCCACCAGAGCGTTGTTTCGCCATGTATCAGCATTATCCTTAATTTACGAGCATGAGTGTAGATAAGAAAATGGCGGCCAATAGTGTCGTATCGTTTACCGGAGGAATTCCGCGGAGTTGTGTGGAAATTTCTATCTTTATAGAACTCTCGGATTTTTCTGAAACAGATGTATGGCTTAATAGGAACAGGTCATTTTGATTTTGTAAATTACGCCAATAATTAGCAAACATCCCGCGAGTTTATTAGCCGGCATGCGTTGCCATTAGCTAGAGAGCGTTACAACTCCAACGGAAACATCCACGGATTTGCACGAAATGAGAGAAACACGTCCCGCCACTCACTTCTGGTCTCTGCTTCAAATGCAATTGCGGAGGAAGCGCGTTATAGGTGCAAAGGACGCTGCCACAACGCAGCACCGGTATGCAGATTGGATTAGCGAGCGCCATGGAACGGATAAAAGCCGTAACGAGATTCGCCGTTGCCCTGCGCTGCATGCAACCGCCTGTATCCCACGCCATAAAGTGATTCGTTTCAATAAGCCGCGGGAAAAACGCGTCGGCTCACATAATCTAAACTGCGGTCGATTATGCTAGCTCCTTCGGCAACCTGTTTTCTGACAGCCACGTAGGAAACCTCATTACGTTTATGTTCCGTTTTTGCGGGTATCACGTGTGAAAATAAAAGCAGCGGCAAAAGACTGATAAAGCAATTCATCTCCCTCTGTTGAAAATTGACCTGTGACGCGTAGATGAGTATGCATTTCGACGTAATCATGCGAAAATGAGAAAGTAATTTTCCTCCCCGCCCTGAGCCGTAACAATAACTATAGGTCACGTCTCTAAACAAGGTGTTACACAAAGGTACGGCCAAACTTTCAGGAAACATTCCTCACACACAAAGAAAGAAAATATGTTAAGTGGACATGTGTCCGGAAACGCTTACTTTCCATGTTAGAACCCATTTTATCACTAATCTTCAAATCTCATTAATTATGGAATGGAAACACACAGCAACAGAACGTACCAGCGTGACTTCAAACACTTTGTTACAGGAAATGTTCAAAACGTCCTCCGTTAGCGAGGATACATACATCCACCCTCCGTCGCATGGAATCCCTGATGCGCTGATGCAGCCCTGGAGAATGGCGTATTGTATCACAGCCGTCCACAATATGAGCACGAAGAGTCTCCACATTTGGCACCAGACTTGCGTAGAGAAGAGCTTTCAAATGCCCCCATAAATGAAAGTCAAGAGGGTTGAGGTCAGGAGAGCGTGGAGGCCATGGAATTGGTCCACCTCAACCAATCCCTCGGTCACGAATCTGTTGTTGAGAAGCTTACGAACACTTCGACTGAAATGTGCAGGAGCTCCATCGTGCATGAACCACATGTTGTGTCGTACTTGTAAAGGCACATGTTCTAGCAGCACAGATAGAGTATCCCGTATGAAATCATGATAACGTGCTCCATTGAGCGTAGGTGGAAGAACATGGGACCCAATCAAGACATCACCAACAATGCCTGCCCAAACGTTCACAGAAAATCTGGGTTGATGACGTGATTGCACAATTGCGTGTGGATTCTCGTCAGCCCACATATGTTGATTGTGAAAATTTACAATTTGATGACGTTGGACTGAAGCCTCATCCGCAAAGAGAACTGAAATGAGGATTGACACATTGTTGGATGAACCATTCCCAGAAATGTACCCGTGGAGGCCAGTCAGCTGCTGATAGTGCCTGCACACGCTGTACATGGTACGGAAACAACTGGTTCTCCCGTAGCACTCTCCATACAGTGACGTGGTCAACGTTACCTTGTACAGCAGCAACTTCTCTGACGCTGACATTAGGGTTATCGTCAACTGCATGAAGAATTGCCTCGTCCATTGCAGGTGTCCTCGTCGTTCTAGGTCTTCCCCAGTCGCGAGTCATAGGCTGGAATGTTCCGTGCTCCCTAAGACGCCGATCAATTGCTTCGAACGTCTTCCTGTCGGGACACCTTCGTTCTGGAAATCTGTCTCGATACTAACGTACCGCGCCACGGCTATTGCCCCGTGCTAATCCATACATCAAATGGGCATCTGCCAACTCCGCATTTGTAAACATTGCACTGACTGCAAAACCACGTTCGTGATGAACACTAACCTGTTAATGATACGTACTGATGTGCTTGATGCTAGTACTGTAGAACAATGAGTCGCATGTCACCACAAGCACCGAAGTCAACATTACCTTCCTTCAATTGGGCCAACTGGCGGTGAATCGAGGAAGTACAGTAAATACTGACGAAACTAAAATGAGCTCTAACATGGAAATTAAGCGTTTCCGGACACATGTCCACGTAACATCTTTTCTTTATTTGTGTGTGAGGAATGTTTCCTGAAAGTTTGGCCGACCTTTTTGTAACACCTTGTATGCATTATGTTAAACCTCTGTGAAGAAACGTCAGGATGCAGCTACTTAATTTTTGTATTAGGAGTTCTTCGCTCGACTTCCTGAAAACCACTCAGAGAGGAGATGCAGTAATTATGGAATTCGTTTCGTGCAATCCAGATATAGGTTTTCAGTGGTTTCACTAAATCTCTTCATTATCTTTTACTTTCTGTATCACATACCGTATCTGAGACCTTTTCACGTTATGCGCCAATACTCCGGGCCATATCCCTTGTATTTATTTTATTGTCACTGTCAGCTTAACGTCAACTTTCATATACTCTGTTATTCTGCCATGCGCACATCTTCTCTCCCGCTGAGTGTAATTCTTTATACCCAAATATCTACACCTGCTATTTATGTAGCATTTATTAAGTTACAATTTTAAAGCACCTCAGAGTAGTGTATTGTGTCCAACTCTGTTCTTAAAATATATAGACGACGTGCAAATGGTATAATACTCGGAGAAAAACTTCTCTTTGCTAACAGCCTAGAGAAAAGGCCAGAATTATTAAAGAAAGCAAATGAAACCCTCGGGGTTGTTTATAAGTGGGCAGTAGGTAATAAACAAAACATTATGCATGCGTTTCGGGAGGAGTATCAGCTCTGTCACGTTAAGCTCAGATGATATATCTATAGATTGTGAAACAAACACAAGATTCTTAGGGATGAATGTTGATTGTCAGTTAAGATGGAATGAATTCACAAAGACACTGGCAAGAACAATGTTATTAGCATGTTGTGCCCTTATAGTTCTGTCAGCAGTTTGTAAGAGCCAATGTCTTGTGACATTGTTAAGAATTATTGAAGAAACTATCATTAGTGCACAAGTGAGCACATCCACCAATTTGTTGTGCAAATCAGAGAAAACATTACTAATTATTTCGTAAATAGTTCTTTACATAATTTTGGTACAAGAGCCAGTTTGGACTTATATTTACAATGCAAAAACAAACAAAACATCAAAACAGAATTTTTCATCAATGAATAAAATTGCATAATAAATTGTCCAAGAAGATGAAAATACTAAAATACTTCGGTTTAAAAGGCAGCTAAAACAGTAAGTGCCCCCATCTCGTGGTCGTGCGGTAGCGTTCTCGCTTCCCACGCCCAGGTTCCCGGGTTCGATTCCCGGCGGGGTCAGGGATTTTCTCTGCCTCGTGATGGCTGGGTGTTGTGTGATGTCCTTAGGTTAGTTAGGTTTAAGTAGTTCTAAGTTATAGGGGACTGATGACCATAGATGTTACGTCCCATAGTGCTCAGAGCCATTTGAACCATTTTTGAAACAGTAAGTAATGCACACAACTGAAGGTAACTTAGAGGACTCTCAGTACTAGTTAATAATGAAATGGGATAACTGCAACACCATGTCACTGTACAATACCCGGTCACAATGAAATACTTTGAAAAGAAAATCACGTGCCAAGACTTTCGGTGCGTGATGCTAACGCCATTCTCCCGAGCGCAACACTTCACCAACGAGGGTACGCTAATTCAGTTTTCAGGCGAACTGAATGGAGAACATGAAGATGCACATGGGGCATAGTTGAATGTTTACAGGCGTAGAGTCGGTTTCCGAAACAGGTTTCAGTATGTTTAAGGGCATAGCGACACATTCGTTGTCCAAGAGTCACCAGTGGGTGTCCTTGGTGCGTACGGTGCTGAAATGTGAAATTAACTGTTACGTTATACGTTATCTGGAGAGATCAAAGAACATTATACATCATGAACCAACAGACTGACAGTGCAGTTGTTAAGAAACTGACTTTAAATTCGGGAGAAAATAGTTTGCTATGTTCATCCATCGTGATTTAGGGATTCCATACTTTTCCTACATCGTGTAGGATTGTTTCTTCATTAAGGCCATCCTTATAAAATCATTCGTAGAAATTCTGTGTGTAGGTATATTTTGAGCTGTTTATTGTCACTTTATTATGATGACAAATGCTGTATCATTGTGAGATGGTCACTGGATAATTAAATTAATCATATCACGTGTTGTGCCCCCCCCTTGGAACAGAGAATTTAGCCAAGTTCGCACAGCTCAGTAACTTCGACGAAGAATGCGACCATCACAGGACCATACTAAACACTAATGATTACTTCGCCTAAGCTGCTTTGGAAAAGTGTGTAGTATGATACAGTCAATTTCACTTGTATAGACTGCAAAATAGTCAGAAGGATGACAGAGAGAAAAGTGGATACGACGACGTTAACTGCATGTTATTTGGATATTTCTCGTAATATCTAGAATTTGAACGCGTTTATTAACGCTGGACTCCTGGGACTAGATTCGTTAGGACTTTTACTGCTAATTTCTTTCACCCCTTTTTCTTGTTCCACAAGTTGCGAAAGTAGCAGTAATTGTACGTTTTCAGAAATCATTCACCTTGATCGATCTAACCCTTTAAGTATCAGTAGTTTCTGCCTGAAACCACCATTTTATTAAGTTTTTTAAGTACCAGTGCCTTTAGAATGAAACTGCAGATGCTGTTACAAGACAGAAACATCGAGTGCTACACTGAGATATTTTGACAAATGTACTGTTACTTACAGCGTTCAAAGCAACAATGGGCACGGAGATTGTGCTATGTAACTGTAGGAGACTATAACTTGCGGTCCTTTTCATAGTGGTCATACTCAGGGGATCATTGACATTTAAAATAAGTATATCTAAAGTTACGTAACGTAAATTTTACTTTGTTCTACTGCTTTTATGAGTGGCTTCGGAATGAAACCACTGGGAAAATATATAGTTTTGATTCAAAATTTATTAAATTTGACGCTTAATTTTGCTTGCTATTTAGGACAAAAATTGTGTTTAGGCACTATGAGTTCAAGGATGTTTCGAGATGTTCGACAGTGTCCACTAAAAATGCGAATGACCTAACATGATGGGGAGACTGTTTACTTTTTACCAATTTCTTCTCGTATTCGTCGCTTACTATCGAACAACGGTTAATTCAGCGAAAAAAAATTTAAAATTATTTTTTTCACACTTTTGGAACTCAAAGAGCTAACTGGTTATCAGAACAACTAAATTTGGATGCCCAGAAGGTGACTTCAGCCTCACATTCAATTACTATCACTCAAACACTACGGCACTTCACTTGGTCCGATAATTCCTTTTGTGATGTAATTAAAATTAAAACAATTACAAACGTTTCAGGCAACGAAATCTTAACAACGTTCGAAAATGGTTGGGAAATTCACTAACCGTCCATTATGAGCCTCAAAAGTCGTATTACGTAGTCAAAGGCAGTACAGATTGATTCCGACCGAAATGTATTGGAGTGCAGAAGAAATTTCTCGTTCAAAATAGGATTCTATTGTGAACGACGTTCGGCAGTTTATTAAATTCTAACGCTTCATCACGCGAATCTATCAGGTTTCGACGCGTGCAAATAAAATATTAGCTACTATCACAACTGAACTTTTGTAAACAAATGCAAGAACGACGGACACACATTTTACTCTTTCACTTTGTAGACTACACGCCAACTCAGGTAATAACCAGCAGAAAGCGCCACGCCAGACAAGAGGCAAATGTATTGTGTCAGAAAAATGAGATTCCAACGGCGGTATATGCAAAGCACTTTTTTAAATTTCCGCCGTTTTCAAATTTCCGTCGGGAACATTCTGTAATCCTCGGTTTTCCATGTGCTGCAAATAATGTGACTACGATTTCTACAGAGATATCGGAACAAATGAATTCCTACGCGCTTATTCAGACGCAAACTCGGGTATCATAATGCACGATACCGCAGGGGATCAATTGGGTAACAAAAGTTCGGTTTGCAAACTTTGGTAAATTTGATTTCAACAAAATATTTTCGAGGAAGGGCAGAATCAGGTACAATCAAAAAATGTAGTCCAGTTAACAAGCATTGTAAATCGTGATGGAAAAACTATTCATCGTGTCTATGGAGAGAGCATAAGCAAGCAACAAAGTACCTCGTGCCATCACGGAATGGTCACCACGATCTGAGTATATCTTTAAGGCAGTGTTTTAACTAACATAGCCTACACTATTTAGCTAAGAGTCTTCAGACATTCCTTGACGACCATCCTATGGACTCTAGACATGTAGTTAACTATATTATCTTTATCTTAGACACAATCACAGATTATATTACAATCATAACTGGTTTCGTCCATAAATTGCTCAAGTTCAGGTTCTGTTCAACCTAAGACAGCCTTTGGCAAACAAAGCATTTACAGCATGCAGTGTGGCATATCGCGAACGCTTTGTTTGTCAAACTCCGCCTACGATGTATAGAATCTGAAGATGCTATAGAAATGAGTGGTGTCTGTTCGTTAGGACACGTTCAAAAGAACAGACACCACGCTTTCATATAACTGATTCGCCTCGATGGGCAATGAATCCACAATCTTCATTGTGGTTCCACAATTACCACAGACCTGCGGTAATCTCGAAATAGCGAGCATGGATGACATAGACAGGAACTACGGGTAGGTGGCGCTAGGTGGGAAGATGAGTCGGCCGAAAGGCACTCTGAGACAGTCCGCTCAATGGCTATTAACGTTGTCCACGTGGCGCAGTGGTTAACGGAAGTGCCTCGTAAGAAGGAGCTCCTGGGTTCTAACATTTTCCTTCGTCGCCGCTGATACTGCGTACAGTCCCGATGCACGTGACGCCAATAGTTCCTTGTCTTTCGTTTTACCTCTTCCCACTCCACCTCCAGTTTACATAATGTGAAGGTGGCCAATGTATGGTTGGCTGGTTGGTTTGGAGGGAGGAGACTAGACAGACTTCCTTCCCCATCCTTCCCTAGTCCGATGAGGCCGATGACCGCCATTGGTGACGGCCGGAGTGGCCGTGCGGTTCTAGGCGCTACAGTCTGGAACCGAGCGGCCGCTACGGTCGCAGGTTTGAGTCCTGCCTCGGGCATGGATATGTGTGACGTCCTTAGGTTAGTTAGGTTTAGTTCTAAGTTCTAGGCGACTGATGACTTCAGAAGTTAAGTCGCATAGTGCTCAGAGCCATCTGAACCATTTGAACCGCCATTAGTTTCATCGATCTAGGGAGGGATGGGGAAGGAAGTCGGCCGTGCCCTTTCAAAGGAACCATTCCGCCTGAAGCAATTTAGGGAAATCACAGGCCAATGTATGGCCGAAACTGGATCTTATTATTATATTGTGCCTCTCATAAAAAATCACTTATTCGATAATCACTCTTCTCTATAGGCGTAGCGTTTTCTAATTAATGCAACGAACTGTTATAATCTGCCATGTCCTAAGGGCTTATCAAATGATAGAAGGTTACGGGTTCAATGTACCCTCAACAGCGAATGGGTGTGTAAGTTTGGAATGGGGAAGGGTGAATAAGAAACTTGTCCAGTTCAGAGAGTTCTTACTGACATTTGGCTTAAGGGATACAGGAGAACCATGTAAACAGGGTAGATGTCTGGACGGCGTTTGAATAGCGTTCCTCCTGAAAGCTGGTCCATTGTACTAACAATTACGCCACTTCGCTTGCATTAATAATTGGTAGTCTAGATGTTTCGATGTAGAATATTCTGATTAGACGTCTGAGGAAGGCAGTGTTAGTGTCGAGGTGAAGGCACGACGATATGAGACATGTACTGGAGAGCGGTTACGCGAACCCTGGCGGTCTTCTGTGAGGTAACACGGACTACAGGTAGTGGTGACGTAACACTAAACTAGTGAGTGACGTAACACTACGGGAGCCGTGAATTGTAATATGGGGCGAAAGGCTTCCTACTGGAGACTTGGAGAAAACAACATTTTCGTCAGCTTGTGACAGTCGCAATGGCTGTTTCCGCTCGCTCTATGGGTACAGAACTAGCGGAGGGCACTGAAGGCAGTAGAGCCCAGTGCGAGATGCTGAGGACATGCGTCCCAGGCAGTTGTTCTGTATTAACTATTAAGCTTACTTCCGTCAATACTGACACACAAAGTGGATGTTCTTCTTTTCTAATGGCTGTGTCAAGCATGATACGAGTCAACATTTCCATGAAGCTCTTTCTGGTGAACCATGCGACTGCAACGGAAGTGGGTAATTCTCCTAAAATACACTCTAAGACAAAAAATACACACAACGAAAGAAATTATCCGTAAGGCGTGGAAATCAATAGATGTGAGGTAGATGTACAGACAAACACATTATTGCAATTTCAGAAAAATTGGATGATTTACTCAAGAGAAAGAGCTTCACAAATTGAGCGAGTCAACGGCGCGTTGGTCCATCTCTGTCCCTTATGCAAGCAGTTATTCGGCTTGGCACAGACTCGTTGTTGGATGTCTTCCTCAGGAATGCCGTGCCAAATTCTGTAGAATTGGAGGTTTAGATTGTCTAAATCCCCGAGGTGGCTGGTTGGCCCTGCCCGCAATGCTCCGAACGTTCTGAACTGTGGAGAGATCCGGTGACCTTGCTAGCCAAGGTAGGGTTTCACAAGCACAAAGACAAGCAGTAGAACTTTCAGCGTGTGCGGGCGGGCATTGTCCAGCTGACATGTAGGCCCAATATTACTCGCCATGAAGGGAAACAAAACGAGGCGTAGAACATCATCGACGTACTACTGTGCTGGAAGGTTACCACGGACGAAAACCAAAGGTGTCTTGCTATGAAATGCAATGGCACCCTGTCATAAGGCGGGCGACCGACAGGTTTGTATCCCGTCGCTGTCCAGGGCGTCTCCAGATACGTCTTCACTGGTCATCGCGGCTCTGTTCGAAGCGGGAATTATTACTGATAACAGTTCTTCTTCAGTCAAAGACATTACAGGGCGAATGTGTCCTTACCACTGCAAACTGGCTTATTGGTGTACAGAGGAGCAGCAGCATCAGCAGTACTCCATCGTCGGGCCACAAGTGACCCATCGAGACCATCCGACCGCCGTGTCATCCTCATCTGAGGATGCGGATAGGAGGCGCGTGTGGTCAGCACACCGCTCTCCCGGTCGTTATGATGGTTTTGTTTGACTGGAGCCGCTACTATTCGGTCGAGTAGCTCCCCAGTTGGCATCACCCCGAAAAATGGCAACAGCGCATGGCGGATGGTCACCTATCCAAATGCCGGCCACGCCCGACAGCGCTTAACTTCGGTGATCTTACGGGAACCGGTGTATCCACTGCGGCAAGGCCGTTGCCATTGGTGTACACAGGTCATTGATAATCGGTGCAAGGGGCACCAAGAGGTCAGCCCCCTTTCTGTGACCGCCTATTAATGGTCCTTGTGTTCACTGAGGCACCAGCCGCACGTTGGGTCAGTGATAATGATGAATCCGAGGCTCTGAATGCCTCTCCGATGATTATTCGGTCCTCACATTCTGTTGTCTCGCTAGTTCGACAGTTTCCTTCTTGAGGGCGTGTACGGCCATGGTTCACCCATTCCTGCCAAACATCGAATAGTAGCTGTGCTCGCATTTCAGTATCGAGCGATTCTCCGTTTACTCCTAACGGCTACTTTGAGCCCAGCAAGGCCAACAGCACGTCCCTTCTCGAATGCCGACTTCTGCGCATATTGTAGACGCACCTATCTCTTACTGTCCAACTGAGTACGTGGAATGAAATTCGCCAAGAGTATTCTGGTATCGACACGTTACCTGCGCGATCGAAATGCGCTGCAGAGTCACACATTCATCCATCGGCTGCCAACGTTTACAGTTTTGCATTTTCCGTCGATAGTTGCATGAATATTGTGACCAATTTGCAGAACCTCTTTACGGTGTGTCGTTTTCTAGTCTATGAGTATATGATACTACAAGATATTACTGAAATGAAGTAAGTGTATCTAACATTCTTGCAGAGGAATGCTGCCTTATGCGAGACACCGTTTTGTAGTTCTGTTTTCACGTAGACTTGTTTCAGCACTTTTTGCTCTATCTTCAGTGGGTTTATTTGTTTATTTTCTTCCTCACAAGGAAAACTACTAGCTTCCTTTAAGTCTACTACACAACCTACAGTTTGTCACGCTGGAGGCGCTGTAGGCGGACACGGATACGGAGACACTGATAAAGCGATCGTCAGCGCAGACAGAACAGCGAGCGCGTGGTTCGAGCAACGTTCGCAAGACGATTATCTAATATTCTGCACATCTGATCACCAACCTGAACAACAACAGACAGAGCAAAAGTTGCCGAACCTGGTCGTATAAGAAGCTATGTTATACACGGTGAAAAGTATTTAAACCGACAAATTGTGGGAGGTTGCAGGGGACATGAAAACAAATATTTTTCCCTAGTGTCATTTTTTCTCATGAGGATTATTTAAACCGGTGGAGGTCGTATTACGATCTTCAGTTGTTAGAGGGCCTATTACGCGTATTACTGCTGTCCACCAGTGTAGTAGTGCATTGTTTCTGTTTACTAGTGGAGCGATACACCTGGAGTGAGTACACTGATATGGTTGGTGCGTACTACGTAGCGCACCACAACGGGCGAGCTGCACAGCGAGTTTATCACCAACAATATCCTAATCGACTTACCCGCATCATACGAGCTTTCCTGCTGTGTACTAACGTCTGTGTGAGACCGGGTCATTTAGCAGATTACCTGGACAGGGACGCCGTCGCACGGTAAGAGCGCTGCAATTTGTGGAAGATGTCTTGCAGCATGTGGAACGTGATCTTTCAATGAGCACTGGTTCATTTGCACGTAACATGGGGACGAATCAGACGAATGTAAGAACAGTCCTTCGAGAGCAACTGTTACGCCCATTTCACTTACAGCGTGTCCACAACCTGGAACCGGTTTATTATCCACGCAGAGCATTGCCAGAATTGCTGGAAGACGCCCCGCTCCCTACAAGACAACGCATGTGGTTCCAACAGGACGGGGAGCCGGCACATTTCAGCAGTCGTGTGCGTCGATTCCTGGACCGACGGTTCCCAGAAACGTGGATTGGCAGAGGTGATCCTGTACCATGGCCTGCTCGATCACCAGATATGTCCGCTCCGGACGTTTTTGTGTGGAGAGAGATGCGCAACCTTGTTTATGCAACTCCTGTTGCATCAGAATAGGTTCTGATTGCCCAGATATTAGCAGCGGCACCAGGAAGAATTCATGATACTCCTGGGGTTTTTGCCCGTGTCAGACAGAACATGATCCGACGGTGTAACCTTTGTTTACGTGTCAATGTCACTGGAGGCATTTTTGAAAATCTACTGTAATTGAAATTGGGTTGTGTTAATGTGTTGTCTCTTGGTCATAAAAAAATGGAAAAGTGTTTGTGGTTTAATTAATTTGCCGCCAGAGAAATCTTCTTCTACCGGTTTAAATACTCCTCATAGGAAAAAAATGACATTAGGGAAAAATATTTGTTTTGTCGGTTTAAATACTTTTCACCGTGAATGTAATTTTCCAATTCAAGTTCTTACCAAAGCAACTTCATAACTTTTAAAAATTCTAATATGAATACTGTCTTCCAATTTTTACTAGCAGTACCACGATAACCAGAAGTTCTGAGAATTTTTATTTGCATCCTGCTTTGTCTCATTTTTACCACCATACGATCTTTATATTACCTAGTGAGTGTTACGCGATATCGCCCTTTGTTGACTCCAGTTGGCATAACGGTAAAATCACGAAAACCACCTGTCAATAATTGTACAATGGCAGGCACTCCTTCTTCGGAGGGTAGACACATGCTGTAACTACGTGTTCAGTGACGGGCGGCAGTCGTGCTGATAGCAGCTGCACCTCTGTCGGGCGCAGTCAATAATAAATCGTTCGATTTGCAGTCCTGAAAAGTATACTGCAGCTCAATAGCTAGGAAAGAGAGGGAGAGAAACACACACACACACACACACACACACACACACACACACACACACACACACACACACACACACACACGAGAAAGAGAGAGGGGGGGGGAGGGAGCGAAGCGTTGCGAGACGCGTTTCACTTACGGTGAGCAGTGTCTGTGTGCCCTTCGCAGCGTTTTACCTCCTCAATCGCTTTGAGTGGCCACTTTGCATCCCCGCATGTAGGGCTAGCTCGCTTGCAGGACAGATGTGGCGCCTCAGCTCGGCCGCGAACACTGTAACTGCCCGACTACACTGTCTCGGGCAAGCCTCGCTCCTTCGTAAAGCGTAAGAGAAGGTTTTAATTGGGCCGTTAATAGATGTAATATACACTGGAGCGCCAAAGAAATTGGTATAGGCATGCGCATTCAAACACAAAGATATGTAAACAGGCAGAATATGGTGCTGCGGTTGGTAACGCCTGCATAAGACAACAAGTGTCTGGCGCAGTTGTTAGATCGGTTACTGCTGCTACAGTGGCAGCTTATCAACATTTAAGTGAGGCTGAACGTGGTGTGCAATGGGACACAGCATCCCCGAGGTAGCAATGAAGTGGGAATTTTCCCGTACGAATATTTCACGAGTGTACCGTGAGTATCAGGAATCCGGTAAAACATCATATTCTGACATCCCTGCGGCTGGAAAAAGATCCTGTAAGAACAGCACCAACGAAGATTGGAGAGAATCGTTCAACGTGACAGAAGTGCAACCCTTCCGCAAATTACTGCAGATTTCAGTGCTGGGCCATCAAGAATTGTCAGCGTGCGAACCATTCAACGAAACATCTTCGATTTTGGCTTTCAGAGCCGAAGGGCGACTCGTGTACCCCTGCTGACTGCACGACATAAACCTTTACCTCTCGCCTCGGCCCGTAAACTCAGACATTGGACTGTTGATGATTGGAAATACGTTGCCTGGTCGGACAAGTCTCACTTCAAATTGTATCGAGTGGATGGACATCTACGGGTATAGAGGCAACCCCATGATTCATGGACCCTGCACGTCAGCAGTTCACCAGTTAAAGCTGGTGGAGACTCTGTAGGGTGTGGGGTGTAAATGTTAATCATCACATCACATACAGCTCTCATTAGAGTAGAAATTAAACACATTCGAGGACAGACTCAACGGCTGGTCAAGAAAACGAAGTCAACAGCACAGCACCCAGTAGTCGATTCCGGCCACAAGCAAGGCCCTTACCATCTTGCTTGTTCGACGAAGCCAGCCACCGCAGATTCCAGTGCCAGCAGACATACAGCAAAGCGAAATACACCAACGGCTTCCCAGTAACGTGACTGCTTCCACACCGGCGATATTTCCTACGGCGCCGCCACCCGGGTAACAGCCCCTTTTAGATGTGCTCTTCCTGCTGCCTCGCACGATACCTGTACTGTCCTCCAGACTTGGGAAACGACGTTACTGCTAGGCGTCCCAAAGCAAAATTCCACGCTACTTGCTAGAGCTTACCGCTCGCTCCCCGATCGGCCCGGTAGGTGGCGCCACCGCGCTCTGCTCACACCACCGGAAAGATGACCCATACCGGTGGCGGGAATATCGTTGATCGAGCCACACGGCTCGCCACCGACAGGACCTGAGGAGGAAACTCAGGCTGTCCGTATTTTCAGTTTGTATGTTGGTCGAATGACAGGCGCTTCAGTGCGGCACGCAGCAGTGCATTAGCCAAATTTCAGTCCTGATCACTCACAGACCTGTGATGCCTCAGGAAGGTGAGTCCGCTTCCACAGCTCAGTGGACACTACACGCAGGAACGGCATTTCCAGATAGTTAGGAATCCCGAATGTACAAAATATTTTTCAAACTACCTCTGGAGTGCACTATACAAGCCACATTGCAGCTGAATGCTCCATGGCGAGAGACCATGAAGATCTAAAGCAGATGACTTTAGAACGAACAAGATTCGCTAGGATGACCTGGCAATGTGGAGCACTAGTTCCAACTGCTCATGGAGTGAATGATTATTTTCTTTCAAAAAAATGATTCAAATGGCTCTGAGCACTATGGGACTTAACATCTGAGGTCATCAGTCCCCTAGACTTAGAACTACTTAAACCTAACTAACCTAAAGAAATCACACACATCCATCCCCGAGGCAGGATTCGAACCTGCGAACATAGCGGTCGCGCGGTTCCAGACTGAAGCGCCTAGAACCGCTCGGCCACACTGGCCGGCTTATTTTCTTCCAGTCGGAGGGCGGACCTCCCTTTTCTTTCCTTTCTTCATGGCACGACGTGATGTTGTATACATCGACTGAAAAATAAAAATAATAAAAATAAATAAACAAAAAATTCCTGCTTCTGGACAACGTTTAGTTTGTGCTTTTCATCCCGCAGCCCCCTTTCCCCTCCTTTTTCCCTGTGGTGAGAAGCGGACAGCATGGCCAGTTCTCAAGAGACGACCCCTGCCCACTCTTCTCCCCCCCCCCCTCCCCCTAAACCTTAAAAAAAATAACAAATGTGGTCAGAGCGGCTGAACGCCATTCGGTAACTAGGTGTTATGTTGTCGCCATCATTATTAGCTCATCACCGACACGCAAGTCTCTCCAAAGTAGAGTCAGAGCACAAGGTGGCCGTACTCCCCGAAAAGGGACTCTCGGCCAAATATGCTACACCAACATTTTATTTCAGGACGATCAGCAATAGTAAATACCCCGCTAATGAACGGTAGTTCCAGCTCTTCAATTGCGGCTGCGCCTTGGGGATTCAGTGCCCAATCCTCCAGAATATGGACCCAGTGTCAACAACTGATTCACATGAAATTGCAATGAAATAAACAACCTTAGCTGCTTAGAGGCGGTGACATACGTCAACGGGGACAGATGAAAATGTGTGCCCCGGCCGTCGCTCGAACCCTAGATCTCCTGCTTACATGGCAAACGCTCTATCCATCTGAGCCACCGAAGACACAGAGGATAGCGCGACTGCAGGGATTTATCTCTGGCACGCCTCCAGAGAAACCCACATTCTCAACGTATTGTCCAGCACTACATTCGTAGTGCCCCCGCCCATTATACTCATTACTCGCGGCGCGTTGCCGATTCCCGTAAGAGTTCGGCCAATGTTTGTGCATTCCCACAGAAGAAGAAGATGGTCAAGTGGCCGGTGAGCTTTAACTATATATTTACGAATATGGTATCTGTTCTTTCGTACATGTCCGAAAGAACAGTTACCATCTTCGTAAAGTGATTCACAGTCTGAAATATATCAGCCTAAGTTAACACTGCAATTTACGCAATTTTTTCCGTGAGCAAAAACAACTTTGAGAAAATAAATTCACCAATCTGAAGTGCGGAATGTTGACACATTTGTACGCAGCTATATTTAGTTATGACTCCCCAACCAGTGAGTGGCGATCGATCAACACGTACCAAATACTTCCTTCCGTGTGACAATATGGACATACAGTTTTCTGTAATTCTAAGCACTCGGAAAGCACTCAGAGAAGAAAATACACATTTCTGCTTATTTGAGTATAGCGCTCTCTGCAGGTCACGCTTAACCTTCCCAGTCACTCCATGTCAGCCAGAGTTATTTTAGGATCCTGACTACCTGGCCCCGTGTTTGCAGTATTTCTCCAGTAAATACGGATTCACCTCGGATATTTATGAAATGTCAAGTCACGGAACGGCAACGCAACGTCAAATAGCTATTAGTTTAACTGCAGTTGATGGATCGTCAATAAGTCATAACACATCGTCCAGTATTGAACAAGTGAACGTGAGGTTATGAAAGACAGTCTGGTTTACAGAAAATCAGGACTTACATTCAGCACTACAAAACTAGCAATGTTAACAGATTCATTCGTTGAGTGTGAAAGTCGAGTTTTTAAAGATGGTTTTTCACTAAGTTACTGTGGTGAATTCTATAGGCTCCAGGAAACTGACATAGCAGCGTACAGGTAATTTAAAGTGTAAAAATACTGATTTTTATTCGCTCGAGAAAGTATTTAAAAGTAATGTGTTGAAACGATTTTTAAAATGTAAATAAAGCCATTTTTAGTACTTTTCACCGTCTCCTCTTTTACGAGGGCGTCCAAGGAATCACACATTTTTCTCTAGCCCAATTTCGGTTGAAAAAATGCAGAATTTGTTCTGGGGCGTCGCGGAGTACTCCTGCTTCAGAACCTATAGTTTCACGAAGTTCTGATAGGTGGCAGCGGTATTCGTAGCCTTCAAAATGATGTCTGTGATGGAGATGGGTTCCAAGCAACAGAGCTGTAATTGACTTTATTTTGGAGGAAAACTAGAGCATCGCAGATATTCACATGCGATTACGAAATGTACGGAGACCTGGCAGTGAACAAAAGCATGGTGAGTCATTGGACGAGACGTCTGCCATCACCGAACAAGGTTGCGCAATCCTGTCCCCGCGTGCCGGCCGGCCACATACAACTTTGACTCCTGGATTCCTCGTCGCCTAAAAGAAGAAGAAGACTAGCGAAGGTTTCTTTTTTTTTTTTTTTTTTTTTTTTTTTTTTTTTTTTTTCCTCTGAACATCGTCACAGGCGGTGAAACGTGGGTTCAGCGCTTCGAGCCGGAAACAAAACGGCAATCCATGGAGTGGTGTCACATCACCTTGCTCCGAACAAATATTTCAAAATAACTGAAAAGCTTCGATAGCTTCAATCGTTTATTAGATGGCCGATTTCAGCGCTCTGAAGGTGCCGTCATCAGATCTGAAACGTGGATTAACATTTATAAATCCATATGGACATCATGGCATATGAGACAGACCATCTGATAAACTCATTGTCACAACTAATAAAAATATAAAAAACTCCAAACATGGTCGTTCTTTCCATAAAATATAAAACTGAAGTCACCAGATGAAACTACGACTGCTCGCGTAACACCGGACGGCATCCTAGGATTTTCGGGTCTGAAGGGGTTATTCTGTTCGCTGTCCTCTCCCATGGTACAACGATCAACCCTGAAGTGTATTGTGCTACCATCAGGATATTGTAGAAACTATTCCAGCGTGTTCGTCACCGCAACAATGAAAGCGAACTCCTCCGAGACAATGAAAGGCCTAACACAAGTCTGGCTCCCAAAGCTTCATTGGAATGTTCTTCCACATCTACGCTACAGCCCAGATCTCGCACCTTCCGGCTTCCATCTGTGTGGCCCAATGAAGGATGCACTCCGCGGGAAGCAATACGTAAATGATGTGGAGGTTATTAATGGAGCAAGACGTCTACCAGCAGTGTGGTAGCATACGTGCATGAAGACTGTCACAGTAAGGCGGCGTAAGGCCGTCATATTGAACGGAGAATATGTTGAAAAATAGGGTATTATACCCAAAAGAGTAGAGAATAATATGATATTTGGAATCTTGAATAAAACCAACCAACATTTTTAAAAAAAAATGCTTACTTATGGAATGCCCCTCGTGTTTCTAGACACAACACTGTTCACTTCACATTTTGTTGAAACAAAATTACCGAATAAGTTTCATGTTTTTATCTACTTTTGGGTAGGTAATACTGTTTAAGATCTAAACAATTAGTAATATTTCAGCTACTTCATGTCTTTCATGAGGTAACTCTAGTAAGATTTAACTATTAAAATCTGTCACCAGATTCGGGAGCAATAATAACACAAAATCTGGCTTGATAAAAACAGCTTAACATGACATTCTGACACAAAAACGGACTAGGCTGCAGGAGGTCCCCTGACAGTCCTTTAAACCAGCCTGTGAAGGGACGTTAAGTTGTCGTCCCGTCGAGGCTCGGTATGAGTGCCGCTTGTTTGACACACATGTTTTAAGGAAATGTTTTATGAAGTGATGTGACTTTATGTCCTACGTATCTGATTTTGAAATACATTTTAAAAATAGGTTACAATTATTTTTAACTTAAATCTTCATCATCGTGTTTCGTAAATGAGCAGCTACGGAATAAGAAGTGTAAGAAGACATTGTGATGAACATTATCGACGACAAGCGTGATCAATGGAAACTTACTGACTTATTAAAACTCTGAGACGGGCCAGGAATCGAACTCATACGCAGTGGCTAAGCGATTTCTCCGTGAACCTTTCTTCCAAGTGAGCTAGTTCCGCATGGTTTGCAGAAGATCTTATGTGAAGTTTGTAAAATAGAAGAGGCAGTGGCCGAATTGAATCGATGTAAGCATGGAGAGCATCATTCGTTCTCAATAGATTAACTGGTATAAGTATTTTTCGATAAAAGCAAATATCCAGATTCGAGTCTCAGCCTGGCACAGAGCTTAAATCTGCCGCGAAATTTCAAAAGAGTGCACTCTCCGCAGTGTTCGCTGTAAATAATTGTGACAAACGCCTAACAACTACAGAGAAGAAAAACTAAATTATCCGTCAAAAGAAAACCAAAGTTGATTACGCGTGCTGGATAACAAGAATTGTGTTACGCAACGCACTGCAAAGGCAGATGAAACACGGCTGTGTTCCCTTTTAATGCATCTAATAAAACATTCTCATCGTTGACGCAAAGGGAAGTAATTCATTTCTGTACTTTAAAAACATATTCGCGTGTCTCTGTTATTTCAGTTTCAAAATGTCAGATGAGTTTTAGATACGTGTGCGTTTATTTTATGCAGTTTCTTTCTTTCTCTGTTCCCATATTCTTCAGTTTTACGCAGTAACCTTGCCATATACGTGCCATTTCTTAAAAATAACACTCCATCAGTCTGTATATTGTCTTGTTACACATATGTGTAGACCGAGCGAGGTGGCGCAGTGGTTAGCACATTGGACTCGCATGCGGGAGGACGACGGTTCAATCCCGTCTCCGGCCATCCTGATTTAGGTTTTCCGTGATTTCCCTAAATCGTTTCAGGCAAATGCTGGGATGGTTCGTTTGAAAGGTCAAGGCCAATTTCCTTCCCAATCCTTCCCTAACCCGAGCTTGTGCTCCGTCTCTAATGACCTCGTTGTCGACGGGACGTTAAACACTAACCACCACCACCACACATGTGTAAAAGCACATGTCACATTGATGTCAAAGGAGAGAGAGATCGTTCCGAAAGTGAACTAATTTGGTGTGTGCTACCCTTGCTGGCCGCTCTGCATTACCACTGATGGTCTAAAACTGAGCTCAAATGATTCCTCCGTACCAATTCATATCCCTCAAAATGTTTTAATTTCTGAAACAGACTCTCAGCCCTCATTATTTCAAAGGAACTAGATCAAAAAGAAACGTTACAAAATCCAGTTCAGGATGTTCATGCACGCGCTACATAAACAGCAGAATTCTGAACGAGACGGACGATTCAGAGTTGGAAGAAAAGGTTAATTTTTGGTGCATTTCGTGCACGAATTCAATTAACGGTACAAATATTAAAATTCACCACAACAAGAGTATGAACTTGGGTGTTTAGATACAAATCAGTAAAACAGCTCTCACTTCCACAGTCAGCTCCTACTTCCATACTTCGAAAGATCCACTTTCATAGTTGAAGAAAAAATCAGAGAGATACATTTGTGTGGTAATAAAATACTCGCATGTGAGCATATTGCCATCTGTAAAATCATAGTAGCGAATTTAGCGGCCGAAATTCTTATCAAAATGATTGTCTACACCATGAAAACAAGAATCTCGAAACGCAGTTTTACGCAGAGTGGGCGTCTGTATCGTTGGGGCTGCAGCACCTAGACTAGTTGAGCAATGGTGCGCAACAAAATCTGCCGTGTCCTCGTTGAAGGACCCATAACAGCATCCAAGTTACCTCAGGTGACATCCGTCAATGTGACTGTACTGGGATGTGAATCATGCTACTTCCTAACAGAAGTTCCGTAACATCGGCTAGGTAACTACAAACTGTGTGTTGAATCTATTGTTCGTTTCATTATAGTATGACGATGAACTTAACTTAATTTTTCGTACATGCGATGACAAATTATTTATCCTCCAAACTATTTAGTTCCATACGTTATTGAGAACCCACTACTAAAACCGCTTTGCACTTGCTGAGTATGAAAAACTGCAAAAACTTGTATGATTTTTTCGGGTTGAAGTATCCCACCTGTATGTCGCTGACGCCTTTGTAAAACGTTTTAAATTTAAGGAAATTTAATTTATCACCGCACCGTTTCTAGATATAAAGCCATGTGAATAATGAAATGTAATTTAACATTGGAGCTCGTGATTTGTTTTGAACTTTTTAAGTATAGTTGTTTGGATGGAGTTTGTGGACTATCAGTTTTCCGTTTTCAAATGGTTTAAATGGCTTTGAGCACTATGCGACTTAACTTCTCAGGTCATCAGTAGCGTAGAACTTAGAACTAATTAAACCTAACTAACCTAAGGACATCACACACATCCATGCCCGAGGCAGGATTCGAACCTGCGACCGTAGTGGTCGCTCGGTTCCAGACTGTAGCGCCTAGAATCGCACGGTCACCTCGGCCGGCCTACTGTTTTTGTGAGCTGTCATGAGAATTAGAAACCCAGAAAAGATTATAGGCGCTGGCTGACTATTTTATACGTTACTTCAGTGCTTTAGTAACAAGATAGTGGGTGTATTTTTGTTTTTTCTCTTTGTTGTGCACTTTTTAATATTTTTGTAAATTTTTGTATTGAACAGAAATTTAAGGCTTTGCCTTTTCTTGCACTTTGAGTTTTGGTGACTTATATGAGTGATGAAATGCCATCAAGACAATTGTAAATGAAAAAAGGTTACCTTTACTCAGTACGTCGGCTACAAACCACCTTCATTTCCATCATACACATATGTTAGCTGTTATCCAATTTTTTGAGATGGCATTTTTTATGGCCCCTGGAACAGATATTTATCAGAATAAAAGACACAGTAATATTTCGATTATTAACGCCGCTTTTGCTGGTGTATCCTGAATCTGTCAAATTGTGCCTTTTCTGCACATAATGGGTGCAAAGAACAAGTATCTTCCAGGGCATAGCCTGCTAAAAGCTTCTCGCTTTGTATTTACTACCGCGTCTCTCATGTTGACTACTCAGTCCCCATTTTCTATATATAGAGTACCACAGACACATATTTGTTGGCAAGCTTTGTATGATTTTCATCTCGGCTGTTGCTTATTGGAACTTACACAATTTGATAGTTTCGGTCTTACAAGCCATTTTCAAAATCTGTCTACAAAAAGAAACGGAGTAAGGATACAGCAAGTTTATGTTTGACTTACTGACGTACAAAAAATAGACTGAAGAGCCAAAGAAACTGGTGCACCTGCTTAATATCGTGCAGGGCCCCCGTGAGCATGCAGAAGTGTCAAAACACGACGTGACATGGACTCGAGTAATGTCTGAAGTAGTGCTGGAGGGAACTGCAGGACCGTACATAAATCTACAAGAGTACGAGGGAGTGTAGATCTCTTCTGAACAGCACCTTGCAAAGCATCCCAGATACACTCAACAATGTTCATGTCTGGAGAGTTGGGTGGCCAAATGAAGTGTTTAAACTTAGAAGAGTGTTTCTGGAGCCACCCTTTAGCAATGCACGACGTGGGGGGGTGTCGCATTGACCTGCTGGAATTGCCCAAGTCCTTCCGAATACACAATGGACGTGAGTGGATGCAGGTGATCGCCTGTCACCTGTCAGATTCTTATCTAGAAGTATCAGGGGTCCCATATCACTCCAACTGCTCACGCCTCACACCATTACAGAGCCTCCACCAGCCTTCGGCTCCTGTAGCCTGTATCGATGATGTTTCGTTGAATGATTCGCACGATGATACTTGTTCATGGCCCAGCATTGAAATCTGCACCAATTTGCGGAAGATTTGCACGTTGAGCGATTCTCTTCAATCACCGTTGGTCCCGTTCTTGCAGGATAGTTTTCTGGCCGCAGCGATGTCGGAGGTTTTATGTTTTACCGTATTGCTGATATTCACGGTACACTAGTGAAATATTCGTAAGAGAATATCCCCACGTGATCGCTACCTCGGAGATGCTGTGTCCAGTCGCTCGTGCGCCGAATATAACACCACCTTCAAACTCACGTAAGTCTTGATAACCTGCCATTGAAGCAGCATTAACCTATCTAACAACTGCGCCAGACTCTTGTTGTCTTCTATAGGCATTGCCGACCGCAGTCGCGTAAACTGCCTGTTTACATATCTCTGTATTTAAATACGCATGTCTGTACCAGTTTCTTTGGCGCTTCAGTGTATTTTTTGCTACAAGGCATCCCTTCACACTCTGAATGACCTGCTTAATCACTCTATCCTAATTCCATAAAAAATGTATAACATTATTTGGAGGAGTGAATGAAACGTAACAGTCTACATATCGTTAACTTCGTAACTCTACAGGTTGTAACCATCAGTGAGCGGCTTCATCTGGATAAGGCATACGTGAAGAGCCTCAAGGACTCACTTTTGGGCGTCGGATTGAGCCCATCATCAAGTCGAAAGGCGGATTTATAATATATCACCATGATGTCCCCTGACGGATGCCTAATTATATGTCTGATGTGCTTATTATACACGGCGTTAGGAATGTAGGTACAGATACTGTGATAAATGGTACCTTAATATGTACGAATATCAGTTTTTTCTCTGCTTCTAACAGTCTTCCCTCAAACAGATCGCAGAATTTGCTACCGAATTTTTTTGTGCACGGTTGCAGTTGTGCCATTAACGAGGAGCCACTTCAGTACGTGATCACAAAAGGCCAATGACGGTAAAATTGTCTGCCATGCAACCACAATATTGGCTCCTAACGGCAAAAGTGGGCGGGATTTGAGGTATGGTACGGTGAGCACAGTCTGTGGCTACGAAGCATAGATGAACTGCTTAGTCGACGAGTAACTCACAACAGTGCTGCATTGACACTAAGCAGAGCAGTGGCAACGATAAACAAAGTAAACATTGCATTGTATCTTCATTAATGGCTCGCTCTTGCCTTGAGTTCCGCACTACCAAGACTGCGATTCGGTAACATTTCGTCACAAAGGAAACTAAGGAATTTCTCAGAGTGAGAAACAAGTGGCAGATGAAATATTAACGTTCCTGCAAGATGATGGAATGTGCGGTATCGTACACGGTCGTCTGTGAGGAAAATGTACATGAGGAGTACAATGATGACGATACTGAAACAGGTGTCGAGCCATGCAGATCATCATCCTTGACGGACAGGGAGCCACGAACGTCTCCAGTAAACCGTAGTAAAGGACAATCGTCCTCAAGGAGCGAGTACTTCACATACTTATGTTCTTGGAAAACCATCCGCAGCGTAATAAAAGACTATTATGAACAGATTTCGAATAAGTCGTTGCAGTATAACCGTGTTGTATACAAGTAACTCTGTGGACACTCAGGGAAAGACAAGGCGTTTAAGAAAGCTCTATGCCATTTCCAGGATGTGCACGATAGTGGTCTGCTACGTTATGCACACCAAACTGCGCGCGACATATATTGCAGTGATTTCAAGGGAAGCAGTGGATGGTTGCCTAACTTCAAACAGTACTACAGAATTGGAAGATGTAAGACAACGAAATTTCAAGAAAGTGTCAATTTAACGATGCACAGTAAACGCCAAATGGACCCGAAAGTTTATAGATCAGATAAACTTATCCCATCGTTCAGTAAGGAATTTGTTTCCAACTCCGACCAGTCGGGATTTGAAGAGGAAGCCCATATGTAAGGAACCCTGGAAATTAGAGGTACCAAGAGAGTTGTATCTAGATCGGTTAGCATCAATGCCTAAACGCATTCGTATACAATTATGTTGACTGTTAACCTGGATGACAAATTAACTGGAAAGTTACTAGTTGCGCTGCGAGAAGTAGAATGTGCTCTGCCCCCTACCATTCTTTCTCATGTACGTGATCCTGCAAGGGCTGTAGGAAACATTTTAGTTACAGCAAGTGGCCATAAGAGAACTGGTCAAAATAACTTATTTTTGCTTGATTTCTCGTCTGCGTACAAAAATCGTGCACCTTTAGAGCAAACCATCACCCCTGAAAAGTTCGTGACTTTGCAGTTCATACCACCTGAACCACTGGACATTATTCATCCTCTGGATGTTAGTTTTTTTCCGTGCCTATAAAACATATTATCGCACTATCTACAGCTACGACTTAAAGAGTAGACAGTTTCATGACAAGCTCTAAGACAGACTGTTTCGCATTATGTTCCATGCCATCACATTACATTTTTTCTCATCGCCCTGTAACAGTGATATGATACTACACGCATTCTTTAAGATTGGATACCTAGCTGAATGTCCTGCACGATTTGTAACTCCCAAGGAATTCGCTTTCGATCTCGATGGTGCAAGCCTTTGTGATCACTGTGGTGTGCCATTTTTTATTCGGTGTTTATGATACAAGTTAATGGTTTATTTTGAACATTTCTTGAATGTCGACGATGTCCATTTTGTGAAGTGGAACACTTACACGCCATGGAGGATTGATCTCTGCATGTCCCGGACACTCATTTTCTGGTACGCTCCTGATGCACATGGTGAGTCATTAGCTGCTAATATATTTTCTGTCATAAATGTTAACACAACACTTTCAAAAGAGCCTTGCTAAAGACTGAATTTGCGACCTTGCATTAAAGGGGTTCCTTGTAACTGGACTACGCCTGTCAGTATAGACTAGCCATTCTGTGTCCATACTTCAGTACCTGACCTTCTACTCCGGGGAAAATAATCATTAATGGCGCTCTACCAAGACAACGATTCGGTAGTTTTGGTACAGTAACTCAACGACGTAGTAAATGTTAGAACTACCAGTAGTAATGGTAGCATTGGTAAGGAAAGAAACATAAATGAATGTATGAGAGAGACACAGGGTGCTGACAATCTCTCTTTGTCTTTTGTTTGTTTGTTTTGTACACAGTTAGAACCGCACATCGTTCAGTGTTATTCCACAGTGCATTTTATAAGTAATTAAAATTAGTTATTCGTTAATTTCTTGCACTTTTATACATCCAAAGCAATTAATTTTGCTGTAAGCACGATTCACATGCACAAACATAAAAATATATATAATTATTGTTGCTATTTTGTACACAATGAATGCTCACATCGTTATCAAAGATAAAAGTTTCCTGTTGTTATTGATAAGTGTGAAAACTGTTTATGAATAACAGAAACCTGTTTTATATAAGCTCAACGAAGTACTGAAGCGATGTTTGATATGTTTTGTTTGCCATTTTTTTAAATTTTACGTCATCTTTTTGAGGAAATTACGTAAAAATATCGGTATTTTTTTTTTATTTTTACAACAACATACCTCTGTTTTACATTACAAATCAGCATCTTCCAAATACAATCTGGAAGAAACATTGACAGTTTCAATTTTCCTATAAATTCTGTTTATTTTTAAGTAAAACACAAGAGGATTACTACATAGAGCAAAAATGTTCCATACGTTACACAGCCCTTTGTCTGCCGTCATTGAGTTTCTAGATGATTCACAGGTTCCAGTTTCTAGGGGACTCTAGTGTGGTAAGACACTGATAGCATATGCAAGTAAACATATCGAAATGACGTAACGCCTGTCACATATGCAACACCCCTAACATAAACTAACGAGGTTACGATGTTAACTGCCTAAGGTTACTACGTAAACTACCGCAGATTACACTTACTTACGATAGTCTACAATAGGCTACGATAGTTTTACAACTATTGCCACATGTAAAGTGTTGTATTTGTAAAATTGCAATCTTTGCGTCTGCTTCACATGTGGCAAATACTTTTTGGTGTGTGTGTGTGTGTGTGTGTGTGTGTGTGTGTGTGTGTGTGTGTGTGGTGATTTGTACAATATGGTGAAGTGCAAATCATGTAAATGCTGCCAATATTTTGGAATATTTGAAAAATACGTTCCTGCAACTTCGCAACAAAATCGCACGGAATTCTCAATGGCACGAACACACCAAGAATATTTCGCCACAGTGGAAGCATAAAAATCGAAAACTGGCGATTATGTAAAGTGTATATTGCAAATCCCGTGAACAGCCGTCTGATGATGAACCTGTCAGTTGGAAAGCGGTTAAGGGGCTATTTACTTAAATAAAAAGCAGTATTGATAGTGGCTGGTTACTGTCTTCTTCTTTGCAAGAATCATCCTACATAAACTGTACACAGCCACTGTCTCACCATGTCAGTTTTAGACAAAATTGCGTATTGCCACATGTGTTTGGAGGTACTAACCAAAATAAAAACATGCTACTCGTAAAGCTATAGTAATTAATCTACAAATGAAGTCAATACTGCTGTGATGTTCAGCATACTGTCTTTAGTCACCAATAAATATATCTGCTCCTATACTCCTAGAAACCTGTATATTATAATGACAATATTGGCGTCAGTGTACAAAATCTACGAGTTATCAGAATCTATTTTTGTCGCTTCCCATGGCCGCTGTATAAGACGCGCGTGGCTTGAACAGAGGCCGGCGAGGTGCCTGCCTTCCGCCAACGGCCGCGACTGTCCTTCGGGCGGCAGGAGCGCAGACAGCTGTTTACAAAACAGGCCGCGGGCCGCGTGGGCGTCCCGCAGGGACTGTCGGCGGGTGTGCGTGCCCTAACGAGCGCCGCTGCGCTCCTCCCCGGAGTCCTTTTTTGTTCGGCAGCCCGAGGGCGCCTAAATATTCGCCGACTACGAGAGCGCGCGCTGCAGCAGCCACGCTTGAATTAGCAATGCCGCGTGATCGATTACACGGGCCGCCCCGACCGCTTGCACCCTCCACCTCGTCCGTGTCATATCACACGGCACGACCGCGCCGCACGGCCGGCCGAATCGCGCGCGCGACGCGTATTGCACTGTCCGTGATGGATAGGTTCGGCGTATGTGCGTGCGGGTAAAAACCTTTGTCGATCTCCACCAGAGAGAACTTTATTACAACAGCGAGGGTGGACCGACTCATTTTGTTACGGGAACGCAGGGGCTGTTAAGAGCGAAACTGTCGAACCTTTTGTTTGATAACCAACACTGCAGAACTCCTGACGAACAGCAGTGTGAATGTAGTTCGTGGAAAGTAGCAATATTAGTATTACAGTGTCCAGTCACATTAATGTGACCACCTGTCGAAAAACTGAATAACCACCTTTTTCAACGCGGACAACTCCGAGACGGGTAGGTAGGGAGCCAATAAGGTTCTGGAAGGTAGCGACAGGGATGTGGAGCCATGCAGACTTCAGTGCCGTGGGCAGTTGTACTAGATTTCTCGATTAACGATGCATGGCGCTAACAGGTGATCCCACAGATTTTGAATTGGGTTTAAATTCGGCGAGTCTGGTGGCCAGGGAATACCTAAACACACTCTGTTGCTACATCTAAATCTACATTTATACTCCGCAAGCCACCCAACGGTGTGTGGCGGTGGTCACTTTACGTGCCACTGTCATTACCTTCCTTTTCTGTTCCAGTCGCGTACGATTCGCGGGAAGAACGACTGTCTAAAAGCCTCCGTGCGCACTCGAATCTCGTGATCTCCTCGTGAGGTATAAGTAGGACAAAGCAATATATTCGATACCTCATCCAGAAAAGCACCCTTTTGAAACCTGGCGAGCAAGCTACACCGCGATGCAGAGCGCCTCTCTTGCAAAGTCTGCCACTTGAGTTTGCTAAACATCTCCGTAACGCTATCACGGTTACCAAATAACCCTGGATCTTCTCTATCTCCTCCGTCAACCCGGTCTGGTACGGATCCCACACTGATGAGCAATACTCGAGTGTAGGTCGAACGAGTGTTTTGTAAGCCATCTCCTTTGTTGATGGACTACATTTTCTAAGGACTCTCCCAATGAATCTCAAACTGGTACCCGCCTTACCAACAATTAATTTTATATGATCATTCCACTTCAAATCGCTCCGCACGCATACCTCCAGATATTTTACAGAAGTATCTGCTACCAGTGTTTGTTCCGCTATCATGTAATCATACACTAAAGGGTCCTTCTTTCTATTTATTCGCAATGCATTACATTTGTCTATGTTAAGGGTCAGTTGCCACTCCCTGCACCAAGTGCCTATCCGCTGCAGATCTTCCTGCATTTCGCTACAATTTTATAACGCTCTTCGAACCACGCACGTACACTGCGAACCGTGTCACACTTTTCATTGTCCTGCTGCTAGATATCACCGTGCCGAGGAGGAATAAACTGCACGTAAGGGCGGACATGGTAGCCACAGATAGAAGCATACTTCTATTGATCCATTATGCGTTCCAGAGTGACGAGATCGCCCAGAGAATGTCAGGAATACGAGGTGCCACAATAAATTAATGAGACCGATGTGAAAAAAGAGGTTCCTTAGCGTTTTAGTCAAGTTTAGTGTTGTCTCCTTCAAAGTAGTTCCCTTCTGATTGCACACACTTTTTTCAGCGCTTCTACCATTGATAGTAGCATTTCTCGAACTCATCTTCTGTAATATCCTCCAAGACCCTTGTCACAGCTTTTTGTACATCTTGTGTTGTTTGAAAATTGTGTCCCTTGCCCGCCGTTTTCACTCTTGGAAATAAAAAAAAGTCGCACAGAGCGACATCTGGTGAATAAGGTGGCTGTGGTAGTACTGAAATTTGTTTTGAGGTGAAAAATTGTTGTACTGACAGAGCAGTGTGGGAAGGCGCATTATCGTGATGCAGAATCCAATTATCAGTAATGTTGGTACGGACACGAGGAAGTCTTTTACGAAGTCTTTTTAAAATTTCTTTGTAGTAATATTGGTTAACTGTTTGTCCAGGAGGCACCCACTCTTTATGAACAATTCCCTTGGAATCAAATAAGCGCACAAGCATGCATTTCACTTTAGACTTTGACATGCGAGCTTATTTTGGTCAGGGTAGTCCCTTTGAGGACCACTGCGAACTTCGGCGTTTTGTCTCTGGATCATACTGAGAAAATCAACTTTCATCACCAGTGACTACAACGCGGCTCAACAATTCTGGATTGAATTCCGCTTGCTCTAACAGATCGGCTGCCACAATTTTCCATGTTTCTCACTGTTGTGGTCTGAGATTTTTGGGCACCATTTGTGCACAAAACTTTCTCATACCAAGATCTTCAGTTATTATTAGACGAACCATTTCTCGATTGATGTTCAGTTCTTCTGCAATCATTTTCACGGATAATCTTTTATCAGATCGTACGAGTTCACGCAGCCTGGCCAAGTTGACATCCATCCGTGAGGTTGATGGTCGTCCACTGCGGCCTTCATCTTCAACATTCGTTCTGCCTTCACTAAACATTTTATGTCAACGAAAAAATTGAGCTCTTGACACAACCTCCTCTCCAAAAGCCTTCTGAAGCTTACCGTGTCGTCGCGTTTTCACCCAATTCAACGCAAAAAGAAAAAAAATTGCGTGCCGATTGAAATAGTATGCGGTTCGAATTCAGTGACGAGAGACACAAACACATGTTAGCTTATTACAGCACAACTCACGACTGATCAGTTGCATCGATGTGCCGCTTGGACTAGAAGCAGCTTATAGACCAAGGTCAAAGATATTGTGCCTATGCAAGCCTGCAGGGTTGCCACATCTTGCAAAGAAAGCCAGTCTCCTTACTTTATTGTCGCCCCTCGTACATTCCCCAGACCATAAGGCTGCCTCCTTGTTGCAGGATGTCGCTTTCTGACGTTTCACGCCATACACGTTAACGACCCAGTCTTCGATGGAGCAAAAAACGTGATTCAACTGGAAGTCCTCCTGTCGCCATTCACTCGCTCGTCGCCAGTGAACAGCACTCAGCTTTGGTGCGTGGACCAGGCACCTGCTGCAGAGGCCCGTAAACGGCGAGTTCGCTGAACGGTCGTTGAGAGGACAAGTTAACAGCCTCTTGGTTCATCTGGGCGGTTAGTTCCTCAACAGCTGCACGTCTACAGCACTCTGGAGGAGCTTGGGTTAGCAACTTCTGTTAATCAATGGAACGAAAAGCCAGTCCAATTTGCAAATATTTTATTTTATGGGTCTCGGCCCTAAACTAGTCATCGAATGAAAAATAAAATATTTCCAACTGGGACTGCTTTTTCGTTCTACTGCGTTGCACGTCTCTTTTCCCGTGGACATCGCAGCCATCCTTCACACATGCCATTATGGTCATTGGTACACCACAGTTGTTTTGACTCCGGTTTTGTATAGCGCCAGTTTGCCATGCACAGCACACATTAACCATAGCAGCATGCGAACAGTTTGCAGACTTAAACCGTTTCGGAAATGCTCCTACCCTTGGTCTGAAAGCCAATGATCATGCCCTTTTGGACGTCAGATAAATCCGTCCATTTCCACATTACCACAACGACTACACTGTTTTCTGCGTTCACCCCGACACAGTGTATGTACTCTCCACTGTCAGTGCTGCCACCTTCCGTCCTCGAGTGGTCGTTGACTGTTAACCTCAAACATAGGCGGTTATCACGTTAATGTGACCGGACAATGTATGTATAGAGCGTTCAGCTGTGAGGTCACCACCGTCCATATTAGAATAATTGCAGACTAGTATGGTTAACTTTTGGAAAGTTGTGCACCAGCAGGTAAACCGTGGAACACAGTTCTCAGCCACCCCGCTGCACTCTCTCACTTGTACTCACACTTTCATCAAAGTACGTAAGACTCAAGTAATTTTATTGTTTAATTTTATTGTTAAAATACAAAGGCTGTAACTAACAACAGCTAAAATAATGTAACATGTAACAGTCCGTGATTGATTAATGGTCAAATAGAAGAAAAACTTGTCACCCTGGAAACATATTAAATTCTTCTACCTAGGAAACCACGCAGAAGAAAGGCACGCTTGTTTGTGGGTTAGTATTCATAGTAACATTTTCATAAGACATTAAACAGCAAATCTGGGCGGAAACTGCAGCCGGTCACATTAGAATGTTTTGGAATGATCTGTTTGCTGATTTTTCGTTTGTTTCAAATGTTTTAAATGGCTCCAAGCACTATGGGACTTAACATCTGAGGTAATCAATCCCCTAGACTTAGAACTACTTAAACCTAACTAAACTAAGGACATCACACACAGTCATTCCCGAGGCAGGATTCGAACCTGCAACCGTAGCAGCAGCGCGGTTCCGAACTGAAGCACCTAGAACCGCTCGGTCGCAACAGCCGGCTCGATTGTGTCACTCACTCCTATTTCGTAATCAGATGAACAGCAACTTGAATGCGTAGACTGAAGGTGAGATGCTGGTGAAAATAATTACCTGTGAGATGGAAACTGCCAATAAAGGAATGCTTTAAAAGATTAAGCCTCGTTATTATTTTGTTGTTAATATTCGCACTGCGTATCATTATTTTCATTCTTTTCGTGTGCTCATTGACTCTTCTTAAGCTTGTCTAGTGCTTACACAAGAGTCAATGGGCGCATGAGGGAACAGGAAACACAATGACTCATGATGCCTGATAGGAATTCGTGAAATGTGTTTGGTCGAAGCTAAAATAACCATTTAGTTGCAAAAGGCAGAATTATTTTTGGTCTCCACACGATACACATAATTCTAATTTTGATTACTTACTCGCCATAGGGGATAAGCTATTGCGTAAGCATCAAAATTACAAAGATCATCAATTTTGTTAGCCAGTATCATAATTGGTAAACATAATTTTGTGACAGGTTTATTCAAATTTCCAAATACACTGATGAGCCGAAACATTATGACCACTGATCAAAAGGATTTCGGGTTTGCAGCCGATCGTCGTAAACTTCATTGCGCGATATTTCGGCTGGACAACTGCCAGCCATCTTCAGGTGAGCCGAACAAGGACTGCAAACCCGAAATCTTTTTGACCAGTTGATTCGCCGGGAAATTTTCTAATTTTACATTATGACCACTGCCCTCAGCGACTCTGGATTGCGAGCTCGTGACGCGGTAACAGAAGTATGTAAGCGGAGCAGACATTGTCGAGGGATCGCCATAGGGAAAATATGGGCTGCCAATGAGGAAATCCGATAAGGTAAGCGATTTTGACAAATGTAGATTATTATTACGCAGAGCCTGTGAATGAGTATCTCGAAGACGGCGAAGCTCGTCGAATGTTCACGTGCTACTGTCGTAAGCATCTACGGAAAGATGTAGAGGGACGTCCACAACTCTTCACAGGACGTGGGGTTTAGAGGATTCTCTGTTTTGCAAAGTAGGATAGATGGTGATCTGTGGCATCTCTGCCGAAAGAGCACAATGCTGGTGCATGCACAAGTCTACAGGAGCACATCTTTCATCGTTGACACAACGACATCGTCAATTATGAATGCAGTGGCCACGGTACCATCGGGACTCGACCGTCGATCAATGGAAACGCGTCGACTCTACTGGTGAATCGCGTTTTTTGTTACACTAAATCGATGGTCGTCTGCACAAACGCTGTCAGCGTGGTGAACGGCAGCTAGTTACGTGCAAAGCGCCACGAACGGAGGCAGGCGGAAGCATTGTTATGCTATGAGATACATTCTCCTTCGCTTCATGAGACCTGTTGTAGCAATAGAAGCGCTGACAGTTATGAACCACCTGCACCCCTTCATGCTTGATGACTTCCCCGGCGGTGATGCCATTTTGCAGCAGTATAATTGTCCGTATCTCGGAGCCAGAAACGTGCTACAATGGTTTGAAGAGCATTATAGTGAACTCACGTTGATGTTTCGGTGGCTAAATTCGCCTGATGTAAATCGTGTGTCGCTGTGGGGTGTCATCACCGCGACCGGAAATCAGCGGCCCACTATTTACACGAATTACATGACCTGTGCGTAGACATGTAATGCCATATACCTCCAGAAACATACTAACAAACTGTCGAATCCCTGATACGCAGAATCAGAGGTGTATTTCGTTTCAAAGAAAGACAAACAAGCTATTAAGTAGTTGGCCATAATGTTTTGGCTCATTAGTGCTTGCACAAGATGCAAAAGCTGTTATTAGCAGTTACCCTAAGTAGTCGGTGCCACACGTTTCGTAGAAATCGACAAGTGCTAGTATCGCGCGATGAGAAATTTATTACAACTGCTGGCGTGATGCGGCCGAAGAAAGGTCATGAAGGATTTGTATGAGCGCCCATGATGACTTACTACTGAATGTATGGAACGGAATTCAGTCGTTTAAGCTCTGCAGATCTGCCACAATGCGAATGTCTGATTTAGGTTTTGTAATAAAATTAACGATAAATTCCATGTGATCGTAAAATACTATCGTCACATTACGAGATTGTTGGGATGGTTGGCATCGCATATGAACTACAATATAACAGACTGAAAAATGGTTCAAATGGCTCTAAGCACTATGGGACTTAACATCTGAGGTCACCAGTCCCCTAGACTTAGAACTACTTAAACCTAACTAACCTAAGAACATAACACACATCCATGCCCGAGGCAGGATTCGAACCAGGGACCGTAGTAGTCGCGCGGTTCCGAACTGAAGCGCCTAGAACCACTCGGCCACAAAGGATGGCTAACAAACTGAATGAAATGCTGTAAATGTAAAGGGTGAAGGCGCTATGGTCGTTGATATCAGTCCGAAACCTTTAAATAAAGGACATTTCAAACGTGTTTTCAGAAATATTCGTTGAATTTGAACGAATTGAAGTTGAAGGTTAATTCGAAGGATTTCAGATTATACGCTGTAGATGAAATTCCAGAGATGAAATTGTTCTAAAAGGAAGTGCTGTAAACGAACTAGAAACAAATTTATATTCCCGGAGGAATAACAAAAAAATTGAATCTCACTCCTTGAATTCATTTCGCTAACGATAATAATTACATGTTCATTCTTGCACGATCAACTTGGACGTATTCCTGTCTCTCCTGGTTACTCCTAGCTTGTAACTCACTTGCTGAGAAGCCCTTAGATTTGAGTGGTTACTGTATGAAAAGTCCTCATCTCACTGTTATAAGTCAGAGCTATTAATGCACACTGACCGTAAAATCTCGATTTCCAAATACATTAGAAGCCGCTGTCTAGTTTTCAAAATCACTGCAGGTTATTTTCACCCTTCGGCTTATTTTATTTGCTGTTCATCCAATCGTTATCTTCAGCTCTCTTAAATATAGAAGAACACATAATAATTCAACAGAGAATAACAATAATGGAAATTCCTCGCTGGAGCAATACCTAAACTAAAAGAAAGTCACCCACTCACTTGTAGTGCATCGTTGCGTGGAACACAGAAACACACAACAGAAAATAGCATTCACTCTAGCTTTTGAGACCTATCTCTTCTTCCACCAATAGGACACACTTTCGCACATACGCAACCACAGAGACAAATAAACGCACATTCCCGTACCCATGACAAGACCCTTTTCGTCTTGCGGCAACCACAGGAGTTTTACGAAATTCTACGACTTCATTATTTATTAGTACAGTTTTATTTTTTCTTTCCTTTGAGTTTCTTGTACATTTGGAAACAAAGTAAGCAAGGAGAGAGAGCTCAACAACGAATTGCCGTCAGGATCAGTTCTCTCACCATTCTTGTCCAACTTGTACTTACCTAAGCTTCCTGACATTTCGTCCAGGAAATTCTGTTATGGTGGTCACCTGGATTTTGCCGTCCAACAAATGGAACTGAAGTAGACAGAAGAGATACGACTTAAGACTTATCTATGCTGGAGATTTATTTCATAGACTGGAGACTCCAACCCAGTGTAAACAACGAAGCATTGTTTTTCTCCCTTTTGAATAATCATCTGGCGAACGCGGAACAACGGTAAGTTCCAGCGGCAGAGTTCTTCATCGTAAATGGAACCCAAAGTATCTAGACGTCATAACAATGACCTTTAAACACAGCATCTGAACCTACCATAATTTTAAGACTCGAAAGCACATCCTCCATAAGCTGCGGATCCTCAGTAACCCCCCATGCCTTCTTCAACTTTAACAGATATTATGCAACTGCTCTTACGAGGGAATTCAACAAGATCTCTAAGGGATCCCAGTCTATCCACGCATAGGGGCCGGCCACTTTTAAATCTTAAAAGGCTGCAAACACAACCTACTCTGCGCGTGGTGTGTCTGACATGATTGTCAGAGGTTGAAAACTTCTTAAAGAAAGGAAAGGTCCACGAGAATCAGTAACAGATGTGTTCTTGCGTACCATCTACTCAGCTGCTAATTTCTCAAGTGGCTCTCATCAACAACACATGAACGTGAATACCCTGAATCGAATCCAAACAGGCCATGGCAGGTGCAAAGATGTACACCAGAAGTGGAACAAGCTTTACAGTCCAGATTGCGGAGGTTCACGTCATACTATACGCCGCACTGTTAGCAAGTGCCACATTCGAGCATATTACGGTAGTCAGGAAGATTACCTGCTAGCGACAAAAAAGGCTGTGCGCTGAAGTGAAAAACTAGACATACAGTTACGAAACACATGTAACCTCGTCAAGTTCGTTGTTTCTCATTTGTGTAAATACACTCCTGGAAATGGAAAAAAGAACACATTGACACCGGTGTGTCAGACCCACCATACTTGCTCCGGACACTGCGAGAGGGCTGTACAACAATGATCACACGCACGGCACAGCGGACACACCAGGAACCGCGGTGTTGGCCGTTGAATGGCGCTAGCTGCGCAGCATTTGTGCACCGCCGCCGTCAGTGTTAGCCAATTTGCCGTGGCATACGGAGCTCCATCGCAGTCTTTAACACTGGTAGCATGCCGCGACAGCGTGGACGTGAACCGTATGTGCAGTTGACGGACTTTGAGCGAGGGCGTATAGTGGGCATGCGGGAGGCCGGGTGAACGTACCGCCGAATTGCTCAACATGTGGGGCGTGAGGTCTCCACAGTACATCGATGTTGTCGCCAGTGGTCGGCGGAAGGTGCACGTGCCCGTCGACCTGGGACCGGACCGCAGCGACGCACGGATGCACGCCAAGACCGTAGGATCCTACGCAGTCCCGTCGGGGACCGCACCGCCACTTCCCAGCAAATTAGGGACAATGTTGCTCCTGGGGTATCGGCGAGGACCATTCGCAACCGTCTCCATGAAGCTGGGCTACGGTCTCGCACACCGTTAGGCCGTCTTCCGCTCACGCCCCAACATCGTGCAGCCCGCCTCCAGTGGTGTCGCGACAGGCGTGAATGGAAGGACGAATGGAGACGTGTCGTCTTCAGCGATGAGAGTCGCTTCTGCCTTGGTGCCAATGCTGGTCGTATGCGTGTTTGGCGCCGTGCAGGTGAGCGCCACAATCAGGACTGCATACGACCGAGGCACACAAGGCCAACACCCGGTATCATGGTGTGGGGAGCGATCTCCTACACTGGCCGTACACCTCTGGTGATCGTCGAGGGAACACAGAATAGTGCACGGTACATCCAAACCGTCATCGAACCCATCGTTCTACCATTCCTAGACCGGCAAGGGAACTTGCTGTTCCAACAGGACAATGCACGTCCGCATGTATCCCGTGTCACCCAACGTGCTCTAGAAGGTGTAAGTCAACTACCCTGGCCAGCAAGATCTCCGGATCTGTCCCCCATTGAGCATGTTTGGGACTGGATGAAGCGTCGTCTCACGCGGTCTGCACGTCCAGCTCGAACGCTGGTCCAACTGAGGCGCCAGGTGGAAAAGGCATGGCAAGCCGTTCCACAGGACTACATCCAGCATCTCTACGATCGTCTCAATGGGAGAATAGCAGCCTGCATTGCTGCGAAAGGTGGATATACACTGTACTAGTGCCGACATTGTGCATGCTCTGTTGCCTGTGTCTATGTGCCTGTGGTTCTGTCAGTGTGATCATGTGATGTATCTGACCCCAGGAATGTGTCAATAAAGTTTCCCCTTCCTGGGACAATGAATTCACTGTGTTCTTGTTTCAATTTCCAGGAGTGTATTTATGTACCTGTTGACAATTGTGTATTTGAGCCATAACCGTATTAATAAAGTGTACATAATTTAAGCATTACTGTTAGTTGATTTTCGCCACCTCCGTAGAAGAGTGGACAGGGCGGTTTACTGCCATGCGGAGGATACAAGTTGACTCTCTGGTACTGACAGAGATTCTTCCTTGGTCGAAGCACTGGAACGCGGCCTACTAAGTTAGCATTGTGGTGCCAACTGAGGAGCTACTTGAATGAGAAGTAGCGGTTCCACGGTCTGGAAAACCGACAGCGGCTGGGAAATCGTTGTCCTGACCCTATGCCCCAGCATGTTTTAAATTTTTTCGTCATTCTTTTTTACTTGTTTGATGCGACCCTCTCCCCTCCTCTTCATACCATACTAGCATTTGCACCATACGTATTTGATGGATGTATTCAGCTCTCTGTCTTCCCCTAAAATTCCCTCTAGTACCGTGGAGTTTCTTCCCTCACATCTTTAACACATGTGGTATCACCTTGCCACTTCTTGTCAGTATTTCCCATATGTTCCTTTCCTCAGCTTTTCTGCAGAGAACCTCCTCATTCTTTGCATTATCAGTCCACCTATTTTTTAACATTTCTCTGTAGCATCACATATTAATTACTTCGCTTCTCTTGTGTTACGGTTTTCCCACCACCATCCTTCGCTGCCGTACAATCCTGTGCTGCAAACGTACATCCTCAGAAACTTCATCCTCAAATTAAGGCCTGTATTTGATACCAGTAGACTTCTTTTTGCCCAGAATGCCTTCTTTGCCGGTGTTACTCTGCTTTTTATATCCTCCTTGCTCCGTCCGCAACGTGTTATTTTGCTTCCAAGGTAGCAGATTTCCTAAACTTCACTTACTTCGTGATCACCAATTTTAGTGTCTAATTTTCACAATTCTCATTTCTGCTACTTTTCATTACTTTTGTCTTGTTCTGGTTTACTCTCAATAAATATTCTGCACTTATTAGATAGTTCATTCCATTCAAAAGGTGCTGCAGCTCTTCTTCACGTTCACTGATGACAGCAATTTCACCCGCGAAACATATCATTTCTATCCTTTTACACTGAATTTCAATCCAACTCTTGAACCTTTCTTGTATTTCCGTCCTTAGTTCTTCGATATATGGATTGAACACGAATGGCGAAAAACTGCATCCCTGTCTTACGCACTTTTTAATCCGAGCGTTTCGTTCTTGGTCTTCCAATCTTCTTGTACGTTCTTGGCTGCTGTTCATATTGTATATTACCGGTCACTATAGCTTACTCCTATTTTTGTCAAAATTTCGATCATCTTGCACCATTTGTACACTGTCGAATACTTTTTTTTTCATGTCGACACATCCTATGAATGTACAGTGATTTTTCTTCAATCTTGATTCTATTATCAAGGGCAACATCAGAACTGCCTTCTTTTCTAAAGTTAAACTGATCGTCATCTAACAGGTCTTCAAGTTTCTTTTCAATTCTTCTTTTTATTATTCTTGTCAGCAGATTCGACGGATAAGCCGATAAGCTGATTGTTCGATAGTTCTCGCACTTAACTGCCCTTTCCATCTTCGATGATGGATGATGTTTTTCTGAGAGCCTGATGGTATAAGCCTGTCTCCTAGAATCTACGCACCAACTTGAACAGTCGTTTTCCCACTCCGCATTCGATGACTCCGTATGGCTTAGGACGACAAGGCAGCAGGAAGGCATCGCACGGTCCTCTGGACCCGATAGCTGAGTTTAGTTTAGTTTTTAAAAGTGATTGTCAGGTCTGCTTTCAGAATTGTTCTGTTAGATTCTTCTATTAGTGGTTGTTTATTAGCACACGAGGCAAATAAAACTCATCTTCTGTTAAGAGGGCTGGGAATAGTATTCCTGAATAAGTAAATGAAGTAAATTTGATTTTGTACTGAGTTTCAGAAAGGCACAGTCCAAGTGTAATCAAAGCCATAATCGAGTTTAGCATTTTTTTTAAATACGTGAGTTCACTGTAGTTACCTGTCTCAAACACGCGGCATAAGATTGAAGTAAATGATAAATTTACTTCAAGCTGCTGCAAGGTGAGCACATACCAGTTCTCTCCAATCTAGACTTCAAGCAACTAGACCTTGAGAAATTAAAAAGCAACTTATTGTGGCTTCAGGTGGGACCAAAATTCGCATATTCGGCTTAATGATTATCAAGACTGTAGGAATAATAATATACAGTTCTATGCTGAAGGATGGCACTTAAAAAGTTGAGTACGACTTAATAAGTAGATACGAATAGGGAGTACAAGATTTACTCGTGGAAAGCAACTAGTGCAACTGGGTCAGGGAATTCAAAGCTATGGCAGTCACACCCAAAAGAAGGATATCTAGCCAAACAGAGGCCAAAGCGCGAAATTAGGAAACTGGTAGATAATTCATCGATTTGGATAAGCTATTGAATTTATCAAAATGAGAAAGCATAGGCAGTTTACAATACCGTAATATATCTTGTTGATCTGTATATATCTCAGACTTGTAGTACAAGAAGGTGAGAACTGAAATGGCTTTTTACATTTGAGAGGCATGTCTTTAGAGAAATCTTTGATATAAGAAGAGACAGCGAATCTGTTAAGGGGAAAGATGTCCAAAATAAAGAGGTTAAGTACATTTAAGAGATGGTTATGTGATTGTAATGCATGACGAGCTATGACCAAATGTTCCTAAAGGACATGGTAGTGCAAGAGGGAAGAAGACCTTTAGGAAGACTCGGGACGATGTTCATATAAAGGTTAACAGAAGACGTCCTACTTCCTCTCAGAGAAATGCAAGAAAATGATAAATTAAAATTCGACGTTCAGGCGATTATGAAGGAAAACAACCTCGGAATAGACAAGGACAGAGGATTTTTCAAAATTAGCCACCTTGATATTCAACTTAAGGTAATTAAATCCAAATCTGATTAATGGTTCAAAATGGCTCTGAGCACTATGGGACTTAACATCTATGGTCATCAGTCCCCTAGAACTTAGAACTACTTAAACCTAACTAACCTAAGGACAACACACAACACCCAGCCATCACGAGGCAGAGAAAATCCCTGACCTCGCCGGGAATCGAACCCGGGACAAATCTGATTAGGTCGAAGAAGATTTGGAGGTCTTCCGTCTTGAAAGCGATTCCAGTGTCTTAACGGCATGAACATTCACCCACTAGGAGAACTAACTGCGTATCATATAGAACGGAAATGAACGGGGAGCGTTAGTAGTGTCATAAAATAGTCTATTAACCCTGCAACAGAAGAACTAGGAGAAGAGAGGAATAAATCATTTCACAGTAGACTTTTTAGGCCCAGAAACAGTTCAAAGAAGAGTGAACGTAGCAAATGACGCCGCAATGTTTTGAAAATATTTGAAATCATAGAGCCAGATAAAAGCTTCGGAATATTTCTGAAAATAAAATAATCCAAATAAAATAAGAAAAGAACGGGAAGGACTTGCTTTATCACTCTAAACAGATATCTTGATTTGTCTCTAGTGCTAGAGAACAAGCAGGAATTTATATCGATGTTTAAGTCGCTTTTACTGACACTAAAAACGTATACAAGAGTAGCTACCATATGCCAGATGCACGAATTTGACTTATGGATAAACAAATGGAAGACAAAGATAATGAAATTCAGTAGAAACTATTACTGTAACACGCTAATAAAACTATAAACGCATGCAGGTAAACGTTAAAGAATATTATTGTTAAGAAAGTAAATTTTCATGAGAAAATTAAAGGAAGGAAAACATAAAGAAGCTAATTTAAAGAGTTAAAATAGTCTTTCTTACTCAAATCTTCTTATTCCTCTTGCTGACACTGCCTTAGGGTAGAAATTTCTAAAAAATTAAATATTTGACACCGTTCGCAGAGTACGCAGTCGTAAGCAGCAATGTTGCACTTTTAACCGTCCTGTAGTTTCTCGACGCTTGGTACGAAGACTACTTAGTAAAATCAGATCGAATGCCACTAGCGTAAATAGATACTACGTCCTTAAATTATTTGACTACATCACCGACGACTAATCACTTGAGTCAGTCACAGCCACTACATTTGTAGATGTACCTATGCGGAGGACTATACAGTGGAAGACATATAAATTTAGTTGTTTGAGAGCCAGATTGTAGTGGATTCATTTAAGGACTGTTAAAGAAGCATAGAGTGCTCAGTCCTAGGCTGTTCCAGTCCAATCGGTGAACACTACTTCTTTTCCGTGTAGACACTGCGACTCACTGCTAATATGACTGGAACCCTACTGTCTCTCGCTGGAATTCTACACGAGCTGGAACTTCGACTGTGTCTCTCTGGAATTCTGCATTAACTTTGTCGGGTAAGATGCGGAGCACGGCTTGCATCGAAGTGTACAGTAATACGAAGCTACGGACTATTTTCTCCGCGTCATTCATGACATGAGACACAGTTCCCGCTTTTTTAGTAACCCATGTAGAACATCGCTAAAATTTTCTAGTGGGCTCGCTCCGCCTAGCGAGAAGGCTACCCGGGTAACTTGTAATGTTGCATGGAGGTCTAGCTTGCAGGAGTTGCGACTCGCGGTCACAACAATAATACCAAGAAGATTTTGTCTCCAATAACAGCGGCAACGAAGGCCTACAGATTTAGACTAAAGAAGTATAATACATCCACGAAGAGGCTCCCCTACAAAATACTCACTTATATTTGAGTGTTGTTCGTCAGTATGAAACTCTTGTCAAATCGGATTCACACAAGAGAGAAAATTCAGAGAAGAGCTTCACGATTCGTCACAAGTGGCCTGGCTAACATGTGAGCTTATTTTTGCTGTCCGGTTGTGAAAACAACTTTTCCTCAGAAAAAGGTAGAGGTATCAAGTTGAAATTTACGTCAAATACTGTTTTTCGTTGTCGTGAGATCTCAAGAAATTTTTCAATCACAGCCTCCCTCCTCTTAATGAGGAAATATTTTATCGACGTCAACCTACATAGGAAGAAATGATCATTCTGATAAAATAAGAAAAACCACAACTCGTACATAAAGATTTAAGTGTTCTTTTTACTCAAGCGCTCTTAAGGTAGTGGAACGGTAGACAAATAGTCTGATAGTGGTTCGAAGAACCAGCTGCAATGCACTTAAGTGTGAATTGCAGAGCAGTCATGTATATGTAGATGTCCAGAGTCCTTTGGCGGTGTAATATATTTAAGCTCTCAGTGTAATGAAAAATAAAAAGATATGGCTATTTATGTCTTATATACTGATACTCTCGAAGTCTCTCATCAAAACCTATGGTTTTTTTTAAATAAAAATTTAAGTTATTAACTCCTCTGCAGCACCTCTTACGAACAGAAGGAGGTTTTAAGAAGATACTCTTTCAGTTTGTTTTCAAATTTAACTTTGTAGTCTATCAGACGTTTTATACCGGTCGGTAGACGATCATAAATTTTGGTGGCAGCATTGTGTACGCCTTTTTGTGTTAAATATAACCTCAACGTTCAGTAATGAATGTCTTTTTTTTTATCTGGTGTGGTAATTATGCACATTATTGTTCTCTTTGAATTGCACTGGATTGTCTACAACAAATTGCGTAAGGGAATAAATATGCTGTGAAGCAGCTGCCCAAATACGTAACTACCTAAACAGACATGATCAAGATGACATCGGAAGAGTACCATATATTATTCTTAGTGAGCGGTTTCGAACAATGAATGTTTTTTATTAAAGGTGAGTTACCGAGAACATTACTGAATGAAAATACGCGAAATATGTCAACTTACTGATTTGTTTCTCACTAAGATTTGCAACAGTTCAATGCATGAAGTTGTTTTAGGTTTTTCAAAAGTTTTTTCCGGTTTAAATATTCATCAGTATGGACAACTAAATATTTTGAAGTTTCCACCCTAATTAGTATTTCGCCACCACTCGTTACGTTTTTCACTGGTGTAATGTAAATAAACTGTAGCCTAATCGAAAGAGCCGTTGGTGCATCTGCTTCAACTGATTTAGGAAATTCAAGTCTAATCAGAAAGCGGTACTATCAGGTACGTATCTAAAGTACTGCCTTGAACACAACACCATATCGCACAGTAGTTGTAGAAAGGCTTCTTCTAGCTCGTAATTTTAATTGATGACTCAAATGGTTCAAATGGCTCTGAGCACTATGGGACTTAACTTCTGAGGTCATCAGTCCCCTAGAACTTAGAACTACTTAAACCTAACTAATTTAAGGACATCACACACATCCATGCCCGAGGCAGGATTCGAACCTGCGTCCGTAGCGGTCGCGCGGTTCCAGACTGTAGCGCCTAGAACCGCTCGGCCACTCTGGCCGGCTTTTAATTGATATCGGACAATGCGGAACCCGTGCATTTTCGTCTCAAATGCTTAGTATTTTTTTAACATTGAATCCCCATAAATAGAATGTTTGCAACCGTATATCTCGTAAAATGTGTTTCACTAATCGCTTTCTTAGTGCGAGAGATCAAGTGTGTTTGTTAAACTATGATACTAGTGATCATTCAGTCACATCTGGAGCCACTCAGGTTCTCGTAAACACCTCTAACTACATCCACTAGGGCATTTTTTTCTTTTTGCTTTATTGAGGTTCGATTCCCCCCCCCGAATGGGACGGGATGCCTACAGAATTCTTTTTTAAAAGATGAATATAATAAATAATAAAAACAGCCGATAAAATCGGTTACTTAAATGGTAAAATGGCGGAAAATTGTGGAACTTAAAACGTAAAACAAAGGGTTGATATTGCTAATAAACTACACAGGACGCAGAGAGGTAACATAATAGACAGACAATTAAAAAACACAGCGACAGTCTGGTTTCTGTTCTCAAGAGATATAAAATTCACACCCAGCGACAGCATGATTTCCGTTCGCAACACTTTGGAAAGACGCACAACACTGAACACGCATTTGAACACTGCGCTACAAAGTTGGCACAGATATGACATACCACAGCCGAGTGCAGACGGGGGTCGCTATGGCGTTTTTCTGCATTTTGCACTTGATCCAGCACGGCTTTACCTTCCAAGAACACCTAAGACACGTAAAACTCAATCTGATTCCTTGTTCACTTAACGAACGAAGTTGACTATTTCGTATGACACAAACATAGAGTAATTGTGTGGTCTATAGCTTCGTAAATAGGGTTTCTAAGCTACTAGATTCTAACATCAGCATTGATATCGTACTAGCAACGCCATCGCTCGGCCATCCCGGGAACTAATCATACGTCTCCCTGGAAAGGGTACGGTTGGAATATTCATTGATTTCCTTTAAGGAAACAGCCCAGTTTTGCGGTGGAGCAAGTTATGTAATCCGTAAACCATACAGGCAGATGAACAATTAAATTTGAGAGGCGAAATTCTGCAAGTAACGAACAGTACACTGTCAGCTGCAAAATTGAAGTGCGTTTGATGTTCTGATATTATTCTTTGTGCTCCAGTATCAGTGCCGAATTGATCTGTCATTTTCACATCAGTTCGACGAACAGACACGGTCTCAACTTTCGCCGCATAATTGACAGTGGCTAATTTCTGCTGTCAGTTTTTTCGCGAGTCCGTCCTAACAAATAACTTTTATTTATATTAAAAAATGGTCAATTACGTGCAACCGTGTACTTCATTTATTTGTTCTGCGTGTCGAGTTTGAAATTTTCTCTACGTATGATTTTATATATTTACAACAATGCGTAAAAAAATTACAGTACAAATGCTTTAATTACCTAAATTTGAGGTACGTCAATCCACTGGTAAAGAAAAGAGAAGTAATTTGCAGTATTGACCAACAAATCCGGCCCCTCCACCACCCCAATTTAATTAATTTACGTATTAACGAAAGAAATATTCACAGATACGTTTCCATGCAAGTGAACTGAACTGTAAATAAACAGAACAATGCCAGTAGAGCCAGAAACTTGTACTATATTCTCTGTAACGACACCAACAAAAGAAAAAGTCTCGATACTTTTCATGTAAAATTCTCTGCGAAATTTAGTAGAATAGCTATCAAAATTTTGCAGCTTACGATGAGATTGTGTGCAACCTAGCACTGTAAAGTGGTTGCTCGTAATAGTAAAGACAACTGCTCTAACCACGCTGAGAGCGTACCTTTCTTCCACCGTTATCAGTCTAGTCCGTTAACAAGGCTTACAATGAATCTAATTCTATCAGAACTTGTACTCAGTTACTGAATTTCATGATAGCAACTAAATTCAAGCAACATGAAAATTTGTTATCAAACGTAAATTATGTAATCATGTTTGCGAAACTTTCATTAATTTTCCTAGTTATCTGGCACAGTTTTTCCGTAAATATGTTTCATTTAAATTTCGATATAGTTTTAAAACTTTGATCTTACACATTGAAAATTAGTCGAAAAATAATGAATAGAAAATACTCTGAAAACAATTATATTTCATTTTGCTATTTCTATCGTTCAGTTTTGAATGCAGATATGTGTATGCATATGAATATATCCCTGTTTATGTTTTTTAGTTCGTTATCCATATGTAATTGATATCACAACATAACAGGTAGTTTCTAATTTTTATAGTTACAAATTTTTGTGACCTTTGTTATTCTTCACGGAAATAGATATCGTACTTAAACACAATACAAAAATATGTCAAAACAAGTTTGTTAAACAGACTAGGAACCAGAAGTTATACAGGTATAGTTCATTTCATTCATGACAGGTACTAGAATATTCTGGAAAGATTTAATTGTCTTGTATTATACCTTTTTGGGGCCAATTGCGTCAGATCGTATTCAGTCTGGCATTAGTTTTTAAACTGATTTCATTCATTTTCTTTTTTTGCATGGGACTATCTTTGGAATTGTGAAATAGACAAACAAAAGGTATGTAAACGTTATGTGAGATATTTACTTGTGACAACTAACAATTACGTTTGAAATGTTACGTGTAATGATGAATAAATCAAGATTTATAGCTTCAGAAATTTAACACGCGTCCTGAGTTACTGGTGAACCCTGAATCTGGAGATAACGCACCACTTTTTTCCAGGCTAAGTACTGAAGCCACACAAAAACTAAGTAAATTTTACACAGTTATATAAAGATGTGTGTATGTCGCATTTTGTCCTGAACCTACAAATATATTGCTGTAAAACAGTTTTAGTTCAGTAGCAATATTATTTGCCTATAATAAGGGAAGTGAGTCATAACATGCACGCTAAAACTGAACGACTTCCAAATTAGAATAATTCTGTATATCTTCCGTATTTCCAACAAGTTCGCTGAATCCCGTTGCAACCTCGAGGTCAAATACAATCCGCAGAAGCGATAGATCAGAAAAAGTGACACTTTTTTCTCATGAAAATTTATTAATATTTTACCTAAACTCGCCAAACGAAGTAATAGTAGCCCCCTTAAAATAGAACACCGCTTGGGAGCATTATAGGCCGAGTAGAGCTGGTACGTGACTTTCAACCGCGGATGTCAATCATAGGCGTGATGTATCGTGTATCTCCCAGTCGTTTGCGTTGAATTAGGAAAGTAAGAATGGTCGAAGAGGAGACGTGGCAGAAAGTGAGAAAGGAGCTATCGCCTTTGGATGTGCTCGTAAGGACACCGTGCATTAAGTTGCCCGATTTCTCGGTGTATCAAAGAGGACTGTGCAGTGCGCCCACAATAAATGGTACGCCGCAGGCAGGCATGTAACACGGCGTAACAAAAATGATCGTAAGAAATGTCTGCTGACAGGAACCGGAGACCAGTCTTACGCCTTGTCAAAGATAATCGGTTTCAATCCCGACACGAATTTCTGCTGTCAGTGACTGCAGGTCCATCTTCAACCGAGAGAATATTGCGACGAGAACTGCTTGCAGTGGACATTTGAGGTCTGATACTTTCAGAAGGCATTGGTCACCGCATCACATGAAGATAAACGTTTTCAGTGAGCCAAACAACACAAAACCTTAACTGATCACATCTAGTGTGGTCCGAAGAGTCGCGATTTTGCCTATTTTTAAACAGTGCACTAATCTATCTGATGTGAAGATCATATGTAAAATAGTAAACATGCAACACCTCAATAGTTACGCTAACGCAATCACAAGTAATTTCGCCCGCAGTGACGTGTAGAGAACATCACACTAAGCACCGGGTGGTTATGATTAAGCTGACGGTGTTCCGAGTGCTGTAGTGCAGGCTGTATACATCGCATAGGTACACTACATAATAAAAGTATCCGAACACTTGGCCGAAAATGACTTACAAGTTCGTGGCGCCCTCTATCGCTAATGCTGGAATTCAGTATGGTGTTGGCCCACCCTTAGCTTTGATGACAGCTTCCACTCTCGCAGGCATACATTCAGTCAGGTGGTGGAAGGTTTCTTGAGGAATGGCAACCCATTCTTCACGGAGTGCTGCACTGAGGAGAGGTATCGATATCGGTCGGTGAGACCTGGCACGAAGTCGGAGTTCCAAAATATCCCAAAGGTGTTCTATGGGATTCAGGTCAGGACCCTGTGGAGACCAGTCCATTACAGGGATGTTATTGTCGTGTAACCACACCGTCACAGGATGTGCATTATCGACAGGTGTTCGATCGTGTTGAAAGAGGCAATCGCCATCCCCGAATAGCTCTTCAACAGTGGGAAGCAAGAAGGTGCTTAAAGTCTGTGCAGTGATAGTGACACGCAAAACATCAAGGGGTGCAAGACCCCTCCATGAAAAACACGACCACACCACTACACCACTGCCTCCGAATTTTACTGTTGGCAGTACACACGCTGGTAGCTGACGTTCACCGGGCATTCGCCATACCCACACCCTGCCGCCTGGACGCCACATGGTGTCCCATAATTCGTCGCTCCTCACAACGTTTTTCCACTGTTCAATTGTCCAATATTTACGTTCCTTACACCAAGCGAGGCGTCGTTTGGCATTTACCGGCGTGATGTGTGGCTTATGAACAGATGCTCGACCATGAAATCCACTTCTTCTCACCTCTCGCCTAACTGCCATAGTACTTGCAGAGGATCCTGATGCACTTTGGAATTTCTGTGTGGTGATCTGGGTAGATGCCTGCCTATTACACATTACGACCCTCTTCAACTGTTTGGCCATCTCTGTCACTCAACAGACGAGGTCGGTCTGTAGGCTTCTGTGCTGTACGTGACCCTTCACGTTTCCACTTCACTATCATATCCGAAACGGTGGACCTAGGGATGTTTAGGAGTGTGGAAATCTCGCGTACAGACGTATGACACAAGTGACACCCAATGACCTGACCACGTTCGAAATCCGTGAGGTCGCTAACATGGAGTACCTGGCAGAAAGAAAAAGCACAATGCACCTAATACGAAAAACGTATGTTTTTGGCGGTGTCCGGATACTTTTGATCAGATTGCGTATGTTCATTAATCGGTTCGCTACTGAACTACGCTGAAAAAACAATAACAGGTGAAAATATGGCGCTGTAAGCAGTGAGAATGTGGGTACAGGAAAAAGGGAGGAACGATCGCGTACCTTATAATATGGTCTCCAGAATCAGCAACCTACTGCATCCATAACATGGCACCGTCGACAAATGCTCGCAGTTTATCGTGTGTTCTCAGAACTACACTCCTGGAAGTTGAAATAAGAACACCGTGAATTCCCTTGTCCCAGGAAGGGGAAACTTTATTGACACATTCCTGGGGTCAGATACATCACATGATCACACTTACAGAACCACAGGCACATAGACACAGGCAACAGAGCATGCACAATGTCGACACTAGTACAGTGTATATCCACCTTTCGCAGCAATACAGGCTGCTATTCTCCCATGGAGACGATCGTAGAGATGCTGGATGTAGTCCTGTGGAACGGCTTGCCATGCCATTTCCACCTGGCGCCTCAGTTGGACCAGCGTTCGTGCTGGACGTGCAGACCGCGTGAGACGACGCTTCATCCAGTCCCAAACATGCTCAATGGGGGACAGATCCGGAGATCTTGCTGGCCAGGGTAGTTGACTTACACCTTCTAGAGCACGTTGGGTGGCACGGGATACATGCGGACGTGCAGTGTCCTGTTGGAACAGCAAGTTCCCTTTCCGGTCTAGGAATGGTAGAACGATGGGTTCGATGACGGTTTGGATGTACCGTGCACTATTCTGTGTTCCCTCGACGATCACCAGAGGTGTACGGCCAGTGTAGGAGATCGCTCCCCAGACCATGATGCCAGGTATTGGCCCTGTGTGCCTCGGTCGTATGCAGTCCTGATTGTAGCGCTCACCTGCACGGCGCGAAACATGCATACGACCATCATTGGCACCAAGGCATAAGCGACTCTCATCGCTGAAGACGACACGTCTCCATTCGTCCCTCCATTCACGCCTGTCGCGACACCACTGGAGGCGGGCTGCACGATGTTGGGGCGTGAGCGGAAGACGGCCTAACGGTGTGCGGGACCGTAGCCCAGCTTCATGGAGACGGTTGCGAATGGTCCTCGCCGATACCCCAGGAGCAACAGTGTCCCTAATTTGCTGGGAAGTGGCGGTGCGGTCCCCTACGGCACTGCGTAGGATCCTACGGTCTTGGCCTGCATCCGTGCGTCACTGCGGTCCGGTCCCAGGTCGACGGGCACGTGCACCTTCCGCCGACCACTGGCGACAAAATCGATGTACTGTGGAGACCTCACGCCCCACGTGTTGAGCAATTCGGCGGTAAGTCCACCCGGCCTCCTGCATGCGCACTATACGCCCTCGATCAAAGTCCGTCAACTGCACATACGGTTCACGTCCACGCTGTCGCGGCATGCTACCAGTGTTAAAGACTGCGATGGAGCTCCGTATGCCACGGCAAACTGGCTGACACTGACGGCGGCGGTGCACAAATGCTGCGCAGCTAGCGCCATTCGACGACCAACACCGCGGTTCCTGGTGTGTCCGCTGTGCCGTGCGTGTGATCATTGCTTGTACAGCCGTCTCGCAGTGTCCGGAGCAAGTATGGTGGGTTTGACACACCGGTGTCAATGTGTTCTTTTTTCCATTTCCAGGAGTGTATATGTCATCCTTCAGATCAGGCAGACTCCGGATACACCCTTGGCGGACACTCTTTCTCAGATATCCCCACAACATGCGTTTAGGTCAAAAAAATGGTTCTGAGCACTATGGGACTTAACATCTATGATCATCAGTGCCCTAGAACTTAGAACTACTTAAGCCTAACTAACCTAAGGACAGCGCACAACACCCAGTCATCACTAGTCGATTTAGGTCAGGTGATCAGGAGGGTAACACGTATTAAAATTGCCTAGAGATGATGCGGTCGTTACGGAAGGATTCTAGAAGCAAATCTTTTACCTCGCAATCAACATGTAGTGTCGTCCATCTTGGATGAAAATGAAATGTGGTTTGGATGTAAGGAGGTCCTTATGAAGTGCGGAGGTCACTGTACACCTAATAAGCCTGCGAGGTGTCATCTGCTCGAAGAAAAATGGACCGATAATGAAGGATCTCGTGAAACAACACCACACTGTCACTTAACCTGAGTGCAGTGGATGTTCCTGCACAATATGTGGCTGAGTAGAACCCCATACCCGACAGTTCTGTGTATTCACGACACCGGGCTGAGTAAAACGTGCCTCGTCCGTCCAAAGAATATTAGCCAGCCACATGTCATCCATTTCCAAGCGTGCCAAGAAATGAAGGGCAAAGTCATGGCTTTGTAGCCTACCCTGGGGCTTCATTTGGTGCACATTCTGAATGTTGTAGGGATACAGGTCTAAAATTCGCTGTAAAATCTTTTGAACTGTTGACCAGGGGAGAGTTCCCGTCACACAGCTCGAGCAAGGACTACAGTATTTCATGTGTGTACTGCACGCACGGTCGGTTATAGCTTTAGGAATTTCATTTAAACTGCCATGCCCTCCCTCTCCCGGCTGCACCATCTAATTCGCCTGTTTCTTCAGATTTCTTCACCATATTCTTTAGTCCATTCATTGACGTGGAGCCACATCGCAGCTGTTTCTGTCGGTAATATCATCAAAAAATGGTTCAAATGGCTCTGAGCCCTATGGGACTCAACTGCTGTGGTCATCAGTCCCCTAGAACTTAGAACTACTTAAACCTAACTAACCTAAGGACATCACACACATCCATGCCCGAGGCAGGATTCGAACCTGCGACCGTAGCAGTCGCACGGTTCCGGTAATATCATCGCAGTGTAGCACTGCTACAACTGCCGTTATCTTAAAACAACTTTACCAGCAATGTACGATCTTTCTTCTCAAAAGCCATTGTCTATCGAACGGAAAACTTCAACCTTATTAACCCTTTAAACCAACAGTAGCGTCAACAAAGAAATCAATACGTGTCATCAAGCGACAAACAGCATACTGACGTCAAAACAGGAAACAGTTTACGTTCTGACTGCTTACAGCGCCATATATGCAACTGGTGGCAGAAAATGGAACAATTATTTTTCAGTATATTCCGCTAGCGCACCGATTATTGAACATAACTACGACGTTTCAGGGTCCTGCGATGAATACAACCCGCACTACAGCACTCGGAACGCCATCACTTTAATGATAACCGCTCGGTGCTTGACTACTACTGCGATAAAGCTTGACAGTGATCAAGGGGTGAAATTAGATAATTTCTAAATACATTTCAAAATGAGAAAAATTACTTCCTTTAAGAGACCATATTTTCCTTTCTCACAAAAACGTCGTTAATATTCAAGTTCTAGTATGAAGCACTTCAGTATTTTGCCTGCTGTAGACCAAAGTGTGGTATTTACGAGATCCTTTGGATAGCTGTCGCCGGTTTCACAAGATCGCGTTGTCCCAAAATGGTAATCATTTATTTCCTTCGTTTTTGTTCCCAACATTGTGGCGCATCCTGTTTAACTGCATTCTTCTCTTTGCATAAGAATGAATATTCTGCGCTGACCCGCTGACTAATTCTGTTCATTTCGTACTCAACAAGTTGCCTCGTACCGTCGCAGAATCGAAAAAATCTGATGGTTGTTACATCAGTTTCCTTGCGTATCATATACGGTGATAGATATTTCGAGTAATTATTTTTTTTTCAGTAGTCTTCGTAAACAAAAGTGATGGCCCTATGTCTCGGGCTGTAAACAGCATCCTGCGAAATCTGTTTGAGTAAGAAAGCGTTATTTCCATGAATTCCTTGTTGTTTAATTGAACGATGTTGCTTCGTATAAGACTAAGAGCGCACGTTGCCGCATTGATGACGGAGGAGAATATTTTGAGTGTCATCCGTAGTCAGAAAACGCTGTTGCAGAATTACAATGGTTGTAATATTTCATCTATGTATATTGTACTAAATGCTAAGAATGTCGTCTGTATTACATGCTTTTCGCTGTTCCATACGATTATATTTTGGGCTTCTCAGTCAAATAAAATGAGTAATAGTTAGATTGCAGCAGCAATAAATATCTCCATCCTCAGCCCTGACGCAACAACCTTACACAACAACCTGCTGTCAAGAGGAAGGATCTACAAGGAATTCTGACAGCACTTTCCAGTCAACTTCTGTGAATTCTGTCCATACGCCATTAAACGGACAGCATACCTACCTTATCTTGCAGTGTACGGCACAATGTATGAACACCAGTATTAAGAGCATCTCTGGGGTATAACACAGAAAATTTTATTAATATGTAAGGCACGTCACTTCAGTAGAACGTAGCTGTCTATCGTCACTCCATATTTCCAGCGGCATACAACAGTATACGACTTATGGAAAATAGGTGAATACCAATTTTCGTACCTCACGCACAAAGAGCAGTGATATGTAGGAATAAGTAATTTGTTCTTAGATTTAGCATTTTTTTTAAAGTACAAGCTTACCTAACGAGATTTATAGAGTAAGAAAAGCTTTCTCTCTTCATTTTCTCCCTAAAATGTTTTAATATAATCTGTTATAGTCTTTCCCCATTTCTGTGCGACGTTTGTGCAGACATTAATCTCGTCAGCATCAGATGGATGGTATGACGTAACTATTATCTTTAGAGGTATCATACAATTTCTGCTATGGTAATCAGGAGCCAGTTAAGAAAATGAAGATACTTTTTGCATTGCGGTTGAAAAGTGCCATAATTTTATTTCCAGTTCAGTGAATTGTGTCCGTCAACGACCGCATTAGTATGCCAAACGATTTTTTATCCATCAATATATTATTTTATTTCGTTAGCACATTTCAATGGGCATGTTGTGAACTAATTTCGGGATTGACCATACATGTTAGATAATGTATCCAAGCCGGATTCTTTAAATTACAATATTTATGTCTGGAAATAGGAATACGTTAACACAGTCATCAAACGCTAGCATTCTTCAGTGGATCAGATAATTTCCTGCTACAGATGAATTCAGTCCATAGAAGCAGGTGAAACAATGTAAAAAATTACCTCGCAGAGCACTTGCCTTTTATGTTAGTTAACCAAATATATACTGAAATATCACTTAAACTCAGGGACATATTAGGACCTAGCCTTATTTCATGTTTAAGATAGGGCTATGTTATCCACTGTAAAGTATATTAAGTGAGTGATAAGTCTCTGTTACTTATCGCTTTTCTGCACTATTTTGTGATCAATCAAACTTTTCTGTGCTACAAAGGGGTGTTCAGGTTGGAAGACATGATGGCCGCGTTACAATATCGACCTGAGGTCATAGTTAACGTGCGATGACCAACAAAACTGCTATTGAAGCTCACGTGCTTATTTTATTGGATCGGTGCTAGAAGATTTTATGATGATAACTTGTTCATTATTGAAATACCCCTCAAGAAGAACTTTAATTAATATAAGCACCTTTCTTTGGAAATCGTGACGGGCAAAATGTAACGGGATTTTCGTCCCTCAAAGTCAGTGCGATTAAATCACTCCAGGCACAATTAAATTCAGTTCCTTTTTGTAAAGGTATTTAAAACGCTCTATTGATATGTACAAGATAAAATATTTTGCCTTTGTCACCTATGATTCGTGTACGACGAATAGACTAACATTACACAGGAATCATGAGAGCTTTGACATTCGAAAAGAGCAAATGCCAGGAGTCTTAACACCTTCCCAACAGATACATTTACTATTTGAATGATGGTGAAGTAATGTTCTTCCATTATTGTAACAGTTGATTGGTAAAATGTATTAAAAACGTAACACCAAGCGATAATTGCTTAACTTCTTTCTGCCACGTTGGCTTTTAAGCCAACAGAGGGAGAAAACTAGCAGATTATGACAAGTATTTTGTTGCTAAAGCACTTTTTTTCTGTCAGCAGAAACCAATATAAATATTTTCCCTTTGTCTAAAACAGAACAGGAAATTCTTTAAATACGAATGAACAACTAGAAAACTTACTGTGACAATAACATTCTAGTACAATTCCTCCTTAAATTCCTTCGAAATTCCACTTAGAAGCCATTAATAGAATATGGACCATTTTGCGATGTACAACACTTGTCATCGGCGGTTGGTACAAAAAAATCTGCGTAATTAAGTGGATCAGAACTGCGAGCAGATTCTTTGAAGATACAGTACATGTAGAATCGCAGTGTACAAAGTAATAAGAAATCTCTTCTATGGAAGCTCAGTTACTCATTTAATTCGTTTTACATTTCTTTTTCTTACGTATGTACTAATATCTCTTTGTTAATAGTACTTGAAGGAAGTGGGAGGGGGGATGGGTGGGGGGGGGGGGGTAAATATTGTAGGGGGACACCAAGAAACGAATACAGTAAGCAGATTCAAATTGACGTAGGTTGCAGCAGTTATTTGAGATGGAGAGGGCTGCACAGGACTGAGTAGCGTGGAGAACTGCATCACACTGGTCTTCGGACAACAACAACAAAAGCATAAAAGGGGTCAGCACCAGATTACTACGCAAAGGGATTACGGACATGTGAAGCATTAACTGTTTAGATGTTGATTTGATAATCTTCGTGCTTTAACTAGGCATGGTCCTATTGGAGGTATACATCTTTTTTCACCACTAAAGTGTTTCCCCCAGTCATTTGTTGAGCGGAAGGGACATTTTGCAAATCATAATAATCAAAACACTCTTTATCTTGATATTTTGACCGCACACGAAACACTGTGAATGGATTTAGTCCCTAAGAGTACGAAAGAAAAACCTTTAGGCCAACTGGGGATCGAATGCAGGATTAGTAGTCTCAAACTTTGCTACTGATTCACCAAACCAACAACTGTTACTGATTTCAGTCAGCATACCTGTACATTAACCGATTCACTTCTTACACTGTTATGAGATTGAAGTCTTTCTGATCTGTCTATCTGTGTCTATACTGGCCTGCCAAAGCTGCAAACATCATTCAAACACCGAACCAGAATATGTCGAAGAGACGTAAGCATCAGACGAGCTATTCAGTACTGAACAGCAATACTTGAACTTAATGAATTAATTGTGACTCGGTACGGTTATGCAAGCAAATAGGGAACTAAGACCGGAGATGATGGACATTGTGCAAAACCTGTTGTTTTCATCGTTGTTACTTCACACAGTCACAATTGACCTAAAGTCAAAAATATCTGCTGTCTAACGTAATAAGTAACTTGGCAGTGCGTTAAACAACAGAGTGGAAGATTTGCGAAACAAGATGACAATGTTTCAGACATTTTATCAAAGAGGATAAGTGTATTAGACTAACAGAAGAGACAGAGGGCGGCATTAAGCAAGAGAAAAGTCTCGTACCTACCAAAAATAAAAAGGAATTATTTTATCCAAAAAAAAGAAGAATTCAGCAACTCTGTAGAGTTATAATCACAAGAGCAATAGACTGCACAAAATTTCACAACTTACTTGAATGAACATTTTCTTTAGCCATTACTAGTATGGAGCTAAAGTCCATTTCAAGATGGCTGTGTGCATATACATCGTCTCGTAAGTCAACATATATCACACAAAGCAATCTTCGTTCACCATTTACAACATTTTGAGAACACAATACTCAATTTGAAAAAGGAAAGTGGTAATTCATTTGCTTACCACTCTTCACCGCACACAATTTTTAGCTCTGTAAGCAGTTTGAAGCAACTGTTATCAAATTTCGTCACTGATATTGTTACATTTGTAGCTGTTACTTAATAATTATTCCTGGATATATTTCGAATCGGTGGCTCAGTACTTCGATAATTCAGAATAAAAGAAAGCTTAGGATTTAACGTCACGGCGATGATCAGGTCACCGGAGACAAGCTCCGTTTGGGGAAGGATTGTAAAGGAAATCGGTCATGCCCTTTCAAAGAAACTTTCCATGCATTTGACTTAAATGATTTAGGGAAATCATGGAAAACGTAAATATAGATGGCAAGAAAGGGTTTTGAACCGCTGCCCTCCATAATACGAGTCAATTGTCTTACAACTGTCTACGTTGCTTGGCCTACAGCCTTAAGGACTAACTACACAATTTATGTAACAACATGAAGATCTGATTATGACCATAGCGTATGGAAAATGCTTATAAACCTTAATGCTATGTGCTATCAAGGGCTTCAATAAATTATAACATGCTAAAGCAATTAAGCCAGACGAGATGCACGCTGATTTCTTCGTAGTCCTCAGCAAGCACGGTACTGAAGTTCTGACAGACATCTTCCATAACAATCCAAAAGGCAGTTATGATTCCAGAGAACTAGTTTAACTCTTTCTTCGCCTCCTTGTCAAGAAGAGAAATTTTAAATTATTGCATTGAGCACTGACATCAATCAGCACAACCCCGAAAATATTTCTGCAGAATATCCGTAGAATATACAAGAAACGCGTAGAGATACGTTTAGGAACGCAGTTGGTGTTCGGAAACAACCAGTGAGTAGTAACGCTCCTTTTTGAACATAAATTCTCGTATAACAGGTGCTATAATAGCAATAACAACATGTACGCGTGTTTCTTAGGTTACGTGAAGGTGCTCGATAAACTGCAGGATGTTACACTGATTGACCTAATGAAGAACTTGGGTCTGTACAACAGATATACGAGCGCCTCCGAATTTTTCATGTGAAAACTCTTAAAGCTTTTTAAATAAAAGAAACGTTATTAATATTCTACATTTTTATACTTCATGTCTACATATTTATTTCACAACATCTATTTATCTCAACGAGAGGGGGGTTTCTTGATACCATCACTGTAGAGTGTTTGAATTTGTTAACAGAGCCACAACTTCACCTTTGCTAGCACCGTGTCATCACTATCAAAATGAAGTCCTCGAAGGTGTTCTTTAAGTATTGGAAACAGATGAAAATCGGATGGGGCCAAGTCGGGACTGTATGTGGGATGATCAATGACAGTGAAGCCAACGCGTCGGATTTTTGCAGATGTCGCAGCGCTCGTGTGTGGTGTGGTATTGTCATGCTGAAGAGATTGTACTCCATGTCTAGACGAACTCTTCGAATTCGAAACTTGATTACAACATGCTCTTTCTCACGCACCGAAATAGTTACATTACACAGCACTACAATTCGGCGCCCATTAGCTGAAGAAGGCTGCGAATATGTAGACACGAAGAATGAAGATACAGAATGTTAATATTGTCTGTTTTATTTAAAAAGTTTTAAGAACTGTCACACAAAAAATTTGAATGTATTACTTTTCAGCACGCTCTCGTTTCCGTAGACACCTTTATTAGTACGATTTGTAAGAAATCTCTGAAAAATTTCTCCCTCGCCACGAAATTCAACCAACTTGTACCTTTGTTTCCTGATATTTAACTTCTCTTTATAAACTGTCCAAACACCCCATCCCTGGAAACACCATTCCCAGAAGTCTTTGTGTGATTCACGAAGAAAATAGCATTTGATACGCAGACTGCACTGCATTGCTGTGGAGAGCGCAGTTGAACGTGACTTCGATGTCAAGATCATTGAAGTCGAACTCAGATGAAGATGGAAAGGGAATGGAATCGGCCGTGACCTGCTTAAGCAATGATTTGTGCATTCAACTGTATTGATTTAAGGAAACCCTCGAAAATATATCTAACGATGAGCCAATGTGTATTTGATCGCAAAGAATATGACGCCAGTGCTCTAACCATTGAACCACTTCACTCGCTACAAACTTTGTCCCTAGGAGTCGACACCGCCGTTGCTAAATGGCGTCTCAATTAGTTCGTAAGTGATACAAAACGAAGAGTGATCAGCGAGTTGGAAGGATCATGTTTGGGCAGTAACAAGTAAAGGAAGTCCAACCATTCAATAAATTCATGTGGTGTTTAAAGAGAATGGGAGCATAGCCAAGAGGCCGGTATAAGAGTTGAACAAGTTCGAACCATACTAGAGAAATAAAGGAACTCATTTCTAGCCATAAATGAAGCTTCTATTTGTTAGGTGTCACGTACTAACCTGCAGTACTGTAGGTACAGAAGGTTAAAAAGCAGGCTATGTACAATAAGTTACTACGAGGTCTAGGACACGTGGACCATATGCTTGAACTGCGAGGAGCCAAAGCAGTGCTGATAAGAAGACTTGGAGGAAGACGACCGCTTGGCAGACCCAGAAGCGTGGACGAATCTTGAAAGACCTGTGACACTTTGAGGCCGAATCGAAATGGACGGCAAACTTGTTAAGAGCTCAGTCAAATTCTGAGATGCCAAAGGCGCAGCATATGACGGGAAAAATCACGCTCTCTATTAAAAACGAAAAGTAATATACAACTGAAGCGGTATTTTCAACCTCTGCTGTAATGCTCAGTTGTGGATGTTCATCCAACAGGATTGTTTGTAAAAACCAGAAACTGTAGTGCTCCCCTGCGGCTGGGAGCATTTGTTTACCCTTCTTTTCTGGGTTTGAACGAAGTTATGCCTGTCACACTTTTACTCCCTTAGGCGTACAGTGTATATTCATAAATTTGTAAATATTTGCGTACACTCGTGTCGCTGAAGATTTAAAACACAATAATTGCCCTTCCCTCTGGTGTAAAGGAGAACTTTATGCAAGAGAGCTAAAGAGCAACATATTGAGCACCCTCAAATATTAATCTATACATCCCTTTTCGCTTTATCCTTTATGTAATGATTCGGTTGCAGTTGGTCACATAGGAACGCTATTCCTCAATGTTTACGTAAGGTTTCTCTTATCAGTCGCTTGTTAATTACTGATTTCTTGAGCTAAGCACGATGTAGCTGGGGAATCACTCTTGTTTCCGTGTGCTTCAGACTTTTCCTCAAATAAACATATCAGTGATCTGGTATAAAACTGAAAAAAATGGAAACACTCAATCTACTTACGACTGTTATTTGAATACGCGCGACAATATATGATAAAAAAATAAAAAAAAGGAAACACTTGCGTCAGCAACATAGCTAAAAACAGAAAAGTATGCGTTTCGAGGACTTGAACCATCATTTCAGGGGGATACAGTAGTTTTACATGTGACTAGTAATGTGTACATGTCCGTGATAACAGCCTATTGTTTGCCACTCATCATGTTCATACAGACGACCTTTTGCACATTATGAAATACACGTGTAAACATATCGTATCATGAATGAATGTCAGCCCCTGGTAGCTGAGTGATCAGCGCGACGGAATGTCATACCTAACGGCCTGGGTTCGATTCCCGGCTGGGTCGGAGATATTCTCCACTCAGGTACTGGGTATTATGCTGTCCTTATCATCATCATTCCATCCCCTTCGACACGCAAGTCGCCGAAGTGGCGTCAACTCGAAAGACTTGCAGGAAGCGAGCGGTCTACCCGACGGGAGGCCTTTGCCACACGACATTTCCATTTCCATGTATCAGTTTCTATGTATCCGAGGACTTAAACCATCGAAATATTTTTCCCAGTGTTATTAAAACTGCCACAGAGAAATTTATTTTCTAAAGCAGCTACAGTGTTTTGCTGATGTGTCGTGGAATATGAAGTGAAACCTCTTACTGCAGGCTATCAGAAAAGATGGAGGGACGATGACTGTCCAGTTGTGATCAAATCCATGGATGGAGAAACTAAAAGATTGGCATCTGACTCCCTAGTGAGTGAGGCATCTTCAGAAAGCGCTATACGATACTAATTATTTCGTCCGTAAGGACTATATTGTGAGAGTTATAGCGGATAAGAACATCTACAGTGGAATATCTATAACGGGACTTTTAACTTCTTGTCCTTGATGACGAAGCGGTGTGGGTTTGCAGATGTATAAATATTGAAATGTGGGAAAAACAAGTTTCTAAATGATTATGACACAACCGGTTTTAGAACATACATTTTCAAAATCCAATTCATACCATCAGTTTTAATGTATCCAAAAGAAAATGTTACAATGTTTGATATAGGTTAACGCTAATTTGTCATTTACTGGAAACCTAACTTCCATACTTCCAGCAAGTAACATTGACCTACAAAAGAGACTAACATTTCCTGTTGGCTACATGAAATCCGATGATATATATTGAAACTCGGCAAACCCTAAAAAACTAAACAGTAAACGTAGCTCCTTGGTAATACTGTTTTCAATACTTTCAGATTTAATGAAACTCACTATTTGATTATTGCACTACGAATTTCAATAGGTTTACGCAATCGTGAAATAGAAAATTGAAGCTACTCATTAGCAACAAAATAAAATGAAATTTACGTTATTTTCCAGCTGATAATAATGATGCAATTCATGGAAATGTGCATACTCGTGTATGTTTCGCTACTAACCTCTAGTGTATCACACAACGATTGCTTCTAACACAATATTTCACTAACAGTAATCCAGTTCGTCGCTCTTCACAGATTATTAGCATTTTCGGCTAAATTAAACCATCTTCAGTGTGTTTAGCGTTCATGGTTGCAGCACCAACGTAAAAGTACAAGTAATAGTAGTAACGTGTCATCATGAAGCAAAACACGTTTGAAAGAGGCTCACTGAGTCAAAACCAGTAGTGACTTATTAGAGGGTGACTGACAATTTAGCTTGTTTCACTACAAGATTTTATTTATTTTGTTTCGCTGACTACGTAAAATTTTGATAACTTAGGTCGCTTAAAGTAGCTCCGCTTAATGCATTACGCCCACTTTTTAAAAACAAAACGTAGGCCATATTACCGATTTATTGATAGGATCGATTTCGGGGGAATTATGTCATATTTAGTTCTAGTGTACACCAATTGATGCCAGTGATATTCTACGCTGCATATTTTACATTTGAAGTATGGCAGATTTAGCTTGAATCCGCCGTATAAATAAATTACGTGATCTTGACTGTGCTTTGCTTTAAAAAAAGATACCAGCTAACTGTTTCTCTCGGCTACACAATTCCGTCTTTCTGTACATTATGTCGACTAAGATTAGAAAAATGAAGAGAGAGGTAGAGGGTTTGTTAGTATAGATGGGACAGTACATACGTACCAAAGAGAAGGAATTAGTGTGTACTCACGGGTGCTAGTATATTCTCGACGCATTCTCAGTGTAGTAGACCACAAAACCCAAGACACGTACGAGGCTATGCCGAAAGGGATATCTTTTTGTAGACCTTCTAGAAATTATTCTGAGTTACCTCTCTCTGCGGAGTCGTTCTGTGTCGCTATATCTCTACTGATCTTTGAAACTTGTGTGTTAAGGTCACTGCCTGCAACAGTCATAATTAAAACAACAGTAAGTCTTCATATTTACACTGGCTTATGTAAATCAAAAGAACAATCAGTCATCATTTTTCAGTCATCATTTTGTAGAGGGCTGAACGATGACTACCTGCTCCTTGTCACGATCTTCGACAGACTTTTACTGTCATCTGGATGGTCCTTCAGTACTCATGAAACTCACAAAAGTGATACGTATAACAAAGCGCCCACACGGAGGCTCGCTGTGGGTGAGCACATCGAGCCTTTCGGTCCAGTTTCATAATCCTATCTCCTCAATATACCCGTCTCCAGAATTAACATAGCAAATGCGAAAGATTTGGACGTTCCTGACTAATTTAAAGTTCGATAAAATCATTAAAGAGCTTGAGAAGTAGTAATGCTTCACATGTTATATAGTGACCAGGAGAAGACACACGCAACGTTAATAGCCGTGACTACATGTTTAATAGTTACATATAAATAAGAACGTAACCAGTCATAAAACTGTAATTTTTCAAATACGAAGCGTTTCCGAGTCTGCGTTCCATAGTGAACCGACAGTTTTTTTTTTTTTTTAATCTCCGCGATATTAGTTCCGGGAAACTCATTACAAAATTTCTAGAATGTATCAAGTTTATCACATTGTTTGAAAATACATTTGATGGATAAGTAAAAAGAAACGGTTTATGACAGTTGTTGTATAGCTTCCATCCTATCCATGTGCTTCTAGTTTCCTATTATTAATCCACCAAACATATGTAACATACAGTGAGTAATTTGGCGAAGAACCCCTTACTGTTAGATTACGCTATTGGCGATAAATCACTGGAAAAAGTAGCAACCGTATAAAAGCTAGGAGTGACATTCCGGAGCGATGTAAAGTGATCACATAAAACTAGTTTTAGAACTAGCGTATATCGGGTAAAGATTCATTAGAAGAATCTTAAATGCAGCTTACTCACGAAAGAAATAGCTCACAAAACATTTGCGACACGTTCTTGAGTAATTCTCGTATTAACAGAAAAAACAGAGAGGATCCAACTAACAGCTGCACGATTCGTCAATAGTTCGCTTAGTAAGGGCCAGAACGTTACGGATTTGCCTGTAGGATGCGCTGCAAAAGAAGCGTTGGGCATCACCTAGAGGTTTACTGTTGAAATTGCGAGAGAGAAGAGTCGGACACGATTTACTCCTTCCCACATACGTCTCGGGAATGAACACAACGAGAAAATCAGAGAAATGGAAATGAGCATACTGCATTGTGGGCCTGGAGTCACTCATTCGGAGAAGTTCGGCCGCAGAGGGCAAGTACTTATTGCAATCGACGCCACATTGGACGACTTGCGCGTTGGAGATGGGGATGAAATGATGATGAGGACAACACAACACCCAGTCCCTGAGCGGAGAAATATCTCCTGCCCCAGCCGGGAATCGAACGCGGGCCCCTTGGCGTGGCATTCCGCCGCGCTTACCACTCAGCTAACGGGGGCGGAAATTAGAACTCATACGGTGGTTTGTAGATCGTTGTTCTTCCTACGACACATTCGCAAGTAGTACTCTCCGGCACTTTCGTAAGGCGCGCTGCAGTGTATGTGTATGTGTATGTGTACGCGTATGTGATGAAGGTATTTGCAATCAGTGTTACAAATTTGAAAGATGTTTGTATTACTCTCCCTTGTCCAGTCTGGTTCAGTCGTTGGCGAAACGTGATATTTCAGCAGCTTACATTATCATCTTCAGCTCATAGCTCCAGAACCATCTTTTTAAATCGCACACCCTTCACATTCCTAAACTTACCTGGTGAATTAATTGCCTGTATTGCTCTCGGATGTCCGGTACAAAAGAAGCGCGATCTATCAATGCAAGACACTTATCAAGACGCTCATTCGACGAGTACTACCTGGACATGACGGCAAAGTACGCAGTCTTAACATCACGTTCCGCCAACGAGTGCAACAGCTCTTACACCCGAAAGTTAGGAAGGAAGATCGGGTTTTAACATCCTCTTGACATAGACATCATTAGAGATGGATCACAAACTCGGGATGTTTGAAAGATGGGGAATGAAGCCGGCCGTGGCCTTTCGAAGAAAACATCCCGGAATTTGTCTGTAACGATTTAGGAAAATCACTGAAAACCTAAATCTGGATGGCCCGACGCGTATTTAAACTGTCGTCTTTCCGAATGTAGTCCAGCGTGCTAATTACTGCGCCACTTCGCTTGGTTGGACACCCCAGAGCTATGCAGTTGATACGCCGGGAACGCTTAAGAGGAATAATTTAAAACATTGTACAAATTTCGACGTCGGTGGTACCCCGGCAGCAATGCTGTTGACGAAGAGAACACGGCAAGTGCCATAGTCTGATTTCCCAGAAACTTTGCCCAGTGGAAGAGGGATCAAAAATAAGCGAACACTTGTCTCAGCTTATCCTAAGTTACTCGATCGCTTCTGAGATAACGACTGTCAAAGTATTCGTGTACTTTATGTGCCTTTCAGGGGTAAATTATCACTCGCAGTGGCTAGCGGTGCGGTTTCGCGCTTTTCTGCTCCGTGTTCGAAATCCGACTATTACGTTTATTTTTGGTTTTCATTTATCTACTCATGTCGGTAGGAGAGCACTACACGACTGTTTCCCAACGTTGACAGAAATCACGTTGTCGTTGTTCGTCTACTAATAGTATGTGTGATGAATTAATTCAGAAATGAAAAACAATGAATAACAAAATTATTTCGTATTTTTATCGCTGAAATTTCTGTGGTGTATCTTGATTCATAACAATGGCCAGCGCCAGTTTTCGGTAAAGTGATCCGTTATGTGTGGTTTGTCGCGAAATTATTGCCAACGAGTGAAATCTTCAGCAATGCCAACGATGTTTTTTTGCCAAGTGAGAAATTTCATTGTGGCAAACCAGTCTTCGCGCGATGCTCGTGGTATTCTAACTTTCTATGTTTCGAATGTTCCTACGATCGGTATCATCCAAGGGAATGTGCTACGTCTTCCTGGACAACAAAGGTAATAAGAAAAAAATAATAAATAATGTAATAATTGATATAAAACTAAAATGTAAGAATATGAGAATTTAAAAACACTGTAACCCCTGAAAATACCGTTCACACATTTATTATTTAGTAAATACATGATACTTATTGTGAAACAAAGCTGTACTTTTACAATTAATAAAACACCCTTGTATCCCGCAACTTGATAAGATACAGTCGTGTAGTAACCTTCCACGGACATGAGTAGATAAACGCAAAATAAATTAATTAAATAAATAAAAACAGTGAATCGGGTTGCGCACACGGGACGCAAAAGTGAGAAGCTGTGACGTTAACCACTGCGCCACCATTTTGGCTGAGATATCGAGCGCTTGAAGGCATCTAAATTACATAGAAAACTTTGACCGCCATGTTCTAAGAAACGGTGGAATATCTATGGATAAGCCAAGACAAGCGTTAACTTAATTTGACTCCTCTTCCACTGTTTCTTGGAAATTAAGTATTGGCATTTTCCGTGTCCTCTTTAAGCACCTCATTATGGCCCAAACCCTCTGACACGAGTCGAAATTGAACTAAGTGAAGGTTAGTGACAGATTATGTCGTATTTCTTTATTTATAAACAGTATTTCTGCTGGGTAGCCCCGCTTACTCCATTATATCGATTCGTCAGCGTAGCTGTAGCTCCATGATTAATCTCCAGTTAAAACTTAAGTGTTTGGCAGAGGGTTCATAGATTCACTTTCAGACTGTTTTGGACAGTTACGTGGGAAAAATGAACAACCAAAAATTTCCGTGAGAACTATTGTTTCTCTTTTTTTGTTACGGTGGCCATTTCCTCTATGTACATCGAAGTCAACAAAATAATTGATCATTTAGAGGCGAAAGTTGGAGATTGAAATTTCGAGATCTAGCCACACCGAAAGAAAGGAACCTTTGTTTCTATTATCGCCACCTCTACTCGCTTATCATACCCGTGGTACTCTCTTCCGTATTTCGTGATAATAGAAAATGCTCTGCCCTTCTTTAAACTTTTTCCATGTCCTCCATCAATCATATCTTATAGGGAACCCGTATCGCACAGTAATATTCTACAAGAGAATTAACAAACATAGTGTTGGCAGCCTTTTTAGCTAATTTGTTGTACATACTAAATGTTACACCAATTAAAGTACGTCTTCCACGCAACGTTCTGTATGTGATGTTTCCAATTTAAGTTCGTAATTTAATTCCCTAGGACATTAATTTGTGTGATTTATGGTATAACCGAAACTCTGGACGAATTACTACTTTTCGCACCATGCAGATATCTTCTCTAAATCATTTTGTATTTTTTTCATCTTCAGGTGGCTTTAATAGACACTAGCCACCATCATAAGCTGCAGACAGTCTAAGATTGTCTCATATCATTTATATAGACCATGAACAACAGAGGGTTTATAATGCGTCACTGGAGAACCGCAGATATAACTTTAGTTTCACTAAATGACTTCCCGCCAATTACTATAAATTGTGACTTTTCTGACAGAAAGTCGTGAATATAGCGGCACAGGTGAGACGATATTCCATAGGCTCAAAATTTGAATTGGAAGCCGCTTGTGAGAAACGATGTCGAACGACATGAAATCATTTTGAAATCCCTGTCGATAAGAGGCATTATTTCTTGTGAATAAAAAGCCAGTTGTGTTGCAGAAGAACGATATTTTCTGAATCCGTTAAGGTTACGTGTCAGTGGATTGTTTCCTTCGATGTACTTCATAATGTTGTAACACTATACCTTTGCTAAATCAAACCTCGACATATTTCTCGGTAAGTCCAGCCAGTTGTCCGGGCACTTAAAAAAGTCAACAAATCGAAGATATCTGATGCGCCCTGGTACACTTGACAAATCGAAGCGATTGTCAATGATAGATATCCCGCAAAACATTGTACAATTCGAAGTCAGCGGCTGTGTAACATTTGGCAATTCGAATTCTTGTTTGATTTAACTCTTCGCGACACACTTTTGTTTTCGAAACACTCCACAACGAACTACAGCACATAAAACATTTGTAAAAACGACTTCAAAGCTGTACAAGCGATTCTCGAAGAAAAGAATGAGCTTATCGAGGTGCACAATGTGGAGTGAAAAGAAAAGAATGCATCGAAGGTAGGGAGGTAACGGCATCGTAAAGGTGTATTCCTGAGTCTTGATCATTGACTTCTTCACAAAGTAAAGTGAAGTTTTCTTGTGTATTTTCGGAAATTTTTATGCCCCTTTCTGAGTAAAAATCCGACGATCTTTTGATTTTAATTATAAATATGAGTTTTTAAACCACTTTGTAAATAGATAGGAATGTCATTGAATTTAAAGTATGATTTGTAACTTTTTTCGGCTTATTCTTCGTTCTGCCTCGAGCACTCAAGCTTTTGTTAAATCGAATTCTCAATTATTCGAATTTTTTGGGAGGTTCCTTGAACTGCCAGTTACTAAGAGTTGACTGTATACATGATATCTTTTAGTCTCTCCCCTGCAGCTGTATTTTTACTAGTAATGTGGGATACATTCCATCTTTCCAACTAATAAGTCTTATTCAGAACAGATGCGTTTCGATTTATTTTAAAGCTCTTCGGTGATTAGTTTTCTTAGCCCCTACTTCAATTCCTAAAGTTCTTTTATACACAGAATAGAATGTTCACTCTACAGCGGAGTGTGCTCTGATTTGAAACTTCCTGCCAGATTAAAACTGTGTGCTGGACCGAGACTCGAACTCGGGATCTTTGCCTTCCGCGGGCAAGTGCTGTACCATCTGAGCTACCCAAGCACGACTCACGAACCGTCCTCACAGCTTTCATTCCGCCAGTACCTCGTCTCCTACCTTCCAAACTTCACAGAATCTCCCCTGCGGGCCTTGCAGAACTAGTAGTCCTGGAAGAAAGGATGTTGCAGAGGCATGGCTTTGTCACAGCCAGGGGGATGTTTCCAGAATGAATCTTTCACTTTTCAGCGTACTGTGTGCTGATTTGAAACTTTCTGGCAAATTAAAAATGTCTGCCGGACCGAGACTCGAACTCGGAAATCGAGTCTCGGTCCAGCACACAGTTTTAATCTGCCAGGAAGTTTCTTTTATACACAGTTGTTCGGTTTACATCACATTGCACTTTCCTGATACACAATACACCGAAATTTTCATGTTTTGTAAAGTATACAAGATAGGTGTGACTTTATAAAACACGAAAACGGTAATAGATCCCGTGTCAGTGAAGTGCAGTGTGATATAAGCCAAACATCAGTTTGTAGAAGTACATTATGAAATAAAATAGGAGGGAAGAAAACAGACCACTGAAGCTGTTTCAAAATAAAACATCTCGCGACTTGTGTAAATAATACTTTTCTTACAGTAGAAAAGATAGAATTTATGCAAAATCACCTGTCTGTTATAATGTGTCCCTAATTTGTTGTCCTATGGTCCTAAGCTGCGTCTAATATTATGCCAAAATTTTCGCGTGAGGTCCGCCTGTAAACAACTATAAAAACTATTTTTTTTCATACCACACGTGTTTCCTCTTTGTGTTCTGAAAGGCACCGTCAGTGGCAAGGTTTCTAGATGCTGTTCTACATGTGTTCGTCTTTTATTGGTTTCACAACTGTTGTTCTGCTTCCTGTCATTCATATTTTCATTAGCACAGCAATAATAATACAAACACACGTTTACTTCATGCAATGTTTTGACTGTTACAGTGCGCTAACGTGCATTTTACAACACAAAAGTGCAACGCGTATCGCATGATACAACTCGTTTTTTTCCAGTTGTATATAGAGCTACCTAACGTGTAAATTATCAACACAATGTCGTTATTGTTGTGTTCTTCTGTCCCAAGACTGATTTGATGAGGGTCTCCATACTAGCCTTCAAGTGGAAGCCTCTTCATTCCGCAGTAGCTACTGCAACCTACATGTATTTGAACCTGATTGCGACATTGATGCGTCGTAGGTTTCCCTCTACAATTTTAGTCATCACACATTCTCTATTACCAAACTGACTATTCCTCGATACCTTAGGATTTGTGCTGTCAATCTGTCCCTTCTTTCAGTCGAGTTGTGCCATAAATTTCTTTATTCCCCAGTTCGATTCAGTACTCCATCATCAGTTGTTCGATCTACGCATCTAATCTTCAGCATTCTTCTGTAGCAGCACATTTCAAAAGACTCTATTCTCTCTTTAGTTAACTGCTTACCGTCCACATTTCACGTCCGTAGAAGGCTACACTCCAAACAAATACCTTCAGAAAAGACTTCCTAGCCGTCATATTTATATTAGATAACAAAATCCTCTATTCCAGAAACGCCTTTCTTGACTTCGCTATCCTACATTATACATGCTCTCTACTTCGGCCATGATGTTATTTTTCTGCCCAAGCAGCAAAACGCATGTAGTACTTATAGTGTCTCATTTCCTACTATAATTTCGTCAGAAGTGACAGTTAATACGGCTACATTCCTACCCTTATTTTACTTTTGTTGGTGTTCATTTTATAATCTCTTCCCAAGACTCTATCCGTTTCGTTCAAGTGCTGTTGTGAACCTTTTACTGTCTCTGATAGAATTATAATACCAATGGCTACCCGCAAAGTTTTTAGTTTTTCTCTCTGAACTTCATTTGCCTTTCCAAATTTCTCGTTGGTTTCCTTTACTGCTTGTTCAGTGTATAAACAGAATAACGTAGATGATAAGCTACGACCCTGTCTCACTCTCTTCTCAATTATTACTTGCGTTTCATTCCCTTCGACTCTTATAACTGCTCTGTGGTACAACTTGTAAATAACCATCCACTCCCTGTATCTTATCCCTGCTTCAAAGTTTAGTTCAGTCAGCATTGTCAAATCTTTCCTTAAATCTACAAATGCAGTAAATGTAGGTGTGTCTTTCATCAGTCTATCTTGTAAGATAAGACCCAGCGAAGTATCGTCTCAGAGGTTTTTATATTTCTCCGGAACTCATCTTATGCGGGGTCTCCTTCTACCAATTTTTTCATTCTCGTGCAAATAATCTGTGTCGATATTTTACAACCGTTGCCTATTAAATTAATAGTTCGGTAATACTCACACCTGTCAGAACAAGCCTTCTTTGGAACAGGAATTATTAAATTTTTCTTGATAGCCGAGGGTATTTCATGTGTCTCATACCTGCTGCACACCATTTGGAATAGTTCTGTCGTGCTGCAGTTCAGCTAAATGTATGACGTAGTGAACAGAGAGCAGACCATTTTTACGTTCGTAGCTCTTAGCTGTCATTGATGGCGGCAGTATAGTTATTTCTTTCTTTTGAGTAGAAGCTTGTGTGAAGTTAAATGATGGAAGACAGAGGTTAAAGTCCAGCAGAAGTCGAGGACCTTAAGAGCCGGACTTGAAAATGGATCTGGATTAAGGGCAAAAAAATACGACCGAGAGATTTTCAAAATGACAGTCACGTCATACGATATTTTGGGAAACTTTGGAAAACCTGCCCCATTGAATCCGCATCCGTTGGGTAAACCAGTACGCCACTGCGCGAAGGTGTCACTCGATGTACACATGAGACATTCTAGTTTGCGATCATAACAATGTGTTGTTAATGTGTGGCAGAGATCGTTGCAATAAGTAAACAATTGACTTCAGCATATGACGAGGTATGTATCATGTGTGCGGAAGATAATCTTCTGCTGATGCACAGCGTCACTCTGGCGAAGGGCGGGTTTATTTCAGAATGAATTTTACATTCTGCAGTGTATTGTGCTCCTTGACAGATTAAAACTCTGTTCCGGACCGAGTAGTTATTGGCCTCTCGCGGGCAAGTGGTCTACGCCCTGTGCTACCGAAGCACAATTCACGACTCGTCCCCACAGATTTACTTCCGGTAGAGGACTTGCCCGCGAAAGGCAAATTATCGTGAGTTCCGGTCCGACACACAGTATTAATCTGCCAGGGAGTTTCAATTTATTACACGACTGCGTACTGAAAAGTAATGTCTCCGAATTTTTTATCTGAAAATTCTTAAAGCTCCTTGCACTAAATAAACGTTATTAATATTGTACATCTTTCTTATTCACGTCTTCGTATTTGTTTCCCAACGCCCTGGCGACAAACACATTTCTCCCAGCGCTCACCTGTTTGTTGATACTGTCACTGTAGAATGTTTGACATACGTAAAATGTAATAGCAGTTGCGAATATAAACAACCATTACCTGTATAACTGAACGACGACAAGAAAGCATTGCAGTATCGTAATGTTTGACTTTGTTGAGCCGGCCGCAGTGGCCATGCAGTTCTACGCGCTACCGTCTGGAACAGAGCGACCGCTACGGCCGCAGGTTCGAATCCTGCCTGGGGCATGGATGTGTATGATGTCCTTAGGTTAGTTAAGTTTCAGTAGTTCTAAGTTCTAGGGGACAGATGACCTCAGAAGTCAAGTCCCATAGTGCTCAGAGCAATCTTTTTTTTTTTTTAACTTTGTTGCACCGCTTCACCACTTTCAAGGTGAAGTCTTCGAAGGTGTTGTTAAAGTTTTTGGAAAAGCTGTTCTTCTGGAGGACGATCGATGACAGTGAACCAAAGGCGGCGTCGGATTGGTGCGAGTATCACAGCGCTCGTGTGTGATCTGGCTTTGTCGTGCTACTAGGAGAGAGTGCCCCATATGTGGACGATCTCTACGAATTCGAAAGTCGATTACAACAAGGTGCTGGACCTAAATGGGATTTTCCAGCTTTCTAGAAATACAGCACAATGAATACAGCACGCGGTTCCTCACTCATTGACATTGTTGCGTTACACACCGCCATGTTAAACGCTACAATTGGGAGACCTCTAGCGGCAGAGGGTTGAAAATTTGTAGAGACTATGAATAAAGTAGTAAAATGTTAATAGCGGTTGTTTTAGCTCAACACCTTTAAGGAGTGTAGCACGTCAAACGGGCCGACTTGGAGCAGAAGAGGCATCACAGGATATTTTAATTTCCAGTGTCTATACTTTTACAAATAAATTCATAAAACTTTGCCAGCATCACCATGAAGGATTCAGGATTCACACTCATTGCAGTGAAAGTTCGAAAACATAACAAAGTAATTTTTTACCTGTGAAATTTCATCATTTCTTCACTTATTAGTGGCTGCATTTGTTGCTATAGGTACACTTTTGTTCATAAGTTAGAGAGATCCTTCGATGAATTTTACACAGCATACATACCATACTTACAGGTGTATGAAAATATAAAATTTATTTAATTTACGAAAAAAGGAATGAGCTGCTATATTTTAAACTTCATCTTCAGAAAAAACACAAATTTTGTAACTTCCTAGCAGATTAAAACGGTGTGCCGGACCGAGACTCGAACTCGGGACCTTTGCCTTTCGCGGGAAAGTGCTCTACCAATGTAGGAGACGAGGTTCTGGCAGAAGTAAAGCTGTGAGGGCGGGGCGTGAGTCGTGCTTGGGTATCTCAGTTGGTAGAGCACTTGCCCGCGAAAGGCAAGGTCCCGAGTTCGAGTCTCGATCGGGCACACAGTTTTAATCTGTCAGGAAGTTTCATATCAGCGCACACTCCGCTGCGGTGTGAAAATCTCATTCTGGACAAATTTTGTAGTTAATTGCCTCAATTTTTACCACAGTTTTTAATAGATTTTGAAAATTCTAGAGTTTCATACACCTTTAAGTATGGTTTATATGCTGTGCAAAATTCATCAAAGAATCTCCCTTACTTATGAAGAAAAGTGTATCTATGATGAAATTTCACATGTAGAAAAAAATTACTTTGTTATGTTTTCGAACATCCACTGCTATGAGTGTGAATTCTGAATCCTTCCTGGTCATGTTGACAAAGTTTTATCAATTTGTTTGTAAAAGTATAGACAGTGAGCTCCAAGTCAGCCCGTTTGACGTCCTACCCCGCCTTAAAGAGATTTAATGTAAAAATTCGGAATCATTGCTTTGCAGCACGTCCTAGTACATTCGAGATGTTTCAGGATGTTGAAAAATTTCGTTGCTTTGGTGAGACCTGTGAACTTTGCAAAAGGGAGCTACGGCTCTTTGCGTGATGACTTAAATCTCCAAGCAGCGTACGGGAATGTTTTGGCGTATAAGAAGCGTATTTCACAACCGTGACATAGGAGATGTAATATTGACTACTGTTGTTGTTGTTGTTGTTGTTGTGGTCTTCAGTCCTGAGACTGGTTTGATGCAGCTCTCCATGCCACTCTACCCTGTGCAAGCTGCTTCATCTCCCATCTCTACGATTTTTACCCTCCACGCTACTCTCCAATACTAAACTGGTGATCCCTCGATGTCTCAGAACATGTCCTTCTTCTACTCAAGTTGTGCCACAAGCTCCTCCCCAATTCTATTCAATACGTCCTCATTAGTTATGTGATCTACCTATGTAATCTTCAGCATTCTTCTGTAGCACCACATTTCGAAAGCTTCTATTCTCCTCTTGGTTCAAATGGCTCTGAGCACTATGGGACTTAACTGCTGTGGTCATTAGTCCCCTAGAACATAGAACTACTTAAACCTAACTAACCTAAGGACATCACACACATCCATGCCCGAGGCAGGATTCAAAGCTGCGACCGTAGTAGTCGCGCGGTTCCGTTCTCCTCTTGTCTAAACTATTCATCGTCAACGTTTCACTTACATACATGGCTGCGCTCCACAGAAATACTTTCAGAAACGACTTCGTGACATTTAAATCTATCCTGGATGGTAACAAATTTTTCTTCTTGAGAAACGCTTTTTTTGCTATTGCCACTCTACGTTTTATATCTTCTCTACTTCGACCATCATCAGTTATTTTGCTCCCCAAATACCAAAACTCATTTACTGCTTTAAGTGTGTCGTTTCCTAATCTAATTCCCTCAGCATCACCCGACTTAATCCGACTACATTCCATTATCCTCGTTTTGCTTTTGTAGATGTTCATCTTATACCCTCCTTTCAAGACACTGTCCATTCCGTTCAACTGCTCTTCCGAGTACTTTGCTGTCTCTGACAGAATTAGAATGTCATCGGCGAACCTGAAAGTTTTTATTTCTCCTCCATGGATTTTAATACCTACTCCGAACTTTTCTTTCGTTTGCTTTATTGCTCGCTCAATATACAGATTGAATAGCTTCGGGGATACGCTACAACCCTGTCTCACTCCCTTCCCAACCACTGCTTCCCTTTGACGCCCCTCGACTGTTATAACTGCCATCTGGTTTCTGTACAAGTTGTAAAGAGCCTTTCGTTCCCTGTATTTTACCCCTGCCACCTTCAGAATTTGAGAATATTCCAGTCGAAAGCTTTCTCTAAGTCTACAAATGCTAGAAACGTAGGTTTGCCTTTCCTTAATGTTTTTTCTAAGGTAAGTCGTAGGGTCAGTATTGCCTCACGTGTTCCAGCATTTCTACGGAATTCAAACAATGAGTACACGTATGATAAAAGATGAGTGATAGAGGCGTGTCAGATATGTAGAGAGGAGGCGGGGTGGGTACGCACGAGTGCAGACGCCGTCGGCGGAGCGCAGCGGCGGCCGGCCCGGCTGGAGCACGCAGAGCAGGCCGGGCCCGCAGGAGCCGTAGAAGCCGTAGGGCCCGCCGCAGGGTTGCGCCTCGGCGCGCGCACACACGCGGCAGCAGCCGCAGGCGTCCCACACGGTGCCCGCGCCGCCCGGGCACTCGGCCGCCGCCACCGGCTCGCACTCGGCGGGCGAGCACACGCACGCGGGCCCCGGCGCCGCCACCAGCAGCGCCGCCCACGCGGGCGCCGCCAGCACCGCCAGCACCACTTGCAGCTGCAGCCGCGACCGCATCTTCTCCTCCGCTCACGCCGCCCGCTCCGCCACAGTCACATCCTCGCGACGCGCACCCGCCGCCACAGTACCTGCCGCTCTCACTGCCGCCGACTACGCCCGATATCTGCGCACTTCCGTTCACTGTACGTTCTGCACGACCACCAACTCTGTCAGCGGTTACCACCTACAAACGATTGTACTCACGTATACATCCTGTACCTGCTTCCTCGCCTGTACTGTCTCTTGCGTATACACCTCAATTTCAGATTATCATCTCCCAACTCGACACAAACAATAATTCCTCTTGTTTTATTTCTATTTCTTCCTCTCCACTCGAAACTATCTACGTTCAGTTCGAAACAAAACGTGATACCTGCAGCCTTCCACCTTGTAGGAACAATTCTTCTGAACGCAGTCGTTTCAGAAACAGCTGACGCAACAGCGTTCCTTCCAACAGGCAGTCAGTCTTCTCAAGTCTACACGACGTCACAACAGTCCAGAGCAAATCTTGTAACTTTCCCTCCAGTAAGCGATTCTTGCGAAACGTTTAGCTAATCACTGCAGTCTTATAGTCGCTGAAGGACAGTCCAGAGCAAATCATATAAAATTATAACTTTCCCTCCAGTAGGCGATTCTTGCGAAACGTTTAGCTAATCACTGCAGTCTTATAATTGCCGAAGAAACACAGCCAGCTTTCCACCAAATAGGGATGAGAAATTTTGATAGTATTATCTCGATGCCATTCTCTAGAAACAGCTGCTGCGACGAAGCCAGTACGCAACCGGAGATGTCAGCATCTTGTACTGCTGCCGATGGTCCAACAGTTGCTTAGAACGTCGAGTATAGACTCTCTTAACGAGTTTATCGCAATTCTGCAACCTCCGAACAGGTTAAGTAATGCAGACAGTATTATATATATCCAATATGGAAACCAATACAACCTTCAGCTCAAAATTATTTTTCAAACCTGCAGCTTTCCAGCTCAGATATATAACAATGTTAACCTTGTATTTTCTCAACAATGTTTTTTTCTCAGTAGCGGAAGCAAAAACCCAGTATTTCACCAATTACGCCGTCTCCTATACGTCCCAATACGAAAGTCACTACAAACAGAATGGCTGCAGCAGCTTTGCTCGAGATTAGGCAGCCGACTCTTGCAACAAGTTCATCGAAATATTAAAGCCGTCACAGATAACAAGTGCGCAGCCTTCCACTTTACAGAAGCTTAACTGAATAATCTGAACGTCTCTCTCTCCAGTTAAGGTTTCAAATACGCAGTCAGTACGCTAGTCTTCAGTGAATCACTACAGCACACCGCTAACGACAGAACACTATTGATATAGCCGTTTTCCTAGACCTTGACGAATTGTACTGTTGGCTTGTGTTTATCGGAACAGTGATAGTCTTACAAAGGTGGAAGTAACACAGCCAGTAATTTGTCTAATTAAGAGGCAGCGTAGTTTTGTTCTTGGCTTGTCATAACTGTGTTGTGATGTACGATTTCACCTGCTCTCCGCAGACCTAAGTAATTGACACTCGCACTGCACTGTTAAATTTCATACGATCTAGGCCTCGACAGTCTGATGGACGTGACACATACAGCAGTCACTATTACAGTCGAGCAAATTATGGCATTCTAATAGCTCTCAATTTCAAATCCACCGTCGAGACATCTCTGTTAGAAATTATTTATCTGGGCATTCGGAAAGAAGTCGGCTCCGTAACTACTATATCACTATATGAGTGGTCATTAGCGCGAACTGCAATGCAAAATCTCTACAGCCCCGTGTGCACTTGGAGACTGTGGGAAAAGAATAGAGACGGCACGCAGCGAAGTAGTCTGGTAGGCTGACCACTTGCGATCATTGCATGGACGCCACCCCGCTCAGGTGTCGGGACAGAGCGCTAGGTGTGCCGGCACGCGGGCGGCTACCGGGGCTGGTCGGGAGCTGTAGCTACGTTCTCGCGCTGCCTGCCGGCCGGGGACCGCGGCGCCACTGGCCGCGCCACACGCCAGCCGCCGCGACGCCGCGCGGGCCATCCCCTCCCCTCCAACCGGACTTACCAGCACGCATGCGCGATAGCCCCACTGCCAGCTCCACGCGTGCGCAGTAGCCCGCTTCTGACCCCGTTTACCGGCGCGATCAGGAACAGGGGCGGCATCTCCGCACTAATTCGCAGTAGGTTCCACTTCCGCTTACACCGACTACAAAAAGATCTCTGAGAAAACCAGACATTAATGTGACGATATATTTATTTTTTTAACATTTACTACTAGTCTCGAACTGGGACAATCTTTAAATGGGTATTGTTCACTTATAAGAATCAAGCATCACTGTTTGTTTTTGTTTGTTTTTCCACAAAGAGGTGGAGCCCCTCCAGGCCCACACCGGTATGATGGCCAACTCAAAAGGTCTGCTCCCATCTCTGTATAAAGGGTAAGTGTTCACTAAAGTGAGGTGTCGCAAGATGGGGGTGCTCCGATATTCGCGTACGTCTGGCTAAGATTAGCCATTTATAAGCGCTCATCTGGAGATAGATAAGGTCGAAAGTCGAACGAAGGGTATCGGTTTAAAGGGCAGAGGGAAAAAATGGTTCAAATGGCTCTGAGGACTATGGGACTTAACTTCTACGGTCATCAGTCCCCTAGAACTTAAAACTACTTAAACCTAACTAACCTAAGGACATCACACACATCCATGCCCCAGGCAGGATTCGAACCTGAGACCGTAGCGGTCGCGCGGTTCCAAATTGTAGCGCCTAGAACCGCTCGGCCAAACTGGCCGGCTCTTCGCTGCACCAACTGCCTATAACATCATATATCTCTGATCTTCTGTTGTATGTTTATAGGGTCATGGCACGCTATAATGAATGGCAGAAGTGTTTACATAGAAACATACACTAAAATACTGAAGTAAATCTGTCTACGAGGATCGCTCAAAAAATAATGCAACATTTTTTTCTGAATACTGCTTGGTTTTGTTTAGGATTCATATACAAGGGATACTTACCCGTGGTCTAGGGGTAGCGTCTTTGATTCATAATCATAAAACGTCTTCGGTCTCGGGTTCGATCCCAGCCACTGCCTAAATTTTGATAAATAATCAGCATTGGCGGCCGAAGACTTCCGGCATAAGAAGTCAGCTTCATTCTGCCAACGGCCTTGTCAAAGAGGGCGGGGGAGCGGATAGAGGTTCAGGGCACACTCTTGTCCTAGGGGTGGGAAATTGCCCCTAAAGGCGGAAGAATCAGCAATGATCAACGACATGAGGATGCAGAAGGCAATGGAAACCACAGCATTAAAGACACGTAACGTGTATCCACAGGACATGTGGCCTGTAGTTGAAGAAGTGTCATGATGATCTCTCCATTGGCAAAAGATTCCGGAATAGTCCCCCATTCGGATCTCCGGGAGGGGACTGCCAAGGGGGAGGTTACCATGAGAAAAAGATTTAATAATCAACGAAAGGATAATGTTCTACGAGTCGGGGCCTGGAATGTCAGAAGCTTGAACGTGGTAGGGAAATTAGAAAATCTGAAAAGGGAAATGCCAAGGCTCAATCTAGATATAGTAGGGGTCAGTGAAGTCAAGTGGAAGGAAGACAAGGATTTCTGGTCAGGTGAGTACCGGGTAATATCAACAGCAGCAGAAAATGGTATAACAGGTGTAGGATTCGTTATGAATAGGAAGGTAGGGCAGAGGGTGTGTTACTGTGAACAGTTCAGTGACCGGGTTGTTCAAATCAGAATCGACAGCAGACCAACACCGACAACGATAGTTCAGGTATACATGCCGACGTCGCAAGCTGAAGATGAACAGATAGAGAAAGTGTATGAGGATATTGAAAGTGTAATGCAGTATGTAAAGCGGGACGAAAATCTAATAGTCATGGGCGACTGGAATGCAGTTGTAGGGGAAGGAGTAGAAGAAAAGGTTACAGAAGAATATGGCCTTGGGACAAGGAATGAAAGAGGAAAAAGACTAATTGAGTTCTGTAACAAGTTTCAGCTAGTAATAGCGAATACCCTGTTCAAGAATCACAAGAGGAGGAGGTATACTTGGAAAAGGCCGGGAGATACGGGAAGATTTCAATTAGATTACATCATGGTCAGACAGAGATTCCGAAATCAGATACTGGATTGTAAGGCGTACCCAGGAGCAGATATAGACTCAGATCACAATATAGTAGTGATGAAGAGTAGGCTGAAGTTCAAGACATTAGTCAGGAAGAATCAATACGCTAAGAAGTGGGATACGGAAGTTCTAAGAAATGACGAGATACGTTTGAAGTTCTCTAACGCTATAGATACAGCAATAAGGAATAGCGCAGTAGGCAGCACAGTTGAAGAGGAGTGGACGTCTCTACAAAGGGCCATCACTGAAGTTGGGAAGGAAAACATAGGTACAAAGAAGGTAGCTGCGAAGAAACCATGGGTAACAGAAGAAATACTTCAGTTGATTGATGAAAGGAGGAAGTACAAACACGTTCCGGGAAAATCAGGAATACAGAAATACAAGTCGCTGAGGAATGAAGTAAATATCAGGTGGAGGGAAGCTAAGACGAAATGGCTGCAGGGAAAATGTGAAGACATCGAAAAAGGTATGATTGTCAGAAGGACATACTCAGCATACAGGAAAGTCAAAACAACCTTTGGCTGGCCGCGGTGGTCTCGCGGTTCTAGGCGCGCAGTCCGGAACCGTGCCACTGCTACAGTCGCAGGTTCGAATCCTGCATCGGGCATGGATGTGTGTGATGTCCTTAGGTTAGTTAGGTTTAAGTAGTTCTAAGTTCTAGGGGACTGATGACCACAGCAGTTGAGTCCCATAGTGCTCAGAGCCATTTGAACCATTTTCAAAACAACCTTTAGTGACATTAAAAGCAACGGTGGTAACATTAAGAGTGCAACGGGAATTCCACTGTTAAATGCAGAGGAGAGAGCAGATAGGTGGAAAGAATACATTGAAAGCCTCTTTGAGGGTGAAGATTTGTCTGATGTGATAGAAGAAGAAACAGGAGTCGTTATAGAAGAGATAGGGGATCCAGTATTAGAATCGGAATTTAAAAGAGCTTTGGATGACTTACGGTCAAATAAGGCAGAAGGGATAGATAACATTCCATCAGAATTTCTAAAATCATTAGGGGAAGTGGCAACAAAACGACTATTCACGTTGGTGTGTAGAATATATGAGTTTGGCGACATACCACCTGACTTTCGGAAAAGCATCATCCACACAATTCCGAAGACGGCAAGAGCTGACAAGTGCGAGAATTATCGCACAATCAGCTTAACAGCTCATGCATCGAAGCTGCTTACAAGAATAATATACAGAAGAATGGAAAAGAAAATTGAGAATGCGCTAGGTGACGATCAGTTTGGCTATAGGAAAAGTAAAGGCACGAGAGAGGCAATTCTGACGTTACGGCTAATAATGGAAGCAAGACTGAAGAAAAATCAAGACACGTTCATAGGATTTGTCGACCTGGAAAAAGCGTTCGACAATATAAAATGGTGCAAGCTGTTCAAGATTCTGAAAAAAGTAGGGGTAAGCTATAGGGAGAGACGGGTCACATACAATATGTACAACAACCAAGAGGGAATAATAAGAGTGGACGATCAAGAACGAAGTGCTCGTATTAAGAAGGGTGTAAGACAAGGCTGTAGCCTTTCGCCCCTACTCTTCAATCTGTACATCGAGGAAGCAATGATGGAAATAAAAGAAAGGTTCAGGAGTGGAATTAAAATACAAGGTGAAAGGATATCAATGATACGATTCGCTGATGACATTGCTATCCTGAGTAAAAGTGAAGAAGAATTAAATGATCTGCTGAACGGAATGAACAGTCTAATGAGTACACAGTATGGTTTGAGAGCAAATCGGAGAAAGACGAAGGTAATGAGAAGTAGTAGAAATGAGAACAGCGAGAAACTTAACATCAGTATTGAGAGTCACGAAGTCAATGAAGTTAAGGAATTCTGCTACCTAGGCAGTAAAATAACCAATGACGGACGGAGCAAGGAGGACATCAAAAGCAGGCTCCCTATGGCAAAAAAGGCATTTCTGGCCAAGAGAAGTCTACTAATATCAAATACCGGCCTTAATTTGAGGAAGAAATTTCTGCGGATGTACGTCTGGAGTACAGCATTGTATGGTAGTGAAACATGGACTGTGGGAAAACCGGAACAGAAGAGAATCTAAGCATTTGAGATGTGGTGCTATAGACGAATGTTGAAAATTAGGTGGACTGATAAGGTAAGAAATGAGGAGGTTCTTCGCAGAATCGGAAAGGAATATGTGGAAAACACTGATAAGGAGAAGGGACAGGATGATGGGACATCTGGTAAGACATGAGGGAATGACTTCCATGGTACTAGAGGGAGCTGTAGAGGGAAAAAACTGTAGAGGACGACAGAGATTGAAATACGTCAAGCAAATAATTGAGGAGGTAGGTTGCAAGTGCTACTCTGAGATGAAGAGGTTAGCACAGGAAAGGAATTCGTGGCGGCCCGCATCAAACCAGTCAGTAGACTGATGACAAAAAAAAATACATCATCTTATTCCCCATCCTTTTGGCCACAAAACCCTATTTTTTACATGATCTCCGTTCAGTGCGAATGTCTTACGTCACCTTACTGGGAGGGCCTATAGATTCGTATGGTACGTCTCTCTATTGCTCAATGTCGGAGCCAACGTCTTTCTGCATCAGTAACTTCCACTCATCCATATACTGCTTCACGCGAAGTTCATCCTTCATTGGTACATATAGATGGAAGTAGGAAGGTGCGACATCTGGCGTGTAGGGTGGATGAGGAAGAACAATCCAACTATGCTTTGTGAACTCCTCTTCGGTGCACAGACCGAAATCGTTTCTTCAATTTCCTAAAAATAGCACTGCACTCTTCCGAGTTGATTTTTGCATCGCGAGGGAGGGCATCAAATAGAATAACCCTTTCAGAGTCCGAGAAGGCCATCGCCATGACATTACTACCTGAAGGTGCGGCTTTGAACTTTTTATTCGGAGGATAGGTGGCATGCCGCCACATCATGGATTACCTTTTTTTCCAGTTCGGAGTATATCATTGCCTGTACCGATGTTCTACGATAAATTGACACAATCAGTCTCGTATTGCGCAAGCAGCCGGCACAGATGGCCCTTCGTCTTCTGTTAGGCGGTGAGGAACCGAGCGGGCACACACCTTTGAGAGACGAATCTGTCAGCACTACCATCAGAGACGTCCAGTTGAGCAACGAGGTGTTTGATTGGATGAGAGTGTCCGCACGTTCCAACAGCGCAGGAGCCACACCTGTTTGCGGCTGGCCGGCACGCGGTAGGTCGGATAGGTTTGTGCGACCTAGTTGCGGTGATGACAGACGGCTCGCCCAACGACTAACAGTGCTTCTGTTCGTGATTAATAAAATTCTTTTCCGGGCTTCTGTTCACTGCCATGTCTCCATGGACTTTCTGCAAGTGCCTGTCAGTATCTGCGATTATCTGGTTTTCCGCCAAGAGAAGCTCTATGACAGCTCTCTGCCTGGAACGCAACTCCCTTTCAAACACAATTTGAAGGCTACAGCGCCTACACCTGTCGGTATTTCATGAAACTATAGGGGCTGAATATTCTAAGATATCCCACAGCAAATTCCGATTTTTCAACCGAAACTGACCGAGAAAAATAATGTGTTGTTGGGCTGGGTTGTTTGGGGGAAGAGACCAAACAGCCAGGACATCGGTCTCATCGGATAGTGGAAGGATGGGGAAGAAAGTCGGCCACGACCGTTCAAAGGAACCATTCCGGTATTTGCCTACAGTGATTTAGGAAAATCATGGAAAAACCAAATTAGGATGGCCGGACACTGGATTGAACCGTCGTCTTCCCGAATGCGAGACCAGTGTCCTAACCACTGCGCCACCTCGCTCGGTAATGCGTTGTATTACTTAAATTATCTCGTATATTTCCCCAAGTGGCCCACGTAGCACTAAAATGTCGTCAAAAGCGGCTCAGAATTATGCTTCGATGGTGAACTCTTCACCCTCCTTTTCATGATCAAAGTAGACCACTGAAATATAAAACTTCCTCGAGACTAAGATGTGTCTCACCTTTAACTTAGCAATGAACTTCAAGCAACTAAAATACAGCCCAATAACAGTCATAAACGTAAGAGGAACTAGAAATTTACGTTCAAAATAACCCAGAGGTAACACAATTTTAAATTCACAACACTTCAAATAGTTGCAAATGGAAACGTTATTAATTACAAAACTGTTGAACCATCTGTTACAAAGCGGGCACAACACGCCCTCCAGACACCTTATTATGCAGACAACAAAATACAATTATTTTAGCACCCCACAACCCTCCGCGGGCCAAATCGCCTTCCAATGTGACACCAATTAAAGGCGCTCAGCATCTACCGTTTTAAAAGCTACACTACGCTGGCGCCCAGTGTGTTACAACTGCCGACTGAACTCGCTGCAACGTGAAATGGCTCTGAGCCCTGTGGTACTTAACATCTGAGGTCATCAGTCCCCTAGATCGTAGAACTACTTAAATCTAACTAACCTAAGGATATCACACACATCCATGCCCGAGGCATGATTCGAACCTGCGACCGTAGCGGTCGCGCGGTTCCAGACTGAAGCGCCTAGAACCGCTCGGCCACACCAGCCGGCTGCAACGTGAAGCTTCCTTCATACCGGACGCCCGTACACGGCGGACTGATAACACTGTCCAGTAAGAAAATACCCTTCTGCTAATAGCTTCCCGAATCAACTATCATTAGATACGGAAGCGCACTTAGTGCTCGGTCTCCACTGATCTCTACAGCAACTACGAGGGGGATTTGAAAAGTTCTCGGAATCACCACGAGAGGTCAGCGCTAGCGCAATGAGTTGTTCACGTGATATCCATTGGACTATTGAACTGTTGCCTGTAAACACGTGGCACGTCTGTGCTCTTGGAAGACAGCTGTGGCAGTGACGTGGATCTGTTGTAGTTCCCGCGAAATGATTTGCGAAGATGGAAAATATCTGAATTCCAGCAGTGGTTAAGTACTTCGTAAAGTAAGGTATGGAAGCAAACGACATTCATGCCGATTTCTAGAATACATTGGGAGCTCTACTCCTTCATATTCAACTGTTTCCAAGTGGACAAATAGATTTAAATTTGGTCGTAAGAGTTTAGATGATGATTCGTGCAGTGGTCGGCCAAGACGTGTCACTACTCCAGAAATCATCTCAAAAGTGCACAAAATGGTCATGGAGGATTGCCGACTGAAAGCGCGTGAAATTTCTCACGCTTGCCAGATGTCATCTGAAAGGCTGGATCACATTTTAATTGAGAAATTACAAATGAAAAAATTATCTGCAAGATGAGTGCCGCGATTCTTGACGCTGGATCAAAATCGCATGAGAATGGACACATAGGAACAATGTTGGGCCCATTGTAGGAGAAACGAACAAGGTTTTTGTCCCAGTTTATGACCACAGATAAAACTTGGGTGCACTGCTATACCCCCGAGACAAAACAACAGTCAAAGCAGTGGAAACATGTTGATTCTCCGCCACCAAAGAAAGCAAAGACATTTCCTTTGGCAGGAAAGGCCATGGTATCAGTGTTCTGGGATGCGACGGGGATTCTGTTTGTAGTTTATCTCCCCACTGGGCAAACAATTACTGGAGAATACTATGCTAACCTCTTAAGCAAATTGCAACAGAAAATACGCGAAAAAAGGACAGGTTTAGCAGGGAAGAAAGTCATCATCCATCAAGACAATGCGCACACACGTGCCGTCGCCATGGCAAAGTTAAACGAACTAAGATATGAGTTGTTGCCACACCTGCCTTATTGACCTGATATGGCTCTGTCAGACTTCCATCTCGTATCAAAAATTTTTGTTCGTGGATGAAGATTCGCTTCAAACGAAGAACAGATAGCCGGAGTTAACAATTATTTTGCAGGCCTGGAGGAAACTCACTTTCGAGATGAGATCAAGGCATTGGAACATCGTTGGATCAAATACATTAACCTACAAGGACACTACATTGAAAAATAAAAATAAAAAATCAGTAATGTAAGTATTTTTTCGTATTCTGTTTCGAGAACTTTTCAGACCACCCTCATATTAAAGTCCACATTGGCACCGCACCACGTAGTGCCTACCGAAACTGGAGCGGAGCATAGCAAATTGCTCTGAGTGCCAACCAGCTGCCCGTGCCACCACCGTCCACTTTTCCTCTTTAAGCCTTTCAGACCTGAACTTTTCTGGAGGACGGAAAGTTTTCCTTATGCTCTTAGGTGATTTTTTAATGATTTAGAAGAAAGATTTATACAAAAATATGAACCTGTTACCTAAACGTCTCCTGTACACTTGGCTTCCTTTTATAAACTAAAATAACCAGTTACGAAATACTCTCAATTGTAACAAATAGTAAAATGATCATTCAATAATTACAACGCAAAATAACAATAACAATATTAAATTGTACAGTGGAACACAGCGAACCAGCCAAATCCGTGTCGTCGGGTGGTAACGAGCTGCTGCGCACTGCCACACTTACTTGCTGATGTTTCCATACTGACGCCCAGCAGCTGGCAGCACTTGCGCATGATGAGAAGGATGAACATTTACGAATGTCTACCTTAGGATTCCATTGGGGAAAAAGTACTTCTGTTGCAGCTGATGCAGAGTGAAAGTTATTTTACTCAATTGTAGCCAGAGGGACTGAAAAGTTTTGGTGCACCACCGCCATCTAACGGCCAGCGATACATGGCGGGCAGAAAGCAACACTCTCTTGAATCGACTATGACTCAACGGTACTTAGAAAGGCAATAAGGTTAGAAGCCACACTGATAATCTCGGACTGGGATGGAAATAGTGTTCTTTTAAAAGGAATTATCTCGACATTTGCTCTAAATCATTTAGGGAAACAACGAAAAACTTAACTCTGGATGGTCGGACAGGGATTTGAAACCGACGTCCTCCCGAATGCGAGTATAGAGCGTTATCACTGTGCCGCTTAGATCAGATGTAAACATAGAGCTTCAAAAAAATTATAATTTCAGTGCAAGTACCGTAATTATGCATTTATTTTTCTGCAGCTGCCTTACCAAAAGCCGGGAGCTATATTTCCATTTCCTATTCTGAACACAATGTTTGCGTTTCATCGAATTATGACGTAATACAAAAGAACAGAATCCATCGTGCCTACTCGTAATCGTATTGATATTGCAGCCATTCGAAGTTGAACTGACTTATTAGGAAATCTAGAATGACAATGAATAGTAAAATAATTTAAATACTTCAGCGTTATGCACTGAAGAGCCAAAATACCTGGTTCACCTGCCTAATATCGTGCAGGGCCCCCGCGAGCACGCAGAAGTGCCGCAACACGACGTGGCATGGACTCGACTTATATCTGTTTAGTGCTGGAGGGCACTGACACCATGAATCCTGCAGGGCTCTCCATGAACCCGTGAGAGCACGAGGGCGTGGAGATCTCTTCTGAACAGCACGGTAAAATGCATTCCAGATATGATCAATAATGTTCTTGTCTGGGGGGTTCGCTGGCCAGCGCAAGTGTTTAAACTCAGAACAGTGTTCCTGGAGCCGCTCTGTAACAATTCTAGACATGTGTGGTGTCGCATTGACCTGCTGGAATTATCCAAGTTGGTAGAATGCACAGTGGACATGAATGGATGCAGGAGACCAGACACGATGCTTACGTGCGTGTCACCTGTCACAGTCGTACCTAGACTTATCAGAGGGGCCATGTCACTACAACTGCACACACTCCAAACCATTACAGAGCTTGTACCAGCTTGAACAGTCCCCTGCTGACATGCAGGGTCCATGTATTCATGAGGCTGTCTCCATACCCGTACACGTCCATCCGCTCCACACAATTTGAAACGAGACTCGTCCGAGCAGGCAAAATGTTTCCAATCATCAACAATCCAATGTCGGTGTTGACGGGCCCAGGCGAGAGGTAAAGCTTCGTACACGAGTGGGCCTTCGCTCCGAAAGCCCATATCGATGATGTTTCGTTGAATGGTTCGCGCGCTGATGCTTGTTGATGTCACAGCATTGAATTATTAAGTAGTACAGTTTGTATAACGTCAAACGTACATCTCAAGCATTGTTGTATGATAAATTTGTCATTTGTAGACTACCACTATTGAATTATGATTCTTAGAGCGCCATCTATTGCTACATTTTGTAACTATTTGTTTTTCTTCTGCCATACGTTTTCTCCCTTCTTCGATAATATTCCGTTGCAATTTGAAGTGAGCAGTGCTGTTCTTTCTACAGCGTTTTGAAAGTTTAACTTTAATTATAATCACCCTGTAGATACTGCGATAATGAATGAATGAATAGTTCAGTTGAAGATGAATGAACATCTCTAAAAAGGTCAATCACAAAAATTGGAAAGAGAAACGTAGGTACAAAGAAAGAAACTGCGCAGAAACCATGGAAACCAGTTGATCGACGAAAGAATGAAGTACGAAAATGTCTGAAATGCTACGATTCTCTTCTGTTTCGGTTTTTCCACAGTTCATGTTTCACTGCCATACAATACTGTGCTCCAGACGTACACTCTCAAAAATGTCTTCTTCAAATTAAGGCCTACATTTGACACTAGTAGATTTCCTTATCCAGGAATGCCATTTTTGCCAGTGCTAGTCTGCTTTTGATGTCATCCTTGCTCCGTCTATCATTGGTTATTTTGCTGCCTAGGTAGCAGAATTCCTTAACTTCATCTACTTCGTGACCATCAATCCTGATGTTAAGTTCCTCGCTGTTCTCATTTCTGCTACTTCTCATTACTTTCATATTTCTTCTATTTACTCTCAGTCCACGTTCTGTACTCATCAGATTGTTCATTCCGTACAGCATATCATGTTATCCTTTTTCAGTTTAATCAGTTTAAGCTGATTGTGCGATAATTCTCGCACTTGTCAGTTTCATTCAGGTTAACAACGTCATCAGCGAATCGTTATCACTGATATCCTTTCACCTTGAGTTTTAATTCCTCTATGAACTTCTATTTTATTTCCATCATTGCTTCTTCGGTATACAGATTGAACACTGGGGCGAAAGACTACATTTCTGTCTGACACACTTTGTAATCCGAGCGCTTCGCTCTTGGTCTTCTACTCTTATTACTTCCTCTTGGCTTTTGAACATCTTTCCCTATAGATCACCCCTGTTTTTTTTTTCAGAATTTCGTACATCTTGCACCATTTTACGTTGTCGATCGCTTTTTTTTCAGGTCGACAGATTCAATGAACGTGTCTTGATTTTTCTTTACTCTTGCTTCCACTGTCAACCAAAACGCCAGAATTGTCCCTATGGTGCCTTTCCCTTTCCTAAAGCCCAACCGATCTTCATTTAACACTTCCTCAATTATCTTTTCTGTTCTTCTCTATACTATTCTCATCAGCAACTTGGATGCATGAGCTGTTAAGCTGATTGTGCGATAATTCTCGCACTTGTCAGCTCTTGCAGTCTTCGGAATAGAGTAGATGATATTTTTCCGAAAGTCAGATGGTAAGTCACCAGACTCCTACATTCTACACACCAACTTGAATAGTCGTTTTGTTGCCATTTTCCTTAATGAGTTTAGAAATTCTGATGGATACTATCTCTACCTTCTGCATTATTTGATCCTAAGTCCTCTAAAGTTCTCTTAAATTCTAATAGTGGCTCCCCTATCTCTTTTTAATCGACTCCTGTCTATTCTTCTATCACATAAGACAAATCTACCCCCTCACAGAGGCTTTCAGTGTACTCTTGCCACCTACCCGCTCTATCCTCAGCATTTAACAGTGGAATTCCCGTTGCACTCTTTAATGTTTTGAGCGTTGTTCTTAATTCCACCGAACGTTATTTTGACTTTCCTATATGCTGAGTCAGTCCTTCCGGCAATCACTTCTTTTTCGATTTGAATGTGTTGTAAGATCTTATGGGACCAAACTGTGAAGGTCATCGGACCCTGAGCCTACACACTACTTAAACTGACTTACGCTATGGACAACACACACATCCAAGGCCGAGAGAGGACTCGAACCTCCGACGGGGGGAGCCGCACGGACCGTGACAAGGCGCCAGAGACCGCGCGGCTACCCCACGCGTCTTTTTCCGATTTCTTCACGTTTTTCATGCACCCATTTCGTCTTAGTTTCCCAGCGCTTCCTATTTATTTCGACCCTCTGAGACTTTTATTTCTGTATTCCTGAATTGCCCTGAACATATTCTTTCATCGATCAACTGAAGTATTTTTTCTTTTACCCATGATGTTTTCGCAGTTACCTTCTTCATATTTATGTTTTCTTTCAAACTTATGTTATTAACTTTTTTAGAGATGTCCGTTCCTCTTCAACTGTACTGCCTACTGAGCTATTCCTTATTGCTGTATCTATAGCCTTAGAGAACTTCAAGCGAATCTCGTCATTCCTTAGTACTTCTTTGCGTATTGATTCTTCCTGACTAATCTTTTAAATTTCAGCCTACTCTTTTTCTCTGTCTCTTCATCTACTTTAAATACCTTAATTATACTTCTTAAATGCTTTTACACATGTTCCATGCTGCAAGCGCAACAAACTGGCATGTGATTCAGTTACTGTAAACTGTCAATCCGTCTTTACAATAATCGCCGGCTGAGGTGGCCGAGCGATTCTAGGCACTACAGTTTGGAACCGCGCGACCGCTAAGGTCGCAGGTTCGAATCTTGCCTCGGGCATGGGTGTGTGTGATGTCCTTAGGTTAGTTAGGTTTAAGTAGTTCTAAGTTCCATTGGACTGATACCTCAGAAGTTAAGTCCCATAGTTCCCAGAGCCATTTGAACCTTTTTTTATATAATAATCACATGCAGTATGAACATTTTTGGACATGTCATGGATTTACGCTTCTACGAAGAAGATATTGACATCTGCTAAACCAATACTAAGTGATACACTTCTTATACTTTACATAAATTTATAGCCAAGATCTAAAGATTTATCATATCCGGAACTTTGTAGGCTTCTGAAGGTCACAAATTAATCTGTAGAAAACGGTAAAGCCAAATAAAAATATATTTGCTAATGACGGCAGAATTTTATTGTGAAAGGAACCATAGAACTGAGACTAGATTACGAGAATTATCATATGATAATCACTTGGAGTTGCGAATGTCGTAATGGAGGTACCAGCGTATTCGGTTCTACGGCGACCTAGGAGAGCCGTTTGTCCCTTGATTTCAGAGTGGAACTTAACTGAACCATTGGCTTGGAAAAAGAAGGAGAAAACTATTATCCAATCTGACGTGAAATTCAATAGTAGCTGCCTTACGCACCACCGTACCCATACTATTAGAATGTAGTTACTCGAAAGAAATTAAAGTTGAAACAAATGGGCCCTCGGTCACAATTTTAATTTAGAAACTGTCACTAAACCAAGCAGCCATGTTTAAAACTTTACTCAAACGACTTTGGGTTTGATTTAATAAGCCTCTTGTGTGTTAACACCGGGAAGCAGACATCCGTCCGTCACCGACAAGTTCGTGAATTTTACCTTGTCACGCTTTTCAAATATGACTCTGTTCCTTTCGATTTTTAATTTATATTTAAAAACAAATCAGCTTCACTGAATAACACTCCTATCACTCTGCTAGAAAAGAAACAGAAGTCTGAGAACAATTAGAACAAGTTACTTCTCATCTACTATGTAACAACTACGAAATTTATATTTTATTTCTCAGAACACACATAACGAAGCAATGTAGCTTACTTAACATCTGTAAAACTCTCACGTTGGTAGTTGCCGCCACCATTACGTGAAACTGATTTTTTCAGCATTTGTTTCGCAACCCCTTTCCTGCTATTCATATTTCTACTTTCAGCGCTTTGATCACTTTCTCTGGAACACAGATATTAAAACCTTTACTCTGAACAGTATTCTGGAGTTGTCAAAGCAATACGCTTCCACTCGTAAAAATTCCAGGCACGAAAAAAACAATCGTTCTCTCTCTCGCCACAAAGTCTCTATTCTGTCTCGCAATTTACTCTGTTCCATGAAAAATTACCTGTCCCTATACAGTTTTAAATGCAAGTATTCTACACCCTTATAATAATACGTGTTCACAAAGCTAAGTTTCTAATTTCCAGCCTGAAGAAAAATTTGTGAGTGAACAATACTGACTTCATGTGACTGTGAAATTTTTTAGGACGGCATCAATATAAAGTAGTTGACACCTGGAACCCTCATGAAAAAATTGGCAATGATTCTGGAAAATTTGATTTTTTTTAAATTTGAATAGGCTTACGTATTTTACTTTTTTGTACTTTATATTAAATAGTCACAGCATTTTAAGATGAAATAAAATTTCAACGGATATATAAAAACAATAATAATGATAGAAAAATTTTGTTATAGATCCACCTAGCTCAAAGTAGAAAATATTTTCATTCTTTCCACTACCCACGTGTCTCAGCCTTAATGCGCCACCTTCTGTGTATATCTAATTTCAGAGCTATTACAGAACATATCCAATAATTTCGAGCTCTCGGGTCCAAAATAATAACATGCATCTGTTTTGTTGCTCGTATTTCCGACATCTACATGTTAACCTACAAGACGGAACTGGTCTGGTTGTATCTGTATTTTGTTAACTGACATATCTTCCTCGGGTTTGTTTTGACAGATTTTGCGAACTCTCCTTTTTACATCTTTTCCATTTGCTTGAAACTTTTGTATTACATACACTATTACCCAACTGAAAAAATATGTGGTGTAAGATTTTTCTGTAGTTTAGAAGCGTATGTTTTGACGATATTAATGCCACAATGAAATCGGAAAAAGCACAAAAAAATCGATCAAAAGGTACATATCAGATGAATACGTCATGAGAAATAATCTTAATTACAGTACTTCTTTTACGAATTCAAATAGTAATGTTTCAGTAAAAGTACACCTTTCGATGGAACAGGCCTACTATTCTACTCAGGTAGCATGCTATCAGTTCGCCCTAAATCCAAAAAATAGAGGTGCCTTGTAAAATCACATTCTGTTAGGTAAGCAACAACACAAAAATAAAAGGGAAAGTACGAGAAAAGACCAATCAACTGGAATTTGTCGTCTGTTTTATATAGATTTAGGATAAAAGGATATCAACAGTAGCTACGACGTATTACCTTCAAGGAACCGTATCATGGGGGAGGTGAGTCATGTTTCGCTAGATTCTTATTTCGAACTCGACAAATTCAGTTCTGACGCAGGTAAATATGACCAAAATACATAAAACATAAAAGTTCTCTTTTATGCGCCCATTTTATTATATGGAAACTGCGTATGAATTGTTGGGTTTATGTATTGTGGATAAGCCTGAAATGAAAGGAAGAGACTGAGTCAAATAAGTTGCCGGCACACAGTTACTCCTCTGATGTAGCTCTGAGGTTAAAGAGTTTTAAGTCTGCACCTGAAAGATGCGTAACCTATATGTATCAACTACACACAGGAAGGAGAGATTTGGAAATAAACCGTGGATACCTAGACATCACAAGGGCTTGTTTTCGGAATTTCACCTATAAACCATCAATTACACAATATATGACTTTCGCCGCCTATACTTTCAACTTTAATACAGAAATATCATTTTAAGAAGGGAGGTGCTAATCACCTTGCTTTGAGTAGACGATAGTTTATTTGAAATACAAAAGAGCTTGCAGACAGGCCCTTAAAAACATTTTCAGATCGTGTAACAAGCGTAAAACGATTGTAGTCGTATCATCTAACTCGGAAACACGCAAACATCTAGCTTATATTGACAACCACTACGGTCATTAGTTCCTGAGAGTCTACTGAAGTTTATAAACATGTTCATAACTTTAATATGGCGAAAGGAAATCTAAGACTAGGTGGTACGAGTTAACGTTATTACATCAAAATTCTGAGTGTTAAACAAACCTAAATTAAAAATGAAAAGCGTAACGTTAAAGATGCATCTACCTACCAAAGGAAAAACTGTCCTCTTCAAGAGCCTTAAAATGCTAACGCTAGCTAATGATTGCGTTAGCTCACTAGATCTTTTCACTTCTGTTTCAGACTACATGTTCATATATGGAAAGCATCCATGTCGCTGAAGATAACAATTCTGTTACTAGAATGAGATTTTCACTCTGCATCCCCCAGGCTGTGGCTAAGCCATGTCTCCGCAATATCCTTTCTTTCAGGAGTGCTAGTTCTGCATGTCTCGCAGGAGAGCTTCTGTAAAGTTTGGAAGGTAGGAGACGAGGTACTGGCAGAAGTAAAGCTGTGAGTACGGGGCGTGAGTCGTGCTTCGGTAGCTCAATTGGTAGAGCACTTGCCCGCGAAAGGCAAAGGTCCCGAGTTCGAGTCTCGGTCGGGCACACAGTTTTAATCTGCCAGGAAGTTTCAATTCTGTTACTGTTTTAATAATGCCAGTTTATCTGTGCATGATTTACTTATAAACGAATCCATTAAAACAATCAAAAACAGTAAAGCAAGTGGTGAAGACATCATTACAGAAGAATTACTGAAATGGTCAGAACAGAAGATTATAAGTGATCTACATTTGCTTTGTAAGGACATTTTGGAAACAGAATACGTTCCAGAAGAGATGAAAATAGTATTAAACCATCACCATATGCAAACGAAGATAAGTAAAATATCAACAATTACTGAGTGGTATCACTTCTGCACGCGGCATGTAAAACATTATAAAAAATTCTCATGAACAGAATGAAGAAACGTTGAACAACTGGTTGGGGAGGCGGAAGTGGTTTTCGCAAAGGACACATTTTCTACGGAACAGATTTTAACTTAATATCAATAATTTATCATAGAACGTAAACCAGAGAGCCTATAACACACTGACAGAAATCTTGAACTACCCAAAAATGGAGGCGGAAACGATATGAAACTTCAGAGATTCAGGGAGTGTACAATGTTATATCAGTGACTACACAATGAGTGAAATTTACAAAGAAGTTGGCAGTATGGACCTACTTACCAGTATGTCGTTACACCCCTCCCTCTCCTCTAGAGTGACTGCTTGCACTGATTCGACGGCTGTTCTAACTGGCTTTTGACATATGGGATGCTGGCACTGGCAAAGAATTAGCTTTGATAAATAGCACCACTATACTGACGCAAGTCCGCAGCTCGTGGTCTCGCGGTAGCGTTCTCGCTTCCCGAGCGCGGGGTCTCGCGTTCGATCCCCGGCGGGTCAGTGATTTTCACCTTGCCTAGTACGGCGGTGCGGGTCTCCCGCATCATTCGCCTGCCCTCTGTCTAGAAGCATGGGACTTCATTTCCATTCCATACTGTCGCTTAACAGGTAACACATGTGTACACAGGATATTTCTGACGTGACGCTGCGCTGTTAGTGTTCCCTTAAGGGGAGACGGAAGGCAAGTGGGCTTCAAAAATCGATTTTTAGATTTTAGCATACTTGAAATACCTGGTCTTTCCTGTGTGATGCAGTTTTTGTTTTATATAACTACGACAATTTTTTCGTGAGATATGGTGGTTTTCCTGACGCTCTGTGCAATCTGGGGATGATGACAGCAAGGCTTATGACTGGGTATGTGCAGAACAACCCTATGGCCCTAATATCACAATTTCTAAATTATAGTGCATTGGGCATGTCCAGAAGAGAATGTGGTCTAGGTTGAGAAGATTATTGAAAGAAAAGTCAAAAATAGATAATAAGAAGATAGGTGGTAAAGGTCGCCTGACAAATGTTGAAATAAGTAGATTGCAGAATTATTATGGCTTAGCCATAAGAAGAAATGTAGGGAATTTACGAAACAGGAAAACAGCTGTATGGGCTATCTTTTTCCATAAGCTTTCCACAAATGAAAACCCAGTGCACGGACTTTGCCCAAATGATCCTGACACTTTGTGCAAGTACAGGAGAAGTGCCAGATATGACTACAAACATTCTTTACCTGCATCAGCAATGAATTAAATTAAACCCATATTTAGAAACCTTTGTAAAGACACCTCGTTGAAGAAATGTCTTCATGGGAAAACACAAAATTTAAATGAATGTGTGAATTCTGTCATTAGGAACCGGTAACCGAACACTGTATTTGTTCAGCTAAAAACCCTCAAATTTGGTGTTTATGATGCTATTCTATACTTCAATGATGGTGTAATTAGAAAACTGGTGGTTTGGAATTATTGGGCATAAAATGTAGTGGAAAGGCTGAAAAATCCTTGGTGCAAATAGATAAAGAGAGAATCCGCAGAGCAGATATTACTAATTTAAAATACACAAAAGAAGCCAGACAGAAAGCAAGAGGGACCAAGAGAATAAAAGAAGATCAGTTTCATTCAAATGATGCTCAATATGGTGCAGGAAAATATTAGTGGCAAGTAGTTCTCATCAATAACTATACTAGTACTGCAATATTAAACTGTAAATGGATTTTTCTCAAAACTACATTTTTTACTTTCAGGTACCATAATTTGATAAACTAATGGGTTTAGAGCCATGAAATTTGGTCAATTTATACTGAAGATGGTAATAAGTTATTACAAGTAAATTGAGAACCACCAAACAATCAGAAACGTTTTGTAATAAATAATGTACAAAATAGATTAAATTTTACTAGTGAAAGAACAAAATTTTCTTCTTCAAAACCATAAGAGGTCCTAAGTTCATTTTACTTGTAAATTGAGGCATGTATGTTATATATATGCAATAAAAATTTCATTGTTTTATCACTTATAGTTCTTTTGAAAAGCGTACATGCCCAATGCACTCTAATTTAGAAATAGCATTGGCAGAACAGGGATAAAAATTGCCTTCTGTCTCCCATTAATCACTGTCGCCCGTGACCCAAAGTCAAACCCCATGGCTACATACACCATGACGCCAGGATATACCGCTCCAAAACATTGAAAGACTGGGGACAATCAAAGGTCACCGCCATACTCATCAACAATGGTCATTCAGGGTAGTGCAGAACAGAGATTCGTCACTGACGACAATGCGACGCCATTCATCAACAGTCTACGCTTGCTCGTCAGGGCACAGCTCTCAAATGCATCTTTGTGCTGTGGTGTTTACGGCAGTCTCTGCATGGGACGGTAAATTCCAAGTCCGGTTACCACTAGTCTCAAGGTGATGCAGAATGTTGTAGAGATTCTGATCTGATGGGTTTACGGTATGCTTGGTGCACAGTACGGCGATCCTCCATTGTGTCGGTCTGACACGGTCAATCGGAATCTTGATGAGGAGTGTGTGTGCCGTCACATCCCCATGCAGCCCGACACTGGGCTACTGTCTTATCCGAATGCCCCACAAACCTGGATATTGCACGATTCGACCAGGCGGCCAAACGAAGACTCACAGTCCAACCCATCTTGGTCCTCTTTCAGGGGCTGATAACACTGTCTCAGACAAGTACAGGGCATGTACATGTCCTTCAGAGTGATCTCTTAACATCTGACGCCGTTCACACCCCTTATATACCCAGCCAGTCCCGATAACACTAAACGTGAACAACCCTAATGCACTCTCATTTACAAATGCACCGATGTTCTGTACATGTACGAAGTTAAACTGATATCTGACAGTGCCTTCTGAGCACTATAAGAGCAAGTGCAGTATCATTTATTCATTTCAAGAAAGAATTCCATTTTGTTCACATTGAAACAATAGATAAAATTATTAGAGTATTTGGTTATAAGATAAATTAGCGAACGTAATTCGTGGAACTGTGCCACCTACGACATGTAAAATTAAATTTATGGGAAAATAACCTCAACCATTTGAAATAAAAATTAGTGTTAGGCTATGGGACTACTTATCATCTTCATTGTTTAACTGCCTTTTAGAAATAATTGTAAGGATCTGAGCTAAAAAATTTAAAATTTAAACAATAAATCTGGGATGGCGTCCCGGTGGAATTAAGGTACATTGACTGGCTTTTTCAGCTGATTTTGAAATACTTTCATAAAATGTAAGACAATCAAATAAATCTTCTGGAAAATACTTCAACTGAAAAAAGAGAGGAAATACACGACAAAAAAATGTAGCAGAATACAGAGATAAACAAATGTAAAAGTGAGCAAGTTAGTAGCTTTAAATACACTGAAGCTCCAAGGAAACTGGTATAGACACTCATATTCAAATACAGAGATATGTAAACAGCCGCGGGTGGCAATTTCAGGGGGCTCCAAATTCATATCATTGAAGAAAAAAACTTTGTTTCACACAGCTCCTAGCATTCGGTTGTAGTTGTTTTGCCCCCGGTTAGTAGCCGCGTAAGCTCTATTCTCGGAATAGGATGGACAATGCCTTGTACGAACAGGTAATAACGCGGGATAACTGAACCAGTGATTTTGGCAGAGTTAGTGAAGTTAACAGGAGAATAAGTTTTGACAATGGCTGGAATAGTTACAGAATTAGTGATGCCAAGATTGTTTGTTATAAAACAAACTGGGACATCACACAAATGACGTGGAAAAGTATGACGATTTCTAATATATATAAAAATTTCGTGCTACTGCTTTTCGATCTCGAGGTTGAGAAAATGGAGCAAATGAATGAAATGTGAAACTATTTCCTACCATAAAACTGTTTGATTATAGGTATTTGATCTTGGTACTTCGTGAATTATGTTCTGTCGTGTTATTTATGTAAATAAAGTACATAAAAATGACCATTCGTGCCAAAATAGTCTCGCTTCTTTGGCGTGTCTTACAATTGCTGCAATACTTGAAAAGACTATTTCGTTTTACCTAGAGGACAGTGACAAAACAGAAGAAATCAAATCGAGAAACCGCACCAATCATGGGTACTGGTCGGACTCACAGCTTTTTTAAACAACGACATTTTGATTTTTCATGTAGCAAAACATATGACGAACTTTGATGCTTGTCTCTTGTCTTTACTGCTTTTATGTTTCCTATACTTAATTTTTTGTCACATAAAAGAGAAAGTTATTGGCTAGCAGGCAATAATGAGTCACATTTTCTGAAGAGTTCTTATTCTCCCAGTCACAAATAATCCCACCCAGTATTAATTGTAAGTTTTTTTAAAGAGGGCTAGGCACCAAAGGTCATCTTACTTTCCACTGACTTGAATATAGGTTAGATGGCTTCCGTTAAGAAATGTACACGCTTGAATTTCACAGACGGAAATACAGTGACGATACAAGAATGTTGCGTGAGGGCTAGGCACCAAAGGTCATCTTATTTTCCACTGACTTGAATATAGGTTAGATGGCTTCCGTTAAGAAATGTACACGCTTGAATTTCACAGACGGAAATACAGTGACGATACAAGAATGTTGCGTGAAGATGCGTGGCATCGCACTTTGACAGACCCAAGACCGAATAAAAGGTCATTTTATTTTCCACTGACTTGAATATAGGTTAGATGGCTTCCATTAAAAAATGTACACGCTTGAATTTCACAGACGGAAATACAGTGACGATACAAGAATGTTGCGTGAAGATGCGTGGCATCGCACTTCATTTTTCCTCCGACGTATATGCTCTTCATATCAAACTCTTCAGAAAGATGTGCGCTACAAAATGAACATATCTTTGAAAAATTGATTTTTTTAAGTTGTAGACGCCCTATCTCAGACGCTAAAGAGGGGAGGGGGCGTGCGCCGCTATCACGTTTTTGTCCCAGTTCAGAATTGTAGATCCGCAGCTGCCCATATCCAACTCTGTTTCCTCTGCAACTCCCAAAACAGTGTGATCTCTTCTGCATCTCCTCCGAGAGTGTCCAAATTTTTACATTTCCTCTCCTCTATGTATACTTGGCCAATAGACTTTTATAAACTGCGGTCCAACAAGCAACTTAGAAGACATTTTTTTTTTCATTTACGCTATGTAGTGCCATTCCGTGTATGAGATTTTGAGAACTGGAGTTCCAAACCCCACCGGGCAGATTTTTTTTTCAAGTCACCCAATGAACTGCATTCCCTTGTCATAAGAGAGAGAAGTTTGCTGTCCAGATGGAGTAATGTCTAGATGATGCCATGCCTCCCAATAAGGAAGCGGAGAAATTTTTTTTTAAATATCTTCCACATGGTTTTCCCATGGAAATGGAAATGAAGGTTTGGCGTCATTGGCCGGGAGGCCCCTTGCGGGGCAAGGTCCAGCTATGAGAGCAGCGAGATGACTATCTTTTGACTTTCGTTCAGTTTTCTCAGAAGGCCAGTCGGCAAAAAACACACTGTCAAGCTGTTCTTTGTGCAGGGATACCGGTTTATAAAATATATTATTTTGCATTGGCCAGGATACACTACATTGTCCCCCATACTGAGTTTTTTAGAAAGAGTCATTGACGTAACAGCACATGGGCCGCAGCTCAAAAAGAATATTCGTTGTGTGTGAGGTGGCTAGCACTGTTGTAGAAAGTATGGCATTTCCTGCAAAGTTTACCCGTTAGCCAGCGGTTAGACGGTTTTCCTGTTCCAAGCGGCCCATCTCTTGAATCAGTCAATTACAGACCAAAGAGCTGGCCATCATCGCCCACCCCGCGTCCCCTACTAATCGGATCACCGCCCCACCTGACTCCGTGTGGGCACATTGCAACAACACGGCGGATTCTACCTGGGCCCAGACATGTAGCAGCTTTCACCATGTCAAATCAGAAAGGAAAAGAACGGAGTGTGAGTTGGCATGTAGGGCGTGGGGCTAGCAGGTGGGGGTGCACAGGGTGGAGCTGACGCATCCTGGCTCCGGACCCAAACTGCTGTAAAATCGCGCACACTAAGGCGAACATGCCGGGGCAGACCTGCTCGGTAGAGGGAGTCACCCCTTCTCCTCACAGAGTTGGCCATTGCCCACAAATACCCTCCTCTTACTGCCTGTTGTGGCTCACCCAAGATTCCACAGTGTCATGCAACTCATTAAATGAAGGACATGCCACTAAATATACAGAATGAAAACTGAATTAAGATGTGTGTTAGCGGCTCGATATTTGCAATCATTGACATTCCCCATGATATCAACACAGATATCTATCAGTCTATACAATTGTCATTCAGGGTTTGATAAATTTATGCAACAGTAGTGGTATACGAAACATATAAAGCCCTGCTGAGGTCATAGTCCTACCAGCCTGCAGCTCTGATATGACTCCACCATTAGCTAGGAATTTCTACCACGCAATGACACTCAGCTGCACGGAGCTGTATTAAGCGAGGAATCTACATATCTTGCTATGTGTCGTTCCTATGGGGCAGTTGTTCCAAACCTTTCTTAGACAGTTACCCTTGAGTGCAACCAGATATTAGCCACAACCCCTCTCTCCTACCTTTGTTCTCTCAACCATCAGCACCTACTGAACTTTAGAATGAGCAAGAAGTTCCTCGGAATAATTTTATTTTAAAATGATGAAAGATAAACGCCACTTAGTTTTTGTGGGTGTTTATTAAGTCACGAGCTGTTGTGGCAAACAGATAATTGGTACCGCTTGTCTCTATCAACCTGCTTTATATTTGAGTTGTTCTGCCAGTGCAAATTATAAATTATGCTCCAAACGCATTCAGTTCCTTGTTTTTATTCTCATCACTATCATAATCATATATATATATATATATATATATATATATATATATATATATATATATATATATATATATATATATATATATATTTGTGTGTGTGTGTGTTAGTTTTAATGATGGTGTGATAGAAGGAATGATGAAACAGTTTCCAGTGGATTGTGAATGCTGCCTGCAACTCCTTCTCAGAAAAGAAAATTATCCAGTGGAAGGGTAGACACTTGTTACAAAACATACTTTCCCTGCGCTATTCCTATCCATAGCAACATAGCAACAATAACTATAATTATAATGACAAGTACATAGGGCGAAGTTGGGATACAATGGGGTACTGGATGAAACTAGGAACCCTCATATTTCTCTTTACTGCTTGGTAGCGTTGTTTTTTGACCGTTAAACCATGAAGACAGCCGGCAACTTTGGTACCGCCATGAGGCTTGTTGGTATCTGGCGCATTGTTGTTGAGCAAAATAATTTCTTAAATTTTTGTGGTTGTGTCTTACTTTGTGTTATTTAGTGTTCAGTAAGGAAATTGTACTGTCGTATTACAAACTGAAACTAGTAACACAATGCTGGGTAGTAATGGGGTCAACTACCTGAGATTACTCCATGACTTCATTAAATATGACATACAGGTATGTGTGACGTAAGCAGTATACGCTTTTAACGGTACGCTACTTGTATGTCATTGTTTTAATAACTACAGTTTAATAATTACCTATAAAATTTAGAATTATTATGCGTCAATTTTTAGAATATTTGTGTCACTAATAATTTGATTAATTATCCTTATTGAAGAGGTATATTTTCATTTGATGTGAGATCATTAAGTGCTTTTGTACGATCAGGAAATTAAGACGTAGCCTAACAGCCATCCGGGAAGAGTGGCAAGTACCTCAGTTGATCGGATTTGCACAGACTAGAACAGCAACAATGAAGAATGACTTGTCTGGGTTTAAAAAGACGGGTATTCCCCGCTTAATGCAAACGCGTTTGGCTAAGAGGAATTTTCACCGGCAGATGCAACAGAAAGAATGGTGCCAGAACGTAACAAAGTCAGTTAGTGCTTTCTCTCTGCAGCCTGGCCTCGTCGACTGATATGCAAACACAGTTTTCATTTGCTGAATCAGTTGCTCATCACGAGAGAACATCATCAACTAGGTGAAGTGGAAAATGCGCCGTGATCACGGTGTCTCCCTACAAAAATGAGCTCAGTGCAACAAAAGTATCTACCTAGCAGGGTAAAAAAATGTTAAAGGACACCGTAAGAAAGACGAGAATTTGAAGATGCGTGAGGCAAACAGCTCTTCTGAAGACGAGAACTAACTGCCTTGTCTTCTTGGCAGAGAGACCTACTCATCAACAACAAAATCAGATGTTTGGGTGAAGTATTTAAAGTGTGAGAAGTGGGTCCATGAGGATAGCGTAGGGTGGACTGAAGAGGGCTTGCACGAGTGTCGGTGTGTCCTATACCTTAGACAGAAAATATAACATTGCCTGTTTGTGCACGACAGAGTACCTGCTTTTTCCCCAAGCTATGGGGTATAACTGTATATTGCACATTACTGAGTTATATTAAATATGATTTAAACCATCAAAAATAAGTCCTCATAGTTCATATACGTTGTTCATGCTTCGTTTATCTTTCACTGAAATAACAATGAAAACTATTATTGTTATCTAACTTACTCCTTAGCTACCAGATTATACCTCAACTTCCCCTAATCAACAGTAAAGTGTTACAGAATTATGATTAGAGTAACGTTAGTTTAAAAATAATTTAGTTTCATGACTGAAACACAACGAAACCCATCAGTTTTTATCCTTCAGAAAATTTCATTTAACGTCTCAGGAGGCAGTTAGCTCCAGCTTGGGGACCACTGCCATAGGGAGTGCAAAGACGGCATTGTATTAAATGCAGTGACCACAGACGCGTTTAAGCAGCCATTCGTACCGTGCTCCAAACACGAGTGGAATGGGAAGAAACACGTTGCAATGGAAAGTAGTCTGCGCCATGCACTTTACAGTGGTTTGGAGAGTACGTAGATTAGGGTGATCCTTTTTTTAGAATTTCGTGTTTCTTCACGCACACCCCGTGGTTTCTTTTACTTTTCTTTTAAGAAGAATTTTAAGACCTGTTGAAACTGAATATCAAGAACCGATGCCGCAGTGGTCCGAAGTTGCATCATGCCACAATGTGTAGTTTATTGCTGTTTACCCATGTGCTTGATTGCTATTTACGTCTACATCAACATCTACATGCATACTCAGCAAATCACACTTAAGTGCCTGGCAGAGGGTTCCTCGAACCACCTTCACAATAATTCTCTATAATTCGACTGTCGAACAACGTGCGGTTATAACAAACACCTATATCATTCCGTGCACTATAATTTCCCTTATTTTATTTTGATGATCATTTCTCATCTTGTAGGTCGGCGGCAGTAAAATATTTTTGCATTCAGAGGAGAATGTTGGTGATCGAAATTCCGTGAGATGATTCGGCCGCAACGAGAAACGCCTTTGTTCTAATGATGACCACTTCAAATCCTGTATCGTGTCCGTAACACTCTCTCCTGTATTTCTCGATACTACAAAACATGTTGCTCTTCTTTGAACTCTCTGTATGTACTGCATTAGTCCTATCTTGTAGGGATCCCACACAGCGCAACAGTAGTTCAAAAAGAGGAAGCACAAGCGTAGTGTAGGCAGTCTCTTTAGTAGGTCTGTTGCAGCTTCTCTCTGCCAATAGAACGCAGTTTCTGGTTCGCCTTTCCAATAATATTTTCTATGTGTTCTTAAGTTGTTTTTAATTCTAATTAGTTGAATTTACGGCCTTTGGATCTCACTGATTTATTTTGTAACCAAAGTTTAACTGATGTCTTGTAGCACTCATATGGATGACCTCAAACTTATCAGTATTTAGAGTCAATTGCCAATTTTCGCAGCTTACAGATATCTTTTCTAAATCGTTTTGCAAGTTGTTTTGGTCTTCTGATGACTTTAGTAGACCATAAACGACAGCGTCGTCTGCAGATAACCTAAGATGGGTGCTTAGTTTGTATCCTAAATCGTGGATATAGATAAGGAACAGCAGAGGGCTATGACACTACCTTGGGGAACACACCATAAATCAGTTCTGTTGAACTTGATAACTTCCCAGCAATTACTACGCACTGTAACCTCTCAGACAGGAAATCACGAATCCAGTAGTATAACTGAGACGTTATTCCATAAGCACACAATCTGATTACAAGCCGCTTTTGAGACACGATGTCCAAAGCTATCGTACTCCAGACTGCAAAAATGGTTCAAATGGCTCTGAGCACTATGGGACTTAACTTCTGAGGTCATCAGTCCCCTAGAACTTAGAACTACTTAAACCTAACTAACCTAAGGACATCACACATCCATCCCCGAGGCAGGATTCGAACCTGCGACTGTAGCGGTCGAGCGGTTCCAGACTGTAGCGCCTAGAACCGTTCGGCCACCCCGGCCAGCTCCAGACTGCAGCGGAGTGACGAATTCATGTCAGACAAGAGTATGGACATGTTGAAGAAGTTAAGCATAGATTTAGATTACTTAAAGAAGGCTCCTTTTCTTGGAATTCTGACACTTTGCCACCTTAAGATTTTTCGTAACCTCTTTGTCAGTAAGGTTGGAAGTGCCTGAATACCAATAAATAGAAACCTTATTTAAGAAATGTGAATTTATGCTTAACTTCTTCATTACGTCCAAATCCTTGTCCGACATGAGCTCACCACTTCGGTGCAGAGTGAAAATTTCATTCTGGAAACATCACCCAAGCTGTGGCTAAGCCATGTCTCCGCAATGTGTGCCAGGTTTCGCAACAGAGCTTTTGTGAAGTTTGGAAGGTAGGAGACGAGGTACTGTTAGAAGGACGAGTCGTAAATCGTGCGTGGGTAGCTCAGACGGTAGAGCACTTGCCTTTGAGAGGCAAAGGTCTCGAGTTTGGGTCTCGATCCGGCACACAGTTTTCATCTGGCAGGAAGCTCCATACCAGCGCACACTCCGCTGAAGTGTAAAAATTTCTTTCTGAAGCACGACAGCAGCCAAGCACATGCATAAGCAGTAATAAGCAACTCGCAGTGACACAACACAACTTCTCGTCCACTGCAGCATGGGTTCTTTACATTGAATTTCAACAAAATAGGTCTTAAAAATCTTCTTAAAACAAAAGGAAAAAAATTAAAGGGTGTGCGTGAATAAGCAAGAAATTAGAAAAAAAAGAACCACCCTTATATAGATGTAGATGTGAGCTTTTGTAATGCCAAACGAGTAAGTAAATAAATGAATGTAGATAGGGTTAACTCTGTTGCAAGGATGGCGAGTGAAAGTTCCCGGAGCAGGTAGCTCCTCCGCGCAGTAAGGAACCGCGTCCGCTGCCGTCTGGCATTCGCCCCCTCCTGCCCTCCCTCCGCCTCGGCTCAGCCGGCAAGTCTTGTAGGCCTGCCGTTGAATGGAAGCTCTCCTACGACGCAGCTCTCAGTTTCGTTTATCTCCTCGTCGTCCTTTGTAAGAGCCACACGAACAGCCGTCAATGGTGGAGAAAAATGGACGCACAGAAATAAATAAACCTACAGAAATCAGGGGGGGAGGGAGGCGATGTCGCTCGTTCGCTGGGGGGTGGGTGTACGCGCTGGAGAAAGGATTTGCCGATAGCAGAGGGCAAAGGACCTCGAGGGATTGTGGACCGTGATTGATCGGTGCATTATTCTGTCGTGGAGGGCTTTAGCGTGAAGGTCCTGTAGGGAATTCAATAAACGTCGCTTTCTTTTTAAATATTCATTCCGCGAACTCAAAGTCCCTCTTTTCAATGTCCTCTCAAATGCAGGTACATAACTTAATTGACAATTTTATGAGCGTAAACACCAATTATCGTGCAAAGAACGAGCCGACAAACTCAGGGAAAATCAATTACTGAAAGCTATGTCTCTACGCTTTTCGTCCGTCATTACTTTCACAGAGAAGAATCCGATATGAATTTTTTTGCCTCGGCCGAGATCTTTTTAAATCGACACCAGTCGACAGTTACGAGTACTCTCCTGAAATTCCATCAACATCTTTTACATTTCCTTTTTTTATTTTGCAAATCATCAAAGAGCTCATTATGTTGAGGAAGGTTATAATTCCAACGAAGCGCTCGGTTACTCAATAGCAGGTGGAAGTGACGAATGTAGCGGAAACTCGTCTGACGTAAGAACCAAAGAGAGACACAAGAAACTACAGAAATAGATATTGAATTCGTATTTATTTAATTCGTTTATGTGTGTGATGGTGAATAGGATCCTAAACTGATAAGGCCGTAAGAATTCCAAACAAAAGATATCAGAGACCTTAATGCTGACTGACTTAGTATGACAATTGCCCGCGACAATCATGGAAGAAAGCAAAAACACTCATTATTCGAATTTTTAAGACTATTTCTTTATCTTTGGAGTTGATAAATGTTGTTTTCGTTTATTTATAAAACATCATTTCCTTCTGTCAGTCACCATTCTCCATTTCCTGCACGATTCTATTACCAAGTGCATTTTCCATACAATACGCCACTTATAGATGTGATGTATGCAATGTATGAGCATTATTCTTATGCGTTTTAGACTTCGTGTTGCTCTTCTGTGTACCAACTCACATGTATTATGCATCACTCACACAGATGACAGTTCAAAATACACGTTAAAAACTGATTCGCTATTGCATCGATATGCTCACTTGTAGATCCATGTCGTGTAATCAGTTCCGTCACATTGTGAATACCGACCTCCAATTATACTTAAGTGCAAAACAAAATAACTTGATGAAAAATTAAACACCCATCAGCCGTCTAGTTTCCAAATTTACTTTATTTCGTTACCAGTTTCTGCAATTTACTACACCATCTTCAGCCGCCTGACCGACGTGTAGGAAGAGTCACCTCGGTTCTGATCAAAAGAGGGGCCAACAATATTGATATTAGTAGATTTCTGCTTGCTCTAGCGTTCACTTCAACCATCGTCTGCCGACTCTGAAGATGACGTAGTAAATCGCCGAAACTGGTAGCCAAATGAAATAAGTTTGAAAAGTAGACGGGTGAAAAGGGTTTAATTTGACATCCAGTATCGAACAGCCGAGCCTCAAAACCATTTCTGAAAAGATGGACGTACATAATTAAAACATAATTTGAAGAAACTAAAATCAGCTATCACCTAGTTATTTTTGCTAGAATATGAATCAGGTGACTGTTAACAACATTTTATTACTATCTTAAAAGAAGTTAAGTTAAATGAGCAATACTAACCTTTGCTTCGTAAAGTTATGCTTGTCTGCTTGGTAAGCGGTTACTGGTTGCTCCTGACACCTGTCGGATGTTCTGAGAACGAAAATACTTGATGTGATCGTTATCCAGAGTCTATCGAACGAGACACAGCCAACAACCATACGAAATGCAGAGTAGTTTGCGAATTAATGTAATTTGAACGGATCTATCGTATATGACAAAAGGAGTCGCTAGAAGATAAGTACCATTAATCGTATTACTATTATTATTAGCTCCTAGCCAGAACCGTTATTTAAAATGGCTTCGATGTAGGTAGATCACCCTTCGATTTCCTTCGTTGTTAATAATAGTACTAGTAACAGCAGTATTTAACTAAACGGTGATAAAAAAAAGTTTATATTTGTGAAACCGTGGTATGACATTAACAGAGAGCCTCAAGACCCTATTCCAGTCAACATCTACATGACCACTGTGCAGTTCACCTTAAATCTCAGGCAGAGGATGATCGAACCATGTTCGCACTATTTCGCTACCGTTCCACTCCCGAGAGGCGCGCGAGAAAAAAGGAACACTTAAATCTCTCCATGCGATCACTGATTTCTCTTGTTTTATTACGATGATCATGGTCGTCTACAAAATATTTTCGCGTTCGGATGTAAAAGTTGGTGATGCAGATTTCGTGAAAAGATCTAGATGCAACGAAAAATGCCTTTGCATTAATGATTGCCACCCCAACTCGAATATCCTACCCATCTCATTCTCTCCCCTATTTCGGGATAACACAAATCGAACTGCTCTTCTTTCAACTTTTTCATCCACAATATATTTTCGTGTTCGGGGGAAAAGTTGGTGATGGAAATTTCATGAAGACATCTCGTTACAACGAGAAACACCTTTTCATTAATGATTTGCCACACCAACATGCATATTCTATCCATGACATACTCTCTCCTGTTTCGCGATAATACAAAACTAACTGCTGCTCTTCTTTCAACTTTTTCCATGTCCTCCGTCAGTCTTAAATGATCAGGATCCCCTGCAACGTGGAAACACTCCAGGAGAGGACGGACAAGCTTGTAGGCAGGCTCTTTAGTAGATCTGTTGGTTCTTCTAAGTGTTCTGCCAATTAAAGGTAGTCTTCGGGCCGGATTCCTCACAACAGTTTATGTGATAGTTTCAGTTGTAACATTCTCTGGCAGCACGCATCCAAAGTGAAAGTTAAAAGAATATTTCGAAGTCTAATGCTCACTGTAACAAATAATTTATATGTATTTCTGTTAATTGAATTTCAAAAGGACACTTAATTTTGTGAGGAAAAAGATAATTATGAATGTTGTTATTATAAATGATTATTCATAGAGTATGAAATACTATCTGTGGGGGAGGATGTGAAAACCGCCTCAGAAGAAACGATATGTAATGAGAAATGACAAAGACTGTTCAAGAAATAGTTACAATATAAATAGGCAACATATTGCAATAAAATCACTTGTCTTCTACACGGACTGAATGGGTGAGGAACCTGTGACGTTGCATTAGGCTCTTACGTAGTCTTCATTTGTCATAAGTCGATGATCGACGCCATTTGTAGCTGGGATTGTAAAAGGTGTGTAAATATTTTAATTGTTTCTGTTAAAATATATTTATCTAGTAAAATCTGTTTGTCACAATTACTGCAAAGTTCGCACCGGACTTTACCCATTTTATTTAAAAAATTTCAGCATTTTATTGGACATCGCTGGCGGTGCGAAGCTGTGCCGCGAGAGAGCATTCTGCAGCAGAGGTAGATTTAAATATACGATCGCAATAACGACCACATCCTAAAAAGGGTGTAGGTAGAGGTGAACGAAAATAATAAAGCGTTTCTTTTCACAGCATTTCAGACGCAGAATAAAAAGAGATAGTAGATTTTATCTTGTGAATTCACAGGTGGATACAAGCTGCAGCTTTTGTAAATTTTCATTCAAAACGTGATAAATTCTGAACATATCGTAAAGCGTATTTAATAGTGGATAATTTTCAGGAGAGCTTAGTAATATAAAAAAACATGTTCATATGGTAAAGATAGTCTTATGCTTCAAAGCTAGTCGGGGTATATCCAGTAAACAAAAATCCAGTGCAACGTGAAAAGTTTGCTATGTTCGATGGACAATAATATTTCATTCTCAAACAAGCAGCTTTAGTACTTGAATAAAACTAAAACTTGAATCATTATTTTGGGAATATTCAAAGAAATTCATTTTTATTAATCTGCAACACAATATTTCATATGTAAAGTAATAGTCACAGATGAAAAATTTATTATAACCTTTCATTTCTCATGTCCATCCATGTATATGTTAAGTTCAATCTCAACGGTTTCCCATTCAAATTAAACGCAAAAAGCAAAGAAAGTTTAAAACCAGACGGTCAACTCCCGAATAATTAAAACAGACAGAATCGCATTAAACAGTTTAAATTATTCGTAACTGTAATCCCTATGTATTTAGTTGAATTGAGTGCTTTTAGATTTGTGTAATTTATCGTGTAAGTGAATTTTAACGGGTTCCTTTTATTATTAGTGGGGTGACGTCACACTTTTCATTTTTTAGAGTCAGTTTCCATTTTTCACATTGTATAGTGCCTAAAGCGTTTTGCAACTGGTTCTAAATCTTCTGATGACTTTATTAGACGGTAAACGAAAGAATCATCTGCAAACAATCTGAGGTAGCTGCCCAGATCGTCTCCTAAGATTAAAAACAGCAGAAGGCCTGTAACACGTCCTTCGCGAACGCCAGATATCTCTTCTGCTTTAATCGATGACTTTCCGTCAGTTGCTAGGAATTGTTACCTGTGTGACTGGAAACGATGAACAAATAAATAAACAAAAACCTACAGTGATAGACAATAGCATAGCACACCAACAATGACGCCAAGCGAAGAGATGGTGACTGGCTGGAGAAATTCGGTTGCTGCGGACTGGCGTGGCTGGCATGCAGCTGTTGTGAACCTCTTCTGGGCTTTTTTTCCTCTTTATTGATCGCTTTATTCCCACATGTCGAGGGAGGCTGCTAGTTACTAATGCAACACTCTTCAATCCAAATGTGTTTCCAAAAGTTTCGTAATATTTACAGTACCAAACGATGACATAAAGGAGTGCAGTATATAAAATATGTTGAATATGGTGACTATTCAGGGTGAGCACTGCTCCTGTGTGAGTATCTGTTCCTCTTAACTGTGGACGGGCTGATGGGAAGTCAAGTAATTTGAGTATCAGAAGTTTGATGTAGGTTTGGTAGGGAGTTATGCTGGGATGTGGATATTGCTGTTATAGGAGTCGCTTGGAAAGGATTGAATAACAGAAGCTCGATTTGTGGAGAAAATAGGAAACGGAGCAAAGGCAAACCAGAATTGCTACATTCTGTCTTGAAATGCTTCTTTACAAAGTAAGATCCAAAAGTACTTCCTCAGTTTAATGGCTGCACCACTGCTAAATTTAGTGTTATAGATATTAGTGTAAGTGACCCAGAGAAATTTTTGAAAAGTGCTCGACGAAGGGTACCTAGTATCAGTATTATCCACTTCTTATCATATACCATTCGCGTAAGAAGCGGGAAGGGACAGAGAAGACTTTCACGATATCTTATGAGAAAAGACCCCAAGACCCGCTTGAATATCTGTCAAATATATACATAATTTGAAGCCTAGTTATCCTCTCTCTTAAATACATCACAGATCTCTTACACAAAAAAAACATTGCCCAGTGGTTGGAGGAAATTCCACTTACAATCTTCTGCAAGAGAGGTAGCAGAAATGACTCACAAAATAACCATCCAATATCACTGACATCCATTTGTTGTAGAATCTTGTAACATACTCCGAGTCCAACCGAAATGAGATATTTCGAACACAATTAATTCTTCCTTGCCAACCAGCGTGGACTTGGGAAATACTAGTCACTCGAGAGGAATCTCACACTTTTCGCACAAGACGTCGTGGAAGTCCCACATGCCCCTCGCCACTTCACACGCGTTTAATGTACGATAATGTGTGAATAATATTGATTCAACATGCACTTTTCAGCAGCTTGTGGATTCTATTTTTTTGAATTATCAGTCTTCTGACTAGTTTAATGATACCTTCTATGAATTCCTCTTTTCACAGAGTAACAGTTGCATCTTACTTCCTCAGTTATTTGTTGCAGGTGTTCCTAGCTCTCTCTTCCGTCACAGTTTTTACCCTCTGTAACTCCCTCTAATAACAAGTATCATCCTGTCCTTTCTTCTAGTAACTGTTTTCCATATGTTCCTTTTCTCGCCTATTCTCCGGAGGACCTCCTTTCCCCCACCTTATCAGTCCATCTAATTTTCAACGTCCTTCTGTAGCACAACATCTCAAGTGCTTCAATTCTTTTCTCCGGTTTTCCTACTGCCCATGTTTCACTACCCCACAGTGCCGTGTTCTAAACATACATTATCTGAAATTTCTTCCTCAGATTACTTATGTAGATTTAAAGTCAGTCCAGATATAGAACGGAGCTACATTGAACGGTGCATTAAAGGCTACTCGACTCAAGAAAATCACGTAGATAGCTGTTATATTCTGGAAAAGTACTGAGAACAGTCGTTAGTCGTATATATGGATTTACTAGATCCAAGATCCCGCGTTTTGTGCAGAATAATCTTCCACCTTTGTCTGAATGTAATGTCTCTTGCAGCGGTCTCTCCGCGATATTTTCAGTAATTTTATAAATTATATAACTTAGTACATATCTCGAAATATCTCTTTTCATCTTACCGATTATCAATGCAAAGTAGATTCAAGCCCAATTATTCCTTGGAGCGTCCATTTACTCCATGGAATAGCTTCTCTGCTATCTATGTTTTCTCTTATGAAAAGAATGAAGGAATTCTTGCCGATTAGTCGTGAAAGAAGGAGGATGTATATGTATGTATTGTTGAGCTAGTCGCCATCTTGATGAGATTCTGTATGAGAAGGAATTTAATACATGAACTAAACTAAAGTAAGTGTGTTCGCGTATTATTTAACTGATTATTATTGACAGTGTCTGCTTACTACGCTGTGTTGCACGGGATCAGTGGGGAACGTCTGATTTACACTGGACGAACCTGCCGTTTTGTATGCTCAAGATATCCAGTTACTTCAAATAAATAGGCTAACACGGTGTTACCAGCAGATCTCCGGTCTTCCCCATGTGACCACCGAAAGTTAATAATTATTACAAATGTTTCCAGGAGATCGACTGACAATTTTCGTCGCACCGAGACTTCGAAATTGCTTCACTGCCTTATGGAATTTAAGTTAAGCTCAATTTAATCAGGATAGAACAGTATTGAACTGTGTGAATGTGATAAGTCTGCTTTGTGAATGAAAATTCTCTTAACATACGTATGTTTTTACTATCCTGATCAGTGAAGCTAAATCAGGCCGGTATGAGAGAGGTTTTTAAAATTTAGATTCCACAAAAAATATTAAATGAAGAAACAACCTAAATATTGTCTGAAATGTGCTGCACGATAATGACCGTTTCAGTCTGCACATAGGACGGCAACAAAGCTGACTGCTTCCCAACGGAGCCCTCGTTAAGCCCTCCTTAGGATGCATACCCCAACCCCGATGTTCATTATGCTCAAAGTGACAGAGAGAAGAGAAATTCGAGACACATCAAGCAGTATGGGTTCGACATAAGTTCATGTCTTTCTTCAGCAAAGTAATGACGCATCATCCACAACAATGTACGTATGATCAGAAGAAATACTTCCATAATCCACTCTATTTTACATACATCAGGGAAAAAAATAACTACAAAAATGTTGTGTAATATAACATAAGTTATTCGAGGAGCGGAACACATGACGCGGAATAAATGTAAACCAGAGAGCATGACGATGATATTCGTATTTATAATTAGGTTGGTGTGCGAGTATCGTTCTGCGCAGGCGACTTCAGTCAGGAAGACTCGGATTAGCAACATGGCGCGAACAGTTCAAGGTGGTGACACGAACAGTATACAATAGCAGTTCTTCATGCAGAACTGGTCTCAACGCGTAACCTGCCTTGAGATGGAGAGTAGTACTACCGTTACTCCTCGAGGCAGAATGCTCTTTGAGCTTAAAATCGGCAAATCAAGGGGATCGCTCCACAGGCAGAACTACTTGCCATTTTGTCTTAATAAATCATTCTGATACACAATATTCGTACGAACACTGGGGTATCTTCGTGGATGGAATGTAGAGGATTGTTCATTACTTGCGTATATTCCTTCATCAGAGCTTCCTGTATCCGCAGGGAAGGCGGTGCTATATGGCCTAACACTTAGAAATATAGAATTAGCACCACTTTCCTACGGAGACAGGAAGGTTTGGTGGAGGAATATACGAAAGTAACGAATAGTCTTCTGCTTTCCATCCAAGAAGAACCAACTCGATTTCATTTTAACCCCCCCCCCCCCCCCAACCATCTCTCTCTCTCTCTCTCTCTCTCTCTCTCTCTCTCTCTCTCTCTCTGAGAGTGGCTCAACAATTCGTAACTACTGAATTCAGCAGGGAGCTGGTGCGATAGTGCCTCCCCGAAAATCGTGACCATGTCAGTTCAGTGGAAAAGCGTATATGGAAAGAAACTGAAAAGACTTATCAGACTCCGAACTGGATATGGAATATGTGCACACAATCTCCACAAGTAGGGAAAGTCACTCAACCCTAGCATTGACTGTGGAATTCCATATCAAAGTGTCGAACACATCACCCAGGACTGTGAACTAAGAGCCGTCGGCGTAGCCTGGTTGCGTTCTTCAACACCACACCGTCGTGCGTCGAATGGGCCGCCAATCGATGGAGATACAAGTCACACAGTTTATCTGCTGCGATTATTACATTTTGTTTATTGCCTTACTGTATTCTATATCCTATCTGATTTTATCTTATTTTATTCTGTTTCCTTCACTGTTTCATTTTATAATGTATATTATCATTAATCATATAACCGGTGTACCAGGTGTGGCTGTAAAATAACTGGGCTGCTGCTGTTACAAAGTAAATACGCATGCGCCAAAGATGAACGAGCAACAGCTGTGAAACGTGAAGTCTCAGTCGAATACGATATCTATGGTGTCTGCAGACATACCAGTGCGGCCGTGGCCTTCCTTTGTGTACGAGTTGTTATTTCGTTTTGCCGGAAAAAGATAAGAGTAATAATAAAGGAATAAAACTCGGAAAAACTGCAACTGAAACTCATCTTTTACTAAAATAAATGTGTGGCGAAGATTGATTAACACGTACGCGAGTTTTTTAGTGGTTAAAGTAGTTCCAAGATGGCCGGGAAAACATTGAAGACGACTCATGCCCGGGACGCCCTTCAATATTAAAACCGGGTGATAATATCAAAAAAGTAAGTAATCTGATTCTATCTGACCGTCGGTTGAGTTTTCGATCGATTGCTGAAACCGCAGAAACTGACAAAGAATGTGTAAGGCAAGTTTTACATAACCAGTTTGAAAATAGTGCGAAACTGGTACCGAAAATACTCACTGTAGAATAAAAAGAAGCTCTTGAAAATGTTTATACTGACACTTTAATACCACTGAAAATGATCATAATTTCTTGGAAAGAGAGATAACTTGTGACAGCTCTTGATTTTTTTTTACTTATGATCCAAAAACTAAGCGTCAACCCATACACTGGAAGAGACCGACTTTACCGAGAGCGAAGAAAGTTCGAATGAGCAAATCAAGACTCAAACCGATAATCATTTTTTTGTTGTTGTTGATGGAATTGTGTATCTTCTCTAGGTTCCTGAGGGTCGAACTACTAATTAACATCACTAACGTGAGGTTTTTGTTCAAGTGAGAAAATAACAAAAAAAACCTGAATTGTGGAAAAAAAAGACATGGGTTCTGCATCAAGACAACGCACCGGCTCATACCGCAATGTCTGGTAAGAGGTTTCTAGCGAAGTACAGTATCCCAGTATAATCTCATTCGCCTGACGTAACACCATATGACTTATCTCTTCCCAAATGTCAAATTTCCAGTAAAAGGAACATGATTCCAGACCGTTGAAACAGTGGAACGGTACGCGTCATCACGGATATCACAGAGAAAGACTTCCAGCACTGTTTCCATCAATGGAGAATTCGCATGGAGCGTTGTAGGCATACAGGAGGGGTGTTTGTTGAGTGTGGTACTAAGTACGTATGTTATTGAAATAAAATGCTTTACAGCATTAGTCCCGTTATTTTATAGCCACGCCTAGTAAACTATATGTATAGTGCCATACATTAAATAAATAAATCGTACATATTTAAAAATAGTAAGTATATTGAATTTCACATTTCTATTTAAGAATAAGCCTACTCAATCATTTTAGTAAATTCGAAATGAAAGTATTCAGTCATACGGCAAAACGTTTCGAGGTCGGTATTGATGTTTCATCTAAAAAAAAAGACCGTCATGGATCTTTTGCAGTGCAATAATTTCAATAGAAAAAACGACTGCGAACCCCGTACGGCATAATGGCGAGCATTGGAAACTTCTAAAACCAAATTACGATGCTCGAGCGTTACGGGGAGGCATAAACGTGAACGACAGATCAATAGGTTACAACCGCGTGATCCGCGTAGCCCATGCAAGCACAATTTTAGACTCTGCTGCTTCGCACAAATAATGAGTATAAGGTCCCTATATAGGCAGTAATTTACGTAATGAGCGTAACAGGTAACTGTACTCTCCTAAACACATTAACAAATACATCGTCACACACTAATTTCCCGGCTCAGAGCACAGTTGTTCGGAGATTCGCCTTGGTTGTCAGAAGAGTGACCGAGCCGTAATCCTCTCCCAAATATCTCCGATTGAGAACCGTTTTTGTTTCACTGGTCTATAGCGACCCGACCTGCCCAATTCCATAGGGGATGAAATACTGTAAACCTCGGCAATAGAAGAGAAGATGCTGTGGACAGCTGCCGAAAGCTCGAGGAATTTATTCCAATTGAAGAGGTTTGAAAATTTGGAAGCAGTGGACTCGTCAGCAGTCCGCCTTTCCTCGATATCCATTAGTATTAATCAGCCTTTGATATTTACTTTCTTCCCACATAAACTGTGTATGCTATGCTTCGTCCAAATACATCATTGTGCTTATCCTTTTCAAAGCTATTTTCCAAGACTTTTTTATCCATATATTAACATCCCTCGTTGTTATTTTACAGTCATTATGAAGAAGTGTAATGGGTCATATTTTAACTTTTTGTTGTATCTTCTTTCATTTCTCAGTTGCCTGAGTGCGCCATCGAAATGCTGGATTTATTTTGCAGTAAAAATATCGCTTTCTCAGTAATATGCGGTAGTGTGATAAAAATCAACACGTAACCCATCTGGTGCTGTTAATTTCCGCATATTTACTTTTTAAGCTTTAGTCAAGTCCACGCTTCTGTAAAGGATTCTTCAAAAGTCTCTCTCTTCCAATTTCAAGTTGTCTTCTATCTTTTTAACTGTCATTGTGCAGAAATCTGCATCCAAATTTCCGTTTTAGCTAAGTCAAAGCTGAAGAGTGTGGCTTAAATTCATATTGTTCCTTTAGGGACATTAACTGCCTCTTCAGTCATCACAGCCGTAAACGTGAATCTTACAATAGTGCTCCACAGCTGTTGTGTGTCTGCCTGGTTATGTTAGCCTCATACAGCTTGTACCAAAAAGATACGGCGAAACTTTCAGGAAACATTCCTTGCACCTATACGAAGATATGTTGTTGTTGTTGTCTTCAGTCCTGAGACTGGTTTGATGCAGCTGTCCATGCTACTCTATCCTGTGCAAGCTGCTTCATCTCCCAGTACCTACTGCAACCTACATCCTTCTGAATCTGCTTAGTGTACTCATCTCTCGGTCTCCCTCTACGATTTTTACCCTCCACGCTGCCCTCCAATGCTAAATTTGTGATCCCTTGATGCCTCAAAACATGTCCTACCAACCGATCCCTTCTTCTAGTCAAGTTGTGCCACAAACTTCTCTTCTCCCCAATCCTATTCAATACCTCCTCATTAGTTACGTGATCTATCCACCTTATCTTCAGTATTCTTCTGTAGCACCACATTTCGAAAGCTTCTATTCTCTTCTTGTCCAAACTAGTTATCGTCCATGTTTCACTTCCATACATGGCTACACTCCAAACAAATACTTTCAGAAACGACTTCCTGATACATAAATCTATATTCGATGTTAACAAATTTCTCTTCTTCAGAAACGCTTTCCTTGCCATTGCCAGTCTACATTTTATATCCTCTCTACTTCGACCATCATCAGTTATTTTACTTCCTAAATAGCAAAACTCCTTTACTACTTTAAGTGTCTCATTTCCTAATCTAATTCCCTCAGCATCACCCGATTTAATTTGACTACATTCCATTATCCTCGTTTTGCTTTTGTTAATGTTCATCTTATATCCTCCTTTCAAGACACTGTCCATTCCGTTCAACTGCTCTTCCAAGTCCTTTGCTGTCTCTGACAGAATTACAATGTCATCGGCGAACCTCAAAGTTTTTACTTCGTCTCCATGAATTTTAATACCTACTCCAAATTTTCCTTTTGTTTCCTTTACTGCTTGCTCAATATACAGATTGAATAACATCGGGGAGAGGCTACAACCCTGTCTCACTCCTTTCCCAACCACTGCTTCCCTTTCATGCCCCTCGACTCTTATTACTGCCATCTGGTTTCTGTACAAATTATAAATAGCCTTTCGCTCCCTGTATTTTACCCCTGCCACCTTTAGAATTTGAAAAAGAGTATTCCAGTCAACATTGTCAAAAGCTTTCTCTAAGTCTACAAATGCTAGAAACGTAGGTTTGCCTTTTCTTAATCTTTCTTCTAAGATAAGTCGTAAGGTCAGTATTGCCTCACGTGTTCCAACATTTCGACGGAATCCAAACTGATCCTCCCCGAGGTCTGCATATACCAGTTTTTCCATTCGTCTGTAAAGAATTCGCGTTAGTATTTTGCAGCCGTGGCTTCTTAAATTGATAGTTCGGTAATTTTCACATCTGTCAGCACCTGCTTTCTTTGGGATTGGAATTATTATATTCTTCTTGAATTCTGAGGGTATTTCGCCTGTCTCACACATCTTGCTCACCAGCTGGTAGAGTTTTGTCATGACTGGCTCTCCCAAGGCCGTCAGTAGTTCTAATGGAATGTTGTCTACTCCGGGGGCCTTGTTTCGACTCAGGTCTTTCAGTGCTCTGTCAAACTCTTCACGCAGTATGGTATCTCCCATTTCGTCTTCATCTACATCCTCTTCTATTTCCATAATATTGTCCTCAAGTACATCGCCCTTGTATAAGCCTTCTATATACTCCTTCCACCTTTCTGCCTTCCCTTCTTTGCTTAGAACTGGGCTGCCATCTGAGCTCTTGATATTCATACACGTGGTTCTCTTCTCTCCAAAGGTCTCTTTAATTTTCCTGTAGGCAGTATCTATCTTACCCCTAGTGAGATAAGCTTCTACATCCTTACATTTGTCCTCTAGCCATTCCTGTTTAGCCATTTTGCACTTCCTGTCGATCTCATTTTTGAGACGTTTGTATTCCTTTTTGCCTGCTTCATTTACTGCATTTTTATATTTTCTCCTTTCATCAATTAAATTCAATATTTCTTCTGTTACCCAAGGATTTCTAGCAGCCCTCGTCTTTGTACCTACTTTATCCTCTGCTGCCTTCACTACTACATCCCTCAGAGCTACCCATTCTTCTTCTACTGTATTTCTTTCCCCTATTCCTGTCAATTGTCCCCTTATGCTCTCCCTGAAACTCTGTACAACCTCTGGTTCTTTCAGTTTATCCAGGTCCCATCTCCTTAATTTCTCATATTTTTGCAGTTTCTTCAGTTTTAATCCACAGGTCATAACCAATAGATTGTGGTCAGAGTCCACATCTGCCCCTGGAAATGTCTTACAACTTAAAACCTGGTTCCTAAATCTCTGTCTTACCATTATATAATCTATCTGATACCTTTTAGTATCTCCAGGGTTCTTCCACGTATACAACCTTCTTTCATGATTCTTAAACCAAGTGTTAGCTATGATTAAGTTGTGCTCTGTGCAAAATTCTACTAGGCGGCTTCCTCTTTCATTTCTTAGCCCCAATCCATATTCACCTACTATGTTTCCTTCTCTCCCTTTTCCTACACTCGAATTCCAGTCACCCATTACTATTAAATTTTCGTCTCCCTTCACTATCTGAATAATTTCTTTTATTTCATCGTACATTTCTTCAATTTCTTCATCATCTGCAGAGCTAGTTGGCATATAAACTTGTACTACTGTAGTAGGTGTGGGCTTCGTATCTATCTTGGCCACAATAATGCGTTCACTATGCTGTTTGTAGTAGCTTACCCGCATTCCTATTTTCCTATTCATTATTAAACCTACTCCTGCATTACCCCTATTTGATTTTGTGTTTATAACCCTGTAGTCACCTGACCAGAAGTCTTGTTCCTCCTGCCACCGAACCTCACTAATTCCCACTATATCTAACTTTAACCTATCCATTTCCCTTTTTAGACTTTCTAACCTACCTGCCCGATTAAGGGATCTGACATTCCACGCTCCGATCCGTAGAATGCCAGTTTTCTTTCTCCTGATAACGACATCCTCCTGAGTAGTCCCCGCCCGGAGATCCGAATGGGGGACTATTTTACCTCCGGAATATTTTACCCAAGAGGATGCCATCATCATTTAATCATACAGTAAAGCTGCATGTCCTCGGGAAAAATTACGGCTGTAGTTTCCCCTTGCTTTCAGCCGTTCGCAGTACCAGCACAGCAAGGCCGTTTTGGTTAATGTTGCAAGGCCAGATCAGTCAATCATCCAGACTGTTGCCCCTGCAACTACTGAAAAGGCTGCTGCCCCTCTTCAGGAACCACACGTTTGTCTGGCCTCTCAACAGATACCCCTCCGTTGTGGTTGCATCTGTATCGCTGAGGCACGCAAGCCTCCCCACCAACGGCAAGGTCCATGGTTCATGGGGGGAGGATACGAAGGTATACGCACATGTATCTTTGAACACTGTATTTTCATTTTAGACCTCAATTTCTACAACTTGGTACGGTTACAGAAGGTTCTCGTGTAGCACTCTCCAGACCGCCATGTGCTCAACATTATTTGTTGTAGCTAGTTGCTTTACGCTGATACAAGGGTCATCAAGCGCGTGAAGAAGTTTCTGCTTCAGGTGGGGTGTCCTCGTGCTTCCAGGCCTCCCACAGTCACGAGTAGTGCGGTTAAATATCCTATTCTCCTTAAGACGACGGTGAATTGCTTCAACCGTTCTGCAGTTGGAGCATCGTCGTCCTAGAACTCTCTCCTGATACAAGTGTTGAGCGCCACGGCCATTACAATCCGTTAATGCGTACAGCGAATGACCATTTGATAACTCCGCAGTTGAGTGCACTTCCATTGCACTGCATCAGAAACCAAGTCCATGGTGAACACTAAACAGTTTATTTTACGTGCTAGACGCTAGTAGCGCAGTGAACTTAGTCAAACGGCAACATAAGCAATAAAGTGAGTCACATGTCAGTATTACCTTCGCCCAGTTTGAACAGTACTGGCGGTGACTTAATAATTACAACATACTGTACATTCTGACCAAATGTAACCATCAAGCTATTTTGAACATATCATGGAGGAAATCGTTTCATGTACTATTGATACGTTCTGTTTTGTATGTTCTTCATGATCAATGTGATTATGAAGAGGAGGAGAAAATGATTTATAACAAAGAAATAAATTATTTCCGGATCCACCTCCACATGACGCATTTCATTGCTCTATGTGTGCAGAATATTTTCTGGATGTTTCGCCATAGCTTCTTGTTAAATATGTAGAACAGGGGAGAAATTTTTTCGAAACAATTTTAATGGCTTAAAATGTTCCTTAAATAGTCTATTTTTAAGATTCATTCATATAAAATGTGTCACAGATGTTAAAGTATGTTGAAACCGAGGTCTAGTGCGTAGGTCTCTAGCGCATCCTAGGGCTCGATCGCCACCGATGAAGTATTATTAACAGTTACCAACGGAACAGGAGTCCTGTCATTTCATGCAGTATCACACAGGGCATTGGTATCAACTAAAATACTACTCTCAACAAGATTTCTCTTCGTAACATGGTGCGTTCATGGTTAGCCTGAAAGAGCGTGCTTGTCTCGCGTCGGCTTAACTTGTCATTTCTTTAGTTTCTTATACGAAGGGAAACGTGAGTGCTTGAAAATTGCAGATAAACGAATTTATACAGAGATAAAAGGTTCGAAAAGTAATCATAATAGTGTAAAAAACGCTTTGACAGCGGAAGCCACTTAATCGATATAATTTCGTCAAAGTGAGTGTGTTTCGGCATTAGCGAAAAAAGGCCAACTGTATGGTGCTGGCATTGACGAATAGAAGATTGTTAAATCTGAATATTAAACAACGCTAGTTGAAACTCTAAACTCTTATTTTTTCAAAACAACATTTTTCAAGCTGGAGTGAGCTATAACCCAAGAAATATACATGCAATTACGTAATACCTTTTTGTAATTTGGCGTTTTCTCTACTGTAGTACGTAGGATTTTTGCGATGTATTGTAATTTCGATTTTATATGCTCGTTTTTATAGTGTCATTGTTGTCGAAAATATTGTCTTTTATTTCAGAGTTCACCACATCGTTAAAACTATTTTTTTTAATATCACTGCATATATGTTAGACAATATCACCAGTTTTACAACAGTTCTTGAAATTTTATTCTAGGTTGAAAACTGTGACGTTCAGAGCTTTCACCAACCGCCATCGTAGTCTTCGAAAGCCTTTCGTCTATGTTTTTTACTGTCCTCTGTGCGAAAGTTTTTTCTTAAAAAATACATAATACAGTCCTAAGGGTGTACAATAAAAATTTAGCGTCAGTTTTGTAATTTGTTTCTTATTTTGTTGAATGGAAAAACCGTGAATGTTGTTGTTGTTGTTGTTGTTGTTTTTGTGGTCTTCAGTCCTGAGACTGGTTTGATGCAGCTCTCAATGCTACTCTATCCTGTGCAAGCTTCTTCATCTCCCAGTACCTACTGCAACCTACTGAATAACGGATCCAAAATCCAGCGTCACCCTGGTCTGTCACCTTAATGTCACCTTCAAGGACATCGATAAAGAGGCACTGACAAATTCTGCCGCGTTTGACGTAGGTGATGATAGTGCATCTTTTTTCCCTACGCTTACTTACCTCCTCCTAAACCTACATACATACTCTACTTAACCACTGCAAAGTGCGTGGTAGAGGACACTTAGCGTATGTATCGCTAATTTCGGTGTCTTTCCGTTTCATTCGCGCTGTTATTTGCCTAATCTTGTCTTTGCTGCTTCTGCGGGAGCCATACATAAAAGGTGTGGGTATATTGCTTGATTCCTGTCCTAATAATTCTTCCTGAAAATCTGTAAGTTTTCACGGCAAAGTTGACGTACAACTTAAGGTTTTGCAAGTTCAGCTTTTCCAGCATTACCAGGATGCTCTCCAACGGGCCAAATAAACCTGTGGCGATTGGTGCTGCCCTTCTCTGCACACGTTCAACAATGTATGTCCTGTTGGTACGGGTCCCACATACGTGAGAAACATAAACAATCTGCTTTGTAGAGTAATTTATTTTTCGAGTATCCTACGATTGAATCGAATCATCTGTCTGCTCTATCTACTACTGAGCGTTTGTAAACATTACACATCATAAAATTGGCTCTGAGCGCTATGGGACTTAACTGCTGAGGTCATCAGTCCCCTAAAACTTAGAACTACTTAAACCTAACTAACCTAAGGACATCACACACATCCATGCCCGAGGGAAGATTCGAACCTGCGACCGTAGCGGTCGCGCGGCTCCAGAGTGTAGCGCCTAGAACCGCTCGGCCACATACACATCATACTAACATTTCATACTATCGTAGATACTTACACCATGTTATTTGTATGGCTCATATTTCCAATTTGACTCACTAATAGTGAAGTCATAAATATTACGGTTTTACGTTTTGTGAAGAGCATCATTTCACATTTCTGAACATTCTAAGTAAGTTGCCAGTGTTTGCCTTTCTTTGTAATACTATCAACTTTGGACAATGTTGTTTTCATTTTTTATCAGATAGTACTTCATTATAGACAACAGCATCATCTTCAGAAAGTCTGAGATTGGTATTGATATTGGTTTTTTTTTTCAGCTGATTAACATACAAATCGAATAGTACTATACTTCCTTGTGATATACCGAAATGATTTCTACATCTTTCCACCCAAGATAAGATGGTGCGTCCTTCTTATCAAGAAATTTTCGGTATAGTCACATTTATTATGCCCTATCTCATCTAAAATTTACAGACGCGCGAAATTTGGCACGTACTTCGATGCGAGATGCCTTTAATAGGTTCCACAACGAAACATTGTCTCGAAATTTGGTAGAAAATCCGAAGAAATTCTGGTCGTATGTAAAACACACAAGCGGCAAGACGCAGTCAATACCTTCGCTGCGCAGTGCCGATGGTACTGTTATCGACGACTGTGCCGCTAAAGCGGAGTTATTGAACGCAGTTTTCCGAAATTCCTTCACCAAGGAAGACGAATGGAATATTCCAGAATTTGAAACACGAACATCTGCTAGCATGAGTTTCTTAGAAGTAGATACCTTAGGGGTTGCGAAGCAACTCAAATCGCTTAATACGGGCAAGTCTTCAGGTCCAGATTGTATACCGATTAGGTTCCTTTCAGATTACGCTGATACTATAGCTCCCTACTTAGCACTCATATACAACCGCTCGCTCACCGATAGATCTGTACCTACAGATTGGAAAATTGCGCAGGTCGCACCAGTGTTTAAGAAGGGTAGTAGGAGTAATCCATTTAACTACAGACCTATATCATTGACGTCGGTTTGCAGTAGGGTTTTGGAGCATATACTGTATTCAAACATTATGAACCACCTCGAAGGGAACGATCTATTGACACGTAATCAGCATGGCTTCAGAAAACATCGCTCTTGTGCAACGCAGCTAGCTCTTTATTCGCACGAAGTAATGGCCGCTATCGACAGGAGATCTCAAGTTGATTCCGTATTTATAGATTTCCGGAAAGCTTTTGACACCGTTCCTCACAAGCGACTTCTAATCAAGCTGCGGAGCTATGGGGTATCGTCTCAGTTGTGCGACTGGATTCGTGATTTCCTGTCAGGAAGGTCGCAGTTCGTAGTAATAGACGGCAAATCATCGAGTAAAACTGAAGTGATATCAGGTGTTCCCCAGGGAAGCGTCCTGGGACCTCTGCTGTTCCTGATCTATATAAATGACCTGGGTGACAATCTGAGCAGTTCTCTTAGACTGTTCGCAGATGATGCTGTAATTTACCGTCTAGTAAGGTCATCCGAAGACCAGTAGCAGCTGCAAAGCGATTTAGAAAAGATTGCTGTATGGTGTGTCAGGTGGCAGTTGACGCTAAATAACGAAAAGTGTGAGATGATCCACATGAGTTCCAAAAGAAATCCGTTGGAATTCGATTACTCGATAAATAGTACAATTCTCAAGGCTGTCAATTCAACTAAGTACCTGGGTGTTAAAATTACGAACAACTTCAGTTGGAAGGACCACATAGATAATATTGTCGGGAAGGCGAGCCAAAGGTTGCGTTTCATTGGCAGGACACTTAGCAGATGCAACAAGTCCACTAAAGAGACAGCTTACACTACACTCGTTCGTCCTCTGTTAGAATATTGCTGCGCGGTGTGGGATCCTTACCAGGTGGGATTGACGGAGGACATCGAAAGGGTGCAAAAAAGGGCAGCTCGTTTTGTATTATCGCGTTATAGGGGAGAGAGTGTGGCAGATATGGTAAGCGAGTTGGGATGGAAGTCATTACAGCATAGACGTTTTTCGTCGCGGCGAGACCTTCTTACGAAATTTCAGTCACCAACTTTCTCTTCCGAATGCGAAAATATTTTGTTGAGCCCAACCTACATAGGTAGGAATGATCATCAAAATAAAATAAGAGAAATCAGAGCTCGAACAGAAAGGTTTAGGTGTTCGTTTTTCCCGCTCGCTGTTCGGGAGTGGAATAGTAGAGAGATAGTATGATTGTGGTTCGATGAACCCTCTGCCAAGAACTTAAATGTGAATTGCAGAGTAGTCATGTAGATGTAGATGTAGATGTAGATGTAATCTTACTTTAGTTAATACGCGTTGGTGTGGTAACCAATCAAACGCTTTTAGACAGTCGAGAAGTATTGTGTCTACCCGACTGGCTTAACATGTGGCTTTCAGGCTGTCACGTAAAAAAAGTGATACTTAGGTTTTGAATTATCTATGTTTTCGGTATCTATGCAGATTGTCATGGAGGAGATGTACTATCGTATTTGTCTTTAAGTCCGACGATTTGCTGCCAACTCTGTGTCTTTCATTAGAATGTTTTTAAACTTTCAGAAAATTTTCATTCAGTTTCCAGTATACTCTGCTACAGCATATATTTTATCGGTGTAAGTACATATGGCAAGTGTAAACGCACTCGTCTTAGTGGTAATATGGCATTTTATGGAACCGTTTTTCGGTATGGACCCACAGCGTATTCAAATTCACCGAATTCATATTAGAGACCCACCACACATCTACTGTGTCATTAAATGTAAAAGTGATCTTTATTTCAGTAGTATAAGAATGGATTTTGCATGGTATTGATAAGTCAAGAAATGCTTTGGAAGCGTACTGGACGATAGGGTCAATGAACCAACTCCGGAACGGCTGGGCGCCCCGTTGTACTTCTTCGGAGCAGCGACCACGCTGGGTGGCGCTCGCACAGTGGCTAGCAGCCTGCAGGGCCTTCTCTGACGTCCTGCGACAGGGAGAGTTTCCTGTGACAACCATTTGTGAAAACGTTTTATGAGACGGAGTGAGTCTGAAACTTGGCAGAAAGCACTTTTGTCCGCCAAACATAGAAACGATGTGTGGGTTGGACGCGATAAGGTAATACCGGGTAGGTGAAAAAAAAAACCTCACTCTTTCAAAACCGTTGGACAGCGCTAAAAGCGTAGATCCTATACAAAAAACTCTGTTTACGACACTAGAAGGACAGACTTTAGTTCATATGGAAATTTTCCCCGAATAACTGAAAGCAGGAAATGCGAGAAGGAAGCTGCCTTCTGGGCTGAAGAAAGAGACAGGAAGAGGAACTTCTTTTTCTGAGGAAATTGTTAAGAAAAATTTCACTGGTTAATCAAGTTAAACGTAGTTCAGGGAAGAGAACCTGAGCTCTTAGAGACGCCTTTTTAGCGGCTAGATCTCAGAAGAAATATAATCCAACCAATCAGGGCTAGCTCGTAACGAAAAACACAGAAAAACGTGGCTTGCTTGACGAGCGCAGTTGGACAGTACAAACAAGATTCATCTGACTTATCTCTGACTGGTCGCCTGGCTGAGCTTACCCTTATGACGCCAACTCAGCAGGAAGGGCGCTGGCGCTATTGCAGATTGGGGTCGCAGCATTTCTGCGCCAACAGTTATAAAACGATGAGATCAAGCCGCTTGTGCGTGAGATGTAGGAAAAGTCAAATCAGTTACATTTTAGAGCTTCAACCTGACGATTTATCCTACAAGTCGTGAAACATTTGCTTTCAGATTCTACAACAGCTGCGAGGTCTATCTTCCATAATTCTACGTGTTGCCTTTAGTAGCTCTGTCCGTTACTAATCAATTTCATCACAATCACTCTGCACTTTACTATTCATATGCATCCCCTCCCCCCCTCCCGATCACCTTGCCTGATCCAGATGCTGCCAAAGGATGCCTTTATGAAATATTATTGAGAATTACACGTTTTTATCGTAGTTGTGAATAGATAAACAAGATGATTAGTAAGACAATTTCATTCCTTAAAAATCACCTACCGACAAATAATCACATGCAGTCACACGCTCTCTGATGTAATTGTCTTTGGTGGAGCAGTGCGATAGTTATAGGCTGTAAAATATCTTTATTATTCCAGTAGGGACTAAATTTCAATGGAGATTTCAGTCTGGAGAGTAACTTTATGTAGGCCTTCTTTAATTAGGGTTGCGCCAGACTGCTTTAGGTGTTGGAAAAGATGCGAGCAATAGACGGTTTTCACAAGACATTCCGGATGGTGCGAGCTGGATACTTCCTTAGTCGGAAACTTTAGCAGGGTGTGATGATATCCTATAAATGCTAGAATTCCATGGTGCTGGAGAATTCTTTCACTGCACTGGTGATGCACGAGTGATGGCCTGGAATTCGTCAAATTTGCTTGTGGTCGTGACGTTGTTATTGAATATAGAAGAAGCTGAACCAATGAGAACACCCGACAAAGAGCATCAAGCCAAGCATTCTGCAGTGCTGAATAACCAAGTTGTCAAAACGCTCAACTGGTTTGGGATGTTGCTATCACCTCGCAAAATCCCGGAGATGGACGCTTGTAGATCTAGGGAGATAAGTCCATCGATGTCTGACCGAAAAGTAGTATTTGCATTTCTGAGTTTTGTATAAGGACTCACCATTTTTGTGTTCCGATTCAATAGAGATATTACAAGCAGTTGCGAATGCTTTGTGTCCAACGAAAAAAATGTAGCACAAAAAATGCGTTATTATTCAGCAACAGCTTTTTGTTAAATCATGGATATATCAACTGAATATATAAAGTCTGTAAATAAGTCCATGATCATATTGTTCCGTCTTGATCACACAAATTTTACATTTCACTATTACCGGTTTCGTCTACTGCCATCTTCTGATCTGATACAAGCAAAAAAACAGTAGTGTAACCTACTAAGTTCACTTAGCTAAAGCAAAATGTATAACATCCTGGTGATACATTAAAATATTTACATAATTAACAGACAGGCATACCAGCCTTGTACCAAGAGCAAAGCAGGGTGCCTACCATGCCCATGTCAAATTTGCAGCGTTGATGGCCAATTATCTCAGACTGTTAAGGATAGAGATTGGAAATTTCTGCCATACATTCGCTAAAGTGTTATCATTCTGATCTATACTGAAGAGTTTGGAACAACGAAAGACAATTACTTTTTTTTACCGAAAAAAAATTTTTATTTTATTTTGAATGCCTGATGGAGCAGACAAAGCTGATGAACGCAGCTGTATTAAATTTGTCTTGTACTATTTAATATATAGATTATATAATATAATATATATTTATATAACAAACATTAAATATTTTCTGTCCTGTAAGACTTGCAAAATGAAATAAATATGGCGTGCCTAGAGGGGCTAAATTAGCGCATTGGCCTCTCACTGTTGCGGGAATCACATAATGTGCGTCCATTAGGGAATGCGGACAGTCTGGCATATGGAAATTTAGATCGGTCTGGGGAAGTTTTACGGATAGCCGAAGTTGTTAAGGTGACCGCTAGCGATAAATGGCAAATCCAGCTTCGAGTCCTGGTCCAGCACAAATTTTGATGTGCCACTAATAGAGTAAAGAGGGTATATTAAAAGGTAAGGAGGTAAGGTCAATCCTTGATGAGATGATAGAGGACCTTATTTGCAAACAAAAAATATTAATGCAGGTCTTCCATATTCCCCACGGTTTTAAAATTACAGATATAACTGTAAAACTCAATTAACGGATTTCCCAAGTTATTCGTGTGCATTTTCCCCGTACAAGAAAAAGGGAGTGTTTGGTAGATGGAGTATTTGGACGTCATATTAAAGGTCATACCTTGCCAGTCGTTGTAAAAGTTTTTCCTTTAGCTGCCATCTGTGCATAGTTCTGTAGCTAGATAAAGCATTCAGCGTTATTGATACTGTGTTTCTATTGTTTTCCCTTGTATGCTCATGGACGAGACGGCTGAATCGATCAGTTGCAGAGGTAAAATCCTTCTGTGAACATCCACAATGTGTACCAACGAAGATTTCTGGGACAATCACCATGTTTACGGTTTCTGTGATAGTAAAACGGTAGCGGCTGAAAGAGAATTTTGAGAGAGCTTTCCGCAAGGACGCGATTCAAGAGGATTGATAGTTCAAGCACTTCACCAACACATGGGGAATACAGGACTGCTACAACCCGTGCATCATATTGGTCGAACGGGACATGCTCCAGATCGTGAAGAACAAATTCGTGATATTGTAGAAGCAGATCCATTAGCAGTACAAGGCGCCTTGGAAGACGTGTCGGACAACCCTCAGTCATCTGTTATCGGAGTACTTCATCGGCAAGGTCTTCATCCGTCCCATCTGAACCCTGTGCAAGAATTAAAGCCTCAAGATCATGGACATCATCTCGTATACTGTCGGTAGTTATTACAGATGATTAATGACCAACCAGATTTCGTGAAACACGTCTTGTGGACTGACGAGTTAAAGTGCACAAGAGATGGTGTTATGCACAGACACAACTCACGCGTCTATGATGCTTACGAGAATCCTCGTGCAACACGTTGCGCCTCATTACAAACGAGATTCGGTGTTAACGTGCGTGCAGGTTGGCGTGTTTCAGGGGTTCCCTATAATGCCACCAACCCGCAACGTCGCACCGCTTTGCGGGTCATCGCTCCAGCTCCACATGAGCACCGACAGAAGTCAGCAGAACTTCGCCTGGTAATAAGGAAGCAGGCTAAATCCGAAGGCTCACACAAGAGCAGTAGAGGCTGTCACATATACGGATCTTTTGGTGCATCAACCACGCTGTTTTCCTCAGACAAATCGAATCCACATAGTTAGACCAGTAGCTATCTAATATTCATCCGCCACGTGGGTGTAACTTGAAACCTCCCCTTAGAAAAATTTATGAATTATTGTGCTGGTAAACTCCTTACCTTATTTTATTTTCAAACAGATGAGCAAAACTGAACGTACTCAGACATTATTCTCTTTACGTATTCTGATCAACACTAAACTGACACACAATATTTTTAGCTCAACGCAATCTGACTTTCAGTAATCCCTACAAAAGAATGGCCCTGACTAACAAAAACCTATACCTTTCGTGAATTCTTACCTCACAAAAATCTTCGTTACTCAAAGTACTGCAATACAGCGAGCGCCAATACTGACAGCTAAGTAAAAGATTCTAACTACTGAAGGCAGTAACTACTGATAGGCATAGTTACCAAATGAAAGATTTTGACAGAGAACAAAAAATGTATTTACCTTAATAGTGTTCAAAAGTCATAGTTATATCAGTTCATGACATCCAGTCTTACAGATTTATCGTCTCTGATGGACACACTTCCAGATCATCCGATCTCAAAACTCCGCCATCTCTCTCCCCACATTCACCACTACTGGCGGCTCACCTCCAACTGCGCAATGCTACGCAGTGTTCACATCCAACTGCCCAACACTACAACAGCAAAAATTCCAACAATGCAAACCAGCCACAGACTGCACACAGTACAGCCAGTGATTTTCACGCAGAGCGCTGCGTGACGTTACCAACATAAAAACCTAAACAGCCTACTTACAAACTGCTCTCGCCCGGCGAGCAGCAGACAGTTTCCGACTCCGCCAGCAGAAGCAGAAGTTCGCCAGTCCCACGCCGGCGCCCGCACTCGTCGTCGCCTGTGCCACCCCAGACCACCGTGCATCGCTACCCGCTGCTCCGGCAGTGGACTCTGAGGCTGGAACTCCTTGTGTTGCTCGTGAGATGGGACCTTACTTTTCTGCATACTGTGCTTTTCTAAGAAGATAGTCCTTTTCGTTTGAAAAAGTACTTTTCAGAGCACAGTCTCAGGCAAGGATTTATTTGTGTTGTTTTCCGAAAACTTCAAGTTGTCGAGGAAGTCATTTCTTTATTTCCAAGATGCATTTTCTTATTTCTTTTGAGCTGCTAACAGAGCACAGAACTTAAGTTTGTGAACACAAACTGATTGTGTCAATGAATTGATTTTTAAGTGTAATCACAGACTTACGGTTAAAGCGCCCCAAGCTGGGGCACTTCTCAGATAACCTCGATGATATACTGTTTGGCGCATACATACCGGAGGACGGAATGGGCTGGTGATCACCTGCATTTCATAGATGTGCTTACAACAATACTGGATGATATGCCCCTGCAGGAAGCACACCTATGTATCAATCAGATGGTACTCCAGCACATTACGACTAAAAGTACGACAATAGTTGGAAGACCGTTTTCCCGCTACATGGATTGAAACGGGCGATCCCGTTGCTTGGACAGCACGTTCCCCCATCTGGCACCACTGGATTTCTTTCTCTAGGGTTTCCTCAAAGAGAAAGTATATAGGTTAAACAACCAAAGAAGAGCTCGTTGCAAAGAATCGCAGATAGCAGTAGCGATACGTTAGCAGGAACTTGGTTGCAGCAAGAGATCAGGCTTACATTCGTGGCTTATATTCGCGCAGGAGAGGCACATTTCGAGTATCTGCTCCGGATAGGTCTAAGACAAGGGGCGGGAACGACACGTACTAATATAGTCACTGAAGTAACGAAATGGATAACATGAGAATTGCGTTAGTTAGATTGGCATTCAAATGAAAGAGAAAGTTACATATATAGGTCCAAAACGGTGACGACTACAGAAAAATTGTAGTGACATTTTTTGTTGCAAGTAAGGTCCTTCTTCACCTCACCAACTATTGACCTTATCTTCCGGAACGCCCTGTATATCAACACCTAATTCAACTGACGTCCAAGTAATTCGTGATCTGCGAATAAGTTTCGTAAACCATATTTTTTTTACAGATTTGAACGTAAAATAATGCCATCTGAGCGTCTGTTTTTACTGTGGATGTTTCTGGAGGAACCTGTAAAAGTTTTAGAGCAACAGGTCGAATATTTTCTGAGAAAATGTGACATTTTAAGGGGAAAATTTACGAATGGAGAAATAGGTACCTGAAACTTTTATGTGGAATTCCTGTTCTTAAGGTTAGGTGTAGTTAATTAAAAACACACCGATCCATATTGAAAGTCATCTTCAGTGCCACTGTCAGCAAGTAACAGTTAGTTTCATCTTTTGCAGAAACCTCACCTTTTCTTAATCTTGTTGTGTCTACTTCACCAAGTCCTTTCACTGCATTATAACATTGTAACAGAGGAAGACGGTTCTTGGATACCAATACTTCTGATACCTATTATAACAGGGTAGCTGGGTATGGACGGTGGTTCTCTGCAAGAGATGGATGCAAGTGCAGCAGTAGAAGGTTCTGGTTAGGTTACAGTAACTTCTTTATTGCTGTTTGCTTACAATTGTGGGTCAGGGAAACTGAAAATGATGGCGGTGAGCAATATGACTACTCTTTCACGGTGTCCCCTGGTACAACGACATCTGGCTGCTCGCCAAGCGGGCCGTTGCCACTGTTACTGCTGCGAAGCAGGAAGTTCGTATTAGTTCCGCAGTCGAAGCACGGGCGGCCCGGCGGTAGTAGCTGTGTGTTCATCCGGCTGCGTTATGCTCACATGTCTCTGTTCCACCCTTTACACCTCGGCTTCGTCCTGTGTCAGGCAAACGGCGGGGGGAGGGGGGGGGGGGGGCGAGAAGTCATGGGCCATGTGGCTCCACGGCTGTACGGATTCAAATTTGCATTGTGTTGTGTTCTACATTGTGTTCTGGAGTTGGCGTGAGACGGTTCAGTAACCTGCAATATCGGAAATTTTGGGTGACGTATTTCCAATTACTTTATCGTGGTGGTCAATAACCGAGGTGTAGCTCATTTCTCAGTTATGTGATCTTAATATTCATATAGAATTATTGTACAATTATTCTGCTTACAGTATTTGTGGAGAATTTCAACGCAATGTAGTGTACTGGCACAAAGGCTCACGTGACGCTTGGAAGCTGATTTGTGGAATAGAGAGTGTGTATTGTGTATTGAACCAGAGACCTAGAAACGACGAAGAGGCTTCGTCCCGCCATAGCCGGCAGTGGTCCACAACCCCACAACAGGTCACAGCAGTCCACCCACCCCACCGTCGCCCCACACTGAACCCAGGGTTATTATGCGATTCGGCCCCCAGTGGACCCCCACGGAACCTCTCCTACCAGACGAGTGTAACCCCAAATGTTTGCGTGGTAGAGTAATTATTGTGTACGTGTATGTGGAGACTGTTTGCGCAGCAACCGCCGACATAGTGTACCTGAAGCGGAATAAGGGGAACCAGCCCGCATTCGCCGAGGCAGATGGAAAACAGCCTTAAAAACCATCCACAGGCTGGCCGGCACACCGGACCTCAACGCTAATCCGCCGGGCGGATGCGTGTCGGGGACCGGCACGCCTTCCAGCTCGGGAAGCAGGTCGTTAGACCGCGCAGCTAGCCGGGCGGGCTCATGGAATAGAGTAATATCTACTCAGTCCAAGAAAAGGGCCTTCCGGCAGATCGCTGCGCTGACAATAAGCCACCACAGACGATCGGCTGTACCCTAGGCAATGCTAGGAGTTATATCCTAGCGGCAGAACCTTCCACCACCAAGAAAACAACAATTATGAATCCAAAAGGCTTTTAACAAAGCTAGCTCTGATAGTAACTCCCATCAGTGCCGAAGGGATATCATATGAGAAAGAAACACTACAATCATACATCGGCAAACACACAAACTGCGACTTTCTTTTGTTACAAGAGACGCATAGTGGCTCTGATGATCGGAGGCTGTAGATAAACTGAATGAAACTGGCCACTAAATACCAAACGCCTAGTATGGAATTGCAAAATTTTCCAAGCTGGACCTTCTTATCCTATCCACGGGCCTAAAGGCAGAAGAAGACACAGAAATCCTGACTATTAAAGTCCAAACATGTATAGCAAAATCAGTCTATATACCGTTTAAGACAGACTTTAGTTTTTAGAAAACAATTTCTGCTGTAAATCATCGAAACTGGTCATGGGAGATTTCAGTTGCCTCAGCTCATAATGGTGCTACAGGGAAACCGACAAGTATGAAGAATATCTATAGACTAGGCTGGAAGCATGGAACTGAAGCTCATACACGACCCGAAGAAACCACCCCTCTTTCAATATTGGGAAGTGGCTCTCTAGATATAACACTGATATCGACTTCGTAACTGAACATATAGCGCACCAATCGGAAAAAGATGTTATGGAACGTAACTCTCAGCATCGACTTGTCATCTGTGTTGTGAAAGCAGGTATGATGCCAAAGCGAGTCCCATTCAAACGACGATTTAATTTGACTAATTACGCAGAAGACCTGGATAGACAAGTGGAAAATATGGAACCTAGTCCAGGAGGGTGTGATGATTCTGTCGACCTAGTGAAACCATCTCACGGAAATATACCCCTTATGGCTGTAGTATTACATACATCCTAGGACTAGGCAAAGTTTCTAAAGCACTGCTGGTGAAATACGAAGAACTATTCAATTAAAACCCTTTTTCTGAAGAAACAATTTAGACAGGTTAACAATTGATGTCTACCGCGTCTGCCTCCAGAAGAGACAAGTGGAATAGTTAGCCATGAAGCACAGCAATCATAAAGCGTGGGAACACTTGAAAAATCTTACCGATGGCTATATTGGAGTTTCTGCTCAAACTTTTAATGCAACCCCTGTTCAAATACCTTATCATCTGCTAAAAATGGCAAAAATAAAAGACACTCTGAGAGGACAAAGCTACAAAGTTATGCTGAAAAAAAGGATTGCTTGCACTTTGACTTTAGAGGTGCAAGAGGACGCCGTGAGACGCATGAAGAATAACAATACGCCAGGCCTAGATGACCTACGAGTTGAAGAAATAAGGAGATTCAGACCAGACACTAAGAAGATGATTCTAAATCTAATTAGCAACTGAGTCTCCATGTTTCAGATACCCTAAATCTGGAGTAAAGCTTAAGTGGTAGCCGTATTGAAACCTGGTCAAGACCCGAAGGAATTTCGACCAGTGTCGCTCCTCTGTCATCTATACAAACTGCGAAAAGAATGATATTGAACTGCATGTCGGAGTTTTGCAGACCAGTCCCTTTTTACACAACAGGCACGATATCGCCCAGGAAAATCTTATTGTAGGCAGATCCTTTCCTTAACTCAACATATAGGAAACGGACATGAGAGAGGGCAGATTAAAGGTGTGGCATTTATGAACATAAGGCGACGTATGACTCAATAAATCGTCTCAAATTCCTTAGGAAGATTTATACAATCACCAGTGCCTACCGACTAACACAGTTCACTCAAAGCCTGCTACAAAACAGGCGGTTCTCTGTTACACTGAAGAACAAGGAAAGCCGTTGGAGAATCCAGAAGATCGGTTTTCCTCAAGGCAGTGTGCTGGCACAGCTGCTGTTCAACACCTACATCACTGGCCAACCTGTCGGAACAAACAGAAGATATTTCTTTTACGCCGACGACACAACAGCTGCAGCCCAAGGAATAAAGTTTGAAGAGGTAGAAATGAAACTGACTGCAACCCTCGAAGATCTGTCAGAATTCTTTGACAACAACCATCCAAAGCCTAACCGATTCAAAAGACTGGTCTGTGCGTTTCACTTGAGAACTAGACAAACCAGAAAAAAATTGGAAGTAACTTGAAAGGGAAAGCAAATACGGTGTGTTCAAAAAGTCTCTCCGCAGTGCCGTATGATTGATAGCCGCGCGTGCCGTATGCCGCAGTGAATATACCGAAATGAAACTCAGTGAAATACAAGTTTTTCATTTATTGAATATTCATTTTTACTTAGAAATTTTCACATTAAATGTTGTTGAATACACAATTCAATTCGTCTAAGCATGTTTCCAAACACAAGCTGTAACATTTCTTCTGTAACAGAAGCAGTGAAAGTGGATATTGCAGTTTTTCATTCATCGATGAATTTTGGACGGTTTTTATAGACAGTTGCTTTCGTTGCACCCCTGAAGAGGTCAGGCGATCGTGGAGGCCAAAGTCCCAGTGAAATTGTTCGTTCACCAAAAACATCAGCAAGCAGTGACATTGAAACGCGAGCTGTATGCGCGGTTGCACCATATTGTTGAAAATAACCGTTCAGTATTTCACTTAACACAAGTTCTCCTATGAATGGGTACAGAATATCACTGCAGTATCATTGTGAGTTTATTGTTTCGTTGAAAAATACGGGACCCACAATCCGACGTCTAGAAATTGGAATCCAAACTCCTATTTTCATAGAATGAAGAGGTTCCTCGTAAATACACAATGGATTTGCAGTACTCCACATATGAGAATTTTGCGAGTGCATGTACCAGGATAAATGAAACCACGCCTCATCAGTGAAAAACGTTTCATTAAGAATACCCTTTCCATTTTCTTGAATGAAATTTTTGAATCATTGACAACAATTGCAGTCTCTTGCCATGATCAGTATTTTTCAGTTCTTGCACGACTATCACTTTGTATGGGAAAAGTTCTAATTTTTTCCTTGCAGCTGTGTGGCCCGTTCCTACACTATCATCGATTTCCTGGGCGAGTTTTGTTACTGACTTGTTCAGACTCATGGACATTTTATCGGAAATATCGAGCAGTTTATCCTCAGAAAAAGTACTAGGACGACTACTTCTCGGGGCATCTGTCACTGAACCCGTACTTCGAAATTTTTTGGTCAAATCCCGCACAGTATCGCGATGTGGGAGTGTTGTCTCTGGGAAAACTCAATTAAATATTTGACCAACTGAAACTGTGTATTTTCCGAAAGCTTTGAACACTTGTTCGACTAAAAACGTTCTTCAATGGTTAGCATTTTAACAGTGAGAAAAACGAAACAAACGAACAAAGGAACTAAACTTAAACGTTGACGTCAACACGTAACGACACACACCAACGATACTACTGACGCTGGCTGAGATAAAGGAAACGGTGGAATGTTGGGAGAGTCCACTTGAAGGCAAGTAATCCAGGCAGGCGAACAATCACACGGCACGAGCGGCTAAAAATCATACGGCACTATGGAGAGACTTTTTGAACAGCCCGTATAACTACACTAACGGAAAAGAATCGCTACGCCAATAGATGATTAATGTAGAGTAATGAAATTTTGGAAATAAATTTTTTTTAGGTAACGTATTTAAGTGCCGCGCGGGATAGCCATGCGGTTTAGGACCCCTTGTCACGGTTCGAGTCCTCCCTTGGGCCTGGGTGTGTGTGTTGTCCTTAGAGTAAGTTAGTTTAAGTTAGATTAAGTAGTGTGTAAGCCTAGAGACCGATGACCGTAGCAGTTTGGTCCCACAGAAACTTACCACCACCATGTTTAAGTGATTAACATTGCAAGATCGCAGGTTAACGTAAGCGCGAGATAATCCATTGCAAATGCGAACTGCTGGTACATTAATAACCGATGTAACCGCCAGAAAGTTGAATGCAAATACGCAAACGTGCATACATGGTGCTGTACAAGTGCTGGATGTCAGCCTGTGAGATGGAGTTCCATTGCGCTTGGTCGCTCAGTACAGGAGCGATTAATGTTGTTTGTGGATGACCTAGAGCTATCGTCTGGTAATGTCACATATGTGGTCGATTGAAGGCAGATCTGGCGATCGAGCAGACCAAGGCAACACATCGACACTCTCTAGAGCATGTTGAGCTGCAACATTGGTATGGGCAAGCGTTGTCCTGTTGGGAAAATATCTTCTGGAATTCTGTTCATGAATGACAGCACAACAGGTCGAATCACCAGACTGTATAAATCTGCAGTCAGGGTACATAAGATAACCACGAGAGCCGGCCGCTATGGCCGAGCGGTTATGGGCGTTTCAGTCCAGAACCGCGCTGCTGCTACTGTCGCAGGTTCGAGTCCTGCCTCGGGCAGGGATGTGTGTGATGTCCTTAGGTTGGTCAGGTTTAAGTAGTTCTAAGTATAGGGAACTGATAACCTCAGATGTTAAGTCCCGCAGTGCTTAGAGCCATTTGAACCATAACCACGAAAGTTAATAAACGTAAACGTGGGCCCACAAAAAAAATGGTTCAAATGGCTCTGAGCACTATGGGACTTGACTTCTGAGGTCATCAATCGCCTAGAACTTAGAAGTACTTAAACCTAACTAACCTAAGGACATCACACACATCCATGCCCGAGGCAGGATTCGAACCTGCGACCGTAGCGGTCGCGCGGTTCCAGACTGTAGCGCCTAGAACCGCTCGGCCACCCGGCCGGCGTCCGTGGCCAGCAGTAAGCTGTAATGCGATATTAATTTAATCAGCCTACTACCACCCATTTAATCCCCAGAAAGGAGGGTTGCTTCATCTGCCAGCTACGCCGTTCCGAAGTCTTCCTTCTCCGCAGTCGCTGCCATTAAGGTCTTCACCCGTAAACCTGGGCATGGGTTCCGTGTTATACCCCACGGGATCGGGTCCCTGCCTGAACGCAGCCATCCTGGCACTTCGGCGTACTGAAGTGTAAGATGCCCCCCCCCCCCCCCCCCTCGCGACGTGGACGCGCCAGACAGGAATTACCCCAGTGGTGGAATAGGGAAGGGCGCCCTACCTCCCTGGAGCCAGGTTAATGATTGTGTATGGTGCCACAACCCAGGGAATATAAAATATCTCTGGAAAGAACATTTTAAGAAGCTGTTAAACGTTGAGGAGCCGGTACATGAGGTAACTACAAATAATGGAGAAATTGAGAGAAGTTGGGAAGCAAAATTAGGACAAATTACACGGGAAGAAATGGAAAAAGCTGTGAAGAAGATGAATGGGGGGAAAGCCCCAGGACCTAATGAAGTATCAGTGTACATGATAAGAGCAGCAGGTCCATTGGGAATGCAGTGACTGTATAGAGTACTATCAAGCGTGTGGAGAAATAGTAAAATACTTGAAGACTGGAGAACAGGAGACATCGTTCCCATCTTCAAGAAAGGCAATAAAAGACTGCAAAAACTACAGAGGAATAACCCTCATGAGTCATACAGCCAAGATTTTTGAAAGAATTTTACTAAATCGAATAAGTGAAAAGATAGAAAAGGAGCTATGTGAAGAACTTCATGGGTTTGGGAAAGGAAGAAGCACGAACGACCTGATATTTTCTATCCGTCAACTGACGGCAAAAAGTTGGGAGTATAACAAAAGGGTGATAGTGGTTTTTATAGACGTAGAGGAAGAAAACGAATTGATTGGACGTCAGTGGAAGCAGTGGCCACAGCAATGCAGGAGGAGACGAGTGGTGGTGTGCAAACGTGTATGGCATGGAGAATTGCCCGAACTTTGGACATACCCGTGGGCACAGTGCGTGAAATACTACGAAACATCATTTTTCGCTATCCATTCAAAATTACCCATGTGCACTAGATGCTTCCTCTTTAAAGTCGGTACCGCCTTTAGGCTGTTGTGTATTTGCAGTGTTATATTTACACTTACACAACCATGATTTCGGCTTCAAAGTGCCATTATCAAGTGTTTTAAGTGTTATAAATTGCCTCAGGTGGCATACTGTCGTATTAAAATACACTATTAGACACACTGTGTAAGAGTCGATATTTCTGGCAGAGCCTACTGTTTTGTTTCAATACTGAGTATACCAATCTTGCTTCCTGTTGACCTGTCATCAAGAGAGACATTTGCTTTAGAATTTCTTGCTCGCACGGAAGTGAACAATGATTGGCCGTGGAAGACTTTGTGGACAGACGAAGCCCATTTCCATCTGACAGGATATGTCAGTACACAGCATTGTCGAATATGTGCAACGGAAAATCCACACGCAAATCATTCAGTACCACTTCATCCTGAAAAGGTTATTGTGTCGTGCGGGTTTACGGCAGCATTTATCATAGGGTCATATTTTTTCGAAGAGACATGTGCTTCCAGTCCTGTTACCTGTACCGTCACTGGTAAGCGCTATGAATGTCTTTCGCGCAACCACGTAATTCAAGCTCTGCAACAGCGTGAATTTGTGGATGGGATCATTTTTATACAAGATGGCGCACCTCCGCTCATCCTGTTAAACAGCTACTGAAGCGCCATTCCGGAAATGCTAGAATTGTCAGCCGCCATTTCTCGGCTGGCTGGGCGTCCCGATCACCTGATCTTAATCCATTTGACTTTTGGGTGTGGGGATACCCGAAAGATGTGTTCAGTGTTTCGATTGCAAATGTAGCTGCATTGAAGACACGCATTGTGCAACACATTCTGAGCGTGACCCAGAAAACACTTCGATTACTTGTGGAACATGCTATTTCTCGTTTTCAACTTGTTGCAGAAAACGGTGGACAACATATTGAACATGTTTTGCGACAGTCATACGCAAATTAATAATCCGATTTGATTTTGATTGGTGCTTTTTATGCGGTTTTTGGCTTGAGGAGAATTAAAAACCGATGTGATTGATGCTTTTTATGAGGTTTTTGGCCTCAGGACAATTAAAAACCGATTTTTCCCATCCGATGCGATATGACCTTGCCGTGGTGGATGGCCTTACATAGCTAACAGTATCACACCTGTATACCCATGCACACTGAATAGTACGGTTTGTTTAACGTCAAACGTACACCTTAGTCATTGTTATATGTTTTATTTGTCGTTTGTAGTCGACCACTATTAAATTATGATGCTTACATCGCCATCCTTTGCTACACTTTGTAACTATTTATTTTTCCTCTGCCATAAGTTTTCCCCCTTCTCCGATAATATTCCGTTGCATTTTGACGTCATTCGGACCAGAGGTTTTATTTCTACAGCGGTTTGAAAGTTTAACTTTAATTATAATCACACTGTAGATTTCACATATACTTAACATATTTCACAAGTATTTGAACACATATTTCACTTGTAACTCTAGCGAATTTTGCCGTGCAGTTTCGTTATCATGCTGCTCAACATTTATGACGTCATTCCTGCTGAACTGTGTCGTATAGTGATATAACTTTGCAGGTATGTCTAGAGGTATATGTGAATACTACCAGCGAAATGTGTTACGAATAGAGTTAGTAGAAAAGAAGTGATACATTTAAAGGTCGTGTCTCATGCGACAGTCTTACCGGATGAACGGCGAAAATGTAGTAAGCGATAAACTTTTTCCTTTAATCTTTTTGTGAGGAGTGTCAGTGAGAAAAAGTATAATATGGTTTTCAGCGAGAAAAAGAATCGTACGGGTTTAAATTACGTGTAAATTTGGTTGTAAGTCGGCAACTGAGTGCTCTCATTTTTAATACTGGATGAATATATGAGACGCTCTGCTAAATCGCAGAACAGGACAGATGGAATTTTGTGGAAAGGGGTGAAAATAAGGGGGCCGTCGGTTACACTCGAACATAACATTTTATTAGTTGCCCAAACACTCTAAGATTTAGTAAGTAAGAAATTTAAATTTTTAAGACGGCTGAAGGCCCATGATTGAAAAACACAACCACAATAGATTTTCAAAAGGCAGAAGGCCCAAAGCTTTATCCAGAAAAAAATATTTTAAATGAGGCTGAAGGCCCAAACAATCTAAGACTTAGCAAGTAAGAAATTTAAATTTTTAAGACGGCTGAAGGTCCATGATTGAAAAACACAACCACAATAGATTTTCAAAAGGCAGAAGGCCCCAACGCTTTATCCAAAACCATTACAAATGAGGCTGAAGACCCAAAAAAGTAAGCAACTTTCAATTTTAAAACGGCTGAAGGTCCATTACTTAAAACCCAACTAAAAGTATACAAATTCAAACCATCGGCTATGAGCCATTAAAATACACAAACACCAATAATAAAAGGCAGTACAGCCAGCGGCGCTCAGAAGTTTCCGGTGGGTAGGTCTGCACTTGAAATATAAACGTTCGCTTAGGGGAGACAGGTAGTCGGACCAACTATATCCGATCCGCCGGCAACCCAACCAAGAGACAGTCAACGGACCCACCGACAAGACGACTTCCTTTCCACCCGACCACTACACAAGGAACTCCAAAGCCAAAACGTAAAGGGCGTACCCGCCCACAACCAACTATGCATAAGCTGTCAGAACTAAACACACGTGCCAGACAGCGACAACATGGAGAGGAAACGATACTTCCAGAATTTTACGTCAGGGGCCAGGGCTGGAAACAGGAACGCCAACGGCCACAAGGCACAAAACTCCGCTGGTGCACTTACCCAAAATACAGTTAAGCTCCACTGGATGGTGGCCAAACTTTCGCCAGCTGGAACACTCGCTATTACTCAAGGGAATACCCCCAACAGCCAACCATGAAAACCAACGGCACAATGTGAGCAGACTGGCTTCGGTAATTAAATTACCACTCAACTTTGATGTCCTGGGTCGGTGAGCCACGAACCTCGTAACAATCGGAACAGCTCCCACACAGTGTGACACAGCGTAGAGACCGCCAGCGGACCTGGCCGCGCAGATATTTTCTGGCTGATCCACACCAACCGACCGACTACACACATCAGCACGGTGACACCACTAACATAACTGAACAGTCGACATCACACGCTACACACAGTTCCACGAACACTTGCACGAAGGACTAGACAATACTAACAGCAGCGACTGTGCTATAACAAGGACGAATCACGAGTCGGCACACGCAGGCAACCCATAAGCGATCGCCAGCCAACATACACGTCGTCCGAAAGGCGACCGACCGACGACCAACCAAGGTGTTGCGCACTCAAGTGATATGTCTCGGCAACCGTCGGGCGAGTCATGGCTGTGCGGACCTCACTGCAGCCGCGCCCCGACTGAACTTCTGCCGCGTCCTAAGTCAAACACTGCCATGACCGAAATGCACTGCTAGCGCCTCCCGACTCACTGGCAGACCCGAACTAACTCACAACACACGACGACCGGGAAGTAATAGCAGTCCAGCAAAGATAATACGGCAGGGCCTACATCGAGAAGCGTTGCTGCTGCCGCTCAGGGGCAGGCAAGGCGACAACTCAGTGACACCAGTAATTGAAATTAACATTACGAGGTCGTAGAATAGTAAACACAGGATGTCAAATGAGATATGGCACGAATACGAGCCACGCACGGCTCAGTATAATCTGGGTATCTGCGCGTCGACAGCTAAGCTCCTTCTCCACACCAACCTCCAACCCTTTGAGAGGTAGGTGGTTCTTGGGCGCACAGTGGTGTACTAAGTTCGGTTTAAATCGATGCACAGTGGTTTAGGTGATGTGAAACATGCACATACAGGGTGGTTACGATTACACTACGCTACTTGAGCCAGTGTAGACGGAAAACTACTTACCGAATATGTTCCCAACTTTATAGGAATGATGTTAAGAGTGTGCGCTGCAGGATTTGTGCTGTTACTAGTGCAAGTGTTATGACTTGCCGTTAGGCGTCGATATTGATACGGCGGCGTAGGGTTGAGAGAGAAGCACCAGTGTGCATTACAGCTGCAGACAGTCAACATTCACTGTACGCTAAGCGCTCGCTTGCTACCTGCCCTGTCGCTTCCCAGCATGCCTGGACGACATGGAAAGGGAGGCAAAGCCGCCGCCCCGCTGCTGCACTTGCTGGGCCTCGTGCTTGCCGCATCAGAAGAAGTGGAACGCAAGAAGAAGAAGACGGCGGAACGGAAGGAGCAGTGCTTCCGTTGCCAAAAACTTGGCCACGTTGCCAAGTACTGCGGGAACCCAGTGGCGTGCCTTCGGTGTGTGCAAGCACACAATTCGCGCCACTGTGCGAAGGAGAACGCCACACGCTGCTGCGCCAACTGTGGCGGTGCTCATGCAGCGAATTACCGAGGCTGCAGCTATATCAAGGGTTGGTTGACTTGTTTGGGGGAAGAGACTAAACAGCGAGGTCATTGGTCTCATCGGGTTAGGGAAGGATGGGGAAGGAAGTCGGCCGTGCCCTTTCAAAGGAACCATCCCAGCATTTGCCTGGAGCGATTTAGGGAAACCACGGAAAATCAGGATGGCCGGAGGCGGGATTGAACTCCCGAATGCGAGTCCAGTGTGCTACCACTGCGCCACCTCGCTCGGTCTATATCAAGAACTGGAGTCGTGGTGAGAAGACAAGATGGAGACGCAAGACCACCAAGAAGGCGGACACAACGGCGGCCGTCGCATCCTCGCCACCCCTCCGCCCCTGGCGGATCCAGGGTGGTCGATGACGCAGCTGTTCCACCAGACGTAGTCGGCGAGGCGTGCGCCAGTGTCCGCGCCGCCGCCGATGAAGAAATTGTTGCCCTCAAATCCGCAATGGCGGAAGAGAGGGCAGCACTGGCGGAGGCTCGGCAACTGGTGCACAGTCTCCGTGATGCATTGGCCGGACAGCCCTACCCAGGACAGAAGAAGGACGCCGATGCCCAGACTGCCGCCACCGTGGAGCCTGTAGCAATACAGGAAGCCACCGGGGCGGTAACACAAGACGCCGCCGCACAGACAGCCGTCGCGGCGAAGACCAAGGCAACCCAGGTCATCACGGAGGAGGTTCCATGCCCCCTCTCCAAGACGCAGCTGCAGAAGTTAGTGTCCATCCATTTGGAATCTGCCAGGTCTTACAACGCCCGCCCTCCTCTCACTCCTGCTGAGTGGGAAGTATTCATCGCCTAGATAGAACAAGCCGAGAACGCGAGCAAAAAACAAGGAGCGAGGACTGCTGAAGACGCCGAACCCGATAGCTGGGAGGACGTGCCAGATCCCGAAGTGGCACAAGCAGACACATCCAAGAAGAAGAAGGTCAAGAAGAAGCATCCAGACGCCAGGAGGTCCTAGAAGACTCTCCTCGCCAGACAACCATCATCATCATCAACCATTCGCCCTGTCAGTCGTTGACTGGCGGTCCCAGGCGTCAACAGGGCCAGGCGTCAACAGTTCCCCAAAATGTTCTAGTACTGGACTTTGTACGTCCCAAAAAACCGTAAGCATCGGTTTACCTGCGGGCGGATGGGTCTGGAACTTTTTTTGCACGGCGAATTTGGATGCTTCCATTCCATACTGTGCCGTTTATTCTCCGGCTCGTAATGATGGACCCATGTTTCGTCATCAGTAATGATACTGTCGAAAAAGTTGTCCCCTTCGTTACCATAACAATCCAAATGTTTTAGCAGATGTCCAAGCGCGTTTGTTTAAGCATCTGTGTAAGTTGTTTTGATGCCCATCTTGCACAAACTTTATGAAACCCAAGTCTGTTGTGGATGATTTCGTAGGCAGAACTGCAACTAATTAGCAGACGATGTGTCACTTCGTGAGTAATTAAATGTCTCTCTAAGAGAATCATTTCACGTGAACGCTCAATGGTTTCTTCATTTGCAGCATTAAACAGGCGACCGGCTCATTCGTCGTGCGTAACACTTGTGCGACCATTTCGGAATTTTTCAATCCATTCGTAGACACTCCGTTGTGGCAAAACACTGTTCCCATACTGTACCGAAAGTCTTAGATGAATTTCGGCCTCTGATACGCCTTCCGACCACAAAAAACGGATCATTGAACGTTGCTCTTCTTTGGTGCAAATAGGCAGCTGAGCAGTCATGATTAACAGCACGGCAGCGATAACGAAACTAACCTAGTAGCTTGAAAATTGTAAAGATATAACAACAAATAAACAAAGCATGGGCCATCAACGTAAAACGACAGCACTTCCAAAATAAACAAAAATATAACTAAATTGCGGATAATAATTGACTTACCTTCGTACTACAGAAAATGTTCGGTTGGCTTGTCTCTGAGTTTAAACGATTACTGTTTAGCTAGGTGCTCCGTAAGTTGCAGTTGCCCAGCAGCAACTCTGTTCGCAATAAAAACCTTTATCGTTGTGCTTACTTCTGAAACTCGTCAGTCTGTGAAGTGGTAACTTGGTCAAAATGTGGAGGAAATGTAAATTAATACCGATAAGTAGGGGAAGAATCCTGTGACGTTCTAATGCAGTGTTAGTGGTGTGCTGCTTGACACATTAAATAGATAGCCGTCAGCAGCTTTCCAGATACTTTTGATCAAATAGTATATTTCTGTTTAGATACCTGAGGCACCGGTGTGAGGGAAGGGGGTAAGGTAATGAGAGTTAAAATATAGGCAATATGTAGCTAGTGCTGTAGTAAAAATGAAAAACAATGTACAATCTATACTGAACATACTAGACTTCAGCGACGTGTACCAGTAATTAAGTGCCTATTACTTACAAAAATTTTCTAATGTGTTTCTATGTGGGAGATTCCTGAGTATTATTTCTGAAAAACACATCCCAATACTTATCAGTGCAGTACATTATTCAGTGTTTACCACGAAAATGTTCTTTTCAATATACACTTCTGGAAATGGAAAAAAGAATACATTGACACCGGTGTGTCAGACCCACCATACTTGCTCCGGACACTGCGAGAGGGCTGTACAAGCAATGATCACACGCACGGCACAGCGGACACACCAGGAACCGCGGTGTTGGCCGTCGAATGGCGCTAGCTGCGCAGCATTTGTGCACCGCCGCCGTCAGTGTCAGCCAGTTTGCCGTGGCATACGGAGCTACATCGCAGTCTTTAACACTGGTAGCATGCCGCGACAGCGTGGACGTGAACCGTATGTGCAGTTGACGGACTTTAAGCGAGGACGTATAGTGGGCATGCGGGAGGCCGGGTGGACGTACCACCGAATTGCTCAACACGTGGGGCGTGAGGTCTCCACAGTACATCGATGTGGTCGGCGGAAGGTGCACGTGCCCGTCGACCTGGGACCGGACCGCAGCGACGCACGGATGCACGTCAAGACCGTAGGATCCTACGCAGTGCCGTAGAGGACCGCACCGCCACTTCCCAGCAAATTAGGGACACTGTTGCTCCTGGGGTATCGGCGAGGACCATTCGCAACCGTCTCCATGAAGCTGGGCTACGGTCCCGCATACCGTTAGGCCGTCTTCCGCTCACGCCCCAACATCGTGCAGCCCGCCTCCAGTGGTGTCGCGACAGGCGTGAATGGAGGGACGAATGGAGACGTGTCGTCTTCAGCGATGAGAGTCGCTTCTCCCTTGGTGCCAATGATGGTCGTATGCGTGTTTGGCGCCGTGCAGGTGAGCGCCACAATCAGGACTGCATACGACCGAGGCACACAGGGCCAACACCCGGCATCATGGTGTGGGGATCGATCTCCTACACTGGCCGTACACCTCTGGTGATCGTCGAGGGGACACTGAATAGTGCATGGTACATCCAAACCGTCATCGAACCCATCGTTCTACCATTCCTAGACCGGCAAGGGAACTTGCTGTTCCAACAGGACAATGCACGTCCGCATGTATCCCGTGCCACCCAACGTGCTCTAGAAGGTGTAAGTCAACTACCCTGGCCAGCAAAATCTCCGGATCTGTCCCCCCTTGAGCATGTTTGGGACTGGATGAAGCGTCGTCTCCCGCGGTCTGCACGTCCAGCACGAACGCTGGTCCAACTGAGGCGCCAGGTGGAAATGGCATGGCAAGCCGTTCCACAGGACTACATCCAGCATCTCTACGATCGTCTCCATGGGAGAATAGCAGCCTGCATTGCTGCGAAAGGTACGCTGTACTAGTGCCGACATTGTGCATGCTCTGTTGCCTGTGTCTATGTGCCTGTGGTTCTGTCAGTGTGATCATGTGATGTATCTGACCCCAGGAATGTGTCAATAAAGTTTCCCCTTCCTGGGACAATGAATTCACGGTGTTCTTATTTCAATTTCCAGGAGTGTATGTATACATTAGCCAGTGGTTTCAACTGTCTCTGAGCGGCAAACATCAGTCTTCTTAATCACGCACAACCATTCCAGTTGTTCCTAAACGTCCCAGCATGCATTCAATCCATCTAAAGTGAAGTAAATGTCTAATGTCAACAGGCTCCTTACCGTCCTCAAGAAGAGGAATTCACCATGCGAAGAGAGAGACAGAGAGAGACATGCTGCTCTTCCCGAGCATCGATGCATTAAAGAAATAGGGAGAGGTCCACTTTCCACACCTGAATTCAAGAACATGATTCGAAAGCTCGAATTAACTGGCGATTTGTGAATTATGTGGCCACCAAGATCACCAGATTTGAACCCGTGTAATTATCAGTTGGACACTAACACACGTTCTAGGCTGAATATGAGCACAGCGAGGGAGGTAGCCAGCATGCCACCAGAAATGTTTCGGTTGGTAGTAGAGCAATGTCTACTGCGGTTCCAGGCAGTCGTGGATGCAGATGGGCGTCACAATGAGCAACGTTTGTAACCTGGAACGTAAAAGGGTACGCAGTTAACAAAGGTCACGCCCTGATGTGGAAACGAAAATGTGTTTCTTTCTGTGGTTTAGTCGTTGTTTCTCTTTAGCATTGCTTTACAAATGTTTCCGCCGCGCGGGATTAGCAGAGCGGTCTCGGGCGCTGCAGTCATGGACTGTGCGGCTGGTCCCGGAAGAGGTTTGAGTCCTCCCTCGGGCATGGGTGTGTGTGTTTGTCGTTAGGATAATTTAGGTTAAGTAGTGTGTAAGCTCAGGGACTGATGACCTTATCAGTTAAGTCCCATAAGATTTCACACACATATCAACATTTTGAACAAATGTTTCCACAAAGTATCATTGTCCAACTGTCACTTGTTTTCCTTGGGGCCCTCTCAAATAGCGAAATCTTAATTATAATCACACTGTACACAGATACAAACAGATTTCTAGGTGAGGAGAAATGAGCTACAAAACGGGCGGTTTTCTGTCTTTTTGCGACGCCCACGCGCACTGGCTTCAATGCACCGTCAGTGAGGCGACATCGGAGTAGCAGCAGGCGGAAGCAATGCAAAGGGGATCGCGGGCTGGCGGCGTCAATGAGTGCCGAGTGGGGCCGCGACGCGTCGGCTGACACGTCGCCCGGGGCGCGTAATTACACAATTAGAGTTTCAATTAGCGTCGTGCACTTGGCCGCCTGATTACAGAGCGGACCGCGGCCCCCAGTCCGGGCCAGGCGTCTGCAGGTGCTGCGCGCGTAGCGCGGCCCGGCGCCGTACACCGCTGGCGCGGGACACCTACTCCTGTAACGCGCGTAGCTGCTTTGTCGCTCGCCTACCAACTGCTGCAGCTTTTTGTACTACATTGTCGGGCAAGACACTTCAAAAAGAAGGTTCGAAGGCTTCGTCGATACTGAGGTTCTTCGAGAGGCGGCGAATAATTTGATCAGCAGAGACAATGGGTTCCTTCTTAGCAAGACGTGAAATTCTGTGTTGTCTCGCATCGAAACTGAACGTTCTTCGGTGCCGCCCTGGTCGCGATATTTCGTTGCCAGCAGTGTTCCACTAAGGGCGGCGCCACCTCCCTGTCTTGGAGGACAGCAACCGTGATGGGCGGCGAATGCGCCGTCTACTGAAAGGTGGCCTGTACAGCGTGTTACAAAAAGGTACGGCCAAACTTTCAGGAAACATTCCTCACACACAAAGAAAGAAAATATGTTATGTAGACATGTGTCCGGAAACGCTTACTTTCCATGTTAGAGCTCATTTTATTACTTCTCTTCAAATCACATTAATCATGGAATGGAAACACACAGCAACAGAACGTACCAGCGTGACTTCAAACACGTTGGAATGAAGCCTCATCCGTAAAGAGAAAATTTGCACTAAAATGAGGACTGACACATTGTTGGATGAACCATTCGCAGAAGTGTACCCGTGGAGGCCAATCAGCTGCTGATAGTGCCTGCACACGCTGTTCATAGTACGGAAACAACTGGTTCTCCCGTAGTACTCTCCACACAGTGACGTGGTCAATGTTACCTTGTACAGTAGCAACTTCTCTGACGCTCACATTAGGGTTATCGTCAACTGCACGAAGAATTGCCTCGTCCATTGCAGGTGTCCTCGTCGTTCTAGGTCTTCCCCAGTCGCGAGTCATAGGTTGCAATGTTCCGTGCTCCCTAAGACGCCGATCAATTGTTTCGAACGTCTTCCTGTCGGGACATCTTCGTTGTGGAAATCTGTCTCGATACGAACGTACCGCGCCACGGCTATTGCCCCGTGCTAATCCATACATCAAATGGGCATCTGCCAACTCCGCATTTGTAAACATTGCACAGACTGCAAAAGCACGTTCGTGATGAACACTAACCTGTTGATCCTACGTACTGATGTGCTTGATGCTAGTACTGTAGCGCAATGAGTCGCAAGTTAACACAAGCACCGAAGTCAACATTACCGTTCTTCAATTGGGCCAACTGGCGGTGAATCGAGGAAGTACAGTACATACTGACGAAACTAAAACAAGCTTTAACATGGAAATTAAGCGTTTCCGGACACATGTCCACATAACATCTTTTCTTTACTTGTGTGTGAGGAATGTTTCCTGAAATTTTGGGCGTACCTTTTTGTAACACCCTGTATAGGACGTCGATTTGCAGCCTGGCGTCAGTTCTCAGCGGGACTCATCAGCAGAAGCAGCATTTTCCTGAAGATGGCGACCAGCTGGATTGCCGGAATATCGAGTCAAGTTGATTTTAGGACCCGGCAGCGACACGGAGAGACTTTCAAGACTTATTACGCCGGGAAAGTCTACGTAATCACAACATAGATTCTCACTTCGTTGCTAACACATTAATGTGTTACTGCACTTATGTTATAAAATTTTACTGCCTCATTATTAATTCCGTTGTACTGAAAAAAGATAAACACATAACTTTATAATCGGCTACTTTGACACGTCAAGTGACTGGCCACGATGTCCGACTGGAGGCCATTACGCTGAATGTTGTCTGAATATGAAATTACATAACCTACGTAGTTCAAAAATGCGTGGTTTTGAAGGTTAGAATATGACATTATACCAGCCACGCAGCAAATAACATTCACAACAGTCTTTTAATAGACGCAAATCATTCTTTCACAGACAAATATCATGTAGATAAAACATAAAACTTTCACTGTAGATGAGAGCGTGCAATTATTGCCATGAAATTCTTGGCTGAAACGATGAAGTTTCTTTGATTGGTTTTGAATGTTCGATGCTAGAATGTAGCACTCTTCAAGATCATAAAACGAAGTGGCCACTTTACCCACCCCAGTCACTATTGTCATCCTTACCCTAAGTATTTTATTTTCTTAAAAGGGATATAAAATGGATCACGAAATATTTGTGTTTGAAAGGCGAACAGAATATTCTGAGTGATCGCAGTGGGCATTATACAGCTTTCAGATCAGTTATCTTCACTACAGGATAATAGTTCTAATGATGACTCATTAGAGTCAAAAACCAGTAAACTGTCATAAGTTAGAGAACTGAGATCAAGAAAATTCTCAATTTAGAAAAAGGGGATAGTGTCTTGAAAGTAATTATAATGTCTGTTTTGTGTTAAATATGCTGCTATCATCAGTATTTAGGTAGTACCCTGATCTCCGCCACAAACCGTCAGGTGGCTTGCAGAGTATGGATGTAGATGTAGATCTGTAGTGTGCAAGACAATGTCTGTACATATAAAGAAGAGTGTATGCATAAGGATATCTTTGAGATCTCCTTCCAAGCCTTGGATCGATTTCAACCAAGTTTGGAACCTAAAAGCAAGTCTCACAAGTACCAGTACTGCTGTTTTTATAAACTTCTAGCTCCAATAGGAGTGCAGATGCAGGCAAAAACGTGTTTTTCCAGCCCCGTGGAGTATAGGCTACTCTGCATGACAAGCATATTGTGCAGCTGCCTGATCGACCTGTTTTTCAGGGCAGCCTGTATATCAGAGTCAAGGAACAGTTATCCAGCCCCCAACATGTAGTCTGCCCTGCATGACAGGTGCGTTGTGCTGCAGTAGTATCAGCCTAGATGAAGAGATAGATAGGGAGAGAGGGAGGCAGGAGAGGATGGATAAGGAGAAGGGGAAAGGAGGCTATGGACAGGATCAGGGGGAGGAGGGCCATGTCAGAGAGAGGTGGAGGAGGAGACAGTGTGGAGGATAAGGTGGACACCACAGAGAGGGCGCAGAGTAGAAGACAGTGACAGGAGCGAGAAGGGGATGTACAGAGAGAGGGGAAGAAGGAGATGTGCAGAGAGAAGGGGAGGAGGAGATGGTCAGATAGGGTTGGGAGGCAATGAACTGGGAGGGGGAAGGAGGAGGAGATGAAGAGACAGAGAGAGTGGGAACGAGGAGAAAGACAGAGGTACATAGATGATAGACAAAAACTGACAGAGGAAGATATGAAACAAAGAAGGGGGAGGAGATGTCAACAACATTGTGTTGAACGCATGTGGAGGATGGCCAAGCCATGGGGGAAAGTTTAGTTAAATAATAAAATAGCAAAGTGTCCCTCCAAGAACATCCAATCTAATGACATGATTAGTGACATCTGCCCTCCTTTGTTCAGCACTTTAAAAATGTACCTGTGCCATAACGAATTCCAAGATGTCTACAGTCAGGCTGGGTTCCTGCTGTAGCCCCTGCTAGCAGACATGAGGCTGTGTCAAGCGGTGTCAAGGGGCTACCACCCTGCAAGCGACTAGGATTTTTTCACAGGTAACCTCTGTCGATGTACAGTTTTAAAGTACTCAATAAATGGTTCAAATGGCTCTAATCACTATGGCACTTAATATCTGAGGTCATCTGTCACCTAGACTTAGAACTACTTAAACCTAACTAATCTAATGACAGCACACACGTCCATTCCCGAGGCAGCATTCGAACCTGCGACTGTAGCATCAGCGCTGTTCTGGACTGAAGCGCCTAGAACCGCTCGACCAGAAAGGCCGGCAAAGCACTCAATAAAAGTGGGCGGGTGGTACCGAAGGCATTGTTGAACAGGGGGTCTTACAGAGAGCCTTTACCTTATTACGCATATGTCAATGTTGCATTCCCGTTTGATCACGCTACTGGAAGAGACAAAACAGGCGGGGTGAAAAAGGATGAACACCCTTTGCTACTTCGATTGACATTCAAATTTTATCGAATGGTTTTGAACGGTCCCTAGTGGTTCCAACCTGTACAAGAGAGCAAAAACTGCGGTCACACTGCACTCTAAATGGGTGCTATCACGTCCAGTGAATTTGCTGGCCTATAACGACCTTAGTGAGAGCCTGAAACGTTCTATCAAACGTTGTCAAGGACGTTGTCCTGCTGCTCGTCGCACTGGGAATTGTCGTTTTCGAACGAACAAATGCGTGGCAATCCATGTCCCAAGGAAATGGGTGATTTCATTGGCGCCCTTTGTCACCCCCCTGAGGCTTTTTCGTGTCGATTCTGAGCAGCATTGTGACGGAAATGTTTTCGCCGGCCACCTATAAGAAAACAGCTTGATTTCAATGCCAGGCGTCGCAGTTTTGACCTCCATTGCAGAGACGCCAAAAGAAGAGGTGGAATGTGGATAAGAGTGGGTATGACGACCTTCCCATTGTGTGACACGTCCACGGTAGCGCTAGACACAATTGTGGTGACATTTACCTACCTAACACCTCACATGAACATCTGACATCTTGCCTTTTTTCGCATCTGTCGATACCTTGCTATCTGAAGAGCCGCCGAGACTAACCATGACATTGCAAAGAAAGGTTATAGGGTCTTTGAGCCAGTTTTCAAACTTTTGCATAGCAATGGGTCACAATTACGGGATTTCCAAAAAATGAACCGTTAACTGTGTTGTGCAGTGTATTAAGCTATACTGCAATATATATGAATATTTACAAAACTTTAACCAAATCGCAAAAGCAACCTGATTACAAATAATTTAAGACGTACACTCAGGACACACATACTTAGTTAAAGACGCGCAATGGTAAATGAATTTGCGTAGTAGATAATCACTTACCAAAGCCCATCCAAAAAGTTAGACAATTTGAATATTTTCAGCTTATAACCAAAAAAATCATGTCACGGGGATGTTTCTTCGCATTTGTAAGAACTGAAACTAGACTCTAAAGGAATTATGACTAAAATGCTACAACGGTGAAACACAAAAAAGAGGAACGATGCGCCACGATGGAATTATCGGAATGGGACTCAAATCGGTGGATGTGACGTACTTGTACAGACAAACAAATGAGTACTGTTTCAGAAAAATTGGATGATTTATTCAAGAAAAAGACTTTCAAAAATTCAGGATGTCAATAATGCGTTGCTCCACTTCTGTACCTTATGCAAGCAGTTACTCGAATTGGCACAGATTGATAGAGCTGTTCGATGTCCTCTTGACAAACTGGCGCGTTAGATCGTCAGATCCAGAGCTGGTTGGAGGGTCCTGCCAACAATGCTCCAAATGTTCTCAATTTGGGAGACATCCAGCGACCTTACTGGCCAAGGCAGGGTTTGGCAAGACCGAAGACAACCTATAGAAACTCTCACTGCTTGCGGAAGGGCATTATCTTGCTGAAATGTGCACTGAGGTGACAAAAGTCGTGAGAACTCTTCAATATCGTGTCGGGCCTTATTTTGCCCAGCATAGTGCAGCAACTTGACGTGGCATGGATTAAATAATACGTTTGAAGTCCCCTGCAGGAATATTGAGCCATGCTGCCTCTATCACCGTCCATAATTGCGGAAGGATACCAGTGCAGGATTTCGAGCACTAACTTATTTCTCGATTATGTCTCACAAATCTTCGATGGGATTCACGTCGGCCGATCCGGGAGGCCAAATCATACACCCGAACTGTCCACAATGTTCTTCAAAAAATCGCGAAAAATTGTGGCCTCGTGGCAGGGCACATTGTCATCCATCAAAATTCCATCATTGTTTTGGAATAAGAAGTCCTTAAATTGCCGCAAATGCTCTCCCACCAGCCGAACATAACCATTTTCAGTCAATGATCTGTTCAGTTGTACCAGAGGACAGAGACCATTGCACCACACCTTTATGGAGACACCACCAGCTTGCACAGTACCTTGTTGACAACTTGGGCCCATGGCTTCGTGGTGTCTGTGCCATACTCGAACACTACCATCAGCTCTTACCTAATGAAATCGAAATTCATCTGACCAGGCCACGGTTTTCCAGTCGTCTAGGATCCAACTGATATGGTCACGAACCCAGGAGAGGTGCTGCAGGCGATGTCGTGCTGTTATCAAAAGCACTGAAGTCAGTGGTCTGTTGCCACAGCCCATTAACGCCAGATTTCGCCACACTGTCCTAAGGATACCTTTGGCCTACGTTCCACATTGATTTCTGCTGTTATTTCCCGCAGTGTTTCTTGTCTGTTTGCACTGACAATTCTATGCAAACGCCACTGCTCTCTATCGTTAAGTGAAGGCCGTCCGTCACTGCGTTTTCCTTGGTGATATGTAATGCCTGAAATTTGGTATTTTCTACGCACTCGTGACACTGTGGACCTCGAAATATTGAATTATGTAACGATTTCCGTAATGGAATGTCGCATGCATCTAGCTCCAACTGCCATTCCGCTTTCAAAGTTTATGAGTTAACATTGTGCGGCCATAATCACATCGACAATCTTTTCACATGAATCATCCAAGTATCAATAACAACTCCGCCAGTGCACTGCTCTTTCATACGTTGTGTACGTGATATTATCACCAATGTATATTACGTTTGTGCGGAACCCTCAGTGAATGAGAGCTACTCGCACTTACGCATATTTTTATTGAAACCAGTACTTACAGGACTACAACATTTACTACATCCACGGCCATCCGTTGTGGCCGAGCGGTTCTGGGCACTTCAGTCTGGAACCACGCGACCGCTACGGTCACAGGTTCGAATCCTGCCTCGGGCATGGATGTGTGTCATGTCCTTAGGCTAGTTAGGTTTAAGTAGTTCTAAGTTCTAGGGGACTGATGGCCTCAGACGTTAAGTCCCATAGTGCTCAGAACCATTGGAACTACATCCATGTAGGAAAATTGTCAGATGGATGACTGAGTCATGTCGGCTCCCTTTGCTTTTACAATCTGCCCGCCTTGTCCGCATGAGTTGGCAGCCGCGACACAGAGTGCGTTGTTCATCTAGAGGGCATGGTGGTGGTGTCGCGATAAGGGAAGAAAGGCGCTGCAGCAGGTAATGGTGAGCTGGGACTGGTGGCGCTTGGGCGGAGACGACCTTCTCTCTCGACCTTAAGGAGGTGAATTGGTGGCGAGGCATACTAACTTTAGGCATTGAGGAGTTTCTGTGTGAGGAAGCCGTTCTTCGTGTAAGGCTCACTCAAGTCTTTCGGAAGCGATTAAATTGCCGTGTGGTAATCTACTGTGCATTGTAGCTGATTCGTCGCTGAGTAATTAAGCCCCATTTTTCCTCGTTCGCCTAGTGTACATTTTGGCTCCGGGAAACCTACATCTTGTCTGAAAGGGTAAATCGAGCTATTACGAACACAAGTGAGCTTGATTGTTCCGGTCGTGTAAGCGCCTCACTGCCCTGCCCGTCTCATTCCCGGCGTCTTTGTAAATCAAATGCGAGCCGAGTGGAGATTCAAGTTTCTGGCTGTTTAGGTTTTGTCACTCAAGGCTAGGCAGTACTTCTGGAATTATTTTTGTATTCTGCGCTCTTTTGTGGTATCCACAATGTGTGTGCACTACACTGAAGCGCCAAAGAAACTGGTATAGGCATGCGTATTCAAATACATAGATATGTAAGCAGGCAGAAGACGGTGCTGCGGTCGGCAGCGCCTATATAAGACAAGTGTCTGGTGCAGTTGTCAGATCGTTTACTACTGTTAAAAAGGAAGGTTATCAAGATTTAAGCGAGTTTCGACGTGGTATTATAGTCGGCGCACAGGCGATAGGACACAGCGCCTCCGAGGTAGCGATGAAGTGGGCATTTTCCCGTACGATCATTTCAAGAGTGTACCGTGAATATCAGGAATCCGGTAAAACATCAAATCTCCGACATCGCCGCGGGCGAAAAAAGATCCTGCAAGAAAGGGGCCAATGGCGGCTGAAGACAATTGTTCAACGTGACAGAAGTGCAACCCCTTCACAAATTGCTGCAGATTTCAGTGATGGGGCATCAAAAGTGTCAACGTGTGAAACATTCAACGAAACATCATCGATATGGGCTTTCGGAGCAGAAGGCCCACTCGTGTACCCTTGATGACTACACAACACAAAGCTGTACTCCTCACCTGGGCCCGTCAACACCGACATAGGACGGCTGACGACTGGAGACACTCGCACGAGACTCGTTTCAAATTGTATCGGGCTCATAGATGTGCACTGGTATGGAGACAGCCTCGCGAATCCATGCATGTCAGGAGGGGACTGTTCAAGCTGGTGGAGGCTCTGTAATTGTGTGGAGCGAGCGCAGTTGGAGTGATTTGAGGCCCCTGATATGATTTTATTTTTTTTCTTTTTTTTGGGGGGGGGGGCGGTGGCGGGGGGGGTTGTCATACGCTGATAGGTGACATGACTGATCACCTGCACCCATTCATATCCACTGTGTGTTCCGGCGGTACTAGGCGCTTCAGTCAGGAGCCGCGCGACCACTACTGTCGCAGGTTCGAATCCTGCCTCGGGCATGGATGTGTGTGTTGGCCTTAGCTTAGTTAGGTTTAAGTAGTTCTAAGTTCTAGGGGACTGATGACCTCAGATGTTAAGTCCCATAGTGCTCAGAGCCATTTGAACCATTTTTTTTTTTTTTTTTTGAGCCGGCGGACTTGGGCAATTCCAGCAGATCAGTGCTATACCCTACACGTCCAGAATTGCTACAGAGTGGCTCCGGGAACACTCTTCTGAGTTTAGACACGTCCGCTGGCCACCAAAGTCACCAGACACGGACATTATTGAGCATATTTGGGATGCCTTGCAACTTGCTGTTCAGAAGAGATCTCCACCTTCTCGTACTCTTACGGATTTATGGACAGCCCAGCGGGATTCATGGTGTCAGTTCCCTCCAGCACCACTTCAGACATTAGTCGAGTCCATGCCACGTCGTGTTGCGGCACTTCTGCGTGTTCTCGGGGGCCCTACACGATATTGGGCTCGTATACGCTCCGCTCGTCTGCACCAACTTCGCTGACGAGGTCGCCGCTCGACAAGATAAGTAATTGCATGTATTAACTGTTTCAAGTAACTGCTATTTTCCTTATTCTAAAGACCTAAGCGCTCGGTCAGTGGAGGTCACCGCTTCGCAACTTACGTAATTGTAATCTAGTAACTGTTTTATTTAACCGTTGCTTTTTCTCATTCTTAAGCCGACGGCACATGGACCGTGCTGTGGAACGTCAACGTTGACCGTGCTAAGTTCAACGTGCTGATGAACGCTCAGAAATTTTGCGACTTGTGCATACGATACGTGGGCCCCAACGTGGTATACGCGATCACAACGCACTCGACCGGCAGTTGCGGGATGTTTCTAGTTCGTAAACTACACTGTTTACTTAAGGGGAGTGCGTGAAATTCCCACGTTAGCGCTATTAAAACGCACATTTCCTCCATCGCCCACGAAAAGAAAAGTACCATGTCCAATCAACAAGGACACAGTCTTATAAAAGTTCCTTTACAATCAGTGCGGTACAAATTTGGAATACTGCTCCGCATAAGATGAACATTATTGCATCATTCCCACATTTAAGTAAAACCCCAAGGTCAGTCTTTCTTGTTCACGGTTTCTACCCAGTAGCAGAATCTGTGCAAACAAGTGAATTACGAAGCGTAAAAGAAAAAGGAGCAAAATACCGTTATACATCTAGCTCAAGCTGTCCTCTAGATTAAGCCATCGAACAAAGTCTTCCCTCAAGAAAAAGGTGAACTTATATTTACATAACATCAAGTATTATAGAATATACTTTTATTAAAATAATATCAAAGTATCAGAACCTAATAAAAACGCATATGTTAGGAAAACATTTGGAAGTGTCGAGACGCGAACCACCGTCCTAACAAGCAGCACAGTACGAAACTTTTTTTTTTTTTTTTTTTTTTTTTTTTTTTTTTTTTTTTTTTTTTTCGATATAGTTCGTGGCGTTTGGTCTGGGCGGACGTCACAAGACATCGGTCCAAGTTGATCCCTTTACTCATTTTTTTTTATTACAGAGTGCGAACAGCCCTCTGACCAAACACGTTGATCTACCGGCTATAGGAAAGAATGTGGAAGTGTCGAGACGCGAACCACCGCCCTAACAAGCAACACAGTACGAATCAGTGACGCTACTCACACTCTTAACCAACAGCACACTATTTGCATGCAATTATAGCATGTTACGACTTGCTGGAGACTTTAATCGTAGATATGTCACTAATTGAAATTTAATTATAGCAAATTGTACCAAGAACAACGCGTTTTGGGTGGATCTTCAGTGTGTCGCTGCCTTCAAATAGCATACTGTCATGATAAGCAAGTTACAATGATTATTTTGCTACGAATATGATGTTTCTAATTATTTTACTGGAACGGATCACGCAGTTAACAACGGGTTTTCCAGTGATTCTCAACTTTCTGGTGCTCAGAAACGGCATATATACGTATAGGCTAGAAATGAATACCAATACGGCGCCTCACAACTCTCTACTGAAGGGAGCCGGAGTGCGTGTGACGTAGGTGGCATTGTGCCATCTCATTGTTCAACGCTCAGACGCACGCTCAGAATATCTGACATGCTAGATTTTGCTCTGCACGTTCGGAAAGACTCCCGAACTTGCTATTCGACGCTATTGCGTCAGAAAATAGGCACGCTCCACGCTCAACGTTCGAATGCAAGGTCTGTGTGCCGACGGCTTTAGGGCCTAAACGGCCAGTTATGCTATGCCAGCTTAACCAGGAGCTTTATTTTAACAATGTAATGTGTTTTTAAACTTGGTCAAGTTTTGTCGAATTACTATGTGAAGCTACTCCTGTTGTAAACTTGCGGTAGCGTTCTCGCTTCCCACGCCCGGGTTCCCGGGTTCGATTCCCGGCGGGGTCAGGGATTTTCTGTGCCTCGTGATGGCTGGGTGTTGTGTGATGTCCTTAGGTTAATTAGGTTTAAGTAGTTCTAAGTTCTATGGGACTGATGACCATAGATGTTAAGTCCCATACTGCTCAGAGCCATTTTTTTTGTTGTTGTAAACTTCTCATTCTTTTGCTTTAGTAGTTTATTTAATGTAGCAGGAGTTAGGTTTCGCAGACCAGCATCGTCGTGATATGGAGCGTCATTTTCAGCACGTCCATGTGGATTCTAAAGGATGCGAAGGTGATTCTTTAAAAAGGGATGGGGCTAGGGTATGTTTTCGGTGCTGTGAAATGGGATCTTTGCTATGTGAGTATCCTGTTCAAAGGAGGAAGAGACCGAGTAGTTGACGCCATCCAAAACAGAAGGGTGTAGAATAATCGCTCCCGAAATGCTATCGCCACATTACAGCTGTAATGGGGAGCCCACATCTTGTATTTGTGCTCAGCTTAACCAGGAGCCTATTTGCCCACTTATTGATTCTGGCATTTCAGTTTACCTTCTTGACTACCAGTGGTATTTGGAGTGCAGGGTTATCCATAAATTACCTTGCTTGCGCTCTTCCTCCCAGAGATGTCGGGCTCTTAATGGTCAGGTGTTGCCTCTAGTTGGGGAATTGCGGGTCAAGTTAAACAGTGATAACTTTTCAAGGCCGATCAATTTACTGGTGGTCAAGAACTTCACTGTCAATATAATTTTGGAGTAAGACTTTTTTCACAATACTGGGTTAATGGATTATTGGGAGAGCGTTGTTTACTTCAAGTTTTGTCCTTTTGAGAGGTTTGCCTTGTGTTCCTGTCATAGTTCTTTGGAAGATTGTAGTGTGTTGTGCCCCTCTGGATAATTCGAAGTCAGTCACTTGAGCCCAGGTAAGGCCAATCAGTTGTTGTAGCTTCTTAGCCGTTTCCCACAGGTCCTAACTACCAAGCTGGGCGTAACGAGTAAGATTCAGTATAAGATCACCCTTCTGGTGAGGTGTCAGTTAGGCAAGCTCTATTAAGGCTGTCCCCTGCAATATTGGAGAACTGACGTTCCATGATTGGTGGCAAGTTACTTGACGTATTGATGAGACCATTTACATTTCCGTATGCATCCTCCACATTTCTAGTATCTAAAGCCAAGAATGTGGAGTTTAGCCCAGAATCTGACTATAGAGTAATGAACCAAAACATTTTTTTTAGAATCTGTACCTTTACCTGATTTACATAATTGTTCTACATAGTTCGCAGCGACCAAGCCCATTACGGTTCTTGCCCTTAAATAGGAATATTATCAGATCCCTTTAACCGGGGATTCTAAACATATTACAGCCTTCTGTAAGGACTGGAACTTATGTGAGTTCAATAGCGTTCCTTTTGGCTTGTCCACTCGCGCGGCTGTTATGTCCCGCCTTTTAGATTGTGTCTTGTGCGATCTGAAGTTTAAATGTGTTAAACTATCTCGACGATGCAGTGGTTTATAGTGCCACTTCGCTAATCATTTTAAACACCTGGATGCGGTTCTGGAGCGCCTTAGGGAGGCAGGGTTGATTGTCAAACCATCCAAGATGGCAGATATCGTTTTTGGGGTATTTAGTTTCTGCCGATGGTATCAAGAACGCACTAGGGATTTGCGAAGATTCCCTGAATAAGAAGGCTGTAGCTACGTTTTGTTGCCATGACAATTTTTTTTCGTAAGTTTGTGTCAAATTTTGCTCAGTTTGCTGCGCCCCATAATGTCCTTCGTAAGAATGGGGTTGTTTCCTATTGGGACGAGAGCCATCAGGCATCCTTTGAGGCAATTAAAGGGGCGCTTAACCATCCCTCCCCCCCCCCCCCTCCCCAGTCTTGATTGTTCCCGATTTCGAAGGCCTTTTTGTTGTCTAAACGGATGTTTCTGCTTGTCGAGTAGCGGCGTACTCTTCTAGGACGTTGTTATCCCCAGAAACTAATTATTCCATATATGGTCGTGGTGGTAGGTCCCTATGGGACCAAATTGCTGAGGTCATCGGCCCCTAGGCTTACACACTACTTAATATAACTTAAACTAACTTACAATAAGAACGACACAGACCCATGCCCGAGGGAGGAGTCGAACCTCCGACGCGGGAAGCAGCGCGAACCGTGGCAAGACGCCTTAGACCTCACGGCTACCCGGCGCGGCATTCCATCGATGAATGGGAAGCATTGACAGTCCTCTTTACCCTTGAGAAATTTAAGTTTTATCTTGAGCAAGGGGAGTTTCTTCTAGATACGGATAACCAGGTACTGAGTTGGGTACCGGCATGTCCCCTGAAGACTGGGTGAATAGCGCGCTGGGCGATTCGGATTTCCGCCTTTCGTTTTAGGGTCAGTCATATTAGGGGCCCCGACAATCAGGTGCAGATGCCTTAAACAACATGTTCGAAGGGAGGTCCGGGATCACCAGGAGCAAGTGGGGCGGGGGCAGGGGGGGGGGGGAGGGGAAGGGGACATGTTACACGGCCTAGCCTTTCTTAGGATTTTTGAAGATTAGTGGGGAAGTGTGAAAACTGCAAGAGTTGTAAACCAAACTCTAGACTTAAGTGCAAAAAAACTGGTATAGGCATGCGTATTCAAATACAGAGATATGTAAACAGGCAGAATACGGCGCTGCCGTCGGTAACGCCTATATAAGACAAGTGTCTGGCTCAAGTTATCAAGATTTAAGTGAGTTTGAACGTGGTCTTATACTCAGCACACGAGCGATGGGACACAGCATCTTCGAGGTAGAGATGAAGTAGGTATTTTTCGTACGAACCTTTCACGAGTGTACCGTGAATATATGGAATCCGGTAAAACATAAAATCTCCGAAATCGCTGCCGCCGGAAAAAGGTCCTGCAAGAACGGGACCAACGACCGCTGAAGAGAATCGTTCAGCATGACAGAAGTGCAAACCTCCCGCAAATTGCTGCAGATTTCAATGCTGGGCCATCAACAAGTGTCAGCTTGCGAAACATTTAACGAAAAATCGTCGATTTGCGCTTTCGAATCCTAGACCCGCTCCTGTACCTTCAATGACTGCACGACACAAAGCTTTACGCCTCGCCTGGGCCCATCGACACCGACATTTGACTGTTGATGAATGGAAATATGTTGCCTCGTCGGACGAATCTAGTGTCATATTGTATTGAGAGGATGGTCGTGTACGGGTATGGAGAAACGTCAACAGGGGACTGATCGAGCTAGTGGAGGATCTGTACTGACGTGGTTCGTCTGCAGTTGGAGTGATACGTCTAGATACGACTCTGACAGGTGATAGTACGTAAGCGTCCTGTCTGATCGCCTGCATCCATTCATGTCCATTGTGCAATCCGACGGACTTGGGCAATTCCAGCAGGACAGTGCGACACCACGCATGTCCAAAATTGCTACAGAGCGGCTCCAGGAAAACTCTTCTAAGTTTAAAAACTTCCGCTGAGCACCGAACTCCCCGGACATGAACATTATTGAGCATATCAGGAACGTGCAACGTGTTGTTCAGAAGAGGTATCCAACCCCTCGCACTCTTAGGGATTTATGGACAGACCAGGAGGATTCATGGTGTCAGTTCCCTCCAGCACTACTTCAGACATTAGTGGAGCCCATGCCACGTCGTGTTGCGGCACTTCTGCTTTCTCGCAAGGCCCTACACTATATCAGGTAGGTGTACCAGTTTTTTGGCTCTTCAGTGTAACTCACGTAAGGGGCTTTTGCAGTCGACTAGGGAGGATAATCCTATGGAGAAACTTTTTATTGATTACATAGAACCCTTCCCTCATACCTGTGCTAGCAATAGGTACGTCCTGGTGTTTGTTGATGCATTTGCCCGTGTTTGCTGTTTCACTCTGAGCAGCGGGGTTACGCCTCCTTTGAACATTCGCCACCTTCTAAGTAGTTTTTCCACCTTTGGGTCACCTGGGTCTCTTGTAAGTGATAATGCTTCAGCTTTCACTTCTAAAGCGTTTAAAATTATTTGTTTTGAGAATTCCTTTTCCATACCACCACCATTCTAAACTCTCTGCAAACCTCCTCTGCAGAGGGAGTCAACCGTAATTTTTCAAGGCAATTCTCAAAGGCAGTGGGATCTTTCGATTCACTGGCTCAATTTCGCGTTGAATACGTCTCAACATGAGTATCTTAACGTCTCACCTCGTCATTTACATCTTCTTACCAGCTGAATTCCTCCTTAGCTAACTTAAGGTCTATTAATGACCTTCTTCGAGAGTAGGTAGTCCAGAAATTTCCCAATGGGACTGGGGGAGAGCGAGACGCAACATACAACACGCCAATCATAAGCTGGCGAGGCATTACAGTCGTGGCCGTAAGGAGCTCAAAGATTAAGTAGGGACTAAGTTTTTGAACAGAACCCTAACGTTCTCTTTAAAGCAGAGGCATATTACGCTAGTAAACTGACTCCGTGGTTCCTCGGTCCCTGTGAGATCGTGCACCAATTTCAACCCCCTCTTTTCTAGGTTTGGTAGGGGAAGGTTGAGCCGTGTTGGCTCTCTTTCCCTTCACAAACTGCCTGTCTCGTGTGCATGAGTTCGTAGCCCCAGGATAGAGAGCGCTGTTTATCTAGGGGCGTGGTGGTAGTGGTGTCACGATCGGGAAACGAGACGTTGCCGCGGGTAGTAGTGAGCTGCCACCAGGGGCGCTTGGGCGGCGACATCCTCCTCTCTCGATGTAAAGAGGGTCACGTGGATCGAATTTGCGGCACTGAGAAGTTTGTGTGTGTAGAACAGCTTTCTTGGTGTAAAGCTCACGCAAGTCTTCCTGAATTGATTAATTTGCAGTCTGGTACTGCATTGTGTATGGCAGCTGATTCGTGTCCGCGGCTGGTCCCGGCGGAGGTTCGAGTCCTCCCTCGGGCATAGGTGTGAGTGTTTGTCCTTAGGACAATTTAGGTTAAGTAGCGTGTAAGCTTAGCGACTGATGACCTTAGCAGTTGAGTCCCATAAGATTTCACACACATTTGAACACTAAACAATTACTAGAATTGTAATCTAGTAAATCAGCGAGTGGCGATCCCCACTGATCGCTGTTCGCCTCTAGTGAATTTTGCTCCGGGAAACCCACGTCTTGTGTGAAAGGGTAGATCGAACTTTCACAAGTGAGCAAGATTGTTCCGGCCGTGGAAGAGCCTCACTGCCCTGCCTCTCTCGTTCCCAGTGTCCTTCTAAATCGGAGAAGAACCTAGTTGAGTTACAAAGTTCTGCCTGTTCATGTTTCTCAGTCCAGGCTACGCCATACTTCTGGAATTATTTATCTGTTGTACCACCTTTTGAGATATCCACAGTGCGTGATTCAAGTTCAGACTGTTTGCAAAGTACTGTAATTACGGCAGTGTTGAACGTACAGTAGTGGCCCCGACTTAGACGCGCCTTTAGTCTGTTACAGCGTCCCGAGCAGTATGGTATGCTGCCTCATGGGATTCTAAAGGCGTTAGCGATCAGTGGGGGTCGCGAATCGCCATTCAACAAAAGCCCGTACCGAGCTACTGAGCGTCTCTCCTGCAGAGTCTTCCACTGGAGTTTATCTATCATCTCCGTAACGCTTTCTCTATTACTAAATGATCCTGTAACGAACCGCGCTGCTCTCCGTTGGATCTTCTCTATCTCTTCTATCAACCCTATCTGGTACGGATCCCACACTGGTGAGCAATATTCAAGCAGTGGGCTAACAAGTGTACTGTAACCTACTTCCTTTGTTTTCGGACTACATTTCCTTAAGATTCTTCCAATGAATCTCAGTCTGGCATCTGCTTTGCCGACGATCAACTTTTTATGATCATACCATTTTAAATCACTGCTAATGCGTACTCCCAGATAATTTATGGAATTAACTGCTTCCAGCTGCTGACCTGCTATATTGTAGCCAAATGATAAAGGATCTTTCTTTCTATGTATTCGCAGCACATTACACTTGTCTACATTGAGTTTCAATTGCCATTCCCTGCACCATGCGTCAATTCGTTGCACATGCTCCTGCATTTCAGTACAATTTTTCATTGTTACAATCTCTCTATATACCACAGCATCATCCGCAAAAACCCTCAGTGAACTTCCGATGTTATCCACAAGGTCATTTATGTATATTGTGAATAGCAACGGTCCTACGACACTCCCCCGCGACACACCTGAAATTATACTTACTTCGGAAGACTTCTCTCCATTGAGAATTACATGCTGCGTTCTGTTATCTAAAAACTCTTCAATCCAATCACACAATTGGTCTGATAGTCCATATGCTCTTACTTTGTTCATTAAACGACTGTGGGGAACTGTATAGAACGCCTTGCGGAAGTTAAGAAACACGGCATCTACCTGGGAACCCGTGTCTATGGCCCTCTGAGTCTCGTTGACGAATACCGCGAGCTGGGTTTCACACAATCGTCTTTTTGGAAACCAATGCTGATTCCTACAGAGTAGATTTCCAGGCTCCAGAAAAGTCATTATACTCGAACATAATACGTGTTCCAAAATTCTACAACTGATCGACGTTAGAGATATAGGTCTATAGTTCTGCACATCTGTTCGACGTCCCTTCTTGAAAACTGGGATGCATTGTGTGGCTTAAATCCCTCGAGCTTAAGTGATTTATCTCTGCCGAACACTCTCTCGGCGCATTGTTAACTGTGACCGGTCTCACGGGAAAAAAGAAAAAATACAGGGGAAAACAAAGCTCGCAGAGCCAAATATTAAATTTGGTTCTTCATTCATTGAATTCTAAGGTTAGCTATGGCGCCGGAATTTGTTTCTCGCCGGAGATAAATAGAGGCAGCGCTTGGTACTGACATTTCGTATTTGATATTCTGTTTAATTCTAAAATTCAGACCATTGCGTCTTAGTTTCATAGTTGTTTAAATGTTGGATTTGAGCAGTGGGGAAAATTTATAACGTTCTTGTCGAAGATAATGGAAAATTTTATTTAAGTTCAAATGGTTCAAATGGCTCCGAGCACTATGGGACTTAACATCTTAGGTCATTCAGTCCCCTAGAACTTAGAACTACTTAAACCTAACTAACCTAAGGACATCACAAACATCCATGCCCGAGGCAGGATTCGAACCTGCGACCGTAGGAGTCCCGCGGTTCCGGACTGCAGCGCCCAGAACCGCACGGCCACCGCGGCCGGCGTATTTAAGTAATCTGAGCCCATTACTGCTCTTCCAAGCTGTGCCCTTTTGTTAAAATATATATAGTCTTTGGTTTAAATGATAATAACATTTGGTTGTAATTTGACATTAAACGTTCCAGTTAATGGGCTTGTCGATAGAGAGTTATAATTTGATTAGAGGCCCCATTTCATTTTAAAATTGTTGTTTGTATCCAAACTGTTTCTCCTTTTTAATTGCTGTTTAATGTAACTGTTACTGATCTCAGAAATTGTTTCTCTTAGTGTGCAGGTGAAACGTGGGCAAAGTGGCCATGATAAGGAATTTTTTTTTATCTTGGGCAAAGTGGCCACCTTTATAAATATAACAATAAAATTTTATAAATATAAAATACAAAATTTAAACTTAATTTATATACTAAATGAAAGTGTATTTTCAAACTAAAAACATTATTACCATCGTAGAAAAAGAAAGTTTCACACTGAGTTGATCTACAAACGTCACAAATAAAGTCATTGTCTTCTTCTTCACACCTGGCACAATCCTCATGTGCCCATCGTAAACAGCCCGAACAGCTTATCCAACCCTTATTTGCCCTTCACTTGGAATCTAAGTCCCCGCATAAAAAGCAATCAGTATCACTCAGGTCACTGTCCGAGTCAGTAAACAAAGCACGCTTCGATGATTTTGATTTCGTTTTCTGCTTTCCTTTAACTTTTTCTTTGCTTTGTTCATTCCTCTTCTTACTCTGTTTTTCTTTTTTCAGTTCCAGGTTTATTTTCTAATGCCTTTCCTTTTCTTCTTTTTATGCTTTTGCGGTTACTAGTTACGTCTTGAAAGGGCTTGAGGTCAAAACTGCAGCTGTTCCTTTTTTTTCGTTAATTTTATCGTTTGATAATATTTGCTTTAGGGATTGGAACAATATCATGTGTGGGCTTACAGCAAAAGTATAGGGCCTATTGGTCTTGGAGATGCTCATTAATTCACATGAAGTACTGCAATGAGGCAGTGGGCTGGGTTGGCTGTTTGAAACCCTCAATAGCTTTGTAAACAACATACTATTATTTTTCAATGAAAATATATTTTACTTTACGTCCGGCAAAGTGGCCACGGTCGGACATAGTGGACACAGACGTGGTTACTTTGCCCTCTTGGCCGTCATTACATAAATGCCACACTACCGGCTAAACGAATCGAGCAACGCGTTACAGAGATACATTATTTTGTAGTCTAAATACACCTCTTTTAAGATGTTACTATCAGTTGCCTGTATTATGAGTGAACGTTTGGTTAAATAGTTAATTAAATACACTTACCTTACACTTACCTTACCTACTGCAACCAACATCCTTCTGAATCCGCTTAGTGTATTCATCTCTTGGTCTCCCTCTACGATTTTTACCCTCCACGCAGCCCTCCAATACTAAACTGTGACCCCTTAATGCCTCAGAATATGTCCTACCAACTGATCCCTTCTTCTAGTCAAGTTGTGCCATAAATTCCTCTTCTCTCCAATTATATTCAATACTTCCTCATTAGCTATGTGATCTACCCATCTAATCTTTAGCATTTTTCTATAGCACCACATTTCGGAAGCTTCTATTCTCTTCTTGTCCAGACTATTTATCGTCCATGTTTCACTTCCATACATGGCTACACTCCATACAAATACTTTCAGAAACGACTTCCTGACACTTAAACCTATACTCGATGTTAACAAATTTCTCTTCTTCAGAAATGCTTTCCTTGCCATTGCCAGTCTGCATTTTATATCCTCTCTACTTCGACCATCATCAGTTATTTTGCTCCCCAAATAGCAGAACTCCTTTACTACTTTAAGTGTCTCATTTCCTAATCTAATTCCCTCAGCGTCACCCGACTTAATTCGACTACATTCCATTATCCTCGTTTTGCTTTTGTTGATGTTCATCTTGTATCCCCCTTTCAAGATACTATCCATTCCGTTCAACTGCTCTTCCAACTCCTTTGCTGTCTCTGACAGAATTACAATGTCATCGGCGAACCTTAAAGTTTTTTTTTTTTTTTCTTCTCCATGGATTTTAATAGCTACTCCGAATTTTTCTTTTGTTTTCTTTACTGCTTGCTCAATATACAGAATGAATAACATCGGGGAGAGCCTACAACCCTGTCTCACTCCCTTCCCAACCACTGCTTCCCTTTGATGTCTCTCGACTCTTATAACTGCGATCTGGTTTCTGTACAAATTGAAAATAGCTTTTCGCTCCCTGTATTTTACCCCTGCCACCTTCAGATAGTAAAGTTTGTTAAATGGTGAATGATGTGTACATAAAACCCTGAGCTAGTCACCGGTTTGTTGGTTCGGCCGCATTCTGAAGGGCGCAGGGGGGGGGGGGGGGGGGGGAGATTTGCGCAGCACTTGACAGTTCTGCTAGAGACGCAGCGTTACCTCGGTACTTCTCTCCCGCACGCTAGTTTCTAATTATGTGTAACAGGACCGTGCTTCTGCGTTAGCGTTAAGAGGCAAGGAGAGTGACGAGCAGGGCGTGATGAGGGCTGAAGGCGAGAGTGCAGCCAGGCCCCCGAGCTGCCCGGCCCGGCGGCTCGTGTCGGCGTGTGCGGGCGGCGCCGCGACTGATAACGTGTAACTGCCGCCAACTCGCCGCCTAATCCCGGTAAACCTGTGTGGCGCGCGTGCCGCCAGATAACGGGCTTACCAGCGCGCCGCGCCGCGTCCAGCACAGGTTTTGCTGCCTCCACACCGACACCGCCTCCGAACAAGCGGAAAGCGGAGTTACCGAGGGTCACTCACCTGACCGCAACTTTCCTTCTCGTTTACACACCATACCTTGGAGCGATGCTTCTTTACAGGCAACTAAGGCAAGCTAATTTATATGGTGACAGGTTTATTCATACCATCCAGCATGATAAGCTAAGTTAGACGGGATAGACAAGTATATAGAAACACCGCAAACACAGCACACTACCATGGCTAACACAGTGCACGTAAAAATGTAAATGTCTTGTGACTAGGGCCTCCCGTCCGGTAGACCGTTCGAAGGGTGCAAGTCTTACTATTTGACGCCACTGCGGGGATGAAGTGATCATAATTACAACAACACAACACCCAGTCCCTGAGCGGAGAAAATCCCCGACCCATCCGGGAATCGAACCCGCGCCCTCAGGATTGACATGCTGTCGCGCTGACCACTCAGTACCAGTCGCTGGGGATGAAGTGATCATAATTAGAATAACACAACACCCAGTCCCTGAGCGGAGAAAATCACCGATCCAGCCGGGAATCGAACCCGCACCCTCAGAATTGACATGCTGTCGCGCTGACCACTCAGTACCGGTCGCTGGGGATGAAGTGAAGATAATTAGAACAACACAACGACCAGTCCATGAGCAGCGAAAATCTCCGGCCCAGCCGGGAATCTACATCTACATCTACATTTATACTCCACAAGCCACCCAACGGTGTGTGGCGGAGGGCACTTTACGTACCACTGTCATTACCTCCCTTTTCTGTTCCAGTTGCGTATGGTTCGCGGGAAGAACGACTGCCGGAAAGCCTCCGTGCGCGCTCGAATCTCTCTAATTTTACATTCGTGATCTTCTCGGGAGGTATAAGCAGGGGGAAGCAATATATTCGATACCTCATCCAGAAACGCACCCTCTCGAAACCTGGACAGCAAGCTACACCGCGATGCAGAACGCCTCTCTTGCAGAGCCTGCCACTTGAGTTTGCCAAACATCTCCGTAACGCTATCACGGTTACCAAATAACCCTGTGACGAAACGCGTCGCTCTTCTTTGGATCTTCTCTATCTCCTCCGTCAACCCGATCTGGTACGGATCCCACACTGATGAGCAATACTCAAGTATAGGTCGAACGAGTGTTTTGTAAGCCACCTCCTTTGTTGATGGACTACATTTTCTAAGGACTCTCCCAATGAATCTCAAACTGGTACCCGCCTTACCAACAATTAATTTTATATGATCATTCCACTTCAAATCGTTCGGTACGCATACTCCCAAATATTTTACAGAAGTAACTGCTACCAGCGTTTGTTCCGCTATCATATAATCATACAATAAAGGATCCTTCTTTCTATGTATTCGCAATACATTAAATTTGTCTATGTTAAGGGTCAGTGCCACTCCCTGCACCAAGAGCTTATCCGCTGCAGATCTTCCTGCATTTCGCTACAATATTGTAATGCTGCAACTTCTCTGTATACTACAGCATCATCCGCGAAAAGCCGCATGGAACTTCCGACACTATCTACTAGGTCATTTATGTATATTGTGAAAAGCAATTGTCCCATAACACTCCCCTGTGGCACGCCAGAGGTTACTTTAACGTCTGCAGAGGTCTCTCCATTGATAACAACATGCTGTGTTCTGTTTGCTCAAAACCCTTCAATCCAGCCACACAGCTGGTCTGATATTCCGTAGGCTCTTACTTTGTTTATTAGGCGACAGTGGGGAACTGTATCGAACGCCTTCCGGAAGTCAAGGAAAATAGCATCTACCTGGGAGCCAGTATCTAATATTTTCTGGATCTCATGAACAAATAAAGCGAGTAGGGTCTCACACGATCGCTGTTTCCGGAATCCATGTTGATTCCTACAGTGTAGATTCTGGGTTTCCAAAAACGACATGATACGCGAGCAAAAAACAAGTTCTAAAATTCTACAAGAGATCGACGTCAGAGATATAGGTCTATAGTTTTGTGCATCTACTCGACGACCCTTCTTGAAGACTGGGACTACCTGTGCTCTTTTCCAATCATTTGGAACCTTCCATCACTCTAGAGACTTGCGGTACACGGCGGTTAGAAGGGCGGCAAGTTCTTTCGCGTACTCTGTGTAGAGTCGAATTGGTATCCCGTCAGGTCCAGTGGACTTTCCTCTGTTGAGTGATTCCAATTGCTTTTCTATTCGTTGGACACTTATTTCGATGTCAGCCATTTTTTCGTTTGTGCGAGGAATTAGAGAAGGAACCCGCGCGCTCAGGATTGACATGCTGTCGCGCTGACCACTCAGTACCGGGGACGGACACATTGCAGGTAAAGCGTTGGCGTTCAGAACTGCTTCCACTCGTCTCGGCATGGATAATTACATGTCCTGTATAGTTCCCAACAGTTATTCCATTCTTCTTGCAAAATAGTGGCACGTTCGGATGATGAAAGGTAATAGTAATGATAAGTAATAGAACCCAGTACGTTGTCCTCGATGATGAGTGTTCATCGGAGGTGAGGGTACGATCTGGAGTGTCCCAGGGAAGTGTGGTAGGCCCGCTGTTGTTTTCTATCTACATAAATGATCTTTTGGATAGGGTGGATAGCAATGTGCGGTTGTCTGCTGATGATGCTGTGGTGTATGGGAAGGTGTCGTCGTTGAGTGAGTGTAGGAGGATACAAGATGACTTGGCCACGATTTGTGATTGGTGTAAAGAATGGCAGTTGCTCTAAATATAGATAAATATAAATTAATGCAGATGAATAGGAAAAAGAATCCTGTAATGTTTGAATACTCCATTAGTAGTGTAGCGCTTGACACAGTCACGTCGATTAAATATCTGGGCGTAACATCGCAGAGCGATATGAAGTGAGACAAGCATGTAATGGCAGTTGTGAGGAAGACGGATGGTCGTCTTCGATTCATTGGCAGAATTTTGGGAAAATATGGTTCATCTGCAAAGGAGACCGCTTATAGAACGCTGGTGCGACCTATTCTTGAGTACTGCTCGATCGTTTGGGATCCCTATCAGGTCGGATTGAGGGAGGACATAGAAGCAATTCAAAGGCGGGCTGCTAGATTTGTTACTGGTAGGTTTGATCATCACGCGACTGTTACGGAATTGCTTCAGGAACTCTGGTGGGAGCCTCTAGAGGAAAGGAGGCGTTCTTTTCGTGAATCGCTATTGAGGAACTTTAGAAAACCAGCATTTGAGGCTGACTGCAGTACAAATTTACTGCTGCCAACTTACATTTCGCGGAAAGACCACAAAGATAAAATAAGAGAGATTAGGGCTCGTACAGAGGCGTATGGGCAGTCATTTTTCCCTCGTTCTGTTTGGGAGTGGAACAGGGAGAGAAGATGCTAGTTGTGGTACGAGGTACCCTCCGCCACGCTCCGTATGGTGGATTGCGAAGTATGTATGTAGATGTAGAGTTGGATACGGATCGCGGACCCTTTGCTCCAAAGTACAGCAGAAAGGTCAATAATATTGAGATCTGGTAGCCCTGAAAGGTGATACTCACTCGACAGCGAGAGACAAGAGAGAGTGTTTATTCTTTGCGACGCTGTTCTTGCGGATGCCGCGCCGCAGCAGCCAAGCCACAGAGGTCCCTCGTGCGAGTATTCGACGGTCCTGCAGCACGGTGTGTATCGGACAGGCAGCCCGGTATTACGCGCCGACCGTATGTCGACTGCAGCAGCAGTCGCGGCGCCCCGGGCTATGTCTGTGTGGGGGGCGAAGCGGCTGCTAGGGGACGGCCAGGCCGCGGGCGGATCCAGGCTGCAGCGCAGGCACGCCGCTAACTATAAGGCCGGCGGTACGTTCACAGGCAGCGTATACAGAGGTCCACGAATTCTGAAGAGGGGGGGGGGGGGGGGTTGGGAAATTCAGCAACTCGCATCTACGTGTACATGTATACTCCGCAACCAGCCCAAAAAATAGAGAGCGTTGAGGAAGGTTCTTCGTACCAAGTTATCGATTTTCTGTCACATTTCATTCCATTGCATCGAGCGACGGAAAAATGACTAATGAACGAATACGAGCGTACAGAATATCAGGCCTGCTGTGTGTCTAAATTTGCGAGTTCCTAAAAAATACATCAGAGGATGTCACTGATAATGGCGACAAAACAGACTAGAAACTAATTGTCAGTGTACGTCAATCGAATCTTATAGGACCATATACTCTGTCGTGACAAAAGTCATGGGATAATGATTTGCACATATGCAGATGGCGGTACTATCGCGTAAACAAGGTATAAAAGCGCGGCCGGCCGCGGTAGCCGAGCGGCTCTAGGCGCTTCAGTCCGGAACCGTGCGACTGCTACGGTCGCAGGTTCGAATCCTGCCTCGGGCATGGATGTGTATGATGTCCTTAGGTTAGTTAGGTTTAAGTAGTTCTATGTTCTAGGGGAATGATGGCCTCAGATGTTAAGTCCCATAGTGCTCAGAGCCATTTGAACCATTTTATAAAAGCGCAGTGCATTGGGGGAGCTGTTATTTCTCCTCGCGTGACTCGACTGATTATGGCCGCACGACGGGAATCAACAGACTTTGATGACAGAATGGTAGTTGAAGCTAGACGCACGGGACATTCCATTTCGGAAATCGTTAGGGAATTCGATATTCCGAGATGCATGTGCAATGAATACCACATTTCAGGCATTACCTCTCACCGTGGACACCACAGTGGCTGCTGCTACACACTAGTGAAATCAAGGACAGAGTAAAACTTCTGCTCACACACACCTTTATTCTCACACGTCCATTTTACAGTTACTCGAAATATATCCGCTGCAGAGGGCAGCACAATGTACAGACTTAACAGAACACCAACAGATGGCGTAGGAGTCTTCATTCCCCGTCATCATCCCCACCCTGGTCCATCTCGAGGGGGATGACCAGCTGGACCGGTCGACAGATCTTCATACCGTCTGGCTGGGGGAGGATGCACCAAGTAACATCACATACAAATTAATCACCCCGCAATGTCCTTTGCTACAGTTTCAGAGCAATGCCGCAACTTATCTGTGTGAGCTGAACGTGGCGTGACGTGACCGGATTTTGAGATTAAAGTCGCTCAAAACCTTCTCCGCCGGCGTCGTGTCCTCTTTAATGCGTAGTAGCACTCTACCTCTTCATGTTCTCCCGGGTTTCGGCACCAAAATGTTGTTACACACTAGTGAAATCAAGGACACAGTAAGACTTCTGCTCACGCACACCTTTATTCTCACACGTCCATTTTACAGTTACTCGAAATATATCCGCTGCAGACGGCAGCACAATGTACAGACTTAACAGAACACCAACAGATGGCGTAGGAGTCTTCATTCCCCGACAGTGGCCGACGGCATCCACTTAACGATCGAGAGTAGCAGCGTCTGCGTAGAGTTGTCAGTGCTAAAACACAAACAACACTGCGTGAAATAACCACAGAAATCAACATGGGGCATACGACGAACGTATCCGTTAGGACGGTGTCGGGGCCGATGGCCATAGCAGTCTGTTCCCTTCAATACCACAAACCAACCAACCAGGACAGCGTCGCGAAATCTGGCGATAATGGTTTATGGCAGCAGATGACTGACTCGAGTACCTTTGCCAACAGCACGACATCACCTCCATCACCCTTCATGAGCATGTGACCACATTGGTTGGACCATAGACGAATGGAAAACCGTGGCCTGATCAGATGAGTCTTCAGATGGTAAGAGCTCATGCCAACGTTAGAGTGCGGAGCAGAGCCCTCAATGCAGTATGCCTGCTTAGCTGGGTGGCAACGTGCTCACCTCCCATCCAACCAGACTCGGGTTCGATTACCGGCCGGGTTCGAGATTTTCTCCACTCGTGGATTGGGTGTTATTTTCATCCTCATTACCGGCACGCAAGTCGCCCAATGTGGCGTCGACTGAAATAAGACTTGCACTTGGCGGCCGAACTTACCCGGATGGGGCCTCCCGGCCGACACAACATACCCTCATTTCCATTTTTCCCTCGATGCCATGGACCCCAGAGGCCAACAAGGCAGTGCGTAAGCTGGTGGTGGTTCCACAATGGCGTGGGCTGTGTTCAAATGGAATGAACTGGGTCCTCTGGTTCAACTGAAACGATCATTGACCAGATATGAGTATGTTCGGCTACTTGTTCCGAAACAAAGATGCAATTCTGATGGATGACAATGCACATGTCACCAGGGCACAATTGTTTGTGAGTGGTTTGAAGGACGTTTTGGACAAATCGAGCTAACGATTTGGCCGCCCTGGTCGCCCGACAAAATTCCATCTAACATTTATGGGACATCGTCGACAGGTCAGTTCGTGAGTAACATCCTGTTGCACCAGCAACACTTTCACAATTACGGACTGCTGTAGAGGCAGCATGGCTCGATATTTCCCAGAGAACTTAAGACAAATTGTTGTCTCAATGCCACATCGAATTTCTACACTACGCTGGGCAAAAGGAGGTCTAACGCGATATTAGGAGGTATCCCATAACTTTTGTCATCTCAGTGTATTTACTTGTATTGTATTATGCTTGAACTGTATGGAACTGGGGATCTAGAAATGACAGAGAGGCTTCGTCCTCACCTTAGCCCACAATGGTACCCAACCCCACAACAAGCTACAGCAGTTCACCGTCGACCCGCATCTAACCCAGGGTTATTGTGCGGTTTGGCCACCAGTGAACACCCCCCCCCCCCCCCCCCATACAACACACACCTGGGGAACGTCTCACACCACATGAGTGTAGTCCCAATGTTTGCTTGGTGCAGTAATTATGGTGTACACGTACTTGGAGAAAGTGTTTGCACATCAATCGCTGACATATTGTAACTGAGGCGCAATAAGTGGAACCAGTCCCCATTTGCCGAGGCAGATGAAAAACCGTCTCAAAAACCATCCACAGACTGGCTGGCACACCAGACCTCTACACTAATCCACTGGGCGGATTCGCCCCAAGGACCGGCATGCCTTCCCACCCAGAAAGCAGTAGATTAGAGTGCACTGCTAACCAGGCGGGCTATTTTTAATTACTTACTTACGCGGCAGTCATTGGTCCTGGAGACTACAGGTGGGCAACAGGAGGCCTCCGGGCTGGAACTGGCCCATGACTGGTTTCAATCCAGCCCGCAGAAGAAATTCGACACCAAAATAAATATAGACATCTCAAGATCGGGTGAGCATAAAATGAATGAACTCCCAAAAAGGGGTTTTTTCAGGTGTACTTTGTAGGGTTCAAATGGCTCTGAGCACTATGGGGCTTAACATCTGAGGTCATCAGTCCCCTAGAACTTAGAACTACTTAAACCTAACTAACCTAAGGACATCACACACATCCATGCCCGAGGCAGGATTTGAACCTGTGACCATAGCGGTCCTGCGGTTCCAGACTGAAGCGCCTAGAACCGCTAGGCCACTTTCGCGGGCCGTACTCTGTAGGGGCGGTGTCTTGGAAAAGAGAGTCTTTCACCTCCGTGCGTTCCTCCAGAAACATTAAACACCATGGATGCTGTAGTTCTGAAAGGAGCTGATACGAAAACATGTGTGTTAAAAATACAAGACTCTTAGCTGGTAATAGAAATGGTCAAAGATGGATGCAAGAGGTAATTAGTGGTACACATGCAAGGATATATAAAAATTAAAAAGTTTAAAACTGAAATAAAATTAGAGCATTAAGTACTCGAGGCCTAAAACACTATTGATGTGCGATGCATAAAAATACGATTAATTTCACATCAGCTGTATACATGACTTGAAATAGCTGCCATGTTTTGCTATTTAACCAATGCCTGTATTTGGCAATGAAATAATAGTTCGTTACTCATAGCTAACTGACGCTTCTGTATGTTCGCATGCCCAGTACTGTTTACATAGCCAGAATATGAGCAACTAAACCTCCAACATGTTTACATGCTGACAAGTCTATCCATGCCTGATGTTGTTTTGTATTCATTGGTCTATGTTTCATGCCGCAACAAAGTAATCTGTTGCTTCTCTTTTTTCTTTTTGTCATAGTGTGTAATATACACTCAAGAGTCAAAGAAACTGGTACACCTGACTAATATTGTGTAGGGTCCACGCGAGAAAGCAGAACTGCCGAAGCCGAAAGGAATATATATCCAAACTGTATTTAAATGGAGGAAGAGTCCTCAACAGAGCATGCATATGTCACATATTAGTTACAAAATAATATTCAAAATATAGCAGAAAATTGGACAACAGAAAATAAATTAGTTACTTTCTGGAGTGGAAACAACATACAGTATGGAAAGAATCCACCTCACTGTGTCACAAGTGTAGCCTCGCACACAAGTGAAATGTGGGTAACAAATAGTTCATACAAGAGGAGCATAGAAGCTTTTGAGTTGTGACACTGCAGGAAAAATGCTGAAGATTAGATGGGTAGATCAAGTAACCAATGTGGAGGTACTGAATCAAACTGGGAAGAAAGGACATTTGTCACAACTTGACTAAAGGAGGGGATCGATTAACAGCACACCAACTAGAGCATCAATTTAGTAATGAACAGGTGTGGGGTAAAAACTGAAGAGAGAGACTGAGGATAGAGAGAGTAAGCAAGTTCAAGTACATGTATGTTGCACAAGTTACACAGAGATTGTAATATTTCTCTCTTCTTAGAGCAGTTGAGAAGACAGCTGGGGCAAGATGACGTAATGTGATGTGAGGTACCAATGAAAGATAGTTTGTTCCGTATGGGTATAGTGAGAAAGACAGCCTAAATTGAGGTCCTTCTCCGCGATTGGCTGCTGCATTCGGTAGTTACGCACCAAAATGACAATCTTCTTTTATTAATATTAAACAAACTAAACAGCATATTTACTTGAATTTCAAATCAAAGAAACTCTCAATAGCGTACTGTCATTCCATTGTTTCACAAATATTAGTAAACGCAGAATAATAAATAACTGCAGAATGAAATGGCAGACGAAGCACTTCAGTGATCTTCGGATAGCGCCTAACTTGGATGGCGGGCGAAATGGTTCGGCTGTAAGACCAGAGCTCGTTCGGCAGTCTCGGAGTATGGACATGTTGTCTGCTGCGGTATCAGTTGAAACTTACTTAGCAATATCCAGTGTGTAAGATCATAGCTGGTTCGGCAGTGCCAGAAGACAGACATGTAGTTGAGAACATCATCAGCCAGTTCAATCATTAAATGATGTGGCCTTTTCGAGTCGTGGATTCAGGGAGGCTTTTAGCTGTCTTCTCCAAGTGGGATGGTCTTGGGCAGCTCTCTGCCAGGTGTGACCAACGATCTTTTTGATGTCTTTGTCCCATCTGTCTGCTGGTCTTCCTCTAGGCCTCCGGTGCTCTCTCGGACTCCACACCAGTACTAGCTTCGTCCATCTGTTGTCTTTTCTCCTTGCGACGTGGCCACCCCACTGCCATTTCAAGGAACCTACTGTCTCTAAGATGTCGTTAAGTTTCTTCACAGTCCGGATGTCACTTGCCCTTTTCCTATCCTTTCTTGTATAGCCCAGCATTGATCTCTCCATGGCTTTCTGTGTTGTCCTAAGTTTCCCTCTTGTAAACGAGTTCAGTGTCCATGTCTCACAGCCATACGTCATCACAGGAAGAATGCATTGATCAAATAATGCTTTCTTCAGATTTTTTGGCATTTTTTATCTGAATACTGTTGAATTCTTCCCAAATGCTTGCCAGCCAAGCTTGATGCGTCGATAGATTTCTGGCCTTATGTCTCCCTTCATATTTATAATCTGGCCAAGGTAGACATATTCACTGACCTCTTCTAATAGACTGTCCTTGACTTTCACAACTCCAGCTGGGACCCATTTGTTAGACATTACTTTTGTTTTGTAAAGGTTCAGGTTCCGATGCAAGATCTGTAACTAAGTTTTGGAGCTCTGCGAATTCTTTGGCCAGTAAGGCAATATCATCAGCAAATCTCAAGTTGGTAAGCCTTGTTCCATTAATTGTAATTCCCTTACCTTCCCAGCTCAGCTTTGACATAGCCATTTCCAATAGAGCAGAGAACAGTTTTGGGGAAATGGGATCGTCTTGCTTGACACCCCTCATGATGCGGAATTCTTGAGTTGATTCGTCGATGTTAACATAAGCTGAAGAATTCTCGTAGATTTTCCTGAGCACTTCAATGTATGCTGCTCCTACTCCTTGCTCACTCAAAGCTTGGAGGGCAGCTACATGGATAACGGAGTCAAATGCCTTTTCAAAGTCAACAAAGGCAATGCAGAGAGGCAGTTGGTATTCATTTGCTCTGCTTATCACTTCACCTACGGTCACAATGTGGTCAATAATGCTAAAATTGCTTCAGAATCCTGCTTGTTCTATAGGTTGGGCTGAGTCTACAGTGGAACTAATTCGGTTTAACAAGATCTTTGTGAAAATTTTGTACAAAATTGAGAGCAAGCTGATAGGACGGTAGTTTTTAATATTGTGAATACTTTCTTTCTTGTGTATCAAAATAGTCTTAGCCTTGTTCCACGACAGTGGGATTGAAGCATAGTGGAGGCAGGAAGTAAATACTTTTGCCAAGTGATTTATTGTTACCTCTCCTGCCAGTTTGAGGATGTCAACACTGAGCTCATCATCACTTGGCACTATTTCCTTCTTCGTGCTATCTAGAGCACACTTGACTTCCGATGGGAGTATATCTGGAACGCTAGATACATCATTTAATTTAGATACACTCAAATTTTCCCTTGGATTGCTATGCAAATTGCTATAAAAGTCTCTAATGAACTTCAAAACCTCCTCCTTTTAAGTGATTCGACTGTCATTTCCATCGAGTGCGGTAATCTGCTTTTTACCGATTGTGAGTTTGCGTTTGGCTGACTTTAAACTTGTCTTGTTCTCCAAGCTTGCTCGTAAGGTGTCTTCAGTGAATTTCTGTATGTCAGTTTTCATTTCTGTTCACACTGCCTTACATAGTTCGGAATACGCTACGATGTCACGATCGGTTTGGATTTTCATTTCTCCCCTCTGTTGTAAAAGGGTTTCAGTTTTGACACTGAATTTTTTGGTTCTTTATTTGTTTGCCATAGGCCACCGACTTCTTGTGCACTTGAAACAATCATTTCCGCCAAATCACCATCTTTAGTTACGTGGAACTTGCTTTGGAGGACTTCTTGGAATTTCGAGGAATGTTCTTCCAGGTTTTTGAGGTTGATTACCCTTCTCTTCCCTTTCATAAGTTTATTCCTTTAATTTCTTACATTGAGTTCGATCCTTGCTCTCACAAGACGGTGATCACTGCCAGTGTTGAACTGATTTAGCACTGATACGTCTTTTACAATTTGCGGAATGTTCGACAGAGTAAAGTCTATCTCATTTTTGACACCGAAATTTGGGCTCCTCCAAGTCCGGGTGCTTCTTGAAGAACGTATTCATGACGGACACATTGGTGTACTCAGAAAACTGGACTAATCTCTCACCTCGTCGATCCCTTAGTTGCCCACCACTCTGTCGCCTTGTTCTTGGTGCCAACTTTTGCATTCAAATCGCTAATGACCATCTGGAAGTGACCATCGCTACCTTTTTTACAGGTGGTATCCAGACTTTCATAAAAGGATTCAATTTCTTCGTCAGGGTGTCTTGAGGTAGGAGCGTACACCTGAACAATCTGTATTTTATACCTATTCGACACCTTCAGGACCATTCGAGCTGTCCTGCTGGAAGTTCCTTCTAAAACAGATACTCTATCAGCAATATTCTTGTTCATTAAGAACCCAACTCCATTGAGTTTTCCTTCTGACTCCACAAAAGTAAAACAAGTTGCCAGTGTGCAAACAGAGACAGTCTTCCCCTTTTCGGCGTACTTTGCTTAAACCGACAATACTCCAGTTGATTTTTGTAACCTCTTTCTCGATCTCTTCTAGTTTGTCGTTGCCTATTAGAGAGCGACAGTTATATGTACAGACTTGAAGAGTCTGTATCTTCTTCTCAGCACCTCTTGGTGTTTGGGACATCAGAGTTGCTCCCACACGGAGATCCGTCTGTGGGGCTATTACTCCGGAAAATTTAGCATTAATGTCACACAACATAACTCGAAGGTGAGAAGCGTGATCGCCACGCTTGCTTCAGAACGGATTGGCGATATAATTTCCAGGTCGCCCCTGACATGGGGTACAGACGCCTTTGGTAGGGTACAGACGTCACCACGTTGCTAGTTTCGGTCCACCCTGGGTATTTCATTTCCCAGGTGCCACCCACCCATATCTGAGAGGCTTTCCCCTATCCGCCACCTGGGGAGGCGCCCGATGGGGAACTAGCAACCCCACACGGGCAGTGTGATACAGTTGAGAACAGTGTGATACTAATTACGGAAATGTGCAGTTCATTAATTTATTGAAGAATAGAAATAATTTGTGACTCTGAAAAGAAATGGAATTGTGCAGTTTCTTGTGTTCTGCTACTAAAAAGCGAGTTGCATCCCGTATAAATAAACTGATCAGAAATTTAATCATTTCTAAAACAACAGTTCCTCGGTAAAAGTTTCTTACAGTCTCAGGATTGCGGATCCACGACCTACGTGCTGTTTTCTATGCAAGGTACAACTGCAGCTTGGTAAACTGTTATTAAAACTTAGGCATTCCATTCAGGGCAGTGGAAGCAAATAGGCACCTCGCGTGTGCTGCAGTCTGTAGAAATGAGATCAGTGACACCCGACGCTTCCAGTGTTACCTGCGCCGGCCGCTCCTTGCCACCTGTTTTCTGTGGCTGCCTCGCGCTGCCCTGCATGCTGCACTGTCTCGTAGCATGAAGAATCTTGAAATGCTGGTTTACAACGTAATCCCATGGACCGTGCACACAACTGTAACTTTTATTCTTGCTGCACTTCCGCACTACCCTTGCTGCTTTACACCGATAGTACTTTCATTGAAGGTAAAATTTCATTTTGCGCCTTCACTTATTACAATTCAACTGAAGTTCAAAAACAGTCCCAACACAGTTCAAAGACACAGTTTTCATGCAGTTCTCTGGTCATTTACAGTTCACACGAATCACAGTCCTTGCACAGTTCACTGGTCAGTTACAGTTCACAGTTTTCACCGATAAAATCCAGCATCATAATTCCCAAGCACTTTGAGTTCAAAGATTTTCGAAAAATGGTTCTGAGCACTATGCAACTTAACTTCTGAGGCCATCAGTCGCCTAGAACTTACAACTAATTAAACCTAACTAACCTAAGGACATCACACACATCCATGCCCAAGGCAGGATTCGAACCTGCGACCGTAGCAGTTGCTCGGCTCCAGACTGTAGAGCTTAGAACCGCACGGCCACTCCGGCCGGCTCAAAGATTTTCCCCTCAAAAGATGCAATGTATGGCAAGTTGAAAAAGAGAGAGGGTAAGAGAAAGAGGGGGATACTTACGTGCGTATGATAAATCCCTTCCCTCAAAAGTAATTCTCTTCTTCATACCTCCTCTGTGTTACCATAGATAATGTACCAATGAACTCATTTGTACTAAAACTGCAGGTGCCTATTTGCTTCCACCGCCCAGAGTGGGATGCATAAGTTCTAATAAAATTTCACCAACCTGCAGTCTTCTATAGTAGTTGTCCCCTGTGCAGAAAACAGCACGTAGGTCATGAATCCGTAATCTTGAGGCTGTAAAGGAACACTTAGTGAGGAACTGTTGTTTTAGAAAATTACAGCCGAACCACTTCGCCCGCCATCCAAGTCAGGTGCGATCCAAAGGTCACTGACGTGCCTCGTCTGCCTTTTCATTTTGTAGTTGTTTATTATTCTGCTGTTTATTAATACTTGCGAAATAAACGAATGATAGCACGCTATTGAGAGATGCTTTGATTTGAAATTCAAATAAATATGCTGTTTAATTTTTCACATATTAATAATGGAAGATTACCATTTTGGCACGCAACTAGTAAACGCAGCAGCCAATCATGGAGAAGGACCACAATTTAGGTGACCTTTCTGACTATACCCATATCTAACAACCATCTGTCGTGGGTACCTCACACTACATTACGTCATCTTGCCACGTCTGCTTTCTCAACTGCTCTAAGAAGAGCTTCTTGTACCCAAATATAATGGCTGCAAAGCCAGAAATATTAAAAGATGAAGTGGCTTGCACAGAACGGATTAGTGGAGAGTGCTACATCAAATCAGTCTTCAGATTAAAGATCACAGCAGCAGCAACAACATTAACTCTTAATCAATACTTACTCCTTTTTATCTGAACAAAATGTACTTTTTTAAATTTATTAATGACTTTTGGACATGACCCACACATCCAGCCCTGGAATTTTGTTTTAACATTGACATGTGCAACAGCCTGAATCATTAGAACCAACAATTATCTGTTACTTTTATTTCACTTGAAATTAAGTCAGTCAGCTAAGAAAATTAAGATAATTCATTAATATAAAAGGAGGATTGATAACACAAATCATACAGGAGATGGACAAAAATTGGAAACACTGTAATAAGTGTATGCTTAAAATGAAGGTGGACGTTGACAAAGCCTACAAGTTGGACTGTTGTACCTGACCATGAACAGCACCTGTGCAATATTCTCAATTTGTTGTAAATGTCAGTCATGCTCAGAACAGTGTTCTGTATAACTGTGAGTGCATTCAGTGTATTCAGAAGTGGTCATATTGTTGATGCTCACATCATGGATGCTTCCTTAACCAAGATAGCCAAACTGTTTGGTGTTTCAAGAGACACCATATCAAAGACTTATACTGCATACAGGAAAAGCAGATAACATCATCTGCTAAGTCACAACACAGATGAAAGTGTGAGCTGACACATGGTCATTGAACAGGGATATAGTAAAAAATGAGAACAACGGCTGCAAAAGTCACAGCAAAAATGGATTTCAGACACACAAATCCTGTCAGCAAAACATGAAGGGAGCTACAGAGGCTGGGAATTGCAGGGTGAGGTGGAGTTCCAGAACTACTTATTAGTGCAGCAAATGCCCATCGAAGGAAAGCATGGTGCCGAAGCCATCAAATGAGAATGGAGCAATGGAAGAATTTAATTTGGTTGGATGAGTCTTGTTTCACACTTTTTCCAATTTCTGGCTGAGTTTACATCACAAAATTGAAACATGTCAGCTGTATCATGGTATTCCAAGGGCCCCAAGGTTATTTTGCAAGGTTGCTCTACTGCCACAAATTATGCGACCACTTTGGCTGATATGGTCCATCCCACAGTACAATGTTTATTCTACGAGTGATGCTATGTTGCAAGACAACAGAGTCACTGTCCATACAGCTCGCATCATCTAGGGCTGGTTCTGTGAATAGAAGGGTGAATTGTCACATATCAACAATATTATGAAAAGGACAGATAAAGACGACACATTGAGTTTCAGACAGGCACAACAACAAAAAATAGTTATGCATTAAGCTTTCTGTCAAATCCTCCTTCACAAATGAAAGAAAAAAAACACACGCACACATATTCACACAAGCAGATGCATCTCACACTCACATAACTACTTCCTCCAATCACTGCAGCCAGTAGCAACTCTCGCATTGAATGAAATCAGCAATCCAGAATGGAGCAGGGAAGAGGGAGGGATAGCTGGACATGGACAGAGGGAAAGAAGAACACTGTTTGGCAGAGCAAGCCGGGACTAGATGGCAGCAGGACAAGGCTGCCAGCTGCAGCATCAGGAGGCTGCAGTGGAGGGAAAAGGGGGGAGGAGGGGCTGTTCAGAAAAGGAGAGGAGCAGAGGAGGGGAAAAGATCAGTGGATGTGTTCGTAGGGAGTGGCGCACAATGACAATGAGGAGACATGAAATGGGAGGAGGTAATAAGACTGTTGGGTGGAGGGTGTGGGGACAGTAAGTTACCATAATTTGAGGCTGAGATAGTAACTGAAGCAGAGAATGTGTGTTAAGGATAACTCCCATCTGTGCAGTTTGGGAAAGCTGGTGGTGGAGGGGAGGATCCACGTGGCCTGGTTTATGAAGCATCCAGTCCCTGCAAGCTCGCCCAGACAGTGCTCTTCTCTTCCCCCACCAGTACCCTACTGTCCCTCCCCCATCCTTGCCCAATCCCAGACAGCTGCTTTCATTCAACGCAAGATTTGCTTCTGGCTGCAGCAATTGGAGATAGTGGTCATGTAAGGGTGATCTGTGCCTATGTGTATGATCATGTGTGTGTGTTTTCTTTTCTGAAGAAGGCTTTGGCCAAAAGCTCTTTGTGTAACAGTCCTTTCATTGTGCCTATCTGCAACTCAATGTACCATCTCTACATCAAGTAACAGCTTATCCTTTTCATAATTTTGCTGATATTCCAGTCTGGACTTTCCACTGTTTAAATTTTATAAATTTCTTTTCCTATTCCACCATAAAGTCATATAGGTTTTTACACATTTTTTTGTCTTCTGTAGTTAAAAAGAGTTTGAATGATAGCTGGTAAAGTATTCCCAGAGGACATCAGAAACTGTGATAATATTGTAGTTCACAAACACAAAGTAAATTTTCTACAGTGTCTGATTGATTCCTTTATCATTTGTTCTTCCTTTTTTGATTAAAACATTTGATTTAGAATTTATGATTCTGTGAACTTGTTCTTCTCCCTTCTTAGTGTGCAGGTGTCTGGGAGAATGGAATAGGTGAATGTTGCCTGGTGGAGGTGGATGGAGTTGTAAACAATAATGGCAGCCAGGTGTTGTTGAAGTCCTTTATTGTCAACTGTAAACAGACATAGTGCAGCATGTCTACAGTAAGCAGATGACACATCGAGTTTCAGACAGGCACAATGAAAAGATAGTTATGCATTAAGCTTTCAGTCAAATCATTTCATTCACACAAGTAGATACATCACACACTCAAATGCTGGGAGAGTTACGGGACATTGATATTTGAGCTCTGAATTTCAAGTACCATGAATATAAAAAACTACAAACATCTGATTTCCATGTGAACTTTTTAGTACAATCCTGTAGTGCAATGAGCTTTTCACTCTGCAGCGGAGTGTGCGCTGTTATAAAACTGTTTGGAAGGTAGGAGGCGAGGTACTGGCAGAAGTAAAGCTGTGAGGACGGGGCGTGAGTCGTGCTTGGGTAGCTCAGTTGGTAGAGTACTTGTCCGCGAAAGGCAAAGGTCCCGAGTTCGAGTCTCGGTCCGGCACACAGTTTTAATCTGCCAGGAAGTTTCAATCCTGTAGTAATTTATTATTGTGTATTACACTTAAGAAGTTCATCTAATTCAGTCCATAATGAGCGTCTCCATGTCTAACAATCGCTTTTTTATATGACAATAATATTCCACACTCTTGCTAATCACAACGCAGTTGAGGTAAAATGTGCTGTTGAAATGTCATCCAAAGTGCACCGGTGTGAACATGCCACTGTAAGCACCTCTCAGAGATAGAAGCAGCTTTGGCTCTCATCACATTCCATTCTCATCACATTCCAATTGCTATTTCAGGATGGAATGACATCATATAGTCTTGGCTGGCAAAAGTGAAGCAGGCCACTGGCACCTCAAGCGCAAGACAGTAGTGACATCTGGGTACAAAACACTGGACTAATTCGGGTGCTAAAACTGGCAGTGTCAGACCCCAGTGATGTGGAGCTGAGAGGACCTCACTTCATACCTCAGACCATTAGGCAGTGGTAGGATCCTCGGCAGGCAATCTCAGGAGACAGCAGCAGAGTGAAGACAATGTGATGATTATGACATCAGGCAGAGGTCGTTTATTCACCATCTGGCTGTGATGATGGTAGTTGCATCAGAAGAGTGTCGGTGATACCCGGGCACAGACCCAACACTCAGTGGCTGCCAAAACACCATGGCAGAGACCCAACACACAGTGGGTGTCAGTGCATACCCCAGCCATGTTAATGACTTACTTGGCTGGCCCAGAGGGTATCCATATGACAAGATGGGGGCTTGTTAATGCAGAAGACAAGTACTATTACATACTTCCGTGGTGTTGAAACCTCCCAATCAGGCTGATCATTGCCTGGAGAACTGAGTCACTGCTGAGAAAGCTGCTGGTATGGCGAAATGCTGGATCACCTGGCTGCAGCTCAATTCCTGAATATGGCACTGGGCTCCCATCTAGACCCATATTGTTACATTAGCTTCAACTGGTTGACAGGGATGCTTTATTATCACTCTTTTACCATTGAAGTAAGATAAACCGTTTATTATATAGTATCTATTTTATACAATACAATTGATTTATAAATAATTACTTGAAGTGTCCTTCCATTCCAGTTGTAAATGTTACTATGGGATATGAACTGAAGCTGAATATCAGTAACTCTCTACCTTTGATCAGTACTACCTATGGTATAACAAATCAATACCGCACCATGGGCACCATAGTTGGCAATGGAATTACAAGTTTCCATCAGATGCCAATAGTCGTCTTGTGTGATCCATTGGACCCAATGGAGCATGCCCAATGAGAAACGCTTCCAGCAGCTCTGGATTACAAGTGCCCTCTGCCGCTGCAATAGAGGATGGCTGGTGGCTTCATCCTTATTGACACTGGGGGCTGGACTTTATTTCTTGCTCCACAGCTTGTAATGAGTCTTCATACACTTGAAGAAATACAAGTTAAGTAAATCTTCTGTTTACTGTGTTAACATGTTCAGTAATAATTTCTGCTCCTGTCCAGCCTTCCTATGATGAGAGTTGCCGCACCACTCTGTAGCCTACCTTTCCTTAACATTGTGTGAAGTAGCACACAAAACTATCAAGAGCTGAGATCAATAATGGTGTAGAATCATTTCCCAGTTATTTATATTATTTTTTGTTAGTACCCTCTCCTATTGCTTAATGAAGTTTAAAATATCTGCTATTTGAGGCCTGTACAATGTCAGAACTGCTATCTTGTATATTTCCTAGTTTATCACTGATGTGCACCTTTCAAAGAGGTGATAAATGCTACTAATTTGTCTCTATGGTCTGGAACTTAATTCCACTGTTTGTGAATATTGCCACACCCCTTACCTCATATCATACCTACAGTAATGTGAAGTAACATGTAGCCTTCTAAATGCATCTGTTCAATTTTTGTGGCTTTTAAATGTTCTGTTATGTGTAACACACTTGTTGAAATGCTTCTAGATTATTTAATTTTCTGCTGTGATATAAGGAGTTATCAAATTTTAGCATGTTACTTTGATAGTATTCTGCACATGAAGGAGAGATTAATTTTACAAACTTTACTCAATGGTTCCTATCGGTTATTATAATTGAAACAATGAAACCTGTGTGATGCACAGTAATAATTTTGAATAATTAATACAGAGATGAAATAATTAATTGCACTTGGGTTTCATTTAGGTCATCAGTGGCCCACATTTCACAGTCTTTATATTATTTTCAACATTCCCACCATCACAATATGCCAGTATTTCTGTATCTGTCACCAAGCTCACTTTTCTGATCTTTCATTTACAATTATTTCTTCTTTACTAGTTCTTCTCCATTGGAACGAAAACTTCAAAAAATCATTTATCTCATTTCAGTTTACTTTCATATGTTTCATCCTCTTATTCTGTTCTTATCTTGGTAAGACAAATTCTCATTTCCTAAACATTTTGGCTTCATTTTCCCACAGTTTAAGAATCTGATACTTGTTTTCTTTCATCTGATATTCTTAATAAATGATTTTTTTTCCCAACATTGTTACTACTACTTCAGACTTCTGGCAAAGTTCTTTGTTAGGTCCAAGCCTATTCTCTACACCTTTCATCTTCAGGCTCAAGATTTTTCAAAACATTATGACCTCTTTTTTCCCCATGTCTCTCTTTCTGGTCATGTCTCATTTTCTGCAGTGTGTATGGACTCAAGTTTGGCAACCATAACCAAATGTTTTATACTAGACCTGTTACACAAATGTCTTGTTAACTGATAAGCAATTCAACTTTCTTGACTTGCTCTTCACTTGCAATCTTCTTTGATACATCATCTTGTGTTATTCTCTTATGTCCTTATCTTTCTTAACTTTCCCTTTTCCTACATCCAAAGTCCTTGGGGCAGCTTTTGATGCTAGTCTTACATCAGACCTATGACCAGTAAAAAAATCTATTTATGAGTTTAGTATTCTAATTGCACCATTTGAGTACATCTACCAGTTCATTAAGCTCATCACGAAAATCATTAATAATTGTTAACTGAACAGTTTTATACACAATCACAGAACAAGAGCCACACTTAACTTACTATTTATCCAAGAAAAATAAAAAACTCAAAATTTCCTACCAGGAAATTGAACTATCAACAAACTGTCAAAGGGCATTGAAGAGCTAGGGAAACCCAACTTATTTAAGAAGGTGCATAGTATACAATAAAGATTTGATTAGTTGTTGAACAATAATAAATGGTACAAATGTAACAAATGAATACTAAAAGACGTCTGTCACAATAAAATATATCTTCATAGTATAACACATGTCACTGGAAAATCAAAGCCCATATACAGTGTGTGATGCTTATTACTAACCACCTTTGATTTTCTTATGCTCAATAGCTCTTTCATTATGGAATGATGATGACTCAGGTTTTCAGACAAACGGTAAAAATGTGAAGAAAGGGGGTATTGTCATGTTCCAGATGTCAAGTGAAGGTAATCAAGTGAGAAGTGAGTGAGTGAGAGAGAGGGGGGGGGGGGGGGGGAGGGAAGGAAGAAAACATTGAGAGATAGAATTTCTGGCCATTAATTACCTTAGGAGACACAGTATTTAGTACTGGCAGTAGGCATATTAAACAGTACACAACATTGTCCTAGCTTTCAGTACTATTAATTCCTACACCCCAAGGTGAAAGAGACCCACCTCCTCTAAGGACGAGTGATGGAGGGACGGAGGACGTCAGAGGGAGGGAGAGGAGGGGAGAGAGAGAAAAAGAAAATTCAGATTCAGATTCTTTATTCACCATTGACCACCTGAGGTGGAATAGGTAATTTACATGGATATCATATAACATTTTCCTTGAATAGTACATTAAAGCTAAATAAGCATTGCCCGTAGAAGATAACATACACCATAACATAAGATAAGTACATTCAGTGACATCACATAATGAAATCCTTAAAAATTAACGTCAATTGATTTTATATTCATAAATTCTGTTATATTGTAAAAAGAATTGATTAGTAACCAGTTTAGTAGCTTGCTCCTGAACCTATTTATGTGAGCCAACCGAGAAGAAAATGGAAGTTTATTAAATATTTTTAGACTATTGATTAGATGGGAATTCCCTGTTCTTCTCAGCCTGTGCCTAGGTATGTCTAATTTTGTTTTGCCTCTGGTATTATGGTGGTGAATGTTTTCCCTCATTTCAAAATCTGCTATATTGTTTTTTGCATACAATGCTGAGGCGTATATGTAAAGATTAATAACTGTTAATATTTTCAGCTGAATGAACAGTGGCTGGCAGTGTTCTGATCTACCAGAATTGCTCATTGCCCGTATCACTTTCTTCTGAATTTTCGAAACTTCAGTGATGTGAAGAGAGTGTCCCCATATCAGCAGTCCAAGCTCTATATGTGACTGAAAGAGTCCAAAATAAATAACTCTTAAATATTCTTTTGTCACTAGACTTCTCAGTTTCCGCATTAAATAAGTAACTCGAGACAATTTTGTGCAGGTATGGTTGATGTATGTTTCCCACGTTAACTTAAAGTCTACATGAATTCCTAGAATTTTACTGGTTTCACCTCTATCTCTTTTGACAATCCTAGTATAATCTGTTGGTTTTTATCAGGATTGCAAAGAAGTGTATTTGATGAGAACAAATTTAGTGCTGCTTCCAGGCCATCTTGCATCATATCTTGCAGAACTGATATGTTCTCATACTGAGCAAGCAAAGTTGTGTCATCAGCATAACAATTAACAGTATTGGGGATACAATGGGGTAAACCATTGACTGCAATTATAAAAAAGAAGCGCCCAAGGACAGATCCTTGTGAAAATAGATGTGTAAGCAATTAAATGGGATTGAAAGCAGAGAAATTCATCTATAATTATTTAAATTATTCTTGTTTCTTTCTCAAATAACTTACATATCAAGAGCCGTTAGAGACACTTAAGTAATTCACTGTTTCCTAAATATCCTCAGACAGGTTACAGTGTAAAATAACGCCCCCATTTCTCACTTTGAGACATTCTACTATTGTAGCATCTCGATCTTTGTTAGTTTTCAGTTCTTGAATCATTCAGAGTACTTCAGGTTAATAATGTGGCTTTTTTTGTGGATTGTTTCAGTTCAGGAATGTGGCAAAACATCTGGAAAAGTTTTGACAGTTTTTCTTACTGTTAATTCCTAATTCTCTACTTATCACTGGTACTTTTTCCAATATAACACTTTTACAACAGAGCCAGGGTCTCACTAAGGCATTGGCTGTGGGTCAGTGCCTGAGCAAGACTCAAGCTCTGTTGTTGAACTGTTAAATGTTTAGTAGAAATTTCTTGTCTTATTTTCATGGAAATTCTTACAATTTTTTTCAGCTGGTGTGTTTCGTACTGCCTTTTTGCTCAGTTGAAAGCCTGTACTGTTTATTTACTTTTATTTCTGAAAGCAAACAAGCCAGTTTCTCCTTGTTTAACACAATTTCCTCCATGCCTCTACTCCACACTCAAGTGTATCTTCACTTTTTACATATTTCAGCAAGAGGATAATTTTGTTTGCAGCATCTTTAATTTTGTCTCAAATAACATCCCACTTTCCTAATTTCATTCTTCATTTCTTGGTGTTGCTACTGTTTCCCTTAAGTATCAGTCTTGTTCCACTGTGTCTTAGTGCTTTATGCCCTCATTATCTCTTATTGGCTGAGAGAAAGCTAGCTCTATTTTGGTCGGGTAATATCCAGAATCTACTTATCTTCTGGGACAATGAACTCAAAATAAGAACTACTCACATTAATGGAATTTCCATGACTATTATAAGGTATTAATTTGGTAAAAATGGTTAGTAACAATATAGTAATTGCATAAAGTGGGCCATTCCACATATTGTAGAGGAATCTTTAAGGGGAGACGTATGTAAATTTGGCCAAAAATGCTGAAATTTTTGTTCCCACCTGATAGTTATGTAGTATGTTAGAAATATTGTGTCCAATTTTCAGGATTTAATTTGTGCTAAAAATTATGTAAAAGCCTTCTCGTTTCAACCAGTGCACAGTGCCACACCCACTTTTGTACATTAACTGTCTTTGTTTGCAATTTTTCATTGTTTCCTGCCATCAGAGAAGACACCTACAGAGTACAGAAGGCTTTGAGTCCACATACAAAGCAGTTAATTACGATTTATTATAGGAATGCACACATGGTACAACACAAAACTGAAATGAAAGATGCCCAAATACAAAGACGATAATGATAATGATGATGATGATGATGATGATGATGAAGATTACAGTTTGTGCTGAGGGGCACTCAACATCACGGTCATCAGTGCCCTGATGAAAAGTCAGCATGTCAATCTCATGGGTGGGAATGAAGGTTGTCCCCACATGCGGAGCAGTTTATAATGCATTAAAGTCTGCCTCCCTTCCCGACCAATTTAGAGGTGAGGTCCCTGACAGTTCACAAAATTTCACTACTCTTGTAAAACTGGAATCAGTATCAGTTGAGAATGGTAGGCAGATCTCCACTGAGAGTGAGGGCTGCCCTAATGTCATTATACAGGATGCACATTGCCAAAATACGCTGAACTGAAAGTGGCACACCACAAACTTCACAGAGTGGTGGATCGCCCTGCTGGAGGAGGAAGCCATGTGTTAAAGGACTATGTCCAATGCACAGCCTGGTAATCAGAACCTCCTTCCAGCAGTGAGGCTGACATGAAGTCCGCCATACCTGTGTGGTCGATTGCAGTGACTGCAGTTTGTTTTCTGTCTCCCACCGAGGCATGATGCACCTATCAGAAAATGATATGATGGCATGCAATGGGACATTGATGAACATCGTCATCCTGGCATGCTTCCTTGGCTGCTTTGTTGGCCATGTAGTTTCCTTGTATCCCAATGTGGCCAGAAACCCAGCAAAAGAGTACCATCTTGCCATGGTGTTGGAGCTGCTGTAAGGAACCACAGATGAACTGAATCAACTTGCCTACTGGATACATTTGGTGAAGTGCTTGTAGCACACTAAGCAAGTTGGAACAGACAAGAATCACTGTACAGTGATGTCTGTTAATCCTCTCCAGTTCCATCATGATACTGTATAACTCCACATCATAATTTGTAAATTGCTCTGGAAGACACACTTTGTAACCCCTATTGGGGAAAACAGCAGAACAACCAACGATATTCTCTTGTTGGGATCCATCTGTACAAACATAAATAAAATTGTAATAAGTACTTAAAATGAAAGAAAACAAAACTGTAAAAATGTAATCTTGAGAACAAGCTTTCTTGTACTGTGTCAAGCTTAAAATCACTTTGGGCCTCTGAAGACACCAAGGCAGTGACACATTCCATCCCTGGCTGTGTATTTGGAGGTATGATAGCTCCTGAACCTGGAGGCAGTCAGTAGCACGTATACAGAATGGCTTGATCGTATGGGGCCATTTCCTGAACAGCTGTTCCAAGTTGGGTTGGAACACTGCACTAAATGCCAATGACCGAGGTGACACAGAGCCAGAAGGATACATCACTGAATCCAGAGTGGTAGTTCACCAGCCTCTGCAGACAGACCTGAACAGGTCTGACCCAAAAGGCTCCAGTTGACACCCAAATGTCCTCATGGTGGACAGCACCTAACATCTTGAGGTAGGAAATATGGGCTGATCCACAGAACAAGTTGCCACAAGCTAAATGTGATAAAAAACAAACGTCCTATAAAAATGGAGGAGGCGGGACCTGTCAGCATCCCATGCTTTCCGCTAAGGCATTTCAAAATATTCAATGACTGGAAGCTTTTTTCCATACGTCTTTCAGGTGTGGGAGCCAAGTTAATTTCGAGTCAAATAATAAACCCAAAAAGCACACAGTTCTTGAAAATGTAAAACATTATCCCACATTCTGAGCACTGGTTAGTTATAACTTCAACGAGTGTGGTTAAAATTGTCACATGTGGTCTTCTCTGGTGAGAACCAAAAACCAGTTGTCCTGACCCAGGTTTTGAGCCTCTGAATGGTCAGCTGTAGTTGCCTTGTTGTCACTGTAAGACCAAAGAAAGAGTAAAAGATTGCAAAGTCACCAATAAACAAAGAGCATTTTACAGGGCTCCTGACTTGGGAGCAAATGTCATTGGTAGCAATGGCAAACAGTACGACACTGAGTACACTGTGTTGGTGGGGTCATTCGCTTGAACATAGCAGTCAGTCAAGGCATGGCTAATGCAATATCGAAAACATCGGTCCTTGAGAAAGAATTGGATTAGAAGTGGCAGATGTCTACGTAGTCCCCATTCATGAAGTTGGCGAAGGATGATGTACCTCCAAGTAGTGTCACACTGTAGTGCGCACGTCCGCCTGAGCGGTAGGTCCCCCGCTGGCTCGCTGCCAAGATTGCGTAATATGATTTGCGGGTTGCGTTAACCGCCTTTGTAGGCGCAACATGCTGTTACATCCTTGAGCCCCCCGGTTCTAGATGTACCCTTGTCCGGTTAATGGCTGACGCTAAAAATCAGTTTACAGAAATATAACTTTATTTATGAACATATACAGTACAATCACCAACGAACTTTACATATTCACATACTCCTTTACCTTTTACCCAAATGAATAGAGACTCATTTAGAGATAATTTTCTCCTATTACGAGTATACAAAGACAAAGAAGAAGCCTGAACATAAGCAGATTTACCAAAGTCTTTATTAGCAAGTTCTGCCATATGATACGTGCGAAAGGCAATAATGTCTCTGTCAACGAAACTTTCAACTCCAGCAACATTGGGTACTCCTGTGCCTCCACGGACAATGGCTACAGTAAACCATCCATTACCATGATCAAACGAATCATTAATATCTAAACTAAAATTAAGTCGGCATCCACAGAAAACAGAAGGTCAAAAAATAGACAAACCAAATGGTTTCAGCTTAAGATGGACTCCTGTATCACTGTCTCCAGTAGAATTGAGCTGTCGAGGGTAGAAAAGTAGCGGCTGAAACCTCACTCAGTGCGGCTCAGGTGACCTCAGGATTCAAGCAGCACATGAGGCAGCGGTTAACTTTGCATTCAATAGTCTTACCCATACAACTGGTAAGGGCTACACTCCAGTAACTGTTAGGAGTGCTACAGTCCTTGCATGGTTTCCAGAATGGAATTAATATTGCCTACTTCCAAGTTGTGGGGTACTGTCCATAAAACGACATCTGATTGAAACAAGAGGAGAGCTGTCCTTTCACTCCAGGCACAGACGACGAAGCATGGCATTATGGATATCATCAGGTCCTGCAGCAGTGTCACTGGCTGCAGACAGAGCTGATTCCAGTTCCCATATGGGGAAAGGAAGGTTGTAGACATCAACATTATGCAATAAGAAATGGAGCTGCTTCATCTGTGCAGTCCTACAAAACACCTGAAAAGCAGGAGCTTGCCTGGATGATGCAGTGACAGCAAAAAAGTGTGTAGCTAATACCTGAGCCAAGTCTTCTGGCGCATCCACCAAGACCCCATTTCTTGAAAAGGCCATAAGGGAATGTGTACTGCCCATGCCTGAAATCCACCTTATTGATTCTCAACCCTGTGCAGTGGCAGTAGGCCAATTAATGGAAGTTGTGAATTCCTCCCAGGAATCCCTCTTCCATTCTTTTATCACTCATCTCATATGAGCTCTCACAGAGCTGAAGGCATGAAGGGTTTCTGTAGTTGGATGGTGTTCCAAGTTCCACACTTTGTCTGGCTCTGGTTGTCAAGCAACAGTTGTCACTCCACCAAGGTATAGGCTGCCGTCTGCGGTGGTTACTAGACTGTGGGATAGACTCTGCATCAGCCTGTTGGATGTCACAAGTGATATGGGCCACCATCTCCTGTGCATAGTCCTTTTGTTAAAAAATAGCCTGTTGACTGTATTGCAGCCACTTTGCCTTTTGAATTATCCATTTTCATGGTCTCGTGTCTGCCACTGTCCAAGCTGGCAGATGGATCCACACTGGGAAGTGGTCACTAAAATGTAAACTGTAGTGACTTCCCAGTGGAATGAGTCTGCAACAGCTAGGAACAAAAACTAAGGCCAATGGCTGAAAATCACCCTGTGAAAATGTGTGTCATCTGACCTGAGTTCAGAAGTCAGATATTCTCAGAATGGATGAGTTGCTCTATCATTTGAACCCTGGAGCAAGTGGTAGCCGAGCCCCACAGCACATTGTGTGCATTGGAGTCCCCCACAAGGAGGAAATGGTGTGGGAGTGCCCAGAAGAGTTCTGTCAGTGCATCTGAATCCAAAGCATCATGAGGTGGAAGATATACAGAACACACTGTGATATTACATGGTGCAAGAACTTCCATGGAAACTGCTTGTATGGCCATATAAGAGGGACAGGAAAGGAGTGGCACCTGTTGTCAATGAAAACAGCCACTCCACCTTTATCTCTGTCTCCTGTAATATTGTCCTTCCTATACAGGCAGTAACCACGTAATACTGGTGTGTCAATGACCTTCAAATGAGTTCTTGTAAGCAGATGCAGGACAGTTTCTCCTTGACCAGGAGCTGAAATTCTTCCAAATGTGACTGGTGTCAATTTAAACTTCATCGCAACACGGAAGTGCCTGTGGAAACCACTGAATAGAGATGGTTGGTCATGCCTTTTTCCCTTGAGACTGTGATTTACTGGGGAGAGCAGGGGAAGTCAAACTGGAAGTCCATATCCTCAAGAGCATAGTCCCCATCTGAGAGGGAGAGAGCTCGCTGATCCGAAGGTGTAACTGCCACTTTCTTCTACTTTGAACTACTTTTTTTAAGGACTTTTTTCTTACTTATGGGAGGATTTGGTTGTTTGGGTTGAGGGAATGGCTTAGTAGGCTTCTGATGGTGGGCAGTAGTATGTGGCTTAGATGGCAAGCCCATCGACAATGGCTTCTGAATGATTTCTGGTTCAAGTGTAGCATTTCCCCTGCGGACACACCAACAAATGCATGTGCTCATACTCGAGTCTGTGTGAAGGCTCCACACTTGGTGACTGGCTTCTTAAGGGCTGACGCAAAAGTAGTAGCAAAAATTGTAGATTGCATAGTTTTGAAAGCCTTTTTAGCTTTACCACAGCATATGCGTCTCGTGACTTTCAACTCCTGAATTTTCCTTTCCTCGTTGTGAACTTCATACTTTCTGCTGCACACGAGGTGATCCCTGGAGTAGTTTATACATTTCAGAGGAACTGTACAAGAATTATCCAATTCATGAACTGGGCCTTCACAATTTCCACGCATAGCCCTCCCTTTACATCACACAGTGGTATGGCCAAATCTTTTGACATCTCAAGCATCACATTGAGCTAGAAATAAACAGACAAACCTTAAGATGGATATAGAATGCAAGGAGTACTAAACATTAGACTAAATGTTGCAGATTTTTCCAGTGTGCCATTGATCCTCCTCATATAGATCTGCACTTCCGTGACCCCATATTCTTCCATTCTTCACCTAACTCCACAGGGCTCCATTATATCGGAGCAGGTAACAATGCCTTTACTAAAGTTAAGAGTGTTATGCAACTTAGTCTTGGGTGGGTAGTCACTTATGGCCTTACATCCCAGAAGCTTACATACTTGGTTCAAATTAGCAGTTTCAACTATTAAGTGTTCCATTGCAAAGTTGTTTGAGACTTTTTAGCGACCCAGCAACACCCTCCATTGTCTTGTGAACCCAGAAAGGGGAGACCTTCTCAAAGGTACCACCTGCTTTCTTGATTACAATGAAAGTTTTATGGCACACTAATGCCCTGTTCTATGATTCTGAGACGACTTCTCAGGAGGACCAACCAACTGAGCTCTCTCTGATGAGTGTGTGTAGGTACTATCTGTTGGTACACCTGGCCTGCCAGGAGTAATAGTTTGATGAGACCGTTCCATAGGGATCCCAAGAAATGCTAGGGTCACACACAATGATCCAGACAGAGCCTTATACAGCTGAGGGGGAGAGGGGAGGGGGGGGGGGGGTGCATATGACACCCCGGGGTTGCCTGCTAGACTGTCTTTGCTCATTTGCTCAATCATTCACTTTATCAGCACTCGGCACACTGATGTTAAGGGTCTTTTTTATATATACAGGTATATACTTTCCTTGTAGTCCAGGCAGTGAAGCCAAGGGCCCCATTCTCCAAAACACACAACATTCCACAGCCACACTGCATGGTTGTCGCTGAAGCATGCCCAGAGCTTACAGTAACAGAGGACTGGTGGCACTAATCAGTCCCCAGCTCAGGAACCTAGGGTCACCAAGCCCATATCTAACAACCGAATGCTGAGCCCCTGGGCACCCAAAGACACATTTTGATCATGTACTGTTGTTAAAATTTCCTCATGTGATGCCTGTCTGGTGTTCTGTCATGGTAACACTGGAATAATCAGGATCCTTATAAGACTAGGATTTGATGCAGGTTGCTTTATTGCAAATCAAACAATGGAGAATCCAGGATGGAACGTACAATATGAGAAGGGAAGTTGCTACTCACCATATAGTGGAGATGCTGAGTTGCATCTCTGACATGATGAGTAGCAACTTTCCTTCTCATAATACTGCTTCACTGAAAACTGATTTAAGATTGATGATGTGCATATTCCTAGTTCTGAGATCTCTGAAGTATAGTGCCAGAAGGATCAGACTAGAAGGAAAGAGCTACATGAAAACCGAAAAGACCAAATGTAAGGTTAAGCCAGCATTAGCATGCTTGTTTCTGGCATAAATGCTAATAAAATATATTTATTGCAACTTTAATTTTTCATTGTATATGGGACATTTTCTATTGAATGTTTGCACATATGGTGAAATTTGCTACAGACTTTGAAAATACCGTGAGCTGTGATTTTAAAGTTTTAAGAATGGGCTTGTAATTGTACAATGCTAGTACTTATGTGCTAGTGTGATGCATCTCCTTCAAAATAGTCCCCTTCTGACTGAACACACTAACTCAAATGGTGTTTCCACTTTTGGAAACATTCCTGGAAATTTTTTTCCTGATGTGTGTTAAGGACACACTCCGTATTTGCCTGGATGTCTTCAATCAAGTCAAATCGCTTCCCTTTCAGTGAAAATTACAGTTTAGGAAACATGTAGAAGTCTGCAGGGGCCAAATCAGGGGAATATGGTGATTGTGGAAAAACAGGAATGTTGAATTTGTTCAAAAATTCAACGATAGAGAAGGCATGATGAGCTGGAGCATTGTCACAGCACACCACACAACAACTGTTTTTCCACAATGCAGGCCTTTTCTTCCACACCTTTTCACGTAAACACTCAAGGACACATTTTTAGTATTCCTGGTTAATTGTCTGTCCTCCAGGGATAAATTCATGATGCACAATACCAGCAGAATCAAAACAAATCAACGTTGTCTTCACCTTTGACCGACTTTGCCGTGCTTTTTTCAGTCATAGTGAACCTGGTGTCTTCCACTGTGAAGACTGCACTTTGGTTTTAGGATCATATCCATATACCTATGATTCAACACCTGTAATTACCCTATTTAACAAATCTGGGTCATTTTTAGTCAGATTAATCAGTTCTTGGCACATTTCAAGTCACTATTGTCTCTGGTCATTTGACAACACTTTTGGAATGAATTCTGCTGAGACTCTACATGTTCTGATCCTCAACTGAAACTGACTGAACTGCATAGAAACTTAAATTAAGTTCATCAGCCATCTCCCCAATTGTAAGTCTATGATCAGAGTGCACTAGGTCGCGAACTTTTACAACATTTTCTTTCATTTTTGAGGTGGAAGGACGACAGGACAGTGGTTCATCTTCAAATGATTCATGGCCATTTTTAAATCTGTTGAACCAAACAAAAACCATTTGACTGGCTCATACAATTACCTCCAAAAGCTGTTTTTAATAGTTTGTAAGTCTCATAAGCTGATTTCCCAATTTTAAAACAAAATTTCACACATACTCGTTTCTACGTTTTTATGTCCATTTTCATGCAGACAGAATCTGGCAACAAGCGCTAACTGACCCACACTCAACCAGCTGCCACAACAAACGGAACAAAGGAAACACAGTCGCCTGTCAGGGCGTTCAAGGACAAGGCCCTCTGTGTACCTACCTGCCAAACCAGTAAGCAGTAGCGGATTCATTCTTAAAACTTTCCAATCACACCTCGTATAACACAACTTCCTATGGTAAAAAATTTTAGAAAGTGTATCATCATAAATTTAAAATTTTTATGAAACAAAAAAATTGCTGTGTATCATACACACACACATTTGAAAGATTGTTGCAAGTGTTCCAAGACTGATATTAAAACCTGGTACACATTTATTTAATTACTAAGAATAACCTATCATCTAGAAAGTGATAAGTACAGTAATCTTTGAGAACATGTTCATGTGATAGTGTTTGTATCCAGCTACACCCCGAACAAATTATTTGACAAAAAACTAAAAACCCAATTATAGCCCACAACATAATGACAACAAGTGCAAAATTTGGTTGAATTATCTCTCAAACAATAAAAGTTATATTAGCTTACATGTAATCTTGTATTTTCTCGTATGTCCCCCCTTAAAGATCCTGGAAGTCTTTCTCTCACTTCCCAGTACATTTATAGCTTAATGGCCAACAATAAAAATAAGTTTCAGCTTAATTGCAATTTAGAAAACAACAGTACAAGACAAATAATTTTCACTCAACTTTTGCCTCCTTGTCGAGGGTTTAGAACGCAGTTGTGTACTACAGAGAAAAGTATTCAACAACCTCTCGCCCAACATTAAGCAAGACACTGGTGACCCCAAAATGTGAAACAAAAATAAAAATCACAATTAACCATATCTACAAATTACCTGATGCTGTAGATTCAATGACTGAAAATTCCTGCTACCTACTGGCTAAGTGGCAGTGTCCACTGTAAAACTGCATCACAACTTATATTGTAAATATGCCTTTAACAGAGTAAGTAACAACTTCCTTTGGCAACTGTGTCTGTCGTGTTCTAGCAATCAGAGCACAAGACCCCAGCACTGGATGTCCTAGGATCAACTCATCAGGACCAGGCATTTTTCCTCATTCTAGTCTTTCACGATGGCCTTCAGACCTCTCAGCCAACCCCTAAATCAGCACCAGAGATCTTTCTCAGAGGTGAAAGGTGGCTGGGAAGATGAGCCCACCACACTTTCCCTCATGCCTCGGTGAAGAAGGGCTGCAGCTCTACCTCTGAGTCTGGCCAACAGCTCTGTGACAGGCTTGCACCATGGACTTTACCCTTATCTAAACATGCATTTAATCTAGCGAATATTTAGCTATAACTAGAATATAAACAACACCTCTCTGCAGCATAGCAGTATTAATCACTAAGGGACAGAGACGAGATGCACCACACACATGGATGACCTGTGACATACCACTAAATGAGAAAGTATCAGGCTGCTATATCTTGTCTGCTTCAGTACGCCAATTTATATATTTTCAAATAGTACAGTAGAAGATGATTATTCAGTCCTCAAGCTGATAACTTCATTGGTTGCCGAGCTGTATGAACTTACCAAGATGACAAAATTTTCCGTGTCTCAAATCATTTACAATTTTTATCTTTTCAATTTCAGCACCATGCCACAATGACTGATGTAAGTATGCTTCTCAAGGGGATGGAGATAACCTGCTCCAGAGTGACATATGGTCAGGCACAGGGGTTATTAGTGTGGCAACAAGCATCTAGTTGAGACAGATCTTGTGATGAAGCATTAAAAATACACCACATGAAAATTGGTGGCATGTTGGATGAAGTTAAATCTTAAAAATTAATTAATAAAACATTGATATCATGAGCTCATCTTGCTAGAAGCTATAGTTGTATCAACATTTCATCTTCCTAATAATTTTGACAAAATACTCTAGGTAATAATATAATATTATGAGTAAAAGTAATCAGACAAATGTCGGCAGTAATACCCGACTAGAGTATGTGGGCCTATGCCTTTTTGAGTAACGTAACTTTGTGATTGACATTTCTGCGAATCAAGTGGTAACAGCCAGCTGCCAGATAATTTTAGTGTTTTCAAGAGTGCCCCAAGTGCTTGCCCTTTTTAAGGATGGCTGACTGCATGCCGGCAACACTGCTTCAGTCACAAAGCTATTCTACTTCAGGACGCCTCAAGCTTTTAATCTGAAATAAGACTATGTGACAACTGGTTTTGATAATGGGTTTCAAGATTCAAAGAGAAACAATTATTTGACATGTATTTGTATTGAAAATATATTTACAATCATTTATGAGAAGAATGAAGTAACAAAAGACTATATTTCATGGTACAAAACAATATATGCTCTCAACTTCAGTACAGTATCAAGGCAATACTAACAGCTAAATAATGGAAAGCTTCACAATTATACTGACAATCTTGAAAATCTTTCAGGACATTATTGTGAAAACTTTAACATAAATGCACAACATTAGAATAATTACTCTGTGACCGTATTACTTTATAGATATTCTGAACAGAATCAACAGCCTTCACAAGTGGATGAGATTTTTTCCAATAAAATGCAAAATGCCATGCTACATTTAATACATATCTTCTCTTATAATGTAAAGACACACTGTGAACAATATATACATTTCTGGAAAGTATACTTGGATAGGTTGCATACATAAAATATTTAACAATTTACAAGTAATATACTTTCATGCAGTTAAATTGTCAATATGTTGTCAGAGTACTTTAACAAGGAAACATGATATCAAATTTCTTTCACTCTGAAAAACTGAAGACCACACTATTTCTAGCCTGCTCTACACTAAATGGAAACACGTATTCTGTGAAATACAAAACCAGTACAACTGAGATCTTTTCCTACACAGGACACATTCAATATACATTTTATTATATATATATTATATGCAAAATAACTTGTTCAATCTGAGACAATATTTTCTTGAAATTATCCATTCAACTTGTATATCTGATATATCAAAACAATAAAAAATTAATTACCACATTAATACATACTTAGTATGTGAACATGGGGAGGCAACCACAGAATTTAATGTGCAGTTTTCTCCACAATGGAACAGCATCTCTGAATCTTTTTCTTAGTAGCACTGTCCATCTGCATGCAAAATATCATGCCGATTTCTACAATTAACTTCTCATTTAGCCCAAATTTAGATGTTTACTATATATTTTACCATAATATATAATCTGCCTAAAACCTGGGAATTAATAAATTGTACTGATCATTTTAAGAATGTATCATTGAGCAAAAGAATTCCAGAAACTACACACAAATTTTTTCTACCAATTCATAAATCAGTCATTATAACAGGATTTGAGTTAACGTGTCACAATGAAAGCACTGTAGCTTCAGCATAGAATACATTAAGTTGTCATCTTTTTTTACAGTTTACTACAACAGAAATTAACTCCACGCACTTGCATAAAATGCCTTATTCATCCTCATAACAATAATATGAGTAATGCAGCTATGAAAGTGACTGAGGAAGAAAAATCTGAAGTGTAGGTTCCATTATATAGCTGGCTCTGCTGTGAACAATAATTCCTGCTTTTCACAGGAACAAATGAACAAAATACTCTTGTACAGACATATTTCCTGTCACCCATTCACATTTTACCACCCTCACAAGCTGTGTATATGAAAGGAGGCGAAACATTCACTCTTGCATACCAGCTAATACTACCAAATTACAGCTGTTACAAACACATTAATCATCTTTGACATGTCAGATAAACAGAAGATCATGCAGTTTCTTAATCAAGCTATACACATTTGACATTCAAACTAAACACTTACTTTCATGAACACTGAAAGCCCAAAGTGACCTCTTCCATCAAAGTTTGAAGTAATAACCTGTCATTGAAAAACAGCAAGCTGAACTACCAGTCCATTTATATACATACAATACCAACACTTTGCTAATACCTTCTTCCAAAGACAGTCATAGGGTTTAGTCCATGTAAAGCACTGGTACAGCTTTACATCATAATGCTTTCTCTGAATAACCTTTTCACAACAACCAAATTCGGAAAATATTTCACATTCTTTGCACCATTAAGCTCATGTATTCAATTTCCCCACTAAAGAACAAAAGAAGATATTTCCTCTGACGAAACAGGAATGAAATCTGCCCTTGGTCACTCTTCCTTCAGTGCTGCTAAACAGTTCTTGAAAAGCTGAACCTGGGCCTGAAAACAAGTACTGTATCACTGAAGACTGTCTAGTTACACTTTGACAATACTTCATAATTTTAATTCATTTTACCTTGGCATGTTTCAATTCGAGCTCTGCCAGTTCCATTAGATTTTTCCGGAATGCAACAACTCTTCTCGTTTTAAAATCTAGTAGTTCTGGGAACATACGAGGAATAGTGTAAAAGATTAAAACAATGGGAAATGTGTGGAAGCATATTTAACAATTGCAATTAGTCAATAAAGTAAACAAAAGAAATTTTATGCGTTATTGTCTACACTAACAGCTGCAGCAACTAATGTAATATTCATAAAGATACTTGAACAGTCCAAAAAGTTTATCACTTGCAGCACTGGTAAGAACCCCCAAAAATTATATGGCATTAATCACTTTTAGTACACCATCTCCCCACACAATGGGTGAAGAACTGTAGACATCCAACAGAATTACCTATGTTACACCTTCTTCCAACCATTCTGAAGTTTAACAATAAATCTACACAATGTCAAATTCCTTGTAGAAACTTCTGGAAGCACTCTGTGTAATCTTAGTGTTTCATTAAAAAAAATGTTTCTGCAAAACAAATGGTTGCATACAGAGGATCACTGCAAACACAACCCTTCCATACCTACACTTCAAAACACCACTTTAAAAAACTGGCACTATAATGAAACTAATTCTCTTACAGTACATAAATTAAAAACAGGAAAATGCTCTTATTGGAGAAGGAAAAAAACCAAATAGGCCACTGTTTGAAAGATGGACTGAAAAGTAGGGTACCCAATGACTCTATTTTCCTCAGCACCTTTAAAAACTTTCCCAAAAATTTTGTCATGCAAAAACATATTCATGCTTTTTTATGCTGAGGAGACACTGGTGGTGGGAAAGGACAGAAAAGTAATAAATACTGAAAAATAGTAGACAATGGTTGTGGTTTAGGAAGATCGGAAGCAGAACTACAGCTTGAGGTAAAAAAAGGGACACATTAGCAGTGGAAAGTAGTTGACAGTGGCAATAGAGTGCTTGGAAAAGAATGAAGGAGACAGTACCACTGGGAGAGGGATAAAGAGAAGGCTAGAGTGAAAGCAGGTTAGAGACAGTGATAATGAGAGTCTATTAATTACAACAAGGAACAGAGAGATAATGACAGTGAGAAGAAACAGCACCAGTGGGAAGGAAAATTGAGAAAGTACCATTAAGAGAGGATGATGATGATGATGATGATGATGAGGAGGAGGAGGAGGAGGAGGAGGAGGACAGCGTAAGTAAACTGTGGCTGAGAGAGACGAGACAGCGATAGACAGACACTGAGATAATGAAAATGAGTTGGGCTGAATGAGAGCATGAGAACAGGAAATTGAGAATGGATGGATATGATTGATCTGCAGCAATGGCCTAATGGGTGTGAATGAGTTAGATAGGGGAGCTTGTGGGAGTGAAGTGAGTTTCATGTTAAAATGAGCATGAATATGTTCACATGCCAAAATTTGAGAAAATTTTTTAAAGGTGCCTAGGAAGAAAGAATGTGGCAGCTGGTATCCCACTTTTCAGTCTTTTAAACATGAGCATTTTCATTGTGCTCTGACAGCAGCATTTTTCCACTGGTTCCCTTATCTGACACAGCAAGAGCATGTCACTCATATGGTATGAACTGTAAAATTTTGACAGTTTACAAAATTGAAATAAAGAAAAACCCATTTTACATCTCAGATCAAAATTTCTGTGCACAAAAATTTTGCATGTACTTAAGTACTACAACGCGAGGTCCCCGGAACCCTTCTGATGATTACAGACACTTTTCTGTAAATTGCTCCACATTGTGTCACTTAGGGAGCTATATTTTCACCTCATACTGCATTTTATTTGCATATTCCATGTGCACAGATAGGGTAACTTTAAACCTCTGTATCTTGGAAACGGATAAATAAACTTTTCATGGTAGTTCAAGACAGAGATCTTACAAATGTACTGTAAAAATTGCAACAATTTGCAGTGCATTGCTGTCTTTGAACCAATGCTCAGTTTTGGTACAAAAGAAATGGAAAAAAACTTCCTCGGGGATTTCTAAGGAACCACCCATGAACAAATTGTGCCTCTGTATGTCCCATGAAGCCAGCTGTAGATCACAACCAATGCAAAAGAACTAACTGATTTGCTCCATTGGTCTAAGCAGGTGGTGGTCTGTAATATTCATACATTGACCCTTCATTGTAAGATAGTGACACTAAGATCTTTCTGTTGCATATACCAATGGGCCTTAGCCCAATGGCTATCCGAAACACTTGATCTTACTTTTCTATTACCAATAGAACCCGAGGTATGAGAACCGGTATAACCCCCATTTCTATATGTGGCATTTTGGACCATATTAGATAGTGCATGTTGTCACATGTGTAATGAGTTTATTTCTGCGAGATGATTAAAACGAACATGAGGAAATACAGGCTTCATTAGCTTCAAAGCCAATGTTGTTCTGCAATGCACAGGACATGGTGGGGGGAGATGGGGGAGAGAAGGGATGGTCCTGCCTTTTATGGGACAGGAAATTCTGTAACAGGACTGAAACAGAAGGTTGTGAATGTGTGAAGGGGAGGTCTTGCACCTGGATTGTCCACATAGGGAAACAAGCCATGCGATGGCAAATTGGGAGCAGGGTTGAATGAGACGACTAAGAATGGTGGAGGTGACAGTATTACCTTAGATAATGAAGGTAGGATTTTGGGTTTGACTTTCCTTATCTCAGGGCATAGCAAGAGACAATATAGGTCCCAACAGAGGGTGACACTGGGTGATCTTAGGCATACTGGTCCAGAGCACTTTCATAACAGGGTTATGTAAAAGATGCAATTGCTCCATTTCACTAAAATTAGGATAACCCAACTAAAAAATAATATTCAAAAATCAGTCTTTCTGTTGGAAGTACAATTTTATGTGGAAATTCATCCCTAAATCTATGCTACGTATCTGACAGATTCCACTAACTAAAATTCTGTTCACCAGCAGTTCAGCTAAACAGTATAAAAATTTCTGGGTTCAAATTGCAGTGTTAACATTTCACCATTACATACTATGGAAACGCTGCCACTGATGTGAGGAGTTCTGCAGAGAACAAATCAAAGCTAAATATCAGTCACTATGTGCCACAGATCATTTCTGTCTGAGGCAAAATCTCCTCATACGACTCAGTTTTCAACTAATTTTTTTCTCTCTTACCCTGCAGAATTAAGTTCATGGGGACTGAACTATGTGCACTATTTTGACAAAGAATACAGATAGTTTATACACGGAACATACCCTAAGTTCATACTGGAGTTTGAACCCAAGAATTATTCTATTGCATTAAGTTACACTCCTACCTCTAAATATCATCAAAAAGGGAGAGGGGCAACACAGAATTGTTTTTTACATTGTGGACTTTGTACAATATGTAGATAAGAGACAGGCCTTTCAGTGATAAACTGACATGCTTGAAATGGAATAGGATTGATTTATATGATGTTAGTGTATTTATCCCACTAATTTATTGTCAGGTGTAAGGGTGAAAACAACAATACATTCATGGAAATGCAGAAGGTAAAAATGCTCTATACACAACTTCTGATCAACATGACATCATAATAAGGTTCTTTTTTACTAGTATAGGAAAACTTATGACTGGCTCATAAACAAACATTCACTTCATCAGCATGACACCAAACTGAGTAATTTTTGAGTTCTTAAAATGAATTTTAAAATTCTTCAATCACCAAAAAATTTGCAGGTATTATAAGACTAATAGTTAGCTAACTTATTAGTCAAACGAGCCTAATAACAATACAACAATTGAAATTTGTCCAGAGAAATTCTTTAAACTTAAAATGAATGGGTAGGTACACTAACATAATTAGGACACTCCTAAGCTGGCCTTTGCTAAAAGAAAGTCCACAATATGAGGTGCATTCATCGAGGTCGACCCCCTCCAAATCTCCCTTCCAAACTCATCTTATACATGTTTCATCTACCTTCCATCATGCATCCTCTATACAGTACATCCAATCTTTGACGTAGCTCTCTTCTACACCATAATCCCTAATATTAACTTGAAATCTATTTGGAAGTTTTAAGTCTTAGTGTAACAATTGGTATGTTGAATAAAACTTTGTAATTTATTTAATAAATAAAAAATAAGTTTTTTGGATAATTATATGGGTCAGGAACACAATTTCAGGTGTTAAAGATCAACATGTCTTTCTTCAAGTATTTCAAAGCAGGCCATTTGTGCTATGAACTAAGTTCACATTTGTTTTTCCCCAATATTTCTTTATCAGCACAAAGACATTTAAAAACAAGCAATTCTTTTTTAAATTCAGAAACTGCATTTCAAAGTTGCCAATATTACAGCTGCAAAATGTAATTCAGACAATTTTTATTGAATGCTTATGTCCCTTTGCTATTTCTGAAATTCTGAAAAGGTTGAGAAATGCTTCCCTTATATTTAAAAGTGCTCTCTTTGAATATCAAAAGTCAATATCAGAGTTATGCCATAGCACTGTTTCAAAAAGCTTTGAAAGTTTATCAGTGTTTTGCTTTCATGATCTTTAACAAGAGAGAATTTGCTTTCAAATGTAAAAAAAAAAAAAAAAATGTGTTTACTTTCCCCAGTAGTTTATGATTAAGCCAATTTAGATGAAACTTACCTTGCACCATGAAATAAATTTTTTTTCACCTACTTATTCTGGATAGTGAAGACACTTTCGAAGGAGAAAAACTTTGTTTTCTATTAATGAGAAAGGCAAAATTTTCCAAAATTCTTTCTCCCGAAAACCAACATACCAAGTCACACAGCAGAAGACATGCATAGCCACTCACTATTTTAATCAATTTTTTAACTGTTAATCATAAAGAGATTTAGCTATAATGGAGTTTATAAACTTAATCTCCAATTCCATGATTTCACAAGTTTCTTCCAGAAATGTCTGCCTGCAAAGTGCTTCTTGATGAATGGTGTAAAGCTAAGAGTATCATCGTTAATTTTTTTCCTTCAAAATTGTAACAAACCCGTTTCTTAAGGTGGTCATACTTTTTTACCTTCTCCATTGAAACTGACAATGAGAATTTCATAGAATGAAATGTACTCAGTCACAGGTTGTCCTACTTCCTCTCCATGTGTTTGACCTTTGAGTGGAAATAATCCTGAAAGGTGTTCTGCAATACCAGCAGACAACATAAACCTTACAAAAAATGAAACTTGCATTGTATAATTTATGTCACAAGGGTCAGCAACTGTTACTGATAAAGGTGAAATCATTTGATCTTCAACTTGTTGGCTGGTTAAACTGGATGACATTTTGACTGTCCTATCACTGTTTTAGCAGACATTGGTAACTTCCTTTTTTAAAATGTCTCATTTGCTCTTAAAAATTCCACATTTCTCTTCAGATGCGTCAATAAAGTAACTTCTAATGTATTTGATGTATTTGGTGTGTGTGTGTGTGTGTGTGTGTGTGTGTGTGTGTGTGTGTGTGTGTGTGGTTTTCCTCTCTTAGCAGCCTCTTAAACCATGAAGCAGATCACTTCATAGAGACAGGCAAAATTTCCAACTGCAGGGATCTGGATTTTTAACTACAAATTCTAGTCTTTCACACATGAACAATGCAATTGTGTTCAAACCAGAGGAGCCGAAGAGCTGTATGTGGCTCATGGGCCTCAGTCTGCCAACTACTCTCTTAGACCAGTCTAGAGTCTCATAACCAACTTGAAAAATTAGACCACGAATGACAGCAAATAAGCTGGTTATGTTAATATCTATAAAGTAGGAGCTACACACCGTATCACTCTAGTACAAGTTCGGCATTCCAAATTAAAATGAGCAGCATTTTCCATACAAGTGAATCACTATATCTGTCATTCCTCTGGACTTTAATCTGATCCTTTTAATTTTTTAAATTCATGTTTATGACATCACTAGGCACACAAGTCCCAACATATCTGCCCTATTTGCTGTTGTTCATTTAGGACTAGTTTAAACCAGCTGGGAAAGTTTAAAGTCAACAGCCAAATCCTTTGTCAAAATTTTCAGTTTTGTTTTTGAACCAAATAAATAGTAAAGTCAAAAAACTAAGCGTCAACTATTTCCTCCATTTACTATTTGTCCTGCAAGATTACAAAGCAAAATTTTAGGAAATTTCCATGTTTCAAACCTGGACTAAAGATTCACCACAACTTTGAAACAGAATGTATCCACAACACAGGCCTACAATTTTTTTTAAATACTTTTTTTACTTTGATAGCTGATCTTTATAGATTTTTATGAGCTGAATCCAAATCTAGCCTTTTTTTGTATCCCCCAAAGTTTTCGAGCAATATGCTTTTTATTGTTAAGTATAAAAGCCCTATGCTATATGGCAAATGGGGAAATTAATGAAATGCTTTGTTACAACACAAGCATCGTTTGTATTTACAGTAAGCTACTTAAAACAATGATGTGTTAATAGAGGTTTCACTTGTTAGCTGAAATTGGTTTGTATTTTCTCTCTTTTTTTTCTTTGAAGCTTCTGTGTAGCTTTTTCAAAGATGAGTCACTCACTGAACTCGGTGAAGTGACCAGTCACCCATCATGTTGGTGTTCCAGCAGCCTTTGTAGCATTTTTCCATCACTTTAATGTCCTGGTGATAATGCTCTCCTTGCTCCTCACTAACATCTCCCATATTGTCTGGGAAGTAATCAACGAGACTATTAAAGTGAACTGTCAGGCTCATTAGACATCCTAAAGTTTAAAACTTCTTTAACATTGTAGCTATAATAGAAACATATTCTAGGTCTTTTTCATATCCGAAGAACTTTGTAACAACTTGCTCGTATGATGCCCATGCTTTCTCATTTAAGGTCATTGTGGATTCAAAGTTAACATCAAACATCAATTTTTCTAATTTCAGGTCCAACAAAGATGCCTTTTTTTAGTTTAGCTTCCGAAAGGTATGGACACGTTTGGCAGAGATACTTAAAACATGGTCCATGTTTTAGCAAAGCCTTTACAAATTGTTTCATTAGCCCTAACTTTATATGAAGAGTTTGCAGGAGTACACTTTTTGGATCTACAAGTTTTTTACCTAGAATGTGCTTCTCACCAGGTTTTAAAGACTCCCTCACGGGCTAGTTCTTTCTGCATCAGTGCTGATCTCTAGCCCTACTGCCCCATTCACACACTAAGCATGGAAATTTGGTAAAGCCACCTTGCTTACAAAGGAGCATGCATGTTACTTTTAGATCGCCACATATCATCCAACCATGAGCAGAATAGCCTATTTTATTTAGCACTATTTTTAGGTTTTCATGGATTCCTTTTATATTTATGGAATGTCTAACAGGTATAGATGCATACATGTTACCATTGTGTAATAAAACAGCCTATAAATAGTTGTGGATGAATCAATAAACAGCCTCCAGTCTTCATTTTTGTATTCAATACCAAACTCATTCATCAGACCAGGAATATCTGAGCAATACATTAAAACATCTTTTTAAAAAAAAAACTTGGAAACTTGCTGCTCTCTCTTTCTATACATGTATATGCTAGTTCCAACAGATTTTTTTTATTTATTTCACTGCCAAGCAATTCACCTTTTTCTTTCGTTAAGCCCAGATCCCTAACCAAATCATTAAGCTCGGTCTCAGTAAACAATTTGGGCTTTATAACTTTCTGTATTATAATGGACCACCACCACCACCACCACCACCACCACCACATTCATCTAAATCAGATTATACATCAGAAAATACTTCTTTTGGAATAGAATTTAAATCATCTGGTGGTTCAGGAACTGGCAAATCATCTTCATGCCCTACTGGTCAGATGGCAGACAGAAGGTTAGGGTAGCTTATTACCTTCTTTTTTTCCCGAATTATGACCAGTAATACCAACACTGCAAAAGTAGCAATCATTGGAATGATTTCTTGGCTACCTCCATATCATAGTTTCTCCTTTTTGGACCATTTTCTCATATCTTCAACACACACACACACACACACACACACACACACACACACACACACACACACACACACACACACACACACACCTTATACGGCACCCAAGATTTATCTTTATCACCAAGTTTAGATCCTAAGTATGATAGATAAACTTTGTTCGAAGTCTGTAATGTTTCTTTGGTGTTTGTTTAATCATAAATTCACCACAAATATAACAAAAACTGTCAGCAGAGCTTTTACAACCACAATCAAACATTGTACTGAGCAACTGTACAGGAAACAGGACAGTGAGGTTATGCTGACAGTAAACAAAACATCTGTTAACACAAAAACAGAATCCATTTTTTCCAGCAGTGCTACCAAAGTCATCACATTCATTACACCTTTCTAAATTATTTTAACTGTATAAAAGCTGATAAATTCTTTTAAAAATTGTTCAATATAATAAATTTAACTGTAAAATGTTAAGAAATGGTGGGTGATACAGTTTTTTTAAGTATCATATTTGGATTTCCCATTCAGAAAAATATAAAAATAAGGTATTTTTAACAAAAAATTTTTTCCATCTTTGGCCTGTGTAATCTATAGAAATGACATTTCCTGATATTAAAAATCTACAACATTTGAACAGTGATGTGAGCATACAATACTCTGAGTCACTGTTTTGCTATGGAAACATTTTCTTGTAAAATGCTACTCCAACATGAATATACTTTGGAAAGTCTACTTTTATTTTGTATGTGAATACTATATTTTGACTGTAAAAGGGGCAACATCGAACATGTTATTAAGACAGTGTACTTTTTCAACCATTTTCTGGCAAGTGTCCACTTTCAAGAGCCACAAAATCCATAGTGTAGTAATTAAAGAGTTCTTTTTATGGTTTAAATAGAAAACCATTCTCAGGTGGTTTTTCAGAGTTTAGCTGTTTGTTTCATCCCAATAATGTCAAATGCAAGATTGTGCAACTGAGCCTATCATCATAGCTATTGCAGTTGAGAAAACAGATGTATAGTTTGAGCTGCTTTTACTCACATCACATAGCACTTTGATAGCTGTCATGGTTATCAGTTAAGTTTGTGAAAGAAGCATTAAAAATACATATTTTCATAATTCTGGGAGCTCAAACCCAGAGAAAAGTCATCAAGAAATGGATATTAATTATGCATGTCAACACAAATTCAGAATGGAAACTGTGCGCTAAAGATAGACAAAAGTATCCAGAAGATGAAAATCCCATAAAAACTTTGAAGTTACAACTCCATTTCATAGATGCTTTGTTGTTTTAGTTTGCCTAAATTGCAGATATTTGTATACCACGAGTAGATAAGGTGTCAATTCCTCACAGATGATCAAGTGTTTTAAAAGTAAATGAAAGGCACAACAAATGACTAACTTAGTAAAGCACACTGAAATTTAAGGCCCACTAGCCTAAAAAGATGAAATTTCACTCTACTGCTAAAGACAAAGATATAAGCACATAAGGACAGGAAAAAACAACACAAAAAATTTAAAAATGGCAACCTACATAGGTAGGTGTCATGTTATTTTATGTAACATGGAAGTACAAATGTAATGTTATTTTATGTAACATGAGAGTAAAAATTAAGAATTACCTTCTTTAGCCTTCTCAGACATCTGCTCAAATTTTTCACATGCACGCTGTTGCACCAGTTCTGCCTAAAAACAAATATTTTTTCTTGGATAACTTACAATTCTATAATTTATTTTAACAAATACAAAGAAAAAACATTACTCATTGCCAGAGTTCAGGAAACACCAGCAAATTAATGGTGAAACATTACTTCAAACCAAGGATATCATCATTTGGCACTTGAAAACTACAACTAGTCACTTTACAATTAATTTAACATTTGTAATCCCATTACAAGTTTTCTAGCTTGTCAGTAAGTCTTGTATTACTTAGAGGGCACAAATAATCAGTGTGAACTGACCTGGTAGGTTAACAGAAAAGAAGGCAAAGCAGACACTGCCCCTGGATGGGCACCTAGGCATAAAAGCAGAGACTATAGGAAGGTACTATTTCACATGAACATAAACAGTCAATACTTATTTACAATTTATTAGTGTATACAACACATTCAACTGTTGGTTGGTTGATTGGGGTGAGGAATGAAACAGTGAGGTCATCAGTCCCTCAGACAAGGGCTCATTCATCTGGAAGTAGTGATGTCCACTAGGAACGTTGAAAGAAATAGGTAGGAGCAGTGTAAATGGGGAGCTGAAGGCAATAATGATGCCAGACCTGAAATAATTATTTTTGTGGAAGTAAAAGTATACAGATTGCATGATACATACAACAGAGTGGTCACTTAAGCTCAGTCATGGAGAGAGAAACCCCAACCATGTCTAACTCTGCCAACTCAGTTAAGAGCAAAGACAGCTACAGAGTAAACAATGCCTTATACTCAAAAAATCCAGAAAAGTAAAAAGGAAAATACTGAGAATGTAATAGACATCAATTTTAATGTTCATAATAAAACAAGATGAAATAGTTAAGGGTGCACATGGATGTCCCCTGAAACTCTGTGTGCAAAGGAGGCAGGCCATCCCACAGCTGTTCCATCCCCAGTCCATCATTGGCAAAGCATTAAAGAGGAGGCAACCTCCACTAATCAATAGTGGTAATCATAAAATTAGAAACATGGAGCAGCAGAGACAGAGCTGACAGCCCTAAAGCAGTGAAAACAAAGGACTGACAGAAGCAGCAGGCAAGGATGTAAGGGTGAAGATCCCTGTGGTCCGGGGTTGTGGGAGTAGGCACAATGATCCCCCAACAACCCACACTCCTCCAAAGGTAGTTTATAACATATCTGAGAATAAAAACGAGGCATGGAGAAAAATGGAGAACTAGTTCAATTGTCAGTCAGTCATCCATCAACATGAGACAAAGAATTCAGAAGATAGTGCTTATCATGGACAGGCAGGAAGAGGGGGCCATGATCAACTATCAGCAAAACTCCATAACCACAATGCAGAATTGACCTGTCACATAAAATAGTGACCGATATGACTCATGCAGAGATGAAACGCAATGAATTCCTTTCAGGAGGAACAGAAGGAAGATTGCCATACAGCAGCAATCTCCTTTATAGTATGGAGTTTATTACAGGTGGCAGCAGTCCACCCAATGCTCCAACTCAGGGTTTGCAGAGCCCTTACTTGCAGCTGGAACGTCAAAGAAAATGGAGCGAATAATTGTGTCTCTATCCAGACAGCCAGACAGTTCATTCCTGGCCTGGAGACTGCTCAATGAGTCGCTACATTTTAAAATGCAGTCAAGGCAGGCTCATTTGATAAAAACAGGGGGCTCTGTTAACGGTCGTCAGCTTGTCTTAAAAATGTCATGTCTCTGTAAAGAAAGGTGATCCTGACCAGTCGGAGATCCTTTGTATCCACGGCTTTAGAGCAATTAGTTGGAAAGACCATTGTACCCTGATTCTTGAAGAACTGAAAGGAACAGACACCAAAGGACAATGGGACAACAGATTATATTCTTGAAATAGAAGGGTCCTCATTTCTGGTTTTTTGTTTGTTTGTTTGTAGGTTTAAGGGCACTCAACTGCTGAGGTCATTAGTGCCCAGTCACAATTTTAAGAGCACATAGAATTTGTAAAACTCAAGGGGGGAGGGGGGGGGGGGGAGAGAACACCAGAAGGTTCTTACAAAGATGCAGATAAAATAAGTGAAAGAGTTAGATGTCTTGGGACAAGCCAGTCAAAGTAATAAAATGAAGAACACGAGCAGCTGCTCGAGCGTCATCAGCTAAAATATCCTGTAAAGTAGATGGCAGAGACAGGACAACACGAGATTGACTAAAATGGGGACACAACAATAAAACATGGCGCACTGTCAATGCGTGACCACAAGGGCACTGCGGGGCTGGGTCACCGGAGAGCAGGTAGCGGTGGCTAAACCGGCAATGCCCAATCCGCAACCTGGTCAGAAGGACCTCTTCTCACCGAGATGGTCGAGAGGAGGTTGTCCAAACAGTTGGGAATGGTTTTACGGCCCAGGGCTTGTTTCCTTGAAGTGATGACCAAGAATTCCACCACAATGACACAAGCCTCTTCCAAACAACCCCACTAATGTCAGATGACGGGACACAATGGGAGGCTGGCCGCAGCAGGACGACTGCAGCCTTGGCTGCAGCATCAGCAGCCTCATTACCAGGCACTCCTACATAGCCGGGAACCCACAGAAAGCTGACAGGAAAGCCATCATCAGCAAAAGAATGGAGGGACTGCTGGATCCGTTGCACCAAGGGATGGACCGGATATGGAGCTCCAAGGCTCTGAAGAGCACTGAGTGAATCAGAGCAGAGTACATACGATGAATGGCGGGTGGCGGTGGGCATACTGAATGGCCTGATGGAGAGCAAAAAGCTCGGCCGTAAAACTGGAACACTGGTCGACGAGCGGGTATTTAAAGGTGACGGCCCCAACGACAAAGGCACAGCCGACACCATCGTCAGTTTTGGAGCCATCAGTGTAAATAAAGGTCTGACTGGCAAGTCGTGCACGAAGTTCGACAAACCGTGAGCAATACACTGCAGCCGGAGTACCCTCCTTCGGGAGCGAGCTGAGCTCGAGATGAATATGAACCGGAGCCTGGAGCCAAGGTGGTGTAGGGCTCTCACCCTCTCTGAAGGTGGTAGGGAGGGCAAAATCCAATTGTCGAAGCAGGCGACGAAAGCGGACTCCAGGGGGCGGCAGGGCAGACACGTACAACCCATACTGACGGTCGAGAGAATCGGCGAAGGACTGATAAGAGGGGTGGTCGGGCATTGACAACAGCCGGCAGGCATACCGACAAAGCAGTACGCCGCGCCGGTAGGTCAATGGTAATTCGGCAGCTTCAGCATAAAGACTCTCGACGGGACTAGTGTAGAATGCTTCGGTCGCAAGACTTAACCCCCAATGGTGATAGGACTTAAACGGCGTAAGAGGGATGGCCGAGCAGATGAGTAGACAAGGCTCCCATAATCCAGCTTTGATCGGACCATGGACCGATACAAACAAAGCAGGACAGTGGGATCTGCTCCCCAAGATGAACCACTAAGAACTCTGAGGACATTAAGGGAATGTGTACAACGGGCAGCCAAGTAAGTGACGTGTGGAGACCAATAAAGTTTCCTGTCCAGTGTGAGCCCTAGAAACTTAGTTGTTTCCATGAATGGGAGAACAACAGGACTGAATTGTAAGGATGGTGGAAGGAACGCTTTATATCGTCAAAAGTTGATGCTAACTGTCTTCTCTTCAGAGAACCGGAAGCCATTAGCCACACTCCATGAGTATAGGCTGTCAAGACAACGCTGAAGGCAGCGCTCCAGGAGGTATGTTCTCTGGGCACTGTTGTAGATCGCAAAGTCATCGACAAAAAGAGAGCCTGAGACATTAGGTGGAATGCAATCCATAATTGGATTGATCGCTATGGCAAATAGGGCTACACTCAAGATGGAGCCCTGAGGCACTCCGTTCTTCTGGAGGAAAACGTCAGACAATACGGAACCCACACGTACCTTAAACTTTCGATCTGTTAAAAAGGAATTAATAAAAAGGGGCAGGCGACCGCGTAGACCCCACCTGTGCATAGTGCGAAGGATACCTCTTCTCCAACAGGTATCATAAGCCTTCTCCAAATCGAAGAACACGGCTACCTTTTGGCACTAACGCAAAAAGTTGGTCATGATGAATGTCGACAAGGTCACAAGGTGGTCAACAGCGGAGCGGCGGCGACGAAAGCCGCATTGAACATTGGTAAGTAGCCGTCGAGATTCAAGAATCCAAACTAACCGAGCGTTAACCATGCGCCCCATCACCTTACAGACACAGCTTGTAAGAGAAATGGGGCGGTAACTAGAAGGAAGGGGTGTATCCTTCCCAGGTTTGGGTATAGGAACAACAACGGCATCACGCCAACCCATGGGAACTTGACCTTCGGTCCAGACGCAATTGAAGGTACAAAGAAGAAAGCTTT